>NC_133156.1:78777915-83777915 GCF_040802235.1 Manis javanica
AAGGGTTTTTTTCCTCTTAAAATTATACTTATTATTCATGGTATTCATCAATCTTACATGTTTCATTCATATTAAACACTCGGGCCTTGGCAAATGGTTAATTGCTAGCCCAAGGCAAGTGACTTCCAGCGAGCTAGGCATACAGAAGTTCAGTTTACCCTGTTGTGAAACTAATGGGTAAGTTGTAAATCATGGCAACAGTTATTTGCATTCTATTCCTTTGCTCAACTGCCAGTTGATGAGAAACTTTAATACACCCCACTCTGCAAAAGTGCCTTGATTCAGCTTGATTGTGTTCCAGGACAACTCATATAGTTTTAGAGAAATACTACATAAAATTTAAAATCATCTTCCTATTTAACATGTTAGATATTTTATGATGCAAAATCAAATTGAAGTTATTTAAAGTTGTCATGGAACTAATATTCAGCACTAATATTACATTTCTATATGTTAATTTTTGAGTAATATTTTAGTGTTGGTGGTAAACTACTGGAATAATTAATCTATAAAAAGTGAGCCATTTCTTTCATTCAAACTTTTAAGGGCAAAGATACTTACTCTTGCAGACTGTATGACAAAATGACTGTTATTGTTAGTCACATATAAGAAAAAGGATGGCAGAATTTAGAAACTAAGACCTCTTTTTAGGTACTGCTATTAGTTTGTTTTCTGCACTTCAAAAATTTATGTGCATTTAATGTCTGACTCCTCAGTTCTCCCACAGTGCTCTGTATGTGTATTTTCTGGTCTCTAATGGGGAGATGAAGTTTGGACATTAGTGGCCAATGGACATCAGCCTAGAAAGTCATACTCTTAAGAGAGGGTAAGGTCCCTGCTTCCCTAACAGGACCACAGTTTACATATAGAGAATCCTGCCAGTCCTACAGACCTGCCTATATATATCCTGCAAATTGTGAATGGATTCAGGAACAAAAAGAGTGTTTCTTTGGGTATAGAATGAGGTAATCTACTCCTGTAGACTTGGAAGGTGCTTGATTTCTCCTGAGAAAAATAAGGACTTGGGGTGACAGACAGCCTCACAACAGGTAGCCATACTGCCTTGGGCATGGCCTACCACTGAAGATGAGAGCTTGGGTCAAGTATATGTACTGCCAGCCCTGCCAGAAAGGAAATTTTCGTCTGTCAGTTCAGTTATTCAACAACCCAGGCAGTCTCCCAAGCACAGGATTCTCCCTACTTTATACTTTTCTGAGAAAATTAAAGTCAATAGACATTCTTCAGTCTGTGTTTTCGTGGTTGCAATCTACATTATTCCACTGGAACAGCTCTCACTGAATTCCTAATGAATTCCTTGACACTAAATCAAACAGGCAATTTACATAGCTATAGCAAAAATAAGTGCAGACTACCTGAGTTCAAATCCATGATGCTCCACTTACTATGTCTGTGACTTTGGCAATTTACTAATCTCTGTATTCTTCAGGGTCCTTTGATGCAAAAATATAAGAACAATAATATCTATTTATCTCTTAGGGTTTTTTAATCAAATAAATTAATCTATACCAAGTGCTGAGAAGAGTGTTTGATAACTTACAAGCATTAAACAAAGGTTAGTTGTCTTAATTGTGGATGCATTGATTCTATCAAAATTCTACACTGATCATCGTGTTTCTTAAAACACTCTCTCCCATGACTTCACATCAAGCTAACTGAATAATACAGTGTTTCCTGAATTCTACCCATATTCACTTCTATTTACCTAATGCCAGACTATCACTTCCAATGGGGTTAGAGCAGACTTGTCTCTACATACCCACAGCTCTGCCATCAGGCAGAGTGCTCTTGTTGCTAGGCAAATCTGATTATTCATCCCTTATTCAAAACTACACAGGGTTCTTCAACTATTCTTACAATGCAAAATCTCTTAAAGCGGGCTTGAATGGTTTGACCCAAATCTATATGTACTCATCCTCTTCTCACCACCAACTAACCCCTTCTCTCTTGTCTCTATTCTCACAGGACCTTTGTTTAGTCCTTTTTATTTACCATCTTCCTCTTGCCGTAAGGATTATGCCTGAAATGCTTTGTTCTTCCTTCTTTGATAAACAACCCTGACTCATTCTCCAGACCTCAGCTGCATGATCACATTTTTAGAGAGATTTTCTGTGAACTTCCTGTCTATTTCTAATGCCATTATATGCTCTGTAGGAACTTGGATTTTTCCTTCAAATCAGTTTTCATATTTTCAAGTTTGAATTTTACTTGGATGACTATTTGTGCGAGCTAATATTTTTTCATCTGCACAAGATCATAAATCTTATGAAGGCAGGGTACCACTGGGTTTTGATCATTACTACTGTGTGTCAGAAACTAGTACCATGCCGAATACATTCACAGTGCACCTCGGATTTGAAGTTAAAAGATGATAGTCTGAGTTCAGCAGGTACTAGCGAATCTCCTTTAATTCATTTGTCATATTCTACCTTGTATAAATCCCACGTACATTCAGTTTATGTCCTATGCCAAAATATAAGCCTTTCAAGGCAGATATTGTACGTTTTGCACATTTGCTTCATGTATTAATTTCCTATTTCTGATGTAAAAATTTGCATAAATGTGATGGCTTCAAACAATACAAACACATTGCCTTAACTTTTTGGGGATAAGAACTCTGGAATAGGTCTCACTGGATTGAAATCAAGGATTGTGTTCCTTCTATAGGCTCTAGGGAAGAATCCATTTCCTTGTCTGTTCTAACTCCTAGAAGTTTCCCACATTTCTTGGCTTGTGACCCTCTTCCATTTCAAAGGCAGAAATTTCCATCTGAGGCTTTTTCATATGGCATCAGTCTGGTTCTCACTCCCCTGCCAATTCTTTCACGTATCAGGACCCTATGATTATATTTAACTCCCTTGGATAATCCGGGGTAATCCTATTCTCAAAGTCAGGGAATTGGCAAACCTAATTCCAACTGTAAACATATTCACAGGTTTGGGAATTAGGGTACAGGTCACTTGGGATTCATCATTTTACTTACTGTAGACTCAGTGGCATGTAGCACAGTGCTTTACTTACAGTAGGCAATATTTGACATAAAGTGAAATCTTTGATGAAACTTTGAGACATATCATTTAATCATGGCACACTCTAAATTAGAATGTATCTTTGCAGCCAATTAGATATGCAGTTTACAGATAAAGGAAGAAAGGAGGTTTGAGGAAATATTCTATGTCATGTCTCATTAATGGCAAAAGCCAGATGCCACCAGGCTTTTTATTCCTAATCTAAGGTTCTTTCCTAGATATATGATTATTAATCAAAGTTGAGAAGATTATGTGACAGCCCATCGTAGCTTGTAAAATTTTTATTTTAAATTTTCAATTGTCTTTGAGAAAAATATTTAATAGGCCACCTTACATGACAGAAAAAAGAAAGATTAACTTGTAAATAGAGACTTTGAAGTGACATGTGATACCATCCTCTTCAGTAAGACCCTGCAGGAATCTCACACAGACCAGTTAGGGATCTTTTATATAGGATTTCTTTTAGAAGGATGTCAAATAGTATTGGAATTTTAAGAATATTTTAAGTTAAAGTAATCTATATAAACACTTAATATTCACAAGGGCTTTAGGCAAACATTAAAAACATATGTATTTACCAACAGGCAGAATAATTATTTAGAGTTGATATCCTACAAAACAAAATTGAGCATTTTTTAGGAGGAACACTAGGTCATCATGTGCGTAAAAGAGAACTAGACCATGCTATGAATCAAAACTCAGCCAGTTACCCATAATTCATTCACCTCCAAATGGATAAGCAGTCACCTGTTTCAAAGGAGTGATATGAGCATGAAGTAAAGTGTTGTACGTGGGAACAGCAACAGAACGCTTAGTTTATGGAATGCAGACAAATTTTAGTGCCCCCTCCTCTGCTCACATTTAAAGATAAATAGTAGTCATTTAAATTAGTGCAATGTATAATCATAATTTTGGTGTAAAACAAATAATTTATACCTTCCTCTCTTATCACTTCCAAATGGTGAAGTACTATAAGAAAATGGAATCAGGCAAATCTGGATTTGAATCCTGGCTTCTTCATTTTCCACTTGAGTCATTTAGTTTCTATGCATTCTACATCCCATTTGTAAAATATCACATAGAAGTTAATGTGATAATTAAACAAAATAATCCACACAAGGTCCTTAGCACTCCTAACAAATACCTGCTCTTGCCTTTGTCCTAAAGTGCCTGGCACCTTTCTTCTCTGCTTTTGTCTTAGATGTTCATATGTGATAGTATAAAAAAGTCTCATATCTTCTTTCCATTCTCCACCCTTCTATCCCCTAAGGTACTCTGACTTATTTGATCATCTCCTTATAAGAGTGTAATATGATAGTTAATTTTTTACCCTGTAGAAAAAAATTTTAAATGGGAAATTTTAAGAAAAAGAACCTTAAGATGACTCAGTTATGTTATTATGCTTGTATGTTATTGGTATATTACTTTTGTTTCAGTGCTATATAGGTACAATGCAAGAGCTTGTAACAAATTGTCCAAGTTATCTCTTTCTGTGAAACAAAGTACCCCACAATGTTGTGGCTTCAACCAAGGACAATTTCAACATCTTTGACAGGCAGTGCTCACTGGGCAATTCTGCTCTTTGCAGTGCTGAGATCATTTGGTCACACTCAGCTGACAGGCTGGCCTAGAGGGCCTGGTATCTATGTGACTCATTGAAAGGTTAGTCTCAGTATTAGAGGGCTTTCCAGTGGAGGCAGTGGCAAGACCTGTGAAAAGTCTGAGATTTTACCCAACTTATAAGTGAACAAGTTAGCCTGTCACAGTTTCATGGATGTCTGAGGAAGACAGGAAACTCGTGGATCTGATAAGCAATCATTACAGTGCAGGAAGCAGCATGACCATTATATTTATGTCAGTTCTCCATGTCTCCAGGTTCCCACAGGGTGAGGCAGGTAAACCAACACGCACGTAAGTTGTATTACAAGAGAAAAATTTTAAGCTTGGATAACATGACTTTATAATGGTTGTGAAGCATACCTGCTGTGAAACTGCCTGTCACAGTTTCATGGATGTCTGAGGAAGACAGGAAACTCGTGGATCTGATAAGCAATCATTACAGTGCAGGAAGCAGCATGACCATTATATTTATGTCAGTTCTCCATGTCTCCAGGTTCCCACAGGGTGAGGCAGGTAAACCAACACGCACGTAAGTTGTATTACAAGAGAAAAATTTTAAGCTTGGATAACATGACTTTATAATGGTTGTGAAGCATACCTGCTCTCTGCTCTGGAAAGAGACACTATTTGTATTTTTCAAAACTATTCACTGTACAAATATCCTATAAATGATTGTCCCCCTTAAATGGCAATCCATGACTCTGCTCACAACACATGCAGAAACACTAGAAATCCATGGCTAATTTTCCCCCAACAGATGGTCTCAGGGTGGTCAGATTTTTTACATGGATGCTCTGGGCTCAGAGAGAGTGCTCAAGGTGCCTTAGTAGAAGCTACAAGGCATCCAATGTCCTAACCTTAGAGATCCCATAATACCATTTATGTTATATTCTATAGATCAGATGAGTCGCCAAATCCAGCCCAGACTCAAGCAGAGGGGAACTGGACTCCACTTCTCCACTTGAGGAATAGCAGAGTGTTTGCATCATCTTTAAATTACCTCGCAGGTTTTAAGTTTGGCTATATCAGATAATTTTATAATAAAATAATTTAAGTAAACAACAAGCATATGCATTTACAAGTTACTCTCTTGAAAATTCATGCATGTATTAACCAAGAAACACTGATCTAATGCATCTAATGCATCATAGCAGTTTTACAGATAAGATCACTGGAATTAGAAAGATGGAAAAGCCACCAAAATTCATGTGCTGAAAAGTCATAAAGATAGAAATAGAAATAAGGGCTTCAATTTGTCAGAAGCTTTTTCTATCATATTACAGTGTGGCAAAACATATTTTATTAGACTGTAAGTGATATATCTTATAGTTTAAAATCCTGAATCTCATGTTCTGAGAAAACCTCTTCAAGTATAGAAAATACATCATTAAGACTTTTCTGCTTTATTATGCCTTAGAAAAGCAGATTTATTTATAACCAATAAATATTCTATAATTAATATTTAAGGAAGTTTAAGAAGAGGTAAGAATAATCAGTAATCTGAATCAGAGTATATTTGTGAGTATAAAATAATCTCAGATTTTATACATATAAAGCAGAGACCATGTACAATTTATTGACAAAGTTCTAACAAACAAAATCATAGAATTAAAAACTACTTTTTGAACTATTCAACCAATTTGGCCACTACAACTAAGTATCATAACTGAATAAAACAAATAGGTTCCAAATATTCTGTTATATTATTTTGAGGTAAAGAACTGTTGAAGTGGCATAAATTCAGTGATGTTATTGTGCATTAATTTTGGTTATGATAATTCCCAAATATTGGCAGTTGACTGATAGAAAACTGAGTTACCCAAGATAGAAAAAGTAATTGATATTTAATATAAAGTTTATTCAAACTTCTAAAATTGGACTTGAATAAAGAAAGAGAAGAAGGTTTGAGAGTCAAGTGAAGCTATACAAATCAAGAACAGTAATAAAGTAGGTAATATCAAAGTTGATCTGATTTAATTATCTAACATTAATTCTAGGATGTATTCTACCACAGCAAAACTGTTTGGAATTTTTTTTTTCAAATCTCAAACCATAATCAATACATTGATAAATCTACTTGATATCTTAGTGCTATCAATTATTTTTTTAACTATACCTGCACAAAAAATAATAATCATAAGTAATATCATCAACATCACAGACAATATAAAAGAGACAATATAGGTGAGTTCTGCTTCACTATATGACTGAGTAACTGTTACTGGGCTTCACCATCTAACATTAAAAACTACAAAACCAAACAAAATATATAAGGGAATTGTTTCCAGATACCAGGCAAACGTTGTATATTATCCTTGAGATAAAGGAAACAGGTAAAGCTCATGCTCACAAAACAATATCTGAGATCAGTAATGTACTAGATCTGATAAACACAAAACTGAAGCTTGTAGAGGAGAGGGTAAATAGCTTGAAGACAGAGTAATAAATAGCATCTAATCTAAAGAGAGAAAAAAGAAAAAAATGAGAAAGGATTGGTAACACAAAACACACACACTTACCCCACCAACCAACCAACCAATCAAAGACAAACTTAAAGCAATAATGGATAAAATTTCCCCAAAATCTGGTGGGGAAAAAAACCAACAGAATAGATACAAAGAAAAACCACATGTACTCATATCACATCAAACTCTTGCAAATGAAAGAAAGGGAAAATCTTAAAAACAACCAAAGAAAAAGAAATGCATGGCATTCAGAAAAACAGTGAGATAGAAGATAAATGATTGTTAACTTCCTATAATAAACAATCTTGGCTAGAAGAAAATGGAATGGCATCCTCAAAATGTTGAATAAGATTTTGAAACCAATGAAAATATCCTTCCAAAATGAGTGTGAAATGAATATATTTTCAGATGAGAAAAGCTGAGAAATTCAGATTGTGAAAACAAAATTAAGAGCATTGAGAATGGTAAAAATATGGGTAAATGTAAGAGACTATATTTAGAACAAAGTAAACTATGATACATCAAGGAGGCATATTATATATCTCAGCAACCCCCAAAAAGTAATGCAAATAGGTATACTAAAAGGCATATTGAGAAATTAAAATGACACACTAAAACTTTTGTGATTCTACATGAAACCAAGAAAGAGGAGCAGAAGATAAAAAGACAGAATTATTTTTTTTAATGGCTGACATAAATCCAAATATTTAAATAATAGTAAGTATTTATGTGTAAAGCACTCATTAAAAGCCACAATTTTAAGAATTAAAAATAAAATATAACTAAAAGCAGTTTATAAGAGGTATAGCTTAAATATACACATAAGAAGTACATTGAAAGTAGAAGGATGGGAAAAATGTATCACTAATAAATATTGTTTTATAAAAATTATTGTATTTATAAGATCTTCCAACTTTTTTCACTATTTATCCAAGAGAGTTTTTAAGAAGTATTTAAAATTCTGGAGGAAAAAAAGTAGGACACAACCCCAGACAGAATTAGTTTCCTGTCTGCAGAAGCTTCTGGCTTAAATGCGGCAAAGAAGAAGCCCCAGCTGTTCTGACTCTTGCTGTACATTTTAAAGTCAATAGATTTAAATACAGACCCATATCAATGTTTGATATTATCTGTATCCAATCAGTGTATATGTGATGCCAATTTCATTTAAAGAAGGAATTTTTCTCTCTCAACTATAGAAATTATTTTCTTGGGCCACTGTAGTCACTAGACTGATACAGTTCTGTTATGTTTGAAAGATCTGAATTTTCATCAGAAGTCACAGAACTCTTTCTTCAAAGCAATGCAAACAAAGCATCCACTTTCTATATATCCATTAGCAGATAATATTTATATAATATCTCGCTAAACCTACTTTCAACTTTCTGAGAGGGGGATATTCGTGTCTGTCATTTTATAACTTGCAAGCTATTGGGATTTTGAGAAGACTTCGAAAAGAATGGCTAGATATTTGCATACCAGTTTCACTATTTGGAGAGATGCATTTGTTTTTTAACTTCTTTCTAGGTATAAATTCTGAGAAAGAGAGTAAAATAATTTAGGAATCTGGATTCTGAGTACAATAAAACAAAGTTACTAAGGTTTCTTTGACTTGGTAAATAGTAAGTACTTGATAACCTTACTTGCTACTTTTCTATGAACAATTTTACTATTTACTTTCACCTGTTATTTTTGGTAAAGCAAACAAACATGTAAATAAACTGTAAAAGCCCCATTTCCACTAAATAAGCACCCATCAATAGTGATCTCTAAGTAATGTACAATTACAGATATTTTACTTGTACATATTTGTTGCCATTTAAATAAAGTTGTTTTTCTTTTAACCATTAAGACCGTTCATTATCTTTTTAAAATTTTCTCTTATATCTTGAATATGGAATTTTTCACATTATAAGGCTGCAAAAATTTCTCCTATATATTTCCCTTGTACTTCCATATTTTTATAATTTTTCCAAATGTACACTTTTAATCCCATAGAAGTGTATTTCTGTGTGCTTTAAATATGAATCTATACTTTGCACATTAGTGTAGAGCTGCATTTGCTCAACTATCTTGTATGCTACTTTTCTTATAGGGAAAATTATGAAATAATAACCAAGTTACACAGATAGTTTCAGGGCTACAGAAAATTATTTACTCATAGGGATAGTATAAAATAGTTGGACTATCTCCTTTGTATTGTAAATATCATTTGACATTTATGTAACCAACACAGTACAATCTCAAGAGATCATCATAATATATCCCCATCAACAGATCTACTCAGAGAAATGAAATTGCTGCTCTTCACAGAGACTTCAACAAGTTTGGGAAGACAGTGGATTAGAAAGGAGGTGTTAGGACATAAGAGAATAAGGTAGAAATAAATTCACAATTATGGTCTTAAAGTGGCATGGTGCATATTACAAACTAAATGATTTTCTAGTAAAAAAAAAAGGAACTATTTTTATAAGAGAATATTAGCCACAATGCTAAAAAACTTCTGAACAGAGTAATGCTGCATTTTAAGACATTTTTTCAAAACACAAAAAAATGGTAGTGTGACTATTATCCATTGTAAGCATTAACTGAATGCTATTTTCATAATTAAATATGGAAGACATTTAAAACCAATAAAATGACATTTGATAATTTTTTTAAATTACATATTCCAAACATGCATAGATTTGTGGATCCAAATGCAAGTTCCTGAAATTTTTATTAAAACCAGTTTTTAGTCACATTGTAGAGTTCAGTTTCTTAAACTGTTTTTTAAAATTTTCAATTTTTTTCTGTGCTCTGCTTTGGGGAGCATTATATCGGCTTAATCACTAAATAGTTACAGCTGAACCACCTGCCAACTTGATATTGCTATTTCTCTAATTGGAACTGTAATTAAATTTATGATTAAATGTAATTAACCCAAATTTTAGGCCAGATTTGAACCTTCTACTGTGTCTAGATGCCCCCATGACTTTGGAGACACATGCAAAATTCTTAATATTAATAAGCCTGAGTTTTATACTCCCTTAGTTACTCTAAGAGTTTGAGGATCTACTAGAAAGAAGGCTGGGGTGATTTGTTTTGTTGTACTTTCTAAAATATTATCCTATCAGCTTCCTTTGCCTGTGTCACCTGAAGGTATACTTCCCTCAGTAAATTCTTCTCCTCATTCTGCACATTCATGCCAATAAAAGACAAGATCCTGTTATAAGTAAAAAAATAAAGTTGGGATATTTTAGGCAAATCATAGATATGTGCAGGACAAGTGCAGAAAGAAAATGTTTCTTAAGTCTACATAACCTACCCTAACATGATAAAACCTCATACATGTGTGCAAACTTTACTCAGTTGGAACACAAATTAGGTGCTGATAATAAGCAACCATTTAGAGATACCCTCTTAGTTTTTTTGGAAGTTAAAAGTCTTATAATTTTATAATGCAATTATTAATCTTTATAATTAATATTTATAGAACTATATTTAATATTTTCATGGTACTGATGCTCTTTTAACTTTTCAAAAGAACACCATCTGCATATTAAAATTATGAGCGCATAAGCAGACTGTCTTAGGAAGAGTTGAAAGAAAAACAGAAAGTTTGATAATGAGACCAAAGATAGGAAAAATACGTTCATAATTTAAGGAAAAACTTTAAATAAAATAATTTAAGAAGATAAAACTATACAAGGGTAGATTTATCTTATATGTTGAGATTTAAATTAATTAAAGGTTTATTAATTCTGAGAGTTTAACTTCTCATAACTTCTAGTGCACAACTTGTCTTTCTCAGATCAATCCTGATGAAGTCATGGCTTTCTGAAGAATGTCAAACTGATGATTTGGATATAAAATAGATGTTTCAAAACAGAAATGCTGATCTCCACCATCTGCAGTGACCCCTAAACCCACCCGGGATCTTATCTATTATTCTAGGCCAAAGAGTTCCCGACCAACATGAAAAGGAAGCATGGGGATTCTTGCAGATTGTTCCAGACTTCTACTTCTGAGTATCTGGGTTTGTGTACCTTTTTGTGAGTGAGATGTCTAATTATTCTGAGTTGATTTTAACATCCAAACCTCTTCCAAATTCACCCTCAACAAATACTTGTTAAATAATGAAGTGTTTCTCTCTTCCTCTTCTTTGAATATAAACTTTTTTCAATAAATATCTGTTGGAAGAACACATGTATTCTGCTCTATTAGTGGGTAAAAGTATCATCAGCCTTTTACCAATATTGTAAATTAATGAGCCCACTAAGGTAATATTTTTAAGGATGTTTTCAAATTGTGTCTACAGGAGCAAGCTCATGTATTTAAACATCTTTAACACATTTAAAGGTATTTAAATATCTGTAAAGTCTCAGGACTCTCTCAGGAAATTGCTTTACTCAACTTCTGAGTCTTTAGGGGATATTTTTGGAAAAAAAACAAGATATTCACTCATAAACACATGATGTGATTCAGGGATCTAAAGCCACAGCCCAAGGTCTATCATCCTCAAAAGGTTAGTTGTATCAAACAATTCTCACTCTGAGATAGGGAATTCTCCTCCCTTTCTCATACCTGAGTACAGTGCTACTTAAGACGACTTTGTCTAACTTTGTAAAGAAGCAGTTTACTGGATATGCATTAAGACAAAAGTAGAAATATCATCTTCCTGTGGAGTTCCACAGATTCATATTTTAAAACTGGCCTTCCTTTATATGTTACTCAGTAAAGCTTAAAGGAAAGCTGAAATTTTCCATGCTTCCCAGTGATGTTGCCAAAAATTCTAAAACCTCAAGAAAAGGTGTGGGGAAAGGTCCCTTTGTACCCTAGTAAGTATACACAGTTCATCTGCCCCTGGCAATGTAAGGAAAATCTGAATTACATGAATAAAGAGCAGTGGGAGCTCAGAAAAGTAAGTAAAGAAAGGAGAAAAATGTGAATATTTTATTAAAGTGACATAAAATATAAAAACCTTAGGATCTCAGGACTAGAACGGACTTCACTGCTCATCTTACCCAGCCTGCTGTCAAAGTTTGAATCCCTACTGCAGCATCCCTTCTCAGTGGCTATCCAGAACATGTTTGGAAATTGATTTTGAGAGTGGACCTATTTCAACCATACTAATTCCTTTTATTTTTGAACAGTTTTATTGGCAATTCTTCTCTTTAAAGAGCATCCCTACCTCCTTTCCCCGTGAGGGTGTGATAGTTAGACTAAGATTTCTGGAGTTCACTCTCCCTGGGCTTGAACACTGGCTTTCCGCTTTCTAGCTATGTACTGTTGAACAAGCTGGCAATAAGTACAAAGGATAAAATAGTAGTTACCTCTTGGAGTCCTCACTTTCCTTCTCTTAATGGAAATGGAGAGAACACCTCCATTATAGGACTGTTGGGAGGAATGAATAAAATTGATGAATAAACTGTCTATTACAAGTCAGTGCTTAATACTCATGGTAATTTTTATTATCAGATTACTGCACTATACTGTTCTATTTTCTCTGACCTAATTTTAACCCATCTATTTAAGGGGTGTGCTAGGTATTGGACACAAAGCCTCAAGTTGGGCCATATTAATGCAAAGTAAAGTAAAATTATTCACTTCCTTTCTGTGAAATATAAAGCTTCTATTAAAACCCATAAATTTAATTTATGTATGTCATTTGGTCTGTTATTTATACATGATCGCTTTTACTACGTATTGTCCTGAAGACTGTCCACCCTTTGACTTAGTCTCAAACATCTTCCAGAATGCTGCTGATAACCCAAAGTACTTCATGGACATACATAAACAAAAACCAGAACTAAAAACCGGCCCTGATGTCCAATCTTCTACCAGAATTCCAGAAGATTTCCACTAATTGCAAACATAACAGTATTCAATATTTTAAAAATTGTCCTATGTGTCCATTTCTGTTTTGACCTCTGAAGAGAAGTAAAAATATCTTTTCTCCCTGTAAAACAAGACTGGTTAAAAATTTGCATTATCTGTGCCAACCAGAATATAATGCCTCTAATTATTGCTGTATATATTTCTGCTGAGAAATGTCTACATATGTTGGAAAGGAAATCTACTAGAGGCTGGGAATTGAACATAAAACTTTGGATCAAGCTGAAAGAGAACAGGATTCTATTTCTACATCAGTTTGAAGACAGTAACACTTGAAAATTATTAGGCAAGATAGAGATATATGTACTGATTGCATCATACAAAGTGTAGACTGCTCATTTACAGACTGAATAATCACTATGAGCAGTAGTCATTCTTGAGATTGTAGTTATATTGTAGTCATGTGACCCATTGTTAGAAAAAAATGTGCCTATCCAAATATCACTGGATGAAAGCCTGCTAGAAACTGGAAACTGAACATCAAATTTCTGGCCAAACTGATAGAGAACAAGCCTAAGGAACATCATTATACCACCCTTTATTTAATTTAATTGAGGGTAGATAAAGAGGAAAAGTAGTATGTAGTGTGCATTTAAAAAAATCTCAACTTTCAAACAAGGGAAAAAAGACTAAAGACTCAGTGGAAGATGAATTTTTGAAGATGACTTATTGGCACTGGAAAAAATTTAGAAAAACTTTTGCATTGTCAGTAGGATGGGGAAAACATGGCATCTTTGAAATAGAAACAAATACTTTAGAAAATAAGAGATTGAGAAGAAAATGCAACAGAATAGTATTTTTAAAGGATATATATTCTAAAGAATTTAGAATAAGAATTAAAAACAACAAAATTTGAAAAAATAAAATTTACAAATGACTTTGCAAAGAATTAAATCAGTATATTTTCAGATAACAAGCATCAGTTTTCTCAGAATCCAAAGGAAAAAGCAACAATGAAATAAAAAACAGGGAACAAAGAGTTAAGACATGAAGGATAATAATAGAAATATAGTATGGGAATAATTTATCAGAAACTAGAAACCAGAAAGATATTATTCAAGACTAATATTATTCATAAACTGAAACTTAATGGGATTCCTAAATTGTACTCAAAATCAATAAAGGGCAGCCCATTCTATGAATCTTATTGGTATCTAGTATGCACTATAAGATGGAAGGAGAATACAAGCATTCTGAAAATAATAATACACATAAGGTTAGAACTGATAACTTTGCTGATGGGTTTAACAAAATGTCAAAAGTACATAAAAATTGCAGTTTATTCTTCTTATCCATCTATTAAAATATAAACATCCTCATTATCACAAAATACTCATCACAAAATACTAAAAACTTTGACATTTTACTGGTTGAGTAAATATTATGAGAATGCATAGTACATAAAATAAAATTATAATTAACCCACAAAGTACTTAAGCAACTTTTAACATTTTTATAGAAATGAAAAAGTAAAAGAATAAACTTAAAAACTATAAAAGTGATTTTAAATTTTTGCATTGTGACCATATTCTTCAAACCACTTTTTTAAAAAAGAAGTTATGGAGTTTGGTTTAATTGATACATGAGTGCCATAAGAATCAGAGCCAGCCTGAAAGGAGTGAGAGAGACAGAACCTTAAAGCAGGGAAACTTGATGCCATTTAATTGCAATAAGCTGCCTTATCAAAGAATCCACAGATATATCAGAAATCAACAAATACCATAGACTTATTTTCATTAAATAATATAAAACATAAAGTGGCTTACCCATGCATCATTCCTATGTGCATAAAGGCTGCACTACCATATTATTTTATTACATGTATTACGAACATTAAATAACATTTATGAATAATTATTTGAAAAAGTTTTAATGATCAAATTAAAGTCTATTTTTGATTATTAAGCTTTAACACAATTTTCAAATAAATCTTGTCCAAATATACACATGACTGCTGTAATTGTTTTCATAAGGCTTTATAAAGAGTAGCAAATTAGTTTTGCTCCTCTAATTTAACAATGCTGGGTCTTGCCCAGCTTAACATTTCCCAATGAAGAATTTCAAAAGAGTAGTTAAGTCTTTCTCACCTCTAGGTAACTTACAAAGATGTACAGTCTTATCTCTGCCTAGTAGGTTATAGAAATTAATGTATTCCTTGACTTAAAAAAAAGTAAAGAAATGAATGAATGGAACATAAAAAAAAATGATTAATGCCTCACTGAGAGTTAAGGAAAAGGACAACATGGGAAAAATGGAGAACATGTATTACTCTACACAAAGTACTGAAATCAACATTAAATTAACAGAAGTAGTTTCCTGGATGGATTTACTACCCTTAATATTAACAAAAATGGAGATCCTTGGTAAAATACAAGTGATCACTTTGGTCTAATCTTGAACTGTTTCTGTCAAGTGGAATTATATATCTTTGATATTTTAACTGCTGAAGTGTTTAACATGCTGAGAGTATTTTAAAGGAATTAAAAAAATCTATTTGGGATCTGTCAAATTGTATTTATAGAACATTATTTAGACATTTTGGCTAGTGTATATCCTAGCCACATGGTAAAACTTAGGCTTTAAAGTAGATGCACAGGGTTCAAAATTCAAATGTATATTTACTAGCTATTTGACCTCAAGTAAACTCTATTTTTAGTAAAATAACTTTACTGAAGTATTTTAATGAAGTAATATGTGTAAAGCAAGTACCATTTAGTAGTTTTTGATAAATTTTTATCTATCTTTGACTAATATAGTTATCATTAATATATGCAACTTATTTAGACCTTCAGTTTATTTGTAATCACATAAATTGATCCCTTAATAATTTAAGTAATAAATTGTTGGCCTAAGCATTTAGCAAGTGAGAAAGAAGCCCACATATATTTAAGCTAATCACATTGCTCAAAAGGACCTCCTAAATTAAGATTTGTTTTGTTTTTTATCCATTTGCTATGAGAGCACAGCCCTGCCAAAAGTAGAGATGGTTATCCAACTGTCATTTGGCAATGGCTCAATTAAGAAAGAAGGAAAGAAAGAAAACACAACTAGAATATTCACAGCTAATCTAGTTGTAGCATCATCCAGGAGCAAATGGAGGGCTATGGATCTCCAGGAGTGTTAGCATTCTAAATGCTTCCGTTCAACTAATCCACTATCTGCCCATGTGCTTTGGATTTCTTTATTGACCTCCCTGCTCCATGTCACCTCCAGCTTCTATAAAAGTGAATTGTCTATACATAATTTCATTTGCCTGTTTAAGTGAGTTTCTTCAGTCCTGCTTTTCATATGAAGAAGAAGAGGATTTGACCCATGTTAATCCTAGTTTTATTAATTCAATGGTTCTTAGTCAGGGGCAAATTTGTCATCACACTCCACCCCACATGATGTTTTCCAATGTTGGGATACATCTTTGTTACAAGTTGGAGGGGGGCTGCTGCTGGCATCTAGAGAGCAGAGGTCAGGGGTGCTGCTTAAACATCCTGTGAAATACACAGGAAAGTCCCCCCAAAACAAGACGCACCCAGCTCAAAATGTCACTAGCACTGAATTTGAGAAATGGTGCATTACAAAGACATACTGAGCATCATCAAGTCCTGTTCTAGGTGATAACAAATGAAAGATCAAGACCAAGTCCTTGCTCTAGTGAAGGTTACATTCAAATGATAATAAGAGAAAACAGGAAACAATGTGGTTTTAGACTTGGCAAGTACCATAAAAATAAAGCAGAGGAAATGAATAAAATGTGAATCATGGAAGAGGTAGACTTGGAGATGGGAGCTAGAATATTTTTAGTAGAGGCACACACAATTGCCATATAACGTTTATTTGCACTCATCCTTTCTCACAGTTCTCACCTTCCTTTATACAGTTATCTTGGTCATTAATTAACAAGTAAAAAGTCTAAGGAAAAAACAGCAAAGATAGCAAAAAAATAATATTTAGTAAACACATATGTGCTAGTAGTCAGTCTATCTTTGAGGAACTTTGATTACGGTAGGCTTAATTTCATAAGACTAAAAAATAACAGTTTTTGATCTAAATGATTACCTACATAGATTAATATATCTAGCTCTTCTTTGGAGGGTCTTGTTCTTACTTATACTTTCTAAAGAAAGAACCACTCAAAAAATATGTCATTGAAGATAAATAGTAAAAGCTGAAAAGCAATGTTATCTAAAATCCTAGGTCAAAAAACAGTTAAGACAAGGGTAAGGGAAATACAAAAGCATTCAGGACAAAATGGTCTACTCCGCATGAACTGTTGTTGATCAAAATCCACCTAATAGAGAAGGAGCCTGAAAACCTTTAATAAAGTAACTCAACATGCATTGCGATTTAGAAACAGGTAATTCACGAGATTAAGGTGCCCTTTATATATCATCAGGAAGCAGTCAACCTAAAAATCTAATCAATGTAAAATAAGCCATAAATTTAGAAAAGTTATGAAAGTGTATTGAAAAAAATGAATGAGGCTGTAAAGATGAATACAAACAGACAATGGTCAGCAAGGAGCCCGTGTAGAGATAGGTTGGATGGGAAAGATCTGCCAGCGTGTCTCCTTCACTGTGGGCATGCAGCTCCCACCTTTCCATGGAGTAGGGGAGAAGTTCAGCCTGTGAATCTTTTATGAACTTTCCCCTTAGAGTTTACTAAGAAGAAGGGGAAAGGAACTCTTGGTACACAATCTGGTCTGTATTACACCCCTTTTGTCTGGCATACTGACTCCATAAAATGGAAGTTTTATTTTGTATTTTATCTAAGAATACATATTTGCATATTGCACTCCTCTGCATACTCTGTAATTGTATTTGTTTTAAAACAAATATTTTTAAATGGCTTAACTACTCCCAATAAAAAATTTAAAACTTGTAGCAAAATTGATACTCTAAAGCAACGTACCACATATTTGCACATACTTCAAAAGTACTCTCGTTTGGAAATCCAAGCTTAGGCTGCCAGCTGGAGTAAAAATGTATGTTTTCCCAGAGCCACATCCACCATGTAGCATTTTCAATATTAATTAAGTTTTAAAATTGCCTCAGTCCTTGGAACAGGATCCCTGACCACTGGATACCAATGTTTTGTCATTACAGCAGGCTGAGTCCCAATACAAATTAGTCAACTGGCACTTTCACTTACAAACCAGTCAGAATTTTGGTCAGGTGAGCTGCACATTTGTTTCTACTAATTATCATAATTTCAGTCTGTCACAGGGCTAAAGTACCAGATGCTATCGACATACATGGTTCTGATTTAAGAACACTTCTCATTGAATCCGTGCTTAAACAGGCTACTAGCTTGTATCTGCATCCTGGCTGGATGCTGGTCTGTGAGGAAGAGGAAACCCAGAGGAAGAGTTGAGAAACACAGGTGGGAGTCAGTGTATTTTCCTCCTGCCCCTGCCAACCCTCACTTCAAAACTTGAAATCCTAAAGCACTTCATTATTCCCTCATCCAAACAAAATGGTGCCCATCTAACACCAAAACCTTATCTTTAATGTTGAGAAGATGATAGTCTTTAATCAAGAGGTTAATCTTGGTTAATCCTATAGATGAAGATGCAAAGAATACATAAGACAACATGTAACTGTAGGTTTGCATTATGATTTGCAAGCCATAGAGTGATATTATTTGAGGGTGTAGGCACAGTGTCTCATTTGTATCCCATGGGGTCGCTTGTTGACTTGAGGCCCAACCGATGAGGCCTTTGTTTTGCCTGACTCCTTTACATCTCTGCTCTCCCTCCCTCCTTCTCTCTTATTCCTCTTAGGACCAATCTCCTTCACCTCCTTTAGTTCCTGGTTTCTTCTCATCTCACCCTAAAATGCAGGGGTTTTGTTTCATTTTGTGCTTGGTTCTCTGAACAGGTGGGTATCACTCAAAGGCTTCTGGTTCTGCTATTAGAGGAGGAAGAGTGGGGCTGGGCATCCTGCTGGTAGAGAAAGGTTAAAGGGAAAGGCCCTGCTTTTGTTACCCTAATAAAAGTATCACTTTATCATCTTAGTCTTAACATACGATAGAAAAATATGAGAGTGGAATGGGAGTAAATGGGAATATACAAATATATACCTATATATGCAGACTTTTAAAAAAATTCATTTGGCAGATAACCTTAAAACAACAAAAAGAAGACAAAAAAAAACAATAAAAAAACCTGAGATACCAGTGGCAATAGAATTAGCCTCTATTAATACAGGAAAACACTAATAGGAATGTCTAGCCAGATTCCTGCTGATACATTTTCTTAAATTCTCACCCCATCAGTCAGTAACACATTTTAAAACACAGTGCTAGCACCCACTACAAGATTCCATTCTTTACTTATGCTGAACTAAAAAAACCCTAGAACCAGAACTGGTGATTTTGTTTTAGATCAAGTAACCCAGTGGAAAGTTAGTTGAATAGCCAATTTTTTGCTCGAAGTGGGGGCAGAGCAATTTAGGTAGGTATATGTTTCCCTAACATGCCTTCTAGAACATCTCAGTGATGCCCAGGTTGGTTACTTCATTACCCCTTGACACTATTTACCCGCCTGTAACTATATTTTAGCATCTCTGGTGACTAAGCAACTTTACATTTTATAGTAGGATTAAAAATCAGAATGATGGTTTGGAAATGGAGTGTGGTCTGGAATCTTTCCTAATGGAATACAGTGTTTGCTATGTAGAAAAATCTTAAACATGTTTGATTGTTGGAACAGCCAGGATTCGGGTACAATGTTCCACATAAGAAGTTCACTATGTCCTAACTATAAAAGAACATTTTTCAGTACACTGTGAAGGCTTCTATTTAGTTTGACTGCAAATGTATAATTAGTGACTTGAAATATTTGCTAAATATAGTATTAAAATATGTTGTAATTATTTGTGCATAATTGATAGTGTTATGCATAAAGGAATGTGTGTATAACTAGAACTGTCAATCAAATGGCCTCACCCTGTCAATCAGAAAAGTACCCCACCCAGGTCATGATAAATAGACCCTGCCCTAAAAGTTCCTGCTTTTGTCTACCTTGAGGCTGGCCCGTTTCTCCCCTGGAATGTATTCAAATAAAACTTTGAACTTTGACTCTGCTTCACTACTATGTCTCTGCCTTTCAGTGATTTGTTTGGTTGGGGATAAGAACCAAGAAGAACAAACACAACTTGTAACAGTAGTATCATATACTTTAACTAATTGCATTGTTTTCAATATTTTTAATTTCCTTGGCATAGAATCTGCAAGAAGCTTTTGACATGCAAATACTTAACTTTCAAGGGCAAGTCTAAGAAGAGACGACCTGCCTAATTCCACCATTGAGTAGATGGAGAGTAATGGGTACTTAGGAGAATGATACACAGAATCTTCATAACTGTGAATCAAGGTCTTTAAAACAAAACATTCTATTACTAGGAATGTAAAAATTAATTATTAGTTCATTTGAAATGAATTTCAAGGACATGTGGCACAGATATATTCTATTAATATTAGTTACTAAATTTAAAAATAAAGCACAAAACAAACTCTGATATTAAGGAGCTAATATTTTTATTATTCTTCCCTTGCTTGTCTCCATTGCTGGGTATTAAATTCTCCCTTTTAAAAAGTCTCCAAAGGGGAGGGTTTGGGGAGGGCATGAGAAGGGGATTGTGGGGTATCATGATTAATGCACATGGTGTGTGTGGGGTCATGGGGAAGACAGTGTAGCACAGAGAAGACAAGTAGGGACACTGAGGCATCTTACTGCACTGACGGACAGTGACTGTAATGGGGTGTGGGGGCAACTCAGTAATAAGGGTGAATGTAGTAACCGCATTGTTTTTCTTGTGAAACCTTCATAAGAGTGTATATCAATGATATCTTAATTAAAAAAATGTTTAAGCCAAAAAAAAGTCTCTTGCTCCTTAACTCCTGCCTTCTTCCTCTCTGTGTGTACACTGTGTATTTGTATCTGTATTTCCTTTCTTTGATCACATTTTTCTTAAGACCTTTTGAAAATATTGCAGATAAACTAGTAACATGCATTCTTTATGCATGTAAATGTTAATAATTAAATTGAAATAACTATGTTACATAATGGAAAATAATTTTAACTATATTTAAACCAGAAGATACTGAGAATTAAAACACCATTTTTTAGAGTCTTCCATAGTCATTTTAAAGGTATAAAATTTAGTGTTTCTTATAGATATTATTAAAGAAATAAGGTCCTATCATTACAAAAACCTTAAATATAACCAACTTTAGATTTCTGATAAGTTAAAGACAGAATTATCTATTGGTAGGTTGTTACATTTGATATCCTGAATAACAGAGCATTACCACCTATGTACTTCATGGGGTTCTAAATTTCAAAAATTAGAACAAAATAAAATCAATCACTAACACTATAATGAATATTCTATCTTTAATTATTAATGAAGCACTTCAAGATGACTAGTTATACTGAACATCAACTAGCATTTTTATATGCTAATGTCTTCTGATTCTTTTTTAATTTATTTTTTTTAGGTTCCAGATAAATAGGAGGCTACTGTAACAGCAATTCCAAAGTGGCATGCAAGGTGGTTTTTTTAAAACAATATTAACCACAGTTTTCCTAAAAGGGGGCAGGGGGAAGCTTCATTAACAATGCTACAATACGACAGAGATATTAAGGTTAACAGGAAGCAAGGATTTTTCTTATTTAACAAATTAAATGTCATCATGGCTCAAACCATCATTTTTTAAAAATTTCACTTCTATATATTATTTTTGGTACCTTCTAAAATGTCTCTCTTTTCTAAAATATTCTGACTGGCATTCAGCATCTCTCATTTTTATGTTATCTTATGTGACTTTTTGTTAAGAGACACTTCAGGATATTTTTCATAAAATGTGTTCAGTTTAGAGTCTCAGGTTTATTTTATTTTTTACACTAATGCAGCATTATCTTTGCTCTCCTTACAAGAACAAAAATATCTCAACAGAGTAAAGCTTCCCAAGGTCACTGGCCTGTGTCTTTCCGACTCTTCAACCAGGTATTCATTTTTCTTAGTTTCTTGTCAGTGCGCTGTGATATCCTTCACATCTGTCTGTGCCTTTGCTTTTATTAGCAGAAAATACAGCTATAGCTTTAGTGTCATGTGTACTATAAAGACAGGATTTTCAAGAGATTTGACAACTCTCATATTTCCCGAAGTATTCTCAATGTAACACAGAAACAGTTTATTACTGTTAAGTAGTGACTGTCTCTCCAGCTTGAATAATGAAGTTCTCTAGGTCAATATTTTATACAATGATACATTTAAGGAAGCATTCCTCTTCAGCTTGGCACTAAAACAATGGCTGTCATAACACAGATCTATGTATTATCAATCTCACATGCCACCATAATCAATCTGGTCCATGGAGCAGGGAAAGTGTAACATGTTATTGAGTTAAACCAGGAATTTTTTTCTACCAAAATGTTTATAAAGGAGCATAATAAAATTATTTACAGAGATGAGCTCCTACTCTGCAGCATGGTGTAAATTTAACCTTCGGCTAAGAGTGCTCACAGCTGCAGGTGATTTACCTGTGTTACTGGGAAAGGCCGATCAGGTATGAAAGCCTGAAGCTTCACAAAGACACTCAGAGTCTTCAGATGGGAGAGAATGGCAAATAAACATTAAAAAGTCTGGCTCTTGAATCCAAAGACTGAAACACACACAGAAAAATCAAACCACAGCACAAGGAGTGTTTTATAGAATCATTAAAAATCAAAACCCTGCCTGTCTTTTGTTTGAGTATTTCATGACACGAGAACATTTCTAAGGGAGAAATGTTTCTTTGCTGGTCAGATAACAGTGGGTTTTAGCATGGAATAAATTCACAAACATTTCTCAAGAAAGAGAATTTAGGCCATTTCAGCCTACAGAAGCCAAAGTGTACATCTGCATCAACCCTCTTGGCAGCAAAAAGCAAGTCCCTCTGAAGCTTTAAGTTTGTACCAACACCTGCTAAGACTCTGCCTGCCCTCAATTCCATTTTATATCTGGCAGCATTGCAAGTGTACTCTAACTGAAGATGATTCCATAGAATAAAGAAAATGTAGCTTGGCCAGAGATGTACATTTATTTTTTTTCCTCAAGTTTTTCTTCTTTGCATATACTCTGTTTCAGCTGCTATGCAAGAGAAAAAACTCACTGGGGTAAGTCTTCGCAGCTTTATGGGCTGGCAAGTAAATTCATTTCAAAAAGAAAAACCACTTTGATTTAGACTTTGACCTGCATTTTCCAGGTGACTCCTGTATATATTTTTCAATTGATTCAGAACCAGTAGGAGTAAAAGTTTGATTGGCACCTCAGAGGAAAGCACTATAATGTGCTCATCATTTTCGTCATTCATTTTACTTCTCATGTGGCAGATTGCATTGCTGCAAGATGGCTAAACATGTATATTCTATCCCACATGTTTTACTGTAACGTGACAATAATATATCAGAGATAGAATCCATGTTTTGTCTTGAACTTGGGTGCATCCTCCTGACTGCCTTAAATAGAACTTGGTGAAAGTAACTCTGACTCTCAGGACCATATTATAAAAGGTGAAATGACTGCTGCCTGGTCCTCTTTTAGTCTCTGTCTGAACTCGGCAAACATGTTAAGAGGAAGACTAGGCCACATGGAGATACCATATTAAATTATTCCAGGCAACCATTCCGGCTAAGGTCCCAGCCAACAACCAGCATCAAATATCAAACATGTGACTGACATGCCTTCAGGTTGTTCCAGCACTCAGCTCATAGCTCTTGCAGTTGAATACCAAAGTAACATGAAAGAGATGAGCCATCTCCACTATGCCCTCTACGCATATCGGGCACACAGAAGCCATGAGAAATAACAAATTATCTTGTTTTAAATCACCAAATTTTGGGATGGCTTGCTATGCAGTAAAAGATAACTAATGTAGCCCTCACATCTCTATCTCTTATCTCAAAATTATTCAGTTATTTATTAGAATCTACAAAATTACATCTCCCAACTGTTACACCAGATTCTATGTGCTATGTCTCTCTCTCAATCATGGAACTTTGTTTTCTAGCAAAACCCATCTCAGGAGTGATCATCTCAGTGTCAAGTGGAAACTGCCTGTTATTCCTGCATTTTCCCATTGCAATGTATGCAGAAACCTTAATGAAGTAATTTCGTGCTTCAAGGTATATTGGTTTGGGACCTTAAAATTAAAGTGTGGCTCAGATACCTCCAGAATGATCTTGTCTTTAAAAATGCCTTGGACCAAGTGACCTTGCCCAGAGCATGGTATGTAACTCGCCAGCGCAGAGGCCTGGAGGACTCAGTGAGCTCAGGAGGCCCTCTTTCTGCCCCACCGCCCTGGGCACTATAAGTCTGAATACAAATGGCACTATCATGTCTTCACACTGTTCAAATCAATATCCAACTGCAGTTCTTTGACTCAAGACTTTCTGTAAAGAATAACTGATGTGAGGAAATGAGAAGGATATTGCTAGATAGCTAATTAATTATAACAATTGTATTCAAGAATAGTATACAAGCAGAAATAGCTTGTATGCTATTCTTTTAGTCACAAAATGATTTCTTTAAACACAATCTTATAATGGTGAGTCCCACACATTTAACAGATGAAGGTGTCACTTTTGAAATGGCAGTTGGGAATCCAAAATCCACCTGCTCTGCCTTACTCTAGTCCTCACTTTCGGAGTCCCAAAGAATGGCTGTAGAAACCTTTCTAAGATCCAGGGGAGCATAACTGCGACTCCTGTGTCTATCTCTGAACATTTTTGCCAAGTCCAGTCACCTCCTGAGGACTGTGGAAGGGATGGTTTGCGCTAACATGCTGACCTCACGCTGCCTCTATTCTCTACTCTGCCAACTACCTTGATTTCAGCAGCGCCTTGAGCTCTGGTAAGAGGTCCTCCTACAGGCCCCCTCAGCCATACCCAACAACCCTGCTCTGCTCCTACCTTGGCCTCTTTCCCCATTTTCCCTACGGAGAGCAGCTACGCCTCTGCCACTACAAGCGCTTCCCTAGAGCCCTCAAAATCCAAACACAGAGACTGGGGAAGGTGGGGGGTAGGTAACTTCTCTGCATCCTCCACATCCATCCCTGATTTTCTAAGAAAAAGAAGTTTTATATAAACTCTCTCATATCTGCAGTTTGGTGACCATGCTAAGAAGAAAGCCTTTTGTTGACCACCTTTCTATTCAGAAGGAAAAGAATTCACTGACTTGATGCAAAACTTCCAAATAGGTGAAATTTCACCTATGTTTCATTTCCGCGCTATATCCGAAGTTCCGAAGAACACAGATGTGTTGAATCCCTTGAGATATTTCCACCCCTGTTCTAATTTTAAATTTTACATGAGTATGAATTTACTCAGGTTCTGACTTCCTACATGAATTGTAATGACATCCTATAACATCTGTTACAGAGTCCTGATACTTCATGTGAATAGGATTGTATTTCTAACAGTATTTTGTGGTTTCTCTCCGTGTAGATTTAATATTAAAGTGCAGTTAGGAAGCATGCAATATGTGTGTGCTTAAATTAAGCTAATCAGAAAGAAAGCACTGAAAAGCATGTATGTTTATATTAAAATAGTAATATTATATAACTTTATATGTAAGAAAATTATCTTGTTGAGAGTTTGCTATGATGCTCAGTTTCTGGGTTTAGTGTCAAAAGCACAATGGTGAAGCTCTGGGGAAGTCTTCATCACTGAAAAGAAAACACTGAAATAACACCATTTTTCCCATCTTTAGTTTTATAGGTATGTTTTCACAAAGGATGCAGTAATTACTTCTGAGGAAGAGTTACTTTGGTTTGGAAAAGCTGTATTTATATGAGAATTGTACTTAATGAAAATGTAATGAGAGTGTAGTAATAAAAATATACTGAGAAGAAAATGAATAATAAATATTATAAGATGTGATTGAAGATAATCCCTAAATTCTTTGAACCTGTATGAACATATTTCATATGAGGTATATATAAAATAGAGAAATATATAAAATGATCATACTTTAAGTCAGGGACCTCATTTTTATAAATTAAAAGCATATCATTGTATTAATAGGCTTTATGTCACTACCAAAAAGCTTCAGGTATATCAGTCAGAATATGCTAGCATATGCTTTTGTGAAAACAATCTGAAAATCTCAGTGACATAGCACAATAAGTTTATTTCCCATTCACATAAATGTGTCTAGTGTTGACCCACATAGCTCTCCAGCACTGTGTCTCGCATTCCAGACTGCTCTAAACTTACAGCACCTCCCATATCAAAAGATACTTCTGCAATTACCAGCCAAAAAAAGACAAAATGTGGATAATGGCACAGATCGTTGTTACATCAACTCAAATTTCACTGACCCAAGCAAGCCACATGACCACACATAACTCTAGGGATACAGAGAAGTACAATTCTTTCTGTGTCCAGAAACATATTTTGGTGAATAGCCATAATATCAACCACATAAGTCAACTGGATTTTCATAATTGCTGACCAGTATACTGCTGACCAGTGACTCTACAATTAGCAAGTCAAATTGCAATCAAGTTACTTTGTGAATGTAGGATGAGAACAAGGGTAGTTAGATGATTTCCTCTTTCATGTCAGCAAGTAATTATGTCTCTACTAGATACATGTAACTAGAGCAAATGTAACATAATATGAGTTTTAAAAAGCTCCTAAAATATTAAATAAATTGGGTTAACCAGGAAAAATATATTACCTGAGAACCTACAAGAAACTTAGTGGTGTTTAGGGCATGGACAAACCAAAAAATAAACTATTATTAGACATAAAAATCTGGGCATGTATTATATAGTAAATCAGAAATAAGTTGACCATAAAAATGTAGAGATCAATCTCTCCAACTCCAAACAAAATGTTGCATAACTAAAGGAAACCCCCACGATAAATGTGCTACATAAATTACAGAACATTCAGTTATGTAATATGTGTAGTTGCTTTATTTCCAGGTTACTGAAATGAGTCGGAACATCTAATTAGACCGGAATTTGTAGGGTTAAAGCGAGCCTTCAATATCTGTCCTGAATCAGCTACAATTCTGCACTTCTCGGCAGTTGTCCATTTTAAGCATGCATGGGAATGAATCAAGTCCTGTAGCTCTGTGATTTCTAGCACAGTGACCATTTTAGTACATCTTATGGTCAGTCGATGTGCATTTCCTAAAGTCTTTGCATTTGGGTCAAGGGAATACTAGGGTTAAGGAGAGCAGTCATTCTCTTTTGGCTTCTCCAAAACGGATGCCTGCTATTTTCCTATCTGGCCTCACATTTCATGTACCCCTTTCCCACATCCAGAAATTAAAAAATTTATTCTACTCTGATTTGAAAACAAGGCTGGATAGATAATGGAAGCCTGTAGAAAATCACACTGTATCAATCTAAATTTTCAGTATTACAGGGTTAGCTGTATCTTTTAAATTCAAGTAATTCTGAAGTTATAAAGAAAAAGAGTAGAAATCTTCCCATAATATTCACTTTTATCCCACTCCCCAGACAAAACATTCATTCTAGAAATGCAGATTTGGTGCCATTCACAGTCACAATAATTTTAATACAAATATTAAAAGGATAGTATAGGACTTTTTTTCCTTTGTATAACAGTAAAAAAGGGTGACTATTTTGCTATAGTTTTCACAACTATAATATATAAAAGCTAGTATATAAGCAAAATAAATGTAAGGTTTGAAAAATGTGGTATTGATAAAATTATTGATAATCACCATTAGTTCAGAATGAAAATAGCTTAATAAAAGATATTCGGAGACCTGGATTTCTACTTTATGTTCTGAAATAAATAATTGCCAAATAGTCATTTAATTTGGACTTCAATTTTTTTAACCTGATGAAGATTTAACTGCTACAGATCTCACTAGATTTATATTCTATTAGCTTACCAAGTCAATGAGACTTAATCGTTAATAATTTTTAATACTCTTAAAGTTGGACACCACTCACAGTGTTTCCAGTGAATTAGTTCCAATAGCTCAACCAGTGATTTTGTAAGTATAGCTAGCTTTAAGTCAGTACTGCCATTTTAGAAACCACGGGCATTTTATTTAGCTTTTCTCTTATGAACGAATTTATTTTTTTATTTCATAATATGAACGAATTTATATTAGTGTTTCTCCCAGACTTCATTCAAAAGGTTCAGTTCAGTAACCCAGTATTAGAACTTGATTCCTCTGCTCTTGTCTACTTGCCATTATTGATTTTATCCTGCAAAAAAGATTAATTCTCCAACCCAAACACAGTCATGTCATTGCACCACTAATTTCTTTGGCTACCCTTCCTATACAAAATAAGATTCATCTTCCTCATTACTGTCTATAACATGCCCTTTGCTTCCTCACCATCATCTAGTCGCACTTTCCTCTCTGTCCATGAGGCTGTAGCCGCACTGTTAAGTTTTTCAGAGAAAATATATGGGAAATACCAGTATACTATCCTGCATTGAATAGTGTTTTCTAAATAGTACTCCAGTGACTAGATACAGCTCTTGTCATTTCAAAAGCTACACATCTTACTCTTCAGTGTTTACTACTTGAAGAATCAGCAGCAAGTTAATACGAGGTATTACAGCATCATATATTTTAGTCACTTTTATAGTATTTCTAGAGGCATCTGCCATAATGTTCAAGTGGAAGAGGATTCAGTTCTGCCCTACAGCTTATACTATAGTGTATGTAGGCATCCATTTACTATCAAGAAGGAATTTTAAATTTCCATTTCTCAGGTTATATGCTCTTAAAATTTAGGCTTAACAGATACAAGGCTCTATAGTTAGAATTAATTTGAGTTATGTGGAACTAGAAGTCTATACCATAATTTTGTAATTAATTATTCATATATTAGCTTTAATTATTTAAACCAATTTACCTGTTAACCCTATATCCTTTTCTTTATACTAGAGAAAGCTATAACCCAGAAAGATTCTTAGCTGTTACTTTAGCTTCTCCTCGGGGCCTCAAGAGATTTAATGTGTCAGTCTAGCTCTTGTAAATGCCCCAGCCACAGCTCTTTTTATTATGTTCTCATATAATCTTCTCATGTCAAGGGTCTTCACTCACTTGAAGCATACTTTGGGCTTAGACAGAGGCTCTACAGACTCAGCATATTTCTGTACTGTGTCTTTGAGACCTATTACTAGGAGAGATGCGAATAACTGACACAAAAGAGCCATTAGCTGACACACAAAGGATTCAATGAACTGGTATGATATCCATCCAAGCAAATTTAAAAAATCAGAACTCAAACTCTACTTGTAACTGAATTAGAGAAATATATTTTCTTTTTAATCTTTTTAACATTTTTGCTATTTTATATCTTTGATTTCAAGAGGTCCTGACAAAACCTGTTTTAACATTCTCTAATATAATGCAAATCTATTTGTTCATGACATAGGTGGATCTATAGAGAATCTGAAGGGATTTTTTAAATGCAAAATAACCCCAAAACCCTACTAGATCTAACGAGTGAATTCAGCAGTCTCAGTATAAAGGATCAAGATTTTAAAAAGCCAGTTATTTGCCTACAATATATAGTAGCAACATGCCAATAGAAAATAAAACTTCAAAATTAATTCTGGTGTTTACCAAAAGTAAGATTCTGTTCACGGAAAGACAGTCAAAATAAAGAAGCCACTAACTGGGCAGAAATATTGCACATTGTATATGTCAGACAAAAAGATGTGTATCTACACCTGAAACTGTCCATTTTGCTACTAGCCACGTGTGACGTTTTAAAATTTTAAATTAATTACAATTAAATTAAGTTTTCAGTTTCTTAATTATATTACTCATCTCAAGGGCTTGGTGATTATATGTGGCTCGTGGCTGCCATATAAGACAGGATTTAAAATTCTATTGAACAGAGCTAATATAAAGACCCCTAAAGCAATTAGTGAGAACACTATGTCCCACATACTTGAGACAAACCAAATTTATAATCAATAGGTAAATGAACAAATAATGGTATTTTACATAATAAAAACACTACTCATCAAAAAAGAGGAGCACATTTCTCATAAAAATAAAACATGGAACAATTGTAAAGGCCTTTGTAGTGCCAAAGCAGCTCAACAGATATTCATATCATGTGATTCTATTTTGATGAAGATTAAGAACTTATAAAACTAACTATGGAGATTGAAATCATTATAGTTGTTACCCTTAAAAAGGGATGAAGAAGGATTAACTGGAACAGAGCATGTGGGAATTTCCTAGAACGTCAATAGCCACAATATACAAAGACATACGTAGCCAACATATAAGAGGAAGTGATATCTTCATTGAAATTAATCACACAAAGCAATACCAGTACATACCCACCCACGTGGCTAAAATAAAAAATGTTACTGATGTAGTTACTAATGTCAATGTACAGTTCAGAATAACTAGAACTAATGCCAATGTAAAGTCCAGAGTAACTGGAACTGCTTATGGAATTGCAAATTGGTACAACCACTTTGGAAAACAGTTTAGCAGTATCTGATAAAGCTTAATATGTGCACACATGGTGAACTGGTAATTCTACTCCTACATATTTATCCCAAAGAAATTCACACATCTGTTTGCCAAAAGACATACATTAGAATGTTCATAGCAGCACTATTTCTAACAATTCTAAACAGGAAAAAAACCTAAATGTTCTCTAATAATATAGAAGAGGGATAATATAATATCAATGATCAATTTCTATACAGCAGTATAAATGAAGATATCACAACGGCATGCATCAACATATTTTAATCACAGAAATATAATGTTAAAGGACCCAGGCAGAAAAACAATGTATATTCTATGCCGCCATTAATGTAAAGTTTAAGAATAGATAAAACTGTTCTGTGATGTTAGGATAATGATTATCTTTTTCAGGGCTGTAAGAACAGGGAGTGGTTCATAACTATTATTTACTGTGTGGTCCTGGAAAGTAAGTACTCTAAGCTTGGTCCCTTTCTTGTTAAAAAGGCAGTATTTTCATAAATATCTAGACTAGTGCTTGGCACTCTGCCATAAATGCATACTCTTAACATGACAAAAACTGGTACTTAAAATGAATATTTTTTTAAACATGTTAATAAGTTTGAAATATTATGTGCACTCTATTCTGCTACACAATTTAAGGTGGAGCTGAGTAATAGTTTATGTGTTTCAATACATTTTATAATATGCAGAAAAGTTCTATTGTTTAATAATAAATAGAATGCATCATGTATAAGAAAAAATAACTACTGGAGATAGGAATATAATTTCTTTCTAATGAAATGATTATATAAATGCATAATATAATATAAAATTAAAAATGAATAAATAAAAGCTTATCAGCAATTTGCATCTCCTTTGACTTAGCACAGTAAGTCAAGTTGAAAAGTATCAGTCCATTTTCATAATCTTTGAAATTAAAAAATATATATATTCAGTCTTTAAAACTCCAATTTGGAAAGCAATTCAGGCCATCACTTTCATTTCTGGAATCTGATTTCAGTATAGAAAATTTGGACATGTTACTCCTTTTCAGATGAATTAAAGCACATATTTGTGTAACTAGTTTTGAATTCATTTACAGAGAATTATTCAAAGTGTTTATACAGATGAATTATGCCAATTAAAAAAAAAGCCATGTTTTTGATCCAGTCGTTTCTAGTGAACTGAGACAAGGATTTTGTCTCAAACGATATTAACAAACTGCTGTCTTTCATCAGAAAAAGTATATCTTGGTGTACTATGCCAACAATGTCCTCTGACCTCCCCTCTAGTAACCAGACTACTCCATTCACAAAGCAAAGACTTGACCTTACTGTAACTTAAATCATAGAATATTTAGTTCACTATAATGACCATGCCCATCACTTGTTCCATTTTTCATATTTTACCCAAAAATATGATTCCGGATGAATAATGCAATGAGGATTATGTTCAAATAACATTGCCATGAATTTAATTTTTATAACCATACCAACCTCAATAGAAAGCAATGAAAATGAGCCACCTTTCATAGTTATGCTTAATAATTTTGACTGGTTTACATTAACTTTAAGGCATTTCTTAACATACACAAATAATTTATTTTGTTTTCCTCATCAGAGTCACTAGATCAAAAATTTCTTCAGTCACACTACTAGGGATTGAATCATGTACCCCCATACTCATATTCTGAAGAAATAGACACTGTTTACATTTTGATTATTTGTTCAGTTTTATTGAAGTGTTCATCATGTACCTTTTCTGAAGTGCAATCTGAGTTTTTACTTACATTTTTTTCACAGTGACAAATTTTCAATAAAGATGTACTCTGCACACTAAACAGGGAGGAATATTCTACACTTCCATTATGAAAATGTTTACTCCAATTTTCTTTGAAATTTTTGGCCTACTTGGACTATTATATACCAACTCTCTTTTAAACACTCCACTTTTTCTTAAGATCCTTGTAAGAAAAGGAAGAATACAATGTAAAGACCAACAACATCCAGCCCCAGAGCTGGGAAACAATAGCATGTAACAGAGCTTCCAGAGGTCATGACCTTTATAAAGCGGGTATCAGCCATTCAATTCCAGGGCCCTCCTCCTCACAATTTTAAATGATAGCAAATAAAAAATGTCATCGTGGAGATTTAAGAAAAAGAAACATGCCTTTGGTTCATTTATGGATTCTGGAGTTCTAATTAGATACTTCAATCCTGTAAATATTTTCACAATGTACCCACAGAAACTCATACTCAAAATAACCTAATTTTTTTGAGTCTGTGGCCCCTACTAAGCACAGTCAGAGATAAAACCTCTGCTTCAAAGCAGAAAAACCAGAGGCTGGAGACTCTGGGTTATACCCTTTGAGTCACTCATGCCAGACACTCTCCTATGAGCCACATGTGAATGAAGTGCTAGTGTGCAGTGATCCTCCGGGCTACAAGAGCCTCGTCCCTGGACCAAGGCAGCAGGAGGAGCTCAGGACGGGCAGGACATAGGCCCAAGCTCCCAGAAGACTGGGCAGGAGGGAGAGCCCCCGCCACCACTATGGAGCCTGGGGAAACTGGATGCAGTCCTGAGCTAGGGAATCTGGAAGAGGAAGCCTTCAGCATGGAGTCCTAGGAGGGTGGGACTGGGAAAGGTAGGTTATTTCTGCACCCCTGTGTGGGAGGAGACCCTGGGGATCTCAGAAGATGGGAGCTGCCTCTAGCACTCTTTAGAACCTGGAGAGCCATCCAAGTAGGTCTAACAACCCCCACCCCACACACACCTTTTCCTTGGTCTTAACAGAGCCCTGGAGGTGCCAGAGGCACTGACCCAGTTTGCCACGCCCAGCCTTCCTCTGACCCAGCTGGCTTTGTTTTATCTTGCCTGAGGTCCTTCTGCTTCCTCACAGGATAATGGGCATGTTAGGGCATGAATACATTTTAAACTAGGTCCTTTTTAAAAATTTTTGCCTCACTGATTGATTGGCATCATCATTATTTCACCTAGGCATGCACAGCAAAAATCTTGCTATCCTCATAACCTCATACCCAAACAATACTGTTAACTCTACTTTTTCAAAACTTTAAACCTCCCCTCTCCTTAAATTTCTCCTACCTTTTTTACAGATCATCAATGTTCTCCTGGACTATTTTTAAGTCTTATTAATATACTTAAAACAGCATTTGCTTTCTGCAACACTAATTATATGTACATATAGTGTGTATAACATTAGTTTCATTAGAGATAAATTCCAAAATAAAGATATATAATTAAAAATTAAAAAAGAAGTATAATTGCAGTTAATTACCTCTTTGACTTGGTATCAAAAGTCTGACACTTTCATTTGCTTACTGACAGCAGTGTCAGGGCTTGTGTTTTCAGGATCTATAGGATGCCAGCTCCTTGCAAAATAGTGACTGGGGTAAACTGGCAAATAAAACTGGTGAGACTCTGCCTTCTGAAAGCTTGTATCTTCTTAGAATGAAATTATTTAGTTATATAGACAAAAGAGATGGATGTAATACTAAAATACATGCGCCAGTACATAAAATCCAAATCCAAGCTTTTTTGGTCTTTCATTGTTTGGCACCTGCTGCACTTTTCCAAAATTATTTTTCCTCACCCCACAATTCTCCTAGGGACTCCTTAACAGCAGAATTTGTATCCTTCTCCTTTGTATTCTCATGGTCTTGGGCAAGCCTGGGATATAATCAGTAACTGAAACATAATTTTTTATCAATAATTACTCTTATTTCTTGATCATTTCCTTATTCTCTTAAATTCTTAAGGGGAAAAACTATGTACACTCAGTGTATGTGTATTTTTTTTTTATGTTCCATGTATCTAGAGTACTGCTGTGTTCATAGCAGGATCTCATTCAGCATTTACTGGATGCCTGATCACTTTCAACATGTGGACCAGGTTAACCTGGAAAGAGGTAATAGTGCTTTTGGAAGAAGCATGTATTCTTAATAGTTTTAGCATTCCATACACTACAGAGTATGCTGAAAGAATTTGAAATTCATCTTTTTTCTCTCTGTAAATTAAACAAGGCTAACAATATCTGTGCTTGTTTTAACAGCAATATTGCATACACTAAATACCAATCTGTAGAATAATGTACAAAGTACAGATCAAAGAAGATGAATAAAATAAGTCACCTCCAAATGGTCAGTGTTGATGTAGTCATACACTGAGTGACTCACACAAGGAAAGAACCTGATTTGCTTTTGTTTATTCCTTTATTTCAAATGCCTGTGTGCTGATTATCTCAATAATTTATAATACTTTTGTTGCATTTTTAAAAATACAAGTATCAATGTTCCTAATTTCCAAGTGAGAGAAACAAATTTGGTCAGATAAAGAGTCTGATTGTATGATTAAATAAAAAACTTGAATGAAATTAAGGAATTGCTAAGTGTCTCTCACATCCTTTCTCATACTATTGTAGCATATAAACTCCAGAAATATCTTAATTTTTGTAATGAAAACAGTGAACTTTGCTAGTCAGTATATTGACACATACCACCATACAATGAATTATAACATACAATATTATATAACATCATTATATTTCATATAAACTTAGTGATATAATATTGGTGTATATAAAGTAATAGACCTCTTAGAAAATACGAATTTAGGATGTGTGTTCCAAAAAAACAAACAATATGGGATAAACAATTTTCTCTTATTGATCTTAATAAGACTTACATGTTCTCGGAATTATAAGGACTATATCTATATATGTAATCAATTTTCTCCAATGTCATTCACTGAATGATTTCCAAATTTTTAAAATAATTTCCTGTTCTTTTCTATGCTATTTCCTGTCCATATTTAATTAAAATAGAATCAATAGGACTTTGAACCAACTTTAAAAACACTTATTTTTATGCAAATCCAAATCACAATGAGAGATCACCTCACATCTGTTAGAATGGCTATTATCAAAAAGATAAGACATAAGCATTGGTGAGGATACTGAGAAAAGGGAACCCTCCTGCTCTGTTTGTGTAGCTGTAAGTTGGTACAACCACTAAGGAAAATACTACAGTTTCTTCTAGAATAACATGTCATGGCAACTATAGTTTATGACACTATTATATAATTGAATTTGCTAGCAGAGTAGAACTTAAATGTTCTCATCTATACAAAATGCATAACTATATAAGAATTATAATTTATAAATATGTATCATAAACACAATTATAATTTATATGTATATAAATGAGTATATATATTATAATATATATATGAATATATATATTCTCATGGATTTATATGACATTGGATGGAAAAATCTTTCCACAATGTATACATATATCAAACTATCATAATGTACACTTTACCTTTCTTATAATTTTGTCAATTATACCTTAATAAAGCTGAAAAAAATAAGAAAGTTAACCTGTAGTGCATTGTATTGAGAACTACTAGGAATTACATAGCTAAATTCTCATGAGAGAACATTAAAGATATATTCTTTTATAAAAACAACACTTATTTTTCATGGGAGAGGTAATTAGCATCAAAAAAATTATGTGAGCATTTTGGGAAGGCAATCACTATGTCTTTTATAGGAAGAAAACAGAGTGTGACAAAGGCCAAGCAACCAGACATCATTAAAAGTAAGCCATTTTTAAAACATAATTTTAGAAGGAGTGCACATTAACAAATTATAGGAGTTCTAGAGGTGTATACACTTTCCTAACAACTTAGAAATAATGTGAATCAATTACAAAAAGATAAACTTAAAAATCAACATAATTCACCAGTTTAAAAACTTGAACACAGCTTGACTGAAGTTCTTAACTTAAAAAGAAGAAAGTCACAGTGGAGCCAACATAGCGGCGTGAGTAAGACAGTGGGAATCTCCTCCCAAAAACATATATATTTTTGAAAATACAACAAATACAACTAATCCTAAAAGAGAGACCAGAAGACACAGGACAACAGCCAGACTACATCCACATGTGCGAGAGCCCAGTGCCTGGTGAAAGGGGTAAGATACAAACCCCGGCCCGCCAGGACCTGAGCGCCACTCACCCCAGCTCCCAGCAGGAGGAGAGGAGTTGGAGTGGGGAGGGAGAGGGAGCCCAGGACTGCTGAACAGCCAGGCCTAGCCATCTGCAACAGAGCGCAGACACAGTGCATGCGTGGGGTCCTGGAAACTAGGGAAACAGGGCAGCAGGACTGGTGAGCAGGTCCCGAAGCTGATGCCCCTGTGACAAAGAAAAGTGAGTGCTTTTTGAAAGTCTTAAAGGGACAGGGATTCAACAGCTGGACGGAAACATCCCAGGTCACAGTCCAGTAGCTGGAAATTACAGGGAAAACTGGGCACACTAACCCCCTGGGCAACAGCTCTGAGACCCCTCATGGAGGTAAACAGCCAAACAGCCCCCCTGTCCATTACCCCTCCGGGGCGAGGTGAAAGCAGAGAAGCAGCCTAAGGCAGGCTCCGCTCTCAGAAAGGGAGCTTCCTCCATACCACTGGGCAAGACACAAAGACCCAGTCTACACGCAATTACGCAACACAAGCCACAAGGAGTCGCAGTTGTCACAGTAAAGAAAGGCCAGTAGCAAGTGGAAAGTTTGGCCCCCCCAGCTGACAGTCAATAGCACCTATCAACATGAGAAGGCAAAAAAATATGATCCAGACAAGACTAACCCAGACAGCTTCAGCATCTGCTACATCTTCCCCTGAGAAGGAACCTGGGGAGATAGATTTAACCAGTCTTCCTGAAAAAGAATTCAAAACAAAAGTCATAACCACCCTGATGGACTTGCAGAGACATATGCAAGAACTAAGGAAGGAGAATACAGAAATGAAACAAGCTCTGGAAGGACTTCAAAATAGAATGGATGAGATGCAAGAGACCATAAATGGACTAGAAAACAGAGAATAGGAACGCAGAGAAGCTGATATAGAGAGAGATAAAAGGATCTCCAGGAATGAAAGAATTCTAAGAGAGCTGAGTGATCAATCGAAACGGAACAATATCCGCATTATAGGGGTTCCAGAAGAAGAAGAAGAAGAGAGAAAAAGGGATAGAAAGTGTCTTTGAAGAAATAATTGCTGAAAAGTTCCACAAACTAGGGGAGGGAATGGCCTCTCAGACCACAGAGGTACACAGAACTCCCATGACAAGGGATGCAAGGAGGGCAACACCAAGACACATAATAATTAAAATGGCAAAGATCAAAGACAAGGACACAGTATTAAAGGCAGCCAGAGAGAAAAAAAAGGTTACCTACAAAGTAAAACCCATCAGGCTATCATCAGACTTCTCAACAGAAACCCTACAGGCCAAAAGAGAATGGCATGATATACTTAATGCAATGAAACAGAAGGGCCTTGAACCAAGACTACTGTATCCAGCACGATTATCATTTACATATGAAGGAGGGATTAAACAATTCCCAGACAAGCAAAAGTTGAGGAAATTTGCCTCCCACAAACTAGCTCCACAGGGCATCTTACAGGGACTTCTCTAGATGGGAGCACTCCTAAAAAGAGCACAGAACAGAACACCCAACATATGAAGAAGAGAGGAGGAGAAATAAGAAGGGAGAGAAATAAAGAATCATCAGACTGTGTTTATAATAGCTCAACAAGTGAGTGAACTTAGACAGTAAGATAGTAAATAAGCTAACCCTGAACATTTGGTAACCACAAACTTAAAGCCTGCAATAGCAATAAGTACATACCTTTCAATAATCACCCTAAATGTAAATGGACTGAATGCACCAATCAAAAGACACAGAGTAATAGAATGGATAAAAAAGCAAGATCCATCGATATGCTGCTTACAAGAGACTCACCTCAAACCCAAAGACATGCACAGACTTAAAGTCAATGGATGGAAAAAGATATTTCATGCAAACAACAGAGAGAAAAAAGCAAGTGTTGCAATACTAGTACCAGACAAAACAGACTTCAAAATAAAGAAAGTACCAAGAGATAAAGAAGGACATTACATAATGATAAATGGCTCAGTCCAACAAGAAGATATAACCATTCTAAATATATATACACCCAATACAGGAGCACCAACATATCTGAAACAAATACTAACAGAACTAAAGGAGGAAATAGAATTCAATGCATTCATTCTGGGAGACTTCAAGACACCACTCACTCCAAAGGAAAGATCCACCAGACAGAAAATAAGTAAGGACACAGAGGCACTGAACAACACACTAGAACAGATGGACCTAATAGACATCTATAGAACTCTACACCCAAAAGCAACAGGATACACATTCTTCTCAAGTGCACATGGAACATTCTCCAGAATAGACCACATACTAGGCCACAAAAAGAGCCTCAGTAAATTCCAAAAGATTGAAATCCTACCAACCAACTTTTCAGACCACAAAGGCATAAAACTAGAAATAAACTGTACAAAGACAGCAAAAAGGCTCACAAACACATGGAGGCTTAACAACATGATCCTAAATAATCAATGGATCAATGACCAAATCAAAATGGAGAACCAGCAAATATGGAAACAAACAACAACAGCAACAAGCCCCATCTACTGTGAGATACAGCAAAAGCAGTCTTAAGAGGAAAGTATATAGCAATCCAGGCATATTTAAAGAAGGAAGAACAATCCCAAATGAATAGTCTAATGTCACAATTATCGAAATTGGAAAAAGAAGGACAAATGAGGCCTAAGGTCAGCAGAAGGAGGGACATAATAAAGATCAGAGAAGAAATAAATAAAATTGAGAAGAATAAAACAATAGCAAAAATCAATGAAACCAAGAGCTGGTTCTTTGAGAAAGTAAACAAAATAGATAAGTCTCTAGCCAGACTTATTAAGAGGAAAAGAGAGTCAACACAAATCAACAGAATCAGAAGTGAGAAAGGAAAAAATCACGATGGACCCCACAGAAATACAAAGAATTATTAGAGAGTACTATGAAAACCTATATGCTAACAAGCTGGGAAACCTAGGAGAAATGGACAACTTCCTAGAAAAATACAACCTTCCAAGACTGACCAAGGAAGAAACACAAAAGTTAAACAAACCAATTATGAGCAAAGAAATTGAAACAGTAATCAAAAAACTACCCAAGAACAAAACCCCCGGGCCAGATGGATTCACCTCAGAATTTTATCAGACATACAGGGAAGACATAATACCCATTCTCCTTAAAGTTTTCCAAAAAATAGAAGAGGAGGGAATACTCCCAAACTCATTCTATGAAGCCAACATCACCCTAATACCAAAACCAGGCAAAGACCCCACCTAAAAAGAAAACTACAGAACAATATCCCTGATGAACGTAGAGTCAAAAATACTCAACAAAATATTAGCAAACCAAATTCAAAAATACATCAAAAGGATCGTACACCATGACCAAGTGGGATTCATCCAAGGGATGCAAGGATGTCACAACATTCGAAAATCCATCAACATCATCCACCACATCAACAAAAAGAAGGACAAAAACCACATGATCATCTCCATAGATGCTGAAAAATAATTTGACAAAATTCAACATACATTCATGATAAAAACTCTCACCAAAATGGGAATAGAGGACAAGTACCTCAACATAATAAAGGCCATTTATGATAAACCCACAGCCAACATTATACTGAACAGCGAGAGGCTGAAAGCTTTTCCTCCGAGATCGGGAACAACACAGTGATGCCCACTCTCCCCACTGTTATTCAACATAGTACTGGAGGTCCTAGCCATGGCAATTAGACAAAACAAAGAAATACAAGGAATCCAGATTGGTAAAGAAGAAGTTAAACTGTCACTATTTGCAGATCACATGATATTGTATATAAAAAACCCTAAAGACTCCACCCCAAAACTACTAGAACTGATACCGGAATACAGCAAAGTTGCAGGATACAAAATTAACACACAGAAATCTGTGGCTTTCCTATACACTAACAATGAACCAACGGAAAGAGAAATCAGGAAAACAACTCCATTCATAATAGCTTCAAAAAGAATAAAATACCTAGGAATAAACCTAACCAAAGAAGTGAAAGACTTATACTCTGAAAACTACAAGTCACTCTTAAGAGAAATTAAAGGGAACACTAACAAATGGAAACTCATCCCATGCTCGTGGCTAGGAAGAATTAATATCGTCAAAATGGCCATCCTGCCCAAAGCAATATACAGATTTGATGCAATCCCCATCAAACTACCAGCAACATTCTTCAATGAACTGGAACAAATAATTCAAAAATTCATATGGAAACACCAAAGATCCCGAATAGCCAAAGCAATCCTGAAAAAGAAGAATAAAGTAGGGTGGATCTCACTCCCCAACTTCAAGCTCTACTATAAAGCCATAGTAATCAAGACAATTTGGTACTCGCACAAGAACAGAGCCACAGACCAGTGGAACAGACTAGAGGCTCCAGACATTAACCCAGACATATATGGTCAATTAATATTTGATAAAGGAGCCATGGACATACAATGGTGAAATGACAGTCTCTTGAACAGATGGTGCTGGCAAAACTGGACAACTACATGTAGGAGAATGAAACTGGACCATTGTCTAACCCCATATACAAAAGTAAACTCAAAATGGATCAAAGACCTGAATGTAAGTCATGAAACCATAAAACTCTCGGAAAAAAACATAGGCAAAAACCTCTTAGACATAAACATGAGTGACCTCTTCTTGAACATATCTCCCTGGGCAAGGAAAACAACAGCAAAAATGAACAAGTGGGACTATATTAAGCTGAAAAGCTTCTGTACAGCAAAAGACACCATCAATAGAACAAAAAGGAACCCTACAGTATAGGAGAATATATTTGTAAATGACAGATCCGATAAAGGCTTGACATCCAAAATATATAAAGAGCTCACCCGCCTCAACAAACAAAAAACAAATAACCCAATTAAAAAATGGGCAGAGGAACTGAACAGTTCTCCAAAAAAGAAATACAGATGGCCAACAGACACATGAAAAGATGCTCCACATCGCTAATTATCAGAGAAATGCAAATTAAAACTACAATGAGGTATCGCCTCACACCAGTAAGTATGGCTGCCATCCAAAAGACAAACAACAACAAATGTAGGCAAGGCTGTGGAGAAAGGGGAACCCTCCTACACTGCTGGTGGGAATGTAAATTAGTTCAACCATTGTGGAAAGCAGTATGGAGGTTCCTCAAAATGCTCAAAACAGACTTACCATTTGACCCAGGAATTCCACTCCTAGGAAGTTACTCTAAGAACACAGCAATCAAGTTTGAGAAAGACAGATGCACCCCTATGTTTATCACAATACTATTTACAATAGCCAAGAATTGGAAGCAACCTAAATGTCCATCGATAGATGAATGGATAAAGAAGATGTGGTACATATACACAATGAAATACTACTCAACCATAAGAAGAGGGCAAATCCTACCATTTGCAGCAACATGGACGGAGCTGGAGGGTATTATGCTCAGTGAAATAAGCCAAGCAGAGAAAGAGAAATACCAAATGATTTCACTCATCTATGGAGTATAAGAACAAAGGAAAAACTGAAGGAACAACACAGGAGTGGAATCACAGAACCCAAGGATGGACTAACAGGTACAAAAGGGAAAGGGACTTGGGAGGATGGGTGGGTAGGGAGGGATAACGGGGGTGGGGGGGGAAGAATTAGGGGTTATTAAGATTAGCATGCATAATGGGGGGTGGGAGAAAGGGGAGGGCTGTACAACACAGAGAAGACAAGTAGTGATTCTCCAACATTTTGCTATGCTGATGGACAGTGACTGTAAAGGGGTTTATAGGGGGGACCTGGTATAGGGGAGAGCCTAGTAAACATAATATTCTTCATGTAAGTGTAGATTAAAGATAACAAAAAAAAAAAAGAAGGAAAAGGGGAATTACTCCCTGATAGGATAAAACCAACTGTAAATCAACAATTAATGCAGGCTTTAAATATCCTTAATTTTCATCACTTAAAGGGTGTCAGATGATCAGCTATGGAGGAACATTTTTCTGATAATATTGCTTTCTCTTAAAAAAAAAAGCAGTTCCTGTGTGGTGACCTCCAATGAGTTCTACACAATGGTATAAAGGGCATATCAAAGTGTGGGCAAAGGGTCTGTTTGTATTTATACAGAGGATCAAAGCCTAATGTGGCTACCCAGAAAATGAACTAAGATACGATATGAAGAAGAACTTCCAACATCAGCACTCTCTGGAAGACTCATACCAGAAGATGATCATCAAAAAACATCAACAAAGATCCATGTGATGCTGCAGTCATAGCTGCATTCATCCCACCGGTTCCTGGACTTGCCATTGGAATGGAGAAGGAGATATCTAAGCTGGCCTGTTCATACAGTAAAACAACAAATTTGACTGGATCGATACTGTTGGAACTCAACCAAAAATTAGGAGAAGTGCAAGTTGTAGCACTCCAAAATCTTACAACTACAGACTATCTACTGTTAAAAGAACATATGGGATGTGAACAGTTCCCAGGAATGGGTTGTTTTAATTTGTCTGATTTCTCTCAGACTGTTCAAGTACAGTTGGACAATATCCATCATGTCATAGATAAATTTTCACAAATGCCTAGGATGCATAACTGGTCTTCTTGGTTTCACTGGAGATGGATGGTAATTATAGATCTGCTTTGGTTATGTAACTGCATTCCTATTATGTTAATGTGTGTGTGCAATTTAAGTAGTAGTTTAAAACCTATATATGCTTAAGTTACTCTACAAGAAGATATGTCAAAGAAATAATCAATCTTCCCATGTTTTCTTCTGCCTGCTACTTCTATAGCTTTTCTTCTTCCTTCCTAATTACAACCCTTAAATAGAATTCGTGCCTCATATCGAATTTACCGAGTATCATAATTCCTCCAGGTGGTAAAGATACCTCGAGACAAGTGCTGGGCATAGAAGCCACAGGGCATAAATCTGCAAAGAAGTAAAAAGCTAACTTTTTCAAACAATATGGCCTCTCTCTCACTTACCAACTTTATATTTCCCTGTGTGGCCCCGGAAGATGACTGGTTAGCCAGAGAAGGGTAAGATTCCTCAAGGGAGGAACAACCTAAGACAGGCACAGTCACAGGGCGGCCATCAGGTGAGAAATTGGGGATCAACAGAGGTGAGGCTTAGAACCTCACTCCCCCACCCCCCGTTTTGAGAGAAATCTTCTGCATCCGTGGATGTTTTATTGCCCTTGTCTAGCTTGGATTAACACATAGTCTACAGGCACACACCTGATCATCTACATTTGCTCTCTTACAACACTGAACTATGTTTTCTACCTTTATCTTGCATCTACTTACCACTTCAGCATTTTATTAAAAATAATAATAATAATAAAGGGAGAAATGTGGGATCCACATATAAATCAAGTATAAAAATCAAACGAATATTCATATTTGACCTGATTGTTTATAGTTCATAATGCATGATCAAAACTGAAAGTTTCTGTGATGACTGCCCTTGTACTGTTCACCATGTAAGAACTTATTCACTATGTAAGAATTTGTTCACCATGTAAGAACTTGTTCGTTATGCTTCAGAAGATTGGAGACTGATGAAAATTAGGCTTGGGGTGGATTCATGATTGTGCATTGAGCATTGACCCCCCTATACAGAATTTTATTGTTAACAACCATTTGATCAATAAATATGAAAGATGCCCTCTCAAAAAAAAAAAAAGAAGAAGAAAGTCACAATTAAAAGAGGCATTTGTCATAAATAGAAGCAAAAAATGCATTTTATTAATGTTCTCACAAATACTGTGCAGAAAGGATATCCTGAGAGCAAACATTAATCTACTTTTAAAAAGATGGGTGCCAAGGAGACCCCATCTGGCGACCTCACATGACCAAACGAGCTCCTGTTCTTAATACAGTCTACCAAATCATGTCCTGAGTATCATTTGGCTGACAAGGGATGTGGACAGATTATACCAGCCAAAAATAAATCTATTTGTTTGCAGGTACCTTTACACTGAATTTAGGAATTGGCATTTTAAGATAAAATAATCAGTTCCAGGTCATCTTCTTGAGTCCATCAGAAACTGAATGATCAAGAGGTCTAATGATTATACCAGTTAGATTATGATAAAGCTAAAATTAAAGGCTCACCATGATCCATGCGCACTATATAAAGCATCTTAGGACTTGAAATTCACTATTTCATTTAATCTATTCAAACATTACCCTGTAAAGTAGGTTCTGTTAATATATCCATTTTACTGATAGGCAAACTAAGATACAGAATGGTTGGACCACTTGTTTAGAATCCCTAGAAAGCAGTAGAATCCAGAAGCATTTACAGGTCTGCCTGGCTTTGGAGCTGTGCCCTCACACTTCACTCCGCTCCTCACAGAACAATGCTGCTATAAAAATGACCACTTGACCTGACTTACAAATTTGTTTTAGATTTCCACAAGTTTACTTGGGAGGAAGAAGGATTGGTAGATATTGTATTCGGGATCTTGTAGGCCAATAAGTTTTCAATTTAAAGCAAATAAATCATAGTATTACAGATAGGAGTTTCAGCAAAGAGACAGAGAATTAAAGGGGACAATGACATTGGTAAATCTTTTGTTATGTATTAGTGCTACAGAATAGTAAAAGGCACTGACTGCCCCTCTTGAGTTGTAGATACTTTCTGCAACTGAGCACTTTAGTCTTCACGATTGTCAGTCTTCACAAGCATTAATTCAGCTTAAAAGAAAAGCATGTCAGCTTCACCTGTCTCCTGAGACACTGTATCATGACTTGCTACAGAAGCACTTTGCATTTAAAATGTTGAAAATGCTCAGAAACATTATGCTTTGAATACAAGAGTTAAAAGCTTTAAACACTAGGCTATGGTAACTTAGGTGATGAACACAGAAATATAGTAGCAGTGCTATATGTAATGTTGATGGATGATCTTGTGAATCAAAATATTTTGCTAACAAATATATTACATAAAATCCTATTTTAAGAATCTACTACTACATATCCAGCAAAGGACAGGAAATAAACAAATGCATGTGATAAGGCTATTTTCAACTTCATTACTCATTTGATGCCATCACTTGTGTCAGCTGTAATGTCACCACATACATTTGTAAAAATATATTTCAGTATTTTGTTGGTCTCCCATTATCTAGACAGTATCAAAGAAAGAAAGAATTATAGATAAAATTACATTTTCTCATCCAAACACTGATAACTAATAATGTATCTTTGGAGGGAAGAGACAAAATTCTGATGAAAAGCAATAGTGTTAAGCCTGTTTGATTCTAGAGTAGAGACTAAAGGAATGAAATGTCAAGCACTACTTTCATAGGTTCATGACAGCCTGTTTCTTAAACTCACCAATGTGTACTTTAAGCTGAGTTAGGAAAATGCCACACTAAGGTACCAAGTGATAGTAATAACTTGCTATTAATGACATGTGAGGTCAACATTATATTTAGAATTACAAGAGTTGTGGTATTTGATAAATATATTTTAACATAAATGATATCCTCCTACTAGGAGATACAAATAGGATGTATCCAAATCAGTAGTAGCATCAAATATTCATATAATGAATGAAGCAGTGGGGATGTGCTGGTCCTGTCTTCAGGAAATTCAGAATACATTTGGAAAGAAGGCATGCATTCATGGAAAAATAAATCACATATAATAAGCAAAAAAATACAAGTATTCAAGTAGAGGACAGCAAATGATTCAAAACAGATATATTTTGATACAAGAATAAACTTTGTAATTACTTTATAACTAATGAAATTAGAAGAGGTCAGTTCAGAAAAAGGGTGATGACATAAACAAAAGTATAAATGCCAATATACATCAGAAAGTAAGCTATCACAATATGTTTACATAACTTCGCTTTGTTAATATGAAAAATTGTCAAGTAGATGTTTTAAATAGCTAATAGATATTACATTGCATCCAAGAGGTAAATGATAATTAGGGTAAGTAAATATTGTATAAGCCAAGGGAATAAGGAATGTCAGGAGGAGGATAAGAACGAGGATACAGTCATGGAGCTGAGTTCAGACATACTCGGTCTCTCTAACTCCAAGAGACACTAGCTGTGTAATCGTGATGTTTGTGGATATCTAATTTTACATATTTATAAGTATGTATCATATGACTATTATATATAATATGTAACATCACTTTGAATGCAAAGTTTTATTGGGATAAAAAGTATTTTATTGAACTATTTATACTGAAGATGTTTACTTAATGAAACATTATCTCAGAAGCTGATGATCATTGTATAAAGAATACAGTTAAAAGGTCGACACTACACAATTCTTCCTTTGACACTGATGCAGAGAAAGATAAATAGTTTGAAGTGCATAAATACAATTATATTCTAGTAAAAAGAAAAACGTGTTGTATTATGTCAACTCTCTCAGGATTGTGGAAAACAAGATCATCACCTCAATGTACAGGTCTATAGTGCAAACAACTTTGGCTGTTCTGTGAAACAAATATTCCCAACATGTCAGTGGCTTAAAACCACAAAATTTCCTTTCTTGTTCAGAAAAATGTGATCTGCTCACTCTCCATGTCAGCTGGCCTCTGTGCCTCTTTGACAATTCAGGCTGATGGAAGTGCACCACCTTGGAGCTTCATGTTTTGAGGAACTCAGAATCCATTTACACTCAGAACCCTCTAGCCCTACCTAACATATAGGAGGTGGAGGAGTAAAACCATCCTTGTGGGAGAGAACTGAACCACATGAACCAAATGTGAGCTATGCACTAGGAGTCAACCACAGAGCATAAAGTGGGGTCTTACATTTGTTAAGAATGGTACATGTATGACACTGTTACTGGGAAATACGAAAGAGTCATGAGAAGTCTAATAAAAGCATGGTCGAGTCATACTGAAGGTCCAATCAGAGATTCCAGATTTACGATAGTTTCAGTCCTCACGCTACTGATTTTTGCAGTGTACAAGGATAAAGATTATGGATTGACATAGTTGGGACTTAAGTGGTAAAAATCACACTGCACTCATAGGGAGAATTTAAATAATTTTCTCATACAATATCAAGTCTGGGCTCAAAGTTATGTGAAGCCAGAAGGGGCTAAAAGCCTGGGCCAAAAAGATTTCAGTGGTGTCTCTTAATGTAGGTGCCTAGACATATGAGTGGGTAAATTACAGTTACACAATCAGAAGAGCCATTTTCAGCATCAGCATCTTTTCTGACCAAGGGTCGGTAGCATCTCTGAACTCTTAAATTTAGAAATAAAATTGTCCCATGGGATGAATGGGCAGTGATAAAGAAGCTGTGTACTCATTGCCTATCCATATGAGCCTAAAAATGACCTTTGGCCTAAACTGCCTCTCTTGAGTAATGCCTTACTTTTTGCATGACAGGCTACTTCAGATCCCACTGCTAAAGCTCGTCATATCAGGGATGAATTTGTGGTAGTATTTCACAGGCCACTAAAAAGGAACAGATCACACTAGAAGTAGATATTTATACGAACAGAGTATTGTGCCAGAAAATGCATCTTCTAAATTAATGAAAATAGCAGAACTTCTAGGACCATTTTCTGCTACTTGTATGTTAGCCTCTGATGTGTAAAAAAAAAAATCACCATCATCATATAAGAAAGGAAGAAAAAGAGAAAAACTTGATAGCCTCATAGTCATGATGAGGATGGTAGGGAATATTCATTAGTATCAGTGATGTTGCTCTTTTGCCTCCATTTTGTCGAAAAGAATGACGTCCATTTATTAACCTGAATTATGATCTTAGAGTTAATCACATAAAACCACATACAATATTGGCTGCCATTGTCAGTTGACAATCACTGCCATTTGTGGACAAATATTAATATGTACTCACTAAAAATACTGATTTAAGTGTTCGATTATATGTTCAGATTAAACTACTCAAAGTCAATTATCATCAAAAGTGTACCTTTGTGATTTCTTAAGTCAAAAGCATTTAATCTTGGGTGTTCAAGCTATGATTATGTATCCCTACCCATCTTGAAACTTTCCCAACAGATGCCTAATCAGTGTCCATCTCAACATATAAACAGCTCTGTCTATTGTAACCATGTTTGGATCTGATATCTAATTTCATTATTAGTTATTCAGTGATTTAAACCAAATTCAAAGTCAGTAATTGGCGAGTGTACCTGTTTGATCCTTAAACTGTCCTCAGTCTGTTCAATATTTGTAATAATAAAAACCTACAGAAGCCTCTGGATCATATGTACAAAATATTACATTATTACAAAAAATAACAAACTAATAAAATTAATATAGTTGTCATTAAAACTGAACTGAAAGTAAATTCATTTATGATTTAATCTTTAGAAAAATACATTGAAGGATGCAAAACTTTCCATTTAACATTTGACTAAAGAGTCTGCAGTGAATGGATGCTCTAAAGGATGAGTGAACAACTGGGCTACGTATGTCTTTCTGTCCTGTTTCCTTATAGGGGCTGAAAATGTACCCTGTTTCTCTACCTCTCTAGCCCTTATAATGCAATTGATACTAAATAAATGTTGGTTAAATAACCTATCACATTAATTACACAATTCTGCTAGACATCTTTCTACATATTAGTAACCAAAAGGCAATTTAAGTATTAAATTTATACTGTAAAACATTTTCTTTTCATTCCATATTTTAGTGTACTCTTATAACACAGTACATTCTTTCTGCTTCTACCATAATTTATACAACATATTCAATGGATTTGTATTAAACTACTATTATTGAGATTTTTTAAAAATCAAAGACTTGGCCACCTTGCTTTCCTTTCATATACATTGAGATCTTATTGTGAACCTTGTTTTCCTTTATATTTTTAATATCTAGCACACTTAACCCATAATATATATGATACATGTTTGTTTAATGAAAAAAGTGAATGAATACATAAATTTACTAATTGGTCATCTGAAGCAGTCGCAAATAGGAGGAGGCATTTAGGACTTGGGAATTTTGGATTGAAATGCATTGCTAAGGAGGGAGTAATACAAATGTCATATAGCCTTTCATGCGTATAGTAATCCTTGAACATGTTAGGGTCACAAGAAAAATATTTAACAAACATTCCCCATTGAGTAATCAATTATTTTCAGATGACTTGTATGAGTAAATGGGTTGTTAACAACTTAATCCCTCTTTATTACATGTGATGTTAGTTGATTTCAAATTTTAACAATAGGTTGTGCTCTTGCATTCATTCTTAAATAAAAATGAGACTAATAAAAAATAAAAATTTAAAAACATAATTTACCTTAAATAAATGAAACAAAGAATTTTATAAATGTTTCCAAAGATTTTGGCTACCTAGAAAGGCTATCTCTATGAAAATAATGAAGACATTTGAAAGAGACAATTCACGTTTTGAGGAAATGCACGCAGTGTGAGCCTGAGTCCCAAACACGCGGCCACAGGAGAGGGACTGCTGCGCGGTTCTCAGGAGGGCGTCGCCGCAGACTCTTCAGCACAGGACGCCAACGCTGTGCTATGCTCTCAGGGTCCCTTCAGCCAAAAGATCACTCACACTAGGATGTTACATAAACACTGGCTTCATTTTGGATTTTATATCCTTTCAGGTAAAAATCTTCCCCCCAAGTTTTTACGTTCCTGTATGTTTTGTTTGTTTGTTTGTTTAAGCCTCTGAGGCTGCTTGAAAAAACTCCCTGAGGACTGTTCAAACTATAATGTTTCTTTAAGAAAAATAAATTAAACGCTAAGTTCCCCCTACAGACACAGACACACATACACTAATTAGAAAACTTGGGGATTTCTTTTAGCTTATTTTTCTATAAGTAAGTATTCCCTTATTTGCATTTGTAAGACATCAAAAAACTTTACATATGACAAGATCTAAGTTTAGATTCTAAATATAACAGATCATTTGGCGACTCAATATTTAGACATTGATACTGATATTGTGAACGCAGCATAATTGATCTTGACTAAAACTACAAAATATGCAATAGCTTTACATGTTAACGTGTATAATATGCAGAGCATTAAGAGTTAACAGCTTAAACCAGGTCTAAGTCAGTATTACGTTCACACATCTTCTCTTTTTCCAAAATCAATATCTGCAAATAATAAATGAGATCCCAGAGGGTTGAGTTAAGCTCCAGCCACCACAGAGCAGCTCCGCAATTGGTCATTGACTCAATAATGCAGGTGAGTGCCACACTGTAGAACATCTTTAGCACACCATAATAGAAAATTAATAGCTTTCAAATCAGCGCTAGGGTTACCCTAAGGATTACCTAATAGCTTGGGTTAGAACAATCACCGAACTCCAAGAAGTATAAAATGCCATAAAACTGAGAAAGATATGAGAGCTCAGACATTATGCTTAATTTGTTCCATGTACACTGTATTCGGCCCAGACAACAAAAGGCTGATGATTTAAAAGTGTCTTGTTGAAAACAATGTGCTAATAAGCCGCACTGCAGTGATGTCCACGGTGTCACTGTGAAGTTCACGTATCACTGTACAGGGATTTACCTATCAGAATCGGGAGCCTGTGCATTGTGAACATTCTTCCTCAAAATTACTAATAAATTAAACATTCCACATGTGTCCTCATACAACCTTAACACTTAGAGTTAAAAGATTCCCCCTGAGAAGCAAAAGCTGTCATGTGATCTTTCTTTCACCCATGGGATAGAGAACGATGATGACCTGACTAGATTCTCAAACAAAATTCAGGAAGGCGACCATAAGAAATAAACAAAGGGTAATTTACTTGTTTATACAGACAATGGTTTACAGACCTGAAAACCGAAGGCACCAATGACTAATAAGCACTCACAGTCAAGAACTTGAATTGCTACCACCCAAAAGCGATGTCAGAAAACTCATGAGCTGCACAGCATAAAACATCCTTCTGTAAGGAGACAATAGCATGTGATAGAATATCAATTATTCATTTATCCATTTTTTAGTGCCAGAGAAATCTGTGGATACAGAAGGGCCCCAAAATACAATTAGGAGGGTTTACATTTCCACAATGAAGATGTTGAAGACAGGCAGAGAGTAAACAAAGTGTTTCTAAAGCTTTATAAAGTTATTCTGTTTCCTTCCATTACTTGACATTTTGAGAACAGATCAGTTCACATCTTTTCCAAACATTTCTTTTCACCTCAAAGAAAAGCCACAAAAAAAGTCAGATTGTTAAGGGAGCAGATACATCTCCCAATGCTTTTTATGAAATAAGGTATGTGGCTTCAATGCATATTTTTAAGTATTGGATATGGAATCCAATTATCATACCTATTTTTCAAAGTCTAAAATGAGCAATTAGACTTAAGTAATAAACCCAAACCAAATCCGACAGAAAAAAACATAATATTCCTGAGAAAGCATAGATGCTAAAAGATAGCAGAGACTTACCCACAGGCTGCCAATATCCAGTCATTTGCTAAAGCTAAAAAAGCATATGGCATTTTCTCACAGGCTACTTGTCTTTTACTTTTCAAAGGAGTTTCATCACCTAATTTAGCACTATCTGCAGAGATTGGGGAAAGCAAGTAAAATCTTCCTTCCTGGTTTTTTCCTTCTAGTTCTTTCTCTTAGTGGTTTGTGCCACGCACACAAAATGGCACCTTTCTTTCAATGCAGAAGCAAGCTTTATATACCAGGCATGTGTGAGTATGCCACAAACCCGATTCCTTAGCATGCGCTTGTTAGCTTGTCCAATCTATGGCAATCACTTCAGTCCCAGGGGTGGAAAGACACAAGATGCAGGGAAAAAGGGAAGCAAAAGCTGAAGAAAGATCAATACTGCACTGTGAAACAAGAAGTGTAGGCTATTTACTTTTCATTGATCTGATGATGCAGGAGAAACACCTCAAACTGGCATTAAATTGAAGGAATACATCTTCTGTGTTTTTTTACCTCAAGGTCAGAAAGGAGCAGAAAAGAAATTAGAGCAAACAGAAACTAATCACAAGAGTACGATAAAACTATTAATCCACATTACAAACCCATAAAGTAACATAATTAAATTTCAGATTGAATGAGATTCACAAAATACAGAGACTATTACTGGATGTTTTGTTTTTCTGTGTTGTTTTAACTTGTACCTGGGACAATTAACAAAACAATGGCACATGAGGACTGAATCAGACCAACTTTTAATTCCTGGCTAGAGGCCCAGTACTATTTTGCAATAATCCCAAAGCAAAATAAATACCAAGAAAATAATTAGAAATTGACTCTATTACAGCCAGAGAAAAGTACTGAACTTTAAGTCCTAAGTTTTAAAGTAAAGCTTGTCTTAAAAGATCACAATGGCTTTCAGAAGAGTTTATCTTAGAATTCTGTGCCATTTTTCCCTCGGGTTAGAAAACCCCAATATATTTAGATATTTAAATGTACGCAAATAAGCAATAGACTTAAAACACCTGAAGCTGCTATACTGATATGGTGTGACCGGATTAAGAAATTGGACATACTCTTTGACAATATTATGTAAAGAAAATTCTGAGTTCCATTCATTTATTTGTTCATTCATATGAGTTTCTGTCACTGAATGCACATATACAGACACAAACACAATTTTTTACTAGAATTCCTAAGAATAACCTGATTTCATCTGGCTCAAAACTTCAGAAGTAAAGAAACCAAGGTATTGAAATTAAATTTTAAAGTTTATCTTTTATGTATCTAGTATGGGTTTTTCCTTTGTGATTACCTTGAGGCTTACATAAAACATTCTTACTGTTGCTATTTTAAGCTGATAACTTTGATCACATCCAAAAATCTACACTTTTACTCCCATCTCTTACATTTTGTTATCACAATTTACATTTTTTTAATATTGTGTATTCATTAACAAATTATTGTAACTAGAGTTATTTGTAATGCTTTTGTCTTTTAACCTTCATACTAGAGTAAAGTGATATGCCCACCATTACAGTATTATTCTTTATTTGGCTATATATTTGCCTTTACCAGTGTGTCTTATATTTTCATATTACTAGTTAGCATTTCATTTCATTTCAACTTGAAGACCTCACATTAGTATTTTATGAAAAGTAGGTGTAGTGGTGATGTACTCCCTTACCTTTATTTGGCTAGAAAAGACTTTATCTTTCCTTCATTACTGAAGGACAGTTTTGCCAGATAAGGTATTATTGGTTGACAGTTTTTTTCTTTCTGCACTTTGAATATATCAACCCACTCTCTCCAGGTCTACAGAGTTTCTGCTGGGAAATCTGATCGTCTTCTGGGGTTCTCTTGTATGAAATGAGGTTTCATTTCTTTTCTCCTGATGCTTTCAAATTTTTCTGTCTTTTATTTTTGATAGTTGATTATAGAATCCCTGCAAAACTATGAGTTTTGTATACCTGAATGTCCACATCTCCCACCAGACTTGGGAAGTTCTTAGTATAGTAAATATTTCACAATGTATATCAAGAAATAGGTTGTACAGTAAAAATTTATGGAACTGTATTTGTGATTTATGCCTCAATAAAGCTGTGGGGGGGGGGAAGGATAAAAAAAACCATCTAGTGATAGAATAAAACAAAGTTTATCAAGTTCACCTAGAATCATCCAATAGGGATATTTGTTCTGTGTGCTCTGAATTCATGTACTTCAGTATTTAATCACAATTATGACTCATATACCCTCTGAAAAAAATATCTTGCTTTGAATTTGCTTAGTGAGGATCTTGGCCATTTTCGAAGAAATCAATGACAAGAACACAGGGCCAGCTGTGACAACTATAAAATTCCATGCACAAGACAAAGGCATCATTCTTACCTACTCTAACAGCACTGCTTCATTCTCATCAAGTTTGCCACCATTATTTTTAAGGCAAAAATTCCTCAATACAAGTATGATTCCTTTTCCTATGATCCACAGCCAGAGATAATACATTCCTTAAAATTAAGTGAAATTATAGTGAACATTCCTTTTTCTAAAATGTCGCCCTAGGTTTCCTTTAAAGTGCTAAAACATATAGTATTTTCTCCTTAACATATCTTAACCCTAAGGCTTAAATTTTATATCTAGAAATATTAATGACATTCATTTTATTAACTCCCAAAGTAATCATTTCTAGAGATTCTAGTATTTGTCCCTATTTTAAACAAACTGAATTTTTAAATTTGAAATAATTTCTGCCATTGCTAAGTTTTCAAAAAATGAACAAGTATAGAGACAAATGAAGATACTTTTTTTGAAAGCTATAAATAAGTTTTAGAAACTAATGGCTTATATGCAATGGACATCTCAAGCATTCTTTTAATATTTTAAATCATTTTTGTAAAGATACTTTGTGTTCTTATAACATCTTAATTTTGTACCTACTCTACTACAAGGACATTGAAGAGATTTCTCATATATTGCCTCTCTCCCTCCCTTCACTGTTACCTGCTTGTATTTTAATACTTTGAAAAGTTAACACTCTTTAAACTGCCCATCATTTAAACTTTCATTTAAATGTTCTTGAATTATCAAAATTTAGAGTAGTAATTGAATAAATCCAAAGGTAAAGTTTTATGAAGCTCTTTTACTGAAGACATGGGAATTATTACTTTTAAAGCTCAGATTACTTAGAAACTAATTATGGATTGATCTTTTAAAAAACAAAAATTTTTGTATAAACACACAACTTCACTTTAAATTGAATGGTTTCATGGATATGTCACTATTTTGCCCATTTGGCAGAAGTCTAGAAAGCTTCTCTGCTAGATCAATCTGCTAAGAGCATTCTTGGCCAAGAAGCAACTCTTCTTGGTAAGGAACAAACTTGATGTAGTAAGAACAAAAAGGATGGTACTGTCAACTGCAGCCCAGCCCAGCCTCATTCTCAGAAACTAAGGGCTAATCATGGCTGTCAGAAACGCCAAGTGGCTGTACAGCATGATGATGATTTCTTAGGTAGAATGTGAGGGGCAGCAGTTGTTTCACCATAGGTTATACCTCTTATTATAATTCAGTTGGAGGGGTAATAACTGACGAGGTTACATAATCAAAACTAACAATCAGAAACTGTTCAGTGTTTGCATTTGGGGAGAAGTGAAGGAGAAAGTTCCATTCCATCTATGCAATCTAGATTATTCAGTTCCATCTTTGTTTCTGAAATAGTAGTCCTACAGATTTGAAGAGTTTTAAAGAATCTGCATAACTTTTGTAATTGCAGTTTTCCTATAAAACATTTTAAAAGTTGAAGCATGTTAATTTTTAAAACTATGTTAATCTGTTATTTAAAAATGATCTAAGATTCACTTATAATACTGAATGAATCTAAAGGTATAAAAATATTTTAGATTGTTTATTATTCTCAATCTTCACATACTTTTTAAATTTCTTGATTAAAGATGACCTGTTTTAAGCATACTTAAGTATTAAAATACTTATAAGAATATAATGATTTCTTTTAACAAAATTTCCAGGAAATAAGAATCAAAATTTATTATAGATTAGCATTTTAGGCTAAGATGAGGATCATTTCTATGTTATATTTCCTAACATTACATAGACTATGATACCAAGTCTTAGTCATATTTAATCACCTAATTGAAGCATGATATATATTGATTAATTTCACCATCAATTGCAGGATCTTTAGACAGTAGGAGTTATTGCAGATCATTTTGCTTATGGTCAGACTCTTCAGGCAATAAGAAATAAGGAGGCTTCTTCAAGAAAAGATTAGAAAGTAACTTTTTAAATTTAACATTTCACATAATAGCATGTGTTATTATTATTATTGCCGTCATTTAAAATGGTAACAAACAAAAATTTTAGTGGAGAATGTTTGTATACATTCATACCTTTTTTCCCTTAACACCTACGCTTCTAAACTCCCTAACTCTGGTCTACATCTACTATAACCATGTCATAAACTGCTGTCAAAACCACGTTTATTAACCAAATGTTTATTAACTAGAATTACACTATTTGCATTTTTAAAGAAGCAAAAGAGAAATTCTAGGGCCTTAAAATGTGTAATGACATCGTGGAACAAAGAAGACATGTTTCTGAAAAAGGGTAAAAGACAAAGAAATCTAGATAGCTACCAAAAAAAATTAAATGTTAAGTAATTATTCATTATCTATTATATAGTTTTCAAAGATTTTATCATCTCTTCATTAAACCCATTCATCAGCTCATCCCAATCCAGCAGGCAGATTGTTGAGCAAGGGGGAAACAGCCCTAATAACTCATCACTGGATTGCTGCTCAAAGTTCTGGGGAAATTGCTCATTATCTTTCATTGCCTAAAATCTCTGTAAAGAATAAAGACACACTTTTTGTAATTTAGCATTTCCATGATATTTTCTATTTAAATGGTGACATGTATCTTTTTGAGGGGACTCATCTTGACATGCCTGTCAAGCTTGCCTTTTCCATTTTTAATAGGGTGAATAATAGGTGATAAAGGTTGATTAAAATGAACCTCGAGATGCATTTCATTAAAGTTTTGCTTCCTTTTATATAAAGCATGGAATGTAACTTCTTACCACTAAAAAAGTCGCATGAAAGGAAAATATTGCTTCTTTAGAATATATATTAAGACATGTTACATTAGATCAAATATAAGATGATCTTGAAAGTAAGGTGGTCTTTTTGTAAAGTAAATATATATTGAAAATAGTAAAATTAATCTGTCAGTAATTTCTTGCTTTGCAATTAGGAAATAGATTTTTCCATTGAGATTGAAAGTCTTACTTCGGATTGTTCCGATATAATAAAGCAAGCAAGCATTTATGAGCCTTAAAAACTCTTTCCATTTACATGACTTCAGAATTTTAGAATTTATTTATATTTCTTGGTTATCAGTAAGATCCCAGATATTTGATAAATATATTTAAGTATTTTTAAAAACGGAATTTTGTAAGTAGATCAGTGAAATCTGACCCTTCCTCCTACAAGCTTTTTCTCTGATTCTTTAACTGAAACATTGTTACTTCTGGAAGCAGAGTCTATGTGATGTCCTCTTTAGTACCTAAGTGGAAGGCAGTAATTTCAACTCCAGAAGAAATCTGTCTTTATCCTGGCATAAATTAAATTATGGAACTCTACTTTCATTCCCAGAGAATGGGGAATAATATGGCCCTAAATTTGGAGTTAGATGCTGCATAGGCTAACTGTACTGGACAAGAAAATAAAAGACTTAAGAATGTTCTTGCTCCTAAGTGAGAAGGGCAGCAATGAGCAAGGAGATACTAGAACTATGGTAAATAACAGGATAAAGAGCAGGAAAAGGAGAAGACCAAAGAACTGTTTATTAAAAGTGTTTTTCTTAACAGAGATGACTGACCAAATTTTAGTTTGTATTGTTGCCCAATGTGTCCCCAAACTCTCAGTAAATTCTGCCATTTATATAGGTACATAGAATGAGAGTATCTATATGTTTATAAATCCTGCAAAGAGAAGATATTCCACATAACGTTCAAGAGTGAAGAAGAATAGCCACATGAAACAAAAGGATATATTCATAAAGAAATTCTACTGCAGCACAGTTTAGAGTGAGTAGGCATTAGATTTCAAGTTTATTTTATGTAGACCTTAACAGGCTGACAGCAACTATTATCTGGAATAAAGAGACAATATAAATCTCTACTGTCATTAGCCATGAATAACCTGACGGTATTAGATCTTAATTTTATTCATATAAGAACATACAGTGATACCTCTGCCCCTACTTTCATAGGATAAGAAGCAGAAATCTGCAAAGGGAGGGGGACCTGAGTGTGATATAGATTTCTAGCAACCATTCACATCTGAGTATTTTCTCCTTCTGAGCGCAAAAGAAGATTGCACTTGCTTTCTCCCCTGCAGACGGTCAGAGCTATGTGACAAGGGGTAAGTTCTGGCTGTGGGACTGTGAAAGGAAGATTTCTTTGCACCTTCTATGGGTAGAAGCATTTCATTGTAATGTGAGACTTTTCAGCTCTCTTTTTCCTTCTCATGACAAACTTTGAGGTTAAATGTTCCAGATGGTGGAATGAAAGAATAGTGGGGACTCTGGTTATCCTCAATTACTTAACTGCTGCATGTAAGACAGTTTCCTTGGAAACTCGCCCAGGCCTGCAGTGGACCCTGCAGAAACAAGAAATAGATTTTTGTCGTCTTAAGCTGTAAGATTTTAGGGCTATTTGTAATTATAACATTTCATTTTGTCCTACTGTAGAAATTAATCCCAGAAGTTGACAGCCTCTGAAACAAATAATTAAAATATGGGTCTTTGCTTTACTGACAAGGTAGAGACACTGAATATTACCATTTGGAAAGTTGGGGATCTTTCTATTGTTTGTGATGACAAAGCATGATTTAGATCCTAGACCATGGACCTAATGAATTTGTAGACCTAGGAAAAGAAATTGGAAAAGTACATGTTACTCATATAATTGCAGTTATCTGCTTTTGACATTGCATTAAAAAATTGGTAAACTCAGTTAAGAATTTGGAGGTTAACATGAAAGAAAATGAAGAAATAAGGAATTTTGGAATTTGCAATGTGGGGCAAACCAACTGCTCTGAGATCATGAACACAGGAGGTAAAACCAAGCAAGTGTTTAAGTGATCAAGAATTAAAACAGCTTTTTCAATGAAGAAGGAAATATGGATCTGGCTTTCATACCTACTATTAAAGTTTCTCAAAAATTAAAGAAGCTCAGAACAAGGTTATATTACAGATGTGGTAAATATGAAGTTTTTCCTGGATATAATAACTCAGAGGAAATATCCTGCTAAGGGCCAATAGTCATTAAATAGGAAGCCTACTAGGTTTTTGAGAGAGCTGGATCAACAAAGGAACCACAAAGCCAGACTGGAATTGCCAAGGCTCGCAATACAGCTTGGCTCCCCAAACTGCACTGGGTAGGAACAGTACAGAGCTGCTCAGCCCCAAAAAGGACATGTTCTTGATCTCCCACTTGAAGATGTGACTTAAAAGAACTATGGACAAGGAAAATGTCTGAGAGAGAGGAGCTAACAACCATACAAAAAATAAATGAAGGAATGAGGGAGTCCCTCGCTAAGAACACAAATGCACTAGTAACAATTTATTAAAATATCTTAATCAAACACTAAGTCAAAATTAGAGAGAAAAGCAGGTATATAAAATCACTGGTTTTGTGACTTAAGAAGTGTTCAGCCCCAGTCTTTGTCTAGGGAACATCTCGAAGAGGATTGAATTATCTGAGAGAGTGGTTATTTGGCTGTAATGAGAAAGACCAAGACAGGAAAGGAGGAGAGAAGAGATGCAAAGAGAAGAGATCCTAGCAATGCGAAGGACATGATTGTCTTGAGTGGGATCTGACTTCATCCACACCCTCCTCCCCAGCCTAACCTCTCCATTCCTGTAGAATCCATAGGTAGTCACCTAGGTAACTGGTAATGAACATAAAAGGTTCAGATAAAAGTGGACAACTTGAAGGGGAGGTAACCAAAGAGGTTATGGAGATAGGCAGCATATAGGAGAAGGGAAGAAAAGGAAATACACAGTGACAGTTCAATCTATTTCAGATTTTAAAAAGCAACTAGGCAGTGAAGTTTGGTTGAGTGAAATGAACAAAAATGCTCTGGATCCCTAACTCCACGAGTATTCTGCAGGTTAGAAGACGTGGCTTGAATAAGAAGCAATTGGCCTGTAGCATATTTTAGGTTTCTTGAGGGCCCTTAATCAGATGTTATAATTAAGGGGTTTTAGTAGTACATTATACAGTTAATTTTACAATTTAAGGCAAAATACTTGAGTTCCAAATTTAAAAAGGAGGAGAGGAAGAAGAAAGGCATTTGTAATGTGATTTGGAAATTTAAGGAGGTAGATTAAATGAAAAATGAAGCTCCTGACTGGAAATCATGAAATAGTAATGTTTTTAAGGGTTGTTTTAGCATTAAAGAAATTAAGGTTATGGAAGGATGGGGAAACTGGATATTTTAACTTTTTTTCATATTCTGTATTAAATATAGAGGCCATATTCTTATTCCAAACTCACATAAACTATGTATTTCCTAATTTGTTATTCCAGCTTCCCACTCTGTTATTTAATCTAGCTATTTATCTGACTATAATCTTTTAAAGAAACTATTTCCTACACTAAGTCCTAATAAGATTCATATTTACTAGCTTTGATATCCAAAAATAAAGGAGTTAAAATGTATTTAAAATAAGGTTATTTACTTTATTCTCACAAAGATTTGGCACCGCTGTTTTATCTTGTTAACAGTCAAATTTCAATTTGTTCAATTTGTTCCAATGTGTTCAACTGGCAAAATCACAAAGTTTCCATAATGAAGCTTATCTAAATAGTATTTATTGCATTCACCATAATTCTCTATGTTCTTCCCTATATTTTCTATTGCACTTGTAGACACACTAAGTTCTCTCTCTCCTTGTCTCCCTCTCTCTAGTCTAGCTTTGCACCTGGCAAACTGTGGTCACTTTGCTAGCCTTTGTTATTTTTAAAGTAATAAAATGCTAAATTCACAGATAGGATCTCTGCCATATAACTTCAGTTTGGTTCCAGACCACAATGTTGGTCAGCTAACTTATTATGCTGTAACACATGAGAAAGAGAAATTAATCAATTTAAAATAGTTAAAAGACAATTAGCAGTATATATTCTACTATTAGTGATAATAGACTACTTCAGTATTCAAATCTTGATAAGCTAGAGAGTTACTTACTAGTCTGTTTGTTGTATTTTTTTCTATATTCAGTATTAGAAATAGGAGACTTTAAAACTAATACTACTGCTAGTTATATATTTTCTTCTTAGGAAATTTTGAGGCAACTCAAATTAAAAATCAAAGCACAAGACGAACATCTGACAGGGAATGAATTGGTAGAGCAGAATTAGTTATGTTCATCAGATCACTTGCCCATTCAGGTGCTTTGGGTTAGTGCTTTGAGTTAGTATTATTAGCTAATTTAGTATACATTTATAAAAGAAAAATCACATGTTTATTTTTTAAGAAATAAGTTAATAAAAGTGAACTAGACTGGATATTTGTGAAAGCCCTCCACTTTTAAAATGTGACTAATTCTACAGATGATATATGAACCTATCACCATTAATCAATTAATGAATCTACTACTTTGCTTGATTATGAGATGCAATTAAAGGAACACAGATTCCAAAGTTTCCCCATATTTGTCTTCATCTTGATGACTGGGCAGCCATAAAACAAAGAGGCTGGGACTATAACTTTGAGTTTAAATTTATCATGAGGATGGGATGAACACACACAGAATGATAAACTCATTTCAAATGTGGTTCAGACTGGAATATAATTATCTCTAGCCCTAGAAGGCAGGAATTGAGTTAGAAGCTTTGCAGCAGATAAAACTATGTAGAAAAACAAAGCTCAAAGCTTTAAGAGAATTTTAAGACAGGCTTAAAGAACACCAAGGTGACAGATATAGATAGTTGCCTATATAACATACATTCTAAAATGCTTTAGTAATAAATCCACAATTTTATTTGGAGAAGCTCTATGCCTAGTTCAATAATACTTGCTTCTCCAGATTGCTTCTAGAGTATCCATGTAATAGATTTTTGGATTCTGCAACAGGCATTTCCCCTTCATATCCCTTTCTACATGATCTAAATTCTACAAAATCTACAAATCTAAATTTGATTTCTACATGGCTTATGGATGGAATGCCCGGACATGAAGCAGCCATCTTGTGCCTATCCTAACAGAGGGCCCAGCAGACAGACAGTATCAACCAACAAATGTGTGAGTAAAGAGACCTTCAGATGAAGGTGGCACTCAGCCTAAGAGTCGTCCAGCTGGGGCCCCCACGTATTATAAAGCAGAAGTAAATTATATCTTCTATGTCTTATCTGATTTCCTGATTCACGGAAGTCATTATCATAATAATAGATATTTTGCACTATTAGATTTGGGATAAATTCTACACAGCCACAGTAAGTCACTGAATATACAAATTAAGTTAATAGAAATCATATAGGTCCAGAAGAAATCAATAAACAAATATTTAATATGTCTTAAGAAAACTTGTTCACAAGGGTTCTTGTCCAGATTAGAAGTTCTTGTCCATATCTGGAAGCTTTATATTAATGTATTTGAAACATTGTTGCACATGTACATAAATTTTCTTGAATATGTAGTATTTAACTGGACTTAAAACCTACAATTTCAAAGAGGAGGCCAATTTCATTAAATGGCCTTATCATTTAGAAGTTCTTGTCCATATCTGGAAGCTTTATATTAATGTATTTGAAACATTGTTGCACATGTACATAAATTTTCTTGAATATGTAGTATTTAACTGGACTTAAAACCTACAATTTCAAAGAGGAGGCCAATTTCATTAAATGGTGCTTCCAGTTAGTGATCACTCATTTGAACACATTTCTGGAACCAAATAAAGAATCTGAAGGACTGTGCAGATAAATAAAACCTATTAAACAGGTCCATAAAATATATTTTCAGTATTTTGGGAAAAAGAGAAACAAAATTTTTGTGGCATGGGAAGTTTGGGAATAAATCTACATATGAGATTTCACTAAACACAGTTGTACAGGAAAATGGATCAAACACACAGCTTTGTAGAATGTACTATCTCTACACCGAATGCCACCCCAAATTAAGACTCATGCAGAAAAGAAGACTGATACATGAAAGCTGTTCCTGTATATGTGCTTCCTCCCTATGGACATTAATTTCTATCCTTCTGTCCTAGAGAACCCTTTCCTTCTAGCTAGTAGCCAAGTGCATCTACCGAAGATACCTCTTTTTCACCTCTATTATATAATTGCTGAATTAAACTTTAAAAATTTTCCCATGCAAGAGGGGAAATAGTCCTTAAACAAGGGGAAAAGTATAAACTTTGCAAATACTCACTTTAAAGCAGATTATTTTGATTTACCTTTTTGTTATAGAAATCTAAACAGGGCAACAACAAAGACATTGCAGAAAAAGAGGAAGCATAAAAGTTGTGCTACTTTTAAACAAATCTGTGAATGACACAAATTCACAACAAAAAATAGAATCAGAATTGTCTAATTTAATGACCAAATATGATTGGGACTATTTGTTAGTAAAGACCACTTTGTATAATAATAAAGAAACAAAAATTATTTTCCCATTATGCTTATATATAAAACATTACATAAACTCGATAAAAAATACTTTAACTTGAAGAAATATATCTTCTGCTTAATTTTGCTCTCACCTAATCAATAATAGATGTAAATAGTTGACAAGGTTTAGTCTGAAGAGTTTGTTTTTGTCCTCTACTCTGCCTTCACTATTAGAGTTGAAATCTGAAAAATAAGGATAATCTAACCTTCTAATAATAGATAAGCTCCTCTGTTCTATATTTCTTATAAATGAACACTAACATGGTGTCTTGAAAATCTTATTGCCAATGCCAACAGCCATGTTTAAATAGTTAAGCACTGAAAAACAAAGGTAAGTGGACTGCATTTGGTAAGGCAGCACTGTAATTCTGACCTTCAAATGAAAGCTGGAATTCACAGGATTTGGAAATGCAGATAATTATCTTTGCAGTAACTTTTAGCTGCAGATGAAAAAAGAGAAGAGCTCAGTAACTTTGACTTCTGTAACATTCAATTTCATTAATTTGATTGATGCAGATACAAGTCAGAATCACTGTGGATTTCTCGAAAATAAATCACTCTGTATGAGAAATGTTTGTTGAAATGGAAATCAATGAACAACATATTGAAGATAGGGAACAAAGTTTCTTCTTTCAGAGAAATAACATAAAAAGTCAGAGTAATAAAAGAACAGATAAAAATAATCACAGTAAGTTAAACTAAGTATTACTTTGTCCTCCAAAAAGTATCCGAAATAAATACTATCTACGAAAATTTGGGCAGAAATAAAATAAGCCAAACACCTTCATCAGCCAGAATTTTAGTTGGCAAGATAACAATTGAAAACTAGAGGTAAAAATGTCCTTCCATTAACTCTGAGGTGATCGTGACAAAAGAGCCAGTGATACAGAATCTGTACATACAACAAAGAGGCAGCAATGGTCTGCTGGCAGTGAAAATGACTGAGGTGAATACTGGCTGTTTTCAGCTGCATTTAAATCTTACCTCAACTCCAGCAATCTCTTCTTGGTCGCAGTACTGGATATGGGCTGCGAGTACATGGAATAGGAGCAATTTGAAAGTCTCGATCATATGTTCCTATAATCAGATTCATTCAAATGAGGAATAAAACTGGAAGTCATCCACTGTGCACAATTAATTGGATGAAGATACTCTGGCAACTTTGGTTAAAAGTCCTTGTGATTCCAGTTGGAATGGCTAATGCAGAAGGATTTAGAAGCTTTGTCCAGGTGGAAATGAAATTAGTTACAACTGATACAAGAAAATCTACCTGGAATACACATTGGAGGAAGTACAATTTAGAAAGTATATTTCTTAGTCAAAGTCACCTACTTGAACAAAAATTGTGAGGTCTTTTATTCATACTTCAGTGCATTAGTTGACTAATGAACTCATTCTATCTTTTGTTTCATTAAAAAATGTAGTTTTGATACTTCTGGTTTCCAGCCTGTCATGTAAGTGGGGTAGGAGTTGCCACTCGATTCTATGACAAACATGGGGGAGGGATAAACAAATCTTAGATCTATTGGACAAGTGACGTCACAAGGCAAACTGATGTATTCAAAATTGGACAGACAGAACAGAGAGAAACAAAACTTAGTGGAGAAGAAACTCTCAACAGAAACCTCTGCAGAAACCAGCACGAGGAGAGGAAAACCTAAGCTGTAATTGACAAGTTCCTGGAGGCTCAATGTGGAAAAGTTAGAGTTAAAAATCAGGAGAGGGCACAGTCATAGAAATGTCTCCATATTATTGTGAATTTTACCTCCAGGAACTTTACCAGATTCTTATAGTGAATATCAGAAAAATTCCCTTATACTTCCCTAGGGGAAGGGGAAAAAATAACCATTTTGAAATATGCCATAGAATTCTGTTCCTTTTAACCAGGACTATCCTCAGGAGACCTATTGTACCAGAGCCTAACATGCCAGGGCTTTAACAGAGCCTGACCTACCTGGGGTAAGGGAAACACAGGCGCACCTCAGAGATATGGCAGGTTGTGTTCCAGACCATGGCAATAAAGTGCATGTCACAATAAAGTGAGTCAAATGAATCTTTTAATTTCCTAGTGCATATAAAAGTTATGTTTACACAATACTGTAGTCTATTAGTGTGCAATAGCATTATGTGTAAAAAATGTATATACTTAATTTAAAAATAGTTTGTTAAAAATTCTAACCATTGTCTGAGTTTTCAATAAATCAATCTTCTCTCTGGTGAAAGATCTTCCTTGACATAAATAGCTGTTGACTAATCAGGATGGTGGCTAATAAAGGCTGGGGTGGCTGTGGCAATTTCTTAAAATAAGACAACACTCATCCAGGCTTTGTTGTCCCATTTATAGAGCACAGGTGGAATAGATTTAAAATCCTTGAGGGATTAAGGGATTTTGGAATGGCCAATTAACATTAGCTTCAACTTAAAGTCACCAGCTATATTTGCCCCTAACAGGAGAGTCAACCTGTCCTTTGAAGATTTGAAGCCAGGAGTTCACTTTCTCCCTATGAAGGTGCAAGATGACATCTCAATAGAAGACTGTTTCATTTACACCAAAAATCTGTTGTTTAGTATAGCCATCTCCATGAATTATCCCTTCTAGATCTTCTAGATCACTTGTTGTAATTTCTACATCAGCAATTGTTGCTTCATTTTGTACTTTTATGTTATGGAGATGCTTCAGAAAGTTTAAGGAAAGAAGCCAACCTCTGTTAACTTCAAACTTTTCTTCTGCAGCTTCCTCACCTGTCTTAGCCTTTATATAATTGATAAAAGTTAGGGTCTTGCTCTGGCTTAGGCTTTGGCTTAAGGGAATGCTGTGGTTTGTTTGCTCTTCTATTTAGGCCACTACAACATAAAAAATTGCTTTAAACATCAATGGTCTAGTAGAGTAGTCCCTACTTATCTATAGGGGATATGTTCCAAGACTCCAGTGGATGCCTGAAGCTGCATATACCAAAAAACCCTATATATACTGAGTTTTTACCTATACAGATATGTCTATGGTAAAATATAATAAATTAGGCACAGTAAGAGATTAATAGTAACTAACAATAAAATAGGACAATTATAATATACTATAATAAAAGTTGTTAATGAGGTCTCTCAAAATACCTTATTGTACTATATTCACCTTTTGTGCTGATATGAGATGATAAAATTCTCATGTCACGAGATGAAGTGAGGTGAATAATGTAGGTGAATGACTGTGACATAAGGTTAGGATACTATATTGTCCTTCTGGTGATATAGCAGAAGGCAGATCATCTGCTTCCACACAGTTGACCTTGGGTAGCTGAAACAGATACCACCTGTGCAACAATTTAAAGACAATGACAGGGTCGATCAAAACACAAGACCCAAATATATGTTGCCTATAAGAAACTCACTTTAAGGCACCTATATACAAAAACATATAGATTAAAAGTAACAGCATAAAGATACACTATACTAACACTAATCAAAACAAAAGGGGAGTAGCTATATTCATTTAAGGCAAAACAGAATACAGAGCAAAGTAAGTTATCAGAGATAAAGGTGGCCATTACATAATGACACATTCAACACTCCAAGAAGATGTAACAATCCTTAATATACATGCACTATCAACAAAGCAAACTACATGACAAAACCTAACAGATTGCCAAGGAGAAATAGCTGAATCAACACTATTACAGTTGGAGACTTGGATATCCCTCTATGAGGAATGTACAGACCCAGAAGGCAGAAAATTAGTAAGTATATACTTGAACTGAATACACCAATCAGATAAAATTAACACTTACAGAATACTTCATCTAACAGAAGAATATTGTTCTCAATCTTTTATGAACTAGTCACCAACACAGACCATATTCTGTGCCAAAAAAACACATCTTAATAAATTTAAAAGCATAGAAATCATATCAAATCTGCTTTTATACCATAATGGAATCAAACTAGAAATCATTAACAAATAGTTAGAAGATCCAAAATATTGGGAGAGTAAACAACATGCTTCTAAGTAGCAAATGTCAAAAAAAGATGTTTTAACATATTTTGTGCTAAATGAAAATTAAAAAACAACTCATCAAAATTTGTGGAACATGAGCAAGATGAAGATGGCTAAATAGGAGGATCCCACTTATATCCTCTATTAGCAATACTAATTTAGCAGTCATCCACAGACAAAAATGCCTTTTTGAGAGCTTTGGGATCAAGGTAGGAGCTTGTAAAAACCCCAGGGGAGCCTGAGATAGCAAAGGGCCATTTTGCATTTTGAGCCCAGATGGCAGGCCTTCACCAACTGTAGTCTTGACTATAAACCTAGAAATAGCCCCATCTCCTGTAAGAGTTAGCTACAACCCTATTTGGCCTTGATTCTGCCACCAGAAAGATCTGCCAAGGGACAAAGGAGGAGTCTCATTCACTGATACTTTGAGTAACAGGTCCAACAACCTTGATTCTTACTGTATATCCTGTAGGAGCCTGTGAACTAGCATCCCCTCTGAGCTGTGGCTTGAGAGCAGGCCTGCCCATCCAGGGAACCAAGCAAGAAATCTCTGTCTCTGCCCCCAGAGGCAAGCATGCAGACCGCAGTCCCATCTGTGGGCCCTGAAAAAGCCCTAGGACTTGGTCCTGGCCTCACCCGGCCACATTGCTGGGCCAGTCCTGACTGCCCATTAACCCACCCAGTGACCTAGTAGGAGCCCTCCCAGGGAACTGGCAGAAACCACACCCATCCATGTACCTAGTAAAAGGCTAGCCATCTGCAAAGCCAACTGCAGATCCTGAAGTGAGCCTTCATCCCAGCACCAGCCCTACTGACCAAAGTACTGGAGGCAGTTCCATATGCCCAGAGGCCTGACAGGATCCATGCCTACCCAAGCCCCCTGGTAACAGGTCCAACAGTGATAGACTCTGATGTGGGAGGAACAGTATCCATGTGACTAGATGCCACCCACCATTTGAGCAGGACACCAGAGACAATCTCATCAGCTCAGGAACCTCATAGGAGAAGTTCCTTACCTGCCCAAACCAGTCTGTGAGGATTATAAGAGGTAGACAAATGCACAGGCACCACTGCAAGGCTACAGTGAATGTGGAGAACCAGGCAAACCAGCACCACCAGAAGAAATTAATAAAGCTCTGATACCTGACTCCAAAGAAATGGGATCTGACGAAGAAATCCAATGTGATGCAAGAGAACACAGGCAACTAAATGAAATCAGAAAACAATCTATGGATACAATAATGTTTAATTTTTAAAAAACAGAAATTTTTTAAAAAGAGCCAAACAAATTCTGGAGCTGGAGAATACAATGAAACTGAAAAAATCTAGTTAGCTTCAACAGAAGACTCAGTCATAAAAGGCTGGCCATCTGCAAAGCCAACTGTTGGCTATTCTGTGTCTTTTGCCTCTCCGTATAAAATTTATAATTTTTGTCAATAATCACAAAATAACTTGTTGGGATTTTGATTAGGATTGCATTAAGTCAAGGTGGAATAACTGTCTTTGTATAAAGACTGCTTGCTTTCCTCCAAAGATGCTTTCAGTTTCCTCATCCAAATGGAGGTCTAATGTTGGTTCCTAGTTGCACCTACATTGAGGGATATTGGGAGTATCACACATATGGATTCTGTTTCCCACCAAGCAGTAGTGTACCTCAGGGCTGTCTGCAGCTGTACTCTGAGCCCAGCACACTGAAGCTTCAGCCCTAGTGTTGTTGGGCAGCTGCATCTGGGGAAGTCTCTCCCTGTGCACTAGGTGAAACCTCAACCTGGACAGGAAAGGATTCTCAACTCTGTTGGAGAAAAAATTCTCAACCAGGTTGGATGAGTGTAGGTAAGGAAGGAATTCATTAAAGCAAGAATAGCAGTGAATGGCAGCAGCTGTGCAGGCAGTAGAGCACAAGGACAAGCAGAGGGAGGAAAGGGAAGTTCACTGAACTGCCTGGCATAGGGCAGATCCCTTGCCAACTACTAAAGCCAGGATCACCTGGCAGCCAGAGTCTGCTTGAATCTGCACAACATGGGAACTAAGTCATTACCACCCCAGGATTTGGGGGAGTCACAGAGCACTGGATGGAGTGAGGTTATGTTCAAAAAACTTCTACTTCCTTACCCATCTGAAAATAAAACAGGCAGAGAGAAAAGAATTGTGTTAAGACTAGAAAGCTGCATGAAATAGCAAAATGACAAAGACATTTACCACCAGAGGCAGAGGTTGGAGAGTTCTTGTCTTTATCACGGAGAAGAACTCAAAGACAAGTGCAATAGGCTTATGCAACAAGAAAGTTTATTTGATATAAGACAGTACACAGTCAGATGGAAGTGAGGGCAAGCTCAGAGTGGAGAAGGTATGCTTAAGGGTTTAGGATTTGGAGTTTTATAGGGCCTTTTGGGTAGGGGTCAGCATAAGGAGTAATGTATACAGGTGATTCATAATTCTTTTGAAGTTTTGTCTTAAGAATAGGGTTAGGTTATTAGGTGACAGTGTTGATGCAGATCTCTGCATTCTTTACCTACATTGGTTCATTTACACTTCAGAGGTCTAGCTCTTACCCTGGTTACAAAGTTACTTAATTAAGGAGCTGGAAGAAGAGGAAGAACAGCATATAGAGTAAATTAAAGAATAAACTGAGCCTTTTTCCCTGGCTATGTAGCTTTTACAATGACATGACCCTTGTTCCATTTTCCTGCTCTACCTCACTAACAGTCACAGTAGGCCTTCTATTTGATCCACAGAAATTCTTATTTTTGAGAAAAGTTATCACTTTTTAATTGTATATTTTATATGATTTACCATTGTTATGAGTTTGACATTGTGGAGTGGCTTCAGATTTGGACATTATCAATATTTTTTTGTAATGGAAGATTCCAGAAAATGGAATATGTATGCATCTGTTCATACATGTAAATTAGGAAAGCTGTCATTTAGAAGTTAGGTTGAAACTGAGAAGTGGCTGCTCCTTTTGCATATTTGATTACTCATGAGTGTAAGCTGAGATGGAAATGTTTTCTTGTACTATATGTGGGAGTCACAAAAACAGGTACTGAAAGTAGACAATTTCAGGTGTAGCTAAGTCACAATGGACAAATGCCATCTCAATGCAGAGATCCAGGCAAGGGGCTATACACACCCACACCAAATGAAGACCTAACCAGAAACCCAGCTAGGCAGTGTATGTGGTCAAGGACAGGCAGGCACACTATTAAACACACTGCTTTGTATTGATTGCTTTTCATTTAAAATGAGTAAAGGAAGAACATGTGGAAGGAAGGTGGAAAGGTAGGAAATAAAGGACACAAATATAAGGCTACCGTATGCAAATTGATTGCAAACAAGCAAGGAAGTTTTTCTCTATGATCTAGAAGGAGAAAAGATCTCTGAACATTGTTACCATTGCAAAGAAGGTTTTAGAAAATGCTTTGAGGCTTCAGGATTTAATTGGTAGGGGTAACCTATCTCTGTAATATTGTTCCTACCAGTAACCAATTAAAGTATTCATGAAGATTCAACAGTAACCTAGAGTGAACTTAAAAAATGCTGTAGGCCTAAATCCAGGTAGATGTCTGCTTAATAAATCATGACCCATTCTTGTGCTAGAAATGTCCACATTTTGGACCAAAATAAATCCCCCAAAAAAGACTGGACACAAAAAATCAGAACAGCCCTACGTCCAACACATACTGGCTTCACTCCCTCTTATATCTAAGTAGAATTATGTTGATCCAAATGTTATACTCAAAAGTATAGAATGCAAGACAGCAAGGAGCAGTATTAGGCAAGAAGTAAAGATATAGCATTTCATATTCAAAGAAGAATTCCAACAGTAAGTGAATATTGGAACAGGAAAATCATAGCATTGAAGCAGATAATGGAGGATCCGTTTACAGAACTACATTACAAATTGCAAATCAAGCTTAGGGTGGTACTTCAGGCTGAGATATGAGAAGATAAACCACCTACCATTCAAGTAAATAGTGACAGGAGTTGTGAAAAGTGGCATCTACCCTGAGGGCAACCACTTTACCCAGTTAAGACAAAAATACATCTATGAATTACTGCCCCAACTTGAAGAAAAAGGAAATTATACTTAATAATCACAGGGAAAAAAAATTGAAAATAATCTTCACAAGTGAAATATATATGTGTACTTTTTTTTTTTTAAGCAAGCAGAAGCTTGTCTCAAAATAATACAGGAGGAAATGAGTTATAGGAAGCAAAAACAAGAAGTCTTAAAGATAAAACCGACTGAATTAAGATGGAAAAGGAGGCTGGCAGGTAGTCATAATTGGATTTAACTACAAAAAACCAAGTCAGTGTTATGGGGGGGAAATCTGAGAAATCTGTCCAGAATGCAGATAGAGATTAAAAATTAAATAAGATAATATATAAAAAGTATAAAAATCCGGTCTAAGAATTATAAGTTAGTTTTCCAGAAGAAGCAAAAGCATCACTATTCATAATGATGTAGTCAGAATTGTTTGATTAAACCTGCCCCCCCAAAAAAACCAATGTTTATATAAATAAGCTCATTAAATTGAGGGTGTGCTACAGTTCCCCTTTGACAGGCATTTATTTGGTATCCAATTATTTTGCTTTTGAAAATAACCTATATGAAAAACTTTGTGCATATTTTGCTTCATATTTATTTAGATTTACCTTAAGGATGGATTCCAGTCAGTGGAATTCCTCAGACTAAGGGAAAATCCATGTTATTTTTTTGATAGTGCCAAATAGTCATCCTCTAATGAATTTGTGTAATTTTTCATGCATGTAGGTAAAACTGCAATATTTCCAGAATCTCTCGTGCAGCTTTAGTGTATCTCCATACAATGGGTATTTCCAGGGAATGGAGAGGAGTAGTCCATCTCCATATCAATAGGTAATTACTGTAAGGTTGAAGGTACTGGTGGGAGGGGTGAGCACGTCAGACACTGATGACGTGCCAAAGTCCCCGGCTGCTGCCCCCTCCCAACCTGAAAAATGTGCCTTAGGCTAGCCAATCCTCACGCTGCTGTAAATCTAAGCTCTGCCTCCCACTGCCTTTAAAAACTCACTGCCTGTCTACTTCTATGTGACTTCCCCAGTCTGTGACAGCCAGGCTGAGGAACCTCGCCTGGGGCATTCAAATAAATTACTTGGCCCTTTGTTGCCTCTCTTTGCCTGCTTATTTCGGCTAGAATTTATCTTACATTTGGTGCCAAAATTCCAGAAAGGAGCGTGACCGCGGGGCCCCGACCGGCCATCAGTGGCCCTGCCCCCTCCTTCCCCAACCGGGAAACTCAGCCTGCTCTCTGCTGCGTGGACTATTTTCCGGTGAGTCCCTCAGTTTCTCCCGGTCTGCTTCCCTTCCTAACTCCATTTTACCTGGTCCATTATAAATCGTGCATACGTCCAGGTCTGGGCATTCAGCCCATCTGTTGCGAGTATCCAGGATACCTGCCCCTGGCCCTACAGTGGGGGAGACGTCCCTCACTCAGGCTCCCAGGCTGTCTCCCCTGACTTGGTGCTCTTGGGACACTGGGCATTCCTCTCAGTGGGATTAGTTGGGAAGTGGCGCAGACATGAGGAACCAGCCCTCAAAAGCAGAGGCTCAGACCCCGCTGCAGTGTCTAATTTCTAATTTGGCTGTAGGCAAAGGAAGTGTCCCGGGAAGTTTGCAAACGGAAGCTAGTCTTTGCTCTGAGGCCGGGCCTCAGTATTGCTTGGACAACAATCTTGCTGGCTCCCTGAGGGAACTTTCGATTTTGGCCTCCTCACCGACTTAACTAATTATTGCCACCAGAGCGGAGAGTAGAGTGACATCCCATATGTGCAGGCTTTTTGGACTTTGCACTCCTGCCCAGACCTTTATGTTAACTGTTCAATGACTCAGTTTCTCCTGGCCCAATCTCCAGTTAAAGATTGTCAGCCTCTTACTCTGCCCAGTCCTTCCTTTTCAGACCTGCCAGAAAACCTCAGTCACCTGCCTCCCTCAGCTCGTGATCCCCTCCCCCTCTCTCCACCACCATCTTTAAGTCCTTTGTTTTTACACGTGTCACCGCCATCTTAAAGTCCTACATTCTCAACCATTCCATTGTCCTGCTCTCCTCTTCCGGTGGCTGCACCACCCCCTCCCCCTCTCCATCCACCTTCACCGCCCTCTTCCCCCACCAGAACATGCTCCTCCCACCCTCTAGTTCCAGAAGCCACAAACAAGAAGCTGAAGAAAAACAATTAGATATCAGTAACTCAAGTCTTTATATCAATTTGTGTATCTGTGTATATGTTTTTATGTAAAAAGTGTTGCTGACTGTAGTCGTTGTGTCTCAGGTTTGTATGTTTGTGTGTCTAGGTGTGTAAATGAGAAATATTTTCCTACCTCTGGATGCTATTAATAAAAATTGATTTAAAAACAAGCACTTGTGAAAATTAGGCATTCTAAAACTTCCAGAAAATCTGATAAAAAATGTTAAGCATTAATGCTAATTTAAGTTTAGCTGAGGTGGGCATGTCCTTGTTATCAGCTGCCTAAGTTTACCTAATGTCATTTAAGTTGATGTTATCTGCTAAATCTTTTAAGAATAAATGCCTAAAGGCTTGGCTTTGTCTAATATTCAGTAAAGGTCTTATAAATAACCTAGCATAGTTAAAAATAAGTGAACTAAATAAGTGTAGCAAATAAATTTCAGTATCAAGTACACAGCAAAATTAAAATTTTGTTTTCAGTTAAAAAGACAAAGTTTTCTTAACTGTTAATATGCTCTTAATATTAAAAAATTGCAATGAGTTCTCTAATTGTTTTATCAAAGCAATTTCTCAAGCTTAAAGTCTCAATAAGTTGTCAGAATATTTAAGAAAAATGAGATCTTAATATTAAAAGGACTAAAAGCTAAAATTTGCTAACAACTGTGTAACCTTCTTTATTTTCCTTTGAGGTATTTTATTGTCATTCTGGTTAAATAGATAAGTATTGCTTCATAGCAACCTATAATCCTATTTAAGCAAGTGCCTTAAAACTTTTAACAGCTTCCCAAAATCAAATTCAAAAAAGTACTTTTTACCTCTAGTTCACTCTATTTTCCAAAGGACCCCTAGAACATGTCAGAAAAATTTCTTCTCATTGAGGAAAATATTTGGCTAATTTGGCTTATTTACCTGCTTAATTACCTAGAAGGCACTGTCACAGAGAATGATGCTAAACTTTGTTACTGAATGTTTTGTATTACAAAAATATCCAAATTTCCTTATGACAACTGTCTTACAGTAAGCTCTCATCAGATCTTTAACCATTGTCATTTGTAAGTCTTTCGTCATCTATACTCAGTTTCATTACTCCTAAACTAGTAAAAAACTAGATTTCAGCAGAACAAGTATTAGTTACATAAAATTGAGTAAACTAAAGAAAATGATTTTGTGACTTTTTGTTTCAAATGTTCTTGATAAAGTGTTTAAGCTTTTTCTCTTAAACTGACAACAGTTTAGTAAATGACTGCCTTTATAAGCAGAATTGAAACTTTATCTTTCTCTCTACCTGATCCCTCCAGAATTTAAAAACTCTCAGTGACTATTTTTATATTTCATGGCAGTATATTTATTTGTACAAGTTCAATAAGAATCTGCTTTTCTTGTAAGAGGATCAATTAAAAACACTACTTATATTACCAAAGCTTTGACTGGAATGTCATACCTGAGAAACACGTGTGTAAACTCATATATGAATAGACAGCTTTAAGGAACTAAGATTGACTTTATAAAGTCAACAAAGCCCCTTAGAAGAACTAGCCTGGTACCTTGCTTACAGAGTTCCCAGCAGCCTTACCAGGTGAGTAAAGAAGGTCACTTCCTGGCAAGTATAGGAACCTCAGGAATGTCTTGGGAACCTCAAGAAGAAAAGAGTTCACCCAAATCTACAGGTACTGCAGGCACAACCTGATGGCAAGTTTTACTTGGCTTTCTGGCCTCGAGAGGCCTTTACAAGTTCAATCTGAAATTCCTTACAAAAAGTTCCAGCAAAGCACATTTAAAAGAGCCTATGTAATCAATTGCTCTTCTTGCTGCACTTATGCAAATAATAAAGCCAAGTGTTAATTATTTTCTTAATCTAGTTACTTCTAATAAAAATAAGGGTAATTTTAGAGAAAAGTATTGTTTCAATAATGCAGTCTTATCTATACTAAATCCTAATACAAGTCATTGAGATGTAAACTCAATCCAAAATTTTAATTTCCCCATAATACCTGGCTATAATTCTCAATTAAACTCTTCATATTTCTAATTCTCATATTCAGCCATGCATTCTTAATCTCATCAAATTTGTCCTTCCAGAATCAAAGTGCCAACTTTCTGAAGCCCTCTCAACTGACCAGTGATAAAAAAACTAGCTGCACCCTTTACTGCACCCCTTCTCAGCATGAAGCAGCCAGAGCGGTCGTTGCCCCTTTTCCCTGACAGCAGCTAGAATCTCTATCTGTAGAAGAGAAAGTGAAACAGAAACCATAAGCGTAGACCGGGTGAAATGAAAGCCTCTAAAGAAAGCAGGGTGAGATGTTTGCTGTCAGAGCAATGTAACTACTTGCTATGAAACTTCGCCCCAGCAATGCCCCTTGTCAGCCAGAAGTAGCCAGATCAAGTTGTTGCCCATTATGACCAAAAGGCTGAAATGTAAGGTTGAAGGCATTGGGGGTAGGGGTGAGCACGTCAGACACTGAAGACATGCCAAAATACCGAGCTGCTGCCCCTCCCAACCTGAAAAATATGCCTTAGGCTAGCCAATCCTCATGCCGCTGTAAATCTAAGCTCTGCCTCCCCCTACCTTTAAAAACTTGCTGCCTGTCTATTTTCGTGTGACTTCCCCAGCCTGTGACAGCCAGGCTGCGGAACCTCACCCGGAGCCATTTAAATAAATTACCTGGCCCTTTGTTGCCTCTCTTTGCCTGCTTATTTCGGCTAGAATTTATCTTACAATTACTAGGGCAAGTGAGGGCTTATCTGGACCTCAAGGTTGGGTGGGGGCTGCTTCTGCAGCCTGGTCACCAGAAACACAGAGGAAGTGGACGACTGCTTATAAGAAATAAACTTTATTTCTCTCTTTGACTGATTTCAGTTCAAAGGTATTTTCCTGGGATTTTACCCACAAAGTTACAATGCATATCAACAATACATGAGAATGGTTGCTCTCCAAAGCTTTGCCAACTAAGTGTATGGTCAAACTTTTGGATCTTTGCCAATGTTGTAATAGTAAGTGGTATTTCATTGTAATTGACATATCTCTCTTCACATAAGTGACACTGAGCATGTGTTCATATTTTTATGGATCATTTTCTTATTTTCAAATTGATCCTCATTTATCACCCTGTTATCTATGAATATATGGTCTTCTCAAATTTTAAGAGCTATTTGGAGACATCCCTTTAGGAAAAAATATTTTTATGGGTCATTTTCTTATCTTTGAATTGATCCTCATTTATCTCCCTGTTATCTATGAATATATAGTCTTCTCAAATTTTAAGAGCTATTTGGAGACATCCCTTTGGGAAAAAAACTGGAAATATTTTCTTCTAGTTCATCATTTTGATTTTGCTTACAGAGCTTCTCTTAAATATTCACATAGACTTTTTAAAAATTGTATTTAAATTTATCAGTCTGATCTGTTACTAATTCTGAATTCTGAATCATATTAGAAAGAGTTTCCAATGTTCCAAAGACATTAAACCTTGTTTTACACTAGTAAATCTAGGGCTTCATTTATTTTAAATACTTATTTCTGACCCATTTGTATACCCAGTTACATTTTTAAAAAGTAAAATGTACCATCCCATGCTTATTTTAGAAGCCAATTTTGTCAAGCACTATATTTTATATTTTAGGATTTCTAGATTCCCAATATATTTCACTGATCTATCTATTCATGTGCCAAATATGCACTGTTTTAAATAAAAAATATTTGAGATTTTATATATTATGTTGTAATATCTGGCAGAGTTATTCCTTACCTCTCCTACTTTTCCAAGGTTTTCTTTTCTATTCATGATTTATTTTTCTATAGAAACTTTTTATTGGGATTGCATTTAATTTACATGCTAACTTGAGAGCTATATCTTTATGATGCTGGATTATCCTAAGAACACAAAAATCTATTTATTACAATCAATTTTTGTGGTATTGAGGTATTAGGCAGGAAAATAGATATGAGCAGGGTGAAGAGGGAATTAAAGCCAGTAAAGCCCACTACAAGGGACTCAAAGAATTAACCAGTAAAAACTAGAGAGCCAGAAAAGACTCACAGAGTTAATGAGCTAATCAGTTAAAGCTCAAAAGGCCAGGAACAACTTGGCCAGGAAATGTTTGAATATTCCCTAGATAAAGGAGGGTATCTCAGCATAGCCCATGTCTTTATTGTGTTAATCATACAGACCCAGCTTATTTTTTAACTTTGTCTATATGCTGTTTTTCCTCCTTCAGCCCGAATCAAGTAATTTGCAGCCTGGGCAACTAATTTAGCATGCAGGCATAGCTGTAAACAACACAAAAAAAGGCAGGAAGGATTCCACCTTAAAGACAAGATTGCATTTTAAAATCCAGGAAGAAGTAAGATTCTTAACTTACTCTTTAGCAAACAGACAATAACTCAGCCCACCTTGGGGGCTGGGCAGGCAGCTTTGTTTGATATGCTCCTAGATGAAGTCTGCCAGTATTTCAGGGAGAAATCAGGGCAGTAAATTTCTTGTGTTAATTTTAAATATTCAGAAACCACTTAACAAGTCTGCACCCCCAGCCCTTGGTCACATTCCTGAAAAATCCTTAAAAGGGGGAATCCCCAACCTTTCAGCACACACTTCTCTCTGAGGTTGCCCACACTTTGTAAGTGCATAGCTTTGACTTTTTCCCAGTCTTTTAGGGGCACCTCTTCTCTGGGGTAGCCCACACTCCCCTTTCTCCTAGTGTGCTTCTTTTTGCCTTAAATAAACTTCTCACAGCTCAACCTAATCGTTTTATCTCTGTGCTTTTACAGTTGTGTCTTTGTTACTTTGCTTTTTCATTCTAATCCTCCAGGTTTCAGCTCAAACCTTCACTCTCTGTTCTAGCTCAGACAAGTAGGGAGGGGCTACTGAGAGCTCAGATGTGGGCTTGCAAACTACCGTCCTCTAGGTGACCGGGAACTGCAGTTTACAGTTACTCTTTAGTAACCTGCCTGAAAGACTCCTTTCTTTACCTCTAGGAAGTTCACAGAACATAATATCACCCCATGCAGTGCTCTGTGGCTCCCCCAAATCCTGGGGTCGTAGGGACTCAGTTCCCACACTGTGCAGATCCACGTGGACCCTGAATGCCAGGTGACACTGACTTACAGAGTTAGCAGGGGATGTGCCCCATGCTGAGCAGCAGTTCAATGAACTTCCCCTATTATTCTGTCATTCCCTAACACTCTAGCTTCAATGAATTCTCTCCTCACCTTATACTTCCCCGTGTCTCCCAACCAAACTCCCTCAACAGAGGTAATTGTTTTTAAAGTTTATAATTTTCTTATTTCTTTCCAAAGTTACCTGCCCCTCCTCTTAAAATCATCTGTTCCATTTTATCTTCAAATAGGTTATGGTTTGCTCATGAAGGCTACTGGACTTTATATATTAATTTTATATTTGTTACCCCAATAAAAACTTATCATTGATTCTCTTAGTTTTGATCAGGTATACTAACTACATCACATGCCAGTACATATAACCTTATCTCCTTTTCCAGTGCTCATGCTTCTTTTAATTTCTCTTGCCTTATGACATTTACTAATATCTGTAGTACCTCCAATAAAACCATATTGCCAATAGTACGCATACTTTCATTTTTCATGACTTGTGGAAAAATGGCTGTTTCATTTTAAAAAAGATGCTGATTTTGGAATGAGGTACATACACTACACTTCACCATATTAAGGAACTATCCATTGATGTTTCTTCCATTATTTTTTTTCTTAAATCAAAAGTAGGTACTGAATTTTCCTGAATGACTTTTCAGCATTGATGGTGGTAATCATACTATTCACATATTAATTCATACAAAAAATCTTTATTTCATATTATTTGACGATCTTCACATTCCTACAATAAACTTGGTCATGCTAAAATTCTGTACGATGAAAAATTCTAAATAAAATACTTGTAGTCATTTTTACATGACATTAACACCGTACATAGGTATCAATGTTTCCTTCTTTCAGAACATTTGCAGGCTTTTTTTGTGTGTGTGTGATGCTCTGAAACAATTTAAGTAATATTGAGATTACCTGATTTTTGCTGAATTGGTAGAACTTTCTTGTGCTACCATTTTGCTCTGCTGCTTTTTTGGGAGCTTTGGGGCTGGAATGGGAATGTGGTCATAGGTCTCTGGAAGTAAGTCTGGTTTAATTTTGGATTTGGAGTCTGTTTTACTATATTTTCCTGAAATTATGTAATTCACTTACTTTTTTGGTATTTGTTATATATGTAAAGTAGTTTCATGTTCTCATTTTTAATTTCCTGGGTTTCAATGTTCATTAGGCCTTGTAAATTCTTATTTTGTATATATATATTTTATTTTTTTGATTAAATTAGTTAATAGTTGGTCTGTTTCATCTAATCTTCTCAAAGAACCAGCATTTGACTCATCTCTATTGTTTTATTGTTCCTAATTGTTTCCTATTTATATTTTTAGTTCTTTTAATATTATGAATTAAGTCTTCATTTTCAGCCTTTTATATTGATTCAGCATTTAGATTGTGAATGTTCTCCTTAGTGTTTTAATTGTATTCTGCTGAGTCAGATATGCAGTGTTTTATTACTTTAGAATACTGTCATATTCTACTTAATATCTTAAAATTTTTATTTCCAGGTCAAAGAGATTTGTGAGGATTTTCAAATTATTTTTAATTTTAATACTTCTTCAGTCATTAGATACTATCATTTGCATTATTTTTACCTTATTGAATCTACTGAGTTTTTCCTTTATAAACTCATGTTTATCAAAATTTTTTCTATGTATATTATCAGTGATGCAAATATTTAATTTTACAATTTCTTATGTTTCTTGGGTTTCCTATACTGTTACTTACACTTTGGTCACTTGATCTTTCCATAATTGAAATTGTGTCACAGTTCTATTTTGTGTTTCTGGGTTTTTTTTTCCACATTCAGAAGTTTCTGTTTCATGTAGATTGGTACAATGTTCTTTAATGCATAAATGTCCACAATTGTTTATCTTCATTTTAAATTATGACATTAACTCTGGGAGTATATGTCTTTGCTTTATTCAAAGACCTATTTTTGTGTGAAATGTTAGAAAATAAGAAAGCAGGGTTCATATTTGCCAGTTTTTTCCTGGTATATTTCCTCATTTTTATCCTTTCTGAACTTGTATTCAGCTTATAGTTCAGTTTTGCTCTGTGATCCAATCTGAAAATATGTTTTAATATGTGAAATGAGCCTGACTTAATCACTTTAATTGAGAAATATAGTTGTAAGAATGCATTGGAAAAAAAAGGGTAACAATAAGATTAAAAACAGTAATAATACTAGTCATTGGATAATTGGGAAGAAATTAAACCACACCCCCTATGTAGCAAAAGGAGTTTCAGGATCTAAAAATCAAACAGAAGGATTCTAATCTACCACTTCGTATCCAAGTACTTGGTCATTTAACTACATCTAAAATCCTCATCTCTAAATGGAGATGACAATAGTATGTATATAACAGTGTTTTGAAGGGCTTAAAATGAGATGATAGTGTAATAGTACTTTGCACCTGGTATGTGTTTATTTTTAATAAAGGATAATAACTTGATAATAGAAATTCAACTTGATCAGTTATGATAATAAAAATGTATTAAGCAGTAGTCAGATTGAATTCACAGTGTATCATATGCTGTTTACAAGAATTTCAAATGAAATTGCAATGAAAAAAGTCTAACAAAGATTGCCTATAAATTAAGGAAAATTTTTAAGTCTAAGGAAATGAGCAGAAGAATCCCATTAATATGTGAGATTAACAGTCTTTTCTCAGTCTTTGGTGGACTAGAGAGACATGAATACAGAAATAGAGTTTTAGACAAACATTAAATGGCAAAATAATAAATGAACTTTTCATTTTACAAATATTGTTTAACAGTGTGGGGCAATACTAAAATTTATAAGAACACCCTCAAATTCCTCAAACCAAAACTTTAACAAATATTTTGAATACATATTAATTTAGTAATTAAAGTTCAAGTAAACCAAAACATCTCAACAACTTATCACTATCAAAGTAATCTCCTAATAATCCTACAGTCCATGGCTAAGTCATTAAAACATTTCTCTGAGTATAGTAAACATTGGAAGATATTTAGTCAAACCTGAAGTATGGTAGAAATTCATAACATTTGTGGATAAATATGAAAGAGTAAGAATAAATGGATATAATTTTATTCTAAAAATAAATAAAGAGGTGCTAAGAACAGAGATGTTAAAAAGAAAAAATTAAAGAAAATGATATATTTGATCATCAAATATTTGACTTTCAAATCAAAGAAACCAATAAAATAGAATGTACAGCAATGAAATCTTTTTTTAATCAGAAACAAATCAAATAAAGAGGGGAAAAAAATTAAAAAGTAGAAAGAAATAGCCACAAGGTGAGAGTAGATTTATAGGGTTAAAGTGTATTGGCTATATATCTATGCTAATAATCCAGATCCTTTCAAAACAAATGGAAAAATCAGAATTGAAACAGAAAAATTTAAAGAGATGAACAGTCATGAAGTAAACCTCAAAAATTAACAGATTGTCTAAAAAGGTGAAATAGACAAGGACCTGAAGTAGTAATAGCTAAAAACACTTACAGAGATGGAAACAAATGGCTGATTTGTGGATATTTGGGTAGATTACTATTCTGGTTCTTCAGCATTGATCATTTAGGTGGAAAATACACTATCTGAGATAATTAAATTTGTAACACAGAAAGCTTTGCCTCAGGCGATTAACCATTAAAAAAAAACAGACATACCATATATTACCCTTCCAAATAAATCTCCCCTTCACAGCTGCCATATACACATACTTCTCACTTAGAAATAAGATGTGGCCTTGTAAAATTTCCAAAAGCCCATTTTATTACCATGTGCACTCTTTCAACAAACTTAACTATTAATTTTTACAAGGTCTTAGAGGGGGTCTGGAGATTTCTTTTTGATTCAGGACTACCAATATTAAGAGTTGTCATTTCAAGTCATATGACTTGAGAAGCATTTGCCCCAGGTGTATTTTTCAATATACAATTTCTATATTAGGAAGTAAATTTCTCAGTAGCAGAAGGAGAACGAGTACCAATTATCTTTTAGCTGATCAGAAATAGTCTGATAAATTTCTGGTCCAATGATTAAGACACACACCCAGTAGTATGCATATATAGATTTTATTAAGATCAGTGAGTTACTAACTAGCTTCATAATATTTATCTTCCTGGCTGTGCATGCTGTGAAAATATCTATTCACCAAGAACCTACAAAACATATCCTTAAGTTTCAATATCAAACAATTTAGCCTTTTTCTTCTTGTAGAAAATACTTCCCCAACAGTGAAATTTAGGCTTTATGGTACAGAACTTGCCACATGCAAATTTGTATGTGTGATTTTACTGTTTCCTCATTATTGCTTTCTTCAACTATTCAGAGTCAACTCCTCTGAAACTTTTGTGTATTCATACCCTTCTCTTGGGCCTTATCTTTGCTCCTACTTTACCACATTACCAAAAAAAAAATCCATTCTCCATCACTTTCACTAAATCTCAGTTCATAGGTCAAAGCTCACTGCAGTCTTTGCAAAGATCCCACTCGGCTGCCAGTATTTCAGGTAAAGTGCCAAAGAATGGGACAGCCTCCTTCCCTCAAACTCCAAATATGGGATTTTATGATATGTCTGAGTCTGCATATTTAAGTTATTTTCAGTGTGAGGTACAAATTCCAAAAAAAAATGTATTAAATTGTAATCAGATAGAGGAAGCTCTCAGGATGTGTTAATGTGTTAATCATTGTATGGATAAGAAATTAGTCCTTTCAGGAAGGGATAACAAATTACCCAAGTAAGACATTAACCAGGATTAATGGCTCAGCTAAGCTATGGAGACACACTTTCTTAGGAAATTCAGAAATGAAAAGATCAATCAAAGCAAATGATGGAAGGACTTGACTGTTTATTTTAATGAAGAGGAGAGTACTGGAGACCCTTAAGTCACATTACACAAGTGTCTCCTTAGAATGCCTCCATCTCATGGGAGTCTGAAGTGTCCTGGAAAAGTATCCATTTTTCATGCTTTTTATTTCCTCCAATTTTACTTTATAGTTAGGATTCTAAGTTTAAACCTCTCATAATGAAAACATATTAAGTTGGTAATATGTCCTCTAATAGTATTATTTTGCAGTTTCTAGGAGCCAAATTTTTGTCCAGTTATGCTTTTCCAAAATATAAACATACTAGAGAAGACTATTTCCTTTCTAAAGTACAAAATTTCACAGTATAACATTCTCTTGGATTTAATTAACTATTTCATTTACTTAAGGCTACCTTACTAAGTCAATTAACACTGCTTTATACTATTCTAAGAAAAAATCGTTTCTATAAAGCTGCCAAATTAATAGCAAATGTAAGAAAAATGATCACTTTGATTTCTATATTTATATTTAACACAGCTATAAATAAATTGATGTAGAACAATGCATATAAAAATTCACTCTACCCTTATGAGTAACTAATTGTTTACCTATCAAAGTGCTTCTGTACTTGTATGTAATATGTGCTACTGTGTTGTTTTTACTTTAAATTCAGATTTTTAAACAGAGTATCATTAGGTTTGAAAACTTTAAAAGCAATTTTTGTGAACAGCACTAGTATTCAATACAAGTTGAGTCAAGAGAATTTAAAAATGTTAGTGATAATATAATTAAGAATTAAGGAAGTCTCAAAGTAGAGTGAAACTCAGGTGTAAAATGAATTCAGGAATTGGATGAAATTTGAAGTAAATTTCAAAAGTCTACAAATATTAGAATTCTAACATTTAAAGTCACTTAGATACCTTAATTTTTATATTAGTGAAGAGTGTTAGTACAATAAATATGTGAAAATTAAAAATAACCTCTATTTCTGTTATGCTTAATATCTCAAGAAATACTGTTACCCAGAATATGTATCTAATCATGGTAATAGTAGAAAAAACTCACTTTGAAGTGTAGTGGGTGGCATATTGGTATTAACACTGAAATGGCCCCAAATGATTATTTCCTTTTAAGTAATACCTGTACATACAAACATAATTATAAAAAGTCTCGCATTTATTAGGTTCTGATCATTTACCAGTCACTAGGCTAAATGTTCCATGCATTATCTTAGTTAACCAAGTATCTAAATACAAATGTCTATCTATAAAATTCACGAATACTATGAGCAAAACTGTAAGCATATTGATGCTTGACACTCCTAGCATATGATGTATTCTTAGTCTGAGTCCAGCAAATTCTGTAACCAGCATGTTACAATTTCAGTTTTGCATTTGGTGATATGATTAACATCTCCATCTCCTGATAGGCTGTCGGCTCCACGGGGACAGGGACTGTGTCTTGTTTTGCTCAGCACTGTAGCTCCAGTGCCCTTACCTAGTGATTTAGTAGATGGCAGGTACCCATTAAATACTGATTTAATAAACACATGAATCAGCAAGCAAATATATGAATAGCTATAGTGAGCTCTAAAAGAAAAGATTGAATTAACTGCATTTTAAGCATGGTTTCTCATGAATGTTCTTTAAAAATTATCCTAAGCTTTCTGTTAATCATTTAAATAAATCAGAGCACAAGAACAGAAGTAGAAAATAAAATCAAGAATATTACTGAAAGGAAATTTTATTATATAGTAGCTGAAATTTATTAAGTACCTTTAATATTTACTTGAGTTAACTACTGTTCAAGAAATTTCTCATTTAAGCTGCACAACCTCCTTGTGAAATACTGTTATTATCTCTATTTTGCTGATGACTACACTGAGTGTTACAGTATCCCTCAGCTACTACTCCCAAATCCTCTAGCTATAAGCAATTAAACCAGGATTCAAATCCGAGATGCACAACTCTAGTCCTGGATATTTTTTATTCTATATTTTTTCATTTTCTCATGCAAGACTATAAAACATGTAACTATATATGCTTGACATTTTTTTATTAAATATTTAGGAAGTGTCAATTTTTCCTAAAGAAAATAAAGAAGGAAAAGTCTTAATATTTAATTAACAGTATATTCTTTTTAAGATTTTTCTCTGTGTCATGATTAAAGACCTTATGAATTCTGTGTAAGTTTCTAGACAATTATTAGGTTCATTGTTTAACTGACCTTATTTGTGTGCATGCCATTGTCACATCCATATTAAAGAGCTGACTCAATGATGTAAAGTACTTCAAGACCAAAAGTTTACAGTTCTGGTTTGATACAGGACAGTCACTTAACAATGTTTTTGTTCAACAGCAAAGAATGTAGTTCATCCTTTTTTGAGGTTCACATACTCCAATCTTCGAGAACAGAGTATATTGGTAAAGTGCCAACATACTCTGTAAAATATACAAGACAATGGATACCATCTGAGTTCTCTTAAAGAAACTATAAAGTTTCAGGCCAATTTTGTTATCGTTACTTGACAGCATAGTAACACTTTACTTGATTCTATTACAAACATCATTTAAAGTAAAGATATAGTGACTAACAGGCACAATTTAACAATGAACTTATTACTTGCCCGGAAATTCATATTTTCATTCATTATTTCTACATCTGGAGAACGTAGGTTTAGCAGGAGGTGCATGCAAGGATGTATGTGTGCTTCAATTTTCTGGTCAGAGTTGACACCATTCCACACCTGGGTGCTCACCTAAGGCTAGGGTCTCTGGAATTCTGTCTCATTCTTACACACTTTTTATGTCCACGTAATGAAGCTGGCTAAAGTTACTCTAATTCCTATAAGAACGAAGGAATGAAAATGAAGGTGTGCAATAAACAGACAATTATTTACTGCTTAACAGTTTCTTGGAATATGAATCACCTATTATCCATTATCTGAGACCTTATTATTAACAGAGGCTTATCTATAGAATAGAAAATCTTTTATCCTATCAGTGTCCTTCCATGACTTTTTGTAGTATCATCCTCTTTGCTCTGATATACTTTTGATCCCCTTTTAGCATATTATATCCAATTAACACTAGCTTTTATTTACCTTCCTAGTAGCTGTTGTATCATGTCATTCTATTTTCACAACTACTGAGCCTTTGTTCAACTTTTTGTCACTTTTCTATAATAGTTTCCTAACCATTTGCTGTATTGCAAATCTATTCTTTGCTTTGTTGCCAGCGTGTTCTTTCTAAAAACAAAGCAGATCAGGATTATTTTCAATACCTCCCCCAATTTTAAGGATAAATTTCAAACCCAAGTTTAACATATATAGGTAGGTAGCAGCCAAGAACCTCATAAGCCTCATTTCCCACCCTTCCTCTTCCTAGAGACGGTATTCTAGCTTTAACAATCAACCGGCAGTTTATTTGCCAGCCTCCTTACATACTCCCCTTCCACAAATGCTCTTTTTCACCCTCGCACATATGCTGCTGGCCACTGCTCTTTCTAAACTTTTTGTGATCATCTTTTCCACTGTAAAGCCCACCTAGAACACTCAGTCAAGAGATCCTTCTTGGGTGTCATTACTTCCAAGTGCACTCTGTGCACACTCACTGTGACCCGGTGTCCTGCTCTTCTGGTTCACACTCTGCCTTGTTGGCTGGGCCATAAGCTCTGGGGGCGGCAGCCTCTGAAAAGGGCCCACAGTGCACCCCCGTCAGTCCTCTCCCCTCAGTGTGCTTGACATAACAACCCACTTCTAACAAAAGAACCTGGCACAAGCAGTGGGATGTTGCTTCTGATAGTGGGTTATATAAAAACAGTAGCTTCCATCTTGGGTGGTCACTGTCTCTTGCCTCCAGTCAAGGGAAACTAGTTGCCGTGTTGTCAGCTGCCTTACAGAGGGGTCCACTCGGCAAAGAACTGAGGCAGACCTGTGGTCAAAACCCAGCAAGAAACTGGACTTTGCCGAAAGCCATATGAGTGAGTTGGGAGAAGGACAAGACTTTAGGGGGCACTAGAGTCCCTTGCGGCAGGTTGGGTCTCCTTGAACCGGAGAAACTCAGCTAAGCTGTTCCCAGATTCCTGACCCACAGAAACTATGAGATAAGAAATGTTTGCTATGTTAAGTTGCCAAGTTCTAGGCTAATTTGTTATGCATTAAGAGATATCTAATACAAGTAACAGTATTCTTTTTTTATTGAAGTGTAGTTGATATACAATCTCATATTGGTTTTGCATGTACAATACAGTGGTTAAACTTTTACTTTTAAGCCCACCCATGTAGTTAAGGCATTAAAATTTCAAGCATTCTGAAAAATAGCTTATAACTTCTTTTTTTATAGGAGTGAATGCTTTTCAAGACAGGAAGTAAAGTCTTCTAATCATGTAAATGTGTTGTAAATCAACATTTGAATGTTCATATCCAAGGGCATATATATTTAATTTTACAAAGATAAAAGTACAAAAATGCATGGAATGTTTTTCTTTAGGATATTTTCCACTCAGCCATATAGTGACATCATGTAAGGTGAAAGTTTTTTCTCATTTTAGGTTTTAGAAATCAAACGACTCATGTAGGTGGCACCATAACTACATATAAGAATGTCCTATTTCCCTAGGCATTAATTTGACTTCTTAGGCTGATAAAACCCATCTTTTTCCTAGAAAGAGAACCCCACCAATTATCCTTTTATTATATTTTCATAACAAATATTGCCTCGTGCAAGATTTCCCCATTAGTGTTTTATATTTAAGTGCACAGTCTGTTTAATCCTTCAACTTTATCATACTTCACTGATTAATCTAGTTTAAATACCATAAAAGTCCATAATCATTGCTATAAAAACTTATGCTTGCTTATGAAACTAGCTACATTGGCACTGTCAAATACAAGCAATAAAATTGTGCATAAATATAATGGAAGCAAATATTTTTGCAATAGCTAAATAGATTACATCTTGTGCATATGAATGCCTTCAACTTAATTCAAACCTGCATGATGAGTACCAAAATATGTTTTGTATAAATATACTTTAACATTTAAACTGTGCCTCTGGCTATCTATATGGGTGCCTCTTCATTGAATAGTTCATGTGACATATTTTTAAGACACACAGAAGCCTGTCCTTAAGATGTTTGAAGATACTAATAGCGTAAAAATGTTTCAAACTCAGAGAAATCTAGGTAAAATGTGCCAGATTTTTACTGCATATCACTTACATACTTGTTATTTGACCCTTAAGTTGTCATGGCTGATACACTGAAAGAGATTTTTCAGGAAGGCTGGAAAAAGGAGGTGGGAAAGAAAAATAACTTGAAACTTGAAAGTAATGACACCCTGATTCCAAATCGGTTTGTAATTGTTTCCTACAGTTGCTGCCAAAATCTTTTTGTTATCAAAGAACATTAGCCATCTTTCCAAAAACTTTAACTTATGCCATATTGTCAGTAGAGCTTTGAACACAGAGCACTTTAGGGAAAAAGTCACAGAACTGAAGGATTGAATAAGATCGCCTCAAAGTCCACCCAAGGAAACGCTCTTATAAATAACAGCAATAGGTTGTATCATTAGGTTGGACTGGGGCTTGCTCATCACCATGACAGACTGCTTTAAAAATTACCTGGCACTGGATTGAGATGAATGGGCTGTTTGGCTTCTTAGTCAGCAGTACTATATACATATATATATATATTTTATTTTCTTGGTTTATCACTGTATTCTTTTCACATAATTAAGGGAGATTAGTGTTGTCTGGGAAATAGAAAGTGTTAATACACATCCATTAACAGAGAACAGAATGAACAGAGATAAACACAAAGAAGAACACATTTCATTTTTCATCAGATTCAGAGAGAAAATGATGTCTTTTTCATTCAATCAATGGATGGCTAAAAGTATCCTGGACTTACTATTCCTACTTGTGTCTAAACACAATTCATAAGTCTTAATTCATTAGACTAATGTGTTTATAAGGCAGTTGAAATGTCAAAGCTCTGCTGGATTTAGTATAAACTTAAATTCCATTACCTGGCAGGCATTAATTGCTTATGGAGCATAGGGATTCTTCCCAAGGGTCTTATATGTTTCCTTTTGTCATTTTGCTAACTATTCTGTCTAGACGAACTTAAAGCCCTTAATCCACCATAGGGATCAATAAACTGCACAATAATTCAGTCCTAATAATTAGCTTTCACTTAAACACAAATGGTCATTTCATTGTGAACTGCAGTACAAAATGATAATGAAATAATTAAAAAGACAGATGAAAGAGTGACTTAATAGGGAAGAAGCCTTACTGTTCAATTAGAGGCATTACCATTCAACCTTTTTATTACTGCCACAACCTTTCAATTTTTTAAAAAAATAATACTTCAAGCTCTGCTCATTTAACCCATGGCAGGATCACTTTTACACACACAGTATTACAATATGAGCCTATGCTGCACCCTGCTCTGAAGCAGTTGTCTCCCTGAAATTATTAAAATGGTGAATATTTGATTCAAAGGTCTATAATTTGTATATAAATCAGAATACTATATTGTCCTCATTTCTAACATAAGGGATTTCCTTGAGTCTTCCCAATTTCTTGTTAAACAGGATTAGCTCTACATAGTTCCTCTGAAATGGCATCAAAATCATGTAGAACAGTTTTAAGATACTGGATGTTCTGAAATAAATCGTAAAGGCATCTCATTTTTTCCCCCAGGGAATTTCCAAGGATCGTCTACAGTACAAAAATTCTTCATATTTGCTGACCTGACAACTTCGTTATAAGTCCAAAAAGGTACAAAACTTCATTAACCTTTTAATACATTCTCACAGATGTAGGGTGATAGATACGTTTGAATCTTTATGATCAAAGCACTAGCCTAATAGCAAAATCTTTCACTTTACCTTTGCCATGTCTGGCTTTCATTTTAATTTTTACTCTATCCTCACATGGATATGGACAGGCTGTACTTCAGTTTTGCCAGTAGCTGGGGACATTCATAATCAATTTCAACAAAACCTGCTACTGCTCTTGCTACTGGCACAGGAGATGGGGCCCTTGGGCTTTCCTAGTCTTTTTAAAACTAAGGTAAAAGTCTCCAGGAAAAGTCTCAGCTCATTAATCCTGATCAAACTTGGAAAGACATACCACAAAACGGACATCCCAGAGGAGACATAGCTGTATTTTCCCAAATAATAAGGGAATACATTTTCAAGTTCAAAAAAAAAATCACATCATGTCAATAATAAAAGGAAGACCATGACCTTAGTCTTCACATTGAATCCCTAGCACAAAGAAGGAATAGGGATTCAAAGATTCGATTATTGAATGAATGAACGAAACTTTGAAAACTTTAAGGCACTCACTCATTTCACTCCTCTTATCCTCTCTTACTATTATATAGGTGACAGTGTGTAAGCTGATATTCCAAAGGGGAAAAGAAAAGTAAAGAACACAAGATTCTTCAAGGTTGACACAGCAGACTTACTCAGCAAGAACCTGACCTACAACAGGAAGGCATGCATGTATATACATGTGCATGTGCACATGCACACAATTTTCTCCACTTATTATGGAGCAGAGGCCCAACCACACTCAGTATGTGATGTATTATGCAGCACATGTTCCATTTTTCTTTTTTAAAAATCTGAATCATTCTTAATTTTGAAATACATAAATAGCAGGGTTTTGCATAAGCTATTGCGTGTGTGCAGTTAACTAATTATAAACTATAATGCAATACAGCGTGTACTTAGGCATGAACCAGACAATTTCACCTTTGAAATTTAAGTGGCTAGTGTCTACCCAAAATAAATCAGAGCATTGTCTGTAAAATAACCCAGCAGTAAGGGAGTGGGCCTAGAGATCAAGTTTCTATTAATCAAGAGTTATACTTATTTCTCAGATAATTATAGCAGCTAAGATGTGCCCTCAGGAATGACCTTTAATTCATGTAAATTCTAACCCTAATAACCTAGCAACAGAAGTAAAAAGGAAAAGGAGAATTAAGGAGCAAGTGGTGATTTATCATATCAGTGTTTCCAGAACTCATCTCATAAGAATCACCTGAGACACTGTTGTAAGATTTCTAGTTCCCCCCATGGAACTCCTCAGTCACTGTATCTGCAAAAGGCCTCAGGAATTCTATCAATATTGGGTATCTAGAAACAATTATCTTTAGACTACAGAATGGTATCTTGTCCAGTTAACCTACTTTGAAAGCAATTTAAACTCATCTATTTTGCTTAGATGCAAAGCACACAGTATCCTGTTATGTAAATTTTCTCCCTTGTAGTTTTGAGCAAAAAGGAACATATGTAATTCACTAGTATTTTGTGAATATTTGAACACCATGGTTTATAATTTCGTGTTTTATGAGTTTAATTGCTTACAACAAAACTCGGGTCAGACCTCAAGAAGTTAATAATTGAGTAATTTTTCATTGAATTTCTGGAAATGTTAAGAATCTAAATCTAGATTGTTTTAAAGACATTAGGAACTTGCTGATCTTCTCATTTCTATCCAAAGTAGACAGCTAGACTACTTTGAAAAATCTGCTTTGACAATATTTTTACAAAATTTTATTCCATTTCTTGTTAGCATTGTATGAGGATAGCATGAGATATTTACAGTATTAATACTGACTCTGGTTATATTAACATAAGTAAACATGAAATAAGCCACATAATCGTGAAGGCTAACTTAATATAGAAGCTTAAGACTAACTATGGATACCAATTTCTATGTGACTATTCCTGCATTCCTAAAATAAAATGAACAATTTAAGAAAACAGCAAAGCTAAAGATTCAAAGCATTTATGTTCAAAAATTACAAACAGGTGCTTTAAAGTTATATAATACTTTCTTCTGATCATTTATCATTTTCATAACTCATTTTATGAATTTAACTTGATTTCAAGTGAGCCTTTAACTTTATTGAGCTTAATCAATTAGTAAAGACCTTTCATACCATGTTCTTTTTATTGCATTTACATCATTCTCGGTTTGCATGTACTCTCATAAGCTGAAAAACTGAGAAAGATAATGGACTAGAACCCTAAGACTCAAGTATATTTGCTGTTTTCTTTGATCATAACTATCATTTATGTGCCATAACTATCTTAAAACTTCTGAGCATAGCGTGATTTTTAATACCATCATGATCTGTTACAGATTTTTCCCTTTGCCAGGACTACTCTTCACTATAGCCACTTGCTTTTTTTGTGCAGTCAGCTAAGAACCTCCAGTCTCTGAAGCCTCCCTTGTTTACATCATGAACCTTGACAGAATAATCCCACTCTTCATCTCTGCTAAGAATGACTGATTTTTCCCCATGTTCCCCGGCTCATCCAACCTCATTATACTTAGCCATCCAAGCTAGAACTTCTTTCTAAATCCTTACTTGTCACCTTCCACAGCTGGTCTGATTTTGTTGGTTCTGCCTCCTTCCCCACATACCCTAAATTTACTTTGTAAATTCCTTCCACTACTATTATTTCTCAGCCCTTAACTTACCGCTACTCCTTGTCTATGCCTTCCTCCACTCTATAGCCAAGGTCATGTTTGTAGAAATGTATTTCTGGTCATGGGTAAATCAAAATGCTTTACGAAGTTACATGGGTAATTTCATAATCTGGCAGCATTTTTTTCATTCTTATTTTATCTCCTCCTATCCACTACACAGTTTATAGTCTTCACTCCGACCACACCAAATCCCCCAGTTCCCTAAATGCCTGTGATAGTTTGTTATTGTTCACAATTATTCCCTCCCTTTCTTCCCATAGATTATAATCCTTATTCTTCTCCATGTGACCTCTAGTATGTCTTTTGAAAGAGAAGTATGTAGTATATTTTTGACCTTCAGCTCATTGATTTTAGGCTTGGCCATGAGATTTCCTTTAACAGAATGCAGAGATGTGGCACATGCCAGATCTGAAGAGAAGCCGAAGGTTTAGTTTCCCCTCTTGCTCTTCCTGTCTGCGCGAGAGTGGGAACGTCCCACACTGTGCTGCTCGTCTAACTTGGAGCCTGCAAGAGAAAGCATGAGAGCGCGCGAAAGCAGGGTCAGGCCCACCCATCCTCTCCGTTGGCATTACTGAAGATAATATTTTCTTCTGTCTCTCTGAAAGTATTTCTATTAATATTTCAAGCACTACTGTAACTGCTTTGTGATGCCTTCTTTCAGGTTAACATTTAGAACTTTTCCAGCACGATTCCTAGCACAGTCACACTGTATTTTATTTATTTACATGTATGTGTGTTTCAATCGCCTCCACTAGAATGTTACTCTGGAGGCACAGGCTATCTTTTCTTTAATAATCTCCACTGACTAGCCTTAATTCTGGCAAATGCTAAGGGTCCCACAATTTGAATTAACAATGGCACATCCAATACTGAATGAAAGATAAATGTTTATTATCTCCGGCAGCTCCCTTGGTTGGCAATCTTTCAAAGGAAGAGTATAGATTTTGAATGCGTTAACACAATTAAATGATTTACTTTGTAAACACTTGTATGGCACTGATTATGTACTATGCATTGTTCTAAGTTATTTTAAAAACTAACTTGTCTTAATCAATACAAAACCCTATGAGATACTCAAGATCATCATCCTTATTTTCACATGAACTAGCCAAGATGCTGAGAGGTTAAATACTTCGTCCAAGTATTCAGTGATAGAGCAGACATTTAAACTTCAATATTTCCATGTCAGAGCCCATTAGTTCAATCACAAGTCTAGCAATATTAATAAGTAATTTAGGGCCTCAATTTCCTCATCTTTAAAAAGAAGGTGTAAAATCAGATACTGACTATGTAAAATATGTTACCCAAAGACCAAAAGTGAAATATATTCCAGAAGCTAAAATTTTAATTTTCTGTATTAAATTTTAGTTCTGTGATAAGTCTGAGGTAGGCCTACCATTTAATGGGATCATATACCTCTGTATGAGGTTAGATGGTGACCCCCAGCACCCCATGGGCCAAATCACTTTGTCTCCTTGAGTTCACATGGCTTCCAGGACCAAAGAAAGAGCCTCAGAAAAAAAAAAGTGTTTCTTTTTAATTGATGAAAAATATCATACAACTAGTTAATGAATATGAAGAATGTTATTCAATTTCTTGATGGAATAACAAAGGTTGAATGACAAATGATAATCTAACAACATATGTGATCTTCAAGTTTGCCTCTTCACAGATGAATTTCTTGTTCATATGGGACTATCCCTACATTCCTAAAATGACTGTAAGATGTGTTTCTTTTTCAACATATTTTGAAATAAAGTATAATTGCATTTTATATGAACCCAGAACATTTGAAAAGTCCTATGCATTAAAAGAAATATAATGCATATTGAAATTAATATTTCTGGTACTGAAATTAATATTATTGCCTCATAGAAAATTAAAAATGTATTTAAGGAAAAAAGAGGAAATATCTTGATATTAAGAGTGCTAAAAAGGAAACCAATTTGATTTACTTAAATGAGTTTAGATACCAGTTTTGCTCATTGTATAAATGTGGGTTTTAAGCACATAGTTCTGCATATTATAAAGAGCATCATATATTTGAGGGAAAAAAGAATTAACTTATTTTATTAACTAAAACTCATCTTAAATGACCTGTCATTTCATTGTCTGCAGTCTATTTTCCCCATCTACCAATGCGTGAGCTATCTTCCTTCACTACCCAGAAATTTTGCAGGTTATTAAAAGGAACATCATCTATGAAAGCTAAAAAGTTGAATGAGTCAAATCAATGCTCTTTTACCCCTAAGGACTCTAATTCATATTCAGAGGGAGTTATTAGATAAATTTTTCAGCAGAAATTTTCTATCTTATTCTATACTATAAATCCATCTTACAATTTGAAACCCTCCCATTATAAGAGCTACCCAAACTGAAAACATCTTTTAAAGTTTATTCTTTATCCAAAAGGGAGACCAATTAGTAGTCTTATTTAGGGTCATGGAAATTACTGAAAACTTGTATTGAAAATATATGTGTGTGTATGTATATATATATATATATATATACATACACACACACACTTGCACACATCCATATAAAAGCTACAAGTCTATTGGTATGCCTGTATTTTTTTCTTCCTAAATCCTTAAAGAGGTGTATCAAATAGAAATAGTTTGCTTTTCTGTAAATCATCTTTTCCGCATTGCCCCCATAAATGATCCATAATTACATATGGTAGTAAAGGACTAATCTTGAGACAAATATAATTAATAACTGGAAGAATGGGTTGTTCTGGAAAACTTTTTATGAAGGTCAATTGCTATCATTGGAATTTTCTGCCTTTTTGTCCAAGGACCATTGGAAGACAGATTTTGTATTTCCCTGTCAGCACATGTTTGACTTTTGCCATTTATATAAATACAATGTAAAAAGTCATAGAAGAGGTAATGGGTGCTTCCAGCCTTTCTAGTAACAGAAGAAAGATGCAAGGGCTCTAATATTCTTAGTCATTGACATTTACAACTATGGGTTTGTTTTTAATACAGGGCAGCAAGCAACGTACTTAAGGCCGCAGAAAATGCTTTATGGCATACACTAAAGGTGAATCACTTTTTACTAGATTTATTAGCTAGAGGAATTGCAATCTCAAGAGAAAATTCAGTCAGTTTTAACCCAAGTAGCGTTTCTTATAGTTATTTCCTCTCCAATTCTCAGCAGGACTCAGGCATTCTAAATGTCCTATTCAGGGATCCTGATTTCTTTCCCCAGCTGGTTTCTGCCACCTTGGGTACTGACAGAGTACTCATTAACAAACTAATTGATTTTTATTAATTATCTGTGGCATAATCTTTTCACTGTTTTCCCCCCTAGTATCTAAGCTTATTAACTCCAAACACACACACACACACACACACACACACACACACACACGCACGCACACAGTCATAATTAGTCCTAAAGAAACTTTGGAATGAGAATGAATTCAAATATACAGACTGATTGCACAAACCAAAATGTTTTTTCAAGAAAAGACTAGATGCTCTATTTTTAAAATGCCATTTGACAAAAATTATATTAGAAATATTAAGTTAAAAACAGAATTGAGGAGAAAATCTATTAAAGTGACTTTACAAACAGTTCAAATATTAGTGAGCATGGAATATACAGTTCTGTGTTAACTGTAATTATACTACTACTCAAATGAAAGCTTAGTTGAAGGCAAACTCTCAACAATGCGAGAGAACAGATACACTTGTGTATTGTCTCTCTGAAGGGGGCTGGATGTCATCTTTAATATCAAGATTTGTAAGTCAACATAAATACATTAAAATGTCAAAATCATAAAAATAAGTAGAACTGTAGAAATATCAATCTAATAGCCTAAAAGGGAAACAACATAATGGTACTAATTGAAAACATGGAGGTTGGGATAGAAATTCCATATCCAAGTCCCTGCTCCGCTTTTCTAGTTAATGTTATCTGGGGCGAGGTGCTTAACCTCTGAAAACCTCGGATTCCTCACTTGTATAATTTGGATAATAACAGTACCTATCTCATCAGGTCATTATGCATTAAAGGAGATTATGCTTAGTACCATTCTGGGCATACCATAAAGGCTCAATAAATGATACATGTGTGATGACTATCACATTAACCTACTATTTAGTCTTAGATTTACTGATGTTCATGTATCAACTTTGTCACTTATTTTCATTTTAAAACAAGTTACTCAGAGTTTCTAATTTGTATCCAATATTTTGAGTCTTTCACAGGGTCCAAAAAAGGTCCCATCATGCCGGCTCCTACCTCCCTCAGGCACGCAAGTGCTTCCTCCTGCACCCGAATACCATGGGCACTGCAGGGGAATTGATGGTGGTATCATCTCCAGTTTGCCCATCAGTTCTCACATCCAACCACCACTGGTGGTTTTCTTTATGTAAATCATCTGTTCTTCACCGTCCCCATAAACAGTCCATAATTACACATCACGGAAAGTTGGGACTTAAAACAAGGACTTTTCCTTGTAAATGTCTAGGCACTGTGTTATCTTCATCATTTCCATGGCTTTACTACAGGCTAACAATCCTTATTCCTGTATTACTACAGTATTTTCTTTATTGGTTTTCAAATCACTTATGGATAACTTTCAAAAAATGTTTTCTTTAACAAGTAGTATATAGCGCAGTTAATAAAATCTATTTGTGGAATGATAGAGGATTAAAACAAATGGCAGGGAATCCAACCAGAGCACAGTTATCTTCTTCCACTAGTTAACTGATGATTATTGTTTTTCCCACACAGAAAATATATAATCAAGCTGAGCCTCAAACTTATAAACTCAAGAATTTATTTCTTTACCTAAAATACATTTTCTCCCGCTAAACTCCCCTATGCTTTACTTCCCCCACCCTACCATTTGAATTAATGTTAGAAATATGTTCTTGGTTAAGAAATAGCCTTCAAATTTCTTTTATATTCATTAATTGATTTAATTAACATACTGAGCAACTTTTAAGCATTAGACAATCTACTAAGCAAAGGGCTGAAGATTTTTTTTTATAAGATGTGCTAATCGCTCATCAGAAAAGCAGGGTTAATGGGAATAATCATAGAGTTGTAGAAGATAAGAGTTATACCATACACTTAGCAAAGTACAACTTCAAAACTAGACAAAAAATTAATAAGAGAGAGAGAATCTAGTGACAAACATGCCTGGAGCTCCTCATAGGAATAGTCTGATTAATCTCCACAATGCATAGAATGTTATGTAACAGCATCTACAAATGCTCTTAAAAATATTTAGTAAGAGGTGAAGAGTTTAATGTGCCTGAAAGATGATTCATCTTATGGGGAGGAGGAGGAAGAGAAGCTAATAAGTAAAAGATGGCCTTTACAACTGCATGTACAGACCATAAGAAGCATGTGTTGTATAAAGTAGGTTGGTGCTACTTTGTGTATCTGATGACCCTATTCCAGAAATGCACACATATATACGTACACCCACAGTTTATTATTTATTTTCATGGGATTTCATGGACTCTGAAAACCCATCCACTGTCCCAGATTATGAGTTTCTGTTTAGGGGATAGCGCCAGAAGATATTTTCAACCAGTGGAACAAAAATGATTACACTGTTTCTTTGGAAAAATAGTTGCAATATGAAGGATGATGTACAAGAGGAGATTTGCTAGTAGGGAGCAAAGTGACGAATCTACAATAGCTCAGATTAGTAAAAATAGGAGAGCTTGGTAAATGTCCTTACCTATCCCTCCAAGGTACCTTGTGTCACCTATCCACACAATAGGTACCAATAATATGTATGTTTCCTTAACTAAGATGCAAATGAGTAGTAGGTTCTCTATATAGAATGCTTAATGAGATTTAAGGCATCAACAATGAATTAAAGAATGAGCTATTGGGGACATTTCTATGGTGGCAGTAGAACTTGGCAACTGGTCGAATGCAGGGAGTAAAGGAGAAAACTGAGCTAAGAATGATCCCAGTATTTTTAGCCTAGACGATACATCATGAGGATTAAATTTTGTGAGGGAATATAATTTTATTTTTCAAGTAAAGGATTTACACCTGTCCTGGCTGATGTATTCAGGAGAGAAGTTGATTCAAGAGCAATAGAACCTGGCATCACTAGCAAATGGATGGTAGATGATACATTGCCACTGGACAAGATCCCACAGGGAAACCATGCATGAGAAGAGAAGCACTGACGAAACCCCAGAAATGATCTGTAAACAGCAGATGGAAAAGAGAACCAGCAAGAGAAGAAAAGAAAGGACGGTCAGAAGACTAGAAAGGGAAAAGGATGACAAGAAACCAAAGAAAGTGAGAGTCCCATGTAGTAGGAAGAGGTGAAGACTACAGAGACAGCAGGGGAGATAAGGCAGAAACACGATTGCCAATTGGGAGACACGTGTTATTTTGTGAGAGCTTTCTCAGAAGTAATGACAGCATAAGCCTAATAGTGCTAATATGTCATCTGTTGGTGGGAAGGAAAAAATCAGAATATATAGAACACCTTCAATCAATTTTCACTGATGGTAAAGGATGACCTTGATATAATGGTCTTCGGGTAGGATGGTAGGGCCAAGAAATTGTGGTTTGTAAAGTTTGGTTTTGTTTTAAGGATCTGTTTGGAAACTTAGATGAAGGAAATGGCCTGAAGACACAAGAAAGAGTAAATGTATAAAACAATTCTGGAGTCAGTGGAACATGGGGAATCCAGTGTGTGGCACCTCTCTGAGAATGGAGGGAAGAAAGGCACCTATATAAGGAAGCACTGTGCACATGTCAAAACATGCATTAGCCTATATTCCTTTGTACGCATTTGGAGTTTTGTGATATTTGCATTTCTTTGAACCACATCAGATAGTGAGAACCATCAAATGGACAATACATCTTTTCTATTTCCTTAAGTATTTATCTCTGACAAATAAATGAGAAGCAAATCTCAAGATAGAAATAGGTGAAGATTTTACTATAGTTCTTCTTAGTGTCCTGTTTATTTTACATGTCGAATGAACTCTTATTTTTGAAATCATTTCAGAATTTTCCCTTTTAACTAAGAACGCAGACTCTTTGTGTTCTCCTTTTCCTGACCAAAGTTTAAAGTGATCTCTATATCCACACCTAAAGACTGAAATCTTCCCTCTTCTTTGATAAATGTCCTATTTCCTCAGTGCTCTCATTTTTGCTTGTCAAGAAGGAAAAAATAAACTACCAAATTCATTTTTAGTAACATATTACTGATTAATAATTTAATGAAACACTAGTGAGGAACAGTGTTTTAACAGAGTGATTCTTCAGTAGTGAAGTTACAGGCAGTATGAGATAATGAGAAAAGCACAAGAGCAGTCTCTGTATTTCCCAAATAACACATGAAATCCGAGTCTATTTACATAGAAAGTTGGACCTAAATGCAGTTACATTTCAATTTAAGTCTTTAAAGTGTTACAGCTGAGTATTTTTATAGGGCTATAAATATTAATAACTTCTTTATGTAAAACACATACAAAAAATAAGGTAACAAATCAGGAATACATATGCAACATGCAATGCATGCAATAAATTTGTAGTAGTAAAAATCTGAAAGTTGGATGAATGACTAGGTAAGAAGTTTTAAAAATTACTTTATATGATACACACCATTTAAAAATCAAGCTATTTAGTTATTCACACACATCTGCCATTTATGTGCACTGCAAGATCCTGTGAAATAACATTTAGAAGATTAAAAAACGACAGGCACTAAGATTTTGGCTGGTTATTTTTGAGGTTGAAGTGGATGATTTCTTTAGCTTTTCCATATTTTCAAAATGAATACAACTTATGATAAGAAATTTTTTTTCAGAAGAAAATTTAGAGAGTATTATAAACATTTAGTTGTACAGAAAAAGATGAGGCAAAGTAGTATGATAAAAAGGAACATCATTTTCAGGTAGTATATGCAGGTCTAACTTGAGGTTCAAATATTTTCACCAGTTCCATTTTCTGTCCCATTTCACATCAACTTACACTTTTACCTTTTCTTTGCAACATCTTCAGAGGACTGAATACCCGCCACCAAGCCTGCTCAGTTCCAGAAATCTTTTATCCTCTAGGAATAATCTATGGTAATAAACGATGCCAGGAAATACCATCGACAAGTTTTCCCATACATAGCTTTTATGTATGCTGGTTACAAATATTTGTCCTCTTTGGATCTACTTTAGCTAGAATTTAATACATTATATTTTATGATATACTTAACCAAAATAGTTTGTTGAGTCACAGTAAATGAAAAGCTATCATGCCCTATTTGGCCCTCTTCCCCAAAGAAACTGAAGATTGACTATTGGCTAAAGGATGAGAATAATTTTTATAAAAGGGGTGGGCTAAAACATCTCTTGTTTTTTTAGCCCTTTTCATAAAATCTCTCCTTGTCCTTTCGAACCTATATTGAACAATATACCAGAGAATTTTAGAAATTACACATAATTTTCACAGATTTTCCTCTGAATTTATACAACACACATTAAAATCCTTCAGCTGTAGTCTGGGTAGGCAAGTGGATTTCTTTCTTTGCTCAATGTGGATCACTGAAAGGGTCATGAAAATGGAGGTCTGCCCGGCTAGTTCCGCTGCCTCTGATGGAGCTGACAACACTATGCACCACATGCAGGACTGCATCCAGTCACAGCATCCAAAGCAGCTGAACTGAAATGATTTGTCTCATGGCAAAATCCTAAATACATTCCACATGCCGACCAATTCATATATGGCTTATTGATGACTTTTCACCTTATAAATAACTGTTTTTAAAGGTAAATCCTGAGAACTACAAACATTGGCAAATTTCTTAAAACACCTATGGTTTTCCCCCCATCATCTAGGAAACAAAAATCTATGATCTAAAAAGATGAAAACTACTGGCATTTTATTTCATTCTTAACTCCTAAATTCTAACTAATGAAGTTTGATATTTCTGGAGGAAAAAAAAATGAAAGTAAATGAAAAAGCAAATTTTTAAAAACTGGAGATAGTATAAAGAATGTGAATAGTTGTAAGATTCAACTTCATAAACCAATTTTTGATAGTATGTAAGGATAATCACAATATATATACTTTCTAATAAATAAAGTGGTAGAAAACAGTACAGCCACAGAAGATATATAAACAAAAAACAACTACGTTTTATGTTATGATGAGCTGCACTGGCGTTTTGCTTTCGCCTTTTTAAAAATGAATACAAATTCAAAGGCAATGATTTTAAAACAATCATACACACACACACACACACACACACACACACACACTCCCTCACTCACCTCCAAATGGTTCTATAATGTTCTCACTGAAAAGAGGAAAGAAAAGTCTTTAATGGCAAGAAAGAAAACAATAGAATTAGAGAGAGAAATGTTCTGTATTTAACAATGTACTATGATAATTTTTTCAGACTTAACAAACAAGATCACTAAAAAACTGCAAATTATGATTTGTGGTATTCCTGAACTTCTATTTACTTCCTTACTAGGCATGTTTCCTCTGTGATAAAAGGTAAAGTTTAATGAAGTCATGCTAATAAGAATAAACTCAAATCTTAGTGAAACCAAAGAAGAGCAGAGAGAAAAAAAAAATCAATGATTCTAACTAGTTAACTCTTTTGAAAAATGTTCACTTGGGCGGAGAGCAAGGGAATTAGATTATCTACCTTTCTGCTTTTGTCTTTGTAGGTCAGTTAATAGTCCTATCACAGGTTCCATAAGATATGATTCTGTTTTATACATCAACACGAGTCAGGTGATACATTGCTATTTAAATTCTGGTATCACATTCTTTTTTGTGCTTATTTTTCAAAGCAAATTTACTACTCATAAGAATAGGCTGTTGACAGTGATTGAACACCCACAAAAAGACTTCTCTATACCTGTTTATCTATGCATTCCCAGTTTTAGGCACTAACATAAATGAAAGGATATTCCAGTATTTGTAAATAAGTAGGTGTGTGTGTGTGTGTGTGTGTGTGTGTGCACATGCGCACACACGGTTAAAAAATGAGATCATTTACATGCTACTTAATACAAGCACTTTCAAGAACACTATTATTTCTTAGATATTTTTCTTATTCCATTTAATTTATTTTGATAATAAGCACCAAAAGAAATCAAAATATTCAGGAGACTTTTTGAAACTTCTTGAGCTAAGAGTGATAACTAAGTTATTTCTATAAAGAATTGCTAGGAGATGAAAACATTCTGACCCCAATACCAAAAGCCAGCTTAAGGAAACAAGAAGAATTAGCCTGAGATCTCCTTGACACTTGCAGGGCCCTTGTCTGTCTCCCAGCTCTTCAGCAGTTTGGTGGCTATGATCCAAACAGTGGAATCATTGTCCTGCACAGCTCATCTTCAGAGTAAAGATCACCAAGATGTAATTTCAGGCAACTAGGATGCCTGAGGAAATCCCAAATATCAGTTTCAGTACAATTTTAGGCACACTGCAGTTGCTCACTACTTTTGTTTTACTTCTCCGCAAAAATAAAAATAAAATGAAAATTTAAAAATTATATAAAACAAAATACTTTCAGTAAACAAATTGTTGTGAAATATCAGATTTTTTTTCCTAGAATATATCAGCCAGATCCTAATAGCCATTCCCTAGACATTCCACTTATAGCAACATATGTAAGAAAGAAATGGAATGATATAAAGTAGCCATGGGAAACTAAGCTCATATAGTAAAGTAAAATTGCGTTTAACTCATTCAACACATTTGCAAAACACATATTTATTGATCCCCTGTCACAGGCTATAATGTCCATATTTTTAAATGTAAAACAGAAAATTAAATGTAAATAATTGAGGGCATATCCTTACCAATTTAATAGAGCAATTAGAATTTTAAAAAATATCAAAATGCTCCAGAAATGTGAACTCTTAATAACTTGAAAATACTTAATTTCTAGACCTCTTAATAAATGTTAGAGAATGAGTTTATTTAGAATTAAGAGTATATTTTAATAGTATATTACAGAATTAAAGTATATTTACAGAGACCTACAAAAGCATATATTAGACACAATGCTATAAAAGGGAAAATGAACTGGGGGCCTGAAAGCTTATATCCGAATTTTGCTCTAGCTGCATGATCTTGGATAGATTACAACTTTCTTAAGAAGCATGGACTACTTTGTATTTAAGGATTTTTTTCTAGATGCATAGTTTCATATATGCTGAAACAACAGAGTGAGAAAAATTTACTTTTTAAAGCACTAACTTTTAAGAATTAACTTATAAATCTGTGTTCTACTTTCATATATATGGTTTTTCCTGATAATATCAAACTATTTTCAGTGGCACATTATCTCATTTAGGGAAAATCTGCAAAAACAATTTTCCAAGAAGAAATTTTCAAACATGAAAAAATACTTGTAAAAATGTCAATTTTTGCATATGACTTCTAAAAATGTGAAAAGTGATTTTTTTGCAAGTTTTAATTCCCAGTTTTCTCAACTGGCTAATGATAAACTAGTTGTATGTTAAGATGCATTTCTGCAGTTCTTTACGGTAAGACTATTTCTGGAAACAGATTGTCATTCAGGGTATCTTTATAGACAAACTGAAATAAAAGCAGACTGTATTTTCTTTTTAATAGGCTTTACAAAACTTAGCCATTTCAGTCCATAATGGAAGAGAAAGAATACCAAGTCTGATGCACTGAATCCCAAGAAAGTGAGTGTGATCTGTTACACATGGACGACATGAAGAGGGCAGATGAGGATATGGAGGTAGCTGGGAATGTGCTCGGGAAAGGAAAAAAGCAAGGAAGGGAAAGAACGAGAAGAAATTGTTTCATTATGGTAGATTCGTGAAATACCACCTTGATATGTTAGGCAAAAATATTCCTTTGTTTACCAAATTCTAAAATGATGATCTTGATTTGCATTCAGTAGCAATTCTGCTAAGAATTTGCCTCCTATATATCAAGAGTCAGATCAGTTTTAAAGAGGGCTCTGCGTAAACTGAATTGATTGTAGAGATTTGAGTCACTGCCCCTCTTAGTTTGAAACTACTGGACTGACCCTGACTTTTTTTTTTTTAAGTATTCCTAAATTTCCAATTAATTTTGCTATTATCAGGTAGGAAACACATTGACCCAAAACTGAAATAAATCCTTTGTGAACACTGTCAGTAGCCTTCTTCAAGAATTATGTAGCTAAACTTACTTTAATAAGGACTCGGCCAGAAACAGATTTGTTCCTTACAAATAAATCAAATAATCAAATAGGTGATTCCATCCATGTGATTCCATTTAGCAATTTGCCTTCTAGTAACATCAAAATTTGATTTTACTTAAATTTTATACTACTATGTTTATATTATCCTTTAATTGGCATATTTTCTTCCAAACATCACAGTTCAAAATGTACCAAGATATAAATCTTAGGATAATTCTTTTTAAACTGTTTGTAATTAAATATGTTGAAGAATTAGTATCAGATACTTTTATTAAATGTTCACATTCAAGTGTTCAGAGAACTTCTTTTCCCTCTTATAAAGAAGTATATTAGCTTTAATAAAAAAAAAATTATTTTTGGAGGCAATTATACATTTGATTTCTTAGTAAATTAAAATATACATGTAAGAATAAAATATAAATATAAGAATCAAGCATTCTTCTTTAAAATTTTCTGTAGTTTAAAAATGTTATCTCAAGTGAAATAGCCAGAGGAAAAAAAAACAATAAACATATTTGGAAAACATGTTTTAGAAGTACATTTTAAATCCTTCAAAGAATGTTATTTTCTAGTGATCATTTTGCCAGGCAATTTAGATATATTAAAAATATGACAGCATTTCTTAAAATGTAATAAAAATAGATGACATAGGAAAGTTGCAAAAGTCTTTTTTAACAAAAATAATGGGTGTGAATAATAAAGTCTACAGAAAATGAGAAAAGGCCAGAAAATTAAATGTCTCTTAGGAAATACCCTGGTCAAGTCGATTATATCTATATCTTGTTTTATAGTACAAGCCAGGCTGAAATTTTATAATGAAATGACCCTGACCTGAAGCCTCCTTTGTAAATGACTAGTGCCTTAATTATTTGCATCTGTGAACTCAAATGAACATACTTAAGGATATATCAATATGCTCATAAATCATCTGCAGGCGATAAGTAGTCCAACATAGATAATTAGAGAATTTACGGAAGGCTTACTCCCTCTGTTTATCTGCTTATGACATTTGCGGTACAGCCCTAACAGCAGGATAATTACTAGATTTATTCATCAAACAAAATCATGCCTTCTGGGAATGCACAGTGACTCTGGTTTTAGGACTAATAAAGACATTTTTCACCAAAACTCAAGTACTAATTTGCTCAATAACTAGCTGCAATAAGCTTTTATGGAAGCACTCAAAGAAAAGGCTTGGCACCAGAGGGCAGATAATTAAAGGTGCAGTATCCCTATACAAAAGGATCTGAACAATTCCCTGACCATATTAAAATTTAATTGTTGAATGCTAATTGAAAAAAAAAATAAGTCGCTTCTATGTTTCAGTAATTATTCTCCTCAGATCAAAAACTGTATGTGTATGTCTAAGTTAGCAACAAAAGAAAACCTAAAATATTCTTAGCACTTGCCATGGAGTAAAAAATGAAAATTTAGGGTTTTTCCACAGTACTTATCCTATCTAAAGCTAGCACGCATTTATTTTGAATTTCCTCTCTGTGTCTCTTCCTCCACCCCTCTTGCACACATAGAAGAGTTGTGGTCACTTAATTTGTTTTTCATTCAAAGTTTCAACAACTTTGTAGGTGATAATGGCCCAGAATATATTAGTGATTTGAAAACATCAGTATTCCTTAATTGCATTTTCCCCTCCATGTTTTTTTGTAGGTCTGTTTTTTTCTATTAGGATTTCTCTTCTATATTCATGAAAGGGAGACCCCATCACATAGGAAAGCATTCTTAACCACTCAGTGGGCATTAATCAGGTAAAGCGATCCATACATACAATGTTGTTTCTCAAAGAATTGTGGAGTAATCTCAAATTTTAAATGTTTATAGGACCATTCTGCTAAAAGAAATAATAATTATGAAGTACTATTTTTTAAATGCTTCTATATGAGACAGTTAGGTGTTTCCCCAGAAGGTAAGCTTTCAGTATACCAAAATCAGAAATCCTCAGGCCTTTGGGCTCACTTTCTGCTGCAGAGGAATGATGAACTACACAAAATGCATACTTTTAAACTCATATTTAATTGTTTAATGTCATGGCTCTTGGTAGAGCATTGTTGCTTGAAAAATAAATTGGGTAATTCAATTAAATGGCTACAGAAGATACATCATATCAGATGTAGAAAGGCACTAACCCCAGCTTGAACTTGACGTCCCACATCGCTTCACTTATTTGACAAATGGATTCTTGAAAATAATTGAAACACATGGCTGCCAGCATAGGTCAATAATACTTTTTTGCCATTCAGCCTCTTAACAGCTTCCATTTTTTCTTGCACTGTGCCATTCAGGGCAAAGATTGCATTTGCCTGGTAAATCATGCAGGCATTATTACTAAAATGGGACTAAATGCAATGAAAATGGACTACATAAAAGTAATGGCACTTAAGTAAAAGGAAGACCATCTACTAGGGCAAACACTAAATGTCAGAGTTAAATACTATATGACATTACTTCCATTACAAGCTCATATTATGCAAGTAAGAAAGCAAACTAACTACAGCTGCATACTACATTTTCATATTGTTAACTTAACCAACGTTTTTAAGACTACTGTTAATCCAGATTGAAAGCAGAGCTACGTATCTGCTGTTCCATGTGTTTTCTCCCATATCTTGGTAGATATAATATTACATTTAGGCAAACACTGAATCACTACTTGAATTTTCAATTGAACATTACTAACAGACTGATGCTTGGTTTATTTACAAACACTGGGGCAAAATACTAAACTATAAACAAAGAAAAGGGTATTGTCCAGATAAAAAGATTTTGAAAGGGGTTACAGGCAGTATAGGAAAGCAGGTATTTTAAGCTAGATTACACAGAATGAGAGGTATACGGAAAAATCATTAATTACTTCTTAAATATCAATTTATTATGTTGATATACTTTAAATAATTAAGAGGGAACTAGTAGATAAAGCATAATATGAAGCTCCAAATGGAAACAGATTTTTTTTTGTTTTCCATTTGAAACTAGAGACTACCAGTCTCAGGGATTTTGGCTTAGTTTGGTGTGGTTTTTGATAAGAAAAGTTGTCCTAGTTTCTTGATGTTCAAGCCTTCAACAATTATTTCACAAGTAGGCAATACTGCTAAGAGACAAGAATGCAATCAAAATGCCTAGGACTGTCTCCACCCATTCACCAGGAGCAAATTACTCCATGTTTACATGCCTCAGTTTTCACATCTATAAAATGAAGATAAAGATAGTTCTCACTCTCATGAGTTTAAGAGGATTAAGAAAGTGTTTAATGTAGTTCCTAATAATAAAGGCTCAGTAAATGTCTTCAGGCATTGTAAATAGAAACATGAATCAATCATAAGGTGTTTTTATGATGAGATATTCTTAAATTAATACACACACATTTTGACACTGGCATTCCACTTAAATATTCTCAGGTCATGTTTGATTTTTTTGGCCCTTTCTGAATCATAAACTCTAAACTTGTACTTCATTGATCAAACTGTCTTTCCTTTTGAAATGGTAACTCCTTACACTGCAACTATCAACGTCCACTGATCTTAAACGTCAGATGAACTGGGTTTGTCCTTTAGGAGCTAATTGTGCCACTTCAGGTTAGACAACTCTTCTCTGCCATCAAGGTTAGTTTACTAGGAAAGAGGAAAGCTACTTAGGAAAACAACTTCGGCTGCTTATAGAATGTGATTCTGGTCTACAAAGCTCTCATTTTTTTTAAAAAAAAACAAGTCACTGATTTGTTATTCTATCCCTTTTTAAAAACCACTCCCACCACCACCCATGCTACCATATTTAGCTCCAATACAGCCATCCCTTAAGTCTTTATGCAGCAGCTAAATGTCTGTATATCTGATGGGGGGGTGAGGGGTGGGGGAGGATTTAAGGGAGAGAAATCAGCATTACTGTTTTGCTGGTTTATGTTTTACAAGATTTTGGTTATAAAATTAAATGATTCAGTCAAGAGAAATTTAATAGATCTGTGGAAGTACATTTCAAAACTTTAGTTTTGCGTTGGCCTTTCTATGAGCTAAAGCTTTGTTAAAAAATGACACTCAAAACCCCAAAACACTGGAGTGGATGGAAAATGGAGGACTCTTATTTGGCAGAACTATTCTTCAAGCAATATAAAGAAAAAAATGTAAACATAGCTAAAACTGCAGAGAGAAAGGAAGTCACAGATCATAGACACAATGGCCTATTTCAAGCATCAGGATATGCTTGATGCATTATGGAGACCAATAAAAAAACTAAGATTCACAGACTCACATCCACAAGAGTGTTCAATGAAATCAAATTAGAATTAATCGAATCTTGCTGTATTTATCTTCATACATAAAATGTAGTAATTTAAGGATTATTAGCCTTGCATTGAAATATTACTATTTCTTTGCTATTCACTGTTTACTATGATGTAATTTTACTTTTAATATTCTTTTTGCAATGTATTCTTCAAATCTGAGGACCACAAAGGAAGGGTGTTTATATGCATACTCACAGAAATAAATATATTTAATTCTAAAATGACATTCATAGAAAAAATAGGTTGTGTATTGGAAAAGAGGGAAATTTGTTGGTCCAGGAACTGATTTAGACAGGGTATTTCAAAATTCTCAAGGCTTACTTTTCTCGATTAAGGACTGTGGAACTGTCCTGGTAAGCCTAAAGGGTTTTTAATTGTGCTTGTACAAATTAACCAAACATGGGTATCTCCAGATTGCCAATAAAGCCATGTGTATATAATTAGATCAATCAACAGGCACCATTAGAAGATACATGTCAAAGTCTCATAACAAGCAGCAGCCATATAAAAAGCATTATATCTATCTACCTAAGGCCTATTCCACTCAATACACAGACATTACCTAAATCTACAACCATATTAAATCTATTAATGGTGTGTGGGATTTTTTTAAAACCATGCAAAAAAGAAGAAAAAAAACATGAAAAAAAGCAAACATTGTTTCTATTTTAATATACTTTGTACTAATAATTGACAAAAGTATGGCGATTTTACGAGATAAATTAGGTGTTTTACAATGAAACCTTACTTTCTAAACAACACACCAAATGCTATCATTACTCCTTGGAAAAACAAAGACCTGAAAGTAGTTAAGTGATGTAGCATGGAAATAAGCTTGTATCTTAAACACTAATAAAAGGAAAAAAGACGCAACTACATCACCATGCCGAGAGCAACAAACTGCCCAAACTTTCTTTTGAGTCTTGTAGCTTATACACCCCGGTATATAACTAAACAATTACAATAATACTTTATATTATTTCTCTCAAATTTCACATTTGTGAGCTTTAATGAAGTTGCAAAGTAAACAACACTTTATAACAGCCCAAGGACCGCTTGAATCTATTTGAATCTAAACCCCAAAGTTCAGTGATTTAAATATTCACCTTTATTGACTTACTAGGGCTGCGACAACAAATGCCACAGACTGAACAGCTTAAACAACAGAAATTTATTTACTCACAGTTTCATAGGCTAGTCATCCAAACTCAAGGTGTCTGCATCTTTGATTTCTGCTGAGGCTTCTCTCCAGGCTTCCTTCCGTGGCTGGCAGACGACCCCTTCTTGCTGCATCCTCACGTGGTCTCTCCCCTATCAAACGTGCAAGTCTGCCTTCTAGTCTCTTCTTATAAGTACACCAGTCCTATGGAATGACAGCCCACCCAGGTGGTCTCATTTTGCCTTAATTATCTCTTTAAAGGCCTTTAACCAAATACAGAAAAGTTACAGAGTACTTGGAGGTTAACCAGCACATGCATTCTGGTGAGACACAATTGAATCCATAACAATACCTTGGACATTTCATCAGTCGTTTTTAAATGACATTTCTAACTTGAGTCCAGTTAAAGATATTTGCACTGATTATTGTAGTGAATCTTACGAACATCATCTAACAGGGTGATTGTTAGAATCACCTGGAAAGCTGAAACAGCTAGTGAGCCCCAAACCCAGAGTTCCTGATTCAGGGGCTGTGGGATGGGGCCTGAGAATCTGCATTTCTGACAAGTTCCCAGATTATGCTGACACTGTTAATTAGGGGACTACTGTTTCAGAACCAGGGACCTAGGATAAAGTTTCCAAAATTACTTGCATAGCATTAGTGTTCCATGAGATATTACTAGGGATTTTTACAGAAAAGTGACCATTATCATTTTATTTTGGTCATATGCTACATATGGACATATCCTCTTTTCAGAGATTTTAACATATTATGGACATATTAAATCAGATACATTTACTACATTATAACTTCTAATAATTTCTGCATAAGAGAAAATCATTTAACTGTTAATTTTATACAGGTAGAGAAAGTGGAAGTTCCTATTATGGCCAGGATTCTCACCTGACCCAGGTCCGTTTGCCCACTGCACACGTGTGGGCAATATACTATTACTGACTCTATATAAAGAGTTCCACCCAGGGCGCTGGGCTGCACAGCTGTAGGAGAGCAGAGGCTGGAGTGGTGGCAACACGGAGGATAGAGACTGAGACGGCTACGGGGCAGAGAGGCCCAAAGGCAGAGACCAGCTTGCTGCAGGCTGACTTGCCCTGGTTCAGACAGGATGCCTTCCACCACGGGAATAAAATTGGGTATAATCCCTTTCGCCCCAGGTACATCCCATTGTCATTTTTCTGTCTCACCAAATCAAGAGTGAACTTGCCTGGGGCTGACACCCACTGGCAAGACGTGTACATTAACTCATTTTTTCAAGGAACAACTTATAGCGTAACATACTTAACTGTGGAAACATTGGTTGAACATCTTTAATTATCTCATTTCAAACCAGCATCTCCCAAACTGTGTTCTATGGAATACCAATAGGTATTTTACAGAAGGTGCTTCAGAGATGGAAGATTTTCCATAGTTTGGAAAATTCTTCAGCAAAAAAGAGTTTACAATTTTACTTAATATTTGATTCTAAATTTTAAAAACTCATTTGAACAAGGAATGTATTTTGTAATCCATGTCCTGTGCTTCATGGAACACAAATGGTGCCCTGAAACTGAGCTTTATAGTCACTTCACTGAACTGTACTAAATTCCCAATTTAAACATTACATCTTTATGTTCATTTCCATAATTATTCCTGCAAACACATTTTTTTGGAAAGACTAGGAATACAAACATATAGGCACACACACACACACACACAATCTCACATCTATCATACCCCCATTGTGTTCGAGTCCCAGAAATTTGTTATCAGTAAATGAAAAAAATAGATGATTAGTGTGAATAGAACAGTGTTGCCATATGGAAAAAAAAAAAACTAAGAAAAGCTTGCAGCAGTTATTTGCATAAGCAAGGCAGGCCATTTTTGTTTAAAAGTTTTTACAAATAAAAATGAATGTTCTCATGATCTTTCTTTTCCACACAAGTACTTTTTCTCAAATTCTGAAGTAGGGAGTATTAAAGGAGGATGAACTAAACAGAACTAATTTAGCAGCAATTTTAGGAAACATATTGGTTATTTTACATACTTTATCTCAAACTGATACACTCACCAGTCTTGGATATGGATATAGTAATATTCATTTTACAGAGGAAAAAAGTAAAGCTCATACATGCAACTTACTTGCACTAGAATAATAGGATGATAAAGATACTGCCTCTGATATCATACACCCAAATCTTGTGAACTAAGAGTATTCAAGAACTTGAATAATCATAATACATGAACAATTCTATACTAGATTCAAGCCTGGAGATGGGATGAGGGGGAGGGCAGGTAAAAATAGAAAGCAGTAGTATATATCTCACTCTAGAAAAATGAAGGAAGGACTTATTTTTTATGTATATATTCATTTTATTATCATTAATCTACAATTACATGAAGAACACTATGGTCACAAGAATCCACCCCCACCAAGTCCCCCCCACAAACCCCACCACAGTCACTGGCCATCAGTGCAGCAAGATGCTGCAGACCCACTACTCATCTTCTCTGTGTTGCACATCCTTCCCTATGCACCCCCACATTATACATGCTAATCGTAAGGCCCCCTTTCTTTTTCCCTGCCTTTATCCCTCCATTCCCACCCCTCCTGCCCAGTCCCTTTCCCTTTGGTAACCATTAGTCCATTCTTGGGTTCTATGATTCTGCTGCTGTTTTGTTCCTTCAGTTTTTCTCTGTTTTTATACTCCACATATAAGTGAAATCATTTGCTATTTGTCTTTCTCTGCCTGGCTTATTTCACTGAGCATAATACCCTCCAGCTCCATCCATGTTGTTGCAAATGGTAGGATCTGTTTTGTTCTTATGGCTGAGTAATATTACATTGTGAATATGCACCACATCTTCTTTATCCATTCTTCCACTGATGGACATTTAGGTTGCTTGCATGTCTTGGCTATTGTAAATAGTGCAGCAATAAACATAGGGGTGCATCTGTCTTTTTCAAACTGGAGTGCTGCATTCTTAGGGTAAATTCCTAGAAGTGGAATTCCTGGGTCAAATGGTAAGTCTATTTTGAGCTTTTTGAGGAACCTCCATACTGCTTTCCACAATGGTTGAACTAATTTGCATTCCCACCAGGAGTGTACGAGGGTTCCCCTTTCTCCACAACCTCGCCAACATTTGTTGTTGTTTGTCTTTTGGATGGTGGTGATCCTTACTGGTGTGAGATGGTATCTCATTGTGGTTTTAATTTGCATTTCTCTGATGATGAGCGATGTGGAGCATCTTTTCATGTGTCTGTTGGCCATCAGAATTTCTTCTTTGGAGAACTGTCTGTTCAGCTCCTCTGCCCATTTTTTAATTGGATTATTTGATTTGTTTGTTTGCGTGAGCTCTTTATATATTTTGGATGTCAACCCTTTATCAGATCTGTCATTTATGAATATATTCTCCCATACTGGAGGGTACCTTTTTGTTCTATTGATGGTGTCCTTTGCTGTACAGAAGCTTTTCAGCTTGATATAGTCCCACTTTTTCATTTTTGCTTTTGTTTCCCTTGCCCGGGGAGATATGTTCATGAAGAAGTTGCTCATGTTTATGTCCAAGAGATTTTTGCCTATGTTTTTTCCTAAGAGTTTTATGGTTTCATGACTTACATTCAGGTCTTTGATCCATTTCAAATTTACTTTCATGTGTGGGGTTAGACAGTAATCCAGTTTCATTCTCTTACATGTAGCTGTCCAGTTTTGCCAGCACCATCTGTTTAAGAGACTGTCATTTCCCCATTGTATGTCTGTGGCTCCTTTATCATGTATTAATTGACCATAAATGTTTGGGTTAATATATGGAGTCTCTATTCTGTTCCACTGGTCTGTCCCTCTGTTCTTGTGCCAGTACCAAACTGTCTTGATTACTGTGGCTGTGTAGTAGAGCTTGAAGTTGGGTAGTGAGATCCCCCCAACTTTATTCTTTCTTCTCAGGATTGCTTTGGCTATTCGGGGTCTTTGGTGTTTCCATATGAATTTTTGAACTATTTGTTCTAGTTGGTTGAAGAATATTGTTGGTAATTTGATAGGGATTGTGTCAAATCTGTATATTGCTTTGGGCAGGATGGCCATTTTAATGATATTAATTCTTCCTAGCCAAGAGCATGGGATGAGTTTCCATTTGTTAGTGACCTCTTTAATTTCTCTTAAGAGTGTCTTATAGTTTTCACAGTACAGGTCTTTAACTTCCTTGGTTAGGTTTATTCCTAGGTATTTTATTCTTTTTGATGCTATTGTGAATGGAATTTTCTTCCTGATTCCTCTTTCTATTAGTTTATTGTTAGTGTATAGGAAAGCCACAGATTTCTGTGTGTTATTTTTGTATCCTGCAACTTTGCTGAATTCCAATATTAGCTCTAGTCGTTTTGGAGTGGTGTCTTCAGGGTTTTTTATGTCCAATATCATGTCATCTGCAAATAGTGACAGTTTAACTTATTCTTTACCAATCTGGATTCCTTGTATTTCTTTGTTTTGTCTAATTGCCATGACTAGGACCTCCAGTACTATGTTGAATAACAGTGGGGATAGTGGGCATCCCTGTCTAGTTCCCGATCTCAGAGGAAAAGCTTTCAGCTTTTCACTGTTCAGTATGATGTTGGCTGTGGGTTTATCATACATGGCCTTTATTATGTTGAGGTACCTATCCTCTATACCCATTTTGTTGAGAGTTTTTATCATGAATGGATGTTGAATTTTGTTGAATGCTTTTTCAGCATCTATGGAGATGATCATGTGGTTTTTGTCCTTCTTTTTGTTGATGTGGTGGATGATGTTGATGGATTTTCGAATGTTGTACCATCCTTGCATCTCTGGGATGAATCCCACTTGGTCACGGTGTATAATCCTTTTGATGTATTTTTGAATTCAGTGTGCTAATATTTTGTTGAGTATTTTTGCATCTATGTTCATCAGGGATATTGGTCTGTAATTTTCTTTTTTGGTGGGGTCTTTGCCTGGTTTTGGTATTAGGGTGATGTTGGCTTCATAGAATGAGTTTGGGAGTATTCCCTCCTCTTCTATTTTTTGGAAAACTTTAAGGAGAATGGGAATTATATCTTCTCTGTCTGTCTGATAAAATTACGAGGTGAAGCCATCTGGTCCAGGGGTTTTGTTCTTGGGTAGTTTTTTGATTACCGCTTCAATTTCTTTGCTCGTAATTGGTTTGTTTACATTTTGTGTTTCTTTCTTGGTCAGTCTTGGAAGGTTGTATTTTTCTATGAAGTTGTCCATTTCTTCTAGGTTTTCCAGCTTCTTAGCATATAAGTTTTCATAGTACTCTCTAATAATTCTTTGTATTTCTGTTGGGTCCGTCGTGATGTTTCCTTTCTCGTTTCTGATACTGTTGATGTGTGTTAATTCTCTTTTCCTCTTAATAAGTCTGGCTAGAGGCTTATCTATTTTGTTTATTTTCTCAAAGAACCAGCTGTTGGTTTCATTGATTTTTTTCTATTGTTTTATTCTTCTCAATTTTATTTATTTCTTCTCTGCTCTTTATTATGCCCCTCCTTCTGCTGACTTTAAGCCTCATTTGTTCTTCTTTTTCCAATTTTGATAACTGTGATGTTAGACTATTCATTGGGGTTTGTTCTTCTTTCTTTAAATATTCCTGGATTGCTATATACTTTCCTCTTAAGACTGCTGTTGCTGCATCCCACAGAAGTTGGGGCTTTGTGTTGTTGTTGTCATTTATTTCCATATATCGCTGGATCTCCATTTTAATTTGGTCACTGATCCATTGACTATTTAGGAGAGTGTTGTTAAGCCTCCATGTGTTTGTGAGCCTTTTTACTTTCTTTGTACAATTTATTTCTAGTTTTATGCCTTTGTGGTCTGAAAAGTTGGTTGGTAGAATTTCAATCTTTTGGAATTTACTGAGGCTCTTTTTGTGGCCTAGTATGTGGTCTATTCTGGAGAATACTCCATGTGCACTTGAGGAGAATGTGAATACTGTTGCTTTTGGGTGTAGAGTTCTATAGATGTCTATTAGGTCCATCTGTTCTAGTGTGTTGTTCTGTGCCTCTGTGTCCTTACTTATTTTCTGTCTGGTGGATCTGTCCTTTGGAGTGAATGGTGTGTTGAAGTCTCCCAGAATGAATGCATTGCATTCTATTTCCTCCTTTAGTTCTGTTAGGATTTGTTTCACATATGCTGGTGCTCCTGTGTTGGGTGCATATATATTTATAATGGTTATATCCTCTTGTTGGACTGACCCCTTTATCATTACATAATGTCCTTCTTTATCTCTTGTTACTTTCTTTGTTTTGAAGTCTATTTGGTCTGATACTAGTACTGCAACACCTGCTTTTTTTCTCCCTATTGTTGGCATGAAATATCTTTTTCCATCCCTTGACTTTTAGTCTGTGCATGTCTTTGGGTTTGAGGTGAGTCTCTTGTAAGCAGCATATAGATGGGTCTTTTTTTTTTATCCATTCAGTGACTCTGTGTCTTTTGATTGGTGCATTCAGTCCATTTACATTTAGGGTGATTATCAATAGGTATGTACTTATTGCCATTTCTGACTTTAGATTCGTGGTTACCAAAGGTGCAAGGTCACTTTCCTTACTATCTAAGATTCTAACCTAACTCACTTAGTATACTATTACAAACACAATCTAAAGGTTCTTTTCTGTTTCTCCTCCTTTTTCTTCCTCCTTCATTCTTTATATATTAGGTGTCATATTCTGTACTTTTTGTCTATCCCTTGATTGACTTTGAGGATAGTTAATTTAATTTTGCATTTGCTTCATAATTAGCTGTTCTGCTTTCTTCACTGTGGTTTTATTACCTCTGGTGACAGCTATTCTACCTTAGGAACACTTCCATCTATAGCAGTCCCTCCAAAATACACTGTAGAGATGGTTTGTGGGAGGTAAATTCTCTCAGCTTTTGCTTATCTGGAAATTTTTAATCCCTCCTTCAAATTTAAATGATAATCTTGCCAGATAAAGTAATCTTTATTCCAGGCCCTTCTGCTTCATGGCATTAATTACATCATGCCACTCCCTTCTGGCCTGTAAGATTTCTGCTGAGAAGTCTGATGTTAGTCTGATGGGCTTTCCTTTGTATGTGATCTTATTTCTCTCTCTGGCTGCTTTTAGCAGTCTGTCCTCATCCTTGATCTTTCCCATTTTAATTACTATGTGTCTTGGTGTTGTCTTCCTTGGGTCCCTTGTATTAGGAGATCTGTGGATCTCCATGGCCTGAGAGACTATCTCCTTCCCCAGATTGGGGAAGTTTTCAGCAACTGCCTCCTCAAAGACACTTTTTATTCCTTTCTCTCTCTCTTCTTCTTCTGGTATCCCTATAATGCGAATATTGTTCCACTTGGATTGGTCACATAGTTCTCTCAATATTCTTTCATTCTTAGAGATCCTTTTTTCTCTCTGTGCCTCAGCTTCTTTGTATTCCTCTTCTCTAGTTTCTATTTCATGTATTGTCTCCTCCACCATATCCAACCTGCTTTTAATACCCTCCATCATACTCTTCAATGATTGGATCTTGGCCTAAATTCATTCCTGAGTTCTTGGATGTCTTTCTGCACCTCCATTAGAATGTTGATGATTTTTATTTTGAACTCCCTTTCAGGAATAGTCACGAGGTCCATATCATTTAAATCTTTCTCAGGAGTTGTACTAACAATTTTACTCTGGACAAGGTTCCTTTGTCATTTCATGTTTGTATATGGTGCCCTCTTGTGTCCAGAAGCTTTAATCTCTGGAGCTACTCAGCCCCTGAAGCAATCTCAGGGGTTAAAGGGGAGCGGTACTGGTACCTGGGGGGAGGAAAGAGCTGTTTCCCGCCTCCTGGCTCCTGTGCTTGTCTCCACTGCCTGAGCCAGTGGGCCAAGCACACAGGTATAAGTTTTTGTCCCAGAGCAGCCAGATATGGATCCCTGTTTTCCACAAGCGGCAAGTATCACAGTCTCCCCAGGAACTCTGCCTGTATTAATTTTCCAACCTGGTATTCATGTGAGTCTCATGAAAGCACCATGAAATGTAGGTTTGTGCTCCAAGCACAGATCTCCGGAGCTAGGTATTCAGCAGTCCCAAGCCCTCCACTCCCTCCCTGCTCTGTTTGTCTTCCTCCCACCCGTGAGCTGGGGTGGGGGTGGGGCTTGGGTCCCGTGGAGCCATAGCTCTGGTACGTTACCCCGTTCGCTGAGGTCTGCTCTTTTCAACAGGTGTGTGCAGTCTGACACATCCTCTTTCCTGTAGCCCTCTCCGGATTAGTTGAACCAATTAAATTTTCTAATTGTATCCAGTTTTAGGAGGAAGCCTCTGTCTCTCCTCTCATGCCGCCATCTTTAATCCAACCTCCAGGAAGGACTTTTAAGCATACACAGAGGAACAGAAATATAGTAGTTGAAAACCACCTTCATGGGTTCAAATCCCTACTCCACTGCTAATCAGATGTGTTAACTTAGCTGTATTATTTAAACTCTGACTGACTTTCTTCATCTGTTAAACTTAGTTATATTTGTATATATATCATAAAGTAGTTGTGAAGATCAAATGAATTAATACAGAGAGCCTGACTCCATTAATTGTCAAGTAAGCTATTTATCATATTTTACAAGGCATAGGAGGTCTGAATAAAAATATAACAGTAGCATTATTTCAGATTTCTTAAATAAAATTTATACTTAAGAGTAAATTAAATGAATTCTGATAAAATCAAATAATTTCACTGAAATGTGAAATTTATATAAAGGAAAGGTTGAGTCATGATCATAAATAGATTACAAATTAGGAAGTGTATCTAGGTATTTTTAATTAAAGCTGAGTAGCTGTGATTTGAAGTGTTTTCTCCATTTTTAGATATTTACCATGAAGATTTCTTTTTTAAAGGAATGTTACTATGAGGAAGGACTAAAGATCATTACTAATCAAAAAATAAATCTATAAGAATAATTACTTGAAGGTAGCTAACTATTTTTTTAAATTACAGCAACCTACTAAGAGAGGAAAGTGACACCTCATTTTGACTTCGTTCTTACAGGTGTTCCACTCTGGTGAGAGCCCATGCGATGAGCACAGCAGACAGAATTGACTAGGAGAGGATTCCTTCCATCTATAGGCATCCACTCCATAGTCGGGGAACTATGATCCATTCACAAAAAGTTGTTATGTTGAGTCTCAAAAGGAAGTGGAGGTGAATTTTTTCCTTAATATCAAGCAGAAGGTCAGGAAAAAAAATAGTTTAATTAGAATTGGGCTTTGAGATAAATCAAGATGGAGGGAGAAGTACAGATGGAAGGATCAGTATAGGCAATTGCGCAGAAAAACAAAATCAGAGCAAAGTGTTGCTTAGAGAGAGGAGAGAGAAAACAACTTTGACTTAATACAGTTATATAGGAGTGTTTGAGGGAATTGTTTTGAATACACTTCAAGTCAATTTGGGCACAGCAGCTCCATACAGAAAATCTGGTTAGCCTTGTACCATAATGTCTGTATTTTAATCTTTTAAAGTAAGTTTGATTTGCACTTATATGAGGATGTAGTGAATGTATGAGCTACTAACCTTTAGCTTCAATAGTTTTAAGGAATAAGATGTGTATCAGGTTAGCAGAGAATAATTTGTATATAGTTATTAAAGGCAAATATTACTTCATTTGATCTAAAGTATTTATAATTTTAATTATGGTTTGTGATCTATACTAATGAGAAAAGTCTGAATTAATGAGTGGATAGAAGAACAGTGAGAATTCTGTTCTATTTATTAATATCAAATTAATAAACAAATAGTGATTTATTGGTCACTTTGATTGTAAACACTTGAATTTTCTTTTAAAATAGGCTGATTCTCCTCAGGTATTATGTCATTCTGTCAGATATTGAGAAGTTTTGGGTTATTGCACTGATGTTTATGCAGTGGAATTAGTTGAGGATGATTATGAAAACCAATAGCAAGTTCAAATCAAAAGATCTTCATTTTATTTTGAAAGTCTAAGGAGTGCCATGAGTCCTCATTAAACTGCAGAAACATTTTCCACCAGTTAAAAAAAATGAAACACACTGTTATTATGAATAACACTCTGAATAGAGATTTCTTTAAAATGAATAAAAATAACATGGGAATGGAATTGCATACATAAAATAAAATGACTGTAGAAGAGTAATAAAAATAAGGCAACAACACAGGTACACAAATATCCAAGTACCCAAAAGTAAGCTGTCAGCTCTGCTTCTTTAGTCCTTGGCAAATCTGTATGAGAAGAGCTGAGTAAAATCATCATAATAGAGTGACTATTATTTACATAATTGTATAGAATTAAGACATCCTCCCAAATACGTTCCAGACATGCCATCATTCCATATTAAGAATGTTCGGGAGGAGAGTCTCAAGGATCCCTGATGATGGGTTTAAACACGCACATAGCTTGTGCTCTGTACTCTCCTCTGTCTTCCTATCACTCTCCTTTTACAGTCAAGGGTAATATATTAGCTTCCCATTGCTCTTAGAACAAATTATCACAAACCTCGTGGCAAAACATAATACTAATTTGCTATTTTAAACTTCTCAGGGTCACAAGTCCAAAATGCATTTCGACTTGGGTAAAATCCAGGTGTTGGCTGGACTGTCTTTCTTCTCGAGGCTCTTGGTATTTATTTCCTTGCCTTTTTGAGCTTCTAGAGCCTTCCCACATTGCCTAACTCGTAGTCCATTTTCCATCATCAAAGCCAGCAGGTGAATGTCCCTGCTTCTGTTCCCATCAACACATTGCTGACTCTCCTGTCTCCTTTTTCCTTTATAAAGACCCTGTGATTACATTGGACCATCCAGATAATGCAAGATAACTTCCCCATCTCAAGATTCTTTTTTTTTCTTTTAATCTTTTGACTTCCTTCATCCATCTCTCCCATCCCTTAATTCAAACTAACATTCATAACTTAATCACACCTGCAAAGTAAGGTACCAGCTGGAGATTAGGATGTGGATGTCTTTGCAGATGATTACTACACCTACTATAGGTAGTAAGTGCTGTACCTTTCCTCTCTCTATTTCCTCAACAACTCCTAATGCATTTCTTAAACTAGTTCAATTGGACTTTTGCCCCAACCTCTGGTAAGATATTGTTCTTAACAAATCAAAAGCATTTCCTGACGCTGAATGTTCAAAGCATGCTCTTATCTTCTCTGATGACTGTCTTTCACTTTATTTGTTGACTCCCCACTTCCTCCTCTTTCCTTGGGTTCCTGTGCTGCTCTCTTTTTTCCCCCAAACTTTCCATTGCTCCTTCACAGTTTCTTTCACAAACTCCTCTTCCTTCTTTTTCTCACTGCTGGCTGTTGTCCTTTGTCTTAACTCTACCCATTTTCATGACTGCTATGGTCTCTTCTATGTCTAAAGCCTCTATAAGGATCAGTCCCAAATCTCTGTCTCTCATTTAGACCACTCTCCTGAACTGTGTAGTCAAGCTGCTGGTCCATTTGGATGATAAAAGAAAAGCAAAGTGTCTAAATGTATATAATCATTTATGGGAGCCAATCTACACCTCCCTTTCTTTCTTTCCTTTTTTTTTTTTTAAACTAAAAGCCGCGTCTTTTTTCCTGTCCACCAATCTAGGAATCATTCTTGATAGCGTATCTCTTTTTTAAATCTCATGTGTAATCCTGCTGCATAATCACCAAATCCTTTTGCTTTAATTTTCTAATATTACTTAGATCTAGTTCATCCTCACCATTCCTCAGTCACTGTTTTACTCCTGGTCATAGTCATTTCTTGCATTTGTTGATTCCACATCCTAAACAGTCCTTTATCTCCAGCCTTTGTAATCCCAATCCCCACACTGCTACCAAATGTTCCAACATACAAATATGACAGTTAACAATACTACTGAAAATTCTTCAGTGACTTCAGAGAAGCCCTAATTCTCTATTCCGTTCCCCACCCCTCATCTACTTTCTCGAGCACATGGAACTATTTGCTTTTCCACGCCTCCTTGCTTCTCTGCTTTCAATGGTTTTTCCCAATTACTTACCTCTTAATTTTACAAATTGAAATGTTCTGAGGTTTCAAGGAAATAATGTAGGAAAAACCCACAGGACAGTTTCAAGAATATAGTGACCATTCAATAAACGTTCATTCCTTCTGCTCTCTTTCTTTTCCTCCTTCTCTCCCTAGAACTTTGCATATAATTCTCTTGATCACTGAGTGTTACTGATTCAGCGAGGTACCTTGTGATATAGAGGCCCTCCACCATGCATCAGTGCAGGGAAACTTCAGTATGTTTCTCCTTCTTTGGATTTTATGAGCAACATTGCATTCCTAGGGATTGAATGCCAATGAAGTATTCTACCACCTGCTTAAGGATAAAATCCCAAACTATGAACCTATTACATTCCTTAGCTAATTCTTCAGCCCCCTCAGTTTAGATAAACCTTTTTCCTCTTAATTTCACCAGCTATCTATAATTGAACCACTGATGTATCCAGAGCAATACCACATAAACATGATAATTACATATCCAAGTGAAAAGGGAATTTCTACTTCCAGAAGTTTTCCAGTTTTTCCTTTTTTGTAATGTACTCTTACAGTTTCCACCATCTTTCAAATATGGTATTTTATCCCTTTCTGTCTAACGTGTACTTCGGAACCTCCACAGCCCACAGAATAAAGCACTGCATCATCTCATTTCCACTCGTTTCTCATCATTCCCACTTTCTCCATCCTGGTCCACTTGCAGCATGCCCACTTTTCTCAACCTAGCAACCAGAGTGATCCTTTTGAAATGTCATTCAGATTTCATCATTCCATTGAATAAAAGCTGTGGTTCTTACACAAGCCTACCAGGATGGCCAGGATCCAGCCTCCGGTCACTTCTACGCACGCTGTTGCTCTCCCTCTCCTTGCTCCAGCCCCTCTGGTCTCCTCACTCTTCCTAAAACATGCCAGGCACACCCTAGATGAATGCATTTACCCTCTCTTCTTCTGCCGAAAGGATTGTTTCCTCTCTTCCTTCAGATCTTTCTCAAGCATTACTTTTTCATTCCATCCTTCCATGACCATCCCATTAAAAGCTGAAAGTCCATATTTTCTCTCCTGCTTCATCTTCTCTCTAGCCTTAACAACATTTTAATTTTACTTTTTAAATATGTCTCTGCCTTTTCCTAATTGGACTATAAGGAATGAGGATAGGGGCTTTGACATTTTTGTTCACTGTAGCATTAGTAAGCACCCTAAAAAGGGCCTAATACACAATAGGTGCTTAGTAAGTGTGGGTAAAACTGCAATATTTCCAAAATCTCTCACCTGGCCTTAGTGTATCTCCATATCAATAGGTGTTTCCAAGGGGTGGAGAGAAGTAACCATCTCCATATCAACAGGTGATTACAAGGCCATGTGAGGGCTTATTTGGATGGGAGAGATTGGATGGAGCTCTCTTCTGCTGCAGTCTGGTCAAGAAAGACGCGGGATGACTGCTTGTAAGAAATAAATGGGTTTCTTAAAGTTTATTTCTCCCCTTGACTGATTTCACTTTCAAAGGTATTTTGCCCTGAGATTTTACCCCCGGAGTCACAGTAAGTATTTGGAGGAATAGTGAATTTCTATGAGAATCTGTGGAGGCTATCAAGTCTTCACCTTTCACTTGACATCATGATTTTCAATTTATTTAGGCAATTTTGATAGGCATGGAAAATTGATCGGGATAGCACAGATAAATCTAATAGGAGGGACATAAACTTTATACTTCATACTATTGCCCAGAGTAACATTGTACTGTTAGTGTAATCTGGGGATTCAGTCCTGGAGTTTAAAAATGAAGTTAAAAAGCATCAGGTAAGTTTCCTGGGTACATTATCACTTGCAGAACAAGGATCCCTAATAGGAAGGGTATTTCATGTCCTCATTCATGCCCCATCACAAGGATGAACAAGGACTTTTTCGGAGATCTTAGCAGTACAGGAATTACAACATTTTGAGCCAATGTGGTAAAAGACCTTGCCTTATAGACTTCCTTAAGTGAAGCTAATCATGTTACAGGTTTTAAGACATTTAACAACTTATGTTACATCTGTGTACAAAACTTAAAAAAGGATCTCTTGGGATGTTAAACCCCTTTGTGAATATCCATAAAACAAAATATTTAAATGTTTTTTGCACGTATTCTCTGTGTAAAACTATATTTTTAATTATAGGATGGGATAATCTGTGTATGTATACTATATCAAATATTTGCATACTATCACTAATAGTCAAGTTCTATCTTATATCTCCGGCTGTACTTTTTCTATATGATATTTGAAGGTCTCAGACAAATATATTATATAGGTTATATTAATAGTTGGCCAATCATAATTACTTGTGTGAGCCTTTTCTTCACAATTTAATGGCATATATTTTCATTTCCTAAAAAAAAGTATTCCAGGGAAATTAACATCTGAACAAAATTAAACTTCTACCATTGAAAGTATTGTTAATTGGAAAAATGTAATTCAGCAGCTAATATCTGAATAGTTGGTAAAGAACCAGATTTAAGAGACCAAAAAATGGGGGAGGTGTATAATAATGATTAAAGTGGCTTTTATAGGTCACTTAATAGGATATGGGGAAATTTCAGTCCTCTCATCTTTTAAGAAAGATGAAACTAATTCATTCTCTCTAGGAAACCAAGAATCTATACAATTTCCTTATAATGGTGGGTAATACAACTTACATTTACTGACCCGCCCTCTGTCTTAGAAAGTTTTACCCACTGAAACTGTAGTCTAATCTAATCACATGTATATAATAATATCCTTCTCTAAAATTATGGTAACTTCTTATGGGGACACACCTAAATGTCTGACTCTAATCATGTATTTTATGCAGAATTCTTACATCACCTTACCTTTACAAAATTATCCAAATACGGTCTACAGTGTTTACTGAATTAAAACGTTAGATGCTGAAAAAATCTAGGGTTAAAAATCTTCATGGAAAATGAACTAAGATACGATATGAGGAGGAGCTTCTGGCATCAGCACTCTCTGGAGGACTCGTGCCGGGGGATTATCATCAAAAAGCCTCCACAGTATCCGGGCGATGCTGCGGTTGTGGCTGCGTCTACCCCACCGTTTCCTGGACTTGCCATTGGAATGAGGAGGGAGATGTCTAGGTTAGCATATGCATACAGTGAGACAACGAATTTGACTGGATCTGTACTGTTGGAACTCAACCAGGAGTTGGGAGGGGTGCAAGTTGTAGCACTCCAAAATCTTAAGACTATAGACTATCTACGGTTAAAAGAACATATGGGATGTGAACAGATCCCAGAAATGGGTTGCTTTAATTTGTCTGATTTCTCTCAGACTGTTCAAGTACAGTTGGACAATATCCATCATATCATAGACAAATTTTCACAAATGCCTAGGGTGTCTAAATGGTTTTCTTGGCTTCACTGGAGATGGCTGGTAATTATAGATTTGCTTTGTTTATGTCACCGTATTCCCATTATGTTAATATGTGTGCACAAGTTAGTTAGTAGTTTAAAACCTATACATGCTTAAGTTACTCTACAAGAAGATATGTCAAAGAAATAATCAATCCTCCCATGTTTTCTTCCATCTGCTACCTCTATAGCTTTTCTTCTTCCTTCCTAATTACAACCCTTAAATAGAATTCGTGCCTCATATCAAATTTACCGAGTATCATAATTCCTCCAGGTGGTAAAGATACCATGAGACAAGTGCTGGGCATAGAAGCCACAGGGCATAAATCTGCAAAGAAGTAAAAAGCTAACCTTTTCAAACAATATGGCTTCTCTCTCACTTACCAACTTTACATTTCCCTGTATGGCCCCGGAAGATGACTGGTTAGCCAGAGACAGGTAAGATTCCTCAAGGGAGGAACAACCTAAGACAGGCACAGTTGCAGGGGGGCCATCAGGTGAGAAATTGGGGAACAACAGTGGTGAAGCTTAGAACCTCATTCCCCCCCCCCGTTTTGAGAGAAAGCTTCTACATCCGTGGATGTTTTATTGCCCTTGTCTAGCTCAGATTAGCACATAGTCTACAGGCACACACCTGACCATCTACAATTGCTCTCTTACAACACTAAACTATGTTTTCTACCTTTATCTTGCATCTACCTACCACTTCAGCATTTTATTAAAAATAAAAATAATAATAATAATAAAGGGAGAAATGTGGAATCCACATATAAATCAAGTATAAAAATCAAACAAATATTCATATTTGACCTGATTGTTTATAGGTCATAATGCGTGATCAAAACCGAAAGTTTCTGTGATGAATGCCCTTGTACTGTTCACCATGTAAGAACTTATTCACTATGTAAGAATTCGTTCACCATGTAAGAACTTGTTCGTTATGCTTCAGAAGATTGGAGACTGATGAGAATTAGGCTTGAGATGGATTAATGATTGTGCATTGAGCATTGACCCCCCTATACAGAATTTTATTGTTGTTAACAACCATTTGATCAATAAATATGAGAGATGCCCTCTCAAAAAAAAAAATCTTCATGGAAAGGTTTTGATGAAGTAAATACTGACCCAGTCCCATTTCCTTGACTCCCAAAATATACTTCAAATAAAGGAATAGAGTGGGGTCAGTCAAATTTGGTAAATAATAAGATATATTGTTAATATAAATCTAAAAAGATGTTTAGATAAACAATGTATTTTATGTGCTCATAATGCCATCTCTAGTTTTTGTTTTATTTTCTATCTATATACCTTTAGAGAATAAACAGGTTTAAGAATTACAATGGAACATACTTTCTCCCTTCAAGTCTTCAACAATCTAGGCATGCAGTTCTGTGGATTGGTAATAAGTGAGCTATACAGTTGCACTAGAGATTATGTGGAAGTAATATCTTGCAATAGACAATCATTTAAAAATATTCACATTCTTAAAAAATAGAGATTGTGAAAATCTAAGCAAAAACAAAGCTCCCAGTTAAATAATGTTGAATATAATAGCAAATAGGAAAAAAAAACACTTTCTATTAATTATACATTTTTAGAAGCTATTTCTTCTATGAAATTGACCAACAAATATATATGTCTTGAGATTATTCTACTAGATTTTAGATAGTTAGCTCAAATATTTTTCATCCCCAAGGAATAGATAGTTCAGAAATACTTTAGTAAAACACCACTGTTCATCTTTTACGTATATTTTGATGCTATGGTTTCTAAGGAGACTCAGAGAAGATTGTTAAACTAAGCTCAACAGCATAGCTAGGGCATCAGATTATATGCCATAAAATACAAAGAAAAGAAATTTTTTTAAAACTCTGCCATCACTCCCTATTCTCATTCCTTCTCTGGCAACTACAGTAAACCGTGGAAGTAGAAGAAGCTGATAGAATCCAGTGCCCTCATCAGTGAGACACCAGAAATCTCCAAGGTGTCTCTCCACATCCTGCTTGTGCTGGTAACATTCCTGACTTAAAACGTGGTATGTAAGTAAAAGATGCAGAAATTCTACAGCCCTTGCCCAGCAGAAATCCTTACACCTTACCCAACTCAAAATCTCAATTGCAGTACTTTTATTTAATCTGTATATTATTTCTAGGTCATAAACCTACAACTCTATGATTACAAAAGGAGGAAAATTAAAATGTAGTAATACTTTTTTGCTCTCAAGGAAATTGCAATTTAAACAGCAACATGAAAATACACTACAAATTTAAATGAATATTAAATGGGTCTAGGTTCCAGAATGAAAGAAAGGCAATTCAAATTGAGTACTTGAGGGTCTAACATATAATAGATATACAATGTATGGGAAGGAGGGGAAATCACAGGGTTAGTGCAGCAACTAGGGGCTAGAAAAACACCAAAGTTCCATGATCACTCCCACCTCTAGGACTGAAAGAGCAGGGGAGACCCCAGTTATCAGAACCAGGTGGGACAGAAAGCCGTCTGTAGGGAAGGGCCACCTGGTGGGAGTTGTGACCTGTGATGGAGGGATACAGACAGCCTCGGACAAACCTACAGGGAGGGATTTTGGAGGAATAAGCACCTGACCTCAATGTTTTCCCTCCCCCTCATCTATGCTGAAACCCACATGCTAAATCCAACAGGAAGCAAGAGGGCAAAGAACCCTATTAATATATGTAATCCATTCAGAATCACCTCCTTGGGCTACAGAGCAAGATGGAGAAGGGTGAGATTGGGAGCTGTCCAGCACATACATTTTAAAGATACACAAATTCTCACAGGTAGTCTTCAATTCTAAACACAGAGGGTTTGGGAAAGGGGGATACTTGGACAAGCTAGGTTCTCATTTAATTCCAAAATATACAAAAAATTCAGAAGTGCCTCAAATAAATGATTAGTCATAATGACTTGTCATGTAATGATGAGCAGGGCCTTCCTTTGGCTGTGCTCTACTGTTTTGTCTTCCTCAGCTGTATTAAAAGCTACAAAGTTCCTGAAAATGTAAGCATGTAGGAAAAAATTCTTCTGTAGAGGAGAGATTAAACCAGTTAGATTCTCCAAGCAAAATGCAGTCAAGAAAACACAGGTATGAGAGAACATACAATCTCTAAAACATTCAAGGATTTGATAAGATGAACATAAGCTTTGGAAAAAAACCTTTGAATCCACTGAATGCCTCAGAACGTCAGTAAAAAGTAAATAAGGAAAGAGAAAAAAGCTCTCCAAAGAGCAGAGAGTAGATACACAGCCTAAACCAGTCAATAGTAATAGCTAAATAGTCAATAATAATAGTTAATATTGAATTGAGGACTTTTTAGGAGCCAGGCATATTCTGTCAGGCACACGTCATGTATAGTCTCACATAAAGACGACATTCCTGAGAATTAGATCACTAGTCCTATTTTACAGATAAGTAAACCAGTTTTGAGACTAATAGTTACGCAGCCCACAGAGCTAGTAAACTGTGGAGGCAAGTATTCAATTTAGTTAAACATGGTTGACACAGTACTGGAAAACAAGAGCAGAAAAACTGAGATAATGTGAAGATTTATAAAATATCTTAATGTTTGTATCTTTCCCATAGTGTCATCAGCTGTTAAAATTGTACATCCTATCTTAACGTCTTTGCTTGTGCATAATACACACTATACAGCTAATACATCGACACTCAGCTATGCCAAAATATAGAGCCCTCTAAAATGTCTAAATTTACTTTGGAGATTGGGGAAAAAAAGTGTTTACTTGAAACAGTACATGAACTATTTTTGTAATTTGCATCTCTAATTATCTTAAAAATTTTACATAGCCAAACACGACATGCTATAATCCATCAACTGATAAAATACAGCATAGTAAATCATGATGTAATAGATCGTTTGCCATGGCTCAGTGCTTTCAATAATGATGTTATATAAATTTATATGAAAGCATGTTTAATACATATACATAGATTTTTAAAACAGCTCTCTTCTTCAAGAATGGATGCACACTAATACTCAACATCTCAACATTGCTCTTAAAATGTTTTTCATAAAACATCAGTAAAATATTCTACAGAAGAAAATTCATAGAACAAAATGATATTTTTACCATTACACTTCGTAGAGAATTCAATCTTATACCCATCACACATCTTAATCTTCCACATATAATAATAAAAATCTTTATGATCTATGGATAATTGGACTGGATACGTATAATCAACCCTCAATTATCACTTCAGAGGCAAGAGAGAAATCACACAGACACATGAAATGTTCAGAAATGCTGAGATAAAACAAGAATCAGAGAATCATGGCATTTAGAGCTGAAGAGACCTTAGAGATCAGCTACTCCAACCCCCTTATTTTACAGATGAATAAATTGAGCTCAGTGAAATGAAGAGATTTTAAAAGGTCACATAGCCAGGTTATTTGCAGATCAAAGACCTGTGGGTCTTCTGGCTTGAGCTCTTTCCACCATCCTACAATGTCCTTTGAAAACATCCTTCCAGGAACACTCCATTATAGTTTTCCAACTCTGCTCACCACATTACTTTAAACTTGTACTTAACCAGAAATAATCATTGTTTTTTTAAGACTTACAAGGATGCTCAGACAATCATTTGTCAATTGGTTAAGTTTAGCAACCTTTAGCCCACTGTACTTTGATGGAGATCTCAGGGACAAGAAAGCAGGAAAGCCAAAGAAAAATTATTTGAGTAAATGTCCTTAACTAAAAAACTCCATATAAATAAAAAGGGACTCATTCCTTTATTTAAAAACCTTTCATTAAGTACTTAAATGTTGTGATTTCCAAAGTTTCCTTCTGATAAAATTTCCTACCATTACTCGTCAGGATTCTAATGTAGCAGCCAGGTTAAGCCCAGTAATCTACATTCTTAATTGTATTTTTATCATTATACAAATTTGAGGAAACTTTTTCCAATATGTAAGTAACTGGTGTCCCTTTAGGCATGGAATGATTAATAAGAAAGAGACACTGGCTTCATGGAGCTTATAGTCTAGAGGTAGATATGGAGATATAAACAAATGATAGCCACATATTGAACCCCCATCTGATGAGAAAGGAAAACTTCCTGGGATGTAACATATGAACAATGAATGAAAATTTTTTATAGACAGAGATGGAAATAACATTTCAAGTAATGATAATGGCACGTACTCTGTTAGACATTAGATGTACAGACAGACAGGAGGAGAATGAGGAGGAAGATGTATAGAGCCAGTTTATGAATATGTGAAGAGTAAGGTTTGGCTGTACTCACAATTCGTGAAGAAATAGCCATGGAGACTGAGCAGTAATGGCATTTGGGGATCAGATCACCAAGGATATAAAGATCCAGATTCAGCAATCTCTGAATGTCCTTGAACATTAAAGAAGCACAATAAAATGAGGTATGCCCATCTAGCACTTTATATTTCAGTTGAAGCATTTTACGGATGTATCATATGTATCTCATTGTACTCCTATAATGTATGTAGTCACTTTGTTATTCTAATTTTAGAGAAGAAAGAGATCCAGTGGTGCGACATATGCCAGTTCACACAGTAGTAAGGTGGCACTCTAAGATCTGCTGAGTCCAGTTAGAATATTATGAACTGTACCATCCTACTTGTTCATGGAATTAATGGCCTACACGATAAGGAGCACATTTCAGGGGAGAAGGCGATATGTTTGATTTGGGTAACACAGAGTTTGAGGTGAATGTAAGACTTCCAGGAGAGGATTTCCAGTTGGCAGTTGGATGTATGGGTTTGTATTCAGGATGAAGACCAGTGTGTGGGCTACATTTGGAGTTATAATAAAGACTGAGTGTAGATACATTCACCCTGCTTTGTGAAGCCACAAGAATATTTGAAAAAGGGTTAGGGTGAAAAAAAGATGTCAGAGTGTGGGGGAACTAAAGAAAGAGAAAAATTATTTCTAAAAGAGAGTGATCAGCCATAAACTGAAAAGTGAATAGATTAAGGGCAGTGATAGTGAGAAGAGGCAAATAGTTCAGTAAGTGTAGCAGAGAACGGTGAAAGAGGTTGTTCTCTAGAAGTAAACATGGAAAAACTGAAAAAATTTGAACATGTTTTAATGACAATATGAAGGAGGAACTGGAGAGGAAAAGATAAAGATACAGTTTACATGGGAGATAATAGATGCAATGATGTTCTTATGAACAAGTATAACCAAGGAATTGAAAGAAATATTTGCTTTAGAATTGAGGGTCTTGCTCCTTGGTGGGGTTGAGGATGGATCTGGTGGCAAGCTGTGTTCTTATATCATTTCTAGCATTTTCTCTCTAAAGCAGGAATTAGCCATTTGCAGAGGATAAATAATGATGTGGTTGACTAAAAAGCTTGAAAAAAGAAAAATTTCAAAACAGGTACAATTGATAAAAAAGAGAACCAACTGAAGAAAGGAGGACCGCCAGACAGCGCAGAGGATCTAGTTGAGGTGAGAGATAATGGATTTGCAGTGTGTATGCAGTCTGATTTGTTTCCATCAGCACTCAGCAGCCCACATATAGGTGAAGGAAAGATGAATAACTGGATTGATTTAGAATTAGAATTCTAAAGAGCAAACAGAAATGGGAAGAGAAATAATTGGGAAGAGTGTGATTGATGTGATAGGCTGGAGTCTACATTGGATAGCAACGTAAGCAAAAGCAGGAAGGTTTGATTCTAAGGAAAGGAAGTAGAGAGGCCAGGATATTAGAAATCTTCACTTTTGTTGAAGTGTAAGTATAAAAAGAAATTTCTCTTCCATCATATCATTCACAACTCTGGCTTATAAATAATTTTAATCTCCAAAAGCAACAATTGGTAAAAATATGCAGAGTAATCTTAGGACTTGGTAACATCAGCCTAAGGTACCCACTGCATGAGTCAAAACATATTCAGTCAAGGGAATGAGAAGGCAAAGCCACAGACTTGGAGAAATATTTGAAAAAGACTTATCTGATAAAGGACTATTACTTAAAATATACAAAGAAAGCTTGAAACTCAAAACAACAAAACAAACAATATTAAAAAGGGGTCAAAAACCTTACCAGACAACTCATCAAGGAAGATACACAGATGACAAATGAGCATCTGAAAACATGATCCACATCATATGCCATCAGAGAAATGGAAACTAAAACAGCAAGATACTGCTATACACTTATTAAAATGGGCAAAATCCCAAACACTGAAAACACTAAATGCTGGCAAGGCCATAGGACATAGAACAACAGGAGCTCTCATTCATAGCTGGTGGGAATGCAAAATGGTACAGCCACTTCAGGAGACACTCTGGTGGTTTCTTACAAAACTAAATATACTGTTACCAAATGATCCAGCAATTCTGCTTCTTTGTAATTACTCAAAGGAGTTAAAAATGTATGTACAAAAACCTGCACATGAAAATTTACAGAATCTTTATTCAAAATAGTCAAACTTGGGAGAAACCAAGATGTCCTTTAGTAGGTAAACAAATAAACTGTAGTACACCCAGGTAATTGAATATTAATCAGTGATAAAAAGAAATAGGTTATCAAGCCTTGAAAAAACCGTGCATATATGGTCAATTAATATGTGATAAAGGAGCCATAAATATACAACAGGGAAAAGACAGTCTCTTCAATAAATGGTGCTGGGAAAACTGGACAGCTACATGCAACAGAATGAAACTGGATCACTGTCTTACACCGTACACAAAAGTAATCTTGAAATGGATTACAGACCTAAATATAAGACATGAAACCATAAAACTCTTAGAGGAAAACATAGGCAAAAATCTCTTGAACGTAAGTATGAGCAACGTTTTCCTGGACATGTCTCCTCAGGCAAGGGAAACAAAATAAAAAATGAACAAGTGGGACTATATCAAACTAAAAATCTTTGTTACAGAAAGAACACCATCAACAGAACAAAAAAACAGCGTACAGTAAGGGAGAATATATTCATAAACAATATCTGATAAAGGGTTAATATCCAAAATACATAAATAACTTACATGCCTCAACGACCCCCCCAAAAAAAAATTAAAAATGGGCAGAGGACCTGAAGAGATTTTTTCCAAAGAAGAAATACAGATGGCCAACAGGCACAAGTAAAGATGCTCCACATTACTAATCATCAGAGTAATGTGAAAACAACAGTGAGATATCACCTCACACCAATTAGAATGGCCATATACAAAAGACAAGAAATAACAAGTGTTGGCAAGGATGTGGAGAAAAGGAACCCTCCAAACTGTTGGTGGGAATCTAAACTGGTGCAGCCACTATGGAAAGTAGTATGGAGTTCCTCAAAACACTTAATAGAAATACCATACAAACCAGTAACTGTACTTCAAGGAATTTATCCAAAGAAAAAATCTCTGATTCAAAAAGATATATGCACCCCTATGTTTGCTGCATTATTTACAATAGCCAAGATATGGAAACAACCAAAGTGTCCATAAAAAGATGAATGGATAAAGAATATGTGGTATGTGTACAATGTTGAATATTATTCAGCCATGAGAAAAGAAAGAAATCCTGCCACTTAGTACAACATGGATGAACCCAGATGGTATTATGCTCGGTGAAATAAGCCAGGCAGATAAAGAAGAACAACATATGATTTCACTTATTTGGGGAACCTAAAGGCAAAACAAAATGAACAAAATAGCAGGAGACTCAGAGACACTGAGAAGTGACTGGTGGTTACCATGAGGGAGAAGTTGCAAGGATGAGGGGATAAAGGGACACAAAAATTTCAATCATAATATAATTTGGGCACAGGGATGGAAGTGCAGCATGGAGAATATAGTCAGTGGTTCTGTAACATCTTTCTATGTTGACAGATATTAACTGCACTAGTTGTGGTGAGGATTTACTAATGTAACTATTGAAAAAAAAAAGAACCTTAAATTCATATCACCAAGTGAAAGATCCCAATCTGAAAATGTCACATGTTATATGATTACAACCATATGACATTCTGGAATATACAGAACTATGGAGAGAGTAAAACCATCAGGTTGCCAGGGGTAGTGGGGAGACCAGGGTAAATAAGCAGAGCACAGAGGATTTTTAGGGCGGTGAATCTGCTCTGTATGATTCTATAATGATGGATACATGTCACTTCACATTTGTTCGATGTGCAACACCAAGAGTGAACCTAAATATAAACTCTGGACTTTAGGTCAATGTAGGCTCATCAAATATAACAAATGTATCCCTCTGGTGGGAGATGTTGATAACGGGGAGGTGGGAGCTAGGCATTTGTTGGGGGAAAGGGGTGTACAGAAAATCTCTATACCATCCTTTCAATTTTTCTAGGAATCTAAAACTGCTCTTAAAAAAAAAAGTCATGTAAACCAAAACATATTTACATGCAGTTCCTGTTATATGAAATAATGTAGTCTTTGATAAACTATTAAATCATGTTTCAGAAAAAGCCCAATTAGATATGATATATTCACCATATTATACCATTCAATATCATAAGATTTAAAATACCTCTGGCTTAACACAGCAGTAACTCTCCAAACACTGTCTCCAGACCAGCAGAATGAGCAAACCTCAGGAATTTGTTAAAAACAAAGTCTGCCACCCACTCCATTATTGAATCAGAAACTCTGAAGGCGGGGCCCAGTGAACTGTTTTTTAACAGGCCCTCCTGATAATTCTGATGCACACCAAAGTGTGAAAACTACTGCAATACAGTAATCTCACGGGTGTAAAGTGACGTCAAAAAGATCAGCCTAGATTTCTAATAATTGTGATTTCAACTTATATTCTCTGCCAAACTTCTTTCAAAAAACATAGTATCAGACCAATTTCTTACGACCAAGGACAGACTGACCAGTCATGAGAAAGATTCTGGGGCCATACAGCTGAAAACAAAAACAAAAAGAAGACCCATAGGGCTCTGAATGTTAGGAGAGTAAAAAGGAGAAAAAAATCAAATTTTGATAGAATACTCTGGGTTTATATACTTAGAAGCACATGTAGCTTAGTTCCTTCAGTTTGGACTGTTGTTAAAAATATTGCCATCTATAAAAGAAAGAAACCAAGGGCTTTCACAGATGATAGAAATGGTTTTGTAATTTAAACATAATTTTACAGGATTAATGAAACAGATTCATTCGATGGGAATTTCCTGGGCCCTGCATCCTGCCTCCAAAGTGAAGGATTTAATGAAATCCTGAAGATGGTGCTCATTTCACTTTAAAAGATTTGGCAGTTTTAGGTAAAAAGGAGGTGACTGGGGAGGAGGAGACAAAGGAATATGAGGAAGGGAGGCCATCATGGCTACAAGATAAAGTAATTGACGAGTCCAGTTGAGACATGGGAGCAAAAAACAAACTTTGGTCCCAAAGCATAGATTCCTCTATAAAGGTAAGTAACAGTTCAAGAAAATTCAGCAATGTTATTACATGATAAACAGCAGTGTGATCTCTTGCTGAATTATTTCTTCTGCTTTTTGTTTCTTGGGCAACTGTAGCTAAGGATGGTAAGATGAAAATTAAACAGCTAACACAAAACGAGTTTCTAGTTTTCCCTGAAATTGAGTAAGACTAACATATAAGTGAGACTCCTTAAAGAGTCAATTATCCATTATAAATCTCTTCCATAAAGAACTCATTACATCACACTGACTGGCAGCTAAATCAAAGTGAATTAACCAATTGGTGGGGAAAGGAAAGGGGAACAAGTAATGGTCTAAAGTCACTTATGACCTAATAAAACTTCCATTAAAACATTTAATTTATAATAGAATGCAGTAAAATTATTACTAATGTTTACTTCCAGTTATAAGAGTACTTTTTGATTGCAATTTTTCATATAAATTACTCTGAGGTTAAAAAATCCAATACAATATTTAATATCAAATTTAGAGTGCCATTCTTGTGACATGGTATAACTCATGAACATACTGTTAAATCATAAATAACTGATGTGAGCACAAAATATTCAGGATTTAATTCTATAATTGATGTATAAATTATTGCAAATTATGAATTACTATGATGTCCTGTATATGGCAATGAACCTATTCTCACAGTTATCTATAATGTATAGGATCTTAGATGCTAAGCCAGGGTATTTGTGTTTCTGTAACAAAGGATTTCTTTTTCTTGATACATGTTATGGCCTAGCCTCATTAATTCAGAAAAAAGAAACTACAATTAAAGAAAGTCTTCAGAGGTTCTAAAGTCATCTAAATTTTGGAGTGGTAGTGACATGAGTGTTATTAGCTAAATTAATCCTGTTAATTTAAATATCTTACCTTGGAAACAAGACTACATATTATAGGGTCACCTTAAACCTGCTCTTCTTACATGATTTTATAAAACAATTTGTAATAGTAAATAGATTACATATTAAGCTTATAGGTAGGTATATAGAAACTATTCATATTTTAATCTAATACTTTTGCTGTAATTTCACTGACCTCTGTGAGAGAAATTTAGGGCCAAAATTAGTATTTTATATATATAAATTGTACAACTGTGAAATACATATCTCATACCTCTATATTGGCTAGAAAACTTCTAAAAACTACTTTTTTTGATAAATTTTTATTCTTCTGGTTGAAAATAAAAGAGCTAGTTATTTAGAATGATTATGTAGCTATATCTGTATCTATTATATTCCTTCCTCATTTTCCTGATATGAAAATGCGCTTAACTTATGAGCTTAAGTTTCCTTAACATTTCACTCAACATTTACAGATTTCACATTTTGAAATACATGCATAAGTTTTAATATATACCACCAGGTAAATATCTTACCTTGGAAACAATACCACATATTAATAGGGTTACCTTAAAGCTACTCTTCTTACATGACTTATAAAACATTTTGTAATAGTAAATAGATTACATATTAGGCTTATGGAGTTTTATTTTCAAAATGTGATGTATTTCAACATACACACAGTTATAGGATGATAACAAATCAATAGTAGTACGTAGGTGACAAAGTTCTGTCACTGAGACACCCGAAAGCATTCCCTTAACATGCTTTCTTATTTCTTATTGTTTTCTTGAATGGAAAAGAAGAACAACGCTACTTAAAAATAATTTTGCAGTAATATGGATAAGTTAAACATAAAACTGCATTGTCATATTAATAGATAAAGGTTTTTTTGAAGTATGGTCAATTTATTGATTTGAGCATGTAAAAGTCTTCCTATTACTTAGGCAGCTTTCTTTTGTTACATCAAGAATGGTAATTTTATTGAAAAAGGCACAATAGAAGATGATTGATTGTCTGCTTTTGTCATGGAGATGAATTATTGCAGAACTCATACATGAAAAAATAAAAGCATTGTTCTATAAATTGGCCCTTGATGCTCTGTTCACTTGAGTTCATTGTTCATAGACTCTAACATGAGCTAATACTAAATAGTATAGTAAATAAAAGCATTTTTTTTGTTGAAGCAAAATTACTTTCTTCACTAATGAAACTCAGCTTTATGAAATAACAGTGCCTGCCAGCGTGCTACATTTAAAATGTATAATTTAATCTATGCCAAAAGCTGAGTAGTAACAGAAAGTTTGCATAGCTATTATCATTTTATTAAATTAGTAATAAGAGTGCATAATGAAAAATGAAAAACTTTTTATTTAAAACTTAATGGGAAGGCAGTGCACAAGCAATGCAAATTAAAAAGTGGTACATTTAATTTTAGACAGTTGAATAAAATCTATTAAGAAAAAATATAATTGTCAGTAACCGTTGAATGACTCCAATAACTTTTTAATCAAAAAATTAGAATCATGACTATCAAATTTTTCAAGACTTTTAAAAGGATAAAATATTAGAATACAAAAAAGTTTCATTAACCATTATGTCTCAAGACATGAAATACTACTTTTAAATAGATTAGTGTCATGACAACTTATTTGCTTCTCAGAGAAATTATTTCTTTATATTTGAGGCATGGATAGCATCTAATGTAAGTTTGCTTTTGGGGTAGATTTTATGAAGTTTGCTTTTTAGATAGATTTTAATGTCAGTGACAACTGGATCTCTCCAGCTATGCTAATTTTAACTTAGTTTGGTTTTTTTCCCAATGCACTATGATATGCTGAGAGACAGAACACTTCATTCTAGATACAGCTATCACCTGGTGTTTGCTAAATCACTGTGAAATTCCTGCAACAGCTGTTTGTTCCTGGGGAAACATTCACTTCATATTGCAGCAATAAACTGATCATTGCCAATTAAATGCCCATTAATTGTGTAAGCAAGGATTACTGCCAGATGTTTACATTAGAAAGAAAAATATCCTTTGCTATTTATTTTCCACTTAAAGCTATCCCTTTTTATGTAAATAATTACATATATGAATCTTGTTTTTTATAATATGCCACAAATTTCAATTCAAAAATTAATAAAACAATCTCTCCATAGATTCAATAGAGGATGAGCTAGGGTACATCATTATGTATAATAAAAAGAAAGCTTGGGCAGAATCACTTTTTCAATGCAAAAAAAAATGCTCAAATATTACACAGTGACTCATTTTTTCTAGTTTGTTTCATTTGCTATGTGATGTGTTTCCTGAAGTTGTCTTTACTTCCACTTATTCTATCAGAGTAATAAGGCAATGGAATTGTGTTTTTATAAGTTGAGATTAAACAAACTCTTACATACCTTATAATGGAGAAGAAAATGGTAAAAGTAAAGGAATATGAAATAAATGCAGGTGGCATTTTTAGATTTTTAGTTACATCTCTCTGCCTTTGTATTTACCTGGAGCTTCATTCTTTCTCAAAACATTAAATTCTTCTCCAGAATGCATTCGTGATGAAAATGAAACATGCACTTAATAATATGTTGTCCCAAGTAATTTATTTCTCAACACCAAAACAAAAAGGGAATTAAACATTAACCATAATCAATATATTTATTACCTCTTTTAGTGTCTAAATAAATGGTGAAAGTTAAAGAATAAAAGTGCTTCCACAGCCATACGTGCCTATAAATCATGTGTTTTAGATAGGAGAGCTTTCATGGAATACATCATATTCATATTTCCTTACAGTTGTGCCTCCACGCTTTTATAAGGAATAGCAAATTCATAGACATGTCCTCCCTGTTAGAGTCACTGATTCCAGTCCCTCACAACCAGCCATACAATGTATGCAAACAACAACAGAAAGATTAGGTGCTGTTCTGATCGCCACTAGACTGAACCATACCTCCTCTTTGGAAGGTGATCACAGGACACATTCAGGGATGTGGAAGACATGAAACAGTAGCATCTGGCTCCTTAAATATCTCCACAGGCATTTGTAATGGCATCTTTGAAGTTTTCTCTGCATCTGTCACATGTTTAGACTGCACATTGACTGCCCCAGCTGAGCACGATTTTGATTCTTTGAGATTTTGAATAGGTAATCTGTTTGAGAATAAGGCTCGGGAAAATCTCTCATAATATCCATACACAAGCTCTTTCATGATTAAAAAAGGGGGTCCTCATTCCCATAACTGTTATTTTTTAATGCTGAGATGATGCCAGCCTGTGGGTTAATAATACAGCCTGCAATTACATTCCAGCTTTGTACAGAACCTGTACTCAAAAATCACATCTCATCTAGTTTTTTTTTTAAACAGTATTATAGAAATTACTACTTGAGAAGAAGGCCTCTGTAAATGTGATGTGTGCATAATCATCTTGGCACATGATTACAAAAGAAATCTGACCACTGTCAACTCAGTTTGAAAATCATTTCTGATTCAACCTATTGAGCATCAAGTGCATCGAGTGCAGAATATAAGAATAAAGGGTGATTTGACTGAAATGATAGTTTGAGTGCTATTGACTTTGCATCTATTAAATTAGTATACTTCTAACAATTAAGTCATAAAAACTCTAGTTAACCCACCTCCGTATGTGTACAGATGATTTTCTACTATTAACAGGTCCTTAAGATATATCGAACAGCCCCATAAATACAAATTGTGACTATTAGGAATAGCTTCATTCTCTCCAATTCCATGGTTGTCCTACTTTAAATTTTTGAAGTTGACAAAATCTTTGTATCTCTAAACTCATTTCTATTTTCATCAGTGAGGAAAGTGCCTAATAAGTTCACTGACCCTAAGATATCAAAGGCTTAATATTTTACTCTCTCTTAAAGTTTTTCATTTTAAAAGAAGGCAATATGTCCACCACAAAGGTCACCCCATGTATTGCCATGGCTTTGTTTGCTTGTTTGTGATCTTCACTATATGTCTGCTTGATATACAGGTATACAATTTGCATGCATATATGTCTTCATATGCACACATTTGGGTCTCCAATTTAGGTCTGCAGGAATGGTTGGAAAGAAGGAAAATGTTTCTAATGACTAATTTGAGCATGCACATCTATGTACACATACCAACATAAACAGGAAACAATCACTGTTTTAAGACAGAAAGTTTTCTGAACCACATTAAATTATGTCATTTTGGCCATCATTTTCTCTATTTATAAGATTGTATAGGTTATTTCATAGAAGTTACGAACAGATTTTTTTTCCCTTATATGTCAAAAAGAACACCACATTTAACTTATTGAAATATGAAAACCAGCCCCAGGAAAAAACTGACAAAGTATACTCCTACTTTGAACACAGTAGGTTATCAACAGAAATTAAACTATTTACACAAATGAGCTGACCTATGAATTTCAGCAGTGAGAAACCTGAGATGAGGCATATAGCATGTGACAAAAATGAACATGGAACCCTGGAGAGATGGCAACTATTTGTAAAGAAATCTACATCCACATGATATTCCACATGAAGAGAATAAATAGTGTTCCATTTATTCTTCTATAATGTGTCCCTTCTACTTTCAAAACTAGATCATTAAGGAGTGTATAGCAGCTCCTTTCTTCTCCCTTCTGCCAACTTGAGGGTAACTCTCTTCGAAGTCTGAGGTTACTAAAGGCAATAAGTCCACCACAAAGGTCACCCCATGTATTGCCATGGCTTTGTTTGCTTGTTTGTGATCTTCATTATATGTCTGCTTGATATACAGGTGTACAATTTGCATGCATATATGTCTTCATATGCACACATTTGGGTCTCCCAATTTAGGTCTGCAGGAATGGTTGGCATAAAATGCACAGCTTGGGGATTCTGATGGAATCTGTGTCATAGTCCCAGATACAATATAAAAATGTCAAAGTATGCTGTATGTCCCCAGAAAGCACAGTAATGAGAAACCATAATATGGAAGTGTGGATTCAGTGGTTCAGATGCCCTTGCTACTTCACAAGTTAAAAACAGAGAAATGTCTACCGTGAATGCATTTGGCTACAATGGTGCATCTCTAAGTGATAGAGCCCACTTTTGGTATTGGTTGGCAGGTAATGATATGAAACATGAATGAGAAATCTACTCAAGAAATAACCTGTCAGTCTGCCTTTAATCTTTGTTTTCAAGCATCCATGCCTCATAGTTTTTTCCTCATTTTCTTTATGAACAACTAAGGAAGCATTCTGGAACAAATTACTGATTTGAATGGTTGTTAAAAAGAAACTTGGGTGGAAAATTAGTGTATATTATATTATAAGTGTAAAGTATAAGCTATAAAAAACTCTAGTTTCTACTGATTCTGAAGAGAGATGTAGAGAGGAGCTTCAGAGAAAATAGGCAGTTGCTTATATTAAGCTAACCATTTATTTTTCAAGAAACATTTATTAAGTCACTACTGAGTTCCAAAGATTGTGAGAAACCATGGTGTAGTGGGAAAAAAATACTAATTTTCTATAAAGATTTTAATTCTGTTTCTTCTACTACTGGCTGCTAACCAAGAGTAGACTACTCTACTTTTATAAGCACTAATTTTCTCATTTGTAAAATAAAAAGAGTGAAATAGATATCTAAGTACCTTTCAGCTCTAAAGCTCATTACTGAATTTTTCATTTTTCAGTCAGATAGTGTGCCATATTGTAACTGTAGCCCATGGGTCTGCAGACTGCTGCTCCAGACTCCTCAAACTGAGCAGAGCATTTCCCATTCCCACAATCCCATTCATATCATGAGATTACTCTGATATTAGTCTTAAAATACAAAAATGCTGGAAAAAGAAAACACCTATACTTAGAAAAGGAGCACAAAAGCAGGGCTCCCCAGAGTGCAAACAGTAGAACATGAGGTCTAGAATGACAGTGTGCCTTCTAATTTATCACATGAATTTGACAAAATCTCATGTATGTTTTATGAGACATTACTCTTACAGTCTTCTTCATAAGAAAAAATGTGGTGATCAAATAAGTCTAAAAAAATCCTCTATGCTACCAATCTTAAAGATTCAGGAATAGCAGTTCTGAGAAGTCTTACTGTTAAAAAAAAAAGTTTAATGCTTATCTTTTCCAAATTTTTCAATGCACATGATTGTAGAATTCAAACACTGCAGTAGGAAATTAAACCAAGACTTGGCTCAATGGATTACTTAGGGAAAAAACCCAAGGTAACTAGGGCTAAGCCACCAATGAAGATTCCATTCTGCAGCCTTCACAAAAGGGCCCGTAGCCAAGATGGTGTTTGTTGTTAAACATACCAGCCACCCACAAATTTCAGTACTTCTGCTATGGGTCAAAAGGATGTCAGGTGAACACCATATACTCCTTACTGTTTAGGGAGTACAGATTATTTTCAAGAGTAGCTATAATGTTGCAAGGAATACAGGTTTTTGAAGTATAGATACACACAGTTCAATGGTATGTGTGCATACATATTCATGCTCAAATTACTCATTAGAAACATTTTCCTTATTTTTTCCTATTTAAATGGGTTGTGAATAACAGTGACTTGTATACAACTGTTAATCCAAAACAATGTCAGTCTCCATTGATGAAATCTCTGTGAAGGAATTCATAATAATTTAATTCACATCCAAGGTTTCTCCCTTTGCTGAAGTAACTATACTTCCTGATGTTTCTCGGACATTCTCAATTGCTTGTTGTTTGCAGTATGATGGTTCATAATACCTCTTTCACTTTCAAAAGTTCCTGGATTAAATAAGAAACTACATGGTCACTTGACCCATTACTTCCTCTATGTTAATGATTTTCAAATTTCTTTATTAGACCAAATCCTGTGCCTAAATTACAGAAACTCCATTATGAGAAACTACTTGATATCTTCACTGGAAATCTCCACCAAAAGGCCAACTATGCATAAGTGAATTTATGCCATACATTCAGTGGTTTTTACCAAGTCTTCTATCCCTTAGTGACTATCAGCTAAGGGGCTTGAAAGATCAGACAAGGGAAGCAGCAGTTTCCTCTAAGTATATGCTTAATCTGCCTATGTAGCTCTGCTCCACACACTTCCAAATGTTCCCTACCTATGATATTGAAGAATGGGTAACGGAGTTTTGCTCCATGCTAGATATTGAGGATTGGAATTTCCCAATATAGAAAAAGGAGGCAGTAAAACAAAATTTTATGAGGACCCATTGATGCTGCAGCCAGAATCATTCAGGTAATGTAAAGGGGTCGATTCAACATGACTTTCTAAATCGGGTTTATGAGAACCACACATTCACCATTAACTGCTGATCTACTGAGAGGAATGACTAGAAAAGAGTAGAATACAAACACAAGAATTTCTCAAAGTTAGCACCCTCTGCATCTCTTTTCCAGGACATTGAAAGCAGCACCATGCTTCTGTGGCCCCTCTGCTAACTCTTAGCCGCACTTACAATCAAGACAACAGTATGAAAGTAAAACTGGACTCCTGGAACATAGGAAAACCATCCTCTCAAGAACAAGCATCTATCCAGCAGGAAAAGCAGGCATGGAGGACTCACCTTTGCCTTGCCTGTTACCCCCCAGCAGGTGAGCCTTCACTTTATCCTCACCATATACACCTTATTTGTCTAAACTCTCAGTTTCCCACTTGTACAGCTGTAGGAACCTCCTCACTGTCCTGCCAGTAACCACTCTTGCCTCACCCCAGAGAAACTAGATATTTAAAAATGAAAATTCATTAATGTTATTTGCCTGTTCAAAGCTCATTAATGGGAGTTCAAAGCTCTCATTGCCTTCAGAATAAAGATCCAAATTTTACTATGGTCTAGAAGATTCTTCATGAACTGGTCTACGCTTATCCCTAAATTATCATTTTAAACCATTTTCCACACACTCCCAAATCTTTTACTACCCTAGACTTTGTTCAGCTCCTTGAGAGCACCCCTTGCCCTTCCATTTTATGTCCTCCTCTGAATAACCTGTCTAATGTGCTTGGAATAGTCTCCATCATCTTCCTTGACACCTATCACATTTCAGACCTCTGCTCAAACACCATTTCCTCTGGGAAACTTTTCTTAACTCCAAGACTAACTTCTCGCATACCTGAAATATACTCTGATGCCTCTACAAATTTTCCCATCTAGCATTCAACCTAAAGTTTGTCAATTTTTACTTGTATGACTTTTGATCACAAACTATCTGAACTAACCCTTTTTCATTATACTTTTAAGCAGAGTGCCTGTTTCAGAGTATGTTCTAAATAAATATTTACTAAATGTACAAATGACTAAGTGCCAATGTAATACATACACTCTTTATTGCCAACAGACATGTAAAGTGAAAGCCATCCTTCCAGGAGAGAATCTTAAAGGATCAGATTATTGTAGCTTCCCATAAAAAAATTTGTGATTTTTTTTCATTCAAACATTTATCCAAAATTCACTATCATATTAGTTGACTATGATATACTTGATTAATGATTAATGATCACTTATTATGTAGATTAGCACTTTTAGATTTACCTTAAAACTATTCAAAATTTGAGGAGTAGCTCATCCTCTTAGCATGGAATTTTTTGGAAACTTGCCTTATATGATATTTCATGGTTTTAGAAATCTTTATTATATTCTTTTCTGACTACAGCAGACAGATTGATGCTCTATCTGATGCTCTACACAGATTCCCTTAACCAGGACAGCACTTTCATCTATCAGCCACTATAAATGTTGGTTGCTAACAGGTCACAGCTGACCCCTTCACCAGAGAATTGCCCTTGGCTGATGGGGGCCTTCTCTCTTCTAAGAAAGAAGATGAAATTATGAGTTCATGGCCACTAGGTCACCGAATAACTAGCACATCTTAACACATGTAAAAGTACTAATAAAAAAATAACATTTCAAAAACAGCATTTTTCTTCCAAAAAATATTTGTCATTGCTATTTCAAAACTGCAAGACTTGATAAATGTCATTTCAAAATTAAGTTATAGGATTGAGATTTACAAAGGTAACTTGGTATACCAGGAGAAAGTCTTTCTCCTACCTCATCCAGCCCAGTGTAGATTAGAAATAAAATCATTCTAATTTATGATGTATTTAACAAATTCAAGCAATAATCAGGCCATCAGTCAAATGACATAGCTAATGACAAAATCATCATAATGCTATACTTGAAAAACTACATATTGAAAAAAGAATTAAACTGTGTTAATTGTTCAACAATCTTGCTTTAAGAGCCAAAGGGGGAAAAAAACCTAAAGGACTAAAATTAAGTGGCTCAATGTCCTATTCTGGACCAAACAGCTTCAGTCACTTATAGATCTCTAGAGATCCAATAAGTGTTCATCAATTAAAATAAGAGAAAAAGATAAACAACTCTTGTCAACATGGCTATTAATTTCAGAAGTATAGCCAGCTACTTACTCGGTCTCAGCTTGATCCCTGGTGAATAAAACTGGTTGGTACATAACTGACCATAGTTCACATAAGGTGACAGCTTCGAATCTCAAAGGTCCAAGATAAAGACTGCAGGGAATTCTAATGTCAAAGACTGCAGCCGAATGTTTTCTTGGGGAGCAGTGCTAGAAGGTAACTTTAATTGTCAAGCTGAAAAAAGTCACAGTGACAAATATGTCAAGTATTCTTATTTAACACAAAATAATTTAAGTCTTATCTAGACATTACTACTGTGGTAAAACCTTAAATTTAAAAATCTCTCCAATTCTATTTCCTATTTAAGGTTTTTAAATTTTAATACAGAAAGAAAAATTCTACTTTGAATATACTGTTGGTAGCCATAGAAATGCTTTCTTTAATTAGATTGTATTATATCTTTAAATTATTTTAAGTATAAGAAAATAAGAATAAGGTAAGCTCATTATTGAATGAACATATACAATCTTCTTCATAATTTGGTTTATTATTCATACTATACTTGATTATTAACATGCATAGCTATTTAAATGCCACCCTTTCTCTTTTGAGCAATGTTTATATTTAGAGGATTAGATCTTAAAAATTAAATGGAAAAAAATGAATTAGTAATTTTTCTACCAAACATAGAATAAAATCTTTACCTAAAATAATAAAAATAAAACCAATTTTTCCAGGTTACTGATATACAGCTAAATAATGAAAATTCCTAAATTACAAACAATTCCTTTTGTGTTTCAGAATGTTTATAGTAAATGTAAAATCAAACTCATGGTTATCCAATTATTGTATTTATTAAATATGTTAGATTGGAATATGTTTAAATTATAAGAATATGTTCAATTCAGTGGTTATTATGTTTGACATTAATTAGCAATTTTTGAACACATGCTTCTAATTTAAAAATCTTCCAGGAAGATCATATCAATCAATAATAATAAAATAGTGGAAATATTGTATGTATTCTTCGATATTTAAAAGAATAGTGTTATTACAATGGTAGGATTATTATTGTGGATGTTTTTCTTCAACAACATATGACAATAATTTTTACAATTCTTTCCTTAATTTTAGTGAGAATATTAGCCAAAGAAGTTATCAATTGAAGAGTGAAACTCACTAACCTCCTTTCACAGGGACACCTGTCCTGCAACTGTTGCAGAGAAATGTCTCAAAACCAAAAAGCCAAGTGCTCACTAGCAACTTGAATATTAAGGACTGTCATCATGTAAGGCCTCATTACCCAGTAGAAATCCTGGAAACTTGAGAAAAAAGCAAGGAAAATGTGGGTGAAGAATGGAAACAGTAGGAGAAAAAAATTTAGCCAAATTTAACAAAATAAGTAATGAGTTTTTACTCTAAATGAAAACTTTTCTCATATATGTGATATTTTGGAAATATCTTTAGCCAAAAAATTCCAGATGTATTAAGAAAGAATTTATGGTTAATTAACCAACAATGATTCTAGTCCCTTCACCACTGTAACCCACCTTAAAGAAATCCTTCCCAATAATTGTGTAAATGAGACATTTCCTACTAGTTGATAGGAAGATAATTACCTAACAGGAATTTTCAAAGTTATAAAGGCACATTATAGTTTAGAGTAATCTTATTAAAAATCAAATTCACAACATCAACAGATCCTTCCTGTGCCATGTAATTACATTACAGAGATTTAATTGAAATAAACTGGAAATGAAACCTGGCCTAGCACAGGCATGTACTGGTGGTTAAGGCTCAGCAGGGTGGTACTAGTTCATTAAATATAATCTTCACATATGTCTATATTCCATTTTAAGAAAATATTAAAAGGACAGTAACTTAATTGAACAGATTAATATATAAATACAATTTCTCTTATGTATGTAAAACATACTTGAAAACAATCATATAGATAAAGACAAACTATGACTGTATGCAAAAAGAACTGGTTTTCTTTTCTCCAGGGTACTTAAGGGCAAAAGATTACCTATAGAAAAATTAAACATTCATAATGTTGGTATATGAATTAATATAAAAATAATTAACAAAAAGTCCCTATTACAAAAATTTCTAGGCCTCAAGTTTTGGTTTCTCAAAGTGATAAGACATAGTGCATAAGCCGATGGCATCATAAATGCATCAGCAGCCACTGAAAGGCCACAACAAGGTCAGAGATGACATCATTGCTAACCCCTTTGCAGCAACTCTGGATTCTGAGGATCCTTAGGAAAGTGAGCCAACTACAGTTTTCTCATATTTTTTCCACCCAAGAGCATGAATTTATCCAGGTATAAGTTTTATAAGTTCTACCTTAAGCTCAAATAAACTAACCAGAAAAGTGAGTTTCTATTTGGGTCTCTGTGGCACTGGGTGCGAGGCATCAAGATTCACAGGTCAACAGAACAAGTGTGCATGCGTTTGGAAACAGCCCACATATATTTATTAATGAATAACATGAGAAAACCCCTTTATGTAAATGTTGCACAATCCAAATAAAGGAATCCCAGCATGAGAGCTACGCGGCCCTTGGCCACTGGGTCTGACCAAGTAGAGCAAGGCGGGCGCTCTCAAAGCAGGCTGAAGGCAACAGGGGCAGTGGTAGCATTGGTGGTGATGGTAAGAAGAAAAGGCCAAAGCACAGGCCTCCGATGACAATGCAGGTCATGGAAGGGATATTCACTGGGAATTTAAAAGTCTAAAGGGTAGACTTTAAAAAATCTTTACAATAGATTTGCTAGAGCAATTTTTTTTCATAAATACAAATTTCTTTGTCATACATTCCATATTTTTAAAGAAGTAATAGCAAATCAAAACCCTTCTATATTATTTTGGAACTAACACTTAGCAGAAATTCTAAACTAGCTCCAACACAAAAGGGGATTGCCTGGCTCACCCAACTTCACAGTGGGCTTGATTCCGCAGCTCCACTATGTCAACAAGGAACCTATTTTTTTTCATTGCTTGGTTTTCCATAGAGTCAGATTCATCTTCAGTTTGATTTTCCTTCTTAAGACAAAATGGTTGAAGAAGTACTTGTATAAGGCATTTCATAAGGCAATGAGAGAGCTTCTGTACTCCAGAAGATTCAATAAAAGCTGTCAGCTGAGTTTTCATCACACCAGCCCTAAAAGCATTCCTTTGGCCAGAGAAATGTCATGTGCTGATTGGCTTAAGCCTGGGTTAGTGAACTAATCACCATCGAAAAGAGATGAATGGGGCATTGGCTCTCACTAATCAAGGGCCACTGGGGTAATGTCAATTCCATCTAAATTTTAGTGTCTATACAATGCAGGGGTGAAGTTACAGATACCATTTCATGTTTACACCAAAGCTATTTCCTCTCTTTTTACTTTCTTATCAAACTTCAATGGGGACAGGACAGTGAACAGAGATCCACGGAATTGTGACCCAATTTTGGCCAGTGAGACATTCAAGGGTAAGCCTGTTGGGAAGCTATTTCCTGTTTCCTGTCTTTGAACTTTTTCATGCAAGGATGAGGCTTACAGTAACATTAACTGTCGTGAAAACATTAAAAGAAAGCCCAGAAAAATCACAGATATCTCCCCTTTTACTCTGAAAATGTCCTGCCACTAAATATCTGCTGCAAATGAAATGTCATTTTGTTACATCTTTTTTTGACCCTTTCATCACTGAAAGCTGGAATGACCTAGAGAAACACAGACTGTAATATGTAAGCTCAATAGTAAAATGAAATGAAGTTGATTGTTGTATGCTGAAAAAATCAAAGATCCAGTCAAGAACAAGCACTAAACAAAAATGGGGCAACTTTCTAGAAAAGTCTGGAATACATATATTTAGAGACTATGTAACTTTTGATGAAAAAGCAGGCACATTGAGGCCAGAAGCATACTGTAATACTAACGTTAAAAATATTATTGAAGAATCCATCATTTTGTTCCTGTCCCTACCCCTTCATAATTAACTTATTCTGTCTACTGCCCAGGAGAGCGTGGTCCCATGCATTATATGATAACCTCATTCCTCAGACTTTAGTTGATTGGACCAGAAATGGGCAATTGACGTGGAATGAGCTAGTCCATTGGCTGACTCAAGTGAATGAGCAATTATTTTTCTCACCTCACAAATCTGACTTTTGGAATTGAGACTCTGAAAAGTTAAGGTTAAGTCACATTAATATCAGAGTAGACACCATGGTAAAAGTCCAGGAGCTCCTGCTGTGTAGGACATAGATTTATCCTGGTTCTTCTTATTTTTGAGGTTTCTCTTAAACCATATATCCACTATATTCTTAATTTATAATGAGTACACCAAATGCTTAGGGTTTTTTTATTATTGATAATTCTTTTAACTTTATTTCTACAAAGACTTTGAGTATTATGATTCCATAATCTTGGGAAATAGGCATCCCTTCTTAATATCTTTTTTGAAAACTTTATTATGAAAAATGTTAAAATAATGTATACAAAATTAGAGAATATAAGTAAATTAACTGTCATGCACTCATCATTCAGCTTCCATAATTATCAACATTTTTGGTAGTAATTTTGACAAAATTTTAAAAATTATTAGTTTGGGTTATCCTGAAATACATATTCCTTACAAACTTGAAATGTTTGAGAGTAAGTTTTTTATCAATAAGCAAGATAGTCTTAAAAAAATCTAACTTTTTAATGAATATATGAATTTTGCTTTGCTAGCATCATGGTGTTACACTTACATAAACACAAACAAAAAAGCAAACATGATTCAGTATTTGCAGGTAGTAACCTTTTATAAGTAAAATGTAATGTATCCAGCAAAGTAACTGGATATATTTTCATTTTTATCATATTAATTAATAGAATAAGCTACTCTATGCTCAGAGGGAGTTTATACCTTACTAAATACCTTGATTCTCACATTACAGATTTTTTAAGAGGACATTATTTGAAATATTTATTCTGGTTATAAATGTTTTATATTAAATTTTACAAAGTTTTTGTTTTCTTATAGTCTACCTCTATGTGGGGCCTACATACTTTTGTGGGATTGGAGAAGTTAAATGTATATAATGAACAACATTATTATTGCTAAATTTAGGACTGCTTTTTATTATGTAAGAATAGAAGTAAATCTTTCTATTCTTCTATGCACTTGGCCAGTAGCCTTTGGAATTAAGTATATAACAATGTTGAAATATTACGTTTATAAACATTCAATTGTATAAATTTTGGGGAAAATATTAAGTAGGGAATCAGAAAAACTGTGTTACAGTCCAGGTCAATTTGCCTCTCTGGGGCTCAGTTTTCTTACTTGTAAAATGTACATTTTAGACTACAAGACCTTTACTTTTCTTTCATTTCTAAAATTTGATGTTTAGCTCCCCTTTCACAATGAACAAATAGAGTTTTTTCTTTATTAAATATCATATTTAAAGTTAGAGGAAATATTTAATCTGCTTTAATGATTTTTACTCATAGCTTAGGAAACTGAAATTTAAAGAAATTATTCATAGGGTTGATCAAGAAAAGATGGCAGTGTCAGAAGCCAGGAAGAAACCACCTCCCAAAACCACATACACCATGAAAAAAAACAAATATAACTAATTCTGAAAGAGCAACCAGAAAGAATACTGCAACAGACAGCCTACATCTGGGGAAAAGATAAGACCTCACAGAAAAGGGTAAAGTAGCAAAGCTGCGATCTGGTGGGAACCAAGCCCTCCCCAAATCCCAGCTCACTAGCAGGAGGAAGAGAAATGGAGCAGGTAGGAGTAGAAGCCCATGACTGCTAAAAACCCACACCTGGAGATCTGCTCCAGGAGCATAAACCCATGTTACATGGTACTCTGGAGATTAGTGAGGTTGGAAAGCAAAGACAAGAAGACTACTCAGAGCAACTGAGCTTCCAGCTGCTTCTGGAATTGTGGGGAACAGGTACCCACAATTGGCTGCTCTGGGACAAAAGAAAGGTGTACACTTTGAAAGACCTCCCAATAGTGAGAGGGGCACTACAGGGGCAAGGATTACACAGAGCATGCTCTTCAGGAGAAAGGACAGGTGGACAAAATCATCCCAGCACACTCAGCCCAGAATGTTGGGAACTTTCAGAAGCTTCAGGAACCCCATCCCCTGGCTGGCAATGCAGTGCTGAAACCCCCAAAGCAATTCACAGCCTGCCACTCAGTCCTCCTGGCTGGCACTGGTTCACAAACCTGCTGCCCCTGCCAATGAGCTAGGACAGCTGGAGGGTGGTGTCACCTAGGGCAGCTACAGGGGACTAAGGCAAAGGCTCATCCCTGTGCACTCAACTCAATGACCCTGGCAGGGGAGGCAGGCATTGCAGCTGAAAAGAATGAAAGAGGTCTTTCCTCCCAGTAGACACTGGTGCAGCTTACCTGTGACCCCCCCCAATAATGCTCCGGGTGCTGGGAAGCTTCATAGAGTACAACTTCTGGACACTAGACGGCACTGCCTACACAAGTTATAATTCCATAGTAATCATAAGAAATATGAAATGGCAAAAAAACCTTATAAAAACCAAAATCCCTCAAACACCAGAAAGAAGGCTAAGAGAAACTGAAATCACCAACCTTCTGGATCAACATTTCAAAATAAAAACCATAAATGTGCTCACGGAGCTAAGAAAAATATTCAAGATCTCAAGGAGGACTTCAAGAAAGAGAAACTTTGAAAAATATAGTAACTGAAAAAAACATACTATGGTGGGATTTAAAAGCAGATTAGATGAGGTAGAGGAGTTGGTAAATGAAACAGAAATTAGAGAACAGGAATACGAAGAAGCTGAGTCACAGGGAGAATAAAGGATCTCTAGGAAATAAGAATAGTAAGAGAATTGTGCGACCAATCCAAATGGAACAATATTCACATTATAGGGGAGCCAGAAGAAGAAGAGAGTAAAAGGGACAGAAAGTCTCTTTGAGAAACTAATTGCTGAAAAATTCCTCAACCTGGGGAAGGAAATAGTCTCTCAGGCCATGGAAGTGCACAAATATCCCAACATAAGGGAGATCAAGACATATAATAATTAAGACAATATCAAGCATATAACAATTAAAATGGCAAAGATCAAGGACAAGGACAGAGTATTAAAGGCAGCTAGAAAGAGAAAAAACATCACCTACAAAGGAAAACCCATCAGGCTATCATCAGACTTCTCAGCAGAAACCTTATAGGCCAGAAGGGAGTTATATGATATATTTAATGCAATGAAACAGAAGGGCCTTGAATGAAGAATACTCTACCCAGCAAGATTATCACTTAAATTTGAAGCAGGGATTAAACAATTTCCAGTTAAGCAAAAGTTGAGGGAATTTACCTCCCACAAAACATCTCTACAGTGTATTTTACATGGGCTAAACAGCTGTCACAAATAAAACCACAGTAAAGAAAGCTGAACAATTAATTACTAAGCAGATGCAAAATTAAATCAACTATACCCAAAGTCAGTCAAGAGATACACAGAGTACAGAATATGATACCTAATATATAAAGAATGGAGGAGAAATAAAAAGCAGGGAAAAAAAATAACCTGTAGATTGCATTTGAAATAGCATACTATGTGAGTTAAGTTAGACTGTTAGATAGTAAAGAAGCTACCCTTGAACCTTTGGTAACCATGAATCTAAAGCCCACAATGGCAATAAGTAACATATCTTTTGATAATCACCCTAAATGTAAAGGGACTGAATACACCAATCAGAAGATACAGAGTTACTGAATAGATTAAAAAAAAAAGCCAGAACCATCTAGATGCTGCCTACAAAAGACTCAATTCAAACCGAAAGACATACACAGACTAAATGTGAAGAGATGGAAAAAAAAATTTATGCAAATAATAGGGAGAAAAAAGCAGGTATTGCAGTACTTGAATCAGACAAAATAGACTTCAAAACAAAGAAAGTCACAAGAGACAAAGAAGGACATTACATAATCATAAAGGGCTCTGTCCAACAAGAGGATATAACCATTACAAATATCTATGCACCCAACATAGGAGCAACCAAACATTTGCAACAAATACTAACAGAATTAAAGGGGGAAATAGAATGCAATGTATACATTTAAGAGACTTCAACACATCACTCACTCCAAAGGACAGATCAATCAGAAAGAAAATAAGTGAGGAGGCAGAGGCACCAAAAAACACATTAGAACAGATGGACCTAAGAGGCATCTACAAAATACTCCACTCAAAAGCAGGAGGATATACATTCTTCTCAAGTGCACATGGAACATTTTTCAGAATAGATCATATACTAGGCCACAAAAAGAGCCTCAGTAAATTCAGAAGGACTGAAATTTTGCCACTGAGTTTCTCAGACCATAAAGGTATGAAACTAAAAATAAATTATACAAAGAAAACAAAAAGGCCACAAATACATGGAGGCCTAATAACACGCTCCTAACTAATAAATGGATCAATGACCGAATAAAAGCAGACATCAAGAAATATATAGGGACAAATAAAAACAACAACTCAACATCACTAAATCGGTGGGATGCAGCAATGGCTGTATAAGAGGGAAGTATATTACAATACAGGCTTACTTCAAGAAAGAGGAACAATCCCAAATAAACAGTCTAAGCTCACAACTAAATGAAATTAGAAAAAGAAGAACAAATGAGGCGCAAAATAAACAGAAAGAGGGACATAATAAAGATGAGAGCAGACAATAAATAAAATTGAGAAGAATAAAAAATAGAAAGAATCAACGAAAGCAGGAGCTGGTTCCTTGAGAAAATAAGCAAAATAGAGTACAGATTTATCAAGAAAAAAAGAGTCTATGCACAAAAACAGAATACGAAATGAGAAAGGAAAAATCACTACAGATACCACAGAAATAGAACAAATTATTAGAGAACAGTATGAAAAATTATATGATAACAAATTGGATTATCTAAAAGAAATAGAAAACTTTCTAGAAAAATAAAACTTTCCAAGACTGACACAGGAAGAAACAGAAAATCTGAACAGACTAACTACCAGCAATGACATTGAATTGATAATCAAAAAACTACCTAAGAACAAAATCCCTGGACCAGGTGGCTTCACTGCTGCATTTTATCAAACATTTAGATAAGACCTAACACTTATCCTCCTTAAAGTTTCCCAAAAAGTAGAAGAGGGGGGAAATTTTCCAAACTCATTCTATGATGCACTCCTAACAAAACAAGGCAAACACACCACAAAAAAAGAAAATTCTAGACCAATATGACTGAACATAGATGCAAAAACAGTCAACAAAGTATTAGTAAACTGAATTCAAAAATGCATCAAAAAAATCATCCATCATGAGCAAGTAGGATTTATTCCAAGGATACAAGGATAGTACAATATTTGAAAATCCATCATCATATACAACATCAACAAAAAGAAGGACAAAAACCACATGATCAAGGTGGAGCCAAGATGGTGGTGTGAGTAGGACAGTGGGAATCTCCTCCCAAAAACATACATATTTTTGAAAATACAACAAATACAACTATCCCTAAAAGAGAGACCAGAAGACACAGGACAACAGCGAGACTACATCCACACCTGTGAGAACCCAGCGCCTGCTGAAAGGGGTAAGATACAAGCCACAGACCGGTGGGACCCGAGACCCCTCACCCCAGCTCCCAGCAGGAGAAGAGGAATCAGAGTGGGGAGGGAGAGGGAGCCCAGAACTGCTGAACACCCAGCCATAGCCATCCGCACCAGAGCGCAGACACACAGTGCATGCGTGGAGGGCTGGAAACTAGGGAAGCAGGACAGTAAGACCTGTGAGCGGGTCCCAAAGCCGGCGCCCCTGGGACAAAGAAAAGTGAGTGCTTTTTGAAAGTCTTAAAGGGACAGGGATCCCACACTGGATGGAAGTATTCCGGGTCACAGTCCAGCAGCTGGAAATTCCAGGGAACTCCGGGTGCACTAACCCCCTGGGCAACAGCTCTGAGACCTGTCACGGAGGTAAACAGCCAAACAGCCCCCTGTCCATTACCCCTCCCAGGCACCGCCATAGCAGAGCAGCGGCCTGAGGCTGGCCACGCCTACAGTGAGGGAGCTTCCTCCATACCACAGGGCAAGACACAGAGACCCAGTCTACATGCAATTAACCAACACAAGCCACTAGGGGTCGCAGTTGTCCCAGTAAAGAAAGGCCAGGAACAACTGGAAAAAGTCTAGGATCTCCCAGCTGACAGATGCATCAATAGCATACCACTGCACCTATCAACATGAAAAGGCAAAAAAATTTGATCCAGAAAATACTAACCCAGACAGCTTTAACATCTTCTACAACTTCCCCTGAGAAGGAACCTGGGGAGATAGATTTAACCAGTCTTCCTGAAAAAGAATTCAAAACAAAAGTCATAACCATGCTGATGGACTTGCAGAGAAATATGCAAGAACTAAGGAGGGAGAATACAGAAATAAAACAAGCTCTGGAAGGACTTCAAAACAGAATGGACAAGATGCAAGAGACCACTAATGGACTAGAAAACAGAGAACAGGAACGCAGAGAAGCTGATGCAGAGAGAGATAAAAGAATCTCCAAGAATGAAAGAATATTAAGAGAACTGAGTGACCAATCATAATGGAACAATATCTACATTATAGGGGTACCAGAAGAATAAGAGAGAGAAAAAGGGATAGAAAGTGTCTTTGAAGAAATAATTGCTTAATTGCTGAAAATTTCCCCAAACTAGGGGAGGAAATGGCCTCTCAGACCACAGAGGTAAACAGAACGCCCATTACAAGGGATCCAAGGAGGGCAACACCAAGACACATAATAATTAAAATGGCAAAGATCAAAGATAAGGACAGAGTATTAAAGGCAGCCAGAGAGAAAAAAAAAAGGTCACCTACAAAGGAAAACCCATCAGGCTATCACCAGACTTCTCAACAGAAACCTTACACGCCAGAAGAGAATGGCATGATATACCTAATGCAATGAAACAGAAGGGCCTCGAACCAAGAATACTGTATCCAGCACGATTATCATTTAAATATGAAGGAGGGATTAAACAATTCCCAGACAAGCAAAAGTTGAGGAAATTTGCCTCCCACAAACCACCTCTACTGGGCATCTTACAGGGACTGCTCTAGATGGGAGCACTCCTAAAAAGAGCACAGAACACCCAACATATGATAAAGGGAGGAGGAGGAATACGAAGGGAGAGAAATAAAGAATCATCAGACCATGTTTATAATAGCTCAGTAAGCAAGTTAAGTTAGACAGTAAGAGAGGAAAGAAGCTAACCTTGAACCTTTGGTAACCACAAACTTAAAGCCTGCAATGGCAATAAGTACATACCTTTCAATAATCACCCTAAATGTACATGGACTGAATGCACCAATCAAAAGACACAGAGTAATAGAATGGATAAAAATGCAAGACCCATCCATATGCTGCTTACAGGACACTCACCTCAAACCCAAAGACATGCACAGACTTAAAGTCAAGGGATGGGAAAAGATATTTCATGCAAACAACAGAGAGAAAAAAGCAGGTGTTGCAATACTAGTATCAGACAAAATAGACTTCAAAATAAAGAAAGTAACAAAAGATAAAGAAGGACATTACATAATGATAAAGGGCTCAGTCCAACAAGAGGATATAGCCATTATAAATCTATATGCACCCAATACAGGAGCACCAACATATGTGAAACAAATACTAACAGAATTAAAGGAGGAAATAGAATGCAATGCATTCATTTTGGGAGACTTCAACACACCACTTACTCCAAAGGACAGATCCACCAGATAGAAAATAAGTAAGGACACAGAGGCACTGAACAACACACTAGAACAGATGGACCTAATAGACATCTATAGAACTCTACACCCAAAAGCAACAGTATTCACATTCTCCTCAAGTGCACATGGAATATTCTCCAGAATAGACCACATACTAGGCCACAAAAAGAGCCTCAGTAAATTCCAAAAGATTGAAATTCTACCAACCAACTTTTCAGACCACAAAGGCATAAAACTAGAAATAAATTGTACAAAGAAAGCAAAAATGCTCACAAACACATGGAGGCTTAACAACATGCTCCTAAATAATCAATGGATCAATGACCAAACTAAAATGGAGATCCAGCAATATATGGAAACAAATGACAACAACAACACAAAGCCCCAACTACTGTGGGATACAGCAAAAGCAGTCTGAAGAGGAAAGTATATAGCAATCCAGGCAAATTTAAAGAAGGAAGAACAATCCCAAATGAATGGTCTAATGTCACAATTATCAAAATTGGAAAAAGAAGAATAAATGAAGCCTAAGGTCAGCAGAAGGAGGGACATAATAAAGATCAGAGAAGAAATAAATAAAATTGAGAAGAATAAAACAACAGCAAAATTCAATGAAACCAAGAGCTGGTTCTGTGAGAAAATAAACAAAATAGATAAGCCTCTAGCCAGACTTATTAAGAGGAATAGAGAGTCAACACACATCAACAAAATCAGAAACGAGAAAGGAAAAATTATGACAGACCCCACAGAAATACAAAGAATTATTGGAGAGTACTATGAAAACCTATATGCTAACAAGCTAGGAAACCAAGGAGAAATGGACAACTTCCTAGAAAAATACAACCTGCCAAGACTGACACAGAAAGAAACAGAAAATGTAAACAGACCAATTACCAGCAACGAAATTGAAGCAGTAATCAAAAAACTACCAAAGAACAAAACCCCCGGGCCAGATGGATTCACCTCAGAATTTTATCAGACATACAGGGAAGACATAATACCCATTCTCCTTAAAGTTTTCCAAAAAATAGAAGAGGAGGGAATACTCCCAAACCTTTATGTTACTCATGAAACCATAAAACTCTTAGAATAAACATAGGTAAAAATCTCTTGAATTTAAACATGAGCAACTTTTTCCTGAACACATCTCCTTGAGCTAGAGATTCAAAAAGAAAAAATGAATGAATGGGACTACAACAAACTAAAAAGCTTCTGTACAGCAAAGGTCACCATAAGTAGAAAAAAGACATACTACAGTATGGGAGAATATATTGGTAAACAGCATATCTAATAAGGAGTTAACATCTAAAATAAATAAAGAACTCACAGAACTCAACATCGAAAAAGCAAATAACCCAATTAAAAAATGGGTGGAGGATCTGAACTGACACTTCTCCAAAGAAGAAATTCAGATGCCCAACAGGCATGTGAAAAAATGCTCCACATAGCCAATTATCAGGGAAATGCAAATTAAAACTACAATGAGACACCACCTCACACCAGTTAGGATTGCCAACATCCAAAAGACAAGGAACAACAAATGCTGGCATGGATGCAAATAAAGGGGAACCCTTGTACACTGTTGGTGGGAATGTAAATTAGTTCAACCATTATGGAAAGCATATGGAGGTTCCTCAGAAAACTAAAAATAGAAAACCATTTGACCCAGGAATTCTACTCCTAAGAATCTACCCAAAGAAAACCAGAACCTAGGTTCAAAATGACATATGCACCCCTATGTTTATCGCAGCACTATTACAATAGCCAAGATATGGAAGCAACCTGTGTCCATCACTAGATGAATGGCTAAAGAAGATGTGGTACACATACAAAATGGAATACTATTCAGTCATAAAAAGAAAACAAATCCTACCATTTGCAACAACATGGATGGAGCTAGAGGATGTTACCTCAGTGAAATAAGACAAGTGGTAAAAGACAAGTACCAAATGATTTCACTCATTTGTGGAGTATAACAACAAAGCAAAACTGAAGGAACAAAACAGCGGCAGACTCACAGACTCTAAGAAGGGACTAGTGTTTACCAAAGGGAAGGGGTTGAAGAGGGTGGTTGGGGAGGGAGGGAGAAAGGGATTAAAGAGCATTATGATTAACACACATAATGTAGGGGGGTGCATGGGGAAGGCAGTATAGCACAGAGAAGACAAGTAATGACTCTATAGCATCTTATGCTTATGGACAGTGACTGCAATGGGATGTGGGGGGGACTTAATAATATGGATAAATGTAGTAACTACAATGTTGCTCATGTGAATTGTATGTCAATCATACCTCAATAAAAAAATTAAGAAATTATTCATAGTATATGTTTCTAATAAATTGATCCTCTAGTGTATTTACATGCTTGGATTTGGAAAAGATTTTCTCTTTGCTCTTTAGATGTTTTACTCTGCAAACTTATGATTATAAGCAAAAACAGAAAACTCTTATGTAATTATTACTTCTTGCTTTAGAATTTTACTTAAAAGTAGAGGCTGGGTATCCTGGTTTTGTTCAATAATAAGGGGTCTAGAGTTATAATAATTTCCACACAGGAACAGGCATTTATAGAGAAGAGCTGGAATTTAAAAAAAAAAAAAGACAAACTACTTATTTTAACATATTATTAAATCACAAATTTAACAAAAAAGTCTCTTTCACACTCTACAGAACTTTTTATTGATGTTAATTAAGAAGCCTTCAAACTTTCAAGTTTGATCTCCAGTGAGAAGTGGATCTGCCTTTAGATATGCACTGTGCAATGTGATACCACTTGCCACCAGTGATTACTGAGCAGTTGAAATGTGGCTAGTACCACTAAGAAACTTAATTTTTAAATTTAACTTAATTTAAATTTAAATCCAAAATTAATTAAACACCCTTTAAGTATCTGTGGAACAATGTCTAGGTCTGATCCATTTTCCAGTTGTAAATGTTATGAAATCAATATACAAATTAAATATTTCCAATAAAAATTTACTGCCTCAGAAAATAAACCATTAACAAAATGAAAAGACAACCTACATAATGGGAAAAAAGATATTCTGTAAACCATAAATATAGTAAGTGGTTAATATCTAAAATATATAAGCAATAACTTATACAACTCAATAAACCCCATAAAGAGTCCAATTTAAAAATGGGCAAAGGACTTAAATAGTATACACGATATATGTAAGTCAAACATTTTTCTAAAGAGGATATATAAGTGTCCTACAGGTACATGAAAAGATGCTCAACACCACTAGTCATTAGAGAAATGCAAATCAAAACCAAAATGAGATATCATCTCACCTCTGTTAGAATGGCTATTATCAAAATTCCAAGAGATAACAAATGCTGGTATGGATACAGAGAATGGGCACGCTTATGTTCTGTTGGTGGGATTGTAAATTGGTGTAAACAGTATGGAGCATTCTCAAAAACTTATAAAAATAGAACTACTATGATCCAGCAATTTCACTTTTGGGAATATATCCAAATGAGAACAATGTATCAAAGATATATATGAACCCCGATGTTCATAGCATTGTTATTTACAATAACCAAGACAATGGAAACAAGCTAAGTTGTCCATCAATGGATAAAGACATTGTGGGATATATATATATATACATGTACATATACATATATATATATATATATATATATATTTATACGCACACACATACATACATACATACATAGACAATACAATGTAATAATATCAGCCACATGAAAGAAGGAAATCCTGTTATTTGCAATAACATGGATGGACTTTGAGGGCATTACACTAAGTAAAATAAGTCAGACAGAGGAAAGACAAATACCGTATGACCTCACTTATATGTAGAATCTAATACAACAACACAATAACAATAACATACTGATAGAAAAAGAGATCAGATTTGTGGCTACCAGAGGCAGGTTGTTGTCAGGAGAAGAAATTGGAGGAAGGCAGTCAAAAGGTACAAATTTTGAGTTATAATATAAGTAAGTACTAAGGATATAATATACACACTAAGACTATAGTTAACATCATAAGAAATATGGGGAAGTTGTTGAAAGAGTAGTTCCTAAGAGTTCTTATGGCAAGGAGAAATATTTTTTCTTTTCTTTTTATTGTATTTATATGATATGATGAGTGTTAACTAAAACTACCATAATCATTTCACAATATATGTAAGCCAAACCATCATGCTGTAGACTTTAAACTTACATGGTGATGTATTCAATTATTTCTTAATAAAACCAGAAAAAAGTATAGTGCCTGAATTGAGATTTTTGAAAGTATAAAATACACAAGAAAAAAGGAATGTAAAATATGTCATTAATAATTTTTAAAATATTGACTATATAATGTAATGATAATATTTTTAATATATTGATTTAAAATTATTAAAATAATTTTGTTGGTTTCTTTATAGTTTGGAATAAGGAATTTTCCTTATCATTTGGATAAACATGGCAACTAGAAAATGTAAAGTTATTTAAACTTAAAATTATGTGGCCCAATCTACATTTCTATTAGATAATACTGGTCTGGAGCATTGGTTCCTTTAGAGAGAATAATTTCTAAGCAGCACCAGTTCCTGCTAAATATACTTATAAAATTTTCGATTCTGATAGTTATTAAATAAAAAATAAACTTAAAAGAAACTTATTAGAAGTACATGAGATTCTATCTGTAGAGAACAGATTTAGAGTCACTGGCTAAATTTTCAGAATATATCCAGAATTTTGGAATTGTAAAAGACCTTACCTTAACTAAATTGTTTATTTTACACAAAAGAAAGTGAATTTCATCTTATATTTCCAATATCACTTAGCAAATTTGTGGTCAAGGCAGAACTAAAAATTGTAATTTTTAGTCTGTTTTGCCTCAGGATGAATAAGTACAAGGGAATTAAGAATTCAAATAATAATTACAAGAAAAACTACCCAGCAAAGCTCATCAAAAATGATGAGCTTTATCTTAAAATTCCTTGAAAGCCCTTTCTGTACATAAATGGTCAAAACAAAAGTTGATTTTAAAAAAGAAACATGTTTCTCAAAGATGTTTTACTCATTTCATAATCAGTTATTCTTTCCCACTTTTCTCAAGTCTTTTTGAAAGATGAAATCTTATACCATACGAACTACATACTCACTATGGCCATTCATTGCAGTACAAGTGGCCAAGAAAGAGTTAAGACTGGGAGCAAACTTAAGACCAAACTGATTTTAAAAAGTTGCTGATGTGAAGTACCAGGTCTCGTGGGGAAATGACACACAGGCTGCACCATTGACTTGCCAATTAATCCAAGGAGCGGCATGGCCATTAGTTCAAGAAAGAGACGCTTGCTTGCCTGCTTGCCTAGAGGTAAGAGCTGGGTCTGCAGCTGCCAAGCAGCAGGATGACAGAAATGAATGGGTGGGGGGGGGTGGAATTAGGACTGAGGATCTACGTATGTCATTATCTTGTCTTGGCTTCAACGCAAGACCTAAATGTCAGACAAAATATGGTAGCTTGTGAAATATACGGAAGACTCATTTATTATAAAAGCTTTCAAAATGTGAACAGTTTTCTAAGTACCTTTATGACAGCATCACAGGAGGCACATTCTATTAATTCCTACAAACGCTAAAACAAGTCTTCAAATTTAATAATGAAACACCTGAAAGTTAGGCTCTTATCACTTTACAGAGCTATAAATAATTTTATATAGTATACATATAGTATCCGGATCAAAGACGCCAAATTCAGTGAAGTTTTTGAAACTCTGCTGCTTTATTATTTGTACATTAGGGTCTTGTTCATTTTCGTCATACTTGCCTATTTTCTTTTACACATTGAAGTCTGGGGTTCAAGATTCTTTTAATAGCTACATGATTAACTTGTCTATGGGAATTTCCACGCATGAAATAATGCAGTGAAAGTCACTGCATTTGATCCTGACACTGAGAAATTGCTAGCAGCTCAATCCTACCCTGAAGTTAATTAAGAATACCATGGATGTGCTCTTTAGGGAGGTATTTCATGGTAATTCATAGGGAAAAAACACAAATTCAACTGAAAGAACCCACTAAACAGTGGAAATCTCAACTATGTTCTTTAAATGTGCTGAGCGTATTGAGTCACAATGTGCAACTAAATGAAGCCATGGAAATCATACTTAGAAAAGCACATGTAGCTTTCTCTCACCTGACATGGATGAAATATGGCTGTACAATTAGCATATTCTATTTATTACCCTAAAATGTTTTCTGTCAGAGATAGACTGCCTTATTCTAAATTATTTCCTGTCTTTGTTGTGACCCAATTCATGGTGTGTAACTCAGGAGATAAAATTTAGGCCTCCTAGAATCTAGTTGGCCACCAGTTTGCTACAGGCCACCCTTTCGGCACTGAATCAGAATGAAAAGAGTCTTGGGCAGTAGACAGCTTCATCACTGCTTCCAAGTTCAGGCTGGCTGGGCTCCCAAATCTCTTGGGGTATGTTGGCTGCCAGAGCAAATTAGTCTCACTTTATCTTTGGGCAGTGACTTTGCTAACTCTATTGGCTCTGGGGGGCCTCTGCCTTCCAACATAAGCAGGTGACACATTAAAAAAGAAAGTGTAGTGAAGATATTGATCCCCTTCCCACCAAAAAAATGGTACTAATGGCTAAAAAAGAATAATTAGAAAAGCTATGAGGGAAGGAGAATCCAGTTAGAAAACATGAGAGAAATCAGGGCTTCAGTTACAGTTAAAAGGGGCCAAGAGCAGTATAGGATCACTATAAAAAACATTGACACTGGACCTCAATTTATAATCTGAAAAATATTAATGCCACTGATGAAGCAGATGAAACAACAGATTTTATCCAATATGTACATTAAATGTATATTTTTAAAAGACAGCAAAGAGAGAGGAATAGAGTGGAAGCAGTCAGATGTGAGAATCAGAAAAATCAGACAGGCTTGAGTAAATCAATCAAGGAGTTCATGTTATATTAACAGAAACCTCATGCCCAAATAGAAATGTTTTAGATGAAATGTCTCCAGTCCACGTCTTCAGTCTCCCATATTAGTGAGGAAGCTGGAGGTTTATGTGGTGAGTGTGGGTGTGGGTGTTGTGTATACTTGTAAATTAGCAAAGAGAACTCCTCACCTATTTCAAATATGTAGTTTCAGAAAGCAGATAGTGTAAAAATGTATGTTTTTTAGAGTCATATCTCAAGTTGTACTGAACTGAGAAATGATTAACTGTGGACAGTTTTCCTCCTTGTTAACAATGTTCCCTATAAACTGAGGGCAAAATCTCAGATGACCCGATCACCAGGTATTCTTATTTGTAGGCCTGGGATGGGGCTCAGGATAATTTCCATTTCAATAATACTCATCTCTAATAGCAAGAGAGAAACTTTTTAATGTACCCTTGCAGCCCCCAGAACATTAACGAGTACTTGGCCCATAATAAAAACATACTAAATAGTTCATGAATGAATGAGTGAAAAATTGCTAATGATTGAATAAGTGAATGAAGCACACATGATTTTGATGCAAATTGTCCATGGACCAAGCTGTCAGAAACAGTGGTCTAGTATCTTCATTCTTCTTCCTTAATTTAATTTTGGAGAATGATGAAAAATAAAATTAATTGCCAGAGCAGACTATTTAGGAAATATGATTTGCAATCTGTGGCTTCAAGTTGATTGCAGTAACTCTGGTTTACTAATACAGGTTTCAAAAATAATTGGATATTGTATCACTTATTTCTACAAAGACTTTTCCTTCCTCAGTAGTGAAGCAGTTTTTCTTTCAGTTAACTCAGACCCTAATGCAAAAGGTAATTGGATAGCTTTTAAGTTTGCTTAACTCCATTATGATTCCTTACTGTCAATGTTTTCTTCTCTATAGTTATTACATGGATTCTTTGAACTTCCTGCCTATGTTGATAGGCAACAAAAATAATGAATTTAGTGAGAGTAACTAAGGACTGATATGACAAATTGATAGCTTACCTACTTGTATAAGCTGCTCATGGTCACTGATCTCAAATATTTTGCATTCTAATAAAAGGTTAAGAAATGATGAGTTAAGCAATAGCAGGACTTCTGAAAAGGACTGCAGAATTTTGGAATCTGAAGACTTAATATTGTGTCATATCCCCTTTTTGATTTAAGATACAGAGGATACCAAAGGTAATAGTATTTCAACTTCATTAATTAGACCTGCTTTTCATTTCTGACAAACTTCAATAATACTGAAAGAATCCAAAAATGGACTCCTAGTACAAACATTTTGCTCTAGGAAGTATTTTAACCGCAAAAGCAGGAATTATTCAAAAATAACAACAATAAAGGAAAAAAGTTGATTTTCTATCTGCTGTAAATTTTTGACAGAGGGTCAGAAGTTGACTTGTCATGCTTGAATTTAAAATAGATAACCCAATTACAAATTCAAACTTACAGATAAAAAGCTATAAATGTTTGGAAGAGGCAGAGTTAAAATCTAATTTGATGGATTAAGACATTGGAATTCTTAAGGCTCTTCAGTGGTCTGATTTCTGCCTAGCTCCCCTCCTTTATGTTGAATCATATTCTTCTAAATCAACCACAACACTTGTTAATTTCTCAAAGCGTAATATTGTGCACCTACACTACATAATGTTTTCCTATCATTCCTTTTGATACCAATAATCACATTCGATTTTCCCCATGTATGTCTGGAGGCAATTTTGCCTAGGTTCCTTACAGCCCCTGATAAAGGGAGAGAGAAGGCACTCCTAGCTGGGAAACAGTATCTTCATTTTACAAATTCTCAACATTATATAAGGCACAGAGACATTCGGCTTTATCCTGAAGGGACAAGATACACATCAGTCACTTTCCTCCTCTTCCCTTTTCTTTGCAAATTCTCAAAAAATCTTGGCATTGGGAGAACTGGGAGAAGACCAAAGACTATAGTAATGGGACTTAGATAGTTGTTTACCTTTTCCCTCTGTATCTAACTTGTCTTTGGACAATATCCAATTGATATATTGAACTTTATTTGCATTTTGTTTTTTATGCTTCTGTTCTGTGAATTAAATAGTCCAAGTTTCTGTTATCCTGACATTTTTCAGGACGACAATTTATGGGCGAGAAGGGGTCAATTAAGAATGCAGCTAACCGAGGTGGGAGAGCACAGCATTCTAGATATTGAACCACAAGGGGTTGCGGAAGGAGGACCCTGAATAAGGGGAATGTCCGCAGAGGTTTTCTTTTTTAAAGGTGAGTTTGAAATTAAGGTTTGATACATAACATTATATTATTTCTTAACAAAATAATGTTAAGAAAGGTTCAAACAAAGGCATGGGAAGAGAGACACGTAGGTTTTGTGAAGTGTCTACAGAGGCACCTCCAAGCTCAGAGTCAGCTTACAGCCCTTTCCCGTTCTCACGCCTGCTGTTCCCTGCTTTGAAAAACATTCAAACATCTGCAGGAATTAATGACTTGATTTGTAACAGTGAAACAAGCTAGCACATATTATCCCATTGGAGATGAAATATATCACTGGAAAGTATAATATGGAGTCAAGTGACAGTCTTTATCACTGGTTGAATTTTTCTTGAAAGTTTATTTCCCAGCAGGTAACCCCCTTCAAATCACCTACAATTTCATTTACTATAATGACTTCATTTGCCTTGACATTCGATTGTCTTACTGGCCTCCAACACACACTATTTTAAAAGTACTCATCCTCTTATTTTCTGTTCTTTATAGAGTATACATGTATAGTTCTAACTACAAAAAGAGAAAAGTACAAGATGATGGTTCTAAAGTTATTCAGAAATATGTTGGGTTATAAGGAAATTAATAGATAATCTCTACAGATTCTGGCTTTTATGTTATTACTTTCTATTAGACCATGCTCATTCTTCACTGTGCATGTAGTTATTTACCTGGTAGAGTAGTGCAACGTACTGCTCATACTTGGAATAACAAACGGAAGTACTCTCAGCAGAAAAGTGTGCAATAAGCCAGTTCTCCAGTCACAAAGTTGTGAAAACAGAAGCATTCTCACTGACTTAAAATTCAATAATAGTGTCAGTGTACACAGTGACAGTTGTGTGCTTTGGGGTGGGAGAGACATTAAATTGTGTCAACTCAAAACAATTATGAAATGCTAAGTGAAGAATACCAATGCATATTTTTCCCCTGAAGGACAAACTTCCTCATAATACTGGATTCATATTCTGTGTTTTCAGGTTCATGCTTAACTGGTCAACATGATAATGGGTCATCGAGTTCGTTCCTGACACTTTTCTCTATCTCATCTTTTTACTTCCATTCTTAAGATGCTGTTTCTTGGATAATACATAATTAAACTATTTCTGCTATGTTTCAACTGCTTATTTATATGAAAATTCCCTTAGCACAAATACTTACATTTATTTAAAGATTTGACCTTCTGGGTTCTTAGGTTTAAGAAGATTTACTTTAGTCATTTCATGAAAATAATTAAGATCAGAGTAGCCTTTATTTGATAGGAAATATGAAATCACTGTAAGCTTATAGGCTGATGCTATAGGTGAGGAAGAATATTCTAGAAGCAACATAGATTAGAAACTGACCAGTTTCTAAATAATATTTGTTAAAGTAATGAGTGTTCAAACTAACACAATTACACAAAAATTAGATAATAGATACTGAGAGATAATGGTGAGACAGGGACCATGGGTTTAGACAGAGTAGGGTGAGGGCCTCTGGAAAGAGCAAAGCAGGATAATTACGGTCAGAACAATGTAATGATGTGCAAAGAAACTCCTCCTGAAACTCTGTGTTAAACATTAAGCAAAGTCAGAGTCACACTAATTCTTTAAGGTAAATACCAAATTAGGAATACAGGCAATTTTCAGAGGGATTGGTTAAAACAAAAAGGCAACATTCAGGCTGGGACCAATAATAACTAAACAGCTCAGTTAAACATGAAGATATAAACCCCTAGACAATGCCCAACCACGGACTCTCTTGACCCCTCCTGGCGTGTACCAGGAGCTCTGTCCTCTCACCTTATCACTAAATGAATAAGCCTCTCCCTTGCTTTCCCTACCTTGAGTGTTTGCAAAGTTCATTCTTTGACTCCAGGAAGAACTCTGGCATCATGGGTCGGTAGTAGTAAGGCTTGGTAACTGAGTGGGTCACTATAACAAGACAATAGAAAGATCAATAGTAATTACTAAGTTTCATTTCGGTTTCCTTGGAATAATGGTGATACTAAATTTTAAAAAAATGAAATTAAAAATGACTTGATGATGAAAGTATTTTGTTTAGAACATGTGAAATTTGAGTTATTTCTGCAGAAACCATACAAAAATGTCTTCATCTCAGACCTTTCTTCTCAGCTTCAGGCCCAAGTACCTTTTTGATGCTTCTCCTCAAGTGTCCTAGAGTCAAGGTAACTCAACCTGAGCAAAACTACTCAGGTTCTTCTGCTGGTTCTCTCCCATTGTTCTTTCTTTTTTATTCAGAGAAGGCAAGTCAGAAACAGGTTGCCAGATTTAGCAAATAAATTTGAATTTCAGATAAATAACAAATAACTCCTTAATATGTATATATGCCAAATATTTTTGTTTGTTTTTAATTTTTTATTAAGGCATTATTGATATACACTCTTATGAAAGTTTCACATGAAAAAACAATGTGGTTACTACATTTATCAATATTATCAAGTCTCCACCCATACCCCATTGCAGTCACTGTCCATCAGTGCAGTAAGATGCCAAAGATTCACTATTTGCCTTCTCTGTGCTACACTGTTTTCCCCGTGACCCCTCACACCATGTACACTAAACATAATACCCCTCAATACCTTTCTCCCTCCCACATCCCTCCCCTTTGGTAACCATTAGTCCCTTCTTGGAGTCTGTGAGTCCGCTGCTGTTTTGTTCCTTTAGTTTTACTTCATTGTTATACTCCACAAATGAGGGAAATAATTTGGCACTTGTCTTTCTCCACCTGGCTTATTTAACTGAGCATAATACCCTCCAGCTCCATCCATGTTGTTGTAAATGGTAGGATTTGTTTCTTTCTTATGGCTGAATAATATTCCATTGTGTATATGTACCACATCTTCTTTATCCATTCATCTACTGATGGACACTTAGGTTGCTTCCATATCTTGGCTATTGTAAAAAGTGCTGCAATGAACATAGGGGTGCATATGTTTTTTTGAATCTGAGTTGTATTCTTTGGGTAAATTCCAAGGAGTGGGATTCCCCAGTCAAATGGTATTTCTATTTTTAGTGTTTTGAGGAATCTCCATATTGCTTTCCACAATGGTTGAACTAGCTTACATTCCCACCAGCAGTGTAGGATGGTTCCCCTTTCTCCACATCCTTGCCAGAATTTGTTGTTCTTAGTCTTTTCAATGCTGGCCATCCTTACTGGTGTGAGGTGATATCTCATTGTGGTTTTAATTTGCATTTCCCTGATAATTAGTGATGTGGAGCATCTTTTCATGTGTCTGTTGGCCATCTGAGTTTCTTCTTTGGAGAATTGTCTCTTCATATCCTCTGCCCATTTTTTAATCAGGTTGTTTGCTTTTTGGGTGTTGAGGAGTGTGAGTTGTTTATATATTTTGGATGTTAAACCCTTGTTGGATATGTCATTTACAAATATATTCTCCCATACTGTAGGATGCCTTTTTGTTCTGTTGATGGTGTCCTTTGCTGTACAGAGCTTTTTAGTTTGATATAGTCCCATGTGTTCACTTTTGGTTTTGTTTCCCTTGCTGGAGGAGATGCGTTCAGGAAGAAGTTGTTCATGTTTATATTCAGGTGATTTTTGCCTGTGTTGTCTTCTAAGTGTTTTGTTATGTACCAAATATTACATGGGACATACTTACAGTAAAACAATTCATTGTTTATCTGAAATTCTAATTTAACTGGACATACTGCATTGTATGTGGTAACCCTATTTAGAAGTTAAGATTTCACCATTCAACCTTCTTTCAGTTCCTTTCACTCCCCGTTGTACATCAACCCATCACCAAGTCCCATACCTTTCCAATCGTCCATCAAGTGCTTCCTTTGGTACCAGCGTGCAGCAAACTAAGCCACCATGACATTTCACCCAGACTGCCTCAGCAATTTCTTCACTGTTCTCCACCTCTCCATGGCCTCACTCAAGTCTTTTCTCTAATGTGCACTTAGTGTTTTTTGTGTTTTTTTTACATTTTGTGTACATTTTTAAAACAAACATCTGTCATACCACACTATTCCCTCAGACTATTTGAAAATTTGCTAAAAGGCCAATAAGATATGACCTCCCTGGACGAGCTTCATCTCACTTGTGCTTTAGCCACACTGGCCTTTTTCAGATACAAACAAACCAAAACATTCCCACAAAGGGCCCTAAAACCTGCTTTTTCCATAGTCTGGAACATTCATGTCTCTCTCCACCTAGTGAATGTTTACTATCAGTCTTTTCATCTTAGTTCAAGCATCATTTCTAACAGCAGCTTTCCCTAGGTCAGATCTCATCACAAGCTCTTACAGAATTCCTACCAAAATCTTCTCACAGATTTAATTTTTATTGATCTGTATAATTACTAGAATTTTTATTTTTCTGCAAGAATTGAGGCACCAGGATGGCAATGACCATGTTGGTTTTTCCTCACAGTTGTATATCCAGAAATAAGTCTGATATGGGATATAAAGTCACCACTGAATAAATATCAGTTAACTAAATAATGTCCAGCAGACATTTGGAAAAGGAAATAGCATTGGCAACACAGGCTAGGGAGAGATTTGAGTGGTTTATTCCACATGATTTTATGAGACTTGGCTAGAGATAGCAAAAAAGAGAAGAAGAAAGGATAATAATTTAATCATGAAGATTATATTCAGGAATCAGAGTTAAGGACTGTGAGGGGAAAACAGAAAAGAGAATAACAAACTAAGGGAGCAAAACTTCAAGTAGGGGTTGATTAGCATTTTCAAACACTGAGGAGAGACAAGAAGGAGAATTGGTATTTAATGCACCAATTAGGAGGTTATTGGTGAGCTTTGATAAAGAAAAAATTTTAAATGGTGGAATAAAAAGCCAATTTCAAAACTGTTAAGAGTAGAAGATGGCAATATCAGCAAGAGGTGAACTCCTATTTTGAAGGATACACCCCTGAAATTTCATGTGGATGAAACTGATTTCACTTAGAATTTAAAGAGAAAACAAGCAGATGCTCTACGTACAACCTGTACACATAAATATCTGTAACAATGATAGGCCTATGAATAGAAACATCATTGATAATTAAATGGGTTTCCAAATACAGGGAAAAAGGAAAAAGTGAGCAGTTATTTAGCATATTCTGTGTGTGCAGATTAATACTCAGGTATTATTCTGTAGAAAAGTAAAATCTGTCAGCTGTCAGCATATAACAAAAGACATAAGTCCACCCACCTTCCACCCAACAAAACCTTTCTTTTAATGAAAAATGTTCTTTATCTATTACACAGTTATAGCAAAGGGATTAGACAAAATGAAACTCATTAAAATGGGTTCAAAATTGTTGTAAAATAGTGAGAAAGATTAAGATGTATTTCAATCATTTAAAAATAATAAATTAAAAATGTACAGAACCCTACTTATGTACCTGACCTGGAGTGTACATGTTTTCATAGATCCTAACATTGAGCTAAGTATAGGCACCATTCGTGTGTTTCAAATGATTATATCCAATTACAATGTTTGAAACATCATGCTATTTATTGGTTTCTTTCACATATTTATCATGAACTATCATTTTCCTTTTGCTGTTCCACTTAATGCAACATATAACATCTAAGCAAAATAGGTTAAAATTCAAAAACAAAAATCACAATCATGTGGCAGATATAGTGCTGTCATGGGGGATCTTTCTTCTCTCACTTTAACTATAACTTCTTTGAAGTAAAAAGGCTGATTCTTTTTGTACCTTGATCACTTTCAGCTGCCTTTTAATATGGCCAGTAGAATGTTTAAGAAGAGGGCACTGTATACAGATAGCCCTGATTCTCTTCCAAAAGGCCCACCCCTCACTAAAGCCAAGTGGCTTTAAATGCCAAGAGTGGAAAGGCTGTGGACACTATCGAAAGAAATATTCATTTTAGAAGAGAGTGCCAAGCCTCCCTCAAAGTGAAAATTCAGCACTACACCATTTTTTATCTCCTTACCATATTGTTACATGAATGAAGAATTACTGCAGAGAAAAGCATCTTTACTTTTACTGCTATTGCCATATGCCTTCTGTGAGTAAATACATCTTTCATTATCCTACGCATATTGACATTTTAAGATGTGCTTTTTAAAAACCTGTATTATGCCTTGAAAGTACATAATAAACATGTTAAACAACTTTATTTTTCCAAGAAATAGTGCATTTTGTAAGTGTTATCTACTGTAATCATTTTGCATTTAACATGAACTAAACAGACATTCTCCTTCCTATGAACTTTCTGGTGACAAACTTTGAAATTGACAGATTAAAGCTGATTTAGGGTTGTCAAAATATGGTATAGTTATCTGCACAAAATGTGCATGAAGTTTTACAGATGGTGGACTGCTGGTTCACATGGCAGCTATGTTAGTATACCCACTGCCAGTGAAATTAATAGTGTCACAATCTATCTTCCATGAAAGGTGTAAATGACTTTTAGCACAACAATAACTAGTCTATAATGTCCCTTCCAGTACTTAAGGTTTACCACTGAGTTTACATTTTGTGCAAAACTGCACACATATAACCCCCATATTTTGTTTTATGATGACTTTTAAAATAAGCCAAACATTTACAGATTTGAGGAGAATCTATTAAAAATAGCAGACCCAGTCAATTATCAAATCATCTGCTAATTGCTCCATATGGCTAGGAATTCCAGGTTTACAACCTTTGCCTTGCATGGATTAGAACTGAAAGCGAACATTCAAGAAGATCGATATGTAAATGAACACATGCAAAAAATTTTCCTGAAATAGCTGCTATTACAATGTGGACAGTTCACTGCTTTGGAAGGTATTCTACAATGAGTATTAAATTAATTGAACAACTCCTCATGGCTGAACTTGTCTTTAGTAAAGGCTACTTATTTCATGATCACAATCAACATCACCATTATTATTCAGAATAATGCCTGAAATTTGTATAGCCCTTTACAATCAGAAAAGTACTTTTACATGTAAAGTAATCCCTTTCCAATTTTAGTTCCTATTATGTGAGTTTCAAATATATGCAAATGTAGCCCTATATATTTTTTTGCAACTACTAGAATGTCAGTTGCACTCACTTCAACTGAAGATCATTTTGGGAGAGGAAACCGGGTGTTGGAAACCTCTAATGGAAGTTAAAGTGGGTTGTCGAGAAACAGAGAATCTTCTAATAGAATCTTTGAAAAGATAAAGAAAAGGAGAAGAGATTAGAAGACAGATTAGAAAACCGTATAAGATGAGAAAAGGAATAAATGGAAGTAAGAAAAACTGACGACAAGAACTTTGGTAGAAAGTTATTTTGGGTGCGTTTTCTAAGAATACATAGCCTCCAAGGGATACAGTTTATGAAATACTCAGTGATAGTTGAGGACAAAGAGTTTTTGTGCTTAAGTATCCAAGTTACTCTATGACTTTCTTACAGTTCATTTCCAGACATGAGAAGTGAGAATCAACAAATTGGAATCATAAAAATGCAAAAATATAATTTGTTGGAAGGCACAGATACAGTAGAGAAAGAGAAGCTACTCAGTGTGTCTATTATATAAAAAATGAAAACTAATATATATGCATCTCTTTTATACTGCAGAGAGAAAATAACTTGAAAAGTTTATATCAAGTACAAGATGATAAATGAAAATGCTATAGTACCCATTATTACTACTTTAATGTGTAAGCTGCCATTGATATTTTTATATTGATATCTTAATCTAATGTTTCAGGTTTACTTTTGTTTCTGCAAAAAGTTTATTATAGCTATAACTCCAAACCTCAGTCCACAGCCCTATTTTATTTTCCATTTCAATTGTTAATTTAATAGTACTGAGAAAAATTTGTTAACTTAAAATTCACAACCATCTTTCAGTACAAAATTTAGTTTCTGGTGATTTTCTTTATAGTTTTCAAATTGTAAATAGAAAAAAGCTACAAAATAAAAACAGAAATGAGGAAGGCTACATTCAGATTTGATCTCCAATTGGTAGGAATTCTCATATTCTGAAAAATAGTGCTCTGGTAGACTCTAATATAAGTGGGCCCAGATGAATCATACCTCCAGATAGTCACACCATTGTGCCATCTCCTCCCACATTGAGACTGGTTATGGGACTTGCTTTGGTGACGTTAGTAAGCAGGAAGCAAGCAGGGGCTTGCTAAAATATTTGCACACTGGAGATTTGCTCCTTGGAACATGCATTCTTGGAACCCAGAAACCTCCATCCTTTGAGGTAGCCCAAGCTGGACATGTGGAGGGGTTATGCCGAGGAGAACCTGGAAATAGAGTCACCAGTCACCAGTAACAGCCAACAAACCACACATATTGCCCCATTCAATATGTCTGTCATGTGATCCCCAATGACAATCTTGACATGGTGGAACACAACTGTGAGCAAATACAATACTGTTAGTTTAAGCCACTGAGCTTTAGAGTGGTTTACCAGGCAGCCACAGAGACTTTTTACAGTGTTAATGAGTTTTGAAATGTAGATGATGATATCAGTAATTTTTATTAATAAAAATAGTAATATTGCTCTGATTATATGATAGCACTCTTTAATTTCAATTGCCCTTAGTATTATTACCAAAACAGTTTCAGTTTAGTTTAAAACAACATATCTTTTTTTAAACTAAATTTTTAAAAAAACTATCCTGTTTACTTCAATGGTATAAATGCTATGCATTTCTTAAGGTTTTCTTTAAATATAAAAATTCTTTAAATTTTTAAAATTTATAGGAATAATACATTTTAATAATTGTAATGCTGGCATGTCCTAATTCTTGTCAAGAACATCCTTCACTTGCAGAAACACAAGAGATTTAAATATATTAAATATTAGTGTGAAGAACATTTGTAAAAAGTGAATATTTCAAAACACACCATTAAGGTTTTAGACATAAAAAATTTGTTTTCCCTTTGTATAATAAACATATTTATTCAACTTTATCCATAGTTACTGAATTAAGTTTTTGGTGTTATGTTGTCAGGGTATACTGACTTCATGTATGATTCAAGTGAAAATATTCTTGAATGATATCAAATAAAAAACCTCTATATTTGATCACATTTCCATTACTATATAAATTTTAAAATTCATGTTAAATTCTACATGGGAAAATATTTGATCTTAAATCATTATTACATGGCAAATATAATTTTACATGCATATAAAGAAAAAAATAAGCCATAGATTGTTCTGCCTACATTGTCATACATAATGCAGAGACTAAAAATGAAGTAGGGTATTCTTTTTATATTTTAAGATGACGAGAGATCAGTGAAGGCCTATGACCAAAAGAAAATGGGTAAGATTTATTGCTTGTTTATAATCTCCTGAATCTATAAGAATAATATGGAATGTAATTAAGAATAGAATGAAGAGTATGTATTCATATACATCCTCTCCCATCCCCCCAAAATACTTGGGAATTTGTCATCCTTATTTCTTATTCGTTTACATTTGTTTTATGTTATTTATAATGCTTTTGGGAAAGCTGTGACTTTTGACAGTTGAAAATGAACCAAGAAAGAGAGAGAAGAGGCTGCTGAATTTAGAAATGTGAATTTAATCCAACATAAACAGAAGTAGCATTCAAATTCACATAATTTCACAGTAAAATTTTGCATATCAGAGGTGCTACCTATCAAAGAACATCTATATTCATCAGGACATGTCATCATAGAAAAAAGGAATGCATCATTAGTTATCTCATTATTTGAAATTAAAATCAATTCATAAATAATGTAGATAATTTTAAAAAGCTAGAGAAGCTGTTACCTAACAACATAAAAGAAGTTTTGGACAAAACTTTATAACAGTTTACTACAAATGAGAATTCAGTAATATTGTCCATGAGTCATTGATACTCTATAAGCATCATGTCAATATGATGTCGATACAGTTAAGTGACAATGTCAAAGCAATTACTTTGGTTTCCTTCAATATTGCTACCCACCACCCTGGCAGGATCAATGGGCGATCCACAATCATCACTGAAACTAAAGAATTGATAAGGTGAACTCAGCCAAACCAATTTATGTTTTGAACAGCTTCTATATCTTATACTAAAAAGACTGTTTCCATTTCATTTGGTTCAACTTTTTCATATGATTATATAATACATATAAATATATATCTACTGTATTTATGTTCACTGTATAGTTTAAGTTCTGAATTTCAAATGAATATGTTCAACTGAATATAATTTTTACCTATTCTTTTTTATTACTTGACCTGGATATTTTTAAGAAAGATTCATAGCATATAACCTTTTAAGAATTAAAACTAATGAAAAATGTCCAGCACTTTTCTTGCTAATCAGATTTGAGAAAACAAATTAGTGACATATAAGCTTCTTATGTAATGAGTTCTATATTTTGAAGGTTCTATTCTGAATCAGAACCCATCCTAACATAAAGGTCCATTTTGTAATTGTTTTCTTACATGATCTTGTACAAAATATAAAGTATTTTGGGGGGATAGGAGAGGATATATATGTATGTATGTACAGAGCAGCTTAGATTTTGGTGTTTTTATATTAATCCTTGGAAATACTAAGATTTCTTATTGTTTATGCACTCTTAAGGACATTATAGAATGTGAAAGAAAGAAAGATAGATAGAAAGAATAGGAGCCAGAATGACACAGTCTAGGGGCAAACCAGCAGAGTCCAGAAGCTATATGTTAATTCAGCACTGGGGGAGGGGGACCAGCAAGTAAGGCAGGAAGATATTGTGAAAGTAGTGAAACATTGCCTCTGGGGTAAGTGAGGAGGAGAAATAGCCATAAAAATTTAAAGGGCATCAGAAATTTACTCAGATGCCAAAGGGAATCTGTGGAAGAATTTATTGGATTCTCTGCATGAGAAATTTAAAGTTCAAATACAACATTCCTGTGCTTATTGCCGGATGCACTGAGTGACTAGGAGATGTCTTCTGTGCTTTCTCTATAGACAGACAGATGCATTATATATTCAAAAACAAACACAAACTCACATACCCCCTCATATACCAAAATGATATATTTATGATAAATTCAGATACAGAATTCTTTTCATTTGAAATCATTACATAAAATATAATTTCTACAGAAGTATTTGTGGTAAATTACTCATTAGTACTATTTAAGATATAAAGTATTATGTTATATTACAGAATACCCTATATATTTTTGAACCACTTACCTCCTTTGTAACATACACTATCATATAACATAATGCTTGTCAAAGCAAAATTTGCACTAGACAATGTTAAACATGCAAGGAAGACTTTATTCAAGACAATTGAAATAGGCCAGAACTCAGCCTGAGCTCAATTCCACTGAATGAAACAGAGAGAGGAAAAGTTTTTAAGAGCTGGTGTAGTGTGAATCATAGCCCACTTTGTGTTTTCTTAATTGGGCTTGCTCACAGGAAAAATATACCATCTTTGACAGGAGGTAGTTTGACAACTTGGAGCAAAGGGTCCCACAGAAGGTAGGCCCCCCACCCTCCACAGAGACTAAGAAATGGTGGTGCTATCTTTCTCCACGAGATATATCGAACGGACGGCTGTCATGTCCTTAAGAAAGACATTCCTGGGTTGTAAAGCTGGCTAGAAAACGTTTAAAAGATTTACATCTCAAAGGGGAAGAGAAAGAATTTCTAATTACAAATTTCCTAAAGTAAATGATTTAAGAATGAGAGGTCAAGGCCTAGAAACAGGCAGAGAACTATCTTAAGTTTAGTTAAACTGAGGGAGCTTTATTTTTTAGTTAAAGCCATCTTGGTCTTGCTACAAAAGCATTTTATTTCACTTTCCAATGACAGTTTGATATGCTTATCTCTTACCTTTTACTTTCTGTTCCATGTTGACCCTTTCATTACTTCCTAATATTTGAATATATAAGGAATTTTAAAAATTATAAGTGAAAACAGAGTCTCACCTACAATGTCTGGATCTCTTCACATTTTCCATGAATCTACTATCCTGAGAGGATTTTCATAGTATAATCACTTTCCACATAAGTTGTTCTTAGAGAGAGAGAAAAAAAAAAGCAAACCAATAAATCCTGGTTCCTAAACACTTGGAAGAATTGAAAAAAGTGTAATTTTTTTATTACAGTATATGCTTTTGAAATCCTACCAATGTATTTTGAGAAATAATTTAATTTTGAGCATATTATCATAAGAAATGTGACAGTAAAGCCTTTTAATAAACATAATATAAAAAAATAGAAAAGATTTTTTTTCTTGTCTTTCTATGTTAAAGTTTCTGTTTAGGCATAATGCAATTTTAATATTAAAAGAAAAAAGACTTCATGGCAAAAATATTAAACTTCTTCAAACACAAGATCACATTAAAAGGAAAAGTTGAAACTTTATGATTATTAAAATTATCATCAATTATAAAGTGCACTACACTATATGTTTGTCAAATTCAAGTTTCTCAGGAGGCTTTTTTCTCTTCCTGTCTACTGATATTTAAGAAGGGAAGGGGGAAGATCAAAAACAACTGGGATATCAGGGTGGCGTGGGAATGGGGTCAAGAGCTTCTCGGTCTGCACGGGGCTCCCTGCTACCTGCCATTCCGATTCACCTCTGCTAAAAGAACATTTCTTCTTCAGGGCCCTTGGAAAATCACCAGATGTAGTTAAGAGATGTTACTAAGATGTATTATACATGCAAATTTTGTGGAGAGAAGGGAGAAAGATTGAGAAACAGTACTCCAAAATAGTATCTGGCATATAGTAGGTCTTCAATAGTCACTTGAATGGATAAATAGCCTCAATTTATAAATACTGAATTAAACTACTGTAAATAAACATTGACAATCTTATCTCTATTCAATTCAATCAATATTTTTTGAACATCTACTAAGTTCTTGTCATTCTTATACAGGATACAAAATCTTTCAAGTTACCAGAAAGATTAACTTGAGGAGAGTAAGTCAACTTTCAGCCTCTTCTTTAAGAGAGCTAGGGTCCGCTCCCCACCATGTATAATGGGATTAATTGAAAGTGATCCATTTCCCTTGGGAGATAAAGTTGGAGTCAGAGTCTATTTGAAGTTGTTGATACCACCTACTCTGAATGGCTCAGACAAAGTTCTTATATTTTTAATAAGTTGGCTTAGAAATTAGAAATATACCTCCTAGTGAAGCAATGTTGAGTTGTTATTTTCAAGGAGTAGGGTCAAAGTCACATTTATAGAACGGATGTGTCTCTCCATGAAACCAGACTACATTGACTACTACTATTGCTTTTAAACAGTTCTTGCAGAAACTTAACAGGGTTCCTGCAAATTGTTGGCTGTGTATCTTACCTGTGACAGAGTAAGAGTTCATAAAAAACAGAAGAAAAAATTCTGACCAAAGCCTATGACAGTGGACATCACAAGATAGATGGCACATTTCTGACACAAGGAGGCACTGGTAAAACCAAAAACATGCACCTTAGGGCCTTAGAGGAGAGAGAGAGAGAGAGAGAGAGAGAGAGAGAAAGAGAGAGAGAGAGAGAGTGTGTGTGGTGTGTGTGTGTATGTGAAATAGATGGTAGCCACTTCCTGACCATTTGGGGTAGCACCCCCTTCCCTAACACACACCCCATGAAAGCCTGACGTTGTAAGTAAATGGGGCTCTCCACATTTATCACAGCTGTCTTTTAGAAGGCCAAGAATAAAGGAAACCCTGTGCTACCAAAAATTGAAAGAAAGATGAAGGAGGAGGAGTTAGCAAGGAGTCTATAAACAAACGGTGCTCTTAGTAACAGATGCCTAACCAGCCCTGGCAACACTTCACCCTTTCCTTTCCTCTGTTTCCCTATTGTTCCTCATTCTAGATTGTTTTCCTCCTTTTCATACAGTAACATAATCTCTGGTCTCTGCTGGCTGTTGATATGATTTAGACAAAGGATACAAAATGAATGATGTGTAGTTCTGGACTTGCTTATAGTCACTTATATTCCCAGAAGAGCTTTTAACACAAATGGATTGAATTGCCAGTTGGAGGAAACTGTGAGCTAGAAATGTATGCACTTCTTTGTCCTCTCCCTCTCCCCTGTTCCTGCCACCCCAAAGTAGCCCGCAGGGAATTATGATGCTTCTTAACAGCTCCTCCCTCCAGACCACTCACCAACACTGTCTTATGTACCCAAGGGTCTGACACAAGGGAAATGGAATTTCTTTAAGGAAATGATATAGATGGGGAGAATTTCTTGTAGTTATTCAGAATTGTGTGATGTAAAAGATAACATTACATTATTTTTAAATGTTTGCATTAAGTGTGATTTGAATTAAGGTGAAGTAAAAATAAACTATTGGAAAATAAATCTGTCCTTTCAGTAGTTCAATAGGGCACAAACCCACAGTTGGAATTGAGTGATTAAGGACTTTTTTCCCTGTCATCTATCAACAGGAATAGTGTAGGTAGAACACTCTGAAAACCGTAAATCATTCTTACTGACTTTATCATTATCTACTCTTTTAATCATGCCAAAGCTAAAGCCTTATTCTTTATTTTTACTTTGATCTCATGACCAGTTCTTTGCTCAACTATTCATTCCATATCAACTACTCATGGTTATCTGTCTTTAACATGGGGGATGCCTGAAGGAAATGTTAAGCAGCTGCACACTTGAACCAGTTGTGAAATTAAACATCTTCTTAAGAAAATCAGCTAAAATTAGATGTATCCATATCCTATCAATGACTATATATTGTTTATATATGTTTTCTTGAATTCTATTTCATTCTTCATCACAGAGGCCATTAAACCTTTAAAAGTACAAAGATAAACAGCATTTTTACTACTGACTTTGTTTGTTGTAACTCAAAAGTCAACCTTCTGTTCAGGATTTTAGAAATATATCAACTTTCTTTAAACATGGAATTTTACAAAAGTCTTTTTGTCTGTAAATTGACAATATGCACCAGTCATTATAATATTCATAATACATAAACTCATTGAGTGCTTATTGTCCTTTGAGCTTTACGTGTATTCAATCACCTAACCCTTCCAACTGCCTGCGAGTCCATACTGCTCCTGCCTCGGCCTAGCGTGGGAGGGAGCGAGGGTCCTGAGGAAGTGATTCAAATCCCCAAGTTCCCGTGGCCAGCGAGTGAAATATTCTGTGCTCTTATAATAAAGGAAAAGAAAATCTGCAATAAAGCCATTTAACAAGTAAATTTCTGCTCTTATAACTATATGGTTTGATAAACTTGTTTCTAAATAATTTTTTTAATGATAATGAAGTTATACAAAATATTTGCCTTTTAAATTTAGAGGCAAAGATGAGTAATTCTAATATAGTCTTAGGAAGAATATAATGAGCAGATATTTATTGCATATTTTTTCTTAATTTTTTTTATTTTGGTATCATTAATATACAATCATATGAGCAACATTGTGGTTACTAGTTTCCCCCCATTATCAAGTCCCGACCACATAACCCATTACAGTCAATGCCCAGCAGCGTATTAAGATGCTGTAGAGTCACTACTTGTCTTCTCTGTGCTATACTGCCTTCCCCGTGCCCCACCACCACCAGATATTGTGTGCTAATCGTAATGCCCCTTTTTCCCCCTTATCCCTCCTTTCCTACCCATCCTCCCCAGTCCCTTTCCCTTTGGTAACTATTAGTCCATTCTTGGGTTCTGTGACTCTGCTGCTGTTTTGTTATTTCAGTTTTTTTCTTTGTTCTTATACTCCACAGATGAGTGAAATCATTTGGTATTTGTCTTTCTCTGCCTGGCTTATTTCACTGAGCATAATACCCTCTAGCTCCATTCATGTTGTTGCAAATGGTAGGATTTGTTTTCTTCTTATGGCTGAATAATATTTCATTATGTATATATACCACCTCTTTATCCATTCATCTACTGATGGACACTTAAGTTGCTTCCATTTCTTGGCTATTGTAAATAGTGCTGCAATAAACATTGGGGTGCATGTCTTTTAGAAACTGGGCTCCTGCATTCTTAGGGTAAATTCCTAGTAGTGGAATTCCTGGGTCAAATGGTATTTCTATTTTGAGTTTTTTGAGGAACCTCCATACTGCTTTCCACAATGGTTGAACTAATTTACATTACCACCAGCAGTGTAGGAGGGTTCCCCTTTCTCCACATCCTCACCAACATTTGTTGTTGTTTGTCTTTTGGATGGTGGCCATCCTAACTGGTATGAAGTGATATCTCATTGTGGTTTTAATTTGCATTTCCCTGATGATTAGCAATATGGAGCATCTTTTCATGTGTCTGTTGGCCATCTGAATTTCTTCTTTGGAGAAGTGTCTGTTCAGATCCTTTGCCCATTTTTAAATTGGATTATTTGATTTTTGTTTGTTGAGTTGCATGAGCTCTTTGCATATTTTGGATGTCAACCCCTTATTGGATATGTCACTTATGAGTATATTCTCCCATACTATAGAATGCCTTTTTGTTCTACTGATGGTGTCCTTTACTGTTTGAAAAGAAGCTTTTTAGTTTGATGTAGTCCCACTTGTTCATTTTTGTTTTTGTTTCCCTTGCCGGTAGAGATATGTTCATGAAGTATTGTTCATGTTTATATTCAAGAGAGTTTTGCCTATGTTTTCTTCTAAGAGTTTTATGGTTTCATGACTTATATTCAGGTCTTTGATCCATTTTAGTTTACTTTTGTGTATGGAGTTAGACAGTAATCAAGTTTCATTCTCCTGCATGTCACTGTCTAGTTTTGCCAACACCAACTGTTGAAGAGGCTGTCATTTCCCCATTCTATATCCATGGCCCCTTTATCGTATACTAATTGACCATATATGCTTGGGTTAATATCTGGACTCTCTATTCTGTTCCACTGGTCTATGGGTCTGTTCTTGTACCAGTACCAAATTGTCTTGATTACTGTGGCTTTGTAGTAGAGCTTGAAGTTGGGAAGCAAGATTCCCCCCTGCTTTATTCTTCTTTCTCAGGATTGCTTTGGCTATTCATAGTCTTTTGTGGTTCCATATGAATTTTAGACCTATTTGTTCCAGTTTGTCGAAGAAGGCTGTCAATATTTTGATAGGGATTGCATTGAATCTGTAGATTGCTTTAGGCAGGATGACCATTTTGACAATATTAATTCTTCCTACCCAAGAGCATGGGATGAATTTCCATTTATTAGTATCCTCTTTAATTTCTTTTAAGAGTGTCTGGTAGTTTTCAGAGTATAGGTCTTTCAACTCCTTGGTTAGGTTTATTCCTAGGTATTTTATTCTTTTTGATGCAATGGTGAATGGAATTGTTCTCCTAATTTCTCTTTCTGCTAGTTCATCATCAGTGTATAGGAATGCAACTGATTTCTGTGTATTAATTTTGTATCCTTTAACTTTGCTGAATTCATATATTAGTTCTAGTAGTTTTAGAGTGGATTCTTTATGCTTTTTTATGTACATTATCATGTCATCTGCAAACAGTGACAGTTTGACTTCTTCCTTACCAATCTGGGTGCCTTTTATTTCTTTGTGTTGTCTGATTGCCATGGCTAGGACCTCCAGTACTATGTTGAATAACAGTGGGGAGAGTGGGCATCCTTGTCTTGTTCCTGATCTTAGAGGAAAAGCTTTCAGCTTCTCACTGTTAAGTATGATGTTGGCTGTGGGTTTGTCATATATGGCCTTTATTATGTTGAATGACTTGCCCTCAATACCCATTTTGTTGAGAGTTTTTGTCTGGAATGGATGTTAAATTTTGTTATGCTTTTCAGCATCTATGGAAATGACCATGTGTTTTTTTCCTCCTTTTTGTTGATGTGGTGGATGATGTTGATGGATTTTCGAATGTACCATCCTTGCATCCTTGGGATGAATCCCACTTGGTCATGGTATATGATCCTTTTGATGTATTTTTGAATTCAGTTTGCTAATATTTTGTTGAGTATTTTTGCATCTACATTCATAAAGGATATTGATCTGTAATTTTCTTTTTTTATGGCGTCTTTGCCTGGTTTTGATATTACAGTGATGTTGGCCCCATAGAATGAATGTGGAAGTACTCTCTCCTCTTCAATTTTTTGGAAAACTTTAAGGAGAATGGGTGTTATGTCTTCTCTACATGTTTGATAAAATTCAACAGTGAATCCATCTGGTCTGGGAGTTTTGTTCTTGGGTAGTCTTTTTATTACTGATTCAATTTCATTGGTGGCAGTTGGTCTGTATTGCATATTCATTATGTGCAAAACAAGTATCTAATGCTGGTAAATATAAAATGTTTCTGAATTATGGTTCCTGTGTTTCAGGATTTTAAACTTTGAATGGAGATATAAGACCAATATGTGTGAAATAGTAACAAATAACTGTATAAATATTATTTTTTAAAAAAAATTAGGCTGCCTTTTTTCAAGTAAATAAAAGCCTATTCAAAGTAGCTGAAACAATGTTGAACTGTATTTTAAATATTAGAAAAAGTTATGAGGTAAGGCAGATCTAGGGTCAGTTAATATAGCTGCTCAGTGATGTTAATAGAGATGATGTTAATAGTGTCAATGATGTTTATAGTGTTCCTTCCATCTATATGATCTAGCATTTCCACGTGTGGGTCAGGACATGTTAGTAGATTTAACAAAATTTAAAAGTAATCTGCAAATCAGTTGGCAGTAATGTATTGATATCTATTTCCTGATATCGATAGTTGCACTATGCATATGTAGGAGAGTGTCCTTGTTTTCAGATAAAACATATCAAAGTTTAGAGGTCATATAGCATCATGTTGGCAACTTAGCCCCAAATGGTTTAGGAAAAAAATATTCTTCATGCTCTTCTTACAACTTTTCTATGCATTTGACAGTATTTCAAAATATAAAAATATCTAGACAAAAAAATGAACAGAAGCATAGGCTTCGTCAATAAAGGAATATTGTGGCATAAAGCTTAGAACCATAAGAGGTATTTGTTATACAAATTCACCTACCTAATGGTTCCAAGCACTGTGCCAAGACTAAGGATGTGAGTGAAACAGACAGCCCTGTTTCTCATGGAACTTAGAGTTGTTAAGCAAACAGGAAATCATGATATGATAATGTGATGAAGTAAATGCATGCTTTGTGCACAAATGCAGGACCCCAGAAAAGATAGGCATCTTGTTAGAATTGATATCTAAGCTAAAACCTAACATCTGAGTAAGTTACCTAGCAAGGTGTCTGGGAATGAGATTGTGCTGGATATAAGTGATCCACATGGAGATACGAGTCTGAATGAATGTGGGGAAATATAGTGCAAGTGTGTTTAACAAACAGAGAATACTTGATTACCACAAATAAGAGACATTAATTTCTGTCACACTTAAAAATCATGGTAGAAATCATTTTCCTATAAAATATTACTAAATAGATAATATAATTTTTTCAACATCAGTGCAAGATTTGCTAGAGCCTGAATCCTGGTTACATTGGTAAGCCAAGTCCAGATAATACAGAGTCTTCTAAGCCATGTTAAGGTTATGGACTTTACCTTGAAAGCTAAAGGGAGTTAGATAAGAATTTTAAACAAGTAAATAATTGTTTTAATCTCTTTGGTTACCTCATGAGAACTGCTAGAATAATCTAAACAAGAAATGATGGTAGTCTAGGCTCAAGAAGAGGAGAAAAGTATGTGGATTCAGTAAATATTTCGGACTTCAGGAATAATCAGAAGTAATGATGAAGGAAGTGGCAGTTTCAGGTTTGAGCAACTAAGTGAACTGCAATGCTCTTAACTGTCATTGGAAGTAGAGGGAAAAAAACATGTTTTTGTGGAATAATGAATTATACTGTGGGTAAGGTGAATTTCTCTTGTCTACAAGTCATCTAAGTACTGCCACCGATTGGCCAGGGGACACGTAGGGGACTAGAACTCCAAAGTGTCAACTGGGTTGCATAAAGAATGTTGAAAGTTTTTGGCATATACATGACCTAGTTTTATACACTGTAGATATTGCAGGCAAGAAGAAAACTTGCCTGACTAGGTAAGTAAAACTGAGCAAGCTTATAGAAGGTTTTAGTGTTTCATCTGGACAAAATTTGATGAGAGCAGTAGCAGAAGATGGGATCTATTAGAGCAGAAAGAGATGACCTGGAAGTTAGGAAACAGGTTAGGAGACTGTTCAGTAAATAGGTGCAATGATTTCAGCCTGTTAACTCAAAGAATGGAGTTATTGTTGGAACTCAGTGCATTCCACAAGCTACCTCACCTCTGAGAGTTTAACAGATGAGAGTGTGCAGAGGGGTGTGCAATGAGCAGAACCACTCATGAGGTGGGTGTGAATGTCCCTTGCGTGAACCAATGTGTATGATGTTATCTTCTATGCTATGAGAACTGGTGGGAGATTTTATTGTATGTTCCAAATCAGGCACTTTTCTGGGATGCTGGTGTGTATTAAAAATATGAGAAGAGCCACATTTTCCAGGTCGATCAGTCTCATGTGTCCACAGTAGATGAGTAGACTATTCTGAAACAAAACTATCAGATCAGTGTTGTTTTGGACTTAAGCCCAGAACAACATCTAGAATTCAGTGCATCTGCACCTCTGGCCACCAGAGAGACCGAGAAGGGCTGTGTGGTACTGGATGAGTGACTAGAGATATGCCTCTGCAGTCTCCTGATATTTAGAGAAAGTTGGAAGCTGATGGACTTTGTTTCTCCTTTACCCTAAGAAGATGCCTGATTTTCGATATAGAAAGGATTTTGGTACTATGAAATTTTAGACAGGAACCAGAAAACTTTTTTTCTGGCTTGTGTCAATGTTGATCTATGTGTAACCTTACAGAAGTCAGTTTTGACTCTGAAATGCAATGTTTCCATTTTTAAAGCAGGAATAATACTTTGTGCCTCTCACGTAGTTACTGTAAACTCTCATAAAATATTCACAATACTGTACAAATACAGATCACTAAGAAATACGAGCTATATAAATTAACTCAAATAAGTTTTTTGAACCAAAATCTCTATTTCCTCATGTATTTAATTTTAAATTAATCATGACTTCTACAGATTTGAAGGGCATATTTAATGTTGCCTTTTCCTTCACAAAAAGTACTAGAAGAGATGCACAACCATCCCTCAGATTCTGTGTTCAGTATGGAAGCATAGTCTATAAAAGAAGATATATTTTACACTCCCAAAGAGAATGCCAGAAGAACAAGTAAGGCAGTCATGCTGACCCTCCCTTTTATATCAACAAGAGGAATAAACCTTCATGCTTTCAGCCAGTGTTGAATACAGGAAAGCAGCCAGGGACTCGAAACTTCTTTCATTACCTTAGGGTGTGACATGATTATTCAAGAAAAATCAAATTGGCTTTGGAAAGAGAAGAAATGAAATGAAAAACTGTAAATTATAGTTCTCTACTCAAGCAGGTCAAATAATTCACCCTGGTCCCAGGAATATCTCCTGTGTCTCAGGGATGGAGCATGGTTTTTGTGTGAAAAAGGCTGAAGTGAAGTGACAGCAGCCAGTAAGGATTTCATTACCCCTTACGTTCACTGTTTTTTTTTTTCATTCATAGGAGCACTAAAAAATAACTTGAAATATTATCTATATCTGTATTTCTATCTATATTTGTAGATATATATATATAGAGAGAGGGAATCATTATAGGATTAAAACAATACTTGCATCCAATATAATTTTGAGAAAAATACTAAAATAATTATTGTTATTTAAATCTTTTTTTCTTAAATCCGTAATTCAAATCAGATTTGTGAAAATAATGTGACCTGATCACAACGGAGGTTTTTACAGTGCGTTGCGTGGAAGAAATAAATGCCTGTTGGAAAACAAGTGCCCTTATTTCACATTCTTATTTTGACTGTGCCAGCAATGGTCTGTAGACCCTCATAGGAGAAAGTAAGCTCTTACCCTGGAGAGCAGATAAGAAGCTCAGTTAAAAAATCCTCTCCCCACAAGACTTGTTGATTCAAGTGTGAGGACTTGGATTTCACAGCCGTTTGCATCCATGAATAAGATCACAAAAAGAATGCCACCCTCTTACATTTATTTGCCCTGCCACTTCTTCAAATGTTGAGTGACTTGCGTGTGACAATTCTAAGTTACAGCCTCAAATAATTTAATACTGCCCTCTAGAGGCACTATAATAGCATTAAATTTGCTCCTTCTGGTGTGGTTTTATTAAATTTATTGCCCTAAATTGAAAAGTACAACATTTTGAAATCCACAAAAGGTTAACTAGCATATTTTGTAAAAGTTTCAACCATTTCGAATTTCATTTGCAAGTATCAAATTGCATTTAAAAGTTTTAATAAAGCTCAATAGATTAATATGTCCTTTAAAATTAATCTTGTAAAGACTGTAAACCATTGGCCAAGTGGCAATGTGCACACTGGGGTTCCCTAGCTGCTCCAGCTTTCCTGTGAAACCCTGAAGCACAGAGAGAGGAGTGGTCAGCATGAACAGTCCTCCTGCCCAGAATACCTTAACTGAAATTAAGAATTTAGAAAATGAGAAGTATTTCTTTCCCTCTATGAAAAAAGTAAAACAGCAAACTAAGAGCATTTTTTTCAAGACATGAGTAATAGGCAACTTGCTTAAGAGATGAGTCAGTGAAGATGAAAAATAAGACTGTTTCAGAACTGAATCCTTGAAATATTTTTATGGATAGTTTAATAGATTAAGCAAAGTAAATTTGGATTTACCATAATAGTGGTTATGAAATACAGTCAAAGAAAAGAGGTTATTTAAGTACTTGAGATTTCTGTAAGAAAAAAGGCAGGTAGTATGAATTCTAGACACTAAAATAAAATCTATAGAAGTTTGAAAAGTAAAAACCATTGAAGAGCTCTGTCATAAAACATCAGAGATTTGAGGACTAAAGGACAGGGCACAGGATTCTTACTTGAAAAGAAAAGGTCTGTGTTATACACACACCTGAAAGAAGAAATTTACTTCTTAATTTTCAGTGTTAGGAAACGGTGTGTAATGTCTGTTGCCTTTCTTGTTGACACAGAAAAAACTATTTGGAAATAAAATTGAGTATCTGTTTCTTCCAATAAGGACAATTTTCTGACATGTCTTTATTGAAAAAGTTGGCTGTTATCAATAAAAAGTAATAAATTACTAAATCTGCATTTTATAACAATTTTAAAGAAAAAAGTGCTTATTTAAAAACATTACTTGACAATCATTTATAAAATAAATTACTTTCACTCATTTTTCCATCTTGTTTGCAATCAATGATCAACTCACACCTAGAAAACTGTAATTTTTGTACACCAGTAAATGTCATACAGATTAAATTACAAAAACAAGTAATCAAATTTTAATTTTGTCAAATTTTAGCAATTTGTGCTAAATACAGGTATATACTGAGGAAAGTTGATCTACATTTGCCAATATGCTCTTAACCACATAAGGTTATAAAATCTACATAACTTATAATTTAAATCACAAACACACATGCAGACATACACAATTTAAATGACTTCCAAAAAAAATTAAATTGCTCCCTTGAAAGGACTAAATCACTGGAATGACTATGATAATTAGATAAGAAACAGATTTGCATGAAGAAATATTTTGGATTTTGACTAAAATATTTAATTTTATAGGACATCTAGATAACAAAATTATTTATTTTAAAAGGTTTAAACTTCATGTATTCATGTTTCTGCTCCCTCCTTTCTGGATTGACTTAACTAACTATTGAATTAGTATAGAAGATCTGAGAATGCCAGAATAAATAAAAAATAAAAGTTACTTATAGAAGGCAAGCTTAAACATAGGTACAATATATCACTTATTTAGTAAGGTGAAATAATAAAAATTATAAATGAATAAAAATAACCTGAGTAGCCAAAGAGGGTTTAGACATTCATTCAATTACATTTACATGTAAATAGGTTAATACCTAAGATATAGGTGACTAACACTTTTAAAACTGGAGAACTTATGTTCATTCTGTATAATGAAGTACACAACCACTAGCAGTGATTATGTTGACAAAAAGGGCTGGTGTTGGTAGACAGGCATTAATATGTTGCTATATACAAACAATTCTGAGGATGTCTGGCACAGAGAAGAAAGTGGGAAAATACAGATAAAACAATCTGAATATCCATCCCTCATGCATTCTGAAGATTTCTTAAAGAAAAAGTGAATAAAATACTTCCATATTCTATACTTTCCCAAAATAATTCTTAAAACTAATGATAGGAAGATTTATCAAGGGAAATTACCTAAAGCAATCATTTTATCTGACTGAGACAATAAGTTTGACCAGTTAACAAAGATAAAATTACTTGAAAGTCAAATCTATTTCCACTTATAGGAACAGAAGAAAATAAAGACAAAGAGATGATCAAGAACTGTGTATTGGAGGGTGGGATAATTTTTGTTGATATATTTCCCTGAAATTCTCATTATTCCAGCTATTCAAAAAAACTCAAATGTGATGACATTTCAAAATTAGATGGCATTCGACATAAACAGTAAGATAAAGTACTAACTCTGGAGTGATATTTCAAATATTGCAGATATACTTTCTCCCATTGTAAATATAACAATATCTTTTTCTTATGAAAGTAAAAATAGCATTTTTTAGGCATCGTTTTGTCTCTCATAGTCTTTTTATATCAAAATTTGTGTACTTTTAAGATTTTACTTTTATCATTCTGTGTTCTAAACGTTAATAAGCAAACCAGCATTCATTCAACCAAATAAATAAGTGATTTATATATTTTAAAAGGATAATTGATTGGTATATTTTCTATGGTCTTAAATTTTGAAAAATATTTGGACACTTTCTCTAATATTGACCATTTTATAACCCTTTTGTCCTATTTGTCAGATAATGCCAACTCTGAATCACTTTTTCCTCAAGTCTAATATCCTAACATCCATATTTTTTTCTTTCCTTACAAACGAGTTCAAGTTTTGTCTAATATTTTTCCTTCTGTTGCCCTCTGTCTCTTCCTCTCCCCTTTTTCAGCTGCTGTATGTGGGTTCTTGTCTTGTTTTTACAGCTCTGGAAGCCAGTGTATTATTGTGACTTCCTTATGGAGCACTGGACATCCAAGTTAAAATTCTGGATCTACTGCTTGCCCAGGGAAAAGCTGATGAGTTTCTTGAACTCGCTCAGCCTCAGAGTTACTCTGTAGATCAATTCAATATACATACATACATACATAGTTAGGTGCGTGCGTGCGTGTGTGTGTGTGTGTATATATATATATGCTAAATGAAATTTTTTCTCCTCGATTTCATTCCAAATATGGTTGTGTGATGGCTGAAAATGTGATTTGCTTTTCTGAAAAATATGTAATAAATGCTATTTTGGCTTTTCATAATTTTAGGTTTCTAGAAAATTCTTCTTCCTAAGGTCACCAATTTCAGAATTACATGAATTTCAGAATTACATGGTTCATTAGTATTTGACTCATCCTTTGTTAAAATTCTCTCTTCTCTTGACTTCCATGATACCAGTGTATCCTAGTGTTTATTATTTTCAACCATAAAAGATTTCTCGTCAGTCTCCTTGTCCTCATACCAGGCTTCTGTTTCTGCTTTGTCTCCATGTTACTGTTTTTCCTGAATGTGTTTTTCCAACTACTGAAGCCACCTCCCTCAGAGTGAAACATCTAGCCCAGATTTCTTCCTTCATTTTCAACCTAATAAAAATATCTTCTGATCCTCTCCATTTGTATACACCTCCCAGACATCTCATTAAATATATCTGAACTAAATTCTTTATAGTTCTTTATGTTCTCCTAAGTCATCTCCTGTGTTTCCAGTGTCTGAATGGTTCCACAAACCATCCAATGCAGGAATAATCTATATTCTTTCTTCTTACCTTCCCTCTACATTACTCAGAAAAACAGGAACAATAAGATGTGTAATACAGAGAGAGATTTTTTATAAGGAATTGACTCACATGATTGTGGAGTCTTGGCAAGCCCCAAATCTGCAGGGTAGGCTGGCGGGCTGGAGACCAAGGGAAGAGTTGAAATTCTTGTCCAAAGGCAGTTTGCTGGCAGAATTTTCTGTTCTCCTGGGGAGATCAGTCTTTTTTTCTCTTAATACCTTCAACTAATTGAATGAGGCTCACCCACAATAAGGAGAAAAATCTACTTCACTCAGTCTACTGATTTACATGTTAATTTCATCTAAAAAAATGCCTTCACAGAAACATCTACACAATCTGACCAAATATCTGAGTACTATGGCCTAGCCCAGCTGACACATAAAATTAACTATCACATTCCCTCCTCACAAAATTGATTGCCATTTCCCACTTATTTTACATATTTATGCCTATCAACTTTATCAACCATCTTCATCCCCTCCCAACTGCTTGAAGACCAGGTATCATCCTTACTTGGTTATTGCCATAGTCTTTAACTCTCTGATTCTAATGTTTTTCCTCCTAAACCATTCTCCACACTAAGTGGAATGACCACCAAAGTTGTCATTCTAAAATATTATATTCTGACTATGCTAATACCACGCTTAAAACTATTACGTATCTTCCCTCACTTTCTGAAGACTCTGACCTTATCAGCATTATAGATGTTCTTCATGATCTGATTCTTTAATTTTTCTATTCTTTCCTCCCACCACTGAACAAGTTGGTCTGTCTTAGGCATACATACATTTGCAAATGTTCTTCTATTTGGACTATCTCTCCAGTATTTCTTTGCTTGATTGGGTTTTTTTCATATTTAAGACTAGCTCAATCACCTTTTCCAGGAAGCTTCCTCTGGTGTTTACAAGGATTAAAGAGATATCCACTCATTGCATCAGAGTAGCTGCCTGTGTTCTGTTATTAGCTGAGGTAACACATGCAAAATGCTTAGAATAGAGTCTGGCATATAGCAAGTGCTCTTTGCTGCTAGCTGCTGTTATTATGAGTAGTACTAATAGTATTTAGAGCACTCACATTGAATTGTAATTACTAGCTGATTTGCCCATTGCTCAAAAAAATACCTTAAAGGTTAATATATTCTATGAACCCTTGTAAATCCCCAGCTCCTAGTACAGGGCCTGATGTATAGTATATAATAAATACATGATATTAAATGAAAGAACTCTTCAGTGTTAGAGATCTGTAATGTTTTCTGCAAAAAAAAAAAAACTGTTGCACAAAAGTTTCAGACACAATATCAGATGTCTTAGACTTCAAACAAGAATAGGTGAATTTTTCAATGTGCTTTAACTGAAAGCCTTCAAAAATTAAACTAGAATTCATCAAATATTTATAGTCATTTTGACATTATCTTTGCCAGTCATATATCTATAGGATATGTGAAGTATTACTAAGAATACTTCAAGAAACAGCTACTGAATAAAATCTCACTAAAATTATCCCACTCTTTTTTCTGAGCTTTCTAGATAATTTGCAGATCACTTTAGTCAAAATCTTACAATGCACATTATTATTTTATTTCCACCTCATTGCATCACATTTTAACTTTATAGAAATCTTGTCTTTTATAATTTGTCAATCTTGCAATTTCTGTCTCCTAAAAAAAGTCTTTTAAAGAGTTAGAGTCAACTTTGCCCCTTAATTATTTCTAATGACTTAAGAAGACAGTAAGTGATAGGTGAAACATAACTACCAAGTTCTAGTTTCATTTATTTTAAAATAAGTGAAAATAATAAAATAAATAGAAGTACACTTATATTTTCTTATGCTTATAAACATTAGATATTTCTTTGCAAGTTTTACAAGTCAGTTATTTAAAAATTATATAGAGGAAAAAACTGCTTTTAAAATTTTCTTAACATTCCCTACTTGGTTTATATACTTTGCAAATAATAGTCTGCACCAATGAATCTCAGCACTACAACACACAAGAATCACATAAGAAAGCTTATAAAGGTATTTGTTTTATTCTTATGTCCAGGGATTGAGTTCTTCTCAGGTGGAATATGGGGTGGGTTAAAAAAAATGTCATTTATATCTCAGTAAAAAATAATAATAAAACAAAACAAAACTTACCAGATGATTTGAATGCATGTAGCCCATGGTTAAGAATCAACAGGTAGCTTTTCATTCTTACATAAGGTTAAGTAATTATGGGACATGATTCAAATGAGGTTTGTAGACTCATATTTGTCTTCAGACATATTCTTGGGATATAGATCATTTCTCTTAAAAAATTTTGTCTTGTTTTCCTTTTGATGAAAAATTTCAAAATAATTTATATTAGCACATTTTGGATTATTTGTATAAACAGTACTGCCATGATATGTTCAGTTCTTCATTATACCTGGTTTATTCAACTGTTAGCTCCAAGTAATTTGACTTTAATTAAAATCTAATGAGATAGTAATAGAGTTGACCTATAAATAATGTATGCATATAAGCCCATGGTCCCTAACCTTGACTGGACACCTTGACTGACATTACGTACACCTGTGTGGATTTAGAACTTTGAAATATACAGACCAAATCCTAGAGCAATTACACAGAATCTTTGTGGGTAAAGGCCAGTCGCTAGGCATTTTGAAAATTTTCCTATTTAGTTTGGTATACTCCTAAACTTGAGAAACACTGCTCTAAGCAAAGCCAAGTGAGGTGCACCACATTCCCTGTAGTTAAAATTGAGAAGTCTTTATGCCATATTTTGGTAAACTGAGATTATCATCCTCAAAGTTACTTGTGTCATAGTAGCCAGTATTATATTAAATTTATAAGTAATTGTTTCAATTAAAAATAAGTTTAAGTTAATTGTTTGATATGAATTGTATTGGTTATTTTTTAGTTATTTTATATTTTAATTTATAATTCTTTAGGTTTTGTAGTGATAACCAAGATAGTTTATCCCTTGTACATGGTTAGAAAGTGTGATGAAAACTATTTCAGTTAATTGTGATGATTCGGAGATCAAATCACACATCAAGTTTGACACAGCATATTGAGTCCTAGATTTAAACAGCAAAAGTAAAGTTTATCATGACATCCTTTAAAAATAAAAGGGGTATTGGTTTAATGGGTTTAGAGTTTCAGATTGAGTTGATGGAAAAGTTCTCCAGATGAATAGTGGTGATGGTTGTACAACAATGTGAAAGTATTTAGTGCTACTAAATTGTACACTCAAAAAGAATTAAAATGATAAATTTTATGTTATACCTATTTTACCATAAAAATTAAGTAAGGGAATGTATATTCAATTTCTTGTCCTTTTCAATCACTTTGTATATTTTGGGGTTTTGAAGTTCTTTGTATCAGACATATGGTTTGCAAATATCTTTGCAATTTCTCTCAATCAATAAGTATAATAAGAGATGAGAAGAGGGGTTTTTAAAATAATGATAAAGGATCAACCCAACAGGAATATATCAGCCTTAAAATTTTTACAGCTAATGAATAACCTCAAAATATATAAAGAAACAACTGACAGAGAAGGAGGAAAAGCAAAACAATCCAAAATTCCTAGCTGAAAAATTTTAAACTTCAATATTTGTAACTATTAAAACAAAAAGATATAGAATAAGTAGAAATATGTAAGATCTGAACAAAAGGAATGACAAACTTGACCTTATTTAAATTTACAAATTTACATATCTGTGTTTCTAATAACTAAGAATGTACTTTCTCTTCAATTGCACATGGAAGATAGACAAAAATTTGTTGGCCCATAAAACTAGTCTCAGTAAATATCAAAGTAATTAAATCAATACACACACACACACATATATACTTCCTTAAAACTTAATGATAATTCAGAAGCCAATTTTTTAATACCTACTTAAAAGAATCAGGAAATGTTTAGGAATGTGCAGGAAAGAAAATAACAAAAGTAAGCTCAAAAGTTAATAAAGGAGGAGATATAGTAACATAAGAGAAAAATTTTAAAGGCCAAAGTTTGGTTATTTGGAAAGGTCAAGAAAACCAGAACTATCAATCAATAGAAAAATAAAAGTCACAAATAACCAATATCAAAACTGAAAAAAGAATTTCATCACAGATTTAGAAACATTAAAATGATAATGGTAGAGTATTATGACTATTGATATACAAAAAAATTTTGAAAATAAAATTTATCAAAACTTACTGAAAATAAATAATCTGAAAAATCTTACAGCTATTAATAAACTGAATGCATAAAGAAAAACCAACCCATAAAAAGAAACTTAGGCTTAGATTGCTTCACTGGTAAATTTTTCAAATATGTAAAAAGAAACATGCCAATTTTAAACAAACTTTCCCAAAGACAGGAAAATAAGAAACACTATCTAAGTCATTCTATGAAAATAGCATAACTCTGAAGCCAAACATGGAAAAAAATATTACAAAGAAAGAAAATTACAGGACAATTTCTTTTGTGAAAATGATCCCAAACTACTAAACAAAATAATAGAAAATCAAAATAGAATGTAAAAAGTATTATACATCTGTACCAAATTAACTTTATTTCAAGAATGCAAGGTCGGTTTTATACTAGAAAATAAAAATATGAGCTGTGACATAAATAAGAAAATCCATATAATCATCTCAATAGATGCAGAAAAGTAATTTGTTAAAAATATTCACCTGATCAAAATAAAAACAGCAAACAAAAATGATAATTTGTTAATATAGAAGATATTTGCAATACATACATACACATGACAAAATATGCATACACAAAACAAACACTTAAAATTATAGACAACACAATTAAAAATACTGCCAAAAAAGCTCTTGAATAGACACTTAAAAAAAGAGGATGTCCTGCATGTATAATGTTGGGGGTGGGGGTGCATGGGGAGGGCTGTGCAACACAGAGAAGACATGTAGTGATTCTATAGCATCTTACTACACTGATGGACAGTGACTGTAATGGAGTTTGTGGGGAGGACTTGGTGATGGGGGGAGTCTAGTAAACATAATGTTCCTCATGTAAAGAGATAATGCTGATGAGGATATAGGGCAAGTAAAATTCTCATATGCTGTTTATGGGAAAACAAATTGGCAAAACTGCTATGAAAAAAAGCAGTTGTTAGTGTCTGCTAAACTTGAAAAAGTGCACGCCATATTCAATGACATTGTTGAGTGAAAAAAGCCAGAAAGAAAACAAGCCTTAATAAACTTCAAATTAATGAAATTATACAATGTTCTCTAATGAAAATGGAATAAAGTAAGAAATGATTAACAGAATGAAGTTTGGGAAATTCTCAAATTTGCAGAATTTAAACATACTAATAACCATTTTAAATGGTTATTCTTCACTATTAAAGAAAGAAATCCCAAGAGAAATTAGATAATACTTGGAAAAGAATAGAAATAAAAATACAATATAAATAAACTTAAAAGATGCAGCGAAAGTAATGCTCAGAGGGAAATTTCTGTAAACCCTATACTAAAAAAGAAGAAAGATCTCAAATCAATAACCGAAGCTTCCACCTTGCAAAACTAGGAAAAGAAGATCAAAGTAAACTCAAAGTAAGCATAAAATAATGAGGATTTGAGAAAAAAAATGAAATAAAGAATAGCAAACTAATTGAAAAAACAATAAAACCAAGGTTGGTTCTTTGAAAAAAATCAACAAAATTGACAGGCCAGGAAAAAAAGTATAAGACCTAAATTATTAAAATCAGGAATAAAACAGGAGGCATCAGTACTTCTTTACCTAAATAAAAATGGTTATAAGAGAATACCATTAACAACTTTAGGCCAAAATAAGATTATCTAGATGAAATAGACAAATTTCTAGGAAGAAACAAAGTAGCTGGGGAAGAAATAGAAAATATGTCCAGACTTACAAAAAGAAAAGACAAAGTTGCTAATTAAAACAAACAAACAAAACCAACTTACCACAATGAAAGTCAAGGCCCAGATGGATTCACTAATAAAGTCTAACAAATATTTTAAGAACAATTAATACCACTCCTTCACAGAATCTTCCAAAAAACAGAAGAGGTTGGAACACAGACTAATATTACCCTGATACCAAACCAGAAAAAGGCATCACAAAAAAATAATAACTACAGATCTATATCTATTATGAATACATAGGTAAAAATCCTCAGCAAAATTCTAGCACATGGAATCCCACATAAACAGACACAAAGGATTATAAACCATGACTAAGTGGGATTTAGTTAAGAATACAAGGTTCATGTAACATCCAATATCAATTGCTATATTGCTATAATACACTTTTTTAGTTTGGTAAAGCAAAATCACAGGATCACATAAATGGAGGCAGGCAAGGTATTTGAACTGTAATGATAAAAAAAATTCAACGAAGTAGAAGTACAAGGGAATGTCTTCAACCTAATAATGAGAACCTATGGAAAACCCACAGCTAACACAATACTCAATAATGGAAGACTGAATACTTTCCCCCAACATCAGGAAGAAGGCAAACACATCCTTTCTCACCACTACTGTTTAATACTGTACTTGAAGGCTCTTTCTAGGATAGTTAGACAAATCAAGAAAAACATAAATGTACTCATTTGGAAGGAAAGAAGTAAAACTATTTATGTTCTTGAAAGACAAAACCTTGTTTCTAGAAAATCCTAAGGAATTCACACACACACACAAATACCACTAGAAGTAATAAATGAGTTCAACAAAGTTGCAAGATACAAAATCAATATGCAAACACTAATTATACTTCTATATACTAGCAATGAATAATCTGAAAATGAAATTAAGAGGATAATTAATAGCCACTTACAATGGCATGAGAGAATCAATACATACGAGTAAACATAATAAAAGTAGTATGCTTTTTATTGAAAATTACAAAATACAGTTGAAAGAAATTAAAGGAACATAAGTAAATACAAAGGCATCATCTGTTTATGGATTGGAAGACTATAATTGTTGAGATGGTGACACTTCCTAAATTGATCTACAGATTCAAAGCAATTCCTATCAAAATCCCAGATGCCATTTTTGCACAACTGACAAGCTGATCCTAAAATTCATGTGGAAATGCAAGAACACAGAATAACCAAAATAATCTTGAAAAAGAAGAATAAAATTTGAGAATGCAAGCTTTCTGATTCTAAAACTTAATACACTATGACAGTATTCATGACTCTATGGTACTGGCTTAAGGACAGACATACAGATCAATGGAATACAACTGAGGGTCAAGAAATAAATAAACCCTTATCTTTATGGTCAACTGATTTTCAACAGTGGTGTCAAGACAATTAAATGGAGGAAAGAATAAGTGTTTCAATAAACAGTGCTGGGACAAATGGAGATCTACAAGCAAAAAATGAATTTGGATTCCTATTTCTCAGGATACACAAAGATTAGCTCCAGGTGGATATGTAAAAGCAAAAATTATTAAATTCCTGGAGGGGAAGCAGAGGAATAAGTCTTTGTGACTTTGGGTTAGGCTATGATTTTTTAGGACACTAAACACATGCATACACATATACATCATGCACACACACTTAGAATATTAGATGAATTGGACTTGATTAAAATTTAAAATCTTGTGCTTCAGAGAATACCATTAGAAAAATAAAAAATAACCCACAAATTGGGAGAAAACATCTGCAAATCATGTGTCTGAGAAGGGACTTGTATCAAGAATATATAAGTAAATATTTCAACTAATCAATAAAAAGATAATCCAATTAAAACTGAGAAAATATTTCAAAAGATGTTTATCCAATTAAAATAAACAAATGGTCAATCAGCACATGAAAAGATGCTTAACAATCACAGTATAGGTCGGTTGCAGGGAAGGCAGTACAGCATAGAGAAGACAAGTAGTGATTCTACAGCATCTTACTTTACTGATAGACAGTGATTGCAATGGGGGGTTGGACTTGAATATATGGGTGAATATTGAAACCACAATGTTGTTTATGTAAAACATTCATAAGATTGCATATCAATACTTTAATAAAAATAAAAAATAAAAGATGTTTAACAGCATTAGTAATTAGGGCAACGTAAAGTAAAGCCACAATGAACTACCACTTCAGATCCATTCAAATCGTGAAAATAAAAAAGACAATGTAATTGGAGAGGAAGAAAGAAATTGGAACCCTCATACATTGTTGGTGTGATTATAAAATAGTACAGTAACTTTAGAAAACACTGGCAGTTTCTTGAAATACTAAACATTGAATTCGCATAGGACTCAACAATTACACTCTTTGCTACATGCCCAAGAGAATTGAAAACATATGCCCCCACACATACACACACACACACAAATGTACTCAAGTGTTCCTAGAAGTTATAGTCCTAATAGCCAAAAAGTGGCAACTAACTAAATGTTCATCAATTGATAAATGGATAATCTAATGTTTTGTATCTGTATAAGGGAAACTTTTTCAGCAATAAAAAAAATACTGATACATACCACAACATGGTGAACTGTACAAATATTTGCTATGTTAAAGAAGCCAGTCACAAAATACCACATAACATATAATTCCATTAACATGAAATGTCTAGAATAGTTTTATTCATAGATACAGAAATAGATTGGAGGTTGCCAGGGGCTGAGGTGGGAGGGCATTGAGGAATGACTGCTAATGGATATGGGGTTTATTGGGGTGATAAAAAATGTTCTAACATTAGTGCTGGTGGTTGCACAACTAAGTAATAAAAACCAATGGATTTTAATTTTATAAGTGTATAGTATGTAAATTATATCTCATCCAGGTGTTAATAGAATAAAAACAACTCATTTTAAATAAAGATCTATTTTTAAAACTAACCTATTATTATAGAACCCTGAGTAGCAGTTATCTCTTGGGGACCAGGTGGGATAACGAAAAAGTTTCCTGTGTGTTGGTCTTATCATGAAGTGTGCTATGGTTACATGAGTATTTGTCAAATTTATAAAATACTATAAAACTGTTCACTTAGGACTTGTGTGAATATATATATATATATATATATATATATATATATATTCCAATTTAAAATTAAAAGGTAAGAAAGTATGCAAGAAACTTTGACAAAAATGAAATGTGAGCAAATTTGGAAGTGGAGAGAGGAAGTCTGAAGAGACTCTGTGAGCCGCTCCTTATTTTTTTTATTATTTATTTATTTTGGTATCATTAATATACAATTACATGAGCAACCTTGTGGTTACTAGATTCCCCCCATTATCAAGTCCCCACCACATACTCCATTACAGTCACTGTCCATCAGTGTAGTAAGATGCTATAGAGTCACTACTTATCTTCTCTGTGCTATACTGCTTCCCCGTGCCCCCTGCCTCTACATTATGTGTGCTAATTGTAATGCCCCTTATTCCCCTTCTCCCTCCCTTCCAACCCATCCTCCCCAGTCCCTTTCCCTTTGGTAACTGTTAGTCCATTCTTGGGTTCTGTGAGTCTACTGATGTTTTGTTCCTTCAGTTTTTGCTTTGTTCTTATACTCCTCAGATGAGTGAAATCGTTTGGTACTTGTCTTTCTCCACCTGGCTTATGTCACTGAGCATAATACCCTCTAGCTCCATCCATGTTGTTGCAAATGGTAGGATTTGTTTTCTTCTTATGGCTGAATAATATTCCATTGTGTATATGTACCACATCTTCTTTATCCATTCATCTACTGATGGATACTTAGGTTGCTTGAGCCACTCTTTAAAGAAAGGTTCTCTTTTGGGGGTCACTTGAGGCCTCACCCAAGAAACATAAAGGGAGGAAGGAGTAAATGTTAAGGTTTCAAGGCATTAAAAATACTGACAGTATTAAATAGCAAAGTCACTTTGGAAAATATTTCAGTTTCTTAAAAAGTTAAATATAAAACTATTATATGACCCATGAAAAAAATATTAAATACTAATATTCATAGCAGCATTATTAATAGTCCTGAGCTGGAAACAAATTAAAAGTCAATCATTCTGTGAATAAATAGACTAATTGTCATATATCCATACAATTGAGTGCTAGTCAGTGATAAAAAGAAATGAACTACTGACACATGCTCTGTCATGGGTGAACTTCAAAAACATTATGCTAAGTGAAACAAGTCAAGACACAAGGACTACCTATCGTATGATTCCATTTACATGAAATATTCAGAGTGAAAAATTTATAGAGACAGAAAATAAATTAGTGGCTGGGGTGGAAAAAGGGATTCACTGTAAATGAGTATAAAGGAACTTACTAACAAAATAAAGATACTCTAAAACAGATTTGTGGTGATGATTATTTTACTTGGTAAAGCTACTAAAATTCAACGTATTCTTGAAATGGTTGAATTTTATGTTACATAAAATAAACATTAGTAAGTATGTTAAAAATACTGATAGTATTACTTACAGTTTCCTCTAGGTTAAAGGAAAAAATGTTGCCATTAAATACCAAACAAGTCCAATAAAATCATTTTTTGCCAACACCTGAACAACTATTCCTAGGATGGTCTATATAGATTTTGTCAAGCCTTGACTAATAGAAATAACTATACACAGTTGTGTGATAGCTAAGAAAAAAGTCTATAGAATCTGATGGCTCTGGGACAAATCTCAGAGTTACCATTTGTTACTTACTTGCTATTAAGCAATCATTTAAATTCCGTAAACCTCAGTTTCCTCACTATATTCGATAATAATAGTACTATGTTATAGGATAACATAAAAATTAAAAGAAGTAATTTATGCAATGTCTAGTACAGTGCCTGTCACAGAATAGACATTCAATAAGTGTTAGCTTCCTTTATCATAGTTATTACTTGGGGAAATCATGAAGATTCCCACCCAGAAAAAGACCACTCAAGAAAAATCCACTGGACTTCCTGCACAAACTATTTCCTGTCCATGACAATAAAGGAATAAAATAATATGAACCCATAAGGCTAAGAAAACACTGGAGGAAGTGACAGAAGATTGAAGATGTTAATAAACTTTAGCAGATGGAAAGCAGATGGTTCATTTAACCAAGTGGAAAAGTTAAATCTGAGCAAGGGTATCTAGAAGAATTGAACAGATTCATGCACCGAGAGAGGCTCAGAATTAGGAGAAACTGGTTATTTTTTGAAAGTTGGATTTTTTTGTTGTTGTTAAGGAAGGCTGGTGCACACACTTTGGAGAGACTAAATCAGACAGCTGAGGACTTAGAGACTCTAGGGATAGCAAAGGATAGGGATGAGATACTCTTTTGAAAGCCAAGGGATTAAGTGACCCCTATAGCTGAAAGAGCAGAGCCCAGGCTTACCTCTTCCCTCACCATGGTCCAGGGCACTCACATCCCTGACGACAGAGTTTGCCACTTCCCACTTCCCACTTCCCACAGTATTGAAGGTTATGGGAGGGAAAAAAAAGCATGTAATAACATTCAAAGATCATTTTATTGGGGAAGAGTCTTACAAAACCTCTTGGTTCCAATCTAATCACTCAATACTGAGAGCCAGAATCAAAAGTTCTCCTCCATGTCCATGCACAGAACGTCTTTCAGAGTTGCACTATCACATACGAAGTCAAGAAAGTCACAATAGTAAAGATCACCAAAATACTTGAAAAATTTCTGACTTGTAAGAGAAAGATAATACTTACCAACAGAAAAACTGGAATTCAGAGGTCACACACAGTACAAATAAAAACTTTTAAAATGTAATTAATATTCGTGGAGAATTAAGGAAAAATATTACATCCATGAAATAAGAGCAATATTCTATAAAAAGGAACATAAAGAGACCAAGAAAGAACTCTTGGGATTAAAAATATTATACAAATAAACTTTTAGTAGGCATTCACAAGAGAGAGGGTAGGAAAGATTTTTCAAAAATTAAGAAAACCTGAAGATAAATCTACACAGTCAACACCTGACTCATAAACAGAAGAGAAACAAAGAGTACAGAAACATGGAAAGGAGGAAATTATCAGAGAAAAAGTACTTTAAATCCATACTGAAGGATGTAAGTTTCCAGATGAAAAGGAAACCAGTCTCCCAGGGCAACAAATTAATGAAAAAGACCCACAAAAGAAATATTTCAATTATATTTCAGAGTACTAGGGATAAGATAATAAAAATTTTCCAGAAAGAAAAACAACACATCAACTGTAATGACAATTACATGATGAACTGATGTTGCAAGACTAACATTAGAAACAAGAAGAAAGTAAGAAATACCCTTAATGTTTTGGGGGAAATAATTTCTAACCCAGAATTCTTGATACTAAGACAAATTATCAATCAGCTTTGCAAATAAGTTAAAGGCATATTCAGCTATATAAAGTCTTAGTTTTTTTAATTAAAAAATATTTCCCATTTAGCCTTTGCAGGAAACTACTGAAGAATATACTCCACAAAATAGGAAGTAAACTTAGAAAGAAGAAAGCATAGGATAGGATATGGAAAACAGAATCCAGTACATAATAGAGGCTAAGTTTTGTCAGGATAGTGATTAGGTAAAAATTCAGAATGACAGATTTGAAGCAAGTTTAAAGACAAGGAGTTCAGATTAGAGCAAAAGATGGAAGGTTCTGTGAAGCAGTTACCCCACTAAAAAAATACTGATAGAAACAGCAATGTGTTTAACTATATTAATAAAGGTTTTACAGTTCTATTGCAAACTTTGAGTAGTTTAGCAATAAATACATTTTAAAAAACAATTAAAAAATTTTTTAATTGGTTAGCTTTAAAAAAAGATTTATAAGAAAGAAAATATAATGATGCATTTTATGATTTAACCATGAAAAATATTCATATGAAACATAAATAAGTCATAGATATTTATTTAACAAAAAGTTTTGATACAACACTACTTGGAGGTAAGATTATAGAAGTCATATGAGTGGGTTTAATATTATTTTTCTTCTAGAATTATGTATATAAGTTACTCTCATTTTTTAAAGCTGAATTTAGAAATACATATATATAAAATAAATTCACTTAAAACAGGGAGAAGAAATCAGAATATATAATGAAAAAATTGCTTGGAACTTCGTCTTAACAATTTAAGTAAATTTATGAAAATAAGCATGTTTTACTTAAAATAAAATACAGGGGTTGATTTAAAATTATTTTGCTTCTCACTCATCAATTTATTTTCTACTCAATTATATGATAACCTGAAATCACTTTCTTCACTGACTTCCTGCTTGACTTTCTCAGCAGTATCAAAAAAGGAGTCATTTTGCTCAAATATATTTAAAGGCATCATCATTTTCCCAAGAACCTTAATTTATCCTTTGATATTCATCCATTCTTTTTTTATTGGTATATTAAGATACAATAACAATTTCATGCAGACAGCTTCATGATTTTTGACACATAGGTATAGTAAGTATGCTAATTACCATTACACCATGAGAGAGATGTCCATGCCCTAATTCATTCTTTTTTAATATCATCATCCTTATTGACTGTTTTTTAACTATTACCCCTGTCAATTCTTCATTTCTTAATCAGATCCCCAAATCACTTTGACTTCATGAAAACTATCATCATTTGTATAACTTTCAATTTCACCTTTGTTTTTGCAGCTTCATATTGTCAAGTTAAACTAAGCAAGACTCCTGAAGTGAAATCATTAAAGCAACTTTAGCATGTTCTCACTCTCTTTTGAAGTCAAGTTGATGTGGGCCATCCATGTTCCCAGATAAACACTCAGGCAGGCCCCATGAATTCACTAGTTACTCCTAGGAACTAAGTCTCCATACACAATTTAAAATACTCAGAACCAGATATTGCTCGAAACTTTGAACTTGACTTAATCTTTCCAACTTCCAGACTTGTTGGAGGAAAAATCCTATAGTCTCTTGACTACAAGAGATGCTCTTAGTGATTTCTGTGTTTCAGGCAAGGCTGTTACACAGGTGGATTTTTCCGATCTTAACTTTCATGACACAATAATTGTTGTCCTTTGGCTCACTGCTTAATATTTCCCCTCAGTTTTGCAGCTCCTTTACTTAGGTACCTTTACTCTGTGGTGGCTTCTCCTCTTCTGACCCAGGCTGCTTTTGCCTTTTTCAACATGAGTTAGATTTCAGTCCACCGTGTCCTTCTATTACAAGGAAAACACATCAAGCTGTCCAAGTGGTCCAGTTGACAACTCGAGGGCCAGAGAAGGCACATTTCTGCCTATATTCCTTTGTTTTGACTATAAGAATCTCAACCATCCTCTTTCCTCAAACCTTTTCCAGTTTCCTACAACCTGACCCATTTATAATATTGATTAGTGTGAATAATCTAATTGTGATTATCCACTTTAAATTTCTGTATTATGTCTCAATCAAATGAAATCAATGATAGTTCTATTTCAAATATAACATCTGACAATTAGGAAGATAATGAACCTTAGAAACACTGAAACTTTAGTGTTAATTGTTGGGGGAAAATCCCTCAGTGGACACTAATTTCATAACTGATCAGTTTATTTGTGAATAATTTTCAGGTGGTAATGACTTTTGCTTACATATCCAGCTTTGTAAGAATTTCTATATTAAAAACCCAAGTAAATAGGACATCCTGTATTTTAAAAAGGACAAATACCAGGCATGATGATGTTTAACTCTTTGTTACCTCTTCATTAATTCACACCCTTTCCATATAAAATGCTCTCAAAGCAAAGCATATGATCTCTTTCACAGTGCGTGCCTCCTTTATATCAATATCTTATATCATCAGTCCTATGGATGTAACCGTCAGTCTCCCTATCAGCCTAATTTTTTTCTACACCTTTGCAAGTCTCACAATCTTTGTGGGCAAAAGGTTCAGAAACACTTTTACTTCCAAGTACTTGCCCAACACTTCTCCATATCTTGAGCTGTACTGTATGATCCCTTAAGATTGGAATGTCTGGAAAACACACATGACCACATACCCATGCATGCACTCCTCTCTGTATCTCTAAATCTTATCCATTTCAATGCTCAACTCATATGCTGACTAGTTGGTATTTCCCAATTCTTCTCAATAGAATTTTCCTTTCTTTAAATTTCCAGTTTTTCTGTACCTATCTTACATACTTATTTTCTACCCAGGTATTTTTTTACTTGTTCCTATATCTCTTTTATGAATGTGATTAAATTTTATTCATCCCTTTTATCTCACATAGGACTTGAATCAGTGTTTATACATAATAGCCATGCTTGCAATAAGATATATTCAAAAAAATTTGGACTTGCCATGTTTTGCCCTGTAATAACACTGAATTTGGATACCTTTCAAAGTCAAAGATAACAAAACTTACAATCTTAAATAATCTTTCATTGGGATTTTGGTTTATAATCTATATGCATTAGAATTTCTCCAATAATGTAATGAATCTACTGCTTTTACTGCAAAAATACCCCTAAATGCCTAACTTTGAGTGAAATATACACTAGTTTCAGGCCCATTTATGTGAAGCCATAATTAAGTAGTGGCTCAAATAATTTTTCCACAAGTAGGAAATCATATTTAGTACTGAGTACAATATTAATAATGATGATAGAGACCAGGTACTGTATTATATTCTTTTAATTCATTATCTCACATCACTACCTATACAAGATACTATATGATAGATACAATGAACACCCCCACTTTTCAGATCAGAATCTAGATACAGAAAAGTAAAGTATGGTAATACAATCTTGAATTGTTGAGTGTTCAAATCACAGCAATCTGAGAGTAAATCTGCTTTACTACCTACAATATATGAACAGTAATATCACATTTTTAGAAAACATGGCAAAATAGAAAACTAAGTGAAAAAGCTTCAAAGCAAAAGTCTGTCAAAACAGTGCAGGGTGGAAAGTAAATTGAGTTTTTAGTTAGACAGATAAAGTTTCAAATCCCAGCTCTGTTATTTACTGGAAATAACATCTTATGTAAGTCACTATCAGTCTCAGGTTCTGTATCTGTAAAATGGGAAAAAAATACATTGTAAGAATTAAACAAAATGGCAGATATATAGTGCCAGACAGACAGATGTACTTATTCAATAAAATGATGTGAAAATTCCTGAGTATAAGCTGTCACTATAGTTATTGACATAACATTGTCCCTTAACTCTACTGCCTTTCTGTTTATTCCCTATATCATTAAGATGAATATTTTTTAACAAAATTGTTATGATTTTAAAAATAAAACTATTATAAAGATATATAAAAACTATGTCATATTCTCACCACCCAGAGAAATCTATTATCGACAATTTGGTGTTTATCATTCCAGACCAATTTATATTCCTATGTTATAAATACATAAATGCTTTATTTAAAATGGAATACTTAAAACTGTCTTTCTTCATTTCATAATTTATCATGCCTCCTCTACATAAATACAAATATATCTCATTTTTCTCTGCCCATCTGTCTATCTCTGCCTCTGAGAGATAACACAAAAGAATAATATAATAATATGATATATACATAAATAATACATTCATACCTACATATATATTTGTGAAATTATCTTTTTAGTATAAAATATTGAAGCATAATTTCTACATTAAAGTTTTGTACTATTTTATAGCTATTGATACATATTACTAAATTGCAACAGTGCCCATTTTCTCAAACTTAAAATATTAATAAAAATTACCAATTTGATGGGAGAAAACTGGACTTTAAATAGGCATTTTAAAATTGTTTTAATAGGCATTTTTTCTTTATTAGTGAGATTAAACATTTCCCATATATTTATGTTCAGTTTTTATTATATAACTTTGTTTCCAATGAAAAGCAGGTTGATTTTAAAGTAAACTTGCCTATGTGTTCACCTTTCAAATATTATTTCTAAGTTACAGTGTACAGCAAATAAAAAGAGTCAGCAAGATGTTTTCACATGCTGACAGAATAAGACTTAAAAAGGAAAGTAAAGACTAGAGAACTACCAAGCACACAGTGGCTTAGCTACTAACTACAGCATATTCAAGCACATAGAAGCATGAAAATAAAAGATTGAGTCATCAGAAACATTTAAATGTAGTTTAATATTAAGAAAGAAATGAAATTGTGGACTCGATTTTAGAAATATTTTCTTCTAAAGTGTTACTACTTGGTACTTTAAAAGTTGATATTCAGTGGTCTGGAAATTTCACTTATGTGAAAGCTTTATTCCTGTGATGAAAGATAAAGCATTGATATATTTTATTCTATTACTGTAAGATTACTTTGTATACATATAGCTTTATGACCATAGAATACAATTTTGGTATATGTCAACTGATATTTGGACTTCTCAACTCACAAATATTTCCAAACTAGTATAAATAAGCATATAGTATAAACTGGGAGCTCCAAATTATTTATTCTTTTCTCTAAATTTGCATATAATATTTCCTTTTAGCTGACTGAAGAGGCACTAATTTTCTTAAAAATTTTGATTTTTTAGAAATACCATTTGACTTAGTAATTCCACTCCTAGGAATTTACCCAAAGAAAGCAAGATCCCTGAATTCAAAAAGATGTATGCACCCCTGTGTTTATCACAGCACTATTTACAGTAGCCAAGATATGGAAGCAACCTAAGTGTCCATCAGTAAATGAGTGGATACAGAAGATGTGGTACATATACATAATGGAATATTATTCAGCCATAAGAAAAAAACAAATCCTACCATTTGTAACATGGATGGACCTAGAGGGTATTATGCTCAGTGAAAGAAGCCAGGCGAAGAAAGACAAGTACCAAATAATTTCCCTCATTTGTGGAGTGTAACAATGAAGCCAAACTGAAGGAACAAAAGAGCAGCAGACTCACAGACTCCAAGAGACTAGTGGTAACCCTAAGGGAGGGGTTGGGGAGGGAGAGAGTAGGTTAAAGGGCATTATGATTAACACACATAATGTATGGGGGTCATGGGGAAGGCAGTATAGCACAGAGAAGACAAGTAGTGACTCTATAGCATCTTACTATGCATATGGACAGTGACTGCAGTGGGGTATGTGTGGGAGGCTTGATAATATGGGTGAATGTAGTAACTACAATGTTGCTCATGGGAAACCTTCATAAGATTGTATATCAATCACACCTTAAAAAAATAAAGAAATCGTACATAGTATATGTTCTTAAGAAATTGATGCTCTAGTGTATTTAAATGCTTGGATTTGGAAAAGATTTTCTCTTTGCTTTAATAATATAGGTGACCGTTGAAACCACAATATTGTTCATGTAAAACCTTCATAAGATTGTATATCAGTAATACTTTAATAAAAATAATAATAATAATAAACCTATTACATGTCAAAATAAGTAACATTAAAAAATAAACTCTTTTCCAAAAGCAAAAAAACAATTTGATTTTTATCATCATGGTAAAAACATTGCTTAGAAGAATGCCAGTGCATAGTAGAAACTCTAGACATTTGTTAAATAAATGGTACTAAAACAAAATTTGTAATGTTTAGTTTTATGAGCAAGATCATGCTAAGGTCAAGTGATTAACAACTCAAAAAATACTTAGATTCATTAATCACATATTTGATAAAATATTTTTTTACATTTCTTGCAGGCATAATAAATTAATTTCACTGTGGATATGAAGACATGCAGTATGATCAAAGGAGAAAAGATCTTAAGCTAAGATTTAAAACACCCAGGTTTTAGTCCTATGGCTCCTCTCATAAACGTAATATTGAACAAACCACTTAACCTACCTTAGTATTATTTTTTCCACCTGTAAAATGGTATAATAGTAATTTCCTATGCAGCACAGATGGTTATTGTAAAGATAAAATGAGAGAATAGATGTAGGAGTGCTTTCAAATACAAAACTGATATACATGTAGGATATTATATAGATGTGTTCAGACAAAAAGAAAAATCAGAATAGGCTCATAAAGGCAAAATAGCTAAATCTGACTGCAATACTTTTAATTCTGAATAGAGTTAGACAAGGGAAGATAACCTAAATAAATTCCACAAGACTCCTTCTAAGAAGCATCAGTTTGAAATAGATACCCTCTAGGCATCCATCTCATATTCTGGTACTGGCCAAAGGCCCACAGGGTTTTTAAATAAGCATAGGTGGGAGAATGCAAATTTGAAGTCTATGACTATTTTTTTTCACAAGGAGATTTTATTTCTGCTTCTACCAAATAAATGCACATTTAAAGAGACACAGGAAATCTCAGTTATAGTCACTGATGGACCACATAACAGTGATCTAGAATAATTTTTCTTAATCAGTTTAATTTTCACATGAGAAAAATTAAGATACTATTTCCTAGAAACATTTAGAATTAGAATTTGCACATATATATAATATGGAGGTTTGCATATATATATAAATTTTTCAAATATACATATTCTAAACTTTCAGAGGTATAGAAATTCAGAAATTTCCTAAGGTATTTATTCAGTAATATTGTGGACCAACTAACTTGACAAACATTGAGCTAGACCCTAGAGATACCAAAATAAATAACCAAGGTTCTTGGCCTTCAAGGGAAGGGGATATTTAAACAAACAAAAAATACAAAAGTATGTACATGGATTTATGAATTATTTATGGAACAGTTGCCAATCCCTGGCTCTCACCACTTAGTCCAAAAAGATTAAAGTTGAGAACTTTCAAAAAGTTAAAATGTTTTTAAGTTCCCTTTTCATTGACAAACTATGTTAAATGGAGTGTATCCTAATTTTAGAAACATGCTTATTTAATTTCTTTTCTCCAAGGTCCTGGGAAAAATCAAACTTACTCTTCCTTCTTTATCAATGAGAGTCATTGCCCTATCTAGGTTTTGCTAACAGTGTTTTAACAGTCAAGTAAAATAGTATGCAAATTTCCAGATCTAACACAATGGCAGATGAGATACTTTGGAGAATTAGCCAGACAAAATCCACTGAAATGAGTAATAAAAAATGAAGAAAAAATTAAAATGTAGCAAGGAATTCACAGTGGCCAAAAATTAATGAAAGGAGGAACCCAGTGAGCTAAATATTTCCATCAAGTGTTTGGTCAAATCCAGATTTCCTTGATTTTTCCACTGATGGTTACACAGGGTAGGGAACAGGTTATGAAGCATAGAGCCTGCTAGTTAGGGAATGTAATCAGATGTCCTCCTCAACAACATAAGACCTCAATGGGCACACATCATGTCATGAGGAAATAAAAATTAAATTGTCACAAGGAAGAATGAAACAAAAATTCTCCCCTAAAAATTTGTTGTAATCACATCAGCCCTCAGATGTGTAATAATTGTTGTCTGAAAAAGTTCATGAGGAAAATTTAATTTTAAGTGCCCTTGGTTTGGTATTATCTGAGGGAATTGACAGAAGCAAGCATGAATCCTCTTGGAAGAATGTAATTTTAATCCAAGCAAGAATGAATTTCCATACAAAAATTTCCAAGGTAAATAAGCAGCTTATACTTTTAAAAAAATCACAAAACATACAGGGAAAAAGTTACCATGAATGACATCTAAGGAAATCAACTGATAGTAGATTCAAATCTTTAAATACTTTATTAAAATTATCAGCAACTAAATACAAAATTAGTATAGTTAATGTGAAAAAAGAAAGAAAAGACAAGCTTAAAAACACAAGCAAGGAACATGACTCCATAAAGGGTCTCCAGTCACCTAAAATTAACATAGAAAACTAATTGATCCAAAGAATTTATGTAGAAGAAACATTAAAATGAACCAATAAATGGAAAATTTTAAGGATATTTTAAGATGGTCCAATATACTAAAACTTGGGAGTTTTAGAAGAAGATAATGAGAATAAGGAAAGGAAGCAATTTTCAGAGATGATGGCAAATAATTTTTCAGGCTTATAGGAATGCTCTAAAGGTGAGACAAAGAAAGCCAAACGAAGCTCAAGCATTATAAATAAAAAAATCACATCTGTATCATGGTGAAATTGCAAAACATCAAAGACAAATGAAAGTATTAGATATAACCAGAGATAAAAGAAAAATCCAATATAAAAAAAAGCAATAAAACTGAATGCTGATTTCTCAGTTGCAACAATGAAAGACCAAACATCGGATATTTTCAATCTGCTCTAATGTCTGGTCTCAGGAAGATTAAGTTCCACCATAAAGTACAAATACTGAAAAAACATTCAGGCAGATCAGAGCATGGACTATAGGGAAAGAACTTCAAAGTATATGTGATTTAAAAGGACAGGATAAATTTAAAAGGGGCACTTTTAAAAATGTATAGCTTCTATGGAAGAAAATAGAACAAAGAAGAATGGGAAAATCATTCTTTGGTATTCAGGTAGTGGGGGAATATATATATATATATATATATATATATATATATATATATATATATATATATATACGTATTTCCTAGAGTAAAAGAATTTTTGCCTCTTTCCCACATAAAAGCAAACTCAGCCAATTGAAGTACAAAGAGCCAAAGGGGAAGGAGAAAGGGGAAGGAAGCCTCTCATTTAGGGAATTTTCTTAGGTTTGCCTTTGCTTGTCTCAAAGTCCTGGAAGTCTAGGCTATGCCGTAACAGTAACAAAAGAGAACCTTAAGTTAGAGAACTTACAACCCTTGCCCCATCATGGTAATACAAACAAACAAAGTACCCAGACTGTGCTTACTAACACATTAGGATGATGAGCTAGGAATCTTGTAAAACAACCCAATACTATAAAAGTAAACAAGAGGAGGCTCAATAGACCCTATTAAGCTTTTGCAAAAAAATATCAAGAAACAAAATGTCACATAGATGAACTGAGTAAAATCATCCCTCCTCCAGAACAACTAGGAAGCAGAATTCAGCATTCCAAATATGATTAAATATACTTAATCCAGCATTTGATGATATGAGAAAAAAAAAACTTGAATTAGAAAGTCAAATACAATAAACAGAAATAGACATAAATAGGGAGAAATGAAAAAAAAAGTCAAACTCAGGAAACAAATGGAAAAAGAGAAAGCAAAATTAACTCAGAAATAAAGAAAAAGTTAAAAGGTGTCCAAAGGAGAACACACTCAAATGGAAATTGAATAAGGAGCATTGAAGACAGGTAAGAATGCAACCAAGAAAATATAAATGATATAAGGAAAGAAGTGAAAAGGCTTAGAAAAAAAAGTAGTCGAAATGGAAGACACTCAAAGAAGGAATATTGTTCATATAATCTGAGTCCCTGAAAAACAAAATGATAGATAGAGCAAATGTTTAAAACTGTAATCCAAAATAAAATCCTTTTATGTTTGCTTTATTTCCCAAATGGCAGAACTCCTTAATGATACTTCAATTGGATGTGTGGGTAAAATTGTAACATTTCCAGAATATCTTCCCTGGCTTTAGTACATCTGCATATCAATAGGTGTTCAGAGGTGGAAAGAAGTATGGCTTTAGTACATTTGCATCATTCCTCAGGGATGGAGAGAAGTTCATCTCCGTATCAGTGGGTAATCACCTGGGCAAGGAGGGCTTATCTGTACCTGAGGGGTGAGGGGGAGGGCTGGTTTTGCTGTTGCTGGAGTAAGAGAGAGAGATGGGTCGGACTGCAGTTTTGTAAGCAATAAACGGGTTTTAAACTTTATTTCTCCCTTTGACTGATTTCAGTTTTTAGAGGTATTTTGCCTCGGGATTTCCTCTCCCAGGACTTACAGATGCATTCATTTTTATGTTAGAAATAATCAAAAGTTCTTTTTCTTAATCAAATAAAATGATCTAAATTCCCCGTAGACTTATAAAATTTTAAAGTTTTCAAAACACAAATATTTTTTAAAATTTCCCAAAATTCTGTAAATTAGAAAATGTGTTATTCCCATTTAGCAAATGGGGGGACTTGGCATGATAGAGACCTTGATTAGGGTGCTAACTAGATGCTCGATCCAGTTCTAGCAGTCACATGTTTAATTTGTTCCCTAATACAATGTAAACTACACTCAAAATAGTCATTGCACTGAAGTGGTCAACATAATTGAGTTTCTACAATGTGCTAGCAACTGAACCGAGTCATAGGCTGTCCAATTTCTCTTCAAGGATCTTTTCTATTATCATACAATTGTAATGATACTACTCTTGGTGTTTTTCTCAGATTCCTTTAAAAACAACGCTGTAATTAGAAATTTTAGCATCTCATTTTATAGGCCACTCCTTAGATTCATCTGCTATGGCATCTCCTTGCAGAAAAATGACCAGTGCACTTCGTACCCTCCCTTATTACAACTGGTATTGTCAAGTAGAGCAAAACAAATAAGCAAAGATCCTTCTATTTTCTTCTTGTCAAAAACACATATTTCACTTACCAGTGTTAATAAAAATAGGTGTGTTCTTTTTTTCCTTATGTGGCTGGGTCACAATTACACACACACACACACAAAAAAAAACCCGGAAACTTTTGTCTCCAATACATCTGTCTACATTTCTACAGTCTCTGGAGTTTTTTTTAAAGTTACATTATAATGTCATAATAATCAGTCTCTATTTTAAGAATTCAATCTCTATTATCACCTACTTAAGAGCAAATTAGCTACTATATAATAAATGGCAACTAAAATTTAAGATGTAGGAGTTTCAAATGCCTATTTAAGCTAACCAAATGTGGGTTCCTACTTAGACTTAACACTACATGTATAAGGAAAGGTGTGGTTTATGCATAAAAAGTTGGTTTTGTATCCAAAAATATAGTTCAAACAAATGTGGGTTCCTACTTAGACTTAACACTACATGTATAAGGAAAGGTGTGGTTTATGCATAAAAAGTTGGTTTTGTATCCAAAAATATAGTTCAAATCAGTATGAAATTCTCTTAAAAGACAGTTCTGCATTTAGCAGAGTACAAATTTTCTATTGAATGCCCCACTATTAAATTTAATTTTATTTCTATCTCTCAAAATTAGCTTCATTTCCTAATTGACCTGTTTTCAGTTAATGGACCCATTCTTTCATTTACTTAGGCTCAAAAGCTCAGAGTGACCATTGTCTCATCCACATTTTCATCCCCTATTTAATCAGTCACTAAGACTGTCAGCACATCATTGCTTTTTTACTAGTCATTAAATTCATCAATTGTTTTTCAAATTTCTCTCACCTGAACCCCTTCCTTATCATCATTAGCACCATTCCAGCCTTCACTGCTTCACATTTGGACTCCTAATTCATTTCTCTATTTTTTAGTCTCATTCTCCTCCAACAGATTATACATATTGCCATAAAATCAAGATCAATGTCGCCAAGACACTACTTTACCTTTGTCTACAGTATGTCTCGAATGCCTAAAAATCGGAATTTAAGACCTTTGTAGTCCAATTCCAACCTGCCTTCCATAGTTTTGACTCTTACAAAATCATGTGACTAAACCCAGATACTCAAAACAACTTACTACAATATGTTTTGTCATCAGCTCTAATGAAAAAGGACGACTTGTGGGTAAAATTGCAACTTTCCAGAATATCTCGCCTGGCCTTAGTCCATCTCCATATCAATAGGTGTTTCCAAGGGGAGGAGAGAAGTAGCCTATTTCCACATCAATAGGTAAGTACTAGGGGGAGCTAGGGCATATCTGTACTGGGGGTTGGGTGGGGTGCCCGTTGGGTGGGGTGCCCCTGCAGCCGGGTGTTGAGAGACAGAGGTGAGCAGAAGTGGATGACTGCTTGTAAGCGGTAAACGGATTTCTCCCACTTTATTTCTCCCCTTGATTGATTTTGGTTTCAAAGGTATTTTGCCCTGGGATTTTCCTTTGGAGTTACAACATCAACTAGAATAATTTCAGGTACTCAATTCAAAATTGCATAAATATAAATGTTTATGATATCGCACAACAAAAATTCTTCAACTATTTTTTGTTTTTTTGAGCTTTGTTTTTTTAACACCTCAGTGATATCAATGACACAAGTTCTTACCAAATTTCTGCTGAACCATGCTTGTTATTTTAACCAAAACCTTCACAGATTAGATTTACTGTCAAACTGCAATCTCTCAATCAATCACTTGATGAGAAGAATGAGGTCACTTTTAACAGCTTAGACAAATCAAGACCCACCCACTGTAGCTGAAAAGGTCCCAGAGTACTTTGAAAGACAAAGACACTACAAAAGCAAATTAGGATTCAGTTAACTTGAATGTACAGAAAAATGTTTGTTAGATTGGCTAATAAGAATTTGCCTATAAAAGTCTGCCTCCCTCCAGAAATTCCTAGATCAATTACATATTTATTGATTAATATTTTTAAAAGTTAAATTGGTTTTAGCTATTATAGCAGTAGACTACCTAGAAGAGACAATGTATTGGCTATCTGCACAATCAGAATGAGTTTGATTAAAACATGTAGAACACATACACGCACACACACACCCTTCAACAAACAAACCAAGAAACACTTGCAAAATGTAGCCATGTTCACAAGACATACTCTGCCATGTTAAGGCCCTATACAAGCTCAGTTTGAATGAGGAAACTGGATTTATAGGAGCAAAGGGCAGGCAGGATCCCAGAAGTACCAGAACGGCACATGAGAACAACTTGGTTTCCCTTATAATTCCGTTGATGATACCACAGTTTCCTTCAAAAATAAAGCTGAAGACACTTTGCTTCAAGACATTTTTCTTGTTAAGGCCAACTCTGTTATTTCTCTTATATGTTTATTATTTTTTCTTCAGGATGATGTTTTAAGAAAAATTCAGTACTAGGAATAGTGAGCCATTATTTTGCTATCACCTTTATTTTTCTATGTGAGAATATATCATTTATCATATAAATAATATAAGCTCATGGACATCACAAAAAAAAGATCTTATAAAAGATCTGTAAAAAGATCTTTTGTGGATACAGATTTTCCAGTAATTAAAAGCAAAAGGAGAAAAAAAAAAAAAAACAGAAAAACTCCTAAGCTGGAAATGTTGCATTGAAACCACTACAGAAAATGGTCACATTAAATTAGACTTATGAACAAATAAGAGAATGCTTTTTCATTGTGTTTTTTTCTTTGTCCCCAGATTTCCTGCTATTTTTTGTTTCTTTGCCCTTAGATAAAATTCTGGGAAAAAAACCAAAACTTCTAACTCAAATAATAGTAAGGTTAAAGACTAGTCACAACTTTGGATTCCTTCCTACATGTGAGTCATTGTCTTGTGGTAATAAGATGTCCACCTTCCATATCTGCAGAATATCTACTGAAATTGCACTAAAGAATCTGCAGAAGAATAAACTCTGGCAAGCACTAAAATTCTGAATACTAGCACCTCAATCTTCACATGCTTTTGTGTGCCAAAGGAGGTGATTTACATTAATACTTCAAATCTCTATAGTATTCTCGTATGACTTGCAAATGGATTTCTCTTTTCTGTGTTTTTCCTCTTCAGTTTTTCAGGTTTCATTGTCTACTGACCTGCTTCCACAAATCAAGCTGTTCATTGGACACTATTGTCTCAGTCAGAAAAGCTAGAACTGAGGGGTATTTGTCTGGGCCAGACACTTCAGTGGTGGTTCGCAAGTAATTTCCCAAAGCCAAGAGAATGTTATATGAACTGAAAATTCATCATCAGGCCCCCTACCTCAGAGTGGGCAGCAATCAACTCTGTCTTTCTGTATTACATTTCATCCGGGACTGTCACACAGCAAAATGGCCTGGATGCCAAAGATCTGTAGCCCTTCTAATTCACAAAGCCTTTTGCCAAGAACCTACAAATGTCGAAGAGATGGCAGGTCATGATGAGTTCTGTTGCAACCAAGAAGCTGTATAACTAACACTCCCTATGCCTATAGGTCTTGCCCCAGGGCTTCCTTCAGAATCCTTTGATGGGGAGGCACTCCTCAAGGCCCACAGTGCTTCTGCCAGTCCTGCTTTCTTTAGGGTATCCCTAATGTGTCTGATGTTGTACCTTTTTCCAAACATAATTGTAAACAGTGGCACAGTATAACCTTAAATTCTCACAGACATGGTTGAAATTCAGCTCAATTTCACTTGTGACCCTGGGTAAACCATTTAATATTCCAAAGCCTCAGTTTCTGTATATGATAATGAGAAGTATTTATCCTCATTAGGAAGGAATAATTTCCTCACAGAGTTGTTATAAGGATAGACCACAATGCATACTGTTACTAACAATTTCTAGCATATTCTAAATACTAAACTTTACATTTTTCACTCTAGAAGTTTTCCAAGTACCAGTGAAAATCAGTGATACAAAAGCATGTAAAAAGAAGAAAGGGTTGTGTCTGACCATTTTTACCTAAAGTTTCTGTGCTATGGTGCCTGCCCAGATAATATTCCTAAGATGGGCTGTCACAGTAGTAAACAGCATAAATTACTAATTGGTTTTTATACATAACTGAAATTTTAATTCTAGTGGCAGATTGATTACCAGTCATTGTAATGTTGGGTTTACTGAAGTAGAAATATGTTAAGAACTTATGCATGTCTAAAAGTATATTAAACTTGATTGTTGACTGTTGTGTATCCTTAAAAATGTATACTGAAATAGCAGCTACTCACAGAAATTACAAAAATATTAACAATGGTTAAATGTATGAATCCACCAAAAACATTCCTCATTCTTTTACTCCCATGTAGACACAAACACTTACACATGATGGATTTTTCAAGGCAAGTTAAATTTCTATAAAAACATACTGATAAGTTTTCATAGTGCTTTTAAACTTATTATTAATGGTGCTGTTCTTGATTTTGATCAGGAAACCTGTATGAACTTGAAATAAAGTGATTTTGTTCCACCTATACTCTCTTGTTTGAATTCCATCACATGTGACTCATCTGGCTTATTTACCACAATTAATAGGGTTATTTTCGTGTATTTTTTTTTATTTATCATAGACTCTTAAAACAATCAGTTAAGGTCAAAAAACCTGGTAACTCTAGAAATTGACAACAAAGAGAGAGAGAGAGAGAGAGAGAGAAATCACCAGGAAAGCAAATAGGCCGTCATATTGAAGGAAGAACTCTTACAAATGTGGAACAATTATATTTTGCAAACATGTGAAATATCAGACAAGCTAGAGAGATTTCAGTAGAAACAGGGCTTTTCTGTCACCTGACTTTATCAAAAAGATGGTAGGCCTTCTAAAATGTATATATTTGGCAGCCATTTTGTGATTGGTTCCCAAAATGAGAAAGTCAACCATCTTTTAACTCAAGAGTAATGCCTGATCCCATTGTCTAGAGATCTAGTTCAGAAAGTTTTCCAATTTTTGATATAAGAAGTATAAAACTGACTACATATTTGCCATTAGTTATTTACTCAGTGACATACAACTGCATTTCCCTGACCATCAATGCATTCAAAATAAATAATACTCTAACCTGAATATTGAATATTATTTCTGCCCAATTTAATCAACTGCAACAAAATTCACACTTGTTAATATCTGTTTATGACTCTATGTAAAATTAATTCCACTTTAGATTCAGAAGTTTGAGATGTTATTAAATGTTAACTTTCCAGTTCCTACTAAAATATTTTAACAGTCCTCCAGTGTAATTATTTGTATTTTTATATCTCAACAAACTAAATGTAACCCTGTTAATAAAGCCCTATAAAATACATACTATTCTCCTCCAATACAACCATAAAAATACATTTATGCGGCATTGCATTTTAGAATGCCCTCGATTGATTTCTCCACAGGGCTTGCTTGTCACAGCGCTTTGTTAACCTACCCACTATAGTACAGTACATCAGACAACTTTGCCTTGCATTGTCAATTAGAAAAAAATAATAATAACCAAAATAGTTTGCCTTCCAAATTCTTAGCTGCCCCAGTGCTGAAAGCCAATGATGTGTGGAAAAGAAAAACTCTCATAACTCCTTGCCTGATAAATGAGTAGGGAGAATTTGACAGATCAGAACGAGATGAAGCAGCCTAAAACATTTGGCACAATGCGCGTCTGGCATACAGAGACTGCCTGTCAAATGCCTATGACTCCATACAGCAGCTAGGGACCCTATGGAGCAGCAGATGGGCCATTAAGGTAGTATTAATGTAGATGCCATCAGTTTTCAGTTCTGACTGGGACATACTCTTTAGAACTATGAGCAGCTGCTGCCATTTATTGTGACAGCTTCCTGCTAACTTTTGCCAACTGGCACAATCTGAGTCTTTGTACCTGAGCTATTAAATGTGTGACTTCCACCATTTTATTTCTCCAGAGAACGCTTTTAATAATCCTCTAAAGAAGGAATGAAGCATTTATCACCAAAGTGAATATACATACCATGCAGTTCTATTGTATAAGACTCCTGCCCAATGTACTTTATAAACCATATATTAATACATTCTTATTAAAATGAAGCATAGATCTTTTTATATATGTGGAAATACTAAATTGAAAATGATCACTTACATTAAACCTCAATCTTTAATGTAATATTGATGTCCTTAACTATTAACTGAAACCTTTCATCTTTTGAAATATTATTTCCCTGATGAGCAAGGATGAAAAAAATAACACAAAACACAGCAATAAATTAACGAGCCAAAAGTATGTTATTTCGTGGCTCTCATAGTATAGGTAAATATTTTCATCTCAAAAGGTTCAGATAAACCTGGTTGTTTACTGAATATGTGTAAAGAAATTTTAGGTGTAGGATGGACTTAAAGTTCTCTATCTGAATAACGTCTCTACTATAGATCATGAACAATGCATTATAAATGGTGGTAATTGTGTATGTATCACCTGCAGAATAATTTCAACAGAATATGTAAGCAAACCATTGGCAGAAGCAGTACTCTGCTGCCTTTCTTTCATCCATCTAGACTTCTAGGGATACGTTGCATCATTTTGTATTATGTCGAACAAGAAAGCTCACAGTACAGCATACGGTTTGTCAGACAATAAAAACTGCAGCAAGTCATTATAAAAACGGCTGGCAGACATATTCATTATGCTGAGCTAACGTCTTTTCTGCTTCAGATATCTCTGCAATCTGACCAATAATCTATGCATGAGATTTATAAACAGATCTCACCCACTAATATATTTCATAGGAAGGTCTGCCTGTGCCTTTATACATGTACATGTACACACATACACACACACACAGTCTTAAGGCAGTGAAACCCCCTCATTCATTTCAATAGGTACAATACTGAGAATGTCTTTATCAGAATGCATAGTAGAGGAAAGTTTCCAAGATGTTGACATTAAAGATACAGCTTTTGAAATGCTTCTTAAGATGTATGAAAGAAATAGCATATAAATAATATTTAAGAAGTCCCATGATACATGTAAAGGAAATAGATGAAATAATGATCATGCAAATAGGCCAAGGGTAATCAGAGGAGTTGGCATCAGAATATTAAGACATTCTCAGTGATTCCCATGTTTTCTTCCATGGATAAACCTATAACATTAGACAAAATTTTGGAAGTCCATTTTACTCTCTGATAATATGTGTGTGTTTCTGTATGTGTATATATTCATATGCATGTACTTGCTATTATGTTAAAATCTAGAGCCTGACTATAAAACACACATATTAAAGTTTTGATTTATTAGTTATTTATCAATAGTTGAAGTGTTTATCTATTTAAAAGTTACATGGTTTATTTTTGCTGTTCTTTTTAAACACTTCAGTTTCCACCTGCTCACATTTCCCTAACAGTATCAACATGATAACATGAACTTGTTTCATATGTTTAACTAGTAGTGACAATAAGTGATGAAGCTACTTTATAGTAGTACTAACTTGTGTAAGCCTTTCATAAGTTAACAAAAAGGTATTTTATTCAACTGTGTAAAAAAAATGGCAAAATCTTAAACCTTTTTCTTTTTTTAATTCTCTATTATTTATTTTCGTTTGTTTCGAATTAAAGATGCCACTATATGGCAAATATTTTGAAACTAACCTAATAATGCACTTGAACAACAATTATGTTAAAACATGAGCTTTGCTCACACTTAGCACCTGTAGCCATATTTACTCAGACGGGTGCTTCGCTGGACTTTTGCATGGAGGGAGTATTGTGCTTCTTCATGGGGAAACCAAAACCTGAGAGATGAAACAATCAGCTGTTGGATGAAAATGGATGAATCCGTGGTGACCAGAGAGTACGGAGAACAATTCTTTTAAGAGGAATTGAGAGTTTTACAACAGGTTGCTGATACAATAAATCTGAAACTTATCCCAGAGAATTACAACACACGTGTACCTCTAAGGCAAACAGAATTCAGGAAGGGCAACATGAATTTCATATTATTGGCCCAAGTTTAATGCTATTGTTTTGCAGTGGTGATTTTGTATTTTAAAAGGTGTGTTTTATATATGTTATTTTCAAAGAAAGATCTAAATAAAGTATTTTTACAAAAACAAGTACAGAAAGGCTATCTACCTCTTCCAATAAATTATTAAATCATTTTTTTTTTTTTTTGCAAAATAGAAGTCTAAATAATAAAATGATGGCTTGATAAGAAATTTTATTTTTGTTACCAGGGCCAGGAAGTAGGCTGATATTTTCAAGACACATGATTTGAAGTGTTTCCTAAGAATGGAGAATAACTAATTTCAGTTGCCAGGCTCTGTCTGTAGGGGCAGTTGTGTAGATCACTGCAGCAGCACGCATAGTCGTGTGGTGAGAACGAACATGTGACGTCAGGGATATGGACCAATTAGGGTTTTCAAATACAAAAGCCGTGAAATTGTTTTACTAAAAATCCATGCCCAGAACCTATTATCTTCAAACCTCTGAGTCTTCTTGCCATAGAGGTATCACCTGTATTTCTCATCTGGTTCAGACTGCTATCATCACTATTATCACAACAGAAACATTTCACTTAACTATGAAAAGCATGAGGAGTTGAAATCTAAAAGCCTTGAAGAGTGAATATACTTTAAGATTTATCAGTTTAGTAAAAATAAGTGAACGTCTCTTGTGACTTGTTTAAAGATAACAGAGATGGACTGGAAGTCAATAATCTTGAAATAATTTGATTCAGCCCCTTATGCTTTGGTTTTATAATCTATAGGAACAGAAAAATTCCATTCCCCATCCTAGATGTTTATAGTAAGTGAAGATCATTTGGTATCTGAATATAAAATGTCACAGGCTAGGGGTCAATAATATTGTAAATACCAAAATTATGGAATATATCCCCAACCCCACCAAATTTATAAACAAGCATTTTTTATTTTTTTCATGCCAAAAGATACAATTTTTAAAAATACTTGCTTCTCATTCTCAGTGTGCATAATTTATAAATCTCAAAAACATATCAGTATCCTCTCTGATACAGCTCAGGAAAACAGAAATAATTGGAAAAGTGATGGCTGAATTAGATATTAACTTAGCAAGAACCATACCCTCTAAGCACAGAAGGTTCCATTAGTAGTGATTTCTTGGAAGGTAATAAAGTTACAATGCTTGTTTCTTCTTTGCCTTTTAACCTTCATGGGAAGACTTTTTATCTAGAAAAGTGTTATTAAGAACACACAGTAACTTTAAGTGAAAGCCAAATTACACCCACTTACATATTATTACTTGGCTCTTCACTCTTACCAGATAATAACCACAAAAGTAAAAAGTTTCCTGATACACATAAAGGAATTTAAGTTATGATACTCTTTTCCCCTGAATTCAAAACTAAACTCTGAGGCTTTGAGGGATTTTCCTTCTTCATAAACAACCACAGGGCAAATCTAAGCACCAAACGCAGGTAAAAGGGAATAAAATTGAGTTTCACTCCAATCATCTTCCATCAAACTTATTTTTTCCCCAATCTTTCATACTTCTGCTTATATTTTATTTTCTCTTGAAACTTTAACAAACCATCTTAATTCAATTTACAACTTGATTATGTAGATAAAAAAATCTTGCGTTAGCCTAGAACCACTCTACTCTTTCTCCTAACCACCCATTTTGTGGGAAAGCAAGCAAGCAATAAAAAAGCTTCATTTTTAAAGCCTATACTATGTAATGATATAAACTGTCCATTTGCAGAGTATTTATTGTCCTGAATAACTGTTCTCATTCCTCAGACTCTCCGCTCGATGTGTCTCTTTGTAAGATGAGATCTAGTTGCAGCAGAATGGCGTGCGACCTCCCGACAGCGGGGATGAGTGAGGCCCTCTGGCGAAGTGCCCACGGTCGCCTCCAGTCTCTAATGTTATATAGGAACTACTTGCACCACTGCCTTGGATGAGGAAGACTCTGATGGCAAAATTTAATACTGTCTCTTAGTCTCTTTAGGAAAAGGCAGCCTTCCCACATGATTTGGCCTCATCTAGGCTCATGCTAGCGTCACAAGAATTCTCTCATTTAATCTTGGGCCAGCTAATTTGTTGGTATCGCATAGTTGAGGTCCTTCTGGTGACCCCATGAGTTAGTTTTCTCCTGTGGTAATGTTGCATAGAAATAAATCCTCTTCTCTACAACTGCAGGACATATTTCAGTGTCCTATAAATATTTATTTTTCTTGCTCAAAGGTTTGTGGTTTGGCTTGTGTGGCTCTGCTTTAGGCCACAGGTCTGACTCAGGTTTCTTTCATGTTCTTTATTTTGAGAATGGTCATCACTCAGGGTAGGATCTTTTCATGATGGCACAAAAGCAAGAGATGTCAATGGAAATAAATGACACTTCTTAAGAACACGGCTCAGAACCAGCACATTGTCACTTCAGCCCAGAGCCCATGTGCCAAAAAATCAGACGGCCAAGCCAAAATCAGTGGAGGGAAAGCGCATAATCACATACTCTTGTCAGAAGCACTTAAAGTTCACATGTGAGAGGGAATGAATGTATACTTCTCTGACAGGAGCTAGTGTGCATTAGGAACAATAATTCAATTCACCGTACCTCCTCTGGAAAGCCCTCTAGACTGACTGCCATCTGGTTCTTGTCTATGTCCCACTAGCTAAAGTCAGGTCTTCCCATTCCTTGGCCATAAGGAACTGCTGTGTTGGTGTGTCTGAGCCCCTGCCCTCCCATCTCTATATACCTTATTGAACCCTTCCTCTTCTCTAAATCTGAGGCAAAAGACAAACTGGATTACTATTTCTTCCTCTGTTCTATTCTTCACAGCTTCTAATAACCTCACTCTAGACTAGAAGAGAATTTCTACTATATCATATCCCCTCTCTTTGCTACTCCAACTTCCCGGGAAACACTAACTGGCAAATGGGATTATTTTCTTTAAGTGTCAGAGCAATTCCATGACAGAGAGCCTCCACGATCCAATACTAAGTGGAAAACTAAGAGACTTTGGGAAACCTTCCCTCAGAACAATTGCCTTGATTGCAAAGCTAGGGACCAGATTTGTAATCCTGATATTTTTGAATATCAGAAGCTGAATATCAACTAAGTTTTTCTCATTACATTTCTTTATAATACAGACATAGACATTTTCATTCCCCTAAAACACATGTTAGGCATTTGTTGACTAGGGAGAAGGTTATGTTTTCTACAAAGCAAAAGATAAAAGTACATTTAATTTTTTTATTGCCACCATATATACAAGGTTACTTTTCCTTTTCTTTTTCAAGAATCAACTCCTTGAGGTAGAATACATTGTACATAGGCTTTTTGTCCTAGGAAATAATTAGAATAACAATTATGGAGAAAAATGCTAAATGATGTAAGTAACATAATAAGAATTGTTAACTTGGAGGTTGATTTATTGGGAAAAAATATTGATGACAACAGCATTTGCACTCCCATTCTGGAACAGGCAGTGCAAAGGGAAGAGGGAAATGGACAGCAGAGAAATTATTTTAAGAGCCCAGCTAAAGCAGTATGTAGGGAAGAACAGAATCTGTGTGCTCATAGAAGACATGTTTTAAAAAGTGAAAAAAAAATTACCTTAATCCATATTTGTGGCAACAAACTCACACTCATTAAAAAAGAGATATGACAGTGAAAATACATTGTGTGTACTATGATGGTGGATACATGTCATGTCTGTGCCTTGTTTCCTCAATGTTCAAATATTCAGGCTTGTTTTGAAGGGAAATAATCATATGGAGATCTTTAATGAACACAGCCAATTCCCCTGATTATAAAAAGCATAATTCTGGGAAGCCTCACCAGGAGAGAAAGCTTGATTGTGTTTATCATAATATGTATGAGTGCAGTACAAAATAATATAGTTACTGGAAGAATATTTTTATAATATACTGCTGGAATACCCAAAATATCTCATTTAGTTACCTTTTAATTAGGACTTAATTTTATTCTGCATATCTGTATTTTAACTCAATCTACTCCATTTCCATTTCCATTGGGAGTTAGGGTTTAATATGTATACTATATATAATATGTAATGTCAGTAATAATTTATGATTAGGCTTAAAAAGTACCTATTGATTATCTTTTGATATGATGATAACTTCCAGAAGGAAGTATTGTAAATTAGGCATAAATATTGCTGATTTCACAACACAGAATCAAATTTTCTTAAGGACTTGTCATCCAGTGCTCTCTCTTCAGAGGCTAGGAGGCAGTACTATTTCCAACAGACCCCAGGCCACCCCATTATACCTGTAATATGCTGGCTGGCTAAAGGTATTTCCTCAAATAAGCAACACATTTTGATTTTAAAACAGATTTGTAAATATTCAAAAACACATGTGGCATTAAAACAGGAGTACCATTTAAATCCGTTGCATATTTGAAAAACATTCAAGAATTCAAAAGTAATGTTTAATACTTCAAAGGATTTTTTTTGGTACTTAGTTCATACTAGTGACATTAAGTTATAGATAAAAAATGTATTAAAAAATACAGAAAGTGTACAAAGATAACAATCTATCTTAAAATCTCTATCTTAAAATCTCCTACTTTTGTGGCTTATAAGAAATAATAATAAATTATCATAAATAAAATAAAATTTTTATTCCTTTGATACCTATTTTAGTGAGATATACTCCAAAAAAATTCTCCAGAATTTTAGCAGGAAGATTTTCCTCAATTTTAGTATTTTTTCTCTCTCCTAACTTGCATACACTTAATATATACTAGAAATTTGTTATATTTATAAGATATATAGATACTTATTATATTAAACCCTTACTGGTTTACTAGGGTTATGTAACTGGTCTGCCAATTTATTAATAATAAGAAAAAATTCATACTTTATGGAGCATTTATGTTCTAGACACTGTCGAATGCTTAAGATAGCTGATTTACTTTAATCCTCATAAAGATCTTATGAAATAGATGGTCAAAAAAGTAGAGAAGTACATTGTTAATGCAGATCCAATAAGTTGTTGCACCATCTTGAACTGTTCTTTAAAAACGCCTAGAGATGCTGAAAAGCCACGGTTAGAGCAGTGAGGAGGTGGGAATGCGGGGACAAGGTCGCAGAGAGAAAAGATGAAAAGGTGTTAAGATAAGAATGTTAGTCTCAATTAGGCTTGGGGTGGATTAACGATTGTGCATTGAGCCCCCTGTACAGAATTTTATTGTTGTTAACTGTTAATAACCATTTGATCAATAAATATGAGAGATGCCCTCTCAAAAAAAAAAAGAATGTTAGTCTCAGAAAATATCTAGAAAATAATGTGGCCTGCTGGGGGGAATACTTCTGCCTTCTCTGCAAGAATTCAAGAGGTTATACAGCCAACAGATAATGTATCTTAACATCATTATCATTATCTACATTTCCTTCCAGAAAGGCATTAGATACTTGTATACAAAATATTTTCTCTATTTTATCACGTGCATGTGAACGATAAGTAAAATACTTCACAATGTTTTCACTCCCCTAACCAGAAGTTCAGTGAGAGTTTATTAGTGATGGAAAACGAGATGTCTATCCTGTCTTTAAATCAAAATACAAAATACAAATAAAGAATTTGGCCTTATATATCAAAACTTCAATAATTCTCATGCCCTTTCAGGCAGTTATTTAATTTCTCGAAATACAAAACAAGAAAATGATACCAAATTCAGACAATTTTATATGCAAAATATTTAGTGAATCTTTACATAGAACAATAAAACATAGAAAAAGACTAAATGGTCACAGCTGTGGAATGTTATATGTGTATATGTGTGTGTATATATACACACACATGATAACACACATGTACAAATTATATATATAAAGATGTTTTAGAGTCTTAAATTTGTAGAGTGTCATAATATTAAATGGAAAGTATGAGACGTAATACTGCTTAAAAATGAGATAGCCATAATTATTTGAAACAATAAAACATAAGAAAAAGGACGTATTCCAACATCTTTTCATGGTTATCTCTGAGTAATAGGATTATGTTTGATTTCCCCATGTTTTTGTTTTGACTTTTTGTATTTACTAAAATGAAAAGTTACTACTTTAATTTTTGAAAAAGTAGTGCATTTAAAGTTACAAGCAGCTTATTTTGCTGTCCTATATATACCTTATGAAACTACACAAAATAAATTTTTTGAAAGAGGGATTTTTTTATTTTGAAGGTGATTATTTCTTTTAAAATTATTTCACAAATTCCTCACTAATGTCAATGATACTTTTGTATTTTAGATTCTGCTTTAATAAATTTCAAAATCATTTAATAAAAATAAATTTTAATAATTGAATTTGTTCAAGACATAGGAAATGACATTTACTTAGGAAAATATTAGAGAATAAAAATATTACAGAAATATATTTAAAGAGCTATCATAAACAGGCTTCACAACTATACATAAAAATGCATAATTAATATATATACCGAGACCTAGTATTACTACGTGATCTATTATACCATCATAGAAAAGTTATTTGAAGAAAACCTGTTTGGCTAGTTTGGGATGACCAGATACTTCTCTAAACCCTGAGACAAGATAAAGGAGTCTTGGAAGATGGAACTAGGTTTTGAATTTGAATATTGAGTTATGTTTTTTTGCTGTTTTTGTTTTGTTTTGTTTTTGTTTTTTTATTTTGCTATCATTAATGTACAATTACATGAACATTATGGTTACTAGACTCCCCATATTATCAAATCCCCACCACATACCCCATGACCGTCACTGTCCATCAGTGTAGTAAGATGCTATAGACTCACTACTTGTCTTCTCTGTGTTATACTGCCTTCCCCGTGTCCCCTGCCCCACATTATACATGTTAATCATTATGCCCTTTTTTCCCCTTTATCCCTCCCTTCCCACCCATCCTTCCCAATCCCTTTCCCTTTGGTAACTGTTAGTCCCTTCGTGGAGTCCTTGAGTCTGCTGCTGTTTTGTTCCTTCAGTTTGGCTTATTGTTATACTACACAAATGAGAGAAATCATTTGGTATTTGTCTTTCTCCGCCTGGCTTATTTCACTGAGCATAATACCCTCTAGCTCCATCCATGTTGTTGCAAATGGTAGGATTTGTTTTCTTCCTATAGCTGAATAATATTCCATTGTGTATATGTACCACATCTTCTTTATCCATTCATCTACTCATGGACACTTCGGTTGCTTCCATTTCTTGGTTATTGTAAATAGTGCTGCAATAAATACAGAGGTGCATCTATCTTTTTGAATCTGGTATCTTGCTTTCTTTAGGTAAATTCCTAGAAGTGGAATTCCTGGGTCAAATGGTATTTCTATTTTTAGTTTTTTAGAGGCACCTCCATATTACTTTCCACAATGGTAGAACTAACTTACATTCCCACCAACAGTATAGGAGGGTACCCGTTTCTGAGGCCAGATCTTGTAGTCCTGTATTTTTAAATGTAACATGCTTTTTTCTTTCTAAAGGCACTTCTTTAGACCTGGGTAGGGGAGAGATACTGGGCAATAGGATCTCATTGCATGAGTAAAATTAAGTCAGTGAGTGACCTTCTTTTTTGTCTAAACATGGGACAAAAGATGGAATTTATATGCTTAAAACCTTGTCTGACTGTTTCCCTATAGTTTCTGTCTCAAATCTTAAGACTCTCATCTATTACAGGACAAGGTACCTAGGGTGTGTTCCTCAATCGTTCCTAGGTAGGTGTAGAAACAAATAATTCCTGCTGTCATACAGCCATAGAAAATGTTAACTAATATTTTGCCTCAGAACTTTCAATCAACATTTTACTTACTTTAAATATGCAGATTAATTAAAATAGTCTAAAAGGAGTGGACCCTGTACTCAAACCACATTTTATGAAATCTATTCCAGGCTTTATGGAAAATTGTATTCATACAGACATAAGGATGTTACAGTTACTATAGTCAGAGTAGCCTGTCTTCTTCCTGCTGCAAAGTAATAGGTTTGAATTAATGAAATGTCTATCACATATGTTGTTGAGTAAAATAAACTTAGGTGCAAAGGAAGCAGACATAAAAACAATGTTGCTTTTGAAGTGTGTTAACAAGTTGGAGATGTCAGTCTTTGCAAATATAGGACTTTATGTATCAGTTAATAAATTTTCAAATGCTTTATGACTCTAGTGATTAGGCATTAGAGCTAATTACTCTAAGTATTTTTTTCTTCAAGGTTTACTTCCTACTTTCACTCATTCAACTAAAACAATTAGATTCACCAAGAGAAATGGGTAATGTCTTTTCAAACAGTATTTCCCATAACACTTAGTTTTCCTGCAGCAAATCACTAAATAGTCAACAGAAGCATTTAGTTTTCAATCTATACAACTTTACACAATTATTTTGAAGGGCATAAGTGACATTATTTTTTCCCTTACTATCAAATATCTTTTGCCCCCAATTACAGACAGGTTATTAAAGAAATTGCTTTGTTCCTCTATAACTTGCATGCTACTTTCTGTTTCAGCATACTGAGAGTCGATATCAAATGCCATGAAAGGTCTTGGAGAAAGTAAGTGAAAAGATTTAAAGTTCACTTTAGGAACAAGGAAATGACAGATTGTTGATATGAAGTAAAGGAACCATTCTTGCTTATGAGGGTGAGCGAGCACCCAACAATGGTATCACCTAGGAAACTATATGTTCCAGAGTTGACAAATTATTGGGAGTCCCCATCCCCCACCTGCCTTTTGTTTCATCCCCAAAATATAAAGCAAGTATATTTTAGCGACATGATTTTTTTTTTCTGGCACCTTTCCATAGCCAATTCCATTCATGCAGAAAAAGGATGAAATTCCATCATTCGAGCATGACATCTCAAAATTCAAACTTAATGAGAGCTTTGGCAGCTTCTGTCGAAGGCAGACAGTGATTAACAAAACACTTCAGAGTACAAGGCACAGCAGTGCTCAAAGAAAACAGTGATGATCTCCACTTAATTGTAGAAAAGCCCAAAGCATCTGCCAGCCGAGGAGAGCCAGAGCCATAAGGAGCTATTGCTCAGATAGGCTGTCATCTCCAGAGATCAACAACCATATGCTCAGCTCAAGCACAAACTCCAAAGAAGTTAATTTTCTGACAAAATACAGGGATAAATATGACATTCAAACAAGTGTGCTCACCCATCCTGAACACACGTTCATCTGCACGCATCAGATTTATGCATCGTTTAAACACAAGCAAATATAATTTGTTTGGAACACAAACATTGTAGATGTAGAGTACAGGTATAATTAATCTTTGTCTGCTCCACAGGTTCTTATGTTGTACTGGTTAACCATGTTTTCAACAAACTTTTGATGAATGGAGAAGTCACTGGTGGCTACCTACCTAAACATGTACCAAATTCATTCAAGCTCTTGAAATTAATGCAACTTAGCTCAAGATGAAAAATAAGCCTTATTGTAGCTATGATTTGAAGTGTATATTTGTGTGTTTATAAAATGTCACACACACATACACGCATGGACCTATCTTCCTGTCTATCTATCCATCTGAAAGAAAAGCTGAGATCTTCACAAAACTCTTCTGAGATATAGCATTGCAAAATAGAAGCAAAGGTTTCCACCTGAGAGGTAGATATTTTTCAGGATAAACCAGAGAAATTATTGGTTGGTATTTATAGTCATATATTGTATTCTAATTGAAAGTAACACATTAAAAAGGAAAAATAGAAGAGAAGAGAAACCCCCATGTTCTCCCATAGTTTACAGGTAGAGATTCCTCCTCCAAATGCAACATGTAGATCAGAAGGATTAGAGTAGGCAGACTAGCAATTGTGCAGGTATTGAAAGCAGGTGTTTGATTCAGCATTTGCACAGTAGCCAAAGAGGAGTTAATTTTTCAGAGGTGAATCACAGTCCTTATAAAAACTAAAGAGAAGTGTCTGCTGAATCAGTGCTTCAGTAGCAAACCTAAATCCTGTTAAAAAAAATTCCCTTCACAAAAAATAATTATATTTTCCTTTGTATCATCTTCTAAGTTTGTACAGTGAAGTTTAAGCACTGGCTTATTTCTAATGGTAGCCACTCCCCTCCATGTTGAGATTACAGTAGAATCTGTCACAATGCCATGTGTATGGACAATATTTGTTAGAGTTTGAGTTAACTTGCTGTCTTGTAATGTTGTAACTTTGATATTTTATGTTTATAATTTTAAAATATTTTAAGATACTTTCTATAATCATAGGATTTATGCTTATAACTGAGGATTTTTAAAATGCAAGCAGATGCCAAAGGAAAGCTCAAAATATCTTTAAAGCTGCCATCATCAATAAAGGGTTTAATTTTGATAAATTTCTCTCATATAAATAATAGTCATACCAGTGAACTCATATTAAAATATGTTTAACTTCTTATTTTCCCCTCTCACTGTACTTGACACACTACTCCCATCATTATATAGGCTTGAGAATATTTTTAAACTGTTGACAAACATTCCTGTGAGACATTCGGTGGACTTATCTTCCCCTGGCTTATTTACCCATTCCCCTATTTGGGGTTTTTCCAATTTCTTACTATTATAACTAGCACTATAATGAAATTTGTTCTTAAATTATTTCAACTGGAGTTTTTAGACAAATTGATATGATTGTTTATAAGACACTTGGTATGTGTTACTAAATTTTCCTCAAGAATGTTAGTGACAATTAAATTCTTACTGGGTATATATGAAAATTACTGTTAAATGGCATCTTCACTGATATGTATTCATTTTAACCAAGCCATGTTCTAGACTGCTTTACCAGAAAAAAAGGGTTTGTGGTCTGGGAACAAAACTGACAATGAAAAAACTGACTAAAATATTTCCAAATTAAGATGGTTCGGACAGAAGGAATATTCACAAAAAAAATGTTAAATGGAAACTATAAGTATATTCATAATTTTTATTTTAGAATTGACATGTTAGATTTAAGGTAAAAAATACACTTGGGGCTCTATGAATAATAGAGGAAATAAATAAGTTTATAAATGAACACAGAAAAGGTAATGCAAAACAGTTCAGAGACCATTGAGTATAAGAAATACTCTTGACCCATAAGTATATTTATTCTCAGGTCAAAAACATATATTGATTGAAGATTTTTATATACTTTTCAAGTCTGTCACATAAGCACATACCTATCTTGAATAACTGCTTGAACATCCTAAGCCCTTGATCTACCACAGTACCTTTTCCATCAAACTTCATAAAATAAATGGTCAGAACCCCACTGCGTCTGTTTCACCACTGCTGTCATCCTGTTCAGCTGATTGGACTTCCACCCTCACTGGTCCCTGGAAAACACTCTTCCACTATTGAAGCACCATTAATTTGTCTTGCTGACTGAGTGTCTTTTCTTTACTTCTTGCTTTCTCTTTTCCTTGGACTTCCTTCTTCTCAAAATCCCTTTCTTAATATGTCAAGCATGTTCTCTTCTTCCCTTTGCCTCTACTTTTCCTTCCTCTGAGAATGACTTCTCCTTCTATCTACATTCAAACTGTTCCTTAAGAAAGAGCAAAATCCACACCCACTCCAAAAAACCATTTCTCATGTTTCCAACTCTAAAGAACCTGTGGTACACATTTGGCACTGATAATATATCACCTACTGTTTTATGAACACATCTTACCTCTCACAATAAACTTGAAACTGCTTTGAAGGGAGAATGCCTGAGGATCCTGTATCTGTGCATCTTTGTTAATTGTTCCTTGTTAAGGAAGCCATACTCTTGGCAGAGTACAACTATCTTATCAAGACTAGACACTAGTATTTCTAATGGTCTCTAAACCTGTCACATGATACTTGCCCTATCATTCTGACACTACCATGTGCATTTTCCCATGAAACATAAATTTTAAAATATCTAATATCATGTCCAGAATATAGTAAATGCTCAATACATTGATACTGCGTCTTCTTCCTTGCTTCAAGTCTCAGTCCTTATTACTTCATTTGCTGTGCAAAATTGCCATTTCTTGACCTCCAAATATATCATTTGTTTTCCTGTTTGTGGGAATCTCTCTCCCAGTTGTGTGGTACAGTAAGCCCTATTGTAAAGTGACACATGTGTTCCTAAAAAATGCCACGCTATACAAAAGTATACAATAGTAATCACCAGGCTTATGGAAAAGATAGGACTAGGAATACAACTTCATCAGTGACACATTAAAAAAAGTTGAAGCCTAACATAAACAGCAGCACTATTTTACACAGGTCAGATGGCTAATGAATACATAAACACTATAATTAGCATGATACTCTACCTTAATGAGCACCTGAAGATTACCTGAGTGAATGATGCTAGGGGTGCAGTGCGTGAGTTATTGGGAAGTGGTAGAAAAGGGGTTATCTGATGCCAGACAGAACATTGTTAACAGCAGATGTGGAGGGGCATGGATCACAATGAACTCAGGTAGCTGGTAGATGTCTGAAGCATGTTTGTGGGTAGGGATGTATATTTTTTATATTCCCAAGTGGCTCAGTTTGGAGGGGTGCAGTTTTCTACCTCCACCAAGTCTTTCTCACAATATTTACAAAGAAATGACATTTGCATTATGCTCAAATTACCTCCCAATATATCAGTTGAAATTTGTGTTTTCAAAGTAAGTGTTATGTCAGAAGTGCATGCATATGCCATGTTTAGATGTGCTTTTCTATCCCAATTACTGGATGCTCCAAACACTGCCAGCTTTGTGTGAAACTCAGGACAAAAACAGGATCTTCAAATGTTTCAAATTCAATACAAGTGGTTCTGTCTTTCAGTCTTTATGAATGAGTGAGTCCAAAGATATCCCCCATACCTCAGGGGGAGTTGCGTTACTGTCTAGGTCTTGTTACATACAAAAAATAATCACATCAGTGTCTTTTAGTGTTAATACTAAAACTATGTCTTCTTCTGAAAAAAACTGTTCTCATTTGAGAAATAGCTCTTGACTTCTACCATCATAGTTAAACAACTAACCATGTGCCTAGGTCTGCTTGTCATTCAAAGCCATGAACTCCAATGGACCCAACATCCATTGATTGTTGAGTGGCAGTGTTTTGATTACTGTAAAGTCCAGGAGGGCCTGAATGTGCATAATGAAAATTTGACTTACATTTTCAATATGACAATTCCTATCATGCCTCTATTGATCTTTCAGTCCTCCTGCTTAATTAACTGAGGAGAGAAAAACTGAATTTGGTTTACAAGAGATTTATACCATATGCTGGCCCTTACTAGAGTGCACCCTAAGGACAGGCCCTGAAGAATAGAGACAAGAATCTTCTGTGAGGTAGAAATTTGTATGACACATCTCATTGACCTCTTTGCCTGGAAAGAGAAATAGTCTGACATAAAGCTTTATACTATTCGTGAAAAGTGGCTAAGATTTGGTCAGATAGTCAGAGATTCAAAATATTTGAGAATTAGTAACAAACTGGGTTAGCCAAAGGTATCTAGGTGGATCACTTGAAATAGTCTCAACATAGGAGGATATTTGTATTATTGAATGTTCACCTTCCCCCGTAAGAGGTCCTCAATAAGCTAGCAGACAGGAGACTTGTCTCTGTGAATGCCATTAAGCCTCTCTGTCACAGTAAACTCCTGAAGCCAGTACTTTCACAATGGTCTTACAAAGTGCTAGTATGGCAAAGACAGAGGCTATATATGAGCCCAGTTAAATGGACTCTTCCTCACCCTAATTGATCTGGCTACTACAACTGCTAAGTGTCAAGATCCTGAAATGAAAGATGAATCTGAAACTCCCAAATTTTGCCATTACAGCCTAGAATCAATCTATCATCACTTGATGACTTGCTAAACCATTCCCATCATGGAGAGAGCAGAGATTTGGCTCACTGGGAAAAATAAAATAAAATAACCAGCCCATTTTCTGGATTTAGATCTTCCTTATCTACCATATTTTGCCAGCAAACTCATCTGGTTACTTACTATATGTCTCATTCATCATCATCAAGGAATCTGCTTCCTAATTAAGGAAGCAGGCAAAGGACTGATGCCTGCAAGTTACTCTGTTCTTACCATATCCATTACCCAGAAATAGATGAACTTACAGAATTGAAAGATGGTCTATTAAATTCAATGGTGTTATAGGTAGACAATGCCTCAAGCCACTGGACTGCTGTCCTATATTATGAGGTAGCTGTTCTGAACCAGCAGCAATAAACAGAAAGGTGGAGTTGCTATTCACTGGGATGGGAAAGACTGAAGGAGGAAATATAATAGAAACATTGAGAATTTCTGTCTTGACACTTTGAATTCAAAGTGCCTACTAAATATCAACATGGAGACTGAGTGAAAAGAAGTATGAGAAGGATGACTTATATGACAGTCATCAGTAAAGCAGTGGCATTTAGATAAACTAGATGAGCTCACCCAGGCGTAAAAATTGTTGAAAAAAATCTTCCAGCTCTCCAGAACCAGCCAGTGGACTTAGAAGGAACAGCCACTAAGTAGGACAAACAAGAAAATGTTGTCTTGGAACCTAACTGAAGAAACTGTTTCAAGAAGGAGAGGGTGATCATTTATGTCAAAAATGCTATTACAAAGTTGAATTGTAAAGCAAAAATTACATTTTGCAACATGGGGGTCACTGTTGCCTCTGACAACAGCTGATTCAGTGGCTTAATAGGAGCAGAAGTCTGCTTAGAATGAGTTCAGGAGCATTTGGGAGAATCCTTGATAATGACTGCATATAAGATTTTTGAGGAACTTTACTGTAAAGGACTGGAGACAGCGAAATAATGAATAGATTGTTATTGCATGATAACCAGTGGAAGGCAGAATGCAGATTAACATGTAAGTGTATTGGTAGACTCCGGAGTATGTGGAAATTCTCTTCTGATTCTTACCTGCTTCTGTTTTCTCTGTGAAATAGGTAGCCAGGTCACCAGCAGGGTGTGATGATACAGAGCTGACAGAAGAAGTCTGAGGAGACAGAAGAAAATGTGCAATAGTCTAGGACAGGAGAAAAGCGGGGGAAGTGGAGTAACACTGACTTCAGACCAGTACCTTGTATGTGTGAATTTTTTCTGTTCTCTTTCAGCTCTTCAGCTCACATACAGAGTAGGCGGAGAGCTATTTTTAAAAAAGAGTTGAGAATTTGCTAAGCCTGAAGATGTAGGGAGAGAGAGCAATGGGAAAGATGCGAGGGTGTGATTATAATAATGGCCCATTATTATATGTGATCTAAGCCAGGAGAAGAGGATGTGAGGGACTCATTTATCTCACCCTGCTGGAAGCCCTTAAATTCCTTAGCCTCTGCTTTATTGATCTGGTTGCTTAATAAACAGTTTCTTATCATCATTTAAGTACTTTCTGTGTGTCTTGAAGAGTTAGTTCTTTCAAAACACAAATAGCACAATCTCAATAGCAACTCAATAAATAAGTGATCACTTATTACTTTTCACTTTTTGAAACAATAATTTATTTTATTTCTGATCCACAGAGAAAAAAGAAAATTAGGTAGTGAGCTTAACTATGTGGCAAAACATTTTCAGGAGATAACAGAGAAAGGGAACAGTTACGAGTTTTGAAATCACATAGCTCCAGATTTGAGTTTTGGCTCAGCTGCTCATTTGGTTTGTCACCAAAGCAGGTAACTAAACCTCTCTGAATCTGACTTTCCTCACCTTTACAATGAAGATAATACCTATCAGGTAACGTCACAGTGAATATTAAACAAGATAATATTGTACATTACTGATACCTCGGGGGCCAGCTTATTTTTTAAACATAGTTACTTTTCTCCACTGTCAGTTGTATGCTTAAATCCTGTTATTTGAAATGCTTGTTTTCCTGGGTACAGTGTAATAAAGTGATTCCATGGTCAAATATATTTAAAAATGCTGTGTCAAACAAAGGTAGATTGTTTTCTTGATTGGAGAACTTCTCAGAGGGTTTGACATATTAATATGATTTTGAAATTTGAGAGAGGGTTTTTGCATGCAAAGTATCTCCCATGGATGTGAAAGGAGAATCCATGTTTTCCCAAATATTTAAATGGCCTACTATTTCACAAGGTGTGTTATTGGCAGAAACTGTTTCAGACATTTCCCTACCTGAATCTCTACAATGAGAAGTGATTCAAGGATAGCCAAGTTCTATATATTCTACTTGGCAGATCTAATAATGGCATTTACAAAGGCCATGCCAAACTTTTAAAGAACTGGGATTGTTATTTTTTCATGGAAAAAAATTCTAAAGCCTCTTGAGGAATCAAATTAGGAACTAAATTCTAAGAACAGCTGTCTTATACCTAGCTAAATCCTCTGTATTTCAAGTTCAGTCAACTTCCTCTTAGTCAATATAATATTGTTATAACAAGTATTTTGTCACACTTATAAAATTTGAAAGTTGGAATATAAATCATTTCATGTGTTTATTTTTTGCTAACTCAAGTTTTCAAATAATATAATCTATTTAACTATTTTTAATAATAAATCTAAGTATATTCTTATGCTCAAATTATCTCATATCTTAACACAGAGGAAACCAGTCGGCTAATAACTGGATATGTAGTTGTTGAAGATTTTTTTTTAAACCCCCAAACAGGGACTAAATATAGAACTATATTGGAAGAAGAATAAAGTACCTGCCCTTTTATCATCAAAATGATGTCATTCATTAAGCAAGCACATTAGAAACCTTTAGTTTCAAAAATCAAAACCCAATTTTTTTTTCCCTTATTCCCTCCTAGGATTTACCTTACTGTGCTAGGAAGGACCACAAAGTAACTCTTTCTGTGTTTCCCTGATCTTTTATACTATTAACCAAGAAGTGAACAAACAGCAAACAAAATATCATCACTCTTTTACATAATCATTTTTTTTCCTGGGATTGAACACATATCTGTGGTCTGCCTCAATCAGAGAAATGACATTTCCTATATCTTCTGGTTAGTGTGACATTAACAGAAGCATCACATTCTCCTAGTATCTCTTTCCCTTATTATTTTTATGCATTTTATGCTATTTTTAAAGTCATGCTGTTGAACATGTCATGACTGAATATGAGTGAATCCAAATATCAGACCTTTTAATATGAATAAAAATGCCAGATTTCAGCCAAACCCTGGTTGGTTGAATTTGATAACAGAAAACACATCCCATGTCCAGCTACTACTAGAATGTCATTTCAACCAGGTGTCCTTATAAAAGTACAAGCATGGTGGTATTGACAAATTTTAAATGAAATTAGGGAAACATGAATGATCCAGGTTAATTTTGAGAAGGAAATAAAACTTTAAATGTATATAAGATCCAGTGTCAATCTAAATACGATAGGAAGGAAAATTATGACTGTATCTTCCTCACTAATTTAACTATCAGTTTCAGATTTTTAGTGACTGGTTTGGATGAGATAAATTGAAGATAAAATAACATGAATTCCCTCTTTTTTGTTATACCCTCCTTATTGGGCAATGTGCATAGCCAAGACATTTAAATTTTCAGTCATCCAATTCAGAAAGTGACCACAGGTGACAGGGGGCCTTTTGCCACCTGTCTTTTTAAGTTTTGATGCGAACAGTTGCAGTTCCTGAAGGAAATCACTGAAAGCCAGATGACCCAGGGCCCGGTGTCCTCTGACACAACATATTTGGAGCATCAAACACAGATGCATGCCAACCAGATTCTAATTATCTTGGCCTGCAATGAAGAAATATCCTTTTACTTGATTGGGGGCTAACTTTCATTTTGCCATTCCTCTGAAAATAATACTACTTAATGTGAGCTATATAAAGACTTATTTTGCCTTTGCAGCATCCTGAGCTCTGAGCAATGTCAATCCATACTCCTTTTATTTGGGCGAATCACTGTCTTGGAGTCCATGGTAGAACACCAGCAGAGGGAGGGATACTTAGTGGAGTTGCAGCATATAAATAGCTCTTCCGAGAGCATTACAAAGGCTCTGTTGTGCTATCACGCAGCAGAGCCAATAATGTGCAATATGAAAAATCCCTGCCAAGTGCACAGAGAATACAGACAATGTTTGCCATTTCTCTGATCGGCTGTTTGTTATGTGTTGCGAGAGTTTATAGCAATAGAGTCAGAAAAGTCTACCACACCCCACAGTCTTTCTATTAGAACAATAATAACAACAACAAAAACTATAAACACACACACACACACACACACACACACACATACCCTTAAAGACATCAGAATAGCACCAAGAACAACAAAAAAACAGTGGGTGGAGTGGAACTGAAACACAAACATTTCTGCAGAAACAGAAATGGAGTTTTCACAAAGCACCAAAGCCCCATATAACCACTTCCGGGAAGATATCTTCTGTTCCTGAAAGTACATCAATCCACTGATTTGTAAAACAGTTAGAACACCAGGATTTTTAAGGTAAAAACACATGTTGAAAAAAATATGAAAATCATATATGAATTGAGTACCTTATTTAAAATACTAAAATAAAGCCATTTATTCACCATGAAAAGTTAACATTTTACTTTCAGTAGATGGACAACAAAATCAGCACCACTGATTTTTGTTTTCAGAATATGACTCAGACACCTAGCAAGAAAATAAGATATTTAAAAGCTGCCATTTAAGATTCTCTTTGACTTCACCTCCTATATTTGAAGGCGTCATTGTTTCTATATGGAAACATAAAGATATGTTCAGGGCAGTCTTGATTTTAGTGACTTTTGACTAGCATTTTCAATTTTTTATGAGAAAATGTTTCACAAAAATGATGTTATTATATTTTTATTATAATAGTCTAAAATAACAGTGCAATAGTATCTTTTAAAGTTGCCCTCACCTTCTCCCCCAGATCTCTCCATGGTCTCCTTCACAGACTCTCCCCTCCTTCATTCCACCTTGGAGGACTAAAGTCCGCTGAGTCCCTCCCTCCTCTCTGCTGCCTTTTTTTCCAGTTCCTTCTAGAATCATTCATCATCATTCTTTTGCTTTTATCTTTATTTTACAAATACCTACTTCTAAGTTTCCCTCTTCTTCCTTGACTTCTGCCTCTACCCTCATTTCTTTCATTCTGTTCTCTTTCTCTCCTTCCCTGTTTTACACTGTTCACCTGCCACCCCCTCAAAAGCATGAGACCAAAGTAGAAACTGTTTGAAATCATACCTTGTGAATGTTCTCATTGCAGAGAATAAAACATCCAAGCTGAATCACTCCAGTGTATGCAAAGTTTCTTTGGTGGAATCTAATCTCACTTTATAGCCCAGTTCAAAATTCACCTCTACTATGAAACCTTTCTCTAGTTCCTTAGGAAAAAAAATGTTTGTTCTCCTATATAATCCCCAAAGAACTGTACACAGTTCTATTTTAGAACCTGTCACGTTGTACTATAGGAGGTGGTTGACATATTCTTCTGACCTAGTAAAGTGGGAACTGCTTGACTGGAAGATGTATGGTTTATATGTCTTCTTATTCTCTGTACCCAAAATGATATACAAAACCCAGCAGGTCCCCAATAAACAAAAAGTTCAACAATCACACATACACAAATTGTTCGGAGTTTACAGCTCTGCTTTTCTTCTATTGGGGAAATTACTTAACCTACAAAAATTTAGATTCCTAATTTGTAAATTGTAAGTAATTACTTCTTGGGTTGATAAAATAGCACATTTAAAGCACTTAGCACAGTACCTGGCACACGGTAATTGTTCAGTTTGTGTTTGCTGTTCACTCCTAGGGAAGGCAGTCTTCCCCTGTTATCAATAGTTCTGATATGGTTATAATTTCTCTGACAATAACACTGTTAGGATTCTCTCACACACTTTTTTTATGGTCTGTATCATCTTGCAGTGCTGCTGGGTGTCTCATGGAATGATGTAGGGATTCCCTGAAGGTGAAGCAGAGGACTTGAAACTGTTCTGTAATGGGCATCACGAGGGAGTAAGAACTCCAGATGGCACGGCAGAGCCAGCTGTCCAGGGAGCATTGTTTGATGAGAGAACAGTGAGAAGGTAAGGGCCCATAAAAAGTCTGGCTCCATGGTATATGGCAGGGCTGCATGCACATCAAATATGAGATACATCGTTTAACCCATTCATCGGTCAATTGCTATTATACCATTCAATGCACTACGTGATTGCAAATTCTTAGAGAACAAACTAACACTTGTCTTGCATCTAACCATCCCTTTCTGGAGAAACCTTTTTTTCTTTTTGGTACCCTTAAGAAAAAAGTCACAGTTTAAATTACACCAAGAACGTGAGAGAGATTCCTGGCGTTCCGATGGAAATCAATGTATCTATGCAACAAATAAATCCTTTGCACCATGTCACTGACAGTCTATTGTTGCCCTATGAGTAGAGATGGGAGATAACTTCATGGCTTTTTCTTTCTGGCAATTAGGAAATTCTACTTCCATTTCTTGCCTCACACCTTGTTTCAAAAATGTCCCTAAATCCTTAAATTTCTGAAACTGTCCAACAGAAAAGCATCTAGGCTGTTTCCTCTCCCAAATGCCTTAAATATATGGATCCTGGTTTAGATATTACCCAAATCTATTCTTTTCTATTCATCTTTCTCCATTTTTCTACTCCGTTTTTGTATCATTATGTCGGCGCCCTGAAGGATACTACTTTGCACTTACATCATTTAAAACTTACTCTGATTTGTTTTGTAAAATAATTATTCTATTTCCTCACAGTCATTTTTATTTTTACTGGTATTTCTCTTATCTAATCAGCCCTTACAACAGATCTGATGTATGCAGTTTCCAACACATTTGGAAGAGCGTCGGCTCCTTTCCCCCTTTCTCGGAGTGTACCTACACTTCCAAAAGCAGCAGACAGTATCCTTCTTTTTCTTCACGGACTCTACATGAATTTCCGCCGGAGTTTGCCTTCCCCTTCATTCACCCTAGAATCCCTGCTCAGTGACTTAAGTCTCCCTCTTGCCAGCATCTCAAATCCTTTGGGCTGATAGTTCCTCTGTCCCTGTCTTACAAACATTTAAGATACGCCCAGCTATCCACTCTCCTCATTTCTACATACTGAGCAATGCTAGAAAAAAGACTGCAGAACTACGGCATTTGGTGCTACAATTGTGGCTTCCGATTTTAACAATGCCCTCTACGCTGGTAAGTCATTTTTGATGACTTTTATAAGTACTCATTTCCATTTCTAGAGTATCTATTCCAAAACTTCAGCATTCCTTTGAAACCAGTATTAAGTGTTTACCTACTTATTCTCAGTATAATAATTTGCCTCTTATTTTATAGAGAAAACCAAGATCACCTGGAACTTATTTTCTTACTTACTGCCTCTTACCTTTTCTTAAAAAAAGATACATGCCTCAAACATCATAACATCACCCCATACTGCTTCCAGGAAAGAAATGGCCCTATTCCTATTCAAGAATAGACCTTTGCCTCTTATCTAGATCAATGGATCTGTTCAATTATCAAGCTCTTATTGATTGACATAATAATAGAAAAGAAATGGGGAGTTTTTCACCAAGCAATATCAAGGACCACCTTTATTCTAAGAGATACCGTTTTACTTTTCTAGACATCAAATATCTTACATTATAAATTAAAGGGGATATTATATGCAATTGACTTTTTTAAGGTTTGTCCTCTCAACTGAGTTCTTTCAATCATCTTCCATTTGAAAAAGGGAAAGAAAAATAAGATTTAAAAACATCTCTTCCTTGACCATTCTCTGTATCACAACTTTTTTTGTTGTTTCTTCTAACGTCAAGATTCTTAAAGAATAATACACATGCACTGTTCAATTTCCACAGTTCCGAGTCACTTCTAAACCATTAACATTTGACTGGTTCACTGAAATCGCTCTTATTAAGATCACTAATCACTTCCTAATCACCAAAGCCAAGGGTTACTTTGAACTCCTCCTTTTATTTCATCCCCAAAATACCTTTGGCACTATTGACCATTCCTATATCTTTTAACGTTTTTCCTCCCTTGGCTTGGATAATAGTACAACATTCTCTTGATTCTCTACTCACTTCTGACCTCTCTGTCCCTCTTTAGAAGATCAGCCTTGTCTGCAAGGCTCTGAAATTCTGATATTGCCTGGTGTTCTCTTCTTTGTCCATTTCTAAGTCTCACATCACTTGCTCTCTGTATAATCCCATTTCTATTCCTGACAACTTCAAATAATCTGTATCTCCTGACAGATTTCTTTATAGGGCCACAAATCTCTGTTAACTTCCTCCTATGCATATTTATCTATATATCCTGCTAGCCTCCAGTGAAATGAGCTCAAGCTGCAAATCCTTTCACTCTTACCTATTTTCTCCCTCCATATGTTACCAACGGTGCTACCTTTGAATTTGATGTCCAAGTAAGAAACCTACCTTTCATTCTCTAAATAGCCAGTACCCAAAATAACTGCAAATTCCTCCTGTCTTCTAAACTTTGACTAGCACCAAGTTAATCCATTTCCTTTTGATTTCTTGCCTTGCTTACAGCAATATCATACCACTCCAATCTGTCATTCAAAAGGTGCTTAGAGTGATCTTTCCAAAACAGCTACGGTTTCCACAATCTATAGGGTGAATCCCACACACTTAGCCATACCTTTCAAGAGCCCCTTTCTGAACTTGCCTTACTAGACATCTTAGTGCACCCATTTTGGCTTATGCAGTGCACATGCTTCCCTCTTCCTAGAATGTCCTCCTTTTCCTCCCAGAGTCTTGAACAGCATTCAAGATACAGGTAAAATTTCTCCCTGGGGCATTGTGTTTGGTGCTTATTTGTCCTTGGTCAGCACGAAGTTGTAGGCATCTTGACAAAAGGAGCTTGCCTTTTTCATCTAGTATGGAGCCTGGTTTCTTGCAGGCACTTAATAGATGTGATCTGGTAAATGGCATTCTCTTCTCTCAGCATTGAACCTAATTCCTCTGCTTGGTTTCAGAAGAGTATTAAAATCACCTGCTCATCTCTAGGAGTTTCATAATTCTTTCAGTTATGAGCATTATACCTAGTATGCTAATGGCAATGTCAAGCTTTTTTATTTAAAAACAATCACAAGGCTTAGTCCACAAAATCTTTTGAGGCAAGTTGAAGCTTACTGGTGCAAGAATAAATTAATAGAAAGTGGAGAGACATTTGGGTTAAGCTGTTGAAAATGTACAGCACCATTTAGAACAGCTAATTTACATGCTGCTATTGGCAGCACCCTAAAATGTCCATATTGCTAATAATATGTTTGATGGAAGGTTGGTAACTGACTCACAGACTTTATTGGAAGCACTTTTTTAAAGTAAGGGCTTATGATGTCAAAGGAAAAACTTAACAAGACTAAATTATTTTCCTCAAATCTGTCCCCCCATTAAGAAAAGTGTGAGTGGCAATGAAAATGCAGTTAATTAAAAAATACTCTTTTTATGCTTTGATTTTAGAATTATAACCACATTTTAAACCACAGATCTAAATCTATTTTTTTCTCATAGAAGTTTCTAGGAAAAAGTGTAAAATATGTGACTTTTATCTTTGGCATTCTATAAGCCCCATTGCAGTGTCTCTCCTGTCTCTTACAATACCACCTTCCCACCACCAAGACGCCACACCCACCTCCTCCAGGCAGCCCAGGCCATATTTTTGAAGCTACCAGAGTGATCAAGGAATAAAAGATTGAAGTCTTGCTCCTTCATTAGAACTCTTATTTGAACATGGGACACAAACGAGACTAAAGGATTTTCAGGATCCAAAGGAATTATACTCAAATGTATATTTTAGACTGACTAGCAATTGGTGGAAATGTTTTTGAGGGAATTGGATGAGAAGAGGAAACTATGCCTCAATCATAACAACTACTCATCAGACCAGATGTATTGTTAATTTCCTAGAACATATAACAGAACTGCTTTGAAGATAGGCCTTATCTTGCTCTTTAAAATTTTTTTTTTTCCATTGAAGAAGCTAGGATTAAATGATATGCAGCTGAGCACAAAAAAAGAAAAAAATAAAGAAAGAAATCATTCAGCAACCAACAGATAGACAAACACAATTCATGAGGTGATGAGTAAGGGATTAGGCAACATGTCACAGGAGCTTTAAAAGAGTTTTTGAAAGAAAACGGAGAGAAAGTTCTTAAGTATACTTGGTTTCTAAGAAGTATTGACTGGTGCTTACCCAAAATATACTTGAGAGGACGAGGAGGGACTGAAGGAGCATGAATAGTTTATAAACATTTTCACACAAATTATTTTAAGCCAAATCCAGACTTACTGTTGCCTTCTCAATTCACAAGGAAAAAAATACAAAGATAGATAACATTTAAAGTGAGATAAATAATAAAGGCGCAGTATCTTGAATCTACTATCAACTGTTTCCTATGCTTGTAAGCCACAGATTGTGGAGTGGGAGTATAATTATTAGAAGATTTTTATGTTTCTCTTCATTGAACTGAGGATCAATAGCATGTGAGCTGAAGGAAAAATTTTCCCAGAGAGTTGTAGTAAATATCAACTTGCTAAGCCTGGTGGAAATTTGAATTACTATTTATAGAGGTATAAAAGAAAAAGAAAAAAATGTTATTCAAAAGACTATTTGAGTGTTAGACACAATAATGATTTACAAGTTGACTCAAAACTATTTAAATGATAAATATATCTATGAACTAATGTCATGCAGTAGTTTTTAAGGTATATCTATATCCTATTAATCATTGTAACCCCAGTCCAGCAGAATGTTTAACATGTAGTGGTATTCAATAAAAATTTTCTGAATAGATGATGAAATCCATGTTACATTGATTTGGGCTGCTAATTAAAAGGGTTGAATGTTTATTGAGCACTTAGCCTGTACCAGGTATTGGAACTGACACGTAGAACAAGGGTTTTCTGTGTATTATCTCTTTTAATCCTCATTAAACAACACTATGAAGTAAGAGGAATTGTGATCTTCAGTTTGCATATAAGGTAAATGAGGTACTGAGAAATAAGGCAATTTGCCCAACTAGTGAGAGATGGAGTCATACACAGGTAGATGGACTTCAGAATCCCTACACTTAACCACCATGCCATATATCTTCTTCATCTTCTGTTTTCTTTTTTGACATTCTTACTCACTTAACAAGCATTTATGAAGTAGCTTTTAAGTGCTAAGCACTGTTATAAGCACTGAGGTTACAAAATGAACCAAACACCAACGACTCATGCTCTCGTTAATCTTATTATAACTGGGAAAGAGACAAATTAAACAAACAGATAAGTGATATAGAGAAAATCAAAGCAGAATAAAGGGGACTGGATGCTATTTTAGATATGGGATCAAGCAAAGTCATTCATTTAAGGTCACATTTGACAAGAACTGTGAAGAAAGGAGGAAGCAAGCTGTGCACACATGCAAGCGGACCTTGTCCTAGGCAGGGGCAGCCCCTGTGGAAGGGCACACGTGGCATCTTTAGAGAACACTGAGGTGCCAGTATGGGCTGAGCAGATGAGAAGGTGTGAAGGGAGGAGAGGATGAGACAAAGGTGTGCAGGGAGGAGGCAGAGGACCTTATACGCCAAAATATAAAAGCTGGATTTCCTTCTCTTTTTAGGGGGTTGAGGACATTGATAAGAGAAGTGTAATGATTTTAAAAAATAATCAACATATATAGACATATGTCTATTATATGGATGCAGACTTCTCATAAATACATGTTTAGAAATGCTGAAAGATTCAAATTCCATTTCTATAACTCAGTGTCTCTCAGGCCTAAAGTGTTAAGCTGAGAAAATCTGCCCATAAAAACAAAAGTGCTGAATTAGACCAGATCCCCACCCACATCAGGGCCATTTGCATCTGTGTATGGTCTTCTCTCTCAGGGTACACACACTCCCCGGGGGATTTCTTTTCTCATTATCTCATTTATCCTCTATGTATCCATAAATTATAAATCAATAATCTCAACCCATACTGCTTTCTTCAGTTTCAGATCCACATATCAAAGCATCTAATTGCCTTCTTCTTGAATATCCCACTCGAAATACAAATAATGCACAAGGTGCTGAAAGATTATATGACTTGAGCTGAGAAACTGGGGAAGACTTCCCAGAATAATTTCCATTAAATCTGAAACATGGAGTATTAAATGGGTGTTAAAATCAGTGAAGTTTGGGTAAAGTAGAGGCAAGAGAAAGAGGGGTAGGCAAGAAACTTGCACAGAGGGAAGGGAAGAGAATGTATTTCAGATTTTAGGTGAAAAGAACCACTTATACAAAGGTCCCAGGAAGTTAGTGGATAATGAAAAGAGGAGAGAATTCAAGATGGAACCCTGTAGAGCACCAGTTATTGGAGATTGCTTTAAAAAAGGAGAGCAGAAAAGTAGCAGGCAGAGACTGAAAAGGAAAGCCAGAGTAGAGAAAAATCAGGAAAATAAGATGTCGAGGAAAAAAAGGAGTTATATACAAAGGAAAAATAAAAAATCAAGTAATATAAAGACCAAAAATTATCTACTGTATTTATTAACATGCTCAACGAGAGTAACTGATGGGCATGATGACAGAAACAACCAGAACTGAATGCAGAGTGATGGAACTCCTAGGATTCTGTGTAGTAAGAATGAAAACTAAACAGAAATTACATAACATCTTGAAAAGGCAACTTACCCTGTAGGAGACTTGATTGGCCAAAAAAACGTAGGAAAAGATGTTCAGCCCTCTTAGTAATCAAGGAAATTCAACAAGTTGTTTCTTCACATATGAGCACACCAGATTAACAAAAATATTCCATGTTGACACCAAAAAAATGATGAATATACAATATACAATAATATAAACCCACCAGAACACTTACACACCACTGTGATGGTTTATACCTTAGAAACAATTTGCCTTTGCCTAGAAAAGCCAAAGATACCCATGTTCTATGACCTAAAAATTCCCTAGAGGAATACCATATGTACATACATGAGAATGTGCTTATGCATAATATTATTTTTAAGAGCACGAAACCTGGATGAATGTCTACCAACAATAAAATGGATAAATACAGTGTAGAATAAGAGGGTGGAGGAGTACTATACATTTGGAAACATAAATTATAGCTACACATACCAAAATAAATGAATCTCAAAAATATAGTTGAATGAAAAAAGCATAATGCAGAATATAGCATTCAATGTGTAAAATGTTTTCAATATACAACATACATATTACAAACACTATATATATATGGTAAATTATATGTATATATAACATATGCATATATATATATATTAGTAGTAAATCAATTTTAAAAATGGAAAAGACAAGACAAGCAAACAATTCAGTACAGTGCCTGCCTTATTGCATTACAGACAATATAGCATAAAGGGGAGATGATAAAGTAGAGACACATTAGATATTCTAAGTTGCTGGTAATATTCTATTTGTTCAAAGGTAACTGACACATGGGTATTTATAATCATCACCATTTGCTTCTCTGAATCCACTGTATACTTTTTAACTATTTTTTAAAAGAATGACTGGTAGGGTAAGAAGGGAATAGAGGAAGTGTACGTGATCCTTTGAAGAATCCTATGAAAGAAGAGAGAGTGTGATAAGAGGATGTGAGGTCTAAGACAATTTTTATAAGATGAAAGAGACTCTTTAAATATTCCTGAATAGGATCTAGGAGAGAGAACATGATTACAGATCCAGGAGAGACAGAATAAGCTCCGAAGCAGGTGGAGGGAGGACAAATCAAGAGAAATTTGCATGGCTTCCCTTTTCTTATTTATTAATAGAGGAAATAATCGTTTTACACACCGATGTATGAAATAAAGTACCTAAGGACATAAAGCACAACATTTTTGGGAAGGAAAATATAAACTAAACTCAATTGCTCGGGTCCCTCATGACTTACTCCTTCATTTCCCCTCTTTAAAACTTTTTATTGCAGAAAGTTTTCAGCAGATACAAGAGGAGCAGAAATAAGTATAATGCCCATGTATATGCATTGTACAGATTCAAACATTATCAACAGATGGCATTTATTTTATCTGCACCCCACTCATTTCCCACACTCCCATGTCATCTAAGAGCAAGTCCTGGATAGCACATCATTTAATCTGTAAATGTTTTTCTAAGTACATAATCTCTAATATCAAATAGCCATAGTTGACTTCCTTTTGACTCACACTCCAGAAAACTCACTCTACCTCGTTAATGCTTACTTCTGATAAGTACTATTTAAAAATGACTTAAAATAGACGTACTGTGTCCTTAGCGTGCATTAGATGCCATCATGTTCCAGCCACCAAACCTGTCTTTCCAAATATACACCACTCTCTCTAATTTTATTTCATTTTTTAGTAAAGAAAGAGTTCTCCCAGTTCTCCCATTTGTGTTCTGAATCAGTCATTGCAGGTAATTTAAGGGGCTGGTAGTTCTGGACCCACTCATCAACTAAAATTTTAGCACAATAATAATTAGAGAAGCATTTCATGAGAAGGGTTAGAGAAAGTTGCAAAGAAAATGGAGATTTAAAAATGGTCAAGTATTTATAAAAATTCATCGTGGAGATAAAATCTTGAGTTGTCATTGTATACTTGGTGCAGTAAAAGAACTCAGGACATGCACAGAGAAGCATGTCAAAATGGTGTAGTTGTTTCCCGGGGCTCTGATACCAGCTGACTTCAATTAAACAGCAGTAAGCTGGAAAAGCATTCTGGGTATTGGTATGTAAATGAATTCACCAAGTAGTTCATCCTATGGATTTGGAATTCCCATAGCCACAACTACAATGAAGTATATATTATAAAGTTGCATTTTAATCAAGTAAATATAAGGCTAAAACTGTCCTTTCAATGGGCGGGATATAATCCTAACAAAGCTAAACCTTTTTTCTAAGAAAAAGAGAATTTTCTCTAAATATAAGATTATTTTTTAAAGTGTTCTCAAAGATGCATGGGAACATATATATACAGCATAATCTTTAATCTGTAATTCCAGCCTCACCACACTGTATTGGCCTCTGAATTAAAACAATTCTTTTCAGGCATTTTTAAGGAAGGTCATGATTGGCATGTGTAGAGAGAAATTAGGGATCAATGATTGTCTGGATAGTGAAGAAACATTGTATAGCCTCTAGAGCATCAGTTTGGCATTTAAAATAAATATGGTTTCAATTGTTTAATTTATAAGAAACTAATAGCACTCTGAAGTATTTTGAACTAAACCAATTAGAAAAAAGAGGAAAGGAATCACTCTATCTCCAGTACAGAAATTCACATAGAGAATTTTTAAATGTATTTAAATTTGACACTCTGGCTGTCATTCCCTTAACCTAAAGAGGATGAATTATAATAAAGGTATTTCTGGCTCAGAAAATATTACAGTGGCAGTGTTGTAGTAATGTGACACCGCATCTTGATTTTTCCTAGTATTTAACTCCACCCCCTTCCCCCTCTCCCCCAACCTTATATAAAGTAGCATTCTAAAATTATAATCTGAAATGCAAAGTGCATAATGCAAGCCATTCTTTTTCTGTGTAAGCCAAGATCACTTTGTAGCACACCCTGCAGGGGACCTAACAGGGAATTTCCAAAAACATTAATGCATTCAGAAGAAATGTCAAAATAAAGAAGGCCTGTAAACATTGTCTGTGGGAAGTTTTTTTGTGCCCTTCCCAAATGCAAAAAGGAAAACTCTCATTTTTCCACAGAAATAGAATCCATTTCTGCCATCTAGTGACAACAAGGCCAGTGGGTACTGAGAAAAAGAAAAACATGTTCTAAATAGACTCAACAAATGAGTCTGAAGCAACTAGGATTTTAAACACATAAACACCAAGATTCTATAGAAATGAGTCTTCAGCAAGGTACCCAGAATGTAAGCAGTGTCCAGATGGTCCAGGATGATCTCTGAATTAAGAGAGAGAGAAAAAAGGTAATAGTACTTATATGTACAGAGTACTTCTAAAGTTGTCAAATCACTGTTACATATATTATCATCAAAAGAGTCTGAGGGGAGTTTCAAGCACTGACTGGGTTATGGGTCCTAGAGTCAGACTGTCTGAGTTCAAAGCCTACCTGCTCCTATATTTAAAATCCTGTTAATGACCCATCCAAGCACAGGGTTCAACTCCCCTGATTACCAGACTTTTGTTCACTGATTATGTCTTACACCCTTCTATATATTGTTAGGTTACAAGGCTGCATTATGGTGAAAGCAGTAAAGTGAAAAATCACCTTTGTTTCAAACATTCTGATTATGGAACTTTATAGGAACAGATAATATCTACAAGCGGATACAGAACTATTTGGAGGCAAAGATACCTTTGGTGAAGGAAGGTGTGGCAGGAGGGTTGTGATCTGAACAAGTTTCTAAGTTTCAGGGATTTAAGTTCCTAACCATCATTTAGAACCTGGTTCTGAAGGCTTAAGAGGAGAAATGATATAAAAGTAGTAATTACTTGCTTATTTTTCTACAATAAAGCTCATTTCTCTTCTCACTTTTACCTAGTAAATAAAGCAAAGCCTCTGCACTTGAGCTCAAACTGTTCTTTTCCACATCAGAGACAATGGGAAAATACCACAATGGGCAGCATGGCCTTTGCTAGGAATATGTGAGTTCTATTCAGAGACTCCAGAGAGAAGGCTGAACACTGGGGCAGAGGCGCAGGCTGATGGAGGGACCTGTGGGAGTCTTCTCTCTCTTATTCTTTCCACTTCCCATATTTACATATCTCTGCTCCCAAGATCACATTTTCTTGACTTTTATCCTCCTCCTATGGCTGTTCATTTTCATATTCTGTACTGGTTTTCTCTTATCGCTCCAACCATGGCATGTTGGAATCCCAAGAACTCATTCTCTTTCCTATCTAGTCACACACCTACAGTGATTTTGTCCAGCTTCATGGCATTAAATACTATCTATATATACACTATATATAGTGTATATACAACTCACAGATTTGTATCTGTAGCTAGATAACTTCCCTGAGCCCTAGAGTGATATACCCAAACTATCCCACTGAGGTCTCCATCTAAAAATATAACTGGTATTTCAAAATTAGTATGCCCAATGCTGAGCTCCTAGATCTTTCCTCTGAAACAAATACCCTCTGGTCACCTTTTTAAATGGCAACTCCATCATTTCAGTTGACAGAACTATTTAGGTTGTTTATGATGATATGATTTGAGCCTCTGGATGTAGCCAGGCCTGAAACTACCATTGGACTTCCAGGTTACAGTGGCCAATAACTTATCATTTGCCACTCTTGACTACCATAGCTCTTAATTATTTTGTTCCCAGACTGGAAGTTTTATCCTCTGAAAACCTTCTCCAGTTTCACAAAATTGGGTCAGGCAGCCTTTTTCCTATGATGTCAGACATCACACACTTGTATACTGATGTGCTGTAGTGCAGATTCGTCTAATTTTTCAATTGCAAAATCCAAGGGCAGAGAGTACATCTGTGTTCTTAATCATGGGCTCTCTTTTGCAAAGCAAATATTACATATTCAATAAATATTTGTTTATATCTTGAATGATTATGACTCCTATACCCAATTAAGCTTTTTAAACAATGTATCAATTTAATTGTCTTAGGGAACAAATAGCAAAAGCAATCCAATTCAAGTTTCTTAAACAATAAGAAAACTTATCATCCTACATAGCAAGAAGTTTCTAGCAATATAAGTTTGATATAATCAGAAATTTAACCATGTCATGAAAATCTCAATGTGTCAAATTTTTCCTCAAAATGATATCCTCATGGTCATAAAGTGACTGCAGTAGTTCCAGGCATCACATCCAAACATGACAATATTTAGAGGAAGAAAGATACTCTCTCTTTCTTGAGTTTCTCTTTAAGACTGAGGGAGAGAGGGAACTTTGCCAGACTGCCTCTTAGACTTTCTCTCATACATCAATGGCCAAAATTGACATTTCCTAAACCAGCCTCTGGCAAGAGAGAATGGAATCAACTTGATTGCCTTGGAGTAATCATTTGGATAGACAATTTGTCAACCACCATATCATGACTTTGTAGGTTTAAAAAGCCCCAATCTGTCTAAATGTGTCATAGCAAAATACCTTTCCCAAATCCATAACTGGAAGTTAAATTACTGAGAACATCCCCACCAACTCTCAGTGGCTTTCATGGTTATTTAAATAAGCAGCCCAATTTATTGAGGTAGCAGCTCTTCTGTCCCCATTGCTCCATTGTCTTATGCATAAATTAATGACATATGTGAGCTATTTCAATTTACAGGAAGCATAACTGGCAGCATTTTTCCTGGTATGTGTTTTTACCTATAAAATTTCACATATGGGATTTTCATGCCAGAAAACACATGCCAATTCCCCCGCTATCTGCTCAGATCTCTCATGGTAGTTACTGTCTGGAATAGAAGTAGAGAGTGGGGAGATAGAGGAAAAACAGTTTCCCTGTCTTATAGGCTAACACCTGTGAGGTGGAAGATGATTGGAGAGGGGTTCAAACTGAGAGAGGATTATAACATATTTCAGTAAATTCAAAATAAAACAGAAAATTAAATAGGGCTGAGTCAATTATGTACAAATTAGAACTAGATGAGAGAAATCCTTAGCTTTTCTCCCAGGGTACAATAACTTTCAAAAACTCAACTAAACATCTAAGAGTCCAAAGTATCTTATCCAACATCACTTCAGAATCTCAAGGGAATATTTAATCAAATTTGGGGGGTGGGGGTAGAAGGTTCTGTTACCAACAACATTTCTGTCCTTGTATCTTAATGCTCTCTTTCTACTTTCTCAAGTCCACTGACAACATTTTCACAACTATCTGCCAAACAAGCGGTTAACAGTTTTTGAGCACATACTATGTATAACAGCACTCGGTCACACGCAATGTTTCATTTAATTTACAGCGCCATGTCATAGAAGTACACATACTTGCATTTTATTGAAGGGAACTGAGGCCCAGAGAAGTGGAATAATTTGCACAATATTACCAAGTAAGTGACAGAGACAAGAATATGAACCTAGCTCAGTCTACGGTAAAGCCTATTGGGTAAAAGATTAAATTTCATACAAGTAAAAATTTCTTTCATCTTATAAATAATTCTAAATTTTGTGTCTAAGTTCTAAAATTTTAGGTCTCCCACCTTCGCAAATTCTGACAACCCTAGTGCCTAAGATCAAAGTATTATGCAGACCACTGAAGTTTGCTCAGTAACAGAAGTTTGTATCAGTCAGGTACAACTGTTTATAATGAGTAATAAACAACAGCAACAGCAAAAAGTTTATTACTTGTTCCCTTGGAAATAATGTACACTATTTTGGCTCAGGTCTTATTGTTCAGAGTAAGCCTCATGGCCAAGCCTAACTTTAAGAAAATGGAAAGCTGAATATCCAGAAGCAGCAGAGGCCCGAGGTTGGTAAGCGTTGAGATACCTATCAAAGAACCACTTGGACATCTGTGCTCTTTGTTTCTATGAAGGTGGATTTACAGAGGAGAGGAGCAACTTCTCCCTGGTGACATGGTGCCACAGGAATTTACTGGGCTATACTTACTCTATCTTCCTACATCATATATTACATTTGTGGGTACTGCATATAAATCAGGTATGAAATGGGTTTTCTAAACATATACTTCAAAAAAATCTGGTGCCAAAAGACAAAGTTGGAAACTTTTGAAGAAAAAGAAAAATGCTTGACCTAGAAGAAAATATTTTTGATTATTATAAAAGAACCTCGTGAATGATAGAGGGAGATATGTTTATTTATCTTTACTTCCCAGTTTTTTAAAAAATATATATATATACCATATCATTTTCAAAATTACAAAAGAAATGTATACTTGCTAAATCATGCTAAATAATACAGAGGCATTAAAATATTATTAGCTAATATTCTTTCCCCAGCTATGCTGCTCCTGAGTTAAGTGTTAAAATTTTAGTGTACATTTTTTGAAGTATTGCTCTATGCTCATACCAATATAGAGAGCTTTCTCTTTAAAGAGAAATTGGTTCATACAATACCTGTTTTTCTATGACTACCCTTTTATATGAAGAGCATCTATTCACATCAGGGTATACTAATTTAACTCATTTATATTAATAGCTAAAAAATATTCTCTATTATAATTGTATGCTAACTAACATAACAATTGACCTATTCTTAGATTAATTCCAGGTTTTTGCAATTATGAACAAGGTTAAAATGAAACCTGTTGTGTATACATTCAATGTATTATCACTTTTATTTTTATATAATAGATTCCTGAAAGTGAATAGATGAAAATGAAAGATATGCATACATGTTAAAATTTAATAGATAATGGCATATTATTTTCCAAATGGTCACTACATTATTTTCTAGCTGTGACTACCTCAGAAGCATACAGAAAGGATAGATGGGTTTCACCTGCATCACTATAAAATTTGTGTCGCCTAAAGATTTGCTTGTAACTTTTGGGATTAATCACCAAATGTAAATAAAAATTATCTCAAGAATTATGTAAGAAGGAAAAAAATAGACTATCTGAGATAAAGGGTGGTTATATTTATAGGCATTCTATTTCATTAACTAGAATATGCATGAGTTCCCTACCACTTCTTCTCTTGACCAACAAAAAAAATAAAATCCTAATATACCTACCTCATAACAAGAGACACTTCCCACAAAAGGAAATTCATTATTTCTTCAGAGGCTGATACAACCCAAACAAAAGATACCTATCATGCTGTTTTTAGTTTATCTTCTACATGAATCCTGTTAACTTAGATGAAGACTACGTAGAAGATCCTTACCATTTCAGTGGTTTAATTTAGATGATCTTTTTCCAGTTGATTCTTCCTCATGTGGACTAAAAAAAAAAGTAATGATGCTTTAAAATAAATTCCACATTTGTAAATTGATAAACAAACATGTAATTACATTGAATATCAATATAATTGCAGAGCTTAAGTAAAACAAAGAGAAAATCAAAGTCAGAATTGTACACCAAAGTAGACAGTGTGCAAAATGTCTTATCCAAAAGGATTAATCTTGATAAGGTATTTAACAGTTAAAGCCAAAAACATCACCAAAAGAAACAAGTAGAATTTTCCCCCTTTACCTTTATACGCCATCATCATCGATGGCCAGTCACAACAGCTCAGGAGAGCACTTCAGTAATGACAGCGTGTTGGTAAATTTCACCTTTGTGTGGCCAGTAGGCTCTGCTCTGTCATGTGATCACAAGCTTTGCCCCAACCCTAAGTATACCTTCCAGGGTACACTGGGTGCTGGAGATGCTTGAGGACTGTGAACAGAATCATTACAAGTCCACCACCCAAAGTGAAGAAATGATATGAAGATGACATAAAAATCATGCCTTACTAACAAAAATGAAGCAACCATATTGTTTCAATCTGGTGAAGGACAACACATTAAACATGACAACGTCCCTGGTTTATGTGGCTTAAAACTAAAACAATAACATTCTAAAGTTTGATGTTTCCTTATATACCATTAGCAAACATTTTCTTAAGCATTATTATGAAAGTACTAAATTCTATATTTCATTCTCAGTCTTAAATAGGGTTTACAGCAACTGATTCTAACATGAAGGACAAGTTATTTATTAAGAAGAATTCACAGGAGAAAATTACAAGTGGGTCAAGAAGGCAGGACATAGACAGGGGAAGCAGTGAAGCAAGGGTGAGAGTTCAGGTCAGGTCCTGAAGAAGGTAGCTTCAGACTGAGCCTGCTGGGGAATTGTGGAGTGTAAGTTTATCTCAAAGTTGTCCTCTCTGCAGATAAGGAGGCTGGGATTTCATGAACCAATCACTGATTTGTCTGCTCCCAAGAGTGAGTGGCTCCAGTAACTCAGGACAGTCCTCCGAGGGGATGCCAAGTGCCTGCTATTAGATGTAAAAGCCCACAGAAGGTGGGAACATGTGTACAGACATTGTAAATGGGATCTGTAGGTTTCTGGTGGTGTTTTCTGCCATCTCAAATTTTATTAGCACCATCTAGAAAATGTCAAAACCAAGCACTACCTAACCTACATTAGGTCATACTGTAGTTTCAAACAATACCCAAATTTCTGTGATCTAAGGTGAGGAAAGTTTCTCTTTGTTCACAGTACCTGTCAACTGTAGGCCAGCAGGGGGCTCTGATCATTGAACTGATCCAAGGCTTCAGGTTCTGACAAGATGGCCACCATCTTTGTTGTCAAAAACCGTTTCAGGGAGTAAGATAACTCTAGAATATTATGTACTCATAAGGAAATATTTTGGCCTAGAATTGGCACACATTACTTTTTTGCTCAGAATTCATTTGGCAGAACTAGTCTATGTCCCCTCCTCAAAACCACAAAAGGGCCTGGAGGTGACATGTTATTGATTGCCTCAAATGTCAAAAGCTGGTGACATTTGGCAAATTAATAATCACCACAATGCTCAATGAATTCAATATCTAAAACATCACTTCTAAACCAGGCAAGGCTATACAAACAAGTAAAATTCTAAAATTCAAAATTATAAAGTCAAAAAAAATACAAAAGTTTCAAAAAGACAAAATGATTTCTATATTACAAGAAATTGAGTTGAATTCTGTTAACTCAGATCACAGATTGGAAAGTAATAGATTAGAAGTCATATATAAATATATTATAGAATTTTAGATAATAAGATTAAAAATGAAAATGCCTGGTGGTGGGATGGAGAAAACCAGGAAAGGAATAAGAGAAGACCAGGGAAGTTAGAAGAAAAGGCATATATTTCCAAATTCTGCAGGAAAGTGGACCAAGGAGAAGGACAACAGCAGGAAAAAACTTAGCCTTTTGCATGGATGGAAGGTCTCCCAAATATACAGTGTGATATTAGTGAACATATACATACATATATCCCCTAAAAGATGCAAATACCATACTAAAATTATTTTAAAAATGGCACTATTCTTTCTTTACTCAATTCTATGAGTTTTTCTGTCCAAATAAGCAAAACAGCAGTATAAAGGAAATTACTAGTCAAGGGTAATTTTCAGAACATCTGTGACCATGAATCTTAATGCTCAAGAAAGCCCTGACTATAAACAAGCCCTTGAAGTAAAAATGTTATTTTAAACCAAACTGTGGCCAGTTTGCAAATCTATAACTCCACATTAAGTTATTCAGTACAAGAGTATCTAAGAGCAAATTTTGGAGATTGGATTTCTAAGCAATACTGAAAAAAATATGTTAATAGAGGAAAATGTATTGTTTTAGAGAAAGGTTGCATAAGGAGGAAGATTAATTATTTACTAATAAGCATGAGTACATTAGAGCAATATTAAGCTAGAAAATTTAAGCATATTTAGAAAACAAATGCTTGCCAATTAATCAGTTGATTTTCAGTTAATTGACAAAGTTAATTCAGAATCTACTAAATTGGGTAATAGCTTAAAACTTACTATTGCATAACAGCAGTCAAAATATCAACACAGGAAAAGAAGTATTTACAGAGGATTATCAAGAGTATATAGTCCAGTAATTTTAGAATTGATATCAATGGTTATCAATTTCTTTAAAGGCTAAATGTAATAGGACAGAAAAAAAAAAACTCTCCAAACTCATCCCCACTCAAAATAAAATATACTGAGGCTCATGGGAACAAAATGTATTCTTAAAACGTCATTTGTTTACTAATGTCAGAACATTAGCCACTAAAATGTTTATCATGGCAGTATTGAGACAACTTACCAATTTTTCATCTTGTATAGTGTTATAGAGTTCACTCCTTGATTCAGCAAATCCATTAAGCACTTTTCATTGGACACTGTGTCCCTATGTATTAATTTATCTTGTTCTGAAAACATCCTATTGAGGTTAGTATCATTATCCCTCTTGACAAAGGCAAATTTAAAATAAAAATAATATCCATACAGAGCAACAAGTACTAAGTGCCTATTATGTGCCCACCATTCCACTAGTAGGCTGGGGGTTATGGAGATGAGTAAGAAATGGTCTCTGTTCACCCTTGCCTAGGACATTTTCACTCCTGGTTGTAGGACTTCCTTGCTAAAGCTGGTAAAGGAATGAGGAACCTTGTACTTAGAAGCAACAATGCCATCAGTACCCAGGAGCTGAACCAAAGTTGTATTACAAAATAGCTTAAAGTTGAAGCTTTGGAGCTATTTATAGACCTGATGTTGCCCTTTGCTTCTACTGATATTTTGAAATCTCTCCTTGCATCGACAGGACTAGATCACATAATATAGCCATTCCTCTCCCATAAAAATGCTGTTACCACATAATACCACAGCAAGATAGAATCTCCCAATACTTAGGGATGTTGCAAAACAAACCTATGAAACTCCTACTCTATAATAACCATGTTCTCAATTTTTTTCTTACAATATACAAATTTACAAAATCCTGTTTACTCAACTTGATTTCATGAGTAGTTAATACACTTTTCAAAGCAACTAATTTTCTTTGACCTTAAAGATAGTGATCATATTCCCCATTTCTGATAGGTTTTTAGAACACTTAGAATCAAATTTGTGATCTACCTCTAGCAAGTATACAGAACTTCAGGGCAAATATTTGATGCACCAACCTCACTCTTGGCTTGATTTTACTTTTTTATTCTTATTTTCCTTTTCCCTCGGCTTTTTTTAGGAAGAGTTTTCTTTGTTGTGTTTTCAAAAATATATGTGGTTTTGGGAGATTTCCCCTGCTCTACTCACGCTGCCATCTTGGCTCTGCCTTCCGTTGGCTTTTTTGAACATTTAAAATTCATTTCATCTTACATGCATGTTTATAAGTTCTGATTAATTATTTTTGTTACAACCCACAGTACGGGTAAATAACTGAAAACTAAACTCTGAAAATTACTTGCAAGAAAACATATTTCAGAGCTCAGAACTTACTTGTTAAAAAAAAAAAGTAGGAAAGAGCAATAGCAATACAATTGATAAGCTCTTGGAATAAAGAAGATGATTTTGAGCAATGTTGTTGGTAAATAATAAAGATATAAGTCAGAGTTAGGTACAAATTACAGGCATAGACTGAAAAACAGCCCATTTAGGTTCATGGACTCACAGAGACATACAAACAACTGCTGGTAGAACCAGTTTTCAGCCTCCCTTGCACCCATGGTGAGGACATAACTACTAGTACTGTACTAAACAAGCAACTAGGAAACTTGAGCAAGAAAATATACCCATATTTACATAAGGAGCCAATGGGAGATACAGACACAGGGAGTCTAATAACTATAGATTGATTTATAAAGTGAAGCTTAACTGGAAAGACCCTCTGAGCACATTTATTCCAAATTATGTGAAATGAAACTGCGTCCAGTAACAACAGCAATACATAAAGTTCATGACTTTGAACTTAAGTTCAAGAATGATCACACTCATCACGCATATATGTATTCAAGAAGACTGTCAATAGTTATGCCCACTGACTTCCAATTATTGGTGAACAGATATGCCCCAATCAGCTATAAATGCTTTGTAGAAACTCTTCCCAAAGGAGCACCATGAAAATAAATACATTACAAGGCAGGAGGCAAATCAGGTGTGGATATCTTTCCCTGTTCTGGGATCTGGAGGGCTCCAAACTTTCTCTTTATCATATATTTTCACTTGGAAATAAGACCAATTACCGTTAAGACATTAGCAATACTGTATAACTGAACACATGGAGAAATTACCAACTTTGGGATCTTATACACTGGCACAATGTTTAACCAGTATACAATACAAGGGATAATAGACATTTCTCTTGAAATAGTTAACATGTCAAAAAATTATTTCCTATTTTTCTCATTTTTCAATATTTTTAATAATCCTGTTTTGATAAATAGCTATGTCTGGGAATTATCACAGCATCTAATTCAGATGCTGAGGTTCCAGGAGACAAACTAGCAGTGCTGACCTCATAACCCTGACATAGCAGGACAAGCAGGAGTTTGGGGCTCCTGTTCCATAGCAGTAATGAAGTGCCTGTTGTTTGAAGTCCAGTTGCCTGGTCTAAAATCCTTCTGAAATTTATTCACAAGTTACATAATTCAACTTAATTACAGTTAAAATGTAGATGATAAGAATGCTGAGGCACAGAGTCACTGAAAGGATTAAATGAGATGATGTGTATAATGAACATAGTAACTGAATAAGCACTTGATAATTTCTAAACCAAAAAAAAGCTTGTATATTGTTTTTAAGCAAGAAAGTTTAACCTTAATAATCTACTTATTTCTTGTTCATGTCAGCTTTACTTATATTAACTGATATAAAAACTTTATAAAAGTTTTTATATTAGAGCCTTTATAGTTAGCTTAGATTTAAAATGTTATAAGAAATAAGACCATAAATTGATAAAATATTTTTAAGCAAGCAGACTTATGTTCACAGTCCAATTTTGAAATTAAGGAGAACACAAAAAAGAATGATAGCAAATAAATGTCTGGCATCTTTTATAACTATTCTTTATTGAAAATTGTATCATTCAATCCATAAAAGGGGCTTTAGAAAACCACTTTCTCAAGTTAAACCTCATCAGTTGGGAGGTTTTACTTACATTAATAAATTGAATGAACAGTTTTAATTAAAAACTCATGCTATTTTCAAAATAATGCCAAAGAGTAGATTTCTGATCAATTGTAACTGCCAGATGGGAGATTTTTCATAAGCTGTTTTTAATATTTCACTTTTATGAGCACATCACTTCAGTATGCTGCCCACCAATCTCAAATACAAATGCTATTCAATCACAGTATTAAATAATACAATAATTTAAATACTTTTCTATAATTTTTGTTTATAGACTTTAAATATAAGGTATGAAATTCAATAATTTAATTAGAAAGCTTTTCATCAAATTACTTTAAGTATATTTCCAGAGCGAGCACATTGATGAGGAATTATGATGTACCTGGTCAATAAGTCAAAGTTGTGCTTAGATGATAATTCGAGAAGTGTCACTGATGACTGCAATGAGAAAAAATAATGTTTATGTTCATTTTCCATGTTTATTTATATTAAGTTTCATGGAATTAAGTTATATTGACATTTATAATTGAATGGTTAGAGTTAGTATAAAAGAGAAAAGGGAAGCATTGCTTATTTGTGACATTTTACATTAGTCTAAAAATGACATTTTGCTTTTGCAAAAGGATTTTAACATTCATCATTTTATCTGATTCTCAAAATAACCCAGTGGTGTAAGGAAGTTATTACTGACCTTGCTTAATAAGTAAGAAAATTGAGGAACAGAGAGATTTAAGGGTTTGCTAAGGACACAATACTAATTATGGAACCTACGTCAAGAGTCCCTATGACAATGTTCTCTTTTTACTACTTATCCCACATTTAGGAAGAAGTTAAAGGGTTCAATGTAACCCATATCCCTCAGCTGAATGTAAATATCAGAACCTAGGCAGGAATGAATGAGAAGAAGTCATTTTTTTACTTTTTCTAGAATTTCCTCAAGAAACAATAGCATGTGACTATTTCTGCTTCTTTCTTCATCAGGAGAAAAAATAAGCAGCAAGAACACTAGTTGCAAACTGATCAAGAAAATATCCACAGGAGAGTCTTCACAGACCAATAGCATGTAACACCAGATGAATAATTAGACACCTTATTCATCTCTAGCTCAGGACTAGGCTATGTATTCTCATGTTTTATTTTGGCTTTATTATTACTTGTGCTCTCTTTTTTTTTTTTTGGCAGAGAATTGTTTTCAAGTTCCCTTGACAGATTCAAAGGGCCAGGTCTAGAGGATTTGCAGAATGAGCTATACGAGAAATTCTAGAATTTAGTAGTCACAATGCAGCACAGGATCAAATGGAGATTATGGTATAAAATATCACAATTAGAGAAGAAGTCATTTAGAGACGGGAATATCTTCAAAAGCACAAGCATGTATTTAGAAAGAGGGTCGGAATCTGTAAAGATCAGATCAAGAGCAAAAATACAGAGTATTATATTCTTTCTGTTTGTTAAGGCCAAGGATAAATAAAATATCCCTGAAAGTGACTCTCAGGGAAGGCCAGGTAAAACAAATGCAGATTTTTAAACAGCATCAACAAGAGCTTCAATCAGAATCAACAAGATCAAACCCCATATGCCACTGCAATATTGTGAGGCAAATAGCTATGCTAGACACTAATGCTGGCCACTTTCACTTATGTTATCTTATCTAATCTTTGTCATATCTTCATGAGGTAGGTATATTCCTACTTAACAGATAAAGAAACGAAGACACTATTATTTGAAGTAACTTTCCCAATTGATAAAAGGTATAATAAGCATGACAAATCCCCGATTTTTTTAAATCAGTGCATTTGCACTGAACTCCTGGATGTATATCCATACATGGTAAGACAGATTTAATATGAGACACATTAGCACATTTTGCAGATACTAGGCAGTCTCTTTTTGAGAACATGGATGTAACCAGTGCTAAACACTATGGTGCCACAGAGCATCAGGAAGTCACCTTGCTGGTTTTCTGTGAGGTGGAAGCTACAGGCTTCCTCTGCCCAATTTCATTCATGTCATAAATAACTCACCTTGAATTCACAATCTTCATTCTGATTCATAAGGACAACTTCATGGTTTCCTGCTGACTCATGCTCCAGGACTATTACAATGCTAAATACTTTTTAGCCAAGTCTTGGCAAAGCATTCTCACAGTAAATACACTTGCATTTTCATATGTTTTTCTAATGGTGAAAACACCTCTAATCATGACTAATCCAATTAGTAGCTTGATCCCAGACTTGACAATTGTTTTGTAAGCAGTTCTGGTATAAGGATTCCATTGAGAGAGAAATTAAGGAGATTATTAATTTGATCAGCATTTTTTTCCTCAGCTGTCTTTTATAGGCAGTGATGGAGGAATAAGAAAGATATTTTTCTTGGTGAAAGTCAATAAATTGCCTTTCCACTGAGAGAAAAGCTGGGAATGAAATAATCAGAGTGCATTGACTGAAAAGTCTCAAGTTAAGGTCCAGTTTATATAAAGTCTGCTATATTGCCTTGAAGCAGTTATGAACCCAAGCAAGGAAAAATAGTAGTCTTATTTGGGAAGCTCGGTTTCTGTGAGCCTGGAGGGCTGGCTCAGTAATCAACAACAGAGGATTCTCATACGAATGAACATCCTAGTCAAGGCTAAGATTTGCTTTGGTATCTAGAGTGGAATTGGTTCTCATGTTAATAATCTTTCCTGAGAAAATGGTGATGTTGCAGGAACATTTACTTTTCAAAATATATAAAATTTGACATAGAGGTCTAAAGAGTAGCATCCAATTAAAAAGGGTCGTGACTGCATTATTTGAATTCCACCCTTAGTACAGAATATTCACATGTAGTACATACTTCACATAACATGGTTCAGATATACAACAAAGACTGCTAAGTGTTCACAAAACTCCATATTTTTTTCTTTCTGGGTATATAAAAAGCCTACATTTCCTAGACTCCCTTGCAGTTAAGTAGGGGCCATGTGATTTTTCACAAATAAGGCACACATCCCCCAGGCAACCCTCAGGGCTCACACTCTTTTCCCTCACCTGGCAGCTGGACACAAATTTCTAGTAGCAAAATCCCTAAGGATCCTAGGGATAGCCGAGCTACTAGGTGAGAAGAACCTGAGTGCCCTTAATCCCTGTTGACCTAAGTAAGATATGAACAAGAAATAAAGCTCTTAGTAATTTAAACCACTCTAATTTGAAGTTTGTTTTGCATATAACATCTCTGCCTGACCAATTCTGTGTAAGCATCACTGTTACCACATAACAAGAGTTATTTTTCAAGCTCCTAACTGCCCTACTTTCTATAGCTCTCAATGTTAGAAAACAAATCTTGTGTGACTTCTCAGATTCTCTTGACTACCTTTTCTTTCTATTTTTGGTCATGTCCCCATTCATATCAGATCACTTCCTCATTTGGGAACTTGGATGAAATAACACTCTGTAGTACAAGGGATCTGTCTTCTAGAGTGGGGATGCAATCCAAGAGTATAAAGATAAAATACTCACCATGGAGTCTGACCAATAGGTAATATGACATGAGAGGAAGCCGGGGAGACAAATTTCTACTTTCTCCTATGTGTGATGTATACTTATCACACTTACAGAGAAGAACTATGTTTGTATGAACATGCTTGCTAGGCAACCTCTTGCATCTCTTACTCATCATGCAGTGGCGACCAGTATTGTAAGACAATGCATTAAATTGTTTTCAAATTTCCTTGGCTCACTTCTGTTTTTCCTTCTTCAGTGGACTTTCATCTTCCAAATAAAATAATAGCATCTTAATCTTTACCTCAGGCTCTGTTATTTAAAGGATTGAGCTAAATCACCTTATTTGTATCATAATTTCTCAAGAATCTAGTACCTTATGTTCTTTTCGTCCCCACTCTGTCATGTCATACATAGCCTTGTTCAAGAACCTATAGCTACATAAAGTTTTAGAAAATAATAATTACAATCTTATGCTACAATGGTATAAAGCTCTAAATATACTTATACTGAATTTCTGACATTAGATTATTTGTAAAACATACATGGAGAATGCTAATAGTCATTGGAAGCAGTGCAAAGAAGTTCAGAACCAAGTCTCTGCCTTTATGAAGTCCAGCTTAGTGGGCTATAGATCAGTAAAGGGATAATTGTGAACAGAGAGAGACGTGTCATAATACAGGTGTATTAAGTGTGTCACCTATTATGGGTGGAAAGAAGGATAAATTGTTATGAGCCTTTTTCATATCTCTGAAATCATATCATATAAATAATTAAACAGAAATTTTGGTGAGGTGTTTTAGAGCAAACATCATAATTACACCTTTGAGCTACATATTCCATTTAGTGACTATTCATTTTGGTCTCTTTCTTATTTACTCTTACTCATCACAGAGTCCTCCTCTGAACAGACAAACCCTTTGAAGTCCAAACACTTACTCATTTCTGAATGAGTTTTGAAATTAGTCATCTTTTCTTAATATGTAGCTGAACACAGGAACAATTAAAATACCCTAGAATTAGGTACTGATATAATTTCATTGTTATTTAAAGTCACTGAAGATCAAAAATAACTATACTCAAAATTTAAATGAGATGCATTTCCAAGTCAAATACTGGCTATGTGAGTTTTACCTGTAGCATTTTTTCTCTTCCACCAGTTAAGATGGTTATAGCTTGTACCATATAAAAATAGAAAACGATGAAGCTATCTCCTCTTTATCAAGAGATCTCCTGGGCATTTTATATGTGTTTTCTCATTTAAACTATTATACTATAAGGGAGGTGTTATTATCCCCATTTTCTACAGAGAAAACAGAGGCTCAGAAGTTTGAAAATTTTGTGTAAAATCACACAGCCAATCAGTTGTTGAGATATAATTCAAACTCAGATTTGACATCCAAGTCTACTAGAAGAATAAAAAGATATACTAATATTTGCGGTCTAAGGTACTTCTGAAAAAACAAAAGAACCTACATTATTTTGCAAAAGTGTTTTCTTGTAATAAGTAGGGTACCATAAAGAATACCAAAATAATAATTTATTGTTATATACCTCTGAACTTAAAGAATTGACTCAATTTTTTTGAAAGCAAGCTTTAACCAAGGCACAGATTTCTCAGTAAAAAATTCTGGCAGACTTAATAAAGTAACAGATGCTATCTCAATGAACACAAGATACAAGAGCATTCTTCTTTCACTGGGCATTTGGCAACTTGTAAGGGAAGTCAGGCAGCTGGGCCATAGCATAGTAAATTATTTAAAAGTCAAATATGTTCACCTCATACCATATGCTGAAACAAAGTCCAGATGTATTAAAAAAGTTAGTATTTTTGAAAATCAAGTCAAAGAAATTGAAAATAATATTGCATACTTATCAAAACGACAATTAAATGATTTTCCATGCTTTGAATTTATAAAGAATACACAAAGGAAAATATCAACAAATGTTACCAGAATATTTGAAATGGTAACATAAAATAAAAAGTTAAACTTACTGAGAAGGTTTTCAGTAAATATAGCATTGGATTAATAGCTTGATTATATTTGTTCATGTATGAAACATAAAATACTCAAAGTTTCTGATAGAAAAGTTGCTAAGGATATAACAAAAATTGGCAAGAGCTTAAACAGATGATTAACATTTAAAGGAAAAATAATTATGAAATATCGATTTGAAAATGTTCAAGCTTTCTAGTAGCCAGAAAGTGTTAAGTTAAAACAAAAACCATTTGACATGCAAAATAACAAAATTAAGGAAATAAATGCCAAAAATGCTGGTAAAAGCACAGTGAACTCACTATCCCATTCATTCATGACAACATAAATTGGTGCAATTCTTCTAAAAAGCAGTTTGGCAAATAACCTGTCAAAGGTGTTCCAATAGTCACAGTCCCAGGAAACTAACCTATGGAAGTCAACCTAAATATGCAAAACATTAAATATATAAAGGCACAATATTAAACTCAGGATAGCTAGAAGTAGCTCAACATCTAAGAGTAGGGGAACGTTTTACAACATCATCACAGATCCTCTAGAAAAAATATGTGGCTGTGTTTAGAATATTCATTGTAAAAATTTTTGAACAGAGAAGACAGGTACTTTAAATATTTCTTAAGGCAAAATTATATGGATCTGATGATTATAAAAACATTTCCAAACGATTTTTAAAAAATTGACACAAAGTACATGGAAATTCTAATAGGACTTGGATTCATGCACACACTTTTCACATTTGTCTTAAGGTGGGTTCTCTACATCTGTGTTTTTATAAAGTGTTTATATATCAAAACTGTTAGAAAAAGATAGGCCTAAGCTTTGGAATAAAAACAGCTTGATCAAGATAGACAGACAATAAAAGTCAATAACAAATGTAACTATTTCCTATTACTAACTGCATCCATACATACTTGTTGACTTCAATAGGATGTGTGTGTCTGGTGAGTGAAGGGATTATCTAAATTAGAGCACATAATTAGATCTAGCCTTCAAAATTCAGAAAATATCACTATCAAGGCAAGTGACACTAAACAGAACATTGTGATACAAGCAGTAACAATCAAATAATTCTGTGATTTACGCTAAATGTACCTATATCTCCTAATATTTCATAGGGAAGTGCCCACAAATTTGCAAAAATGTGTGTTTTTCAATAAAGAAATTGAGAAATTAATTTAACCAGATAGAGGGGAGAGAAAGAATAAATAGAAAGACAGAACCAACAGGTAAAAAAAAAAGTATCTCTTCTGTCTCTGAGGATTCTGCATGTAGCCCCTCCAGGTGTTGATAACAATGTTTCTGGCATCAAGTTACTGGAAACAGTTCTCATTCAACAAGGAACCTACACATCAGCTTGGCCTCAACAGGCACTCAAAACATGGAAATCAAATTGAATTGTACCTATTGATAATGGTTTGACAAGTCTCATAAACAAAAGTATAAAAATGACTGATACTGGGTTTTGAAAAGGTTTATTTTCCTTTACATACAAACCAAATGCTTTCTAGGACTCAAATGATATCTTGGAAACCTGGGAGTCCTCTGAGTCATTAGTATAGCGATCTGCTGTCTCTGTGCACTCACTTTCCCTACCCCTGGTGCAATCAGGAGAATTCTTATAATAGCTGCCATTCACTGAGCCATTTGTCTCCCCTGTGCCAGGCACTCTGCGTCTATTATCTCATTTATATCTAACTACAACCCAGTAAGATCCAGACAATAGCTCTCGGAGGGCTATGCTCAGCTCTTGAAACACACTAGCAGCAACCCTTCCCTCTATCTGCATGTAAGACTAATTGGGCCAGCTCTCAAAAATGCAGTGTGGAAACAATTTTCCAGGATTTATGATTTCTATGGTGATCTTGCACATCTTCTTGCAGGTGATCTGAGAAACGGTGCAAAACTAGAAAAAAACGAGTAGACTGTTGTTGCAGAAAGGAAACAAACCTAAACATTATGAGTACCTTTGGTTCCGTTCTGATGTCTGGCTCCGTTGTTCACAAGGTGGGTGATCTTTGTTAAGTTTTTTCAACTCTCCAACTCTCCAACCCTCAGGGATTTAATTTCCAAAATCAGATTGGCCATCATTTTAGTTAAGGCTTTTTTATTTTAACAGAAAACATATCAGGCAAAAAGCAGATTTACCAGAATTATACAAGGATGTTGTTGGAAGGGTAGCTAAATTTCCTCAGAACTTTGGATGAGAAACTAGAATGTTATCAGGCAACTGAGGAGCTCCTTTTAGAGCAGGCACTCCACAACCCACCAGAAGGCCTGAATTTAAACCCTAATTTCACCATTTAATTGTCTTATCACTTCAGTTGATTTGCTAATAGTGCTGAATACAGTGTGTGTCCAAAGTAGGCATTCAATAAATGGGCGCTTTTTTATCATTATTTTGTCACCAGGAATAATTCAATAAAAACCAATATTCCCACAGTATTGTGAAAATGTATTTTGTAAATCAGTAGGTGTGCAGAAACACTATAGAAAAATTACTGAGTTCAGGCTCTGGACTAAGTTTGCTTGTGCTTCAATTCCAATCCTACCACCTACTAGTTATGTGACTTTAAGAAAGCAATTATAGATTATGATAACAAAGCATTTACTTAATGGTGAAGAGTAAATGAGATAATATGTATACAACATTTAAACTCAGTCCTGGTAACTACTTAATTTTCAATTTGTTATAAGTTATTGATTTAAAAATCTTATTTGCTTAGGAATAAGAAACTCTAGGTAAACCAAAGGGATAGAAAACCTGACAGGAATAAGAAGCTAGTGTGTCATCCACAACAAAGTAGCATATAGTGGGAAAACCAGACCTCACTCACCCTTACTCTGTCCTTGTATTGAATTTTCCCCTTTCCTCTTTTCAAGTCACCAGGAATAAGGGAATGACTAAGCTCCATCACTAAAATGGTTTACCAGGCATTCAAGTGTAGCATCAGTATCACCTGGGAATTTGTTAAAAATGCAAATATTCAGGCACCTCCGACACTTACGGATTAGAAGCACTTTGGTGTGCCTGGGAGCAGAGGACAGGAGAGCTGCGGTGTCTGAACAGACCCTCCACACTCTCAAGTCAGAACCACAAACTGGAGAACTCGGGCTGCATATTAGAGTCACCTGTAGAACTTTAAAAATTATCTATACTGATGCCAGGGCCCTATCCTGAAACAGCTGAATCAAAGTCACTAAAGTTGGGGCCAGGACACGAATGTAGATGTTTAAAAAATATCCAAAGCTTCCCCCTGTAACTAGAAAGGGAATCACTACAATTGTGTATTCCACAGCATCATGATACAGTTGGCTCAGTGGCTGTCACCCAGGATGCCTCAGAAAAAATGAAAATGGCGGTGGGGTTGGTCTTAAGAACCTCCAGTTCTCACCTATAGACACTTGGATACTCTAAGGATCTCTTTCCTCATCTCAGGGTAACACTCCTTCAAGTGCATCTGATCCCACAAGGAAACCAGGTCTTAGATCTTTCCTTCTTAGTGATAGAAATCTCAATCAACCTAGAACTATTTTTTTAAGGGAAATGTTTACATTAGCCAAACAAAATTTCAGACATTGGCCAAATGGGGCATGTAAGGATTGGGGACAGGGAGTGGGGGACACTTTACACATTTCATTTTAATTACCCAGCCTATTTTCTCAGCTACAATGAATTATATTGAGCATTGATAATTTATTATATTGAATGGCATAGCTTAATGAATACTAACTCATTTCAATCCTTTTTGGCAACCCCCAGAATTAACTGAATGAATTCTGAATCATGAGAACAGCCACTCAGCAGCAGCACAGAGGCTAGCTGGGATATGTAATAGCAGTGAAAACACAACCTGCAAAGATATTTGGAAGCAGAAAGTGGAGGCACATTGATAATATAACCTATAATGATTATATTCTAGAAAATTTCTATTACAAAGTGCAACAAAAATAAAGTCAGTTCAATAGAATCCTGTCAAAGTACCCATGTCTCCTGCTTTGAAAACAAATGAATTGGCTTCCACTCAACATTGCCAGGGCTAATCAGCAGGAGGTCATTACCCTTTGACAATGTTCAGTTACACAGACATTATCTCCAATTAACAGGTTTTAACTACAAGGATTTCTCTTTTATTGAAAATGCCATTTTTAAATAAAGAACTATGAAAGGTATTTAGTAATATTGCATCATTGACTGGGACGAGTATGATTACATTCATTCCTATAAACACACACACACATCTGAGTCAAAAAAATACTTTTAGCGTTCCTGAACTCTTTTTAAAGCATGGTAGATAAATATTCTAATCTTTTCATAAACAGTTCAGAGAGATATCTTTCTCACTTAAAAAAATCCTTCCCCACATTGACATAGCCAAGACATTCTGAGTGTTTCAGATTTCCAAAATAAAGTGAGTATAAATGAAAAATCTATCAATTGTAATGCATTATGTTTTCTGTCTCATTTCAGAAGGTATTATGGAATTTTGGATGATGGCCAGAAGCTCAGAGGAGAATTTTTCACACCCTCTCAATAGACACATTTATAGTTTTTAACTATACAGAGTACTGGTCTTATCAGGGCAAAGCAGGGAAATGATTAAAATATTCCCAACGAACTTAAACTTGGTTGTCCTTACGTGGAAATGAAGCATCAATCTGGGCTGAAACCTCCAATTATATAAGATAGGAAGTCACAGAAAGACATCATACACTGTCAGTCTACACGGCAGATGGTAGTGTCTGGCAATGCCTTTTTATAACAGAAAATATTATTATAAAAATATCCACAGAAGACATTTTTAGTTCCTTGACTTAATATGTGAAAAAAATTAGAGACTTCTATAGATATTAGAGGTTTAATACTCAATAGTATGAAACAATAATTTTCTTTGAAATCTATGCATTAACTATTCTGTCATTTCTCAGAGAACTTTTTATAGTTGGAAGTCATCTGGTATTTTCATCTCTCTCTCTCCCTCCCTCCCTCACTGACTCTCTCTTTCTCCTTTTCTCCCTCTCAACCATCCATTTAAATTCAACCTAAATCTATAGATTTTTATACAAGAGTCACATCACACTATACTGTGCTGTGGTAAGGTGTAAATCATATTTTAGCCTTCCCCAGTGTTATTACAAAAGTATTGCCCTTATCCCAAAGGGGATATTTCCTTGTAGATGAAGTTTCCTGAAGGTAGAATTCTCTTGAGAGCCACACTTTTGACTGGCATGTTCTTAAGCATGTTGCATTATGTGTCAGTACAATTAGCATATTCTTCTGGGTTGTAAAAAGTAACAATAGCTGACAGCGGAATATGTAGGGAAATGGTCTGTAAAACTAAGAACTAGGAAATCCAGTCCTTGTGTGGAACAAGCAGGAGTAGCACAATTTTTGTGATACTGTTTTGAAAATGAATGGGAGGCTTAGACTCCCAGGGGGTTAGACCACCTCCGTCTCATCCTCAGGCACCGTGTTAGGTGTTTATAGTATAGGAACAAGGGGAGTCCAGGAAGCAAGCGAGAGAGGGAGCAGCGGTGGGAATGCCCCTGCCTGATCTGGGCAAAGTAAGACATTTCTGTACAGAGATAGAAAGGCCCCCTAAGATTCTCAGAGTCTTAGTAGCTAGAAAAAGGTCTGTGTTCCCAGAAATGTGATAATACAGCAGCATGCATTCTCAAGCTCCTGAGGAACTGAGGCTGGTTCTACGTGACCAGAATAAGCCTGGAAATGTGGGCAGTCAGATCCAGTGCATAACTAGGACACAGGTTCAGAATGAGTGATTCCCAGGGTTAGGCAGAAAAAAAAAAACAAAGGCAAAATCGCCACAGCCAAAAAACACCAATTGGGAGAATTTTATGAGGCAGAAAATGTCCTCTTAACTATATATACTGGAAGGGCATTTCAAGGAGCTGAAGGGGAGTTAGGGTGGCCTGGGGACAGCATGATGTCTTCGTTCCCTGGTGTGTACTTGTTATTTTGCTATACTTACTCAATTTCAAATTAAAATAATAGGATACAAATAGCCTGAGGTCATTCCTAGAGTTAGCTTTTCCCTGTCCTAAACCATATTTTTCTGGATAAAGATTATTGAAAGTTTAAAGATTTTCATTTACACATGAAACTTGAGAATTAAAAATATTAGACAGATGTGCTGAAACTTTTGAAAATAGAGGAAAAAGATATAATTGATATTATTACTGAATATATATATCCTCACTCTCATCCTCTACCTATAGCCGTAGCATAGGGAAAGGGCACAGCAGCTTGATTTTAAGGGCTTCAACTACTGTCCATAGAACATTAGCCCGCAGACATTTTATTCACTGTAATATCACACTGTCCACACTTCCATGAGTAAACCTGATACATCCCCATGGTTTAGAGTAACCACTGAAGAGGGCCCAGATAGTCTCATCCTTATAGTTTAATTATACTTTAACTTTACAAATCAGTGTAACACCACCACACATTGATTAGACCATATACATTCTTTCACTTTGAACCAAAATGCACACCCCAATCTCAACTGTAACCAGATTTCAGTCACCCACTACTGTCACAATGATTTACTATGGCAGAAGCCCTCTGACAGTAAGAACACTGGAACTAATTACTTTTTATGTTTTTTGTACCACAATCCCTTGCCTTTGGAGACAAATAAGCATAATAAAATGTATCCATGAAGTCCAGACCCTCAAATGTCCCTTATTTATATGAAAATTCCACCTTAGAAATGCATCACATTCTATTGGAGATTCTCTTTTATAGTGTCAAGCCTTCTAGGAAGTCTGACTTTTAAATCCACACGTTTTAGAAGTCTTAAGCATTCTTGAACGATAGGCAAGGATCAAGAAATGCATGGCTGAGGGTTAAGTTGTAACACCACAAATAAAAACATCTTGAATAACTTGACTGGAATCAGTTCAAATGAGTGGCTACCTGTGGTTGACAGTTTCTAAGGTAACAGACCTGTGGGCCATTATCCTTTTCCCTAAAGTAACTAGAGGTTATCTTCAAAGACTTCCCTGGCAAATGCCAGGTATCCTTTGGGATTGTTTGATTGATTATTGATTGATTATTCATAGACATTAATATATCATTTATTTCCTAGTTCAATTAATATATTGAGGCCACCCAACACGTAATAGGCATTGTGTTAGACACCAGAAATAACATAGTAATCACCCAAAGAAGAAAAATGAAATACACATTAAAATGGATCTGTAGAAATAAGAATTCACTTCAAATCAGGGTTATTTCTTCCATAATGAATTTATAGTATTCTGGATTATTCCTGAAAATTATGGACTTCTCAGTTAACCCCAGATAACCAGACCACCATGCCATTCTTCTGGAGATATTCAAGTGAAGCATCAGAAGGACTTGGTTTCCCAAAGGCTTTCATTTGGTAAGGATGTTCAGATAGACTATCAGAGCCAGTCTCATGGTGGGCTGGATCCGTACCAACAGTTTACTGAGAAGCACACGCTCAAAGTACTTTGTGATTGGAGCACAAAGAAGAATAAAACTCATTCCCAGTTTGAAATACAGTTGACAAGCAGAGAAGTACGCACATAGTTAACTATGTCACATAAGTTCTTGAGTTGTTACTCGACATACACAAAAAGCATATAGGCAATAGAAACTAACATACTGTGGGTGGAGCACACATTCTATTTCCTAATGCTACAAGCCTATCTGTTATCATCCATGAACTCTAATTCATTTTCATCCTGAATTCATAAAACATAGCATACATGTTAAAACTCAGAATTTGTGGTTGATACATCAAGGCAAAAGTGCTATTTATACTTCTCTGTATAATCAGAATATAGCATAATATATTGAATTAAAAGCATGACAAAATAATGCCACTTAAAAGAGTACTTGATTTAAGAACATTTACAGAACATATAAAGTTACTTTAGTGATGTCCAGTAATATAATTTCTCTAAGTTTTTTAGTTATATGTAGATGTGAATTAACTAAATCAAACCCTATTCACCAATGCATAAGAAAATGGGAGATACAAGTCATGCTCCAATTTGTGAAATTTTGTAGAAAAAAATGTAAATACTATTCTCTACTTATTCACTGAAATTCATGTTAAAGTAATTTTTTCATAAAACTAGTCATGGGACAGTGAAACATAAACTTACTTTTACTAATAAACTATCCTGGAGCTCAGTCTTGTATACATAATATTGATGGTTTAGAATCAGAATAATTTGGGGGTTGTGGTGATGAATAAATGTAGTTTAACCTAACACACATATTCTTTCAAAATCTCTATGGAAACATAAGGCTATCATTGTATATTTAATTTCACTGTTAATACTGTTATCCTTTTCATCAGTATCAAAATTATAAAACTAAATTGTCCATAATACTTAAGCAGTGTAATTAACAGAAAGCAATGACAGATGTGTGTGTGTGTGTGTGTGTGTGTGTGTGTGTGTGTGTAGGAGAGAGAGAAGTGACTATAATTCACTGTAATTTCAAATGGAAAAAAACTGGGAAATTCCACAATGCAATATTCCCTCTCTATATTCAAACATTCAAACAGTGCCAGATTCTACCACTGTATCTTTACAAAATTTCTAAAATCCATCTGTTTCATGATGAAATACATTTTTATCCTAGTTTTGATCATATCAATTATTGTATTTCTTACATCATAGACTCCTTGACTGTAGGGATATGTTAGACATGTGTCCAGCCAGGACAAAACTATGAAACCAGTAAATCTAGCTCTCCAGTTTTGTTTTTTACTTTGCCCGACTGGTGCCTCCACCCAGTCCCCTGACTGACAGCGCTTTCAGGCTTCCTTATGGCTTCCTAGAAAGCTCACTTGTTTCCCTTCAAGGCCCCTGTCCTCTGGTTCTGTCTGTGGTTCTCTCTCCCCCTACATAATCTTCTCATGAAACTCATTAATTAGAACTCAATTTAGAATGTACTCAAGTTTACAACATAAAGTACAATGAAATGTTAATAACTGAAAGGATGTAATCAGCTCCTAGAGGTATTTGTGTTTTAAATGCTGACTATTTCTCAAAAAATAATTAATTTAGCACTGACTTGGCACTGGCTGTGTAGCAGTGCCTGAGTGAGATATAAAAGATATATAACAGATTGTCCCTGTTCTTGAGGAGTTTAACACAGTTTGGGTTGGGGAAGATATTGCTAATATGAAACACTTTGCGCTATGTTGCCAGTCTGATCCCAATATAATTAGAATTTTCAGTTGGAAGCATTCAGGGTTGGATGGAGTAGATAGAAAAGTCTTCAGGAAGCAATGGAATCATTAACAAAACCTTGGATTTGAGAAAAACCTGGATTTGAAAAGGCAGAGCCAATGATCACGGTCATTTCCAAAGCTGGAAAGGGCATGAGCAAAGGGACAAAGATAAGAAGGAAAACAGCCTGTGCAAGGGACACTTTGGAGGCTAGACTAATTGAACTGGACATCTGCTAGCCAGCCAGGTCCATAGATTCAGCCCTAGGGATAAAGGAGGTGATGGCTCTATCTGTCAGGGAAGGGCACCATAATGCAGGGAATAGTACACTCAGATAGACTGGGTGATGTTACTTTTCCGTTGCTGCATTCTTTTCTGAAGGCGATAGGAAAGAATCCTTTTCCTTTCTTTTTCTAGCTTCTAGAGGCGGCCCAAATTCTTTGATAACCACTCCACCAAAGAAATCCATTTCCTAAATCACTGGAACCTGTGAATAGGTTACCTTACATGCCAAAAGGGACTTGGCAGATGGGATGAAGTTAAGTACCTTGATTTGAGGACATTATACAGGGCTAGCTAGCTGGGTCCAATCTAATCAAATATGTCCCTCAAATCAGTGAAACTTTCCTCATTGCAGTAAAAAAAACTATGAATACAGAAGAATGATCAGAAATATACAATATTGCTGGGTTTGGAGATGGGAGAAGGGGAGCAAGAGCCAAGGGATGTGGGCAGCCGCTAACCTGGAAAGGCAAAGCAATGGACTGTCCTTACAGCTTTCAAAAAAATGCACAGCCCAATCTAACACCTTGACTGCAGCCCAGTGAGACCTGTGGTCAGATTTCTGACCTACTACTTTCCAGTAAATCTGTGTTTTTTTAACTATAGAAACGAATAAGAATATCTAAGTGTTGAAGTAAGTGGATATTATCTACAAGTGGGAAGTAACATATTCTATTCAAATTCCCATTCTCCTACTTAATAACATTTGCCTTCTCAGTGTTAGAAGTTAAAGAGACCAATAAAGAATTGTATATTTAATTTCATTGATTCTAAACTGTGATTCTCCTGAAGTCTTTCATATATTTGTGGTGAAAATGCCATAAATGAAGTATGTAACGTTATCACAAAATACAGCAACCCACCTTTTAAGAATAGAAGTTTCTGAACAAGGAAATCTCTCAACAGTCACACTTTAAATGAACAATATTTGATACTGTTTTTGCTCTTTTTTTATAATGAGGAAAACAAGACACAAAGAAGTTAAATTAGTTATTCAAGATCTTAAAGTTAGTGAGTGGCAAAACCACCATCTGAACTTAGGTCTCTCTGGCTCTTCATTTAAGACCAGCAAAGAAAACTTTTTCTTAAAATTTGGTCATATTTCTTAGAATTGATCAAGTTTCATCCACCTAACTTTCTAGTACAGAAAAATCTTTCCCTGTCTAGTATATTTTACTTTCAAGTTGTACAGAAAGAAAGGACAAGAAAGTGAGTAGAGACCAACCAGAGAGTTTTGAAAGCTTGGAGAATTTGATGGATACATATTCATAAGAAACCTGTATTGGTCAAGTCATCTTTGCCCTTTGTTGCAAACAAATGTATACAAGTCATTCCTTCTTAGAAGTCTACTACATTGTCATCATTAGAAATCCACTGTACGACCTGTGCCAGTCGCAGAGCTGCTACACTCAGAGCTCCTGGGCAGGGAGGACCTATCGCAGGAGTTCCATCAGCCAACAACCTCTAGTTGCAGCCCCTTCAGCATGTGCACCCTGGTATTTAGTATAAGAATATGCTTTCTGCTGGCAGCTGCAGCCTGTGATGGCAGAGGTGGTGAGGTGTGGACCTGGCCATTTGCCCACCACAGAACTCCCCTTAGGGGCAGGGTCTATCCCAGAGCTACTCACTGGGTGGGCTGTAGCTTGGTCAGGGCAGCGCTGCTCTCTGAGGCTCTTACCATCAGTCCTCCTTCCCCCTTCCCTCATTTCACAGGTGTCAGACCTGTATCATAGTCTGAAGTCTTTCCCTTCTCCCTCTCCCCTTTATCTTCAATGCACATTACCTCCAATGCATCTTTTGTGCTTGCAACTCGGTCTTGGCACCTACTTCCAATACACCTGAACTGACAATCCTATGATTACAATTCCCTACCAAAATAAACCAAGACACTCTTTAATAGCAAGGCTACTATGTCTCTAAACAAAGCAGTGGCTGGTGACCAGGATCCTTTCTGCTCGGCAGGTGGCCACCTGGGATGCATAGTCAATGTTGTTACATACAGTCTCTTAGGAGAGCAATGCTGGTGGCAACAAGGCTGAAAACTATCTATAAATACTTCCAGCCTCCTTGCCAGAAAGGCTGGCATGTTCTGTTGTTGCATCCATACCTGTAAAAAAACAACCTGTCCCTTTATTTCCATCTGCTGCTTGTGAGAAAATCCAACCTGTGCTTCCTCACTGAGCACATTTCCAGCCTTTGCTTATATTAATACAGCCTGTCCCCTTTTCAATTTATTAACTCAGTAATGAATTAGGAGCCACTGGAGGAAGTATATCTAATGTTACATTTGAGATCATTTCAAGATTATGATTTCTCCTCCAAAATGCTTCTAACGCTATTTACAAAAATAATCATGCACATAAAGCATGTGGTCATGTTTTACCTGAGCCATTTCCTAGTTCTATTATAAACCTTTGTTTTTCTTTTGCTTTTCAACATGGCATATGTGCTTTTTTTGATACTCTGGTAAAGCAACTTGACAGTTGGTAGCTGTCTGGCTGTTTATTCAACATATGTACCACTTAATGCACAGGTCTCAGTGACAGAGTCCCCAAAGTCAGTCCAACTGGGATAAAAGTCAACAAATAGAGCTTTGCAGTGAATGCATTTACTTGGGGAGAGTTAAATATTTGAAAGGTGTTTAGCAGTTAAGATTTAAGCCTAATGTCCTAAGAATTTACAGGGTCAGCATCTCCCCTAGCACAGCACATTCTCTAGATTTCACATAGGAGCTCCATATGTTAGGAAATCACCTTTTTAATTAGATCTCCGTAGCCTCATTCTAAGTTACCACTGTCACACGTCTTGGATAAAATCCTATTCTCAGGAAACCTTTCAGTAAACAGTTAGCTGTAGGTTCTTACAAGAAGATCCTGAGACAGATTCTCCCAGATTGCAAGTGATTCTAAATTAGCTGCTCAGGAAAGTGGTAGGCGTGGTGTTATTTCAACATCCTCATATGTTACCTGAGTTTTTTCCCCAGGGAAAGCAATATGTGCTCAATGGTTTGCATTTCTGAAAGTGGAATTGGTTAGGGAGTTCTGTGGCTTATTCTGGCCTGTCTGGACTAGCAGACAGGATAAAATGTAGAAATCCCCAACCCATTTCGGCTGTTGGGATTGCTGAAGTGTAAATCCATCTGACAAAGGTTCAGCAAAGGTTCCTGAAAATTAGAAATGGTCTTCAAGAAGGGAGAAGGAAGTGAAAGCAAAAGTTATATATGTGGAACTCTTTTATACCTAGTCTGTTTAACAGATTACCAGATACCATCCTCCTGAAAACCCTAAAAGAAAAGTAGTATTAATATTTTCACTTTTTATATGAAAAAAAATTGAGGCTGAATGCCAAAATAACTTTTCCAAGGTGACAAATATAAGCAATAGTACGGCCCAGATTCAAGTGCCATTGTAGATTAAACAAAAGTCCTGTTCTTAACCATGGTGGATACTGTCTACAAATAATACAGTTTATCATGAAGATGCCTTAATGCTTTTATAGAAATTGCAGGGCAACTCAGTCTGGTATGAGGCTCTTTGGCCCTGGAATTAGCCTAGGCTCAGAGATAAATGAAGGTCTAATGTCACCAGTTTTCAAATCTGGTGTATCAGACAAAAATGTTCCTATCTTTTTCAAGTTCCCACAGTCCTCCCATCTCCTGGACCACATTGCTGCCACTGAGACCCAACCAGTCATTTACTATGTGAGTGACCAGCTCTCTCTTTAGCTGCTGCCACAAAGCTAGGCAGCCACGCCTTTTCCAACGCATGTTCATGCCTGAAGTTTTCGATCCTTTCCCTCAGCTTTCAGATTGGAATAGAACACCTCATGGCAGTACACACAGTCCGGCACACCACACTCTACCCGCAATGCCGTCAGCATGCAAAGGGACAAGATGACACAGCTTGGAGGTGATCGAGAGTTAATTCCCTACAGTGAAAATACTGAGAGTGAGAAAGAGAAGACAGGAGGAAGCCAAGCAGATAGATTTCTTCATCCTTCCACACCACATAATAAGGGTCATTCTGTGCAGCCTGCCTGGAAGTGCACTGGGTGTGGAGTAGGTACACCCACCTGGCTACATCACAGCGCATTGTGAAGCAGTAGTCAGACACGTAAGCCCAGCATTTATTTTCCACATCTTTTTCTTGCCTCATTTCCCTTATCCTTTACTCTTAACTTTATTATGAAATAAAACACACTTAATCCTCACCTTGGCATCCATATTTAGGGAAATTGGCAAGCAAAGCCATTTAGCGAATGTAAGAAATACTACATGCGAATGTTAACAATGTAAATTCCCTAATGTTGACTTCCTTCACCTTAAACATAGGAACATTTCTCCATCATTATTTAACACCAGATGCTCTCGTTGTCTCATAATGAACTATGCCTTAAAAGCAGATTCTGTGGAATAATTCAACTTGCCCAAAGAGTAAGCTTTTGCTTTCCTCTTCCATGCTAAAAAAACTACAATTTTGTTACAGTCAATATGTTGAGACCCGGGCAGTGTACCATGATTGGTGTAACCCAGTTAACATAACACTGCTCCCAATTTCCAAGCCTCCCTTAAAGCAAGGGGTGCCACTTGTCCCAGCTCTCAATGGGATAGTTCTGGAAAAGCTTTGTTTTAATAACAAAGAAGGATAGATGGGGCTGGCTTAGTATCTGACTCTTCTCCAACCCTTCTTTCCAGAATAGAGATATAATGTGTGGAAATGCAATGCCATTTATCCCCAGACTTCAACAGCCATCTACTCACCATAAAGTGACACAAACGAAGAATCATCATGCCAAGGACAGTGCAGAATGATAGAAGTGTTGGTCTGGACTTCTTGCAACATGAAAAAAAAAAAACCTGTGTAAGTCATTGTAGTTAGGCTTCCTGAGACTTGTAACCACCTGCATTGTCAACTGACATAGATTCTTGGTTTTGTTTATCATATTGACAACCTCTTGAAATCCATAATTTCCCATGTGGAACTTACAGAGGCATCAACTTCAATCTTATCAAAATAGAAAGAATTTTTAAAAAGAAGGAAAAGAAAAAGAAAACAACTGAAATAGCAGAGAGAAGTGGAATGTGCAGTAAGCTGATATATTACATGACCTATGTATTTATTCTAAATACCACAAGCATAGGATAAATAGCATCTTCCATATTTTGCAAATAATGATTGATACCTAAGAAAGAACTACATATTTTTTCCCCTAGTATCACAGTTAAATAGTTTAAGTCAGTATTTAAACATAAGTGAGGTTTTTTAAAATGTGCGTTTGGGGCAGTATAAAGTTTTCTTTCCAAACGTACACTTGGAACAATGATGGAACTTTTAATAAAGGTTTAAATTAATTATTTTAATGAGATCAAATAGGTTTTGGAAGTACTGGCTGTACTTGCACATTCTCAGAGTCATTAGTTTTCCAGCTCCTATTGTAAGTCTCCATTATAATTTATAATGTAAGAATACAATTTATATTGGAAGACTAAAGAATAAATTCTCATTTATTTCAACAGGGAGCTTTTTTCCCCCCAAATAATACCTATTAATGTCTTAAGAAACACTAATATTCTAAAGAACAAAATTTGGGAAAGCTGTATCAGCACAATTGCACACATTTACTCAATATTTATGTGACATACTAAAGTGCATACTTACAATAGTTTATAAACACATATACATGCACAAATATTTCTCTCTCTCTAGATATATTTCATATCCACAAATCTTTATGTTTGATGCTAGGAAGGGGTCAAATGTCTTTTTTTAATGCCCTATGTACCTCAATTAATCAATACATATTAAATTCTAGTTCCTATTGTCCCTATTAGAAGTTTCCAAGAAGAAAACAAATGGAAGAATTTTCTAGTATGTTCAAGTTCACAAAATGGATCTATAGTTGAACTAAGAGTCTAATTTCTGCTTCCAGTTTATTCTTATAGACACTGGATTATCCTTCTGTAGAATATTCAAACACTTTCTATGGTCTGCAAGGTAAGGAGGGAAAAAATAAATATTATATTCAATTTCAAAATATAATTACTTCTAATTTTTTCTCTTAGTAAGAGAGGAAACAACAAAAACATTGTAGAGTGAAATTATCACTTGGAAGATATCTTCTCTAAGACTAGCTAAAAGTTAGCCTAATTAGACTTATTAAAAAATTGAAATCAGCATTTTAATTAACATAAATGCTGTTTATTTTCAGTTTTGCAAGTTTACTCCAACTGTTGTATGGTCATTGTGGAGATGGAGTTATTTTAATTATGAGTTTTGCTTCAGCAGAAAGAAAAATGTAGACTTATCATGCTTTAATAGATAATAAAAAGAATAGAGTTCAAGCTCTAGATAGTACAATGACTTTCCCCAAAACAGATCTTTTCCTTTTAAGTACCAGATCAATAAATGACCCTTTTGATCAGAGAACAAACTAAAACCTCCTCTATATTTTGCTTGTTATTTTCATTTTTTCCCTCAAGAAAAGATGAAGCCACTTAAGTAGCAGACCACAAAAGCACTGTGGTACTTTAATCATAGTAAAGAGTTCAAAAAGTAAATAAAACTTTTTGGAGCCTATGCTTGATAACAAAGCTAGCACCCAGTAGCTCAATATGCCTTTGGGGTTAGGAATTTATTCAGAGCATCAAGAAGAGTGTTTCCATCTAGACATGCAAGTGATCTAAATAGCATTCATAGGACTTTAGAAGCCTTTTTGAAATAAAAACTAGAGCAAACTACAAAAGTATAAATCCTAAGTTTTCCTACATCATTCCTACTTTGTAGAGCATTTGGCCAGGATAGGAGCTGTCAGGACATCACATATATTTCAGATATGAAAGAATACATTGGTCCACCTGGCCATGGCCCAGGAATAGACTAATGAGAACCAAACAGCGTGCTGCTCCTCTTCAATTAGCTTTCTGTCAATTTTCACTGGAATCTATTGGTAAGGAAACTTTGTGGGCATTTGCCACCACTGGCAGATCCCTACCTTAATCTATAATTGCAAACTAGTAAAAGGGAGTATAAAAGCCAAAAAGTAAAAAGGAACAAGACAGGTGCATATGGGAAGGACTGATGCACACACTGACAGCCAAACTGGATATTTTGGTGGAAACTGACTGGGTAGAAGGGGAAAAGTAAGTCTCTTCGAGGTTGACATTTCTACTTCTTTAGAAAGTGATCTGGAGCATTTAGTGCATTGTGAGAGGAGAATTAATTGTGAGTTTTATAATATCAAGAAATACTACTTTTGAATGTATTTTAAAAGTGAGGAGAAAGTACAAAATCTCTCCTAAATCCACCCTCTAGCATATCGACAAAAGAAAGGAGCATCTACTCAATGGTTTATTTGGTTCATATCTGTATTGTTGAATAAAAAAGCTATTGAGAATAGAGTCAAATTTAAGTTCCACATTTTAATCACCTATTATTTATTCCCTCTTGGCCCAAAGAAGATTCAATACCTATTTTCCTCTCATAATCACAGTTAAATTCATCCACACAACTGAGTACTGAAAACTGGTTGGAAATAAAAAAGATACGCATAGATGTGTATATGGAAAATGTGCCCTGAGGAAAAAGCCACTATAATGTCAGAACTAAAAAAGTGGCAATTTTGTATTTGAGCATTACTTACTGGGATTCTTAATTGCAAAATGTGCCAACTAAGATTTGCTCTGTCATTACTGTCACAAATACATCTCATTTGTTCCTTTGTCTTTACATCCATACTGCCATTCTGACTGAATGATGTTCTTCTTGACTTACTGCTCTTTCCAAATTATTTTTCCTCTACTTTCCTTACTTTACTAGTTGACAGGTTGCAGTCTCTATTGTTCCCCTTGCTTGGTACTCCTTCTGGAATTGTAGCTTTATAAAATGTTGTAGTGAAGGGTTGCAAGATTTTTTCCCTCTCCACTTGTATACTGCCAAGGGACTCTTTTTGAAGACCTTACTTAAACCATCAAGAAAGAACTAGGGAGGCAGACCCAGTGGCCTTAAGGGATTTAATTAGAGTTCACCAAGTTAGAATCTCCAAGCTCTCAAAGACCTAATTTAAATACAAGTTCACTCACTTTTTCAACTATTTCTTAGGTCCTTATTAAAATTTCAGGTTATTAAAGGAAACATTCTGCATTTTTCAATACATAGAAAATAAACCTGGGTTATGCAGAATCTCAAACGTACTCAAGGTGCAAACACAAAATTCTGCCAATTGCTAGTGAAATAATTAATTAGCTTATAAATTATTGAAATAACCATCATGGAATTTTGTCAATCATGATCAATCACTGTTACATGGGTAGGATCAGTTTTATGGAAAATAGCTTAACATTAGTAGTAGATTAGTAAGAAAAGACATGTAATTTAATGTATTTGTGGGCAGTTGCCCTATCATTGACCGGTATGAAAGTGATAATTATGACTGTTCTTTACTCTAAGTGATGTTATATTCCTTTTGATAAGCTGCCAGCCAGAACTCTCATTAAAAGCTTATGATGAATCATTTCAATTTACAAAAACTTTCTGATCAATCAAACCTCTATTACACATGGATATGATAGTAGAGGCATGTATAACATGATTTCTGGTTGACGGCATTTCAATTTTATAAGGAAAAAAAACTGTCTTTTCTTGCCCTTTTCTTTCTACATTAAGAATTGTGTTCTTAATCACACCTTCTCTCCAAAATTGACCTAAAAATGTGAATTGACCACACTGTGATGTCAAATATCAAACTAACTGCAATACAATCTACAATCTTTGACAAGAAAGAGCTATAGTGGAAGATGCCACTAAGCCAGGTGTGTCATTACCAGGAGCAGTTGTCAAAAGAAGAGCAAATAGGTTACTTTGACAGCATTTAATTGTTGGAGCCTCCTAATTAAGAGCATTCAAACCAATAAAAATTCATAGGGGCAGAGAGATGGAAAGAAAACAAAAGCTTTGCCACTTCAATTTTATTTGGCGTGCAAATTACAAAACACTTCAACCTTATTTTGTTGCTAGTATTATTTATTTCCACCAGAAAGAACATTTCTTAGTGAAATAATTGTAAGAACTCTGTCACAGCTATTGTTTTTAAGTGTTTCTCAGCTCACATTATATGATAGTGTTATCATATAATTAGCATATAAGCTTTCTCAAAGTTAACCATCTCTATGGCTTTAATATTTGGATTGAAGATCTGGATCTTTTTGGAGAGCTAGATAGAGAATTTTAGGTCATATGCACGCTTTAGATTTTTATTATTTATGTGCTCTTAGTAGGCATAAAACCTTAGGTACTACTCCATCTAGTATTTCTTTCATTTCATTCTTAAATATATAGCAGTAGAGATACAAATGCAAAATATTTTATGCCAATTTTCACTGTAAGATGTCATATTTTAAACCTGATTATTTTTTAGCATTACTGCACAGAAAAATAGTAAAGTTGCCATCTTATAAAAGCATACTAATTTTCAGTTACAACATTACAAGAGTAGTTTATTGGTATAAATTCACAAGTACTTCTGAAGATGAGATATTTTTCATAATTTAAAATTTTAAAGTTATGCTTTGTAATGATCACCCTGGAGCAGGAAAGGAAAATCTGTTTCTTCAGTAGACGTGTTAAAAATTATTTCCATTTGCTTCCCACCAAAAGATCATGCTTAAGTACTTCCATTAAATATAAAATATTTTTCAGGTTTGCCTTGTATTTAACAAAATTCAAAATCAGTTTGCCCATACTCATTCCCCCAACTCTCCCAAAAAAACTTGTCATTTCATGACAAACATAGATTTCCTGAGCGATGGAAAACATTCACTGTGAAAATTGCTATATTTATCCTTGAGACATATTTGGTAAAATTCACTAATTTGCCCAGTGCATAATTTCAGTATGTTCATGGAAAAACAAACTGTCTTACCAATGACTTTAAAACAGAATCCCTCTGCTCTTTGAATTCAATGGAAGCAAGTGCTATGTAAATACTAATGATTGAGTCTGATCTCCCCAGGCTGTGGGAAGGAAAAATGCTCATTTTGGTCACACACCCACACATACTCATGTATGTACTTTTTTTAGGAAAAGCCTTTATAAAATAGTGATAAAAATAATCAAAACTATTTACAAGTAAATATTTAAATGAGATGACAAAACTGAGACAACAAAGTGTGATGACTGCTTTTATCAATCACAAAGGTCAGATGTTAATGGTTTCCAAACGGCCTCTAAAGATTCTAGTTGTACTTCACTGTTTTGACATTGCAAAATGTTCTTCAATCATTGGCTAAAAATCAAGAAAAGTCTATCTGTGATTCCCTTTGATATCATTTCTTAGTTGTTAGATAAGATGGTTTAGGAACAGGAAAATAATCTCCCAAATTTGAAGGTAAACATAGACCTTCAGCTTGGATTGGTGGTCCCAGGCTCTTGTCTTGGAAGCATTCCTGACCAGATTGCCTTTTCTTCATTATAAAGTAGAACTCATTAGACATTTTATTAAAGATAAAAATACAATTAGATTTTTTTTCATTTGATTTTGACTGTTCACATATGAGTTGGTATTGTATATTCCTCTAAATTATTATGTGATAGACTTCACAGAGTTAGCAACAAAACACAAACATGTAAAATATTCAGAATTTAATAATTTATTCTATTTGCAATTCCAGTATCTAAAAAGGTAGGAAAAGGTCACCAAACTGAGTGATACCATGGCCATCATAGACTATAATAGGCTATAATACATAGTTTAACACCTTGCACCCAAAATCATAGAAAGCAAACTAAAGTTAGCTGCTGTAGAGTGAATATTTGTGCAACCCCAAATTCATATGTTGAAATCCTAGCCCCCCAGTGTGATATGATTGGACTGTGGGCCTTTGGAAATAGGTGACTGAGATGTGGACCTTTATAAGACAGGTAGGTGATGAAGGTGGAGCTCTCATGAATGAGTTTAGTGCCCTGAGAGACCCCACAGAGTTCTCTCACCCCTTCTGCGAGAACACAGCCATCTATGAAACAAAAAGAAGTTATCATTAGGCACTGAATCTGCCAGTTAATTGACCCTGGACTCCCCAGCCTCCAGAACTGTGAGAAATAAATTTCTGTGGTTTACAAGCAACCCAGTCTATAGTATTTTCTTATACAACCCAAAACAGCCTAAGACAATAGCCATAACTTAATTCAGATATATTTGGGGGAAATACTTACCTCTGTAATGAAAATCCCATCCTACATATCTGCCTCTTTTGACCAGAATATTTGAATTTACATAATTTTTACTCTATCTTGACCAGTTAAAGAAATTATTTAAAAAATCAATATATAAAATAGGAAACATGAGTTGGAAAATCATAAAACCTCATAAAAAATTTTTGAGTGGGTTGTTGAGCAGAGAAAGGCCTAGAGCTTTCCTTTATTTTTAAAGATTCTTGTCACAATACTCAGTTAAACTAAAAGATCAGGAGAACCAAGAAAAACTCCAGAGCCCAAGATTAAAATCACAGAAGGGTTGCAAATAGAGATTGACTAACAAGAAGATAAAAGTTTAAAATAATATATTCATATTCCAAGAAACTGCCAGTTATGCCTGATGAAACATTTTGAGCATTACCATGAAGGAATGATATTCAAAATATATCTCAGCTTTACCAGTTTTCCATGCCTGGTCTAGTCCTTACTCTCTTCACTTTAGTTTTGAGTTACAGCATCACCCACTTGCACAAATACACTTTATTTTGGAAAAACTAGAAGTAGAAGCTACCAAAATAACCAGCAATGGCCATTCAGCTAGTCCTCAGGCCTCTCACACCCATCCTTCCCCAAAGATACTCTGTTTATCATTGAACACCAATATGTGAGACAGAATACACTCATTTTTTAAAGTCTTACTTTAACACTTGATAAATTAAAATTGATTATATCAAAACCATCATCGTTTTTAACGGACAGTATGGCCGACAAAAAACTTGAAGTGTAAAAGAATTGTCAACTCAGCAATTTTTTATACTTTACTTGTGCTGGTGCCATTAGCATGGCCCTCAATATGAATTTTCTCTAAAGGATTCTCTCAGTTCACTTGTAACCTTTGGAGAGTTAAATTAGATAAAGCCAGAAAATATGATATACATCTTTTTTAATTGGATACCCATGAAATGCAATATGTGTGTAGCAAGACATGGAAAACAAGCAAACAACTGAGTGTACTGTAAGATAACATGGAATATCTTCCCTACCCTAAGAACACCTCACAGACTATATACCCTTGGTGACAGTCTGATGTTTTATCCAAGTGTCAGTGTTGATCCATATAATAAATATGAATAAAGTTTGAGTGTTTTTGAAATTTTTGAGTTTCAAAAAACTAAAGTTCTGAGTTTTTTCAAATATGAATAAAGCTGTATCTTCTTGTAGCACTTAACATACTGTATTGAGTACTAAATTCATAAAGCTAGACCAAGATTCACAAAACTCTACTGAAGATGTTAAGTCCTCTCAAATATTTCTATCATGATTTGTCATGATTTCTTGTACAAATCCATTTTTTTCTAACATTCAGAATTTTAATATAATTTGCCCTCATTTTTTTTCTTCTTCAGTTCCCATTAATCCTCAACACTGAAGCCTTATTTCTTTGCCCCACTTCTCTACCACAAAATGGAACTTTTTCTAAAGCTGTCTTATTTTCATACATTACTGTCCAAGTTCCACTTTCTGAAGCTTTCTGAAATTATCTAAGTCCACACTGCTTATTCTTTTGTAAAACTGTATTTCTCATTATACCATACAAATGACTCATTGATGTGAAAAACACTGGTTTTGGTCTTCTGCCCACAATCCATTTTGCAATCTTTAGTGTTTGTCTTTCACCCTCGTGAAGCATTTTAATTCTTGCCCGTATGATAAAATAAAAAATCTTGAATATGTTGTTTTACTAGGTATATGGCTAAGCTGTAACAAAAGCCAACATAAGACTGGCTTAACTAAATGGAACTAATCTCTTCCTAACGTGAAAGTCCGGGGAAAGCAGTTTAGGATTGTGATGGCAGCACAACAATCAGAATGGAGGAGAGAGATGGGAGAACAGCATGTCCCTGGAAGGATGCATCTCATTAATAATGTACCTCACTTTCTCACACTACATTGCCCTAAATGGAGTCAAAAGTCATACCTAGTAGCAATGAGACTGGAAATGTAACATTTACTCCAGGTATGTATATGCCCAGCCACAAGTTGGATCTTTTGCTACCAAAATAGAAGTAGATATACATGAGTAGACTCAAGCTCTATTATTCAAGGACTACAGGGCTCTCTACCACTAACTCCATGCTTATCTCTCTAGTATTTTCATCCCTTTCACTCCCTCTACATTAACAATAATAAACTTCAATCTCCTTTTGCCTGAGTAATGCTTTCTGTCTTCACATGGCTAAGATCTATTCATCCTTCTCCCTTCAAGTTAGTATCACTTCTGCAGGGAGCCTTCCATCCTATTGTCTTATTAAAAGCCCAACAGCACTCTGACTCCTTTGACATATTCATTATCTCTCTCTTTGCATGTTTAATACTTGTTACTTTTATTGAACAATCCAACCCATGAAAACAGGTCAGTGTGACAGAAGTTCAAAGTCTGATGAAAAAAGATTTATCGTAGAAAACCAGAAGAGACTTCAATTTGTAAGTTCATTTTGGAAACTGAATTTTGATCAGTGTAAGCAGAGATAATGGGTAAAGGATTATAAGGGTACAACTCATTGATTGGTAAAATGGACTTCATTGAAAGAAACAAGTTTATTTTTTCTCACTATAGGTTTCGCACACTCACTATGTGGATCCATTTTTTACTGTCCCTGGGATAAAATTTAAGGTCCCATAGATTTTCCAGTCACTTGTAGATAATTGAAAGGCTCAGTCCATTCCAGTAACCCCATAACTACAGACTGGTCCCATGTGCTTTGATAATTTCAAACTGCTATCCAATTTAAAATATTTCTAGGCCTTGAACATCTAGATAAGAGAAGAGATATTAGGGATGAAGACTAGTCTTGTATAGATAGTAGCATGATCATGTGGCATAGGTATCCTCTGGATAGCTGTCAAGTCACTGCTGTTTTCTTTCTCATTGGGGAATTATGCGGATTCCACAAAGATGCTTCACAACTTGTTCCCTTTAAACTCTTGAACTGAAGTTCATGCAAACATGATTACTTCTCTTTGTTAAGTCAGCAGGAAGAGGCAGCTTCAGCCAGATCCTCTGTTCTTTTTAGATACAGTGAGAACTTAGTCATGAAATCCTGAAAAACCCACAGAAAGCACACTGAACTCTCTGAGTTGTCCTTTTGAAGGTCCCTTCACATGATCTGAGGTGAGGGGAAATACCTGTCTTCCTGTCCTCCATGAAAAGAGTGGGAAATCCAAAGCACATATAAAAATTCTCTGTAAAGAAATCTCTCCCTACCTCAATTTTCTCCCTGTACAGTGTAGATGTGGATGATAGGACCGTCCTGGAGCCAGCTTTACTGGCACTTATCATGCCAGTAAGGAAACACCTCACTTTTGGATGTAAGAATATTAGATTTATCTTGTAGTTAAAGCCCATGTGGCCTCAAGTTAAACCAAAAGAGAGGTACTCATTTATCATATTTTAGGGGAAAAAGTCACAATTAATGTATAATTCAAAATCAGGGAATATCTGGTCCTTCTCTATTTGGAGGAGGGCCTAACAACCACCTGCACAGATGCGCAAGATTCATGCACTCACACAAACAAAACAAAAAATTGGAAGATAAAGCTGAAAAAGGAGGTTGGAGACTTGAAGATCATTCTTATGAGTTGAGATTTGGTCTATAGGCCAAATAGAACCACCACAGAATTTTACTGTGAGATTATTTTTAAAAACACATTATATTCCCCATCACGCTTTTGTAACCACTTCAAACCTTGAGGATGATAAAATTTGCTGTAGGGACATTTCTATTAGTGACTCTATTATAATGTGATAGAATTGGATGTCCCACTGGATTTACATAACTCTGCATTTGGCTCAAAAATAGAATTTCAGAGTAAAGAATTCATAATGTACAACTTCCATTAATAATACAATGAAAAAAATCTTTTTTGAAATTCTTATGCCATATAAAAATGAGAATACTACCAAGAAGGACAGAATAGCAACCTCTTATATATTTTTTCATTTGAAGTCACACAATTTTGCTGGATAAAAAGTGAAAAGTAGAAAAAAATTCCATAAAATAATTTAGATAGGTCAATATGATGCTTCCTTATGAACATTTTTTGAAGAAACTATCTTTATCATTCAATTCCATGTCTTAATACAACAGAATGGGTGTTGGGAAGTCATATGAATTGATTCTACAAGAGCCAGTTAGTAAATCTGAATAATACTAGCATAGATATGATAATCAAATCCAGATCTATTAATGACACTGCCATGGGAAGCATATAAATATAAAAATAAAGGACAAGAATAGAGCCCTGAGGGACCACACATTTTACGGTAACTTTTTCTGATGAGCTGCTCTGTCTGCTGACAAAGATAATTACATTTCAAACCAATTTAATGCTGTCTCAGAATTCCAACTCACGTTTCTGGAAGATCTAACAATACATCACTGTCTACCGTGTCAAAGGTGAGTGATAGATCTAACTGTGAGAGTAGGCATCCACTCTTTCCAAGAAACTCTCACATATCACTGAAGATAAACAGGTAGTTCTTGCTAATGTAATGAGTACCCCAAAATCCATATTGGAATTTGATCAAATATAATCATAGATAATTATGCCTTCAGGCAAAATATCAAAGATGTTTCCTTTTGTTTTCCCTGCCCCAAGAGACAAGAGCTAGAAAATCTGCATCATAATCCAGCAGGCACACATAGTTGATGATTCTTAAATGTTTGTTGAATGAATACATGCATACATTTTTATTCACTACTCATTCAAACATAGAAGCAAAAGGCTGGCAAATAGTATGCTAATAGCTATGGTATTCTCATTTCTATTAGAAATTATGTATTCTGCATATAATTCCTCAATTATATGTGCATGCAGGGCCAAATAAGTCCTTGAAATAAAACAGATAAAAAGCAAGATAATAAATCTGTATGAGGGGAAGTCAGCTGTATTCATTCTACTGTGCTTCCCTCTAAGATGGTGGGAATGCCCAGATTCATTAGTTAACACGAACTTCTACAACATTCTATCTCAGTCCTTGTAATCCTTTTAGTTTTGCCATTTCTGTTGTTTCACTTCCCTTCTCAGCATCTATTATTCAGTATGCCAGGAGCTACCACAGAAATCCACTAATTTTATAGTTACATACCAATTCTTTCTTTCCCCAAGTCTCTGGGAATATTGTTAGCTTGAGAGATATATCCCTCTTTTTCTCTCCAAACCATCTACAACACCTAGCAGATTCTCAGTGGTATTGGATTTTAGTCAGGATAAGCCAGGGAGGAAAGGATCAGTTAAGAACAAGTTGAGCTGCTGCCATAAAATATTCAATAATACAGAGACTGAAACAATTTGGCAGTTTATTTCTTTCATATAATGCACAGATGAGATATCCTCTACTAAGAGGAGAGATCTACCACCTTCAACCCAGAACTCCCTGCTTTGGGTTTAAGTTGGTTGCTCAAGTTCTTTTTATCTCCTAGCCAACAGAAAGCAGAATGGGTCTGAGAGGGACATGTGCATATTCCTTCTGAGGAGCATGACTTAGAATAAGGCAGGCTTCCTAAGTGTGTGACCAATGCAGTCACACAGGCCCCATGCTTAGAAGGGAGCCCCATGCTTGGGGTTAATGCATGTAAAGATGATTATATCATATCTTTTTAAAATAATTGATAAATTTGTCTTTGAATTTGTGTTTTGTAAGAGAAATTCAATGGGACAGTGGAGTATGCACTAGGGACATGGAGCCTTGGCTCACTCTTGGTCCTGCCTCCCCATGATGAGCTCTCCTCCCTGAGACAAGTCCTGGCCGCTCTCTGCCGATCCTTGCCCAGTGATAGCTGGCCCCCAGAAGGGGTGTGACTATACAAATAATGTTGTTATCAGCACTACTCATGCACATGTTTTTGTGTGACTCTAAGTTCTTCTTTCTCTAAGGAAACTATCTAAAGGTGGTATTGTTGACTAATATGTTAAGTGTATGCTTAATTTTATTAGAAACTGTCGATCTGTTTTCCTAGCAGCTGTACCATTTTGCATCGCACCAGCAATATATAAGAATTACAATTGCCTTGCACCATCACCACATTTGATATTGTCATTATTTTTTTATTTTAGTCATTTTAATAAATATGCAGTAATAACTCATTATGGTTTTAACATGAATTTTCCTAATGGACAATAATATTGAGTGTATTTCATGCATTTGTTTTCCACATATATATATCATCTTTGGTGAAGTCTCTGTTCAAGTTTTTGCCTATTTTTTAATTGTGCTGATTGTTTTCTTATTGTTGAGTTCTAGGGAAATCTTCATATTTTTCTGGATATAAATTATTTGTCAGATACATGACTTGCAAATGTTATCTCCCAGTCTGTAGTTTGTCTCTTTATTCCCTTGACAGTTTGGCAAAGAAAAGTTTTTAATTTATATGAAGTCCAATGTTCAGTTGTTTTTTTATCCATCCATATATTTTCTTTGGTGATATGTCTGTTCAAATCACTTGAATTTATTTTTAATTTATTTTTTATTTTAAGGATCATATTTTTTGGAGCCATTTCTAAACTTTATTGACCTCACCTGAAGTGATAAATATTTTTCTATGTTTTCTACTTAAAGTTTATAGATTTATGTTTTACATTAGATCCATGATTCATTTTGCACTGATTTTTCTATAAGAGAGTTAGGTCCGGGTTTACCTGTTTGTAAATGGATGACCAATTGTTCCAAAGCTGTGTTAACAAGACCCATCTTTCTAATTTCTTTGTACCTTTGTCAAAAATCAAATGGCTACATTCACATGGGTCTATTTTTTTAATTCTCTATGTGGTTCCATTGATTCCTGTGTCTACCTCTCCACTAATACTACACTGTCTTCATTATTGTCCATAAATTCTATTGATCAATTATTTTTATTCAAATAAACTTGTTTGGGAGCATGATTTCTGTGGGCAGTTGGTGTTATCAGAGCCCTTAGAGAAAAGGTTTGATTTGGTTGGAATGGGGGAAATTGCTAAAAAGGATGGTGCTTATTTGCATGTACAGAATGTACATGTAGACCTGGTCTCCAGATTGGGGCAAGGAATATATGTAGGAGAAATGGGTGGATACTAAAGACTGATATTGCTCACCTGAAAATGAATATTAGTCAGTCTTTGTGTACCCTTGTGAAGTTTTGCTCTATTCATGTACAACCTAATCCCCAGCAAACCCTGTAGGACACAGATGAGGATATCTAGAGCTTTTTCTATATAATCCCCCTCTATACGGAAGTACTTACTGAAACTTCTAGCTATGTCAGCTTCCCTGAACTCATTTTCAGCTCCTCAGCTCAGCAAGACCATCAGACTGGGTCCTGTGGTGCCCACAGCCTGAACACAGCCACCAGGAAGAAATCCTGGGTGATACGAGGGCTTACCATCTTGGTTTCCTTTTTCTCAGGGGTAAGTCTTTTATTGTCATTGTTCAATGCCTAAAAACAGTTGCATCATGTATTTTTTCCATTTTCTTAACCTTGCGACCTTAAGGCCAATACTTATTACTTGATCACAGCCAGAAGCAGAAGTCCATTTTTTATCTTTAACCCTTGTGAATAATGTTAGATTAGGTGTCTGTGTATATTTGACTGGATAATAAATAAAATTGTTATACTTACACACAGATATTTGTGTGAACGTAAGTTTTACCACATGGTTGCTAGGTTGTCAGGAAGAGTAACTTTTGAAGATGCACTTTTGTCAAGGGTTATTCCAGTTTCATTCTCACCACCCGCGGATGAGACTCTTTTCATTGCTCCACATCCTTGTGGTTTATATCATCAGTTTTTATTTTTTATCTATTTTTTCCATTCTTTGAGGTATGACTCTAATTTGCATTTCACTAATGGTTAATAATGTTAAGCATTTTTAGTGTGCTTGTTTTCCATCCATATATTTTCTTTGGTGATACGTCTGTTCAATTTACTTGAATTTATTTTTAATTAGGATGTTTGTTTCTTATTATTGAGTTTGAGAATTGTTTTTATATTCTGAATAAAATTCTATACAAGATGCATATATTCATAAATATTTTTGCCCAGTGGCTCATCTTCTCATTCTCTTAACAGTGCCTTGCAAAGATTTAAGTATTTAATTTTGATAAAGTTTAACTCAGCAATTTTTTAATGAATTGTGCTTTTTTTTAAATCTAAGAAAACTTACCCTAGGGCAGGATCACAGAGATTCTTTCCTGTGTTTTCTTCTTGGAGTTTTCTAGTTTTTTTATTACATTTAGAGTAATGTAGTGATCCATTTTGAGTTAATTTTTGGTATGTAACAAGGTTCTTTTGGGTTTTTTGCATATACAGATCCAGTCGTTCCAGCACTATTTATTGAAATCATGACCCTTTCTCCATTGAATTGCCTTCATATTTTTGTGAAAAATCAATTAATTATATTTGTACAGGTTTGTTTCTGAATTCTATATTCTGTTCCATTGATTTATATGTCTATCATTTCATCATTACTACATTGACTAGATTACTGTAGTTTCACAGTAAGTCTTAAAATAAGGTAGTATAAGTCCTACACTTTGATTTTTTTTATTGTTTTAGCTTTGCTAGTTCCTTTTTTTTTTCCAAATAAATATTAGAATCAACCTGACAGTATCTACAAAACCCTACTTGCATTTTTGTTGGAATTGTTTCAAATCTATGTTTGGAAAGGGGTGTCATCTAAATAATATTGAACCTTCCAATCCATAAACAATTATCTCTCCATTTATTTGTGCCTTGATTGATTTTTCTTTTGTGTTTTATAGTTTTCAGTAAAGTCTTAAACATGTTTACTTAGATTTACATATAAGCATATAATTTTTAGTGCAGTTGTAAGTAGCACATTTTAATTTTAATTTTCAATTATTACTAGTATATAGCAATACAAGCAACTTTTGTATATTGACCAAGTAACTTGTTAAACTCTTATTTTTTAATAATTTTTTTGTAGGTTCTTGGAAGTTTTCCATGTAGACAACATGTTGTCTGTGAAAGGGAACAGTTTTATTGCTTTCTTTCCAACTTGCATGTTTTTAATATATCCTTTAACCCTACCGCACTGTCTACAGCTTCCCATACTAAGTAGAATAGAAGGGTGAGAGCATAATCATTGCTGTAGCCCCAGTCTTAGGTGGGAAGATTTAATCCTTCACCACTGGCACAATGTTATCTGAAAGTATTTGTGCAGATGTCCTTTACAAGGGTGAGGATGCTCCCCTCCATGCCTAGTGCTAACAGTTTTTCATCATGAATCAATGTTGAATTTGGTCAAATACTTTTTCTGCATCTGTTGAGATCAGGAATATGTTGGTAAATGTTTAACAAGTGACATTTTTGAGAAAAGAAAACTGAATAGTGCTGCTATGAACATTGATGTACAGTATTTATTTACATCTGTCTTCATTTTACCCTTTCTTTTGATTAGTGTTAGTACAGTTTGGCATTTTTTATGCTTTTTATTTGTGTGTGAAGATGTTTAATTTTATGTTATACATATTTTACTGTGACTTAAAAAATCTTTGAGGGAGGAAAAAGACACTAATTCCAACTTCCTGTTTTTGATGCTTTTACATTTAACTATTTGCAGTTTTGTATGTTCGTAGGCACTATACTAGTTGTCTTGCTTTTTTTTTAACCCATCTGAATAATTTTATTTTTTTATTTTAATTGAGGTACTGTCTTGCCTGAGAGGATCCCGCTACCCACTCAGGTGCAGTTCACTCTGGACTCAGTGAGACCGAATAACAACAAAACATTGTGGGTAAAAGGGTTTATACCAAGCTTTATTGTCATGGTGGCAGGTAGACTGCTAGAATCACTTCTCCTTATGGAATATTTGCAATCTGTCTTCATCTCTGCCTCCAGGCAAAGTACTGTGCAGAGCTCTTTGTATAGTAACACAGATAATAATGGCTCATTGCCAACAAGTCTGGAGCATTAAATTAGCAGTAGGCCAGTTACATCATCAAGTAGTTTAGGGTCCCCGTGATAATCCTGGCCATAGGAACTTTCATTTTCCCCACAGGTTCTTAAGCCATTTGTATTTAATGTATTATTGATGTTTGTTTTTTACTTCAATTCTACCAAATAGCAATTTGTATTCTATGGCATCATCCTTTTCTTGGACCATTTTTTCCTCCTTCCCTGCCTCATTTTGGATTAATTTTATTTTTTTTGGCCTTACAGCTGTACCTTGCTTTAGGGGTCCTTTTAGGGTTCATGAAATGTATAATTATCAAATCTACCTCCACATAGCATTACACCACCTAAGGTAGAGCATAAAGAAACCTTAAAGACCAAGCTTATGGCATAGGAAGACCTGAACTCACCTCCGTTTGTGGACACTTTGAATCTATGCCTGCACATAGAGCACAAGCAAAGAACTGAGGGCTGACTGAGCAGCTTCAGCACCAAAAAGGATAGAAAGACCACATAGAGAAAGGCAGGAGAGGTGGAGACATAGTAACAATGGGAAACCCACCCCTAACACTGGAAACATCAGTAAAGAAAGACATCACTGAGGGACTTACACACAGATTTGATGCCTTGGGCACAGGACTGAGAAAAACAGTTTTAAACAGCTACTATAATAGAGTAAAGAAAACCCATGTAGAAGCACTACAGTATTGGTCAAATGGTGGGGGAACTGCAGGAAATATCTCTAGGGTCAGAAGGGCTAGCACGTGCCAGTGTTTACATTCCCCCTCCACCTTGATAGCACACAAGGGAATAGGCTCCAAGTGCTCTAGCCAGCCTGCCACTTCAGCAGGCCTTGTGCCCACAAGCCCGCATAAGCTCCAGCTGTTCTCACACCCACCCCTGCAGGTGGCCCACCACCTGAGCCTAACTGAGTTCCAGCCATCCCACCAAGGCAACAGCAGCACAGCACAGCACGCACTGGGACACTCCCAGCCTGCCCCCTGTTGCCACGCCAGTTGCCAAGGCAGCCGGAGTGCAGAGAACCCTCTGGCCCCTGGCCCACAACCACTTCTTCATATTCAGCCATCCTACCAGGGTGCCCCCCGTGCACAGAGCATCCACTGCACAGAATGCCCCCAGCGCCACCAGCCCATAAGCGCTTCAGCCCTAGCCAGCCAGACAAAGCTGCCAAACACATCAGTCTACACAAGGGATGTTCCTACACAAGTCCACTCCTTCAAGACTGGGAGAGGTAGCTGTTTCACCTAATTCATAGAAACAAACACAGAAAGCCAAGCAAAATGTGGAGACAACAGAATGTGCTACAAATGAAAGAACAAATGAGAGAACAAATGAAAGAAAACTTCAGAAAAAGAACTGAATGGAATAAGATAAGCAATGTACCTGATAAAGAGTTCACGGTATGGTTATAAAGATGCTCATGGGACTTGAGAGAGAAGTGGATGAGCTCAGCAAGAATTCCAACAAAAAGATAGAAAACATTTTAGAAAAGCAATTAGAGTTGAAGAATACAATAACTGTAATGAAAATGAACTGGAGGGAACCAATGGCTGATTAGAGGACGTAGAAGAAAGGATCAGTGATCTGTTGACAGGGTAATGGAAAGCAAATCAAGCTTAACAGGAAAAAGAAAAAAGGATTTTTAAAAATGAGGATAGGTTTATGGGACCCCTAGGACAACATTGAACAAAATAACGTGTGCATCATAGGAGTAGAAGAAGAGAAACAGAAAGAAGAAAAAAATATCTAAAGAAATAATATCTGAAAACATCCCTAAGTGAAGAAGAAAACAGACACCTAAGTCCAAGAATCACAAAAATCCCTAAACAAGATGAACCCAAGAAGGTCCACATAAAAACACATAATAATGAAAATGCTAAAGATTAAAGATAAAGAGAGAATCTTAAAAGCAGCAAGAGAAAAGCAACTAGTTACACACAAGGGACCTCCTTAAAGCCACCAGTGGATCTTTCAGCAGAAATTTTGCAGTCCAGAAGAGAGAAGCATGATAGAGTCAAAGAGCTGAAAAGAAAAATACTATGATCAAGAATACTCTACCCGGCAAGGTTATCATTCAGAACTCATGTAGAGATACAGTTTTCCAGACAAACAAAAATTGATGTCATCACCGATAAACTGGCTTTACAAGAAATGCAAAAGGGATTTCTTTAAGCTAAAAAGGAAAGATCAAAACTAGAAAATTAATGAAAGTGAAAACTTTCACTAATAAAAGCTAACATATAGTAAAGGTAGCAGATCAATCATTTACAAAGTTAATACGAAGGTTAAAAGACAGAAGTAGAATAAACAATTATTTCAAGTAGTATGAACAATTATTTTTAAATAATTTAAAAGCAGCATGGAATTTCCTTAAAAAATAAAAAATAGAAATACCAAATCAATAATTTCACTTCTGCATACTTACCCAAAAATAAACAAAAACACTAATTTGAAAATATATACATACCCCTATGTTCACTGCAACATTATTTACTATAACCAAGATTGGAAACAATCTATGTCCACCAACAAACGAATGGATAAAGAAGAGGTGGTATACACATACAAAAGAGTATTACTCATCTATAAAAAAAAGAATAAAATTTCTTTCCTGCAACAACATGGATGGACTTAGAGGGTATTAAGCTAAGTGAAGCAAATCAGACAAAAAATACAAATACCATATAATTTCACTTTTATGTGAAATCTAAAAAACAAAACACATGAACACACAAACAAGTAAAAAACAGAAGCAGACTCATAAATACAGAGAACAAAGTTGTGGTTGCCATAGAGGAGGTGGGATAGGAGGATGGGTAAAATAGGTGAAGGGGATAAAGAGGTACAACCTCTAAATTATAAAATAAATTAGTCACAAGTATGAAAATTAGTCAACAATATTTTGTATGGTGATAGATGATAACTACATTTATGATTGTGCATTTCAAAATGTACAATAATTGTTAACTCACTGTTATATACCTGAAAATAATATATCATATGTCAACTATACTTCAATTAAAATTAATTTTAAAAAACAACCTTAAAACAGTACATTTCAATTATCTTCTTAGCCTTTGTGTTGTTGTACACTTGTTTCAATGTTATTAAATCCTACATTATTACTTTTGCTTTAGCCTGTCAATTGTCTTCTAGAGTGATTTTTTAAACAATAAATCAATTATTTTATATTTACTTAGATTGTTACCTTTCCTAATTCTCTTCCATTTGGTATCATTTTCTTTCTGCCAGATGGACTTGTTTTTAACATTTCTTCATTCAAAACTGAAAGCAAAAATAAAGACTATTTAAGATATACACAAACTCAAAGAATTCATCACTATATACTGCTATCCAATAAAAACATAATGCAGAGCACATATGTAAAAAGATACAAAGAGATTAGACTAATTTTAATAATTACATTATTAAACCCAATATGTTCAAAATATTATTTTAATATATTATCATTAAAAAAATAACAAAATATTTTACATTATTTTTTTGTACTTGATCTTCAATAGCTGATGTGAATTTTATAATTACAGCATAACTTAATTTGGCTTAGTCACATTCCAAGAGTTCAAAAGCCGCATATGTATAGTGGCTATTATTTTGGACATCATAGGCCTAAACTATTTTGATTGGCTTAAAACAACCATGGTTACCTTCCTACAGTAATAGGAATGTTAGACAAGGCATAAAGTACTTAATGGAGATTTTGTAGATAACTAACAATATTTAGTTATATCAATGTCAAATCTCCTCTTCCTATGATTTCTCAGTCCTTGTAATTATAACAATTAAACCATCTTGAATGTATGATCATCTTGGATTTATGTTGCCTACAATCTTGATAAGTTAGATCTACAAGCTTGAGGGGCTGTGGTATCACAGCCTGATCATGCTTTAAGCGGTGCCACCTTTTTCCTTAGTTCTATAATACATTTTTAAAAAGCTGAATAAATAATCTATGCACAGTATGTACCTAGTATCTGGCACAAATAGGTGCTGAACAATTAAATCTCCACAGCTCTGACACAAATCTGCTCATGACCTAGTTCTTGATGATATCCAATTCTCTAAAAAAAATCTTTATCCAACGTCTTCCAAGCAATTAAATATGTTACTTGAACCTTGAATTTCTCAAGTCCTTTGCACTACATGAGCTCAGATGGTAGGATAAAGAGGAAAGATTTACCTGGCTGATAAATCTCCTGCTAACATGAAACAACATTTCTACTCTATAACCTGCCTTTTTGGAAAGAATGAAGGAGTGACATTTAAAAGCAATGCTCCCAGTTAATCTAGCAAATTCTCCAATGAACTTGCTCACAGTGAGAACTATCAAGGCTCTATATTAAAATATCCAAATATTTAAAACAATGTTGTTTAACATGATAACCCATGTAAACACAATCTCCTCACATTAAACAGATACTAAGTAATAAAATTTGAGATCTGTTATAGAAGATGAAGTGGCACATGGGAGGTTGTTCTCCACATCCTTCCTCTTCTAACTTTAGATTTAGAAAAAAGAACAGTTCTATATGTCTTTCTAAATTTCATAGAAAAAAAATTATGATAAATTTCTGTGTGTAGTAACTTCCTTTTATATTGCCATTTTTGGAAGACTCTATAGCATAGTGGTTATGATTTAGCCTCTAAAATCATCCTGGTTTGTATCCAAGTTCTGGTTCCAATATATACTAGTTCTGTAGATTGGAAATATGTCTTTATTTCTTTACAGTTTTCCAATATGTATAACCAATGTAATATAGTATAAATAATGTTGATATTACATAGGATAATAACAGTAAATGATATCAAGTGCATATCAGAGTACTTGACAGAAAAATCTCAATAAATATTATCTCTGGGTCTGGTTGTCTGCTTTATCTCTTGGCAATGGATCAATTTTTATTGCTTTTTTTGGCATGTCTAATATTTTTGTTTAAATGTTAGACATTGTGAGTAGAAGAGCAGTAGAGACTGAAGGAAATAGAATTTATGAGCAGCAAAAGCAAAAACAAAACAATGTCCTTTGCTTGGATAGGCTACATGTATGAGTGGTTGAGTTAACCTAGTCAGCAGTTGAGTTGGTTTTGGGATGTTGTTTTGCCCACAGATTCTCACGCCAGCGTGGACATCCTCCATCTCTTCCAGGTCAAGACCTGGATCCAGTGTTTGAACATCCTCAATGCCAAGTTTGTGTTAACCCTTTACCTGGCACTGGGTACTTTGTAGCAGTATAGTATACCAGCAACTTCAAAGTCTCCCATCAGAGGGCTGTTGCTTTCTTGTACTTTGGGTGTAGCTGAGGTACCAGAGAATTTTCTCAGAATTCTTGCTCCACCTTAAGCTTTCAGAAGACTACACATTCCTGCACCACAGAGGGCAACTTTTTCACATTCTTTCCCCACTCTCAATGGCACACTCCTACTCTTCAGTACTTGGGTGAGGTTCTGGTGGAAACAAGGGTTTTTTTCAGTTGTCCTGCTCAAGTCTCAATTTTAGGCAAATCCTATGTGCTAGGGATGCTTATATTTCTATTTCTCGTTGGAGTCTTGTCACCCTTTGAAATTCAGTTAATCTGGTATTTTGACTTCAGTTCTCTAATGTATCCCCCAGGCTGTCATTTTATATATCATGTGGGGTTTTTTTGTTATTTTGTTTTAGTTGTCATTCTTAGAATGTAAGTGATATTATCTTGTAGTATACAGCTTCTAACAGAAACCCCTAAACTGAAACATTTTAAGACATCATTCCTGACCTTTGATGAAATGACTAAGTAAACTATTTGTAAAGATACAAGTCATACAAGACTTTATGCATGCAAGATGCTCAGTAAATATTTCAAATGAAATTCCTTTCTGGAGGGTAGTTAGATTTAGACGTGAACTTTTGTAATCTCAATTAAACATGTAATTCTATAATGCAATACACAAAAGTGAATTAAACTATTCATAGAAGCCTTATAATACAACAGCTTATACATATGTATGCATACTAAACTTAACATCTAAATAAAATTTTAGTGGAACATATACCTTCATTATCAGTATTTTGATTCAATTGCAATACTGGAAAATAATCTCAATCTTCATTTGAAAGAAAAGAAGCTTTTTGGAAAAGCAATTAAATGTCATAATAAATTATGTAACTTAACTTTCAGAATCTTATACACTTTTATTTAAGTAAATGTTAAAAATCAAAACTAGTGTATATGATAAAGTAATTAATTGAAACATTTTAAAATCTTTCATTAATATGTGTGTATTCAGAGGTCATCTGAAATTCAAATTGTTCTCTCACAATATTCATCACTAGAGTATATCAGAATAATATGTAATCTTGTTGAAATGGAGAAATACAGAATATGCACATGATATGAAATATTTTTATCATAGTCAAAAATATTGTTATTCATTAACCATAACAGATTAAAATATTCTTAATAAACCTCTCTTAGATTACATTGTTATGTGTGTGATTCCTAAAAGATACATTAAAAAAAATCCTTATTTGAGGAAAATGTTCCGTGAGAGATGCTGAACAGCAATATCTCAAGCTGAAGTTTCTTACCTTGGCTGCTGTTAAATGCACAGAAAAAAATTGGTAACACCACCTTATCAGTTTTTAATCAAGGATTTCTCAGTCTCATCACTACTGACATTTTGTAAAGGATACTTACTGTGGTGGCACCCTGTGTATCATAGGCTATTCACTGGCATTCCTGGCTTTTACCCAGTAGATGCCAGTAGCACCCATCTAACATCAAACACTGTAGCAATCACACACTATAGCAATCACACATTGCCTAATGTCCCCCGGGGGTGGGGTGGCAAATGCACTCCCACCTGAGAATCATGACTCACCATACTCACTGGACCCAGCAATAAATTTGAAGCATACATCCAAAGATAGGTAATCACAAGTTCTGAAAACTGAGGTATTCAGAGAGCCTTGTGAGCTCTATAGTGAAATGTATATGTGTCAAAATGTGTATACTGATATTTTAGAAAAGTCTGCAGGATATTCACTGAGAGGAAATCAAAACGATATGGACATCACTTAGGTTTACTCAAGATATGGTATATCCTTGAACAAAAGTCATAACTCAAAACTTAAGCATTTAAATGGAGAGAGTAGTACTCTAGGGCCTGGGTTTGTTGAGGCATATATGTGCTGTACAAACATAGTTTGTACTGGTTATGCCATTTCTTGGATGACACATAATTTAGGAGTATAAAAAACCTAGACATTTGGCTTCCCATGTAACTTCATTTTACTCTTCAAACACAGGGAGTATTTTCTTATGAAATGGAAAATAAAATAAAGTTGGGATTTATAAAAACAATACAGAAAAATAGAAGAACAAAATTGTCTACAAAATGGTAAATGAAATATGTTTAAAGAATGAAAGAAAATCAATAAATCTTTATCCTGTACAGCATCATCAGATGCACTTTAGGGGCAGTAGGGTAAACAATTACTATTTTTACACACAGCTTATCTAAGCTTCCACTTCCCAGTTTCCACTACCGCTGCACGCCCGTCTTTTCCTGTTCCTGTTCCTTAAATCCCTTCCTTCACCTCTGAGGAGGGATAATCTCAGGCTCCTGAACAGGTTCCTGACATTTCTAAAGTGGAAATGAAGGATTGGCAGAAAGCGCATCCTTAAAAAATGATTGGCAGAGGCTTGGTGAGGATGTGAGTTAAAGCCTGTACACAGGTGAAGGTGATATAATAATAAAAGCTTGACAGAGGAAGAAGGGCGGGACAGGGAAGAGAAGAAAATAGTCTTCCAAGGCTGGTTTGGAGGTGATTTGGGTGGCATTTAGAAAATGAGGGGGTTTCATCCAGGGAGAAGTACATAACATGGAGAGGGGAGAAAAGAAGTTTATAAGAATGTTGCAGAGTGTTTCCAATTGGATCTACTTTGAAGCTTTTTGAAAGACATAAATGTCATTAACACATCTGGTTACTTGTACTTTGTTCCTCTAAATGTGATTCCTTGTAGGGTCTGGGACAATTAAATCTGGGACTTTTAATAATGGTGAATTCGTTTTGATGGAATTTCTTCAGTGAGGAAAATGTAACAGTATCAGTAAAATATCTGAATGTTAAGCCACTGAGAAATGGGATCATCACTTTAGAAGAGGTCTCCAGAAATGTGGATAGTACAATGGTTTCCTTTACTCCCCTCTTCCTGTTCACTTAACCTTGGCATTCCCGGGGAATCAGCAATGGGGAACAAGTGCAATACTGAGAGAGCAGTCAGAAGTCACCTCAGTGTTTCCGAACTGGGCATAGACAATTCAGTCAATACAGCCTTGATAGCACATAACACTGCTCAATTACCTATGGCATTCTAATGAATTCCCTGCTACTTAAGGGATAATTCTTTTTTCACCAAAATTAGCCAGTGTAATGGAAGCATAGTTCTTACCAAGGGGTCAGAGGAAGATTTAATTACACTTGAACTATGATATCTATCAAGTGCCCTTTTTTTATTTGAACCTCAAATGTGCTGAAACAATGAGATATGTAAATTTGTAATGCATCATGAGTACATTTTCATGAAGCCCCTTGATAGCAAAGTCATTGCATATTATGATTTTTAAAGGAAGGTTGCACACTTATACTGCATTTTAGGCTGGAATCTTAAAGTATGATGATTTTATGTTGAACAGCAAATAATTGTCATCCAGAACCTTAAATGTACAGAAATAAACAAGAAATAGTGATGGGGTAGAAATGACAATGCTTCAATGTCTTCCAAATATGTAATTTTTCTAACTTGAATTGGAACCATCCATTAAGGTGAAATCTGTTATCTTTATCCAAGGAGGTGTTTGGATGGTTAATTATCTCTTGGCTTCTTGAATTAAAATTCTACACCAAGTGGCAATGTAGTCATTGCTGCAAATTATAGTCAAAAGTAGTACCTTATGCTATGATATAGAAATGTCAAGTGCATATTTGCTAATTCAAATTATGTTTAGTGTGTATAGATGGTTTTGAAAAATATATTCTACATCCAGAACATTTCTTTCCCTGGGCTTTTGTGAGCTTTAGTGCATGCACACTCTTGAATTTAGTTCAAACTGTGGTTTTCAATTACTTGCCCTAAAATGAATTTTTCTCTAACACATTTCACACTTCCCAAACCACTACTTTTCCTAAGTAGAAAATTGTACAAGAAACATGAAACATGAGCCTTTTTTTTGGTTTTTGTTTTCTTCCATTAACTTTTTTGTTGCTATTTGTTACCTTGTTTTTTAAAAGGATTTATCATTTTCCCCAAATATGAGACTAAATTATGGAAACCAAAACTAAAAGGAAAATGGCTGCTTTGATTTTGAAAGAATTATTAAAGAAATCATCTCTTATTTTGTTCAACATATTTTCCACAAAACACATGCTATAAACATGTTTCTAAACTTTAAAAAAATATTTTATATACATATATATATAATTTAACATTAACTTGTAACTGACATTGATGTTATTTATATATGTGTCATCTCCCATGAGTCTCTGACTCCCTCAATTATGTTCTCAAAATGCATTTATGTAATACCCAAGATCTTGTCCACAAAATCTAAGATTTAACCAAATGTTCCCTTGAGGTTCCCCGACCCCCCAGGTTTCTGCCTCAGGACTCAATGAATTAATAATTGTTTGTTTGATATTTCAAACAATGAAATGGTTCCTTAACCCACAGGTTCTCAACTGGGGCAGAGTTTGCCAGAATCACCTGGGGAGATTTTTTTTAAACTTGGTATATCTATCTCCTACCCTATCTCTAACCTGAAATTTCTAATAAAACTGATATCTGTAAAAATATGATTTTTTCCTCTAGAGAAATTGTATCTGGACATTATTTTCATGATGCAAGCTACTGAAATCACCTCTGAACTGTTTAACCATAGGTGACATTTATTGCTAGTACATTGAGTTGCTCACAGAATTGCTGTCTGGTCTTATTAACAGATTCAGAATAGGGCAAAACAAAAAAAGCTAGGGAAGAGCCAGGGCAACAATGAAAACCACACCCCAAGTTCCAACCTAAGAGAACGCTGCTGGCCCTGGAATGCCCGAGGCTGCCCCCCTGCACTCCACGGTGACAGGCCCGGAGTGGGCGCTCAGCGCTAGCAGCCCCCACCGCCTTTGCTGCCCCTGGACTGTGAATGCCATGGATCTGTGCCACCTGCCGTGAACATGGATTCTTGCCTTGGCTCCTCAGTTTACTAGTTCCTAATTCAGAATCTGGGGCAATGTACGTGACTTGCCCAGACAAACCAGAGGAGATCCTGGGAAACTGTGTACATGGCAATTTCATATTTTCTGCAAGATTCAGAAAATGTACAAGCAGTTTGGAAGATGGGCACACTCCAGACTCTAGACAAAGGTGTATATGTGCTTGACTTGGAGTCCCTGCCAATATACAACTGCTTTGAGATCACTCTCTTTACTGGTAAAATACATATTTTTAAAAATGCATAGTTGTTAGTTTAACTAGTGGTTTTCTAAATCTATAAATGAATATTCTAAAGCACTGATTCATAATGCATGAACAGATATGAGCTTCACTTAAACAAAAAATGGAAAACAAATCTGGTAATCCAGAATAGGGAAAATTTTATTTTGAATTTGTTTTACCCATCCATATATACCATATATACATATAAATCTTAACTTGTCCTTTGTTTCTCCTATAACAACAATAGTTTTGGCCTGAGAATGAGAAGGCCTGGATTTAGGCTTGGCTGTGCCATTCATGCACGGTACTCCCTTGGGGAGTCATTTACTCTGTGTTTCACTTCCCTACTTTATAAAATAGGTACAATAACACAGGGTCAAAAAACCTCTCAGGGTCCTTAAAAGAAACAAATGATAACCTTCCCGTGGCTGGCTTCTTCTCACTCTAGAGTGTCCTCACCACAGTGGCCCTCCAGGACTACTCTGTCTAAACTGGCCCCTACTAGAAACTCACTCTCTTATCAGTCCGATTTTAGTTCTTTTATTACTCTCCCAAAATATCTTGTTTATTTAGTTCTTCATTGCTTGCCTTTACACCATGAGAATATGTTTCTGGTGAGGAGGTAAAATCTGACTCCTTAACCTATGCATCACATCTAGAACAGAGCCGGGCACACAGCACACACTTAACAAATATCTATAAACAAATAGGTGAATGAGATAAAAGACATGAAAGTACTTTGGGAAAGTTAAAATATCTATGGATATTAAAATAGCTATAGAAATATTGATTTTTCAAGAATTACAACAAAAGTAGTCATTTTTATCTAAATCAGCTAAATTGTCAGCTCTACTGTCAACAAAAATTTAACCACTTTAGCAAATACCACAAATATGGTTTCCCTTCTAATTCTGGCAGAAGAAATACATTTTTACATATACATAAAGAATTGAAAACAAAAGACTTTACATGTCTCTTTCAAAATAGTTTTCTTTCCCTAAAAGGAGAAACTTTCAATGGGGACAAGTTCCCTGTGATGAATAATACAAGATCAAAGGAGGACAGAGGACACCTGCTTCTCTTTCTTTGGTGCTACGGTTCACCTAATAATCTCTCATTCGTTCTTCTTTACAGTGATATACCATTGCCACTGGCCTTCTAAATGCTCCTTTAATTTCTTCCTCCTGCTGCACTACATGATTTTTATGAGGATGAACAAAGAATTACTAGTCCATTTCGATCAGCAATAAATCTCCCTTTTGCCCTTGTTGCTTCTTAACTGTACTTTTAGTCTTACTTTCTTGAAATGATTAATTCAACTGGAAAGGTACTATACTGCAGCATCCTTGGATTCTACTTTTTCTTTCTGACTAACTGCTGTGTGAGCATGACTCATATGCACTGCACTTGGCCAGGGCTTGGACACTTTCCTTGTAGGGCTCGACCAAACCAGGAGTATGGAGTCTATGAAGTTGACAGTCAGGACACATAGGATCTACCCAGATTCTGATGTTTTCCTTCCTTATTAAATTGCATAAATATTCCCTTCTTTGACCAGTTTCATTGCTTTTAGTATAAGAATGGAATTAAGAAAAGTCTACAGTTCCCTATGAAATTCATAGTCTGGAGTTTGAAATATGATGGGGACTGGAAAATTCCCTTACTACTCAGATAATCCATCTCAAAGCGAATATAAAAATAATTTGGGGCATTCCTCACAGATGCAAAAGCAAAACTCAAGAATTATTTCCTTATTTTAATATATGAAAAAAATTGGCATCTTAAAGAGAGCTTAATTAACCAAGAGAGAGTGTGGTCAACTGAGGTTAAAGTAAGCAGGTGATATCCTGGAGGCTAGCATACCAATCTATGAATCAAATCGCTTCAGGTGTCACTTCCTGAGATCAATAACTTAAAATTTAGGTCTCATTTTCTTACCTGTAATTTGAGATGCCTTCTGGATTTAAAAGCATAGTAATCACTAGTAGAGTCTCCAACAAGATTGGTTATCTCTTTCACACAAGAAGTGGATCAAGAGGCTCTATGGGACATTAACATGTGGAACTCACAGCAATTGGGTTATCACAGAGATGCCCCGTTCCAAAAGAAAAAGAAAGAACTAATTATTTATAAGACATTCACAAAATACAGATGATGTCACACAGATGGGGCATCCTAGTGTTTCCTTAAGACTAGGATTAAGGTACAGAGTTGAAACTCGTCTACCTTAAGAAATAATAAAGATGGATGCAGAAATGTACAGCAATGGCACTCTTTATATAGTGATGTTATAGATAGGAAGAGGGAAGGTCTCTTTTGTTTAATTTAATGATACAGGAGTGAACAAGACTGGTCATAGGCCAAATTTTGAAGAACACACCTTTTTGTGTGCAGGACTGGAGGTCCTAGCCATGGTAATTAGACAAAACAAAGAAATACAAGGAATCCAGATTGGTAAAGAAGAAGTTAAACTGTCACTATTTGCAGATGACATGAAATTGTACATAGAAAACCCTAAAGACTCTGCTCCAAAACTACTAGAACTAATATCAGAATTCAGCAAAGTTGCAGGATACAAAATTAACACACAGAAATCTGTGGCTTTGCTATACACTAACAATGAACTAATAGAAAGAGAAATCAAGAAAACAATTCCATTCACAATTGCATCAAAAAGAATAAAATACCTAGGAATAAACCTAACCAAGGAAGTGAATGACCTATACTATAAGACACTCTTAAGAGAAATTAAAGAGGAGTAGACTTTTTTTTAATGACTTATTTTTATTCACTGAATCCTCTTCTCTCAAGAAGATCATCATTCTTATCCCAAATAATGACAACCCAGGCATGACTGCCTATATGCCAACTGCCCCAGGCATCATCAACGTCCTGGCTTATCACTTGAGACAATTTTTCTAGAAGATTAATTAACCAATTAGAATAAAGGGGGCTTTGGTGGGGAGGGATCTTGAAACAATCTGTGAGGGTGAGTGATGCTGTAATAAAGGGGAAGCATATAAGGATGTACCTTTAAAAAGTGATGAGGATTGGTTGTGGCCCTTGCCAGTGCCATTTCTGTTCCTGGATCACTCCTAAGATAGTAGCCAGGCATTTTGAGCTCTTTTCTGAGCACTTTCCTAAGAAAGTGTGCCTATAATTGAGCATGGCTTATATTATCGTAAACATGCTGAACTTCACTCTATTTGGCCAGTGATGGCATACAACTCCTTATAGCTCTCAGGCCAAAGCTAGTTGGAAAGTTTCTCTTATTTGCCCTCATTCTGAATTCTTTTACAGTCCACTATAGAACCATCTCAGCATTTGTTTTCAAATAGAAAATTCTTTACTTTGTTGCTTCAAAGGTTGGGGCATAGTAACGTTAACTCCAGGGTAATAGAAGTATTAATCAGTAGTAATAGTAATAGGCAAAGTAGTAGTAACAAACATGGAAGTAGACATAATCACAAGAAAAGTAAAAATAACAGTGAAAATGGCTTAAGACATGCTTTGAATACTAGCAATAATAGGTATAGCAGAGGGTTTTTTTGTTGAGACTACAACTCCTAGGATTCTTTCTTTGTGTGGCCCCAGAAATAGTGGGCCCAGAGTGAGACCATCTTTCCTAGATTATAGAAGTTCTCTGAGTAGCTCAGGTTTACGGCTGTAGGTCATGTTGCTTAAACTATAAGAATCACGAATGGGATGAAAGAAGACAAGTAAAGCGATGGTACTACAGGTTCTGGAATGTATCTTTCACAGCCCCTGCCATTCAGAGGATTTGGAAATCAAAGAAATTAATTTATGTGGTACTTCTTTCTCTTCATATCTTTGATTGCCTAAAATAAAATGGTAATCTCTGATGTATTTCTAGGGCAGAGAAGTTTAAACTATTATTTACACCAAAAAAAGCAGATGCTATAATGAATGGACCATATAGTGAAATAGTACAATAGCCTTAATCCAGTGTACTCTGAAAAAAATCTCTGGGAAGCAGTATTAATTAGTAATTGGACTGCTGCATAGCTGTACAAAGGAAAAACAGGTGAGAACATGTCAATTCAGCCATTGGCAGCATTACAGAACTCAGAAGCAGAGCACATTTCAGAGACAAGACAGATTAAGCATTTCCAAATCAGCATCTATTGAGGCTTTTTTAAAGGACAAAAAGGAAAAAAAATCAGTACAGTATAGAGTATATAAAGGATGGATGCCCAATATTTTTCTTTCTAGGTGGTTAAATAAGTTATTAACATTGAATTTTAATTCTATGTTAAGGTTTACTTTTTTCCATTAAGGTGAAAATTTTCTAATTAAAACACATGTAAAAAGAAATAAAAACTACAGGAAGAAGAGTAAAGAAAAATAACTAACTCTTCATTAAAACTTGTTCTTAGTTGATAAAAGCCCAACCAATATTCAATTTGGTGGGGTACAGGAAAGGGACAGTATCTTTACAATTCATATAAACTAGAAGGAGAAGTCTAACAAACAAAATATTGACTATCCTTTCAAATAGCTCAATTGGGAAATAATGATTAGTGTCAGACATAATATCACAAGGTCAGTGACCTTTCATCCCATGGTACAATATTTTACTGTGTTTGCCCCAGAAATCAGTTACAATAGACTCTGCCATTTGTCATGACCATCATTTGGATTTTCTGAATGTGGGAATAGTTGACCTTAACCATTCCACAACTACTAGAAGTTGAAGGTCATGCCATATGTCACTGAAAAGAGAATTTGCTCTGAATTGGCAATAAACTCTTGACTTTGACCTGTGACATTAATGCCATGAAATAAGATGTTTTCCATTTTGCAATTTACATAGAAAACACTTGTACTTTATTCCACTAGGCTTTTCTTTTACATCTTTATGAGAATCTTGTCCATTTAAAAGGAAATATTCAATATTTACTGCTAAAATTAACTTGCTTCCAGAGAATACAGTTCTTGAGCAATTTCTCTCATTTTTCCTACTGCTTGTTTGATTGCTAGAGAAACAAAGAGAAATATATATCAATAACTTGAATAATATGAGAAACCATAAACATGATATAGATGAGAACTGAAAATGCTTTTTTTCAGAAATCTATAAATATTGAAGACCTAAGCTTCAAAATGTCTTTATCAATTGTTATATTTTCTTTCCATGTGACTTGTTGAATACAGAAGAAAGACTCTGGCTAAATACTCTGTTGCATTTAATGTATTTAACATGCCATATAATTGAGTCATAAAGTTACACAACTTACAACAAGGATTTCATCTGACAAATGCTCTGTAAGAAAATGTAATGTACTCATATACCAAATACTCATTTTTATGTATTAATGCCTGGTACAAATTTGGTACTTAGGTAATTGCCTGTGGGATATTGGCAAGGAAGGAAAAATAAAAGTTGACACCCCTAACATGGCACCCTGTCATAAAGTAAGTTCCTTGGAACTAGAAAGAAGAAATTTTAGGAAAGCTAAAATGAAGTACTGCATAATTAATGGATACTACACATGGTACCCTGTCATATAGTAAGCTCCTTGGAACTAGAAAGAAGAAATTTTAGGAAAGCTAAAATGAAGTACTGCATAATTAATGGATACTAAACATATAAAATTTTATTTGTTAATTGTAACAACTATATATCAGTGATTTCTAATTTATTAGATTTTTGGGACCTTTTCACAAGTTGATGATAGACACATACACACAAAATGTGATATGTTTAACTTTCATGTTTGAAAATTATTTTCTTCACATAAGCCATAACTATTCTGTTGACAAAATTATAATCCTCTCATTCTAATTTTTCATGTAAAATAAAACTCACTTTCAGAGAAAACAATTTTAGCAAATTGCACAAATAAAGTCAAATGTAAACTTTATTTCTGCATAAAAGTTAATTTCAATAGACAGCTGCTGTTGTTTGGCTTATGTGAAAAGCTGAAAAGATGTATGGTACATTCCATTCACTTAGATATTAAATGATTTTCAATTTTGATGGTAACAAGGTTTTCAAACCAAAATGCACATAAATATACTTTAGTAAATGATACCAGAGTTCTCACAGTCCATTTCATAACATCTTTATAAAATTCTGTCAAGGAGTAACTGAATTTTTCAAGGTCTGAGTTGAATTTCTACCAATTCTTTGTCTTCAAATTAATGAGGTCACCTGGAAAAATCTGTATTAATCTGATAGAAATGTATTCTGCCATTAAAACACTGACATAGTTATGTATCTCTTATCTCCTCTTCCAAAATAAGAGTTAGCCAAAATATTTCTAATTTAGCATCATTAATCATGGTAAATACGGAACTAAATCTACTAAAAAAATCAATCTATTTTTCCTATTACTAAGTCAAACTTGTTACCCAATATATCTAAGCAGTGAATAAGTTTATTACTATAAAACTGTTTTGAATAAGTTGTAGCACTTGTAGCAGTGAATAATAGAAAAGGATATTAAGAATACAAGTCATTCACAATAGCATAAGAAGAATAGCAGTGAATAATAGAAAAGGATATTAAGAATACAAGTCATTCACAATAGCATAAAAAGAATACTTAGGAATAAATTTAACAAAAGAGATACAAAACTTGTACTCTGAATACTACAAAACATTATTGAGAGAAAGTAAAGACCTAAATAAATAGAAAGACATCATGTTCCTTAGATTCCTTAGATTCAGCATATTTAATATTGTTCAGATAGATAGGAATGCTTTCCAAATTGATCTACAGATTCAAAATAATCGCATCAACATCCCAGTTAGCTTTTCCTCAGAACTGGTAAGCTAATGCTAAAATTCATATGGAAATACCAAGGACTCAGAATACCCAAAGTAATCAACAGTTTTAAAATTATTGTTTTATGAAATTGTTTTTTAAATCACATAGAAGAAAAGAGTTATAAACTATATGCCATCATTTGTATTATCTATCTAGTTACTTAATTACTAGATCTCTTTATTTTGTGTGTGTGTGCATTCAAGTAAATGCTTAGTTTCCTTTCATTTCAGCTTAAAGGCTTCTCTCAGTATTTCTTACAGGGCATCTTCTAACGACAAATATTTAGTTTTTGTTTATCTGGGAATGTTTAAATTTCTCCTTAATTTTATCAAAGACTGTTTTACTGCATATAGAATTCTTGGTTGACAGTCTTTCTATTTCAGTACTTTAAATGTGTCATTCCATTGCATTTTAGCCTTCATGGTTTCTGATAGAATCCAGATGTTAATCTCATTGAGGAGATCTTTGCAAGTGATGAGTCATTTTTCTCTTGCTCTTGTTTGTCTTTAGTTTCAAAGTTGATTATGATGTGTTCAGGTATAAATCTCTGAATTTATCTTACTTGGAGCTCTTTGAACTTCTTGGACATATTGGTCAAAGCTTATAATAAAATTTGGGAAGTTGTTGGTTCTTATCTCTTCAAATATACTATCTGATCCTTTCACTCTCTCCAATGATTTTAGAACTTCCATTATGTACAAATTAGTATCCTTGAGGTTAAGTATAGGTCTTTGAGTTTCTGGTCATTTTTGTTCATAATTTTTCTTTCTGTTTCAGATTGGATGATTTCAGTTGGCCCATCTTCAAGTTCATTGATTCTTCTGCTAACTCGGATCTGATATTGAGACCCTCCAGTGGATTTTTCATTTTAGGTACTGTACTTTTCAACCTCAGGATTTCTATTCAGTACTCTTTTATACTTTCTATCTCCTTGTTGATATTTTCTTTCTACTGATACATTATTCTCATGCTTTCCTTTAATTTTCAGCCACTGTTTCCTTTAGTTCCTTTAACATATGTATAGTTGGTGATTTAACATCTTTATAAAATCTTGGCTTACTGAACAGTTTCTACTTACTACTTGCTTGTTATGTTTTGTTTTACTTTCCTATACACGGACTATACTTGTCTCTTTGCATGTCTTGTACTTTGGTTAAAAACTAGACATTTTGAATAACATACTGTGCAACTTTGGAAACTAAACCCCCATGTTCCATGGATTGCTGTCATTGCTGTTTATTTGTTCAGGGACTACTCTGAACTGATTCTGTGGATTCTGGATAATTTGTCACGTGTGGCCAATGAAGTCTCTACTTGGTAACCTTGAAGGTCGGTGAGTTATTGGACAGAGATTTCCTTAAATCTCTTGAAACAATAAATCTCATGTGTGCCAAGGCGTTGTGGGGAAACAGTCACACTTTCAACCCTCCTGCAGGATAGTGCAACTCTACCTTAACCACACTTCTTGCTAACACAGAGCCTCTAGATTAGCCAGAGATGAAAGACGAGCACTTTCTCAGGTTTTCCTGGGTGTACACACAGCCCTGCACAGGGTGGTGCCCTTCTGGATTCCCAGGAATATGTCAGACCTTTACAGAACTCTTTATAGACATCTCATCCTCCCATATTTTTCCTAGGTTTTTTTGACCAATTTATTTGGTAGCTCCAACTGGTATTGCTGCCTCAAGCAGCAATGTTAAACTGCCATTGATTTTTCTTTTTTAAAAAAAATGCCTTGGTTACAGGGCTATCCACACAGAGGGAATTCTCAGACAGATCAGATGAAGACAAGCACTGAGAATGGAGCTTTTCATGGAACTTTTGGACAGCTCAAATAGTGAAAATTCTCTGGAGATAGGACTCGGGAGAGTTCCAAACCCTTTCATTCATTTTATGTGGCTGCTGTTCTTCACGGACACTGTAGTTGTGAAGCTGTTGGTTTTCAAGGCTACTGTGGAGCTGGGGAAATGAACATGGAGTAAGACATCCATAAAACTCACTGCTCATACTATGATTCAGCTGGGCTTTGTTTTTTTGTGTTTTGTTTCTTGACAAATGCTTCTCAAACTGTTATAAGCATTTGGTTAATTTAAAGAGTTCTGAAAAATTTCATCTCAACTATTTTTGCTAGTATTTTTCTTGCTTTTATTGAGGGATGGATTTTTGGATATCCTTATCTCACAATTCCAGGAGAGGATCTAATCACCTTACATAAGCAAATTGTCAGCAAAGCTTATTCAAAGATCATGTGGATTATAGAATATGTTCACCTAGTGCATTAGCGACTTGAGATGACACCAGTCCAGTGTTATGGTATCCCAATTTTAGCATATTATTTCCTCAGTTATATTACCTTTGCTTTTGCTTTCACCTCTTGTGATTTAAAAAAATATTTTTTTAAATCTCTTTTGGTAGTGGACAAAAGGAGCTATGGATGGAGAAGTTATAATGGGCAACAATATAACCCAAAACATAAAGAAATTATAAATTCAAAAGTCAGTATATAATATTTTTCAAATACTTTAAAGAAAATTTATCTCAAAGTCTTGATCACCTGAATAGTCCAGTGTCTAAGATATGCAACAATTATTCATTTTTAAAGGCTAAAAGATACAGAGCAAAGCAACTACAAACTAGTAAGTCTCGGGGGAACACAGATGCTAAACACTTTGAAAATATTTGAAGGGTTAACTTGAACCACAGACAAAACTCACATTTTGGAGTAAAAAAAATTATAATTGCCATTAAAATTTTATGATAGTTTATGTTAAAATTTTAAAAATAGGTGTTAGATGTTGATAGTTCTATATTCATTACCTTATTTTCACTTTAGCTATTTGTTATCATTATTGAAGAATTCCTTCCTTTTATTGAGCAATATTTAAACACAAATCAAGAGAACTGTTTATATTAAACATTTATTTTTCCACAAAGAAATATTTTTAAATGTTTAGAGAAAATTTAAATTGAATTTTGTAGAATTAAAAACATTCATCTTCTGTAATCCTGTTACTAATTGGTCAAAAGATCATGAACCAATTTTCATATTTAAATATAAAATGGTATTGTTCTATTTTAGCCAATGCAATAAAATGAGAAAATTAAGAAGTGTCAATATTTTTAAAACATAAATTTAAATCATTATTATTTATAGTCAAAAAATGTTAACAGAGAAAACTCAAAAAGTAAAATTTTTTAAATCAAAATTTGTAAGATAAATATTTCACATACACACTCTCTTGTATAACAGAAATACCAACTCCAACTGAAAATTTGTTAAATCCTATTCACAATAACAAAATAACTAAAATGCATGTAAAAAAAAGAATTATTAAATTGAGGAAACCTACGATATTGCTCTATGGGATAACTCAATACTGTAAAGCTGGCCCATTATTCCATGCATTCGTGGTAGGCAAAGACTAATACCCTGATGATGCCCTCCTCCTGGGATTTATGCCCTTTGTAATGCCCTCTCCTTGACCATGGGCTGGATCTAGTTATTCAAGTGAATAAAATATGGCAAAAATGATGAACTGTCAATTCTGAGATTGGATTACAAAAAGACTGGTTTCTTCCTTGTTCCTTCTCTTTCACTCTTTGTAGCTGGTTCTGAGGGAAGTCAGCAGCCATAATGTAGCTGATTTACAGAGAAGCGATGCAGTAAAAAACTGAGGGCAGCTTTCGGCCAACAGCTGAGAGAAAATAATATCCTCAGGCCAATAGTCCATGAAGAACTGAATCCTGATACCAGCCTGGAAGCAAATCCTTCCCCACTCCAGCCTTGAGATGATGTAGCCCCAGCTGACCCCAGCTGACCCCTTATAAACATCTGCAGGTTTATAAAAGACTTTGAGGCATAGGCATCCAGCAAAGCCATGCCAGGATGCCTGACCCACCAAAACTCTGAGATAAATTTTTTAATTTAATAAATGTAATAATGTAGTTGTTTTAAGCTGCCATATTTTGGAATAACTTACTATATGGCAACAGATAACATAAATTTCAATACAAATATAACAAAACCATTTATGGAATTAAAAAGCTATTATTAAAATACTTCTAGAAAATGTTAAAGAATTATCAGTGCAGGTATGATAAAGGAGGGCAGTGAGAAGGTTTTTTTTTTTCCTGTAATCTATTATAAAAATACAACCATTAAAACAGGATGTCTTTGATTTAGGAATAGACACATATAAATAGAAGAGAAAAAGAAGTACAAAAACAAAGGTTATATATGTAGGGATAAGGGAGCGTTTGAAATCAGGAGAAATAGATAATTCAATATCTTCAGGGCAAATGAGTTTTCTCCTGGGGAAAAAATATAGTTAAAAAAGCCAATATTATTATTATTATATATGCTAAAAACCTATTCACAGTAGATTAAAGTGCTAAAAGTTAAAAAAAAAGAGTATGTATTTTTTTTATTTTAGGTTGCGAAGAAGTACTTTCTAAATAAGACCAAAACCAAAAGACATAATGGGAATATTGACTTGTCTGACAGAGAAATTTAAATCTCCTCTGTGTTTAGAGATACTATTCACAGACTTGCAACAGGAAGGCCAAACTGGAAGAAAATGTTTGAAAAATAGTAAAGAATAAGTAATATACCATAATCTAAACATGCATTCCACAAAATAGTAAGAAAAACAACTCCATAGAATATTTTAAAAAGCAATTCAAAAACAAATCTTTCTTGACTTTCAATGGGGTTATATCCCAATAAACCCCTCTTAAGATGAAAATATCCTAACTTGAAAATGCATTTAATACACCTAACCTTCCAAACATCATCACTTAGCCTACCTTAAACATGCTGCTCAGAACACTTACATTAGCCTACACTTGGGAAAAATAATCTAACACAAAGCCTATTTAACAATCAAGTGTTTGATATCTCATGTAATTTATTGAACACTGTATTAAAAGTGAAAAACTGAGTGGTTGTATAGGCACAGAATGGTTCTAAGTGTTTCTGGGGTTACCCTTGTGCCTGAGCGGCCAACCGGGAGCTGTGACTCTCGCCACTACCCAGCAACACTAGGGGGTATCCATGCAGCAGAGCGCTAGCCTGGGAAGAGATCGAAATTCAAAGTTTGAAGTACAGTGTCTACTGAATGTGTATTGCTTTTGCACCATCATGACGTCAAAAAACCATAAATCGAACCATCATATGTTGGGGACTATCTAGATATATGTATGAATGTGTTATATGCAGATTGTGTGTGTGTGTGTGTGTGTGTGTGTATGGGTGTGAGTGTGTATACAGTACATCCTCATTATTTACAATTTCATAATTGAGAATTTTCCTGCTCCCTTAAATTTAGATGGAACCTCAAAATCAACACTCAGTAGTTTTTCTCAGTAATTCATGGACATCCACAGAGTTGTGAAAAATCTGAGTCATCCCGTGTGACGTTTCCAGCTGAGGTGAACCAAGGCTATGCTCTGCCTTTCTGTTTCAGCTCTCAGGCGCTGCCCAGTGCAGGGAGACAGAGTGCCGGTAGCAGAGCGCAAGAAGCTCCTACTCTGGGGCTGGTTCAAGGGGTTACAATCTCAACTCTGGCACCTGTTAGTGGGGCGGCCTCAGGCAAGTGACTTAACAGTTCTGAACCTTGTTTTCTCTTGTGTAAAATTAAGAAAATAGAATTTACTAGCATGAGTTGATTTTTTGAAATTTTAAATTTAGATTATAATCTGTGTGAGATTGTGTGTGTGTGTGTGATTTCCGCTAGAAGCAACAGCCGTATTTGCTAATTGCATGTTTGCAGCATATTTTTTATTTGCTGGCAGAAGTAACTGCCAGAAATACCAAGAATCTACTGTGTGTGCCTGTATACAATAAACGTAAAAATGCTCAACCTTACCGGTAATAATGGAAATGTGTATTTAAATCGTGAAAATTTTTACCATCAAATTACAAAAATAAAGGTTGATTATACAAGGTTTTGATGAAGGTACAGAAGATAAAGAACTGATCAACTGACAGGGGGAAACACACAAACTAATACAAACTTCTTCAAGATAACTCCATATCTAGGAAAACCACTCAATCATTTAGAAAGCTGTCTCACAGGCACAGGATTACTTTAGATTGTAAGCAAAAATTTAAAATAATCCAAATGTCTATCACTTAGGAAATGGTTTAAAATATACCATCCACTTCAAAAACAGTATGAAAAAATAAGAGAAGTAGAAAATATATATACCAAAGTATTGTAGTCCGTTTTATTTCAAGTGAAAATTTTTTCAAACTACATGTGGGGAAAAAAAATATATATATATATATGTAATGCACAGGCACACATATGCATCATTCAATATACAGATATAGGTAAGCTATAATTATGTGAATACATTAAAAGTTTTGAAGGATATCCTACAAATTGTGTGTAGTAGCTACCTGCACTAGTATAGTACAATCGTACTGCAGAAGGATGGAGTTGTGACATCAAGGTTTTATTGTTGTTTTTTTTGTGAAAAAGTTGCCATTTTTCACTTAATACTATTATTCTTGAATATTTCCACTTCTTTAAAAGAAGCATGGCTTCCTTGCATTACTTTTAAATATAAGGTTTACTTTTCAATTATCATTCAAGTATTTCACTTAATTAAACATCACAAAATTTTTAGTTTTGTTTATACTTCTTAGCCTAGATATATTTTTTCCTACCATTATCTCCATTGCCTATTTACTATAAAACTGTCTGGCAACATTTCAATGGAAGTAAAGTGGTTTACTATTCTCTATTAAAAAATATTATAAAGCTAACACAAAATCCAACACCCCTTAATCTGTCTAAAACCTCCTAAAGAGGTTTTATTTCTCCCTTATATAAATGTGGAGGATCTCCTTTCATTTGTTTGTTTAAACATATTTAGGCATCTGGCAACTCTGTTCAATTTTAAGTAAAACTTACAAAACTGATATGGTTTACTCAGAGGAAATAAATTATACCATTAGGAATGGCACAGCCTTTATTTTTCCCTATGAAATATCATATCATACATAGCCACAGAAGAAATGTCATTTTCCAAGCCCCAGAGTAACTGTTATGTGTGGCTAAGAGATCATTTAATTTGTTCTTAATGATTTGAATCTTTTCTCAGGGTCAAAGGCATCTTTTATATCAACTTGTTCTTACAAATTAATGTTTTGAAGGAAAACAGTAAAAGTCAAGTTGCTTGGGAGTACATTAAATTATATGCTAGTTAATAGTGTTAGAGAGACGGCTTAGAAATAAATTGCCACAATACCTTTTAATAAAGGACCTAAATGCACTTTTTGGTTCTGTGTTAAAAGCAGATGCCTATTTGGCACTGTTTGGAATCCCATTTGCCCTGTATATTTTGATTAATATTATGCTGGGTAATCTGCTCTATGTGGTCTAGGTTCAGTAACCTCACTGTAAAATAATGAGCCTTCAAGAATAAAAAATATGCTCACTATAAAGTTGCATATTCTGAGAAGCAGTGAACATATTCAAATGAAATGAAAAAATGAGGTTTTCACCCAGTAAATTTGCTCGAAGTGAAACTAACATTTCTCAATTTGTATTTAGCTGTCAGTCCATGCACTAAAAACTGGACGAGCTATCAACCTTTTGCATGTGCTTTCTAAAATACCTTTTCTTCTCTGATTCAAGCCATAGGACTCTGCAGAAGTAGTGGTCTTAAGGGAGCTAAAGCAACTGGGATACAGCCAATGGCAGTGAGTTCACACTGTAAGTGGCATCTTCAGAAAAGAACTAGCACTCATATTTTATGAAACATGTAACATGATTTACCCAGGGTTGTCAGAAGAGATGAATTTCAGCCAATGCAAGGTAATAAATAGTAATATGTGCTGCATATATTTGACTTATAACCCTTGATATTTTGAAACAAAATTCTTTTGAAGAATTCATTTTATACATCATAAACTTTTCTATTGTTTTTCTTGTTTGGGCTGTCTTTGTTATCAGACTGCTTATGAAAGCATTATTCAAAATTGCAAATGAAACAATATTTTTAAGAATACTCACATAGGACTTTCTTTCCAGGCAACACTTGAAATAGGAAACTTAGGAGTGTAGAAAATGGTTGGTTTCTTTACATCAGAATATAGACAGGATAAAAACCCAGTAAGTTGTTTGTCCATGCTTATGGGAAATTTGTTATTAAAGTTGAATGCTATTTCCTTTCATGAAACACTTAATATCTTTTACAAACACAGAGAAAATAGTTTTCTTATATTTATTTTTACATATTTGGGATAAAACTTGAAGGCTCATTAATGCACAGATAGGAATTTTTATTCAAGGCAGAATACTTTCCACTGAATATAAATATAGCTACTTCTCAGATCATCTTCTTTTCATCTAATAAACACTATGTTTAATGTTCAGTCAAGAACCAAATGAATGGTTTACTTTGCTGTCGTCCAAGGGATAACTGTTACAAGACCATTCAGAGTCACATGGAGCTTTGCATGTCAGTTTACATTTCTATCTTTGTTTTTCTCCCACACATAAGCACACAAATTTGTTTAGATTCTCAGTTAATTACAACTATACAATTTTAGCACTATATTATACATAAACACATAATTTTAAAATCTAACATCCACATTTCTGTGTGTACGAGTATATATTTTCAGATAATATCGATAGATTTCAATATTTGGTTATGTTCTTAAAACACCAAATAAGTGAAGGAACTCTCCCCTCTACACATGCACATACCCTCTAACACATACATTATTTTGTCAAATACACATACATTTTCCATGTACTATGGACATGACATTGTCCCTGAAACTGTGCCTGCTTTTCCATTAGTGATTCTGTTTTGAAGTTTCTCTTGGCATATCCTTTCGAGTTCACAAAGGAAACTTGAAGCTGGCCCCTGTAACAAGGCCTCAGAGGCTCTGCATTTGCAGTACTTCCTCACATCTCAATAATAGAAAACAAGACTTGGGAATAGATATATCTCCTCAGTTTTATGAGGAGTGGGAAGGCTACTACTTGAATTATTCATTGAACAGGGAATAGGAAGATTATGTGACCACAGCCCACCTTTGCAACTGAACATTTTAACATCATTATAAAAAAACATGTATTACACATCTGTTATGATGCTGAGCCAGGCACTGTATAAACTGAATTTATGAGAATTACTCTCTATAAATTTCCAGGTAAGACATAACTGAATATCTCTAAGACAGATAATGAAAACCTACTTATGTAAATTATATAAATAAGTCAATAAATATGTTAACCAGAGGTAAAAACGTACACACTACATTTAATTAGAAAAGGTTTTTGTTTTTGATTTTATATCAGGTGCTTTTATTTTTTTTTAATACCAGGGGAGGAAGCAATAGAAGATTTTAATAATTGAGATAGAAGCCAGAGCAAATAATAAACATCTATATTCTCCTATCCTAATCAGCTTCCAAATCCTAATATTTTATATATACTGAGTATAAATTATTCCTAATGTCACCACTGTTATCAAGAAAAGGTTTTAACATAGGCCAGCAAGTTAACTATATAAGCTTTCCCAACTTAAAATAAATTGAGAAGGAAAATTAAGCCTGTGCCTGTGTTGACACTTAGGTTGGCTAATGATTTTGTCCTCCCTATTAGGTAAATCATGAAATGCTGTTTCTTCTTAAGACAATAGAAGCTCCAGGACAGTGCATTCAAAGAACTTTTTCATAATTTAATAAGGCATTTATGTAAAGCCCAATAACTAATCCAGAGTGTCTTGTTACTCACTTATTTAGTGTTTGTCACTATTCTGGGCCCTGAAGAAACCTAAACGACCAGGGCACAGCCTGTTCTCAAAAATGAGCCCCTAATCTAGTAATCAGAAAACAATAAAGAGAATCAGTCAAATACGTGGATAATTACAGTAGAGTACTCTGCATGCTATGCTGCGAGTCTGCAGAGAACTACCATCCAGCTCCAAATGAAGATCCGCAAACTATACCCCACAGTACAATCACAAGTTATAGAGAAAAAAAAAAATGGAGGGACTCTTGGGGTAAGTGTGAGGAACGGTGGTGATAGGAGCATTACACACGAGGACCTTGGAAAAGTCTAAGGGTATAGAGATGTTTGTCTCTTGTAAGAACTGCTTGGAGGAAGGGGGTAAGAAAATGACAAAGTATGGTCCACCAAAAAGCTTATCATGATGAAGCCTATCATGTATCTAAAGCAAAGAGGTTTAAACTTAATGCCAATAATTAGAGGAATCATTAAATAATATAATCTGAAGAGTCAGGTGCCAAATGGTCATTTTGGAGAAACAAGTCTACTAGCAGAATGGAGGGCAGTTGGAAACGCCAAAGGATCATCCAGGAAACCTCAGAAGGCAGGATGGGATTTGGGGCAATGAACGTCTGAGGTTTTGTCAAGAGATATTTCTACAGTGTGGCAGTCATGTTTTTCCATGTAATAGACTGCAAAGCATATACATAACCAATTGTCATTCTAACTAGCGCAATTGGCACAGCATTGGAAAGATGATAGAACCAAGAAAATTGCCCTGGTTCTCATTTTAAATAAGAATAGTAGCAAAACGGTACAAAAATTTAAAAAAAAAAATTATCCTAAATTCTCCATTTATTTAGATGTATCTATGATCTCAATTCCTAGATGGTTCTCTAATCTTCTCCAATGGACAGACAGGTATGTTTGCAAGAATGGTAGCACTCAGCTTTAGACATACCCTAGTGCCTGAAATCCACCACTTATTCTTTTTGTGCTAATAATTATAAGAGTCATGTAAGGACCATCTCCATTGGAAGCATTTCACTTCTGAAAAAAATAACTTTCAAAAAGACCCGAAAAGGTATTTGGGATGTTCCCAGGGTCAGACTGTAGGTAATCATCGTCCAATTACCTTCCTTGACTGATCTCTTGAATCTAAAAGCCTGTCTGAAGATGGCTATACCAGAGAAATATTTTTAAAAAGGTACTAGCAAGGAACTCAGATGGGATGTAATCTTGGGCTGACCTGCATAGTGTTCCTAGTTAAATTATCTGTACTTTGGGTAATGTATCTTCTCTTGTTTATGTGAAAGGTTATTAGGAGTATAATCTTTGTTTTCAGTAAAACCATAGAAGTGGGGGAGATTGGGTGGAGAATAACATTCAGGCTGGTAACAAAATAGTGTAAAAGATTAAAAACTAATGCTTTAGCAGAAAACAGCTGAGAAAGAGAATCCGCTGTGGATAGGCAGATATATTACTATGTTACCTCAGGACTAGAACTTCAGTTTTGTTGACCCCAAGAGAAGTGAGAAGTCAAAACACTCTTTTTTTCCCTTCTTTACAATGTCTCATTACATAGATGATAGATGGATGGATGGATGGATGGATGGATGGATGGATGGATGGATGGATGGATGGATGGATGGATGGATGGATAGGAGTTAAAAGCCCATAAAATTCAGGTCAATGGAAAATTAGTCAACTAGTCACAATTATTAAGTAACATTAGTCAAAATTTGTAAGATAGATCTGAAGTAATTACCAAGACTAAAGCCCAGAGAAAATTTAGTTACAAGCAAGGTTATGAGAAATGGAAAAAAGAAAGAGAAGATTCAAAATTCATCAAAGAATTCTAGGAAGAGAGGAATTCTAGAAAAAGAGAGTATACAGAAGGTTGGAAAGGCAATAAGAATTTTTCCAAAAGACATCCCAGATATGCTAAGGACAATAATTATCAAGCAGGGTAAATAAAAATAAGCCTATATCTAGACTCGCCATAGTCTATGCACAATGCAAAAGAGAAAGAGAATATTTTTAAAGCAATAAAAATGTCTACCCATCAGAAGTGAATTGAAATCTCAACTAACAGCAACAGTGAAAGCTATAGTCAGTGGAACACTGTATTTAAGTGATAAAATAAAATAAATGAGAATAGAATTATATGCTCTGAGAAATTATCTTTCAATAGTGTAACAGGAACATTTTTAAATAAAAAATTGAGAGAGCTTACTAGAACTAGACCCTCACTAAAGGAAATATTAAAGATGGACTTTGGGAAGAAAGAAAACCTAGAAAAAATGGTGAACATATACTAAGTCTAAAATAATGTTGATAACATACATAACAAGAATTCTAAGTTAAAATGAAAAAAAAAATCAAAACTGTGCTCAAATCCTGGATAATATTATACATAAAAGGGAGAATGACTGGCATAAAGCATTCCGATCTATAATTTAAAAGCCAGATTGGATATAAGTAAAATACCATTGTGTGCTTTTTATAAGAAACACTTTTAACCATGGCACTGAAAGACAGAAAATAAAAGGACAGGGGAAATAACATACCAAGAAAAACTGATATAACTATTTAATTTCAGACAACATAAACTTTAGGGCAAAATAATTTATAGAGATAAGAGAAACTGAATATATTAATATATGTCTTAATTTGCCAACAAGATATAATAACTTCAAATTGTTGTGCACCTAAAAACATAGTTTACAATATGTAAAGCACAAAGGACTAGGAGAGTAAGTTGACAAGTTCATAATAAGAATGGAAGGCTTTAATACAACCTCTGTATATGGCTGGAGTTAATAAACTAAGCATATAACATGAGGAATTTGTTAAAAAAGAAAAGACATAATAAACCCAAGGAAAACAGAAATAAGAAACTAATAAATATCACAAATAATACAAATTTTTTTTTCTTCACAATAGAGAAGATCAAATTAACAAAGTCAAAAGTTGGTCCTATGAAAAGATTTCACAAATACCACTGAGCATCCACTAGCAAGAATAATTAAGAATTAGGAATATTAAATAACTTAATAATAATTTAATAATTAAAGCATATAAACAGATACAGAAGATATTTTTAGATAATAATTGACTAAGTTATGGCAATATATTTGAAAACATATAAAAAAGACAAATTTCTAAATTATGTTACCTAATTTTGTCTGAAGTAGAATCTGAAGAGTTACATAACCAAAAAGAAAAATAATAGCAATTGAAAATTTCCTACAAAGAAATTTACACATAGTTTTATAGGAAGGTTCTACCAAACATTCAAAAAGCAGATAATTTCAGTCCTATACAAATTCTTTCACAGAAGAGAAAAAGCAGAAAGACTCTTAAATTCACTCTGAGGACAATATCTCCTTAATACAAAATCAAATCCTTATTAAAAATTAAAGACCATTGTCATACATGCACATTTATTCTAAAATTCTAAAAATGTGAACTGAATATACACAGCAACACTGTTCAAAATAGTGAAAAATTATAAACAGTCCAAATATCCATAGAACAAAGAATGGATAATTTGTATCATATTCATATTATAGAATATAGGGATATACATAATACATATAGAATATAGAGGGAGACTATTAATAAACAGAAATTTCAAGATAGCAGTGATCTCAGCAGGGGAGAGGTACATGATCAGGGAGAACACACTGAACTTCAAAGGTACAGGTACTATTTTGTTTCTTAATCTGAGTGGTTGATATATAAGTATGTACTTTATGTTTGCTATTTGGAAAATATTAAATACACATATGAAAATTTGAATGTATAGCATGTCTCATTCAATACAATAAAACCTAGTGTATTATTTATAACAATATGCACTCATTTTAACATTGTATTTATTAATTTTATCATGCCCTATTTTTCTCAACTTGAGTATAAGCCTGCTTTACTCTACATTGCCTTGTTCAATTATTAAACTATTAGACATGGAGGTCCTCAATGAATAAGTGTCATTTGATCTACTCATCAGAAGTTGGTATGTAATAATATAAAGGGAACAGTTGTCTCAGCTAAATGTCTACAGCATTTAACCTAACTTTACATTCTGAAAATTGTAATTTGTTAATTAACTGTGCTTAGCATTTCTGTTTTCCATATTATTCATTATTTTCTTGCCTAGATTCTGACTTTAATGTATGATTTCATATAAACAACTCCCATCTCCAGAATTATTGTGTCCTGCATAAAACCACATAAGCCCTAAGTAATTAATTTACTTGTGGGGCTAAGTACAATATTGGGTTAGTCTATTCCCTTTAAAGAGCCATGGACCCAAGAGTCTTTCACTTTTACAATTTGTTGAGGCATAACAGAGGTTTTAGCTGAACTGATTTAAAAAAAGAAAGGGAAAAGAAGCTATACTAAAATAATTGCATATTTAATGCCTACCATAACTTCTATTTACAATGGCATTTAAACCACTATTTAGTGCAAATATTTTTTTCCCGTAGTTTCTCTTTCAAATGTTTGGAAGATGCTTCCTATAACTTTTGAAATGCTTTTAATAACAATTATATAAAATGTATCTTTTGTTAAATCCAAAAGAAAAAGAGATGTTTACAAATACTTTTCCAAATTCTGCATATAATAGACTACTATTTCCTCTGGTATGCTAATGGAATTTAAAAATCACTAAAATGAAGATCAAAGATTATGATATCATTATACTGGAAAAACTATTAATACTAAAATATAACTTTCCCAATAGACTTGACAAACACCATATTTGGATACTTAGGTATTGTCCTAGAATTTGGGGAATGTATTCTTTATTTTCTCAAAATTTATAGATTCTATTGTTTAAAGTAATATCTGAATATGAGGATCTAACTCTATTTAGGACCTTTATCATGGTCATAGTATCCCTGTGATATCCTCAGTATGTATTTTGATACCTTTAGATCCTTTTCTTTACAGACATAAAGAGCATTTTAAAATAAATGTGCTTTTTAATAGGTAAACTATACTGAATACTTTAAAGTAGATTTATTTCATATATAATTATGCTGACATGTTTGCTAAATTTATTTTGTCTTATAAAAGTGAAATAGAGGAATCACTGGCAAATCATTATCATTAGATATCATAATCATTATCAGATTTGATTCTCTATAAGCAGAGCCTGAGATGGGATTCATGAGGAGAGTAATCTACAGAAGAAACCTGTGTGAGTGAGGGAACAGGACAGGGAAGAGAGGGAAGTTAAGCCAGGGCGGTGAAATTTACTTTCAGTCTGATCCCATAGGGGAGCTTTGGAACGTAAATTGTCCTACAGAATATGTTCTGCCTTGAAGTAAGGTTATTAGACGTTTACACACAGTATCAGTCAGTGACACCTACAGGCTACCTGAAGGCAGTGGAGAGGCAGAGGCTGAATTCCTAAGTATCTCCAAGCAAGATGGCTCCAGAATCCTCAGAGCAAAATTCCAAAAAAGGTTATAGATGTGGGTCATTACAGCAAAATTCTACCATGGCAGATGGGGATATATGGACACCAAACCAAAAAAATGTTCCCAGGGCATCTAAGTAGTGCACCAATGAGTCTGTGGCAATTGCCTCCCTTCTCTAAAAGTATTAGCTCACAAATGACATAGGCAGTTTCAGTCCTGCTTAGGAATGGAATGATATCAAGCACATACTACAGACTCAAGAAATATTTACACTAAGAATGGACACATATGTGAATCAATGGGATTATTTGGCAATCAGCAAGCCATGTTTCCATTTACTTTAAGTTCACTACCATCTTAATGAAAATTGGCCCTGTTGTGGATTGAATACATTGATATTCACGTACAACTTTGAGTGCAGAGAAGAGCTCACCATATTAAAATCCCCATCATCTAATGTGGTGTTTAGAATTGTTACTATGATTTTCAACTTAAATCTTATTTTTCAAAATCAATTCATTCAGTATTTCAATCAATACATTACTTTTCTATATAATCAGGATATAAATGATAGCTATTTCTCTGGCAGGTAGTTTAGGTAAACAGAAAGATAAGGAGATATGAGTCAAGGAATTGTATCATCTTGCTAAATTAATACATTAGCAAGTCAATGAATAAACATTGGTTAGTTAGTTTATGTGATCAACCTATAACTATTGTCCATGATTTGTGGTTCATATGTTTATATAACTGCAATGGTAATGTAATGCATTTTATACTGTTTTTTACCAAGCTTACATCATAAACAGTTAAGTTTTTCTACATGTCCTTTCATACTTATAGTAATGAATATTACATTCAGACACATATGAATGCATCCTACTCTATTGGATTATACTACATGCTAGTAAAATATTTCAGTTTTAGATACTTTTATTTTGTTCATGATTTCCTATCACTATTAAAGCTACAATGAACATACATCAGGAAATTTTGTTGTGTTTGATTATTTCATTGAGATGAATATTCATATGAGATGAACATAATATTCAGTTCTAAAGCAGTTTAATTTCTCTGCCATACTGCTTTTCAGAAAAGCCATACCGAATTACTATATTAGCAGTGGTGAACAAATACAGCAACCTCTCTGCAGTATCACCAGCGTTGGATATTTTGGCTTTAATTTGTTCAATTTTATTGTCTAAAACAATATCTTAAGATGCTTTATTTTACATTTCTTTGGTAACTAGACATGCTGATATCTACCCTATTTATAAAGTTTATTTCCCCTTTTATAAACTATCATATTGCTTGCCCATTAATTGATTTGGAATCTTGAATCTTGTTTACAAATATCTCTAATTACTCAAATTTTCATTTACATATTCTAAGGATAGAATTATACAGTTTCCATACATAGTTTATCCACATTAAAATTCACTTTTATCTATAAATATTTTTATATTTGTTACTCTGATAAATCTTTTTTTTTTTTTGAGAGGGCATCTCTCATATTTATTGATCAAATGGTTGTTAACAACAATAAAATTCAGTATAGGGGGGTCAACGCTCAATGTACAATCATTAATCCATCTCAAGCCTAATTCTCGTCAGTCTCCAATCTTCTGAAGCATAACAAACAAGTTCTTACATGGTGAACGAATTCTTACATAGTGAATAAATTCTTACATGGTGAACAGTACAAGGGCATTCATCACAGAAACTTTCGGTTTTGATCATGCATTATGACCTATAAACAATCAGGTCAAATATGAATATTCGTTTGATTTTTGTACTTGATTTATATGTTGATCCCACATTTCTCCTATTATTATTATTATTTTTATTTTTAATAAAATGCTGAAGTGGTAGGTAGATGCAAGATAAAGGTAGAAAACATAGTTTAGTGCTGTAAGAAGGCAAATGTAGATGATCAGATGATCAGGTGTGTGCCTATGGACTAAGTATTAATCCAGGCTAGACAAGGGCAGCAAGACATCCACGGATGCAGAAGATTTCTCTCAAAGCAGGGGGGGTGAGGTTCTGAGCCTCACATCTGTTGATCCCCAAATTCTCATGATAAATCTTTTTTAAATTATATTTCCTAACTGTTGTTAGTTACTGAAATAAAAAAATACAAGCATATTTATATATTTATGCTATAACTAGATATCTATTAGTTTGTGATGGACTTACATGGATGTTCTAAGCATATGATTTCATAAATATGTATGTGAACACACACATACACAAAACACATTCTTGGCCAATATTCATTTCTCACTTATTTTTAATATTTGCATTCTCAAGACATCTAAATGCTTTATTAATAATTTAAAAATTAATCCATTCCTTTTAGGATTCTGAAAACAGCTATGTACCTAAAATACACATACATGTACACTCAGACATATACATATACACAGATTTGTGTATAAGTGCTGCTATTGATTGGAATAATGTTTTCCTATTTAGCAAGGAAGAACTCATTTCATATTATAAAATGCATTTATTTGGTTTTGAATTCTAGCAATTACTTTTTGGATATCATTACATTATTATATGTTATTTTCTTATTTAACTTCTTGATGTGGTACTATGTTCAATTTTTTTCTGATATTGATATTGATCCCTAGACTACTAAGGAGGCATAATCTCTTGTTCATGGTGTAGTATTCTCTAAGTACAGCAACTGAATTCAAATTATTAGTGCTTAATATAATTGTCAACTATATCAGTAAGATGAGTAAGATGAGTGAGGTAAGTGAAGGTGAGAAACTAGATACTTCAAGAAGTTATTTCAAAGGAAAACAGACAAAAATGTATGGATCAAAGGCAAGAAATGAGATGGTCCCCAAAGGCAAACATCATGCATAAGAATTTTTCTTGGGCAAGTCCAATGAATAGTCACATTATGCTTTGTGTCATATTATAATTAAGCATAAATATGGCCATTAGGAATATTTTCAAGTAACCATCTCTACAACTGCTGACAATGAACAACAGACAGTGAACCCTTCGAAGGCAGAGTGCTCTTTCCCTTGTTGTTGTGAACAAACAAAAGAATGCTTTTGGAATATTATTCACCCTTAAAAAGAAATCCTGCCATTTACAATAACATGGATGGACCTGGACATTATACTAAATGAAATAAACCAGGCAGAGAAAGACAAATATCATATGATTTCACTTATTTGCAGAATATAGAAACAAAACAAAATGAAATAGCAGCAGACGCAGAGACACTGAGAAGTGACTGATGGTTACCATAGGGAGAGGTTGGGGTGGGTGGGTGAGGAAGGCATGGGGGCTAAAGGGGCACCAAAATTTTCAATCATAGTGTAAGCTGGTCACAGGAATAGTAGTAGAGCATGGAAAATAGAGCCAGTGATTCTGTAACATCTTCTTTTGTAGACAGATAGTAACTGCACTAGTGGGGGTGAGGATTTCATAATATGGGTAACTACTGAACCACTGTGTTGTATTTTTTTGTTATTGTTATCATTAATCTAAAATTACATGAAGAACACCATGCTCACTAGGCCCCCCCATCACCAAGTACCCCACACACACACCATTACAGTCACTGGCCATCAGCATAGTAAGATGCTGCAGAAACACTACTTGTCCTCACTGTGTTGCAGAGGCCTCCCCATGCCCCCCCCCATACATTATACATGCCAATCATAATGCCCCCTTTTTTTTTTACCTGCCCTTATCCCACCCTTCCCACCCATCCTTTCTAGTCCCTTTCCCTTTGGTAACTGTTAGTCCATTCTTGAGTTCTGTGATTCTGCTGCTGTTTTGTTCCTTCAGTTTTTCTTTGTTCTTATACTCCATATATGAGTGAAATCACTTGATACTTGTTTTTTTCCGCCTGTCTTATTTCACTGAGCATAATACCCTCTAGCTCCAACCATGTTGCTGCAAATGGTAGGATTTGTTTTCTTCTTATGGCTGAATAATATTCCATTGTGTATATGTACCACTTCTTCTTTATCCATTCATCTACTGATGGACACTTAGGTTGCTTCTATTTCTCAGATTTTGTAAATAGTGCTGTGATGAACATACGTGTGCACCTGTCTTTTTCAAACTGGGCTGCTGCATTCTTAGGGTAAATTCCTAGAAGTGGAATTCCTGGGTCAAATGGCAGGTCTATTTAGAGCTTTTTGAGGAACCTCCATACTGCTTTCCACAATGATTGAAATAATTTACACTCCCACCAGCAGTGTAGGAGGGTTCCCCTTCCTCCACAACCTCACCAACATTTGTTGTTGTTTATCTTTTGGATGGTAGCCATCCTTACTGGTGTGAGGTGATATCACATTGTGGTTTTAATTTGCATTTCTCTGATAACTAGTGATGAGGAGCATCTTTTCATGTGTCTGTTGGCCATCTGAATTTCTTCACTGGAGAACTGTCTGTTCAGCAGCTCTGCCCATTTTTTAATTGGATTATTTGCTTTTTGTTTGTTGAGGTGGGTGAGCTCTTTATATATTTTGGATGTCAAGCCTTTATCAGATCTCTCATTTATGAATATACTCTCCCATACTGTAGGTAACTTTTTGTTCTTTTGATGGTGTCCTTTGCTGTACAGAAGCTTTTCAGCTTGATATAGTTCCACTTGCTCATTTTTGCTTTTGTTTTCCTTGCCCAGGAAGATATGTTCATGAAGAAGTCGCTAATGTTTATGTCCAAGAGATTTTTGCCTATGTTTTTTTCTAAGACTTTAATGGTTTCATGACTTACATTCAGGTCTTCGATCCATTTTGAATTTACTTTTGGGTATAGGGCTAGACAGTGATCCAGTTTCATTCTCTCACATGTAGCTGTCCAGTTTTGCAGCACCATCTGCTGAAGAGACTGTCATTTCTCCATTGTATGTCCATGGCTCCTTTATCGTATATTAATTGACCTTATACATTTGGGTTAATGTTTGGAGTCTCTATTCTATTCCACTAGTCTGTGGCTCTGTTCTTGTGCCAGTACCAAATTGTGTTGATTACTGTGGCTTTGTAGTAGAGCTTAAAGTTGGAGAGCGAGATCCTCGCTACTTTATTCTTCCTTCTCAGGATTGCTTTGGCTATTCAGGGTCTTAGGTGTTTCCATAAGAATTTTTGAACTATTTGTTCCAGTTCATTGAAGAATGCTGTTGGTAATTTTATAGGGATTGCATCAAATCTGTATATGGCTTTGAGCAGGATGGCCATTATCATGACATTAATTCTTCCTAGCCAAGAGCACAGGATGAGTTTCCATTTGTTAGTGTCCTCTTTAATTTCTCTTAAGAGTGCCTGGTAGTTTTCAGAGTATAGGTCTTTCACTTCCTTGGTTAGATTTATTCCTAAGTATTTTATTCTTTTTGATGCAATTGTGAATGGAATTGTTTTCCTGATTTCTCTTTCTATTGGTTCATTGTTAGTGTATAGGAAAGCCACAGATATCTGTGTATTAATTTTGTATCCTGCAACGTTGCCGAATTCCGAAATCAGTTCTAGTAGTTTTGGAGTAGAGTCTTTAGGGTTTTTATGTACAATATCATGTCATCTGCAAATAGTGACAGTTTGACTTCTTCTTTACCAATATGGATTCCTTGTATTTCTTTGTTTTGTCTGATTGCCGTGGCTAGGACCTCCAGTACTATGTTAAATAACAGTGGGGAGAGTGGGCATCCCTGCCTTGTTCCTGATCTTAGAGGAAAAGCTTTCAGCTTCTTGCTGTACAGTATGATGTTGGCTGTGGGTTTATCATATATGGTCTTTATTATGTTGAGGTACTTGCCCTCTATACCCATTTTGCTGAGAGTTTTTATCTTAATGGATGTTGAATTTTGTTGAATGCTTTTTCAGCATCTATGGAGATGATCATGTGGTATTTGTCTTTCTTTTTGTTGATATGGTGGATGATGTGGATGGATTTTCGAATGTTGTACCATCCTTGCATCCCTGGGATGAATCCCACTTGGTCATGGTGTATGATCCTTTTGATATATTTTTGAATTCGGTTTGCTAATATTTTGTTGAGTATTTTTGCATCTACATTCATCAGGGATATTGGTCTGTAATTTTCTTTTTTTGTGGGGTCTTTGCCTGGTTTTGGTATTAGGGTGATGTTGGCTTCATAGAAAGAGTTTGGGAGTATTTCCTCCTCTTCTATTTTTTGGAAAACTTTAAGGAGAATGAGCATTATGTCTTCTCTGTATGTCTGATAAAATTCCGAGATAAATCCATCTGGCCCGGGGTTTTGTTCTTGGGTAGTTTTTTGATTACCGCTTCAATTTCTTTGCTTGTAATTGGTTTGTTTAAATTTTGTGTTTCTTCCTTGGTCAGTCTTGGAAGATTGTATTTTTCTAGGAAGTTGTCCATTTCTCCTAGGTTTTCTAGCTTCTTAGCATATAGGTTATCATAGTAGTCTCTAATAATTCTTTGTATTTCTGTCGGGTCCGTCGTGATGTTTCCTTTCTCGTATCTGATCTTGTTGATGTGTGTTGATTCTCTTTTTCTCTTAAAGAGTTTGGCTAGAGGCTTATCTATTTTGTTTATTTTCTGAAAGAACCAGTTCTTGGTTTCATTGATTTTTGCTATTGTTTTATTCTTCTCAATTTTATTTATTTCTTCTCTGATCTTTATTATATCCCTCCTTATGTTGACTTTAGGCCTCATTTATTCTTCTTTTTCCAATTTCAATAATTGTGACTTTAGACTATTTATTTGGGTTTGTTCTTCCTTCTTTAAGTGTGCCTGGATTGCTATATACTTTCCTCTTTAGACTGTTTTCTCTGCGTCCCACAGAAGCTGGGGCTTTGTGTTGTTGTTGTCATTTATTTCCATATATTCCTTGATCTCTATTTTAATTTGTTCATTGATCCATTTATTATTTAGGAGCATGTTGTTAAGTCTCCATGTGTTTGTGAGCCTTTTTGTTTTCTTTGTGCAATTTATTTCTAGTTTTATACCTTTGTGGTATGAAAAGTTGGTTGGTAGGATTTCAATCTTTTGGAATTTACTGAGGCTCTTTTTGTGACCTAGTACGTGGTCTCTTCTGGAGAATGTGCCATGTGCACTTGAGAAGAATGTGTATCCTGTTGCTTTTGGATGTAGAGTTCTATAGATGTCTATGAGGTCCATCTGTTCTAGTGTGTTATTCAGTGCCTCTGTACCTTTACTTATTTTCAGTCTAGTAGATCTATCCTTTAGAGTGAGTGGCATGTTGAAGTCTCCCAAAATGAATGCATTGCATTCTATTTCCTCCTTTAGTTCTGTTAGTATTTTTTTTCACATATGCTGGTGTTCCTGTGTTGGGTACATATGTATTTATAATGGTTATATCCTCTTGTTGGACTGAGCCCTTTATCATTATGTAGTGTCCTTCTTTATCTCATTTCTTTGTTTGTTTTAAAGTCTATTTTGTCTGATACTAGTACTGCAAGACCTGGTTTTTTCTCCTTGTTGATTGCATGAAATATCTTTTTCCATCCCTTGACTTTTAGTCTATGCATGTCTTTGGGTTTGAGGTGAGTCTCTTGTAAGCAGCATATAGATGATATAGATGGATCTTGCTTTTTTTCCATTCTATTAATCTGTGTCTTTTGATTGGTCCATTCAGTCCATTTACATTTCGGGTGATTATTGAAAGATGTACTTATTGCCATTGCAGGCATTAGATTTGTGGTTACCAAAGTTTCAAGGTTATCTTCTTTAGTATCTTACTGTCTAACCTAACTTGCTTATTGAGCTATTATAAACACTGTCTGGTGATCCTTTATTTCTCTCCCTTCTTATTCCTCCTCCATTCTTTGTGTGTTGGTTGTTTTATTCTGTGCTCTTTCGTGTTTCCTTTAACTACTTTTGTGGGTAGTTGATTTTAATTTTTGCCTTTAGTTAGTATTTGGTTGGTCTGCTTTCTTTGCTGTGATTTTATTTTCTCTGATGACATCTATTTAGTCTTAGGAGTGCTCCCATCTAGAGCAGTCCCCCTCTACAATACCCAGTAGAGGTGGTTTGTGGGAGGCAAATTCCCTCAACTTTTGCTTGTCTGGGAATTGTTTAATCTCTCCTTCATATTTAAATGATAATCGTGCTGGATACAGTATTCTTGGTTCAAGGCCCTTCTGTTTCATTGCATTAAATATATCATGCCATTCTCTTCTGGCCTGTAAGGTTTCTGTTGAGAAGTCTGATGATAGCCTGATGGGTTTTCCTTTATAGGTGACCTTTTTCTCTCTAGTTGCCTTTAAAACTCTTTCCTTGTCCTTGATCTTTGCCATTTTAATTATTACGTGTCTTGGTGTTGTCCTCCTTGGGTTCTTTCTGTTGGGAGTTCCGTGTATTTCCATGGTCTGTTCAATTATTTCCTCCCCCAGTTTGGGGAAGTTTTCAGCAATTATTTCTTCAAAGACACTTTCTATCCCTTTTTCTCTCTTCTTCCTCTGATACCCCTATAATGTGGATATTGTTCCTTTTGGATTGGTCACACAGTTCTCTTAATATTGTTTCATTCCTGGAGATCCTTTTATCTCTCTCTGTGTCAGCTTCTATGCATTCCTGTTCTCTGGTTTCTATTCCATCAATGGCCTCTTGCATCTTATCCATTCTGCTTATAAATCCTTCCAGAGTTTGTTTCACTTCTGTAATCTCCTTCTGGGTGTCTGTATTCTCCCTCCAGACTTCATCCCTTAGCTCTTGTATATTTCTCTGCATCTCCATCAGCATGTTTATGATTTTTATTTTGAATTCTTTTTCAGGAAGATTGGTTAGGTCTGTCTCCTTCTCAGGTGTTGTCTCTGTTATCTTTATCTGCCTGAAATTTTGCCTTTTCATGGTGATAGAGATAGTTTACAGAGCTGGCACGAGTGACAGCTGGAAGAACTTCCCTTCTTGTTGGTTTGTGGCCTTCCTCTCCTGGGAGAACAGTGACCCCTAGCAGCTTGTGCTGGGCAGCTGCGCACAGATGGGGTGTCTGCTTCTTGCCTGGCCATTGTGGAGCTCCGTGGTTGTTGTGGACATGGCCTGCCTCAGGCTGCTACTCCAATATGTTGGAGCCATGTCAGAGGGGAAACAAGCAGGAGGCTTTTTATCACCGTGAAGGGCCTCCAAGAAGTGCTGCTGCCCAGGGGGTTAGTGCGCCTAGAGTTCCCTGGGATTCCAACTGCTGGGCTAAGTGTCCCAGGACACTTCTGTCCAGCTGTCAGGTCCCTGTCCCTTTAAGACTTTCAAAAAGCACTCATTTTTCTTTGTACCGGGGGCACCAGCTGCGGGGACCCACTCACAGGTCATACTGTCCTGTTTCCTTAGTATCCAGCACCCCACACACTGTGTGTCTGCACTCCGGTGTGGATGGCTGGGGCTGGCTATTTAGCAGTCCTGGGCTCCCTCTCCCTCCCTGCTCTGACTCCTCCCCTCCCACCAGGAGCTGGGGTGAGGGGTGCTCAGGTCCCACCGGGCTGCGGCTTGTATCTTACCTCCTTTGTGAGGCGCTGGGTTCTCACAGGTGTAGATGTAGTCTGGCTGTTGCTCCATGTCTTCTGGTCTCTCTTTTAGGAATAGTTGTATTTGTTGTATTTTCAAAAATATATATGGTTTTGGGAGGAGATTTCCACTGCTCTACTCATGCCGCCATCTTGGCTCCACCCCCCTGTGTTGTATTTTTGAAATGAATATAAGATTGTATATTAGTGATACTTCAATTTAAAAAAAAGAACTTGAAAAAAAAGAAAAACAATGCTTTTGGTATCTGGTACTGTTTTTATGATTTAATTTTATTGTAATTATTTTTCTACTCATGAAACTCCTTGAAGTACCTCACTCTTTATATAATAAATTACTTGGTTCTTATCTGCATAAGAATTCAATTATGGATTCATTCTCTACATATTTCAAAACATAGAGAAATATCCTGCATTGCTCTCAAATATGTGAGTGTGCCTCTGAACCCTTGCAAATAAAGTACTTCTCATCTTGCCAGTGTCTTAAACTCCTATTTAAACATTGCAACATTTTTTTTAATACAAAATCTTTCTTCCTTTTACCTGCAACTTTGCAGAAAGTATTTGCTCCTTCACCCACTCTCAGTTATATCTTTGTTTCTGGTAAATATAATGGAAATATATATAGGGTTAATAGCTGTAAGAAGGAAAAAAAAGAAATTCAAATCTTAAACCTGCTACTTACTAGCAGTTTTAGATTGAATGATTTACTGAAGGATTTTGCTTTCTCTTTTGCTAAGTGGGATACTGTCACTTCCCTCACAGGTTTAGTTTAAGACATTTAAGAAAAAATGTATGTTAAATCTCAACAAAATTAGCTCCTTTTCTCTCTTTTCTAACACGTTGAATGTTTGTATTTATATTTACCATTGAATTCTTTTCCTATTGTAATGTTTTGCCCGTCTACTTGAGGTCAAGGACATTTTATTCATCCTTGTATCTCATGTTTGACTCACTGAGTGTGGAAAATCTATTACTGTGCTCCAGCCCCTGGGAATCAAAAAGACCAGAAAGTGCTTGCCCAGTTAATTCCTAAACTCATTTATGTATTTGTCTTGAGTGCCTCCTGTGGTGCTTGTACCTACTGTGTATTACTACAAATAGAGAGGCTTGTTGTATGTGCTTTTTGATGTTTGGAAGAAAATAGATTGATTTTGTTGCCTCATTCCTGTTTTGAAAATATATAACAGATATTTTCTATGAACTCATTATGCAAAGATTTTATTCCTGTGAGTCTGACTTCTATTTCTTATCAATGTCAGTCAGAACGGGGATCTCAAACTTTGTGACTTTAAGAAAGTTCTAGGAGCCTCCATTACTGGCAAACCCATGTGGAACTGTGACACACAGGTGAAAAGTTATAAATTGAGTCATATCCTCTATGAAATGAAAATGGGGCATTTGCAATGATACTTCAGGGGCATAAATCCATATCATAAGGATCACCTGAGCACAGTGCCGGCTGCAGCTGCTCTGGAAGATCTTTACTCTGGGTCAGTCCTGAGATCTCTAGGAAAAAACATTCATGTCTTGGTCCCTTAGCTACTTCCAGTCTTCCTTATCACTGCCTCAAACAAAATTACTCCCAAACTTTGAAATCTCTAATAAGACTTATGTGAGATGAAAAGCATTTCCCTGAATTACCTGGCAGGGGAGATATCATGATCACATAGGTGATTTTCTTAGGGAAGGTCTCCTCCACTGCATTCCAGATGGGCTGACACCTGCAATTCCCTCACGTGCAACAAACTTGATTGCATAATTTGGTAGTGGGGGGACTGTGTTTGCACTTTCCTTAAGAAAAAAAGCATTTTCTTAAGGCAAGTACAAACATTTCTTGGAGTTTATTTCAAAGTTGGAAAGATTGGGTTGAAAAGAATAAAATTTGGTATTGTAGACCTATATTCACATCAACTCATTAGGAAAACTAAACAACTTCCACACAGCAGCAAACGATCCCTCTGGATTGCAGTGGTGATACAGGAGACAGAAAAGGTAAGTAGGGACTCACAATGCTCATATCATTTTGACTTGTTACAGCCTTTACCACTATTGCTTCTAATGGATAATCAAAGCATGAAGACATTAAAACACATTCATAATTGCATGGAAATGGAGCCTCTGCCCTAGAAATTTTCTGCCTGCCTTAGGGTCAATCTATTGTTGACATCAGCATCAATTAAACTATATCTCTATTTGTATGATTTATTTTGTCCATAGCCTTTACCAACCATACCATTTTTTCTCCCACAAATAATAATCCTTCTCAATGTCCAAAATATATATGGCATCCAAGCCATACAAGTTCACCATAAAGGGCACCCCCCCACACACACACACATACACACACATTTTCTTCACATATTTCCATAAATGTTTTTCCTTTTTTCTCCTGTGGTATTAAACAAGAACTAACCTACATTTTTTTTTAAATGGCAATGGGAATCTATTTGCAGTCTGAAATGCATTTTGATTACACCTAAAATTATTTAAACTATTTCCAAGAGGATACTATGCCAAGAGCACATGGAAGTTTAAGCATATTTTTGAAATATTATATCAAATAATTTTCTGTCAAGTATGTCTAATGCTTTACTTACACATATTACTTTGTGGAGTTATTATTCAGGAGGTGCATCACTTAATATTCTACTTACTAAGTAAAGGTAACAATGATTTAATTACCAAAATTAATGCTAACCAAATGAATTATGTTGTCCTTAGTTAAGCTTAAAAATATTGGTATCAATTCCTGGTAGAAAACACAAAGATATTTCCTGCTTTTGATAAATTAATCAAACAATGTTAAGCAATTGTCAGTAATATATTTCTTTGAACTCAAATAAGCAGCTACCTACTCAGTGCACTAGCTGAGAAAAAAAAATCAGTTAAAAGAGAATCCTGCAAGGCTAACATAGAAAATTGTACAACTCAATATATATCATATTGAAATGGAAAATATGAATTAATTGTTACAAAGAAGGAGCTCACAAATTGGCAAGAGTATCTGTCACAGAAAATAATCTATTAGAAATTAATCTGGCCCAACTAGATGCTTTCGCTAATAGAATTGAATAATCAAAAGAATATAATCATTTTTCCAATGGACAATTATACAATTAATTGCCTTTTCTTGACCTTTCAGTTCTGGTTAGAATTCCATTGATGAAATTGTCATAAAACAATGACATTAAAAACTGTATTTACACAAAAGTTCCAAAAGAGGTCCCAAGAGTCAGCTGAAACAATTTGAGGAAAAATAAGTAACAATAGTATTGGGTTTTAACAAAGAACATAACTATCCATGAGTCTTTATTGATTTTGATTTTTTAAATTTTTATATGTAGAATTTCCACATAATAGTATTGACTTTTTTCTCTTGATGTACAGTTCAATAACTTTTAGCATATGTACAGATTTGTGTAACTAGCATCACACTCAAGATACAGAACAGTTCCATTATCACAAGTATAGTGCGCTATCCTTTTATAGTTGCTTCCTCCCCTGATCCTACATCTGGCAACCACTGATTTGTTCTCTGAAACTGTACGGTTGTTTTTTTTTTTCTTTTCAAAATGTCAAACAAATGAAATCAAACAGTATGCAACCTTCTGAAACTGGCTTTTTCACTCAGCCAAATACCTTTGATATTCACCAGAGTTGTTACACAGATAAGCAGTTTGGTTTTTTCTGTTGCTGATTAGTATCCCATTGTATCAATCTGCAGTTTGTTTATCCATTCACCCATTGATGGACATTTGGGTTCTTTCCAGTTGTTTTTTGTTTTGTTTTTACAAATTTGAATAGACTGCTATAAACATTTCTGCACAGATATTTGTGTAAACACTGGTTTTCAGTTCTCTAGACTAAATACCCAGGAGTGGAATTGCTGGTTTATTTGGCAAATGTATGTTTAACTTTATAAGAAACTGCGAAAACGTTTTCAGAGTGGCTCTACCATTGTGCATTCCCACCAGCAATGTATGATCTCCACATGCTTGCCAGCCATTAACAGAGCCAGCAATTTTTTAATTTAGTCATTATAGTCAGATGTGTAGTGGTACCTCATCATGATTTTAATTTTCATTCCCCTAATGGCTAAGGAGATACAACATATTTTCATATACCTTTTTGCCATCATTGTATCTTTTTTTGCAAGTGTTTGTTCAAGTCCTTCAATCAATTTTTAAATGTATTGTTTGTTTACTAATTCTTGTATTTTGAGAGTTCTTCATATATTCTGAATACATTTCATTTGTTGGATATGTAATTTGTTAATATTTTTACCGAGTCTGTAGCTTGTCATCATTTTCTTAAACTGTCTTTCACAGAACAAGTTTTTAAATTTTGATGAAGTCTGATTTATCTTTTCTTTTTCTTTTATGGATCAGTGTTTTCAGCAACATACTTAAGACTTCTTTGTCTGCCACTAGGCCACATAGATTTTTCTCTTAAAAAGTTTTACAGTTTTTTTTATTTTTAAATGCATCATCCATTTTGAGTGAATTTTTGTATAAGGTGTAAGCTTTGGACTAAGGCTCATTTTTTTTTCTGTTCCTTTCATCCAAGTGTCTGTCTCTGTAACGATGTCACACTGTCTTGATCACTATAGCTTTACAGTTAGCCTTAAAATTGAGTAAAGTGATTGCTCCAAATCCATTTTTCTTTATCAGACTGATATAACATATATTTGATTAAATGAATTAGGTTGAGGGAGTAAAACTTTCTTATTGAAAAGTTGAAGATAATATAGAAAAAATGAGAAAAAAATGTTTAAAAACATCACCACCAGGCCACCACAATAACAACTGCTATAAACAACATCCACTAGTGAATGCCAACATTTTTAGTGGTCAAAATGTTAAAGAGAAACAGGATAGTGGCAAGGCCTGTAGGTATATCTTCCCAGATTATTTATGCTACAATGTGGTTTTAACAGGTACTTTCAGGTTCTTTGATACTCCTCCCCTCCAGTGCAGGCTAGATTTAGTGACTCACAAAAAGTAGAATATGGAAAAGTAAAAATTACAATTTTATAATAGAGGAATCTGGCAGATAGCACTTTAACCAAATGGTCATGGTTAGCATCACCAGTAATAAATCATGTTGATATTAGATACTCTGATACGATGCAGTAGTAAGAGCACATCTCCTCGTGGTATATTTTTCAATAATGCATAACCTCAATCTAATCATAAGAAAACATCAGATAGACCCAAATGGCTATCAAATACTGACCAGTGCTCTTTAAAAGTGTCAAGGTCATGAAATACAAGACTCAGGGACTATCACAGAATGGATGGGGCTATGGAGACATGATGACTAAATGCAACATAATGTCCTGCATTAGCTACAGGGAATGGAAAACCAGGGGGAAATGGTAAAAACCACATCAAGTCTATAGTTAATATCATTATGCCAATGTAATTTCTTAATTTTTCTAAATATACCATAGTTAAGTTTAGTTGTTAACTTTTGGGGGAGATTTGTGAAGGGTAAAGCGAATTCTCAGCACTATTTCTGGAACTTTTCTATAAATCTAAAATTATTTTGAGACAAAAAGTCTAAAAAAGCCACATCATCCTTTGTTCACTTAATACAAAAGTGTTAACCAAAATATTAACATTGTTTTATTTATATGCTCTATTAAAGGAATTAATCATAAGCATAAAATAATCTTTTCACTCAGAAAACTTAAATTTTCCCTTTTTAAGTTAGTAACATCTAATAGTGAATAGTAACATCCATATTGAATATATGTTCTGCTGTTAGAAACTATACTGTATACTTCCGGAGTGCATATTTATTGCTCTTGCCAATGTTTTCTCAGTTTTTTTTCTTTTAATAAAAACACCATGATTCACTTGAGGAATCTCTCTCCCCCACTCTCAGTTCATTTGGTTTTGGATGGGGATATTTTACGGTAAGTATAAGTTTAAGACTGGACCTTCAAAGACAAGTCTTCAAAAGCCTGGTACTAGTAATGGATTCAAGGATGAGTACATCACTTTTGATATTTCAATCAGGGCTAATCCTAGAACATTTCTTAAGTGTCTAGAAAACAACTGTTTCTCATTGCACTAAACTGTTATGATTGATGTCATCTTAATCATAGAACTACTGGGATCAATGATATGGAGATAAAATCAACACAGTGAAAAAAAAGAGCCAAGAGATGAGAAGAATAAGAAAGAGAGAGAAATACCTGGTCTTGATGATACTATGTAAGCCACCTTATTGAACTATGTCTAAAGATTGTTCTTCTGGAAAACTAACCCCAGACTGTTCAGTTTGATGAAACCAATAAATTCTTAATTCATACTTGTAATGGTGGAATTTGAATTAAATCATATGAAGTTTGCATCAGAAAAAGTCTTTCAAAATTATTGATGTACATGTTGGATAAAATAAAGCTGAGGTACTTGTGTCCTGAGAAGAAGCAACAATGATTTATTTTGAACCCTACTGATTTATCCCATACCCTTTACACTTAAAGGTGAAGTAGAAAATGACAACCCATCTTTCCTTGCAGTTGCACACAATACAGAAGATATTACAAGAGGGCCCAAAAGCAAAGCAATCAATGCTATAAAATTAATAAATAACTATGTGTGTAGTATTCAATAACCAGAGACAATTTGGGGCAGCATCTAGAAACAAGCCCCAAACGACTTAGAAAGTTCAGTCAAGAATCTTCACAATCTCATACAGGATATAAATAAACTGCATTTGTATTACTAGAACCAAAGAAAAGAAGGAGCCATAAAAACAGAAGGTTTTATAGAAGCATGACCTAAACAAATAAAATCATGCCTCTGTGCTCACACTTCCACCCAGCTACTCAGCAGAAACTTCATGGATTAAGAAGATTGTGTATATATCCCATCTGCCTTCTTGTGCAATCTATGCCTTCAATTCCTTATAAACCCCCTCCCCAATTAATCTGAAATACCATATTGAGTATATAACTCATAACTTAAAGTGTAAAGAGAATGGATTGATTTCATTCTTATTCCATTTTAGGACATATTCCAAAGAAAAACTGTTCTTTTGAGAAAAGATCTCTAAATTGAAGATAGAGTATTAGCAGACCTTTGAAAACCACATCAGGTATGATAAGATTACATCTATAGTGTGCAGGTGACGTGATTTTAAAATAAAAAATCCTTCGGACTCCTTTCCAAATTAATCATTTTAGCATTCTTTAAATTTTCTACTCTTGACAAACCCCTCAGTGCCTCCCACCTTTATATACCCAAATGGCTCATAAATTAAGTTGCATAAAACTACATAGGAGATTTACAAGGGCTCCGTAAAAGGACTGGCAGAGGTTCTTCCATTCACTCTTTGAGTGGGAAGGGCATGTGGAAATGGCACTGGTTTGAATGACATTTGGAGTAATGACCTGCCATTCTGCTGGCACTTTTAGTGTTAAGCAAGTGATCTGCAAAGTAAAGTGGATTCACAGTTAGAGTCAGCGCCAGTGCACAGGTCGCCTGTAAAAATAGAAGATTCCATTATTCTTCAGGCTCCCTAGAGGGAGCAAGGTCTCTAGCATCATTACCAGGACTAAATCTGACTTTTCTGCCTCCCCTAATTTCCTCCTAGTAATTATAGGTCAAGCACTCTTTTGTAAATTATAAAACCTTGTTCTTATCAAAAATGAATAGCCGAGGAAAAAATTATAAAAAGAGTTCAAGGAAAAAAATTTCAATTAGAAAACCAGCTAATTTGGTATGACCAAAGACTGTCAGGCATACTGACAGTGCTCTATTATGCAGTCATTTGGGCTCTTTCAAATTAGTTATGTTAATGTCCTGTGAGTGAATGTAACACTTGGATGGGACAAGATTTCTGCAATTAATTTCTGCAGTCAATGAAGAGACAAGCAAATTTATTTTCCCCCTCTCTGGGAATTGGTGGTTGAGGGTGTGAGGTAGCGAAAGTGCATTTAGGAACAGAGTACAAGCTAAACACAAGCCCTAAATAAAGCAGAAACAATGGGAGCCAATGCCTCCTCATTCATTCAATTGACAATGTTTTGCAGCTTAAACCTGTTTTATTAATTATGTTTGACATTTCCTTAATTAGTTTCATTTACACCAAATCAATCCCTACTGCTGTATGGCATCATTTATCATTTTGAAAAATTTGCATACTGAGTGCTGACTTTTCCTACTTAATTATACATTAAAAGTGTCAAGCGCACTTGCTGCCTGGCATTATCTGCAGCAGAAAGGTTTGTGGCTGGACGGTGATGGTATTAATCATTAAGAGCCCCCAAGTGCTGCTGGGTAATATCTGGGGAGTGGAGTGACTCTCATTTTAACGCTAGAGAGCAGAAGTGCTTTTGTAAAATGACCCAGAGCAAAAACAAAATAAATGACCTAAAACATACGTGTACTGTAATGCTTTGCTCTTTCAATAAAAATATGTTTTGGTGGGAAGGTTTCTCTTAACTATTCATTTTCTGTATGTTTAAACACTATGAATCCAATAGTAGTAAACTTGTGACCTCCGCTTAGACTTGAAAACAAGATATTTTGGTGGAATATGTAAGGGTGACTTTGTAGCATACATTCCAATATAGGCCAACATGAATGTGTTACTTTACAAATGAAAGCTAGAAAATATAGTATGCCATTAATACAGTGATTGATGTTGCTCATTTCTTTTCTACTTAAAACTTCCAATGAATAAGCAACTATTTTTCACTGAACATGCAGCACAACTAAACATAGAATATAGTAAAAATCTACTACTATAATAGAACTTCATTTGTATACTCTAATTTAGATTTCAGTATTATGGAATTTTCAGGGATGAAAAGATTATAAGACTAAACAATCTTTAAGCACAAAGCATGACTGTGAACCATAGTAACGAAAGAGTTAACAAGAACCTGTTTGTAAATTATGTATCAACTATGCCTTTCTTCATGTCAGAACTAAACTTAGTGCATTTAATATTCAAATTCATTTTCAAATGTTTGCCCATTAACATAATATATGCTACTTTGCAAGCCTGGTCAGAGAAATCTGTAACTAAATAATTTTCAAGTTTCCTTCATATCAGATGCATTATATGCAGTGTGAAATTATTTCCCCACTCTATCCCTTTGCTGAACAGCAGAAAACCAACACACAATATAGTAGATATTACTGCAAATACATTACATACTTTAGGAGTTACTATATATGCAGGACAGTTTATAATAGCTAATTTCAAGTTAGTATTTAATTGTATAGCTTGTGTATAATTGCAAGGTTAATATGAAATTGTAACATGGTATTTCTTAAAACTTAGAAAAGGAATGTATGTGGCACAAATTATTATAAATACCTCTTTTATGCTTTTAGTTATGTTGTATTTTTAATGATGCCATCATTAAATGTACTTGTTTTTTCTCACATGAAAAGAATTCAATAATAGAAGTTATACATCTAATTTAAACATTTAATATTGGAAAAACCAAAATAATCCATGTATGTGGTGACAGTTCTGTAAAATTTTTAAAATAATTTTGAAACAGACAGTACAGCTTTTATATACTTTGCATCTCCCAAATGTTATATCTTTAAGTCTATACTTATATTCTTTCTTGCCCTTTCAAGCCATGGTCCTTCATTCTAGTTATAAATTTTAAAAGGGCAAATAGCTTTCCTCATCAGGAAAGAATAATAAAATATCATAAATAATAATAATGATCATGATAATAAGAGGTAGCATATTTTACTACTTACTATGTCTCAGTCATTGTACTAAATATGTTCTATTTATTATTTTTATGCTCACAATAATCTGATGAGACAGATATATGATTAGATCATTCAGTCTGACAATTTAAAATAACCAGTCTAAGCCCACAGATCTAAGTGACAAAACCCAGTGTCACAAAAAGATTGCCCCTCCACATTCCATGTTCCCAGTGGTTTTGCTGAACTACATATGCTCATAATATTCAAGAAACTTCTAGAGGCATATATACTGGTGGAAAGGATATTAGCTTTTTTAATCTAACTGATAGGCATAAATCCAAGTCTATCACTTACTAATTACATGACTTGGCAATGGACTTAAATTTTCTGGGCTTTTTTCTCATCTGTATATTGGGGTCAGTACCCCTGTCTCATATGGTTGTTGGAAGGAGTAACAATCGGTGACATCATACTACAAAAGTGATGAAGATGACTTATCCTGTCCCTGTTTGAATTAAAACATCTGGTTACATTTGACCCCCTTCAGTGAGACTTACTTAAGCCCTCCTTTGTCAACTTTGTCCACCATGGTTTACCAAATACCTAGAACAAAGCTGGGCCCATTGCAGGAATTCACAATTGTCCGTAAATAAGGCTGTGTGAGGGAAATGCTTTACAGTGTTGAGCACTGCAACTGACCATTTCTCGTCAAATAATCTTCCTCAGTCCTCGCAATTCAACTTGTGCTTGAATCTGTGTCGATTTGGGAAAAAAGTCTCTTTTCTCCTCCACTGCCCCTCCACCACAATCCTACTCCGCGGCCAGGGCCCTTCTGATGCTCCTTCACCTGTGACTTGCTTAGTGGAAGCCAGGGTAATGGCAGAGACTAATTTATGTTCATAATCGAATCAGAGCTAGCTAAAAAATTTAAGACTCACATTGCAAATCAAGACTTGATTTCAATTATTTACAAACAGCATACCCTATAGTAGGTAAATATGTAATAGTTTTAATGTAATAATTGATAACCTAATCCAAAGTCAAAGGTGACATTTACCCAGAGTATTTAATACTTTCCAACATTTTGGAGGGCATTTGATATTGCAAACCTTAAGAATGTAGAAGTAGATTTTTCTTGGCCTGGATTTTATTACATATTTTTAAAAGAAAAAATCTTCAATGTGTGAATTAAAATTCAAATAATCACACTTTGAAATAAACATATGCATGCATGAGTCACAGAAATGGAAAGTTAGTTTATTTGCACACCCCACACAGCTTTGCTTGCTTCATTATAAGGAGTAGCTCCAGACACATGTGGCCTTTCAAGGACACACACTCACACATGATATATATATATATATATATATATATATATATATGTATATATATTCTACAGTTCAAAAACTCTACTTGCTCAAAAATTAGCAAAACTCATTTACTTGGTTCTTTCAGGATTCATTAACCTTTGTCTTCTCTTAAGAAACCAAGAACTATGCTAAAACTGACATTGTCAGTAAAAACCAATAGGAAGTCACCATTTTTAAATTAAAGTCATTAGATAAGTTTTTCAAGAGTTAAAAAAAAGATTAGAAAAAAATTCAAATGAGAAAAATAATTTTGCTTTGGGTGTAAAAAGGCCCCAAGAGGAATTCCCCAAGTTTTGTTGGAAAGTATTCTCTGTGATCAGAATATCTATGCAATTCCAACCCAGAGTGTTTTTAAGGATTTAACTCTTTCATGTCTCAAAATGAAACAACTCTCCCTTAACAATTATATGGTCATCATGTTATACATAAATAAAAGGTAAATAATGCACAGTAAGCTAAAAAATATTTTCCAGTTACAGAGCTCTAAGAACTGTATATTTCATGATTCATTAACATTTCATTTATTTATAAATATACAAATAATTGGCATATCATACTTCTACTATCATCAAGGAAATAGTAATAATCCTCTTACCTTGATGTTTCTGAGAATATAATTCTTTAAATAATAAAATAGACCAACTATATAATTCTTCTTATATAAACCATCTGACATCTTTTTCTATTGTCTAAATGATGTCCTGTTTATTACAGCACTGTCACCTAGCCATCTGTACCACAGCATCCCATTGAGAGAAATGACCCAGTAGATCGGGAGTTCCTAAACATACAAGTATATTGGGTAGTTGTGGAAGTTTGAAAGGTATGAAGCTAACTCTAGCCATATCTTCACAGCCACAGTTCTCTAATACTCTAAACTTGGTCATATTGGACATGACTTTGTGTTGTAATTTCTACTATTTTTCTTTCACATTTAGCCAGAAACATCATATGAACCTCAGCATTATAATAATGATTCCACCATTAATTCCCTGTATTCTTTTAATATTACCTTGTCTTACTTCTTGTTAAAATCCCTTAATATGCCTATTATAGCTTTCAAGAAAACAAACATCTTATTTCCAGGCAATTCCTTTCTACTCCTATTTATATTGCTATCACCAGATAGATTTTTTTGAAATACCAGTCTCATTCTACAACTACTCATCTCAGAAACATTTTAGTTGCTAATTATTTTATGTACCAGTCAGGTACATACTTTTCATTTTAGTTGTTAATTGTTTTATGTACCACTCTCCCTTAAGTATCCCTTCCAGAGTTCCCACACTTCTGAGGTTTTTAATATACCTTTGCTCCAAGTATTCCAATTTGGAATACTCTGCCACTTGCTAACCACATATCCAAATTTCACTCCTCAACTGAAAGTGATACCTCTTTTCTCTGATTTTCTATAATATTGCCAACACTATAGAATAGAATTTATAATTTACTCTGTAATACTGCTTTTATCATTTACTGTTTGTACGTGTTCTTTCCAAACTACATTTTAAGTATCTTGGAAAATGATATTATAATTTCTTTTCTGCATATACACAGACATATCATGGACACTGTCACTAATGTATATTTCTCTATATCCTCATCCACACTATGAGTCCTCTAATACAATGCTTAGAAAAATTCCTGATTCACAATCAACATACAAGTAATTCCTTTTGAATATTAAATAGAACAAAACTTCCCTTTTAATCTATTATTTTTCACAAGAACATAAAATTGTTGTGCATGGATAGAGAAAAATAAATAAAGCAGAGTATTATAAAACATTTATTCCTTCAAAAAACTTTCCATTACAGTAAATCTGTAAGGAATTTCATTTGGAGTTTAAACAACACATTACAAATTAATTTTTATGTTTTAAAAGTGGGGTGCACCTACATGCAACTTTTTCGATTAAATATCTTCATTCACAAGAGAAAGCATGGAATAATTTTTTTCAGCAGGGGTGACTTGGTGAGTTTATAAATATTTACTGTCTTAACAGAGAGTCAAAAACAGACAATTCTGAATAAAATATTTTCAAAGGACACAATACAAATAAAAAGCACAGTATCACAATTGGGAAGCTTTTGAAACACTTGAATGTCAAATTGTGTGTTCAAATAGTTCAAGTGTCACAGGTTATTTAACAGTTCAGTCTATTTCTAAGTTCCTGAGTCTGCAAAAGGCAGACCTAAGCTGTGAGCAATAAACTTTGTGTTAAGAGCTAAGACTAACTTGAGACTTGGGGCTACCATGTACAGGGCTTTGGCAAAATAATGCCTTATTGGACAATTAGGCAGCAGTCCAATTTTATAAAAAAAGAAAAAATAATAATAAAATTGAAAATGACAGAGTAAAGAAAATAGTATTTCCACAAGTTTTTTTGGGGGGTGGGAGGCGGGGGGTGCGGTTTGCCTGAGTGGATAGCTTGTTGAAAATCTAACATTATAAAAATGAAAGGTATAAGATAGCCTTTTTTATTCAAGGTGGTCAACCTTCTTTATTCTCTAAATCTGATGTATGAGAACAGAGAGGGAGAGCAAGTGTGAGAAAGAGAAACAAAAAAAGACTATCGATGAATTTTTATTACATTTAATTAAAAATCTATCATTTGTATGAGTAATATTACAGCAAAAGTTTCAGATAAAAAATTTAAGGTAAAATATCAGGGCTAACGTTTCATTTGGAAATTCAAATTCGTCTTTTAAGTGTACATTATTAGTAAAGCTTATTTAAAATTCCAAAACTATTCTTCCCTCTTAGGACTCTTGTTTGCAGATAAAATTATATCCAACTCAACTGGCTCAAACAGAAAAAGAGAAAGTATCTATTTACATAACAAAAAAGTCCCCTATCTAACAGTCAGCGTCCTCAAGGCTTATTCCTCCCTACCCTGCCTGCTTGGCATTTTTTCCCATTGGCTGTATTCTCAAGAAGGTCTTCTTAGATGATGGCCAAAAAAAATGATTGACAGTGGCTCTGCTGGACTTACTAGTACTCTAAACAGCTCAAGCAAAAATCCTAGAGGTTTGACTGTCACAGTTTATGTCACATACCAAGTCCTGAACCAAGCAAAGCAGTAGCCAGAGGAGTGAGTATATATGCACTGGCAGGTCCGAGTGACATGCAGGTCTGTAGCCAGGGGCTGGGGTCTACTCATCTAAACCATTTGGAATCGGTTATTTCCACCAAAAGAAAGAAATGAGTCCTTTGGCCAGAAGAAGGGCTACTGAACAAACAAAAATATATTGTCCACTCTCTACTCTCAGGAAGAAAAGTTGACATCAGTAGTATGAAAATATAAGCGATAGGATAACCTTGTGCCATAAGAGAGGAAAAATAAAAATAAATTTTGGGAGATTGACTATATATGTTTATGTGTGTGTATATATGTTGATTATATATACACGTGCCTAATTGTTTAATAAGAACACATGCTCTAACATAAAATATCTAAAACTATAACCATTCTCCCAAGTATATTAATATATATTAATATATACTATATAATATCTGTTATATGCATTAATATAATAATGGATCTATGTTTCCATATTACATTTTGGCTTGTATATTAGTACCATAAATTTACTAATTTGGAACATAGTACAGAAGTACTGATATGAAGAATGTATAGTTTCATCTGTTATTTGACACAGTCAGGAAATAAAGCATTCTAAAATAACATTACCATAAATTCTTTATATATATGGGTAGTGGAGTTCTCAGCTTGAGTCACTGCCTTCTACTGGCAGCTTTTGGGATGCTTCAGTATATTTGATGAACTGGCAAAATTCCATTTACAAGTATACAGAGAAGAATACTGGGAAAGAATTTAAAGTACGTCCCCTTGAGCATCCAGCTATATTTAAGCATGTCTTATAAACTAGGGATGAGTGGAGAAGAGCATTAAGATGCCAGGAATGATTACCCTAACTCAGCAACATATCCTCGGTCAACCCAGATGAGAGGTAGTCTGAGTACAATGTAGTAGCTGCTGACAATGAAATCCCTCAATGCATGATTAGATCTTAGGCAAAAGAAGGCTGAAGTGAAAACTGGAAAACTGCAATACACTGTGAGCGCACAGTAGCATTGGTGGAACCCCTTAATAGTGCCATTAGTGAGAAAAATAGAAAGAGTTCTGCCAGTTCCACCACAGGCCACTTCCAAGGCAATCATCAATGGATAAAGGCTGTCATGAGCACCTCATTGCAGCAAGGAGCAGGGAAGTTGTCGGATATACCATGAGAGCAGTTCTGGGACAGCAGCCGGCTCCGTATGGGATCCAGAGACCAGGAAGTTGCTGCTGTAGCCTTGTGGAGAGGTAGTTGAGCAAAAGAGAACATCTGTGCTGGGCAAATAGGTGGAGACCCAACATGCTGACCCATCTCTGAGCAAATGTGAACTTTACTTGGGGACACATGGTGATATTGAAGAGGAACTTAAAACGTGTGCTACTTATTAGCTGTGACACTGAGCAAGTCGGGATTTCCTCAATGTTTCATTTTCTAGATATGTAAAATAGATTAATACTAATATTATTATTGTTGATGTGAGAATTAATATACTTGTTGGACACCCACATCTATTACATCATGGCTGTTGTTAACATTATTTCTCTAGTAATTTAATAAATAATTCATTCTACCAGTACCTTTGGAGACACTGTACCCTAGTGGAAAGAGCATGGTTTGGGGAGTTTATAACTCTATTACTGACTACATGACTTGGGGAAACTTGCCTAAAAATCTCTTAATCTCAGTTGCCTTATCTAAAAAATAATGATAGTAAGTCTTTCCTCCCAGAACTATTAGGAAAAGTCATGAAAAAATATCCAAACTATCAAGTGATACTAACCAAAATTTATTGAGTATTTACTATATTTAGTTTTTGTATAATATAATAATATTATATATAATATAATAATACTATATTATATTACTAAATATAGTTTATTTACTATATTTAGTTACTATATTATTGAGTATTTACCAAGCACTAGTCCATGGGGTTTAATTTTTAATTCATTTAGTTTTTGTCACAATAATATAGTAAAGTATGAACTATTATTGTCTCTGTTTTACAAAAAGGTAACTAAAGCAAAAATCACTTTCCTATATCCCCACAACTAGTGAATAACAGAAGCAGGATTTGAAGGCAGCTTCTGACCAAGAAATAACAGCCTTAACCACCACACAATATCACTTCCCATACTTGAAACATTGTAGGTGTTCAATAAGTGTTAGTCGTTACTATCTGGGTCATCACAAACATTATTGCTACATCAATCAGGAAAAAAATGCCATCTCTATATTGCATGCATTCCTGTCTAAAATCATCTTGACTCTGTGACTCAGACCCCAAGAATCAGTGACTGTTTCAAAGTAATCAGTAGATAAAGTTGATCTATATTTAACTTCACAAAGATTCTAATCAATTGCTGCTTTGTAAGCATATATTATTATAAGTTGTTTTCCTTATAGAAGTTATAAAAAAAAAATAATTGTGTGAGAGTCATCCAACGTTCTAGTTACCAAAATTATATAAACACGTTTTCATGCTAAATTAAAATCAATAATTATAATGACTAGATTCCTGAGCTTTAATTTGATTTTAATGTTTATAAATTGTATAAGGTATATTTTAGTTGTTCAGTTAACTCTTTAGAAAATGATATGTGAGCCAACCAAAACATACTACTAGTCCATTATGTTTTCATATGTAACTTGTTAGCTATAATATTAAACTTAGATTCTAGGTGCTAAATTATTTTGATAGTGTAGGTATTAGCTAAAAATGCCAACTGAACAAATATCCCCCAAAATGGAAAATACTGTTGGAAACATAATTTAGTAAATTTAATTTTATGTAATTCATATTCTTAGAGGTCAGAACCTGCGTAAGGTAAAGGTAATTATGAATTAGTTTAAAATAGTCCCTAAAATTACTTTAACCCTTGTTAAGTTTAACTTTCTCCCTCCTTATTTTGAGCAACATTTTTTACAACAAAATTCTCTAAAGGAGAAAGGAGACCATGAATTTCTTAATATTTGTTCTAATCCAACTTGCACTCTCTTCCTTTCTATGCACGTACTCACAAACATATAAGACATTCTTCCTTCCTTTTTGACCTAGAGAATTGCTTCTTATTCATATTTAAAGCACAAAATAGACAATATATTAAACTTTGTATTTATAAGCTTTTTTTTTTTTTGCTAACTGCTTTGTTGGCACTAAACTTGAAGATGTGAATGCCAAATTCTCCAGTGTAAAGCAGCTTGTGCAGATTGTCATTGCCCTGTTTGAATTTAATGTTTACACTAAGAGGAATATGCTATTAAAAATCAGAATTGGTTGAGATTAGAAACCCCTAACACCATTGTGACTCTGGGGGTGCCACTCTCCTGTCACTGCCACCAACGGTGATTCACACAGCTGACTGTGGAACACACTGCCGGGCTCCTGCCCGCACACAGGGCTGGCATTCTGTCACAACCATCCTTTTCATAGCACAATTTGTGGGTCTCTGCGAGATGCAGCTATTGGTAGTTCTGCCTGTACTCAAATGAAGTGATATTGAATTTCTATTATGCATGTGCCTTGGAAACCTCACAGCTCTCCATAAAGATTTTATTCACACAGCAGATTTGTTGTGACTTAGATAGTTTCAGACAATTTTAGATTTGAATGGACATGGCAGAATCTGACAGTATAAAAGAAATATCAGGAGGAAGAAACATGTAGAACCAAATGATATATTAAGCAACCTACAGAACAAAGCAAAGAGAATGCCTGTGATTGTAGTAAACAAAACCAGAAAGTACGTCTTTGAAGGACCTCTCATGGGGGCTAATCTTTTTATATTGCATATATGAGATGGTGATGGAACTTGTCGACTCCTTCCATTCCACAAATTAGGTTTTGATAAAGCCTTGTTCCTTATATAACCTTCATATTTTTTAAATAAATTGCTCATAATAAGACACACTCCAGTTTTCATATATTTTCCCAATGATCTAGGTCACAAATACAAAATGGAAAATACACACAATAGCAAGTAAATATTTATTCCTCAACCAGAAATTTAGAAGATTTAATTGGAAAAAGAAGAACAATTTTTTAGTGGAAATGTAAAATACAGAATCCAAATAATGGTGAATTAATTCATAGCAAAGTGGGAGAGAGATGAGTTAATATATTTAATGCAATAAATGAATTTAATATGAAGTTTACTTCATTATTGAGAGTGCACTATGCATCAGGCATAATTTAGGGACTGCAGTGAAAACACTGAACAATGCAGCCAATATCCATTATTTTATGGAGCTTATTTACTAATGGGGGAAACAGCTAATAAAGAAGTAAATAAATTAAAGAATGAATAATTCTAGGTAATAATAAATGCTATGAAGAATACAAAATAGACTGGTGGGACAGAACTATCTGTGATAGTGGCAGAGTGTTGAAAGTCAGCTATTTTATCTCTGATGACTAGGAAAAACCTCACAAAAAGAGGCAATGTGAGAAATGAATGACCAAAAAAAAAAAAGGTAGCCATATGAAGGCCTGTAGGTGGAGCATTCTAGATTGACATGCAGCACATGGAAATACCTTCTTAGGCTAAAGTTCTTATCAGATGGGATTTTTCAGATCACACATATTTACATTACTTTAAAAATAGTGCACTTCTGGACAGTATGGAGTTTTCTCAAGAAATTAAAAATAGAACTACCATATGATCCAACAATCCTTCTTCTGGGTATATATCCAAAGGAAAGGAAATAAGTATTTTGAAGAGAGATCTGTAGTCCCATGTTCACTGCAGCATTATTCATAAGAGCTAAGGTACAGAAACAACCTAAGTGTTTATCAATGGATGAATGGATAAGGAAAATGTGGTATATCTACACATGGTGATACAAAATGTCATACACATACACAGGAATATTATTCAACCTTTATAAAGAAGGAAATCCTGCCATTTGAGACAACATGGGTAAAACTAGACAATATTATGCTGTGTGAAATAAGTCAGAGAAAGACAAATACTATATGGTATCACTTACACATAGACTTAAAAAAAAAAGTTGAACTCCTAGGAACAGACAGTAGAATAATGATTGCCAAGGCCTGAAGAATGGGAAAAAGGAGAGAAGTTGGTTGAAGGGTACAAATTTTCAGTTATGAGATGAATAAGGTCTGGGAATATAATGTGTAACATGGTGGTTACAGTTTATAATACTGTATTGTATATCAGAAATTTGCTAGAACTTAGTATTCTCACACACAAGAAAAGTAAATACGTGCGGTGATAGATGTATTAATTTAGTAGATTATGGGAATTCTTTCATAAAGTGTACATATATCAAATCATCATGCTCATTTTAAATATATTACAAATTTATTTGTTAATTATACCTCAATACAGGTGGGGAAAAAAATGTACATATGCACACACCGAAAATAATTTCACTTTTGGAAGAAAAGTTGGATAGAGATCAAGGGAGAAAAAGGGGAGGATTAGAAAAGGAAATGCCAGAAATTGTATTAGGAAAAGCCAAAATCATTTGTTCCAAAAGATATGAAGACTAGGTATACCTAAGAAAAAAGCAAGATAAATTGCATATTGAAGCATGTACTTTCAGAAGCTTTCATTCTGACCATCAATCAATCAACCAAATTTTTTCTCAGCCATTCTCTATTTTTACAAATAATGTTAATGCATTTGATTTCCATGAGAATCCATTTTATGTGAATTAACCTCACAACACTTACTAGTTCTACAGAAATCTCCCAAGAACTGCAGCCTCAGTGTTCTCCTCCCTCTACTCCTCTTTAACCCATCTCTCCAAATTCCTATGGTACCGTGGCTCTCTCATGTTGCAAAGGAGAACTATATGATGATTATTTCATATGAAGATATTATCAATTTCTTTTTAATATATGAAAAGAAAATGAGAGGAAAAGCAATTGTGAATACAATGTGACATGGCATTTCAATTTTCCAGTAACCCTGGTGAAGTTATTTCTAAGTAAAATGCCCCATTGTTAACCCTTCAAATAACACTAGTATTCAGCCTCCATGTAAAACTTGCTTTGAGTATAAATTTGGGATGGTTTCTGATCCAGAGACTTTCAGATAAGCATCATCAGTCTTGAGGACCTCTAAAATGCCCAAGTTTATAGATAAATTCAAGTGTGAAATAAATAAAAATCTACAAATGCATTTGAAATGTTCTTTGAAGTCACCTTGACAGTTAAGAAATTTTTTAAACCTTAACAATTTGTAAGGTCTTTTGAGGTCTTTGAGTACAAGAACACCACATATCCCAATCACATCTTATATTCTTCACCAACACAGGGGATTTGGAACTGTCAAAGAAAAATCATACTGAACAAGGTAAATAGGGAAGGAAGACCTTTTTCAAGACTATTGCAATAAAGAAGAGAGACTCAACTCAACTCTGTTAAAACAAAACATAGGAGAGATTTTAAACAATGGAGGAAGCTAGTGGAAAAGTACTGGAAGATGTTATGGAGGATGGTGGTTAAAGTGATTAGGCCATTGTGTCTGCTAAGTGACACCTACTGAAATCAGTCTCCTAGCCTCCCACACAGACAGGAAGATAGGCATGCTACCTTTCTCGATAATTGTATGTCAAAGAGATGACTGCCAGGTCCTTGAAAAAGACAATCCTGGGTTGTAAAACTGGCAATAGGCTAGGAGAAGACTTACATATCAAAGGGTAGAAAAAGAATTTATAATTTAAAATTTTCTAAAGTAAATGCTCTATGAAAAGGGATGTCAGCAACCTATACTCAGGAAGAAGCTGTCTAAAGTCTAGTCAAGCTGAGGGGAAATATTAAGGCCATCTCAGTCAGAATGAGGTACTTGCTTAATAAATATTTGCTGACCAAATAAATGAACTTTTCTCCCAAGTATTTGAGGAGTCTAGTAGACTTTGAAAAGTTTCAACTACAACATACCTGAATAATTCATTATAAAAGAAATGCCCCCTTAGATTATTGAATCCAGAAAACCCATATGTAAAGCTATCACAAAATTTTATCTCCATATAGTAAAATACTCAGCATGAAGTATGTACTGATGTTACTTAACAGTGTAAATATACACACAATATTAGAAGTTCAAACTTCTTGTGTTTCTGCTAAATGTTTGCTTGCATTTCGGTCTCAGCTTTTTCCTTCTTACTGTATTACTTTTTTTTCATTGCTTTTTACTTATGAGATGTTTTAGGACTAGGAGGATTTCAACTCTCATTTGAAATGAAATATTTTCAATAAAATTAATGGAGAGTAAGAAACTGACCTTAAAGTGGTCACTCAAGCCAAGAGTATTTTATTTGTCCCTCTCCATTGAAAACTATTCCCAATTACTTAATTAAATGTGTAATTATCAAATAATGTATACTCTCCAGGGTCAGATAGTTTAAAAAAAAGGAAATAATTTGCACCTCCTGTTCAAAATACAAAGAATAGAATTAATTTCAGCATGTTAAGACCCCTTTCTAATCTCAATTCATTGTTTCCTAGAATGAGAGTTGAAACTCATGGCAGAACAAGGAAAGAACCTCAAAAAACCCTAAAAGTGATTTACAGTGGGCTTTGCTGCCTGATTTCCATGGAACAGAGCCCTGTTTGCCAGGGCCTTCAAGCTCTAGCCTCCCACTAGTGCATCAGGGAAGAAATTATGGTAATCTCAAAATCCTATTGATTCTCAAAGACATTTCATCAACTGAAAAAAAATTCAGTAAATGCAGATTTTTTTTTCTATTTAGAGGAACTCAGGTTTCTGTAAATAGGTCTCATGTGGGGAGTCTTTTGAAGCTAGGGACTTCAAAGCGGATCACAGACTTCCAGTGGGTTAATCACTTAATACAGGAGTAGGGAGATAGAATTATCACCATTCAGTCGAACTAAACTTATCTTTTTTTGAGAGAACAAGCAAACATCCATCTTTTAATTCCCAATAGTACTCTAGTTGAACCTATGTTTGTGAAGTTGCTTTGCTAGTAAGCTGTTTTCTATAAATCACACAGAAAGAAGTTCCAAGCAGCTACTACCGGCATTTGATGCATCACTTTATTCAGGGTGCATCACCTTTCCCTTTGATGCAAATCTTAGGCTTTGAGTATTAAAACATTCAACAAATAACAGATTACAAAGAGCAGCAATATTAAATAGGTTAGGAAAAGCTAGTAGTCCTTGTTGCAAAACAATAAGAAGCAAGTTTTGCATACTGATTAAAGTTCTTCAAAATTAATAGAACCATCTAGAATGCCTAGAAGCTAGTAGGAGATAGAAGGGGTGGCTATTATTTCCACCAAATTCACATACCATGGTCATTGATGACTATAAAAGAAAAGAGATCACATAGCATGATTAGAAATGAACATGTAAAAAAATCAATAAACCTGTGAAAAATAAGGCCATATTCTCAAGATTCATAGTTTGGTGAAATATTAATAGTAATAATAATAATAGTAGTAATAACAATAATAGGACATAATCAGAACAACCTCAGAGAAGTGCTCAGATAGAAACCGGGGGTAGGCTACGGTGGATACCACCTTCCTGATTTACAATGATGACTATGTGATATATTTGATCCCTCAGATGATCTTCCTAAAGAATGAAAGTGAGTTCAACTGTAGTTCATAAAGACTGCCTGATCACAAAGAAGAAAAGCAAAGATAAGGATACTTCATGTCTTTTACATCTGGACCTGTAATGGGAATGGAATTATAATGCAAATAATAATTATGTTACTATGTAACATACAATCAGAATGTATATAGATATTATCACTTTATAATTTAAATTATAAATGTTTATAGTTTATTAGATAGATATAACTGTAATTACATATTATAGAGAGAATACAGATGAAAAATTAAAATGGAAATAGAGGTCCTATGCCAGGTACTTACTCCATATGTTTTATTTGTTAAAGGCTAAACTATGGTAACAGAGACCAAGAAAATTCAGTGGCATAAACAAGATAAAAGTTCACTTATCTCTTACATAACAGTTTGGGTGTGAGTAGAGCTGGATGGGTGGTTGGCTGGCCAGTTCTTCTCCACAAGGTCATTTGGGGGCCACGTTCCTTCCATCTTGCTGCTCCATCATGTCCCAAGTGTTGCTCAAAGTGAAGTCTCTACCACAGCTGCTTTCTAGTGTGTGAAAAGGAAAAAGAAACAAATCAGCATATTTATTCCACACTGACTTTTAAGTAAGTGACCTAGAGACTGTACACATCACTTCTGCTTATACTCCAGTAATCCAAACTCAATCCCATGGCCACTCCCTTTATGTTAATTTGATAGGGCTGCCATAATAAAGTAACACTGACTAGGCAACTTAAACTATAGAAATTTATTATCCTCACAATTCTGGAGTCTACAAGTCTGAGATCAGGGTGTCACCAGGTTGGTTTCTTCTAAGGCCTCTCTCCAGGGCTTGTTGATAGCCACCTTCTTCCTGCACCTCCCAGGGTCTTCCCTCTGTATATGTCTGTGTTCTAGTCTCCTCTTTTTATTAGGGCCCATGTTAATGACTTTAATTACTTCTTTAAAAGCCCAGTCTCCAAATACAGTCACTTTCTGAGGTACTGGGGGTTAGAACATCAACAAATGAATTTTGAGAGGATACAAATCAGCCCATAGTATAGCTTCAAAGGAGACTGAGAAATATAGTTTGTAACTGGGTGGCCATTAACCTGGGTAAAACTTCAGTCCTATTACTAACAGGCAAGAAAGGAGAATAGATACTGAGGAGTAATTAGCAACATCTACGCCATTACTCTGGAATTAGTAAGTATAAGGACAAGTGTACATTAGGTAAAAATTCACCAAAGAAAAGAATGGGAAGGATATGTAATTGATAATCAAACTAAAACACAGTTGAGGCCAAGAAAGAAATCTTGTCTCAAGACAAAAACTTGGTTAAAATTAACTCAATTTCTGCAGTAGTGAATCCATTTCAAATGTGAAGAGTATAACTTAAATAAAATAGCCGCATAGGTTTCTTATTAGGAGAAGCAGATTTCTCAGGATGTTACATAACCAGTCTCCTTTGACCACCACAAAAAGTAGATATAATTGAGCCATTCATAAAGAGTATTTGATCAATGCTATCACTGATTAAATGTTTTTATGTTTAAATGTTTGATCATATACACATAAGACTTTCTCTTAATCTAGAAATAAAGAAAATAAAAGGATTTTATTAAATGAAGTTAAAACCCCATAGTTTATGTAAGCTTGCTGTATGAGTAAGCCATTGGGAAATGTTATTTACAAAAATTATGGAGTGTACATAAGAGAATGGAAGACAGTAAATAAACCTCTTTTGAATTATTAAGCAGAATAGCTGCTGGCTAAATTTTGGTTTTTTGGTTTGTTTCTTAATAAATGTTCAAATGTGTTCAAAGATTTTTTTTAATTCCCCACAAGGATAAATCTGAACAGTAATTCAGAAACTTACATTTAACCTTCAATTTTTGTTCTCAATTCCCATGGCAGTTCTATACTGTGAAACCATAAACATGTGAGCACAGTTACAAATTGCTAATTTATAAAATTTATTTCAGTGGATATGTGCCAGTCTCTTTGTGCTGTGACTCATGTTTGGGTACATGCCAGTGGCACCCATTGCCTTTTGCTTTACACATACAGGAAGAAAATGGGAGCATAAGGCACTTTTACTAAGAAATATTGTGATTAAAAAATAGTTATACAGCAAAAAACAGTTGCAAACACATAACATCATTCACTGCTAATGAGTTAAAAGGATACCACAGCGCACATATAAATCACTATACAGTATCTTGCAGTTTATTTAAATTCATTGTGCCTCATTATAAGTGAGCTATGCACCTTTAGGTCTGAGTTGATTAGGAATGCAATAGCTCAGAATAGCTTTTAATTCAGAGAAACATGGCCTGACCTTTACCATAATCCTGTGTGAAACACACTACAGTTTAGACATTAATAATGATGCTACCTCTTCTTCATACTGGTGAGATGCTACTTAAAATTTGGTATTATTAGTTAACAGGCTCAGGCCAATACATCAAAACCAAATTACCCTTCTGTGTATAACTACAGTACTTAATTCTGAGTTCTTCATCTCTCATAACTATTACTTCCTCTTTAAAAATGCTAAAAACCAAAATGTAATAGTGTCATGTCATAGCAATAAGTCACAGATACAAACTAAAGGCACTCCTCACTCCCCATGGACTGCCACTGTACGCTGCTAAGGATTTGTGACTCATGATATATGTTTTAACAGCTAAGGCATTGCTTGTCTTTGACCTTTGTCTCTCAATTTAAGAATGCCATTTCTTTAAATCACCTTCTGGTAAGTCAACTAGCACAAACAATAGAACTTCCTTACCATCCACATTCACAGGCAGTAGAAAATGCAAATTACAGGTTTAAATACACTTTTTCCTTTTAAAAATCATATATAATATTTATCACTATAAATATGGTAAGTAAAAAAGGAACACATTTACAGTTTCATTTATCTAATAGCTTGCCTTGGCAAACTTATAATAGACAATAGCATTCCTCTGTACCATCCATTTTCACCATTTCCACCTTTGCTTCCTACTCCCCAGAGGCAACTCACTCTGGCTTTCTCAAATGTTTTCTCTTGATATTTTAATGCATACTCCTAAACAACATGTTTACATTGCAGTATCTCAATGGTTCCATTTTAGATATTACGCTTTGTCTTTTTATAATAAAAAGTAAGATATAGTCCTTTTAAAACCTCATCTTCTCAAAACCTAAGATTTTCCTTCTTTATTGGTCCTGGGGATTTCCTCTGTCTCATTGTGTCCAATCCCCTTTCCCAGAATCTCTTCCTTTGAGTTAGGATTTCCTTTGTCTCTGAGAGAAAGAGAAACTCAATACAAGGGATCAAATGAAAGACGTTTACTAACCATGAGCACTGTGGTAGAGCAACCCTCAAATTGCATGCTTTGCCATGCTTGCTTTCCATCTTCAAGGATGCTATGTCATGAAAAAGGATAGCTTCCAGAGCTTCTGTCTCTACATATATACAACAGAGAAGAAAAAGGAAGGGCAAATGCATTCCCTTTCAAAACACTTCCTGGAGCTTGAACACTACCTCTGTTTAAATCCCATCAGTAAAACTTAAGCGCAGGCTACACCTACCTGCAAGAAAACAGGGAAGTCTTTATTTTAGCAGTTGTGTTACTAAGAGAGAAGGAGGGACAATACTGTGGGCTACTCAGCCATACTACGTCATCCTTCGAGATTATTTTAGTGCAGTATATATTGAAGGAGTATATATTGAAGGGGTAAATGAGAGATGTATTTTTTGAGGCCTTCCCTCTTTTAAAGTGTCTTTATTTTTAGACTCTAATACTAAACTGAAATATTTCCTGGGATACAAAACCAGATTGTAAATTCTCTTTACAGAATGTCGAATTTGCTTCAGTGTCTTCTAGCTTCCAAGTTGACACTGAGAAGTCTAAATCTGGTCTGATTCCTAATTCTTTGTCTCTGATCCTTTTGTACTGCCCACTCCCAGAGCTTTTAGGATAGTCTCTTTACTCCACACTCCAGGGAATTTCAGTGTGGAAATTAAAGTCCACCCATTCTAGGAAATATTTTGCCCTTAGTTTTTTGACAATTTTCTTGATTCTTCTCACCTCTTCATCTTTTTTTTCCTGGAAGTTGCACCACTCAGATCAGTCAAAACAATCTATATTGTTTTAGAGAAAAAGCAAATCCAAGTATCAGTGGTTTAATACAACAGAAGTTCATTTCTCACTGACTGTAAATCCAGCAAGAATCAGCTGAGGGCTCAGTTGCACACTGCACTTACAGAGAGGCTAGGATAACTAAGTCTTCATTCTCCCAAAGACCACATGACTGCAGCAGAGAAAAGTAATAGAACAAATTACACACTGACTATTAAGAACACCCAGAAGTGAAGATGGGAGAAAGACAGCAGCATGAGAAGCAGCATGTCCCAAAACTACATAGAACATGAAAACACAGCAAATACAACTAATCCTAAAAGAGTGACCAGAGAACTGCAGAACAGACTGCCTACATCTGAGCAAAAGAGAAGATCTCACAGAAAAGGGTAAAGTAGCAAAGTTATGATCTAGTGGGACCAAAGCCTTCCCCTGACTCCAGCCCACAGGCAGGAGGAAGAAAAACAGTTGGGAGGGAGTAGAAGCCCAGGACTGCTGAACACCCAGCCATGGAGTTCTGCTCCAGGAGCACAAACTCACATTACACAGTGCTCTGGACATTAGTGGGGTTGGAAAGCAAAGACTAGTGGAACACTGGGAAAGACTGAGATTACAGCTGCTTGTGAAGAACAGGTACGTGCAACCGGCTCCCCTGGGACAAAAGAAAGGCAGGCAGTTTAAAAGATTTCCTAGCAGCAAAATGTTGCTAAAGGGGCAAAGATTGCACAGAACTTGCTGCTTAGGAGAAAGGGAAGGTGGACAAAATCATCCTAGCACACTAGCCCAGCAGACTGGGAATTCTCCGGAGCTGCAGGCACTCCATCTACCTGGAAGGCAACACCACCCCAAGGCCCCAACGTGTAGTAAGAAGCCTGCTGCTCCTTCCTCCTGGCAAGCACTGATCCTGCTGACCTGCTGTCCCCGCCATCACACCAGGCCAGCTGGAGAGTGGCCCTGCCACTGGCAGCTACAGGGGCATAGCACAGAGGAACCTACTTGTACACTTGGCCCATGCACTTGGCAGTGGAGGCAGTAAAGCCAGGAAGCAGGGAAGAGCTTTTAGCTCCTGGCAGGCACCGGTTCCACTCAACTGCGACCTCTGCCATAGCTACAGATACTGGGCAGCTCCAGAGAGTAGAGCATCTGAGCACTAGAGGGCACCTCCTACACAAATCTATTATACCATTAGAAACACTAAAAACAATGAAAAGACAGAGAAATTTTCTCCAGACAAAAATTCAAGATAAACTCCAAGAACAGGGCTTAGTGAAACTGAAACCCCAATCTTCTTGATAAATATTTTTTTAAAAAATGATAAACACACTCACAGAGCTGCAGAAAAAAGTACAGGATGTCAGGGAGGGTGTCAAGAAAGAGATAGAAATGTTTAAAAATATAGTATCTGAATTGAAACAAACAATGGAGGTGTTTAAAAGCAGGTAAGATGGGTAGAGGAGAAGGTAAATGAAATAGAAATTAGAGAACAGGAAAACAAAGAAGCAAAGATACAGAGTAAAAAAAATCTCTAAGAATGAAAGAATAGTAAGAGAAATGTGCAACAAATCCAAGAAGAAAAGAAAGAAAAAGTGATAAAAAGTCTCTTTGAGAAAATAATTGCTGAAAACTACCCTAATCTGGGAAAGGAAATAGTCTCTAAGGTCATGGAACTGCACAGATCTCCCAACACAAGGGACCCTAGGAAGAATATCCAAAAGCATATAATAAATAAAATGGCAATGTTCAAGGACAAGGAGAGAGTATTAAAAGCAGCAGAAAGAGAAAAAATGATCACTTATAAAGGTAACACCATCAGCCTACCAGCAGACTTCTCAGCATAAACCTTAGAGGCCACAAAGGGAATGGCATGATACATTTAATGCAATGAAACAGAAGGACCTCAAACCAAGAATACTCTACCTGGTAAGATTATCATTTAAATTTGAAGGAGAGATTAAACCATTTCCAGATAAGCAAAAGTTGAAGGAATTCACTATCCACAAATTTTCTCTACAGTATTATTTTAAAAGGACTGGTCTGGATGGAAGTGCTCCTAAAGCTAAATAGTTGTCACCAGAGAAAATAAAACCACAGTAAAGGAAGTAGACCAATGAATTACTAAGCAAATGTGAAATTAAATCAACTACTTACAAAGTTAGTCAAGGGATACACAGAGTACAGAATATGACACCCAATATATGAACAGTGGAGGAGGAAGAAGAAGGGGGAGAAAAATAACCTTTAGATTGTGTTTGAAATAGCATAATAAATTAGTTAAGACAGACTTTCAGATAGTAAGTTTGCTGCCCTTGAAACTTTGGTAACCACAAATCTAAAACCTACAGTGGCAATAAGTACGTATCTATTGATAATCACTCTAAATGTAAAGGGACTGAATGTATCACTCAAAACATAGAGTTACAGAATGGCTAAAAAAACAAAACCCATCTTTATGCTGCCTACAAAAAACTCACATCAAACTCAAAGACATACACAGACTAAAAGTGAAAGGATGGAAGAAGTTATTCCCTGAAAATAATGAGAAAAAAGCAGGAGTAGCAGTGCCTGTATCAGACAAAATAGACTTCAAAACAAAGAAAGTAACAACAAAGAAGGACATTATATAATGATAAATGGATCAGTTTAACAAGAGGACATAACCATTATAAATATCTGTGCACCCAATATAGGGTCACTTAAATATTTGTAACAAATACTAACAGAATTAAAGGGGGAAATAGAATGCCATGCATTCATTTTAGGAGACTTCAAAATACCACTCACTCCAAAGGACAGATCAACCAGAAAGAAAATAAGGACATAGAGGCATATTATAACAGATGGACCTAACAGACACCTACAAAACACTCCACCCAAATGCAGCAGAAAACACATTCTCCTCAAGTGTACATGGAACATTTCCAGAATAGATCACATACTAGGCCACAAAAGGAGCCACAGTAAATTCAAAAAGATTGAAATTGTACCAACAAGCTTCTTAGACCACAAAGGTATGAAACTAGAAATAAATTATACAGAGGAAACAAAAAAGCCCACAAACACATGGAGAATATGCTCATAAATAATCAGTGGATCAATGACCAAATTAAAACAGAGATCAAGCAATATATGGAGACAAATGAAAATAACAACTCAATAGCCCAAAACCTGTGGGGTACATTGAGGCACTTCGAAGAGGAAAATGCATAGCAATACAGGCTTAACTCAAAAAAAGAACAATCCCAGATGAACAGTCTAAACTCACAATTAATGAAACTAGAAAAAGAAGAATAAATAGGGCCTCAAGTCAGTAGAAGGAGGGACATAATACAGATCAGAGTAGAAATAAATAAAATTGAGAAGAATAAAACAACAGAAAGAATCAATGAAACCAGAAGCTGGTTCTTTGAGAAAATAAAATAAACTCCTATCCAGACTTATCAAGAAAAAAAAGAGAGTGTACACACACAAACAGAATCAGAAATGAGAAAGGAAAAATCACTATGGACACCACAGAAATACAAAGAATTATTAGAGAATACTATGAAAAAGTATATGCTAATATATTGGATAACCTAGAAGGAATGGACAACTTTCTAGAAAAAAACAACCTTCCAAGACTGACCAAGGAAGAAACAAAATCTGAACAGACCAATTACCAATAACAAAATTGAACTGGTAATTAAAAACTACTTAAGAACAAAACACCTGGACAAGATGGCTTCACCACTGAATGTTATCAAACATTTAGAGAAGATACAATACCCATACCCCTTAAAGTTTTCCAAAGAGTAAAAGAATAGAGAATACTTCCAAACTCATTCTATGAGGCCAGCATTACTCTAATACCAAAATCAGGCAAAGACACCACAAAAAAAGAAAACTACAGACCAATATCCCTGACAAACACACATGCAAAAATAGTCGACAGAATATTAGCAAACCAAAATCAAAAATACATCAAAAAGATCATCTATCATAACCAAGTGGGATTTATTCCAGAGATGCAAGGACAGTAAAATATTCAAAAATCCATTAACATCATCCACCACATCAGCAAAAAGAAGGACAAAAATCATATGATCATTTCCATAGATACTAAAAAAGCATTCAACAAAATTCAACATCCATGCATGATAAAAAATCTCAACAAAATGGGTATTGAGGTACATAGCTCTACATAATAAAAGCCATATATAACAAACCCAATGCCAATATCACAGCAAAAATATAAATGCTTTTCCTCTAAGATCAGGAACAAGACTAGGATCCCCATCTCCCAACTTTTATTTTACATAGTACTGGAGGTCCTAGCCATGGCAATAAGACAACACAAAAAAATAAAAGGCATCCAGATTGGTAAGGGAGATGTTAAACTGTCACAGTTTGCAGATGACATCATAGTATACATAAAAAACCCTAAAGAAGCCACCAAAAAACTACTTGAATAACTGAATTCAGCAAAGTTGCAGGATATAAAATTAATGCACAGAAATCTATTTCATTCCTATATGCTAACAATGAACTAACTGGAAAAAAAAACCCAGGAAAACAACTTCATTTACAATTTCATCAAAAAGAACAAAATACATAGGAATAAACCTAACCAAGGAGTTGAAAGACCTATACCCTGAAAGCTACAAGACATCCATGAGAGAAATTAAAGAAAACACCAATAAATGGAAATCTATCCTGTGCTTATGGATAGGAAGAATTAGTATTGACAAAATGGCCATCCTGCCTAAAGCAACCTACAGATTTAATGCAATCCCTATCATAAATACCAACAGCATTCTTCAACAAACTAGAACAAGTGGTTCTAAAATTCATATGGAACCACAAAAGACCCTTAATAGCCAAAGCAACCCTGAGAAGGAAGAACAAAGCTGGGGGATTACACTCCCTAACTTCAAGCTCTACTACAAAGCCACAGTAATCAAAACAATTTTGTACTGGCACAAGAACAAACCCATAGATCAATGGAACAGAATAGAAAGCCCAGATATAAGCCCACATATATGTGGCCAATCAATATATAATAAAGGAGCCATGGATATACAATGAGGAAAAGACAGCCTCTTCAACAAATAGTGTTGGAAAAACTGGAGAGCTAGATGTAAGAAAATGAAATTGGATTATTGTCTAACTCATACACAAAAGTAAACTCAAAATGGATAAAGACCTGAATGTAAGTCATGAAGCTATAAAACTCATAGAAGGAAACATAGGCAAAACATTTCTTGAATATAAACATTAGTAATTTTTTTCTTGAATACATGTCCTTGGGCAAGGGAAACAAAAGCAAGAATGAACATATGGGACTACATCAAACTGAAAAGCTTCTGTACTGCAAAGGACACCATCAGCAGAACAAAAAGGCATCCTACAGCATGGGAGAATATATATGTATATGACTTATCTGACAAGGGGTTGACATCCAAAATATATAAATAGCCACATGCCTCAACACCCAGAAAACAAATAATCTGACTAAAAAATGGGAAGAGGATCTGAACAGACACTTCTCCAAAGAAGAAATACAAAGGCCAACAGGCACAGGGAAAGATGCTCTACATCACTTATCATCAGGGAAAAGCAAATTAAAAACACAGTGAGATATCACCTCACACCAGTGAAGATGACTGACATTCAAAAGACAAAGAACAACAAATGCTGTTGAGGATACAGACAAAGGGGAATCCTCCTACACTGTTCATAAGAATGTAAATTAGTTCAGCAATTGTGGAAAGCAATCTGAAGGTTCCTCAAAAAACTAAAAATAGAAGTACCATTTGACCCAGGAATTCCACTCCTAGGAATTTACCTGAAGAAAACAAGATTCCTGATTTTAAAAGATATATGCACCCCTGTGTTTATCACAGCACTATTTACAATAGCCAAGATACGGAAGCAACCTAAGTGTCCATCAATACATGAATGGATAAAGAAGATGTGGTACATATACACAATGGAATATTATTCAGACATAAGAAGAAAACAAATCCTCCCATTTGCAACAACATGGATGAAGTTAGAGGGTATTATGCTCAGTGAAATAACCCAGGTTATTTCACAATTACAAATGTGGAGTATAACAACAAAGCAAAACTGAAGGAACAAAACAGGACTCACAGGTTCCAAGAAGGAACTAGCGGTTACCAAAGGGAAGGGGTTGGGGACGGTGGGTGGGGAAGGAGAAGAAGGGGATTATGGGGCAATATAATTAGCAATCACAATGTATGTAGGTCACTTGGAAGGCAGTACAGTACAGAGAAGAAAAGTAATGACTCTATAGCATCTTACTATGCTGACAGACAGTGACTTCAGTGGGGTTGGTGGGGGTGGGAGGGGGGGACTTGATAATATGGGTGAATATTGAGACCATAGCGTTGTTCATGTGAAACCTTCATAAGATTGTATATCAATGATATGTTAATTTAAAAAGAAAAAGAACACCCAGAAGTAAATTACATAATGTCTACCCACATTTTATCATCGACAGAAAGTCACATGTCCATGCCTAACTGCAAAAGAGTAGGAAGGTGAAATCCTACAAGGTCTTTGAAAGGACAACAAGAATATGATTAACAGCCCTTGGTACTATAACAGTTCTCCTAGAAGGGTGCTCTAACTTGCTTTTAATTTTTCTCTTTTTTATTGTTGAGACTCAATTTATATAAAATACAGTGCATACAATTTAAGTATATACATTGATTTTTGCATATGTACATATCTATGTACATAATCCAAATCAAGATATTAAAAATTACCAACATCCACAAAGACATTTTCCTGCCCTCTCTGTTAACACTCGAAAAGGTACCCTGACCTCTACCACCAAAGATTAACTTTGCCTATTTTGAACAATATAGAGAATCATTTATTAAGTACTCTTGTGTATGAATTCTTTCACTTAGCCATATATTGGTGAGATTCATCAATAATGTTGCATGTAACAAAGTGATTTTATTTATTTCAGTGTTACATTGATTATGTGAATATAGTACCTTTATTCATACATTCATTGTTGTTGCACTTTAGGTTATTTCTAGTCTTGGGCTATTATGAATAACACTGCTATAAACATCATTGTACCTGTTTTTTAGTGGAAAACATGAAAAATTGAATCATAGTTATTAATCTTAATGAATTTCAATTTCTAATTTTTCTAGTGGTTGAATGGTTAGTGATCTTTGTGTCCTATTTAAGAAATCTTTGACTATGCAAGTTATGAAGAAGATACTCCTGTAAATTTTGTCCCACAAACTCATATTTTATTGCCTACATTTAGGTCCATGATCCACCTCAAGTTAATTCTAAAATATAAGGTTCAGGGTCAAGAATTTTCTCCATATGGATAATAAACTGAAAGCCCTCATTTACTAAAATCATTCTTCAAAAGCAGATACCTTTTTGGCCTTTACTTTCTTTTCTTATATTTTCTTTAACTTTATACTCTAACCCTTGTATATTTATATTTTTAATTTCTGTTAAATCACATTTTAATTTTTAAGAATTCTTTTTTATTCTCTGATTATTCATTTTATATTGTATACCATTTTTAAATCAAGGATACATTACATTCTCTATTGTTCTTATATCTTAGGGGTATTGATTGTATTTTTTTCAGTCTTATGAATTGACACAGACTCCTCTGAGTTTTTGTTTTGGTATCTGTCTTTCACATAAGAAATTTTCTCAAATATCTGATGGTCATTGGCTACCTCATTCAATATCCATAAAGCTGTCTAGAATCTTACTCTAGGGGAGAAGGGCATATTAGGTGAAAGGCCTTAATGTGTAGGACTGCTGAATAGAGACTAGTATTTTAATACCTTTTCTCTTGGTTCTACCAGTTTCCACAGAAAAATCTTCCAGTCTCCACACTCGGAAATAAAAAACCATGACTCGCATACAGCCCTCCCATGCTCAACAGTTCTGGCTGTCCCTATACCTATAGTCCTTCTGGTTCATCCTCCCAGAGTAAACGTCCAGACCTCTGCTGGAGTAGGGGATTTACTGTCAGTTGTTTGGACTAGGAGATAGAACAAGTCATCTAATTGCTTTGTATTACTCACTTTCAACATTCTTTGTTTCCAATCCACAACCCTACTATATCCCATATTCCAATATGACATCGCTGCTAATGCTAAAATCCTGTGGGATAAATCAGATTTCTTGATTGGTCAACACAAAATACGAACTAAAATTTCAGATTTTCCTAATTTATTTTGTGAGTTGCCACTTGTCCATTTTACTTATAATTTAAAATATTGTCTCAATCCCATTATCTGTTATTTTCTGTCCCTCCCCACCCCTGCCACCCAACCTCACCCATGTTCTTTTGCCTTATAAGTTTATGATTTTTTGTATTCCTGCCATTGGTTAGCGGTGTTTGCATAGAAAATCGTTTTCTACATTCATTGTCTGATTTGTATTCACTGTTGGCTATCTTTGGCACAAGGTCAATTACATTCTGGAAGCAAAACAAAACAATAAGTGAGTTGTTTTGTTGCAGGAAGCGCGGGAACTGTAAACAAGGAGTCGAAACACTGAGAAGCAGCATTTATTAGTGCCGGCACCGACTCCGTGGATTCCTATCCAAAGGCTGAGCCCGAGTACAGCAGGGCCATGCCTTTTATACATTCACTACAGAGCGAGAGGGGAGTCAGCACCCGGTAACCATTGCAGTGGGAACTACTAGGTCACTATAGGTGTATTCAGGGTGCTAGTTATATTTTAATCTATCTCTGTAAAGGTTACGTGAATTACCATATTATAAACTAATGGGCTTCCATGACTATGATCAACAAGCTGTTCCATACCACTGAGTCCTCGTGGGGGCAATACATTGGTATATTGTTTCAAAATCAAGCACCCAAGCACCTTGTGATTCCTCTACATTCCTGAAGCCTCAACAGAAACTCTCCTTGGCTAACTTGGCTTCCTACTACAGTTTCTCTTAAATTGCAAGTGAAAAACAATTAAGTCTCCCAGTCTAAAATCCATCAAACTTTAGTTTATTAATTTTATTCCTCTACATTGAAAATAACATCTACATAGGTTTTGAGGATACCAAATACACTGACTAAATTTTACATATGTGACTTTATTGATGGCATAAATTAATGATATAAAATGTATGGCATAGATTAAAGATGGCGGTGTGAGAGGAGAGACAGAGGCTTCCTCCTAAAACTGGATACAATTAGAAAATTTAATTGGTGCAACTAATCCTGAGAGAGCAACAGGAAAGAGGATGGCGTCAGACTGCACACACCTGGAAAAAAGAGCAGACCTCACCGAAGGTGGTAACGTATCAGAGCTGTGGTTCCGAGGGACTCAAGCCCCTCCCACACCCCAGCTTGCCAGCGAGAGGAAGAGACTGCTGAATACCTAGCTCCAGAGATCTGCACTGGGAACACAAATTCACGGTGCTTTCATGAGACTCGCATGACTAACGAGTTGGAAAGTTAATACAAGCAGAATTCCTGGGGAGACTGGGATTTCGGCCGCTTGTGGAAAGCTGGGATCCATATCCGGCTGCTCTGGGACAAAAACTTATACCTGTGTGCCCAGCCCACTGGCTCAGGCAGGAGAAAGGCACAGGAGCCAGGAGGCAGGGAACAGCTCTTTCCCACATCCAGTACCACTCCCCTGAGACCCTTGACATTGCTTCAGGGGGACAGCAGCTCCAGAATAGAGATTCTGGACACGAGAGGGCACTAAATACAAACATGAAATGCCAAAGGAACCTTGTCCAGAGTAAAATTGTTAATACAACTGCCGAGAAAGATTTAAATGATATAGACCTTGTGACTCTTCCTGAAAGAGAGTTCAAAATAAAAATAATCAGCATCCTAATGGAGGTACAGAAAGAAATCCAAGAACTCAGGAATAAATTCAGGTCAGAGATCCAATAGTTGAAGAGCACAATGGAGGGTATTAAAAGCAGGTTGGATATGGTAGAGGAGACAATAAATGAAATAGAAACTAGAGAAGATGAACACAAAGAAGCTGAGACACAGAGATAAAAAAGGATCTCTAAAAATGAAAGAATATTGAGAGAACTTTGTGACCAATCCAAGCAGAACAATATTCACATTATACTGATACCAGAAGAAGAGGAGAGAGAGAAAGGGATAGAAAGTGTCTTTGAGGAGGTAGCTGCTGAAAACTTCCCCAATCTGGGAAGGTGATAGGCTCTCAGGCCATGGAGATCCACAGATCCCCCTACACAAGGGACCCAAGGAAGACAACACCAAGACACATAGTGATTAAAATGAGGAAGATCAAGGATAAGGACACACTGTTAAAAGCAGCCAGAGGCAGAAATAAGATCACATACAAAGGAAAGCCCATCAAGTTAACAGAAGACTTCTCAGCAGAAACTTTACAGGAAAGAAGGGAGTGGCATGATGTATTTTATGCCATGAAGCAGAAGGGCCTGGAACCAAGATTTACTTTATCTGGCAAGATTATCATTGAAATTTGAAGGAGGGATTAAACAATTTCCAGATAAGAAAAATCTGAGAGAGTTTACCTCCCACAAACCATCTCTGCAGTCTATTTTGGAGGGACTGCTATAGATGGAAGTGTTCCTAGGGTTGGATAGCTGTCACCAGAGGTAGTAAAACCACAGTAGGGAGGGTGGAGCAGCTGATTGCGAGGCAAATGCAAAATTAAATTGACTATCCCCAAAGTCATCAAGGAATAGACAAAAAGTACAGAATTTCATAACTAATATATAAAGAATGAAGGAGGAAGAAAAAGGAGGAGAAATAGAAAAGAACCTTTACATTGTGTTTGTAACAGTACACTAAGTGAGTTAAGTTAGACTCTTACAGAGTAAGGAAAGTAAGCTGGAACCTTTGGTAACCATGAATCTAAAGCCTGCAATGGCATTAAGTACATACCTATCGATAATCACCCTAAATGCAAATGGACTGAATGCACCAATCAAAAGACATAGAGTCACAGAATAGATTTAAAAAAAGACCCATCTATATGCTGCTTACAAGAGACTCACCTCAAACCCAAAGACATGCACAGACTAAAAGTCAAGGGATGGAAAAAGATATTTCATGCAAACAAAGGGAGAAAAAAGCAGGGGTTGCAGTACTAGTATCAGACAAAATAGACTTCAAAACAAAGAAAGTAACAAGAGATAAAGAAGGACATCACATAATAATAAAGGGCTCAGTCCAGCAAGAGGATATAACCATTATAAATATATATGCACCCAACACAGGAGCACCAGCATAGGTGAAACAAATACTAACAGAACTAAAGGAAGAAATAGAATGCAATGCATTCATTTTGGGAGACTTCAACATGCCACTCACTCTAAAGGATAGATCTACTAGACTGAAAATAAGTAAAGATACAGAGGCACTGAATAACACACTAGAACAGATGGACCTCACAGACATCTATAGAACTCCACATCCAAAAGCAGCAGGATACACATTCTTCTCAAGTGCACATGGAACATTCTCCAGAATAGACCACATACTAGGCCACAAAAAGAGCCTCAGTAAATTCCAAAAGATTTAAATTCTACCAACCAACTTTTCAGACCACAAAGGTATAAAACAAGACATAAATTGTACAAAGAAAGCAAAAAGGCTCACAAACACATGGAGGCTTAACAACACGCTTCTAAATAGTCAATGGATTAACAACCAAATTAAACTGGAGATCCCGCAACATCTGGAAATAAATGACAACAACAACACAAAGCCCCAACTTCTGTGGGATGCAGAGAAAGCAGTCTTAAGAGGAAAGTATATAGCAATCCAGGCATATTTAAAGAAGGAAGAACAAACCAAAATGAACAGTCTAACGTCACAGTTATCAAAATTGAAAAAGAAGAACAAATGAGGCCTAAAGTAAGCAGAAGGAGGGGCATAATAAAGATCAGAGAAGAAATAAATAAAATTGAGAAGAATAAAACAATAGAAAAAATCAATGAAACCAACAACTGGTTCTTTGAGAAAATAAATAAAATAGATAAGCCTCTAGCCAGACTTATTAAGAGAAAAAGAGAATCAACACACATCAACAGAATCAGAAACAAGGAAACATCACGACGGACCCAACAGAAATACAAAGAATTATTAGAGACTACTATGAAAACCTATATGCTAAAAAGCTGCAAAACCTAGAAGAAATGGACAACTTCTTAGAAAAATACAATCTTCCAAGACTGACAAAGAAAGAAACACAAAATTTAAACAAACCAATTACCAGCAAAGAAATTGAAGCGGTAATCAAAAAACTACCCAAGAAAAAAAACCCGGGACAGATGGATTTACCTCGGAATTTTCAGACATACAGAGAAGATATAATACCCAGTCTCCTTAAAGTTTTCCAAAAAATAGAAGAGGAGGAAATACTCCCAAACTCATTCTATGAAGCCAACATCACCCTAATACCAAAACCAGGCAAAGACACCACCAAAAAAGAAAACTACAGACGAATATCCCTGATGAACATAGATGCAAAAATACTCAATAAAATATTAGCAAACCTAATTCAAAAATATATGAAAAGGATCATACACCACGATCAAGTGGGAGTCTTCCCAGGGATGCAAGGATGGTACAACATTCGAAAATCCATCAACATCATCCACCATATCAACAAAAAGAAAGACAAATACCACATGATCATCTCCATAGATGCTGAAAAAGCATTTGACAAAATTCAACATCCATTCATGATGAAAACTCTCAGCAAAATGGGTATAGAAGGCAAGTACCTCAACATAATAAAGGCCATATATGACAAACCCACAGCCAACATTATACTGAACAGCGAGTGGCTGAAAGCTTTTCCTCCGAGATCGGGAACAACACAGTGATGCCCATTCTCCCCACTGTTATTCAACATAGTACTGGAGGTCCTAGCCACGGCAATTAGACAAAACAAAGAAATACAAGGAATCCAGATTGGTAAAGAAGAAGTTAAACTGTCAGTATTTGCAGATGACATGATATTGTACATAAAAACCCTAAAGACTCCACTCCAAAACTACTAGAACTGATATCGGAATACAGCAAAGTTGCAGGATACAAAATTAACACACAGAAATCTGTGGCTTTCCTATACACTAACAATGAACCAATAGAAAGAGAAATCAGGAAAACAATTCCATTCACAATTGCATCAAAAAGAATAAAATATCTAGTAATAAACCTAACCAAAGAAGTGAAACACCTATACCCTGAAAACCATATGACATTCTTAAAAGAAACTAAAGAGGACACTAACAAATGGAAACTCATCCCATGCTCTTGGCTAGGAAGAATTAATATCATCAAAATGGCCATCCTGCCCAAAGCAATATACAGATTTGATGCAATCCCTATCAAATTACCAAAACATTCTTCAACAAACTGGAACAAATAGTTCAAAAATTCATATGGAAACACCAAAGACCCCGAATAGCCAAAGCAATCCTGAGAAAGAAGAATAAAGTGGAGGGGATCTTACTCCCAAACTTCAAGCTCTACTACAAAGCCATAGTAATCAAGACAATTTGGTACTGGCACAAGAACAGAGCCACAGACCAATGGAACAGAATAGAGACTCCAGACCTTAACCCAAACATATATGGTCAATTAATATACCATAAAGGAGCCATGGACATACAATGGGGAAATGACAGTCTCTTCAACAGATGGTGCTGGCAAAACTGGACAGCTACATGTAAGAGAATGAAACTGGATCACTGTCTAACCCCATACACAAAAGTAAATTCAAAATGAATCAAAGACCTGAATGTAAGTCATGAAACCATAAAACTCTTAGTAAAAAACATAGGCAAAAATCTCTTGGACATAAACATAAGCGACTTCTTCATGAACACATCTTCCCGGGCAAGGAAAACAAAAGCAAAAATGAGTAAGTGGGACTATATCAAGCTGAAAAGCTTCTGTAGAGCAAAGGACACCATCAATAGAACAAAAAGGTTCCCTACATTTTGGGAGAATATATTCATAAATGACAGATCCGATAAAGGCTTGACATCCAAAATATATAAAGAGCTCATGCACCTCAACAAACAAAAAGCAAATAATCCAATTAAAACACGGGCAGAGGAGCTGAACAGACAGTTCTCCAATGAAGAGATTCAGATGGTTAACAGACACATGAAAAGATGCTCCACATCGCTAGTTATCAGAGAAATGCAAATTAAAACCACAATGAGATATCACCTCACACCAGTAAGGATTGCCACCATTCAAAAGACAAACAACAACAAATGTTGGTGAGGTTGTGGAGAAAGGGGAACCCTCCTACACTGCTGGTGGGAATGTAAATTAGTTCAACCATTGTGGAAAGCAGTATGGAGGTTCCTCAAAATGCTCAAAATAGACTTACCATTTGACCCAGGAATTCCACTCCTAGGAATTTACCCTAAAAATGCAGCACTCCAGTTTTAAAAAGACAGATGCACCTCTATGTTTATAGCTGCACTATTTACAATAGCCAAGAAATGGAAGCAACCTAAGTGTCCATCAGTAGATGAATGGATAAAGAAGAAGTGGTACATATACACAATGGAATATTATTTAGCCGTAAGAAGAAAACAAATCCTACAATTTGCAACAACATGGATGGAGCTAGAGGGTATTATGCTCAGTGAAATAAGCCAAGTGGAGAAAGACAAATACCAAATGATTTCACTCATCTGTGGAGTATAAGAACAAAAGAAAAACTGAAGGAACAAAACAGCAGCAGAATCATAGAAATCAAGAATGGACTAACAGTTACCAAAGGGAAAGAGACTGGGGAGGATGGGAGGGTAGGGAGGCATAAGGGCGGGGAAGAAGAAAGGGGGTATTATGGTTAGCATGTATAATGTGGGGCTGGGGGAAAGTGGAGGGCTGTGCAACACAGAGAAGACAAGTAGTGATTCTACAACATCTTATGCTGATGGACAGTGACTGTAATGGGGTTTGTGGGTGGGACTTGGGGTAGGGGAGAGCCTAGTAAACATAATGTTCTTCAGGTAATTGTAGATTAATGATAAATAAATAAATAGCCAAATAAATAGTTTTTAAAATGAAAAAAAATGTATGGCATAAATTTTGATATTTTTAATTTTCCTATAAAAATTCCTAGGTATAGAAATGTATTGATGTAGAGTAGAACAGTTTCTTATGATTCTCTTAATATTCTTTGTATCTCAATTATTTTCTTTTTTATATTGAAATATAGCTGACATACAATATATTGTATTCAGGTGTACAGCATAGTGATTTGACAATTATATACATTATGAAACGCTCACCATGTTGAGTGTAGTTACTGTCTCCATACAAAGATATTACAATGTTACTGATTATCTATGCTGTGCTTTTCATTCCCATGATTTATTTATTTTATAGTTGGAAGTGGTACCTCTTTCTCCCCTTCACCTGTTTCACCCATCCCCCTACTTCCTCTCCCACGGCAACCAACAGTTTGTTCTCTGTATTTATGAGTATATCCAACCACCCATCAAACCCTTTGCCCATACCATATACCCATAGCTTTCAAAAAGGAATTCACCATTATCTATAAGAAACCTACAGATCCTTGGAAGCATAAATAATAAGACTGTATCACTCAAAATCTCATTGTTGTCATCGAAGTCCCCCTATTTACTGAAAACCTCTTGGTAAACTACTTGTAGAGTATCTAGATCTTTAGGCCTAGCTCCATCATGGGCCATGGCAAACACAACATCCACAGTGGCAATTCATCCATATTTTATATCTACCATTTCAGAAATCCAGGTCTGTGAAATGTCACTTTCGCCACTGTGATATTTTATACCATAGAGAGCTCAAATTCATTGATCCTACAAGATTTTTTTCCTTCTAGAATGCAGCACCCCTTATTCTATTATTCCCTCTCACCATTTGTCCTCCTCACCTAGCAGAACCCCATGGTTAGCTAAACTTAGTATCAGCCACTCTAAAAAGCTGAAGATGGGTGGAGAAAAATCACACTGTTTAATACACTGTTCAATGCTACCTGGCAACTTTCCAGTTTCATAGAAAATGCATGTTCTCACTCTGCAAGGCAGAAATTTCACAACTTCCCTGTTCTCATACTCCTAGTATACTTGGAACTCACTTAATTGATAATCTTATCTAATTTACTCTTGAGGAAATAAAACCATCAAATAAAAATTACCTAATTTATATTTATAAATATAGATATTCTCCATTGATTTTTACTATTTTACAGAATTTTGTTATATGAATGCTATATTTATTTATTCCTTTCTTTGATAATGTTTGTAAGAGGATTGGAAATAAATCAATTACAAACTTTTCACATTCTACTGTTAATCAGATGTTTTCTTTCATTATACATAACAGTTAAATGTCAAATATTTTCTCCTTTGCTTTCTATTTCCCTTTCTTTGAGCAATAAGATGTAGGATTTTCTTAAGTTTTTATACATTTAAAACTTACAAGAATTTTCCTTTGACATGCATCAATGCTCATCAAACAATGTTATAATTTTACTTCACATCTATTTGGTTTAAAGATAAAAATTCACTTTGGGGTTCATGAAATTATCCAATACATTCTCTCACAACAAATTAAGAGGTTTTCTGGAGATTTCCATTTCTGGTAAGGGTAGTATAACAGGGACTGGATTTACTCTTTTGAAACAACTAAAATATAGACAAAGTATATGAAGCAATGGCACTTAAGACATTGGAATTCAGGTCAAAATGGACAGTAAACATGAAAGAATGGAGAAAAAGTGAGAAGAGCCTTACTACTGCCGTAACTTATTGTCTGAAGAAAGCTTGTAGGTTAAAACCACAAGCAGATAAATTACATACAATTGGAATCCCTGAAAAGGTATATAGGGACTTGGGGGTGAAAAGATAATCACTAGTAAGTCCTGAAATTTTTTCAAATGTGATGAAAATTATGAATCACTAATCTAAATTGTTCAGATAATTCCAAACACATTAAAGATGAAGAAAACTACACAAGACTCTCAAAATGAAATTGCTTAAAACCAGTGAAAAAAGGAAAATTTAATAAACAGCCAGAGCAAAAGACACATACACACAGAAGAACAAAGATAAGGATGGTAACATATTTCTTGACAGAAAAAATGGAAGCAAAGATAATAGAGCAACATCTTTAAATACTGGCAGGCACATTTTCGCCTATCAGTTTTTAACCAGTCAAAATATCTTACAAATATAAAGGTGAAATAATGATTTTTAAATATATATCATCTGAAAGAGTTCTTTATCACCAGATCTGTACTGTAAGAAACATTAAAAGATGTCCTTCAAGCAGAAGGAAGATAATAGCAGATTGAAATCTAGATCAACATAAAAAAATAATGATCACCAGAAATGTTAATTACATGGATAAACATGAAGACTTCTATTATTTAAGTCTCTTTTAAAAATAATTGTTTAAATTAAAAATAAGCACAATGTAATTGAGGGTTTAATATATACATAGCTATGAAATGTGTGACAACAATAGCTCACAGGCCAGTAGAGTAAAAATTAATGTATATTGTTTTAAGAATCTTTTACTATACATGAAATAGTATATTATTTGAAGGTAGAATGTGATAAATTAGAGATATATACTACCAATATTAAAGCAATCACTCAAATAACACAATAAATAGTGCTATAGCTTTCTGTTTTTTGAGTGATAGTTTTAGTATATGCAAACACTAAAATATTGGTTCACAAGAAAGAGCCAGGAGGAGATCAAGTAAGTCATAAAAGATACTCAATTAATGCAAAAGAAGACAGAAAACAAGGGAAGAAATAATAAAGACCAGATGGGACAAAAGAAAAGAAATACTAAGATAGATTAAAATCTAACTATATCACTAATTGCATTAAATATAAATAACATCAAAAGCCCACTTAAAAGGTAGATATTGTCTGATTGGTTAAAAAAGCCAAACTGAAGCATTGAGTAAAACACAATTTGTATTTTTAAATAGGAGGAAAAACCATCCTTGTGCATACCATATACCACATACATATCTAACTAGGCATGGTATACCCTGTATAGACATTTTTGCATAAGATAAAAATACTTTAATTTTTTGAAAAAAGGAAAAATTGAAGTTTCCTACTCATTCTATTAACTTGCATTAAGTTGATCTTTTCTGGGGAAGAGAAATAAGACAAAAAGAAAAGGCTTATGTAATGACCCCCCCCAAAATACAAGAAAAATATTCTCTATTAAAAAGAACATTGAAAATTAATATTGGATGATTATGTCTATAACTTGCTGATCATACTAATGTACCATGAGTTATACAGATAGAGTAATTGTTATGCAGAGCCTCCCTGAGACCTGAAAATTATTTCAATAGTTCCTCTAAGATGAAACCATTGAAAAATACTGCTCTAACGATTATCATACTCCTATTTAACTTATTACCTTCCAATGTAACTTACGTCTTATTGACCATATCCTTGAAAATTCTATGACTCTGGAACACTTTTACTACCTGTATCTATCCCATATTTTGTGTTATTGTAGTAATGTATTTTATATGTACATATACTTTAGACTCCATAAGACATTTCTGCTATTTTTCTAGATAGCAAGTATTCATTCATATTGACTCACATGTTGCCCTTTCAGGGACTCTACATTTTTTCATGAACACTTGTATTTCCATCTCCCAGGATTTTCCCTATCCTTAAATGCCTGGTAGTATTTTTCAACATGTAAAATTTAATTTGTGTTTTAAAAATTCTCCCTTTTTTGTCAGGAAATACTTAACTGCATTTTCACCATTGAAGGATAGTTTCCCTAGCTTATAAAATTCCAAGTAGATACTTTAGTAATGCCATTCTATTGTTTTCCAGTTTCTTTCATTTCCATTGTAGAGGCAGTCCTCAGTTTCATCTTGCTCTTTTTTTCCCTCTCTGCTAACAATATATCTTTCCTTTACTTTGTCTTACTCAGGGATAGGTTGCAGTTTTTGAAAGGCTGACTTTTCAATCTCTAATTCATAACTGTGACTAGAATATAGAGTGTCAATCCAAGAGCCTGGATTGTAGGACCCCTTTGCCTCAAAAATACCTGATTTTTTATTTTTTGCCTCCTTGAAATTTTGAAATTGCCCAAATTTCCTCTCTGTTTTTAGAGGCTTTCTGCATCCTTCTTACCTTGTAGAACTTAAGAATTCTGCAAATTCCTCGAGAGAAGGCTGGACACTTGGCTGTATGTCATTTACCTGGGACCTTCTCCCTCAAGTCCTGATTGCTTTGACAGCCCAGAAGCCCACTGTTGTATCTTCCGCATCTATTACCTTGTCCCAAACTCTTTTGGTTTATATTCTTATACTGGCAGCCTCAGTCTTGACTGCTTGGCTCCAATCCCTCATTCTTCTTTGGGAACTTCCTCATAAGAAATATAATATTACATTACTAATACTCATTTCTCTCAATCTTCTCTTCTGGTCTAATTTAACCACGCAGCAATTTAGTTTTCATTACTCATGGTTTAATCATATACAGTTGATTTTTTATTATTTGTACATGACTAAATATTTTTTAAACTGATAGCCTTTGTCACAATGTTCTCCCTAGAGACCCCCAGTTGTCTCAGTTCTTCATAAGCTTTACAAATACACACACACACTTATCTAAATCACAGTTTTAGTTCCAGCTTTTCTCCACCAAATTCATCCATTTATATAAACGCCAATTGAATGTAGACTATGGTGTGCTCTCCATTTCTCTCTCTGATAGTCTCGCTATTGACTTAGGGCCTCACTGATCTCCTGAAATTGCCCTTACAAAAGTAATGAATGACCTTTTCATCACTAGAAAAAATGGACATCTATTTTTTTTCATATTTTTAGTATCTTTTCAATAGCCACATGGTTAATCTTTATTCCTTCATGAATTCCCTAACATTTCTGGGTTTCTGAGGTGCTATTGAATTCTGGTTCTTTTCAAAGCAGTCAAACCCTGGTGCACTCTTTTTTTATTTTTATTCCTACTTCACCTCATATGATGCACAGCTACATAAAGGTAAATTGAATGCTATATAGATTTAAAATCTAGTGAAGACCATTACTTTGTCCTATTCACTTTTGTATCTTGATAGTGTGTTATACATTGCAGGATCTAATAAGTGAATTTCATTAAATTAAAACTATGAATCATTACAACTTTGAGTGTACTCTGTGCAGAAAATAGTATCAGAATAAAAAATGTTTATTTAGCAAAAATCTCTTTTAAATGTCGAAAATATTGAACTGGTGAGAAGCACAATCAGAAATGTGTTTTAGAAAAATCAGTCAAGGGGTATTTTGTGGTTACACTGAAGTTAGAAAGCTAAAAGTTATTTATGTGTTCTTACCAGGGCTTAATTTTCTTAAAAATAAGAAATCGCTACTAGATGTTGGTAGCAAACAGTGGCTTGCTGAGAACTACAGATGCACCTGGCTGGGTGCCTCTCAGGTTCTTCAAACTTTACTTATTCAGTGCTGAAATTACTGTTAACCCTTTCTCACAAGCCTGCCTTCTTCTTCTTATGACTCTATATTGTTGAATGACACCACAATTTAGACAGTAGCCTCAAATAGAAATCTGAGAGTGATACTGGACTATTTACTCTTCTTTATTCCCTACAACCAGCAAATTCTATAGGTTTTTACTTCCAAAACACTTCTTGACTCCATCTACTTCTCTCCAGACCGACTGCTAACTTCTTTTTATAAGTTCCAATCACATTACACCAGAATTATTGCAACAATGCAAAATTCATCTTCCTTTCTTCCAATTTTTGCCACACTGTACAGAGCTCTCATTATAAAAGGCAAATTTGATCCTGTTGTAAGGGTCTCACATTACTCTTAACATAAACATTAGCATATCTTACAAGGTTCTACCTCATCTGCTCCTCTCTTTCCTTCTCCAGCTATATCCTTGCTACTTCTTCAGATACAATGTTTCAGATTTACTAGTTACTACAATATTCAAATATACTACAATAATTTAAAAGAAAAAATATCCTAAACAAGTCATGGCCTCCATAATCACAGAGACTTTACACATGAAGTTCCTCTATGTGCAGTTCTTTTCCCCACCTTGTCCTCTGATTAATTCCTACTTATCCTACAAGTCTTATCCTTCAGAAAGCTTTTCCAGACTCCCCAGATGGAGACAGCTATTTCTCATGTGCCCCCAGAATATACCTACCTTTCCACACAACTTATTATAATGCACTGTAATTTTTCCATTCCCTTCTGTTTCCCTCAGTCATACTGCTTGAAGAAATCGTTGAGTATAATATTTTTCACTATCATCTCATTAAAATTTAGCACAGAAAAGAACATGTGGTAGGGGCAACATATATATTATGTTCAAATACATATATTGAATCCTGGTTTTCAAAGCCGTCAAACCCTAGTGTACCCTTTATTGATTATTCCTACTTCACCTCATGTGATGCATGGCTACATTAAATTAAATTGAATGCTATATAGATTTAAAATCTAGTGAAGATCATTATTTTGTCCTATCCACTTTTGTATCTCAATAGTGTGTTGCACATTGCAGGATCTAATAAATGAATTTCATTAAATTAAAACTGTGAATCGTTACAACTTTGAGTGTACTTACTCTGTGTAGAATAGTATATATATGTAATATATACACACACATATACAGATCTCATTATATAATTGGATGAAACATCTTGAGATTTTCCAATTCATATTTATCTTTTTTAAATATACTACAATAATTCACAAGAAAAAAATAACCTTATTTTTATTCTCCTCAAATGACATATTTTTTGTTTACTGTGTCAATATTAGTTTAAATTTATTGACTCATCTCCCAATTTTTATGATTATTATTTTTTTAAATCTCATTCCGTTATTTTAGTTCAAGTTTTGTCTCCCTAAATGTCACCCTGTGGTATCAATAATGCCTCCCAAAGTGCCTGGTGCATCACAAACATAACAGACAGGTTGGTGATACTCTCTTTTCTGATAACCTGTTTCTCTACTACAATGATTCTAGCCAGAGGAGATGCCTTCACTGACCAAGTTTGATCAGCCCCTCCCTTGATTGGACTAAGATGAACTAAGAGTGGAGTGGACAAAGCTGACCTACGAGCTGAGAAAATTAGATTCTCCCTCTCCAAAACTGGAACACTGCAAAGCCTATTTGTCAGTACGTGATGATCCTCAATCTGGAAAGTAATGTTTCTCAGAAAATCATGTGGCTGTCATTTCTGTGTCATGGATGCTAAAAAGATGGTTGAGACAAGTTTACAGAGAAAATGAAGGAAATGGAGCAGACACAAAGAGACAACCAGAGGTAAGAGAGTATGTTACCTCACAGAGAAAAAAAAAAGATCAGAGTTATTTTAGTAAGTAATATTTTCCAGTTCCTAATTCTAGCATCTCCCAAAATCTAACCATGTGACCCCCCTGGGTTCTATGAGATGCACCCTCCGAGTTCTTGCAGACCCCTTCATTTAGGCCAGTCCCTTTCTTGCACCCAAATTCTCGCTAAGTGTGTATAGATTTTAAACAAATTTACTAAATAAATATGGAAAGGAAAGAAGTAAGTCAACAAGGGAGAGAGGGTGGGAGGGAGAGAAATGGATAAGGGAAGAGAGAAAGCTAAGAAAGATAAGGAAAAAGAAAAAGAAGAAGGAGAGAAGCAAGAAAGGTCTTTATCTCAGATAGCTTTTAAAATCTAGTTGGAGAGCCAAAAATAAACATACAGAACAATACATCTCCAGCATAATTTTATAGTTTTGAACAAGAACTGTGATAAAACTTTCATGCTGTAAATGTGTTGTATTCTTCAGAATGAGTTGGTGTTTGAGGCAGAGCAGAGCTGAGGATATGTCTGATCTTTGCAGTATTAAGACTCATGAGCTCAAAATATAATTATGGCACATACTGTTCTTTTTTTTTGAAGCAGTCATGTTTTCTTTACAGATTAAATAATTCTGTAATTCAAATATTTTCTGAGGGTAAAATCTCAGAAAAGATAATAAGGGGTAAATAACAAATCAACATTACAGACAATAAATCTGTTCTCTAGAAAAAAAATTCTTCTTCCAAGGAGTGGAAACAATGAATTTATGAAGAAGATGGGATGTGGGTTATGTGTTGAATTATTTTTACAGGCAAAGATGTATGACCACCAAAATCCATACACAAGAAAACTCAAATACTGCCATGTCTAGAAGGTGTTTCCTTTTGATTAAATTTTAAGATTTAGAGTTAGTGTCAGATTGTGGAAAACTTTGGAAGCTAAATTTAGGAGTTTATTATACAGTAAGAAAAGCTTAAAATCTGGAAGGTAGGGAAGAATGACACATGATAAAATACATACTGAAGAGAGATATCAATAAATGATGTAAGTAGAATAAATGAAAATTCTAAAATATTCCTATTTGGAATTTTTTGATACATAGTATTACCTCCTTGGGGATTATGCCCTCTTCCCAGCAAAACTTCTGCCCAGTAGCAGTGCTAAGCACAAGGCAGGTTCCTGGAAAGCTTTCCCTAACTAACTCTACCTTCAGGCTGTAACAGCTTCAGCATTCCTATTGTGCGCTCTGATCACGTTGCACCTCCCCTGCCACATGTCAATTCATTGCAAGTATTAAGAGTTATTTAATCACCTGCCTTCCCCACTAAACTGAAAGCTCCATGAAGATTATCGTGTTCTTCATTCCCAGTTGACTCATGTTGAGTAGATGCATATTACTTGTTTTAAGTTACAGATCTTGTCATTGGGCAAAGTCAAAGAACTCCAAAGGGTAATCTGGTGTCTGTTTATCGGTGGGCTCATTATACCTCATGGAGAAGTTAATAGAGAAAGCTACTGTACGTCACCACAGCTAGAAAATCTGCCTACAGCTCTGAAGCAGTGGGTCTTTCCCTGGTTTCTTTCCTGGAAGTCTTCCACCCTCGGAATACTTAATTTATATTTTAAAATGAGATGTTCTCTTAATTACTGAGCATCTGGAGCATTATACATTTATAAAATACTCTTAAATATCTTGTAAACTGTTTTTATTTACACAAAGAAAGATGGTATTCATTATATACCCATTTTTCAGATGCAGAAACTAAGTAAAACAATTATCCTGTCACAGAACTGGACAGAAATGAGTCATTTATTTGCATCTTCCTCTGAAACACAGTATTACTATGAACATCATAGTTATGATTCTACACTGTTGTTTCTGTACAGCTTCGGAAGACATTTTTTGTCTACAAAAGTTGGCAAGGGATAAAGGTGTGCCTTTCCTGAAATATGTGCTAAATAGAAAGATCAGAATTTCCCCATTCAGGTAGGCAAGATGAGCCTTCAACTAATCATAAATATTGAAGCCACAATTATACATTACTTGCAGTAAGTACTAATGAGAAATATACACTGTAATACTATATATACACTTGCACTTGAACTTTTTCAAAAGAGTTTTGTTCACATTTTCTACTTACCATGACATGTTTTGGTAGATACTATATTTACAAAATACACCCACCTGCAAAACTGAAGGCTGTCCTGCCTGAACCTTCTGGAAAGACACATTTGTGTTCTTGTTATGACACTAGAATTGAGATCCACATAAATTACTTTGCCTCTGAGTTTATATTAATAATTACAAAGTAAAACAATTCCTACCTTACTTATGAGTTGTAAGGTGTCAATTACAGTTAAAATTAAAGAATAATTTTAATCAATAATAAACTGTGCTCCATTATATAGTTTGCCACTCAAGTATAATATGTATAGAGATGTTGTTACTATTATTATTCTTAATTCTTTGGGAGTTCCATGTCCTCTTGCCATTATTTTACTTTACATATTGTCATTATAATTCAAATTTTTAAAACAGGATTGGATTTTTTTAAGGTATTAAGTCTCCTAAGCTAACTAATATAATTGTTACTTGTATGGTTTCCCATGCTTCACTTTTCATTCATTTCAACAGATGAATCATAAATTATTTATGATACACAAAAATACATCTATTTACATAGGATGATTTATTCTTTTTAATAAGATTACATAGAGTAGAATTACATTAGGTATTTTAAAGAACACATCATATCATTGGCCTAAGTGAAAAACTCCATAGTTTTTTCTGTTTCTGATTTTGCTTTGTTTTTAATTAGTATTAATGAATACCTGCCACCAAGTCAGGTGCTGCCCTAACCTGTATTTCTGTGGTTGACTTTTTGAACTCAAGTTCAGTATCTATATGAACCTTTATTATATTTTCATTTGATTATTTTAGCCATCACTCATCTTCCTAAAATGCTAATTCAGTCCTTAAATATTTCCATTATTTCTCCATGTTTTGATCAACTATATTTTTCATGAGCCTGCATTCCACATCCTCAACCAAGTCATCTTTAGGAGAGCCTTTCACACAGTTCAAAATCCCTTTATAAAATACCACTAATTGTGTGGTAAGCCCTTTTCCCCCTCTTCAAAAATATTTTTAAAAATAAAACTACAAGACTGACCAGAGTCTGAATAATTAAACAATAACAGTAACAGGTATGTTCACATACTATCCTGGTGTTCTTTTTTAAAGGAGATGTCTAAAAAATATTTGCCTCAATAAGTGGTTTCCTGATGGGTTGTGATGGAAGAGTCATGATTTGTACATGGCAAAGCTATAGGGTGTGGGCAGAGATTGAGGGAGACTGAGAGCATGGGAACCAACTTTCTTTAAAAGAAGTTACATGTTAGGATTTCAGAGGAAGAATTCAATGATTAGTGTAGGTCAGGGACAAGGAAAGCAGTTTAGATAGAGGGGCAAAGAAATTTTTAAAAGTACAGATAAGCCAAGAAAAGCTTTGGGTGGTCAGAGACCTAAGACAGGCTTCCACCTTAGAGTTCATTGAGCCAGTTCATCCTTAGTCTCCTACAGAACCCAGGGTCCTGAATACCACTAGTCTTACTGTATTAGAACTATTTGACTGACATCTCTCTTCAGAATAAATAAATGAATTAGCATTCAGATAATTAAACGGGGATGCTTTTTGGCATAAAAACAACCTGGAGCAAAGAGAAAGTGTTCTGCATTTTCAGGACAAAGTGATAGGGTAGAAATGCTTTTGGGTTTTGAGTAGATAGAGTGGGAAATACAATTGTATTATCCAGAAAAATATAGAATGACCCAAAGGCCATAGCTGGTCAACTTGTGATTGTTATAGAAAGGACAATGAAGAGAATGAGAAACTTTAACCTGAATAAAAACTAACTGAATGTGAAAGTATATATATGTATACATTATATATATATATATATCCCTAAAATGTCATAATCCCAGTAATATGACTTGTAGATTTTGATTCCCTGTAAGGATGAAAACACCGAACTGAGTTCCTACTCAGGAAGAACACTGTAGAGGATGAAAAGTCTCTCCCAGTGGGTCATGAGATTGCTGTAATGGCTTCCCCTTCACTTGGTTCCACAACTTCTTTACTCCAGATCCCATTTTTGATTAAGTAGATATCCACCCAGGCAGCTGAGGGGATAGAGTGGGAATCATTCCACTTCCTCATGTGAGGAAAGAAGGTGATTTCAGCTTCCACAGTCCCAGAGAAATTGCTAATGTAGCCTGCCATGAACTGGCCATATAATGAGTTCAGAGGTGATAGGCTCTGGCAATCTGAGGATGATTTGAGAAAGGAATATGTATAATTATCAGAATAGAAAAGACTATTGATGAATTCTTATGATTTTAACATTACAAAATATGCACTATTTATTGTAATCTGATAGAAAATGCTGCAGTATACACAAATGCTGCCAATATGTGTAGATGGAAAACTCTGTAGTTTAATAAAAATACTTGAAATCATGTTTGTTGGCCTACATATTCTCTAGGCTTTTAGAATCCAAATAAACAAAAGAAAAAGTAACTCCATATCAAAACCCTTAATGCTTTAAGGGTTGAAAATGTACTCTGTTACCAAAGAATTCTAAAATGATAAGACCACTGCACAAAAATAGAGTCCAAGAAATCATGCCATATTCTTTGTTTCCTCTGAACTGTGTAATATAAACCATGTTCATAAAGGATATTAAGGTGTGTCTTATCCCTTGCTCCCTCTTTTTCCTCTTCCCTCCTTCTTCCTTCGATGCCCTGTCACTTGGGTTTGTCTCCTCTCAGCCTCTGATTCAGGTTTTTAGACAAGTAACTTTCTGTTATTTGCTTAGAGTGAGGCATTGACCTTTACATCCAGTCTTCAGAAGAAAGAAATGAAGGAAGCAGCCTTTCCAAACTCATCCTCCTGATGACACATTTAGGGGATAAATAAACCTTTCTAATGCTACATTGAACCACTTCTTTAAACTGAACTCCATGTGCTACTTTACTGATAAAGAACCACCTATTTTCTTCTTCCTAAAGATTGCCAAGTGATTTCTTAGTATAAATGTGGAGATTTATCCTGCTTACTGGTGTTTTTGTTAATTTCTTCATCATTTCCAAAAATCAATTTCTATTATCACAGGAATCAAGAAGGAAAGTTAAGTTGGGAGAGAAGGGAGCAGAAACCTCCTAGGATATTACATTTGCATAAAACTAACAACAATTATTTCTGTGTCTATATGTTACATGAATGCTTCAGTTCTTAATCATATTCCTCAGTGCAAAGAAAATATTTTCCAAACAAAAACAAAGAGGTAGAAGAAATTATACAGCTGTGCCTTAAATTGACAGTTAACAAAGTCAACACACTGAAGTCCATTTCTATTCAAAATGGCCCATTTCTTTCCCTTTGCAAATGAATAATAATTTTCCAGTGATAATCAAGTGAGATAAAGAGGGGGATATACTTTTTCTCTATCATAGTATTACATGGTCATTTTATGCCCTATTAGATGGCCTGCTTTTTCCCAAGATACAAGTAACTCAAAAATAAGAGCCAAATGTGGGGGTAAGAATACTTCTAGACTGACTACTTTTAGATTCACAAATCCATTGAGCATTCTCAATGGATTTTAATTCCATTTTAGTACAGCTATTTTCCATATACAGTATGGTCATTCTTCTGCTCTCAGAATATTTATCCAATGAGGAGTGTGGGTTTTTTTAATTGATGTGTAACAAATTACCAAAAACTTAGAAACTTAAAATAACTCCCATTTATTGTCTCACAGTTTCTATAGTTCGGAAGTGTGAACCCTGTTTAACTGAGTCTGCTGTTCCGGGTCAGAGAAGACAGCAAACAGTGCTAGCCAGAGCCCCCACCTCATCTGAGGCTTGGGAACCCTTTCCAAGCTAATGTGGTCATTGGTAGAATTCACTTATTTTCACCTGAATGGCTCACAGTGCCCTGTTTCTTCAAAGCCAGTAGCAGAGATCATTTCTGATTTCTAGATCCTTTTTTAAAAAAAATCACAGTTGACTTTTTTATTCGTTTCAGGTGTACAACACAGTGATCAACAATTACATACACTGCAAAATGCTCTCCATGGCAAGTTGCCACTATACACAGTTAATACAATATTATTGACTATATCCCCTTGGCTGTATTTTTCAGCACCATGGCTTACTTATAATTGAAGATTTGTACCTCTTTACCCCCTTCACCTCTTTTGCCTATATCCCCACACCCCTTCCTTATGGCAATCACCAGTTTGTTCTCTGTGTTTATAAGTCTATTTCTGTTTCATTTGTTTGCTTGCTAGATTCCATGAACAAGAGATATCATATGGTATTTGTCTTTCTTCTTCTGACACTTAGCATAATACCATCTAGCCTCATCTTTGTTGTGGCAAATGGCAATATTTCATTCTCTTTCCTATGGTTGAGTAATATTCCAGTGTGTGTGTGTGTGTGTGTGTGTGTGTGTGTGCGCGCGCGCGTGTGTGTGTGTGTGTATGTATAATGCTAAATAATGCTGCAATACACATAGGGGTGCATATATCTTTTTATGTATTTTTGTTTTCTTCAGGTAAATACTCAGAACTGAAATTACTGGGTCACATAGTATTTATATTTTACATTTTTGAAAAACACCCATACTATTTTCCATAGTAACTGCACAATTTTAGATCATTACCAACAGTGTAGAAAGGTGCCCTTTTCTCCACATCTTTGCCAACACTTGGTATTTCTTGTCTTTTGGATACTAGCCATTCTGGTTCCTATGAAGTGATATCTCATGATTTTGATTTTCATCTCACTGATGATCAGTGATGTTGAATATCTTTTCATCTGTCTATTGGCTATCAGTAAGTCTTCTCTGGAAAAATGTCTATTTGGGCCCTCCGCTCATTTTTATTCAGATTAGATTGTTTTTTAGTTTTGGTTTTGGTTTTCTTTGGTGTTGAACAGTATAAGTTCTTAATGTATTTTGGGTATTAATTCCTTATCAGATAGATCATTTGCAAATATATTCTTCCATTCAGTACATTGCCTTTTTGGTTTTTTTTTTTTTTTATGGTTTCCTTTGCTGTGTGGAAGCTTTTAATTTGATGTAATCCCACATATTTATTTTTGCTTTTCTTTCCCTTGCCTGGAGAGATTTACCCAGAAAAAAAAAATGCTAAATGCAATGTCTAAGAGTCTACTGTCCAGTTTTCTTTTAGGAGTTTTGTGGCTTCAGGTATTATATTTAGGTCTTTAACCCACTTCTAGTTTAATTTTGTATATGCTATATGAAAGTGATCCAGTTTCATTCTTTTGCATATAGCTGTCCAGTTTTCCTAACACCATTTATTGAAGAGATGGCTTTTTCAGCATTTTATATTCTTGCTTCCCTAGTCAGAGTTTAGTTGCCTATGTAAGCGTAGGTCTATTTCTGGATTCTCAGTTCTGTTTCATTCATCAATGTGTCTATTTTTTTGTGCCAGTACCATATTGTTTTGATTACTGTAGCATTGTAGTATAGCTTGCTATTAGCAAGCATGATACCTTCAGCTTTGTTCTTTCTCAAGATTGCCTCAGCTATTCAGATTCTTTTGTAGTTCCATATAAATTTCAGAATTATTTATTCTAGTTCTGTGAAAAATGCAGTTGGTATTTTAATAGGGATTGCATTGAATCGGTAGATTGCTTTGGTTATAGTGGACATTTTAACAATATTAACTCTTCTAATCCATGAACACAGAATATCATTCCATTTATTTGTGTCTTCTTCAATTTCTTTCATCAATATCTTCTAGTTTCACAGTACAGGTCTTTCACCTCCTTGGCTAGGTTTATTCCTAGGCATTTTATTCATTCTGATGCAATTGTAAAAGAGACTGTTTTCTTAATTTCTCTTTCTGCTAGTTTGCTACCCATACATAGAAATGCAACAGTTTTTTGTATATTGGTTTTGCATCCTGAAACTTTATTGAATTAATTTGTTGATTCTATTTTTTTGGTGAAGGAATCTTTAAGATTTTCTACAGAAAGTATTGTATCATCTGCAAATAGTGAAATTTTTACTTATTATTTTCCAATTTGGATGACTTTACATCTTTTTCTTGTCTGATTTCTATGGCTAGGACTTCCAGTACTATGTTGAATAAAAGTGATGTGAGTAGAAGCCCTTGTCTTATTCATGGTCTTAGAGGAAAAGCCTTTAGGTTTTCACCATTGAGTATGATACTAGATGTGAGTCTGTCATATCTGGCCTTAACTATATTGAAGTATGTTACCTCAATACCCACTTTGTTGAGAGGTTATCTCATGACTGGATGCTGAATTTTTTCAAATGCTTTTTCAGCATCTATTGAGATGTTCATATAAATTTTACCCTTCATTTTGTTCATATGTTTTAGTATGTTAATTGGTTTGCAGATAATAAATCATCTGTGCATCCCTGGACTAAATCTGAATGGTCATGATGACACTTCAATGTATTTTTTAATTTGGTTTGCTAATATTTTGAGGATTTTTCCATCTATGCTCATTAGAAATATTGGTCTATAATTTTCTCTTTTTTGAATATCTTTGTCTGGTTTTAGTATCAGATTATTGCCAGTCTCACAGAATGAATTTGGAAGCAAATCCTCCTCTATCTTTTGGAATAGTTTGAGGACAGTATTAACTCTTCATTAAATGTTTGGTAGAATTTACCTGTGAAGCCATCCCATTATGGACTTCTGTTGTTCATTAGCTTTTTGATTATCATTTCAATTTCATTACTAGTAATCAGACTGTTCAGACTTTCCATATCTCCCTTGTTCATTTTTATGTTTTATGTTCATTTTATGTCCCTTGTAATTTTATGTTTCTAGAAATTTATCTATTTCTTCTAGGTTGCCCAGTTTGTTGGCATATAAATTTCTATAGTAATCTCTTCTAATTCTTTCCATTTCTGTGATGTCTGTTGTAACTTCTCTTTCATTTCTGATTTTATTTGAGCCCTTTAATAGTTCCCCAATTTTGTTTATCTTTTGAAAGAACCAGATCTTAGTTTCATTGAGATTTTCAATTTTTTTTTGTCTCTCAGTAATTTCCACTCTGCTCCTTATTTTTTCCTCCATTCTACTAATTTTGGGCTTTGTTCTTTTCTAGTTCCCTTAGGTGTAAGGCTACATTATTTGAGATTTTCTTGTTTCTTGCAGTAGGACTATGTCACTATGAACTTCCTTCTTAGAACTGCTTTTGCTATGTACCGACATCTTTTTTTTTTAACATTCTCACTACTATTTTTTCCCCTAAAAATCCCAAAGACTTTGAACTGCTGTGCTTCAGTTTTCACTGTCCTCATGTGTTGACTTCCTTTTTAATATCTTCATTGATCCACTGATTGTTTAGTAGCATGTTGTTCAGCTTTGACATGTTTGTTTTTTCCTTTTTCTTATAACTGATTTCCAGTTTCATACCATTGTAGTAGGAAATGTTTGCAAAGATTTTAATCTTCTTAAATTTATTAATACTCTTTTGTCCCCAAACATGTGATCTATCCTGGATAATGTTTCATGAGCACTTGAAAAGAATGTGTATTCTGCTGTTTTGGTATGGAATGTTCTGTATATATAAGTTAAGTACATTTGATCTTTTGAAGCCACTGTTTTCTTATTGATTTTTCTATCTGAATGATTTATCCATTGATGTAAGTGGGGTGTTAAAGTCTGCTACTATTATTGTATTGCTATAAATTTCTCCCTTTATATCTGTTAATATTTAGGTGCTCCTACATTGGTGCACAGATATTATTTACAATTGTTATATCATCTTGCTTCACTGATCTCTAACATTATGTAGTGTCCTTCTTTGTCTCTTGTAAGAGACTGTTTTAAAGTCTACTTTATCTGATATAAATATGGCCATTCTAGCTTTTTTTTTTCACTTCTATTCAAAGGAGTATCTTCTTTCATCCCTTCATTTTCAGCCTGTGTCTGCCTATAGGTGTGAAATCAGTCTCTGTAGGCAGCATATAGATGTCTATTGTTTTTTTTTGTTGTTTCTTTTTTAATCATTCAGTCACTTGTGTCTTTTATTGGAGCATTTAGACCATTTACCTTTGGAGTAACTACTGATAAGTATGTTCTTTTTATTAATTTTTTATTATTTTATTAATTTTTTTCTGGTGTTTTTGTAGTTCATCTGTTCTTTTTTTCTCTTGTGATTGATGATTTTCTTTAGGGTTATGCTTGGATTCCTTTCTCTTTATTTTTGTGCATACTATTATAGGTTTTTTGGTTGGTGGTTACCATGAGGTTCATATATGATATACTAAGTATATAGCAGTCTATATTAAGTTGATGGTCAGTTAAGTTTGAATACATTCTAACAGCACTACATTTTTACTCCCCACTTCTCCATGTTTTATGTAAATGATGTCACATTTTATGTATTTTGTTATGTGAATCCCTTAACTATTTTTCTTTAGACATAATTGATTTTGCTACTTTTTCTTTTAGCCTTCATAGTAGTTTTTAAGCGATTAATCTACTACCTTTACTGTGTTTTACCAGTGAAATTTTCCTTTCATAATTTTCTAACTTTCAGTCATGGCCTTTTCTTTTCCACTTAAAGAAGTTCCTTTAACATTTCTTGTAAAGCTGGCTTAGTGGTTTTGAACTTCTTTACCTTTTTCTGGTAATAGTTTTATCTCTCCTCAATTCTGAGTAACTTTGCCATGTAGAGTATTCTTAGTTGTAGGTTTTTTCCTTTCATCATTTTGAATATATCATGCTGCTTCCCTCTGGTCTATAAATTTCTGCTGAAAAATCAGCTGATACTGATTCTTCTTATGGGGTTTCTCTTGTATGTAACTCATTGAATTTCTTGCTGCTTTTAAAACTCTTTACCTTAAATCTTCGACATTTTATTTGTTATGTGTCTTTGTGTAGACTTCCTAGTGTTCATCTTATTTGGGGCTCTCTGTGATCCCTGGCTCTGAATGTCTGTTTCCTTCCCCAGGTTAGGAGAATTTTCAGCTATTATTTCTTCAAGTAAGTTTTTTGCTGTTTCTCTCTCTCCTCCTTCTGGGACATTAATGTTAGAATGTTTGATGCGGCCTCTGGAGGTCTCTTAGCCTATCCTCACTTAAAAATTTTTTTTCCTGTTCAGCTTGAATGCTTTCCGTTACCCTGTCACTGGATCATTGATCTATTCTTTGGCATCCTCTAATCTACTGATGATTTCCTCTAGTGTATTTTTCACATTATTGTATTCTTCAACTCTGTTTTCTTCTGTTTTATATTTTCTATCTTTTCATTCAACTTCTCACTAAGTTGATCCACTTGTCTCTGAAGTCTTGTAAGCATTTTTATAGTCATTACTTTGAACTCTTTATTGATAGATTTGCCTCTGTGTTTTTTTTCTGAAGTTTTGTACTGTTCTTTTGTTTGAAGCATATTCCTTTGTCTCCTCATTTTGTTTGGCTTTCTGTGTGTGTTTCTATGAATTAGGAAAAATAGTTACCCTTCCCAGTCTTGAGGCATTGGCCTTTTATACAAACATCCCCTGTTTAGACTCTGTGCCTGGTGGCTTTGGCTGGCTGGCTGGCTGGCTGGCTGGAACCATAGTTCCATAGCATGGGCTCAGGGTCCCTGGACATTGCACACGGGCCATCCTGGTGGAACAGCTGGAGCTGATGTGGCACAGATCAGGGGAAAGGGGGACTCAAAGCACTCCACACAGGAGGCACTCTGGTGGGACTGCTGGAGCTAATGCCAGCATAAGCCAGTGGTTTCTGGGGCATTCCATATAGGGGGCACCCTGGTAGGACTGCCAGAGCCAAAGCAGATGCAGACTGGTGGTGTCATGGTGTGGGGCAAGCTAGGGTCACCTTGCTGAGACTGTTGGAATCAAAGTGCATGCTGACCAGGCATGTTGCAGTGTATGCTGCACTGGTGCTGCCTTCGTGGAACTGCTGAAGCCCAGGCGAGCACAGGTGGGCATGGATGAGCTCCCTGCCTTGGGAGGATATCTGGAGATGGTGTGAGCTACAGGACTGGAGCTAAAGTAGCAGGCCCAATCCCTGCTTCTGTCCACACTATCAAGGTGGGAGGGGAATGTAAACAACAGCTTCACAGCACCTCCAAACCCAAAGAGAGTTTCAATAGTACCCCCACTCTTTGGCAGAGCACTTGAGATTTAGTAAATGGGCTCCTTCACTTATATTCTAGTTGTCCTTTAAACTGTATGGTTTTTTTCCATCCTCCAGGGCAGGTGAATTGATGTGAGGGCCCCCTCAGTGATATCCCCCCCCTATTGTAGGTCCTAGCATTGCCAGCGGTATTCCAATTGTCTCTATCTCTCCTGTCTCCTGCCATTCTCTATATGGTCTCTCTATCCTTTTCTGTGTGGAAGCTGTTCAATCAGCTCTCAATTCTTCAGGAGAAATTGCTCTACATGCAGGTATAGGTTTGGTGTGTCAGTGGGAGGAAGTGAGGTCAGGTGCTTCTCACACTGCCATCTTGGACCTCTAGATCCTTTCTTAAAGGGCTTATCTGACTACTCACATTCACCCAGAATAATCAACCTTCTAAAGTCAACTAATCAGGGGAATCATAATCACATCTGCAGAAATCCCTTCAATTCTGCCATATAATTTAATTATTCATGAGAGAGACATCATCTTATTCACAGGTTCTATCCACCATCAAAGAGATGGGATTATATAGGACCTGTCTTTCAGAGGGTAGAAATCTTAGGGGACATCTTAGAATTCTGCCTACTACAGGTAAGTTAAATTATTTTAATAATTCAGCAGAATTCTAGAGTGATCATTTATCTTTTAAGTATGCCAGACATATGGGCCCTAATTTATGATGGTCTGACTATAGTCATGCAAAAGCAATATGCATTCATAGAAATCTTACTTCAAATTTTGGGTTTTGATCTTTTCCCAAGCTAGCTGTATGCCGTCCAGTACTCTCATGATGCTGGACAGTGGCAGTGGGCCGCAGCTCCTAGTTAACTAAGAGATCATGAGACTAAACAACTGATACACTGACAGCCATTCTGTTTTTCAGTTTCAGTACATTGTTCAATAAATGACATGAGATAGTCAACACTTTATTATAAAACAGGTTTTGTGTTCATTGATTTTGCCCAACTGTAGGCTAATGTAAGTGTTCTAAGCATATTTAAGGTAGGCTAGGCTAAGCTATGATGTTCAATAGGTTAGGTGTATTAAATACATTTTGACTTATGAAATTTTCCACTTACAATGGATTTATTAGGATGTAACCACACTGGAAGTCAAGGAAGATCTGTATTTTCTTACTCTAAAACTATTATAAGAATGAGAATCAATTTTATACCTATTTATTTCATTCTTCAATTTAAAAATCTCTCTCCCTCTCTTCCTTCACTCTTTCCTCTCTCACCAGGATCCTTGGTATTACTTATTTTCTCTTGCTGTGATCTTGAGATGCTGAGATGATCTCCTGAGAGGGCAGAACATTGGTGCTTTCACAATCTGGCACCATGCCTCTGCCCTCATTAGTGAATGCAGTTGTGCATATTAAAGAAATAAATCATTCTGTGACTGCTCCATGTCTGAAGTAACTTCACATAAATGAAATTAGAACGCTAACTTCGGATTCCTGGGGGAAAAAAAGCTTCGTTCTACTTAGATTTGTTCTCCACACAACCTGCAAACATAATGTGGCATTTTTCCTTTTCTTCTTTAAAAAAATGTCCTTTTCAGAAATGACTGAAATAAAATTAGGAGGGCTGACATTTGAGAATGTATTGCCCAAGTCTTCCCTATTCTGAGTTAGTTCACACATCACCTTCAAGTTATTATTCCCAAATCATAGCCCAGATATCCTCTTACCAAAAGTACCCAACAGTGTGCCTAGCCTACTTCACTCCTGACATCTGTCACAACTACAAAATCTATAAAGTGATCTTCCTGTGGAGTGAGATCTTAATGCCTCTATTTTTTTATATCCATGGATTTTTAGCTCAGCACAAAGAGTAAAGTCTTTGATATATATTCACTGAATAGATTTGAAGGATTCTACTCTAACCTGGTATTCAAGGCTTCCCATACATTAACTCACACATATTTTCCAAAACTTCTCAGCTTCTGTTTTTTTTTCAATTCCTCCATGCCTCACTCAGGCAGAATGTTCACTATGTCCTTCATTCCTACAGTGTGGCATCTCTACATTTGACTGAGAGCATCTTTAAAGGATCATCTCCATGCAGTGACACTTGATTTGTGGAATCTTTGGTAATTCACTTTACTTCCCATCCCATCTGTTGGGAGTAATACTCCCACTATTCAATATTCATATTATTGTGGGCCATTTATGTTCTGTTGACTATTGAATTACTTATATTTACATCTTAATTATGGTATTAGATTTTAAGATTCCTGGAAGAAATATTAGTATCTCCCACAAAGTTTGGCACTCATAGTAGACACTAAGAAATATTCCTTTAAAGAATTAAAAAGTTGTTATAGGCATTGCAAAAGTTATCTTAATACTTAAAAACTGATAACTTGCTATTGATACTTTCTGCAGCTTTAGGTAATTACTAACAAAAAGGTGTTATGGACTACTCTTATTATTATTTTTACCAAAAACATTTTTGGAGAAATAATTTGGTGACTAGTGATGTTTTCAGTCCATATTCTTTTATGTAATTTTCATTTCCACTTATGCTTATCCTAATGTTCTAATTAATAGCATAAAATATAAATTAGAGACAAATATTATAAGAGCTGTATTTTAAAATAAAATGTTATGTCATTTTTCATTTGGTTATGATATGCCACATATTCTACAACATTCTCATGATGTATCATCCAACTAAAGTTTAAAATGAAAATAAATCCTTTTTAATGTCTTTATTTTTTTATTGAGGTATAATTGATGTATAATGTTGCATTAGTTTCTATTACAACAGTGTATCAACATTTGTATACTTTGAAAAATGTTCACTACAATAAGTTTGGATACCGTCTGTTGCTATATGGACACATGCTTTATGTATTTTGGTACTTCAATGTTGGGTATATATACCTATAAATGTCGTATCTTCCTGCTGGACTGACCCCTTTACCATTATGTAGTACCCCTCTTTGTCTTTCATTATAGTTTTAAAGTCTATTTGCCTGATATAAGTATAGCTATACCAGCTTTCTTTTGATTTCCATTTACATGGAGTATCTTTTTCTATCCATTCACTTTCAGTCTGTGTGTGTCCTTACTTATGAAGTGAGTGTCTTGTAGGTGGTATAAAGATGTGTATTGTTTTTATTTTTTTTAATTCATTCAGCCACTCTATGTCATTTGATTGGAAAATTTAGTCCATTTTCATTTAAAGGAATTGTTGATAGGTATGTACTTATTGCCACTTTGTTTCCTAGTTGTTTTTGTAGTTCCTCTGTTCCTTCTGTCTTGTCTTTCTCTCTTCCCTTGTGGCTTGATAATGTTCTTTAGTGTTACATTTAGATTTCTCTCTCATGTTCTTCTTCACATTTACTACAAGGTTTCCCCTTATGGTTACCGCATGGTTCACATATATCACCTTACATATGTAACAGTCTATCTTAAGTTGATAGCAACTTAAACTTGAATACCCCCAAAACTCTACATTTTGCCCACAATGTTAATGTTTTTTTGATGCTACCTTCTACATCTTTTTATTTTACACATCCCTTAACTAATTATTGTGGTTTTAGTTAATTCGACCATTTTGTATTTTAACCTTCATAATAATTTTTTAAGTGATTAATCCACCACTTTACTGTATATTTAGCTTTTCAGAGAGATTTTTACTTTCATATGTTTTCTTGCTATTGATTAGTGTCAGGTTCTTTTCAGCTTAAAGAAGTCCCTTTAACATTTCTCATAAGACCAGCTTAGTAGTGATAAAATCATTAGCTTTTGCTTATCTGGAAAACTACTTCTCCTTCAGTTCTGAATGATAATCTTGTTAGATAGAGTATTCTTGGTTGGAAGTTTGTTTTTCCTTTCACCACCCTAAATAAAATCATGCCTCTTCCTTGTGGTCTGAAAAGGAGTCTGCTCAGAAATCTGGTGATAGCCTTATGGAGTTTCCCTCGTATATAACAATTTGTTTTCTCTTATTGCTTTTAAGATTCTCTCTTTACCTTTAACTTTGGACATTTTAGTTGTAATGTGTTTTGGCATGGATCTCTTTGGGTTCATCTTATTTAGAACTCGCTGATGTCATTTTCTTTCCTTGGGTCAGGAAGTTTTCAGCCATTATTTCTTCAAATAAATTTTCTTTCTCTCTTCCCTCTTTCTGGTTCTCATATAAGGCAAATGTTATTCTGCTTGATGTTCTATAAGTCCCTTAAGGTATCTTCATTTTTCTTTATTATTTTTTCTTTTTCTGCTCTGCCTGGATAAATTCCACTGATTTGTCTTCCAGCTTACTGATTTTCTCTTCTATTTTCATCCAATCTGTTGTTGAACCCCTCTAGTGTGTATCACAGTTATCTCTGTGACTTCCATTTGGTACTTTCTGTATTTTCTTTTTCTTTTTTAAAGTTCTCCCTGTGTTCATCCATTCTTCTACCAAGTTTGGACAGCATCTTTATGATTGTTGCTTTGAATTATTTATCAAGTAGATTACTGATCTCCATTTCATGAAAATATTTTTCTGAGATTTTTTTCTTGTTTTTTCCTTTGTAATATATTTGTTTTCTTATTTTGCTTGACTGTGTTTGTTTCTATATATTAGGCAACTGAGCTACCTCTCACAGTCTTGAAGGAGTGACCTTTTGTAGGTCATGATCCTTCTGATTCAGTGCTGCTACAGCTTTTTGTTGTTTCTCAAACCTCTGTAACTATTGAATCCACCTGATTTATTCTTGGTATATCCCTGGTCTTAAGGGCATGTCAAGATATATCAGTGTTCCAAGGGGAGGAATCTCACTTAGCACCTAGTTTCAGGCTGTTTAGAAGCCAGATCCTCAAGCAGCAGCTTTTGAAGTATGTGAATATATACAGACCTGTGGGACTGCATTCATAATTCTTGCTGGCCTACAAACCAGAAGATCTGGAAGTGTTCCCTGAGCAACAGTTACAAAATCAGGCTCCAGATAAGTATATAAGCTTCTTTCGGATTGGTTTTGTTGAGCTGCAGAGAGGACATGAGGGTGAACAAGGACGGTTTTTTCCCAACTTACATTCCGTGGGACCACCTCCTTAGCCTCTAGATGTGTGGGAAACCTAAATCCTGTCCCTCAGGCTGAAGCTGCATGCCTGTTTTCCAGGATGACTGGAGTTATGTTTCAGTCTTCTGTCTGTGCAGTGCCCTAGGGAAGGTGGCCTGCCTAGGGAAGGTGGCCTGCCAAGAACTGGCTTTCCAATTGTTACAATCCTATGGGGTTCAGAAACAACATGGCCACCAAGGTAAGGAGAACAAGAGACTCTGTGGATTATGCATGCCTGCTGGCTTTAGCAAAAGCAGTGGATTGTGTAGGGAGCAGGGTACACTCCTCAGCTTCAGAAAGGCAGTGTCTTGACTGTATGCATCTGTGGCTTAGGAATGTAGCAGAGTGCTTTACCTGTGTGCACTTGCCAATTTTAGGCTGGGAGCAGGGAAATACTGAGATTGCTCACAATTGCCAGCCCCAGTCAAGAGCAGGCAGTGTCACAACTGCCCATGGTCACTGACGAGCTAGGGAGCAGGAGAATACCATGATCATTCATGCTTACCTGCCCCAGCAAGTAAGTGGGGGTGCACTACAACCACCCATGCCCCCAGCTTCAGCAAGGCAGCAGGGACGGTGCCATAACCATTCACCCCAGCCTGTCTTAGCAAGGTGGTGGGAGAATGCCGCTTCCAAGTTCACTCACCTGTGCTAGCAGGGTCAGTACAGAGTGAAATATTGGCATCTGCTAGTGCCTCCATCCCCAGGGAGAGTTTCAACTGTCCCCTGCCCTCCAACAGATGCTTTTAGGTGCAAATGAATTTTCTTCACATATAGACTAGGCACTTTACAAACTGCTGTTTTATGATTAGGTCTTGGGGTGAATGCAACCATATGTGAGCCCTTTAAAAGGAGAATCTCAGTTTCCTATAACACTTTGGGTCAGCCTTTGGATGCCAGCCATGATGGTTTTCTAAGCCAGCTGTTTTGGGAGCTCTCTCCAGTAGAGATTCCAGGGATTGGGGTGTCTGATGTGGGATGCCAAGCCCTTGATCCTCCAGAAGTATAGACTGGTGAGACCTCTCCCTGTTGAGTGATGACATACCAGAGGTGGGGTTTTGGGAAAGACTGTGTCTCTGCCTCCCTTACTCATCTCAGTGTGGTCTTTTTATCCTTTGTTATCCAGATGCAGTGTATCTGTTATCAGATCTTTTTCAGAGGAAAATGATCCATATGTAGTTTTAGATCTGGTATGTCTGTAAGGGGAGGTGAGTTCAGATCCTCTTACACTGCCATCTTGCACAAGTCCCCCAGTGCCTTTGTTATTAATAATACTGCAGAAGGAACCCCAAATGACCTAAGTTTTATGCATTAGAATTTCTCTTTAGAAGTAAATATTTATTTTAAAAAGAAATATTTTACAAAATTTCACTAATTCAATTGTAATTACACATGGTGATGAGGGAAAGATGAAACAGAAAACTAATGGAAGCTTCTAGTTATACTACTGATGATTGCCTTCCTTGTTTTGACCTTCCTTTAGCAGATATTTAAATTTTGTTTACTTTCTTTACAGAAAACACTTAAACATTTAGCTTACCTAGGGTGCAATGACCTGACTAATGGAAGCAGAGAAATCTGCTAATTTAGAGATTTTAAATGGATAAACCTTGTAAATGGATTATGGAAATTTAAACATAACAAATCAGCTTTAATTATGTAGTTTAATGAACTTCCACCATGTTTGACTATGAACTTTTGAAACACTCGGCTATGTTTATGGTCAAAGTCAATATGCACAAGCCAAGGGTACAATAGAAACAATTTAAAGGTCTTCATAACTTTTAGCGACTTCTGACATTTCCTCTGAATTTATAATATTTTCTGTACACAAGTCTAGTAATCAAATTTGTCTTGACCTATTTCATTTAAATTTTTATTAGAATTTGACTTCTACTCCAGAGTAAGTTTATTAGAAACAGAGATTTGTGCTTTTATATTCATTTCTCTTTCTACTGTTAGGAGTTACACATAGGGTAGTCAATAAATGTCCAGTGAATCAAACTGTGTAGTGCCTCAGAACCAAACTACTCTTTTTCAACATGATTACTACAGAGAACATATGGAGCATGAACCCTGCCCTAAAAATTCTCATCATCTCTCTTATCATTACCTGTTAAAGCATTTCATCATGGTTTGAATCCTTTATGTTAGAGGTTGACTGAGGCCTGGAATAAAGAGTGAAAATGTGACAAATGGCCACTTATTGGTCATTAACTATCATGATTAGAGTAGCCTGCCTTTCAGAGTGAGGGTCAGCATTAAGAAATAAAGCCATCCTTTAGAATATCCTCTTGATAGGAATTAAACTGTTCATTATCTGATCATTAGGGTCCATGCCAAATAAAACACATCTCTCACACAACCCAAGTCCTAATTGTTCATTTAGTCATTGGCTTAAATGGAAGCAATAAAAAACGCAAGTATCTAAGCAACTATACAATCATCGGATCCCTATGTAAGTGCAGGATGATATTTAATGCTAACAAAATAGCTCTGGGCAAACAACTATTGAAGGCAACTCTGAGAGATCATATATGGCACTCAACCACAGATGGTAACTACAGTCATTGCTTCAACTTAAAATGGTAGTAATTCATTGCTATCTTGCCTCACTATTGAAATAACAAATCTCAAAAAGCTAACCTCAGGTACTTTAAAAATAATTTTTAAAAATTAACAGAGATATAAACTAAAGAATTATGCTTAGGAATGATGAACAGGGAAGGGAGAAGAATACAGAAAATGAAACTAGAGACTTAGATGACAATGAATCTAAAAATAACACAGAAATGGATGTAAACAGTGACAATGACAAATATCTTGAGTCTAAAGCAGCAAGTTACGGCCAGATTCCTTACTGAGCATTTGAAAACTCTTGACTCTTCATCAAATATTTACAAATCCATTTTGTGACCCTTGGAATAATCAGCTATTTCACATGAGCCTCAATTTCCTCGTCAATAAAAAATGATTGTTACCTGCCTTAACTTATTGGGTTACTGGAAGGAACTAAGAAGCTGCTTTAAAAACTAAGAACTTTTTGGGGAAATATAAAGGCCAGGAGGAAATACAGATGACCTCACTCCTTTCCTTTGCTCTGGTCCTTGAACTACTGTCCAGAGAAGACATATCTGCTAGGAGGAATAATATTGAAATGAATGTTCTTAGGTGCCTTGACTTTACTTGTTTGGGTTGTACACTTGACAAGCTGAACTAATTTGATCTTAAGAATACCTTTGGTTTCAATTGTATTCTTTTAAAACACCCTTTTCCTCCTCCTGTTGAGCAGTCTTCACCCTCCTTGAGAGTTATTCTTTGATCTACAAGGCTAGACGGGTCTGGATGGGACCCAGGAGTGAGGAAAAAAAAGAAGACAGAGGCTTAGGGTTTTCTTAAGAGTTTCTGATGATGAAAGGGAACCTTGGCCTCCTTCTAATTTTATTGTCTAGTGTAGTTCACAAAGGTAGAAATGAGGTCACAAATTCAGAACCAAGTGGATGTGAGAATAAAAAACGCATATTTAGTTCTTAGATCTCTCCAAAATCTGAGAGTAAGGAGAGAGGAATATAAGCATAATGGAATCCTGGTGCTACTATATAGTTCTACTCTTAGTCTTAAGATTCTTGAGTCATCCCAGATACCCACAGAACATTTTACAATCCTGGGGCAATGAGAGTGTAGCATTAAGGACAAAGAGCAGGATGTTGGAACCAGATGATACGGGCATGGTAGGGCGAAAGCTGCTTTTAAACAGGAGAAGGAAAACCAGAGGTTGTTAACTGAAAGATGTTCTGGAATTAGTTGTCAAAAAAATAATAATACTTTTTGGCCACTTAGAGCTAGCATATGAGTGAAAAATTGACAGAAAGGCAAAAATAAGGATCCCAACCTTTGAAGGGAGAGGGAGAGGAGACAGCCGCTCAAGGTCTCTTGACAGATGAGACAGACGTTCCTTGGTGAATCTTGGCACAAGGAACCAAGACCAACTTCATGGGCATTGACCTACGCAGCCACAAAGAACTCCACTTGGTTTAATGCTCTGTTGTCACTCTCTTGAAATTCTTCATAATTTTTGAATAAGAAATTTTTCATGTTCATTTTGCATTGAGCCCACAAATTATGAGCCAATCTTTCAAGGAATCTTTGAAGGTATCCCTCTGTCCCACATGTAAAACCCCTCGTAAGCTTCTTTCTGGCTATGTTACAATAATCAACTCACCACATGCTGACTCTGGAGTAAATCAATTCTCCAAAGCTGGCAAACTCTTAATGGGAATTGGCAGCATTCTTATATTTCAGGGATAGAGGATAGACAAATAATAGCAAGGAAAAAATTGTTATAGAAGTCTTAGTATTTTTTAACAAAAATGTCCTTCATCTATCAACCACTAATGCATTTATTTTCACACATACCCCACAGTACAATCAATAGGTAACAGAAATTTTCAAATATTATTTTTCTAATTAAAACAAAAACTTTCCAGACACAATAATTATGCCACAGTTGCGTTGATCAAGCATTTAAGCAGCTCTTTTTATCAATGAAATAATTCAAAGGATGGTATGTTTTTGTTATGACTTATAAACTATTATCGGGGAAGGGAATCTTATGGATTCATCTTTTACTATCCTTTTTTACAATTAATGCCAATTATAAAAAACTGATAATGCAAAGATGATTTATCACCATTTTAAAATGGTAGACCAGAACATATGATTTAGAGTAAAGTCTGTCTTATCCAGCAATAGAACTATAATTCTGGGGGGAAAATCCCAGGGCAAAAGACCTTTGAAATTGAAATCAGTCAAAGGGAGAAAGAAAATGGGAGAAACCCGTTTATTGCTTACAAGCAGTCATCCACTTTGGCTCACCCATGTCTCCAGCAACCTGGCTGCAAAAACGGACCCTACTTAACCTCTCCAGTACAGATCAATCCTCGTCTCCCTTATAATCACCTAAAGATATGGAAATGGACTACTTCTCTCCACCCATTGGAAACACCTATTGATATGGAGATGTATGAAGGCCAGGCAAGAAATTCTGGAAATGTTGCAACTTTACCCACAATAACATAAATATGTTTCTTATAAATGGTGTCAGTAAAGATGATTTTTTTAGTTAATTGCATTTCGTCCTTGATCAGAATTTTGTCTCTGACAGCATGAAAAGCACATGCTGTCAGCATGAAAAGCACATTACTGTGCTTCTAGCACAGTAAGATTTCACAGGCCAAATACTAATATCTTTTAACATGAATTACCAGTATTTGTTTCCATCCAGACTGGTTTATTTCAGGAACCCACTTAATTGTATAGTTTAAATAACCTACCAAAATTTCAGCATAATCACAAACACACCAATCCAGTGGAAAGCCCAAATTTCAGTGTGGTTTGTTAGAAGATGAATGACCTTTGTTGGACTACTCTGCAAACTTCAAGAAGCAGATTTGATGTGGAATTGACTGGTGTCACTGTCATACTTCTAGTAGAGCATGACCTTCAATCAAGGACCCAGCAGAAGCATGATGATGACACATGCCTGGGAAAAGACCTACTACTTGCAGTAATTTTCTTGGACATTATCTAACTTTATGTGTTGGTGTAAACGATCAAACTCTGACTGAAACTTTAATAAGTACTGCTTTTAGAAGAAGAATAGAAAACAGGGTAATTTTCTTATCTATTTATATTTTTTAAATATAGGTTAAAGACAAACAAACTAGGCACATTTTTTCAGGCCACAGGAATAAAAGAAGGATGGCTACAAAAAGAAATCCCAATTTAGATATTTCTTGAACATTCTTGAAAATAAAAATATATTAACTTTAAGAAGACAGTTTATATATATACATGCCATTCTTCTGATTGTTAACATGAGCAAGTGGCCTCCAAAGAAAGGAATATACAGTACACCTAATATGCTGACCTTTTCTAAACATAATTTTGATAATTTAGGACTTACGTAAAAATCTTCAGGCGATTACCCTAAGTGGAGCTTTGATTAATGTCTCATAGAAAAATTAAGATTCTCAGAAAAATCTCATATTTCATTTATGTCCTTCCCATGACAATATGACAACATATAAACACATATGAGCCTATAAATACAAAAGAATTTGTTGTGCCTGGGGTAGAAACAGGAGAATTCTTTCATTTATGGAGCAAGCTCAGTGATGGGTCCAGATAGGGCCATAGCCAATACTGCCTGGTCCTTGAGAAACAAGTACTTAAAAAGAGGGGATGGGGCACTATTTGAAAATGTCTTCTAGTGTTTCACCACTATAGTGCTGCTTTTCATAATGTGTTAACAACCTTAAGTTCAATATCTGTGTTTGATATAAATGTAGAGCAAGTGTCACTTAGGGAAAGCATGCCTCAGAAAATAAATTGTTCCTTCAGTTTCTCTGATACCTGTATTTCTGCCTTGGTTTTGTAATATCCATAGCATAAGCATTAAATAACATTTCCAAAATTATGTAAGCAAGGCCTTGATAATGGGATGGAAACTCATCCCACAGGATAAGCCAATCCAGGAAGTATTTCAACAAGGTCAGTCAGTTATGATTGAGGTTTTGAAACAAACAGGATTCACATCATCAACAACAATGTTGACAGAAAAAATAAATATTATATTAATGGTAGCAAGGTATCTTGAAATGGTATAAAGACTTGAGGGTACAATTTACTCATGGAGACATTTGATTTCATAGAGTTTAGATTTAAGTTTTACTACTCAATACAGCTGAGAAACAGGAATCATCATCTAGTTTAGACCATGATCCACCTAAATTATGGCCAAATTTGATTCCACATTAGTTTGTTCTGGAGTCTACAGTCAATTTTTCTTTTATATTTATGTTGTGACTAATAGAATCCCAGTAATTACTATTGACAAAACGTCCTAATAAGACTTAGATTATGCTAGGTAGGAAAATCTTAAATATATCAAGTCCCTGGTAAAATTGAAAGTCAGGTTTTGTCCCTTTCTCAAATTATAACCACAGCTAACTAATTATTCATAAGACACCAAAGACATGTCAGCATGGAAAGCATTTTATGAATACAAGCAATGCTCAAGTGAAGAACTCACATGTCCCATGACAGTTCGTTGCTTTAAGGGTGTAAACAAAAGGAAATCCTTCCAGTAGAGACAGAGAAAGGAAATCATGCAATGACACATAAATGAATAGAGAGGAGCTGCTTGGTCAGATCAACTTGATCCTCCTACATTTGCATTTTTCATATATCTACTTTCTAATGTCTAGAATATAAAAACCATTTTTTAAAAACGAAAAGAGTTCCTACACATCTAATTAACTTAGATTTTCTTAATGCCTATTAATTAGGTTGATTTTCCACAATGAAAGTGTGATATTCATTCATAATCAATATTCATTGATCCTCTATTTCCTAGGCAAACGAAGATTTCCTAGTGAACAAAATATACATTCTCTAATCTCAAGGATTCACAGTTTAGACATAAAGACAATTCAGTGTATATTTTTGTTGATATTTTATTTTTATAAACATAATTCATGTCTTGAAATAAAACAGACATCTCTTATTCCATAATCTGACTTGAAAATAAAATGATTATTTGCTTTTTTGAAATGAGAAAAAAATGTAAAAATATTTTTTACTGAAACAAGTTAACAAGTGTGTATGTCATTAGATATAAACATCCAGAAGGATGAACTTGAGAAGTAAAGACAACTCCACTGGGAACGGTTGGGCTGGATCTAAAGAGACATGTCAAATAATTCCAACATGAGTAGGTCACATGTGTCAAAGAGTTTATGCTTAGCATTCTTGTGGCCATGACAGATTTTTGAAGATTTATTCAGATGTAAATCAATGCCAGTCTATGTAAATCAATGCCAGCCAAATGTTGTTTCAAATATGCCTTTTGTGTATAGATATATATCCATGATTAAAGCATATGGGTTGTTATCAAGATCAAACAGCAAAAAATGTCTTCTACAAAAAAAAATTAAAGAAAATTTAATTATCTCAGATCATCTTTCTCAAGGTTCTTTCTCTTAAAACTGTTCTTAAAAGAATAGTATCATTTTCATATTACAAGGCCTATAACTTTTTCCTACATTCTCATTTGTTGTAAAACTATATTCTAAAAATTCTGCATAAACTTCATAAAATCTTGTACTTACAAATGATTTTTGACATATAGATTTGCCATTGTGGCCTCAGAAGTATTTAATCTTCTATTCATTACATACCTCCACAGGAGATAACTGGACTTTCTTTTTTTAAATGTGATTATAAAAAAAGCAATGTTGATTACAGAAATTTTTTAGAATTCAGATCAACAAGCTGTGGCAGAGATAGACTCTTTGGGAGTCCACCCATCCCTAAGAAAGAAGGAATACTTATGAGGCAGGCAGTCAATTTCAGTTTTTATCTATTAAAGTGATCATATCTCATAAGCATTACATACTCAAAAACATTTTAATAGTTGAATAATATTCCATTATATGGATATAATGTAATCAATTTGAATGTTGAGTTTTCATATTGTTATAGTTTTGAGTATTATTTTAAAATGTTATGACAGTATCTTTATACATTAACACCAATGTGTATCTCCAACACTTTCTTTGTAAGTGGGTAGTTTAATGAACTGGATATTTTAAAAGTTATAATGTATTACTCTCCCCAAAATTGTATCAGTACTTATTCTCACAAGCAATATACAACATAGCCAACTATACTACTTTTACAAGGTATGTCATATTTTTAATATGTTCCAGTAAGACAAATAAAAGTGGCATTTATTGTTTACTTTTGTGTATTTCATGAATAGAAGAGTAAACCTTTTTCCTAGTTAGCCTATCAGCAATTGCATACTACTAGCCACAAAAAAATGGACTGATCAAAAAACATGATCACTAATACAAGAAGTTTTAAGAAAACAAATATCTGTGACCACAAAGATGTATGTGGGAAGTTTTGGGGTGTCCTGTATTTTGACTGTGGTAGTGATCATACAGTATTTGTTACAACTTGTCAAACTGTTAGGTTAAAAGTTAAAAAGGGGTGAATTTTACTATATGTAAATTTTAAATCAATAAACTAGACATTTAAAAAAAGACCAGGGAGAGTCATACTATGTGTATATGTAACCATGAAGATAAGAATAATACAGCAGACCAAAAATTTAAATGTGTAAGTCAGGGAAATGATTTCAAAATAAAAGAACACTTGAATATACAGACTGAAATGGCACATTGTACCCCAGAAAAAACTGACATGGGATAATCAACAAAAATACCTATTTTACTAATATGACTGAACTTTAAGATAAATAAGTAAGACATAGGGAAAACTGACATACCTGTGTAGCAGGAAAATTATTAAATAAAAAAGAAAGAAAGCCATTGATCCCATAGTAGTTAATTCAGAATAGCCAACGTGTAGTAGCTTATTTAATAAATATTTATTCCATTTGCCTTTTTCTGTAGGACACTGAGGTAGGTCTAATATTTTTCCATATAAGACAAGATATTTTCATTCATTACATCTAAATAAAACAAAAAGTTCATTGATAACTCCTGGTAGATAGGACGTAAAAATATAGAGAAATATGGATTTTTATGGGTGCAATAGAAACTTTGCATGCAATGAGTAAATCACTGGCTGTTCCCAGAGCTTGTTAGAATGACAGCTGATAGAAGGAATGACAGATCAGGCAAGGGGACATTTTTAAGGTAAAGACAAGAATTCAGGAATTAAACCTGAAACATCCCACCAAAATGAAATAAACCTAATACATACTTTCTTTGGAAGCCTATTATAAGTAGAATTCAAGTAGAGAGGGTTGATAAACGAGAACATCAGAATGGAAGTTGGGAAGAATGGGATGCTGATGCTGTTCAGGTTGGCAGTCTCTAAGAGCCTAAATGATATAGGCCATCAAAACATGGCTTCTCCCTGAGGCTCTGCCTACCAGATCAAAGTTGCTTACCTCTAGAGGCACAAATCTTCATCTTGTGAAAGAAGAATGACTTTAATAGGAAGTCACCATCTTGCACCCCAGGCAAGTAAGCTTCCTTGAGAAATATGGGAATTTGTGTGCTTCTCAAAAGACTTCAAACTCCAATAGATTTTGCCAAAGGACTTTTTTGATTAACCATGGTAATTAAGGAAGCTGACCCTTACTTTTCATTCGCTCCATTCCACTTCAAAGTCATGCACCCTATCATTGTATTATAAAGATGTCACTGCATTCCAACTTGCTCTTTTGTTTCTTCAAACAGCTAGTATTATCTATTCTGTACTTTAAAAAAAAGTATATGTGTATTGTGAAACATTACTGTCTTGATATAAAATTTGACAATCTCACATTTTCTCCACTTCCATCTTTGATAGGTTGGGTTGGTACATTACTGTTTGCTTGCCTTTATTCAGGGCATTTTCAATTTCTCTTCTGCATAGGTAAGTGATATGATGTTCCAGGTGACTGGACAGTTTGCCATCCTTAAACACATAATTTCCTACTTGGCTTCCTTATGTCAAGCGGACTTGAACACATCCAGTACATTGAAATGCAAAGGATTTCCTCCATGTGCATTTTAAATATATCATTATCACATATTCCTTCCATAAATCTAGATAATTCCTTCTGTCCATCTAACATAAGGATGTGCTCTCAGCAAGCCCATATAGTAAAACTAAACCAAGGAAGTAAAACTAAACCAAGGAAGTCAAATATGAGACATTCTGCCTGACATAACCTTTAAATAAAACAAATCTTTGAATTTCACCCCATATTGTTTATAGAAAATCCACTTCACTGCCTCAGATACTACAGAACATATGTGATATTGATTTTATTCAATATTTCATGCTGTTTTGGGGTCATCACTATGAATATCAAATCTTTTTATCATGTAAGTATAGCAAATAGTAAAAATTTCAGTACATCTGTAAAATCTTTAATACATGTATTCAAAAACAAATTAAATCCGGAGTAACTGATATTAGGATATGCCAGCCATTGGGGAGAAAACAGATTCAGAAGGGCCTGATACAGTTTAGCCTTTCAGTAGCTACAAGCTCTCCTGAGCCAAAGACTTCTTTATTAGGTATTAAGGAAAGGGGACATTTACCCAACCTGGCCCACCACTGAGCCACATAGACTTCTGACACGATCAGGACTTCCACATGCATAGTTAACATTGGGTCTGGGGTGATATTTCTGTTATTGCAAACTGGTATCCTAGGTAGCAAGTACCCTAAAGAATAACTTCAAAAAATGATACGTTTGCTCTTTTAAAACGCCTTTTAGCAAAATATGTTCACATGAAAGTGAATTTTTATTGCTAAGCATGCATGGATAAACAGCCACTTCAAAAGATCTTTATTTCACCTCTCACTTTGTTAAGATTCACATGATGTTCAGAGACAATTTCTCTTCTGGTCAATACACAGGTTACAACAGGGAAATTAGGGCCAAGGATTAAAGATAAGAATAAGAACTAAATACCAGTCAGAAAAATTAACACAAGTAATTTATATCCCCTACTTAGTTGTCAGAAAAAAAGCTCTCCATAAATGTAACAGAACTAATATAAACATGAATGTTGTCCCGGTTAGCCAACAGAGAACTGTGGAAGGGAGGCGCATCAGAAATCTGCCATCAGAAGAAATAATAAGCGAAGCTAACCAATAAATATTTTACTGTTTTTCTATAGAAAACAATAAATATGCTGAGTTGCAGTAGAAAGGAACTCAGACACTTTAGTTACTACTGACCAAACCTCTGATAAAAGGAAAAGAATCAATATTGCTCATAAGAAATTAGCAGCTCATTAGTCACCTCTATTCACACAAAATTTATTGAAAGCCAGACTTCTCATCATAACCTGTCCTTAGTTCAAAACTTCTGCCACCCTAAATTATACCCACATACAAATGTAGAAACCCACAAGTAAGAAACTCAACACACCAAAACTGAAACTTAGCTCCTGAGATGTGCTCCCATGTTCCCTTCCTGAGCCATGTGCCACTTCATCTCTCCACACCTGGATGTTGTTTATAAGACCTGTGCCTCTTCTTGACCCTGCTTCAACTCACAGACTGATATTTTTGCTCAAACTTAAAAGTAAAAAACATTACTTTTTGCTCGCACTCAACATGTCTCAAACAGAATATATTACCTTCTCATTTAAATTGGTTTCCCACTCTCCAACAGTCCTGCCTCTGTTCGTGGCAGTCACCAAGCATTGTCCATTTAAATCCTGAAGTGTTTGTCAGCCATATCCTGCATGAGCACTGCCACTGCTCCAGGCCAAGCATCACCCTTCCTCTGGACCACTGCAGTATTACCTGAGTGCCATCTCACACTCCTCTTACTGGCTCCAAACCTATCTTTGATAAAGCCATAGAGAGAACTCCATAAAATGTGCAACTAGTCAAGTTGCTCCCCTCATTACCATCCATCTGTGATTCTCACACCTGAACTCTTAATGCCTTCCTTAGCATGCATGCAAGTTTCCCAAGCTCAGGAGTCAGCCCATCTCTGATATGCCTGGCCTCCCACATGGCTTCAGCCGCATCAAACACCTTGAAGCACTCCACACACACTTGGAAGTTTCATGCCTCCTGCCTCTTCTAGAACACCCCTCAGCTCACTTCCCACACCCTCTGCTGCCCTGCCTTTTCCGGAAGATATCACTGACCATTCCTAGCTATGATAATATCCTTCCCACTTCCTCACCCTCAAATCTAACCTACAATCCATTATGCCAAAACAGCTCTTAGGTAGAATTTCAACTGCCAATGGTTCTGTATACACATTATGGTTGAGAGTAGAGAGATTGCTATTTCAGTGATCCAAGCACCTACCATATGATTTAGTCTTTAATCAAACTTTCATTAGACTGACTGAACTTGCACCAAAGTTTCTAATCTAAGCCCTATGACTTCGTGGATTTCCAGAGCAAATTGACTGATATTTTAATCCTATATGGCAGAGATCCAAAATGGGATATTAATCCACATCATTCAGAAAATGTGCAAAAACTTCCAGAGTAGTTTGGTCCTTCTTACATAATCTATTTACATGGTCTTCTCTGTTTCCAGACCAGAGAATAAAAGCAAACATGCAGCTGGTGTGCATGTCTTTAATGCTAGAGAGCTTCTACACTGTGATAATAATGAGATTTATTATTATGACCTTCTTCATTCATTACAAGAGTAGTATGACCTAAAAATGTTTCTAACATATTTTCTGCTACCCTAAATATACCATTTGTTCACCAAGCACTCAGCGCTGTCCCTAGCTTGCTGCCCTGCCATATCATGTATCTTTTATTGCCCTCTGTGGCAGGTGTGATAGCAGCTTTTTATTCTTCCTTTTCTCTCTGTCATATTCCTGGAAGTGCCAACCCCCTTGCCTCTCCCTCACTGATAAGTAGCTCTATAGACCTGTCATGTCTCATGCAAGTCTTTGCTTTGTTGAAAGAACTTGGGACTCCATCCATGGTGCTCCAGCAATAGCAACGTCAACTGCAAAAAGAAGCCGCAGTGTCTGTCCTCCGGGAGCCAGTCCATCAAGAGCAGGCAGCAGTCAGGGTCGCTGGCCGGGGGCCAGGCCAGTCAAGAGAAGCCCATGCCCAACCTGAGCTGAAGTTTCCAGGGTGACTCTCAGCCCTCAGGAAGCATTTTTGGATTAGGGAGGCCAACTGGAAATAACAAGCCATGCAAATATAAAAGCTTCTGTGAACTTCTAGTCTAATTTACCCAATAAAAATAATGTGGTTAAAACCTAATTATGCTACTTGATAATGCTTGGTTTGGAAAGCACAGAAGCATTATGGGATTTTTTTCCAAATGACCTTTATATTTTCATTTCTTAGATTATTTGTTCCAGCAATTCTAGACCATTAACTGCTGTCAGAGTACTCTTTCTAAAACATAAATGAGACATTATCATTCTGTTTAAATACTGAAGTGACCCACATATCCCTCTAGGATAAAATGATTTTCTTTAAGTAATAAAGCATACAAGGTTCTTTAATATCTCCCCTTCCTAGCCTGGTCTCCTGCTCTCCCTTCACACGTGCCCTTTAATGTAGGATGCAGAACAAGACTGGTAATTTCCAAATGCATTCGATTGGCCATGCTGCTGCTGAAGTTACTCTCTACCTGTACAGGTTATCACCCTCCATCTACTTTCATCTCCTCATTCCTCAGGAAGCGGGTCAGGGGCCATCCTCTCTCTGTGCTCTCCTCCTACCTCAGTTCCCCTATTGTTCTTAGGTCCTCCCAGCTGGCAGAGCTCTGTGACAGAGTCCACTCCTGTGACACTCCTTCCTCTGTACTCCAGTGCTCTGCCCATGTCCGCATCTGCTGCAGGAGTGGGCTGAGAACAGGAGAACTTCACACAGCTCAGCTACCATAATGCTTGATAGTGTCTCAGTAAATGTGGGTTGAATAAATGAATGTACAATGATGAGAAAACACTCACCAAAGCTAATTTTTTTATGTGAATACGCTGAAGAAAATATTTGGGATAGTATTTTTGCAAACTAGATTAAAGAAAAAGTAACTTTTGCTCAAACAAAGCAATTTTCAACTTAAGTAATGATTCGCAACAGGGGTCCTTCAAATAGCAAGTACTTCTAAGGCATTTATGGGCTTAAAATGATTAACTACTTGAAAGGAAAACTAGGAGGAAGAGAGAAAGAATTTTAACAGGAAAATCCAACACCTATTGAAAATAAACCAAATGAAAAGAACATGCAAATAGCAATAAAATGTGTTTCTGAAGCAATAATCAAGGGAAATGATTCAATTTACATATTTGATTTGTACACATTTCAGAAAAATGTCCATTGTATAAAACAAAGATGAATTGGTATCTAACTTCCCAGAAGAATTATCACATGTAGACTCCTACAAGAAAGATTTATGGTGTGTTAGTTTTCATCTTGTGCATATCGATTATACTGAAATAATCTATGTTTGTATGTTTTCCAAGCAAGGCTATAATGTTTTTAAGATCTTGGACCATGTTGTATTCATGCTTGCATCATTAGGACTTAACATAGTACCTGTTACCTACGGAGATTGTATGTTTATTAAACTGAACTCTAATATATTAGAGTCTTATTGTTCTATTTAATATGTCACATCCAGATTTCTCCCTTCAGAAGGCATGCTGAAAACATAATGTATACTTTATATCTCAAAATCCAGAAATTATGGAATATACCTGAAAATATCCAAAATTTGGGAGTGGATATATTTGTTTTCCAACTTTTCAAGCTCCTAGAGAAGACTTTGACAACTTCACTGCATATAATCTTGCCCTCAGGTTCTGATGACTATGAACATTGTAATTATCTCTAAAAATCGAATTCAAATTCTTAATGAATAATATCAAATTCAAATATAAAAAGCTAGATATCAAGAAATGCAATGTTAAATCTACAACTGTATTTTTTAAAACTTCCTACTTCAAAAACTAAACATGAAATATTACCTATTGAATGCATTAGCAGAGCAAAGAGAAAAAGCACTCCATTGTGGCCGCCTCAGGGTATCAAACCATCTCTAACCCATTCCAGATTCCTACTTAAAAAACTGTGGGTGGTAACAATCTGGATACATTTTTTTTGCTTAAATCTTTCATAGACACAACATCTGTCAAACAGCCAATATGCCTGACCCAGTTGTATTGAGTAAGCCCTACAGATTATTTGTCAAACATATTCAGTAACCCAATATTTGTTTCTTTATTTTAAAATTTAATTGGTATGCAAATAGGGCAATAAGACAGCATTTGTGCTGGATACAGTTGTCACTTCAGATTCTGGGAATGCTCATTATCATGCTTACAGATGTTTTTTTCCCACCTAACATCTGCCAATACTACCTAAACCCCAGGAAGTCCACAAACCTATACAAACTTCCTCTCACTGCGTATCTCTTTCTCTGTTATCTGTTCCATGCACACTAATTTTGTGCATCTGAGGCCTCTGTATGCCAGAATTATGCCTGCTTCCTAACACTTCTGCCTCCAGAGCTTTAGATTTCAAATTGAACAGACACAGAGCCAATTTATCATAAGATGACATGTGTCATATTCATGGTATTACCAGAGGAACCCTGGTATGCACTGTATTTATCCATTTATTGTCAGCATGGACCAAGACAATACAGGATAGAGAAGCTATTACATTCTTAATAATATGATATAAACTTTAAAAATAGAACATTAAATACCATTGCCTTCAAAATGTGGTGCTAGATCATTCTGCTTGAGACAAAATTTATTTGTCACATAATCATCTGTCATTCAAGAATACATCCCATTGAAATGATAATAACAAACAAAAGCATTGGAATATGTTCCCTCAAAGAAAAAGATAACACTTTGTTCAAACCAACAATTTATTTCTTCTCTCTATCTTATTTTCACATAAATTCTAATCATGCCTAATGATGGCTTTATCTTGAATACAATATGTATTCACATCGTGTGGCTTTTGTCAACAAACATAAATATCCAAGAGCATCCTCATCCCATCTTTTACTCACTAATAAACGTACTTTTAACATCCTAATGATGCATCTCTATGTTTCTAGATCAAACATAAAGCAAACATATAAAGAGAGAGTAATATTTCAAGCATAAACCTAATAGCCAAAAGGAAAAAGCTTTTCATTTGAACCAAGTCTAATAAAAAGCCCAAAACTTGAGGGTAAAACTTTCAACTGCAAAACTGGCTGATCACTGAGTGACATCTTCTTAACACCTCTACAAAGATCTACTTTTTATCAGTAACAAACATTTGTTCATGCCAAACCTGACATCAAGTTGCTCACTTCAATGTGTAAGTCATTTTGATTCCCATTGGAGCATTCCTCCAACACTTTCAACTTTCACAAATATGCTTCTCAAAATAAAAGGCAAATAAGACCTAAATGCTAGCACTTTTTTAGGTTTTATTAATATATAATGATCAGGTAAAAAGATCAATGATGCAAAACTCAGTATCGCATAAATACAAGCATAGCAACAAACCTCAGTTCTAAGCAGAGCTAAGCTTGCCTCTCAAATCTGGTGATGGGTTTGCTAGGCTGGGAACAAGGATTTACGAAACAATGCTACTCACGAAATATTTTATTACAATTAATATCAATTAATTACTGGTCAGAATCCAATAGTGGGACTCAGGAAATTGTTTACTCATTCAAAGTGATAACTGAATAAAGTTTAATGAAAAGACAATTTACAAAGGTTTGGAAAGGGTTAAGAAAACACATAAGAGAAGAGGAAGGCTCCGAGTACCCACAGAAGCAGGAAGCCATGACCATGCCGTGCCCATGGCAGCAAGGAGAGAGAGCATCCACCAGACCTCTGGGGTGAGGTTTGCCCACCAGGAGCTGTGGCCTTACCAAAAGAACCCAGCTACTGCCAATTCTCAGCCTGGAAGGGAAGAAATAGATGGAGTAGGAACCCCAATCATTTGCCCCTCCCCCTTTTAGTGTTCCACACTGCCCTCCATTGGAAACCCCAACAGAAAGCCTGAGGTTAAGGAAGCTCAGGTGAGGCCATGGCACAGAGAAAAATAGAGACAGTAGAAAGTCCATCTGCACAGGCAAATGGAAAACACCCAACACATTGACTTTCTCTGTAGCGTAGCTTTCACCCACTGCCAAATGACAGAGCTGTAAGGATCTGATAATTACAGAATGTCTTGAATCCCTATGAAATTCACATGAACTCTACCAGTGAAGTCCAGGAGTTGCAATATGTACTGGAAGTGGAAGAGAAAATTGTTATTCTTTCAAACATGTACATTCTTGGGTTGCTAGAGCCTCTGAACCACACTGCCAAGCTCTTGTCGGCTGAGAGAACCCTGGATGTGTACTTACCTGTAGCCAAGGAAAAATTGGAGCCTCATGGTAAATCAAGGCCAGGGAATCACAATCATAATCATTCAGAAGATCGCTTTGGGCTCACTTCTTTTGAGACATAAAGACCATTTCTGATGGTGGTAATGCATCGTTTGAGTGACCCCAGGAGAGTTGTAGAACAATTTTTAAATACCATCTAACTCTTCAACTAAAAATCAAATACCACCTGGCTTCAACATCCTGTTTCCACTTCCATCTTGCATTTCTCAAAAATAATTAAGAACTTTCTACAACAGGCAACTAATTAAGCATTTTGGCATCCTTAGTTCAGGCTGCTATGATAAAAATACCATAGACTGGATGGTTTAAACAACAAACATTTATTTCTTAAATTTCTGGAGACTAGAAAGTCCAAGATTAAGGTGCTGGCAGAGACGGACAGACAGACAGAAGGTTCTCTCCTGTCTCTTCCTATAAGGGTGCTAATTCCAATTATGATAGCTTCATACTCATGACCTAATTGCCTCCCAAAGGCACCACCTCCTAATACTATCACACCAGGGATTATGATTTCAACATATGAATTTGCAGAAGGGCATAAACATTCAGTCCATGACAGATACATAACCTCAATTCTCACAAGAAACTACTAATAGATATGCTATTTCTTCTTTTATGGATTAACGTCTGAGACTCACAGAGAGAAGGCTGCTTCCCTGAGTTTATAGAGCCATGGCGTGCTGTCAGGACCAGAACTTGTGTTCCGTCTCTGTGGTCTGTTATGCAAACCATAGCTGCCTCCTGCTGCAGCCAGGATGGTCCAGGAACACTTCCTTGCCTAAATAAGCCATGCAATTTCATAATTTGGTACACCTCATGCTCTGACTATAAAGCAACCTGCCATCTTCATCGAAAAGGGTTTCAAAAAAACATTCAGGAAACATCTACTTTATACCGGCATGGTAGGCAGTAGAAATACAAAAACAAATAATCATAAAATCATAATGATCATAAAAATAATCATTAAGCAACACTAGCCCATGGTGAACACAAGCTGTTCTTGAACAATCTGCTCAAGTTCTTCCTTCATGGTGAATCCTTTTCCAGCCTAAAGTGAGGGCTCGCCCACACTGATCCCCAGAGGATATATGTATTTGGCACCAGTCACTGGGGACCTTGTGCCTTTTTTGCATATTCACCATCTCAACAACTAGATCATGTTCCAGGAAATATCTGTATAGTCACTAAACCTTTTCTCATTCCTCACTTACAGTAAGCACATTATTAAAAGGCTTCACTTAGGAAAGATTTACTGAGTGTTTATAAGGTGCTAGGCACCATGCTAAGTCATAACTGGTAGAGAAAAAACATATGACTGCTCTCTAGGAGGCCCTCTGAAAATTTTATACTTTCTAGGAATATATGGGCATAGAAATGGCATTTATAATACAGTATGATAAACCTTATAACATTGAAACAGGTATTTCTGGTCTGTCCCCATAACTGCATAAAGGTGGCCAGACGGCTTAGGATGGGTTTGAAGCATCCATGTCCTGCCACTTTCAATATGCATCACAGCACAGGGCAGAGGGTGCCAAATAGGTCCCAACAAAGCCAATGTCTCTGGATGTTTAATGATGTAAATTTGCTGTTTTTTAATTAAGTTCAATCTCGGTGCTGCTATAAAGGGATTGAAGGTCTGTTCTTCACAGACACCAAAAAATAATCATAGTTCATATTTTAGTACTATTTATAATCAGTAAAATCTATAAGGCCAAACAAGAATTTCTGTTTTCTTTGATAGGTGCTTCTTGGAATATTGAGGTTTATGACACCGTAAGGGTTGAAGAAGACAAAGCTTCTTTCTGGGTGGACAAAAATAGTATATTAACCATATACACATCAAATATCCACAAATTCATAGAGATCAATATAAATTCTCATAATCTTTTGCATGAGAAGCCATAGAAAATATAATTTTTGAACAACATAAGACATAGGTCCCTGAATTCATATTTGTATCACAGAATGTAAATATGTCAGATTAAGCTAAAGCTTAATATTTTTAACCTCATATCACTCAGTGCAGATAAACAATTACCATTATCCTAGTTTTAAGCAATGATTTTCATTCAGTAGGCAGGAAAATCACTTCTTGTTGCAAGAACGTACTGAGGCAGAAACAACAAAAATGTGTATTTGTATTATTATGCACATAAACTCTTTGACTTTGAAAGGATTAACTTGTAGATCAATAAGGGAGAAATTCATTACACCAATCAACCCCAAGTAACTAGAACTAAACAGGATGCATCAGTCTAAGTTAAAATGGAATTTACTTTAGTACTGCTACAGCCTAAAACAAACCATAAAATGAAATCAACACATTGTACCAGGAAATTTTGCATAAACAATCTGATAGATTCTAATATGTTAGGCTTCGTGTATACCAACCTCTCAGGCTGCATGAAAAATGGTGAGATCGATGGATGCTGATGAGCAATATTTAAATGAATTTCTAAATGACTATAATAAAAAATTTAGTTGACTCAACCCCTGCTGTTCTGGGCTGTAAAGTTATGAGCTCTATTTACCTGAAAGCATGTATGCCTATTAGACTTGGCAGGAGTTTCTCAACCTTGCTATTAAGTAGAATATCTATTTAAAATGAACCAAGCATCAGGCTCTATCAAGTCTGTTACTTCAGACTGGGATAAAGCAGCATGCTAACCTCATGTACATGATGCAAAGAGCAGAAAAGAATAAATCTTCATGGCTTTTCTTAACCTTCTTTGTGAGCAAAAATTTTTCATAAGATGTGGCTGGTGTTGAAAGAACATAGTAAGTTTACTTCCATGGATACTAACTATAGAATATCTAAATAAAAAGTGACACAAGAAAGAGCAAGAAGAATTAAAACTATATAGAAAAAATTTTAATGCATCTTTCAAAAGCTTCCACAACTTTCTGGAGACCAAAAAAAATTTTTTTTGAAGCTAATGAAGAGGTTATTGTTTGAATGGAGAAACTGAAACCAGAAGGGAGCATTTTCTTAAATAAAAGTCAATGCAAACGGGTATCGTCAGGAAAGAACAAAAAGAAATGGAAGGAGAATATTGGAGGAGGGTGGAGATTTACCACTCAAAGTCACTCAAATGTGACACGTCAAAAATTGGTGGGAAAAAACTATTAAATCTCAAAGAATGGGTCCAAACCATACAAAAGAACAAATTTGGATGCAGGGGAGATTGATGGTAAATAGGGAAGCAGGATGTGGAAATGATAATGACAGGGATTAAATGATAGCAGAGACTGCACCAGAGTTTTGATTCTGATAGCACAAGGGGATATTGAAAATGCAAGTGCTTATCAGGTTGAAAAAAGGCGAGATCAACTTGAATTTAGGAACACAAAAAGGAGACAAATAGTCTTACAAAAATAAAAAGTACAGGTATTTTTTAATAGAAACTACTGCATTGATATTCAGAGTAGCAAAAAAGTTTCCTTATCAACCAATTCATTCTTTTAACATTAAAGAAATAAACTATTGAGGGAGCCAAGATGGCGGCGTGAGTAGGACAGTGGGAATCTCCTCCCAAAAACATTTATATTTTTGAAAATACAACAAATACAACTAATCCTAAAAGAGAGACCAGAAGACACAGAACAACAGCCAGACTACATCCACACCTGCGAGAACCCAGCGCCTGGTGAAAGGGGTAAGATACAAGCCACAGCCCAGCAGGACCCGAGGCCCCTCACCCCTGCTCCCAGCAGGAGGAGAGGAGTCAGAGTGGGGAGGGAGAGGGAGCCCAGGACTGCTGAACACCCAGCCATAGTCATCCACACCAGAGCGCAGACACACAGTGCATGTGTGGGGTGCTGGAAACCAGGGAAACAGGACAGTAAGACCTGTGAGCGGGTCGCGAAGCCAGCGCCCCTGTGACAAAGAAAAGCAAGTGCTTTTTGAAAGTCTTTAAGGTACAGAGACAGCACAACTGGACGGAAGCATCCCGGGTCACAGTCCAGCAGCTGGAAATTCCAGGGAACTCCAGGTGCACTAACCCCCTGGGCAACAGCTCTGAGACCCCTCATGGAGGTAAACAGCCAAACAGTCCCCGGTCCATTACCCCTCTGGGGCCCTGCCATAGCAGAGCAGTGGCCTGAGGCAGGCCAGGACCACAGTGAGGGAGCTTCCTCCATACTGGCCAGGCAAGATACAGAGACCTAGTCTACATGCAATTGCCCAACACAAGCCACTAGGGGTCACAGTTGTCCCAGTAAAGAAAGGCCAGGAGCCAAATGGAGTCTTGACTCTCCCAGCAGATAGATGGGTCAATAGCACTCCACTGCACCTATCAACATGAAAAGACAAAAAAATTTGATCCAGACAAGACTAACCCAGACAGCTGTGACATCTTCTACATCTTCCCCTGAGAAGGAACCTGGGGAGATAGATTTAACCAGTCTTCCTGAAAAAGAATTCAAAACAAAAGTCATAACCATGCTGATGGACTTGTAGAGAAATATGCAAGAACTAAGGAGGGAGAATACAGAAATAAAACAAGCTCTGGAAGGACTTCAAAACAGAATGGATGAGATGCAAGAGATCATTAATGGACTAGAAAACAGAGAACAGGAATGCAGAGAAGCTGATGCAGAGAGAGATAAAAGGATCTCCAGGAATGAAAGAATTCTAAGAGAGATGAGTGACCAATCGAAACAGAACACTATCCGCATTATAGGGGTACCAGAAGAAGAAGAAAGAGAAAAAGGGATAGAAAGTGTCTTTGAAGAAATAATTGCTGAAAACTTCCCCAAACTAGGGGAGGAAATGGCCTCTCAGACCACAGAGGTACACAGAACTCCCATGACAAGGGATCCAAGGAGGGCAACACCAAGACACATAATAATTAAAATGGCAAAGATCAAAGACAAGGACAAAGTATTAAAGGCAGCCAAAGAGAAAAAAAAGGTCACCTACAAAGGAAAACCCATCAGGCTGTCATCAGACTTCTCAACAGAAACCTTACAGGCCAGAAGAGAATGGCATGATATACTTAATGCAATGAAACAGAAGGGCCTCGAACCAAGAATACTGTATCCAGCACGATTATCATTTAAATATGAAGGAGGGATTAAACACTTCCCAGACAAGCAAAAGTTGAGGGAATTTGCCTCCCACAAACCACCTCTACTGGGCATCTTACAGGGACTGCTCTAGATGGGAGCACTCCTAAAAAGAGCACAGAACAAAACACCCAACATATGATAAAGGGAGGAGGAGGAATATGAAGGGAGAGAAATAAAGAATCATCAGACCATGTTTATAATAGCTCAGTAAGCAAGTTAAGTTAGACAGTAAGAGAGTAAAGAAGCTAACCTTGAACCTTTGGTAACCACAAACTTAAAGCCTGCAATGGCAATAAGTACACAACTTTCAATAATCACCCTAAATGTACATGGACTGAATGCACCAATCAAAAGACACAGAGTAATAGAATGGATAAAAATGCAAGACACATCCATATGCTGCTTACAGGACACTCACCTCAAACCCAAAGACATGCACAGACTTAAAGTCAAGGGATGGGAAAAGATATTTCATACAAACAACAGAGAGAAAAAAGCAGGTGTTGCAATACTAGTATCAGACAAAATAGACTTCAAAATAAAGAAAGTAACAAAAGATAAAGAAGGACATTACATAATGAAAAAGGGCTCAGTCCAACAAGAGGATATAACCATTATAAATATAAATGCACCCAATACAGGAGCACCAACATATGTGAAACAAATACTAACAGAACTAAAGGAGGAAATAGAATGCAAGCATTCATTTTAGAAGACTTCAACACACCACTTACTCCAAAGGACAGATTCACCAGACAGAAAATAAGTAAGGACACAGAGGCACTGAACAACACACTAGAACAGATGGACCTAATATACATCTACAGAACTCTACATCCAAAAGCAACAGGATACACATTCTTCTCAAGTGCACATGGAACATTCTCCAGAATAGACCACATACTAGGCCACAAAAAGAGCATCAGTAAATTCAAAAACACTGAAATCCTATCAACCAACTTTTCAGACCACAAAGGCATAAAACTAGAAATAAATTGAACAAAGAAAGCAAAAAGGCTCACAAACACATGGAGGCTTAACAACACGCTCCTAAATAATCAATGGATCAATGACCAAATCAAAATGGAGATCCAGCAATATATGGAAACAAATGACAACAACAACACAAAGCCCCAACTACTGTGGGATACAACAAAAGCAATCTTAAGAGGAAAGTATATAGCAATCCAGGCATATATAAAGAAGGAAGAACAATCCCAAATGAGTGGTCTAATGTCACAATTATCAAAATTGGAAAAAGAAGAACAAATGAGGCCTAACGTTAGCAGAAGGAGGGACATAATAAAGATCAGAGAAGAAATAAATAAAATTGAGAAGAATAAAACAATAGCAAAAATCAATGAAACCAAGAGCTGGTTCTTCGAGAAAATAAACAAAATAGATAAGCCTCTAGCCAGACTTATTAAGAGGAAAAGAGAGTCAACACAAATCAACAGAATCAGAAACGACAAAGGAAAAATCACGATGGACCCCACAGAAATACAAAGAATTATTAGAGAGTACTATGAAAACCTATATGCTAACAAGCTGGGAAACCTAGGAGAAATGGACAACTTCCTAGAAAAATACAACCTTCCAAGACTGACCCAGAAAGAAACAGAAAATCTAAACAGACCAATTACCAGCAACGAAATTGAAGCATAATCAAAAACTACCAAAGAACAAAACCCCCGGGCCAAATGGATTTACCTCGTAATTTTATCAGACATACAGAGAAGACATAATAACCATTCTCCTTAAAGTTTTCCAAAAAATAGATGAGCAGGGAATACTCCCAAACTCATTCTACAAAGCCAGCATCACTCTAATACCAAAACCAGGCAAAGACCCCACCAAAAAAGAAAACTACAGACAAATATCCCTGAAGAACGTAGACGCAGAAAATACTCAACAAAATATTAGCAAACAGAAATCAAAAACACATCAAAAGGATCATACACCATGACCAAGTGGGATTCATCCCAGGGATGCAAGGATGGTACAACATTCAAAAATCCATCAACATCATCCACCACATCAACAAAAAGAAAGACAAAAACCACATGATCGCTCCACAGATGCTAAAAAAGCATTCGATAAAATTCAACATCCATTCATGATAAAAACTCTCAACAAAATGGGTATAGAGGGCAAGTACCTCAACATGATAAAGGCCATATATGATAAACCCACAGCCAACATCATACTGAACAGCGAGAGGCTGAAAGCCTTTCCTCTGTGATCGTGAACAAGACAGGGATGCCTACTCTCCCCACTGTTATTCAACATAGTACTGGAGGTCCTAGGCACAGCAATCAGACAAAATAAAGAAAAACAAGGAATCCAGACTGGTAAAGAAGTTGTTAAACTGTCACTATTTGCAGATGACATGATACTGTACATAAAAAGCCCTAAAGACTCCACTCTGAAACTACTAGAGCTAATATCGGAATTCAGCAAAGTTGCAGGATACAAAATTAACACACAGAAATCTGTGGCTTTCCTATACACTAACAATAAACTAGTAGAAAGAGAAATCAGGAAGACACTTCCATTCACAATAGCATCAAAAAGAATAAAATACCTAGGAATAAACCTAACCAAGGAAGTGAAAGACCTATACCCTGAAAACTATAAGACACTCTCAAGAGAAATTAAAGAGGTCACTAAGAAATGGAAACTCATCCCATGCTCCTGGCTAGGAAGAATTAATATTGTAAAAATGGCCATCCTGCCCAAAGCAATATACAGATTTGATGCAATCCCTATCAAATTACCAACAGCATTCTTCAATGAACTGGAATAAATAGTTCAAAAACTCATATGGGAACACCAAAGACCCCGAATAGCTAAAGCAATCTGAGAAGGAAGAATAAAGTAGGAGGGATCCCACTCCCCAACTTCAAGCTCTACTACAAAGGCACAGTAATCAACACAATTTGGTACTGGCACAAGAACAGAGCCACAGACCAATGGAACAGAATAGAGACTCCAAACATTAACCCAAACATATATGGTCAACTAATATTCGATAAAGGGGCCATGGACATACAATGGGGAAATGACAGTCTCTTCAACAGATGGTGCTGGCAAAACTGGACAGCTACATGTAAGAGAATGAAACTGGATCACTGTCTAACCCCATACACAAAAGTAAATTTGAAATGGATCAAAGACTTGGATGTAAGTCATGAAATCATAAAACTCTTAGAAAAAAACATAGGCAAAAATCTCTTGGACATAAACATGAGTGACCTCTTCTTGAACATATCTCCTTGGGCAAGGGAAACAAATGCAAAAATGAACAAATGGGACTATATCAAGCTGATAAGCTTCTGTACACCAAAGGACACCATCAACAGAACAAAAAGGTATCCTACAGTATGGGAGAATATATTCGAAAATGACAGACCCGATAAAGGGTTGACATCCAAAATATATAAAGAGCTCACACACCTTAACAAACAAAAAGCAAATAATCCAATTTAAAAATGGGCAGAGGAGCTGAATAGACAGTTCTCCAAAGAAGAAATTCAGATGGCCAACAGACACATGAAAAGATGCTCCACATCGCTTGCCATCAGAGAAATGCAAATTAAAACCACAATGAGATATCATCTCACATGAGTAAGGATGGCTACCATCCAAAAGACAAACAACAACAAATGTTGGAGAGGTTGTGGAGAAAGGGGAACCCTCCTACACTGCTGGTGGGAATGTAAATTAGTTCAACCATTGTGGAAAGCAGTATGGAGGTTCCTCAAAATGCTCAAAATAGAAATACCATTTGACCCAGGATTTCCACTTCTAGGAATTTACCCCAAGAATGCAGCACTCCAGTTTTAAAAAGACAGATGCACCCCTATGTTTATCGCTGCACTATTTACAATAGCCAAGATATGGAAGCAACCTAAAGGTCCATCAGTAGATGAATGGATAAAGAATATGTGGTACATATATACATATTATACACAATGGAATATTACTCAGCCATAAGAAAAAAACAAATCCTACCATTCGTAACAACATGAATGGAGCTAGAGGGTATTATGCTCAGTGAAATAAACCAGGCTGAGAAAGACAAGTACCAAATGATTTCACTCACATGTGGAGTATAAGAACAAAAGAAAACTGAAGGAACAAAACAGCAGCAGAAGCACAGAACCCAAGAATGGACTAATAGTTACCAAAGGGAACGGGACTGGGGAGGATGGGTGGGAAGGGAGGGATAGGGCGGGAGAAAAGAAAGGGGGCATTACAATTAGCATGTATAGTGTGTGTAGGAGGCACAGGGAGGGCTGTGCAACACAGAGAAGACAAGTAGTGATTTTACAGCATCTTACTATGTTGATGGACAGTGACTGTGAACTGGGATGTGGGGGGGACTTGGTGAAGGCGGGAACCTAGTAAACATAATGTCCTTCATGTAATCGTAGATTAATGATACCAAAATAAAATTTAAAAAAAACAAAGAAATAAATTATTACAATCACAGACCAAATGCAAATGGATATGAAGTACATTATTTCTAATGTATCAGAGTATAATTCTGCATTTTTTAAAAATACATCTTTCAAAAAGCTTCCACACCTTTCTGGAGGCCAAGAAAAATCTGTGGAGCTAATGAAGAAGGGAGTGAAATCTGTAAGACATTAGTCTCATATTTATTATCAACAGAAATTAAACCAGGTTAGAAAAAAGAATTTGAAAATGATATGAAATATGAATATGGAGAATTGTTTATAATGAACTCAAAGACAACTGCTGAAGACACAAAGACTGATATATATATTAAAGTGATTTGTAAATTCTACAGTGCATGCTAACACTGAGCATGTTTATTTTTTTCAAATGGGTCAATAAACAGTGAGAGGAAACTAGAAATAAATGACTGAAACTGAAATTATTCTTCATCTTTGATAATTAAACATTAATTGTAAGAACTAAGAAATACATAGATTTTTAATTTTTTTATTTTGCTTAAAATGAATTAACAATATTCCAATAAATATTTTTAAATCTCAAAATGTCAAAAATTAATATCAGATCAACAATCTTTCAGCATGTATTTATGAGTTATCTTTTCTGTATCCTATATTCTACTTTGTGATGTGAAAAATGTTATAAAACTCCTTCCAAAAATGGAAAGGGACTGACAAAAGAAGGGATAAACATGCCTGAGCTCCTCTCCTGATCATTCATTTGAGGGCTATGGGTATGGCAGTAATTTCACTGCTAGACCAGGTTCATTGGACAGGCTACTTGATCATCCATGTACTAGCTAACTAACATTTGGGGGTAAAAAATAGCATCACATAGCATCATAAGTAGAGAGAAGAATAAGATCAGAGTAGTTATTACATCATAAGTAGAGAAGAAAAATAAGATTAGAGTAGTTATTACTCTTGCCAAGTGGTTGTATCCCTCTGCTGGCCACAGCTACGGTCTGATAACCCTCTCCATCTGGGTTCTGGGAACTTGCTCCTTCCCTCCACTTGTCCCTTCAGGTAGAGCATGTGATAAGAGTATCTTTTGGTTGTTAGCCCCAGGATACAGTGCCATCCCTTAGAGGTTCTCACCCACACTTTTGCAAAGAGCCCCTTCATTAAAATGTCTTAAAATTTCCCAGTGTAGGTGACTGTTTTTTTCTGGGGCCAAAATGGACTTTACAACACTTGTTAGTCACTTAACTCTTTGAAGGAGTTCATGATCCTGAGAAAGCAGGGATCATTTCTATAAAACAGTGGGAAAGCAATACAAGACTTCTCGAGGAAAGAACTATATGATACAGGAGAGACTAACCTTTTAAGAAGGGAAGTGTGAACCAAATAGTTGGGATAGCTTTTGGGAAGACTTCTTCTTGAAAATTAGGACAGATTTTAAGAGACAGAAAAAGATGAAAAGGATGAATTCCAAACTAGGACAAAAGTCATTGTTAAAAAAGAAGTTCAGACCTTGCAGATAATCATAGATGAAAAGCAAGGGTGACGTACATATCCCAGGTTGTCCAAGACATACCCACTTCACACCTATTGCCTCAGTGTGGTAGTAATAAATTACAGAGCCATGCTTTTGAGTTCATTATGCAGTAGAAAGTCATTTTGAATTTCTGAATAAGGAATTAATGTGATAAAAGAGGTATTTTACTAAGACACATTTGGCAATGAAATGCAATATGAACTTGAGACAGAGAGGGAAGTTCAGAGAATAATGGAGTTTAAAGAGCAGGATCCCTTGATCAAATTGATGATATTGTGAATGAAAGGAGAAATGTTAAGAAAAAATGACTGTTTTCATAACAAAATCTTACAGATAGTATTCAAAATATAACCACTGGTTCTTTGACTCTGTGCTGAATCTCATTCAGAAACTCAGTCTTGCAACCCAAAGATGTTAAAAGGAATTAAATCTTTATGTATTTATTAATAAAGTTAGTTTATCCCCCTGCCTTGCTAGCAGTTTCTTACCTTCACATTGAACTCTTATCCTCACTTTATATATTCCCTCTGCCAGAGAAAATGTTATCTTTCTTTATCTGCTCTTTGTTCCAATTTTAACATGCTTTTATCTCAAGCTTGCTCTTAAAATGGAAGTTTTTAGGTTGGTTTATTGAACTTATCAGATAAGAAGGATGTGTCTTCAGATGACTAGTATGAGGAATGCAGGTAGGTTTTGACTTATAATTTCAGGAAGCAGAATGAGCAAGTGAAGGAATGAGATAAAGAAGGGAAGAAGGCCAATAAAAGGTGTCGATGAATAGTTACCATTTGAACCTGGGCTCAGTCCTGCAGTTTACCCTCTTGGGTAATGGATAACATGCCACAGGATTGGCCTAACATAGGGAGAAGACATGAGAAATTTATTCATGAACTCCTATTCTTAACTCCCAACCAATTCCCCTCTGCCCAATTCCCAGAAAACCCCAGTGACAGCCTTCATCACCATTCTTTGGATGCTATGTCCACGCAGCTAGGCAGCCAGTAGTCCCACTTCTCTATGATCTCCATTCCCTTTGTGATGCAATCTGTCTTTTACATCTCTCTCTCCTCCCCAGAGAACTCAGAGGGATAAAAAAATTCCTTAGGCATTCTACCATGCATTATTATTGACCTAAGATTCTTCTATTTAATTCTAAGTGGTTTCATACTCATGTTTAATAATTACTTACTATAAGGAAATATATCATAACAGAAATTAATACAAATGTGTCAGGGTCAGGAACAATCCAATAATTTTTCCTTTAGCTAATCTGCCCTAGCCAATCCTTGGTCACTATTACACAAGCACAGTCACTGTGCTGAATCTCACATTCAAGCATTACTCTTTTGCCAGGTCTGGACTACATCCCTCATTTTAACAACAGACATCTGTCAGCTTAAATACCCATGCTCTCAGCATGTAGCAGATGTAAGAATTGCTCACTAAAACGGACGGTATTTCAGAGTCAAGATTGTATTACTGGTCTTTTGCCAAAAAATCTTTTTGAAACAGACAAAAAATAAATAAAAAGATGAGAAGTATATTTGACCTGCCTGTGGTTGGTAATTTTTTGAAAACAGTTATCAGAACCTAAAATTGTATCCACTGTAAATTTTTCCAGTCAGAAATGGAATGATTTCTTTTTCATCCATTTACTCCTTCAGCACATATATTTTGAATGTCTGTTATGTGTCAGAAAAGAAAAGGCTCCTGCTTCATGGAGCTAATTTTCCAAGTAGAAGGCACCAAACTAAGTAAGCAAGCTAATAATATGTGATAATTTATATGTGTGATAATATATAGAAATAACCTGTGTGCAGTTATACAGAAACAAGGGTTTCAGTGGAGAGACATTATTTAGATAAAATGAACAGATAATGCCTCCCTGAATAGTTGAACATCTGGGACGGAGGTTTTTCTTCATTATTCAAACATAAATATAATGTGTGAGAAATACTGCCATATGCATTAATACCAGTTATAACACACCTGCCCTTTATTTCTGTTTTCCACAAGATTCACCTTTGTTCTGAAAATGTGACTAAAATTCCCAAAGTTAGAAACAAGAGAAAGTGTGAAACAAGGACTTAGAATATAATCGTTCTTTCAACATTAATTATACTGTACATTTTGAGAAGCTATAATCAAGAATTGAAAGCTGTTTTTTGTCTTAGGTTCAAAATCATGAAGCAACAATTTCACACAATGAATGTATCTTTGTAAGAAATTCTGAAACAGAAAACAAGGACTTGGTTTCCTACATGAAAATGAGTCCAGATGAGGGATATTGCCTATCTGTTCTTTTTGTGGGTTTATTTTGTTGATGCTTTTCTGGAGGCAAGGGGAGGTTAGAGGGCAAATAGAGGAAGGTACAATAATAGAAGCACTCAGCATATATAAATTTTAAAGGAGCTTTTGCGAAATCAAATATGGCTAGTTTTACACAATAGTCTTCCAAGCACGAGAATAAACAATAGTTGTTAGCCAAGACAATTTTTGAAAAAAATCATTTTGTTTTTATCCACCAGATAAACTACTGCTCTCTTTCTGTAAGCCTTATTGATAGAACAAAATGCAAATTTTGTTATTATCTGGTGTCATCTTAGTATTATTAAATATATTTTTTATCCTATTCATCCTTTTTTCCCAAGTACCATTTTGGTTCATTTTCCTACTTCCTGGTGCATAGATGAAAACGCAGGGACACAGAAGCCAAAGACCATGTCTTTTTATATTTGTTTCAGTAACATTCAAAATTTCTGCTTCACAATAGGAGCTCAATTATGAATGAACAAATGAATGACTGACAAATTTAAAAAAGCAATTTATCATCTACAGGAAATAATGTCTTGAGCACCTAACATGGGATCATTACAGATTATAAGTATTCAGGCACTTGCAAATATTTAATTCCAGTGACATAAATGCAGATGAAGTTACCCTGGAAAATTAAGTCTATTTTGAATAATTATATTTTATTTGAACAAACTGTAAAGAATGGAGTATTTTCCCAATAAATGACTATTACTTTTTTATTCCCTTTTTTTAAAAAAATTCACTGTCCTAGTGTTTTAGACAGAGAGGTTAGTTTCAGGAAACTTTCTTCTGTTTTGCAGTATGCATTTTAAAAACCAGCAAACTTATACAATGCCATTGATGTGACCCTCTATTTTATCCCCAGTTCCAACAATAACTTAAATGAACAGGGATTTCATTTCTTATTCAAGGAAGTAATAGTTTATAAACATGTTACTAAGAATAGATTACTCCTGATTAACTCATTTGCCTCTCTTTTTAATATTTCTTGGAAAGCTGATGGTTCGAAATGCACAACTATAAAATAAATATCTCACTTTGCTATGAGGCCCTCAATCTGATCCTAGAAATAATCCTAAAAAAAGAGAGTACAAAATATGATGAGAAGTATCAGCCTACAAGAGAATGTCATGATGCTCAGATGACTTCTGTGTATATATACATATCCATACATACAATGATTAAGAATCTTCTCTTTTAAAAAATATATTTTAATTATTAAAGCTACATATTTTTTAAAGTTTTTCCAATATGCCTAAATTATACATACCATGACTGTGTTTAAATATAGCAGTTTTCATAATCCATATTAAAGAAGCCTTTAATTAAAATGTATTCCACTTACAAACTTAGTTAATTTTACCTCATTAGCCACTTAAACAGAATTCATAAATGTATCTCATTAGCCTTTAAGTACTCTAATTCTCTGGCTGAATAAATTTTCCCAGGTGTATAAATAATTCTTTGAAATCCTATAGAGTTTACCTTATGTTCTCTTAAACATTCTGGTATTATTGTAGATGATAAAATTTCAATTTAAAGTCACAAATTTATATCAAATTACTCAATGGTACATTTTAAATTGGATGTATGAGCCTTACTTGCTACACTAAAAGGCCAAAATCTCTTAAATATTTCAAGTAACCTACATATCTATATGCTCAGATTTCTCAACACACAAGAAAACTGTCCATACTACAGATTTGATTTTTTTGAACATTCCTCTTTTTAATTATCAATATTTCCATTGTTAAAAGATTTTGTAATAGGTTGAATAATGGCCCCTCTAGTTGTCCATGTCCTAATCTCTGTACCCTGTGAGTATACTACCTACATGGCAAAGGAACTTTGTAGGTAGGGTTCAATTAGGGCCCTTGAGATAGATTATCTTGGACTATCTAATTGGGCCAATGTAATCACAAGATCCTAACAAGAGAAAGAGAGAAACAGGAGAGTCAGAAGGGATGCGATTATCGCAGCAGGGGCTAGAGTGATGAGATGACTGGCTTTGGACATGGAAGGAGACCACTAGTCAAGGAGTCCCAGCAGCCTCTAGAGTCTGGAAAAGGTCAGGAAACGGATTCTCCCCAGAGCCTGCAGAAGGAACTAAATTCTGCCGCCACCTTGATTTTAGCCCAGTGAGACCCATTTTGGACTTCCAACCTCTAGAAATGTAAAATAATAAATTCGTGTTGTTTTAAGCAACCCTGTTTGTGGAAATTTGTCACAGCATCAATAAGAAACGAATACAGATTCGTATCCATCAAGGAAATAATTATGCTATTTCAAACAGTTTGAAGGCTTACCTTCTAAATTGTTGACATTGCAACACAACCAAGAGAGTTGGGCTAGTATGCTGAGTGCCTTCCTTCTGGTGAAAATGATGAAACATACTGCATCCATTAGAGTCCATTGAAGAAGCTAAGGTATTAAAAAAAAAAAAAAGAAGGTTATTTAGCTCATATCCCGTGGTTAGAAGCATCACCTGATATAGTTCATCTGTTTATCCAGAGTGGTCTACAAAATCTACCTAGGTTGCTAAATTAATTGATTTCTTTTGCATTACTTCATTCACAAAATATGCAAATATCTACTACTATAAAGACTTTTGAATTTGACAGAATATTGTGGGTTTTTTTCTTCCTGCCTGATCAAATAAGAAAATCTGTATAGATGATAAAACAACATCTAGTTGAGTCACTCATGATTTTATTTGAATTTACACCACAGAATAAGAAACAGAGAAAAGGAAAGTAGTAGTATTTATTAAGTACTTTATGCTAAGAAGATATTCTGTTGAACATTTGTACTGTTTCCAGTTTTTAGTTATTGTCAACAAAATGACTCTGAATATTTGTGTACAAGTCTTTGTGTGGACATATGTTTTCTTTTCTGTATTAATACCTAGGAGAAAAATTTCAGGGTCACAGAGTAAGAGAACATTTAACTTAGAAACTACAAAACTCTTCCAAAGTTTCTGTACAAGTTTGCTCTCATACCAGCCACCTATGAGTTTCTAGTTACTCTACATCCTCTCCCATGCTTACCAAATTTAGTCTTTTTAACTTTATCAATACTCTAATGAGTACATAATAGTGTCCCAATATGGATGCAATTTACATTTCTCTGATGACTAATGATGTTGAGCACATCTTTAACTGCTTACTGGAATTTTTATGCCCTCATTTATAAAGTATCTTTTGCACACTTTTAGTATGCTTTCTTTTATTCAGTTTTTAGAGCTCTTTGTATATTCAGGTTGTGAGTCTTTTTGTCAGATACATATATTGCAAAGACTCTCTGTGACTGCCTTTTAATTTTCTTAATGGTTTTTAATTTGATGAAGTCCAATTTTACATTTTTCTTAATAGTATCACTTGTTTCCATCAAGGAAATATTTGTGTAACAAAAATCATAAAGATTTTTCTTCTATGTTTATTTCTATGTCTTCTAGTTTTTGCTTTTACCCTTTTGTCTATTTTGAGTTAACTTGTACATGGCATGACATAAGGAGAAAACTCAAGGATCACAGACCTTCATGTGGTATAGGTTACAGGGAGAATGTATTGCCCCAACTCATAAGCTATCTGATTAAAAATGAGTTCAATTTAATGTAAATTATCACTCAATATAGTTGATTCAAAAAAGTGTCTGATGTATATCTAGCCTATGTTAGGAGTTGTAGGTAAATGTCAATGAAGAAAATAACTCTCTCAAAGACCTTTTTAATCTAATAAATGAACACTTTAGTGTATATTTGAAGCTTGCTGAGAAAGCAGACCTTTAAACTTCTCATTGCAAGAAAAAAAAATTGTGACTGTGTGTTGGTGAATGTTAACTTACTGTGGTAATCATTTCACAAAATATACATATATATCAAATCATTATTTTGTACACCTAATACAATGGTATGTGTCACCTATATTTCATTAAAAAGAGAGAAAATCTAATAGTAAAGAATAGAAATGCACACAAAACAATAAAGTAATATATACATTTATCCAAAAATACAGCCTAAACTTCTATTTTGTTTAATCAGTATTTTTCTTAGGAAGTACATTACATAAGAAAAAATAAAATATCCAGAAAAACCATAGTCAACTTTTGATTATCTACTTAGTAATATATATAAATATTCTGATTTTTATTTTCCCCTTAATCCACCACATTTCTACATCATCTCCCAACTGTCAATCAGTTATACAATTTAGAACATATTTTGTTTTTAGCATAAACAAAACAAAAAGCAAAATTAAATATGCATTCCAATGCCTCAATAATACTTTAGGAAATTATTTACTCATCTTCTCTTAGTAGATATAATTGAGAGCTCATATTGCCTAATACTATATTCTTTATCTTCTTAACATTATTATATTTTGGTAATAATAAATAACAGCTACAATTTTTGGTCTTCACATATAATTCAGCTATGTTACATAATCTAGCCATTTTGAAAGAAATTAAAATACAGAAAGCTGCAAAAGATAGTATCAAAAGCACTCATTGAATCCCTACCAAAAAAATAGGCCAGCATTTATTTCATCTATGCTTCAGATTAAAATATATAAACTTCCAGGTAAAGTCATAGTTTCAGTATCATTCTTTTTTCTCCCGCCTACTGCAGAAGTAATCATTACTATGTAATTGATGTTAATCCAGCCTATTCATGTTTTGAGAAAGAGAGGAAACACACTCACACTCAGGATGTGTCTTAGGTAATGTTTTGTGATTGTTTTTAATTTATGTAAATAGGCTCTTACTTTAACATTCAGGAGTCACTTTTCTCAACCTATTTTCTTGAGTTATTAATGTTGTTAAAGTTAGATCCAGTTCATTATTTTAACTACTATATAATAACCCATTGTGTGAATATATCACCATTTATTTTTCCATTTCACTGCTAATAAACATATAGATTGCTATTATAAATAACACTGAAATGAACAACTTTTGCAATTCTTGTGCAGATGGGAAGGATTTTCTTAGGATAGTACCATCCAATATAACTTTCTGCAGTGATGGCAATGCTCTGTGCTGTGGTTAGCAAGCCCTTGAAATGTGTCTCATATGACTGAGGAATTAAATTTTTCATTATATTTAATTCTAATTAATTTAAATGTAAATTTAAATAACTACCATGTGACAAGTGGCTATCCTATTGGAAAGTACAGCATTAAGATATACGCCCAGAAGTAGAATTGCTACATGCTGTGGTATACCCATTTACAAAAATATACTGATTTTTATTTTCCAAAGTGACTGTGCTAAATTACCCTCCTACCAGAGGGTTACTACTTCCCCACATCCTGGCCAATACTTGTACCTGTCAGTCTTTTCCCCTTTTGTCAGCCTGAAAAGTTCAAGATGTTATCTTGCTTTTGCTTTAATTTGCATGAACCCTGTTATTAATAAAGATGAAAATTGTTCATAATTCATGTTGACCCTTTAGGTTTCTGCTTCTCTGAACTGTCTGCTTATCTGTATCCTTGTTGCAGTAGTTACTGTCTTTTTCCTTGTTAATTTGTAAAAGCCTATGTAATTCCTATACCTTCCCTTTCCCACCCTGAAAGTTCTCTCCAAAGAAATTTCTTGGATTTAAAGAACTTTTCATTGACACTTTTTATCAGAATGTCCAACACGGAGGTGTGGCACCTTGCCTTCCAATGTAGAATATATGGTACCAATTCGGTTCTTGGTCTTAGGGTCTCAGGTGGAACTAATAAAAAAAGTTCCATTTTTGTATCTTATTTACATTTTCCATAAGTATTTGAGTATGTCTTTAGATCTCCTTCAGATGTATATATTTATATTGGTACTTCTCAGAAATGCTGGGTGAATTTAAGAATTCAGCATATTAATAAGCAAGTCTATGAATAAAAACATAGAGTGATTTCTTCAAAAATATATTTCACTGTATTTAAGCTACTTAATATCACTACCTTGCAGGGACAGTCTCTTGAACTCATAAAAAACAACAGCAATGTGCACACATCCTCATCCTCAGAGGCATATTAGAAAACAAAAAGCATAAGCAAAAGTTACACAGAGAAAGATCCATCAGAGCAGTAACTTCACCAACCATGTGTTACACAATGAGAAATTTTAACATTTATAAATGTATTTCCCCCTTTTTTGTGGAGGAGTCAACCATAGGCATTTGTTTATAGCCATTGAAGATCACTTCTAATTGGAATCACTGGCAAAAATGTGAAGCAGTGACTGCAAATAGGTAGGAGATAAGAGAGGCCTATTGAGTGGGAGAGGAGTTCAATTTTTTCAACACTTTGGGATATAAAGTTGAATAAAATGAATTACTCTTCCATGGTGACTGGGAATATGGCCAGGGCTCATGGAACTGATATCCCAACAACAGGACTACAGAACTGTGGATACCAGGGGAAATTTCTAAAAAAATGTTATCCAAAACATTTTCTATTTTCAAGATCCAGAATTTTCTGTATCTCTTGGGACACAGTAATATAGAAAATGGGAATCTAGAAAGCAGAATGCAGGAGGTAAAAGGCAAAGGTTCTGCTTTATTAAATTAGAAAAGTATTAAACTTTCAATGAAGCACCAAAGACATTTTAAGCCTCTTGATGTATTACAGAATTAATAAAATGTTCTTTGAATTTAGAGGAAACATAAATTCTACGAAACTCCTAGCTTTCAGGTTAATTTTTTAAATGCATTTTCTTTGATTAGTGTGTATATTTGATTTATTTTGGTTTAGGTGAAAATATAATAAGGATCCTACCCCCCAGAGTCACCACTGGCTTCAGTCACCATAACATTATTTTTTTCCATTAATATCTCTGTTCCTTAAACACGAATTCTTCTACCCTAGCCCTTCTCAAAAAATGCCAAAGGACCTGCTCTTCTGACCTTGTCTATGGATTTTGTAACATGAGGCTACTCAATTAGCCTCATACCAAACCCACCCATCCATTTTTCCCCCAACCCCTGCCCTCATGACAAACATCAGCAACCCTATAGCTGAGTAAAAATTTCCAAACATCATAGAGAAGTCCAAATGCCTAGTTAGGGAACAGAATTCCAAGCGATAGAAAAGAGGAAAAGGACATTGTGTTATAACTGATTAGGGTAATATAAACTACTACCAATAATAAATCAATTCTATAATTTCCTTCTTATCCTCTGAATGGTTCTATGCTCTTTGATTCTAGAAAATACTTTCATAAAATATTTTTAAAGCCTATTTAAATTTGCTTACCATCACATAAAAATGAAATGTAAAGAGTAAAACTCCTCAGCTTCTAGATGTTCTCTACCACTAACTACCACTACATTATTTTTAATGAGGTATGCATTTTAAAATCCTCTGCATTTTTCCCCAATGCTCCTCATCTAGAACAACCATTGTTAACAGTTTCTTTTATATTTTCTTAACATTTTTCTGTAAAATTTAAATCTAGGGATCATCATACTACACCTGTTGTTCTATAACTGTTTTCTTTTGTCTCAACTGATAGATCTCAGGCAGTTTTTCATTTCAGTACATATATGTAAGTTTACCACATTTTTTTAGCACTTTCATAATGCCACTTTCTTAACAGACACTTGGAGTAACATCCAGGATTGTGTAAGAAAAGAAAAAACATGTTCACAGGCCCTAGTGAACATAAAAGCTATACATACACATGTATAAAACATTGAATATATAGATATATATTTTCTCTGCTGTTGTCAGCTAACACTGCAATATTTCAGGTGGATGCTCAGTATTTACAGAAGGCCCAGAGGATACACATTACTACTAAATAGATAGATGAAGTGCTGAAATGGATATTGCCTTCCTTTTATTCAAGGAAGTGCAATGTTTTGTCTGCCAAGAATTTGACATTTTGCTTAAGGGTAAGATGAGAAAATATTTAAGTAAGCATTAAAAGAAAGCAGAGAAACTTGAGTAATGGCAAAATGCCAGGAAAAGGACCACACAAATTAGCCCCAGCCCTTCAGGCAAAGGTCAGGGGAACACAGAACAGGCCTATCAGAAATAATGGTTTTTAAAAAACACACAGGAGTGTAACACAACATGGAAAGCTTTTAGTCTATGACTATTCACAGCCTGGTTGTACAAAAATTATCAGGTGGGAAAAATATTTGAGCAGATGATGTATCTTTGTGTGGCTGTTGCTAATGCTGAAGAACACACAAACTAGTAATTCAGCCTTTGATGCTGCCTAAAAACGTACAACAGAATTGGTACAATTTACTAAATACCATCCATCCACAAAGCCCATACCAAGCCAACTTCCAACAGCCAACATTTTCCATCTTATTTTCTCTATAATATTTAGTTTTTTGCTTTAATTACACTTGATATTTGTAAAGAGAAAGCTGGCGTTGTAATAATTGGATAGCTTTTTTATCTATGTTGGCAGAAACAATTTTCTCTTATATTTGAAGAGCAATACAAAAGCAAAACTTCCTTTCCTCACAAACCCGATGCCAAACTATCCTCTGAGTCACACAGTTTCTTTAAATCCTGTTCTTCTGAAGGTTAAGATGTGCTCTCTGTAAGGTGCCGCCAGGATCACACTTCTCCTTGGTACCAAAAAAACACACAAGAGTCAATTCATCAACATGTACACACTTCTTCAAAACATCTCTCCTTTTCTCCTTCTTTTCTTCTCTACTTCCTTCTGACAGTCCCACTTCTTTCTTTCCTCCCTTCCTTCCTTCCCTTCTTTCCCACTTTTTTCCCTCTGTGCTTTTCTCTCCCATCCCCCTCATTCAGGATGCAAGAGAAAGCAAAAGTAATGACAAAATCAGAAGTCCAAAATAAATTTAGGGTTTCAATATAGCAAGGAAATTCTCCTCCTAGCCACATATTTTTTGCTAGAAAAAAAATTACAGACTGAACTTCAGAAACCCAGCACAATACCTTCAGCTTTAAAGAAATATATGAATCTCGTAAAAGGAAAAAAAAATGTGTTTAAAGTTTTCAGTAGCTAGAAAACATTTTAATTATTAGGAATAGATTTTACTTAGTATTATTCAAATATACATGTATCCTTAAATTTTTTCATCATTAAATAACTGCTTTGAATTGCATTGTGAAATCTTGGAAAGGTATGCTCTTTAATATAGACTAAAGGCATTGTGAGATGAGTGAACTGAACAAAATTCAAAAATATTGCTATGAACTACTGTTACAAAGTAGGTTTCCTAAGTTCTCATTCTGTTCAATTATTCTTAGTATTTTTTAAATACCAGAAACATTTCTTAAAATTTTTAAATTCACTTTGCAAGCAAAATAGATAACTCTACAAGTACACAGCTACCAAAATTTCCATTTATATACTCATAATACCTGTTTTGAAAGGAAGGTTACCTGTTTTCAGTCACAACTTAGGTGTAAACTTCTAAAATTTTAGCTGACAGGTTTTACTATGTAATAAAACATGTCAAATTCAAACAGACAAGTGGATTTCATTTTTGGAGGGCTTTGCCTCACACCTTTTCCCATTATAATACAAGTACTACTTAGCCATATGATTTTCTGCAAAACTTAACCAGAAATGTAAAACATAATGCATGTCTCAACATCTTAACACTTCCATGGAAGGCTCAGGGTGGGGAGGGAGTCTTGCTAAATTCAGAGAAGTATACTGTCTGTAAATGAGGAGGTTGCCGGCTTTCCTCTGTTCTTTCTCTAGGTACTGGCTTGTCTGCCTTGTAAACCTAGTATGAGGACAGTTTCCTACCTCTTCTTGCATCTCTTAAATTCTACGATTACTCAATTTGCTGACTTAGAATACCACATTGTCCAGCAATATACACTCTAAACAAATGATTTGAACACAGAGAGATGTCAGCCAACGAGCTTAACTACTGTATTTGCAGCTTATCTTTTAATGGATATCTAAAGAGATGTAAAGTGCAATCATCCCATTCAGTATGCACAGGGACCATTTGTTTAATCAAACTGGAAATTATAGGATAATGTATTGTGTTAATTTATTCTTAAGTCACAACTGATATTAGAAATAAATACTGATATGGCAAGTTATATAAATAGCAAAGTGCTTTTATTGTGGATATTGGCTCCAGTTCAGTGAGTGATTAAGAGATTATAAAGTAGATCACTGAAATTCTGTATGTGTGCATGTGTGTGTATAAAATTAATCTATTGCATCACCCCAGTCATTAGCATAGGCATTAAACAACAAGCTGGACTCTAGTCCAGCTACAATAAAACTTATTAATTTTGTTCCATACCCTTAGAAAAGAAAAAGGCATAAGGCTATATTTGCATACAAACTTTTAATTATTTAACTTTGTAACCTAACAATAGATATTTACAATCTTAATTGTTCATTTAATTGCCTCAACATTAAACAGAAAATGATATTTATTTATTATCAAATGTCTTATAACAAAAGAAAAGCTTTGCTGTTATTAAAAGTGGACCACTAGTGCCCCCTTCTGACATGAAAAATAAAGAATTATTCTCAGGACTTGAAATGACACTATACACTAATCCCCTAAACAGCTGTTTCAAGTCAGATTTATGCCAATTCTGTTCTGATTTAATAATAAATCCCTCATTTATCTCCTAAAATGTTGACTATCCTGATGTTTTATTATTGTGAGTTACCTTCCTAGGAATGTCAGGGAATCCTGATGATTCTTAAATATAATCAAATACTTCTACTCAAATTAAGACTTAAAAATTTTTTGAAAAAATTCATCTTTTAAAAAATATTTGAAGTTTTATCATCTTTAGTTTTACATTTGATTGTGTTAAAGCTACTAAACCTGAAGCTATACCTGCCTTCATCACATTAAATGTCCTGTTGCTCGCTTTTCACCGAATTCAAGCTGATACTCACAGACACAATCATTCATTACATTCCTTTCTGACATACCACAAAGGGCAAAAGGCAGCATGATAGATTAAAAAGATATTGTGGCACAATATTAATTACAGTATCAGCACCTTTTCCTAGCTCAGACTGCATATAAATGTCTATTTTCATTTTTACATTCAGAATACACTTTAAGGAAAACTGGATTTATTGCACAGACATAGCAAATGGGAATTTTGGTAGAATATTCCAATGCCAAAATGTCACCACGCATGAATATGCAAAAGACTTGGAATCTCTATCTTTAACCCAATTTGATTTTTGTACAATTATTTGAAGAATGTGATATTGGGAGGTAATGTATAAATCATAATGTGACCAGATATCATAATATGGAGACATTTGATTTAAAAATTCTTCTTCATGAAGAAATCCAAAAAAAACTCTGATAACCTTTTTCCCAAAGAATTTTTTAAAGTAAAAAACATTTTCATAAATGACATATTAAAATAAACTGTATTCTTAAATTATAATAGTTTTCCTAGTATTGGTCATACTACAGTAACCTTATTAAACCTTCCATTAGTAAAATCATCCACAAGTCAATAGCTTGTAATACCATTTCTAAGTGTCAAAATAAAATACTTAGAACATACTTCATCAAAATATGAATTTATATTCAAGATCATCCTCCCAAAAAAATTCAGGCTCCACCAAGAATGTCATGCTAAACCTTCAAATAAGCTTGCTAAATGTTCCTGCTATCTGATTAGACTCAATTCATATTTTACTGCTAAAGTACCCTTATTCCATGTATCCATGTAATTATTACTCATCTTGTGTTATAATAATTTTGCCTCCTGGAAAACATAATGGCTGTAGTTTTTCAATCTTTCCTGCTGCCCACTTCAGGGTTGTGCTTCTTTTCCACTGATGCAGTTCAACTTTCACACGCTGAAAATGACAACCACTTCAATTTGGTGATGCAAAAGAACTGAACACATCAGGAATAATCGGATTTAGTGTCTTGTTTCTCAATGACACATCTCAGATTGAAGTCCTATTCTGTGAAAGCATGGAAGACCCAGAAAGTAGCACCAAAGGAGTAATTTCTGAATGGATACGTTTTTATTTATCAAATATGTGACTCTCCTGTAGCTCATCCTTTGACCAACAGCAACGCTGGCGTTAGGCTTGCTGACTTGGCTAGTTATTCTCCTTTCCTGGGAATCTCTGACACAATCACTTATAGCTACTGAAAATCTGTGGTGTGATCCAGATGTTCCCATTCCACTTTTGCTATTCAGACTTTCAAAATATACAAAGAAATCTCTTTATATTCAGAATAAATTAAATGAGCGAGGAATTGGAATTATAATCCTATTTTTAAGAAGTAATGATTGCATATCACAGAAAACCTAAAATGCATTTGATTTCTAGTTTTAACTCTGACTGCATTTAATGATAGTCCCCATACATGGGGCACCTTTGATACATGCTCTCTGATACTCGGAGGCCAATTCTCTCTGAATGCAAACTACACACACTACAGCTGCAGAATGCCGTTGCTGATGTGCAGACATTACAGCCATGTAGTTGTTGCCAAGTTGAATTGCATTAATAAATGTCTACCTCAAAAAAAGAGGCAGGTATTAAGGCTTTAAGGCATATTACATGTTATGTTCAGAAATCTCTGAGTTGCTTCTTGCAGTTCAGAAGGAAGAGATCCCTAATGTTTTAGTCATAAATCAAACAGCTATTATAATCAAAAAAATTCCCAAAAAAAGAGCAATTGTGTCTGTGTAGATGGGAGGAATGTCATCTGTATACAGACTTAAAAATTCAGCCATAAATTCTAATTTTTAATCCAATGTGCCAGTTATTTAAATGTTTAAAATGGGAAAATAACTAGGCTTGCCCATTTTTGTGAATATGGATAGCATTTGTACACATCCTAGATCTCCTAGTTTTATAATATATTCTCCAACCTATAGTTTAAACTCGATAGATTTGTGTACTGTTATGAGAATCATGAAACGATATTCAAAACAGAAAAAAAAACTAAGGGGAGAAGAAGGAAAAAAAGCAAAAAAAAAAAAAAAAACAGCTATGATACCTGTTAACGATGAATTCTAACTATAAGCAAGGAATTTTTTTCCACAGTAGATCGTGGGAGTTCATAACTGTAGGTATGATCAAAGCTTATTTCAATGCTTTGAAATGTCAAATGAGTAATTTCATTCTCTTTTATTTTTAAACTATTCGCAGAGACAACACAAAATTATATAATGTTACATTTATTTTAACCTACACTTCTTCCTTCATAAGGTTACTTGTCTAAACATTTCACTAACATTGTGCAATTTTAAACTGAGAAAAAGAACAAAGTTACAAGTGTGACAATTTATCAGGAATAGATTAAGTGACAGCTGTAACTTGAATCAGAATTAGTAGATTATTTTAATAGTTTCAGGAGGAGTATAATTTACAAAAGTACATTTGAATGATATTAAGATAGCAGGAGGAATTATTTGCTTAGTGAAGGCTTATTTCTTTAAATTAAACTTTGTTAATATTCTTTCCATTAGAATTAATTTTAAGTATAGATATGTGTCTCTTGATTCAACAATTCATCAGCTGGTTCACTGACACGAGGGAAAAGTATTTCCCAAAGATTTTGCTCAAGTCATGGATCCTCTTCGCAGATTTACAATTTTTTTTCTGTGTTTTGATGGATAGATTATCCTTTCTCTCACTGTAATTCCAAAAAAAAAAAAGATGCTTCCAAAACTTTTGATACATTAAATTGGCTGCATCTCATCTTTCTCATAATCTAATTTCTAAGAAAATACTTAAGCAAAGCTTCATTATGTCCCCTATACCAAATTCCTAAGATCTAGAAATTTTTCTTTTTTCCTTCAAAAGTCTTCTGAAACACTATCCCTCCAAGAAGTCTTGACCATTTAAAGAGGCATTAATCCAAATTCTCAAGTCAAATATCCTAACAGCCAATATTTACTCTCTTCCAGAAGTAAACAACCTACTTGACTTTAATGTAAATATATACATGATCCATGCTTTTGGGGAGGCATCTTTCATTATTTCATCAGTATGTTCCTTTGTAATTCTATCCACTTAATGACATTTCTTTGAAACAAAAAAAAAACATAAAGCTTCCAGAGGAACCATTTGTCCCCTGAACTATGATGTATATATTTAGGCACTTATTGGATGATGATGATAAAAGCATTATTATTTTGATCAATATTCCTTAAAAAGGAAAACTTCAGTTTAGGAAGTGGACTTAATACTAATACACCACTCAATTCCAAATTTTATATCTTTAAAATTTTTCGAATTATCTCTTCTTTGGAAAGAATAATCTGTTAACTCCTTATTATCCTGTGACTTTCATAAATTTTATGTATTGCAAGGCTCAATGTATTTTGCAGATCAGTGTTTCTATACTCATTATAAGTAGAATCATGACTGTACAAGAACTATAAAGAAAGAAACTGCATGATATCCTTACCGTCACAGTGATTGATTACCTTTTCTTTGAAAGTAAATAACTTAAATGTAATCACAGCCTCTAAATTATGGGGATTCTTACAGTCTTTTAAATTAAAACTATGCATTCAGTATTTACTAGAACACAGGTAAAATTATTTTCCACGTTAACTGATAACAAATGGGTTTCCTCAATAGAGCTAAGGAGAAAGAAAACAAATGAACTATAAATACAGAGACAGAGCAAGAAGTAGATAGGTAAACAGATACAGGCTAAAAATGCAAACAATATAAAGATGTAAACTATTACATTGTTGATGTTGTTAAATGGAAGAAAATTTTTTTGGTAATATCTATATTCATGATATAGTTAATTGAATCTCCAGTTTGCTTCATGTTTTTTCGTTTGCTAAAGAGAGAGAAAAGAATTCTATAAAACATTAGGGATTTGACACCAACCAAATCCTTTCTAATCCTGAATTGTAATTGTAGAGTCAGTACCTATCAAAGTGGTCTACTCAATAGAACTCAATAAATTACCATGTAAAAAATAAGTGAATAAAAAACTGAAGATCGACCCACAGACTAAAGCACAGAGAGGAATTTTTAATTGAATAAAACAAAATGCAACTTGAAAATACTTCATATAAATCCTCATGTGACCATTTAAGCTACAGGTCCATAAATGCAAGCGTTCTGTACATGAAAAAAGTTAACCACAAAAGTTAGCATTTTATCATCATAATTTCACCTGGGAAGAAAGTTCTTAATTTTACCCACGTCTAAACAGTGCCTTTCTAAATGGGTTTTGAATAAATTCAGAAATGATATCACAAAACAATTAGCCAAGTTCATTAGCGACATTCATTCCAAATACATCAAGGCTTGGGAAAGAATGACAGCTTTTTAATGGCAGCTCATCTCCTTGAAATGAATTGTTTTCTTGAATTTCCTCTGTTGGAACTTGTACAGTTGGAAGCATGCAGTTGATCATTCCTAGCATTTGCGTGAATGTGTATGTGCTTGTGAGTGGCCACTATGTGTGAAGTCTAAGGGGACTGCTCCATGTTAATGAGAAACCAAGGAATTCCTCTAACAGCATCTGGCATAAGTGTGAATCACATAATTTAAAGCTGTCTTACATGTCTGGATTCAAATTTTAGGTCTTCTTTCTATAAAAGCACTTTAATCACTGTAATATTAAAAGGAAGAAAGTGGTTTTCCCCCGTGTTTCAAGTAGCATCTATGGATTGGGAGTACCACCACCCTCTCTATTCTCTTGGTACAGAATGAACATCACAAGCTTACATTGCTGCTTTCAGGAAAACTTGAAAAGGCAGACACCCCACAGCCAGGTGTATCCCAGTCGGACAGTAAGCCTCTCATAAATATTGTAGGCAAAATGATCAGCCAACCAATTTATCCTAAAGCCAAACCCTGCAAATGTGAAAGTCTACCTCCTCTTATCAGACTCGGAGCTTTTTTTTAAAATCATTCTTTTTAAAGATTGTAAGGTTGATGAATCAGCGAAACAGAATGTGTTGCTAACAATTTGCATGGCAAAAACTAAGAATAATAATGTGGAATTTGAAATCAAAGTTGCTTTTATTTGAACTAAATGAAAATAACAGACAGTATGATGTCGCTAAGTTAAACCCACAGTGAGCCTTCATTTAGATAATTCTGATTGTTAAATCAGACTCATGTATAAGTGGACATCTCCACAACACTGAAGACAGATTTTCAGGGAAAAATGGTTTGCAATTAACTTCCAAAAAGAGGTTTCAATTGTCTTCCATCTTGTCAGAAATAACTTTTTTTTTAATCATACGTTTTTGGTCAAGATATTACAGAAATGCCAAACCATGGACAAATTAAAATAGCAATAAGTTGTATATCTCAAATTTCTCAAGTGTGTACTGCTATACATCCTATATCAAATTGATACACAAACTAAAAAACTTATGACATGCCTAAGAATTAGGAGCTCACATTTAAAGAACTATATTATTTTAACAGAATTAGGGTGACATGCAGACCTGAAGTACTTTGGAAATAATATGTTTAATCTCAGATAGCAAAAATATACAAAAACCTTGGCAGCAATGTGACCTATATGGATAACTTCAGTAAATCCATATTTTATAGATAATGAGTTAGAGCACAAAATTTTTTTTCTAATTAAAATTGCAAGAAGATTTTAAATGGAGATTAAAATGATCAGATACAATTGCATTAAAATGTTTTGAGGCTGAAATTTTTACAACTCAAGTTTCTTTGAGAATTTTACTACTTGAACATTCCAAGTAGTATTGTCTGTTACTTACAGTAATGTTATTGTTATTGTCTGTTACTTACAGTAATGTGAATTTTCCTCCTAATAGGGACTCCCCCTGAAAATAATAACTGCTGCAAGGCAATACTTTCTCAGCTGTCAACAGGCCTAAAATCAGAGTCTCTCACTGGTTTGATCATCTTAGGATGATATGCAATGGAACCTTCAGGAACCCAGAACACTAATATAGGTACAGCACTAATATAGAAAGTACCAAGTCATTTTATTTTCCAAGAATAACATCAGTATATAGAAAAATTGAGAATTTTCTCAATATCTGTAATTACCACTCAAAATTAAGTAATAGAAAGTTACATACAAGGATTTTATTCAAATGTTTAACTTCCCCCAAAAAAAGATCTACCAGATAATTCTCATTTTGAAAAGGTCCTGAAATATGTTCATTTGCATTTGAAATATAAAAGAGATTAATTGCTAAAGAAATAATATAGCTCCATTAGAGCAAATGGAAAAGATCAAATATTTCAACAATACTGATAAACCTTGATATATTGAGACATTCTGAACAGAAAAGGACCAGTTTATCTATATGGATAACTTTAGTAAATCCTTGCTCCTGGATCATAAACTGAAACTAAGAACACTGACACAGGGCTTATTTATTCTCCCTGAAAGAAAGAACATATTATCTAGAAAAATTCTTTAAAAATAAGAACTATTTTTTTAGTTGCCCTTTTTGATTCATATGCAATAGAAAAATATATCAGAATATGTTTAAATTCAGTCATCTTTACTTCAAATTTTAACAGCCAAAGTAACTCTCTAACCCTATTTTCTGCTCTGGCTTCACTTTCCCCAGGAGATTTTTGCTTTATTTGTATTAATTTTTGGTTTTCTTTTCTAAAAGTAATCAAACTAGCAGATATGAAACAAAGAAAGGATGTTTCTAGGCAAATATTTCCCAATAAACAATATGAATTAGTAACAGACATCTAATGATTTCAACTCAAAATATATATCTGTTTAAATAAAAATTTTACATTTCAAATGTTTATTTGACCCTACCTATACAGATTACATTTCCTTATAAATATATGCAGTTACAATATATGAAATTATAAATACATAAAATTACAACATAGCAGATAGAAGCTTATGAACTTTTAAATGGCTTAAATATATTTAAAATATTATTACACATTTAGAGTGGCCAAATTTAATAAAACCAAGCTGTAGCAAGGAAATTAATTTTTCCATGTCAAAATAAAGCACACATGAGCTAAACTATAGTTCTACAATTATCTTAAAGATGAATACTTTTTTGTTTTATGACAAGTGTTTCACTTTATTAGAAGAGATGGAAGCTAAAGAAAAACCAATAATAAATGTGATTCTTTGTTTTAAAGAGCAAAGTTAAAGAATTATCTTTAAAACATTTATTGAATTCAATCTTTTTTATAATTTTAGATAAAAATCATGTCATTATTCTTATAACAATTATTCCTATTTGATTTGGGCAATTTTTTTTCTTGAAAGTGGTTTCAAAAATATATGCATTTATAATATTCCTATAAGGTCTTGTGATTTTGAAATGTGGCATATTATTCAGCTTTGTGTCTTTGATGTGTGTTTTCCACTCAATCCATGCTCCAACAATTCTGTCATACAGAGAACTGAAAATTAAGTTATTCTCACCAGAAATACTCCCCCACAAAGAATCTATCAAACCATAGATATAAACCTCAGAACAATTCCTGCCAGGTTCTCATGCAAATGCTGCAGAAAAACTTACAAGAGCACTTTAAGATATTGAGAACCCTTCAATACAACCCAGTATAATAACTTTTACTTGCTAATTTCTATGGGTCAGTTGCAAAGGAATAGACCTGTCAATCAGTTTCAGATGTAGCAGAATTTGTCTGTCTACAAACAGGGATACTTTGTCGTTGCCATAGAGACTAATCCTCCACTTTCCTTCTGTTGACACAGCTAGTCACAGTCTAAACTACCTGATCACACTTTTAATAGGCAGCTGACTGGAGTACCATAAAATGCTCAAATCAAGTTTGTAACACTTGAGGCACACACTGTGGCTTCTTTAAAAAATATTATAATTTAAACCATGTTATATATTAAGACTCCTATTTGTTCCTTTACCTATCCAGGTTAGAGAAATATTTAACTATTGCTTTGTTAGGTGTCAAGTTGAGTATTAAATTCCAACAAAACACACAAGAAACTAATATGAATACAATTTATGAAGGTTAGAATAATTTTCATTCTATCTTTGCAGCTTAAGAGGATAGATTCCTTTGTTCTTCCATACTGCCTTTTAAATATATACCAGTATTTCATATCAAGTCAGTATTTATATCAAATATAAACAGTCATCTGGCTGTCCAACAATTTGTCTTTGAAATTATCAAGAACATGTTTACATTTTAAAAATTCAAAATTGACCAACGTGTTGTTTCATTCCATTTTTCAGACTCATATAAATTAGGATAACCATAATGTATGCTTTCTTTTCAACTAATCTGACCATATTCTTTAGTCAGTTCCACTAAGACCAAAATATTTAACCTTTTCTATGAAAAAATGTTCTATTTTTAGACACTTTAAATAGTTAATGCTTCGTTATTGGCCAAGTGTAACTTAATTCCTATATTACTTAAAATAGTGGTCCAAATCTCTATAAAATCTTCCTTGACAATTTTAACATGTTGCTTAGAACTTTTTTCCTGTGATACTTTAATTTTTTTAAGGTTGTTACATTATAAAATTACACCTAAGATTTCCAAAGATTATTGAACTGCAACAGCACCGCCTTTCAACATATTTAATGAAAAGTATGTAGTGACTCCTTCAATTAAGAAGGAAAATTGATGTGTATCATTAATTACGTCAGTAGAAATCATAAATCATCACTGAGTGCTGCAATTAATTATTTTTAAATCATGTGAAAAAAATGACAGACACAAGATAAATCCATAGGCTCTTCAGATGAGAGGGATATGGGGGGAAAAATATGAAGAAGAAAGGATACTACAAATTAAAAGCAATTCATAAATAAATAGCCACCTTATTTTTTTTCTGTAGATCAGTATGAAAAACGATATAGGGACTATTTAATACATGAACATTATATGTCTTTGTTAGTTCAGCAGCACTTGAGTTTGAAGAGTTGGTTATTTATCCATTTTATTAATTCACATCACACTGGTACAAAGTGAAATAAAAATTCTCAGTCCAGATGCAATTTTTTTTTAGAATAACAGTGAGAAATGGTTAAGCATGTGTTTCATTTAGATGAATAAATACTTTTTTCAGCAGTTATGTCCTTGGATATTTAATTCCAAAACATATATTTTCTTAAAAACATACACACAAGCTTTGCGCAGTGGCAGTATCATAGCCAATGAGGTTTATCCGAGGCGCGATTATTGCTAATTAAAAAAAAAAAAAAAACATACACACAACTTGTTAAAAAGTTTTTCCATTTTAAAACTATTTTAATAAATATAAACTTCATTATTAATTTTCAATTACTGGTTTAGCTAAGGTATTTAAACAATTTTTACATTATAAACTTAATGGATTCCACGGTAAATACCTTTGATTTCCTGACTTTTGCATTGTCAAATATCTCTCCTATGTGACATCATAAGTTGCTCATCCTACAAACCTATACAATACTATATAAACTGCAGATGCAATAAACCCAATAAACTGTTTTAAAGTTTCATCACTAATTTAAAATTTTAAATTAATTTATACTTAATGTTAAACAGTGCAACTGGAGGTAGTTCCTAATACAGCATAATACACACCCATTCTCCCTCTCCCCACCCAATTACTACGTGCACACACAACACACACACACACACACACACACACACCACTCCATCCTTTAAGGTATTTTATAGCCTTATCACCTGTAACATTTGACTCACAGACACATAGCTACAACACCAAGATCTCACCAAAGCTCTAGTCTCAATTTCCCACTTCCTCTTGGACAAAACAATCTGGGTGCTCTACCAGAACTCCAAACACTGTATGTCCAGAAAAGAACCCACTGTCTTTCCAAGCTTAATTCTCTTCTTGTATCCCTAGCTATGACAGTGTTTACCTCATAGTAATAGGCTCAAAACTTTGATTTACCAGGGACATCCTTTCTTTGTCTGTGACATCCAGCCCTTGTCAAGTTTGGTTGTATCCTTCACTTCCCTTTTACTTCTCAAATCTCAATCCTTATCCAGTTTATTATTTCCTCTTGTTTGTTCTATTTCATTTGATCCATAATTGGTTCCCTATCCCCAACATTTCCACCCTAGTATTTAACCTTTTCAGTTTTTCCCAATGAAATTGTTTAAAGCATAGCTCTAAACCCATTCACTGATCAAAAAACTTTCAAAGACCCACAATGACAACAAATTAAAACTCCAAGTAAAATATTTTTTAAAAGATAAAGCAGAAATAAATCGGATGAAAAAATATTGAATGATAGCTCAGCTCCTCAGCCTGACATCCAAATCTGCCCATATTCCATATCTGGCCACATTTTCTTCTAATATGGTTTTCACACCCCCAGCCTTCTCTAAGGAGTGTGGTACAATAGAAAGAGTATGATTGGAAAGTAACATAAGTAGGAAAATAGAGACTTTTGTCAATTTGTTCATTGATATGATCCTAAGCCTACAACATCAGAGAACTCAAAAAATACTGGCTTAGTAACTGAAGAGATTTAATTTGGAATCTATGCCACTAGTTATACTGTGAGTACATAATATATAATATGTGTGTGTATTTCACATATATATATTCACTGACAGGTTAATTAGGATGGTAGAATGGAATCTGTTTGACTAGACAAGCTGTGTCACTTATTAGCTATATGAACTTTACAAAAATCACGCATGCAAAAATGAAGTCTTCTAGCTTATCTTTTAAATGAGCTAATACTACTAAATTTAATTTTTAAAACTAAATGAAATTGGTTTTAAAAAGTGTATTTAACACATCGTAGATGTTCAACAAAAGTTTATTCCTTTTCTCTTTTCCATTCATTCCTTTCTCTAACTAAACTTGCCTCTAACATATATACCTTTTCCTCAGGCAGATGGTTTTGCCTGGCATGCCCCATCTTCCTGTTCCAACATGCCGAATTCCTACTACTCTTCAAGAATGAACTCAAATGATACTTCTCCCATACTTCTCTTCCCAGTACTTACTGGTCAAGAGTGGCCTCTCCAATAATACTTTATCTGTTCCTCTTTGGGGCATTTATTTCATCTCCATTGTTATAGTTTAAGACATATGGCAAATTCACATCGGGCTCATTTTTTGACTTTTCTTTCCCTAACATCTAGCACATTGCCTACCAAATAAGTATAAAAGTACTTAATAGTAAATATATGTTATCTGACCATAACTTATTACCAAGGAAAATCAAAATCATAGAAATTGAAAAGTCATAGGTCCAACAGTTAATATAGGGTAGCAACAGAATTGGAGCCCTGTTTTCTTTCATCCTAAGACCTTTGAACCTACATTGTGCTAATTCCCATTATGAAGGGAGCATGGGATTTGCCATTTTCTTACATTCGAAATACAGCTTCGAGTCCTAAGACAAAACCTAGACAGAAGGTTTTTTACTTTCGATATGTACAAGTTGTTTCTATAGTCCAAACGGAAGTAATTTAAAATATCATGCTTAGACTTCCAGTCAATTACTTTTCTTGGACCCATTAGCAAACATAGGTTGTGGAAAAAACTGCCACTCCAAAATCTGGAGATTCCAAAGAATCCAGAAAGTCACACAAGATCTGCTTACCTATGATGAGAGCCACTAAGTATAAATTGGTAGGAACACTTAACAGGTACATTAAATTGCTGGAGCCTGAGTGTGGACTAGCATGAAAGTGAGAAACTCCTGGAAGACCTCAGTTTTAGGGGAGTCCTCCAGTATTTTGTGAGTTTTGCCTTTAAAAATCCCACTAAGTTCTCATGGTGAAATCCAAGAAAATTCCTCTAATGACTGGCAGAGAGAGAGGATAAGTAATTTTTGTGAAATATGTCCAAAGCATTCTGCATAACAAAGACCTCCTCACCAGGGTAAAACTCTTTATGAGAGCCTTATCACATCAGAGTAGAAGGACATTTCTCCACTTCTAGCCTCCCCCCGTCTGACTTCCTATCTCGAACTAAATGGGTAGCAGAAAGCTAAAGCTCATGATAATAACCTTCAGCAAACTAGGAATATAAGGGAACCTCCTTAACTTCATGAAACACATCCATAATAAACCCACAGCTAGCATCATACTTAATGGTAAGAAACTGATGCTTTCCATTTAACATCAGGAACAAGGCAAGGAAGTCACTATCACCACTGCTATTCCGCATTGTATGGGAAACCCTAGCTAATGCAATGAGACAGGAAAAGGAAATAGAAGATATACAGATTGAAAAGGAAGAAGTAAAACTGTCTTTGTTCACAGATGGCATGAATGTTGATGTAGAAAATCTGAACAGAAAAACTCCCGGAACAAATTAATGATTATAGCAAAGTTGCAGGATACAAGGTTAATATATAAAAGGCAAATGCTTTCTTATATACCAGCCATGAACTGAAATATGAAATTAAAAGCAATACCATTAAATTAGCACCAATAAATAAGTAAAACACTTAGATATAAGTCTAACAAAACACAAGATATATGGGAGGAAAATTACAAAATGCTGATGACAGAAACCAAAAAAAAAATTTAAATACACAGATAGTCCATGTTCATGGACAGGATGAATTATTATGTCCCTAATCATGCACAGGATATTATTAAGATGTCAACTTTTAGAACTTGAGCTACAGACTCAAGAAAACCCCCAGCAAAACCCTAACAAGTTATTTTGTGGATATCAACAAACTTATTCTTAGGTCTATATGGAAAGACAAAATATCTATATTAGCTAACATAATACTTAAGAGGAAAAGATTCATACAACCAATTTCAAGACTTCCTAAAGCTATGATCAAGACACCATAGTATCGACATAAAAATAGACCCAGAGATCAATAAAACAAAATAGAGAACTGAGAAATAGACCTATACAAATAGTAGTCAACTGATCTTCAACAAAGAAATAAATGGAATTTAATAGACAAAGGATGATATTTTCAACAGATGATGTTGGAATGACTGGCTGTCCAACTATAAATAAATACATACATAAACAAATAAGCCAGCCTAGACACAGATCTTGCAACTTTCACAAAAATTAATTCAAAATAGTCACAGAACTAAATTTAAAATGAAAATTGTAAAACTCCTAGAACATAGAAAATCTATATCAAAATTCACTGAGTTCAAAATTCAAAATTCATTATAATTGGAGAATTATAACAAAAACATAACCCATGCAAGAAAAAAATTGATGTTTGATTTTATTAAAATCAAAAACTTCTGCTCTACAAAAGACACTGTTAAGATAATGAAAAGACAAGCAAAAAGCTAAGAATATTTTCAAAACATGTATGTGATAAGAGATGTATATTAAATATATAAGAGATCTCTTAGAACTTAATAAGGAAACAAACTACCCTATTAAAAATAGGCACAAGATCTGAATAGACACACATCTCACCAAAGTAGATATACAGATGAAAAATAAACATATGAAAAATGCTTAACAGCATTTGTTATTAGGGCATTGCAGATAAAATAATGATATGCAAATACACACTTATAAGAGTGTAAAATCTAAAAACCTGACAATACCAATGGCTGTAGGGAGCAATAGGCACTGTCACTCATTGCTTGAGAGAATCATAATGGAAAAGCCACTTTGGAAGACAGTTGAGCAATGTATTGCAAAGCTAAAAATAGTCTTACCACACCATATAGCAATCATGATCTTAAGTATTCACAAAACTAATATGGAAACATGTCACACAAAACTTGAACACAAATGTTGATAGCAGCTTTATTCACAATTGCCAAAAACTGGAAAAGATTCAGATAACCTTCAATAAGCAAATGGAGAAGCAATCTGCAGTACATAAATACAATAGAATACTATTTAGTGATAAAAAGTAATGAATTCTCAAGCCACAAAAAATGTAGGTGGACTTAAACATATATTGCAAAGTGAAGGAAGCCAGTCTAATTCCAATCATATGAAATTGTGGAACAGCAGAACTATAGAGTTAGTCAACAGATCACTGATTTCAGGGTTTGTGGAGGGGAGGGTTGAAGAGGTGAAGCATAGGAGAGCCAAGAAACTATTCTGTATGGTCCTATAATGGTGGATACATGACATTTTTTGTTTGTCAAAAGAATGTATAATGCAAAAAAAGAACCCTAATGCATTTTTTAATGCAATTTAGGAGGTTAGGGGATGGAATGCAGAATGTACATAAATAACTAACAGCATTACAGATGTATATGACAACCTCACTTTGGAAATGAGTGAAGTCTATAATACTAAGAATAAAAGAAACTATACATAGACACTGTACTCTAGTTGATAAGGTTCTTTCCTGTGGTGATACGTGTTTACAATTCTGATGTCGCAATATTTGTTTTCTGGAATTGAACAGTTAAGTAAATGGAAGGTGGGTAGAAGCAGCTAGGCTTCTCACTGTTGTAGTGGGAGGTTACAGAAAAACAAGGGAAAGAGGCCAAAATGATCCACGTAGTAATAGAGTTGCAGATATCATACAAACTCACATTTAGCTAAATATAGATACAGAAAGCTACACATAGAAATATTTATAGATATGTGTACATATGTTTAGTACACTCATATTTCCTTGCTCTGTTCAACAAAGAAGGCCTACAAGCATGAAGACCTCATTGATAAGGAGCATAACTAGTACCCAGATCTTACTTTCTAATACCATCCTTCAGTAAAAGGAACTAGGGCTCCTTGGAGAAATGGCTATTTCCAGGACTAGGCAAAACAATACACCAGATAATCCTGGAGGTCCCAAGGGCCAAACTGTAACAATCTGAGCACCAATATAAATAAATATTAGATTATAATGTAAATATATAAACTGATATTTTTAAATGATTAAATAAAGGAGAGGAGAAAAATCTCAATATAGAATTACCAATAACTTATGCACATATTTCACCCTCAAAAAGGTGAAGTATAACTCTCTACTCCTTAAATACAGTCTGTTCATAGTATCTTCTTCCTAAAGTGTACAGTAAGAGGAAAAAGCCACTTTATGGGGAATTGTAACAAAAACCACCATAACCAGGTAACTCAGGTTAACTTCAACAATCACACATGTTGATAGCATGTCCTTTTGATATGATGTGATGAAAATGGCACCTACCTCTGTGATCTACTTCCCCAAAATGCATAACACCAGCTTAATCACGAGAAAAAGCATCAGAAAATTCTCAACTGAGGAACATTCAACAAAATGGATGACTAGTATTCCTCAAAGCTCTCCATCATCAAAAACAAGTAAAGTCTTAGAAAGAACCTGATACTATCTTCATTAGCTCTCAATGAATTTAAACCTGTTCTAAAATAAAAAGATTATTCAAAAAAGTAGTTTTCAAAATAAATAACATTATGTTCTAAACTGTCAAGTAGCATAGTCCCTTTAGGATGTTTGCTGAACAGTGGGAGCAAGCGCCTTGGCAGAGGGTTCCCCAAGCCTCCGTATCTGCACCATCGGAAATAGGAGGAAAGACTTACAACTCCCAAGCCCAGATCAGATGCGGCATGGAAACTTCTCGCTGAGAGGAAAGCAGGGCCAGGATCTGCCAGGACAGGAAGCCCGCTGCTTCTTCTAGGGACACTCAGTCATTGCTGGGGACCATGTGAGTGCCATGTGTTTCCCTTCTCCCCTTTTCAAATAGAACGCTTTCATCACAGCAGTTGTGAACCAACGCAAACCGATGTGGTCGTTCACAATTACTAGATTCTTTTTCATACGTGTCTGTGACCTCCAATAGTGACAGGGAAGTGAAAGCTAAATGTTCATGTCCCACAACCTTGCAAGACTGAAACCAAATTCTACCACATGTGCATTTTATTATGCACATTATTTTACAACTTTTGCTATCAATGCAATGAAGCTTCAGTTTCTGTTCTTTTCAGTTGCTCTAACTATACTATGCATGGAAGGATGATTGGAGACAAATGAACAAATAAGTTAGCAGCACGATTCAGCTAAATTTAGAACTGGATTAAGCTAGTGAGCTCCTCCATCGGTGTCTAGAGGCAGAAATACTCAAGATCGCAGGCCTAGAGTGTCATTGCGAAGGGAGTTGGAAACTGTGAGAGGAAAAGCTACTTAAGTCACTAGATTCTTAGACTCGTTCAGGCAAGGGCAGAGGTGGATGTATATCTTAAACACCTATTTCATGAATGAGCCATCATTTCTACAGTCAGTTATCTTAATTAATATATGTGTTGTCAGTGGTGAGTAAAAAAATTGAAGGGCTTATCAGAGCTGCAGCGGTGGGGGTAAATGCCAGTGGATGCTCTGCCAACTAAAGGGGTTCAAATATTAACCAGTCACTCACAGGATACATAATGAAACTGACACACACACATATATAGCACCATGCTTTAAATCAAGTACTTTGAGCAAACTGCAGATGTGATTTTTCTCTACTATTGTGTATGGGAATGTGGAGGGCAGTTATCTTTTGGCTTTTGGTAGCTCAAACATGGAAAACCACACCTTGACCAATGAAGAGAATTGTTCATCACCTACAAATTCTAGACTTTCAGTTGGATGTAGTAAGAAGATGAGATTTAAGAACTGACTCATATGGACAAAAAGAGGAGTTCTCCAGGCTTCTGGTATTATGCATTTCTTTAACAGGGAAATAAAACTATAGTTCAGGATTCTGTCTTGCAGCCCCACATTTCAAAGCCAACAAGTAGAATGGCAAGGATACTACTTTTCTCAAAAGACTTAATCAGTTGCCTCTAAAGTCTCCAGGCATTGGTAAAATGACAACGGAGCCAAAAAACACACAGACGTACACAAAGTAGAGATAAAAAATTATAAAAATTGAATTGATATCAAGATGCTTAAATACTATTTATATACTTAAATACTATTTACATTGTCAATATACCAAGTCAAGAATAACCAACCTTCATTAACCTGTAAAATACATCCTATGGGACAAATAATTTTTTTTAATTAATTAATTTATTTTAATTTTTTTGAAGAACATTATGTTTACTAGGCTCTCCCCTACCCCAAGTCCCCCCTACAAACCCCATTACAGTCACTGTCCATCAGCATAGTAAGATGTTGTAGAATCAATACTTGTCTTCTCTGTGTTGCACAGCCCTCCCCTTTCCCCCACCCCCACATTATACATGCTAATCATAATACCTCCTTTCTTCTTCCCCACCCTTATCCCTCCCTACCCTCCCATTCTCCCCAGTCTCTTTCCCTTTGGTAACTGTTAGTCCATTCTTAGGTTCTGTGATTCTGCTGCTGTTTTGTTCCTTCAGTTTTTCTTTTGTTCTTATACTCCACAGATGAGTGAAATCATTTGGTATTTGTTTTTCTCTGCTTGGCTTATTTAACTGAGCATAACACCCTCTAGCTCCATACATGTTGTTGCAAAAGGTAGGATTTGTTTTCTCCTTATGGCTGAATAATATTCCATTGTGTATATGTACCACATCTTCTTTATCCATTCATCTACTGATGGACACTTAGGTTGCTTCCATTTCTTGGCTATTGTAAATAGTGCTGCTATAAACACAGGGGTGCATCCGTCTTTTTCAAACTGGAGTGCTGCATCCTTAGGATAAATTCCTCGAAGTGGAATTCCTTGGTCAAATAGTAAGTCTATTTTGAGCATTTTGAGGAACTTCCATATTGCTTTCCACAATGGTGGAACTAATTTACATTCCCACCAGCAGTGTACGAGGGTTGCCCTTTCTCCACAACCTCGCCAACATTTGTTGTTGCTTGTCCTTTGGATGGTGGCCATCCTTACTGGTGTGAGGTGATATCTCATTGTGGTTTTAATTTGCATTTCTCTGATAACTAGCGATGTGGAGCATCTTTTCATGTGTCTGTTGGCCATCTGAATTTCTTCTTTGGAGAACTGTCTGTTCAGCTCTTCTGCCCATTTTTAATTGGATTATTTGCTTTTTGTTTGTTGAGGAGCAGGAGCTCTTTATATATTTTGGATGTCAAGCCTTTATCGGATCTGTCATTTATGAAAATATTCTCCCATACTGTAGGGTACCTTTTTGTTCTATTGATGGTGTCCTTTGCTGTGCAGAAGCTTTTCAGCTTGATATAGTCCCACTTGTTTATTTTTGCTTTTGTTTTCCTTGCCCAGGGAGATATATTCAGGAAGTCGCTAATGTTCACATCCAAGAGATTTTTGCCTATGTTTTTTTCTAAAAGTTTTATGGTTTCAAGACTTAAATTCAGGTCTTTGATCCATTTTGAATTTACTTTTGTGTATGGGGTTAGACAGTGATCCAGTTTCATTCTCTTACATGTAGCTGTCCAGTTCTGCCAGCACCATCTGTTGAAGAGACTGTCATTTCCCCATTGTATGTCCATGGCTCCTTTATTGAATATTAATTGACCATATATGTTTGGGTTAATGTCTGGAGTCTCTAATGTGTTCCACTGGTCTGTGGCTCTGTTCCTGTGCCACTACCAAATTGTCTTAATTACTATGGCTTTGTAGTAGAGCTTGAAGTTGGGGAGTGAAATCCCCACCACTTTATTCTTCTTTCTTAGGATTGCTTTGGCTATTCAGTGTCTTTGGTGTTTCCATATGAATTTTTGAACTATTTGTTCCAATTCGTTAAAGAGTGTTGTTGGTAATTTGATAGGGATTGCATCAAATCTGTATATTGCTTTGGGCAGGATGGCCATTTTGATTATATTAATTCTTCCTAGCCAAGAGTATGGGATGAGTTTCCATTTGTTAGTGTCCTCTTTAACTTCTCTTAAGAGTGTCTTATAGTTTTCAGGGTATAGGTCTTTCACTACTTTGGTTAGGTTTATACCTAGGTATTTTATTCTTTTTGATGCAATTGTGAATGGAATTGTTTTCCTGATTTCTCTTTCTATTGGCTCATTGTTAGTGTACAGGAAAGCCACAAATTTCTGTGTGTTAATTTTGTATCCTGCAACTTTACTGTATTCTGATATCAGTTCTAGTAGTTTTGGAGTGGAGTCTTTAGGGTTTTTTATGTACAATATCATGTCATCTGCAAATAGTGACAGTTTAACTTCTTCTTTACCAATCTGGATTCCTTGTATATCTTTGTTTTGTCTAATAGTACTCCAGTACTATTAGTACAGGCTAGGACCTCCAGTACTATGTTAAATAACATTGGGGAGAGTGGGCATCCCTGTCTTGTTCCCGATCTCAGAGGAAAAGCTTTCAGCTTCTCACTGTTCAGTATGATGTTGGCTGTGGGTTTATCGTATATGGCCTTTATTATGTTGAGGTACTTGCCCTCTATACCCATTTTGCCGAGAGTTTTTATCATGAATGGATGTTGAATTTTGTCAAATGCTTTTTCAGCATCTATGGAGATGATCATGTGGTTTTTGTCTTTCTTTTTGTTGATGTGGTGGATGATGTTGATGGATTTTCAAATGTTGTACCATCCTTGCATCCCTGGGATGAATCCCACTTGGTCATGGTGTATGATCCTTTACATATATTTTTGAATTCGGTTTGCTAATATTTTATTGAGTATTTTTGCAACTATGTTCATCAGGGATATTGATCTGTAATTTTCTTTTTTGGTGGGGTCTTTGCCTGGTTTTGGTATTAGGGTGATGTTGGCTTCTAGAAAGAGTTTGGGAGTATTTCCTCCTCTTCTATTTTTTGAAAAACTTTAAGGAGAATGGGTACTATATCTTCTCTGTATATCTGATAAAATTCCGAGGTAAATCCATCTGTCCCAGGGGTTTTTTTCTTGGGTAGTTTTTTTATTACTGCTTCAATTTCTTTGCTGGTAATTGGTTTGTTTAGATTTTGTGTTTCTTCCTTGGTCAGTCTTGGAAGGTTGTATTTTTCTAGGAAGTTGTCCATTTCTTCTAGGTTTTCCAGCTTCTTAGCATATAGGTTTTCATAGTTGTCTCTAATAATTCTTTGTATTTCTGTTGGGTCCATCGTGATGTTTATTTTCTTGTTTCGGATTCTGTTGATGTGTGTTGATTCTCTTTTTCTCTTAATAAGTCTGGCTAGAGGCTTATCTATTTTGTTTATTTTCTCAAAGAACCAGCTCTTGGTTTCATTGATTTTTTCTATTGTTTTGTTCTCAATTTTGTTTATTTCTTCTCTGATCTTTATTATGCCCCTCCTTCTGCTGACGTTAGGCCTCATTTGTTCTTCTTTTTCTAATTTTGATAACTGTGACAGACTATTCATTTGGGTTTGTTCTTCCTTCTTTAAATATTCCTGGATTGCTATATACTTTCCTCTTAAGACTGCTTTTGCTGCGTCCCACAGAAGTTGGAGCTTTGTGTTGTTGTTGTCATTTATTTCCATATATTGCTGGATCTCCATTTTAATTTGATCATCGATCCATTGACTATTTAGAAGCGTGTTGTTATGCCTCCATGTGTTTGTGAGCCTTTTTGCTTTCTTGGTACAATTTATTTCTAGTTTTATACCTTTGTGGTCTGAAAAGTTGGTTGGTAGGATTTCAATGTTTTTGAATTTACTGAGGCTCTTTTTGTGGCCTAGTATGTGATCTATTCTGGAGAATGTTCCATGTGCACTTGAGAAGTATGTGTATCCTGTTGCTTTTGGGTGTAGAGTTCTATAGATGTCTATTAGGTCCATCTGTTCTAGTGTGTTGTTCAGTGCCTCTGTGTCCTTATTTATTTTCTGTCTGGTGGATCCGTCCTTTGGAATGAATGGTGTGTTGAAGTCTCCTAATTGAATGCATTGCAGTCTATTTCCTCCTTTAGTTCTGTTAGTATTTGTTTCACATATGCTGGTGCTCCTGTGTTGGGGGCATATATGTTTATAATGGTTATATCCTCTTGTTGGACTGAGCCCTTTATCATTATGTAATGTCCTTCTTTATCTCGTGTTACTTTCTTTGTTTTGAAATCTATTTTGTCTGATACTAGTACTGCAACTCCTGCTTTTTTCTCCCTATTGTTTGCATGAAATATCTTTTTCCATCCCTTGACTTTTAGTCTGTGCATGTCTTTGGGTTTGAGGTGAGTCTCTTGTAAGCAGCATATAGATGGGTCTTGTTTTTTTTTCCATTCATTGACTCTATGTCTTTTGATTGGTGCATTCAGTCCATTTACATTTAGGGTGATTATCAATAGGTATGTACTTATTGCCATTTCAGGCTTTAGATTCATGGTTACCAAAGCTTCCAGCTTACTTCCCTTACTATCTAAGAGTCTAACTTAACTCAGTATGCTGTTACAAACACAATCTAAACGTTCTTTTCTATTTCTCCTCCTTTTTCTTCCTCCTTCATTCTTTATATATTAGGTATCAGATTCTATACTTTTCCTCTATCCCTTGATTGGCTTTGGGAATAGTCAATATAATTTTGCATTTGCCTCGCATTCAGCTGCTCCACCCTCCCTACCATGATTTTACTACCTCTGGTGACAGCTATCCAACCCTCAGAACACTTCCATTTATAGCAGTCCCTCCAAAATAGACTGCAGAGATGGTTTGTGGGAGGTAAACTCTCTCAGCTTTTGCTTATCTGGAAATTGTTTAATACCTCCTTCAAATTTAAGTGATAATCTCGCCAGATAAAGTAATCTTGGTTCCAGGCCCTTCTGCTTCATTGCATTAAATACATCATGCCACTCCCTTCTGGCCTGTAAGGTTTCTGCTGAGAAGTCTGTTGTTAGTCTGATGGGCTTTCCTTTGTATGTGATCTTATTTCTGCCTCTGGCTGCTTTTAACAGTCTGTCCTTATCCTTGATCTTTCCCATTTTAATCACTATGTGTCTTGGTGTTGTCTTCCTTGGGTCCCTTGTGTAGGGGGATCTGTGGATTTCCATGGCCTGAGAGCCTATCTCCTTCCCAAGATTGGGGAAGTTTTCAGCAACTACCTCCTCAAAAACACTTTCTGTCCCTTTTTCTCTCTCTTCTTCTTCTGGTATCGCTATAATGCAAATATTGTTCCACTCGGATTGGTCACACAGTTTTCTCAATATTCTTTCATTTTTAGAGATCCTTTTTTCTCTCTGTGCCTCAGCTTCTTTGTATTCCTCTTCTCTAGTTTCTATTTCATTTATTGTCTCCTCCACCGTATCCAACCTTTTAATACCGTCCATCATGTTCTTTAACGATTGGATCTCTGACCTAAATTCACTCCTGGGTTCTTGGATGTCTTTCCATACCTCCATTAGGATGTTGATGATTTTTATTTTGAACTCCCTTTCAGGAAGAGTCACGAGGTCCATATCATTTAAATCTTTCTTGGGAGTTGTATTAACAATTTTACTCTGGACAAGGTTCCTTTGGCGTTTCATGTTTGTATATGGCGCCCTCTCGTGTCCAGAAGCCCTATTCTGGAGCTGCTGAGCCCCTGAAGCAATGTCGAGGGTCGCAGGGGAGCGGTACTGGGGGTAGGAAAGAGCTGTTCCCCGCCTGCTGGCTGCTGTGCCTTTCTCCACTGCCTGCACCAGTGGGTCGGGCACACAGGTATAAGTTTTTGTCCCTGAGCAGCTGGATATGGATCCCTGCTTTCCACAAGCAGCCGAATCCCAGTCTCCTCAGGATCCTGCCTGTATTAACTTTCCAACCCAGTAGTCATGCGAGTCTCATGAAAGCACCATGAGATGTAGGTTTGTGCTCCCAGCGCAGGACTCTGGAGCTAGGTATTCAGCAGTCCCAAGCCTTCCACTCCCTCCCTGCTCTGTTTCTCTTCCTCCTGCCGGTGAGCTGGGGTGGGGGAAGGGCTCGGGTCCTGCGGAGGCACAGCTCTGGTAGTTACCCCGTTCTCTGAGGTCTGCTCTTTTCTCCAGGTGCGTGCAGTCTGACACCATGCTCTTTCCTGTTGCTCTCTCAGGATTAGTTGCCCCAAATTAAATTTTCTAATTGTATCCAGTTTTAGGAGGAAGCCTCTGTCTCTCCTCTCACACCACCATCTTTAATCCTTTCATGCGGGACAAATAATTTTAAAAAGAAGATTATGTGATTTGCTACCTCTTCTCTTTCTAGTCTTTACTCATGTGACACCATCTTGGCCACCATATCTAAAAAAAAATGACCTACCTTCCCTCTGCCTTTTCTCTTCATTATTTTCTTAATATTCATTACTATGTATCACACTATGTATTTTACTTGTTTATTGTCATATAAATTCCTTGATTGCAGGACTTCTTGTCTATTTGGTTCCCTATTATATTCCCATGCCAGACCAGTGCCTAACACAACCTGCTGAGTTGTGGAATTAATATTAATAATGTTCTTTTCTTACGGGTGGAAAGATAGATCATCATTGTGATATGTTGCTTGTTTATTTCAGTGGTATAATTAGAAAAATAATTCAAGGATGTTTTTTAATTTAAAAAACCAATACCTTGAAAATTTATCTAAATGGCAAATGGTGTTAGACAAGAAAATAAGCAAGGTCTAAGCAAGTACGTCCAGGTATCAAAGTATTGGTTCATTGTAGATCCATTACTTTTCCTATCTTTATCTTGAAAACATATCACATCATTGCTCAAACCAAATTAGTTCATGTGTGCACCCTGTATGCTGAAAATTCTTTTTTTAGTTTTTTTTAAAGAAAATCAAAAGCTACTCTCTGTAATAAGATACTACAGACTCAAAGCTGAGAGTGATAAAGGTCACTTTTAATAAAATAAGATGAATTATGACCAAAGACCTAAATAAGCAAACATGTTCCAAACTAATAACAGAAGCACTCTTCAGCCTTCTGTTTCCCAGTAACATTTTCCCTACTACATACAAAAGTAGAACATAAACTATGTTTATGAAACATTCATCTTGATCATAAAAAGTAAATGGAAGTCAGTAGAATGTGACTAAGTGGAATTTAGCCAGCCTGGGTTTGTTGCTTATTAGCTTTGTGTTCTTGGTTACTTAACATATTTGAGCTAGAACCTCAGTTTATTCCTCTGTAAATAGGGTGAAGAGTTTAATATTTCACAGGTTATTGTAAAAGCTAATGATATAATGTATTTGAATGCTTAGCATAGTGTCTGTATACATTTCCTTAAACTGCAGCTCTATTTAGCCAATCTGCAGCTAAGCCCCCAATCCCTATATTAATACATATTCTTTGCTATACTGATGCATATACTTTGCTACAGATCAATTAGGAAGTACTAGAGTTGTAGTCAAAAGACGTCATTACATGAATGATTTTATTTTTGAATACTTGGTTTACGATATGTATAATGAATCAAGATGTTCCATTAACAGCCAGTTGTACAGTCCCAAGGGAAGAAAAAGTTTACTCTAAATACAACATATAAATGAAAACAGAGTATAATAAATTATAAATTTCATAGAAAATAGAAAATGTTGATATCAGTAAAACATATATAGGGGCACTTAAAATGAGTCAAAGTAAAAATACTTGGATAGAGTACTAGCATAAATTCATTTTCTTGGAGGTAGATCCATATAGAGATAGCCTGTAAATTATTTGGCCCTTCACATGCAGTCTAGAGTTCTATTTCTCATTCATATTTTTCCAATCTGCTTTTTGTAAGAAGTCTACTATATCTGAAATTATAAATTCACCTGAGAAAATTTAGTCTTCAACTAAATATTCCATTTTTGTAAGTTGACATACCATTTGGTCATGTAAGGCTGTGCTCATTAATGGGAAGTTTTGTTTGGTCTTTAAAGCTTTAAAATACAGAGCCCTGTCTACACTGTTCTCCAAGTATTGAACCTTAATAGATACGCTTCTGCTTTTTTTCCCAGTCTTTACTTATACAGCAAAACTGGCTATTAGAGATCTATTTCTCTCTAGCTCCAAATCCTTCCTACTCCTTGCAGAAAATGTGTCTTGTACTAGTTATTGTCACAAAAAGGAAGACAAAGGATTCTGAGATAAAAAGCTATTGATCACAATTCCAAAGTCAATGTCACATTTCTCATCCTGTGCACCAAAGAACACTGGTTAATTTGCAAGCAAGCAGACCAGACCCCAGAGCGAAGCTGGGATCACCATCAAAACTGATATTTAGCATCAACAGTAATTCACAAAGGACTTCTTAGTACTACTGAATAATCAACCCACCTTAGAGAAACACCTAATGCCTTAAGGAATACAACTTATTTAAAAGTATATTTGTAGCTTATGGTGATAAATTTGATAAGAGCCACAAACATTTTTAAGTTAAGTTTGTTAGTAGTAAGCTATTACTCCTCCTTAAAAAAGATTTTACTTGACTAAGTCCTTTAATAATCACTCTGGAACTCTTAATAACACTAGCTGAGAAAGGTGAAGGAATTTTAAAAAGAAAAGAAAGTATCAATGTCACACTTACACATTTAAAATCGATCTGATGTCCTGGGGTATCCTTTGTCCAATTTGTTTGAATTTTTGAGTCCCTTCAGAGATTCTGAGGGTACATACAAGCATCTAATTTTTGCAAATGGGATTCATATATACTGATGGACTCTCATGGAGTCACAACATAGTGGTAGAGTTGGAAAACAATTATAATCAAGTGCGATATGGCTAAGATGTGAATTGTGCTCTGCTATAGGGTCACTCCCTTCAGTGGATAAAATAGCTCCTCAAAAGGAATAAGAATGCCATTTGAGAGTGAGGTTAAAATTTCCGTCCAATATATGGGTTACCCAAATACATCTCAAAGGCTGTCTCCCACACAAAATCCTGAGACTTTTTATTCTTCTTTATAACATATTGATAAGCACTATTTTTTTTGCATTGAATATCTTGTGGAATATCATCTTTGCTAGGAACTGTTTCATATTCCTTATCACACTCATGACAATAATACATCTCAGAAGTATTGTCTAGAGTAGATATTATAAATTAGGAAGTACATTTCTTCACATTAATTCTAAATAGTGTCATTGCCTAATTTAATATTTGGTAACCTGATTTGAGAATCATTGAGAACATTGTAAAAATCATAAAAGGAACCTTTTTATTAAACCAGAAAATAAGTGGAATCAAACAACATTAAATGTAGTAGCTTGAATGCTGAAGGAATAAAAGAATAAGGTGCTTCACTATAGTCAGTCACCAGGTTCTTATTTCAGGGAAGACCTTAAAACAATGTTCTCAATATCCTCTTTTCATTCTTCTTTGAGTATCAGATATTATACCTTGTGTTATAGGATAAAACTTTTTTCCCTTAACAAAAGCCACAGTTGATTACTGCATAACAGACTAATCTGCTGTTTTAAAAAAATTTCATTTGGGTTAATGTACTAGAGCCACTGTTTTGATTTCTGCATGATCTCGAACCTATTTATTGAACTCACCTGGATATAATGGTGAAGAGATTCACCAGCCTTTATTTACACCCAACTAGACAATTTTATACCCAACCAGATAGTATTTTTTATTTACAACCTCTATAGTAACACTGAAAACAAAAGTCTAGAGAAATATGTGAAACCAAGATTTTTCTTTTAATTTGCTTATTTAAACACCTTATTATTACTAATTTTAGATCTAGGATAACATGTGAAATCATTATTGTAAATGTTCATTCTTAAGCACCACTACACTGTTGATTAAAGCTGCTATCGTGTGTATGTGTGTGTGTGTGTGAGTGTGAGTGATAGAGCTTTCACATAAAAAATGTACAAGGTGAAAAACTGAAAGTATTTCATGGTATTGCTGGCTAGATGGATGTGCTAATAATCTGGGTCAGCACACATGCCCCGATTCAGCAGCTCTGGGTGCACTGTGATGATTAGGAATGCTATTTTGAAAGGTGGAGCAAGAGGTCTGCCCTTGCATTCACAAAAGTACAGTCCTAAGCAACTAGATGATAATAACACATTCCCATTACCATTCTTTATAAAAGAATAAGCTATTAGTTATAGAAAAAATTACATACATGCACAGGATGTACTGGGAGAAATGACTGAGGACCATAAATATTACTAAGTACTTGGGCTACCTAGTGTCATAAATTTGTAGATGTATATAGTGAAAGTTTAGCATCTGAAATCAACTCTGCCCACATAAATGACATTTACAACAGTTATTATTATGAATTTCTGTATCTTGTTTTCTATGTATTGTGTATGAAGTTTAACTTTATATATAACAAGTCCACAGATTTCAAGTGATTTGGGAGGGAAGCAGAATGGACAGCAGGACTAGTAGCATCCTATACTCAATCTTATGCTCATGTCTTCCTGGTGGTCTTACTCTTTTTCTGACGAGTTTTTCATGCCCCTTGGCCCCTGTTTTCTATTGCTTTTCTTCAACTATCCTGGTTCTATATCTCAAGCAGGGTGTGGTATATGTTTGTTATCAAGGAAATTAAAATATTTAAGGAACTCTCAATAAATGTGTTTACCAAAGTTTAAAAATTGCATGATGATTTAGTGTTTACCCTTGTAAAATTCTAGTTTTAATATATAAATTAGGAATAAATAAATTTGGAGAAAAGTCTTTTCAAGCTGTTGAGATGTTCTAAAAGATTCTCTATTGGTAAACATTACCAATGCAGTGCATGCCATCATTATTCTCTTTTATTTTGCCCTGTACTGGTTGAGGGGACACATTTTTCTTTTCTTATTTTAAAGACATTTAAAAATAGTGTTCCAGTTTCACAGCCAGCATCTTCACACCATTCAAAAGACATACAGTCAATCAAAACCCCAAACAGAAAGGAGAGGGTTAGTTCTCAGTTAAGTAAAGTTTAGTGAAAGGCCAACAGATCAGCGTGCCTATGGCTAGATCAATGATGCATAGTTCTGAAAGGTTTTACACAAGCAGCAGTCTTAGGATGTAGCTCCAAGGAGCAGGTAGGTCAGGAAAAACATAAATGCAATGCCCAGCACATGTACCTCCCTTTGGGTCCATAAAGAATCTAACCAGATTGTCTAATGGGAAGTCATTCTTGCCACAGGGGCAGGGTTGAAGTGTTTTTCCATTTCCACTGACTGCATTTCAGACTTGAGTATGTCAGCTAAGGTTTTCTGCTGGTCAAAGTCACAAAAATTCTGGTCGATATCTTTTATGAGGAATGACAAATGTGAAAAGATAAACTCTACTGTGTAAGATAAACTATATGGGCTTTTACTAGATCCCAAGAAAGATTTAACAATGTGTAGTTAATTTCAAAGTCTTTTGCTAATTCAAGGAAACAAAAAATTCTCACTGAAAAGATTGCTCTCAGGCTACAGACTATTATGTTCAGGCTATGGAAACCTTGAGAGCTGCCCTTTTTAGATATGAATTCTTATAGAGAATATTTAAAGACAAGTTTCTTGTGATTTACCAGATAAATGAGAACTACATCAAAGAATTCCTCAGAAAAGATCGATTTTGAATAATCTACTGTGGCAGAATATTCTTGGAGCTTTTACTATCTCAACTTTTCAAACACCCGCACAGGAACTTTTGTTATAAATACAGAAACAGTATAGTTTCATGAGGAACCATTCTGGATCTCTGTTCTAAAGAGTAGAAAGACTCACTCTTTAATTTACCTCATGTGTCCTAAACTATAGATCAACTCTACAAACAAGGATGGGAGATTGAATCTAGCAGAAACTTGAATGAGAACCTACTCACTTTTCTGAGCATTAAAACATTACAAACTCCTCATGCCTGTTAGCATAAACACTATTTTTGCCTACTTCTGAAGTGAGGTTCTTATCTGGTCTTTTCTTTGGAAATTGGTAGGGCTGAGACAAGAATGTTTCCTCTTTTTTTCCTTGCTCTTCCTCCTCATCCTCTTCCTCTCTTTCCCTCTTCTTCTTCCTTTTCCTTCCAATTCTGAATGTGGAATTCTGGTCTTTCTGTTATAAATCAATTGTAATTTTCATCTTATTTATCTCGCCAACTTCATTTAAAACCAGTTTCCATTCAGAAGTCATATACAGACATCAACAGTTTATTAAACATTTTGTGGCATGTGCTGCATGGGTTTTAATGAGTTATGTCACAAACTTGCATTGTGACCTTGATGTAGCCACTTCTCTAACCAGTCTAATTGTCTAAAATATCAAAAAAAAAATCTCATCCACTATCGTGCACAGCAGAATACAAAATATTTATTGGGTGCCTCAAAGCAACAAATTCTAATTAAGTATTTTCATTATAATATTAAAAACATTTAGTGTTTGCAAACAATTATCTTTATCCTATTTGGCATGCACAAAACCAGACAGTATTGTATTTTATCAAATAATTTGTATATAGGTACCCTGAAGTGCCAAAGTAAATCCCAAGGTTCTTGTGTACATATGTCTACACTTTATAGTGAATAAAAATGACTTCTACACAAATTCCTTAGTGATAAAGAAGAAATAATATGTGACATATAACCAAAATAGTATTTAAATACCATGTTCTTCCTATTTTCTAAGCTTCAGTAGCTCTCAAAGAAAGATTTTAGGTGCTACCCATCCTGTAAAAAGCATCAAATCAAAAGGATTTACCATTAAGTTTAGCAGTATGATTCATTTTATCAACTTCCCTCAGCCTTCTAATACTCCTTTTCAAAAATTGTGCAAACTGTGTGAGACTGTACATGTATTAAATTACACCATTATGTCCTTAGAGAAAATATTTCTTATTATTCAGGCAAGGAACAATCTTGGCTCAACCATGACAGATTTACAAATAGCTGGTCTAGCATTCTTGGTTGATATTGAAAACAAGCTAGTCAAAACCTTTAGTAATGAAAACAATTATTTTAAAGAGTTTTACTGATGCAGTATCCTGGGTCCAAAATAATATGAAACCTTAGAGTTTGTTAGGTCTTAGAAGAACAACTCTGTAGTTATTTATGTTGCTTCCTGAAATAAATTCCAGTTATGCAAGCCCACAGAAGTTTAGAATAAAAATACTTTTTTCATTCGTGGCTAAAATTTTTAAGTTTAACTCTAGTTCCATTAATTTAATTGATTTATTGATCAATAGTACATGTTCTCCTTCTGGATAAAGCAGGTCTACAAAGAAGCTGTCAAACTGTTGTCAATAGTGTAGGCACATGCAATGGATCAGGAGATAATTAGCTTAAGACTTCTTGTAAAGTATCTTTTATCATTCTCTTCACACTCATGTGCATTGCTATACTCTCTTTCAAAGCTTCTGCTTTTCTTCTAATGGGAAGTTTACTTAACTGAAATTTTTATATTTCCCAAATAACATAAATGATCAATCCTAAAATGTCCTTTTATTATTTCTTCTAGTGTTACATTCTAGAAAATTCAACATCTGTAAAAACAGCGATTAAACCAAATAATTTAAGAAAATCATGTATTTTACTAATGTAGACAAATCAAATGCCAAAATGATGATTCATAAGAAACAACACAAATTGATTTTCAACCAGATATTGAAGTAATGAAACAATTCATGGTTAGAACTGAAATATTAGTCACAGCACTGTGACCTGTCACCGTAAGTGATAAAACACACAGGTCAGAATTGACAATACATACTCATGGCTGATCATGGCTGCTAGTTATTGATCAAAGGAGGAAAAAAAGTACTTTGCAGGAAAAACATTGCTCTCAATTACAAACATCCATTCTCTTGAGATTCAGCAACTCTCTGGGTTTCTCCTTCGGGAACTGGAAGCAAGAAGTTAGTTCAGCCAGTATTTAATATCAAGTGAATGTGGTGTTTAATCAATAGTCTTCTGCTTTGTTCCTCGATGTGGAAAGCAGTGTCTATTCATTCAGCAAAGGTTAATGCCGAGGGTCAAGTGATTTCACACTCTCGGTAGGATCCACAACATTGCAGTAGCTCAGATGCCTTGGACAATGATGACTCAGTTGGACTGATTTACTGCCACTCGAAGGCCCTGCTTAATACTAAAGTGCTCTCTTATGATAATACCTCAGAAAATAGCACTGATAAAAGAGGAGGCAATAATTACCTACATTTTGAGGTAATGTCTTCATTTCTAACATCCTATAAAGATGTAAGGTCCGTTTTAAATGATCTTCTTCTTGTTTTAGCAAGCCATTTAAACAAGATCTTACCAGCAGCTTCTCTTTCATAAAATATGCCACAGAAGAAATTCAGTAACCCTTTGATACAAATACAAATTATAAGTACTACAAGGTTTAACGTATGTTTGAGATAATCTTTTTTTAATATTTACTTATTGTAATATTTCTCACTGAGACAAAGAAAAGCAAAAAATATTTGCAGATAGAGGAGGAAAAAACGTGACCCAATATAGTCGAATCTATTAAACAAGAGGGACACAGTTTGATTTCTTTCTTTCTGACTGACCAATTCTTTCTGACTGACACAACATAGGCAGGCTGAACAGGCATGCCTATATATTCTTTCTAAATGTGGTTCACTTAAAACAGCATTAGTTGAGGTCATTGTTTTAAAGCAGAACACATTTGACTATGTCAGGGGTCCAATCTTTAACATGTTAGTATCCATGATTATTATTCAGCAATGTCTCATTACAGATGTGTTTTATATAATGAAAGAGGTTCAAATGCCACCAGGAAAACAGTGTGAGCAGAATTAATTGGAAAGTTTATCATAGGAAAGTCATTTAGAATCTAGCTTTCACTAAAGTATCTGTGGATGATGGATAAACTAATCAATTAGTAAAATAAAATAAATTCTGCAAATTTATCTAAAGACATCCTATCATTACAGTGGAATAATATTTGAAACAGTTTATTATACCCCATTCTAGAGGATTAGTATGTAAAGTACTCTAATATAAATTTCCTGCCATCTACTCCCTCTTTTCACAGGAGATACAGTATTCACAACTCTCAATGCAAACTATTTAAAACTAGTCAGAAATCCTATTTCAAACTATTTCTTTTTGCAACTTTTTTTTTCAGGGAAAAAGTTGTTTATTAATTAGGTAATTAGGTCTATGAAGGAACTTGATATATATATTTGTTATATTTCAGTAAATTTTTTTGATATCATTAATGTACAATTACTTGAACATTATGGTTACTAGACTCTCCCTATTATCAAGTCCCCCCCACATACCCCATTACAGTCACTGTCCATCAGCGTACTAAGATGCTATTTTAAACAATTATTTTAAAATATATATGTAAAATGTTATAATGCTTCAAAATAAACTTCCACGTGTTTATTCAAGGAAACTTAGTTTTAATCCTTAATGACAATATTTGCCTTAAATAAAACAAACAAAATGGGGGGACGCCACAGAGCAGGAACTTCGAGCAGCTCAGAGGCAGTGCATAATAGCTCTCCAAGTCTGTAATAGAAAATGGCCACCAAAATTCCTCAAAAAAACTAAAAACAGAAATACCATTTGACCCAATAATTCCACCTCTAGGAATTTACCCAAAGAAAACAAAATCCCTGATTCGAAAAGACATATGCACCCCTATGTTTATTGCTGCACTATTTGCAATAGCCAAGATACTAAATGTCCATCAACAGATAAATGGACAAAGAAGCATACATACACACAATAGAATATTATTCAGTCACAAAAAGAAAACAAGTCCTACCATTTGTAACAACATGGATGTATCTAGAGGGTATTACACTCAGTGAAATAAGCTAGGAGAAGAAAGACAAATATCAAATGATTACACTCATTTGTGGCATATAAAAACAAAGCAAAATAGAAAGAACTAAATAGCAGTAGACTCATAGACACTGAGAAGGGACTAGTGGTTACCAAGAAGGAAGGGTTGGGAAGAGTGTGGAGGAGGAGGACAGAGATAAAGGGGCACATTATAGGTCGGTCATGGGGATGGTAGAACAGCATGGAGAATACAGTTAATGATTCTGTAACATCTTTACTACTTTTGAAAGTGACCAAATTAGAGGGGGTGCAGATTTAATAATCTGGGTAATTGTTGAACCACTGTGTTGTATATTTGAAACCAACATAAGATGTATATCTATGATACTTTAATTTAAAAAATGGCCTCCAATAGAACTACATTGAATAATACGGGGAAAAAGTCAGAATGGAAAGAATAAAAAAGTTGAAGAGGAGCCTGAAGAATTTGTGGTGGTAAAAGTACTAGACGGTCATGTCGAGAATGGGTAGGTGGAGAACTTCCTGAAGTGGAAGGGATTTACAGATGCTGACAGTAGTTCAGAACCTGAAGAAAATTTAGATTGCCCAGAGTTAATGGAATCATTTCGTAATTCTCAAAAATCTGGTAAAGAAAAAGATGGTACAAAAAGAAAATCTTTATCTGACATAGAATCCAATGATAGAAAATCAAAGAAGAAAAGAGATGCTGCTGATAAACCAAGAGGCTTTGCCAGAGGTCTTGATCCTGAAAGAATAATTGGTGCCACAGACAGTGGAGAATTAATGTTTCTCATGAAATGGAAAGATTCAGATGAGGCTGACTTGGTGCCAGCAAAAGAGGCAAATATGAAATGTTCTCAAATTGTAATTGCTTTTTTATGAAGAAAGACTAACTTGGCATTCTTGTCCAGAAGGTGAAGCTCAGTAATTGTGTTTGCATTGCTATATATATGAAAATCAAGTTTGGTGGGTTCCTTTTAAAGTAGTATTGGGGGAGTTGTTGAGTTTTATATTTGCATCTATAGCACCGGTTACTTTGAACAAGTAAAAACTTCTGTAGCTGCTTCCTTTATTAGAAAAGAGCATTTGATGTCATGGTAGATTATTTTCTCTGCATTAGATAACAGTTTTTCTACATGCTGGAGAAAATATCCTTAGTCAGTAATCTGAATTAGTGTTTCACTCATACCTAAGGACCATTTGGGGTTTTTTATTTGAGTTTTGTGTGTTTGTGTGTGTATACGTAAGTACACATGTAAATAGTTTTTTAATTTTCTTTTTTAAAAACATTCACTGAAACAAAGCATTTCACAACCACGGATAACCCCATGTTTCTGGGTTACCATCATTTTGAGTAACCTAAAAATAAGTCACTTCAGGTTAAATGAAAATTTTCCTAAAGTCTTAATCTTTCAGATTAAATAGATAATTTTATAACTAAGGGGAAAATTGATAGCAACCATATCAGAATCCATATTTACAGCCTTATAAATCCCAGGTTTATTTACAAAGCCCCATATGGGAAAATTTAATCACTACCAACAATTTTCTCATCCAAATGAGAAAACTAGACAAGTCCTGGTGTGTTTTAATTAGACAAGCAAGACTTAGTTAAATGGATACTTAAAGATTATTTTTAGTGAATCATTCCTTTACAAGAAGTTGAAATCCCTTTGCTATATTGATAAAAAGATCATGACTCATGGGATGTCTGAAACTTCATTTTTGGAAACCTAATCATATGGTTATAGAGATGTTGGCAATTTAGGACCTGCCAGAATACATGGTTGAACAAACTTTTGTAATCTAAACTCTTGACTTCCATGTTTTTTCTTTACCCTAACTCTTTACATGTAGATCAATCTCAGTATCTGGGTTACTGGTTCAGCAGGTCAGGAAAAACAGTAACTTTGTAGTGATCAGATTGTTATCCTACTGTATATTGTTTACTTTATTGTAAATAACTGGTAAACAGTGGTTTAATAGTTTTATATTCCTTTAAAACAATGGTAACCATCAGTAATTTTGATGTGAACAATTACATTGTGCAATAATCACCTATATCATGTACAGAGGCCTAGATTTACCTCTTAATTGAACTTACTTTCAAAGGATAATGATCTTTGTGCAATTCTTTCCCAATGGGAATACTATAGGCCATATACTACACATCCTAAAATAGAAAAAAAAGAAAGATATTCAATAACAAAGCCTTTGAAAATAAGAGCAACTAAACAAACTAAATACATTAGCTTATTCTCAGCAAAAATAGCATTAGTGACCTCTGCAGCTTAAAGAAGACTATGAGTTGACAAGATTGGATGTTTCAAGAATCTCACAAAACGTTTTTTCACAATAACTTTTGCATACACTGCCCTCCTGGCTAAAAATGTTTACTGGGAAATGTAATTTGATTACTTCAGACATGGATAAAACAAGTGGCCTAAAAAGAAATTATACACTTCAAATTTTGTACTTCAAATACTCCTATATAAATTATAAATAATGTAATCATTTTAAATGACAAATAAAATACTTGAATACATTGTTTTGCAAATATATTTAACATATAGATAATGGCCAGAATAAAATATGCCACATTGTTATTTTGTCTGTAATCATAATAAATAAGAAGCAATTATTCATGTTTCCATATGACAAACCATTTTCAAGAGTGCAATTTTAAAACTTCAATGGCAAACATTTTTTCAAACTCTGACAAAGTATAAAAAAATAATATATACTGTGTAGTCATTGTCTTTTCTATTCTTTGTTCATATGCATAAAGAAAGAAGATACATATGAATCTCTGTTAATGCATCTCTTATCTTAGAAATTTAAACACTTTAAAAATTATATGTTCATCCCCATGACTAATTTATATTCTGATTGAGATTTTGTACTTCTTTATACCTTTCACATATTTCACCTACCAATCTGTCCCCCATAGGAACCACAGTCAGTTCCCAGTGTCTTTGAGTCTATTGCTGTTTTGTTCATTTGTTTTCAATTATTTTTAGATTCCACATATAAGTGAAATCATATGGTATTTGTTTTCCTCCACCTGTCTTATTTCACTTAGCATAATACCCTCTAGAGCCATCTATGTTGTAAGAAATAGCAGGATTTCACCTTTTTCCATTGTGGCTATGTATCACCTCTTCTTTATCCACTCATCTGTTAATAGATATTTTGGTTTCTTCCATATCTTAGCTATTGGAAATAATGAGGCAATAAGCACAGGGGTGGATACATCTTTTTGAATCAGAGGTTTCGTTTTCTTCAAGTAAATTCTTGTAAGTGGGGTTACTTGGCTATATGGGATTTCTATTTTTAGATTTTTGAGGAACATCCATACTGCTTTCCACAGTGGCTGCCCCAATTTATATTATCACCAACAGTATAGGAGGGTTCCCTTTTCTCCACATCCTTGCCAACATTTAATATTTCTTGTCTTTTGGATAGTGGCCATTCTGATTGGTGTGAGTTGATAATTCCTTGTCGTTTTGATTTATATTTCCCTGATGATTAGTGATGTGGAGCATCTTTTCATGTGCTTGTGACCATCTGTATTTCTTCTTTAGAAAAATGTCTATTCCTCTGTTTACTTTTTAACCAGGTTATTTGTTTTTTTGGTGTTGAGGTATGGGTTCTTTATATAGTTTGGATGTTAACCCCTCATCAGATAAATCATTTACTAATACATTCCCACATACTATAGGTTGCCTTTGTTCTGTTGATGGTATCCTTTGCCGTACAAAAGTTTTTACTTTTGATGTGGTCCCACATATTTATTTTGTTTCTCTTGCCTGGGGAGATGTGTCCAGAAGAAAACTGTTAACATTTATGGTTCAAGAGATTTTTGCCTATGTTTTCTTTTAAGAGTTTTATAGTGCCATGTCTTATATTTGGGTCTTTATTTCATTTCAAGTTTACTTTTGTGTATGGAGTTAGACAGTAATCCAGTTTCTCTCACATGTGGCTGTCCAGTTTCCCCAACACCAGTTATTGAAGAGACTATCTTTTCCCCATTATATATTCATGGCTCTTTTATCATATATTAATTGACCATATATGTGTGGATTTATATTTGGGCTCTCTACTCTGTTCCATTGATCTATGGGTCTGTTCTTGTGCCAGTATCATTCTATATTGATTACTGTAGCTTTACAGCATAGCTTGAAGTCAGGGAGCTTAATACAACCAGCTTTGTTCTTCTTTCTCAAGCTTCCTTTGACTATTCAGGGTCTTTTGTAGTTCAACATGAATTTTAGAACTATTTTTACTAGTTCATTGAAAAATGCTTTTTGAATTTTGATAGGATTGCATTGAATATGTAAATTGCTTTGGGCAGAATGGCCAACTTGACAATATTAATTCTTCCTTTCCATGAGCATGGGACAGATCTCCATTTATTTGTATCTTTAATTTCTTTCATCAGTCTTATAGTTTTCAGACTATAGGTCTTTCACATCTACGGTTAGGTTTATTCATAGGTGTTTTATTTTTTTCAGTGTAACTGTAAATGAAATTATGTTCCTGATTTCTCTAATTAATTATTAGAATATAGGAATGCAACAGATTTCTGTGTGCTAATTTTGTATCCTGCAACTTTGCTGATTCCAGTTATCAGTTCTAATACTTTTTTGGTAGAGTCCCCAGAGTTTTTTATATATTGTATCAGTCATCTGCAAATAGTGAGCATTTTAAGCATTTTATTTCTTCCCTACCAACTTTACCTAATAAAAGGGATGCCTTTTATTCATTTTTCTTGTCTGATTGCCATGGCTAGGACTTCTGGTAGTATGTTGAATAAAAGTGGTAAGAGTGGACATCCTTGTCTTGCTCCTCATCTTAGAAAAAAAGCTTTCAGTTTTTTGCCATTGAATATGAGGTTAGCTATGGTTTGTCATATATGGCCTTTATTATGTTAAGGTATGTTACCTCTATATCCATTGTGTTGAGCATTTTTATCATGAATGGATGTTGAGTTTTGTCAAATATTTTTTCTTTATCTACTGAGATGATCATATGACTTTTATCCCTCCTTTTGTTAATGTGGTGTATCACATTGACTGACTAACAATATTGTACCATCTTTGCATCCCTGGAATAAATCTCACTTGGTCATAATGGATAAACCTTTTGATGTTTATTTAAATTGGGTTTGCTAATATTTTGTTAAAGATTTTGCATCTATGTTTATCAGGGATATTAGTCTTTAACTTGATTTCTCTGCAGTGTCTTTGTCTGGCTTTGGCATTAGAGTAATGCTGGTCTAAGAGAATGAGTTTGGAAGTATTCCTCTTCTGTTTTCTGGAATACTTTAAGAAGGATGGGTATTAGCTCTTCTTTAAATGTTTAGTAGAATTTACCTGTAAAGCCATCTGGTCCTGAACCTTTTTTTGTGGAGGGGTGGGGCCGGGGAGGGGGATAGTTTTTGACCTCCCAGTAAAAAAATTCAATTTTGTTACTGGTAATTGGCCTGTTCAGATTTTGTTTTATCCTAGATCAGTCTTGGAAGGTTGTAGATTTCTATGAATTTGTCCATTTTGTCTGGGTTGTCCTACTTATTGGCATAGTATTTTTAATAGAATTTTCTAATATTCCTTGTATTTTGGTGGTGTCCATTATAGCTTCTTTTTCATTTCTGATTTTGTTTTTGTGTCCTCTTTTCTTCTTGATAAGACTGAGTAGGGGTTTGTCTATTTTGTTTATCTTCCTGAAGACTGAGTTCTTAGATTGATTTTTTTTCCATTGTTTTCTTATTCTCTGTTTTATTTATTGCTGCTCTTATCTTTATTATGGACCTCCTTCTATTAACTTCGGGTTTCATCTGTTCTTTTTCTAGTTTCTTTAGTTGTGAGTTTAGACTGATTATGTGGGATTGTCCTCATTTCTTGAAGTAGGACTGTATTGTTATGTACTTCCTTCTAGAACCACTTTTGCAGCATCCCACATATTTTGAACTATTGTGTTTTTGTTTTCATTTGTCTCCATGTATTGTCTGATCTCCTCTTTGATTTGTTCACTGATTACTTAGAAGCATGTTGTTTAGCCTCCATGTGTTTGTGGAGTTTTGTTTTCTTCATGTAATTTATTTATAGTTTCATACCATTGTAATCTGAAACTGCTTGATATAATTTTAATGTTTTTTAATTTCTTGAGGCTCTTTTTGTGTCCTAATATGTGGTCTTTTCTGGAGAATGCTCCATGTGCACTTGAAGAAAATATGTATCCTGCTGCGTTTGGGTGGAACATTCTGCATATACCTGTTAAGTCCATCTAATGTGTCATTCAATGCATTTTTTTTATTTTCTGCTTATTATTATTTACTTTCTGTCTGGATGGCCTATCTACTGATGTAAGTGTGGGTGTTAAAATTCCCTAATGTGAATGAGTTGCAATCTATTTCTCCCTTTAGGACTGGATATTGTCATATCCGCTTGTTGGACTGATCCCCTTATCATTATGTAATGTTCTTCTTTATTACATGGAGTTCCTTTTGTTAGGGACTCTCTGTACTTCCAGGACCTGGTTGTCTACTTCCTTCCCCAACTGGGGAAGTTTTCAGCCATTATTTCTTCAAAGAAACTTTCTACTCCTTTATCTCTCTCTTCTCCTTCTGGGACCCCTCTTATGCAAATATTGTTTCATTTGGAGTTGTCATACAGTTCTCTTAGCATCTTCTTACTTTTAGAAATTCTTTTTTCTGTTTCTTAGCTTGGTCATTTTCCTGTTCTCTATATACCATCAAATTGATTATTTCCTGTACTTCTAGCAGTCTGCTATTCATTCCCTCCATTGTACTTTTCATTTCAGTTATTTTATTTTTCAGCTCTAAGTGACTTTTTCAAATTTTCTCTTTGTTGAAGTTCTCACCGAGATCATCAATTCTTTTTCCCCAGTTCAGTAAGCATCTTTATGAACTGTTACTTTAAAATATTTATCAAGAAGACTAGTAATCTCCATTCCATTTAGCCTTTTTTCTGGTGTCTTATCTTGTTCTTTTGTTTGGAACAGATTCCTCTACCACCTCATTTTGTCAGGATTTCTGTGTTTCTTCCTTTGTATTAGATAAATCATCTTTGCCCCCTGGTCTAGAAAGTAACGGCTTTCTGAAATAGGTGTCCTGTTGTATACATAAACTCAAGACTTTGCTCACCAGTGCCTAGTTCTCCTTTGTGGTGAAGTCACAGTTTGCTGTTGGTGGGCTGTAGGATAGGGCCACCTTTCTGCCTGTCAGCAGGCAGTGCCTGATCTCTATCAGGAAAAGCTGACAGCTCACCACTGAGTGCCCTTTGTGTGATGTGAGGAGCTTCTCCTGGGATTTGTTGTGGGCAAGGCCACTCTCTGCCTGCTGGTCAGCAGTGGTGGCCACTGCCAGCCAGGCAGGCTGGATGAGGTGGGTGTGCCAGAGAATGCTACCACAGATATGAGCTACCAGTGAGGGAGCTGGAGAGGTTGGAGCTGGATCCCACAAGTGTCCCACTAGTTGGGCTGAAGGAGGTCCAGGATAGCCAGGAAAGTGTTTTCCCTCTGCCTGCCAGGCAAAAGAGTCAGACTGCTTCTGGACTGGGAAGGCCAGTCAGGGCAGGTGCACAGGGAAGTACCACCATGGGGCTGAGTCACCAGTGAGGGGGAATGGAGCATTTGGAGCTGGCTCTCACAGGTGCCATAGGTCTCACCAATTGAGCTGAAGGAGGGCTGAGGAAGCATTGTGCACCTGCCCTTTCTTCTCTGGAGAGAGCTCCCTCCAACCCCCACCCCTCTTGCACACTTCCTGCTGCTGGTAAATCCTTCAAACTATTACCTCTATGTTGGGTCTCAATAGCCTGATGGAGCAGCCTGTCCTCCACAAGTGGCTGGTGTCTCAGCCTCCCAAAGTGCTCCAACTGTCCCTGGTGTCCATCCCCACTAGTCCACAAAGCCCAATGCATTCTGGATGCATGTTCCCAAAGCAGATCTCCAGGACCAGGTGTCCAGAGTTCCTGAGTGCTTATGCCCTCCCTGATCCATTCTTCTCCCTCCCAGTTGTAGACTGGGCTTAGGGAAGAGCTTGGGTCCCAATTGATCATGGCTCTGCCACTTTACCTTTCTCAATGTGGTCTTCTCTGCTTCACCAAGTATAAATGGTCTGATCTGCAGTTTTCAGGTCATTTTCAGGGTGAGTTGTATAGTTGCTTCCTTGGTGCATATGTGGGAGATTTCCACCTTGCCTTCCTACTCTTGACATCTTTTTCTCTCTCCAAAATGTTTTTGAATATACATTTCAAGGATTTTCCTTTATCTTAACTTACTTTTCAGATATTGCATTCAAGATTATATAGTAAAAACAACTAATACCCAAATATTAGTGGCTTAAAAACAAAATTTTATTTCTAGCTCACACTACTGGGTCAACAGGTGGATAAAAGGTTCTATACATTATAGAGACCCAGGAACCCAGTCTGATAGAGTATCTCAACACACATTTCCATTATCGCAACGCCAGAGGAAAGAGAATATGACAAATCCTATGCTTCTTCTCACAACCATTTTCCAAAGCTATATTTTATGTACCTAACTTTGAGGAGGCAGAAAAGAACTAGAAATTTTGGGTGATTGGCCCTAATTCTACCACAAAAATTTAACAAGCTTAGCAGATGATGAAAACAACTTTTATTGGATACATGTCAATGAAAAAGCAATGCATGGTGGGGAAAGCAGAGAAAGGCTAAAAATCTCTCAATGTATTTCTGTCTTATTGAGTTATTGGCATAAAATATACCCTTCTTAAATCTGAGTGAATGAATGACTTTGAGTAAATAATCACAAAACTTTCTCAATGAGAAAGAAACAATGACATCAAGAAGATAATTCTATTATTGCAGGAGATATTTGCCAGGCAGCAAATTTCATGGAAGATCCAAAATTATATATTTCTGAGCACAGCAAATTACTTTTCTGGCATTATATGAATTACGCATGGAGAAATAAAATATCTTCCTAACTTGCTCTCCTTTTAAGACAACTGTCCATTCAGTTAAACATGTTCTCCACTCAGCACTTCCCAAATGTGTTATACTGTTCTTGATCCTGCAGAAAATTTTTAAAATAAAAGCATAATGTCATATTTAGATATATCCCAGCATTAGGGGACTTTTCAGTCAGGATAGGAGACAAACATGGGAACATCTGATTATAATACAGAGCAGAATGGAATGCATACAGTAACACAGATCTGAACTGGCCCCAAAACATGAGTATTTTATAACACAGGCACTTTATTCTGACATTCTTTAAAACAAAATTTTCACAGCTCAAATAATTTCAGCAGCTCATTTATTCTAATAGAAGGAAAAATAATTTCAAATGTTTTAATAAAAACGTGGCCTTAACATTCCCTACATAAACCTGTAGAAAATTTTCTCGATCTATAAGACAAAAATCAATGATGCTCACATAGTTTTATGATTATGTTTGTTGGTCTTTTTAAGAGTCTTCAAGGTACCTTTATATATATGTGTGTGTATGCACACATCAATGTACACACACACACACAATTAACACTTTGATATTAACAATTTTTATAGCAACCAATTTCATTAGTTTAAATGTGTCTGACTCTGGCAAATACAATAACTTCTCCATGTGGCAAATGTCTCTCATCAACTGTTCAAACAACTTTTCCTATTCTTGAAGTAATTTCACATTCAGGTTTTTAGTTTTGCCATCTGCATTAATTTAATGTTTTCATTTTTGCATATAAGATGTAATACACTTACTCTAAAGAACACATTTGTAAACTACAAACAACCACTTCACAAACAATGTAAATCATCCTTAATCATCTTTAGAAAACACATTAGGTTAAGGACTGTTTCAAACAACCAACTCTTTGTATGATATTTAGACCACAGATATGACTGTGTGCCCCTCCTGATAACTTGGCAGGACAGCTAAAATTCTGTATATTTCATAAAGCTCTTTCCAACTCTTCAATTCCATAATACTATGCTGAATACTGTTGCAAGGATGAAGTTATTTTCTTCCCTAGGCAACTGCAAGCAAGGATTATATAAAAAGGAAAGAAAAGACAGAATGTTGCCAACACAATGTAATATTTAATACTGGGGGAGGGCACTATCTGAACTTTAAGACATATGAAGATATATATGAAAACTTATTTCTGAGACCATATTGATATTATCAATTTAAATCCATACGCATGTTTGAATCAGGTGTAAATTCAGTAATGAAGCTATTACTGATTCTGTGAAACATGACTTGAAATCTGAGTAAATACTGAACAAACTATGAGGAGCTCTTAAAACTCTGAACATATGTACCTAGACATCTCAATTTAACAACCAGACATACATTAAACAGCATTAATAGCCAGGCACTTAATGGATCAATTCCCACTGTTTGTGTAATGTGGAATAAAAAAGGTTTCTTAAATGACAAGCTTTCCCTGGTTTGTGCTAATTAATTATATGCTGCATCTGACTGCTAATTTAGTGGGAAAGTGCAGCCCTAAACCACGGTTTCAGCTTGAACTTTGCCTGCGCATCACCCAGCTCACACAGCGTGCTGCTCAGCCTGCCTCTGAATGACACCAGTATTAAATTAGAGCACAAGGCCATCAATTTAATAAGTACTGTAGCAGGTAATTTGAATAAGGACATATTACTATTCTACCAGGGCCCAACTAAAAGCAGCTGACCTTTCACCAAAGAAGATCCTTGAACACATTCAGCTGAATCTGAGAACACAGCAATAACCTGACAGTGGTAAGAGTGCCAAGAGAGACGTTTAGGATCTGGACCCTTTACTATACATCAGGCTCTCTATGGCATTATGTGACCCGTTTATGTACCTCTGCCTCTCATTTTGCTCTCACGCCATGAAAGAAGAGAAATGGGAATAAAGCTTTTTAAAAAATCATACATTTAATGACATGTTTTGAAACTTATTATTTGAATTTATGGTACAAAGAACACAAAACTAATCAATGCACATGTAAATTAGATCTGAACATCCACATAAGAAATCATCAATTTCCTAAGTTACAAGGCAAATTTAACATTAACAAAAATAAACTTGCATCTCTCAGAGCAAGAACTGCTGCAAAACAACTAGGAAACACAGCACATTACACTGGATAAGAACTGGGACCCAGGAGGGAGAGCAGAACTCGGTTTTAAGTCCTGCTGTGTCATATGCTCACTATCAAACCTGCAGGAATCGAATTCATTGAATTCAGTTCAACAGACATTTATGGAGTTCCATCATGTTCTGTATTATAGGCACTATAGTTACAAAGATGAAAAAGATTTTATCTCTGTTTTCAAGATCAAAATCTAGCAACAGTGACAGAAACATACACTATTAATCAAAATATAGAGTGAGAAGTGCTTTCAAGCACAGAGAACAGCGATCAGTTTTGCCTGGTGGTTTCCAGGAAAGGTTCTCAGACATGACAATAGCTGTGCTGGGTGTTGTGAACATTTCACCAGCAGAGGATGGAATGCTATCCTAGATACTAAGTATTAATCAAAAGAAAAAACTATTTGGCTGGGATAGGAATTATTAACACTGGGTTAGGTATTAAATACAATGGGTGTATTTGGTTGAATGGTATGCGAAGTTATAATTATGTGATCCTGTGTGCTTGAACATGGCTTCTATTTAAGTAGGAACACAATGTCTTAGTGGATTTAACAAGATTTCTTAGTAAAATTAAGACCCTAGATTTTGAGGGAGAGGCTAGAACATTTACTTTCTTGGCCTCATAAGAATGCTGTAGGCCAAAAACACACTTGGAGCTCTGCCCACTGAAGAAGAGGTGCAGCTGAACCCAGCCTGGGCAGTCACCACCTGGGTTTAGTTCCCCTCCAGAGACCGACTGCTATGCCATCCTCTCTCTACAACTTAGGGGGCACACTGGAGTGCAGGAGAGGAGGAAAGATGTTATTACAGATCCTGAATCCACTTTTGTTTTTAAATTAAAACTTGCACACATTACTTACTATTGCTTGCAAAATACTTCTTCAACACTTTGGCACTGATTCTTACACAATACATGCCAGTGCTGCCTTACTGTTTACAGCTGCATCCATTCTAATTAGTTGTTGACAATGCCTTAGAAGATATTGAATATTTTGAGTATAACCTACATTAGCCAGTCCCAGGAGAAAACAGAAGACGTACTCAAACAAGGTAACTAAGAGAAGAACAATTTAAAAAGCATAGGTAGGAAAAAGAGAAAATATCAAGGTACAGTGAAGTTACTTAGAGCTAGTAATTGTGCAGCTGCAACCTCCCCTAAAACCAAAGAGGCAAGGAGAGGAGACATAGGTGAGAAGCACAGCCCATACTCTGCCAGCATAGCAGGAGAAAGCCTGGTGAATAAACACCCTCATTTAGCTGAGTTGTCACCCCTTGATCTTTTACCATAGTTCTCATTGGCCATGCCCAACCAGAAGCTAAAGGGTAAGAAAACCCACTAATGCAGAACTAAAGAGTCTTTGCACCTATAAGGCACAAAGCAGAGAGAAGTATGAAAAGTGGCTCTAGAAGGGCAAAGGAAAGTATCTAGAACACTGTTCTGCTCATATTGACAGTTATACCAGCATGTTGAAACTCACAGTGGGAAACCTTTTCCCAAGACAAGTCAATCATCCAGATTTCTCTGGTCCCAGACAATTTATCTCCAGGAATCCCATTTCTAATCTTGCCTTTGCCTAGAAATAGTCCATTGTCAACCACTTTCTGAAAACCTTAGTTGCTTATTAAAACACACTTCCCCTCCAGGCTTCTCTTTGTAAATGATAGCTTAAACTAAAGGTGGGTTGTTACCAATAGCTGCTGATAAGTTCATGTGTGTTCTTTTAAGTTAACTTTTGAAAACTGCCTTCTTGGTGATGCAAAGCGGAACCAAAAGAAATAGCAGTAATGAGAGTCTTTTTGAAACCTACAAGGTCATGAAGCAGCCTTCTTTCTACTTAAGCCAATACAAGTAAAATGAGAAGGATGAAGGATTGGACTAGGAGAGTGGCAAGGAGAGCTGATGGGGAGGAGATGACATATTCACAATATAGGACTTCATGACAATTGAATTAGAGTTTGAGGTAGGAGTCATGAAAAACTGGCTTGAGTGACTGACTCATTGCATAAAAATTCAACTAATCAAAATGAATAAAGGGAAATGTGTGGCTTCATGAACACCATGAACCATTCAAGAGAAATTCTACATTTTACCAAGCTTGTTTTTTCCTTACTCACTAATATGCAACAATAAGTAAACAAGTTTTTGATTATTTTTTCTGTGGTACATCTTATTAAAACTACAAGAGGTAAGCAAATGATATAGGGCATCCCACAAAAATTCCACATCTTTTGAGTGGTATGACACCACCTCATAAATGAGAATCCACTCCATAAAAAGAGACCTAAAACCTCTTTACATCATTCTGAATATGAGATATCATAGTACAAACATTAAAATATATTACATAAATGCCAATATCATCATTGGTTATAAGTTACAAGGTAAGGAAGGAAAACACCTCACTTGAGCATTAATTTTCAGCAATATGCAAGGAATTAAGAACAAAACATAAACACAGTTGAAGTAGCATATATATTTGATGTTACATTCATTTATTTTTAAGTCTATTTTGATAACACTCCTATCATCAGGCCTCTGTGTAATTATAGGCAGGATAAACTAACTCTAAGCAGAAAATGAAATTATTAAAATGACACCAGGCTATTTATAGGACATGGAACAGAGAACTTTAGAGGAGCCTCCAGATGCCACAAAAGGTAACAGGTGGGAATAGGGAGGTCGACATGGCAGCAAGCAGAAAGAAGCAGCTCCCAGGCAGAGCCATTCCAGTCATCCCTGGTCTTCTCTTCAGTGCCAGTATAGGTCCCTGTTATCAGGACCCTTCAGCAGGGCCAGAGAACCTCACTTATATGCTAACAAGTCAGCTTACCTATGAGATAATAGATGTTTGTGTGTCCATTAGAATGCTGATAATGCAAAGAAGTGCAATGAGTTATAATCCATAAAGTGTTAACCCTTTGGCTGCTTGCATCTTTAGTGGAGAATTGGGTGTATGAGGAAATCACCTTAGCCACATGGGAAGTAAACAGCTGAAATGTAACAACTTTTTAAACACCAATTAGGTGATGACATAAGACTTCAGAATCCCTACGAGAATTAAACAAAAAGAAAGTCTGAATCTCTTCTACAGACCTTCATCAAAGGTCTATGAGGCACTTCTGGGAATATATCCAAAAGAAACAAAAACACTAACTGGAAAATATATCTATGCCCCCAAGTTCAAGGCAGCATTATTTACAATAGCCAAGACATAAAAACAACCTAAGTGTCCATCAATGGATGAATGGATAAAGAAGTTGTGGGGTGTGTGTGTGTGTGTGTGTGTGTGTGTGTGTGTGTGTGTGTGTGTACATATATAGGTAATGGAATTATTCAGCCATAAAAAATGAGAATTCCTACCATTGTGACAACATGGATGGAGCTTGAAGGTATGCTCAGTGAGATAAGTCAGAGAAAAATAAATACTGCATGTTCACACTTATATATGGAATATATAAAAAAAAAGTCACAGAGAAAGAGATCAGATTTGGGGGTTACCAGAGGCAGAGTGTGGGGTAGGTGGAATTGGAGGAAGGTGATGAAAAGGTACAAACTTCCAGTTATAAGAGAAACAAAGACTAGGGATGCAATGTACAACATGATGACTATAACACTACTGCATGATTTATAGAAAAGTTAAGAGAGTAAATCTGAAGATTCCCATTAGGAGATTTTTTTTCCTTTTCTCTTTTTCTTTCTTTTGCTTTTATTGTATCTATATAAGAGATGTTAGCTGAACCCGTTGTAATCATTTCATACTGTGTGTAAATAAAACCATCATTCTGTAGCCTTGAGATTAGTAATGTATGCCGATTGTCTCTCCATAAAACTGGGGGAAATGCTCATGAAGAAGAGTAACAGAGATGAGAGGCCCACCGCACTCTGAGGCACAGGCATGCAGGGCTGCAGAAAGAGGCGCTATGTGCTGGGTACTCTGTCCCTACATTCACCAATATCAGGAACTGAAGAAGAGGTGCTACAGATCCTAGTGACTTTAAAAGAATAATAATGAAATACCAAGAACAACCTTATGTAAAGAAATGTGGTAACTTAGATGAAATGAACACATTCTTTGAAAAAACTTCTATAAACTGAAATGGAAACCTGAAACATAAAAAGAAACTTGAATAACACTATATCCATTAAAGAAAATGAATAATTCAAAAATATCCTATAGGACTTCCATTCCTGACTATGGCAGAGTAATAGAGCCCACTCCCCATCCTACCCCCAGAATAGATGGAATAATTCTCACAGAAATGTTTGTTTTCCCATGAGTCAGAGCAGAAAGACCTCATAATTCATCCTCAGAAGGGTGTCTCCTATAGGTGGAATTAAATTAGCCATAGATGAAAGGGTGCTCTGCACCCTCAGTAACAAAGCATACAAGCAAGCATTAAAAGGATCAAACTGCTCTCAAAACAATTTAACTGCATGACATTTTTTACAAAGTCCAAATATAAGGAAAGTGACAAAATTCTACACCCTACATCAAAAAATTCACAATGTCTGGTACCAAATCAAAATTATCAGTTAAATATAGAGGCTGGAAAATATGACTCATAACCAGGAGAAAAATCAATACCAACAGATCCAGAAAATACAGAGATAACAGAATTAGCAAACAAAGATCTTAAAATACTATTATAAGTATCCTCAACCTTTCAGGAATGTAGAAAAAAACATGGACAAGACAAGGAGAGACACAAAAGATATTAACAAAACTAAACAGAAAAAAATAAAAATAAAGGGAACTCCTAGAGATGAAAACTGTAATATCTGAAATTAAAAACATACCAAGGGATTAAAAGATTACAGACTGCTGAAGAAAAGATCTCTGAATTTAAACACATAGCAATAAAAACTATCACATATGAAGCACAAAAAGGAAAAAGACAGCAAAGAAATACAGCAAGATCAGTGACTTGCAGGACAATAGCAACTGCTCTAATAAACCTGTAATTTCAGTCTCACAAAGGGAGAGGATAAAAGAGGGAGAGAGAGATATAAATAGAGTGACCACACATTTTCTATACTTGATAAAAAATGATAAAAACAAGTCCAAGAATGTCAATATACTCCAAAATCATAAACATAAAGAAATATACAGCAAGGCACATCATCATTTAATTGTTGAAAGCCTGTGAAAAAGAGATGATCTTAAAAGCACTCAGGGTAGGGGAAAGAACATTATGTACAGAGGAACAAAACAGGGATGAATTCATACTTCTCATTAGAAACTATTCAAAGCAGAAGAAATACTGAAAGAAAATACTGAAAGAAAACTGTAAAGCTAGGATTCTGCACCCAGTGACCCAACTTTCAGAAATGAACATGAAATAAAGACTTTTTCAAACAAACAGAAGTTGAGAGAACTAATTGTCCTAAGACCTGCACTATGAGAATTCTTAAAAGAAGTTCTTCAGAAATAATAAAAATGATGCCAGGTGAAAATTTGGTGATAAACCACAAAGGAATGAAGAAAACCAGAATGATAAATAAGTAGGCAGATATAAAAGCTGTTCATCTTGCTTTTGACAACAAAAAAAACTGAAAAATAACTCACTCTTATAGAGAAAAAGTACATATTGTAGGGTTTGTAAACTATGTTGAAATAAAATATATTACATCAATTGCACAAAGGATAGGAGATTTAAAGACATGATAACTATATGAACTAATTCTGCCACGTTTTTTTTTTTTACCTTTTCATTTTTTGGCTATTTAACTACAGCAGAGATTTTCCCCCACCTCCTTCAAGGGATGTTTGGAAATGTGGAGGTATTTATTGGTAACGCATTAATGGGAGGATGCTACTGTCATTTAGAGACTGGACCAGACATCCTAACTGTCCTGCAACACTCAACAGAATTAAACACAGAACTGTCCTATCCCAGATGCCAAGAATCACTGCAGAAGTAAAGGATATGTACTTTTTACTCAGAAAAATCCCAATGCAAGTCAAGCCTACACCAAATTGAATATTGGGAAAGACCTTAAAATCTTTCTCTTAGTTTTTTTTATTTTTAACTCTGCTGAAGAATAAAATAATAGTATTTAACTCACAGCTTTTGGGGAAAAATAGAGCAAGTATATGTAAGTTGCTCAGTAGAATATCCACCAGATAGAAAACAATTAATATTGATCACCATTAACAGTGGTATTAGCAATAGTGGTAGAAAACAGAGTGTTAGCTTTAAAGGGTAGATAAGAAAGTGTCAAAAAAATATTGCATCTAAAATTCTGTTTAGAAAAACAGAAGGAATTTTGAATGTCTACCATCATATACATGTTCTTCCATTTTGAAAATAGTTGTATTTTGAATCCAGAGTAAAGAGAATGTACTCTGAATATTATCCTTCCAGTTTCAAATAAATATTCTTTAATTAATATAACCAATAAAATGAATAAATAGGATTACCATTTAGACATCTTTTGTCTTTTACAAAATGTTCAAAATCTATAAAAGCATCTCTGGAAAAGAAAAGCTGTGACTTCCATTGCCGCCGCCACCTTGCCTGCCCAGATAAGAAAGCCATCACAATGGTTCGGTTTTGCCATCAACCTAAAACTTCCCTATATAATAAAGTCTGTTTTTAAAAAAGCTGTTGTATTAAAAAATAAAGCTCAATAAAGCTGTTATATTTAAACAAATCAAATGCCACTTACGTGTCATGAGAAAGAACTTGAAAATATTTGTCATTACATTGATGTAGATGCCCCTTAATAATGGAGCACACCCTTTCATGTTGTTTTTTCTCAAAAGAAAAGGCCATATTACCTGATTTTTCTATGTAACTCATATATACTGCATGAACAGAGTATGACTTCTACATGAATGACACACCTGATATGGGTCAGCATGCATACTGTCATAGGCATAACTTATTGCTAGAAATGGATAAAATTTCCTTTGCTGCACTTATTAAAATGTCATCTCTACCTTCCAAGTGGGCTTGATTCCAAGCACCAAAAATATTCCCAAATTTAAGCATTAAATATTTCATAACTAAGACATTAAGTATATTTGCTAAAAGAGCACAAATAAAAGTATGATCTATTTTATTTTTAAAAGACATACAATTTCAGAAAGTATTATTACTTATAATATAAGCATCTATCTTAAAATATAGTACTGCATAGTGCTATACCTGCCAATCCTGGATGACCAGACAGAAACAGTAGAGGCAGAACACATGGTATCATTTAAGGCAAATATACATATATCAAACTCAAATATCTGACATATCATTCTGCAGTTATAGAATAAAAAGTGATTAATATATTCATATAAAATAGATGCCTATTTAAAATGGAATAAATATCCAAAATATTTAAACATTTTTATGATACAGAAAACTTAATTATCCATTTTTTTCTACTTTTAATCTTTCTAAACATAAAAAGAGCTTCCTGACACACCTACATTTATAAATTAATTTTCTAAAACTTTCTTCCTTTACTTTTTTTTGACATTTAAATCTTTCAACAAGAATTTGATAATTTTTTATAAACTTACCATTATTATTACTGAGAATAAGTTGATTCATCATTAAATATTGTAAAAGTGTACATATAAAATATCCACATGCATGTATATTCATCTTGATGTGCTTTATGGAAAGAAGAATATTTTAAATTTCCTTTACCAGAATATCATTGCCTTTTAGATACACTTACTCTGGTAATTCGACATTAATCTTGTACCCTGGACAGCACAACATGGGCCTGACAAGATCTAATGTAACCTAAAAGAATCAAAGCTAAGCATTTCCAAAACTTCAAAACTAGTAATAAAATTAGAAAGGACATAATATACTCTGAACAGGAGTTCTAGGATATCTGATGGACCCCGTGGCAAAATACAAGCAATAGAATTTTTCCTGCAGAACATCTGTAAGGAAGGCTCAAAAAAGAAACGTTCTGAGTTTCCTTTTTACTTCATTTGATACACAATCCACTAAACTCCTAAGAGACACTGATTGTATCATGTACGACATAAAGAAACTGATGCTAAGAAACAAAGTCAATCCAGTGATATATTCCTAAGAATAGGGTACACTTTGGTATTGTTACAAACTGAGCCACACAGCTGTGTATGTATCTTAATGCCACTAAAATCACATAGACTGATATGGAAAATAATTTCTAGTTTCACTATTATCTTTGGCGCATGCATGGAAATAAAACAGTGCAAAATAGTGAAACAATATGCAGCATCTGGAAGGAAAGAAGAAAGGAAATTAAAAAGGAAAGAAAGGGTAGGAAAAAAAAATTATAGGAGAAAGGCTGGAAGGAACTGAGCTTTCTGCAGACTTACCTCCATTGATTCTCCTAAGAATCCTACAAGGGAGAGAGATTATTGTCCATATTTTCTATATGAAAAAACTAGTTTGAAAATATCATCTTTGCCAAAAAGGTAAATATATAACAAAACTGGTACTTAAATTCATGTCTCTGTTGAGTCCAAAGTCTATGCTCTTTGCTCACCTGTGGATACCTTCTCCTGCCTCCTATGTTGTGATTTAGGAAAAAATATCAACACATGCTTACAAGCAAGTTCTGCAAAGTGGGAAAGGTTCAACTCCTGTTTTCCGATAAATTCTGCTTCAGGCAGTCAGTTGACTACTGGATGTGTGCCTAACCCTTCAACAAATATCTTTTCCTTCTCTGACCACAGTAAATGACTGGGAGATTTCTCACCTTCTAGTTAGTATCCATTAGCAAACAACACTCTGGAAGTCTAGTCCTCAAAAAACCACAACGCAACAAATGTGTTGAAGATAATGCACAGCAAGACTGTAGAATGCCTCACCTCCTGCTTTTTTCTCCCTCTGGTTTTGTCACCCATTGTTATTTATTATTTATATAGTATCATAAACGTGAAACTCTATTGATGGGGGTAAATCCTGTGCCAGAAAGGTCATAGACTCCACTTCCTGTGCCTCATTTCATTAGCTTTTCAAAATATTAATCAGTAAGGTCTTTTTGAGTGCCTGATTGAGGGGAAAATCCATCAACCTTTAATAGTTTGTTGAGACATTCTTATACACATACAAAATATATAAACCCAATTAATATTTGTCTAAGATAAGAAGCCATTTTTAAAGGACTGTGTTTGTATAAGAGGTAAGATCTCTTTTGAAAGACAAGTCAAAGTGTCACTGAATATCACTGACCTCAATAGCAAAGGCAAAATTAAATTCCTTGTTCAATATTTTGAGTTTAGTCTAGGTGGAACAACACACATTACTACAAAATAACACTATTCCTTAACCCTAACATTGAGCTCATAACCCAAGGTGTAACTGTCCCCCTAGCAGACATCATAAAATGTGAAGAAAAGTGGTTGTTGTAACACCCAGGGGTAGGGCAGTAAAGGTGGAGGTATATGCAATTAGTTGGGCGTGGAAGTGGGTGGGTGAGCATGACAATGGTAATCACCTTGCAGTGGGCAGGACAGTCCTTTACAAGGAAGAATTGCCCACCCAAAATGTCAATAGCATCCTATCAAAAACACTACATGGGCCCATTAAAATAAAAAATGGAACATTTTTAGCCCAGTCTATAATTTTTTTTGGCTTTCATGGTTTTATAAAATAAATTTGAATGGATCAGGTGCACTCTAGGATGGCATCTGCTACCCTAGTTTCTCAAACCTGCCTTTGTGACTAAGTTACCTAGAGGCACTTAAAGTTGACAACTTCCAAACCCTTAACGTTGTACAACCATGTAAATGGGCGGCTCCATCTAAGTTAGCTAAATTATATATTCTCATACCCTTTTAGTACTGGACAGGTATATCAATCACAAGTCCTGCAGTCTTGAGCAAGTCTCTTTTTCTGGTTAGAACTCAGGAAAGGGAAGAGAAAAGCAACATAAGCTTGAGTAATATACAAATTTTTAAAGTTGTAAAAAATGAGTTTTCCACAGATAATTTTGGGATAGTTCAGTCTCCAAAGTCCATAAACAAGAGATATACAACTGTACTTGAGTTGATATTGGTGGATTTCTCTTTGTGATGTCTTAGGACAAACACGTCAGGACTGATCAGAAGGCAGTGCAGCCCCTAAGACTCCCTCAAGGAGAGAGCTAAGATGTATTCATTTTCTTCTGTGTCAATTCAGGCTTAGTATTTTCAAATATGAAGCCATGTCAATTTTAACTCTAATACATGTCTTTTGAGGCAAGCAAAATTATAAAATATAAAAATGTTTAAAGGCAAAACTAAGCAACATTCCATCTCAACAATGCCCATGCCTCCCATTAGCTCCTCATTCTCCTTTATCATGAGAAATGACTGGCATTAACAGCTCACTGTGGTGACTTTCACACATTGCCTTGTTCACAGACATACTTAAATAGGTATGTACATATATGTAAGTACATACATGATGCTATCAGTTTTAATTTTTTGGTTTCTTTGTGTACTCTAAAATGGAATCATTACATACACATTGCTCCAAACATGCATATTTACATTCATAATATATCCTGAACATCTCTTTAAGTCAGTAAATATATGTCTGTTAACATACTTAGTTAAACTGAATGGGAAGGACATGGAAAAGCATGAATGAAGGTTCTCAGACTTTTTGGATTTTAAAGGACAAGACTCTAGAGCCATTCAGCTACAAATGTGCACTATTCTTCAAGACAAAGGAAGAATGATCCTAAAGGCAATTCAGAGATCAGGGCTGCCTCCTTAGTTTCAAAAAGGGAGACTATCACCTCACTTTCAACAGGCAGGATGATCTCTGCCCAAAGACAGGGGTACCCAAAGGGGCCACCCGAAGCCATGAGGAAGGGCTGCCTAGCAGAGGCCTCAGGACCCCTGTCTGGTAGAGCTCCTGGGGCAAGACCTCTACTGCAGTGATTCTGAAGAGCAAGACTGCCAACCCCACGGATCTGGAAGGCAAAGCATCAACCCAAAGGGAATTACCCTTGAGACATAAAGTGTCATGGAGCTCACCTTGCTAGGTTTTGGACTTGCTTGGAACCTACCACCCACTCCTCCTTTCCTATTTCTCCCTTTTGGAATGGTATTGTCTGTCCTATAATATCCTATAGTGAGGGTGGTGTCTTTATGAATGGGACTAGTGCCCTTATAACAGGAGGATAGAGATCTAGCTAGCTCTTTTCTGCCATTTGAGGGCACAACAAGATGGCCGTCTTGTTGTACCAACAACAAGAGTACCAGAAAAAGGGTACTCTTCAAGAGCCCTAACCTGTTAGCACCCTCATCTCAGACTTCCAGTCTCCAGAACTGTGAGAAATAGATATTTTTTGTTTAAGCCACCCAGTTTATACTATTTTGTTATAACAGCCCAAATTGACTAAGACAGACTCCATTCAGGGGATCACTATGTCAAAGGCATGTGCACTTTTACTTTTAATAGATGTCAGATTGCTTTCAAGGCTCTGTAAAGTATAAATTTCCATCAGTATGGCAAGTAACTATATATATCCTTATATTCCTGCAATAGATTTTCTTGTACTATTAAACAATCCCCCCAATTGTGGATATAAAGTATCATCTTATAGTTAAAGGAGCTTGCATGTCTATGACTACTTACTGGTTTGAGCATCGGCAATGCCTTTAAAGAAAATGAGAAGACCATTTAAGCTAACTTACTTAAATTCCCTGTCCTCAATTTCCCCACCTATGAATTAGCATTTAAAAATTAGATGATCTCCCCTGCAAATCTAAAAGTATATGAATCAATGAAAGCAAGATCTACTTGAGATTTTAACACAGTGGGGGTATGGAATTGAACCATTTATGAACTGTTTCTCAACATTTCTAGGGTTAGCCCTGATATTTGGTATTTATTATAATAACTCAAATAATATATCATCTGAGAGAAAAAATAAGGGCAAAATTATCCTAAAACCTACTTGATTTCTGTAAGCAATATCTGCAGATACTTATTCCTTGTCAAATCAAATCAAAGGAATTAATAGGGATGTATACACCCTTACATTATCAGGTTTCATTGGTTCCTTCACATTTCCCATAGACTGCCTTTACAATTACAGTTACTTTATGCTTTCCTCTTAATAAAACCTGGGTTTAACACAAATTCAAGACAAATCTTCCCCAACATAATTAATACATCCACCAAATATATCACATTAAACACAACAGAAAATGAAAATATGCTTTGTGATCAGAATAATGTAAAATTAACCATCCCCAATGAATTCTTGTGAAAAAATTTTATGTCAACCAATCTGAATTAAATTAGTTTATATAACTCCTTTAAAATACCTTTCAATACCACTGAGTCCTTTGTGCTAATAATTTTGGTAACTTTAAATAACAGACTTATTCAAGCCCATCATGAGTACATGCTGTATTTGAGGAAAGATTTATAATCATTGTTTAAAAACTATTCATGTTTCAATGGTGAGATGAGATAATGCAAGTAAAGTGTTCTAATAAGACCTGGCACAAAGTAAAGCCCTATAAACATTGGCTGTTATTCTAAAAAAATGTTTAGCTTTAATATTTTCCCTCCATCCCTATCTGCTACAGCATGCTCCTTTGTAAATGAACTGGCCCAGTCACCTGTGGCCTTACCATGCCTACCACAGTCTAATAAATCTTAATGGTAAATGATAAAAAAAAATTCATGCTTACAGTAAATTGTCCTCCATTTGTGGTATCTACATCAAAAATACATGCCTTGTCATTGCCTATTCTTTATCTCTTACAGTCTATCATGAATATTATTATTCATGTCACATTTTGTTTACTCCACAACTCTGCTTACTATTAGTAATCTAAATAATGTCTTACTTCCTCCAGAGTGGGGCACTTACCACGACACTGAGATTCCCTTCATGCTGTTCAATGCTTCTAATTTTGTGGGAAACCCTTCTCAGATCAAAATTATTCTGCCCAAAACTTTCACCCAATGTTTCTAATTATTTTCTCTTAGCAGAAAAAAATACATCTTCTACATAAAGTTCTTAATATATATTCCACATAAAGTTCACAAAATATTTAAAAGTAGCTATTATGCACCCATTACATATGTTTTCTTCAGAGGAAACATTTCATTTTCTACAATGTTCTCACTGAAAAGATGCTCCCCATCTGAGTCAACTTCCTCCAACCTCCACTGCCTTGTGTCTAACCCCTCATGTCCTTTCCATTCAGGCTCCCTGGTGGCCCAAACGCCTTTTGAAGCAGAGCTCTTGCAACTCACTCCTCAGCTTTGCATTTCTTGACTTCTCTGGTATGTGGCCTTAAACCCAGGATACATACCACATGCCCTTAATCGTTACTTACATGTCTCTAATGGAAACAAATATGCAGGAGAAGTTCCAAGAAACCCCTGGAATGGACTTTAGAATATCCCACTGAACTCACAGAATAAAACTGTGCCTGAGGTCTATCAGTAAACAAATAAAAGATGTAAGGTCACAGAGAACAGAGAGATGAGAATCCTCAGAGGTTTTTTTTGATGATGAACATTCTCAAGTCACAGGTACAGGAAAAAACAGGAGGAAAAAAAGATTAAAAAAGAGGGATCTATTTGACTTTTAAAAAATTTTGTGATTCCTCTTTTCTTTAATGAAAAAATTAGTAAGTAATTTAAAGAAATTCATAACAGCATGCCCAGCAAAGCAAATGGCTGCAACATCATGAATGCTACAAGGAAAAATACCAAGAGAAACAGTAAAATAATGACACAATCACAAAGACATCACTTTTCAATAATTATAGCATCTTTAAATCCATTTTTAAAAATATATTTGATTTTGCATAAAAATCATATTAAGGCTATGAAGCAGTGGTACTGTAATAACACTGAATTGTTTTAAGACAAGTTTACTTTTACAGCCAGTCATTTACATAAGCTTCAAATTTATTGTTCGCTTGATTATTAAATCTAATTTATCAGGGACAATGTTTGGTAGCCTTGCTATTTAGAAATATTGGCATGTCTCTCAAATGAAAGTGTACAGGTTCTAAAATACTTATTAGACAGCAGGTACTGAAGCAATTAACTGATGTTTAATTGAAGTGTAACACACACACACACACACACACACACACACATATATATATATGAAGTACATTATCACAAATAAAAACACCTATATAACTGGTACTTACCAACAAACAAAATATCAACAGCACCCAGAAGGACTCCTCATGTCCTTTACATTCACAATCCCCCACCAAAATTGTCACTGTTCTTACCTCTACAGGCACAAATAAACTCTGCTTGCTTTGAAATTATAAAAAGGAATAATACAGCATGTACTCATTTGGATCTGGATTGTTTTGATCAATATTATGATACTGAGATTTCTCCAAATTGCCAGGAAATTGACTTTTCATAAATATGGAAGCAGTCCCATGACTACTTACAGTATGATTACTCATGGCTGCTCCTTTTTTAAAAAGGCAGGATACTGAGTCTCATCCCAGATCAGAGAATCTGAAACTCTGGGAGGAGGGAGGAGATTAAGCCCAAATCTCTAATTTGTATAAATTCATCCCGTATTTATTTTGCCTACTGAAGCTTAAGACTCTACACTAAAAATGTAATGCCTCTATTCACTTGTTTAATTCTTAGTTCTTACCAAAAGGGCTTTAAAGGAGAAGCATGCTTTTTCTGGCATTATACCAATTTTAGCAGTACTTCAGACTCACACTGATTAGTTGCATTTTTAATAGTTTTAATACCTGAAAAATCTAATAACAACTCTTTCAAAATTCAGTAACTTAACATCATGTATTTCATAAGAGTATCATTCTGTAGCCTTAAAAATTACAGTATCGGTTTTGGGTGTGTTTTTAATTATTTCTAAAATTTCCCCTGCCTTTCATTATGCAGTCACAAAGTGCTTGAAATTTAACAGAGCCAAGTTAATTTCGATGACTTTCTTAAACCTATGTATAATATAATGACAGTTTTACTATTTAAGGATGATCATTTCTAGTAAAATTAGAATAAAAAAGCAGGGAAATACACAACAAAAGTGAACCTTATCTGAGACTTACTGTAATGGAATGTATTTCCTGAAAAGAAGAGGATTGGTGAGATTACATTTCAAAAATCCTTCAGTGATTCAAAAGATCTAAAAAATTACCAATATGTCATGGTCACTCACGTGTGGCTAAGATCAGATTATTAAGTCACAATTAGACTTAACACGCATAATCAGGCTGAAGGAGTCTCTAGTAGCTTCCAATAAATACTCTCTCAACGAATCTCGTACAAATATCTCCCTGATGACACCACAGTCACATTGAGCATGAGTGAATTTCAGAAGCTTAGAGATGCTTCTTCAAGTGAGGCAGTACTTACTGAATGATATGAGCTTTTCAAAGATACCCTTAATCTGTTTCATTGTAGATGCTTCCTTTTTTTTTCTAAGACAGACTCTTTCTTCAACATATCTGAACCAAAATATGATTCTTTAAGAACATAAATGCCAGTATTGGGTAAAATGGATTCTACTTTACTCTTAAAGGCTAATAGTTCTTGATTGGATGAATTCAAGATTTTTAAATTTAAATACTGAAATAGGGTTGCTAAAGTTCAAGGAAAAGGATACAATTTTGGAAATACCAGATTATTCAGATAGCACAAATTTTTTTCACTGAAAGCCCCTTAAAATAGCAAAGATAATAAGCAATTTTATAAGTGTTTATATTACACTTGTAAATCTCAACACAATATTGTGCAATCTTAGCATCACTGTGCAGAAATAATTCCCAAGGAATTCCCTAGCTACCTCCCTTGCCTGCAGGCAGTGTGAGGACTTTCTTATTTTCAATGTCTTCAGGGAAAAAGACTCCACAGCTACCAGTTATAATAGAAATGTTTTAAGTTATTCCTGTCCCTCTAATGTTTAAAGACATGCCAATCTGTACTGCATGTTCCTACATAAGAAAACTGAGACCTGAATTCTACCAGTTAAGAGTCATTGTTAAGAGTAGAACCCTTCTCTCCCCTCATGGCTTTACCTTGAATCACTGAGAAGAAAATGCCAGCAGAGTCTTCCATTCACCGGAGGGAAGAAGCTTCTGTACTTCTCTACACCTTGCTATAGACCGAATGTTTGTCTCCCCCATCCTGTCTGTCCCAGAATTCACATGTTAAATGCTAACACTCAGTATGATAGTATGTGGAGGTGGGATCTTTGGGAAGTGATGAGGTGAACACTCATGAATGAGATCAGTGTCCTTATAAAACACACTCCAGAGTGTTCTTGTCTTACCCAACATGTGAGAACAGAGGGGAGGTGTGGCATCTTTGCACCAGGAAGCCGATCCTCACCAGACACCAAATTTGCCAGTGCCTTGGTCTTGGACTTCCCAGACTCCAGAGGTGTGAAAAATACATTTATGTTGTTTGTTAGCCACCCAATTTATGTTTTTTGTTAAAGCCGCTAAACAGACTAAGACACACCCCTTAGTCTTTTCACCAGTGGAAAAAATAGATATGAAGACAACACCTCCTATGAGGCATGTCCCACAAATTAGAAGTGAGGTTTCTTTGTCTCAAAGGCAGGTTAACAAGCTCCATTATTTTGCCCTTGCTCTCGAGGCAATTTCACTCAGTCTCCATGATAAAGAGGTCATGAAGGATGACCTTGCAGCACCAGCCAAATCTCTGTCCTTACCCTTGTAATGTCTTTTAAAGCCTTCCACTAGATGTGCACATAATTTTAATCCTTCGCTGAAGGGTTTGTTCTCTTCAAAGTAGTAGGAAGCCTTAAAAAGGCTGACTCAAGTCTTAGACTTCTCAATTACAAATATGGAGATAATTCCTCAGATGTTAAATTATAAAGAATAAGATGATATAAAGTGCTACATAAATAATAAAGCACTTTTGAATACTTGCCCCTAGGAATAACTTCCATCATCTATAAAATAATGGTATTAATGAAATTATTTCTAAGGATCCACTAAATTCTAACACTCTTACATCTCCAGCCCAGATCTAGCTTCTGAATCTCATACGTTTAATCCAACTGCCTAATTTTGAACACACATTAGATGAGTATATAAACAGATAAACAAGCCACTTGGCTCTTTCAGAGTTTCAAATTCAACATGTCCAAAAATAAATTCATTGTGTTTCTTTCTGCTTTCTTGCCAGTGTTTCCTACCTTGGTAAAATACATCATCTACCCAGTGACACAACCCAGAGACCAGGAAATTATCTTTGATTCCTCTCTCATCCTCAAATTCAGTTAACCACAAAATGTTTATAATTCTTCGTCCTAAGTATATTTGAAATTGGTGCTCAGGTCTCCATGTGTACTACCATCACCTTAGTCTAAGTCACCATCATCCCTTGCCTGGATGATTGACATCAATTCAAAACTGGACTCCCAAGTGTCATTTTACCTTCTATGTCCTTCACCTCTCTGGAGGCACAGTAATTACTTTAAAATACAAATCTTGCCATGCCATTCATTTGCTTAAAAACACACAGTATCATGTTACTGTTAATATGAAGTCCAGCTTCTCAGCATAACTAAGGAAGCTGCTGCCCCATCCAAGCACTGTCTCCTTCTGCAGTCTCTCCTCACAGCCTGCCAATGCACGATTTCCACTCTTCCATCCTTCTGCCATCCTAATTCCATAAATGTCCCAGGTCCACCTCCCTCACGTACTCACCTTGACAGCTTATATTCATTCTTTAGTTCTTAGCTTCAGTGTTACTTTTTCATAGGAGACTTCTCTGATTCTTCCCAACCTCCTTCTTATATGAATCCTTTATCATATGCTCACTTAGCACTATGTGATTCTCCCATGCAGCACAGGTCATATGTAATTAGTCAATTATAGGGTAATTCTTTAATGACAAATTCAGTCTTTATAGATAGAAAATACATCTGTTTAAAAATGACTGTATCCCAACCATCCTTCAATTGCCTGGCATGCTTTATGTATTAAAGGAAGAAAGGAATTTACTCAAAGAAAACAAAAGCACTAATTTAAAAAGACATTTGCATCCCTATGCTCATTGCAGCATTATTTACAATAGCCAAGATAGGGAAGCAACCTGTGTCCACTGACAGATGAATGGCTAAAGATGTGTTATATATATATATATAATGGAATATTACTCATCTAAGAAAAAAATCTTGTCATTCATGACAACATGGATGGACCTAGAGAGTATTATTTTGAGTGAAATAAGTCAGACAGAAAAAGACAAATACCATATGATTTCATTTACATGTGGAATCTAAAAAACAAAAAAAAATAACAGAAATAGACTCAATACAGACAATAAACTACAGTTGCCACAGGGAAAGTGATAGCAGGATGGGTGTAACAGATAAAGAGGATTAAGAGATACAAACTTCTAGTTGTAAGTCACAGGGATGAAAAGTACAACATAGGGGCTACAGTCAATAATATTCTAATAACTTTGTATGGTCACAGGAACTACACTTATCATGGTGAGCATTTCATAATGTATAGAATTGTTGAATTGCTATGCTATACACCTGAAACCAATATAATGCTGTATGTCATCTATACTTCAATACAATAAATGGAGGGAGGAAGAAAGGAAGAGAGGGAGGGAGGGAGGGAGAATGGAAGGAAGGAAGTTTTGCACATAATGCTGACTATGAAAAAAATGTATACAACACAACACCCCCAGTGAAGAAACTGACATGCTTCTCATGGTGTTTAGGGTGTTTTTTTCTCTTTAGGAGTCAGTAAAAATACAGACTTACAACTTTTGTTTCTACACAATTTAAAGTCCTCTTACATGTCAAGGATTTCCTGATTTTTATTATCACCTACTAATAATAGAGTCCCTGCTAATAATAATTGTTTGTGCCACCACAATAAAGTCCTCCATAAATAAAAAATGAAGTATTAGGTATTTTTTAAAGACTCTATATACTTTTGATGGATTAGAAATAGGGTACTGAAAAATAAGAAATGATTAAAAAGAAGTTATTTGTTTCAGTTGTATTAGTTAAGGTAATATTAACTACAGTAACAAATTCAAAAGTGCATGATGACCCAAACACACAGAAGTTCATTTCTTGTTCATATAAAGTCCAACTTTTTTTTTTTTCCTGAGAAGCAACGGACTTCCACCTAAGTAGCAATTCAGAGAGATAGAGTCCTCGCCTTCTGTGACTCCATATCTCCAAAATGGGGTATGCAAGGCCCCTAGGGCCAGATGTGCCAAATAGTAGAAGACGAGGATGAGGATTTTCTGTCAGTTCTACAGGCAGGACCTGAAATAGAGCTTTCACTTCTATTCACATGACAGTGGATAGATCTGCAATACATAGCTATATTTAAGTCCAAGGGAGACTGGGGAACATGCGAACTGTGTGGTCAAGAAGAGGCAGGGTTTGGTGAAAGCTAGTTGGTCTCTACCAAACTGCTCCCTCTCCAGTAAGATTTCTTGTTGGTCTGCTCTACCCATTTCCCTTATTTTTCCTTAAAGGTTACTCCTAAAATTTGACAATTCTGACTAATAATGGAATATTTAAAGTATAATATAATTATTATATACTGCCTGCAATCTCAACATTAGAATACTTGTAGTGTTTTTTCTTAACAATAATTTCATACAAATGAACATACATTCTTCCCATGGTTAACTTTCTACTTATAATTCTTCCTGCCAGAAAAAAAAAAAAACAGAAAAGGGAAATAATCTTCATAGGTATATTTATAAAGTGATATAAAAACAAAGTTAGTAAGAGAGTGATTTTAGCTTAGGAACTATTCATTTCCTAACAATTGTATAAAGAAACTTGAACAACATGACTTAATTTATGCACATGCTGAATCTGAATAGTAAAATTAGCACCCAGTAAATGTCAGCTACGCTTATCTGTATAGTAATATTAATTTGCATGAATCATTCTCCATTCTAATAGCAGAAAAAAGTGAAACAAAAGAAATAAGATAAAGGGTCTGATAAGTCTGTCAGAGTGACTATAATGAGAAAACATAGATATTCAAGCAAGGTGATGTATGCACCTCACTTTTAAGCCAATACTTTGACCAGAACACCGAAACTTGCTTCAAGGAAATGGCCAATCCAATGTTCTGACCCTCTTCAATCAAATTTTTTCACACAGTCTACCCAAATCCAAAAATATCTCCAAAGATCTGAAAGATTTTGAGGTAGTATGAAATGTGATGTCTTATGATAGTGCATGAGAGCAACAATAAAGTGTCTCCTTGTCCAAGAATTAATTCATTACCTGGAAGATAAACTTAAAATACTAAATATTTAAATACATAGAAGCCAATAAACCTACACAGTCACTAATACACAGAGGAGAAATGGTTATTCAAATGCAAGAGTGAATCCAAATATTCACCCAGACAAGATAATGTCTGTGATATATGACTGGAGAGTTTGGTATAAACTCTACAGATAATGAAGCTGACATTCACTAATGCTAATTTTACTATTCAAATTTAGCATATTCATAAATTAAGTCATGTTGTTCAAGTTTCTTTATACAATTATTATATATACCAGACTTGAACAGTTTATTGTATATTCCAAATTCTGTGTTTATACATAAACACACCAATTAATACAGGCATATAGTGACAATTTAGTCAATCTGAAACAGTCAATTACACAGTAACCTAAAAGAAGCATAGAAATAGAATGTACATAGATGGTCAGCTTTGTGGCACAGATAAAAGAAGCTTAAACACGAGAGGTTAGTTTTTGAACAAGCATGACATGGAGAGAGGGTGTTGTGAACTACTGATTATACACTGTTTCTGTTAGTTATCACACAATTAATTCTACTTGTAATGATTCTGTCCTCATCAAATGTCCTCATAATAATTTAGTTTTTCATGTAGCTCTGCCTAAAATGAAAGAATGTGTTAGTCATGTCAGCATGAATAATTCAGTCCAGTCCACTTGACAGTGATATTTCTCATTGTTCATTAACAATTTGTTCGTAGGTGCTTGATTAACATAATTCTAATCCTAAGGAATGGATCTACTCTCAGTGTTCAACAAGCGTACATTTCTGATCTTAAAGAGCAAGTCAGAGGACCCTGGACTGTGATTAATACAACACAGTAAATTCCATCTTGACAACATCAGGATAGCCTGCCAGTCATGTGATCAGTATCACTTATTTACTACTAACTTTTCATTCAAAATATAACACTGTATGGGACTTGCCAGGCAACAAACCAGTACACCCCAATAAACAGAATGTCCAAACACACACATTTCACAATCACAATGTAAAATTTCTTATCTATACCTCTCCTTTGACAGAGTGACTCCAGATTAAACTTGGAATAAGGTTTATTTTTCATGTTTTCCTTGCTGCCTATTGGTTTGCCCCTCATGGTGGTCCCCCTTGTTTGCCTCTTTTTGGTGGGAAGCTGAAATGAGTCTTTCTTTACACATTGACTTGGAACAATTTCAAATATGGTTTTAATTTCTTTTTGGAGAGAGTAACATTTCATAGGTAAATCAGGTCATCTTAGCATCAAACAGTTCTACAATTTTTCTTACATTGTCTTTCCAACTGTCACTGCATCCTATGGCAATAGCCCCACAACCTCAGGAGGCTGCCCAAGAATACGGAACCAGAATGGCTTAGAAGGAAACTGTAAACTTACAGAAAATATAATGGGCATTCTGCCTCTGATCTCTTAACCATAGAGAAGTAGAAAAATTTATACAATATAAGACAAAATAATATTAATATTCACTATTACTTTATATACTAATAAAAACACTAAACTATGAGACATTAATTACAAGACATATCCTCATTTCAAAGAGTTAAAATGTGAACAAAAAATATACAATCTAGAATTAATGAACTACAGCATTGGCTTCATTGCTCCTTTGAGCCTGGACTCACTAAAGTCGGCATCAAACCCAAGGCACTTTTTGTTGGAAAGATGTAGTGCAAGGAAAGGGTTTCAGCAGGCCAAAATGAGTCTTTTAAAAGATAACTCAATGTCCTACCTGGTGTTTCTGATCTAGCCACCACAAATTACATAAACTTCCACCTACCCACTGACATTTTTGGCCAGAATTCTTTAAGCTCCCTAGAATCAGCTTCTCTTGTAAAACTTCATTTAAATCTATTCCATCTCCATTAGGAACCTTTTGAAGTGATGGATGTTTGCTCTCTTGTTGTAACGGTCCAATGGGTGTATACATACTGTCAAAATTTATGAGATTGTATACTTTAAATATATGCATTTCACTATGTGAATTACACTGTTAAACTTGTTTAAAAGATCAGTAATGTTCAGGCCTGAAACAAAAGGAAGCCCACCTAGCCCAGTGAACTTCCTAAGGGACTGAGAGTCAAGTGGAGAAGACAATCACATAAACAAACAATTACACTGCAGTAAGAAATTCGAAAGAGCACTGGTGAGCCAGCCACTAGCTCTGGGGTAATTATCTAGAATTGGTGTTCAAAGACAGCATCCTGGTAGAAAGGATGCCTCTGATATGATTTGAAGTACGATAGTGATAGATATAAAACACCAAGCACACAAGAAGGATGAGGCCTCTAAAAAATTAACTTTAGTTGTTCAGCTTCATGGTATTGTTAAAAATAAATGTTTAATCATATCTGCTCCACTATAGTTTCTGCTAATGAGAAATTGTTCAATAATGTGTCCTTTCCACATATGTTTTTCCCTCTTCTCTTTTAGGTTTTATTGTTAAGTGTTTTTGCTTTATGGATAAAATATACATGATAATGAACTATGCAAAGGCTATATGAAAACATAACAAAATATTATTATCTAGTGGATTTAGCAGTGGCATATTGAGTAGATGCATTTGGGATTACTTCAAGGAGATATTTGTTGCTACTGTTGAAGGTTACCTGATGACTATACATTTGATAGAGATCCTTGGATAAATTCTTTCAAATTGGGTCCTGAGTGCCCAAAAAAGTACTAGATTATAACACAGTTCCTTAAATAATTGAAAGCATATTATCTTTATATATAAACCTGGAAACTTACTAGCAATACTAAAGTATAACTTAGTTATCAATGTTATATTTGGCATGTAAATGCATGATTGTCTTATATTTATGTGCTCTAAAAGGACTAGCAGCTCCAACTCCTTTTTACCTGGTCACTCCTAACACGTCTGCCTTAGTTCCCTAGAGCTTCCATGACAAAGCAATGCAGACACAGTGGCTTAAAATAAGAGAAATATGTCCTTTCAAAGTTATGGAGGCCTAGAAGTCTGAACTTGAGTTTCAACAAAGCTATACCCCCTCTAAAAAACACTAGGGAAGAATCTTTGATGCTTTCAGCTTCTGGTTATAGCCAGCAATCCTTGGCTTAGAGATGTTCCCATCCAATCTCTACCTCCATCTTCACATGACCTTCTTCCCTGTGTGTTTCTATGTCTTTTGGTCTTCACATGGACTTCTTATAAGGACACCATCACTGGACTTCAGGTCCATCCTAATTCAGTATGACCTCATCATAACTAATCACATCTGCAAATATCCTATTTCCAAATAAGATCACATTCCAAGGTTTGGCATGGACAGAAAATTGGAGAGACACTATAGTACAGTATGACCCAGTAAAGTCTACCTCTGGTGCACCCTCAAAACTTGCCAATCCTACTTGCAAAACATATTCACACACCTCAACATCCTCAAAAGTCTTAAACCATTCTATTATTAATTTAAAATTCAAAATCTCATCTGAATATCCAAACTAAAAGTTCCAAATATGGTCATCTAAATCAGGTATAGGGTGAAACTCTGGGTATTGTCCATTGTGAAGCAAAATTACTCTCCATCTATGAGTCTGTGAAACCTAAAAAACAGGTTATCCTCTTCAAAAAGAGGGTAATGGTGGGACAAGCATAGAAATTGATATTGCCATTCCAAAAGGAAAAAATTAGAAGGCACAAAGCAGTTTCATCTCCCAAACAAGTCCAAAATCCAGCAGAGAAAATTCCTTAAGGACTTAACATCTGAGAGTAACTCTCTGTTGTTCTTTTCTCTGTGGCCTCTAGGGAAGCCCTGCCCTTTTGATTATTAATTTGGAAGTCATTTTTTCAACTACTGATGAAGGCTACTAAACATTTTTTTATAATTTAAAAAACAGTATTTCATTTGTACAAAATAAACATCTGATACATCTGACAGAATCTAAATCAGTGCAGTGTAATTTATATCTCTATAATTTTTTTGATATTCAAGAAAAGGAAATTATAGAAAATAGAAAGTTGAATATTCTTTACTATACCTAAATTTCTTTTTTTGTTCAGGACTACAGGCATACTGCATTTCATTGTACTTTACTTTATTGTACTTTGCAGATACAGGCATACCTCGTTTTACTGTGCCTCCCTTAATTGCACTTTGTGAATATTGCATTTTTTACAAATCAAAGAATACAAGACTTCAGTAGAGGAAGTAACTGCAGATGTTGTAGAAATAGCATGAGAACTACAATTAAAAATGGAGCCTGGACACTGGTACAGCACACACCAGGACACTCTCAGTCTGTGCCCATTAGGCCTCTGGCTCTCCTGACAGGAAACCTCCACATGGTACTCACCAGGACTCCTCTAGTGAACATTCCTCCAGCTCCTGGACCTCCCGCAAGAATCCCTGCAGCAAACACAGGGACTCCACCAGCCTGCACCCATTTCAACTCCAAAGATACTCCTGGTTCACACCCACCTGGCCTCCAGCCCTCTCCCAGGATGTCACCAGGAGGAGTTCACTGGGACTCCTGGGCCACATTTACCTGGCTTCTAGCCACCCAGCCAAACCTGCAAGGGTCTATCCAGAGCATTCTACAGTCAACCAAGGGAACATTCCTGCAACAGGTCAGTCCTTCAAGTCTAGGATATGTAGCTATTTCATTTAATTCACAGAAACAAACATAGAAAGTAAAACAAAATGAGGAGACAGAGGAATATGCTCTGAATAAAAGAATAAGACAAAGTTCATAAGAACTAAATGAAATGGAGTTAAGCTATCTAAATGAGAAAGAGTTTGAAGTAATGGTTATAAAGATGCTCACTGGAAGTGAGAGAAGAACAAACTCAGAGAGGACTTCAACAAAGTCATAGCATAAAAAGAAAAAATTAGGGTTGGAAAATAAAATAAAAGGAATCAACTGCAGATTATAGGAAACAGAATAATGATCAGCAATCTGGAATATAGGGTAATGTAAAACACTCAAGCTGAACAATTAAATTTAAAAAGAATTTGAAAAAATCAGGATGGGTTAAAGGACCTCTCAGACAACATCAAACATACTAACATTCACATTATGGAGTCCCAGAAGGAGAAGAGGAAAGTGTCAGAAAACATTATTTGAAGAAATAATAGCTGAAAATTTCCCTAACATGGGACCGAAATAGACATCCTGGTCAAGGAAGCACAGAGAGCCCCAAACAAGATGAACCCAAGAAGGTCCACACCAAGACACACAATAATTAAAATAACAAAGAACAAAAACAAAAAGAGAATCTCAAAACAACAAGAGGAAAGCAACTAGCTATATACAAGGGAAACTCCACAAGGCTACCAACTGATTTTTCAGCAAAAACTTTACAGGCCAGAAGGGAGTGGTGTGATATATTCAAAATGCTGAAAGGAAAAAAAAACATACAACCAAGAATACTCTACCAAGCAAGTTAACCTTCAGATTTGAAGGAGAAATAAACAGTTTCCAGATAAACATAAGTTAAAGGAGTTCACCACTACCAAACCAGCCTCAAATGTTAAAGGGACTTCCTTAAAAGAAAAAGAAAAGGCTGTAACTAGAGGTAAGAAAATATGAAAAGCAAAAATTTCACAGCTAAAAGTAAATACATATTAAAGGTAGTAGATTAATCATAAAAAAGCTAGTATGAAGGTTGAAAGACAAGTAGTAGTATCAGTTCTATCTTTAAAAATTAGATAAGGCACTCACAAAATAAAAGTGTGAAATATGACATCATGTAAATAAATTATGGAGAACGGGGAGTAAAAATGTAGTGATGAAAGAATGCATTCAAACTTGTGACCGTTAACTTAACACTGGCTATTATATACATAGGATGTCATATATGAATCTCATCTCAACCTGAAACCAAAATCCTATAATAGATACACAAAAAAAACAAAGAGAAAGGAATCTAAAAATAACACAAAGACATCATTCAAGAGGAAAAGAGTAAGAGAAGAGAGGATGACATAATAACTAAAATATTCAATTTTAACAAAATTGCAATAAGAACACATCTATCAATAATTACTACAAATGTAAGTGGTCTAAATGCTCCAAACAAAAGAAATAGGTTGACTGAATGGATAAAAAACAAGGCCCATCTACATGTTACCTATAAGAAATACCCTTTAAACACAAAGAACAAAAGTGAAGGGATGGAAAAAGATATGGAATAGCAATACTTACATCAGACAAAATAGACTTTAAAGCAAAGAGAATAAGAAGAGACAAAGAAGGACATTGCATAATGATAAAAGGTTCATTACAGCAAGATAAACAAATGTTTATGTATCCAACATAGGAACAAGTACATATATAAAGTAACTATTAACAGACATAAAAGGAGAAACTGACAGTAATACAATAATAGAAGCAGACTTTAACACCCCACTTATATCAATTAACATATCATCCAGACATAAAATCAACAAGAAAATGGTAGCTTTGAATGACACATTAAACAAAATGTATTTAAAAGATATATACAGAATATAAAAACCAAAACCAGCAGAATACACATTATTTTCCAGTGTTCATGGAACATCCTCCAGGATAGAACATGTTAGACAAAACAAGTCTCAATAAATTTAAGAAGACTGGAATCATATCAAGCATCTTTTCTGACCACAACGGTATGAAACTATAAATCAATTATAAGAAAAAAAATGGAAAAAAAACACAACCATGGACTAAAGAACATGCTACTAAATAATCAATGGGTTAACAAATCAAAGAGGAATCAAAAATACATGAAGACAAAAGAAAATGGAAACACAACAGCTCAAAAATTTGGAGATACCCATGCTCCTGGCTAGGAAGAATTAATATTGTCAAAATGGCCATCCTGCCTAAAGCAATCTAGAGATTCAATGCAATCCCCATCAAATGACCAACAGCATTCAACAAACTGGAACAAATAGTTCTAAAATTCATATGGAACCACCAAAGACCCCGAATAGCTAAAGCAATCCTGAGAAGGAAGAATAAACTGGGAGAGATCTCGCTCCCCAATTTCAAGCTCTACTACAAAGCCATAGTAATCAAGACAATTTCGTACTGGCACAAGAACAGAACCACAGACCAGTGCAACAGAATAGAGTCTCCAAACATTAACCCAAACATATATGGTCAATTAATATATGATAAAGGAGCCATGAACATACAATGGGAAAATGACAGCCTCTTCAACAGCTGGTGTTGGCAAAACTGGACAGCTACATGTAAGAGAATGAAACTGGATCACTGTCTAACCCCATACACAAAAGTAAATTCAAAATGGATCAAAGACCTGAATGTAAGTCATGAAAACATAAAACTCTTAGAAATTAACATAGGCAAAAATCTCTTGGACATAAACATGAGTGACTTCTTCATAAACATGTCTCCCCGGGCAAGGGAAACAAAAGCAAAAATGAACAAGTGGGACTATATCAAGATGAAAAGCTTCTGTACAGATACCATCAACAGAACAAAAAGGTACCCTACAGTATGGGAGAATATATTCATAAATGACAGATCCAATAAAAGGTTGACATCGAAAATATATAAAGAGCTCATGCACCTCAACAAACAAAAAGCAAATAATCCAATTAAAAAATGGGCAGAGGAGCTGAACAGACACTTCTCCAAAGAAGAAATTCAGATGGCCAACAGACACATGAAAAGATACTCCACATCGCAAGTGGGAATGTAAATTAGTTCAACCATTGTGGAAAGCAGTATGGAGGTTCCTCAAAAAAACTCAGAATAGAAATACCATTTGACCCAGGAATTCCACTACTAGGAATTTACCCTAAGAATGCAGTAGCCCAGTTTGAAAAAGACAGATGAACCCCTGTGTTCATCATAGCACTACTTACAATAGCCAAGAAATGGAAGCAACCTAAGTGTCCATCAGTAGATGAATGGATAAAGAAGATGTGGAATATTATTCAGCCATAAGAAGAAAACAAATCCTACCATTTGCAACAACATGGATGGAGCTAGAGGGTATTATGCTCAGTGAAATAAGCCAGGCGGAGAAAGACAAGTACCAAATGATTTCACTCATATGTGGAGTATAAGAACAAAGAAAAACTGAAGGAACAAAACAGCAGCAGAATCACAGAACCCAAGAATGGACTAACAGTTACCAAAGGGAAAGGGATTGGGGAGGAAGGGTGGGAAGGGAGGGATAAGGGTGGGGAAAAAGAAAGGGGGCCCTATGATTAGCACGTATAATGTGGGGGGGCGCATAGAGAGGGATGTGCAACACAGAGAAGACAAGTAGTGATTCTACAGCATCTTACTACGCTGATGGACAGTGACTGTAATGGGGTTTGTTAGGGGGATTTGGTGAAGGGGAGAGTCTAGTAAACATAATGTTCTTCATGTAATTGTAGATTAATGATAACAAACTGAATTAAAAAAAAACTAAACCCAAGCCAAGAACTTTAATATAATAAAGATTAGAGGTGTAAACAAGTAGATAACAGAAAAAATAATAATAAGATAGTCAACAAAACCAAAGCCTGGTTCTTTGAAAAGATCAAAAAAATTGACAACTGTACCTAGACTGACCAAGAAAAAATAGGTTTCAAATCACTAAAATTATGAATGAACAAGAGAACATCACTTGTTGACATTACAGAAACAGAAAGAGTAGAGAATACTCTGAATAATTGCATGACAACAAATTAGATAAATTAGTTAAAACGGACAAATATCTGAAAAGACAAATTACCAAGACCTACTCCAAAAGCAATAAAATCTGAATTCACCCATGACAAGTAAAAAGATTAAATTAGTAATCAAAAAACTTCCCACAAGAAAATACTAAGACCCTGGTAATTCTACCAAATGTTCAAAGAAAAATTAGCCTATAACAAATCCCTTACTAATTTTTTCTAAAAAGAGTTTAAAAATAGAAAAGGAGGAAATGCTTCCAAATTCATACTATCTATTCTATTACCCTGATATGAAACACAGTAAAAGACATTATAAGAAAAAGAAAACTACAGATAGGCAAGAAAATCCTCAACAAAATAATAATCAACCAAATCTGGAAATTTATTTTAAAAATGATGTATATATATATGACCAAGTAGGATTTATTTCAGGAATGCAAAAATACATTCAACCATTCAACATATGAAAATTAATCAGTGTAATACACCACATAAATCAAATAAAGGACAAAAAATAATCATTTCAGGAAAAGCATTTGACAAAATCCAACAACCTTTCATGATAAAAACACTCAGGAATCTAGGATTAGATGAGAAATTACTCAACTGTAGTCTATAAAATCCACAAGTAATATCATACTTCAGAGTGAAAAAAATAATGAATACTTTTCTCCTAAGATCACAAACTAGGATGTCCCTCAAGTCACTTCTATTTGGTATCATATGGAGTTTCTAGACCTGGCAATTAGGCAAGAAAAATAAGTTAAAGTCATCAAAAAACAGGAGAGATTTAAACTACATTTGCAGATGACATGATCTTACATGTAGAAAATCCTAAAATTTCCACTAAAATCTATTTGAGGCAATAAACAACATCAGTAATGTTTCAGGATACAATATCAACACACCAAAAATCAATTATGATCTACTAGAAATAAACAATCTGAAAATAAAATTATGAAAACAATTCCATTTACCATATCATAAAAAATACACTTAGGAATAAATTAACAAAAGAATATAGAATATGCACTGTAAACTCTAAAATTTTCTGGAAATAAATTAAATAAGACCTAAATAAATGGAAATATGTATGTGTTCATGGATTGTTAGATAGCAATATTCACCAAAGAGATCTACAGATTCAATGCAATCTCTATTAAATTCCTAGTTGACTTTTTTAAAGAAACTGACAAGTTGAACCTAAAATCCATATGGAAATACTAGGGATTTATTATAGGAAGAAAAGATAAATTAGACTTCATCAATATTAAAAACTTTTATGCTTCAAAGGACACAGTCAAGACCCACAGAATGGCAGAAATTACCTGCAAAACACCTATCTGGATTTAGTATCAAGAATATGTAAAGAACTCTTTCAACTCACAAATAAATTTACAAATAATCCAATTTTTAAAAAGCCAAAGGATATAAATAAAATTTCTCAAAGAAAAATATTACAAATCACCAACATGTCCAGTAACAGATGTTCAACCTCAGTCATTAGGGACATGCAAATAAAAACCCCAGTGAGATACCACTTCATACACACTAGAATGGTTATCATTAAGATGACAGAAAGTGTAGAAGAAGATGTGGGGAATCTGTGACACACACATTGCTGTTGGGAATGTAAAATGGTGCATCCAGATTGGCAAACAGTTTGGTGGTTCCTCAAAAGCTGAATATGGAGCTCCCATATGACCAAACAATTCTACTCTTAGATATGTACCCAAGAGAACTGGAAACATATGTCCACACAAAAATTTGTACAGGTAAATTCATAGCAAGATTATTTATAATGGCTGAAAAGTAGAATCAATCACAATGTCCATCAACAGATGAATGGCTAAACATAATGTAATATATCCATACAGTGGAATATTATTCAGCCATAAAAAGGAATAAAGTACTTGTTCTTAATACAATATGGGTGAACCTTGAAATCATTATGGTATGTGAAAGGCAGCAAACACAAAGGCCATACATTGTATGATTCCATTTGTATGAAATGTCCAGAAAAGGCAAATTAATAGAAACAGAAAGTAGATTAGAGGCTTCTAGGGGTTGAGGGGAGAGAAAAAAGGGAGTGCCTGCTAAATACAGGGGAGATTTTTGGTATGCTGAAAGCATTCTGGAGTTAGATAGTAGTGATGTTTGTACAACTTTGTGAATAATAGTAAAACCACTAAATTGTATACTTAAGTGGTTAAATGTTATGGTGTATGATTTTTATCTCAATAAAAAGAAGTGAAAGCAAAAATTATGATTTATTGATGTACAAATCACTGTGTGCTCTACTCATTTGACTAGGCTATCCAGTGGGCCTTTTGACCCTATCTATGGTTGTCCAAATTATATAATTTCCTCCAGTTTATGTTTACTCTTCTGCCTTCAAAATCAGATGCTTGGATATGTTTTGAAAATTTGAGAATTCTTCACTAAATATTCTTGAAGTTAGTAAGTCAAACTTCCACTAGCTCTTTAAAAACTCAGTGTCTGCTAGCTCTTGGTAGTCTATGCCAACATTTGGCATTTACATGTTTACAGTTTGTCTTCCTGCATGTACATATACATAATTCCCTTCTCCAGAGGACTCTTAGCTGTCTTCTGAGATATTTCTGCTTCCAATATCTAAGCCCTGTGATGACTCTCAGGATTAACCACACCTACTCCTGCCATATACTAGTTTCTCAGCTCTCTTGTATATACTATTGCCGCTGCCTGCATCTTCCTTAAGATATTCATTAGGCATACATCCTCACTTCATTCAAACTTTTGCTCAACTGTCAATCTCCTCTTTCTTGAACATCCCTTTGAAAATAGCACCCTCATTAGACTCTGTCCCTTTCAATTTCATTTTATCTTCCTAGCTCTTATCTAACTTAGAACACTTACATACTTCTATTCTTTTGTTTACTGTTAAATGATAGAGGGCAAAGTCCTGGTCCTTATTCTCAGCATCTAGAACTGCAGCCATTGTATAATAAGTGCACAAGAGATACTTGAATGAATGACTAAAAAGCTGTCTTAACATAATCTTGAAAATTATCACCCATCCACTAATATATTAAGAATTTTATAGACAGACTTCCTTATCCCTCTGAAAAAGTATAAAACTAACAATTAATTTTAGTCTCCTTATCTTTCAATCCCCAACACTCCCTTCCTTTAAAGGAAGTTTTGGGGTTTTGCCTCTCTAATAACTTTCCTTATCAGATGGTTAGAGGGGAAAGAAAAACCTTAATAAAATCACCCCTGGATCTCCAGTATTTTAATGTTCCCTAAGTATATTTATTGAAAAAGTACCAAACATAAGCCAAAGCTTGATAACTCAGGACAATATATCATTGGAGGAAATATCATTTTCAATAGTCTTTCCAAACGTATGTGTGCAAGATAAGTAAAGCAAGCTACTGTTTGATAGCTACATGACAAAATTCCTAAAAGTTGTCTCTAGAAAAGAGGACTTTTTTTTTTCTAATAGAAGCTCTTTACAGTGGTATTTTGAACATGGATCTCTGTATAAGACGAATTCCCAATTTATGGGGGAATTGGATACAAACACGTACATTAAGGGAAGCAGATTAAAATGCACCACTGTATGTATAGATTTCCAGTCAGAACAGAGGAATCTCTTATCTCTCATCAGGAAACATGTGAGATGAATTTCTCACTTAGCTAATTAATTTACACTTTAGTCACCAATGCTGGAAGGTAGCTTGGCTAACTTAGTGGTCTAATGCTAGGATGAGTAATAATAATTCACATTTATAAAGGGTTTCAGAATATTAATTATTTAATCCACACTATATTGCTCCATTGTAATTCAGAATTATTGCATGTGCTTTTTAAGCCATGGAAACTGATCTAAATCAATTAAAATCCATGCTAAAAGCAAAGTTCCTGGCCTTCAAGTTGGTGCTCAGTCCATTTTGCCTTGCCACTTCAGCCCTTTCAACTCTGTGATAGTTTAATTAACCTCTCTTGCTTTGAATCTGTCCATAAAATGGTGATAATAACACTAAGCTTACAGTAGTATATTGTGCAAATTAATTGATTTTTGGGAAGCACTTTCAGATCTATGGAAGGAAAGTATTAGTTGTAAATATCCCAGCTGGTTTAAATGATAAATGATCATTTTTCATTTCATTTATCAAAAGCAATAGTGACAGAGATATTGAATAATGTATAAAATGATGAAAAATTCTTTCCATCACTCAAAGAAAGAGTGCTTGAAACTCCCACTTCCATTGAGCCAGCCATGACTCATTCATTGGAAGGAAGGCTATGATTCATTCCTTCCACAACTACCAAGGCTAATGAGCATTTCCCAGTACAAAGAAAATATTGGTCATTTCTGACAACGTGGTTTCTCATTTATGGTTGTATTTTAAATATGTGTACAATATTCCAACTTACAGCATACTTCTATGCAGTTTGGAGTGTAAGTTTTCTGAAAAAAGGACACAATTTGCTAGATTTATATTTTACAGAACCCTGGCCAGAGCTGTAAAACATTTGTTTTAGCACTATCTTAGTAAGAGTTCTTATAAACTAGCTACTGTTTACTTATAAGCAAATATTGTATGGTTTCAGTGAAAATGCTATCCACATGATGAATCTCAAAGAATTATTATTTCATTTGTATCTATTTTCTTCAATTAGTTTATTGATGTATTTCTATAAAACATGAACTTCACTCTGGAAAAAAAAAGAATACAACTAAGTTATTTCATCTTAAAGCTACAAATAATATAACTACTTTTATTTCAGACATGAACCCAAAGTTGGAGCTCCAAAGCCATATAACCTAGAATTATAAGGTGATAAAATGCTGGTGTTTAGTACAAGAAATGAAATACTAAACCTTAAAATGTGACTAACGGATCTTACATCAAAACTCAATACCCATTGATTTTTTTTCCCCAAAACAGGAGGCATAGTTCCCCTCTAAGTGGCCTCTCTAATGTAGAACTCTTCCCCCCAACCTCCAGTCTCCAGATTCCCCCAGCCAGAAGTATAGGCTTAACACAATACAATCTTTAAAAAGGCACAAATTCCATTCAATCCAAGAGGCAGATTTAGTTTCTGGCTTGAAAAGGAAGTAGCCATAATTAGAATATGCCAAACAGATATATACCTGTCTGTCAGTCCTGCCCTAGAATGCCAGTACATCCTCAGTAAAGACAAATCCTGATACCCAAGGTTAACTAAGGTTTTGAGGCCTATCAAGATCCCATTTAACCTACCCATATCTCCTTTCTAATAGCCACCTCATTACAGAGATGTTTGTGTGTGTGTGTGAACATACATATTCGTCCTATTTCAACTTTGCAAACACACAACCTCCTACCTGAACAACAGAAACACCTTTATAAACTTGTTGTTTCATATCTTTTGTGCAGTTAAAAATTTAATCACTGCTCTTATTTCATACACTAAGACAAACTAGTTTTTCTATTCAGGCTTTCACAAAGCATTAAACACCATTTATGTGTTTTGGCATCACCTTCAAGTAAAGGAACTTCCCTATTCAGAGTCAAGGACATTAACCAAACAAAAACATGAATCATTCTAATTACCAACTTTGTGACAATTTGAAAAAACCTAGTAAAGCAAAAATTTTCATATTATTCCTCAAAGGATCTGTTTAACTTAAAAATCTCAAAATTAATGCCCATAGCATGGTTATTATTTTAAAAATAGGAAATACCATGTGTTGGCAAGGATGTGGAGAAATTAGAACTCTAGTGCATTGCTGGTGGAAATATAAAATGGTATACCCTCTGTGAGGAGATTGTCAGCTCCTTAAAAAGTTAAAAATAGAATTACCATAAGATCCAGCAATTCCACTCTTAGGTATATACCCAAAAGAACTGAAAGCAGGGAATCAAAGAGATAAATGCATACCAATGTTCATAGCAGCATTGTTTCCCAGAGCCGAAAGGTTCCAAAGGTCATGCCATACCCATCAATAGATGAATGGATAAACAAAATGTGATGTACATACCATGAAATATTAAAGGGAATGAAATTCTGATATGTGGATTAACCCTGAAGTAATTATGCTAAGCAAAATAAGCCAGACACAAAAGGTCAAAAATTATATGAGTCCACTTATGTGATGTCCCTATAATAGGCAAATACATAGAGACAGAAAGCAGAATAAAGGTTACCAGAGGCCAGGTTAAGAGGAAGGGGAAGTTATTATTCAATGGGTACAAGGTTTCTGTTTATGTAGATGAAAGGGTTCTAGAAATGGACTGCGATGATAAGTGCACAACACTGTGAGTGTACTCAATGTCACTGAGTTGTGCACTTAAAAATAGTTAAAATGATAAGTGTTATATATATTTTAACCACCAAAAAATAGTTCAAGTCTAATAGGAATTATTGTAGTTTATTTGTTCAGAATTTTTCATTGCCACTTGACTAATTATATTTTTCATAGCAACTAGCGGTCTTAATTTGGCCCCAATACATATACCATAAAGGTGTGTGTGTCTATCACATAAAAAACAATTTCAGAAATTGGAAAAAGGTATATGCAGCATTCTAATTTATTAGATGAGGGAGTAAACATAAAATTTACCTTTGTAATTTTGCTGAAGTTTACAGCAAAATATCCTTTTTGAGGTGTATTAAACGCTAATCATTTTCTTGAAAGATTAGCAGCAATTATCATTAAGGTTTAAGCATTTAGCTGTGACTACTGCAATAAATCTTATTAAAATAACTGAAACATACTTTTTTCGCATGTGGCAACCTGTCTCTGAATCACAACCATCTGCAAGTAGTGATTGCCTGGTACACACAGATGGGAGTAAAACAACGATCAGGCTATACCATTCTTTCATCATTGCTGGTACCAAACAAACTGAAATCTGAGTCAGACTATTTGCATTTGAAAGATTATATGATCTCTGTAATTAACAAATACGCTTTGGCTTTCTGATATGAAATGTGGGATACTACCTGACTGAAAATAAACTTGAACTGTGTAACCCCTCTCTCTAATCTCTGACTGCCTATAAAAAAAAATCAGACATTAACAATAGAGGAGCAGGTTTCAAGTTTTTATAGTGCACAATTCCTTTACAGATTTAAAATGACAGAAGAGAAGAGAATAATTTATTCTTTCTGGCTTATGGTACAGAATCATGAAGGCTCTTGGTCCATAATTTCAGGGCTACACTAAACTCCTGTCAGACTAAATCAGTTACAAAGGTGAGCATCTTGTTGTCCTATCTTGCTGTTCCTTAAGGCAAGAAAAAACGACCCACATTACTCACCCAAGGCCAAAATCATTAAATAAGAAAAAAGGAAGCCAAAAATCAAGAAGTTTAATATCTTTCTAGGTGTCACCACATTTTAGCTAATAGCACCTACCTCTACTGTATTGACAGAGAAAGGAAAGAAATTTGAGTTCTGCATGGTAACGCAGAGTGCTGAGTTTGGAGTTGGACAAGCCCTGCTTTTAAACATGTGCTAATTACAGAGCATTTACCCAGACCAAACTACTTAAATTTTTGGAGCCTCTGTACCCCTCATCTGTAAATTAGAGAGAATAAGATTTACATACATGCTGGGTTCCTGTGAGGTTTGAGAGAGGAAATCTAAAAAGGTGCTTAGTACATTGGCATATAGATGCTCAGTTCTCAATGCTTTTTTGTTAAATAAATAAATACTATGTCAGGGGTAATGATAAACTACCTTGACATTTAAAGGAGTGATTTTGTCTATGAAGTATTTTTGAATCTTAATTAACCTCTGAGTATTCCTTACTTTGCCAAGAGTCCAGCTAGTAATGAAACACATGGACCTAGAGGGTCAGAGTGCCAAGGCTTGAATCCTGCTTCCTCCACCTTCTAGTCAGTTACTTAATTTCTATGTCCTTCTCTTTACTCATCTGTCAAGTAGAGATAATAGTCATCCATTCCAAGTTTTGTTGGGGAAATTAAATGGGTCAATGTATTTACATAATTTAGAAAAAGCCAGGCTTCTGTCACTGTCGATAAATATCAGCTAGCTGCTATTCAGTTCTCTGCTATAGAGGACAGACATAGTCCTAGACTTCATGAGGCTTACAGACTGCTGGAAAGACAAACATTAAAAAATAATAATATATAACTGCAAGTTGAAAGGCCAGAAGTAAAAGAGGATCTGAGTACAATTAAGGCTGATCCTGTGATATTTGAGCTAATTATTTCATGTCAGGTTCTTCACCTGAGAGATCTTACAAATGTGATCTATATGATAGTGACTGTAGGAAATACATAAATATCATACTATACAGCCCCTAGTAAAAGAAAAACCTTTGTGCATGTTAGTTTCTTGCTTCTCTCTTCACCATGGTATCTAATCATTTAGATAAGTGCTTATCTTTTTCACTGTTTGTCTGAAGATTATTGTTGCTATTATTTTTGCAAGGAAAAGTTTCTTAACCTCAAATGACCTCATTCTTTGAGACACCAGATGCTGAAGATATTAAAATTATATTTAAAACACTGTTACATTCAAATTAAGATGTATTTTCTGCTAGATTACATTTTTAAAAGACAGTCATCACATATTACATACACTTAGATATCAAATGACTGCATTTACATTTGAACCAAAATAAAAGATGAAAGTGGTTAATGAAGTTCTAATTCATTGCCTTGAATGTTTTTAGCCTACTACATCCAAATTATTTTTTTTAAATAACAACCCCTAGAAAGGCTAATGCAGTGCAGATGACTCCCCAAATATTTGCAATAGGCCACGTGAACACTGCTGCAGCATCTCAACAATTGACTATAATAGATTTAAGGGGGAATGATAGGCTGCCTTGACATTTAAATAGATAATATTTTCCATTAAATCTTTTTTAAAAAACCTTGATTAACACCAGAAATATTTCTCACTTTACCAAAAGAAACCCTCATTAAGGAAATTTTCACTGAGTTACATACAATATGCTCATCTGTGCACCATGAACTTGTTTTTACTCTATATTCAAAGCTGTATGTTTATTTCTCTGTTCTAGTTCAGTTCTAAAAGCCAAAAATATGAAACAGATGTGGTGAATTTCTGTGTACTGTGAAGCACAATTATGCTTCTTTCAATTGCTTAGGCTAAACAGTTGCCCTCCCTAGAGCACGTCGAAACTGTATGAGATTCTTTACGGCCAAGAATCCAGCTTGCTACCTGCCAGGGACTAGATTTGGCAGGCCACAGCCGGCTGATTGCACTCCATGCTCCCTTACTGTCCTCCCAACCAAAGTCTGTGAAACACAAAAAATAAACAGAGAAAAGTTCAGTTAAATGGTCATGCCATCTTATCCTTAAAAGATCAAGCTGTTTGATAGAGCATTTCAAGGTCCATTTTATGTGGACTTTAACAGCATTCAAAAAGGAGCTCAGTCTGTCCTGCTTCTGAACTCACAGACATATTGGGCTATAGCCAAGAGCAAAAAAAGAAAAATCTTCCAAAGTACTTGTTGCGGCCATTATGTCTGTAAACCTGTGTATAGCAGATGAGCCTATCTGTATTATGTATCAAAAGTGCAAATGTTGATTTTTCTTTTGCTGAGAATAGTTTAAAAACATGTGGAAATTGCTATAATTGACGAGAAAGCTTGAAACAAATGGTAATTTTGTGCTCAAAAAGGAAATTTTCTTCAGGCTGTGGGAGGTGAGGAAAGGAAGTTTCCTTTTCTTCTAAAATGAGTGAATGCTGAAAATAATGGCATTCATAGAATTCTGCCTTGATCTTGTCAGTTTACAACTTCAAAAGGGTTTTAAAACAAGAGTTAGAAATGGACATATTCATATAGGGATATTAACAGAGTACTCACAGGGGTCATAAGTTTGACATAATAAGCAGACTAGCAGTCTCATAAAATGTATGTTTTTCATCAAAGGGAATAATGCATCACCATTTGTTCATTCAGCATTCATTTACTCAGTGGAGTCCTACGTATTATGCTAGATGCTGAGAATACTGAAATGAAGAGACTAAGTGCATGCTGCAAAACGTTCTTATGGAAAAGGGGAAAAAGACATTTAAAAGACATAGACAAATATAATATTTTTACTGCTAATGAGGACTCATTTCTCCCTAGAGTCAGGGTTCTGGGTCTCAGGATAATTGAAATGAAGATACGGAAGGCAGAAACATTTGGTTTGCATGATCTTTAGGAGCTCTTACTGTCTATATCTAGGAGTCAGGTCACATTTAGACCAATTCTCAAACTGCAATGACTTTCTTAGTCTCCTTCTACCAGTTCCACCATTCTCTCAACACACCGCTCATATGAAGTCAAGAGGGTAAGATGGAACAGAAGCAGGAAGGCTTGCAACCTTTGCTCTTTATCCTTTGAGATGTATGATCCTATCTGGACATTTTCAATTTTATTGACATATTATGATCACTTTTCATCCACCTAGAAATGCAGAGGAAAAATGCTGATGTTTTTCCCCTTAATTTTGCTATGATCCAACACTATGTAGGCTGTATCCCAGACAGATTCTCTACTGTTGAGGCTTTCTAATATCCTGAGTCATTAAAGAGATTATCACCTGTCTACATGGATTGATTCAAACAGGGTCTATGTCTTCAGGGCACAGGAGACAGTAAGGCACAATCCAGTGGCTGCATCCCATGGCCCATCACCTATCTCAGTGAGGAGGCCACACAAGTCATAATTCCCGGGAACAGGTTTTACATGGTTGTAACTCAACCAGAGAATTGTTATGTTACTCAATGGAATGGAATATTAACTCAGGCCACACATCCGAGTATTGGCTCTATACTGGCTCAGATTTTAGCTTTGGTGAGGCCACATACTTTGAGGTAGAGTGCAAGAAGACTGACTCAAGAGCCTATCTCCAATCACCTCATCTTGAATCTTCCTGTCTCATACCTAAACCAAGGCCTTAGACTTAGATACAAACAATTTAATTTATTTGTCCTATGGTTGTATATTAAGGGATCAAGTACAATATGCTTTGATGGAAGGTCCTTAGAATCAATGGAAATGAATTACGAAGGGTCAATAGATCTAAATCAGTAAAACTGTACTTGTTAAAGTGAGTTCTGTAAAAAGAGTTCTACGTTTGGAAGCATGTTTATTGTATAAAATATTCTATTTCCACTAGTTGTGAAGAAAGAACAATGACTCCTTAATTAAAGCCTTTAGATTCAATACAGTCAGATAAAGGAAATTCACCTCAGTTCCTTAGTCCACCATATTAATATTACCTCTCAACAAATATGAATACTATAATTGCTGTGATAACAGTGTATTAAAAAGTACACCAAAATCAAAGAGGAAAAGATTACTTAGAGCAGTCAATAAAGTCCTTATCTAACATGCTACACTTAAATTGAAACTTGAGTTTGCCAGGGACAAAAGCAGGCAGAGTACTGCAGCTTGAGACAACAGCCTGTGCAAAACACCAGGAGTGTGAACCCATATGAGAGCCTGGGACATGTCAGTGGGATTGGAACCGGGAAAGCAAAAGATAAGGCATGTCAGCATGCATGGGTGCAGACCATGGAGTGTCATTTCATCACTTTAAATAGTGGTATGATGTGATCAGATAGTAAACAGAGATCAGAAGCATCATTTTAATACACAAGTACCACCACAAATACTGCTCTATGTGTATAAATAAATATACATAAATATATGTGTATAAAAATCCTTTATGTACATAATTCGCATCACAGCTGTTAGGTGCATTTCCCTCAGAGAAGTTTGGAAACAGTAACTCATCAATTGAACAGACAAGGTAGAGAGACCATGGAAATATGCTGGAGAGTTTCTATGGAAATTTCCAATTACAACAAACTTCAGTTATTCAAGAATAAAATATGACATTGAGTTTCAGGAATCTGAACTGTAGAACTTTCAATCTCACTACTACATAAGCTATAAAGGGTAGTGTTTTTTAAACAAAAAAGGAAAAAAGTCTTTCAAATCATAAAAATGATAACTATTATACTGTTTCCCACCCCCATAATGGTTTCTCCTAAAATGTGTGGAATAATTTATATATAAATATGTAGATGTATACAAACTGAAATGCCAAACATTGGAAAGAAACTCAAATGAGTGGGTATTTACATATGGAATAGAGCTCATAAGAAACCGTATTTTTGTGATAATGAGATGTTTTCCAAGCTCTCCTTCATTCTGGAAATTTACTTAGACATGTCCATATATTCATAAGATAACAAAGATTCAAAAATCAGACTTAGAAATCTGAAGAGACAAGATCAACTTAACAAATAACCACTGTGACATCAAGTTCAGTAATGGGTCAAAGAGTAGAATGAAAATTCCCAAGAAACGAAAGGCAGAAATCCTCCAGATAACCATTTCCTTAACTGATGTAGAGCATATAGTATTCAACCCCAGTGAAACTTCTAGGGGTAGGTTGTTTATGATCCATAGAGCCCAAGTAGAAAGCAAGGTAATTATTTGTCTTCAAATTTGAGAATTACCATGCCTAAAAAATTCAACAAAAAGTAATCAACTGCCTTGTTTGTTAGCAAGATAATCTTCTCAGAGGTACTTCATACTATGTAAGGAAAACAAGAAAAATGGCTTTAAAGACTAATTTCTTATTTCTAACAAGCATATCAATTACAAAACTATTAAACTTCTCCAAGCTATATTCAAATTACTGACTTAATTAGCAAAGCTTCTTTCAGTTACAGAGGACAAAAACCCAACTCAAGCCAGCAAAACAAAAATAGAATCTTACGTCACATGACTAAATCGTATGTTGAACCCAGTTGCTCCAATAAATATGCCAGAACACTCTCTCTGCCTTAAGTCTATTTTCCTCTATATTAACTGTGTTGTCAAATATGGCTTCCCTATGTGTCAGGGAGAAAGGCCACTAATAGCTCCAGGAAGACTTTCTGTGAGTTTAGCAACCCAAATGCAGAGGGAGTGTCTCACTACCCACAGTTTCTGCTAGTCTCAAACTGACTTAATTAATCTAAGTAATATGCCCACCTCTGACTCATCTGTTCTAAGGTTGTGTGACACTGTTAGCAAGATTTGGATTACATGCTCACCCCTGTAGCTATGGTGAGTTGAGTCCTTCTGGCTTACATTGATCAAGAAAAAGATGGGTAGTCTCCCAACACAGTCAGTGAGTAGAAAAATACTTATTTTTCACTCCACAAGTAAAATATCATCATGGATTTCTGGGTTGTTTTATATATTCACTTTTAACAAAATAACATTTCACAGTTTAAGTAAATGGCACTACCTGTAGTAACAGACATTATCCATGTTTTTTATGCTCTAGCCATGTTCTAAAGCTAAGGGAAATATGGCAACTTTCATATACCATTACTGGCAAAATCATAGTGTTTCTTGACTCCAAACCCATTCCACATACTTCCTTCCTTTCTATTTAGATCCAATTGGTTTAAAAATTATTTTCAAGATAGTCTATTGCAGAGGGGTAGAAAGAAAAGTTATATACAAGCAACTACATATGGGTTTTAACAGGTATCCTGGAAATTTACATATTAGTAGCAGGGAGGGTCATAAGAGACCAGGGATAAAACTGAGTAAGCATGAAACTAAATAGACAACATAAAAGACTGAGGAAATTAACAAAATAAGGAAGGTAGGACTAGAAGATGTGGTCAGCATCTGAGAATTTCAGGGGTTTAACAAGGACTATACCATGAAGCAAGAAACTATAGTACTAAGAAAGAGGATGTTCTCTGCAGTCTTTTAAAATTGTTGCTGAATACTGAATATTGAAAGATAAGGTCTTACACCAGAAGTATATTTCCACTCAGAAGTATCAGTAGGGTTCACCATCAAAGTCAGGTTCTCTTTGATCCTACTTGAAGAAAAGGAAGAAGATTATGCTTTGCAAGCTTTCAAAAGATAAGACCAGGTAGCCTAAACAAGTCAACTTTGATCATGAACAACCATGAGATCACTGCCTTTAATTTAAAAAAATATATCTTTTAACACATTTATATTTCTTGCAAATAGAAAGATATGGCAGAGACCACATTGGTTGATACTGCTGTAAATCATAGGGAACGTAGCATGGCCAGGCTACTAGCAGACCCCTAATTGGCTCAACTATGGGTCTTCTCAATAATCACCCTCTCTAGAAGATCATGTGATTGGGAGGGAGTCACAGTTTAACTCTTTAGCACTAAATAATGTTGATTTATATATCAGAAATTAAGTCGAAGTAAGCAGAGCTATAATATAGTACGGAAAAGTGAGAATTCTGTTTAATCCTCTGGCTGTCTTAAAGCCCTAAGATAGCTGTACAATAACTACAAATGATGCATTCATGGCGATGTCAATTTAAGGTGATTTATTAATTTACTATCTCTAACGTTCCAGGTTCTGTGCTAAATGTTAACACAATACACAGACACACAAATTGCTAAATAATGTCATGTTACTCAGAAATGAATGAAAAATGTGATAATGGCTATAAAAGAACATCGGAGAATTACTGCCAATATCTGAGCTAAACATAAGGATATTCATATAGGCATTCGCGCACTTGGAGAGGTAAGAGAAGGGCACTGCTGGAAGAAGAAATATCATTCATTAGAACACAAAGGACATAATATATTGGTAAATAAACAGAGTTCACTGTTACTGGAGCACAAGCAGGAAATGACAGATGAGTTATAGTTGCTGATAAAAGTCAGATTGCAAGAAACAATTATGTCAAACAAATTTTGAATTTTACACTTAGTCATGAAGTCTTTTCTTAAAAGAAGTGAGGTAAGATGATCTCTTCATATTTAATTTTTGACCAATATAACTGTTCCTCCATCATAGAGAGATGACCAGGGTGAATAAGAGGGAAACAGCAGGCAACTGGCCACACAAGAAATAATGAGATAGCAGGAAAATGGAGAGAAACTGGATTAAGAGAAATAATTGATAGAATTGGTGTCCAATTTTGAATAATTGTGAAAAAAGTAAAAACAATTAATAATATATCCAAAACTTTTAACTTTTGAAACTAAGAAAAAGAGAAACTGTTATATAAACTTAAGGTTATAAAAGGTGGAGCACTGTGTCTAAAACTGGTAGCTGTCCACAAAATTCATGCTCCCCTTCTGCCTAGTCATACCAGTGGACTACATTTCCCAAATTCCTTTGCAGTTAGCCTCACCCTAAAACAAGCCGTTTTGTTTTTGTTTTTGTTTTAAGTACTTCTCATGTATTATGGGAACTGAATATGGACTTAAAATTTGGAGCTCAGGAAAAATGTCATGTTTAAAGATAAGATTGAGGATAATTAATATATGATTCAAGCTATGAGAATAGGTGGAGAACTCCCTTTAGACCAGCACACCAGACCTAATCTATTGCAAGGCACCAAATATTTATTTTATTATTTAATTCCTATAACTCTAAACATAAAAGAAAAATTGAAAATATAACTGGATACATGATATCAAAAACCAACAACAAGAAAAATCATCCATGATCATATCCAGGAAATGTAAAGGCCAAGACGGGAAGTAACTAATGATGCCCAACAATCATATAGCGCATATGTACAGCTGATTTCCTCCACTATGAGGACCTACTAAATAAAAAGCACAGGTAGCACTATATTTCTTTCATTATATCCCACCACTCTGCAGAAACAATTTGAAGCATCCCAAATACATATTCTGCAATATGAAAATATTATACAGTTGAAGAGTATCTGTACCTATATACAAATAAATATGTAAATAGTATAGAATTTACTCTACTGTGTATTTTGACATGTTTAGATTTTGAATTTACTTCCTTATGCATTTGAGACTTCTGAACAGAATAAGAGAAAAAAATGAAAAAAATATTGAAATGCAATTTCTGAAAAAAACCCCATTTTATTAACATTAGGAATGTTCCCATTAATTTCTAGCAGGCTATTTTAGTCAGACTTTGAAGATTAAATAGCTTGTGTCCAAGCAGCTTTACTTTGTATTATTACTTTGATCTAAAAACTTAAAAGACCAACCTGAAAAACTACTACTCACAGCAAAACAATATTAATGCTATACCAAAAAATGTTCCATGGAAATTGAGAGACTACAAGGAAGAAAAAATTACAGATACTTTAGCCATCCCCTGCTTCATTCTTTGACTGTTTCCCATTTAAATACTGACCAAGTTGGCCTTCACTTAGTTTCAAAGCCTGCAGGCAAAAAATTATAAGGTGCCTGAATTATTTATTTTAAAACTTTAATGGCAACTCAGATATCTCCTATATTTTATAGACTTTGGATGGATCAGTGTCAACTATTAGAAATGTAGACTCAATGATCCTATAAGCCCAAATGGCCATTCTGTACTCAAATGAAAAATGTCATGTGAGCCCTTTGGCCTTGGAGAATCTAACCCAGACTGACTTATTTATGGGAATTACATTCTTTAGTCATGAATAAATCTCACAACCATAATCTATGAAGAAACAGATTTTCTTTATATTAAGGTGTGGAAGTCAATAATGGCTGTGAGGTGGACTGCTTAGATAGTCTGTAAATCCAACTCTATTAGGTAAGCCTTTTAAGAACATTTTTCTCTTAGCAACAGAAGGAACAGTACTTCAGTTGAGATTTTATTTCCTTATGGAACATATTCTAGTGGTAAAAATGACTGAATATTTTGTGACTCTGAAGTGCAACAATTAAAACATAATCTGTTCCTTAAGAACTCCAAATTTTTCTAAACTGGAGATACACAACTGCGATCCCAAAACTAAATCCCAAACTAAATTGAGATTACTTAAAGAATAAATCCAAAACTTTCTTCAAAATTGATACATGCACCTACAATATCTATATGACATGAGAACATAACCTGAACATAATACCTAGCTGCAGATTCAGACTACTTATATCTTAAAATATAAAGTAAATCTAAACCACAAAAAAAAAATTCTTAAAGTCTCAGAAAGTACAGTTAAATTCTTGACATGCTTTTATATCTTTTGGGTTTCTAGTTCAAGAGGACAGACTGTATACACTTTCCCTCCCTCCTAAAATCACATTAAAGTAATAGAAATGTAAATAAAAGGAACTCAATGTTGAGTAATACTGAGCATGGGAGTAGGAGCAAACAGTAGAACAGAGAATTTTCACAAACTAGAGGCAAAACCTGGATAAGACAGTACAAACTAAAAATTGCAAGAAGACTGCAGCAGAGGTGGAAGCTATTTTAACGGCATAGTCTTTCTGTAGGTGTGCCAAGTTTGGAGGGAACAAGAACAGGGAACAGCAGTAATATGGGGCTGTAATAAAGGAGATGAATGAAAGGAATATTCATGGGCCAGCCAGTAGGTGAGCCATTCCCTCAAGCATTCCTTTTCCTTCTCATAGAGTACCAGGCAACAGCATACACCCCAGGATAAACCATAGACATTCTTTCTAAAGAAAGTGAAGGATCTTCTGCAGTGGGCTAAGATTCCTGAAAAAGACATAGAGTGGATATAGAAGTAAATCTGAACTCTACACCCAAAGCTTATGGAAAGAAGGAACACATATTAAAAGAAGCCAGATCTTTTCAAAGCAGAGAACTCCTTACTGCTGACAGATGTTTAATCCTGTGGATCCTTTTTTGCATACAGAGTTCACTATCGTTTGTACTTTGTTTAATGTTTAGTTTACTAAAATCATCTCTCTAATAAAAAACACTTTGCATGTCAATTTTTCTTGAGCATTTTGACACTGGATACAAATTTGAGTAATTAGAATTCCTTTACAAATCCAACTGCAATTACAAGTGTGGTATGGCTATCTTTTAAACACTTCAAATCCCTTAAACAGCAGACAAACATGCATAAACACAATAATTACAAAACATACACCTTTACATAGAAGCAGTTATTAAATGCTAATGCCATTGGGGGTGACCACCTTCCTCTCCTTATAATTCCACTTCCCTAAGTATCAGTAACTAATTTCAATTCCTAAGGTTTTAGTAATTTCTAAGTCGAAAAGTATAAGAATACCATCTTATATGAGCCATAGTTGTAGACCCAGGTTATCAAAAGTTGATACTTGGGGTGAAACAAAGTACCTACACTTTTCAAACATTAAAACTTAGTTGAACTCCTATCCCCACAAAATTGAATTTTTTCTGTCTTAAGACCACTACACCCCAGTTGTTCATATAATTTCAGTTTTTAAGACATTTTGCCTTTTTCAGAAATAAGATGCTCATTAAGAGTCAAATAATCAACTTTATCTGTGAAATTTTCCTATAATTATGATCTACTGGTTGACTATTAGTGTTATTAAAACTACCTGTATATCTTACCAGTATATTACTATTAGTGTAATTAAATTGAATGATAATTCATATTTAATATTAAAATCAATATTTTATTATATAATTTTATTTCAACTTCTTAATGAAAATTAGAAGCTTTGTCTTCCGGAGATAAAGAAAAAATTCTGCTTATTTCACCATTTCTGAGACACTTCTCCCCCACCCCGCAAAACATTTAAGACTGGAAATTCAGGTATCTTACAATAAACGGAATCATCTAGTCTGGGTCAGGCAGGAGCAGATGTTACATAGTGTCACCATTGCACATGCACTGACTTGGTTGTTCTCCCAAGGGGCATGACTGGACAATGGCAAGCCTTTGACACTATAGACAACTAAACTTTAAGGATATTTTCAGAAGGATTATGAGACCTGGTTGTTGACTGAAAACTTCACATTGTACCTGTATCAAGAACAAAAAAGGACCAACATCAAAACTTGCTGATGTAGTACCAGTGATCTGAAAGGAAATCCCAGAGATAATTAGTGTAGCACGAGTCTAGGAAATACTGCATCATCAAATTATCTGACTAGTAAAAAGGGTGAAATTGCATAAAAAACACCCACTGACTTTGAGTCAAGAAGTGGCTCAGAAGACCAGATTCAGAGTGTGAAAAAGCTTTATTTATATTTTAATCAATTTATTTGGCTTACATTTGCCTTGTTATGTATGCTCAGGATTAAAATTCTGTCTAACCAAGTCTAAATATTCTATGTGACAGAAAGATTTTTGCTAGGATATAAGTAACAATGTTTTTTTCTTGGTGACATAAAAAATAATGATACATCGTATAGTTAAACACCCTAGATGTGCCAAAATAAAGTTGTTATTACTTCAAGAAAATTTAGCTATTTTATAATCCTTGGAACTTAATGCTGAACCCTCTTCCTAATTAATTAATATATATATCTGCTACCTGTAGTTAATAAACCAGGCTCCATGTCTGCCTAGTTATCCAGTTATTCTGAGCTCTCTTAAACTCTTTATGATCCTGCTATAGTTTTCCCCCAAAACTGTATGACTCGCTTACCAGTTTTGATTCCTTCTTGATCACAGATAGAAACAAGTGCACATAATGTTTTATAAAGACATATGCTTAAATAGAAGAAAAAAACATCCAAAATGCCCTACTTACTAAAATCAATAAAAATTAAGCATGACTTAGTATGTTCACCCTTTTATATCTTACCTGATTTTCCATAAACTTACCTAGTCTTTCATTCACAAATATGAATGGACAACCTAATAATCTGCCATTACAGGAGACCAACAGCAAAGAAGAGAAAGATCAAGTACAACAAAGAGAAATGACCTATGGTAGAAAAGAGAAAACTCTGGAAAAAAGGATACATAACTAAATTATAATTGGTTTTATCAGAGGAGTTGAGCTGGCTACTGTACCCCTAAAGTAAGAATAAGCTGCTATGGGCAAAAGGAGCAATCAAAGAATAAGAATCCTTGTAAATTAAAAATATATAATTGGTTTTCATTTTTCTTAAAAATTCAGTTGATTACATGAAAAACTGAATTAAAAAGTTTAAGTAATAAACAACACTGGAAAGCAAATGAATTGTCTGGAAGAAAAATCCAAAGATTTTTAATGCACAACCAAAAAGCCAAAATAGAAAATATGAGAGAAAAGCTACATTAGAATAAAAGTATAAAATTCAATATCCATCATAGAATCCAAAGAGAAAGAGAAACAAACCAAAAAAAGAATAAAGATAGTCTCAAGAAGATATATTTGAGCTGAAGAAAGAAATGTCTTTAGGTTGATAGATCCTGACAGCCTGAATTTTAAAGTTATATATAATAAATAAAATGTAAAAATCTCATTCAGGCATATGTCAGAGAAATTTCAGAACTTTAAGGAAAAAATAGAAGTTTACAGTCTCTCAGAGTAAAAGAGAAAAAAGGCTGCCTAAAGCAAAACCAATATTGGACTTGCATTGTAATTACTTTTTGGTTCTGAATGCTAAACTAACTGAAAAAAAATTCTTTACAATTCTGAGGAAAAAATTGTTTTGAACCTAAAAAAAAAATCCTTTACAAAACTAATCAAATAACTATGAAAATAGAGGGAAGAGTTTTTCAGACATGCATGGAATCAAAAAATTAACTTCATACTCAGTCTCTGAAGAAAGTACTCTCATGGGCAAACACTATGGAGATACTAATCCACTATCCATTGTAACTCTGGGGGAAAATATGTTTCCAGCCTGGGGCAAATAACTTTTGAAGCCAAAATCAGTCAAAGAAAAAAATAAAGTGGGAGAAACCCATTTATTGCTTATTAGAGTCGTCTACTGCTGCTCACCCATGTCTCTCATGACCCAGATGCAAGAGGACCACACCCAACATCTCCTGTCCAGATGCATCCTCACTCTATACCCCCCTTGTAATCACCTATTGATATGGAGATGCACTAAGGCCAAGTGAAAAATTCTGGAAGTACTGTAATTTTACCCACAACCCACCCCTCCAGAAATACATACTCACTCACCATCTTCCGCAATAGCCCATGTGAGAAAAATGGAGCACTGTAACCAGACTAATAACATGCAATAACAACGGCAATAAAATCATGATAATCCTCAAGTTAGACGATTCAGCTCGATTCAAAGTCCTATGCAGATTAAGGCCATAGCTTGCCCATTCCACAGGGTCCAGTAGCTGAATGCGTAGGGAGTTCAGAGCAATCATCCGGCAGCAGCTGCAGCCAGAGGTCTCATCCAGGCCACAGGGAGTGTAGAAAAATATAACCTTAAGGGCAGTAAGATGCATGTTTTAATGACACCAGCATAGGCAAATCTTGTCCACAAGGTAGGATGCATGCAATAGAGTGGTCCTGTGTTAGGACAGTGGCAGGAATGGGATCTCATCCTGGTCTAGTATACCAGACCTTCACCCTCCACTCTGTGGGAGTTATAGATGGGTCAATATATAGGACTATGGGAGCTACATTCACTGGCCATAAACATAAAACAAAACTTCCCCATAAGATCCTCTTACCTCCTGGATGTTTTGGGTACACTACCATGATCTTTGGGTTTCACTCTGCTGTTACCCCAGGAACACACAGGAGGCCAACTTCCAGGCCTTTTACCTAAGGTGCCAGAAGGGCCAGCCATCACTGGTCCATGTGGCAAAATGTCCAGGGCCATGTCCACTCAAAAGAGTTCCCAGGGTTGAATGCAGTTGTCATGGTACCATGTCCACAGCCACAGGGTCAAGCCCTGATAGACAGCTCAGTTGTCAGTGCATGGGAGGGTTCCTGGGTGATCACAAGCCATACTGCCCAAAACTCAACACATTAGCTGTTCTTCCCCTCTCCATCCTCCACCCATGTTGTCTCAGTCTTAGGATGGAAAGCCACACCCCTCCACTTCAGGGGCTGCCCACGACTGAAGCCATCTGTATACCAAGCATCTTCAGGTATAGGGGCTGTTCCCTCCAGATAAGGACCCTTAGCTACCAATGGCTCAAAAGCAAGTTCTTCCTGTTTTCCATTGGTATATGTCACTGGCCCAAGTAAGCATTGGAGTTCTCCATTTAAGGGGCTAGTGGAAAGGGCACTACACCGCTGTAAATATGTAACCCACTTGGCCAGTGTAGGCATCTGTGCCACACCACTCCGTGGTCTTTGGGTCCAGTCTCATACCTACCCCATGATGGGATAGGTGGTTATCACCTTGGTCGGAGCTGTTCTGGTGATGGGCTCTGCAGGCAGAAAGGCATGGTACACAGCAGCCAGTTGCTTCTCTATCAAGGTGCACCAGACCTCTGCTCCTTTTCATAGTTGTGAACAAACCAAGTAGGTTGGTGGGTCCATTCAAGCCACTACCAAAGACCCCATCTTCAGATACATGAATATCTAGCCTTGTGAGTACATTACACTCAAGGTCTATACAGCCTTGACTGCTTGCTCAGCATCACTAAAAGCAGCTGCACATGTTTCATCCGTCCTACCTGATGTCCTTTCATACCAACCACTATAAGGGCTTTAGACTTTGTGCCAAGTGCAGGATAATACTCTCCAGTAGCCCAAAGACCCAAAAATTCTTGTAATATTGCCACAGTGGTAGGGGTAGGGAAAGCTGTACCTTGTCTATGACTTCTTCAGGAATAACTTTAGTTTTACGCAACCAGACAACCACCAAGAACATTACTGACAAACAAGGTCCCTGAACATTGGTGCTGTTCACAGCCCATCCTTTTTCCTGCAGATGTTGCCACAGTATAGTAATTGCCCCTTCTAAATCTGCAAGAGAATCAGACTTGAGCATGACATCATCAATGTAGTGATACAGCAACTACATCATTTGCAGTTTCTTCCATGTGGCCAAGTCCTGAGCTATAAGTCTGTGACAAGCGGTAGGACTGTGGAGGTATCCCTGTGAAAGGATGGTGAATATCCACTGCCTGCCTTCCCACATGAAGGCAAACTGTTCCTGACTTTCCTATACTATGTCAATAGAGAAGAAAGCATTAGCAAGGTCCACCACATGATGATACATCCCTAGTTTATAATTGAGGATGTCTATAAGGGCCATTATAGAGGGGACAGCAGCATGAAAAGGAGGTGTGGCTTTGTTCAGTTCTCTGTAATTCACAGTCATATGCCAGGAGCCTTCGGCTTTTTCACTAGCCATACAGGGGAATTAAAAGGACTATGAGTAGGCTTTATGATGCCCACCTTCTCCAACTCCTGTAGAATTTCTCCAATTTCCTTGTGACCCCCAGGCAATTTATACTGCTTAGTATTTGTTACCAGGTGAGGCACAGGCAGAGCTACAGGCAGGTGCTTAGCATGTCCCCTCCGAACTGCCTTTACCACACATACCCTCAGTATGAACTCATCTGCAGTGGTCTGCAACCACAAGCCCTGTAGGATATCAACCCCCTAAATATATTCAGGGATGGGAGAAATATACACAGTATACTCTTCCAGGGGTAAACACCCTATCCTCAATGGGATTTGGGCTTTCTTCACTCTAATTGCCTTATTCCCAAGGCCATCTATCACAGAAGGGTCCCAGGAAAATGCTGAGGGTTGCCATAAATCAGAGAACATTCAACTCCTGGGTCTACCAGTGCCAGGACACATTGGACATTCACAGGGAACCAAAGGATTGCTCGTTCTACATGTGGCCTCTGAACCCTACCATGTCCCCCAAGGTGGGACTTTGATACCCACCTCAGTCAAACCACAGTGCCCAATCATCTTCCTCTCAGAGCAAGGGCCCAGGCAGAGCTTGAGTACTGTCTTCCAGGAAGTCTTGCAGGGACAAAGGCCAGACATGGGGCTTTGTATCAGGCTTCCATGTCCTGGACCTCAGTGGCTGGAACTGCTGCTCTGGCTTTAATTGGTGCCACAGTTCTAACAAGATGCTATTGGGCTGCCCATCAGGTTTTTCTTTCACTACCCTGGCCTTTATCAAATTAAACCACATCTGGGTCCTCAAGAACTTCACAAGGCCCTTTGTACTTCTTTCAGTCATAGCCCATACTTCCTCCCATGTTCTTATTGTTTCAACCTCCCCCAGATCTGCTAAAGTATGAGTAGCCTTACTTATGGGTTGCCCTATGTAGAGGGCAAGAATAGTCACTAGGGACCCAAAGAGAAATGGGGAAGCTATATGGAGCACCAAATTTCTCATTCCTGTGGTGAACAACTCCTCATTGGGGCCCTGGGGGTCCATATTATGAAAGGGCAAGCTCCTGGACTCTACTTCAGCCAATCAGGACCGGGTTCTACTTCAGCCAATAGGAACCCGGATTCTATTTCAGCCAATCGGAGCTTGGTCTCTCTCTCTCCTCCAGTCAGCAAAAAGTGCACCCACCACCCCTAGACTCTGCCAATTGACCAAAGCCACAACCTATCACCCCATCAACTACCCCCAGGCCCAGCCAATCAGCCAGGGCCATGACCATCACCTCACAAACCACCCTAGAAACCCATAAAACCTTTGTTCTTGGAAAACTTGCTCTCTCTCTCTGGCACCTGGCCACTGCGTTGGCATGGGTGTGAGATTGAGCTCGGGCTAGCTCAAATAAAGGCTCTTTGCTTTTGCATCCGTGTTGGCTCCTTGGTGGTCTCCTTGGGATTCGCGACTTCGGGCACAACAATTATAGATGATATTTTTCATGCCCATCTCATGTAACACCTGCTGGATCTCTGCATACATTTTCCCACTAGTGGGTAGGTATTGGTAAATCACCCTGATTAGGCCAAACTGCCCTGATGGCTGCTGTCAGCCCATCCAGAAGTGCTTGATTCCCTGAAGTTTGATGGGCACTTTGCAACTGCTGCCAGAGGGAAGGGTTAGTCATCAGGGTCATTTCAGAACCCAACATAACAATGTTTTTCACCCACATACCCAAAAGATGCAACAGCTATGTAGGCAGAGGTTCAGACGGCTTCTGCCAAAGTCAGGTGCTCATGTCCACCCGCTTATCCTGGGTAGGGGGTGGAGCATGGAGTGCTACACAACCTGAGGAGGGGACAGCTCCTCCACCTGAGGAACCCATGGTTGTTGCATGTTTACTTTCTTAATTACAACCAGGTGAGCCTTTAATACAGAAGAGGTTGGTGCCTTGGGCAGTGGCCTCAGCAACAATCAGCCCTCAGCCCCACCCCCTCATCCTCTCCTGACATCTTCTCTACCATCTCCAGGGATGAAGGCACTGCTCATTCCTCCCCCTCCCCTATGGCATCCTGTAACACAGATTCTCCTCCCTTATCTTCCAGGAGTGTGACCTGTATTATCAATAACTGTCTCTTTCTTAAGAGCATTCCAAAGGTCATCACCCAGCTCCTCCAAATGACCGCTGAAGTGTGTCTCTTCAATAACCCTTTCCACTACCTCAAGAAACAAACATCCCACCATCCCAGCTGCCACACAGCCCCTCAGGGCCTTTAAGCAGTATTCTTCCACATGGAGAGCTAATTTCAGAGCTTCCAGTGTCTCCACCCTTCCCCAATTCTGGGGAAGGGCCCACCCATCTAGGAGGTGCTTTACCCTAAGCCAATTTCCCATTAGGGGTGCCCCAAGAGGAAGCTGCACGGACAGGGAGTTCCCAAGTAAAGCCACACACTGCACTGCTGCTGGAGGTAAGGGTGAGTCATCACCCCCAAGACAGCAGTTACTGGGGCCTCCCCACCATCCACAGAGGGGTTTCCTGGTATAGCCGCACCATTTCTAGGGGCAGCCTGCCCAAGTGCCATACCCATGAAGACAGATTTCAGGTTCAGAGGTCCTGCTGACTGCTGCCAGGTGTAACTCCAGGGGGGAAATATGTGCCCAGTCCAGGGCAAATAACTATTGAAGTCAAAATCAGTCAAAGGGATAAAAAGTGGGAGAAACCCATTTATTACTTACAAACAGTCATCCACTTCTGCTCACCCATGTATCTCATGATCTGGCTGCAAAAAGGGACCCCACCCAACCTCTCTGGTCCAGATATGCCCTCATTCTGCCTTGTAATCACCTACTAATATGGACATAGACTGTTTCTCCCCACCCCTTGCAAACACCTATTGATATGGAGATGCACTAACACAGGCAAGAGATTCTGGAAATACTGCAATTTTACCAACACCCATTCTCTCCTCTTCTTTATTAACAGGAAACTTATTTTATTGTGGGTGTCAATATTGTAGTTAAAATTTGACACATTCATGTATAGCTGGAAGGCCAATAGGATGTAAACAGAAGTCATTAGGTGAGGTTCATGAGGCAGCTCCTTAAAGGCATGGGTTCAGCTATCAGGAGCATTTTGCCCCTTCCTCCTCTTCCTTCTCCCTACCTAGAATGTGGAGCTGAGCAGACATCTTAAAGAAGTGTTAAAAAAGAAAGAAAGTGTTAGGAAAGAAAGAAACAAGCCCAAATGAGGTCATTTGCCATCTCCCATCTCCAAACCAAGACTTAATTACAGTTTCGATCTATTCCAGGAATGTGACCTTTTAACAGTCAATCATGAATTTTCTGGTCAGCACCAATGAGGTAATCTATCACATGAGTCCTGTCTATTCCCCCAAAAAGATGAGGTCATCTGCATAAGACCCCCTGCACTTCACCCTAAAGAAGGGTGACCTTGCCTGAACCGCTCCTTTCTTTTCTTTTGCTAATAACTTCTTGCCCCATCCTTTTTCCTATAAAAACCTTCTATTTTGTAGTTTTAACCAGTAATATATTCCAAGCACTTTGCATTTGATAACATGGAACAAAAGATTGTGATTTGTCATTAATGAAAGACCTCTACAAATTTACATTAGGCAATTAACCCAAAACATAATAAGGTTAAGAATGATTATTAAAAAAATCCCTTTATGTAAGAGAGTATCCTAATACTTCTAGTAAAATTTTGCAAAAAAGAAACATATATGTGTGTGCATTCATATGCAAATGAAAGAGAGAATAAAAAAGATCCTCATGAAATTGTTGATGTGTCACCTCTCAGAAGGGAATGCAGATGGGGAAATAATAAAGGGAGGTTTCCACATTTTTTGGATTATACTTTTATATAATTTGAATTTTTAACAATGAGATATATTTGTTTTTTGTAATGTGTGTATGTGTGAAATCAATGACTAATACTTTTAGACTGCATTCATTCAAACTAAAATTTTCAAATTATATAAAAAAATCATTTTCAGATATTAAGGGCTTGGTATTTAAACAAACGCCATGGAAAATAGTATTGAATTAAAAAATGAAACAGTTCTTAAAATGAATTAACAATCTTCTAATTTTTCTGTCCTTAATACCTAGATTTCTGTTGATAAAAGCTGTACTTTTATACTTTTAAGTTGTGGTACATCCTTATTCCATTGTAACAATGAAAATAGTAACATAAACCTGATTTCTAGAATTTTACAACATTGCAATTCTTAGTCTATACTCACTCAAGGGAATGTGATGGAGAATGAAGTGAAAACGACATAAATTTATGTACTTTTGATATTTCTAGTATTCATTTCTCAGGGAAAAACATATCTAATATCCTAATTATCTCTTCTATCTTTCTAAATGGTGGAGAACTTTAAGGTAAATGATAAAAGTGTCTGATTGGTTGCTACCTTCCAAATCCGCAACCCACTTCATGAAACCTTGCTGCTGGGCTCTCACATGGAACACTTCCCATCAGTAGTTTAAATTACCTTTCAGAACCTCCAACATGTTTCAGAATCTTAGGATGAATAATTAATGCAACTGCACTCACAGACCTTTGTAATGAGCACATATTTTATAAGTAAATAACTAATGTCCAGTACCAAATGAATACCAATGAAATAGAGATTTCTCGGAAGTAGGGTTGGTGTTCCATGTGAAGCCTGAAAATGACACTGATAGGCCAATATTCACAAACTTTCACTTTTATTAGTGGGTTTTTAGATCATTTTTACTGAGTGTGTCAGCTTAATTCTCTTACTGGCAAATGAATGTTGTTTGAGGCTCATGAAAGAGAATGGAATTAGCTGTATCATTTAACCACAGGATGCCACAAATAATGTGAACTGATCAGTTGGACATAAATTTATTCTTTTTAACAATTGAATTATGCACTCACTACTCTGCACCTGAAAGCAGTTTTCTTCTCCTTTCCCGTATTTGCATCAGTCTTTTCTATTTTCTACATTCTACATTCATAGAGGATATTAGATGAATCAAAAGCTTATATATACACATTATATAGACCTACTATAAAATATATAAGTAATACATATGGGCTCATATGCCTGCATGAGTTTGAAATGTTTCCATTTAATATTTTTCTTAAAAACTAGACTTTGTAAAATCGCATTTAAAAGTCCTGTGAAATGCATTCAAGCACATACCTCAGTGTACTTGTGGAACTGACCAGTTTCCCTGGTAAATACCAGGAACCAAACTTCCTAAATTACCTGTTCTACAAGATTAGTTTTCCTGACCATCTACAGGCTTTTTTACAAGTAAAAGTATTTCAAATTATCATGAGGATGTTAATTTTTTTTGGTCACTTAGAACACCCAAATTTTGTCTCATTTTCTATTTGATTTGAGAGCCTCAAGCAAAGAGAGGGAATTCTGGCTTTTGTGATATATTCTGTGATATATTTATAGAAAATATCCATGAAGTGTATCAGCCTAAGGCAAAGAAAGGCTATTGATTAATGAGAATAATCTACCAGAAGAGCTAGAGAGCGTGGGAGAAGCATGCTGGGGTCAGCAGAGTCTGAGCTGAGTCCTGCACAGCTACTGATGGAGCATCGAGAAGTAACTTGACTTCTCTGTATCAGTTCTTCATGAGTAAATGGGAATGACTGTTTTCTCTTGCAGAGCTGTTCTTAAAATTAAACAATGCATTTAATGTGCATGATACACAGTAAAAGCTCAATAGACATCAGTTCCTTCCACACCCTCTCCCCTTCCCTTGTGCCACTATTAAGCATCATGTCTAAAACTCTCAGGTATCTCTCAGAATGGACTGTTATAAATTTTTTGTTGTGCAAAATCTGAGTATTAAGTCAAGCATGCTTTGGTCCCCCTGCTCCCTCTTCTAACTATACTTTTCCTCATGACATTTATTGCCAACTGTAATTAATCACTCTTAAAACTATTTCTTTAATATCTTTCTTTAATATCTTTCCCCTCTTCTAACCTCTGATTCCATAAGGACCACGGCCATTTCTGGCCTCCTCCATCATTGCAACCTCAGAATTTGGCATAGGTTCTAGGGTTTAATAGGTGCTCACTGAATGAATAAATGCCTAAGTCTTTTTCTCTAAATTCTTTAAGATCAACTATCTTTTATTGAATCACAGATTATCACTACAGACACATTTCAATATGTGAAATACAAATATTTCAAAATATACATACTATACAAATACATAACTGTATAACACAAGTAAATATATAATTAAAATTTTTTATATTTCAGACAAAAACCTAACATGAATTTTCACCAATACATAACCAAAATAAAGCTCAGCATTTCCATGTGCTCCAGATAGAATACTTCCAAATGGCTTATCACATCACATAACATTGTTGGTCACCGTCAAAAAGTATACTGATTTTACTTGAACTACCCTACAGCTGTTCATGTGAGTAGATTTTGAAGAAAAGATCAATTCGTAATGATCTTTCTAAAAGAAGAACATAAACATTGTCCTTTGATTTGTTGCTGGAGCTGTTATTTGCAGAGCCTAAGGCTGCTTAAGACTTTAAACTCAAGTTTTACCTGAAACCTTTACTGAAGGGGAGAATTTCTATTATCACTCCTTTCTGTAAGTTATCTGTCACTTTCATTATTTATATTAAACCAAGTTTAATCCATTAAAAATAAATTATTTCAAAAACAATGATTGAGATTCTCTCCAGCAAAACAATGGCAAATGAAGTAAAATGAATTTCGCAGAACACACAGCAATGTGCATTTTATTTTTAATGCATTTAAGTGAAAATTCTAAAACTGTGAAAGAAACCTGGCCATTATACATAGTTGGGAAAGGGCTAAACTGCTCGGCAAATTTCTGACACACATAAAGAAATGACACAGAGAGATGTTTCCTAGATAGCAATAGTGTAAACTGCTTGGTAAAGGGAGTTCCAATAGTTGGACTTGCCAGAACTAGAAGATAAACTTTAGAATATGAATACTCTTGACAAGCTCAATCTGAAGTATTACTATAAGGCTTTTATTAGGTCTTTACAATGTGTTAAACAATTTAATACATAAACTAACTTTTTTCATTTAATTTCTACTTTTAAAAAATATCCTACAATGTAAGAGTAATTATGCTTATTCTATAGATAAAGAAATGGAGGCCCTGTTAACATGTAAAATAACTAGGACCTTAAATGTATCACTTTACAAACTTTCCGGTTCTTACTCGCTATGCTATGCTGACTATACAATCCTATGGGTTAGAAAACCCCAAACTGAGAAGCATTCAACTGGAAAAACAATTTTAAATGCACAGGTTTATAATCAAGCATATCTTTAATTTAAAATCTGAGCAGTTTTAGCAAATATTCCAGACATGTCTGCCTTCTATGGTCTCACTGGAATAACTCAACAACCACTACAAACATTCTGGTGGGAACTAGGGCATGTCTCTGGAGTCTGGAGTTCTACTTGGATCTCCAAGATACTATAACCAGGGCTTCTTTCCCCTAGAAGCAAGGGGGGCTGGTGGGGGGTAACGGAAATTACAAAGAAAAGAATGGCTTTTCCTCAAGGACCAAGGCAGAAATCTCAAAAGTTTTTGTTTTCCAAAGGGATACATCCAGCAAGTCAACAGAACCCACTGATCTGCTAAACAATAGGAAGTTTCTCCTGGCAGCTGCAGTGTGGAATCTTTGGGTCACAATCCCAATGATTCCAGTTGTCCTAAAAGATAGCTAGCCACAAGAGAAAACTAAATTTCTCCAAGTCTCTTTAATGAGGTCAATGTCCTTGCACCTTAAAAATCTAAGAGCAGAGAATCCTCTTTCCGATAAATCATAGAGGACTCACAGTTGGCCAACTCACTTGTCTCTAGCCCAAGAGAGTGGAATGTGCTCCTACAGTCTGATAAAACACAAAAAAGCCAACATAAAAGTGGGAAAACTTAGGAAGCAGATACCCAAACAATGAACAAGTAAGTGAAATAGTATTTGATCTAAGTAATATTCAGAAAAAGTAAAATAATCATGAGATGCCAAATATTTTTTCTTTTTTCAGTGACTTTTTTTGGGGAGACTATCATTAATATACAATCACATAAGCAACATTGTGGTTACTAGATTTCCCCCATTATTAAGTCCACACCACATACCCCAATACAGTCACTGTCCATCAGTGTAATAAGATGCTATAGAGTCACTACTTGTCTTCTCTGTGCTATATAGCCTTCCCCGTGCCCACCTCTCCTACATTATGTGTGCCAATTGTAGTGCCCCTTATTCCCCTTCTCCCTCCCTTCCCACCCATCCTCCCCAGTCCCTTTCCCTTTGGTAACTGTTAGTCCATTCCTGGGTTCTGTGAGTCTGCTGCTATTTTGTTCCTTCAGTTTTTGCTTTGTTCTTATACTCCACACATGAGTGAAATCATTTGGTACTTGTCTTTCCCTGCCCAGCTTATTTCACTGAGCATAATACCCTCTAGCTCCATCCATGTTGTTGCAAATGGTACGATTTGTTTTCTTCTTATGGCTGAGTAGTATTCCACTGTGTATATGTACCACATCTTCTTTATCCATTCATCTACTGATGGACACGTAGGTTGCTTCCATTTCTTGGCTATTGTAAATATGCTGTGATAAGCATAGGGGTGCATACATCTTTTTGAAATTGGGATCCTGAATTCTTAGGGGAAATTCCTAGGAGTGAAATTCCTGGGTCAAATGGTACTTCTATTTTTAGTTTTTTGAGGAACCTCCATACTGTTTTCCACAATAGTTGAACTAGTTTACATTCCCACCAGCAGCGTAGGAGGGTTCCCCTTTCTCCACATCCTCGCCAGCATTTGTTGTTCCTATTCTTTTCTATGTTGGCCATACTAACTGGTGTGAGGTGATATCTCATTCTGCTTTTCATTTGCATTTCCCTGATAATTAGCAATGTGGAGCATCTTTCCATGTGCCTGTTGGCCATCTGAATTTCTTCTTTGCAGAAGTGTCTGTTCAGATCCTCTGCCCATTTTTTAATAGGTTTATTTGCTTTTTGGGTGTTGAGGTGTGTGAGTTCTTTATATATTTTGGATGTTAACCCCTTGTCAGATACGTCACTTAAAATATATTCTCCCAAACTGGAGGATGCCTTTTTGTTCTGTTGATGGTGTTCTTTGCTGTACAGAAGGTTTTTAGCATGAGGTAGTCCCATTTGTTCATTTTTTATTTTGTTTCCATTGCCGGGGGAGATATGTTCAGGAAAAAGTTGCTCATGTTTATATTTAAGAGATTTTTGCCTATGTTTTTTTCTAAGAGTTTTATGGCTTCATGACTTACATTCAGGACTTTGATCCATTTTGAGTTTACTTTTGTGTATGGGGTTAAACAATAATCCAGTTTCATTCTCTTACATGTGGCTGTCCAGTTTTGCCAACACCAGTTGTTGAAGAGGCTGTCGTTTCCCCACTGTATGTCCATGGTTCCTTTATCATACACTAATTGTCCATATATATTTGGGTTTATATCTAGGCTCTCTAGTCTGTTTCATTGGTGTATGGGTCTGTTCTTGTGCCAGTATCAAATTGTCTTGATTACTGTGGCTTTGTAGTAAACCTTGAAGTCGGGGAGTGTAATCCCCCACCACTTTATTCTTCCTTCTCAGGATTGCTTTGGCTATTCAGGGTCTTTTGTGGTTCCACATGACTTTTAGAATTATTTGCTCTAGTTCATTTTGATAGGGATTGCATTGAATCTGTAGACTGCTTTAGGCAGGATGAGCATTTTGACAGTACTAATTTTTCCTATCCATGAGCAGGAAATGTGTTCCCATTAATTGGTATCTTCTTTAATTTCTCTCATGAGTGTCTTGCAGTTTTCAGAGTACAGGTCTTTCACTTCCTTGGTTAGGTTTATTCCTAGGTATTTTATTCTTTTTGATGCAATTGTGAATGGAAATGTTTTCCTGATTTCTCTTTCTGCTAGTTAATTGTTAATGTATAGGAACGCCAAAAATTTCTGTATATTAATTTTGTATCCCACAATTTTGCTGAATTCACATATTAGATCTAGTGTTTCTGGAGTAGATTTTTAGGGTTTTTGTGTAAATATCATGTAATCTGCAAACAGGGACAGTTTAACTTCTTCCATGCCAATTTGGGTGCCTTGTATTTCTTTGTGTTGTCTGATTGTCATAGCTAGGACCTCCAGAACTATGTTGAATAAAAGTGGAGAGAGTGGGCATCCTTGTCTTGTTCCCCATGTTAAAAGAAAGGCTTTCAGCTTCTCACAGTTAAGTATAATGTTGGCTTTGGGTTTGTCATATATGGCCTTTATTATGTTGAGGTAACTGCCCTCTATACCCATTTTGTTGAGAGTTTTTATCATGAATGGATGCTGAATTTTGTTGAATGCTTTTTCAGCATCCATGGAGATGATCATGTGGTTTTGTCCTTCTTTATGTTGATGTGATGGATGATGTTGATGGATTTTTTAATGTTATATGATCCTTGCATCCCTGTAATATACCATATTTGATCATGATGGATGATCTTTTTGATATACTTTTGAATTCGGTTTGCTAAAATTTTGTTGAGTATTTTTGCATCTATGTTCATCAGCGATATTGGTCTGTAGTTTTCTTTTTTTGTGGTGTCTTTGCCTGGTTTTGGTATTAGAGGGATGCTGGCCTCATAGAATGAGTTTGGGAGTATTCCCTCCTCTTCTACTTTTTGGAAAACTTTGAGGATATGTATTAGGTCTTCACTAAATGTTTGATAAGATTCAGCAGTGAAACTATCTGGACCATGTATTTTGTTCTCAGGTAGTTTTTGATGACCAATTCAATTTCTTTTTGCTATTTTGTTCCTTCAGTTTTTGCTTTGTTCTTATACTCCACACATGAGTGAAATCATTTGGTACTTGTCTTTCCCTGCCCGGCTTATTTCACTGAGCATAATACCCTCTAGCTCCATCCATGTTGTTGCAAATGGTCGGATTTGTTTTCTTCTTATGGCTGAATAATATTTCATTGTGTATATATACCACATCTTCTTCATCCATTCATCTACTGATGGACACGTAGGTTGCTTCCATTTCTTGGCTATTCAGATTTTCTGTTTCTTCCTGGGTCAGTGTTGGAAGGTTGTATTTTTCTAGAATGTGGTCTATTTCTTCTAGGTTATCCAGTTTGTTAACATATAATTTTTCATAGTATTCTCTCATAATTCCTTATATTTCTGTGGTATCCATAGTGATTTTTCCTTTCTCATTTCTGATTCTGTTTATGTGTGTAGACTCTCTTTTTTTCTTGGTAAGTCTGGCTAAGGGGTTATTTATTTTGTTTATTTTCTCAAACAACTAGCTACTGCTTTCATTGATTCTTTCTATTGTTTCATTCATCTCAATTTTATTTATTTCTACTCTGATCTTTATTATGTCTCTCCTTCTACTGACTTGAGGCCCTATTTGTTCTTCTTTTTCTAGTTTTATTAATTGTGAGTTTAGACTGTTCATTTTGGATTGTTCTTCTTTCCTGAGGTAGGCCTGTATTTCAATATACTTCCCTCTTAGCACAGTCTTTGCTGCATCACACAGATTTTGTGGTGTTGAATTATTGTTGCCATTTGTCTCCATATATTGCTTGATATCTGTTTTTATTTGGTCATTGATCCATTGATTATTTAGGAGCATGTAAACCTCGATGTGTCTGTGGGCTTTTTCATTTTGTGTAATTTATTTCTAGTTTCATTCCTTTGTGATCTGAGAAGCTGGCTGGTATAATTTCAAACTTTTTAAATTTAGTGAGGTTCTTTTTGTGTCCTAGTATATGATCTTTTTTTGAAAATGTTCCATGCGCACTTGAGAAGAAGGTGTATCCTGCTGCTTCTGGATGGAGAGTTCTGTAGATGTCTGTTAAGTCCATCTGTTCTAATATGTTGTTCAGTGGCTCTGTCTCCTTACTTATTTTCTGTCTGATCGATCTGTCCTTTGGAGTGAGTGGTGTGTTGAAGTCTCCTAGCATGAATGCATTGCATTCTATTTCCCCCTTTAATTCTGTTAGTATTTGTTTCACATATGTAGGTGATCCTATGTTGGGTGCATAGATATTTATAATAGTTATATCCTCTTCTTTGACTGACCCCTTTATCATTATGTAATATCCTTCTTTGTCTCATTACTTTCTTAGTTTTGAAGTCTATTTTGTCTGATACAAGTACTGCAACTCCTGCTCTTTTCTCCCTATTAGTTGCATGAAATATCTTTTTCCATCCCTTTACTTTCAGTCTGTGTATGTCTTTGGGTTTGAAGTATGTCTCTTGTAGGTATCACACAGATGGGTCTTGTTTTTTATCCATTCAGTGACTGTATGTTTTTTGATTGGTGCATTCAGACCATTTACATATAGGTTGATTATCCATAGTATGTACTTATTGCCTTTGCAGGCTTTACATTCGTGGTTACCAAAGGTTCAAGGGTAATTCTCTTACTATATAACAGTCTAATTTAACTCACTTCATATGCTATTACAAACACAACCTAAAGGTTCTTTTTTTCCCTCTTTTTTCTTCCTCCTCCATTCTTTATATATTAGGTATCATATTCTGTACTCTTTGTCTATTCCTTGATTGACTTTGGGGGTAGTTGATTTAATTTTTCATCTGCCTAGAAATTAATTGTTCTACTTTACTGTGGTTTTATTTCTCCTGGTGATAGCTATTAGGCCTTAGGAATATTTCCATCTATAGCAGTCCCTCCAAAATGCACTATAGTGGTTTGTGGGAGGTAAATTCTCTCAACTTTTGCTTATCTGAAAATTGTTTAATCCCTTCTTCAAATTTAAATGATAATCTTGCCAGGTACAGTATTCTTGGTTCAAGGCACTTCTGCTTCATTGCATTAAATATATCATGCCACTCCCTTCTGGCCTATAAGTTTCTTTTGAGAAATCTGATGATAGCCTGATGGGTTTTCCTTTGTATGTGATCTTTTTTCTCTCTCTAGATGCTTTTAAAAGTCTGTCCTTATCCTTGATCTTTGCCATTTTAATTATTATATATCTTGGTGTTGTCTTCCTTGGGTCCCTTGTGTTGGGAGATCTGTGCACCTCCATGGCCTGAGAGACCATCTCCTACCCCAGATTGGGGAAGTTTTCAGCAATTACCTCCTCAGTGACACTTTCTATCCCTTTTTCTCTCTTATTCTTTTTCTGGTACCCCTATAATGTGAATATTGTTGCATTTGGATTGGTCACACAGTTCTCTCAATATTCTTTCATTCTTAGAGATCCTTTTTTCTCTCTGTGCCTCAGCTTCTTTGTATTCCTCTTCTCTAATTTCTACTACATTTACTGTCTCTTCTATTACATCTGATCTGCTTTTAAATCCCTCCATTGTATGTTTCATTTCAGATATGGAATTTCTTAATGATTGAATTTCCATCCTAAATTCATCCCTGAGTTCTTGAATATTTTTTTTGTACCTCCATGAGCATATTTATGATTTTTATTTTGAACTCTCAGGAAGATTGGTGAGTTCAGTTTCATTTGGCCATTTTTCTGGGGTTTGTGAGATTTTGGTATGAACCAGGTTCCTTTGATGTTTCATATTTCTATGTGGCACCCTATAGTGCCCAGGAGCTCTAATCTCTGGAGCTGCTCAGCCCAGGGAGTGATGTCAGGGGTTCCAGGGGAGTGGCACTGGTGCCTTGGGGTGGAAAGAGCTGTTTTCTGCTTCCAAGCTGCAGTGCCTGTCTCCACTGTCAAAGCCTTGGGCCGAGCACACAGGTATAAGCCTCTGTGCTTTGCATCTGTACTTCTTGTAGGCGGGGCCTCCCTCTGGCTGACGCCAGGGCAGTGACTGCTGTTATGCCAGCCTGTGCCAGCAGGTCAGAAGTAAGGTACAGCAGGCTGCATATCACAGTGGGGGGCCTTGGTGCTGTATAATCAGCAAGCGGGATGGAGTGCCTGAAGCTCCTGAAAGTTCCCAACCTGCAGGGCAGGGTGCACCCAGACAACCTTGTCCACCTATTCCTTCTCCCGTGCAGCATGCTCCATGTAAACCCCACCCCATCAGCAGTCCTCTCCCTGCTAGGAAGCCTCTCAGATCGCCCGCCTTTCCTTTGTCACAGAGCAGCCAGGGTGGATCCCTGTCCTCCACAAAAAGCTGGAATCTCAGTCTCTCCAAGTATTCTACCTGTCTTAGCTTTCCAACTCCACTGATCTCCAGAGCACCATGCAATGTATGTTTGTGCCCCCAAAGCAGATCTCCAGGGCTGGGTGCTCAGCAGTCCTAGGCTTCCACCCCCTCCCCACTCCAGTTCTCTTCCTTCCACCAGTGAGCTTGGGTAGGGAAAGGGCTTGGGTCCCACCAGATCAAGGCTTTGGTATGTTACCCTGTTTCGTGAGGTCTGCTCTGTTCTCCAGGTGTATGCAGTCTAGTGCAGCCTTCTTTCCTGCTGCTCATTTAGGATTAGTTGTATTAACTATATTTTCATATTATATGTGGTTTTGGGAGTTGTTCTCTATCTCACCTCTCATGCCACCATCTTGAATCGATCTGCCAAATATTTTTAAAAGCAAATATCCCACTTTGGGAAACATATTTGACAGTAATAAAAAAAAAACATCAGAACATAGGGAAATATGCAGAAGGATTTTTTTGTGTGTTAAAAGACAAATGAAATCACTTTGAATATTATCCACAGTAAGATAATTGAACATTATGCTGCAATATGCCAGTTCTATTCAATATACCCCAGCCAGTAAAAAGAATGCTTTCTATTAATCTGGAGGTCTTTTAAAAAATGCAAAGTGTGGAAACATCTACAGTAATATTTTCATATTTAAAAACCTCTTTACATGTAAACATCTGATGTCTTTTTATGGACATGAAGGTAGAGAACATAACACATGGTGCTATTAGTGTAGTTGATGTCAGAGAAAAAGTAGAAAGATATGAGGAAATCATTTTTCCTTTAGATTGTCATATGTGGTGCCAAACGGATATTGTTTTGGAATTTTTTTAACTAAAAGAAACAATGTATTACATAAAATTACTTTAAATATAGCAAAGATCAAAAAAATTTAAATAATATTTTGTCACAGTTAAATATCCAACATGACTAGATGTTTAATGTACTACTATAAATATTTCTACCAGGAACATAAAATATCCTAATCATGTCCATACATGCCTGATTTCTAGCCACACATTTTATTGAATGAATGCTAAAGTTTATGGTATACTCTTTCATGGTCATTTTTAATCATCTCCACTTTAAAAAAAAAATACGTTAAATAGTTAAATTCCAGCTCAACAAATGAAAACTGAACCTATTCCAAATCCAGAAGGTATCTGTATCCCCTAAATTATCTAATTTTTAGTACCCTTAGGAAAAAATGTAATATTGAAATAAAATATGACTTCCATTCCCTTTTCCCCAAAAGGTTTTCTATTTTCTTCTGAACACTTTCTAAGAAAAAGTAGAGAGTTTCGATTATTGGAAAGAATTACTGGATCACTGTTAAGCTTTGGAGATAATACTGTTTCTAGTTCTTTTGAGAAAGCTGAAATGGAAGAGCAGTCCTGGAGTGCCAGGCCAGACCCCAGCTTGGATACGGCAGTTAGAGAGCCACGGAATGCTCTTGATATAATGCTACCTCTGAGCTTTGAGATGTGCAGTTCCCTGGGTTAAGGGAACTTGGAACACATGTAAGCCTATCATATCTAAGCAAAGTAAGTCAGTCTAGCAAAAAAAAAAATATTCACCATATCTGACTCCTCACTTATTCTGCCCCTCCAACCTCTTAATTTACTTTAACTCACTGATCCATTTTACATGAAACCTACCTCTCTCACTCCCAGGAAATTATTCCGAATTAGGCCCAAAAGGAAGAAAACTGATTTATTCTTTACAGAACATATCAAAAAATGCTTCCTTTTTTCCAATCCTAATTGTTTCTCACCATGTATTAACTAAATGTTTGGTTCCTGATATTTTTTTTCTGATGACAATTCATCCCTTGTTATCTCAGCACCTGTTTTGACTTTGACTAAGATTGATTCAGAAGCTACACTCCAAGCCAAAATATTTCCAAAGTTCAGAAACAACTAAATATCTCTTATGACAAAATACATGTGAAATATATTTTATGAAATTTTTTTTAAAGTGGACTACTCTCACATCTCAAACACACCATCTCTTACGATGCCTCAGTATATTACAGGTTGTTATACTGTTCTAGCTGAACTTTGTGTCATAATACACACATATTTCTGAGTAATATTTTCTCACTCATATATGGTCCATTAGACTAATCCTCCATAACCAGGTAAATATCATTTTCTTTGTAAGTTCGTGGAGAAAAAAATATTTATAGTAAAATGTATAACTCCCCAAAGCGATATGTACTAACTAAATAAATCTGGTAAGGATACAAACATATACATACACACACACACACACACATATATATATATATATACACACACATATATATACATATATATATAAAACATTTTTAAGAGCAAAAATACTAACACTATGTTATAATTGTTACTATTTCTTTATTTTGTTTTATTGACACTGAAAGTTGCAGGAATATCTATACCCTTAGAAAAGTCTTGTACTAAACAGCATATTTAGAAAAAAATTATTTTGAGAAAGTTCCAGCGATGTTATGACTCTTTTATAAAAACCTTAAATAACAGCAAACAGTTTAAGTCCTTAAACTGTTAACTATCATTACCATTTATAAGCAGTTAAATACGGCCTTTTCTCCACAAACAATGAGTCCAAATGTTTCCTCCAAAGAAGAAAGAAGAAATTGCTGGTAAAATCCTTCACATTAATATTATACATCATTTACTTATTCAATGAGCTTTGCTGAGTGTCTACTTTATACTAGGTACTATACCTACTATAAATAATGGACAAGAAGGGATGGGGTATGAAATCAGACCTGAGATCTGGCTTGAAATCTATGCTCACTATTAGCTAAGTGATATCTGAAAGTTTCTCCTTATGTTGTTAAATATACAGAATTCACTTTTCTCCTTTATAAAATAGATATAATAATTATAATAATACCCAATGAAAAAAAATGTGAGAATTAAGCATTCAGTAAACAGCTGTCAATGTCTAGTTCTTAGTAAGTACTCAGTAACTATTAGCTGTTTTATTATTATTATCATTAGTATCCTGTCATTACTCCTGTCTTGAGGTACTCCTATTACATAAAATGGTAAGAGAACAATGGAGGGCACGGGGAAGAAAATTCCATGTCAGGGAACAAGCTGTGCAGGGACAGGAAAGAACATAGCAAAACTTAGTATAAAAGAAAAGCAGATGACTGACTTTAATGTTTTAAACTTCAGTCTTGGGAGAGAAAAACAGCATTCCTGAGATGCTAATAAGGGAGCCATGTCAGTTAGCAAAATTCTTATCTTTATATCCCTGGACACAGAACCGGTCATGGCAGGTAATCAACTAAAAATATTGATGAATGAAATGATGAATGAATATATACTGGAGCAAAGAGTCTTAAAGACCTTTAAATATCCTATAGACATAATCAGATTTGTATTTTAGAAAGATAATCTGGTACAATGTCAAAAATGACCACTAATGAGAAAGAACTAGAAGAGAAAGTGAAGGCATCACTGACACAGGTGAGAAGTGATGATGATTGGAACAAACCAGTATCAGTAGCTCAGGAATAAAAGAGTTCAAAGGATACCTACAGTGTGGTTATCCTTAATGTGGGTGGTGAGAAAGAAGGAAGAATACAGTGATCTCAAAGTTTCTAGGTTAGGGGTTATATGGAGATTCTAGTAATTAAAATAAAGAGCAAAATGGGAAGGATGAGAAGAGGATGAGCTTGAACTTACTGAGATGTTGTGAAATGACCTCTGACACCACAAACACGTGTGATGGCTGACATTGTGGTCATGGGATTATCCAGGAAGACCACAAAGAAGATGAAGAAAGGCAAGACTAAACCTTTAACCAGGTAGACCATCAACTATTATACTGTTAGGTAATTAAAGACTATTCCATAAGCAGTCCCTATGTGTTAATATTTCCAAAGAAGGAGATGAAATGGAGGAGATGATAAAGAAAATAGTATCACAACTGTGGAAGTTGTAGAGAGAAAAGACTTTAAAAAGCTTGGGAAAAAGGTTGTTTTTAAAGGCAGGGGAACGGTGAGGGGTGGGAGGGATGGAGGGAGAGTATCCATATTGTTAAATGCAGAGACACCTGAAGAAAGCAGACAGGAAAACTGTTCATGGGCCCGAACAGTATGCGCCAGGTAGTCCACATGGGCCCACACAGCTCTGTACCCCCTCCACCGCGTGAGGCACCTTCTTCCCTCGCGGCCTTGTCAGCAGTGACACTGTCAAGCTTTTGCATTTTCATCAATGTGAGAAAACTTCCTTATGTGCAAGAAAAATGGCATCTCATTATAGTTTTAATTTGAACTACTCAGTATGAATGAAACTAAATAAATTTTTATATATTGAAGGCCCTTTTACACTTTTATAAATTTTTCCTGTATTTTGCTCACTTTTCTAAAAGATTTCTTGCCCTTTTTTCCAAATTTTTTAAGACTTTTGACTTTGCTTATGGTATTATTTTTGACACACAAAAAGTTTAAATTTTTCTCTAGTCAAATTTATCCAATTTTTAGTTCATCTGGATTTGGAATCATATTTAGAAAATCTTTCCCTAAAGCCAGATCTTAGTAGGATTGACTTGTTTTCTTCTAGGTCTTACATGGATTCACAATCCATTTCAAGTTTATTTTGTTTACTGATATTAAAAAAATAAAAGACATGGTTTCATCTTTTCCCACATAATTATCCAGTTGTCTCAACACCATTTATTAAATAGTCCATCCTTTCTCCAGTGACATAATACTGTTTTCAGATACTAAAAGTCCCTGTGTACTTGGGACTCTTTCTCGATTTTTTAATTTACCCCACTGGTCTGTCTAGCTTTCATGCGACAGGTCCACACTACTATGGAAGTGCCATGGAGTGTTTTAAAATATGGTAGAGCCATTCTCCCAAATAGCTTGTCCTTGCGAGTTGTCCTAGCTATTCTTGCAAGCTGTCTTCAATATGAACTTTGTGAACCTCAGAATAAACTTATCTAACTCCACAAAAGGAAGCTTGTTCATATATTTATTAAGATCGTATTAAATCTATAGATCACCTTGGGAAGCATGGACATATTGATAGGGTTGAGACATCTTATCTAAGACAGGGGGATGTCTTTAATTTGATTAAGTTGGGGGTGTTACATTATTTGCTTTGTGTATATTTGGCACATTTATTATCATAGGTTTGCTCCTAAGCAGTTTCCTTTTGCTGTTCTTGCTGTTAAGAGTTTTCTCTAAATGAAACTCTAAATTTTTATCAGAAATGGAGTGTCTGCTAACTGGAGTTTTCTCATTAATCTTCTAACAGGTTTTTATTATACATTTGAGAGAGAAGGGTCTCTCAGCCTTGACCCCACACTTTTGGCCTGGTAATTCTCTTTTGCAGAGGGCTATCCCAGGCATTGTGATATATTTACCAGATCTCTGCCCTCTAGATACCAGTAAGCACTAATGTCCCCAGTCATAACACCCCAAAATGTCTCCAGACGTTGCCACATGTCATATGTGGGGTAGGGGTTTGCCCTCAGTTAAGAAACAGGGGTGTAATGAAGGCTATTGTATTAGATGCAAATCATATATCTCACAATATTTCTGAATTATTACAGTCCCTGCCTGTCTCCTGAAACATTTGAGAAATAAGGCAATAGTAAGGCGGAAGTCCAAATTACCATCTTTACTATTAGTAAAATTATTATGGGAGAATGTGGCTCATATCTGCAGGCCTGTGAGGCTTCCTAATGTTAAACCCTAGAACGAGACGCAAACTCACCCCTTCCCCTGCCTTTGGTGCCACATGCAGCCAGGTTTTTCCCAAGAGAAAAGGAAGGGGAGATGCTGGGTATGAACACCCAGTTTCTCCTTTAAAATTCCTCTAACAAGCTAAGGGAGAAGAGACAGCTCCTTCCACAAAGAAAAAAATCAAGAATAGAGAATACATGTGCCCTTGAATACAAAGACCTCACTCAAACTCTTCCCCCTAATGTCTCAGAATCACTGAAAGTATTTCCTTGGTGCCCAGGAACGGGTCTGCTCATTCCTGAGCCACCATCTTTGCCAGCACACCCCCGGTGAGAATGCCAGTCTGTGGAGCAGGGCTGTTATACCTAAGGCAGCCAGCCCTTCAGGGTACCAAGGAAGCATGCCATCTGCAGCTCAGTCAAGAAGAAAATAGCCCCCTCCTCAGAAGCATGTGGCACTTTGTTTCTAGGAGCTCCAGCCAAGCTTCTGTCCAAAGTATCACCCAGTCTTCACAACATAGCACCTCCTTCAGCTTTTCCTTGGAGCTCACAACCAGTGTCATAGCCCATTCAGATAAACAGGCTTCACCCCATCACCTCCACTGTTCTCACCAACTTGGTCTCTTCTCATCAAGAATCCATGAATAGTAACACCTCTTTGTCCCCCTTCAGTCACCAATCTCACCTCCCAAAGCTTCATATTAATTTTGCAAATAAATACCCCATGGCATCATAACACTATTCCACAAACAGCCTCTGAATCTTGATTTTTACTACTTACGAAGCACAACTACTTGCAAAAGTGTGCACGATCTACAATTTGTTCTCAGTAATTCAACAACAGTTATGGAGCATTTACTACACGGTGGCATTATTTACTACACTGGTGATAAAATTTCCATTGACTAGTATGCCAGGATTAAAGCCCACTCTTGTTTGTGTCATGACACATAAGATTGGAAGGTCTTGTGCATGCTCTCGCCCTCGAGAGAGAGAGAGAGAGAGAGAGAGAGAGAGAGAGAGAGAGAGAGAGAGAGAGAGACTACTATTTACTCACAATCCTACAAGATGATGTCAGTATGATGTCAGGCCACTTGGTATTCAGACCACTAATTATATGTCCCATCTCCTTGAAATTTTAAACAGAAACACTTCACTGTCTCAGCTTCAGGTAGACCAAGCCACAGGGATAACAAGTAGAATTCTAGATAGGGCCCTATCATCAACTGCCTGAAGACTTAGAGCCAAACTGCCAGTTTGAGTTCTTGCCCACGGATGCTTTTGAATAATAAACCATGTTACTATTACAAAAGACAGTTGTAATGACCCTCCCTACCCAAATCCATCACTTGTAGAAATCTTTAGCCTGAAAGCACTCATCAGAAGCTATATCTGGCAGCTAAGGAATGGTTTCAATACTTCCTTAAAATATATACCATGTCCATGTTACTTAAATAATTTGAGACATGCAATATGTATAGCTGCCAGTGAGAAGTGAACACAAATTCACACAAAAGGAGAAGAGAATTGTTCTGTAATTGAGCACAAATCTAGACCCTGAGTTCCTGTCAGCCACAGAAATAAAAGGAAAGGTGATGAATCACTTATCTTTTATAAACCTTGAGGAATGTTTACTGTAATAAATAGTCATGTATATAGTTTTCTAAAAAATATGTTAAGAACATTTATTAAAAATGTAGTCAAAAAGCAGTTTTATGGAAGATGTAGGGATGTTCTTTATAATGCCATTTATTTAAATGATAAAAGTTAAGGGTTTTATTTTGTGTGTTTTATGTTGTCTTATTTATTTTTTAAATAACAGTAGTGATTAGAGAACCAGAGAAAATTACAATTAATATAGTCCAGTTTTTTAAAGTATCAACCATTTCACTCATGCTTTTGGCAGGAGTTTGACAGTAATAGTTTCAAGGTGGGGATTTCAGATTATGCCTAATGGACAGATATTGTTTTAATTTAAACAAAAACTTATTACTAGAAACTGAAGTGTGTTTGTGTGTCTGCATATGTAAAATGTAAATATGATACAGATATCTGATAGAAAATAGTCCATTTGGATAAGAGACAGAGATAGGACTGATATTGTTTCTGAAATGAATGAACTTGACTTGTGCTCTCGACTAGGCAGAAGGGCATTAAAATTTTTGTGAAAGTAGGCCTAAAGGGTTTCTGTAAAAAGAATCAATCAAAGGAAAGCTTTAAATTTCTACCAATGCCTAGATAGACTGAAACCCCATTGCTTCATACTCTAAAACACAGAAGAAAAAAAATCTGACCCAGAAAATAACTGTAGGTAGTGACCTTCCTTTTGCAGAATAGAATGCCCATAACTTGCTAATTTCAGTTATTTTACTGAATATGTAAGTGAATACCCAACTGTCATGTTTGCTGTCTTGGTTTAATGGGCAGAGTATAATCTCTTTAGTAAGATGCCTCTGCTCTCATCCTACCCTCCTCATTGCCCAGTGAAACTTTGGACAGAGCCCCCAACCTCCCTAAACCATAGCTGTCCTTATGGCAAACAGGGGTAGCGACAGTACCTACTGCATGAAATTGTATTAGACTGTGTGGAGGGCAGAATAGTGACCTCTCCACACCACCAAAGACACCCATATCCTTGTCCCTGGAATGTGTCACTGTGTTACGTTAAATGGCAAAGAGACTGTGCAGATGCAAATAAACTAAGGATCTAGAGATGGGGAGGTTATCCTGTATTATCCAGGCAGATCCAAAGGAATCATTGGGTCCTTTAGAGTCAGAGAAAGAGCTGTGACCAGGGGATGAGAGGTCAGAAAGATGTGATCACTGTCTGTAAAGAATGAGGGAGACGCCATGAGCCAAGGAATGCAGACAATCTCTAGAAGCTGGAAAAGGCAAAGGAACAGATTCTCCCCTGGAGCCTCCAGAAGGAACATAATCCTGCCAGCAACTTGATTTCAGCCCAGTGAAACCTATTCAGACTTCAACTTCCAGAATTGTAAGATAATAAATTTGTGCTTTTTAAGCCACTACATTTACAGTAATTTGTTTACAGGAGCCACAGGAAACTAATCTATAATTAAATGAGAAAACACATCCAGAGTGTTAGTACAATACCTGATACACTGAAGTATTCAATAAATGTTGTTACCAATAATGAGTATGGTGATACATATTTTTGTTCTGATAATAATTTCCAGAAATTCTGACTGTTAGATTGAATTGTATGAAACTGCCAATATTTTTTTATTTTTGACCTAAAGAAGTGATCATTTCATACAGTCCAACCTATTTCTAAGCCTACTACTACTGACTCATAGAAAACCAAAACATTAAAAGAGGATGCCTGTCACCTCAAAGTTCATCTTAGTATTTCCTCTTTAATTAAGAATCCTCATAAAGATTATGATTAAATGGCATAATGTATGTGAACAGCAATAGAAGTACTAATAGTAAGCCTCAATAGATGTCACCCATTATGCTCTTTAATATTAGAAAGCAGAGATTTCATCTTTTAGTCACTACTGTAACTTCTGCCCACACCACAGTGCACTTTCATATAAATCACTTCTTTAAAAAATCCAAAGCAAAGAAAGTTCTATGCAGTTTCTTGCGGTGCCTGTCCAATACACAATTTGGTTAGCATCATCATGCTTTAAAAAACTTTTACTTAAGTCTACCACTAAAAGCTATCACTTGGGCCTCATTTTGTCCAGTATTCTGCTCTTCTTCTGTATCATGAGTGTCTTGCACATTATTTGCATAATCATTTTTTATATTTTATTTTGTATAAAAATACAAATGTTATTTGTATTTTTAATAGTGCCTAACCACATGGGTTTAAGAAGATTTGTTTTCATTAAGTAACTGTCTTTTAGCAAAGATGTCTTCTTTCTGCCTCCCTCCTCGTTACATGAAATACAGTAATCTACATCTGTTTTGTTCATGGCAAGCAGTCTAGAACTGAACTGGAAATTTTAAAGTACCAAAAATACAGCCAGAGTGTTACGGCCCACCAAATATACAAGGGCTCCTACACATCCTCCTGTCCCCTTGTTAATAGGTAAAGTGCCACAACCGTATGGCTCTCAGTCTATGAGAAGAAATGGTATGTGCACTTTCTAGACCAAAGCATTTAAAAGTCTGTGAGGGACTCTTTAATTCACAACTCTTGTCAGAGGCCACATGCTTCAGCGAGTGCAGCTACAAGAAGCACAGCCTCCTTTAGCCTATGTAGCTTTGTGACTGTGAGGAGCAAACCACCCTCCGCCCACCCCGTTTGCCTCATAGCATAAGCAAGAAATAAGTTGCATGTGAGATAAGCCACTGAGACTGAAATTTGTTATTGTAGCTCAGCCTCTCTTACATTTTTCTGGACCAATAGTTAGAAAAATACACATGTTTAATAATTTAATGATCCTGAGTTTAGGTTGATTAATAATTAGTTGTCCTTACCCTTATAAAAATAATTACTATTTTCAAAATATTTTTTAATTAGTTGGAGAGTAGTTTGGGAACATACTAAAACAGCAGGAAATTTTTAAAAATAGAGCATTGGATATGATAAATGAAATAACAGCCATCAGAGATAAAGTTAGACAAAAACTGAGATTTATGCTCCTGGTTCCTAACACACATAGAAAGAAAAGCAATATTCTAGGTTTCATAATGCCAAAGAACAGACACCCTTGTTCAACATTAGTGGATACTGTACATTATTACCCACTATTATTGCTTGTATTAGAATTCTAGGCTGATGTTCACTGGCTGACAACGTATCTCTGAGAATTCCAAATAGAGACCATCTGAGATATTATACTGTGAAAATAACACTCTACCTCTGTGGTTCTTAAACTTTAATGTGAATAAGAATCATGTATGAATTTGATGAAAAAATGTGGATTCCTGGGCCCTGCCTCCAGCTTTTCCTCTACACTCTGTCTAGAGAAATTCCCACTAACCAGCATTTAGCAAACAGCCCAGGTGACTTTGATGCAAGTGGTCCATATACCATACTTGTGATAAAAGTGTCCTTTATGAGGGGCCAGTTGGTAGCTGGCTATGCCATAAATGTAGAACACCCTCCTGCACATGCTCCAGTGCTTGCCTTTTCTATCAAATTTGTTTTATCAGACTTAATTTTAATATCACATTGGAGGTTTTCTTCCTCCCTTATGTGTTTACTTGGCTGAAATAACCAGAAAAATTTGTCCAACAAGTATATATTTCTATAAAGATGTGTTATTTTCATTTTTAGTATTAGTGATGTCATATTTTAAAGTCTTATTATCTTTTCAATTAAAATAATCTATGTGGTTTGTTATAAGGATTAAGTGCGATACCCTGTGTAATTAGAAGAAAGCTTAGAATATAGTAAGGCTTGATATTAGACATTATTACTCACTAGAACATAAGTTTCATGACAGCAGAGACTTCTTATGTTTTATTCATTGCTGTAAATTCCGCTCCAATATATAGAGGACACCTAATATTTGTTGGATGGATGGATGAGCAGGACTATGAAAATTGCTCTATTACCTACTTAGGTTTACACCATTCAAAATTTCAAGGATTAAAACCTCACACCCAGTGATATTCTTAGATGATTGCACCATTTGTCTTCCTTTCCTTGTCCTCCTCACCCTCTTTCTCACAATTTCACCACCAACAATCTAGCCATATAATCCTTCTAGGCTGTAATTCTGACCAGATACTTGGCAGAGTTGCCTCCCCTTAGAGTTCCCTGAAGTGCAAAGGCCATTGCTCGAATCTGACATATTGCCCGGCAATTAGGCATCTGCCCACGCAAGACTGAGAACTAGTGGGTCCAGTTCCCCAGCCCTGGGCATGCCAGGAATCCATTCGGTCACCTGGTCATGACATTTCAGCTGCCATGTGAAATGTAAAAGTCTCTGGTAGTGAACACATAGTTTGTAAACTTGGAGTTGGGACACAGCAAGATGCTCCTTAGATCATGAGTATACAGCAACCTAGCAGAGTGACGGGCTGCCGCAAGCAAAGCTGACATCAGAGTGTGCCAACGGGTATCTCTGCGCTGATGAGGGAACAATGAAGTTGCAAGGAAGAGAAAACATTAGCTTAAATCTTTTCTAATCTAAAGATCCAGGCAGCTGGGTTTGGTGAAAAAGGTTTTGGTGAAAAAAAATATAAACCCCTCAAAAATCCTACCAAAGGCATACTATCAAACACTCCAAACATTGTCCTAACAGAAATTTAACTTGCAACACGTTACAATACATCTGCTAGTAATTATTACGATGATTTTATTCCCTAATTTTGAATAATGGTTGTGTTCCTACCTTTTAAACTACACAGACATGCATTGTACATGACATTAATGTTACATTTGTTTCTCATTAAATGCATTTCTCATTAACAACTAATTAGTCTTGATTTTTCCCCTTAAATTATGTAGTATTAAAAGAAATAGACCTTAAAAAATGTCAACAGCAGTCAGAGTTAAGTCAATATTAAAGAAACAAACAGTGCTGGCCTATAGTTAACCTTGCAGGCAAGAGTAAAAATTGACCAAACTGCATGCTTAAATTAACCAAAAAGAGTGTGAAAAAAAGAAAAACATGTTTCACATGGCATTTTCCTTTGTGAAGGGAAAAAAAAAAAAGATTAAGCACGCTGCGTTTAGGATGAAACTGAATTAGATTGGAACCACCAAAATGTTTTTATCCCTTTTTCCTCTCCTCAAAGTTGGAGATCTGGACAACATATGTTTCTTGAACAAAAAAGAAAAAAATGCCTTCAACAAATCATGCTATATCGAAAAAATGTTTGTAAATACTTAAAATGTTATTTTTAAGATCTAAAATATCAAACTACCACACTAAAATATCCTAATGAGGTTAGACAATTCTAAGCAATTTACTGTGAAGATAAAACTGGAGAAAAAAAATTTATTTTCCTTCTTCCTGTTGTAAATTCTAAAATGTTATGTGTTACCTGTTAGAATGAATGTTATAAGATTTATTCCATCTTAAACCCCTATACCTGACTGCACTGAATTCAGAAATATCAGGGGACCCCAATGATGTCTAGTCCACTAATAATTTTAAACAAGTCTTAAAATTGTCCTAATTATTTGACTAGAAGCAGAATACTTATAATTACTTACCCAGCCCACAACACTGCAACCTGGGAAGAGATGCCTACAGTTGTACAGTTTCCCAAAGTCTGAGAAGGTAGAAGTTCAGCGTGTACCCAGATTTACCCTACTTGTCAAGCATTCATAGTAAACCAGCCTGATGCTGACATCGGAGACCCAACAGCTGAAGTCACCTTAACAAGGTATTAAGGCTGCATCGGGCTTCCTTAACTGCTACCAGCTGGAACAAGGGGAAAGCGAGGCAAGGCACAGGAGAAAGACTGAAGAAAATAAAGAAGTCATTTCAAAGCTGGAAGGGACAGGGAAGACAATACAAAATTACAAAAACAGCCATTTAGTGGCTGTTTGTATAACTGCTTTATTTGAGGACAAAGTCTTAAACAGAACAAAGTTCAAGTAAGATATTACTACTCAAACCACTGGAGTGACTTTATATTTCCTTCACATTGAATCTCAATTTGGAGTTGTAAAAAATTAAAGTAGTACTTTTTTTCTTCTGCTGTCTCAAAAAAATTGGAACTTCTTTCTTTAACAATGTTCTCCCAAATGTTTTATGAAATTGAAGAGAAAAGAGGAGGGGAAGAGAAAGAGGGGAAGTGTGTTGGAGGGGGAAGGGGGAAGGGGGTCTCCAGCATTCAAAACTTGGAGCAGCTGAACTGAAACAGGTAGTCTTAATTCTAGCCAAGAACTAAATCAGTGTTCCTCAATTTGTTCTGTACATGCAAATCACCTGGAGACCTTGCTAAACTGCCACTTCTGATTCAGTAGGTGTGGAATAGGGCTTGAGAGTCTGTATTTCTAGAAAGGTTGTCAGTGGTGCTGACGCTGCTGGTCCAGAAACCACACTGAGTAGCCATGACCTAAATGTCTGTGCACATCACATAAGTTCTTATTAGATGGACTCATTCAAGCAAATGGTAATTGGTCTGTTTTGCTCTAAAGTGTTTATAGTAGACTGAACACTTGGCTTAACTTTGTGGCATCTCAATTATTTTTCCTTTGTGTACTGTAAGTCATATTTTCCCTGTTTCCTAGCTGCTGCATTCACAGGAGCCATGGAGTATTTGAGAATTGGTATTAGATTGTTGGTTCCCTATGCCCTGTATATCTTGCATAATGATTATTTGATTATTGATGAAACATTCAAAACCTATCTCCTCCTAATGTAAAAGGAAGAAGGCGGTTTCTGGCTGACTGATCAGATCATCAGGAAGCAGGCCTGCTGATGTGCCAGAAATGTCCACACCTAAGAAAAGCTAGACGCAAGGAGAGATAAGGTGTCCAGGACAGAAAAAAACAGTGTATCCTGATGTGACAGAATTCAGATTCTGGGTGCTGATTCTGGTTCCTGCTAAATATTCACACAGTAAAAATACTGATAGCAGCTAAATGCCAACATGTATGTACTCTGTCCTTAATGAAAAGAAATTGCATTATTCAATCATATTTCTCATCTTCATAGAGCTTTTGTATATAGAGTATATGGAAGAAAGGATTTAATGTTGTCTTTCTGCACAAAGTGAAGTTTCTGAAAAAGAGGAGAAGGGTTAACCTGTACCTAGATCTCAGGTATAGCAGTTTCTTCCTTTGTTTGCTTGCACAATAGAAAAATCTATTTAATAGGGCACTTAAAAACATAACTCCACTGAGAGCCCTGTCCTCCTGTCTCATGTAACTCCAAAGGTTTAGAACTGTAAGGAAAAGAATCCTCAGCAGAAAACAGTTGGATGAAATTGGGTAGTAACAGTGAAAAACTAAGGTACTGTAGGAAATGGGGATGAGACAAAGGCTAATTCCATAGGAATTCAAGTATCCAGGCTCCTCAATGGAAATAAACATCAAGTCAAGTAAGGGTTTGATCGGGAGTTGTAAAAACTAGCAACTGATCATCTAAATCGGTTTCTCAACCTGTTATTTTGTGTCATGTACTCACAAAAATGATGAGAACAGTAAACTGGGGGAAACAAACCATTGTTATTTTCATCTTCTTTATTGTTATCAAAGCTTAATGAAAGATGTTATGAAAGAAAGCTGGTAAAAAGAAAAAAAAGAAAAGACTACATAAGAAAATAAATTTAGAAGAGTAACTAAAATAAGGAAAAGCAGCACCCACATTAGTGAGCAGGCAGGCTTGAATCCAGTAGACAGGCCACCGTGGTGGAACTGCTGTCAGGCAGCCAGGGAGGTGAAGAGCGAAGAATCACAGGCAAGGGAAGGAAGGAGGGAAGAGATCTGTGTGTCAGAGCAGGGAGGAAATAGGATAAAACCATAGGCAGGAAGGAAACGATAGTCAAGCAATATTAACATTCTGAAATATTAACAAGTGAAATCAGAAGTCAAAAATCCTAAATATTTTATCCTAAATAAAATCTACATAAAAATGCAAGGACCACAACAGGAAAGGGAAAAAAAAAAGGAATCTTACTCATTTTGAAAAATCCTCATCACATAATTTAAACAATAAAATTCTGTAAAATTAACAAATCAAGATCTTTGTGTAAAATGACACTCATAAAGATAGCTGAGATACCCTCTATTAAACTCACTGAGATCGGGGAATCAAAAGAACATCTCACTAACCATATCACTCTGAAGATAGTTTTCATAAATGTGGATAGTAGTAGTTACAGGACACTGTCTTATGTCTTCTTTCTTTTTATTAAAACCACGATCACAAATTAAAATACGATCACAGATTAAAATACGATCACAAATGGACCACCCAAAGTCTAGGTCTAAAGCTGTATCTATATTTGAGTGAATGAATACATTTTCAAACCAAAACAAATTAAAAATATTAATAGATACTTTTTGGGAATTTTTTTCTGTGAATGATGTACTACAAAAGGTAATGCAGTAAAATAAAAGATGTAATTATACGAAAAGCATTCATTTTTTAAAAACTTCCATCTTACTACTTTTTAATTCAACCTTTTTACTGAAAAACAAATGGGGGTGGGGGGTGCCGTGGGGGAGCATGCGTGAAAGTAACTTAATTTTAGTCTTACAGTGACATCTAGTGGTGATAATTGGTAAGACTATTCCAATTAAGTATAAAAATATAAATCACTGCATTGAAAATGAGAGATTATATCAGTGGGTATTCTCCCATGTCTGTGTAAGTGTACAAAGACTTCACCTGACTCTATTTCTACTGCCCTGTGTGTCCTTTAGAAAACTTAGTTTTATACTGTTCTTAGCACTTTAATACTGAGATGAAAAATACAAGGTCAAGGCTGATGTTGCTCTACTCGGGTTCTTTATGCATACCTTATGTTATGAATGTACAAAATCAATGATTCAAAACAGATATTCTTTCCATTCAGGTGTGCTATCCCAAGTGTTATAGCCAATGAGTGAGGGCAGGTGTGGAGGAGGCATGTCAGTGTATCATTACTAACCCACTTTCTCCAAAAGCCTTATCAAGAAAAAAGATGTTTTTAAATTTGTATCTACTTAACCAATCTCAACTGAACTCAAGCAGAGAAAGAGTATCAAATTAGCCTTTTAAATCTTAATGAGCTTTATCAGTGACTCTTACATCCTGTAACTTCTGCTTGCCCCCAAAGTCTTTTAAACAAAGTATCGCCATTTTAAATAAAGATGGGATCTGACCCTGCCTCACTCACCATACCTAATCTCAGCCCTAGTTCCAGGAAAACTTTATTACCAAAACACAATTTGATCCACAGGAACTACTAGACTTATTTGACTTTTGAAAATATTGCCTTACAACATTATTTATCTTGCTTTCTGAATTGTTAGGTGTCTCCTTATACTTTGCCTCTGAAGTGAATGCCTCACTCTCCTCACCATATTTCCAGTCCCTCTGTAACCTTCTTCTCAGGGTGCTTCCTAGCAATGAGAAAGTGAAAAGCTCCAGGAAACATGAACCAGGACAATCAAATCATAATGTCCCAGCTCTCTAGCAAGACAGGTTGTTTTTGTTTTTCTTCCTTGCAAGCACTTGAGCACAGGATGTAAGGAAGACCAGAGTCCTTCCTTAGAAGTGGACTGGCAGAAAGGAATTCTAAGTCTGCTGGGGTAGCTAAATCTGTAAGGTAGGACTCTGAGGTTACCAGCAGGCATCTTCTCCATCATTTGTAACGGGCGTGCATGCAGAACTAAGCCAATCAGAGACCAGCAGAGATAAAAGCTGGTAGAAACAGAAGCAGAGTCCAGAGGCACTGAGAGCTCTCCTGAGACCTGAGGCCCTGGTTTCGCTCGCAGGTCCTTTGGGCCTGTGAGCCCTTGCAACTGTGAGAGCCACATTTCCTTTCTGCTCAAGGTAATTTGAATCAGACTTCTTTCACAGGCATCCAAAAGAATCTTGAGCAATTTCAAGATCTCAGCATTAAAGGTTCTTGGAGGCTTATTATCACACAGAAAACTTTTCCTGAATGCTTTTGGCTGGTCAAACCTTTAGAACCTCCAGGTTCAAGATGGCAACACTTCTACATAGAGAACAAAGTATTGCTCCATGACAAATAGAAGAAGAAAATAATAACATTTCCTGTGATCCAGGACACCTGAGGAACTGCTCTAAACCATCATAGCTTTCCATTTAAGAAGAGCCCCAAGAAAAGTAAGGAACTGGTAAATTTGTCACTAGTGTCTTCTTTTCAAATTCCCCTATGTACTTTCAACACTGCCTAATAGACACTGTGTCTCCTTAATATGTCTAGTTTTAGAAGAGGCTGTGGGATAAGAAAATGACTGCAAGGCATCTAGAATTCTTCCCCACCATGTCCAGCAAGTTTAATAAAGGTAACAGAGGAATCCTAGTTTGAGTGAACTCTATCAACAAAATTTGTCTTCATAAAATGTCAGACACTCACCCTGATTTCTCCAGGGAAACTAGAATTCAAAGTTAATGGGTAACAGAGAAACTCTTCTGCCAAGGGTCTGGGCCATGTCTGGGGTCTCTGAGCAGCTGATTCTGTGGCTTACATAGATAACATGGCACTCAGCCTTAACTCATCATAGAAGATGAAGCCTGATCATTTTACTGTAAAATAAAATTGTTTGTAATGACTCTTAATCATCAAGTAACTAGAAGTCTGTACACTTCTATTGTAAAATGCCTACATTTTGTCTAAAGAGAGAGTGTGATTTTTGTATTGCTACCCACATATCTCAGCAGAACAAGGTCCAGCTAATCAGCTGACCTTAAAATAAGAGATTATCCAGGTGAGTCCAATGTAATCACAAGGGTTCTTTTACAACAGCCCTGGTAAAAAAAAAATAAAGAATCCTATGGTTAAAAAGTCAAGGGGAGAGAAAAGGAAAAAACTTAAGCAAGCATACCTAAGGTCATTAAAAATTTACATCTAGGAAATCCCAACTATCATGATATTTCTTTATAAAAAGAAATTATAAAAGTATACATTTTCTAATTTGTGATAACTTCATAAGCATGAACCAATTTTAGAAAGTCTTTTTTTCCTGCTTAAAAAAAAAAGTTGCCATAACTAACATCTTGCCATATATTAACCAATTTCTATGGACAAGAAAAATTGACAGATTCACAAATCAGGGTTTTGTTTATACTGTTTATAGAAAAGGATAAGCATGAATTCAACAAAATACAAAATATATCCTGAACCTAAGTAGTAGAAATCTAAGGCATGTGAATTAAACAACTTATAGAACTGTATGCATATTTTTCAACACTTACACCCACTAATGTCTTCAATAAGGCTAATAGATTTAGTGGAAATACAGACATCATTAGACTACATATTTAGCCTCTTGCTCACATTTTGTGTAGGGGAGAGCTTAGTCTGTCGACTGTGCCACAGTGACATAATACAGCCGTATTCTCCACCGATCCTGAAGTGACTACAGGAATGCGCTGAGAGCTATGAATCAACTCAGAATGGTTGCTTCCTCCCCTCAGTCCCAGCCCAGCCCAAGCTTATTATACTATGAGAACAATATTCCTGTGCTTATCTCAGGCCCTTACTTCAGAGAAGTACAGTGTGGCCTAGGAGAACTAAATGATTAAAATGATTAAAGATGGGAGTGTCAATGATAATTAGGAAGGTATCATTTCCTTCCACTTAGGAAAATGTTTACAAAACTAAACATGTACCTATGCTATGACCAGGAATTCCACTCTAAAGTGTATACCCAAGAGAAATGACAGCATATGGCCACACAAAGACTCTTAGTGATTTTATTTATAAAGGTCAAAAACTGGAAACTGGTGCCCATTAATAGGTGAATGGATAAACAAATTAGAGTCATTACATTTGAGGTAATATGACTCAACAATAAAGAGAAATTACTGATACTCATAATAATATGGATGAACCTCAAAAACATGCTCAGTGAAAATCTTACAAAGTGTAGATATGAATGATCATTTATGTGACGTTCTAGAACAGCAAAACTAATCTGTCCTGAAAAAAGTCAGAACCATAGAGTGGGGTGCAAGGGAACCTTCTGGGTGGCCGGAACTGGTGTGGGTTACAGAGGAGTGTGCGTTTGCCAAAATCATCAAACTGTATGCTTAAGACCTGAAGTTTCACTGTATATAAATTTTACCTCAAAAAACACATACACAAATACTGAATTCCTGTGTTATGTTCAAGTGCTTAGGGAGCAAAGGGTACTGATTGGTATCTGCAACTTATTTTGTTGAAATGAATCAAAAAATATAGAAAGGACAAATAGCTAGAAAATAGAATAGATATAACACAAATAGAACATAAATTAATCTTTAAAACAATCTAAATTTTAAAAAGCAACAATGAATGGCTGTAAGCATCCACAATTAAGTGGCCAAATACAGGACCAATTTGTAGTTACAATTTCAATATTCTCCAATCCAATTTGCCCTTGTACTGCAGCTTATTGGTGTATAATCTCAGCCCACAGCTCATGCGGATACCAACACACCTCAGAAAGCTTTATATGGCACTTCATTCATTCTAAGCATTACCTTGTAAGTCTGTCTCCCAAGGCTCAAGAACAACCCCAGGTCAAGGAGGGTGAAAATTTGCTTAACTAATACAGAATGACAATTTATTGAATTACAAAGAGCCATTTTCTAATACTGACCTTCTATGAGGTTAGGATAGTCAAAGTCCCCTGAGTCCTTTAGAACTAATTCTTAAAACAAAGGTCTGGCTCATAAAGAATTATGAGGATATTCAGATGATCTTATTTATCTCCTTGGGAGGGCTCAGGACTTCCCTCACAAACGCTAGTAATGCTGAGCCATTGGGAGGACAATTTTAAGATCTCTTTAGCAGACACATCTTAACATTTGGAATGTTTTCTTTGTATACAGTATGGTATAAAGTTTACTTATTTATAGGATCTTCATCAAATCTTTATAATTCTTTCATTTCACACAAATAAGGACTCCAATATTTTCAGGACTTTGCCTTCTTTGGGATTTATTTTGGTCCAAAACTTACTAGAAAGATTGCTGTGTCATACAGAATCCGAACATCCCATTTGGCAGTGAGTAAAGTGATTTTGTGAATGGTCAGAATTTGCTCTAGCATATACCCTTGACCTGAAATACTTCCAGTCCTCCAAAGTAGAGCAGTACGGAAATTGCTGGGTTTCTACTTTCCTAAGCCCAACCCCTTAATAATGTTTCATAATCATCACAATATTCAGAAGTCCTTTTGTAGGAAATTTAGAGAGGGAAACTTCCTGAACAGAACCTAATCCTCCAATATAGACCACCATTCTGAATAAGTCTGAAACCAGGGATTTGTCTTTATAACTCCTAAGATAAAACCCAGATGAAGATGAGAAATAGCATTCTTCCTTTGTCATATGCTAATTATTTATTCTGGCTCTGAAGAATTTATCTCAAGGGAAAATAGAACCAAAAAGTAAAACAAAATCAGTGACAGATGTAACTCTGATAGCTCTTCCTATTTAGAGGTGGCTAAAATCGAAGAAATGTCCCTGAATACAATTGTTCTCCTTCCCTGTAACAGTCTGCTCAACAGACATACAATATTTCCCAGGGACTTCTTTTAAGTTCTGATTTATTCAAAATAATCTTTAGCCTTTGATATTCAAGAAAATGACAATGAAACTGAAAGCCCATGTAAATCCTTACGGGTCAGACAACTTATCTTAATAACCTTCCTTATCCTTGAATCAGGAAATGTTCCAAACATAAAACCTTCTTCAGTTTTCATCCATGAATCTAAGGAAGTGTGGAGACCTAACTGTAAATCAGGTGGATGATGTTGGTGCCCCACTGCCCATGCCGTTTTGAGCCCCAGATGCTAGCCTCATGCAATCAATTTTCCAGGACCAATTCTGATGGTACAAAACCTCGTTAATCAGCTTACAAGGCTCATAACTCCTTTGAGTGTATATCCCTGTGCGTACATGTGGTGTGCAAAAGAGAATGGGGGGGTTAAATAAGAGTTATATCATTTCATTTTTTACCATAACCCTTTTTTAACTATTTAGAGTTAACCAGCTTCACAAGCAAAACTAAATTATCTATCAAAAGCCATAAGATTTTGCTACAACTCACTATTCCACAAGTATTTACTGAGCTCCTACATTGTACCAGGGCCAGAAGAAACAGTTACTTAAAACAAGTTTGGTACCTTGGTGAGTTTACGATCACAGTGTACAATCAGCTGGTAGAGCGAAGCTAGGACTTTGTTGTTTATCCTCTCTGGCACTGAAATTCGTTGTAGTAAAAAATAAATAGGGAAACATTTTGGCAAGATGTCTCTAAGTTCTCTCATAGAGCTGAAATTCTGTGATCATATGAATTAATTATATTTTCTTAGATGTGTTAGACTTTTTGAAGTCGGAGGAAGAGTGAGAAGCCCAGTTGAATACAGCTCAAGTTATTTAGTCTGCTGTACGGATACTCAGGGAATTGAGAAATAACAACAACAATAATAATAATAATAACAACCTACACAGCTTTACTGTAGCAAGCCATTCCACTTTCAGTTCTCCTTAATGCCAAGTTTCAGTTTTCTGAGGGTTCTGCCACTTTATTTCAGCTTCTCTAATGTCTACTTCTCTTGATACTACTAAGTGCTTCTGCTTTTCTTCCTTAATCCTTGGCTTTGGTGGTAGCTTTATTATGGAGTCTACCAATTGCTTCCAAGTAGCCTTGTGTCTCACATCACAAGATGTAGCCAGGTCCTCGCTCCTGTCTCTCATAGAGAGCGTCCTGTTTCCCATGTTGTGACAGGCCACCCCACAGACCACTGGCCAGGACAGTGCTGACTTTCTGTAACTCAAGGGCTAATCCTTGGTCCGCTCAGTTAGGGTGTCCCAGGGTAAGGAACCACCTGTGCCTGTGTTCTTCAGAACCAGGATATACAGAGATACGTGGCACTAAAACCATCACCTAGTATACTTGGACATTACAAATCTTCTCAGACTGTATTTAGACCACCATCATCTTAAATCTCATTTGGTATAAACATAAGGATGCAATTCAGAATATCTGACCATGCTGCCTCTCTAGCAATGGCAAAATAAGGATGCCCTCATGTCTATACGAACAACAATACCTCAAAAATTTCACACTTAAAGTAGAAGTTAAAAAGGAATAAAATTCAAAAACTCACATATTGCCTTCTCAAATTATGAGCTCTACATTATTAATATAAAAATATAGACATAATTTCTGGTGAAAAATCTAAATGTTAAAAAATCTAGCCACAAAGATCAGAAACATTTATCAGAAGGGCTTATGTTTCTGATAAATATTTAAGTGTGTAAGGCAGAACCACTGAGGACAATAAATACTTTATAGCTGGCACTTTGTCAAACCTGTAAGTGGCTCTGCCTTAGAATTTTACATCATCACTGAATTTACAGTCATTTGATAAGTGGAACAGGACAAGAATTACTTCTTTCTAAATCTAAACCAGGTAATAAATCTAACATCAGGATTCTTTGTATTGTCTGTTATCATCTGATAACAATGCCTTTTACCTTCATTGTCTCAGCAGAAATATGTTATGTAAAATCATAATGTCATATCACTCACAGTGATTTAACACTATCCAGCCCATACCATTTTAATCAATCAAAATTGTCGCTTTTTAGTGTAATGATTTTGTGGTGAATTCTCTGTGTTTAATATGATATATGATCCTATCTTCCATTTGATTTACTATCCTCTTCCAAAGTCTAACAGCTCGGAAGACTGTTCTTGCTTTTGGACATCTTTGGTATTAGCAAACAAGAGTAATTTCTGGTAATAAAAATGCTAATTTCCATAGCACAATGAAATCTGAAAAATGTCTTAAATGATAGTAGCTGCAGCTATTTTTAAGTGGAAATAAAGAATGGTTTTGTGAATTAAAACCACCGAGAAGACCTAGAGCTTTTCCCTCTGTATCCACATATGATCAAGGCATGTGTAATATTACCAGGTCCCTTGGTATATAATTTTTCCTTCAATACTACCAAGAAAAATCAGGAACAAAGTATGCCCCTTTATTAAATTCGAGCATGTATTGTACAAATTTTTTGTTCTTTTAAAAAGATTACAAAATAGTTTAAAGTGATTCCTTAAATATTTGTAAGTCTTTTCTACTAGAGATAAACTAATAATAATCAACCCCGGTTCCCATTTTTCAACTATATCATGCATTCCGGATCGGCTACAATACAACAACAACCAGCCACAAAATCTCAGTGGCCAAACACTGTAATTTCTGGCTCATACTCTGTACCCAGAACAGACCCACAGACAGTCATTTAGGGACTTGGTGGTTCAGGGATCCACACTCCATACTCCACATAGGTCACAGAGAGTCACTGAGGGAGCCCAGTTTATGGAGCCTCTAGCATCTCACAGCTGTACCATTTGGAAAACACAGCCTCCTGAGACACTGCTGAAGGGGAAGAGAGAGCTGCAGGTCCTGAGTCAGTGATCACATGGCTTAAATTACAAGTCTCTTGTGCTGATAGCCCACTGGCCAGAACTAGTTACATGGTTTTTCCCAAGTATAAGGCTAGGAGAAAGCATTCCTTCTCTGTGCCTAAGGAAGGAGAAAACAGGATATGCTCAGAAAGTCTCAAACTTGCATGTTTTTAGAGAATGAAAAGTTTCCAAGTTTATTACAGCAATTCTTCCCATAGAATTTTTAAAACCATGTACTTCCTCTGGAATCTATAATCTCATGCATTTAGAGAGAAAATTGCCTATATGACACCAGAAACCTCAAGATTAACAACTAATTCCATTATTCAAGCTGCCATATATATTTAAGAAAGAGGAAAGCAAATATTTTGCCTTTTGTCTTTCAATATTTTTAAACCTTGTTCCAATTGGCAAATTAATACAAATAATTTAAAATAAAAATTTTCTTTTTGATAACCAGTCATCCCAATTCTGGCTTACTGAAGCATAAACACAGATTTTAAGTTAAAAAAATTAATTAAAAATCTAGGATTCCAATATTTTTTATTTAACCTTAGCAGAAATTGTTGAGCTTCTCTCAAACTTGTGAAAGTAGCTCCTTCCCCACTGTTACTGCTCCCCAAAGGCAGGCCGGTGACATCACTGCAGTTCTCAGTGGGCAGAATCAAGAGCTCCTGAGTTAAGATGGTTCCCCAAGGCCGACCTTATGCTAGTGGAAGATAAATCTGCGAGCTTATTAATTCATTCGATAAATATTTATGGAACACCTACTGTGCACCAGTGGACCTGCCATACTCTGAGAATGTAGCAGTAACTGAAGTAAACAACCATCCCCTAAAAAATAAGTCTTCTCTCTTGAACCTCCCATGCTAATGAGAGAGGAGGACAAATAAGATTAAGGGGATAGAATAAACAAACAAATGAGGGAGGTAATTTCATGTAATGATAAATACTATGAAGACAATAAAGTCAAATATAAGGATAGAAACAAGAGTAGAGTTTGGAGCTACTTTGGAATGGATGGCCAAGAAAGGTTTCTGAGAATACAACATCTGAGCTGCAAGCAAGAGGGGGTGAAGGAGCCAGGGCAGAAAACTTTGGACTGAAGGAAGCCCAAAGACAAGGTCTTAAGACAGGAAAAAGCTTGGCGTAAGACAGGAAAAATACCAGGGCCACAAGGTTGAGAATGAGCAAACACAGTAGTGAGGCCAAGTCAAGATAGGTTCATAGTCTCCATATTTCCAATTCATTAATGTAGTATAGAACAGAAAATTTCATATGGTGATTAAGATTTCATACTAAGCAAGTTCTGCTAGGAAACAGAGTGTAAAAACTCATCCTCCAATTTTAAAAAGCATTCTAGAAGAGGTTTAGGTAGTTAAAATTACTGAGTGATCAGTGTAAACTTGGGAGCTGTGAAGTGGGGAATACGAGAGGGAAATAAGAGATTGAGTCTGTCTTGAAAGATCTACTAATGAAGGCAAAAAGCAGAAAATAGACCACTTGAGATTGAATTAAGGACTTTTGAAAACAAAATATAACTAAGTGCAAATTAACATGAGACGAATTACATTTCAAGTGCAGAGGAAAGTCAGAAATAAGTGAATTACTCAGAAAGGAGAGAGTGAATTTTAGAGTTTTGAAAGAGAGGCCATTTCTAAAGCCACTCTCTATGGATCGACTGAGCTCTACTGGGTGGTGCTTACTCCGGGTCTCCCGTGCAACTGCAGTAAGACAGTGGTGAAGGCTCAGCAGGACTGGTCGCCCAAGGTGGCAATGCTGCTGCTCTTGGAGAAAGCTCAGCTGGAGTTTTCAGGTGAAGTGCTTACAAGTAGCCTCTCCACGTCCCTTGAGCTTCTTACAGCAGCAGCTAGTTTCTAAGAGGGAATGTCTCAAAAGCAAGCATTACAACAAAACAATGCAGAAATTCACGTAAAGTTTCTTATCACCTAGCCTCAGAGGTCCCACAACATCACTTCACCACATTCTATTTGTCAAGCAAGTCCAGATTCACAGAGAAGAAAATTAAACTCCACCCCCTGACATGAGTAGGACTATATGAAAAGAGAAACGCAATTCATAAGGGCAATCTTTCATTATCTGTCATAGTCTACACTTCGGCCACCAAAATTCATGCCCCTCCATGCCCTCTCTCACAGCTCCCAACATTGCCATCCCACTATGGCATCAAGCTCAGTCTGGAGGTCCAAAATCTTATTTAAACCAAGTGCAGATGTGCTGTGTTTCCTCCAGTTAAGAACTTCAAGTATGGTTCCTACTAATCTGGAGAACTGTTAACTAAAGACACAAATTTTCTGCCACATACACACCTACACAATGATGAGAAGGCATAAGTAACTGAAATAGATACTGCCCTACACAAGAGACAAGATGGGAAGCACACAGCAGGTCCACAGCAATGCTGAAATCCGTTTGGGTGTATGTGGCCAGCTCCCTGATCACAGCACACTCACATTTCCTGTGAATGATTCAGTGGAGCTTCCGGCTGTTCCTACTGCGATGTTGTTTCTGCCCCCTGACACATCCTTCTTTCCCCATTTGAACAGCCGTCTAACTAAGTAGTAACTAAGTAGTTACAAAACTACTTTTGTAACTAAGTAGTTTTTCTTATCAGTCTGCATCCTACAGATTAGAGGAACAAAAACTTCTCTTCATTTTGTCCTATCTCTTCCTTTTCATTTCAAACTTATATAATTCCTTTCAAAGTTTGTGGGTATGTCAAATCATAATACACTCTATTCAACATAAGTCACACCCCAATTTCTTCCCCAAAAATATGTGGCCTAAGCATCAGAGTCCCATGGGACAATGACCTTAATATATTTAGAAGCCTGTTGTCTAATTGAAAATATCTAAGAGATATACCCTTAAGATTCTTCAGAGAATTAATTTCCTGCAGAAAGGGTATACCAGAATATTCTTAAAAGTTCTGTTAAGCACTCTTAAATTCTTCTCAGGTCACAACCAAGAGTTTTACGAGCCATTCCCTTGAGATCTGTATTTGTACTATCCTGAATTTGGTGTTTATTCTGACATCACACTGACTTTGAGAATCTTTTGTTGGGAGACACTGAAGATAAAACTATTTTTTGACTTCTTTATATATCCTCTAACTTTGCTTAAAAACTGTTCCTTAAATTTCTCTAAACTCTATTCAAAATAATTCTTCTTGTGTTCATTTCTCTATTCTCATTTTGTTTTATCACTGGCACTAAAATCTATCTGACAATGTCTAAATCTACTCAGCCAGATTGATAAATTCATTTGATGCATATATCAGAGTGTAACGGCTACTGCTTCACTTATGCCCCTCCAGTCTCATTCACATTTCTCTTATGCCAACCCTGACTCAGAACCATACAGGGAAAGAACAGTGGGAAACTGCTTAGCTGACACAGTACAAAACCATCATAGTTACAGAGGCAGCAAAAATTATATTCTTCCTTTTGCTATAAGCTTATCCCTCTTTATCTACAAACACTGCAAAAATTAAAAGAAAAGTAAAAGCTTCATTTTCTATAACAACTTGTGATGTTTCTTAATGTCAATAATTTTTAGGAAGACAAAACTATGAACAGTTGCTGCATTATATAGCTTAGTATCTTCTTATGCACATGTTAAGACCCTTCCCTTCCCCTCTCCCTATCCTACAGGTTCCCTTGCCTTCCAGTCAGAACTGTCATTAGTTGTTGCTATGATCATATAATTATAAATATTCTTTGTAAATGAAATTTAATCAATACAGAAAAGCATAATGAAGAAAGCAAAAATCATTAGAAAGACTACAGCCCTGCGGTGTCTGCCCCTAACACTTCAGTGACTGTAGCCTCGTGGTTCTCCTTATGCATGCACACACACTCACACATTTTTACATCTTTCAGGGTGATTTCTAATGAAAACACCTTTTATTAATTGCTTCTTTCTTTGCTTATGTGTTTGTCTTTGTTTCCCCTCAACCTTTCTATAAATCAGCATATCTTCATCAAAATAACCAGTGTTAGAACCCAGAATACAATTTTCTGTGTCTTTCACTGTGTGTGTGTGTGTGTGTGTGTGTGTGTGTGTGTGTGTGTGTGTGTGTGTGTGTGTGTTGGCATAGTTTACCAAGGTCTATCTTTATTTTTTTGAAAATCTGTCCTATTCAACTGGTAGAGTATAGAGAGTTAATAGCTTAGTGCAATTAATTTATAATATATAAACCCATATTCCTATTGGACTTTGTATCTTGTATATGATAAAAGGAACCGAGACCATTTTTACTTTATTTTTAAATGAATAGCCAGTTGTATTAACACTATTAAATGGAAAATGTCTTCCCACAAAATTGCCATATATTAAATCCCTTGTATACCAGCTTGAGCACTTTTTTTTTATTCTTCCAATGTGTATTTCTGGTACTATACCAATACCATATTGTTTATTAATGATGAGTTAATGTTTTAATATCTATTAAGAAAAATTTATTCCCACTGTTCTTTTCATAACTTATTTGTCTATCTTTATTGTTCATTCATTTACATTCAAATGAAATCATTTTCCCCAAAATATTTTCAAAATATTGAGATTCTAGTTGGAGCTGTAATAAATGTATGTTTTATTCTGATATTATTGACATTGTATATAATTGTCTTCCCAGGCAAGAGCATGGTGCCTTTCAGATTGCTTAATGGACTTTAACAGATTTTATAGTTTTCTTCATATAGGTGTGACTTCCTTCCTAATAAGTTTTTTTCAAATGGTTCATAGTTTTCCTACTTATTATGGTAGTGAAGAGCCAGTAAGCCTAAATCATAAACTTGACTTTCAGCTCCTAGGTAATTAGCATGGGCCATGACCAAGTTCTCAATCAGAATTATATTTCAGAGCTGAGCTAATAAGATCCCTGCATTAACAAAGTCAAGTTCATCCATCAGTCCCAGCTTCAGACTAGTTACATCAGGCCAGTAATAAGAGTGAACCACAGCAAATTATGGCCACTAATAAACAAACAAACCAAAGAAAACATACTATTTATCCCACAATTTTGAGTAGAACACTTTATAAGAAGTAACCTATTACAAAAATATGTTACTTTCATGGTTAAAAGGTTCGAAACAGAGGCAAGGGCAGGAAAACCCAATATGCAAATTTCAGATTTACATTTCACACAAACTGTCTCTTTGGCAAAATGCCTGTCTTAATAAGAAGTCACAAGTAACGTTAGTAAGGAAAGTGTTGGTTCTCCACGCTGGACACCAACTTCAGCGTGGACATTAATTTTTTTAAATTTCATTCTGAAAAGTCAAAAATGCTATCATTTTCATCTGGAAGATTCTATAATCAAGAACCAACACTAACGGAGACAGTATGAACAGGAAGAACAGTGCATGAACTTTACAGCCTGCTCTTTCTGGAACTGGTCTGTACCTATACTATTGTGTCCAAATTTCAAGATACATACAAAGACGGATGAACTGGTTAGCTGAATAGCTTCAATCAAGATGTTTTGTGTATTCCTGGATATCAGATTATCTTTTGTTTATCACAGTATTTTAGGGCTGGGATGAACGTAAGAGTCTTGTACATTTAAGCTCCACTTGATTTTATTATGATCTTTCCAAGAAACATGCCATCCAACGAAAGAAGAATGAATGGGAAGGTGAGCTGGACAGCTGCCATGGTTACTAGGCCATAATGACACCAAAAATTCCTTAAATAAATGGAAAATATCTAGAATGGATCCTTTCAAGTAAAGGACCTTTTTAGTAGCTCAGTTAAAAAAAAATCTCATTCCTTATAATGGCATCTGACACACTTGAGGAAAGTATTAGTAGACAGAAGCAGTTGTAAAAGTAAAAATATTTACTAACCAGTATAACAAATATATACTAACCAGACACCAGCTAGTCAATGCTTCCTTCTCAGGAAAAAAAAAAATTAAAGAGGGCTAATATATCAATCTGTGTCTTTATCTCTCTAGACTAAACATTCCCATGACCTTCAGAACTGGTTTCATCGTCATGGTTCCAAACCTTCTCCCAGTGCCAATTATTTTCCCCTTCCCGCAAAGCCCCCGAGCTCACGGACAGACAGACAGTGGTCCAGGTGCGCCCCCACAAACGAGAACGGCAGCATCACCACCTGTCTTTTCTTCATACCATATCCATAAAATGGTTAAAAGTTGTATGAGCTTTTTTTGGTACCCTCATCATCCTGTTGTTATGAGTTATGTTTCTATAAATAACCTCCTAATGTTACCTTAGTACAATCAAAGTTTGTGTCAAAATTCTTGATGGGAAAAACAGACACCTATTTGATGACTCTAAAGAGGAGAGCCACCAAGGTCATTTTTCCCCTACCCCAAAAATACATGAATCAGAAGCTCCAAATGTGTAATATGTTTATCCTAACTGCTTAAATTAAAAGTTGCTCAAAAGAAGTGTTTTCATACTTACAATTAATTAACATTTCTGTGATTGTGAGAAGCATCTTTTATACCAATGTTTAATTCACACATCACTAATGATAAGTGTATTACCGTATCAGCTTCTAGCAGTTAGGTATGTCAGTGAAAGGCGTGATAAAATTAAATAGATAACTAATATTCAAAGAAACTGCAATGAAAATTATTGTGGTAATTACCAATGTCAAAAGTGAAGTTTATTACAAATCAGTTTCTTGAGTTCCTATATTTTCATTTAAAAACAAGTTTGAAAAATCACAGAGAAGGCTGCTGCTATCAACATGAAATACAAGTCTAATTAGTACCTTTTTACTGCAATTAATAACCATTACACTCAGCATTTTTTATATCAGCATAAATAAATTCTTACTTTTCTCTCTTCACCTTACTCTTTGCCTGCTGTTTCTTACTAGTGTTTGGCAACAGAGACGAGTGTTTATTTTGCTTGGAAAAAAATAATTGCCATTCCTTCTTTCCAGATTTCTTCATGACTAGACAGAATAGATATTTAAAGAGACTTCCAATTCTCTCTATTGCTTATGTTGTAGCTTTTAACCGATTCTGAAAGACACCATAAGTTTTGTATGATATCACATAGTATAAACTCATAGAAAACTTGCTTTCCATCAGTGCTCTATTTGATAATATAAATTTCCTTTTGTCCCCCAGTGGAAATTAGATCCTCAGAAACACATAGTTTTCTTTGAGTTGCACTTCATTATTTCCTGTCTGTATTTGCTAAAGGGGATAATTCTGAGGTGAGTATTAAATCTGCATGCACTAGCTCATTTAATTAACCAAGATGATAAAGAAGAACTCTTACTCATGCCCCAATACCTCAAAATAGTACAATAAAAAGTATAATAGTAAAATAGAAAGAGCACTGGACTAGACATCAGAAGACCTGAGCTGGAATTCTGATGCCCTGACTTATTTTACTAGCTATGGGATTATGTACACGTTACTTAAACTCTCTTAGCCTCCATTTCTTTATGTACAAAATGGTGGTCAGCATGTCAGCTAAATTAAATGTAGCATGTAAAAGAAAACAAGGGATTAAGGAAGATTAAGAGATTTTAGGCCTAAGAAAATTAAGGAATGATTTTGCTATTTACTGAGATAAAGAAAATGGCAAGGAAATATTTAAGGAAAAAAATTGAAGGTTTGTTTTGCAGACATGTTAAATTTGAAATATCTACAATGTATCCAAGAAGAGAAAACAAGTCTAGAGTTCAAGGAAAATATCTGAAGATACAAACATTGCCTGTGTAATATATTTAAAATAGTTACTTCTACCCACTATGCACCAAACAATGTACTGGATGCTGCAATTAAGTTATTTATTCCTCAAGACAAACTTTTCAGTTTGTGATTATTATATATATGTGAGTATTATTATTATACATATATGAGATATAATTATGAGTATTATTATCCTTATTATTATTTTCTAACACCTAATACACTGTCTGGTTATGTAAGCTACCAAAATAGTTTTTTGAATTAATTTTCAGCTTATGAAAGAGGAAATCAAGACTCAGAAAAGAAACTGAACTACAACCAATAAACAGTAGAACCAAGTTTCAGTCAATTTGTCTCTGATTCCAAATGGTTATTCTTACCATAACTGCAGATGTAGTATCAACTACAAAGCAATTTTACACTCATTAGTTTATTTAATCTCCACAATAACCATTTTAGGTAGAAACAGATGAGAAACTGAGGCTCAGAGAAGCTGAGTGGCTTGTCAATATTATTTACCTTGTCACTGTGCCAGGACTCTCTATCACCCATAACTAAAGATGAGCACATAAGTTGACCCTGGAAAACTCTCTAACCTAGATACTTTCATGCACTGACCATAGAAAAACATCTACTCCAGGCCTTTCATCAACTTTAGTAGACACTACAGTCAACCAGACCTCAAAACATTTTATCATGCATAATGTGGCAAGATAATCTATTGCAATAATCATGCATGTTTTCTTCTTGCTTCTTTGAAGACTCAAAAGAATAAGAGATGTTGTCTTCTTCCCCCACCAAAGAACAAGTGAAACTTGGATGCCTGGAGATCTGGGTAAGTTCTTATAATTTTTATGTGTTCCTTATGCCCCTACTAAAAGGACTGAAGGAGTACAAAGGAATCAAAAGCAAGAATGATCTTCTTTATAGCTCACCCTGATCAATACTACTATTGGGTAATTTCCCCACCAGCCCCTTCACAACCTGTCACAGCCAAGTGATGGCCTATTGTCCACTACTACATCTTAAGATTCTCAATGGAGCCGAACCAGCATCTGACCATTCATTCCCTAAACCATGAAGATGGAACACCTGGCCTGCTTGTTCCAGCTTGCAGGAAATCTTATGCTGTTTCATTTACTAAATACAACAAATTTTTCTCATCTAGTATTATTATTTTTAAAAGGTAAATTATATAGCAACAGAAAATGTAATCTAAGGAACGAAAGAATTAGGAAACTACTTTTACTTTAAAAGCTGAATTACTATTCATGCTGAACATCTTGGGAATTTTAATGACTTAGTATGTAGATCATATATTAGTTTTTATATGTAGTGGTTTTTAATTTAAAGAACTAAATCCAAAGTCACATTGAGCAGGAAAGGTAAAGACAAGTGGCAAATTTCTACAAACATGTATCATAAACCCATGCTTGGAAAGGAAACTCCTTTTCTCTTTAGATGGGCTTCGTACAAATTAGTTATGATATTTGGAGGTGGGGCCTTTGGAAGGTAGTTAGGTTTAGATAAGGTCATGAGAGTAGTGGTCTCATGATAAAATTAATGCTGTTAGAAGAAGAAGAGCTTGCTCTTGGTCTCTCCATGTACACGCACCACAGAAAGGCCAAGTGCAGACACAACCAGAAGATACCATCTGCAAACCAGGAAAAGGCCTCTCACCAGACACAATCTGCTGGCACCTTGACCTTAAACTTCCCAGCCTCCAGAACTGTTAGAAATAAATGTTTGCCATTTAAGCCCCCCAGTCTAAGGAATTCTGTTATAGCAGCCTGAGCTGACTGAGATTTCATGTTATACAAAGGCAGGAGAATTGTGAAGTTATTAATATCTATGTTATACACACAAAGACACCTACACAGAGACATATAGGAACATAAATGTCCCTCTATGAAGGGAAGAGATAAATCAAGTAATTGGTACTTTTAAAACTAAAAGAATAAACAAAACAGCACACACAGGATGAACCCTAAGGAAAAAATTAAGGATTTGGCATAAACCTAGTTAGTCATGTCAGCAGAGAAAGTTCAGGTTGGTTTTGGTAAACACAGAGTGGTTTTTGAGTGGAAAGTAAATAAGTGCACTGAGGTACCATACTAATCACATTTGTTCTAACATTGACCTTATAATAATTAAAAATTGATGTTTGCAACATAATACAGCTGTGCAATCATATTTAAACCTAATCATTTCACAGAGAGAGGAAAGTTGCACAAAAAGGTCAAAAACACTTTAATTTCATGATAGTAAATTTACTCTTTATTCCCAAAGTGAAAATGTCTAATTTCTAAAAGAGCAAACCAATAATTACTTATTATAAAGCTATTTTAGTCAATACTTAATTTCTCTATATTGATTACTGTTTAGACATTTAAAATGTACCCTACAGCAAGAATATGTGTTTACAATACTATTCTCCTTACTGATGTTTGTAAGTATTGCAGGTATTGATTTAAGACATGTCTCAAAAATGCCAAACTTAATAGAATCATATAAAGAAGAGTTTGACTCTTTTAAAACTGGAATTTAATTTTTAGATATTTGAATACCAATAAATTTAAAGATCTCTGTGTCATGATCACTATTTCTGCCATTATACACTTAAATGAGTGCTCAATTAAATAGTGCATTACAAATTTTCCCTCTCCTAAAAGTAACAGAGAAAATACAAAAATCATCAACTCTATCACAACTGAAAGAAAACGTTTTCTCTTCATTTTATGTACTTCTCATTGCAAAATAAAGACTTGGATATTACTTCCCCCTTAACTTGCATTCTGTGTAACTTAGAGCTCCTTGCAATAAAACGAAATGATGCTTCATCAGGATGTTACTGGGAGTACCAAAGCAATTTACAAACTTTCTATCATTAAGTCTGAGAACATCACTGTGAGGCAGGTATTAATATAGCACTTCTCTCTTGAGGAGTTCAATGCACTTTACATAACTTTACTTTATTAACTTTTCCTTGAGCTTGGCAAAAAGGCTAAGATATCAAACCATGAACCTCATTTGCAACGCATGCATAAAAATAGAAAAGGTTCTGTATAGTCACCTATATTAAATTTGCCTTTACTTCTAATCTGAAATTATAAGTAAAGATAAGATCAATTCAGTTACTCACTATATTTGGCTTTTATTGATATTACATTTTTAAAAGGTTTCAATTTTATAAATTTGAAGTCAGGTTTAAACATTTAAAAGATCATTAATCCCACAGACAGCCAACAGGCACATGAAAAGATGTTCCACATCACTAATCAGGGAAATGCAAATCAAAACCACAATGAAATACCACCTCACACTGGTTAAAATGGCCACTAACCAAAAGGCAAGAAATAGCAAGTGTTGGCGAGTATGTTGAGAACAGAGAACCCTCCTACACTGTTGGTGGGAATATAAATTGGTACAGCCACTATGGAAAGCAGTATGGAGGTTCCTCAAAAAACTTAAAACAAAAATACCATATGACCCAGTAACTGAACTTCTAGGAATTTACCCAAAGAAAACAAAATCCCTGATTTGAAAAGATGTATGCCCCCCTATGCTCACTGCTGCATTATTTACAAGAGTTAAGATATGGAAGCAACCTAAGTGTCCATCAGTAGATGAATGGATAAAGAAGATCTGGTACATATACATAATGAAATATTATTCAGCCATAGAAAAGAAAGAAATCCTGCCATTTGTAACAACATGGGTATACCTAGAAAGTATTGAATATGAACAAAATAGCAGTAAGAGATACATCTAGAAACACTGAGAAGTGACTGGTGGTTATCATGGGGGAGGGGCTGGGGGAAGGTGAAGAGGATAAAGGGGCACAAAAATTCTCAATCATAATACAAGTTGGTCATGTGGATGGAAGTGCAGCATGAAGAATATAGCCTATGATTCTGTAACATCTTCCTATGTTGACAGTAACTGCACTAGTTGGGATGAGGATTTAATAATGCAGGTAACTGATGAACCACTGTGTTTTACAATTGAAACCAATATAATATTGTGTATCAACCCTACTTCAATAAAAAGATTATTAATCCCATTAATTCTTAAGCAATAGTTATTTCTGAAGATAGAAGAAATTTAAGAGAAACAATCAACTTTTCTCTTTATTATTATATATTTAAAAACTGCAAAAGCAGATTATGATCCTGGGACAAGCACCACCACAACTTTAAGTAAATCTATGTGTTTTTCAGCAAGGGTGCAACTATGCACACATGCACACACTCTCCGAAAGGGAGATACAATGTGAGGGACATAGAAATATTATCTAATAGCGTTTACCAAGTGTCAGCCACTATTTTAAGGAATCTACATATACTAACTCACTTAATCCTCACAATGAGGCAGGTAATATTATCTTCACTTTATAGATGAGATAACTGAGGCTCAGAAGGCTGAGCTTGCCCTAAGTCACAAAGCTACTGGGATACAGCTCAGGAAATAGGTTCCCAGGGCCCAGGTTCTTAGTCAATGTACTAGAAAGGAAAGAAGCTGCTCCAGTCCCTGGTATGCCCATCACAGAGTTCCAAGTCCATGATCTGTTTCCACTCCAGTTGTAACATTTCCCATCTTACAGTCAACCTAACAGTCATCATAAAAGAACTGCTCATCTGTGTATTGTACTTTCAATATGTGACACCAGTATTTAGAAGATGGTCACAGGGAGGCAGTATAGTATAATTAGAAAAACAAACCTAGGTGTCACACAGACCAACAGACTGAGACGAGGCAAGTTACTTCTACCTAGCTTCATAAAATAGAGATAACGGAACTAACCCACTAGTGCTGTAGTGAGAATTAAACAGGTTGATAGTACATGCTTAACACAGAGCATCACACTTAGTGAGCACTCAGTAAGTGACTGCTATTAGAGTAAGTTAATATAAAATTATTTGATCCATTCTCAAAACTTTGATATTCAGAATTAACAGTGAATTTAGCACATCACAATACTGGTGGCAGATTTAAGTGAATTGATTATTTTATCAAATACATGCCCTAGACATTGTGCGTGGTCATGTTTAATCCTGATCACAAGCCTAGAATCGAAGTGTGGTAATGTCCACTCTTATATAAGAAAATACGCTAAGAGATTTTACTTGCCCACTATCCTTCCAATAACTACATGATTAATCAATTAACTAGATGTATGCCACAAAGCAGGATGAAAACCATTAAGTGAGAAAAAAAATTTTAAACCCTTCTCTCTCAAATATTATGGAACTGAAAATTTCCTATGCTGAAATTCATCTTGTTTAGCTTTTGCTGTCACTAGAGTAAATCTGCACCCAGAGAGAGTAGCTGGAAGAGATAATAAAGAGGGAAAACAGTGCCCCAAAATATCCCTCCCAGGTCCATCATACATAAGGCACTTCTGCTGCTCCGTCAGAGCCACCAAAGGAAACAGGAGGGGCCGAGATTAGGGGAGAACCTCTTGGGAGTGACAGCATTAGGGGGAAAGAAGGCTGGCACTTTACAATCAGGGCTGGGGCTTCAGACAGAGGGAGGTAAGACTGTGGTACTTTAAAGCTAGTATGTCTCAAATTAGCCTCACCTACACCCAAACATCCTGTGGAGCAGAGCTTCTGGCCTATTCACAGAAATCTGCAGAAAAAGAGAAAATACAGTACATTAGTCTTTCACTGACCTCTTCCCTGAATCTTGACCCTCTGCTGTTCCCTACATTGGAAATGTCTTAGTTATGCAAGACAAAAAGACCTCCTGCTGAATTGACACTATTTCCTCTTTCTCCCTTAATGCAAATAAAAGGCTTTGTCATTTGAATAATATCTATTGTATATATGAAGAAAATTATCATTCTCATTTAAAGAATAGGATTCAGAACTGACTATGATACATACTTTCCTCAATGATCAAAAAAAAGCTTTAGGTGAAAGAATGGAATTTTCTCATTCATTGGCCAACATACAAAACAATACAGAGGATGTGGCAGATATAAAGTAATCATATATAAAAAGAGACAAGCTCAATGATATGGGTTCTACTTACACAGGTATGGAAGAAGTGTAAAGCAATCAACCCATATGCCAGCAAGAAATACAATTGAAAATGTGTTCATATTATCTCAAGAGCATACAAGAGGCTTATGCTCCATTTTCAATCACCAAACAACATCCAACTTAACCATTTCTTTCATATTTAGAATCTATGACCTCTTTCAAAAACTCTTTCCAACTTTTAATAATTGTCATATAAAGGTAAGCCTTTGTTATCTAAATTCAATCACTCATATGATATGATTGAAACACCTAGAATTGTGCTAAGCACATACAGGGTACTCCACACACCCTTGTTGATGGTATGGTGATTGCATTCTATTTCCCTTTTCTGTGACCTTAATGCAAACAGGAGAAATGTTTAGACAGAAACACTAGAAGAATGGTTAGAGATAAGAGGAAGTTGCTGAGGGACAAATACAGAGAACTGAGGAAGAAAACAACATGGAATGACTCACTGTGCCCTAGTACAGTGTGATCTATTTCAGAAGAGCCAGCCACCAATAAGATATACATACAAATCTGCTAAAGCACATACTCAGAAAAATCCACTGCTTCACTGCTTTCTCACTCAATTCCATGCAGGTAATTCCCAAATCAATCACTCTCTCTCTCTCTTTCTAACCCTGACCTCTCCTAGATTTCCAGTCCCACTTACATAACTGTATAATTGTACTGGGTGGTAAGATGGGATATTCTTTCTCCATGATCCACTCTGTCCTTCCTCCATGGCTCTAATGCTAAAATGGAAGGCATCTTTGGTAAGACATACTGAAAGGAACCATTTTGGGTTGCCATAGTGACCTTTTACAGTGACCACATTTTAGTATGAAAAGTAATCAGTTTAACAAAGAAAACTGTTTACTTGTCTTACAGTTCAGGCTCTTAAATGCAACAATGTTCAGAAAAGAGACAACACTGCCCATGCAAGGAGATAGAGAAGCCTGGGAGTGAGGGGTAGAGAACCCAACTGGAAAAGTCAGCTAGATGACTGATTATCAGCAGAACTTAGGTAATGGCAGGGACTTGCCTGTTATCCCCTGCAATTGATGATCCAATAAATTGGTTGAATTTGGATACCCTGGAAGCACCTAAAATTTCTGAAGTTAAACTTCCCTGAGAGCCAGTTTCTGCTGACTTCCTTGTTTGTTAAGGGTATACTTGTTCTCTCAGGCTCCAAACGTGAGTCATCTTGCCTCCTTCCTCACCTATCCCCATCAGATCTAATTAAATACCAAGTTGGATCTGCTTTGTCTTCAGCACTTCTTTGCAGTTTTCTGCCACTTTCCTTTCCCATCACTCAATCTGTAATTTGGTTTTGACCTCACACTTGACTGCATGACTATAGCCCCTTGACTCTTCCAAACAATTCACCTGGCAGGTAGCTTTGGCTCTGAGTTTGAGCTCTGCCTGTATCATGTCACTATTCATATCAAAAATATTCTGTGATTCTCCCTTGTCTACTGTACAAAGCTATTCCAACCTATTTCCAAATGCACCCCAACTGACTTTCAGTCTTAGCTTCTGTCTTCCTGGCAGTAGCCACACTGGCTGTAATTCTGCTTCCTGCTCTCTACTGCCTAACTCCTGTCATCTCCTTTCCTGTAATACAACCTCTGCAGCCCCAGAACATTGCCTCTCCCACCACGTCAAACACACACACCCTTGTTTTGGCATCAGCTCAGATGTCCTTCCCAGCTCTCTCACTTCACCTTCACACAAATGCCCCCATCGGAAGTTTTTTCTGGTCTCCCTTACAGCTTTCAGTGGACTTCATGTTACAGTAAAACGTATTGCCTCGAATCGTAGTTATTTTTATTCAAGGATCTTAACTTTCTCTACTAGGGTCTCTGCCCTTGCAAGGACCCTATCTTATCTCTCCTCTTATACTCCTCAGTGCCTGGCAATGTGCCCTCACAGACTGAGTGTTCAGGAACCATTTTGTGTGAATAAATACAAAAACATAATTACTATTCATATATATTGCTTTCAGAACAGTGTTTTTCAAGCTTTAGAATAAACACCACAGAGTTACCCATCATGCTTGTTCAGGTATTCTGATACAAAAGATTTGGTCTGAGATCCAAGAATGCATATTTTAAATGCTTTTTAAAGTAGAACTCTATTATCTTCCATGGAGAAAGGTGTTGCCCATGCAATTCATAGTCTTGAGATGTTGAGTGATATCTCATACTAAGCTATGATCCTTTTTATCTTTAGGCATAGTTGAATACAATCTTTTATTTGTTTCAAGTATACAAAACAGTGGTTCAACAGTTACCCACATTACTAAATCCTCGCTCCCACTAGTTCAGTTGCTATCTGTCAACATAGGAAGATGTTACAGAATCACTGACTATAGTTTCCATGCTGTACTACCGTCCCTGTGATCAACTTATATTATGAATGAGAATTTTTGTGTCCCTTTATCCCCCTCACACTCCCCACCCACCAAACCTAATCCCTCCCCCAAAGAAACCACTAGTCACTTCTTAGTATCCATAAGTCTACTGCTGTATTGTTCATTCTGTTATGCTTTGTTTTTATATTCCACAAGTAAAATCATATAGTATTTGTCTTTCTCCATCTGGCTTATTTCACTGAGCATAATTTCCTCCAGCTACATCAATATTGTTGCAAATGGCAGGATTTCTTTTCTTTCTGTAGCTGAATAATATTCCATTGTATATATGTACCATGGCTTCTTTATCCATTCATCTATTGATGGACCCTTAGGTTGCTTCGATATCTTGGCTACTGCAAATCATGCAGTGATAAACATAGGGGTGCATGTATCTTTTTGAACCAGGGATTTTGTTTTCTTCAGTTAAATTCCTAGAAGTGGAATTACTGGGTCAAATGGTATTTCTATTTGTAGTTTTTTGAGGAACCGCCATACTGTTTTCCACAGCGGCTGCACCAATTTACATTCCCACCAACAGTGTAGGAGGGTTTGCATTTCTCCACATCCTCACCAACACTTGTTATTTCTTGTCTTTTGTAGTGGCCATTCTAACTGGTATGAGGTGATATCTCATTGTGGTTTTGATTTGCATTTCCCTAATGATAAGCAATGTGGAGTATCTTTTCATGTGCCTGTTGGCCATCTGTATTTCTTCTTTGGAGAAATGTCTATTCAGGTCCATTTTTAATTAGGTTATTTGGTTTTTTTTTGGTGGTGGGGTATATGAGTTCTTTATATGTTGTGGATGTTAACTCTTTATCAGATAAATCATTTACAAATATATTCTCCCATACTGTAGGTTGCCTTTTTGTTCTGCTGATAGTGTTTGCTGTACAGAATTTCTTCGTATGATATAGTCTCATTTGTTCATTTTTTATTTTGTTTTCCTTACCTAAGAAGATGTGTCCAAGAAAAAATTGCTCATGCTATGTTTAAGAGATTTTTGCCTGTTTTATTTTAAGAGTTTTGTGGTTTCATGACTTACATTCAGGTCTTTGATCCATTTCAAGTTTACTTCTGTGTATGGAGTTAGACAGTAATCCAGCTTCATTCTCTTCCATATAGCTATTCAGTTTTCCCAATACCAGTTATTGAAGAGACTGTCTTTTCCCCATTGGGTATTCATGGCTCCTTTATCAAATATTAATTGACCATACATGAATGCATTTATATCTGGGCTCTTTACTCTGTTCCATTGATCTATGGGCTAGTACCATACTGTCTTGATTACTGTAGCTTTGTAATATAGCTTGAAGTCACAGAGTGTAATACCCCAGCTTTGTTATTCTTTCTCAGAATTGCTTTGGTTATTTGAGGTCTTTTGTGGTTCCATATAAGTTTTAAGATTATTTGCTCTAGTTCACTGAACAAAGCCATTTGTATTTTGATAGGGATTGCACAGAATCTGAAAATTGCTTTGGGCAAGATGGCCACTTTGACATTAATTCTTCCTCTTCATGATTATGAGTTAGATTTCCACTTATTTGTGTCTTCTTTAATTTCTCTCATCACTGTCCTACAGTTTTTAGAGTAGAGGTCTTTCATCTCTTTGTTTAGATATGTTCCTAGGTATTTTATTCCTTTTGATGCAATTGCAAATGGAATTGCTTTCCTGATTTCACTTTCTGCTAGTTCATTGTTAGTATATATGAATGCAATTAATTTCTGTGTATTAATTTTGTATCCTTCAAATTTTCTGAATTGTTATAAGTTCTAATAGTTTTTTGGTAGAGTAGGATTTTTTAGATATAATATCATGTCATCTGCAAATAACAACAGTTTAACTTCCTCCTTATCAATTTGGATGCCTTTTATGTCTTAATCTTGTCTGATTCTCATTGCTAGGACCTCCAGTACTTTGTTGAATAAAAGTAGTGAGAGTGGACATTCCTGATCTTAGAGGAAAAACTTTCAGCTTTTCACCATTGAGTATGATGTTAGCTGTGAGTTAGATGTATATGGCCTTTATTATGTTGAGATACATAATTCTACATGCATATATCTAAGAGTTTTTATCATGAACAGATGTTGACTTTTGTCACATGGTTTTTCAGCATCTGTTGAGATGATCATGTACTTTTAATCCTTGTGGTTAATGGGGTATATCACAATGACTGATTTAAAAATATCATACCATCCTTGCATCCCTGGAATAAATCCCACTTGGTTGTGATCTGAAAATTGTGCTTTTGATTTGCATTTCCCTAATGATGAGCAATGTGGAGCATCTTTTCATGTGCCTGTTGGCCATCTGTATTTCTTCTTTGGAGAAATGTCTATTTAGGTCCATTTTTAATTAGGTTATTTGGGTTTTTTTTTTTTACATGATCCTTTTGATGTATTTTTGAATTCTGTTTGCTAATATTTTGTTGAGGATTTTTGCATCTATGTTCATCAGGGATATTGGTCTACAGTTTGTTTTTTTGGGGTTTTTTTTTGCAGTGTCTTTGCCTGGTTTTGGTATTAGACTAATGCTGGCCTCATAGAATGAGTTTGGAAGTATTCCCTCCTCTTCTAATTTTTGGAGTACTTTAAGGATGGATATTAGCTCTTCTTTAGATGTTTGCTAGAATTCATCTGTGAAACCATCTGGTCCTGGATTTTTTGTTGCAGGGTGTTAATTTTTTGATTACCAATTCAATTTCATTGCTGGTTATTGGTCTGTTAAGATTTTCTGTTTCTTCCTCCATCAGTCTTAGAAAGTTGTACATTTCTAGGAGTTTTTCCATTTCTTCTAGGATGTCCAATTTTTTGTCATATAATTTTTCATCATATTCTCTAACAGTTATTTGTATTTCTGTGGTCTCCATTGTGCCTATTCTTTTTTCATTTCTGACTTTATTTGTGTACTCTTTTTTCTTGATAAGTCTGGCTGGAGGTTTGTCCATTTTGTTTCTCTTCTCAAAGAACAGCTCTCAGTTACATTGATTTTTTTCTCTTTTATTCTTTTCTATTTCATTTCTGCTCTGATCTTTATTATGTCCCTCCTACTAACTTTGGGTTTCATTTGTTCTTTTTCTAGATTCTTTAATTGTGGGTTTAGACTGTTTATTTGGGATTGTTCTTGTGTCTTGAGGTAAGCATATATTGCTATGTACTTCCCTTGTAGAACTACTCTTGTGGCAACCCACAAATTTTGGACTGTTGCATTTTTGTTTTCATTTATCACCATGTATTGCTTAATTTTGTTTTGATTTGTTCATTGATCCACTGATTATTTGGAAGCATGTTGTTCAACCTCCATGCATTTCTGGGCATTTTTATTTTGTGTGTTTGAGTGTAGTTTATTTCTAGTTTCATACTATTGTGGTCTGAGAAGTTGTTTGATAGAACTTCCAATATTTTTTAATTTATTGAGGCTCTTTGTGTGACCTAGTATGTGATCTGTTCTGGAGAAAGTTCCTTGTACACTTGAGGAAAATGTGCATCGTGCTGCTTTTGGGTATAATCTTCTATAGATATCTATTAAGTCCATCTGATCTAATGTGTTGTTCAGTGCCTCTGTTTCCTTATTTATTTCCTGTCTGGTTGATCTGTCCACTGATGTAAGTGGTGTGTTAAAGTCCCCTAATATGAAAGAGTTGCAATCTATTTTCCTTTTTAATTCTGTTATATTTGTTTTACATATTTTGGTGCTTCTGTGTTGGGTGCATAGATGTTTGTACTTATTATATTCTTTTTTGGACTGACCCCTTTATCATTATGTAATGTCCTTTTTTGTCTCTCATTACTTTCTTTGTTTTGAAATCCATTTTGTCTGACATAGGTACTGCTACTCTTGCTTTATGCATGAAATGTCTTTTCCCATCCCATCACTTTCAGTCTGTGTATGTCTTTGGGTCTGAAATTAGTTTCTTGTAGGCAGCATATAGATGGGTTTTGCTTCTTTATCCACTTTGCTTCCCAGTGTCTTTTGGTTGGAACAGTCAGTCCATTTCCATTACAGGTAATTATTGATAGGTAAGTACTTATTGCCATTTGATAAATTGTTTTCTACTTGTTTTTGTAGTTCCTTTCTCTTCTATTCTTCCTCTCCTATACTCTTCTCTTGTTATTTGATGGTTTTCTTTAATAATATTATTGAATTTGTTTTTTGCATATCTATTACAGGCTTTAGGTTTGTGGTTACCATAAGGTTCATGGATAGTTTCCTAACTATATAACCTGTTAACTATATTAAGTTGATGATCACCCTATTTCTAATACAATCTAAAAGTACTTCTTTTTTCTTCTTCTTCCTCTTCTACACTTTATATAATAGATGTCATAATCTGCATTTCTTGTGTATCCCTTGACTTATTTTGTGTATAGTCAATTTTATTACTTTTGTTTAGTTTTAATTTCATACTTTCTTGGTCAGTAATTGGTCTACTACCTCTACTGTGGGTTTATTTTCACTGGTGAAACTCTTTAGCCTTAAGAACATTTCCAGCGATAGGAGTCTCTTTAACATAACCTGAAATGCCAGTTTGGTGGTGGTAAATTCCTTCAGCCTTTGTTTATCCAGGAAATTTTTAATCTGTACTTCATATTTGAATGATAATCTTGCTAGTTGGACGATTCTTGGTTGAAAGTCCTTCTATTTCAGTACATTAAATATTTCATGCCACTCCCTTAGTGCCTATAAAGTTTCTGCTGAGCAATCTGCTAATAGCCTGATGGGGTTTCCCTTATAAGTAATATTTTTTCTCTCTGGCTGCTTTCAATGCCCTCTCCTTATCCTTAATCCTTGTCATTTTAATTATTATAAGTCTTGGTACTGTCTTTGTGGGGTTCCTTTTGTTAGAGGGTCTCTGCACTTCCATGACCTGGATGTCTATTTGCTTCCCCAGAGTTGAGGAAGTTTTCAGCAATTATTTCTTCAAAGATAGTTTCTACGCCTTTGTCTCTCTCTTGTCCCTCTGAAATTCCTATTATGCAAATACTGTTTCATTTGGAGTTGTCACACAGCTCTCTTAACATCCTCTCACTTCTAGAGATCCTTTCTTCTGTCTGTTCCTCAGCTTTGTTCTGTTCCTGTTCTAATTTCCATCTCATTGATCATCTCCTCTACTTGCAGCAATCTATTATTCATTCTTTTCATTGTGTATTTCATTTCAGTCACTCTATTCTTCAGCTCTAACTAACTCTTTTTCAACTCTTTTATCTCGTTGTTGAAGTCCTCCCTGAGATCTTCGGTACTTCTACACAGACCAGAGAGCATATTTGTGACTGTTACTTTGAAATCTTTATCTAGAACATGGATGAAATATTTCATTAAGCCCTCTTTCTAATGTCTTATCCAGCACTTTTGTTTGGAACATATTCCTCTGCCTCCTCATTTGCCAGGTTTCTGTATTATTTCGTGTAACATAGATCAACTATGATTCCTGGTCTAGACAGTAATGGCTTTATGAAGAAGACATCCTGTTGTGCCCAGAAGCTCAAGACTCTTTACTGTCTGGTGCCTGCTTCTCCTCTACAGTGGAGCCCCAGAAGCTGTTGGTGGGCTATGGGTGGAGCCACCTCTCTGTTGGTAGTGTTCTATCTCAGTCCAGTATGGGCAGCATTTTGCCTCAGCCTGCCCTTTGTGAGCAGAGCAACACACTTCTGATAGGATAATTGTGGGCAAGGCTGCCCTCTGCCTGCCCTGCAGCAGTGGCAGTACTGCTGGGCTAATGGAGTGCATGGGGCAGTCTCATGGCTCTGGGGTGGGTGGACAGCAGCTGGGCATGTGGAAGTGCAGCACCTGTCTGGGTCACCTTCTAAGAGGATAGAGCACTCAGAGTTTGCTCCCACAGGTGACTCTGCAGTTGGGCTGAGAGAAGGCCAGGAAAGCTGGGAAATCTTCCCTCTACCTGCCAAGCAGCAAAGCCTGACACTGCTTGGCTATTAACCTGAGCAGGCAGGCAGGTGAGTGGGTATACAGGGAATGAGCATCAAATCAGTTGAGCTTAGGTAGGGCTGGGGAAGTGTCATTCACCTGACCTTTCCTCTGTGGAGAGAGTTCCATTCAACACTCACCCATCTTGCACCCTTACTGCTGCTGGTCAATCTTTCAAACTGCCACCTGTTTTGGGTCTTAGTGGGACCAACAAAGCATGCCTGTCCTCCACAAGTGGCAGGTGTCTCAGCCTCCTGGGGTACTCCAATTCTCTGTGGTGTCCAGCCCCATTAATCACCAAAGACTTATGTAATATAACTCATGCTCACACAGATGTCCAGAGCCAGGTGTGCAGAGTTCCTAAGCATTCATCCTGTCTGCACTCCTTTTTCCTTCCTCCTGCTTGTGGGCTGGGATAGGGGTAGAGTTGGGGTTTATCAACTGTGCCTCTGACACTTTACCCTTCTCTGTGTGATCTAATATTCACCAGATGTAGATGGTCTGTTCTGCAATCTTAAGGTCTTTTCAGGGTTAGTTGTTTTTGTTGTAGGTGCTTCCTTGGTGGGGGGTGGGGGGCAGAGGTTTCTGCCTTGCCTTCCTAAACCACCATCTTTACTCCTATCTCACTCACTAAGCTATTGTCCTTTAAAAAAAGTAAAAACTGCACACTTCAACCTAGCAAAACAATTGATGTTCAATAATAATAAACAGGGAGAATTAAAGGTGGTGGCTTAAGAGGTGAAACAGAGGCCTCCTCCTAAAGCCACATGTAATATGATAATATAATTAATGCAGCTAATCCTAAAAGAGCAACAGGAAAGAAGGCTGCATCAGACTGCATACACCTGGTGAAAAGAACAAACCTCATGGAACAGGGCATGAACATAGCACCCCTGCAACCCCCAGGGGCTGAGTTCAAGGGGCTGATAAGCTCCAGAGAGTAGGGCTTCTGGGCACTAAAGGACACCACATACAAATACAAAACATCAAAGGAACCTGGTTCAAACCAAAATCGTACAAACACCACAAAAAAGTCAAATGAAACCAATCTCATCAATCTTTCTGAAAGAGATTTCAAAATAAAAATCATAAAAATGCCAAAGGAGGTTCAGAAAAATATTCAAGAACTCAGGAATGAATTGGGGCCGGAGATCCAATCATTAAGGAATACAATCGATGGTTTTAAAAACAGATTAGATATGGTGGAAGGGAAGATAAATGAAATAGAAATTAGAGAAGAGGAATACAAAGAAGTTGAGGCACATAGAGAAAAAAGGATCTCTAAGAATGAAAGAATATTGAAAGAACTGTGTGACCAATCCAAACAGAACAATATTCATATTATAGGGATACCAGAAAAAGAAGAGAGAGAAAAAGGGATAGAAAGTGTCTTTGAGGAGGTAGTTGCTGAAAACTTCCCCAATATGGGGAAGGAGATAGTCTTTCAAGCCATGGAGGGGCAGAGATCTCCCAACACAAAGGACCCAAGGAGGACAACATAAAGATATATAATAATTAAAATAGCAAAGATCAAGGATAAGGACAGACCATTAAAAGTAGCCAGAGAGACAAAAAAGATCACATACAAAGGAAAACCCATCAGGCTATCATCAGACTTCTCAGCAGAAACCTTACAGGCCAGAAGGGAATGGCATAATATATTTAATGCAATGAAGCTCTACTACAACACCACAGTAATCAAGATAATTTGATACTGGCACAAGAAAAGACCCATAGATCAATGGAACAGACTAGAGAGACCAGATATAAACCCAACCATATATGGTCAATTAATATATGATAAAGGAGTCATGGACATACAATGGGGAAATGAAAGCCTCTTCAACAACTGGTGTTGACAAAACTGGACAGCTACATGCAAGAGAATGAAACTGGGTTATTATTTAACCCCATACACAAAAGTAAACTTGAAATGGATCAAATACCTAAATGTAAATCATGAAACCATAAAACTCTTATAAAATATAGGCAAAAATCTCCTGAATCTAAACATAAGCAACTTCTTCCTGAACATCTCCTCGAGCAAGGGAAACAAAAGTAAAAATAAACACATGGGACTGCATCAAACTAAAAAGCTTCCATACAGCAAAGGACACCATCAACAGAACAAAAAGGCATCCTGCAGTATGGGAGAATATATTTCTAAACAACATATCCAACAAGAGGTTAATGTCCAAAATATATAAAGAACTCACACACCTCAACACCCAAAAAGCAAATAACCCGATTAAAAAATGGGCTGAGGATATAAAGAGACAATTCTCCAAAGAAGAAATTCAGATGGCCAACAGACACATGAAAAGATGCTCCACATCACTAATCATCAGGGAAATGCAAATTAAAACCACAATGAGATCATCACCTCACACCAATTACGATGGCCAGCATCAGAAAGACTAAGAACAAATGCTGGCAAGGATGCGGAGAAAGGGGAACCCTCCTACACTGCTGGTGGGAATGCAAGCTAGTTCAACCACTGTGGGAAGCAATATGGAGGTTCCTCAAAAAACTAAAATTGGAAGTACCATTTGACCCAGGAATTCACTCCTAGGAATTTACCCAAAGAATACAAGTTCTCAGATTCTAAAAGACCTCTATGTTTATCACAGCACTATTTACAATAGCCAAGAAATGGAAGCAACGTAAGTATCCATTAGTAGATGAATGGATAAAGAAGATGTGGTACATATACACAATGAAATACTATTCAGCCATAAGAAAGAAACAAATCCTACTATTTGAAACAACATGGATGTAGATGGAGGATATTACTCTCAGTGAATAAGACAGGTGGAGAAAGATAAGTGCCAAATGATTTCTCTCATTTGTGGAGTATAATGAAGCATAACTGAAGGAACAAAACATCAGCGGATTCACAGACTCCAAGAAGGGACCAGTGGTGAGGGATGTGGGAGGTCGTGTGGGGAGGGAGGGAGAAGGGGATTGAGGGGTATTATGTTTAGTACACATGGTGTGGGGGGCTCATGGGGAAGACAGTGTAGCACAGAGAAGGCAAATAGTGAATCTATGGCATCTTACACAGTGACAGACAGTGATTGCAATGGGTTATGGGTGGGGGGGGACTCGATAATATGGGTGAATGTAGTAACCACATTGTTTTTCATGTGAAACCTTCATAAGAGTATATATGAATAATACCTTAATAAAAATAATAATAATACTTATAAACACATATAATCTGGAGTTAAATTTCATATGTTGAAGATGACTTACTAGGTCAAATAAACCAAGCAGGATATTACAGTTTGTACTTTCTGCAAAAAATAGTCTGCATTACAAGCAAAAAATAGTTCTCAATTATTTACTATAATTCACTATCAGAAAGTGCAGAAAATATCAGTTTATTTTCTTACAGAAAGGTTTTTGCTTACTAGAAATTTTGTTTACCAATAATTGAAAAAACTTTAAGATTTTACAATAGTAGATAGTAAAAAGGAAAAGAAATGAATTCCCTAATACATAATAGAATGGAAACTTCACCTAGTTTATTTATATTCTGCGCTCATGTTGCTTTTTCTGTAAGCATCTCCCATCTGTGCCAAGTTCACTTGCACCCTGGTACCCCTGACATCGTGTCAGACTTCTTTAGCCTCCTCCTTAAGGAAGACTCTGTCCATGCAAGGAGATTAAGTAAAGGGAATTTTTCCTTAAGAAGTCCATGTATTCAGAGAAAACTAATTTTCTATAAAATTTACAGATGGACAATAAAAATTATATCAAATTATAAATTTTAGCAATTTATAGCAATTTACATTTTATTACAAAATAGCATTATAACTAAAATGAAAAAAGAATATCTTGTCTTTAAAACATCAACTCTAGTTCTAGAAATATAGTCAAAATAAGTAATCATAGATATAAAAAAATTTAAATATAGAGATTTGGTCATTACTTTTAATAGCAAAGAAATTATAAACCAAATGTGCAAAATTAAGAGTGGTTAAATATGCTATAATTTATTAATAAATCAGAATAGTATATAATTACTAAAAGTGATGCTGTAGAAATCTATTTAAAAAATAATATAAAAAGTTTATGAAGCCGATTATAAAATACTATATGCAAATTATAACATTTTACATGGGATCCCAGAAAATAAATACTAGAAAGCCATTCACCAAAATGTCAATCAAGTTGTTTCTCAGTTTGGGGGATACTGTCAATTTTTTATTTTTGCTTAATACCTTATCTATTTTATACATTATCTATAATAAGTCTAATATTTTTGTAACTAGCACAAAAGGAAGGAAAAGACTGAATTCTACTGATAGCTGGGTTACCCTGAGCAAGTTGCTGAAGCTAACTGAACCACAGTTAGTTACTTGATCTAAAAGTGGGCCAACTTTACTGGGTTAGGTAGCAATAAAAAATAAATGATATAATACACAAAGTTCTTAGCACAGGTACATAAACAGGAGTTTGAAAAGACCAGCTGAAGGAGCTGTATAGGAATTTCAAGTTTTTCTCCTTTTTTTAATTTTTTGATTGTTTTAACCATCCAGCCAGTCCAATCAAGTAAGTGTGTTTCACTGATTTCTGGAGGTTTATTGAGCCACAGACCATAATTACGGCTGTGGCTCAAGTTGATATTTTCCACCAGCTACATTATACATTGGTGGTTTCAACAAATGGAAACAAAGACCAACAGGGGAAAGAAAAGAATTATCTTCCAAATCCACACTCTTAGGGAATTCTATGAAGAGAACACATAATTACTAGAATTTAGCCAGCATATTGAAACTAGTGCATTATGAAAATTCATGGGATTCCTAATGCTAGAAAATGGTTCAGACCTCAGGTTTGTGTGCCATCAAATAAAAACAAATCCTTTAAGCAAATTATGCTAATGAAGCCATGTTTTACTTCCAGGTATACTTTAGTCATTTTAATTGTTATTTTGTATAATTACTATATTTTCATTTTTATTGGATGTATGTATACTGTTAATCAGGTAATAATCTTTTGGAAAACTTTCATATATTCAGAGATATACTCAGTCTTTCCTTCACTCGTTCACTCAAGAAATATTAATGAACCACTTAGTATGTGCCATTCACTATGTAGGACAGAAGAAAGGTCTCCTCATGGAGCACAGGGCATGATGGGGAAAATTTATTCAAATAACTACACAAAAAATATATATAATTCTAATATAATTGATACTACAAAGGAAAGGTAGTAGAGTACTAGGTAAAGTGCACAGGGTAAGGAATGAGAAGACTCAAGCTTTCAAGATGCCAAGAGTTCTCTGCCATGATAAAGAGGTTTCTCTCATTCTCCTCACTTCCTTCCCCAACCCCCGAACCCAGCCCCCTGCAGTGTTTTCCCTCCCGAATGCCAATCATGGCATAGCCACACGCAGGCTTTAAACTACTAAGTTGAAAATGTTAGGGCTGCACATTAGTTTGCTAGGGCTGCCATAACAAAATATCACAGACTGGATGACTTAAAAACATAATTTTTTTTTTCCTCACAGGTTTGGAGGCAGGAAGTCCCAGATCAAGGTGCTGGCAGGGTTGATTCCCTGCAAGGCCTTTCTCCCTGGCTTACAGGTTGCCACCCTATTGCTGCCTCTTCACGGGGTTTTCTATCTGTGTACAAAGCCCCTGGTGTCTCTTCATGGTGGATTAGGGGCCTGCCCTAACATTTAACTTGATCACCTCTTTAAAAACCTTATTACTAAACAATGTTATTTTCTGAGGCACTGGGGGTTTAGATCTCAAAGGATGCATTTTTGGGGAGATGCAATTCAGCCTGTAACAGGGTGTGAAGGGGCAGAGCCACACCCAGCTGTGCCAGTTATGCATCACACATACCCCAGTATGTGTTGCCCACATCATAACTACACATTTATTTTATGTATTTTCTGTTGAAAATGTACCTGCAGAAAATGTTTTAATTGAAACCTTCCTACGGGGAGGTTTCCCTTTGTATTACTCCTTAAAAGGACTCTTTGGGCTAGTAATGTTGCTTTGTGGTAGAAAGCCCCTCCACATGGAGGAAGCCCCTTAGAGTAACACTCCTGGCCTCTCTGTACCCCTCCCTCCAATCACTCCGCTCTTGAAGAATGGTTTATTTTGAATGATTAATTAGAAGGAGCTCCACAAAGGTCATATGTCCACCCTCACATAATAGAGGCAGTAGCGTACGGGGTTAAACATGGAGCCTCTCCAATAAGGTGACCTGAGTCCTACACCACTGTATGACCACAGGCCTTGCTTAACATGTGTGTGCTTAAGATTCCTTAGCTATAAAATAAAAATGACAAATGTACCTATTTTTAAGGTTTTATAACAATTCAATAAGGTTATACCTATTTATAAAGTGTTTTGCATAAATAAACATCCAATAAAAGGTTGCTCTCCCTACTTGTGCATAAATTTTAGAATTGCCCGCCAACTCCCTTCCCATAAGTTCAAGAGAAACAGATGAGAGTCGCACTGATAATTATGTGAATATAGTTCCAAGAAGGCCACATTACACTGCACTACACACTAAATACCCTGGCAGAGCTCCTGGCATGGAGAAGATATTCTAGACTTGCTAAATGATAAAGGAATCAAGGCCAGGCTACAGAATTCCAGTCTACACTGGAGAATGGTTTCCATCTCATTAGTCTATGTTCCCTCTAAACTGCCTACTAGGGTATCTTGTTTCTAGTAGGAACCAAAATGTTTATTGAGTTGCCATCAGGTTAAATAAACACAAAACACACACATGACTCCTTTTCTAGGTGACTTCTCTTAAGAGTCCAAGGGCTCCTTACTTATGGGAAGTGGAGAATGATTAAAAATGCCTGCTGTGGAGTTTTAGAGATGCATGGTGGTGATGGTTGCACAACACTGAGATTGAACTTAATGCCACTGAACTGTACCCTTAAAATTGGTTAAACTGGTTACTTTTATGTCATTTTACCACAATTTTTTTTAATGTCCACTATGGACCTATGGTGAGAAAACAGGTAATTGGGCTACTGAAACACAAGGTGGTTTTGAGAATCAAGTAAGATACCAAAGTGCCTGGCACAGAGCAGAAGCTCATTAAAAGTTACTTCCCTTCTCTAACAGTTCTAGATCACAACTGCACCCTGAGGACAAGTCACCCAGAATGCCCTCTTCTAGTCTCTATTGCCAGATAGAAAGTCTCTTCTGAGAGGAAAAAAAAAGTTACCAAACTATGCTTCATGTCACGGTACTGCAGATGGTGGCAAACAAAAACCCAGAAGAAACCTTACAGTGTGGTCTCTATTATAATCAATTCTAATATCATAAATTACAAAGTAGCAAAGGAAATACCTGAAACTATTAAAAGAAGACATGCCATTTACTATCCATTTTGGATAGGCATCTGTAACATTTGTTTCAAAATATCCTAGATTTTTTTCAACTACAGCTCTAGTGAATTTATGTGCCTCATTATAAAGTAATTCTGTATGAGTTGAGGGATTAGAAAGAAGAGTCATTAACTCTTTCTTCAGAAGAAAACACCACAACCTATGAAGAAAGAATGAAAGATATAAGAATTTCATATTTAATACACAGCCAATAGTTTATCTCAAAAGAAATATTCCTATTCACCTACTGATCAGTCTCCTTGAATTAAACTATTTTTTTAAAAAATAAACATATTCTTGATTGTCTGAGTTTAAATAAATCATAACATGATCCTGAGAACTTGGCAAGAACATCAGTGATTTTACATCTGGTATCACACACCAGCTGCATGTTGAGGGAATGAAAAGCTATTCTATTTCTTTACGTTGCTTCATCAGTGAGCATGTGGTGATGCATGCATCACCGTACGTGTGTAGGCTCTGCTCCCCATGTGGAGGCGCATCCAGCAATGTCACAAAGCCCGCACGGCATCTGCTACAGAGCTGAACTTTCACAAATAATAAAAGCATTCCAGTAAAATACCATCTTTGCTGTAAGTGGACATGTGTTTTTTATCAATTGAGCTATAATATATTTAATGTATCCTGTTAGCACCTGTTGCAAAAGCCTCTAAAGGAGAGATAACTGTAGCTGTCGCAGTTGAACATATGTACAGTATGGTACCCATCTTCAAGTCATCATACAGGAAAAAACAATAATTTCCTTGCCAAATCTATGTCCAACACATTTTCTACTTAGTTCTTGACAACTATACTACTTACTGGAAAACTATCTGCACTCTGAGCTTTATAGTTATCTAATTAAAGCAATCTTTACAGTGTTCTCATTCACATGGCAGTTATTTGCCTTATTTTTGCAAATTGTAAGTTTAACAAACACCTCTTTTTATTGGTTATCTATTGCTGTGTAGCATCACCCCCAAAATATAAAGAACAATAATAATTTATTATCTTGAGATTTCTGTGGGTGAGGATATTAGGAGTACCTTGGACAGGTAGTCAAAGTTCTGGATCTCTCATGAAGTCACAATGTAGGTACCAGGGCTGCAGTTATCTTAAGGTTTGATGATGGCTGAAGGATCCACTTCCAAGATGGCTCACTAATGATTGGCCAGTTGTCACTGACTCTTTGACAAGTGGTATGAGTCCTTTTAATGTGGAACTTTCTAGAAAGCTCCTTAAATGTCCTCATGACATGACAGCTGAATTCCTCCAGTGATTGATCCAAAAAAACGAGGCAGAAGAGACACTGTCTTTCACGACCTACCCAAAGTTACCTACTGTCACTTCCACCATAGTCCATAGGTCACACAAAACAATCCTGGTGTGATATGGGAGAGGACTATACAAGGTCCTGAATATCAGAAGTGAGAATCTCTGAGGGATATCTCGAAGGCTGGCTACCACACCCCTAAATAAATTTTATGTTCAAATTTGTAAGCTCCCATTGTACATACACTTTTATTTGGTTGAAATCTGATTGTGTACATGTTCACTGTTCTGTCTTGATGAGCACAGAAATAGCAGGATAAAAGCAAAAAATGGAGATGCTCAACCATAATGATTTAATCAACCTAAAAATTATTAGCACATCCACATTTTACTAACAGAAAAATTGTTTCTGATCTAATAGCAAAAATATTTATAATTCATTGAAAGAACTTACCTAATAATGAAGATAAAAATCATTTTAATTCCTTGGTTAAAATTATAGGTCAAGAAACTAATTACTTGGAGGGATTTTGCAATTTCATCTTATTCAATATTTTGAGGTATTATTAATCATTACTCTCAAATAAAGTATTTTAAATAAAAAAAGCTTCTACATAGCAAAACTGAAGGAAGAAAATAGCAGCAGACTCACAGACTCCAAGAACGGAATAGCCGTTGTTACCAAAGGGGAGGGGTGAGGGAGGGCAGGTGGGGAGGATGGGAGATGGGGATTGTGGGCTATCACGTTTAGTACACATGGCATGTAGGGGGGTCACAGGGAAAACAGTGTAGCACAGAGAAGACATGTAGTGACTCTGTGGCATCTTACTACACTGATGGACAGTGACTGCAATGGGGCATGGGTGGGGGACTCGATAATAAGGGTGAATGTAGTAACCACCTTGTTTTTTTTTGTGAAACCTTCATAAGATTGTATATCAGTGATACCTTAATTTTAAAAAAAGCTTCTACATATGTTTGATAGTCTGAAAACTTTTAATTAATAACACTTTAGGAGAAGAGAGCTTTATGAGTTTTAAAGGAAATATTCATGCCAAACTTATCACTACGCTATTTGCAATCATCTCTAACTTGGTGCCTAACTTTATTCACTAAACAAATATGTCTGAGTATCTGTTGCTTTGAGATACTCTGGAGATACAAAGAAATCTAAGCCAAGGGCATTGCCCTCAAAGAATTTATACCTTGTTAGGTTGACAAGGCAAGTTAACACATACTTTAATGCTAAACATTGTGCAATAAGTTTCATAAGAGAAGGACAAAGTGCACAATGAGTTAGAAGAGAGAGTACTCAATTCTAACTGGCAAACCCTGCAAAGCTTATGGAATATTGGCATTTGAGCCTACTCTTTAAGGATGAGTAGATTTTAACAGTGGGAGATGATGGGATGGTTATTACAGTGAAAGGAGCAGCAAAATCAAAGTGTAAATGCAGGAATTATGAAGCTACTACTACACATCAAGCCCTCGAGCTGCAGCCTCATTCTCTCGAAGGTAGATGCTGCTCCTCTGATGATCATGTCCTTCTCTTCCATCCTACATCCAGTGCAACCTTGCCATTATTTTCTACTGGCATTTTGGCTCTCATTTTCTTAGTCTGGTTTTCCTGACATTTCATCAGAACTATAATTTACACAATGTTCTTTCAGTAAGTCCTTTTTTTCCCCCCTGCTTTAATTAACCATTGAAGGTTCCTATTTAGGATTTTAAATTTAAACTATTCTGATACAGGTTTTGTGTCAGACTGTATTTTCCAATATGACCAGGAAAATAGCCTGTTAGCAGGTTCCAGCCCCAGCCTCTAGCTGAACTGCCCCCACAAGACTGATCTCAAGTTAAGTAGTGCCCAGCTGAGCCCAGGATACCCCAGAACCATAAAGTAATAAAGAATAGATTGTTGCTATTTCAAGCCATTATACCTTGGGGTGATTTGTTTCATGACAGTAAATAATTTAAAAAGATTTCTGGCACCTGGAAGTGGGGCACTGCCATAACAAAACCCTGTGACTTAGTACTGCCTGTGGGACTAGGTTGTGAGCAGCAAGTGGTAGGACACTGAGGAGAATGTTAATGAAAACCTAAAAAGACTCCATCAAGGTGTTCTCAAAGCCTTGAGGGCTCAAGCAAAGCAAAGAGAATGTCATGGTAAACAGGAAAAATGGTGCACTTTGAGTAGAGGTGCAAAGTCTGGCAATACTGTTGTCTGTGGTGATGTAGAGAACAGAAATGTCCCCAGTGAACTCAGCAGTCTTGCTCAGGAACTTTTCAGACAGAATACCAAAATTGCCTCCTGGCTTCTGCTAACTGCCTATGATAAAATGCAAAAGGAAGGAGATATGCTAAAGAATGAACTGTTAAAAATAAGGAGCCAATACTTGCTGGGTTTGAAAATAAAACTATTTCTTATTCCCAGCTCCCCTCAATAGCAAATGATTCTAAAATTAAACATAGCTTCTGGGCAGGGATGAAATCCAGTGCCCTTTCAGGGAAATGGGGTAAAAATGAAACGGAGGGCCACTCCTCCCACTGAGAGGGTATATCTCCCCTCCTTGAATTTGGGCAGGCCTATGATTATGGCAGAACTGATATGACTTCAGAGGATAAGTTATAAAAGTAAATACAGTTTCTGACCGAGCCCCTTGGTAACTTGCCCCTTGGAACCAGTCACCATGTCATAAGGAAGAAGAAAGATCTCAGTGAGAACCACAGGAAGTTTTTTGGCCAGTAGCCCCAGCTGAGGTCACAACCGAGAGTCAGCATCAACCTCCAGAAAAGGGAGGGAGGGAACCTGGAGGTGACCCAGCCCCAGCCACTATCTGACTACCACTGAATGGAGATCCCAAGGAAGGTCCACCTAGCTGAACCCACTGAAACCCCAGAATCATGGGAGAAAAAAATAAGACAATCTCTGTTGTTTTAAGCCACTAAATTTTGGGACAGTTAATTATGCAGCAATAGACAATTACAACAGTTATCTATTAAGGTAATTATATTAATCCATGAAAATGCCAAAAGGATTAATATTAGAAACTCAAGTATTTTTTAAGGTAATGTTTTCCTCTTATATAGGACTTTGCATTTACGGTGAGTCTTTCTTCTTTTATACAAAGCTTGAGAAGTCTGTTGCCGTGTATGTTTGTGCATCTTATCCTCCAGTTCAGGTTGGTCCATGAGAGGGTCCCATGACTCAGACAGTCCCTGTGGCCCACCATGCTGAGCTTTACTATCTATAACGTGAACTGCTACTAGTTAAGTATAAGTTAAGTTACTATAACAAAGAGTCTCCAAAATACTGTTAGGGAAACAAAGAAGAAGTTTACTCACTCTACATAATGTTCCAGAAGTGAGCATTTCAGAGCTGGCAAGGTGGCTCAGCTCTACCAGGTTATCCAGGAACAGGCTTTTCATGCTGTTCCTCTTTCACTTTCTAGGGTTATTTTCATTTTCAGGGCCAACACCACTCACTAGCACCATATTCACATTGTCCCTTGCAAGAAGGGTGAAAGAAAACAGAATGGATAACAAGAAACTTCCTGATTAAAATAGATTCCAGATCTTCTGCCCACTACTGCTGTTGTCATTCAGTTGGCCAAAACTTAGAGCCACCTCTTGCAACAAGGACGGCTAGGAAATGTAGACTCTCACAGAGCTGATACTTAGTTTTGGCAAATACTCTAAGAAAGCCCTATGATCTCTTTTTCTTGGTATTCACACCTTTTTACAATCCCCTCTCCTTGAATATATTAGGTGGGACCTGTGACTTGCTTCTAACTAATAGAATATGGTAAATAATATGGGATGTACTAGGGTAATGGGTAATGTATATGATTACATCACTTAAGATTGTAATGTCCATCTTGCTAGGAGACCCTCTCTTGCCTGCTGGCTTCAAAGAAGCAAGCTGCCGTATTGTGAGCTGCCCTACAGAGAGGCCACACAACAGGGAGGCAGGGCATTGTCTGTTCAACAGCCAGCAAGGAGCTGAATGCTGCCAGCAACCACGAAGCACAGCAGGTCAGAGCACAGAGAATGATTCCATCTTTCAATAAGAGAGCAACAACACTGGTACCGGAAGGCAAACTCAAGGCATTTAGTGAGAGAAAACCGTCTTAAGGAACCAGCCACTCAGTCTGCTTGATCAGCGCAAGTCATGGAGGTCAAATTACAGTTAGCAGGTAAGCATACAATCAATATAAAGGAGCTATAATCTTCCTATGCTGATGGACAGTGACTAATGGACTATGTGGTGGGGACTTGATAATAGGGGGGAATGTAGTAACCACAATGTTGTTCATGTGAAACCTTTGTAAGATTGTGTATCAATGATACCTTACTAAAAAAAAAAAAAGGAACTATAGTACAGTTCAGAGGCTAACCAGTGCCAGAGTAACTTGGTGTGATGTGACCATTGCACAGAAGGGACAGACGAACCTGCATATCTGACTCTCCAGAAAAATAACTGGATGCCTGTTAATGTTTCCTGCAGCGGGTCCTTCTGTTGCCTGCATAATCTGATGTAATCTGACCAATTCCTTCGGATTGACACATTATTTTCTGTGTATTCTTTTCTGAATATTCTTGCAATCCAAATGATCCAGGTAAGGCCACAATACAGTTATATGGATTATATGGATTACACAGTGCACAGCAACCACAAATAGCCCAACAACATTGGTATGCATGTGGACTTCATGTCTTTGTATATGCTATGGTATTTTTCTGTCTGGATGGAAGTCATATGTTTTGAGGAAGGAGTACCTTTTATAATAAATCACATAAAATTCTGTATGGACTAATGGCAGCCAGAGATTCTTCTTCTTGTCCCTTAGTGAGAGACTGAAACCTTCATTATCCTATATGGAGAATCTTGGGAAGCAGCCTGATTACCTTATACTTGGAAGTTCTGTGCTGGCCTGCACTGCACTCCAACCAGCAGTCTATAGACAGAGTGCTTGTGTCCACTCAGCCAAGAGCCCTTCCCAAAATTCTGCCATGCTTGTCCCTTCCAGAACAATCCCATATAAACCCTGGGAGTTGATTGATGGTTTGAGCAGCTGTTTGATGAGAATGTCTTCCAAAATGCTCCAAAAACTTACTGAATAGACATTCTGACTAAAGAGTATAGTTCTACCCTTAAGGGGAAAATGGTGAAGAATTACATTTTGGGAAGCATCTGACATTACTTCCTCCCTTGCTTTCTCATCACCCCATACTTTCTCATCATCAATCAGTAGCCTCAATTTAGAACCCCTCCCTGGTCCAGAATCTCAAATCCCCCCTGGAAGAATTTTCCTCTCCTCCCAGATAAATCCCATGCCATTGTCCTTTCTTGTGAACTTTGATACTCCTAGTCTCAATCTGATTTTAATGCTCACTTTTCCCTGCTCCAGTTTCTTCCTCCCCACAAAAAGGAAAGGGGTGGACTTTGATACCATGAGCACAAGGAAGAAAGTAGGTGCCAAGATTTCATATCAGTCTTTCTACAAATAATAGCTACAACACATTTCCTCCTTAATTATCTAAAGGCAAACACACCACCTCCAATGCCAAGTGTGTTAGTCCCCTAGAGTTTCTATAGCAAATACCATAAACGTGGATGACTTAAAACAACAGAAATGTATTGTCTCGCATTTCTGGAGGCTTAAATTCTGAACTTAAGATGTCAGCAGAGCCATACCCTCTCGCACTGAAAGTTCTAGGGGAGGATCCTCCTAGGTTCTGGTGGTTACAATTCTTGGCATTCCTTGGCTTAGAGATGAATCACTCCAATTTCTGCCTCACGGCATTCTTCTGTGTCTGTGCGGTGACTGTGTCCTAATTTCCCTCTTCTTATAAGGACACCAGTCATTTGATTGAGGCTCCCCATAGTTCAGTATGACCTCATCTTAACTCGGTCACATCTGCAAAGACTACTTCCAAATAAGGTCACATTCACAGACACCAGGGGTAAAGACTTGAACATATTTTGGGGGATGCAATTCAACCAATAATAATATCAAGTATTAATTTTCTCCCATAGACAATAAAATCTGGTTTACCTGAGGAGAGTATACTCCTGCTATTAATATAGCTTGAACCCAATACTCAGCAAAACAATACCCTTGACTGATGGTGCTAAAAAATGTATGCCTTTTTTAGGCTTTGAACTTTTTTTGTTTGTTTTTAACTGTCTAGTTCTCTGGAGCCTCTGGGTTTGCAACCCCTTGGATAGAGTCCAGCCATGAGCCTGGAACCACTCAGGCTGTTAAGAGTGGCTGTGTACAAATCTAAAATATACTCTTCCATATTATTTTTAAATTTTAATTCTCAAAGAGTAAATTTTATTTCAGACATCGTAAAGGAAATTGCCTCATAATAACTGTGACATACTGACAACATGAGTTTTGTGTTGCTTTCTAGACTAATATATAATGGTTCAGTGGGTGAAAGTTAATAAAGGTGCAGATTTTTCTAATTATCAAACAAAGTAATCTGAAAATGGAGTGGGGCCCAGTCTAAAGTAGTGAGTAGTGTGCCTTATGGGTGTTTATTCAGAGGATCCATAATGCTGTGTCAAAGTTTATGGATTAGAAAGTGCACCGTGGCCAGCACACAGAAAATGTTCAGCAAATAATAGCCAGCTGATGCAATAATAGGGAAAAGATTCCTCTGAAGTCTCATCCAACTCTGAGATTCTATCATTTCACCAGGGGTCTATTTAGAACAAAGTCATTAGTAGTCCCAACATTTCAGGTGGTTAGTATTGTTATTAATAATATTATCAGAATTAGCAATAATAGCTGCCAACCTTTGAAAACTCCTACTTCTAAAGCTTTGAGCTAAGTACCTTACTGCTGTCTCATGTAAACAACTAGGTAACTATTATCATTCCCACTTTACAGGTGAGCAAGCAGAGACTCACACTATTTACTCAACATATGCAAGATCACATAGCTAGTAAGACATAAAATCAGGATTCAGTACAAGTCTACCTGGCTCCAAAATCATACTTATCACCACTTTGAAGAACCAAAGCCCAATTACCTCTCAGACAGAAAATACCACATGGATAGTAATTTTCAAGTATGGCAGAAATGCAGATGTCCTCAAAGATATATGTTTAGTTTTTCCACTTGAATCAAGTACTATTGCTCTTCCTTGATAAGGTTACATGAAGGAAAGAGACAACATGATTAAGTCAGAAGGAAATTTTCCCTTTGCTGAGTTCTGTCTTTGGGAAGAAAAACCAAGAGAAAACCCCCTCTAAAGCTTCCAGCCTACATTTTAAAGAATGTTTGGAACTGTGGCCCAGAGATCACTGCCAGGAGAACTTGCAAATTTTGGAACTCTCCTAAGTATATTTATCTTGTTAACTCTTTTCCCCAAAATGATAGTTGAAAACTCATAAAGAGAGAAGGACCTGGGTGCTTGTCGTCAGACACAATAAAGAAAGGGGGAGTTAATTATTTTTAAATACAAGGCATATAGAGAGAATAAAGACCTTTAATGACCATTTGCAGCAGAAGCATCTGAAAAAGAAAAACCTACATGGCAAGCCCTATAGCAAAAAAAAAGAAAGAACTTGGGCTCTGGGAGCTGGTTGGGGCCTATCTCAATAAGCAGAAGAACATTCCACAGACTCTGCTGGGACACAGAGAAGACTGACCACACAACAGGCACTCAGGATTGTATTATAGGAGTGGTTCTCAAAATGTGGTTCCTAGGCCAGAATATCATCACCTGGGAACTCATTTGACATACAAATGCTGTGGCCCCATTCCTGACCTATGGAATCAAAAACTCTGGGGATGAGGCCCAGCAGTCTGTATTTAAACAGGCCTCCAAGTGATTCCGATACACTGAAGTGTGCAAACCACTGCACTGGGGAATAGGATTTGGCTCATGACAGCATTTCACCTCAGAGCAACTGTTCCCCTGGTGCAAAGTGACAATAAAAACAAGTTGATTAGAAAGTAAAACTGTGCCAGGAAAGCTAGAGAAAATGGTTCATTCTTCAATATTCACCAACAAAAAATATCACAAAAGAAGCAAGGCAAGTGAGCCACTGAACGACCACAAGTCATCACTCTGAATAGCATCTATCTTCTACGTAAATGCTGTACAATCCACATTTGTTTGCTGACAGTTTTACTTGTTAACCAAAACCAAGAATACTCACTATAAATTATATAAAAATAGGACTTAAAATTAGTGAAACTTAACCATATCAGTTAGCAATGAATTTGGCTGAAAACAACATATGCCTAAGATAAACACACACTATTCATTCCAGTCAGGCACTTTAAAGAAAAAAATTAAAATTAAAAAAAAAATCCAGACTCTGGTTATCAATTAAATATAAGGCACTGGTGTCCTAAAGTGAAAGCTTCATTATTCAAATATACTCATGAACTTGTTTAAAATGTGACAATTCTTACTGCCCTTAATATACTGGTAATTGTTTATACTTCTAATGGGTGGTGAATATGAAAACTCAGAATACAAAACCATGCCCAAACCCATGTGAAACCATGTTTTGTTTCCAGATTTCAATACATGAATTTTTAGATTTACATTTCCCATAATAACCAATGTCCTTATCATCATGTAGAATCTATTTTTGAACTTTTTTTCTTCAGTGATTGAGGACATCAATACAGGAAGAAATATTGTTTTAAAAACGGTTTTGTTGAAGAAAAGGAAACACCAGGCCTCTCACCATTAGAAGATAATCCCGTGAGCTCTCATGAAGAAAGGTAACTAAGCCACAGATAATAGTAGACTCCTGTCTGCAGGACATTATACAAATGTCAGCGATGCTGGAGGGATGCCAAAACGCCTCAGTGAGAGAGACTGGGAACATGAGTCACACGGGTTTACACAGCGAAAGGGAAGGGGAAGAGCCCTGGAATTCTGCCATAACTATGGTAGGTGACAGCAGATGTTTCTCATCTTCAAGTACTTAATGGTTTTCTTTATTAGAACAATAACCCACAGAAGATACTGAAGTCGTGGGTGGGTGGTGGCTGGACATGGAGGGAACACCAGAGCAGCAAATTGTTGCAATTTAGTTCACAGAGTTCTCTTTCCAACAATGCTGTATTCAGAAACACCTAATTATATCAGCAGATGCTTTGAAAAGAACATTTTTCACTGCATCTAAAATAAGCATATGGTGAAATATTTTTTCAATATTATCTTTTCAATAAAGCAAAAATTGACACAGTATGTACTTCTAATATATAAGCTGGAAGACCTTCGAGATATAGCGTTTCTCAGAATAGATGGATTAATAATTTTCTTGACATATTTTTGCACGTTTGATTAATTAATTGGTGTCTTGAGACTATGTCATTTTATATCAAGATTTGAATGTACAAGGGTAATTTAGTAATGGATATCATTTTAATTGGATTCAAAATTGGGGTATATGTCTCCAAGGATCTTAACTGGTCAGGGTAGTCAAAAGTATTAATTATGCACTTCAGAATATTAACTTATTTTCTGAATACCTTATGGTCCTCCTGAGTTCATAGATTCATGAAAGTTTTTCTCTCAGCATGAACTCATGCTCATACATTTGAATGTTATAAAAGATTAAGTCAAATTTAAAATTATAAAAAATATTTTTAATTTTATCCTAGGTCTTCTGTTACTGATTTTTAATTTAGTTTACTAAAAATATACTCGTAGTATCTAGGAAAACTTCAACTGTATGTTTCTTGGATGTCTAGATCTATTTTCTATCAAATGTAATGCATCAGCCATTGTTATCAAATTAAGCCACTTAATGATTTTTGTCAATCCGTTTTAAAACTTTGTGTGTCAAAATCTTCATTAAGTAAGTTGGATGTCAGAAAACATGAGAATTCACTATTTTTGCAACCCTGGTGAGTTCACCTGTCTTTCTGTGTTGGGTGCCCACATTTGTGAAATGATACTGAGCTCTAACATTGCCACGGTGTGATAAGCCTGCAGAGAGAAGAGATTGGGTCTATTTGCTCACTTTATTATGCTTACTGATACACCTGCCCATTTCTCCAGGACAACAAAAGCAAGGTGTTGCATACCCTGCAATTTATAAATACAAGGTTTGGAGAAATTCAGGCCTAACAATGAGCAGAAGCCAGCACCACAGGGCTCCAATACACATCAATGGATCCCAATATATTCCCAGAACCTTCCAGGCAATATGCAAGGAATCCTGGGCCCATTACCTTCCTATCACGACTCATGAAACAAAGCATAGTCCTTTACGCACATTACCCTCAGTTTTATTTTCTTTATGTGGGTGCGTATAAACTCTACAGTGTTATCTAGAACTAGAGGGAGACAAAGCCTCATGAGTATTTGACACAGCCTTACAGACCCTGCACGATTTGGCCACCTGCCTACTTCTCTCACTTCACCTACCTTGCCTAGCAATGGGACTCCCCCTTTCCCTCCCAGCCCCAACTAGACCAGTTTTCTTGTCTCCCACCTCCAGGCCTTGGAAACTGTGGCTTCCACTGGAAGGCTGCAATGGCATTCTCCAGAGGCCCACACCCAGTCATGATCTGGTAACTCATTTAGTTCTCTGTTAAAGTATCACTTCCACAGGGACACTTCCACCACCAGTCTAGGTCCAGTTTGTTTATGAGCACTAAAGCACTGTGATCCTTTTGTTCACTTACCCACATTTGTAATTCTGTATCCACTAATACCATTACCTTAACAATGTCTGTCTCCCAACTCAGTAGTAACATCCATAAGAGCATGCACTTTGAGCCTTTTGCTTATCAGTTCTAGCCTTCCAGTTCATAGTTGCAAGCATCGGAAACCAATTCTGGCTGATTTCCAAGACAGTATAGATAGGGGTTAAAAATCTATGTCTGGCACCAAGCTGCTGGGGTTTGAATCCTGACTTTGCCATTTATTACCTCTGTTGCCCTGGACATCCTGGCATCTTGGGCATTCCTTAATATCTGTGTACTTCAGCTTTCTCACATGTAAAGTGGGGATAATAAGAGGATCTACCTATTAGAACTACATGAAACTAATACTATAAATAAGTTTATTCATGTTAAGTTCTTACATGTACAAACAGTAAGAACAGTATGAATGGAACAAAGCAAATGTTAAGCATCCAATAAATTTCAGCTATTATTTAAATAGTAGATTCATTAATATCTACTGTACAGGTTTATTAATATGAACAAAATATTAGTAAAAGGTTATTGGGTTATATTCTATGATTCTGGAAGAGGGAAAACCACATGGTAAAAACGATTAAGGTTTGGAGGTAGATGTGGCCTCGGGTAGCAGCATGACAAAATCTGAGGTGTGATGGAACTGTTCTATATCACGACTGTGGTGATGGGTACATGACTTACACATGTCAAAATCCATATGATTGTCTGCCACAAAGAGTTAATTTATTGTGTTTAAATTTTAAAAATTACTTGATAGCTCATATAATCACTGTAATGTTGGAGAACCAGGCCTAAACAATGAGCAGAAATTTTAAAAGTCGGTCAATATGTAGGATCACTGCCCAAATCAGTTCTGTGAAAGTCGGTTCATATTTGTGAAATGATATTGAGCTCTAACATTGAAAGTCGGTTCACTGGGGACAAGACATCCCTACTGCTGAATGCTGGATGACAGAGACCACACCTCTGCAATCATCCAGGGCACAGAACATGGGAAGGTCCATTGGTTCACTGCACTGCTGTCCCTCTTGCTGCTGAATACTGGATAGTGACAGTTCCATGGCAACTACTAGCCAGCTAAGGTTTTTCTGCCCCTACTTCTTGGGCCACTAGCTACCAATTCAAAGCCTACAGTAGGTGCAAAAGATTAGCCAAGCCTAAATCACACACATATATCTAAGCCACAAGGGAGGCTGGATATACCAGAGTTTGTTTCAGCTTTATAATTATAGGCAAATGCTGCCTCCCACAATATTAATAAAGTAGAAAATTATCCTTAAGGTAGGTATGGGTTCAGATGCTGGGAATCAAAAAAATAAAGAAACAAAATAAACATGTCAATGATTGCTTTTAATAAATACTTGTTGAATAAGATTTATAACAGAAAGCTAAAATTAGACCTTTAGACCTTTCAGAGAATTAGTTCTTATTAACAAATATCTTTAATGGTAACTAATTATTCATGTCCAATTTAAATATAAACTAGTATTTAACAAGAAGCAATGTGTTATAGTGGAAAGAGAACTGAACCAGGTGACAGCAGATCTTGAATTCACAAATACCATGACCCCCTTAAGGCTTTACTCCCATACCTATCAAACAAGCCCTACATAGAACTGCTGACAGTGAGACAAGGGGGAATTATTATTAGAGTACTTTAAACTCTCAAACCCTACATAAATGTAAGTAATGGAATAACATGATCCCCTTTAAAACGATCTGCATTTCTGTTTGCTGAAATCATAAGATCTTCAAGATATGTTTGCCAGGGAAGAAATTGCTATCTTTCTGCATCATATCTGTATGTCAGACCATGGGAGAGGGCATCCTCTCACCTATGCTCCCAGGCCACCCACTTCCCAGCCACTCAGCCTTCTGTGAGAGGAAGAATTGTTCATGTTATTAGCCCATTCTTGAATCAAATCTTACTAGCCACAGGGCTACAATTCCTTAAAATCAAGAATAGCTTCCACTGGTTTTTCTATCACTTCCTGTTCCTATGCTGTCAGTTCATAGGACAGAGCCTGGCCTCAGAGGCAGGCCAGCCATGCTCACTCATAGGCTGGATAGGTAACTGGACTTAGGCAAGGAAACAGGGAACAAGAAGCCCTCCTTAGCCTCCTATGTCTCTTCCTCATGGACCACTGCCACTTTACAGGGAAACCTTCCTTCCAGAAATATGCACACTTGCCCAGCTGTTCTATCTTAGAAGTCATTACTTACACTTTGCCCCATCACCCCCATTGAGTTATTGTTTCTTAGTCAAGACTCCTGGAGAGAAGGTGGGTCAGTTTTAGCATTTACTATTACGATTCCACCCAAGACAGCAGTATTTTTTAGCAGAAGAAAGAAAATCCTTAGAACAATAACTATATTAAAATTTTGTTTCTGCAAATTTTAAATGTCCCCAAATTCTGTGTACACTCTTAGGTGATTATGAGAATAATTTTTTAAAAGGTTAAAAAAGATGCAAACCAAACTCTAAACATGTCTTCCATTTGAAAGGACAATAGAATGGAGGGACTTAGAGGGGGCAAATATGAAGAGAGATGTTGACTTTTTCCCTCTGTGTATTTCTGTACATTTGAATTTTCGTAATGAGCATATACTCATACATTATGTAGGAGTGTTTTAAAACATAGGTTTCCTAGTTTTTAATACATAAAAATAACTAGCTGAATGTCGGAGATCCAAGGAACAACACATCTCACACACAGGAGTTTCTTAAGCAAATGTATGGTCTTACCTAAAATAAAACCTCCCCTCACCCCCCAAAAATCCACAAAAACTATGATAACTTGTGAAAAAATCATTGAAAGAAAATAAAACTAAAATAAGCCTTAAAAGGACAGGGACCCCGGTGCTAGGGAGGCAGAGCAGCAGGACCGGTGAGCAGGTGCCTGGGACTGGCGCCTGAGGACAAAGAATATCACGCGTTTTTCCCTGCGGAACCGGTGGGCGGGTGCTTTTTGGAAGACTTGAAGGGACAGGGATCCCGGTGCTAGGGAGGCAGGGCAGCAGGACCAGTGAGCGGGTGCCTGGGACCGGCGCCTGAGGACAAAAAAAAATCACGTGTTTTTTCCTTTTTTTTTTTTTTTTTTTCTGTTCCCTCTCTCATTGTTGCTGTTGCTGTTTTGGTTTGGAGAGTGCTTTTTGGAAGTCTTAAAGGGGCAGGACAGGACACTTAGACCAGAGGCAGGGAATCTGGGGATCTCTGGGCACTCTAACCCCCAGGGCAACAGGGAGCATAGAGGCCCCTTATGGAGATAAATAGCCTCCCGGCCGCACCCCTCCAAAGGGGCTCCACCACTTTGGAGGAGTGGCTCCAGCCAGGCCACGCCTACAGCAACAGTGGAGATAAACTCCATAGCAAACGGGCAGGTAGCAGAAGCCCTGTCTGGACACAGCTGACAAGCATAAGCCACTAGAGGTCGCTATTCTCCCAGGAGAGGAAGGCCACAAACCAACAAGAAGGGAAGCTCTTCCAGCTGTCACTCGTACCAGCTCTGCAAACTATCTCTATCACCATGAAAAGGCAAAACTACAGGCAGACAAAGATCACAGAGACAACACCTGAGAAGGAGACAGACCTAACCAGTCTGCCTGAAAAAGAATTCAAAATAAAAATCATGAACATGCTGATGGAGATGCAGAAAAAAATGCAAGAGCAATGGGATGAGATGCAGAGAAAAATGCAAGAGCAATGAGATGAAGTCCCAAGGGAGATCACAGATGTCAGGAAGGAGATCATAGAAGTGAAACAAACCCTGGAAGGATTTATAAGCAGAATGGATAAGATGCAAGAGGCCATTGAAGGAATAGAAGCCAGAGAACAGAAACATATAGAAGCTGACATAGAGAGAGATAAAAGGATCTCCAGGAATGAAACAACACTAAGAGAACTATGTGACCAATCCAAAAGGAATAATATTCATATTATAGGGGTACCAGAAGAAGAAGAAAGAGGAAAAGGGATAGAAAGTCTCTTTGAAGAAATAAATGCTGAAAACTTCCCCAAACTGGGGGAGGAAATAATCAAACAGACCATTACAGGGAATTACACAGAACCCCCAACAGAAAAGATCCAAGGAGGACAACACCAAGACACATAGTAATTAAAATGGCAAGGATCAAGGACAAGGAAAGAGTTTTAAAGGCAGCTAGAGAGAAAAAGGTCACCTATAAAGGAAAACCCATCAAGCTAACATCAGACTTCTCGACAGAAACCCTACAGGCCAGAAGAGAATGGCATGATATACTTAATGCAATGAAACAGAAGGGCCTTGAACCAACGATACTGTATCCAGCACAACTATCATTTAAATATGATGGTGGGATCAAACAATTCCCAGACAAGCAAAAGCTGAGGGAATTTGCTTCCCACAAACCACCTCTACAGGGCATCTTACAGGGACTGCTCTAGATGGGAGCACTCCTAAAAAGAGCACAGAACAAAACACACAACATATGAAGAATGGAGGAGGAGGAATAAGAAGGGAGAGAAGAAAAGAATCTCCGGACAGTGTATATAACAGCTCAATAAGCGAGCTAAGTTAGGCAGTAAGATACTAAAGAAGCTAACCTTGAACCTTTGGTAACCACGAATGTAAAGCCTGCAATGGCAATAAGTACATATCTCTCAATAGTCACCCTAAATGTAAATGGACTTAATGCACCAATCAAAAGACACAGAGTAATAGAATGGATAAAAAAGCAAGACCCATCTATATGCTGCTTACAAGAAACTCACGTCAAACCCAAAGACAAGCATAGATTAAAAGTCAAGGGATGGAAAAACATATTTCAGGCAAACAACAGTGAGAAGAAAGCAGGGGTTACAGTACTAATATCAGACAAAATAGATTTCAAAACAAAGAAGAGATAAAGAAGGACACTACATAATGATAAAGGGCTCAGTCCAACAAGAGGATATAACCATTCTAAATATATATGCTCCCAATACAGGAGCACCAGCATATGTGAAGCAAACACTAACAGAACTAAAGAGGGAAATAGACTGCAATGCATTCATTTTAGGAGACTTCAACACACCACTCACCCCAAAGGATAGATCCACCAGGCAGAAAATAAGTAAGGACACACAAAAGGAAAGCTCTTCCACACTAGAACAGATGGACCTAATAGACATCTATAGAACTCTACATCCAAAAGCAACAGTATATACATTCTTCTCAAGTGCACATGGAACATTCTCCAGAATAGACCACATACTAGCTCACAAAAAGAGCCTCAGTAAATTCCAAAATATAGAAATTCTACCAACCAATTTTTCAGACCACAAAGGTATAAAAGTAGAAATAAATTCTACAAAGAAAACAAAAAGGCTCACAAACACATGGAGGCTTAACAACATGCTACTAAATAATCAATGGATCAATGAACAAATCAAAATAGAGATCAAGTAATATATAGAAACAAATGACAACAACAACACTAAGCCCCAAATTCTGTGGGACGCAGTGAAAGCAGTCTTAAGAGGAAAGTATATAGCAATCCAGGCACACTTGAAGAAGGAAGAACAATCCCAAATGAATAGTCTAACATCACAATTATCGAAACTGGAAAAAGAAGAACAAATGAGGCCTAAAGTCAGCAGAAGGAGGGACATAATAAAGATCAGAGAAGAAATAAATAAAATTGAGAAGAATAAAACAATAGCAAAAATCAACGAAACCAAGAGCTGGTTCTTTGAGAAAATAAACAAAATAGATAAGCCTCTAGCCAAACTTATTAAGAGAAAAAGAGAATCAACACAAATCAACAGAATCAGAAATGAGAATGGAAAAATCATGACAGACTCCACAGAAATACAAAGAATTATTAAAGACTACTCTGAAAACCTATATGCCAACAAGCTGGAAAACCTAGAAGAAATGGACAACTTCCTAGAAAAATACAACCTCCCAAGACTGACCAAGGAAGAAACACAAAAGTTAAACAAACCAATTACGAGCAAAGAAATTGAAACGGTAATCAAAAAACTACCCAAGAACAAAACCCCGGGGCCGGACGGATTTACCTCGGAATTTTATCAGACACACAGAGAAGACATAATACCCATTCTCCTTAAAGTGTTCCAAAAAATAGAAGAAGAGGGAATACTCCCAAACTCATTCTATGAAGCCAACATCACCCTAATACCAAAAGTAGGCAAAGACCCCACCAAAAAAGAAAATTACAGACCAATATCCCTGATGAATGTAGATGCAAAAATACTCAATAAAATATTAGCAAACAGAATTCAACACTATATCAAAAGGATCATACACCATGACCAAGTGGGATTCATCCCAGGGATGCAAGGATGGTACAACATTCGAAAATCCATCAACATCATCCACCACATCAACAAAAAGAAAGACAAAAACCACATGATCATCTCCATAGATGCTGAAAAAGCATTTGACAAAATTCAACATCCATTCATGATAAAAACTCTCAGCAAAATGGGAATAGAGGGCAAGTACCTCAACATAATAAAGGCCATATATGATAAACCCACAGCCAGCATTATACTGAACAGCGAGAAGCTGAAAGCATTTCCTCTGAGAACGGGAACTAGACAGGGATGCCCACTCTCCCCACTGTTATTTAACATAGTACTGGAGGTCCTAGCCACGGCAAACAGACAAAACAAAGAAATACAAGGAATTCAGATTGGTAAAGAAGAAGTTGAACTGTCACTATTTGCAGATGATATGATACTATACATAAAAACCCCTAAAGACTCCACTCCAAAACTACTAGAACTGATATCGGAATACAGCAAAGTTGCAGGACACAAAATTAACACACAGAAATCTGTAGCTTTCCTATACACTAACAATGAATCAATAGAAAGAGAAATCAGGAAAACAATTCCATTCACGATTGCATCAAAAAGAATAAAATACCTAGGAATAAACCTAACCAAAGAAGTGAAAGACCTATACTCTGAAAACTACAAGTCACTCTTAAGAGAAATTAAAGGGGACACTAATAAATGGAAACTCATTCCATGCTCATGGCTAGGAAGAATTAATATCATCAAAATGGCCATCCTGCCCAAAGCAATATACAGATTTGATGCAATCCCTCTCAAATTACCAGCAACATTCTTCAATCAACTGGAGCAAATAATTCAAAAATTCATATGGAAACACCAAAGACCCTGAATAGCCAAAGCAATCCTGAAAAAGAAGAATAAAGTAGGGGGGATCTCACTCCCCAACTTCAAGCTCTACTACAAAGCCATAGTAATCAAGACAATTTTGGTACTGGCACAAGAACAGAGCCACAGACCAGTGGAACAGATTAGAGACTCCAGAAATTAACCCAAACATATATGGTCAATTAATATATGATAAAGGAGCCATGGACATACAATGGCAAAATGACAGTCTCTTCAACAGATGGTGCTGGCAAAACTGGACAGCTACATGTAGGAGAATGAAACTGGACCATTGTCTAACCCCATATACGAAGGTAAACTCAAAATGGATCAAAGACCTGAATGTAAGTCATGAAACCATTAAACTCTTGGAAAAAAACATAGGCAAAAACCTCTTAGACATAAACATGAGTGACCTCTTCTTGAACATATCTCCCCGGGCAAGGTAAACAACAGCAAAAATGAACAAGTGGTACTATATTAAGTTGAAAAGCTTCTGTACAGCAAAAGACACCATCAATAGAACAAAAAGGAACCCTACAGTATGGGAGAATATATTTGTAAATGACAGATCCGATAAAGGCTTGACATCCAAAATATATAAAGAGCTCCTGCTCCTCAACAAACATAAAACAAATAATCCAATTAAAAAATGGGCAGAGGAACTGAACAGACAGTTCTCCAGAAAAGAAATACAGATGGCCAACAGACACATGAAAAGATGCTCCACATCGCTAATTATCAGAGAAATGCAAATTAAAACTACAATGAGATATCACCTCACACCAGTACAGATGGCTGCCATCCAAAAGACAAACAACAACAAATGTTGGCAAGGCTGTGGAGAAAGGGGAACCCTCCTACACTGCTGGTGGGAATGTAAATTAGTTCAACCATTGTGGAAAGCAGTATGGAGGTTCATCAAAATGCTCAAAACAGACCTACCATTTGACCCAGGAATTCCACTCCTAGGAATTTACCCTAAGCATGCAGCAATCAAGTTTGAGAAAGACAGATGCACCCCTATGTTTATCGCAGCACTATTTACAACAGCCAAGAATTGGAATCAACCTAAATGTCCATCAGTAGATGAATGGATAAAGAAGATGTGGTAATATACACAATGGAATACTACTCAGCCATAAAAAGAGGGAAAATCCTACCATTTGCAGCATCATGGATGGAGCTGGAGGGCATTATGCTCAGCGAAATAAGCCAAGCAGAGAAAGAGAAATACCAAATGATTTCACTCATCTGTGGAGTATAAGAACAAAGGAAAAACTGAAGGAACAAAACAGCAGCAGAATTATAGAACCCAAAAATGGACTAACAGGTACCAAAGGGAAAGGGACTGGGGAGGATGGGTGGGTAGGGAGGCATAAGGGGGGGAAGAAGAAAGATTAGCATGCATGGGGGGGAGAGAGAAAGGGGAGAGCTATACAACACAGAGAAGACAAGTAGTGATTCTACAACATTTTGCAGTGACAGACAGTGACTGTAAAGTGGTTTATAGGGGGGACCTGGTATAGGGGAGAGCCTAGTAAATATAATATTCTTCATGTAAGTGTAGATTAAAGGTTTAAAAAAAAAAGAAAGAAAGAAAGAAAAGGGGGATTACACCTTGATAGGATAAAACTAATGGTAAATCAACGATTAATGCATGTTTTAAATATCCTTAATTTTCATCACTTAAAGGGTGTCAGATGATCTGCTATGGAGGTACACTTTTCTGATAATATTCCTTTCTCTTAAAAAAAAAAAAGCAGTTTCTGTGTGGTGACCTCCAATGAGTTCTACACAATGGTATAAAGGGCATATCAAAGTGTGGGCAAAGGGTCTGTTTGTGTTTATACAGAAGATCAAAGCCTAACTTGGCTACCCAGAAAATGAACTAAGATACGATATGAAGAACTCAGCACTCTCTGGAAGACTCATACCAGAAGATGATCATCAAAAAACCTCCACAAAGATCCAGGCGATGCTGCAGTTGTAGCTGCATCCATCCCACCGTTTCCTGGACTTGCCATTGCAGTGAAGAAGGAGATATCTAAGCTGGCTTGTGCATACAGTAAAACAACAAATTTGACTGGATCTATAATGTTGGAACTCAACCAAGAATTAGGAGAAGTGCAAGTTGTAGCACTCCAAAATCTTACGACTACAGACTATCTACTGTTAAAAGAACATATGGGATGTGAACAGTTCCCAGGAATGGGTTGTTTTAATCTGTCTGATTTCTCTCAGACTGTCCAAGTACAGTTGGACTATATCCATCATATCATAGACAAATTTTCACAAATGCCTAGGGTGCCTAACTGGTTTTCTTGGCTTCACTGGAGATGGCTGGTAATTATAGATCTGCTTTGGTTATGTAACCGTATTCCTATTATGTTAATGTGTGTACGCAATTTAGTTAGTAGTTTAAAATCTATACATGCTTAAGTTACTCTACAAGAAGATATGTCAAAGAAATAATCAATCCTCCCATGTTTTCTTCCATCTGCTACCTCTATAGCTTTTCTTCTTCCTTCCTAATTACAACCCTTAAATAGAATTCGTGCCTCATATCCATCATATCATAGACAAACATATATTATGATCCCATATGTGGGATCAACATATAAATCAAGTACAAAAATCAAACGAATATTCATATTTGACCTGATTGTTTATAGTTCATAATGTGTGATCAAAACTGAAAGTTTCTGTGATGACTGCCCTTGTACTGTTCACCATGTAAGAACTTATTCACTATGTGAGAATTTGTTCACCGTGTAAGAACTTGTTCACTATGCTTCAGAAGATGAGAGACTGACGAGAATTAGGCTTGAGATGGATTAATGATTGTGCATTGAGCATTGACTCCCCTATACAGAATTTTATTGTTAACAACCATTTGATCAATAAATATGAGAGATGCCCTCTCACAAAAAAATAAAAATAAAAATAAAAGTTGCCTAGAGCCAGATAATACAATTAAATCTCTGAATTAACATAACCTTTTTCTCCTTGAATTCTAAAAGATCAATACAGCTTTCATTTACTTTTCCATCCTCCTTCAGTATTAGAAACGTTTTATAACACCCGGGAGATTTTTATTTGAGGTTTCTGCTTTCCTTTACCCACCAGTGAATGGCTACAACAATTTTCAAAAGTTTTATAAGTCACAATCTAAACTGATTTGATCATTCATGGAACTGGCGCCATTCACGCTACCAGCTTGCTTTCTTAATTAGTTATTAGGAATGACCTTTTACATTCCAGTGAGGTACCTCACATCTAGGTAGGTTAACCAGTGGGATCAACAGGAAAGCCTTATTATCATGTCCTACACGTAAGGAATTTGCAGGTGGCCCCATTACCAGCAACAGAGCTAATGCTTATTTTGCCCAACCTCAACTCCACAAGTCAAAAATCTCCTTTCCTTTCCCTCTCTCCATCCTCCTTTTCCCCCCCAAGCTCTCAATCTCTCTCCTTCAGCCTCTCTCCCAACCTCCCTCTAACCAACCCCTCCTCAGTTTTTGAATATTTCCATTTCAATATTCTGTAAACAGTCAGTCTCAGCTCAACAAATAAGCTCCTAAAGAGTGACAAGCACAGGAAAAGAAAAAGGCTGTGAATCAAGAGGTGCTAAAAGCTTCCATGATGCCTTTCCCTTTTTGTAATATTAAACATTGCCCCCAAATTCCTACACTAATAACCACATAAGTTTAAGGCCTGCTCTCTCCAGATCCACTCATTAAAGTGTGTGGCTGCGGCGGTAAATTAGCAGTGAGTCCCAGAGCCTGGTAGTGAATGGGGATGCAAACCCATGCAGTGAGTAGAAAAGACCCAGACATTTTGCTCTGAGGTGATCCAGTCCTCAGTAGGATCACAGATTTAAAGACAGGCATAAGGAGTAAGATGGAACATGAAGTTATGATCTGGAAGGAGATAAAGGAAAGCCTGTGCAGTAAGGTGACCTGTTCCATGACAGCAGCAGGGGCAATGCACGTTTGTGTGGAACTCAGAGTTACAGATAATCAACAAAAATAAGGCACAAAAATGGGTTTTTATTTACAATGAGAAGAGAAATAAAGAATTCCTCTTTTAAAAGCTGACATATATGACAGGCTTTCAAATACTGTGTTCCTACATTTTTAATCTGCGTACACTTCAACTACCTCTTCAAGTGACAACAGTTAGGTCACATTTTCTAGAGAGAACAGAAAAATAATTCAATCTTCCAGCAGGCGGGCAGATTGCTTTTAATTACTGGTAGATTCTAAAAGTTTCTTTTAATTTCATAACACCTGATAAGTAATGAGTCAATTTTTAGGGTTTCTTTTTTAATTTGACAAAGACTGTCATTAAGTTTTTTTCATTTATGACTAGTTTCTGGTCATGTATGACTAGTTTGCATATATTTCAAACCTTGTCTCTCTCTACTGCCTACACATGTTCAATGCCAAGAACACATTCACACTGCAATGTGCTCCTGGTCTTGCACCTTCTAATCCAGCTGTAACTGCAGGAAACAGTTCCTACGAGGGGACAGTAGCTTGGGTGGTGAAACCACATGTTAAACACACAACACGCATCAGCAGCCTTTTTCTTTTTATAACAATTTCCTGTAACCAAGTCCAAGATACAGAAGCATTTAGACTATCAGGCAAATCTACACCCACTTGTAATTGCATGTTAAATGGAGTACATCACATGAATTTGCTGATAATTTCCTTCTTGCCAGAGCAGTTGCTTCTTGTGATTTGGCTTTTTTCCAGGCCTTTTTAGATAGCAGTGCTGACCAAATTATCCTGTTATTCAAAAAACTCAATGACACATTAGATTATATTTATTTTCAATAATTAAATTCATACCCAGCTGCTGAACAAGAAAAGCATTCCTTCTAATACAAACCAAAATCAGTTTTAAAAAGACATTGTTCACAAAGGGTTCATGTGATGAACCAGAATAGCCTGCATTTAATGTTACACGTAGCCATATAGGCAACTGGGTGCATTGATTTGCAGGCAGTAGGGAGAAGTGCTACCTTTCACATTATTTATTCTTATGAAATGTAATGTTCTACCATAAACAGTTCACTAAAGAATTGATAATAGTTCCCAAAGTGCCTAATATAGAATCTAAATTTTAAGACCATTAAATAAAAGCAATATCTCCATAGACTTAACAGAACGCATCTTTTCACATTCTTCTTAAGATGGTTCTGAAATTTCTCATTTGTGTCACAGGATTTATAAAATGACAAAACTTATGGGCTTTCTACTCTGAATTTAATAATTTACTAAAACATAGAAACCTAAAAATACTTATTTATCACCTTTTTGGTCCTTTAGGAACTTCCGATAGGAAAAAAAAGTTTAGGGGTTCAAGACAAAATAAATGTGCTTTAAATTGAGCTTTGACACAGATAATACAGGTAATGGTTCTGTAACATCTTACTACATTGATAGATAATGACTGCACTAGAGAGGGTGAGAATTTAATAATATAGGTAACTGTTGAACCACTGTGTTGTATATTTGAAACCAATGCAAAACTGTGTATCAAAGATACTTTAATTTTTAAAAATGGGCTCTGATTAGAAACAATGGTAAACGTTATTAAAAGGCAGCTGTTCTCAATCTTGAATGCATATTGGAATCACCTAGGGACCTCTGAAAACCCTTACCATCCAGACTACACCCTACACAATTAGAAATTTCTGCATATAAGTCCCAGGCATTCATATTTTTAAAGGCCTTAGGTGATTCTGATGATTTCAAAGTTGAGAACAATTGCTTTCAATGTATTTGTAATCAACTGAAAGGCAAAAACAGGTAAGAACACACTTAAGTATATTTACTATGACTTAATTCAGAGGGAAGAGCTATACAAAGTACCAAAGTCATTCCCAGTCTCTCCAGATGGCAAGAGTTCTTCAAGTAAGAAGATTCTAGGTAAAGATTATTTGAAGGATGTGGTTATGAGACTTTTTTTTTCCCAGAAAAACTGACCCTCTCCACTGGACAACTGCCTAATAAGGACTTTGTTTCACAGCACCTTGACTGTCAGCCAAGCCAGGAGGAACCTATCTTGAAGAGATTCATGTATGTGGCTTTTATATAAGGGTTTAAACTCCAACAAGATTTATAGGAAGCCTATAAAATGCTCAAAAAAACTTACACAAACAGAAGCACCATTTAGCTTAGGCTAAAGAGGACAAGGAGGAAGAGCCCATAGGGCTCCCAATATTCTAGTGAGTATGAAGCAGGTTGTCTGCTCAACTACCACATGGGCCATGGAAAGAAAAGATGACACACAGGGCGGAACCAAAGATCCCCACAGATGGAGCCAAGAACACAAAGACTTACAGACAGGGGCCTCATCAAGGAAATGGCAACCTGTGCCCAGATAGATTTTAGAATTGTCAGGGTACTCATTTCCTATTATTACTGTTATAAAAAATTACTGCAAGCTTAGTGAATTAAAACAATGAGAATTTTGTTGTACAGTTCTCTAGATCAGAAACCTGGTAAGAGCTTTACTAAAATAAAATCAAGGATTTTTTTAGGACTTTCTGAAGGTTCTAAGAGAGAATCTGTTTCTGCTCATTCTGGTTGTTGACAGAATTCAGTACCTTGAGGTTATAGGAACCAGGATCCTGTTTTCTTGCAGGCTGTAAATGGAGGGACATTTCCAGCTTCTAGAGATCATCACATTCCTTGGCTCCTGGCCTCTTTCTCCATCTACAAAGCCAGCAACAGCCTCTCACTCATTCTTCTGTCTTCCTCTTCTGCTTTTAAGAACTCAGGTAAGTAGATTGGGCCCACCTGGACAATCCCTTCCCATCTCAAGTCCTTAACCTTAATCACATCTGATAAGTCTGGTTCACCATGTAAGGGACCATACTCACAGGCTCTGGGAATTGGACGTGGATATCTGTCTTGCCAACGGGTTTCAGCCCCGGGCAAGTTCGCTATGGATTCAATGTGACCAAAGAAATTAACAGCAAAATGTTCTTTGGGGGTGACAGCGTTTATTACAAGACTTGTTCTCTGGCGGCAAGTCCAGCACTAGCGTCTCTGTCTCTGCCCAAAGCACCGGGCCAAGCTCTCTGTATAGCGCAATAATAGCTTATTGCCTAAAGGTGTGGAAGCCGTAGCCTAGCAACAGGCCAGTTTCATCATCAGCTGGTTCAAGTTCTGTGATGATCCTGGCCATAGGAAGCCCAACTTCCCCTTAACATCTTTGGGGGGCCTTTTTCTACCTGCCATAATCACTCAATGCTGTAAGCCTTCTGTTCTCCTCTTTTGTAATGGGAATGTCATCCTATCTCTGTGGCACCAGGGTATGTGGGAGGTGTGGGGAGGGCTGACAGTGGGGAAGAGAAACAGATAACCGGTCTCTGTAGCGCACAGGTCTTTACAGTAATGGGACCTGAATTCAAAGAGCTGTACCCAAGCAGCCGCACGTGAGAAGCCTCAGCTAATCTGGATTTGATTTAGATGAAAAGCTCTTGGACTTTGTGCTGATGCTGTAGTAGAACGACATTCTGTAGGACTTTGGAAGGGGGTTCCTGTATTTTGTGCATGAGAAAGATGTAAATAATCTGCAACCACAAGACCGACTGTGGTAGACTGAAGATAACTGCAGATTCTTTGCTACTACTCCCACTGATAAGTGGAACCTACCGCCCTCCGTTTGAATCTTGTGACTGCTTTGACCAACAGAGTACGTCAGAAGGGATACAACAGAAATACCGCTTAGGCCGACTGCTGTGCCTGTCCATTACAGAATGCTCAAAAACGTGTGTGGAGTGAGTGCATGAAGAAGGAACCTACCCTCTGTACAAGTCAGGGCAGAAAATTACTTTAAACATGAGTAATTGTGTATGGTCACATGACCATTTACTGGGGACTTAATATCTGCCAGGAAGGATGCTTAGTGCTTTAACACATGTATGATAATTGTATTTTCTGTACTTTATGGATGTGAGCAGAGATGAAGTGATGTGAATATTATCAGATGGTTAGCAAGTGGCTTACCAGTTATCAAACCTGGATCCCTCTAACGCCAGTAGTCTCTTTCCTTTCTCCTCCTTTCTTTTACTTTTTCTTAACTTCCATTGAAGTTAGTTATATAAATGGTCAAAAAAATACAAAAGTGTAAAAGAGTGTACAGTGAAAGTACATCTCCCTCCACCTGATTCAAGTGTCCTGCTTTCCTTTTCAAAGCACTGCTACTAGTTCCTGTGTATCATCCTAAATGTCTCCTAGGCAGATATAAATAAATATATGTGAGTATTCTTTTTCACACAAATGGTAGTATTTTAAACACAGTAATACAATCTTTTTCATATAACCATATGTCTCCAAAATTCTTAAGCAATATTTTAGGATTATCTTTAAACAAAACATTCCTATACAAACACACACAGTAAAAACTGGGAAACCTCAAGGTTAAGTTGAGGAAGCCTTATTTGTTGAAACAATGGAACATTCATGTGGCCAAAATAAATCAAACATTTTATTCCTCCAGGTTTTTTTAAAAAAATCTCTTAAAGATCTGTCCTATTTCTTGTGACACTTAAGGAGCAATCAAGTATTATAGTCATTAAGCAAATTTAGAAAAATGTGACCCAACTTAAATAGTAACATTAAAGTTTTATTCAAGGTATAGACACCTACAGAACCTTGAATAAAGGATAAAAGGCAGAGGTTTAGGTCTGACGCTATTTACTGATTTTAACTAACTACTAGGGGAAAAATTGTGAGAAGTATACAAAGAAAAAATATCAACATTTTCCACAGAGTTATGAAATATTTCTTAAACATTCTGAACCTACAGCTAGCTAATTATCATATGGTAAAAATTATTTTGGTACCTTTTATACTTCTATCTATAATAGATGAGTTTGCTTCTATCTATAATAGATGCAAAATAAAATGTGAGCAGTTCTCTGAAGAGATAGCAGGAAAATTTTACTAATATAAAGGAAGAAAATATAACTTTTACAAAAGAGGAAAGGAAGATTTTATAATATGAAAGATTAATTCAATACTTCAAGAATCACTATCCTGGAATAGGCATTTATGTTCAAAAATACAAGAAAATTATCAAACTGAATCTTTCAGGATAAATTTGGCCAATAAATGTCATACAGAATAAAACTATTAGTTAATAAAACCTGTCTTTCCTTTAGTAGTAAGAAAAAAATGGCCCAAATATTTTATTATAAATTTTTCATCATACCTGGGTAGCTTTTACATCAAAGTGACACCCTAAATAATATATATACAAGAACAATTCACTTTTGTTTTAGTTCGGATTTCTCCAAAAGAAGAAAAGAATTGTAGTACAGGTAGCTGATTTGGAAGGAGATCCCAGGAAACACTGTGGTGAGGTGGTGAACTCATAAAGGGTGTTTTACCAAGGCAATTAACATGGTGGCAATCAGACTGGGTACCCAGGGGAGACTGTGATAGTCAATGTCAAACATGCCTAGTCCAGGGATGAGGGAGCTGTGGTGTTTCCCCACTGACTGTCACTGGTGGAGGGCTGCTTCCCAGTGTTGAATTGTGCATGCTTCTTACCTCCTGTGAATACAGGCATGAGTGCTCAGACACAGGAAAAGCCCTCAGACAGTGGCAAGGCCTTTGCACTACAGGGCGGGACCTGATGGAATATGGACAGTCTCTGCTACTGGAGACTATTTAGAGGTAGGCAAACATTTTCTGTAAAGGTCCGGAGAGTAAATATTTTAAACTTTGCAGGTCACTGCAAACTCCATCACAGGTGCTCAACTGTACAATTTTAGCACCAAAGAAACCATAGACGATGCATAGACAAATGAGCATGGCTGTGTCTCAGTAAAACTTCATGGACACTGAAATTTCAATTTCATATAATTGTCATATGTTATCAAATGTTATTCTTCTTTTGATTTTTTTCAACCACTTAAAAATGCAAAACCTATTCTTCATTTGCAGTCATTAACAAAACAGGCGGTAGATTATATTTGGCCTACTAGTCATAGTTTTCCAACCCCTGTTTTAGACTCTGAAGATATTAACCAAACCAAACATTTATAAAATCCCATAGGAGATAACATTCAGTTTGCAAGATTAGCATATGATAATATTTAATAACCAATCTAACATAAAAAACTTCCCTAGTGTTTTGAAGATAGTTTATTCCCATTTTAGTTTACTGATCCATGCTGGGGTTACTAATGAGTTATTTAGTGAAGTGAACATATACATGAAAATCCAAGTGACGCAAATCTCTCTGACTTGTTTAAAAGCTGATACAGTTCATTCATTAACCTATTCTGTAAGTCAAAATAATGATATATCTAAAGACTTGAAAAAATCATGCATTTCTGTATCACAGAGTTTCTCTTCAGTTTAAGTGCATTGTGCTAATCTGCATATTTAAGTTGACCATGAAGTTTACATAATGCAATCTAAATAAGCAAGTACAGAATGTCATTTTACATAAGGAACTCAGGTGAATTGGTTGGGAGGTAGGGCCAATCTTGGGCTATGTTTTCATTACAAGTACATTACTTTTCTTTAGACTTTAAATTTATTTGGGATTGATTTCTAGGATGGAGGGAGGAAATACTGTAGATCACAGAAGGGTATAAATTCTCCTCCTCAAAGTACCCTTTATGCCAATACTACAGAATGCAAAAGAGGCAGAGAACCTAATTGCAAACCTACCCTAGAAAGGCATGTTACCTTGGGGGACCCATCTGATGGTTCCGATCATCACTGATTTTGAAAATAGTCATTGAACACCAACTATAACTATGCAAAGAGCACCTTGCTAGATGCTGGAGATGGTCAGAACTTGTCTTTTAAAGGTCAATATTTAGGGCACAGATCACAATTCAACATTAAAAGTGCTCAATTGAATGTGTACACAATGTGATATGGGATCTCAGAAGAGAGAGTAAAGCTTCCCACAGAAAATATTTGAGCTGATTCTTAAAGCATAAGCGTGGCATGGAGTAATGAGGAGTTTAAAATTTATCTAATTCTAAAACAAGTTTGGGCAGAAAATATGAGTGTGGCTTTGGGGAAAAAAGGTGTTTAAGTTACCTGCACTGTATCTGAATATTCACAGTAATAGCAAACTAAAATTAAAAGAAATGTTCTTTAGGGTTAGATTTAGGAGTCTAATCCATAGAGTGCTGCGAAAGAAAAACAGAAGAGGCAGAAGCCAAAAATCCTTGTAAACACAAAAATGTTCTTGTTTGTGAAATGGATGTAATCATAGGCCTTAGAGCAAGCATTCTGAATGTACAAGTTCTGCCAAAAATTATTTATTTGTTGACTCATCCAATGTTTATCAAATACCATCTAGTTACCAAGACAGTGTAAGGTCATAAGTTTGCAGCAAAGAACTGGATAGACAAATTTGATGACTCATAGAACTTATAGTCTATGTGGGAACACATTTAACAAGTAAACCAAGAAGTCAAATAATTCTAGACTGTTCCAAGTACTACAGAGAAAATGAGTGCTACGAAAAAACAAGTAACAAGGGGCCTACTTTGAAATTTTTTCAAGATTATGGTCTGTCAAGACCAAATTTCTCTAAGGAGGTTTCATTTAAACTAAGACCTGACAAAAATGAGGCAGGAAGTTGATAGCAAGTGCAAAATGCTTTTGTGAGAGAGCTTGATCAGTTCTCAAAACTGCCAGAATGCCTGCAGGACCAGCAGATAGAAAGCAAGACCGAAATGAAGGTAGAGATGGAGGTGAGGAACAGATCTTATAAAGTCTATAGAACATGAGGCTAGGATCGGAGAGTTTAAAAAAAGAAAGAAGTTGAGAATGACTTCCAATTTTCTGATTTTATTAATTATACAGATAGACATGAAATTTGCAGAGAAAATAAAGACTCAGGAAAAAACAAATTTGGGGCTAAAATCTAGAATTTGATTTGTGCATATTAGGTTGAAGTGGGAATGTCAAAAAAGCAATTTGATTAGAGTTCACAGGAGAGATTTTGACCGAAGAAGTACTTTGGGAGGGTATTTATCCTATGTCTCATATTGTCAGTTATGAGAAGAAATAAGATCTTCTGAGAAGAGTGATTGATACATACTTCAGTTGATATTTGCTAAATGAGTGAACCCATCAAATATGTCTTATAAGTCAGAGAGATGCAGATTTAAATCTTGACTGTGCCATTTGTGAGCCGTGTGACCTTAGGTAAATTACTTAACCATGCTGAGCAAAATTTTCTCATCTGTAAAAATGGAAACAGTAATAAACAGCTTACTTGGTTGGTTTCAGGACTAATGAAATTACAGATATAAAGTGCTTAACAATGCATGGCATTTAGCAAATTCTGATAAATGTCAACTTTCCACTACCCCACTTCCATAGTACCCCAATGCCACAGGTAAATCTCCTTACTGTATCTTTACCAAAGCTGTTTATGTGCCAACCAGCAGAGTATCTCCTCTTCCTTCCATTCTTCCTCTGTCCCTCTCCGCCTCTCCCTCCCTTTCTTTTTTTCTTTCTTTCTTTCTGTCAAAACCCATTGACAGCCTTTGATTACTGACGGAACAATGAACAAAAGTGTACTAGGAAAGAACATCAAGACCCTGTACCTTTCATTATCCTAAAAATGGTATCAAAGCAAATATCTACCTAACCTAATCAACAATGATAAAATCAGTCACTATAAAAGAAAAAAAGACTGAAAAAAATCTCTTAATTTGGTTTTTTTGGTATAGCTTAATACATGAGCAATTGTAATCACTTTATTATAATAAACTTGGGCTTTCCTACAAAATATTAGCATTTATGTCTTTACCTCTTAGATTTATTTTTTGAGCTGTGAAACTGAGACAGCACTGCCTAATATGAAGGGTGATAGTAGGGAGTAAACGAGACCACCTGCTGAAAGCAGCCAGCGCAATACTGTGTACAATGCAGACAGAAAAAAAGTTACTTCTAGCGTGCTTTCCCTTCTTCTTGCATTTTAAAAATAATTTCTGATATTGAACACACACACACCCTTAGCTCAATCTTGTATAGAAATGTGAAAAAAACTTTAATTTTATTGAACGCAGACAAATCTAACATTTTTTTGGAAAAGAATCTACTATATTAAGAAAAAGGTGACAATTTTAATTGCAAAAGACTCTCAAAAATAAATCAAATACAATTATAAAACTCAAGTCAGAAATTGTCATATAACCTATTAGTAACTTATATTATACAGAAATGTCTTTATGTGCAGGGTCCCTAAAATTAACATTTAAAATGCTTTTACTTATTTACTTAATGTTATTTATTAGACTATGTAAAGTAATTCACAGTATAGCTTGAAAAGTATTTCTTGAAAAAAAGGTCACAAGAATCTGAAATTTTGATGTATGACCAGCAGATGGCGCCAAGCCCCCAAAAATCTTTGTGCCAGGTGAAAGTATTCAAAAACTTAATTTAGAGCTGGAGGTTTAATCAATTGCTTACCAACTATGCTTATATGCATAACCATCTTGAAGAGTCTTGGGAATTTATCTCCTAAAGACTCCTTTATTCAATCCAATCAGACTTGCTTTGTGGTTTATATTTCAATCTACCCAGTTGAAATGAAACTTTCACTGCCAGACCTTAACCATATAAGCTCAGTGAAGAATTTGCTCATTCAATGTTAGGCCATGAATGAAGAAAAATGTTAAATAAAGTTACTTCCAACTGTCAAATTTTAGTTATTTTAAATCCAAAGTAACATAGTAGAAACTAATTCAGACCAGCTTTCTCAAAATCATTAAGGTTCCACTAGGGAGTGGAAATACTTTAGAGGTTGAGATATGGAAATTCCACTCTTGAGGATTGCAGAATTGCTGCTTCTCAAAAGAGTTTAACCTTCATGTGTGTTTTATTTCTCAATATACCAATTTCATTGTGTACTTTAAAATATGTTTCTGGATGACAGCATGAGATTTTGAGTCTTCATTGTTGATCTCATTGAAACGATTCAGGTTTCAACAGACCATTCTTTATTTTTAAATATAAATATTTTTAAATATAAGAAATAGAACATACTGATTTTATATATATTTGAAATTTTAAATGAATTAGAAATTTTCAATAAAGAAAATTAGGTTAGGTTTTGATGTTACAATCTACAATCTCCAAAATCTAAGTGGATTCAGACATAAAGGTTTATTCTTTGCTCTCATGGTAAGTCCATCGCAGCTCTCTTTCATGTCACAGTCATGCCAGGACCCAAGCTAGGGATCATCAACAATGGGAATATTCCTGATCTCTATAGCACAAGGAAAGAGAGGTAGTAAACCCACAACTTGCTCAAAAGCTTCCATCTGGAAGTCTCACATCACTTTCACTCACATTCAATTGCCAAAACAGCCACATGGATACACCTAACATCAGGAGACCCAGAAGCAGAAAACCAGAAATACATGATGAAGAGTCATTATAGTTCGTAACTATTCCATCACTACACCCATACATAACACAGATCATGATTAGTGTAACATAAAACATTTTATATGAATTTGTATGTCCTTACCAAATATTTGTATTAAAGGAAATGCAAGTTTCTTTTACAGGTATTAAAACTAGCTGGAGAGAAAAGACATATTTGAAAAACAAGATTCTTTTGGCAACCAATGCCAGAGATTTTGATAAATATTCTCATAAATGCAAAGATGGGTGGAGGCAGTACAAGGTGTTCCATGAAGACGACTAACTGAATGAGAAGAGATTTGATCTGGGCATTACAGGACATGTTAAACCTGTATTGAAGTAGCAGGAGGACATTACAGTCAACAGAACTCTGACTATGAGAAAAGACAGAGGTGTGACTGAGACTGTGAAGTATGAATTGTAGAAAACAATTGAGTTTTCTTGACCTGCAAAATTTTTAAAAGAGAAATGTGTGTGTTCCTGTACGTGTACATGTTTTTCTGTGGAGGGAACAAGTGGGAGGGGTCAGAGGTGGGAAGAAGCCAACCTTCAAAATTACCAACTTAAATTTTTCCCAAGGAAGGTCTTTTGAAAAGCTCTACCATCACTTATCACCACCATATTACGAAGAAAGAAAATTTTCTCACAAAAAGGAAAATTAATCTCAAATTTTTTAATTGGAATAATTTTAGCTTTCTACAACTCTAAACACATTATCCATATTTATGAATTTTACTGTGAGTCAGCCAAAACTGTCACAAGCCAGCATCTGTGAGTAACTGGCCTGAAAAATGGAGAAACCAAACTGACATTAATAAGAAAGTCAGAATGTCTTCAAAACAAATCTGAGTATAATTTCACCTGGTTGGTAACCAATTACCACTGTACATCTTTAAATAGAGGGCTCACTAGAACTGGGGAGTGGAGCTCTCCAAATGGACTTCCAAAATGACCTGCAGTAACAGAGAAAGTTGTAGGGACCTAAAGTAGGCTGCAGAGAGAGGAAGAGGAGAGGCATTGTAGATAGAAAAAGTAAAAAAAGACCTTACAAGTAAGCCTAATCCCTCCACCCACAAAGTTGTTTTATTTTTTTTTAGTGATTTGTATGACAGTCTTAAATGTCTAACTCATCAAAATGCTCCATAAATCTTCAAAAAAATGCACTATAAACAAAGCTATAAGGTGGCAGTGAGAAAGAAGAGTATTTCAACATCCTCCACTGGTGGGGCCTGTCACTGAAACCTTCCTCTATCAGACCTGACGCCAAGGGGGTACAGCACACTGATCTTGTTTGCGGAATGCTAGTCTCACTTGTGTTTTTACTTTCACAGTGACCTATTCAACCACAGTCTATGAAAATGATACCACTTACACGCTGATTAGTTATTTGTATTTGTGTAACTCTGGAGAAAGAAAGCATTACTTAGACTACAAGTACTTATCAGGCGTTATGGAAAATAAGAGCACATGTTTTATCTTCAAGTGATTTTAACCTAACTCTATTTCAGTGTTTTTCTTTGCAGTAAAATAATGCTTTAATTTGGGGGGGGGGGGGGAACTTTTGAATTACCTTTTAAAAACCTATTTCTTTATATAGGGCATTCTTTTCCACTGCAAGTAAGTCAACAAATGGTTTAACTTTTTAAGATGAATAAAAATCCAATGTTCGATCAAATCCACTATAATGTTAAGCATCATTTTAGAATATGCCCACTGCCATGTTTTTTTAAAATAGGTATTGTGATCCCCCCCCCCCCCATTTTTAATATAAACGATTTCAGGCCTTTCAAAACATACAGAAAGTAATGATAGAAATATCTAAGCTTCACCCCCACCATGAGCTTGAAACATAACGCAAAGTAAAATTTCCTGCGCACCTCCACACACATGCTAATCCCATCCTATCACTTTGATGTTTATCACTGTGATTCTTGCATGTTGCTGTATCTTTACTACATAGTAAGCATCTATAAACAATGTACAATATTGTTTGGTATGCTTTAAAACTTTATATATATGCACCCTATTGTACATATTCTTCTCCATTTTGCTTTTTCATTCAACATGCTGGGATTTAGCCAAAGGTCCACACATATAACCACATAGTCATTCATATTTTCCACCACTTACTATTTATTTTGTCCATTCTCCTATTGTTGGCCAATTAGGTATTTGTCCATACATATTTTATGAACAACACTGCCCTCAACCTGCTTGTCCCAGTCTTCTTGTACTTCTTCTGGTTCATCTCGTTTGCTGCAACTCTTTTTCCCATGTGTCCTCCTCACACGTGGTATCCCATTGGAGACCCGACTGTTGTGATGATGGAGTCTGCTGCCTCTGCAGCCAGACCACTTCTGTTGAGACCTGGGTCTGAAACTCTAAGCTGTGAGACCTTGGCCATATGGTATAACCTGTGTCCCAGTTTCCTCACTGGTAAAATAGAGATAAAAATCATACTTACCCCAGAGTTGTTGTGAAAAATAAATGAATTAACATAATATTTCTAAGGCACCTAAAAAGTCTCCTAATGCCAAGAGATGCTGCACCACTTGTCTTCCGGCTTCCAGTGTATTGATGGAGAGCTCTAAAAGCAATCGGAGATTCTTCCCCTTGTAGGACTTGTTCTTTCTGCCTGAAGTATTGTACCATTTTCCATAAATAATCAGAGTACATGGATTTTTATCATGACAAAGTAAGTATTTTTCTCCATCTCTCCAGCCTAGAACTTAGGGAGTTACAATCTGCAAAATCATCTCTTCATTTTATGGAAACTGACTTCCATATTTATTAACTGACTGCCTTTTTCTTCTTCTGAAATTACCTTTAATGACAGGTTAGGCCTCCTGAACATATTTCCTAAGTATCTGCTTCCCTCAGAGTCCCATCCATCTCTATATTTTCACTGTACATTTCAAGAAATGTCTAGGTGCTGATTTCTAGCTGACTACTTCAGATTTCAACAGTGAGCATCCTCTTTCCAAACTCCTCTAATAATTTGACATTTTTTTAATCTACAGAAAGCCTCTTTTGTGCTACATTTTTATTTCCTGGGTGCTCTTCCTATTTTTGAGTTCAGGATTTCCTCGGTCTCTTCGCAAAAGCTCTATTGCCCTGGTCACTCTGCCTGATCATCCCCGTCTCCAGCTTCCAGGCAGCCTTCCCGTTGTTAGAGCACCTCTGTAGCTGTTAGAGAACCCTTCACAGCAGTGTCCTGGAGGACGGAAGGCCAAGCTCTCTTCTAGACCGAGCAGGCAGGCCGCCACTGCCTGACTGCGGCCGCTGAAGGAGGCCTCTCTGTGACCTGTCCCTCACAAACCCTCCAGCCTTGAGGTAGGGAAGGCTCAGCCAACCCAGTCAGCTCCTTCTCGACTTTGTAGAAGCCACGGAGAATGGGTTTTACTCATGTTCATGTTCAGGACCCTCGGGGGTCCAAAGGCTCCCCTGAATCCAGTATTTTCTGGTTCTCCTTGGCCTGCCAGACACAGGACATCACTCCTTACCTACGCGCAGCTCCCCAAAAGCAGTTCAGAAGAAGCACACAGACTGAACTGGGAGTAAGATTAAAGACAAGATGTTCCAGTCACCATCTTTCTATGCAATTTATAAAAACTAAAAGGAAAAAAGACTAAAACCAAATACACATAACAGGAGTAAGTGTACAAGATGGAACTTTTATGGTTGGCCATGTTTGTTTGTTATTTCTATAATTTCCATATATTCTAAAACAAACATATATCATATAATAGATAAGAAACATACATGTTATCTTTCATTTTAAAGCTGTTGACCACTCACGCCATTTTTAAAGTCTAAGGTTATTGTCCAAAACATGTCATATTTTAAATGATAAATAAGCTGCTATTATGATTCATTCTCATTAATTAGAATACATTTCTAACCCAAATTACTGGATAAAAGAGTAGAATTAAAATGAGATCCAACAAATATTTCAGCACAATGATACCATGTATTATTATATATGTATCATAATCATCTCTAGGTAATTTTACAGATTTCTGTCTTCAGGCACACATATTGCAATTGCTAAGGATTCTTCTATTAGCAATAGCTCACTTTCATAATCTACCATTGAAAATTTTCTATGTCAGTAGATGAAACAATATATTAGGAAAATGTCTAACTTTGAACTTGTTCAGTTAAAAAATACCAATGCATTATTTAAAAACGTAAGCACTACAAAAAGGTAGACAGTGAAAATTAAGCTATGTTCCCACCCAGAAGCCCCCATTTTCTCCTAGGTATTAAGTTTGATTATCACTCCCAGAAAATGTATATACTGACACAAGCATATATGCATTTTAATATCCTTTTAAAAATGCAAACATACAGCACACACTGTCCTGCACCTTGCCTTTTTTTCAAGCAACAATACATCTTGGAGAACATTCCATTATTTTTGAATAGCTGTTAAGTGTACAATTTCAGCATAATCATTAAATGGGTTTCACATTCCCTGATCACCCACAAAGGGTGTTAACATTTTCATGTACCAAACACCTTCCATGAAATAAAGTTTATCTCCATTTTACTGATAAGGAACTGGGGTCCAGGGTTTCACAGATAGAAAAGTCAGGATTCAGAAAAGATTTGATATATTACAACATTCTATCCTAATTTTCAGTTTTATACTTAAGAATTATATTTAACTTAATCATTATTATGCTCCTGGGTTGGAAAAAACACCACAAAATTATTTTTATTTCATCAACTGCTGTGATTTCTGATGTGATTTAGTCTCACTCTGCAGAATTCCTTTCCACTTCCCCATGTCCTCTCTTACCTGGTCTGTAAGAGGCCAGGACACTGGTGTTCTACAGAGGGCCCAGCTCTTGAAGACCCAAGCTTTACTTTCATTTCCCAGGCCATTTGCTCACACAAAGTACTGATTTCCTTTTCCCCAGCTCCAGAGGCTCCTCCACCTTTCCTTTTAACGAGGTGTTAAAACATGAAGCTCTTCTAATAGGGAGGTGCTAGACTAAGCTGTTTGACCAGAAGGGCCAGTGTAGCCACAAGCAAAATTAAAGCCATGACTCCTTCCTCCCCTTACCATGGCAGACATCACTAACTGATACCTGCATTCCATGCTGCTGAGACCCGATTAGGATTCAGAATCTTTTTAAACGCAGCATTCGAGGCAGGCACTTCCAAGTGACTACCAGTGAGCACTAAGATTATGCTATCCCAGATTTAGGCTAAACATAGATGAGGCAAATCGCATTCTTCCACAGTGACATTTCTTTCTCATTGTCCATAAAGTGGTTCAAATATTTTGCTGTTATTACCTTTCCTATTCTTTTATAACTTGATCTTTGATAGGTATAATTTTATTACTTTATTTTATTTGGCCCACAATCATGGACAATTTGTGTTTTCAGTCATCTGATGCTTATAAGTGTATCTGATGCTTTTAACCATCACCACAGCTTAGTTACTGACTTCTCATATCTAATCCAAATAAAACTATTTAAGTAACTAGTCTGTCATAAGGACTTTGTTGAATTTATTGGTTGAATTTATCTGTGAGCTCCTTGGTGAAGTTCAGTTCAGATAAGAACATTTACAGGAGTATCAGCAGTAGCTGCACTTGCTGTGAAATAATATTGTAAATTTTTTTAATTATTTAAATAATATACTCTTTCTGTGCAGCCAAACATAAAACTCAGCTCTGACTCAAAAACTACTATGTAATTCACTCACACAAAAATAAGACTGGGCAATGCGGTTTTACTGAAGATTTTGTATGGGAAATGGAGAAAGGATTTATATTGGCACTCTTCATTAAAAATTGCTCAACTTCACTCATAACAAAAAGGATGCAAATTAAAATGAAGAGACTAAGGTATAGGAGCCTATGAGGAGTAAAGAGACCTTCTGCAGGAGATGGAGAGAGAAAGGAGGGAAATGGAGGGGTCTTGCACAAAGCCCAAGTGGAGTGAGGAAAGTATTCGTGGGAAAGGGACAGTGATGTGCAATGTGCTACATATAGGGGAATGATTAAATAAGTAAATACTTAATGGTAATATAAGCTAGGTTTCTTACTGTCAAATAAAGGATTTAAAAATATGGAAAGGGAGAAAATTAAAATCAATCATAGTGTTGGATAAAGAACTGAAGGTATACTATCAACTCAATTTTTAATATAAATAAATACATAAATACATAAATATGTTTTTGTTTATTAAGAAGGTCTAGGAACAGAGACATCCCAATAGCAAGGAGCACACCTACCACCCATATTTTGGCTTCTAAATACCCTTTTCCACTAAAAGTTTCCTTAAAGAAATGGATGTTTCCAAGTCTGGAGCAGAGAAAGTACAAGATAAAGCCTGGAATATTGCGTTGAATCAGAAAGCAAGAAAATGCTCACAGAATGATAGAGATAAGACAAAAGAACAGAGGAGCCTGCTTAAGGAGCTCACACTAACCAAATCTAGGACAGTTTGGCTATCAAAATAAAAATGATGTAACAAGATTATGATTCACGGACTACAACTGAAACCCACAAGTCCATAGTGATATAACTGGAAGACACAAATGGATAAACTGAAATTTTAAGGTGGAAGATATATTTACATTATTACAAAAGTATCCAACCCACAAAACACTTACTAATTACAAAAGGAAATGACTAAATTTACAGTGGAAAATCCTGGTAGTCACCATTTCAATAAAATTATCAGAGTGAACATCATCAGTAATGTGATAAATCAATGCACCAACCTGATAGGTTGCAATGAGAAGACACAGCATTACTCCCATCTTATTGTTGCCGAAGATATATAACCTGCACTGAGTCAAAATGAATTGTCAAGAAAACCCAAATTAGGGCACATTTAAAAAATATCTGGCTTGTAATCTTTAAAAGAATCAAGATAATAAACGTGAAGAAAGCAGAAAGACTCATTTCAGATTGGAAGAGGTTAGAGGCCCAGCAGCTCAGCACAACACGAGTCTTGACTGTATACATTTGTTATAAAGAACACATTAGGGATAATGGGCAAAACATGAATGGAATCTGAGGATTAGATGGTAGTAACTGTCAAAGCCAATGTCCTGATATTGATGATTTTATTTTTGTTATGCAGAAGGATGTTCTTATTTTTAAGACATATATCCCACAGTATTCAGGGGTACAGGCATATCATGTTGGCCACTTACTCTTAAATAGTTCAGGGAAAAAAAGAGTTGTTTGTACTTGCAATTTTTCCCATAAGTTTGAGATCATCTGCAAATTTTAAAAAATTGAACCAAAAAGCACAAGAACAACAAAGTACTGGACACCAAGATGCCACTGTCAACTATCAGGTCTGTGGAAATGTAAAAATTTGACAATACACTGCTGATAAAACTTTGAGCAAACAAGCACTTTTATTTATCTCTGTTGGGAGTATAAATTGGTAAACTCCTTAGGACAAAATGTAGCAATGTTTATCAAAATTACAACTTCACATACCTTGTCCAAGATTTATGGGAATTAATTCTATGACATGCATACACTAATGCAAAATAAGGTCTGTATAAGTTTACTCATTGCAATATGGTTGTAAATGCAAACAACTGGAAACAACCCATTGTCCATTAATACGTTAAACTAATTGTTGTTCTGTACCTAAATTTTGTTTACTATACTATATAGTTTGGACATCTTCCTCTCACTACATAGTTCACTTTCTGGTTCTTTTTCATTGACCCACAGTATTCTATTTCATCGATGTACCGTAAACATGGCTGCATAATTATCAATGTATGGATGCCACCATCCATCTTTGATTATCTAACATTGAACTTAAGCAACATCTGTCTCTAAATAGGCCAAAGGCTGTGTCCAAATTTGGAGAAACATTTAAAACTAGTCAAAACTGAGGATTTTAGGCTCAAATTCAAGATGAGAAGGATAAACAAACCCTGCCCAAATGGAATCTAGTTCTGATATATTTTCCTGCCTTTCTAATTAAAGCCAAATATTTGAATATTTCCCAAATTACCTCTGAAATGTACTGCATTATTTTGCCTTTTAATGCTTACATTAGCAGTAAATTTATTTCAATGCATGCTAGATTTTTAGTTTGTCTGTCATGGAGTATATCATCAGTCTCCACCGTGGCTCCATCAGTCCATCAAAGACTGACTGATACATCTTCATCCAGGGCCACAAATGTCCCAAAGTATTGTAGGAGCCACACGTAGTCAGAATATGCTCTCACACACCATCTGCCATTAGTTTTCTCCCTGTCAGTGGTATAGGGGAGCCAGGGTAAAGAATCAGGATATTAAGGATCTGTAAACACCAACAGTAGAAAAAATTAATTCTTCCAATTTGACCATATTACAAAATAATACTAGCAATTTCAACATTTCAGGATCTAGTACAGGTGTTATCTCATTTGATTTCCATCATTTGGGGTAGACATAATTACACCAATTTTATAAGTCAGGAAGTGAAGATTCAGAGATAATAACCGAATTTCCCCAGATCACACAGCTAGGAAAAACAAGCCTGTAAAGTGCCTGAATTAGGCTTATCTTCAATGACCTCAGAGTAAATCTCTGAGATTATTAAATTTAATAACTCTATTGGTAATGGGTATTTCCAAATTCAAATGAGTTTAAATTTTTATGAGGCTATCTAATGCCTTGAGAAAAGTGTCTATGGAGGCTGGGAATTCCAGAAAATAGAAGTTAAAAGGTTAATTTATTCTGACAGAAGGATGATTAATACAAGGTAAGATTACCTGTCTCTAATTAACCTGGTACATTATTGAGTTCTTAACAAGAAGGATATTGGTAGCAGAAATGTCACTCAGAAAGAATTCAGTTGAGAAAGTTTGAAGACAGTACCGCCCTGGGAATGATAACCATTATATTTGTTAGCCACTGGGAATCCTTAAAATCATCTTCATATTTAAGCCTGAGCCTAAAACACTTCTTTATTCAAACCTCTGTTAAGGGGACTATGAGGTATAAGATTAACATTTTAACATCTACTTAAATTTTTTAAATGTCTTTCAAAGTTCTTAAAGGGAAATGTTTATTTTTTTAAATCAATGCCCATCTTACTTATTATATTCAAAGCCTTTCTAATAAAAAATATAGTTAAACGTGGTTACTAAGCTATATTCATGACTAACCGATGATTTAATAATAGGCCTAACTCCTATCCCTCGCTCTGACACCTATCTTCTACCTGCCACATTCCAATAGGAGGTCAGATCACACACTGTATTATTCATTAATGGTGCTTCTGATGACCTTGAAACATCAATGCTGCTTTAAACATACCTAACCTAAATAATCTTAGGCACTGAGATTTGATTTGTCATATCCTCTGGGTTAGAATTTGTGTTTTTTCTTTTCATTATAGACTGTAGTATCGAGAATAAAGGGTATCATTTAGTTTAGTTTTATGCTATAGTAATAGAATGTTGAATCGGATTTTTCCTGCTGTATTGGAAATGGTTATTCTGACTGAAAAATCATGACAAAAGGGCATAAGAATTCCATGCTTTTAAATACCTCTCCAACTACTGGGGCCAAAACCCTCCCTGAGGAATGCTACTCCCAGTCACATCTTAGGCCCAGGTGGGCAGAAAAATGTTTCCGTCCAACCCACCAGAAGCCAAAGGAAAGAGGAGTTTCAGTGAAATAAAGAATGTGAGTCCTGGCAAGGAGGAAAGATTGACAGCCTTCTACCTACTGAACACTTACAGAGTCAGGGAGCTAGAAACCAACTCAAAGACTGTAGTGAGCCCCATGAGCAAGTCTGGGGAAGAACTTAACTTGTGTCTTTGGAATTTGGGGGCATAACTGAACACAGAGAATTGTGCCTGCTTCTTTTCAGGAAACTTTTGGAGGAGAACTTGTTGACTGAGCCCAGGAAAGTGGGAGAAAAAGAGGTTTCCTAATCTATCAGAGGATGCAGTGGAGAACTTACATGTTTGCCTTGACAGGAAGAAATATTGAAAAAGAGAGGAGAAAGTCCAGGTCCTGGGGCTACCCAACATCTGCTTCCATAGGGGTTGGGATGTGGACCAAAGGCAGGACTGAAGGAAGACACAAATGCCTCCTCAGTGGGCGTCCTCAGTAATGTGGTGAGACGACATGAAACTCAACAGCCCTAAGCACTGCACAGTTAGGAGGCCTCCATATCCTCAGTCACCACCAGCAGAAACAGAATCATGCAGTCATGTGGGGAGGGGCACTTCCTCATCCCCAATAAGCAACCTCTGCCATCTCTCACATTCCTCCTCCCCAGCACAGGAGTTAGCAGAGGGAACTGAGAGGATTATACTTGAATTAGGCTTGAGATTGGGTTTTTACACTGGAGTGAAATTAGTTTGGTTTTGCTTTGTTTTTTTAATAACTGAAAGTGATGATAAAGTTGTGGAATATGTCCAAGAAACTGTCCTGGGAGATTCTACAGAGCACTACTGGGAACTGTGATTGGAGAAAAATAAAAACATTATTGTGTTAATATCTACCAAGTCTACTCAATAAAAATGTTTGCATTAAAATGTTGACTTTCCAAAGCAGGCAGGCAGGATTTTTTTTTTTTTCAGGGAAAAAGGGTTTACATATTGTCTCAAAAATAATGGACAATGAAAAGAAAAAAAGTTTTAAAAAAAGGCCAATTTTTAGAGAAGAAAGAAATCTTTCAGATTTGAGTAAGTTAAAGGCATATACTTACCTATGTCTTTTCCAAAACGAGACATTTTTAGTAAAACCAACTTCGGATTTGCGTAAGACCTTAAAGTTTTCAATGCAGGGTTTGTATTTTAACTTATGAGCAAGAGACCAAACTTTCATTTTTTTATATTCATATACACAGTCACCATGACATATCTGAACCATAGAAAAATGTTCAAACCATGATTTTCTAATCAATCTATCACCTTCTACCCACTTTTCCCCTCTGCTGTTATATCTTGGCCTTTGCTCCACATTAATTCAAGATTTGGGGAAGGGAGATAGTTTTAAATATTTTTGCAATGCACATGTATTATTTTTGTAAAAGTAAAACAAAGGATTAACATTTTATTCATCTTCCTTTCCATATCAAATCATGCATTATCCTGCATAATTTCAATATGACAAATGCACTCTAAAACAAGACATCTTGTTTCCAGTGTAGCATCCATTCTTTCTTCTCATAAGGAACTGTGCCTTTGTATTCCTTTGAGGAACCACACCTCCACCCATTCATGAAGTCTTGGTAGAAACCTCAAACTCTCAGCCAAGGGGTGGACACAAGGCCCAAACAAGGCCATTTAAACTGTACCCTTCCCTCTGGGTATTTGAATCCTGAGCAGTAACACAAGAAGAGATGGTGGTGGAACTGATTCATTCCCAGAGTGGTCATCTGAAGAGACTTCCCAATACCTATGCCACCAAAGCTGCATTCTTCCTGTATTTTTTTTTTTGTTGGTACCATTAATGTGTAATTACATGAGCAACATTATGGTTACTAGACTCCCCCCATTATCAAGTCCCCACCACATACCCCATTACACACTCACTGTACATCAGTGTAGTAAGACGCTATAGAATCACTACTTGTCTTCTCAGTGTTACACTGCATTCCTCATCTGCTGCCCTGCACATTATGTGTGCTAATCGTAATGCCCCTTTTTCCCCCTTATCCCTCCCTTCCCACCCATCCTCTCCAGTCCCTTTCCCTTTGGTAACTCTTAGTCCATTCTTGGGTTCTGTGAGTCTGCTGCTGTTTTGTTCCTTCAGTTTTTTCTTTGTTCCTATACTCCACAGATGAGTGAAATCATTTGATACTTGTATTTCTCCACCTGGCTTATTTCACTGAGCATAATACCCTCTAGCTCCATCCACGTTGTTGCAAATGATAGGATTTGTTTTCTTTTTATGGCTGAATAATATTCCATTGTGTATATGTACCACCTCTTCTTTATCCATTCATCTGCTGATGGACACTTAGGTTGCTTCCATTTCTTGGCTATTGTAAATAGTGCTGCGATAAACATAGGGGTGCATGTGTCTTTTTGAAACTGGGCTCCTACATGCTTAGGGTAAATTCCTAGAAGTGGAATTTCTGGGTCAAATGGTATTTCAATTTTGAGATTTTTGAGGAACCTTCATACTGCTTTCCACAATGGTGGAACTAATTTACATTCCCAAAAGCAGTGTAGGAGGGTTCCCCTTTCTCCACATCCTCGCCAACATTTGTTGTTGTTTGTCTTTTGGATGGTGGCCATCCTAACTGGTGTGAGGTGGTATCTCATTGTGGTTTTAATCTGCATTTCTCTGATGATTAGTTATGTGGAGCATCTTTTCATGTGCCTGTTGGTCATCTGACTTTCTTCTTTGGAGAAGTGTCTGTTCAAATCCTCTGCCCGTTTTTTAATTGGATCATTTGCTTTTTGTTTGTTGAGGTGTGTGGGCTCTTTATATATTTTGGATGTCAACCCCTTATCAGATATGCCATTTATGAATACATTCTCCCATACTGTAAAATGTCTTTTTGGGATTCAAAATAAGAAAGGACTGAGTGTCCTTTGCTGTACAGAAGCTTTTTAGTTTGATATACTCCCACTTGTTCATTTTTGCTTCTGTTTCCCTTGCCCAGGGAAATATGTTCATTAAGAAGTTGCTTCTGTTTATGTCCAAGAAATTTTTGCCTATGTTTTTTTCTAAGAGTTTTATGGTTTCATGACTTACATTCAGGTCATTGATCCATTTTGAGTTTACCTTTGTGTATGGGGTTAGAGAACAATCCAGTTTTATTCTCTTACATGTAGCTGTCCAGTTTTGCCAACACCAGCTGTTGAAGAGGCTGTAATTTCTCCATTGTATATCCATGGTTCCTTTATTGTATATTAATTGACCATATATGTTTGGGTTACTATCTGGACTCTGGATTCTGTTCCACTGGTCAATGGGTCTGTTCTTGTGACTGTACCAAATTGTCTTGATTACTGTGGCTTTGTAGTAGAGCTAAAGTCAGGTGCAAGATCCCCCCCACTTTATTCTTCCTTCTCAGGATTGCTTTGGCTATTCAGGGTCTTTGTGGTTCCATATGAATTTTAGAACTATTTGTGCCAGTTCATTGAAGAATGCTGTTGGTATTTTGATAGAGATTGCATTGAATATGTAGATTGCTTTAGACAGGATGGTCATTTTGACAATATTAATTCTCCCTACCCAGAGCATGGGATGAATTTCCATTTATTACTGTCCTCTTTAATTTCTCTTAGGAGTGTCTTCAGGGTATAGGTCTTCCACTTCCTTGGTTAGGTTTATTTTTTATTCTTGGTTAGGTATTTGATTCTTTTTGATGCAATTGTGAATGGAATTGTTTTCCTGATTTCTCTTTCTGCTAGTTCATCATTAGTGTATAGGAATGATGCAACAGATTTCTGTGTATTAATTTTGTATCCTGCAACTTTGCTGAATTCGGATATTAGTTCTAGCAGTTTTGGAATGGATTCTTTAGGGGTTTTTATGTATAATATCATGTCATCTGCAAACAGTGACAGTCTGACTTCTTCCTTACCACTCCAGATGCCTTTTATTTCTTTGTGTTGTCTGATTTCCATGGCTAGGATCTCCAGTACTATGTTGAATAAAAGCAGAAAGAGTGGGCATCCTTGTCTTGTTCCTGATCTTAGGGGAAAAGCTTTCAGCTTCTCACTGTTAAGTATAATGTTGGCTGTGGGTTTGTCATATATGGCCTTTATGATGCTGAGGTACTTGCCCTCTAACCCATTTTGTTGAGAGTTTTTGTCATGAATGGATATTGAATTTTGTCGAATGGTTTTTCAGCATCTATGGAGATGAGCGTGTGGTTTTTGTCCTTCCTTTTGTTGATGTAGTGGATGATGTTGATAGATTTTCTAATATTGTACCATCCTTGCATCCCTGGAATAAATCCTACTTGATCATGTTGGATGATCTTTCTGATATATTTTGATGGATTTTCAAATGTTGTACCATCCTTGCATCCCTGAAATGAATCCCACTTCATCATGGCATATGATCCTCTTGATGTATTTTTGAATCCAGTTTGCTAATACTTTCTTGAGTATTTTTGCATCTATGTTCATCAGGGATATTAGTCTGAGTTTTCTTCTGTGGTGTCTTTTCCTGGTTTTGGTATTAGAGTGATGCTGGCTTCATAGAATGAGTTTGGGAGTATTCCCTCCTCTTCTATTTTTTGGAAAACTTTAAGGAGAATGGGTATTATGTCTTCTCTAAATGTCTGCTAAAATTCAGCAGTGAATCCATCTGGTCTGGGGATTTTGTTCTCGGGTAGTTTTTTGATGACTGATTCAATTTCATTGCTGGTAATTGGTCTGTTTAGACTATTTCTTCCTTAGTCATTCTTGGAAGACTGTCTTTTCCTAGAAAGTTGTGCATTTCTTCTAGGTTATCCAGTTTGTTAGCATATAGATTTTCATAGTATTCTATAATAATTCTTTGTATTTCTGTGGTGTCCATCATGATTTTTCCTTTCTCATTTCTGATTCTGTTTATGTGTGTAGATTCTCTTTTCTTTTCTAATAAGTCTGTTTAGGGGCTTATCTATTTTGTTTATTTTCTCAAAAAACCAGCTCTTGGTTTCATTAAATTTTTCTACTGTTTCATTCTTCTCAGTTTTATTTATTTCTTCTCTAATCTTTATTATGTCTCTCCTTCTCCTGACTTTGGGATTCATTTGTTCTTCTACCTCTTAGAAATGCATCACTGTGTCCCAAATAAGTTGGGGCATTGTGCTTTTGTTTTCATTTGTCTCCATATATTGCTTGATCTGTTTCAATTTGGTCATTGATCCATTGATTATTTAGGAGCATGTTGTTAAGCCTCCATGTGTTTGTGAGCCTTTTTGTTTTCTTTGTACAATTTTCTAGTTTTATACCTTTGTGATTTGAGAAGTTGGTTGGTAGAATTTCAATCTTTTAGAATTTACTGAGGCTCCTTTTGTGGCCTAGTATGTAGTCTTTTCTGGAAAATGTTCCATGTGCACTTGAGAAGAATGTGTATCCTGCTGCTTTTGGGTGTAGAGTTCCATAGATGTCTGTTAGGTCCATCTGTTCTAGTGTGTTGTTCAGTGCCTCCATGTCCTTACTTATTTTCTGTCTGGTTGATCTGTCCTTTGGAGTGAGTGGTGTGTTGAATTCTCCTAAAATTAATGCATTGCATTCTATTTCCTCCTTTAATTCTGCTAGTATTTGTTTCACATATGTAGGTGCTCCTGTGTTGGGTGCATATATATTTATGATGCTTATATCCTTTTGTTGGACTGAGCCCTTTATCATTATGTAATGTCCTTCTTTATCTCTTGTTACTTTCTTAGTTTTGAAGTCTATTTTGTCTGATACAAGTACTGCAACACCTGCTTTTTTCTCCCTTTCGTTTGCATGAAATATTTTTTTCTATCCCTTCACTTGTAGTCTGTGTATGTCTTTGGGTTTGAAGTGAGTCTCTTGTAGGCAGCATATAGATGGGTCTTGCTTTTTTATCCACTCTACTACTCTGTTTTTTGATTGGTGCATTCATACCATTTACATTTAGGGTGATTATCAATAGATATGTACTTACTGCCATTGCAGGCTTTCGATTCGTGGTTACCAAAGGTTCAAGGGCAGCTTCTTTACTGTCTAACTGTCTAACTTAACTCACTTATTATGCTAATATAAACATAGTCTGATGATTTTTTATTTCTCACCCATCTTTTTCTTCCTCCTTCACTCTTTATATGTTAGGTGTTTTATTCAGTACTCTTTTGGGTTTCCCTTGACTGATTTTGTAGATAGTTGATTTTATTTTGCATTTAGTTAGCATTTGGTAGGTCTACTTTCTTTGCTGTGGTTTTTTTTTTCTGGTGACATCTATTCAGCCTTAGGAGCACTTCCATCTAGAGCAATCCCTTTAAAATACACTGTAGAGTTGGTTTCTGGGAGGTAAATTCCCTCAACTTTTGCTTATCTGGGAATGGTTTAATCCCTCCTTCAAATTTAAATGATAATCTTGCTGGATACAGTATTCTTGGTTCAAGGCTCTTCTGCTTCATTGTATTGAATATATCATGCCATTCTCTTCTGGCCTGTAAGGTTTCTGCTGAGAAGTCTGATAACCTGATGGGTTTTACTTTGTAGGTGATCTTTTTTCTCTCTCTGGCTGCATTTAATACTTTGTCCTTGTCTTTGATCTTTGCCATATTAATTATTATATGTCTTGGTGTTGTCCTCCTTGGGTCCATTGTGTTTTGAGTTCTGTGGACTTCCACGGTTTGAGAGACTATTTCCTTACCCAGATTAGGGAAGTATTCAGCAACTATTGCTTCAAAAACCCTTTCTATTCCTTTTTCTCTCTTCTTCTTCTGGTACCCCTATAATGTGAATACTGTTCCATTTGGATTGGTCATACAGTTCTCTTTATGGTCTTTCATTCCTAGAGATCCTTTTATCTCTCTCTGCCTCAGCATCTCTGTATTCCTTTTCTCTGATTTCTATTCCATTAACAGTCTCTTGCACCTCATCCAGTCTGCTCTTAAATCCTTCCATTGTTTGTTTCATTTCTGTTATCTCCCTCCAGAATTCATCCTTTCGCTCTTGCATATTTCTCTGTAGCTCTATCCGCATGTTTATAACTTTTATTTTGAATTCATTTTCAGGAAGATTGGTAATTTTGGTCTCACTAGGCCCTCTCTCTGGTGTTTGAGGGATTTTGGACTGACCAAGGTTCTTCTGCCTTTTCATGGTGATGGAAGTGATCGCTGACAAGTGGCACATGTGTCAGCTGGGAGAACAAAGTCCCTTCTGCTTGCTGGTCATCTTGCCCATCGCTGCTGCCTGTGTCAGTCAACCACACTCAGGGAGTAGCCTCTGGGTTAATCCCAAGCTTCCATGCATGGGGTGGCCCTCTGGGTGGCCTACAGTTTCTAGTCTCTAGGTCACTTGCAGGGGTCGCAGGTGAGCAGCGAATGTTTACCATGAGAATAAAAGCCCCTTTGTGCCTTCCAGACTCTGTGCTGGTCTCTGCTATCATGGCAGTTGACTGCAGGCAGAGGCAGCCTCTGGGTCTAGCCCACTTATCCGCATGCTCGGAGAAGCCTCTGTATGGTTGCTGTGGGCAAGGCTGCTCCCCATCTGCTCCACAGTAATGGCTGGTCAGCTGGGTCACTTGCAATGCCAACAGGGGGGAATGAATGGCAGGCTGCTTATTGCTGTGACAGATTTCAGTGCTGCATTGCCACCCAGGGGGTTAGGGCACCTGAAGTTCCTTAAAGTTCCCAGCCTGCTGGACTGAGTGTGCCAGGACGATTTTGTCCACCTGTTAAACCCTTGTCCCTTTAAGACTTTTAAAGCACCCGCTTTTCTTTTGTATAAGGGCAGCCAGCTGTGGGAACCTGTTCACAGTCTTAGTCTCAGATTTTGCTTTTCTATTCCTCCAATATCCAGGACACTATGCAATGTGTGTCTGTGCTCCCGGTGCAGATTACTAGGGCTGGTTATTTATAGGTCCTGTACTTCCACTCCCTCCCCACTCTGATTCTTTTCCTCCCATCGGTGAGCTGGGGTGAGGGGAGTGATTGGGTCCCTCCAGGTCACGGCTTTGTATCTTACCCTTTTTGTGGGATGTTGAGTTCTTGAAGATGATGTAGCCTGGCTGGTGTACTGTATCTTCTGGCCAGTCTTTTAGGAATAGTTGTATTTGCTGTATTTTTAAAAAATATATGGTTTTGGGAGGATATTTCTACCACCCTACTCATGCCACCATCTTAAGAATCCACTCTCTTCCTTTATTTCTAGGCTGTGATTTTTTTCAGCCTCACTTTTAATTCCATGAGCTATCCAATATACTTCCAACACAACCTTCCTCTTCCTGCTCCTACATACACACCCTGACATTAAACAGAGTTGATTCTTGATTGTTTGGAACCAAACCATACAAGGACCTTGGGATGGGCCATGACCCATATACTCTCACCCTTCCAGACCCCTCATCTCTTCCTTTACTTTTCTAATAGTTTAAATAACTATTAATTCAACATTTCAACCTTCACTATTCATTTCCTTCATATCAAACTCTAGCCAGTATCCTCAACTTACCTGTGGGCTATCTTTATTTTATTTCACTGTTTGCCTAGTAAAAGCTGCTTTCTCTACTCCTAGCACTGGGGGCTGCTGGAGAAGACATTACAACTATTTAGATTATTGTCAGCTCATTTACAGTTTCTAGTCTCAGTTGGATCCTCCATACCGCTCAGAAATCTTTCTCATTTTTCTTGTTCATTTCACTTTCTTATTCTATACAGTTATTTCAGGAGTGCCTCTACTTTCCTCAAGTCTCCAACTAAATCACTGCCATCACAGAGAAAGAAAATTCACTCATATTCCATCCAGGAAACACTAAGACCAGGCTGTGTTGAGCCCATTCTTGCCTCCCACTCTTTACTAAAGTGGGAACATGAACTTTTCTCATACTTAAAAACTAGTCCTCAGAATTGTGCTCTAGATTCCATTCTTTTCTACATTCTGAGAGAAGTGGATTTATCAATTACCTGTGGCTCTTCTATATCTTAACCTCACCACCTAGATTGGTACCATATCAAAAATAGTTCTTTCCTGATGAATCATCTTTAAACTACTCCACTATCTTTCTCTTCTCATTCATGACTAAAAAAAAATAGTTGTGAGGGGCGGAACCAAGATGGTGACGAGTAGCCCAGTGGATATCTCCTCCCAAAACCATATATATTTTTGAAAATACAACAAATACAACTATTCCTAAAAGAGAGACCAGAAGACACAGGACAACAGCCAGACTACATCCACACCTGCGAGAACCCAGTGCCTTGCAAAGGGGGTAAGATACAAGCCGCGGCCTGGCGGGACCCAAGTGCCCCTCACCCCAGCTCCCGGTGGGAGGAGAGGAGTCAGAGTGGGGAGGTAGAGGGAGCCCAGAACTGCTAAATAGCCAGCCCGAGCCATCTGCACCAGACCACAGACACACAGTGAATGGTGTGCTGGATACTAGGGAAACGGGACAGTAAGACCTGTGAGAGGGTCCCTGCAGCTGGTGCCCCAGGGACAAAGAAAAGAGAGTGCTTTTTGAAAGTTTTAAAGGGACAGGGAACCCACAGCTGGACGGAAGCTTCCCAGGACACTTACCCCAGCAGCTGGGAATCCCAGGGAACTCTGGGCACCCTAACCCTCTGGGCGGCAGTGCAGCTCGGAGGCCCCTCACGGCAATAAACAGCCTCCCGCCTGTTTCCCCTCGGATGTGGCTCCACCATTTTGGAGCAGCAGACTGAGGCTGGCCATACCCACAGCAACTGCGGAGCTTAACTCCACAGCATCCGGGCAAGAATCAGAGGCCCCGTCTGTGTGCAGCTGCCCAGCACAAGCCGCTAGAGGTCGCTGTTATCCCAGGAGAGGAAGCAAGATAGCAAGATATCCCACAAAATAGCAAGAAGGGATGTTCTCCCAGCCGACACACGTGCCAGCTCCCCACTACTACCTCTACTACCATGAAAAGGCAGAAGAATTTGATACAGACCAAAATCACAGAGTCAACCCCTTAGAAGGAGATAGACCTAACCAATTTTCCTGAAAAAGAATTCAAAATAAAGGTCATAACCATACTGACGGAGCTGCAGAGAAATATGCAAGAGCTAAGGGATGATGACTGGAGAGAGATTATAGAAATGAAACAATTTCTGGAAGGATTTATAAGCAGAATGGATAAGATGCAAGAGGCCATTGATGGAACAGAAAGCAGAGAACAGGAATGCATAGAAGCTGACGCAGAGATAAAAGGATCTCAAAGAATGAAACAATATTAAGACAACTGTGTGACCAATCCAAAAGGAGCAATATCCACATTATAGGGGTAACAGAAGAAGAGAGAGAAAGAGGAATAGAAAGTGCCTTTGAAGAAATAATGGCTGAAAACTTCCCCAAACTGGGGAGGAAATAATCAAACAGACTATGGAAGTACACAGAACTCCCAACAGAAGGAATCCAAGGAGGACAACACCAAGACACATAATAATTAAAACGGCAAAGACCAAGGACAAGGAGAGAGTTTTAAAGGCAACTAGAGAGAGGAAAAAGGTCACCTACAAAGGAAAACCCATCAGGCTATCATCAGACTTCTCAACAGAAACCTTACAGGTCAGAAGAGAATGGCATGATATATTTAATGCAATGAAACAGAAGGGCCTTGAACCAAGAATACTGTATCCAACACGATTATCATTTAAATATGAAGAAGGGATTAAACAATTCCCAGACAAGCAAAAGTTGAGGGAATTTGCCTCCCATAAACCACCCCTACAGGGTATTTTAGAGGGACTGCTCTAGATGGGAGCACTCCTAAGACTAAATAGATGTCACCAGAGAAAATAAAATCACAACAAAGAAAGCAGACCAACCAAATACTAACTAAAGGCAAAAAATAAAATCAACTACCCAAAAAAGCAGTTTAAAGGAAACACAAAAGAGCACAGAATAAAACAACCAACATATAAAGAATGGAGGAGGAGGAATAAGAAGGGAGAGCAATAAAGAATCACCAGACAGTGTTTATAACAGCTCAGTAAGCAAGTTAAGTTAGACAGTAAGATACTAAAGAAGCTAATCCTGAACCTTTGGTAAGCACAAATCTAAAGCCTGAAATGGCAATAAGTACATATCTTTCAATAATCACCCTAAATGTGACTGAATGCACCAATCAAAACACACAGAGTAATAGAATGGATTAAAAAGCAAGACCCATCCATATGCTGCTTACAAGAAACTCACGTCAAACCCAAAGACATGCACAGACTAAAAGTCAAGGGATGGAAAAAGATATTTCATGCAAACAACAGGGAGAAAAAAGCAGGTGTTGCAGTACTAGTATCAGACAACACAGACTTCAAAACAAAGAAGTAACAAGATATAAAGGACATTACATAATGATAAAGGCCTCAGTCCAACAAGAGGATATAACCATTATAAATATATATGCACCCAACACAGGAGTATCAGCATACGTGAAACAAATACTAACAGAACTAAAGGAGGAAATAGAATACAATGCATTCATTTTAGGAGACTTCAACATGCCACTCACTCTAAAGGATAGATCCACCAGACAGAAAACAAGTAAGGACACAGAGGCACTGAACAACACACTAAAACAGATGGACCTAATAGGTATCTATAGAACTCTACATCCAAAAGCAACAGGATACACAATCTTCTCAAGTGCACATGGAACATTCTCCAGAGCAGACCACATACTAGGCCACAAAAAGAGCCTCAGTAAATTCCAAAAGATTGTAATTCTACCAACCAACTTTTCAGACCACAAAGGTATAAAACTAAAAATAAATTGTACAAAGAGAAAACAAAAAAGCTCACAAACACATGGAGGCTTAACAACATGCTCCTATATAATCAATGGATCAACGGACAAATTAAAATAGAGACCAAGGAATATATGGAAGCAAATGACAACAACACAAAGCCCCAACTTGTGTGGGACACAGTGAAAGCAGTCTTAAGAGAAAAGTATATAGCAATCCAGACATATTTAAAGAAGGAAGAACAATCCCAAATTAACACTCTAACGTCACAATTATTGAAATTGGTAAAAGAAGAACAAATGAGGCCTAAAGTCAGCAGAAGGAAAGACGTAATAAAGATCAGAGAAGAAATAAACAAAATTGAGAGGAATAAAACAATAGAAAAAATCAGTAAAATCAAGAGCTGGTTCTTCGAGAAAATAAACAAAATAGATAAGCCTCAAGCCAAACTTATTAAGAGAAAAAGAGAATAAACACACATCAACAGAATCAAAAACGAGAAAAGAAAAATCACAGCAGACTCCACAGAAATACAAAGAATTATTAGAGACTACTATGAAAACTTATCTGCTAACAAGCTGCAAAACCTACAAGAAATGGCCAACTTCCTAGAAAAATACAACCTTCCAAGACTGACCAAGGAAGAAACAGAAAACTTAAACAAACCAAATATGAGCAAAGAAATTGAATCGTAATCAAAAAACTACCCAAGAACAAAACACCCAGGCCAGATGGATTTACCTTGGAATTTTATCAGACATACAGAGAAGACATAATACCCATTCTCCTTAAAGTTTTCCAAAAAATAGAAGAGCAGGGAATACTCCCAAACTCATTCTACAAAGCCAGCATCACTCTAATACCAAAACCAGGCAAAGACCCCAACAAAAAAGTAAATTACAGACCAATATCCCTGATGAACACAGATGCAAAAATACTCAACAAAATATTAGCAAACTGAATTCAAAAATGTATCAGAAGGATCATACACCACGACCAAGTGGGATTCATCCCAGGGATGCAACGATGGTACAACATTCGAAAATCCATCAACATCATCCACCACATAAACAAAAAGAAGGACAAAAACCACATGATCATCTCCATAGATGCTGAAAAAGCATTCGACAAATTCAACATCCATTCACGATAAAAACTCTCAGCAAAATGGGTATAGAGGGCAAGTACCTCAACACAATAAAGGCCATATATGATAAACCCATAGCCAACATCATACTGAACAGTGAGAAGCTGAAAGCTTTTCCTCTGAGATCGGAAACAAGACAGGGATGCCCACTCTCCCCACTATTATTCAACATAGTACTGGAGGTCCTAGCCACGGCAATTAGACAAAACAAAGAAATACAAGGAATCCATATTGGTAAAGAACTTAAACTGTCACTGTTTGCAGATGACACGATATTGTACATAAAAAACCCTAAAGACTCCACTCCAGAACTACTAGAACTGATACCGGAATACAGCAAAGTTGTAGGATACAAAATTAACACACAGAAATCTGTAGCTTTCCTATACACTAACAATGAACCAATAGAAAGAGAAATCAGGAAAACAATTTCATTCATAATTGCATCAAAAAGAATAAAATACCTAGGAATAAGCCTCACCAAAGAAGTGAAAGACCTATACCCTGAAAACTATAAGACACTCTTAAGAGAAATTAAAGAAGACACTAACAAATGGAAACTCATCCCATGCTCTTGGCTAGGAAGAATTAATATCATCAAAATGGCCATCCTGCCCAAAGCAATATACAGATTTGATGCAATCCCTATCAAATTACCAACAACACTCTTCAACGAACTAGAACAAATAGTTCAAAAATTCATATGGAAACACCAAAGACCCTGAATAGCCAAAGCAATCCTGAGAAGGAAGAATAAAGTGGGGGGGATCTCACTCCCCAACTTCAAGCTCTACTACAAAGCTATAGTAATCAAGACAATTTGGTACTGGCACAAGAACAGAGCCACAGACCAGTGGAACAGAATAGAGACTCCAGACATTAACCCAAACACATATGGCCAATTGATATACAATAAAGGAGCTGTGGACATACAATGGAGAAATGACAGTCTCTTCAACAGATGGTGCTGGCAGAATTGGACAGCTACATGTAAGAGAATGAAACTGGATCACTGTCTAACCCCATACACAAAAGTAAATTCGAAATGGATCAAAGACCTGAATGTAAGTCATGAAACCATAAAACTATTAGAAAAAAACATGGGCAAAAATCTCTTGGACATAAACATGAGCGACTTCTTCATGAACATATCTCTCCAGGCAAGGAAAACAAAAGCAAAAATGATCAAGTGGGACGACACCAAGCTGAAAAGCTTCTGTACAGCAAAGGATACCATCAATAGAACAAAAAGGTACCCTACAGTATGGGAGAATATATTCGTAAATGACAGATCCGATAAAGGCTTGACATCCAAAATATATAAAGAGCTCATGCACCTCAACAAACAAAAAGCAAATAATCTAATAAAAAAAATGGTCAGAGGAGCTGAGCAGACAGTTCTACAAAGAAGAAATTCAGATGGCCAACAGACACATGAAAAGATGCTCCACATTACTAGTTATCAGAGAAATGCAAATTAAAACCACAATGAGATATCACCTCACACCAGTAAAGATGGCTACCATCCAAAAGACAAACAACAACAAATGTTGACGAGGTTGTGGAGAAAGGGGAACCCTCCTACACTGCTGGTGGGAATGTAAATTAGTTCAACCATTGTGGAAAGCAGTATGGAGGTTCCTCAAAATGCTCAAAATAGACATACCATTTGACCCAGGAATTTCACTTCTAGGAATTTACCCTAAGAATGCAGCAGCCCAGTTTGAAAAAGACAGATGCACCCCTCTGTTTATCACAGCACTATTTACAATAGCCAAGAAATGGAAGGAACCTAAGTGTCCTTCAGTAGATGAATGGATAAAGAAGATGTGTTACATATACACAGTGGAATACTATTCAGCCATAAGAAGAAAACAAATCCTACCATCTGCAACAACATGGATGGAGCTAGAGGGTATTATGCTCAGTGAAATAAACCAAGTGGAGAAAGACAAATACCAAATGATTTCACTCATATGTGGAGTATAAGAACAAAGAAAAACTGAAGGAACAAAACAGCAGCAGAGTCACAGAACCCAAGAATGGATTAATGGTTACCAAAGGGAAAGGGACTGGGAAGAATGGGAGGGAAGGGCGGGATAAGTGTGGGGAAAAAGAAAGGGGGCCTTACGATTAGCATGTATAATGTGGGGGGGGCATGGGGAGGGCTGTGCAATACAGAGAAGACAAGTAGTGATTCTACAACATCTTACTATGCTGATGGACAGTGACGGTAATGGGGTTTGTGGGAGGGACTTGATGAAAGGGGGACCCTAGTAAACATAATGTTCTTTATGTAATTGTAGATTAATTATAACAAAAAATAATAGTTGTATAGCTGCCCTGCTTGTGGAAGAGGCACAGGAGGAGGAAAAGTGGGCGCAGCATGTCATTCAAAGCCCATCTGATACAGGGTGAAGATGGCTTCACACAAAGGTCAGTGCAGAGTGGAGAGGGTAAGCCTGAGCTGGGTGAGGAGGATACGTCCATGTGAGGTGCAATCCTCACAGGGGAAGAATGCTTCTATATAGGAAAGGGGATAGCAGTGGAAATGAGAGATTGATTACTTACATGGGGATTAATCAAATAAGTATATCTCATTAGACCAATGGGAGCCAGGCTCCCAGCATCAAGGAAGGGGTTCACATACAGGAAAGGGAGAAAGAACAAACCCTGGGGTGCTACATTAGAACTGATTGATGGTATCAATGTGCACTCATGGTTTGAGAAAGATGAATAGCTAGATGCAATGCAAAACTGCTTATTTACATTCATATATACAGGCATATATAGCCTGGCTCTTTCCATTGACAGAGCTCCAAAGCACAAAACTCCAAAGGCAAAAAGCACAGCTAGTGCCCAGATCTTGTCTTCTAAATGTTATTCTCCACTATAAAGACTCAGGGCTAAAATAACTGATTCTAGGGCTAGGACAGAGAAAGTACAAGATGAACTTGTTATTATCTTGTGCTAGAAAGGAAGTAGTCAGAATGTGATGGAGTCAAGAGAACACATGAGTCACCCAGAAGGGGTTTCTACTAGCTAAATTAGGAACCATTTGAACATCAAGATAAATAATGACAGTAATGAGTTATGGCCCATATTAGTCAAAAGTAGTACAAATAAACAAATGAGTAAATTGGAGTTTGATTAAGAATGGGATACTTGGAAACTTACCAAGAACTTCCCCACAAAATATTAATTACTAGGGGAGAAAAACAACCAAAAAAAAAAAAGAAAGAAAGAAGAAACTTAATAGTTGAGATTACTGACAAATTCTTAATCAAGTGATGATTAGTAATGGGACGAATCAAAATTGTATGTCATCTGACAGGATTCAATGAGAAGAAACCAGCAACATTTTTTAGGTGTTCCTGTCAAAAATCTAGTAATGCAGCCTTTTTCAACTGAACTACAGAACATAGTGACTACTTCTTCAACTCTCAAGAATACCACATACATAATTCAAATCATTCAAGGTATACTGCCTTAGAATGGTAGGGCTTAATTCTCTCTCAGGACACTGCTTAGAAAAGGCACAAAGGTACATTCTACAAAACAACTGGTCTCTAATTAAGGTCATTAGAGAGTAGGAAAGATTGTATAGCTGCTCCCAACTGAAGGAGACTAAAGAGGCATGACAACTATATACAACAGGTGATTCTGAGATGACACCTTTTGCTTAAAAGGAAAATACTGAGACAACTGACAAAACCTGATTGGAATTTGAGGATTAGATGGTAGTAATATATAATGTCAATGACTATTTTTCATGGTTGTAGTATGGTTATGTAAACAAATGTTCTTATTTGTAGGAAATACACAGTAAAGTATTCAAGGGAAGTGAAGCATCATACTGGCAAATTACCCTCAAATAATCCAGTAAAAAAAGGTCTGTTTACTGTGCCTGCAAACTGTCTGTAAATCTTTTATTTGAAAATATTCTAAACCAAAAATTTTTAACTGGACAACTACAAAGCTGAATAAATATAAATTCATCATCATCCTTATTCCTTCCCGTTCCTCATTTCAGTGAATGACTCCATCATTCACTTACCAATTTGCTAAGCCAGAAATCCAGTACTATCCTTGATTCCCCTTTCCTCACTACAATATACATCCAATTAGTATGTTTCCTCCTGTACATATCCAATTACATACCAAGTCCTATTTATTTTACATCCTAAGTATCTCTTTAGCTTATTCATTTCTTTCTAGTCATTCCGAAAGTACACAATTCTGGCCACCATTGTCACTCTCCTGTATTACTCAAACAGCCTCCTAAAATAGTCTCAAGTGCTCCAATCCATTTTCTACACATCAGTCTAAATTACTCTAAAACACTAATCTGTTCATATTATTCCCCTCTGGTGTTCTTTTTTTTTTATTTTTGTATCATTAATATACAATTACATGAGCAACACTGTGGTTACCAGATGCCCCCCATTATCAAGTTCCCACCACATACCCCATTACAGTCAGTGTCCATCAGCATAGTAAGATGCTATAGAGTCACTCCTTGTCTTCTCTGCTATACTGCCTTCCCTGTGTCCCTACTACATTATGTGTGCTAATTGTAATGCCCCTTATTCCCCTTCTCTCCCCCCCCCCGCCACTGATCCCACTCATCCTCCCCAGTCCCTTTCCCTTTGGAAACTGTTAGTCCATTCTTGGGTTCTGTGAGTCTGCTGCTGCTTTGTTCCTTCAGTTTCCCTCTGGTGTTCTTGATTGCTCCTACAATGAAGTCCAAACTCCTTACACTGCCATACATCCTGGTTTCCCCAAGACAGCTGATTTGAACCAACAGTTATCAGCCTCCCTTTTGCTCTCAAAAGTATCCCAACTAGGACAATTAGTTACATGTTCTAACTAGCTCTAAGGTTCTGACAATCTGGCCTCTGTTTACTTCTCTAGATTGATCATTAAGCACTCTCATTTCCCTCTCTTCTCTACTGAGTCTCAACTTCTCTGGGAAGGCTGTGCCTGAGCTCTGGATCAGGATTCATTACCTTTGCCCACTGTTCCCTAACACTGCACTGAGCCTATCAGTCACACACACTATCTACAGCACACATACATCTATTGTAGCTATTTGTTTATATTCCCTGTTAAAGTCTAAAGTCTGTAAAGGTAACTCTGCCACTTAGGGTGTGACCTTGAGTAAGTTACTGGCTCTCTCTGAGCCTCAGTTTCCCCATTGTAAAATGAGGACCCTTTGCATTATTGTTCAGTTCAAATGATATTAAACATGTAAAGAGCTGAGTCCACCATCTTCATCATTTTGTTTTAAGAATTACATAGTCAAATGTACTTTTTCCCTCCAGAGCTCTTTTAAATTTGTCTTCTTTTCCTATCTAATTTTTTAATTTTGCTTTACATACCCTATTTAATAAGCAGGTAGAAACAAAACAAAAGATTGTTTCTTAACACAAATAGTAAGTTTCTCCATGATAGTTATTTTTCTTGTTATTTCCTTTTTTAAAGAAAACACAGGTTCTTACAGAAACTTATCTTCTGGAAAATGAGAAAATCCAGAAAACATTAGCACTACTCAAGCACAGAATATTTCTTTCTTCTCTGTCCTAGTGAGTAAATACACGTAAGTCCCCATAGCAAATTCTACATATACACTGTATAGTAAATGTATTTATTAAAATATATACTTTTAACATATTACATAACAATGTAGGCCAAATATATAAATTTGTGGAAAACAAAGTTTTCTATCACTTAAATAATTATTAAAAACTAAATATTGCTTTGAGGAAGAAAGACCTAAAGTAAGAAAGAGTAATGATTCAGTTGTGTGATTGTGTGATGGGCCCTACACTGACAGACCACACATTGTATATAACAGATTTAAAGCTCTTTTGAGTCTCATAATTGTGAAGAAAAATATATATTTCCTAACTCTCTATCTTATATTGTGTTTCATTTATAAATTTTAAGCTAAAAGTTCTGGCTTCCAGAAGTGAAAATTTAAACTCACATTGATTATACTTTTCTACTGACTGACCACACTTTCTCTAAATTTAACTATCATGTTTTACCTTTAATTGTATGATTTTATCTTAGATCTCTGTTGTTTAGAAAAGTATATGAGATTATACACTAAACAAACTCCAAGAGCTTTTTTTTTAATTATTAAAGAAAAATTAATCCATTTTTTTTCTGGAGCTAAATTTATACAAACAAATTTAATCCACAGCACTGTCTACTGCTCATGCTTTCTAATAACTTCTAAGCACCTGGAATGTTACATTGTATTCCCATTCACAAATCCATAAAAATTTGCTGCTCTACAGCAAATACTGAATATTTTTAAATGCATATAAATATTTTTTTTAGTTATACTTTTAGTGACCAGGGTTTCACATACCTGATCAATGAATTTACCAAACCTATTAATGAAAAGTACTTTTTTTCAGAAATGTTTTTAATGACTCTACTTTCTAAGAATCAACTATATACAATCTCAGTATATATAAGTAAAATATTATATAATCAAGACTTTTGAAATTAAGTATCTTTCTAGTACCTACTTACAAATCTGTTCAGAATACTTGAGTATCAGCTGTAAAATTACGTTAAAACTCAGATAAACAGTATTGCAAGTCTCACTTAACTTGCCCAAATCCTTACAGTTGCTCTCTGCTATGGCACATAATAGCATATTTCCTAAGCCGTCAGAAGCAGGGTGGAAGACTCTTTATCAGCTGTAAATATAAGTAATATAAGTAGAAAAATGCTGAAAGGGAGTATCTGTATTTTTAATAAGGTTAATATTTTACAGCATAAAACTTCATTTAGCAAAGGCCAATAATCTTCATTCACTTGAACTGGGATTGCCCAATACATCATGATGGTGACCTTGTGGCAATCACACACATTTATAAAATGACAGCTTGAATTAATATCTTTTTAATTCATCAGTCTTATGTCGTTTCATGTGGTTATCTAGAAAAACTTCCCATAAGACTCTATAACCTTACAATGAAAAACTTCTTTAAGATAACATATCAAATATCAACAAACATACATTGAGTAGTATTATTTGCCAAACACTATGCTAAGTGCTGGAGATACAAAATGGATTAATACTCATGCACTAGATAAGACACGGAGAGTGACCTTGAGAGGCTTGGAGTATTATGGAAGAGATAATAAATGTACAAACTACATAAAAGACTGTGAAGGAATAAGGTGCTGTGAGCAAAGAGAAACACATAATCCAAACACATAATCCAAACTTCTTGGGTGAGATACTAATAAATAAGTCTATTGACTTGCTTGCAATATGGCCTAGTGATTAACAGCACAGGTTCAAATCCTAGCACCATCTGTTACTAGCTGTATGAGTTTGGACAAGTTACTTCACCACTCCAAGTCTGTTTCGTTTCCTTGTTTATAAAATGGATATACTAGTGTTTACTTCATAGGGCTGTTAAGAGGATCAAAAGAGATAATGAGTAGAAAGCACAGTGGCTGCCATATCATATGCTAGTATCCTGGTTGTTATAAAGATGATCTCTTTCTATTTCTCACACACATACCCAACTTAGCATACAACCTGGTGGTTTCTGGACTCTGTGGCCAGTGTATGCATGTCCTATACATCTACATCTCACCAACCCTCCTCCCCCCATCTTCTGTTATCAGCTAGGCTTACCAATCCCCTGGAAGTCTTCTTGACTTGCTGTCATTACCTAACATGTCTGAGGATACCCACTCTTTGAAAGTGGGCTTGATCGCTGAGCATCTCTGGACTGCCTGTCTACTGTAACTGTCTCCTCATCTTTCTCTGTCCCCACAACCGCCACAGGACAGATCTCTTGCCTTTCATCTTCTCATTACTCTCTGAAGAGTCTTTCTTATTCATGTTTTGGTGATTTTTAGGAAGTTTACCTAATCAGCTTAGTCCTCTTTTAGCCACGACTGTCTCAAAAGCCAGTGACGAACATTTCATTTCATCTGGCGTGAACTTCACTGTAGAGTGAGAGATATGGAAGCAAGCACTGCAATTAGAACACAAAACACTGAGGTTTGTGATGATGAGAAAGGCTAATTCTAGAAACAGAGTAACTGTATGGCCTTTCCTTCTCCCCCACAGTCCCTATAAGATCATGACTGTATTTTACATCAGCCTTGCAACACTCTCCCATTTGCTGCTTGCCTATCAAATGACTCTTTCAAACGGTTCTTCTCTCCTTCCGCTCCATTTGCACAAAGACCAAAGGGGAGGTCCGAGCTCAGCTAAGTTTCTTCTTATACATTCACCTTTCTGAAAGCTGCTATCAAGTTTCACCAAAAAGGACCCAAATATAGCAAAAATAATAATACTAATAAATGAAAAGCTAAAGTTAAAAGACTTCTTCCTATTCAAGTGTCCTTTATTTCTAACAGTGTAAAAGCTATGATTTGAACATTAGAGTTATTATGTAAAATGGTATCTACTGTAGCTTCCAAATTTTGTTTTTAATGTGTACCTTATAAAATTATTTTGGCTTTATCAAAGCATTACTCCCACTTTCTAAAGATCAAGACAGCCTATATTATTTTAACTTGTAAAATATTCATGATTTAATTCTGTTCCTCACTTTGGATAATGTTTTGTGCTTCTTTACAACAGCATGAGTACTTCCATGTCCACAAAATCCTTTACATGTTTCACAGTCCAAAATACTAAAGCATTTAATTTCTTTTATCAGATTCTCCACAGCAAAATACCTTGAAATTCATACATGACTAAAGAAATGTTCTAACAGTTTGGGGAAAAAACATTTCAGTTGCCTCATGCTTCCACTGAAATACTTTAAATAGATTATACATGAACTAAAAGGGTATTTATGTTACAAAAACAACAAATACAAAACTAATCGCTGATTTTCCACATGTGAATTTACTAGATCATATTTTAAATGTGTGATTTTTAAAGTTCAGCTATCACCTGACCTGTTTCCTGACCCTAAAACAAAAGGTCATTTGAAACACTTAGAAATCTGGAGGCAGTGAGCCCTCCACAAACTTTTAAACTTAACTTGCCCCTCCTCCTCACAGCTTTTCCTGACAAACACTTCCTTCACCATAGCTACTTCTTCAATTTGGTAGCAAGTAGAATTCCCCAACAGGAAGGACAGTAACATGAAAACTGAGCCAATTACAGATGCATGAGAGACAGTAATTTTCTCTTACAGTTTTTAAGTTATGGTATCATAAAGATAATAATTAACGTAAATAAAGCTAACCTTAGGTGGCAGACCCTTGGAAAATGCTTCCATTAAACAGCATTGAAAAGGTAGAAGCAGTAAATAACAAATTTGGGGGGTTTTAATCATTTAAAATAATGATCCTCTTCATCAACTGAGAAAATGCTGACAAGTGGAAGTGCAACATTGTCCAGGTAAGATAAGGAATTTTATATTCCAGTTAGTCAAATAATTTGATGTAAGAAACTGGGAACAAAAAAAATAGAAACAAAAAAATACTGGGAACTAGGGAACTAGTTTCTTTCAATTATACTTTGCCACTAGAACTCAATATCCATCTGAAAATATTAGTCATTGTCATTACAGTTTTTTTACTCCAGTTACACAAGCTGTGCCTGGTCAAAAGTCATAATAGTTCAGAAAAGAAATTAAGCATTTCTGATCCTTCTTACAGGCCTCATCTCACTTGAGCCTGGATGAATACATTTTGCCAACTCATCTAACTTAAAATGTGTTGCAAATTCATTCAAAAGACCATCCCTTGACTCTCCTCATCATATCTGTTGTCAAAAAATTCTACTTGATTAGAAGCATTGTCATAGCTTAACTGGCAATGCTTTTCTTACTTAGTTGTACATCTATATGGAAACATACCAAAATGTAACAGTGGTATCTCTCTGGGTTGACAGAATTATTTTACTTTAAATCAAGAAATCAAAAAATAAAAGATTAAATGGCATTCATATAACACTCATCACATTATTTCTTAATGAGGAAGAACAAAAACCATATTGGTACACAAAATGTGAATGTCTATTAAATACCAAAAACATAACACCAAATAATTAACTATCAAATATGAAAAACACATCTTACTCATTTTGCTAACAATATAGCAAATCATACCTTCAGTTTCCATATCAAAGTCAAATTTGTTTCATTTTAAAGATGTTAAAGAGTTGTCAGAGTTTCAAAATCTTGAAATACAGAATTAAGACTTAACAAAAACTTCCCTTAGTTCTACAGCACTCAAGCCTGTGAAGTATTAGTTAAGATAAGGATTAAGCATGGATTTCACATTTTTCTTTAAGAAACAGGTTCTAACTGCTGGTCTGGTTTGTCTTACCACACAGGAAAACTTTCAGTTAAGATGGCTTGCTTTTTTTTTTATAACAATACTGAGCATTTTGATATGTGAAAAAGTCCAGACTTGGCAATAATTTTGACATATCACCTCAATGTTATATATCTTGATAGCAATCAGCATTGATCAGTTTTTGACAGAGTTCTCAAGAGCAAACTTAAACCTTTATACAGCAAGATGGAATAATCGTTGTTTAAAATTCAAGAAACAAATGCCATATAGATTCCTATGTTAGTTCTGAAGAAACTATAAAAAGGGGAGGGGAAGTCAGTTATTCTGTCTAGTTGGGATTTTATTCATTTGCACCAATTGAACCTAGTGGAGGGGTTAGAAGAAGGGGAAGGAGATAACACAGCAGTAGAATGTTGTTCTGGGCACAGAAAGCAGCATGTAACTGCACATTGGCAACAGTAAGACACGCTAACAAAAGGGACAGAAGATGTACTTGACAGGAGTATAGAGAGTTAGCAGATGAGTAGGAGGAGGTGGCATATGAAACGTAGGCTGGGGTGCAGTAAAAGAGCCTTGGTGGTAAAGACGAATAGCTTAAATTTTAATGCAAAACACAGTAAGGGCCCAGTGAAGCAAGTCCAAAAGTCCAAGATACTGGATACACTGCAGCCATTTCAAGCTGAGGAGACTGAAAAGGAGAGGTTATAAAAGTCACAAGAGAAAACATTCAAAATGTAGTCCACTTTCTTTCTTTTATAAATGAAAGCATAAACAAGGATTTAGGGGTGCCAAAACTGCTGGCTGAAACAAATAGTTTCTGGTATTTTCATAGTTTGAATAAATAGGAGGAGGGAAAAAAAATGAAGCAAGTAAACTCACGTTCAGGCACTTAAGAAACAGCCGGTCACCAAATTCAAAGAGAAGAAGGTGATAATTAAGGCAAGTAGGAGCTTAAGTAAACATGATAGCAGATAAGAATTTCTTGGCATTTACTAAATGTTTAGAAAGATACAACAAAAAATAAAGAGAAATAGCAAAATAAATAATAGAGATAATGATACCTAACATCCAAAAAGCTTCAAACACAAGGAAAAATGTAATATAGTGACAGGAATGAATCATTTAATGTGCTCAAACAATTCTCCAAACTACAAGTAAATCTCTTGGGATTATTTTTGGTTAAATGCAATTCTAATGTATTCACACAACTGATTCTTACTTTTTCAGAGATAAGTAATATTCACCTAGAGAACTTTAAAAACTCTGAAGAATTCAGCCATTATTCACTAGTACCTAATTTTTAAAAAATAGTAACTTCAGGCTTCATTGTGTACTGCACTTTTAAATTCGTTCCTTGCCCAATGGCATATGAATGCTTAATACCTTAATGCTAAGACGCTGACATTTTAGCAAATTCATCACTTTTACCACTAGGTGGCGAAAAAAGCCTAGTAGTATCGTTACCAAAGTTAGCACAAAATCCCTTAGTACCTGACCAACTAGAACTTCCACCAGGTGTCAATCAAGAGGGGGACAAAAAAAAAAAACTTTTGCCCACTAAAATACGCGAATTCATAGTTTTAAGCATAACCAACTAAACTCAATTTAGAGATAAATGGCCCCCCATTAAACTGTCCAAATAGTTTTCATATTTATACTCTATATTTAATGCTGTTGAGTCTAAGCTATCTAAAATCCAACTAAATAAATTTTGGAAAACATTTGGGAAAAAAAAGCAAGCAGCAAGACCAATTAGTTTAGTTTATTGCGACTCATAGGTTCAACGTATCCAAATATACTGCACAAAATAATCTAACATGTTTTAGACATAGCCAAAAATCTTCCAGTGTATTTGGTTATGTATATAGTTTCAAATTCACTTTTTTCTGTATTTCTCTTATAAAAAAGTTCTCGACTGCAAAAAATCAAATAGGTTTATGCTGCTATACCTCGAATCCCAGTGATTTTATGAAAGCACTGCCACTTGTTACCAAAACGTTCACAATGAAGAGACAAATGTACCAAACTAAGATGTAATAGAATTACTGTTGAAGAGTCCAAGGCTGAAAATTTAAAGTCTTACAGAATTAAGCCCTATTTATATACAAAATCAAGCTTTTTAACAAACATCTTATGTGCTTCAGTAATTTCTAACAAAGATTTTTCTATCTTGTGTTTGTCAGCTAAAACACTATGTCATACTGCCTCTTTAAAGGCCGAACTCTATTCTTAATTCTCTGGACACAGGAATTATAATCTTGTCATACCCTGCAAATTTAGCTGTAGGTGGTGTCTTTAAAAAGGACTTTTTCTTCCTTCTAGGAAGTGGTCAAGCCCTTTTCTCCCCCAGGTGTCATCATGCAAACAACTTGGTTGTTTTTCGTTGCTAATTAAGAGGTGGAAAAGAAAGCAGTTAAGGAGAAAGCAAAACCTATTGATTAAATCATACTTGTTTGCCCTACTTGTTCCTTTCATTTTTTTGGAGTTTCCCTTGGCCTCGACTGAGTTCATTTCCACTCTGCCTACAAAGCAATGGCTTTCTAAAATCTCCAAGCCAAGAATGCTCTTGTCTATGAACACTATTTCTTGTCTGGCTTTTATTACGTTTTCTTTTGAAATTCGTTAGATTATGCTCAGCAACCAGCCGCTTGCCCAACCGGTTCCTCCCCTCCCCCATCTCTCTTCACATCACTTTTTCCTCCTCACATCCAGGCAGTGGGCAAAAGCCTTAAGTGCCGGTACCGTACTCTTCGGGCCTGTCACTCGGCAGTTTATCCTTACTTGGCTTTGCAAAGGACTTGCCACCCAGTCCTCGTCCCCAAGAGCCCCCTCGGCCGTTATCTTTCTATTAGAGTGTGCGCGGTAAGGGGTTCCAGATCCCACGTCGAGAGTTTACGGTAGCCTGCCTACCAATAGGAGCGCACAATGAAGAGAAGTCAGTTCGGCCTCCCAGCCGCTCCAGTGTCTTCCTCCCCTAGCTGTACACCTACTGTACGAGCGAGCGAGCGAGCGAGGGAGCGAGCCCGGCGCGAGAGGGGGCGCGCAGGGAGGGCGGACAGCAGCCGCGGCGTGCGCATGCGCACCGGGGTTGTTTTTCACAAAGCTGCTCTTAAAGTGAGCTGGCAGCCTCCAGCCGCCCGTCTTTGTAAGGAGACCACTGAGACTAGCGGGAGCGCCGAGCAGCAGCCTCTCCGCTGCCCTGACTTTTTAAGAAATCTCAATGAACTACTTGTAAAGAATCACTGATCTGCCTGCAAGCTTTCTGCACGGCAAAGACATCGATCAGTGTTAGGTGAAGATCACATTTTACGTGTGATCTTGACTTTTTTGTCTTACATTATATTTTTATAGATTTTGTTATAAACATGGTGCTGGGAAAGGTGAAGAGTTTGACGATAAGCTTTGACTGTCTTAATGACAGCAATGTCCCTGTGTATTCTAGCGGGGATACAGTCTCAGGAAGGGTGAATTTAGAAGTTACTGGGGAAATCAGAGTAAAATCTCTTAAAATTCATGCAAGAGGACATGCAAAAGTACGCTGGACCGAATCTAGAAACGCCGGCTCCAATACCGCCTATACCCAGAATTACACTGAAGAAGTAGAATATTTCAACCATAAAGACATCTTAATTGGACACGAAAGAGGTAAGTTTTTATATTCAGAAATCATTAGACTTTTTCTATGGGAAAGTACCTTTTCAATTTTTCTGAGTTAATGTAATTCTCCTCCTAGCCTAATACAGCAGTTTGATAAAGATTAGCAAAGTTGGAAGATTTGGGTTCTCCTTGACATTCATCGTGTGTTAAGCCGTATACCTGCAGGCATCTGCAAAGAGACTGCAAACTGCACTTACTCAACTACCTTTATCTATACCAGGGTTGGTGTATGCTATACGCACTTGCAACCCATTTGCACCTTACTTTAAATTCGAACTAGTAATTTTACTAATTTGCCCTCAAATGAAATGTTAAAAGCTGCAGTCCATTAGATTTTTTCCTTGTATTCTGCAGCTTTATTTTAAAAACTAAGGTTCAATGAAGAAATGAAATAACATTTTTAAGTGGGTTAATAGGTGTATTTCATTTTTAATACATGCACAGGACTAGAAAATTGAGCATTGTTTTTTGATAAAGGGTTTCTGTGGCTTATTTTGACATATGGTATCAACATCCCACGTGTTTTTTTCCCTGTTCTCTCCAGTCCCTTTAGAAATTTACACAAACATTCAGTCTTTTAAAGAACAGTATCTATCATTATGATAGGTTTCAAATCAGTAGTAGAAGCCATTTCGGGTAATTTTCTTTTCCGAGCATCATGCCTAACTTTGGGACGTGCATTCAGTGAAACCCATGCCAGTCAAATGGAATTGAAAAGTATTCAGCACATTGGACTTGATTTTTGGTTAGGAAAGGGAGATAAAGCGTTGCCAGAGGGAGAAGGGGTCCTGAGATTTCCTACCTATTGTTTAATGGGTTACATTGTGAAAATATAGGAGGCTCTAAGCTTGTTTTTCTAAGTTTCCACCCTTTGTTAGAAGCGGTTCAATCCTGTTTCGGACCAGTTCTGGGGGGTGGTGAGGAGGGGCGCTTGTTCTGCTCTCAGCAGATTGGTTACACGCGTCAGGTGGTGGCGATGACTTAATTCCTAGCCCAAGAAGAATATAATGTTAAAACTGGTTATGTAATTTTGTGCTTCTCCTTTATAATGCAGTATGTAGTTCAAATGTTGACGATTTTTCCAAGTATAAAGCATTTTTACCTTTTTTGTATTAAAACTATACATCCATGAGGAAGTGCTAGTAACTAAGGCAAGTGTAGAAATCACGGATGCTTTGAATTACAGCATCAATGCATTTTTTTAAATATTAAGATGAACCCAATTCTTTAGTTGGGTTTTCAGTTATACGTAGGTAGTTTGCTTACTGAAATAACTTCCAGTTAATCTCTCTAAGCAGTAACTGATAAAAAACACAAATGTCTAATGACAGTCCTGCTGTTTGTTGAAAAGCAGACGCATAAGTTTGTTTTAACCTTTCTGGACATTGTAGTTTTTCATAAAATGAGTGAGAAGAAACAAAGGTTTTTAAGTAGTTGAGGTTTGCAATGGGGTAAAAGTATGATGATGACTTACGTGGACAGACACAAATTCATTAGTTGCTCCATGAATTCACGGTAAAAAAAAAAAAACTATATGCCCCGCACCCCATGAGATACCCCTGAACCCCTGCAAAGCGTGGACGAGCCCGTAGCCTGGAATAGTTTCAATGACTTAAAACTGGGATCTCTCAAACTAGCCTGGTGCCTGAGACCCCGCCCCGTGCGGTTGGCGATAGGCGGAGCCGGGTTTGTTAGCCTGTTGCTAAGGCGATGCCAGGCTCTGATTGGATTGGGTGCGTGCGGGTGGGGAGAGAAGGCTCGCGCCGGCTGGGGCGAGACTTAGAACCGGCGTGCGCCGGTAAAGGTCCCTCCAGAGCTGCGCCCCCGCCCCTACTAGCGTCCCTTCCCGGGCTGCTGAACGCTCTCGGGACTTGTGTCACATAGCAAGCATGTCGCCCCTCACTGCGGGTTGCACTTGGCTTCCCTAAGAAACGACTTGGGGTTTAACAGAATAAAGGGGAAAAATCTCTTGCTGGCCTTACAGGTGCCTGATGGCCCTGGGCGCAACTTTTGCTGACAACCCTTTAATGAAGGAACGTGGGGGAAGGCGACAGTATTAGGACCCCATTTTATTTTTCGGGTGGACGATACCAGATGGCTTTTGTAAACGCTCTTTTTACGTTGGCTGAAGCAAAGCGTGTTTCCTTACCTGTGCAGCTTCCTGATTTGACCTGAGAGGAGAGACAGCAAAGGCTGGCTGGTAGGGGCGGAGGAAAAGTGACACTAACATCGGGAGATGGGTGGGGGCCGCGGCGAGTGTTCCCCGCTCCAACTCCATTGTTGACTGGGCCTTCCCTCCCCTATTCCCCCTACCCGCTTCACCGCCCCACTTTCTTCTGCCGCAACTGTAAAGGTGTCAGGGTGGCCCGAGCCAGATCGAACCGGTCACCGGCTGGGGCGTGTACAGCGGAAGCGCTGCGACGCAATGGTCCCGCCCCTCGTCCAGCAGGCTAGGGTGTGCGGGCGCGAGCGCGAGCGCCGCGCGACGTATGCCGTATGTATAGCGGGGTGCGCGGGCGGCGGCGGCGGCGGCGCGCGGGCGGGCCGGCTGGGATCTGCTCGCGCCGGTTTAGGCCGGTCCTCTCCTGCTCCGGTCTAGTTCTTGATTGACAGCCCGCACTTGTTTACCACGGCGCGGGCGCCGCCGCTGCTCTCCTCAATGAGACTGCTGAGCTGGCACAAAAAGCGAGAAGGGAATAAAAGGAGAGGGGAGCAAACTTTCGTGCGCTTCGAGAGGGCGAATTTAAATGGCCCCCAACTCACCCGTTAGTTTTCGGTGCTGAAGTCCTCCAGGGGATTTGCACAGGAGAGGCGAAGAGTAGTGAGATATAAGCGAGTCATCCGGGTTTTTAGAATATAAGTACCCACGTATAGGCACTTTTTTTTCCCGTCTTCCCTTAAGATAGAAGGGAAGTGTCACGTTTTTTGGGTATATTCACTACTTTTGGTAGAGGAAAGTTAATGCTACATCAAAAAACTATATAGATACGACGCTGTAATTATATCATTTAGTCAAAACGCTAAAAAAAAATCTAGAATTCCCTCCCACATTTATTGCTAATATACCTGTGTTGGAGGCATTTAAAAAATAACCTGTTTGGCCAAAATAAATTGGTCATAAAAGGAAAGGTCATTCATTTTTGCTGACAATTGGAAACGACCAAACTAGACCTCGTTTTTCAAGGTGTGGGACGGTGGTGGTTCCCAGTAACTGGCAGGCACCTTTTAAATAAAAGGTATATCCTTTATATATGCAAATCTTTAGCTGTTGCTAGGATTAGACTGAGGGCGTTGTCATCATTTTAGATTCAATAAAGAGTTTTTACTTTGTGAAATAGAAATTAGTTTTTTTTTTAAACTCCAGCATCTAATGTGACAACATTTTCTAATGGCTTTAGAATTGTAAGTAACATTCACATCTTCTGCATCAAAACTGACATTTTAAAGGGTTTACATGAATAGTTTTCATTTTACATAGTTTTAATATAAATTTAAGCAAATTATTGGAGACAATAGATAACATCTTAGTATGAAATTTGTTGAGATCTGAGTCTTTTTTTTTTTTTGATGAAAAAACTGCCTGTGGAGGTAGAAGTATTAATTATCTCTATATTACAGATAAGGCAATTGAAGACTGGGGATTTTTATTTTACCCAGAGGGAGTGATGAAGTTGGGATTGGAGCTCAGATCTTTCAGACTCTAGAGCATGTGGCTTTAAGCATTTTTAAAGTTATGACACCATGAAAAGTGTGTAAAGTTTTAATGACAGGATTTTTTGTTTTCTTTTTCCGTTTTAGATGATGATAATTCTGAAGAAGGCTTCAACACTATTCATTCAGGAAGGCATGAATATGCATTCAGCTTTGAGCTTCCACAGACGTAAGTATCTTAAGTAACAAACATTTTTCATAAATATCCATTCTTTCAAAATAATTATAAATTTAAATATTTTTAGCTAAAAAAAACCCTTTTCATTACTGAAACATGCTGGAAGAAAACAATAAACTAAAAAAAGAAGCTATTTTTTAATCTAGTGTGGCAAAATTATAGAAAGTACAGCTCAATTCTTAGAATTGTGTCTCAAGATTTATGAGGTTTTTAAAATTTGAATAGTACTTCATTTCAGGTAAGTAAATTGGAAGATGCTAGCCAAATAATAAGCACTTTATAAATACTTGGCTTATCATCATCAGTCAACATTAGCAGGAAATGTAGAACACAAAGGGAACTCACATTTTTTGGGTATATTCTCTACTTTTGGTAGAAGAAAGTTAATAGTTTTTTGGTGGTTAATACAAACTGCTACATCATAAAACCATCTCATGGTAGAATACCATCTCTTATTCAGAAATTCATAACAATCCAATGTTCTATCTTTTCTGCTAAAACTAGCCAATAGCAGTAAGCTAAGAAGGTAAAAATAATTAGGACTATCCTAACTCCATAAGTGGTGTTCTTATATGAATTCAATAGCTTCAATACAAAGAGCTCTTGAGGTCACACAGATACTATGACCTGGACTTCAAAGGAAATGTCCATTAAAGATACTTTCAGTAAGGCTTGGAATCTAGTATGAAAGGAAAGAGGAAGGTTATATATTTTACTATAATAACAGATAGACGAGCTCTACAAATGAAGCTTTGTTAAATGCCTTTAACATATTAAAACATGCAAAGTGGCACTTGTAAAGATTATTTTTTGTATTAATAATAATTTATCAAGTGCCAAATGTACATAATTCTATATTCTTGTTAATTCTAGTGCTTGGGTTGTTAGGCAAATAGAGTTCAAAAGTGATATTTTTCAGAGTGTTTCTATTGACCATATTAAGAACATTCTGAATATAATCTGCTTTCTGAGAGAAGTATTCTATGTCTGTGAATACAATTAGGGTAATATTAGGCCTAAATATTAAGGATGGAAGTAATTTAGTATGCTTTTAAAAAAATCTATGTATAAATCAAAATTATTTAAAATAAAATCTAGAATAGTAGCATAAATACCACATTTTATTTCGCTGTGCTACAGAAGTTAATGCAGGAGTCTATAATACCAAAATATTGTAAAAACACTCTAAGCTAGTACTCTACCTTGTAAATAATTTAAACATCAGGCATTTTTCTAATGAAATTATAAAAATATTAAACTCACTAAAATAAAACCTTTCTCAAGTAATAAAATGTGGGAGAACTGAAAACACAGTTCTGATTGTCTTGATATACCATAGGTATATTTTTCTTTTTAAGCCCATGGAATAATGTTAGAAAACAGTGCCAAAGAGTTAGAACATGAGTAAACTGGGAAATGTAATAAAACAGTTTAGAGTTTTAATGCACTTTATGAAATGTGAAATTTTTGAAACGATAATTATTTTAGGCCTTTTCTAGACCTTCTTAATTTGTTGCTATAAAAAGAGATAATAATTCCTAGCTAATGAAAAGTAGAGACTACAAGGAATTCAGTCTGAATGTTTAACCAGTGTCTAGAATTTCTCAATACAATTAGGTGTAAACCATTCTTAACTCTTACTTTTAAATTAAATTCTTGACCTTTCCCAGAATTGTTCATCTCCAAACTTTAATAATTTTGCCACCAGCATTAAAAGTAGCCTCTTTGTTTAAAGAGATTGTATTCTTCTGGCTTCTTACAGCAAAATTTCTATAATATTTATTTACTACATTGAAACAGAAGTTTTTTTTCCCCAATGACTTATCCCTTTGGAAATCTTTAAAAATTGCATATTGACATATTGATGGTAAAATGGATAAACAGTACAGTGTAGTAGCAGTTCTATGCTGACCTTTGCATAATTATTAGAAAGAGGTATAAGAGTAATATATTGCCCTTTATATTCTGCACAGACCACTTGCTACCTCATTCGAAGGCCGACATGGCAGTGTGCGCTATTGGGTGAAAGCCGAACTGCACAGGCCTTGGCTTCTGCCAGTAAAATTAAAGAAGGAATTTACAGTCTTTGAGCATATAGATATCAACACTCCTTCGTTACTGGTAAGGATTGACATAATGCTTCACTCCTTGTTTTTGGCATATAAATACTAAAGAATAACTACCTAAACTATGCAGTCTTTGTAATTTTTAAATAGTGGTTTTATTTTAAAACTCCACAGATACTTTTTTTAAAAAAGTATGGTCAAGAGCACACAATTTAGTGAAGGATGTGCTCATATTTTCTGATAATGTAATAACTAAGTAAATTTGAATAGTAAGAACTAGTATATGGTATGAAATCTCTCTTACTCAGAAGGTAACAGCAATAACAAAAAAAATAGGTCTGTTCCCTGGATAAATTTAGTAGCGGAGGAACAGTAATATAAATTATTATAAGATAATATCACTTACCTTGAAAGTATCATAATCTAAAGTTTATACTGCTTTGTATTATTCCAAAGTAGGGATAGTTGTCAAATGATGGGGAGATAATCATTTTCATAAAAAAACTTAATTCCATTTTAAAAGAAGTATTTTTAATTGTATTTTTCACAAGATTCAAATTTGACTTTATTTGGTTTTAACCAAATGATAACATCTTTAAGCAAATACGAATTCATTTTAAAAAGCTTTCCTCTTTTTTTTTTTTTTTTTTACAAATATTTATTTTTGCATTCTCTAAAAAAGATGTTAACATTTGGGATTATAACCAAGTTACTTTCCAAGCTGCCTTTTTTTTAAGGCAATTAAATGAAATGTGGAAAGGGTTTTTTTTTTTTTTTTGGTTGGTTGGTTGGTTTTTAATTAGTATATATGTAAATGTGTGGGCTAAAACTGTGTTTGTGGAATATGGCATTAAGCCCTGTACCCTTTTTTCTTTAATTGAATGAACTTACATAAAGACAAAATAATAATATAATTCAGAAGTCATTGGTTTAGTTTTTTTTTCAAATGTATATTTGAATACGGAAGGGAAAAAAAGCAACCCTGCCTTTCCTTTTAAATTCTCCAAGAATTTAGGATTGTATTTTAAAACATTGAATTACTATCCCAACATACATTGATGTTTTTCTCTAACTTTATTTCTTACAGTCACCCCAAGCAGGCACAAAAGAAAAGACTCTCTGTTGCTGGTTCTGTACCTCAGGCCCAATATCCTTAAGTGCCAAAATTGAAAGGAAGGGCTATACCCCAGGTATGTATGAGGTGTAGTCCCACAAAAAATTGTCTTTCTTCACTTAGCTTTTGTATATAATGTTATAGTATTTCTACTAAATGCAAGCATGGTACAGTATTCTGTGATAAAGTTTAACATAAATTATACATCCAGTTTCCTTTTCTAAGTTGGAATATAGTCTCCTTTTTTAAGTAGCAATTGTAAATGAGTAGTTCATTTTACAGCTTCAAGTTACTTGTCCTTAGGACAGTTTTTCACCCACATAGTTCTTTAAACTTTTGAATGTTAGCCTAAAAATTTATATTTGGTTTCAGTTTGGGTTTTGTTTCTTTTTTAATTGTAGATATGTATTTTTTCCCTTTAGGTGAATCAATTCAGATATTTGCTGAGATTGAAAACTGCTCTTCCCGAATGGTGGTGCCAAAGGCAGCCATTTACCAAACACAGGCCTTCTATGCCAAAGGGAAAATGAAGGAAGTAAAACAGCTTGTGGCTAACTTGCGCGGGGAGTCCTTATCATCTGGGAAGACAGATACATGGAATGGCAAGTTGCTGAAAATTCCACCAGTTTCTCCCTCTATCCTGGACTGTAGTATAATCCGTGTGGAATATTCATTAATGGTATGTGTGTAGATTTAAGTTTTGTTGGGTTTTAAGTCAAAGTCATGAGGATATAATTACCCAGGATTTGATTTTTATATTCCATGTATGATCTATGCAAATACTTATAAATCTTTATCTAATTTAAGTTAAACTATTAATTGTACCTTAAATGATGATGTAAATGTACCTAACAGTGTGGTACATAATGGAGAAACTTCTTGAATATCATATCATATGCATATAAGTAAAAAATGAAGTAAATGAGGGCCTCAAATAACGTTAAAATTGGGTTACTAATTTTTAAGAAGGAAATAATACTTGGCATTCTTAACCTAAAATCTCCTTTCAACATTAGGTATATGTGGATATTCCTGGAGCTATGGATTTATTTCTTAATTTGCCACTTGTCATCGGTACCATTCCTCTACATCCATTTGGTAGCAGAACCTCAAGTGTAAGCAGTCAGTGTAGCATGAACATGAACTGGCTTGGTTTATCCCTACCTGAAAGACCTGAAGGTAATTTGATAATATATACCTAAGCTAAATCATTTGTGATTATTTTCAGTAACATAATTTTGCTTCTGATAATTTGATTAGATAAGCATTGTCTGTTGTCTATACCCAAAGAGAATATGTATGTCCATAATGTTAGATTTAAAATGTATATCCCCCTAGTTTTGATCATAAAACGAATTATTATTATTTTACCTTGACATTCCTTTTTAATACCTACTATTCTGTGTATTTTGACATGCATAAGAACGTGCTGTTCGAATTGCGTGTATCTTTTTCCTTTAGCACCACCCAGCTACGCAGAAGTGGTAACAGAGGAACAAAGGCGGAACAATCTTGCACCAGTGAGTGCTTGTGATGACTTTGAGAGAGCACTTCAAGGACCACTGTTTGCATATATCCAGGAGTTTCGGTTCTTGCCTCCTCCTCTTTATTCAGAGGTAAGCACCAATTCCTCAACTGTGAAATGGGCTGGCTTTCTTGGGAAAGAGCACTGCAGACTTTTTAAAAAATACAGTTGGGTTTGATTAACATGATAATAGAAAAGCAAATAACAACAGATTCAGATACAACACATTAAAAATTTGATTACGGTTGTCATCAATATTTACTAAATTTGACCCAGAAGTAGGACTCTTCACTTACATTATTGGGGAAATAAAGATAATGATTTAACCTCATGCTTGCAAAATGCCAGTTAAAGGAATAATTAATATTTCAAATCATCCGTAGAACTGGAATTTTGTAAGCATTGACTAAATAGCTAGAATTTATCTTACTCATCACCCTTTCCAATTTAATTCTTGCGTATTTTAACAGTCTCAGTGATAGGGGAAATAAAATTTGAAATAACATCTTAAACAACATTCTTACATTGTTGGATTATTTTTATTCATTTCATTGATGACAACTAAGCACTTAAATGAATTAAACATGGCCCTTACTTGGGAGAAGCTCACAGACCAATGAGAGAAAAAACTTAGAAGTAAAATAATACATTGAAGAATAAGTAGTCCTCATGAGGTGGTTGAGTCCAGGCAGAAAGACTAGCATATGCAAAGGCAAGAAGGCGAGGGAGAACAGCAATTTTTAGGACACTTCAGAATGCATGTATACACACAGTACATGTGTATAGAGGGGCTCTAAAGTTGGCCTGGATAATACTATATAATACCAGATAATTTTGTACATCATTAGAATCCGTTTTTTCCTTCTGGCTCCTGTAGTTCAGACAGCTATTCTACAATGAAATATTACTCCCAAATAAGACATAAGAGGGATTATTTCACTCTTGAACAAATTGCTCTTTTTTATACTGGAACATTCAGTTTTCCTTGAATGTGGTTAATAGGAGATCCGCTTTATTCATTGATTATAGGATATTCAGAACCTGTTCTTGCGAATTCTTGATTAGACGTAATTTTTCTATCCCAATTCAAAAATGTTCCATTAGATGTTAAGCATTCTCCATCTTGTTAGAAATTTGAGATTGCATTTTTGTTCTGACATTTCTGATTTGATCTGAGGCTTCCTGGCTGGCCGGCAAGCATTTTTTAAAAATGGCAATCTTAAGTATCTACTTTTAAGTAATTTGTCATAAAATTCTACTTCCTCCTTTAAAAAGGAACTGAAGATAATTAAGTGAATTAAAAAGTTTCAAAACTTCGGATTCTCCCACATTTAAGTGCAAGTAAGTGGGTCTTGTCCAAAGGTTCTTTCAGTAAAAGTGATTTATTAGACCCAACAATTTGCTTTCCTGTACCCATTCTGTTTATATCTGAAAAGCTACTAAAATACATTCACTTATATGAATATATGTGCACATGTGTATATGAAAGTCACTCCAGGGGTAAAAATGGTGGGAAACCTCTGGGACATTTTGGGTTCAGCATTGAGGGTTCTTGAACACTGTATACCTAGGCCCTCTCTGGGGTTTTACACCCTTTAGTTACAACCTCAAATAAGCACCAGAAACATTGTTTACACAACTACACTCTTCCCAAAGCATAGAAAAGAGTTGACTTTTTGTAGAAGAATGAAAGGAATACTTTCAAGACACCATGGCCATGAAAACGTTCTCCATTGTGTATATATGAGTCTTAAGTACTACTAATTGCTGAGTAAAAACTCCACCGTCTGATAAAATTTTACCATTAGCTTTGTAAAAGAGAACTATTGAACATACCATTTTAAATATTATTAATCTAATAACTGAATATCAGGCACTTAATAACAGAACCCTTTCCTCCCCAAATTGTGTACTTTCTGGTTCCATTTCTCAACTAGTACTCAAAATCTTCATTATTTTATTCAAGCTTTATCAAATAACTCTGTAGATTTTTTCTGTCTTCTTCCTAGATTGATCCAAATCCTGATCAGTCAGCAGATGATAGACCATCCTGCCCCTCTCGTTGAAGGAACACTTGGTTAAATCAAGTTGATGTGGTTTCCGAACTGTATCTCTTCCCGGCTGAAGACAGAAGAATCTTGGAGACACGTTTTCAGAGGAAGTGGAATTGCTTTTGCCCAGAAAAATGGCGAATATATGAAACAACCAGTGATCATGCTTTAGAAGCCTACAGCAACATTCTGGGACTGCTCCAATATGCTTGAAGATCTAAGCTTTTCTCCTTTAAAACTGGCACATACTAAGAACAGTCTTCTTAGCCTATGGTTATACGTGTCAACACACCACGTTGTAAAGAGGGACGATTTCCTTCTTTTGATTTGAAAATTTGCACATGCTCAATGCTTACATTGTGCAGTTTGATGTCACTACAGCTTTTTTTTTTTCCATTTATGCCAGACTCGATACTCTTAAAACTTGTCTGTGGTCAGCACAAGGAACAAAAGAAAGCTTTGAAAAAACTTTAACACGAAAAAAAAACGCACTGACATTTTTTTTTCTAACTTAATATAGCCTGGACTTCACCTGCGTATGCACATGCTCAGAATTGTCCACTAGGCTGACCGTGTATCACCTCTTCAGCTTGGATCCTATTGTGGATTTATTTACAAACATCAAATGCCTTCAAGCCAATCCTTCTTGCTGTATGTTTTGCAGCCTACTGTAGTAGATACGCAACAGATCTGTGGGAAAAGAGATGAGAGGAGGAAGCTAATACGAGACTGTCAAGATTGTATACCTTCTTGATTTCTTTTAAGAATTTGTTGCCTTTCTACTATTACAGCAAAGCAGCATTTTGTTACTGACTGCCTAAAATCACTTAATCTCAGGTGAACGCATCACTTGCCAAACTGTTGGAATGCTATTTGTGTTTTGTTGCACTGTTATTTTTTTGTTTGGTTGGTTGGCGTTTTGGAGAGGGAAATTTGAAAAAGGGACATACACAAAAGTGATAGCCCACCCGCATTCCCTTTTTATCATTACATATAAGAAGAAACTAGCAGAGCTAAGAATGGAGTAAAGCAAGGCAGTATGGCAGGCACCAGCAGAGAGTTAAGGCTGTTGCTCTTAAAAATTACTGTTGTTTTTATTATGATTTTCAAAGTGTGAAAGTTTCCCAGTCACTGGAGAAGAGGGAAAAGTACATTTATTTTTATACAGTTACTTAATTACCTCCAAAACATTAATGTTGGAAATCATTTTTGCTGGTGCAGAGTATTTTAATGAGCAGGAATATATATATATATGTTTGGGTTATGATTAGAGAGCTCAATTTATGCATTTCCTATCCTGCTCAAGCTTGACAGAGCTTGAAAACCCAAGTTGATTCTACAAGTACATAACTTCAAAATGACAAATACTACAGTGTGTGCTGGAATATAATAACTTTTGTATTTTTGTGGGGTTTTTTAATGAAAATATTTTTTCTCATTACATAACATTTTGCTGAACATGAGAAATCACTCACTGAGTATATGTAGATAAGATAAAAAAGTGAATACATTGGTAAATTATAGTTTACATTAAAGATAATTTACAGTTGTCTCATACCAGCATTCATGATAACACTTTAAAACTGCTTTTTACAAAGTACCAAGTGTACTGATTGTCTTATTTTAGAAGGAATTCAGCTCTGATGTTTTTAATGGGAAAATTCACATCTCGGATGTTGTAACATACATGTGAAATGGGTGTTACATCTATCCTGCCTTTTAACCCCACAGTTAATAAAGTGGCTGAAAATAATAGTAACTCTGGCTTGGTGCTTGACCTGGTTAAATACTGTCTTAAAGCTTCATACAAAACAAATAGGCTTTTCCATAAGTGGCCTTTAAGAAAACATGGAAGACAATTCATGTTTGAAAAACGCTGACAGGGTGAAGAAAGCCCAGTGTAAAAATGAATCGCGTTTTAAGTGATTCAGTTAAAGGGTTTGGGCTCCCGTAGCAAACTAATACTAGATAATAAGGAAATGGGGGTGAAATATTTTTTTATTGTTGTTAAATCATTTTGTGAATGTCCCCCTCAAAAGAAGCTAGTGGAATATTTGGCATAAAGGGCATTTGGTGGTTTTATTTTTGTTTTGGGGGGGATTGTCTGAAAATCCCTTTTCTCTCATGTCTAACTGACTAGGGAACAATTGTTGATATGCATAGCATTGGAATACTTATCACCACATACTGTTATAAATAACACAAGAAGCAAGAATGACCAATATTCTGATAATTGGCTTAGAGTCACAAAATGTGATAAAATTTTGAATACATAAAACTTTATCAAAGTTTTATTTTTCCCCATTAAAGTATTTCTTTACTTTTCTTAGAGGCATTAACTTTACTCTTTTCTAAATATTGGTCAATTCCTGACATATAAGATGTGAGGTTCACAGTTGTATTCCAGTATTCAAGATAGAGTCCTGATTTTTCAATTAGGAAAAGTAAAATCCAAAATGTTAGCAAAACAAAAGTGCAATATTAAATGTTTGCTTTATAGATTATATTCTTTGGCTATTTGTAATTTCTCTTTTTTTTTTTTCCTTTTTTATTTGGTGCTGAATATGTCCTTGTAGGCTCTGTTTTAAGAAAACAATATGTGGGAAATGATTTAATTTTTCCTATTGCTCTTGTGGAAAATAAAGTGTTTTTTTTTCTTTTTTATAAAATGGTTGAGTTTTATTTGAATATTCAGTCATATTAGTAACTCATCATACATGCAAGACTATGATTAAACTCTAAGCCATTCTGTGTAAGAATTCTAGATCTCTAAAGGAAATTACTGAAGGCTTAGAATTTTAATTTCAAATTATTGTTTTAGTTAATTCATTATTATGCATGCTTTTTTTAATAAATAACTTAAAGTTAGAAATATATGAACCAAACTTTTACCCAGGTACTTTAACATACCAATTCCCTCACTGATTTGTCCATGTTTCTAGTATTTCATGAGCACATAAATTTAAAAGTTACATTAATCAATCTTAGGAAAACTCAACTTTTCTAAGTTTTAAAGCTAAGTATTTTTGTCAGAACATTGAACTTCATTTTAAGATCAGAAGTACTTTTGGTCTCACATTTAGAAATTACCTTTTTTTTAGTGTTTATACATTATGGATGAGCTATCAAGTTGCCTTACTATATGATTCTCCCTTATTTCTCAAATGTATACAAAAAACATTAAAAAGACACAAATATATTTATAATCAATTTTGTAGAAGTATACTGTCATCCTTGTTAACTAAAAGCCAGCAATCTGCATGTCTTAACAGAGTTAAAGTGGCTGGTGGAAGAGGAATTATAACATGAGAAGGGGAGATGTAGATTCTGGATTCTCTGATATTAGGTGTAGTTTTGAAAAAACACAAGTTTTGATTTCTTCATCTACAAAGTGAAGCTGTCCAAAGTCCTTTTCATCACTGCAGGCATGAGATTGTAATACATCTTCAAGTAAAGAAATAATGTACTTTAACACTGGTAATTAAATATACTGTTTCTGAGTTTGCATTAAATGCATTTGAGTTCAGTACATGCTTCAAGTTACGCGTGACACAGTTACATGGCTCTTTTTCACTGAATCATCTGTACTTTGCAAATTTCCCTGGTCATTAATAATGACAATGAATTAATGGCTGAGTTCTGTATATTTATCAAGACTTGAGTGTAACAGAAAGACTAGCTTAAGCAAAAAACCATTAACTAGTAATTTCGGGGGTGAACTATATAAAGTATGTTTGGATCCAGAAATTCAAATACTTACATTATTGTTTCTAACCTTTGTCACTTGCCCTTTTCATATTAGCCTTACTCTTTCCTTATCTTTTGTGTTAGACGGGCAAGGAAAGATGACTCCAGCTTTTACAGCTCACAGAAGGAATGCCATCTAGAATCCCCAAATCACTTGTTACAGGAGATTGATTGGCCAATCCCTGGGTCATGTTTCATGCCACAAAAATGGGCTTCCTAATAGAGAGTTCTGTCACCAGAAAAAGGGAGAAAAGAGCTCACTATACCCTTGCTATTTCAAGTGTTGTCCAAACCAGCATCAATGACAACCTAGGAACTTGTTAGAAAAGTAGATCAAGATCTATCCTAGAATATTGACCCCAAATACCTGTTTACATGATTCCTAGGTGATCTGTAAGTATAGTAAAGCTTAAGAAGCTCTGTGGCACATCAAAGAAAAGACATGAAAACATTGAATAAGTAACTTTTCATGAATCCCAAGCTGTAACTGAACTGAGGATTTGGGACACTGAAGTGAAAAATAATCATGCGTTTTTAATCCCAAAGCATATTTATGGCTTAATATTTTTGAGACAGAAAACTTTGTGACTGTACTACTGAGATGGTGGCAATTATACCTTCAAAATTATGATGTTAACAATCAGCAGTTCTCAAAATTTACATGACTGAATGACTAGTTTGTCTTTTTCATTCCTTGATTTCAAAATCAATACAGAGGGAAGACACATCATTGCAATTTATGGGAAAAAAATATTGATATAAAAACATTTATTTTGGCTTTTGAGGAATGCAGTCTGCAATCTTTTTATGATAAAAGACATTTAGGAAAATAACCAGGAGATGTGGTAAACCCATGAACATTGAAAGGTCACTTCAAATTCAGACAAATTAGTTTAAAAATCCAAAAGCGCATGACCAACTGGCAACAGAACCAGTATCAGTTTTTGTTGACCATCACAAAGTTAAACATACAAGGAAAAGACTTGTTCAAACCAGCCTCACAGATACCAATTTAGACAAATGATATTAAGATATCACATAGAACCAAAAAACAAAGTTGCTTTAGAATAGTTTTTGGCATTTACATGTTAAAAGTTTGTAGCCTAATGTGATTGAAGAAAATAAATGTTTATGCCATTTACATTAAGAACTTCTGCTATATCAGAACTACTTCTAACTGGAAACAGATTCTTGCTACTTCTAAATTCAAGACATATCAATTTCCAATTCAAACAAAATGATTATGACCTCTAGCAATCATAGGTTTCTAAGAACATTAATAAAATTAAAATACTGAGTTAGAACATCACTTTGTATAGTTTAGAGGTCTGTTTACTAGTTCTATAAACAGTCTGACTAGTGAATAGAGGGATGTGAAAGATTAAAATACACTGTCCTAATTTTTAACCTTATGGAATGATGTCTATTTTGCCAACTCAGATCTAACAGTGATGATACAACTAATGAAAGTCCAACTAATGAAAGTAACACTGTTACTACTTTACATGATATATATTTTTGCCAAAAGGAAAAGCTATCTAATCCTTATTCAATATAGGAATGTATACTTCTTCGGTCATTTTTTCCCAAATGAATTGATAGTTTAAATAATGATAGAAATGCAAAAAATTATTAGAATAAACAGCCAGTTTCTGCTTTATTTGCTTTTTTTTTTCTTTTAAAGGAAATCAACATTTCCACCATCTAGTGCAAGGCACATTTCATAATCTAGACATCTTAACAGGTCTGAATCCCTAAGAGTATAACTCAAAATGTTTAGAAAAACAGGAACTAAGATATAGCACATGCATCACACAAACAGGATGCTGGCAGCCTATACAACCATACCCAGAACCTATAAAAACTAAATCAACATGCTAAATTCCAAAATGACAAAAGAGGAGAAGCTATTCTTTTGCTGAAACTATCCCTTCACTATTCTAGAAAACTCTTGTGAAGAAACAGCCATCGGGGTATATGCTGTGCAGAGAAGCAGTAGACAAATGCTTCCGGCTGGTGAGCTTTTTTATCAGTGCCTCAAGCAGACCGATCAGGGAAAGTCCAATAAATTCCCTCATTACATTGTCCCCTGTGTTAGGTTCCTATGGCTGCCTTAACAAAGCATCACAAACCAGGAGACTTAACAACAAATGAAATTTATTCTTTCACAGTTCTAGAGACTGTAAGTTCAAAATTATGGCAGGGCTATGTTTCCTCTGAAGCCTGGAGAGGAAAATCTTTCCTTGTTGCCTCTTGCTTCTGGTGGTGCCTGCAATTTTTGGCATTCCTTGGTTTATGTATGTCACTGGAATCTCTGCCTCTGTTGTCTAATGGCCATCTTTTCCTTTGTCTCTTTGTCTCTTCACACTGCATTCTCCTTTCTAAGTCTCTCCTCTTCTTATAAGGACACAGTCATGTTGGAATAAGTGTCCACCCTACTCCAATAGGACCTTATATAAATAATTACATCTGCAATGACCCTGTTCCAAATAAGGTCACATTGTGAGATAGTGGAGCTTCAACATATCTTTTTGGGAGACACAATTCAAACCAGAACATCTTCCTCCCCTCCAAAAAAAGAAAACATGTTAACAATGTGGTATCTGCAAGGAAAACCTACCTCTTTAGGGAAAATACAGTTAGCTATTTCTCATTTTATATAGCAGATTTAGTCCTGAACTGTAAAATCAGTAGAGACCAAAGGAAACTCCCCCTCTCCCCCAACACACATACCTTTTTTCCTGTGGTGGGTGAGCACTCATCTGGGAGCTAAGAAACCAAAATTCAGTTCTGCAGATACTAAGTGGCTGAATGAACTTGAACAAATCTGGGGCCTCGTTTCCTGTTTCCTCATGTAAGAAACAACTCTTCCAGCAATACCTTTCTATTTACAGTACCTGATGTAATTGAGTTCAAATACCGTAGCTTGTGTTCAGGCTCTGGTCTTTAAGATTTTATATTACTGTAAAATTTATAATTTCCCTCTACTTAAACCAATACCATAGTTTAAAACTTAAACAATTGAATTCACTCTAGAAAACAGTTTGGAGTATTAGATAGGTTGGTACTTTATTTCAAACAGTAAAAACAACCCTTGTTCTTTTAAAGCTAGCCACAATATCATCCAATAACCTCAATTTTTTTAAGAAAACAATGTGTCAGGAATCAAGAATCCTAGGTTCCCCTCTTCCTCTAGCTAGTTGATCACTGTGTACATGTCAGTAAATCTCTGGACCTCAATTTCTTCATTCTATATCAATAAGACTGAAACTTCCCCATGACTTCTGTGATTTCTTCTAGCCACATAGTCTACCTTCTATTCAATAGGGGTGAAATTCAAGTAAGATTCTACTTTTGGAGACTGGTTTGGTTATTTAAGCTTAAGTCACTTTTCAATTCTAGAATGAAGATATGTAGTTTTACCTAGCATTGAGCAACTTTACTATATACTCTTAATGCCATGATATAGGTACAGACTTTAAAGACCTCAGGACTTGAGTAAGTCTCTTAATAAGGAATATATTTAGTTGCATAAAACTTAAGACAGCAAACACTATTTCATAGGAAGAACAGTTGAGTCTTATTTATAAGAGTCAGAAGACAGTAAAACTTCTGAAGAAGATTTGGCTAGTGCTGAGGAGCAGCTGCAAAGTCACCTGTCCTACTTATTTATGGTAAAGATACTGGTGACTCTGGCTTACATAAGTGGGGGTTGGAAGACAATAAGGCAAGTTGAAATGTTCCTGTCCTTTGAAGGGAAGTTGCATTGTTTCTCTGTTCACCTTAATGTTGTTTACTTCAAAGATAATCTCTAATTTAGTGTCAACACTGCATACTCTCAGGATGAAAAAGTGAACATGGATATTCTGCTTGGGACAATGCTACTAAGGTATAAATAAAGAAGGAAAACCTGGAGAAAAAATGCAGTACAACGTTTTAGCTACAGTCCCCCCTTATTACACAGTGAAATTTCCTTCCAAAATACCCTTGGCTCAGCTCTAATGGAATACAACGTAATAGAGTTTTGTTACCTTAGGGTATTAGCTACACCATTCTATGCTTCTTTGACAGTTAGTTTTCTTGATTCAATAAAGGAGAAGAAAATTGCTCTGATTTAAGGAAAAATCTATTAACTCCTTTAGTTCTCTAAGGTACTATTCTTCAGTACGCTGAAGCACTAGCTTACAAAATAACATCATAGAAATCGAAAAACTCTGACCAAGTAGAACCTGGAGTATATATTCCCAAATTAGGGGGAAGATTGTATGTCTGTCTGCCTTAATCTTCCTCCTAAGGCCATGTAGAGTGGTTTGTATAAGAGAAATGGCACACATATATTTTTCTTCAGCCTTTCATATAAATACCATCCTGCAGAGCTCCTACAATATGGCAGTTACTGTTCAAGGTCTCTTTATGTATATTTATCTTATTCACCCTAACCGTCATTTTCAAAGATCATTATTACATCTGCTCTTTATTTGGGGAAACTATTTTCAAGGGCTGAGCAACTTTCTCAAATCACACACCTATCAAATTAAAGACTAATGATTCACATCCAGGATTATCTGGATTTAAAGCCTGACATTTTACTATCACACTACATATATTATTAATTAACCCCTTATCGGAACCAAGGCTTGTCTTCAGAAGTCCCAGTTTGCACAAAATCCACTCATCCACACCAGAGACCCATAAGAAGTAGACACTAGAATGGTAACTATTGTTAGTAGAAGAGGAGAAGAGGTTGGAGGATCTATAATAGTAGGTAGGTATGACTGTGAGCAGCTCTGAGCCCCTAAGGGAAGAGGAGGGAATATACAGGCATACCACCACACATTGTCTTCACAGATATATCGAGATCCAACCATCAACAGTCGCTGCTGTTACAGGGAAAAAGGTCAGTGAGAGCTGAGCTGACAAGGGGAGAGGACCAGATAGGCCCAGGAGAGAGGACCTGATTTCAGGGGGAAAACTAGGTCACAGCACAGTGCCATGCTCTCCCAGGCACCTTGCCCAGTGGGCATGCCTCATGATGGTACCTGGACTAGTCTGACAGTCAGATGACTCCTCTGAAAACTGAGCTAACTAACCCCTCATGTGAGGGGAAAACCATCTTAGCTCATCAGGTCTTTGGTGTATGAGTGATAAACAATGCTCAAAACATGCAATTAAATGGAAGTGGGAAAGACACTTGACTTTAAAACATCTCTGAGGCACACTAGGCATTTTGGGTTTTAAACAACTAACAATTATCCATTCAGTCATCAAGCTAACCACAAATGTTCATTCCTGAGAAAATCAGAATGAAATCCATTAAATTTCCAAGTCTTCAAGCCTTACACCATTATGTCGCTCGCTATTGCTCAATCCTTCAGGGTGATGATGACACTATCAGCTCTCTCCTTCCCATGCACCTCTCTATGCATTTTCTCAAGGAGATCATTCATTTCCTTAGCTTTGATTGTCAACTCTATGACAATGATTCAACTCTCCATTACATCCAGCCCTACTTTTCTTATCTCTCTGCCCTTCTCGATGGCATTACTGATATTTTACTCAGTAAATTCTCCATTCTCTAAAAAACTGGTATTTCTAAAATGAGCTCTTTATCCTTCCCCATGTACCTGACTCCACTCCCATGCCTTCCTCCTTCTGGAGTTTCTGATCTCTGTCAAAAGAGCCACTCTCCTCACCCATTCACTCCCTGCCCCAAATCTTCTCCATTCCAATCATTTTTTAAAGTTTTCTGTCTTCTCTGGGAGACCACTATTATACCTGGTCCTTTCCCTGCATTCCCATTGCTACCTTACTGGTCTAGGTATTTATCCTATCACACACTTCTTACTTCCTTCTACCCATTCCAAAAATCCCTGCTTAAGCCTCAATTCCTGCATGAAGTTTTTTTTTTGACCCATCCAACCCTCATTGATCCCTACCGCTCTGGAATCCCCTCCGCATTTATCTTACCTCATAACATTTTTTCTACTTTCCATTTGCCTCCTCACTAAGTATTTCAGCCCATCCCACCCCACTCTCAACTATGACAATGCCTGGTCCAGCCTGAGTACAGGACAGATGCTCAAAAAATTTCTCAACAATGGTTAACATTTGGACACTGTTATATATAATGAGTGTGTCCCCTATCCCTCCATTCATAAACCTTAATGCCCAATGTATCTGAAGATGGGGTCTTGAGAAGGGAATTAGGGATACATGAAGTCATAAGAGGGAGACCCTAATCTGATAGGACTATGGCCTTATAAAATTAGGGTGAGAGACCTCTCCCTCTGTCTCTCTGTCTGCCATCTGAGGACACAGTGAAATGACAGCCATCTGCATGTGAGCAAGAGAGTTCTCACCAGAACCCAACCACCATGGCACCCGAATTTGGACCTCCCAGCTTCCAGAACTGTGAGAAATTAATTTCTGCTGTTTAAGCCACAGGGTCTAGGTATTTGTTATGGCAGCCTAAGCTGATGAGACAGGCACTGAGGAAAACTGGTGTTACCAGTACTGCTTTCATTCTCCTTTGACTGTTTCATCCTCATGAAGAAAAGGGAAGAAGGACTACCATGTGACAATCCTAATTGATGACATTCCTTCCTGGCTATGCAACAGAAGTGTTTCCGTCCAGCTTTCTACCTCTCCTTCATGATAATAGTTTTCTTTATGCCACACCTTTCAGCCATGAGAGTTGGATGAGCTAATGAAGAGTAAGCCCTGGTTAGCTTAGTCTTGTTACCTTGGCCACAGTGAATCATTCAAGGATGAGCAAATAACCTAGTGCTGACCAGAGGGATGTAAGAAGAATTTTTTGAGTATTCCTGGAAAACTTCCTTGCTCTCACCAAAAACTTGGCAAGACAGACATTCTCTCTTTCACAGGAAAGTGTTGTATGTGGAACTACTTCAGCTGTTCATTTATTGTGTAGGAAGCCAGGCTAAAAATGAAGCCAACCCTGAGAGGCAGATCTGAGAGATTCAAAAGAGAAGTAGAGCCAGAGCCTTGATCTGACATGCCTGAAGCCTGCATGACCTCTCCCCACACTTGCACTAATAAATTTCCTCCATTGCAAACTTGAGTCTGGCTTTCAGTTACTTGCAACCAGAAACATCTTTCTTACAGAAGAGAGAGTTAAGCCCATGACAATGAGGAAATTATTATTCACAGGAGAAAATTCAAAACTTCTCACTGTGTGTCAATCTGACCCAATGCAAACCCCAGTGCTATATACAGACATTTGCAGCTATTCCCCAGTACTGTATCTCTGTGAGCGCTGTTCCAGCCCACAGCCTGACACACTTTATTCCAGTACACTGTACTGACATTATATTAATTTGCCCTTTCAGAACAGCAAACTAAAATCCCTGACAGAATAAATAGAACAACAGAATGAATACTTGGAAAGGCAACACAAAGGCATATATTTAGGAGGACCAAAACTCCACTAAGAACTGAGGAAAGACACAGAAAATCCTGAGTTCCACTTTCTTAGCCGTAGAATAGGAGTCAGCATTTTAACAACTGTGGGAGCCAACTGCAAGCAGCTGGACTTTTGTTGTAGTTGGGATAATACCCCTAGCTAAGCTCTGTTAATGATTCAGGAGTCAGAAGCCTAATTTTTTTAAAAATTATTTTCATCAGGAAAGTCCAAAGGAGGGATCTAATAACTGCAGATTAAGATCTAGGAAGAAAACTTTAAAGCTGGACCCAGAGATTATAACATCAAATGCCTTTAGAGACCAGCCAGGTACTATGTAGTGAGTTGTGTGCAGTGAGAAGTGAAATGCACGGAAGCTACTGCTCTGTCCATAGTGCCCAGGGGCTACTCAGATCCAGCTGAATGGTGCTCTGTACAAATAACAACCTTGTGTTATTAGACTTACAATTTTTTTCAGGATAAGTTGGAAACGTGTGTGTGTGTGAGAGAGAGAGAGAGAGAGAGAGTGAGTGAGAATGAGAGAGAGAGAGAGAGAGAGAGAGAGAGAGAGAGAGAGATCAGCTATCTGAAAAAAGCACTGTTCAGTACAGAAAAGGAAAGAAAGAAAAAGAAAGTCAGTGAGCTATTGCTCTGAGTGTTCCTTTAAAGAAGTCATTTTAGAGGAATCTGGGGAGCAGACCACCTGAGCATCATTTGCAAACTATGATCTCTTCTCTCCCCACACACCTTGAAAATACTCTGTGCAGAGCACATAAAGTTGGGCAGGAAACAGCCAGCACTAGAGCAGGGCTGCTTTACCATCAATGTGCAAATAAGAACTCCCTGAGAATCTTGTGAAAATGCAGATTCTGACTCTAGCAGGTCTAAGGTGGAGCCTGAGATTTGCATTTCTCAGGAGCTTTCCAGAAGCTGCTCCTTCACACTTTGACTGGCAGGTTTGTACAATAGGTTTTTACAACTTGTTTTGACCACAACCTAAACTGAGAAATACATTTTACTTGGCAAGCTAGAACACATATACAAAATAGGCATATATTTGAAACAGAGATAAAAGTTATTTTATTACATGGGTTGTACCTTGGTATTTTTTATTTGACTTTTCTTTTTTACCCTACCATGTTTTATTATATTTTATTCTTTTTAAACTCTGGTTGTGATTCATTAAGTAGTAGTTTTCATGACCCACCAATCAGTTATGATACAATGTTTGAAAAACAGTTCTATTAAAGTTTCATTCAAACCCTTTCTATTACATTTTCTTTGATGTATCCTTCTATCACTCCAAAGGACAGAACAAAAAAGAAAAACTGTAACTGTTTTTTGAGGAATGTAGGTCTGCTGAGATGAGCACTTACTATTTTCCAAGAGTATGATTAAGCACATGAGCCCTAGGACCACCCTACAGGATTCTAATCCTGGCAGAGCCACCCACAAACTGTGAAGCTTTGAGCAAGTTATTTAATCTTTCTTTGTCCACTTTCCACATCTGTAAAACATTCAATAATACAAACTCCCTATGGGGCTTTTGTGAGGCTTGCTGTCTATGTAAAATTGTGTATGTATAGGAGAATGTATTGCACACAGCACATGCCATTGACGTGGCTGTCATTGTCATCACTATTACTAATTATTTTGTAGGAGTTATATCATTTAGCTTTCAGTAATCTTATGGGATAGATAATATAACAGAACTGTTAGATGGCCAGTTTACAACCATTCCCATCTACTTCTTTATTGAATTCCTATTTATTCAGGGCTCCCATCCCTCACAAGTGACTCAGGAGTGAATCCAAGCTGGTAAAGTGAACACAGTCAACCCTCTCCCCTTGCCAGCGATAGGTAAGGAAGAGCATGTGAATCAGTTCTGGCCAATGAACCACAGGGTATCTGGGAAATGTTTCCTCTCCCTTAAAGTAAAACTGAAGGAAGAAACATCCTATTTTCTTTCACTGTATGCTTTTATGTCTAGATGTACAGAAACTGCAGCATGTATTTGGCAACTATGTGGGAAGCCAGTAGAAAACAAAGTGAAAGCCATGCTCGTGGATACAGGTAGGCATGGTTATCCTCTCCAGAACAGGTGGGGAAGGTGAGGGATAAAACAGGTGTAGGAAATTTCCAGAGGACACATTCAGGAAGTTGCCTATTCTTTATCCACCATTCTACAATAATCCCACTTTTTAAAAAATACAATTATTTTTTAAAGTGCCCTGAAGATATTAATTGATGGATATGGAAAGCATTTCCGGAATCAGCTGTCCACCTTAAGATTGTTAAGGTCAGTTAAGATGGTCATTTGTTGAGGGTAGGTAGGATGTGATCCTGTTAACACTATATATTTACTTTATGCCATACTCTGCCAGTCTGTACATGTTTATTACTTTGCAATTACTTTTTTTATTACATGTCTATGGATTAGTTTCTTTCTAACTAGGCTGTTGATTCCACAATTATTCTGATAAACAATCTTAACCAGAGCTGTTATTGACTAGTAACAGGTTAACACATCCCTGTTTCCACACTGTTTTTAACATGCATCTTCCTTAAAAGAATTTAAATTCTTTGGAATTTCAGAGACTGTGACAGGGATATAAGAGTTATTTGGGGACAATGTAACCACTTTAAACTCTAAAAATAATACCCTATAAGGAGTTACTGTGGACTCTAGGTCTGAAATTTTTCTCTAAAACCTATCAGGCATAATATTCTTCATAGCATCCTGTCTTATTATTCCAGTGAACACAGGAATATCTAAATATAAAAAGTATTATATAGGCATGATGTTTAAAATCTATTAAGTCCCTTTACTAATTTACAACCACCTCACTCAGTTTCTTGAAACAATATTTTGATTCTAGGAATTTTATTTCATATTTCAACTTCTCTGAAATTGGATAGTATCTTGTAATCTTTGTTGGCCATGTAGGAATCATGATGCATTTTCCAATGATTGTATACAAACTTTTAGTTCATCTGGAGGCAAGACTGGAAAACTATGAACCCATGTCATTTTAGGATGACTTGAGTCATGGTGATTGTCTAAAAGCCTTCTGCTGACACCATTTGGTAAGACAGAAGAAAGCTACAGCGTCAAAACTTGTTAATAGGTGTCAGAAGCTTGGAGGAAAAAAAGCATACTGAGCATAGTAGGGCAGACTTTTTGAAAATGCTGCCCCATCATCTACAGGCATTGATAAATCTGATTCAAAAGTGAATTTGAAAATCTGGACGCCAAGGAAATTTTAGTAGTACCTTAACTAATTATTTGGTTTCCATTTTCCTTTTTTTATACACAAGCGTAAAATGTGACAAAAGTCTTTAAGTCTAAAAACACTCTTCCAAATAGCAAAAACAAATAATAATTCTAGGTGATAAAAAGAATTGTGTCATCATTTAATTGGCATTATGTTTTTCTTTCTTAATGATAGCTAAGATAATGGTGCATCTTCACGTCAATGGCTAATTGAAGCCTATGAATATGATATTATTCATAGAAGAGAAAACATGATCAGAAAGGCTAAATGACTCATACACACACACACACAGTTTCCATAGGATTAGAAGACAGGTCTTTTCTGTGCACTGCAATATTTTGCCTCTCCTTTGATGGTTATCTGGGTATGAACCAGTTCCCTAAGGCTCATTCGAGTTAAGCATTCAATTTGGAGATGATGTTTGCCACCCCTGGAATGTTAAGTGTATTTTTTCTCTAAGACACAGTGCATATGAAATGTAAAATGACATGGCAGGGATGTTTTCTCTCAATGTAAACTACTGTGAAAGAACTTGATTGTCCAGACTGTAGGCAGAAACTGCAGTCCTGTGAGACAGAGGCTGTATATGTTAAAGGGAAAACCACATTGTGCACACATGCTCAGTCTGCTAATACACATATGTTCTATCAGAGCCTATCAGCCCATGAAGAAAGTCGCAAGCTTTTGCTAGGTTAACATGCAAGGCACATGGTGTAAAATGTTCTGATGTCTAGATTATGTTTTAGAGTTGAGCTTCATTGATCAATTGAGTAAAGGAGTGATCAAAATTTTCCAAGGTTTTAAGATCTGAAAGTGCCTGAAAGGGAATTCTAGTCTGATCCCAGTGTTTGTAAGCTCAGATTATTACAAGCCCCTGCTGGACCATAAGTAAACAATTCCTTGAAAGAAAAAAATGTTCTGGGAGAAAAGTTGGAAACAATATACAAACTCCTAGACTGTGTGGTGGTGCTGAAGACCTACCAAGATTTAACTTATACCCTATGTTCAGAATGCAATGCTTTAAATTAAAAACAATAAATCTTTCTAAACTCCAGTTTTCTGCCAATAAAGATTTGGAAACTGAATCACGAAGCATTCAATTGAACAGATCTATGGAAGGGAAAGAACAAAATCCAAGAGAATTTACCCTGCTGGGAGGCCTTTAAAAACAATTTCAAAAACAATTTGCCAAAGGGACAGTTTATGGGTGTGCTGACTTGGGGAAGGGAGAGGATTTTTGAGGAGGGTGCAGACAGGGACAACAGAGAGCTTTATATACTATAAAAATACTAACAGAACCACTCTCAATCAGACCAATAATATTAAAATCCTTATACTAATTTAATTTTACCTTCTTTAAAGCAAGTAAAGAACTATTTTTTTTTATTTTGGTATCATTAATCTACAATTACATGAGGAACATTATGTTTACTAGACTCCCCCCATCACCAAGTCCCCCCAACAAACCCCATTATAGACACTGTCCATCAGCGTAGTAAGATGCTGTAGAATCACTACTTGTCTTCTCTGTGTTGCACAGCCCTCCCTATCACCCCCCCATTATACATGCTAATCATAATGGCCCCTTAGTTATGAACTATTTTAATAATAAACTAATTTAGGGCTAGATTTTTTCCCAAGGTGATTTCAATGGCTAGTCAAATTTAGAGATTTTGAGGTAGTCACTTATTCAACACAATTTTTTGCAAGCCCTAAGTTTAAAAGTGTTAAGTGGAATCTCTAAACATTGATTATTTCTTTATGAATTATTTTTCATGTAAATCTAAAATATCCAGGCCTTGCACTAAAACATCTGCTTAAGTTCTTTCATTTGTATTATTCCTTCAAATAATTTGGTAACCTTAAAGCAAACAAATAAATAAATAAAATAAAATGAAATATCCAGGCCCTATGTCCAAGAAGAGGAAAAAATAATCACCGGCCTAAACTGTTCTAAGTTACTGTCTTATATACATTTGCAATGTTCCTGCTTCCTCTTAAGGAAATATTATGTAAATAATCAGAAGCATATCTCAGTCATTCAGGGAGATTATGTAGAGTTGAAAGAAGACTTTGAGAAATATGTTCTTATAAAGTACAGGCAAAAAAGATTTTTGTTGTATTTTTTTTCTTATATTGATCCAAGTTTGTAGAAAACAAGTTTGAAATAATTAAACATTAATTTTGATAATGGAAAAAACCCCTTTTCCAAATCAGTTTCCATTTTTCCTTAAGATCCACACAAATTGAAATGTTATCATAGAATGCTCCCAAAAGAATTCAATTTTGTTGTGATTTTTCTATCAATTATTTTCAGAGAAGCCAGTCTGGAAATTTTTCACATTTCATGGATAATTTCAAACAAATAGTATCTACGTTCATATAGACCAGTGGTTCTCAACAGGGGCAATGTTTGCATCTCCTTTAATCTTGCTAAATCACAAGGGACATTTGGCAATGTCTAGATGCATTTTTGGTGTTCATAACTGGGGAGAGGAGGAGCCATTATGACATCTAGTGGGCAGAGGTCAGATAAACTGCTAAACATCATACCATTCACTGCACAGTCCCCGTGACATAGAATCACGCCATAGAACGCTGATAGTGCCCGGGTTGAACAACCTTGATATAGACATATACTTGTTTCTCTTTTTTTGAAACATGCAGAGTGCCACAGGGCCCCTGGGACATAACTGCATGCACAGAGAAAACGATCTAACACACACCCTTTCTACTGTGTGTACTATCGGCACCCTAGACTATTCTACCATAAATTCTTGCTTGGACTTCAACAGCCTCCCCATTGGCCTTCCTGTTTCTGCTTCTTCTCCCTCTAGTCCATTCTCTCTGGAACCAGCCAGAGTGGCTTAAATGACGGGTGGTTTCCCTTCTTGTACTCTGCATTAAGATGAATATCCTATGAGACCCTGTGGGGTCTACCTCCTGTCTCTCTCTGTAGGGTCAAACCACACCAGCCTTTTAGTTGTTCATAACGCCATGATTCCTTGCACCTCAAGCCTTCCAGCTTTGCCCCTTCTCTTACTCCTTCTTACCTTTCAGATCTAATCTCAGTTCCAGGAAGCCTTCTTTAATACTTCTTCACTAGATGAGGTAAATCTGCTAGATACTTTCAATATCTTCATAATTTCCATTATATACTTGTATAAATTTTTACAGATAGCACCCATCTATGCCAATTGACCATAAGGTTGTGAGTTGCAGAGTCACTACCTAATTTTCTCATTGTTGCCTCTCCAAGACCCAACACAGTACCTCATACAGTGGCTCAGTTAATGTTATTGAATGAATGAATCCCAGGTTTTATCTTCTAGGATACATAACACAATTGATGGAGGTTGGAATAAATGTCTCTTGATTTATCAATATACCTTAATGCTTCTGATTGCTATGGAAGGGGAAACATTGAAAGCATAGTTTAGATAGGTAAAGTTTAGTTCAAGTATTAAACTGCTTTGCATAATGAAATAGGAATTAGAAAGTTAGGGGATGGGAGGCTATGTAGAAGAGGAGAGACCTGGGGCCTCAAAAACACAACTGGAAGCAATATATTAAGGAGACATAGGAAATGATATGACAGGAACTAACTGCTAGACTTTAGGAGAGTGATGGTAATGATTTTGAAGTTTCCTGCAATATGCAGTGCTGTAACCCTTTATTGTTGACACAGATTCCAGTAAAACCTTTGCATACTTGACCTTCTAATAGTAGTGCTTGGTGAAATGAGAGTAATCCAGGCTAATGTCTTATGTTGGGAACAAGATGGAAAAAAGAAATCAGAGTGGGGAGAGCCTGAGATCTGAGCGGATAACAGCAAACTGGAGTAGAATGAAGAGAAATGGAAGTTTCTCGAGGGTCACTGAAGATACTGAGAGAGAGACAGATGCTGAGTCCCCTGGATTTATGGAAAAGGTTTGAGTCAATTTTATGTCAATATTAAAGGTCTAGTTGCTCCCAGACGGGTGATACCTGGACCTGGCATCTGGGTTACATAACAATGTGGAATGAACAAAGGAAGGGTTAAACGAGATGATACCTAAGGTCACTTTTGAACACTTCCCCTCATTATTCTTTCTAACATAATTAAAGGCTGCAGCATAAATCTGAGAATAATTGCTTTTAATCTTTATATTTGAATGTGTGTACATTTCCTTTGGCATGTCCAAGTGTTATTTCTTTTGTTCCTTCAACACTCATCTGACAAATAAGCAAATGGAAATCATACCCTTTATTCTGAAGTTCCCAGAAAGGTTTACAACTTCCTAACTAAAAGTCAGCAAGTGACTCATTATGGAAAGAAATGGGAAAAACCAGCTCTAATGGGGTATGGGAAAAAGAGTTGCAACTTCTTCACATCTGGTGTTCAAATTGTACTGCTGGCTGACATCTATATGCCAGGTTCTATTTTTAAGTACTTTCATATGTCAATTCACTGAATCAATTCACTGAGGTAGGTATTATTATCCCCATTTCACAGAAAAATATTCTGAGGCACAGAGAGGTTAGGTAAATTTTTCAGTGTCACAAAGCCAGTAAGTGGTGAGCCAAGATTAGAACCTACACAGCCGGCCAAGAGGCTGACTTAACCAATGGGCATTCAAACTTCAATTTGATTGAGTTCGTATTGATTGGTAGGTTTTTTAATGTGGTGCAGTACTATATAAAATACAGGACGACACCTCAGTTAATGCCACCTGTGTCTTCTGTTCAATTGAGCAATTGAGAGAAATGTCCTTGAATTCTTTCTCTTACATCCCACATCCAATTTGTCAGGAAAATTCCATGGCTCTGCCTTCAAAATATACCTAGACTCCAGCCACTACTCACCATCTTCACTACTACCATCCTGGTCTCAGTGACTGTTACCTCCCCACTGGATTACTACACTAACCTTCCAAACATTTTGTGCTTCCACCCTTGCCCTCTAACAAGTCTTCAAGGGCAGTCAGAGTGATCCTTTAAAAATGAAAATCATATAAGAACAAAGGAAAAACTGAAGGAACAAAACAGCAGCGGAATTACAGAACCCAAAAATGCACTAACAGGTACCAAAGGGAAAGGAATGGGGGAGGATGGGTGGGCAGGGGGGGATAAGGGGAGGGAAGAAGAAGGGGGGTATTAAGATTAGCATGCATAGTGGGGGAGAAAGAGGAGGGTGGGCTGTACAGCACAGAGAGGACAAGTAGTGATTCTACATTTTGCTATGCTGATGGACAGTGACCGTAAGGTGGTTTTTAGGGGGTACCTGATATAGGGGAGAGCATAGTAAACATAGTATTCTTCAAGTAAGTGTAGATTAAAGATTAAAAAAAAAAAAAAGGAAGAAAGAAAAGGGGGATTACTCCTTGATAGGATAAAACAATTGGTAAATTAAAGATTAACGCATGCTTTAAATATCATTAATGTTGATCACTTAAAGGGTGTCAGATGATCAGGTATGGAGGTACTCTTTTCTGATATTATTCCTTTCTCTTAATAAAAATTAAAATAAATAAAATAAATAAATAAAATAAAAAAAGCAGTTCCTGTGTGCTGACCTCCAATGAGTTCTTCACAGTGGTATAGAGGGCATGTCAAAGTGTGGGCAAAGGGTCTGTTTGTTTCTGTGCAGAAGATCAAGGCCTAGCTTGGCTACCCAGAAAATGAACTAAGATACGATATGAGGAGGAGCTTCTGGCATCAGCACTCTCTGGAGGACTCGTGCCAGGGGATGATCATCAAAAAGCCTCCACAGGGATTCGGGCGATGCTGCGGTTATGGCTGCGTCCACCCCACCGTTTCCTGGACTTGCCATTGGAATGAGGAGGGAGATGTCTAGGCTGGCATATGCATACAGTGAGACAACGAATTTGACCAGATCTGAACTGTTGGAACACAATCAGGAGTTGGGAGGGGTGCAAGTTGTAGCACTCCAAAATCCTACGACTATAGACTATCTACGGTTAAAAGAACATATGGGATGTGAACAGATCCCAGAAATGGGTTGCTTTAATTTGTCTGATTTCTCTCAGACTGTTCAAGTACAGTTGGACAATATCCATCATATCATAGACTAATTTTCACAAATGCCTAGGGTGCCTAAATGGTTTTCTTGGCTTCACTGGAGATGGCTGGTAATTATAGATTTGCTTTGTTTATGTCACCGTATTCCTATTATGTTAATATGTGTGTGCAAGTTAGTTAGTAGTTTAAAACCTATACATACTTAAGGTACTCTACAAGAAGATATGTCAAAGAAATAATCAATCCTCCCATGTTTTCTTCCATATGCTACCTCTATAGCTTTTCTTCTTCCTTCCTAATTACAACCCTTAAATAGAATTCGTGCCTCATATCGAATTTACCGAGTATCATAATTCATTCAGGTGGTAAAGATACCTCGAGACAAGTGCTGGGCATAGAAGCCACAGGGGATAAATCTGCAAAGAAGTAAAAAGCTAACCTTTTCAAACAATATGGCTTCTCTCTCACTTACCAACTTTACATTTCCCTGTATCGCCCCGGAAGATGACTGGTTAGCCAGAGACGGGTAAGATTCCTCAAGGGAGGAACAACCTAAGACAGGCACAGTCGCAGGGGGGCCATCAGGTGAGAAATTGGGGATCAACGGTGGTGAAGCTTAGAACCTCATCCCCCCCCACCGTGTGTTGAGAGAAAGCTTCTGCATGCATGGATGTTTTATTGCCCTTGTCTAGCTCAGATTAGCACATAGTCTACAGGCACACACCTGATCATCTACAATTGCTCTCTTACAACACTAAACTATATTTTCTACCTTTATCTTGCATCTACCTACCACTTCAGCAGTTTATTAAAAATAAAAATAATAATAATAATAATAAAGGGAGAAATGTGGGATCCACATATAAATGAAGTATAAAAATCAAACGAATATTCATATTTGACTTGATTGTTTATAGTTCATAATGCGTGATCAGAACCGAAAGTTTCTGTGATGAATGCCCTTGTACTGTTCACCATGTAAGAACTTATTCACTATGTAAGAATTTGTTCACTATGTAAGAACTTGTTCGTTATGCTTCAGAAGATTGAAGACTGACGAGAACTAGGCTTGAGATGGATTAATGATTGTGCATTGAGCATTGACCCCCCTATACAGAATTTTATTGTTGTTAACAACCATTTGACCAATAAATATGAGAGATGCCCTCTCAAAAAAAAAATGAAAATCATATCAAGTCACTTCTCTGCTCAACTGTTCAATGGCTCCCTACTTCAGATCAAAAGCCAAAATTTTCACTGTGGCCTAAGAGGCCTGTGCTCTTCTTTTTCATCCTCTCCCCACCACTGTCCCTCAGCTGCATCCTGACTACTTGCTCTTCCTTTCCTTGAACATTCCACACAGGCTCTCTGCCTCAGGGCTTTTGCACTGGTCAGTCCCGCTGTCTGCAATTCTGCATATGGTCATTTTCCTCACTTCCTACAGATTTTTATTTAATGGCAGACGTACCACGAAAACCCTATTTAAAATTATAAAATACAATTGCCCATCTCTGAGCCCCATCTCTCTTTCTCTTTCTCTGTATATATTTTCCCAGGGCACTCAATATACCTTCTAATACAATATATAATTTATGACTTATTTATTATATTTATTGTCTGTGTTCTTTATTAGAACTTAAGCTAATCAACATAATGTTTCTTAAGTGCCATACAAATTTGTTGAATGAATGAATAAATGAGAGAGTAAGTGGTCATAGTTAGTGACCCAAAGGAATGAGTATCAGGTTTTTAAAATCAGGAAACTGTCCGTAGAAGCAAGTGAGATACATTATTATTGGGCACATCAGTATTTTGGCATGCAGATATAAGTGTATGCTATTTTCGGGACTTATTTTTTTCCCCATGAAGCACCAACATTAAAATATAGGTATAGAAGCAATTTAGATCACTTTAATCATGGAATGCCCCATTCCATCATAATACCTGCATATCCGCTTTCCATTTGCTTCACAGGCCCCCAAAAGGAACAGGAACAGTTAAATTAAAAAATTGTACACAAATTCTGTTTTCAGAGTCCTTTGACCTCCCAGTCTGCTCCACACACCCTTATAAGTTTTATTCTCCCAGAGAAGCACTCCATTTATGCATTATATCCTTGGGATAATGCCTAAGAATGCATTCAGATGAGTGGTGAGGAAGGGCTCTGTCAGCACACATCACAGCTCTCCAGCCGACTGCGCCCCCCCAACCCCCGTGGCATCAGCCCCTGAAGTGTGGCCCAGGGCAGTCTGCATCAGGATTCCTGGGACCCCAGCTATTCTTACTGGGTTAGAGTCCTGGGAGGTGGGGCTGGGCCTTTGAATTTTAGCTTGATTCTGGTGTGATTTGTAAATCCCACTGATGTTTAAGAACAACTATCCTGGTCTAGACCTTTCCTGACCTTTCTCCCAGGTACAAATATGCCTTTCTTGATTCATACTTCCTTGTGTCTCATTCTTTGCCAAGGCTAATCGTCTGAGAGATGTTTAAGCAATAATTATGGATAATACTTTAATGTCTTAATTCCCAAGATCCCTTCTTAACAATTTCATTGACACCCTTATGCACATTAGTACCCAGCGTCAGGTACTGTCAGCATACTTGCAGACGCATAGGGAAATCTGTGACACCTCTCTCCCATTCAGTGCAACTGTTCCGCTTTAATATCCTGTCCTGGGTGTAAGTTTCACTGAGAGGAAGGATATCTTTCTCTGTAAGGAATATTTCATCTTTCCAAAATGCCTTCTCATTTAAGTCATCTATTTGGAAATAAAAACTATGTTCTTGTTTATCAAGTTTATGTTTTTATTTTACTACCTACCAGGTTGACCTACACAAAACCAGGAGAAACCTAGTTAGAGTGGCATAAATCAATTTTGGCCTTGATCCTTACTATTTGCTGCATTACATCAAATACTGCTATAGAAAGAAACTTGTGCCTTTGTAAGAATAAAGCTACTCTGAAAATTGCTTGTGTAGAATTCAACCAAATAGCAGGTGTTTTTAAAACAAGGCTGCAATATAAATACAGTTGACTTTCATTATTCATGGTAGTTTTGTTCTATAAAATCACACAAAAAACATGAATTAGTGAACACAAAATCACTGCTCCTAGGGGAAACTCAGGATTAGTTTCTTGTAAGTCTTTGGTCACAATATTTTTATCAACTGATCAATACATAACTGTGTTTATATGTTTCCTGTTTACAGACATTAGTAATAATGTCATGGCCATTGACATTGTAATTCATGCCTCCCTGAGGCTCATCTAACATGTAAGACACATCACAGCCTTCTTGCATTTAGTAACAGCCCTTTGGCACTATGCTTGTGGTCCACTTTAAACAGTTAAATCTCTAAAAAAAAAAAAAAGCACAATAATTAGAAAAACTCAGCACTAAATAGACCATGAAAAGGACATTTGTTTACCCTATGAGAACTGAAACAAGAAGGCATAGTGTCACCTCGTTCAAATTCAGTTAGGAACATGCATTTCCAGTAGCTCCAATTTTTACTGCTCTGAGGATGCACATGCCTAAAAATAACAGTGGAAGTGCCACAAGTATTGTAGGGTTACAAATAAATTGTAGTGAGTAGCCAAATTTGTAAATATGGAATCCATGAATAATAAGGATTAATTATATTTCAAAAAGAAAACACTAACAATCATAATAATGCAGCTACCACTTATTGAGGGATTATGTTATGCCAAGCACACTCATGAACTCAGTTAAAATTTAAACAACCCACATTTATAGCTAAGAAAATGTGATTCAGCTAGATTATTAGTTTTCTCAAGATCACAGCTCTTTGAATAGGAAAGTGAGATTCAAGAATTCAAGACTTTCTAAAGACAACTTAAATATTCTTCCAAGACCCACAAAGGGCTTGTTTGGCTTCCTTTGTTTTGTTTTGTTTTTTTCACTCACATTTAAAACCTTAATTCAAACATCATTCATTTGAAGTTAATAGAAGGAAGTTTTCTGACATTTCTTTATATAAGTGGGAAAATCAGAGCACAAAGACATTAAATTACTAACTAGGCTCACAAATTCAATGTGTAAGAACAAGAGTTTCAACATCCTATTGAAATGGCACAGTCTGGACATAACGACAAACCATGCTCTGTGGATAAAAACAAGTGGTACTTCTACAGAAAAAAGTGGCATGTCATTTAAATTTGAATTTGCCAAACTATTCATAAAATCATATTAAATTAGGCCTGTAATGCTTTTCTGAGGATGTATGAAGAATCATTGTAATCATAACAGAACAAAAGCTTCACAATTTAGTACTTTTACCAAATCAAGATACTAGATAAGATATAATACTGTTGGTGAAATTGTTCATTACATATTTCAGAACGAATTCCTCTCTCTGTGCCACTTCCACAGCATTTTGTAGCCATCTCTATTTTATCATGCACTGCAATGGTACTATAATTACATGCCCACAGTTCTTACTGTCCCACCACGATATGGGTGCCTCAATGGCCAGAACCTTATTTTACACACTTCTGCATTGCCTAGTACAGTGCTTCACTCAAAGTAGATACTCAGTGAATGTTGTTGGGTGGATTTGTGAATGAATGGGGAGATGAATGGGTTAATGATTGACTAAATGAAGTTTGTCTCTCATCATATTCAAGGTCTTGAAGAGTGAGACTGGGCCAAATGTTTCTTTCTACTTTGTTCATATTTTGAACACATATTTCTTGAGCACTGCTATGTCTTGGTCACTGCACTAGACACAGGAGAGAACACTGTGCAAATGTTCAAAGGTCCCTGTCTTATGACACCTAGTATTTTAATATTTTTTTAGTTAAGAAAACAATAAGTAAACACACCAATGACTTCACAGAGAATGGATAAAAAAACCAACAAAGTCGTATGAGCACAGACTGGGCTACAGGTGAGGGGGGTCCCTGAGTGGGTGGCATTTGAGGCAAGGCCCAAATGGTGATGGGGAATCAGTCATGCAAAAATCAGAGGGCCCTCTGCCTTGGCTCAAAAGTGATACATCTTTCTTCTGCTCACATTTCATTGGCTCGTCATGGCCTCATGGCCTCAACCGACTGTAAGTGAGCAAGGGAGTAGTGTCCTGTGTGCCCAAGAAGGAAGGGAAGACAGATTATAGTGAAGGAGCAATATCTACCCAGTGGCTCAAGAAAAGGGAATGGGTAAACAGTAACTTCGCTGTTTGAAAATGCAAGCAATATTTAATACTTAATGTGGCTTTAAAAATCAGAGGGACAGTTGTTCCAGGCAGAAGAAGTGGCAAGGACTGGCCCATTAAAGGCACAGGGAAAAGGCAGCAGACAGCTGGGACAGGAGGAGCTAGAAGCTATAGCACAATGTGGGCCCCACCAGGGGGTATGGCCTTTCCTCTAAGTACAGTGGGATGCCTTTATGAGGTTTTGAAAAGGGGAGTCAGGTAATCTGATTTAAGCTTTTAAAATATCTCTTTGGCTATTGTGGGTATAATAGATTACAGGAAGCGCAAGCGTAAAGATGGGAAGACAGTCAGGGAGCTCTACATGACTCCAGGTGAGAAAGGGTGGTAACTAGGTCTGGGGGACAGTAACAAAGAGAATGAAGGGTAGATCGAATACCAAACAGACAGGACTTTTTGGTAGATTGGGTATGAGTGGGTGGAAAATGGAAAAATCCTTTACCCATTAGTGGTGCTGGACACTTGCTTTCCTCCCCATCCTTACATCCACCTATTCATAAACTTGAGGTTGCCTGAACAAGTGCTGTGCTATGATTCTCACTGCAAGGTTTATGAACTGAATGACAAAGTACCTGAGACACAGTAAAGAGTGGTAGCAACCGATTTCAAGCTCAAAAGTGAGTTACTCATCCTGACCAAGCCAATTGGTATCTTAAAAAAATAGAAACTATTTCTGAATTTGGATTTTAAAATACACCTTATCAGCTTCAGTAGTGAGAGGAAAAAAAAAACATATATACATATATATACTTTATGACTTGGGGTGCACAACTGCAGAATGTTTGTATTGAATGTTTTCTAGAAGTTAGTTTATGACTCCCCCACGTGCTCCAGTATTAGAGCAGCAATTGAATTCTTTAAATCTCTGCATTCATTGTCAATGCCAATCACATGCTACAAAGGCAGCTTCCTATCTCACTACGACCATTGGTGACTTTGTAATTACATTATAAGAGCAATGTTCCTAACATTATTTTTAGAAATGCCAACTATAGTCTTTTATCCTTTTACATTCTGTATAGAAACAAGAGGTTATTGTTACCTAACATTTTTATTTACTGTTCACAGTTTTTAATGAATGGGGATGTAGGTAAAATGAAATTTAAGCATGGTTCCTCAAATATATTTAGGTTTACATTTGTATTACATTAAGGTACAACAGAACAGGCTATTTGCCTCACAAACCACAAATATATGAGACTAGACTGAAGTAGAGCTATGGAAACAATGTTAATTTTGTTGTGTAAGGTGACCAGATGTGTTTAATATGCAACAGAAGCTGAGTCAGGTCTTCCATGAGGCTGAGCACCAGTGTGAAGCAGCTGTATGATGCTACCATAAGACAAGGCTCACAATAAGAGGCTGCAATATTTTACCTATTCTTCCATATTTTAAACAAGGATTCCCCCAGTTCTGGATCTATCTGTATGCATTTTTATGAAGCCCATTATGAACCCCTTTCTTATCAGATGTGGAAATTGTTCCAAGAAAGCAGAGAGGGTCCCAGACAATCCAGAGACATGCTGTCCCATCTTGCTGTTTGCTGGTGAGATCCTGGCTGAGTCTTGGAGTTAGCAGAGATCATTCTGTTAAAGGACCACATTGCTCCCCAGGTTGCCTGGCTTGTGCTGGTGAGACTAGACTGGTTTCAATAACACTGTCTATGAGAAAAACTTTTTAAAAAATTAATTTAATATAGTGAATATCTAAGGGGATTTGCCAAGATGAAAGATACAGTGGGAAGAAAAATGAAATGCCAACATTGAAGAGGAAAGAGAAATTAGGGAGAGGAGACACTCCAAGTTTTGAGGATTTTGTTTTGGTTTGGTTGGTTCTTTTGAGAAATGATTTTGAGATTCATTTGGGGGGAATTTTATATCTTCCTCTTTTTAAAATTTGGAATGTGTATTTCTGTGAAGTAAATAGGAGCTACTGTAAACGCACACATCTATTCCTCCTCTGTTTGCTAAGAAAATTGCCATTAAACATGCCACTGCTGCTCCCTTATTTGGCACCAAGTAAATGTTTAAATATTTTAAAATAAACATGTTTCAGCTGACTGCTGGGTGAGATTCATTACAGCCAGAAGGAACTCGGTGGAACTGTTCACGGAGATCTGGTTAATACCCCACGATTTATGCCTGCGGTAGAAATTTCACTAATATTTACATGAAGAGCATGGTTTGGGGCAATGGCAAGGCTTGACTGAAGTGGGTATCTTCACAGTCAATGCCCACTAATGAAAATAGCTACAGTTCAGTGCCCTGTCCAAAAACATAATTAGACCCTTCAAATGACATGGTATTTTCACATTTTTACTCTTTAGCTGCAGCCTTTTTCTTGCCATCCAGGGGCTGCATTGAGATGATTACTTTGCAAAAATAATTAAGCAAGATAATACTAGGCTACTGGATAACTTTTAAAAAATGCATTCTAGTTTTCTTTTAGAGGCTTTACCACTGGGGAACAACATCATGATTTTCGTAATAGTTATATTTCTTTTAAAAAGTGATCTATGAGTTCTCTTTATAGTGCCTGGGTAACATTGTAGCAGTACATTTCTTGGTACTCTAAACACTTGAATGAGTTCCATGTGGGTGGAAAGAAACTTCAGATCAAAAGTTATACTGAAAACATAGCTCTGCTGAAGTCCTTAAAGGTTTCCTCGTTTATGTGATGAGTGAGCCAGGGGAAATCTCTGTGACACTGGTTGGCTATGTTTTTATTTTTTTTTGTTCTTGCTTTCCAAGCTCAATGGTTCTCTAATGTGCTTGGGAAGCAGAACATCCTGGAAGGCAAGGTGCTCTTCATGTTGCATGATAAACTATATACATATTTATTCCAATCCAAAAAACTGACTGAATACAAAAAGACTTATCTATGTATCTGTATCTAGATACAGATGTCTATTAGATATGTAAATATTTATGCATATTGTATTTATTTTTCCAGAATATCCAGTGTTGGTATTGTAAATTACACTCCCTTGCTCTTATATTTATAAATAAAACAAGGCTGCTTCCTGGTTTCCAATTAGGGCAGTTTCCATCTTTTCCTGTTAACATTAACAGCCTGTGTTGGCTACATGTTCACTCACTTTTGTACCCAGCAGATAAGATGTAATCGCTGATGTTTTAAGAAATATTCATGAGAAAAAAAAATCTAAAATTTTAAAGATTTTATCCACTTATTTGAGACTTTTCTGAGAGTTGGGAAAATTCCATTATTTGATTTTAGCACAGAAGCCATCACTCCAGATCATAGTCCATCAATAATAGGTTTGAGCATAGCTTGAGAACTGTTCTTCTAGTTTTGAGAGCATATTACAATATCTAACTGCTGCTCAAAGATAGAGGATATTAATGTAGACTAAGGTTAACCAGAAGTCAGCTCTGGATAGCTTTTTTTTTAATTTAAAAATCTTTATTGAGCTCTGTGTGCCAGGCATGATTTAAACTTTTTACATGTATTAATATTTTTAATCTCCAGAACTTTAAGAAGCAGGTAATATCATTTGTTCATTTATTAATATAGTCATACTAAGTGCCAGGCACTATTCTATGCCCTGGGGCTAGAGCACGACCAAAACAAAGCCCCTATTCCACTACGGTTTATAATTCTCATTGGGGGTATAATTCTGCATTTCAATCTCCGTCCATTGCTTGCAAGCTCTGTGACCTTGGGCAAATTACAAAACCTCTCTATGCTTCAGCTTCTTTATCTGTAAAAAGCAAATAAAAACAGATTGATATGAAGGGATATGATACAGTATTAATGAGCTAATAGCTGTAAAGCTCTTAGAACAGGGCCTGGCAGACAGTAAAGCATCACTTAAGTGCATGGATATGGTCCTCATCACTGTTGACATCAAGTGCTTCGTCTGCGCCAGTCACTTTTCTGAACATTCAACACATACATGTGGTGGTAATAAGTGTTATGAAGAACAATAAAACTGGGCAAGAGAAATAGAGAAAGACGAGAAACAGAAGTGAGGGGCTCATTTTATACAGGTGGATGGGAAAAACCTCACGGTGGTGATGAAGTCTGAACAGAGGCCTGACAGAAGTGAGACAGATCATGTGGCCTTCTAGGGGAGGAGCGGTCCAGGAGGAGGGAACAGCATGTGCAAAACAGAGGAGTGAGTGTGAGCATCGTGTTCCCAGGCCAGCAGGGAAGCCAAGCCAAGGGAGAAAGGGAGTGTGATGGGAGATGAAGAGAAGGAACAAGCCTTGTATCAGGCAGAGCCTTGTATGAGAACTTTATATTTTAACCAGAACTTTACTCTGAATAAAGTTAAAGTCCTCAGAAGAGAACACCAATAAATTGTACCCATTTTCCCCATCCAGATTTTAAGTAGTTGATGAAATATAGCAAAGGGTTTTTATGTTTTTCTGAGCCTCCCCTCCTTTCATGTATCCCAAGAGCAGAACAGCATCTGGCAAATTACAGGCTTTCAAAAAATACTTGGTGAGTGAATGAAGGAAGAAATTCTGTTTTAAAGCAAAGATGGCCTCTGACCTAGTAGCTTTATTACTGATGGAGGTGCAGTTGTTAGATGCTGCTTTGTGTTGGTGAGCCAAGTAGACTTGCTAATACTGAACCTGAATATTAGGCAGAAAGCACCACTGAGCAGTACATTTATTGACGGGGGCCAAGGCAGCCCAAGGAAGACATAGAAGGTGGCTGTTCTTCTAATTTTAAGAACATATTACAGAGTGAGTGCCCACTCTCTGCTGGTCAGCTCACTCCCAAGGGGTGACGTGCCAGCCTGGAGCTCTGTCCCACTCTCAGCAATCAGCTGAGTCAGTCCATCATCCCAGGAGCAGTGTCTAGAGGGAGGAGCGAGGGAATTGTTTAGGAATACTACCCCCCTGAAAGAAACGTTAAGAGGGGAAATGTATGTCCCACTGATCATCAGATGGCACACATTTAAGGGGCTGGCATAGGGAAAGAAATTCTCTGATTTATATTTTTAAAGGATTCCTTCTATTTGCCCCTCTAGATGTACTCTCTACTCTCCTCCTCCAGCTGAGCACCCAGATGAACAGGATGGGACTCTAGGGAGGGCATGAGAGAACTTGGGCTGGCTGAGGGCTGGGTATTCCCCTTTCTGGATTCTGGTAAGCACATTCTGCTTCCTGGGATACCACCTTATTCCTTTTTGATTTCCCTGAAACCTATCCTTACCTTTTAAAATTGTTCCATTATTAAACAATAAAAAAAATAGCCAATTTATGTACTGCATCTGTTTCCTGCCCAGATCCTGATATAGAGATATAGCTGCCTTGGCTGTTCTGTGGGGAAAAGATTATTTGAGTGTGTGGGGGCCAGGTGGGGAGGAGGGACAGGTCAGGAGGAGGCAGCCAAGTTTGAAAGTAGACCAGTTAGGAGTAGCCAGCAACATCAGGTGAGCGGTGGTGCTGTGCAGCACAGTGGTAACAAGAGAGGTAGTGGTAAATGGGCAGAGTGGGGATTTAATTTGAAAGTAGAGCCAACAGGACTTGCTGATGCGATGGATATGGGCTCTAAGGAAAAAAAATGGGTCTGAAAAGACTCCTCATATTCACAAATCTGTGAAACAGAATGGTGCTATTTAGAGGCCTGACAGAGAGGGAACTGCCTGTTTTTTTCAGAGGTGGGAGGATATCCTCCAAGAATTAACAAGACTGCTTTAGCAAGTTTTTTCCTCCTAGTAGTATTCATCTCAAAACCGTAATTCCTAGAGCCTATCCTTTGGCTTTTTGCGATTTCTCCAATGATCTCTAGGTGGTTGCAGATATTTCTACCCAAGGGAATAAGTTTTTATCCACTTTAATTAAAAAAGCAAACCTGTATATATGCCTTTTAGCCTTTTTAGGAGAAAGAAGGAAAGGGAGTATTTTAAACCATGTTACCAATGGATACTGCAATTGCAAAACTCTTGGTAGCCCACAGAATAAAATCCTAAATTTCTGAGTGCTGAATCTTCTCACTAGACTACAAACTTCTGACTACTATTGTCTACTGTGACTATGCAGAGTATATTTAGCAATAACCTAATAATATATAAGATGGACACACACGTGTGTGTGTGTGTGTGTGTGTGATGAAACAAAAACCAAAAAGATAATAAACTGAATTGCTAGGATTATAAGTTACTTTAAATTTTCTCTTTATACTTGTCCACAAGTTTCCTGAAATAATCAGATATTAGTTTAGGAAACAGTTTGCATTTTGATGTTGCATCTTTATAGTGGGCTTATATAACCCTCTATCAAAATTAGTGATGCATCCTCCCCACCCCACTTTCACACAATGCATGCACACACTGCTTTACTCTTCTTCACAGCTTATATCACAGTCTGAAATAATATTATTCGCCTATTGTTCAATTCCATCAATAAAATTTAAGCTGAGACAGGGTCCTTGCCTGCCTGCTCACTCTTCTACTGCCCGGAACACTGCCTGGCATTTAGGAGGTTCAGTGTTTGTTAATTCGCACACACACACACACACACACACACACACACACTTTTATTATAAAGGTATTTGGCAGCAGAGATTGTCATGGTGATTCTAAAATATCTATATTCTTATAGGAGTATAAATTGATATACCTTTTCTAAGGAGACATTGTACCATTTATTAAAAAGAACTTAAGAAAAATCATGACCTTCAATTCAGAAACCCTGCTTGTAGGGTCTGAGTAAGAGATTCAGACAAATATTTATTTACAAAAGTGTCTTTGTAGCATTCATATAATAGTGAGAAAAATAAGGAAGACCAGTTAACTATATTATGAAAAAAGCCATAAAATAATAAATCACTATAGCAATTAAGTTGCTATATTAAGAGGTTCATCACCTATTATTAAACTTCAAAAGTAACAAAGTAGTATGTTCAGTATGATTCCTTGTACATGGAAAAACTTTGGGAACTCCAGAATATTAATTGTGGTCATTTCTGGGTTGTGAGATTGTAGATGTTTCAGGGTTTCTCTGTATGCATATCTACATAATTTTAAATGTCTACAATAAACTCATGAAACAGTGTTGTTTTATTTTATTTCACTCTTCAATAGAGTTAAAAATTATTATAAGCAATCCAAAATGGATTTCCTAAGGATGCCAAACCACTGCATATCTCGAAGGAGAAAAAATGAAATTTGCAAGTGAATTAGAGTCACAAAAACATCTGAATATTTTCTCTCTTTATTTCTGTTACCCAACATTTATCTCAAGTGGAACATTTCTCTCTAAGCTCCAAAAGGGATTTGTAGAATTACACCGTTTGCCAAGTGAAATTATTATTGCAAATAATAATTAAGTTGACGATGAAAACCCTGGGGGTTAAACACTAAAGCCACAATTCACCATTATCGTTGCATGCAATCTGCAGAGGTTGTAGGCAGGTGGAGAGGTCCTCTTTCAAATGCAAATCAAATGAATAATAGTAAGTACCAATACCTGTACTGGACCTACTCACCTAAGCTCTGAGGAAAGACAAAATGTGTGAGCAAACCCTTGCTCGCCAGTGACTATACTGGTGTGGCTGAGAAAATTCTCATCAGAAAGGCTGTTTTGAGGGAGTGGGAAGATGGTATTAGAGATGAAGAGCAGAGTTTATAGACAGTAAGCATTACTTCCTTAATTTGAACTAGGGGTTACAAAAATGTGATCTGAAAGTTGAATCATCCCTGCAGGCGTTTAAACAGAGTGCTTAATTAAAAATAAAAGCTTCAATCTTAATTCTTTTCAGGCATAGCACTTTGCACAGCTAGTCCAATTCACAAATTTAATTTATAGAATCCCGCAGTTACAGTTTTTGACCCTTATGTTTGTGCTATTCTTGGATCCCAAACTTGAAAGCTGGCCAGCATTTGTCAAACAGAAAATCCAGACAACACTGCTTTTTAGTGACCAATATAAAAGGGTGTGCTGCTAGATTTTAATAATGGTAACTTCTGCAATTCTCAGGAAACAGCTACTAGATAGGATTTCCTCCCAGGCCTCTTTCTTAAAGTTTTGTCCTGCTGCTGTTTATCTGCCAGGGACAAAAACAGAGAAACAAAAATGTAGCAAGCCAGTGTTAAGGGAAAGCAACAAATAAAACATAGTGAGACAGGGACAGTGAGATTAGGCAGAGTAGGGTGAGGGCCTCTGGAGAAAAAAGCAGAGCAAGATAATTACCATCAGAACAATGTAGCAACGTGCAAAGAAGTCCCTATTGAAACTCTGTGATAAGCATTAAGCAAAGTCAGAGTCACACTAATTCTCTAGGGTAAAGATACCAGACTAGGATTATAGACATCTTCAGTGAGATCAGTTAAAACTCAAAAGGCCAGCAGCAACTTGGCCTGGAATGTTTGAGTGTTCTGCAGATAAAGAAAAGTGTCTCAGCATAACCCATGACTTCATTGTATCAATTTAAATCATGACACTGTAAAATTTACCTTAGCCTGCTAAAAGACCCAGTTTATTTTAACCATACCTATGTACTATATATATTTCCTTCTCTGATCCTAACCAAGTAATCTGCAACCTAGGAAAAAGACTAATTTAGTAAGCAAGCCCAACTATAAACAACCCAAGAAGTTAAGAAGTAAGATTCTTAATTTACTTCAGCAAACAGGCAACAACCCAGCCCACCTTTGGGGCAGGGTAGGCAGTCTTAATTGACATGCTCCCAGAGGGAAACTGATTATCTTGAGAAAGAATCAGAGCAGAAAATTTCTTCTGTTACTCACCAAGAATGGGCATTCTGGGACCACTCAACAAGTCTGCACCCCTAACCCTTTACCCTCATTCCTGAAAATCCTCAAGGGCGCATAAAACCCCTAGACAACGAGCCAACCACGGACTCTCTTGTCCCCTCCTGGAGTGAGCCGGGAGCTCTGTCCTCTCACTTTCTCTCTAAATAAAAGCCTGTACCTTGCTCTCCTACCTTGAGTGTTTGTGAAGCTCATTCTTCGGCTTCGTGAACAAGAACCCCGTCATCAATAGTTAGGAACTACGGTACTGAGAAGGTGCTCCTTTATTAGTTTCTGCAGGACCTCAATTGCCAGGATTTTGACTTTATCCTGAAGACAATCAAAAGTTCTTAGTAGGAAGATAAAATAAAAATGTTAAAGCAGTTTCTAAATTTCAGAAATGGAACCCATTGTTAAGTCCATTTTTCAGAGGAGCCTCTACACTTGAGGCATAAAATTTTGCCAGTCAAGCAACTCACCTACCTCCAGATTACCACTGGGTGACTGGGCATCCCAGTTGATGGGCTGGCAAGAAAGGAGCTATCAAGTGTCATATCAGAGACCGCCACAGACACCCAGGGCGAAGGGATTTGTCACTTAAAGCAGGAGGCAGCCTAGGAGTGTTCCATCCTCCCGCTGCTGAGTCATCGCACTCCGGTAGCTGTTTAACCAGAAGCCTCCAGCAGACACACAATCAACACGCCACTCAGACAATGCCCAGACCTCCAGAAATCCTGTGTCCGGCTTGGACTGCCCAGAAGTGCAATTTTCAAAACGGTTTCCACCCTCTTTTCCCCACATTGTCACACTAGGAGTTCTTCTGACTTCTGACTCCTTACCTCAAAACAAGCTATCCAGCCCGTGCTCCTAGGGGACCTGGGCCTCAGAAGCCCCCTGTTTCAAATTTTCTCATGGTCTTTCTGGCTTCAACTTCTTGTATTTCTTTCCTGTTAGCAAACATTGGTTGAGCACCTGTTATGGATTAGGCACTGAGCTACAGGTAAGGGTTGGTTAAAGGATAAAACACATTCCCTGCCTTTAGGGGCTCACAGTCTAGTGGAAGAGACAGGTACCAGGCAACCACAAGATATGAAGTAATGGCTCTAAGACAGGTAAGTACAAGATGATGTTTTCGACCTTAATTTTGGGGGTGGAGAAGGGGACTACTCTTTTCTAAAAGCCATCACCCTCTGTGTATGGCTATCTGGGAGGACCTGAAGGGCTATGGAGGCATCACGGGGTTATGGGAGGATGGATGTTGCCGAAGAGTTTTTCAAATCTAACAGTGCGTTCACATTTCTGCCTGTCTGCCAGCCGTCGCCGCCCTACGTGACCTGGGTTCTCACAGCTGCTCTGTCTGGCCTGTCAGTGCTCTTGATGGTTCTCTTCCCTGCCCTTCCTCTAGGTGCTGCCTTCAGTGTGTCAGATAAGGACTCCCTTCACACTTGGCTGTCATCTATCAGACACAGCTGTCCTGTACAGAAGATCTGGCTTTGGCTTTAAAGGCTGCTTCCTGGCTGGGCTGCTCCAGCACTCCATGAAGGATGCCATTTGGGATCACATGTGCTGCGGGCGCTGTTGATGAAAACGCTAATGGAGCTGGACGGGACTGACGTCTGAGAGAAGGACGAGACCTAGTGTGCTCATGCAGCTGGGTCCAAGTGCTGTTCTTACCTCCCAATAGAAAGGTATTGTAAATAAAGAGAAAGGGCACAAGTTTATTTTAAATACCAAATATGAGCTAGGAGCTGTCCGAGGCACTATGTAAAAGCTATATTTAGTTTTCTCACAGTAATAGTGTCCTTATGCTAGAATCCCATTTTACAGACTGAGAAAACTATGGCCCAGAGAGGTTGAGACTTACCCACGGTCACACAGTTCTACAGTTTTTTTCTTGAGCTTTAATCTGAACACAGGTCTATGTGTCTTTGAATCTTGTATTCTTTGTTGGAATAGTTTGCAGAAGGAACTGTGGAATATTAACATGGCAGTAAGATTTCTGATTCTAGACTGGTTGTCAGTCTTCTAAGAGTGATTACAAATACAGGATGTATGTATAATGTGAGTCTCTGAATCTTAGTTCTAAATCATGAACCAATCTGAACAAATTGAAGTAGAAGGGAGCAAAGAACTCAAAGTAAAATCTAATTAGGCAGATGAAAATATGGATAAATATGTTTCCATTCCCAGAACTATATTGAAGAATAAAAGACACACTGGGAAAAGGATGGGGGGAAAATATGTCTGTTTTTATGACTTGTTGATATCCATGGGGCTTTTCTTTAAGCCTCAAAACAATTTACAGCATTGCCAGCAGCATTCAGTACATTCAGAACAGGATCATTTCACCCACGGCTGAACTAGGGCCATGCCTGGGACAGCACCAGAGCAGCCTTCCAGCAGACGAGGTGGGGAGTAAGCCAGGGTCAGGGAGCGAGGAGAGCAGGGCCATTTAAAGCAACACAGTTTATATAAGTGTGATCTAATTGCTTCCACTGGAAATGGGTCAGATTCAAGTCAAGAGAACCAGGGACCTTAATAACCCCAGTGAAATCTGATTATGGCTTTTCTTTCAATCTCCTGGGTGAATATGGCTCTCTGATGAAACAGTGATGCCTGGATTCATTTCAGTTTGCCGTGTTTCCCACTCCCTTCTTGCCTCCTCATAGTTGATTTGCTATTTTTTTTTCTTTTCCTTTTGGTTAAACACATTAAACTAAACAGGATATATCATATGACAAACTGTGACAAATTTACTATTGGGAATAGGGAAAAACTGGGATAAAGAAATGGGTCTTTTTTGCCTCTCACGGCCATGATTCAGTTCTGACTCAAAAGGAAGTGTGCCACCTACTGAATCACGGAAACCACTTCCTGTAGCTGTTTGGTTTATTCTGGAAGGGCATCAGGCCAACTACTGCCCTGCCCTGACCCTGACTGGCTCTTCAGAGCCAAGACGTTCACAACTTGAGGTGGTTTGGCCTCAGAGTCTGAGAACATTACATATTAAATTACAAGTGTTTCGTTTCCTAGCACGGAGTCTTTAGCAACATGGAAATGAACATGTGTTATTTGCAAACCAAGTGTGTCATTACTTAACCTGAATAGCCTTACTTTTTCATGGGTATATATTCTGGATGACCACTCTCAAGATCTGAATGTACACTCGTTCTGTTTTTCCTGAGGGAGGGCAACTTGGGCAGCCTGAAGGGTGGCATTAACCAGATGAAGCTTCAGGAGTACCCTCTCATCAGTGAAGCAATGCTAGACTGGTATTCATTCATTCAATGTATTTTTTGAGCACATGTTCATTGCCATGTATTATGCTGGGCAGGTGCACAGGATACATGGCAAACAAGACTGTGCAGCTCCTGACCTCATGGTGCTTGTACTCTGCACTGTACAGAAATTATGTTCTCCCCTCTAGAGGTAGAGGTCTTCTACACCCTTAAAAGGAATATCAGCTGAAGGAAAACTGTTGTTTTCCTCTCTACTCATAGAATACTCCTGACACCAAATGTGTGGGTTTTTCCACACCCAGGAATTCTTCAACTCTCAGCACATGCTGAGTATTCTATGATTTAACTCAGTTGTGATACAAACGACCTGAACTAGCATAGAATCCTCAGACTTAAGGGCTCAATCCCATAGGCTTGCCCCCCAACTTCAGATGCCAATCATAAGACCCGTATTGTCACTTGTATTTCTGACCGACTGGGTATAAATTGAGCTTTTCCACCATCCCCTCCTCAGGTGTAATAATTAGCTGGAATGGTCACAGAGTGCAGAAAAACACTTTACTTTTGTTTACTGGTTTATTATAAAGGATACAACTCAGAAACACCCAGACGGAAGAAGCATACAGGGTAGGTTTGGGGCAAGGGAGCGTGCCTCTCCGAATGCACCACTCTCCCAGCACTGTGATGTATGTGTTCACAACCTGGAAGTTCTTTGAATTCCATAGCTTAGAGTTTTATGGATACTCCATTACATAGGTGAGATTGATTAAATCATTGCCTCTTGGGGATCAAGTCAATCTCCAGTCTCTTTTGCCTCCCCAAAGGTGGGGGGAGTTGGGGATGCAAGTTCCAACCCTTTGAACTCAGGGTTGGTTCTTCTGGTAGTCCCATTCTCCAGTAACCACCTCCTTAGCATAAGCTCAGGTCTGACTGGGAAGGGCTTATAATGAATAACAAAAGATGCTCCAGTCACCCCCATCAAGAAATTCCAAGGGCTTTAGGAGCTCTGAGCCAGGAACAGGAGAAGACCAAAACATATGTTTCTTAGTACATCACAATCACACCGTCCCAGCGTCTATCATTAGGCCTTGGTACAAAGAAGCCCCTCAGTACTTGCCTGTTGAATAGATACACAGAAGAAAGGGAGGGAGGGAAGGAGAGAGGGAGGAAGAAAAGAAAGAGAAAGAGAGAGAGAGAGAAAGGAAGAAAGAATGAAAGCAAGCCGAGGAGGGAGGGAAAGAAGTCACCTCACTATCATGTTTTGGTGTATTTGCAAGATGACAGCACCTAGTTATTTGTTTTATTCTGGAATGAATATTTGAAATAAAAGTTTTCTGATCCTTGGTGGAACAAGAGAGCCTATGGTGCCTCAGGACATATGTGGGCTCTTAATTAGGGAATTTCTGGAAACAAGGAGGCCCATTCTGAGACCAGGTCAACAGTAGAAGTCCTGAGAACCCCCTCTAAAAGTAAAGGCTTTTTGTCCTCCTCAGAATGGGCCAGAAACCCTAACAATAGAAAATCTATTATTCTTCTGGTAGTCCAAGGGATGTGTCAAAGAATGGCTACAAATCTGCATAACACTGAGCAAGTAATTCACCCACCTCACAGAAGTGTGAGAATTCAACGAAGTTACCTCTAGAATGGTACTTGGCCCAAGTAGACTGCGTGGAAGTAGAAGCCATCACTACTGCAACTTTGCTTATTGTCATTACCATTACTATTTCTACTGCTATTTACTCAGCAAGTAAGGCCAGCAGTTTTCCAGGTGTTCTGAAGTTTAATAATAGAATTCCATGGTTCAGTGTGTCTCAGCTTCCCTAAACCACTTTCATGCTCTTCTTTTGACAATTATAAAAACCTTAAATTGGCCTCCAGTTGAAAATCCTTGTCAAGAAGATACTGTCTAGGTTACTTACAATGTCTAGTTTATGAGAACAATATTTTTTTTCCCAAATATAAAATTATAATATTGAATGTTTAAAAAAATTATACCTAACCCCACTATAACTAGTGTTATAAACAGAGGCATATTAAAAGTTTTAGAGTTTATTTGAATAAAAGTCAAATCAAATTGGCCAGTGCCAAACCAGAAGTGATCAGAAGCACTACACCCACAGGAGCTAGGGGCAAGATTTTTTTTAGAAAACAGTGAAAACAATGCAAGGAAACCATTTGATTGGCTGTAACTTAAGTGCTTACATTATTTGGAAAAGCCTATTGGCTGTTTGTGGTCGTTAGGTTTCCATTTCTTAATCTTGAGGCATTACAAACTTTGGTTTGCTTACGTAGGCTGCTAAGGCATTAGACATACGTCAAACTAATGGCCTCCAGTTTAAGTAAACCCACATTGTTTTGCCCCCTGCCCTAAGGATATTCTCTACATGTTTGACATAAAAAAAGAGGCACCTGCAACAACATGGAGGGACGTAGAGGATACTATGCTAAGTGAAATAAGCCAGGGGGATAAAGACAAATGCCATAGGATTTCACTTGTAATGTGGAATCTAAACCCAAACCAAGACAAAGTGAACAAAATAGCACTCCTAGACACTGAGAAGGGACTGGTGGTTACCATGGCGAAGGGGTTCAGGGTGAGGGCAATGAAGGAGCACAGAATCTCAATCATAATATAAGTTGGTCACAGGGATGGAAGGGCAGCATGCAGACTACAGCCAATGATTCTGTAACGTCTTCCTATGTTGACAGATGGTGACTGCACTAGTAGAGTGAGGATTTAATAACGTGTGTCGCTGTTGAATCACTGTGTTGTATACTTAAAATCAATATAAATACTGTGTATCAACTATACTTCAAGTAAAAAAAAATAAGAGGAAGGCGAAAAGGAAGAAGAGGAGAAGTAGGAAGAGATATAAGGAGGAAGAAAATCTCTGTGACAAATAATGGAAAGAGATGGAGATTTTATTGACGTTTTCTTAGGTACTGCAGAGCTATTTGTAATATACCTCACACCACAATGATAACTAGTAACTTGTTTCAACTTTGGCCAGTTTCCCTCAGAGCTCCCCTTTCTATAGAAATCCCAACATTTTCTTGCACATAGATTCTTCCTACTTGAATGACACTTTTCTACTCCGTTTCCTCCAAATTATTGCAGAGTCCATCCCGGTTTCTACAAAGATCCATTTAACTTCTCTGCTTCCCTCGTTTCCCTCACTTATATCATTTGGCTTAACAAAGGGCAGGAAGTTAGACCCTAACTGAAGCTCTCAAAATCGAGGCAAGTTGTTTAGCCAAGAACTATGACGGCAAGTACAGCAAGCAAGTAAATCAGATCACATGAGGGGTCCCCAAAACCAAACGATATTTCCACATATAATTTTATTACTGTTTTTGTTTTGTTCACTGGTATATCCCAAGTGCCTATAAGAATAACTAGCATAACTATTTATTGAGTAAATAAATAAGCTTGAGAATTAACATTCAAATTAAAACAAAATACCATTAAACTACCTTTTCTACTTTTTCTCTTAAATGTTCTACATGTGACAAATAGTCACATACATCCACAGGAAAGGATACAATTTCCTGTCATTAATTTTTTATTATGTCACTTTAGGTCAAGTGTCACAGAAAATTATATTGAACTCTTGACCAATCTATCTATTTTTTCCATTGGAATATTGGCCCAACTAAGCAATAACATCAAGGAAAAATTATTTTTGGCAGGAAAATATCTTCTCTAAATTCTTGTGTGTTTTGTTTTGATTTTTCCTTAGTGACTAGAGGTCAGTTTCAATCCACTGAAATGCAGATTCCAAATTTTCAATCTGGTTTTCTTGAGTACTGACTGAGTGCCAAGAATGAGGCAATGACATCACCACAAAGACACACACACACACACACACACACACACACACACGCATGCACGCACACACACACACCAGAGTCCAGGGCACGTTCTGGCAACATCCCTTTAAAATTTACTCCCCAAATCATACTTTTAAATTTCAAATGGATCTATTCCCTCTCTCCCTAGCCAGTTCTTATGAAATTTTTTGTCTAATAAAATGGCCAGAATGTTCCAGACAGTGAAAAAATACCATAATGGAATCATTATTGATTAAAAATCATGTGTCCTCTACTTATCCTTTCTAGCTCTTTTTTAAAACTTGAATTTTAATATGCTTGGGAGTGGATTGATTATTATAAACATTATTATTGAAGAAACAATCATTTTGTTTTAGCCTAGTAAAAAAGGAACTACATATTTGTTGGCAGCCTTGAAAGGATCACATGTTTTGTCTAGTGGAGGGCAGTGCCCTCCAGGAAAGGGTGGCATGCCAGAGAGCCAAAGAACAGACGTCCACTACAAGTAATATGAGCACCAGGTCTGGATGAGACCCATCTTTCCTGAGACTGGAGCCAAGTCACTTAACCTGAGCCTTTGTGTCTTCAGCTATGACAAGGTATCAATACCCGTCTACCTATTTTGTGAATCTTCTTACTGAAGTTAACTGTATCCACTGTTCTGTGATTCTATAAATCTAAGAAAATCTTTTCCTGTTATAGCCAAGTTCTCCATCATAGCTTCTCTATCCTGCTTGTGAAAACACTTCCGAGGGAACTTTTGGTCAGGAGCTGACAATGGCACTTAAGGTCACTTCTGCTCTTAGGAAAGAAGGAAAATTTGAAAGGAGACCAGGATCTAACTACCAATAATTAATTTTTTTATTGGGACCTAGGGACTTCTCTGATAATTATATTAAGCTTGTATTTGTTACATCATTATTAATACCAAGACTTTGTATTACCTCATTTAATTCTTACAGTAATCCTTTAAGATAGGGTATCAGTAAGAGTATTTGACTATAAGTTATATTTTTAAAAACACTCCAACTGATTAAAACAATAGGGCCCTTGTTGGCTCACAGTGTCCCAAGGCCCCAAGGTCCTGACGCTGTCCTGACATGCCATGCTGAATTCTCTCTAACACCAATTTCCCTCAGCAGTGCTGGCCATCAGTAGGGAACATGCCTCTTTATATATATCTAGCAAAGGTGAGAGAATGCCCCCACAAATAATGAAAAAGATGAAGAAATGGCCTTCTCCTCCTTATCCCTAACTTCAGTCAGCTGCTTATCGCTGAAACAGGAGCCACTGGGAATAGAGATAGGGGAGAAGAATTACTATAGTATAATTAACTCATCTTCCTAAACCCAAGATGATTAGAATTATTTTGATTGATTTGGATGACTTAGAATTTATTCCTGCAGCTAGGGCAATTCTCTAAACCACACTGCCTACTATACAATGGAAGATGGATAGATCAAATTTGAGGATACCAACTACAGAGTACAGTGCATATAAATATTAATTCCCAATTTACAGATGGGAAAATTGAGGCATGGTGGAGGGAGGTTAAGCAATCTACCCAAGATTATAATTTAACCTGAGCAATCTATATCCATTCTGGAAATTCAACTATCTCCTGTATGCACTTCTTGAAAGCTTATGATGTATATAAGAGGAATTCCAAGATAAGAAGACAGTAAGGCAAAGACCACGGCACTAGGGTTCAAGAGATGAGATTCCAGTCTTGACTCTCCCACTTACAAGCTGTGTGAGTATTTTGAAAATGAGAATAATGAAACCTATTTACTCAAATAGAAACCATGCAGAAGAATGACATCACTTGGGAACTTGTTTGAAATGTAAATTCTCTGTCCCACCTCAGACCACCTAAATCAGAAACTCTGGGGGTGGGGCCCAATAATGTGTACTTTAAGAAGCCCTCCAGTTGATTCTGATGCTTACTAAAATATGAAAGCCCCTGGTCTAACACATTGTGTGGTGCATAAATTTATATATTTGCTATTTTGTTCTAAAGACGATGAGTATATTGACTTCTATTTCCAAGAGTTCACAATCTAGGGAAAGACAACATTCTGCATTTTCTTTAATTCAGGTCCATACTGATTTGATAAAGCTCTAATAAAGGTTTAGTGCCCTTTGAAAGCTTATAAGGGGTTGAGTCTATTTCAAACAAGATGAATCTCAGGAGATTAGGTTAGATAAGACATGGAAAGGCAGAAAATATGAACTGCAAAGCAGTACAGATAATTAAACTTTTAGGGGTTACTGCAAGTTGTATCTAGAAAGTTAACATGTTTAACATATATCAATACACACTAATAGATTAGAGACCTCATATTGCACAGAAATAAAAAACCATCATATGTCAGAGGATAAGGATTTAGTCTTGATGTTACATTTACCAGCTGGCCCTCCATGTACTAGTTCATTAAAAAAGAAAGATTGGTCTGGATCCTTGGTTCTAAACCAAGGGAAAATAAGGTGAGGCTAGGGCCTGTGGAGACTTAAAGTTTCCCCAGGGGAGTACAGACATACCCTCAGTAAGGAGCCCTGGACTAAACAGTCTCTGATTTGTGAATGTAGATTCAGTGTCAGGTTAATATACCTAAGGAAGCATGTAAATATTATTCAAAACTTATAAGCCAATCCCTGTTGTTTTTTTTTCCTTAACATCTCTGAAAGTACTCCAGTACCTAAACATCCAATTAATCAACGGGAAACATTTGTAATATGCAGCAACTAAAATGTCACCTTCCCTGTGTGGATCACAAAGTCCTCGGCAATTGTTTCCATACCAGACTAGTGACCATTGTTGTTCTTATTTTCTAGATGGATGAATGGAGGATAAAGGCCTTGTTCAGTGTCACACATTTCAGTCACCAAATGAGACACAATGAATGTCAGTCCTCTCATCCCTTCAACAATAAGGAGCTTTCAAGCTCCCGCAGTCCAACAAGAACTTTTGGAAAGCTTACACTGGCAGAAAAGCCATATATATGGATGACATCCACAAATAGGAGGAAAATTAGCTTGAAGCTGGGTGTCTAACATCACTGACTCTTAGAAGAGACAGAAGAAAAGTAAAGTTTTAGTGAAGAAGGGGCTAAAAGAAAATAAATATAGCTAATTATCAGGTGCTGTTTTTACACAGTAAAACAAGGGCAAAATTACTCTTTAAGTAGAAATTCTTTTTTCTTAATTAATTGGTCATCATTCATTCATTCATTCATTCAATAAATGCTTATTGATTGCCTTTTAGGTATCAAGTACTCATCTCTCTACTTGAAATGCAACAATGACCAAAGTGGATAATAATAATAACAATAATATAGCAGTACCAACAATATTCTAATAAATAATAATTGTTTGTTGAATAAAATGTCAAAATTCAGTGAGAACTAGGATTCTCTTTGGGCTACATCTATTGACTATAATACAGCTCATGTACTCTGAAATTCTCCAGTATTGGGCTGTCAAAAGAAGCTGTTGTTGGACCTGCCCGGTGTTGATGCATCCTTCAAGGAGAGTGGACTTAAGCTCACTGTCCTTGGAAAGGCAACTGGAACTGAGAACACTGTGACCTTTCTACTGTGATTTTTAAATTACTAGAACCAGCACTCCTAACTTTCTTCTGTTCCCTACTTACTCAAATACTGTAAAAGATACATAAAATAAAAGGAAGGCCACCTCAATATTGATTTAACACAAAACAACAGTGTTCATTTCAACTCTTTTTGAGATGGAATAACATACAAGCATATCTGAGATTAATTTTCAGTGGTAAATTCATTCCATATATGATTTTTAAGAGGAAATACTTTGGAAGTTTTAAAAAACATCTCTTCATCTTTTTAAATGTCAGTTTATTCACACTGATGATGCTCTCAGATGTTAGGAAATCCTTTGAGACAGAAAGTGGGAGGAGTATGAGGGGGGCAGGGAGAAAAGTGAGGCAATATTTCTGAGTGTCATGTGATTTCACAATTTGTTTTTCAATCTGTTTGGACTTCCAAAAAGGAAGAGTCTCATATGTCAACAAGCATATGAACTGAAGCTTTAAATACCAGAAACAAAACCTTAAGAGTTTCAAATATATGACATGTATATATTCATATTCTTTGATAGGATGTTGGCTGGCATTAATGCTTGATCTCCTGAGAAATGTGAATTTTTCCCCGACAGATGTACTAGCTTGCTTCATCTGAACACGGGAACCATAAACAATGCCTAAAAGAAAACTCTCTGTCTTCTCCAAGGTCAAAGTTGGAACAAGTAGAGGGAGTTTAGTTTTCCTTACTCATCAGCATTCATCATTCTTATAGTCAGTATGCTCGGGAAGAATGCAAATCTCTTAGAGTAAGTACAAAGATTCAGCACGTTTTCAGAGCTGAAATATAAACTGGTGAAATTGAGAAGATGTAAAAATTCAGTTGTTATCCTCTTACAGTCCCAGATTTAAGGTTTAAACTCTATGTTCTCACTGTTAAGATAAAGTCAATGGAATTGTAAACAGAAGAACAGATTCTTGTTCTTTCATGTTGCGCCAGTCCAAGCACCTATGAGAATTTTTGTGGGTACTTAGCTGTTAAACTATTTATGCTTTCCAGGGTTCTGTGTATTTTTTCTACCTTCTGTTGAGCAGTTCTGGTACAATATAGAAAGCTCAGTGATAACAGTTAAGTGAGGAGGGAAAAAAAAGTTGAGGTTCTGAAATGGCATTAAGAAGAGTAACAATAAAACATAATTGTCTGGAAATGACAGCCTTGAAGGCAGGCTGGTCAAATAAAATGTGTACTTGGTTTGTCAGATGGTTGGAGTTTGTCTCTATTGAGTATTTATTGGGCAAACTTTAGCCAGTTAACTTCTCTGTGACTCTTGATTTTTAGAAAAAACCTAAAAGTAAATGAAACACAAATTTATTTTTAAAAGTGAATTTGCCAATTAAAAGTAAAATGGCATGAATAGAGTATATCAAAACAAAATGCAAGTTTAGTACTTTGTTGCCAGATCCAAAGCAAGGCTTTGAGATAATCTTCATTATTGTAATCATAGAATCCTTCACTATGTATTCTTCCAATATTCTTAGATTTTTCCTATCATTAGTATACCCCATTGTATTAAGGGGTACCTAAACATATTTATTTCAAGTCATAGTCAACTTTTCCATATAGATTACAAATTATTCTCCCATATAGCTTTTCACAGCATTTTAAGTCCTATGCATTTGATACTTCTGTATAGAAAAAGAACACCACCACACTAGAATTACAGTGATAGAATGAGCCACATGTCAGTAGTAACTTATATGAAGTCTTAAGCTCGTAGAGTAGATAGGGTACTAAAAATAAAATCCCATCCCCCCTAAAACTCTTTTAGTTGCCAAGGCCATCATTTTAAAATAAATGCCACATGTATTTCTGTCATATCTTGCTATTGTAAGATCATTATTACACTTTGCAAAGTGTGCAATTCTTTACCAGGTAGTAACTCGAGCAAAGGAAGAAATCTGGCCTGAATCACAGGAGGTTGGTCTTTGGTGTAACCTCTTGCTCCAGAAAGTAAGAGGTGGTGGTCCAGTGAGCCAGAAATTGCCTGGCAGCATCAACATCCTGGCTGTTGCTCAGGGTAGGTTGCATTTTTTGGCTTTTGCTCCTGAACCAGAATTTCAAGTGTGAAAACCAGGACCGAAGAGTCTTCTGGGCTGGGGCCAAGACACCCCCAGTTCAGCCAGAAGTTAGTTTGAGGGTGTAGTGACCTGGCATTCCAGGAGCGGCACATGCCAGCGGGAAGTGTGCCAGGGCTGTGTCCCAACTGAACTGGGCTTGCCACACATCCTTCATTTCATTTATATACTAGGTTTCTGGGCAACTGGGCACAGATACTGTTGAGACAGAATCAAGATGTGACTTACATGCTGAGTCTATTATCTCAGCTTTGGGAGGCACACATTAGTGAAGAGTCAGGGTGTTGCCTGCATATTTCAACCTCCTTCTCCAGTGTACCCAAAAGCTTCTTCTGTACCCTTTTGTTCCATCTTGAGAGTAAAAAGCTCATGTTCCTCCTTTGCTCCTTTTGTATACTCAGAAGGTATACAAAGGCTTCTACAATAGGGGTTCCCATAGCTGATTGAATTAGAAGGAAGGAAACACCTCCCAACTTACCCTTCTGACATGACCTGTCCCCTTATAGTGCTGGCTTTGATGTTCTCCTTCATAAAAACAATTTTTAAAAAATGACAATGTAGACTGTACTTATGGGTCAAAAATCATAACAGCACAGAGTTGTATATAAACAGAAAGCAGAAGTCTCCCTTGCTGCCCTTCTGTACCCCTGTCCTCTGACAGTAATTACTGGTAACATTTTGGTGTGTTTTTCTAGACCTTTCTCTGAACTCATGCAAATATATATATGCATGCAGGTATTTGTATGAGTTTGTGCTTCTTTGGCTTGGTTTTGTTTTTACAAAAATGCGCTTGTGCTGTTCTCTTTATCTGCTAAAACGTCTGTGCAGATGGCAGCTGGAGCCACTGCAGCTGCAATTTGCCTTGTTCCCCTCTCTCTCAGGCTTGCTCCACTCCTGGGCTCTGTATGATCTCACAACAGAGGAGAGCTTCCCCATGTGGCATCCAGGACCTGCACCATGCAGCCGAGGCATGGCCTCTGACACCAAGAACATCTGGTTTTCAAATACATGTCATACAGCCGAGACTCAGGTACTTGTGTTCCAGAGCCTAGCACAGTCCAATATCAGATTGGTTTTAATTAGTTAGTGAAGAACATATGAATGAATTTGTGATACATGATTCAGCTGAAAATGTCAATGATTGGCATGCAATGAGATTGGAACGAACCCGCCTAGTGGGTAAAATTTTACAGCTCCGTTTTGCACGGCTGTTAGCAGAAAAAGCAATTATGCTGCATGTGCCAAAAGGTAGCCTGATGAGTTGTTCACACACATACACAATACAGTGCTTTTCACACATCTTAATTGCTTTTCTGCTAAGGAATGTGTTACTGCAAATCATGAAAGTATAGCATCCCCTTACATATTAGTTCCATTTCTTTAACAGGTAATATTCCTGAATATTGTTGAAAAGTGAGTACAAGACACATATTTATAGGGAAAGTTGAAGTTTAGACAACTACAAAGAATTACTGTTCACACTCATACATATCTCTGTACAGAAATATTATGAGTTACTATTCTGAGATTATGTCTGAGGTCTTTCTTTATTGTGTTTCTCTAGTTTGCCCACATCAACCAGTAGGTTGAGGGGGAATGTTGCCTCAGAAAGAGGCAGGACACAGACTAAAGAAGTAAATTAAAGAAGTCAATAGTTTTTCTGAAGGCTAAGATAAATAAAATCATCTTGAAAGCCAACACTTACAAGAAAAGAGTAAGTTTTAAATTCCATAAGACTTAGAGCCTGAAGGAGCCAGAGCCCATGGGTAACACAGCTCGTTTCCTCACCACTGAAATGGGAGATAAACGTTTCACTAGCTTAAAGGAGGGAGAGGCTCAAAGGGAGCACTCATTAGTGCCTGCATTTCACCTCTGAGAGAAGTCCCTGAAGACTTAGGAAGACCGGAGATGGAGAATGTGGGCAGTCTGCTTCAATTTTCAGAGGACAGCCAGAGGGGACTCCAAGCCTTTCAGAGAAATGTCACATCCCACAAGGCAACAGACACGACAGACGAAAGAGGATCCGGCTGGGTGGCACTGAGGGGAGCCTCATCCTGCACAAGGGGGAGAGTACATACAGTTTTCAAGAGGACCACCAAGGCGGCCAGGAGTAGCCAGGGATCCAGAGGAGCCTGGGGTAGATGAAGAGGATGCAGAATGCCTGGGTATGGGTAGAGGAGGCACTACAGCATGCAGTCATCACCACGGGGGAAACCGGATGATGTGTACCTCAGAGGGAGAGCTGGTTAGTGCCCACATGCGGCCTCAGTAAGATGAAGAGGATACCGAATGGGTGGTCATGGCATCTGCAGTGTCTGGACTGTGAGAAACAACAGCGGAGGTCAGCTGGGCCAGACTGGGTTCTACTTCAAGGTCAGCAAGGACAGGGATGATAGAAGACAAGGCCTCCATTTCCACGGGATGTCTAAATGATATGTATGCATGTATATTCTCCTTCTCCCTCCACTATCTCACCCCTAGACAGAAAAGGGGATGGGAAAAGAGAAAAAAGAGCAATCCTGCATTAAGGGAGAATTACTCAAAAGAATATGAGCTTCAAATTAGCAGAGTGCAGTTTTCTACAGGCAGTGGCAATGGAGCAGTGGAAATAGGCTAAGATCAGTGATAGAGAAACAAAGCTACATGTTAGCATACCTGAGTCTATGTCTGGAATTCTCATGCCCACCATCTATATACACACATACATATGTGCATGACTAAACAAGTATTTCGATCTGAGTCTTTTTTCCATAGTATCATAGATGCTAGAGGCAAGCACACCTGGGCTGGAATCTTATCTCATCCTTTTAATGGCTGGGTGACTTTAGGCAAATTTCTCAATCCAAGATTTTACTTCAGTGAATGAGGAATGATCATGTTTTTGTAGGCTTGTTGTGAGGATTAAATGAGATACAGAGGTTACCCTAAAATCTAACTTATGGTGAGCCCCTGTAACTCCAGGCAGAAGATATGTTCCCAGCCCAGGGCAAATAAATGTTTGAAACTGAAATCAGTCAAAGGAAGAAATAAAGTGGGAGAAACCCATTTATTGCTTACAAGCAGTCATCTACCTCTGCTCGCCCATGTCTCTCATGCCCTGGCTGCAAAAAGTCCCCACCTGGGTCCATGGGCTCACTTGCCCCTCACCCCATGTTGTAATCACCTATAAATATGGAAATGAACTAAGGCCAGACAAGAGATTCTGGAAATACTGCAATTTTACCCACAGTCCCTAAGAAATGCTATTTGTTATTATCATGATCATGATAATAATAAAAATTACTGTTTGCTCATTGTGACTATGAATCTGAACTTTTGATTGGCAGGACTTTATTACCCATTGTACACAAAGCATGGTATATCCAGCTACCAATACTGTAAGTGCTTAGAGGCTAAGAAGACTGTCCTTAACGATAGTATTTAAGATGCACCCTGTATTACATGTTTATTTCTGTATTTGTGTGAGTTTGCTTTCGGGAAGGGATATGTGCCTCTAGGTTTGGGGAAATCTGAGGCAAAATTTCTTTAGAGCCAAGATAGATACCTAAGTTTTAAACAAGGAAAGTCTGTTCCCCTGCCCCATTTCCTGTCACTTAGGTGGAAGTATGGTGGGTGGCCCAAAGTTTTGGGTTACTCTTTGCCAAGCTCATCAGAAGCACAGTGCCCTTGAGCCTCACCCTAACACTCACTGAAGAGCCCACTTTGTACATGGGATCCTGAAGTTTCCTCTAGGAGATTCAGTCATGTAGTAGTTTTATTAATGTAACAGCCCGTATATAGTAACTGAGTATTTACTATATTTCAAAATATTTGATGTGGCAGCAACATCTACAGCAACGTCTCTGGGGTTTCCTTCTGATCTGAGAGATTTCACTAGACAATGAGTCCAAGATGCCTGAGCATCCTACACCTCTTACTTGAGGGTGGATCGGCAGTCCTAGTTCCATCCCCTGAAACTACTAAGTGCAAAGCCTGTAGAAAACCTGTCCCCAGTAATAAAGCAACATGGGTAATAAAGTAATAAAACAACACAGCTGCAGGGGCTAGTAGGGGCTAGTAGTCCCTGCTGTATTTGGCATAAGAGGCAGAAAAACATCTCTGCTTGATGTCTGGGTGGCCTCAAATAAAGAAGCTAATCTCTTGACTCAGTTCTCTTATCTTTAAGAGGGGGATAATGACATTGTGCCAGTTTGCCTCAAAGGGCTATTACGTAAAGTTAGAGATTGCTCTGTTGAAGGACAAACCATTGCGCAGAGACTGTGATTATCGCTAACCAGCCCTGGCTTTATCCATAAGTGAACCAGTTTGTTCAGCCATTCCCTGTATTTACATAGTATGGGCAACAGCATTTTCACTGTGAGCCTCTAGATTTTATTCAGGATATAGACCTAAAATTCATTTGGGTCTTTGAGCCTTTATCCAGATTCTGAAAAAAAAAAACATTATTTTCCATTAAAAAAGAGGTTCTGTCCTATGAAGTGTGCAGTGTAGAGGCATAGCCTTGGCCAGATGCAAGAGGGTAAGGGCAAGCGGCCACTGTCGGCTGAATTAGGCCTACCCTCACCCACTGATCTTTTGCTTCATCTGTTTATATGGGTGAAAAGAAAATTTGTGCATGTATCAACATTTGGCAAGTACGTTAGTGAGCAGAACTGTGTTTTCTTACAATTATTAATAAAAAGAATGTTCCTTGGCATATACATATGTTATTAGAATACAGAGAAGTTCCTGTGTCTTCAGAACTCAACTAGAAACGTTGGTGAATTTTCTCCAGCCACACTTACAAAGACATATGTTGTGTATACTTGTAAACACACACCAAGTTGCAAATGATCGCTTTAACTGTAAAGGCAACTCCTTGACATTTGAAACCATGAGAAAGTCTGATTTTTGCTATTACTCAATTTTCCTCAGGGTCTGTGGAATGGAATTGCTGAGGAGACTTAAAAGAAGCCCTGGTCTACTGGGACAAATGCCAGCTTTATCCTTTCGTCTGGCTGTGGAAAACCCCAGAGTTCATCTAGGAATATCTTGGTTTGGGATGCTAATTAGATCACTGCCATTGTCATGCTTCTAGTGCAGAACCCTCCCTCCAATATTGTTTCTTTCTCACAGGGCTCTCAGGAGGCCTTCATCCCGTTAATGCTTCCCATACTGACTTCAGACCTGAAACGCAAGAAGGCCTAAAAGGCTGAGTGGCACCCAGGCCTGCCTGGCTTCACAGAGCACCCTCAGCAATACCATTTCAGGGAGCTTATTCAAGGGACACACGATAGTCAAGGATGGTCCTGTTAGGCCCTACAATTCCTTTCTTGACTTTGTTTCCTAAAGTAGATTACAGACTCCTGCAGGTGGGCGTCCATGGTGATCCTTCATGCATTTCAAGGGCTGGCCTTCTCTGAGGAAAAGTGCACTCTGGGACAATTCATAATTCGAATTCAGGGCAGGCAGCTGTTTGTTCTTCCTTGGAGATAGTGATGATGTGAACTATCATTATTCCTTGTTGATCTAATGAATATAATTTTTATCCTTCTACTTTTCTCAATAGACTGCCTTACAAAGTTTTGTTCATACAGTACATTAACTACCACCCTGGTAACTGGTGTATTCCCACAATTATGTTACTGTAATCTTTATGGGATACTTGTCTTTTTTTTTTTTTGCCATTTTATTATGAAACTAATTGTGGTTTCCTTAATTAACAGCTATTGGTTTTAAATACTGGGTGGGTTCAGGACACACTATTCCAAAATGTGACCTATGGCATACTGAATTTGAGAAACGTCGTAAGTAGGAAGTACTCTCTGACCTTCCCGTGAAGCAGGCCACAAAAACCTAGGTGAGGAGTGCCCTCCCTGTAGCTGGAGAAAAGGTACAGCCTTATCTCCAAGACGCTGAGAAGAATCCAAATGAACAGGCCTTGTTGTTTCCTCCAATTTTCCACAGAAGTTCACACCCCTTTTTGTCCTTTCACATTTTCCCACAACTTTCCACTCTTCATCAAACTTAGCATAAATGCACTCAGGGTTAGCATCTTCAGGTCTTCATTTCCTTATGAAGGCTCCCATGTCACATGACACTTACAATAAATAAATGTACAAAGTTTTCTTTAGTGAATGAATCCTTTGCTACAAGAGTTCCAACAGAGAGCTTAGAAAGGTACAAGAAAAAGCATTTTTCCTCCCTATATCAGCAAAGTAGTAACCAGGTAATAAGTTGTCAACATTTGCCAAGAAAGTGGAAATTTTTAGAAGGTGAAAATAGTCCCCCTGTGTCAAGTATTAACTGTCAAGGAGAGAAAGATTATTAGTAGTGGGGGAATGATACCACTCTCAGAAGTGACCTTTCCCATCTCTGAAGTCTCCTAGTTTGCTATTATGCATTAGAATTGTTCCCATGTGTTTTCTTCGTGATCAATACACATGGATGATTTTGTACACCATAGCTAGAACATTTTTAATAATCACTGAGTAATAACTAAGCTTGGTTGAAGTCTTGTATCATCAAATCACCAAACACAATAGCCACATCTTTCATAGTTTTGTTAGGTTTAATCTTTCTGTAGTCAATTTTTAAAGATGTATTTTTTTAAAAAACAGGAAAACTTTTCTAGTTACATTATATGGACTATCATGGGTCTCTAAATTCAAAGAACTATGTGTTAGAAAATGTTCCCCTCCACATTCCCACATTCATGGGTAATCTCTTGCTAATTTTTAACATAGTAAAATAAACCAAGGAAAACACTTTTGGAGTATATGTTGTTTCTTTTTTTAGATATAATTGACGTATAGCATTATATTAGTTTTTGGTGTACAACATGACTCTACATGTGTAGGTACTTGCCTTTTCGCTGACTTCTACTTTGAATTGGTGAAGCATAGATGTACTTTGGAAAACTTTTTTAAACTAGACAATAAACTCATTTATTTATTCAACCAACACAATCAGCTATATTCATTGTTGAATTATATTTTACACTAATATACTCATAGAAATAAGCTAGAACAACCCAGATCTAAATATTCTTTGGTATAATAGATATCTGAAGCATATTACAAGGAAGAGAGCTGGTATTGGAATCCAGGCCTATTTCTACCAGTTCCTGAAAGTGAAGTTCTGGGTAAAACATCTAACGTTTCTCAGTCATAGACTCTCTGAAAAAAGGAAGAGTGTAGAAACGAGGCATAACAGCATCATGATTAAAATCTAAGCTTTGCAGTAGGACAGGATGATTCAATCCAATTATATTCTGCTGCTTACTAGCTGAGTACCTTTGAGAACAGGAAGGCAATGGCAGGGTGACGCAGAAAGAAAGTCTGAGCTAGCTTGACCAGCTGGACATGGGAACGCCGGGCCAAGCTGGCAGAGGGGCTTGAAACTGACAGACAAGTTGGGGAACACACCAGGCGGAACTAGGCCAAGCCCTGATGGCTCCCAGTTTTACTGGGAATAAATCTCTGACTTCATTAGAATCTCATGCCATGCCCATCAGCACCATGACAGTTTACAGTTGTCATGACAACCCCTGGAAGAGACCTAATAAGGGAAAGACCCCATCTTGTAAGAATCATCTGGGAGATTCTGCCCCATTTTCCATACCTTTTATACTTCCTATAAAGGAGCTAGCTAAGGGGGTTGGGGAGATGTACTCTGCCTATGAAGTAGTCAACTCCACTTTGCTATATAATCTATATTTTTCCTCTTAATAAATCTGCCTCATACTGTACCTGGAGCATGTTTGATTTACATCCTGAGCATAGCCAAGAACCCTCTACTGCCATGGAGGCCCAAGCTCTAGGGCCTCCCACATTCTCCTGTAATACCCTTGGACAAATCTTCCTATTTAGTAATACCATTACTAAATCTTCTTATTTCTTAGTTTCCTTATCCGTGAAAATAGGAATAATACTGCTTCACCTCACTAAGTTGTCTTATAGGAATTAAATAAAAGGATATCTACAGTGCTTAGTTCAGTATCTGGCTCATAACAGTATTCAATAAACTGTGGTTTAAACAAGAAATCCTGAAAGACCTTTTGGGATCATGAGGTATAAACCACTTCATTTTTCAAATTAGAAATGGAGGCTCAGAAGCTAAGGATCTTGCCCAAGTCCTCTGAACTCACAGGTTTGTGATCTGTATACTTACTAAACTTTTATTAGTTCTATGATGGAGACAGAGTGCTATCTCTTTATGACCTATATCCCATTTACCAAATATATGGACCATTAACTGAGGTGAACACCTAGTTTCTGCCCATGTAAAAATGCCAGCGCATTGCAATTTACTGAACCCCTTCTTTCTTCAGGGCATCCTACCAGATATTGTGGGTATGTGAGATTCAGTCTCTGGTCTCAAAAGAGTTTATAGTTTAGTGGGAGGGACATTTATATAGACATTTATGAGATATATAAGCCATTGGTGTAGCCACATGACATGACCAAAGTTCTAGTGTCAAAAGAACTGGACATGGACAGGGGATGTATATTACAAAGTCCTGCAGAGAGTGAGATCCATTTAGCTTGGGAGTTAGCGATGGCTTCCTAGAAAACATAGAACGTTACCTGTGCATCAAGTTGGAGCTGGATTCGAATGTAGAAAGACAATAAATCAGGGCATTATGTGACTTGCAACAGCTTGTGCAGAAGTACAGAGGCAGAGAAGAGCACCATTAAGTGTGGGGCATTCACTTAAGCACTGGTTCAATCATTTCTTATATCAAACTTAGTCCTCTCAGTGTGAACCTCTACTTTCACAAGTGCCAGAGGGTGTTTTCATAAGCATGCGCGCATGTGTGTGTGTGTGCATACATGTGCCAGAACTCTTGACTTTAAATATTGGCCAGGAAAACAACACCAAGACCTTGTAACTTTCCAAATGCTCAACTCAGAATCTAAGTAGAGGTCATCTTTGATTCCTCTTGCTCTTGACTCTCCCTCCAATCTATCAGCTCATTTTGGCTCTTCTATCTCTAGCATACATCTCACATACCTTCACTTCTCTTTACTTCTACTGATTATCAGCCTTCACTATCCACTCTTGAATCTGTGCTACAGATGTCCTCATTCCACTCCTGTCCCCTGCAATGCATTCTTCACATGACAAGTCTTCTGACAATGTAAATCACATCATGAAACTCCCTGCTGAAAAATCTCTCAATGGCTGCCAATTCCACTGAGCATATAATCCAAACTGTGTATTACGGCCTTCAAGGCTTTGCAGGATCTGGCCTCCTTACCACTTAGAACTGCCATGTTACGCATCCTCTCGCTTGCTGCTCTTTGAACAAGCCAAGGTTCTTCCTCACTCTAGGTCTGTGTGCTTGCTCTGTCCTCTGCCTGAAATGTTATTACCCTGCTTTTGCAACTTCCTTTCCCTTCAAGCTTCAGCTTAATGTCATCTCCTTAAAGAGGTTTTCTTTGATCTGTTTAAACTATTTCCCTGTGCTATTCTCTAATACAGCACTCTATGAATTTACCTTTCTAGGATTTACCAGTGTTTTGAGAATTTTCGATACTTACTGAATTTGTCACTTAACTTTCTTAATGTTTGTTTTCCCTAACAGAACATAACCTCTCTGATCATATTTTGTCTGTCTTGCTCATTTTTCAGTCTCCAGGCTCTAGTACCAAAGATTGCAGATTACTGAATGTATTATGAAAGGAAATAAATGGAAAAACATTATAGCAAATAATTCTCATCAAATATAGTTGCTTTCATGACCATGTTCACCTGTTGATTCTGTAAATAGGAGACTACTGTCATTTACAAAGCAGTTGGAATTCTAAAAGAAATGTTTATCTTATTATTTCAAGGAATGGTTGCTACGTCTTATGAGCAGGGAGCTCAGAGCTCCTTGCAGAGGTTGCTGGGAGAGTGGTCACCAACCTCCATCAATAGCTAAGCAGCTTTACACTCAGAAAGAACCAAATTTCTGTCTCCACAAAATGATGAATTACTACATGTTAAGGGAATTAAAGTATAATTTAAAGGGCAAATGTTGTGTTCTCTCTGCTTAGTGACTGCTATGCTGCTGTTAAGTTGTACTCTGAGGACAGAAAAAAAGGGCTCTTGCCTGGATGACTTACCACTTTTCTGGCCAACTGAAGCTTGTAGGCATTCTTTTGATTTAGATTTTTTCCCTTCGTTCTCTCTCAAGCTCTCCTCACACAATCAAATGGTATGAAACGCTCACCCATGTATTTTACCAATTTTATGCAAGGATCTTGCCCAAGATTACTGAACGAAAGTGTTTGTGATATATATTCCCAAAGCTTTTATTACCTCTGTGATCTAGACAACTAATACATCTTCGTGACCCAATCAACAGTTTAACTGAGTTCAGTAAAATGACAATAGGATACAAGCTTTCATTTACTGAGGGATTTTTCTTTAATGTGCCTGGCATTGTGCTAAGCCTTTTATAGGCATCATCTATTTCATCCTGCCTACAAGCCCATGAAATAGTGAGCATAATCTCCATTTCACAGAGGAAGAAACTGAGGCTTACTAAAGCTAAGTAACTAGCCCCAGTTCACACTGTTATAAAGTGAACTTGGGTTGCAAACTGAAGTTGGTCTGCTCTGTAAGTGCCAAGGCAGCATCAATATGGTTAAGCTAGTAACAGTGAATCTGCCTCAGGTACATTTTCTTGAAACATCAAATCATGTATATACTTAAGTTTTAAAATATTTCATATGAGAGCAATTTGACACGTATTTGTTTTAAAGGGTAGCATATAAGTTTATCTCTGGTTATGAACAGTTCAGTAGACGATTCCATTTCTGGTCCATACTACTCATTCTGCTTTTCTAGGCTCTCTTTCATGTTTCCTTGTTTTATTTAATTGGTGGCTTTTCACTCCTTTTAAAAAACTGAGTAGTCATGCTGCTCTGCAACATTGGTGAGCCAGTTCAATCCCTAATTACTTGTCTCCTTCCCTGTAAGAAAAGCTGTCAAAATACAATACTCTCATGTTCTGCATCATCTCACGCTCACGGGGATAGGGAGGGATAGACAGAATTCTCCCAAACCAGCACAACTGGTAACAGCTGGCACAACTTCTAAAGACTCTGAAATTCAGCCTCTAACTGCCCCTAAATAATTACTCCACCTATACCAGATTATCTGACTGACTACGCTTAATGATGTAATACCTGCTATCAACTTTCAGCATAGATGTAATCATTGCCATTAATACTTTTTAAGACCAATTAAGTTCATTTGTAAGTCAGGACAACTATACATAAGTTAAGGTATAGGACACACAGAGACACAGCACCCTTGTTCTTTGTTTACCCCACATCAAATATAATTTCCAATCTTTAGAATAACAGCTATTAGAAAAGATGACTGGAAAAGAATAGCAAAGATATGAGATTTTTTTTAAATTAAAGAGACAAATCGTATAAGAGTTAAAACATCTTCCCCCGCATTCCAAGTTATAACTGTAGCCACATTAAAACTATTTTAGACCCCAAAGCAGTGTGACGATTTGACGCACGCTTTTCAACACGTTTTATTAATCCATTCTTCCTGTGCTTCATTTTTAAAATACTGGAAACTATAAAAAGATAAGCGTGTTACTCCACTGCCAGGAAAACGATAAGAAAAAAAAAAAAAGCAGCAGCAAAAAGAAATGAAAAAACCTAACAGATACTAAAAAAGCCAGAGCAACTGGAATCCAGATTTGAGGAAATGAAAAAACCTAACAAATACTAAAAAAACTGGAGCAACTGGAATCTAGTTTTGAGGAAACACATGGGATTAAAGCATCCGCCGAAGCTGCGTAGCCGACTTTCACGTGGGATCTTCCCCTCGGGGTGAATGCTGGACGTCACCGGGCTGGGGCGAGGAGGCCGTGAGTGCGGGCGCGCGTGCGGCCGCGGGGGCCCCGGGCGCCCGGGGAGGGGACGCCGGCCCCGCGGCGCGGGGGAGGGTCTTCCCGGAAGCCGGGAGCTCTGTCCACAGCGACTGCGGGCCTGCGGGCCGCCTCCGCCGGCACGTAGCGCCCAGCGTGAGTCAGCGCTGACTCACCAGCCGCGCCGTGGATTTCCCCCGTCGGCGCGCGTCCGTCCGTCCGTCCGCGCAGGCGCCGCTGCCCCAGTGCTTTCCTGCACGCCAGACGCGCTCGGCCGCAGCGCGCGGAGCCGCGCAGTTTTACAGCTTTTGAATCCAGACCAAGCAGGGAATTGACTGGCTTTGTTTTAAAAGCTAAGTAGTCCACTTATCAAACTCATCAGACGCTTGTTGGAACCAGTCCCTCACCACGTCCCTCCACAATGACTTAGAGATGACCTCCACTCTGATTTTGCTTCTGGCTTACCAGGCTCACATCTTATTTTTGTCCTACATTTTGTGAGGTTATCTTTTCAATATGCTTGATAACTGGCCTTGGCACAAACCCACAATGGCGATGATGTAAATCAGGTTGGAACTTTGGCATCATGTGCAGGCTTTGGGTGACTTACTGTAAAAGCCAGGGTACACTTCATAAGACATTCCTATCTGCCATCTCAGTTGCTGATTAGATGCCATGCTCATTTTCAGTCTGTCACTAACCTCTGAAAGATCCTGGGATAAAATCAAGTTGGAAAAATCTGGATTCTTGAGTGATCACGCTCATTTGTTCCTCTCCGGGATTTGACATGGAGAGCAACAGGGAGGCAGGATTGCTCCATCTGTAGCCCACCGACCACCCAAATGAAGAATACCGTATATATTTGCAAAAATGCAGGTTCTTAGACTCCACTCTAAACTACAGACTCAGAATGTCTTGGGGTGGGGCCTGAAAGTCGATCTTATTAAGCAGCCAGTGAGGGATTCCTATGTACACTCAAGTTTGAAAATCACTAGCCAGAGGGTGAGGGTTTGAGACGTTATTATGTGAAGACTCTAGAAGAAATCCTTACAATTAAGAACACTTTGTTCTAAAATTGATCTTGATGCCAGGCAATTATACTTCTAAAATCGACTTTATATATAATATTGTATTTGCTTTAACTGTGTATTAATAAAAAGTTTCCTTTTTAATTAGAAATTTGGGCATAAATGAAAATGAAGTACCTATAAATTTTCATCTTTCAGACCAGTATTTCCCAAACCTGATTTTGAATTACCCATAGTGCTTGAAAACACTAATTCCTGGGCCGGACTTCTGGTTAAAGAAATGCTGTCTCTGAAGGTAAAGCCAAGAAGGGGCAGTCTGAAAAGCTTTGCAAGTTACTCTCTGACCTTTGCAAATATCCACCATTTCAAGTACAACAGAAACTTTCTTGCCTCTTTCTAGCTTCTAGTGGAGGCCGTGGTCCTTTGTGTTCCTTGGCTTATAGCTGCATCAATGTCAGTCTTTGTCATCACATCATCTTCTCCCTGTATATCTTTGTGTGTATAGCTCTTCTTATAAAACTGGACAAGGGCCCACCCTAATGAACTCATGTTGACTACTTCTGCAGAGACTCTTATTTCCAGGTAAGTCACACGCACATGCACTGGGGATTAGAACTTCAACATACTCATGAGTTTGAGGGACGCAATTTAACCCGTAACAGGGAGATTTGGAGATTCTGTTTTTAACAAGTAAAAATATACTAAGTGAAAAATTACATTAAAAATAAGCATTATTTTAAAATAACATGATATTTTATAAAAGAATTATATAGCATTCTCTCCTATTGACTGTATTTCACACTTTTTATCTTGTATTCTTTCAGCTATGAAGTCTTTTTAAGGACAACTTTTTTTGCAACCTTGTAGCATGATACTGAGTTTATAGTAAGAACTCAGTAGTTATTACTTCTGATAATCAAGCTATGAAATATTACTGGACAAATAAACAAAAATGCCATGTTTTTAACCTATGGCACAAGATAAGACAAAATTCTATCACAAAGATTAGTTTCCGTAAAAATTAATTCCTAAAATAAAGGAAAAAAATAACTATAGCTCCAAATATAACCTGAAATATCTTAGGATCAGGGCAAGAATGTGAAGGGAATGCTTATAACAGCAGGAAACGATAAGAGTACACCAGAGAGGCAGCTCCAAGATAGTAATGTCTTTTTAAAAGCTCTTGACAATCTGTAGTGGGCATCTGTTTTTGTTTGCCCAGCATTCAATCTCCTGCTATCCTTCAAGAAAGCTCTCCTCATCAGTCTAATGTTTCTGTGCAGGGTGTTAACCACAGTGTTTCCCTTCCCCCTTCCTCCCAAGGGTGAAACACATGACTCTTTACTTTCTGTCCTGCGCACCTAAATCTGGGTGAGTCTCCAAATGTTGAAAGTGGTTGAAGCTGAGTCATTTCAGTGGTAGTGCTCAAAGACACCAACCATGTATTTTGTTTGTTTTACCACTAAGAAAACCAGAGTAACCCTAGTTGCTGTCCTCTGTAAGTCCCATTACTTAACACTTCCTTTTGTTCTAAGACCTACCCAGTATCTGTCCAAATATTTATTACTTCAAAAAAATTTTTAATTTCAAGGTTTTTAACTTAATTTTGGATTTTATTATTTTAACTTATTGCTAGTTATTTTTTTATGGAGCCAGGAGTTAGCCACAGTCAGTATCTATCGCTTACAACCAAAGGAACTTCACTGCTACACAGATATTGCTGGGAAGAACACATAGTGCCCCTAGCCACCCCACTAAGACAGCTTGAAATGGTTGTCTTCATTTATGTAAGTAAAATATGGATTCTTGAAATAAAACGAAGATCTTTTCCATTTCTTTCAAGTGATTTTACCAGCTATCCTGACTGCCCTGGATTTCTAGCTGAGTCATTCTTTCCATCTGAACCACTCAAATTGCCAGGGAGTACAAAAGAGAGAATCACTCTTGTTATGCTACTTGTAGACACCAGTAATCTTCTTTATGATTCCTTTGATTCCTCATTGGGGTTTTCATGATATTTGCAATATTAAAGAGATTAAAGAAAAGTACTCCATGGTTTCTAATTAGAGCTCTTTTACCAGGGAGCTAATTGGCAAAGTCAAGTCCCTATTATGCCAGGCTAAACGTGACCTTTTCTTTGCAAGCAAAGATTAGCCTGAAGCCTTCATACTGGCCAACTCTAAATACAGGTCTTCAGAGAACAGGCTGGTGGTTGCCATAGGTGAGGGTGGGGGTGAGGGGATGGGTAAAACAGACTGTTTCAAAAGCTTGATACCTTCATCTGGGTGATGGCTACATGAGTGTATACAAATCTTAGTGTACAGCTTGATGAATTTTGACATATGGGTCTATCAGCTTCTCAAAACCCTTACTCTTTGCTCTCATTAATCTCCCTCTATTCACATGCTTATGCCAATGGTAGATATGGTCTCATCTGGCTGCAGTAGGGGGCATACAGGAAAAGCAAGCTCAAAATGTAGCTGTTTTGAAATTATAGTTGATCATGACGATCCTGGTGAGGACTCTGTATTTAAACATAATTCTTTAATGGTTTTTGAACAAGATATAAAAGGGACATATATTGAGTGACTATTATGTACCTGGAACTACATTATCCATTGATATCCTGCTTATGAAAGGTTAGCACTTAGCTTTCTTATACCACCTATGATTTTAAGTAAAATGTATTTAAGCATCAAAAAGACTTTTTTGATCAATGACAAACAGTATGACTATGCATTTTGTTAGAAGAGAGTATATGTTCCCCATCTTTCTCTTTATATCCTTTTGTCATTTATATTTTTAGTTCCCAAGGATTCATACTTAGTGACTGATTGTTCTTTTATTATAACATCCTATCTGCTTGAATGTCTCTGATAAACTTATTAGAGCCTTTTTAAAACAAATAGAGTTATTTGTTTCCTGAATTATTTATGTTTCTTTATGCCAGATTTTCTGTTGATGGATTCCTTTCATTTTGCAGGTTTTTCTCAAATGTCCACATATCCTTGGCTATGTTTGTATATTTAGAATGAGGTAACAGAAAGGCATCAGTTATGATACATAAGCTCTTAAGTCCTCAAATTCCAGAATGATTTTATTTTAGGGCATCAATAACCCACTGTAACACTCACTGTCCTAGTTTCCCCCAAACAGTATTTTCAATGCCTCTAGATGAGAATCTTCAGTTTTTGTGGATCAGGGCAAATTCCTGACTGTCAGATGTTCTAAACTAGGGGGTTGGAAGTAGGGAAAGGGAACATATTCACTGTGGTTCACCATTCTCAGTAAAGGCCTTTAGTTTATCTGGATGTTTTGGTCCCATTGCTATTACCCTTTTTTACATCTCTCAGTCCCTGAGATGGGAGGCTTTCTAGGTGATGCATGCAGGCAGCCTTCTGCATTTTCTTAGAAAGCTCTCAAAAAGTATAAATTCCTGGGCTTTACCTAGGGATCCTGATTTAGTGCTTCTGGGATGGGCTTAGATATCTGTATTTTTAAAAATACCTTCCCTGGCTTATGTATACATACAGTTTTGGATGCCAAGAAGTTACTAGTGACTTGGGGAAGAGGTAACTATACAAGACAAAGCAGAGATAGACGCTTCATGTCCTGGCAAATGACTGGTCCAGGGAGAAGGGGAAGAAATCAAAAACATCTACCAGGTTTCAAACCTGAGTGACTCCACGACTGCTAATTCCATTAGCATGAATAGGAAAGAGATAAAGCAGATTTTACATCCTTCTTGACTTTTTCTTCCAAATATTATACTAAATGCCACTCCCACAAAATATTACTGAAGTGTTATTTATATAGAAAGATTGTAATAAGAATGATATGTTAGATTACAATACAATGATGAATAAATAGATGTATAAATACATTTTCTGGCTGGAGAACCTTGAATTTACTTGCACAAGCTAAAAAATCTATCCACTTCTTACAATTTATGAAAGTAGTTAAAAACATGCATAGAGCATTCCAAAACTGAACATGAGCAATCTACAGGTGGAAAATTCCTGGTCTCCTTTTAGTCAAGCGTCTTCATTTCTCAAAAGTAAAAGAGCAAAATCAAATTTTCAGTACCTCTTATGCTTCCTGTATCTGACCACAAATGCAGGAAAGCCCACAGTAGGATCTATAACTCTTCATAAAATGTATATCCTTACTAAAATACTGCTGTTCACACAGCTCAGCTTCTATTAATAGAACAACCCGGTGACTCATTCTGTACATTTAGAGTCTAAGGAGGATTTTTAGATTTGCAATACCTGTGATGACTATTTATAGCTCCTTCACATTAAAAACACATTTATTTTTGGAAAGAGTTCTATGAAAATATTGATCTTTTTTAAAATTTAATTTATAGACAGTAACTTTTAGTCTTTTTAGTACACAGTTCTGAGTATTGAAGAATGCATTCATTCATATAGCCATCACCACAGTCAAAATACAAAGCAGTTGCATCACTCCTCAAAGTTCTCCTGATACTCATTTGAAGTCAGATCCTAACCTCTGCCCAGCCCCTGGCAATGACTAATCTATTTCTTCTATGTGTAGTTTTGCTTTTTCCAGACTACCACATAAGTATCAGGCATATGTGTCTTTTCAATTTGATTTCTTTCATTTAGCATAATGCATTTAAGATTCATCCATTTTCTTGCATGTATCATTAGTTTGTTCCTTTCCATTGCTGATAACATAGCATTGTATGGATGTACCACAGTTAACTTACTCAAATATTGATATTTAACCACTTATCAATAACTTTGTTTTATAGAAGAGGATGGTTTCATGACTATGAAATGATGTATTTATCAAGGTAAAAAGTAAGGTAAATTTCTTTTGTGCCTTCAGTTCTTTACTTTAGATTTGTTTTACTATATATTGGGTGTGTTTTAAAAAACATTTTTCCTTATAACTGAAAAAAGTATAGATATTTTTCCTACTCTTTAATTGTGGGTATGTATTTGAAGTATGTGTTTTGATTCAAAAGGTTTTCTCTACTTCGAATGGGAAATAACACATACAATTATTATTGCTAACACCAGATAATATTTTGCTTAAACTTCTGAAAATAAGTGCTCTCTGAAGACCCTATTCAACCTAGACCTCTGAAATGGCTCACTTCCCACTGAAACCCTGTTAATCTTGTACTCCATGGAGGAAACAGGTGTTTAGAGAATAGCCAATAAGAGAGACAATTCTTATCCTTCTGGGATTGATGCCAGTGGAAAAAAAATGACCTGAAATACAGATCTCTGCCCTGACAGATGAAAATCTAATGCCACAGCTGTTGTCTCTCACAACTGTCACTCATCATGGTTTTAAAAAAATATTTTTTAATTGAAGTGTAATTGACATATATTAGTTTTAGATGTACAACATAATGATTCAATACTTATATACATTGTGAAATGATCATCACAATAAGTTTAGTTATTGTGGGTTACCTTAGACCTACAAGTATTTTTTCCTATGAAAGATCTTTGTTAAGCAACTTTCAAATATGCAGTACAATATTATTGACCACAGTCACCATGCTATCTATGCATTATATCCCCATGACTTATGTATAACTGGAAGTTTGCACCTTTTGATCTTTTTCACCCATTTAGCACCCCCACCCCCACCCCCCAGCAACCACCAGTCTGTTCTATATATCTATGAGTTTTGTTGCTTGTTTTTTTTCTTTGAGTCCACATATAATGAAACCATATGGTATTTGTTTTTCTCTCTCTGACTTATTTCACTTAGCATAGTACCCTCAAGGTCCATCCATGTTGTCACAAATGGCAAGATTTCATTCTTTGTTTATGGCTTAGTGGTATTCCATTGTATGTATATACCACTTGCTCTTTATCCTTTCATCCACTAATGGACACTTAAGTTGTTTCCATGTCTTGGCTATTGGAAATAATGCTGCAGTGAACATAGGGGTGCATGTATCTTTTCAAATTAGTGTTTTCTTTTTGTTTGGGTAAAACCCAGAAATAGAATTGCTGGGTCATATGGTAGTTCTATTTTTAATTTTTTGAGGAACCCCCCTCCATACTGTTTTTAATTTTGGCTGCACCAATTTACTTTCTCATCAACAATGTGCAAGAGTTCCCTTTTCTCCACATCCTCACTGACACTTGTTATTTCTTGTAGTTTTGATAATAGCCATTCTAACAAGCATGAGGTGATATCTCATTATGGTTTTCATTTGCATTTCCCTGGTGATTAGTGGTACTGAGCATCTTTTCATGTCTCTGTTGGCCATCTGTATGCCTTCTTTGGTAAAATGTCTGTTCAGATCTTTGCCTATTTTTTTAAATTGGATTTTTGTTGTTATTGAGTTACGTAAGTTCTTTATGTATTTTGGGTGTTAACACCTTACCAGAATAATTTGCAAATATCTTCTTACATTCAGTAGGTAGCCTTTTCATTTCTTGATAGTTTCATTTACTGTGCAGGAGCTCTTTAGTTTGATGTGGTCCCATTTGTTTATTTTTGCTCTTCTTGCCCTTGCCTTTGGAGTCAGCTCCAAAAAAATCACTACGAAGACCAATGTCAAGGAGCTTACCACACGTTTTACTCTGGGAGTTTCATGATTTCAGGTCTTACATTCAAGTCTATAATCCATTTTGTGTTAATTTTACTATATGGTATAAGGTAGTGCACCAGTTTCATTCTTTTCTGTGTTCCAGTTTTCCAAACATCATTTTTGAAAAGACTGTCCTTTCCCCATTTGGGCCTCCTTTGTCAAAAATTAATTGACCATATATGCATGGGTTTATTTCTGAGTTCTCTATTTGTTTTATTGATTGATGGTCTATTTTGTACCAATACCATACTGTTTTGATTACTATAGCTTTTTTGTTTGAAATCAGGGCTTATGATGCCTCCATCTTTGTTCTTCTTTCATAAGATTGCTTTGGCTATTTGGGATCTTTTGTGGTTCCATATAAATTTTAGAATTGCTTGTTCTATTTCTGTGAAAAATGCCACTGGAATTATGATAGGGATTGCACTGAATCTGTAGAATGCTTTGGGCAATATGGACATTTTAACAATATTAATTCTTCCAATCCATAAGCCCAAATGTCTTTCCATTTGTTGTGTCTTCTTCAATTTCTTTCACCAATGTCTTACTGTTTTCATGTATGGATCTTTTACTGCCCTGGTTACATTTATTCATAAGTACTTTATTCTTTTTGATGCAATTGCAAATGGAACTGTTTTATTAATAAATCTTTCAGATGGTTTGTTGTTAGCATATAAAAATACAACAAATTTTTGTATATTAATTTTGCACCCTGAAACTTTACTGGATCTGTTTATTCTAACAGCTTTTTGGTGGAGTCTTATGGTTTTCTATATATAAAATCATGACCATACACAAATGGTAACAGTTTTACTTCTTCCTTTTCAATTTGGATGTCTTTTATTTCTTATTCCTACCTATTTGCTTTCACTGGGACCTCCAATACTATGCTGAATAAAATGGGAGAGTGGACATCCTTGTGTAGTTCCTGACCTTAAAGGAAAAGCTTTTAGCTCTTCACCATTGACAATAATGTTAGCTGTGAGCTTGTCATGTATGGCTTTTATTATGTTGAGATATATTCTCATTCTGTCTAATCCACTTTGTTGAGAGTTTTTATCTTAAGTGGATTTTGAATTTTATCAAGTGTTTTTTCTGCATCTTTTTAGATGCTTGTATGATTTTTATACATTTTGTTAATGTGATATAATCATGTTGACTGATTTTCAGATATTGAACTATTCTTGCATCTCTGGAATAAATCCCACTTGATTATGTTGTGCAATCCTTTTAATGTATTGTTAAATTTTGTTTGCTTATATTTTGCTGAGGGTTTTTGCATCTATGTTTACCAGGGATACTGACCTGTAATTTTCTTTTCTCATGGTATCTCTGTCTCTGGTTTTGGTATCAGGGTAATACTGGCCTCATATAATTAGTCTGGAAGCAGTCCCTCCTTTTCAACTTTTTGGAAGAATTTGAGAAGAATAGGTATTAAATCTTCTTTGAATGTTTGGTAGAATTCACTAGTGAAACCATCTGGTAATACACTTTTGTTGAGTTTTTTGATAACTGATTCAATCTCCCTACTAGTTCTGTCTATTCAGATTTTCTATTTCTTTATGATTTAGTGTTGGAAGATTGTATGTTTCTAGGAATTTATTAATTTTTTCTAAGTTTTCCAATTTGTTGGTGCAGAATTGTTGATAGTAGTGTCTTAAGAATCTTTACATTTTTTATATCAGTTTTAACTTCTCCTCTTTCATTTATGATTTTGAGTCCTCTATGTTTCCTTTCTTAATTAGTCTAACTAAAGGTTTGCCAATTTTGTTTTTCCCAAGAACTAGCTCTTACTTGCATTGATCTGTTCTATTGTTCTTAGTCTCAATTTCACTTATTTCCACTTTGATCTTTATTATTTCAATCCTTCTAATGATGCTGGACTTCATGTGTTCATCTTTTTCTAGTTCCTTTAGTTGTAATGTTAAATTGTTTGATATTTTATTTTATTTCTTAAGGAAAGCATGTATCACTATAAACTTCCTTCTTGAACTGCTTTTGCTGCATCCCATTGATTTTGGTATGTTATATTTTCATTTTCATTGTCTCAAGGTATTTTCTAAGACTTCTCCTTTGATTTCTTCATTGATCTATTTGTTGTTCAGTAGCATGTTAATCTCCAAATAATTATTTTCCCAATTTTCTTCTTAAAATTGATTTCTAGTTTCATAACAGTGAAGTTGGAAAACACCCTTGATATGGTTGCAGTCTTCTTAAATTTATTAAGACTGCTTTCTGGTCTAACATATGACCTATCTGGAGAGTGCTCCATATGCACAGGAAAAGAATGTGTATTTTGTTGTTTTTGGATAGAATATTCTGTATATATCTATTAAGTTCATCTGGTGTAATGTGCCATTTAAGACTGATATTTCCTTATTGATTTTCTGTTTGGGTGCTCTATCCATTGATGTAAGTGAGGTATTAAGGTCTCTTCATTTTATTCCTATCAATTTCTCCCTTTAGGTTTGTTAATATTTGCTTTATATATTAAGGTGTTCCTATGTTGGTTGCATAAATATTTACAAATGTTTTATCTTCTTGTTGTATGAATCCCTTTGTCACTATGTAGTGACTGTCTCTGTCTTTTATATAGTCTTTATTTTTAAAGTCTATTTTGTCTAAGTATAGCTACTCCAGCTTTCTTTTGATTTCTATTTGCATGGAACATCTTTTCCTATCACTTCACTTTGAGTCTGTGTGTGTCCTTACATTTGAAGTGAGTCTCTTATAAGCAGTATATAGATGGGTATGTTTTTTTATCCATCCAGCCACTCTGTACCCTTTGATTGGAAAATTTAGTCCATTTACATTTTAATCAATTATTCATAGTTCTGTACTTACTGCCTTTTGTTGTTTTCTGGCAATTTTGTGTTTATTTTCTGTTCCACTTCTCTTGGTTTCTTCCCTGTGGTTTGATGACTTTCTTTAGTGTTCTTTTTACTAACTAGTGTCCTTTCTTTTCACCTTAAATAAGTCTCTTTAACATTCCTTGTAAGCCTAGTTGAGTGGTTATATATATATATTTAGCTTTTGCTTATATGGGAAACTTTTTATCTCTCCTTCAATTCTGAATGATAACCTTGCCAGGAGTTCTTGGCTGGAAATTTTTTCCTTTCAACACTTTGAATATATCAGTCCACTCCCTTCTGGCTTGCAAAATTTCTGCTGAGAAATCTGTAGTCTTATGGGGGTTCCCTTGTATGTAACAAGTTGTTTGTACTGTTGGTGCTTTTAATCACTCATCATGTTTTAATTTCACAGTTTTGATTTAATCTTTTCTAAATACAGTAACTGGGTAAATAAAGAATAGGATAACATGAGTTCCCAGTAAAGGAGCCAGATTGGTATTAGCACGATTACCCTTTCATCACAAGGGCCAGAGCTTCTGTACTACCTCATAAGCTTAACAAGAATCATAGACTTTTGATTTCATGGTGACTTCTTTACCTTTATTACCATGCCAACCAGAATACTTTCACTAGTCATTTTAAGGTGTAACCCAGACTGGAGTTGAGTTTGAGGATAAAACATCAGATTTGTCAATGGTTTATCCTAAGATTCCTCCCTTTTCTAAGATCTATAATTGAAAATACTGTCTTCAGCCATGGATTACATTCTTTTCCTCATGAAACCACCATTTAAAAAATTAACCCCATACTGAATTATACCTTACATTCAATAAAGTACACTCACTCTAAGTGTACAATCTTGACAAATATATATACTTGCATAAACCATCACTACAAATGTAGAGCACACCCCTGACCCACTCAAAGCCATCCTGGTGCCCTTTTCACCCATTCCTCCCTTCACCCAACCTCAGGTAATTGATCTGCTTTGTATAATGATAGATTAGTTTTGCTTTTTCCAAAACTTCCTGAAATAGCTGTGTTCTTTTGGATATGGCTTTTTAACTTAGCATAAACTTTTTGAGATTCATCAATGTTGTAGCATGTATTTGTAACTACTTCATTTTCCTTGAGTTGTATTTCTGTTGTATGGATATACCACCATTTGTTTATCCATTTGCCTGTTGATGGACATTTGCATTGTATCTATTTGGGGGGGGTATTATAAGTAAAGTTGCCATGGACATTTGTGTATAAATCTTTGTGTGCTATTCATTTCTCCTGGGCAGATATCTAAAAGCAAATGCCTAAATTATATGATTAAGTACATGTTTAAGCTTTTAAGAAACTGAACTGGTTTCAGAGTAATTGTATCATTTTAAATTCCCACTAGTAATTGTGGGAATTCATGTAGTTCTATATCCTCAACAACACTTGGCTTTCTCAGCTTTCTAAAATAAATTTAGCCACTTTAGTGAGGTTGTAAAAGTATATCTCTGTGATTTTAATTTGTAGTTTTCTGAAGTCAAGGAGATGAAACCATTTTTCATGTGCTTATGGCCCTTTGGATAGCTTCTTTTGTAAAATTTCTGTTGAACTATCTTGCCAATATTATTTTGGATTGTGATCTTCTGAGTTGTAAAAGTTCTTTGTATATTTGAAATACCAGTCCTTTTTCATATGTAAGTACAAATAAATTCTTGCACCTTTGGGCTTGCCATTTTTAAATGGTGTCTTTCACAAAGCAAGTTTTTAATTTTGAAAAAGTCTAATTTATCAACTTCATTCTTTTTGATTTGTGTTTTACACCGTAAGCAACCATTGCCAATCCCATAGTTGCAATGAACATTTATGCTTTCTTCTAGAAGTTTTATGATTTTAACTCTTATATTTATGTCTCTGATCAATTGACTAGAAGAGGCAAGGGTGAAAATAGGCAGACCACTTAGATGGTTATATACAATTGCCCAGGTTGAAGACTGGACCAACACAGTAGCAGTGAAGCTGGAAAGAAGTGGTGGGATTCTAAACATATTCTGAAGGTAGAGCTCACAATATTCCCAATGGATTGGAAGTGTCCTGTGAAAGAGGAGTCAAACTCAGGTCAGTCTAATTCCAAACCCATACTTCTTATAAGTACAGGGTAAAAATCCATTTAAAGAAGAAAAGGAGAAAAAAATGCAGTTTGAAGGGTAATTCAACTGGTAACTAAGTTGAAATCAGGGTCACTGGCAAATCCAAACTGCTTTAAACACTCAAAATATCTTCAGTCTAAATAGCTCAATGTGTCTACCTGAAGTAAATATAATGTTACAGAAAACTGTAATATACATATTATATGCCAATTTATGAACACTCAGAATTCTGAGCATATAAGAATACTTTACTCAACATTTAGAAAATAATAATAAAGTAAACCAAGAATCATAGCAATCCATGAAATTTGAGTTGAACAACTATTAGTCCTACTATTCCATAGGTTATAAATTTAAAGTCCAGATAAATATATGGCCCCTTTGGTTCAAATCTAATGAATCAGTAACTATGATCAGCATCTACCAATTAAATTCTAGCACAGATATTCTCTTTGATCAATTGCTGACTCCTGCTCAAGGCTGCTTTTCTGCCTGTTTTAACTAAAAATATCAAGCATCGATACCATTAATACCCTGAATATATACATCCTGAAACACAAGTAGATGATTATATGAAGATCTTACTTGATGTTATCAGATTTAGAAGGGTCCACCAAACAATATCTCAATAAAGTACAAAGACCTTGGAAGAACCAATTTCAAAGAAAACTTTATGATCTACATCAGTTACCTTCAGTATTTTGAAATATCTAACGCTGCTTTTATTGTATAGATTTCTTTACACTTCTTTTGCAATGACAGCATGTCTTTAAATATATATGTGTGTTGTAGGTATGGGGATAAGGGAGGTTCACAGAGAAAGAACATTTGCAAATATATTTAAACAAAGATTTGGAAACTGTAATTATTACTTCTTTGATGCTGAGTATATGACAATTACTTTTCCTCTTGAAATAAAAGGAAGGGGGATGTGCTGTAGAATTTATCTGTACCAAGGCATTTGGGTTGTGTAGATTCTTTTATTCCATGGTAAATATTTTATGTATGTCTAGAGCAAGCACCATTAATGAGGCCATAATGGTAACTTGTCACTCTTAAACACAACAATTGTGTGTATTTGGAAAGATTAATGACAACTACATTGTACAGTAATTCTGGGAGGCTTATTTACCAAGCTTAGATGGCCATCAAGACTCCTACTATTTACTTGATATGATGTAAATATATTTTATTGAATATTAAATATTTAAAACTCATTTAAAATTTTATAAAGAAAGCTTTTTACCTCATTTTGAAGGAATTAAAAGACAACTATTTATTTCTAAGGCTGCAATTTTAACTCTCTTTATAGTGCCTAATAATGTGCCATATACAGTCTGATGCTTGATCATATTTTGGGTACTCAATCATGACTCATTACATCTATAAACACATGTATATTTTAGTATTAGAACTGGTTTTCTTGGTTGTTCCTTAAAACTATTCAGGAGATACTATTTCTATTTTATAGACAGAGGTATAAATACTTAAATGCTGTAAAACAGGCTGAAAATCACATATGTGGCAGAATGAGTACCAGAACATGATTCATTAATTTTGTATTTATAGATCAGTAAGCCCCAAAAATCTCTGTTTCTAGGCTGTTCTTTTGGCAAGATGTATGCTGTGTTTATTGATGTAAAAACTCCAAATGCACATTTTATACTGATATAAGTTGAGAGCAGAATAAATTGTTAGTGGGAAGGACTACCTTTTCAAATAAAATCCAGGCTTTGCACAAACAAAATTGGGGTTCATATAATTCTGGAACATCAGAATAGGCAGAATAAATAAAATGACAAATAAAATAATAAGCAAAATAAAGTTTCTTAGTGACTTGTCCAATTGATATGGCTGATTGCACATCATGCTCATTTTTATAAACAACTTTGGAAAACTTACTAACGACCCATCTTAATATACATTCACAATACACAGGTAGTAAATTTCAATAAAATCCATTTTAAATTGGAAAAGGTGAACCCATTTGGAAACTGCTGTCAATTATTTAACCGACAAGGGCATTGAACATCTATTTTATGCCCATGAATGATCTAGGGTGATGGAGAGTGAGAGAGAAAATGAAATGTTCTTTGCCCTCAGAGGATTTATAATCTGGTTTTATATGTCAAATTCCAGACAATTTTGTTTCAGATGGGTAGGTAAAAAGTTTAGGTATTCCTTGATAACCTTTAGAGAACCAAATTTTGTCAGACACACACAATTTTTGGTGGTATCATGGAGTGAATAAACAATACTGAGAAAGTTTATTGCAAACAGGATCCTTGTTTTTATTCAGCGAGCGAACATTCAATACTCCTATTTAAACATCTCAGTGTGGAAAAACCCTGACAAGCCAAGTGACCTCTGAGAACTTCTTCACCCTCAGAAAGGAAAGCTAATACTGGTCCTGCCTCCTGGTGCCAGCAAGGAACACATGAGATAATGAGTGTACAAGCGCATACCAAAGACTTCACTGTCATTTCTAAACAGATTTCCAAAGCATCAACAAGCCAAGCATTTTAACCAACTAATTAAATTTTAGGAAAATAGCTTAAACATAAAATTTGAGTAATTTTATTCAATTTTGTTGGACACGCTGTCCAATCATCTCTCCTAGTGCCTACACACTCCAAACTGCTTCCTCTTGGTGTTGCTTAGAAAAAAAAATTACAGGCATACCTTGGAGATATTGTGGGTTTGGAGCCAGATGACTGAAGCGAAGCAGGTCAAATGAATGTTGGTTTCCCAGTGCATGTAAAGTTATGTTTACACTATATGGTAGTCTATTAAGTGTGCAATAGCATATGTCTAAAGAAAACAATGCATATACCTTAACTTAAAATACTTTATGGCTAAAAATGCTAACTATCATCTGAGCTTTTAGCAAGTTGTCATCTTTTTGCTGGTGGAAGGTCTTATCTCAGTGTTGATGGCTGCTGACTGATCAGGGTGGTGGTGGCTGAAGGTTGGGCAGGCTGTGGCAGTTTCTTAAGGCAACAGTGAAGTTCGCATCATTGATGAACTCTTTATTTCATGAACGATGCTGTTTGATAGCCTTTATCCATGAAAGAACTTTTTCCAAAATTGCAGTCAATCCTCTCAAACTCTGCCAGGGTTTTGTCAACTAAGTTTATGGAATATTCTACATTCTTTGTTGTCATTTCAACAATCTTCACAGCATCTTCATCAGGACTAGATTCCATCTCAAGAAACTACTTTCTTTGCTCATCCATGAGAAGCAACTTCTCATCCATTTTAGATTTATCATGAGGTTGCAGTAATACAGTCACATCTCCAGGCTCCATTTCTAATTCTAGTTCTTATGCTGTGCTCTTTCCACCACATCTGCAGTCTCTTCTTCCACTAAAGTCATGAACCCCTCAAAGTTATCCATGAGGTTTGGAATGAACTTCTTGCAAACTCCTATTTTTGTTGAAATTTTGACCTTTTCTCATGAATCACAAATGTTCTTAATGGCATCTAGAATGGTGCATCCTTTCCAGAAAGTTTTTGATTTACTTTGTCCAGATCCCTCAGAGGAATGACTAAGGCAGCTGCAAATGTATTTTTAAATAATAAAATACCTTACAAAATGTGTTCTTAAATAATAAAAGTTGGAAGCTGAAATTACATCTTGATCCATGGGTTGCAAAATGGATGTTGTGTTAGCAGGCATGAAAACAACATTCATCTCATTGTCCATCTCCATCAGAGCTCTTGAGTGACCAGGTTTGTTGTCAATAAGAAGTAATATTTTGAAAGGAATCTTTTTTTCTGAGCAGTAAGTCTCAACAGTGGCTTTAAAATATTCAGTAAACCATGTGCTTTTATAAACAGCTGTGCTGTCAGACTTTGTTGTTCCATTTATAAAGTATAGGCAAAATAGAATTAACATAATTTTTAAGGGCCCTAAGAATTTTGGAATAGCCAATGAGCACTGGCTTCAACTTAAAGTCACCAGCTGCATTAGCCCCTAACAAGAGAGTAAGACTATTTTTTGGAGCTTTGAAGCCAGGCACTGACTTCTCTCTAACTAACTATGAAATCCAAATTGTCATCTTCCAATATAAGGCTGTTTTGTCTACAATGAAGAATCTATTGTTTAGTGTAGCCACCCTCATTAATTATCTTAGCTAGGTCTTCTGGATAACTTGCTGCAGCTTATACATCAGTACTGGCTGCTTCACCTTGCACTTCTATGTTAAACAGACAGCTTCCTTCCTTAAGCCTCATAAAAACCAACCTCTGCTAGCTTCAAATTTTTCTTCTGCAGCTTGCTCACCTCTCTCAGCTTTTATAGAATTGGAGAGTGTTAGGGCCTTGCTCTGGATTAGGCTTTGGCTAAGGGAATGTTGTCACTGGTTTGATCATCCCCCAATTGAGTTTGCCATATTATAGGGGTTCGTGACACCCCAAAGCATTACAATAGTAACATCAGAGACCACTGACCACAGATCACCATTACAAGTATAATAATAATGAAAAAGTTTGAAATATGGCGAGAATTACAGATATGTGACAGAGACATGAAGCGAGCAAATACTGCCAGAAAAATGGTGCTAAGACTAGTTCAATGCAGGGTTGCCACAAATCTTCAATTTGTGAAAAACGCAATGCCTTTGGAAGCTCAATAAAGTGAAGTACAATAAAATGAGATATGCCTGTAAATCGTTTTTCTGGTGCCAATTTTTTAATAAAAATTACCTGAAGACTATTATTAGACTATTATTCATCTGTTAGATAGCATATATAATCCTGACTCATGATCATCTTGCTGAATATCAGTTGTGCTTCAACAATCATTTACTGTGTAATTCCCTGTGCTACATATGGGGAGAAACACATGAACATAGTAACTTATATTTGATGTCCAGATGCTTACCATCTAGCAGAGATAAAGTCACAAAACTTTAAAATTAATTTGTACTGTTAAAATGTATCTGAAAGTTGTACTTTTGTTTATCAAGGGAAACAAGCTAATATTTTCATTCTTATTAATTAAAAATAGCACAGAGACTATAAGGAAAACACAGTGTTTAGAGCTTGCTGGTTGTCTACCTACCATAAAAAAAGCAATTTAATATATATTAAAGTATTTTGGTGAAAACAGAGTTAAAAATAACTTCGCTTACACAGTGAAATAATCTCTTACTAAATTCAAAATATGGTGGAAATTATGTATAGAATAATTCAGTTTTAGAACCTACATAATGGGAGGGGAGCTTTTTCAGAGTCAATTTAAGAAATCATCAACTGCTATAAAAGTTAATAATAGCTCAGTAAAAAATTGAAAGCCAAAAATAGAATTCTCCACAGTTTACTGAACCCCAAATAGAAGTTAGGGGTTCCATGCTAAAAGCATTTTAAAAGATATCTATCTTCAGCTATTTTATATAAACCTAATACCTACAGTTTAAGATTGCTCAGTATAGAGCTAAATAATGACTAGTGAAGATTAGACTACCAAGTAAAGAAAAAGATAGATTACATATACTTTTGTTTGCTACCTTTCTATAATCTCACCAAAACCACAGAAAAATGATTTAAAAAGAACGAACTCCTAAAGATGGAAGAGGAGTCAATACAAGAACATTTTAGGACCTTAAAAGCAGACACAGAAGTGGTGACCTATTAAAACTTCAGAAAGTAAGTGTAGGGAAAGTCAGGACACAAATTAATTTACATTTCAGATTTCCTGAAGGCTCAAAATTGTTGGCACTAGGTGCTTTTACACTATGGTTAATATGAGGCTATACACAGCAGAATGAGTCAAAACCGTTTGTAGGCTGCAGTTAGACATCTACCCACCTGAGAGCTCTGCCCCTGCTCTGTAGAATGGATCATCTGTACATCCCAAACTAAGACAAGAGATTGCAGGTTTATTCTAGAGCAGATCTTTGAAATGGAAGATACCAGGCCAAATAGAAATTAGGGGTTCCATGCTAAAAACAGTGGAATCAGATGAACTTTAACATAAGGAATTCAGCCCTTTTGTCTTCCTGCACTTGGTTCCTAGAATGCTCACTTCCAGCCTCTACCTTCCAGGCCTAGCAATGGAAAAGTCACCTCTAGGGAATCTCATCAGCCAAGAACTAAAGATCCTGATGTAAGGGTGCCTTCAATGAAATGGGTCACCCAATTCACCCACAAAGAGTAAGTAAGGCCTCTTTGACATACTGCAACCAAAGGTGCTAGAGCTTCCCGTCAGCTTCCTAGTCCCCCCATTTAGAAAACTGAAGGTCATTCAATATATGAGGGGAGCCTGTGGGTGAAAGACAAAGAATGGAAACAAGCAGATAAAAACACTGAAGAGATGGGCCTCGGCCAGACAACAAAAACAGAAATACAGTTGACACTTGAACAAATTGGGTTTGGAGTGCATCAGTCCACTTAAAAGATTTTTTCAATAAATATATTGGAAAATTTCTTGGAGCTCTGCGACAACTTGAAAAATTCACAGATGAACCTCGTAGGCTAGCAAAGTCAAAAAATTTAAGAAAAAGCTAGGTATACCATGAATGCATAAAATATATGTAGATATTAGTCTATTTTATCATTTACCAACATAAAATCAGCAGTAGGGTATTAGTAGTTATGTTGCTGGGAAATCAAAGTTTATATATAGATTTGCTATGGAGCCAGGGGTCAGCATACCTAATCCCAATCTATCTAACTCTTAAAAGAACAAAAAGGACTTTTAAAAAATTTAAGTTAGGAGAGTAGAACTTTTTAAAAATTGTAATTAAAGGCTTGAAAGATAAAGATATGTTGAGGAATTCTCTTTGAAAGTAGAGCAAGAGACAATGAGAGGCTATGAGAGAAAAGATCCAGAAATCAGAGGACTAAAAGACCAGTCCAGGAGGTCCAATATCTGAATAACTAATTTTAGAAAGGCAGATAAGAGAAAATGGATAGAAGAAAATTATCAGATAAGTAAATCAAGAACATTTTGCACAACTGAAAGACATGAACTATTCCACTAAAAGGGACTACCAAGTGCCCAGAACAAAGATTTCTAAAATTTTCAGTGTTCTTTTTTTTGAGGTGGGTGGTCTTAGAGGGTTGATAATTCTTTGCCCTGTTTTAGAAAATTTGCTAATTTTGCCACTTCTGGTCTTTGAAGCTTTTGGCATTTTCTATTGACTTCCTAATGTGGCAGATATGGATTTAGTGTTGTTTTCCTTTGTACATCTTTGCACCTTTCTCTTCCCATCCTCACCTCCACCTCACATAATTATTGCAACTCTGATTAAATCAATATTTAATATCTACGTTATTATGACTGTGTAAAAGCTCTCACCACTGAACCATGTAGCATTTTATAATTTGTTTTTCTTTCTTGCATAACCTTTTGTGTTCTTTAGAGTTCATTTTTGTCTTGTTTTTTCATTTGCAAAATTGTGAAGTTCATGGTTTGACCTATTTCAGATACAGTGACTGGTCTGCTTTCTTCTGAACTGCCTTCTTTCTCAGGCAAGCATTCCTAGCAGACAGGCTGTAGGCAACTCCAAATTGACACACCAGAGGCTTAGAAACCCCAGCAGATAAACAGAGTCTTTTTCTCAACAGCTCCAGTAAGAGAAACAACCTCTTGCCCAAGAGGACGTACTACTCTTCCTGCTGTCCTGAGTCACCACTTCAGCCAGGGGTGGCGTCAGTTTTATCTGAGCCTCATAGATTTAGACTGAGAGGGGTCTGGACAGACAAAAGAGATAATAGACTTCAAAACACTTTAATGCATTTTACATTTACACCTATAATTATAGTATAGCTCAAACTCAGAAAAGTCCTAGAATTGGACAGGCTAGAAAGACAAGAGCTCATTTAGTCCATTCTTCTGATTCAGTCAGGATCATAACCAAATTATTCCAGATTTAGCACCAAAATTCACTAATGTTGAGTTCCTTAAGTGAAGCTCTGTGAAAACTTGTCCAGTGGATAACCACATTATGATTTTAGAGCTAATTCAGAGATTTTGTACTAATATTCAAAGGGTAGAAATTAATACATAAATCAAAATTAGGACAATATGCATTTATGGCATCCTTCAATATCATAAACATGTTTTGAAGTTCAGTTGATCTTTTAAATATTGGATCTAATTATTTTTGAAAAGTAGTGTGACCTATGCAACTGTTAAGGCAACCATTGACTATATGAAATTTAGTATTTAGGCTACTCAAATGGTTTGTGAGAATTTAGCTAAACAATTTCTGTTTGGTAGAAATAACTACAATTTTGGTTTCCAAGGAGGCAAGGCCATCTTCATATTTTCCCTTTTTTGGTCATGTATTTTTTTTAGCAAACCAAAAGTCCTTAAGCTGTATTTCAAATACCTTGTACAGAAAGAAGGATCAAGAGTGTTGACTGAAAAAACAAAAAACAAAAAAGACCACAGTAGGAGTATTTCAAAACTAATGAACAAATCTGTAGTTGAGAGATCCTTTGAGTACTATTATGCATCAATCTTTAGTGTTATCATATTTCTATTTGTTTTAGGGTTCTTTTATTATTGCTCTGCAGTGTGATTATGCTTTTAAGCTTTCAAGTAAAAATTCTCATCATGCATTGATTGTGTTAGAGGATTATGATGACCACTTTCAGTTTATGACAATACAACCCTGTCACTTGCAAGTAGTGATAATAATAGCTACCATTAACTCTCACAAAACCCCTTATAAGTTAGGCACATTATTATTTCCAGTGTACTGATGAGGAAACTAGAAAAGAAGATAGACAGAACCTTACACAAGGCAATACATCTAAGTGGCCAGACGCCAGCTGGTCTGAACCCAGAGCCTACACAAGGTAATAGACTGTAAGAACATAGGGACAGCAATGGTCAGGTAGGTGGTGGCAGCCCGCCTACTGCTGATGCAGAATGCCTAAAGAAAGACTCCAGCATGAATTTTGAATGGCGTAATGGAATAAGCCAAGAGGTTTATAATTTGACAGAAAAGACCATGTGATAGTTGTTTGTAAGTGGAATCAATTACTCACTGAGTCCAACTGCTTAGGACTGTACCTATAAAAATGATAAAGGTAAGTTGTTAGAGATCAGAGCCCACCACGATAAACAGTATTTTTAGATGTCAGAAGGGAAAAAGTGTTCTTTAGTGTGCCATCCCTCATTCTCTCTTTTGCCACATTACCTCCCCTCCCAACCTTTATTCTTTAAAATTTTTTAAAAATATTTTATTATAATACATATTTATATTACATACATTCATATTAACAAAATGCATAATATAGTATATAATTTTATATAATCATATATTATTATAATGTATTAATATAATTATATACATGTATTTAATATGTAATATAATATAGTATACATTATATCTTAATGTATACGATATAGATTTATATAGTCATAATATATAAGTATAGAAAAAGTAGAGAATAACATGACATACATGTACCCATCATTCAATTGCATCATCCTAACATTTTGCCATAACTGCTAATTTTTAAAATTATTCTTCTAAATTATGTGATAGTTTAGACAGTTTAAATAGTACATAGAATGTATCTGTATGCCTTAAGGAATAATAAAATGAATATTTATCCATTTTATATACTCCCCAGAAAACCTAAAAAAATAAAGCATTCTCCCGGTTTAGGAGCATCCTGTGTTTCCCTCTCTAATGCTGATAGTTGAAAATCATTTTACTGCAGAATTTTGAAGACACTGTTTCATTGTCTTCTGGCTTCCAGTGTTGCTATTCATACAGCTGATGCCATTCTGATACTTTATTCTTTGTGTGTAACCTGCTTTTCACCCTTGATATAAGTTCTTTTATTCCATTATTTTGAAATGTCACAGTGATGAATCTTGGTGTGAATTTATGTGTACCCATGTGCTGAGCATTCTGTGAGCCCTTTTAATCCGGAAATTCATGAACTTCTGCTCTATGAAGTATTATTAGATTATTTTGTGATGATTGTCTATGTTCCCTACTCTCATGTAAAGTTCTGATATGATGGGTTGGTGTCCTTTCTTTATTTTCTTATTTTTTAAATCGCTTTTTGCTCTACTTGCTGGGAGAATTTTTAAATTCTATCTGTAAGCCCTTCTAATTTCTACCATGTTTATAATTTCTAGTGGCTCCTGTGAGATAAGAGAAAATACATATGTTCCTGGCTCAGAGCTCCTAAAACCCTTGTAAATTTCCTAAGTGATAAAAGCAGTAGGCACATTGCTTGTTCTAATATCTGGTCTTTGACCCTGTCCATAATTCAGGGCTCCTAAAACCCTTGTAAATTCCTAAGTGATAGGAACACTAGGAGCATCTTCTGTTCCAATGAGGTGGCTCTCAGTGGGCTCCTGGATAGAGACTAGTCACCAGAAAGACCAGCCATGAATAGAAGTTTGGAATTTTCAGCCCCACCCCCCAACTTCTCTAGAAAGGAGAGGCTAGAGATAGGATTAAAAATTAATCATGCCTAAGTGAAGAAACCTCCATAAAATTCCAGTAGTACAGAGTTTGGAGAGCTTCCAGATCGGTAACAGCCACACCTGGATTGTAACCTACTCCAACGCCACAGGGACAGAAGTTCCTGTGCTTGGGACCCTTCCAGACCTCACCCTATGTTTCTCTTCACTTGGTTGTTCATTTGTGTCACTTATTACATTCTTTAATAAATTAGTAAATGAAAGTGTTTCCCTGAGTTACATGAAAACTCTAGAAAATTAAGTGAACCTAAGGAGGGGTCATGAGAGCCTCCAGTTTGTAGCCAAATTGAACAATAGTAAGGTAACCTGGGGACCTTCTACTTGCAATTAGCATCTGAAATGGGAGGCAGTCTTGTGGGACTGAACACTTAAACTGTAGGACCTAACACCGTCTCCAGGTAGACAGTGTCAGAACTGAGTTAAATTGTAGCGCATCCAGCTGGTGTCCTGGAGAACTGCTTGGTGTGGGAGGAAAACCTCCACACATTTGGTGACCAGAAATGTCATTGAGTTGGGTTTTTTTCTCTACTATCATTTTGGAGTAGAAAGCTTCTTGAGATCTGTCAAATTCATCTAGTTTTCAGATTCCTGTTCAGATCTTCCATTCGTTTTGTTCTTGTGAACAAATCTTTATTTTTGTTTTTGCTGTTTTGCAGCTTAACTATGACAAGTTTAGGTGTGGGTTTCACTTGTCTTGATTGGGGTTCCTTTTGTTCTTAAATGTAAAGAGTTGTATCTTATCAATCCTACTATATCCTGAGCTACATTTTTAAAAATTATCTTCTACTCACAGTTTAATGGATGTATCATTGTGCAGAATTTTGGGTAATTTCTTCAGATTAATCATCTAGTCCACTAATTCACTCTTCAGCTTTGTCTATAAGCTACTTTTAAACTGTTAAGTCGAATTTCTAGTTTTAATTACTATGTATTTTATTTCTAGAACTTCTATGTAGTTCTTTTAAAAATAATTTATTTAAACACATTTAACATGTTTATTGGCACGTATTCCATGGCCTATAATTTTGGTATCTATGGCCTTTACATGGTCATGCCATTTGTTTTCTTGTTTTTGTTTCTCCTGCTTGGAGTAGTTTGTCTTGTTGTTATGTTTAGCAGTTTTTAAATTCCATGCTCTTATTTTTGTATTCTGTGAGGACTCCTTGAGACCTAGATTTAAAATATCTACATCTACTTCTTTTAGTGCTGTGTAGGAACATTGTCAGCTAAGGACCACTTTAATGTAAAATTTAAAGTTGGGCATTTTGAGCTATGCAGAGAGTGTAAATTCAGACCCAAACTCAGACTGAGGTGTGGCTTGAGGTCGAACATTATCAAGGAAGACATCCTCACTGAGAGTTAAGGCCAAGGGGGACAAGTTTCTTCACTATTTCTATTTTTCCTAATTATCTCACTGAGAGGAACAAATATTATTATTGTTGTTGGGGAAGGGTTGCAAATAAGAATTTCTATGTTCAAAGGGCCTAAAAGTTTATTTTCATCACTTGTATGAAGCCAATAAATCTGAAGCTGTAGGCTCCCTGGAGTTAGAACAGTCTACCACACCCCTGCTTGCCCAGAATTCAGGAAATTAACCAACTCCTTGATTGACCTCATAGCCCTGTTCTTTAGTTCACATTATTGTGAATAGATCACTTGAGTTATAGGGGAAGAGGAAGAGATGATCTCTAACCTTTTATCTCTAAAGACATATAAATACATCTAAATACATATACAAATATACAAACAAGGTATATTTATATTTAAATATATGAATACTTATTAAGCATAAAGGAGGGAAAGTTGTTGCTGACTGGTAGACAAGGAAACCTATAATGTTAGGCGACTATACTCAGGCAACTGTGGCAATGTACCCAGCCTGGCTGTCCTCATTTAACCCTCAGCTGCATGTTGACAAAAGATTCACTTCCTTTGTTTGGCAGCTGGAACATTTTTAGCAGCATTGGAGTCCAGATATACATACATTTAGCTCTTCAATGCTACCCCTGATTTGACAGTCCCCAAATGGAAATCTCTGGAAATTTGGTCATTTATGAGTCTAATGTCTCACCGGAGACAACTAAAAAGTAAAAAGTATTGTTCCATTTTCCAGGCAATGTTATTCAACTACATTCCTCTACCATGTAGCCTTAAAATTATATAGTGCTAAGCATGGATTTTCCATTGAATGAGGAAATCTTAACTGTAATGTTAGTCTGTTTTTCAATGACCCAAGTATTAAGGAACAGTCTCACCATCTTTGGAGACAAAGAGGTGGAGTTAGCTACTAGAAAGAAACAACTTTTCCTCTGAAGGAGTTGAACTTAGAGGAAAAAGGAACATCTGTTTTTTGTTTTACTTCTTTTTGCCTGATATGACTTAGCAGAGTAGTATGAATTTATGTGTGTGGATGCTTGGACCACTATAACTTGATACGTGCCCCACAAAGTCACCCAATCTCTTTTCCTATTTTCCCACCTCCCATCCCAATTCGAGTGTGTGTGTGTGTGTGTGTGTGTGTGTGTGTGTGTGTATAACTTGATAGGCTGAGTCTCTGATTTCCATGAAAATGCAAAAGGTCAAGTGTAACTAAGACATGAAGAACAAGATGAGAATTCTGGTATACATCACACGAGAAAATACAGTGTAAGAAGTGGGAACCTTCAAAACATCAACTCTTAAAGAGAAGGTTAAAGGAGAAAAGCATTCAAAGGGAATTTCATATTGAACCCTTAGAATTTGGGGAGAAGGCTATAGCAATAGTATCTGAAATACATAATACTTTCCAACAAGCACTTAGAAAATGTTTGGAATTTATAGTAAAAAAAATAATCTGATTTTCAATTCTAACTAGTCACATGTCACAAGCTTTCTTTCATCCCATGTAAAATGGGGATGATAATTCTAGAATCACTAGAGCAAACATACTTTAAATGAAAAGTATTATTATTATCGTCATTATCATTATTACTCTGTCTCCTTTGAGAAAAGATCAGTAAGAGATTTAAATGCATAACTTTTATGGGAAATGATGGCTAGTCTGCGAGAAAATTCTTTGAAAGTATTTGGGGTGACAGGCCAATATAACTAAATGAATTTTTTCCACATTTTTCAGATAATTTTATTGGACATTCTAGATGGAAATAATTAAACAAATTAATACCTGTCTAAAAAACATAACAGATAACTAAAATTGTTGTGTTTTGGTCTATCTCCAGTTCATAGTTCAAGTAGTTAATAGTTGAAATGAGAATAATTTTTGTATTTCCAATAAGTATGATATTAACAAACATTTTCTAAATAGTTTCATTGCCAGCTCAACACATACAACCTTCTATGTGTACGTATTGCTTGTGTTTGCATGCTGCTGTGTGACACTGATACACAGGCCACTATCAACTATCTTGTCTCTCCCACTTATATGCAGGGACTACAGTTGGAAGGTCATACATCTGTGCAATGACAAAAAATAGTGTGATTTCATATGTAATTTATAAGCATGACATGGAACTTAATGTATTATGTAATATTTTGGAAGTTTAAAATGTTGCTATTTCTAAACTCAGTTTGCCAGAATTGTCAAAACATGTGTTATTGGAGATTTTGTATAAAATTACAAAATAACTCGTTATGAGTTATCTTCAAGAAAAATACACTTCTCTCCTTCAACAATGAAAAAAACCCAATGTGATTATAATTAAATCTTGCTATATTTATAATACTTTCTCTGTTAATCATATACTGGCCAGCTGATGGTGAACTGGCTAGTACTTCTGTGTAGGGATTCCAAGAACAAAATTTCATAAGGCCTTTACCTCTCAACAAGAAATATAGTTTTTTACCAATTAAGAATGGGTCTAGGGGAATTGAAACATCAGGAATTTATAGTCCAAATAAATCTTTAGTTCTTTCTTTTGAAGGGTAAAATTATCGTAATAATCATTATTATTGATACTAAAAAAAAATTGTACCTGGGCAGTTGTCTTGTTTATAAACTAGATACCAGATCCAAATATCTTATGTTCAATCTCCTCTACTATAACACAAAAGGCTGCCTGAAATAGTTAAACAAAAGTTTTTCACAGGTCAAATTCTGTGGACCTTTCAGTGGGATGTAAGAAGGTATGTTATGTTAATGGTGTGCAATGCTGATACAAACTGACTCACAAGAATTGATTGTGAGCATGTCTTTCCAACTCCTTTTTCAGTGATATCATATGGGTAGTTAGAAATTAGCCATGGCAGGAGTAGTTAAACCTCAGAAATGGGAAAATACTATAAGCGAGATCTTACCCTGGAGCCCCAGCTATTAAACATTCATTAGCACACCACTATTTGAGGGGGATGGGCAGGATAAAAAGAAAAGGAAACACGGATGTGGTCTTAGTACTAAGAAGGCAATGGAATTTGGAAATGGAGTTCAGAATGACTAGACAGATTTAGAATTGGAAAATATTACTCAGAATGTCACGTATTTGAGGAATATTTTCATGTTTTATGAGAGCAGCTAGTCTTAGAAAATTTGGAAACAGTCTACTAGGAATTTTAAGTTATAGGAAGTCTTGAGAAATATAGTGTAAAAGGGATACACAATATGATGAAATGAGTAATCAAGTATATCAATTCTAGTCTGCTCCAGGTTATCCTAATTTGAAACAAGAACAGTCTTTCCTAGAACCAGAGCCAAATCTGACACGAAGGGCCGAAAGACCTTCAAATGTAGGATGTAGGTTGGTGTAACTCTGGAAAGTAAATGTATGGTATCATAGGCAGGGGTCAGCTTATTATATTCTCCACTTTGTAGAGCTGACAAAACCCAGTTTTCACTTTAGAGCAATGAACATAGACAAAAATATTATAATTTGACCCCAGATGAGTTCCATAGAACTTTACAAAGAAAAACATATTCTTGTTATTATAGCTCATCTTCAATATGTAATTTGATTATGTATAAAATATAGAACCAGTTATTCTGAATATAATGAAACCAGAGGACATCCTAGCTTTTACAAATACTTATAAATAGGAAATAGATGTATTGTCAAGTATATAAAGCCACAGTGATATCCAGATGATAAGTGGACCTATTCTTGTAATTACCATTTTATTGTTACTCAATACACCATATCCCTTTCTTGGATTACTTTTTCTTCATGCATTTATTCACTATGTCATACTACATATTTTTCTGAGTATTCTTGTACTACCTATTTCCATCCACTAGAATATGCAGCCCTACGTAGGGAAGGGCCTTTTCATTACTTTATTCTGTTTATTCATTACTTTATCTATGCTGCCATGTCCTTGCTCTGACTGGCACGTGATAGATAACAAATATTTGCTGACTAAATGAATTAACTAATTCACACAAAGAGAAGTTCCAATGATTGAAACTACTTTGTGTGAGATTTCACAGTAAGCATTAAAGTCAGAAAAAGATGCATAGACAATCTTGATATAAAAAAAGTTACTCATTTCTACCTAGTTTGCTAAGCATTGTAGTATTTGAAAGTATCTTTCAGTTATCATGTCTCAACAGAATAAATAAGAAAATATCTTGCTAGCATTTTAACTAATAAGAAATGGTAACTTCCTACAGTGAGATGAGATTAGCATTAACTAATCTGATTTTAAGGAACCAACTCTGCCATCCCTAAAAATCCCAGGAATAGGACACTTTTCAATAATGAAATGAAATAGGATGGTTTTGCTTCCTTATTTTGGAGGTACACATTTTCACTGAGTTTCTTTAAAAATATTTAAAGGTGGCCTCAGTGAAATTTATATTCCTACATAAATATGCTTTTATTTTCAACAACTTTCCATATTTACTTATTCTTATAGCTATTATATTATAAAGGAAATTTACAGAATAATTGTAGATCCACTGTAGAAACAGGTTAAGAGAAAACGGATGACTAATTAGCAGATAGGGGTTGGATAGTGGGAAAATAGCAACCCAGATGAATTCAGATTATCCAGATTTACAATATATGATATTAAAATCAATTAGAAAATAGTCTTTAAAAAAACTTGGCTTTGATTATATAAAGCTAGCAGTAAATACAGCTATACTTCTACCTTCCTTAGATGATATTTTTGAAGTTATATGTATGCATTGGGACGTGGGGGACAAATTGCTGAATTATTAACAAAAAGTCTGTATCTGATAATCTGATAATAAGTTCCTTGGAAGGCAATGGCTTTGTCATCCATAACATCTAACATGGATCTGAGACCATAATCAGTTCTCAATAAATGTTTATGGGATACACATTGCCTAACTGATTTAATAACAAAGTGTCTTTCCAAGTAGCTCTATAGCTTTGAATTGAGTGCTAGGCTGGAAATTTTGGTCCCTAAAACCCGTTGTCTTCACTGATCTTCCTTTTATTTGTTTGCTTTATGAAAGAAATGTAGACTCTGGAGCCAACAAAGGAAATAGAAATGTACAAAATATTATTTTTAATTCAAGCATCCATGTGACCTTTAAGAAGAGCCCAAGCTCAATTGGCTGAAACATTTTCTGTGGGCAAAGCATTTTCCCAAGGTCAGGAGGGTTCAAAGAACACAGAAAACTTTGAGGAACATGCCAGTGAATTTTGTAAAAGTTGTTTTTGTGTGTGTGCAAAGACACAGGGCTTGGCTGGTCATTCTGGTCTCCAGATGGTCACAGGATGCAGCCAGTAATGACCGTGAAACATCCTGAAACAGATGATTAGTTTAATCGAGCAGCACAGTCTCATTTGTTTGCTTGTAAGAGAGAATTTGTCAAAAACTTTGTCTGTTCTCTGTCATTCCTTCTACCACCCCAGGCTAAGTGACCATTGCTTTTCATCTGGATTATTGAAATGCCTTCCTAACAACTTGCCTCTTTAATAATCATGCTTCCCTGATATTTACACAGTAGCTGCAGAATCTTGTCATTTCCAGACTTTAAAGAGTTCTTAGCTTTCAATTGTAGTTAGGTTACAATCCAAAAATCTTCACCATAATCTACAAGACCCTGCTTTTTAGAACCCCACCTTCTTCAATTTTTTTCTTATGCCACTGTTACTTTGACCCAGTGTTCCAGCCAAAATATATTCATTTACAGTAGTGAAACTAAATCTGCTTTAGGGGCGGAAGGAGGGTGATACTGAAATACAGTTTTTGAGGGAACAATTAATGAAACAAAATATTGCAAGATGGAGTAGGGGATCTGCATTTGAACCAAGAAGAATTAACTTTTAGTGGAGAGGCAAACTCTTGAGATAGAAAGAAAAATGAGTCATGGGTTTGTTACACATCTGTTCACTGCCCTTCTCTGTGAGGTAGGATATATGATCACTGCTAAGAGGCCGAAGATGTGAAAAGTAGCAACTTGATCTCCATAATTTTACTGATATATCTGAATGGTACAAAACCATAGTGGTTTTATTTGTCCCTGGTTTATGGTTTTGAGTACTTGACTGACACATAAATATTTGCACAGATACATGCACATACCCTTGTGCAGTCTCTGCTGGATCAGAAAGAGGCATGCAAGGCCAGAGGTTTGAAAGTCAAGGATGTGAAAGTAGCTGAGATAGTCGGTGAATGCTCTGAGCTGTGAACACCAACAGGCTGATTCTTCTTTGATGTGGGCTCTGCTACTGCCTTCTTTTTGCCATTAGAATACATTTAAGAATCACTACAATTCTAGGCCACTATCTGATAATGCTCGACTGTACCTCATATTTGAGCTTTTAAATGTTTTCAAGTAACCATTTAATTTTGAGAAGAATGAGAACTTTTGGGTGAGGGGTGATATACTGAATTGTCTATCATTAAAATAAATAGCCATGTCATCCTATAGTTCTCACTGGGAAGTAACAATTAAAACATTTATAGAGTAATTTATCAATATATTTAGCATACGTTTGATAGGTACACTTAGTTTACATCAATAGATTGTAGCTGTGAATGATTCTTTACTTGTTATATCTGAGAACAAGTACTTATTTCCTACTTGTGGTACTCAAAGTTTCTTCAATGTAACATAATTTTTTAAATTCAGTTTTGTTATTTTGCCTTTTTTTTTTCCTTGCTTCTAACTTTTTTCCTTTGCCTGTGTTATCCTGCTGATTTAACAGCTTCTGGACACAAAATAAACACTGGGTAAGTACCTGTTGATTGACTGACCCAAATCCCAAAGCAGAATGCTCCAGTCACAGGGTCCAATCAGGAAAATGACATTGCCAATTTAAACTGTCTTCCCAGTCGCTTCAAGCCACCCATTCGTGGCTGAGCATCTTGCTGAGTGTCTTGTAGCATTGCTCACAGTGGCCATACTAATGCTGTCAGGAGGAGAGTAGGGAGAATTTACTGGTGTAGAAATCTCTGGCTGCGGTTTTCTTTGTCTCCAGCTGTTAATCTTAATTACACTGTCAACCTAAAGGATCACTGACACACACCATTTCTTTCTTTCTTTTTACCTGTAGTGTCATTATCAGAAACAAAAATTCTTGGGATGAGGCCAGTGGGTTAAAGCTAAAACCATAGGATGAGAAATTGTCCAAAGCAACTGTATCTGAACACCTACTTTTTAAAAAATCATCTATTAAAAGGAATGTTTTGGGTGTTTCTATCATAAATAGTAAGCTAAGGGCTTTCCCTTTCTATGTATTTCTGTCAAAGGTATGCTATGTATTACTCTGCTGTGTTGTATTTTTAGCACACTGTTTGACTTAAAATGTTACTGACTTCTAAAAAGTTTTTCTTATGCTTTTTAATATGTAGTTTAAAAATTTTTGCCTGTTGTTTCATGGCAATTTTTTAAAATCATGTATGGCTTTTTAAAAACAATGTCTGGAAAGCTAGAATTTTTTTCCATAAGAATGTGCTAAACTACAAGACAGACTAGATTCTTGCTCTTATGGAGTTATCTTCCAGTGGAGAAGATGTTTTTAGAAGAACAGTAAATGATAAATATATAATATAATTTTATGTGGGGATAAGCATTATGAAAAAGAATTATAAAACAAAGTGAGAGGATAGAGTGACAGGGTGTGGGTGGGAGTGAGAGGCTGTTTTAGACAAGGTGATCAGAGAAGACTTTTGTGAAAAGGAGGATTTTGTGCAGAAATCAGAATGAGGTGAGGAACTGAGATGTGAGATTTGGGAAAGCTGACTCAAGCAGAAGGAAACCACATGCACAGCCCTTGGCTTGGGAATGAACTGGGCACAGTGTTTTAAAGAACATCAGAGGGCAGAGGGCCTTGGTGCTAAGGGAATGTGGGAGAGGCTGGTCACAGTGTAATGTTGGGCCCTTTAGGTCACAGTGAGAATTCTTGATTTTATTCCACATGTGAAAGTCAGCTCAGGCTGCCATACCAAAATACTATAGATTGTGTAGCTTAAACAACAGAAATTTGGTTTCTCATAGTTCTGAGTCTGGAAGTTCAAGATCAGGGTGTCAGCATAGTCAGTTTCTGTTGAGGACTGTTCCTGGTTTGCTGATAGCAACCTATTCATGATGTCGTCACATGACCTTTCCTTAATGTGTGTAGGGGGCAGGGCCGGGGTGAGGGTGAGGGGATCCTGCAAGCACATGCCAGCAAGCCCCAGTTTTACTGAGACATGATTGACACATAACATTGAGTGAAATTAAGGTGTACAACATGATGATTTGATATACTTATATATTGCAAAATAATTAGCACAATATGGCTAGTTACCACCTCTATCAAGTCACATAATTACAACTTGTATGTGTGTGTGTGTGGTGAGAACATTTAAGATCTATTCTCTTAACAATTTTAAAGTATATAATACATTACTGTTAACTATAGTCACCATGTTATACCTTAGATCCCCAGAATTTATTCATCTTCTAGCTGGAAGTTTGTACCCTTTGAATGACATCCTCCCATTTCTCCAGGCCTCCAGCCCCTGGCAGCCACCATTCTACTTTCTGTTTTTATGAGTTCAACTTTTTTAGATTCCACACATAAGTGGAATTGCACAATTTTTATCTTTCTCTGGTTTATCTCACTTGGCATAATGCTCTCAAGATCCATCCATGTTGTAGAAAATGGCAGGATTTCCTTCTTTCTCATGCCTGAATAATATTCCATTTTATGTGTGTGTGTATGTCAGTATATATACACACACCGCACCTTTGTCCATTCATTTATTGATGGACACAGGTTGTTTTCGTATCTTGGCTAGTGTGAATAATGCTACAATGAACATAATAGTGCATATATCTCTTAAAAATCCTATTTCCATTTTCTTTTGATAAATACTCAGAAGTGGCATTGTTGGATCATACGGTAGTTCTACTTTTAATTTTGAGGAACATCCATACTGTTTTCTATAGTGGGCCTTATCCTTATGACTTCACTTAACCTTAATAACTCCTCAGAGGCCCCATCTCCATATGTAGTCATACTGAGTTTTACGACTTCAGCATATAAATTTGGAGGGGTGGGGACATAAACATTCAGTCCATAATAGGAATGATGATACGAATTAAATTTCTAAAATGTCATTTTGGCTGTTATGTGCTGGATAGACTATATGGGGAGATAGTCTAGTTAAAAGTCTAAGGCAATAGTCCAGGTATGAGATGACAAAGCTCTGAATAAGATGATAGCAGTGGAAACTGGAATGATATGTGGTTTCAGGTCATATTTTGAAAGCAAAGCTCTAAGGACTTGTTATATGTGGGTGGATAAAAGAATAAGAGGAAGTAAGGAAGAAAAGACCATGGTTTTGAGTCTGAGCAACAGGGAGCATGGTAGCTTCATAAAAGACTGGAGGAGGAAAGGTAGAAAAATCAAGAGTTATAATTTGGACATGTTAAGATTAAGATGCTTATTAGATAGTCACCTGAGTAAGCAATCAGATGAATATTCAATTTGTGGAATGTTGATTCATAACCAACCTTCATAAAAGCATCTATTTCATAAGGTTACTTCTTACTTAGTTACACGCACTTAAAATTAACACTAGTTGGATTAGGCAGTACAGTAGCATATTGAGTAGCTCACATAATCATTGGGGAAGTTGAAGTACCAGAACTAACAAAATAATCAAGTAAATGCCCCAAAACACCACAATAAAGAACTAGCTCTGAGAAGAAAACTGCTAAATACATTATTTAGGATGATATTGCCCGCAGCTGGGCTTGAACTACCAACATTTCAATTGCTATCCTATCTGGAGATTAGCCAGCCTCCTGGTGACCTATTGATTAATTGAACTCCTTCCATAATGAAGAGAATAATTATTTGGGAATAGATTATTAGACAACTATTCATATTTTATTTGCTTTGCCCACAACGTTTTGCCAGACTCACCATTCATAGACTTACCAAATATATTCTCCATCATGAAGTACCATACAACATAACTTTTGATCAAGAAATTTACTTTATGGTGAAAGAAGAAAATGGACTAATGTTTATGGCATTACTGGATTTACCATGTAATTCCATTATCCAGCAACAGTTGACCTTACAGAATTTTGGAATGGCACACCAAATACTCAGTTCTGGTACCAGCTTGGAGAAAACACTCTGTGAAGTTGGGGTGCTTGTCTATAAAATAGAGTAGTATGTGTTTTGAACGAGTAACTATTTATGGTACTGATGCTGCCATAGCCAGAATATGTGCATCTGGTAAACAAGGAGAATTGACAGTGACACATCTCAGGAATTGACATAATCCCTCACTCACAAAAACTCTGCATCCTAATCCACTCCCTTTAGGCTCCGCTGGTTTAGGAATCTTGGTAAGAGAGGACTGCTTCCACAGGGCATAAAGTAAAGACTGCTCCAATTGATTTGGAAGCTGAGATGCTACTTTTTCATTTCTGATTCTAAAATCACAGGATGAAAAATCCACAAGGGGATTATGGTATGACAGGAATGATTGATTCTAGGTATAATGAGGAAATAGCATTGCTTATTCCATAGTGGGTTTCAAAAGGTGTTAATAGAAACCCAGTGATCTTCTGAGATGCTGCTTAATACTGCCATTTCCATGGTTAAGAGTTAAAGGGAATCCACAACCACCCAATATAGGAAAGCTGGTTAAGGGGTCAGCTTTCTCAGGGATGAAGGTAAATAGATAAAAACACTTTGCTGAGGGTAAAAGAAACATGAAATTGATAGTAGAGAAGGCAAGTTAATAACACATATAGCACCAAAGATGAGTGGTAGAAATAAGGACTGTAGCATCTACCCATATTTTCTGTCATGTGCATATATTTTATCAGGTTTTCCTACACCTACCTTCCATTTCTCCTTTGACTTATATAGTGTATTTTAGTGGTGGTTAATTTAAATATTTGTACAGAGTTTATAGAATATTGAGACAAGGCCATGGCACAACTCCAGGAGAACAGGATATCTTCCAGAAAACAAGGATTTCAATCTGGATGAGACTTGAGATCATTCCTTTTATATGGGGAACAATAGTTACTTTAGGTTAAGTCAAGCATTTTTTTCCTGAACTTTCAGTATGAGAAGCTTGTGAGTTGAGGTTGAGCTGCAAAATGTTTGGCTTATAGTGGACATCTGTGATTCATTTTGGCTACAAAGCAACCAAGCCCCTTTCTATATTTGGGGAATTATGTCCTTAGGAGTCTTGATGTGGGGCAAAGAAAGTCTATTTCTACAAAGGCCAAGAAAGCTAGGTACTTAGCAGCTTCCCTTGAAGACAGAACACTTTCATAAGCCTTAAGTTCAAAGCTGGACCTTGACCAAGGAGTTAGTGATGCAAGAAACCAAGAGCAGGAGTTGTGTGTGTGCATGTGTGTGGCCTCAGCAATGATGGCAATTATTTCCTTATGAAAAACAAGGCTGAGACTTAAGTCTGGTGCTTTTCCTTAGGATTTTTGACCTGAAATTGGGCTCTCCAGCCCTCCCAGAGTGTCTATAAACTATACCCTTTTAATAAAGTTTCCATATCCTTTTAGTGAACTCCTTTTCTGCTTAACTCTAGCTAGAGTTGTTAGAAATCAAGAGTCCTAACTAATACAGCATTTGTTGAGGTAGTTCTCAGCATTATGCCAATGTTATGAATTCCCTTTCAAATAATCCCTTTTTAAAAAATGTCTTTAAAGGCCAGTTATGGACCTCATAATTTTGAACTATTTTAATATTTAAAAAAAATATGTTTATTAAGTCTGTGCAACTTCAACTCAGGTAAAATTAAATTGTGTTATTCATCAATGTAAAAATTTGAAAATAACTTATATGCCTTCATCATAGTTTTTAGTGGCTCTGGGCCGAGGAACACCAGGTTGAGATAAAGCACACTATGCAATTAAACCTCATTAATTCAAATGAAATGGGAGGAAGGACTGTCTGCCTCAATGTAAAGTATCAATTTTTAAAGCAATGAAGTTTTATAATTTCCAAACACTTACGGCAAGTAACTGCATCTAAATACCAAAAAAGCATTACTAGAAATGCTATGAATCTATTAGAAATTACTAGAAATCTGCCAAGCTAGAGTTACAGAGTATATGATCATACAATCAAGTTTTGTTATAGGGATCCTATATTATTCAGTATTATTTCTTTTTCAGATAATAGAAACTCAACTCAACTGCCTTAAATTTAAAAAAAAGGAACATGTTGGCACACAGAATTGAAAACAGTGTTAGTCTGGCTTCAGGCTTTGCTGAACGTAGGGGCTAAAAAGAGCACCAGGACTCAATATACCTCTGCATCACTTGGCTATGCTCTCTTCTGTAACGATGTCATTCTCAGGCAAGCCTGATATACACCAGCTAGCAAGGTGGCTGCCAGCAGTTCTGGGCCTACATCTCATTCTTTTAGCAAAGGATTCCTGTCAAGACAAGACTTTCTTTTCCCCAGCAGTTTCTAAAAAGTTTTAGGACTGACTCAGAGTTGCCTAGCATGACCCATGTGCCATTCTTGGTTAAGAATATGGAAGATGCTGAATGCCTCTATCAGAATCACTTTCCCATTACTGGATCCTGAGAATGACTTTAGCTCAATCCAACCTCAAACCTCATAGAAGTAGAGGTGAGGTGGTTCAACAAAGAATATTCGAATGCTATTACCAGAAGAAGGAATGGGATGCTAGCCATATAGAAATAACAGCCATTTCACTAGAGGACCTTGAATTTCCGGCACCACCCTATAGCATCAAGCTCCTCTACAATGCCACTGATTGTTACCAAGCTCTGACATGTCTACTCATTGGGTTGGCATATTTTCTTTCTCACTTGGCAATCTATTCTATTGCCAATAGTGTTAAAGTTCTTCCTTACATTAAATTAAAATCGCTTCCTTGGATTTTAAAAACATTGATTTGCCTTTGCTCTGCTCTCTGGTATACAGTATTTGCCCCTTCCTACTTAAAAATGATACTCTTTCAAGTATTTGAGGTCAGGTATCACCAAGTCATGCTTCCATTCCAGTATTCTTGTTTCCTCAGCCATTGCTCAAATAACACATTTTCCATGACCTTCACTGTCTTGGACACCTACTTTTCCTCAAGGCATTATCATATTCATCTATGTTCTTTTTACTAGAGTATCCTAAAAATGCACTTTCCTAAGAGAATGTTTTGGGGGGATAAACAAAACAACAAAGAAACAAGATTATACCATGAAAACACAGACTATCACTGGGTTAACTGTGACCTACCTATCTGCAAACAGCCCAACTTGGTTAGAATACCAATCCCTGGATTTGGAGGTAAAGCCAATGCAATAAGCCACTTCATATTTTGTCCTGAATAGAATGACCTCAGTCTGCATTGTCTAGGATAGGCCCAAATTCAATTTATGCCTATTAGCCTAGTGTCAACATTAATGGTGTCCCCTTTCACTTTCAAAATCTCATTTTGGTTACTCTAGTCTTGAACCACTATCTGCCACTGCTGGGTCATGTATCCCACAGATACATGTGCACAAGGATATTAACTACCTGAGAAACTGTATTTTATTTGGCTTTGTATTCCTAGAGCTTAGCTCAGTTCCAGGTAAATAGTAGATAAATATGGAGATGAATAAACCCAACCATATTAAGCTTAAACATAAACTTTGCACTTGTCCTTTAAAAGTATGTATATAACAGATACATGCTTTAACACAAGTGATATGCTTTGATATGTTTAAGTGCTTAAAAATATTTCTCTATATATTTTTCAAAATAGCCCTGATATTTCATAGATAAGGTCATAGACAATGAACAATGACCAAATAAATGAAATTGAACCATAAAAACTTAAGTAGTAGAGTATTCATAGGCCTAGCATAGCTTTACAGATACTAAATATTAAATAAATATTGGTAGAATCAAGACTCTCTTCAAAAACTTAATTATCACATCTACAGATAATGATGGTAAAGTAGATATTGAATAAAGTGAATTCCTTTAGATATCTATGAGGTTAGTTTAATACAGACAATGCAGAAGTGTAGAATCAATAAAACATTGGTTTAAAAAATGGTTTCAGAAAGTAGCATCTAGACCCACAGATTCTCACTCAAAAAGACTGTAGAGACCACTTAGTTCAAGTCACTTTTTGCAAGGGAGAAAACTTGGGTCAGAAAGGTTAGACTTCTAGTTCAAGATTTCCTGATTAGTTACAGCAGAAACATAAAAGAATGCAAATCCTCAGCTGGAAAGTTTGGGGTTTTTCACTTTTTTTAAAAAGTGGGATTTTCTGTATTAATAGAGTTAATCAGAAAAATATTTTAGAAATTTTGTTATTTTGTTTTTAAAAAAGAAAGGTTGATTGACATTTCAATGATGGCATTTTCCTGAACAGTTATAGGAGTGTTCTAAATAACTATGGAGTGTTCACATTCCAATCATGAGGTTTCCCTATAGGTGTTGAAACACAGATTCTGTGAGCTATAAGTAGGGTGTCAGATAATTTATCACCCAAACTGAAACACTTTTGAGAGTGGGAAGGGGTGTTATTAATAATTATACTGCAACAAGAGGGACAAACCAGGCCTGTCCTGGGCAAACCAGGATGTATGTTACCTAGACAAATACGTACTTGTTTTGCAGTTGTTTGCTACTAGGGAACTATGGGCAAGAATTCTGAAAATGGAAGTTGGGGGAAGGGGCTTTGTTGTATTTGCTTTATAAAACATGTACTTTAAATAATAAATGAATTTCAGGATTTAGATTTAGTCCAAGCAAACTATACCTCCAGAATTTACACATCCAGAAATTATACATCTACTATCTCATTTGGGAGCATTAGGTTTAGTAACTAGAACATGAATCAGGTCTCAAATAGGTTGGGAAAAGGACAAGTTGTTTTGAGACATCTCAACCCTTCTCTAATCCCATTACTAATTATGAAAGCAATGGAAGTGTTTTTGTTTTCTTCTTGACTTGGGTCACATTCCATTGTGGGATGATATAAGAGTTTTAACCGAGCACAGAATAGTAATGAGTAATTTGGGATACAAAGTTCTAAAACCTTGCCTTTGGTCACACACAGCAAGCACTTAGAACATGGATCCACTTGATTTGCAAGGTTAATCATACACCTGTTTACTTTTGGCATATTTTCTAAGAGGTTAAACTGGAAAAGCAAAGAGTAGGTTATGGTCCACTTGTCCAAGAAAAAAAAATATAAGCCCAAGAATCTTCTAGTATTTTTCCTATCACACTGAAATATACAGGCTTGGCCACTATAGCTCTCCTCTGCAGACAGTTGACATCTCTTGACTCTTGCTTGTAGCCAGTACTTTCCAGTTTGGCTGCACATTAGAACTACTTGGAGGGCCTTTTGGAAATCTTGATGCACAGGCCACACTTCAGGTCAATTAAATTATCGCTAGTGGTCCCCAGGCATCATCATTTTTAAAACACTACAGATAATTCCAATGAGCCAACAAGGCTGAGAACCTCTACTGTAGACTCAGTTTCATCCCCAGGTTTGCAGTCATTTTAGGGCTGATTTGAGGAGTTCCAGCCCAGTGCTCTGAGGGGTCTCCAGGACTAAAAAATCAAGTTACAAAGTTAATAGGACTTACTAGTTCCAGGGACTATTGTAGAGCTGCAGACCACAGTAAGAAAAAAGAGAGAATTAGTTTTGGACTTAGGCTTTCCTTTTAAACCGGATTGGGTACTTAATTAGCTGTATGGCCATGGATATGTTACTTATTCTCTCTGAGCTTCAGCTTCCTCATCAGTAAAATGGGCCAGTAGCAACTGATGCTGAGCGGCTACTATTGCTTGTTAATGAAACCAAGCCTCCTCTCCCATTGGCCCTGGCTGTGGAGGCTTCCGTTCCTAGAATTATCTGGAGCCTTGTCTTGATAACCTTGTATTCTGGGACTTGGCCTTGCCTTGTTTACGTGGATGGCTTCTCTATGATCATAATCTCTCCCTGACACCGGCCTAATGTAATTCAGCTACCCGCTGACAGATTGTCCTGACTCTCGTTTTCCAAGTCCATATACATTTGTGTGTAGATTTCTCCCTTCTGGGCTTCTGACACCTGACCACTGGCATGTTCCAAAGCTTCTTTCTGGATATCACTGATAGCCATTGCCTCTAAGTACACACTGAGCACCAACCTCCATTGGCCTAATTAGATTTGCTCTGAGTACCTCCAACTGGGCTGACTCCCCAAATGTTGCCTCAACACCAGGGACTATATTGGGTTTGATTAAATCAATGTCTGCAGATCATTTATCAAATCTAAGCACTTTGGTTCTCCACTCAGACAATTCACAGATAGTAGGAGCAAGTGAGTGACAAGAGGTGGAGTATGTACAGTGGCAAGGGGCCGTACTAGGCCCCGGTCATCCCTGTATCTTCTTTCTCATTCAAATTTAACACTTCTATATTTTTTTTATGTCACAAAATAGGGTCATTGTTTAAAAAATTATTTTAATATTTTGTTGGGGGAATGGCACAGAAAATAGTTATTGGCTATATTATACTGGATACTCATTTTTCTCTATAGGATTGGAATTATTTGGATTATTAATTCTGTTCCGATAATTTTTCAGTTCATTTGCACAGGGCAAATATGCCCTCAGTTTTATTTTGGGGCCATGAGTGTGAATCTAAAGTGAATTCCAACTTTTCTTTAGAAACAATTTAGTATGCTGTATGGATGAGGAAACCTCTGGCTCTTTAAGCACTAACTAATCTGGTTCCACCTACTAATTTTTATTAAGACCTTACATGATAGTGGTGGAGGTGATGGTGGTGGTGCTGTTGTTATTTTAGCACTTCATAGAACTGAAAAGTAATCTGCTGCTTCCTGGCCTCTCTACTTATGACCAGTTAACCTCGAAGTTGTCCCATTTGCTCTGTGGTGATCAGGGCTGGTTTAGCAAAAATTACAAAGGAGAAAAAGGTTTAGTAAATCTGTTTCCACCATTATGTATCTAATCTCCTCATGCTGGTTTCCTAGGGTGCCCTCTGCTGGGCTCCAACCAGGCCTTCTGATTCTGGGCCATAGCCCACAAAACGCACGCCTCAAATCTCATTAAAAACTTAGCCATTTTATGGCATACGTCATGGGAATCCTAGTATTTGCCCAAAGGTGACAATTAATCCAGGTAAACTAATCTATGTCAATGAGTTAATGTATTTTGTTGCATAAATGGGGGGAAAAAAACCTCTCCCAGATCACTTGTGTATATTTCCACAGTGACTTTATGGGGATAATACTTTTACTTAGTGTCTAATTTATTGGTGACTAATGGAGAGAATGGAAGCCAGGCATATGGGGAAGGCTATGTCTTGAGAAATCAAAGAGGAAAATATTTCCCACCAGCCAAAGACCTTATAGCTCCCCTCATATTAAACTGTGTGGGCAGATGTCTACTCTAAGGATGTATATGGTCAACCCCACAAAGGTAATTTTCACTCTGAAAGCAGGAAAAGAATGAATATTATTGTTTACTTTTAAGTTTATGAAGAATGCCCTGAGCCCTTTGGAAGGTATTATCTAAATCCGAATAACAAGTGACTATGTCTGATGGATCAGTTTGTCCATAAAGATGTGCATAAGGTGTACATTCATTGGCATGACCTCTGTTCCCCTGTGTGCTTTCTTGTCTGCTGAAATCAGTTAAGCAATCCTTGTCTGTAAGCACATTTCCCAAGAACTGGTTAAAGCCAGTCTTCATAAGAGGAACCTATTATGAAACCAGCTCCAGAGGATATTTACTTTGTTGAAGATCTCCTGAAAGATACACTTACTTGAAAATGGAATTGCTTGCTTTTGGCTCCTACCCACCCCTTGAAAACCAGAGGCCCTTGGGGCTCAGTTAGAATTACATAGAGAAGGGAGATGACAGCTGGAACTGGTCTGCATTTTTTGATAAACCTTGTCATTATTTAAGCTGGTATTTTCACAGCTGTTGAATGCATGCATTTCAAGAATATCAGCTAAATTAATAACATATCAAGTTAATAATGTGCCCTAAACTGGCAACTTGGAGGACATAGCACAAAATATTTTGAAAGCCCACCTTTTTTTCTTAAAATTTCATGTGAATTTAATCTTTCTTTTTAACATATCCATGATTAAGACAAAAATAACATTTTAGGTTGCTTTCCCGCTATTGAATCTTAAGTTAAATAGATGTCTTAGTAAGAAACATCATCTTTATCTTGTGGCTTCTGATTTAAAATTGTGCATCCCAGGGATATATGCATTCAAATCTGAGAGGGATGAGCTCTGAGGAATGGTGAGGGAGAGCATCTAGTTGGACAAGAATGTGTGTTCATGATCTATCAGGAATCTGTGCCTACAGATTCCCCTTAGGTAATTAATTATACTTTGTTTTTTTCTCACTCAGTAGATAAGGAAGATTGACCTGAGATTCATTGTGGGTGACTTTCACAGGGAATCAGGGGCATGTGATAAGATCTAGTACATAGTTATAATGAGATAGGGATGTTAGCAGACTCTAGATAGCACTGGAGTTGAAGAGAGAACTTAAAAATAAAATAGTCATCAAAATGGATGTGAAAGAGGCAGAAATGTGATTAAAGTAATGCAGATTTCCTGGGTTCCTTATAGACCTATCCTAATTGTGGATGCATGAGGTTAATGGTACTGCAAATAAAAAAGAGGAAAATTATGCATATTAATATTGGCGTGATGGTATCTTTTTCCTTTCTGTAATTCTAAAGTGACTATCCTTTTAATCTTTGAAATGCTACATATTTGTTATGAATAGTGTTTTATATTTATTAAGTGGAATATATTTATTCCAGAAGTTAATTTATCTATAGATCATTTGAAACTCAGAGCATGTTTTCCAATAGAAACTGTCTTTTTAGCAGTGAGTTTTCCATGCCAGTCCCCTAAGTGTGTTTAATACAAAGTATCTGGAATAGGTAAGGGGAAAAGTCCTGAGTATCTGAAAAAAAAATTTTTTTGTAAACACTCTGAAGCAAATGATCTGAATAATACTGTTAGAAGCACTATTATAAGAGGTTGAAAACCATTGTGATAAAGGTAGAAGACTGAAGACTGAGACACTGGCTGAAAGCCCAGGACAAGGTTGCAAGGGGTGTAGAATATTAAGCTGGGTGTCTGGCCCACAATACCTGGTACCTATCCACACATTCCATAAGAGCAGTTACTTTGGCAATTAGGCCAGGACTGATGGCAGCATAGGTGGACACCAGACCTAACCTAGGTCAACTAGATATTATGACTTGAAAGCTTGCACCTGGAGACAGTTGAAAATAACCCGTGCTGGTTATTTGAGATGAAGAGATTTCTAGGGGCTACAGTCCTGTCAAGAGAATGGACTGGCAGAGGGCCAGCATACAGAGGAAAGAATAAGAGACACAGAGAGATGAGGAACCATGTGTTGGGGGTAGAGAGGGAAAGGGAGAAATAACCAAAAAAAAAAGAAAATCAGAAAGAATTTTCCTTGGAGCCTGTCAGTTTGTTACTGTAGATGCCAGTCCCTCCTGTGCTTTCCAGAAGATAGTGTGTCCTTCCAGTACTGAAGCTAATTTGAATGTGTTCCTGTGGGAGAGCACAACCAAGAGTTAGGGAAAAGAAAAGACTGAGTGAGATGTATCTTATTCTCCCCGCTGCCTCTTCCCTCCTGTCTTTCTGCTTTCTCTCTTCTCCCTTTCCTCTCTCTCCAACGTCTTGATCCTTCAGATGTTCTTCTATTCCTAGTTTTAACCTCTTCTCTCCTTCCTTCCAAAGAGGAAGAGAACCTCCCCTCCTGTTCCCACATCTGTGCCTGTCCAAGCCTTGACCATCTCTGCCCGAAGTAGAGGTGAATGGCCAGGATGGAGAGAGCCGAAGGACATTCCTAGGACCACTTGGGCACAGAGAAGAAAGTGACTGCTTATACTCTGTGGAGCATATTTATTTAAAATAGCACATTTGTTAAGGACACTGCATTTTAAGAGGCAGCTTCAGGCTAGCTTGAGAGTATTTATATGTAACAAATAAAAAATGCTTATTACTTCCTTTGAAATTTAACCTTATGTAACATTTTACTTGATGAAACACTTCTCTGTTCCATCAGCTTGAGTTGTTCTAACTGGCCTTTAAAATTAGATGCTCTTCATTGAACTGAGAGAAAGAACTGCAGATGAGGAATAAAGGCCTAGATTTGTTAATAACTTGAAATATAGTAGAGCAGACATAAGACTTATGACTTCATATCACTATGCTGTGAAGGCTGAGCTGAAAATGCTCCAGTTTAGGCTTGGGTTCATTTTATGCAGCTATGGGCTGAGTCATAAACTCACCTGATCGGGGAAGACAACATCTTTGCCGGAAGAGGAACTTCAGTGGGTTTTCCTCCCTGCTTTTGTATGAGAACAGGAGAGACGGAGCTTACTGTGAACTGACAGAGAAGACAGCTTTGATTCTACCTCAGTTCTGCAGCTCCCTGGCTGACCAGAGGAGTCTGATTCCTCCACAATTTCTCTGGGTATAAATTTTTCTCATGTTTATAAAATGTGAAATCATTTCTTTAAACAAAGCCACAAAAAAGACTTTTAAGTGAACTTGTGGTCTAAGTGCTCTAAAAAAACCCCACTAGAAGTGCTAGGTTAAAATGCAAGACTATCCTTTAAAATGCATATCTGATTTTATAGGAAAGTAAGAGAAATCTCCAGTGTTTGGAAAGAACTTAATTCCATCTACTGTTTCTATCTCCCCTGCATGCCTCTGTCAAAGGACCACAATCTCCCACGCTGACCACTTTATGTAAAAAATCTGGTCTCCCTCAACAACTCTTGTCTCCTCCAAACCATTCGCCTAGTTGTAACCAGAATGGCTAAAATGTTTAAATACAAACAAAATCAATGGACTTCCTTGTTTAAATCCCTTCTATAATCTGCTGTTGTTAGGATAAAGACCAAAATCTTATGGCGCCTGCCTCCAGATGGTATAGCCAGATTCCAGCTATACTGGTTCTTGGTGGGTTTCTGAGCAGACCCCTCTGCTGAGTCACCCCATACTCTCTCCGTCCTGCCCCACCTTTCTCTTAGTTACTCCAGCTCGTCCTTCAGAGCTCTGCTCAGTGTCATTGCCTTTGGAGTCTTTCCCTGACCCCCTCAAACCAAGACATCACCCTTGATTATATTTCTATCAGTTTTCTGTACTTCTTCCTAGCATTTGTTTTAAGTCCAATTAAACAAATAATTAAGAGTTTAGTTGTTTTATATGTGTCTTTCCTGCTAAAATTTAAGCTCCAAGAAGGGAGAGACTGTATCTATCTTGTTCTCTATAATAATCCCTGTGCCAAGCATGGTATCTTTCACAGGTGATTAAAAATATGTTGAGTGAATGATCTACATGTACATGAGATTAGAATTTATATTAATTCCTCTCCACCTCACCCCTTACATCCCACCCACTGCTCTAAGGTAACAATCTCTTTAAATAAAAAATTGTTACCAGTTTCCTTTTAGCTTTTCTTAGAATGCACATATAAAGAAATTTTTGCGCCATCCTCCCCTGACAAACTTTGATCACTACTGAAGGAAATATCTAGGGCAATATACTTCATACACTGTAATTGTTGGAAGACCTATTATTTTAAGCTCTTATTTAAAATCACTATGAGTAAGTTTAATTATTTAGGTTTTTCTCTGGACAGTAGTTGTGGTTGATGTAATTGATTTTACTTTATATCTGAAGCAAGTGTGTGGTCATAATTAAAATATTTAATTTTGCATTATAAGCAAATTGTGTATGTATGTGTATGTGACCAGCTCCCCAATTTAGGATAGCATAATTTACTAAGTTTTTCCTTGCCTATAATCCTCTTATTTTATCAATTCAGATATGATATTCAAGATGTTTAAGATTGGAGACAATGGAAGAAATGATTGTATAGAAACAGAAGAAATTCCGCTTTGCAATTACATAAACCATTCTCATGTTTAATAATCCTAATTAATGCAAAAGACATTCTTCAGCATATTAATAACCCATTTACTCATGTAATAATTTTTTCTTTGTGCCATGTATGTATGCTATGCTATGTATAACATCTGTCATGTAAAGTACACTATGTAATATTCTTGAGATTGTTTACAAGTTCAATGTTCATGGGGCCTATTTCTTTCAAGCTACATTATTTGCCTACAAATTAGCATCAGCAACCAGATGAATGCAGAATTTTTTAATGCATATGATAAAAAAGTCAAGTGTATAGACTGGAAACAAAGGGCCAGTGCTAAAAGTAATATCAATTATCCCATCTTAACTCTCAAACCACCATTTGCAATGTAGTGGGTCATTTTATTATACCTTCATTATCCTTGTTTTCTGAAACTTAGATTAAGTAATTTTCCCAAACTTCATAGATTTAGTGTATGTTAGGGTCAGGAAGCAAACTCAAATTTATCTACTTCCATAGCCCTACTATACTCTGGTACTCATATATAAAATCCCTATATTGCCTAGTATTAAGATGTGTAGGATTTATAGCCATGACTTTTAATTAAAATTGAAGATTAATTCAATTTTATACTTGTTCGGTTACGTTGCTTGTATCAGAAGCACCCAAGTGTCCTGATTCCCATCCCAGTGTTTTTCCCATTATACTATGCTACTACCAATTACAGAGCTTATTCATGTACATTTTCCTTGTGACATATACTAAAGCAATATTACTGTGCTCTGTGTTTAAAGAGGTATACATGCCAGAAATTTCAAAAAATAATTTCTAATTTGAAGTTTTCTAAGTCTTACTTTTACATATTTAATTGTCATTAAATTGGTTAACATGGAATTCTAAAACCCTTGACCATGATGTTGGAAAAAGACATCTTCTGGGACTAAGACCTCAACCTCAGAGCTTTAGACCATCAAGGTATCAAGCACTCTCTCACTCTCTCTTTTTTCTTCCCTCTAACTCTCTCATACCAGAGGGAGAACTGCTAGAGAGAAGAGAATCATATAGAAATTCTACCCTAGTTCATGATGCCTAAATTTTCTATTTGTTGCACAAAGAATCACTACATAGCATGAAGGAAGTGAACTCCTATTTCAGATATTATTTTTAATCTGAAAACTTTCTTTCCAGCACTTAAAAAAATGATAAATATCTCTCTGCCTGGCATATCCAAAGATCCATAGATATGGTGTTATATGAGATGTACATATCATGACCTTCTTTAGCAAATCTCATAGAACCTACACATTTTTAAATAATGTCATAAATACTATTTCTTGTTAGGAATCCTAGTTCTACCCAAAAAATCCCTTTAACAACCAACAAAGAAAGTTTGGTGGTGGAATAAGTATAATATTTGAAGTATTAGGCTTTGATAAATTTTAAAAGCATCATGAATTTTTTTCTCAGGCTATTTTATTTCATGAAGAACTAGTCCAGAACCTTTCATTGTGCCACAGAGCATTTCCAATTCCTTAATAATCTCTTCTTGTTCTCTGATCTCTCTCAGTTCTCTATGGGCTTCTATTTTATGGATTATTGTTCTAGCCTCCTCAATCCAGAGAATTATAAAATCATTACCTTGTATTCACTCATTTATTCAATGACTCTGGGTCAGGCCTAGGATAGGCAGTGGTGCTAGAGATTAAAAGCAGTAGGTAGCTTTAGCAGAGACTGGATGACTACCACCAAATCATCTCCTTTTCTTCCTATGTGCACAGCTCAACTATTTTTCCCATCCTGTCTAGGTGTGGCCATGTGCCTGAGCCCAATAGCTTGTGGGCGTAAGTCGTGTGTGACACTAGCAGTCCTGGCCCATAACACTTCCTTCCCCTTTTTCAAAGTAAACATGTATCGAAACTGGCTGAGCTACGATAAAATTTGAGACCCCAGCTCATGTTTGGAAAGAGCCACCTGACAATTAAGAACATTTGTTTTGGATTTCTATGAGCAAGAAATAAATCTCTGTTGCATTAAACTACTTAGAAGTAGAAGTTTATCTCCTACAATAGCTAGCAGTGCCCTAACTGTACTCTAGACCATAAAAGAAAATAGATTGAAAAACCCCTATGCAGTACAGTGTTTTTTTTGAAGTACTGTTCATATATATTATGTTGTTTTCAAATGTACAACACAGTGGTTCAACAGTTACCCATATTATTAAATCCTCACCCCCCTCTAGTGTGGTTACTGTCTATTAACATAGGAAGATGTTACAGAATCATTGTACAATATAGTGCTTTGGTAGAGGTAAGACATGCTCTGATCCAAGTATAGAGGGAAGCCTGGAGAGTTAGGGTTGGGTAGGTAATGTCTGAACTAAGTTTTGAAGGCTGAGCATCAGGCAAGCTAAGCCAGGAAAAAGTAGTGTTCAAGACAGAATTGTGTGTACAAAGGTCTCTAGCACCAAGAAAGAGCAATTTCAGAGGACTAAAAGTTATTGGGGAGTTTGCTGGTTTAGGCTTACCTTAAGGAGAATGGTGAGACATGAGCCTAGACAGAAGCTAGCTAATGGAGGAGGAAAAGACATTGGACAGGCAAAGAACAGGTGTGCATAGGGCATTCTGGGCTGAAAAAAAACCCCAGAAGGCCTGATGTCCAGAGTTTTTCAGGTGATCTCTGGAAGTGAGACACAAATTGGCAGAGATGGAGTGAGGAAGGAGTGGAAAATAGGACAGGCAAGAAGGTGAGACCAGATAAATGGTAAGACCTTTGTTCTCCTTATCTCAATTCTGAAGACAATAAAGTGTGGTTGAGGGGTTTTAAGCAGGAAAGTAGGGGAACATATTTTCACCTTACACTCCTCTGGCAGGAAGTCATGTGGAAAACAGTTTCCAGCTTATATAGCCTCTTAACACAGCGGTGTTTTTTTTTTCCTACCAAATGTTATTGTCATGCATTTCCCATTGAATTCTACCTTATCACTGGTAAGATATAATAGTTTCAATGCTTAGGGGTCATCATCAGGATGTACTGGATTAGGAAAGATTGAAAGTTGGGGAACAAGTTAGGAGGCAAGCAGTACTGCCCAGAGGTGTCAGCTCTGGACATCCTGAACCAGGGTGGAGTCAGAGGAAAGACAGGAGGGGGAAGAATCTGAGAAACATATTAAACAACTGAAAGAGGGAACTTAGGTGGAAGCAAACAGCAGAAATGACTTAAGTTCTTCATCGTGGACAAATAGGGAAATGGTAATGCTATTCACCCAACAAAGGCCCAAGACAGGAAGAAGACAAATTGGGGGAAAAGAAAAGTTTGGTTTTTGGAATGCTGAGTTGAGGTGACCACAGCACATCAAGTGGAAATGCTGGGTTTTCATCTGGAAAGAAATACAGGTTTAGTCTCACAAAGATCAGAACAGGGGAGGATAAATTATGGAGTGTCATCAGGGTGTAGAGGTCCTGAATGAAAGCAAGAGAGTGTCCAGGGCGAGCAGAGAGAGGAAGGCCAAGTACTGACACTTAGGAGCCATGGACATTTCAGCACCCAACCAAATAAAAGGCGAGACAGAGGAGGAGGAGGCAGGCAACTGCGAAGCAGGCTCTGCATCCAGAACGGCGCAGTCGCCACATGTGATCAAGCAGTTTAAATGCTGCAACAGTCAGGACCAGAGGCTTCTGTATTGCTCACACAGTAGTCCTTGGAGAACTTTTTGGGGAAAAGTTCAGTAGAATGGAGAAGTGAAAGCCAGATTATGGTGAGAGGGAGGCATTGATAGGGAAGCATTGAATGTCACTATTCTTCCTAGAAATTTTGCAAAATGCTTGGACATAGGTAGGACAGAGAAAAAGTTCTAAGAGGAAGAAACACTTGAAAAAGTCTGTAAGGATAGGGGTTTGTTGCAATGCAGGGGACAGCAGTGAAGATGAAAAAGCCTGTGGGCCAGGGCAAACTCTTAAATGAGCCGTGGCGTGCATGAGGCCTCTTTTTCCATTGCTCAGAGTCATTTTGGCAGCTTCCATTACTTTGGCTCTGAAATGAAACCGCTCCTGACTGAGGGTTCCACAGAGAAAGTCCCTTCTGAGCTGTCGTGTGATGTGGCCAACTTTGGAGCCAGTTGGGCCACTAGCATATAACTGAAAATGGGGAAACACTTACCAGAAAGAGATACAGACTCAGCATACGCATTGAACATTGACTGATTGGATACACCTGACTCATCTGAAAAGGAACCCGATTTCAAAAATCTGAACTTAAATGAGCTTAATGTGGAGAAATTAATGGTGAAAGGATTGTTTTAAAGGCCAAATAGAAGTAACACATTTCTTTTTCTGTTTTCTTTAGTTTTCACAAACCTCAGAAAAAATGTGTATCTGAGGTATAAACCAAGTGTATTTTATATGTTTCTTTGTTTTGAAAATTAAAGTTGAAGAAATAGGCCATTTTTCATGGGAAAAACAATCCCTTTTTAGACTATCTGTGGATTCATGTTGCTTCCTTCCTACTTTACAACTGGTTCTTTAAGAACTCTGTTAATATAATCCATAATTTAAAGAAAAATATTTTGTATTTTAGTGCTACTAACTTCGTGTGATTTTCAAGTTAATAAAAAACCTAGCTTATTCTATTTTTGTCTCTACTTCTCTATGTTAAAATAGGTTACCTGCTACTTAACCTGCTCTGCTGAAGTAGACACTTAAGATAATTTTATTCTAGTTGTAAATGCTTCATAGAACAAGAGGTGACAAGGGATCTAGAGTCAGAGAATTCAGGGTTGAGCCCAGCTCTCACACTAAATGTAAGCAGGTTCCCTGTTGGTATCATAGGAATGATAAATAAACTTCCAGACTGGACTACTGTGAGAAACTATCTGTGAAAAAGGACTATGTAAGTTAATTGAGACTTCTACAGTTCTAAAAAAAGTAATGTGATAATAGCCTTAATAGTCAAGCAATAACCTCATTTCTAAAGATAATATATATTTCATGAGGCAAATAACAAAAATCAACCAGCAAAGTTAATTGAGTTTCAACAAAACCTCCTTTGAAGTTCCCCATGGGGATTGCTGATATCTAAGCGCATATAAGGAACATGTGATTTGGACAAAAAGCCTTTATCCTTCAGATCAAAATATTGACATCGGTGAGGATTTAAAGCATAGATAAAATATAAACACATTGATCCAAAGAAATTAAGCTTCTTTGTGGCTTGACATTTTATGTATTTTTTTTACATAAACAAAAATTTGACTTAAGGATTACCTTCATTCCTTATTTTTATTCCCGTTTAAACCCAACACTTGACTCTATTACATCAGCTGCCCCAGAGCTCATTTCAACTTTGAACTTCAAACAATGTATATGCTTCATCTCACCTATTTATTATCTACTTGTTATCTGTTTCTTCTTTCACTGCCTGGAGTCTGTGTTTTTATTTTCTTAGAGGGCAAGGCAACATGTGTGACATAGGCAGCTTGATACATATTAGAGAATCTTAACAAACTCATTTCAATCAAGTTTATTTGCTTTTACAAATGTTCACATTTATGATGCAGCTAAATCAGTCATTCTGATTATTATCGTATGAAATTAGAACAGTAGTATGTAGGGCATATTTCTAGGTTTATATGTTTAGGACAATCTATTCTTGAACTAAAATGAGCTCATACTGAGATACACTCCCAATATTGGGCTCTTACACTTAAAAAAAAAAAACATAGATCTTTACATATTCCAAAATCTTGATCAAGTTTCCTGGGAAAATACCTGTTGGATTTTTATTGAAACAAAAATTTGTGTACTTCACCTTTTCCAATTCATAGTGTACATTATAGTCATATTCATCTTCTGGAAATGATTTAATTATCTTTTCCAAAGGGTCTCTCAAGTAGTGTTTGTGTTTTCTCCAATTTATTGTTGGTATTTTGCTCTTTTTGGGTTGCCTAGTTACATGTTGGTGCTGTTTGTAAATTATTTTCTGAGAAGTTGTGGTATGAAGTAAGGACTTTGAATGTAGGATGGGCTCTTGATTTTTAAAAGAACTGTAAGCCATTCTATGGCTTAAAGGACATAAGTTTATCAGCTTTGAAAAGTGTTAGCACCCAACATGACTGGATCCCAAGAGAACTACCTTCTTTAGAATCCCTTAGATATTTACAGGGTTTTTTTTTTCTTTTTGTTTTATTTGGTGCATGCCTTTGACTATACCCAAAGATTCCTTGGATAAGTCCAACCCACACTGGTCTTTCCATATTTTGAATTTCTTTACAAGAACCACTGCTATTCAACTGCTTATCTGTTAACTGTCTTATTCTTGCCTCTCACATAATCTCCTTGAATGCAGCATAAACATTTTCAGGGTTTCCCACCATTTTCAGCTCATTGCTTTTTACATATAGTAGTATGTAATATATTTAACTGTAAGCATTTAACTGAGTTTTCCCACCCACTAGTGAAAGCCTTAACATTCCTACTAGTACTTGAACATGGCAAGATTATTAGTACTTGCTCAGACTGGCCAAGCACAAGCTACAGTGGCTGAATAACGATTCAGTGAGGCAGCCCAAAGAGAGGCTAGATTCGTTGGATTACCAGTGTTAGTAGGCATAACACACAGATGCCTAAAATATCAGTGGTTTAACACAACCAAGATATGTATTTCTCCCTTGCTCTCTGGTCTGATACAGATCTGGTGGCTTCCACCATCTTACAGTTAAACAAGTGTTCTGGTGCCTTCAGGGGGAAAGCAGAGAAGAGCTGGGGGATGGGGCGTGTCAAGGAGCCAGAAGCTAATCTTCCTCTGCCCTCATCCTATGTGCAGGTTTGGTCATCTGGCCTGGATATGTGAGGAAGGTTGGGAATGTGGAAAGCACACAGACACCGACCACTATAGTTTCTGATCCTCTCGTCCAGACCTCACCTTCTTTTGTTTTTTTTTTTTAAACTGAAATTGAGAGAAGCAACCTTCTCACTGTAGCCCCTTTAAGATTGAGCAGCATCAGGAAAGGTCACTTTCCATCTCAGAGGGTTCCCTGAGCTAAGGGTCTGGGAGCTAATAGAGACAGAGGCACATGGGGGCCGGGGGCAATCCTGAGTTCAGGACCGCACAGACGGCATCCAGAGCGCTGCATCTTAGGACCCCTTCAGGTTCTGTGCTGACGACAGGAGAGCAAAGCTCGACGGAAATCCTAGATTTGGGGCTACCTGTCAGCTTCTCAGTGACCTAGGATCGGTTGGCCAGTGAATCTGGGCTGCCGGCTTGACGACCTCTCATTCTTGAGGTCAAAGGCGCCACTTGACTCAGTACTGGGAAAGTGATTAGAAATCGATTGTAATTCACTTAATTTGACAGGTATAGGATTCTTTTCTTTCAGGGATCTGGATTGAGAAATAACTGGTTCAAACATCCAGCAAAAAAAAAAAAAAGATTTTTTTTCAGGCCTCTGTACTCCTCAGAAGGAAAAACAGATACTGGGTGCACTGATGTGAAACAGGCACCCTAGGAATAGTCTAGAATAATAATGTACCTGTGCTCACTACAGCCTCGTGGTAGCCTGCTCCCCAAAGTGTGCTCACAAAATCAGGTAGGATAAGTCAGCCTTCTTACAGTTTTGCTTCACTGGGAAATTTAAATAGTTTAAAATTAACTGATTTGATTTCCATTTGATTTAGACTCACTCTGTTACATAGTCCAGCAAAGAGATGGGCAGCTGGCACGTGTCTGTGGAATCACTCTCCAGGCAGTAATAATCATCACAATATCACCTTTCATTCACAGCAGGTGTCTCTGAGGAACGCCAGTACCAGAGTTCTGTTTGACGGGTGGAAATACAGCCCTTTAATGTGCTCTGTGCGTGGAAAAACAAGTGAGGCACGACTGTGATGATGGGCAACCATTTTATGACATGGCTATTGCATTATCTCTATTGCTGCAATGGCATATCATTGGCTACCACTCATCAATAGATTTTTATGGCTCAGAGTGATCCAATAAATAGCAGCAGATGGAGTTTTGAGTCTCCTTAGAGAACTGACTAATCCTATAACCTGTAGAACTGCTCTCTTTACATTTATGGCTTGGCCTTTTTCAGAGACAGAAAATGAATATGACAGGGAAACTGACAGAAGGAAAACTAGTTGCCAGGGCTTAGAAGCTGTTCTTCTGTCTGTACTCTTTGGGAGCTGAATCTTATTCAAAATCATACTAATTTCTTTCCCATGCCAAGCAAACTCACTACTGTTGCTCACATTGGAAATTAAAACTCTACATGGTGCCAGATCAGCTAACTCAGTCAGGGGTTATTTCTGGTCCCTACAACCTTCTGACTGTATCAGCCTGCTCAAGCTGCCATAACCAATACCATAGACGAATTGACTTAAACCACAGAAATCTATTTTCTCACAGTTCTGGAGGTTGGGGGGTATGAGATCAGGGTGCCAGCATGATTCAGTTCCTGGTGAGGGCTCTCTTACTGCCTTGCAGGTGGCTGCCTTCTGCGGTGTTTTTACATAGCAAAGGTAGAGACAGAGAATAAGCTCTCTGGTGTCTATTCTTCTGAAGGCTCTAATTCCTAATTCTTAATTCTTATTAGGGCCCTACCCTCATGACCTCATAAACCTAATTACCTCCTGAAGGCCCATCTCCAAATACTTCACAATGAGGGGGTTAGAGCTCCAACGTATGAATTCTGGGTAGGATACAATTCAGGCCACAGCAATAACATAATATATAAATAGCAGTACTCTAGTACTCTCCTGAAGGATCTCCTTGTTCCTCACCAGACCTGGCAATATATTCTCAACAGACATACATTTTTGAAAAACATAAATGAGATAATCACTCCCCTGCTCAAAATCCTCCAGTGACTTCCCATCTCAATTAGAAAAAATACTCCATGCACCACAAGGCTCCATATGGTTCAGGCTTCTCTCCCTTCCAGTTCCTTCATTGTTCCCTTCCCTCCTACAGTACCAAGTCCCTTGCTGTTCCTCAGGCCACCATGCTTACTTCTCCTCCAGGCACTTTACAGTTGCTCTCTCCTTGGTCTGGAGCATACTTTTCCAGAGCTTTGAATGGCTTGTTTTCTGTCTTCATTTTCAACTTAATTGTTACCTTCTTGAGGTACTCTTCCTTTTCTAATTCTAACTGTATATTCTGGTTAGTGTATCTACTGTGTCTTCAAAGGACTTCATATATGAAACTTCATTTTTTCCTTCTTTACATTTTCAGTGACCAGAACGGTGCCTGACATATAATAGGTACCAAATCAGCATTTATTACAAAAAGATAAATATGATGCACATGCCAATAACTTCCACATATGTATTGTCATCCCAGTCTTCTGATTTCTAGCCATGCATACCCAACTGCCTACTTGATGGCCCCACTTGGCTATTTAATAGGCATCTCAAAAGTTTTCAAAGTTGATTCATCTATCCCATGAAACCTGTATCTTCTATGATCCCCTTCATATAGTGATTCAAGCAAAATCTGGAGTCTCCTTTAATGTTTCCCTCCTCCTGACCTCCTCACTCCAGCCAATAACCAATACCATCATTTTCTCTGTAAAACATTTCATGACTCTGTCCTCTGCTCCATCTCTGCCACTGCCACTGTCTTGCCAATGGGTTTCAGCCCCAGGCAAGTTCACTATGGATTCAGTGTGACCAAAGAAATGACAGTCGAATGTTCTTGGGGTAAAAGAGTTATACCCAACTTTACTTCCCTGGTGGCAGGTCAATCACTAAAATCCCGTTCACTCAGAGCGAGCCTGCATGTAGCAAGCCCGTCTCTGCCTCTGGGCCTCTGTCCTCCGTGCTGCCACCACTCCAGCCTCTGCTGTGCTCTCCTGCAGCTGTGCCACCACGTTGCCCAGAGCACTGGGCAGAGCTCTTTATAGAGTCAGTAATGACATACTGCCCACATGTGTGTAGTGAGCTAGCCAACCAGGGCCAGGTGAGAATCCTGGCCACAGGAACTTTCATTTTATCCACAGCCACCCTTGTCCAAAATGCCACCATCTCTTCCTGGAGCACAGAGTCTTACAACAACAGGTCTCCCCACTTTCACTCTTGGTAAACACACCCCTATTTTCTAAGTGGTAGCCAGTGATGCTGGGTATGTATTTTAACAGCAATAGTAAATGTGCCTTGGCTTCTACTATGTGCTTCTCTGTTGATACTTGATGAACAAGCCAGAGTCTGGGCCTTCTGAAGAAGAAGAAAAACGCCAGTCTGTTCATGTCATGACCTTACATGAAAATCCTTAAACATGTATTCTCGTTGCCCTTAGAATAAAAGCCCACATGCGTTCCTGGCCACCAGGCCCTGTGTGACCTAGTCATACATACCTCGCTGCTCTCAGCTTATGCACCTCTCTACCCACCTCTCTGGATTGAGGTGGCAGTGACCCTTTGAAACTGCCATCTGCTTTTCCCCTTTAGCATTTTCATGCATGATCTTCCCTGTCTGGGAAGGTGTTTCCTCCACTCTTGCCCTGAGTAACACTGCTTCTTTTAGGCATCACCTAAATGTCATTCCTCAAAGAATGCCTCCCATGAAATACCTATCAAAACTGAGTTTCCCCAGCACAGTCTGTTCACAGCACTTCCCTTTGGTTCTGTCACAGTAATTACAGATTGTGGATAAAATGAGAGTTCCTGTGGCCAGGATTCTCACCTGGCTCTGGTTGGCTAGCTCACTGCACCTGTGGGCAATTTGACTCTATAAAAAGAGCTCCATCCAGTGTTCTGGGCACAACAGGGTGGCAGGGCTGCAAGGCTGCAGGAGAGCAGAGGCTGGAGTGGTGGCAGCACGGAGGACAGAGGCCCAGAGGACAGCTGTGCGGACAGAGCGGCCCAGAGGCAGAGACCAGCTTGCTGCATGCAGACTCACTCTGAGTGAATGGGATTCTAGTGACTGACCTGCCACCTGGAAATAAAGTTGGGTATAACCCTTTCATCCCAAGAACGTTTTGCTATCAATTTCTTTGGTCCAACTGAATCCATAGCAAACTTGCCCAGGGCTGAAACCCATTGGCAAGACACACATTTATCTGTAACTGCCCAAGAGCTGCCTCTGCCATTGGATTGTAAATACCGTGAGTTCAGAAGTCATGGTCTGTTTTTTCAACTGTCGTATCTTCAAGAGCTGAGCAGAGTACCAAATACACAGTCGGCATCCTATAGATATTTATTATTGCAGCCAAAATAAGTGGAAAACTCTTCCCAACCCCAAAAGTATCCTCCAGGCTTTTCCCTGTGGTCCCTGGAGTGACCTAAAATAAGACGAACCAACAGGTTGCTGCAAAATGTACAATATGCCAAAGCACCGAGACAAGGGGGGAGCACTTAGCCATGGCTTTCATTGAAATTTCGTTTTCTGTTCAAGAACAATACTTTTCTATAAATAATATGAAATTACCATACTTTCTGGTAAGAAACTTACTTGCATTTGGTAATTATTTGTCATCAGTTTTTCATTTGCAAAGCATATCTTTTAAATCTATTCTTACAATAAACTCCCGCTTCATTAAGGAAGTGTTGGCATTTCATCAAAGTGAAAGGCTGCTGCGCCAAGTATGAAGAACACTGTTCTAAGCAGTGATTCAGTTATTCTTAGCTACAACTACATTGCCATGTTTAACACAGGACTTTGACACAGATTTTTAAAGCCCAAAATACTGTTTTGTTTTGACAACAACAATCATTATTATTACTAACAACCACAAAGGGCCTCACCCTCTAAACCCAGGTGTTTTTAATCAAAATACAAAGGATGAAGTAGCCAATCATAACAGGAGACTATTTTGGGACTAAGCCTGAGGCAATTGGTTGTAACTGAGTACATCAAATTGAGGGTCAACTCCACGAAGGTATCTTAGGGTTGGTTTGCAATTTACACAGGGCTCATGGGCTACCAATGATCTTATATTTTTACATGGTTGAAGAGCAATCAACAGAAAATATTTCATGACATGTAAAAACTATATGAAACACAAATTTCACACAACAATGCCTATTCATTTACATATTATCTGTCTACTTTCACACTATAACAGCAAAGTGAAATAGTGGCAACAGAGACCTTTATTTTGACTGTAGCCCTCAGTAATATATTTCTCATTGATAGCTGCACATCCACATGAATACACAGCTGAAAATTCACAAAACTATTTATATTATAATGTACTGTACTATGTTTTTCTGCTCGTTTCTATGTCATTAAAACAATATTTTTAATGTTACTTCAGAATCCAACCCACTAATGATTGCTACTCAGTTTGAAAAACCTTCATTTGATTTGTTTTCTCAATCCTGGTAACATAAATCACCTAGAAGTTCTTTTAAAAATACCAGACCCCACTCCAGACAAGTCAAATCAAAATCTCTGGGCACCTGGGTGGCACCTGGGTATTGGTCTTAAAAAACAAGCAAGCAAACAGCCTCTCAGGGTGGTCTTACTGAGGAGCATGGGCAGAGGGCTGATTCCCTTGCTACTCGAAGCTGCTCTTCCAAGCAACATTATCAACACGTGGGGGGTTGTTAGGTGACTCTCAGGCCCAGACCTAGCCCTACTGAATCAGAGTCTGCATTTCAACAAGATCCGCAGGTAATTTACCAAGAGCATTAAAGTGAGAGAAGCACTTCTCTAAACCAAGAAAGATAGGTTAAGTGCTGCAGTAGGAGGCTACACTCTCCACTTTGTCAGGGAAAGGAAAATTAACATATTTGTGTTAAGTATTGGATGTGAACCTACAAGGCAAAGTGTGAAATGGCAAAGAAAATGCATCCAGACAAAAGCTATTTCATATGTGGGAGTTCCTACCTGTAGGAAGCCAGCTAACTCCACAAAAGGGGAGTCCAAGCTGGATTCCATGAAAATAACAGAAGTAGCTTTCATGTGCCAAACCCAACCGGACTCTAAGCTGGGTCCAAGGGTGTGCGCCCCGCCCTCCCTCCCCCTGCAGCTGCAGTGGGACCCGTTACACAGCTTTCTCTCATCTCAACCTTTGCACCTGGGCCAGAACCAAACTGACTTCTAGGAATCACAGTGTAGGCTCCGCTACTGTCTATTTGATCAGAAACATCCGTGTTTTAGAAACCCAAGCTCTCTGGTGCACTTCATCCCAGGGAGATCAAAGGCTGAGTTTCTGAGAGTTCTCTGGTTGCTGAATCTGAGGCTTCCCAGGGACACAGTGAGTCACAGAGGAGGCACAGAGGGGTGAGGTCTCCAGCAACCTACACAAACTCCTTGGCAACTGGAACCTTGGACGGAAAGTTTTCCCTCTGTAATTTCCTCCGGCCTCTTCTACAGTTTAAACTATTTGTGTTCTCACAGCATTTCCAAGTGCTGGTTTTACCCTCTACTGACCTGAGCAATTCTGTTTGGCCCTGTTGTTAACTTTTTAAGTGCTGGTAAGAGATCACAACATTTAGTTTAGATTTTTTGCTTTGTTTTATTTCTGCTGGAAGGAGAGGATGTGAGCAGAGGTACTGGATTTAGAAGCAGGCATTGACAGAGATTTAATCAAATAACACTAGGTCTAGACATGTGTATTAGAATCCATCTCTTTTTTTCTTTACTACTGCCTTCCAAAACAAACAAACAATAAGAAAACAAACAAATAAAAAACAGATCTAATTTTAAATGACCACATCTTAACCTCTCTGGGGATGTTTTTACAATTTCCCTTGGATGTTATTGCCCTTAGTCCTACTGGTGAGAGAGAGCTTTCCTAGGGCAGTGGTTCTCAAAGTGTGGTGCCAGGAAAATCCACTTCACCTGGGAACTTGATAGAACTGTACATTCTTGGGCCTCACCCAGACCTGCTACATCAAAAGCTCTGGAACTGATGTCCAGCCCTCCGGGTGATTCTGAAGCATGCTAACATTTGAGGACCTCTGTTCTAGGGAACAGCTAAATTCATACTAGCTACAATTTAAGTTGGTCTTAAAGACATATTGACCTGTTTTGGAAAACAGCTCATTACTAATCCATACTATCTTAAATAAAACAAAGGTGAGTTTATGAAAGAGAACTCTTATTCTGAGTCTAAAGATTGACTTTTTATGGCCACCATAGCACTTTCCCAAGAAGAGCTTAAATAAAAAGTAGTACAGAACAGTACCAAGCCTTGTTTGTCTTCAGTTACCTTTGTGTCGATCACCTTTTGTTGAAGATGATCCATTCTGATGGACATGAATCTGTCAAGAAGGAAGAGAACCCATTGCTCTAGCTTGCATTTGAATGATAACTTCTAATCAATAAACAAGATAAATTAATGCCTGTCTGGAAAGAATTAAAATGCCTCCAAACAAGACAAAGTTCACCTGTCAGGATTCAGTTAGCAGAAAGAAACCTGTTCCCACAACTGGTTCTTTGAAAGCTAGAAGCTAACATGCATATAAATACAAAGACACAGGCTGTGTCTGAGACATGTTTGTTCAGTGAGCCATAAAATGTGCCCTAGCAGGGATTTCTGAACAAAGTGAAGGCTGGAGGTTGCTGCCCAATCCTCTGGGACAGCTGCAGTTCCTAAAGGATCCTAAACCCAACATCTCTCTAGGCACTAAGTAGACATATCTCAAGATGACACTAATATGTATTAAGGATTGCTAAAACCAAAACAAAAGAATTAGAGGAAAAGTTTTAAAAATGATTTTCCATTTAGAAAAATCAAAAAGAAAACAAAAACAAGGGTTAAATTTTGGGTAATATTTTAAACAGAACACCCTACATGGCTCAGGGGACAAACAGCATGAGAATATCCAAGTGAAGAGAATTCCTTCTTAAACTTTACATATCCTGTATTACTTCATTTGCCAGTCTTTTATTTGTTCATTCCTTCTCTTCATACTTTGAGCTCTCCTTGCCTAAGGAATTGAAAATCATCATTGGTGATAAGCATTCCGACCTACAATTATTGATCACCAAGGAAACACAAAAGGCATGGCTATAAGCTGTGTGACCTTGAACAGTTTAAGTTCTCAAGAGCACATCACCATCAGTTCTGCAACAATTTTTATAAATTGTTGGATATATAAAGGAAAAATTATATTTCCTTTAAATGGTTCTTGGTAGTAGACGTCCTGTACATTCTACCGATTTCCTCCCAAGGGAGAAGAACATAGTGAAGAAACACGGGAAATGTTTATTTGGATATTTTGTTTTGCTTTGCAAACTTAATGTGGATATGCTGAATTTGTTTATTCTAAGTATCCTTTAAATTCAAAGTGTCCAAAAAGAAGTTATTCCCCACCTCACAAAGCCTCCTTTTTGTAAAAAAGAAAAGCAGTGTTTACCAGCCATATTCCTATTGATCAAGCTAATCATGTCTTTTGCCCTCTTTACAACCTGACAAGTCCAAAGAACACCACAGTCCTCTGGTATCTACCTCGCCTACCCTCTGGCGGCTCCTGCTGCCTCATCCTCCGGGGGTCTGGACTATTGCAATGCAGTTACATAGTTGTCCTGCTTTCAGCATCTTTCCTAGTCAGTCCAGCCTTGATGGGTGGTGGAGGATCAGACAATCTTCAGCACTATTCTGCACGGGTTTGACTCCACCTCTCCCCTTTTATGAACTTGGGCAAATCATTTCAACCTGAATAGCTCCCATTTCTTCATCTGGAAATGGTATTATAAAAGCAACTATTTTGCATATTTTTTTGGAAAATTCAGTGATATTATTGATATAAAATACAGTACTTGGTTCAGAGCACACATTATATAAATATTAGCTTGTTATTCTATGATTCATTGCCCAACTAATCTTACTATAGCATGTTTTATCATGCCATTGTCCACTCAGAAAAATCCAAAGTTGCTTCCATGGTATACTAGAAATTCTATAGAGTAACGCTCTGATCTTAAGCAACCATTTCAATTAATGTAGAAAGGGGAGCTATTATTTGGACACTAATACAGGAGAGAAAAATAGATAAATCAAGAACACCTCATAATCCAACCTGGAGGTTCCATGTGCGAGGCATCCTCTCCATTTCTTGCAGGGCTATGCCATCATTGCTCCCAGCTGACCACTGCTTAAACCTCTACCTTCTCCAGTTCTAAACCCCCAGTTTCCTGCCCCTATCACAGCCTGAAAGTTTGTTTGTACTTCACCCGCTTCCAAAGCATCTGAGGCAGCTTACAAAAATGTGTATAGCAAAAGGAAAAAAAAAAATACCCGGTTAAGTAAAATTAAAATTTAAGATGTAGCCAAATGAACCATCTTAAAATCTGGAGTTGTCAAATGAATTTCCCCTGTATTATCTATGTTCGAATTAGGCCCAATAAAATGCAGCCCTTTACCTACCTACCTGCCTCCATCTATATTTCTACATCTCTACCTATCTATATGTAAATTAGGGGGGCAAACTGAGATTAATTTTGGGATATCTAATAGTGAATAGTAATTTGCTGATGTATTCAGGTACTCAAGGTTTCTTCTAAAAGGTAAATCCACCGCTCTAATAAAAATTGGAGAATTTTAGAGAAAAACTGACACTTTGCCTCCAAAATAAACTTTGCTGTGTTCAAAATAAAGCTAATTATTTTTGAATAAATGTTGAAATAGTGGGAAGGACTGCAGGTATTTTAAAATAATCTTCTGGAGGGTTCACAGAAGTTTAGATACATGGAAAACATACATCTCAGTTTCACAGAAATAAAATGTGATGTTCGAAACAGACTAGCTGAGACCAAAAATGTAGGATTATTTTATAAGAAAGTGGAACAAATCTTATAAGAAATGAAAGCAAAAAAAATATTATGAGGAACAGAAAAAACTGTTTCAAATATGCATATATGGGTGGGTTGACACATGTCCTGTTTTGCCCTGGATGGTCCAGAAATATATCTGTTGTCCTGGTTGTGACCTTTCACTCTTAAAAATGTCGACTTAAAAGATAAGCTTTAGGCTCACCCTAGATAGATAAAATTAGATGAACATTTTATATGTTGACTTATTTGCCTGATTTGCAAAAACAGAGCTCTAACTAAAACTACCTGCTTGAGTTAGAAGCAAACCAATTTACCTTTCTAAATGGGCGTTGCTTCTAGAAGGTGTGAGGACATCCCAACTTTGTTTTACATGTATGTAATAGTAATGATTCTGTGTGGATCTGGAAATCCCAGTGTCCGGTAGGAATTATCATTTTGTTTTTCCATTTGATAAACCACCTGTAAAGGACTTCTGGGAAGGGCTGGGCCTGCTGGGAACAGGAGGCTGAACACGAGTCCCCTTGAGATAGAGATTAAGGGTAATGTATTAATCTCATAAAAGTTTTCACAAATCCTAGAGATGCCAATGTATTCATAGGTCACAAGCCAACTGTGAAGATTAATTAAACCCTTAGGTTAATGCTCCTTATCCAGTTCCCCAATTTTCCATAAAAATAAGCCTTTCCAAGTCCTTGTACCTTTAAGAACATCCCCATTTATAAGCTGTCTAGAAAAGCAGTAGACTTCAAAGAGGTTATAGCGAGAGATCTTAAAAGCAGCCAGTACAGTCCAACATTTCTGTGGAATATTGTCAACTTGTATCTATTGGGGGAAACTACCCATGGCTCTAAACAGGTGTCTCCACAGAAACGAGGGCCACCAAGTCCTTTCTGTGTTTCATGAAACTGCATTAGAAAACTATTAAAATGGACAAAAAGATAGGATTTTTTTCAGCAAAGTCTAAAGCTATTTGAGGTCTCAAGCCATCTTCACTTTTAACTCAAACTTAATTAACGTAAACTTCAATGAATAAGGTAACTTAAGTGATTATATGAGATGACATGTGAGAACAATTTTTGTAAAGATATTATACAAATAAAAGGTATTATTATTAAAATTTCACGTTTGAATCCTCCAGATTCCTTGGGGTATTTGGCCCCAGGCTAATACAGTGTTAAGAACTGAATGGCAACTGGACCAGTAAGGTGATGTTTACCATCCTGCTCTCTGAGAAAGTGGGTGGGAAGTGCACAATTATTTTGCAAGGCTAACGTGCTCACTTCTCCCTCCTCAAACTTGTTTTGGCAGTTGGGTGGGTGAGCTAGCCAACTCCTCTGGGAAGAAAGTAGGCTAGTGGGGCCGGGGCCGGGGCCGGGCTGGGTATATCATCGTCCTGTTGACCTGGCTTTTTACCCCTTTGCACAGCAATTTCACGTCACTCAGGTTGTACTTGTCTTTTCTTATTTAAATTCAACACTTATGCTTCTAAGACTCTGAACTCTTTACTCCTGAAGCCCCAAAAGGCAAAATAAAAGGAAACCAGAAAAATGAAGGTGGAACAGAAAGAAAGCTAGAAAAGAAGATATAGAGAGGAACTGATTGAGGTGGAAATAATTATTGGGTAAAGTTCTTAATTGTTCTTGGTTTCAGTTTCTCTTCTGTAATACAGATAACCAAGGAAATAGCTTTTAGGAAAGTTGGGCGAATTCTGTAAGCATATAAAGTACATGAAGCAGTACCTGGCATATTAGTGGTGATCAGGAATTATTGTTAACAAGAGACTTGGAGAATAAAGTATAATTTTTAAAGCACAGTATTTTCATCAATCCATCTTTGGCTAAAGATAGCTCCATTACTTTTTCTTTTCTTTCTCTCTTTGTTGTTGTTGGTGGTGGTGGGAGAGAAACCATAATCCCCACCCTTGCTGAAATGTGTGGTAGAGGTGATCTGACCCTTTCTTTCTGGTCATCATACTTGGTGCCTTTGATGGAAAGTGTACATTAAATATACACAGATCTGCTTTCCCCAGGTCTCTATTATGAACCTATGATTCTTATGTGTGTGGCCACTTTCAATAAAAAAAAATGTGTGGTTTACTTTTCAACAAAAATCACATGATTCACCAAGCAATTCAGGGCCTTTTGCAATGGAAATAATTAGAAAGGAGCCAGAGATGCCTCATGGGTTACGGCTGATCTCAATGAAGAGTCAGGCCCTGTGTCCCTGGGCTTGTTTGATGCCAGGCCTGAGAAGCTGCCACCTGGATTCTGGATTCAGCTGGTTTGATTTTGGATGGTGTAAGAGGCAAAAGAAAAAGACATATCATAAAACATCTTAAGAAATCCTTTTCAATTGTAGGTGTGGTGTTTTCAAAATTACTGTTTTCAGTGAGTTCAGCTCCACCCAGAGGAGAGGAGTCTGTATCCAGCCAAAGAGAGATGACTTTGTTAAAGTTCTGCGTATAGAAACAGGGAAGAAGGAAGCTGGGGAAAGAAGCTGATGCCTCTATCTTTATTCTCGGGTGCAGTGTTTATATGAATCAGGCCGTCATCTAGTTATATGCAAACCCCAATAAATGTATTTAGGGAATACCAGGTCCTTCCTTATGGTAAATCTCTGAAGGATACTTTCTGGTCTCTTGAATTCCTGTTTCTATCCCAGCTAAGAGAAATTTTATGCCTCAATTATAATCTTAGTCACAATCTAGCTATAGAAGGAAATGCAAGTGGTATCCAGGATATTCTATCAAAGGAAAGAGTTAGCAATTGGGAATGTAATTTTCATATACCAAATATCTAAAGACACAGTGTGCTGGGAGATGGAGAAATACCTATTATTATTTTCTGGACTGTCTCTTGGACTTTCTTGGGTATAGATATATCCATTCTTGTATACGTCGTGCATGAGGGAACTACTATAATGCCAGAAAACATATGAAACAATAAATCAAGGAAAGTTGGAGCTGAAAAAGACACCCTAAATTATCTAGTTTAGTGGTTATTGTTGCTAGTTGAACATTAGAATCACCAAAGAAATTATACAAAATACCAACACCTAGCCCTACTCTCCAAGAGATTTTGATTTGTCCTGGTTTGGGGTCCATGCTCAAATAGCAGTTATTAAAGGAAAGGATAAATAGATTAATAAATGCATAGTTAGTACACTTAACTCATTAATAATAAACATGTAAATTAAACATTTTTCTAGAAAGTTGCAAACAAAAGCAAATGTTTTGAGATATCTTGATTTGCTCCTTCTTTTGGTGTTCCCAGTTTCCAACATAAGGGGGTTCCCCACCAACAGTTCTCTGGGGACACAGCTACAATTCAACTCAATTCTGACACTTCGTCTTTTCAGAGATAGCATCAGATTCCACAGAATGGCTCAGTCCCAAAAGATTGCTCTAACTGCCACCCAACATCTCCCACTCCGCACCCACTTCAGATGTCAGTAGCAAGCCTAGGTTGTTAAATCCTGTGCTTTTGACTGACCATCTATAAAGCCGAGGTTCCCACAAACTCCTCCTTCCTTGGGTTTGAATAATTTGCTAGAGAGGCTCAGAGAACTCAGAGAAATATTTTACTTACTGGATCACAGGTTAATTATAAAAAGATAAAACTCAGGAACAGCCAGAGGGAAGAGATCCACAGGACAAGGTATGTGGAAAGGGCAAAAACCTTCATGCCCTCTGTAGAGGTAACGCTCTCCCCAGTCTCCACATTTTCATCAACCACCAAACCCTCGCCTCCTAGGTTTTTATGGAGGCTTCATTACGTAGTCATGATTGACAAAATCACTGGCCATTGGTAACGGACTCAAGCCACATGCTTCTCCCCTTCCAGAGGTTGGATGGTGGGACTGAAATCCCATCTCTCTAATCCAATGGTTGGTTCTCCTGGCAACCAGATCATCCTTAACTGGAGTCAAAAGGTCACTCATTAATGTAATATGCGACACCTTTGTCACTCTCATTAGGCAATTCCAAATGTTTTAAGAGCTTTGCGCCAGAAATGGGGGGAAAGACCAAATATATATTTCTTTTTGTAAGTCATGACATCACACTCCTATGCCTCACTTTGGTGAATTGTACAATGCAGTCAATCAAAAAAATTAGAAATTGAGAACCAGCTCAAAGATAAACTCTGAAGATGCCATTAAAAATTAATGGTAGTTTAAAAAATATGTCCACAGATTCTTTAATATTCCCATCTTCATGAGGTCAAGCCTAATGTCCCCCCACTTGACTATGGGTTGGATTTAGTGCCTTGCTTCTAACCCATAGAATAAAGCAGAAGTTGTCAGGTAAAAGGCACTGCGACGTGCTCCCCACACTCCCCTCCCTCTCTCTTTTCCTTCTTCTCCCTCTCTTTCTCCCTCATTAATTACTCTGGGGAAAACAGCTGACATACCTTGAGCATACTCAGGCAGCCTGTGAAGCCCACGTAGTGATGAACCGAGGCCTCGTGCCAACAGCAATCTGAGTGAGGCACCTTGGAAGTGGACCCTCTAGGTCCAGCCAAGCCATCGGATGGCTTCTCGAGAGATGGCAGCTCTGGCTGACAGCTTGAATGCAACCTCATGAGATCCCTTGAGCCAGAAGCTCCTAGCTAACCTGATCCCAGATTTCTGGCCCTCAGAAATTATGTGAGATAATAGATGTATGTTCTTTTAAGACACTAAGTTTTTGTGTAATTTGATATATAGCAACAGATAACTAATACAGTAATACAGGATCCCTGGCCTCCACAAGACTGCAATGCAATTGGACAAGTAGGTTACAGCACAAAAAACCAGCAGGCTCTAAATGTTCTATCATAGGAAGAGGGCTGCTGTGCAGGAGCACTCCAGAGGATGTTATCCACTCAGATCACAATCTTCGTGAACTGAGAGCCCTGAAGCTGAGCAATCTGGAACCTGTGTGGTGGTACAGAAAAGTGGACTAGATAAATAAAGATAGATAGATAAGTACATAGAGAGATATGTGATATGGACAGACAATGATATATGGGCTATGTCTTTGGGAGTCTTCCTCATAGTTGCGAGATGTCTGAGGAAACCAATAATGGAACTAGGACATTAACCTGTATTTTTAAGTAGTTTGTTGAGATTTCATGTAGCATGCTGCTACAGCAGTTACTCTGTCAGATTAATTATAAAGTTCAGTTAGCTGCTTAATCATAGTGTAGGTTTACTTATCCAGTGTTTAATGCTAACATCATTCTTGCCATTGTTTATTGCTATCTATCATTTTCCTTGAAGTGCACCAGCAGTGGGCTATTAATCCCCATTTGTATGAAATGACCTAGCCCCTGCCAAAATTCACTGGAATAGAGGTTGAGAACCTGATTCAAAGTGGACAACCTGATCCATTTGCAAGAATTGAGAATTGGGACTTGGTTGAGGTAATCTCTTAAATGGAGGAGAAGTTGGTATTTGTTGTCAGCCACTTTTCTTGCTTATCAACCCAGGAAGCACAGAAATCTAGTCTGGAAAGAGACAGAGGCAGAATAATAGAGAAGAGAGTTCCATGGCATGATCTGTAATTTTATAATCAATTTCCCCTTATCACTAAAGCTGATTACAGGTAGATCTTTTCTGGTACTGTCAGAATCCAACTATCACATTATTCATAATTTTATGGTTCAGACTACTGACACTGAAAACGACTTGAACTTTGTCTCTTGCATATTTTAATAAGGTCCTGATGGCAAAGCATCTATTCTTTTGCACTTTAAATGATTTTCTTTTTCCAAAATTGAATAACTTTCCAGAGAAATGGCACAAGTGAAAGAATTTATAAACAACATCTGTCTAGCTCATGTTATGGGTTATTTGTGTGAAAATTTGTCTTATTACTCACACAAGTTTTTTTTACCCTTTGGAAAAGAATAATCCATGATTTCCTGTAAGTAAAAGAGCTAGGGAAAACTTTTATTCTGATCTAGGTTGTTTCTTTACTTTTAATTATAATACCTACTATTGTCCCATCCAGCCAAGAAAAATCTGACTTGGCGTAAAAGCTTTAGAATAATTTTTATTTTAAAAAAGTTCCAATAGCAACATCTCAAATTAAATCAAAAGTATAACTCACATTATACTTCCATAAGTCATTAAAGAGGTATAGATTAAAAAACTGATAAGCTAAACCTAAAAAAAGTCTGGAGAACTATAACATGCCCTGAAAGAAAACGTGTCATTATACTATAACTGAGTCAAATAGGAACATTTTTATTTCACTGTATATTAACTGGGCGGATACCAGCAAAGACTAAAAAAAGACCAGCAATACTCTATTATTTCTTATTCTGTTTATTTTTTCTTGCAGTGTTGAGATGATTCTGAATTCCAGAAGGGCAGTGAGGTCTTTTCATTACAGGGTTTTTTTTCTTTTGTTTCTGGGGAAGAAAAATATCCGGCTTAGCAGTGATGTCTAGTGAAAGAGATTGTTTTTCAGAGTATTTCAACTCCGCTTTGGGTCACTGACCTCAGGTCTGAAAATCGCAAGACGTCTCCTCGTGCAGCCTGTTCTCTGGCGCGCTCCTGGCGCTTTCCGGTAGTGTCTATCCCTGGGCTGTGTCTGTTCTGGCACAGAGCAGTTTCTTTTCATCTCAGGGAATTTTGAAGGATTCTAAACATGTACCAGAGTATCAGAAATTATTGTGTTAGTCTTTTAGGAAAGATGATTCTTATTACAACTTCTGTCTTCCGTAGATTTTTCACTGTAGTCATTTTTATTGTTTCTTATACTTTTTATTCATGTCTTCTTATGGTAGGCAATGATGATTGTTAGCTTTTTTCTATCACATTTTTTCCCCAAACATTGAAGGAATGCAATCTGAGGGATCGATATTAACTTTGGAAGCTTTTGATTCCTATTGGAAACCTGAGATAGAGTGGTGAGGTAGATGGCAGGCATTTATTTTCTCAGATCCTTGGAGTAGCTCTGGGTGAGTTAAAATGATGATACCACAGAGGTAAGACAGAGGGAGCAAAAGGGTGGCGGGAATGGTCGCATGAAAACATGCCCTGGATAAGGGCTGCTCACAGGAGATGGAGAGCGAGTGTGGAGGGCATCAAGAGGCTCACCACGTGGTAGAGCCTGGTGGTGTTCACCTATACCTGCTCCTTCATGGCACACAGCTCAACACATTTCCTCAGTAGGGCCATCTGACTGAGTCCTGGTCCGCGAGCTTCTAGTTCTGATCACAACATATTCCATGAAAGCTTCCACTCTGTCTCCCTTTCCCCGGCCACCCTACTAAAAATGGACTCTAGATGCTGCACAGGGTCTAAAATATGATGTGACCACAGACAGAAGGAGCTGGGCCTCCTGAGTCATTGCTTAGAGGAGAAGCATACTGGACTTCGCATACAAGAAATAAACTATGTTAAGCCACTGAAAATTGGTGTTTATTACAGTAGCTAGTATTACGTATCCTGACCAATGTAATAGCTCTTTGGTTCTGATATTGTGTTTGATTTTGTTGCAATAAGAGAATAAAGGAATAAAGAAGCAGAAAGTATTACTCAGCAAGTGGATATTCAAAGGGGGGGAGGAGGCGCAAGAGAAACAGATGGCATTGGGCATGGAGGGCCTCCCAAGATAGAAATCATTTTGTGGATGTACTGATCTAATTTTAGAACTGAGCAGGACACCTCTAAATGGGCCTCAATTTGTGTAAAAGTAGACTGACATATTTTTAACAATTACAAGGATACTTATTTGTACAACTGTAAGTGCAATACAATAAATCATTTATTTGAAAATATGGGACAAATCAGAAATCAAATATCAAGTTCTTAAATATACATTTTAGAAGAGAATTTTGAAAAAATTCTCAAGTGCACTACATGTATTTCAAATTACCATGGGGAGAAACAGGAAAGACGAACCCCCTGAGGTTGCTGAACGGAGGGTGCTGTGAGGGTGGGCACTGGGTGTGGAGAATGTTTAGATTGTGTGCAGGTAAACATGAAGGGTGCTGAGCCCGGGAGACCACAGAAAGTGGCAGGAGAGAACTAGTGATTCCCTTTGCTTTTTAGTTCTTAAGTACAGTGACTCAGAAGTCAGTTTCTATGCAACAAAAGAAATACTTAGTGATCAGCTTTGGAGTAATTATTTGAAATATCCAAACATCTGAAGGGTAAAAATTTAAAGCTAAAACTTCCTTTGAAATATAGCATAGTTTTTTCTGGAACATGGACTAAATCCGTAAGTCTGAAATAGTACCTGAAGTGTGCTCACTTATCAGTGAATGATTCATCAGTGGCTACTATGTAGATGCCTTTATCTGACACTGTGATGCCAGTTAATGGGGATCGAGCACTCCTTTGTTTCTTGTATAAACTGCCAGGGAGAAATCTTTCCTGTGGCTCCAGGGCTCCCTCTTCTTTTCCCCCTTCTTTTCCATGCCCGAAGTAGATTTCCTTAGGCCCAGGGGAAAGTCTCGGATTTCACAAGGAGAGATGCCACAGGCTCTAGTACCCGCAGTTCCTGTGGTCCCGAGGCCTCCAGTGGTCACTGGCAGTCACTCATGGTCATGTAAGATCATCTATGGGCAGAGTATACAAGCATGGCTTTTGCACTAGCAACAGAGTGCCCAAGGTCTTCAGACTCCAAACATCTCACCAGCCAGGAGCAGGGGCCAGTGGGGGAGGGATAAATGGAGCACAGAGGATTTGGGGGGCAGTGAAAATCTCTGTATGATTTTATAATTATGGGTTATGTCATCATACATTTGTCCAAACCCATAGAATGTTCACCACCAAGAGTGAGCCCACAGGGAAACTGGGTGATGATGTATCAACAGAGGCTTATCACTTGTAACAAATGTACTATTCTGATGAGTTGTTGGTAATGGGGTTAACTATGCGTGTGTGGGGGCCAGGGAGTCTATATGGGAAATCTTTGTACCTTCTGCTTAGTTTTGTTGTGAACTTAAAACTTGTCTAAAAACATTCTTAAAAAATAAAAAAATCTCACTAACTGTAGCTGTTTCATTAGAAGTTGACTGAGGAAAAAAATAGGCACCTTAAACCTCCCCCATGCTAAATTCAGGGCTTAAATAACTTCCAACCAACTTCTTTTTATGCTTTTGAAGATAGTACATGTTCTTTGTAGAAAACTTGAAAAAATACAGAAAAGCCAAAGAAGAAATTGAAAGTATCTGAACACTATTAAGGACTTGTTATAGAGACGTGTACATGTGTATTTATATGTATGTATGCATTTGTATGTATATGAAGATGTATATATATTTACATTATGTGTTATATATTTATATACATAACTGTATTTATATTATATATTTACATATATAAATATATAAAATTAAATTATACATATTTTTGTTAGCTTTAAACTTTGAGTTGTATTATAGAAATCATCTCCTTTATTAATATTTTTAACTGTAAAAATACTTTCTCTCAAGTGACTGTCTTCCTACATTTATTTCATTCTCCAAAATATTTGTACCACAGAAGGGTGTATTTAACTGTGCAGACATCTAATCTTACCACTGTTACATGTTTCTTTAAAACAGATAATATTCTCTTCTTTGAAATAAAGCTTTAGAGTTATCAGGTAGGCCTGTGAACTCTAACTCACTCATCATCAAAAGGAGGCTTATTACTTCTTTTATCATGTGCACTTCTTTGTATAACACAGGCATGTGTACTGCCATGGGGGGTCATTGCAGAAGCCATATTTTAAAAAGACTATGCATTTGGTAATGAATTTAATAGTTTGGGCCACTGTTTATGACTCTTTTACAGTCTTTGAAGGGTCAGTTATTGCCTGAGGGGAATCAGTGGTCTTTCTGTTCTTCCCATACTGAAAATAATACCTGGTAAACCATTTTAATGGTTTCCTGTTTCATTGGAAACCTTGGCACTCTCAAAATCTATTTATAAAGAAAGCTCATATAAGTCACTTGAAAGTGTGTGATGACAGGCTGAGCTGAATTTTTACTTTGCCTTGAAGCAGGCAGAGTGTAAGCAGTTCCCGTCACTGCTTCATGTTACACAATTTAGTCTGAAAACAGAAAGCAACTATTGTTTATTCTGAGAGCCATACAGGGCCTTGAGTTCTACAGGTTATATATCACATGACAACTGGAATCAAGATGATGAAATGCATGAAATTTATTATAGTTCTAATTGGCATTTTTCCACACTGAAGTTCTAAGTCTTTAACTATGCTTAGGTGAAGGTGTGAATGCAAAGAGAAGTACGAATCACTGACGTTAAAAGGCTTGTCATCTGTAGAGGGTTTCTAAATTGTGGTCACAGTATTATTTATTACAATCTAAATCCTGTGAAGAAAGTTTGTTCTCCAGGAACAAAATTGGTCAAATAGTTTAAATACTGAAGAATAAAGGCATCTTATCATGCTGGATGGACAACCTTGTATTCTAAAAACCTCGTATTCTAAAAACAGTATTTGAGAAAAATACAAAATCCACTGAACGTTGACTATAGACTTCTATTGGTTGGATGAAATAGGAGCTTATAATCTCAAGTACAGCATCAAAAAAACCAAGTAAAGTATGTAGTCATATGTGTTTTGTTAATAGAAAATATAAGCAAATCTCACTGTAAAAATGAAGCAGCATCTGAGTTCACTTACATGGAATCATGGCATACTAAATGTAATGTAGTTTTAGAAAATGTTGGGTGTTTGCAAAGGAAGGTTTCCAGAGTAATCATTTAGTAAATAATTCTGTCTTAGTAAGATCACCTGTAAGTAAAATAGGCAGACGTTAATCTAGAGTTTCCAATCTCTTAGTAAATCTTTTATGTTCCAAAATTGCCAAGTGTTTTCCAGTGCCTGTGTCCTTTACTACTTGACTTCAATGTTTGTGTTGCAGAAGAAATCTAGTTTATCTCTTGTCTTTAAAGCATGTTCAATTCCTACTTTATTTCTAATAGTTCCATCTATTTATGACCCTTCAGGAACTAATTTTTCCACCTGATTAGAATTCCTTTTATTATTTGCTCTTAATATAAGGCCTATTATGAAAATCCAGTATATGTTCTATACATTTTCCTTTAGTTGTAGAGTTCAGAATTGGTTGTATTTATTTGTGTAAATTCCTTTGTTTTACATTCAGAAAAGTACTCTCCTTTATAGAGTTTTCTTCACTATCGGCAGGCAGGTCTATGAGTCTGAATAACAAAGCGAACTGATTACTGTGTAAATAAAACATTCCTGAACCTACCATGGATAATTGTTTGGACTTATCTTGTTACTAACCTCTAACAGCTACTTCAGACTAAAAATTTTTAGGCTTGTGTTGATTCCAGAAAAAGAATCACAAAACCTTTCTGAGTTGAGGATAGAGCAAAAACGTTCATCCCCTTCTGCCCCTCACCTCTATCTTATATCAAAATAATTTACCCATATACAAAAAAAAAAATCCCCTGCCTTTGCCACAAATTTAAGTTGCATTGAGAATACTTACAGTTGAGTGTTTTTCTACCTCATCTTTGCTGAAAATGGGGAAAACATTAGAAGGTAGAAAATACCAACTGCTCTCCACTTCTCTAAAGGCAGGAACAGAACTGGTATTTATTAAATGACTTTCTAAAAGTCCAGTATTGAATATATAACTCATATCTCAGCACCTGATGGGGAGGATATACGTGGGTATTGTGTGAAGAAAAATGTATTCCTATGTCCAGCTACAAAGTAGAAGGGATGTGTATAAAAAACATGTCTGAGGGGTGAAAATATGCTGATCATTTTGGTTATGCCCAGGAGCAGTGCTCAGAAGGGGGATTTCCCCAGGCTGGCACATGCCAAGCACCTGAAGCAGGAAAGCAGGTGGTGGCACAGGGGTGGGGCTGAGCGGGGCTAGACAGGAGAGTCTCATTCTGTGCTGCAGACCTCCAGACTCAACTGTTCTCTGGACTCAGAGGACCTTATTCTCCATGAAGAATTTAGTGACTGAATACTCTGAGCCTCAGCTCCAGTGGCTATTTCATCTGCATCAACATCTCTGGTTTAAGAAGTTACTAAAACATTTTAGAGCTGCTATTGGTCTTAAACCCTGGTAACAAGATAAAAATACAAAGAGGGACATATTTTTCATCACCCCCCTTTCCCCGTCTGGCCTGTGTAGCCTCTAATCCATGCCTTAGCACCTGAGTCTACATACCATCTTCAGCAGCTAAATCATTATAAGGTGCTGACTTAGGCCCTGAGAACTGGCTAAACATCACCCACCTTCATTTTTTTGACATTTCTTTTTTCTTTTTGGTGAGCAGACAGATGCACTTCATCTCAGTGTAAGTTAATCTTTTATCAGAATCCTTATTCATAGTAAGATTTTCCCATATAGAATGAAAACTGTGATAAGCTTTAATAAAAAAAATAGAGAGATTTTGTAGGATTAAACAAATGTTTTTGCTCTTTCAAGATATTCTATACTGTTTTAGTTCACACAGTTTTAAAATACCTGGTCCAAAGATAAATTCAAATAAAATCTGTTCATCTTCTTGTTCAGCCCTCCAATCTGGCAGTTCCGTTGTACACACTATACTCTCTTACAATGGCAAATTGTGATTTTAAGCAATTTATCAAATTTTGGTTTCAGCAACTTTAAAATGTTTATTTTTTAAAAAATTAGTTGCTTTTTTCAAACATATATTGTGTCCTTTGCCAGAAAGAAAGTCACTTTCCACAGTTCAGTCTTTTATCTTGGCGATAAGCAAGAAGCAATGACTTTTGATTCATAGCCTTTGTGTTACGTTGAGAAATCACAATGTAGCTAGATAAGGGAAGGTCTTGACTCTTATTAATGATTACTTCCTGAAAGCATGGGATGGAGGCATCGCTCAGTTATGAAGGTGAGAGTATATTCTTCAGAACCTTGGACACTGATATCTTAGCTTCAGATTACAGTCTTCTTTCCTTGGCTCACTAAGATTAGAAATGACATTATCTAGGTTTGAGTGTTATAATATAGACTGTTATTTCAAATGCATTTAGTACAGACATAATCAATCAACTATGAAATGACAAATACACACTTCTTTGACATCCTACTCTGGAACCACATTTAAGTATGATAGAAATTGTAGATTATAAACCCTTTGGTTACAAAATATTCATGAATATGTAATTTTTCACACACAATGCCCTTATGACTGACTAACAGGCCATGGAATAATAATGAGATATAAAGAGAAAATATTATCTCTTGTTTTCTATTTGCTCTTCGTTTTACCTCCCCCCTTGCCCAGTAATCCTTTAAAAACTACCTTAGTTTGAAACTTGTTATATAGACAACTGCCAAATGAAAACAAGTTTATCACAGGTCTTCAGTAGTTTTCAAGACTCCTTGGATAACTAGGAAGCAGAATGAATTAGATATAATTCAACAATTTACAGCTTTGTAAATGAAAACTGTTTAATAACATGAAGATGATATGGCATCTGACATGTTCAATAACTACTAACCATTTGGATTTTTAAAGGTAAAACATCTGTAATTAAATCTACAAAAGATTAATTAATTATACTCTTATTTAAATATCAGGATAAAGATGAGTTCTTTTTCAATATAAGCAAATATTTATTGGGCATCAATTTTGCTCCAGGCATTGTGGTAGGTGCTTAGAATATGAAAACAAGTATGATGTAGTTCCCACTCTTCATGAGCTTAGGGTCTAGTATGGGTTTCCTAATTGGGGTTCTGCAGGTATCATTAGAAGTTCTGTGAGAGGTTTCCAGTAGGAGTTCCAGAAGAGATTGGAAAACATTTAAAATACTGAACTTCCTTCTCCATTCAATGCCAGCACTTACAGTGAATAATAGTGATCAAGGAGCTCTGTCAGAAAATTTACAAATTTTTTTTATGTTACTGTGGTAAGAACATTTAACATGAGAGCTACCCTTTTAACAAAATTTTAAGTGTACAATAAAGTACTGTTGACTATAGATACAATATTGTACAGCAGATCTCCAGAACTTATCTTGCTTAACTGAAACTTAATGCCCACTGATTAGTTAACTCTCCATTTCACCTTTCCCTCAGCCCCAGGAAAGCACCATTCCATTCTTTGATTATGTGAATTTGACTATTTTAGATACCTTACAAAGTAGAATCATGCAGATTTATCTTTCTGTCACTGGCATACTTCATTTATCAAAAGGGTAAAAAGGCAACCTGTGGAATCGGGAGAAAATATTCACAAACCATATATGTGATAAGAGGTTAATCTCCAAAATACAAGGAACTCTTAAAACTCAATAGTAAAAAAAAAAAAAACCTGATAAAATTTTAAAAAGGGCCTAAGGACTTGAATAGGCATTTCTCCACATAAGACATAGAATGGTCACAGGTATATGAAAAAATGTTCAACATCACCTATCATCAGGAAAATGCAAATCAAAACTACAACAAGACGTCACGTCACACCTGTCAGGATGGCTCTTACTAAACTACCAAAAGACAACAAGTGTTAGTGAGGATGTGTAACTCTTGCACACTGTTGGTGGGAATGTAAAATAACATGACACTGTGGAAAACAGTACAGACGTTCCCTCAAAAAAATTAAAAATAGAACTATCGTAAGACCAAGCAATCTCACTTCTTGGTATTTACCCAACAGAACTGAAATCAGTATCTCAGAGATACTAGCACACCCACGTTCAATGGAGCTTTATTTGCAACAGCCATGATATGGGAACAACCCAAATACCCATTGAAAGATGAATGGTTAACGATTGTGTGGCATACACATATAATGGGATACCATGAGGCCTTTAAAAAAAGAAAGTAAATTCTGCACTCTATGACCATTTGCATGGGCCTATAGGATGATCTTTTAAAAGAGGAAACCATTCATTAACTACATCCCATTTACTATACAATACCTGTGTATTATTTGATAGGAGAGAATATTCAGGAAAAGAACCACGACGCCCCTGATAGCTCTTGGGCACCTTTCTAATTTGTCTTACTGTTCTCACTACTCTTTCAGCTCTTTTATTAAATGATTGCTTACTTCCCTCCTGTAATGTGGCAAAAGTCTTCAGAATGATTTTGATGTAAGGACATATACTATAGGGCAGGATGATGGACAGTTTCATACAATTCATTAATCAGCTTTTCAAAGTATCTTTAAATCATGCATTGTAAAAGGTAATGGAAATTGTTATTATCACGATTGTCCTTGCTTTTCTTTCTCTGAATTCCAAGAATTCATTTATGCCATCTCTATTTCTGACACACACTCAAGTATACACCCTTACCTTTCAAATGAATGTCATCATACTCTAAACCCAAAATGAGTGATGCTGAAATGGCTTGCACTGTCTCCTTCCTTCATTCATGGTAGAAAACAAATGCTTTCAGTACATTCCTAAATTTAAAGAATAAAACCAAATTTCTGGTTTTGCTCATAAACTCCTAAAGGCTGACCACAGGCATAGAGAATGGTTTACCCTGCTTAAATTGGAATCCTCTTACTCAATTAGAAAAGAGTGATTACTTATGTTTTTTCTCAGGACTAAAACATTATTTCATGCCCTGAAAGTGCTAACAATTTCTTTGAGCTGAGTCATTTTTAGGGAATTCACTTTAATCTTGTGCTCAGAGCACAGTCAAAACAGTTAGGCCCAGCTCTTGCATCCAGGCCAGGCGGGGAACTGAGCTGAAGCATCCAAAGCACTCCCAGAGACCGTGGCCACAGTACTCGATAACCACATCCCAGTGTCACGGGGAAACATGACAGAAAACAGAGTTATTTTCCAGTTGCTTCTTCTCCTGAAACGATGTAATTTACTTAAGGAAAAGATGTCTGTTAACCATAAATCAGTGATACTGAAGTGTTAAGTGAATATCTTGGTTGTTTTAAATATATTTCTTGTTAAACTTCTATCTCCAGTGTAGTAAATTTCTTATTAAGGGGGTTGCTGAACTTGTCAAGGTGATTTGAATAGTTATAGTTACAGACTGCAATACAACATTTCCATAGGAATAGTGTGTATGCATTCATTGTATGTACCAGCTAGCATGTGTTATAGTTACATAAAAAATCTGGGGTTTCCTGAATCTTTGTAAAGGTTAGTTTTCCCACTATAGTGTTGAAATTATTTTTATGGGATAAAAGTTTGGTTAGGAGAAATGCATTAGATAAGAATTACTTCAGTGTACCAGTTAAATCTTACCAATAAGAATGTTACTCATCTGAGTTGTACTTTATTTCATTAGAGATTTGAGATACTGGAATCTCTGGCCTCAGTGGCTTGGTCCATTCTTCAAATGCCACTTATGGAGAGTATGGTCCTTTGGCTTACATCCCGCTAGAGAAGTATCGGGGAGACTGGATCCATGCCATTAACAGTTAAATGGCAATATGAAACACGGACAGGAATGTGCTTGCTGCTTTGTTTCCACCAAGGTCAGGCTGTGCAGAGGAGATCCACTCTGGCGACCCAGCAGCTTTGAAAAGGTCAACACCACTTATCTGATTGAGACCTATGCTCACTCAGATCTGCCCAGGGGCGTAAGGCTTAACTCAAGGAGGATCTTAAGCACTGGTAAATACAAGATGAAATTTTTGGGAGTGATTTTCCTGAATAGTATTTTTTTTTCCCACTTACATCCCAATTATGTGTTTAAATTTAAATCTCTCTGGTCAGATTTGACAGATACAGAAAGTATTGATTAAACTCTAGAACACCTCAAGAGTTTGAACATCAACTCAAAGCTAAAGTTCCAGAGTAAAATCCTGTGTTTTACTTACTAAGATTTTCATTTGCCTGGTCTCCCACCTTAGGGATCCAACCAACCCCACTGCTGCCTGCACCTCGATGACATACCTGTCTGCACTTGCTTCCAAATTAGGAAATCCCTTTTTTTTCAACATTCTAAGAAATGACAGTTGAAAAAAAACCTAGAACAGAAAGAAACACAAGTTTAAAAATCACAAAAATACAGAAGCAGGGACAGTGTCTACTGACAGAGGAAAGAACATGTCGTGGAGATGGGAATAAAGTGTTTCTCTTTGGGGTGATTAAAAAGTTTTAGAAATAGAGGTGATGACTGCCAGTTTAAAAATACACTTAAAAGTGGCTAAAATGGCAAATTTTGTTACATACATTTTACCACAATTAAAAGAAAAAACCCCAATGGTGTCATATACCCAGTACCGCTGAATCGCACTTTAAATGGGTGAGTTGCATGGAATATGAATATATCTTAATAAAGCTGTTTAAAAAAATGTCTTGGAGAAAAAGAGGGTCAGATTTTCTGAAAAAAGAAAGACAACAGTTGTAGTGTTATAGTCCCAGCCTTCCCGTTTTCATTTTAAAGAATTTGGTCTGATTTGCTTCTTCCTACATAGTACTGTAATTCCCTGGCAGATGTCCCATTTATTCTACATATGGAGGAAACAGGACCACAAATTATTGCTGCTGTTTGAATATGAAGCTTATTTGTTTTAGCGCTGCTGCTTCTAGAGCTCTTCCTATATTTAAAAGAATCATGCTGAACAGTGGCAGGTGGCCCTTTGATTCCTTATCAAGAGGGTGTTTCTGACAGTAATAGAAATCCAGTAATCAGAAGAAAGATGTCCTTGATTGATCATGTTTTTGGCCAGATTTCCCCAAAATCTGACATGTAGAAATGAAAGTAGCAATTGACAATTCATGTTGTTGGAGAATTCATCATTGGTGAAGCTATAATCCTTTTAGGAACATTAGAAATGATGGTAATAAGATTGAATTTGCTTTAAGTGACAAATAAGAATCTAGTCATCTGCAAAATGTTACAATAATTATAATTCATGGATTCCACACAATGAAATCTCACATTTCTGTAATGATGACCTATGCCACACATTCATTAAAACCTATTAACAATTTAGAATGCTTACTCATTTCATTGTTTTCATCTCTAATTTTAAATATTATAACCAATTTCATCCGTTGCTTCTACCCTATCATAGAACAGACTGCAATGCAATGCTGTAGGTTGAAAAAGACAACCAATCTCTTTCACTTAAAATAAACTCGATCTTATTATCACAGTTGCTAAGGTTCTGAAAAAGGATTATAACTCCTCAATGATGCAGCCTTTGTCTTGCTGTTGGCTTTTTGTCATTGTAGCTTTTGTTTTCTATCTACAAAGACAATCCACTGATCAAACTCAATCTAAGAGGGAGGAGATGGAAGTTGGGGAACAGGAAGAGGAGTCATTTTATAATTTATCAAGATAAATAATGCCACCTCAGGTTTTATAAAAAATAAATCCACTTTTAACAATGATGATAGAGGACTGATGTTTTAATTATGTCTCTAAAGGAAATTAACAGAACAAAATTATTTTTTATTTTAATTTTTTCTTGAGATCATACTGATTTTCTCAAAACTACTTAAGAACTCCAAAATAAAAGGTCAAAAAGAGTTCCTTAGGACAAACGTGTTCTGTTCCTAATGATTCTTTTGGAACCATAGTCAATGAAATCATCACGAACACAATAGTGTTTGTTCTGGGATAGACTTTCTGATTTCTCATTCCAAGACAAAGGAAGGCTGGAAAATCCAAACCAGAAAACATTTCTCCCAAACAAACTGTACTGTTTGAATCCTCCTCTTTTAAGCTGTGCTAAAATGCTTGATGGAGTTATTTTTAACTGGGAACAGAACATTTATTCTGGAAAATGTTCAGATCCCCAATTTTATCATGAGCAGAAATACATACTTTTGATGAAAGACTATGAAAAATACAGTAACCCTATCAATCCTTAGGTACAGAATCATTAACAGACAACAAATTTTACGGTTTTAGGAAAGAACACTTTCTAGATGTTGTTTAGTCTTGATTCTGGATCACCTGTATGTATCAATGCTGGAACAGGGTGCTTGACATCATCTAAGAAGGGTTTGTTTCTTCACTCATGCACACCATTTCTTCATAAATAATGAGCCGGGTGATGCCAAAAGGATTCTATGGTTTTTATTGATTGTTATTACTTTTATTAAACAATGTTAGCCATGTAGGATGACTAAAAAACAACTATGGAATATGTGCATTATTAACTATTAATTGACAGAAATCAATCCAGTCTTTCATTATAGCAGTAAGCTGTTGGGTTTCACAAAAATGTAAGTAATTTAATATTCCAAAAACAACAGTCACTTCTGGGTTAATCATCCAGTACAATCCATGTATTTCTGTTATGTGGCTGTATCTACTTATGAAATGTTAGCACAAAGCCAATACAAATACGAAAGTATCCTCATTCTGATGGTTACTGAGGGGCTAGAGGTGGGTGTCGGCGATGGGTATCCTCCGGAGTTCTACGATCTGGGAGTCAGTCAAGGTACCGCCCTCCTGGCTGCCTTGACCAGATTCATTGTCACTGACACTGAGACCAGCACCTACAGTAGGAAAAGAACACGTAACTCCCAACTCTTAGTGCAGTGAATTAAGGGTCAAGTCACATTAAGCTAACACAGATTTATTTCTATTGTATTAGTAACAAGTGAGCTATAGAATAAATATTAATATTTAAAAATTATAAAATTATATTTTGAATTTCTTTCAGTAGTTTTTATAAGTGAAAATTAATTTCTGGACACAAGTTTGGGCTTTCAATCTTTTTTCCTGTTTCTACATGGTTGACAGGTATAAATACTCCCAAGAACGGCATTTCCCAGTTATGAGCTTACTACAACTAAAAAAAATTATAGGGCAGATTGTTAGGATTTTTCAACAAGGAGGATAGGATTTGCTGTTAGAAAACAACCTCCAGGCCCACATGTACTAAATCTGGTAGATCCTTCAGCTGAGACTCAGTGTGGGCAGAGATCTGAGCAGACAGACGGCACGGACAATACCTGCATCCTCTCGGCACCTGGAAGACACTGGCTCTGACTGACTCAGCTCTGATCCCACGATAAAAATAATTACATAACCCAGTGCCAAAACAGATCCACACAAGAATCCCACACGGCTGGCTGTTCATTACAGATAGGGCTCAGAATCTGTTTTTGAGGAAGCTCCACTATTCACTTTGTTTTTTACAACTCAGAATAATTTTTAAAATGTAACAGTGTGTCAGAGTAACACCTTGTTCTTTTCTTCTCTACCACACAGAGTTTATGTACACTCTCCAGGGCTTGTCCCCTGCCTTTCACACACAAAGGCAGAAAGGGGATGTGGTTGCAGGGCGTGCTGCTGGTCTCAATCACCAGAGATTACAGCTCCCAGCTCCTCCCTCTCTGCCACCAGACTCTGTGAACAAGGAAAGTGAAAAACCAGTTGCTGGGCACCTCAGCTATCTTTCTGTCTGAGACATAGGTAAGGTGATTCTGCAGCACTGGTAGCTGTAGGAAGATGGTCTTAACCTCTTTGGAGATGGAAGCAGAAGCCCACTAACAACCTTCTTCCAGCCAAACCCTCCGTCTTCTGGATCTCTGTCTTTGGCACCCTCTCTCTGTTAAAGGCTGCTGTTGAAACCCCACTTCCTCTCTCCACTTTCCTGACACAGCACTTGTGCATCTCATCTTCTGATCTGCTGCTTCTTTCCAGAGCTCTTCTGCTTCTCTTGAATCTCTTCCTGTCTCACCACGGGAAGCTTTCCTTGCCTTCCCCAAACGATCCGCCTGACCCCTGCCTGCTCTCCAGCTTCATGTCTCACTACTATTTCCACACGTGCCTGGGATGCTCTTTTCATTCCCTATCTCCATCATCTGGCTGCCTCCATTCTTCCTATAAATACCAACTCAGGTATCACTCCTGCTACCCATGGAAACATGATGATTCTCTTTTGAAACTTCTGACTCCCCCACTGGATTATGTCCTTTATATCTTTGCATCTCCCAGCTCACAGGACAGTGCCCAGCCCACGGGGGGTGTTCAATAAATGTTTGTTAAATGTATTAATGAACTATGCTCTGCCTTCTAGCTCTTGAACATGCCCATTCCAGCTTTATTGTCTCTGTCCCTCTGATCCCTGCTGCATTCCAGGGCCATCTCTTTCTCAATAACAGACATTCGTTCCCCTTGCCAGTGGCATGAAGTATGGAACCTTGTGCACTGGCTTTAAAGGCACTTCCTAATCTGCTTCCATACTACCACACAGACATATTTCAACCTTTGCCCATTGAGGAGCTTTCTCAAAGTGCAGGTCTTTTGGTCCTGCATGTATCACGTTAATTCCAGCTTGAGTGTCTTCCCACCCCTTTATCGAGGCCCATTTCCACAGCCTTTCACAAACACGTCTTTCACCATTCCTTCAAAATGAGGAAGAGGATATTTGAAATTATTCAAATAATATTTGAAGAGAAAGCCCTAGTTTATACCTGAAAAAATATTAATCACATCCCGTTTACTCTCTCAAATTGCCCTGGTTTGGATGACAAAATAAATGGTACCTCTACATACAACGTATATGTAAACCATGAAGCAAAATGTGCAACAAACACCCTTGAACTCTCTTCAAGTTAAGAACTAGGTAGGATATTGCCACTGACAATGTAGTTTAAAAACAACTTAGTTACTTGCCAAAATTAATACATGTCACATAAAAAATACCAGATTTTTGTTATTTCTTGAAAAAGCAGAAGGCAACACAGGGCCTGCATTTCTGGATTGAAGAAAAAAAAAAAGAAACAAACACACAGATCTGGTATTCCTTCTGATTTGCCACTGTTTTCATCCAACTCTCTTGAATCATTTATGGTATTTGCTTGGCCCTTGAAGGGAACCTTTGAGTCCTCCATCATGCCTTAGAAGGACACAGGGCCCATGCTTCTCTGCCAGGGGAGCAGGGAAACTGTCCATCTTGTAATAACCTCAGTGGTTAGGTATGACATTGGCTGCTCTGTAAGGAGAAGGTGACTGAGGCCCAGAGGCCTATAGCGGCTCGATCTGAGTGAGAAGAACTAAAGGGCTAGGTAACAAAGTTGCCCAATACAGGATCAACTACAGAGAAATAGAGAGGACCCCATGATTATCATCAGGGCAAAGTGGGACTTCCTGACTGAAACTACTGATTTCCGTGTTGCCTGCTCTAAATCTCATTAGGATTACATATGCATTTGCCTGCCCTGGGGACACAGTACACAGGGCTGGGAGGTTATCACAGCCTGCAGCTTTGCAAGTGAATGGGTATGACTGGATTGGTTAATAGCCCAGAGCCCTGTGAGCGTCACCAAGTTTTAGATAGAGCCTCCCATTGAACTACCACATCTCCATGGCCCACCTCATCCTCCTTCTCAGTTTCAGCCCAGTTGAGAAAAAATGCATAATACTCAAATCCCAATCCCTCATTGAGACTCAAAAATGGCACATATTACACACAGTAGTAACATGACAGACTGGGAGCACAGTACATCTCTCGTCTGCTTGTAATTCATTAGTCTAGGAGGGCATTTTGCAGTGAGTATTGTGATTTCCTGAAAGGCATTTTGAGCTTAAATTTTAAGCCAAAAATTCAAGAAAAATCCAGTAATTGTGATCATGGTAAAAGTTACTCTCCCTTTGGTAGACAGACAAGGCAATATCAAAGGAACTAGAAATGATCATTTACATTTACCTAGCATCTCGCCTTTCCTCAACATTTCAACATGCTTTAGTCAGGAAAAGGGATGTTTATTAGTCCTGTTTTAGAGCTGCAGGGATTGAATCAGGATCAGACGTGTTCATGGAGTTATTCACATCATACAGCAGGAAAGTCACAGAATGAAGATATCCAACTGGCTTCTGATCCCAATGGAGGGTATTTTCTTCTACATCATTTATTGAAGTATTGTTGATAGACAACCTTACATTGGTTTCAAATATGCAACATAGTTCAAGAGCTACCCATATTATTATCACCCCCTCTAGCATGGTTACTATCTGTCAACATAGGAAGATATTACAGAATCACTGACTATATTCTCCATGTTGTACTACTATCCTCATGATGAATTTGTATTGTTGTTCCTTCTGCTTTGCTTTATTTTTATTTTCCACAAATAAGTGAAATCATATGGTATGTGTCTTTCTCTGCCTGGCTTATTTCACTGAGCATAATACCCTTTAGGTCAATCCATGTTGTTGCAAATGGCAGGATTTCCTTTTCTTTTAATAGCTGAATAATATTCCATTATGTATATGTACCACATTTTCTTTATCCCTTCATCTACTGATGGATACTTAGGTTGCTTCCACATTTTGGCTACTGTAAATAATGTGGCAAGAAACATAGGGATGCATATATCTTTTCAAGTCAGGGATTTTGTTTTCTTTGGGTAAATTCCCAGAAGTGGAATTACTGGGTCAAATGGTATTTCTATTTATAGTTTTTTTGAGGAAACTCCATACTGCTTTCCACAGTGGCTGTACCAATTTACATTCCCACCAACAGCATAGGAGGGTTCCCATTTCTCCACATCCTCACCAACACTTTTTTCTTGTCTTTTGGATAGTGGCCATTCTGACTGGTATGAGGTGATATCTTACTGTGGTTTTGATTTGCAATGTGGAGCATCTTTTCATGTGCCTGTTGGCCATCTGCATTTCTTCTTTGGAGAAATGTCTGTTCAGGTCCTCTGCCCATTTTTTTAAATGGGTTGTTTGCTGCATGTTGAGGTGTATAAGCTCTTTATATATTTTGAATGTTAACCCATTATTGAATGGGTTTATAAATATATTCTCTCATACTTTAACAGGATGTCTTTTTGTTCGGCTGATGGTGTCCTTTGCTGTACATAAGCTTTTTAGTTTGATGTAGTCCCACTTGTTCATTTTTGTTTCCCTGGCCCTAGGATATGTGTCCAGAAAAAAACTGCTCATACTTCTGTTCAAAAGATTTTTGCCTATGTTTTCTTATAAGAGTTTTATGGTTTCATGACTTACATTCAGGTCTTTGATTCATTTCAAGTTTACTTCTTCTCTATGTGGAGTTAGACAGTAACCAGTTTTGTTCTCTGGCATGTAGCTGCCAGTTTTCACAACACCAGTTATTGAAGAGGCTTTGTCTTTCCCCACTGTATGTTCATGGCTCCTTTATCATATATTAATTGACCATATATGAATGGGTTTGTATCTGGGCTCTCTATTCTGTTCCATTGATCCATGGCTCTATTCTTGTGCTAGTACTGTACTGTATTGATTACTGCAGCTTTGTAGTATAGCTTAAAGTCAGGGAGCATAATACCCCCAGCTTTGTTCTTCTTTCTCAGTACTGCTTTGGCTATTCAGGGTCTCCTGTGGTTCCATACAAATTTTAGGATTATTTGTTCTAGTTCAATGAAAAATGCCATTGTTATTTTGATAGGGATTGCACTGAATCTGTCAATTGCTTTGGGCAGGATAGCCATTTTGTAAATATTAATTCTTCCTATCCATGAGCATGGGATAGGTTTCCGTTTACTTGTGTCTTCTTCAATATCTGTCATCAGTGTCTTATAGTTTTTAGAGTACAGGTCTTTTGTCTTTTACCACCTTGGTTAGGTTTATTCCTAGGTAGTTTCCTTTGATGAAATTGCAAATGGAATTGTTTTCCTGATTTCCCTTTCTGCTAGTTCATTGTTAGAATCCAGGAACACAACAGATTTCTGTGTATTAATTTTGTACCCTACAAATTTGCTGAGTCCAGTTTTAGGTTTAATTGGTTTTTTTTGGTGTAGTTTTTAGGGTTTACTATATATATAGTATGTCATCTGCAAAGAGTAACCATTTCCTTCTTCCTCACCAATTTGGATGGATTTCATCTCTTTTTCTTGTCTGATTTCTATGGCTAGGACTTCCAGTACTATGTTGAATAAAAGTGATGAGAGTGGACATCCTTGTCTTGTTCCTGATCTTAGAGGAAAGCTTTCAGCTTTTCACCATTGAATATGATATTAGCTATAGTTTGTCTTATGTGGCCTTTATTGTGTTGAGGTATGTAAATCTATACCCATTGTATTGAGCATTTATATCATGAAAGAATGTTGAATTTTGTCAAATGATTTTCTATTGAGATGATCATATGGGTTTTATCTTATCTTTTGTTGATGTGGTGTATCACACTTATTGATCAATGAATATTATACCATCCTTGCATCTCTGGAATAAATCCCACTTGGTCTTGATCTTTTTGATGTATTTTTGACTTTCGTTTGCTAATATTTTGTTGAGTATTTTGCATCTATGTTCATCCAGGATATTGGTCTATAATTTTCTTTTTTTGTGGTATCTTAGTCTGGTTTTGGTATTAGGGTGATGCTGGCCTCATAGAATTTCTGAGTTTGGAAGTATTCCCTCCTCTTCTACTTTTTGAAATACTTTAAGGATGGGTATTAGTTCTTTTATAAATGTTTGGTAGAATTCAGCTGTGAAGCCATCTGGTCAAAGACTTTTGTTTGTTGGGAGTCTATTACCAATTCAATTTCATTGCTGGTGTTAGTCTGTTCAGATTTTTTCTTCCTGGGTCAACCTTAGAAGGTTCTATCTTTTTAGGATTTTGTCCATTTCTTGGGAGGTTCTACAATTTATTGGCATATAATTTTTCACAGTATTCTCTATTAAGTCTTTGTTTTTGTGGTATCTGTTGTGACCATTCCTTCTATATTTCTGATTTTGTGTACTTTTTTTTCCTTGAAAAGTCTTGAATGGGGTTTTCTATTTTGTATATTTTCTCAAAGAACTAGCTGTTGGGTTCACTGATTTTCTTCTGCTCTATTTTATGTTTTATTTCTGCTCTGATCTTTATTATGTCCCTCCTTATACTAATTTTGGGTGTCAATTGTTCTTCTTTATCTACTTTAATTGCAAGTTTAGACTATTTGAGATTTTTCTTCTTTCATGAGGTAGGCCTGTATTGCTAAGTACTTCCCTCTTAGTACCACTTTTGCAGATCCCACAAATTATGGACTGTCAAATTTCTGTTTTTACTTGTCTCCATGTATTGCTTGATTTCTCTTTTAACTTGGTCATTGATCCACTGATTATTTAAAAGCATATTGTCTAGGCTCCTTGTGTTTGTAGGCTTTTTTTCCTTGTGGACTTTATTTCTAATTTCATACCATTGTGGTCTGAGAAGCTGCCTGAAGCAATTTCAATCTTTTTGAATGTATTGAGGCTCTTTTTGTGATCTAGTTATGTGATGTATTCTGGAGGAAGTTCCATGTACACTTAGGAATGTGCATCCTCCTGCTTTTGGGTGAAATGTTCTGTAAATATCTGTTAAGTCCATCCAATCTAATGTATTATTTAGTGTCTGTTTATTTTCTGTCTGGTTGATCTGTGTATTGATGTGTGTGATGTGTTAAAGTCTCCTAAAATAAAGGTGTTGCAATCTATTTCCCCCTTTAATTCTGTTAGTAGTTATTTTACATATTTGGGTGCTCCTATGTTGAGTGCATATATATTTAAAATGATTATAGCCTCTTGTTGGACTGACCCTTATCATTATGTAATGTCCTTGTCTTGTTACTTTGTTTTGAAGTCTACTTTGTCTGATATCAGTACTGCTACTCCTGCTTTTTCTCCCTATTGTTTTCATGAAATATCTTTTTCCATCCCTTCACTTTAGTCTGTATATGTCTTTGGATCTGAAATGAGTCTCCTGTAGGCAGCATATAGATGGATCTTGTTTCTTTATCCATTCTGCCACTTTGTGTCTTTTGATTGGTGCATTTGGTCCTTTTACATTGAAGGTAATTATTGATAGGTATGTACTTATTGCCATCTTCTTAATTGTTTTTTGGTTGTTTTTATAGCTCTTTTCTGTTCCTTTCTTCTTCTCTTCTCTTGTTATTTGATGATTTTCTTTAGTGCTGTGGTTGGATTTCTCTTTTTTAATTTTTTGAGTATCTATTAAAGGCTTTAGATTTGTGGTTACCAAAGGTTCAAGGATAGCTTTCTGACTATATAGTAGTCTATATTAAGTTGCTGACTGCTTTATTTCAAGCACAATTTAAAAGTACTTTTTCTCTTCTTCCTCCTCCATACTATATTAGATGTCATAAACTGCACTTTTTGTGTATCTCCTGATTTTTGTGTATAGTTTGTTTTACTACTTTTGTTTCATTTTAATTTTATACTTCCTTAGTAATTAACTGGTCTCCTTCCTTTAGTGTGGGTTTATTTTCACTGGATAAAATTATTTAGGCTTAGGAACATTTCCATCTACAGCAGTCCCTTTAACATATCCTGTAATGCTGGTTTAGTAGTTATAAATTCCCTGAGGCTTTGTTCATCTGGGAATTGTTAAATCTCTGCTTCAAATCTGAATGATATTCTTGCTGGGTAGAGGAATCTTGGGTGAAGGTCTTTCTGTTTAATAAATTAAATATTTCCTCTTTTTCCTTCTGGCCTGTAAAATTTCTGCTGAGAAGTCTGATGATGGTCTAATGGGGTTTCCCTTGTAAGTAATTGTTTTCCTCTCTCTGGCTGCTTTCAATATTCTCTATATCCTTAATATTTGTCATTCAAATTATTTTATGTCTTGGTGTTGTCTCCCTGGGTTTCCTTTTGTTAGGGACTCGCTGCACTTCCAGGACCTCAGTGTCTATTTCCTTCCCCAGATTAGGGTGTGGGGTTTCAACAATTATTTCCTCAAAGAGACTTTCTATCCCTTTGTCTCTTCTTCCGGTACCCCTAGTATACAAATATTGCTTTGTTTAGATTTACACAGCCCTCTTATCATTCTTCCTAGAAATTCTTTTTTCTCTCTGTTCCTTAGCTTCGTTGTGTTTTTGTTCTCCAATTTCTATCTCATTGATTGTCTCCTCTACTTGTAGTAATATATTATTCATTACCTTCATGTTGTATTTCATTTCAGGTGCTGTATTCTTAAGCTCTGAGTGGATCTTTTTCAACTCTTGTATCTCTTTTGAAGTCTTTCCTGAGATCTTCAATACTTTTCTGCAGATCTTTGAGCATATTTGTGACTTTTACTTTGAAATCTTTATCAAGAAGATTGGTAATCTCCATTTCGTTTAACTCTTTCTGGTGTCTTATCCTGTAGTTTTGGTTGGAACAAATTCCTTTCTCTTCATTTTGTCATGGTTTCTGCATTTCTTCCTTTGTAGTAGATAGATATGCTTTGCTTCCTGGTCTAGAGAGTAATGACTTTGTGAAGAAAGAGTCCTGTGGTGTCCAGAAGTTCAAGACTCTTTACTGTCCAGTGCATGGTTCTCTTTTATAGTGGAGCCCCAGTTGCTGTTGGTGGGCAATGTGAAGGCTGACTTCCTGTCTGCTGGAAATGCTCTCCGTCTGCTGTAGCTGGCAGTTTGCCTCAGCCAGCCCTTTGCGATCAGGACAGTGGCTTCTACTGGGATCATTGTGGGTTGGGTGAGGCCTCCCTCTGTCTGCTGTGCAGTGATGGTGGGGATGCCCTGCAGTGAATGCAGGGTGGTGGTGGTAGCTGGTACTTCTGGGGCAGTTTGGGGCATGGCAAGTCGCAAGGTGATATGGTATGCTGTGTCAGTGAGTTACATGGGTGCCCCCTGGTGGTGGTGAGGTGTGCAAGATGTGGGTTGGTCACTGGTGGGGAGGAGGAGCGCTTGGAGCTGGCTCCTTCAAGTGTCTCCTCAGTTGGGTTGAAACATGGCCTAGAAAGCTGGGAGAGCCTTTATGCAGCAAAGTGTGATGCTGATGGTCTGAGTGGGCTGGTGTACTAGCAGTGTGCAGAGAAGTGCCTTGGGGCTGAACTGCCAGTGAGGGGGATGGAGCCTCTGGGAGTTCTGGAAGTGCTCAAACTTTTGGACCAAGGGAGGGCTGGGGAGATATGTTCACCTACATTTTCTCCTACTTAGAGAGTTCTATCCAACCTTCACTATTCTGGCACTGCTCCCACTGCTGGCAAGTCTTTCAAACTGCCACCTCTGCTTTGAGTCTCAGGACCGGTGGAGCATGCCTGTCCTTCACAAGCAGTTGGATTCTCATCTGCCCAGAGTGTTCCATCTGTCTCTGGTGTCCAGCCCCACTAATCACCAGAACCCAGTGCAATGAGGACTCATGTTCCCAGAGCAGATCTCCAGGGCAGGTGAGTGGAGTTCCTGGACTCCTATCCCCTCCCTGCTCTGTTCCCTCTTCTTCCTCCCGATAGACTGGAATTGGGGAAGGGCTTGGGTCCTGCTCAGTTGTGGCTCTTCCACTTTACCCTTTTCTGTGTGGTCTCCTCTTCTTCCACAGGTGTAGCTGGTCTGTTCTGCAGTCTTCAGGTCATTTTCAGGTTTAGTTGTATTTGCTGTAGTTGCTTCCTTGGGGTGTTTGGGGGAGGAAGTTTCTGCCTTACCTTCCTACTCTGCCATCTTAGAATGACTTATAACTGGTTTCATTTAAAACTATTTCATTGCTTAGGGAACAGGCTTGACCAAGTGTTTGTTAATAAGTTTATGCAAATACTCAAAGCTCTAACAATGGTTACTCCCAGGATGATCTGAGTATCTGCCAGCAGAAGTTAATACTCTGGGCTGCAGTTCTTAAAGTTAAATAAGTCATTGTGATTTTATGTGGTACCTCTGAAAGAGAAATTTTTAATGAGTTTTTTGAGTATTAGGGTCTGGATTCTGAATGTTTTTCACTTGTGTTCAAAGACTTGTTATTTATCTTCTTCTGAATGAAACAAACCATTTAAAGGAAATGTTTACCATGACATTTGTGTCATTGGTCTGCTGTAAAACCAGTAAGTTAAAGGACTAGGGATAATGGGGAATCAGATTAGTCTTTCTGGGAGAAGCCTTCTGTGAGGAAAGACCCTAAATCTAAGCCCATTATGCCCCAAAACTGACATATTCTAGAATCTTGTCAGAATTGGGTTGACAGAATTGCCAAGTTTTTGTAGGCCAATCCTACATTCTTGTTAGGAATGTAACTAGAGTACACGCCTTTCCATTCTACCCTCACTCTCTGGTAAACTGAGTCTCTGAAGGCTGTCCTAGAGTGACTGTTCTGGTTCTCCTGAAGTCTTGGTTGGGGACACTGATAATACCAGGACACCACTAGTCTAGAACTGAGTTGTCTAATTCACCTGTGGAAAGGCTGATGTGTTTCAAAAGCAATCAATTGAAGGATATTATGTTCTTCTTTTAGAGTGAAATGTAGATTTCTCATAGTAAGACAAATAATTTATTTAACAAATTAAAAAAGTCAATAGTGTTTTCTCTTTCCCCTTCTTCACTCCCTTTCTCTCTCTCCCTTCCTTCCTTTCTTGAAATCAATATGGTTAAAATTCAGATAGAAAAATGTCCATGACTGCTTGGGACCAGGGTTCCTGTTTTATACCAAATCATTTTAACATACTTGCCTTTGTTATTATTTTAAAATATGCAAAAAAGTGTACTCTAACACACTGGCTTGAAAAACAATGTCTTGATCACTTTGGAATTCAACTGTAGCTGTTAAACAGGACCTTGGAGCCTGCTGACACATTTGTAAATGCTTGTAAAGAAGTGATGGTTTTCCAATTTGGAAACTGGCTACCTGGGCTTTTCCTCTTAGAAGTCCCCTAGAGCAATGGCATTCTGATATTTCCCTTTACAGTACCCAAGATGTTTTATCTACTATGTTAAAAGTATTTTAGTATGTGTTTAAATCTCTCAAAATTATTCCAGGTTGAAAGCTGATGAGTTCTGAGAGTGATTAAAAGGGTAAAGAAATGGTATCAACACAGTTACTGTTAAAGACCTGAGTTATCCCACTGCCTGAAATAATTCCATGCATTTATCCATTCACTTATCTATCTATTCATCCTATACAGAGCATCAACCCAGCACTGTTATATATCCAGGTTTACTGAGATGAATTCTAGTCCTGTGTACCATATGCCTTAGTCCATCAGGACTAGCCCTGAATTTTATTTCAATGTGTTCATCTGGCCAACCTTTCCGGCTATGTAGATTTTGTGCTTAGATGGATCATGCTTCCTAGGCTCTTCCAACTGGCCTTTGTGACTTATTTGTGGCTTACTGACCTCTATTCTGCCTGTTATATACTCTGTGACACATATTTTAGTGCAGGACCTAGAGAAAGAGAAGTACACAAGACAAAACTGATGTGTAGGTGCAATTCAGAGGGGACAAATAGATCTCTTCCCACCTCGTCCTACCAGTGCCTGAAGTCCCACAATTAAGGAAGCACTTTCTTTTTTCACCTTTAAGGTAGTTCTTAAAAGAGTTTTCTATTAAAATACAAAAACACAGAAAATGCTTTTACCTACCACCTGTGCATAGAATGCTTTATTGTGAATGACCCTAAAACTAAAAAATAAGAATGTTAAAAAGAAGGGTTATCTAATGCCAAAGGCCTATTTTTATCTTACATTTCCAGTATTGCCAAAGGTCAGCTATAGATCTAAGAAGTGGTGGAAGGCCCAGAAAGCCTGGAATGCAGGGAGCAACCTGTGGCTGACTATTATATAAACTCTCAAGGAGAATATCCTTAGGTACACTCCAGAAATTATTGAAAATAAGAAAATATTCTCAGGTACAATTTTTGAAATAGAAAGGAAAATAGCAGTTTGCTAGCCCAGCTATTATAGATGAGAAAGTATGTTAAGTGATTTAGCTAAAGTCTATGCTAAATCTGGGAGCTGGCTGCCCCACCTCATACTATAATGCTATACTGTGCTCCAGGTTAGTGCTTTTGGGGTCCTTCATAAAGTGGCTAAAGCAGGAGCTTCAAATTGAGATTCCTTTAACTCGTGGTATATGAAGCATTTACAAAGGATGCAAGGTGACGTAGCAAGTACAGCTTTCAGAAAATACACTCCCAGATATTTAAACTGCCCTATTCACTCTTCTGAAGAGAATTTTTAAAAATAATTATTTGCCAAAACACCTAATGTTTTTGTTATCAATGCTGATTTATTCAACTGTAGACTAACAATAATTTTAACGATAAGTTCATACAAAAGAAATTTTTGATACTTTGAAGTCTTTAAAAAAATTTAAGTTGAAATATATATATATATATAATTGGAGAAAAGTATGAGTGGGTGAAGATTAAATGAACTTGCAAGCATTAAGTATATTCCATTAGGTTAGGATAAAATTCTGTTGTAGGAGTGGAATGGAATACAAGTTCAAGTAGAAAAGAGAATGATGCAAAGTTTCTGACTGTAAAAGAAAAGTCTGCTCATATATTTTTTAAATGAAATCATTGACAGTGGGTATCAAATTGCCATGGTATTTAGGCTGCTTTGAATTTGTTTAAAAGAACAACATAAAATACCAAAATTTATAATACAGTGGAATTACATTATTTGATTCTATTTGAACTTCTGATGAAAATCTTCAGATATTCATTTAAATATATGTAAAGGGTTATATAGCTTTTCAAATTTGGGGCTCAAATAAAAAAGACTTAAAGACTACTCTTCCTAGTACTTAACTTGCAGTGGCCCACAGGTAAGGTGGACCTGAGACAGATCAAGGTTTGCAAACCCAAATGTCACAAAGACCAGGGAGGCTGGCATAAACCAGGGATACACATCTGACGAGAATCAGGCAAACTGGAGAGTTCATATTCTGTCTCAAGGGGCAGTCACTACTCAGCTCCAATCAAGCAGTGTTGTGCTAGATTTATTTATTTTTTGAAGAAATTCTGGGTTTTTAATGAGCTCTCAATGTCTACATTTTTGCTCAAAAACTGTTAAAATGCTATAAGGATTCAAACAAAACCCCTGTTGTTCCAAATCTGGCATATGTGTCAATGGCAAATTCTGCTGTAGATGGAATGACATGTGGACTGCTCCTTTGATTTGACCATATTCCATGATGGAAAGTGTCTAGGGGGTGGTGCTTGATTATTATAGTACCTTTTCTAAAAATAGAGGTAATGAGTGTTACAGTCTGCTATTTTGGTTCTTTTAAGAATTTAATTCCTAACTAGTTTAGTGAACTCTAAGGAATGCGAAACTCAGTATATAAGTAAGCAAGTCATTCCATACATTCCTGAACTGAATGCATTTAATACTTGGTTTTATATATATAGGACCCACACTAATTTAATTATGCTACAAGAATTTCTTTTATGTTTCCAGTATTATAACATCAACAACTGACCACTTTGTAGTGTTGGGGACATAATCTTCCCTGAGGATTATTTGTAATCTGAAAGCTTCTTTTTAGTCCAAACACTAATGAGCATTTTATGCAGTTGTTCCTTCCCTCTGGCATGAAACCCTCTTCTCTCTAGTTCTTTTTCTCACTGAGGGACCCTCTTGTCATTTAAACACGGGTATCATCTCGAGTGTTCTTGTTTCCCTTCCTCACTCACGTCTTTTCTTTCCCTCTCAGCTCTCTCTTTCCACCCTCCCAGAGCAAATTTACTCATCCCCATAGCTTCAAATATAATCTTCACACTGAGACATTTCAGATTAATACCTCTGACCCTGATCTCCTGCTTAAGATCTTTTAATCTGAACATTTAAGAGCTACAGGTCTAACAATCAGTATGCCCAAACCTGAACTCACCAGTCTCCCCCTGCGAACAAATAAATGAATGACTGCTCTCCATACAATTCGTGTTGTGTTGGTGACAGGCCTGAGCCTTGGCCGACTGTCCTCTTAGGGCTCTGCGAGTGTTCCTCTTGTGCTCATCTTCTTTTTTATTTCTAATTCCCAAATCTGAGGTCTGAATCTCATTCCCTTAGACAACTGTAACAACCTCCCGGCCTTCCTGATTTGGCTTCTAAGTTTATTCTTCATACTTTCATAAGAGTTATGTTGCCTCAAAAACCAGTGGGAACATGCCATTCCTCTCTTCAAAAACCTCCATGGCTCACTAGGTTCTATAAAAATTCCATTCCATAGCATGGCATCGGAATAGCATTTTAGTATTCTACAAAATACCAGTAAGCTTTCTGCTCCCCTAAAATAAATTTATCACCAAATGTGTTTCAGAAACACCAAGTTAAATTAAGTGAAGTGGGTTTCTTTACTGTCGAACTTTTTAGAGCTGCTAATATACCGATGTGAATTATGAATCTCTGCAGTTTCTCAAATATATTCAGTTAGAGGATCCGCCCATTGAGGATGACTAGAAATGTCTCAGGGAGGGTGTTCACTGAGACCCAGCTGGGGCACTGCAGTAAATTATTAACAACGCATTTCAGGCCTTTCTCCTGTTGCCTGGCCCACTCACCCTCCACCTCAGCCACACTGTAGTGCCTGTTTGCCCTAAGCAGGCCATGTACCTGCAGGTGCTGGACTTTGGCTAATTCCATGCCATCAGTCTGTAATGTCTTCCCCTCTACTCTTACCTGTTTAAAACCTACATATTTTTCAAGAACTCTCAACTGAAAATTAAAGAAAAAAATCTTGATCTCAATAATTAATAACTCTTTACACTACTTATTTTACTCTTTCTTCTTCCAAGAAAACTCTAAGTTTCTTTCATTCATTCATTCACTGACTCTCCAACAATATCTACAAAAGGTTTACCAAGTACAAAGCAATATTCTGAATACAGGGACATATATATATAAAGTAAAACATACTTTTGAATAATTATTTCAACAGGTTCATTTGACAATGGGCAAATCTTGTTGCTTGTTCGTACATCTAGAAATGAAAAGTTCACTGAAACTTTTATAACAGTGACAGTTCAATGTTTTTCTGAGACAAAGAAATAACAAAAAACTGCATTTTTGATTTGAAAACAACTATCCATTGGAGTCACAGTTGAGTGTGGTGAAACATATAGGAAGAGCCAATTAAATACTATATGTGTTGGCACTTCGGAATCTGTAAAACTACAGGAGGCCCATTATGTTGCCTTTCAAAGTTTCTGCTTCAAAAATACCCCGTAAGAAAGTCTTCGGCAGGTTGGAGGCAAAACTCGGTCCCTACGAGATTGCCTTGTAGCGCTGAACTTGTCTTAATAGTATCTTGGGGTTCTAGCAAGATCCCAGAACAGAGAGATTTACATTTAGTATGTCTTTTCCTAAAAAGCAAACTGTATTTTTAGGTTGTGTTATATTTGGTGCCAAGAACAAAATATCCTAGAGTTTGGCAGGGGTTAGGAATTGATCATGAGAATCAGGATGTGCTCAGGGCGACTGATTATACTTCTGCAGCTTCATGGGAAGAAGACAGAATTTGTAGCACAGCAAGACTGCCTACTTCTAATGTGGCTTGTGGGTTCATACGTACCAGTTTTTAATGCAAATATCAAGTCATCAAACTCCTGGGACTCTTCGTCAGCTATTAGTGACCCATGGCCATATCCTCCAGAGGAAGGGAAAGTGGCACCATTCTGTGGACTTGGCTTTAAGTCAGAGCTGGCCTGTCTGGCTTGTTGGAAGGATGCTCTCTCCCAGTCAGGCGGCACCTTTTTGGGTTGGGGTGGGGAGAAAAGGAAATCATAATATGAGTATGTACATACTTACTCTGAAATCTATATGAACAATTTATCTTGCATCTCATCACAAAGGCCAAATGAAGGGGCTGTTGAACTGTTTAGAAGTGAGACCATTTATTTACACCTTTGTTCTTTAAAAAAGTATGTCTCTCCATGAGATAGTCTTAATCTGCTGATTCTAAACGCTTTCTCTATTTGAATTACTTGTAGATTTCTGTGCTGTCATGTGCAGGTGAAGAAAATAATTTTTTAACTCAATCAAAACTGGTTTTTTGTAAGATGTGTGCAAAGAAAATTGCTAAAAATCTAAGAACTGGAGAAGAACTCTCCTAATGTTTAATCAAAGGTACAACACAGAATTTTAAATAGAATAGCTATCTATAAGGACATACTGAACTGAAAAATAAAAGTTCTTTGATAGTATTCTAAACTTTCTTTTAATTGAATGATTAAAAAGATAGTTCTATCCTAAAAGGATTAAAATACATTCACTTCCTTCTTGGTGACTGATAAACAACCCCTTAATCCTTCCTTTCCTAATGGTTCCCTTCTCCTGGATGGCTTTCTGGCATGTCCCGGACAGTCCCTCACTGACAGCTGGATCAAGGCCAATTCTAAGCCTCTGAGGAATGTAGAGAACACTTTAGGGTATGTCATTGTGCAACACTCTAAATGAACAGTCAAGTAATGGCTCAGGCCCAGGAACTGAACTGTCACAGCTGCTGCCTCTTAATGCATGGTTTTCTGAGATTGCAGGAGGGTCTCATACTGAGAAAAGGGACCTAAAGATTGTCGAAATAAATATGTGAGAAGATACCTTAAAAATTTCACTTAGAAGTCGCACATCCAGACCAGCACTGTTCAACAGAACTTTCGGTGATGGTGGAAATGTTTTATATCCGTACGCTCCATTTGGGGAGCTACCAGACACATGTGCTTACTGAGCGCCTGAATGTGGCCAGGGTGATCAATGAACTTAATTTGTAATGTTATTTAATTGTAGTTAGTTTAAATTTAAATAGCCACACATAGCTAATGGTTATTGTATTGTGTACTTCAGATCTAGACAAAGGGTAGCTTGGCTAACCAATCAAAAGACAAAACAAAAAAAATTTACTCCTGAATTGCTGATGCTAAAGGTTTCCATTCCTTTTGGCATCTACTGTGATGTGGAAATAATTCAGTTTTAAGAACTTTGGAGTACAAATGAGACAGGGACCATGGGCTTAGACAGAGTAGGGTGAGGGCCTCCAGTAAAAGCAAGGCAAGACATTTACAGTCAAAGCAGTGTAACAGTGTAAAGTCCCTGTGTTCAGCATTATGCAAAGTCAAGGTCACACTAATTCTCTAGGGTAAAGATACCAGACTAGAATATAGACATCTTCAGTGAGATCAGTTAAAGGTAAAAATGCCAGGAGCAGCTTGGCTTGGAATGTTTGAGTGTTCCCCAAGGGTATCTCAGCATAACCCGTGACTTCACTGTAAACAGCCCTAGCAAACAGACAACAACCCAGCCCACCTTAGTGGCAGGGCAGGTGGTACAAGCCTTAAGTCCTCAGTTCCCCCAAATCCTCAACTGCCTATAAATTCCCTAGAATATATTTAATCCTTTCAGGATAGAACTATCTTTTTAATCATTCAGTTAAAAGAAAGTTTAGAATACTATCAAAGAACTTCTATTTTTCAGTTCAGTATGTCCTTATAGATAGCTACTCTATTTAAAATTCTGTGTTGTACCTTAGATTAAACGCACCATCCCGGGCTCTCTTGTCCCCTCCTGGCGTGAGCCAGGAGCTCTCTCCTCTCACTTTATTTCTAAATAAAAGCCTGTACCTTGCTCTCCTACCTTGACTGTTTGTGAAGCTCATTCTTCGGCTTCATGAGCAAGAACCCTGGCATCACAGAGATGGTTTTAGATTTTTAAACATTAAACAAAGGGCACTAAAGACACAATAATTTTTAAATATTGTAGTTGATTGGTGATCACTTACCTTAATTATAACCTGACATGAATAAAATTACTTTCTATATTAACACGGAAGACAAAAATATTGAGCAGGTAGATTATCTTTCTTTCTTTCTGCCAACCTGCCTACTTACTATTTATCAACCGTTTCTTTTTTAGACAGATGTACTTAGATTTCTTGCCAATTTTCAGGATATAAACACAAATACTGTACCCCCTGGTTCTTTAATACAGAGGGCAACATGAGCTATGTGAGGAGCGGTGGGTAAACACATGTCAGGCACTGCAGAAACTGTTAGGGACCTGCACACCACCTCTTCCTGGATAAATGTCTTCAGGTGTGTTTTAAAATCCGAGCGGCCAGAGCTGACGGTGGCATTACTGACAGGTTGGTGGCACTGTGATTTAGACACAGGAAACCAGAATGCAGAGACAATGGGAGGTAGATTTGCCAGCGAACATCCTGCAGAGATTTTCCTGGTAGTGCTGCTGAAGCACCCTTCCAAGCCTTTATCCTAAAATACTCCTGGTATTTAAAATAAAGAGTTTTGGTGTATTTTCTTTTCACTGAGCATTTGCTGAGATGGAAGGAGTGAGTTGGGATAGCTGAAGCAGGAGAGTTGTCAAAGTATTTTAGGAAGAAAAGTATTTAAAAAACACTTTCTGAGGCAGATTAAGTCACTGCCATGTCCAATTAGGACGACTTTGAAGAAAGAGATAATATATGATGCTATGACTTCCCAGTACAAACTGTGGGGTAGTATAGGTCACAGGGGCAGGGAAGAAAAAGAATTAAATAAGAGGCCTGATACCACATTTTCCCCAGTGGCATCTGGGAAACCTGCCCTTTAACAAACCCATTTTTATTTGGTTAAAACATAAAATGCAGATTAGCCAATCAAATACCATGGATCAGAGGATATCAGTAGGGAAAGGATTTATAAGTCACCTAGCGCTGTTTAACTTGAACCCTTTGTGAGACAGGAAAGCTGTAGGGAGAGAAACAAGAGGGCATGGCCAAGGGCAGATACCTCCTCCACAGCACTGATAAGATTCTGGGTGGACTTGTTGATTTCCCCTCCAGCAGGAGGCATTCCACTCCCCGGTGTAAAGAAGGCCTCGCTGGGTCCTGGGTGCCCATTCATTTCCACTGTGTAGCTGGCCTTCATAGGGCAACATGTCTGGTTGTGTAGAATGAAATAAACCACAAAAACATAAAGTCCCTGCAACGAGAATAACACTTGCATGTTAAAGGTCATGTTATGTCCCGCATACATAACTGAAAAATAAGCATGGTTGTAAGCAGAGCAGATTTACTACAAGTGTTCTCCAATTCCACCTAAAGTTGGGAGTTACTGAACATGCTAGAAGTCTAGCAAGAGACCACCGTAATTTCTGAATGTCAGAAAAATGTTATTCAATGTCATTTGGGAAAGCTGCCCTCTAACAAATCATTTTTACTTGGTTAAAACATTAAGTAACTCTGAAATCTGGCCCAAACACATGAAAACAGAGTTGCAGAAGTATATCTGAGTAGCTGTATATGTTTTGTTTTAGAAAGCAAATGTCTTGCTTTCCAAAAAATTACTGGTTTTTCACATCTCATTTTTTTTCTTAGCAAAATGGTTGAAGTGAAGTACTAATGTTCCAAGCACCTTGTAGGCTTCTGGAAGGGCAACACTAAATAAGCCTTCTGATTTTATTTATCACCTTTTTATCTCGTTTGGAAACAGAACCACTGGGTAGGGACTCAGAGGAATTCTGTGGATTGTTTAACATTTAGCACGCTTTGCATCCCAGCAAATGTTACTTAAGAACAATAAAGCTATCTTGTACTTTCTTAAAGATCTGCTGGCCCTTTAAATTCTTTGCAACTTAGTCAAACTCTTGACAACTGATTCCGTCAGAGACAACAAATGAAATTTTCTATTTGTCTTCCAGACACTGCCTACACTGCCTTTCCTTCTTGATTTCCACAAGGGATCTACTGTATCCTTCTAATGGTGCTTCTATGAAGCTTGGTAATTTTGACCTTTACAGTAAGCCAATAAAATATGTTAAATTGTGCCTTTTGTGTCTCTCAGTCCTGGTGTTTAAGTTTTGGAAGAAAATAAGGATCTCCTTAGTTACTAAAAATTTTAAATTAATCCACAAAAATGAAAGCAAGACACTCAGCTTCTTTAAGAAGGAAAGGAGTTAATGTCAAGATTTTTTATAAAACAAATAAGTATCTTCATTTTGTGAAGTTTGAATTCTCTCATGGTTCTTTACATTTCTAGGAGTGTAGAAGGAACAAAGCAAATAAAGTACTTGTGAGTTTGCAACTCGGTTGGTATAAATAATAAAACATCTATTAGAAAATACTCGAGGAATAAGAATTATAATAAACTTCTAATGTAAAATGAAATTAGGGACAGTCTGCAAGGCAGGTATGCTAGCATTTATCTCTGTAGCCATTTCTGGAACACTTACAAGTTAGGCCTTTCTCCCCTCACACAGAATGGCCCCTTTTCCAGTTGGCATCTAGCCTATATAATTAACAAACATGTTGCAAAATCAGTGGTTTAACTGCTAAAAAATATTTTAAAATGTAATTACTCTAACCATGATATAAAATTAGTATCAGAAACATTTATTTCCTTTTGTATTAGGGTTATTTCGTTATTTTGGGAAACAACATTAATATCTTGAATTATGTAGGACAAGTGAATTAGTTTCATGTGCAAAAGGTGTTGTGAACATTAGCAGAAACAAATCTTCCTGAAAACACATATACACATCCGAAAATTTTCTCATACAAGTAATTTTTCACATGGGTACAACCTAATTACACAGGCCACACTAGAAAAAAATAAAACTGTCAGCCTTGAAAACTGAGAATGTCACTGATTTATTTCAGAATTTCTCTAAGTGTTACAAAGTGATATGGTAAAAGTTAGATTAGGAGGCAAAAAAAAAAAAACCCCCAAAAAAACCTATGCTTTAAAATTTATCTCTAAGGACCCATTTGTTAAAACAGTAAATTATCTTATGTTTTTTTAATATCCAGCCTTTCCTGCTTCAGGAAAGGAACTGCCTGCAGAAGAAAACTTGCATGTGAAAACTACATGTGCTTTTTTTCTTAAAAGCACATTTACATATACAGTAAATAGTTTGAGTCTTTTAGATGTGCTCTAGGAAAGATAAACACTTAAAATGGGAAGAAAAAAAATGTTTAAATGCAGGTTGTATGACATTTGCCTGTGTCCAGCCCAGGCTGGGCAAATACAGAAAAGCAACCTTTATTATCTAAAGTATTCAGTTGTAGAGGTTTCTGATCTCAGAATAAAAACATGTCCCTATTCCAAATGCTGCATCTTAAATCTCAGTGTCTTCTTTGTATGCTGGTCTGTAAGAGAATTTTAAGAGAGAATCTGAGAATCTCAATTTTTCAATACAACATGCTCACTGTCCACTATGTGTGGGCCAGACACTGAGATGCATGGATAAAACATTAGGCTCCTACTTTCAAATTGCTTACAAACACAGCAATATCCTACAAAATAGTAGGTTAATTATTTTAGGAGAAAGATACACTTAATTTCTCTGTTCTTCCTGTTCCTTATCTAGCTCAAGCTTACACAGAAAGGAATTCTTTTTAGATTATTTTGTTGGATCTCCTACTACAATGATGAAAAATGCTTTCAAAAATCTAGGGATTATATCTGGATTGACCATACCCACTGGCCAATTCTGTATTTCTTTTGATTCAGGGACTTAAATTCATTAGCAAACATCCAGTCAGACACAAATGAGACTATAATATTCTAATGAAATTAATAAATGCTCTTAACATCATCAAGGAACAAAGTAAGTCCAGATTTTTGCCACTTATGTCAATAATTTCTGTCAGTTCCATAAGAGGTGGGAAAGAATAAACATTGTCATTTGACAAATTTAACTGAGAAGCAGTGGCAGAAGAGAACTGGATAAGACAAGAAGTTGACTGAGCTGCCTATTTCTAAAGGAAAGGAAATATCAGGGCTTCACACAGATTTGGAGAACTCATCTGAAACCAGAACGCCCCCCCACCCCCAGGACTGAAATATAGCCCTCAACTCAGAGCAGTTAAGCTTTGTATGACTTAAAAAAAATTCTCAGAAGAGGGTAAAACCCAGATATTCAGATGTTGAATACCCAGATATCAATACCCAAGTATTGATAACAGATTCCTTAATACCAAACCACAGCCTTAGTAACTTTTGAACTTTAAGATGTTCAAGCAAGAAAAAAAGCCAATCTTTTAATACATGTTAAAATTTAAGCTTGCTACAGACTTCATGTCAATTTTCAGTGTTAAAGGACAATGGAACAATATCTATCAAGTTCCAAAGACAGAAATGGTCAAGAACAATAATATTACACCCAGCCAATGAGTATTTGAAATGATTAAATGTAAGAAGAATGCAGCAACCATGGATCTTCTTGGGGAGGAAACCCAAACTACATGGTAGTAAAATATAACCAATAAAGAAGAACCCATACAGAAGAAAAGACAGAACTCAGTACTGAATATGGCAAAAGAATCATGTAAAAGGACCTGAACATATGTACTTAGATATAGGACCAATACTGAAAAACTATGAGAATTACAGTTACAGAGTCAAATGTAAATGTTAGGTATCTAGACAATGTAAAAAGCATAATATTAACTAAAACAATATATCTTAAGTTGGGAAGAGTGGATATGGGAGGAGATCTGAGTATTGATGACTATCATCTCTTATAGCAAACAATCAATACTATAAAGTTGAAATACCTAGGTGATAAAAAACAGTGATTCCAATTCCTTTATGTATTTATAATTTCTTAACTTGAGACCATTTATCTTGTAGTGATTAGAATGTCTTCTGTAGTATAAAAGTGTTTTCTGATATTCAACAATTACTTCTCTACCATTTTAGTTTTTCTTGTGAAAAATTCAAGTAAATTGAAGTTAAATGTACATTATAGCAACCATAACATGGTCACATATTTAATACCTACTTATAATTAGGTACCCAATCATACTTAATTTGCCTAGAAAGATGTCTGGAATGATGTTCACTTAATGTTATTTTTCATTTAGAAAAGTAAATAGTCATTCATTAAGGAGACTTAACGACACACACACACACACACATACACACACATGTATAAAATAGGAATGATTTTCAAAATGATTTTAGTTAATGACCTATCTTTTTTCTGGTATTCTTTATTCCTTTCTGCAAAATCAGAATTTTCTTCTAACATTTCACTTTTCTACAGAACTTATTATTTCTTGTAGTTCAGATGTGTTGGAAATGAGTTCTTTCAGCTTTCATCTGCCTGAAAATGTCCGTATTTGCTTTAGAGGAATATTTTCACCAGATGTATATTATTCAACATTAACAGGTTTTTTGTTTGTTTGCTTCTTGGGGGACTTGAAAGATGTCATTCCATTGTATTCTGGTTTCCAGAGTTTCTGATGAGAATAGTGTTCATTTTTAACACTATGTTCTTGTATGCGTGTGATATTCCCTTCACTGCCCTCCTGATTTCCTATTTAGATTTCAAAATTTCAAGAGTTTGAGTATGATATGCTTATGCATGGCTTTTTTTTTTCTTTTTTGTAGTTTTGCTGTCGAATTAAGACAATTCCTAGCCACCATTATTTCCATTATGGTTACCTAATGTTAATGAGGGTTACCTATAGATGAAGTGTGAAGGCATTTAAAAAGTTTTTAATCTTTATATTTTTAGTAATTTATAATAAATATTTATAATTTTTTCCAAAAATGATAGTAATAAAAAAAGTTCCAAGCAATTTTGTCAGTATATTAGTAATGATCAATTGTATTTAATGGGAACATGGAAACATGGACCATTTATTATTGTTTTTTCTCTCTAGTTTTAAAACTCTGAAACACAGAGATATTAAAATAATAGGAATATTGCTTTCAAGACAGGAAAAATGTATAATTTCAAAATCTCCAGGTATGTTAACTCATTTATGAAAAATAGTTAAGAAATAGGCAGTGGACTCATAAAAGTGGATCAAAACTTGTTACCTTTCAGATAGCCTGAGAAAGTACAAAAAACAATGCAGAATAAGGGACTGAGAGGGATGAGATGAGATCTTCATTAAAATTAGCCTTTCTTTAGCTAAAAACTTCCAAATTTGGGATTAAAAAAAGACTATCTTCCACTAAACTCTAACTTCCTAAAAAGCAAGAGACTATGTCCAGTTCACGGTGGTATTTTTTAGTTTATAGCATGGTCCCTAGCACACAGAAGGAGTTTAAGAAATATTTATTAAGTGGTTTAAAATTTCATCAGTAGGATGTGATGGGGACTGACATGGGCTGAGGCGTGTGTTGGCTTTAGTCTTCTAACTTTCTCATTATAGTTAGATAATTCAGTAGTTGGTCAATAAAATTCTGTTTCGGCTTAGTTTTTCTGTTTCACATTTTGTGCCAAGACTCTCACGGGAGAATGAAGCATCCACTTCCGGCTGGGTCTCTGCTTTTCTGGGTCGGTGCCCCTCTGGTGGTGGGCTTGCTTCGCACTGGGACCAGGTGACTTCTGGCTCCTCTGCTGGGGTTGGGTTTGCCCAGTTCTGCTACTCCTTGTGGCCACTTCTCCTTGAACGGCTTCACAGCTTTCTGCCTTTGCTTTTCCCTTGACAGACACCCGAGAAGTGTCCACGATATTGTATCTGGCTCTGTGCTGCTCGTGGGATGCTGGCCCACTGTTGTTTTGTATCACTAGTGACTTAGCAGAGAAGACAATGGATTTCATGACAAGGACAGAATTGAAAAGACAAACATGGTATTTTGTGCATTGCTACATTTTTTTTTCACGTGCGAGAAAAGTAGGAATCTTGTCTTTCATTGCTTCATAATTTTTGACTCTTATTTTTCACAGTTGAAGTTGCGTTAGCTAATGTTCTCATTTATAATAAGAATCCACAATCTAATGTGTACATTAAATATACAAAGAAAGGAAACAAGTGAGTTCACCTTGATGGCCATTGGTTAGACAATACAATTCAAATACTTAGAAATCCATGGAATCTTTATAGCCCAAATGCTTTTAAAAATATATGGAAGGTACAGGTAATTCTCTAGTGTTCACCATGGGTTACGTCAAGTTCTTCGAATACTTCTTCTTAATTTAAGGAACACTTTCCCTTCAGAACTAATAGAGTTAACGGAGGTTCCATTGGCTTAATCTGCTGCCTTCAGACATGCGTATGACCAAAGTATCTGGATATCAGGTCTTCACTTTCAAGGTCTAGGCTTAGAAAGATGTCTATTCTAAATTTTGTAATCCCCAGGAACAAAAATTTCATGTTTTTAATCATAAATATCCAGAGTATAGACAGACTTTTTTTCTTCTTTGTAACCAAAGTTTTAATCTACAATTTAAGAACATATTTCTCTGCATATCACTTATGGACAGAAGACATATTTGGTCAGTCTGCTTTGTCATAAATATTCATGAATCTAAAGACAGTTTAATATTAGGTCATTCTCAGCAATCTCCTCTCTGGATGAGGTGATCTCCATTGCTGCAGCTTTTCCTCTTAAACTTTGTTTAATAGTGCTTCATTTCTGAGACTTTCAATAGTCTTCATTCGTGAAGCATTAGTCAGTCGTGATATTACCTATTAGGAGCCAGACTATTTCTGACAAGATAGAAGGAACTGAAAATTAAGTTAAAAAAAATTTTTTTTACAAGAACACAAACCCGTGACCCCACCAACACCCTGCTTTGAGTTCCTAAGTTAGAAAATTTTCAGAGGTACAAACTGAGTTGGGTGGTAGGACTGAGGGGTAGAGAGGACTGGAGGGTATTGGAACTAAAAAGTACAGAGATTGAGAGATGTAAATGGATGGAACTAAATAGTGTAGAAGAGGTTTGGAATATGAGAGTAACTTTTTTTAAGGTTTTAATAAAAAGTGGAGAAGAGAATCAAGTTAAAGTAAGCTCTGAATATGAAAAAGAATTAAATTAAAATTATTATAAAAATACCAAACTGTACCATGATTATGTATTTAAATCTTGTTATATTTGACTACTTTTAAAGATTTTAATTTAAAACCAATCTTTATTTTGTAGTTGATACACATTATATTTGTTTTAAGTGTACAGCAAAGTGATGTGACAATTATATACATTACAAAATGCTCATGGTAAGTGCAGTTATCATCTCTCATCATACCATGTTATGAAAATACTATTGACTATATTCCCCATGCTGTACTTTTCCATCCCTGTGACTTACTTATCTAATAGCTGGAAGTTTGTACCTTTATATATCCTTTACCTGTTTTGCCCTTTCCCCTTTCTCCCTCCTTCACAGCAATCACAAATTTGTACTCTGTATTTATGAGTTCTATTTCTTGAACTCACCTTTGTTTATTCCATAAACACTGGAAATACTCAAAATCTGTAGGTTGAAATAATATTCATAATAACAGAAATAATAAAATAGTTAAAGTGAGTTTTTTTCATACTCTCTAGGGTGGTTTTTCTATGCAGAAAAGATTATCCAGCAAACTGTGGCCATGGGTCAAACTGGCCCACTGCTGATTTGTATATGTATCTCAAATCACCATGAGGCACACTTTAAATATCTTACACTTTCATTTGTCAGTAATTCCTCAATAAAGGTATATATATAAAAAAAAAGACCATAACAATAAATAGGACAAACTACTGACACAACAACGGGAATGGATCTAATAAAAAGTGGCGAAGAGACTCAAGTTGAAGAGAATTGGTATGCTAGATAAAAAAGAGCAAGACACAAACAAGTACTTACTGTATGATTCTATTTATACAAAATTCTAAAAAATACAAATTAATATTCAGTGACAGAAAGCCGATCAGTGGTTGCCTGGCTTTGGAAGCAAAGGGAGGGATGTTCTACAAGGGGACCTGGGGGATCTTTTTTGGGGTAATGGAAATGTTCTGTATCTTTATTGTGGTTTCAGGAGTGTGTAAGCACATGTTTTTTAAAAACAGAACAAATTTATTTTATAAATTGAGCATGAATTTTTTTTAACAAGGGTCAGCAAACGTTTTCTGAAAAAGAGTCACATAGTGAATGTTTTAGACTTAGGGCATGGGGTCTCTGTCAAAACTACACTGAAATTTAAATTTCATACAATTTCCATATATCACAAAACAGTATTCTCCTTTCTATATTTTTCAACATGCATAAATGTAAAAACCATTCTTAACTCTGTAAGTACTTTCAAACAGTTTTTGTCAGCATCCTTTAAATTGCCTTTATGTTTAGACATCTGCTGACCACTCTGTGGATTAAGCTGAATTGTCTGGGCCGGTGAGAGCTGACCAAAGAACAGTATTGATGATGATGAAAAGGGAAAATTGGGTGACACAGTGCCAATAAAAATAAGAGAGGAAAAGGAATCACTTTGTTGTGGAAACTAAATTAAATATTATACCTATTAAAGTGAAAATAAGTCAGATTATTTTAAGTACTAGACTGGAGACCAGGAGAGAAGGCAAGGTTAGAGACATACATGTGGAAATAGCTGGGCACTGGCAAAAGCTGAAGCCATATGGGCATATAATTTTTCTAAAGGAAGACACTATGTTGAGAAAAAGCTGAGTGCTCAGAATGAAACACAGCTGGAGGACATGAACAGGAAGAGGAACCAGTGAAGTAAACAAGGAACAGTAGACTGGTCAGGAAGGTCAGATAAGAGGACAGCCACAGCTAACCATGCTAGGGGCACCAAGAGAAGATGCTGTTCCAGAAAAACGATGTGGTCTGCATTGCCAAAAACAGATGACACAAAAAGATGAAGCAGAAAGAGGCATTTATTCATTTCAGCTATAACTGTCTTTGGGAAAATCACAGTGAGAATACAGAGAGTAGTGAGAATAGATAGAAATATATATAGAGAGATGTCAAGAAAAAGGTGCACTTAAGTTAGGGAATAACCTGAGTCATGACATGAGACCAGCCAGTTTAATAACTCTAGGTCAACACTCCATGGGAGTGTTTTCCTCTTTCCACCCCACCTACTTCATTCATTATTATTCTTACTCAGAGCAAAAGAGCAAAGAATTCAATTCTTTAAACCACAAACTGAATTGGGCATTCCATCTGGAGATACTGAACATTTCACATTTTCTACCATGCTGGATTAATGTGGGTACCCTCCTGTCATTTATGTTTTCAGTGACACCAAGGTCCCTTCTGGAGATGCCCCATTTTTGTATTCCTGACTTATTCCTGTCCCATAAGTTGCTGAAGACAGACTGTCACCTAAAGACATAACTACTGGCTTCTAAATCTTTTATATTGCTTTTAAAAGCGAGAGAAAAATCTAGTAAACTTTAAGAAATTATTCATTTCATCATAACATGGTTAATCAAATATCAAAGATTATCTAAATGACTTTGTTTTAAAAACATTCTCAGATGAGTCAATTCCAAAATAATGATATAGTCTGTGTAGACTTATAGAAATATGGAACTCAAGGTCCTATGCTCTGCTATATTGAAACACAGGTATAAATCAGGCACTGAGAATACAGGAAGAGTTTCTCATGATAACTGGCAAATCTAGAAAATTCTGGAACATTTCACCAGCAGTTAAAAACTTCCTGAGGTATCACAGTTGTGGGAATCTTTGCATTTATAGATTTGAGATAGTATAGCATTTAAACAGAAATCAATAATGATTCCAGATATTAAGAACCAGAATATACTATCAAAATATATTTTGTTATTTTTTTCAAGTACTTTTTCCTGACAACTAACAAGCTATATGGTAGTGACAAGTCACTTAATATCTCTTTGTTGCAATTTTTCTAAACAGTAAAACAGGACACTAGTGTTTCTCCAGGGATGCTCGATGGACTAATAACTGGTTCACTCACAAAGCTCTAAAAAGTGTATGGATAATTTTAAAAAGCAAAAATTTAGAGTGGCCCAAGTCCACTGTTAACATTTATTTCAAAAGGAGGGAATAAAAGAAAATACAGAGAAGTAAAACAAAACAAAAAACAAAACCCTAAGATTTATACCAAATCTTAACACTCAGAAATAATACTCTATCCTGTATATGAGCTTTCTTACAACTACAATTACTAGAAAGGGTTTATTTTCCCCAACTTATTAATTACATAAGGACAAGTTTTCGTATGTAACCATTTTTACTGGAATTAAGAGCAGATGGTTGGATTTGTAGTTGGGCAGTATCTAGGGTAACCTCAGATCCTGGTTTGATTGAGACAGTCCTGGTTTACTTGGGATTCCTGGCTCAGCCTGTTTTCTCAGCATTTTTATTAACATCATGCCCTTTCACTTACGTGCCATTGAGAGTGAATTATATGGCAATTTAGTAGGGCTGATAGGACTCAGCCAGGGCCCAGCACTGTGGAAGCTGTCCTATTCGATGCAGCAGAGCTATCAAGAGGATACTAATAAAAACCTCGATTCTATACCCAGTCCTCTTTAAATGACAATGGCCTGCAACTTAAGTTCCCTCCTCACCACCCCACCCATTCACTGAGTCAATACATGACACCTGAGGGTCCACCTAGTCATGCACCGCAGCTCTGTGGGGGAGTGAACAGGCATGCTCAGTCCTTTCCTCAGAATCCTTCCTTCCCATTTGTGTGCTTCAAGGCTTGGAGCTCTACGGGGAGTTCCTCTGCTCCCCAAACCTCGGATCTCAGATCACTGCCTGAAGGGGGAATCAGTAAAGTGAAAGAGGGATCCAGTAATGGGCCCTTTCTGAATTTGAGATTTTTCCAAATATTTTATCTTTCTCCAACAAAATAATTTTGTATACTATTCTTTTAAAAGTTTTTGAAAGTCTAATGAATGGGACATTAATTCTGTGATGCATAAAATAATGTAACAGAGGTAGTAATCAGCTTTAAGGAGCTTACACTAGTGTAGTCGCTACGTGCTAAATACTGTTATGTTGACCTATATGCTTCATTTATATGAACCTTAGTTTTTCATCTGTAAAATGGCCATATCAACACTAGTTACCCCAATGGGTTAGTATGAAGCTCATATAAAATAAATGTAAGGCCTGTATTTGTAACCTGTCAATCTGCTTTAGAAAGGTGATACTGTTTTTCTTGATGAACAGATTTGCATTAAGTTAGTCTCCTGCTTAACCTGGTTGGTTTATTTCTTTGTACTGCACTCTCCTACCTGCCAGTTAAGGTGGCCTGCCACAAGGTTGTGTTCCCAGAAATAATATAACACATAAGGCTAAGCAGGATCTTCACAGTCAAATATTTTACATAGCTGAGAACCACTTCTTTCCCAGAATTGGTAAAGAATAGAAACAAAGGTGTTGTTCTGCCTGAAGTGTGATTACATACACAATTATTGACCATCTTTCTTAAGGCATGGGCATCAGTTTCTTCACTGATAGGGTTTATTCTTTATTGAATCATTTCATCAAGTGGCTCGGGGGAGGGTGGTGTTAATGCTTCAGTGGTTCCCAGACCTTCGGAATAGAGAATATAATTTTGTGATTTAGCTTCTAATTTCAGAGTGGAAAATATAATTTTGTAATAAAGCCATCTGTTATAGGTCCTTGTCTGTCACCACTCCCAGAGTGTAGCCCACACCAGGTATACTCGAGTGCCAGGCTCGCCAGTTCTCCAGACGTGCTGCACTGGGTCTCAGGCTTGCCTGCGGTGGCGCTGCTCCCTCCGCGGCTCTTCCTCCCTGCCCGGCTAGCCCCAGCCGCGAGGTAAGTACCAGCCTCCTTCAGGACCTTAAGATGAGTCTCTGGCCTCCCCTCCACACTGGGTCAGGCAAACATGCCCTCGGTCTCCACACCCTGCACTCCCTTGGACAGCACTTCTGCTCCATCCTAACTGCCAGTTTCTAGTTGGTCTCCTACATCCCCCTGTAGCCCGGGAACTTCTTTAACCGAGACAACTGGATTTCCTCACTGCCGTCAGTGCAGCGCAGTGCCCTACGAGAGCACGTTCATCATAAATACTTGTTGAGTTGATGAGCAAATATATATCAAGTCCAAAAAAACTTGTTTTCCCGGGGCCTAGGAAGACACAGGCAAGAAAAACGAGGATTCTCTATGAACAGCTTCTACACCTTAAGGGCTTACTCTTAACTAAGAAGTGGCTATAGTTGCACCATCAATGCCATTTCCTTAATATATCTTCCCAGAAATTCTAGAAGACTTAAATTGGGTGTTCTCTTTGCCAGCTGCTCCAGTGACTCAGATCCCAAGTAACTAAGGGTATGAGGGTATGTAATCACAAATTTTTATAGGCTGTTAAGTTGGAACAAAAACCACCTACAGTGGGAGGGGATGAAAAGCATGTTATGGGAAAGGCAATAAAAGTTGAACTCCGTGTGTGTGCGTATGTGTTTAAAGGCTTTGGAATATATGTAAAGGCATGACACATTTTACTATTTTATTGGTTTAAAAATAAATTTAATTTATGTCTATGAGGCAATAGTTATGTCTGAAAAGAAAATTTGCTAAAATTAGGGAATAAATTCCAAACCCCAAATTTTGGTTTCCTTTAGGTAGTTTTGCAAATTTTTCATGCAGAGATTGGTTTGTACCTTGGCTTTAAATTTTACCACCCTTATAAGAGTATGCATATTTTATAACATTATTCTAACCTATGTTGTAATTTTTAGAACAAATAAAAATGTGGGATTCTAAGACAAAGAAATAAAGTCCCATATTCTCTGAAAAGATAATCTTAAATCTGTAAGGAAATATTCTAGGTTTGTGTGAGGAACTGTTCTAACAGTTAATAAAAACAATCTAGGAATATTTATTTCCAGGTTTTTGGGGAAAAATAGTCTGTAAATTCTACCACATGGCAAAGGGATGATTGTGATTCTTTATATGACTTGTCAATAACAACAAAGTCCAGACAAAGAGAAACAACAGGCTATTTCTTTAAGATATGTTACACAGGGAAAATAGATTTCTATATTTTTGCCTACTTTTTCTCTGAGAAATCACAGACACTTATCTGCACAGTTTACATACTGTTGCTTTTTTCCTACATATTTATGCATATATGTAAAATTAATAGGCTTCAGATATTAGTTGGCTCTTTTTCATTTTATTAGATCTTTAATATATGAAGGTGAAGACAGTGGTATACTGGGCATTTCTTTTTTTTTTTTTAAATGGTAGCTACATTTTAGGAAAGGGTCACCCTCTTGGAGCTACAAGCAGAGCTATTGTGATTTATAGTAAGAAATACGTATTTGGTCTGTGTCCCTGTTTCTGGCACAGAGCTCCTAAAACCCTTGGAATTTCCTTGGTAATCAGAGCGATAATTTATTATGTTACTCAGGTGACTTTTGGAAAGCACCTGAGGATGGGGGCTGGTTGCTGCCAGTGGAGCCAACCATGTGATCAGAAGTTTGGGGCTTTCAGTTCCACCTCTTGACCTCTGGGAAGGGGAGAGGGGCAGGAGGTTGAATCAATTGCCAATGGCCAATGATTTGATCAATCACTCCTTTGTAATGAAGCCTCCCTTAAAATCCAAAAGGAGAGAGTTTGGAGAGCCTCCAGGTTGGTGAACACATGGAGATTAGGGAGAGTGGCAAGCCTGGAGAGGGCATGCAAGCTCTATACCCTTTCCCCATGCTCTACCCTATGCATTTCTTCTCTCTGGCTGTTCCCAAGTTATATCCTTTTATGATAAACCAGTAATCTAGTAAGTAAAATGTTTTTCTGCATTCTGTGACCTGCTCTAATAAATTCAATGAACCTGAGGAGAGGGTCTTGGGAACCTCTGATCTGTATTACTGTTTGAGCCTGATAAAATGAGTGTTGTATTAAAAATATATTAATTTGTTGGAGCAGCTAATCAGACAATTTAGTGGGATTTCCAGAATTGTAAGACACAAGAACCAGCACACAAAAGAAGAAAGGTCATTTCTATCTCGTTGCACTTCTGTATGTGCCACACATCATATTAGAGGCTTTGCAAACATTGTTATTCCAACAATTTTATGAAGCATGTATTGTCATCATTCATCCTATGAGCCTTCCTTCAGAAAGTTCAGTAACTTCCCCAGGTACACAGTTCTCCTTAGCAGGCTCAGAAACCTAGATATGAAGGGGCTGGAAGCATAGGGGCTTGCACTTCCCTTATGTTGGAACAGTGAAGTAGTTCAGGATATGACAGTCTGGGTGGGACCAGGTGGCATCAGTGTGGCTGGAGAGGACCAAGAACTGTGGAAGGCAGACGTCTACACACACTGAAGTCACCCTGGGTGACTCCTTCTCTCTCTTCCTTCTTATCCTCCCACAATCCTATCCATCCCAACATTATCTCCAAAATATCTGTTGAACTTGGACCCACTGCTAATATGCTAGTGAAAATCACCACAATCTCACACCTTTACCAAGGCAAGAATCTATCAGCATAAGCTGACTCTCTTCCCCTCTTCTCCTGCAGTAATTCTCCATAATAGAAGGTATCACTTCACTGCTTAACAACCCTTTAATGCTTGCCGCTACTTGAGATAAAGGCCCCAGTCCTAAGATGTCTGTAAGCCTCTGCGTGACCAGTGTACCCACTTTTCCAAGCTGACTCTGCTGCCCACCTGCACTCTCCACATCCGGGTGCACTAGTCCATGTTCAAGGCCTGTGCATACTCATTTCATGACCATTCCATGAATGCGTCAGGCACAGTCCTAAGTGCCTCTCCCTCACATGCTGCCTCCTTTGACTAGAAACCTCTTTGAGAACCCATAATCTCTGTGGGCCTGGCACCGGTCACTCCCAGCCTTCTGGTTTCACTTCCTCAGGAATCCCCCAAAGAAAGAAAGACGGTTTGTCTAAGCTTTCACAGTACCCTGTACTACTCTCCTATAGAACTCATCACAACTTTTAACTATGTTAAAGTGATATTTTTATTGAAATCTGCCTCCTGCAGTCGAGCAGACCCTGGTCCTATGCATTCTGTTTGGGACCATTCCTGCTGGGCTCTGCACTATGCCCTCAGAGCCTGATGTGGTGACTGACTTAATGTCTTTGAATGAAAAAATGATGAGAGAGACTGTTAAAATCTCAGAAATAACTAAGTGTGATTTGTAAATGTATTGCTGATGAAGGTAATAAAACTCAAATTTCTCAGAAACTCTAAAGGGACTTCTAATTAAAGACTCATTGATTTACAATATAAATAGTTAAAACAATTTGTTCTATAAAGATAAAACATTCAGGAAACCCATGACAAATGATACTTAGGCAGCCAGTGAGAGTCAAGAATCTCTCAGAGATTCTTTACCACTAACCAGTGACCCAGATGTTATTTTTTGATGTTCTCTTTCATTTTTAAATTTAGAAATTTACCAGTCCCTCTACCCAAAGTGGAGACAAAGACACTTTATCAGATGACTTGGGCTTAATGGAAATATTCCTTTTGAGCCTTTTTTTTCTTGTTTAATTTTAAAAGTCACTGAAGAATTTAGACCATCTATAGGTCCAACTTCTCACGACCCATCCCACTAAAAAATCAGGTAGGCAGCAGGGGTTGTGAAAAGTACATGCATCTCTATCCAGGAGACCTGGATTCCAGATTCAGCTCTGTCACTGAACAGTGATGATGACCCAGGGTCCCAATTTCTCATCTGCAAAATCAGGATATGCTAGAGACTGGATTATATGAATCTTTCTAGAATTAAAGTGTGTTTTTCGGAAATAGATGCAGAACATAGTATAGTTGCCGGTATTTTGTCTCCTCTTGTGGTTTATCACAAAGAAGGTCAAACCTATGAATTTACTTTTTGTAAACAACAGGTCCATTTGCCCAGCTACACACAAATCTCATTGTAAATTAATGCACCATGAACACTTGATTAGTGAATTAGCTTTCTTGAGCCTTATCAAATTCAACTTTTTGAGCCTTCAAAGTTAAGGATCAAACTTTGACCTATGGTGCTCCCCAAAGATAAAGGCTCTAAAATATATTTGAGGGAAAACAAATAAAATCACATCCTACACATCATTAAAATACTGCTGAATACAATCATGGCAAATAATTATAGCATTCATAGGAAGGAAAGAATTCTTTCCTCTTTCCCAAGTGCTTTCTAATTTAGCCTGGCTCATGGCTTACATGAGAATAGTAGTAAAGGAAAATTAAGAAAATAGATTTTTAATAGTGATTTTTGCTCTTCTTGCTACAAAGATCACAATTATATGTGTTACAGAAGAGCATCTCTAGTAAATGTTGACCACATTTGTTTATAAAGGAAGTGACTTGCAGAGCTAGCTTTAGCCCATAAATGCAATAGTGAAACAGTTTACATATATCTGTCTAAATAAGTTTGATACTACAACACCCACAACAGTCTGCATCAATTTCTTAGTCCACAGAAAATGAGATATCTTAATAAACCTAGGCTTTTCCTATTTTAGGTTGACTATTGTTTTTCCTCATCTGTGCTTTTGGTTTTAATTACAGATATATTGTTTTATTTTTCCAACACTAAAGAATCCTTGCCTCACTCTGCAAACTTTAAGGGAACATTAATTTCCCAGATCTGTCTTTTCAGATTTGCTTAGGACTGAACAATGAAATGATTCTAGTGCTAATATCTGAGTACCTGGAATAGACCATTCTGGAATTAGTGTGGTTACCATCAGTTTACAGCAAGAACAGCATAATGGGCCTTCAAGTCTTCACTGTTTTTTTCCCCAGTGTGTGTGGAGAGGGAATGGTGGTGGTAGAGTCATTTAAATTTAGGATACATCAATATATGTCAACATGCTGGAAAAGTACAATACACCTTTAATTATTCTTAGCGTTCATTCAAGTTATTTATTCAGTCATGGATCCATTCATTCATTCAACATTTACTGAGCATAGGGATTGTTAGAATTCAAAACAGAGAGATACAATACGTAATACCTGTCCTCAAGTGGTTAGCAGGTCAGAGAAAAACAAAAGTACTGATAATATAGCATATGAATGCCATGATAAAGAGAAAAATCATATTGTAGGAGTTCAGAAGACATACGTCAAAAAGTGTTGGGGCAGGTAAGAATCCTTGTAAAACTTGACTTCTAAGTGAGTTTTGAAAGAACAAATAGGAAGCCAGGCAGCAGGCAGGAGGGAGCAGGACAGGTCTTCAAGAAGACCAGATAAAGTGTCCGTGCTAAAGTAATAACCAGTGGAGAAGAGCAGTGACGCTTCTTCTATCAGACTGGATAAATCTTCAGGTAGCACTTTATCTTCAGTGTACAATGAAAGGGATCAGAGATGTTTACATAAATGGGCCAGATGGGTTCCCACTGAGTATATTTCCATCCCCAAATGAATCCTGTTCATTGTTCGATATCATAACTGCAAAGTATGATCAGATCTTAAACTATTGAAGAATGCTGCTTTGAGGGGGCACGAGGGACTCTGAAGACCTGTAAAGCTAGTACACTTCTAGTGAGTTCAACCTTCAGTGATGTTACTTAAGAAAGAGTTAACAAAGTAGTTTAAGTTGTGATCAACAGCATGACAGTCCTTTGATTTCGAAAGTGATTCAAATTTGTATTATGAAAACAGAAAAGACTTAAAATGGTTCAGAAAGTACTGGTGTCACCTATGAGGTTAGCTTCCTAAATTTTACCCAGGACTCAAGCTGCCAATAAGATCTTGCTTTTGCTTTGTCTCCTGTGTGACTACATGGACTATTTACTCAGCTGAAGAGGTGTTTTTTTAAGACATAAACTCTTTGGCAGTCCTTTTTGTAGTAACACAAATCTTTTAGTAAGATTATTACTAGTTAACAAAGTCTCAAATGCTTTCAACGATGCCTGCAGAGTAAATTCAAGGAATAATAATAAATAGCCCTGACTGGTGATGGACTTCCCTGGTGTAATGGCTAGTTCATCTCTGACCCGAGGGAGTTTGTATGAAGGGTCAAACCATAGCACCTACAAGACAGCACAAAGGTGCTCTTTGTCCAGGTAATCGGAAATCCATTGAGGTGAAGTGAGGTGATGTCAGGTATTATCTGGTTCCCACAATTCTGGAAACAAGTGACTGTAGAATCTATCAGATGGACACCTGGGCATTCAGCAAGGTTGGCTGCCTGCCTGCAGATGTGAGGAAGTAAAAAAACTTTACAGTATGGGTATGTTGCTTGCTGCCTCTGTGAGAGGCGCAAACATTCAAACACCAGGCATTTCTCCTGTTGCTGCCAGACACCTTCCGTACAGAAGTGGCCCATAAATGAGAGAGCCAACCAAGTCACAGAACAAATCCTGTTTCCAGTTCAATGCTGCAAACACAGATTAAGTCATATCTTGGAATGCTTCCACTGAGAAAACTTACAAGAAGCAAAGCAACTTTTCAAAGCATAGCAAAATAAACATTTGCTTCATGACTTACTGACTTTGGCACACAGAAGATACGTACTTCCAGTAAATGCAGTGACTTAACTGAGGCACCAGCTTCACCTTCCTGGTTGCTTAAGGCCACCAGACTGCTCTGGGAGGTTAACCTCACTTCTACCCCTAGCCCCACTATGGAGTCCATTATTTGAGGCCAAGCATGTAACCACTAGCTACTTATACTTGCAAGTGGGACATTGCCGCCGGCTATCACCACAGTGCTTAGGGCAAAGGCTAGATAATTAAATACGTTCTTTTAATATAAACGCTGTTTTGGTAGCACACACTGGAAAACTATGAAACATGTAAACAATTTGGAAATGTCAGTTTGGGATGAGGTGCTAAAACTGGTGAGTCATTTCAAGAGACTTCCTTAAATTGAGGGGATTTGTGAGAGGGGAACAGAAGCATTGGAAATTTCAAATAAGATTTAATTCAACAAGAATTTACTGAGGACCTTGTGCCAACCCTGTAATTAAGCTTTCCGGGCAGCACAAAAGAAGCAGGGGAGTGGGTCTTCAGGGAACTGGTTGGGGAACAGCCCCAGGTGGTGGAGAAAGTGCCAAAGGAGTGGAAATACCAATACTATGTGGGATTTGGCACTGGAAGAGATTACAGTAAACTAGTGAGGCACAGAAAACGTCAAGAAGTGGCACATTTAAAGCTGAATCCTTAAGCAAGGTAAGATTAGGAAAATATCTTAAAAGGGGATTAGAGTTACACATGAACATAGCATCATGGTTGAAGGTAAAAAAAAAGATAGGAATGAAATAAAATCCCTCTATATCATTCATATACAACTACAGCCTCAGTATTTGTTCATTCCAGACAATATATCCAAGTAGTAAAAGCTCTAGCACAAAATGCATTCACTTAAAATAAATTTGGGGAATTATTTAAGGTCATGTAGCTTTTTTCCTCTTCTTTTTTCTTTCAAAAACAAATTAGGAAAACTGCTCTTTATTGAATGTTGACTTACATGAGAACAACTTTGAGTGTTATTTCATTTACTAGGACTGAGGGATGGCACTGCACCTGAATTCAAACTCAGGCCTGCCCAATTCCAAGTCCTTGACTCTGTGTTCTGATTCACCAAGACTGTATCATTACCTGGGTTCTCTTGGGGCCTTACAGGGTGTCAGAGCATTCTCATGGATATTGTTATTTATCCTAGTAACTCTGTGATGTGATAGCCCAGATTACAGCTTTCATTGTCTTCTGAATGCACTCCCGACCCTTTCAGAGAGGTGTATTAACATCTACTTTTTGGGCAAATGGCATTACACTACATGACCCACTCAGAGTGAGTGATATGCACTTTTAAAGACCAATATTTATGTGTCATGTCCACAATATAGTTTAAAAGATTGTCCATCATTGGTTGCACTTCCCTATTCCCACAGATTTAGGGGGGTCAGGTTGTGAGTTGAGAATACGGGCATTAGGGAGTAGAGAGAAAAGCCGTGTGTGATGGCCCCTCTGTCCACTCTGTTGGTTTTATTTTAGACGGCCCTACTGAATCCTGGGCTGAGCCTGGTCACTCTGAGGTCTGCACTGCCCACTGACAAAAGGTGCCAGAATCCCACGTCTCTGAGGGACTGTCTTCAGCCCTCCCTCTTCTCCCTTCTCCTCTTTTTCTCACAAATATAGACAGTCCAGTTCTGGAGATTTAAAACCTATAAAAACTCAAACTCAAAAGAGAGCATTATGGAAAATGCTGGAGTCACATATTTTCATGTAATTTCTCTGAACTAAACCAGTCAATCTAAGTTTGTCTTCCTGACCTGTAATGAAAATGCTAGTTTGTTATGAACAGATTTTTTTGAGGCAAACTACATTTTACCATGAAGTTTGGTTTTGTCCCATCTGTCAGTCTCTTCTACCCTTCTTTATGTTAACTTCGGGTGTCTACACCAGAAGGCTACAGTTTTTACTACTACAGCCAAATTAAAGTCACCCCTGGGACTCTCCAACCTCCAGATCAGGTATTTTTGTTCTACTTTTGCTCACATTACACCCACTTTGGTAAATGATGTCAAGCAAGTAAGTTTTAACTTCCTTTTGATGCAGCAATATTAGATTGGCCTAAGGTGGTGATGAAACCTTACATAATGAACCCTACTTAACTGTGAGAGAAAAACAAGACAAACATTTTAAATTTGTAGTGCTTGTGGATAGATGAATGCAAAATATACAAGAAAATAAATGCAACAGTAAATTCTAGAAAAGAGGCCACAAAATACAACAAAAGAGCTGGTCTAAGAGACATTCACTTTGTGATACTAATAATAGAGTTCACTGATGGCTACTCAAAAAATACAAATGAAAAGTTCTATTCAGGAAAAATTTAAAAAATAAATATATGAGTCAGACAAGGAAGTAACTGCAACTGATGGACTCTGAGACCTTCCCTTGTTCCCATCTAGATGTGGTCATCACCTGCCTTCTCAAGGAGCTCTGCCAGCACCTATTTAAAACCTATTTAAAATTGCAACCCACCTGCCTGCCCCTCACTCTCTAGACCTTGGCATATGTCACCTTCTAACATACTACATAATTTCCTTATTATGTTTATTTGAATAATCTATCTGCCCCCGCCTCATTAAAATTCAAGTTTCCCAAGGGCAGGCACTTTTCTCTGTTTTGTTAACTGATCTGTCCAAAGTTCATAAAACAGTTCCTGGAACAGAATAAGTAAGTAAAAAATTGAAGTTAAGCATCTTCTAGTACTAACTATAATAAATTCATAGTTCAGGGAGGAAGAAGTAATTATAAGTCAGTTCAGTAAATATGGTTTGTAAAGTAGGAGTGGGAACATTGGAAATAACAGTAATAACATAAACATAATTCCCATTTATCAAGGGCTTACTATGTTCTACTGTTCTTAAATGCTTTATGTATTGTGTCTCATTCAATCCTCACAACACTGTGAGACAGGTCTCATTATCATTCTTATTTTATAGGCGAGGAAACTGAGGTACAGGAATGTCAAGTAACTAACTTGTCTAAGATCCTAGAACTAGCAAATGGCAGGGCCAAGGTCTGAGCCCAGGAAGTGTGGGGGAGACTGTGTGCTTGCCATCTGCATCCCCTGGAAGGTGGATTACTGAGACTGAGGCATGTTCACTTTCTCTAGAGGAGTAGGAGAAATGAGAGGAGTCTGAAGTCCCTTTTTAAAATGCCAATAACCTGGCAAGAGGCACCCTGGAAACTAGCACTGTGAGACTGTCAGTGGGGGATTAACTGACCTGAGCCACACTTGGCAAAGGAGCACAAAGGAGGGGGCAGTGGGCAGGAGGCAAGAAAAGGAAGAAGATGGGAAGGTGAGTGGAGGGCTACTAAAGGCAAACTGTTGCATATTGTACTTTGAAAATGTCGCCAGAATGTGTTCTTCAGTGATAGCAACAATCACTTCCTGACCTACATTTTGCCAGACCACTCTCAGCCTTTGCAATAGGATTAGAAGATGCAATTGAATAGAAACTTAGTTTTGCACTGTTAAATGATGCTGTTTTTTTATTTTTACTTTAAGAGTAAAAATTTAACAAAGAGGTTAAAAGGTTGTAGCACATCATGACCAGGTCAAACAGTGCTAATAACAATGGTTCTTTGGAAATAACCTAGAACAAACAGTGCTTTCTCTTTAGCTGGGTATATGACCTTAGTCTTCTATCACTGGTTAGGAAAAGGAGATGACTTCTCTGCTTAAGGAGCAAGTTCCTGGTTACCATTTGGTAAATGCCACTATGAAATGTATTCATTAGAAGAACTTTTATTTCCACAACTATATTCTCCTGAAGACCATCAAAAGGCAGAAAAGCACATGGGGAAAATTATAATGTCCCACCCACATGACAACATATATTCCAGATATATGTACATATAGAGTAATCTAAATAACTTGCTGTCAGGCTAGTTTATTCCTTGTTGTTTTCCACTGAAAGAGGAGGATTGTAAGACAAAGTCATTCACTTTATTGCAATCTAGTCTGTCTTGTTTCAGAGCCACCAAAACATTTTTAGATTAAATTTTACTGGTAAATAAAATACTTCTGAAGTTCAGTAACTTTAGAATGGTCCAAGTTTGGGCTACTTTCCCCCCTCTTTAAGCCATATTGACCTTTATAGAAGCAAATGAACAATATTTGACATTTTGTAGAAAATAAATATAATTTAGCAATTTTTAACCAATTGCCACTCTCTACAGCTTCAGAGTTGCTCAACTCTTTCCAGACACAAATGTCTCACTAGCATGCTTCGTATTCTTTCTAAACTCACAAGCAAATAAACAAAATCTTAATTGGATGAGCCTGCATTGCATATTTGGCTGATGTCATCCTCTCCTCTCAGGGGGAAAAAAAAAAATTCGTTAAAAAAAAAAAAACACAAGACACAGATGACAGCGGATGAGCAGGACGTGCTCTGGTTCCAGAAGCCATGCTGCAGTTTTGAAAGGCTGCTCGGGAAGCCAGCCCTGTGGGTCCTGACTTGGTTATGCAGACTTCTGGCCTGGTTCCCACACCGTAAAACAGAAACATGCCCGTGAGCTCAGGGGCTGACATTTCTTTTGACTTGCCTCACGTTTTTATCTGTGCATGTGGCCTAGTCCTGCATGGAACAAAAACAGTCTGTTGTCTCCAGCTCAACGGTCGGGTCACTGGCATTGCTTTTATTTTTGGTGAAGATTTCCAAGAGCCTGGTGGATGGATGGGCACATTCACGGCACACGTTAGGAAGGAGCACTGAACTTTTCCCATGGTCTGATTACTTAGCTCTTCTAATTTTGATGGCTTCCTCTTACAGTTGAGGAATAGGAATAATTACTATTCCCCTCCACTGTTCATGCTATGCCTCCTTTGTATTTTCTGTCTTCCATAGCCTCTCACTCCCTTCCAACACAGACACACCTCAGAGTACCAAGCACAGCTGAGGAGGTTCTGGCCCAACTTATGCCCGGCATGAGCCTTTTCTCCATCTGTCAAGGGGAACTGGATGTGTGCCTGCTTTGGGGGGCAGACCTGGGCAAAGTTGAGCCTAGTGATCGGCAGTTGTGCAGAACAGGCCCAGCACGGCCAGCCTCTCTTTCCTTCCCCCTCAGATCAGTCATGGACTAGAGGTTACTTGAGGGCCTGATCATCTTGAGGCCACCCTGGGAGTTGGGGTTGTTCCAGGCTATGCTCAGAAAAGGGGTCCAAGAATTCTTAGAACAACTTCTATTTTTTTTAAATGTTCAATATAAAAAATTTGTGAACGATAGACAAAGCCGGAAGAGTTGCTTTTCCCTGATCCACACACACTATGAGGGAGGGCTTTGGTCCATTATAAAATCTTCAGTCAGTGCCTACTAGGTAAGCCAGAGGTCCAAAACTGGCAGCTTGAATAGCGCCTGCCAACAGGTTTTGATTGACCTGCACAGTATTTAAAGGTTGTCTTTGAACAGCTGCCTACATTAACAAATTAGAAGCTTTCACATAAAAATCTGATTTCTGGCTTCTCTAGCAAAATCAGAAGATCTGGCTGACGCTGCATCTGCTTCCTGTCTAGCACATGCTTCACTGGAGCCAAATGGCTGCCCCCCCTTTAGACAAAGCATCCTGGCTGTTGACCATGGGCCCCAGCCTGGCCTGCCTTCAGCCCCGGGGGACCTGGGAGTGTGCACTTCATGCGGAGGCATCCGAAGTACCTGGTACCATGTTCTCTCATCAGCAGATCTCGGGCAGGCTTTGGCTGATGCTGTTCTCTCGCCCTTCCTGTCCCCTTCCCACTTGCCTCTGGGCTGCCCTGACGCTGCAGGCATTCACTACTAAGAGCGTTTTCCTTTGCCAAAGGGTCAGAAGGCCAAGCAAAGCCAAAATGTGACTCTTCTCTGATGTCCCTGTGTCTGTGAATCCAATTTGTGCTTTGGCTGGAAAAGACCTATTACTGAAAAAGATATATAACTCATATAACTGAGCCAATTATTTGCCAATAAAAAAAATAGCTGTGACAAGGGAGAGAGTTCTATGGGCCAAGGGAGAAGGGAGTGTGTGTGCGGTTTTTATTTTATTTCATGTCTTAGTGTGTGCCCAAAACTGGGCTGCAAAGTTGATAAATATAAGGCATGATGTCTGAAGTCAAGATAACAAGGGCTCAAAGATTTCCTTTGCTCCAACCTGAGGCTATGGAGGTTACATTTAGCCTCCATATGCAGGCCAGTTGCCAGCTTTCTACTTCTAAAACAGCAGAAGCTGGCTATTGGTCACACACAGGAGGAAAACCACTGCAGGGCTGGGTGTTAAGTTAGTAACACAGAGGCAAAAGACAACTAGGGGCGATTTTCAAAGTGCTGCAGGGCCTGCAGCTGCAGGACACCTGTGGCTTGCACAGCAGTGGTGTAGCTCCATTTCTCTCTCTCACACAGCTCTAAAAACATGAGCAATCAACTCTTGGCTGACTTCAGTGATCTGGTTGCCTATGTATGATTCCTCACAGCACCTGCCACTATTAACTGCTATTAGGAATGTGCACCAGCCTTCTAAAGTGACACAAACCTGGCTTTGTGGTTCTTTTTTACCCTTTCTGAACTGGGAAATTCACCATGTCTGCAAAAACAAAATAAGGCCTGGGTGACCACTAGTTAGGGAATGTTTTGGTGGTGTTTGTCTTCTTCAATGCGAAGAGATGTGTCCTTGTGCACAGAAGGCTTGCCTTCTCAGAGGATAAGCCCTACATAGTTAGCTCTGGATTACTGACATGTGAGAGAGCCCTGAATGTGTGAGAATGAGCAAGATAGATAAGAGATGAGAACAACGGGATACAATAGAAAACAGATGCTGAAAGGGAAAGAAAAATGGCAAGAAATTCCAGCTGATGAAATAGAGATGGAGATAGGAAGAGAAAAAAAGAGAACTGCCAGTGATTTTAGAGGAATACCCACAGTGCTAAATTCAGAGGGCCCCTACATGGAACCGTTCTCTAGCCTTGAAAATTAGACAAGAAGGTTCTTGTGCTTCAGCGCCCATTGTGCAGTGTCCCAACAGCAAGTGCTCCCGGAATTCAGTTCAGTAGGTTCACACTATGGGAGGGGCTATGGCTGGGAGATGCATGGCAGATTTATAAATCAGAGCCCCCAGTCTCAATATTACACTCTGGATTATGATTTTATTTTATGCATTTATGTTTTATTGATTTACAGTCTATGGCTTTCAAACTGTTCTGAGCTCACTCCTTTGGAGTCAGTGACAGGAAGAGAAGCAAGAGCATCTGTGATTATGCTTCTGTGTTCCAGCAAAATAAACTCTCTGGTGGCTGTCTTTGAACTTGTCTTTACAGATGGAATGCAAGAGGCCGAATTAAAATTTGAAGTATTTAAGGTATTAACAAAAAAATGATTTTTTATTAGTTTTTTTTCTTTTAGCTCTTTAAGCTCTTTAAGCTGTTTTAATAGTCCTCATAATAAGAGGCACAAAGGCTTTGCTCATATCACTCCACTCCCTACCTCAGGGCCTCGGGAAGGCTATTTGCTATTTGCTACTTCCTTTTATTCTTCTACATGGAAGTTGTTCCAGCTAGACAAGGCTAACCCTTCTCCCGTCTTGTGCCTTTGCTCATTCCTTTCTTCTGCCTGGAGAGTCAGAAGAGACTTTCCCTCTTCTCCAAACTTGTTCCAAATTTAGTTTCACTTGCAGCCCAGCTCTAGAACCACACCTTTCATGAAGCCACCTCTGGTATTTCTAGACCTTTTTATGAACTTCTCTAATTATGATTATTAGTACCAAGATTAATTACAAATAGCACTAGATAACAACCACCATCACAATGAAAGTAACCAGTATTTTCTGAGAGTTCTTTCAGCTCCACACAGTTGGCCATGCTTCACATACATTATACTATTCATGTTGATCCTATCAGCAATCCTAATGCGGGTGTTATCATCGCCATTCTTCAGAGAGTGAGAGAGATAAACTCAGGCTTAGAGAAATTGTTTCCCAATGTTATCTATTAAGTGCTAGGGAATTTTGTCAGTACCATCAATTTAGCATTTAATCTTGAAGTAATCATTTGCATCCCCTGAGTTTGCGATTTGTTGCCCATTCATGCAACTATTTTAAATGTTCTGCTTGGGCGAAGAGTTTTAGTAAAAAGCAAAATCTGGGTTTCAAATACAAAATGTACTCTTCTGCAAATCTCATGATTGGTATTTCAGGGTTCTGGGAGATGGAATTTTGAGATATCCGAGATGAGCAGAAATCAACTCAGGGAGCACCTATGAATGAAGAGAGAGTGGAATCCCAGATCACTGGGGCATCACCAGGGCCCAGTGGTTGTTGCTGGGAATCCAGGTGTAGTTCCCAGACCTGTGCTCTCCTGTGTGATGGCACACTCTTTCAGGCCTCCATTTCCCAATTTGAAACAAAAGAACAGCAGAGAACATGTATACTTGCAAAAGTTACAAAAAGAATGAATGGCAAAAACAATGTCTCTGAACTTTTTTGGGTTCCTTACACAGATCATTTATTCATTTTTATGCTGTTGGAATGGAATCATGAAGTTCTAGGGTTAGGTAAGGTACTGTCTGATTCCATTCATTTTATAGACAAAGAAATTCTAGCATCATGACTTAGCTAAAGTCACACCATTACAGTGACACATTTGTGCTTCCTAATTCATCATGACCTGCATGTATAGCTCATTCCAGTGGCGAGTCCATACTTGTCTGTATTTGGGCTCTATAGTAATAAACTTGCAAATGATTTCCTTTTACAATGGTGTTCCCAAAGACAATTTTGGCCCCAAATGAAAAGAAATAGGAAAAGTAGAAATTTTAAGAAGCAACGTTAATGACTTAAAGCAAGTCAGTCTCTCCCAGCCTTGGTTCCTTCATCCATAAGATGAAACAGTTGATTCAAGATCACGAAGTCAGTGACAGTCTGACAGGATGACCAAAACACTTTTGGTGCCTAAGAATTACCCAAGTTATTGTAGGGAAAGGAGCCAAAAAGGCAATACATGTCATGGAAGATAATAATCCAGAGGAGCAGGAAACAAAGAAGGAGGTTAGGCAGGGGCTGGTGAGTGCTACAAATGGAAGAAGGGAATTATAAGAAGTTTGGGTACCAATAAAGAGAAGTGTAGGACCTCCCAGAATTCCAGATGTAGATGATGAGAGTGAGGCCTCTTCAGAAGAAGAGGAATGTGCAAAAGGAAGAATGGGGCTGGAACGAATCCTATAGATGTGAGGGTGGTACTGGCAGCCAGGGAGGATTCACCGTGCAGGCAGAGGGATGGGCATAGCCCCACGTATAGCATGACAGAACCAGCCTCTTTCCCTCAGGTCAGTAAAGAGAGGCAGGAGATGGGAACACTGTTACTTAGCATCAAGATAGGAATCCATACGATTCTGACAATTAACACTGATTAACGAACCCATTTGGTGATTCAGAGCCAGAATTTCAATCTTGGCTTCTATTCACTTTTGCATTAAAAATATGCATCCCATGCTTGAGAGAGGAGCATATGATGAAATTAAACATCAAGGACTAGTGAAATGAGGGTTGTTTTGGTAGAGGGTGACCTGCTTCTCTGACTCTACTTTTCCTAATAAAACATTTGATTTATATGGTTTAGAGGCAAAAAAAAAAAAAAAACCATTGTGGACTTTTTCCAAAGATTAAGTACTAAATTACAGTGGACTGAGAGAAACCTACCAGCTGCAAAACACTGTGGCTTTTATCATTTATATGTAAATAACATATTGAGGTATAGAAAAAGAGGACAAAATGAGGATTTTACAAGCACATCTTATAAAATCAACAAAAATTGGGGGGATAAATACAGCAAGTACAGAAAATTGGCAGCAATGATTCAGAGGCACCCATTCTTCAAGATACCTATCTTTTCCAGTTTCCAGTCATGTCTGTATTATGCTTTTACATAATGTAAAATGTTATTCAAACATTTTTCTGATAATTTAATTTTGAAGTGGAGCTCACAGGTAAAGAACAGAAATGAGAAGGGGATTTAGTATAGAACCTATAGTCAGCTACTGCAGTCAAAAGGAACTTGTCAATCTTCACTTCGTTGTAGAATATTACTTCATTTTACTGAAGACTGAACACATGTAAAGTCAGATTGGCAATGCTGAGAGTCATCCAAACACTTTATCTTAAGCCAGTATGTATTTAGAAATAAAATGGTATTTCTCAAAAGCATCTCATAGGAATATAATATGATACTGAGAAGCTTTCACAGGGATAATTATTTTTCTTAAAGTTGTTTCAAGCATGAACATTTCCAAAAGACCCTGAGAAATACATAAGAGTATTAATAATAGGGACATTATTAATAAACTTATCACTAACATAATTATTATAATAAAATAACAGAGACACAGATTCCTCATGGACTCGGGAACCCCCAACTACATTTTTATACTTGGGATAAACAGTGGAAAAGGTGGGAATCCATATACAACCTCCCTTTTCTTTTTATAGTGCATCTTCATGAAAAGTAGACAACCTAAAAGCATATCCTCTGAAATTCAGTAACATTTATTACAATTGCTATAAAATTCATTTAGCAAGGCTTTACCACCTCCAACTCATTGTAATAGCTCTGGTTACCACAGGAATTGTTACTCTGCCAGACTATGAAGGGGAAAAAGTATTCAGGGGCTTTTTTTGGGGGTGGGGGATAAATTATTCAGGATTAATTTGCCTACTAATCTTCACTGAAAAGAGAAAAAAATCTCTTGAAAAACTTCCTTCTAGACGATGATCAGGTCACTGACTCTGTTCTAAGGAGCAGGTTGGCCAGTTCCGGTGAGCCTCTCTTCTGCTCTCTTCCACCTGAGACTCTCCAACTCTTGCTAGTACTGGAGATAGAGGTGAACACTCAAGGGTAAAAAACAACTCCTCAGTACAAAATGGACAACCACACCAACAAGAGGCTTGCACATACGCCCAAAGAGAGAAAATAGAGAAGCAAAAAGGAGACAGCGACTTCTCAAGCACCAGTTTTCTCACTCCATTTTAGGAGAGCCAAGGCATTTGGGACAATTGCTCACCAACTTGGACAGATGAACACAGCCAGTGAATCCACAGTTTCTGCTCTCTTTTTTGCAATTTCCTCATTTCAGATGGCCTGTCTAGCCCCAGTTAGTGTTAAGTTCACTATGTCTTTGTCTTCACACATCAGTAATCAATTAAGTAGAGAAAACTAAAGCTAGAGACTTCTAGTGTTTTACTAGAAAAATGTTAACTGGTGACTATACTGTGCATTTGCTGCCATGTTTAAACCCAGCTGTTATTTGTTGAAAAGTAATGCGTGTTAGGGATTTCAGAAAATAATGGAGTTCATCGGTAAGAGTTGTACCAGAGGTTTGGGAAACTGACCCCATCTGGCCTGTGTAGCTCAATGCATATGGCTTGGGGTCCCCTCCCAGGCATCCTTCCAGGTGCAGAGAGCCCGGGCCACATGATGCAATGCTTGATTTCCTCTAGCCCTACCTCGGTCTCTAACTGTGTCTCATATGTAAGTTTTTTTCTCCCCAGTAAGGTCTATATGATATTTAAAGAGACAGATTAGGCAGTGGGTCTAGGTGGAAGGCAGCAGCTAAGAGCATGGGCTTTAGAGAGCCAAGGGGATGGTGAGACATGGGCCAAGAAGGCAAGGAGACCGGAAGGGAACCTAGACTCAGTACTGGCTTCACACTTGTTTCAGAGCTCTTCTTGCCTTTGGGGGCAGGACTCATGTTTTTATTTCTGTTCTAGCTTTTTCAGTGCTTATATATAATGTCCTAAGCAAGCAAGAGGAATCAGACTTACTAACTTGACTTGATTTTCAAGGTCATTTCTCTTAAGACTGGCTAAATCACTGAACTAGGGAAATGAAGGATGTAAGGTAACTTAGGGGGAGCATACTGACTGTGGAGTCATCTGTCTAATCTGCAGCCTGCTGCGTGGTACTGCTGCCCACCAGCTCCCTCAATAAAGATCTTCAGCTAAGCCAAAATGAAACTGCTCTTTGGGAGAATGTGACTTTCTAATGGTTATACAATGTTAAAATAAGAGTATTTGTTGAAATGCATTGATTTTTGTAAGTGAAAGATAACCAAACAATAATTCATATGTTAACTATACTTATTCATTTAAGCTCATTTTACTTTTTAATGCATTTTAATTTAGCAAAATTGTTCATTCAACAAGCATTTGTTGAATAGCTACTATAAGCACAGATTTCTGCTAAGGTACTGTATGATACATAAATATAAGACATTCAGTGGTCTAGCAGCATTACGTAACCTAGGAGGGGATCTGATCATAGTTGATAGAATCCCAGCTCATGAGTTACTGGGTATGTGGCCTTGCCTAAGTTACCTAGCTTCTCTACATAACTGTTTCTCTATATGTGAAATGGCAAGGGTAATAATCTCTACCCTGCGGGACTGTTGTAAGGATTAAATGGAATAAGTACAATTCCACATAATAACCACTTAATAATTATTAGTTATATATTTTTTACCTGTTATATATTTTTAGTATAATATATATGGAGCATAGAGGCATGGGGATGTGTAGACTAATATATACATACATGAATACATTCCAGATAGGTTCATGTTCTTGATGAATGAATGTAGATTTCCAGTGTTAAGATGTTGGCTCAAACATTATGGTAAAATATATATAATCTAACATGTCTGTACTTTTATCGAAACGGACAGAGTCTAAAGTATCGCCTGAAAGTGTTTCAAATTGTTATGGAACAAAGGACAACGATAACTAATAGATTTTGTCTACATCACTCTTATATAGTATCTATACATTGGGGTCTTATAGCCAAATACAGCCACTGAGATGGTAGCTCAGTGAATGTGGTCTGTGACATCACCGGGGTTCTGAACAGAGTGAATAAACAATTAGAGAATTAATAATAACTGATCTCGGTGATATGCTATGAAGATCTGAAGCTTAGACTTTTTGTTTGTGTGAAAATAATCTTAAATTAAATCCATGTGCAATTACGGCAATAGATCTGTTTTTAAACTAAGCACTGTGATGGTAGATAGAGGGAGCTACAGCATCTGCATGAAGGTAACATTTATAAGGGAGTAGATGAGATCATTCAGGACAACCAAAAGCTTAAGGGAGGGTTTAAAGGCAAAGCTTACAAATCTCCTCTTTGGCGTCTCATTTGTCTTTATATAGCTCCTGAGACAACCATTTCTTTTTGTCCATTTATTCTTTTGTAATATTCTGTATTTGTAAAACATTATGTAATTTACAAATTATATGTTTATACATGTATTTTTACACAATCTTTAGGATGAAACGTAAGGCAAGAACCAGCACCTCTGTTTGGAAAGCAGATAACTAAAGCCCAGAGATGTCAAGTCACTTGGTAGAATAGTGGTTATGTAACACATAATTGCATGTACCTGTCAGCTCACCATGAATGTCACCATAGAATATGCATATGAAGTACTTACAACAAATGTATTCTCCCTACCCCAATATCTGAGTACAATAGATAGGAATAAAAGTTTAGACCCTGGAAATAATTATAAACGAACACTAAAGGCACAGACTCTGAATGACCAGGTGAAAACTGGCCCCAGATGTCACCTGCTTACTTTTTTCTCCCAAAACTGTTTTAATAAGAAGAGGTTTGTGACTTGTTTACTCTAATTCTTGCAGGCTTGCTATTTCAAGAATCAGAATGTGGTAGTTTTTTTCACATGGAAAGGACCACCGAGTCCAGGAAGGCCTGCTATGTGGTTAAAATGAAAAAAATGTGGTCACAGAGGACACAGGAAAAAAACTTCTCAAATGGAAAAATCATGGTGTAAGAAATTAAGACAGGATTAGGGAAGGAGAAGGAGAAAGGGAGACACCTGTTTTGCAAGTATGAAGCCAAGTATGAAGGTAGCCTATACAATCCATTCATTATAAAAGCTGTATTCGTGGATGATAATCACTAGCAGATCAGACCCTGACACTCTCACTTAGGAAACTTAGCCCAAACAAAAGTGAAAATCCTGCCATCTATCTGAAAAGCCCTGCCTGGCCAATCAACAAGCCAAGGAGGAGGCAATGCCAGATGCTGTCATTCATTGTCAAATGGAGTCAGAAGCTTACTGCGTGAAAACACAAAGACATTTCACCAGCCCAGATTCTACTAGCACTGGGCACAGTGGCAAGGCCTAATCAAAACAGTTTAAATATACCTCCTTGTCTCAGCTTCTGTGTATTTATCTGTAAAGTTGTAGAAAAGTTTTGGGATATTCTGAAGAGCACACAAGGCATTCATTAGTCTCTCATTCTCACTCTACAAGTGTAGAGATTTATTTTTGCACTGAACTTGGCAAACTAGTGATAGAGTTCCAACCTCCCCAAGCTTCTACATGTTTATTCCAGGTTTTCTGGGAAGATGCCTTTCCCCTTTTCATGAAAGTTCATGTGCTAATCTCCAATGGAAACAAAGTGACATTTCTTATAACTGCTGGCTGTTGGGAAGCAATTGCAAAGGGAGTGCCTTGAAACAATTAGTTCTCTGTAACTGATTATTTAACAATGTGTATTTCCCAAGAGCTGTTTAGCTTCAAAAGGAAGCAGCTAAGACTAAATATGTACTGCATCTAAGCAGACACCTGCACTAATTCTCACAGAAGAAAATTAAAGGAGGATCATTAATTTTCTATTCCATTTGCAATGAGCTCTATATGTTTTCATGAGCAAAGAAACATATTCCATTTGTTATGATACCTCAGGACTATTTGCATTTGGGAAAATCTCTTCACAGAAGATGGCTTTAGTTTTAAAACTGAAATTCAACACATAACAAGAGATACACTGAAAGCAAGGAAGGAAGAAAGCAAAGAAGGAAGGAAGAGGGAAGTTAAGGAGAGAGGGAAAGAAAGGATGGGGGAAAACTGGAAAGAAACACTATTTTTCTGTGTAAGAAAAATGGTTTAGGTGTTGAAGGTATGCTAAGTGGCCACCAAAGAACAGTAAAAAATGTAGAAGAAACTGTTCCCACCTTTGAGTCACTGATCTTCCAGCCATTTAGCCATTTAAGACATGAGGCTGGGAGTGAGAATGATTTTAATTGCCGATCTTAAACTGAACATAGGCTGCATATTTTTAGCTACAAATTCCATGTTGTAACTCCCTTCTCTGAAATAGCAAATGATTCGAAAACTGCCAGGGAACAAACATCTCGAGACCAGATGCTTTCATAAACAAGCCTGTGTAAGCCTGTTACAGAGACAGTCAAAGAGGACTCAGAAGAATGTGGTCTCATAACTCATATCCTGAGAAGTGTCATACCCAACACGTGGAGAGTGCTACTCCCTTGCCAGCTTATGCATTCTAAGAAAAGTGCATTTCAGCTTTCGGAAAGCTTCTTCTATGTATATGAATCTTCTCCAAAAACGTATTTTCCAGCATCTCTAAGGAGCTCATTCCTGGTACTGCTGGCTATCGTCTTTCATGGGATTCCCCACATGTAAGAAGAGTGAACTTTTGACATAGCAAATGTGAGAAAGTCCTAGAAGAAAACCTGAAATAAATGATATACATAATAAGCCTGAATCTGCCTAGTTCAGGTTAAAAATAGTAAACTATTTCAGAATGTAATTAAGGTAGCAGTGACATGTAAAATGTGCAATGAGTAGAGCATAGGCATGGACCCATCAGCATGGCTGTAGGAGCACTGGAGGAGGGTCCTTGTGGCTCCCAGGCTGCCAAGTCGCTTTAAAGTTCTTAGAAGTCTGGAGATGCTTCTAGCTTAAGTGGCCTGAAGCCTGGGACACATGCAGGGGGTTTAACCAGTAGCTTTTTCAAAATTTTAAAAACTGCTAGGGTTCTTCCTGTGCCTACCAGCGGAGTTATCAGCCTTGGTGATTACTCCTGTTAACTGTTATATGAATTTAGAAATACCCTGCACTGAAGAGTTTAAGAAAGTTGTAACCTGTAAGTATTAGCATAAATCTTCTTAGATATGACAAATGCATTTTTTCAAAAAAAATAGAGGTTATTGGATTACTGGGTTAAGGAATTAAGAAAAATATTAAAACACTTCTTTCTAAATTTCTTGTGGACCATATAGAGACATTTGGTTATATGATGGATCCCAAGGTTATTCATAATAAAGTGATGTCACATGGATGCAGTTTCCTAGTGGCTTGAAAAATAGCTGTCTTGGCCTTGTCCAAGCTTGTATCAGTGAACAAGAAAATTTAGGAAATATGTATAGTGGGCTACTGTTACTTTGGCCTGCCTAGCACTGTTGCCCCCTTTCACTGGGAAGGAACCCTTCCCCCTGGGGGGAATTCCATTCCATGTGGTTTTTGTGAGATTAGCTCAATCCCTCCCACCACTGGAGTCTGCTTATGAGCCAGTCCTGGCCAGAGTATCTGTCACCATGTGGCTGGCTTCTGGATGGACTATTGCCTGTGCAGTGGTTTGACAGGTTGCATTGGCTACCATTTTAATCTTATGGTTTATATTTATTTAATTCCCACTGGTTGGTTCAATTTCAGATTTCAGGTGTCCAAACTCCATTGCATCCCACTAATCTCTCTCTAAGCAATTTTCTGGCCATCTTCCAACCTACCAGTCTGTTATTTACTCTCTGCCTAAAAACTGCTCCACACTTTTTAGATTTAACTTGAGCTTTCAACTCATTCCTCTCAACAAATGTCTTTGCTTTCTGACTTTCTAGAGAAAAGCAAGGACATTAGATGCAAATTCCAACTTTCTACATCTTTGCTCCAAAAAAGTTTTTCCATGTTCACCTATCCTTCCTTCTTTCCCTAGCCTCAGAAAAAGAAACAGCTCTTCTCCTCCCTCACATAAGCTTTCTATCACTTCTGTTCGGGCTCTGTCCATGAGCTTGCTGGGCAGTGAGTCTTTCTTCTACTTATCAGTTTCTTCTTCCGTGTTGGTTCTTTTCACAAGAAAACAAAAATAGTCACCTTTGAACCAACCAACCAACTTTCCTTCTGAAGCTATTTCTATTTGTATTCTCCAATAAACTGCTTGAATAATACAGAAGAACTGTGCTTTACTTCCATTATGCCATTCAATTAAATCAAACCATAATTCTAAATGGCATTTATCCCCATTTCACTGTTGAAGAAAGCAGAACTGAGGGAGTATCCATGACTCAGCTGAAGTCAACCAGACCTAGGCTGGTGGGGGTAGGGTCACGCTCTTCTATACCAGTGGTTCTCAGACTGTCCCTAGGCCAGCTGCATGGGCTTCATCACATGGGAGCCTATTAGAAAGGCAATTTCTCAGATTCTACCCAAATCTACTGTATCAGAAACTCTGGCTGTGGAGTATAACAATCTGTGTTTAGTAAGTCCTTCACATGATTTTGATGCAAACTACATCCAGGGAATCACTGAACTAGACCACGTTGCTCCTCAGTTCTCATCTTATTTATCTCTCTGCTATACTTTGAAGTTAGATATTCTTTTATTTTGAAGCTTTCTCTCCTAGCAGCAATTTAAAAACACCCTATCTTGATTCTTATTCTCTAACAATCTCTCACTCTCTTCCTATACCTCATTACATTGGTAGCTTTATTAAGTCTCCCAAATCTCATCATATTGGGATCCATCGTATAACCAAATGTCTCTATATGGTCCACAAGAAATTTAGAAAGAATCGTTTTAATATTTTTCTTAATTCCTTAACCCAGTAATTCAACCTCACTGCATATTGGCTAGGACCCTGCTCCTGATGCAATCTCCATGCTGACAAAGGTGTCAGTGCCCAGCCATTCACCCAGCCAGGCATTTCTAAGTGACGTCACTCTCTGGCACTCCACCTGCCTACATTTAATGGGCTAGCCAAATTTCATTAATATAATTTTTACAACAATTCTCAAACCTGTCACCTACTCTGTACTCCCAGGTGTGCCAGAACATCATAAACTGGACAATGGCCATAGCCTACCATGCCTGGAGCTTCTCCCCTTTTCAGTACCCTCCTGAACAATGTTTCCAGCTGTTCTTCCACAAACTAGGTATGAGCATGCCATACCAATTTAACATTAAAATTTTTTTAAACTAACAAAAATTTAAAAATCAGAACAAAGTAAACAAAAGCCCCAACTTCAATGGCTTTTCACTGCTTGAAAGCTGAAGTTTAATATCCCATTTTGAGTATGGTAATATGGCACTGAAGCCAACCTAACATACTGTCTTCCCCTCCCACAACTGCCTTTCTAACTACAACCCCCTCCATCCCCCACTGTAACCCTTTGTTTAACCTATACAAAATTAATCACTTTCTCTGTTTGCAGCCCAGGCTAACACTGTTTTCTCTGCCTGAAATACCCATCTCTAACCACACACTCATCATTTATTTCATGAACATTAAAGGTGTTACAAACTCATGAGCAGGTAATCTGAATGAATGAAGCCTATTAGATGTGATGAGGTCACACGTCCCCTCCAAGGGGTTGGTGAAGGGTCCCCACCAGTAAGATGGCGAACTTCCGGCTTCTTTTCGGGGTCCTCGGTTCCCGCCGGCGCCACCTGAAGCCCAATCACCTCTCGCCCCCCTCCCAATCCCAGCACCTAGCCAACAGCCACCAGCCCTGTAGAAGTAACACCACAATCACCCTATGCCCCATCCTATATAACCCAGCACCTTTCCCTAATAAAGTGGAACTCTCCGGTGAATTGCTGTTGTGTGTCGCTCCTTTCCTTTCATTGGTGCCGAAACCCGGGAGACGGGACACCCCAACTGGGCCCCGTCTTCCCCCAACACCAGCAGCAGCTTGCCCTCGTCCTCTTTTTCCGGCGCTGGCTCATCACTCTCACCACTCCTCTCTGGCCTTTAGGTAAGTCCCCCCCCGCCACCCCCCCCCCCGGGGTGGGCCACTCTTCCCTGAGCTATCGCAGTGCCATTGACCGTGATCGTCCGGCAAGGCCCTGACGCTCGGGGACGAGGAGGGAACGCTCCCCGCCTCAGGCCTTCACGACTGCGGCGGACCCTCAGGCCCCTCCTCCAAAAGCCATAAACCCCCGCCTCAGCTGAAACTTTTTAAGCAAAATTTCCCCGGGGTGGGCCACTCTTCCCTGAGCTATCGCAGTGCCATTGACCGTGATCGTCCGGCAAGGCCCTGACGCTCGGGGACGAGGAGGGAACGCTCCCCGCCCCAGGCCTTCACGGCTGCAGTGGACCCTCAGGCCCCTCCCCCGACAGCCATAAATCCCCGCCTCAGGCCTTCACGGCTGCAGCAGACCCTCAGGCCCCTCCTCCAAAAGCCATAAACCCCCACCTCAGGCCTTCACAGCTGCAGCAGACTCTCAGCCCCCTCCCCCTCCAACAGCCATAAATGAGGTGACTCCTTTGCGGATGAGAACGCTCCCTTTCCCGCCCCCTCCTCCTTCTGTTCCGTCCGCAGAAACCTGTTCAGTCTGCCGAAAACGCCTAGCGCTAGGTACCTCGTGACTCCGGCACTCTGCCTTCTTAGGGAAGTCTGGGTGACGACCCACACTTCCCAAGAAATTCCGACTCGTATACGAGTTTCCGCAGACCACCAAGGATCATTGGGGACGCCCTTTGTCTCCTTGTGGTCTGCCTCCAGTCCGAGGATCCCCGTTCGTCTTCCCCTGTTTGTCTCCCTCTCTGTCCTTTAGCCATTTTGTCTCCTTGTGGTCTGCCTACAGTCCAAGGATCTCCGTTTGTCTTCCCCTGTTTGTCTCCTTCTCTGTCCTTTAGCCATGGGAGCCTCCTCATCCCTCCCTGAAAGTTCACCTCTTGAATGCCTGCTTAAGCATCTGGCTACCCTCTCCCTGACGCCTGATATAAAACCAAAACTTCTCCGTAAATATTGCTCCCAAGATTGGCCGACATACCCCCTAGACAATAACAACCAATGGCCCGCAGGGGGAACTCTTGATCCTAACATCACTCGCAATCTCTTTAACTACTGCCAGCGCCTGAAAAAATGGAAGGAGATTCCCTATATCGAAGCTTTTCGCCTCCTAGCTCAAAATCCCAGCCTCTGCACCACCTGCTCCCCGCCCCAAGTTCTCCTAGCCTGCAAGCCGTCTCCCTCCCCTCCACACACTCCCAGTCCCTCTTCAATTACCTTTGACCCGGCCGACGAGCCTCCGCCATACAGACTTCCCCCTTCAGCCCCTCCCCCTCCTACAACCCCTCCACCCTCCGCTGCCGCCGCCTCTTTCCCCATGGCAGAAGCCTCCCGTCCTCTCCCTTCCCCTTCTTCTCCTACAACAGCCCCTCCCCCTTCCTCTACCGCCACCACCGCTGCCGCTTTCCCCCCGGCAGAAGCTTCCCATCCTCTCCGTTCCCCTTCTCCTCCTACAACAGCCCCTCCCCCTTCCTCTACCGCCGCCACCGCTGCCGCTGCCAGCTTTACCGCCGCCACCCCCGCGGCAGAAGCTTCCCATCCTCTCCCTTCCCCTTCTTCTCCTACAACAGCCCCTCCCCCTTCCTCTATCGCCGCGGCCACCTCCACCCCCGCAGAAGCCTCCCATCCTCTCCCTTCCCCCTCCTCCACCATCTCCTCCTACACCTCACCACCTCCTCCTCCGTCCCCCTCACCTTACCCCCTCCCGCAAATCGAGCCTGAGCCTTTCAGCCCCCCTCTAACTAAGTTCCAAGAGCCTCGTCCGTCTTTGCCCCCTCAGATTCGGTCCCGAGAGCCTCCCAAAATTATCGCGGCTTTGCCCCCATTACCTGTTTCCCCTGCAAAGACTGAGCCAGAACCCTTCAGTCCCCCTCAGACTCGGTCCTGAGGGCCTCCCAAAATTATCGCCCCGCTCCGGGAAGTAGCAGGATCCGAAGGCATCTTGCGCGTTCACGTAACTTTCTCCTTAGGAGATTTAGCCCAACTAGAGAAACGCCTAGGTTCCTTTCCCACTGATCCCACGACCTACATCAGGGAGTTTCAGTGGACCCTCAGTCTTACAGCCTCACGCATCATGACATTTTCATGCTCTTGGCCAATACTCTCCTCCCTGAGGAGCGTAGACGAGCTTGGGACTTCGCCCAAATGCATGCTACCGAAACCCACAGGACTGACCCCACCTGTCCCCCTGGTCCCACTGCTGTCCCCGAACAAGACCCACACTGGGATTATAACACCGCTGTGGGTCTCCACTCTCGAGATATTTTTGCCTCCTGCTTAATAGCAGGTCTAAAAAAGGCAGCTCGTAAAGTAGTCAATTTTCAAAAGCTCCAAGACATAATTCAAAAGAGAGACGAAACCCCCTCCGAGTTCTTAGATAGACTCACTCAAGCCCTATTACAGTATACCAGCCTGGACCCAGAAACACCTGAAGGAAGACAGGTTCTTATGACATACTTCCTAGCTCAAAGCTACCCCGACATTAAAGCTAAACTCAAAAAGTTAGAACAGGGCCCCGCTACCCCACAGACTGAGATCGTAACAGTGGCCTTTAAAGTCTTCCATAACCGGGAGGAGGAGAAAGAACGCCGTAAACAAAAAGCTGATCAGGCCAATTTCCAGATGTTGGCCCAGCTGATAAAACCACAACCTGGGCGCCCCTCTACAGACAAGCCCCCCCCAGGAGCTTGTTTCAAGTGCGGAAAAGAGGGACATTGGTCAAGGGCATGCCCCTCCCCCAGATCTCCTACCACCCCATGCCCCAGATGCCACAAAAAGGGCCACTGGGGGTCTGATTCCCCAACCACCCGAAGGGGAGGCTGGACGAACAACCCCCATCCTAAGCCCACCCTAGTGGGGCTGGCAGAAGAAGATTGACGGGGCCCGGGGGCTTCTCGCCCGACCATTTCCATCACCAAACAGGAGCCCAGGGTTACTTTAACAGTAGACAGTCGCCCCATCTCCTTCCTCCTGGTTACAGGAGCCACCTTCTCAGTCTTGCGAGAATATCGGGGCCCTACCACGCCAGCCATTACTCCTATAGTCGGGGTAGGAGGTAAACAGATTTTCCCATTAAAAACCCCCCCCTTTTATGCACAATCCTAGACAGTCCCATACCTTTCTTCCACTCCTTCCTAGTTATGCCCCAGTGTCCCATCCCTTTACTAGGACGGGACATCCTTTCCCTCCTCCACGTTTCCATAACTATATCCAATCCCACAGCCCCCAGTACTCCCTTTCTGATGGCCCTCATAGCCGACAACCCCCCTCTACCCAATGAAAGCTCCAGTTCTGCCCTTATACACCCTGTAAATCCCAAAGTTTGGGACATTACAAGCCCCTCCATGGCCCTGTCCCCCTGCCTCTATCAAATTACGTGACCCCTCTCAGTATATCTGTCAGGCCCAATACCCCCTAACCACTTCAGCCCTCATAGGCCTCCAACCCATCATTCAAGATCTCTTAAACAAAAACTACCTCAGACCCGCTCACTCCCCATTTAAGACCCCCATATTAGCTGTGAAAAAAAACAACGGATCTTTCCGCCTTGTCCAAGACCTTCGCCTCATCAACATGGCCGTTGTCCCTATCCATCCCTTAGTTCCAAATCCATACACCCTTTTATCACAGATCCCTGCTTCTGCATCCCACTTCTCAGTCCTAGATCTCAAGGACGCATTTTTTTCTATTCCTCTAGACCCTTCCTCCCAAGATTTTTTTGCCTTCACCTGGACGGACCCATACACCAGACATTCTGTACAGCTTACTTGGACAGTTTTACCACAAGGCTTCCGAGATAGTCCCCATATTTTTGGACAAGTCCTAGCTCAAGACCTCAAACAGTTTCACCATGATCACCCCGAGTCCACTTTATTACAATATGTAGATGATCTTCTGCTCTGCAGTCCCTCGTGGGAACAGTCTCAACTTGACACTGCGTCTCTACTTAACCTTCTAGCTTCCAGAGGTTACCGAGTATCCCCTGTCAAAGCTCAAATCTCTTCCCCTTCTGTCACTTACCTTGGATTCCTTCTGTCTCAGCAAAGAAAGTCCATTACCTTAGACAGAAAACGACTCCTCTCTGACCTGCCCGTTCCCAAAACCAAGACAGAAATCCTTTCCTTTCTAGGCTTGGCTGGGTATTTTAGAGCGTGGATCCCTAACTTCTCCCTGTTGGCAAGACCCCTATACGACCTCAGCAAGGGCCCCCCTGAAGAACCATTATCATCCTCACCCCGACACTCCTTCATTAAGCTCCGTCAAGCCCTTGTAAAAGCTCCAGCTCTCCATCTCCCTGATTTGTCAAAACCCTTCTCATTATACATTCATGAGAGGTCCAGTCAAGCTCTAGGAGTCCTAGGCCAATATTATGGCCCATCCTTTGCCCCAGTAGCTTATCTCTCCAAGCAATTAGACCCCACAGTTCGGGGATGGGCCCCCTACCTACGGGCATTAGCCGCTGGACAGCTCTTGCAGAAAGAAGCTCACAAACTAACATTCGGAGCGCCCCTTACCATTCTGTCCCCACATCACCTAAAAGATCTCTTAACCTACAAAAGTTTACAGACTCTCCCCCCCTCCAGACTCCTGACCTTACTGTCCTCTTTCCTCCAAAATCCAAACATTTCTTTCCTCCCCTGCCCGCCCCTAAATCCGGCCACTCTTCTTCCTCTGCCCTACTCTCCTCATACTCCCTCGCATGATTGCCTGGAAGCCCTTCACAACTTCCTTCCGTGCCACTCCACGATCTCTGAAGGAGCCCTCTCACACTCCGACCTCATCTGGTTTACTGATGGGTCCTCCTTTAAACATGAGGGCATCCACTACTCAGGATATGCAGTAGTCTCCCTCGAAGATGTCATTGAAGCACGAGCCCTACCCCCTGGTACAACCAATCAGCAGGCTGAACTCATTGCAGCCACCAGAGCTTGCACTCTGGCCCGGGACACGTCTCTCACATTGTACACTGACTCCAAGTACGTATTCCACATTCTCTTGTCCCACCCGGCAGTATGGAAAGAACGAGGCCTCCTCACCACAAAAGGGAATTCCATAACTAATTCAGCCTTAATTACTAAACTTTTAGAGGCTTCACAACTCCCACACCGACTAGGCATAGTCTACTGCAAATCACATCAAAAAGACGACTCCCCCATTGCAAGAGGTAACAACAAGGCCGACAGAGTAGCCCGGTCAGTTGCCCTATCAGAAAACGCACCAGACAACAATCCGTCTGCCCTTGCAGTTTTAGCCTTATCACAAGACGCCCTCTGCTCTCAGGACAAAGAGTCTCTCTTCCGCCTCTTACATGACCTGTTCCATCCCAGCCCCCAATCCTTAATTCATTTTTTACAATCTTTTTTTCCTCTTTCTCCTGAAGACAAAACCCTACTTAACCAAATCACCTGCAAGTGCACCATCTGCCAACGCACTAACCCTAATACCCCCGTCAAAGCCCGACCCTTCCCAGCTCATCAAGCAAGGGGTAATGTCCCCGCTGCAGATTGGCAAATAGACTTCACTAACATGCCCCCTGTACGACGTACCAGATACCTACTCGTGCTAGTAGATACATTTTCAGGATGGGTCGAAGCTTTCCCCACCACTAACAAACGAGCATCCGTAGTTGCCTCTATCCTCCTCACCCAGATCTTTCCTAGGTTCGGGATGCCCACTTCCCTCCAATCAGATAATGGCCCTGAGTTCACTGCCCAAATTATCCAAAACCTCTCCAAGTCACTCTCGCTCCCCTGGCATTTACATTGTCCTTATCGACCACAAGCTTCAGGAAAAGTAGAAAGAGCCAATAGGACTCTAAAGGACATCCTGACCAAACTATCTCTAGAACTACACCTTGACTGGGTTCGCTTACTTCCCTTAGCTCTACTCCGCATTCGAGCCCTCCCAAAGAAACCTTCCTTCTTGTATCACCCTTTGAAATCATGTACGGCCGCCCGATTCTACCCCCGGGGCTCCCTTCCCACAAAGGACCAATTCCTCCCAATATAGCCCTTCCACTACTCTCTCTCCTCCGCACCGAATTGTGGAAATATCAAGATTGGCTCCTTCCTGATCCATCCGCCTCCCAAAATCCTCCTGTCTTACAGCCCGGCCAACTAGTGTTTTATAAGCCGCCAGAAGATCAGCCCTCTCTCACCCCGAAATGGGAAGGTCCACACCCAGTTATTCTCTGCACCCCCTCGGCCGCCAAGCTCTCACTGCCTGATAACTCTGTCACCCCTTGGATTCATATCTCCAGGTTGAAACCAAATACCCAAGACTCACCTTCTCTGGACACCCAAGACCCATCAGTCACAATCCAGAGTCCTTCGGATACAGCCCAAGACGCTGTCTACTCTACCACGCCTCATCCCTCTGATCCCTTGAAGCTCTGCATATCCCGTGCACCCTCTTTGCCATCCATACCTGAATCATGACTTTTTCCTCCTTTACTGCTCTCTCGCTTTTTTCCCTCATTCCTATTATCTTCCCTGCCGCCCCACCCTCCTTTGTATGGCGATTCAAAGTCAAGCAGACTTACGCACAGCATCAAACAAAAGTTACTGCCCTCATTGCCACATCAGACTGCCCTCTGAAAGGCTGCTCTGAGCCTTTGTACCTCCACTTTCCTCCCTTCACTGAAGTATTCATTTACAGCTACCTTTATTCTCCCTACCTCTGCTTCCTCTATGACCAAAGACAAGCCTATTGCAGGCGATGGCAAGACACCTACGGGGGATGCCCCTACTGGTCTTGCACCATTCACTACATGGGTGACTTCCAGTACCCACAGTATTACTCCTCCAACCGTTTCATGAAATATCCCAACGGCTCATTCTCCTTATTAATCCCAGATCCCTGGGACTCTCGATGGGCTGCTGGAGTAACAGCCTCAGTTTACTACAAGGGGTCCTCGACCCCCCATGGTACCCTTCATATCTCTCGAGAGTATGTTCCCTCTCGCTCCCAGATCTCTCAAGTTGCATCAGATATCAGACATTCCGAAAAAGTCATTATTCAAACTCTTGACGGCGCCTCTTCATCTTCTTATTCCTCCTACTCTTGGTTACAGCTCATTCAAGACACCACCATCTTTCTCAACCACACCCTCAACACCGCCAATTGTTTCTTGTGCGCATCACTACAGCGCCCACTGCTGGCCGCCGTGCCCCTCAATATTTCCAACTACTCCTTCCATGCAGAAGGACAACCCCTCCGTCCCCTGGCAGACATACCCCTGTGGGAACCAGAATACCCAGATAATCTCACCATCCACCACTGTGTAGGCCCAACTCCACCCCCCTCCAGTGCACTTCACTGCCTCTCTATCTACACCCCTACCTCCGGCTCTAAGACTTTTACGCAACCAGGACACTTCTTTTGGTGTAATGGCAGCCTTTTCAACTCACTACCTCTCAACTCTGATACACCCTGCATTCTCGTCACCCTAATCTCACAGCTTACACTTTACAGCATGGCAGAATTCCTTGAGCTCCAACCTCCCTTGCACTCGCGCACAAAAAGGGCTGCTTTCCTTCCCATCATGGTCGGTATCTCTTTAATCACCTCAGCCATTGGGGTGGGGTTTTCGGGAGGAGCCTTGGGTCACTCTCTATGGGCAGTTAGAGATCTCGACGCCAAACTTGAGGGAGCCCTGACATCCACTGCCGATTCCCTAGCCTCTCTCCAAAGACAGGTCACTTCGCTAGCTAAAGTCACCCTTCAAAACCGGCGGGCCCTAGATCTGCTTACAGCCGAGAAGGGCGGCACCTGCGTCTTCCTCCAGGAAGAGTGCTGCTATTACATCAACGAATCCGGCATTGTAGAAACTGACATCACCAAACTCACTGACCTTGCCTCCAGCCTCCACTCTGCTTCCAATTCCAACCCATTCTCTTCAATACTAACAAACCCCCTCCTCACCTGGCTCTGGCCCATTGCAGGCCCCATAATAGTCATTCTTCTCGTCTGTCTCTTCTTACCCTGTATAATAAAGTTCATCAAATCCCAAGTCGGAAAAATCTCTAATCAAGCTTTCAACCAGCTTTTACTCAGGAACTACCAGCTTCTGGCCACGGAAGACCCCTCACCCTCACGTGACCTCCTCACCACATGCTGAGATGGACCCCTCTCTCCGCTGGAAACTGTTCCTGGAAACAACGGCCGCAGACGCCTGGCTCCTGACACCCGTATCCTCTTGGCACCATTGGAATCAACAGGTCCTCGACCTATGGTTACAGGGAACCTTCATTGATTTCCAACCTGAAGAAGTCCACATCTACTCATCCTTACTGTGGGGAGTCCTATCAACCCTTTCCTCCCAATCCTCAAACCCTCACTCCCTTCTCCGCCCCTGTTCAGCAGGAAGCAGTCAGAGAGAAAGCAACGTCCACAAACCCACAGAGGAGAAAGTGGGGAATGAAGGGTCCCCACCAGTAAGATGGCGAACTTCCGGCTTCTTTTCGGGGTCCTCGGTTCCCGCCGGCGCCACCTGAAGCCCAATCACCTCTCGCCCCCCTCCCAATCCCAGCACCTAGCCAACAGCCACCAGCCCCGTAGAAGTAACACCACAATCACCCTATGCCCCATCCTATATAACCCAGCACCTTTCCCTAATAAAGCGGAACTCTCCGGTGAATTGCTGTTGTGTGTCGCTCCTTTCCTTTCAGTTGGTACCTACTCAGGACTCAAAACCTGCTGCCAAGCAAGCACAGCTGTTAAAGAAAGGTCAGAAATTCAAGTTTTTATGTGAAACCTCTCAATTTAAAAGGTTTGCAGCAAATATTTAAAAAAATCTAAAACACTGTGTGCCCACCAAATAAAATGCATCGGCAGGCTGCTAGCGCGGACCTTGGCGTTGGTTCCACTGGACTCCAGGGATTCAAAGGTGGCTGCAACTGGGCCTCTGACCTGAGCGGCTCACTTCTGGGGCTCACCTCAGAGGCTAGCACGGGCAAGGGTAAACGGGCTCTTATAACTCAAACCAAGCACTCGGCTCTCACAACACTTTGTTTACATGGCACCTGACATAGTCGACTCACACAGTTAATTAGTCATCAGATCATAGAGGAGCAGGGCCTAGTCTTCCGGCAGCAGCTACCACACTGTGCTAGTAGTAGGTGCTTAATTACCATTATCGCTGTTGAGAACCGTCTAGGTATCAACTTGAATCACCTTGATTCCAGACTTTTAGGTTACTTTTTGTTTTTCTCCTTCCTAAATCAATACAATGTTTGATTAGGCATCCTGCTGTAAGATATGATCTCACTAAAGAATTTGTCTCCTAACAAGCCTACCTAAAAATGCTTTTAAGTGGTATGCTATAATTAGTTGTATGCTCTAATACTAATAAGTTCTTCTACACATGCTCCTATTGCAAGATGGTGGTCAAAATAAGGTCTGTTTAGTGGTATCTCTGGTAAATTCAAGAAATTATTTTGGTCGAGGACAGATCTTTTCACTTTGGAAAGTATGGAAAATGAGTTCATCTGTTCCATTTGTTAATTTCAGGGTGCGACTTTTTTCCATTTAACAAAAGCACTAAACAAGTCAGCTTTAATTTTTGCTACAGTTATATAATTTCTAGTTATGCTATCCAATTACCCTCACAAAACGAATTTAAGCTGGGCACTGCCAGACTTAGAGGGTGTCAATCATGTTTCAGTGAACCAAAACACTCTCATTTCACTAAGCACCAGGCTTAAGAGAGGACTGCTTGAACATCAATGTCTATTCCGTTCCTCAGCTGATCTAATTTCTACACAACCAAAGATAGTGTGTAGGTTCTCCATGGCTGCTATCTGTAAAGTTTATAGCCATCAATCCTGCTGGAAAAGAAATATGTTTTTTGTAGTTACTCAGATGTTCTTAAAGGAGGGTAAATATTTTAAGTCTCCCCTATTTGTATAATCAACAAGTTAGCAGCTCAGCCATATTTTAGGTGTTAAATATTTAGCCCTCTACTGTTTTATTCTACAATTGTGCATGACATTACTGTGTGCATGAATTCACTGTTTGGACACTTGATTTCTTTATACTGAAACCCCAGGCCATGTTTTCTTTAGGGTACATGTGTGCCATTAGTAACCAAACCGTAAGGCTTACCTGCAGACTGTTGAAAATGACAAAAAGGACCAACATCCAGAAGTGTCTGTAAGCCATGTGCAGGCCTCCCCAAAGCCATGTCATAGAAATCAGGGCAAACAGATATAAAACCAGTGGAACTTCTGGAAATGATAAAGAAAAGAAACAAAATTTTTGAGCTTTGGAATTCTGCGTAGTCACACATATACCTAAAATTATTTTTGGCTCTGTTCCTGTGCTACTCTCTATGCCAAAGTACTCATTTTGAAAGAACAACCTTGGAAATCTAGTTCTTATGCCCAAGAAGAGAAGGCACATTGCTGAGTCCACATTCCTTCTGTTCTGCTGGTAGGCAGGGGGAAGGGGAAGAATGAGAACTGTTCCTCTCCTAGATCCCCACCTGCTGGAGGGTTCAGGAAGTGCCACAAACAACTGTGGACTGCAGTCACATTTCAACCCCAGGTAAATCTCCTTGAAAAAGGACTCCACCAGAAAATGGTAGGCAGCAGTGTGCTCCTGAAATTAGTGTAGTCAAACCAGACATTTTAAAACAGAAATAATACAAAAACCTGTTTGTGTGTGTTGGGAAAGTATGTGCCTGTCTCTTTTTTCTGACTGAAAAGACACCAAACTTCAAGGTTAAAAGCAAAGATGAAAGGACGGGTTCCCTACTGCCAACACTAAGCTTACTCTACCCAACATTTTCTCGTTCAATTTTGTTGAATAGTTTTTAGAACAGATTTCTTCAGGGCCAAGGGATTGTAATACCCTTCACACCTGTCTTTGATATCTGGGTTTTAGAATAATAACCTTAAAGAGGAGATTTTAATATTTAAATGACAAGCTGTATAAGATCCAGAAAGTGAATCAGATCTTAGCAGTTGCAAATAAACACATTTTCAAGCCATTGAAAGACAACGGGATGATGAACACCACCACCCCACTGCCACTCTCATGACAAACCTCAAAATCTACATATACCCACCTCTATTAGTTCATGCCTGAAATCCACATGTCCTCTGGAAATGTGACAATTAAATACAACAGTAGCAATTTTTAAATTATGTTTTGAAACTCAGAGTTACAGAAGAGTTGCAAGTACACTATGACAGTTTTTTTCCCCTGAGCCATTTGAAATTTGCCAACCTGATCTCCCATCATCCTCTGAATACATCAATGTGTATTTTCTACAAATACTTAATGTTTTCCTACATAAACACACTACAACTATCAAATCAGGAAAGTAACACCGATACGTTACTACCATCCTTTGATCCCATTCAAGATTTGTCAATTATTCCAATAATTTCCTGTGGCAGAAGGATTCAGCTGACATCACCGAGTCTGCTTTCACAGCAAACGGTCTCTCATTGGACTTTGGCTTTCCTGACTCTGCCACTTTCGAAGATTACCAGTCAGTTTTTCTTCTAGAGTGTGCCTCAATTTGGGTTTGTCTGGTGTTATGATTCAGATTATAAACTTTGAAAGAAATCACAGAAGTGATGCTGGGTTCTTATCAAAGCATTCTGCTGGGAGTCACAAGCATTTAGTGTGTCCCATTACTTAGCATGCTCATTGGGTCATTTGATTAGGGTAGTGGTTACCCAAATTCTCCACCATAAAGTTAGTCTACTTTCCTTTGTAATTAGTTAAGTATCTATATGGTATACTTCGCTAAGGGTTATGTAATAATAATAATGCTCAAATTGTTCTGAGCTTGATTGCTGAGAGCCTGTTCAAGATGGTTTCTGTGACTTTGGCTATGTCCTGTGGCATTTAGAAACCAAGATCTGGGGCTACATTGGCTCATTGCTCCTGGCGTGGTCCTGCTCTGTAGCCCTCTCGAGCAAGAGAATAAATGTCTGTCCACCTTTGCATTCACACACATACATTTTTATCTATATTTCTGTATCTATCTCTATATAATGAAAATCATTACTTTACACCAGTACTTCCAATTCCAATCCAACACCAATGGTTAATTCTAATTTTTCCCCTTTCCATTTTTGTAACTCCCTTCTCTGTTGTTAAGAAATCTCTTTCTCATCATTCTTAATATATTTACCTATTTGATCACCTGCCCTATTTGCCTGTACCTATCTCCTGATGCTGTCATCCCTTCCCTTGTACAGACGGCCTCTTAAACACACTCAGAGCCAGGCTGCACCCCTCATACGAGTGACTTCCTCACAGTGATGGGCTTCTGACACTCCATGCTTGAACACCCCCTGTGGATGCATACCCGGGATGGAATGTTTGGGAAGGGAAGAGAAAGGAAAGAAGGGAATGAGGGAGAGGAAACCTGGGCACTTTCATTTTTTTGAGAAGGAAAAAGAGGCTTTTAAAGGAGACCATGCTGATACCTTGTCAGATAGCCCTTCATAGAAAAATATGAAATTGTCTGAGTTATTATTATAACTGCACAGAGAAAATAAGAATAATACAAGACAAGGTTTATACAGATGAATAGTTACTTTGTCATTAATGCTGTATAGCAGGACAGGATTTAATTTTTATAAAATTTCATTTTTGTTTAATGAAATCATACAGTTTGATACAGAGCCACAGGCTTATTTTTACTTCTGACAAGATACCCAAATACTTAGGAAGCTGCCTCAGTGATGCTCACGAAATTTTTCAAAGATTAGGTATTGAGTATGGCAACTGCATTCTTTGCTCCGACAGTGAGAGTACAAAATTCTATTTATGGCTCTGTGCAGAGTACAAAAGGACATACGTATTTTGCATGAACAAGTAGGAACCAAATTTCCAAAATTTGGCCTGCATGGTTCTGTAAGTTTCTAGAGCCAAACAAGGGCTGTGTGCCGACAGAGCTCAGTGGGGAAGCCAAGGGTTCATACGGGGCCTGGCTAGAAACACCTAGGGCGCATGTTTTTCTGGAATTCTGAGAAGTGTGGTAGCTTGGTACCCCAGGTCAGAAAGTCTGCAAGGAAGAAAGCCAGTCACAAATAACTCAGCATACTGAACAATACACCCTGGGCTGCTTTTCTAGCAGCACAACAATTAAGACATTGTTTCAGGTAGAAAAAAACATACATATCCAGAGGCACATGCAGATTTCATAAAGTTTACAAAACTTGGAGAAGCTTCTTAAAAAAAAAAATTGCAAAAACATAATTAGGTATAAGATCTTGGGAGAGGCCCTGAAACTTAAGCTTTATCAGCTTTACGGTAAATCCACCCGAGGAGGCACCTTACCCACCTCTCTGGGACCTAGAGTAATAGTGCCCAAGGTAGAAGGCCTGCTGAAGTTGAGGGGGCGCTGAGGGCTGGGGGAAGGAGTGGTGATGGGGGGAGGCTGTTGTTGAACAGCTACTATGAATTTCAAATTGAAAATTAATGCTCAATTTAATGAAAATCATTTCCCATTTGCAAGCTGACATTCCACATTTGGTGAACTAGTAGTAGTAGCTTTTCAGTTGTCTATGTAAGTGAATGCTTAATGAAACAGGCATTTATAATTGGCAATGTTAGAAACTTAAGTTTAGTGCTGAATTAGTTAACAGAAAACAGAATCATTTCAATGGTTCTAGGTAGTTTTGCCTTAAGCATCTTTGTCGCAAGCAGTTCGCAGCAAACATTTTTGCACCATAACTAATTGACCGTAAGGTAATTTTGCCATAAAAGATTAAAAATAACCAGTTGACAGTTTGGTTTGACAGTTTGTTGGTGACATCAACTGGCTGGTAGCTGGGTTTCATTCCTCCATTGACTCAAGGCTCCCATGCTCATATTATATAAAGCTTAGCCCTCATCATGGTCTGCACCGTGGAGAAGAGTTCTGGACACACATTTCCCATAGAACTCTGGACTGTCTATCAACAGACATGTGATAATATGCCAAGAACAAACAACAGCTAGAAGGTTTTCACAATGCCTACAAAGCTCAATGACAAATATGCATCCCAGTATTTAGAAAATGGTACCTCTTTTAAGAAATTCAGATGGTCAACAGGCACATGAAAAGATGCTCCACATCGCTAATAATCAGATAAATGCAAATTAAAACCACAATGAGATATCACCTCACACCAGTAAGGATCACTATCATCGAAAAGACAAACAACAACAAATGTTAGCGAGGTTGTGGAGAAAGGGGAACCCTCCTACATTGCTGGTGGGAATGTAAATTAGTTCAATAATTGTGGAAAGCAGTATGGAGGTTCCTCAGAATGCTCAAAATAGAAATACCATTTGACCCAGGAATTCCACTCCTAGGAATTTACCCTAAGAATGCAGCAGCCCAGTTTGAAAAAGACAGATGCACCCCTATGTTTATTGCAGCACAATTTACAATAGCCAAGAATTGGAAGCAACTTAAGTGTCCATCAGTAGATGAATGGATAAAGAAGACGTGGTACATATACACAATGGAATATTATTCAGCCATAAGAAGAAAACAAATCCTACCATTTGCAACAACATGGATGAAGCTAGAGGGTATTATGCTCAGTGAAATAAGCCAGGCAGAGAAAGACAAGTACCAAATGATTTTCCTCATTTGTGAAGTTTAACAATGAAGCAAAACTGAAGGAACAAAACAGCAGCAGACTCACAGATTCCAAGGAGGGACTAGCAGTTACTAAAGGGAAAGGGGTGGGGAGGGAGGGAGAAGGAGCTCAAGGGGCATTATGATTGACACACATAATGTAGGGGGGTCATGAGGAAGGCAGTATAGCACAGAGAAGACAAGTAGTGACTCTGTAGCATCGTACTATGCTGATGGACAGTGACTGCAATGGGGTGTGGGGGGAGACTTGATAATATGGGTGAATGTAGTAACCACAATGTTTTTCATTTGAAACCTTCATAAGAGTGTATATCAATGATACCTTAATAAAAAAAAGTAATAAAAAAGAAAATGATACCTTTTTTAATGAATGAAGAAATTTTAGTGAAAAAAGGAAAGTATGATACCAGACAAGGAGATGAATCAACAAGAAAAAAAGTTTTAAAAAGGTATAATACTATAAACAAAAAACAAAAGACTTTGAAGACAAGTGCTTAGGTACTATCGAATCCACAAAACCAGTTATTTGTTCAGTATTGCCATGAGTCATCATATATTTTAAATGTATTTAAATACTTTGTATTTTGCAAAAAAGTTTTTAATTTTATTATTCATTTTCCATGTTTCATTATGTCCTTTTTAATGAATGATCCTCTTTTATTTTTGTGATTTTATCTCTTATGGCAAGATGCCTTATAACCAATTAGTTATATAGCAAAGACACTTATGGCAAGCTGCTTATGAGGAAATACCTGTGAAAATATGCAATTCAATGTTCTCACTAAAAGGAAGCTCTAAAAACACAGTATTAAGGTAGGGCAGGGATATGGGACAAGCATGATGATTAACTTCTCCTGCCTATGATGAAAATGCCAAGATATACACATTATAGTAAGACCAGGAGGGACCCATCTTAAGACTAAGATTCCATTTTAAAAACCAGGGAGTTAGGAGGTAAGATTCCTAACATACTTTATGGTAATCAGCCAATAATCTACTCTATCTTAAGGTGGGGCAAGCAGTCCTAAATAATATATCCCCACTGCTGAGGGTAACCACTATCTTGGAGAAGAACAGGATCAAGAAAATTGCTTGTGTTTATCTTACAGAACATCTAGAGGACAGACTATGGATGGTGACACAATGTCTGCCACTGGAGAAAGAGGTCACGAGACCACATGTCATCCTACACCACCCCCACCCACCCTTTGCCCCATTCTTGAAAGCCTTAAAGACAGAATGCTAAGCCCTTAAGTGAGCCTCCTGAGGTTTCCTACACTCCCCTTTCTTCAAGTGTGTACTTTTTGCCTTAAATAAGGACTTCTCACTGCTCACCTTACTAGGTTTTGTGTCTGTGCTTTTCTGCAGTAAACACCTTTGTTACTTCATTCAATTTTCTAGACTTAAGTGCAAGTCTTCTCTCTCTCTCTGTCCTACTTCAGACAAGAAGGGACAAGCTACTAAGATCTCTGCTCTGATTTGGGGTTGCCAGTTCCTGTCACCTGGGTGACCCAGACTGGACTGCAACTCTATGATCATGCTCTTTAGTATCCTGCCTGAAAATCTCATTTCTCTGCTTTGGGATGTTCTCAGAACATAATCTCACTCTATCCAGTGCTCTGTGGCTCCCCTAAATCCTGGGGTGGAAGGGGCTTAATTCCCATGCTGTGCAGATTCAAGTGGACACAAACATCAGGTGACTCTGGCTTTAGGAGCTGGCAAGGGATCTGCCCTGTGCCAAGCAGGAGTACAATGAGGTTCCCTTTCCTCCCTCCCTCTGTTCTTCCTTGCTCTCTGCTGCCTGCACAGCTGCTGCCATTCACTGGTACTCTCACATTAATGAATTTCTTCCTTACCTATGCTTGTCTGAAGTGTTTGAGAATTCTTTCTCCTTCAGAGGCAAGAACCCTCCCCTGTCCAGGTTGAAGTTTCACCTAGTGTACGTACAGAGAGAAACCTCCCCAGATGCAGATGCCTGACAACGGTATTGGGCCCAAGGAATAAGGGTATCTGTATAAAAGACTGCTATCCAGAATATATGAGTAACTCCTACAATTCATCAAAAACAACCAGCCCAATTCAAAAATGGTCAAAAGCTAGAACAGACATTTTTCCAAAGAAGATAGACAAATGGCCAGTGAGCATATGACAGGATGCTAAACATCCTTAAGTCATTAGGGAAATGCAAATCCAAACCACAATGAGGTATCACTTCACACCCACTAGGCTAAAGTCAAAAATTTAGACATTTACAAATGCTGACAAGAATGTGGAGAAATTGGAGCCCTTGTACGTTGCTGATGGGAATGTAAAATGATGAAGCTGTTGTGGAAAGAAGGTTGGTGGTACCTCAAAAAGTTAAACGCAGAATTATCATATAATCTAGAGATTGCATTTCAAGGTATATACTCAAAATAGTTGAAAATGGACTCAGAACTTGTACATCAATGTTCATGCGCATCATTCACAGTAGCCACAAGGTGGAAACAACCAAAATGTCCTTCAACAGATAAATAGACAAAATGTGGCATATACATATAATGAACTTTTTTTCAGCCTTAAAAAGGAATGAAATTCTAGTACATGCTACATGCATGAGCCTTGAAAGTATGATGTTAATTAAGTAAACTAATCCAGACATAAAAGGACAAATATTGTATAATTCTACTTATATTAAGTGCCTAGAATAGAATATTTTACTTTGAGCAAGTACAACAGAGGTCACCAGGGATTGGGAGGAGAGGGGAATAGGGAGTTTCTGTTTAAAGGGAGCTAGAAGAGTTTATGTTTGGGATGACGAAGAAGTTCTGGAAATGGACAGTGGTGTTGGTTGTACAATATTGTGAATGTGCTTATTCCCCCTGAATTTTACACTTAAAAATGGTTAAAATGGTAAATTTTGTTCTGCATATTTTATTACAACTAATTAAAGGCAGGCTAGTGTCATGATGAAATTACACAATAGGTAGAAAAAAAATCAAATGCACAAAGGACTTGATTTAAATACTTAAATTATCAGGGAGTCACTAATGTGAAAAATGCAGTAGTTTGAAGAGGTTTTAATGAAAGAAATTACTTGTGGAAAGGAAAAAAAAAACAGCAACTGGATGTGTCAATTCTATCTTCACTACTACCATTAAGACAGTCTACTTATGGGAGTCAGTAGATTCCACTGAGAATACACGAAATCTGTATTTTTTAGTGGAAAATATTATTTCAATGAATTTAATTGCCATTTTTAAAGAAAGTATGGTGCTGTATTCTCTCTTTTCCGTAATTGCAGCCTTGGCTTTATTGTTATGCACCAATGACAACAATAATGTCTTTATTATGGAAATCACATCTCATTTACGTGCCTCTGAAATTTATTCTGTGTTTACAATCTTCTAAAGTACTCGTTTTAATTTTACCTCATTGACCTTCTGATTCTAACAATTTGGATGTGCTATGAAAACAAATTCATCAATGTAAAACAAGGAACACAGTTGTGAAATAATGCGGATTTAAGATATTTATCGGCCTATTTCCAACAACGGGCATGCATTTTTCTTAAATTAGAAATGAAGGTAATCAAAAAAAGGTATCAAGAGTCCTTATTTCCAAATTGTGGGCCATATTCTGAAATTAACAGATACTTGGAGGCAAAGAAGTTTCACTGGTCTGACCCATTTCTTGGTGAGAAAATATTAATTGTATTCTTGAGCTTTCTTAACAAGGGTTATCACTAATCCCATAAGGTATGGTCACCACTGGTGTTCTTAACAAATAAACCTAGCATCATAGAAGAAATATAACAGGACACATATTGCAAAGAACTGCCAAATCAGCATTATGCAATTATAGGTGAACTGTATGGATTAGATTTGCAAATTGAATGTTCTAAGAAACACTCCACACCTCATTTGGGCAGCTTACATTCTTAAACTTTGGTTACACTAGTGCTATACTTGGTTCCAGTTTTAGAATTTTCTTCCTGCTTCAGGATTTCAACACATTTCCATAAGTGCTCTTAAAAACCCATATGGAGAACAGGGAACCCACTCTAAATACTGTGGCTTTTGTCTGTAGATATAGTTGCAAATGTTTATTGCAGCAGGCTAGAGTTTGTATATTTCCATTCTTCACTATGTGCCAGGTTCACTTAATGTAGCCATCCTTACTAAATTCATGACCTATTTATGGCCATAAGGACATTAGGGCCAACAATTTCCAAATATGCATCTCCCCTGAGCTCTAGAACTCTAGATCTCCAGATGCCTGGAGATCCCCAAAGCTTCTCAAATTCAGTTTATTCAAAGTTGAATTTAGTATCCTTCCTCTGGATCGTTCTCTTTCTTCTGATTACTAGCACCACCATTCACACAGATTTACCCTATGCCTCATTGTCTCTCATGCTGCACCTACTAGGGGGATAGAGACCACCACATAAAACTGTTAACACAGAACCCGGTGCAAAGCATATATTCAATAAGCCTTACATACCATCATCCTCATCTAATCATCATCATAACTTCAGTCAAGTTAAGGAAATAGTGCTAGTGCATGGCTACAGACAACCCCTTCTAACATATCTGAAGTGTCAAAATATCACATAAACATGCTGAACTTCTTTAGTATCCGAACTTCCCAAAGTAGTTTGGCTACAGAACCCTTCTGTTTGCTTGATATAACCTGAGGATAACACTTGGACAGCTGCTTTCAGTGTGGAGACTCTTAAGTTCCATCACATCCAGACTGGCACTGGAAACTTCCTGACCAACCTATTTAAAGTGAACCTCTCAGCATCTTCCACTTTCCTGCCTCTTCCTTTGGTATTTTCTTTTCATTTCTATTCCATTCTACTATATTCTGTTCTATTTCATCCCATCCCACTTAAAAATGCTGACATGAGTCTCACCAATGTGGTGTGACCCACAATTTATAAACTTCTCTAAAAGGTAATTTAAGTAGCTTGAGGGTATCTTAGACATAAGGTCGGTACAAACACACATAACCAGGGTGGATGCCTACACCCACTACCTTCTGACATGGATTTATCGTGATTCTTACTGATATATTGAGGAAGCAAACCTAGTTTGGAAGGAGCTGTACAGGTGAGAACCTGAATCTACAGGAAGAGGAGATAGTCATTACTGGCTTAGAGTAGGTCTTCCAGAGGTAAAAAGGAAGAATGTGAGCAAATTATTAAGAGTAGTCTCAAGGTCTGCTGAGAATCTAAATAGCAGGACTTTGCCCATCGCTGACTTAGGGCTTTCCTGGACGCTAAAGGACAGTCCAGTGTCAGGCCTACTTTGAGTGTAGTTTATTGGGATTGGAAAAAAAGACAGTATAAACCGAGAATTATGGTCTTGCCTTGCAAAAGCTATATATAATTTTCAATTTGCAGGCTATAATTATGAATCTAAGGAGAATAATTGAGTTAGATGAGATACACCCACATGGACCTTGCACAAACTGTTCTTAGAGTAATTCCATGTACAGCATGTATTTCAAAGTTGCTAAATAATATGCCACTGAGGAGGTCAAACAGGTCTGTGATTCTTAAAGGAAAGGTTAAACGGCCTTTCTTCTTCTGAGGAGAATGTTTGGAACTATGGGAAGGAGAGTTATCATTTGGGTTCACAGCCAACAGAATGATTCATAAAACATACTTCATAAATGCTCCATAAAATGACATTATGATGAAAGTTTTTAGAAGGTCAGAGATCTAAAACAAACATGAAGTCAGCCAACTAACAACTCAAGACCAGCTTAACTTTTTTTTTATAAATTTAATTTTTATAAATACAATGAACATGTAGAATGCATCTTTCAACCTGCCTAAATCTATATTTTGAATCTTATTAGATGGCCTCATAATTTTTGGAAATCAGGTTACTATTTATTTGGCCATGAATAGCCAGTTATGTTTTATAGACAGTTTCGTAAGACACCACACAGCAGTCAGTAAGACTTAATAGGCTCAAATTCAACAATGCAGTTTTGAGTCAATTCTGACACAATGTCTCAAAAAAATTAACGCTAAAAATAACTCTGTGTCTAAGAAAATATTTTCAGTGTGTTAAATTTATCAGTTCCCAGAACTGTTATCCAGACCCTCAATCTATATAAATGTCAGCTCACCTCAGTATTTTTTCCTTTCTTTACTTTAGTTCTCAAGTTATTACAAAACTGTACCTCAAATTAAAAATTTTATTTTACTTTCATTTCCTTTGCCATGTCACTACTCTAAAAATTCTACTTGAGTGAAATCCTTTGGTTTTTTCCTGTTGACATGATGAATTGCATCTCTTCTTTCAACAGCTATCAGATTATCAGGGCATTGTCTCATTTTAAAAATAATGTTATATATTTCACAGAAGCTTTGAGGATATTACTTACTCTCTGTTGTGAAATAACTTTACCTGTAAACAGAGAAAATTAATACTCAACCCACACACAGAGCTGTTTTCAGAAATATACAATACCAGACCATAAAGTGGTATGATATGTGTTATATAAAAACTTATCATTATTCATTTAAACAATGGCACAGTACCCACAGGTGTGGCTGGGATTTCATGCCTATGAGAGTGAACTAGTATCTTATTGCTCATTCTTACTAACAACCTTGGACCAAGACCTTACAGAGAAAAGAAAGGGAAACCATTGTAATAAGAAAGAAAGGCAGTCTCCAGGGTGAATGTCATGTGTATGATCTAGGGAGAAGGAGGCTGTACAAAAAAAAAAAAAAAAAAAAATTCAATGACATCTGCATTCACAGTATTTGTGTTTACTGATCACAGTATTTTGATTGGAGTGATGTGTACCTGATGATACCAACTGTGAACATTCTCTTTGTGCATCTGTTTGTTAGTGTCATATGCAGACCTTAAAATGTGTAAGATTTTAATTTCAGCTTTTTTTCTCTTTTTCTCCTCTTTCATTTGGAATTGAAACTGTTAATGGTTAGATTGGTTCACAGGTATTGGATACTTAGCAGCAAATGTAAGGCAGATGATCTAACTTATTTTTTCCCTAGGCTCAAAACTGTACGTTTCCACCTTTTTTTTTTTTTTTTAAGAGTGAGGGCACTAGAATTTTAGCTCTAGGCACATGGGGTTGGCATTAGTAAGTAAGACTAATGAATGAGCATTTTTGTTGTTGTTGTTACAGTGCTTTTTTACTGTGGAACTATTTTTACTATCAATTACATCTTTAATAAGCTAGACAGATTCTGCTACATTTTTTGTTTGTTTCTGTTTGTTTTTTTCTCACCAGGTAGCTTATTCTGTTAACAGAGTTTGCGAAACACATCTGAAGAAAACAATTTTTTTTTCATAGTGGTAAAGCACCTTTAATATAACCATAGGTTAAGTGCTTATTTGTAAATACTCTGGCCGTGGGGAAGAGAGAAATGATGGAGAAAGGGAAACTATCACACTTCTAGGAAACTGTATAATTAAATGAGTGTAAGACTCAAAACTGGTCATTTCAATTACTTATTTATTTGTAACCACAGTGATTTACCCTGTCATTATGAAACTGTGCAACAGGCTTTAAATAGCTCTTTGACACCTTTAGTTACTTCCTACAGTCCGATTTCTACTTCTTTCTGGAAGTTGACGCATCCTAATTATAAATCATATCATTTACTTTTAATAACCTGAGGGTTATTTATACTAAATTTTGTAACTTGCTTCTGTCAAATTCTATTAAAAAGATCTGTTTTGTATATGGGCCCTCAGCCCACTACATTTTTTGAAAAAGCATGTACTGAGGTTAATTGAGTGGAATTTATCTGTAAAACTGGCCGAATGGTAGAGTTATGAACATAGACTCTGGGGCCACATTACTTGAGGGCCATTTACTAGCTATGTGACTTTGGTAAGTTACTTAACTGTTCTGAGACACAATTTCCTCATCTGTAAAATGAGAATATTTTCAGTATCTCTCAAATAATGTTTTGTGGATTCAGTGAGGATTTAATGGTTCAAATATAGAACACTTAGGACAGTTTTGACTTTGACTGCTATTTGTAATTCTTAGAAAACATCACAACTGTGTGATAGATAAAAGGACGAATTACATGTATACAGACTCATACATCCACCCACACCCTGTGATAAATGGTAGAAGGCAAGTATTAGAAGAGAGAGACCAAGTTGTATTAAAAACCCAGGTAAAGCAGCAGTTACTTCCTGTTGACAGCATCACGGACATCTTTGTGAGGAAGAAAGAATTTCAGCTGGGCCCTGAAGATGAGCTATATCCAAACAAGTCAGTACTGAGGCTAAGGCAGTGACAACACCATAAAGAGAGGTGAAAAATGCATGGGCTAATGTCAAGTAGTCCTCTGATTGAATTAAAGGTCCAAGAAGATAAGGAGTGAGAAGAATGTTTGCAGCAGCAGCTCGTGAAGGGCCCTGGAGGGCCAGGTTCAGCATTACAGAATTATTTTATAGGAAATGGAGAGTCACTTCTTTTGAGAAAAGGTGTGGTCCAATAAAAACAGAGCTTAATTTCACAGGAAAGTAAATAGATCAGAGGGAATGCTGGAGGCAGGGATATCAGTAAGGGGACTATTGCAGTGGTCAAAGTGAGCGAAAATGAAGGCCTGAGGTGAGGGGATGGCTGAAGAGCAGGTCCCACAACGGAAAGAAGGGGACGGACACAAAAACATGAGAGTGCGTGTATGGTGGTACCCCCAAATCAGAAAACAGTGAGAAACTTTAAAACTATACAGATATTGGGACTTTATTACTGGAGATTCAGTAAGTTTGTAGAGAAACTCATCAAATTATAAATTACTGAAAGTGTAATTTCGATGATAAGTCAGTTTTGACAACTTCTGACCTGAAAGTCTATGACTAAGAGTGAAAGCACTACACTGGCTTCAAGGTTAGGGAAATCAGAAAAGAAGGGAATGAAGGGGGAGAAGGAGTAACAAGAAATCAGAGCTACTGGGGCAGGCAGAGGAGCAAAGCTGATGACAATTTTTGTACTTCCTGAGGACAAGATATTATTCTCAGGAAGATGATAGAGGAGAGAGATGGAGAGAGAAGTTGGACTCAGGCTGATGGATTTGAAAATTACCATTCTGACATAAAATAGGCAAAGGAAATCCCTGAAAAACAATATTCTCCAGAGTTATGAGTCACAAGAAGAATGAGGCATGACCTGGGACTTAGCAGGAAAAAAAAAAAAAAAAAAAGAGAGAGTATCATAAAAACCAAGGGAAATAGCCTATTAAAGGAAGGGCAGTTATCAGTATTAATTTATGCAGCCAAGTTCCAGGATAAGGACATGAGAAGAGAGGTCAGAAGACTTGGTCTCTAAGGCTACAGGTAATGAATGAAAGAGAATAACAAGCAAGGGACTCCCAAAGCTTAGCAGTGAACAGAAGGGAAAGAGCATAGGGAGCTTGTATGGACTTCTCTTCAAGAAATTTGTTGGTTGAAGGAGCGAGGCAGGGAAGTAACTTGGTAAGGCAGCAGTGTCATGAATAAGCACTTTTAGGTAGTGAGGAGAGAGGAATGTGTTTAGACGGAGAGGAAAGGCCCAAAGGAGAGATGTTTAAAAGGTAAAGCAATTGTGGGAAATTTAATGAAACAAGGTCTGAGAGAAGGAAACGTAGATGAAGGGTACAATAAAGGTTGGCTTTGGTGACAATTATTTACTTCCTTATCTAAAATGGGAGGAAAGAGGCTGAGAAAGGAGACAAAAAGAGAAAGGAATAGGAAATAAGGAAAAAAAGAGTGAGAAAACACCTTATTAAATGCAAAATTTAAGAGCAGTGGAATCTGTTCCAAAGGTTACTTAAGAATCAGTGAAAGATAATCCATCTGAGAAGAAGAGATGGCTCAGTTTAGGTTACTTAGAATAAACGAGTATCTACCACAGAGTAGCAATAGCTGCCTGGTACAAAAGAGATGTGTAGCACAGACTTGACCAGTGATTGGTGAATTGCTTAAGGAAGGAGCCAGGTTGGTGAGAAAATCAAGTGAAAAATCAAAAACCTAGTGAAAATGTCTTTGGAATGCTCAATCAGAGGGTCGAGGGAAGGGCGGTCACAGTGAGGATAAAGAACAAGCAGGGGCGAAGAAGGAAAGGGGGACAGAAAGAGGTTGTGTCCACAGAAGATCTGGAGAGGGAAATGGCCCCCAAGGGAGGATAGCATGAGAAACGGTGACCACAATAAAATGAATAGGAAAAGGGTGGTGTAAGCAAAACCACATTTAAAAATAGGAAAAATTATTAAGCAGGGACATTGTGACCTTAAAGTGCAGGAAAGAGCAAAAGTATTTTTGACATCCAATTAGTGGAGAGGAGTGGCCTCTTTCACCCAGTTTTAAGGAAAGTGGTCTTTTACAAGACAGGCCATTTCAGTTACAAGGCAACTAAAAGAGTCCTTTTGTGAAAGGATCAGACCAAGTCTGCTGGTGTCCTGGCCAGGTCTGCCTCTGGCCCAGAGAAATTCAAACTTCACCTTTGATACAGTGTAATTTTCTTCTAAAAGGAAGCAGTTTATCATAAATATGTCACTTTCAACTTTCTGAGTTTCATAATATGTAAACTATTAAGTATGGCATCATCGCAGGTATTGTGCCAACTATATATTTTAAAAGAAATTTATGATGCTGTCCAGATTTCCATCCCCCTTTTCTATTTCTCTAGTCCTAGAAGCCCTATTTTCTTTTATTTCTGGATCTTCTTTTTAAGACAGTACCAGTTAATTAAAGTGTGATCAAACCACTATTTTGTGACTATATACTTTTTAAAGAACTGTATACACCCTATCCCAGTTAACCATTAAATTGGAAGTATCTCTAAATAGGGAGAATGGCAATAAATAATACATGGAAATACTTGCAAATCAAAAATGGAACTTATAACTGAGAACTGGGGTTTGGCTAATTAGAGACAGTGTGGTGCATTGTAAGCTCATCATACTGATACCAACTGAAGTGGCTCATAGATAAGATCAAGGGGGAATACAGGGTTTTCAATGCCATAAATATGCTAAGAAAAAACAGTCTTGAAAAACTGACTTTTCTACTCTCTAGTAGAGTTTTATATATATATTCTTGGCAATGGACTGAAAATAAATTTTAGAGAGCAACATAAAAAAAAATCAGAAATTATCTTTCATCAGCCAGGAGTTGAATGGAAGACTTCAGCCATCCATTAAAAAAAAAAAAGTGCTCTTAGATCAAAGCAGTAAACATGAGTAACTGTTTTATGTAGCTTTCAAAGGAGTTCAAAGTAATGCCTCATCAGGAATTTTTCCAGAATAAAAAGAAGGACTTGAGGAGGAAAAAGTCCTTTCAGAATAGAGTACTCCAGCAAATTTAAAATATAAACTTTTTATTGATTTGGAGAAAAAGCCCCAAGGAAATAAACTGGAAACTCACTTAGCCTATATACAAAAATGATAAACAATTGGGTATTATAAAAAAATATCAACAATCATTAATTCTCTGGGTCAAGCTAAGGCCTGGCAATGGGAGGCATGCCAACAGGAGATGCCAGACACACTGAAGACCATAGTGCGCAGCACTCCAGCGCAGCAAGGCCCCTGTAGTGCTCTTAGACCCTGGCTCTAAGTGTACACTGAAGTCCCACTGGAGCTGATTTACAATGCGTATCAGCTGGAAAGGAATTTCAATTCCATTCCCTCTTCTACCTGGACACCATACATGAACTCAGCAAGTGAGAGTGAATTCATTGTGCCGTTTGAGTCCAGACTTTTAGGCAACAGCACCTAGTTCAGTATGAGAGTACTGAGCATAGAGAGTTTGTATGTGCAAGTAGTGGAACTTCTTTTTTATTCTACAGTGTAAGGATTGCTACTGGATGATTTTAATGTTGTGATCAATTTCATATGATATGATGGGGGATAGAATCCAGGTACTATGGACTGAATTGCATCCCTCCAAAATTTGTATGTTGAAACCCTAACCTTCAATGTGATGGTATTTAGTGATGGGGCTTTTGGGAAGTAATTAAGTCATGAAGGTGGAGCTCTCACTATGGGATTGGTGACCTTATAAGAAGAGACAAGAGATCTCTCTCTCCCTTTCCCATGTAAGGATACAGCATGAAGATGGCCATCTGCAAGCCAGGGAAAGGGCTCGGATCAGGAACTGAACTGCCAGCACCCAGACTGTGGGACTTCTTAGCCTCCAGAACTGTGAGGAATCACTTCTGTTGTTTGAGTCAGGTAATCAATGGCATTTTGTTATGGCAGCCTGATTTGATTAATATACACCAGGTATAATCTGAAGAAAGGAGGAGAGAGGCCTACTTGAGAGACATTTAGGAAGGGCACAGAACAAAGGAGTTAATATCTGACTCTATTCTGCACCAATTACGCACTGAAAGAGTTGTTATACTAATCAAATTACCAACACACATTGAGTGCTTGTTATGTTCCATAGAGTGTACTAAGGACTTCATATGAATTGACATTAATTCTTCAAACAGCTCTATAAAGTTAAGTATCACTATTACACCTGCACCACATACGAGAATGGTGAGGAAAATGAGGCATGTTTTAGGACCGCAAAGAGAAGGGGCAGTCATCCTTAGATATCTGCCCATTCTTACCCCAGATTCTTTCTGCAGAGTGAGGTCTGACACCTACTTTTATGGAATTAGAGTTCTCCAGGTTTAATTTAATGTGTACATGTTGTTTTTCTCAATGAAAATTCCTATTTAAAATAGTAAGGAGTGAAGTGTTGACACCAGCAGCAATGGCAGCTCGGGAGAGTGTGAGAGTCAAGCTGTGGTTCTAATCCCAGCAACACAATGGAACGACTTTGCAGACTTGGGGGACACTTTTCTAAGCTTCTCATTTCCTTGATTTTCTTGTCTGACTGTGAATAATAATACCTGCTTCATAGCATTCTTGTAAAAACTGGGATAGTACATACAAATGCTCAGCACAATGTCTGCCAGATGGGCGTCTTCACTAGTAGTGGTGATGGGGGTAATGATTACGACCACCAGGGCCTAAGAAAGTTTCACCTGCCACTTACACTGAGTCCAGCCCTTTACTCTTTCTTCCAAACCTACCATTTTTATAAACTATGCTATCTGCCCAGTAGAAAACAAATGTACATGGATCTTGACAGTTTAACACTGAAATAGCCTTAATAGAGAACTACCCCTGTCCTAATCAGTATTCAGCTGAGATTAGCTAAAGGCCAGTTCACTGGGGTAATGTTTAGGAAACTTGAGATCTAGGAAAACCCAGCTTTGCCACAAATTATCAGTCCCTTTTCTTCTTTGGTTACATGTGTAAACCAGGAGTTTAAACAGCAATTTCAGCTTTCTTTCAACTGTAAGATTTTATTTTTTATCTGGATGGCCTAAGGCTCAGTAAACTAAGTCCTGATGTTATTGTTCTAGGAGTTTTTAATGCACAACATCCAACCCTAAATGTTTTCAAAATCAATAATGAAGAAAATAAATGAACACTGAATGACTACAAATTATCTTTCAGGCTTAAAAGATTTCTGATTTGAATCTCTGAAGACTGAGGTCACAGATACAAAGCTAAGCAGAGGGTGAGCAGCCATAATAATTCCTTAAATATTTTGAATTTTTCCCACTACTACTGGCGAAAGGTGGGAAGACTGAGCTCACAAAGACTTTCCAAGTTCAAGGGGAAGAACTGTTCAGGGCCTAGTGAGAAGATCTGGGGTTTGCTTTAGGTCCTTAGGCATTGTTTTTTTATATTTTTTCAGCAGTGGAACTGATAGTAGACTGCAAACAAGCAGCTTACTGCCAAGGACATGTGAAACCTGTTATGTCGGTCATTCTGGATCCTATTCAAGCATGTCCTGTTACTAGGTAAAATTACTTTTACTTTGCTTTACTGGAAGCCTTAATTTTGCTTTAGGAAAAAGAAATTATTCTATTTTTCCATTTTTATTTATAAACCACATATGTTTCTGCAAGCAATAAAATTTAAAGTGCCGATGACATACTTGCAGTTTTGACATGGGAATAATAAGGATACTACTAGAACCACAGTGCTTCAGTTATTGATCGCTGTATACTAACCACCGTAAGATTTAGGGGCTTAAAATAATTTATTATTTCTGACAATCCTACAGTCTGGCTGGGTGCATGTGGTATATACTTGGGCTGGAACCTTCACGAAGGCTTTTTTACTCACATGTCTGGAATCAGAGCTGGGATGCCTGAAACAACTAGCCAAGCCTGTGGAGTCACATGGCCACTCCACACGACTGGCTTGGGGTTTCTGACATCATGATGGCCTCAGATAATTGGACTTCTTACATCATGGCTGCCTGCCAAGAGAAAGGAAGTGGAAACGGCTAGTCCTATTTTTAAGGCAAGACCCATATCCGTATGGGACAGTATCATGTCCATCGTGGTACATGGGTCTCAGCACATCGGTCTCAGCATGCCCAAAGCCAGCCCAGATTCACAGGGAAGGGAAAGAGATCCCACCAATGACGTGAGGACCGGCATGCGTGCAAAGGGAGGGAAATCATCGATGGAAGCCATCTTTGGAGAAGGACACAGAGTGTATTGCATTTACCAGAAGCTCTCGCCTTTTCTTCTTTTTCCTTTGGATTTCAATGAATTCCTCTGAACTCTTCTTGAGATTTTTTAAATGTCAGGAGAAAAATTAGAAAAATTTTAACATCACTTAGCATTAAGGATGAATATTAACTATAACAAGTTTTCAATGATTTATATAAAAGCAATGTAATCTTCATTTATATTACCATTGTTTTTACTCTGAATATAAAGAAATAGAGCTCAGAAAAAATGGAAGTATTCATCCTCAAGTATGTCCCCAAATAGGAAAGTGGCCTTTAGAGGACCAGGAGATTCCAAATACTTCAGATACATGTTATACTCAGCTAGCTGGATCAATCCTTTTACATTTGTATAAATCATATTGAAACACATGTGTGGGATTCTTATAAGAAAGGGATTTGTAATCACCTACTTCCTTTTTTATTAAAATTAATTTTCCTTCCCTGATCCATGAATCATTCCTCGCTGAAGAACTGGCTGATGAATCAGAAAGGAGCCAGTAAATTCTGAAGGGTCCCCACCAGTAAGATGGCAAACTTCTGGCTTCTCTTCAGGGTCCTCGGTTCCCGCCGGTGCCACCTGAAGCCCAATCACTTCTCGCCCCCTCCCAATCCCAGCACCTAGCCACCAGCCACCAGCCCTGTAGAAGTAACACCACAATCACCCTATGCCCCTTCCTATATAACCCAGCACCTTTCCCTAATAAAGCGGAATTCTCCGGTGAATTGCTGCTGTGTGTCGCTCCTTTCCTTTCATTGGTGCCGAAACCCGGGAGACGGGACACCCCAACTGGGCCCCGTCTTCCCCCCGACACCAGCAGCAGCTTGCCCTCGTCCTCTTTTTCTGGCACTGGCTCATCACACTCACCACTCCTCTCTGGCCTTTAGGTAAGTTTTCCCCCAGAGTGGGCCACTCTTCCCTGAGCTATCGCAGTGCCATTGACTGTGATCGTCCGGCAAGGCCCTGACGCTCGGGGATGAGGAGGGAACTCTCCCCACCTCAGGCCTTCACGGCTGCGGCGGACCCTCAGGCCCCTCCTCCAACAGCCATAAACCCCCGCCTCAGGCCTTAAACTTTTTAAGCAAAATTTTCCTGGAGTGGGCCACTCTTCCCCGAGCTATCGCAGTGCCATTGACCGTGATCGTCCGGCAAGGCCCTGACGCTCGGGGACGAGGAGGGAACACTCCCCGCCTCAGGCCTTCATGGCTGTGGTGGACCCTCAGGCCCCTCCTCCGACAGCCATAAATCCCCGCCTCAGGCCTTCATGGCTGCGGCGGACCCTCACGCCCCTCCTCTGACAGTCATAAATCCCTGCCTCAGGCCTTCACGGCTGCGGCAGGCCCTCAGGCCCTTCCTCCAACAGCCATAAACGAGGTGACTCCTTTGCAGAAGAGAACGCTCCCTTTCCCCCCCCACCTCCTTCTGTTCCATCCGCCGAAATCTGTTCGGTCTGCCGAAAATTCCTAGCGCTAGGTACCTTGTGACTCCGGCAAACTGCCTTCTTAGGGAAGTCTGGGTGACGACCCACACTTCCTAAGAAATTCCGACTCGTATACGAGTTTCCGCAGACCACCAAGGATCATTGGGGATGCCCTTTGTCTCCTTGCGGTCTGCTTGTCTGCTTCCAGTCTTCCCCTGTCTGTCTCCTTCTCTGTCCTTTAGCCATGGGAGCCTCCTCATCCCTCCCTGAAAGTTCACCTCTTGAATGCCTGCTTAAGCATCTGGCTACCCTCTCCCTGATGCCTGATATAAAACCAAAACTTCTCCGTAAATATTGCTCCCAAGATTGGCCGACATACCCCCTAGACAATCACAACCAATGGCCCGCAGGGGGAACTCTTGATCCTAACATCACTCGCAATCTCTTTAACTACTGCCAGCGCCTGAAAAAATGGAAGGAGATTCCCTATATCGAAGCTTTTCGCCTCCTAGCTCAAAATCCCAGCCTCTGCACAACCTGCTCCCCGCCCCAAGTTCTCTTAGCCTGCAAGCCATCTCCCTCCCCTCCACACACTCCCAGTCCCTCTTTGATTACCTTTGATCTGGCTGACGAGCCTCCGCCATACAGGCTTCCCCCTTCGGCCCCTCCCCCTCTTACAACCCCTCCACCCTCCGCCGCTGCCGCTGCTTCCCCGCAGAAGCCTCCCGTCCTCTCCCTTCCCCTTCTTCTCCTACAACAGCCCCTCCCCCTTCCTCCACCGCCGCCGCTGCCTCCACCCCCACAGAAGTCTCCTGTCCTCTCCCTTCCCCCTCCTCCCCTCCCTCCACCACCATCTCCTCCCCCACCTCACCCCCTCCTCCTTCATCCCCCTCACCTCCCCCCCTCTTGCAGATCGAGCCTGAGCCTTTCAGCCCCCCTCTAAGTTCCAAGAGCCTCGTCCGTCTTTGCCCCCTCAGATTCGGTCCCGAGAGCCTCCCAAAATTATCGCGGCTTTGCCCCCATTACCTGTTTCCCCTGCACAGACTGAGCCAGAACCCTTCAGTCCCCCTCAGACTCGGTCCTGAGGGCCTCCCAAAATTATCGCCCCGCTCCGGGAAGTAGCAGGATCGGAAGGCATCTTGCGCGTTCACGTACCTTTCTCCTTAGGAGATTTAGCCCAACTAGAGAAACGCCTAGGTTCCTTTTCCACTGATCCCACGACCTACATCAGGGAGTTTCAGAGGACCCTCCAGTCTTACAGCCTCACACATCATGACATTTTCATGCTCTTGGCCAATACTCTCCTCCCTGAGGAGCGTAGACGAGCTTGGGACTTCGCCCAAATGCATGCTACCGAAACCCACAGGACTGACCCCACCTGTCCCCCTGGTCCCACTGCTGTCCCCGAACAAGACCCACACTGGGATTATAACACCGCTGTGGGTCTCCACTCTCGAGATATTTTTGCCTCCTGCTTAATAGCAGGTCTAAAAAAGGCAGCTCGTAAAGTAGTCAATTTTCAAAAGCTCCAAGACATAATTCAAAAGAGAGACGAAACCCCCTCCGAGTTCTTAGATAGACTCACTCAAGCCCTATTACAGTATACCAGCCTGGACCCAGAAACACCTGAAGGAAGACAGGTCCTTATGACATACTTCCTAGCTCAAAGCTACCCCAACATTAAAGCTAAACTCAAAAAGTTAGAACAGGGCCCAGCTACCCCACAGACTGAGATCGTAACAGTGGCCTTTAAAGTCTTCCATAACCGGGAGGAGGAGAAAGAACGCCGCAAACAAAAAGCTGATCAGGCCAATTTCCAGATGTTGGCCCAGCTGATAAAACCACAACCTGGGCGCCCCTCTACAGACAAGCCCCCCCCAGGAGCTTGTTTCAAGTGCGGAAAAGAGGGACATTGGTCAAGGGCGTGCCCCTCCCCCAGATCTCCTACCACCCCATGCCCCAGATGCCACAAAAAGGGCCACTGGGGGTCTGATTGCCCAACCACCTGAAGGGGTGGCTGGACGAACAACCACCATCTTAAGCCTGCCATAGTGGGGCTGGCAGAAGAAGATTGACGGGGCCCAGGGGCTTCTTGCCCAACCATTTCCATCACCAAACAGGAGCCCAGGGTTACTTTAACAGTAGACGGTCGCCCCATCTCCTTCCTCCTAGATACAGGAGCCACCTTCTCAGTCTTGCGAGAATACCGGGGCCCTACCACACCAGCCATTACTCCTATAGTCGGGGTAGAATGTAAACAGATTTTCCTATTAAAACCCCCCCCTTTTATGTACAATCCAAGCCAATCCCATACCCTTCTCCCACTCCTTCCTGGTTATGCCCCAGTGTCCCATCCCTTTACTAGGACGGGACATCCTTTCTCTCCTCCACGTTTCCATAACTATATCCACTCCCACAGACCCCAGTACTCATTTTCTGATGGCCCTCATAGCCGACGACACCCCTCTACCCAATGAAAGCTCCGGTTCCGCCCTCATACACCCTGTAAATCCCAAAGTTTGGACATTACAAGCCCCTCCGTGGCCCTATGTCCCCCTGCCTCTATCAAATTACGTGACCCCTCTCAGTATATCTGTCAGGCCCAATACCCCCTAACCACTTCAGCCCTCATAGGCCTCCAACCCATCATTCAAGATCTCTTAAACAAAAATTACCTCAGACCCACTCACTCCCCATTTAAGACCCCCATATTAGCTGTTAAAAAAACCAACGGATCTTTCCGCCTTGTCCAAGACCTTCGCCTTATCAACATGGCCGTTGTCCCTATCCATCCCTTAGTTCCAAATCCATACACCCTTTTATCGCAGATCGCTACCTCAGCTTCCCACTTCTCAGTCCTAGATCTCAAGGACGCATTTTTTTCTATCCCTCTAGACCCCTCCTCCCAAGATTTTTTTGCCTTCACCTGGACGGACCCATGCACCAGACATTCGGAACAACTTACTTGGACAGTTTTGCCACAAGGCTTCTGAGATAGTCCCCATATTTTTGGACAAGTCCTAGCTCAAGACCTCAAACAGTTTCATCATGATCACCCCGAGTCCACTTTATTACAATATGTAGATGATCTTCTACTCTGCAGTCCCTTGTGGGAACAGTTTCAACTTGACACTGCATCTCTACTTAACCTTCTAGCTTCCAGAGGTTACCAGGTATCCCCTGTCAAAGCTCAAATCTCTTCCCCTTCTGTCACTTACCTTAGATTCCTTCTGTCTCAGCAAAGAAAGTCCATTACCTTAGACAGAAAATGAGTCCTCTCTGACCTGCCCATTCCCAAAACCAAGGCAGAAATCCTTTCTTTCTAGGCCTGGCTGGGTATTTTAGAGGATGGATCCCTAACTTCTCCCTGTTGGCAAGACCCCTATATTACCTCAGCAAGGGCCCCCCTGAAGAACCATTATCATCCTCACCCCGACACTCCTTCATTAAGCTCCATCAAGCCCCTGTGGAAGCTCCAGCTCTCCATCTCCCTGATTTGTCAAAACCCTTCTCATTATACATTCATGAGAGGTCCAGTCAAGCTCTAGGAGTCCTAGGCCAATATTATGGCCCATCCTTTGCCCCAGTAGCTTATCTCTCCAAGCAATTAGACCCCACAGTTCGGGGATGGGCCCCCTGCCTACAGGCATTAGCCGCTGGACAGCTCTTGCAGAAAGAAGCTCATAAACTAACATTCGGAGCGCCCCTTACCATTCTGTCCCCACATCACCTAAAAGATCTCTTAACCTACAAAAGTTTACAGACTCTCCCTCCCTCCAGACTCCTGACCTTACTATCCTCTTTCCTCCAAAATCCAAACATTTCTTTCCTCCCCTGCCAGCCCCTGAATCCGGCCACTCTTCTTCCTCTACCCTACTCTCCTCATACTCCCTCGCATGATTGCCTAGAAGCCCTTCACAACTTCCTTCCGTGCCACTCCACGATCTCTGAAGGAGCCCTCTCACACTCCGACCTCATCTGGTTTACTGATGGGTCCTCCTTTAAACATGAGGGTACCCACTACGCAGGATATGCAGTAGTGTCCCTCGAAGATGTCATTGAGGCACGAGCCCTACCCCCTGGTACAACCAATCAGCAGGCCGAACTCATTGCAGCCACCAGAGCTTGCACTCTGGCCCGGGACACGTCTCTCACATTGTATACTGACTCCAAGTACGTATTCCACATTCTCTTGTCTCATGCGGCAGTATGGAAAGAACGAGGCCTCCTCACCACAAAAGGAAACTCCATAACTAATTCAGCCTTAATTACTAAACTTCTAGAGGCTTCACAACTCCCACACCGACTAGGCATAGTCCACTGCAAATCACATCAAAAGAATGACTCCCCCATTGCAAGAGGTAACAACAAAGCCGACAGAGTAGCCCGGTCAGTTGCCCTTTCAGAAGACACACCAGACAACAATCCATCTGCCCTTGCGGTTTTAGCCTTATCACAAGACACCCTCTGTTCCCAGGACAAAGAGTCTCTTTTCCGCCTCTTACATGATCTGTTCCATCCCAGCCCCCAATCCTTGATCCATTTTTTACAATCTTTTTTTCCTCTCTCTCCTGAAGACAAAACCCTACTTAACCAAATCACCTGCAAGTGCACCATCTGCCAATGCACTAACCCTAATACCCCGCTCAAGGCCCGACCCTTCCCGGCTCATCAAGCAAGGGGTAATGTCCCCGCTGCAGATTGACAAATAGACTTCACTAACATGCCCCCTGTACAGCATACCAGATACCTACTCGTGTTAGTAGATACATTTTCAGGATGGGTCGAAGCTTTCCCCACCACTAACAAATGGGCGTCCGCGGTTGCCTCTATCCTCCTCACCCAGATCTTTCCTAGGTTCGGGATGCCCACTTCCCTCCAATCAGATAATGGCCCTGAGTTCACTGCCCAAATTATCCAGAACCTCTCCAAGTCGCTCTCGCTCCCCTGGCATTTACATTGTCCTTATTGACCACAAGCTTTGGGAAAAGTAGAAAGAGCCAATAGGACTCTAAAGGACATCCTGACCAAACTATCTCTAGAACTACACCTTGACTGGGTTCGCTTACTTCCCTTAGCTCTACTCCGCATTCGGGCCCTCCCAAAGAAACCTTCCTTCTTGTCGCCCTTTGAGATCATGTACGGCTGTCCGATTCTACCCCTGGGGCTCCCTTCCCACAAAGGACCAATTCCTCCCAATATGGCCCTTCCACTACTCTCTCTCCTCCGCACTGAATTATGGAAATATCAGGATTGGCTCCTTCCTGATCCATCCGCCTCCCAAAATCCTCCTGTCTTACAGCCCGGCCAACTAGTGTTTTATAAGCCACCAGAGGATTGGCCCTCTCTCACCCCGAAATGGGAAGGTCCACACCCAGTTATTCTCTGCACCCCCTCGGCCGCCAAGCTCTCACTGCCTGATAACTCTGTCACCCCTTGGATTCATATCTCCAGGTTGAAACCAAATACCCAGGACCCACCTTCTCTGGACACCCAAGACCTATCAGTCACAATCCAGAGTCCTTCGGATACAGCCCAAGACGCTGTCTACTCTACCACGCCTCATCCCTCTGATCCCTTGAAGCTCTGCATCTCCTGTGCACCCCCTTTGCCATCCATACCCAAATCATGACTTTTTCCTCCTTTACTGCTCTCTCGCTTTTTTTCCTCATTCTTATTGTCTTCCCCGCCTCCCCACCCTCCTTTGTATGGCGATTCAAAGTCAGACAGACTTACACACAGTATCAAACAAAAGTTACTGCCCTCATTGCCACATCAGACTGCCCTCTGAAAGGCTGCTCTGAGCCTTTGTATCTCCACTTTCCTCCCTCCACCGAAGTGTTCACTTACAGCTACCTTTATTCTCCCTACCTCTGCTTCCTCTATGACCAAAGACAAGCCTATTGTAAGCGATGGCAAGACACCTACAGGGGATGTCCCTACTGGTCTTGCGCCATTCACTACATGGGTGACTTCCAGTACCCACAGTATTACTCCTCCAACCGTTTCATGAAATATCCCAACGCTCATTCTCCTTATCAATCCCAGATCCCTGGGACTCTCGATGGGCTGCCATAGTCACAGCCTCAGTTTACTACGGGGGTCCTCGACCCCCCATGGTACCCTTCATATCTCTCGAGAGTATGTTCCCTCTCACTCCCAGATCTCTCAAGTTGCATCAGATATCAGACATTCCGCAAAAGTCATTATCCAATCTCTTGATGGCGCCTCTTCATCTTCTTATTCCTCCTACTCTTGGTTACAGCTCATTCAAGACACCACCATCTTTCTCAACCACACCCTCAACACAGCCAACTGTTTCTTGTGTGCATCACTGCAGCGCCCACTGCTGGCCGCCGTGCCCCTCAATATTTCTAACTACTCCTTCCATGCAGAAAGACAACCCCTCCGTCCCCTGGCAGACATACCCCTATGAGAACCAGAATACGCAGATAATCTCACCATCCACCACTGTGTAGGCCCAACTCCACCCTCCTCCAGCGCACTTCACTGCCTCTCTATCTACACCCCTACCTCCGGCTCTAAGACTTTTACACAACCGGGACACTTCTTTTGGTTTAATGGCAGTCTTTTCAACTCACTGCCTCTCAACTCCGATACACCCTGCATTCTCATCACCCTAATCCCACAGCTTACACTTTACAGCATGGCAGAATTCCTTTAGCTCCAACCTCCCTTGCCCTCGCGCACAAAAAGGGCTGCTTTCCTTCCCATAATGGTCGGTATCCCTTTGATCACCTCAGCCATTGGGGCAGGGTTTTCGGGAGGAGCCTTGGGTCACTCTCTCTGGGCAGTTAGAGATCTTGACGCCAAACTTGAGGGAGCCCTGACATCCACTGCCGATTCCCTAGCCTCTCTCCAAAGACAGGTCACTTCGCTTGCTGAAGTCACCCTTCAAAACCGGCGGGCCCTAGATCTGCTTATAGCCGAGAAGGGCGGCACCTGCGTCTTCCTCCGGGAAGAGTGCTGCTATTACATCAACGAATCCGGCATTGTAGAAACTGACATCACCAAACTCACAGACCTTGCCTCCAGTCTCCACTCTGCTTCCAATTCCAACCCATTCTCTTCAATACTAACAAACCCCCTCCTCACCTGGGTCTGGCCCATTGCAGGCCCCATAATAATCATTCTTCTCGTCTGTCTCTTCTTACCCTGTATAATAAAGTTCATCAAATCCCAAGTCGGAAAAATGTCTAATCAAGCTTTCAACCAGCTTTTACTCAGGAACTACCAGCTTCTGGCCACAGAAGATCCCTCACCCTCACGTGACCTCCTCACCACATGCTGAAATGGACCCCTCTCTCCACTGGAAACTGTTCTTGGAAACAATGGCTGCAGACGCCTGGCTCCTGACACCCATATCCTCTTGGCATCATTGGAATCAACAGGTCCTCAACCTATGGTTACAGGGAACCTTCATTGATTTCCAACCTGAAGAAGTCCACATCTACTCATCCTTACTGTGGGGAGTCCTATCAACCCTTTCCTCCCAATCCTCAAGCCCTCACTCCCTTCTCCGCCCCTGTTCAGCAGGAAGCAGTCAGAGAGAGAGCAACGTCCACAACCCCATAGAGGAGAAAGGGGGGAATGAAGGGTCCCCACCAGTAAGATGGCAAACTTCCGGCTTCTCTTTGGGGTCCTCGGTTCCCACCGGCGCCACCTGAACCCCAATCACCTCTCGCCCCCCTCCCAATCCCAGCACCTAGCCAACAGCCACCAGCCCCGTAGAAGTAACACCACAATCACCCTATGCCCCTTCCTATATAACCCAGCACCTTTCCCTAATCAAGCGGAATTCTCCGGTGAATTGCTGCTGTGTGTTGCTCCTTTCCTTTCAAATTCTAATGAGCCCTAAAGGATAGACAAGCTTATCATTGCCAGAGATCAAAACCAAACCCTCAAATTACAGGCTTTGTTTAATGCTGTTTGAGGCACTGAAATTTAGCGCAGGGAATGTACCTTCATCCCCACTCATTCTCACTGCACATTCACCCACTGAAGGGAAGAGGAGGCCAGTGAATCTCATTAGGAGCCACTGACCTGTGAAAATGTGTTTCATAGCAGTTTGACAGCAACAAGGCCAACCTGTCATCGCTGCCCAGGCCACACTCAGAATGGGAAGGGATTGATGAGACCATCTTTGGGCGATTACAGCACCAGGTGTATTTTATTTACTACCAGCTCATTCTCTTTTCCCCCTTTCCTTTGGATTTCATTGAGTTTATCTGAACTCTGAAATTAAGGAATAGCAGGAGCAAAAGTATTAAAATAAAGAGATTGAGAATTAGCAGTCATAATAACACAAGTGTTGATATAAAACTGCTCTTGTTAGGCACATTTAATCTGCAAAAGAATGATTAGTTTGGAGAACAGTTCTATAGAACTATGGAAGATTCCAGGCCTAACAAAATGAATGATGCAAGCTCTTCAGTTATTTAAATACATGTGATTCTGATGCTAACTAACTGCATCTGTTTACCAAAACTCAAACTTAAAGGTAAATAAATAATCATAATTATTATAGCTTCTAAAGACAAAAACAGCTTGGGTATAAGGAAACTACAAATTGACTTTTCTTTCTCTAATGCATCTTATGTGCAGTTAAGAGTGATTTATAAACAAAGAAACCCTTGAGAACATTTAATAAAAAATACTCAAAATTTAACATAATTTGAAAACTAGGAAATTGTGCTTTTGTAAGAAAAGGGGATTTATTTTCAATTCCTGATTTAATACTTGAGCATATATTTCTCATAATAATATCTGATATATGTAAAAATGCTCATTCAATTAAAAAATGCAAGGCAAACTACACTACAAACCATCTGAGTTGCCTTAAGAAAAAGAGCTACTTTTGTATGCTTGGAATTGCAGAGAATTAAGCTGGATCTGCTTGAGACTAACAAGAACTACCCTACTTCTCTGGTATTAAGTGGGGTGTAAAAAGCGCAGTCTTCTCAGAGGAAAGTGAAGAGGCTCGGTACCAGTCTGTGTGTTACCTCTGAAGCTTAGGTTTGCAGAGAACTAGCTTCCTCTGCTTGTACGACGTAATCTGAACTGGGGTTTGTAGCACTTGTAACAAGAGAATATTAAAAGCAAAGGTACTCACTACCCAGGTTTCAAAAACACAGAACTTCCAAAACATACTGCATATTTTGCTTATAGACTATATTCAGCATTCTCCTACCACCCCCATTTTTTTACAATTATTTATTTTATGTGTAGTTATGTGAAATATTTTCTTTAATTTTGGAAATTCTGAAAAAATTACTTCTTTAAGTCTCACATTTTCTTCATTTCCTGTATTCTTTCCTTTTGGCAATCTATTCTTATACCTCTTAGGCTTGTTTTCATCTTTTCCATTTTTGGTTCTTTGGTGAATTCCCCAATCCTAGCTTCAGATTCTAATTCATTAATTCCCTCTTTTCTGTGTCCCACCTAGAGTTTATCTCAAATATTAAGATAGTTTAGAGTTTCAACTTGTCTATTTTCATTACCAAGATCTGAAATTATTTCATTTTCATATTTGTCTGTTTTTATTTGCTTATATCTATTTTTGTTTTTTATGCTTAAGTGCTTTTAGTGGATATATCTTCCTTTCTATCAGGAGTTAGTCAATCAAACTTTTCTGTAAAGGGCCAGATATCAAGTATGTTAGGTTTTAGAGGCCACTTGGTCTCCATTGCAACTCTGCATTCTCAGCTCTGCACTCTGAAAGCAGCTGAGGATATATGTAAACACATAGGTGTGGCTGGGTTCCAAAAGAAACTTTACTTACAAAAACAGGTCACTGTAGCCACTTCGGAATACAGTTTGGCAGTTCCTCAAAATGTTAAACATAGAGCTACCATATGACCCAGCAATTCCACTTTGAGGTATACACCCAAGAAAAATGAAAACATATGTTAATATAAAAGCTTATATATGAATGTCCACAGCAGCATTCTTCATACAGTCAAAAGGTGAAAACAATCCAAATGTCCATCAATGGATGAATGGATAAGCCAAATGTAGTATATTCATAGGGTGGAATATTATTTGGCAATAAAAAGGAACTAAGTACTGACACATGCTATAACACAAATGAATTCTGAAAACATTATGGTAAGTGAAAGGAGCCAGACACAATTGATGACACAGTCTATGATCCCATCATATGAAATGTCCAGAACAGACAAGTTTATAGAGACCAAAAGTTGACTAATTGTTACTTAAGGCTCAGGGAAGTGGAGAATGGGAAGTGACTAATGGGTATGGGTGAAATGATGAAAATATTTAAAATTAGGTTATGGTGATAATTACATACCTACATAAATATCCTAAGGACCACTGAACTGTACAATTTAAATAGATGAACTTTATGGCATGTAAATTATATCTCAATGAAGCTATTAAAAAATAAATAAATAAAACTGGGAAACAGGTGAGTGGCTGATAATATCATAGTTTGACAAGTCCTGCTTTACATTTTTGAGGGTCTTAATATACCTATCAAAGTTATTCATAGTTTATTCTATTTCAAATTTTTTTCTGGATTAAATTAATCTCTTTGATTAACTGGCTGATTTTAAGTACTGCCTTTTTTAGTTTTCCTCCAATGTTTGGCACTTTTATGTTGTAGCTAATCTTGAGTAGAAAGCATCTGTTTCCTTGCTTGTTGTTCTCTGCCTATCTTTTCTGTCTAATGGTTCTGTGCTTGCCTCCACTCAGCCCTCCTGTCCAAAGAGGACTAGCTGATGTCCTGGGCCTCCAGTCCACATGGTGACATATGGAACTGCAGACAGTCTGAACTCCAGAAGGCTTGGCTCAGGTATTTATTTAATGAGATGCTTTGTCTACTCTCTCTCCTTGGACTCTCCGATTCCTGTAAGCCACAGCCCAAGCTCCTGTGGCAGCTCATTTTCAGTCTCCTTTTATGCAGGTGCTATTGCTCCAGTCTGCCAATCCTGGGTGGGACATTTACTTCCCGAATTACTACCACAGCAGTTGAGACTCCTGCATCCACTGGCTTGCGGACTCAGAAAATGTTGGGTCTGTGGCTATAGCCCCGCTTCCCAGTTTGTATTCCTGCTCTATTTCTGACCTGCTGAGATATTCATCTTTAAAAAAATTTTCCCTCATTTATCTTGACTTTCACTGTCATGGACAAGGAGCAGGGCAGTGGGCAAAACATGAATTATAGTGCCATCTTGATTGATTATTTTTCAGGTCAATGCAATGGAATTTTATAATCAAAGAGAGGATCATGTGCTCCTCGATAAACAGACTTTGTTTTCCCGTAAATTTTGAATTTGAAATAAGTGGAGTATATCCAAGTAGAGGTGAGTTATAGTAGGTTGCAAATAAAATATGAAATATCAGGTCAGAGGTCAAAGCTGAACACTTAGTTTTGGGAATCACAGAAGTGAAGGAAAAAAGAAAAGTTCTAATAGTAATAACTTTCAAAGAGATATCTAAAAACAGGTGGGAGAAATCCTTTAATTTCTACTTTTTATGATATAGCAGATTTCTCTTTTTAATGCTATATTTAGCTTGGGGATATAGCCTATACTTATAAAATTTTTATAGTGCATTGATGATCATTAATTTATCTAACAAATATTAATTATGCCCTGCTATCCACTGAGTACTCTCCAAGGCCCTGGTGACATAAAGATGAGTAATAAATGGTCCTTGCCCTTAAGGAACTCGTAATTTATTAAGGAAGTCACCCCAACACACCAAAACAGGTCACCATTCCATTCTAAGATAAGTGCTATGATGGCTGTAGGGACAAAGTGTTTTAATGGCATAGATGAGGGAATGAGTAATTCTTAATCGGTGTGATTCTTGAAGGCAGTAATTCGAAAGACTGTGCAAAAGAGAGAGCATACTGAGAGCTTCCAGAATTTCTATAAAGGTGTGAGCAGTTATCTTGGACAGGGGCATGTAGGGGAAATTAAACTGTATTTATCTAACACACCACTTTTACTAGATTATGGGCTTACTTTTATAACTGTGGGGAGATTATGAAGAATATGGGAGAGTGACAAGACCCTTCCACCTCCCTCATCCACATTCTCCCACAAACCTTAATAAGCACACGGGTTTTATCTACTAATGGTGACAAGGTCAAAGTAGAGGGCTTGTTACATGAGCAAAGATGGTGGTAGTGGGTCAATTTTAAATACATGCCCTGGTCAGGATACAGGATAAACGGTAACTAATATAAGGATAAAAAGATGGCCCAGAGGTGGACTATAGAGACTCTTATACTGGTGGCTGGAGAGACTGGACCTCTTTTGGGCAAAGAAAGAGACCCTGAATGACTGTCATGATGGAGAGTGAGGGGATCCACCTTATGCTTTTGAAATGGAGACATCTGAAGAAGTGAAATGGGTTAGAAAAAGACTAGAACTAATGACCAATCAGGAAAATATTGTAAGAGTACAAGTGTAAAATAATGACTATTAGCTTGAATTATCATGAGAATAGAGGAACTAGAAATATCACACATATATTGTTTTTGAAAAGCTACAGTAACAGCAATGTTGTGAGAGGTTTCCCTAGTCAAGATACAAATGTGCTAGAGATTTTAGCATTATATTAGTTTGAGGGCTATGTTTTCTAAAAATCAGAGTATTGTTTTACCTACTATATCCATGATGGATCAAATCTAAAAGGCACAGGGGTGATTAGGGATGAGAAAGATTAACTCATTAGGTTAGGCCCTTCTGTTATCAGCACTGAAACATGTGAACATTGGCACTTTTATGTTCTACAGAAAACAAAACAAATCTTGTCACGTGGGGAAAGAAACAAACTTTCCCTTCAGAAGACAAGATGCATTTAAAAAAACTAAATCCCGAGTTGAATAATAAAGCATAGCTTTTGGATAAATTCTATGTCCCATGAAAAAGTAGGATTTCTACATTAAATCTTGCATTGTTATTGGAGAATTTAAGATTAATCATAACCTTACATGATATTTCTGCCCACACAATGTGTGTTAAATGAGAGAGAATAAAGAAGAGCTGCCTAGACACAGCTGTCCTACAAGTTACCCCACAAACTAATATAAAAGAGTCCCTTCTCTTTACAACAAACAGGAGGAAAATCTTTTCATATCTTCCCTGACCCAATTCAGGAACTAGAAGGCTTTTCTTACATGAGAGTGACTCCTTTTATTGTAAGTGATAATATCTACTGAGCCCCTAATAATGTATTAGATGCTATTCTAGGGATTTCATATATGGTACCTTGCTTAACTCTGTAAAGCACTTAAGATGTGAAGAATTCCTCTCATTCATTTGGCTTTAGACTTGTAAAAGCTTAGAAAAAAGGAGACTCTTCTTCTTCATTGTCTCAAGAGGGATCCCCACACCCAGCTTGTAAGATTGTCTCTAACATCCCAGTCCCTCACACCATTTTAGAGAGAATTTTCTATATATAGGTGTGTGATTATTGTTCCTTGTTAAGAAAATTCCTAAGAGACTCTAATCTAACAACAACAAAAAAGAATCACATTATAAAAACCTGTGTTAAGTATGATTCAAAGGGAAAAAATGAGCTGCACTGAAAGCCAGTTTGAGCTGGAAACTCTTGCACTCTTAAGTAACCAGACATGTGTAGCCAGTTATGAAGCTGTCTGATCACATGTGTTTTTAAACATCTGTCAGCACAGTCAGAACTTCACATGTAAAATACAGCACTCACAAGCCTTACGAAGGTTTGTTTTGATGAAGTCTCAGAATCTGAAAGGAATGTACAGATTTTACAGGATGAACACAGGCTGTTATTGCTTGAGTTGAAGAAAGCTTGGGGAGCAGTTCCCAAAGGCTGTGAGTCATTTACTTGAACATTAGTGTCTTAGGGACAAAACTGGGACCAGTGATAAAACCTCGGGAGCCCTAGAGAGAGAGAGAGTTGTTACCAAGTACCGAGAAGCAGGAGAAACTGGAGAGCTATTGGTTAACTTAGGGCTTCAGAGCCGAAAGCAGTCTAACTTCATTCCTTTTTGTGATAAAAAATACTCGGTGACATTGTCCCATCATTAAAAAGTTCCCATCTCCAAAGTACAAACACAGCTCCTTCCAAACCTGTAGCATTTGTTCTTCCTCTGAAGACGTCATCGTATGCCTTCCACTGTGGCTTCACCTGGTAGGCGTGGATGAACACCACAAACACCACCACAAGGCACATTAAAGGAACAAGGGCTGCAGTAAATAGGGCTGCGTAGATGTTTGGAATGAAACACCTGGACGAAAAGAGAAAAGATAACAGACAACTTTAATGCAAACATTTCTAGATTCAGAACACATTACATCACTACTCTATACTAACTTGTTGTTCCCAAATGCTGGCAAAAGCAAATTTTTGGCTTGCTAAATCGAAGCCTTCTTTACTCGTAGAGGCTACGTGATTAAATCTAACCCACTGCTTCAAAAAATAGGTTCCGGGGAACCTATATGCTTTTCCAGCTTTATCTTGGTGGCCTAATGAGACCAAGGTCTCGGTGGGGACTGCACGAGAGGAAGTGTTAGGGCAAATTTGAGGACTTCCAGGACTCAACTCTATTTCCACAATCTTGTTTTCTGACTGAATGACAGTTTTGTCATTATTAAGCTAAACATTTCCCCAAGAACCATTAATTCTCTTGAAAATGATGACAGTTTTCCCTTTAGTAGCTATACTGCACAACAGGACCTATTATTACTGAAGTTCATTTAGATCAATGAGTCCCAAGGTAAACTTACATTATTTATTTTGGTAATGCTGCAATTCTGTGGAAAATGGTTCTAGAGATGTAACTGGAAATTTTTACTCATGGGTCATAAAATGCTCTTGTGTTTTACACAAAGTCTTTCACAAAAACATCTCAAAGTGGAGGGCTTCGGAAGAGTTTCTCAATATCTGAAACTGGTTTTGAGGTACTTTATAAAGGACATACCTCCTACAACTTGTAAGACTATACTACTTTTAATTACAAAACATTTTAGCAGTAGGGAGTGTCTCTTTGCAAGTATTTTCTCCAACTAGTACATTTTTTAAGTACCTAATATCTATAAACCTAGATTACAATGCAAACAAAAATAATAGATTCTAAAGAAAACTCAAGGAAAAAAAATAACCTGTTTAGAAGGAAACCTCAAAGTCCGAATACAGGTAGTCAGGGGAAACAGCCATTCTGACAACTTGGGAAAATAATGTTTTGATTTGAGACACATTATTAAAGACCTTAGTCAGATATTATTTCTAATTAACATGACCTGCTAAATGCAATCCTCATGTAAATAAAACACATTTCAAGAAATACTTCAATACACATTCTGCATCTTCCCTGAACACCCACCTGTATGTCAAAAGACCTGTATCTTCCAGGTAGAAGGCATATGATTAAATAAAACAGGCAAACATGAATGGCCTTGATTTGAATATATTTCTGCACTAATAATAGTGGGCATGCTGGCTACTCACTTTTGTGCACATTGGCATGAAATGCTTTCTTACTGCTTTCATCTGATTTATGGATTCACAGCCATAGTCTGGCCTAAAGGTACTTAGACAAATGAACTGACAAAGGAACTCACACAGGCTTCGCTGCTTTACTTTTACTCTGAAAACTGTCATCACAATTCAATTTCAGGCTGTAAAATGGGGATAATGACAGAATCTACTGTGAGCTGCTGGAGGAATAACAAACATTTTTCACAGTCCTATGGTCCAGGTTTGTATCTATACTTTCCAATGACTGACCAAGTTTGGTTCCCACTTTTCTATTTGACGTGCTCTCCTAAAAACTTTCCTGTACTTCACAGGATAACCTTTGAAAGCTGAATCCCAATGAATGGCACACCTTCCTGGTTAAACACTTATGGGCAAGGTTAGTAGTGACCAGGCATGCTGGCAGTGGCTCTGGGGAAGAGAAGTGAATTTCCTAAGTGCCACAGCTCTTAAAAATCTCCCTTGCAATTCTCCCTGCTTGTACATGACTTGGCTATGCTGGCCCATTGTTTTTTCAGAGAAAGGGGCAAGAAAATTATCCTATCCTGAAGTGACCCACTTTCCTCCCCGTTTCTTCAGAGCACCACAAGTCCTAGCCTCTCCTAAGTACAGGCTGCTGAGAGGGCCCTGTCTGTCCCTCACATGGTCAACACGGCACCAGGTCATTAATGAGGGCTTTGGACCCACAGCATAGCTGCCTGTGTTGGTGGCCCTCCTACCTTCCCCTCTACCAGGCGCTATCGTACTCAGGGCCCTTCCCTGGCCCACTCCTGTCCAGCTATAACTCCATCCCAGGTTCCCTGCAACAAAAACATACCACCTCTCAGGGACTAGGGGGTCAAACAACTCTTCTGAAACACTATTCTTTGCAAGTGAAACAGAGCTGAAGGGGTAACCCACAAGCATAGACAGCAGTTAGGACCCCACACTTTGCATGACCCTGTCCTGGGAAGTAGGTGAAGCAGACTGTTACTCCACACCCCACATTGTATCTCATATAATAACAACTGCTTGTTCTACATTACTTATATTTTAACTTTTCTCTTAAAGCTAGTAGGTATTAGTCTAATTTTCTGATCACTATTGTCTAATGGGATTTCTACTGGTCCAGAATAAAACTTCCTATGCATATTTAAAATTACCCAAGATAAACGGAGCATATGCTATCTTAAAAGAAAAACAAAAAGGCAGACCTCATCAGCCAGAATTTCCTTCAGTCCAATCAAGTAAGAGGCACAGTACATTCACGTAGTTTGAGGATTAGATCACCTGGAAGTGATGTGGGAAGTTAGGAAATTGTGAATATCACATTAGAAATAGTTCCTGAAATAAGGCTGAGAACAAATTCTTGGAAAAACTGAGCATAATGTAAGAAATGAGCAGGCAGGATGCTCTGCACACACAAGGGCTGTGGAAGCAGTCAATTAACAGGCTGGCAGCTATGGCTTCAAGAACAGATCTGGCAGTCACCAGACAATGAGACAAAGGCCGTGTGGATTTGCTTTCTTAAAAAGGGCGAGGAAAGTGTGTTCCTTGTAATTACCAGCTCATCCAGCTTCAAAGTACTCCTGAGACCTTTCTTTTGGTGTCGAGTATTCTTCTGGGTTCTTACAATCACACAACTAACTTTTGCTGTTCCCTTTTAAATGTCCATGGGTAAATTTTCTTTCCTATTATAACCCCAGACAATCCTAGTTTATTTCAAAATCTTGTCAGGACTTCATTTTTAGTTTTAGCCAGATGAAACGAGTAAAAACTGTTTCCCAGTTTTTCCTCTTCCAAGTCTACCCTTGGAGCTTGCACAAAGCCAGACGTCACTTTCTTAGTAAGAGGATTACCTCCCCTAGGTAGCACTTTGCACTTACGCATTTTCAACTTGCAGTACCTAACTTGATTTAAAAAAAAACGTATGTGGGTGGCATGAGGTATTTCACTTTCCTTGTTACTGCAGGAAATCAGAACAAGTGGCAGCCCAGAAGCAAAGGAGTCCAGGAGAAACATAAGCTCCATTTAACAGCTGCTGGAAAGTACTGGGAGGGATGCCGGGGACTCCCTGTACATGACACTGTGATTTGAGTCCACTTAAATTATATTTTAAAGAACAAGTTGATCCTGGCAAATGGGAGGACTTGAAGAAATCCAGGCAGATGACATCTGGGTTACATCTGGGTTACACAGGTAATGAAAAAGGATCTAGGTAATGAAACAATGATAAATCTCTTTTTTCCAAGTTCTTCTTTACAATAAGAATGATAATAGTTATGATTCACAGGCTCATGTGTCAACCGCCCCAGGTAGGTTTCAAGATTTCTTTAATGATGGCATCTGTACAATAGCTACACTTTTTGCTTCAACTTTTTCCTCTCCACATGGAAACTGATGGTGAGGCCTACTTTATCTGGAGATAAGATAAAGGAGATAGTCTGTTTATTCTAGAAACATATTTAATGTATGGTGGATCAAGAATTGTACATTTACTGCAAACTGGTTTCTACTTTGTGTAGAAACTACAATATATCTGTTTATTGACCCTATTAGTTGAAGAATACAGATGTTATTCATTTTGAAGATGCTTATTATTTGTAAATAAAATCTAAGCCAATACTTACGATTTCAATATTCCTTTCCTTTCATGCCCAACTTCCTTCCTTCCCAAATAAGATGTTTTCTTATCACACACGTTTTTATTCACCTGTGAATTTATGTATATATGTATGTATGTATGTATTTCTGGGTGTATGTATTTCCTGTTTCATCCAAAATGGCTGGAGAGAAACACTTTAAGCACATTAACTGTTCCTAGTGAATAAATTTATGATGACATCAGAATGAAGAGAAAATAACAGTCTGGGTTTAACAAGCTGCAAGGTAGGAAAATATATCCTTTTTTCTTTCTGTTGTAGAGCATACAGAGGTTTTTGGACCAAGGGAAATCAGTTGAATTCTAAAATGCATTTTCCTTTAAGTTTAAACTTTAAACAAGTTAAGATTACAGATAAGCCTTAAATTGCAGATAAGCCTTATAAAGTGAAATCACATATTAGGATGACATATGGGCTTAAGAGAGGAAGGAGAGGAACAAAAGAGTTCCCTAAGCTGAATTAGCTGGATAACACGAGCTGTCTTAAATATCAGTACCATTCCTACTTTCATCACCACTGCTGATAGTACCAGCAGTGATAGTTTACTATGTCCAGGCAAGAAGCTCCACCCTCAAGTGAGTCGTCACACACAAACGTCACAATGAACCCATGAGGCTCACTGTACATATCGAAAAATGACACCTAAATTACAAAAGGTCAAATTGCTAGTAGCATAAACAGGCTTATTTGCTTCCTACAATTCTAATATTATTTCCACAATTCTAGTAATGACATATTAGAGTTAGTGGCAAACAAGACAGTTTTCTTGAGGCTCATGACACTAATATTGTCTTTCTATTTCTCCTAGGGCTCTGCATAATCAGACCCTTAAGAAAGGCTTCTTGAGCTAATTTTCAGCAGTCTTTGAAAAGCATTCACTTAAAAAAAAACTAGGCACAGAAAGTCCTGCCTTTCAAAAGTGCACTCAGTTCAGTCACAATCCAAGCAACATTTGAGTATCATATCCAAGGTGTGTGGAACATAGACAAGGAAGGGCATATGAAAGTGCCTAAGGCATGGTCCTTCCTATCTAAAATATTATATTTACAATAAATGTATAGCACTTCAGAATTGAGTCTTCTATGCAAAGTGTTGTCCTTCCATCAGCATCATCAGCACGTTCCATCATTTGGAAGCTTGTTAAAAACACAGAATCTCCTGCGTCATGACAGAGCTCCTGAAACTGCATTTTAACAAGATCCCCAGGTGTACATTGTACATTCACGTGTACAATGAAAGTTTGAGAACATTCTTTTATCACACTCATGGGACATAAAGGAGCCTAATGTAATTAACAAATTAATCCATCTTTACATCTCTTTGGCAATGAGCCAAGGGACTATGTAGCTCCAAGAAGAATAAGATCCAGAGACTTCACAGCACATGGTGATCACAGCAGCCTGAAGAACCAGGGGGAAAGCAAAGCAGCTGGAAGCAAAAGGAATAGAGAAGCAGAGATCTGTCATATTTGGAAACTTCCGTTAGCAACCTGAACATTCTAACAGCAGAAGTGGGGAGTGCCCGCAAATAAAGTGAGAGAGGACACCACACATCTGCAGACTGGTGGAAGGAAAGGAGAAGGGGTGTGCTGGGATGGGGGCTTGAGGATGGAAGGTAAATTTCAGCCCTGTTGCATCTGAACAACCCTGGAAGGAATGGATTTCTGTGAGAGTGCAATAGACATGCTCCACAACTGCCCACACCACTCAAGGTTTCCTGAAAAGGTCATCCCATGTGCCACGTGCCTCTATCCCCACACCCCACACACAGGTGACTAGCTCTGAGATGGATATCTGGCCCAAAGACAGCCATCCTTCTGGCTTGTCCTGACTTGTAACTTGGTGACTCTACCCTGAAAGTTGAGCAGAACCAATTAGCTATTTGCTCTTGAGAATTTGCATGGATAGTTGCCAGTTAATAGTGGGCACTAGAGCTGATGTAAACTCAGGGCAAACAGCCATGCAGTAGTAAGTACCTGATGAAGGTACCGATGAAATGGACAGAAAAAGGAAGAAGAGCAGAGGGTTGGGAGGAGCACTCGGATGTTCCCCACAGGAAGTGAGAGGCCGTGGTTGCTGGGAGATGAAGAATGAGGTCTTGGTTTTCCCATTCCAGTTTTGGGGTCTCTGAGGACCAACGGTACCTCATTTCTTGCTTTTGAATGACTACAAGAATGCCTGGAGGTACACGTGCTTCAATAACCCCCTCCCCTTTACTTGAGGTAGTTTTGGTGGATTTTTACATGCAGCTATAATGGCTATAGTAAAAACAGAGCTAGTGAGTGAGTGATAAAGAGAGAAAGGGGCATGAACACACAATTGTTCTTTAAAACAATGCTGCTCTTGAAGATGGAGAAGCCTATCACTGCCATGTCTACCAGTTTTAGAGCTCACTTTGCACGGTTAGCGTGGCTCTCTAGTTCTATGCGTTGACAACTGCCACAGAAGCAGCCAGAGGACCAAAGAGTAATAAGGATGAGGCTCATCTTTTAGTACTTAAACTGTACCCATAAGCTTATATAACTTGAAAAGATGGAACAAAGAAAAATGCGTACATCTCTGAGAAATACTTCTTCATCTACTTCAAAACAGATTATTTTAATTCATTGAATATTAGATTGTCTAAATTTTGGAGTAGTCAGATACACTGTATACACTAAAATACAGTTGTCTATAGTATGTAATTAGCTCTTGGTCGATGAGACCATTGCCTGGGCTCATTAAAAAGGTAACATACATTTATACCTCAATTCCAAAGATGAATAATGGGCTCTAAGTATTAACAGAGTAGTGACAGTTGATTAAAAATAGTCTGCAAATCCTGATACCCCAAATGACCTTTTTCTTTTTCTAAGAAACTCAGGTCTGAGCAGTTCATTGCTGGAACAACTTGACAGCACTGGGACAGTGTTTGCCAGCTTCATTCCAGGCAGATTCTAGTGATCAAGCCCTTTCAGAATTTAATCACCTTAAGGTCAGGGTGACTTCTGTTTTTTGCATGTCCGTATGCTCTATGTTCTAGTGCTCTATCAAACAAAATTGTTTGGTACTGGAAGATGTCATTGTCCTAAGGCATTCAAAGCTCTCCTTTCTTACTTCTTGCTCACCAAGCCTCTGAATAAATGGCTAAAAAGTTTTTTCTGACTAATCATATCTCCTTCTCATATCTGAGGAAAGTTAAATTATAGGTTTCCCAAGCTTATAAAAAATAGATTTACAAAGGTCACCATGGGAATACAAGATTCACGTCCGAAAAAATGTATTTTTTCCATACCCCACTCTCCACTTCCATGTATCATGATTGCCCCTATGGACAATGATCCTCAGATCACCATCATGAGCAGGAAAGCATCTTCAGGTGAGGCTAATCCCTCATTACACAAGGCAGCATGCGGTACTTTCTGATCTTAGGCTAATGTTGGAAGTGCAATTTTTACTTTTAGTGCCTTAAATCTGCGATTTCAATAAACTCAAGTGTTTAGGCATAGCTTAGAAGAAATTGGGGGCCATGTATCATGTTAGCATAAAGGTTACTTCCTCTTACTGATGAAGATGTTGTGGGCTTTTGAAGTGCTCCCTCCCAAAATACTTTCATAATACACTTGTATATGTTTCATTTAGAACCTGTGAAAAATAGAAAACAGAAATGTACATCTATGTTGACAAGAGAATCACTGTAGCCACTCTATTAATGATGTAGATGTAAGTGGCAAAAATCCTGACAGCAATGGTGGTGATTTCTCAAAAGGGCAAAAATCAGTTGGGAGAAGGATAATCCAACTTTTATTCAGCTATATTTTTCTGGACAGTAACTATATTACACTGTCTGGAAATTATGGTCACAGATTCCTCTAGCTTTATGTGAAAGATGCAAATGTTCCAAGGGAAAAAAGAAAAAAAAACTTCTAGAGCATTCCCTTCCAGAGGAACAATAAGTCATACCTACATCTTGTAGTCATATTAACATTTACAGCACATTGCAGTAGCTGATGTTCCTAAATGTTGACTTAAAATCATTAAGAAACTGTTAACTGAAGTTGGTCATATTCTGTTTAAAATATACTATACCCTTCTTTGCACCATTAGTAAAATTTTAATCTTAAAATTCTGAAAATAACAGGATTAACTTTTAATTATTGAGAAAACAAGAATCATGTAAGTAGATGAGGTAATATGTCAATCATTTTAAGGTCATTACCTCAAGTTGTAGATAACATAGTTTTGTTTCAACTCCAATACTCAGCTTTGTTGCTGAGCTCACTTCAATCCTGATATCCTGATTTTTTATTGAATAAATATTTAAGGATGTTGGTCTTCAGAGTAAGGAGTTTACAAAAAAGATGTGTTTCAAGATTATCTGAACACTCTTAATATGCTCATACTAGGTGGTTGCTAGAGCTGGCTTATAACACTACTAGTAATTAGTATTTATTGAATTTTTTTATATGCCCTGCAATGTTGCAGTTATAGCTGGAAACTTAAGAAATGTAAATGGCATACCTCCTAACCTGAAGGATCTTGGAGCAAGAAAAATACAATGTAATTATAAGAGAACATTACACAATCCTATAAAACACTGCCAACATGTGAGGGATATCTAATAAATGTTTATAAGGTTAAGAAATATGGACCAAAATACCTGGGGAAAATGAAATAGAGTTCATAGATTAGTTTCAGAAAAGGAAAGTAAAACTGGAAGTAAAGGATACAAACGTCAAAATTCTATTCACTCTTTGGGGAATCCCAGTGTTGATAAGGAAATGACACATTTCATTTTCCTTGAAGTTCTGGTATCTTCAGGATCAGATAATACAGACTGAGAAGCAACATTTGAAAGTCCCAAGTTGGAAAGTCCTAAGCTAGACACCAGACAGGCAGATATCCTTTATGATTTATGTAAAGAAGTTTGTCAAAAGAAAATGATGTTGTTATTCATGGTATATGTATTTTGGGTGGGGGGGAGGGAGACAAAATGGGTAGAAGTCTCTTACTGGATTAGGATAACGCTGCCTACAAAAAACATGTACTGTTGAGAAATGAAGGCTCTGGAACCAGACTATATTTGACTCTATACTAGATTCTCAATCCCAAATCCTCTTGTGTACTGTGGATAAAATGAAGGTTCCTGTGGCCAGGATTCTCACCTGGACCTGGTCGGCTAGCCCACTACACACGTGTGGGCAATATGTCATTATTGACTCTATATAAAGAGCTTTGCCCAGTGCTCTGGGCGACACACAGTGGCAAGACTTAAAGGCTGCAGATCAGAGCAGGGGCTGGAGTGGTGGCAGAGCAAAGGACAGGGACTGGGACGGCTGCGCAGGCTGAGAGGCCCAGAGGACGGCTGTGCGGGCAGAAAGGCCCAGAGGCAGAGACCGGCTTGCTGCATGCAGACTTGCTCTGAGTGAACGGGATTCTAGTGATGACCTGGCACTGTGGAAATAAAGTTGGGTATAACCCTTTCCCCCCAAGAACATCCTACTGTCATTTCTTTGGTCACATGAATCCACAGTGAACTTGCCCAGGGCTGAAAACCATTGGCAAGACATGTATATACAAGACTTAACCTGTATTTAAAATAGAAAATACCAAATCGTAGAGAGTGAAGTGTGAACATCTATCATCTTTCTTTATGGGTCAAGGAAAAGTGCTGAACAGTATGAGTTCTATGATAGAAAAATCCTTTCCCCAAACAGGGAAGACTTCGTGGAAGAGGTGGGGTTTGATGCCAGCCTTTTCCCTCTTGAATTCCTTACCAATCAGCAGATATTTACTGTGATTCAGTCATGCAAATATTATGACCTGCCTGTGTCCATAATGGCTCTGCAAGAGGGGAAAGAGGAAAACTTTCCCTTTGCAGCTTTTCCCCATGACTCATGTGTGTTCCTGCAAAACCAGTTGTTGAATTTTGGTTTTAATTTGAAAAGTCAAGGTAATTATAGGGCATTCAAGAAAGAGGCAGGTAATACTCAAAGAAGTCCAACAAAACATGATGGCACCCCACAGGGGAGAAGCAGGCCTGGCCTAGAAGTGTCAGCAGCAGTAGACTGAACTGTTGGTCCAGGGGCTTCTCTAGGGATTTGAAGTGATGGCTTCTTGCCTGCTGTACACCTGTCCTCATCCCCTCTCAACACTTCCTCCAAACCCCAAAAGCCTCCAAGGAAAGGGCAGATGGTGCTGGAGGGGAAGGCCAATTTCCTGATGGTTTTTTAGGAAAGGAAGAATGTTTAGCCTCTTGGAAGCCTGCATTCCAGACGGGGTGACGCTAGATGTTTCCCAATGTTGATGGCTAGAAAGCAAGGCATTGAGAACATCCCCATCAACTCGAGTTTCCCCGAGAAAGGTGACTCCACTTCCTCCTTTAATTGACCAATGTCTTTCCTTCACAGAATCTTAGAGCTGGCAGTGCGGAGGTCAGCCCATCTTCCCTCTAGCTTTATGGGTCAAGAAACCGAGATGCAAGGACTTCGACAGCTTGCCCAGAATCTGCCCGTCTGAACTCCTACATAAGTGCTCTACATAAAGCCCGAGCAGAAGTCAGACTCTAGAGAAAAATAACCAAAAATGTTTTCAGGGGCAATATTCTATGAATAATCTAAAAATCCCTTTAGGAAGTGTTCCCAGTGTTTTATTTCACTTTGCATGAGAATTCCTAGGGTATAGGTGTCTCCTGAATAAATCATTTGAGTCCAACAGTACGTGCCCATATTTCTGAATATAATACTCAGTAGTAATGACCCAGGCAGCTAGAGCATACTCACTCCACCCATGGAAGTTTTTAATGATACCACACATTAAAATTTCTGGAAAATATAAAAATTCATACAAAAGAATAAATTTCATTTCAGAGATATAAAAAAGATATGAGGAAAGGGCAGTGAATCCAAAATGATATTTTGTCATTCATTAAGCACCCCCTCCCACGGAGGGCTTCAATCCCCATCCAAAAAAAATTGGCTTTAGTTGAATCAGTATTTTATCATTAGGAATTTATTTTTGACAACAGGATGTTCCTGTTATTTTTCAAGTCCTGTAGTTTCAACAATAGGATTTCAGGGGAGTGAAATGAGATGGGAACAGCAGAGTAATATTAATTCCTGAGCATAATTATGAATGTGTGTGAAAAATTCCAAATAGTCTACAACCTGCCTTAAAAATCTAACACTATCTCATGAACTTCCTGAATTTCTTTTAATTAAAAAGAAATCACAATCTAACATGCAGTAAAGATTTTCTGGGTGACAGTCTTAACTTTTTAATTGTAGTTAAACTTACTTGTAGAGCTAGGCCAGTTAATGTCTTCAAAAACTTCCCTTTGTGATGGTGACCTTGTTTGTTCTTTTCTTTATTTCTTTTTCTCTCTCTTTTCAAATAAATGTTCCATGTGCCACAAAATGGAAATAATTTTTAAAACATGCTGGAAATTCAAGAGTAGGATATGCATGCCATCTGGGAGGGTATCCCAATCTCACCAACTGCAGGACTGTCATTCACGGCTCATTTGGAGCCTATTCCTTAGGTGTGTGGAGAGGAGTCAGGAGAAATCATCTCCTCTAAACTAAACCCTTGCTTTAAGATTCTGCTACCTGTGATTACCAAGAACAGAGATAATCTAACTGGGTTTGATTATGGATGAAAATGCGTCAAAACCTACTACTGCATTAAAAAAAAAAGCAAAAATAGGATGATTTCACAAAACAGAGACTGAGAAAGCCGAGTGCGTACGGACATGGACTTTGAACCTTGGCCCTGCTGTTTAATAGATATGTGACTATGGGTGAGGGAAATTACCTCTTTGAGCCTCCGTATCCTCACTTGTAAAATATGGATAAATCTATTTTTTTCATAAATGTGCTGTGAAATTACATTAGATTAATTTGATTAAAGGGCTAATCATAGTGCCTAGCATGTAGTAAGGACTCAATGAAGGAAAACTATTATCATTCACCTTAGCATGTGAATTGGTTTAATTACTTCACTGAAACACTGTAACACTTACTCATGTATAGAAATTATACATGGCATTTAACTGTATTCATATTCCATTTCATATGATACCCAAATATTTATTTAATGGATCATTGATTTTTTTGCAACAGCAAGCTTATCTACAGAGTCATCACCTCTAACACAGTATCTAACACTATTTCTCAGGAGAACAAGCATTTCTGTGAACACCAACAGCAGTGACTTAAACATGAAGGCTCTGGTAGATGTTCAGTCATTTGAAAGCAAAAAAGACATACAATGTTTAAAAAATATGCATGCGTTTAAATCTCTGGTTGGTTCTGCTAAGGTAACCTAAAATTGCCTATACTAAATCCTAGATTGAAAATCACAGAAAGTTATGATTGAATCTTTATGCTGGAATGTTTCTCTATGGTTGCTGTTTGAAGGTTAAAGAAGCACACACCATCCCAGTGGCCTCCTCTGCTATGACTGAGCTATTATTTTTACAACTATGTTGGAAGACATTTGTTTTGCCAGTTAAGGCAACTTTGTTAAAGGTTCCTATTATGTTATTTCAATATCTGGGTAACAGTAAATAGCATCTTCATGACAATTTTTTCTCCTATTTTCCTCCTCAGTAAAGAGATACTGAACCTTCCTTATGCTTCCTTATTAATTCTATGAAATACTGAAGTTTAACTGATGTTCTTAAAAGGGTTTTAAGTAGCTTATTAGGACATATATGCTACATAAAATAAAAACAACTAAGACTGAATCAGGAGTGGGGTACCAAAATGTTATTTACTAAAAATGGGCTATACAATTCATCCCAGTGTATTCTCTCTGGCACAGGAGAGAATACTACACACACAGTAGTTCAAGAGAAGCACAACTCTTTCCAACATGAGAGAAACATGCCTACTATGTCATATAATGGACAGTGTTCTTGATCTAATATTCACTGCAAATCCAGTATTGACTTTCACATGACTGCTGTTCATTCATTTACATGCTTTTTTAAGCAGCAACTATTTACGTGCTGTTTGCTATGCTCTGGGCCTACAGTGATGAATGACACATGCCTCCTGACCTAGAGAAGATCAGTCTGTGTAGAGGAGAGGCTAATGCCAAATCTTAATGCAATGTGTTAAGTGTGACAGCATAGCCACCTGGAGAGGTGGCAAGAGCTCAAAGGAAGGAGTGAGTTATTGTCTGCCGGGGAGCTGGACGGTGAAATCATATTTTCCAAGAAAGAAAAGAGATGAGAATCAAGAAGGACATTTGTTACTTAAGTGACCTGATAGGAAAATGATCTGGACAGCCTTGGAAGAGTCACACTACCTTCTTGGGACAATGGCAACAAAAAGACAATACTCAATAACTTCTCAGCTTTGTTTCCTGTTGCTTCAGGAATCATCTGTGCTCTTAAAAGGGGAAGCAGGTCTTGAGATTTTCAGGAAGAAACATAATTAGGATTAATCTTTGTTCCTCTGGGGCTATAAAACTTCCAAGGCCAGGGACTTGTGTATATGCCATGATTTTAGGGGGCAGGGATCAGAATTAACAATCACATAGCATTAAAAATACAGGTTTGGTTGGCACAAAGATACATGGACTATGTATTTCACTAACTTTAGTTAGAAGCCCCAAGTGGAAGGGAGACCCTTCATTTCACAACCTTCCCAATACAGTCTGTATGAAGGACAACCATGAAGTAAGGCTCAAGAGAGCCGCCACATAGCAATTTCAAAAGAACCCCAGGCAAAGAGAAATCACAGCTGCATCAGGAAGGAAGCAGTTCCTGAACCAATACTCTCCCCTCCCAGGACCCTTCAACCAAGGAAAATGACCAGCTATGTCCCATTCAATCAGCTGAGGGGAGGGGGCTTGGGAAGTGGAGCAGAGGTATAATTCACCACCTCTCAAAAAATTCCACTTTCCTTAATTAGCCTAAAAGTAAGCTGTGGGTAAAATTGTAATATTTCCAGACTATCTCCCCTGGCTTTGGTACATCTGCATATCAACAGGCATTCAGAGGTGTAAAGAAGTAGGCTTTAGTGCATTTGCATCTTTCATCTCTATATCAATAGATAATTACCTGGGTAACAGAGGGCTTATCTGTACCAGAGAGGTGAGGGGGGCCGGCGGGGGTTGCTGCTTGAGCAGGAGAGAGAGATGGGCCGGATGGCAGTTTTGTAAGACCCCTTCACCCCAAAGAGTGTTTTATGGTCAATTTCGTTGGTCACACTGAATCCATAGTGAACTTGCCTGGGCTGAAACCCATTACCCAGACAATTGGTGTAGTCGGCAGGATTCACTGTTGACCAAGGGAAAAGGCAGGCTGCCCTTATGGGAGGGGTACTTCAGTGGGCTGCCGCTGTGAATGGGGAAACAGTGGATTGTCCCCCAATGGGTATGTGGTCTGAGGTGGCTTGCCTCCTAGAGGACAGGGCCCCACCCCAGGACTGGAGGCAAGTGGAGGTGACACCTGAGGCAGTAGGGGTGGCTCTTAGTATAGTGAGCCAGAGCCTTTGAGAAGCAGAGTGCCTGGGAGGCAGCGGGGACTGTGGGTTGGCTGATTCTCAGTCTTAAAAAGGTCTACAGAGGAGACTCAAGAAATGGTGGCGCGAGAACGTGAGCTGCAAACTTCAGTAGATTCCCCGAGGAGGGAAGTGGCATTGTTGCAAGAGGTGACATGAGAAGGCGAGCTGCAGACTTCTGTGGATGCCCTGAGGATGGAGATGGTATTGATGCAGGAGGAGGTGGCACGAGAGCGCCAGCAGCAAGGAGCCATTGGAGATGAGACAGCAGTGCTGCTAGGTGTTCTGAAGGAGAAAGAGGCCATCAAGGAAAAAGACAAGCTCCTTAGGGAAGCACAGGTCGAAGTGGCAGGAGAACATCAGCTGCGAAGAATTGAGCTGAAGGTAAGAGAGCTGCTGAAGACTGAGGCAGCATTGCTGCGAGGCACAGTAGAAAAGGTAAAGGCTGTAGCAGAGGAGGCACTCAGGGGAGGGGAGAGAAAGGTGCCATCAGCCCCAGAAATGGGGGAGCTGGGGAAGGATGAAGAGGTGGTGCTGGAGGCACTGGCGCCTCCTGTAATGAAAGCACGCCCAGTGGTTGTAAAGAAAATAAAGACCCAGCAGCTGAAAGTTCCCAAAGGAGAGGAGCAGCCCCCTCAGCAGGTCATGGAGCACTCTATGGTCCGCCCCTATACTCAGGCTGAGCTGGTGGATTTGGGCTCCCGGTTTAGGCAGAAGCCCTCGGAGTCAACATCAGCTTGGCTCCTGCATCTGTGAGACTTAGGGGTGGATGGAATTGTTCTGTCAGGATCAGAGATGGGAAAGCTGGCTTCCCTGACAGTGCAGCCTGCCTTGAGGCAGCGATTACAAAATGCACATCAGACCCCAGGGAGTCACCCATTCCTTGACTGGCTTATGGCTACACTTTGTGCTGTGTGGCCCAATCCGAGTGATCTGCCATCCTCTCCTGTTAGATGGCAGACATATGCTGAGCTCCAACAGGTGCTACAAGAGCTAGGCATAAGAAGTGCCATCTATAGTCCAGACAATTATGGCCCAGATGAAGAGGTTTTCACTACTGGAATGAGAAATACTGTACTTCAAACGGCTCCTACATCCCTCTTTGGGTCTCTAGTGGTCATTCTTTCCCCTCACTAAGGGCATCCCATAAGCGAGGTGACACATACAGTAGCAGACTTAGGAGAGGCAGAAGCAATGAGAAGCTGGAAAGAAATAAGACCTGTTACTCACAAGAAGAATTTACAGGGCCCTATGAAGGTTACGAGGACACAGATGTGGGTTGATTTAATATGGGCAGGAGCAGATGGAAAGAAATTAGATGGAAAGTCCAACAGGATCTTACTAGAGCTATGGCAACAACTGAAACCAGAGCAGCAGTTCCAGCCATTAAGACCAAAGAGGCAGAGGTCAGAGACAGAGCCACAAGTCAGGCCTGTGTGTTTGCAAGAATTCCTGCTGGAAAACGAGCCAACCTCACTTGAGCCCACACAGGAAGGTGATCGGGGAACACGGTGTGACTGAGGGAAAGGTCAAGGTATCTGCCCTGAGGAACCAGGGGGGGACCGGAGGCCACATGTTGAAATAGCTATCCATTGGTCCCCAGTGAACATACAACATGTCCTGGCTCTAGTGGACACAGGGGCTGAATGTTCACTGATTCATGGTAACTCTGAGCAGTTCCCTGGGACCCCCCACTATCATAGATGGATATGGGGGGAAGGCTATCAGAGTAAAAAAAGCCCAAATCCCTTTGGAAATAGGGCATCTACCCCCAAAGGACTATACTGTGTATGTATCTCCTATTCCTGAGTATATTTTGGGGATTCATATCCTACAGGGTCTATGGTTGCAGACCACTGCAGGTGAGTTCAGATGGAGAATATGTGTGGTGAAGGCAGTTCTGAGGGGACATGCTAGGCACCCGCCCATAGCTTTGCCTGTGCCTCAGTGGGTGACTAATACCAAACAATATAAACTGCCTGGAGGACATAAAGAGATTGGAGAAACTCTCCAGGAGCTGGAAAAGGTGGGTATTATAAAGCCCACCCATAGTCCTTTCAACTCCCCAGTGTGGCCTGTGAAAAAGCCAGATGGCTCCTGGCATATGACTGTGGATTACAGAGAACTGAATAAAGTCATAGCCCCTGTGCATGCTGCTGTCCCCTCTATTGCAGGCCTGATGGATACCCTCAGCCATGATCTAGGACCATACCATTATGTGGTAGATCTTGCTAATGCCTTTTTTTTCCATTGACATTGAGCAGGAAAGTCAGGAACAGTTTGCCTTCACGTGGCAAGGATGGCAGTGGACTTTCACCATCCTCCCACAGGGATACCTCCACCGCCCCATCATCTATCATGAACTCGTAGCCCAGGACTTGGCTACATGGGAGAAACTGCCAATGGTGCAGCTATACCATTATATTGATGATGTCATGCTCACGTCCCATTCTTTTTCAGATCTAGAAGGTGCAGCACCTAGACTGCTGCAACATCTACAGGAGAAAGGATGGGCTGTTAACAGCACCAAGTTTCAGGGACCTGGCTTGTCTGTTAAATTCCTGGGGGTCTTCTGGTTGGGTAAGACCAAAGTTATACCAGAAGCAGTTATAGACAAAGTCCAGGCCTTTCCTACCCCTACAACTGTAGCATTGCTACAGGAGTTTCTGGGTCTTCTAGGCTACTGGAGAGTGTTTATACCACACTTGGCACAAATTTTGAAGCCCTTATACCAGTTGGTACGAAAGGGTGTCAGGTGGGACTGGGATGAGACATGTGCATCTGCCTTTACTACCGCAAAACGGGCAGTTAAGGCCGTCAGGCCTTGAGTGTAATAGGCCCATCAAGGCCCTGTGAGCTGGATGTTCATGTCACTGAAGATGGTTATGGCTGGGGTCTCTGGCAGCGGCTTGAATGAATTCACCAACCTGTTGGATTCTGGTCACAACTCTGGAAAGGGGCAGAGGTACGATACACTTTGATAGAAAAACAACTGGCTGCCGTGTATCACACCTTGCTGGCTACAGAACCCATCACTGGAATGGCCCCAGTAAAGGTAATAACCACCTATCCCATCTTGGGGTGGGTACGAGACTGGAACCAAAAGCGAAGGAGTGGTGTTGCACAAACACCCACACTAGCTAAGTGGGGTGCTTACCTACAGCAGCATAGTGCCCTCTCTAGTAGCCCCTTGAGTGAAGAACTCCAACGCTTGTGGGGCTGGTGACATATACTAGTGAAAAGCAGGAAGAACTTGCTTTCGAACCATTAGCAGCAGAGAGTCCCTTAGTAGCAGAGTCCCTTTCGGGAAGGAAGAGCCCCTATACCTGAAGATGCATGGTACACAGATGGCTCCAGCCATGGGCATCCCCCAAAATGGAGGGCCGTAGCCTTCCATCCTAAAACTGAGACAATATGGATGGAAGATGGTGAGGGGAAGAGCAGCCAATGGGCAGAGTTGCAGGCTGTTTGGCTTGTGATCAACAAGGAGCCCTCCCCTATAGTTGTCTGCACTGACAGCTGAGCTGTCTATCGGGGCTTGACCCTGTGGCTACCAACTTAGTACCATGCCAATTGGCTGTTTGGTCACCAACCCCTTTGGGGGCAAGAATTATGGCAAGATTTATGGGCCTTTGGTCAGACTAAAATAATTACAGTATACCATGTGACAGGTCACTTGCCACTGGCATTCCCAGGAAAATATGAGGCAGATAAACTGGCCCAGATACATTGGTTAGAAGGAAAGCCTGCCTCTGATGTAGCCCAATGGCTACATCAGCATTTGGGGCTTGCAGGTCAAAAGACAATGTGGGCTGTAGCCCGTCGGTGTGGCTTGCCTTTGACCTTCAAAGAAGTTAGTAGAGCCCAGCAGGAGTGTGTCATGTACTCCAAAAGGGACTTACACTGAGTTCCACAGCATCATGGGACAATAGCTAAGGGGCCTATACCCCTCATCAGGTGGCAGATAGACTATACTTGGCTTCTACCTGTGTCAGAAGGATATCGGTACGTGATGACTTGTGTGGTCACAGCTACTGGACTTCTGGTTGCTTTTCCTACCTGTTATGCAGACCAGCAGGCAACCAAAAGAGGCTTGGAGCATCTCTTTGCTGCGTATGGCCGACCACAGGTGATTGAGAGTGATCAGAGCACCCATTTTACTGGACATACACTGCAAGAATGGGTATGACAGCTGGGAGTCAAGTGGAAGTTTCATGTGCCATACAATCCTACTGCAGCAGACATGGTAGAGAGGCACAATGGCTTGTTAAAATCCGGACTAAAGTCAGATACCAACAGTCTGCAGGGATGGTCAGTCTGCTTATGGACCATGCTACAGTGTTTGAATGAGAGACCCCGAAAGGGAGCCCTGAGCCCCATTGACACGTTACCACATGTTGCTGCCTCCCCTATACAACTGCAAGTACAAACCAAGGAAGAATCACTGAAGCCAAGGTTCGGCCACCAGAATAACATCTTGCTGCCAGCACCAACTGCACTGAACCCCGGAGACTCCATTGAGTGCACATGACCTTGGACCTTTTGACACATGGACCAACGATGGCTGGCTCTCCTGGCTCCTGAGGGACAAGGCCTGGAAGCTGGCCTCCTGTGTAGTCCTGGAATAACAGCAGAGTGGCCCCCAAAGGTCACAGTAGTATATCCTGAATGGCCAGAAGGTAAGAGCATCTTACCGGGGAGTTTTGTTTTATCATTATGGCCAGTGCATGCACCTCCAGTAGCACTATATATAGACCCCTTCAGGGACCCCCATGGGGAAAGGAGTAGAAGTATGGTATACTAGACCTGGAAGGGACCCCCTTCCTGCTACAGTCCTATGACAGGACCACTCTCTTTCATGCATCCTACCTGGTGGACAAGATTTATCTATGTTGGTGACATTAAAACATGTGTCTTATTTCCCCTAAAGTCTTTGTGGACTGGAACCTCCTCTGGCTTGAGGATTATTATAATTTTTGTATCAAAATCTTGCTGTATCTTAATTTTTATTATCTCTAAGTTGTTGTTATCCTCTGTTGCTATTGTAGAATCTGGTTACAGTGCTCCAGCTTTCTCGCACAGGGACCATTGCGGAAGATAGAAAGCATGTAGATTGTAAGGTGAGAATCCTGGAGGGGTGGAGTGTGGGTAAAATTGTAATATTTCCAGAATATCTTGCCTGGCTTTGGTACATCTGCATATCAACAGGTGTTCAGAGGTGTAAAGAAGTAGGCTTTAGTGCATTTGCATCTTTCACCTCCATATCAATGGGTAATTACCTGGGCAACAGAGGGCTTATCTGTACCAGAGAAGTGAGAGAGGAGGGCCGGGGGTTGCTGCTTGAGCAGGAGAGAGAAATGGGCCGGATGGCAATTTTGTAAGACCCTTTCACCCCAAAGAGCATTTTGCGGTCAATTTCTTTGGTCACACTGAATCCATAGCGAACTTGCCCGGGCTGAAACTCATTACCGAGACATAAGCAAAATTTAGTAACTTAAGAAAGCACTAATACTGGATAAAATAGCAAACTGAAGAACATTGAAGCAGCAGCATTTCTGGAGGGAGAAGAGGTCTCTGATTCTGCTTTTCCCCCCTATCTTTCAATATACATTTATTCCTTATTGATAAATAGAATTTCTCCCACAACTGTAGCTGGAGTCTGATGCAGACATCTTTAACAAGACACAAAATATTTAAAATGCTAGGCCTAAAAGCTGGACTCTCCTGACAGCCCAACAGCAGTGTAGCCATCAGCATGGACTTGTAAAAAAATAAGGCAGAGATTGTCCTGTATTTAAATGCTATCAACAATAACAGAGAACAGAGCACCGCTATCCATACAATAAATGCTACTACTATGCAATTTGGGAAGTTACATCCCAAGATATATCTTTTTGAGGAGAAAGGTTCAAGAAAATCGAGGCCATCACACATGCTAAAATCAGGTACCTTATGCATTGTAACTTTTCTCCAATCACTGTAAAAACTCACTGCAGAAACCCTGATGTTAACATTTGCATTTGTTTAAGAGTTTCCTGTGGAGCTAATGGAACTATGGCCTTCCTGGAGGTTCATTTTAAAAAAGAAAAGCAAAGTCAGAGAGTCGTTCTGTGGTTTTGGTGTAATTATTATCAACTAAACAGTGCCAAGATATTGGTCAAATAAAGTCACAGTAGTTCTCAGTTTATGGTTAGGTATGACATTTTGGATTTTCTTCCATCTTTTACATGAGAACAGGCTAGATATCTCTTGATACTTTTTGAGAGAAAGAAAGTGTGCCAAATTGTGCTGTGTAGAGCTCCATGACTCCTTTGGAGCTGGGGGTTGGGGAAGGGATGAGAGATTCTGGTACTGATTCCCACTGGGAAAATCAAACAGGTGAGAGACTGGCTAATTTGCAACTCTAATGGCAGGCTACAAGTGTCTGGTTGGTTTGGGAACCTGAACTTCAAAAGTTTGCTGGTCCAAGTATGCATTGATGTTTCTGGTGCATTGTGCCAGAGCTGGAATGAGATGATTCTAGCTCTTTCCAAGAGGCTCTCTTAGAAGCGCCAAGAGGCCTCAGCAGAGAGAAGCTGAAGGTATTACTGAGTTCCTAGAGACTGGGCAAACAATAAGTACCTCTCCAGAGGAGAGCAGCTGACTATGACAGTATCAGTTCAATAAATATGCCAGTACTTTCCTGTCTCCCTTTTCTCTCGCTTCCCATGTTCCAACACTGAAGAATGAGAAAGAAAGATTAACTAGCAGAGGTGAAAAGGCACAAGGCTTTAAAAAGCAGCTAACTCCACCCTCTTCCCTTCTTTAAGCTTCCTGCCTTAGTTACTGCCTACTGTTGGAAGGGCAGTAGTTTTAACTAACGAAAATTAGTAACTTGGCCATTCCATGAGTCTGGAAATCATTACATAATTAAATCAAGATAATTACATCTTTGTGATGTAAAGTAACCAGAGGACTTCTTAAAATTTCCTAAGACTGATTAGAAATGTCATGAGGTTTCCCAAAGTTTTATCCAGGGGCAGAAGACTTCTACTGAATGAATTTTAAGAAACAGTGAGTGGCAAATGATGTGGTTTAATGATGAGATTTCATGAATCATAACAATAGCTATTATTGATAGCTATGGCTATTGGTCAAAATAAATTGCCTATTTATCAAATCAGTATACATCAAAGACCTATCACTTGGCTTCACATAAGGTTCTTAATAAGGGACTAAACGATGTGGGAGATGACTTACAACCATATTCTTATAGAGTGTTTCATGGTTTACAAAGCACTTTCACATGCCCTATCTTCCTTTTATACCTCAGGGCAGTTATTATGATGATTCCTTTTATAATGACACAGAAACTATATGGCTTACAGTTATTAGGTATGGAAATTAATGCTCAAATCCAGATCTCTGAACTCTCAGACTGGTGCTATTTTTACTCTGCCATGTTCACCAAATTTTGATTGATGAGATCTAAAATGAGTCTCTCTCATAATGAATCGTACTAAAAGCAATTTGGCCACAGATCTGTTTGTATTTTGCTTGCTTGCTTTGATGTCCATGAGTTTCTTATTGTATCCTTACAAGAGTATCACTCTTTACAGATTTACCTTGGGTGGATGCCTTTTGCTTCTGACCAAAAGACCTCTAGCTAAATATGAGTAGAAATATATTATATTTTTTTTAAAGTTAAATATTTGCTAACTTACTAAAGCACATGCCTAGCATTCATTGGAAAACTTGAACTAGACAGGGATAGGGATCTATTTAGAGAAAGATAATTTTTACATTTATAAAGTATTGATAAACTGGTAAAATATGCTCAGGCCAATGGATGATCCTGGGTTCAAACCATTTGCTCTGGCCTTTCAGCCATTGTAACTTGCCCATTTTCATCTATGCTCAAGCTAGCCTGAAGTTCATGCATGGATTTCCTTCCAAACTCCTCTCCTCCCAAACTACCTGGTAAAATCTCTACATCTGTAGCATCAGCCTTTCCTCAAGTCCTTCTCTGACCATATGTACTCACAATGGTCTTTCCTTCATCTGAATTTCTTTATCACTAATGATTTACTCACCTGTACTGGTCTCTTACTGTTTTTGTATCTTATTACTACAGACTATAAGCTTTTCAAAATCAGAGCTACAGTTTGTTTTTGTATCATGTTCAAAGCTTAACATAATGGTTCAATAAAGGTTTAGGAAACAAATATTTATTCCACTATCTTTATGGAACTGCTATTCTGTTCTTAAATGAGATTTCAGAAGGCAAAATCAACTTATTTTTATTTGAAAATATTTAAATAACAGTATCAAAGCAGGTGCAATTTGGGTGTGGGTTAGGCGGTCTTCTATTTTTCTGACATCTCCATTTTTTACTTAATAACCTGCAGATTAAAGAGCTCTTGGCTATTTTACTCTTGAGGTATGTTTAAAGCAAAGCAATGGCTTTAACAATTCTTTTGAATTATTCAAGATTGAAAATGAGGAAGTACTTGTAACAGTAACTGAAAAAAATGCATACTAAGTTATTACTACTTAAAAAACTCTTTCTTTACCAATGATAGAAAATATTGCTATCTTTGGGTATGTGGAAATATCTTAAAATTTTCAACTTGTAACTCTGCCTTTTCCTGTTTCAAATGTATGCTAAACTCCATGTACACTGAAAATAAAATTGACTTTGAAATTGACTAAAAGGTTAGGCTTATGTTGGGAATCGTTAAGACCCTCCTAAGTGTGGAGTATGAGCATATTGTTCTTTAGTTCACTGTAGGCATGATCTGAAACCAAGACCTTGCTCATTTTGGAGTATTAGTGATTTTTTTTGTGCTTTTGCGTGTTCTAGTAGAAAGATTCATATATCTACAGAAATGGATTCTAACGTAAGTATCTTTCTATAGTGATTTCTTCAGTGATTTGGTGAAAACTAAATATTCATTGGGTGCCTACTATGTATATACCAGACACTATTCACAACTTTAGGAATACAGTGCTACACAAAAGACCTTGTTGAGATATTCATTTTGGAGAAAAAGAGAGTTAGAAAGATGAAATAAATATAAAATACAATATTGGGTGGAATCAGGGCTATAAAAAATAAAGCAATAAATAGGGATAAAGAGTGAAAAAAGATGGTCAGGAAAGGTCTCTGCGAGGAGTGACAACTGAAGTGAGAGCATGCCAGGCCAGTGTCTGAAAGAGGAACATTCCAGATGGTAGGAACAGCAAGTGCAAAGGCCCTGAGATAGGGAACAGCTGTAAAAATATGTCACACACAAGTGTTATTTACTAAATGCTAGGTAGTCTTCTCAGTGGTAGAAAAGTAGAATGAATGCTCTCCTAATGCTTACAACAATCTTAAAAGGTTCTTACTAGTACTATCATCCCCATTTTACAAATAGGAAACCAAGGCACAGAGATCTTAAATAACTTGTTTGAGGTTAAAACTCTATGAGGAGACAGAGTTTGAACCTAAGCAGTTGGTCTGGCTCCAGAGTCCCTACTCTAACCACTCTGAGCACTGCCTCTCAAAACAAGAGGCTCTAGGACTGGGCACTGAGCAATGTCTCCTTACAAAGTTTAGAGCAAGAACTTTGAGGACTTCAAAGAGTATCACCATCAAGACAGAAAAATATAAACTTTAATTTTAAAAAATTAAGGTTTATCAGCTTGAACCAATATAATACTTAATAGAAGTATATCTGAAATAGGTTCCTCTGGAAAGAAAAGGAAAACAGATGGATCTGTGTTCAGACTATGAACAACTCTACCGTATTATAGCCAAGAACACACCATAGGTTTGCTCACTGATTACATCTGAAATAATGAAGCAGAGATGGAACTTTGGTGCTTCTTCTCAAAAGAGTTACATCTGGTGTAACTCCAGATGGTAAACAGGAAATTGCAGATACATGCTGGACTGTGGATAAAGCAATCAGACAAGGCTCAGGCTGTTGCTGAGCATACATTAATAAAAATGCTTGCGGTTACTGTTGGCTGAAACTGTAACTTATTTGTCCTATTGGGAAGGAAAAAAAGAAAAGCCAGAAATGGAGTTTTAAGGATCTAAATAAAGTGTTGGAACAAAACAGTGAACCCTTTAAGGATTTGGAATCACATGTAAAACCATCATGGAGGCTGCTTTCTAGGGTGCCTCCCATTTATGTCTACAAGCACGAGTTTGTTAAAGGTCTCATATATATAATTTTAGAACTATATGAAGAAAACAGGACAGAGACTGGTTGCTAATGTGTAGGGTATTATTTTTTTAAGACTGCTGTTATTTTTATTCAGATTACGTTATCCTGATTTAATAAAGATAGTTCTCTCTGCAATATGATTGGCTGCAAACCAAAATATATCATGTTGAAGTAAATCTAACATTCGTTTTAATGGCTCAGATGGTAGACATGTCTTGTGACGTCCAAATGGACAGTGTTGGCCCAACTGTGACTTATTAAAACAGTTTACTTTATGACTGTAATAAAGGTGTTAAATTTTTATATACCAACTGTATTCTGATTCAGTACCATTTATGGTGACTCCCAATATGACTACTGGATTTTTTTTATTATTCAAAATTTAAAAAATTGTCTGTGGCAAAGCACAATCTTCATAATGTACTACCTACTTAGCTGATTTCAGAGAAGTTTGGGCAGAGTTTGGGGAGATCCGCCTTGAAATGAATGAGCAACTTCCTGGGCCAATGGTATATGGATTAGAGTAATTAGATCACAGGTAAATCAGTACAGTGAAGATCCTCAAGCTTAAAACCTCTGTGAAGCAGTAAACAACTTCAACATTTCTTCACTCTTTAAATTACTTTCTAATGGAGAGCTAACACAGTGTAAGTTTTCCTCAAATCTATGGGGTTTCTTATATAAAGAGGAGGGAAAACAAAAATATTAAGCATGTGTTTATCTGCATGTGTTGAACTTGTTTTCAAAGCATCATGAAAAGGAAAATGAAAAATCAAAGATTGAGGTTAACATAATATTCATTCATTAATATAAATTAATTAATTGATTAGCCAGTTGCAATTCATATTTCTACTAAGATATGGCCTCTGAGAACTTTTCTCTGGTTTCAGGAAATTTTCCTCTCTTTTTAAGTAGGCTCTAGTCCAGGTTCTACCATAAAAAGGTTATTTCATGTTGGGTAAGTCACTTAAACATAGCTAGGTCTCTATCTCATTGCCACTTAAATAAGAAGATAAATTATAGAAGGAAAGGTTAAGCAGAAGATGGGCCTTCAGTTCTTCTACTGAACCCCAATTCTATTGTTCAATTCCACTCTGACTTGGATTCAATATTCAATCTTTCACAAAGGCGCTATGAGCATGTGCTTTCTATTTAGTTTAACTTAGGATTTAATAAGCTCCATCTTTCATAATTACTGCTCAAATGACCTTAGTTGTGATAATAATAGATGGAGACAATGGACCAGATGATCCAAAATTGCTGATAATTGGGAATTATATCAGTATCACATTGCCATTAATCTTTTACTAGGATTAATACTGTATTTCTATTTACTGAAAACACAGTAGCTAAAAAGTTGGCAGTTTAACAGTCTGCTATACATGATGACAATACCAGCATAAATATACTATTTGTTTGGTAGATTCACAAAACAGTTTCCATACACAGGTAATTAAGAATTGAGTGTAATTAGCATCACCACACATTCACTCAGCAAATATTTAAGTTTATTATGCTCAGCCTGTAAGATGCAAATTTGCACTGCACTGATTCCTGCCCTCATGAAGCCTATACGCACCTAACTCCTCAGTCTGACTGAACAGCACAGGGCCCCAGCCAAATATACCACAAAGAATTTCATTTTAAAAGATTCCAGAGAAAGCATCTAATTCAGTCAAACACTTACTATCCTCCAGTTTAAGTTTTCCTATCTCTAATCCAAATGTTTCATGCTTCTGTTCAAACTCCTTTTATTCTGCTTTATTTTGAGTATAGATGAAGAAAATAGTTTTTCTGAATTAGAACAATATGTATAAAAATATTATGTTTCTTTTACTATTGCAATAATTTTAACATCTTTCATCCACCTCAAAAGGCTTTATTTTGCATAGACAATGCACTACATGCATGCTTACTGATTTTTAAATTTCATTTTCTACCCAGTACTCATTTTCATAAAACTCTTCTGAATCTTTTCCCATTTGTTTACAGTCTACTTTTTTCGTTGAAGAGCTCAGATTCAAGCATCTAATTTAGAGGTAGTAAAATAGTAAAACTAAATCATCACTCCCACTTTCTATATACACTTTTTACTCATCTTTCTATTGCTTTGCTTTTAAAACTTTGACACCTACTGATTTACAAGCAACACACTCGTCTTTTCATCCTTTAATTATATTAGTGCATAATTACCTCTTCTCCATCTTACATTTATCATACCTTGTTTTAATTTTTTAGGCCTGCAATTCTACATTTTCCCTTATTAAAATCATTCAGTAATGTTTCAGCACTCTCCCAACTTTCCTACCTGAAATGGACACCTATTATTTGTTAGTTTGTATGCCCACCCATCATCCTTTACCTAGCCCCACCTTCTTGCGGAAAAAGATTACACAAAGTTCTGGTTAAACTGGCCAAGACAGACAGATGATTTGAGGTGGACAGTCAGTGCTTCTTCATTTTATGGCCACACTGAGTCTTCCCGGTTTTCAGAGTAAGAAAACAATACACTTTTCCACTGGGAAACCAGAAGGACCACATAGGCTAGGAGCTGTCAGTGGCCTCTATTCCAGCCTCACCGAGAAAGGCTGTCAATAATGAAATAATGAAAGTAACAGAGGAACCCAGAGGTTAAGTCATCACGTGAGACAGAAACTTGATGCCATGTTCTGTATTCAGAGCTAGCTGAATCATACCTTGCTCTGAAGGTTTTTACATACAAAAACTGTATGTTTTCTTATGCTAGTTTGAGTTAGATCTGTGTCAACTGCATTTTTAAATACTCCAAGAAGTTGCTTCTGGGAGACCCTTAGTCCTAAGGAGTAAGTCATGCATTGTGAACATCAGGCTACACACATACTTGATATGGTTATCTGTCTACTATATATTCAGAATGTCTGTAGGCAGTAAGACAACAAGAGAAAAGAACACAAGCCTCAGAATTAATATACTGGGAATTCAGAGTTAATTTTGAGAGTTAATGATGGCATTATACATTAATTTAAATTGCACAGTTTGGAAGGGATCTACTGGTAGGAAAATCTGAGGTGTGATTTTTTTCCAAACTGATAGCATTGAGGGTATTTTTCTCCAGTGAATTCAAGCAAACAAGAGTTGTATATTGAGGTTAGGAGGTATATGTGACATCTCAATAGTCTACCGCTCATCTGTCATCTGCACCAATGTTAATTCTTAGAGCTCTGGAGAGAATCAGGTTCCTTATGTATATATATCTAAAATGCCTGCTGTCACTGAAATACAAGTGACTTTATGAGATAAATCTGCAAGAGGCTAGTTAATTCTTTCTAGGAACTCTGCCTGGGCAGTTGCCCACGCCAGAAATCTGAGAATTGTCCATGACTTTATTTTTCCTTCCTCTAAATCAAATCGATCAACGAGGCCTGACAGCTATACTTTATATTTTTTGAATCCATCCATGCCTTTTCATCTATACTGCCACTGCCTATAGACCAGATCACTCTCACCTCTTGCTTGGTTTACATAAATAAGCTTTCAACTCCACTGTTCACATACACCTATTCCCCTACAACCTATTCCTCACACAATAATAGGACTGGGTGGGGCTTTTAAAGATGCAAATATAATGATATTCTCTTTTAATCCTTCAATGATTTTGTGTTGTCATCAGAACCAAGTCCAAAATCCAGTCTGGTCCCTGCTTATTCTGATCTAATAAACCTGGTCTTTTGGTAGCTCTCCAATAATCCAGGCTTCCTTCAGCTAGTAGGCTCTCCTTTCCACCCAGAACACTGCATTCCCTACTTATTTATTTATTTATTTACTTACTTATTTATTTGGTATCATTAATCTACAATTACGTGAGGAACATTATGTTTACTAGACTCCCCCCATCACCAGGTCCCCCCCCACATACCCCATTACAGTCACTGTCCATCAGCATAGTAAGATGCTGTAGAGTCACTACTAGTCTTCTTTGTGTTGCACAGCCCTCCCGGTGCCCCCCCCACCATTATGCATGCTAAAAGTACTACTTCCTTTCTTTTCGCACCCCCCTTATCCCTTCCTTCCCAGCCACCCTCCCAAGTCCTTTCCCTTTGGTAACTGTTAATCCATTCTTGGATTCTGTGAGTCTGCGGCTGTTTTGTTCCTTCAGTTTTTTCTTTGTTGTTATACTCTACATATGAGTGAAATCATTTGGTACTTGTCTTTCTCTGCCTGGCTTATTTCACTGAGCATAACACCCTCTAGCTCCATCCATGTTGTTGCAAATGGTAGGGTTTGTTTTCTTCTTATGGCTGAATAATATTCCATTGTGTATATGTACCACATCTTCTTTATCCATTCATCTACTGATGACACTTAGGTTGCTTCGATTATTGGCTATTGTAAATACTGCTGTGATAAACATAGGAGAGCATCTGTCTTTTTCAAACTGGGCTGCTGCATTCTTAGGGTAAATTCCTAGGAGTGGAATTCCTCGGTCAAATGGTATTTCTGTTTTGAGCTTTTTGAGGAACCTCCATATTGCTTTCCACAATGGTTGAACTAATTTACATTCCCACCAGCAGTGTAGGAGGGTTCCTGTTTCTCCACAACCTCGCCAACATTTGTTGTTGTTTGTCTTTTGGATGGTGGCGATACTTACTGGTGTGAAGTGATATCTCATTGTGGTTTCAATTTGCATTTCTCTGATGACTAGCGATGTGGAACATCTTTTCATGTGTCTGTTGGCCATCTGAACTTCTTCTTTGGAAAACTGTTCAGTTCCTCTGACCATTTTTTAATTGGATTATTTGCTTTTTATTTGTTGAGGTATGTGAGTTCTTCATATATTTTGGATGTCAATGCTTTATTGGATCTGTCATTTATGAATATATTCTCCCATACTGTAGGATGCCTTTTTGTTCCCTTGGTGGTGTCCTTTGCTGTACAGAAGCTTTTCAGCTTGATATAGTCTCACATGTTCATTTTTGCTTTTGTTTCCCTTGCCTGGGGAGATATGTTCATGAAGAAGTTGTTCATGTTTATGTCCAAGAGATTTTTGTCTATGTATTTTTCTAAGAGTTTTATGGTTTCATGACTTATTCAGGTCTTTGATCCATTTTGAATTTACTTTTGTGTATGGGGTTAGACAATGTTCCAGTTTCATTCTCTTACAGGTAGCTGTCCAGTTTTGCCAACACCAGCTGTTGAAGAGGCTGTCATTTCCCCATTGTCTGTCCATGGCTCCTTTATCGAACATTAATTGACCATATATGTTTGGGTTAATGTGTGGACTCTCTATCCTGTTCCACTGGTCTGTGGGTCTGTTCTTGTGCCAGTACCAAATTGTCTTGATTACTATGGCTTTGTAGTAGAGCTTGAAGTTGGGAAGCAGGGTATTCGTTGTTCTCAGGATTGCTTTGGCTATTCGGGGTCTTCTGTGGTTCCACATGAATTTTAAAACTATTTGTTCCACTTCATTGAAGAATGCTGTTGTTATTTTGATAGGGATCTGCATCCCTACTCTTTTTTTTTTTTGAGAGGGCATCTCTCATATTTATTGATCAAATGGTTATTAACAACAATAAAATTCGGTATAGGGGACTCAATGCACAATGCACAATCATTAATCCACCCCAAGCCTAATTATCATCAGTCTCCAATCATCTGAAGAGTAGCGAAGTTCTTACATGGTGAACAAATTCTTACATAGTGAATAAGTTCTTACATGGTGAACAGTACAAGGGCAGTCATCACAGAAACTTTCGGTTTTGATCACGCATTATGAACTATAAACAATCAGGTCAAATATGAATATTCATTTGATTCTTACACTTGATTTATATGTGAATCCCACATTTCTCCCTTTATTATTATTATTATTTTTATTTTTAATAAAATGCTGAAGTGGTAGGTAGATGCAAGATAAAGGTAGAAAACATAGTTTAGTGTTGTAAGAGAGCAAATGTAGATGATCAGGTGTGTGCCTGTAGACTAGGTGTTAATCCAAGCTAGACAAGGGCAATAAAACATACACGTATGCAGAAGATTTCTCTCAAAACAGGGGGGGTGAGGTTCTAAGCCTCACCTCTGTTGATCCCCAATTTCTCACCTGATGGCCCCCCTGTGACTGTGCCTGTCTTAGGTTGTTCCTCCCTTGAGGAATCTTACCCATCTCTGGCTAACAAGTCATCTTCCGGGGCCATACAGGGAAATGTAAAGTTGGTAAGTGAGAGAGAAGCAATATTGTTTGAAAAGGTTAGCTTTTTACTTCTTTCCAGACTTATGCCCTGTGGCTTCTATTCCCAGCATTTGTCTTGAGGTATCTTTACCACTTGGAAGAATTATGATACTTCGTAAATTCGATATGAGGCATGAATTCTATTTAAGCGTTGTAATTAGGAAGGAAGAGGAAAAGCTATAGAAGCAGCAGATGGAAGAAAACATGGGAAGATTGATTATTTCTTTGACATATCTTCTTGTAGAGTAACTTAAGCATGTATAGGTTTTAAACTACTAATTAAATTGCACACACATATTAACATAATAGGAATACAGTTACATAACCAAAGCAGACCTATAATTGCCAGCCATCTCCAGTGAAACCAACAAAACCAGTTAGGCACTCTAGGCATTTGTGAAAATTTATCTATGATATGATGGATATTGTCCAACTGAACTTGAACAGTCTGAGAGAAATCAGACAAATTAAAACAACCCATTCCTGGGAACTGTTCACATCCCATGTTCTTTTAACAGTAGACAGCCTGTAGATGTAAGATTTTGGAACGCTAGAACTTGCACTTCTCCTAATTCTTGGTTGAGTTCCAACAGTATAGATCCAGTCAAATTTGTTGTTTTACTGTATGCACAAGCCAGCTTAGATATCCCCTTCTTCATTCCAATGGCAAGTCCAGGAACCGGTGGGATGAATGCAGCTACAACTGTAGCAGCGCCTGGATCCTTGTTGAGGTTTTTTTGATGATCATCTTCTGATATGACTCTTCCAGAGAGTACTGATGTTGAAAGTTCTTCTTCACATCATATCTTTGTTTATTTTCTGGGTAGCCAAATTAGGCTTTGATCCTCTGTATAAACACAAACAGACCCTTTGCCCATACTTTGATATGCCCTTTATACTATTGTGTAGAACTAATTGGAGGTCACCACAAAGGAACTGCTTTTTTTTTTTTAAGAGAAAGGAATATTATCAGAAAAATGTACCTCCATAGCTGATCATCTGACACCCTTTAAGTGATCAAAATTAAGGATATTTAAAGCATGCATTAATCATTTGATTTACAGTTAGTTTTATCCTATCAGGGAGTAATCCCCCTTTTCTTTCATTATTTTTTTTTTTTGCTTTCATTAATCTACACTTACATGAAGAACACTATGTCTACTAGGCTCTCCTCTATACCAGGTCCCCCCCACAAACCCCCTACAGTCACGGTCCAACAGCATAGCAAAATGCCGCAGAATCACCACTTGTCCTCTCTGTGCTGTATAGCTCTCCCCTTTCTCCCACTCCCCACATTATGAATGCTAATCTTAATATACCCCTTTTTCTCCCCCGGCTTATCCCTCCCCACCCACCCATCCTCCCCAGTCCCTTTCCCTTTGGTACATGTTAGACCATTCTTGGGTTCTGTGATTCCGCTGCTGTTTTGTTCCTTCAGTTTTTCCTTTGTTCTTATACTCCACAGATGAGTGAAATCATTTGGTATTTCTCTTTCTCTGCTTGGCTTATTTCACTGAGCATATTACCCTCCAGCTCCATCAATGTTGCTGCAAATGGTAGGATTTTCCCTCTTCTTATGGCTGAGTAATATTCCATTGTGTATATGAACCACATCTTCTTTATCCATTCATCTACTGATGGACATTTAGGTTGCTTCCAATTCTTGGCTATTGTAAATAGTGCAGCGATAAACATAGGGGTGCATCTGTCTTTCTCAAACTTGGTTGCTGTGTTCTTAGGGTAAATTTCTAGGAGTGGAATTCCTGGGTCAAATGGTAAGTCTGTTTTGAGCATATTGAGGAACCTCCATACTGCTTTCCACAATGGTTGAACTAATTTACATTACCACCAGCAGTGTAGCAGGGCTCCCCTTTCTCCACAGCCTTGCCAACATTTGTTGTTGTTTGTCTTTTGGATGGTAGCCATCCTGACTGGTGTGAGGTGATACCTCATTGTAGTTTTAATTTGCATTTCCCTGATAATTAGCGATGTGGAGCATCTTTTCATGTGTCTGTTGGCCATCTGTATTTCTTTTTTGGAGAACTGTCTGTTCAGTTCCTCTGCCCATTTTTTAATTGGATTATTTGTTTTTTGTTTGTTGAGGTGTGTGAGCTCTTTATATATTTTGGACGTCAAGCCTTTATCAGATCTGTCATTTACAAATATATTCTCCCATACTGTAGGGTTCCTTTTTGTTCTACTGATGGTGTCTTTTGCTGTAAAGAAGCTTTTCAGCTTAATATAGTCCCACTTGTTCATTTTTGCTGTTGTTTTCCTTGCCCGGGGAGATATGCTCAAGAAGAGGTCACTCATGTTTATGTCTAAGAGGTTTTTGCCTATGTTTTTCTCCAAGAGTTTAATGTTTCATGACTTACATTCAGGTCTTTGATCCATTTTGAATTTACTTTTGTATATGGGGTTAGACAATGGTCCAGCTTCATTCTCCTACATGTAGCTGTACAGTTTTGCCAGCACCATCTGTTGAAGAGATTGTCATTTCCCCATTGTATGTCCATGGCTCCTTTATCATATATTAATTGGCCATACATGTTTGGGTTAATGTCTGGAGTCTCTAGTCTGTTCCACTGGTCTGTGGCTCTGTTCTTGTGCCAGTACCAAATTGTCTTGATTACTATGGCTTTATAGTAGAGCTTGAAGTTGGGGAGTGAGATCCCCCCTACTTCATTCTTCTTTCTCACTATTGCTTTGGCTATTCGGGGTCTTTGGTGTTTCCATATGAATTTTTGGATTATTTGTTCCAGTTCATTGAAGAATGTTGCTGGTAATTTGATAGGGATTGCATCAAATCTGTATATTGCTTTGGGCAGGATGGCCATTTTGACGATATTAATTCTTCCTAGCCATGAGCATCAGATGAGTTTCCATTTGTTAGTGTCCCCTTTAATTTCTTGTAAGCGTGACTTGTAGTTTTTCAGAGTATAGGTCTTTCACTTTTTTGGTTAGGTTTATTCCTAGGTATTTTATTCTTTTTGATGCAATTGTGAATGGAATTCTTTTCCTGATTTCTCTTTCTATTGGTTCATTGTTAGTGTTTAGGAAAGCTACAGATTTCTGTGTGTTAATTTTGTATCCTGCAACTTTGCTGTATTCCAATATCAGTTCTAGTAGTTTTGGGGTGGAGACTTTAGGGTTTTTTATGTACAATATTATGTCATCTGGAAATAGTGACAGTTTAACTTCTTCTTTACCAATCTGGATTACTTGTATTTCTTTGTTTTGTCTGATTGCCATGGCTAGGACCTCTAGTACTATGTTAAATAACAGTGGGAAGAGTGGGTATCCCTGTCTAGTTCCCAATCTCAGAGGAAAAGCTTTCAGCTTCTCGCTGTTCAGTATAATGTTGGCTGTGGGTTTATGATATATGGCCTTCATTATGTTGAGGTACTTACCCTCTATTCTCATTTTGCTGAGAGTTTTTATCATGAATGGATGTTGAATTTTGTCGAATGCTTTTTCAGCATCTATGGAGATGATCATGTGGTTTTTGTCTTTCTTTTTGTTGATGTGGTGGATGATGTTCATGGATTTTCGAATGTTGTACCATCCTTGCATCCCTGGGATGAATCCCACTTGGTCATGGTGTACGATCCTTTTGATGTATTTTTGAATTCGGTTTGCTAATATTTTGTTGAGTATTTTTGCATCTACGATCATCAGGGATATTGGTCTGTAGTTTTCATTTTTGGTGGGGTCTTTGTCTGGTTTTGGTATTAGGGTGATGCTGACTTCATAGAATGAGTTTGGGAGTATTTCCTCCTTTTCTAGTTTTTGGAAAACTTTAAGGAGAATGGGTATTATGTCTTCTCTCTATGTCTGATAAAATTACGAGGTAAATCCGTCTGGCCCCGGGGTTTTGTTCTTTGGTAGTTTTTTGATTACCACTTCAGTTTTGTTGCTGGTAATTGGTCTGTTTAGATTTTCTGTTTCTTTCTGGGTCATTCTTGGAAGGTTGTATTTTTCTAGGAAGTTGTCCATTTCTCCTAGGTTTCCCAGCTTGTTAGCATATAGGTTTTCATAGTAGTCTCTAATAATTCTTTGTATTTCTGTGGGGTCCGTCGTGATTTCTCCTTTCCCGTTTCTGATTCTGTTGATTTGTGTTGACTCTCTTTTCCTCTTAATAAGTCTGGCTAGAGGCTTATCTATTTTGTTTATTTTCTTGAAGAACCAGCTCTTGGTCTCGTTAATTTTTGCTATTGTTTTATTCTTCTCAATTTTATTCTCAATTTTATTTATTTCTTCTCTGATCTTTATTATGTCCCTCCTTCTGCTGACCTTAGGCCTCATTTATTCTTCTTTTTCCGATTTTGAAAATTGTGACATTAGACCATTCATTTGGGATTGTTCTTCTTTAAATATGCCTGGATTGCTATATACTTTCCTCTTAAGACTGCTTTTGCTGTATACCACAGTAGTTGGGGCTTTGTGTTGTTGTTGTCATTTGTTTTCATAAATTGCTGGATCTCCATTTTGATTTGGTCATTGATCCATTGATTATTTAGGAGAGTGTTGTTAAGCCTCCATATGTTTGTGAGCCTTTTTGCTTTCTTTGTACAGTTTATTTCTAGTTTTATGACTTTGTGGTCTGAAAAGTTGGTTGGTAGGATTTCAATCTTTTGGAATTTACTGAGGCCTAGTTTGTGGCCTGGTATGTGGTCTATTCTGGAGAATGTTCCATGTGCACTTGAGAAGAATGTGTATCCTGTTGCTTTTGGATGTAGAGTTCTGTAGATGTATATTAGGTCCATCTGTTCTAGTGTGTTGTTCAGTGCCTCTGTGTCCTTACTTATTTTCTGTCTGGTGGATCTGTCCTTTGGAGTAAGTGGTGTGTTGAAGTCTTCTAAAATGAATGCTTGCATTCTATTTCCTCCTTTAGTTCTGTTAGTATTTGTTTCACATATGTTGGTGCTCCTGTATTGGGTGCATTTATATTTATAATGGTTATATCCTCTTGTTGGACTGAGCCCTTTATCATTATGTAATGTCCTTCTTTATCTTTTGTTACTTTCTTTATTTTGAAGTCTGTTTTGTCTGATACTAGTATTGCAACACCTGCTTTTTTCTCTCTGTTGTTTGCATGAAATATCTTTTTCTATCCCTTGAATTTAAGTCTGTGCATGTCTTTGGGTTTGAGGTGAGTCTCTTGTAAGCAGCATATGGATGGATCTTGCTTTTTTATCCATTCTATTACTCTGTGTCTTTTGATTGGTGCATTCAGTCCATGTACATTTAGGGTGATTATTGAAAGGTATGTACTTATTGCCATTGCAGGCTTTAAGTTTGTGGTGACCAAAGGTTCAGGGTTAGCTTCTTTACTATCTTACTGTCTATCTTAACTCGCTTGTTGAGCTATTATAAACATGGTCTGATGATTCTTTATTTCTCTCCCTTCTTATTCCTCCTCCTCCCTTCTTCATATGTTGGGTGTTTTGTTGTGTGCTCTTTTTAGGAGTGCTCCCATCTAGAGCAGTCTCTGTAAGATGCCCTGTAGAGGTGGTTTGTTGGAGGTAAATTCTCTCAACTTTTGCTTGTCTGGGAATTGTTTGATCCCTCCTTCATATTTAAATGATAATCGTGCTGGGAACAGTAGTCTTGGTTTGAGGCCCTTCTGTTTCATTGCATTAAGTATATCATGCCATTGTCTTCTGGCCTGTAGGGTTTCTGTTGAGAAGTATGATGATAGCCTGATGGGTTTTCCTTTGTAGGCGACCTTTTTTTTCTCTCTGGCTGCCTTTAATACTTTGTCCTTGTCTTTGATCTTTGCCATTTCAATTATTATGTGTCTTGGTGTTGTGCTCCTTGGATCCCTTGTCATGGGAGTTCTGTGTACCTCTGTGATCTGAGAGGCCATTTCCTCCCCTAGTTTTGGGAAGTTTTCAGCAATTATTTCTTCAAAGACACTTTCTATCCCTTTTTCTCTCTCTTCTTCTTCTGGTACCCCTATAATGCGAATATTATTCCATTTCGATTGGTCACTCAGCTCTCTTAGAATTCTTTCATTCCTGGAGATCCTTTTATCTCTCTCTGCATCAGCTTCTCTGCATTCCTGTTCTCTGTTTTCTAGTCCATTAATGGTCTCTTGCATCTCGTCCATTCTGTTTTGAAGTCCTTCCAGAGCTTGTTTTATTTCTGTATTCTCCTTCCTTAGTTCTTGCATATTTCTCTGCAAGTCCATCAGCATGGTTATGACTTTTGTTTTGAATTCTTTTTCAGAAAGACTAGTTAAATGAATCTCCCCAGGTTCCTTCTCAGGGGAAGATGTAGCAGATGCCGAAGCTGTCTGGGTTAGTCTTTTCTGGATCAGATTTTTTTGCCTTTTCATGTTGATAGGTGCTATTTACTGTCAGCTGGGAGAGCCAAACTTTCCATTTGCTACTGGCCTTTCTTTACTGCGACAACTGCGACCCCTAGTGGCTTGTGTTGGGCAACTGCATTTAGACTGGGTCTTTGTGTCTTGCCTGACTGGTATGGAGGAAGCTCCCTTGCTGAGAGTGTGGCCAACCTTAGGCTGCTTCTCTGCTATGGCCGTGCCCCGAGGGGTAATGGACGGGGGGCTGTTTGGCTGTTTACCTCTGTGAGGGGTCTCAGAGCTGTTGCCCAGGGAGTTAGTGCACCTGGTTTCCTTGGAATTTCCAGCCGCTGGACTGTGACCTGGGTTGTTTCCGTCCAGCTGTTGCATCCCTGTCCCTTTAAGACTTTCAAAAGCACTCGCTTTTCTTTGTCACAGGGGCATCAGCTTTGGGACCCGCTCAGAGTTCTTGCTGCCCTGTTTCCCTAGTTTCCAGCCCTCCACGCATGCACTGTGTCTGTGCTCTGGTGCGGATGGCTAGGGCTGGGTGTTTAGCAGTCCTGGGCTCCCTCTCCCTCCCCACTCCAACTCCTCTCCTCCCGCCAGGAGCTGGGGTGAGTGGTGCTCGGGTCCCGCCGAGCCGGGGCTTGTATCTTACCCCTTTCACCAGGTGTTGGGCTCTCGCACATGTGGATGTAGTCTGGCTGTTGTCCTGTGTCTTCTGGTCTCTCTTTTAGGATTAGTTGTATTTGTTGTATTTTCAAAAATATATGTTTTTGGGAGGAGATTCCCATTGTCCTACTCATGCCGCCATCTTGGCTCCGCCTCCTGCATCCCTACTCTTATCCTGATGATTCGTACTATTCTGTTAGGCTTTATTTTCAAATGTTACTTCCTAAGGGACATCTCTGATATCAGGAACTAGATCAAGTCCCCCAGTAAATAACTTCATAAATCCATTGAATTTCCTCTAGTGGAATTTATCCAAATTGCAATCAATCATTTTAAGGCTCATCTACTTAAAGCCTGTAAGTTTCCCGAAGGCAATCACTATGGGTTGATCTTGTTCTTTTTATATTCCTCCTGTTATAGTGAAGAGATGATTGATTATCCACACAAACTAATTTTATTCCCCTACCCCAACTAACATGACAGTATCTTTCCCTCTTGACTTGATGGGGCAAATGTTGGGAGAGTTCTCCAGGGGTCTCTCTGTTACTGTGTGGCTTGCAAGCAGAGGCACTGACAGGTTTTGTCAAGACTATCTTTTCAATGCACAGATAGCCTTGGAAGATAGGGATAGTGGTTCCCTCCGGAGCAGAGGGCAGATTTATTTCCTGTCTAGTATAGTAAAGATGTGTCTTTCCAGGGCAAAGATCATACAGGTTTTCTTGCAGCTCCTTAAGAAAGACTGGGGTTTCCTAAGCTTAATCCAGTGTGTTCACAACATCCACCTGGGCTGCTTTGCACTGCTCCTGTGTCTTGGGAGGGCAAGGGGGACTGATGTGACCCTGAGCTGTACTGCTGGTTGTGTCATGAGTATTAAAGTTGATTTATCTCTGACTCATATCTGCAAATATTCATGAACTGTGGCATGCTAATTTGTTAGCTAGCAAGGAGGGTCAAATTTTAGATCCATTAGAGTTTCTGACAACAAGAAGGTCATCTGCATTTTTAAATCCTTAACATTTTAAAATAATTTAGAAAACTATTTTTGTGTATCTGAATTCCTACCAGAAACTCTTAAACCATGAATTCTTTACCTGAGATACCAGGATGGGCTTCATGAAAATTACAATCCAATATATAAGCAATATTGTTTTAATATAGTTCTTAAAATGAGTTAATTGATTTTTAAGAGATTTTTCAAGGGCCAGAAAAAATATTAAAAATCACTTAAGGGTACATGCCTAACCCCTTTATGACTATTTGAAATTTATTTCACATATATTAGATTATGTTGAAAGATAGTGATTTCTTAAGTATATTTTAAATGTCAGATATGTATGATACTTACTCTAAAACTTTAATCTGTCAGCCTCCTTCTTACATCACACTTTTGTTCTCTAATCCGAGATGTGTGTGATGTGAAATCTTAGCTAAGAAGATGCCAGGCATTGGTCTAAGAGCTTTACATGCATTAACTCATTTATTACAATGTCTATATGAGGTAGGTACTATTATGTTTTTTATTATAATTGGATACTACAGATTAGATTATTGAAGAGCAGAGAGGTTAATCGCTTATCCCTGGTCATAGGGCTAGTAAGACATGGGAGAAGATCTGAAACTAGACAGATAAACATGTGAATTTGTCTATGATATTGGTGCCCAAGCTATACTGGCTTTTCAATCTGATTGAAAACTCACAATCTTCTTGAGTTTCTTTTGCTGTTACAAATTGGCTTAGGGGTGCTATGTGATATAACCCAACTAAATTGGGCTAGTTAATAATACACTTACAAAATAATAATAGCTTGCCAATCACATTCTTAAACTTTTTACTATTTAACAAAATCAGAATTACTCAAAGCATGTCAGAAAATTGGAGTTAAGTGAAAAGTTGTAAATTGGTTCTGAAACATATGTTGTGGAAGAAAATGTATTAATTCACAATCTGATAAATGGAATTCTTTTTAGAGATATAATTTGGTTAGCAAACCTTCCTAATAAGCTACTGGGAGGTAAACGCGTGGGCCTCAAAAGAAGAAAAGGCGAGACCAAGGGAAAGCTGATTTGCCTTCAAAGAAAGTGAGAAAAAACTGGTTTCTTTCCAGGAGCAGCCAAAGTGGGAGGCTGTGGGAGTTGAGGACAGAAAGTGGGGTAGATGCCAGAGAATATGTGAAGGACAGGGTTGGAATAAGAAATAGAGCCATTGAGAAAGTCTCTATGTTGCAGATGACGGAAGAAGCTTTAAAAAGGATGTCAAATAAAACATCTCTTTTACCGTTTTGTCTGCTCTTCACCCTGACTTGTACTCGTGGAATATGGCAGGATACAAAAAAGCAAAATAGTCTATGTTACATGTCTGTGTTGGTAAGAAACAGAGAGAAGCAAATGTGTGAAGTAAGCAAGATGCGGAGTGGAGAGGGGGAATGGAAATGCAGGAATCCACGGCACAAGTGTTCCCAGAGAGCCAAGCCAGGGCCCTACACTCCTCACACTTCCAGTGATGTGGAATCAGGCCAAGCCCTCCAGACCATTACATGGAACGAAGACCCTGGGAGGATGGAGGATTTGATAAATACAAGTTCTATAAGGATAGTTTTCGAAAACAAAACTGATTTTAACAATCTAGTGACATGTAACACTTCTTGACTCTCTCTTCAAATGTGCACAGGTAACCTTGTTGTGATTCGGACATCTACTGAGAGATGGTCTGGTGAGTTTTCTGTTACTCAGATTTTAACCTGCTTAAAGTTTGTAAATCACATCTTACTGGATTGAAATGTAATATGCTTTGTATTTAGACGGACCTTGACTAGTTTTCACCAGTCAATGCTTGGGTAACCTTCTGACCTACCCTGGGCTTGATCTTCCAGCTACATTTTGGAAGATTCAGAGGAAGCAGTCACTGTTCCCACGTCCTTAGGAGCACTCAACGAAACGTTAAATAAAATGTTTTAAACTTTAGTTTGGTATTCATATACAAAATCAAGTTATCACAAAACTGCAGTTGCTTATTTCTACACACTGAACTTTATTCCTCTTACATAAAGGAATTGAAATATTTAGTGCTTCAAAACAAGAAAAAAAAAGAAATTTTAAATGAACAATGTCTTTGAATAAGGCAGCATCAGAAACACAAAATAATATCAGTAATACTTTGAATATTAGTTTGAAATAACCATGTGGAGGATGGATTTCTATATGTTGACTGTACTGATGTGTAAGGAGCCCCCCACTCTGCTCTAAATAAATAGCTTACAAAATAAATAAGAATAAAAATTTAATTATACTGTCTAACTCAACTTAGGAAACTACAAATCCTCATGAGCCAAAAATAAATCCACATGATGGTCAATGGGGCTGCAGTCCTGTAGCTCACAGAGCAACTGGAACTAGGAAGGCCCAAGTTCAATGCCTGTGTGGAGGTGGTAGGTTCCTGTCTGCAAGGTGGACTGAGTTATCTGTAAAATCTAGGAGCTCTGAATGGATGCACGAACAAGGAAAATCTTTGCTTGCCCTAAGGAAAATAGTTGCAGCTAGAAATCTAAACTCTAAACCTCCCTGATTTAAATGTGGCATCCAAATTCATACTATTCATACAGATCAGGAACATCAAGGTGAGAAATTAAGGTAAAACAGGTCAGAACCTGTGAATTGTGTAGGATCCCACTAAAGAGCTGAGGGGTTCCTACAGGAAACAACCCTTGTATAGCCGAACTTAAAATTATGAACCACACGAGGAAATAAAGGTCCTTGTGTGATTAAAGAAAATTATTAACATTACTAACTTTAAATTTTTTGCTATATATATTTTACAAATGATACAAACTTGTAAAGAAAGTGGATTCTTTAATCAAAGCAATGAGAGGACCTCAAAAAGGAAGCTAACAAAAAGCTTGATTTGTAGAAAATACAAAGTGAGTTAATAGAAATAACTCAAAGTTTACCAACAATCATAATACATGTCAATGTTTTAAACCCACTAGCTAATAGGGCTCCAGATTTGATTTAAACAAATCCATATATATGCCACATGAGAATCATCTAAAATTAATGATCCATAAAGTTTAATAGATGGTTTAATTAATAGAACAAAATAGATAAGAAAAGGTGGTTAATTGTTCAACTAAAGACAACAAGAAAGATAGAAGCGAATATTGGTGAAACAGAAGTACACAAAAACAGCAGGGAGAGATGATCCCAAATTCAGCTCTGTGTCCCAAGTGCTACCACCTTAGGCCAAGTGGCGATTACCTCTTGCCTCTATTATTGCCAACAGTTTTCTCACTTCCCTATCCTGCTTCTACCTACATTTGAAACTAAATCAGATCATGTCATTCTTCCCATTGCCTTCCCAATACAAACCCAGAGTGATCACACCTTCTCTCTAACTTCCCCTTTCCCCTTTCTCTCACTCCCCAGCCACACCAGGCATTCTACTGCCTTAGGGCCTTTGCACTGGCTGTTCTCTCAGCCAGGATATTCCTTCTCAGATACCCACATGCCTAACTTCCCTTTTGCCTTCAAATCTTTGCTCAAATTGCATTCTTTTAATCCCTCTTCTCTGCTACCTCACATCCTACAGCCCTTCTGATCCTGCTCACCCTACTCCATTTTTTCTGTAGCATTTCTTTTCTTATGACATCCAATGTAATTAACTATATTTTGTGTTTGTGTTTTGTCTCTGTCTCATAAACTCTACAAGAGCAGGATCTAGGGTCTGCTTACTTTTCACTATTTTTTTTTCTCCATTCTAATCACTTAGAGTTTGATAAACAGCAGTCACTCAATGAAGTTTACTGATCACATGGATGAAATATAACTGTTCAAAAAACTACTCCTTTGAAACACCACTAACAATCATCGGCATTATTGGTAAGAAAAAGCACAAAAGCAATGTTAAAGAATGAGAAGGGGGATATGCCATTACATATAAGAAAATAATATGAAGCATTTTATGCCAATAAACTTGAATACTTAGTGAAATATATGATTTTCTAGAAAAAAACATTCAAAAGTGATGCAATAAAAATAGAAACCATGAATATACGAAAAACTTTAAAGAAATCAGAGTAGTTTACAGGAGAGTGTTAAACAAACCTTGATAGAACAGATAATTCCATCTTATATAAACGATATCATAAAATAGAAAGTTCTCCACTTTCATTGCTTGATGCTATCATAACTTGGATAACTAAAGACCAGAAAATAAATGAGAAAGAATCACAGACCAATCTTGCTTATGCATACACAATGCAAAAAAAATCTAAGTTAAATATTAATCGTTTGAATTCAAGAATGGGCTAAAGCAAAATGGATAAATGAAGGGTTTATCCAAGGATTTCCAAGATGAGTTCATGTAAGAATATCTATCAATATAATCTCATCATTAAGAGATTAAAGGATATCATGCAACAACTAAAAGGGTATGGATTGCTTTAGGGTAAGCAAACAGAACTGAAGAGCGAGCTTACCCACATGTCAATGTGAATTTTAGTAAATGAAATTACTGGGGAAAAATTACTCACTCATTAAATGGTATTGAGATAATTGGCTGTCATTTAAGAAAAACAAATCCCTCCTGACACTACTTGCAAAAATATATTTCAGATAAATAAAATATCTAAATAGGAAAAGTAAAACTTCCAATATTTTAGAAAACAAGTAAGAGTTTACTTTATGATATGGGGATAGATTTTTTTTCTTAAGCAAGAGACGAAAACAAAAGCAATTAAGGAAAATATTGATTAACATGGCTGCATCAACTTGAACACTTCATTTGATGCACAGAATTAAAAAAACAAGGGAGACACTAGAAGTGGGTATTTCCAACCTATTTAAAAAGTGTTATCATGAAAAAAGTTATGTAAAAGTCCTACAAATCAATAAAGGACAATTATTAGAAAAATGAGCAATTACTTGCAAGGACATGGCACTAAGTATCTATGACACTGTGGAGAGATGCTCCTCCATGTCTGGTGGAGTAAAAATTGTTGCAACCATTTTCAGGACCAATTTGTCGATGTCAACTAATGTTCAAGATGTGCTTACACAAGGTCCAGCAATTTCTAGTTTTATATTCCAGAGAATTTTTGTACACATGCATATGCAAATACATTCCCTGAACCACTGTTCATTAACAACAAAAAATTAAGGAAGCCCAAAGCAATATACAGATTCAATGCAATCCCTATCAAATTCCCAACAGCATTCTTCAACGAAATGGAACAAATAGTTCAAAATTTCATATGGAAACACCAAAGACCCTGAATAGCCAAAGCAATCCTGAGAAGGAAGAATAAAGTCGGGGGGATCTCGCTCCCCAACTTCAAGCTCTACTACAAAGCCACAGTAATCAAGACAATTTGGTACTGGCACAAGAACAGACTCACAGACCAGTGGAACAGGATAGAGAGTCCACACATTAACCCAAACATATATGGTCAATTAATATTCAATAAAGGAGCCATGGACATACAATGGGGAAATGACAGCCTCTTCAACAGTTGGTGCTGGCAAAACTGGACATGTAAGAGAATGAAACTAGATCACTGTCTAACCCCATACACAAAAGTAAATTCGAAATGGATCAAAGACCTCAATGTAAGTCATGAAACCATAAAACTCTCAGAAAAAAACATAGGCAAAAATCTCTTGGGCATAAAAATGAGCGACTTCTTCATGAACATATCCCCTGGGCAAGGGAAACAAAAGCAAAAATGAACAAGTGGGACTATATCAAGCTGAAAAGCTTCTGTACAGCAAAGGATACCATCAAGAGAACAAAAAAGCATCCTACAGTATGGGAGAATATATTCATAAATGACAGATCCAATAAAGGGTTGACATCCAAAATATATAAAGAGCTCATGCACCTCAACAAACAAAAAGCAAATAATCCATTTAAAAAATGGTCAGAGGAGCTGAACAGACAGTTCTCCAAAGAAGAAATTCAGATGGCCAACAGACACATGAAAAGATACTTCACATCGCTACTCATCAGAGAAATGCAAATTGAAACCACAATGAGATATCACCTCACACCATTAAGGATCGCCATCATCCAAAATACAAACAACAACAAATGCTGGCAAAGTTGTGGAGAAAGGGAACCCTCATACACTGCTGGTAGGAATGTAAATTAGTTCAACCATTGTGGAAAGCAATATGGAGGTTCCTCAAAAAGCTCAAAACAGAAATACCATTTGACCCAGGAATTCCACTTCTAGGAATTTACCCTAAGAATACAGCAGCCCAGTTTGAAAAAGACAGATGCACCCCTATGTTTATCACAGCACTATTTACAATAGCCAAGAAATGGAAGCAACCAAAGTGTCCATCAGTAGATGAATGGATAAAGAAGATGTGGTATATATACACAATGGAATATTATTCAGCCATAAGAAGAAAACAATCCTACCATTTGCAACAACATGGATGGAGCTACAGCTCGAGGGTATTATGCTCAGTGAAATAGCCAGGTGGAGAAAGACAAGTACCAAATGATTTCACTCATATATGGAGTATAAGAACAAAGAAAAACTGAAGGAACAAAACAGCAGCAGAATCACAGAACCCAAGAATGGACTAACAGTTACCAAAGGGAAAGGGACTGGGGAGAATGGGTGGGAAGGGAGGGATAAGGGTGGGGAAAAAGAAAGGGGGCCTTACAATTAGCATGTATAATGTGGGGGGGGGCATGGGGAGGGCTGTGCAACACAGAGAAGACAAGTAGTGATTTTATAGCATCTCACTACGCTGATGGACAGTGACTGTAATGGGGTTTGTGGGGGGGACTTATTATAGGGGGGAGCTTAGTAAACATAATGTTCTTCATGTAATTGTAGATTAATGATACCAAAAAAAAAGATTGTATATCAATGATACCTTAAAAAAAACCTAGGTAGTTCTAATGTAAAAAAATTAAAAAAGATGTTAGTAAGTCCCAATCATTTGGCAGTCAGTAAATAGTAATTATTTTTAAAAGAAATATAATTCCTTAATAAAACTTTGTAGCTTAAAAAAAAATTAAGGAAAACCCTACACATCTATCTATTGATAGGTAATAAACTGGAGAAATAAATTGTATTATATTCATATGTTGGTATACAGAAAAACAGTTTAAACGAGTGAACTTAAGGTATGTGCATCATGTTGGAATAACTTCTACAACATTGTATTGATTAAACACACAAACTGCAGCAAGATATGTATGTTTATGTAAATTAATACTCTATGTAGTGCATGAAGAATATAAAAATATGGGTGGAAAGGATATAACTAACCTGAATAATATAAAGGTATGGAAAGGAGAGTTCAATTGTACCTATGCATTATTTCTTAAAAAAGAAAAAAGGAACTAAAGGAGAAAAGTCTAATGTTTTTATTTGTGGGACTTCAGCTCAGTTATGTTCAATGATGTGTTAAATGTGGAACAGGTGTGTTTAAAGAGGCTGGTCCTTGATAGTAGAGGGTTCTAATAGCGCAAGGCATCACCAGGTGATTAGGAGAGCTAGTGTGTCAGGTAAGTCTGGTCATGTATAAATGGGCCTTATTCCTGGGAGGATAAGCTTAGGGACAGGGTGTGGGTTGGGTCAGATAAACAAACTGCAAAATAAAAGGATACCAAAAGCAACTTTAAGGATATCAAAGTCAGCTTAAAGTCTTTTGCAAATACAGCCCTAAGTAAATAAGCAACCAGTCAAGAAGGAATGGTGAAGGAGATTTTGGTCAATGAAAATTTCTTGCACAAACCAGGACTGTAATCCAGACCAGCCTGGGCTCTGCTTAGAACTCTGCGTTCTATAGGCTCAGGGCCTCTATCTAGGTTGATGCAGATAACTGGGTAGGAGGGAGAAGAGGCATAATGGAAGTGTTCATAGTTTCATGGATTTTGGTAGGAGTCCTTCCCTACACCATGATCCAGACACCCTCAAAACAGACTCAGAGTAGGGATGTATAATGCTATTCTTTACTCATAAATCTGTCTTTCAACTTCTTTTTAAAGAAACACAAGAAGAGAACATTGGAAATTCAAGTATTTGTTGGTGTAGAGAATTCAAAACAAAACAGTACACTGGACCTGAGTAGCAAGTTGGGTCTCTTGTGTCTTCCAGCACAGACTGTTATTTAAGAAATCCTGATTGAGAAAACAAATTATATTAACAACAAAAGAAGGTCTGCTGGATTGGTAAAGCTAGGAACCAGCAGGCTATTTAAAACATTCATTGTAAGACTCAGTATTTACCCCACCAAAAATATTGTCAATAAAGTAGACTTACTATTGTACAACACAGGAAAAAGCAATGTTCCCTGTTTATCTTTGGCTTCTGTTTACTTTTAGCTGTGGGAAAAGACAACTCAAACAATGCTAAGCTTTTCCTTAATGAGATCCTGCTTAGACAGCCTGGGCCAATGTATACTGAAGTAGGAGAGCAAAAATTACGATCTTTGCCCTGTGCTCACAAGTAAAACTGCCAAGTCTCTCAGTTTTTCCTCAGCACTGAGCACCTGTCCTGACTAACCCAGTTCCTTCTCAACCCCCCTTTCTCATGCTGTTCCCATATCTTTTCATATTCTGGCTGGCTTTGTGCCTTGTTCCCAAACAAGAACACTCACTGTATCTCAAATTCTCAGCATTACAAATTAAAAGAATCACCAAATGGTGAGAGATTTAATCTATAAATTTTTAACCTCAGTTCTGTGACAAGGTTTAGGTACCCAAGAATTCCCTTGAGTTTATGCTTGTATATTCCTAGAGAGAGTTTTGTTCTTTTATTAGGTTATCAAGGAGGTTAGCAACCATTAGTTGGTCCATTAATTATTTTATGGATTGGAAAATGAACTGGGAGATTGTTCTCTTCCTCTAGTTAGCTTATTAATGGCAGAGAGAGGATTAGTTTGTAATCCTCTGGACTTCCAGTCCTACCTTCATCATACTAACTATAAGAGCTGAGGTTAACTTATCTTTTGGAAAATATTTTAAAAAATTTTTTTATTAAGGTATCATTGACATACACTCTTTGAAGGTTTCACATGAAAAATATTGTGGTTATTACATTCACCCATATTAGCAAGTCCTCCCATACCCCATGGCAGTCATTGTCCATCAGTGTAAGATGCCACAGATTCACTACCTGTCTTCTCTGAGCTACACTGTCTTCCCCATGATCCCCCCCAAACAATGTGTGCCAATCATAATGCCCCTCAATCCCCTTCTCCCAATCTCCCCATCCACCCTTCTCCACACTTCCCTTTTGGTAACCACTAGTCTCTTCTTGGAGTCTGTGAGTCTGCTGCTGTTTTGTTCCTTCAGTTTTGCTTCATTGTTATACTCCACAAATGAGGAAAATCATTTGGTAGTTGTCTTTCTCTGCCTGGTTTATTTCACTGAGCATAATTCTCTCTAGGTCCATCCATGTTGTTGCAAATGATAGGGTTTGTTTTCTTCTCATGGCTGAATAATATTCCATTGTGTGTACATACCACTTCTTCTTTACCCATTCATCTACTGATGGACACTTAGGTTGCTTCCATATCTTGGCTATTGTAAATAGTGCTGCAATAAACATAGGGGTGCATATGTCTTTTTGAGTCTGAGATCTTGCTTTCTTTGGGTAAATTCCTAGGAGTGGAATTCCTGGATCAAATGATTTTTCTATTTTTAGTTTTTTGATGAACCTCCATACTGCTTTCCACAATGGTTGAACGAATTTACATTCCCACCAGCAGTACAGGAGGGTTCCCCTTTATCTGCATCCTTGCCAGCATTTGTTGCTTGTCTTTGGATGTTGGTTCTTTTGGTTCAAGGCCTTATTACTTCATTGCATTTAAAAATATATCATGCCACTCCCTTCTAGCCTGTAAGGTTTCTGCTGAGAAGTTTGATGATAGCCTGATGAGTTTTCCTTTGTATGTGATCTGTTTTCTCTCTCTGAATGCTTTTGATACTCTGTCTTTATCCTTGATCTTTGCCATTTTAATTATTATATGTCTTGGTGGTGTCTTCCTTGGGTCCCTTGAGTTGGGAGATCTGTGTACCTCCATGGCCTTAGAGACTATCTCCTTCCCCAGATTGGGGAAGTTTACAGTAATTACCTCCTCAGAGACACTTTCTATCCCTTTTTCTCTCTCTTCTTCTTCTGGTACCCCTCTAATGTGAATATTGTTCCATTTGGATTGGTCACACAGTTCTCTCAATATTCTTTCATTTTTTGAGATCCTTTTTTCTCTCTGAGCCTCAGCTTCTTTGTATTCCTGTTCTCTAGTTTCTATTTCATTGACCATCTTCCTCTACTTCATATAATCTGCTTGTAAATTCTTCCATTGTATGTTTCTTTCAAATACTGAAGTCTTCAACATTTCTCATTCCTGAATTCCTCCCCGAGTTCTTGGATATTTTTCTGTAGCTCAGTGAGCATGTTTATGATTTTTCTTTTGAAATCTCTTTCAGGAAGATTGATAAGTTCAGTTTCACTTGGCCCTCTTTCTGTTGTTTGTGGGATTTTGGTTTGAATCAGGTTCCTTTGACATTTCATATTTGCAGGTGGCGTCCTCTAGTGCCCAGAAGCTCTACTCTCTGGAGCTGCTCAGCCCCTGGAGTGAGGGCAGGGGATGCAGGCGAGCTGCGCTGGTGCCTGTCAGGAGGAAAGAGGTCCTTACTGCTTCCTGCTGCAGTGGCTGTCTTCACTGCCAGGGCCAGTGGGCCAAGTGTGCAGGGAGAAGCCTCTATGCTTTGCACTTGTAGTTGCCATAAGCAGACTGCCCTCTGGCTGCCCTGGTAGAATGGTGGGGGCAGCTGGTTTGCAAGCTGGTGCCGACTGGGAGGAAGGTGCAGCAGGCTGCGTATCGCGGTGGCGGGCCTTGGAGCTGCATAGTCAGCCAGGAGGATGGAGCGACTGAAGCTCCTGAAAGTTCTCAACCTGCTGGGCAGAGTGCGCCCAGACAATTTTGTCCACCTGTTCTTTCTCCTGAGCAGGAAGCTCTGTGCAATCCTTGCCCATTTAGCAGCCCTCTCCCTGTTAGAAAGTCTCTCAGACTGCCTGCCTTCTTTTGTCCCAGAGCAGCTGGATGTGGATCCCTGTTTTCCAAAAGCTGCTGGAATCTTAGTCTCTCCAGGTACTCCACCTGTCTTAGCTTCCAACCCCACTAATCACCAGAGGACTATGCAATGTAGGTTTGTGCTCCCAGAGCAGATCTCCAGGGCTGGGTGTTCAACAGTGCTAGGCCTCTGCCCCCTCCCTGCTCTGTTTCTCTTCCTCCCTCCAGCAGAGTGGGGTGGGGTGGGGTAAGAACTTGGGTCCCTCCGGATCACGGCTTTGGTACTTTACTCTTTTCCTTGAGGTCTGCTGGTTTCCCCAGGTGTAGACAGTCTGCTGCAGCCTTCTTTCCTGTTGCTCTTTCAGGATTTGATGTATTTGCTATATTTTCATATTATATGTGGTTTTTGGAGGAGGTTTCTGTCTCACCTCTCACACTGCCATCTTTAATCCTCCTCCTCCAGAAAACATTTATTCTTATTGATAGAGTAAGCATTTTAACTGAGGCCTTCAGCATTCCCATCTCTTACCTGCCAGGTCTTTTTGGCACACCTCTAAATCTACTCTCAGGACAGATGGCTGAGAATTCAGGAATGTGTTCACCTATGAGTTCAGGAATGTTCATGTTCAAAGAGCTATTAAACCTCCCTAAGAGCTTTATACTGAACACATTCCCTCTGTTAACCAAATCGATGGAGGCACCAATCCAGAGTCATCTCTGATTGGCAGTATACTACCATTACTTCCTTCTACTTCTACTCAGTATCAAGCACAGAGGTTTAATCTTGACATTTTCCACTTTTCAGGACTTGTGTTGGAATATAGGGAAAAGGAACTGTATCAAGATAGAAAAAATATTATTTAATAATTAAATTGTAGGATTTAAAAAATAGTGGTTTGGTTAATATTTCCAAAGCAATAAAGTGGTCAAAAGGTCTTGGATTGTCTTATTTTTCAAAAGGCATTTTTTTATGCCTTGCTCCATAGAAATGTTTTATATTTCATTTGCTGGCACCACCCCTACTCTGCTTTAAAACATTTGCAAACACTGAATCTTGTTTTTTAAGGCACAGAAGTTCACTAAAGGCTAACAGAAGTATAGGCTATTACATTGACCTTGAAGCAAGTTCATACATCCTGGCTAAGCCAGTTGCTAGCTGGGTGACTTACACAAATGTCTCGGTTTTCTCATTTCTAAAATGGAGATAATAATAGTAAGTACTTTGTAACAGCACTCTGTAGCAGGCACTTAGGTAGTATTATTTTTATATGGCATTTTCTTGGTTATAATCTTATCAGTATAATGTGCCCAATTCATTAAATTTGTCACCTCTGCCTTGTTGAGAATCAAGGTGCTTTTACATGTGGAAGTTGACCTGCCAAGCTTTTCTATGTACTAAGCTTTATTTTTTTAGTAGTATAGACAGAGTTCCTGGACCAATCACAATGGAACAACAGTATTAAAGCAATTATGTTCAATTCTCCATTCAGGCTATGAGTGGAGGTAAACAGAACAAATGCCCATCATGGAAACAAAGGTTTAAGGTTTGTGTGGTCTCTTCACTGTTGCTGACTGATGGCCCTGGTCCACAGTCTACCATTTTGAATGAGTAGCAGAAAGGATAGGGCTTTGTCTTTTTCCTATAACAGTGCATTGATAGATCAGCTGAATAAACCATCTTATCTGAGAGCATACCTTTCCTCAGTGTCTCTCACAGCAGAGAAAAGATCCTATATATCCAGAAAACGATTTCTCTATTGTTACAACTGTATGTCCACAAGTCATTCAGTTTTACACTAATTCAATCAAGTTCTTTTTCAGGCATTAATGCGTCCGTTTTGATACCTGGTATTATAATGCCTATCAGGCTTTGACAAGACAAGCCTCGAAATCTTCTTTCTGCCCCTAGGCAACTTTATTGTTTTTGCACTCTGCTAGCTCCTGATTTTGTCCCTAATTGCTTGACTTTTATGCACATTAGTTACTGTATGGGGGAGAAGGTGAGGAACTATGAATGAGAGGAGTAAATGGAAAACTAGAACAGAAAATCCAGGCAATGTTAAGAGAGAAGAGAGGGAGAATTATGCAGAATAGTAGGGATACTGTAATTTAATGTGCAGTAGGTCTTCTGTGATGGATTGGGAATGATCTCAAGGTTGCCAGGGTTGGTCAGAGAAGCTTGCTATAGGCTATCAACTTTCCTAGACTAATGAGAGCTCAAAAAGCCACAGTTTATAATTCAGAAGTAGCAATGGAAACTGTAAAGCCCTTTATCTTGGCACAATTCCCAGGGAAGTTGATGTGGAGACCCACTGGCTATGAACACCATTCTGTGCAATTTGACGCTTTTCATTTGGTAGAGTTTTGTTGCCAAGGCTACTGCATCAAGTTACTGAAATCTTAGTAGATGCAAATTGTCTCATCTGTCACTTAGCCTGGCAAGAAATTTAAGGGGCATGCTTTCTACCGAAAGGAAAGGTTTAACCTCTTTCGCCTATTAGGCAGTGAGCAGCACTCTAAGCCCTATGGAAATGCTCATGCTAAAACTTATGTCTAGGAGAACAGACTGAATCGTTTTTTAACCAAAAAGGGAAAGTTTTAGTAGAACCTAGTTCTCATTATGAAATATGCACACATTTTCTAGTGATTACAAATTTTATTTTATATCTTTTAATCATTTTGTGATTGTTCAGTTTTTTAAAAAAAATTGTAAATGAACACAGCTTTTAGTTAAATCCCAGGAGAGAAACAAATCAGTGGTGATTTATAGAGGATGTAAACAAAGGTTTAATGTTTTCAAATCCTAAGTGTTGGCAGGATAAAGACTAGCTAATAGAGCATCTTAGGGTTTATTAATCTACTAAAATAATTCAGGGACATAGAGAATGCTTCCCTTTCTAAAACAATTTATTATTAACATAACTTCCAGAGGAAGAAAGCTTCATCTACATGGGAAATTCTCAAACCTTCAGCTTCACTGGCATTCTTCTCTGTCTCAAAATCATCATACAGCAGACAAGGTTGGTAATACAATGGAGGCAATGGCTAAGATACATCAAGAAAATAAACAGCTGAGACAAAGCAATGCTACAGGCTTGAATGTCTAGAGGAGGAATCACACATCAGAATCAGCTAGGGAGTTTTTTGAACACATTCATATCTGGGCCCTAGGTGCAGAAATTGGTTTAGGATTGGGCCTATGCATTCATACTGTAGTCCTCCTTTAATTACTGGGGATACATTCCAAGACCTCATCGGATGTCTGAAACTGCAGTTTGTACTGAGCCTTATATATACTATGTTTTTTCCTACACATACATATCTATGATAAAGTTTCACTTACAAATCAGGCCAGTAAGAGATTAACAACCATAATTATAAAATAGAACAATTAGAACAATATACTATAATAAAAGTTATGTGAATGTGGTCCCTTTTTCTCAAAATATCTTATTGTACTGCAGTCACTCTTCTTGTGATGCAGGATGATAACACTGCCTGCATGATGAGAAGAAGTGAGATGAATGCCTCAGACATTGTGATGTAGCATTAGACTACTGCTGAACTTCTGACAGTTTGTCAGGAGATTGTCTGCTTTCAGATCTATGGAAGATAAATGAAAACCACGGAAAGTGAACAACAGTTAAGGGGGGACTCCTGTATTCATCTTAAAAGCTTTCCATTGGCTTATGTACTTGGCAGAGGGGCCAATGGGGTGAAGCTAACATCTGTGCGATTATGAATGAACACCTCTAAGGTCAGAATCCTGCCCAGGCAGAGCGACAAGACAGCGGGCATCACACAGTGCACATTGGTGGGGAAGAACTCGTTGTAAACCGTTCGCAGGCAACCTGCTTCTGAGTTGGGGATGTATACCTAGCAGAGCAGCTTCCTTGCTTTGTTCTACTGAAAGTCGATCAACACAAGGGTTTGTTAAAAAAAAAAAGGAAAAGGGAGAAAGAAAATAATAAGATGAAAAAATAAATAAAAATAAAAAGCTTTCCAGGTGATTCTAATGTGTGGTCAAGGTTGAGAACCAACCATTAGCTTATAAGAAGAAATACATAAAGGAATAAACTAGCTTGTGAAGGTTTATTACGGGTAGTTATTAGTTACTGGATATATTTTTATATGTAGGTTTTGAAAATAAACAAAAATAATATTTTCAAAGCATTTTAGTAATATTCCCTGATTTTCATCCCATCTCTGTCAGTACAAACACTTGAATTTTCAAAAATGGAAATGTAGCTCTAACAGCCTCACTCAGGGCTCCAGGGCGACACAGTGCGAGGACCCCAGGTCCCCAGCCCCCCAAGCCACCATGGAGCTTGGGGGTAGTTCTAGGATCCTTTTGGAATTATGAAATAGAAACTATGGGTGGGGACAGCTGTGAACAGCTGCAGATCAATCTTAATGCTCAGAGTATGTAGCACTTGTATTAAACTCATAGTTTAGCCACACATTATACTGTTTTCAATCACGAGAGTGTTTTTAATATTTAAACACTGGCTTTATTAGCTGTAAAACTGTAACATCTAAGTTTGCTTATAAATAAGGGTTTCTGATTAAGAATCCCCTTTAAAATCATTAGGCCTTAAATTTATCTGCAGGATCTTCAATAGGGAAAATGAAATAGTTTCTGTTTTAATTCATACAAAAAGGAATTAAGACCTGAGACAACAGGAAGCTTAAAAATTATACAAATAGCCACAAGATTCCAAATTTCTTTTCAAAGGTCCCAGGATTTCACACCTAAATTTAGTTATTTTAGCTCTTTTGTCTCCTTTCAATGTAACATCTTAAAATAGCAACACAGAGCTGCAGGCTAGAACTGTAACTTGTAAACCTGCTGGAACAAATTCAGCCCTCACATTAAGGAAAACAAAATTACTGTACTCATCTCCCCAAATTTTTTCCCTACAAGTAATCAAGCTTATCTATGACTCAATTCTAGTTGCTCATAAGTGGGAGTAGTGTTCCACAAACCCACACAGTGGAAACACTTGAAGGATGTATGAGCCTATAAATGGATGTTAGCCATCTCAAGAACACACAGGCCAAGCCAAACTCTTAGCTGTCTGTATTTAGCTTTGATTACAGGGGTTACATAAATAAGAACCCAAATGTATCCAGGACTTAGAAAATTGCTTAGAGGCCTTCCTTTCCATAAATCTTAAAGCATAGGCAATACTCTATACTGAGTCTTTGAATCAAATCTTTCAATTTTTTTTCCCCTGCTGCCTATTTTCATGGCAGCAGCAAAAAGAAAAAAAATGTCTTAGGAGCCACAGAAAAATTTTGCAGCTTAGTATTCATCTCTCTTGGATGAATAAGCTTAAATCTAGCTTTAGCAGAAATATGTTGTTTATTTGGCTATAAATTCTACTCCTAAAGATCTGTTATCAGAGAACCTACATTGCACTGATATATATATATATATAGTGGATAGCATCTGCTAGGGTTGAATCAGGTAGGTAAGGCTAGAAGAAAGATGATGATTATACTATTTTAATTAGCTCAAAATGGAATTGTTTTGAGGGTCATGAATCAAGTGGGATAATGTAAACCAAAGTAGTTTACTGTATGTACCATTCCACTGTTTTTTTTAATTTCAAAATGTTTTGCATTGCTTGCTCTATCAATTGCTTGCATAATTTTAGAATCTGTATTCATAACCTTATCTGCCATCTTTGCTAATTGAAGAGTAAAACTAATGGTACTGACCCATCTGCACAGGTAGGCAAATATTTAAAAATGATCTTCACTGGGTTTTCCCTGGATGTATGATATCTTTATTCACATGAAGCATCTAGATCAAAAGTCCAAGTTTTTCAGCTGCTCCAGGTGCAGATACTACTGCCGCCTACCTAGATGCTGTCTTTCTTTTAAAATTTCAGAAGTGTATTTTCTGAGTATATTGGACAAGGATCACTATGGGTCTGTGCCACCCAGATGTAATGATTCAGGGGTTCAACCATACTATAACTTACCTCTGTTTTGTACCTTCTTGGTAAGGATTCACATGAAAGCTGATGAGATGAGACGGAACTATTTTCACACAGGAAATGTGGAAGATAAGCAGTTTCTAACCTGGTTCTCTGTGTGGGCTTAATTAGGTGTCTGATTCTTTCATGGGCACAGAAATTATTAGTCTCAGCTTTGATTTCCCAACTTAATATAAATAAAGCTGAGTTCATTAAACCATTTGGTCTGCTTCCAGCCACTCAAACTGGATTTTATGTGCTTAACTTTGTAAATACAACATAGTGAGGAAATTGAGAGAAAAGTAGCATCACCACGGGAACAGGAGGCCTGTTATAATTCAAGTCCCATCTCACTTACTGATGAATGAAACTGACAACCTTATGCCATTTTGCATTACAGCCCTTCAAAAATATCACTTGTGGCAGTTGTAATTGATATTCTTTGAGAAAAACAAAAATGAGGTTAGATAAAATATTTTTCTTTTTCAATTCCAAGTCCTTACAATAAATTAACTGACTTAAAATACCTGTTCTTAAGGACCCAAACCACTGATTTGTGTCTCTTTCTGATATGGAAATATGTGTTTAGATTTACGCATTAAAATTTGAAAATATATTAAAAGAAATGAAAAGGAAAATTCTCATTTATATATACTGGTAAAGAGGGGATAAAAAGTTTGAAAGAATTCCAAGTTAAATATTACCTATTTCAAATTAAGGGATAGTCAATGAAAATACAGTTGACCTTAGACAACACAGGTTTGAACTGCACAGACCCACTTATATACAGATTTTTTTCCAAAATATTTTGGAGATTTGAGACAATTTGAAAATTTGTTTTTCTCTGGTTTACTTTATTGTAAGAATAATTTTATTTTATTTTCTCTGACTTTGTCATAAGAATACAGTATATAATAACACATAAAACGTAAAAATATGTGTTAATTGACCGTTTATATTATTGATAAGTCAATATTAGGCTACTGGTAGTTAAGTTTTTGGGGAGACAAAAGTTATACCTAGATTTTTAACTGCACACAGCAGGGCCCCTAAACCCTGCATGTTCAAGGGTCAGCTGTATTTCTTTTATTTGTGAGACAAGTAGTACAAGAACTAGCTTGTACCCAAAGTCAGTAGTATCTCTTAAATATTTTTCAGAGATTTAGATATCAAAGCAATAGCATTCAGGAGGTTTAATGTCCTTTAAAATGCCTCCTGCTGGTTCATTCCTCTTCTGAATGTCTCCCTGATGTCTTCATTTCTGTCAGGCCCCTATACCTTCAGCTGACATACCCACACATTCCTCAGCCTTTCAGTCTTCCTCATGGACATGCGCAATGGCAATGGGTCTTTACACATGCTTACATCTGCCTCACATTTGCAAATGCCAGAATGGATTCCAGGCAATGGCATGACGGAAATAATACAGACTCGGTCCAGAGCCTGATTCTCTCATTTCCTACTTAGACAACTGGGTGCAAGTCTAAAGGTCCTCAAGCTCTAGTCTTTGCTTGAAAATTTAGAATAATGATACCTCACCTGTTGTGAGAATCAAGTGGGGTAATGTAAACGAAAGTAGTTTCTAAAATGTAAAGCTATATACAAAAGGAAGCTATCTAGCAAGTTCTTTTTTCTGTGGGTAATGCAGAGCAGTGAATAGGTCAGAACTGAGAAAGTAACATAGTTTAGACGACTGAGCATGGAACTGGACACATGTTGGATTCCTAGTCCCCCACCTTGGTATCAAGGCCAGCTTACAAAGATACACACATGTGACAGCCTGTCAAGAATGATTACCAGGACCAGCTCAGAAATAATGTGAACCAGCTAACAATACACAGAGTTGTATCATGTGCAACCTATAGGGAAGAAATCATAGCTTTCCTGCCATAAGTAAAAGCTATAAAAATTATAGTTAGAAACATTATATTTTCTCCTAAGTTTTTCTTGGACATGACCTATTTTGATCACCAGGGGCAAAACAGGCCCAATTATTTGATGAGAATTTTAAAGCTCCAGCTTCTCAAATGATAATTATACAAGAAGAAAGCATCAGAGATCTGGGGTGGGAGAGGTGCAGAGAGTGAGAAATAGCTAGACGAATGAGTAAGAACATTTTCTAAGAGAGAGAAATTAGATTTCTTTCCACACACGTTGAAATAGATATATGAATCTTAAGAGTTAAAATGTGAAGAACTAAAAATACTCATTTTTTTGAAGGCCATTTGCTGCAATGACAGCACTAATAGACACCCATTATATTTGGATGACAGCTATCACTGAGAATGCCAGGAATTTTATAATTAAAAAAAAAAAAGGCAACAGAGCAGTTTCCTAATCATCAGCCTCCTATGAAAGAAGTGGGGAATCTAATGGCATCATTTCCAATATCCCCCCAGAAAAAGAGAACCTAAGTGAATTAACAGCATAGTGTTTCTCAATCTACCACATCTATTACCATTAACCAAGGGTTCAAAAAGAGCAATCTTAAAGTTGGTTTCATTTTTTTACTAATTTAAGGCAAGAAGAGATGATTAAAAGTGCTCTAGTAAAGAGCAGTCATCTATCTCTGAACAAACACTTCTCTAAAGAAGAAATTCAGATGGCCAACAGGCATATGAAAAGATGCTCCACATCACTAGTTATCAGGGAAATGCAAATCAAAACCACAATGAGATAGCACTTCACACCAGTTAGGATGGGCAACATTCAAAAGACAAGGAACAACAAATGCTGGTGAGGATGTGGAGAAAGGGGAACCCTCCTACACTGTTGGTGGGAATGTAAATTAGTTCAACCATTGTGGAAAGCAGTATGGAAGTTCCTCAAAAAACTCTCAGTAACTCCACTCCTAGGATTTTTTTTTTTTTGAGAGGGCATCTCTCATATTTATTGATCAAATGGTTGTTAAGAACAATAAAATTCTGTATAGGGGACTCAACGCACAATCATTAATCAACCCCAAGCTTAATTCTCAACAGTCTCTAATCTTCTGAAGCATAACGAACAAGTTCTTACATGGTGAACAAGTTCTTACATAGTGAATAAGTTCTTATGTGGTGAACAGTGCAAGGTCAATCATATCACAGAAACTTTCGGTTTTGATCACGCATCATGAACTATAAACAATCAAGTCAGATATGATTATTCATTTGATTTTTTCCACTCCTAGGATTTTACCCGAAGAAAACAGGATCCCTGATTCAAAAAGACATATGCACCCCTATGTTTATCGCAGCACCATTTACAATAGCCAAGACATGGAAGCAACCTAAGTATCTATGAGTAGATGAATGGATAACGAAGATGTGGTACATATACACAATGAAATGTTTTTCATTCATAAAAAGAAAACAAATCCTCCCATTTGTAGCCACATGGATGGAACTACAGGGTATGCTCAGTGAAATAAGCCAGGGAGAGAAAGACAAGTATCAAATGATTTCACTCACTTATGGAGTATAACAACAAAGCAAAACTGAAGGAACAGAACAGCAGCAGACTCACAGACTCCAAGAAGGGACTAGTGGTTACCAAAGGGAAGGGGTGGAAAAGGTCGGTGGGGAGAGAGGGAGGGGAAGGGGACTAAGGGGTGTTATGATTAGCAGACATAATATAGGGGGGACACGGGGAAGGCAGCATAGCACAGAAAAGACAAGGACTCTATAGCATCTTACTACACTGATGGACAGTGACTACAATGGGGTGTGGGAGGGGGACTTGATAAAAGGGCTGAATGTAGTAACCAGTGTTGCTGATGTGAAACCTTCATAAGATCGTATAGCAATGATATCTTAAAAAAAAAAGAATGGTCATCTATCTATATCAGATCAAAGTAGTCAGCAATAAGAGGAATGGGTGTCAAAAAGCCCACTGTGACTTCCCTTACATTTTCTTAACCCTAGAACTCTATTCATGTACATTTTTGCATATTACTTACTTAATATGATGTACTAGATATGGATGCCGGTTGCACACCCAGAATTCATTCTGGTAACGACACTTCAGAACTTGCTTTGAGATCCATGATTTGGCCAGAGCTGACCTCACTCTTCCCTGCTCTAAGCATGGGCCTAAGACCTGGCCTATCAATGTTATTGCTCCCCTGCCCACCCGGGAAAAGCTCTGGAAGGACCTTGACTCCAGGAAGGCAGTGAAACGCTTATTTAGGACTTTTGTTGGAACTCTCGGAAAGAAAATCTTTTAACTGGATTGGTTGGCTGAAAAGACGAGTCTGAAGCCAACAGCCATTATGCTGCCACCCTGAGGGGAGCATTCTGCAGTGATGCAATGACTGAAAGACTGATCCCTATGACGTGGGCTTGATCCCTGAATGTGAAAGTCAAAGCGTTGTGACATCTTGAACCCCTGGTCTCCGATGCCCGAAGCGGTCATTACAGACAATTAATTTACCTAATCTTCAAGGCTTATGCCATAACAGTTTGCACTGAGTTTCTGTCATTTGTGTTAGCATGAATTCTGAATAATATATATAAGATTCATAAAATGTGGGGATTTTTATTGAATCTGCATTAATATGCTTTAGGACACTGCTTTTGAAAGGAATCTCAATGTGACTCCTTTTATAAAGGATTTAAAACTCACTTTGTAATTTATTTGTATGAAGTACAGTGCATTTTTCCTTTTAGAGGACTTAAACCAAATAAAATGAAAGATTTAGTATCTACTCCTTTTTTCAAGGGCAAAAGGTGTCTTTCACACCTAAGAACCCAAAGCAAACATTATTTGAGGTCAAGATACTGAGGAACATAAATCTCAACTTCTCTTTCAACACCTCTCCTAAAGAGGCTCTGCCAAAAACTCTGTCCTACGACACTGCTATGCAAACCTACCGTATCCCGTTCACTCCTGGCATCTGCTGTGGAATCTCTGTCCAGGTTCTGTGACAGCAGAGGGAACTATTCGAGAAACTCAGCTGGCTACCAGAGCTGTCTGCAGGCTCGATTAACTCACATATTTAAGGGCAGGAAAAGCCGGCAGAGTATGAAATTGCATTCCCGGAAGCCCACCTGGGACTTCCTGGAGGACACGAGGCTCTTAAAACAGACAAGGTTAGAAGGGGAAGGAAACACTTCGGAGGCTTGCAAAAAAAGGTTTTCCTTTCCCTTTCAGAACCAAGATTTTTACGAGGTCTCTGTATGTTGCTTTCTTTTCCCAAGTAAATATGGAAAACCCAGCATGTGCTTGGTAAAAAATGGGTAGGATTGATTATGAATACTCTCAATAAAATAAATTTGTTTTACACTGTGTTTTGGTATGTTATACATATTCTGTACTTTTGAACATGTAATATAGTTTTATTAGTATTAACAATGTAGTCATACTGACTGATAAGAAGAGATTTTATTCCTTGTAGGCCCATAGCTTTCAAACTTCAATTTGCATTCAAAGCCTCTGAGGACGTGTTCAAAGTGCTGACCCTCAGGGCCTACCCCAGCCCTGCAGACTCAGAATCTCTGTAGGCAGAGCCTAAGAATCAGAATTTTCAGGTGACTTACATCATCTGAGAACCACACACTGAGAAACATTATCATGGCAGTAAACTCACATCCAAGGGTATACATTCATTTATTTTGCAAATCTAATTAATAACCATTCACATCACTGGTGCCATGTCTGCAACTTGATACTTTTATCATAAAATCTTATTTAGCAAGAGCTACAGAGTTAAACAGCGTTTGTAATATTGCTCTGACTGGTTATTGTGTCTGCAGTCACCCCTGTATTCATGCCACAGGAGGATAAAGTGTTCCTGACTCACTGCTGAGGTGGTAGCACAATATAAACAACCAGCTTCAGTTTCCCTTCAGGTGACAAAGCAAAAGACATTTAATAGATGCTGTGGATCCACTGATGCATTTTAACTTGAAAAGTTAAATACTTTGGGGGGCCCTTATTTTCTACTTTAATTTTTAACAAAGAAATACAGGAAAGTACCTGATGTATTTCATTTACACTAGAACACACTCTGCCAGCTGTGATCTAAATCTAGTTCATATGCTTTGGTAGCTGATCAATCATTATTGCAAGATAGAACATCTTTTAATGAAAAAAAAAAGATGTCAAAATTGAATGGTTAGCAATAGCATATAAAACAAGGCTCTTCATGAGTCACATATATCCACTTTGAAAGCCATACTTACAATAAGTCCTTTTTGAAATACGTAACAGTTCTTGTGAACTGCTAAGTACCATTCAGTGCAATGGGACAATAGTTTCATAAATAGTTCACCCACTGGACCTCCTCAAGTTATGTACTAAACATCCCTAGGTTTTAAAATCACACAACAGTCTTGACTAATGTCAAAGTCCCCTTCTCTGTTCTTTTCTTTTCTCTTTATCCTCCGCTTTTCATTCTTGTCCCTTCACTCTTTTTACCATCATCAGGAATAATGTCAGGGACAATTTTTATTACTTTACCTTCAGTGTCTACTTACGTGCTTGGTACATAAAAGGTGATTAATAAATACTTAGTAAATGAATTAACTAACAAATGAATAAATCAACTAATGTCCTTCTCTTCTTTGTTCACATTTTTATTCCATCTTAACTTTACTCAGTCAGTCTGTCTACTCAAGCGGGAGTGGGCGAGAGTAAGCTCTCATTCTTACTATGTCACTGGATAAAATTCATCAACTTGGCCCTTGGTAGGCTTAGGGGATTGATGCCTGCTTCCTCAACTGATGATCCAGGAGAACAGAGAATGTTTTTTTTTTGTAGAATACTGGCCAGCATTTCCCCTCACTCCAAAGGCCTGACGTTTTATTTCTATAATCAATAATCAGCTTAAGGACATTCAGATTGGAGACCAAGAAGGAGACTTGGGTCACAAGTGTGAATCCACACATGTGGAGGCTTTGTCTCTGCATGTGGGCATGCATGTGTGCCTGTGAGGCTTGCGGGGCTGGAAGCTTAGGTGTGGGGAGCATGTACAAACAGGAACCCTCCAGGGTCTCGTAATTTCTGAAGAATTTCCCACCACACAGTGCCTAGAAACACAGAGATGGTAAACAAATCTTTGCTGAATGAATAAAAGTTTTTTTGTTGTAAAAGTAAAGTGTGGCCTAAATCAGTCATTTAAAGGCTGATTAAAAATTACAAACAGGTGTATATTTGAGTTGTCTCAACTTTAAACATGTTTTAAACATTCATGAATATACTTTGTCACGGACACTCACTCAGGCAGGAAACAACTGCTTCTTGTTTTTCGTTATTCCCTTAACAGCAAACTACTTGACATATAGTAGGTGAGTAAAGTAATACAGAAAGAAAAGGCTATGTAAATGATACAGAAAATGTGTTAAGTGTCAGAAGAATATTTACTTAAAGAGAAAGCTATTCATAAAAGCAGGAGAGTCTATCTGCAATTAAAATGAAGCAAAGCTTCTAAAAACTCATGGAATTAAGCCCAAAGTACATGTAAGATTTTAACAGACAGAGAGGTAGGAAGAAAAAAAAAGACTGAAGGCAGTTTATTAAAACAAATGATATAAGCAAATGGGTAGCAAAAGGAAAGAGTAAGTTGTTCGAAGAGGAATAATAACAAGTATTCCAACTAGACTGGAACAAATGGAATGTCTAACAGTTACAGACCAAGCCGAAAAAGGTATCTAGGGACACTGAAAGTTGTGCTGAGAGAAATAAAATTTTATTTAGGGATAAGTAGGAAACCAGTCATCAGGAGAATGGCAACAGGGAATGGTAGACCAACCTGGTCCCACGGTAAGGAAAAAATTAAGGGGGCCAGTAAAGCCTTTGAAGTGTTTTTTTTTTTGGAATATTTTAGGTCATGGACTTAAGTGGTAGTAGTGGGAACGGAAAGGTCAAATTGAGAGGTATTGTGAAGGAGGAATCAAAAAGGAAAGGGGATTTTTTAGATGTGAAGAGTGGAGCACACAGGGAATGGAGTCAAGGTAAGTTCAGATGCCTGGGAGAATTCTCAGAATTGAAGGAGGTTATGGCTCATTTCCCAGGGAGCAAAGTCTTTTAGTTTAAATGGATAGATCAGTTAATTGGTACTACTATCAACAGAAAGGAATTCAAAGACAATAACGTAGCTTTATTAGGTGGGAAACAGTGTCTGTTAGCACCACTTTTTTTTCTTGCCTTACCAAATCTAAAGAGGAAAAGCCTTTGGGAAAGGAAAGCATAAGCCATGTCATGAAGAGAGAAAGAGATAATTAAGATGGTTGTGAGAGGAAGAACAGAGTAACTTAAAATTCATCATTTCTTAGTTCTATAGAAGAGAAATACTATATATGTACTTTATATGTACACAATAGTGCACAGTATATGCTATTACATATAAAGGGTCCACAAAAGTAATATTCTGAATGTAACAGTGTTTTGAGTGAATGAGGAAAAATGTGGAGTGAAATCTAAGATCTAGGCTGTAGTGTTTTTTCCTCTTAATAAGGTGATGAAGACTAAATGTAGAAACTACAGAAAAAGAGAAATGAACACAGAACTAGGAAGAGAAGTTGAATCTAAGAAATCAGAAAAGAGGTAGAAATGACATGTTCCTGATTACAAGCATGTTCAAATTGAATTCTCCTCCCTTTGAAAACAAAATAAATGGTAACAATATCAAGCAAAGACTCCAGTATAAAGTCACAAAGAGGTATTTGCCAAAGTTTTCCCATTTACAAAACTTTAAGGTGCCACATATTTTGACCTTCAATATTTTTATTATGAAAGTTGTAAAACCAATTTTGTGGTAAATATAATCAGAAGAATCCAAGGCAGAAAGTAAAGGCCTTCTGTATCCTTTCCCCAACTCATTCTCTAGAGAAAATTACTTAGTGGATTGTTGCATATTGTTATGGATCTTTTCAATGCATATTAACATTTGTAGTGTAAACAGCATTCAATAAAGCATGCTATCTCTAAGAAATCAATCAAATAGTGAGTAATTGTGCACTATATGCTGAGAATCTAAAGTCAAATTATGTTTGAGCTAATTTTCAGGAATTTACAGTCTAGTGTGAAAGAGAAGTAAGCCAACTACTGGAATACAGAACTCAGTACTACCACTCCTTTGGCTAACACTTATTTCCAAAATATCAGAAAATTTTCAGAAATTAAGATTAATATACCCTATTTGAACAAAAAGTGATTTCTAGGATACAAATCTAGATCAAGCGATAGAAGACTTTTATAAGGCTTCTATTGCAAGCAGTATACGAGTTAATCGGACATTTTCAGATAAGGCAAGTAGAGTGTTTATATTACAGAGTGACTATCACTTAAAGTGTTCATCTTCTGGTGATTTCAATAACCAAAGCTATCTTTGACCTAAATTTTTCCATTTTATTTTTGGCCTATCAAAAATCCATTTGAACAAATATGAATACTGATTTCACTATTTCCAAATATTTTGGGACTCAAAAGAAAAACTGCAGTTCACTTAGGATTCCTAACTGTCTGAACAGGGCAAACAAGAGTGAATGAAAAGGCTGCAAAGACTGTCTGATCTCTGATACAAGACTGCTGTTTTGTTCAAGCATTTCCCTTGTTTTAGAAGACAGATGAGTGCCCACATATAGGGGGTCCTTTTGATATGCCCTAGGAACTGTGTATGAAACTACCACTTCTCAGAAATGCTGAGTGAGATCATTATTTATTACTTAGGAAGCCCATGTGTCCATGATGCATTTGGTTTTCATAAATCCCCATTCATTTTGTTTCATACAGCTACTTCCTAACCCAGCCAATATTTAGAAACTCTCATTTAAGGACAATATTTTTTGTGAGCTATCATAGACAAATTTTTATGAATGCAATGCTAAGATGATGGTAGTATTACTGGGGTGACCCTGATGTAGTCAATGTTTGTTTATAATACCTTAATTTAGAAATTAAAGCAACTTGTGGTGTTTCAGAAACACATGAAATAGTGTACCTATAATTTGTAACTTATTGAAGCATGATATTTAAGTGTATGCCCTTAATTTTCTGATGCTTGTCATCTCTTTTTCTCTTTGATTCCAAATACCTGAAAGGGCTGTTTTGAAATCCATCCAATTTAGTGCTGTAGGTATGACAGCACAACTTAATATACACATATAACTTAGGTTTGTGGCACAACTGACTGGCCTTCCTTTCACAGGTACAAATGGCAAAAGAAAACTTAAAGGGGGCTCATTTATTAAAATCACACCCAAAAGTTAGAGCTTTGACAAAATAAAATTTTAAATTATTTTTCATTATTTGGACCTAATTATCTGTCACAGATATTTAATATATGGCAAAGCAAGTATCAGAGGGATGAACACTTGGAATAAAAAGTAAAATTTATCCTGAAATTTCCCAGGAATATCCTATTTCACATCAAGGGAAATCATCAGTAGGTCATTCTGGGGACATGCCAGAGCTGTATGATTCACCTTGCCTCATTTTTAGTTTTCTCCAGCAGAACCAGTAAGTACAATCTGAGGATTTGAGGCCTGACTGTAATGCTGAGCTAGCAGAAACCTTATCAGAGGAAATACTGACAGCTCTGGTTATCACATCCATTCTCTTCATCACTTCCCTGATGAAAGATCATTTCGCAAAGATTGTGAGTGAAAGGTCATAATTGCTTCCTTTCACCTTTTATATGAGGGAAAAGTCACAGTAAGAGGAAACTTAGGAAATGATCAATAGTCTTCATATTACACTGTCTGTGATTTGTCCCTATGGACTATACATTTCGAGGATTTTTATGAATTGAAGATATAGCAAGTCACATAGAAATGCAATAGTTATCTGAGGACAACATCAGTATCAAGTTAAGAGAAGTAATAGTGAGTAATAGTGTTCCTACTCTACTACCAGCACAACTTTTTTCTAGAATCCTCTGAAATGGATCATTAGGATTTGTCAACATTTACCTCTAAGGAACCACAAACAGTGCTGTGTTTGTGTGGACTTATACAAGCTCATGAGAACTGACTGTTAAATTTTCAAGAATTTTGTGGACCATTGTTAAACATAGCTATTATTAAAAATGGAATTGTACAAACTTATAATTAACTGTGGTAAAAGCAAAGGTAGTAAAGTCACCACTTTCTAATTATTTTCACTGTTTTTTATTATTTTATTATTACCCATGCATCTAATTTATCTGTGTGGTGGAACTGTCATATAATGGTGTGCTATTATGCATCTCTTTCCACCTCTGTGTTTAGTGGTGTCACCTTTGTAGGTTGACACTAGCCATAGTGGGAGTATTTACAGCATGGGAATTAACCAGTGCTTTCAGTTGTCTCCTGCCCCCATCATCCAGTTGTTAACCATTTACCGATACAACGCTTACAGGTAGGTTGCAGAACTAGAAGGACATAGTAAGATCTTGCCTTCATAGAAATTATGATCTAATTGGGAGAGAGGTAAATACTTAACTGTTAAGATATTTTATCAATGACAAAATAGGGATTACAGGTGTTTTAAGAAAAGAAAGAGATGTAATTAATTTTGCTTGAGGTGTTCTGAGAAGATCCCATAGAATAAACAACTTTGACCAGACCTTAAAAGGTGAGTAAACTTCATCTGGTAAAGAAGAAGGAAAATGCTCTTCCAAAGAAGCACAAAGGCTAAAGTATGACATGCCTTGGCATATTCTGGAAAAGGTTAATAAGTATGTCTAGAGCAGTGTTTCTTAGACTTTTCTACTTACAAACACTTATGGCAAAGAATGATTGGGTAGTTCTGGTGATCTGAAGCAGCTTGAAAAGGCTCAGTGCTAAGAGGAATTTATCTATTCCACCTTAAAATTTTGCCAGAACTTTCCATTTCCTTCTTATGTATTTTTACTTGGCCCAGGGTTGTCTTCTTCACCTTATTTTTGCCATCTCAATCTCTCTACTAGGATGGAAAGGCCTTTCAGCACATGGCCATATTTAAAAGTATGAGGGACAATCAACATTGTCAAGAAAATGTGAGTATTCTTCGTAGATGGTCTGCTCTGAAGATGTAAGGATCTACCATAACCTCCCAGGCTGGAGAGGGAATTGGGCAGGAAGAAAAGATGCCACAGCAGAATGGAGGAGGGCCACAGGATAGAGGAGGAAGCAGGCAGACCATGGGAGGAAAACCTTCTTGGCATGACTCTAAGCACTGAAAGCTACACTATGGGGATATGTTTTCTACTATTGCCTAGATGCCAAATGTATTTATGATCAGCTATCAGTCAAGTGCGGTCTTTCTTCTAATGAACCAGAGGTAGACGTACCATGTAGCTAATGCAGCTTAAGCTTCGAGGCCACTCATTTGCACAGGATGTTTCCAATCTGCAAGTAGCCCTAGCAGTATGTTCACTTGGTCATGAGTTTTTGTAAAATCAACAAAACTAATATATTTTAATCACAATCAGTTAAGAACACTGTCTTTTGAATCCCAATTTCCCTAATGTTACACTGCCTTTTGCATTAGGTGGTCCTGGAATGACATAACTTGGGATGTGGCTAAGGGGAAGTTCAGATAGGAATAAGTTTTGCTGGAGGGTATAGGATGTAGTCATGGGGCTTAGAGTCACTTCCATGTATCATCAAGTTGCTGTTAGCCTTTACCTACTGTACCACCTCCCTTGGCATCAGTGACAAGGATATGCAGGGTCAGATTTTATACAGAAATATGAAAATGTGCAGCTGAGTCCAGTCACAGAAGAACATGTAGGGGAAACAAGGTATAGAATGTATATCCCAGATATGCCGGTCTGTGGAAAATGCTTCCAATTATTATTAGACCCCTATTTCTCTTCTGTCAGAAAAATATTCAATGTATAAGATTATAAATGGTCTATATACTTGTTTTCTACTAAGACAATTCTTCTGGAGCAGTTTTAGGTTCATAGCAAAATTAAAGGGAAGGTACAGAGATTTCCCATTGATCTCCTGTCCCTACACATGTATAGCCTCTCTCCATTAACCACATCTCCCATCAGAGGGGGTTCAGTTGTTATAACTGATGAAGCCCCTATACCAACACATATTTATCATCCAAAGTCCTTGGTTTACTTTAAGATTCACTCTTGGTGTTGTACATTCTATGGGTTTAGACAAATGTATAATGACATGTATCAACAATTATAGTATCACACAGGGTATTTTACTACCTTAAAAATCCTTTGTGCTCTACCTAGTAATCCCTCCTCTCTCCTCCAATCCTGGCACCCTCTGATTTGTCTACTCTCTCCACAGTTGGGCTGGAATCTAGATCTGCCTCTGTAAGGATATATATGCAAATATTCCCCTTCAAATGCTGCCGGGCATAATATTATGGGTCTAATATAAAAATAGTATTTTAATTTACTTAACAACTAATCTACTTTCTTTTTTTAACCCTAGATGTTTAAGTAAAATTAAAATTCAGGATGATGAGCCATATCTATCCTGAGGCTCCATGACTTTGGGGCACTCTATAAATACCCTAGCTTAAAAAGTATGTATGTCCAGGGCTTAGTATGCATTAGTGACTACGAAGGGCTAGAAAAATATAGGTTGGGCCAAAGCATTAAAGGCATCATCACCTGCTGTGTACAGGAGTTTGGGCTTCTTTTCCCAGACAATCACTGAAGGGTTTTAAGCAGATCTTGTTTCAGAATCAACTTTGGTGATAGTACAAGGAAAGGATTAAAATGGGGAGTAATTATGAAAACCAACTTGGAGGCTATTGGAACAGACTTGGTTCAAGATCATGAGGCCTTGAATCAGGCCTATGAAGTAGAAAAGGACAGGAGGGAACAGGTTTTAAGTGTTATCAAAAGGATCAATAGCTCTGTGACTAACAGGATGTGGAAAGTGGGCAAGAAGGAGCTGCCAACGATGACTCCCAAATTCATAGCTTGAGCACCTACAGGATTAACAGTGCTGGTGATTAAGTTGGAGAAAAGAGCATAAGCAGATGGCTCACAACATAAATAGCAGTGGCAAATAAACTGGAATTGCTGACTTCAGAAAGTTTTGGTACACTTAAAAAACATATTTAAAAATTACTGTTGTTTCTTTTTTATATGAGTATCTCGGGGTATCTTATTTCCCTTAGGAGGAGTCAAGTTTTAGATTATCAGTAATAGCCTAGGTGATATTTTAGCCACAACTAGAATCTTAAAGCAGACTAGTCAACCACATTCATTTTTTACTGAGCATTTATTCTAAAATCAGTACAGATAAGCTATGAAGTATAAAATGAATTCTGAAAAAAATATACAAAGTATGCTCCTTTAGTGTAGGATTGATATTACGTGTTATATTTAAAAGCAGTTTAAAAAATATATACATCCACGTTTCAGGTTTCTGAAAGAGAATCAAATTCTAATAGACCAAGGGGAGAGGAACTTCAGAGGTCGCTGAATTAAATTCCAATCAATGCTGGACTCTTTCAGTTGACTCTCCCGGTCTCCCTTTGTTGTTAAGTCAGTTCTTCACACACTTGAATATACGGTGTTGTGTCCCCTAAGGTTTCCCTTTTACAGACAGGGCCCTGCTTCTATCCACAAACCTCCAAATCATGTCATTTGATACCCTCCTAAACATCATGGCCATTCTCGTCCTGGTATGCCATTGTTTTCCAGCATTTTTCTTTAACTTTAGAATGCAAAATGGATTATTAAATCAACATTTTTGTATACCTTTATTAAGTAAGCAGCAAACAACTCAACTACATTCGGTTCATTATTTACCATCTTGTCCTTAAGAAAATCATGGGAAAAGATGTCATAGATTAGATATCTACAGTGTTCTTCATTATACTGGTATATTTCTTATAAAGGAAATTGTTCTCATTAATAGGATATGTGGCTTATCAGCACTTTCTTTTCTCTGAGCGCTCCAAAATAATCAATTTAGTAAAATATTTGGGCAATTGTTTTCAGGACTAGGAAGGTTGAGAATGCAATTTGTGAAGCCAGGGACCATATTGGCTTATTTTTCCATTTGTTTTCTATTACCAAACCTTCTTCAATACATTCCACATTCCTCAGTGTCAGCTCATCAAATCCCCCCATATCTGATGATCATTCATGCAGGAAGAGAAATATGAAGTTATACAGAACACCTATGTGCTCTGATAACAGCTCATTTCTTTCAGATTTTAAAGTCTTTTACTGGTAGCCTTTTATTCTTCCTCTAGACATTCCTTCTACTTGTTAGAGAAAAAGCAAAAATTGATGATGTTTTCTTTTTCTAACATTAAATACCTGCCTATACTAGAAATTTTCTCCACTATTGACTATACCTTTAACCTGAACAAAAACTTTAAATGGGGTCTCCTTTCCTGCAGTTGTTTTCATCATTTTTAGCAAGTATCACTTCATTTTTGGTTTAAGTTTCCCTTTTTCTTACATAAGCCATTCTCCTATTAATTATATATTCCTTCTTTCATTACATTTGTCCTTATTACATCTGAGCCCATCAGAAATAATACATACACCCATTTTGATTTTGATGAGTGCTTTCCTTTATTCCCTCTTTAAAATAATATCCAACCATTCCACTTGAATTTAATTTTTAAAACATTCATTCCACTGGTATTGTCTTTCCTTTCAGAGTTTCTGGTCATAAAATATTACCCAATTTTTGTCAGAGTGTTTCAGAATTGATCTTCCTAAGTTTTAGTGTACATATATATCTAATTACATTCAAGATTCCCCCACCCCGTTATCAAGGGCCCCATTTGGCGAGAGTTACCTTCTGCTGTATCTTATCATTTCTATTTCTAGAACTGAACAGAATTATGTCAAGCAGTTTGTCTTACTGCTTCCTCTATCTTCTGAGAGACCATCATATATTCAAATAAAAATAATCAATTACTCCGTTTTAAGCAAAATAGCATTTCCTGTGTGGGGTGGGGGTGGGGTGGGGAGAGAGAACAGCTATTATCTATAGATAAGTCAGACTCACTAGGTTTAATTCCAGAACCTATCATTGTTCTGACTTGGCACCTCTCTGCACTTTGACGTCCCATGAAGAAACAAGTTACCTAATGGTTTACATGATGTTCATTCAGCTAAAACCAGTCAGGATCTCTATCAAATAGAAATTAGGGCAGTTCATGTTAGGTTATGGTACTCTGAGAGGTATAGTTCTAGGAAAGACATATTACACAGGCACAGAGAGGGAAGATCCTGGCAGCAGGATCTACTGAGGCTGACATTTTCCATGTATTCTACTGATTTAAAGTGTCAGACAACTAATTACACTATGAGGGTAGATGATCCATCTTACAGATCTGTAGTAGATGTATGCTATTAACCACTGTTAATGGGGCTATTGCTATGTACACAGACCTTAAATCAAGCCTGATACTTGAAAAGAAGATTCCAACTAAGAACAAAGTAAGCCAGAAATCATAGCTTCAGGTATTGGACAACACAAGGATCCACAGAGCTCTCATTCTAGAATGAGTAAAGAATAATTAAAAAAAAAAAAAAGTCAACATGGGATACATGAGAAGGAAAAGCAAATCACCAAAAATCCAGAGAAAAGATGATGATTTAAAAAAATTATTATGGGAGCCAGAAAAAAATTTAGAAACTGTTTAGTACTCTTAAATAAGATACATGAAGACACAGCCTAAGAGAAAGAACCAAAATAAGGTCGAGACTAAAATCTGAGGGAAATAACAAAGGAGCAAAAGGAATGGAAAAAATGCAATAACAACTGAAATCCGCATTGGAGGCAGTGAAGAACAGGATGATAATGGAGAAACCCGACTGACTGACAGAGCAGACAAACTTGAGAAGTTGTGATAGGATATATGGGGAAAAGTCCAAGAGTTGAAAAATGATTATAAAGTGTGACTATTAAGGTCATAGAAGATAAGAGATAATGATAAGTACTCAAAATGCTTTGGTATTTCTGATTCTAGAACAGGCAAATAACAAATACAATGTTCAATATTGGAAATTCAAGTGAGCAAAACACACTGTTGGTGGAGCTAAGGGCTCACCAAGTAATGGACAAATTAAAAAAAAATAGCTATAACTATGTACATTGAGCCCAAACTTTTACATTAGAGAAATATAATTGTAAGGATCTACGAGCATCTAAGAAGGTGAAGAATAAATATCCCTTTATAGAAAAATATTATCAGGCTACTTTCTGTAACACAAGAAACAATATAATATTTCCTGAGTTTTGATGTGAAAAATCTTATCAAACACAATGTCTTAACAGCACATGAAATTAAATAAATATAGCTTCAAGTAAATTACCAAAGTAGGAAACGTTTGAGAGAAAAATACAAAGAGGAAAAGAGAAAAGAAATTAGGGAGAATACAATGCATAAATGGGGGATACAAAGATCCAGTAAGTTAATAAGGTACTCAGCAAAAAAAAAAACCCCTACAATGGAAATGATTAAAATGGCATTTAAAGATATAATTGAAAAATTTTCTGAAATTAAGGAAAAAGTAAAACTTCACCCTGAAAGAACACAAAAGGCTTTTCTAAAGTACACAAATAACATATAAGAAAAATGTACCAGAACACAGATTTTACAACAATCTAAATATGTAAACCACAAATTGTGACAAATATTTCATCAAACAGTACAAAGGATGACATCTTTAATAGGAACAAAAATAGAAACATAAATCATATGAGCAATTTATAAGAGAGGTCTACAAACTGCCAATAAACATATAAAAGTGTCTTTGAACTTCCTGGTTTCAATAAAGAAATAACAACAAAACAGTGGTATTTCACTGCATGTGATGGCTAATTTTTGGTGTTAACTTGACTGGGCCATAGAGTGCCCAGTTCTGGTTATGTCTTTGAAGGTGTTTTTGGATGAGACTAACATTTAAACGGGTAGATAGGGCAGACGGCGCACATTATGTGGGTGGGCCTTGCCCAATAAGTTGAAGTTCATAATACAACCGAAAATACTGGTTCTCTCCTGAAGAAGCAGGAATTCTTCTTGCTTGAGGGTTTTTGAATTGAGACTTTGGCTTTTTTTCCTGCCCTTAGAATCTAACAGAACCACTGGCTCTTGCTGGGTCTCAACCCTTCTGGCCTCTGGACAGGAACTAAACTATTGGTTCTCCTAGGTTTCCAGTTTGCTGACTTTCCCTACAAATCTTGGTAATTGCTGGTCTCGGTAATCTATCCGTCCATCTATCCATCCACCCACCTACCCACCTATCTCCCATTGGTTCTGTTCTTCTGGAGAACCCTGACTAATACACTGCATTTACTTCTCAAAATTGTAAAGCTCACAATCAAGACTGGCATTGGTGCTGGGAGACTGGTACTCCTCAGAAATATCATTTAGACTAAATTTTCAACCTTCCTGGATGACAGTTTGGCTATTTCAATACTTCTAAAACTGCAAGTCTTTAATCCCATAATTTCATTTCAAGGAATCTGTGATGTGGAAATGTGACACAGCACATTCAGTGAAGGTTCTTTAAACATTAAAAATGGGGATAGGGAAGAATTTAAATGTCCAAAGCTATGGAAAGGTTATCATGTTATGATAAACTTTGTGAAACAGACATTTTGATGCCATTGAAAAAATGTTGGGATATACCTAATGATACAACACTAAGTGAAATAAGGAAGACATAAAACTGCATGATCCAGTTTTTGTATTAGAAAAAATATATAAATCTAGACATAAACAGAAACATATCAACAATCAGAGGCACTTACATTTGAATGATGGGGATATATCTGATTTTTATTTTTAAAATTGTATTTTCTATGCTTTCCATATTAGTAAAACAAACACTGACTAATTCTATAACAAGGAAGAAAACATTACTTTAGGGAAAAGAAATAGCAGGCAGATACCCTGCTCCTGAGAAGCTACAAAATAGAATACATAACCCCAAAATCAACTGTCAGAAAATCCTTTTAAGCCAAGAATGGTTTTCTTAAGCTGTACTAGGTATCTTGTTTGATAAATTGTGTATATGTACGGTCATTTCTTTTTTTCCTTGGACTTGTTTTCAACAGAACTTCCTCTATAAATAACTGGGCTTGTTTCCTGGACTAATACACACTTGACTGTGGCTGCCTGAGCTTTTTCTGTTTTCCAAATGAGACTTTTTGAGACACTGCAGATTACCTTGTAATATGGAGCATCTGAAATGAAACCTGACCAATTTTTCCACCTTATTTCTACACATATTAAAGAAGATAAGCAAGATGAAATACAATTTCCCAAGCATCTCTATCAATACAACTCCACCTCCTGCTGTTTGACACTCACCACTTCTCTAACACTTTATGCAGCTTGGTATTTCACATGTCTAAGTTCTCACCACTTTGCATTACAAAGAAATCATTAGTTTTCCTGATTCTGCCTCTAATTAATAAATTAGGATGAACACAGGGTGAAGTTCTTCTGGAAACATGTTACCACCGTTCTGACCCTGAGTAAATCACTTAAAATATTTTCAGCATGTTAAATGTACTATTACTGCACTTGGAAAAAGTAATTAATTGGCACAGAAAACACTTAAAATAATTCTCCAAAATATTTCAACATTACACAAAAGCCCATCTCATATATTAAAATGTAAATTTTCCTTAAAAATGGATAGGAGAAAGCTGTGTTAATAGAGAAATAAAAATTCAAAGGAGACAAGAGCTTATAGCCCTCAAAAAAAGGAAAAAAGAAAACATCTTTGAGAAAATAAACAAAATAGATAAACCAACAGCCAGACTTATTAAGAGAAAAAGAGAATCTACACACATTAACAGAATCAGAAATGAGAAAGGAAAATCATGATGGACCCCACAGAAATACAAAAAATTATTAGAGAATACTATGAAAATCTATACGCTAACAAGCTGGAAAACCTAGAAGAAATGGACAACTTTCTGGAAAAATACAACCTTCCAAGACTGACCAAGGAGGAAACACAAAATCTAAGCAAATTACCAGCAATGAAATTGAAGTGGTAATCAAAAACTACCCAAGAACAAAACTCCTGTCCCAGATGGATTTGCCGCTGAATTTTATCAGACATATAAAGAAGACATAATACCCATTCTCCTTAAAGTTTTCCAAAAAATAGAAGAGGAGGGAATACTTCCAAACTCATTCTATGAAGCCAGCATCACTCTAATACCCAAACCAGGCAAAGACCCCACAAAAAAAGAAAATAAGAGAACAATATCCCTGATGAACATAGATGCAAAAATACTCAACAAAATATTAGCAAACCGAATTCAAAAATACATCTAGAGGATCATAAACCATGATCAAGTGGGATTCATCTCAGGGATGCAAGGATGGTACAACATTTGAAAATCCATCAACATCATCCACCACATAAATAAAAAGGACAAAAACCACATGATCTTCTCCATAGATGCTGAAAAAGCATTCAACAAAATTCAGCATCCATTCATGATAAAAACTCTCAACAAAATGGGTATAGAGGGGAAGTACCTCAACATAATAAAGGCCATATACAACAAACTCACAGCCAACATCATACTTAACAGCAAGAAGCTGAAAGCTTTTCCTCTAAGATTGGGAACAAGACAGGGATGCCCGCTCCCTCCAATGTTAGTCAATATAGTACTGGAGGTCCTAGCCACAGCAATCAGACTGTATCTATTTTATGATATAATTATAAAAACTATAAATACATCTTAGTGTGTTAGGTATATATTGTTATATGTGTGTGTATACATACATATGCATAAATATATGTATTTTTATATATGTGTGTATATATAACATAAATATATAAATACATATATTTCATATTGGCAAACACAGAAAAGAAAACTTATAATGCCTTCAGGTGGCAAGAATGTGGGGAAACAAGGTTCTATCATAATTTGTGATTTGAATATAAACAGATGCATCCATTTTGAAAACACTTTAAAGTAAAAAAATCATATATGTATCCTTTGAATGATACACTGCTCAAAATTCACCCTATGGAAAATATGAACACATGAATACAAAGATATATGTATAGGGATATTTATTATAACAATGTTATAAAGAAAAACTTGAAATAGTCTAGAAGTCTACAAATAGAGGGTTGGTGAAATAGAACATTATAGTACAAAATCTGACCAATATATACTGACATAGTCAATTGTCCCATAAATAAAAATTAAACTGCAAAACAGTACAATTTAATTTTCTATTTTATTTCTATTGGTATTCTATTTCTGTTGTGAATCTGTGTGAGCATGTACATACACATATATTAGAATACACACAAAAAAAGGTAGAAAAATATATACCAAATATATTTGAATTATGTTATAGGTAAGGTTACATATTATTATAATACTGTTAAAAAAATAAGTATTAAGACTTGCAAAAAGCTATTACTAATACTAATGAAGTCCTTATAAATGGAGAACACTATTTTCTGAGAAAAATTTCAGAATAAACCTACCTGTTTCTGAGAAAAATTTCAGAATAAACCTAGTTGTTTCTGGATATAAAAGGAAACAGTTCCTCATCTTTCAACACAGATGAAGCTGAAGTACTACTTTTACCAAAAAAGACTCCCTAGAACTAGATGGAGTAATCTTTCACTTTATATTGTATTTCCATGTAGAAAAACTGTAAAAATATCTGCTATGGACTAAATATTTGTGTCCCCCCTGCCAACCCCCACCAAATTCATATGCTGAAACCTTAACCCCCAATGTGACATATTTGGAGGCGGGCCTTTTGAGAGGCAATTTCTATTAGGGTAGGGCACGATTGTGGGGCCTAGTGATGAGATTACTGCTTTTATAAAAAAAAAAATAGGTGGAAACATGGGATCTCTCTGTGCACATTCCAAGGAAGGCCATGTGAGGACATAACCAGCTATAGGCACCCTCACTAAGAACCTGACTAGCCTCCAGAGCTGAGAGAAACACGTGGCTGCTGCGTAAGTCACCAAGTCTATGGTATTCTGCTCTATCAGCCTGAACTAAATGAGACAGTATTATAGACGAGTACAAGCTTTACAGGCATTTCCCCCACCTCATTTTTGATACACACGCAGACACAGACACAGACACAGACACACACACACACACAAGCACACATAAACCCTAACTCAGGCTGATAAAAACTTCTGAGTTTCAGAACTATTCAAGAGTATATTGTTTGCAATCCTAATGACAAAGATGCAGAAGGTGAAGATAGAAATAATTTAAATAACAGCTTCAGAATAACTGGAAGTAGTAAAATGGTAAGCTGATCCTATTCAAGAATTTATAGGGTTAATACTGTTTAGGCAGGCTTGTCCCATAGGTTACATGTAATTACTACTTCATATGAGACACACATGCACAGACTCATACATGAGGCTCTCACAAACTGGCCCCTTGCCTGTCAGGTAGTGCACATGTATCATCTCACTCAATTTACATCACAATCCTATGAAACAGGTTTTATTATACCTTTTCCGCAGATGGGGAACTTTGAGTTTTCAGAGGGTAATTTTCTCAGGGTCATAGAGCTACAACCCGGCAGAGCTAGTATCTGACTCCTTGTCTACATCTACTTCTATTGCCAAAACCCCTGCTCTTTCCACCTCACTCCAATCAAAAAAATTTTACAGTGATGTGCCCAGATTTATTTAGTACCCAGGTTTTCTAGAATTAAGCACATTTACTTAAGAGTTGGATGTTTATATACCAGAAATTAGGACTCAGAGTTGCTTCTGGCCATAGGTGCTTATTTACAAATATCATCTAGCTGGACAACTAAATAAATATTCTTTTTACCAAATGATGCTACTTGGTGATGCTATCTCCTTTTATAGAAGGATATTTGAGGTGAAGTTTGAGTGTTAGATAATGTATAATTTTTACTCAAATACAAGGCATGGTGGAACTGGTTTATCTGATATCCTATTCAAACAGTGTCCAGTGAATGTGTTAGGGCGAGCAGGAGTGAGAGAGAGAACATCAGAATTTCTTGAGTACTTAGGACAGGTTAAATTATCCTAGGGCTTCATTATCTTGAAGGTTAATTAGATCACAGGAAATTCTCATCTTCATCTTCTAATGGCAACTTTTCTTACTTGAATGTTTGCTATTGCATTTAAAGTATTATATTACCATGGGGACACAAATACAGAATACAAAAACCCTTGTAATTATTACTTACATTAAGACAAATACTGACAAATGTGTGCCAGACACATTTTAAAGCCATTATATGCCTTCCCTTCATTATCACAAACAGCTATCACATAACGTCATGCTATTTTACATTAGCTAGAGGTACTATGGTGAGATCAGTTGTGGAGAACAGAATTTCATGTCTGTGGGTTTACCACAAAGGAGTGATGAAGACTTGCAGCCCTCCATGAAGCTGAAAACCTACATGAAATGAGTAAATTCCTAGATAAACACAGACTACCAAAGTTGTTGTCATTTGATTTACAAAGTTTAACGAGACCCATCTCTACCAAAGAACAAAAATAAGTTGTGAAGGAACTACTTAACAAAAAAGAGGCAGGCTCAGATGGTTTCACAGGGGAATTCTAACAAACCTTCCAAGATGAGATTGTCTCATATTCTATATAAAAAGGAAAAAAACTTCCCAAGTCCTCTTATAAAGCAAGGGAAAATTGCTATATAAATCAAGTAGTGCCATACAAAGAAAGAAAAGTATACACCAATATCACACATGAACAGTGATACAGTACTAAGTGAAATATAAATAAAGAGAATACAACTCCACATTAAGAAAATAGTACAGTGACTAAGGGGTATTTCTTCCAGGAATGTTAGATATCTCTCCAATAATCGCACATATCATATTAATGTATTGAGATATGCTAATAAAATAATACACTTGTCTCCAAACATGCTGAAAAAGCCTCTGACAAAATTCAATACCCATTCACAATAAAAATAGTCAAGAAATAGGAATTTAGAGACACTTTCTTAATTTGATGAAATATGTATCTCTTTTTTCCTAAGGTCAATATCTTATTTAGTGAGGAATATAAAAATAGGTAAGAATCCTATTTAAGGTGTTTACACTAAAGGCATATCCCATCATGATCAACAAAAAGGTAAGGGGGCCCACTATCTATTCAGACACTGTTCAGCACTGTGCCAGAGGTATTAGCCAATGAAATTATACAAGAGAAATCAATTAATGGCTTAATAGATTTAAAAAAAGGTAAAGCTCTATTTGAAGTTGATATAACAACATCACTGGAAATACCAGAAAATCAATGACAAACTAAGTCAAAAAATAAAATAGTTCAGTAAAGTATACTACTTCATAATGTATAATTTACATGCAAAATCACATCTTGCATAATTTATACACAAAATACACATGCAAAACTCAATAGCCTTCCTTTTATACACAATAAACAGAGGATACAATGGTCAGAAAAAAGACACATAAAAACAAAGATTAAATATGTAGAAATAATTTTAAAAAGAAAGGTTCAAATCTGGAAGAAGATAATTTTAAAACATTCCTGAAAGACAAAGCTAGACTTGAACAAATGAAAACATAACCCTGATTCTTGGACAGGATGACTCAGCATTATAAAGATGGCAATTTCCTCTAAGTGAAATTATAAAAAATCACAGTAAGAATACCAAGAAACTATTTCATGGAGTTAGACTACTTACACATAAAGTTTACATAAAAAATTCAACATACAAAAATAACTGGGAAAATAATGAAGAGTAAAAAAATAATGCTATGAGGGTGGAGCCCTTAATGAGGTGGTTAGCTTTACCAACTAATTAAAACATACTAAAAAGCCTCAATAAAACTGTGAAATTGATATATGAATAGACAGAAGATGTGTGGAATAAAACAAAAACTCTAGATATATACTCAAGTACCCATGGCAATTTAGTATATGATAAAGGTGGCATCTCAAAGCACTGGTATAAACATAGGCTTTTATAGCAAAGGAAACCATCAACAAAAATGAAAAGGCCAACTATGATATGGGAATCAATATATTTATAAATGACATATCTAATAAGGGGCTAATATCAAAGATACATAAAGAATTGATATAACTCAATACCAAAAATTCAAATCATCCCATTAAAAAATGGGTGGAGGATCTGAGTAGACATTTTTCCAAAGAAGACACAGAGATGACCAGCAGACACATGAAAAGATGCACCACATCACTAATTATCACAGAAATGAAAATCAAAATCACAGTGAGTTATCACCTCACACCAGAGTGGCTAATATCAACAAGACAAGAAATAATGAGAAGAGTAGAAAAGATGGTGGAGTAGGAAGGCAAGGTGGAAACCTCCCACTTACACACCAAGGAAGCACCAACTTCAGCAAAAACAATGAAGCCTGACAATGACCTGAAGGCTGCAGATAGACCACCTACACCTGGGGAATAAGAGAGGACCACACAGAGAAGGGTAAAGTGGCAGAGCCACAATCAAGCAGGAACCAAGCTCTTTCTCCATCCCAGCCCAAGGCAGGAGGAGAGGAGTGGAGCAGGGAGGGGACAGGCTCTCAGAACTCTGCACACCTGTCCTCCGACATCTGCTCAGGCAACACGAGTCCACATTACATTGGGCTTTGGGGATTGACAGGGCTGGACACCAGGGAGAGCTGGGGCACTCTGGGAAGCTGAGACTCCAGCCACTTGTGGAAAACAGGCACACTCCTTTGGGCACATTTCATCTGGCCTGCTGAGACCCAACGCAGAGATGGTAGTTTGAAGGACTTGCCCGTAGTGGGGGACATATGTCAGAGTGTGTCAGGTGAATGACACTTCCCCAGTCCTCTCTGAGCCCAGCTGCTGGGGGCTCAAAGCAGCCAGCCCCAAACACTCTGTACCCCACGCTGGTGGCTCAGCCCTGGGGCATGCTTCCCTATGTACCCACCCAGGCACCCAGCCTGTGTAGCCCAGCAGCCAGCAGTCAGACGTTGCTGCCTGGCAGGCAGAGGGAGACTTTCCCAGCTTTCCCAGCCCTCTCTCAGCCCAACTGGTGAGGCACCTGTGGGAACCAACTCAAAACACTCCATCTGCCCTGCCAGTGCCTCAGCCCCACTGCGATGCTCCCGAGCATCTGCCCCACCTCCCCACTGGCGCAGTAGCAACAGCCACTGCTACCCAACAGGCAGAGGGTGTCCCTGTCCACAACGACACCAGCAGAAGCACTGCGGCACACAAAAGGCCTGGGGAGGGGAGCTGTGAGCTTCTGCTGACAGAGATCAGCCTCTGCCTGCAGGTTTGAATCATAATGCTTTTGAGGACATTTATTAAGGCAAGTTGGATATTTTCCAACCCTTTGATTCTGTGACTTGAAGACCTTGTAAGGAAGCACATTTTCAGTATCTGTTTATTTTGAAAACTGAATAAGTGGAAAATGCTAATTTCAAGTTATTTTATGTTCATGTATGTGTGTGTGCTGCTGTGTATGTGCATGTATGCAACCGTATGCCATAATACACGTCCCCTCTCCCACAATCTGAGCAGATCCATGAAGAGATCCTGACAACATTCCTCTTTCACAGATTTACAGCAGTAGGTAAATAGGCTTCCTCTATTGATAAATATGTTTTCCATGGTTCTCTTTTTAAGTAATTTCATGAAAACACAGACTCTCTCATACGATATTATACTTCGTATACAGTGCTATTGCTTCTTAGTTCCAATTTAGAATACACAGACTTATCCTCAATATTAACAATATTTTTCCAATATAGCAAGCAAAATTAGATTGTTTTCAGAGGACTGAGCAATTTATAAAATGGGTAATTCAGTTCAGGAGCAGAATAATCAGAATAGGTTATAATTAAGACTATTAGAATATGTAAAGTAAAACAGGAGGGAATACTAAGAAATTTAAATACTGAAAAACTAAAAAAATCAACCAATTTTTAAGTTTAGTTACGCATTTTGTCATTATGAGCAAATAATTAGTTTAAATAGAGGAGAGTTCACTTAGAAATTTGCATAGAATAGTTATTCAATAAGTATATGCTGATTTTTCTTTAAGTTTGAATTCATATGAATTAGCAAGAAAGAGAAAAATGCAAGTGTTCTGGAAGTAAAACACACCTATCGTCATTATGCTGTCACTTTTACTGTTTTTGACACTTATTAATTTGTCAGGGTCTTGCAGCTCTAAGGCGGGGATACTGCGATAAGCAGTATCTTCACTACCTTCCCTTCTGTATGGCATGACTCTGACACTCATTCTCAGTTACTCAACCCTTCCACAGTCACATAGTTGTGAATCCACATTAATATTATCTCTTTAGGGACAATTCTCAGGGCCATATTCCCCTTGCTTACAGAGACTCCTGACTCAGTCCTATATTCTCTTCCACACTTTGCATGGGATTCTCCTTTCACTTGGTTCCTGAAGCAGCCAAGAAAAATAGGTGACTACCTCTTAAGATGCTCACAACAAACTATTCAACAGAGACTACCTGTGGGAACTTTCAATAGAGTTAATTCTGATAACCAATGGAAACCAAATGAGGAAGGATTTCATTTACTTTTGCTTTATTTTAGGTAAGCACTGTTCAGTTATAAGAAGAAAGCTTAAAGAATTTTTAGTATTAATGTCAAATAATGATGAAAATGTCTTTAAAAATATTTTAAAGGTATGGAAAGCCTTCTTTTGTTAGCTTTGAGTACAGTGTGCTTCCTCAGGGTCACAGGACCAGTGGCTCAGTAACAAAGCAGCAATAACAGTACCACATGGGGTTTTCTACTCCAGAGACAAGTTTTAAATTTTGTAAGCTCTTTGGGCCCCTTCTTCAAATCATGTTATGTGACTTAAATCTAGATTTAAAAATCCATTAGTCTTGGCAAATTAGAATTTGCTCTCTTATGTATGCACAATAAAATGTCTTTCTTTTAAGATATGACATTCTTCAATTAGTACTTAAAATGTTGAGACATTTAGTATTATTTGGTGACTTTCAGGTATTTTAGAGATGTTTTGCTAACCATATTACTGTGAAACAATCTTATATATGCATTGCATAGAGAAAGCATGTTTTCTCTAAACGCTCATTTGTGTAAACTTACCTTGCATTGTTAAAGTGTCTCTATTTTCCAATTCAACATTTCCATTAAAAGGTAAATTAAGCTCCATATCATTCATAAACTTACTAAATTTTACCATATATTCTGTAATTAATCACTGACCTCGAGGTGAATATCAGTTTACATAGCTGACATAATCAAATATTTATAATATACTATGATTGGTGCAATATAGGATTTATGAAAAGTTCTGAGTCCCAAGGCTATATACAAGAGGTAGTATTTTAATTTGAAAATAGACACTTTACAGAGTTGATATTTAAATAGATGTTTATAGAGGAAAAATAGGTAGCTTCTAGGCAGACCAAGAAAAGAAAGCACTGCAGACATGAAAGATATATTTAAACTAAAAGCAGAAGAGCCCATGTGCAATATCAAGTGACTCAGTCACAAAGGATAACTAGAGGAAATGGGTAGGAGGGATGCTTAAAAGAACCTGGCTAGACAGTTTAGTGTCAAACTGTGGATAAGCTAAGAACCCATGACCTTGAAGGTAGTGATAAGCAACTGTTGGGTTTTAAGCCTCAGAGTACTACAAATATCTCTGTATTTCAGAATTTAGGAGATGAATTATAAAAGGATGAAATTAGAGATAGGAATACAAGTTAGGAGGTAATCCAACAGACCAAAGATAACAAGAGCTGAACTGAAGTGATGGTGATGAAATAAGAAATGAAGATGAAAATAAGAAAGTGGATTAGGAAGATTTTTAGGAGTTAGACTAGAAGATAATTTGTGATTAACAGGATGTGAAGCATAAGGGAAAAGAAGCAGCAAGTTCTCAAGGTTACAGCTTGGGTAGCTGGGTGGATGGTGGACCTTTCATATGGAATGTAGATCAAAGCACCCATTCAGACAAATTTTAAACACACAAAATATAAGACAGCTGTGTGGCATTCTGATCAAAATGTTTATTGGACTTCTGAATATATACTATAGGTCCCTAAACTAATACAAAGAGATCTTCTCCAAACCACATTATAATAAAAGTGTTAAAAATCAAAGACAAAGGGAGAATCTTAAAAGCCACAGAAACCTTACAGGCCGGGAGAGAGTAGAATACTATATTCAAAGTGTTGAGAGAAAAAAATCTGCCAATGAATGGTCCCCTATCTGCAAAAGCCATCCTTCAGAAATGAAGGAGAAATAAAGACTTTCCTAGTCAAACAAAAGGTGAAGGTGTTCACCACCACTACGCCATCCTGACGGAAAAGCTGAAAGGAATTCTTCAAGCTGAAATGAAAGATTAGTCACATGAAAACATGAAAATATTTTCACAACACAGTGGTAAAGGCAATTACACAGTCAAATTTAGAATGCTCAGTACTGTAACATGATAGTGTATTAGTCACTTAACCCTAGTATAAAGGCTAGAAGAAAAAACTAAAATAACTACAGCTATGCAAATTGATGAATGAATACACAATGTAAAAAGAGGTAAATTATGACACTGAAGACAAAAGAAGAGTTAAAAGGATAGAACTTTTGTATCTGACTGAAATTAAGTTGTCAGCATACAATAGACAGTTACATCCATAAGATGTTTTGTGTAAGCCTCATGGCAACCACAAAGCAAAATCTTCACTGGGCACATAAAAGACAAAGAGAAGGCAATCAAAGTATACTACTAAGGAAAACCATCAATGCATAAAAGAAGACAAAAAGAGAGGAAGAAAGGAACATGGCAACTACAAAACAGCCAGAAAACAATTAGCTGGCATTAGTAAGTTTTTACCTATCAATAAATGTTTAAAATGTAAATGGACTAAATTCTCCAATCAAAAGACACAGAGTGGCTGAATGTATTTTAAAAAAAAAGAACCAACTCTATACTACCTATAAGAGAGTCAGTTCAGCTTCAGGGACACATATAAGCTCAAAGTGAAGGGAAGAAAAAAGATATTCATCAAGTGGAAACCAAAACCATATGTTGCTATACTTCTATTACATATAATAGACTTTAACTCAAAAGGTATAACAAGAGAGGAAAAAGGCCATTATATAATAATATAAAGTCAATTCACTAAAAAGATATAACAATCACAAATACATTATGTACCCAACATCAGAGTATCCAAATACATGAAGTAAATAATCTGAAGGGAGAAATAGATAACAACATAATAACAGTAGGGAACTCCAATGTCTCACTTTCAACAGTGGATAGATCATCTAATCAGAAATCAATAAGGAAACATTGGACTTGAACTCTACTTTAGACCAAAAAAACCTACAGACATACAGAACATTCCACCCAACTGCAGGAGAATGCACATACTTTTCACATATACACAGAACATTCTCCAGGATAGATAGATCATAAGGTAACAAAACAAGTCTTAACAAATTTAAGAAGACTGAAATTATACCAAGTATCTTTTCCAACCACAACGGTATGAAAGTAGAAATCAGTAACAAGAGGAAAACTGGAAAATTCAGAAATATGTGGAAAGTAAACAAACTCCTGAACAACCAACGGATCCAAGGAGAAATCAAAAAGGGAACAAAAAAAATCTTCAAACAAAGATGGAAATACAACATACCAAAGCTTATGGGATGCAGTAAAAACAGTTTTAAGATAAAGTTTATAGTGTTAAACACCTACGTTAAGAAAAGAGAAAGATCTCAAATAAAAACCCTAACTTTGCACCTCAAGGAACTAGAAAAATAAGAATAAACTAAAAGATCAGAGTTAGCAGAAAGAATGAAATAATAAAGATCACAGACTGTTGGTGGAAATGGGAATTAGTACAGCCATTATGGAAAACAGTATGGACATTCCTCAGAAGATTAAAATAAAACTATCAGAGGATTCAGCAATCCCACTTGTAGGTATATATTCAAGGGAAAGGAAATCAGGATCTCACAGAGGTACCTGCCCTCCCATGTTCACTGTAGCATTAATTCACACTAGGCAAGGCATGGAAAAACTACATGTCTGTCCACAGGTGAAAGGGATAAAGCAAGTGTGAGATACACACACGCACACACACACAAAGACACACGCACGCACGTGTGTGAATGTTTTTTAGCCAGAGAAAGAAGAAAACCCTGCCAGTTACAACATGGATAGAGGGTATAATGCTAAATGAAGTAAGTCAGACAGAGAAGGACAAACACTGTGTGATCTCACTTACATAAGGAATCTAAAAGTAACAAGATTAGAATGGTTGTTGCTAGGTGCTGAGGAGTCAGGGAAATGGAGAAATGTTGGTCGATGGGTGCAACGTTCCATAAGATAGATGAGGTCTAGGGATCCAATGAATAGCATGGTGACTACAGTTAACAATAGCGTACATATATTTGAAAGTTGTTAAATCTTAAATGTTCTTACCACAAAAAAAAGGAGTTAGGTGATGGAGGTATTAACTAATACTATTGGGGTAATCATTACTCAATAGATACATGTATCAAATCATTACATTGTACATCTTAAACTTGCACAATGATATATGTCAGTTATATCTCAAGGAAGATGGAGAAATTAAAAAAAATAAATGCAAAGTTCCAGGCCCATAGTAAGCAAAAAAAAAAAGAAAAGAAAAGAAAAAGGAAACCTATATGTGGGATAAAACCCAGACAGTAAAACTAACAAAATTTAAAAATGACTATAGACATTGATGAAATTGAAATGAAACTGAAGACAAATGTACAATAGAGAGTACAAGGAAAGTCAAAAGCTGTCTTTGAGAAAAAACAATAATATTGATAAACCTCCAGGAGACTGATCAAGAAAGAAAAAAAAGTGAGAGAAGACACAAATGATCAATATGAAGAATGAGAAAAGATTCATCACTGCAGATCTTACCAACATTAAAAATTCTGAATAGTTAGATGAAATGGAAACATTCACGAAGACAATTTACCAAATTGACACAGAAAGAACTAGATATAGAAAATATGAATAGTTCTCTGTTTTAAAGATAATGAATCTGTAATAAAAAGTCTTCCTGCAAGGAAACATGAGGATTAGCTGGTTTCCTGTGTGACATCTTCTAAAATAATAGCAAAGATGTAAAATTTTTCAGCTAATAGGAAAAAAGAGATCACTTCTTAACTCTTTTGATGAAATTATCATAATCCGTTTTAAAATTTGACAAAAGCATTTAAAAAATAACAGCCTGTAAATATTAATTCATTAGAGATCTACTCAGTGAAATTTGTTCATTAAAAAGAATTTTATTACCACAAGTAAAGACCACACAACAGATGAGCTGTTATTTCACACAACCACAAATCCTATCATTACCTCTAGCAAGAAAGCATGTTTTTAAAATGATATAGGTATGCAATATTTTACATACATGATGTAGTATTTTATATGTTTATATTGAGATTAAAGTGACACTGAAAAATAAAGACTTTTTTAAAAAATGTAATAAATTTCCATGGGCATAATGTAGAAATATTCTATGTGAATGAAGTAGAAAAGTAACCCATGATACTTATAAAGGTTGGCCACTTTTGGTCTAATCCTATAATATTAAAATGAGGCAGACGTTAATATATTTTACATTTCAATTATTATAGGAACTGGCAATAAACAACTTTTTGCAAAAGGCTGAAAAGGCAAATATTTTAAGAGTCAGTCAGTTTGGACATTTTTATATAATAGTTTATTTCGCTCTTTGAAAATCCTTTTAGAAGCAATGAGAGAGTTTCTTCTAATTAACATCACTTTCATCAGGTCCATTTATCAAGGCTGGGTGGGTACACATGTAACGCTAAAACTGCTGCCAAATAGATCCTGTCTTGCCAGTGAGTTCATGAAAGGAATGGGTGGCTGGTCACCAGGGCTTGTCTCATGGTTCCTTTGTATTTGACAATGAATAATGCAGAACCTTCTGAAGTTAATTCTGGCAGTACAAGATTTAAACTAATGCCAGGGGTAGTAAAATATCCTAACATAATTTTGAAAAGACCCAATTATCTCTTTCTAGAAGATTAGGCTTTAAAATTTTCATATGAACTAAACAGTAATCAGTATGAGGAAATCTTATTGAATCTCAATAAAAAGACAAAATTATTATACATGGTATCTCAGTGGGTGTGTGTACAGTATATAGCTAGTCTCCTTCGGTTGAATGGTGTGTGGGGTATGTCTATGATTGCCTATCGGTGAAATATACTGCATACATCAATAACACATATTTATTGAATATATAATGGATGATCAAAATAGATTAGAGGCAATAATGATATTAAAATGGCTTCTGTGTGATAATTAGGTAATATGTTCTCAAAAGATTGGCTAATTCTTTCTCATTTAGAAATGATACTTTTTCCTTTACTCCTGATTACATCAAGGGAGCTAATTAAGCTTTATAAGTATAAAGGTTTTTTTCTGCATGTGAAGTCAATAGAAGGGACTGAGTGGTCCTCAGAGCTGTCAGATACCAGATTCAGGATTAAGGCATGTATATACATGTGTGTATAAAGACTTGTTAGATTTCAAGACTGCTAATGTACTTTAATAAGAATCTATTGAAAGAACCCAGTTACCCTTGTCTCCTCCCAGGTACTTTTACACTCTCCATTCACTCTGAGCCATCTTTTGATATTCAAGGATCTTGTAAATGATGGTGCCTGCCATCCTCCACCCTCAAAAAATACCACACTCCTTAGATAATGTGCCACACTCCAAGTTTTCCACTGATTCTATTCTTTATCAAAATTTTCATAGTTGCCTATCTCGCTATGTATTTTTGTCTCAATCTACTAAGCCAAATTATGCTAAGGCACAAATTACTGTCAAGTGTTTGATACACCAACTCAACTTAGAAAATTACATTCATTAAAGGAATTGGGAGGTACAATGCTTTCTTATTTAAAGGAATAATTAGAGGAAGTAGAGATTCAGATGGTATAGCAGCAAAGCAAAGATCCTTGGGTACTACTCCTCAGTCATACTTAGTCAACTGCCTCCACCGTCTACTAATATAGTGGCCTGGGTACATGAAGGCTCAGATGGCAGTGTGTTCTGCCGGGGTGTACTTACAGGTCACCGTGGATGAGGCCATAGATCTGTGGCATGCTCTGATGATAGATTCCTCTCAAAATAACTATGAGGAGAATCACCACAAAAGCTGGAAGTCCCCAACTCAGAAGGAAGAACAGCAAATATCGCCTTTCTGTGTGTTCATCATTCATCACCAGTACGTACCAGAAATTCACAGACTGAGGAAGGACACAGAACATAAAATGAGCAGGCTCTGGTCTAACAGCACAGGACACAAACTTCACTGGCATAGGGATAAAGACTTACTGACCAACAAAAGGTCTAGGATCTACTTAATAATTATACTTTTGAATTGATTTTTTTTCTTAGTTCACACATTCATTCTTTCATACATCCACAAATTTCAGTAACCTCAGAGGTCTAGAAACATTGGGGAATCTTTGTTCATTTATTTTCCTTATTTGCTTTGATTTACTGTCATAATCATCTATGATTATTCTGAAAATGTGTTTTCTGATATTCAAACCTACTTCCTATGTGAACGTCAGGGTGATGATGAAGTAAACAGCCCTATCTTTCAGACTTTTTGAAAATTTTTAGTTATTGAGGGCTTTTCATTTGGCAGCGCCAGTCACCGTTCCAGGGAATGGGGATCTAAATGGGAGGATAGCCCCAGTCTCAGGCCTCAGCAGAAGATACAGACACAGGAACACAAACTGACTGCACAGAGAAAAGAAGACTCAGATGGGGCAGGTTTTGTGGCTGTTTTTCTTTCTCAGTTTATACTGTTTACTTGACAAGTATTTATTGAGTGCTTACTAAGTTTCAGGGACCAGTATGGGGACAGGGAATATAGCAGTGAAAAAGGTGGTGGAGGTATTTACTTCCTTGAATCTGAGTTTCCAAACAAGTGGGAAGAAATCATTTAAGGAAAAAATTTATTCTATAATCTATTTTATATGTGTTATTTCTTATCTTACGATGATAAAAATATAAAAGGGGCAAGTATGTAGAGAGTGTGGAGGCTGAGGGGACAGAGTGGATAGAGAGAAAAGGAAACAGGGGCTTGGAAATATTATTGGTTCCAAATCCCACATATAGCTTGTATCTCAGACAAATCTAGAACTTCTAGTGTTCTCTTATGTTTAATTAACATTTAGCACAAGAACAACATTGAATATCATGTCATACATTATTTCATACAATGATACTTATTCCCTAGATAAATTCCCTTTTTCAGTTTCCTATATTGAAAAGAATATGAATACAAATGAATTATACACATGTACAGATACATGTGGGAGAATCTTATACAAGTAACAACAATCCCAGAGCCTAGGTTCCTTCATGTGTATGAAGTTATTCTAAAAATTCGATGAGATATTACATCCAAAATGCTGAGCACATAGTCACCATTGGAAAATGTTAACTGCTCTCTTGAATCTCCTATGAGGATGTCAGGCAGTGTGAAAGACAAAGGATAAACAGTTTAAGACCAAAAGCAAGCAGTGATACAATGGAAACTCTATGTGACAAACAACCATGCCTAAGGTTCCTGGAAAGGCTTTCAGATGCCATTTACTGAGGCTTCCAAGTAAGATTCTATCTGGACCAAGTTAGCCTTGGGGGGGTTAATACTGATTGGGTTAAATAAAGAAAGGATACAAATGTTTGGTTACTTGAGAGATTTCTGTCTCTGGATGTTGTTTAATGTCAGCCCTTCTTATCTTTATGTATATCTGCTTTTACTATAATTATAAAGCCTGACTTGAGTTGTTGCTTATATAAATTGTTCTAACTTCTTTTTAAATATTATTAAGTTCAAAAAGGGCTGTTCCTCCTCTTTCTATAATTAGTATGGGTGCATGTGGGCAAATAAGTGGGAGTGCATCAAGAGTCTGATGCCGAGGTGATCAATGCTGCCTGTTAGATAACAAAAATTCACATCAAGTAAGGATGATTATTAGTTTACCTTCAGAATAAAAGTATGAAGTATTTATAAGAATTAGATGTTTGTGTGAACCATGTAACGTGGTGACTCAGTGGTGCAGTTAGTACAAGAACCAGGAAGGAGGGTGCAGATTGGCAATGTCTTCTAAGTTGATCCATCATGATAAAGATCGAGACACGTCCAAAATGTCTGCTTTTACACAGACGGACATTAGTTTCATCAGTTAGAATCACTGAACCGTTTAGCGATTGCCTGACCTTTACCACAGGCTCAGATAAGACTGAGACAAGCGTAAACGTTTGTTAGAATTATACATGCAATGCCTTTGCTCCAGAGAGCTCAAGGCACAGTGTTTCTGAATTTGTGTATACAAAATTAAGCAAAGCAAGCTCCAAAATCACAAGCTTTTGATAATTTAAGGAAAAAAAACCCTTTCCTTCTCAAAAACACCTATTTATTGAGGTATACTCTGAGGACAGTATTTCCTATTACATGTCTCTTTTTTGTGGGGGCTTGAAGGCTATAGACGGAAATATTATGTAATGAAATAAATAACATTTAATTACTCTAGAAATACCATATGGCACAATTGTTAAGATTTGTTTTGACTAACTCATTTCAAGTTCTACTTGAATTTTAAAATATTTTAATATATTGTAAGTGGGTACATTTTGGGTTATACCTAGGTCATGAGCTCTCCTTCTCTGAACCCTGTCTCCCTATTCTTCCTAGCCCCAACACATGCAGAGTGGGCTCACGATCCTGCTTCTCTGCCTTCAGCTGATCTGATCTGGGGGAGAAGCCTGACCCTGGCTGGGCCAATCAGCTCTCACTGAATTCCTTGAAATTCAGGGATAGACTATGCTGGTCAACTGAAAAAAGACATATGAACTTTGGTGGTGAGAATAGCCCAAAACACAGTGTGTTTACTATAGAGAAGAAGAATGGGCTGACACAGCCTTCTATTCATGTTCACATCCCATGTGAGGTCCAACTATATTTACAGTTCTTTGGTTCAATGAGTTAATCTTATATGCCTATTAATTCCTTTTATTATTTGAATGCTTGCTTAAATTAGCTCAACTTTGTTTTTCTTTCTTATTAAAAAAACTTGACTGAGCAATATATAATTAAACTGGATTAGAACCTCCAGCTATGGCCATTGTCTAAATGAGATGACAGCGGAGCACTGACAGTTTCTTTTCCCGATAATCATGGTTCCTCCCTTGTAATCTAAGGTAAGAGTATTAAGAAACCGTGATGTTTGCATAATAATTTTGTGTTGACAGAGACATAGCATATGTGATCTGTGTGCCTTAGTCTGTGTGATTATCCAATGCTGAAAGTAACAGAATTATGGGAACTCAATACAAATTAAAAGGTGTCACTCACATTTCATGCGGACTGAGCACGGTTCCCAATTCACTGCTCATCATACAATTTTCCCGCTAAAGACTAAATGTGAACTGAAATTTTCAACACCTAGGTCTCTATTTATATTTCTACCTCTATGTTTTAAAATTTTTGTTAGAAGCATCTTAATGGACTATATCCAGACATCACCACTAAGTACTAATGTTACGTTTTTAGCCAACATATTATCCCCAAATTTAGCCAAGTATATTAATTTAACTTGACTACAATTCATATGCACTTAGAATACAGGCTTTCCTAGCATTAATGTGCAGCAGGCTCTAAACATCCAGAAAGATTTAAAAATGTTTTCAGCATGAGTAACCATCAAATTAGCCACTTTGAAAGGGAAAAGTGAATAAAATGTTCTGCACTGTGTTTAAAAATGAGTGACGTTGCCACAGAAGCATATCTAAATGTCAACTCGCCATGTTAGCATAGTTGAGTTAACACCTTATTTGTCAGTTCTTGTCAGTGAATGATAATGCATTTGAGTTTGCAGACTTCTCACAATTATCAGCGTTTCAACACTACTGGGGTGACTATAACTTGAGAGAACTTAAAAGCCCATTTTAACAAAGAAAACTAACTAACGATATATTTTTAAATGTCCTATTATAACACAATCTATAGAAAAACAGAAAAGGAAGATTTGCAAAGGCATACACACTCTCAAAATATCAACTTTTGGGTGAGTAATGAATAATATAATTATTTTCTAGAAGTTTATAAAAATTTGAAGACATGCTCATTAGTGACTAGATTTGAGTTTTTGACATTGTTCTGCATGGATAAGCTGTCTACTTTGGCCAATATCATTTGGCTCTTCTGGTGAAAGGAGAGTTTAAACCATAAGTTAATAACAGTTCCTTCACTCACACTTTGTGACTAAATTATTGTAGAGATTCTTCTAATAAAAACAATGGATGCACAGACTATGAATTTTAGCAGTGCTCCAGGCCCTTACAGATCTTCTGACCATACCCTTTTATTTAGAGACGAGGAATTGCAGGCAGTGAGAGAAAAGCATTGTCTTTTCAAATTCTGGTTAGTTATAGAACTGGAAGTGGAACACAAGTCCACAGCATCTCGTGGAGACTGAATAAGTTTCAGATTTATTTCCACAGCAGTTCATACAAATATTGGCAATACTATTATTTGCATGAGAGCTTAATTTTTTGTCATTTTGCCCCACTCACTTTATATGCCAGTGGAAAGGCATTTTCCTGGCCTCTCTTTATCTTTCCGTTTTTGTTGACACTAAATGAAAACTTTTAAAGGTTTATCAGAATGTAAATGGCATAACTGTGAACTGTGGTATATTAATTTTTGTTTACCTCACAGTACCTAGTGAAATGCTTTGTATATATAATCTTTATTGACAAATATCAAATTAATGAAGATGTACACAATTTCAATTAACAATTTTTATTGATGTTAATTTCAGTATTTGGTTTAGGTATTAGGTTTATTCTTTAAATACTACCTTGCCAGAAGGAACTTTAGGAGGCACAATAATTTTAATTGATTTAATTGAACTCCTAAGTGGTGGAAAGTTAAAAATATTAAATGCAGTAGTTTTAAGAGAGGGAAAATAATTTCATATTACTAACTGGGTAATAAATGTAGAGCCCATATTAAGCTATATCTCATGTAATCAAGACAACTGTTCTCTTCAGTTTTATGGTATTTTTTTTCTACACAGGAGTAAACTGAGGAAAGTGGAAGTATGTTTTTAGACTTAGTACTGAGGCTGTTAGGATTTAAGCTGAGTAAGATGTAAACCAATCTACTAAAATACTCAGACATAATTTAGGTCAAATATCAATAGGAATAAACTAAAAGGCTGTGTGCTTATAAGCATATTTACTTATATTCTTATATAGAGATATCTATTTATTTTTACAATAACACTTTCAATGACTACTATATACTATCTTTCAAGTGTCCACACAGGAAAATCGAAGACATACCTTGTTAACTGGTTATCTAAGTCAGAATTATGCTTTCCTATGTTCCATGAACAGAAATTCATTGACTTACTCATGTAATACATATGAGCATATGCATCTTAGCAGATCTGTTAAACATAAGAGAGATGTGACTTTTCTTTAAGTTAAAAATAGGCTCTTTGAGAGCCATAAATTTTCATAGTATGTGGAATAAAATGGGTATCTAGTCTGTCATTTAATATTTGGTTACTAACTGTTCTCCAGAAACCCTGGATTGATTTATAGAATCACATTTAGTCGGAGATCACGAATGCTATTAATTCTGTCATCACCACGTTCTTAGTCATCCATTTCAGAGGAGAGTCTAAGCAATGTTACCACATGTCCTTGCTCCAGTTATCCTCTTCCTTTCAAAATTTTTTGCATGAAGTAAACTGCAAGGCTTTTTTGAGGGTTGGAGAATTCAGTATTTCCGCTGTATATCATTTTTATCTTGGTAATGACCAGTTTGTTGTCCTTAATACCTTTGATGTTCCCAACAATTAAATCAATGATGAAGGAAAAACACAGCTAATTTTAGCCTTTCTCTCCCTGTTGTTAGGCTCTGATGCTATGTAGCCTTTCTTCCAAGGACTAAATAATGCGCATGTTTGCTCCATCCTAGCCTGATTACAGGGAAAAATGAGGGCTCAAGATGTGGATACTTGGGTACAGTTTTAAATGATTTCTAACTTTTTTCTACCATTTAAAAAATACGGTCTCAAAAAAAGCATTAGTTTCAAAATAAAGTATTGTGTTTGTAAAGTAAGCTGTGTCCTTAAGCGTGAGATGAACAGACTGGAAGGACAATTAAAGGTTTGGATAATGTTCATAACTGAAGCAGACTGTTATAGTATTTAACAGGAAATGATCACAAAACTGGGCCACACAAATATACAGAAAAATTAAGTTTCTACTGATCTATATTATATGCTAGTATCTCAAATAATTTACTTATGGCTTATTTCTTTCATGGATTAACTCATGGTCTGGAAATCCATCTGGTAGCATATTTCATGTAGCTGTTAACAGTAATGGTGTAAGTTCTAGAAATTTATGGATATTCCATAAGTAAGCAAATATTCAGAGTGCAGGGATGTTGAAGGAAACCTTGTTTGCAACAGCAAAAATACCTAGAAATAACCAGTACTTTGTTAATAGCAGACCAGGAAAATAAATTATGAAATAACCATATATTATAGAAGAAAAGTATGTCTGTACTTGTGGCAAATATATTGATGTCTAAAAGTTTTTGTACATTATACTATATAAGAACACAGAAGAACATACACATATGTGCTTGTTTATATATTTATAAATATTTGTGTATGTGTGGACTACTTCTAGAGGGACAGACGAAACCATTGACAGTGTTTACTGCTGGGAGTAGGGCTGTAGGGCTGAGGATAGAGCAGGAAGTAGAGTGTGTGAAATACGGAGAAACAGATGAACTTCTCAGTTTCTATTTTTTTGTACTGTTTGATTATGTTTTATACCATCATTATATGACATTTCTAAAATGAAAGCAAATCAAAACAGAAAATGGAAATGAAAATAGAACAATAACAACTAGGAGAACAGAGTAAAAATATTGCAAGAGCTTAAATTCTCAATGTCAGTCTTAAACTAGACATAACCCTGCTGTTTTAAGGAAGTGGGAAATTATTTCAGTACATTTATGAAGTGTCCTATGAACAATAAGCATAATGATAACTCAGCTTCCATGGCCAAAGAGGGAATCTGTGAGTTGTTTGGTTTAATAAAAAACAAGCAACATAATTTTTTACTGTATTCCCATCATGCACAGTGGGACCTCCTTGTTAAAGAAAGGGGAAGGCTAAAGAAACCAAGTCAAGGTCACCAGTTAAGGAGCCTGCTCTGAGCCACGCATGTACTTTAGTAGGAAGTTAGAGGGTGTCCAGCTTGCTAAGGCTTTGTAGCCTCTGAGTGTCTGCCCCACTCTAAGTCAGCCGTCTCTTTCCACTGTACCAAGTTATCTCTCATTTGTAAAAAAGTTTTAGATTATATATACTCTGGAAAAGCAGAGTAGTCAATATGTCTCAAAACCTATGAAATATTTGCCATATATATTTGGTTAGTCAGTAATATGGGTAAATATGTGTGGAGTGTGCAGTCTGTGACAGGCAACATTCCAAGCTCTTTCCATGTATTAATTCACTTCATCTTTCCACAACCCTCAAAGAGAGCTATTTTTATAAATCTGATTATTCAGATAAGAACATCTAGGCTCAGAGAAGTCATGTAACTTGTTTACCAATAACATTTTTCATTAACTACTCTACAATATAATCCAATTTGAGTACATTGTATTTAAAGTATATGATATAGAAGTAAAGTAACTTTTCAAAATAGTCATTTAAATGCATTTATTCTAAGATTGAAGGTATGATGCAGGTCAAAATAAACTATAATTTTGACATACTTATCCCAATGAGTAAAATTTAATCATGAATTTTTTGTCATTATAAGTTATGCACACATGTACATATATCAAATTCTCTTCTATACTGCTAAAAAATATGAAGCAGAATCATTAAAATGTTAGCATTCTTTCAATTTTTTCAACCCCATTCAACTAACAGGATTGGATTAGCAGTAGCCTAATCTTTTACATAATGTTTTAAACATGGATTCTAGTTTTAAAAACAGATTTTAGCAGACAGTATTGTATAAATGGGAAAACACAGGTTGGTAGCGTTATAACCTCTGACCACAAATTAACTCATTACAACTAACTTACCTAGAATCAGAAGTTATTGAATTTCTCCCTTGTGGTCACACCACAAACCATGAAAAATGTGTGGCATACCATCTAACATACATTAAACGTTACTGGTACTTTAAAGAGGTTTCCTAAAACATTAGCTATGGGGAGATGTAACTGTGCATCAGCCACATCATATTTACTTAAGACTTGAAGAAGAAAGATAAAATACACCAATCTCTATCGAGTGAAATAGTATTTGCCATCTTGTCTACTACTCTCCCAAAGCAGGAAATCTATCTAAAACATGTTTGAAAGTTGGTCATTTCCCCTTTTAAACGTATTTCACTGACTGGATGCTCTCTACTTTAAGAAACAGCCTCTTCTGACAGTTTCATTGCTATAAAAGTTCTTAACAGGAATCAAAATTTACTTCCCTAATTTTTCACCTATTTGTTATGGTTCTTCCAAATGGAGCTATATAGTCCACTCTTCCTTTCCTGGAGCAGCCCTTCCAGTTCTTGTAAACAGTCATCATTATCTCCCTAGGTTTTTTCCAGGCTACTGATCTCCAGCTGCCTCAGTGTTTCTTACAGAACTGTTTTCTGACTTCTCTTTGGCTGGTTAATGTTCCCGCTGAAACATGATTCATCAAAGTGGTTGCGGATCCAAAGGCTGTCTGAACATCACGGATCACAATGTAACCATGGCTCCCTCAGCTGCCTCCATACTGTTAATGTCACTTAAGGTCTGGGCTGTTTTGCATTTACTATAGTTACTGTTTTCAGCAAACTGGTTCCACATTTGATTGCTTCTGAATTTGTGTTAAGATTTAAAATTGTTTACATTAACCCTTATCAGATTATGTCACTTTCATGATAGCTTTTAATCTGTCACAGAACAGTTTCTCTATATTAGTTCTACCTGTACTTTTAACACAGGCAGCTTGCTGTTTTAGCTATCTCTTCAGCTCTGTATCATTTGCATACCTGATAAGATGTTTCCTGCATTTTCATTCAAGTCATTTATCAAAAACTGAATAGGTCAGGGACATGGACAAAGATTTTCAACACACCATGGGGGACCTTGGTCCAGGCAGAGAAATAACAGCATATACAGGGCACATAAAATAAGGTTCAGCTTAGATAAGCTCCTGAGGAATTTTGTAATCAGAGAACCTAGCAAACGCTATTTTAATTTCAGCAGATATTTAAGTTTTACATTATGAAGTTTAGATTTATCTTTACTTTTTAATTGTGGGTGGGGGCCTAGAGAACACCACAAACTTTGATAATTAGAGCTATTCAAAGAGGTATGAAATAATAATTCTGTGAGGTAGGAATTATCATCTTCATATGCAGGTTTAGAAACAAAACTTGGAGAGAGTCAATAACTTAATGTTACAAAGATAGTGGCAGAGCCAGAATTCAACCCCAGATGTAGGGCTGTAATTTTTCCAACCAATTCTATTAACTAAATAGTTCTCTTTCAGCACCCACTCATAAAGTCATACCAGGGGAAATACCCATTTCTTGAGGCTGTATGGTATCTTCTTCATCCTTCCCACATCCTTCTTATTCAACAAGATAAAAGAATATGCAAGTGCCTGGGTGCATCTCTTTACATAAAGTAATTCACATGCATACTCAGAAACCCATAAGAAACTATTTTATCATATGGAAGATTGAACAATATCATGTTGTAGAAAGCACTACCAATGGCAGCATTTTGGCTGAGCTGTTCAGTTAGTGCCATTGGTACTGCTAGTGTGGATCCAACTCTCTCAGCCCTTTAACAACAACTCAGCATAGGACAACAGGATTTGGGATTACAGTTGGGAAAGGAGAGCTCAAGTCCTTCCCCAACGTTCACTAGTTCTGAGGAGAATACGCTGCTGCACTATTTGCGTCTCACTCTATACTCCCTTCCAAAGTGATTCTTCCAAGGCAGTGATTCTATTTTTCAACTCTAAATCAGTTTTGTACTGCATTTCTATAGGGCATCCATTTATGAGCTTTATCCCCATGTTTCCCACTTTTCTTAAAAGATCCCATTGGAGGGCTCATAGGAACTTCATGTCCTACAAAAAACTCATCGTCTTTACCCCAGTTACAATAATGCAAGTGATCATTATTTCAGTTCAAGATATCACCATCCACTCATGCCAGAAACATGGGAAACATCCTTGGTTCCACCTTCTGCTCATTACCAATGTCTATATTGTATAAGCTCTACTTAAAAAAAAAAAGAAATCTTAAAAGCTGTTCATTCTCATTCTCCCTTGCTTCTTGTGTTTACTCCCCAAGTTCCATGATCTCTCCCCTGGATACAGTTAACACTACTTAACTGACCCCCTGTCAGCTCTGTCTTGCGTCCAGTTCACTCCAAACAGGAAGATCTATCGAAAATGCAAATCTTATCATGTCACTTCCCAGCTTAAAATAATTCAATGACTTCCCCTAGAAAGAAGTTCAAGTTTCTTACTGGGCCTTATAAGGCCCACATCACAAGCTTCATCTCTTACCACTCCCTCATTTTTTATCCTACTGGATTTCTTCTCATTTCCTCAAATTTCAACATGTGTTCTCTCCTATGTTTAGGGATTTTCTTGCATTGATCTCCTGCTGATGCAGTAATGGATATATGGAATTATTTCCATTTTGGCATAAAGAATATCAGATACTAAGACCACTCCACCTAGATTTATTGGAAAGTTGAAGTTGGAGGGGGGAAGAAATGAAGTGCCCACCTGAATGAGCATCCAGCTAAACTGGCAAAGATACAGGTAATGTGTGACAGCAGCCATGGCCGAACAGCTCTCAGCTCTGAGTTGGGGACTTGCATATGCAGATGCCAGAAACATAATCTGTAAGAAAGAAATACTTTAGTTTTTAAATCATGCTAAAATCAATCAAGAAAATTAAAAAACTAAAGTGTTTTCCTATCTGAATCTATGATTCAATGACTCAAAGGGGAAATAAGTTGATTTGTTGCCCAAACTGAGACAACTAAGAGCCATTCTAAAATGACAATATATAGATTTTTATATTTTTAAGAAACCATGAATTATACATAATTATACATATTGCTATATATTGCTTTGGGCTGTCAAGAGGAAATTGTCAAAGTAAAACTTGTTTTTATCATGGATGGACAAAAATCCATAACATACATTTATTTTAGCTGAATAGAAAAGAGAAAATAGAGTCGAAATACCATTCCTTGTTTAAGTTAAAGCTAATGGGAGAGAAAAGAAAAAGAAGTAAAAACTCTGACTTTAGTATCATCTGCATCCTCTTGTTTGGAAGTAACACATATAACAAAACAGGTTTAAAATAAATGAAAAATTTCAGAGCCTGTGATTACCTTAATCCTTGGATTTTGAGTTCAACTGCCTTTATGCCTTTGTTCAAAAGTAACCTTCGCAATGAGGCCTCTCTTTGCCACACTACCTAAATTTACACCACTTTTTTCTTGCCTCCTTCCCACACATGTGATGCCCCTGCCTCTACTTTTCATTTTCCTTTTTTTAAACAACACTTACCACCTTCTAACATGTTCTGTAATTTGTTTACTGAGTTTCTTGGCTATGGTTAGCCTCAGCCCTAGAATGCAATCCCTAGGAAGGTCGGATCACTGAGTGTATTACTCACTGATGCATCCCAATCACACAGCCCAGGGTCTGGCACACAGCACTCAATAAATATTTGTTCAATAAGTAAATAAATGGAGTAAAATCCTTGTGATTTACCTATCATTTTGTATTTTCTCCAGAATGTGACTACTTTGTCAAGTTTTTTAGTGAAAAGTGTAGGTGGCAAGGGAAAATTTGGAGCAGAAGTGCAGTGTTGTCTCTCAAGAACAAACTCTCCCTCTTCAGGACAGAGATCAAGTTTTTTCAACTTTACATTTTAATAAGCTACCACTGTGCCTGGAATATAGAAATGTTTAACAGAAAGATTGTTAAAAGGAAGAATGACTGATTCCAAAAACCCAAAGGGGTGTTGCAAGGAGAAAACCAGCTGACATGGCTCTAAATCCCTCAACTTCTAAAAAGGAAACATCAATAGCTTTAATGCTATTCTTTTTTAATGAATAAGGTGCTCCAAGCCAAATCAGAGTAATGGGGTGAAGTACTTTCTTTTCAAATGAAATATGACCCTCCTCAATCATTTTGTCCCAAAGGTGTGTGCATTACATCTCCTTGAAAATTTCTGCCCAAGCCTTGTTTCTAGGGTAGCATCACTGTGGTGAATTTGCCAAGAATCTGGGGTGAGGCTTTGCATGCTTCCAATATCTCTATTTTTCAGGGAGAGGCTCACCTTCACCAGCCTGCTTAGCCAGTTATAAAAGAACCAAAGGGCCAATTAACAAATTTGCAATAATATGTATCTCCTGCCATGATGAAGTGACTCTTCCCTCTTGAGAATTATTTGTTGAGTACTTTCTGCACCAACTGCACAAGAAAAACCTTTTTTTTTTAAAGCTATGGGTACTGAACAAGTAAGTTTACCGTTCTGGGACTAATTCCCTCATCAGTAGGAAGAGAAGATGGAAAAGATGAACTCTAAAATCCCTTTCTACTCCAAGATTCCAGGATTATGTTTTAAATAAGAAACATTCCTGACTCAACTTTCTGTTTATTTAACTCTAGATTTGGAGCATTGTAACACACTCTACTAAAAAAAATAAAGCAGATGCTAGAAATTTATGTCTCATTATTTCCTAACAATCTGGTACAAATGAGTCCCTTGAAAAAATAATGCCAACAAATTCTCTTTCCCAGAACATATCATAAATAGCTTCTGAATTATTAGAGCTTATTTGAAAAACATGCTTAAATTTTCCTAGATTTTTAGCTTCTAATTCCTGAACTGTAATATATAATAGGTCACAAATTTAATCTTCCTAAATTCCACAAATATTCCTTGAACAAATACCTTGCGAACACAGTACTGTCAGATTCAGCCAACAATACAAATAAAAAAGGAGTAATTTTAGCATTTTATGTTCCTTCTTTTTAGAAAATGGCATCTATATCCATAGTCTATAAGCATACCTACAGTAAATTTCAGTCTAATTCAGATTCCATAATATGGAATATGTCCAACTTTGTTTGGTAGTTTGTTTTAATTAACCTGAATAGCTTGCTATGTGTAAATTCAACTTGTAATTGAATATGCTTAGTTTTAAGCACTCTATGAAATGATTTCTAAATGACATGCTAATCTAAGTAATTATAATTCTTTTCAGTTTTTTTGAAACAAATTATACAAGTTAGTGCTTAAACTGTACTTTCAGTATAGTTTTAATGTGCAAAACTCTGTTAAGATGACTTATTTTATTGATTTAATCTCCTTTTCTAAATCGTAAGAAGAGCAAATACAAATCCGCTTTTGTGAACTATGAACATTCTTCCAAAAAGTTCTCTGAATTGTAAGACATCTGTCTGTATGTGAGATGATTAGTCATCGAGAGACACTGAGCTCTCACAATGCACATCACTACAACAGGAATGAGCTAAGAATCTTTGTGAGAACTAGCTATTACATGTAAGTAGGTCTATCAAAATTAAATGAAATTAAAATAGAAATTAAGTGATCAAAGTAAAATAAAACCAAATCTCCTAGCATATTTGGCTCACACATCTTTAAGGCACACAGCCTAAGAGATGAAGATTGTTCATTTACTCAAACACATAGCGAAAACCAGGAAAAAGGTAATTTTCACAGTCAGCTCTCTGGATGCATTAAATTGAATACTGCAATGGAATAAAAGGAATATTTTAAAGGTTCTCAGTCACTCATGTGTTGATACACTTATTCATTCAGCAAGTGTATGAATATCTACAAAGCATTATGCTATCTATGCAAGATGGAAGACAGCATGGCAGAAAATTATTGTGGATCAGCAAGGTGCTACTTGTTTTCCCGTGTGTGTGTGTGTGTGTGTGTGTGTATGTGTCACCCACATATTGATGACATGAAGTCATTACTGTTTTTAACACAATCGAATAAATGATGAGAGGATCTGATAGGGGAATTAACCTATTTGAAAGTCAGTGAACAAATTTTAAAGTTAACATAGGAGTCAAATCCTTGTGTTCTGATCTGTAAGGCCAGTGTTCTTCTTAGAATACCACACTGCTACCTATGAAGCTAAATCAAGTACAAGTTCTGTGTCAATGTGCTGAAATTCTAGTTCACTGTTTCTCAAGTCTCTTTAACCAAAAACTCACTGCAGGTTCATAATGGCAATAGAATATAATGTCAACAGCAAATATAATATTATTATTAATTTTATATTGTTGTAAAATATATATATATATCTTAACTAAAGAGAAAAAATATATATTTACCAAAAGAGAGTATCTGATACATTTTGTTAACATAAAATCCTTTGCTTCTTCTGGGTGATTAGAGCTCTGCTGTAATCACCAAGGGAGGAAATACCTATCTTTTCCCACTTTTAATATAGAGCATGTGTCTCTGGATGAAATAACAACTAATAATAAAAACTGGCTTTCCTGTAAACATCAATTCACACACACACACACACACACACACACACACACACACACACACACTCTCTCTCTCTCTCTCTCTCTCTCTCTCTCTCTCTCTTTACTAGGGACATTCCCCCTCCTCTATGACATGCCATTCTCTCTAGTCTCTCCCTTACCCAAAACCTACTCAGGCTTTACAGGACCAGTTCAAATTTCACCTGCCTCTTCTGATGACAGACTACCAGACTTTCCTATTTTTGAAAGTGGACAGCACTTGTTACTGAGCATTTGTAATGAGCCAAACGTCTGTTCTAATAGGAGAGTGGCTAGCGGTAAAGCCAGACACACACATGATGCAATGTGACAGGTGTTACAGTATGGTGTGGAGTAAATTATCAGGGGAATGCAGAGTCAAGATTGATTAGTTCTGCTTGTGGGAGTCAAAGAACTATTTAGAGGAAAGAGAATTGCCTTGGCTTGGCCCATGTGCTCCACCTTCTCTCCTCCTACACTTATATTCCACAAGACCCTTTGCACTCCAAACATTCTACTCTCAGTGCCTCCACTGCACTCCCTAAAACATGTTTCATCATCTCTCAGTTCTGTCTTGTTTTTCCACTTCCTTCTGGCTAGAATTTCTGTTTCTCATCTTCCTCTGTTGAAATCACGTCCATTTTTCAAGTCGTGGTTGCAATATTAACTCTATCATGAATGTATGGTTATTTCTTCCAACCATAAACAAACTTTTCCTCTGAATTTTTAAAATAGGATTTTATTAACATCAGGATTGGTTTTCCTATAAACCTCAATTCTCTCAACTATTAGATAAAATCAGCTTTAATCTCTTGGAAAACTGCCAAGTCCTTAAAGGCAACAATTTGATTTTATTCTCTAGTATAATTATTTTGAAATGCACTTTATTAAAAAGAAAACATAGCTAGTATTCACCATCCTGTACAGACCCATCATGGGTTTAAACAGAGCAAGCATTTTTTAAACAGCTTTACTGAAGTACAGTTGACAGACAATAAATGGCAGATAAAGTGTATGATCTATTAAGTTTCAACACACACATATATATATACACACACCTGTAGAACCATCATCACAATCAGGATGATCACATCATACCCACAAGTTTCCTCACGACCTTCACAGTACCTCCCCAAACCACCACTGCTTCTCACATCCCAGGCAACCCATTTTTTTGTCACTACCTATTAGTTTGCATTTATTAGAATTTTGTATAATTGGAAGCATATGTACACTCTCCAGTTTATTTCACTCAGCTTAGTTATTTTGAGCTTAGTTATATTCTTCCAAATAATGATTCATCCAAAAAATTCATCCATGATTTATTCAGTTTTTATTGCTGAGTAGTACCCCAATTATGTAGCCCTTCACCTGGTGATGGATATGTGGGTTGTTTCCAGTTTTTGACATTTACAAATAAAGCTGTTATGAATGAATAAAACTTTGTAAGGACATATACTTTCATTGAAGCTCAGTAAATATCTAGGAGAGGAATGACTGGATCGTATGGTAAGTATGTACTTTATAGTTTTTAAAAATTGACTTTATTTTCCAATATGGTTGTAACATTTTACATTCTCACCAGCAATGTGTGAGTGCCCAGCTGCTTCACATTCTCACTTAAACTTGTTATGGTTAGTTTATAAAATTTTAGCCTAATAGGTACACAGTAATTCCTCATTCTGGTTTTATTGTACATTTTCTGAGTAATCATGTTGATCATTTCTTCTTGTCCTTACTTGCTATCCATACATCTTCTTTGAGGAAATGTCCATTTAAAAACTTGGGTTGTTTGTGTTCTTACTATTGAGTTCTCTGAGTTCTTCCTATAGCCATGACACAGTCTTTCATCATATATTTCATTTGTAAATACTTCTTCCCAGTCTGTGGTTTCCTTTCTCACTCTCTCAACAGTGTCTTTCTGACATTGATGAAACCTAATAATGGATTAGATTATACTTTTTTGTCTTTTAATGATTACACTTTTCATGTCATAGCTAAGAAAATTTTGCTTGGTTGAAATCCACAAAGGTTTTCTCATGTATTTTTCTATAAGTTTTATGGTTTTAGGTTTAAAAATTGGGTCTTTGATTGATTTTGAGTTACTCTGAATATGACTCAAAGTATGGTCCAAAGCTTTTTGTTTGATTTACATGTGGACACCCAATTTTTCCTGTATCATTTTTTGAAAGGCCATCCTTTCTCTACTGAATTGCCTTTGCATATTTGCCGACATATGTGGGGGTCTATTCCTTGGCTCTCTGTTTCCATCAGTTTGTCTATGTTTACAATACCACATCATCTTGATGGCTGTAGCTATAATTCTTGAAAACAAGTAGGGTCAATCTGTTCCTTCTCAAAATTGTTTTTGTTATTCCAAGTTGCTTGCATTCCTATGTAAATTTTAGAACCAGGTAGTTGTTATCTGCAAAAAAAGGCCTGCTGGGCTTTTGAATAGGACTATCTTAAGTCTCAGGAGAACTTAACATTTTAACAATACTGACTCTGGAGTTTCATGAATACAGTTTATCTTTCCACTCAGAAGTGTTTTATAGTTGTTCATATACAAGTTCTTTGCATATTTTGAAAAAGATTCCTAAGTATTAAAGATTTCTGCTGTTTAAACTGATTTCATTAAATTTTATGATTGTTCATGACTAGTAGTAGAAATACATTCATCCTTGTATATTGATATTGTATCCTTCAAACTTACAGAACGCACTAGTTTGAGTAGCTCTTTTGTAGAAAGCGTTTTATACAAAGGATCATGTCATCTCTCAATAAAATGAAATTTTACTTATCATTTATGTTTTCACCAGAACAGCTTTAATTTTTCTTGCCTTACTTATGCTTGCTGGAATAAGATAGATAGATAGCTAGCTAGACAGAAATACAGACACAGGTACAGTGTATATACATACACACAATATTGAAAAAGGTAAAAATAAACATCCTTGTTTTGTTTCTGATTTTGGGGGATAACATATGGTTTTTCACCATTAACTACTTTTATGGGTTGAACTGTTTCCCCCCAAAACTGTAATCCTAACCTCCTCCAGTACCTCGCAACGTAACTGTATTTGAAAATGAAGTCATTAAAGAGATGAGTTACAACGAGATCTTTATGGTGGGGCCCTAATCCAACATGAGTTGTGCCCTCATAAGAAGAAGAAATTTTGGATATAGACATGCACATAAAGAAATTGAACTTACCCTTAAAAACATAAAGTAAGAAAACTGTATGGTTTTACTGAATTTTAGCAAACATTTAAAGAAGAAAAAGGAAGAAGGGAGACATATAAAAGCAAGGAGACAGGTCTCAAAATGAAATCAACCCCACCAGTATCTTGATCTCAGACTTCTAGCCTCCAGAGCTGTGAAAAAAATATTTTTAATTTTTTGTATTTAAGCTATCCAGTCTGTGGTATTTTGTTACGGAAGCCCTAGCAAATTAGTACAAGCATGAGGTTAGTTAGAACATTTTTGTAGATGCCTGTATCAGACTGAGAAAGTCCCCCTCAATTCCTACTTTTTTGGGGTTTTTTTAAGCAGGAATGGATATTGAATTTGGCAAATGCTACTTCTCTACTGAGATTATAAAAATACTGTTCTATTTTTGTTTGTCAGTATGATCAATTACACTGATATTTGAGTACTAAATCAATCTGGCATTACTGGAATAGTCACTTTGTTGTGATGCATTATCCTTTTGATTTGCTAAAATTGTATTAAGAATGTCTCCATCAGTGTTCATGAGGAACACTGGTAGGTACTTTTCTTGCAATTTCTTTATCGCATTTTGGTATCAAGGTAATGCTGGTTTCAGAGAGAATTGGGTATTTTCTCTTTTTCACTTTTCTGGAATAATGTATGTAGAATTGGTGTTTATTTTCTTTAAATGTTTGCTAAAATTCAGTAAAACCATACAGTTTTCTTACTTTACGTTTTTAAGGATAAGTTCAATTTCTTTAATAGATACAGAGCTATAGAGCTAGTCAGGTGATCTCTTCTTGAAAGAATCTTGGCTATTTGTATCTTTTAAGGAATTTGTACATTTTGTAGAAATTGGCCCATTTATAGATATAAAGTTATAGATAACATTCTCTTATTACCTTTTTAAGATCTTTAATATCTGTAGTGATGCCACTTCTTTCTTCATATTGATAATCCAGTTCTACTCTTTTTTTCTGATTGTTCTGGCTAAAGGTTGATAATTTTATTGATCTTAAAGAACTGGCTCTTGCTTTTACTGATTTTCTCTTTTGCTTGGCTGCTTTCTATTTCAGTATTTCTCCCATGTATTTTGATTTTAAATATTTTTCATTTTGAAACCTTTTTCCACTATAATATTTAGCTCTAAAAATTTCCTCATAAAATTGCTCTAGCAGGGTTCCTCAAATTTTGATATATTGTTTTAATTTTCATTCAGTTCACACTACTTTGAAACTTTCTTACTGATTTCTTTTTTGACCTATGGGTTATTTATAAGTGTGTGAATTCATTTCCAAATATTTGAGGATGTCCCAGAAATCTTTGTGTTGTTGATTTCTAATTTAAATCCATTGTGGACAGTGGACTGGCTTTCAGTGATTTTACTCTATTTTGAATTTACCATCCTATGATCCATGTGCACTTGATAATAATGTGTATTCTGGTGTTGATGGATGGAGTCTCAACTAGATCAAATTGGATAACATTTAAAAAATATTCTATATTCTTATGATTTTCTGTTCATTTTTTTTCCTATCAATTATTCAAAGAGAGGTCTTTAAATTCCTAAGCATAATCATGGATTTGTCAAAATTTTCCCTGAAGTTCTCTCAGTTTTTGCATGGTATATTTGGAAACTGTTATTAAGCACATAAGTATTTATCATTATTATATCCACTCAGTAAACTGATCCCTTATCATTATAGGATGACTTCTTTTTCTCTGGTATTATTCTTTACTTTGAAATCTACTTTCATGTTAATAGAGTCAATCCAACTTTTTTCCATCTTTTTACTTTCAACCTGTAGGTATCTTTATATGTAGTGTGTTTCTTGTAGGCAGCCTACAGCTGTGTCTTTTTTATTCAATTTGAAAATCTCCTTTTAAATGGTATATTTAGACCATGTGCATTTAATGTGATTTTGTGTGAAGTCCATCACGTTGTTGATTTTTGCCACATCTGTGAAAATTATCTGGTGATAATTTCTTTCAGTTTTTGTATATTTGAAAATATGTTTATTTAACCTTTATTTTGAAAGCTGTTTTGGTTGATAGGTTTTATTTTTTCTCCTTTGGTACTTTAACATGTCCACTGTCTTCTTACCTGCACTTTTTCTGACAAAAAACTCTTGTAATTCTAAGGTTTCTCCTTTTGTATGTCATTTTTTCCTTTACTTTTTGCTTCTTTTAAGATTTTCTCTATCACTGGTTTTGAGCAATCTGGCCATGATGTGCCTTGGTATAGCTTCTTCGTGTTTCTTATGTTAAGGGGTTTGTTAAAGTTTGTTGAGCTCTTTGAATCAGTAGGTTTACAGTTTCAATAAATTTGGAAATTTTTATATCATTATTTTTTCAAATGACTTTTTTTCCAAACATATTCTCTATCACCTCACTTTCTGGTACCTCAGTTACACATATTTGAAACCCTTAATGTTTCCCCCACAACCCACTGGTACTCTTTTTATTCTGATTCCCTACTGTAATTTTCAATGCAGATACCTTACATTGCTATCATTTTCAAATTCAGTTATTTTTTCTTCTGCTATCTTTCATCTGCTATTACTCTTGTCCAGTGTGGTTTTCATCTCACATATTTAAGCTTTCATTTCTAAAAGTTTGATTGTGTTCACTTTTACTATATTCCATACTTAACCTTTTGAATGCATGGAATTCAGCTATAGCAAATGCACTAATGTCCTAGTCTGACAATTCAATTATCTGAAAATGTTCAGTATTAGTTGATTGATTAAATCACCTCAATGTCATATTTTCTTGCTTTCTGCCATATCTTATAATTTTTTAATTGAGTATCAGACATATGACTCTACTTCTTTGGGTGCTGGATATTCCTACAAATATTTCTGAGTTTGTCCTAAGATGCAGTTGGAAGTAATTTGATCTTTTCAATTCTTGCTGTTAAGATTTTTTAAGCAAGACCTAGAGCTCAGGTCAATTTCTCCCTGGGATGTATGCAAGACTCTTCCATGAATTCTACCCAAATGATTGCTAATCTTGAGGTTTATTGATCGAACTAGCCCAAACAGATACTATTCTTGGCCCTGGGTAAGCATCTGGCATTGTTTCCTTTTATTCCTTGGGTGATTCTTTTTCTGGCCTTGGGTAGTTTCCCTGCATACCTGCGCTAATCAGTACTCGGCTAAGTGCTGACAGCCCTCTGTCTAACCTCCAGAGTTCTTCCTCCGTGCAGTTCTTTCTTTTCAAGTATTCTGTCCTACAAACTCGGGCCACGCATACCTTACCGTCAGTTTTGTGAGTCTGCTGGACTCCATCTGGGTTCCTCTTTCTTGTGCCACAGCTTGGAAAATGCTATAAGGCAGTATTCCAGGGCAATTATTAAGCTCATCTTGTTTCCCACACCTTAGGGATACCTATCCTTCACTGCCTGATGTCCACTCTATTGAAAATTGTTTCATATATTTTTCTATTTTTTAAAATTTGTTTAAGATTTTAGGGTAAATCTCATCCCTGTTATTTCATCTTGGCATGGAACAGAATCTAGTAGTTATGGGATGGTTTCTGAATCCTGTTATTAGTATTCCGTATTTTTTTTAAATTAAAAAATTTACCATTATTATGGTGCTCTGTCTTGAGCTCAACTAGAAAGCACTTAATCTAAATTGTTCATATACTCTACTTTGTGAATTTTATAGCTCACATTTTCTAATTCGCTTAGCTTCTCTTGACCAGAAAAGTTAAAATATTCTCTTAATCAACATTAGCTGATGAGTAAGCTATTATAAACATTAATTTCAATGACAAAAGCAAGATATTTTAAGTTCAGAAAGAAATCACAAAATGCTGAGCTCTAAATTATTTCTACTACTTGTAAATCATTTATGTCTGCAAAATCTCTTTCAGTGGAAAGGAGTGTATAGCTTAAATCTGATGCTAAAAACAAGAAGACCTTCGCATGCTGCTGATGTACTGGCCAAGGTGGCAGTGGCAATGACCGTGGTATTCACAAGTGTAAAGATATTCCTGAGACACTAAATCATCATTCTGCGGGGACAGGCTTCCTTTTGTTTAACTTTCTATTAGCTTTACTGGTACAACTTTTAAAATTATTTGAAGAAACATTTAAAGCTACCTGGAGACCTTTAACAAAGTATTAAACATAAAACATCAATAGAACTTAGTGATAATCTTTAATTCCTTATGCAATAGAGAAGAAGACAGAAATGGAAAAGACACTCTAAGGAAAGGCTATCAATTCTGCCTGCTTAACTGCTCAGCAGAGACTGTCTGCAGCATGTTCCTATAAACAGAGCACTGGGAATAATGTCATAACTTAATTTCTTGTATCTTTTCTTCATTACCTTATGATCAGGTATTATATTTCCAGCTTTATTTTTCTGGGCTTGCATCTTTTTCATTGGTATTTCTACGCTATCCTTTAAGAGAATGGTAAGTATCAGCAATATTCTGTCATTAGTAAATCTAACTTTTCTCTATTATTATAAACATAATAATAACAATTTTTACTTTTTTCACTGATTTCACAAAGCTATCCCTTTTTTTTCATATTGGCTAGAAGACTTTAAACATTCCTGGATAGCCTTCCTATGGTCTTCATTTCAAGAAATGTAAAATCTATTAATGCTCACTTTCATGACTTTCCTTCCTTGCCTTCCCTCCCTCTCGGCCTCCGGTCTTTCCTTCTATGTCAAACAAATCCCCATTCCCTGTATTTTATACTTACTTTGGCTGTTATATAAAATGTATGGAATCAAAAACCCTGAGTGCTAAATATGCCACTGAATGTTTTGGGTGTGTCATGAATGTTTTGGGAGGTGTTTTATGCAATGCCATAGGTTTTTGGCAACTACTAAACGTCAAAAACTGGTCTGAACAGGCTTTTGTAATTATTACTTTTTTATAGTTGCCATAGTGAAAATACAATACAAAAATCAATCAGCATATTCACAGTTTCCAATTGGCACATTCTGTATATGGCCTGTCGTTAGTGTATCCTTGTCCCTGCTGCTGTAAATAATACTGGGTGCAGATCTCCCATTAATGCCATGTGTTGCTGTCAGAACATTAAGCTTGTTGTTTTCTCACCGTATTCAACAATTAAAACATACAAACCCACACCAGTAAGTAAATCAGTAGCTGTTACCCAGAATCAGAAGTACATGGAGAGTGGAAATGCCCACTTAGATTTTATATGCACAAGGTCAGATTAAATTACTTGTTTTTAGTACCTGATTTAGAGTAAGTCAGTCAATCAAATGATGTCAAGAATCATTAAAAAAAACTTTGGCCCATCTATACACATCTCAATTTTCATCTCAGCTTATCTTTGGTAAAGTAGGCTGCTTGGGATATCTGCCACCTACAGATAAAGATACTTTAAAAAGCCATTCTATAAAAGACAATAGAATTTATTCTCCCCCCCCCCCACAAAAAATCTCTTAGCATCCATTTCAGAATTTTTTGTGTTTTATTGTGCTCTTATTTCTCTTTTCTTTAAAAAGTAATTTTTCCCTGAGACAGAGATCTTTGAGTCACTAGCAACAAGGCTAATCTCTTTTGTATGGTACATAGCCAAAGAGTACTAACTTATTTTTATCAGTAATAAGAATAACAATAATTACCATTTAATGGATGGTTATTATGTGCCAGGTACTAAGCTAAATGCTCTATGAGACATTATTTCATCTTATCCTTAAATTAAGCCATGCAATTAAGAGATCACTGCCTCCATTTTATGGAAGAGGAAACTGAGGCTTATTAAAAAATTTTAAAAACCTTAGAATAGAAGCCCTACTGTATATAGGGTTTACATAATATGAGGATATCTAATCTATTCTGTTATTAAGAATCAACTTCAGCTTAACAATGTTACCTCAATACTTACTTAAATATAAAATGTACTTAATTACTATTGATAATTATTTGAGCAGTCCATTGTTATAGTCAAAATTAAATGAGCACAAAATTAAATGATTCACAGCAGAAGAACTTCAAGTCACAATTGAAAAACTAAACTATTTCTACTGGTCTTGAAAGAAAGCTTTTGTCTTTTATCTAAATTTTTAAGGAATACAAAATAAATTCCCACAACCATTACCATACTCTTTCTCTCTTATTATATTCTTTGCACCATTTCTCCTTTTAGAATTATGCAGGAAATTTTGTTAACAATTGTTATGAAGGAAAGACATTTTCCTAGTTAATTAGTTTCAATTCATATTTTTACTTCAAATTAAATCAAAAGCTAAGTTTTTATATACAACTTTTTAAACTTTTCACTTGAATTAGTCCTCTTCAAGACCTGGCTAAGTTGCACTGGCTTTTTCTGTAATTTCATAAACGTCATTAAATTCATTAGTAGCAAAACAGATGTACTGGCAAGGCTGAGAGCAAGACAGTGCATCTGCAAAGTGACATGACTGAACCAACTCTGGTGAGGGTTACTATTCAGAAAATACAGCTCAAACAAATGAAGTCTGCCTTACATTTAGAGCATCAGGCCCTTCAGAAGAAAGTGGGCACCTGTGATCTAGAGTGGAGGCCATCTGAGGTATTACAGCAGTTTATAATCTCATTAGCCAGCCCACAATCACACGCCTGTAAGGAACTTGAGAAGCTTAGTATGACATTAATAAGCTGTGTTCTTTGATGAGACACCATAAATCTATGATGAAAATAAAACCAAGACTATACATTTTATTCAAATCAAAAGAACACATGGGTGTGCCTAGATTTCTTCACTGCACACTCACCTGAGGAGGCTGTGCTCTGGAACCACAAACGAAGCTCCCTGTGTGGGGGAATGAAGGAAAGGGCCAGGACTGCAGAATTTAGGGTGGAATATTTTACCATTTCCAGTTCATAAGCTCTTTGGAAAAAAACAGAGGCCACAAATGCAGATTTCATCTCAATGTTGTCATAAGAATCTGCTAAAGACATTTAATATTTAAAATTAAAGGGCTCTGAGAATTTCAGGTTTTCAAGCCTTCCAGACACTTCATGAAAACGAAAACAAAATAGTATAAAATGGTGATTAAGATCAGGATAAGCTTAGAGCCAGAATACTTTGGAAAATTACCTCTTTGTGCCTCTCTTTTTTCATCTGTAAAACGGAGATGATAAGCCTAATGACTACCTTACAGGGTTATTATGAAGATGAAAGGTATTACATGTAAATTTTTGTGTCAGCGTCTGTCATAAAGTAAACATGAATAATTTGTAAGTAGATGCAATTATTTACATGAAACTGGACAGGCTGAAGAACAGCTAGCAACCTCTTATTTCCAACTGGTATATAACTTGGAAGTAAAAAAAAAAATCTTATTTTAAAGACATAGTGGATTTTATGGTATAAATGAGGTCACAACTTCCTATGAATTTCTCAGATTTGGATAAGTTTAAATTGTGTTCTACTTTTGTGTAACTCTTCTTGAAACAGAAACATCAGGATGTTTATGAGTTGTCAAGAGCCTACATTATCTGAGTAGGTTGGCTGAAACAAAAACAAAAACGAAAAGTGATTGCACTGAAAATAAGCTAGGTCCTCCAAGAAGACCCAGTATTCATGGAATTGTAGAAGTGAGCATATGAATCCCAGAACTGTCCTAAAATACTGAGTACTGTAGGTACCTGATTCAGTGTTTTGACTCAAACTAAAGGGGAAGGAAGTAATGAACATTTATTGGGTTCCTGAAGTGTGATAGGCTTCCAGAGCCTTGCTGTAGAAAGGTTATTTCATCTTAATCTTCACAGTAACCTATGAGGTTATTATCCCTGAGTGACAGCTAAGGAGACCGAAACTAAAAGGTTTTACAGCTAATCAATGACAGAGCTGGATCAGTCTTACCTGACCCCTAATTCAATTCTTTTTTTTTTTGCTCTTCTCTGCTGCTTTTATGCTATCTCATGAAAACTACTAAAATCCAGACAAGGGCTGCCATTAGTTCTTTGAATGTGGAGACAGAATTGAGATTTGCCACATAGCTTTCAAGAATACTTCTGTTAATAACTTATTCCATTTCCTTGGTCAAAGCTGGCAACTCTCATAAGTAATTCAAACTGTACTTTTCAATGAATACATTTTATTACACTGCTTTTAAGTGTATTTTATAATAATGCTAAAATTTATATTCTCAAACTGATAAAAAAGATGGCACAATTTTCAGCAGAAAATCAAAGTGCCTCTCTTAAAAAATTTTTAAATGAAAAGCTACTATTATAGACAATACAGAAACATACAGGAAATAAAAGAGGGCTATGTACAAGTAAACAGCTTAAAGCACATAAACAGGTCAACATCTACAGAAAAGTTCACTCCTATATCTAAATGGTAGAAATCTGAGGGGATGTTTTGGCACTTTCCTCTTGTTATGTATGCAAAGAGCTCACCTGAGTTCGTGGCCTAAAGGAGAAAATTTGTTACTCCTGGACAGGGTTATGAAATACTATGGAACTAGACAAGGGCTTATGGGAGCTGAATTGTACTTTGATTCTATTACATATGTTGGGTGGTATATGTAAATTAGCCTTCTGGCAGCTTCAGGAATCCAGACTGCTCTAATCCCCAAAGTAGCCCACCCTTCCACACATTTCATGCCTTCTCACAGCCCCATCCTCAGGTACAATTGTGACTTAACACAAGTGCATCATCCTAGAACAGAAGTAGCAAGGAAAATAAAAAGGGCTCAGAGATAATTAATGACAGCCCGACTATCTGAGCAGAAGCAAAAGGGCATGCCAACAGTTTGATGATGACTATAAGCAATCAGCTGTTTTGAACTAAAGTGATTCTTTGGAGAAGTGGCAGAAATCAAAAGAAAGAGTAAAACAGATGGGGGCATTAATATTTTGCATTGATTTTTTTATTCAGTTAATCTTAGCATCCATAGGAAAAAAGACAAGAGATAACAGAAGAACATTATTTACAAAGTAGATCATTCGTGACAATGTGAATTAATGAGAGATATACACTCAGGCATAACCCCACTCTACAGGTTCCTCACAGAAATTTTGGTCCTCTCCTATGAAAGTACCCTATTACACCCCAGTGTTGTGTGTCCCATTCAATGGCTCCACCATCTATTCAGTTACCCAAGCCCTTGATTCCCTGTATTTTTAATCCAATGCAATTAATTCTCTATCAGTTACACTTTTTAAATATGTCTTGAATATGTCAGCCCCATCTCCTTTTCCACTATTATCTCTCTCATGGACTACTTCCTCTCCACAGTGATCACTGGGGTGTAATTACCTTAATATTAAGCAATATATACACCATATATATATATAATCTATGTGTTACATATATGTACACACACATATACACACACACAAAGATATATACACTAATATTTCTTAAAGGTAGGAATAAAAAGATGTTCATTTTGATCCAGGAGATAAACACAGTTTAAAATGAGGTAGGAAACTAAATCTTGGTCATGACTCCATTTTTCATTGAAATGACTACCACACTTCAACAAATGTATTGGTAGTTCTCCTACATTCTCAAACATTCAGTTGTTAAGATGCTGAAAGAAATCATGGCCCAACCATTGTACAAAGTTCATATTTAACAATGCATTATTCTGGAGACGGTTAATCAAACATGAGCAAAGGTGTCCCTCCTTTGTCAAAGAAACTTAACAACAGAGCTCTGTGTACTCTACTGAGTCACTTCAAAGAGTCAATGGAATACAGTCCATTTTAAAATCAAAAGGTAGTGCTGGAAGAAAGCTAGCATATCTTACTATACGGCTCTAAGATACAGTAATTTTTACTTTTTGCTTTCTTCTGACTTATTCAAAAATGTCTCTGAATACCTGGGTCAGAAGCTAAGGCAAATCCAGCCACTACCTTCAAGGGCACCCTGTGATGCAGAAAGCCTCGTTTCCCTGTAACAGGCAAAGCCGGGTCCCCTCTCTTTTCTTCACCTGTGCTCACAACCGAGTCCCTCTTCTTGGTTAGAAAGGTGGGAGGTAAGTGGGAATGGCTGACCCCTGGCTCTAGTCCTGCTAGCTTCTCAGTCATTGTGGGGTCAGTTTTCCCCTCTTCCATCATTAGTGCTGATACGTTAGAGGGGAAAAAAAAAGAAAAAGAAACAATCTGTCTGTGGAACAGGAAGTAGTTCAACTCATTGTGAAGGAAGTGCCTTGTATTATTTTGCTTCTTATCCTCAACATTTAACCGTGGATTAAAATGTACGAATTGAACTGAACTGAAGGCATATGATTTTTAATGAACACCAAAACCGTGACTATGTTAGGATTTCCAGAAAGATTAAAAAATGCTTATTAATAGCTTTAACACTCACCAAAAGAAAGAGCCTAAAAAATATTAATGTAGTCAGTTATTTACCATTTTTATTCCACAGTTATCTTTCCTTTTAAATTATAAGTGCTTACAAGTTTTGGACTTGCATTTTTAAAAATAAACATTCTAAAATTTAATGCAAAGTTGCATTTTAATCAAAAGACTGTCTATTTTCTCAGTAGAATCAAACGGATTTCTTTCCTGATGGCATTTAAAAGTCCCAAAGAGTATGCTAGAGCAGTATTGTAGTGTTCCAGGTGTCAAAACTGATCACAAATTTCCATTTGTTTTCCAGTTGAATAATTCAAACCCTGATAAATTAACTTCCATGAGGAATAATTGTCCCACATCTTCTTAAATTACAATGAAATGACTCATACTATACTCCCATGAAATAAAACTGAAGTCTCTTGGGGCATTAATCACTCTGAATATAAAAGAAAACTACCTGAAGTACATTTAAATTTTAGGTCTAGTTTTTTATTATCTGGTGTATTTATTTTAACCCAGAATGAATGTTTACTACACTTAAAACATGATAAGAATATTCAATTTGGGAGAAGGAAAAAAGTGGCATGAGAAGTGAGGCAGAAATCTCCTCCCAAAACTGTATGAAAATACAACAAATACAACTATTCTTGAAAGAGTGACTAGAAGTATGATTGCACCAGTCACTCTACATCTGGGAAAAGAGAACAGAAAATCTACATCATGGAAGAGCATAAAGTAACAAAGCCACAACCCGGTGGGACCCAAGCCCTCCCCTCATCCCAGCTCACCAGCAGGAGGAAGAGAAACAGAGCAGGGAGGGAGTAGAAGCCCAGGACTGCAAAATACCCAGCCCTAGAAATCTACTCTGGGAGCACAAACCCAGATTGCATGGTGCTCTGGAGATTAGAGGGGTTGAAAAGCAAAGTCAGGGACAGATTCCAGCTGCTTATGGAGAAAAGGTTACCAAAACTGGCTGCTCTGGGACAAAAGAAAGGTGGGCACTTTGAAAGACTTTCCAACAGGGAGAGGGCTGCTAAAGGGGCAAGGATTACACTGAGCTTGCCACTCAAAAGAAGGAACAGGTGGATAAAATTGTTTCAGCACACTCAGCCCAGCAGGTTGGGACCTTTTAGGAGCTTGAGACCCTCCATCCATGACTGGTAACGCGAGGTCCCCAATGTGATAAGCAGCCTGCTGCTGCTTCCTCTCCTCCAGCACCTGCATGTAAACCTGCATACTCCGCCATCACGCCAGGCCAACAGGCTGGCAGCCCCACCTACAACAACTATACTGGCTTAACGCTGAGGCTGTTCCTTGTGCATGGGTCACTGGCCCTACCAGCGGAGGCAGGCAATGCAGCTGGGAAGCAGGAAAGGGTTCTCTCATCCCAGCAAGCATCAGTGCCACTTGCCTGTGACCCCTGCCATCACTCCAGGCCAGCCAGAGGGAAGCCCCACTGACAGCAACAGCACAGGCTTAGCAGAGGCTGCTCATTGTGCTTGCGGCTAACTGGCCCTGACAGCAGAGGCAGGCTTCATGGCTGGGGGGCAGGAAAGGGATCTGTCCTCCCAGCAGGCAACAGAACCCCTTACCTGAGACCCCTGCCATTACTCCAGGCCAGCTGGAGAGCAGCCCTGCCTGCAGCAGCTTAGGGACTTAAGGCACAGGCTGCTCCCTGCATGCAACTCACTGGCCCAGACAGCGGAGGCAGACACTGCACCCAGGAAGCAGGAAAGAACTCTCTCTTTAGGGTAGGCACCAGCACTGCTCACCTGTGATCACTACCATTGCTCCATTTCCTGAGCAGCTCTGAAGAGCAGAGCTTCTGGGCACTAGAGGGTGCCGCCTAGACAAACCCAATATTTCTCATTAGCCAATAGGATTATGAAAAGGGAGAAGAACCTTGTTCAATCCAAAAGCTCTCAAACACCAGAAAGAGAGCTCAGTGAAACTAAAATCACCAATCTTCCTAAAAAAAATTTCAAAATAAAAGTAATAAGCATGTTAACCAAGCTACAGAAAAATATTCAAGTGGTAAGGGATGAATTCAGGAGGGAGACAGACACCTTGAAAAATACAGTAGCTGAAATGAAACATTCACTGGAGGGATTTGATGAGGGAGAGGAAATGGTAATGGAATAGAAATTAGAGAAGAGGAATACAAAGAAGCTGAGGCAGAGAGAGAAAAAAGGATCTCTAGGAATGAAAGAATTTAAGAGAACCATGTGACCAATCCAAATGGAACAATATTCACATTATAGGGGTACCAGAAGAAGAAGAGAGAGAGAAAGGGATAGAAAGTGTCTTAAGAAATAATTACTGAAAAATTCCCCAGTATAGGGAAGGAAATAGTCTCTCAGGCCATGGAAGTGCACAGATCTCCCAACATAAGGATGCAAGGAAGACAACACCAAGACATATAATAATTAAAATGGCAAAGATCAAGGACAAAGACAGAGTATTAAAAGCAATCAGACAGAGAAAAAATATCACATATAAAGGGAAACTCATCAGGCTGACATCAGATGTCTCAGCAGAAATCTTACTGGCCAGAGGGAGTGGCATGATATATTCAGTGCAATGAAACAGAAGGGCCTCGAACCAAAAATACGCTATCTGGCAAGATTATCATTTAAATTTGAAGGAGGGATTACACAATTTCCAGAGAAGCAAAAGCTGACGGAATTTACCTCCCACAAACCATCACTACAGTGTATTTTAAAGGGAATGCCCTAGATGGAAGTGCTCCTAAGGCTAAACTGTCACCAGAGAAAATAAAACCACAATAAAGGAAGTAGACCAATTAATTACTAACCAAATGAAAAATTAAATCAGCTAAACACAAAGTCAGTCAAGGGATACACAAAGAGTACAGAATATGACACCTAACATACAAACAGTGGAGGATGAAGAAAAAGAAGGAAGAGGGGGGGAAAAAACCTTCAGATTATGTTTGTAATAGCATAATAAGTGATTTAAGTTAGACTGTTAGATAGTAAAGAAGCTGCCCTTGAATCTTTGGTACCCACGAATCCAAAGCCTCTAATGGCAATAAGTATATATCTATCGATAATCATCCTAAATATAAAAAGACTGAATGCATCAATCAAAAGACACAGAGCTACTGAATGGATAAAAAAAAACAAGACCCATCTAATGCTTCCTACAAGGACTCACTTCAAACCCAAAGACATACACAGACTAAAAGTGAAGGGATGGAAAAAGAAATTTCATGCAAATAATAGGGAGGAAAAAGCAGGAGTTGCAGTACTTGTATCAGACAAAATAGACTTCCAAACAAAGAAAGTAACAAGAGACAAAGAAGAACATTACGTAATAATAAATGGGTCAGTCCAACAAGAGGATATAATCATCATAAATGTCTATGCATCCAACACAGCAGGACCCAAATATGTGCAACAAATACTAACAGAATTAAAGGGGGAAACAGAATGCAATGCATTCATTTTGGGAGACTTCAACACACCACTCGCTCCAAAGGACAGATCAACCAGACAGAGAATAAGTAAGGAAACAGAGGCACTGAACAACACATTAGAACAGATGGACCTAACAGACATCTACAGAACACCCCACCCCAAAACAGCAGGGTGCACATTCTTCTCAAGCGCCCATGGAACATGTTCCAGAAGACATCACATAGTAGGACACAAAAAGAGCCTCAGTAAATTCAGAAAGACTGAAATTGTGCCAGCCAGCTTCTCAAGACCGCAAAGGTACGAAACTAGAAATAAATTATGCAAAGAAAATAAAAACACCCCAAAACACATGGAGGCTTAACAATATACTCCTAAATAATCAATGGATGAATGACCAAATCAAAACAGAGATAAAGCAATATATGGAGACAAATGGCAATGACAGCTCAATGCCCCAAATTCTGTGGGACACAGATAAGGCAGTTCATAGAGGAAAGTATATAGCAGTTCAGACCACTTAAAGAAGGAAGAATAATCCCAAATAAACAGTCTACATTCAGAATTAATGAATCTAGAAAAAGAAGAACAAATGAGACCCAAAGTCAGTAGAAACAGGGACATAATAAAGATTAGAGCAGAAATAAATAAAATTAAGAAGAATTAAACAATAGAAATAATTAATGAAACCAAGACCTGGTTCTTTGAGAAAACAAGCAAAATAGAAAAACCCCTAGCCAGACTTATCAAGAAAAAAAGAGAGTCTACCCACATAAACAAAATCAGAAATGAAAAAGAAAAAATCACTATGGATACCACTGAAATACAAATAATTATTAGAGAATACTATGAAAACTTATATGCTAACAAATTGGATGATCTAGAAGAAATAGACAGCTTTCTAGAAAAATAAAACCTTCCAAGACTGATCCAAGAAGAAACAGAGAATCTGAACTGGTGAATTACCAGGAATGAAATTGATTCAGTAATCAAAAACCTACCCAAGAACAAAACTACCAAACCAGATGGCTTCACCACTGAATTTTATCAGACATTTAGAGAAGACCTAATACCCATCCTCCTTAAAGTTTTCCAAACAGTAGAAGAGGAGGGAATACTCACAAACTCATTCTATGAAGCCAGCATCACTCTAATACCAAAAACAGGCAAAGACACCACACAAAAAGAAAATTACAGACCAATATCCTTGATAAACATACATGCAAAAATACTCAACAAAATAATAGCAAACTGAATTCAAAAATACATCAAAAAGATCATCCATCATGATCAAGTGGGATTTATCCAGTGATGCAAGGATGGTATAATATTTGAAAATCCATCAACATCATCCACCATGTCAACAAAAAGAAGGACAAAAACCACATGGTCATCTCCATAGATACTGGAAAAGCATTTGACAAAATTCAACATCCATTCATGATAAAAACTCACACCAAAATGGGTATAGAGGGCAAGTACCTCAACATAATAAAGGCCATATATGACAAACTCATAGTCAACATCATACTTAACAGTGAAAAGCTGAAAGCCTTTCCCCTAAGACTGGGATGAAGACAAGGATGCCCACTCTCCCCACTTTTATGCAACATAGATCTGGAGGTCCTAGCTACAGCAATCAGACAACACAAAAATAATAAAAGGCATCCAGATTGGTAAAGAGGAAGTTAAACTTCCATTTGCAGATAACATGATATTGTACATAAAAAACCCTAAAAGAATCCACTCCAAAACTACTATCTGAATTCAGCAAAGTTGCAGGATACAAAATTAATACACAGAAATCTATTGCATTCCTATACACTGATGATGAACTAGCAGAAAGAGAAATCAGGAAAACAATCCCATTCACAATTGTATCAAAAAGAATAAAATACCTAGGAATAAACCTAACCAAGGAAGTGAAAGACCTATATCCTGAAAACTACAAGACACTAGAGAAAAATCAAAGACACCAATAAATGGAAACATATCCCATGCTCATGGATAGGAAGAATTAATATTGTCAAAATGGCCATCCTGCCTAAAGTAATCTACAGATTCAATGCAATCCCTATCAAAACACTGACACCATTCTTCAATGAACTGGAATGAATAATTCTAAAATTCATATGGAACCACAAAAGAACCTGAAGGGCCAAAACAATCTTTAAAAGGGAGAATAAAGCTGGGGAGATTACGCTCCCCAACTTCAAGCTCTACTACAAAGCCATAGCAATCAAGACAATTTGGTACTGGCCCAAGAACAGAGCCATAAATCAATGGAATAGAATAGAGAGTCCAGATATAAACCCACACATACATGGCCAATTCATATATGATATAGGAGCCATATATGATACAATGGAGAAAGGACAGTCTCTTCAACAGCTAGTGTTGGCAAAACTGGACAGCTACATGTTAAGAGAATGAAACTGAATTACTGCCTAACTCCATATACAATAGTAAACTTGAAATGGATCAAAGACCTGAATGTAAGTCACGAAACCATAAAAGTCTTAGAAGAAAACAGGCAAAACTCTCTTGAATATAAACATGAGCAACTTCTTCATGAACATATCTCCCCAGGCAAGGGAAACAAAACCAAAAATGAACAAAAGGGACTCTATCAAGCTGAAAAGTTTCTGTACAGCAAAGGACACCATCAGTGGAACAAAAAGGCATCCTACAGTATGGGAGAATATATTCATAAATGATATATCTGATAAGGGGTTAACATCCAAGATATATAAAGAGCTCACATGCCTCAATACCCAAAAAGCAAATAACCCTATTAAAAAATAGGCAGACAATCTGAACAGATACTTCTCCAAAGAAGAAATTCAAATGGCCAACAGGCACATGAAAAGATGCTCCATGACATAATTATCAGAGAAATGTAAATTAAAACCACTATGAGATATCACCTTACACCGGTTAGGATGGCCTACATCCAAGAGACAAGAAGCAACAAATGTTGGCTAGGATGCAGGGAAAGGAGAACCCTCCTACACTATTGGTGGGATTGTAAATTGGTTCAACTGTTGTGGAAAGAAATATGGAGGTTCCTCAGAAAATGAAAAATAGAAATACCATTTGACTGGAGAATTCCACTCTTAGGAATTTAGCCATAGAAAACAAGATCACAGATTCAAAAAAAAATATGCACACATATGTTTATCACAGCACTATTTACAATAGCCAAGAAATGGAAGCAACCTAAGTGTCCATCAGTAGATGAATGGATAAAGAAGATGTGGTACATATACACAATGGAATATTATTCAGCCATAAGAAGAAAACAAATCCTAACATTTGCAACAACATGGATGGAGGTAGAGGGTATTATGCTCAGTGAAATAACCCAGGTGGAGAAAGGCAAGTACCAAAAAATTTCACTCATCTGTGGAGTGTAACAACAAAGCAAAACTGAAGGAACAAACAGCAGCAGACTCCCAGAACCCAAGAAGGGACTAGCGGTTACCAAAGGGAAAGGGGTTGGGGAGGGAGGGATAAGGGGATTAACTTGTGTTATGATTAGCACATATAATATAGGGGGGGCAAGGGGAAGACAGTGCAGCACAGAGAAGACAAGTATTGACTCTATAGAATCTTACTATGCTGATGGACTGTGACTACAATAGGGTGTGTGTGGGGGACTTGATAATATGGGTGAATGTAATAACCACAGTATTTCTCATGTGAAACCTGAGCGTAAGATTGTGTATCAATGATACCTTAATAAAAAAAAAAATTCAGTTTGTCTTTTACCATTTTCTTTTCAATATCAGGTAAACTAATGTTTTTCCAGTGTCATTTGTTGTTTTTTTTTCCTTTTTCTTCAAGTAGAACCTTATTAAAAGATATAGTGTAATTTGAAAAACATCTCCTGTATGCAAATGCGTGCTGCACTGATTCACAGACCAACTTGGGCTACCAAGCGTCTAAAGAAAGGCTTGAATCACTTATTATTAGAACGTCATCTGCCTTGAAGATCTGTAATTCCAAGTCCATCATGTCACCAATGAAAAAAACTATCCCAAAGAAAAAAATTATTTAATTCACTGAATAAACATTTTGATTAGCTTCTAGGTATCAAAAATTACATAGCACTGAGTGTACAGATGTAAATAAAATAGAGTTGATACTTGCCCTTACAGAACTTCCATGTCAGGAAGATAAACCAACTGTACATATAACTACAAACATGTCAGTGCAATGAAGGAAAGAAGTAAACAGTGGGCTTGTTCTGGTTTGAAGAGTGCCACCCAAAAATTCATGTCCACCTGGAACTTTAGAAATCAGGTCTTTGCAGATGTCCTTTGTCTTGATGAGATCCCACTGGTTTAGAGTGAACTCGCAATCCAATGACTAGTGTCCTTACAAGAAGGCCAAGTGAAGAGACACAGACACACATACTGGGAAGAAGGCCAGGTGACAACAAAGGCAGAGACTGGACTAACGAAGCTTCAAGCCAGAAATGCCGAAGACTGCTGGTAACCACCAAAAATGGTGAACAGGTAAGAAGGATTCTTCCCTAGAGCCTTTAGTGGGAGCACGGCCCCACTGACACCTTGATTTCAGACATTTATCCTCCAGAACTGTGAGAGAATCTATTTCTGTTGCTGTAAGCCACTCAGTTTGTGGTATTTTGTTAGAGCAGCCCTAGGAAATAAGGACAGGCTCCACTTTGAATGTGAAGGTCCTGAGGGGCCCCTCTGAATAAGTGACATGTCAGCTGTCATCTTAAGGACAAGGAAGTGACAGGCAGGTAAAAGTGAGAAGACAGGTTCTTCAGGCCAAGGAGACACAGCATGTGCCATGGCCCTAGGACAGGGAAGAAGTCCTTCCCATAGGGAATGTTTAGTCAGAGTTAGATAGCGGTTTCCACTTAGAAAGGGCATGCATTTACCAATTATCGCTGTACCTGCCAGTCCCTGGAGCCTCAACCTCAATAGCTTCTCTGGCCTCTTGTAGGCTTTGGATAGGTGAGCTTTGATCTATAAGGATTAACTGTACAATCTTCAACCTGAATTTATTTGTACAAACCTCTGTCATTAGTCTTAAACTTGGAACCTACTATTAACTTGAGAAATTTCTTAATCTTCTGTAAATACTTCATATTCATTTCCCTTCCTCATCTCTCCTTACTCAATTCTACCACTCCTGCAGGGAACAACCCAAATTATGGCCCTTTCTCCAAATATAACTAACCTGCTATTTTTACAGAAAGAATTCCTTATTGTGTCTGCTATTTAGAGTTTTCTTAATTGAATGCTTTCTGGCATTGTTAGTTAATTATCAAATATGTATGTTTAGCTGAAGATTATAGGGTCATCATGAACTTCTTTGCTATCATCTTAGTACTTAACACCTAAAATACACATAGTTAGTTTTCATAATGTGCTTGGTGGGTAAATGGTGCCAATGAGTCATCACCAAAGAAAGGCACACTAGTTGATAATTCTAATTATTCACTTTTGGATTAGATTAGCGATGCTTTTTCCTTCACCCTCTTATTTCTAGATTAATTCCTTACTTGATGGGTATCACCAAAGAGTGGGGAGAACAGCAAAGGGGTATGTTTTTCTTACGAATTGCTCTAATATAAGGCTTTCTTGGGCAGAAAGACAGATATGAGCAGTATACAAAGAGGGTGGGACCCACCAAGAACTCAGGGAGTTAATCAAATAAAGCCAGAGAGCCAGAAAGGATACACAGAGTTAACGCCCTTTGCAATGTGAGTTCATCCCGCCTGCTCTGAATCTGGGTTGACCTTGAGACTTGCTCTAGCTCATGCAAGTGAGACAGACATCATAAGACCCCATGACAAGCCCATGCCCCCACACCCTTTACCTTTATCCCATTCTTGAAAGATAATGACAGTGTCTCTCATCAGAGATAGATATCATGAGACCACAAGACAAACCTATACCCAACAGCCCCCACCCCCACCCTTTGCCCCATTCTTGAAGGCCTTAGATGACAGAACCCTAAGGCCTTCAGTGCACCTCCTCTCTGACATTGCCCGCACTCCCCTTTCTTGGAGTGTGTATTTTTAAAAAACTTCTTATTGCTCAACTTACTACATTTTGTCTCTGTGCTCTTTCAGTGGTGTCTTTGTCACTTTGCTATTTCATTCTGTTTTCCAGACTTTAAGCACAAATCTTCACTCTCTCTACTTCAGATAAGCAGGGAAGGGCCACTGAGAGCTCTAATATGAGCTTGCAAGTTCCCATCACTGAGCTTCCCCTTCCTCTCTGCTTTATTCAAGTAAACTGGCCTTTATCTCCCTTGACTCTGGCCTGTTCCTCCCTTAGAGTGTATGCAAATAAAACGTTTGGTCCAGTTCACTACTGTCTCTGCCCTTCAACTCTCTGCTGCGGTGGGAGCAAGAACCTAGGAAAACAAACTCAAGCCCCAGGCAGCTTCATGAGAAGAAACATTGCAATCAGTGGCTAACATGAGATTATTAGATTGCCAAGACTTTGTGTAATCACAATTAACAATTTCAAATCAATTGCATCATCATATTTTGACTTCTAAAATCATTACAATACTATGAATTAATTCTGGATGGCTTCCACTAAATGAATGTCAAGATGCAGTATTAAAAGTGAGCTATGGGTTTTATTTCATATGTACCTGAATTTAGACTACCCTTGTTCTGCATGAGAATATGCCCTGAAGTTGAATTTTTAAATTCCTAAGGATATCTGTATGGCTGAGAATTTGGGTTGGATATTCCCCCAGCTGTCTCTAGTCCCTATGTTATCAGCTGGGCAGACTAAGCTGGCAATGACTACTCAAGTGGAAACCAGCTAGCAGGTTTTAAGCCTTTTTGGCTTACTGCCTAGTAGTAGTAAAACCCTAAATTAATAAGACAGAACTGATTTGAATATGATGAGTTTGAAACATACCAGAAGCCCCATGTCTACCCTTCTTGGCCACTCAAATTAACTCCTTCCTGGAGGTCATTCTTATTTTTTAAAATGGCTATTTATTTTACAAATTTTCACAAGCTTGATCATTTAATACCAATGAGTTTCATTTCCTTCACTTAAGACAATCTTTTGTGACTTTAATCCTCACAGAGGGTATAAGTGATTTCCTGTCTCTGTTGACTTAAAGCAAATGGGCATCCACAATGCATATTCTACAGGATTATTATAATTAGACATCATCTTGAAGTGAAGTTTTATTTGCTTTTGATGGTGATAGCTGCTTATAATATTTAAAACCAGTGCTTTTATTTGGCACCATCTTATTAGGGATTCTCTAGAAACAGGTTTTGTTTATCTTTTTTTTCTTAGAACTATTCAAAACTAAGGATGCTGTTTTACTTGTATTCATATTCCACTCTAAAGGGGAGGCAGGGGGAAAGGCAAATCACAGGGCAAAAATGCAGAAAGCTCTGCTTTAGCACAAACAGCTATTTCTGTGTTTCTCTCACAGAAGAATAAGAAGTTTGTGGGAACATTATGCCCATGACCACGCATTCAAAAGCCAGCCTCTAAATGGCCTCTGCAGTGAGGCACTGGCTGCTGTAATTCTCCTCCTGAATGCTCCTCATCTCTATTGGTCCCACCTCTTCTCTCTGACTAGTGCCAGTTCAAACTGGCTGGCTCCGGGCTTTGCAGGATCCTTCCTCTCCTTGTCCAGCTTGTGTTTGTGTTAGAATAGAGCATGGCTTCTGCTTCCATGCAGCTTGTGTAATTAACTCACTGAAAAACATCAAGGCCCATCATTCAATAACCTATTAATGACCTAATTATCTGAAAAGATAATAGTAATCTAATGCAAATATAATTGTTTATTATTATATATATTCTTATTTCATCTATTCTCTCAGTCTGGCAGTTCAGTAGCTTTTATCCCTTGGCTAATCATAAGTCTTTCTGTATAATTATTCTGCTTGCTGTTTATGAAATCTTACAGAAATATTTACAAAAAGAATTTGAAAAGAATCCTAGGAAAGTTCATTCAAATATCCGAACTTTTTCTGTTTTTCCACTGGATGCAAAGAGTAAACGGGCCAGTCCTGAGTCATCCAACAAAGGGAAAACTGGAAAATGTCACTGATCAAGTAGGCATCACTTAAAGCAATGCACTGGTCCCAGAATCGATTCTTTTTAAGCACTGTGTATGTTACTTCTTTAAAAATACATATGGGAAGGAAAACTATTCCAAAACAATTTTTGTTTTTGGCATAAATATATGTCATCATCAAAATTCAAAGGAAATACAAGTAATTTAAAGCATATAAATATCATATTCTGATGAAATAAAGATTAACATTGTTTAGCCACACCAAACAGCTGCCACCGCATATTAACTGTGTTTTCCCTGCTAGAGCTGTGAGTGGAGTTATGGCCTCATGCTTCTGCATTTCTAGGCCTGTGTGTGACCATGTGTGCTGTGCATGTGTGACAGTGAGTGTGTGAGTGTGTGTTGTGGAAGGGTCAGAAGGAATGGAGAAAAGATGAGGGCAGTATGATGGGGTCAGTGGGTCTTTCAGTCACGGCTTTAGAACCCCCTTAATGCTCACATACACTTGATAAACCCAATGGTATCTAGCAGGCTAAGCCAGCAGAGAAACTGAACTTGCCTACCAGCAGGCTTCACACACTGGAAAGTGAACTTTGGCTTGCACGTGTGTTTTCTTCGTCCAGTGTAGCGTTTTTCATAATTTGAATGCAAGTGTCCTTAAGCAAGGCAAGTAATCCTGGTGTCCCCAGTCACCATTTTCCATCACCTGATACCTGTCTTCATTCCTACATTTATGGCTCCTGAAGGCTGTTGAGTTTGGGACCCTACTTCAAAAGTTAAGAAGAGTCCTATGACCTGACATCTCCACTGGCCACATCCTACAGTCTGCTCCAAACTTTTGACACATTTCCCTCTCTACTTCAGGAATTCTGTCTCAGAAGCAAATTCACTCTGGCAACAGACGTGGCAACGTATAAAAAAATCACAGTCTATCCCCCATTTAACTGTTTCAATCAAACAGCGTTCTACTGAAACTCAGCCAGCTCACCTATGCATGTTCCTTTGCCAATGACAGAAAAACTCAGAGTAAGAAATAACATCATCAAAATCACAGATGACTCGACAATTCAAAGGAGACATGAGCTCCACTTTGACTTTTGAATTACCTTGGATTCTTAGAGAAGACTATAAAATGACACAGTTTTTTCTTTTGTTCAATAGTTTGAACACTGAGAGTGCTCCTATGTATCATAAAATAAAAGCAAATTATATTTTGGATAAGACTGAATCAAATTAATATTCAAGTTCTTAAAAGACAGTCAGTGGAGGGTGGTAGATTTTTAAGCCTATTTGCATTCCTTCTTGGAATAAATGCATTTCCTTTGCTGTTCTGCTAGCCTGCAATAAATGCTAGGAGCTATTTACAGGAACTCTTTTTAAGGAGAAAAAGAAGTCAACAATGGTGTTTTGAAGGCCTAAGGAGAAGAAGAACACCAAGTTGTATGCTTGTGAAAAATGTTATTTCTGAACTACATGAAGAGGTGAGGTGAGGTGAGGTGAGAATGACAGGCCCATAAGGACTCCTCTGAAATGACATCGCTATGGAAGATGAAATCAATGTGTCCAATCTCTCTTAAGCTGAGAAAAGATAATTGCTTTTCATGAGGTTGCACAAAAACGGTCTAACCTGTAGGGCTTTTTGGGGAGGTAAGGATCACATGAAATTAGAATAAGAAAGTGCTTTAAAACCTGGAAATCACTATTCAAATGTTAGGTATCATGATTATTTTAAAACCAAGTAAAAGGAAATGCTATTCTTCCATATGTAAAGCACAGTACCTACATTTCTAGTGAAGAATTATCAATTCTAAATATTTCCAGGTGAACAAGAGAGGTTTCTTTCCTCTAAATCATCATTTTTTTCACAATGTAATTTCACAGTACTTTATATCCTTTTCCTTTAATCATCTCATTCACAGTAACATTAAACCACAAAATCTCTACAAGGCAGGAAAAAAATTCAAGTTGCATGAAAAATAAGCAGTGGGCCTAGAATGGAATCATTAATTCCTGACCTTCAGCTTAGACCCTGGTATTTGAATAATGAACTTAAATTACCCTAATTGTCATTGCTCAAAAATTCATTAATCACAGCAGCAAATCAGAACAAAATGAGTAGGTCATGAAATCTAATACCCTAAAACTGCTTTTAAGTGTCATTCCTCACACAGCTACCTAACTGATGAGAGAAACACTAATCCACATCGTGTACCACATTAAAAATGGGTCTCTTTTTTATTACTACACTTTAAAGCATAATTTCAAAGCTTAAGCTGACAATATGCTTTTCTTTCACTGCCTTGGTTTAACTGTTTTCTAAGCTGGAAGATTTGAGTAAAGTTTTCTAAAACTGGCACTTTTGGTTTATAGAAAAATAAAATACACTATCAATCTTTTGGATTAATTTGAAGTCCATAATGATAGCATTAGAGTAACTGACATTAGAAGCCTATGCTGATGACCTCTTACCTCAACTGAAAAAAGACTGAAGTAGTTACTTCCAGCTGTTGCCTGTCTTCTACTAGTGTAAATTTACTAGAGAAAAATACAGAGAGAAGCACCATGTACGGATGGATATAGGTTGCACTGTGTCAGTGTCTAAGGCACATGACAAGAAAAATAAAAGTGAGTTTCTCTGGATATCTTAGCTTCTGGGTAGAAAGAGTAAAAGTAAATCCTTGAATCAGCAAACCGTAGTGTTCCTACCAATAGTGTACATATTAACTGATCCCAGAATTACAACTTTCCTCAGAGTTCACAGACTAATAAAAACCCTTACTGATCAAAGCTATTATAAACAATAAACTGAAAGGAGATAAACAAACAAGAAGGGAGAAATTTTACATGATTTGTCTGCTGTCATATCCCCACATTTTGTGCTTAGAACAGTGTGTGGCATGTAATAGGTACTCAGTAAGATACGTGTTGAGTGAAAGGCAGTGCGGAATTACACGGAGGCTCTGGATGAGGCAGCAGTCATACGATCCAGAGAAGACCACAAAAAGCCTTGATAGAGTTCAGTGGGGAAACTTTTAATAAAATAATATCTCTTTTTTCACTGAAACATTACCAGCTTCACCGTTACCCTTTCTTCTAATACTTATGGTAGAATGTACTAAATCAGGCAATAAATTACAAGTCAAAGCCAAGCAGTTCTAAAACTGTGGCAATCTAAATAAGAACAGGTTCAAAGTAATCAAAACAAATTTTTCAGAGCAGTAAGTACCACAACTGGAATGAAAGCCTGTAAATGAAAAGTGGGTTTTGCCCTAATTGACATTAAAAACTACTGAATGACAACTCCAATACAATTATTTCTCATTTCTCCCTTTGTCTCAAACAGGCTATTTGGGACTTCCAGTTTAAGATATGCAATGACTTCACACAGGAAAGCAGGGAAACCTACTCTAAACACAGACCAATAATGAAGTAAAACAAAAAACACAGGTGAGAAGAGCAAAAATTACAGCCAGGGTCAAATATAATCAATTACTTTTGTGAACTAGAAATGGAATAAAGAAATCAAGAGACTGGACAAGTACTGAAATAGTGATCAGATTGCGCTGTGGGTCTGGAAGTAGGCTGAGAGAGCAGAAATCCTGGCTCCTGTTGGGTGAAGAGAAAGTAGAATGTTTCAGAGGAAATGGGGGACTGCAGGAAGCCTATGCTGATGCCCTCCTTACCTCAACTGAAAAAAGACTGAAGTAGTTACTTCCAGCTGTTGCCTGTCTAGTACCCTGTAGAGCTGTAGTTCTGGGTGTGTGAAAGTAACAGTCTCCTCACCAGAATATGAGCTAAGTCACGATTTTGCTCCAAGACAACACTGACCATATCCCAGTAGGACTTTGTTCTTTTAAGTCTGAGTTCCAGAATGGCAGCTCTAAGTTTTGGGTGGAAGCTACTGAAATACTATTGGAAACAAAGAGGTGATGGAGGGAGGAAAGGAGAGGAGGAAAGCAAACAAAAGAAGCTGCCACACCAAACGAACCTGCCAACCAATATTTCAAATCACATGAATCTAATGCAAATCAAGGCCATCTGTAAAATCGACAATTTACACATAAATGCACCCAAGATACAATTTCATGAAACAACCTGACAAAGATCTTACAAGTATGTTAACAGTGGCCAGTAATTAATGAAGACAAAACTATCCATAAAAAGTACAAGAGTCTGTAAAAAATCCAGTCAGAAATGAAGTAAGTGTAGGTATGAAAAAAACATAAACCTTGAAATTAAAAAATACAGTTATTGAAATTAAAGATGCAATAAATGGGGTTACTTTAGATTGGGGTAAAAGAACCAGTTAATGAGAGGGCAGTGAACCCTGAAGAGCTGGCCTGGAACGAGGCATGAAAAGGGAAGGCCAAATTCACGAGAGAAATTCACGGGGTAAGCAAGTGTCCCAGCATATCCTCCAGAAAGGAAGACATGATAAAGAAATATGCGATGAGGCAACTGATGAGACTTTTTCAGAATCAAGGAAAAACATGTCCTTAGTTGAAGTGCACTACAAGTACTTAGAATAAATAAGAAACAATCTAGACCTAGATACATTGTAATGAAACTGAGGAATCTTAAGAACTGCCAGCGGGGCTAAAATACGTATTATCCTCATCAGAATGGTAGACAGACTGACAATAAACTTCCCAGTGGCTACAACACATGGCCAGAAAACAGTGTTCAAGATGACAAGGAAATAGAACTCTTAACCTAGAATTTTATACCCAAACTATTATTCAGGATTCAGGGCTAAATAAAGATATTTTAGACATAAACAAAGATACCTGGCAAAGATATCAGAAGACTTGTTAAACTAGATTCTTCTGGAAAAAGAAAAACTCACCAGGAAGGCATAATATGCAAGAAAACAATGGTAAACACAGGGAGTGAATATATACGTCAAAACTTTCACTTATTTACTAAAAAAAAAAAGATAATTTTTGTTGAAAAAAATCTGTATAAAACAAAAACATTTATACGGTTCTTTTTATAGTTAGGGCAAAAACAGTAACCATAGACATTGTTAATTTTTTTACAATTAAATATACATGTCAAAATTTATAAGCAAACATTAATATCAACATCTATTTCTAAATTATCAGAGAAAAATAAAACACTAAAGAAAACTATAAACTCAACAAAACTGAGAAAAATAAGTAAGAAAAAATAGATGATAAACAGAAAACATGAAATAATATAAGGCCCATCCAATATATCAGTAATCACAATAAATATACATAGATTAATTTATTGAGAGAGAGGATACCTGATTTAACAAAATCCAGCTATTAATTGCTTATAAGGAATACATCTAAAATAAAAACACAAAAGAGGCTGAAAACTGAGTATGAATAAAGATATACCACACAAATACACTAAAAACAGCAACACAAGGCTATCTTAGCAATAACAGTACCAGACAAAAAATAATTTAAAAGAAAAAAGCATTAAAAAGACACAAAAGGATACCTATAATAGAAAGCAACTATTAAAAATATGTGGAAATGTATCAATGTAATCTTACACCATACTTGGCAAAGCCTGACAGAATGAAAAATAGAAATACCCAACAAAAAAGATTTAAAATTATTCTAGCAAATATTGATAGATTAAGCAGATTAAAAAACAGAAAAAGAAGTTTTTTTCTTAAAAAAATGAAAATATTTGAACAAGCAAAAAGTTTGATAAGTTTATAGGAAATATTTATAAAAACTGACTATGTACTATATTCACCTAAAATCTCAACAAATATACCCTGTGTTTTTGACCCAATACTATTAAATTAGAAATCAGCAAAAAGGAGTGAAAAATAAAAAAACATACTGAAACACTATTAAAAAATATGCTCCCAAAGTAACTCAAGAAATTAACATGGAAATCACAAAACATGTAGAACTAAAGTACAACCAAAGTACTAAAACTTGTTGGAAACTTGCTACAGTGATACTTACAGTTAGCTTTAAGACTTTCCTTATTAACAAAACTAAAACTAAAAAGTGCTCAAAAGGCAATTAAAGGGAAAAAAGAAAACAAATTAGGTCAAAGAAAATAAGTAATAAATAAACAATAAAATATTTAGTGGGAAAAAACTGAGACAGTAAGCAAACCCATAAGCTTGTTCTTTGAAAATATCAATGAAATAGATAAACCTTGAGGAAGGCTGATCAAAAGAAGAGGTGCAAATAAACAATATTGATTATGAAAAGGGGAAGATTTTTATAGGTATAATTGTCACTTTAAAAATCATAGAGATAACAAAATATTCCTATTAACAAATCTGAAAAGTTACAGGTATAGATTTAGATACAGATAGAATGTGTGTGTGCATGTAAGAACACAATTGATGCTAGAAATAAAGATAAAATTAAAAATGCAACAATCCAGTAATAAATAACTCACTTTGATCCATATCCAAAATATCTTGGCACAGAAGAAATCAAAGAAGATTGTTTGAAAGAACACTGCAGAGCATGGCTGTTGTCTTTCTCCACCACTTAAAACAATGATTTACAAAGTTTAGGGTACATAAGAATCACTCTAAAAATTTATGACAAATTACAAATGCAAACTATCTGGCTTCCCCATGGGAATGTTTAATTTAAAAATTCTGAACAACTGCATTTTTAACAAGCATTTCTGGTGACTCTGATAGACGTGGCTCTCAAGCCACATTCTGAGAACATGCTTCAAGACATAAGACACTGGACACTCATCTATGAAAGCTCAGTACATCTTCCTAACTATGGTGAACACCTTCCATAGGTGGGTGTTAACGGGTAAGGGTATAAATTTTGTGATGCCCACAGACTCAATAACTAAAACCAACAAAATAACTATTGGAAATTCACATGACTATTTTCTCAGACTTTTTTTCTGTTGAACATATAGACTATGAATTTCCATAATTCTCAAGATCATAATCAATCTCTCTTCTCTGTATCAGAGTGTAAAACTTGCCCAACTACGTTACAGCTATTCCCCTCAGTCCACTGCTGCCAGTCACAGCCCAGAGGGAACAGAAACTGGGAGTGGGTATCCTGGGGAGACGCAAAGCCCCAGAACTACTCTCCCCTGAGAAACAGGGAGTACAACCACTCACTGTAAGAGCAGAACTGAAGACTTTAGTCCCTGACTTTGGGGCAGCTGAATGACAGACGTCTCCGGGGTGCCACCAACGAGGAATTGCCAATGATTGACCACAGAGGTCAAGACTGAGGGCGCCCTGCCTTCCTCCCGCAGATGGCTCACTATTACAAGAGTCCGCTGGAACCCAAGTACAGCTTCAAGAAAACGTCAAGGGAAACCAGAATTGCCAGATTATGTTTCCACTGTCCAGCAGAACGGGGCTCAAGTTAACTATGATCAAACAGAGTTATATTCCTCATATCTGTGTGGGTGGACTGAGATCCATATGCTCAGCATTCCAGGCAAAAAGAACCAAAATCAAACAAGAGGATTAGAGAACAGGGCATTTACAGGAAATAGCAAGCAGTCTGGCATTGCTTAAACACCGGGGGCATGAAGCTGAGTTCTAAAAGGTTTTCGAATACTAATTCAAAGTTAGAGGGAACCATCACGGGTTTGTGAATTGGGGGTGGATGTGCAGGCAAAGAAACACATACTCAGAACTGTGTTGAGAAATACAGTTAATGTGGAAAATGACAGAAGAGAGAGCACACTGGAGGAACAGTAAGTAGATTGACTCTTATGATAAAGGATTCTGATTGGGTGAAACAGATCAGTATATATATTCTCAAGTGTGCATGCGTGCACACACGTGCGTGCGTGCATATGTGTGTGTGCATGTGTGAAGCTCTGAAAATGATCTTCTGAATGAATCAGTTTCACAAAGGCTTGGCCAAGTGGACCCAGCATGTTCTGTCACTTAATCCTCAAAACAAGCTGATACACGGGTCTCATTATCCTCAACAGCCTCAACAGAGTTAAGGAACTTCCTCAAGTTCATGCAGAGCCACCATCTCTTGCCCAGACAAATGCAAAACGACTTATACCAGTCTTCCTACTTTCATTCCAGGTCCATAGAATCTAGATTCTAACCTCAGAACTTAAGAGTAAATCCTCTGAAAAGTTAGGCAGGTCAGTTCACTCTTCCGCACAAATCCCGCCAAGGACTTCCTGTCTCACCTGGAGGAAAATTCTAGAGGCCTTCTCATATCTCTCTGACTTCCTCTGTTACACCCTCCTCCACATTTCAGACCCAGGCTCTCTCACTATTCCTAGAATAAACCTCAGGCCTGCATTTACTTTTCCTTTTTATCTGGAATGTCTTCCCCCAGCAATATGCATGGCTCTCTCATTTCTGTCTGATCTCTGCTCAAATGATACCTCTCTGAGAGACCTTCCTGGGCCTCCTTGTATTAAATAGCTCGACTTCTATTACTCTCAATCCTTTACAACCACCTTACCTTTTCTCATTGTACTTCATCCTGACCCATTATGTATCCCTGACCCCCACACTGCCACCACTACCAAATATAAACACCCCAAGTAAAGGGATTTTGTCTGGATATTTACTAACTCTAAACAAAGCTGGAAACAGGGCCCGACTCGTAGTATACACTCGGTAAATTAAAATGAACCAATGCAGCCAGATCTCTAACTCTAATGTAACACATGTGAGAAACCATGCTTTTTAAAGCAAACCAACTGATTTCGATATGAAGTATATTTTAAATGTTCAGTTATAATCTCTGGTAACAGAAGCTTGAAATTATCTCAACATTTAACAGTTGTATTAATTACTACCTCTAAGTGCAGAATTCTTTCTGACATCATTAATAACTTTAATTTTATGTATCATTATTATCAGGGGCTTGCATATATCAGTGTGAGAGAGCAATGATGAGAATGACTTTCATATATCACTAAGGAAATATTCCCTATAGCCTGGTCATTCTAATCTTTGTGTAGGTACATGTATATATACGACAAACCAGACCTACAGTTTGATGATTTTCTGAGTCTGAAAGAAAGCTCTTTCTATACAAGTCATGTTTGCTTTGGGTAACACTGCATTCTATTGTGACTTAATGTGCTCAACTATTCACAGCTGAGATATACTTAAGGCTCTGTACGTTTTTATCTAAGAGAAAAAAATCAGGGAGAGAATCACTATCTTAAAGGTTATTATTAAAATGCTCAATGAACATTTGATACCAAATAAATTAACAAATTATCTCCACAAAATAGTACCTAGAAAAATAGGTACCAATAAGACATTTGGAAGTATTTTCTTTTTTTTCTTTTTTTTACAACAATAAAAGCCCACCTCCACTAGTAGACAGACACTGAGTGCAAAAACCTTTAGCTTAAAAACAAAAATAGAAAAGGCAAATAAAACCCACTGGGTTTATTGGGGAAGTTTCCTGGTGGTCTGGGAGAGCTTGGAAAGAGTGCCTCCTAGTGGGTAGACTTATACAATGTAGAAGTGATAATATGGAAAAGTACCTTTTAACACAAAAATAAAATGAGATATTTGGAAAATCATACCACTAATGAAAAAAAATTCACAGCCTTGCAAACTCATTTCCTAGCAAGTCACCACTTCCTTGAATTCTCTCACCTGCTAAAATGATTACATACAGATTTATACATGAGGAAAATAAGCTAAACTGTCCAGTAATACTTGAAAAATCCTTTCTAGCAAGTGGAAAATTTATAACAATTTTTGTGCGGAAGGAAAATAAGCTAAACTGTCCAGCAATACTTTAAAAATCCTTTCTAGCAAGTGGAAAATTTATAACAATTTTTGTGCAGAAGGAAAATAAAACAAAGTAGGCAAAATAAAAACCATAAAGCTCGAGTTCTTCATGGTTCTTGCTGTTCTGACTTTGTACCTCTGCTCCTATGGATTAGTTGTTTTATGTCCACTAGACAATTATGTTTTAAGATTTCATGTCCCAAATGTATTTAGCTCAGCAACGAACTGCCAATGATTGTTTTTCTGAGTTAATATAGAGCAAAGGCTTTCCAAGCATATCCTGTCATATTTCCAAGCTCTTCTGTGATAGCTGTTTCATATCTGCCTATCAGTTAGGAAACATACCTAGTTATGGACTAGTGAAAAATATTAGGAGTGGACATTAAAATATTTCTCTTAAAAAATTGTGTTGCCAATCTAACTGCATATTTGTTGAATCATACTTTACTTTTCATACTTCAAACTAATGATTTATATAAAATTTAGCACAAAAGCACTGATAATAACAAAAAGTTCTTTTTTTTCAATTTGATTTTAAAGATTCACTAATATCTAAGCAGAAATACATTACTTCTAGGAAAGTAAACATTTTTGCCTAGTGAAATTGACCAATTTGGGCAGCAATACAAAAATGGAACTAGAAAAATACATTTGTTTTATAGAAGCTCCATTAAGTGAGCTCTATTCTTGGACAAATGACTAACGGATCCCTTTCCTATCACCCCTCACTCTAAATCTCCACTATCTTGCCACCAGTGGTAAAACTATAGGCTTCTTTGATACCTGCAGCTTGATGATTAGCTCTTGCTTACCAGTCCAGTCTTATCCTCGACTTCTGCCCTATTTTCTTTACATTCCAGTCATCTTAAACTGCTGTTTGATAATCTCTTCTCCATAAACACATGGCATATTCTGGCAGGGCTATCTGCTTTTATGAATGTTACTTGCTCTTCTCTACCTGGACACATTCTAACAAGTATATCCTCTTCACCTCCACTTTTCACTTCACCTGTAAAAAATCTACAAATCCTTCAGTACTCAGCTTGGACGTCATGTATTCCAAGTCACTTTGGGATGAACAAACCATCCCATTCTTAGAACCCTCATGGTGCAATGTCAAAAGTCTTATCTTAGCACTGAAACCCTGCACCAAAGTAGTCTGTTTAGGTTTCTCCTCAAAGTTAGGCACTTGTTCATTCCTAGCTCCCCACCCAAAGAGGATACTCTACAAGTGTTTATTGAGTTGAACAATCTGTATTGTATAGGTTCTTACATTGTAAAATATTATTTCTTTAAAGCCCAGGTAAAACTACTATTAGACTTGAAACTACAATATTTCTTCATTTCCATTAAATAGAGTTATTTCTATATGTGCAAGACCACGTTGGCTAGGGCAATAAAAAATGATCATCTAAGCAAAGAAGAATTACAGTTCCTATTCAGAAATTGAGACTTAGGTAAATCTTGAAATAACTCTCCAATATTTAAAAATTAAAAGTTTGGCTGACACCAATATGCCTTTTTATTTGGTTTAAAAAAACCCAATATTCACACACAAAACAATTAATTGCATTTATACATCTATTAAATTCATCTATTAAACACTGACTATAAAAATCTGCATACAAAACCATCATAAAAATCAGAGTATTACTGTATGTTCATGAATTTAGAAGACTATATAGGAATGCTCCTGGACAATTGAGCCCATATGAAAATAATTTTTTTTGAGTTGGCATTCTCATTCACTGTATCTGTTTGTTTTTTATTCCTACTTTGCCAACAGGACCCATCACATGCCTCTAGTGACATATCAATTTTGTAAGACCAACACTGAAAGTAAATATTGGCATTAAGTGTTTCTAATGAGAAAGTTGTGCATCTGACCCTGTAGCTCAGGAAATTGTTGTTATCAAGAATCATGCTGTCATCTGTCCTTAAAATAGTACTGATAAAATACGTATTTCTTTGCCACAGACTTTTAGACAAACCATATTAAAAGAAAAAAGAAACAACAAAAGAAAGCTTAACAGTTGCTGTGGACATGAACCACAAAAAAAAATTCCCACTAGGTTTTCTTTCTGCTACCTTGTTAGTATTCAGCCTTTTGGGAACATGTTATTAACTGTTCCTTGATTTATTTCCATTGCCTGCATTAGCACTGTCCAATATAAACAAACGAACCATATTTGACTCTGTAAATAGCCACTGGTAATCACTCAGATTTGTACAACAGACATATTTCACATTTTCACTGATCCAAACATGGCTAGTGGCTATCATATTGAACAGGGCATGCCTAGTTCTCTGGAGTCTTGCAAATACCCTTTGCCTGGTCAAATCTCTGGCTTCACTAGTAACCAGGTAAATTATAGAGCACACACACCTGGCTTCAGAACTTAAAAGGAACCTTAACTTTATACTTCCATTACATAGGACCGACTGATAAAAATTGTGGATTGAACAACAGTTGATTTTAAAAGGACTGTCTTGAAGATCATGACTCAAACGTTGGAGGAGCTAAGGTGATTGGCAGTGGAAGGAATCACAACATGTGAAATTCCTTAAATAAAAATTTACTGACTTAATTTCACCTACATTACACACAGTAAGTAAAAACCCTTCTTTACACTTCATGTAGAAAGTAGGAAAAAAAAAGGAATCTTAATAGGTCAATCTATTCAAATGGAAAGTCAGCATCATGGCTGAATTTAATGCATGCTTAATCATAGACTGACCACTTACCATCATACAGAAAACAATACTTATATATCTGTACATTAGTCAACAACTGAAATATACTCAATGCTGTATGATCTACATTGGACCAACTGAAAGTAATTTAGAGATTTGCCTGATCATAAATAACAAAATAAAAAGATCAATACTAACAATACCTTTAACTTCTAAGCTGGCATATATATTAAATATTTATAATATTTATATAAGATAAACATGAAATATAAGTATATATATTTAAATATATGATAATATAAATTTAAATTTTAGATTATGCTTCCCTTTACATACTCTATTAAACTGAATTCACAGGAAACCTGTAACTTGTGATAGAATTTTATTTGTTGTTAAAAAGATACATTATCTTTTATTTACATCATACTACATGTTACTCTAACATTTGTTTATGAAACTATCCTTCTGGCTAATGGCTTCTTTATAGGCATAACAAAAAATTGTGAGTATACACTGCAATTTTGTTTCATCCAATTTATGTGACCTATATATGTAATGTTCACAAGTTTAAAAGGACTTGGTCTGGGAAGGGCAGAAAACTCTTCTGTTTCTCACAGAGACCAACAATTTGGTCGGTATAGAGCTGAAAACACCGAACCCCAAAGCAAGATGTCCTGTAAGACTGTGCGTGTCCGGAGAGGACAAGACTGACTATGACTCCAGATGCTCAATACACAGGTACGGAGAGCCACTCTGTGGCAGACGCTCTGCAGAAGCTTTTGAGGACTCCACGCTGAACAAGATGCAGTTCCTACATGAGGAACTTAAGGTCTACACGGGACGATGAGTCAGCAATCAAGTGCGCATGTACTATTTCTAAAGCCTGGGCACCAGCAATACCAAATCACATGGGAGCTGATTACAAAGGCAGAGGCTGCTCAGTGGGTCAGGCTGGGCCCAATATTCTGCATTTTAACCAGTTTCCAACTGAGACAAATGCTGCTGGTTGGAAGACCGCATGCTGAGCAGTGAAGCTTTACATACGTGGCAAGGTGAGTGCAGCAGCAATGAGCTCTGCTCGGTGGAAGGTTAGCTGGGAAAGCCATGGATGGGAGTAACAGTCCTAAGGAGAAGGAGCTCTCCTAGCAGGAAATTCCAAAAATAAAGACATACTGCTGTGAAAATACAAAGCATGGTAAGTAATAGTGAACTAAAAGTGTTCAAAGTATAGAATATATGGAAAGAGTGTCAGGGAACAAGGTTAAAGAAGTTACCTGAGGCTAGGTTGTGACTGTTCTGTTCATCTTTCATGCATCATAGAGTTTATCATAAGAATTGCAGAAATCCCAGAGGGATACTGAACTTTCAATTTTTTAAATTGAATATAGTTGACATAAAACAAATTTAAGGTGTATATGTTAATTTGACACATTTGCATATTGTAATATGATTACCATAGTAGAGATCATATTACATAACTATCCTTTTCTTTTCAGTGGTTGGGATAACTAAGTTTTAGTCTCTCAGAAAAGTACATGATTTTAAGCACAATACTGTTGTCTTTATTCATTACACTGTGCACTAGAGTTTTTTTATTTTCTGGATGGAAATAACAGAGTGCTAATTTTTTATAGAGATAGTTTTGACATTAGCATTGGTAATAGCTTAAATAGGAATAAACATAACCAGGCCAAAGGTAATTTCAAGTAGTTTAAGGCAGAGATGTTGAAGCCTTGGACTACAGCAGTGGCATCTACATGAGGTGAGGAAAGGAAGCCCATGAAAGACATCCACGAAGCTACCTGTGGCACAGACAGGGCCTGTCCACAGGCTCGTTCCCCTGTGCCGCCAGGGTGTACAGATACAGCTAGGGGGTGACTACTCACTTGAGACTGTTTCTTAGACCCTTGTAACACAAAAAATGTACATGGTAGGGATTTGAACAACTTACATCGCTTAAGATTCTGTTTTTGACCCTAGATTTCCACTCTCTCTCCCCCACTGGCTGGAACGGTGACCTTGGAAGTAATGTTGCAGATGAAAGAGCTCTTACAGTCAGTCTCAGAAGAGCTACACTGAGCCAAGCTGCCCACTGACCTGGGCACTTGGCTCAGACCGTATGTGAGAAAAAACAAAGCCAGGCAAAACTTCACTGGCTTACGTCTTCCTTATAATGTGTATGTATTATTATGGGTCTTGTTCCAGCAGCTTGCTTTCTGCTTTTAGCCTTCAGAGGATTTAGTGATTTGAGTCATTGTGAAGAGTAAAGAATATTAGGGATTTCAAATGACCATTTAACATCATGGACCACAGATTTGATGGTGTGTCCTTACCCAAATGGAAGAAAAGCAGAAGAAATTGCATCTAGGGAGAAGATAATGAACTCACTTTTTGAGGGATGAAATTTATGGTACTTGCAGGATATCCTGTTGCAGATACCCAGCAGGTTTTCAGACAAACAGATCTGGATATCAGGAGAACACAAGAGCTTTGTAGAAGCCAAGTGAGACAGGGAATACACATGGAAAGGCTGTACAGTAAGAAGAAAAGACTGTCAGTTACAGGACCTCAGAACAAAACCAATGGAGGAACAAGTCCAACCCAAGGAGATGAGAAGGCACAGTAACAGTGACAGCAAATAGAGTCCAGTGCTCCAGAAGTTTTAAAAAAAAATTAATCTCATAAAACAATGTCAGTGGAAAATACAAAATAAGGTGAAGAACACACACACACACACACACACACATACAGTATGATGTCATTCATACAAAGGCTAAAAATGTACAAAAATATGACATATGGCATATCGCCTAGGAGTACACATATGCACAGTACAAAAATGCGTGAGAATGGTAAATATCAAATTTTGGATAACAGTTACACACTTCTGATTGGGCAGGAAGGAAATTACAATTGGAGGAACAACGGGGAACTTGAACTCTGTTGATATTGTTTTATTTATTAAACTGGAAAATATCTACATGTAAGTGGACCCAAACAGGTCAAACCCATGTTTTTCAAGGGTCAACTGTATTATGGCACAAAAAAAGTGGTTATGGAAAAAAAACAGCACAGAAATCAATGGAATGCAAGCAGTTGGGAGATGTGCCTTGTTCGCTAAAGTTGACAAAATGGGTTGGGATTAGTATGTTTAGATACAATATATATATCCCTGAATCCCTATCAGCAAAAGAGGTACTGGGCAGATCATCTGGTGGTATGACCTAGGAATCAATTAAGTCCCTGGGTTATGAACACTTAATTCCTAAACTGAGCAGAGACACAAGTAAAGGATCATTTGAGAAGATCCTGACAGCTGGTATAATACATACAATCCACTAAGAGGTGAAGAGAGGAATGCCTTGGCTATAGTAACATTAGAACTGGAAATGTAAAAGTCACTTAAATAATCACTGCAGTTAAAAATTCCAAGGATGAGAGTCTACATGTGCCAGACACTGTAGAAAATATATATATACAGATATTTCCTTTAATCTCTATAACAACATGGCAACTTTTATTGCTATGCAGATTTTAAAGGCAAAAACCACAAGCACAGAGACATTAAGTAACCTAGCTGTCCAAAGTTACAAAAGTACTAAGTAGTGGGGCTGGATCTCAAACCCAAGTATAGCTACATTCAAAGGCTATGATCTTTTCACTAATCTTTGTACCTCTCTCTCCAACTGAACTTTGGGACTCATGGACATACAAGATGCAGGGGATAATATCACTGGGAACAGTCTACAGATTAAAACCTAGTGATGTGTGTGTTAATAAAAGAGAACTGGTCTTTGGGAAATAGATGTTTAGATCATTTCTTCCTGGATGTGGGTCTTTGTTCAGTCTAGTAGATGTGACCTCTCATAAAACCACCAGAGGCTTCCTGAAAGTTGAGGAAGGCCTCTGGAGAATTGTGAGAACCAGAGCTGGCCCAATACTCTGGTCTACTTCCTATGAGAATTTGCACCTTCCACGGCCATTAGGTTGGGCTGATTCAGCATCTAAACCACAGATCTGTGAGAGATGAACAGCTCTAGAAAGTCCACTTAGATGTTTGACTGCAGGGCCTGGAAGGATAGACTCTGGGATTTATACACCTTGGTGAAGCATTAGCTTCCACTTTTACTGGTTGCATAACCTTGAATTAGGTGTTTATACACTCCATGCTCAGTTTCTTCATCTGAAAAATGGAATAGTGAAACACATCTCTCTAACAACTACGATAAGATTAAATAAGATAAAGCAGGGAAAGTCAGCATAGTAAGTACTTTACAAATGCTCCCTTTACAAAAGTGTTCATGATGATAAAAACGATGATAGAGAATGAGGAAGAAAAAGAATCAAATTCAAAAATTTAGAGATACTCTCTGAATATCTGCTTTTTCTGGTATTTGTTAAGCAACAGCCTACTTTCTGCTTGGAAGCGTGCTATCTATAGTCAAGGGGAAAAGACATAATATGGGACTCTAGCTAGTTTATTCTTTGAAGGGAAAGAAGTTTGTTCTCTCATTCGCAGATGATCAGTTTTGAAACTTATTTCCTCAGCAGTGTGTCAGATTCGGATTCAGATATAAACTTTAAGAATGTGAGGCAGGTTATATCTGTTCTTTTTTTTTTTTATTGATTCACCAGTCTTGTTTGCTTATTTTGAATATTCCAACTGCTAGCACATAGTTTGGCATGAGTCACGGTAGTTAATTTTTATGCATTCTTGGTTGCTGTAGATAATTTACATTAAGAAAATTCTTGTTGGTAATCATTTAGAAGGTCACTTTTAAATTAGAATAACCTACCTGTATCTTTCTGATTAAACACACAGCACTGTTTACATCCCCCTGCTTCCTGGGAATTGCCCATGGCTCTATTTATAAATGTAGCTATTTGTAGCATTTTCCCCCCCTCTTCTCATTTTTGAAGTCCCGAAAACAATGATGTGTTTAGTAAATGGTAATTCCCAATTCCAGGAAAGTGTGCTGAAACAAGCACTCACTGCTGATAGTATTATGATTGCTACATCTCTTATGAAAGCAATGTGGCAACTATGAACCCCAAGGTTTGTTCATTCTCTTTGATTTGGTCTGGAAATGACCCAACAGGAATCATACGATACTGCATCATTGTTTTCTATTGCCTGACAAATGAAACAGTCAACAGTATAGGACTGATTTATGATACACAAATACACAGAAATTCTAAAGAAAAATTTGAAGATGATGAAGGTACATCGAAAATATTTGCTATAACATAAGTAAACTAGAATATATAAATAGAATATAAAATAATACCTATACTGTGGTTAAAGCTGTATCAAATACTGTTTGTTCACCTGGGATATATGTAAGATTGTCTGGAGAGTTTCCCCAAAATTCAAATGCCTATACTCCACCATAAAAGGGGCCTGACCAGTGATCTACTGGTGATGAGACTGTTGACAATCTACATGCCTTTTAGATATTATTTAGTGTAATGATATTATCAATTTGAAAACACCTTCATATTCTTAAATGTTATTAAGTCACATAGTTATTAAAGTATCACCTCAAAAGAAATGAAAATTTGTTATATTAAATCTATGTTTTTTAAAATTGTCGTTGCCTTAAATAAAATTCTTACTTTGAGTTAACTCACTGGAATGGGATTCTAGAAGCAATCCTGTAAAATATAACGAAGTGGCTTCACTGAATACTCAGTGGGACGCCAAAGGCACAGTGCCTCTAAATATCCCTCCACATTTCTCCAACCCTCCAAGCCGTGGTGCTAGCCCATGCCCAGAGGAAATCTGGAAACACCATGAAGAGGCCCGGAGTCTCTCTCTGTCCCTGTCCACCTGAACTACCAAACATAGGTCACCCCAAACATAAAAGGATCAAGAATGTTTAAGGGTTTGAAAATATTAGTAAATAATACAGAAGTGTTATCATTAGAGTCGAAGTGTTTACACATATGAATGATGAAATGTTGAAACATATATATATATTTATGAGTAAAATCATCAAATCTGTTCTTCTGGAGTTGATCTGGGTAAACTTTCTAAGATGAACACCCCCATGTAGTACACGGTATAAGGTCAAAGCTGAGCCAGGAGGCGGGGCTCTTCCCCTGGCACACCCCAGGCGGGCAAGGAAGGGTCCTCCCAACCCCAGGCTGGCCAGCAGTCCCTGGTGGGCAGCGCATTGATAACAGTGGCTAATTTTAGAACTTCATGTGTACTTTTTTACTTTGTTCCCACCCCGTTTTCTACCTCTCTCATAGTCAATGTTCAGTTTTTGCAGAGTACTTTTGCATTCCTAAAAAAGTTTAGCCTTCAGACACAATGGAAAAACCAACAAACAAGGTCACGGACTTCACCATGCTCAGTTCATGTGGCCCTTCCCCAGATGTCTGACCAAAGGCCGCAGGATTAATAAGTAAATCTAAAATCAGGGGAACTAAACAACCCTTTAATTCTTAAGCCAAACTCCATAGTCACTCAACCAAATCAATTTCAAAGGAATTATTTTAATATCAAGTGCTTTTAAACCAAAATAATATTTTTAATTTTTTATTTGTTTTTAAATGATAAACAATGACCTATGACAAGTAATTAAAAATAAGTTATCCTAAACTATATCTGAACATACTACCTTTTCTAAGACTACTTAAAGAATGCTCTCTTGCAAACTTAGTATTCCCTAGGTAATAATTCCCACAAATTAATGATAGTAAGTATTAAAAAGAAACTTTAAATTTCTCAAAGTTAAAAGAAAAAATTGAAAACATCACCACTTATCCACTTTTGAGGACAGAGATAGATATCATAGAATCTCTTTGTTAATAAATATTCCAATAGTTACTTTGAAAATTTGTCTCTTAAGAGATCTTGACAGTAATTAAATATCATGATCACATGACTACTGTTAATTAGAAACGGTTTCTTGAAAAAAATGCTGTTTTTGTTGTTGTTAATAAATAAATGTAGCTGGTAGTTTGCAAGGCCTGTTTAAGGATTATTAAACATCAGACCTATAAACTTAATGAAAAGGACATAGCAGAGGCTGGTAAGTGAAAATCAGTGAGAAATGGGGGAAATATCTACTTCACTAAAGGTTATTAGATAAAATAATACTCTCAACATTTGTACTTATATTATGTGTAGTAGTACACTTGCATATAGTTATGCTTCACTAAGCATGACATCCAAATTCTTTAAATTGGAATTAAGCACCAACCACTTTATCACCACTTAATAGCTGTGTGACTTCAGACAAGCTAAATAAACTCTCTGAGCCTCAGGTTTATAATTTCTTAAGTAGGGACAATAAAAGTAGTTCCCTCAAAGACTTGTCTTAAGGATTAAATGAGATGGTCTCCATTAAAGGTTTAACACTGTGGCCGGCACAAAGTAAAGCCTCAATTAAGGTCAGTGTTATTATTCAGCTACATTTGGATCCATTAAAACAACCCCATCCTCTGCCACACACACGGGACAAAGAATTAGATTTTTACTATTAAAGTAACCATGCTAAGACAGTTTTATTACATTTTTAAAACTCATGCCATGGTGACAAAACACAATAGCATGATACCTACAAAGGTTTATGATACTGAGGCAAGAGAAGTATCATGTATCTATAAACAACTAATTTTTAATGTTTCCAAATAAAATGAACACAAGCATTTTGAAAGTGCCTTTTGGTTGGCTTGGTTTTCCCTGTGGACGCTCACATGGAACTCATTTCAGAATGAGGTTCTGTAGAAAGGAAGCTTGCCCTTTGTGATTATATTTAGCAAACACTGCAATGGGAAGGGATGCATGCACGTGATAAATGGGGCTTATAAGGCTGAAAAACTCTGAAGGAGGATATCTAGGTTTCCTCATCAAATTTACATTTCCTACAATCAAGAAAAAAATAAAACCTGAAAACATTTCTTCAAATTTTATTATAATCCTAATACTACTAAAGGCATTTTATAATTTCATATGTATACCAATCATTAAATCCCAAACTATTTTTATGCTACCACTTTTAGAAGTAAAACATCTATTGGATTTCATTGGTTAGATAACTTCGACCAAAATGTAAAAATAAGAATTCTAAGAAAATGGTGAACACTGATATAATAGGATAATTATAGTAAAAAGTTCACAAATTTAGGCTTACACTTTGGGCTAGCAGTTAAAGTTATAAAGTGCTGATTCTCTGATTGCTAGTCTAATTGCTGCTACTGTGAGAGAGGAACACCTCTCCATTGCAGAGCTGGACCTGGAGAAATGTGAAGCACTGCTTCTGCCCTGCGCTCAGGATGGGAACTGAGAAGCCACCGGCCACTCAATCCTAGTCTCTAATGCACATAATTTGCCTGGGGCCAATTACCCAGGCAAAACCACACACTTCTGGTTATGCGTAGCACATCATTTTTCCATCTAGCCTTCTAATGATCAGAAATACATGTATATGTTATTAACATAGAATTGGGGTTAAAATGAGTGGACACAGAGGTTCAGACATGGACTCTGTAGAACTACCTCCTAAGCACTTTATGTTTGACATCAGGAGAATTAAGTTCTTTGTGTCCCAGTGTCTTATTAATCTGTAAAGTGGCAATAATAAGTACCTACTCGTAAAGTAACTGTGAGGATTTTATATATCTATATATCTATATCTATATCTATATATATATATATATTAAGGGTTTGAACAGTGCCTAATAAATCATTAATATGCATTTCTAACAACACATGTGAATATTACAATTCTCTTCATCATATGGAGGAATGGCTCCCCTTCAGTTTTAGGGTTTGCTTCTGAACAACTTTTCTTATTTAATTCAAACTAGAAAAAATTTGTTCAAAACCTACTATGTTTGTCAAGTCTTGTATTTTTATACAGTATAAACCTGGGAGGGGCATTATGGAAAATGAAAATATGCTTCAAATTGAAACATCAAAGTTCCAAATTTCTCCTATATAGAAATAAATGTGGACAATATCAGGTTTGAGACAAAATAGGTTCTAATTAACTTAGAGCAAAAGATGCTGGTAGAGGGTCAAGGGAAATGCTTGGTACTGATTTGAAATCACAAAGGCTATGCAGGCCTCAGGTGGACTCAGTTCCACCCACTCGCTGCTTTTCCTTTCCCTGTCCCCTTCCTTCATTATGAGGGCAGCTGGTATCAGCTCTGCAACAGGCTTTCTGCTTTTCACCACTGGTCATGTTGGGAACACCTTAAACACCCATTAACAAAGCCTCTCTTTTCCGGAATCACAACAATATTAACAGCTTTTATTTATCAAGTACTTACCATGTATCAGCCACTCTGCTTATATGCTCTTCTGCATTTTATGCTCATAATGACTCGCTGAGATTAACTCATTATATCAACTGCCATTCAGAACTGGCAGAGCCAAGATTTGAACCCAGGAATTTGCAATGTAGACCAGGCACTCTGATCATTATTGGACTGCTTAATAGGAGACGTTGCAACTGTTCTCTTACATATAGTGTATCCTCAACCTGAGCTACTGGGAGACACCTTTTGTGAGACTTGGGACAGGTCCCATTTGAATTAACTTTCTGAAAGGGGGAAAATGTCTATGATGCTGTTTCTGAGTCCAAAAAATTTAGACTTTTTTGCAGACACAGAAAGCTAAGGTGGAAGGGGCCAAATACATAAATAAAGGGGGGTTTATTATATAGTTAATGTTTAATATTTATTTGAAATTCAGCTGTAATAATATTAACATTACTAAACAACAAAAATACGAAGCTTCAAGGTCAACTTTTGTGTGATTCATTTTATAATAATAAATATTAACATAGGCTAAATTAAATTTTATCTCCTAGGTAAACCAGTATGTAAATCAATACTGTAGACCAGGTTTTTAGTTTCTATAGAAATATAGTAAGAGAATGAATCCAAATCACACCTTTTCGTGGATCTGAATGAACAAAGGTAAACTGACGATGGATTCAGTGCGTGAGGCCTGGATGGGAATGTATGGATCAGGAGATAACTGGTGCTTCCTAAAGTTTACAGAATAAGAAAGAGTTCAAAAGCTAAATACCTAGTTGCCTAGGGTCACAATGTTGTCGATACATGAAAGAAGCAACCTAAATTACAAATGGAATTTTCATTATGCTGCCTACCCTCTTTTCCTGTAGAAATTCACTTAAAAATAGAGCCACTGATTTTTAGCCATAATTCAAATGCATTTTAGATGTTACAGCTCTCTAATAAAACTCCTTTACTTGGTTTATTTGTAGAACAGATAGAACAGATTAATTGGAACTCTATTTCTCAATATTAAATAAGAAGTGACCAGTACTTAGTTAATAATAGGACCATCTCAGACTAGGTTATCATTATCTTTCTTTCTCTTGTGAGCGTCAAAGTTCAAATATCTGACTGAATTTGTAATAGGAATAGATAGGAACACTCACAAAAGAGCTTGCTATCACCACTGTCCAGAGTATATTCCCATAAAAACATCAGATGTTCAGTCAGTAGTCAATTTCTTGCTGTTAAAGATAAAATGAAATTGTCAAATGTGTAGGTGTATATGTATATTTATACCTATATAGATTGATGGATAAATAGATAATATATACACAGGTTTCTCCCACACACTGATAGTATTCCTATAAAACCTTTCAGAGAGTAGTAGAAACTTGTGTATATATATCTTGTAAAAGATCCTTGCCAAAAACCTGCAGCTTGGTATCTCATGTCAAAGCTGATACTTATACTCCTATTATAAACTCTCCTTTAACTACACTTAGAGCAAAAATTAATGATACATACGTAAGTACACAAAGTATATGTATCCTCTTCCCCCAAAATTAATTTGTTCACATAAACCTATATTGAGTATTTGGGAAAATGGAATACAATTTAATTTGCCAACAGAACTGAATTCCTTCCTAAAAAATTCTTTTGGGTTATGATGTCAAATGAGAATCTAATGATTCAATAAATGGTATTCTCTATTCAACCTCTTCAGAATGAACTTCAGGAAAGTGTAAACTCACCTTATAATTCCCAGATTGAAGCCATGGAAGTCCACTGAATACCCCTCCTCCCTCCACTCCCCCCACACTCTGGGGATACCTGTAATCTCCAAACATTTTCAATCAGAAGAGCACAGAATAACCCCAAAGAAGAAAAAAATTGATGATATACTCAAAATATGAGTATTACTTATGTGTAAAATATATATGTCTTCTCAGAATTAGATACACATGTTACTAAACATGGCTAAAACTGGAAATTTTAAAGGTTGAGCATAAAAATTAAATAAACAGTACTTTTAAAAGATTAAGACCACACAGTGCTTATTACCTGAAAATGGAATACACACTTAATGGTGAGATTCTTCATCAAATACATTTTTATCTACCACCTTTCTAATAGTCTTCTTAGGAATTACCAGTACGCGTTTGGTGGGATTTCTGTTACACATGATGAAAACAGCACTGATTTTTGCTCTAAGTGTGGTAAGGAAGAGTCTGTACGAGGAGTGTGAGTCCTGACGTGTGACTGCACCGTGGCAGTACCTTCAATTGGTAAGGTCTTGGCCATAGTCTTTGGAAGGCACTCGATCATTTTGTGAGTGCTGGTTTGAGTTAAAGCTATAAACTAACTGTAAATCTAGGCACAAATAACTGCAGTACCCAACATTTGTTCAAAGCAAATAAACAAATATATTCCTCACTGTTTAACCCTTCCAGGTTGTGGAGATTAGACTCCTGTTTCCAGAAACCTGTTACACACTGGATATGAGACCATTTGGCATACAGAGTAACCTGGACCAATCTATAATTTAAATATTTTATTTTTTAGTTGTTTTTATTTAATATCTATATTTTTCCTTTCTTCTGTATTTTATATAACTGTATTTCTTTAAAATAATGTTAAGATTAAAAATACATTGAATTAATCACTATAATTTTGTCCATACCTCAAAGGACCATCATGTGTATTTTTGAGGTGCAAACTCCTCTCTTTGAAGATCTCTGTCCCAGAGAATGCAATGTAAGCTTCAACCATCTTAAAAATCCCTTGGCAGCACAGCTTTATGATATGTATTTTTTAGTATTCCCACAAAGGTTTTTCAGTATTCCCACAAATGAGTCCTTCATGGCAAGCAAGCTGGTGGTTATGACAGAACAAGAGGCAGGACAAGAAACTGAGACTAGGATATTCTCTGGTTGGAAATGCAGTGTAACTAGATAGATACTAAGTCAACTATACACAACCAGATGTCGGCAACTAAATAGATGGCAAACCATCTGTACTAACAGGCCAAGGGTCTTGGTGAGAACAGCAAGTCAGGAACCGCAGCCAGGCAGACATTAGAACACACAGGCCATAACTGCTCAGAGACCGAAGGTAGGAGAAAAATCAGGCAGGCAGATGAGAACCCCAAGGCACAATGGCAAGGCTTCAGGAACGGTCAAAAGGTCAGGGAGTCAGCAACCAGGAGATCCACTGTGACGAGCACAGAGGTTGGTAAAAGGGCAAGGAAACAGATGTGAGGCCCAAGCAACAAAGCAATTTGATACTGAACCAGTTTACTGTTATGGCCAGGAAGTTTCTTACACATTTCCTATGGGATCCTTTCCCAGAACTTGGCTGATGTGACCCTGTGCATAGCAGCAGACAAATGGGAATGTCCGGAGAAAAGGTGGACTAAGGAGGAGGGACCAAGGAAACAGTCTCCATAGCCTCTACCTCTGCTGGGATGCTCCCAACCTCCTGGAATATTCTCCTCTTCACCCTTAAAATCATGCTGATATCCTACCTCCTCTCTTAGTTCTTCTTAAACTATCACAACGCACTATTCTCTGAATTCCTATAGCAGTTATAGCTGACCCTTGAACAGCGTGGCACTGGAGTGTAGAAAATCCACGTATAACTTTTGATTCCACAACAGCTTAATGTCCTACTGTTGACCAGATGCCTTACCGCTAACATAAACAGCCGATGAACACGTATTTTGTATGTTACATTATCTACTGTACTCTTACAATAAAGTAAGCTAAAGAATATGTATTTTCAAGTTGTTGAAATCTACAAAAATTTTTCTAATATATTGAAAAAAATCCTTGTGTAAGTGGAACCACACAGTTCAAACCCATATTGTTCAAAGGTCCACTGTATTTTATTCTCTAAGCATTTTAATGCAACTGTGCGCAATCTTATTTTTTCTTGTTTCCTGTGTCAGCTTCCCCAAAGAGGTTCCAAACACCTAGAGAACTATTAACTCATGCTACACTTTGAGTTTTAGTTGAATACTTCTGAAATGATCCTGAGTGTTTCTTGGATATGGTGATACCACTCTTTACGTGGACAAAAGCACAGAGGAGCATATATGTAATTTTTAGTATATAGTTATATGAGATCAGGTAGTCTACCTAAGGTAATATAATTCTACCACAGAATTAAAAGCAAAGATGAGCAAATAAAAAAAGCTCCTGCACCAAAATGCAATAGGTAGAGGTTTCTTTCTTCACTTGTGTGAAATATAATAATCAGAATAGAAAATATTGGACATAATAATTAAAATGCTGATTACTATCTATCAATGGATGGATTACCATAACACTTATTTATTAATTTATTGACAAATTCCATAAACAACTATAATATCCTTACTAGCAAATGCCTAGCAGATACTAGGGCAGGTGCTAGATGAAGAGAAGGATATACAGATGAATAAAGCATCATCTCAGCCTTAGAAAAACTCAAACAATATTAAGTATTTCAGGGCCACCTTAATCACCCCAGAAAGGCTGTCCAGCCATTTGATGTTGGGCATGAAGGATGAGTAGCAATTCACTAGGCAAGGAAAGGGGAGAAGTTGTAGGAGACAGCAGACTCCACAGCGTAGATGTGAGACCACTGGAATGTGGGTCTGGGGCAGGAGGGACATGAGAGAAAGAGAAGGGAAGGAAGGTGAGACCAAAGCATGGCTTGGCATGGACACATACACTGTGTTAGGAAATTCGGACTTCAGCATGAAGGCAATGATGAGCCATGGCAATTTTTAAGTGGTAAATTAGTAGATTTTATCTGGGTAGTGGACAAAAATTAATATTTAGTAAGTGATTATTTAAATGCAGGCTGTTACTAAGATAATATGCAAATCCAACCGAATTAATGCATCACGTTGGGGCTTATTTTCTTTCCTAAGTAACTATTTTTTTTAAGAAGTCAGATAATTTCTAAACTGTCTTTGAGAATAATTCAAAATGCGTACACCATTAGATTGAAAGAGAAATGTCCATAGTCGCACCATTTAATGTATTTTAAAATGATGTCCTAATAACTAAGTTGTTGATTAATTTAGACTATTTGCTAGTTATATTTTCTAGATGAGTCTTAACTTTGAAAAAAATTAAGTCCTAGCTGGACTGTCATCTGGGAATTATGGGTCACGGCAGAAGTCACTTGCTGAGAGGTCTGACAAGTCCACATGTGTATCTCCACATTATGTGAGAATATAAATTATTATTTTATTATCCCAGTTATTCATGTCCCAGTGGATTATCTGTCTACCAATTCTGCCTCTTTTTATTAAAAAAATGGAAAACCCCAAAAGAAAACAAACCCTAATCTGCCTACTTCTCAGTTTAGGGTGCATTCTACTTTCTCTATAAAATGTATCTGACGAATGATCCATAGTCCAACATATGTTCCAAACAAAACATCCCTATTCCAAAATAATAAAGTTACTCAAGTAAAATACTGCTATTATTTAAACTTATAAGGAGTTAGCACAACTTTCCCATTTGAGAAAAACATTGCTCAATATAAAAAAAAACTTTCATGTGTATTATAAAACAAACACAAAGAATTTATCTCCATCTGAAATCATGCATATTATACTTTCATGGAAATATTTTGGGGTAATGACTTTCAAATGAACACAGGAAGAATGTTATTAAAAAGAACAAAGATTAGGAAATATACTGTAGCACATAATACTGCAGTGGGGAAAGGAACAGTCTATTATGATCTAATAGGATTTTTCCATTCTTAACTTGGTTAATCTTAGACACAAAGCAAATAAATCATTCTTGGTTTCTGAAAGTCCATGGTGATACTCAAAGGAAATTAATTCTTTTTGCTAAACATGGTGCAGAAAAACATATCATTTAAGTCAATGCAATGAAAATTCTAGATTACTGAAACAAGATGACAAATTTTCGTTAAATAAGGGATTTTTCCATCCTTTTCCAGAAGGTTTGTAACACAAAAGTGATTTTCCAGTATTAAGAAATATGTGGCGAATGTGGTAGAATGGCAAAGGTCTGACAGTGGTGTAATGGAGAGCTTGGTAATAAAGTCAGTGTGGTTGAGAATCCAACCCTTCAAAACTGAAAGCAGACTGCTGCCTTCCAGAAAACCCAGGGGTATTATCACTTTAAAATGGGGGGGATGGGGGAAGAGCCTGATTACTGGTAAAAGTGTGATTAAAATTCTTATCAAACACAGCCACTACATTGGAATAAAAAAGTAATCATCATGTTAAAAATATTTACTTAGAACCTAATTGCACAAGTATAAGTCAGGTTTGCCCTTTGGGTATTAAAAAGCAAAGACAGGCACTTACATGGGATGCACATATACTGAAACATGGAATTAGGCTGGCTGAGTAAATACATGAATGGAAAATGAGATATTAGTATTTCTCAGTTAAAAGCTGTACACTGTAGCATAGGGGCAACATACCTAACTGAGTTGAGGACAGGACAGCTATGGAAAATTACCTTCCAACTGAATAAACCATGTGGCAATAGTCTGGTCTTTGGTCAATCAGAAGAGTTTGATGAAAGAGCTAGGATTTCAAAATCTTTTAAAAAGTTCACAAAACAGGTGTCATCTGTAAGCTTCCAGAGGTGGTGGTGACAGAAGTGATGAGAAGCAACTGAGTAATGGAGTACAGATCAAAGTTGATTGCTCAGAGGAAGGAGTAACTTAGATAACTGGTTGTGGAAAGGAAAGGAAATCAAAATTTGAATGACTCAAACCAGAGGTCTAGACTCCTCTTTCGATTTTTCAAATTCATCTTTAACTTAAGAACAATAAACATTTGATACTCAACAGAAAGACATACCCAAACAGCCTAGGCCTGTGGGTGAACATGTTTCTTCTGAAGCATGAGGTACGTGCACTAACACTGCATGGATGGGAGCAAATAGGTCAGAAATGGTAAAAAAAGAAAAATGGGGAAAGAGGTACATCACGATGACAGAAAGTACCAAACATACCACGTGGAGCTGGGGTAAGCAGAGGACGAAGGGATCCAGTCTGATTCCAAGGTGTGAGAACAAGGATCCCATAGTCAGGACGCAGCCCATTGTCACTGACTGTCACATACACCTTCCATGCCCAGGGTTTGTGGCTGAGTAAACAGACTGCCAGAATCTCTGCATCCTTCCTAACATATGTATCATTTATGTCACAGAATACACTTTCCCGCAGAAACTATGCTATGAGGTGGTGAGGCTTCCTGAATAAAACACAGAATCCAATGTCATCCATGATATTGCTGGGATAATGTGTATTGTTTAATAAGAGAGAAGTGGACATCAATTGAACAACAGTTAATACCAAATTGTTGAGCTATATACTTTAATTGAAAAATCCATTTTATATCCTAGAAATATATTTATTTTTATATCACAGCCATACTATGGATTTAGGCATCTTTGGGGAGTAAGCAAAGGTGTCTAACTTCTAGTTAAAAAAAATTTCTTGCAGCCTAAACACCTGAGTATGGTCGAACTGTTAAAATGCACAGCAAATACAAATCAGAAGTTGATAATTGTGTAAGCTGTCTGACAAAAGTCAAATGCGCTCACACTCCTTACCAAAGGGAGGGGTCCTGGGTGCAGAGGTTTGGAGGCAATGGAGGGAGAGCTATCTTCTAACACAAAAGTCATTTTTCAGTAATGAGAAATATGTAGTGCCTGTGGAGCATTTTAGCAGTTCAGCCATACTCAGGCTGACTTTCCCAACTTTGGCCCAGATGAATACTTGATTGTTGTCATCTCTTACTTCCAATGGCCTGAAGCTGGCCAGAATCTGTGATACTCACTTTCCTAAACAGGTAAGGTCAGGACTAAGATGAATCCAACTGCCATGAAATATTACACATATATGAATGCTCACAAATTAATTTGTTAAAAGGACTTTGAGCTGTGGTTTTGTCCTATTTAAACGGCTATCAAATCAATTGACAACTGGGTTTTCTATTTTGGTCTAGTGGCCTAAGAGAATCCTGGGCAGGAACCAGCAGAGTCCTAGATGTGGAGAAGGTCTAATGCCCTAGCCACAATCTGACCGAACTTTGCAAATCTGAGATTAAAAAGCTAGTAAAATCCTGAGGAAAAAACCAGCAAAATCTTAAAGAATGGGGGAAACTTCTGGAGCGAGAAATTAACTCTTTCACATGGCAATGAAATTCTACAGGATAATTAATGGTGTGGACAAGGAGAAAAAAACCCATAAGAGTAAATTTCCCAAACCTTAACAGTGACTTATTCTGGATGCTGGTATTACGACAAACTGTTATTTTATTCTCTGTAATTATTTTGTACGTTTTAGTTTTTTTAAAAATGTGCTGCTGGGTGGAAATCTATGCCTTTAACACTTTGGTTCCAACCATTCTCCTCCTTTCAAGATAAGGATCACAAAACTCAAATGCCTAGAAGGCCCAGCCATTAATGTGAATGAGTGAAGCCTGCAGGATGGGAATTGAGTCAAACCAGTGAGTACATCCTCATATCTAGAGGCAGATGCTTCTTAGCACCAGCACACAGCTGCTCCAAGAAAATGCAGGTAGGGGTGTTGCCAGATTTTAAATGTTTTCAGTACTGAATATCTGGATTTGTGTTGAAATTTCCTGATTTTTGAATCTCAGCAAATGATTCAATAAAAATAATAATAATTCTGTGAGGGTCCAAACAAAAACATAATGGGCTTTCAGGGGTGATTCATCAAGTATAAGGTACATGTTTCTTTGTTTGTTTTGTATACGAACTCATATTCACAGTAAAGTGTGAGAGCACAGCTCGAGATTAAAGAAAAGCATTGTAGTCTGTATATAGAAGTCTGGGCAATCAAGCAATGCCTTTAAGAGAACTTTTAAATCCTTATCTAATAGAAGACATTTCTGAATTATTGCTTCCTGCTAGTGAAATGTACTCCATCCTATTTATAATTAAGTCTCTATCATATGTTAACAGATTAAACAAGATTAGTGGAGTGACATCTTATATGGGGGTGAGGTGGTGTAAGTTTACTAAAATAGTAAATCAAAGTAGTATGTGTGTCTGTCTTAAATTTATATCCAACATGAAATCAGTGGTGAGGAAAGGTGCAAGGATTAGGTGAGACAAAGAAAGGAAACCACAGGCATCAGTCAGGACAAATCCAGAGTAAGAACTCTCTCCTCACGAGCTGGCAAGGAAGTCACCCCAGAAGGTAAGTTGATAAGGTCTATTAGGTGGAGGACAGGGGGATGTTAGCAGGCCCAAACTCCACCAGGCCAAGATGCAAGTGGCTCACTACTAATACCAGACAGTTCCGGTGAGGTAGACCAGGAAGGGGCATGGTGGGGGAGTAGGAGGAATGGATAGTGAGAGTCTGGCAGGTACAGCAGACTGGCACACCACCCATGGAGGAACACCAAAGTCCATTCAAAGAAAGGAGAAAAACAAAACACATCTGGAGTGTAAAGATTAGTGGTAGGGTGCAAAGAAAGACAGTGAAATGAGGCAGAGAGAGGTAAGTCTGAATTCTTAAGATACGTGCTGAGGTCAAGGTCAGAGAAGAACAGTGGCTTGAAGTCAGACCCTGGGAAACAAACAAGAACGCAGGCTCTTGGTACAGGAAGAAAGAGACTAGTAACAGGCTTCCAGATTCAGCCAAGTTTTTCCAACTTTGTTGCTTTTGGCCAGCAAGGAGATGTTTACCTGTTAAGGGCCAATGGGGTAGAGAACATGACCCGGGAGAGATATGTAGAATGATCTGTTCCCTAAGTAGAGTGGAAGCCAGAAATATTGTCCAAGGGTCTAGAACTGACCTGGAACAAAACAGTGCATCTTCACTGCAGGCAAGCCAAGTCATGATTCACCTGCCAGTGAGTTTACTCTCTAATATGTTTCTGCTGGAACCCAGCATTCAGGAAGTTCAACTGTTTCATTTACTTTGCAAATATGGTGTGATCAGGAAACTATTTAAAGAAAGTGTTTCAAAAGAAGTTTTGCAGAAGTACCTTTTTTATAGGTCATGCATGACCCTTGTACTTCATTTACATAAAAAGGCATCAGCAGAGTACCTTCCATCTTAAATCATAATTGATTTCCAAGAATCAGTGCCACCATTCCAGTTCCTTTGGTTCAATTACTCTGAACCAGTTACCAGTATTTAAACTTACTAAAGCATGCCTGAAAATCAGACACATTGAAAATACTAACCTACATTAAGCTGTGAAACTTCTTATTCAGAAAGAAAGCAACTGTTTTGGTATAACAGATCCCAATGATGATATTCCTGTGAAAGTGAGAATACAGTAATGGGTCAATATTGATTAAGGGAATTAGGCCTTTGAACTGGTCTGTTTATCAAGATTTATAAACTAATTTCTATGACCAGTATGAAATGTAAGAGCTAAATTAAAATATGTTAACCACTTAAAGGCAATGAAATGACCATTGATGACCTAAAAAAGGAGACTGAAGTGTGAGAATCCTCTACTTTTTGGAAGAACAATAGGGATTGAAGTCATCAAAAACTCTTATGTTCTGGTTCTGGACATAAAGTGTTATCCATTATTTTGTCCTTTTCTACAAAGGATATCCAGCACCAAATAGTCAAATACGACCAAGGGAAACCAAGTTGAAACTCACGTTACATTTTATAGTGTTTTCATGGATTAATGCATATAAATATACCTAGCGAGAATGAAATTGGAAAGACTTGCAAAATCAATACTGCACACATACAAAAGAAGTGTTTCTTAGGGGGTATGTAAGCAGTTCTGTTCACCTAAAACAGGTAAAAACTTATTTTCAAACTGATTTAGCCCTTTTATAATATTAAAATAGTAGAATGCAAAATGGCCAGTTACCTCTTGCGGGCAAGAGAAGGGGAAACCTGGCTGTTAGTGATTGTTAATACACACTGAGTGCTGATACTTCACTGGCACAGTGTTAAGCTTGCAGTACTTCAAGGACTCTGCATATGATGAATTCAACTGCAAAATACGTGTGCATTATATACATATATACTTACATCTACACTTTACTATTCCAAACACTTAACATTATATTATTCAAATTTTATAGCTGATGAAACAAACACAAAATTAACAAGTGGCAGATCAGGGCATAAAGTCCAGATCTCCTTAATTCCCTGTCAGTACAGAAAATCAACTGTTTATCCCTTGCCTTTCTTTCCATAGGTTAATTTACATCTGCCTGGAATAAATTAGTTCATAAGATTAAATTTTAATTTGTATTATAAATGTGTCTAAATGTACTAAACTTTTTGCTAGCTCAGTGTCATTCTGGACTTTATTCTAGTTTCTAAGGTAAGACATTTTCCCCTTTAAAAAAACATGTACACAAACAACAAACCAGTAAGGAGTTTTAATGAGAAGTCGCTATTTCAGAAGCAAAGACATGAAATAACTCAGTCCTTAAAGCAAGGCTACACATTTCATACCTGCCCATAGATTAGGTCAGTGGACTTCACAGTCCCCCCCCACGTGTTGGTCAGCAAGATTGCGCCACAGGGGCACTTGGTCTGGCCCTGGCAGTCCCCTCCTTGTGCTTTTAATGCTGCTTTGGACTGGTGCGGTAACAAAGAGTTCAGGTCAAATGTTTTTATGGGTTTTTTTTCTTCTCGAGAAACCATATTGCTTACTTTTCACTGACATGGGATATTTATTTTATTATGTTAGCTTCACTTGAAATATATGCATCCAGAAGCCACACAAACAAAACACAGCAGTCAGGGACCAAGTGCACTGAACGAGTGTCAATTGTTGGAGATATTAGCTACAAATGTAAATTGTTTTCTAACTCTAGTCTTAAGAATGAACCCTGATGCTTACACAATGAGTAACAAATAATTCACTGTATTCACTGTAACGTCAACTTTGTTTTTAAATTTCATCACTTCAGGCTAAACTTCTAAGTCCAAGAAACACAGAGGAAGAAATTTCTTTCTTTAGATTTTCTCGCAATAAATATTTAGAAGTATCTCACAAAACAACATTATTAGATTTACTGCATATAAACTAATTTGTGAGAGTTTTTAAAAAAGTATGTGGTCCAACAATTTACATTTTCAACTGTGGTAAAATCCACATAGCTTGATCATTTGATAGTTAACCATCTTGGAGGCTGGGGTTCTGGACTGACCTGCACCCCTATCAGCACTGCTGAGCCTAGACACATCAGAACATACCTCATTCTAGTGAGTGGCACAGATCTATAGACAAAACAATATCCAGTTCAACTATTTGCACAAAATTAACAGATAAATGCAGTGTTCAATTAGAGAAAAATGTGGATACTATCCTTTCTGATATGCTACTCCTGACTGCTTGCTGGCAAATGCCTTATTATTTTGGCTGTATGGTCCATGTCACAATACATCTCCCAAACCAGAAACACCAGCAAATTAAGTTATTTCAACTCTCAGTAGCCAAAATAATGCTATTCTCATCAGCTAGTCCTCTAAGCTGAAATGTACTCTGCTGAAAAGAGGCAGGTAAGTCTATGTATTTATTAAACTGAGAAAAAAGAAATGTTAAAGTCTAAAGACATGCTGTACCAAGGCCCTGCCCACCTCTTGACCACATTGTCTAAGGCTTCCCATCTTGTTCACTTAGCCAACAGCTGCACCACCCTTTTTGTTGGTCTAGCATTCCAAGATTATTCTAGCCTCTGGGCCTTTCTTCGCTCTTGCTATTTTCTCTGCCTAGAATGTCCTTGCTCAAATCTTTGCTTTTCCTCTCAGTTCACATGTCACCACCACAGTGATGCCTTCTCTGACTCCACATTCCTCCAACTGATCTTCACCCTAACATTTCACAAGCACTTAGCTAAAGTGTGCTTATTTACCCCTTTATACCTATCTCAAATGCTCAGGCATTTACACCCAGAGAATAGAGACCTTGCCCTTTTTTGTTCATCACTGGGAACATGGTTTCCTAGCCCTTATTAGAGACTCAATAAATACAGATTAATGTAATGAATGATTAAAACTGACGTAATAAAGGCATTTTGATTTAAGGATCAATAAAGATATTGTTCCTTAACACTGACATTCCCCATTTAATCAAAACTTAACCTGAAGAAATTGAATATAAAGAATGAGCTAGGCTCCACATTGTAAAGACAGACACCCTACCTCTGCAAGGTGTTGTGTCCGTGTTGGTAAATCTATGCCAGTTACACTCAGGGAACCCACTGGAGTCTAGGAAGTCAAAGAACCTTGCAGAGTCAGTGACTAATATGCTCTTAACAAAGCCATGAAATATCAGTGAAATAAAAAATTATTTTGAGACTAGAATAGTCAAAACTTACAAGTCTGCTCAGTTTTGTCGCCTCCCCGCCCCTGCCAACCCTTACCTCCAACAAGTGAGTCATCAACTCACTAAGCAAAGGTAAACTATTTCACTTACTCGTTTTTATATGCTGCTTTGTTTTGGGGTACAGATCAGTAAGAGCAAATGAGGAAGTGGGACAGGGATATGAAAAGAATAATGAAACTGAACACGGATCTAGGAGCTTGAAGGAGGTCTGAGAATGATGAAAACCTTTGCAAAGCCTCAAGAGTCTGCTGTATTTTTCCTGGGGACAGCATGTGTTACAGGGTAGGGCACAATCATTTTACTGCCAAGTTTTTTTGATGCTGTGCTCAACTGAGGTTTCATGGTTTGCATTTGGGGGCTTATTTTGAGTCACATACTCTATTATGTTAATATGTGGGAACATCTATTAATATTTTGAGTCTTTAGTAGAGTTTAACTAGGCTATAATTTAGCTTTAAATGATCTTTTAAAATAATTTCTAAGTGGAATTTATTTTTACACTCAGATCCTCCTCTTTATGTCTCCCTATACCAGTTTTCAAAGCAACATTTTCAAAGGAATTTTTTAAATGTATCTACACCTTAAAGTTTGGAAATATGTGGAAAAATATAAACAATACAGTAACAATCTTCAAAACAATTTTTTGCTAAAGTAAGGCTTGAAAAAAATAAACAATAAATAAGCTAGTCTCTTCATTTAATGTTTATTATTAAGCATTCTTAGTAAAAAACTACTAACAACAGATTCAGATTCTTTTATAACATGAAGTTTGACTAATATAGATGGTTCTCTTTTGTTCTGAAAGTCTTATATGTACTTACATACACACTAAAAAGAAAACACGAAGGGATGAAACCCACCAGTTGTAACACAAAGTTCTTGAAATATACAGGACATTTAAAGGAAATACAACATTATTATTTTTAATGGCTGGTAGTAAAGTATTAAATAAATATGTGCTTTTAAAAATCATTATTCAATAAGTTATAGGACGGTCATATAATCAGCCTGTAAATTACATCAGCAAATGGATGCAACTAAAGTGGATATTATGGAGTGATTATACAAGAGTCTTAAAACTTGCTGAAAAGTTTGATTTTAAATAGCCCATTTTGTGGAAGCCAACTTTCAAGATGGCCTTAATGAGGCCCACCTCCTAGTACACTCTTGTTCAGTCCCCTCCCACGTTGAGCAGGGTTGTTCTGAGTCACCAGCAGAAAATGGGAGAAAAGATGGCATGCCATTTCGAAGATGACTGGCATTCATCTCGTTCATACTCATTCTCTCTCTTGTAACATCCACTCTGTAGGAAGTCTGATACTGTATTGAACAACCCTATAAAAAGGCCAAAGTGTGAGGATCTGACTTCTGTCAGTAGTGCCAGTGAGGAACTAGGGGTTTTGGCCAATGATCACCTATGTTCACCATCTCAGAAACAGAATGTCCTGCTCAGGTCAGCCCTTCAGGTACCAACTGCAGCCCCTGCTGACAGCGTCACTGCAACCTCATGAGACAGGCTAGGCCACAACCACCCAACTAGGCCACTCCTGGATTCCTGACCCTCAGAAATAAATGTCTGCTATTTAAGCTAAGTGTTGGTATAAGTTGTTATGCAAGGACAGATAACCAATACGCATATGGTCTTGCAACACATTTCTCTCTCTTTTCCCATCTTGGCCAGAAGCCAGTCAGTTAGACAAGTTTTGATTGAAGATTATGGCTGGAAATAAGCTGTGTTGTGGACATTCTTCAAGGACTGAATGAGTATATGAGAATTATTTAGACTTAGTATCATTTTTACTGCCTGTGAAGTATTAATGAAAACAGTCAATAAGCAAAAACATATATGTAAATGTCTTAAAAATGCAGATGCATCTTGTATGACAGTAAACTCCTCAGTGGTTGACTAGAAATGGGGTGAAGGATTACCAAGAGGTAAGAGGGAATTTTGGGGAGTGATGGATATGTTCACTATCTTGACTATGTTCACTTTACAGTTATATCTATATGTCAAAATTTATCAAACTGTACACCTCAGATGTATATATTGTTTTTCAATATTTCAATAAATATTTTAAATATATGATTACTGCAACCACAATTTACCTAATTTTCAAATTAACATGATTTTTAAATTAACATGATTTTAAAATTGTCAGGTCTGAATGATATTAGACTTTTGTCACTTCATGATCTGGGAAGTTAAGAGCCCAATATTTTTATTAGATATTATTTTATCCGTATATCACTAAAACAAGTTTTGCAAGCTACTGCAAAACTGTACTGGAAAATTTCAACCAGAATGCTAGTACAATTGAATAGAAAATCTTCTCAAAATAATAAAAATTATTATATGAAACACAGAAGTATGAAGGAAAGGTAATTTCATGCTCACATGAAGTCTTACAATGGTAAGAAAAGTGGGTACTTCAAAGCCAAGGCACTGGACAAATCTATGACTGATAATTTTTTAAATCCACAAAAGATTACATGAGATTCTTCCTATAATCTCATTTAGAGTTCTAGATAACTTTTTAAGGAAAATTCACTCTTTAGCCTTTAAAATACTAATGGATAAAATTTAAATTGCATTTTTTATTCTGAACTCATAACTTTTCAACATAGACTGGAAAACTAGGTGATATAATCACATGTAATTTGCCATGTTACAATCAAAGTATCCTTATTAAGTTAACTAATTATTAAAACTATTGCCTGCCCAAATTAAATGTTACATATATACAGATATGCAATGATGGCAGGTAGTTTATGGGACTTGCTTCCTTACATTAGCAATAACATATACTCTACTTTAATAATATACTACAGAAACCATTCTAAAAAAATTAAGAAGAAATGTACTAGTACACTATATCCAAGTAAAATTTTGCTGATATAATTAATTTTGGTAACAAATTCAGTAAAGCATTTAAAATGGAATCTATAGGATATTATTTTATCACACCATAATCATCCTCTATTGTCAGGAAGCTGGAGTTTTTTCCCATTTTTGCTATTATTTCTCTCCAAATATATTTTCCATATTTTAAAAATCAGTTGAATGTTATAATTATTTGAATTTTACTATTTATACTTTTTAATTAATATTTTACTGTAATTTTCTCATAGTAACATGTACATTATTTCCTTAATTGATGTTATTTAGAATATTGTTATCACTTTTTATCAGTTAGCTATAGGAAGGTGACTTCAAATGAAGGCTATTTTAAGACAATATCTTTCAGTTTTGTGTGACATGACAGAGCATGACTACTCTTACACACATATCTACTGGTACCTACTTTTAAAGATCCTAAGAAAACCAATCCCCACCCCCAAAATAAATGAGAAAGCACATCCAAAAAACTCCACCCAATCAAAAAGTTTGAATCTCAAACATGATTACCAGTTTGATAATAAAACCTAAACTTTTTTTTAAAAACACATGAAATATTGAAAATTATTATGAAAATGACAAATAATATAAAATATAACCAGCTATTCATCACCCAGATATAATAAATGAAAAATTCCCAAATTCTCTTAAAACTTTTATCCCTTAAAGAAATAAAATATTACAAATACGGCCATACCCTATTTTCCCAATCCACTCCTGCTGCTTCCTCCTGGAAGTAAAAAGTGAGTCCCCTTATATTTTCATTTCATATGCTTTTATCAAGTATTGTATATTTTGATTTGAGCCAAGAATATTAATGGCAATTCCAAGAGAGGCCAATTAGAAAAGATTTTCAACTTCATTCTTTATCAGGAAATGCAAATTAAAATAAAATAACAGAAAGATATTCTGTCACCCATCAAACTGGAAAAAATTAGAAGTCTGATAACACAGTATTGGTGAAGATGAGGATAAATAGGAATTTACACAGAGCAAGTAGAAGTGTAAGTTGGTATAATGCCTTTAGAGAACAATTTAACAAATGTTCAGTAAAACTGAACATGTTTCTATGTGAATGGCCCAGCAATTACCCTTCTAGGTACCTACCCATAAGAAAGTATCACACTTAGTCCTCAGGAGATATGTAAAAGGACATGTTAGTAAATGTAATAGCTAACACCTGTACAGTGCTTCGTACATGCCAGGCACTATTCTAAGTCCTTCCTAAGTTTTTCACTCTATTATCCTCATAAGATACCCACCACCTTACAGATGACTAAATTGAGGCACAGAGTTTTGACTTGCTAAAATTACATAACTAGTAGCGGTGGAGCCACAAACCCAAACAATCCACTTCTGGAGTCTGTTAACTACTACTCTCTATGGGTTGCTGAAATTGTATGGGTCACCGTATGGAAGAGTGGAAGTCGTTAGAGAGTCCATCAAGAGAAGAAGGAACAAACACACAACAGTACATTCACACACAGCAGAACAGCACAGCCAGCAAGATGCGTAAGCCAGACAGCACAAAGCAGTTTGCATCCATTTCAAAAACCTATCACAGAGAGAAAAGGCAAGATGCAAAATGATCTGTACTGTGTGCTACCTATAGTCATCTTCATGATTTATTTCCACTAGTTAAAATAGTTAAAGCAATCTTAGGCTACATTAATAAAAATAGAGAATCAAGAACAAAAAAAAAAAGAGGTCTTCTATTCCTTTTGGTGTTAAGGACTGACAATACCTAGTAATGTATGAATTCTGGGAACTGCAAAAGTGATGAACTAGACTGACTCCGCAGTGAGCAGCTGGGATGCTGAGGGACTTTGCTGCTGTTTGGAGCATCCATGCAGTGTCTCCAATGAGGGAATCAATCTGCTACGTGCAAAACGGAAAATGTTCTTCATCATCCCTCCTTTTCACCATAGGCTTCCCATCCTAGTATGTGTGGTTCTACACCTGAGATAATCGAAGACAATTACTTTCATACAAAACATTTATAAACAGTGTAACAATTCACTTAATTTTATATACATTAGATACGGTTTTCTCAAATACATGGAAGGGTTTTAAATACTTTTTTTTCACACAGAAATATTTATAGAAAACTATGTAACAGGAAAAAAAAGCCTGGCTACTTTTGTATGACCAAAAAAAAGGTGAACAAATGACTGGGAAAAAATGTGATCATTTTTATCTCAGAAGATAAGTCTACCAAGGGATTTCCCTCCTACTGAAAGAGACTATCAACAAAAAGCAATCTCTTTAAGAATATATGCTTAAGGGGAGATTTTAGCACTGAAAACAATTACCTCTACAAGGTCATACAGCATTGAGCTTTTCTTCCTCACTCCACAACTGAACTTTCTCTGTGTGATGAACAAGAGAGGCCCATAAAGAGACCACAATGTTGATGTTAGTTCACCCAGGTCCTCAGCCTCCGCCGAGTAGGATTGCTCTTTATGGAAAAGGAGTTAATGTGAAAGACGATCTTTGTTGAGAAAAGACCAGTCTAATAAAGACAAATCTTTGAAAGATGAAGAAGTTAAAGTGAGCCCCGACACACAAGGCTAAAGTGTTAGTTTTCATGGAAACTTAATGGACAAATAAGGGGGATATATTAAATGTTAATTACTCTTAATCTTAGCTGTTAAAAAATGCTTTAGGTTTGGGTGTGGCAACTCCTTTTGAAAAGCGTGTTGGCACTCCACCACAGCCCTTGCTATGATTTCTTTCCAACATGGGACACACCTTGTTCAGAAGACAAATGACTCATACGAGGCCACAATCCAAAATGTGATATTCAGCATTTAACTCGCTAATGATACCCCAGATGTAGCCACAGCTTCTACTATGAGAAAAATAGTAGATGGGGGATTAAAAACCATGGCTTCTCTATTTCACTAGAATCAGTTGTGCAATAAAAATAAAAATACAGTGTCAGATAAGGTAATGAGGAGAAAGGCCACAGGGAGGTTGTGAAAGTGTGCCAACATCAAGAAACGTTACTCAATATTTGTACCACTTAACAAAAATAAGCCAAGCATAAAGGTGAATGTGGCTAGATAAGAAAGGAGAAACAAAGGTAACAACTCTAAGAGTGTAAGCAAGGCTTTACTACAATGATTAAAATCACCACTACAAGAAATACTCCTTTTTGCTCTTAGGAGCTCACAGCATAGTTATTGGGGCAGAAACCCACACAAATTATTTCTGGTTAACAACGAAATTATATTATCATAGAGTTATATGGGGATCAGTGTTTTCACGAAGTTCATTTTTCCTGCTAGAGGAAGAAGAATTATTTTAATGCTACCCAGTTTCACCAGTCAAAACAAAAGTGATGGAACAGATCTCATGTACATTGAACTTTGATAATGTACACTGAACCCCCTTCAGGTATCTATGACTTCAATAGAACCTCATGGGGAAGGCCATACTCAAAATGGTGAAATTAAGAGCACAAAAATAAAGAGTTAAAGAATACTTCTTAGCTGTTCTTGCTTTCATAACCTCCCTCAAGTGAGAGCATCTAGGCAAAATGGCCACATAAGACCTATATTTAACTTCCGGGAATTTTGAATTTTTAAAAATTGTGGTACAACAGTCTTACTGTGAATTATGCAAGTAAAGGAAGTAAGTGTTGACTAGTTAATGTTGTTAAATACTTACAAATATACAAAAGTACGACAGATGAGGGGTGGGATAGACTTGAATTACTGTAACTCCATGGCAGGTTTGAGTCTGTAGGTTTCCACTTTCAATATAAAATCAGTTGCTTTTAAAAATCTTACCCAAATTCTATTTCCCATCTAACATTTCTTGGCCCTACATTAAAGACAAACAAAAAAAACCTAACCATAATTCATTTAATAAATATCCAGTGATGCTTACTATTGGCCAGCCACTCTTCTAGGTATGAGTGTACAGGCATGATGCAAACAGCCACAGTTCTTGCCCTCTTGGAGTAAATTTCATGAGGGAAATAGAAATGAATAAATAAATAACCACAACATGCCAAGTATCATAGAGAAAAGGAAAAATGAACTGAGAGAACAGTACACGTTGAGGATGAGGAAGGAATAAACAAAATGAAGGAGGGTGTTGAGGAAAGCTTCCCTAAGACAGTGACAGTTAACCTGATTGCTGCAGTGAATTAAGGAACCTGCAATGTGAAAAGCTAAGGACTGGAGGAAATGTTCTTGGGGGAAATGCTAAGAAGAGGCCCCAGCACCCACAAAGGTTCCAAGAGAGGGGACCTTCAGGGAACCAGGGAAAGGCCAGTGTGGCCAGGGCAAGGTCAGCAAGGAGCAGACTGCTGGCGGTGGGGGTAGACTGGCAAGGCAGACCGAGCTGGCCATACACTATCTTTCCAGCCATATTAAGATGTTTGAGTTGAATCTGAAGAGTAGAGAGAAGCCACTAAAGGGTTTCAACAGAGGACATTACATGACATCTTTAAAAGCTGACATCGGCTCAATAGAGAACAGACTGGAAAGGAGCAAGCAGACCAATTAGAAGCCAATTTCAATAGTCATATTAAGATGTGTAGTGGGTTGTACAAAAGGCAGAGGATAGATTTGGAAAAAAGCAGATGAAGTCATGGCATAATCTGGAGGTAGAATCAATAGAACTTGCTGATGGATCAGATACTATTGGGTGACACAAAGAAAGGAATGAATAATGCTTGAGAAACTCTGGGAAAGATGGTTTCAATTACTGAGATACAGAAGACTATGGGAGGAACTGGTTTCAAGGGAATCTTAAACATTTTGTTTGGACATGTTAACTTTGAGAGACCTATGAGACATCCAAGAGGATATATTAAGGGGAACAAAGTATATAAGACCAGAGCTTCAAAGAGTGGTTTGTACTGGAGATAGAAATTTGCAAGTCATGAAACACACATATGGTCCTTAAAGCTATAGCTCATGATGAGATCACTGATGGAGAGAGCATGGAGTAATACTTCTATCATTTTAGTATGTAGAAAAACTTCCTGGGGAGATTCTGATTCAGTACGTTTGGGGTGGAGACTTAAATCTGCATTTTATAAACTCTCTAGCTGAGTCTCATACTAGTACCATTTGTTAAATATGGCTACAGAGACAGAACATAAGTAAGCCCAGTAGTAAATCGAGAAACTCTAGCAAGTGGTAGTTGGCCAGAGTAGTTGTTTGAGAAGTTGAAGCCAGAGACCAAACTGGAGAGAGTGGCCTATGCAATTCACACCATTTTCACAGGGAGACTAAATGGTATGTATTAGGTACTACTAGCAGGTATCTGGTCAGAGTTCCTTTGAGCAAGCAGCTATAAAACACTGCCAAGAGAAGGACTGCAGAATAGGAGGGCACAAGCGCTCTGTGCTTTTCAATGAATCTGTGCTTTATCATTATAAGAAGAAAATATGGACAGTATCAACAACAGGACTGTTGATGCCTTCTAAGTATAACTACTGCTGTACTAAAAACAGGAGGAGTGGGCATCTTGGGATTAGTGCTGGTCACGCTGGAGTTAAAGAGACCTTGACCAACCTACTTTGATTATTACTGAAGGTAGGAAGTGAGTACCACCGTCTTCTCTCCTTTTCTCTCCTGTCACATGCAAGTCGCCTCAAGACCCTAGTACTTGTTAACTCCTTAAAATAGGCGAAGAGATGTAGGACCAGACAAATTAAGAGGCAGATTCATTTCTATCTTTCTCAATTTTACATTCTATTAGCAACTCCTTTCTTAGCACTCCTTATCTCCATACCATATGGTACCTGCTTAGAACTGTCACCATTCCATCCTTACCTGTGTCAGACACACCAAAATTCTGAACTCTTAAAGCTACTGAATTTCTCCCAGACTTGGTTAATAACCAGTTGGTCTACATGATTATTATATGCTATTGGGTTTGTCAGTGCCCACAAATTTGCATTTTAATGGTTTTTATGAATACAAACTTGAATTTGAAGGAGTTAGACTACTGTTGGAGCATTCCTATATTTTTATGGAGAAGATAATTTTAACAATCCTTAATCAACACCCACACGGACTGCTATCTATTTCACCTGTAAAGTCTCAACAATTTAGTAAGTCTGAGTTAATTACCTGAGAGTATACAACCATTAAAAAAGACTTCCAAGAGATTATAAACTGCTTCAGAAAGCTGATTTCATGTTATGGTATAGATAAAAGAAATCTTAAACAGGAAATAGATCTATCAGTCTGCCTTGTGAAAAATCCACATAAAGCCAATTATTTTCTTTATTAAATAATAAAGCTGGAAGCAGCCCTTAAATGAAGGGCTGCAAATCAAAAACCATCAGGTACAAGGCAATCAACATAATGTGCATAGAAACCAGATATAAAACAACATGGGGTCAGGAAGTCCACAGCAAACACTGTGAGACCACACATACCACAATTGTGGTCCAACTTGATCTCCCAGGACCTCAGTGTCCTGGCACTAAGTTCCCCATGCCATTGTAGAACAGAAAGTAGAGTTGCTCTGATTGCCAAGGAAATAAAACATAGTATCAAGTAGGGTTTACCACCATCCTGGGCTTCAACTTTCCAGGACTGAAAGGTTTACTGGGATGCAGAACTTTTCAGACCTAATACCACAACAATCCTGGGGACAACTGTTCAGCCTAAATCAAGATGATTACTGCTTAGTGCTTTGGAGCTGCGGGAACAAAACAATGACAATGTGGGATCCAGTTATTACAAAAAGTTGAAATTGGTAGCTTGGTCTGAAAAACTGCCAGGCACATTAGGAGGAAGGCAGAATCGTCACCAAGATACTCTCCAAACAGCAGCGAGAGTGATAAGCAATCAAGGTCGTTGGCACCTGCTATACATCACTGATATCTTTTCTGTGTCTCACACAAAACAACGCTGTGAAAATGTCCTAGCAGGTCCTAGAGAATATTATATGAAGCAAAGGGATCAGAGGCAATTTAGTTGCTCAGTAGTGTTGAAACCATTATCTGAAGTCAAGTGAGGTAACTTCCGTAACTTAAAAACAACAGGATAATTTCATAAGCATGTAGAGAAAAAATGACAAAAGGAATAGATTGGTTGTCTACAGTTGGCGGCTCTCAAATGAAGGAGATTTTTATTTGATGTATTTGATACAGCAAGTACTTGGTAACACTTGAAGACAACTTCAGATGTCACAATTGGGGAGCACTTAGTAAGTAGGGGCCAGAGATGGTGCTAAACATCGTTATAATGCACAGGATAGGACAGTCCCTTGCAATAAATTTTCTGACCCAAAATGTCAACAATGCTGTGGTTGAGAAATCCTAGTTTAGGGCCATAAAACTTTTACAAAAACAACTTGGTTAATGCCAATAAGGTTGAAGTGCATGGAAAGTACTTTTATTCTATGAGACTGACTCCTAAATTGACAAGAGACAGAAAAGGGGGACTCAAAGGGGAGCAAAGAGGCAGAAGAAATGCTAAGGATAAGGCATTTAATAAGGGAGAGGAAGGGGACTCATCTATCATGCCACAACCTTTCTGCTCATTAGGACCCCCCAGCCCCAAATCAACACCTGCAGAAGCCTGTTACTCTTTCCACTCAGGAATGTGGAGTTCTAGTTACTACAACTCAACTCCCCACGTCACAGCTCCAAGAATAGAAGAATGAAATGCATAAGGACACATGGAGCTGTCACCAAACGCAGGATAACAATGACAGACTTGAGGTGGGGAGTCAGGAAATGAGGGTGTGAGACGGTGAAGTCCCAAAGTAAAAAACAGAAAAGTGGCAGTTAGGGATATTCTGCAAGTGCAAATAGATCTGAGGGGGCCAAACGGAGCAAGCTAGCATTGTACCAGTACTGCTCCCAGTTAAACCCAGCAGCTGTGAAAGGGAATTATGTACAAGAATGACCAATTCATAAAGAGACCGTAATTCAAAATGAAAATCTTCGAAGTATACTAGCATTTTCTGCATACTTTAATGCTGGATTGTACACTTGCTGAAATAATAGGAAACTGAGGGGAAAAACATCAACCATCAATGTGTATTTGCTGCCTCTCAAGCACAGAATCCTCTTCAAGGCCTATTCTAGAAAACAGAAGCAAGATATGGCCTTCTTTCTTGTTCCAAAAGATAAATATGTAATTTTTAGCATTCTATTACTAAATATCTGCGAAGGTTCATCTGAAAATAGAAAGCAAACATGGTTCTTCACAGTCATATCTTGGACAAACAAATCAATGCAGAGCTAACAGAGGCTAAAACAGTTTTAGGGACACACCCACTAAGATTATGTTCCAAGCCTAAACTTTCAAAACAGAGATGGAACTTTTTTCCTACTAAACTGCCTTTTTGAAGGCATTACTACCAAAAACATCCATCTTAATTCATAGATCTCTAGTTACTAACAGAAAAATATGTAATAAGGTCACAGCCATTTTTTAAAGTGAATATTTTTAATTCAACATGATCTGAAGGGCCTGGTAGTCATTTCTGAAATTTTTAAATCACAATTTGATTCATGTTAAAAATCATTTAATTGTTATATGTTCACTAATTATGCATTTATGTATTAAAAACATCTGTGTACTTTGGGAGGCTGTCTCTCATCTTCCATTAACTTGATCCATATACCGGTGTTTCCTTAGAAAAAGAAAAGACATTCATTTTCTGGATGTGAAATGCAAACACAGTGAGCAATGCATCATGTCCAAGCAGGCAGGTAATGAGTGCATCCAAAGGCCTGTCTGGGCACAGGTGGAGCCTCCCCAGCCAGAACAATAGCTTTCTTGACAATTTTAAATAGGAAATATCACAAAGAGGAACTTTTCGAAGTCCATTGTGCAAGATATACATAGATCTATGTGTCGTGGAAAAAACAGGCTTTGCAATGAGCCAGATGTAAGTTATATTTACAACTTCATCAGTTGTAACCCAAGAGACTGGGGGTAAGTTTGTCTCTCCAACTGTAAAATGGGGACTTACACAAGGTAAAATACCTGGTTCTCAAGAGTACTCAATAGTGGTATTTCTGTTCTCCCTTCCAAAATGCATTAGAAAGACACCAAAAGAAGCACTCCAGAGCCTTGTAAAACTGCTTTAAAGAAGGAGAAAAAGTCTGTCTTTTAATATAATTATACTTAACCAAAAAAAATCTATTTTAAAATCTAGAAAAAACTTTCCATTTGGAGGCAAACATACTAATGGAAAAGGTAGTTGCTCTCACACCTATAAGAAAATCTGCAATTTTCTCCCATACATGCATTTTAAGATGGTCTTCCATTGGATTAAGCCTTAGGAAAAGTTAGCTTGTAGTCAAAAGTTAAAGATAAAATTGCCCCCATATTTTATGACTGGTGTCTCTTCTTTCTGATTTCTAATTTTTCAGATTTGTTTTTCACAATCTGCATTAATACTGCAGGAGCTGCTGAGAAATATTACAAATTTTGAACTTCTCTCACACACAGTACCAAAACTTCATCCTTTACTGTGACCCACTGGCCAAAGTCCACCTTTCTGGAGTTATCCAAGGAGATGAATTTTATGGAAAAATACAAGATTTAATAAAAAAAAGACCTTTCTAAGACTTTTAATGAAGGTTTGTGATCAGACAAGTCTATTAATTGTAGCACATTTAATGAGTAGTTAAATTATATTATTAACAGCCCAATAATCAGACCTCTTTGCCACACACACAAAAAATGTCGAAGTAACAGGGTCATAATTTCCGGCAACACTGGTTACAAGTGCTTTGGTCTTAGCTGTTTTTTAATTCTTTCTCCTTAACTTGATTAAGCCAGAAATAATGAGTAAATGTGAACCCTTCCTGGAATGCATCATTTAATTTCTTTTCAAAATTGCACAGGTGGAATCCAGCAGTTTCTTGGCAATGTACTAAGACAGGATCCAAGAAATACAAAATATTCCATCAATTATCAACTAAGGATAAGATGCACAACAAGGTTCTTCACATTGGTATTTACTCTCAAAGGTCTGATTCTGTTAAAACGCAGCCCAAAATTCATCCAGCCATGAAGAGAAGGATGCATCACTGAGCTGACTATTGCCCCAAAGATTGAAAGCAGTGGATGTCAGAACTCTAAGTATGCCATACAACCACAGGGTCTTAGAGCAGTCATTGATCAGCAAAGGTCATTGCTAACATCTACCCACTTTTCAGCACAAGCTTACTGATAAGGATAAGAGACTACTAAGGAATGGGAAATTTGAGATTACTATTATAGTGTAACATACTGACAACATTCTCCAGAAAAGTGACATATTGGTATGGTGACTGTTGTAACCAGCTAACAAACTGTGTAAAGCAATAATCTCTTGGTGTTTGGACAAGCTGAGGTAAGAGTGGCTCCAGACAGACCTGATCATGTCACTTCTTTGACAGAAACCTTCTGGAAAGTAGAGCCTTAACATCTAAATTGAGCTTTCAAGGTTTCCCACAGCTCATCTGAATCTGCCTTGCCAAGCTTTCTCCCCTCACGCATGTCAGTCACAATGTCCTACTCTGGGGTTTTGAAAACACATTCTGTACTTTCCTAAACCCAACATGTCACTGATGCTGTTTTCTTAGATCAAAATGCTTTCTCCCCACCGAAAGGTACACTTCAACTCTGTTTAAATTTCATCTGTTTGGCTAAAGCACTCAGTAGGTTTCAGGAAAATGTGAAGGTAGCTGCTGTGTCTGACACATTCATGCACATGGGACATACATATGCATGCACACAGCTGTGGGTAGTTTAGTGGATTTAGATGCACATGGGTTCAAATTTTAGTTCTGCTTTGTAGTTAGGGCTTCTAGGGCAGATTTAACTATATCTGTGAGACTTAGTTTACCTGGCTATAAGGCAAAGATTGATAATGCCTACTGAGAGCACTACTGTGAGAATGAAATGAAGCAGCATATACTTAAAAGCCTCCACACTGTAACAGGAGCTCAGAAAGAGTATTATTAATAATACCACTACCTCTCTAAGAATTATATAAAAACAATTTTTTAAAAATTGAAAATGACTTCATGCAAGAATATATTTTAACTGAAATAACACTTTAAATAAATGTGACTGACCATTTAGGAAAATGAAGATACAGAATCAAACAAATCAAAGCAGCACAATTTTTAAAAAAATTAAATATCAAGAAACAACATCAGACCTTGGGAGGAAGTGGGAAAAGGCCATTCTTCCTTTTATATATATATATATATATATATATATATATATATATATATATATATATATATATATATATCTCACACATTTTAAAATTAAAAAAAGAATTTAAAAACTTGGACAAAATATCTTGACTGCTTTACTTTCATAATGTCGTAACTTATTTGTTCTTCTGAATGACAATTCTTTGTTCTTTCCTTTTCAAATTTGTATCTCTGTTTACTGATACTTCTCTTGTTTTCAAAACGTACCCAAGGATCATTTTTCAAATGTATCTGCTAAGTGGGTTTACTTGTAACTGTAAGGGTCTATCTTTCCCATGGACCTCTGAACAATTTTCAGAAATGGTAGGAGATGGGAATCTTGGGTTCCACTGTAGAGAGTCATGAAAGTGAGGTTGGGGTTCTTTTTCTGGTGGATGCTCCCTTCCCTTGCTCCCGCTTGCACACTGGGAGTGCAAAAACAAAAGCCTTATTTCAACCATGTTTGAGTCTGTGACCTCATTTCTACAATGCCTTCCCCAAGCCATTCTCCACTTGAAAGCTGAAGTAGGTTCATTCAGGGGAAAGAATTACTCACATAGAGCTGCTCAATGGTTTCTTATCCTATTTCTTCCAGTCTGTCTGCAGAAGGAGACCTGACAAATGCAGTTAAGAATCCTTCCACTCAACTAAATTATCATCTGCAAATGGGGAAAAGCATGTATGTACAACAAAGAATGTGTGACAACTACATCACAGCCACGTAGCTGATTTCTTACATCCCTTGTTTTTTCTTGTTTCACATCTATATAAATAGCACCAGCACTCCTTACATCATAATCTTCCTGAGGACATGACTGTGACTACCTTGGGATCTGTTAGTCATTATAATTATATGTTTAATCTTACATAGAATTTATAAATGACTGTGAACATAAGAGGTTTTTATTAAACGTATATATTTGACTTTTCATAATTACTGCTGAAGAGTCGTATGAAGGTGCCCTTCAGAATGAGATCTCAATTAACAATTAGGACTAGCTGCTAGGGGATCACTATTTTTTTAAATTTATAAAAACAGCATTCCAACAGTGTTCTCAACCACTTACTTTAGCCTTCTAATTCCATGCTAAACCAAAGTGGTAAACAGTTTCTTTCTCAAGTCGCTTACTCTCTCATGGCCACCACTGACGCAGACATCGGTGGGGAAAGAGGCCTCTGAGGATTACGCGGTGTGCATTATACGCAACTTGGCAGCCACTTGTAAACTCCAAAGAGAGTAAATCAAGTATCAGTGACCAATTGTGAAGCTGAATTGCTTCCTTTTTTCTGGTTTCTCACAAAACTGTTTGAATTCAGCTTCCCCTCTTCCAAAAGGCAGCCACCCTGACGGAAGTCTGTTCTCTGAGACTTGTTTCTATTTAGGAGAATTGCTTATATTGTTGTTCTCCAGCCTATTAATAACTTTGAGAAGAATTACACATTCTGAATTTTAAACACAAATATTTTCCTGTGATCTTTTCACTGTATTTCCTATGCTCTAAATTCTGTCTTTACCTCAAGAATATGAATTCCATGGTAAAATCACAAAGGGTAATACAACAGAAAATACACACAGGATATATTTCCTACAGTTACACAGTTGGAATTATCACAATTTCATTGTGTTTCTTTTCCTGAATTTTTGTCCCTAGGGTTTACATAAAGAGCCTAAGAAGTATAGCATTGTATTAATATTTTTATGTAGATTTAAATACTGAAATATATAAAGCTATACTGATTTATGCCTTTATGGGTCTTTAACAAAAGAATACAGTAAACTGTATTTGAAGTTACACTGAAAAATACACTTTGTACCTGATTCACTTTTTCTTCACTTGAACTAGTAACAAAAAGTTCACTGTAGCTGTTTTGAGAAATTATTCTTTCAAATATGAAATAGGTTTTCATCTCAATGCATAATAAATGCTTCAATTTCTAAGAGTTATTACTCCATGATCAAGAACAAAAAAAAAGTTTTTTGAAACCCTACTGACATGTTACACAACAGAGACTTCTGATATTTTATGCGATAGTATACAACTGGATAACTTGGCCTTTCCAGATTAGAATATTTAACATATTTATAAGAAAAATGATGATGAAACATGAAAATCTATCTGTGGCACCCAATTCTTACCCCATAAAAACCTGTAAGAAATTATCATTTCCTGTTATTTCACCAAACATCAGTTTTGCTTCGGCCTGGAGACTACTCTCCATTTCGCCCAGGTGTGTAGAAGTAATTTTCCTTTCCTCATCATCAACCCTTAACCAGCTGAACCAACCCGGAAGTCTTGCAGAATAAACAGAATATAATCCAGTGCAGAGCAGTCCTTTTTGCACCGCTGATCCTGCCAGACACAGCCCATTCCTGTACCTTTACTAATGTCTGTATTTTAATTATATGTAGATTATACCTGGTGAAGCATTCTCATCTCTATAAAGATTTTCCTGACCCCACCCCTTATCTTGGGTAGAATTAACCTTTTTTTCCATTTTCTTGTTCTCACTGTATGCTTATACTGACTGCTATAAAATGCCTATCTAACACTCCATTACATTCATTTATTTACATGTTTATCCCTTTCCTAGTACACTATAAATTGCTTGAGGATCTAAGCTATGTCTTATTTATCTTCATGTGTGTGATTCCTAGCAAAAAGCTTGATATATTACATATGACAATAAATATTTGCAGAATGGGAACAGTGAATGGCTGTTGTATATGAGGAGATAAATTTAAATTGGACTTCCACAAATATGTCAGAAAAAGTCCTCTTCAGATTTTTCTGCTGCTCTAAAATGTAAATGGGAGTGGGGAGATATGCATGCTTGCCCTCATCTGACTTTTCTGTATTCACACAGTCTTCAATAATTAACCCTGACAGGCATTTTCAAAAGCACAATTCATAATCCTTAGAGTTGAAGGTTGCTCAAGTGTGGACTGTTTATACAACAGGCCATTTTTTTTACGGGGTCTTATATGAACCTAATGAGTTAACAGTAACAATGACCATGACCAGATTTAAAACTGGCAATCCAGCCACTCCGATTCCTGGGGTTAACCTCTTAGACTCCTCAGCCTTTGCACCTCCATAGAGTGAAGAACCTGTGTAAGTTAATACCTACATACCTCTATTTACATAATTTAAAATGCTTTTATTACCCTTCTAGAACAAGTATTTATTGAACACTCCTCTAGGCAGATTCAAAGAAGCAAAGAAAACTATCCAACACTTGTACTTTCTATCTAATTTCCAAAGTACAAAACCATACTCCTTAAATGCAAAGACTTTCATTTTTGAAATATATTTTTGGGAGAGAATAGGGTTTTGCGATTGTTGTACCTCATTAACTCGCATGTTTTCAAAACACCAGGTATTATAATGAATGCTTTCAGCTACTCATAGGTTAAAAGGCTTTTGGGCTGTGGTAGCAGATACAATAAACTCACAAACTAACAATGGTTTCATCATAACTATAAATGTGACCTAAACATGGCATGATTGTTCATTATGTCTAGATGTATCATAGTATGTTGCGATATTTCATCTCAGCCCTAATTCCAATTCTATCGATGTGACAACCTTGTTACTTATACCCTTATTTTAATGGCACACATTACTTTGGCACTAGAGACATTTACTAGTTAACTGTTAATAGAATTAGCAATTACAGTTAGTTATTATCTATCTTGAGTGTCTACATGCAATCTCAACACAAAATTGTATTCCTTTGGAACACAGAAACATCTTAGTTCAGAAGACTTTTTTCTGCACTCCCATAGTTGTTCTCTCATCCTGAACCTCGTTTCTCAGTAACAAGTTAATAAAGCTGCTCTGAGAGCTAAATCTCTATGCACATACTATGTTCACAAGATTCAGAGACCTTCACATTTCCTATGCAACTCCCTTGCAGAAGCAACTACCCGAATCAGGAAACTGGTTTCCAAAGCTGGCCTTTGGAATTAGACTTCTAATTGCACATCTCCACTGTGCTGACCCCCTTGTCATCTGCTCCTATGGGTTTCTGAAGGAAGGAGAGCCATGTAACAGGCTGTGGAGAGGCGAGGGTGTTCCTGGGAGTTTCCGATCAGAAATCAGAATGTATTTGAACATGAAGAAAAATTACAAAGCACAAGTAGGATCAATATTAGCCAGATTAAGAATTAAACAGGCTCTGGTGGTTGGCCTGGGATCTTACCTTCTTTTTATAATTATTTCTCTGTAAAAACTAACTCTGAATTGAACACATTTAAATTATAAATCAAGATTTGTAATGCAATTTTCTTAAAAGTTGTAGACCACTACAACATTACAACTTTCTAAGAATATAAATAACCTTTTTTTGTAAATTCTGATTCTTCTTTAAGGAATTGAGAACATAGAAGGAGCTTATTTTCATGAGAGGTTAGTTTAAAATTGCTGAAGAATGTTTTTTAGAAGCAAGCCTACAATTCCCTTTCACCTCATTGTTTTTCTCATTATTTTAACCAGTTTTTATTGGAACTTTAGTATGTGCCAAAAAGCTCTTTATGGATGCTAGAATAACACAACAATTAACAAGATAGGCAATTCCCAATCTGATGGCGTTTTCGTTCTAGGAGGTGAGAAGTAAGGAGTGAGGAAGAGGACAGAATACAATAATGAATAAGAGAGTTCAGATACTGATATACAAAATGAAATAAACATAACAATGATGTGATATTAGGGGGCAGGGGCCCTTCTCAGGGAGGCGGTTCTGAGTGTGAATGAAAGATGGATGAATGAACACATGAATATTAGAGCAAAACACTGGGGCAGAACTTCCCAGGCTTGGGAATGAACTGAAACCCAGAACCAGGACAAGAAGGAGGTGGAATGCTTAAGGAACTGAAAAGTGTCCATTGTGGTTGGTGCTGGGGGAAGGGCTGGAGATGGTAGGAGGTGCTTTCAGAGTAGGCAGGGATGACTCTCAAGGGTCTGTTGGATGGAGGTCAGAAGTTCCTTCATTATGTACAACAGGAATTCACTGAAGGATTTTAGTTGGGAGAGTGACTTGAGTTGACAGTCTTCAAACAACTACTCTAGCTGCTGAGAAGAGAACAGATTATAAAACCACAGGGAATAGTCTGGAGGCTACTGGAGAAGAGAGATGGCTTAGACAGGCTTGATCAAGACAGAGAGAAGGGGCACGGTGGGAATACACTCCGGAAGCAGTGAGATAAAATGCATTCAATTACCAAATACAATTAACTCCTTGCATATTTTTTAAAAAGAATATCCATACTAAAATAGTTTTAAAATATGCAAAAATTGAATATATCAATTAGAGGCTGACTTTCATTTAAGTTTAATTTCTGTATCCCAGAAGGGGCAAGGACATAAACTGGGTTGAGGTGGGGCTCAGAGGTGAGGTCTGGGGCTGCTGTGGCATTCTTCAGCTTCCACACCAAACTCCATAAAGTCAACTGAACATGCCAACTTCTGCAGATGATTTTTGGCCATGAAATGTACTTGGTTGTTGATATGTGACATATGAATGTTTAAATTTGGCAATAACATTCACCCTTATAACCAAAACATAGTGCCTGAAATCAAGTTCCTCCCCATCCCTGGCAGAACACAGAGTATATGTTCCTGGGAGACAGGATCCAAATGGGGCTTGGCTACAAAGGCGGTTCTAGATGGCACATGACTAACAAACAGGCCTAACGGCGAGGCTGCTCTAATGTTGTAACTGTTGTCATTTAGACCCTCTTAGTTACCTTTTGGCATAGTATATGATATTAAGAAAAACAGTCTCTGCTCAGGAACTTTAGGGTCAATTTGGCAGATAGGCAACTAAATATAAGAGACTCAGTAAAGAAAGGAGCTAAAGTTGGAAGACACAACTTCCTGGCACTTACATGCATTTATTTACATATATATATTTGTAAATTTGAAAACCAACTTTGTAAGGCCCCATCATGAAAAGATTCATAAAAGGAAGCAAGACATCAGAGAGGTAAAAAGGAGATTGAAGAGAAGCCTACTAACATAATTATTGCACAACTAAATGTTAACCATACCTCAATAAAGCTGAAAAAAAAAATGATTGTGGGGATGGGTACACAATTCTGTATGTATTAAAAGCCACTGAATTTGATGCCTTAAATGGGTGAAATGTATGGTACATGAATTCTCTCAACAAAGCTGTTTAAAAAAAAACTGTCTGCAAGAGCCCATGCTGTTATGTTCCATGGCAGTGGATGAAAGGCGCCCCTGAGGGGTTCTGAAGGGTCCTTCCCAAAGGGGCAGAGAGGGAGGTGAGGACTTTGGAGTTGACAGACCTACTTGATATGGGATCTGGGGCAAACAATGTAACTAACTTCTTGGGGAGTCTCAAATTTCTCATATGCAATACAGAGATAATAATGATTATCTCATAAAGTGTTGCAGGGATTAATGGAATGATGCTTATCAATAGCTTATGGTTTTCCTCAGGAGTTTCATTAAATAGTGTTTCTGTTTCTGTGTTTTAAAAGTTACACTTACTTCAAATTTCAAATGTATACATATATACATGCACGAGTTCACACCCTATCCTCACATACACACACACACACAGCTTTTTAAAAATGGGCATATATATGTGTGTGCAGCTGTTAAAGTTGTAATCATTCAACACAAGCAATAAAGGCACAAACACTTATAAAACCCTCGAGGTTGGGGGAGGGGGCATTCTCATTTGAAAAATATAAACAAAGCCAAATGACTATAGTATCTACAGATAACACTGACGAGAAAGAGAAGAATTTCTAGGACACTATCTAGTAATAGAGGTGTGGTAACAGCCGTGATAGAGTTGATTGTCTGAAAAGGGTGGTGCTGAAAGAACTGCCACCTCCCCTGCAGTTGCTTTAGGAAAACCTCAGGATCAGAGAGCCAAGTGTGGTTTTCCAGGAGGTGCTAGGGACTGCCTGACTCCGCAGACCCCAGTGGGCCTCTGCAAGGCTGTGGGCAGCAGTATTATTCTCTGCCCTTGTTCTTTGTCCCCTGGCTCCCCAGACTGTATGGGGAACGTGGTCTTTCACTCTCCTACCAATTCTGCAAGGCAGACAGTCTTGTTAGTTTTCCACTGGTTTCTCCAGCACAGCCCAGGGACATTACCCCATTTGTCTTTTATTCCAAAACCGGGACTCTTCCCCCTACACTCCACATTTGTTCGTCAAAGTTCTTTAGAACCATCATTAAATCTTCATAAGAACAGTTTTTCTCAGATACTGGTTCTCCCTAGTTAGGGACATCAAAGGAAGCCTTTTAGAAGTCAAGGGTAGTTTATGTTTCTGAGACTGTAACAGAAGATTCCAAAGCAGTGTTTTCTGGCAAACTCTGGATTTGCCTCACAAATTTTCCTAGTAACAAAAGCTCCGCAGCAAACATGATAATGGCACTGGGGCCTTATTCAGCATATTACTCACTCTTTCTGTTGCTTTGCTACTTCAGCACTTGGGAAAGTCTAAATTTCCCAGTAGTGTGACCATGATACTATTTTTGTATCTTCAACATCCACTTATTTTCAATTTAGTGAGAACAATCTACAGTTTAGTGGAATTTTGAAAGCTTGCTGAAGAAAAGGAGCTTTAATATGTTAAACCTTAAAAATATTATAATACTCATTACTAAAATATTTAAAGACTGAAAAATGGATTAATATGAAGTCTATACTCAAGAAGAACACAAAAATAATGGAATTTCTCCTGAAATTCAATACTTGGATCAATATTCAAGCTTCACTCCATTTTGAATAGCAATGTTGTCTTAATCCCTCACATACTTGTGAATACTGTGATATTAATATTTTCAGTTGTAGATAGGATTATAAAATTATTTGATAATCAGGAGTTACAACTCTAGGTCATGATCAATTGCAAGTTCATGAAGAATTCAATAAAAATAATAAGAAGAAAAATGTTAAGATCAACAAAGAAATTTGGATTCAAGACATGGGGGCAAAAATGCTCAAAACAGAGCTCTAATCTTCTGGACATAACACAACTAGGTCAGGCATGCTAGGCAGGCTGTCATTTGCTTGAGGCATAAAAATGTCAAAGCTATCAAAAAATATAAATAAAAACAAGGACCACAGAGAAATTTACTAATTCCTGCTACCCTTTCATTGAATTTCTACAGGAAGTTCTCTTTCAAGAAAAGTAAAAAACCAACGTTGAAAGGTAGGGTAGGAGCAGAGACCTGCGCCTCCGGCCTGCCCCTACTTCCCTTCAGCAAGCTCTCTAGGACCAGAAGCCACAGGGCCATCCCCTCTTCCTGGGCCCCACTTGCCCCCTTCTCTCACAGCCGGACTGCTCACAGGTATGGAGGGTATGGGCTCAAGCAGCCCCTTTGTTTCCTTCCCTCTCCACTCACTCCCTAACCTTTTATGCTTAATTTTCATCTTCTCTCTCCAAGGTCTCAGGGCCTTTCTCTAGCCGTACTTGACGACTAATCTCCCTTCCATTTGAAATCTTTTTTTCCTTCCTTGGCTTAAGAAACTACGCTGTTATTTGCTCCTAATGAGCCTTCTCATTTCACATGGAACAGTGTTTTAAACACATGGGTTTTGGAGTCAGACAGACTTGGGTTTGAATCCTTCTTCCATCCACCACATCCTACCCATGAAAGTTAAGATAAGTAACTGAACTTCTCTTAGTCCCATTCTTTCCATCTATAAAACAGGGATAACAGCGCTCATCTCATCTGTGGTTATATGGAGTAGATAAGGCAGCACATGGAAATCACTTAGCTCAGTGCCATAAAGGCGAGCCCATAATGACATCAGCTATGTCTATTCTAAAACCGCAGGTTCTCTACAACATTCCTCAAAGAACCTAGTTTACAGTGTCAAGGCCTCTATGTTTATGTAGCTAACATCTGAATCATGAGCTTAAATGTGCTGTGGAAACTTTAAACCCAATGTCCAAAGCTGCATGTATCCCTCTCCATCTATTAAACCTTCCAGCCTTTTCTATTTAAGTCAAATGAAACTGCCAGTTTCACAGGTACCTTAAACTTGTCTATGTCCTTTGGTGATAGAGTAAATCTCACTAATTCCTGACTCAAGAGGCAGGATAGGTAAGTGATTAAGAGCGAGGACTGGGGCCTGGCTGCCTGCATGCAATGACTGGTTCTGTCACCGCCATGTGTGTGACCTAGGGCAAGTAAAACATGTTTGTGCCTTAATTTCCTTATAAAATAGGAATAATATTAGTACCTATCTCATAATCCTTAACTCATATAAATCTTACCAATATTATATTAATATTTAATAAATAAAATTCACAATGTGGCCTTTTTATTGATTTAAAGAGAGAAGTGGATTTGAAAAACTGTCCTAAAGCAAAACAAGGGGTTGTCACTAGCTCTCATTCCCTGCTTTGAATTCACCACTACCACTGTCCAAGTCACAACCCATTGTAACCAGATGACAGAAAAGCTGCTCATCTTGCCTCTCTAAACGTTTCTCCCTAATTCCAGCCTCTTGGCTAATTTAACCCATTTTTCATTTATCTCTAATTGCCAGATTAACCCTTAAAAATACTCCCTTTCATACGTGTCTTCTTAGACTAGCTCCATCGTTGCCTCCTCCCAGTTCTCAGATCTGATGTTGGCTTCTTTATCTATGCAGCTGGCAGGCCTGACCTAGGTGGAACTCCTTAGGTTCACTATAACCTCCATGCCCTTATTCTTATCATTTTTCTTGCTTAGAATGTGCCACGTTCTAACCACCAGGCAGATTCCACTTGCTACATGGAGCCTTTTCCAGCTGAGACCCCCATCCACAGCTTATATACTACAAAAGAGATCATCTTCTATGTACATGCTGGGCTTTCACCATGAGGTCACTGTTTTAGGTTGTTATGTATATACTTCATGTGTGCATATTTTGCTATCTCCCATTACACAATCTCAAAACTGTGCATATGGTGAGCAGTGACTGAGCTCACAGATGAACGAGGAACCTCACTTGGGATAAGCAAGGTTTGCTCTTTTTTGTTTGTTTTAATTTCACTATAATTCTATAAATTCACTATAAACTCATCAACATGAATGTGATAATATTTTGGCCACACTAATATACACACCTAAATTAAGAGCAAATAGTTTCAAAAATTCAAATTAAATGTATTCATTAATCTCTATATGAAGAAAAGGTACAACCAGACTTCAGATTTTTTTTTTGTATAAAATATAAAAATAAAAGCCTTACAAACTTAAAACCATTCAAATGGAGGCATTCACATACTCTTCAAGGGAAAAAGAAGTATCTGGTTGGGGGCTGCTTCCACTTTTTTCCCACTGGTTTATATGTCCAAAAACAACACTAATAGGTTCTGCCAAGTGTGAAATGCTATGAAAAAGACCAAAATAAAAGCCTAGCATATACTATGAGTTTGCCTGTCTAAGGACCTTTCCTTTCCTTAGTCACACAGATGAGGGGGGAAAAAACGAGAGAGAAAAGGAAGCAGTGGCACGAGTCTTTCCTTCAAGGAAGAAAGATAAATATTTGTTAGTAGTTTCAAAGGCAATGGCACTTTAAATAAAAGTAAAAAATTTAGATAGTGTAATTTCTTAAACAAATACTTTCTTACAGCAAGAAACTGGTTGACTAGGTTGCAGACTCCAGCTGAGCAGAAGCAGGGTGGCAGCAAGACCAGAGCCGCACCTGGGTCACACGCAGCCGACCTTGCCCCCCTCACAGGCGGCTGCAGGAACCCACCGCAAACTTACCCACTCAGCATGTGCTCTTCAACACGATGCCTACATCACAGTTTAGGAAGCATGTTCCTAACGCATTTGCATCTGCACTAATACATAATCATAAATGTTCTACTAAATAGTGACTCTTTGTGCTTCTCAAGTTCCCAGTCCTCAAAGGAAGACCCAATTTTGATCCTTGTACATTAACTCAAGTACTTTTTTTTTTAACACAAGTAGAAATAATAAGGGATACTCAGGTTAACAAGTGGTTAACTAAAACTTCCAACCAAAGAAGAATCTGTTCTCATGAATGGATTTATTTTACAATTTCGTTAAAATTTAAAATTTCTATCTCATTCTGCTTCAATGGATAAAAATATGCTTGTTAGATAGATACATGTTTTGTGACTTGACACACATGGCCCTTTCTTGGGCTGGTAGCCTCCATGAAACAGTACAGGTTGCAAGGAGAAACACCAGGCCTTGTAGTAGCCAGACGGAGCCTGTATTTGAGAGGTTACACACGATTTTGGCTTAATTCATATGCAGTCAATGACTTTAAAGAGTCTCAAGGGTAATAGATATTCAAAGTTAAAATGACATAAACTTCAGGTTAAAGCAGAATTTATTGGCAGAAATATTTGAGCAGCATCTTGCTTGCAAAACAAAATTATGTAGTAAAATGACATCCCAACATGTTGCAGAATGAGGAAACTGGACAGGATACTGACAGCCCAACTTTTGCTAAATTACAGAGAACAGTCCTCTGAATTTTAAGGCAAGTCTGTTGTTCTGTTCTATGGAGAAGGCCGATATAGCTAAATCTCCCACACATCCAGTGGCAACCAAAAAATTAAATTTAAGTATTTCAACTTCTCAGATATTCAGTGACATCTGGATTCAGAAAATGTATAGACTGGCTGATATATTTAATTTCTACACACAATTTTTTTCTACACAAATTTACCCTTCAGTTTCAGAAAATGTGCTTTAGCCATACAAAGAAAAATCAGAGAGAAAAAAAATTTCCCCTCTGTTAAGTTTATTAACCAGAGTAAATGCTGTTCTATCTTATCATCGTGTTTTCTATGAGGAGACTTCTGTTCTTTCTCTAGATTTGGAGGACTGCTTCTCTTGACAGAACCCCCAGAACTGAGAACACTGAACTGCAAACTTGTCCTTTGTCCTAGTTGTTTACCAGCCTTATCAGGGTACACATGGGTTGGCAATGTGATTCTAAGATAAAAATTCCAAAGACATAATTAGATGTTTTTCCCAGAAATATCACCCAATGCCATGAAAATCTGCTTGCTGTTTTTTCACATCATACTTGCATTGGAACGGTCTTGCTATTTCTTGCCATTTAATTATTCTCTTTTAGACAAGTGAAAAACAGTAACTTGGCATTGAAGAAAAATACATGCTTTTTAAATTAACAATACTGAAAATACAGATCTTATCTCAAAACTTCTACCTAGGACATTTCAATAAACATATTTTTCTATCAATAACATACTTCTTAAAAGTTTATCACAGCATAAAGACGAGAATAATGTTATACCCCTGAATTTAACTGTAAGTGATAAATGATAGAAAGATATATTCCAAGCTAGTGATGTACATGCTTTCTTATGGAACCCTAGATTCATTCAGTTCAGTTCTGAACAAAGGGGATAGAAAGACAATGGTAGGAAGCCATAAACGTGCATTTGCTATGTTGCAGAAGGATATGCTCCAGTCATGTCAAAGAAGTGCTGTGAAAACGCCTCTCAAGTTTTCTCCTGAACTCCATCTTTGCTAGGGACTGAAACTGTTTTGCAAAACAAAATCTTCTACTGCCATCTCCTGGTAATTATAGTCAATGATCCCTAAACAAGCTGGAGTGATGCAAGCTTCAGATTAAAGCAGAATCGTCCTTCTGACTTTTAAGGCAAGATTAATCTTTGGATTCTTGTCTATCTTCTTCCACTTACAGACATATATATATAATAAATAATATATTATGTATAATACACACACACACACACACACATTATATACCTATTTCAAGAAGTAGAGAAGGAGAGCCAGACTCCTGGCTGAACTTATGCTGCTCTAGAAGGAAGTCAGAGACTTAATCATATCTCCATTGTTCCTTTCCTCACAAAAGCATTCAACTTAGTTCTAGGTCAGTAATAAAGATTTGAAACAAATAGTCTTGCCAACTTATTTATTCACAACGCAAACACTCTAGGTCAGTTAGAGAAGATTCACTCTCAAAGCCCAAGAAGCGCAGGCCAAACCTGAATTTCTTAAGACTGCTCTAGAGGCAACTGTACCTTCAGGGATGTCAACAGAACATTGATGGAGGATTCTAAATGAGAGAGCTGAGGCTGGAACTGCAGTACCCCTGTTGGCAAGTTGCTATAACTGGAGATGTATGACTTTAAAATTTGGAAAGGTGGGCCCATGTTCCTGCAGTCAGTGTCCTTTCCTTTCTTGGAGACTCTAAGAATTTTAAAAAGCCTTTGCTAAAATGTTTTAAGGGAGGTAATTATTCTCTTTAATTCAGAGGGTATTTTAGAAATCAAAGTACACAGGCAAGACATTTTAAGGAACCAGTACTTTTAACAACAATATTCCAATTCTACTGCCAAAAATAGACTATGGAAAAGGTTTTTAGTTATTTCATGTTGCAAGTCGCATATGTTATAGGATTGTTCATGCTACATTGCTTCATCTGTTCTAAAATTAAACTGAAAAACATGGATTTGACTAACCATTTTTCCTAAATTAACTTGAAGTACAATGTGAATCAGAAGACAATGTCCCAGCATAAAAATCCTCAGTCTTTCTTTCACATCCCTAGACATGAGCAAATTTGTCTGCTAGGACACTAAAGAGCTGTCTGTAATTCTACAGTGCTATAATTAAGACTTGTACAAATTCTGCTGCCAAAAAGTCACCAGAGTGGGTGGTTAATACAGCCAAGTAAACTCTAATTATGGAAGGCGGGTTTTCTACGATCTTACATACAAGAAGCAAAGGCAAGATCAGACAACTAAGATGGGTTACCAAGACAATATAAATAGCTTGTCAAATTCAGTGTTAAGCTCTCCTTCAGTAACAGCTGTTACCTCTTATAGTTCATAGGTAATTTAAAAACACAACCTGGAATCCTCTGCTCGGAATCTAACACTAAATTGTTCCCAGAAAAACAGAGTTATGAAATTTACACATGTCATTTTCACTCTTGGGAGGAAAAAAGGCAACAGAAATACAATGTCCCAAAAAATTTTCCATTTTTCATTTCAGCTCCTCCACTAGTCTTGGTTTTTAAAAGTTCTGTTTGGAGTTCAACAAAAGGTCATCAACATTAAAAAAAAAATAAGAGTGTAAATTTTATGTATACAGCACACGAATCTGGGTAAATTGACCACATACATATACAACCAGCACCCAACCACGAAGCGGCATTTTCTACAATCCAGAAATGCTCCCATTCACCCAGAAAAGGGGACATTTTATTTTATTAAACAATATTAAAAATTCTCTCAATAATATTATATGCAGTATTATGACCGTCTGAAGCTGTAATCACACACCTAAGGTAGACGTGATCACATCTTTCCCCGTTTGCTTACACACAGCCATGTCCGTCTCTCCCCTTATCAAACTGCATGAACCTCTCATCTGAGTCCCACAGCTCAAAGATCAGCGCCTCTGGGAAGACTTCCTCGGCCTTCACAGGAAGATGAACATCCTCACTTATATTCACAGAGTAGCTAGCAAGTGGTCTATCATTGCACTCATCACACTGAATTACAGTTATTTATATGAACATTTACTTATTCTAGACTGTGAGTATCTCATGGACAGAAAAGGCATTTAATTTCCTCTTTTGATCAGCCTCTGTGCTTTAAAACAGTATGCTTTGAACTTCATGCTAACGAATCACTCAATGACTCTCACACTATTTCTTCTGCACAGACACTTGAACAATTTTTCAAAAATGAATATTTTACCAAACTGTATTCTGTAGCATTAAATGAAGCAAAATATATTATCCAGGTATTTTTAAATATATTATCATTTTAATGCCCTCCACATAAAGAATCTGTAACAGAGCATATGCTATTCAAACAAATTTTTTTTAATATGCTAATTTTAGTATATACACACATTAGTAATAGATTAAGCATATATAAGTTAATAATATGCTTCATGATAATCAGAAGCTATTTTCTTATAAGTGATGATATTGAGGTACTTCTCTGTGGAAAGAAGTTCACAAAATACACTTTTTTAGGCCTGCATCTCTCACCTCCTTTTACCTCCCTCATACCCCATCCTTTTCTACTACAAAATTAAACAAGCTTCTTTTAACTAGATTGAGATCCAACTTTACTTATACATTCAGTGCAAGGATCATAGAAGAGGAAACATGAAAATCTTATGAAAGTCAGAAATTCCAGAGCTCTCCTACCTGTGTACCTAAGCTGGCTGCCATCATGTGAGTCAGAAGTTTAGCTGCAAACATGGCATATCTGGCACAGAAGATATGGGAAAGAACAGCCAGGCAAAAACCTGTAGGAACAAAAAAGTCCACGTGTGGTTTTATGATCCATGAACAAACAATAGCAAAGGGAAAATCTTTGGAATGGTTAAAATCCTAACTGTAGTCTGCCTATGCTGAAGAGCACAGTATCTCTGGGAAAGATTATGTTGCAATTTTAACCTATTTCATTTTACATGATTTATAAAATCTTCACGGTTATCAATTAAGCCCAAGGGTAGCTTCATCTTACAAATATCTACCTGTTCATTCTCATAGGAAAAATAAAGCACAAATTAAGCACATTAGTAATTTCACAAAGCTTTTGGTTTTGTTTCCATTAGACAAGTTTTACTGTTTAAGAAAAAAAAATTCCAATCTAATTTTCTCTGAACAGGTGGCTTGGCTAAATAGTTGTTTAGGGAGGTGAATAGAATTTTTCAGGCATAAAATTGTGAATGGTACTACCAAAACTCAGGTTTGATAATTACCCCTTTTTATCTCCTAGTAACAGTTACGTAATTACAACAGTGGTAATTATGAATTCTGGTGCAACCTTATGCTCCTGGAAGCCAAAACCAGGAACAAAATGTATTATTTTCCCCCTGAATTGACTTTAAACTGAATATCTACATTTCTACGTGGGATGAAGAAAATTACTGATTTTTTAAAAAATCTACTTGTAATCTCCTATCTCCAGAATTTTACAGAGATACCTAAAACCTCAGCACTGACATACAAATCTTTTATCTTGCAATGAATATAAATTTCTTTTCATGCCATATTTTAAATGCAGTATACGTTTGTAAAATATTTCCTGGCTTTTAAATATCAAATGTGCTGCACTTTTCACTTAAGCATTTTACTCCACTCTCATCCTCAACAGAGTTACTTTGTCTAAGAATTACCAAAACATAACAATTGGCATGTGTATACTGTTTTTCCATGTACTTTGCATGGATTAGCGCATTTCTCAATGCCTCATTGGCAAACAGGAGACATTGCATTTATTTAATATTTTGTTTTCTCATTATCTTCTCTGAAGTCATGGAACAAACTTGTAAAGTAAACCATATGTTGGCCTAAGTGGACTGGGCATCTGCAAAATGCCTGCATGGGGTCTATGACTAATCTTCTGTATAGAAATGCCTCTTATAAAGGCTTTTGGGAAAAGCTTTCACTATGTTTAGATTTTAGCAAGTTAGACAAAATTCCACAAAGGAAGTGAGGTTTTGCATTGGTCAAAGCTTTTGGCCTAGAAATTTAGCCAAGAAATCTGGAGAAATCCTTTTTTAGTAAAGCTGCCATGGGGTGTCTGAGACAGGTGTGTAGGTCCTGAGGCTGCCTCCAAAATCCACCCACACACATATACAGGATAGCCAGAAATTGCAGAGTTGTACCTTTACTTAGGTTGTTTATAAACCATTGAAACTGATGCTCTGAACTCGTTAATAATACACTTTGAAATTCCTATGATGATCAAAGTTAGCTTAAACTCAAGATTTGAGTGAGAGAGAGAGAGAGAGAGAAAGAGAGAGAGAGAGAGAGAGTGTGTGTGTGTGTGTGTGATATACTGACTTAAAAGAAGCCCTTGCAAGTTTTTTTCAATATAGGCCTCATGATCACAAATATGTACTTTATTGTAAGTTACTGTGGTAGGTGATAAAGGTGTGAGGCAAGGGGATTAGTGTTGGGCAAAGAAGAACTACACGAGCCAAATGTTTTTTCAGTCCACAAAAAGAGGTTTTTCACAGCCTTTTCCCTTAACTTAGTAAAATTCTCTATATACTTATTTCATGATATAAATTTAGTCCAGTTACACTTCACCAACTCAAGAATATTTAATTAAGTAGATTAAGCTTCAATTAAAATGCTACCGTGACACCTGGTGGCAGTCCAGGATTCAAAACCAGTGGCAGTAAAATGGGCTGGAACCTATTAGCCTATACTGTAATATATGATGGTTAATTTCATACTATAAATAGGTAAATCAAAAGTTACCCAATGTTATAGCTATAAATAACATGCTTCTTAAAAATAAAGTATAACAATTCAAGTATTAGCTAAAAAGTGTAAACAGTTTTTTTTAAATTGATTTTTTGGCAATTATGTGGAAAAAAACAAGCAGCTAATTGAGTAATTTTCCTTAGCCGTATGTAGGTTATAGACTCAGTTGGAAAAGAGAAAGTAATTAGTTCACTAACACAAATGACTTTTCTGTATGATTAGAAAATGAAAGGTAAATTATCTTTAATAAAGTAACACTGATAATCTTTGATTTAGGTAAGAAAAACTCTAAAGAACAGCTAAATTCTTTTGCTATTAAACTGGACCAAAGATCTTCTTATCTAACTATACAATATTTTAATGTTTGTATGTATAATATTTATACATGAATATGCATGTCAAGTAAACATCTCTATTGTTCAGTACTCCCTAAGGATGGGATTCACTTTCCAAATTACTGAAGTATATATATCCTTCCACAAACCAAATATTAGTACTCTTTGCCATGACATCTTCAAAGTATTTACTTGAATTTTGTATCCATGTATTTATGTCTTCTCTACAGATAAACCTAAGCAAAACCGAATGATCACTACATTAATAAACCTGCTATTAGTGTCAGCTTAGTTTTTTTCTATTTTCCTACCTAATGCTTAGCTGTAACTATCACTTTTTCTACTTTTTATAGCTAATCTCTCTACCTACTCACATATTCCTGCAGCTCTCTCTTCAGCACAGTGCCTCCTGTTTACTGCTACTAATAAGCCAAGTGCAGAAAAACAAAATTATTAAGCCTGAAAAGTACAACAGGTTGACCAGAAGTCAATCTGTGTCTCAGGGGAAAGGGTTATTCCAGAAGGATGTGGTTGCCAGGTGACCAGCCTCCAGATAATCAGGGTATTAAACCTGAGAGGTTCAATATAATAGCCAGTAGTTATCTATTTAAATGTTAACAGAATTAAATAGAATTAAAAATTCAGTTCCTCAATTGTACCAGCCATATTTCAAAGCCCAATAATGGGGCCAGTGGCTCCCATACTGGACAGTGCAGAACATTCCCACTGTCACAGAAAGATCTGTTGGAGAGTGTGGTGTTAAACTCTCACAAGTGAGAGCCAGAAAGAGTACGTTACATTTCAGAAGAATTTTCTATTAAACATGGACAAAGTGACGTGGTTTGAGACCTCAACGTCTGAACTTGATTTACGCAGCTCCAAGTGCATCTCGTTACAGGAGGATGTCAGATCAACACTGTGTATTTATCAACTTAACAAGTAGCTACTGAAAAACTACTATATGCCAGGGGGTTGTGTTGGGCAGTGGAGACACAATGTTCAAAAAAGTGACTTGCTCTCCTCCTGCTTGTCTGTGTTTCTATCTGTATCTTCTCCCAGAGACAGACTGGTTTATAAAAGGTCATGAAACAATTCTGGTCAAAGAGGTGTGCAGGAAAACATTCTGGGCGGTTTTCAGGAGGGTTTCATTGCTCTTAAAACATGATCCAAATAAGTGTTTTTGCCCTTGGCAAGCCCAGACATTATTGTGTGACGCTTACAGCTGCTGTAGCCAGCTTAAGGCCATGTAGGGGCAAGACTGAGAAAATAAAACAAAATCTTTGAGAAGAGTAAAACAGAAACATGAGAAGAGGCTGGGCCCCTGATGACAGCACTGAGGTAACTGAATTAATCAACCCTGGGACCAAATCTGCTTATTTAAGACATTTAAGTTGTCCAAGCTGATCTTAAATAACACACCTGTATGTACACAGCTAGAGAAATCCCACATATTTATGCCATGTCAGAATTAAAACTAAGCTCCTTTCTTACCACCCACAGTTATCCCTTCAAATTGCTTTAAGTTCTTACACAATATTCCTCTTATGAGTAACTTCTCATTTGATAGTCAGAATGAAGTTGTTTGATATAACCCTTCCCCATAATCATAATGGCTAACTTAGAACAATTAGAGTGAATACGAACTTGATAGTTTTGGAAGAATTTAACACAAAAATTTTAAATATTCCTTATTTTAAAAAATAATTTTAAATGAACGGATGGGATCTGGCAAAGGGATAAAGTGGTTTTTTTCCTCTGAAAAAACTGCAAGAATCTCTGCTTGTAAAATATAAAATGAACAACTAGAATGTTCTTGCAGCTTAATAAACCTTGAACAGAAGAATAAGTATGCTTCAAAGGCCTTTGCATTGTGTTGATTTACTTATCCTGTAAGTCTTATTATTTAGCAATTTAGACAATTATTTTCTGTTACTTCACTGTAAAATTGGCATTTACACACTTGGTAATCTGTAAATAAAACCATTAGCCATTTAAAAGGGAAAGCTTTAGTTTAATTTGTTTTCTCTACTGTAAGAGAACTAAAAGGATTTCTTCACCATATGGAAACAAAGAACCAATGAGATAAATGTAAGGTCTGTAGTCCATATCTAATCTCAGCTTAAAGCACTACAGAGGAGTCTTTAAAGTGTATCAGATATCACCTGGTTCACATATTGTTATTAAACCTAAAATGGATTATGGATTGTTACAGGGTCTCGTTAAGATTACAGGGACACGGGAAATGTATTTAAAGACAAAATCAGATGATTCCAATCCAATAATCTCTCTTTGATAATACAACATCAACAGTTAAAGGAATAGAGTAGGCCTCTTTGATGTTATCTCCCAAATAGTAATGTGTACCTCAAACCATGCTTAGTTAGGTTCCTTAATAACTGTACTGTAAAATCATGGCATTATCTGCTAAGGGTATTTTAAGCTGTATTTCTCCCAAGTCATCTTTGAAGTGAGTTCCATAATGTAATCAATAATGTGCATTCTTATGTTTTACTGGTCTATCTTTCATAACTTCAAGAGATAAACTTAGATTAATTTCTTGGAGTTTGGTAAACTGGCTTACAATTTTAAAAGTCACAAGCATAGACTCACATCTTGCATCTTTCGAAGTTGAGGATTACTAAACTTTTTAACCTCTACACCCATTTCACACACTTTGATCATTTCAGTTATTCTGTAACCAGAACTCTGAACTAGAATTGGAACAGACACATTGTGTCTGTTTAAATCTATTCTGATTTAAACAAAAACGTTTGATTCCTGTCTAATTATATGTCATCACACTACATGAAAAGAGCCAGTCAGACTGCTTCCAAATTCAGAGGCATATCTGTTATGGCCTAATTGAAATTATAGAATGTATATTCAAGATACATGAAATTTTCTTCTCCAGTTCCTGGGGGCCCGTCAGAGAGATGGACAATTACCCTTCCCAGAAACTGAAACTGAGACACAAAGATGGGACTTTATGTCTCCTGATCTACAGAAAATGCAATGTTCATTAACAATATGTCATGGAAAGAAGGGGAGAAAAACAAAAATCTCAAATATGACTCCATGTCAAAAGCCATAAAAGTAGATATTGATATTTACATGTCAATTATGAATACACGACCACATCTATGTAGCCTTTTCTAGAGTGAGCTGCAAAAAATATATATTACTACTTCTTCCAGGAAATATTTTAAAGTCCTGTTGCTTCTAACATCTGTCTTTAGTTTTTGAAGCTGTTTTTATGTTCAGAATTTAGAACAAGAAAGAGATTTTTGTGGTCATAGCAGCACTTGGCTTTATGTCTGTATGGAAATACATGAAATGACATCTAGATTTTATTTCAACATTTTACTTTTTGGTTTTATTTCATCTATCTATGAATTTCTATAAACACATTAGCATTAAAGTAAGAAGGATATCTCCTAATTTTGGAACTCTGTGGACCTAGAAAATGCATTAAGCAAGAAATGTCATCCTTATGAAATATGTTATTAAGAATAAGAAATTACTAACTTTTGCTATTGAAACTAAGTTTGGTTCAAAAGTACCATACATTAAGGAAGAGGTCAAACTTTATAAAATAAAATTGTAGTTAAAGGATTTTAAGAAAGGACAAAAAACAATATTTAATCGCTTGCTTCTACCTCCACAAAAATTTCCTAATAGATAAAGATTACTAGGGGGGACTGTTTGCACACCAAAAAGACATGAATTTTAATGATACATTTACAGACAAAACATATAAAAGCAAGATATCAGAAATGTCTGGGCTAGTATATTTACCACACTGTTACATTAATATAATTTACAATCATATATTATAGGTGGGGAAACTGGGGAATACAGAAACTAAGTACTTTGCCCCAGGTCCCATGACTAGCCAATGGAAGAATGAGGATTCGAACCCAGGCAGTGTGGCTCCAAAATTACCCTACATGCAGTTCTCTGTACAGCACATTGTACAGAGGAACAGCTCTGGGCTGTATAAGATGAGTCAGGGCATGAGATGGGCAAGGATTGGGGGATAGGAATAGTTTAAGGAATCCTCAGATTCTCAACCATGTAACCATACAGCAAATAAGGATAATTCTATAGTTAATCAAAGTTAAGGTACAGGTAGTTTGAGAGACATTAATGCAATTCAAGTTCCAATTCCTGCCAGAAATGGGGCCTAGGTGTGGAAGGTGAGACTATTTTTAACACAGTGGTTGAGCATATTTAGGGCTCCTAGGTTGCAGAATACAAATCAGCGGGGTAGGTTTGTTTTTTTTTTTAATGAAAGTACAAAATGCTTTGTGTATATTCTCTCACAAAACCCTGACATTCTACTGTGGAACCTGCCCTCCAAATTATCACACTATGAATTATATTCTTTCCTAGGCCTAACCCTAACCCGAATTCGATCATCTCCCTTCTATCCCGCATTGTATTTTATATTCCAAGTTGGAACCATGTCTTGTTCTCTCCTCTATCCTCAGTAAGTTGGCCACTGTAAATAGTTATTGTATGAATTAATAAGACAATGGGAAAGTTAATTTTCTCCTAGGGCTGATGAATTACAGTATGTTTGCACCTTGCATATATAAAAAGACTATAGGAAAACAGATTTTCATTCTTATCAATATTTAAAGTTGTTGATTCAAAAATGCTGCAACTGACCTGAGATACATATAAATCCAGAAGAGAAAAAGGCTTCATTGTATGAAGACAAGTTGTCAGTCTGGGCATAGACAGCATACACGGACATGTATGAACAGGTACATTCCACGTAGTCTGAAGTGTCCACAACCACTTTGCAAAACTGACTGTCAGACAACCAGCTAGGGCAAAAAAACAGTCGTCGGTACTCTTCTTTCATCAATACTTAAGGTACTGAGATAGCTTTAAAAAATAATAATAAGTTACTGAACCTCATCTTCTTTTGAGTTTTGGAGCCACTTATATTATGTAAATGTTCCTCAGGGTTCTTTATAAAGTGTTTCCTTCTGTAAGTCTGGCTTTCAACACAAATATTTTGTCACAATTATAGCAAATAGAGCATCACGTGCAGAGCCTTCTGCTTGTTCCCGAGAGACAGCTGCTTGAGCCTCTTCCCTTTTGGTGCCTCTTGATTCCCTTACCTTTCTAAGGACGTAAAACTTCTTAATCCCAACTACAGAGTCAAGCTTGAAACAGTCATTACAAATTATATATTGAGGATTACAGAGCATCTATATATTAGGTTTATGATCTGTCATCAGATTTAGAATTTCAACTGAAAAATTTTTTTTTCGCAAAAAAAGAAAGAGAATAACCAGGATTTTGTTGTTTGAAGGACAGATGGTTATCCAACTAAATCATTAAATCAATTTAGAATTTTAGTTTGTGCAGGTGTAAGTCAGTAATAAACAGATCTAGCGACTGATTTGGACCCTAGACCTGCTGGGCCAGCAATGCCTGACCCTAAAGCACAGACTAAGCTCCAAGTGACAGAGCTACTAAGGAACTTGAGGCCTTAGTCCACAGAGATTCAAAGAACTGTTCTCTTTTCCCCATTCCCGTACATTGCTTTAATCCTAGAATGTACTCCAAGCCATATGTGGACTAGAACTATAAATCCCTGCTAATCCCTCATTGAGCATCAGATCCCAAGCCACAAGCCCAGATGGAAAAGGAAAATAATTTCCCTTACTGCCCAGTAAATTAAACACTAACCATAGGAAAGTTATCTAATTGAGTAGAAGTCATGCTTAATTCCATGAAAACAGTAATAATAAAGAAAGATGAATGTGTTAGAAACTTAAATCATCAGGTTGCATCTGCCACCTACAATGCTAGACCATTTCCTATGCAGTTTTGTCTTATTTATTATAGAGGTTATTCTCCATCTAAAGTCTCACCTGAGGCAGCCATCTATGCTCAGTACAAAAACACTGGGCTTTCAGTGGTCCTACAGTAAGGAAGAACCAAATCCTGATTTTAAAGAATTATTAGTAAGCACCTTGCAGCAGCCTGATTCCAAAGGAGACACAAAGACGTCTGGGGAACAATTCTAGGCTTGGCAGCATAAATCCTGTACAGAACCTCATTGTTGTCAGTCAGGGATGGTGAACTCTGACCCTCCACACTGAAAGATAATACCTGTAATGCCAAAAAGAACAGAAAATTTAGTGATATTGTCAACATCATGTTGTGACTGAATCTCCCATTCTGAATTTTGATTCATTTTTCTCGCCACTTTAGTTACTTGCTTTAGTTACTGCCAGGATTTAGTTAGCTTAGTTACGAATGTGGAGAATCTGATTTTTCATTGCAAACATTCTACCTCTACGTCAGTTACTAAACAGTCGTCATGGGACAACACTCATTTTATAAATGTCTGACTTCACCAAGAGAGGGGTACATAATAGTATGGTATAAATTAAAGCTCTATTTTGTACTTTTCCCAATTTGACACATTATACTCAATAGAACAGAAAGGAAATGTAGTTTTGAGACTAAACATTCTAAAAATAGTTCAAAAAGATGGGACGTTTCACAGTTAGCTCACCATGTGTAGCATTTACCACAGATCTGAGCAAGCAAATGCATTTTGAGAAGTGTGTCTGCTGAGGAAAAATCAGATTCCAAACATAATTCTTCAAATGAAAGATTACCTTATTTTTCAGGGCATGAAGACTGTTTCCGGTTAAAAACCACTGCTGGCTGCTATACTCTGTGAACTGGACTAATTCACATGCACTTTTCTCAGCTGTTATTTCTGCATCTGGAACATCCAATAACCTCTCTGGAATTCGAATATAATCGCCTTCTTTACCTTCAAACTTGTGGCCATTGATTTGCTGCGGATACCAGCGAAGAGCCAGAATGGACAAATACGGGCAACTGTCAAGGATGGTCTTGCTTCTGTGACAAAAAGCACAGGCTCTGCTAAAATGGAATGCATGTGCACACACATATCCATCTCTATTTACTAAAGGCATTACACTGCAGCTCTGTCCTTTATGTCCAACCGTGACACTACCAAACCAGAGGCAGGAAGGATAATGTGCTTCCAGTTATTTTGTGGTTAACTGCCACGATTCTTTGCACAATTTTTGCATCCTCTACCCAAGCCCACTTGTCACCTGAAACATGCGGACTTCTGAAAGTTGTTTCACTGATGTTAGATGTAATCAGTGGCTATAAAATATACTTTTCTGTGTCAGTAGTATCAGCACTGATGGAACAGGCTGAGGAAAGGGCACACCAATAAAGAGAAACCCTCGTCTTTATCTGAGAATTTACCATAAACCTGATAGATCCAGAACCATGTATTCATCAAGAGTTTACTTCACCCCTTTTGAACCTTTCAGAGCATTTAGAATTTAACCATGTAACTGGTTAAGAGAAACATCCCTAAACAGTGATCTTTATCCATTTAACAATTCTGGTTTTGAGTATCTCCTAGGCATAAGGTCCTGTGCTCAGTGTAATTGCTTCCAAACCTCAGTGTGTGTTGAAATCACTTGGAAGCTTGTTTTAAAATATAGATTTCTAGATAACACCGCAGACTTAATAAATCAAAATTTTTGCCTGAGGAGGAGGCTAGGGGTTCTATAAATCTCTATTTTTTTTTAACCAGTTTGCTAAAGAATGTGACAGTCTTGTGTGTGGATTCATTGTGCTTGCAAACAGTGAGGAGATACAAAGATGAATTAGATCTGAAGCCTGCCTGAAAATGTTTGGAGAATAATAGGATAAAAATTAGGCATCAAATATTAAAACTTTCATAGGTCACAACAGAGTATAATATTATATCATGGATCTAAATGATAAGCCTGTCAAGACCCCTAACCTGGGAAATGGCACTGAGGATTTTAAAAGGAAGATTTGAGAAAGAAAAGAACAGGATAAGAATTAACTTTTCCCTCTAGCTATACTCTCTCTCTCTCTCTCTCTCTCAAAAAAAAAAATCACCTCTATAACTTTAACCATATTTGAACTGGTGCCTTCAAATACCTCTCTCTAATCCAGTGATTCACCCAGGCTCTAAACCTCTGAGTCCAAGCCGTATGAGACACCTGGACCTCCCAAACAGCTCACCAGAACCTCATCTCTTAATCTCTCCACCCAGCCTCCCACACCTTCACTTTCAGCTAAAAGCTGTCACAGTAGTCTCCCCTCACCCACAACCAGGTGCAGTGTGACTGAGGCCAGTGAACCTCAGCCACATGGCTACACACCCCTTATCCATCCTCCCTAGAATCTACTGAGATTAAGCCAGCCCTTTGGTGCCATCATGAACCCCCATGACCTTGGCAGACTGAGACCTGCATAACATGCACAGTGACTCCACCCAGCCTTGACACAAGTATGCCAAATTCCCTGCCTCACTTACCTGCTGATGGCTATCCTCTTCCTGTCACTTTAATGTCCTATATCCATGCCCTTCCACTGCGCTCACTCTGACCAATCCCACAGTCTGCTTTACACCCGGGTAAGGTTGGAGGTGAAACATTCGCGTGTAGATAGGCACCACCACAAATCCATCCGCCAGGACCAACCTCAGCCAGCCCAATATCACTTGACATTGTTTTCACCTGGCTTCCCAGTGACTCTTCTAGACTCCATTATTCTTGTGCTCAGTTATCCCTGCTCAATTCTCAAACCCTTCCCTCTCAGTAGATGCCCATGAGTACTGCTTAAGACAATGTATGAATAATGTATTTTCAGAATGGTGTAAAAAAACTAGTCTTGATCTCTCTTACTTTCTATGTTCAATCTATCACCCATGTTAATTCTACCACCTAATTATTTTCAAGGTACCACCATCCCTGCCTCAATTTCAGCCCTCATCTTCTCTTACCCAAACAATTATCCCCTGTGCAGCGTTGTTTCTTGATTTACCCTATTCTTTAATCCTTAACACTTTCATCAACATGATGCCTCTAAAATCCTAAGTTTGACACTTTCTCACACACACACACACACACACACACACACACACACACACACACCCTACATAGCTTATTCTATGTTCAGACTTTAAAGGCCAACAATCTTGCCAACTGATCTCCCCAAGTGCACCATGTTATTCTTGCATGACTGTCACTGCACATGCTGTACAATGCTGTTTCTTCTTCCTGGATAACTAAGAAGTAAAGGTAAGTCTATGGAGAGGAAGTACATGGCAGAAAACACACTGATTCATTTATTCATTCTGTTCCATCATTATACCATAACTATTGAGAATCTATCACGTATCAGATACTGATCTAGGTCCTACAAATATATTAGGTAAAAAGACAGACAACACATTTTGGGTATCTTATACTTTCTTGAGTTCTCACTAGGCCTTTCAGGGCCCAGAGATGGGAACCAGCATTCTCAGTAGGGTAGATGGTTCACACCTGAGAAAATCTTGATATCCTAGTGATCTTGCAAAAATATGGAAAAACAGATAGGAAGAACCAGAACTATGAAGAATGCAAAGCTATGAATGATTTGACTTCATTGGCCAGCATAGTTGAATACAATCCAAGAGGGAAAAACAATACAGAATATTTCTTAACTATACACATACACACACACACACACACACACACAGACTATGGCCTCCAGTGCAAACTTGAAGAAATGATGCATCTCAGAAGTTTCTGAGAACATTAGAGACATTGTGCGAGGCACTGAGGAGCTTATTCACTGGGTTCAGACGAACACTTAGGAGCAGCGGTGAGGCCTGGAGGGGGACCTCCTGACAGGGCAGGCAGAGCTTTTCAGATGCTTTGCTGATGCTCCTTGTTAAGGAAACCTCAGTCCCTCGGACTCACTCATCAGGGTTAAAAGAAGAGTACAGTAAGGGGATGCTGGTTCTGCTCCTTAACCTCGAGTCACACCCTGGCACAGACCTGGGATGAAAGGCAGGGATACTTTGCAGCTACGGGGCTGGGAGTGGAGACTTCGTTACAAAGCAAGTGGTTCTTCCAACATCTTCTGACCGAGGGCATGGTGGTCTGCAGAGGCTGTGGAGTCAAGCAGGCCCGGATGGAGGCCTCACCTGGACTAATCAATCATGGGACCCCTGGCAAGCTGTGCGAATCTCAGTTTCTACATCTGTGAAGAGGAATAATAAAAGCCCTAACCCTACCCTTGAACAGCTAGGTTGAAATGATTTTTCACAAGGATAAAATATGTAGAACTTTTAGTAAGGATTAGGTTGAACCATATGAGTTTTCCAAAATATCATACTGTTTTTACCTACAAAAAAAGGGCAAATGAAATGATTCAACCTAATAACAGTGTGAGGACTACAGCGAGGTACAGTTAGTAACAATTATTATTACATTTCCTTGATCTCTCTCATTACCCTTATATAGCTAGAGACTATCTCTTTGAACTGCATGAGTCTCGTGATTTACAAACTAAACTTAAAAGTTTTACATATCCAAACAATATTTTAATTAACTTGCCAGAGTTCATAAAGTCATCAAGAAACAGAGATGACTTAAGTTATATCAGATTTTAAAATACAGTCTTCAAAATATCTCTGAATTTCAGTGTGACTTAGTACTGATGAAGGAATTCACCAATAATAATAAGCTTTATAGAGGTTTACATAAACACTTAGAATCAGGCATATCCCATTTAATAGTAGTCATTGTTTTTTAAATAACATATATTAATACTCTGAAAGAACTGGAAGAAAAAATCTCAATTTCCAACCGTGTTCTATTATCAGCCATTTTATATAAAATCAAATAGGAATGAAACATTTTTAGGTCTTTGGATTACAATGATCTAATTTACTTTAGGAAATGTAATTTAAAACACCATGACTTTTGAAGAATATTAATATGCAGTCATCAAATGTAAGTAGTTAATAATGAACATGAGCTCTATTTTATTTTTCCCTTTTCTTCTTGTTTGCTTTCTGCCATGAAACTCCAGTCATGTAACAACTCGTCTAAAGTTCAACAACATTCAGAGAAATGCCTCCAAGTGGATGAAACTGATCTACAAATCCAGGGGAAGCACAACGAACCATGTCTAAAACATCAAAACAGCCTATCAAAACATGCCTAAAAGTTGGAATCACCTTCATTATTTTTTCTATTCAGAATGTATCCTTTACTCGTTATAAGTAAGAGTAACCAATACAACTTTTTAGTTTTCAAAGACCTTTCAAAATCAGAACAACTTATTGGTGACAGTATAAATTAATTTTTCTTGATATAGTTGCTATGTTTTCTTCAAATAGTTAACTGCATTTGCCCACTAGGTAAAATGGATTGACAGTGTAATCCTTAGTTACATCATCTAAATGTCAATTTGATTCCATATGACTTTATAATAAACTGAAGGAATCCATGTAAGGTACTTCTATGATATTAACGGATACTTACTTTTCACCAGGAGAGCCACAGGTAATGTCAGTCAGCAGAGAAAAGGCAAAATTCTCAGTCACTTCGGTAAAGTGACTGAATCCCCTTGTGTCCTTGCGCTTTGGGTTAACAAGAGCACAAAGAATTTCATACAAAAGATTTCGGCTTTCAATGCTGAATGCTTGTTTTTTTCCTTCAACAGTTATCTGGAAAAAAAAACCCAAGTATAAAAACGTATCTTCAAAAATAAATGCTTAAGTGACATGTATAGTGTAACATGTTCTTTATTAAGTTACTAACATTACCAAAATAAGGATGAACCTATGAAGAACTTGAGAGAAACTGACATCAAACTTATACTTCAAGTACACTTGCCCTTTAAAAGAAAGCATAATCATTTATTTAAAAAGGGAATAATCACCAAAGTATTTTCTATTTAATAACTAGATAAATCCTAAAATGGTTGCCAGAATCACTTAATTTTAACTTTAACAATTTAACAACATCATAAGCCAAAATTAATCTCACTTTTGTATCTATCCCAAGTTTGACCAACAAATAAGGAAATAAATACATTTGTCTATAAGAGAAGCAAGATTATTCTTGAGTATCTGTTTTTCAATGAACAGAAGCCACACAAAACACCACATAACACTAAATTTCTAAAACATCAAATGAGAAAATCCTTTTCCAACCAAAATTATCCAAGGACTCCTGGCACTCTTGCCTTAATTGGTAAGTAAGAGGCTTTCTATCTGAAACGTCTAGGTTGTGTGTTGTTTGAGGGACAAAGAGAGCTAGAGGAATAACAACATTCATCAATATTTTTTCTTACCATAATAATAGGACCACATGTTTATTTTCTGAATAAACATGGGTTTGAACCCACTGACGTGTTATTCCACTAATCTGAGAAGCCCCTATTAATTTTCCAAAATCCAAATTAGTCACCGCTTTTTCTGAGTTCTACACTGTGCCCCACCTGCCAACATACATGATCACTCTCTTTGTAACTGGCACAAACCTTTATTAATGAACTTAAGGTAACACAATGATCTGTCTGCTACTCCTTCTAGTTGAGCTCATTGAGGAAATGGCTTATGATCCCCATGCTTTCTAAGCTGATAGCTTAGAAATATGCCAAGCTGATAGCTGAACTCAAGATCTAAGTTTATACGAGTAGCCATCTCAAAGTAAATGGGAAATAATCCACAGGGAAAAGATGATAAAAGGTAAATCATAAAATTTTAATCAAATAACAATTACAGTGGAGACAGAATAGCCCATTGGCTATTCACTCAAGTTCAATACATTAAAAGGTAAATAAGCACAAGAAATGACTCCAGAACTCGGAGAAAATGTAACACACAGGACAAATCCATAAGATACATCAAGCATGTAAAAGAGCTGGTGGAAAAAGGAAACACAGTTCCTTGATAAGCTAAAGAAATACTTGTCTAAAAATGCTAAACTTGCTTTACCAGAAAATTAGGAAGAAACACCACCAGATATATCTTGGTGATTTTTTAAAATATTATTTCAAAAGTTAAAAACCAATTCCTATCAGAAACTAGTTAGAAAAAAATTACTAACATAGAAAAACAAAAATTCAGTTTGACATCAGCCTTTTTTGTAAATGGGATGCCAGGAGCCAGCAGAGCAATGCATGAAGTTTTAAGAATTAAAGGTTGTGATCCAAGAATTCTAAAGCCACCCAACATTTCATTCATATTCAAGGGCATTAGAAAGTTTCTTTAGTAAAGCACACACACACAAAAATAAAACAAAAAGGCTATTTATTTATAACCCTTGGTTACGGGCGCTGTTCTCAGCATGGCATTAACTTCTCTAATTCGCACCAACAGTCCTGTGAGGGAGAAGCTAATGTCATTTTGTTTTGTATTCCAGAGCAGGAAACTGAGGCAGAAAGAAGATGCCTAATTCATCTAAGGGCAGGGAGATGTTCAATGGCCAAGCGCAGGTGTGAATGACAGCCACCCTGCCCTGACTCCAAACATCCTCCCACTTTCTTATCCTAAAATAACAGCACAGATGGACTGAGTTTGCAGACAAGTCAGTCAAAATTATTACAAGCATGAAATATAAAACCAGGCAAGAAAATATAGAACTACATCTAAATCTGTTAGAATGACTACAAAAATAAATCAAATATAAAAACTAATTTTTGAAATATAAGGATATATACTATTAAAAAATATGATAAAAATATTCTGGCTTTAAAAATCCATTTACATAAACAACAATAAAAGAACCTCTAAAAAGATCAAAATTGGCTTAAGAGAAAGTAGAAAATCTGAATTGACCATGGGGAAAAATATTTTTAAGCTGTCAGGAGGGGGAAAAAAAATGGGGACTTTTGTCGGGGGTGGGGAGGAGGAGTCTATCAAATTTTCACAGAACAAATTATTCCTGTGCTCTTTCAAGTGTGCCGATACCCAAATGTAGAGGCAACGTGTCTTGACTCAGGTTTCACTGACGTGAAAACCAAAACCCAATGAAGTTTAAAATTTGCGTATCAAATCCAACAATCTTAAAAGAATGATACTATTATTAAGGCATCTGACAGCATTTTAATAATTTTCACTGCACCCTGTCTAGGAAAATCAAGAGATAATTATGTCATAGCAACAATTTGCCCAAAGCCAAAGCTGGATTTTCTCCTGAAAATCTTTACAGTGAGTCATTTAAAGCTGTTGCTTTTTTTTAGCACAGTATTTGTTTCTTCTCAACATAAATAGTTACATTTCTAGGGAGTTTAATAATAGTACCTCAGATTTACTGAGCTCCTCCTGTAAAGAAACATACAGTATAGAGCAGATTCTGTTTCAAACAAGTTAAAATCTGGGGGAAAATAAAATAGGAAGCAATTTCACTTAAAAACATAAGACCTTATAGAATGAAGTTCTATCTAGTACTTGAAAATTCTATTCTTTAGTTCTGAATTTGAGGATATCTTAGAGTATTATTTTAAGTACATTTAGGATATATAGATGTTTGCCAGATAAAATATAGATGACTCTATTTGAATTTCAGTTAAGTGACCAAAAATTTTTTTATATAAGTATGTGCCAAATAGTGCATGCAGATAAAATATTTTTAAATTGATATACTTACACTAAAAAATGTATTCATTGATTATCTGAAATTAAAAGTTAACTAGACATCTTGTATTTTGTTAAAATTTCAACTGTACTGTATGTGATTATGTACATTTTCAGTACCAATTTCATTCCTGTCTTTTATCCTCATTAGAAATGTTTAAAATATGATTTTTTTTACATTTATGGATACATACTCAGGCCCCTCTTAATGGCTATTATTTTTATCAATTGTCACAAGTAACATTCTAGTTATACATGTTCCTCATACCCATTAGTTATCTTTTTTTCTTACTTGTTTCCCCAGTTTTACTGAGATATAACTGACATATAAGCATTAGTTGTCTTTTGATTTTGCTTGTGGTATATGCAAAGAGAAATTCTGTGTAAGCTTTTTGTAGTTGGGTTTGTGGATTATTTCCTTTATGACCTTTGGATATGCTTTTTGAAGACTTTCCCCATTTCAAACTTACATATTAAAAATGATTCATATATGTTTTCTGCTAGTATTTTCATGTTTTCAGTTTTACAGCTAATCTCTCTAATCTGTCTGAGATTTATCTGGGAGTAAGATTTAGGCTAGGGATCCAGCTCTATTTTTCTTTCAAATGGTTAAATCAGCTGTATCAACAGCATTTACAGATAATAATTTTGACCCATTGATCTGAAATGTCACCTTTATCATTTTACATGTACTTGCATTTATTTCTGCACTTTCTGTTCTGTTCCACTGATCTGAATGCCCATGCCTGCACTGCACCTGTGCCACCCTGTTTTAATCACTGCAACTTTATAATATATCTTCATATTTGGTTGGTCCCTATTATTTTTCTTCTTTTTCATAAAACACTTGCCCATTCTCACATGTGTATTCTTATGGGTGAACTGCAGTATTACTTTTGTCCAGGTTAAAAACATCCAAGAGTAACTTAATGATATTTTGGTAGGGATTACATTGCATTTATAGGTTAATGTACAAAATGTTGTCTCTATGATATTGAGTCTTCCTATTGTTGAACAAGATATAGATTTCTATTCATTTAAGTATTTTATAATATTCAGAATTTTCTACTTTTCTTCATGTAATACATATGATATGTAATATATATAACATACAATTACTGAATAATAAGTCAGTTACTCAAATCACCAGATTTCAGTACTGATATACATATAAATATAGTATCACAGAAGATAATATGCTATAACATTAAAAAATTTTAGTAACAATAACATGATTTGAAAATAATCAGAGCAAAGGCAGCTTCGTTTGGAATATAATTCTTTAAAGAACTCAAAATAATTGTCCATTTGAATTTGTAATATTTTGTAACACTGAGGAAATATTTTCTTCCTCTAATAATCCCCAGGTTACTTATTTCATATAGATTAATATATGAGAAAAAATTTTACTGTTTGCTAATAGTTACTCAAAGAAAATTACATTTTTCCATAGGAGCTTCTTTCATAATTCAGTTTCATTATTCATGATAGATGCAATCTATCATGCACAAAACAATCAAGATACACTACTTGACAACTGTAATTAAATAAGGGTCACTCTTTTACCAAAAAATGTAGCTCTTTCTATAACACAATGAGGGGTAAAATAGTGGCATAATGTCCTTATATCTTCTCTAGATCATCTGACATGGGCTTCTCTTTTCTAAAATGTAGTTACTATACATTATCTACCTTTTCTTGGCCAAAATCAACGCGTTATGGTCCTATGCCATTTCATCATTAGAAATTTTAAGTTAGAATATTTCCCAGAGGAAATTCTCATCTCTAGTACTTTGTCGGAACAAAACAGCAGGCACTTCTCTTTGCTGTACCCGCTATTTGGCAAGGCCTCCTCTTCTTGTCTGTGTACTTTATAATTTTTTGCTCTTTAGACATTGGATTTTAAGAGATATGAAAAGAAATAAAATAGGCATGACAATCTAAAACCCCACTGTAAACATTTTAAGTATTTAAAGATCACTGTGTACGAGTTTTTATAAACACATGTATGCATTTCAAATTTTGTATATTTGTATATATTTATAAGAATTATCATAACAAGCCCTCAACAGCCCCCACAAGAGTTAGTGTCTTTAGTAATAATTCTTTTAAGTACATTTCATTTATATCCTTAGGACCATTTATCTCCACTTAATTTCATCATTTGCAGAAGTGTAAATTAATAAATTGGTTTAAAGTAAAACCTGTTTGGTCAAAGTCCACACCAGTTTGAATGCCTGATATCACCTGGTCATCCCTGAGTTCTCTCCTGTGAAAGTTCTCAGTGACCTGGGGGAGCAAGGGCCAAGGAGGGCCATGTTCAATAGCATTTAAGCCAGAAGAACTATGTCATCTCATCCAAAAGACTGAGATGCAATATCAAAAGATATTCATCCAGCTTCTGGAGAATCAAGTTTGAGATTAAAGCTTCCAAACAGGCATCAGCCACATCCAAGCAAAAGTACGGTGTCAGATGTGATCAATTCTGTTGTTAAGTTCAGAAATTTTCCTTTCTCATAATTCCTAACTGACATTATAACTGTTACGTGGTTCTTAGTTTTTTAATTTATGAAATTAAACCAACTGCTCACACTTGTGAGGGCTCCTTACCTTGTCTATTAAGTGCATCACAGCACCAAGCTGTTCCTCCGTGTTCTCCATGGCCACTTTTGTGCTGATGGTGTGGAGCACTCTGTTGAGAATGTCCCCATCCAGGGGCTGCTGCAGCTGATCCGCAAGCCCCCAAAAGGCCTGCGAATCTGCGTCGGAGACGAGAGTGACGTTGGCAGTCCCATACACTTTATCAATCATGGCACCACCTTTTGGGTCAAAAAGCATAATCTGGAAGCGTTTAGGAAATGGACTTAAAGATCCTGCCTCTGGCGTTAGGATAACATCCAATAAGGTGTTTCTCTGGCCAGGTTCAAAGACCAATGTACCTTCAGTTCTCACAAAATCCTTCCCAGAAAGAGCTGGAGATACGACAGTACGACCAATTCTTTCGGCACTCCTCAACTCCTAGAATCAAACAGCACCACAGTTGTGAAACTACACCATCTCTGATCTTGTCCTAAACAAATTCTTATTTCTAAAATTCTAGTTCTTCTAAATAAACTGATGGGCCATAACATTACTCCTGGGGTATTACAAAATGTGGGGTTTTGTACTTTTTCTTAAACTAGTGAGATAAATACACATTATACAGTGATTAGAAAAGACAGAGGCCTAAAAACAAAATTTGTCAAAGACAAATACCATACGGTTTTACTTGTATGTGGTATCTACAAATAAAACAGAAAGAGACTCATGAACACAGAGAAGAAACTGGTGGTTGCCACAGAGGAGGGAGGTGGGGTGATGGGTGAAATAGGTAACAGGGATAAAGAGGAACAAAGTTCCAATTATAAAATAAATAAGTAACAGAGACAAAAAGTACAGCATGTGGAATATAGCCAGAGGGAATACTGTAATAACTTTGTATAGCAAAAGATGGCAACTACACTTATCATAGTGAGCCTGTCATAATGTATAGAACTGTCGAATCACTGTTGTACACCTGAAACCAGTACAATTTGTAGATCAACTGTACTTCTATAAAACAAGAAAATTAGAAATGTCTCTATTGCCTCACAGAATTCCTTCAATTGTGAACATGCTAAAAATTGTGCTTACATAACACAGGCTGCATAATGGAAGCATGGAGAAATAGAGGGAATATTTACATTTTAGTTCTCACCAAGAAATTTGGGGGATATGGAGTTTGGAGGAATAAAGAATAGGCAGAAGAGAGAAAGGAGGAAGAAGAAGAGACTGATCTCTTTTTTATACTTAGATATAAAAATACTCAAAGGAATAAATGTCTGGAGCATATACCATAGTTTCTTCAAATTGTGGTAATCACAAGTTATTTGTAAAGTGGAGCATTATGATTTAGTCAAGGAAGAACCAAAGAAATGTACACTTACTACTGAGCCAACAAATCCTGAACTCCTATTACTGCCTGGTGGCACAATGAACACCTACATTCATATTCTAGCAGAAATCATAGACAGGACAAAAATTATAGAATGAATAATAAAACTTCACCTGAAGATGAATTCTCTGAATAAAAATAAAACTAGGTGAGGGAATGCAGGGTGGAGGTCAGGGTATTATTTAAAATCACGCTGGTCACAGAAGCTCTTGATATGGTATTTGAGCAGAGACCTTAGTGATGTAAGGGAACTGGCCACATAAGGACCTGGGGGGAAATATTCTAGGTACAGGGAACACGATTACCAAGGGAACCACCTTAGAATATTAGAGGAAGAACCAGAAGGGTAGTAAGATTGGAAGAAGGATGAGAGTACAAGCTGCTGACATTGGAGAGGTAGGTAGAGGTCAGATCATATACATCCATTATACAAAGTGTGGCAGGAAGACACTGGAGGATTCCAGCAGCAGAGCAACACATTTCATTTCATATTTCCATGAGTATTTTGGCTCTTTTGCATAGACAGGCTGCAGCTGGGAATGAGCATAGAAGCAGGGAGAAGAGAGAGTTTTCTGCACTAGTTCATGCAAAAAACAACAGTAGCTTGGAGTAGGGGTGTAAGAAGTACTCACAGTGGGAATGCATTTTGACTGTACAGGCAGTAGGATCTCCTAGTTAATTCAAAGTTAGGGGGAGAATAAGGATAACACTGAGCTATTTGCCTGGATGAATGGTGGAAACTGGGGGAAATACTACTAAGGGAAAAATGGAGTTATTTATAATACATATTAAGCCTGAGATTCCTTTTAGATATTCAGATAAGGATATCAAAAAGGAGCAATCAGATATATGAGTCTGGATCAGGGGTGAAGAGGCTTAGTGATAAATACTCAGGAGTTTTCATTTTATAGATAACATTTAAAGAAAACAGGTTGGGATGGTATAGAGAGAGAGTGAGTCTTGGTGGACCTCGATCTAAATTGGTCAGAAGACCAACACAGGCAAAAGGAAGGTGCTACCAAAGTGAAGTGTTAAAAATAGTAAAGGGTGGTGTTCCAGAAGCCCAAAGAAAAAGGGTATGCTTCCAGGAGGAAGTGATCAACTGTGTCAATATGTGAAAATTCAATGAAGATAAACTGTTTTGAGTCGCATGGAATGTGCAATGAGTGAAGAATGTTCTGCTGAAGGAAACAACACAATTATCTATTGACTTCAGAATGGATACAGAATCCACTGGACTAAATACTATGTAAGAGCATAAGAGAGAGACCTATACACATTGACATGGTGTTTGTCAAAAACATATTGTTAAGCCAAAGCAGCATACCATAAAGCAATACAACTGGAAGCAGCTCATTTGCATAATTTCCTAAACAGGTGTATATGGTAGGTGGTAAAGCTATAAATAAAAGCAAGAAAATAATTCAACATGAAATTGAGGAAAGAGGTTATCTTTAAGATGTTATTCTGCCAGGAAGAAACAGGCCAGCATGGGGAAGGGTTCACAGCAGCTCATTCTATGATCCCGGTAAAGGTGGAGTTCTTAAGAAAGGTGTTGGTGAGTTTATTACTTACTATAAACTGCATCTATACATTCCACCCACTATTTTCCAGTAGGATTAATTTCACAATGCAGATTTTTAAAGGAAATGGAACTTTTCAAAATGTTGTGTTTATAAAATACATATAACACAAACAAGAAGCACTATGCAATTTAAAAGCAATGACAAAAAAATACAGAAATAGCCTCTGAGTACAACAAGCAATGTGAGAATGCAGGAAAGGCATGTTCTTTCCTGAGCTTGTGTGCTCCGGGTTAGCACACACACATACACACATAATCAAAGTATTTAGGAATGGTTTTCAAATGGCTTAGCTATAGGCCTATTTAACTTAAAGTCAACTGGAATAAATGATATTTCCATTGTCTCAAATCTTTATATTACAAATACATAGTTATAAGGGAAATTATACTAAGACTATAGTATTTATGTACAAGGAAATGCTGGCCTGAAAGGGTATGCATACTAGAGCTACTGCTTCTACTACATTATTAAAATTTATTTAAAGTAGAATGAAAATTGGTATCATTATAGCAGAATAGCAACTTGGTTCATAATTATTTTCTCATCCTTGCCTACTACTGGAAAATAGAATTACATGTCTTTGTCTGCTAGTAATATGTCTGGCATTCATAGAGGGAAATGCAGGGGCAGGGAAGCAACAGGAGTTAAAAAAAATATCAGAGAGGTAAAACCTTTATTTCTAATCTTTTTTTTTTTTTTTTTTAGGAGAGCAAGGAGGAGGCTTTTATTTAGAGATAAAGTGAAAGGACAGAGCTTCCAGCTCACGCCAGGAGGGGACAAGAGAGTCCCTATTTCTAATCTTTTAAATTAAACTTTCATTTTGAGATAATTGTAGATTCACATGCAGTTAAAAGAAGTAACAAAGAGTGACCTCACCTCCTGCATCCTTTAGCCAGTACCCCTTGTTGGCAACATCTAGCATAGTTATAATATATCACAACCAGGATATTTACATTGATACAGTAAAGGTAAAGAACACCTCATCAACACAGGGATCTTTCTTACTGTATTTATAGTCATATAAAAATGCTATGAGTTACATGCTAGTGAGAGCATGTGTTGTGCAAGGAATCATTTATGAAGAATCTAGAAAAATATAAATGAGTATAATAGAGATAACTGGCATTCAAATTCTTATTTTGGCAACTTCAATTCCCCTCTCATCAGAGTGTATGAACTAGTCTGAAATGTGCCTCAAATCCCTTTATCATCTGTTGTTCTCCAGTCTCCTTCTTGTACTCTACAAAGTAGTGAGCTTATGACGATAGATGTCTTATGGGTGAAGAAGATGAAGAAAGCACGTATTTCTTCTCATTTTGCATCCTGTCTTATATAGCCAAAATTTAAAAATACTAAATCTCTCCCATTATGAATCAAAATACTTTTTTGTGTGTTCATATATTTCAAGGCTATTTAGACTGGAATTTATTCCTAGAGTCTCACAGGATAGAGTTTTTTTCTTCTTGTTTGCCAAGATGTGAACTCTGTCATAAAGAAAAGGCTTTTCTGCCTGGCAAGCTTCCAGAACAGCTCTCCTCCTAACCTCCTGTCCCTGACACAGGGACTGCTACACAGCAAACTGGCTGGACATATGTCAATGTCATGCACAGAATGTTCTACATGGTTGAGTTACCCAGTGATGACATAATCAAGCACATGCTAAAGAGCACTTTGAAAAAAAAAACCAACTTTGAAAACTTGAGACCTACAGAGTGACCAGGTTTGGAATCTTGAAACAGAGGAAATGGCAGAACTGTCCAGAATAACAAACTGGGTTTATTGTACTAGTCAAGGGGAAAAACAAAGAGAGGGTTAAGGTAGGAAAGTTCCCATCTCAACAACGGTGCTTCAAGCAGAGTGCATATACACATTTGTAACATATTAAGAGTCTTGCTGCTAAAATAAAGTTTAAAAAAGTAATGCTGGGAAGATTGTATAGTGCTCTTTGGATCAACCCCCAGGATACTGTCACAGCTTTACAAGCATTATTCTTCTGAGTCCCTGGATACTCACCTGCTCCCTCTCTTCCCTCTGATGTCACCTACCAGAAAGGATGTGAAGAGCAGGGACCTCATAAACTCATGGGTTAAAAGGAACAGGGAGGTCAGGTAGTGTTTGAAGTTATGCAGAAGGAGATTTTCATCTAAGTCATACAAAGACTCTTACTTTCTGTTTCTGGTCTACTACAACTACATTCTGAAGAAATTTTAACTCTCTAGAGATTTTACCAACAGATTTATGTAAGACACTTTGCATTGTACAATCATCAACTTTTCCAAAATAAAGAAAAACAAAAGACTGTCATTGTAAAACAATGATATAAGTGAAAAAACTGTTTCAAGGATAAACCTTAATGTAATAAACATAACATGAATTATGATGGTGACATCAGAAAACAATGTATCGATTATTGTTTCATTACACATGCTCCAAGTAAAGAATAAAACCTTAATGTTTGTTAATCTATATTCCATGCCTACCTGGGTACTGAAGTTAACAGATATCATTTGTCCTATTGCAGAATCCCGGGCCACCTGCAGAGTGACTGAAGTGGCTTTCTTATGAGCCACTGGCAGCCGAGAACCCACAGAAAAATACACGAGGCTTTGAGGTTCATCACTGTGTAAGAATGTGATCTGTGCGAATCGGGCACTATTGTTTATTGCTGCTCCGGCAGTTACTTCATACAGTTCAACATAAAAATGTATTTTAACTTGAGATGCAATCTGACAATGAGAAAAAGGAAAAAAAGATGATTACAAATACATTTCTATTTCAAGACAGTTCTGCTATTAGAAAATAGCATTCTTCATATACATAATTATAGATATGAATATTTACATTATGAATAATTATAGATTAAACTTTAGTCAAAGTATAGTTGACATATAGGTGTACAACACAGTGATTCAACAATGCTGTCACTATGACATGCTCACCACAATAAGTATAGTTGTCACTGTCACCACACAGTTACTACAGTATTGACTATATTCTCTAGGCTGTACTTTTCATCACCATAACATCTTTATTTTATAATTGGAAGTTTGTACCTCTTTATGTCTTTCAACCATTTCACCTGCTCCCCACCCTACCTCACCTATGGCAACCACCAATTTGTTCTGTATTTGAGTCATATTTCTGTTTTGTTTGCTTTTTTAGATTTCACATGCAAGTGAAATCACTAATCTTTCTCCATTGGCTTATTTCACTTAGCCCTTTTTAATGGCTGATTAATATTCCATTGTGTGTATGTACCACCTCCTCATTATCCATTCCTCTATCAATGGACACGTAGGTTGCTTCCATATCTTGGCTACTGTTAATAATGGTATAATAAACATAGGGGTCATATACCTTTCTGAGTTAGTGATTTTGTTTTCTTCTGGTAAATACCCATAAGTAGAACTACTAGGCCATACAGTATTTCTATTTTTAATTTTCTGAGGAACTCTCTTGTAACGCCAGAGGTAAAATATGTTCCCAGCCTGGGACAGATGACCTTTGAAACTGAAATCAGTCAAAGGAAGAAATAAAGAAACCCATTTATTGCTTACAAGTAGTCATCCACTTTTGCTCACCCATGTTTCTTGTGACCTGGCTACAAACAGGGACCCCACCAAACCTCTTGAGAGTAGTCCAATTATACCCTGGCTCCCCCCACCCTTGTAGTCACCTATTGATATGGAGACGGGCTACTCTTCTCCACCCCTTGGAAACACCTATTGATATGGAGAAGCACTAAGGCCTGACAAGAGATTCTGGAAATACTACAATTTTACCCACACCTCTGTACTGTTTTTCATAGAGGACAGACCAATTTACATTACCACCAACAGTGCAAGAGGGTTCCCATTTCTCCACATCCTTGCCAACACTTAATTCTTTTCTTTTTGATACTAGCCATTTTGACTAGTGTGGGGTGATATCTCATTGTGGTTTTGATTTCAATTTCCATGATGACTGGTGATGCTGAGCATCTTTCATGTGTCTGTTGGCCATCTGTAGGTCATGTGTCTGTAGGTCTTCTTTGGAATAATGTCTATTCAGCTGCTCTGCCCATTTTTCAAACAGATTATTTGTAGGTTTTCTTGGTGTTGAGTTGTATGAGTTCTTTATGTATTTTGGATATTAACCCCTTATAAGATATAGCATTTGCTGCTGGGCATAGAAGCCACAGGGCATAAATACGCAAAGAAGTAAAAAACTAACCTTTTCAAACAATAAGGCTTCTCTCTCACTTACCAACTTTACATTTCCCTTTATGGCCCCGGAAGATGACTGGTTAGCCAGAGACGGGTAAGATTCCTCAAGGGAGGAATAACCTAAGACAGGCACAGTCGCAGGGGGGCCATAGGTAAGGAATTGGGGATCAACAGAGGTTAGGCTTAGAACCTCCCCACCCCCCCGTTCTGAGAGAAATCTGCTGCATCCATGGATGTTTTATTTCCCTTGTCTATCTTGGATTAACACATAGTCTACAGGCACACACCTGATCATCTACATTTGCTCTCTTACAACACTAAACTATGTTTTCTACCTTTATCTTGCATCTACCTACCACTTCAGCATTTTATTAAAAATAATAATAATAAAGAGAGAAATGTGGTATCCACATATAAATCAAGTATAAAAATCAAACGAATATTCATATTTGAACTGACTGTTTATAGTTCATAATGCATGATCAAAACCGAAAGTTTCTGTGAGGACTGCCCTTGTACTAATCACCATGTAACTTATTCACTATGTAAGAATTTGTTCTCCATGTAAGAACTTGTTCGTTATGCTTCAGAAGATTGGAGACTGACGAAAATTAGTCTTGGGGTGGATTAATGATTATACATTGAGCATTGAGTCCCCTATACAGAATTTTATTGTTGTCAACAACCATTTGATCAAAAAAAAAAAGGAGAGATGCCCTCACAAAAAAAAATAAATAAAGTACACACTTCCAATTGTAAAATAAGTAAGTAACCAGGATGTAATGTATAGCATAAGGAATATAGTCAAAATATTGTGACAACTTGGTATGGTGATAGCTGGTACCTAGAATTATCATGTATATAGATGTTCAATCACTGTGTTGTACACCTGAAACTAATGTAATACTGTATGTCAACTACCCTTCAATAAAAAATAATTATCTAAATAAATAAATAAATAAATAAAAATATAGCATTTGCAAATATATTCTTCCATGCAGCAGGTTCCCTTTTCATTTTGTTGATGGTTTCTATCACTTTGCAGAATCTTTTAGTTTGATGTAGTACCACTTGTTTATTTTTGCTTTTGTTTTCTTTGCCTAAGAAAACATATCTAGAAAAAAACTGTTAATGCTGACCTTCAAGAGCTTACTGTCTGTTTTCTTTCAGTAGTCTTATGGTTTTAGGTCTTATATTTAGATCTTGAATCCATTTTGAGTTGACTTTTGTGTAAGGTGTGAGAAAATGGTCCAATTTCATTTTTTTGAGTGTGTCTTTCCAGTTTTCCCAGCACCATTTATTGAAGAGACTGTCTTTTCCTCACTGTATATTCTTGCCTCCACTGTTACAGGTTAATTGACCATATAAGAGTGGGTTAATTTTTTCACCATTGATCTATTTGTATATTTTTGTGCCAGTACTATGCTATTTTTGATTACTATAGATTTGTAGTATAGCTTGAAATCAGGAACATGATACGTTCAGCTTTGTTCTTATTTATAGAATTAAATTCTGATGTTAGATTACCAAGAGATTGATTTTTTTTGGTGTTTTAAGAAATAACTTTACTCTTGCTAGTTGAGCTTCTTATTACAAAATCAATGTCAAGAAACAACTTATGTGTACCTCAATAAACCTACCAAAGGATAAATAACATATATTCATCCAATGAAATGCTAATTATTAGTTAAAACAAATGTATTTTTCAGTACTTTTCAACATGGATGGATCAGAAAAATGATCAGGAGAGAAAAAATCAAGTTGCATAATATGTATAGCATGATGCAATAAATGTAGAGTTAAAATTACATAAAGTCACTATATTTTGTTAATGGTACATATTTATTTAAATATTTAAAAGCAAAAAACCACAATGACAGTAGTTGGCTTTGGAAGAGGAGTTGGACTGGGAAGAGGACAGGAGGTGGAGTTGGAGAATGACACTGGGGACAGGGGAAAGCTGCCTATAATGTTTTATTTAAAGGGTTTTATATATAAATATGACCAAATATTGATAACAGTCAATTCTGTAATTTTATGTATCAATAAGTCTAAGTTTAGTCCGCTGGCTATAGTTCCCTCATGTTTCACTTCAATTCTTTCTCAACAAGCTCAAATAATTTATTGTCTAAAGCCTGAATTTAATTTTATAACATACTGTCTGTCACCTGTTTTTACTTACTCACTCTTACATAATAACCTAAAAATCTGAGTATTGTTAGCTTCCTGGCATGACTCAAAGAAGCTAAGTTGATGCATTTTTCAACTGCATGTGTCACTGAATCTCTAATTTGATATATCATTTTTATCTATCAGCAAGGGCCTTCTCATTTGTTTTGTGATCATTTTAATGAGAATCATTACATCATAAAACAATACAATATACTCTTTAGTATTATCCAAGAATAAGTACTGTCTTAGCCACAAAGTAAATGAACTTAATTCCCTTTTATTGTCTGAAGAAATATGTTTAGCTTTCCTATAGCAAATAGCTATATTTTTGCTGATGCACTGTCAATAAATATTGAAATGTGGAGATAACTATACTCTTCCCACTTTTGAGAAACTAAATTTGGCAAATACAATAAAGTAAAGCATTAGGAAAGCATGGGTAACTACATTCAATAGCTATTATTCCCTGATGGCCAAGTGAGCTTGAACTCACAATAGTTTAATTTAACTAAGGATTCTGGCATATTACATTCCAAAACAGAATCTTGTATTTTCCAGTAAAATATTTCTTTTCATTGTGATTATGATGAGAACATTACTTATAACCACTTAGAGTGAAAGAATATGTTATTATCTAAGTAAGGAGCCATATAAAATTGAACAATGTATAGATGAGTGCCAATACAGAATTAGACTAGAGACAAAGGGACTCCTCAGTCTTACAACTGAATACTCTGTTCAAACAACATGCCTGAATTGTATTGGGAAAATAAAACTCACAGATCACATCTGAACCTCTCTAGATTTAAATATGACTGGAGACCTCACTAAAGGTCTCAATGTAATTGCCAGTAAGTTCTACTCCTAGTGAGGTCACAAACATTCCAGGATGATCTTCTGCCAAACTAATATAAAATTATTTTTCATGGGCCCCAAATCTGCTCAGAAGCAGACTATCAAAGTAATGATGAAACAGTATCTTACTCAAGTACTTTTTAAACATTTTCAAGAAATATTTAAACAATCTGTGCAGTTTAAGCAGATTTTCTGGGTTAAGAATATGCTTCGTAAGTTAACTATTACCTTTATCTATTTTGTTAATATGGAACCATAAGTTAAAGCCGCAGGGAAAAGGGAAATGAACTAGACTTCAACATATGAGTTCTAATCTTAGCCAAGTAATTGACAAGGGAAAATTAAATTCTTCATATGTTGAAAATGAAAATATTAAATAACTGTAGAGATAATCATTAGATATATGATTAAGTAGAAAAACTTTGAGGTTCGTAAGACTGGACCAGGTTTAGAAGAAACCACTATTATTAATCAGTGCTGTAATTCTATGGATGAATGTGTTGTGTTTGCTGTGTTGTAACTTCCCTACCACTAAGGCTGATGTAGCTACTACTCCAGTCGCTGAACTGCCTTGGGCTCCATTCCCATCCATTCTGAACAACAGATGGATGGTAATACCAACCATCTCTTAGGAAGGGCCAACTCCTTGCCAAGAACTGGGCAAAGAACTTCTCATTTGCTGTCTCATTTAATCTATCCACCCCATGAAATACGGGAGGCTCAGGAGGGTGAGCAAATGATCAGTGGCACCCAGCTAATAAGCAGAAGAGCTTAGATTTGAACCCAGGTCTTCTATCATCAGAGTCCAAGCTCTTAACCACCATCTTACCTCTCATAGTAAGCCCAGTATCCTTATAGCACTTCCTCTGATAAAAAATAAAGAGACAGTTCTTACATCAAAAGCCAAGGAACAACTGTGTGCTCTGCTGGGACCTCCAAATAATCTCTCAAAGCCAACTAGAGAAGAGCGTGGCCGCAGGATCAGTCTCATTCATAACTCTAGGTAGCAGTTTATCAGACATAGAAGGAATTGGAACTGGATTAGTAATAACATTCCTTCTAGTCACAAAATGTTAGATGCTAAAATGCGTATTAGAAGCTCACAGTATTTAAAACAATTTTTTTTCATTCTTCCAGTAATATAATCTTCATCCCTCTTTTTAAGTTTCCTCTTACTGAGGCTGGAATGTGTACTCCTCTTGCCTATACTTTGCCTTTTTACAGTGGGAAGATGACGAGAGCAAATGCCTTGAAAATTAGCTGCTTCTGAGGATGCAGAAGAAAACTCAACTCTATTATTCAAACATTACATTAGAAAGAGAAGTAAGAAGTGACACCAAATTCTTTCTCTTGCCTAACTGACATGACTTGGATATGGGCTCAGTAGCATTTCCTGAGTTAGGAAAAAGGACAGACAGAGTTAGCATCCTCTGGACTGCCTAGTACATTCTCTTATCCCTTACCTGTGCCATGTTTATTATCTAGGAATTCCCTTAACATTATCCTACAAGAAGGGCAAGCTCAGAGGAATAGTCTCTTCTCCCATCTTCATTCAATGGGCCTATTTCTTTTCCTCTCAGCTTCTCTATGACCACCCTTTCCCCTGCAGGTAGAGATCAAATTTCATTGAAACTCAATTCTTTATCTTTCAGCATTTTTACCTACTGTACCTGGCTGCTGTCACCAGTAAGATATTTCCACTCTGTAAAAATTAATTTCATCTCTAAATACAAACAAGTCTCACTTTACAAGAGCCAAGTCAGAAAAAGACTGATAAACACATATATCCAAAGAGCAATACAGGAATGAACTCACTCTGATCTCAAGAGACTTTTCTTACAATTTTGAAGTTAATATATACTGTATAAGATAGCTGTCTTAAGACTAATGAGACCTGTCCAAGATTCTAATTCACCAGAAATCTTGAGATAAAATGCACAACAGAATTTTCAATAACTCATGTGTGCAGCACATGCTTATGGAAGATGATGGGAAGAATGTCAATATAAATAAAACCATGTTCTAATTTTCCAGCAGATGGAAGTCCAATAATCAAAATAAAATATATATTAGTTTTGATCCTGAATGTAATCAGTAACTTCCATAAGAAAGGTGCAGAAAAAGTCTTTGTAAATTTAGAGGACATGGGAGGCATCATGGAGGAAGTGATACTGTGATTTGCCCTTAAAGGAGAGCTAGGAAATGTGGGGTTGTGCTGAATGAACTCCTTACACAAGTATAAAACTCCTTACACAAATGCAGGAAGAGGATTTAAATGTTTTCAAGTAGAGTAACAAGACCAAATGTTCTGAATATTGAAATTTCAGTTCCTTCTTTTATGTATGATAGAAAGTATTAGTACATGATGAAACTCCCACTCAAGAAAAATAAAATACACTAAAATGATTTGTTAAATTAGGGAGGAAAAAACACTAGGAATTCAGTATTTTTGAAAACTTACTTCCTAGCTGTATCACTACTATCATGGCCCACAGCAGCAGCACTCAGCCAACCACTGACTTTCATGCATCTCTCTAACACCTAGGTTTAGATCTCTAACACTGTCTGGAGCAAGAAATCAAGTCCTATAGCAAATATGCTTCCAGAGATTTTTAAAGCAGTATGAAAGACAAAAGGTCAGCTTTTACCCTCAGTGGCCCAGACATGACTATTTGAGTCACAAAAAGAAAATCACTTAGTAAGTAATTAAAATCAGTTGAATTTGAGTCTATAATGGTACTTAAATGAAAAAGCTATTGTACTGTATAAAAAAGTAGTTATAATGCAAAGTAAGTGTGCCTCTACTAGTGTACTTACACATTTATTAATATATATGTGTAGGAGAGTGCTAACATATCAAGACATTCATGTCTTTTATTAAGCATGTGTTCATCTGCTAAGGAATGATAAGCATTCTTTTCTCTGTATGTAAGTAGGGAGGGGTTAGTAAAAAAATTGTGTTTAAGACAATTACCTAGAGAAAGTAAGAATTGTACCAAGAATAGGAATCAGTTATTAGAACCTGTAAAACACATCAAATGAAGATGAAAGTGAGTCAGACGCAAAGAGCACTGGGAGTCACACACAATTTTTTGAAAGATTATGCAGTTGTGTATTTGTTCCAATGCGACAGAAGGACTAAAGAGATGCACTAAGAACACAGATTTGTTATCTCATCTCTAATGAGATGAAGCCCCTAAGTTGCCCTACCAAATATAATCAGATATTAACAAGGCAGGCGTAGATTTCTAATACTTCTAATAGAGCAGCTCCATGTTCACTGAGGGCAATGACTAATGTAAATTCACACTGAAAAATTTAAAGAACAAATAATTCTGTGGAAAATCACCCTGTAAGGCATGAACTTAAAAAACTTTCAAGTGAAGCTATAAAGTGGATCTCAACCAGGTGATGAGCAATTTTTGTTTGAAACAGCTTTGGACAAGATCCAGGACCCACAGCCCCAACAAAGAACGAAGTAATGATAACCAAGGGCATGTATGCTTAGGGAAACTGAGACAAGTATTCTTTCTCTGTGGAACCAGTCAAATTATCACAGTCCCAGTGTGAGGTAAATGGTAGAATTTCCAGAATCTCCCACCAAATTTCCAGAATCTCCCACTTGGCCTTAGTCCATTTACATACCAATGAATATTTCAGAGCCTCTTGTCGATATGGGGCAAGGAGGGGAGAGAAAACAGCCATTCTCCTCCCCTGTGTCCCTGGTTCCTAACTGGACTGGCGTTTGCCAGTCACCAAGGACCTGCCAATGGAGCTCCTCTCAGAAGGGGCGGGAGGGGCAGCAAAGCCCACTCTGCTGCGGGCGGGGACAGGTGGATGGGAGCCTGTCTGGTGGCTGACGAAATAAAAGCCTTTCACCCAACCTGCCCTTTCCTTTGACTTACTTCCATTTCACCAAATTCATAGGGAACTCACCCAGGGCCAGGAACAAACACCCTTCCCCCTGGAGCTATACCCAGGAAGGTATTAAAAATATGTAACACTGTAACCTTAGAAAAGATCAATATAACTATTACAGCACTTCTCAGAAAGTGAAAAATAAATAAAGAAAAGAAAATCTCAGTTTGTGATTTAGGATGAGTGTAAATACATGTTTTGAAATAATTGCAATTGTGCATGATTTTTCTGCTGTTCACAGTGTTTGACATGTACAAAGAAGCCATGACATTTTTTTAACATTCATAACATTATGGCTAGTTTTTGTATTAATATTTAAATATTTAAGTTTACTACATTAAGTAATACACTGAACAAATAACACTGAGTGTTCCTTAAGCATTAAAGTATCATGGAATAATAATTTAAAAAAAGCTACAATTACTAAATGACTAAAGCTCTTTTATGTCTTCAGTAACCAATGCCATTTGAAAAATGCAGATTCCTTTGGGAAGAAGGGTGAATTATCTGTCTGCTGGATGCCATGTATAACATGAACAAATAGAAATTTATCCAAAGGCTCACCAAGCCTAGCCTCTATGCCTCTTCAGTAGATCAAAACTGAACTTGCTAACTATATGTTAATAGAGAATGAGAGTGCTTTCATTCTATGGATGAAATCTATGGATATATGATAATCAAATCTGTGGATATGATAAAAGCAAAACACAACATTCAGAGTAATCAGAGATATTAATCTGGCAGAAAATGACTCAAGGGATCATTCACACAATGAGCACCAGGAAGAAACTTGGAAATGACAACAGAAATGGAAAAAAACTGTTTAGCTCTCTTAAAATCATTATTGAGATATAACTGACATATAACATCGCATCAGTTTTAGGTGTACAACTGAAGAGCATATTTACAAAAATTTATAATGTAATAAATTCTAAGTCTAAAGTCTGTTCCCCAGCAAAGACATTTTGACATTATGGCTAGACAAGACATGAAGAGTCTCCATATAACCAATGCACAAGTTTCAATAAAGTGGCTTTGAAATCACTAATTCTAAAGAACTAAAATTAGAATCTAACAGGACTGTGCCTCATCATTTCTTACCTTCCCTGGTTTGAGCTCAATGGTGATAAAGCACTCTGTCTGACCCACTGCACAGGTTGTGCTTCCCGACACAGAGAGAAGTTGATCCATCAGACTCACACCATTCTTCTCAAGCTCTGTAGCTGTTTTGTTAAATGTGACTCGCCAGAAAATCTGGACATCTTCGAATGCCCTGGAACAAAGCAAGACCTATGCAAATGCAGTCATGGAGTGTGTTACCCTGTGTCTTTCACTGCACCTGAGCCCAAGCACACTTTCTCACCCAAATCACAGCACTTACATCACCAATGAAATGCTGCTACTAATGTATCAGGAATGTGAAAACAAATAGTTGTTCTTCTGCCACCTATACCTATTACATACCAGAAATAAGAAAAATAAACAACAACAGAGACTCCCTACCTTGAGGTGAATGTTCCTCCTCTGTCTTTTAACAAGAAATCTTCTAAGGGAGAAACACTACTGCTAAAAATGGTTATTAGTATAAAAATAAAGGACAAGCAATGACCCATATTTTTGGAGACTATTTAGGCCCAAAACCAAAAAGGTAACATACACACATACACGTGTGCACACAAAGTGGATGTATGTGATGAGCATTCAGAGGATGTGCACTATATCATATTAGGTTGCAAGAAAAACTTTGGTACTCCAAGTCTCCCTAACAGGAAATGATTTTGTAGGCAGAGTGATCAGAGAAGAGTGAATCTGAAGGGATGACTTACACAATCTGACATTATGTCAGATATAATATGGTCCTTTATGAAGTACAAAATGTTCAAAGTAGCCCCAAGCTATGCCCATTAACCAAGTGTGTTAAACAAATAAAGAACTACAGCATCTGAGCAGTAACATACCAAATCCAATACTACCTTCTATCAATATTTCATCCTGCCTTTACCATTTCATGAATTCAAATTAGGTACTATATAGACACACAGGATGTTACATTTCCCGCATATATATAAACACACCTGTTTGGCTGCCTTGTGACAGTTAAATGCCATCTGCTCATATCCGCTCCTTCAGCCAGCTCCAGCCCATGCTGGGACTCCTCACGGAACCCTATGATGCCATTCTGAAGATCACTCCCTGAGAAGACAAAGGGAAGGGTTACATTATACTTAAGACTTTAAAGGTTCAATGCTTCATTAACCTTTCCAGCTCAGACGGTATGAAAGTAAGAAATTCACAAGTGAGTTGGGGAAGCTACAATTTTCAAGGATCTTTACTAAATACAGACTAGGATCAAAATGATGACAAGAAGAAAGAAAACATCAAATTCTACTTCCCATGCTGACATACACACTCATCTGTCTCTGATGAGACTCTATTTGCTAGTCCTTGACATTTTATGTATGTTTACTGTTTAAAGCCAGCATATCCTCATAGAATGTAAGTTCTACCAGAGCAGCATTCATTGAATTTATTGCTGTATCCTCAATACCAGAACATTTGCTAGCATATGGTGAATTTTTAATAAACATTACTGAATAAAATGAACACCATTGAACTGATTTACCTTCTAAATGAGGTGGCCAAAGGACCATAACATAAATGGTCATGTATTCAGTTATTTGCCCCAGAGAAAAAAAGAACCATTAAGGAACTTCCAAGTACCTCTGAGCAAAAGAAACTCCTCTGAGCAACACTTGGGGTTACAGGCACCATCATACTACAAAATTGTGTTTAAAGAGGGACCAGGCTAGGGCTCAAGATACACTGAGTCACTCCAAATCCTCGTCAGCATGTGAGCTTGATTCTCAGGACTATAGAAATAAGTAAACAGTTCTTGCTGCTTTTTCTTTCTTGAAGGTCCAGTTTTGCAATGTGATCCTAAAAGCAATGACCCCAAAGCAAACAGCCTTAAAGCCCATTTGTACCTATTTCCCTGAAATGCTACTCCGGAGGTTTCAGGGACACAGAACTTCTGACAAGATAAGAAAACAGAAAACCACTGAACTGTCCTGATGGGGGAGAACAAATAGTCATCAGCCTTATTTTGCAGGTCTGAAGTGTGAATATGTGTGGGGCCCCACTGATAGGGACACATGCGTGTGATGAACCACTTCTGTCCTGTTGTCTCAAGTTTGTTTTGTCTCTCCCAGATTGCTAATTCTTATCCTCAGCAATTAATCACTATGCTCACTCTTTAGCCCTGCACCAGAACCTGATGTCTGCTTTTTTCTTCAGTAGCAGTGGTTTTCATGTCACTTTGAGCAGGAATTTGCTCTCTCCAAATAGATAAGTCTCTCACAAGCAGAATTTTACTTTTCAAGTATGAGAGCAACTAGCATGGTTCTCATGAACAAATAATGCTTCCCTTGCCGCATCTACAATAATAAATTTCAATGTCAAATTTCTACTAAGAATTAAGACTTCTAATGTGCCAATGATCAAAAACAAAACTAAACTATATTTCCCAATGTACTTTGAACATTTGTTCTAATATCTAAATGTGAAAAGACTGCAGAAATTAAAGATAAGAGCAATCAGCAAACTTAATAATACAGTTAAAAGAGAAACACTGTTAAAAGTAAAACCCAGGTGAGAAGAACATTTGCAGAGAGAATAAGGGAACTCAGGGCATATGACTGTGCTAATGCCCGGGAGATGTTTTCGAGTAACTTATATCACGGGACGTTAAGAGGTAGATACGGTGAGGAGGTCATCATTTGCCGTATGTGTATAATCAGTATGCCTTATGTAGGGAAGGTTCAACATGGGAGAACCTCACTGAGCACAGCTGAGTGACCATTTGCTTGAAGATTTATGCTCAGGGCTGACAGACTGGTAGGCCACTGGTGTGCCACACTGGCCAAGCAGCACACCCATTCCAGGTGGTATGCAGCTGCTGTCCTGAGACCCTGAAGAACCCCCTGTCACCACTCTGATAAGGACCATAAGATCGCCCCATGATCCAGTAAGTAATGGAGTAATGACTGGGGCAGCAAGGCGCCTTTGGCAATCATTTCCAATGGTCTGTGCCTCTGCTGAACTTACTGCTAAATATTTTTACTATAAGCCCTGATCACATTCAAATAGCTGTAATAAATTATCTATGTCATGGGATGGAGAAAAGGCTGTTGAGTGTCAAAATAATTTTAATAGAAAAATGTGGATGGCATTAAGCTAATATGAATCAAAATTGGTAAATAATTTGGAGACTAGAATTAGTTTACAATAACTTAATGAATTGAATAAAAAGAATGAATGAAAATTCTGATTGGTATAAATGTGTAGGCCAACATAAATGGGATGATGATGGATATAAAAGGATACTACACAATTACAAAATTATGACTGAATTACCACTGAATGGCTAAAATGTAATGAAAATTCTAGGAAGTAATTAATACTAAGAGTGGATCATACAGATGCTTATACTAAAAAGTTTCTTTTATAAAAGACAAAAGCAAAGACGTTAAATAATTTCATCAAGGCACCCCTAATTAATGGCTGATCTGGGTCAAAAATATAGACTCAATGAATTTTAGCTTTCTTTCCACAAGGCTGTTTTATCATAGTGGCATGTGAAACTCTCAAGCACTGTGTAAAACTCATAAACGTTTGTATAAAAGAGAAGGTAAGAACTACGACATGGCTTTGTCAATACTCTGGTGTAAGATATTAAAAAGCTGAGCTAATCTACTTTAAGAAGTACAGTATGATTTCAGAGGAGGACTACAAACTGTCACCAAAAGATTTTACAAGGTGCCTGAGGAACTCAATCATTGCATTTTTAAGCTATTGCAATATATATTCCCAATAACACAAAAGCTGTAAACTGCAGTGGTTCAAAAGTAGGACAAAATGCAATAACTTTCATCTATTTCCCAACAGATGAAAATAATTTCCTGATAATGAGATATGATTTTGGGATTACCGAAAGTAGTTAGAATGAGGTTTCAAAACAGGATAAGCAATCATGTGTTTAGATGATTAAATTAAGTATTGTCCAGAGGAAAAGCATGGACTTAAGTATTTTTAAGGTTTTCCCTATATTGTGAAAGTACAGATTTATAGATTAACTGGATCTGAGCTACATGACATTTACAGTCCATTAAATTCTAGCCTGCCACCTAGAACAACCTTATGAGTTCATGAGTGAGTCCAATGTATTAATGAATTACTATGTGTCATTCAAGACATTCACCCTCTTAAATAAAATTTTAGATAGAATGATCTCCTTTCAAATTCTATATTACAGAAGCACATTTTTATCTCCGTCACTCCAAGACATACCTGTAATAATGATCACGGCAAAAGCTGCAAACCCAGTGTTGTCCTTTCCCTTCACAATCTGGGCTCCCCCTTGCGGCTCTGTGAGAAACACACAGAAGAACTCCTGTCCCTCAGGCTCATCATCATCCAAAATCTGAATGAGTACTTTACGTTCTCTTTCCCCATCCAAGAATGTAAGGATATGAGTTTGCTCTTTAAAGTCGTCTTCTTCAATTGCCCACGTTAGGTTGGAAATTCCACAGATATCATGAAAGGGCAATGCACCTGGTTCCTTCTGAGCAGATTTTTCACCAAACATTTTAACTGTTACACTGACATTACCGGCAGACCCATCAGTTCTTCGGATGAGAACTTCCACAGTGCTAGGCGTGCCATTCCTCATCTCCTCGTCAACATAAACAACAGGTGGCCCAAGACTAAATGTTCCATGAATGGGAACGTTTGCAGGTACAGTGGCCACATCAGGCTTCTCAGACGTGACAGGTATACCAGGGAGGGTGACAAGTTTCTCAGGGACGGTAGATAAACCAGCTCCCTCAGCAACACTCATGACCATTCCGGTTGGCTGTGGAACAGCAGTTACCTCAGTTCTGTCAGGATACATGGTGGAGGAGTCAGTTTCCACAGGCATGAGAGCTGTGTCAGCTGCTAGAGCCACAGTTGTGTGGGGGAAAGAAGCAACCGTTCCTGCCAGGTTGTCATCATCCAATATTCGGATCACTGCCACACTGAAATCTAGATTCAGGCGTGGACTCCAATCAGCATCAAACTTCTGAAATCCTTTCATTTCTACTGAAGTTAGATTAATGTAAAAAATTTCTTCTGTTTCAGGAAGCTTGTCATTAATAATGATTATTTCAAAGTCAACCTCAGCTTGGAATTTTTGAAAAAGCAGTTCCCCATTCTGAACAGGCTCAAAGTCCTCCAGTGGCTGGGCACTTCCTGCGGTGGTCTGATAGGAAACTGCAGCAAGATCGCCGTGGAACCCAAACAGCCTTTGTACATGTAATCTGATCATCTGTGTATCCTCTGACACTATGATCATTCTTGAACCAGGAGAAAACTGAAAGACTCCCATTGGTTCAATTTCAGCAATGGTAAAACCTGGCCTAGAAAATAAGTCATGAAAGAACTGATGAAAAATAGGAACATCACTGCAGAGATTCACCTTTCAGATATTTGAGATGCTGCTCATGAATGCATCTGAAAAACATGTCCTTTTGAATTCCACATGACCCTACTTACTTATTGATGAATATACCAGAGCACAAGAAATGTTAAGGATGGGAGCTTTAATCACGAGTGATGAGACCTAACAAATTTTAGAAAAGTGAAGAGCTCATAGGTCTCTGGTCCTTTTTTCTAGTCATCCTAGAGCAGCTCTCAGAAGGATCTGAACCATTAGGCTCCCTCGTATGGTCGGTACACAGGGAACCAAAAAGTCTTAGGATGCTCTGGATAGCAGCCAGATTTCTTATCTAACAAACATACATAGCTGTCCCTACTGCATGCAAAAAAAAAATACCTTGCCTGTTCCACCTGACCAATAATGGAATTATTCTCTCATGCAAATGTTGCTAAAATTTTTATATATACATGAATTGCAAGAAACATCTGTGATTGATTTATCCTTAGCTTTCTCCTATGGAGTGTGTGTGTATATGTGTGTGTGTATCTATGATTGATTTATCCTCAACTTTTTCCTATGTGTACATACACATACACACACACACACCTTAAAGCAATACCTGGCCTATGGTGAACATTATAACACTGCTAGCTATTATTGTTGTTAATGGCATTTGAATTCTGCCACCAAACATTTTTTTTAATGGCATATGTATAAAAAGCTATATTCAGTTCTGCCAACCAGTATTTCCCACACATAAACATGTATAAACATACTTAAGCATGCACTGGTTTTGCCCTACATTTTCCCCATTTTAAAAATAAGTAAACTAAAGAACAGAAAGATCGAGTAGCGCTCCCAAAGTCACTCAGCAAGTAAGTGGCAGAGCAAGGACTAAATCCAGCACTAGCTCTAAGGTCTGTTCTCTGCTGTTCTGATCAAGCCCATCCCAGGTATGAGAAAAGTAAGGTGTTTTTGGCTGGGATATATTTATCTGCAAATATATTACCCTATTATAATGCCTATTCTTACTCTTAGTCCCCTGGGGAAATCAGGTATTTCTCAGTTGCTTCTCAGAAGACAGCCCCTATTAATAACCAGTGACTTTGTCTTCACTGGAGGGGTTACCCTGGGCAAGAGTTTCGAGTTAGAAGTTGCAGTGAACGCTTTTCAACACAAAAAGTGGGTGGTGACTTTATTGAAGTCAGCCTCCCTCCACGGCATCTCTGGCATGCAGGCCATATGTTGCTCGACACTAAAACTGTTTTTGCATCTGTTACAAGGAAAGTGATCCTTGTGTCTTTTTCTGTTTCAACTGATAAATTCCAGATTACTCCTCAGAGACTTTTTTGGTTGAGCTGGTCTCACCGAAGCTGAGCCCCACCGGGGGCACTGCTCTGCACTCCTGAGAGGTGGATAACAAAAGCTTCCGGCCGACCAGGGCTGGGAGACATCCGCAGCAAGACTCCTTTGCTCTGCTCTCTGTGGGAAAAGGAAAGGCTCCCTGAAGGGGACATGAAAAGGGAAGCAACGAATCATTTCCAAGTTTTTAAATGGGGATTCAACTCTTAAAAATGCAGTGAAATTATTTTTCAAAATTCTGTGACAGTCTACAAAAGGTGAAATATTTAAAAGGGGGGATGGGCGGGCAAATAAACTTAAGAGGAAGTTTCCGGGACAACACAAATCTTTCCTTCAACCCCCGTCTACTCGACACAGTAGATGTCAAACCATCTACCATTTGCATCTCACAGACCCTCAGAGCACTAACGGTATAATTAAACAATAAAGTACTTAAAGGTACGGTTGTGCTACTGTCAGAAACATTCAAGTGAACATGCTGATGGATACATAGCTGTGTTGTGTCCTTTATTATTATTGCATAGGCCAAACTGGGTTTTTAAGACTCTTTTTAACAAACTCCTAATGTATCAACAGAGCAGTCTGCTTAGTGACCACTGTTATGAGGAGAGGTATGAAGTCTTTAATTTGACTGAATAAAGTATCTCTCATTCTCATCAAGCAGACTGTTGAAATCTGGTGCACCACATGAGAAAACAAACAGCTCACTGTCCACAGTATAAGGGATCCAAGAAAGTTAGTGGCCATTACACATCTCCACGTCCCCTAGGGCAGATCCTAGAAAAGCTGCCACTCACCTAGTTCTGGAGTCAGGTTGCCAACAACACTGAACTCAGGGATTCCTAACCCAGGAGCGTATCCAGCCGCCCAGGCAACCAGGAGTGAGCCATACGTGCCCTTCCTAGAAATCACAACGTGGCTTGTTCCAGCAGCAATGTCCGTGAGTGGAAAGGCAGGAGATTCAAATCCAACCTGAGGAAAAACATGCTTAGAATGTTTTTTTTTCCCTAAAGGTTCTTATTTTCTGAAGAGCACATTAAAAGTCAACTTTCTCTTTGTTCACACAATATATTTCCATTTGAAAATATTTTCAATTACAAAGAGTTTATGAAATGACATATGAGATTTGAAGATTTATTCTATTTTATATTCTAATTATAGTTTATAGTTTTTATCAAAATGCAATCTTTTAACATTATTCCAAAATGACAACTATAATTATGGTTTAATGAGAGCAAAAGATTTAACAATGGCATTTTTATGACTTGTTCATGGGTCTTTATAAAGAATTTGATTTGTCCAGAAATGAAATTTAACTTCTGTATAAAGATATAATAAATTCTTTGTTTATAAAATGAGATCATAAACTAGTTTTCTATTAAGGTTATTTTCAGCTTTGACTCAATTTAATATCTTTTTTTTAGGATCAGAAACCTTCAAAGAATTTTTAAGTAATCATCTCTTTCATTCACATCAAGTAAGATCTTGTTTTAAGGTTAACCTTCCCAGGGTACCCTAGGATTTACAGATGCTTTATAGATGAATAAGGTCTGGTCAATTAGAAGGAATAAAACCAGCATCCTAGCTTCACTCTGTGATTTGAACCACTCAGTTTACCTCTTTTGGTTCCCCAAATCTCTAAATTTGGGATACCATATGATCAACAGTTCTATTAAGATTCATCCTCCCATTTTAAATTGGAATGGAGAGTAGCAGAAAGGTGACAGAGGGTGTCACAAGATAGCTTCTGGAGACACAGAAAAGACAAACAAAAACAAAAGAAACTTCAACATGACACCAGCCCAGATGCCCTATTACAGTGAGGCTTCTGCTTAGCAATTGCCAAAAGCTTTGGTCTACCTGACATCATGCTTGCTACATGGCTGGAGGCTGTGGTAAAGTGTCCTAGCCACCTCACATTCACACACACACACACACACACACAAAAAAAAAAAAAAAAAAAAAAGTACTGGTAAGGGACACAGAGGATACACCAGTACCCGTGACTGGCCCCGATCTTGCCCTTCAAGGTTACACAATATTGTGACAATGTGCATGGACAAGCAGTAGGAAATATTTTACTACACCAAATGACTGATTCAGATTGAAAGAAATTTTTTTTTGTAATAGCCTGTGAGCAATATTAAATCCTATACCCTCATTCTCCTTGAACAGAGAATGTACAGAAAGAAAACTATTCCTCTCGGTTATTTTTAATGCTGGTGGAGTCCATTTAGGGGACAAAGCAAATTCATTCCCTGTGGAGCAGCAGCCCAGCAGGAAGTAACCGAAGGGCATCCCTGTAATGGCCAGATACCCTGTTACACAAGCAGCTGGCCAGAGTTGCCCACAGTCCTCCCCGTTTTTCTGCAGACTCTACATCTGCATCTGAGGCCAGGCCTGCCTCAGTCAGGTGGGAGAAGTTCCCAGCCGGAAGAGGAGGAGGCGGCAGTAAAGATACAGTGATTTCAAATATATACACATCATCACAGCCAGAGACAACAGCCTAGTCTTATTCCTGCATTGACAGACTCAGCCTACACTGGGAGTAAAGCCCTCAAAAGTTGTCCTTTGTTCTCATGTAAATTTAAGAACTGATTAGGAAATGATCTTTCCTACAATGAACTCAGGTGGAAGATTCAAATACTTAGGTGAAACCATGTCATAGGATCTCACCCACTAGCATTTATCCACAGCAGTACAAACTTCCCACAGTAAAAAGAGCCCCGAAAATTAAAGACAAATATTCAGAATGCTTTAATGAAAAAGTCAGAATTTTAATGGATGGTTCATTCAAATTTTAATTGTTTAGCATAAAATACCTCAATATTAAATATCTAATATGAAGAAAAAAACATGGAAATTTTAACGTTGAGTGAGTGTTCTTTTAAAAATTCAATACCTTAAAAATTCTGCATGATACAAACTTTCTAAAACTGAAAAGAAAATATTTTTCTACTGTATGTCAAAAAATGATAAATTAATTTCATATAACATATCCATAAAGTCTGCCTTGATATTCATGGGATTACTTAGATTTTCGGAAATAGTGGATCGCAGTAAGAATCTTAGTCTCTCCTGCACGAGCCGCCCTCTTGTGGTTCGCAGACACTATCACACCCAAGGCAGATTACCTGGGAATTGGCCGCATTCTCAGGGACAGGAAGGGGAGCGGATTTTGCTTCCCGGAGAATTTTTGGCATGCCATAGAGACGTCCACCAACAAGCTTCACAGCTACCAGCTGCAAGGTGAAATTAGAGCCCAATGACAGGAAGACCTATGAACAAACAGCATCAATGAAAAATAACTTAAGGAGAAAAATACTGACATTGGCATGAATCATTAGCGCACTGCTTCCGGTTCCTTTGGTACAGGCTTCAATAACATAGCCCTTTCCCCCGTGTTGTAAGGCAAATCACCAGTATGAAGACTGTGAGGTGAAGAGTGATGATTGTACAGTATAAAAAACATAGATGTGTAACTTTTCCGTGTGCGCTCAAACGGCCTCAGTAATGAAGAGAATCACAGAAGTAGCATTAGTAATAGAGTCATGTGCCACAGGCATGAAAAATGCTCCCTGGTGAATAGGCTCAGCTCCTAAAACCAGCAAAACTTAATTTCCTTCTCTTCAATTGAGTAATAACTAATAACTCAGATTTACTCAAAATGAATAATGATCTAGGTGTACTGATTATCTTAATATTTTACATAAAAATTTACTAACAAAATGTATTCGATTACCATTTTTCTAAGTTTTAGAATGCAACACAATAGGGGCAATCCTGAATTTAAAAACTGGTGTTATTCTAAAAGGTTTTTTTTTTGAAACTTTTTCCCATATGAACAGTGCTATCAATATGGATAGGCCCCCAAGTTATCCCATAACTTGGAAAACTAAAAACTCTGTACATCTTCACTGAACATGAAAATAACCATTTCTGTGGAATCTGACCCTTTTAAATAAAATATACTTATGTGTGCATCACAAACCCCCAAAATGTGCAAAATATGTAGCACAGTAGTTTCAAATACTGTGTTACATGAGGGTAACAGATGTTTCATTCATTCAATCATAGTTTCTGCAAAATGACATTCAGTGACCATGAATCACAGATCAAATGCTAGAGCAATAAAAAGGAATCACAGTGTCCTGACTTCAATCATGTGCTCCCACTGCTCCTCTGAGGGTGTAATGCAGTTCACTGGCTGGGCAGCTGATGATTTTCTAACCCCATTTCCTAAAGAAGGAAGGCAGGAGCCAGGTGTCAGCTTAAAGCACCCAGTCATTTATTCCACCCCTAGATCGCAGGCCCCTGGCACACACAGATTTCTGTGATGCAGCAGATGCAGGATTCGGTAATTAAACATCACAGTTGATTGAACATGAGTAGAAACAGACTTGAGGAAAAGGTAGTTTACCTGCAGAAGACATGCAGGTCGATTAGTTTCAAAAGTAACTTGAAGGTCGATTAATTTGAAAAGGAACCTGAAGGTTTTTAGAAGCTGATCACATTCTCCAGTATGCCCTTCCATTTCCTTGGACTGCGAGATTCTACATATTTCTCATCATTCTTGATGGCATTTAGGGACGAACAGAAAGAGCTTCCAGCCCCATAATATTCTCTGCACATCTCAAACATTGCTTATCCAACTTACAACAGGCTGTTACTACAACAGGCTGTTAATGGGCCTTCTCCAGCCCAGACTGGGACAATATGACAACAGGGTCTGGGTCCTTGTCATCTTAGTAGCTCTGTGCTGCTCACAGCAGTTGACACACAGTAAGTGCTCATCGATAGCTGAATAAATGGCAACCACAGACATAAAATTCTTGCAGTCTAACTTCAATTCTTTCACACTTAGACTTGTTTCTTTAGTGTGCCAATGACTCATCTTTGTGTGCCCACGCAAAAAGCTTGCTGTCAACCAAGTGAGGTAACAGTTTACACTCACTCCACAGTCCAGGTGTTAAACCATCAAGTCTTCCAGTTTTCGGAGCCTAATGAAAATTTACCTGATCAAAGATCCACTGGAAGGTCCTTTTCTCTATGGAAGACCTGTCCAAAGTCCCAACTTTTACTAGGAGGGTGGAGCAGACAGAATTCTATGTAACTCTTCTTACATCCCAAACTTCAAAGAGCAATGCATTATATTCAGGGTATAAGGGAAGAAGGGGACCACTGAAAAAAAACCCTACCCATGGTTATGTGCATGTCACACCCTGCCCCAGTTACCTTAGAAGTCTACCTCACACAGCAGCACTGAATGATCTAAGTGTAGTCCCTGGAATGTGAGAAAGAGGAGAATCCATGGGATTTTAAATATATTCATGAAAAATGTTAAAGTAAGCAAATAGAAGGAAGCTTTCACATACGCATAAACTAGGAAACTTTTGCTACTCTTACTGAAAATAGAAATCAAAAAATTAAAATAGGCTCAAAGAAGATGTTAAGAAATTCATAGATGGTAATTCAAACAGATACTAGGAAAGCTAAGTATCTCAATGAACTTTACCATTAGGCTTTCAAAATGAAATGAAGAGGATTACCATCTTTGAAAATGTTTCAGGTACCACGCACTTCAAAAGAAGGTTAAGAGTCAGGTGGATCAGCAGTTTTAGTCCGTATAATATATGTCATATATTCTGGTCTTCCATACATAGTCTGAAAATAATTTTGTACTACCCACATTGATTAGTAAATAGAATAATGGAATTGATACTGTGGTAAGTCTTACTGTCAAATGAAATCTTACTATAAAATAATACAAAGCTATTCCTAGAAAAGCTAAAAGAATATCTGCTGGTGTGCCTTGTAACTTGGGTATGTTCAGAAGGTGATTCTACGTATATGTATGGCAAACTGTTTCAGTTATATAATTTAAACTCTTCTGATTTATAAAGGAGAATTAATACAATGATATACTGGCTAACTTAATCTACCACTCTTCTCCCCAGCTTTGCACTCTTTACTACACTCCTGAAATTTTCAAATATAGGAAATGGAGATTAGAAATTGATACAACAGGCATGGCACTGAGTCAGTTTCCCAAAGGACTACAGGGGTGTGGAACCCACGTCCCACTGAGTCCTCCATTTTCTCCTTCACTAAACAAAAGTAGATGCCGGTACACAAAAGACCAAAAGGTTCCAGAGTAGGTGCAAATTAGTGTAATATGCTTATTGCTTATTCTGAATGGCAGCCTATTTTCTAAAGATTATAAGCTTATATGAAATTAAGATGATCCATTACGGAGTGGGCTAAACGTAGTGGCCTGCAAACAGGAAGCAGCATTGTTTTTCTCCTGCTACAGATTCACGGGGTTTCTTTCCACAAACCTTTGACGTTATGGGGTAGAGCTTGAAGCTTCCTGTCACTTTCAGGAAGGTAAAGGCCAGACCATCAATCACAACTCCTAGCTCACCTCCACTTTAAGCTCCTATTTACCCCAGTCCTTGCCCAACCTGAAGCTCAGGATCTGGGTGGGAAAGAGGTCAGGGGCTGATGGGTCAATACTCTACTAGTCCCACTGAGACATTTCCATCAAGCTTCTGGCACTTTCCAGTTTCGGACAGGGGGAAGCTTGCTTTGAGACACAATGACACAACTTCTGCCTTGCTCTGTAGTCCTTTCTTGGCTACAACAGCTAGCCACACCCCTCCAGGCAGGCAGGCACCCAAGTTACATCAATGTGGGTGTTCCTTAAAGACCAGAACTCCACTCTTCACCACTCCTCCATAGAGACAATGGCCTTTCCGTCCTCTCCTGGCTTCACAGTCCACCCAGCAGATTTTTCTCAAAATGACTCTAATCTGGTTACTTTTGTGGCAGTCTTTCTCACCATGAGATAATTAATTCCCAGTGCCAAAGGCATCTTACGTATGAAATAAATTTCTTTCCTGTGCATATAGAATCATACTAGTTATATGCCATCCTTGGGAGGATTAAGACAAGAGTCACTCAAATCACTTTCTGTGGTTCAGACAGAGAGAGTTCTGGCATATCTACGTGACCCCCAGGAAATCCACACATTCTTACCATCCTCATCCTAAATGCTGGCAGAGCGGTCTGCTGCCCCCCCTTCCTTCTTCCCATCACAGAAAAGCAAACCAATCTCCTGTGTTCCAGATTTCCAAGGAGAGAGGCAGGTACCAACCCTTGTGTTCACACAGTCCCTCTCACCTACAGGGAGCACAGGTCAGTCTCTCTCATTGCACTGCATTTTGGTAGGAACACAAGGAAGCCTACAAATTAGTCCCTTTCCATAAGCATCCAGTCCATGTGTATGCACATGTGCACACACACAGGATGTCTGGGTGGGTGTGTATGCATAGCCCTTGGAACAATTACTGAAAATCTGTAAGTACTAAATAAATGTCTGCTACTATTTAGAAAAAAATAGCTTGTCTCCAAATAAGAATATACTTAATTCATTTATAATCTGCACATATATTATCTAATAATTACTATGCATTAATATGGCATTTTTTATGTTTACATTTAAATTAAATCTGATAAGATTTTAAACTGATCATTAGATAAGCAGTGGCTCTCCGGAAGAGTTGTACTGGAATGATGAGGAAGCTAAAGGAACACTACAAACCTGATTCTTTACTGGCACCACATCCACTTTGTATTTGGCACCATCTGTGACTACCAGCTGCCTCTCTGCATTTTCAGTAACAGTCGGCTGATCCCTTTGATCGGATGATAGGCGAAATCCAACGGCCACATCTCCAAATGTTCCAGCAAGCCGAGTTACATTAATTTGGATGAATCTACTAAGGTTCTGCTCTACAAGTACTGATTGATGATCTGAATACACTGCAAACACTCCATGTGGGTCATCATTCGCAGAAACAGAGAAGCGTGTGATGCATTTTTCTGGATACAGTTCTGCTCCTCCCTCTACAGAAACAAGCTGAATCACATAATCTTCCTCTATCTCAGGTACATCATCTGGTAGCAAATGAACATCAAAGCTCACTTCACTCTTTCCATCAGCAATGGTGAAAAACCCTTTTGTAGAAAGAAAGTCTCCAGTAATATCAAACTCACTACTTATTTCCCAGTAAACCTAAAAGGAAAAAATCCAACAACATTATACTAGTCAGTATACTGAATCAAAATCTTGTATATCATGTTTTTCTTGATAATATAAAAAATAAACTCTGTGCATCATTATATTCAAAGCAGAAGTTTCTGAGTAGTTAGTTTAGAAAGTATAGAGGAATGACATCAGTATCGTGAAAGTATATCAACTCTTTCAGGCTGTCATATACAATTTGCAGGATAAGATTACAGAATCTCATTTTACCTATTTCTAAAATAATCACATAATTTGAAGAGATAAAGAGGAGGCAGTTAACTTTAAAATGCCAGGTCTACAAAAACATTCAGCAGTGAACCATAAACAATACTTGAAGGTAAAAAGTGAGTATGTAATTTGATGCTTCATATTGGAATTTTTGTTTGCTTTTAAAAAAAGGAATATAATATTTACAAGATTTCAAGAATTAAGAAGTTATTTTCCATGAACTATTGGACTACAAACCTAAAGTTTCAAATTAAGAAGTACCAGTTAATCTCTGATATACAAAAAATATGTTAATAGAAAAATTTCACAAAATTTGCTAGCAAATAACCTTGGTCTGTTTGATGAATGCCCCGATGATTTACAACAGCATTCCCAAATGTTCTTTATCAGTATGCACACAGATGTAATCACTTAAACATGAATTACTAAACAGAAATATTATATTGTAAAATAGAGTCCTGAAGAATATATTAAGCAATTTACAAAAATCATTGAAAGACTTAAGTAGGAAAAGCTCTATGTTACAGTAAATAAAAAAATACAAAATAGTTGTCATACTCTTCATGATTAAGCATAAGGACAATCTTTTAATATAACTATAACTGAATTCAGAAAGACAGCTAAAGCCTGATGCTGGCAGAAAAGCCCAAAGGTGCTTAAATGAACCTTCTCAGTTTCTCTGAAAACTATCACTTCAGTTTATCAAAAACTTTAATCAGAACATGCAATTTCTCTGTTCTTTGCAGCCATATTTGTTAAGCAAATTGTCATTCTATTTAAAAATCAAATGAAAAATGATACCGTAATCTCTCCAAAAATGCCTCTGACTCTTTTGACAAAGAAGGGAATGATCAGGGGCCCCTCCAGAGCCGGCGGCTCAGAATAGGTCTTCTCAGATAAAGACTCAGGAGCAAACTGAACAACGCCATTTGGGTCACCAAACTTTTGTATCTAAAATAGAAACAGAAACAGAGTGAATACCATATATAACAACTATGGATTAAATTACAGTATCCAAGTTATCAATACACAGATAGACTGAAGAAATGAGAGGAACCCAGATATATCTGAATCCAATCTACCGAGCTACCTGATTTTTAAAAGCCTTCTTTACTACATTGCTTATTATCTAAAACAAGTAGGTTTTTATTCCCCAACGAAATGGGACTTAGTTTCAGAAAAATACAGTTTGTACAATCTCAAAATCATAATAGTCCTTCAATAGCTCAATTTAGCTTTATCTGCCTCATGATTGTGTCATTTAATCAGTTAATTTTAGTTAAAGTCCTACTGGAGGCGTGACAATGAGGAGTGAGGCAAAGGTCCTGCAATGGTTAATTTATGTGTCAACTAGATCATTCTACACTGTTTGGGCAAAAACTAGTCTAGATGTGGCCAGGAAGGCATCTGGCAGATGTGATCAATATTTACAATCAGTTGACTTGAAGGAGATAACTGTTGATATGTGGGTGGGCCTCACCCAATCAGCTGAAGGCCTGGTGAGCAAAAACTGAAGTTCCCCAGAGAAGGAATTCTGCCTCAAGACTGCAACTCAGGAATCCTGCTTATCCTGCTTGAGCTGCCAGCCTGCCCCACAAAATCCAAACTCAAGACTGCAGCTTTGTCCCTTTCCTGAGCTTCCTGTTGCTATTCAGCTCTACAGACTGTGGTCTTGTCAGTCCCCACAGCTCTGTGAGCTGACATCTTAAAGTCAGTCACTCTGTACCTCCAACCCATCCTTCCTTTCTCTGGAGAAACCTGACTATTACAGGCCCCAGACAACAGTATTTCCCCAACTTAAAAAACTAAGTGCCCCTTTCTGCACTGCTGTCAGTACCCCTGGTCCTCATCACTCTCTGCCCATAATGGATTGCATGGTCCTTACCAAACATGCTGAACTCAGATCTCAGCTGGGACATCATCACACTACCTGGACAAATACCATTCTTCCTTCCAACATCTGACTTGTGGCTAGTTAGTGACTTTATGTACTTTGATGGCAAAGCTATCCAATTAGGACAGAACAAATACCTCCTCTCTAAAAAATGCCAAAGTATTCCCAAAACACCAAATATTATCACAGCACCAAATAAGTATTTATCACCATATTAAAGCCTTTTTAAAAATTACAAATAATAGGCTATATAATGAATGAATATAATAACCAGAAAGTCTGACCCAAAGTAATTATTGTGACATCATTTGGTTTTATAATTTTCAATTTATCATAAGACCATAAAATTTCAACAAATGTAAATGTATTTTGTGATAAATTCATTCAATCCAAAACTTTGTGAGAAAAATAAAGTCAGACTTACTATTAATGTAACATCTTTAGCTCTGGAGTCTAATTTAGCTTCTCCCCTCACAAGCTTAAGTTTAATGATGAAAGTCTCTTCAACTTCAGTGTCTTCATGAGGACAGACTGTCAGAACTATGGTTCTCACTCCACTTTCTCCCTCTCTAAAATAGAAGGACCCGCTCACTGGGGCTGCAATGTCTCCGTTCTGTGGCAGTAAGGTTTCCTGAGAATTGGGTCCTACTATCTCCCAGTCCACCTGCAGAATATTTGATTTTTTAGCAGAGACAATTGGTCTTAAAGAATTACTTTGCAGGATATGTATTAGAAAAAAAATACACGTATATATGAAAATTACTCTAAGATCTCACCTGCAGATTCCTATGTTATTAACTCATGCTTTTTAAAATAAGGAGATTCAGATATAAACTACATACCTACAGAATGTCAGTTTGCATAGATAACAAAATGTCTACCAAATAAAGAAAAAAATATGAGCACGTGGTCACTTGTTATCACCACAGTATTACAAAAATATAGAAGTACATGTTTTAAAATACACACATGTATTAGAGATAAGTAAGAGCACGACACTGTCTTGTGAATGTGCACAGGTTCTGTCAATCCAACCTGTTTGAGTAAGACAATAAAACCATGTGAAAAGTCTGCTGGCTATGTAACCTCCTCTTAAATATACTGAGATAAATTTCTAGTGCAAAATGAATATAAATTTTCATAAATTGTTATAAAAACAAAATTTTTATATTATGATAAATGCATTTATGGAAGTTCCTAGAATATAAAATGGTGTATTTTTTCCTACCCAGGAAGAAAGAAACTCAGGTGCTTCCTTTCGCTTCTTCTGTCGTTGGTCAGCGCTGGACACAGCTGACCACTTCCTTTTTCACAAAATGCTGCACCCTACCTTTCAGGGCTTACACAAGACGAGATAAACACTCCTGGTTTTTCTCCTCCTTTACTTCCCCACCCTCTTTGCTGGCTCTCCCGCCTCAGATCCAAAAACGCTGGCAGCCAGGACCTGGGTCTGAGTCTTTCACATCCCTACGTGCATGCCTTGGGCTGCTTAGTTCCAACTGCCTCCATATACGTCAGCATCTTTTGAACCAGGGTCTGCAGCCCTGACCTCCCCGCGGCCACACTCACACATCCCGCTGCCTACCTGACCCCTCCGATGGAACGTCTAGTAGCTATCTCAAATTAACAAGGCCAAAACAGAGCCCCGAATTTTCTCCCAAGCCTCTTCATCTCAGTAAACAGCACTACAATTCAACCAGTTGCGCAAAGAAAATGCCAGCACTTATCCTTGATCCCTCTTTCCCTCCGCCTCCACTAACCCAATGAGTATTTCCTCTAAAACAACTCAGTGTCTCCTCACATCTTGCCATCTGATCTCCACCCCATCTGCACCATCGTCAGCTCTGCTCTGGATGACTGAGTCCACAGCCTAACTGCGTGCTCTTCTACTCTGGCTTCCAGACAAGCCATCTCCCTCACAGGTGTAAGGGAGCTCCTCAAGCCTACAGCCTGCCGGCACTGACGGCACCTCCCTGCTTACAGTTCTCTGCCGGCACCCTAGCTGCATGCAGAACAATCCTTCGCGTGGCTGAGGAGGGTCTCTGCAATGGACACCACTAGACCCCTCTGATCTATCTGCTGCTATTTTCTCCTCACCTACTAGTCCCCTACTGCATGGAACTCTCCACATCTCCAACATGTCAGATTTGTACATCTACACTGGCGACTCCCTCTTCCCAAATGCTCACAACCTCATGACCACCTCTTTCTCATCATGTAGCTTTCAGCTTAAATATCACACCCTCAGCAGCCAATCTAGAGAAGCCAGCAGATTGCTTGTGACTGTCTCTCAGTTTTACACTCTTGTAGAACACTAGTTATTAGACAATTTTCTTTTTCTCATTTGTTTATTGTTCTGAATACTCTATGAGACCAGAGATGACATCTATCTTGTTCACCAGTGTGTTCTCAGTGCTCAGAAGAGGGCACACAGGAAGCACCCACCAAATCCTTGTTGAATTAATGCATTTTATCAGAATCCTTCATTTAATTTCTAACTTGCTCTCAAGAGTTCCCTGAGGTCAGCTGCATGCCTCATACATTTTTATGCACTTCATAAGATTTGGAAGCCACTTTACACATACTAGGTAATATTAAATATTATTGACTCTGAATAAATAAATAAATATATTTGAGGAGTAAGAAGATCTGATACCATACTCAATCTATCAAAATTATTTTTCAAATCAACAGAAGAATAACTCTACCTGAATATCTCCCAAGCGTCCTCCAGTCCGCTCTAACATGAAGGATAAATTCATTGTGGAATTGGGATTAGGAACAGAAATTTTGCTTTGATTGAGAAATCTTATAACTCCAAAGGGAGAGTCGCTTTTGGCAATCGTGATTCTGCACACTAGGTGGCGCCCAAGGACCGCTCCACCAGTAGCGCCAACAAGCAGAATTTCAATGGACTCTGCGTATTCACTGCATAGCAAGAAGGAGCAATTCTGTGAGTCTAAACATATTAAAATGCTTCTAAAGCCCAAATAACTAGTCATTTTCCAAATTGGTCATACATATTCAAGGCACAGTATTAACACACCATGTGGTAAGAACAGGGCGCTCAGCTAAAAACATGAATGATCCACTTCAATATTATACAACCTGCATTAGTTATTAGACTTTTCCCCCTCTTTTTAATTGCTTAACCCATTAGGGAAGTGAACTGCAGGATGTTTCCACTTTTTGATTAGATTTTTCAAATGTGAAAGAACAAAAATTACTTCCTTTATTTGAAAAAGTGCCATATACAATCAAAATGGTCTCCCAATCCTTTCCCCTGCTCCAGCAACCCTCAATAGTTTATCACTTGTTTCTCAATGGCCACATATGAAATCTAAAATTCTATTATTCTATTACCTGAAATCTAAAACACAGAGAAAGACTGAACACAATATGCATGCTTTAAATATTCCCATATTATTTCTGGTATCACTGAATATTATTACCTTTCACTGTTATCAATGATGGAGACATTTATAAAACTTAAGTTCTGCCCATGCTGGAAAATGACTGAACTACCATGCAGCACATAATCTACACCAGGAACTGCAGAGGAGCTCTGAGAGAGGAAATCGGCTGTAACACGGCCGTCTGCTCCCCGCAGCCTCAGCACTGGAATCACGATTATTCCGACATCTTCCTCCACTGTAAAAGGAATGTATGATCAACTGGCATGCCAGACAAAGCAACTCACTTTTAGAAGATTCAGTCAAATTAAACACAGCAATTATATGTAACAGTAGACTGCATGCACTCAGTATTTCCACAGTTCATTTATCACTTAAAAAAAATGATTAGTGAAAATTTCAAAACTTATTTTTTCAGGAGAAATATAGTTTCTCAAAAGTTTAAAGTTACAGTGAATGGTGTAAGTTAGAATTTAAAAACCTATTTTAATCACTAGTGTAGGTATTCTTCCCTTGTGTGCTATATACAAATAAATGACCCTTGCTTTCCAAGATACTGTCATGTTCTTTCCAAGAAGGCACTCTGGATTGCTTCTAATTTAGCTGAAACATAAGTAATATAGCTTAATAAGGTTTATGTTATTTAGAGCATATGAATGTTTTGAAAGTCCAGTTATAAATACAATTCTATTACATTTTCAGTTTCTATGAAAACTATTTCTGAACCTGAAAATATATCCTCGATGTTTCACTTTAGAAGCTTTCAAAATGGATTTCTTCCTAAGCTATACTAATCTCTGTATATTAAAATATCATTGAACAGAGTTCACATTTGCTATGGCTAAATAACGTTGAAAAATAGGAAAAAAAATTCTGTCTGATTTATTTCTTGGTGCAAAACATGCATACGACTCTTCCTTGCTATGCTTAAGTTCACTAAGTAGTGATGACTTCCATGGCTTTACTCGTAATATCAATATACATCAACTCCAAAGTGATTTTTGATGAACTTTAAAACTGGCTAGATAACCAAAGAAATCGACAGAGGCAATGAGGCTGACAAATTAATTAGATAACATGTTTACTTTGTAAGGTTTATTCATATTCTGCCTTTGAATCAAATCAGAAAAGCAGCCACCCCTTTCTACCCAGGAGGGAATATAACCATATATTCTGCATTCTGTTTTTATAAGGGGGGAGAATTGGCAATATTAGGCAAGCTGCTATTAAGAACTGTTACAATACAGCATGATCAGGAACCCAGATACTAGCTGCATCAGTAGTCCACTGAAATATTCATCTCTAAGGTCATTTCATGAGACAGTGAATATTTACTGATTTCTAACCACAAAGGAAATTAAATATTTCATTAATTAGACATTCATACAAAAGTTTGAAATGCAAACATTTCAATAATTCTAAGGTTGAATACTTTCTCTAAATTGCCTCATTCCTAACCATTCAGCTTTGCCATACACAAGTAAGGTCAAAGACTGCCCACAGGTAACTCAAATGTATTTTTAAAATAAACACATAAATTTAGGCACACATATATGTGTGTGTGTGTGTATACACATACCTATAAAGGCATATATAAATACACATAAAGGTGTATACATACATATGCATATACACACACATCAAAAGTGAGAAAATTTTCATATGGGGACCCAAACCGACAATGTCATGCACAGATACTCTGTAAATCAGAAAGTGGTGTTAAATTTATTAAGGTTATTGAACCTACCTTCATAGTCAGTATACCTTGGGTCAAATTCAATGACACCCTCTGCATTATCATTTTTCATTATTATGATTCGGACAATGGAGATGTTTCCTATTTCAGGAGGTTGATCTACCTGAAGTCCATTTTCTTGGATGGTAAAATCATACCCTCTTACAAAGTCATAAAAAACAAATAAAATAAAATAAGTACATAATTACTTAGTATGACTGAAGGGTCCTCTTAGCTCCTATAACTTAATCCCATTAAGTATTTTGATCATTTTAAAGATCCCAACATTAAAATACATTTTTTTTTCCTGAAATGGTTTAAGATAGATTTCTATACTGCTCCTAATTATCACTGCCTACAAGAAAACAAAATATAAAGCTATTAGACTTAGGCAATGGAAAACAATAAAACTATTAGGAAATTGGGAAGAAGTTGCAAAATGAACCTCTGGAGTTAAGAGTACACTGATGGACATATTCTACAGTAATGGGTAAAGAAGGGAAGGTACTAAACTGTAGTGCTCTCAGAGCTAGAAAACCAGCCGGGCTGGGGAGTCCGTGTTAGGTCAAAAGGGTTGCTTTAAAGAAATAACGAGTGCATGCCACTGAAGAAATGTAAGATTCAAGGAAATATTCTAAGTTCTGTGGACACCAACTACAATTAATGCCTCTAGTCTTTAACATAGATTTTACAGTTTATCTGCCTAATGACATATGTCTGCTTAGGAAGTTGCTCTCTCTGGTTTTGAGCCCTTCAAAGAAAATTTTTGACCTCCAGGGTTTTTATCATTTTAACTCCTGAAATTAAAAAATGGCATAGTCCTTACTTCAACTCCCAAAGTTTGAAAAGGCTGAAAGCTAGTTAAAAAGATTATTTATGAGGGAAAACTAGAAAATTGGGGAATTTTATGAGTAAATAGGTTATAGCTGATTACCATAATACCAAAGCAGTTTTTGCTATTTTTCTGAGACTTATCCAGAAGGAAAAACTTGTTTTCTCAGAATTAAACTTAGGCAGGAACTGTTTTTTTCATTTTAAGGGTAGCAGGGAGGTAAAAATCTCAAAGCCTTAGGTAGTCAACAACACAGACATAATCTCATACTTAATAAATTACTTTGACCAAAATTCACCTACTTAATTAAAATAGTGATACCCCTAATTTTCACACAAAATTCATTCCCTTTGCCAGATATAGACTCATCTCTGACAAATTTAAGATTTGAAGTATATGCAAGCCCACAATTTTTTTTTCCAGGTGGAGTGATATACACTTTACCTTAGTCACTCAGTGATATAGTTTAGCCAAAAACAAAACTTTTAAATCATAGCATTTAAACGACCAATGAAAAACCATTTTCGTGCACAAAAAATTCCCTTAAGGCTTACATAAACGCAAACATCGTTCTAGCTGAAGGTTTTGTGTGAGCTCTGGGGGCACAGGTGCTCGCTTGGGCTACTCCACCCAGAGACTGCTCACTCTCCATGCATCAGCAAGTTAAGGGCATTCCCCACTCTGGTTAATAAACTCAGCTCCCACTAGATCAGAGACCGAGAAAGCCTCAACATGGTGGATTCTTGATCTTCAATGAAAACGTGGTGCACATTTACAGCTGAGTATCTCTGACTTAAATTTCTTCCCATTTTTAAACTGCCACTGGGCAAGCATCTACCTCATTCCCCCACAGAAAAGACAATACAGGCTTCAGAGATACCAGGGACAGACATCTGTCATTCCAGCCCTTTCACAGGTATAGAGACAGAGAGATAAGGGACCATAAATTCCACCACACCAGCTGACCTTTGGCCTAGAGAACAGTGACTCTCTTTCCTAACTGAATTACTAAAAGCCCACATGGTGTGCCATTCTCTTGATTGCTTGGAGTGATTCATACAACAAAAACACGTCTTTTCAAATTTCAGGAAAAAACTGTGATGTAGAACTTTGTGTAACTGTTAGTCTTCACCATGACTTCCTTACTAGGCCTGGCTCCAGTGTCACGCAGCTGAGAAAGAGCAAGGAAAGGGCCGTTTCCCGCTCAGCATCAACCCTTATCCAACACCGCCTTTACCCGTCCTCTCTCTTTCTCGTGTTCTGCTTTTTCCTCCTTTTCTTCTTCATTTACCTTCCCAGGAGCTCCACCTTTGTAATTACTAGAGAAAATTCCTCAGGGCCGTCTTTGAGTATTTCAACAGGCAGGCTTTTCGCCGTCTCTCCTGCTTCAAAGAGGAGCTCTCCGGCCGCAGGGACGAAGCCCACGCCCGCCTCCGCCGTGCCGCTCTCGATGGCGTACCACAGTCCCACGGGGCCCAGGGACCCGCCAGAGCGCAACACGGCGACGACAACCTACGCAAGAAGCAGAGCTTTTTCATTTGATTTGGATGTTTAATCTACCAAACAAGACTTAAATTGTAACTGTCTCTAATTAAATATTCTATTTGTCAAAATTATGCTAAAATTGCAGAAAATTTTATAAAAGTAGATACATTATATTTTAAAATAATGATATATAGTAGCAAATTAAGCCTTTTGAGCAAACCCTGGAATAGGAACAAGGAAACACTTTTTAGATATCACTCAAAATTTAAAAACCAAAAACGATATTTAAGATTGTAAGCATTTCACACTCTACCCTTTGCGCTGCTTCTGACACACGGAGTTGCTCTTGTGAGAAGGTAAATCGGCCATAGGGCAAGTCACTGGCCACCACAGTGATACTGGCAGAGGTGCTGGACTCACTCAGCATTCCCCGCTCCCCGACTCCGGTGAGCTGAAACTCATAGAAACTCTTTTCCTCAGGAATGTCATCATTCAAAGCCTAGACAAAGACAAAAAGAGCCATTAAGAGTGGACTCTGTAAGACTTAAAAGAAAAATACCTGTCTCATAATCAAGCACCACCCCAGCCCCTAAACACACCCACCCAGCCACCCAAGCACACACACACACACACACACACACACACACACACACACACACACACACACACACACACACACACACACACACACACACACACACACACACAGCAAATGGCACTACAGACACCAGCACCTGTATCACTACAATTGCTGCAGACTGTCCATCTCGCATTGTCAGTTTTCCTGATGTTTCAGCAAATTCCCCTATGGAAGGAGGGAATATCCTCCAGTACACTGTGACCTCCCCGCCAATCGCAGGGCCACGAATGAGGCTGCAATATATAAATGTACAATCAGTACATTTTTGTTTAAGTAAATTTTCCTAAATATTTTGTGTCTTTAAACAATAAACAATTTTCATTTACTTTAAGAACACTATGCATTTAAGTAACATCTACCAACTGTAAACCAAAAGGAAGTCTTTTACACTGAGCTTGTATAAGTCTACTAGACAAGAATACAGGCAAAGCCTAAACACTAAAAGTGGAAGGATTAAGGGAATTTCTTGAAAAGCATTTATAGACTTTTCAGTTAATACACAAGGTACAAAATATAAGAAGTCCAGCAAAAGCTCTGTGAAGTACAGAAAACACTTCATACATGCAATGCTAATGGAAGTGTTAATTCCAGTTCAGAGACCTAATAGTGCTGTCCAACTCCTCATGAGAAAATCTGTAATAAACGAAGTTGCCTATGATCATACTACTTTTGTTGTATAATAGGCCCTGATTTTAGAATCAAGTTTGCCCCAAATGACTTTCTAAGGAATGCTTTTATAGGTAATATACACAAGCTTACAGAATTGAAGTAACTCTTACATTATGTGGCAGTGATAGAATGGGGCTGAAAGCCTACGATCTCCCCATGTAACTCAATGTGCTTCCCATAGCAAGAGTTGTGCAAATCACCCAAGAAACAGTCACGATCCAAATTCAAAACAGGTAAAGCTCAAATGTATAATTGACATATTTTTGTTGAAGGAACTTTTCCAAAACATTCCTCACAATCTAACTTCAAGATAGGCAAGGATATGTCTTCAAGTTTTAACAAAAATCTGTTCTACTTTGCAAAGGATGTTACCAATATTTAAAATGCCAATGTTTGATTATATATGTAATGAGAACAATGTATTTAAGGCAGAAAAAAATTAAAGCTATTTAAACGAAACGTCAAAACCTCCACCTAGGCAAGGAAAAATTATGAAGCCCTTACCTGATAATAGCAGTACCATTGTATTTTGCTGACGGTTCCCCAATGAGGACGTGCCTAGATGATGGAGCTATCCCAACTTCTCCGGATGCTCCCTTATCTCCCCGAATGACTATTGATGCACTACCTAAATTGAAGTTCATATATACTGCTTATATAACAAACACATGTATTCACTTAGTATATGCCTGACAATGTTCTAAGCACTTTGCATATGCTTATCTTATGGAAAGATGACAATCATGTTAGGCATTGATGTTATCCTCATTTTACCAAGGAAGACAAATTTAAGCACATCAAGGCACTGAAGACACTGAGGCAAATAATTGGCCCACAGTTATATTTTAACAAAAGGAGCAGGAGAAAGTGGGCAGTAATTCCAGCATCACTCCAATGATAAGCAAGTGCTCTTCTGCCATTCGCATTAATTCACTTCTGCAGTAACCACTCTGCAGCCCACTGAAATTGGCTATGTGACCATGTCTATTTGATATATGGAAAAAGCAAGAATTCTTGTGGTACTCCTTTATTTTTAACTTTCTGACTCTACTGTTTGCTTGTAAACATTTATAAAGTGAGTCACATATTCCTACTAAAATGGAATTAAAAACCATTATCAGGGAATTTGAGTAATTATATTATAATTGAACAGTAACTTCAAAAAAATTGTCTCCAGAAGCACACACTAAGGGTGCATGAAACAAAGGACAGGATTAGCACACCCTTACTTTGCCAATGGATGAATGGGACCAAGAATAGTTTGTCATGTCCAACTATGTCATAGTTGCAAATATATTATGAATTTTTTATGTTTAACAATTTATCCCAATCCACTGGTATATTCTTGGTCTTGTGTCTAGTCTGACATCAACCCTGACATTTAGCATGATGCAGACAACTGACCTAACTTATGGAATAATACAGACAATGATTCCCTCCAAGCTTGTTAAAAAGTGCTCCAGATAAAAATACAAGAGAGTTAACTGTGCAAAGCACAGGCAGTAATACTCTACAGTCTTAGAATTCCCTTGGCCATGGAATTCTGCTTTTTTGGCCAAAGACCCTTGCACGGAATGGAGTTCTTGATGGTAAAAAAGGGCATGTAATAATAGTAAGCTTTCATATAAAAGTTTGCCAGGCCATTTCTGTGGTTTGTACCGAATGAAACCATTAATCCTTTTTCTCCAGATCTATTCTAAGAAATGAATTTTCATATAGATCATAGACAAATGGGAATTATGATGCCTGTTTCTGAAATGCCAGAACATCTAAGTAATTACCTACAGTTGAAAACAGGTATATATAAGCAGAAACAGACATAATCATATATACTAAGTTTTAAAATGAGGACGTTTTTACAAAAGTAACATGTGATCATTATAAATATGTGTGGAAAAAGTAATCAAAAAACACTATCAATGTAAGGGGATTGCATGGAACATGTTATTATGAAGTCTACTTTATTAACATAACAGTATTCTATGCAATTTAAGAATTCTTAATGAAATTAAGAGTATTTCTTAATTTTTAATGAAAATTAAGAGTATTTCTGCCACATTCTTTCAAATACTTACACAGTCGTCTGTGGTATTTAACCAGTCTCCTATCGATGGACCATTTAGAAAGTTTCCATATTTTATTTTATAAACACTGCTACAATAAACATTTTTACTATTTAAAAATTACACAAAGTGACTGTAATGGGGTTTGTGGGGAGGACTTGGTGAAGGGGGAAGCCTAGTAAACATAACGTTCTTCATGTAATTGCAGATTAATGATAACAAAATAAAACATTTTTTAAAAAAGGCAAAAAAAAAAAAACAAGCAAGCCAATGACAGACAAGGATGAGGATGGCAGTTGCCTTGAACAGGGGAGGCAGGCAGTGGGCTCAGTGAGGACACTTTAGAATTAGAGGATTTTCTTCAAGTCCTGGCTTTTAATATGGGTGTGGTTTGCAGGTGCTTGTTGCATTATTCAAAATTAAATAAAAATGAATGATTAAAAAAAATTACACAAAGTATTATGAATCTTTGACACATAACTTTACAAACAATGGGCATTATAATTTTAATTCCAAAAATTCTTTGGCTGTAATACAGATGGGATATGACATCTTTATATTTCAGCAAATAGTTAAGGAATTATAAACTTAACACTATCTTGGTTAACTATTGATGATTTGGTTATATTTTTATTAGGATATACTTTTTAATTTCTCAAAATGGGAATTTCTCTTACCTTTGAATGGAGATATTTCCACCTCACCAACTGGTATCAGCTGAATGGTGAAATGCCTGTCCTCCTCCAACACGGAATCTTGAAGTGTGTGCAACAAAATGGTCTTCTGGGACTCAGTCTACATCCAATGAGAGGAATGATAAATTTTCCACATTGATTAAAGCCAAATGTTCTCATTAGTGGAAAAATGTTTATGTCCATAAGCATTTTTAAAAGCATTTCTTAAGAATGTGTCCTTTTCATCCCCTAGAATTATGTGTTGCTTCTGCAGAAAATTACTATATAAAGATTAGCTCCCACCACAAATTCCATTTAAGTTCTTAATTGGAATAAAAGGTAAAAATTTAACACAACCTCTAAATGTACTGAAAATTTTCAACCACTGAACGTCCAATCTCTTAAAGAGAGACTGTGTGATATAGAGATCAAGGTCACAGATTTAATACTTAGAAAGGTTACTATCTATTTTGACTCTCCTCTCTACCCATTCCTGCTTCCTACCCATTCCTCCCACAAGATCCTTCCATGGATCTCGAGTACTCACTATAATTCCTTCCTTCTCTAGTCTTACACTCAACTCAATAATTTCTTGGAACATTTCTTAAGTTTTCAGTGGCAGATGGAAGTGAAGGAATAGAGGAAAGCAAATGCACAGAGGACAACTAGATTAATACTATGAGACATAAACATCACAGACAATATTTTTATCTTTATCTTCTCCTTGCACTCTGATAAATCAACTCCAATTTATCCTATGCATCACTCATTTTCTACAGTTTGAATTCTGTTTATTGCTTCTCATGTATATCTTAATTCTAAAATTGCATTTTTTCTTTGGTATTTTTAATATTAAAAAGCATTATTTTAATCTCTTCACTCAAGTTATTCTCCCTTCGTAGTTTCTTATTTCCGTTGGTTATTTCTTAAAATTTTTTAAGAGGTCCTAGGAAAATACATACTTCGTACTGCACATCTTATTAAAATGAACTTATGGAAAATCATGGGATGCAGTGAAATCACTCCTATTCCTTTTATTCTCCACATACTGTGAATTGTGTGTCTTAGCTACAAAATCATTCTTTAGGATGGAGGCATGTACGTATGTCAGAGCTGGGTACACAGGAACAATGGAGCTTAATGCAGCTTTACTCCAGTAAGAATATAAGAACAATACAGGAACTGTGGAATTAATGCAGTGGTACATAAAAAGTGCTAGGTCGGCAAACAAAAAACTAGATGGAGAGGATCAAATCCAGAGTGATCTACAATCTCATCACTCTTGAAGCACTCAGTACTCTGAAAAAGGATGGCCTTACTCTTTGGGGAAAAAGATTGTCATCTTAGTATGGATATCTTGCTTAAACCCAGAAAATCTTCCTAATCATCTGGGAATGGGATCTACCAATTAGATTCTATAACTGGGAATTTACTGCTCATTATTACTGAGGAAAATATGGAAATTTGAAGTAATATCAAAATTCTAAATTCTTTTCATGCCAGATGAGGAGTTTTCAGATCATGACTATTGCATGTGTTCCTGATGTTTTCTGAGTCATCACATATCAGAATCTGAGAAATGAGTGGATGAAGTATCTGTGACACTTGGCTTAAGATCATTAATGACATTCAAGTAACCAGCACCTTGAAAATGGTGGCAGAATATCTAGGTGGCAAATGGAATGCCAGAGGGCATTACTGATTAATTTCTTAATCACCTATCAGACAACTGAAAAAAACAAAGGTATTTGCTTCCGTGTTTGGTGTAGAAAGGTCAACAAACTGCAAACGAAGTAGATGTGGAGCACGCAGTATTGGGGTCACCTGATTTTTATACATTCAACTCCCATTCCTTTGGAAAACCACCTACAGAGCTTATACTCTAACTGTTTTCTATTTCGTATGTGGAAATTCTTCTTTTCAGACTTTGTGTATCTCCTACAGCGAATTCCATACAGGTTTTTACATTTATTTGGCTAGACTGACAAAGAAATCTTTTACAGTTTTCAGTATTTTCTCTCTTTTACTGGTTATTTCTTATCATTTCTTATTTTGTGAGGTTATTTTTTGTGCTTGTTTTTTACTTATTCATCTAATCTATTGTTTTACTAGTTTTTAACTAATTTTCTCTGCTTTCACCTTTACTAACTTTAAAAAAGATATACGCATGACCCTAAAAGAAAAATGATAAAAAGAAGACAAATCTGGACTCTCCATTTTCTTCTCTTGTGATCTATTTGTCTATGCCACAGCCAATATCACACTGCTTTATTTACCTTAGCTATGTATTGTCCTAAATTGGGTTAAGCAATACTACCCTCCATGTTCTTTATGAGTTGCTGGTCTTTTGAAATACATATTTCCGTACTTATTTTTAAAATAAGCTTGTTAATTCTCCTTCATATCCCCATCCCTACATCCAGAAACAGTTGAGAGTCCGATTGTTAATAGCACTTTGCTCTTGGTAAAACTGGGGTTATTCATAGTGAAACTCTGTGCTCAGATTAATTGGGTACCATATTCTCCTTCCCCTAAATTCTTTAGGTTATTAAGAGCTGGCCAAGGAGCAGAGAAGGAGGAGGGAGCTGGGCGGACATAGGAAACCCAGCAAAATCACCCCAGAAAGAGTTGTTTGATGCTCCAGCCAAGGTCTGCCTGGCTAGTGTTAACAAAATGTAAACAAATACAACATTTACAACCATTCTACTGGATTTTGTAAAGAGTCATTATCTTCAGGAGTTGTAAAAAACAACTACTTGGACAGAGAGATCTTGATCCTCTTCAAAGTTATCAACTGTGGGAGGCTGGGACACACAGATGGCTTGTAATGTGATTTCCATTTTTAAATGATTTATTTTGATTCAGATTTTGACTGGCTGAAACACTACCTCAAACATTTTTTTCAAAGTGTTATGTGGATGTTAAAAATTCTTAGTGTCTATAAGGTTGAGATTGGTTTTCTGCTATTATGGTACACAGTATTTTGACTCAGTATAGAAGCTCTGAATCACACTTGATTTTTAATTAAAGTATAGTTGATCTACAGCTTTGCATATTTTTTTCCAGTTCTTTTTATTGGAATAAAGTTGACATGCAATCTTATATGGGTTTCAGATGTAAAACAGAGTAACTCAGTAAGTACATACCATACTTGGTGCAGCCACAGTGAGTGTAGTTACCCTGTTACCATATCGAGATATTACAGTGTTATTGGTTATATTCTCTATGTCATACTTCCATTCCTATGACTAGCTTATTTTATAATTTGCATTTATAGTTTGCACCTCTATCCCCTTCACCTATTTCACCCTTCCTCCTAGCCCCCTCCCTATAATAACCAATGGTCAGTTGTCATACAATTTTATATTGGTTTAAGTATACAACATAGTGATTTCAGTTATCTACATTACTAAATGTTCTTCTCAGTAAGTATAATTATAATCTATCAACACAGAATATTACACTATTATTGACTATATTGTCTATGCTGTACTTTCATCCCTAATGACTAATTTACCACAGTTTCTTAAAACATCTTTTCATTCATTACAGAAGAGAAACATTTTTGTAATTTTCTCATCCATTTTTTCTTCATACTTACATTTTTTTCTGCCTCAATAATTGTGGCTACTTCTCATCATCCTTGAAATGAATGTGTTTTTTCCAAAATAAAACTTGTTTGGGGTCTTTGAAAAATGCCTGGGATTGACTCAGTCCCTTCTAATCTAAAAAGTGGACTGTTTTTGTCAACTCAGGAAAATTTTACCCTAATCAAGGAATCAGCTGTTAAGGATAAAACTCCTCTTACTGTCAATACTCCAGGAAGAGGTATGCCAACAATCACCGGAAGTTTCCCTAACATTACCTAATTCCCAGAAGGTCAGGCTTGGGTCTCAAGAAGGGAATTAGAATAACCCACGTTCTGTGTAATGCTCAAAATGAAGAGCTCCAAGGTGTATATGGAGACTGAAATGTAAGTAATTTGTAAATCTTAGCTAAAGGAGACTTCATTCTTATAGGGGAAGAAATACAGGAACATTATTGGGTTTAATTATTTGAAACGACCACCTTGTAGAGCAAAATGGTCAAAGAGCAGCAGTTCCATATGGCTTGACCTAATAATTCCTGTAAACATGTAAACAGGTATAGAGCTACCACACAAGGATATGTTTAACGCTATTTAAATCAGAAGGGAAGGTTTCAGAGAGGAGGTGACATAAGACCAAAAAGAGGAGGAAACAACACCTGGGTAGCAGCAAGCTCTGAAATGGCATAGGGTATCCTGAGGATTGTAAGGAGATTGCTATCACTGAGGCACAAATGATGAAAATTAAGCAGTAAGGGAAGAAAAGGTGCAGGGACAGCCAGGATTGACTCATGAGAGGCTTCAGGTACCATTACGGAGTTTGGACTCCTGTGGTTAAGAGGAAGTCACTGGATCATTTTAAGCAGGAGGTGGCAGAATGTGATATTCCTTATAGGAAAATAACCTTATCAGCAGCATGGATAATGGATAGAAAAGGCAAAAGACTTGCAATGGGAATATCAATTAAAAGACTACCCAAGAAATGAGGGTGGCATGGACTATCACAGCCATGATAGAGAAAGAGGAACAGAAAGGTATTTAAAAGAGAAAATTGACCAGACTCAGTGGTCAAATATATGTACGGAACAGGAGAGACGGGGATGGAACCCAGATGGCCGACTTGGCTGATGGTTTTGCTCTCAACTAGGAGAAGAAATGTTGAAACAGGAGTAGTTTTGATGATGGGACAGAGGCAGTGTCTGCATTAAATTTAATTTCAGACATCTAGGATTTTGTGTGTGTGTGTGTTTGTGATTTCCCCACAATGCATATGATTTTTTAAAAATTCCAGACATAGTGAATACTGCCATATGAATTCATAAGAAATACTATAGAAAAGAAAAATCAAATGACAAATTAAAAAAGAAACTAGAGTCCTGATGCTGACCATACCTCATCAAAATGAAGTGTCCCATTCAAAGGACTGAGGTCACCTTTAGCTGTCTCATCTATCATCCACTGAAGGCCGATGGCTCCTTTTCCTCTTGGGGACCGGACAACTGTCAGTGTCACATACGAATCAGGGTCATCAGACAAAAGGGATTCATCAACCATTACCTGAAAGGAAGTAAATCCAGTAAGGTGAAAAAAGGAGCAGGAAAACCACAATCTTCTTTCTATATATGAAGACTGAAATTTTTGAATTTAGAACTTTGGTCATGGCATGTTACAATTATGTAGCAGAAAAAATATTTCACCAAACCCCATTTCCTTTTTGTCCTACACACTCACCTACATGGCATTTCCTAGCCTCTCTTGCAACCTGAGGGGCATGTGACTGAAAAAAAAAGACTGACCAGGATATGGGTGGAAGTGAAATAGCTACTAAAAGTTCTGGCCATCAACTTCCCACACAATGCTCGCTCCTCATTCCTCTTGTCCCCCTTTGCTGGGAGACCAGAGAGGACTCCCAGGACCTATGGGAGGAAATAAGCCACAGACAGAAAGAGTCTGGTGCCCAAGATGCCAGTTGGAGAAATGTCCGTAAGACCCAAACCCAGAACACTGGTGTAGGACTCCTGACTGAAGAAGAAACAAATCCTTATTATGTTAAGGAAGTTGGATTTGGGGGTTCTTTATTACGGCAACCAGGATCCCTACATAAAACAGACCTCAACTGCCCTTTCAATGATCTATAGTTTGCAACTTTAGTTAAGTCCAAAACCAAGAAGTTTTATTAATCAGACATAAATAGATAAGGAAATTCTCTATGTTAATTTACCTGTACTATTCATTTTTTACAGAAGATCCTTTATTAAGAGACACCCGGTTCAACTGAATTACATATATTGACTCAGTGAAGCAAAGTCCAAAATGAGCCCATAATATCCACCAGTTAGGTAAATACAAAAGTATAATACAATGTTTTCCATTTTCAGGACAGACAGACCCTTAAACATCTAATAGTCTTGTTCTGTTTTTACATGAGATTTTGCACTGGTGCCAAGGGAAGAGATTTGGAATCAATTGGTATTTTTTGAGTTTCCATTATGTGTCAGTTCTGGCATATACTTTATGCTACTGAGGACCCTCAGAACATCTTAAGAAATCTGAGGGATGGATATATTTTAAATTTGGAGAAGAGGAACCTGGAATCTAGTTCAGATGTCTTGACTCCATATCCAGTGCTATTTATATCACTTCTCAGAGGTCAGAAATATTATATAAGAAAGAAAACTGACAGAGAAAAAGCCCATTATAAACAAATTGCATATGTAAGTTCTTTTTGATTCCAGAGATAATAACATTTTAGTGTAAGTTCACAAGCAGATTCCCATGAGTCTCTGTACTTTGTAATTACTTTGGTAAACTTACCACCCTGACCTTGTGAGAAACTCATTAATTCTGACAGATTTATACTAACAATCTCTTCTCAATATTCAGTTCTGAATCTCATCGGTTTCACCAAATAATGCTAACAAAATGTTCACAGTATGCACAATATTGTATATCTTAGACATAATTAAAAGATACAATTCATGGTATCAAGAAGCTTTGGCAGTAAGAAAGAATGGATATGAAGAAAATAACTACAAAGGACTGAGCAACACTCCTACTTCTGCCAAAAATAAAATTTGCAAGACCCCTACTGAGTGCAAAGCCTAGTTCTAAGTACTTTATGTATATCAACTCATTTGCCCCTCACGACAAGGCTTAGGAGAAATAACACAGTAGGGAATGGGTGACCTAACTCTTACTTCTAGACTGTAAGACAAATTGGAAATTTAAGATTATTAAAATAAGATATGAGATTCCAGAATACAGGTGCACTAGAGTTTATGACAGGAGTTAAGATAAAATGAACAAAGAAAAGTTATGTATGAATGGTAACATGACTCTTCATTTTTCCTAACAGTGAGACAAAGTTACTAACATACTAATGACAGAGTCCAAACGTGTGTGATGAGGTTAAAGCAGAAATATTATAAGGTTTCACTAACTGAAGATTTGACCAAAACTCTGAACCTTTTATCTAACCTCAGAAGCTAACAGAGACATTTTACAAAAATTAAATTATGTATTTACACATATTGAAATATTTTTCTTTGTACATATGCTGAGAACGAAAGCCTGGATAGAAATACAAGAAAATATTAATGATGTCTATCTCAGGCTAGTCATATTAAGGAGACTTTTACTCTCTCCTTTATATAGTTTTGTGTTTCCCAGACTTTTCATGTTGCCTAGGTAACATTCACGGCTACTCCTCTGTGAATCTATCACTCCTTACAACCACTTGTGTTTATTCCTTTCCCAAAGAAGAAAAAGAATCTCTAGGCTAAAGAAGTAGAAGGATGTCTGTCCCTCTTATGGATCCCATTTTCTTATGAAACTGAAATTTCAATGGATCACATCATTAAGCAATCATTAGTTTATTTAATTTTGGAGCATCTGGGAAGCCCAGACCTGATGGGAAAATTGTAGGTCTAGCCTTGCATCCAAAAGTACAGAAAAGCAAATGGGCATTAGACTAATTTATTTGTTATTTTAAATGATCTATGGTGAATTACTGATTACATATTAGTGATCAAAAAAAGGAATGGTGACATATAGAGCTAGAAAAGCTGTTATGGATATCAGAATTTTTAAAAATATTTTTATGATTTAATATTTTTAAGATTTAAATATTTTTATGATCATTACAACTTGGAATTCCCTTCAAAAGGTAAAGTCATAAAAATTATGACACCCACAATGTACTTAATAACTATGATACAGTGTATAACATTTTTATATTTCTGATGTAGAGATGATTCAGTACTAGTCACCAAACCTGGCTGCATAAATGATTATGCTTTTCTTTTCTCCCTCAGTGGTTGAACCAACAATAATCAAGCTCTCTCTCTTCCAGGTCATAGAAATAAATAGCCAAAAAGAAGTAAGAGAAAAGAAATGAAGAGAAACGGATGAGCTGGGGTGACTGTGGTGTTTCGTTTAATAAAGTTAGGACAGAGCACCAGAAGGAGAGGCACTAAACACATCTTGGGGTGTAACACCCAGATCCGTAACAGAATCCTGCCTTGGGACCAGGATGACAACCTGGCAACAGGGCAGAGAGAGGACAGAATGGATGGACAAAAGTAGATCTTGATCTGTTACACCTAATAGTTTTATTAAGAATCTGTTCTCCTTTATCACTGCCTGACAGAAGAGTTCTCATTACTAACAAATTGTGTGCACAAATTGGAGGATTGTTCCCTAATTTGACAGCCAACTTAAAACACTCTTCAGAAGAGAATTTTGAGGGAGAGGCAATGAAGAGTTTTCTTAAAAAAAAAAAAAATGAAAGATACCTTCTACTAAAAATTACATAAAAAAATTGGCCTGGGGAAGCACCCACCCCAATATATTTAACTTACAGTCTTTTCTTCAAATCCAAATATTCCAAATGGAGAATCATTTTGTGGAATAACAACAGTTACTCCAACATCATCGCCAAGCCTGCCCCCTCCAGCCACCCTGATTAAGGAGATATTGAACATTTCCATGACTTCAAATTCAGCATCATCAATTATGGTGATTTCTATCATTGCAGTAGCCTATGAAAGAAAACAAAGAAGGAAGGAAAAGAGGGAGATAGAGAAGGGAGACAGTAGGGGAAGAAGGAAGTGTAAGATGGGAGGAGGACATAATGTAATTGCAATTTTTGATCATATATATTTTAATTTGTTAGCTGAAACCTAGAAACATAGCACAAAAGAAAAAAAGCAGTATTTTTTGCCTGTGATGTTCATAATACTATTTTAAATATTTAAGTATTTCAAAGTCAGAAATGTACAGTCTATTATTCTCAAGATAGAGGAAATTACATATGTAATAAATGAAGCCTTATTCTTGAACAAAAATATTTAAAATGCCATTCAGGCTCTAATAACCATTGCAAAAACATAAATCTTGGTATAACCAGTATTAATATTACATGATATAAAATGATAGCATAGAAATGACCATTGTCTTCTGTAATTAGTATATAAATCCATTTTGTTTCAAATACTGTTCTTATAAGGCAGGGGAAAAGAGAGGAAGAAAACCCAAATATTCTCTGTTCTTAGATGTTTATGATCAGGATTAGTTCATTTGTCTGGGTCTAGGCTAAAAGTTTTTATAGGACATGAATAGGTAAAACTTGGTCCAGCTTTTGATTTCACTATTGGTCATAAAAATATTCCAGCTGTATCTCCATACTTAAAATCTTTTCCTGTATCCCAGAAGGCAATTCCACTAATGTAATACACACATTTACCAAAAATCTTCATAGTTTTTCTATCAATTCACCTAAAAGGTTCAATTTAGTAACAGAGAAAAGTGAGAAATCTGGGCATCACACTGAGGCCAAGACCCAAATCAAATGCTACAAAAAAGCTTATTAAAATGTCTGTACCTAAAATCTATACTGTAAAATAAGGAATACCTTCCCTATATACAGGATGCTAACTAAGAATAATATGATCTTAAGGATGCTGCTAAAGGATGGGACTTCAGTCTTGTGTACAGAATAAAGTGCTGCTAATTGAACTGAAGTTAGAAAGCTACTTCAATGAAAAATCTACTTGTTGCTGCTTTTAATGTAAAAATCAGCATGTCCCCTCTTTTAGTAGGAAATGTTGTAAAGTTCTAAATTTGTTAAAAAATCATGATTTCAATTACCAACAATAACAGACCTTTATGTGTAGGAAAATCCAGATCTGTATGTTTATTTTTTAGCAACATTTACTGCCCAACTAGGGGGAACTATGCAAATTTGTTCAGGCAAAATCAGACTTCATGTAGACAGCACACTGCTATTTGAGGTTACTAACATTTTCATGGTTGTTCACAAGATTTTCCACTTACTGATTTAGAAATTTAAGAAAACATCTTATTCTTACAAATCAGAAATGGCCAGTGTGCAAAACTTTTAACTCTTAGGGAAATATTTTGTAATTTCTAACATTGGCTGACCCAGATTGAGATTATTTTTCTCTAATTTTTTCCAGTCTTAACTATTGGTTCCTTTCCTATCATTTTAGCCTTTTTTAATTGTAAAAAATATTTTGGATGTTAAGTAATAAATGCATACACTTTTAGGGCAAACCCTAAATAAATGTCTGTATTTACAAGCATTAAGAAATAAATAGAATAAAAGAACCTAGAAGTCACAGGAATAGTGTAGTTTATCAGTCATTTTTTTACATTCTTAGGCACGTCTAAGCCATATCCTCCTTTATAACTTCTATTTAAAATAGAATCAGGTGGGGAAGTTCAGAGACTCTTGCCTCTTCAAGTTCTCTTCCTTTGTCTATTAATAAATTATAGTACATTAATTAATAATAGTTCTGTTTAGCTTGACACAGAAGCAGAGTTTATTAATAAATTCAGCAATCACTAATGCACATTCATTTAACAGATGCCTATAAAATGTATGGTGTATGACCAAAAATCACTGATATGTTATTAACTAGCATACTTGTTTATCTGCAAATTCAAGAATCCCACGAGGTGGCTTAAAGTCTTCCAAGCCAGCACTGTCCAATGTTGCTTCCCAGTAAACATGTACTGCCCCAAAGCTTCCAGCCAGCCGGACTACAGGAACTTGAAGAACATTCAGGGGTGGAGGCACCTCATAGGCAGTAATAACTCCACCCACATCCTGTAAATAAAGAATATAAGTTGAAATGCAAGATAAAAGTAACATCTTATGTCATAACGTTCTATTTGTTATTTCTTCTTGTATTTCAAAGTAGAAATCAATAGATATAATTATGCATAATAGGTCTTCAGAATTCTTGTATTTAAATTTAATGAAAATAAATGTGCTTAGTCTTCATCTAGCTCCAAGAAAACTAAGCATTGGTTTATAAGATAAATTTTGAGACATATATTTGTAGCTATATACAAGTAAAACCAATTATTTTGCTAAAAATACATAACACTGACCAAATTAACAGGGACAAGCTTCTGTGCTACAATAAATACATTAAAGTTTATCTCACTCTGGTAATATGAAACTTAAAAATTCCTCTGGGATCATCATTTTCTTCAATCATTATCTCAGCTATTTCCATCCCAGGCCTCCGCACACTTGGCTGTCCTACAGAGAAGTCAGAGTTCATCAGATACACGTCGGTAATGTTGACAATAAATCCTTCCTCCAACTCGGGAGCATTATCCTGGTAAGGAGAGTTGGGGGAAAGATACAGCATTTTACTTTATAAATATATTGAATTTGCAATGGAAACCTGATATTTTTCAGTAAGGAATAAAGATCCACAGGAATGGGCAGCTCTATCACACACAGAAGATTCCATTTTATATTTTAATATATTCCTCCTGACAACTTCAGACTCATTTGAAGCCTCATACCAGCACTGGCAAGTAAAATAATTTTTAAAAATCTATCATACAATTTTCACCATATCCTATTGAATAAGTTTTACACATATAACACCCCCACCCCAAATTTAGAAGAAATGGCAAATGCTATATACATCTTAAAAGGAAAGCTCTAGACTTGTAAATCTAGACATAATCCTACATTTTAATTAACTTTTTAAAAAATTACAGTAACAAGAAATTTCAAAGAAAAGGAAACATCCATTCTGCCCCATTCTTCATGTCTTTCACAGAATGTCCTCTCCAGAAGCCACTTTTTCTAATACCACTATTAGCAACACTTGACACTATCTAATAATATATGTAAATGTTAATAATATTACATATAAGAGAAATGCAACATTTAGTTATAACATTATTGACAACACTACTAACCACTTTCAGTTTCTTCTGTATCATTACAGATAGACACACATATTCTCTTTATACAAATAAAAGAGAAAGAGAGGGAGAACACTAACACCAGACCTGAATCATCGGAAGATTAATCTTGATTCAAGTAATCACATCATGAAATGAAAATACTGCCCTATCGAACCAACAATAAAAAGAACCAGACAGATTTGGGCACTGTATTCATTCAGTCATTAGTTTAAAACAACAACCAACAAAACAGTGGATCCAATCACATGTAATCAATCCAAATTTAATGCTTCAAAGTTCACTAAAAAAATACTCCAATTCAAAAATAAATAGAAATAATTAATTCATCTGTTATTTTTACCAGTCATTAATATCCACTCATCATTAAATATTAGGATGGCTGGGAAAATTAGAGTACTCACATTTTTACATTTTAAAGTATTCTTTTTAAAGATTTCTACCACCAAGAGCATCACATTTTTATCTTTAAGAGTATTTTTCTTTATTTTACATCATATCCACTGCAGCCTCCACTCACCGGCAAAATGGCAACTTTGACATAAGTTTCCTTGATGCTTTCTTTCATTGCTATTATTGTTTCCTGCAGTATATAATCTTCATTCTCAGTAGCTTGATTACTGATGTGCAGTAAGAAATTGGGCTTAGCTATCACGTGAATGGCAATGTCCCCAAGTAGTCCTTTATCTCGAACAATTGGTAACTGAAGAATGGTGGTGTTGTCTGAGAGACAGACATGTCTCAAGTAAGTAAGCTGTTCTATTGCTCGCCCATTCCAAGCCCTTAGGGTGGAATGTTCTGCACTATCCCTTTTAGACAGTTAAGGGAAAAGATAATACAAAGACAATGGATACTCCCAAGGAGTATTTCTGGGCTTTGACCCCTGTCCCCAGAGTTGTGCTGAGAAATCGCCATACAGTCCTAGCATTATAACCTAGTTCTAAATTCCCACATCTGGCTCTCTAATGCATCCTCCCTATGTTGCACCTATCAGGCACTTTAACAAAAATTGCTAAAAATCTTAGGAAAGTGCATAGGTGCAGGTTGACAGAGGTGCCAAGTACAAATGCTAAAATGATTCTCTGCAAATCAAAAATTAAGCACAGTCATCATTTAATAACTAACCATTAGAAGAAAAGCAGTTTTGTTCATACAGTGAGGCACCAATCACAAGGCTCGAACTAATTCACAGCACCTATTTTTTTATTTCATTTCTTATGTTTTTAAATTTTAATTTGCCATAAATGGGAAAAAAAATTCTTATCCATTTTCCCTACTGGTCTGTGAGTTTCTAATGACCAAATACACAGATATGTGACCATGCCACAATTTCTGGCACTTACTAGGCATGTTTGTTGAATGATTTAGTGAACAGATCACTTTAAGTCCTACTGCTTCTGTTCCCATATAAAAGCCCAGGTGCATAATCACACGTTATTTTTTTCCCCCATCAACTACTTAAACAAAAGGTCCTTGAAACATGTCCATGTTCCTATCAGAAAACATTAAAGCCTTCATGTAGTATATTCTAGATACATACATATTATATATAATCTTTATTCACATAAATCAAATTATCTTTATCTACAAAAATGTATCCCACAGCTGATTTAAAAAGTTATTTAGGCAAAAATTTCAGCACTAAACTCAAAGGGGATAAGAGCTGACCACTTACACTTCACAGAAAAAAATATTATTCTTATTACTGCTTTGGATTTAACAATTAACACCTTGAGTACCACATACAGTTTGTGTTGCTCACTGTTCCCTGTAACTATTGAAAACCTGTAGAGAGAAAATCTGAAGAAAGAGAACAGATAAAGGATGAAAAAGAGAAAGTAAAATAAAAACCAGTCACTTCTACTGCAATGACTAAAATATTAATATTTCTCTTAGGATAATTAATGTCTCAAAAAAGCAAAAGTACTTCTATAGCATTACTGCTGTGTGATCATATGACCAGAGCATTTAACAGACAAACAGAAAGAAAACAGGATTGAGTATGACCCATAAAACTGAAAAACATCATCTAAAAAGAGAAATTTATATTCCTAGTAAATAACAGATTCATCCAATAAAACTTAATAGAACCTGAAAAATATTTAACAGCATTTACCTTTAGGCTCTGCCACTCTAATGAAGAGTGACTCAGCATGCCAGCCCACCAAGCCATACGGTGAGTCATTGGGCAGAGTGGTTACCACTGACTTGGCTCTTTGCTGATCGATAGTGGCACCTTTTGAGGGGTCCTCAACCCCTTCCGTGGTAATATGGATGAGCATTATGATCACAACCTCTGATAACTCGGGTACATCATCAGCAAGAATAGTCAGAGTGATTGTAGACAGTGCCTGGCCTTCAGAAAATGAAATCTAAAATTTTAAAGGAAGATTTTATTTATCTTATAATCATCATCATACAATAAGAATACCAAAAGGTTAGATTTTCTTTTAATACTAGCCACAACTTAAACAAGAGATATTTAAGTAACACAATATAATTCTATAAATCACTCAAATGCCTCTTATGTTAAAAGTGGAAGACTATTAGAAAAAAAAGGAAAATATTAAAACTTAACCTAATAAAATATATAGTCAAAATGTCGTATCTGTTAAAATATAGAGTACATAAGTTTCTATGAGTCTAAATCCTTGGTACCATTTACTTTATTTTTTAATCTACAAAAAAGAAGATGGCAAAGTAATTTAAATGTTTTTCTTCACAAAATTTTTGCCAGGATTGTTATTTCCTTTGGCTAAGCTCTAAATAGATGTATGACTTACAATGCCTTGCCCAAAAGAGAGGTAGAGAAAGAAAGAGACACAGATCAGAGTGCCTCTCTCCACCTGCGTGTCTCTACTGTCTGAAGAGTCAAAGCCAGATTTGCTAACAAGCATCTGAAACCCTTTCAGACAGGGCGTCCAACTGCTTCTTCAATGTCATTGCCCATTGCTCTCCACCTCATATCCTGTTGTCCAGCAATACAGCTACAAATTACAATTTTTCCAACTAGCACTGCAGGCCTGTTGTGCCAATAGTCACCCTCTCTACCTACAGAAGGTACTTGAGGATAAACACAAGAGCTTTATTAATAAAATCTGGGGTCAGAAAACTACTGCCCTCTGGCCAAATCCATTCTTTTGTAAAAGAAATTAAATTGGGACACAGCCAAGTTCATTCAATTTCATACAATCACTACGATGGGTGCTACAGAGGCAAAGCTCAGTAGCTGGGAAAGAGGTCATACAGCTCGTATCTTCAATATTTACTATCTGGCCCTTTACAACGTTTACTGACACTTGAATAAAATGATTAATTCTTCCAAAATACAGTCTATACTTGAGATGCTATTATGCATTTAACTTAGAAATAATTTTAATCATATTTATATAAGAACCATTAACTGGGGAAATATATTTCTGAACATACAGAAACTGAGAGGTACAACTTCAAGTTTTGGTAGATTGCATAAAGTAAATACTCAATGCAATAAAATTTGTCATAACATGTTTAAGACACCAAACTCCAATTCCCTCTCAAATGATACAGAAACCTAGAAATGATGGGCCATAATATACATCTGTCTTTTTTTTTTTGAGACAATTTCATGAAAGAGAGGTCTTTTCAAAGAACTCTTCAAAGAAGCATTTGAGCAAAATCACAGATTAACCTATGAAACCTAAGACAAGTCAAGGAAATAACCCATTTTTCCATTTTGACCTAAAAGCCCTTTATGCCCTCCCTTTGTGTGTCATTTAATTCTTTGGATCATTTTGATTCCATTCTTGAACCTGTGCTCAATTTTATCCTTTCCTCTAACAGTAGAGAATGGGATCTTCAGCCCTTTCTTGAGCTAATGCATCTACTTCCCAGCAGCTGGAATAACAGCTGCTGTGCTTCTCACTGGGAATGGCCCTCTGCTGCAGCAAACTGTTTCTGCCCAGATTATGCTCCACCCAGAAGGTGGCATGAGGTTGTGGACAGCTCAAATTGGAATGTAACATCTCGGTCCCTTTGCCCCAACTGGAAACAACTCCAAAGGGCAGCTCAGCTCCAAAACACCCTCCTGAGTTCAATCTCAGGAGCTCCTGCCCATGGGTCATCACCTCCCTCTGCACATTCTTGCCTTCCTCATCCTTGTAAGTTTATCTCCCTAGCAAACTGCCAATTCTCAATCTTGGAGTCTAATTATTAGACACTCAACCTATACCACCCAACAACTTTGATCTGCTTTTACATAAATCTGGCTATTTTACATAGCCTTGTTCCCCATTTACTGCTTCCATTTCTCTCAAACTCTTTAAACCACCTTTCCATTCATCGTCTGATTGGTTTTATCTTTCTGATGCAGTACACCCACAATTTGGCCAGCTAATGTACTGACCCTCAAAGGATGACTTTTGTGCAGATAATTTTGGTCTTTAGATAAAAAGAACAATAATCACAATAATAAAACTAACCTTAAACCTCTACTATGGTGATTAGTAGGAATCCAGTGTTAAAATGGTCAAACTCAAAACACTTCATCAGTAAAGCAAGGTTTGGGCCCATGCATCAACACTAACCATAATTAAAAAGTAACTCTCCTATGATGTTTTGAATTACATACCACTCCTGAGGTAGGAAATATATCACTAATACTTCCATCAGATTCCCATGCTATGGTTATACGACCACATGTTCCTTTTAAGCGCTCAACATTTAAGGTTACAAGGCTATCTTGCTCCATTTCTTCCACTTGCTTATATAATGAATTCTGGAAAATACACAGGAAATCACAAGGGATTATTTGAAATTACCTAAGCAGACTTTTATTTAATGCTACTGTGCATGTACAAGCTTCACAGTAATAAGCAACATATTATGTGAAAAACAATAATTAAAAAACAGTATTATAGGATAGTCATGATTTTATCCTAAAATATGTATGTTTAAAAGTAAAGGCTAACGTAAAGCAAAAAAAATATATATTAATTTTTATAGGATGATCTTGTCATCCTGTTTCTATAATTTTCAAATTTTCTTCAATGAACAGAAACTTTTTTGTATTATACAATAGCTTGTAAAAGTTTGAAGAACTGAAAGAACATAGAGGCAGGAGATGAGGGAAACCTTCTCCTGTGTAACCTCTGGTAATCCCTCCAGGCCTTTGTTTCCTATTTGTAAAATAAGTGTTTGGGCTACATGATTTCTGAGATCCCACCCAAATGTTAACAATGTTATGGGAATCAACAGGGCCTTCTTTCTGATCATTTATGGAAGTCTCTTACCCTTAAATTCATATCCTCTGAAATGTTTCCACAGGCTGTGCTGTTTCCACTAATGCTGTTTCAACCTTAGCTCATGGTCTTTACAACTATTTTGCCTGCCAGAAACATCCCTTTTCTTAAGTTAGAATTTCGTATTCTCTCCTTCTCACCTATACTCCTTGTCTCTTCCCTTTGTTCCACATTGTATCTACTTGTGTGTGATTGTAACGTGCATTGTCTAACACTCGCAACATATCTGGCCAGCCGCTTCATCAATTTTTTCTCAATGTTAATACTCCAAAGAATCTCTCTTTACAATGCCACTGATTTCTCCATAAGCAAAAAAAGCAATACTATGGAGTTTAAAGGTTTTTAAAAATCTTTCCAGTAAGATCTTTCTTTTTCTTGTCTTTTTACTATGGTAATCTGAAAAGAGACTCCCCTATTAATTTCTTAGAGCTTATAAAAGCTTCTATTTATAATGCTACTTTGAGTAGATATCCTATCCTACAGCAATATTTTACACAGCATTTTAACACATTGTTACAGATGTTACAAAGTAATAAAATCTTGCTCAAGGTTATCAAACATTCCCACAGAAAATGTTTTGATTTTAAAATAGGCATATAATTTGTTCACAAAAAATAATGCCTCTTCAAAGAGAAGCCTCTCTCTGGATCTATGCCCTCTATTAAAAAAGATTAGCAAAATGAGTTTGACTGCCAGAAAACATTCATGGAACTCTCATTATCTAATAATCTTAATTTGGAAAAAAATCATCCAGATAGCAAGAAGCCTGTATTGAGGAACTCTACTGGACAGATTGGAAGAACCCAGAAGACTAGGTATTGGCAAAGACATGACTGGCAAAGAAAAATTAATGGGGGAGTCTCTTTTCAGACTACCATAGTAAAAAGACAAGAAAATGTAAACCCAAGTGGATTTTGGACACTTTATGTCTCTAGAACAATTCTGGAAGGAGCTTCTTAAAGAGAAGTCTATCATGCTTAAACAGTTGAAGGACTGAATGTGCTCTCCATCTGCAGCAAGGCTTCAAGGTAAGAAGATGAAATTGAGCCGCAGAGCACATCGGTTCTTGCCCCAGGGGCCCAAGTGCTGCCCTGCATATTTGTATGAGATCCCGAGAAGGCCACATGAGTGCTGTTTCCTCCCCTGGGTAATGACAGGGTCATACTAAGCACCTCTTGTGTGCTTTGAGGTGCAGGAATAAAGCTGTGAACAAAGAAGTATCCCAGCTCTCACAGCCTTGAATTATAGCAAAAAGAAACTGACAAAAGACAGATTGAGCCATTTTATGTGCCATAAAGCCCATGACAAGATATAAGTAAAACATGACGGTGGGGAGTGGCAATTTTCTACCAGGGAGGGCCTGTCTGGTAAGGCAGCATTTCAGCAGAGACCTGAAGAAAGTGAGGAAATAAGTCACGTGAATACCTGGTGAGGACAGAGGTTTTCTTCTTCCTTGGAAGCCCTGAGCCCACAGCTCATGCCTTAGGGCAGTACTGTCCTACAATATAGCTGCCGGCCACATGTGGCTACTGAGCACCTGAAATGGGTCTAGTCTGTAAGTGTGAAAGTGCAGGTGATGAGTGTAACACGGTGTACAGTATATTTAGAACTGGCTTCATCATTACCCTCTGGAAACAGGACACACAGCAGAGCAGAACTCCAGGTCCAAGGCCAAACAGTAACATTTTAAATGCAATTTTATAAGAACAATCAGTACAAAAAAAGGTTTAGGACAGAGTTTAATCCAGGGGGTCCAGTGTGGAAAACTGTAAATTTCAAGACATTAGTAGAATTCACCTCAGAATGCAAAAGTGGGGACAGAAACAGGAAAAGGAAGGGGAGAGAGGCTTAAGATACTCAAAATGTGACTCCTGGAATGCTACTAACAGCTAGTATTTAAATACAGTGAAAATATTACTTTTACTTCTCTGTGTAGGATCCTTACCTGAGCAAATCCAACAACTCCATAGGCATCATCATTAGACAGAATGGTGATTTTTACATAACCATTAATACCAATCTCTGCTCCTCCTTTGGGATTTTTAAGCTGAACTCTAAAGGATTCGTCTTCTTCTGGAACTGTATCATCAAGGATATTTACTGCTATTACAGCTTCTCTGTCACCAGGTTCAAATAGCAGTTCACCTGAACTAGCATAAGAAGTATATAAAATAAGTCAACTACAACAAATTTCAGACATAGTATATTACTCACAAAACTCACAACACTGATTATATTAAAAGTTTGAAAAAAATCACATCATTTCATACATAAAATTTCAATCCAAAATATTCATATAATACTAATTAACTTGGTAGAACAGATATTAGAAATATGGATAATAACTAAATTTCTGGCTCATAAATAGCTCTTATTTTGTATACTTATCAATCACTAAATAACAACTTAGAAATCAGATGCCACATAAAATCATGGTGAGCATAAAGACATTCAGCATAAAATGTTGAACCTACCTAAGAATAAAGTCGGACTGGCTTGAGATATAGGTCAGCTCATACATGTGTGAGTAGGTGGCTCCCGCCAGAGCAATTAAGTTCTTGCTTGAATTAAGGGACTTTACTATAACAGAAGCTGCATCATGAGCAGAAGGTGCTTCCAGAATAAAAGAGAACCGATTCACCTCTGAATTCCAGCAGTAAAGAGCAGACACAGCTTGGCCAAGAAGAAGTATGTGGACTGTTTCAAGGCAAGAAAAGGCAACCAGAGGGAAACATGAATGCCACTTTACGTGCGCCCCACATCAGTACTAAAGCAAAACCTTTCCAACTCTCAATGTTCCATTTTGATTTCTGAAATGACTAAATATGATTCAATTTCTGAAAAAATTAAATGTAAATAATAATTTTTAAATGCTGTGGAATGATCAGGCCAGTCTGACAATGTACTCACAATTCACTTAATAAATAAGAAATTTGGATCCCAAGTGGATTTTGGACATTTCTGTATTCATCTCAATATTTATTCACTCAAGATCATGGTAGGATATTTTTTAAAGTGAAAAATACCCATAATCCCACCACTAAATGATTCATTTTTATATTTTCCTTTCCAGTTCCCATCCATATGAATTTCTATTTAATGTAGTTACAAAGTCTAAATAGAAAAAAAACTAAATTAAAAAGCTTGACACTTTATTTATAGTATTATCTTATATACATAAATACAGTTTTATATCTTGCCACACAGCATTCAAATTTATAATTGAAATATATAGATAACCTATAGGGCTGAGATTTAAAATATACCTAATAAGTTCTCTACATTGGATGTTTATTATTGTTTTTTAATTTTTCAATATTAACTAAAGACAGAGTTCTTCATTTTCATAATTTTCACTTAATAAGTTCTTAAAGGTAGTTTATTAGACCAAAGAATGTGAGCAAGTTTATGATCTTGGAAGGTATTCTGCCAATGTTTTTTGAAATATTAGTAGGAAAACATGCTTTTAATAGTTCAACGCAATAGCACATGTTCTTATTCACAGAAAGTAGGAGAAGAAAGGGACTCACTATGTTGCATATACCACTAAGCAATCTTTACACTTAAAGCTAGGGAGAAAAGTGAGAACCCCTAGAGAGACATGTACACATTCCAATATTTGCAGAATACCCTGGAACATAAAGATACCAACTAAGATGACTCGGTACTAACATGGCATACAGAACCAGAAACCATAAGTCTCTTCTCAAATTTTCCTGATGAGTTACAATGGAAAAAATCCCATATCCTTACTCTTAAGTATCAAAAACTACTGATTAGGTTTACTTATGGTATTTAAGTTCTGTTGCAGTTTAGTAAATGTTACATAAAAGGTAAAGATCACGAAAAGAGTTGTTATTAGTAAATTTGCCTTTTAAAAATCATATTTTTTCCATAAGGCTTTGTAAAACTGGAGATATTCAGTGAAGAGGAAATTCCTCAGACAGATCTCAACCTCTCCCAAGTAACTGATTCTGTAGTCTCAACCCAAACCATAAAGTCTTCTGAACATCACTGATTATGCACCTTATCCCTTGGCGCTATACCCTATTCACTTCCTCACCATCTAATCAGTATGAGAAAGCAACAAAGATAGACATTTGGAGGAGGAAATGTAGGGGTCCAAATCTACATATATGTATGCAGAACACGTTTCCTCAGAAAACAGACATCTGTGCTGGTCAAGATCATGAAGCTGGGCCAAGAAATTTATAAAGAAAAAAACTCTATCTACTCTGGGGCAACAGGATTTAACTAGTACTGATTATAGAATTCCCTTCCAGTTAGCAAAACTGTAAAGAGAAAGAAGTATCCCAAAGAAAGGCAACTTACTTAAGGAGTAGATGAAGATAAGTTCAAGGGCTAAGCGTTAGAGCAAGCCTTCGTTCATAACGTGGAGAGATCTGGGGAAAGAAGGAACCAGTGAGAGGGTCTTCTCTCTCACTGAGGGGAAATAGCCAGAGGGTCTGCATGGGAGGCAGTGTCCTTAGGAGAGAGCTGAGTTCCAGGGCCAGAAGATGAAAGAAAAAACCTGAAAAAAGCTTGAGATGCAGTGTACCTGCCCAGAAGGGCACTGCAGAAGGATTTTGGGAGCTGAGTGAGGTGAGAGTTGAGCAGTTGATCTGGAAATAGGACTTGCATGGTCTAGAGCATGTACAGACCATACAGGATGAGAGGCTATCCCCAGGACTTCTTATCGTAACTAAATGGGGGTGAAGAGAGTGTTGAATTAATCCCCATGATTTCCGAAAGTGATGATTTCCAAAGGTGATAGTTTTGGCAAAGCCAAGAGCGTCACGAGACTAGGGAGGGAGAGGTAAGCGTCTTTCCAACAGCACAGAGAGCTTTGAGGATTAAATGAGATAATAAAGTAAAAGACTAGAACAGGACCTGGGACATAATAAACATTCAGCAAGCTGTAGCATTATCTGAGAATACCGTATTTCCTCACTCTTTGTCCATATATTCTCCTTCACTTGCTCTGTAAAAAGTGGAATTCAGAGAGGCTTGCTTCGAGGACTCCTGTTCTCACAGTCACACTCTCTAGATAATTTCATCTCTACCTGAAGTAAAATGACCTTCTGTACATAATGAACCTCCAACCAGTTACACTTACTCAGCATCTGTACATGGATGACTCAAAGACATCTCAAGTTATCCCAACCAATCTCATTATCTCTGCCCTCTAAAGCCAGGTCTTCCCCCCAGTGATCACTGTAACAGCTGACGGACTACCGTCCGACCATGAAGACAAGCCCCACCTTGTGTTCAGACACCGTCTCTTACTAGCATCTATGCTTTTGTCCCCACAGCAGTCAAGGCTTCCTTTTTTAAACACATGACGCACACACACACACATAGACACACTCACACAGAGTCTCTGTCTCTCTCCCCACTTCTCTATTTCTCCATCTCCTCATCACATTCTCATAAAAGGTACTCCAATACTTTCAGGATAGAGACAATAGCCCTTTACCTCCCCACCTGGTCTGATAACATCACCTGCCAGACCTTGTGCCACCTGTCCCTCACTGCCACACTGGACTCCTGATGGTCCTTCCAAAAGCACATGCTCACAGCCACCCTCTGACCACTGCGTATGTTGTTCCCTCAGGCCTCATTAGCCTCTATTGATCTCACAGTTCACAATTACATGACTCTTCTTAAGGAAGCTTTCCGGGCATCCCATAGACCAGGTCAAGTCCTCTCCATCCTGTGTTACAAGAATACTTATTCTCTCAGAGCAGTTATCTGCTTGTCACTAGAAACTAATCTGTGCGATTATATGTAATGCCTCTCTTCCCTAATACATTCAAACTTCTTCAGGACAGGGATTAAATCTAACTCTGCTTACTCTTGTTACCTCAGGGTCTACCATTGTGCATGGCAAGTTAACTGGCACTAAAAACATCTATGAAATAATACAGGAGAGAAGGGAAGGGAAGGGGGAAGGTGAGAAGTGTGCCCTTGCAGTCTATGTCACGTTCATTCTCCCTCTTCCATTTAAAGAATTCAGTCCCCACCCAATAATCTCTGTCAAGTCATTAACTGGAATAAATATGTAATCCTCATAGTCATCACTCCACTCCAATACTTTTAATAAAATATTTGACATGTTCCAAATAAGAAAGTCCTTGAATATTATTTAGTGCATAATTCCAGCTTTCAGGTGATCTATAATAAGCCACTCTAAATACTTGCTTATAATCTTTTCATACTTCTACAACCTCAAGTCACAGAAACAAAAGCAACAAAGAGAACTCACAATGGGTCCCTTAATAAGCCTCTGGTAGAATTTTTCAAAAATTATTTTACAAAGGTTGCCTATTCTATTTTTTTTAAAGATCTTTGAAGGGAATTCTGTAACTTCAATGAACAGCCCATTCAGGCAGCACTTGTCATCCTTAAAAACATTCATTAGGTAACTATTTTGAATTATAATAAGTGACTCAAGTAGATACAGTTAGTCCACTTGAAAACCTGAGGTATAAGGGAAGCAAAAATGATGAAGGCACAAAATTAAAGGACAAGTAGACAAAAACTAAACAAATACATGATGAAAGATACCTACTTCATTCAGTAAACTGCTGAGAATGATAAGAAAGTCATGGAGTTATATAATCACAGGATAACGTCACAGATTGAAGGCCCATGAGAGGCTGACACATGGAAGTTATTTAAGAAGAGGATGTGCAGGACATAGGCAGACACAGGACACTGACAGCAGGGTAAACCCAGTGGAGAGGCCAGACAATGATGGGACAGTCCAGGTGGGAGAATGTTGTGTGGATGCAGGACTGAGGAGGACAGAGTCAAATTCTGTCCCCACCACTCTTGTCTGCTCATTGTGCCCTCAATGCCACAGGCTCTCTAGCTTTTCTCTTTCACTCAGACCGTCCGCCCACCAACAGTGTTCTCATGGCTCCCGTCAGAGATCTCTTACCCACTCCAATTCTACCACTCACACAGCAAATGGGATTGATACTCTACCTCGAATTATGATCTTAATATTCTTTCCTGCTTCCCAAGCAGACATTAACCTTTGAAGACAGGAATTCTTCATAACTTTAGGAGATGATTTACATATAATGTCTAATTAATAAATGGTCCGCCCAAGTGATTCCTTACCTATCCTCAAACAACCCTAGAGCCTCCACACAGCATTAGTCCCTTGGGTCTCACTAACAGACTTTGTTGTGGAAACCACTACGATTAAAAATACTGCTTATGTTTCTGATGTACAGATTCAAGTGCAGAGGGCCAAGGAGGGTCCGGGCTGCAGAAGGCCGAGTGAGGGAGCAAGGACGGCACACTTCTCACAGCCGTTCTTGGACTTTTACAATTCTTCAAAGCAGATAGTTGCTCTCTCCTTATAAATACTTGCATACTTAAAAATATATATGTAATGTCACTCATTTTTTCTCTAGACAAAAGAAATATATTGTCTTTTTTATTCTTCACTAATATTTAACCCTGTATTTTAGTCATTCTGACCCTTCTCAAGCACAATGCCCATTTTAAAGTACCAGTCCTCTGGAAAGTCTAGGATTTCTGGAAATATTATTGTAAAGATTTTGACTTGACATCCTTATTAAAATACCCAGTGTCCAGCAATGTGAAACTACCACTAATGCAATAAGATTATTCTAGCTTTCCATGCTGCCTTTAGGATTAGTTAGTGGTTTAAAAATCATTACCAATTCCTGAGGATGATGTGAAGGAGTGGATTCTATGAACGGTAGCAAATCCCAGGGACTGAAAATATCTGAAAGAAGGCTGTCCTGTCTCCCAGATGAATATATCAGTTGAATTCTGATCTCCTATAATAATGGAATAAGAGTCAAATCTGAAGGTAAAAGCTACAGGAAAAAAATGACAAAGTCATGTTAACAAATTTAATTAAAAAGTAAATTTGGTAGGCCATTCCTCAGAATTCATTTAGTTTAACAAGACTACAGCTTCACAGGAAACACTTCAGAAAGTCTTCTTGCATTTCTATATGAAGTATATACATGGTTAGCCACTAGTCAGGATCTGGATACTACACCAAAAATAGTGACAAATGTTTTATTTTTTCAGGAATACTGCAATTTTATCTATGAAAGTTCCACTAAGCAGAAGAAAGCATATACTCATGTTCAGAGAACATTTTGAAACAGTCTTATCAAAAATTGCTAAGCACTGTTTATTACTACTATAAATTATCCATGTGGAATCTCAAGTATAAAAAGTTATATAAAAAGTAACCTCTTTAGGTGAGGCTCAGAACCTCACCCCCCCTGCTTTGAGAGAAATCTTCTGCATCCGTGGATGTCTTGCTGCCCTTGTCTAGCCTGGATTAATACTTAGTCCATAGGCACACACCTGATCATCTGATCATCTACATTTGCCTTCTTACAGCACTAAACTATGTTTTCTACCTTTATCTTGCATCTACCTACCACTTCAGCATTTTATTAAAAATAAAAATAATAATAATAATAGGAGAAATGTGGGATCAACATATAAATCAAGTACAAAAATCAAACGAATATTCATATTTGACCTGATTGTTTATAGGTCATATTGCATGATCAAAACCGAAAGTTTCTGTGATGAATGCCCTTGTACTGTTCACCATGTAAGAATTTATTCACTATGTAAGAATTCGTTCACCATCTAAGAACTTGTTCGTTATGCTTCAGAAGATTGGAGACTGACGAGAATTAGGCTTGAGATGGATTAATGATTGTACATTGAGCGTTGACCCCCCTATACTGAATTTTATTGTTGTTAACAACCATTTGATCAATAAATATGAGAGATGCCCTCTCAAAAAAAAAAAAAAAAAAAAGCTACCTGTTTGCATTTTGGATGTAAGATCTTCATACATTTTTTCCACTTTATTCACCCATCCCCAATTTTGTTTTAATATAACTTCAAGTAGTGTTCATAATCTAAAGATTATGCACATAACCCTTAAATTTCATTCCCCAAATTCATTTGTACTTCACAGTCAATACTTATTCATCAAGAAACATTCTAAGGATTAGCTAAACAATTATTACAAGAGTATTTTCATACAGAATATACTGTATGAATGCTAGATAATTCTGATAGTTATAATGTATTTATTACAAACACTAAATTTTCTCACCTAGAAAGATAGTTTTGGCAAAAATTAAGTAAATATCATCGCCTGAAGCCAAGGCCTCGACTTGCGTTGTCCCACTGATCAGCACTTCTTGAAAGTCAATAAATTCACTGCCAGACCACCTGAGTAAAAGGGCATTTGGCCTGGCATTCACCTGGGAAATGGCTAAGAACACAGAGCCTCCTCTGGCGAACAAGGCCGCACTCAGCACGCCTCGGACGGGGAGTGTCTGGTGCAACACAAAGCTTCCTCCACTCCATCTGAAGACCTGGAGGGAATGTTCAAATACAAAATCCTTCATGACTAGGCATTCAGCACTTGTGAAAATTAACCAGTATCATATGCTTACTCTCCTGGACCCTTTATTTAGTTAGGAGGATACTTTTCTAAATAAGAAAATAGAAAACTGATGTTCTCTGGCTTTTTTCCTTTTTTCTTTCTTTTTTTTTTTTTTTGTGTGTGTGTGCGTGTGTACATGAGCACACACACAGAACAAGTGAAAGAGAAGTTATTAGAAAATAAACCCACTTCAGATATATATCTGGGCAGGGGTCAGTGACAGCAAGAGAAAGGGATATCCAAACACAAGAGAGAATTAATTTAAATATGAAAAACTTAGAACTATACAAGAAACTTTCTGATTCTGTCATATCATTCTATACCCACTGCTCAAGCAACAGAATATAAAAAGAAACACCTAAACTGTTTAGTCCTAAAGATATCAATGCATACAAAGTTTTAGGGTGAATGTCCATATATTAAAATGAAACGCAAATCTCAAAGCTACCTGGTGTATTATACAATATGATCAATTTCAAAAGAATTGTATTTGTTCAGTCAACAATGGGGGACCTTATATGAGCCAAACATGATGGTAGGAGTGATGGACAGAGTGGCTTTCTCCCTTTATGGATATAACTATAGGAAAAGACAACAAAAACATCAATAATTAAACAAACCATGATTACTACATTGAGACAATTCCTGAAGATAACAAATGGAAGTGTGTGACAGAGAATTATGCATGTACTAGAGAAACAGGCCTCCATGGCAAAGTTTCTAAGGCAGAAAGTCTGTCATAAGCTGAATAAAGACTGGTCCAACAAGAAGGGAGTTGAAATTGCTGTGGAATAAAGACAGGTAGAACTGGAAAGATGAGAGCATAAGGTACCTTTCATTAGGGTGACCATAAAATTTATCACAGGGATCCTTTAGGGATCAAAGGGACAATATTAATAATAATATCAGGACAACAGGCATAATCTAGTACTATGCTGGGCAAATAAGGGTTTTAAGGTTATTCCACTTACAGTCCACATTAAATAACTTAGAATTTGTTCTAAGTATAACTGGAAATCATCGGATGGTTTTAAAATGAGGAATAACATGAGCAATTTAGTATTTTAGAAGATAACTCCAGCTTCCTGATGGAGAATGGACCTGGGGAAGTCAGAGCGGTAGCTCAGAGACCAGCAAGGAGGCTGACAGTGTGAGAGAGAAACGCAGCAGAGCTGGACTGGGGAGGGAGGAGCAGGGTCGGAAAAACATGTCTGTACTCAAAATATTATTGGGACATTATCACCAGAAACGTTTAGTAAGAGATTAGATGGGGGTGAATAAGAAGAGTAACATCCCAGAATTCTATTCTGAGCAACTGAATTCATGAGGTTGTTATTTCCCAAGAAAGCAAGCAAGTTTCATTGCAACAAGCTTCACAGAGAAAATCAGAGTTCAGTTTGGGATATGTTAACTCTTAGGTACCAGAAATATAGTTAAGTGAAGATGTCAATAGGCACTTAGATAGTTAAGCCTGGCATACAGAGAAAAGGCTACTGATAAATTTGGAAGACAGCCTATAGCTGATATTTAAAGTCATAGGACGGGTACTTAGAATGAGTAAAGAGAAAGAAAAGAGAAATTTGAGCTAAAACTGAACGATACTCTCCAAGATATTTAAGTTCAGAAAAGGGAGGAGGAACTGGCAATGGAGACTAAAAGGGATGGGCACAGAAAGATAAACAGGAAATCCATTTGATATCTTAGAAATCAAAATTTGAGATGGTTTAAATTTGAGGATCAAGTGACTGTCATATGCTAATGATGGCAGAAAAAAATCCACTGCATTTGCATCACAAGTGTGATCAGTGGCAATGAGCAGGTAAAGACAATGCAAGGTGTCTCACTATAAAGTGAAGAAAAGAAATGAAACCGGAAGGAGGAGATGAAATCAGGGTAGAAACTTCTTTGAAGCTCAGAGATCCTGCACTTATGTTGACTGTAATAATCCAACAGAGAGGGAAAGGCTAGTGATGCCAGACATAGAGAGAATAACCAACCCTTATGAAGGCAAGAGGAGCCGCGCTTTTACAGAGGGAACACCTCCTCCTTTGTAACAGGAGAGGGGACTGAGACTGGGTTCCAACAGGGTTTCTGAGTAATCTCCTTTCAGTAGCTTTCATTTCAGCAAAGTCATTAGCTGGAAGTGAGGAGGTGAGAAACAGGTGTGGAAGCCCAGTGAATGACAGTAATTATCAAATAAGCATTACTGGATTATGAGATGTAGATTACTAGGGAAATGTGGGATTTCTGGGGTGATGTTGAGGGCCCATTTGGCAATGTGAATCATGAACTTTCAGCGATACCATCTGTCCAGTTGTTATTTTTCTCCAAAATGTTTTCCAACTCAATTAGATTTTAATTAAATGCTGATGCTTATTACATTTGCTCTAGCTCTTGAAGACACTATAATATTCATAACTCCATTGTTTAAAAATTAACTGCAACTAATCAATACCTATATTCTACTTCACTATTCTCCCACAATCAAATTATGGGATTTTTTAATAATACTCTTAGAGACTGTATCTCTGATGAGGTTCAGTTATACTATAGAAAAGAAAAATTCATTTTAAAAGAGTCAAACCTGGGTCAATTCAGAATCATCTCTCTGACTTGCAACAATTAAATAATGTTCATTTTCTGAAGTAAAGTATCTTACTTGAGAACTTTCAGAAATAATGATTGTTTGTACCTGCAAGGAAGACAGAATAGCGGAAATAAAAATTTAAAGGAGAATTTAACTAGAAAAGCCTCTGAATACAGTAATAGTATGATTTAGTATTTAAAGTTCAAAACTGGAAAAATCGTTCTGATCCCTAGGTATGAATACCTAGGTGTCATTTCAAGACTGACAAATTATCCTTGGATTAAGACCCTTACTAAAATGCGTATGACTTGCAAAAAGCCCATTTTAACATAACATAAAACATATATTATCTTCCATTTATATCACTCTTACAAATCTGATTTTTCTTTTAAATAAGCAATATACAAAAAAAAAAAAAGGTTTTTTTTACCAGGAATAATTTGAAGCCAGATGTGAATGTATACACACTGTTAACAGAAGACTTTTCTTCATTTCTTCCTTGATGAGTAATCACAAAATAGGGGGAAAGACCAATATTAAAGGCCTCACAAGTTTTAGGATTCTGTATATTTAAATCCTAGGAAATAATGAAAAAAAAAACAGTAATTTATGAGTCCTCCAAAATTTACATGTACATTTTATTCGTGCACTGTAAAATAAGTGACATTTACCTCGAGTGGAATGAAAATCCCTTGCCACCGATAAAGAGTAGAAGACAGTTTTCTTAACATTACACCATATACTGAATCTTCCAAAGTAAAGAAACACCAACCAGAAGGAGATGCATCCAAAAAACTTTGAAAAATGGAAAACACAACATCCACTCCCCCTGAAAAACATAAATCAAGATTTGCTAGTGTATAAGCCCTTCTAAACTTCATCTATTCTGAGTTTATTGTTAAAACACCGAGATGAGTGAATTTGTTACCAGAAAGAAAAATCATTCCATGATGGGTGTGTGGAAGAGGGAACAGATGAGCCAGAGAACTTAAAACTAAGATAACTTTTTTTAAAAGAACAAAATTTGTTGAAATTCTCCTCTTAACACACAGACTTTTCCAAAGTGTATTCATAACACTAAATGCATATTTTAAAGGAAAATATGTCCAATGTGATCTTTATCAACTTTCATAAAGATGATGAAAACATAACTGAGATATTTTTAAATACACAGATTTATAGAAACATGCTAAATATTAGGTTTCAAAAACTGACACTATTCATTTGAAACATACCCCTCCAATGCTTTCTCAGTTTATGTGTTATATATTTTAAGAATGCCACAGCAGATTCACCTACTTCAAATGCCTGTCAAGCTTTCATCAACATGCTGCAACAGGTACCTGTCCTAAAATTCTGTACTACAATTAAACGAAGACACAAACAAAAATATCCCTAGCTAATGAAGAATAAATTTTTTTATTATCATGCATTTGCCTAAAGAAAGTATTTCCTTTTTAAATTTTAGTCAATGGTGGGAACATGGTACAACATGAACAAATAAACATCCAGGTTGAAATCTAGGCTTCTTCAGGTGGAGAAAGACAAATGCCAAATGATTTCCCTCATTTGTGGAGTATAACAATGAGGCAAAACTGAAGGAACAAAATGGTAGCAGACTCAGAGACTCCAAGAATGAACTAGTGGTTACCAAAGGGGAGGGGTGGGGGTAGGGGGCCGGTACGGAGGGAGGGAGAAGGGGACTGAGGGGTATTATGTTTAGTACACATGGTGTGGGGGGTCACGGGGAGAACAGTGTATCACAGAGAAGGGACATAGTGGATCTCTGGCAACTTGCTGCACTGATGGACAGTGACTGCACTGGGGTATTGGTGGGGACTTGATACTAGGGGTAAATGTAGTAACCACATTGTTTTTTCACATGAAACCTTCATAAGAGTGTATATCAATCACACCTTAATAAAAATTTTTAAAAAAAGAAATCTAGGCTTCTTGTATTTCACTGATCATTTTTACATTACCAGTTCAAGAAGTCGTAGTGTCAATGCCTTATATGTATTATCCATTAGTGATTTCCTTTCCTAGAAACCCAGTATTTTAAATCCCTATTTTGCCACCTTTTAAAGGTATGCTACAGCTTTTGCATTAAGAATCTGAATGTTTTACATTAAGGTCCTGACCATAAGGCCAAATTCTTCCCTAATACAGAAAGATGGTGAATGAAAAATAAGCAATGCTGACATTTAAGAATCTCTAACATACACTTTTTCACAGGTACTTACAAAACATACATGCAAGGCCCAAACAATAATGAGAATTAGAAACCATCTGAATTAGAAACTGTCATCTTTTTTATATCCTATCTATTCCTGCCTTCTAGGCAATCGTACCACTATTAATCATCCCATCTCTCTTCTAAATATTCTGTCTTTCTCTACCAGTAAGGTCTTTTCCATCAGAGTGTAGACATGCTCCTCTCCAAACTAAACAAATAAACAAAAAAACAACCCTGAATCCTATACATCACTACCTTCATTAGGTACTACCTCCTCAGCTAAATCTCTTGAACTGGCTGCATATATTTGAGGTCTCCATTCCTTCACCTCCATTCAAAAATGTTATTCAGTTCCCATCTCTCTCTACAAACAGCTCTTGCTATTTTATGTCTTCTATATTGCTAACTACAATGGGTATTTTTGCATCTCATCTTACTGAAATTCTAACCAGGAATTGACAGTTCACCACTCCCTCCTTCCTAAAATTCTCCTCTGTTTCTATCTGTAATCCCATATTTCCTGGGGTTTCTCACCAGATCTTCTAAGTGTGCTTTGCTATGTCATTCTCCTGTCCTAGAAATTCAAAGGGAGACTTAGTGCTCAGTCTGGATCCTCTTTCCTTTTCTATCTACAGTCTCTCATCCCAAATTTTCACACCAATTTCCATGACTTTAAATACCATACACAGCTAAAGTTCTCAAACTTAACTCCGCAGAACACACCTTCCTTTGAGTGTATATACATGTCTTCTCAAAAGTAACTCAAATTCAAAATGAGTTAAATGTCATGTATTTTACTCCCCTCACCAAAATACACCCAGTCCTTATGCAGGAATCCTGTTCTTAATGACATGACTCTCCATCCACCTGCAGAAGCTGGGAATCTAGGAGTCATCTCTGGTACCTCCTTCATATCCAACCCATCACCTAATCCAAGCTACCATCACCTATTACCTATATTACCTTTTTGTTTGTCTTCTTTCACCCTCTCTTTTCTTCTCTGCCAATCCATTCTTTACATGGCACTGAGAATGTATCTTCGAAAGGCACACATGATTATACCACCCCACATACACACATGGTAGTCCTCCCCAGTGCCAAAGCCACACAGACTTTCCATTAACCTGACAAAAAAGACTGCAGTATATATGTAACACAGTCTTCGGTTCTTGAATATCTGTTCTTATATGCAGCTCTCCAAATGTATTGCCCTCCCTTATTTCTAAACCCAATTGTCCACTTTTCTTCATTTCTTCACTTACATGCTTTTTAATGCAACCAGACTTTTGTCTCAGTAACTCCCCACATTATCCTCCATGTTCCTCCAACTTAGGACTTTGCATAATCAAGCCCTACTCATCATTCAGTCTTAGTTCAAACACTAATAGCCCTTTGACACATTCCCTTATGTTTTCATAACACTTAGAACTCCCCCTTTAAAACATTTTTATAGTTTAAAATATTCACTGATTTTTGTTTATTTGATTTATTTCTGTCTCTCCCTAAATTCTAAGCTCCATTAGTTCAGTATCATGGCTGGTACATGATAGGCTCTCAATAAATATTTCTGGGTGCAATAAACAAATTAGGTATCTTTTCTCCACTTTCAGTAGATCCATAAGACACAATTTATGGAGAAAAATGTAAATCTCATGCATACAATTTTTGTTGGTTATACAATTTTATTCTTATAAGCAACTACACATACTCATGCCAAAAGCTGTTTCAGATATTGTCTCCCACTCCACACTGACAGCTAAATCAATGCCATTAGTACGTGACACCTTTAAATAAACAGTGCTGTTGGCTTCTTCAATGTCTACAGAGGTGGCTCTAAAAAAAAAACAAATGGATTGCAGAGAGCAGAAAAAGAACATAATATCTGCATATTAAATATATATATCACATTGCTAGCATATATTTAATACACTTTAAATTTACACCAGACAAGATAAGATCCATCTGCAAATTTTATACAGCAAGAAGACTAGATTCTACTTCAAAAATATTCAATTATCAAGATTTTTTAAAGTGCTACAATCTGATACTGAGAGTTAGTTAACTTCAGTAACTTCATAGTACATAGTCTACAAAACAATAAAGCTTTGTCATTCCTAAGTTTCACATGAACTAAAAATATTTTATGAAAAAAAATGAATCAGGAAATTCTTAACATATTAATAAAAGTATATCAACAAAGAGGTTATTTATTAATTTAGGTTTATCAGATTAAAAAACTAGAAATATCAGAGTATTTGTAAGATTTAAAAAATATTCATCAGCATACAAATTTTAAAACTACAGTCACATTAATAAAAGTTTGAAAAATCATTCGACTTGAGCAGCTAAATACAATTTATACTATTTCTCCCTTTTTATTATTATTGAAAATACAAAATAGCACAAGCCTTTACCTTAAACTGTGAATTCTGAGAAAATAAGAATTCTATTAACACCATTTTATATATATGTAGGACATGATGAGGCTTTTGATACTCCTTGTTACATTAGAGGGCATGTGGACTCTCTGAATCTGTCACAGCTCATTGTAAAAGTTGCCTTTAAGATAGTAATAGACCAATTTCCTTCTGCATTTTATGTCAAAAGATATTTCTTACATAGCTTCAGGAGTGACAATTTCCTTATAAAGAACTATACCTATTTGCGACTGTAGAAATACTGAATAGCCCCAGAGGGGCCTGGTTTTGCAAAACTGTTATCAGGGTTTGAACACGTGCCCCTAGTCTAGCACCTCCAGTTGGATTAAACAAGGTGCAAACAAAATGCTCATCCATTTCTGGTTCTGTGTCCAATATGGCAGATATGTGTAGGGTCTGAAAACAAAATCAGAAGATACAGTTACTAGACTATAGTATTTCTGCAACACACACACAGAGACATTTACTAGACATTTTTTACAACAAAATAATACATTTTAGAAAAGATCACTTCTTTTTTATTTTATTACTGATCCTTATAATGCAATCATTACAACTATTTGTTTCAAGATACTATTTTTAAGATTTTTAACATTGTGCTATATTGCACTGAAGTGTATACAAATAAATGTTTATGACATTTAAGATTAACGTTGAGATTAAAAAATTAAATTTAGGTCTCATGTTTGCTAGCTCATTATCCGTCCCTAGCTACATAACTGCATTAGTCTCACTCTAGGATTCACTATTAAAAAGCAGTTTAGCCAGAGCAGTCACAAACCAGAAACAATCCTCCTGTTTATCAACAGAATGGATAAACAAAAAGTGGTCTACTGAATGAAATGCTATTTCGCAATAAAAAAGAACCAACTACTGATGTGTCAACCATAAAAACATCAAAAATTATGTTGCACAGAAGAAGCCAGACACGAAAGAGTATACACTAGTATGACTCTATTTATACAAAGCTCAAGAATCAGCAAAATGAGACTGTGATGATAGAAATAGGCAAGTGGTTTCTTCTGGGGAGGGCAAGGGACAAGGAGGAAACTCCTAGATGATAGTAATGTTCAGTATACTAACCAAGTGGTATTATGAGTATATACAGAGTTTTAAAGTCATTGAGCCTTAAAATTTTTAAGGTTTTTGTATTTTACTGTTTATACTTCAAATAAAAATATATGGTGAAAAAATTATATGGGTGAAAGAAAAATCTATGTAATCCAACTTGCTCTAACATTTAATTTGCCTAATGAGCAGGAAGTCCTTTAAATAACACTTTGAAAAAGACTTTTAAGGAAAAAAAATCACAGTAACAATATAATTAAAAATATACAAAATATTAAAGTAAAATTTAAAACATTTTTAAAAGAAAGAAAAAGCATATGAATGTAAAGCAATGGCAAATCATAAAAAACTGCAAATCTGATATGCCTCTGTCAAGACGGGTCCCTGAACAAATCAATTAAAGGTTCTAAGAATATAAAAAAATAGACTTGGAAATGAATATGAATCCAAAAATGTTCAAGATTTTTAACATTGTGCTATATTGCACTGAAGTGTATACAAATAAATGTTTATGACATTTAAGATTAACGTTGAGATTAAAAAATTAAATTTAGGTCTCATGTTTGCTAGCTCATTATTATTGCTAGCTCATAATAATAACTTCATTATTGTTGAAGTTTAAACAAACTGATCATAAATAAAATTACCTAATTACTGAATGTACTATTTTTAGATGAAGTGGTTTTAAATATATTATTTTAGAATTTAATGTTTTATGAAACTAGCTTGAAGAATGTCTTAAGCTAATGCAATTAGTTATTTTAACCTGTTTTAAAAATAAAGTTTAGTAACAGGAACAGAAAATTATTAATATATGAAAAAAGAAGTTCTGAAGGTAAACTGCAAGTTTGGATTACATTTGTAACTAATCCCAAATCTAGCATTTTTTTCTCCAATAAGCCATTGGATACTTGTAGAAAATACCTTACTTACGATACTTGCCTCTCAAACAAGCAGTCTGAAGTAAGCAGTTACACTTTGTTTAACGAAAATGTAGGGAAGAAGGAATGATTGGCTAGGACTTAATGGCTGCAATGAATGCGTGGAATCTCTTTTATGTTTCATAGACAATATAAAATGCAGTATGCATTTAAATATACTTGACACAGCAATATGTGTATTTTCTTTATTATTTGTACATTCCACTACCCTACTATGAGCAAATTTCTCCAGGTGCACTCCATACAGACTATACAGCATTATTATAGCACATTCACATGTACACTAATCATCTTTACCTGTCACCTAAGCTGGGAGTGCGTTTCCTTCTTTTTAGGCAATTCCTTCCAGAGAAAATAATTTTGTAAATATTATTCATTCTCATTAAAGGTTCATACTGTACCTTGAAGCGAATACCTTCTGCTAAAACAATATAGCCTTTGGAAGGAGACAGATCTTTAGACTCCAGAGAAGAATTTACTTCTGTCACAATAAACTGAACTGTCACAGTTCCAAACAGTCCTTGTGCAGGTTCCCGAACAATGTGCAGTACTGCAACGCTCTCCTCTACATAGAGAGCTGTGGGTTCTGTCAGGAGGAAGTGCTCACTGTTGTTAAATGACAGAACTCCAGGGCCATCATCATTACCAAGGACAGTAATTGAGGCTGTCAAAATAAAATTAAAGCAATAAATGGAAACAGAATGGGTTATAAGTACTGGAAAGTATGTAGATGTCTCACCCATAAGCTAGGCTAACTCCTTTCTAGGTCACCTTAAAAACAAGGGAAATTTTGAAAGGCATCCAGTAAAATTCCATATTTACTCATGATATAAAAATATTCAGTAACCTTGGAAGATAAGACAGCTTTCTCAACCTGATGAAGTGATATATCTCAGATGCCAATAACAAATAGAAAAATAAATGCTGAAACGTAAGAAGGGTTGTCACTAAAAACAGAAACAAGACAATGATGCCTGTCATCACCGCTACTATTCAGTATCGTCCTGGAGCTGTCAGCCAGGTAACAGGTGAAAAGTAATGGAAAGGAAGGGTCAGAACTGTCACTATTTTCTAGATGATAACTGACTTCTTAGAAAATGCAAAAAAAAACAATTATTACAACTATTATAAGAGTCCAAGCTATCAGCTGAGTACAAGTAACCTTCACAAATCCAGAGCCTTCTATTTTTTTGCTACCACTAATGTTAATAACAATGAAACAACTAATGCTACTGAGAATTGCTTAACCTATATTAACTTAGTTTATTCTTACAATAACCCCATGAGGTTGATTCTATTAGTATTCTCATTTTACAGAACCACTGAATGAAGCACAGATGGGCAATCTATGGAAACTCGCAAGCTAGAAAGTGGCAGGACTGGTGCTCACAGCTAGGAAGTCAGTTTCAGAGCAAGCGTTCTAAAGGTTATTATGGTGTCTCTATTCATTAGCTGTAACTATTTTAAAAGCATAACAAAGAGGTAACCTCATTCATATTCAAGCAATACTTAGGGGTCAAGGTAAAAATAAGTCAGACCTATATGAAAAATGACAAAATGTTAATGTGGACAGAGGCAGATGCTGTCAGCGCCTCGGCCATACCCGTTTGGCCCACTCGAGTCACCTTCAGCAGCTCCCTGGGCCCTTGGTCTCTCTCTGAAGAACATCAGCTCATGCAAGAAACAGGCCAGAACTGCTAGAGACTTAACACCCAAGAGCAATCCTCAAGGAGGCCTACAAGTTGGTGAATGAATACCCCAACTTCCTTCCTCCTCAGAAGGACAGCCCTGAGCTTTGTCTAAGAAGGACCCCAGCAGGACTATTCATGACACACCTATCAGCTTTCCTCTCCCTGTGCCTCGCTTCATTTCTCACTATGCCTCCAGAGGTGACTGCCCAAAATAAATTAGTCCCATCCAAATCCTTGTCTCAGGGTTTACTTTTGAGGGAACACAAACTAAAGCAATGATATGAAAGAAGACCTAAACGAATGGAGTGGCATATTGCTAAATGGAAAAACACTATTATAATGATGTTGAGTCCACCCAAATTGCTCTAAAATTTCAATTCAGCCCCATTCAGAAGTTGTTTGTGGAGCTCAATTTGTCAATTCTAAAATTTACATGGAAGAGACCATTTGAAAGAAGAGCTGAGATGATTTAGAGAAAGAAAAATAAAGAAGTATTTGGTCTAAAAAATAACAATATGTATTTTAAATCTATGGTAAATATAAATAAAACAGTATGAACATATAACAGGCAAACAGAACAAAATATTCTCCAGGAAACACAGACAGATAATACATAAAAATAAATTTCACATTGAAAGACAATGGCAAATAGATGCCTCATGCTCTGTATTGTATTAGGGTACTCATTATACATTTTAGGAGAAAAATGAAATTATATCCTTGCCTCACTTGCTACCAGTGAATAAGTTCATGGTATGTGAAATTATTAAATGCAAATCAAAACTATGAAAGTATAAGAAAAATACAGTAAAATATTTCACAGCTTTGGAATACAAAAGATTCAAATAAAGAGGATTTTAAAACCTATCATAAAATACATGATGTTTTAAATACTCTAAAAATTTTGTAAGAAAAGAGACCACGACATACTTAGAAGATAAATGATGGACTGAAAGAAACTACAAAATACTTAAATAAACAAAGGATTGACATAGGAATAAACTATTCCTATACACCAATAAAAAGCACAAACCACACAAAAGCACATTAAGAGATACAAAAAGCTACTCACAGAAAGAAAAAAAAATACTAGTGCCAGAAACAAGTAACTAGTGTCAAACTCACTAATGAACAAGGAAATGAAAAAAATGTACAATACAACCACATTTTTTTATTAAGGTATCACTGATATGCAATCTTATGAAGGTTTCACATGAGCAACATTGTGGTTACAACATTCACCCATATTATCAAGTTCCCCCCAATAACTCATTGCAGTCACCATCCATCAGCATAGTAAAATGCTATAGTCACTAACTGTCTTCTCCAAGCTATACTGCCTTCCCCATGAACCACCTACATTGTGTGTGTTAATCATAATGCCCCTTAATCCCTCCTCCCTCTCTCCCCACCATCTTCCCTTTGGTTAACTACTAGTCCTTTCTTGAACTCTGTGAGTCTGCTGCTGTTTTTTTCCTTCAATTTTGCTTCATTGTTATATTCCACAAATGAGTAAAATCATTTAGTACTTCTCTTTCTCCACCTGGCTTATTTCACTGAGCATAATACCCTCTAGATCCATCTATGTTGTTCCAAAAGGTAGGATTTCTTTTCTTCTTATGGCTGAGTAATATTCCATTGTGTATATGTACCACATCTTCTTTATCCATTCACCTACTGATGGATGCTTAGATTGCTTCCACATCTTGGCTATTGTAAATAGTGCTGCAATAAACACAGGGGTGCATATATCTTTTTGAATCAGGGATCTTGTTTTCTTCTGGTAAATTCCTAGGAGTGGAATTCCTGTGTCAAACAGTATATCTATTTTTAGTTTTTTGAAGAACCTCCATATTGCTTTCCACAATGATTGAACTAATTTACATTCCCACCAACAGTGTAGGAAAGTTCCTCTTTCTCCACATGCTTGCCAGCATTTGTTGTTCCTTGTTTTTTGGATGTTGTCCATCCCTAACTGGTATGAGGTGATATCTCATTGTGGTCTTAATTTGCATTTCCCTGATAAAATAGCAATATGGAGCATCTTTTCATGTGCCTGTAGGCCATTTGAATTCCTTCTTTGGAGAAGTGTCTGTTCAGATCCTCCACCCATTTTTTAATCAGGTTATTTGCTTTTTGGGTGTTGAGGCATGTGAGCTCTTTATGTATTTTGGATGTTAACCCCTTTTGATGTAATTTTGAACTTGGTTTGCTAATATTTTATTGAGTATTTCTGCATCTATGTTCATCAGGGATATTGGTCTGTAATTTTGTTTTTATGATGTCTTTGTTGGTTTTGGTATTACAGTGGCCTCATAGAATGAGTTTGGAAGTATTTCCTTCTCTTCTACCTTTTTGGAAAACTTTAAGGCAGATGGGTATTAGGTCTTCTCTAAATGTTTGATAAAATTCAGTGGTGAATCCATCTGGTCCCAAAGTTTTCTTCTTAGGTAGTTTTTTGGTTACCAATTCAATTTCATTGCTGGTAACTGGACTGTTCAGATTTTCTGTTTCTTCCTGGGTCAGTCTTGGAAGGTTGTATTTTTTTAGAAAGTTGTCCATTTCTCTATGTTATCCAATTTGTTAGCATGTAATTTTTCATAGTATTCTCTAATAATTCTTTGTGGTGTCTAATAATTTCTGTGGTGTCCATAGTGATTTTTCCTTTCTCATTTCAGATCTATTTACATGTGTACACTCATTTTTCTTGATAATTCTGGCTAGAGGTTTATCTGTTTTGTTTATTTTCTCAAAGAATCAGCTCCTGGTTTCATTGATTCTTTCTATTGTTTTATTTTTCTCAATTTTATTTATTTCTTCTCTGATCTTTATTATGTTCCTCCTTCTGCTGACATTGGGCCTCATTTGTTCTTCTCTTTCTACTTTCATTAATTTTAAGTTTAGACTGTTCATTTGGGATTATACCTTGAGGTAAGACTGTATTGCTGTATACTTTCATCTTAGAACTGCCTTTGCTGCATCTCACAAATTTTGGGGTGTTGAGTTGGTGTTCTCATTATTCTCCATATATTGCTTGATCTCTGTTTTTATTTGGTTATTAATCCATTGATTATTTAGGAGCATGTTGTTAAACCTCTATGTGTTTGTCAAATTTTGTTTTCTTTGTATAATTTATTTCTAGTTTCATACCTTTGTGGTCTGTGAAGATGGTGGCACAATTTCAATCTTTTTGAATTTATTGAGGCTCTTTTTGTGACCTAGTATATGATCTATTCTGGAAAATGTTCCATGTGCCATTGAGAAGAATGTGTATCCTGCTGCTTTTGGGTGTAGAGTTCTGTAGATGTCTGTTAGGTCCATCTGTTCTAGTGTGTTGTTCAGTGCCTCTGCCTCCTTACTGATTTTCTGTCTGGTTGATCTGTCCTTTGGAGTGAGTGGTGTGTTGAAGTCTCCTAAAATGAATGTGTTGCAATCTGTTTCCCTCTTTCGTTCTGTTAGTATTTGTTTCACACACTTAGATGCTCCTATATTGAGTGCATAGGTATTTATAATGATTATATTCTCTTGTTGGACTGACCCCATTATCATTATGTAATGTCCTTCTTTATCTCTTGTTACTTTCTTTGTTTTGAAGTCTATTTTGTCTGATACTAGTACTGCAGCATCTGCTTTTTTCTCCCTGTTGTTTGCATGAAATATCTTTTTCCATCTCTTGACTTTTAGGGTGTGCATGTCTTTGGGTTTGAGGTGAGTCTCTTGTAAGAAGCCTATGGATGGGTCTTGCTTTTTTATCCATTCTATTACTCTGTGTCTTTTGATTGGTGCATTCAGGCCATTTACATTTAGGGTGATTATTGAGAGGTATGTACTTATTGCCATTGCAGGCTTTGGATTTGTGTTTATCAAAGGTTCAAGGGCAGCTTATCTACTATCTAACAGTCTAATTTAACTCCCTTATTATGCTATTCAAACAAAATCTAAAGGTTCTTTTTTTTCCCCTCCCTTCTTTTTCTTCTTACTCCACTCTTTATATTAGGTGTCATATTCTGTACTTTCTGTGTATCCCTTGACTGACTTCATGGGTAGTTGATTTACTTTTGCATTTGCTTAGTAATTAATTGGTCTACTTCCTTTACTGTGGTTTTATTTTCTCTGTTGACAGCTATTTAGGCTTAGGAGCTCTTCCATCTAGAACAGTCCTTTTTAAATACACTGTAGAGATGGTTTGTCAGGGCTAAATTCCCTCAATTTTTGCTTATCTGGAAATTGTTTAATCCCTGCTTCAAATTTAAATGATAATCTTGCTGGATATAGTATTCCTGGTTCAAGGCCCTTCTGTTTCACTGCATTAAATATATATATCATGCTTCTCCCTTCTGGCCTGTAAGGTTTCTACTGAAAAGTCTGATGACAGCCTGATGGGCTTTCCTTTACATGTGATCTTTTTTCTCTCTGTGGCTGCTTTTAATACTCTCTCCTTGTCCTTGACCTTTGCCATTTTAATTATTATATGGCTTGGTGTTGTCTTTCTAGGGGTCTCTTGACAACCACATTTTTTTTTTATTCATTAGAATTGGTTTTTTAAAGAATGTTAAAAACCAAAGAAAACTCCTGGTGAGGATGTGGAAAAACAACAATTTTATATGCGCACTTTGGAATATAAGTAATATGGAAGGCAGCTAGTGTCCTTTCCACTCAACATCCACCCATTGCACTCAACAGATAATCCTAACTGTCCACATATACAAAGACTTATATACAAGGATACTTACTGAGACTTTACGAAAGTTTGAATATAGTCTGAAAGTTGATTAATGGTGTATAGCTTAAGAAATTACCCACTATCAAAGCACTTACTGTTGTGAGGCAAATTTTTATACTTAAAAGTGGAAAATTATGAGCATCAAGTAAACTTGACAGAACCCAGTAAAAAATTCTTTCTTCCTCCTCATAGTGGTGGGCATGTAACCTACATAATTCTAATCAAAATTTTATCAGGACCTTTCAGGAATGCTTTATTTTGAAAACTCTATCCTGTTACATGGAGTATACAAGAATGCTGCCTGTGACCATCTTGTGACAACTAACGAGCCTTGGGATGAAGCTAACACTCCAAAAGGCAAGGAGAAGAGACACAAAACAACAGGGTGTTTTGGGTACCTGGCCCCACCTCATCTAAAACTATGTGTCTCTGGACCATTTCACTCAATGAGCCAATACATTACCTTTAAGTCAATTTGAATTGGGTTTTCTGTTGGTTATACACAGAAGATTCTTAACCAATATAAAGAATTCATTCCTACAACCCTTTACATAAACCTACTAAACTTTATAACAAAGAAATCTGAATCAATTATCACAGTCCCCCAAGAAGATTTTGAGGACTTAGGAATAGCAATTTATTGTATCAATATAGCAATAAAAGTAAAAACCAGTTCTTCAGTTATTTGAAAGTCTTTCATGTTTTTTACAACAAATCAGATTTTTTCACATGAAGAACAATAATTTAGGAATACAAAGGTTAGTTAAATTAAGGGAATCTCAAACTCTCAGCCGCTAGCTAAAATGGGAGGTTGAAGAGTCATCAACACTCAGTCTTCTAAATCCACCTGATTTATCTATCACCACAAGGAACTGAATTGACTTTTTAAGAGCTCTTCTAACCCTAAAATACTGTATTTCTCTGCAGTTTTTTCGTCTCATTTTTTTGTCTTTTCCAAGCAGGAAGCATGATATCTAACGAGCGATGAACTAGAATGCCTTTTTGTACCAAAGTCAAACTGTTCCAACCAAAGAATTATGACTCCTATAATCCATATGAGGTATCAATACACTTCAACTCTATGTAGAAAAAAATAGAGCAGTTAAATGGCACTAGAACAACTACCTTATTATATTCTTTATAGCTAAACAGGAAACCAGTGCAGAACCAAATTACGAAGAAAAAATATTCACAAATTAAAACCTACAATAACTGCAGAAATGATTTGATATTATCATTGCTATCAACAGACTTTTTCATTTTACACACACACCCACATAAACACACACACACACACACACACACACACACAAATATACACAACCAAATGCAGACTAGAAGCATTGTTAACCCTTGACAGGAATTCCAAAATGCCTGTAAGCACAGAAAACTATTAAGATTCTTCTCAACCCTTTACATCTGTCTCCATATTCAGAAAACAGTGCAAGCGAGAAGGTACTGTCAGTAAGAAATTATCAATTACCTATTGTACTTTCCCCCAGCTCTAGTCCAGGAGAAGGATTTGTTAGTATCAGCTGAAATGTTTCATCTGCTTCTGGAATGTCATCATCAAGAATTGTGATGTCAACATTTTGATACCTTTCTCCATCAGCAAAATAAAGAACCTGGTCAAAAAAGGAAAAGTAGGCAGTATTATATGTAAATGCACTCTGAGTTTTTATAGACTGTTTAGAAAGAAATAACAGTTGTGAATTTTGTGAAGTAAGTTATTTTACAGCGATTTCTTTCCCTTACTTTTTTACATGGTCTCTTTTTATTAAATTGACAACATTAAGTTAAAAAAGTAAAAGTTGTGGAGTAAGAGAAAAAAATTAAACATTTGACTAAGGAATAAAATGCATGAAGAGACAAAGTAAAAGCATTTTAAAACACTAAAGATATCTCAGTAAATTAAAACAAACAGAACAGTTAAAACTTTCAAAAAGCGTAAGAAACACTCTAGGAAGTTGATCTAATGATATAAATTCTTTAACATGATAACTTGTGCTCTTCAATATCAAATACTGCACTATGATACTGAGTGAATAAAATAACATAGAATATTGCAATAAAATAATGAATGAAATAAAATGTAGAATCATCTTCAGTACTGAAAATGCAATTTATCTATGTTCCTAAAATAGCAAAGTAAGCCATTCTACAATGTGGAAGACCTCTGCTCTAATTTACTCAGAATATATAATAGCTTATTATTTTAAGATTAGTTTGATTATAGAGGACCTAAACCATTATAATTCTCTATGAATTCACCATTGGGGTGAAGCTGTAATCCAGCCCCAGCTGGGCTTCCAAGTTCTGGGCATACACAAAGAAAGAACCGTGGCCAAGAGCTCCTTTGCTCCTCTGGGCTACTAATGTTAAAGTTGCTTGGGTTTCATTTACTTCAAACCTACAATAAAGAGAATCCATTATTTTTCCTTATAAGCTTTTGTTCAGTTGATAATAAAAAATCTGAAACACAGAGAAGGGCTCTCACGCAGCCTTGGGTTTACCTGCTGTGCTGCCATTCAATTATGCCTTGAGCACCATCACTGGCGTCAATAACAATTTGTGCTGTCAAGCCCTCTGAATCTGAGAAAAAAATAGAAACATATCTTTAAATAAATAGAAATGATTAAAAGATTTGATAGAGAATTTAAAGACTACCCCTTTGTGATAACATAATTCCCAATAAGAGGAACTGTGAACATTACTCAAAATATTTTAAGAAAATAAAGATATAATGCTTATAACATTTGAATAAGGGAACTTGTTGCTAACAAGAGCCAATGACTTAAGGAAATCTTATCAATTGAGAGCAGTATAAAATTAAGCAACTGTGATTATGGTTTGTTTCTACTATTTTAATCCATTTCAAGAGGAAAGGAAAATGGAGACAGTTGGAAAGAGTAGAAATAGCAAGAAAAAAAGACATGGGAAGTGATGTTTTCTTCCATCTGCTACTCCTATAGCTTTTCTTCTTCCTTCCTAATTACAACCCTTAAACAGAATTCGTGCCTCATATCAAACTTACAGAGAATCATAATTCTTCCAAGTGGTAAAGATACCTCAAGACAAATACTGGGCATAAAAGCCACAGGGCATAAATCTGCAAAGAAGTAAAAAGCTAACCTTTTCAAACAATATTGCCTCTCTCTCACTTACCAACTTTACATTTCCCTGTATGGCCCCAGAAGATGACTGGTTAGCCAGAGACGGGTAAGATTCCTCAAGGGAGGAACAACCTAAGACAGGCACAGTCGCAGGGGGGCCATCAGGTGAGAAATCGGGGATCAACAGTGGTGAGGCTTAGAACCTCACACCCCCTGTTTTGAGAGAAAGCTTCTGCATCCGTGGATGTTTTATTGCCCTTGTCTAGCTCGGATTAACACATAGTCTACAGGCACACATCTGATCATCTACATTTGCTCTCTTACAGCACTAAACTATGTTTTCTTCCTTTATCTTGCATCTACCTACCACATCAGCATTTTATTAAAAATAATAATAATAATAATAATAATAATAATAATAAGGGAGAAATGTGGGATTCACATATAAATCAAGTATAAAAAACAAACAAATATTCATATTGGACCTGATTGTTTATAGTTCATAATGCGTGATCAAAACCGAAAGTTTCTGTAATGACTGCCCTTGTACTGTTCACCATGTAAGAACTTATTCACTATATAAGAATTTGTTCACCATGTAAGAACTTGTTCATTATGCTTCAGAAGATTGGAGACTGATGAGAATCAGGCTTGGGGTGGATTAATGATTGTGCATTGAGCATTGACTCCCCTATACAGAATTTTATTGTTGTTAACAACCATTTGATCAATAAATACGAGAGATGCCCTCTCAAAAAAAAAAAAAAAAGACATGGGAAGAGAAAGGCAGGAAGTGCTACAATAAAAGTACAGGTGTGAGAAAGAGATGTAGAGAAAGAAGGACACAAGTTGAGACAGATGGGGAGGACAGTGAAACCATTAGGTCAAACAGAGACTAAGACTGAGGTAAATCTCTCTTATTCCTTTTTATTTTGTATCCTATCCACCATGTTCAGATGTTACAATATCCATTATTCAGTCTTGAAATAGTAACCAGCCCTGTTATTGTTTTGTTTTTAAATATTTTTGTCCTTTACCTTTTAAAGTTCAGAGACTCTACCTTACTCTAGGATACTTAAGACAGCTGCCTGGGAGAATTTAATTCTCAAAGTGAAGAGAACAACATTGTCAAAGAAAGAGTATAAAATCAGGATTTGTGTCCATCAGACTAGAAGCTACAAAGCAGAAGCTGAGCTCCACCATTTCCTAGCTGTGTGACTCGGGATGCATTACTTAGCTTCTCTTAGCCTCAGCTCCCTCATGTGTAAAATGGGAAAATAAACAAATGATGGTACTACTATACAAAGCACTTCAAACAGGAATATTAGAAGGCACTCAACAGAAGTCAGACTATTCAAATTACCTCTAATGTGAGTATAAATAAATACGAAGTAGTTTGTTTCTTAGCATGAACAGTAATTATCTTGTAATAATTACCTGAAGCAAACAGCCATGATGATTCCCTTTTGCTATTTTCAAAGTTGTTATACTGACCCTAGGAAGTAAATAAGGAATCCCTGCCCTTGGCCATGCTGCCCCTCCTTGAGCCGATTTCCCCTCTGACCAAGGCAGGAGGGAAAGGCGGCCTCAGTGCTGCTCAGCACCACCTCCCACTGGGCCATCACACCTACAAGTTTCACACAGGTCCCAATATTAAACGTCCATATGCAAACAAGAGTTTGCATTTTAGAAACAGGAATACATCTTTTTTAAACTACATAAATTTTGTACTAAGTTTCACATTTTACCTTTCAGTCTGTAATGAATTAACTGAGTCTTTTCTAAAGCATGAATAAAAAGAGATAAAAGATCAGAAATGTAGAGAATACAACAAATGAAGGATCCACTTAGCCTAAAAGAAAATCATCTGATAGTTTGGAGATCTATAAAAAATAGCAATAAATTTTAAAATGAGAATGCCTTCCTGAGAATTAATCACATTTTGAAGTTTACAAATTTAATAGTAAAATATGATTGTAAAATTTTAAAAAGCATCACACAGCAGTTCTTAAATATGCTTACACTGTCCAATATACAAAATTTCAGTGCATGATAGTCTCTAAATGAAAATAAACCCAAAAGCCCACCATACTTTCATACATAACTGAGATTAACAAATGTCACAATGATCACTCATTACAAAATGAAGTAGATTTACTTTGTTTTAAGTAAATATAAACAAGGAAGGAAACAAACAAAAGACCCCATACCTAGTCTAGGAGGAAATGAAGGTAAAGGAGCCATGAGTTCAACATGAGTCAACTTCACGAGGAAATATTCTTCTAGTTCTGGTATATCATCCTGCAAAAATTACATCATTAAATGCCCTATAATCATGGTCTCAAAGTAAATACTTCTCACAGCTTTTTTAAAAAATCACCCTATAAATATATATTTTTATATATACAGAAATATAAAAATGCAATGGAGAGTAGAAAACACTTATATCAGAAAAAGTACATGTCCTAAAAATGATTTTTTTTGGATGGGACACCAAAAGCAAAGCAAAAATAATCAAGTGGAACTACATCAAACTAAAGTTTCTGCACAGCAAAGGACATCAATAAAATGAAAAGGCAACCTATGGAATGGGAGCAAATAACTGTAAATCAAGTATTTGCTAAGGGGTTAATATCCAAAATATATAAAGAACTCATACAACTCAATAGCAAAAAAAAAAATCTGATTTTAAAAATGTGCAGAGGACCTGAACAGACATTTTAAATGGCCAACAGGTATATGAAAAGGTGTGCAGCATCACTAATCATCAGGGAAATGCAAATAAAAGCCATCATAAGAGATCACCTCACACCTGTTAGAATAACTGTTACCAAAAAGGACAAGACATAACAAGGTTGGTGAGGATTTAGGGAATAGGGGACCACTGTGCTCTGTTGTTGGGAATACAACTTGGTGTGGCCACTATGCAAAACAAGAAGGAAGCTCTACAAAAAATTAAAAATAGAACTACCAGAGAATCCATTACTTCCACCCCTGGGTATATTTCCAAAGTAAAATGAAAACAGGATATCAAAGAGATATTTGCACTTCCATGTTCACTGAAACATTATTCACAAAAGTCAAGATATAGAAACAACTTAAGTGTCTTTCAATTAAGTACCAGATGAAGATGTTTTATGTATACAATGGAATATTAGTCACGAGAAAGAAATCATGTTTGTGATAACATGGATGGACCTTGAGGGCATTATGCTAAGTAAAATAAGCCAGAAAGAGAAAGACAAAAACTGCACGGTAACACTTATATACAGAAAATTTTTTAGTCAAATTCTTAGAAACAGAGGGGAGGAAACTGGTTGCTAGAGGCTGGGAAGAATGAGGGAAATAGAGGTTGGTAAAGAGTACAAAATCAGCTACAAGACAATAGGGTCTGAGGCTCTAGTGTAAAACATGTTGACTATACATGTTTTACACTAAACATGTTAACAACTGAAACAGTTGTTAACACTGTATTGTATAACTGAAATTTCCTAGGAGAGTAGAAATTAAATGTTCTCACACATACAAAAAGATAAGTATGTGAAGTGATGGATGTATTAAACAGAGGCAGGGGATCCTTTGACAATATAAACATTTATCAAATCACTACAATATATATCTTATAATTTTATATATTTTTATATTCTACTAATCAGTGATACCATGCAGTATTTAATTATACTTGAATAAGGCTGAGGTTTATAGAAAAAACACAAATAAAAGTATTAAACTTATATCTGGTTGTTGATAAGTTCTTAAGTTAAGCCAAATGACAGTGCAAACATTGTATGATTTTTTTACCTAGACTAATACAGTATGTAAACAAATTACATACATATACAACCTAATATGTTTTAACATACTAGGAGCAAAAGATTTAAAATTATCTTAGTAGCCAACGAATACAATGAATAATAGAATGATACCATAAAAAAATGCAAGCTTTGCATTTAAGCAGACCCAGTACCAAATTTTATCATTTTATGTGAGTTTATAATGATAAAAATTAATGTGTATAGAGTACCTGACCTAGAGGGAGTCCTTAAAAAATGATAGCTGGGGGGAGTTGGGGGTGGGGAGAGGAAAAATGGCAAGCAGGAAGGCAAGGCAGAAACCTCCCAAATACACATGAGTGAAGAAAATACAGCAAATACAACTAAACCTGAAAACTACCTGAAGGCTACAGAACAGACCACCTACATCTAGGGAAGAGAAGATCTCACAGAGAAGGGTAAAGTGGAAGAGCCACAATCGAGTGGGACCCAAGCCCTTCCTCAATTCCAGCCCACAGGCGGGAACAAGAGGAACAGAGCAGGGAGGGGATAGGAGCCCAGGAACTCTGCACACCTGGCCCTACAGAACTGCTCCAGGAGCATAAATTCATATAACATTGGGTTCTGGTGAGTAGCAGGACGGGACATTAGGAATAGCTAGAACGCTCTAGGAGGCTAAGACTCCAGCCAGTTATGGAGGACAGGCACATGCCACCAGTCCTGAGACCCAAAGCAGAGGAGGCAGTTTGAAAGACTTCCCAGGAGCAGGAGGGGTGCCAAAGGGGAGGAGTGTTATATGGAGCTCTCTCAGGAGAAAGCATAGGTGAAGGATACCTCACCAGCTCTCCCTCGGCCCAAAAGGTCAGAAACTCATGTGAGCCCCAGATGCTCTGTCCTCCGCCCTGGCAGCACAGCCCCAAGGCTCCTTCCTGTGCACACTGCCATCAAGGCAACCCACTTGGCCCAGCAACAATGTCAGACTTTGCTGTCAGGCAGGCAGAGGGAGACGTTCCCAGCTTTCTCACCCTATTTCAGTCAAAATGGGAAGGTGCCTGCAGAAGCCAGCCACAAGAGATCCTTCATCCCCACAGGTGCATGGGCCTGGTACTGTGAGTCCCACCTTGCCACAGAGCTGCACATAGGCCCACCCACCCCATTAATCCTGACGCTCCACCATTGCTGCAGGGCAGGGAAAGGGTGTTTGCAACCACAACAATCCCAGCAGAGGCTTGTGCATGGATCACAAAGGCTGCTGTGGCAAACTGCCAGAACTGCAAACAGATAGAAAGGTGCTCCCACCCACTGCACACCAACATCTGGGGCTCTGGAAAAGTAGAACCAAGCACTGGAGAGTGAAGAGTCTTGAGCTTCTGGGCACCATAGGAGGCCACCTTCATAATGCTACTGATCTATACACCAGGAAGCTTAGCAGATCCATCTAATACAAAGGAAGAAACACAGAAACCCTGACAAAAATGAGGAGGCAGAGGATTATGTCCTGACAAAACTATAGGACAAAACACCAGAAAGCGGGCTAAAAGAAACAGAGATCACCAAACTTCTTGATAAAGATTTCAAAGTAAAAGTCATATACATGCTCACTGATTTACGGAGAAATAGTCAAGATTTCAGAGAGGCCTTCAACAAAAAGACAGAAGAACTAAGAAAAAAGAGACACTCAGAGCTGATAAATAAAGTAAATGAAATGAAACATACAATGTAGGAATTAAAGAACAGATTACTGCAAGTAGGTAGAGGAGACAACGAATGAGATAAAAATTAGAATATAGGAACAAAATGGAGCTGAGGAACACACAAAAAATTTACAGAAATGAAAGAATGATAAGAGAGCTATGTAACCAATACAAGCTAAGCCATATTTGAATAATGGAGGAGCCATAAGGAAGAGAGACAAGGGGATAGAAAGTCTCTTTGAGGAAACAATTGTTGAAAACTTTCCCAATCTGGGAAGGAAAAGACACCCAGGTCCTGGAAGCACAGAGAGCCCCTAACAAAAGGAGTCCCAGGAAGATAACACCAAGACATTTAATAATTAAAATGGCAAAGATCAAGGATAAGGAGAGAATATTCAAAGTAGCCAGAGAGAGAAAAAAGATTACTTATAAGGGAAACCCCATCAGGCTTTCAGCAGACTTCTCAGCAGAAACCTTAAAGGCCAGAAGGGAGTGCGATGAAATATTTAATGTACTGAAACAGAAGGACCTTCAATAAGAATCCTCTACCCAGCAAGATTATCAATTTGAAGCAGGGATTAAGCAATTTCCAGATAAACAAAAGCTGAAGGAATTCATTACCACTAAGACAGCCTTACAGGATATGCTAAAGGGACTACTGCATATGAAAATGTTCCAAACCTACACATTTTTCACCTGAGAAAATAAACCCCTAGTAAAGGTAGTAGACTAACTAATTACAAAGGAAGTCTGAAATTAAAACAAAAGAAGCAAAATCAACTATACACAAAATCAGTCAAGGGATACACAAAAAGTGCAGATTATGACATCTAATACATAAAGTATGGAGGAGAAAGATGAAGAAAAAAAAGTACTTCTAAATTGTGTCTGAAATAGAGCAATCAGCAACTTAGTATAGACAGTTATACAGTAAAGAAGCTAACCATGGGCCTTTAGTAACCACAAGGAAAAAGTTTTCAACAACAGATATAAAAAAAATTTTTTTAAGAAAAATTAATAGTAAATCTAAGGAAAAGCATCAAATAACAAGAGAAGAGTATAAGAGAGGAAGAAAGGAACAGAGAGGAGATACAAAAACAACCAGAAAACAATTAATAAAATGAAAATAAGGATATTCCTATCAATAATTACCTTAAATGTACATGAACTGAATGCACCAATCAAAAGACAAAGAGTGGCAGACTGGATAAGAAACAAGAGCCATCTATAGGCTGCCTACAAGAGACTCATTTCAGACCCTAAGACATACAGACTAAAAGTAAAGGGATAGAAAAAGATATTTCATTAAAACAATATGGCAGAGGGCACAGCCAAGATGGCGGTGTGAGTACAGCAGCAGCAATCTCCTCCCAAAACCACATATATCTATGAAAATATAACAAACACACTCTTCATAGAATAAAGACCAGAGGACACAGGACAACATCCAGACCACATCCACACCTGCGAGAACACAGCGCCTTGCAAAGGGGCAGCCTGTGCCAGGGCACTCCCACAGCAACAGCGGAGATAAACTCCATAGCAGCTGGGCAGGAAGCAGAAGCCCTGTCTGCATGCAGCTACCCAGCACAAGCCACTAGAGGTCGCTATTCTCCCAGGAGAGGAAAGCCACAAACCAACAAGAAGGGAAGTTCTTCCAGCCATCACTACTCCCAGCTCTGCAAACTATTCCTATCACCATGAAAAGACAAACTTACAGGCAAACCAAGATCACAGAGACACCAGAGAAGGAGACAGACCTAACCTGTCTTCTTGACAAAGAATTCAAAATAAAAATCATAAACATGCTGACAGAGCTGCAGAGAAATATGCAAAAGAAATGGGATGAAGTCCGGAGGGAGATCACAGATGCCAGAAAGGAGATTACAGCAATGAAACAAACTCTGGAAGGATTTATAAGCAAAATGCATAAAATGCAAGAGGCCATTGATGGAATTGAAACCAGAGAACAGGAACGCATAGAAGCTGACATAGAGAGAGATAAAAGGATCTCCAGGAACAAAACAATACTAAGAGAACTGTGTGACCAATCCAAAAGGAACAATATCCGTATTCTAGGGGTACCAGAAGAAGAAGAGAGAGGAAAAGGGGTAGAAAGTGTCTTTGAAGAAATAATTAGTGAAAACTTCCCCAAACTGGGGGAGGAAATAATCAAACAGGGCACAGAAATACACAGAACCCCCAACAGAAAGGATACAAGGAGGACAACACCAAGACACATAATAATTAAAATGGCAAGGATCAAGGACAAGGAAACAGTTTTAAAGGCAGCTAGAGAGAAAAAGGTCACCTATAAAGGAAAACCCATCAGGCTAACATCCGACTTCTCGACAGAAACCCTACAGGCCAGAAGAGAATGGCATGATATATTTAATGCAATGAAACAGAACGGCCTTGAACCAAGGATACTGTATCCAGCACGACTATCATTTAAATATGATGGCGGGATTAAACAATTCCCAGACAAGCAAAAGCTGAGGGAATTTGCTTCCCACAAACCACCTCTACAAAGCATCTTATGGGGACTGCTCTAGATGGGAGCACTCCTAGAAAGAACACAGAACAAAACACCCAACATATGAAGAATGGAGGAGGAGGAATAAGAAGGGAGAGGAGAAAAGAATCTCCAGACAGTGTATATAACAGCTCAATAAGCGAGCTAAGTTAGGCGGTAAGATACGAAAGAGGCTAACCTTGAATCTTTGGTAACCACGAATCTAAAGCCTGCAATGGCAATAAGAACATATCTTTCAATAGTCACCCTAAATGTAAATGGACTGAATGCACCAATCAAAAGACACACAGTAATAGAATGGATAAAAAAACAAGATCCATCTATATGCTGCTTACAAGAAACTCACCTCAAACCGAAAGACATGTACAGACTAAAAGTCAAGGGCTGGAAAACCATATTTCAGGCAAACAACAGTGAGAAGAAAGAGGGGTTGCAGTACTAATATCAGACAAATAGACTTCAAAACAAAGAAAGTAACAAGAGATAAAGAAGCACACTACATAATGATAAAGGGCTCAGTCCAACAAGAGGATATAACCATTCTAAATATATATGCACCCAATACAGGAGCACCAGCATATGTGAAACAAATACTAACAGAACTAAAGGGGGAAACAGACTGCAATGCATCATTTTAGGAGACTTCAACACGTCACTCACCCCAAAGGATAGATCCACTGGGCAGAAAATAGGTAAGGACATGGAAGCACTGAACAACACAGTAGTGCATATGGACCTAACAGACATCTATAGAACTCTACATCCAAAAGCAACTGGATATACATTCTTCTCAAGTGCACATGGAACATTCTACAGAATAGACCACATAGTAGCCCACAAAAAGAGCCTCAGCAAAATCCAAAATATTGAAATTCTACCAACCAATTTTTCAGACCACAAAGGTATAAAAGTAGAAATAAATTATACAAAGAAAACAAAAAGGCTCACAAACACATGGAGGCTTAACAACATACTCCTAAATAATCAATGGATGAACGAACAAATTAAAAAAGAGATCAAGGAATATATAGAAACAAATGACAACAACAAAATAAAGCCCCAACTTCTGTGGGACACTGTGAAAGCAGTCCTAAGAGGAAAGTATATAGCGATACAGAACACTTGAAGAAGGAAGAACAATCCCAAATGAATACTCTAACATCACAATTATCAAAATTGGAAAAAGAAGAACAAATGAGGCCTAAAGTCAGCAGAAAGAAAGACATAATAAAGATGAGAGAAGAAATAAACGAAATTGAGAAGAATAAAACAATAGCAAAAATCAATGAAACCAAGACTTGGTTCTTTGAAAAAATAAACAAAATAGATAAGCCCCTAGCCAAACTTATTAAGAGAAAAAGACAATCAACACAAATCAACAGAATCACAAATGAGCAAGGAAAAATCACGACAGACTCCACAGAAATACAGAGAATCATTAAAGACCACTAGGAAAACCTATATCCCAACAAGCTGGAAAACCTAGAAGAAATGGACAACTTCCTAGAAAAATACAACCTTCCAAGACTGACCAAGGAAGAAACACAAAAGTTAAGCAAACCAATTACGAGCAAAGAAATTGAAATGGTAATCAAAAAACTACCCAAGAACAAAGCACCCGGGCCGGAAGGATTTACCTTGAAATTCTATCAGACAGACAGAGAAGACATAATACCCATTCTCCTTAAAGTTTTCCAAAAAATAGAAGAGGAAGGAATACTCCCAAACTCATTCTATGAAGCCAACATCACCCTAATACCAAAACCAGGCAAAGACCCCACCGAAAAAGAAAATTACAGACCAATATCCCTGATGAATGTAGATGCAAATATACTTAATAAAATATTAGCAAACTGAATTCAAAAGTATATCAAAAGGATCATACACCATGACCAAGTGGGATTCATCCCAGGGATGCAAGGACGGTACAACATTCGAAAATCCATCAACATCATCCACCACATCAACGAAAAAAAGACAAAAACCACATGATCATCTCCATAGATGCTGAAAAAGCATTTGACAAAATTCAACAACCATTCATGATAAAAACTCTCAGCAAAATGGGAATAGAGAGCAAGTACCTCAACATAATAAAGGCCATATATCATAAGCCCACAGCCAACATTATACTGAACAGCGAGAAGCTGAAAGCTTGTCTTCTGAGATCAGGAACTAGACAGGGATGCTCACTCTCCCCACTGTTATTTAACATAGTACTGGACGTCCTAGCCACGGCAATCAGACAAAACAAAGAAATACAAGGAATCCAGATTGGTAAAGAAGAAGTTAAACAGTCACTATTTGCAGATGACATGATATTGTACATAAAAAGCCCTAAAGACTCCACCCCAAAACTACTAGAACTGATATCGGAATACAGCAAAGTTGCAGGATACAAAATTAACACACAGAAATCTGTAGCTTTCTTATACACTAATAATGAAGCAATAGAAAGAGAAATCAGGAAAACAATTCCATTCACAACTGCATCAAAAAGAATAAAATACCTAGGAATAAATCTAACCAAAGAAGTGAATGACCTATACTCTGAAAACTACAAGTCGCTCTTAAGAGAAATTAAAGGGGACACTAACAAATGGAAACTCATCCCATGCTCATGCCTAGGAACAATCAATATCGTCAAAATGGCCATCCGGCCCAAAAGTAATATACAGATTTGATGCAATCCCTATCAAATTACCAGCAACATTCTTCAAAGAATTGGAACAAATAATTCAAAAATTCATATGGAAACACCAAAGACCCTGAATAGCCAAAGCAATCCTGAGAAAGAAGAATAAAGTAGGGGGATTCTCACTCCCAAACTTCGAAGTCTACTATAAAGCCATAGTAATCAAGACAATTTGGTACTCGCACAAGAACAGAGCCACAGACCAGTGGAACAGACTAGAGACTCCAGACATTAACCCAAACATATATGGTCAATTAATATTTGATAAAGGAGCCATGGACATACAATGGCGAAATGACAGTCTCTTCAACAGATGGTGCTGGCAAAACTGGACAGCTACATGTAGGAGAATGAAACTGGACCATTGTCTAACCCCATATACAAAAGTCTAACCCCATATACAAAAGTCTAACCCCATATACAAAAGTAAATTCAAAATGGATCAAAGACCTGAATGTATGTCATGAAACCATTAAACTCGTGGAAAAAAACATAGGCAAAAACCTCTTAAACATAAACATGAGTGACCTTTTCTTGAACGTATCTCCCGGGCAAGGAAAACAACAGCAAAAATGAACAAGTGGGACTATATTAAGCTGAAAAGCTTCTGTACAGCGAAAAACACCATCAATAGAACAAAAAGGAACCCTACAGTAAGGGAGAATATATTTGCAAATGACAGATCCGATAAAGGCTTGATGTCTAAAATATATAAAGAGCTCACACGCCTCAACAAACAAAAATCAAATTATCCAAATAAAAAATGGGCAGAGGAACTGAACAGACAGTTCTCCAAAAACAAAATACAGATGGCCGACAGACACATGAAAAGATGCTCCACATCACTAATTATCAGAGAAATGCAAATTAAAACTACAATGAGCTATCACCTCACACCAGTAAGGATGGCTGCCATCCAAAAGACAAACAACAACAAATGTTTGCGAGACTGTGGACAAAGGGGAACCCTCCTACACTGCTGGTGGGAATGTAAATTAGTTCAACCATTGTGGAAAGCAGTATGGAGGTTCATCAAAATGTTCAAAACAGACTTACCATTTGACCCAGGAATTCCACTCCTAGGAATTTACCCTAAGAATGCAGCAATCAAGTTTGAGAAAGACAGATGCACCCCTATGTTTATCGCAGCACTATTTACAATAGCCAACAATTGGAAGCAACCTAAATGTCCATCGGTAGATGAATGGATAAAGGAGATGTGGTACATATACACAATGGAATACTACTCAGCCATAAGAAGAGGGCAAATCCTACCATTTGCAGCAACATGGATGGACCTGGATGGTATTATGCTCAGTGAAATAAGCCAAGTGGAGAAAGAGAAATACCAAATGATTTCACTCATCTGTGGAGTATAAGAACAAAGGAAAAACTCAAGGAACAAAACAGCAACAGAATCACAGAACCCAAGAATGGACTAACAGAGGACCAAAGCCTAATTTGGCTACACAGAAAATGAACTAAGATACGATATGAAGAAGAACTTCCAACATCAGCACTCTCTGGAAGACTCATACCAGAAGATGATCATCAAAAAACCTCAACAAAGATCCAGGGGATGCTGCAGTTGTAGCTGCATTTATCTCACTGGTTCTTGGACTTGCCATTGAAATGTATCCACAAGCTGGCCTGTGCATACAGTAAAACAACAAATTTGACTGGATCTATACTGTTGGAACTCAATCAAGAATTAGGAGAAGTGCAAGTTGTAGCACTCCAAAATCTTACAACTACAGACTATCTACGGTTAAAAGAACATACGGGATGTGAACAATTCCCAGGAATGGGTTGTTTTAATTTGTCTGATTTCTCCCAGACTGTTCAAGTACAGTTGGACAATATCCATTCTATCATAGACAAATTTTCACAAATGCCTAGGGTGCCTAACTGGTTTTCTTGGCTTCACTGGAGATGGCTGGTAATTGTAGGTCTGCTTTGGTTATGTAACTGTATTCCTATTATGTTACCGTGTGTGCACAATTTACTTAGTAGTTTAAAACCTATACATGCTTATGTTACTCTACAAGAAGACATGTCAAAGAAATAATCAATCTTCCCATGTTTTCTTCCATCTGCTACCTCTATAGCTTTTCTTCTTCCTTCCTATTACAACCCTTAAATAGAATTCGTGCCTCATATTGAATTCACCGAGTATCATAATTCCTCCAAGTGGTAAAGATACCTCAAGACAAATGCTGGGCATAGAAGCCACAGGGCATAAATCTGCAAAGAAGTAAAAAGCTAACCTTTTCAAACAATATGGCTTCTCTCTCACTTACCAACTTTACATCTCCCTGTATGGCCCCAGAAGATGACTGGTTAGCCAGAGATGAGTAAGATTCCTCAAGGGAGGAACAACCTAAGACAGGTACAGTCACAGGGAGGCCATCAAGTGAGAAATTGGGGATCAACAGTGGTGAGGCTTAGAACCTCACGACTCTTTTGAGAGAAATCTTCTGCATCCGTGGATGTTTTAATGCCCTTTTCTAGCTTGGATTAACACATAGTCTACAGGCACACACCTGATCATCTACAATTGCTCTCTTACAACACTAAACTATGTTTTCTACCTTTATCTTGCATCTACCTACCACTTCAGCATTTTATTAAAAATAACATAATAATAATAAAGGGAGAAATGTGGGATTCACATATAAATCAAGTATAAAAATCAAACAAATATTCATATTTGACCTGAGATTGTTTATAGTTTATAATGACTGATCAAAACCAAAAGTTTTTGTGATGACTGCCCTTGTACTGTTCACCATGTAAGAACTTATTCGCTATGTAAGAATTTGTTCACCATGTAAGAACTTGTTTTTTATGCTTCAGAAGATTGGAGACTGATGAGAATTAGGCTGGGGATGGATTAATGATTGTGCATTGAGCATTGATTACCCTATACAGAATTTTATTGTTGTTAACAACCATTTGATCAATAAATATGAGAGATGCCCTCAAAAAAAAAACAATATGGAGAAAAAAGGAGTAGCAGTACTTATATCAGACAAAGTAGGTTGCAAAACAAAGAAAGTAACAAGAGACAAAGAAGGACATTATATAATGATAAAGGGGGCAGTCCAACAAGAGGATATAACCATTATAAATATCTATGCACTCAACACAGGAGCACTAAATATGTAAAACAAATACTAACAGAACGAAAGAGGGAAACAGATTGCAACACATTCATTTTAGGAGACTTTAACACAACACTCACATCAATAGACAGATCAACCAGACAGAAAATAAAGAAGGAAACAGAGGCACTCAACAATATATTAGACCAGATGGACTTAACAAGTATCTACAAAACATTCTACCCCAAATCAGCTGGATATACATTTTTCTCAAGTGTACATGAAATGTTCTCCAAAACAGATCACATACTAGACCACAAAGGAGCCTCAATAAATTCAAAAAGAATGAAATTGTATCAAGCAGCTTCTCAGACCACAATGGTGTGAAACTAGAAATTATACAAAGAAAACAAAAAAAAACCTATAAACACATTGAGGCTAATCAACATGCTTCTGATTAATTAAGGGATCAATGAACAAATCAAAACAGAAATCAAGCAACAGATGGGGGGAAAACAGAAAAAGAATGTCTGAAATATATGGGACACCACAAAAGTGGTTCTAAGAGGGAAATACATAGCAATACAGGCTTACCTAAAGAAACAAGAACAATCCCAAATAAAGACTGTAAACTCACAATTTAAGAAACAAGAAAAAGAACAAACGAACCCCAAAGTTAGTAGAAGGCAGGACATAATAAAGATCATAGCAGAAATCAATAAAATTGAGAGGAATAAAACAACAGAAAGGAAAAAAATCAATGAAACCAGGAGCTGGTTCTTTGAGAAAATAAACAAAAGATAAACCTCTAGCTAGACTTATCAAGAAAAAAAGAGTACACACATAGACAAAATAGAAAACAAAGTAGGAATAATCACAAAGGACACCAAAGAAGTACAAATAAGTATTAGAGGAGACTTTGAAAAATTATATGCCAATAAACTGAAAAACCAAGGGACAAGTTTCAAGGAAAACATAACATTCCATAATTGACTCAAGAAGAAACAGAAAATCTGAAAAGACCAATTACCGACAATGAAATCAAATTAGTAATCAAAACACTCCCAAAAATAAAAAATAAAAAATAAAAAATTCCAGTTCCATGTGGTTTCAGAGCTGAATTCTACAAAACAATTAAAGAAGAGCTAATACCCATCCTTCTTAAAGTATTCCAAAAAGTAGAAGAGGAGGGAATATTTCCAAACTCATTCTATGAGCCAGCATCACTCTAATACCAAACCAGACAAAGACACCACACACAAAAAAATTACAGACCAATATCCCTGATGAACACAGATGCAAAAATCCTCAACAAGTATTAGCAAACCAAATTCAAAGATACATCAAAAGGATCACCCATCATGACCAAGTGGGACTTATTCCAGGGAGGCAAGGATGGTATATATTTGTAAATCAATTCAGTATCACACACCACAGTAACAAAAAGGAGGACAAAAACCACATGATCATCCCAACAGATGCTGAGAAAGCATTTGACAAAATTCAGTATTTATTCATCACAAAAACTCTCTCAACAAATAGGCACAGAGGGCACATACCTCAACATACTAAGGTCATGTATGACAAACCCACAGCCAAAATCATACTTAATAACAAAAAGCTGAAAGTGTTTCCTCTAAGACTGGGAACAAGACAAGGATGTCCACTCTCACCACTTTTCTTCAACATAGTACTGGAGGTCTTCAGCTATGGCAATCAGACAACAGAGATAAAAGGCATCCATAGTGGTAAGGAAGAAGTTAAAACTGTCACTATCTGCAGATGACATGATATACATACATAGAAAACCTTAAAGAGACTACCAAAGCACTATTAGAACCAATAACTGAATTCAGCAAAGTTGCAGGATACAAAATTAATACACAGAAATCTGTTGCATTCCTATATACTAACAACAAACTAGCAGAAAGAGAAATCAGGAAAACAACTTCATTTACAATTGCGTCAAAAAGAATAAAATATCTAAGAATAAACCTAACTAAAGAGGTGAAAGAGCTATATCCTGAAAACTGTTAAGAGACTAGTAAGAGAAATTAAGGAAGACACCAATAAATGGAAATCTACCCTATGCTCATGGGTAGGAAGAATTAACAGTCAGAATGGCCACCCTGCCCAAAGTAGTTCATAGATTCAATGCAATCACTTTCAAAATATGATCAGCATTTTCCCACAAACTAAATCAAATAGTCTAAAATTCACACAGAATCACAAAAGACCCCAAATAGTCAAAGCAGCCCTGAGAAAGAATAACAAAGCTGAGGGGATTATGCTCCTTGACTTCAAACTGTACTACAAAGCTACAGTAATTTAAAAAGTTTGGTCTGGCACAAGAACAGACCCACAGATTAATGGAACAGAACAGAGAATCCAGATATTAACCCAAGCATATATGGTCAATTAATAAATGTAAAGCAGCATGAATATATAATGGGAAAAAGACAACCTCTTCAACAACTGTTATTGGGAAAACTGGACAGTTACATCTAAGAGAATGAAACTGGACTACTGTCTAACTCCATATACAAAAGTAAACACAAAATGGATCAAAGACCTTAATGTAAGTCATGAAACCACAAAACTCACAGAAGATAACATAAGGAAAAATATCTTTAAAAAAATAAAAAATATCTTTAAAAAACTAAAAAGGCACAATAATTTTTAATCACATTATAAGCTGATCATGGGAATGGTATTGAGATATAGTCAATGATTCTGTAACGTAATACATAGACAGATGTAACCAAACCAGAGGGGGTGAGGATTTAATAATATGGATAACTGTTGAACCACTGTGTTGTATATTTTGAAACCAATATAAGATTGTAGACCAATGACACTTCAGTAAAAAAAATGATAGCTATTCATGATGGTTAACTTTAATACACTATTACTATTGATCAATAGTCCACATAACAGCCCTGAAAATAAGGCTCAAAACATGAGGGAACTAACAAAACCCATGTCAGTAGAGACCAGACAGCCAACAGCATTTACACAGAAACACAATGGTTACATGAGTATATATACACCAACATACACTTCTGTCTTCCTTTTATTTAATGAAGATATATTTCCATGTGAAGAAATAAGAAAAAGATCACAATCTCTAAACCATCTTATATAATATACAGATCAATGTGAATGACAGAATCAGTGATGTAAAAGGGACCCTGGCCCACCTACCCCCACTATGCTCCACCCCCATGGAACAACTCTTCCCTTATCACCCGCAGTCTGACTTATATCTGGGGGTGCAGTCTCTCAATCTCATGCTATTCAGGGAGCAGGAAGGGCTACAAATACCTAGGGAGAAAAAAAAGGAACTGGTAGCCTTGTCTTCAACAAACTGGACTGTAAAGAGAAGAGCAGCTATACATTTCCTGCTTTAAGAACTAATGTAACTGAGGAATAATCAACTTATTTATATTGTTACATTGATTATATAACTTAAAAAAAAACTTAAAGTTTTACCACGTCTGTGTTGTATGTTACATAGTGACATACTATTACTTTTTATCTTATGGCTTTAGCGTTCTCATACTATTATATTAGGTCATAGTGCCATGGGAATCAACAAAAGCTAGTGACTTCAAATGGTGTATGGTTTATACTACTTACAATTTTGGAAAAGTAAAAAGCTTTGAGGAAAGAAAGCCTTTTTTAAATGGAACCTACAAAAATACATAGTAATTGAAAACTACTTTTCTAAGGCAATGTTCATTCCCTCTATTTCTCTTTCCTTCTCCCCACCAAATACCATTTCCTACCCTACCTATATGTACTATTTTCATAAACCTCTTGGAAATATACTCAAGGAGCTGAAACACTAAGTCCCAAAACAGCAGAAGATCTCATAATATAAAAAAATCATTTAAAACATAATTTCAGTAACCAATGATTAAGTTCTCTGGTAATCACACTTTATGCATTCAGGATCTAGTGAGTTTCTCACTATCCTTAACTTAACCAGTCCTAACTAAGTTGCTGACCTACATGGATTGCTCATCCAATGAAACCTTTGGAGTAATCAAAATACTCCTTAGGAATTGCTTAGGCCAATGGCATTTTAAAGAGGCGTACCCTAAGAGAATTCTCTATCACAAGATGTTTCTATAATAAAATACCCAAAAGCAGATCAACATATCTACATAAGAAATTCCTGTATGGTTAAAAAAAAATCACAAAAATAAGCTGATTTAAAGGTACAAGAATATTCCATCAGTTTCTACATTCTGTGAGGTTATTCAGGTTAAAAACAGTAATAGTGGAAACAAGAATCTTACCTCAAGAATGGTAATGTTGATGGCTGCTGCTGTTTCCCCTTCTTCTAAAATCAGAAAGCCAACTACTGAGACAAAGTCAGCATCCGGCTCAGCTAGGTTTCCTTCTGTTTGGTTCTTTAGACTCAACATCCCAGGAACTGTGGTATATGTGACATTAACTGCTCCTAATTGAATTGCATGGGAAAAGATTTTACATTTATTTAAACTTTTAAAATAAAAGTATCTCTCAGTATGAATTTCTTGACTTTCCTTAAAGCACCTGTAATAGCTTCTATTTGCCCCAGTTCCTCACCTATTCCTGTACCTTTGGCTTTTACCATGTAATGACTCAGTGATGCCCACATGTGGACAGGGCACACTACCCTGCCTGCAGACTCTTATTTTGGCTGTGTGACTTGCCCTGGCTGACTTACAAGGTAAAAGCAATGATATGCTAGTTCTAAGTCCAGGCCTCAGTGGACCTGCAGTGTGTTTGTTTTCTTGTGCCTTTACTGGTTCCAGAAGAGTGAGAGGCATATGGAGTAGAGCCACCCATGGTCAAGCCCAACCCACATTAATGGACCCATGAACAGCCTATTATTTGTTGCTGAGGTTTTATGATTGATTATTACATAGTATTTTTGTGACAATAGAAAACCCCTTCAATCTTTCAAAAATAAGTAAGTTATAAAGTCCTGTCCTGAATTAATGCTATATTTTTCCCTGACCCTGATTAATTTTAGCAATGGCTTTTATCCACACAAGTAGAACATTAAAAAAATAAAAACTATCTGCCTGAAAACTCCATTTACTCAAGAGTAACACAAACCTAGAGATCCAAATTCTCTGTTGATGAAAAGTTGAATTGTTACATTAGACTCTTGCAGGAAAACAAATCTTGATGAAAGAGCAAAATTTAAAACTCCATGTGGTTCATCACTGGCTTCTATAGTCAGGGCAGCTGCATATCCTTGAGCATCAAGCAAAGCGATTCCTGCTGGCGGAACTCCTAAAAATGTCAGGGACCACAAAAATCAAACAGTGGTTTAGCATTAACTTCTAAATACTGAAAATATAACCCCACTCTCTGAAATGTATTAAAGCAACCAGAACATGTTCTACTGTGTTCACTCCTCAAAAGAAATCTTCAGGTTGACAAATACAATCCACATTTTAGTTTTCTTCTTCTAGACAGCAAATCAGGAATTCTTTCCCTTGACGTATTATTGTCATTATATTGCTATACTGGACATCTCTTACAGAAGTTGAGTAGAAACTGAGGAAAGTACCCAGATAATTTGCTCAAAATGATTATATTTAAATTATCCATATAACTGGTCCAAGCCCAAATCAGTCTGGTACTATAATTACAGAAAAATTCTTCCTTTGGAAATGTATTTTATTCCATAGGAAATTTTTTCAGAGTTTTTTTTTTTTTCTGAGTCCACAAAGGTATTTCTATTCTGAGCTGATGTTTCTTGCTCTAACATTTTTATGGGACAGATGGTATTTAAAGTGACTGTGGAGAAAGTGAAGGTTCCTATGGCCAGGATTCTCACCTGGCCCTGGTTGGCTAGCTCACCACACGTGTGGGCAATACATTTCTATTGACTCTAATTAAAGAGCTCCACCCAGTGCTCTGGGCTGCACGGCTGCAGGAGAGCAGACTGGAGTGGAGGCAGCGCTGAGGACAGAGACTGAGATGGCGGCAGGGATGGAGAAGCCCGGAGGCAGAGGCCAGCTTGCTGCACACAGACTTGCTCTGAGTGGACAGGATTCTAGCAACTGATCGGCTAACCGTGGGAATAAAGTTAGATATAACCCTTTCACCCCAAGAACATCTTACTGTCATTTTTTTGGTCTAATTGAATCCATAGTGAAATTGTCCCGGGCTGAAATCCATTGGCAAGACAGTAACATTTTTTAAATGGCATACATCTAATTTTGCCATTTAAAAATAGATAAGATAGCAGCTATTGTTTTATTTTCTTCAAAGCATACACAAAATTATATACTAGAAAAAAATATTTAAAATTGAATTGAATTACCTTGTGTCTTAACATCATACAAAATGACTTGGTATACTTCTTTCTCCTCAGGAATGTTATCATCCAACAAATGCACAAATATTGTTCTATTCAATGATCCCTGTGTCAACAGAAACATTCATCCTTCCATTGACATTGAACACAAAGTATCTCCAGCCTTTGTTGGCCTTAGAGAGTATACATCCAAATACATTTTCACTTAGAACTCTCTGGCTTAAAAAATAAGCAAATTCCATTGACTCATGGGAAACCAGGCTTAAAGCAGATTTGGAGGTTCTTGAATGCTGAGCTGATGAATGTAGATCTTATCCAATAAGTAATGAAGCACTATTGACAATGTCATGGGAAGCAGTAAGTTGGGGAGAATTCTATGGCAGTGGTGAATGGGGAAAACTGGAGCATGGAAACAAAGACCAGTGTTGCAGGAAAATCAGGTGTGAGGAAAATGGAAGTTCCTATGGCCAGACTCCTCCCATGACCCTAAACTACTTGCTGATGTTATTGGCCTACTGTTAGGCTAATACTTCCACACTACTAGGCAATCAGCCCTTATTGACTGAGTCACTATATAAGAAGGTCTTCCCAGTGCTCTGGGCAGAGGCAGAGACAGAGTGGATTACAGACCTGCAGACTGCTGGATGCAGATGTGATTCAAGTGCCTGACCAACGCCAGGAAAATAATGCCAAGTATAAACCCTTCTACCCCAAGAATGTTCCATTGTCATTTCTCAGTCTCATAGAATCCACAGTGAACTTGCCCAGTGCTAAAACCCTCAGGCAAGACACCAGGTATTAGGAATCCAATTCAATACTCAAGGCAGAAGGTTACAGGGAGATGGCTTATTGTTGAGGCAGTGGAGTGGAAAGAACTAACTATATTATCAAACAAGAATTCACACCAAGTAAGTGTGGAGAAAAGAAGATGACAGAGTTTCGAAGAAGTGGTGCTGATTTTGTATCCACACCTTTACATAGTTATTTCCCACCAATCACCTTCCCTCAAACAATCAGGAAGAGCCCCTAAAGGGAATCTGAAAAATATAGTATGAACAGGACATTAAAATGACATTTGTTTTTAGAGCTAAAAACATTTGTTTCTTCTTGCCACTGTATTCTTATTGCATTTTTAGCACTTGATCAAGCTTCTATAATTTTCTTTTTGAAGTATTCCTGGAGTTTGTGATTTATAAAAATGCAAAAACCATGACTGTATAAACCATTTTTTAATTGTGTCATCATACCCAGTTGTGATGATGCAGCTTAATAACTCCAAGGCTCTCTTTATGTATTTCAGGAATAAACCCTTGTTTTTCAATACAAACCTGATGATCTATGAGAAATTATGCATGCTGTGCAATAGAGAGACTCTAGGGTTTCATACTAGTACCTATATTCATTTGTTGTCATGCACTTAGAGCCCCAAAACAGTAAGGAATTAAGAGAAGAGGGACAAGCTCTGTCATCAGAATGACGTAGGTGACAGCAAAAGTGTGAGGCCAGGAGATAAGGCAGAGAGCTTGGCTCAAATACAAAGTCAACATTTTGTTTCCTTAATGATCTACCAAGTACATATGAAAAAACAAACCCACTCCTTAAGTCTTACAAATTCTTTAAGTAATGTTTTTCCTTTAGGTTTCTAAGCAAGAGGCTCTCCCATCAGCTTCTCTTAATCCTTATATTACATAATCAGAGTTTTCTCATTTTCCTCAAAATACACTGTTTTCTCTGGATATGTATAGTAAATCTTCTATTTGCAGTATTACCTCAGGAAAGAACAGTTGTCCAGTAAAGTTAGCAAAACTGACTTCTAGATTTTGCCCAGTAATTTTCCAGTTAACAGTAACATTTCCTCGACCTGGGGGTGTTCTTAGCACATGGAACTGCAAAATTTCTCCTGCAAGAGAAATATACAGATTGATAAATGATTAATGGAAGATGACTTTAACATCTGAACTCAGCAAACCCAAATCTCAAACATGCAACTATAAAAGCACCTTTTCCAAGAATATTATATGGGTCTTCTATTTTGACTTTTCTAGAAGCGTTATACACACTTACTGTTTACTAACACAGGGATCCCACTTCTAAATACTTCCATTTAGTAGAACTTCAGGAAGTTCAGTATGTAGAAATTACAAAAGCACATGCTAAAATGGGAAACACAAACTTTCATACACTCCAAAACATGCACCAAAACACGAACAAATGTTCTGTAAATTAAATATAATAAACTCCTCATGGTCAAAACTAGTAATGACACAAGTAAATTATTCCTTTATTTCTCAAAAGGATACAAATGCCTTACACTGATATGTAATGTGATTTTACACAATGCATGCATAAAAATGCTGGCAAATACCTGAAAATCACAGTTTTAGAATTTTAACTTACATATACCATCAGTGACTTTGTTTTATAAAAAAAAATACAAAGGAAAGGTGTCATATCTTTACATCAAGCTCTGTAACTTTACTAAAGTTACAGTTATCTTTCCTGGACACCTGAGGTATTTTAGATACTTTCCATTTCTGGCTTTTATCCTCACATAATACTTTGTATAATTGAAGAAAATCGTGAAAGTCGTTTATTTCCAGTTGCTGTAAGTGGAAGGTAAGCTCCTAACGAGTATTGCTGACTGCCATGTGGCTTGTTGAAAATATGCTCAATTCAAGTCTTTTATAGTGATGAACATACTATATAAAAATGATCTATATCATGAAAAGGTAATTATTATTATGAAAACATAAATGAATGGTGTTTAAAAGGCTTTAAAAGAACACACCCTTATTTAAATTTTCCAACAGACACATAGCTTAATCCATGTATGTTTTCTGAAAAATATCACTTCTACTTAGTTATTCAAGTAAGAACTTCTGACACTTTTAAACAGAGTAGAAATAAAATATAAATACCATTTTCATATTTTTTAAGCTACCATAATTTTTTATTTCTGAAGCTAATACAACTAAACAAGTATTTCTAATAGGTTTCTTTAATTACCATGTATTGATTAAGAGATTATCTTAATTTCAAACAAGATGAATAAGATGAATAAAAAATGACTAAAATTTTTCATACTAAATTTAAGCACACATAGCTTTAGTACAATGAAATACTTTGGGAGAGTGGAGAATATAAGAAGGAAGAGCATTAGAAAGACTGGGAAATAGGTTTCCTCAAACACTTTAATGTTTAATGTATAAATTTTTCAGTGTTTCAGTATAAAAAACATTTACTATTATATTAATAGACTACATCTTGGGGCTTTTTTGAAACACTTAAGGGACTGCTAATTAGGAATCAGATTATCCAAAGACTAGGATGTAGCTGAAAGACTGCACGACCAACCATAACTGCCAGCATATCATTTTAAATTGCTCTATTTGTGTAATTCTTATGAACAGAATATAGGTACTAGTATGAAACCCTAGAGTCTCTCTATTGCACAGCATGCATAATTTCTCATAGATCATCAGGTTTGTATTGAAAAACAAGGGTTTATTCCTGAAATACATAAAGAGAGCCTTGGAGTTATTAAGCTGCATCATCACAACTGGGTATGATGACACAATTAAAAAATGGTTTATACAGTCATGGTTTTTGTATTTTTATAAATCACAAACTCCAGGAATACTTCAAAAAGAAAGTTATAGAAGCTTGATAAAGTGCTAAAAAATGCAATAAGAATACAGTGGCAAGAAGAAAAAAATGTAGGTCAATAAAGATCCATGTTGAAGGGGAACCTGTAATCATCATAATAAAAAAATGTTAACAAGATTACACAGAGATTTGGCAATAAATATATCATTATAAGGTAAAAAATTAAAATGAAATGCTAAAGGAGAGAAAAAGTAAAATCCTACAAATTTACAGCAGTGAAGTCTAATACCACTTTATATCACCTTTGAAAACTTAACAAGTTGCCATATAACTTGAAATAAACAATTTGAAGCATGATGTGTGCACACACACACATATATATAAAGCATTCTTTAAATGCACTCTTGTAAGCCTATTGCAAATCATGTCAACAGCATGAATAGTGTGAAAATTTTCCTAATGAATAATCAAAATGGGGGTATTCACTTTGTATTTTTAAGGCAGACTTTCAGGGACCAGGTCCATTGAAAACGCCTCATGAGAAAAATTACCAGAAAGTAACCTTCTACCTGGATGAGGAGTCAAAGAACAATCACTGGAAATGTAAAACTCAGAAACAAGTGCTTAGTCTTGTAAATGTAAGGGGAAGGACAGGAGGAAGGTTCTAAAAAGGGTAGGTTATGATTTTCACATGACATCTTACTAGGTCCTACACTGACTTCTAGTTGTTGCCCAGAACAAAAGCCTAAGAAGGGCCATCACCTACTGAAGAATCTGACTACACTCCTAGAGGATCATCCTGAAATGAAATCCACAACGTCCACCAAAAGTCAGTGATATATTTTAACATTAAAGAAGAAGATCTATCATATAGGATCAAGGCCTAGTCTAAGGCAGATAAGAAACATGAATGTAAAATGCATTTTAATAGTCCTGTTTTTCTCCCAAAACAAGCCAGATTCATTATAAAAGATAAATATCAACTACAGTATGTGTAAAAATAATGGAAAACTGAAATATAGGAAACATTTTAATAGATACACGTATATACGTGGTGTACATGAACCATCCCACATTAAGGGCCCTCTACAATAAATAGAAGATGATTTTAAACAATTACAGGAGTATGACTAATGTGCGACAAACTGTCAATCTGGACAATTTAAAAAAGTTGAGTGTTTCTACTAGAGCAGTTCTATACTTTTCAAAAAGAATCACATTTCTTGTTCAAATCTTTGTCTAAAAAAACTACATCCTGTCTCTGAGAAAAGGAAAATTTCTAAATCCATAGAACATGACATGATGATTACGATGCTGCTGAGCTGGGGGCCTGCGTGAAATGTCTAACACAGATTTATAAAGAGCACATTTACACATAAGTTTGCAACCGGAGTAAAAATCTATTGTCCCTCAAACGATACCGGGTGTTTTTCCCTTTTATTTATTCTTTTTGGCGGGTGCTTTTTGGAAGACTTGAAGGGACAGGGACCCCAGTGCTAGGGAGGCAGGGCAGCAGGACCGGTGAGCGGGTGCCTGGGACCGGTGCCTGAGGACAAAGAAAATTGCGCGTATTTTCCTTTTTTTTTTTTCTTTCCTTTTTCCTCTTTCGTTGTTGCTGTTGTTGTTTTGGTTTGGAGAGTGCTTTTTGGAAGTCTTAAAGGGGCAGGACAGGACACTTAGACCAGAGGCAGGGAACCTGGGGATCTCTGGGCACCCTAACCCCCTGGGCAATAGGGAGCACAGAGGCCCCTTACGGAGATAAACAGCCTCCCGGCCACTCCCCCTCCAATGGGGCTCCACAATTTTGGAGGAGCAGCCCCAGCCAGGCCACGCCCACAGCAACAGCAGAGATAAACTCCATAGCAAATGGGCAGGTAGCAGAAGCCCTGTCTGTGCACAGCGGCCAAGCATAAGCCACTAGAGGTCGCTATTCTCCCAGAAGAGGAAGGTCACAAACCAACAAGAAGGGAAGCTCTTCCAGCGGTCACTCGTACCAGCTCTGCAAACTATCTCTATCACCATAAAAAGGCAAAACTACAGGCAGATAAAGATCACAGAGACAACAACTGAGAAGGACACAGACCTGACCAGTCCCACTGAAAAAGAATTCAAAATAAAAATCATGAACATGCTGACAGAGATGCAGAGAAAAATGCAAGAGCAATGGGATGAGATGCAGAGAAAAATGCAAGAGCAATGGGATGAAGTCTGGAGGGAGATCACAGATGTCAGGAAGGAGATTACAGAAGTGAAACAAGCCCTGGAAGGATTTATAAGCAGAATGGATAAGATGCAAGAGACCATTGAAGAAATAGAAACCAGAGAACAGGAATGTATAGAAGCTGACATAGAGAGAGATAAAAGGATCTCCAGGAATGAAACAACACTAAGAGAACTATGTGACCAAGCCAAAAGGAACAATATTTGTATTATAGGGGTACCAGAAGAAGAAGAAAGAAGAAAAGGGATAGAAAGTCTCTTTGAAGAAATAATTGCTGAAAACTTCCCCAAACTGGGGGAGGAAATAATCAAACAGACCACGGAATTACACAGAACCTCCAACAGAAAGGATACAAGGAGGACAACACCAAGACACATAATAATTAAAATGGCAAGGATCAAGGACAAGGAAAGAGTTTTAAAGGCAGCTAGAGAGAAAAAGGTCACCTATAAAGGAAAACCCATCAGGCTAACATCCGACTTCTCAACAGAAACCCTACAGGCCAGAAGAGAATGGCATGATATATTTAATGCAATGAAACAGAACGGCCTTGAACCAAGGATACTGTATCCAGCACGACTATCATTTAAATATGATGGCGGGATTAAACAATTCCCAGAAAAGCAAAAGCTCAGGGAATCTGCTTCCCACAAACCACCTCTACAGGGCATCCTACAGGGACTGCTCTAGATGGGAGCACTCCTAAAAAGAGCACAGAACAAAACACCCAACATATGAAGAATGGAGGAGGAGGAATAAGAAGGGAGAGGAGAAAAGAATCTCCAGACAGTGTATATAACAGCTCAATAAGCGAGCTAAGTTAGGCAGTAAGATACTAAAGAAGCTAACCTTGAACCTTTGGTAACCACGAATCTAAAGCCTGCAATGGCAATAAGAACATATCTCTCAATAGTCACCCTAAATGTAAATGGACTTAATGCACCAATCAAAAGACACACAGTAATAGAATGGATAAAAAAGCAAGACCCATCTATATGCTGCTTACAAGAAACTCACCTTAAACCCAAAGACAAGCATAGACTAGAAGTCAAGGGATGGAAAAACATATTTCAGGCAAACAACAGTGAGAAGAAAGCAAGGGTTGCAGTACTAATATCAGACAAAATAGACTTCAAAACAAAGAAAGTAACAAGAGATAAAGAAGCACACTACATAATGATAAAGGGCTCAGTCCAACAAGAGGATATAACCATTCTAAATATATATGCACCCAATACAGGAGCACCAGCATATGTGAAACAAATACTAACAAAACTAAAGAGGGAAATAGACTGCAATGCATTCATTTTAGGAGACTTCAACACACCACTCACCCCAAAGGATAGATCCACTGGGCAGAAAATAAGTAAAGACACGGAAGCACTGAACAACACAGTAGAGCAGATGGACCTAATAGACATCTATAGAACTCTACATCCAAAAGCAACAGGATATAAATTCTTCTCAAGTGCACATGGAACATTCTCCAGAGTAGACCAGATACAAGCCCACAAAAAGAGCCTCAGCAAAATCCAATATACTGAATTTCTACCAACCAATTTTTCAGACCACAAAGACATAAAAGTAGAAATAAATTCTACGAAGAAAACAAAAAGGCTCACAAACACATGGAGGCTTAACAACATGTTATGAAATAATCAATGGATCAATGAACAAATCAAAATAGAGATCAAGGAATATTTAGAAACAAATGACAACAACAACACTAAGCCCCAACTTCTGTGGGACGCAGCAAAAGCGGTCTTAAGAGGAAAGTATATAGCAATCCAGGCACACTTGAAGAAGGAAGAACAATCCCAAATGAATAATCTAACAGCACAATTATCAAAACTGGAAAAAGAAGAACAAATGAGGCCTAAAGTCAGCAGAAGGAGGGACATAATAAAGATCAGAGAAGAAATAAACAAAATTGAGAAGAATAAAACAATAGCAAAAATCAACAAAACCAAGAGCTGGTTCTTTGAGAAAATAAACAAAATAGATAAGCCTCTAGCCAAACTTATTAAGAGAAAAAGAGAATCAACACAAATCAACAGAATCAGAAATGAGAATGGAAAAATCACGACAGACTCCACAGAAATACAAAGAATTATTAAAGACTACTATGAAAACCTGTATGCCAACAAGCTGGAAAACCTAGAAAAAATGGACAACTTCCTAGAAAAATACAACCTCCAAAGACTGACCAAGGAAGAAACACAAAAGTTAAACAAACCAATTACGAGCAAATAAATTGAAACGGTAATAAAAAACTACCCAAGAACAAAACCCCGGGGCCGGACGGATTTACCTCGGATTTTTATCAGACACACAGAGAAGACATAATACCGATTCTCCTTAAAGTGTTCCAAAAAATAGAAGAAGAGGGAATACTCCCAAAGTCATTCTATGAAGCCAACATAACCCTAATACCAAAACCAGGTAAAGACCCCACTGAAAAAGAAAATTACAGACCAATAACCCTGATGAATGTAGATGCAAAAATACTCAATAAAAATATTAGCAAACAGAATTCAACAGTATATCAAAAGGATCATACACCATGACCAAGTGGGATTCATCCCAGGGATGCAAGGATGGTACAACATTCGAAAATCCATCAACATCATCCACCACATCAACAAAAAGAAAGACAAAAACCACATGATCATCTCCATAGATGCTGAAAAAGCATTTGACAAAATTGAACACCCATTCATGATAAAAACTCTCAGCAAAATGGGAATAGAGGGCAAGTACCTCAACATAATGACCATATATAACAAACCCACAGCCAGCATTATACTGAACAGCGAGAAGCTGAAAGCATTTCCTCTGAGATCGGGAACCAGACAGGGATGCTCACTCTCCCCACTGTTATTTAACATAGTACTGGAGGTCCTAGCCACGGCAATCAGACAAAACAAAGAAATACAAGGAATCCAGATTGGTAAAGAAGAAGTTAAACTGTCACTATTTGCAGATGATATGATACTGTACATAAAAAACCCTAAAGACTCCACTCCAAAACAACTAGAACTGATATTGCAATACAGCAAAGTTGCAGGATACAAAATTAACACACAGAAATCTGTAGCTTTCCTATACACTAACAACGAATCAATAGAAAGAGAAATCAGGAAAACAATTCCATTCACCATTGCATCAAAAAGAATAAAATACCTAGGAATAAACCTAACCAAAGAAGTGAAAGACTTATACTCTGAAAACTACAAGTCACTCTTAAGAGAAATTAAAGGGGACACTAATAAATGGAAACTCATCCCATGCTCACGGCTAGGAAGAATTAATATTGTCAAAATGGCCATCCTGCCCAAAGCAATATACAGATTTGATGCAATCCCTCTCAAATTACCAGCAACATTCTTCAATGAATTGGAACAAATAATTCAAAAATTCATATGGAAACACCAAAGACCCCGAATAGCCAAAGCAATCCTGAAAAAGAAGAATAAAGTAGGGGGGATCTCATTCCCCAACTTCAAGCTCTATTACAAAGCCATAGTAATCAAGACAATTTGGTACTGGCACAAGAACAGAGCCACAGACCAGTGGAACAGATTAGAGACTCCAGACATTAACCCAAACATATATGGTCAATTAATATTTGATAAAGGAGCCATGGACATACAATGGCAAAATGACAGTCTCTTCAACAGATGGTGCTGGCAAAACTGGACAGCTACATGTAGGAGAATGAAACTGGACCATTGTCTAACCCCATATACAAAGGTAAACTCAAAATGGATCAAAGACCTGAATGTAAGTCATGAAACCATTAAACTCTTGGAAAAAAACATAGGCAAAAACATCTTAGACATAAACATGAGTGACCTCTTCTTGAACATATCTCCCCAGACAAGGAAAACAACAGCAAAAATGAGCAAGTGGGACTACATTAAGCTGAAAAGCTTCTGTACAGCGAAAGACACCATCAATAGAAGAAAAAGGAACCCTACAGTATGGGAGAATATATTTGAAAATGACAGATCCGATAAAGGCTTGATGTCCAGAATATATAAAGAGCTCACACGCCTCAACAAACAAAAAACAAATAACCCAATTAAAAAATGGGCAGAGGAACTGAACAGACAGTTCTCTAAAAAAGAAATACATTGGCCAACAGACACATGAAAAGATGCTCCACATCGCTAATTATCAGAGAAATGCAAATTAAAAGTACACTGAGGTATCACCTCACACCAGTAAGGATAGCTGCCATCCAAAAGACGAACAACAACAACAGATGTTGGCGAGGCTGTGGAGAAAGGGGAACCCTCCTACACTGCTGGTAGGAATGTAAATTAGTTCAACCATTGTGGAAAGCAGTATGGAGGTTCATCAAAATGCTCAAAACAGACCTACCATTTGACCCAGGAATTCCACTCCTAGGAATTTACCCTAAGAATGCAGCAAAAAAGTTTGAGAAAGACAGATGCACCCCTATGTTTATCGCAGCACTATTTACAATAGCCAAGAATTGGAAGCAACCTAAATGTCCATCGGTAAATGAATGGATAAAGGAGATGTGGTACATATACACAATGGAATACTACTCAGCCATAAGAAGTGGAAAAATCCAACCATTTGCAGCAACATGGATGGAGCTGGAGAGCATTATGCTCAGTGAAATAAGCCAAGCAGAGAAAGAGAAATACCAAATGATTTCACTCATCTGAGGAGTGTAAGAACACAGGAAAAACTAAGGGAACAAAACAGCAGCGGAAATACAGAACCCAAAATGGACTAACAGGTACCAAAGGGAAAAGAACTGGGGAGAATGGGTGGGCAGGGAGGGATAAGGGGGGGGAGGGAGAAAGGGGAGGGTGGGCTGTACAACAGAGAGGACAAGTAGTGATTCTACAACATTTTGCTAAGCTGATGGACAGTAACCGTAATGTGGTTTTTAGGGGAGACCTGATATAGGGGAGAGCATAGTAAACATAGTATTCTTCATGTAAGTGTAGATTAAAGATTAAAAAAATAAAATTAAAGAAAATTAAAAATAGAAAGAAAGAAAGAAAAGGGGGATTACTCCTTCATAGGATAAAACTATTGGTAAATCAAAGATCAACGCATGCTTTAAATATCCTTAATGTTGATCACTTAAAGGGTGTCAGATGATCAGCTATGGAGGTACTCTTTTCTGATAATATTCCTTTCTCTTAAAAAAAAAAAAAGCAGTTCCTGTGTGCTGACCTCCAATGAGTTCTACACAGTGGTATAGAGGGCATGTCAAAGTGTGGGCAAAGGGTCTGTTTGTTTATATGCAGAAGATCAAGGCCTAGCTTGGCTACCCAGAAAATGAACTAAGATACGATATGAGGAGGAGCTTTCGGCATCAGCACTCTCTGGAGGACTCGTGCCGGGGGATGATCATCAAAAAGCCTCCACAGGGATCCGGGTGATGCTGCGGTTGTGGCTGCGTCCATCCCACCGTTTCCTGGACTTGCCACTGGAATGAGGAGGGAGATGTCTAGGCTGGCATGTGCATAAGTGAGACAACAAATTTGAGTGGATCTGTACTGTTGGAACTCAACCAGGAGTTGGGGGGGGAGCAAGTTGTAGCGCTCCAAAATCTTACGACTATAGACTATCTACGGTTAAAAGAACATATGGGATGTGAACAGATCCCAGAAATGGGTTGCTTTAATTTGTCTGATTTCTCTCAGACTGTTCAAGTACAGTTGGACAATATCCATCATATTATAGACAAATTTTCACAAATGCCTAGGGTGCCTAACTGGTTTTCTTGGCTTCACTGGAGATGGCTGGTAATTATAGATTTGCTTAGTTTATGTCACCGTATTCCTATTATGTTAATATGCATGCGCAAGTTAGTTAGTAGTTTAAAACCTATACATGCTTAAGGTACTCTACAAGAAAATATGTCAAAGAAATAATCAATCCTCCCATGTTTTCTTCCATATGCTACCTCTACAGCTTTTCTTCTTCCTTCCTAATTACAAGCCTTAAATAGAATTCGTGCATCATATCGAATTTACCGAGCATTATAATCCCTCCAGGTGGTAAAGATACCTCGAGACAAGTGCTGGGCATAGAAGCCACAGCAAAGACATAAAAAGCTAACCTTTTCAAACAATACGGCTTCTCTCTCACTTATCAACTTTATATTTCCCTGTATGGCCCCGGAAGATGACTGGTAAGCCAGAGACGGGTAAGATTCCTCAAGGGAGGAACAACCTAAGACAGGCACAGTCACAGGGGGGCCATCAGGTGAGAAATTGGGGATCAACAGAGGTGAGGCTCAGAACCTCACCCCCCCTGTTTTGAGAGAAATCTTCTGCAACCGTCGATGTTTTGCTGCCCTTGTCTAGCTTGGATTAATACTTAGTCCATAGGCACACACCTGATCATCTACATTTGCCCTCTTACAGCACTAAACTATGTTTTCTACCTTTATCTTGCATCTACCTACTGCTTCACATTTTATTAAAAATAAAAATAATAATAATAATAAAGGGAGAAATGTGGGATCCACATATAAATCAAGTATAAAAACCAAACGAATATTCATATTTGACCTGATTGTTTATAGTTCATAATGCGTGATCAAAACCGAAAGTTTATGTGATGAATGCCCTTGTACTGTTCACCATGTAAGAATTTATTCACTATGTAAGAATTCGTTCACCATGTAAGAACTTGTTCATTATGCTTCAGAAGACTGGAGACTGATGAGAATTAGGCTTGAGATGGATTAATGATGGTGCATTGAGCATTGACCCTCCTATACAGAATTTTATTGTTGTTAACAACCATTTGATCAATAAATATGAGATGCCCTCTCAAAAAAAAAAAATCTATTGTCCTGTATTTCTAAATTCTGCCCATTCCATTTGAAAGAAAGTAGTATTTACTACTGTGCATCGATCTAATCGCTTTAGGACAAAAATGGACAAATAGGATTCTATAGAATTCAGTACACTGTTGAACAAGATGACAATTCCTCCTCATGAATTGAAAATATATCCTAGATTGTAGTCCACATTTTAAATCTAATCCCACAAATGAAACTCCAACACAGACCAAAAGCAATTCTCATTGTTAAAGGCCTACATGGCATGACTTTTTCAATCCTGTTTGTTTTGCAGTTATCTTTGAAAAATCACCATGAGGTTTTCATTAATTCACTTTGGTGAAACTTATGCACAACACACATTTCTCTGGACAATTTTGTGATAACATACAGAGTATACACACAAAATTCTGAATTCTTAAAGTTCAACATGTTTTGAAAAAAGAAAACTTAGACTCTAGGAAAAGGCTTGCAAAGAAGGGGAAAGAAAAATGGGTAAACAATAGAAATTGCTCCCTAATTTTTATTTAGAAAAAATAAAAATAAAAAAATATATAGGGAAGCATTCATGCAATCAATAAAAGCAATGTTTTATTTCCTGTACCAAACTCATGCTCATAGATTAACATGATAAAGCAAATTTTTTATGAATAACATATGTGGACCATTGTTTTTAATTACTAGTCCTTTTTCCTCTTTGCATCTCCTGCAGATGTTTAGCTGTTGGAAACTAAAGAGACCCAGAGTCTGTTTTCAGGTAAGATCATCCAAGTGAAAGCACCTGGCCAGTTCCTGCAGCTTCTGCAAGACCCGACAAGAGAGCCAGTTTCCACAGAGCCTGCAACCCACCACTACCATCCCCACCCAGACTCCCCAGGGGATGCACTGTCATGACACTAACTGCTTTATGGTTAAGATCCCTTTAAATTCACCCTGGACATCCAGATTTTTTGTTTCCTTTAAAAGAATTTTCCATCATTTTTTCTGGAAGTCATACACCTAAATCTAGCTCTAAGTCCTTCCTTAAGCCTAATCTTTTCTGATCTGATTTATACCCTCCACACCACTAGAACTTTTATTCTCTTCTTTCACATTATGTGCTTTCCTATATTTCTTCAACAAAAACAAAAATCCAAAATCCTCCTCTTTATCTGTATTCTCCAATTTTTCTCCTTTCCTTGTTCTCATAGCCTAAGCAGACAATCACCAAAGGCCGTGCTTCTTAAACTAACGCAGTGAAAGACAACAGGTTTCTGCTTTGTTCTCTTTTATTTGCCCCAATCTATCATCAACTGACACTTTAGTAAAATACAATAAAATGAATGACTAAATGAGTTAAATAACAAAAGGAACATATAAGCCCATAAATATCACTTTTGGATATCACAGCAAAATGAACTTTTTATAAAGGTTTCTAAAAAGGTTATTTCAGCTTCCGACTTTGCCACACTCAGCAGCACTTTGTGGACTGGCTTCAGCTTGAGGGTCATACTTTCAAGAGCACTGTCCAAAGGCCTCTACATCTTTCTGTCATCCTTAGATATTTGCTTCCCATCACAAGTTGTCCTTAAAGATTCTACAGTTACTACAGTTTCTTTCAGTCCATTAGGAAATCTAACCTCACTTGTTGTCCACATTAGTATGAGACACATCAACTTTCTTCTCCTGATAACTAATGAAAACACTCTTATCTTTGGCCTCTTCCCACCTCTCTGGCAGAGCTTCTCTCTCTTCTCAGGTCTTTTTCCTTTCCCAGCACCTTAGTCTGCTGTTCCACAGGGCTCCATCCTCGACAACTGGCTGTTGTTCTTCCTCTAGCCACAAAGATTTTACTAGTTTTCCTGATTTCAACTATTATCCCTCAAAATCCAATTTCCATCTCTAACCTGAGATAAAGACAGGTTCTCCCACCAGTTTTCTTCTCTCACATAGATACTGCCACTCAAATTCATTATTCTTCCAACCCGACTTCCCTGAAGTATTTCCCAGAAGTTCTTGCATTGTCCCTTTTTTCAGCAGATACAAGGTCAAACAAAACAAAGTCTCTTCTCATAAACTGCCCAAAAGCATGTGCTTTGGGTTCAGAAAGCACTGGCTTTACACTCAACCATGAATAACTGTGGGCTAGTTAGTCTAAAATTCAGTTTCCTTATGTGAAAATCTGGTGTTTAACGTTATACCCACTTCACCAAGTTAAGTGAAATAATGGATGTGAAATGTCTGGCACATAGAAAACACTCAATAAATGTTTTTGTTCTTGTCATTATTAACTTTTCCTTCAGTTGAGTTTTTACTTGTAATATGTTACGAATAATTTTTTGAGAGCTGACAATCTGTCTTCAGATTGGATTTACAGCAATCTATTAATCACTTCTATTCACTACTTCCATGACACCATGAGATTCTAAAGCATTAACAAAAGGGAAGAGTATTGAAAAATGATTCAGACATTTGGAATGGTAGGTAAATAATCTTGCAAGCAGGTGAAAGGTAATGCACACTAAAATGTATTTAGTTTCTAGCACAGCACCTAACATGGCCTTGTCCAGTCACTTAATCTTTCTGTCTCAGTTTTCCCATCTGTAATATAGAAGTTCAAATGCATGATACATATACTTTTCATTTCTTATCTTTTTGGGCACAAATCTTTTTTAAATTTCTAACTACAAACTATAGGGAAACATAGGCTATAAATACCAGCTTTATCTGAAAGTCTTATTCAAAGTCAAAAAACACTGCTCTGTTTTAAACAAAAACTGGCTTATATATGCAAAGTCCTATATATGATACAAATATAAAAGAGTCAAAAAAATTATTGTTATTAAGAAAAAGAAATTGATATTTTATAATTTTTACTAGTTTGGCACTTCATTCATAAAACGTATGAACACAATGTAAAGTTCAGGCCAAAATATTCTCTGCTTACACCCTGCTATTTGTTTTGAACAGGGAGCAAGTTTTCACTGCTTAGTATCTATAGCTATGACTGAGCACATGCACACTGCCAGGAACTATGCTAAGCACTTTCCATTTATTAGCTCATTTAATCCTCAGAACCTTATGGAGTAAATATTATTTCCCATCATTTAACAGATGAGAAAGACGAGCATCTCAGGTTTGACTAAACTCCTTAAAAATCACACCAGTGGGGGTGGCAAGCTAGAACACAGCACCAATTTGTAAGACTCCTAAATATAGGTAGAACAGTTCACTCAATAGCCCTCCCCCAAGTCAGTTCCATGCACGTTCACACACACAGCTCTGCAAAATAATGAAATGATAAAAAAACATTGGAGACTTTAGAAGATTACATAACGAAAATGACGTCCACAGAAAAGAGAACAACAGTGCCCAACAAGAAAAGGAACCCACCTTCGTGCCCTATGACAGATCTGGAACCTGTCTGAAAGCCGACAATTCCTGCCACATTGTCATTGGCCACAATGTCCACTCGGACAGTGTCAGCACTGGGCAAAATCCTACTTCCGCCTTCAGTGTGCACCAGACTGACTAGGATGCTTTCATTGTCCTCAGGCTCGGAATCGTCCAGGATGGTTAAAATGGCTGTCCTTTTGGTTTCCCCTATAAAAAAAATTAATGGAATCAAAGCCAAAGTAATAAAATCACCAACATAGAGAATTCTCAAAAACCCCAAATTACTTTGATTTTTAAAAGTTAAGTGAAAGTATGTAAGGGAATTATGATAGTTCAGTATAAGAAGCAATATTACTGCCAGTACAAATGTTGTATGTTAATCTGTATATCCTTCCACATATGAAACACTACATTTTTATTAATATAGACAGACTATGGGGAATATTTTAAATTACAGAAAAATTAAAGGGAAGAATTATTTCAAAGAATCATGGTTTTACTCCTGGCCTTCACCCGAGAACAATGACCTAGCTAGGGAAATAGCTTCTGAAGCAACTTCTGTCTAGAAACAGCTCCCTCTAGAGGTCTCAGTCTCACTCTGAAATTACTGTTTCACTCTGGAATTACGGTACTTTCCAGTAGGTAACTAAGTCAGTAACTCCCTGAAAGGACAGGAACACTTAGGGAATGGGGACCAAAAGGGCAACAGAAAAGGGATGGCAGAATCTGAGTGGAAAAACAAGCCTGAGTGAGAAGAGTCTTTTGGTAACTAAATGAGATGACAGCATCAAATACCAGTTTCCAGGATATTGTGCGATGAGGAGGCAGAAGAGGAATTCAAAGGATGAGTGACAGCAACAAGGGCCAAATAATCTATTTTTGCAACCTAGAACCCTACTAGTACACACAGAACCCCTGAGCACCCCTAAACCTACTACTGTTTCTGCTGTTCAGCCTATGGGATCCCACAACTAGTTCTTTGCCACCTTCTGAAAAGAAGATGAAAACAGAAGAGGCAGGAAAAAGGAAAAAGGGGATATGAATATATGTTCTCTCTCTCATGACCCTGGTGCATTTCATCAATTCACAGAAACTAGAGATTATCCAAGAATTGGTTAGCTGTGTAAAATATAGTCCAAGGATAAAATTCAAAGTAATACTAATTTATATAATGCTACTACTTTATATGATAACTTTCTTTGTAGTTACTAAAGCCACCGGAAAACCTAACTTGAATTTTTCATCTCAACTCTCTCCTAAGTTTTCATCATTTCCTTTGAAATAGGGAGAAATGTTACCAATTAACAACCTGTACCCTGGCTCTATCAAGCATATCATATTCCATTATTCCCAAAGTCTCCTAGTAGGAAATAACTTTATAGAAATGTTTTATACTATTTTAAAGTTTTATTCTAAAACATAATGCTCATTAATGTTTCAAAAAGTATACTTTATATGTATCATGATCAACAATTACTGTTTCCAGAAAAGTATATGCAAAAAAATTATAAAGATACAATGAATTGTTCTGTGATACAGAATTATGAGAAACATTTCCTTAATTTTGTCTATCATGAAGTTTTTGTGAGTATATATGACTTTCAATCAGAAAAACACTACATTTAAAAAAAGTGTATGGAATCTGTTTTTGCTCAAATGAGGATTTAAACAATGATCTCAATAAGGATAACTTTCCCCCACCTAAAAAAAAAAAAAAGATTTTAAACATATAGGCTTTCCAAATTTTCCAAATGTATTAGATTCAACCAGTCCTGGAAAAGAATCAGTGATTTTGACCCTAATTTGTTGGCTGAGTTATCTACAATTATTTTGCTCATGAAGATTTACAATAATGATCTCCTTTAAATGTAAGAGCAGTATTATAAACAGATGTATCAGTAGGCTTAATTTAATATGAATGTTTAATATGAATGTCAAAGAAATATGAATTAATTTAATATGAAGCCACCGAAGTCCATACTATTTATACTTACAAATTGCTTTCATAAAAGATTATCCCAACTTGTCTACTGCATCTTAAAAGTATTCCCAGTTAATACTCATTTCTCTACCAATACTTCTTATGCACATTTTTGGTTGTAGATCCATGGCTCATACTTGTAATTCCCCTTACAAGATCAGAAGTTGCCTTAGAGTTGCCTGTGTATTTCCTTAAAAGCACTGCTATCACATAAAATTCATAAATTCCCTGAAAATTTTCATGTCTTAATAACTAAAAAGATACATATATAGGACCATCTCAGCCTAAATGATTTGTCAAGCATTAACAAACCAAGTTCTATTTTTTCAAAAATCACACTGTATTTTTACATATTAGCAAAAATGTATAAAGTAAGTAAGAATTCTTATGTGCATTATCATAAAAACTGACGATAATGGCTTCACCAGGGGAACTAAAATCCATTTAGATCCATCACTCACCTTCAGCAAAAGTCAGAATGTCTCCAGCACCTATAAAATCTAAACCTTCAACAGCAGTCCCACCAACTACGTGCCATTCGACTGTCACCTGACCTAAACTGCCCCCTGTCCTATGAATCACCAGCTCCACTGAAGTTTGTGGCTGCTCCTGAACTTCGACATGTAAGCCATCTTCTGAAGTATTGGGATGAACACCATAGATCACAAACTCTCCGAAGGCGTCACCATTTAATCCTATGACAACAGTGGAAGTGTTTGGCTGCCCTATGGTTGGTTGGTTTTTAGAACTGGCTGTGATGTTCATGAGGTGAACTTCAAGGAGAGAAATTAAGAAACTCTCATCCATCTCTGGTAAATCATCAGGAAGAATAGAAACTGTGAGGTTTGCAAATTCATCGCCTTCCAGCATTGTGGCCCACTGCCTTGTCACAGGCTCATAGTCACTACCAGCCACGGCCAGACCACTAAAAACAGACGCTACCCTGGTCATGTTTTTCCTGTAGGTCCAGAAGTCTGAGTTGTTAACAACTGGGCTGATCCATGATGTCATCCAAAAACACTGGGGGCCCCCAGACGTGCTGAAAAATGAAAACGCTGAGCACGCATGTTCTCTGAGGCACCAAGTGGCACAGGTATACTGGGGCTCCCCCACTGCAGAGACATTCACCCAAGTTCTCCAGAGGGGGTCAGGTACCCCTCGAACTGGCAGTTCATAGTAGGACAGTAAATCTTGACCCTGCTCAACTGCAAGGGCCACCGCATCGATATCCGTAGTGCTGTAGAACAACAAGAGCCGACCAAAGTGCCCTCCGCTAAAACGTGGGGTGACAATTAAAAGACAGGTTAGGCACTTAGAGTAATCTGTGAATGATATATGGAGATGTGAAATGCTGACTGTGGTTTTCATGTTTTTAAAAATATATAAAGTACTAGTATAAACATAACCATGGTTCTTAATTACATGTCATTCAATAATTGTTTTCTCATATAAGGAAAGCTTGTTAGTCTTTGAGCAAATATTTATTTTTAACCAGTTATGAGAGTACCTTGCAAAAATGCAAATCATGTCCATTTCACATTTAACAAACAGAATTAGGAAATGAGTTTTCAGTACTCAATTTTACTGAAACAAAGTAATAATGTTAACAGCATGAGTACATTTTAAAGAAATGTATTTGCCACAAGTTCCCAAGACCCCATTTCTGAAGGAGCTCAGTGAACTGTATGCTACCTCATGAAAGAAACGCAGAAAAAAAAGAACCTGAAAATCAACTTCATATAGCACCTAAGTATTCTTTAATTTAGAAGCTTAGTGCAATTAAGCTCTAATTCAAACAAATCATAGATTAAAGCAATAACTTTCTAAGATTAGAAACCCAAAGATGTATAATCTATTATCCATTTCACTAATAGGCATGATAAATATAATGGGCACTATTAATAGGCATAATTCAATTAACAAATTATAATAAGCTATAAAAAAATCTGAATTATATAGCCACCACCAAACTTAAATGATTTAGCTCCACAAGAGATCCTTCCCCCACACCCCACAATTCCCACCACCCCACAGATGCAGGTAGTTATCTCATATACCTTCGTCTGACAGTTATGTTAGCACAGGAACTTCGCTCCAGAGGCTCTTGAACGTGATACACTGACTGAACAAAGGCTACTGTACCATAAGGATTATCATTGGCAGGAATAATAATATTTGCCACTCGCTCTAACCCAATAGTACCTCCACCAGAGGCATCAGTTAGTAGTACTTGGATGACCTAAAAATACAGCGAAAACTTCCTTAACAGAATCCCAATTCTGAAATTAATGCAAGAACAATACAAGAAAAAAAAATCAAATATACAATCCGTACAAGTATAATTATGAAATGGAATGTAATATAAATAGACTCAAAGAAACCCGCTCATTATATTTACAAACCCAACATGTAACAGAATAATCCACGTTAATTTTTAATAATACAGCATATTATACATAAGACATATAGGCTGTAATTTACTTAATATACAGTTATATAATCTTGTGAATCAATTTTAAGATACTTATTTATGTTTATCATTTCAAGAACAAACATTTATGTCTTATAACTTTTCTATTTAGGGAATATATTGCATACATATTTTATGAATAGTTAATCTATGATGTTTTATTCCCCACATTATCGTAAATGGAAATTCTCTGACAAAATTTAAAACCAAATCATCATATCATCATGCCACCTAAATGTAGAGAGAAGCAAGGGAAATGTTTTATGTGTATTAACTAATATCTAATATTTTAGAAGTGAATAATGACACAATTAGCATTGAAATGAAATTTGATACTATTGAAGAATAAATGCTATTAGAAGTAATTTTATGAGATTGAGACTTGAACAATACTTGAATTTCATAAAATTATCTGCAGCCAATATACATTAGTGATGAACCGGCTTTCCCACTGAGCCTTTATTTGCCACCTTGCTTCTTCACCATAAAAAATAAATATTGGCAGATACATCTAGCATGCTGCCACGTGGTAAATTCTCAACACTCTTGAAGAACAAATGAATGAAAAAGTGGAAACCTGAAACCTATACTTAAATAATTAAGATTGGCCCATACTCACACCAATAGGGAATATGAATACAAACATCTTAAGGGTTTATATGTAACAACATAGCAAAAATTATGATAGATATATATTAATCATTTAATGAAAATGTTGAAAATACAATGTAATTGTGAAAAACAACTTTCACTAGTAAACTGGTATGTGTACAAGACCTATTCCCAGAATATTCTTATCTTTGTTATCTGCAAAGATGACTCTCAAACTACCATATTTTGAACTTTCTCCCAGAAAAAAAATTTGACATCCTATATAAATGCCACAATAACAGCCATCTGTTCTAGTCCTATAAGACAAGGTATGATTTATAGTGTCATTCTATACTAGCCATTCCTCTCACCTCTTCAATCTCCGGAACGTCGTCAGCCAGGACCTCTAACAACAAGGTTTGAATGGTTTCCCCAGGGGCAAAGGTCACATTACCTGAGACAACTCGCAGGTCGCCAGTAGCAAGCTGTCCATTAATGGTGGCAACCCACAGAACAGTAACATTGCCGAGTGTCCCAGAATTTCGAATTATTGGCAGGTTTACCTTCACTGAGTTAAACTCAGGTTCCTCTACAGTAAGTTTAGTAATCTGAAAACCTGAAGGGCAGAGCAGAGTTTATTGCAAATACAAAGTGAAACACAGAGCTAACCAAATACTACCCTAGAGTTGATTTTTTTTCCCCTCTGTAAGCAATCTAAATAGCTAAACCTCACAAAAATCAGAGTAATGTACAGCGATATGAATTGGTCAGGCCTACCAAAACTTCCAAACTATCCTTCATTATGACAGAAGCAGAAACCAAATCTCAGACACCCACAGGGGTCAGGCATATATAGACCAGTTATAAGCTAAGCAGGTCTAGTGATTTCTGTGGCTAAATGCACAGTGCAATCCTGGCTTCAAAGAGGCAGCTGTTGTTTTGCTCCTATGGTTGATGCTGTGCAGGAAAGAGGTCTCAATGTTGCCAGATTTTCCTACTTATCAAGAAATATCAGAAATATAGATTTTTGTGTCAATTTCTAAAAATTAAATTAATTTTTAAAGACATGTCTAAGATTCACTAAACCTATCTAGGAACTAGATAGGACCTAAAAGCCTGAAAGTACATGACTCCCACATTTATGCTAGAAGATTGGTTTTTCTCTTTTAATAACCATTAACCACTGCTCGTGAGTGTGCATCAGTATCCTATATATCAGTAACAGCACATTAAAAAGGAAACATGAACAGACCCATAGACCAGTGGAACAAACTAGAGAGCCCAGATATTAACCCAAGCATATATGGTCAATTAATACACGATAAAGGAGCCATGGATATACAATGGGGAAATGACAGCCTCTTCAACAACTGGTGCTGGCTACATGCAAGAGAATGAAACTGGATTACTGCCTTACCCCATACACAAAAGTAAACTTGAAATTGATCAAAGACCTGAATGTAAGTCATGAAACCATAAAACTTTTAGAAGAAAACATAGGCAAAAATATCTTAAATAAAAACATGAGCAACTTTTTCCTGAACGCATCTCCTCAGGCAAGGGAAACAAAATAAAAATGAACAAAAGGGACTGCATTGTGCTAAAAAGCCTCTGTACAGCACAGGACACCATCAGCAGAAGAAAAAGTCATTCTACAGTATGGGAGAATATATGTGTAAATGACATATCTGACAAGGGGTTAACATCCAAAATATATAAAGAACTCACATGCCTCAACATCCAAAAAGCAAATAACCCTATTAAAAAATGGGCAGAGGATGTGAACAGATAATTCTCCAAAGAAGAAATTCAGATGGCCAACAGGCACATGAAAAGATGCTCCTCATTGCTAATTATCAGGGAAATGCAAATTAAAACCACAATGAGATATCATCTCACACCAGTTAGGATGGCCAACATCCAAAAGACACGGAACAACAAATGCTGGCAAGGATGAGGAGAAAGGGGAACCTTCCTACACTGCTGTTGGGAATGTAAAATAGTTCAACCATTGTGGAAAGCAGTATGGAGGTTCCTCAAAAAACTAAAATAGAAATACCATTTGACCCAGAATTCCACTCCTAGGAATTTACCCTAAGAATGCAGGAGCCCAGTTTGAAAAAGACATATGCACCCCTATGTTTATCACAGCACTATTTACAATAGCCAAAAAATGAAAGCAACCTAAGTGTCCATCAGTAGATGAATGGATAAAGAAGATGTGGTACACTTACACAATGGAATATTATTCAACCATAAGAAGAAAACAAATCCTGCCATTTACAACAACATGGATGGAGCTAGAGGGTATTATGCTCAGTGAAATAAGCCAGGTGGAGAAAGACAAGTAGCAAATGATTTCACTTATCTGTGGAGCACAAGACCAAAGCAAAAACTGAAGGACCAAAACAGCAACTGACTCACAGAACCCAAGAATGGACTAACAGTTGCCAAAGGAAAAGGGACTGGGGAGGGTGGGTGGGAAGAGAGGGAGGAGGGGAATAAGGGGCCTTACAATTAGCACACATAACATAGAGGGGCGGGCATGGGGAAGGCAGTATAGCAAGTAGTGACTCTATAGCACCTTAATACACTGATGGACAGTGACTGTAATGGGGAATGTGGTGGGGACTTGATAATGGGGAGAATCTAATAACCACAATGTTGCTCCTGTGATTATATATTAATGGTACCAAAATAAAAAAGTTAATCAGAAAAAAAAAAGGAAACAAGATTAAATCAATCTTGAGTCTCTAAAAATAAAGAAATGTATAATCTACACAGCCAAGTAAAAGAGAAAAAACTAGTTTGGTTACCGAATAATCCATAGGGGTCATCAGAGGCCTCAATAATAATAATCGCCTCTGTTAATACCCCTACTTTGGCTCCACCTGTTGTTTCATTCAGCAGTTGCACAAGAAAAGATTCTTCCAGCTCAGGGTAGATGTCATTAATGATATATATTGGCACAGCTTTACTGATCTCCCCTTCTAGCAAGACCACATCCGATGAAGCTATACTATAATCTTCACCTATAAAGACAAAAAGTAAACTGCTAAGACTTATCCAAAATATGATAGTAACATTCCATACACTGGGGAAACACTAATTTCAAATTAGTATCAAAGACAGTGTCAAATTTCATGGATATATTTGGACAGCTTTTTGAGGATATTGACTACACTTATTTTAAATAACATTTCACTTTTCTTGCTCATAAAAATGGGTTTGATATCACAGAATAATGAAAAGGACATCCAAAGGGTGTTCAAGTTCACTCTTTCATTTTTAGAAAGATATAAATATGTGTATGTGTATATGCGTGTGTGTGTGTGTGTGTGTATATATATATATATATACACACACACATGCATATATACAATTTGTTCTATTTGTCATATAGAGATAAATATAGGGGCAGGGAGAGAGACAGAGATAAGGATAGGGACAGAGACAAGTATACAGGTATGGATATAGACATAGATATAGAAAGTGATTCATTACCCCAAAATAAACCTTTATCTACAAAAGAAAAATGTGTATAATGCTTTAAAGACAAAAAATAAGATTAGAATTTTGATCTCACTGGAGAGATAAATCATACTGTTATACAGATTTGAGCATGTCCACCATCATCAATGTTATAGCTGGAAACTATGGACTTTCCTACAAAGTTCGATTAATAGCTCCTATTGCATACTGCTCAGAGTGGCAGGAGCTTTGCTCCTGGTCAAACAGTGGGCAGGGAAGGAGGAAGAAGAGGCTTCCTATGGAGCCTGAGGGCTAATTTCCTACAACTCTGATTCATCCTCCCCATCTGTCACCATGTAAGGCCTCCAACAGACAGTCAGGCATTCCTGGGCTACCCACCCCAAATGTGCGTACATGTGCACATGCACACATATAGACACACACAAACACATCCCACTCAGGGACTAGGTGAGCCTGGTTTACTATCTTTTCAAGCAAGTATCATATCGGGATGACTTATTTTTAAAAATCAAGCATGCCATCACATTCTTTCACACTTGTGTTCCTTTGAGTATATTGAAAGATTCTAAGTGAACAGCTTTTAGGCAAACCTCCTAGACGCTGTAACTGCATCGTCAAAGGCGGTGGTCTCCTGATGTTTGCATTTGGCAATGAAATTATACTGCTTATGCATAAAACAGTTAATGCTAACCATCTTTTACATGTTCTTCATAAATAAACTACCAGACAAGATAATGGGTTAAGAGACAAGACCGTTGCCAAGCACAGCAATCATATGTCTGTGCATTTAATCCTGCATTCCACAGTATCATTTACACATGAATCTCTTAAAAAAAAAAAAAAGAATACACACAGAGAAAACTGAACAATGCTTTCTTTAGTTTACTTTTCATGGGTTTTATGCATATTCTGATCATCACAGCTTTAAAGTTCATATACAATTCTGCCAACAGTTTTCACAAACTCTACAAAATCACTGTCACAGATATATGAGAAAAGCTCTAGGTTTGGGCCTTAAAAAGGAGGCAAGAGTATTATTGTTCTCTGGGCGATTTTTCTAACTACATCTTTGAATGGCTTTGTTAATGAGAGAGAGGATTTCCTTCTAAAACACTTCACTGCTCCTCAGCTCTTTTCTCACCAGCTACTGCAGTCACTGGCACGGCTTTAAACTTCACAGAAACATCTGCAAATGCTCCCCCTGCTCTGGTCACATTGATAATGGGCCCAACATGATTTTCTGCCACTCGAACAACTGGTGCTGAGAGCTGAAGAATTCCAAATGCATCATCATTGGCGATGATAATTAGATGAGCAATCGTTTCTATCTTAGGCCCAAGGCGTGGAGAATTTGGAACTGAAAAACAGAAGAAAAACTAATATATCATAATTCTCAGAACTGACTAAAAGTCATCAGAAAGCGTTGGCAAGATTCCATCAGCCAAACAGGATCACCATTTGGTGTTTTCTCTCTACTACTTATATCAAAAAATATTTGTTGATTACTATGTACCAGCACTACTTAGACACTGGGGATTCAAAGACAAATCAAACAGGAAGTCCTTACCCCCTTGTAGCTTTACATTCTGGGAGGATTTTTATTCCAGAATCCTCAGCAAAGGAAAAGTTACCCTACAGGGATATCTTAATAAGTACTGGAAATTTGTCAAAAGGCAAAAAATTATTAGAGCATAACTAATCATCACTCACATAATATTACAACAGATAATGAGGAAACCTACATAATTATGCTCTCCTAATCAGTTATAAGTATATCATGAAATTTTTTAAAAACAGCATTTCAGTCACAAAATTAAGTAGAAAAGTAATTTAGCTCCTTGCCCTCAAAGACCAACAGCAAATCATCTTACTCTAATTAAATTACCACCTCTCTGCTTCCCTGTCCTGCCTCACAAATCTATTCCTCCCTGCCCCATTTTAGTTAATAGTCACTCAACCACCTCATCAGAAAGGAGAGTCAGCCTCAATGCTACCTCATCTGATACAATAGAGTGTGCTCATACTTTTAAAGCTCTCTTACTTCCCACTGATTTAAAGAGAGCAAAACTTACTTTGAGGGCATTTAGGACCTTCCACAAACTCCCTGATTTAGTTTCTGGGTTCATTTCCAAACAGCACCCTTGCCAAAACAGAAAAGTGACCTTCTTACACAAACTAAGTATCACCAAACTGAAGTAAACAATTTTAAGTCCATATTTAGAATATCTATAACAATTGATAATAAATAAAATTTAACCTTTTTAAAAACAAGTAATTTCAATGATATATAGGCCAGACCATGCTAACTTATGTCATAGTTAAAATCAAAAACTATTAAAAAATGTAATTAAACTAAATTAGAACAAGAGAGGCAGTGACAGAGAGAGCTGTAGCAGCAGACATTGTTTCACTGTGTACTATTTGCCAGCCACTGTTCTAAGCACTTGTCTTGTATCAAGTTATGTGATGCCCACACCATCTCCCCACCTCTACGTGGTAGGTACCACTGTATACTTTTACAGATGAGGAATCAGAGGCACAAAGATATTAAGGACATCACCAAAAGTTTCACGCTAGTACCTTGTGGACACAGTCAAGAAGCATTCTTAAGGGTTTGTCAGATCTCTTGCTCCCTATTTACAATTCCTCACCAAAACAGGTATAAAACCTTCATCTTTTACTTCTGTTCATTCTGTCCTGCGCTCTCACCCCGGTGCTGCTTGCCAGTCTTCTCACACTGCTCTCCTAAAAGTTGACGATTACACTCAGAGTAACACAGACCCTATCAGGTTCTACACTGATTTTACTTATTAAAACTTGAGTCAATATCACACAGATGTGAACTTAATTATTCCACACCATGGCTTACTCCTATACTGAATTGCCTAAAGCATGGTGCATGGTTCCAGAAACATACATACCAAGAATTAAAATTCACATTGATTGTTTCTCCCATCACACAACACACTGATATGCCATATGCCATGTTATTAATAATAATCGTTTATATTTATGGATACTAACAATGTACCAGACACTGCATGAATTTTCTTATCTGTTACCCTATTGAAGCCCCTTGACTTATTTTCCAATAGAAGCTGTTGCAACAGATCCTCTGGCCAACGGGGATCACTCCTTATTTTGCACTCCTGTTCTCAACCAATGCCTTCTTCTCAGCTCCCACAGTGCCTACAAGTTTACAGGATTTCTTTCTGCTCCACAGTCCTCTCCCCTTTCCCTCACACATGCTCCTTAACAATACAAAGGGCCTCTACTGGTTAGGTAATCTTCCAGAGTAGATCAAGACAAGAGAAGCTCAGAATCTTGCTAGCAAAATTGATTCTAGAATCTTTTGGAAGCTACTATATATATATATATATAGTACCGTAGTACTAGAGGTCAGTTACACAGAAGCTTCTAAAAATTTAGTCTGTGAATGTAATGACTTTTAAAATATGACTTCATGTTTTCAAGCGTCCCATTTCCATCTGCCTTATAAATTTTTATAAGATGGTGCTTTCAAAGTTAGAGCTTACCATTTTTATAGAATTTTCTATTATATCCAATTCTTAATTTGTTGTTTTATGATTCTTACCTACAATAATAATAATAATAATAATACACTAATGGTTACTTACTTGGGCGATTCTGCACTCTCTCTACTAAAGTAGCATTGAGTAGTTCAATAAACACCGACTCTGATCTTTCTGGTTCATCATCATCCAAAATTGAAATATTTATTGTTGCCTCACTCTGGTTGGCTCTAAAAAAAGCAAATCCAGAAGCTGGTGTATAGTCTCTTCCTTGAGTTGCTCTGGCTAAATTAGGTGGAAAATAAGGCAGTTTTTCCAAATCATCCAGTGTTGCATATGTGACTCTGACTTTTCCCATGAGGCCTTTTAACCGTATTATTGATAATGTGATGTTCCGCATTGCCTCCTCAACTTCAATAGGTCTCGTTTTCTCAGAAAAGATGAAGACCCCATAAGGATCGTCACTAGCCAAAACTGTTAAAGTGGCATTAGCACGAGCTCCCAAAGAGCCGCTGGAGACACTGAGGATGGACACAGAGAACGCCTTGTCTAGTTCTGGGTCCTCATCTGGCAGCACTTGCACTGTGATGTCGGCAGTCTTCTGCCCAATCTCAAATGTGACGTTGCCAGAGGTGAAGGCGAGATCACCATCAGGATCAGAGTCGATGCTCCACAGCAAAGTCACGTGAGACAGAGCTCCATGACTTCTTATAATCTATAAAATATTTAATATTAAAATGAGTTAAATAGGGATTAATATTATCCATTCAGAGGTTTGTAAATACAGAATGATAGCAGCATAGTATAGTTTTATTTATTTTATATAAGTTGTTCTCAAAAATGTAAGATTCTTGAAGCACTACGCATCTTTCAAGACCTCACCAAGCCCTACTTAAAAAGTGACTGTTGCATAAAATTACAAATTGAACAGTTTGAGCTTCTTACTAAATTACTGTTGTATGTGCAATCATATATTAGTAATAAAACAAATGATTATATTTAAGCAGACTCATTAAAATATTTTATATTTACTGCAAAGATGGTATATATATACTTCACAGTAAGGAGTGATATTTTTCTGAAAAGCTAGCTATAAAACTCATTCTTAAAAACATTATATTTCCTTTTATCTTCAATTTAATGAAAAACAAACTCACTGAAGAGCATATTTGCCCAGTTTAATACATTTAAGAAGTAAAAAAATGCTTCTGTCACTAATACTCTAAGAATAAAAAGTTTTCGAAATACTCCAATAAGTCTCAAATAATAGTAACTTTTATTTATACTGGAAATATGAATGTTAACTAAAAACAAAATTTGAGACAGGGATTTTATAAAACTTGATCCTTTCCCTTCATTCTTTTTTTTCTTTTTTGGATAACAAGTTAATCTTTTTAAAGTTGTTTAAATTATTCCACAACAGTATATTTGAGTACAGAAGGGATATATTTTGAGTGATCTTTCTTCATTATTTGTATAAAATCCAAGGAAGCTGAGGCAAGCCTCTAAGTGCTCCTTTCAATTATTTAACAACAGAATCCTACTTAATTTCTACTGGAACAAAGCAGAGGAGTAAACACACACACACACACATACACACAATAGAGAGTTATTAGTATTGGTGTTAATATTTTGGAATTTCTTTCCTTTTGGAGGAGAGGTAGAATTGTATTTCTCTACCCAGTGACATTAGGCATGTCCACATGACTTGCTTTGACCAATGAAGTGTAAGTATAAACGCTGTGCATGGCTTCCACAAAGAAGCTGGAAGAGAAAGGATGCAGTTCTCTCAGTCCACATCTCCCCACTTCATGAAGATAAGAAGGCCTGTTGAGTGTAGCCTCTGTAAGCCCTTGACCCATAAGTGACTGATGACTGCCAATTTAAACTGGACATATACCAGGAGCAAAACACAAATCTGTGTTACATTGTCACTGAGCTTCAGAAGATGTTTCTTACCACAGCCTATGTGAAATTATACAAAATTCTACTAAAATAACTCTTGTGGTACAGCTCCATTATATTCTTTAAGAGCCAGGAAAATTCTCAGAATCATGGTGAATTTATGTACAAAGCTAAATACAAAGAAAAATGCCAAATCACTTTTCAATGGTCAATTTGTATTGTCTGTGCCACTACGCTCATTCCCCTTCGACCTACATAGGAAAATAAATTGACATAAAGCATACCTTCATAATATAAGTTTTCTAAGAACAGAAAGCATCTGAGACTGGAGGAAAAATGTACTCACATTTAACACAACAGTGCTGTACCCATCTTCTGGCTCCGTTCCATTGACAAAGAGTGACTCAGGGCTAAATTCAAATATACCATGAGCATGGTCAGAAGCCGCAATTGTCACTAGAATTTGGGAAGCCACTCCTAGGCTGGCTGCATGAGTAAATTTGAACAAGAAAATGTTAATCAGTAATTTACAAATCAAATGAAAAGCCAAGGAACAACTTTTTGAAGACAGCTGTATCATTCATGAGTATGTTCCAATTTGTTTTAGAAAGAAAGGCAGGCACAAATGGTTGCCACAATATTCATGCTTTTATGACCTTTCTCTATTCTGGCACCAATGTGATATACAAGTGCTGCTTAAGCACTTGGAGAAGAATAAGGGAAAACTTGTTTTTCCTTATTCTTCTCCATGAAAGAGAACATTCCTCCACGCAGAGCACATGCAGAAAGTCTCCCACGACCTTTGCTGAACTCAGAAGAACATGAGCCAAATGACTTTTACCTTTAAACTGAAACAGCAGCTTCCCTGGGATTTTCACCAATCTGACTTAACAGATTCTTGGTTTCCAGATGTGCATTAATTCTAGGCCTATTTTTCATCATATTATGATATTGTAGATCACCCTCTTCTGGCCCCAAACAGTCCAATCTTGTAACTAAAAAGGTACCAATATCTACAGACGTACTTAATGTTTTCCTGATAAGTGTGTTCAACTTTTATGTTACATTAATATACGCAAACAAAAAAATGAAGAATCCTAAATGCAACTGAGTAATTAAATACAAGTTTACAGGAGGCACTGGTAGAAGTTAGGAATGAGAGGACTAGGAACATGAGTTCTAATCCTAAAACGTAAAGCCAAACATTGTGAAAAAAGAACATTTGAGAATCAGAAAGTTGTCCCTCAAAAAATAAGTATTCTACACATTCTCTCCTCCTATGAAATAATATTTGAGGTAAAATGCTGAATCATGTTTGTGTATGAATCTACTTCAAAAGGCATCCTCTTTTCAATATTCCCCCCATTAATTGGCAATTTTTCTCCCACGTGTTTTAATTAAGTGCTACATTAAACACTCATGGTTCTTTTTATAAAGAAAATAAGCATGATGTATTTAACGTGAAAATACAGATACTCTGTCTCTTTTTAGGTGTTCAAAGCTATATAAAATGCTTTTCAAAGAAAATTATTTTTATAAGAGATATTCAAGCATTTCTATTACAATTAGAATCAATTAACTGCATGAGGCTCCTACAAAGAGGAAAGTCTAGTCTTTGAAGGCAGAGGCAAGAACCTGACTCTGACTTGATCACTTCCTAGCTGGGTGACTATAATACTTTGAAAAGTTGATGTTATGGTTAATGAGATAAAATATGTTAAGGGCCTGTACATAGTAGGTATCAAAAAAAATGGTTAGTATTGTTGTCTCTAAAAAGAAAAGTTAATAAAGGGCCTTGGAACAGGTGCTTACCACGTCTGTGAATAGCTGGAAGGAAGAAGTCCATGTCCCCATCACCACTACCACTGCCATCAACCCTAAAGAGTTCAGTCACTTCACAGGAAGACACACAGAGAGACAGCCCACACAGCACACAGTGACACAATGAGAAAATTGAGAGCTCTTAAAACTTATCCAACAAAGAGCAAAATGCAGTAATATTCACCCAATGACATACATTCTTCCATGGAAAATTAATTATTTTAAGCAGTGAAAGTATAACGTATAACATTAGTCAAGCTACCAATTAACAAAATTTTCATTCATAACATCAGGAAATATTCCATAAAAGTTGTGTTTGGTATTTCCCATTTCTGCAAATTTAACCAGTTTTATTTTTAAATTTTCACTTCTTGCAGCAATGTGATTTGTTCTTAACATTTTAACTATTTTTAAAAGAATTTTGTGTGCATATAATCATGTATTTAGGCCTATATGCCTATGAAAATCACCCTGCCACTCACAACCACCAACTAAAATTTAGGGGAATGCATCTAACACTCCAGCTGCACATTCAAATTCCCACCATATCCACCATTCACAGGCTTGATTACCCTTTTGCCCCTGACACTGTGCAAAGAACCCTAGACAGGCAGTCTGAAAAACTGCTTCAGCCCTGGCTCTGAAAGATACCAGCTGTAAAGCCTTCAACAAATCACACCTCTTAGTACCTCAGTTTTTTCTCACCTATAAAAGGGGCTGCCTTTTTTAAAAGCTGCTGTAAAGATCAAATAAATCATATTGTGAAAAATAAAGTACATAGGCAATATATAAGGACTATAATAAAGATAAAGTGGCTTTACCTTCACTCCCAATACATCTTACACTCCAACCATTATTTTACCAAATGCCTGCAGACAAAGAAGACAAGGACAGAGATGGCAGCAGTGGAAAAGGAGAGGAGCAAGAGAGGCCAGGCCACATCCACACCTGTGCAACCCCAGCAGTAGCCTTGACTGACATGCAAGGGTAACAACTGCCCTGCTCTTCTGAGCTTCCGCTCAACAGGACTGGGATATACCAGAGAGGAGAATTTATGGCACCCAATACCTAAACTCTTCTTGGAACCTTAAAAGGCAAATGGGAGGCGGAGCCAAGATGGCGGCGTGAGTAGAGCAGTGGAAATCTCCTCCCAAAAACACATAGAGCTATGAAAATATAACAAAGAAAAATCTTCCTAAAATAGAGACCACAGGACACAGGACAACATCCAGACCACATCCACACCTGCAAGAACCCAGCGCCTTGTGAAGGGGGTAAGATACAAGCCTCAGCCCGGCGGGACCCGAGTGCCCCTCCCCCCGGCTCCCGGCGGGTGGAGAGAAACCGGAGCGGTTTTTTTTTTTTTTTTTTTTTTTTTTTGGCGAGCGCTTTTTGGAAGCCTTAGAGGGACGGGCCCCCGTTGCTGGGGAGGCAGGGTGGCGGGACCGGTGAGGAGGTGCCTGGGAACGGCGCCGGAGGACAAAGAATATCCCGCGTTTCTCTCTGCGAGACCTGGGGGCGGGTGCCTGAGACCGGTGCCTGAGGACGGAGGAGGTCGCGCGTTTTTCCCTTTTTTTTTTTTTTTTTTTTCTCTTTTTGGCGAGCGCTTTTTGGAAGCCTTGAAGGGACGGGGACCCCAGTGCTAGGGAGGCACGGTGGCGGGACTGGTAAGCGGGTGGCTGGGACCGGCGCCTGAGGACAAAGAATATCCCCCGTTTTTCCCTGTGGTACCGGTGGGCGGGTGCCTGAGACCGGCACTTGAGGACAGAGGAAATCGCGCGTTTTTCCCCTTTTTTTTTTTCTCTTTTCTGCGAGTGCTTTTTGGAAGCCTAGAAGGGACAGGGACCCCGGTGCTAGGGAGGCAGGGTGGCGGGACTGGTGAGCGGGTGCCTGGGACCGGCACCTGAGGACAAAGAATATCCCGCATTTTTCCCTGTGGGACCGGTGGGTGGGTGCCTGAGACCAGCACCTGAGGACGGAAGAAATCGCGCGTTTTTCCCCTTTTTTTTCTCTCTTTTTGCCGAGTGCTTTTTGGAAGCCTTGAAGGGACAGGGACCCCGGTGCTAGGGAGGCAGGGCGGTGGGACTGGTGAGCGGGTGCCTGGGACCAGTGCCTGAGGACAAAGAATATTGAGCGTTCCTTCCCTGCGGGACCGGTGGGTGGGTGCTTTTTGGAAGCCTTGAAAGGACAGGGACCCTGGTGCTAGGGAGACAGGGCAGCAGGACCAGTGAGCGGGTGCCTGGGACCGGCACCTGAGGACAAAAAAAAAAAAAAAAAAAAAAAATCGCTTGTTTTTTCCTTTTTTTTCCTTTTTTTTTTTTCTCTTTCTTTCTGTTCCCTCTCTCATTGTTGCTGTTGTTGTTTTGGTTTGGAGAGTGCTTTTTGGAAATCTTAAAGGGGCAGGACAGGTGACTTAGACCAGAAGCAGGGAATCTGGGGATCTCTGGGCACTCTAACCCCCTGGGCAGCAGGGAGCACAGAGGCCCCTTACGGAGATAAATAGTCTCCTGGCTGCTCCCCCTCCAACGGGGTTCCACCATTTTGGAGGAACAGCCCCAGCCAGGCCAAGCCCACAGCAACAGCGGAGATAAACCCCAAAGCAACTGGGCAGGAAGCAGAAGCCCTGTCTGCGCACAGCTGCCCAGCACAAGCCACTAGAGGTCGCTATTCTCCCAGGAAAAGGCTACAAACCAACAAGAAGGGAAGCTCTTCCAGCGGTCACTTGTACCAGCTCTGCAAACTATCTCTATCACCATGAAAAGGCAAAACTACAGGCAGACAAAGATCACAGAGACAACACCTGAGAAGGAGACAGACCTAACTAGTCCTCCTGAAAAAGAATTCAAAATAAAAATCATGAACATGCTGACAGAGATGCAGAAAAAAATGCAAGAGCAATGGGATGAGATGCAGAGAAAAATGCAAGAGCAGTGGGATGAGATGCAGAGAAAAATGCAAGAGCAGTGGGATGAAGTCCGGAAGGAGATCACAGATGTCAGGAAAGAGATCACAGAAGTGAAACAATCCCTGGAAGGATTTATAAGCAGAATGGATAAGATGCAAGAGGCCATTGAAGGAATAGAAGCCAGAGAACAGGAACGTATAGAAGCTGACATAGAGAGAGATAAAAGGATCTCCAGGAATGAAACAACACTAAGAGAAATATGTGACCAATACAAAAGGAAAAACATTCGTATTATAGGGATACCAGAAGAGGAAGAAAGAGGAAAAGGGATAGAAAGTGTCTTTGAAGAAATAATTGCTGAAAACTTCCCCAAACTGGGGGAGGAAATAATCGAACAGACCATGGAATTATACAGAACCCCCAACAGAACGGATCCAAGGAGGACAACACCAAGACACATAATAATTAAAATGGCAAGGATCAAGGACAAGGAAAGAGTTTTAAAGGCAGCTAGAGAGAAACAGGTCACCTATAAAGGAAAACCAATCAGGCTAACATCAGACTTCTCAACAGAAACCCTACAGGCCAGAAGAGAATGGCATGATATACTTAATGCAATGAAACAGAAGGGCCTTGAACCAAGGATACTGTATCCAGCACGACTATCATTTAAATATGATGGTGGGATCAAACAATTCCCAGACAAGCAAAAGCTGAGGGAATTTGTTTCCCACAAACCACCTCTACAGGGCATCCTACAGGGACTGCTCTAGATGGGAGCACCCCTAAAAAGAGCACAGAACAAAACACACAACATATGAAGAATGGAGGAGGAGGAATAAGAAGGGAGAGAAGAAAAGAATCTCCAGACAGTGTATATAACAGCTCAATAAGCGAGCTAAGTTAGGCAGTAAGATACTAAAGAAGCTAACCTTGAACCTTTGGTAACCACGAATCTAAAGCCTGCAATGGCAATAAGTACATATCTTTCAATAGTCACCCTAAATGTAAATGGACTTAATGCACCAATCAAAAGACATAGAGTAATACAATGGATAAAAAAGCAAGACCCATCTATATGCTGCTTACAAGAAACTCACCTTAAACCCAAAGATAAGCATAGAATAGAAGTCGAGGGATGGAAAAACATATTTCAGGCAAACAACAGTGAGAAGAAAGCAGGGGTTGCAGTACTAATATCAGACAAAATAGACTTCAAAACAAAGAAAGTAACAAGAGATAAAGAAGGCCACTACATAATGATAAAGGGCTTAGTCCAACAAGAGGATATAACCATTCTAAATATATATGCACCCAATACAGGAGCACCAGCATATGTGAAGCAAATACTAACAGAACTAAAGAGGGAAATAGACTGCAATGCATTCATTGTAGGAGACTTCAACACACCACTCACCCCAAAGGATAGATCCACCGGGCAGAAAATAAGTAAAGACACACAGGCACTGAACAACACACTAGAACAGATGGACCTAACAGACATCTATAGAACTTTACATCCAAAAGCAACAGGATATACATTCTTCTCAAGTGCACATGGAACATTCTCCAGAATAGACCACATACTAGCTCACAAAAAGAGCCTCAGTAAATTCCACAATATTGAAATTCTACCAACCAATTTTTCAGACCACAAAGGTATGAAAGTAGAAATAAATTCTACAAAGAAAACAAAAAGGCTCACAAACACATGGAGGCTTAACAACATGCTACTAAATAATCAATGGATCAATGAACAAATCAAAATAGAGATCAAGGAATATATAGAAACAAATGACAACAACAACGCTAAGCCCCAACTTCTGTGGGATGCAGCGAAAGCAGTCTTAAGAGGAAAGTATATAGCAATCCAGGCACACTTGAAGAAGGAAGAACAATCCCAAATGAATAGTCTAACATCACAACTATTAAAACTGGAAAAAGAAGAACAAATGAGGCCTAAAGTCAGCAGAAGGAGGGACATAATAAAGATCAGAGAAGAAATAAACAAAATTGAGAAGAATAAAACAATAGCAAAAATCAACGAAACCAAGAGCTGGTTCTTTGAGAAAATAAACAAAATAGATAAGCCTCTAGCCCAACTTATTAAGAGAAAAAGAGAGTCAACACAAATCAACATAATCAGAAATGAGAATGGAAAAATCACGACAGACTCCACAGAAATACAAAGAATTATTAAAGACTACTATGAAAACCTATATGCCAACAAGCTGGAAAACCTAGAAGAAATGGACAACTTCCTAGAAAAATACAACCTCCCAAGACTGACCAAGGAAGAAACACAAAAGTTAAACAAACCAATTACAAGCAAAGAAATTGAAACAGTAATCAAAAAACTCCCCAAGAACAAAACCCCGGGGCCGGACGGATTTACCACGGAATTTTATCAGACACACAGAGAAGACATAATACCCATTCTCCTTAAAGTGTTCCACAAAATAGAAGAAGAGGGAATACTCCCAAACTCATTCTATGAAGCCAACATCACCCTAATACCAAAACCAGGCAAAGACCCCACCAAAAAAGAAAATTACAGACCAATATCCCTGATGAATGTAGATGCAAAAATACTCAATAAAATATTAGCAAACAGAATTCAACAGTATATCAAAAGGATCATACACCATGACCAAGTGGGGTTCATCCCAGGGATGCAAGGATGGTACAACATTCGAAAATCCATCAACATCATCCACCACATCAACAAAAAGAAAGACAAAAACCACATGATCATCTCCATAGATGCTGAAAAAGCATTTGACAAAATTCAACATCCATTCATGATAAAAACTCTCAGCAAAATGGGAATAGAGGGCAAGTACCTCAACATAATAAAGGCCATATATGATAAACCCACAGCCAGCATTATACTGAACAGCGAGAAGCTGAAAGCATTTCCACTGAGATCGGGAACCAGACAGGGATGCCCACTCTCCCCACTGTTATTTAACATAGTACTGGAGGTCCTAGCCACGGCAATCAGACAAAACAAAGAAATACAAGGAATCCAGATTGGTAAAGAAGAAGTTAAACTGTCACTATTTGCAGATGATATGATACTGTACATAAAAAACCCTAAAGACTCCACTCCAAAACTACTAGAACTGATATCGGAATACAGCAAAGTTGCAGGATACAAAATCAACACACAGAAATCTGTAGGTTTCCTATACACTAACAACGAATCAATAGAAAGAGAAATCAGGAAAACAATTCCATTCACCATTGCATCAAAAAGAATAAAATACCTAGGAATAAACCTAACCAAGGAAGTGAAAGACTTATACTCTGAAAACTACAAGTCACTCTTAAGAGAAATTAAAGGGGACACTAATAAATGGAAACTCATCCCATGCTCATGGCTAGGAAGAATTAATATTGTCAAAATGGCCATCCTGCCGAAAGCAATATACAAATTTGATGCAATCCCTCTCAAATTACCAGCAACATTCTTCAATGAATTGGAACAAATAATTCAAAAATTCATATGGAAACACCAAAGACCCCGAATAGCCAAAGCAATCCTGAAAAAGAAGAATAAAGTAGGGGGGATCTCACTCCCCAACTTCAAGCTCTACTACAAAGCCATAGTAATCAAGACAATTTGGTACTGGCACAAGAACAGAGCCACAGACCAGTGGAACAGATTAGAGACCCCAGAAATTAACCCAAACATATATGGTCAATTAATATTTGATAAAGGAGCCATGGACATACAATGGCAAAATGACAGTCTCTTCAACAGATGGTGCTGGCAAAACTGGACAGCTACATGTAGGAGAATGAAACTGGACCATTGTCTAACCCCATATACAAAGGTAAACTCAAAATGGATCAAAGACCTGAATGTAAGTCACGAAACCATTAAACTCTTGGAAAAAAACATAGGCAAAAACCTCTTAGACATAAACATGAGTGATCTCTTCTTGAACATATCTCCCCGGGCAAGGAAAACAACAGCAAAAATGAGCAAGTGGGACTACATTAAGCTGAAAAGCTTCTGTACAGCGAAAGACACCATCAATAGAAGAAAAAGGAACCCTACAGTATGGGAGAATATATTTGAAAATGACAGATCTGATAAAGGCTTGACGTCCAGAATATATAAAGAGCTCACATGCCTCAACAAACAAAAAACAAATAACCCAATTAAAAAATGGGCAGAGGAACTGAACAGACAGTTCTCCAAAAAAGAAATACAGATGGCCAAGAGACACATGAAAAGATGCTCCACATCACTAATTATCAGAGAAATGCAAATTAAAACTACAATGAGGTATCACCTCACACCAGTAAGGATAGCTGCCATCCAAAAGACAAACAACAACAAATGTAGGCGAGGCTGTGGAGAAAGGGGAACCCTCCTACACTGCTGGTGGGAATGTAAATTAGTTCAACCATTGTGGAAAGCAGTATGGAGGTGCATCAAAATGCTCAAAACAGACCTACCATTTGACCCAGGAATTCCACTCCTAGGAATTTACCCTAAGAACGCAGCAATCAAGTTTGAGAAAGACAGATGCACTCCTATGTTTATCGCAGCACTATTTACAATAGCCAAGAATTGGAAGCAACCTAAATGTCCATCTGTAGATGAATGGATAAAGAAGATGTGGTACATATACACAATGGAATACTACTCAGCCATAAGAAGTGGAAAAATCCAACCATTTGTAGCAACATGGATGGAGCTGGAGAGTATTATGCTCAGTGAAATAAGCCAAGCGGAGAAAGAGAAATACCAAATGATTTCACTCATCTGAGGAGTATAGGAACAAAGGAAAAACTGAAGGAACAAAACAGCAGCAGAATTACAGAATCCAAAAATGGACTAACAGGTACCAAAGGGAAAGGAACTGGGGAGGATGGGTGGGCAGGGAGGGATAAGGGGGGGGAAGAAGAAGGGGGGTATTAAGATTAGCATGCATGGGGGGGAGGGAGAAAGGGGAGGGTGGGCTGCACAACACAGAGAGGACAAGTAGTGACTCTACCACATTTTGCTAAGCTGATGGACAGTAACCGTAATGTGGTTGTTAGGGGGGACCTGATATAGGGGAGAGCATAGTAAACATAGTATTCTTCAGGTAAGTGTAGATTAAAAATTTAAAAAAAAAAAAGAAAGAAAGAAAGAAAAGGGGGATTACTCCTTAACAGGATAAAACTATTGGTAAATCAAAGATCAACGCATGCTTTAAATATCCTTAATGTTGATCACTTAAAGGGTGTCAGATGATCAGCTATGGAGGTACTCTTTTCTGATAATATTCCTTTCTCTTAATTAAAAAAAAAAAAAAAAAAAAAAAAAAGCAGTTACTGTGTGCTGACCTCCAATGAGTTCTGCACAGTGGTATAGAGGGCATGTCAAAGTGTGGGCAAAGGGTCTGTTTGTTTCTACGCAGAAGATCAAGGCCTAGCTTGGATACCCAGAAAATGAACTAAGATACGATATGAGGAGGAGCTTCCGGCATCAGCACTCTCTGGAGGACTCGTGCCGGGGGATGATCATCAAAAAGCCTCTACAGGGATCCGGACGATGCTGCGGTTGTGGCTGCATCCAGCCCACCGTCTCCTGGACTTGCCATAGGAATGAGGAGGGAGATGTCTAGGCTGGCATGTGCATACAGTGAGACAACGAATTTGACCGGATCTGTACTGTTGGAACTCAACCAGGAGTTGGGAGGGGTGCAAGTTGTAGCACCCCAAAATCTCATGACTATAGACTATCTATGGTTAAAAGAACATATGGGATGTGAACAGATCCCAGAAATGGGCTGCTTTAATTTGTCTGATGGTTCAAGTACAGTTGGAAAATATCCATCATATCATAGATAAATTTTCACAAATGCCTAGGGTGCCTAAATGGTTTTCTTGGCTTCACTGGAGATGGCTGGTAATTATAGATTTGCTTTGTTTATGTCACCGTATTCCTATTATGTTAATATGTGTGTGCAAATTAGTTAGTAGTTTAAAACCTATACATACTTAAGGTACTATACAAGAAGATATGTCAAAGAAATAATCAATCCTCCCAAGTTTCCTTCATATGCTACATCTATAGCTTTTCTTCTTCCTTCCTAATTACAAACCTTAAATAGAATTCGTGCCTCATATCGAATTTACCGAGTATCATAATTCCTCCAGGTGGTAAAGATACCTCGAGACAAGTGCTGGGCATAGAAGCAACAGGGCATAAATCTGCAAAGAAGTAAAAAGCTAACCTTTGCAAACAATATGGCTTCTCTCTCACTTACCAACTTTACATTTCCCTGTATGGCCGCGGAAGATGACTGGTTAGCCAGAGACGGGTAAGATTCCTCAAGGGAGGAACAACCTAAGACAGGCACAGTCGCAGGGGGGCCATCAGGTGAGAATTTGGGGATCAACAGAGGTGAGGCTCAGAACCTCACCCCCCCTGCTTTGAGAGAAATCTTCTGCATCCGTGGATGTCTTGCTGCCCTTGTCTAGCCTGGATTAATACTTAGTCCATAGGCACACACCTGATCATCTGATCATCTACATTTGCCTTCTTACAGCACTAAACTATGTTTTCTACCTTTATCTTGCATCTACCTACCACTTCAGCATTTTATCAAAAATAAAAATAATAATAATAATAGGAGAAATGTGGGATCAACATATAAATCAAGTACAAAAATCAAATGAATATTCATATTTGACCTGATGGTTTATAGGTCATATTGCATGATCAAAACCGAAAGTTTCTGTGATGAATGCCCTTGTACTGTTCACCATGTAAGAATTTATTCACTCTGTAAGAATTCGTTCACCATGTAAGAACTTGTTCATTATGCTTCAGAAGATTGGAGACTGACGAGAATTAGGCTTGAGATGGATTAATGATTGTACATTGAGCATTGACCCCCCTATACTGAATTTTATTGTTGTTAACAACCATTTGATCAATAAATATGAGAGATGCCCTCTCAAAAAAAAAAAAAAAAAAAAAGGCAAATGGATTTCAGGGAATACCCAGGGCATGGTTATGCCACCCATATTATCCACAAGTTATAAGAGAGAGAAGTTCAATACCAATGCACTCTGCCTAGTGCATGACATCTATTCAGGTGGCCATCTTTCATAGACTGCTTTACAGACAAAACAGCATTGAATAAGGGTTGTTCCCTTGACCCTCAAAAGAATTTAGCTATACAAGATATTTCACTTCTTAAGCAGTCTCTAGCTCTGACTCAAGGAGTGGAGGCCAGGGTCTGGATTCCTTTACCTCTAATCCCAATTCACTGAATGAAAAGTCAGATTCTCTGCCACTACAGCTTCTAAGAAACTGCACGATTTGTTTTCCAATGAGTGCTCGTGCCCAATTAATACACAACAGTGGGACATGTGTGAAGAAGTTCATACATAAAATCGTTATGTATTACTGTAATTACAAGTACTATTTCTGAAGAATATCTGATGTTCCTTATTAACCAATATTAAGTAATGATCACTAACATTTTCTCTACTACATAAGGATTTCAGCTCCATGTGATATAAAAAATAACTTTTCAAATATTTTAACAGTGACCTTTGATAAATGAAGTCCTGTCATGAAAATGATTCAGAGATCTGAGGACCTGTTTCTGGAGCACAAAAAAGCTGTTATTTTTTTATGCCACCTGCCAAATAGGTTGCCCAGCATATTTTTACTGTTGTACACAGCCAACCGAGCTGTGGTGCTGTTTAACCATTTCCCTGGCTCAGCCTCCTTTGCTTTCACCCAGGTTTTGGGAACACAGAGAAGGGAAATATTGGAAAACTTTGCATACTTAGCCTAAAGTCTCACTACATAGTAAAAGACAATTTTAATATTTCTGTCCAACCAATTCCCTCCCTTTGGATGGCTTTCATAGTACTCTGACTTTCTTCATTACAACATGAAGACACAGTAAGACAATAATACCAGGTTTTGCAATAGAGGGAATTGTCTTCATGAACACCATTCCAGCTCTCAGTGTCTTACATATATAAAGTAATATGACGCATATCACATGTATTCTGTAACACACCCTGAAGCACCTGATAATCAGACACACTTCTGCAAAGAAACATATAAAAAGTTTACCTAAATGGGATAAAGATTATAAATAGCCTCTCTTCAATACAAATGAGTTTTGCCACAAAATGAATTTTGACTCCAAAAAATATTGGTAAGAAAAGCTTTTTGAATATCAGCATTAAGGATAAAGGGGTGTTGACCTGTATGATTGATAATCACCTCCTAGTAGGTTACCTAAAAGGACTAGTTTTTAACTGTGCTATACCTGAAGATAGCGCTAAAAAAGCTACTGTGAAAATTGAAAAAGGAAGAAAGGAGAGAAGTGAGTTTTAAGGGCACCTAATATGAATGACAACTAAAATTAGGTGATTGATACTGTACAATTACACTATTTCATTCTAAAAGCACATCACTTTAGGAAACAACAATGGATAATAAAAGGGGGGAAACAGCACAATTGTGGTGTCTTTAACATAAACATTAGAGATACTAACTCAGAATTAACCAAACCTCACTCCATCAGAAACTGTCTACCATATAGTTAAAGTAATTATTAACATTCAGGCTGCTCTTTCCAAAAACTAGTCATTCATTCATTTAAGAAAAAAGTAAGGTTAATTAAAAGGATATTTCCTTAAAACAATCTATTATCATCATGGTCTGGGGACAAGCAAATATTTGATATTTTTGAGTCACCAGTCTTACCTCCTCCCTCCAAGTTTAGCAATTCAACTTTAAAAGATTTTTCCAATTCAGGTATAAAATTATCAGTGATGTTAACAGAAATGTATTTATATCTTTCTCCTGGTTGAAATTCTAAGGTACCAGCCACACTCTGAAATACAAATAAAAGATTCATCATTAGATTATAGTTATTCTGTATATGAATGCACAAAATGAAGTCTTCTCCATGCCCCAGACTGATATACTGAAAAATAACATAACTAAAATATAAAATTGAAAACACTTAAGTGAATACAAATAGTGCTCGATATAAAGTTTAAACAAATATTCTCAAACTAAATAAAGTATATGGATTTTTATTTCTCTTATTGCCTATTCATCAAAAAAGTACTCAAAGCAAATGAAAAATCTAAATAGGTAATATCCACAAATTTCTAAATTAATTCAATGATGTGCAAAGAACTCTCCTGACCAAGTACATTTCAAACTATTCAAATTATATCATTGAGTGATTTAAATATTCAATGCATAATACTGCCATTTTCATTCTGACAATTTTTTCAAGCAATAATAAATATCAGTCTATTGGGCATTAACCTTTCCCTGATTATACTTGATACAGATTCACCATCAGAAAAGTTCACATACAACAAGAAAAACAAAAAGTTACTTAAATTACAAGTCTTAAAACCCTTTTTCTCCTATTCTCTCTTATATGAGCATTTTTACCTCAATTCATTTATAATTTTTTAAATTTCTCTAGTGGTAGGTGTGTGGACAACTGTATTTCATCTTGTGGAGCTACTAGTGATCTTAAAGCTAAATTGAGGAACCCAAGTACCATCTCACTTATTCATTCATACATTAACTTTTTAAAATATTTATCAAACACATTGCATGTGCACACTATCACCTTAGATGCTTGGGATTTGAAAACAAGCAAGACAAATCTCTAGCCCCATGGAGAACATTCCAGAAGGAGTGTTAGGCATGTAATAAAATAATTTGAATAGAATAACTGCTTTACAAGGTGTACATTTAGATCAAGAGTAATTAACTTTGCCTAGAGAATAGTTGTCAGTGGAACAATTCTACAAGTTTTAACAACAGAAATCACATTTGACTGCTACAGGAAACCATCTTACTTGACCTTAACAAGATCTTACACAGTTAGCCATTTCTTCTTCAGGAAACATGTTCTTCTCTGGTATTCCATATCACACTCCTATTTTTCCTACCTTTCTAGCTCACCCATTCTGAGATTCTTTACCTATTTAACATTGTCCTGATGCCTTCTAAAAACTGTTGTTCATCAGACTCTCTCTAGACAAGGCTAGCGTATACTAGGCTTTTAATACTACTTACATGCTCCCAATTCCCAAATTTCTATCTCCAGCCCCTAATAACTTAATTTGGATCTTAATACCTATTTAAAAGTTTTCTTATAATTTCTGTCAGAATTTTTAATTCATGATCTTCCCTTAAAATCTATGCATTGCCCAATCCTTTCCACAGCAGTAAATTAAATTGTAAAACAGCAAGTTGCTTATGCCCAGAACCAGGGAGTCACTTTGATACCCGTCTGCTTAACACTAACAATCTTCAAATTCTGCCATTTTCACTGTTAAATATTTCTTGAGCTCACTTACTTCTTTTCATCTACACTATTATGTGCTTGCCCCAGGATACTATCACCTCTTGCCTTGTTCCACAGAATGAACTCCTTACTGGTCTTTCTGTATCAAGTGCCTATGTCTTCTAATCCACTCTGCACAGTTTAGCCTAATGACCTTTTATAAATATGTTAACACCTTTCAGTTACTTCTCCTTTGTTTCTAAAATAAAAGCCACAACATGTAGCATGATCCCTAAGGCTCAGGATGCACCAGTCCGTGTACATTTTATCTTTTATCTCCACACCTGGCTCTCCAAGTTCCAGAAACATTGGTCTCTCTGTTCTTTCCGACAACCTGTGCTCCTCCCTACATTAAAGCCATCTTACTATTTCACTCATGCCATTCTACTAGTCTCAAGTAATTCTTCCCCCTTCATTGAATTTGCTAGTTTTCCCCTACTTAAACTTCAGAGCCTAGCAGAGATATCACTTGCCCTCCTCCTTAGCCACCCAGACTATGTCAATACCCACCCCTCCCCCAAAGTACCAACTCTGAACATTTCCCTCAACCATGATTCAGTCATTAATTAGTGTTTAATATCACTCTTCAGAGCTGGAAGTAAGCCCTTAGCAGAGGGAGCATCTGTACCTTGGTTTATGAGAAGCAGGTTAAAAACAGTGGTATCTGATACTCAAATTGTCTCCTCTTCTGCAAATGATCCCTCCTGGTATTTCCGCTCCATCCCCCCAGCAAATACATGCACATATACTCACATACACAGCCTAAAAACCCAGACTTGTACGCTAACACAGAACAAACAGAACTGAAGCATCACAGACAAGCGGTGATGTTAGACATCATAGACAAGAAGGCAAGTTAATGAGGTTTTTAGGGACAAGCAAACATAATTGGTTCTAAGTGGGAACAGGTCCCAACAGGCCATCTGAGCACCCCTGGAAAGCCTCATAACTGTCTCCAATGGTTACTAGCTTTCTGACAGTCATGAAAGATGGCTGTGTAGGTTTTTTGTTTTAATTATTAAAGAAAATGATAATCCAACTGGAGATTGAGGGTGTTCATACTACCTAGAAACTGAAGACCATCAAGTTTAAGGACTGAAGTATTTTTTTAAGAAAATGCAGAGAAATAATACTAAGCCATGTTGAAATGTCTTGTGGAATATATTACATACCAACTAATTCAAAACCCAAGAAATGTCAAGGTGAGAGAAAGGTAACTTGCCCAAGAAAAAGAGTTTGAGAAAGAAGAAATCTGAGTAAATTTTGCTAACTGGATTATAGCCAGATTAACTGAAATCTATTCAAGGTTTCTGAAGTTCAGCTAAAAAAGTATATACAAATCACTGAAAATGCACCATTATGTGTGTCTTACTAGAAAGAAGGGGAAAAACAGGAAAGCTAGTGTTAAATTTAAAGAAAAAGACTCTTTAGAAAAACAGAAATGTTGAAGGTTATAAAATACTCCCTAAAAAGTATAGCTGAGGGGAAATGAGTATTTGCATAATATGAGTATTGCTGATAATAAGCACAAGTAGTGGTTACTAAGTGTTACTTTGTAGGCACCATATACAGTACACAACACTTCAATGCTGCCATTAACCCTCGGAGTGATCCTACCCGGTAGATTATTATCTCTCTCTTATTATCTCTTCCTTACTGAGATTAGGAAGATTGAGTCTCCCAAGGCCACACATTGAGCAGATGGGTTTAAATCCAGTTCTGTCCAGTTACAAATTCTAAGCCTTTTTTTTTTTTTTTTTTTTTGCCAGTACCATGCTGCTCTCACATGGAGAAAAATAATTAAAATTGAGAAGAGATGTCTGGTGACAAATGGTAACTACACTTACTGTGGTGAAGATTTTATAAAGTATATAAATTGTCTAATCACTAAGTTGTGACTAGTCTAAAATACTTTAGTCCTTAGACTGATGGTCTTCAGTTTCTAGGTAGTCTGAACACCCCCAATCTTCAGTTGGATTATCATTTTCTATAATAATTAAAAAACCTACACCCCTATCCTCATGATTATCAGAAAGCTAATACTGATGGAGTTCTGTACTCCTGAAACTAATATAATATTGTATATCAACTATACTTCAATTTTAAAATTTTTTATTAAAAAAAGATAGGGACATAATTTCTTCATAATTTTAGTTTTGTTTGATGGACAATTTTGGTTTTGTTAAAACAAGTGAGAAACATAACTTTACATATCTGATCAAAAGCTGTAACATTAAAATAACACAAATGAAACCTATGACACATATAAACTACAAGAGAAATCAGTAGGACAGCTATTTAAGTGACAGGCTTCAAGACTGTAGTACTTTATGTAAATTTAAAAGTTGTAATGCCATCAGTGCTTATTTTCCTTGTTTAGCATGTCCCGGGACAGTGCAAATCCCTTCCAACCCTCCCAGAGGACTGTGTCTGTTTTATAAATGCAAACATTGCTTCAAAAGGAGCAAGGGATTTAATACCTGGTAGTCCTCAGGACTGAATGCTGTCAGGGACACTGTTCTAAATTCTGCCGTAACCCTCCCCAGGAGTCCCTGTGCGCGGACGATCAATAACCTAGCTTCCCCATCTTCCTCCTGCACAGTGATGTGCGGAATGCTGCTTGCAGGCAGGGTCATCGTGTCCTCAGGCTGGGGAGGCAGCCCTGTGGAGAACTGCAGCAAGCCTGGGAGATACAAAGAGAGGCAGGGCGTCTTGCGCCAGTTATCTGTGGAAGAATTTCTTATTCATTTGAAACAATCTTACACAATTACTCTGATCATCAGGATAAAACTCTGAGAGCTTTTACACAGAACAGACTTTTAGTGAAGACTTGATAAACATGCTTTTGACATGGAACGCATTAATAGTTTTCAGAATGTTGAAAGTTTAAATGATAGTTTCCCTTGTCTCTACCCAAAGAAAGTTTCCTTCCTTTTTTACTTTTTTTACAGAGGTATCAACAAAAAGAATGGTGATGGAGTTTTAAAATATATGCACTATGAAACATTTACTCATATTTGACTCTCAAATTCATTTTTAAACTTACAGCAGTATATGACTAATGGCACCTAAAAGGATTTCCAACACACTTTTAAAAAATAACTGAAAATCAGAGTTGAACAGCCTGCCAGGTTTTCTATACAGACCTCTCAATAGATGTTTTTGCTTTGTTCCTACCAAAGAACTTCTCCTTTTCAATGTAGAGAACAGTCTCAATTTATTAGGACAAACATCTAAGACGGTTCCCTAATTGAGAATGTTATCACTTTTTGGCATAAACCAAAAAGAAATTAAAATAAACAGTGATGATTCCACTTCTTGAAGCTTAATAAAGTATAAATGCCAAAGTACTTCAATTAGTTAGGTGTTCACATATCACAATAGGATAATTTTTAAAATAAAAAAATGTGATACCATGAAGAGAAATACTTTTTCCATTTTAAATTATCTTCATATAATTTTCAAAATATATACGAACTTCAGAAAGTAATCTTCATTTTTTCCTTTATAAGCAATATCCCTCAAAATGGCAGCTTACAGGTTCAAGAGCTTACAAGTCAGAGAGTCCAAAGGTGGTCTGCTTCAATTATTTGCAATAAAGACCTTAAGAGGTTCTCAACAAGACCAAGTAGTCCCGGAGCTGAGTGTATAAAAGTGTTGGGTTACCGTATGGATGATCACTAGCTTTGACGGTGATATCTGTCACTTCCTTTTCAGGATCTATGCTTGCACCACTGGTGGGAGTTGAACCTAGTTTCCCATCTCCAGGAATTGCAGAAACCAATGTCACACGGAAATATTCACTAAGTTCAGGAATATCATCATCAAGAACATATATATTCAGGACCTATAAATATAAAAATCCAGAGGCATTAGGCACTGAGACATATAGAAATTATTTTATCACTTACTGGAAGAAAACAGCCAATTAAATTATATTTCATTGAAGTTACTATTTAATGTGACTTATTTCTACACAAACATTAAAACCCAAAGGAAGAGAGATCTGAGAAAGTAATTCTTTAAACAATAATGGGTACTAAGCAGTAACATTTTCTCTAAATATCATGTTAATATCATGCCATATATAACATTGACATATTATATATATCTGTCAATATTATATCATATATTCTTTGTACCAAAAACAGTGGTATTACCAACTTCCCGGTACTGAGTTCCTAACTTAGGAACTCGTGCTCCCTGAGAGGATGTGGCAGGGTAGTAGGAAAGGGCAACATACGTGACTAGTTCCTGACTAAGGAAAGCCTGACATACTTACCATAGCATTTTACAAAACAGATTCACAATAGGTCTCAGAATTCTGACATCAGCATGAAAGAATGAGGCACACAGGGAACTACAATTAGATAACTAAGGCTGGAGTGGGAGAAAAGGCTGGGTGGTATCAGGAGTCAAAACATAGGAACCTTTTACGTTGTCATAAAAAAAAAATGCTCCATGGAGTGGAGCAAAATTAAAGAATCATAAGCAGGAGACTAACAAAATGAGAATTCTTAGAATAAATACCATGGCAGGGTAAATGGAGTGGAGAGAGCAAGAAAGGATGTTATGGGCTCAGTTAGGAGATGACTACCCAGACATAATGAAATCTTGAACTAATGCAGGGACAGTGGAGATGAATAAAAATAGATGGATTTGAGATTTGTTCTGGAGATCGAAGAAGACCCAGGCATTGATGACCACTTAGTGGAGGGAGTAAGGAGAAAGGAAGGAAGAGTACCTTCCTGGTTTCCCCAAGAAGGAGGATGAGGACAGCCTGAAACAAACTCTCACTCCAAATGCAATCTCCCAAACACTAGTGATTGGGCCTAAAGGCAGCTGAAGAACTTCTTGCAAGTGTAGGTTTTCTATTTTGGATTCAGTAGGTCTGAGGTAGACTATGAATTGGTTTTAATGTTCACTCTATCAGACTTTTAATTAAGAAAGGAATGCATGGCACAGCCAATGTGCTCAGAGAAGTGTAAAAATGACACCTACTACTACCCAAATCATGTCATTTTTCTTGAATTAAAAAGAATAATGAGCAGTCTGAAGATTTAAAATGTCTTGCTCCTAGAAAGGAAGCTGACAATGTTGCCAAAACATCAAGATATACATTAAAAATCATAAACAGAATTCTTAAAAGCTTTGAAGCATATCAAAGTAATAATTTGTTTTAGTGAAATGAAGAGTTTGAAACTGAAGATCTTTTCAAGGCATAAAAAAATGTATTTTAACAGTAATAGGGGGCGGAGCCAGGATGGCGGCGTGAGTAGAGCAGTGGAAATCTCCTCCCAAAAACACATAGAGCTATGAAAATATAACAAAGAAAAATCTTCCTAAAATAGAGACCACAGGACACAGGACAACATCCAGACCACATCCACACCTGCAAGAACCCAGTGCCTTGCGAAGGGGAGTGCTTTTTGGAAGTCTTAAAGGGGCAGAACAGGTCACTTAGACCAGAGGCAGGGAATCTGGGGATCCCTGGGCACTCTAACCCCCTGGGCAGCAGGGAGCACAGAGACCCCTTACGGAGATAAATAGCCTCCCAGCCACTCCCACTCCAACGGAGCTCCACCATTTTGGAGAAACAGCCCCAGCCAGGCCAAGCCCACAGCAACAGCGGAGATAAACCCCAAAGCAACTGGGCAGGAAGCAGAAGCCCTGTCTGCGCACAGCTGCCCAGCACAAGCAACTAGAGGTCGCTATTCTCCCAGGAAAAGGCTACAAACCAACAAGAAGGGAAGCTCTTCCAGCGGTCACTTGTACCAGCTCTGCAAACTATATCTATCACCATGAAAAGGCAAAACTACAGGCAGACAAAGATCACAGAGACAACACCTGAGAAGGAGACAGACCTAACTAGTCCTCCTGAAAAAGAATTCAAAATAAAAATCATGAACATGCTGACAGAGATGCAGAGAAAAATGCAAGAGCAATGGGATGAGATGCAGAGAAAAATGCAAGAGCAGTGGGATGAGATGCAGAGAAAAATGCAAGAGCAGTGGGAAGAAGTCCGGAAGGAGATCACAGATGTCAGGAAAGAGATCACAGAAGTGAAACAATCCCTGGAAGGATTTATAAGCAGAATGGATAAGATGCAAGAGGCCATTGAAGGAATAGAAGCCAGAGAACAGGAACGTATAGAAGCTGACATAGAGAGAGATAAAAGGATCTCCAGGAATGAAACAACACTAAGAGAAATATGTGACCAATACAAAAGGAATAACATTTGTATTATAGGGATACAAGAAGAGGAAGAAAGAGGAAAAGGGATAGAAAGTGTCTTTGAAGAAATAATTGCTGAAAACTTCCCCAAACTGGGGGAGGAAATAATCAAACAGACCATGGAATTACACAGAACCCCCAACAGAAAGGATCCAAGGAGGACAACACCAAGACACATAGTAATTAAAATGGCAAGGATCAAGGACAAGGAAAGAGTTTTAAAGGCAGCTAGACAGAAAAAGGTCACCTATAAAGGAAAAACAATCAGGCTAACATCAGATTTCTCAACAGAAACCCTACAGGCCAGAAGAGAATGGCATGATATACTTAATGCAATGAAACAGAAGGGCCTTGAACCAAGGATACTGTATCCAGCACGACTATCATTTAAATATGATGGTGGGATTAAACAATTCCCAGACAAGCAAAAGCTGAGGGAATTTGCTTCCCACAAACCACCTCTACAGGGCATCCTACGGGGACTGCTCTAGATGGGAGCACCCCTAAAAAGAGCACAGAACAAAACACCCAACATATGAAGAATGGAGGAGGAGGAATAAGAAGGGAGAGAAGAAAAGAATCTCCAGACAGTGTATATAACAGCTCAACAAGCGAGCTAAGTTAGGCAGTAAGATACTAAAGAAGCTAACCTTGAACCTTTGGTAACCACGAATCTAAAGCCTGAAATGGCAATAAGTACATATCTCTCAATAGTCACCCTAAATGTAAATGGACTTAATGCACCAATCAAAAGACACAGAGTAATAGAATGGATAAAAAAGCAAGACCCATCTATATGCTGCTTACAAGAAACTCACCTTAAACCCAAAGATAAGCATAGACTAAAAGTCAAGGGATGGAAAAACATATTTCAGGCAAACAACAGTGAGAAGAAAGCAGGGGTTGCAGTACTAATATCAGACAAAATAGACTTCAAAACAAAGAAAGTAACAAGAGATAAAGAAGGCCACTACATATGATAAAGGGCTCAGTCCAACAAGAGGATATAACCATTCTAAATATATATGCACCCAATACAGGAGCACCAGCATATGTGAAGCAAATACTAACAGAACTAAAGAGGGAAATAGACTGCAATGCATTCATTGTAGGAGACTTCAACACACCACTCACCCCAAAGGATAGATCCACCGGGTAGAAAATAAGTAAAGACACACAGGCACTGAACAACACACTAGAACAGATGGACCTAATAGACATCTATAGAACTCTACATCCAAAAGCAAGAGGATATACATTCTTCTCAAGTGCACATGGAACATTCTCCAGAATAGACGACATACTAGCTCACAAAAAGAGCCTCAGTAAATTCCAAAATATTGAAATTCTACCAACCAATTTTTCAGACCACAAAGGTATGAAAGTAGAAATAAATTCTACAAAGAAAACAAAAAGGCTCACAAACACATGGAGGCTTAACAACATGCTACTAAATAATCAATGGATCAATGAACAAATCAAAATAGAGATCAAGGAATATATAGAAACAAATGACAACAACAACACTAAGCCCCAACTTCTGTGGGATGCAGCGAAAGCAGTCTTAAGAGGAAAGTATATAGCAATCCAGGCACACTTGAAGAAGGAAGAACAATCCCAAATGAATAGTCTAACATCACAATTATTAAAACTGGAAAAAGAAGAACAAAGGAGGCCTAAAGTCAGCAGAAGGAGGGACATAATAAAGATCAGAAAAGAAATAAACAAAATTGAGAAGAATAAAACAATAGCAAAAATCAACGAAACCAAGAGCTGGTTCTTTGAGAAAATAAACAAAATAGATAAGCCTCTAGCCCAACTTATTAAGAGAAAAAGAGAGTCAACACAAATCAACATAATCAGAAATGAGAATGGAAAAATCACGACAGACTCCACAGAAATACAAAGAATTATTAAAGATACTATGAAAACCTATATGCCAACAAGCTGGAAAACCTAGAAGAAATGGACAACTTCCTAGAAAAATACAACCTCCCAAGACTGACCAAGGAAGAAACACAAAAGTTAAACAAACCAATTACAAGCAAAGAAATTGAAACAGTAATCAAAAAACTACCCAAGAACAAAACCCCGGGGCCGGACGGATTTACCTCGGAATTTTATCAGACACACAGAGAAGACATAATACCCATTCTCCTTAAAGTGTTCCACAAAATAGAAGAAGAGGGAATACTCCCAAACTCATTCTATGAGGCCAACATCACCCTAATACCAAAACCAGGCAAAGACCCCACCAAGAAAGAAAATTACAGACCAATATCCCTGATGAATGTAGATGCAAAAATACTCAATAAAATATTAGCAAACAGAATTCAACAGTATATCAAAAAGATCATACACCATGACCAAGTGGGGTTCATCCCAGGGTTGCAAGGATGGTACAACATTTGAAAATCCATCAACATCATCCACTACATCAACAAAAAGAAAGACAAAAACCACATGATCATCTCCATAGATGCTGAAAAAGCATTTGACAAAATTCAACATCCATTCATGATAAAAACTCTCAGCAAAATGGGAATAGAGGGCAAGTACCTCAACATAATAAAGGCCATATATGATAAACCCACAGCCAGCATTATACTGAACAGCGAGAAGCTGAAAGCATTTCCACTGAGATCGGGAACCAGACAGGGATGCCCACTCTCCCCACTGTTATTTAACATAGTACTGGAGGTCCTAGCCACGGCAATCAGACAAAACAAAGAAATACAAGGAATCCAGATTGGTAAAGAAGAAGTTAAACTGTCACTATTTGCAGATGATATGATACTGTACATAAAAAACCCTAAAGACTCCACTCCAAAACTACTAGAACTGATATCGCAATACAGCAAAGTTGCAGGATACAAAATTAACACACAGAAATCTGTAGCTTTCCTATACACTAACAACGAATCAATAGAAAGAGAAATCAGGAAAACAATTCCATTCACCATTGCATCAAAAAGAATAAAATACCTAGGAATAAACCTAACCAAAGAAGTGAAAGACTTATACTCTGAAAACTACAAGTCACTCTTAAGAGAAATTCAAGGGGACACTAATAAATGGAAACTCATCCCATGCTCATGGCTAGGAAGAATTAATATCGTCAAAATGGCCATCCTGCCCAAAGCAATATACAGATTTGATGCAATCCCTCTCAAATTACCAGCAACATTCTTCAATGAATTGGAACAAATAATTCAAAAATTCATATGGAAACACCAAAGACCCTGAATAGCCAAAGCAATCCTGAAAAAGAAGAATAAAGTAGGGGGGATGTCACTCCCCAACTTCAAGCTCTACTACAAAGCCATAGTAATCAAGACAATTTGGTACTGGCACAAGAACAGAGCCACAGACCAGTGGAACAGATTAGAGACCCCAGAAATTAACCCAAACATATATGGTCAATTAATATTTGATAAAGGAGCCATGGACATACAATGGGGAAATGACAGTCTCTTTAACAGATGGTGCTGGCAAAACTGGACAGCTACATGTAGGAGAATGAAACTGGACCATTGTCTAACCCCATATACAAAGGTAAACTCAAAATGGATCAAAGACCTGAATGTAAGTCATGAAACCATTAAACTCTTGGAAAAAAACATAGGCAAAAACCTCTTAGACATAAACATGAGTGAGCTCTTCTTGAACATATCTCCCCGGGCAAGGAAAACAACAGCAAAAATGAGCAAGTGGGACTACATTAAGCTGAAAAGCTTCTGTACAGCGAAAGACACCATCAATAGAAGAAAAAGGAACCCTACAGTATGGGAGAATATATTTGAAAATGACAGATCCGATAAAGGCTTGACGTCCAGAATATATAAAGAGCTCACACGCCTCAACAAACAAAAAACAAATAACCCAATTAAAAAATGGGCAGAGGAACTGAACAGACAGTTCTCCAAAAAAGAAATACAGATGGCCAAGAGACACATGAAAAGATGCTCCACATCGCTAATTATCAGAGAAATGCAAATTAAAACTACAATGAGGTATCACCTCACACCAGTAAGGATAGCTGCCATCCAAAAGACAAACAACAACAAATGTTGGTGAGGCTGTGGAGAAAGGGGAACCCTCCTACACTGCTGGTGGGAATGTAAATTAGTTCAACCATTGTGGAAAGCAGTATGGAGGTTCATCAAAATGCTCAAAACAGACCTACCATTTGACCCAGGAATTCCACTCCTAGGAATTTACCCTAGGAACGCAGCAATCAAGTTTGAGAAAGACAGATGTGCACACTCCTATGTTTATCGCAGCACTATTTACAATAGCCAAGAATTGGAAGCAACCTAAATGTCCATCGGTAGATGAATGGATAAAGAAGATGTGGTACATATACACAATGGAATACTACTCAGCCATAAGAAGTGGAAAAATCCAACCATTTGCAGCAACATGGATGGAGCTGGAGAGTATTATGCTCAGTGAAATAAGCCAAGCGGAGAAAGAGAAATACCAAATGATTTCACTCATCTGAGGAGTATAGGAACAAAGGAAAAACTGAAGGAACAAAACAGCAGCAGAATTACAGAACCCAAAAATGGACTAACAGGTACCAAAGGGAAAGGAACTGGGGAGGATGGGTGGGCAGGGAGGGATAAGGGGGGGGAAGAAGAAGGGGGGTATTAAGATTAGCATGCATGGGGGGAGGGAGAAAGGGGAGGGTGGGCTGCACAGCACAGACAGGACAAGTAGTGACTCTCCAACATTTTGCTAAGCTGATGGACAGTAACCGTAATGTGGTTGTTAGGGGGGACCTGATATAGGGGAGAGCATAGTAAACATAGTATTCTTCATGTAAGTGTAGATTAAAAATTAAAAAAAAAAAAAAAAGAAAAGAAAGAAAGAAAGAAAAGGGGGATTACTCCTTAACAGGATAAAACTATTGGTAAATCAAAGATCAACGCATGCTTTAAATATCCTTAATGTTGATCACTTAAAGGGTGTCAGATGATCAGCTATGGAGGTACTCTTTTCTGATAATATTCCTTTCTCTTAATTAAAAAAAAAAAAAAAAAGCAGTTACTGTGTGCTGACCTCCAATGAGTTCTGCACAGTGGTATAGAGGGCATGTCAAAGTGTGGGCAAAGGGTCTTTTTGTTTCTATGCAGAAGATCAAGGCCTAGCTTGGATACCCAGAAAATGAACTAAGATACGATATGAGGAGGAGCTTCCGGCATCAGCACTCTCTGGAGGACTTGTGCCGGGGGATGATCATCAAAAAGCCTCCACAGGGATCCGGACGATGCTGCGGTTGTGGCTGCATCCAGCCCACCGTCTCCTGGACTTGCCATAGGAATGAGGAGGGAGATGTCTAGGCTGGCATGTGCATACAGTGAGACAACGAATTTGACTGGATCTGTACTGTTGGAACTCAACCAGGAGTTGGGAGGGGTGCAAGTTGTAGCACTCCAAAATCTCATGACTATAGACTATCTATGGTTAAAAGAACATATGGGATGTGAACAGATCCCAGAAATGGGCTGCTTTAATTTGTCTGATGGTTCAAGTACAGTTGGACAATATCCATCATATCATAGATAAATTTTCACAAATGCCTAGGGTGCCTAAATGGTTTTCTTGGCTTCACTGGAGATGGTTGGTAATTATAGATTTGCTTAGTTTATGTCACCGTATTCCTATTATGTTAATATGCGTGCGCAATTTAGTTAGTAGTTTAAAACCTATACATGCCTAAGGTACTCTACAAGAAGATATGTCAAAGAAATAATCAATCCTCCCATGTTTCCTTCATATGCTACATCTATATAGCTTTTCTTCTTCCTTCCTAATTACAACCCTTAAATAGAATTCGTGCCTCATATCGAATTTACCGAGTATCATAATTCCTCCAGGTTGTAAAGATACCTCGAGACAAGTGCTGGGCATAGAAGCCACAAGGCATAAATCTGCAAAGAAGTAAAAAAGCTAACCTTTGCAAACAATATGGCTTCTCTCTTACTTACCAACTTTACATTTCCCTGTATGGCCCCGGACGATGACTGGTTAGCCAGAGACGGGTAAGATTCCTCAAGGGAGGAACAACCTAAGACAGGCACAGTTGCAGGGGGGCCATCAGGTGAGTTGGGGATCAACAGAGGTGAGGCTCAGAACCTCACCCCCCCTGCTTTGAGGGAAATCTTCTGCATCCGTGGATGTCTTGCTGCCCTTGTCTAGCCTGGATTAATACTTAGTCCATAGGCACACACCTGATCATCTGATCATCTACATTTGCCTTCTTACAGCACTAAACTATGTTTTCTACCTTTATCTTGCATCTACCTACCACTTCATCATTTTATTAAAAATAAAAATAATAATAATAATAGGAGAAATGTGGGATCAACATATAAATCAAGTACAAAAATCAAACGAATATTCATATTTGACCTGATTGTTTATAGGTCATATTGCATGATCAAAACCGAAAGTTTCTGTGATGAATGCCCTTGTACTGTTCACCATGTAAGAATTTATTCACTATGTAAGAATTCGTTCACCATGTAAGAACTTGTTCGTTATGCTTCAGAAGATTGGAGACTGACGAGAATTAGGCTTGAGATGGATTAATGATTGTACATTGAGCGTTGACCCCCCTATACTGAATTTTATTGTTGTTAACAACCATTTGATCAATAAATATGAGAGATGCCCTCTCAAAAAAAAAAAAAATGTATTTTACATGGTGACTCATACACAAAACAGTATTTACCTTTATTTACTACATGCTATACATTCTATTTCTATTCTATTTAAAATCTTAGTCATAACTCAATTGATTTCATAATCAATGGGTCATTTAAAAAATCTTGAAAAACACATTTCCAGTGTACTTCCCTGTACTGCGCGCGCGCGCACACACACACACCTTTCAGACTCCCTTGCAGCTGCAATCTAGATGTGATTGTTAAGTATATTCAGTTAGATGCATTCCCCAGATACATGAAAGATAGTAGCAAACTGAGGCCACCTTTCTGTTGTTTGGGTTGGAAAGCACAGCCAGGAAGCATTAGCAGACATCTCAGTATCCAGTCAGTATCCATATCTCTGGATATGCAAGACTGAGAGGTGGTATAGACCTAGCTGATATGGTATTATAAAACAACTCCACTATTTAATGTTACTATTTTTGCTTTAAAGGTCAATTATTTCTTAAATTTAAAAATCACAGAAAAAATATTTTAAGTCAATCCTGACAGAAACATATACAACTATTTTCCAGACCAAAATTTGAGCAACTTTATCTCTTCTAAAATGTATATGAATCCACTTTGTACAACAATGGTTCCCAGTTACATTTTTATTTCATAGTTGGTAAATTTTCCAAAGGAAAATTGGGAGGATCAACTCAGTTTTCCAAGTAGGAATATTAAAATAATATCACATACTATCATTATTACTTGGTGAAAGAAAAGAATACTTTAAATCCAAAAGAGAACTGGAAAAGATGGTCCTTTAAATTGAAAAATGTTAGCCTTATGAAAACTTACTAGTTGTCCTAATTTTCCTCTTTTTACCAAGACCAGTAAAACATTTATCATGGATCTATCTGCAGACTGCTATTAGGGAACTTTTGTTATAAACTATTTAATTTGTTTCCTCACTCCCCAAAATTATAGAGATATGATTATTCTTCTTTAGCTTCAACTCTTCAAATCTAAATGTTTTAAATCTTCCCTCAATTTTTATCTTTTCATCAAATAAACTCCTAGCTCCCATAGAAATTTCCTCAGATTATATTTGCAAAAGCCTTAGTTATTTTACTATTTACCCCTGATGAGCAATAGGCTATTTATACTTTTAATGAAAATTTATATTGATAATGAATATTCTACCATGACAGAATAAAAGAATGTGAAAATATTCTGATATAGGAGGAGGTTTCATCCCATCTCCACTTATAAGAAGTATCATTTATTTCTGGATCATCTATTCAGACATGAGACTATGATTTGTGGAAAGTGTTAAAACTGGAGATCACTTGTACTTTCAAAACAAAGAAAAATTCATTTTTTTCAAATTTAAAAATAAACTGAGATTATAGTTACAAGAATTTCTCATTGGCTGATCAGAATTATACCATTAAGTATTCTGCTTAAGTTTCCCTTTACATGAGTAATAACAAAAACCCACAATGATAAACCTTTGGCATACCATTTTCATTATTGAAATCCTTACTTTTTCTTTTGCATAAATAAATACAAAAATATGTTATATTATGCCATAAAACCTAATCACCTAAATATTTTTAATTACTTAAATAGCGAGAAGCTGTAAATAAATTGCAGAACAAACACATTAGGAAAAGCTTTCCAGGAGGCTTTCAAAGAAACAAAGAAGGTAGGGTTTACCTCTGATCTCTGCCAAGGAAGGAATGTGATAGCTCCACTGGCATTAGCAAAATCATCGACAAGGTAATTCATGCCATCAGATTCGATCTGCGAGATGGTGTAAAAAACATGCACATAGTCCAGAGCTCCTCTGGTTCGCTCCACCACACATGAAATGGTGGATCCCTCCTCTGCAATCTGAAATTGAACATAAATTATTGAGAAGTATATTTCGATTCGAATCAGTGATAAATTACAATGCTTTCATGAAATCCTTTTTCTATAAACTTAATTCTGTAACTTCCAAAAACTCTATGGAGCTTTTACATTCCTCCAGATATATTTTTGACTGCTAAGAAATGTTTACAACCATTCATTTTTCTCTCTCCTTTACAAGCAGAAAGAGTTATACTCGGTTAACTGTACATGTAATTCACTCATTGATACCTGCTGTGTGCCAGTCTCTACATTAGATGCTATGGTTACAGAAGATTTTTCTAAAAAGCATGTATGTGTTGATTTTTTCATGTGGATAATATTTTCTTCTAAATATGTTAAGATAATGCTTAAAATTATATGGAGCAAGTTAGAATATCTTCTTAAGTAAGGTCTTCATACTCTTCAGTTCTTAGTCTCAATTCAGTATTTGTATGTTAGAAAACTTATGTAATTCATAGAAAAAAAGGACTAAAACTAAATGGAGCTCAAAATGAAAATCTTAATATATATAGTCACTATTTTTCATATCAACTATAAGCACCTCTGGTCAACATTAGATGGAGCCAGTGTGGTATTAACATTACGGCTAGAGGAAACAGATTTGAAATTTGCCTACAACTAGAAAATAGTCAAAACTGTCAATGAGCATGGAAGCACCAGATGTTCCAGTAAATCCTCTTGAGTTTCACTGAAAATCAGCATCCCAAGTCCCAAGTGCAGCAGGAACTCTAGGGCCACACAGTGAAGATCGAGCACCTGAGGCAATACTCTGCCTGTTCGTTCACTGGCTGGAGAAGACCAAATTGACCTGGTGGCTGTCCAGTGCATCTCCTGGCGGACACTCCCAGACCCAGCCAGAACCACACTTCAAATCCAGTGGTGCCTAAAGCATGGGAGCAGGAAACAAATTCTGGCAGCACTGGGAATGCTGGAGATAGGCCAATCTTACTTCTACCTCTTGCTTCCTAAGCCCTTGTGGTCTAGGTCCTGGGACACAGAACCAGGTATCAGCCATTGGATACACACACTGCATCCTGGAAGACAACGTATCACCCCAACAAGATGAGCTCAAGTCCCTGAGCTAGCACCTCGGCTGAGTCTTTAACAGGCCATCCCACTGTTGTGCTAGACCACTTGCTTCAAGTGCTATGGCAAATAGTAAAGCCAGGGCTGTGGCTGAGTACCCACTGTTTAGCTCCCTCACATAAAACAAGTCCCTTTGAGGCAATGTACTGCAGATTCTCAGGAGAAAAACTAAGGCCGGCATTCAGCTTTCACCTGGTGGTGTGGCAGATGTCATAAACAAATACACTCACATGCTAAATTAAGTATTAATTCCAATAATAGTGAGTTACTCCCACCTCTTGAGTAAACGGGCCCAACAGATCTATCTATCACTCAGTAGCTTATTGGAAGTGCTTAGCATTGGTGTTTGCTGCTTGCTGTTGGGACATTTAGCAGCAACAGTGTCCAGATTCAACTTGGGAACAGAGATCTCATCCTGTCAGGCCCATGCCTAGCCCCAATCCCTGCCACCACCCTGTTAGGGTGCCTTGCTGGTGGGGCCTGGCTGACATCTGATGGATACCTCACCCTAACTTTCCAGTTGCTGAGAGCCTTTTGGGAAATGTCCCCTCATACTTAGGGTCTATTCCCAGTGGTCTCTTCACACATACCTCTTTACACAAATCTCCAAACTTCCTTAAATAGAGACTTGATTCTTCCAAGCCCCTGAGCATCCACTACGTCATTAGTACTGCTCAGAGGCACAGGTATCTTCATACTTCAAACCACTTCTCCCTCCACATAAAATGGCCACATGGGCTGTTCACGGCTTTGCCCACTCCTGAGTGGGGCAGCAGAGTGGCAGAGCCACTGTCAGCCCCAACACGACACCCCTCAAACAGCTTCCAGCTACCTCAGTTCAACACGTGTGTTACCGGCCACATTTACCTGTTTCTGTCTGCATCTCCGTGCCCTCCCATTTCAGATAATCTCCTTCCTTCACTTAATGAGAACACACAAGCTACAATTCCACTGGTGCCCACTTCCACAAGCAAACTTAAGGTCTTTTTCAAGGTTGCCCTTTCTTTTGCCCTATTTATTGTAGTATTTGAGTATTAAATCATTTCTCGTATAAAACTATTTTTTAAAATTAGGTCCCTATCTTTCTTAAATGTCACTGAGCAAGAAGTACTTGAGCAGTGTTCTAACCCATCTTCCTTGTGAGCTGTTTTCATTACGCATCTTGGGTGGTGTGGTGACTAGTAGGAACTCATCTATCACATATGGCAGAGCTGACTGTTCTGGGGTGGAGCCCCCAACCCTGGAGAGAAGGGGTAGCAGCAAAGAGACCCAGGAGCTCAATACAGCTTTGAATTTAATTCCCACCTGGGCATCTACACTAGCATTTTCATTGTAGCCAAGTGGTACACCAGCAAACATGAGGTGGACAGAGTAAAGCCAAACAGTCCTGAGCCACGTCACTCCACCACTTATCACGCACTCCCAATCTCAGTTATCTCCTCTTGAAATGATCATAATATCCCAACATGTGAATATGCAACCTTTCCCTTTTTAGCCAGAGGCATGGATGAAACAGATCCAAAGATACTCTCAGGAATTTAAGATGTTTCCATACAACTTTTACCAAGTCAGTGAGCACTACCACATCCAGAACTAAGAAAAGGGATTATTCTTAAAGCAGTCATATGTAGAAAAGTTATCTAACCATACCTTCATTTAGTAAAACTTTCATCAAAATCTATCATCTATTGTTTTTGGTTAAAAACAAAAAACAGAAAGACTGTCCATTTTCAATACAGTTGTGTGCAAAAATGTGCTACATATCAAAACTTTTTAAAGAAATTAAAGAATATTTTATACAATAAAGTAAATTCTATTAAGTTCTAATTGGAGAGGAAACTTCAAACATCAAGGGTCCATCGAAAAATTACATATGGTTCTTGGCAAAAATCCACCTTTACAGAGAAATGACATAATGCCTAGATTTGCATTAAAAATTACTTCAGCCAAAGAAAAAGTAAAACAAGATTGGCAAACGGATAATTGTTGAAGCTAGGAGATGAGTTGCTGGGATCCATTCCATTTTCTGTATTTTTGTGCATGGACAAAACTTCCAATTTAAAAAGATTTTTGCCTCCCAGCCCATTTCCCTGTCAGAGATTTTGATGCAGAAACAAGGTCCTCAATCAGGATAGATGCCTAGGAATAAGCATTAGATATTTCTGACAAAGCTGTCCATGCAGAACACTTATGGTAATATTGGACTGAGGATGAAATTATTAACACCGAAAGATTAAGACATAGAGAATAAGTAAAACATTTTCCTCTACTATTAAAACGTTCATCTAATTTACTTTAGAATCATGATACAAGCAAATGTTTAGGCCAAAGGTACATAACCAAGTAATAATAATCAGAACCACCATCATTCAGTTTTTTACAAGAAACACCAGGAGCCACTACTCTGTTTTCTCTTTTCAGTCAGGAATTTGTTGAAATTTCAGATCAGCAGAAGAGTAATTATAAAGTTTAACAATAAGAAATTTTTCAAACACATTTTCCTAGAAAAAATAATGCACTATTCTGAGCCAAGAATTGGCTTGCTCTACTGAAATAGGAGATAAAAACTAAATAATTATGCATCCAATTAATTTTTTATTTTGTTTCATGCTTGGGTGATGACTGTGATATCAGATTATATTGGTATCACTTGTATCTAAAAGAATCTATTCAAGTAACATATGGCAGGCACTTAAAAACACACACAGTCCACAGTTAAGTCATATTCTCACTTTTACATCTCAGAATGTCTGGAAATTAATTCTTAAGCCATGAGTTTATAAATACAAAACAATCCCAGTATAAGTTACAAAAGTAAAATAAGGAGACTAGTTAAGTTTTATGAATTATATTATGAAAAGCAATCTCATTATTTTATAACTATGGGGCATACAAAACTGCAGGTCATACAAAAATACTGGCAAAATTGGTGGATAGAAACACAACATAACAAAAGTGCACAGAATAACAAAATATGGGAAGGCAACATGAGAATGTGGTCAGTAGGCTAAATCCAACAAACATCAGTCATCTGTTCAATGCAGATCCTACTTGGAGTCCAAAGAACTCTGTGGCATGCCCCACCAGGGCTCTAAACTGTGCAAGTTTATTCATTCTTCAATTATAATTAAGCACCTGCTATTTACCAAAACATGGTATACCTGGCTGAAAGGGAACAAATCACAAAATAATTATCATCTCTTTCATTATGCTAAGTAGTAGACTACATCATAACCTACATATTTTCATTATCTGTTCAAGATGTGATTATGCTTATTTTAACTTTAATACTACTTTATCTCATATGAATCAATGAAAAATGTAAAAGCATAACACAACTCAGAAGTCTTAAAGGGACCCATGGCCTTCAGCATTTTTTGAAAGGTTAAGAAAAGTTAACTTTTCAATGTTACTGCAGCAACATAATGGGGAAGAAACAATCTATGGACGTGACAGTGGTTTTTAATTTGTGGAAATGAAGCAAATAACCACAAAATTAAAACTGTGAAGACAATTCCAGGCATAGAGTAAGACTGCAGCTCTCAAATATTTTGGTTTCAGAAACTCTGGACACTCAAAAAATTACTGAGAACTTCAAGGAGTATTTTTCTTATGTTGGTAAAATGTCTTGATATTTACCATTTTACAAATGAAATCTGAAAAAAGTCAAATATTTATATAGTAACTAATTTTAAAATAGTAATAATAAACTCATATGTGCTACCATAAGCAACATATTTTATGAGAAATAACCATATTTTCTAAAACAAAAAAAATTAGGAAAAGGGGGCATTGTTTTACACTTCTGCAAATCACTTTGATGTCTAACTTAATAGAAGACAGCTAGATTTTCACATGGAGCTAAACCAGCATCAACACAATCTATCAGTGGAACTTGTGAGACAAGCCAGCACTGAAAGCTTATTGAAATGGTCCAGAAAGCCAGAGAAACACACAAAAATAATTCCTCATTTTAGGCAGGTTTTTTTAATTTTTGAATTTTTTTCAGTTTGGTTGTCTATGCATTTTAACTGAATCTAAATATGTATTATTTGAACTATGAGCCATTTCATATCTTGGTATTAAAATACATTCACAAGTCAACAAAGATTTATTGAGTACCTACTATGTTCCATTCTAGGTGATAGAGATACAATAATGAACAATAAGACCTTATTACATTCAGAGCTCTCTCACCTTTGTTGTAGGGTAGAAAGGAATAGCCACTAAATACGCATACTTATAAATAACAAAGGGAATTTAAAAGAATGATCAGTGCTACAAAGAGAAGTAAAACTAGGTGAAAGGACAGAGTAACCAGTTGGGAGAAGGGGAGGCAAATCATTTTAAATAAGAAAGTTGTCTTTGAGATGTCTCTGGAGCTCACACTGGAATGACTGATACTGAAAATCTGGATAAGAATGTTCCAAATAGAGAAGCTAGGAAGTGCTGGTGGCCTGAGACTGGAACCGAAACATGCTGATGAAAGGGGAGAATTACACAAGAAGTCAGAGCCACAGGCCAGGTTGTGAAGGGAACTGAAGGGAAGCTGATTTTACATGGTACCGTAATAATTATCACAAACTGTTGGAAGCCACCTGTCTTTTTTAAAATAGAAATGATGATACTAAGGGGAGACAATAGATTAGAAATCACAAGATGTAGGTTCAAATTCTGGTTCTTCCTATTGTATCTCAGGAGCAAAAAAAGAAAAAAAGAAAGAATGGAAAATGAATATTTAGGAAGTACTAGTAACTGCCAAGCTTTGAACCAGGTAGTTGATCCTGTCTCACTTAATTCAACTTCGGTTGATTATTTCCTTCAGGTCTCTAAGTCTCAGTTTCTAATCCTATAAAGTGGAGAGAGTAATAATATCTGTTGCAGCTATGTTATGAATTGTCAGAGGTGAATTAAAAACTTCACATGTAAAGTTCCATGATGACTGAACATCATTTAAGGTATCATTATAGATGAAGATACTTCTTTTTTAACTTATAGATTTGTATGACATTTGCCCTCCCTAATCTAGGATATTATTTGTATTTCTGGTGTGGACAAAGACCACTATTTGCAGATCTCTTATGATTGCCACCACACCAAAGAGCTAAGAGGGGCAAGAAGATAGTCTAGAGAGCTAGGTACCCCAATGTGAGGTACAATAAGGCCTCTGACCTAGATACGTTTCTCAGGCTCTATCCAGTCATGTTTTTCTTAATTGCTTCATTTTGCATATACATCCTTCTAGACCTATGAGACTCAACTTGCAAAGAAAAAGACTCCTTCCTGTTCCTTGGCATCCGTTCATGGACATGGAGCTGTTGCTGTCACACACACCTGTGGAGTAGTTTCATGAGATCTCACATTACAGAACAGGAAAGCAAGATGATTACAAATCTTTGAAAACTTGGAAAGAACTGATAAGGAGAGTCAAACAATCTAATGAATTACTCTGACCAAGAACGTTGATAAGAAAGGCATTTACACCCCATGTGGAAGAACGCTGTAACTAATTTAAGTGCATTTCACATGGGAAAAAACGCTCAAAATATTTTATTTTAATGAAATTTCAACTAAAATTATTCATAGAAGCTTTCAGTATATATTCTCATTTACTTATGCAGCATTCAAATACTAGCCAAAATTACACTGCATGTAGAATCTAACTATGCATTCTGTGAAATGCATTACACTTAAAGATAATCTTCAAAGTTTTGTTTCCTAACTTGTTACAACTTCTATCAACTCACTAAGCTTCTGATTCAAATTGTGAAGTTAAAAGAGTAAAGATCTTAATTTACGCTTACAGCCACTTGCTCTAGCATACTTTTGAGCTTAGAATACATTCACAAGCAATTTTACCAAATGAGAGAAAACCCACTCCCAAATAAATCTACCTGCAATGAATTTTTGACTCCAAAATTCTCCAAACTCACCACTTACCTCTGGAATACAAGTTCCTGTGAAACCAAACAAGCCATTGGCATTGTCACTTTTTTGTATTATTAATCTTGCTGTGCTTTTCTCTTCAGAAATTCGAGCTCCTCCATATACAGAGACTAGTTTAAGAATGAATAATTCTTCTCCTTCCTCTTCATTGTCATCTCTTGCAGAAATAATGAATGATTTGTTAGTTTCTCCCTGTCTGAATTCCAAATATCCAGAAACAGGGTGCAAATCACTCTTTGCTGGCATGGCATGAAGTTCAAAAATTTCTTCAAGGGTCAGTTTTCGCTCATAGGACCTCACATCCTGCATCAAACCTGTAAATCGGTCCCTGCCATTCATTCCTGCCCCAATTCTCAGTATTCCAGGACCTGAAATTAGAGATGGTTTAAATGCTACCATATTCACAACTATCCAAGGTTTAAATGCTATAATATTCACAACTATCCTGTCCTAAACTATAAATATGATTAGGAAAGTGAAGCAATTTTATTGAAAGGTTTTAGTAGGTAAGTAAAGCTTTTGCATAACTAAAATACAATCAAATGAAAGGTATTTTCTGTTATGAAGAAAATGAATCAGTAATCACTGGTATTTAAGACATTCTGTACTGAAGGATATTTTATACATGTGTATATACGTGTATATATTCGGACTGACATTTCTTCCAGTAAATTTTCAGATTTCCTTGCCCACCTACAAATGCAGTTAAGCAATGGATTTATTATTTTAAACTTAGTGTTAAAATTCTTTGAGAACTTCAAGGTTCGACCAATTAGAAATTCATTTTGAGTTAAAGTTGTGAGAATTCAGCAAAAAAAGCTTTTGTGGACCAAACTTAACTCTTTACCCAAACAACTACTGCAATGGATGTAGAAAAAGGAGTACTTCTTCCCAGAAACATCATTACATGCAAATCTTAGGGACTGTTTCATGATAACATGCAACCCAACTACATTACTATGTATAGTTAATACATATCAATAACAACTCTTTTCAGGAATTCACCAATTCTTATTTATTTACTCATTCTCTCTCTCTCTAATAACTCAGCTAAAATATTTATGTTGAGATGAAAGTTTGGCAGTGGTTTGGGCAAAAAGTACAATATTTCTTATCAACATCATCAATCAAACTTTTATAAGCACCACTCAGAGAGCTCCTTTAGGGTGGTCACAAGCAGACTGCACATCATCATCACAGTCACCCCGGGCCTCCTTCTCCAGTGGTTCAAGACTGACCACATAGTAATGGGAGTGAAATACCTACCACAGGCAAAATAGGGACAAACCTCATAAACAGACGTTCAGGTGGACACACTGCTCAATTCTGTTTACATAAATTTAAAAACAGGAAATGCTTATCTTATGGTCTTAGAAATAGCAGTAGTGGGTGGGCAGGTCAGTGTTAGTGACTGAAGAGCCAAAGGGAGCTCTGGGTTGATTGTTTTTTTTATCTGGGTGCTTGTTACATGGGTGCTAAAACTGATGAATATGAAGTGCTAAAAATGTCATCTACCTCTCCACAGTTTTATATATTCTGTAATATATAACATATACTATGGTTCATTAATAAATTTAATACATATATACATATCAATTTTCTTAGGTCACAAATTACAAAAACAATCTAAATTCCCTGCAGTAAGCTAAACAGAGAAAAAAGATACCAGTTCTCACTTCCCCCAGTCTTTCCCATTCTCATTCTACCATGATGCCATCACCAAGAAATAATGTTAACACACATATGTATATATTCCCACAATCAAACGATGAATAATTTAATGCCATTAAGGTTCTGTGAGCACAGTCCTTGGCATTAGTCAGCAATGTGTTCATGTTGTTTCTTTCGCCCATCTCTTTTCCTACTTAAAAAAAAAGAAATATAACTAGACATCTAATGCAGGAGGTTTAGAAGGAAAATATTCTATTAAGCTATAAACATATAAACTCAGCTCCACTCTCTTACTAAATAAAGAACAGAATGAAATCATAGGGCAGAGGGGCTAGAAGGAATTGGTGATTACAATGGAGACCACCAATATTTGTGGGTAAACATGCACACAGATGTGTTCCTCAAGGAAAAAGCACATGACCCATTTTAAAGACAACAAAGATTGTCTCTTCAAAGCATTCCAGAGAATTCACCAATTTACCTCTTGATACTATACACCCCTATAATTGCTGGATTTTTTTTAAATGTAATTTTATTCTTCTGATTCCTCTTTAATCCTAACCACCACCACCAAGAACCCCACCACCCTGCAGCCGCCTGGCCTGCGCCCTGCCTCCAGCAATACTGAGTCAGTTGTAATTCCCCAGATTCACTATGCTAGTTCACATTTCTACACCTCTGCTCTTTTCTCTACCTGGAATGTCATGCCCCATCCCTCCTACTACCAGAAGAGGAATAAATGTTCCTCCTGTATAATTTTTTTCCTTCTTCTAACTATGTACTGAAGTGATCCGTATGCACATCTTTCTTCTAGAGCCTTTGTCAGGCACCTCAAGAGCGAAGACTCTGCCTGATCCATTTCTGCCATACTCAGTACAGAACTCTGAGTCTTAGTGCGCACATAGCTTTAAAGAAATTAAACCAATACACAAGCAGATTTTTAAATACCTGTTAGAAATAAAAACATTTATAATTCCAAATTTGGTGCACTACATGTGAAGATGACACTCACCATCAGTAATGGCTTCTCCTTTCAGACTCTTGATTCCTCTGGGCAATGCATTTCCATCAAGGTAGAATTCAATTATACCATCGTCCAGGGTAATTAGAAGATGAAGCCAAACATTTTCTTCTAAGTATTTCATAACTGTTGTCTTGGCAATATATGTAGCATTGGAACCCACAGTTTGGTAATGAAGGGAAAGTGTCACATGGGATTCATTGGTTTGAATTTTTACCCCATAGTAGATGCTTCCATTACCATCATCCTTCGCTATAACAAATCCATTTGTATTGGCACTGGGCATCACCCAAGCTGAAAATGTAAAGTTGGCGATTGAGTTGTTACGGGAGGGACGGTATTTGGGATTCACAGTTCCAAATGCCCCCTCTAGCCCACTGAAGTACAAAGCGTCTGTTCCACTATGGTGACGCCGCAAGCGCGGCTGTAAATGCACAGTGCTGGGGAAGATTCCAACCAGCAAAAAGTCTATCATCGGAGGCAAACCAGCAGTAAACTCACTGGACAGTATTTCCCAGCCTACTCGTACATCACCAAAGGTACCCTGCTGCCTCAAAATGGTAAAATTGGTAATATAAGACATATCATCTTCTGAGAGGACATCTTCTGCCACTTCTCTCTCCAGGCACTCTGGATCCAGGATGAAAACTCCAAAGGGATCATCATTGAATGGAATCATTACTGTCACCTGGAGGTTGGTTCCTGCTAGTTGGCCTCCAAGACCTGGGGACCCACCTGTGATAAGAAAATTTATAATGAATGAGAATCCAGAATTTGATGCACTTTCTCGCGTAAGATGAAGACAAAAGGAATTTGTTTAGCAAACTTCTGGTTAAATAATTTGCTCAGTGATCAATGAACAGTAGAGTCACTATAAGGCTTTCACAACACTTTCTGTTGTATTCTGGTTCAGCATAGATTCATTAATAGCCACTCAAGCTTGAAATGAGGATATTAATGAGAGAGGGTTTAATTCCTGTGCCTAAAACCAAGAGGGGTTGGAAAACTGTTTAAATTATGGCACAAAGACCATAGTCCTTTAGGCTACCAAGAATCTGTACTTCCTAATTTCCATCAATGTTTGGTTGGAAAAAACCTATTTAAAAGTCTGAGAATAGATTTAAGTTTCCACCCATAAAACTTAACCAAGCTAAAGCCAGAGAACGAATATTAAAAATTAACATTTCTATGAAAAAGAGTACTGCTGACATTTAAAATCAGATCATCAAAATACACTTAATTTGCTATTAATTGGCCTTTTTATTTGGCTCTAATTACTCAAATATGAAATATCAAGTTTTGGTGATAAAATAAAAAAGATGGGAAACACAGCACCTGAAATGTTTACAAGCTTTAAAACATAAAATTCATTGAATTCAGGAATTTTATCTGGAAAAGCATGGAGAATTATTGGCTTGGCTCCTTCTCCCTCCATAAAATTAACAGTTCCTGAAGTTTCGTAGAACTCTTGTCCAGTTTGCAAAGCAGAATCATTCTGAAATAGCTGCCAAGCCACAGAAACACTGCCGAAGTGTCCTCGGTGCCTCAAAATCCTACATGACAAATTAAGGAAAATTAATTTTTATGTAAAATGCTTAAGTAGTGGATCTAACTCTAATGAAAGCTTTCTGTGTTCTATCAGAAATACGCTTTTTTTCTGTTTATCATCTTTAATATAAACCAGCCAGTTAGTCCTTACTTAGTAACCATGAAGACTCTCGGAGAAGGGGAAAAAGGAGGTAGAACTTTAAGTAAGGAAGATAAGCAGTCTTAAAAGTCATAATTGTCTTCAAAGTCCAAACCGAAAGTTATGTTCTAAGCCCAACAGAAAAATATTGAGATGAGAACTGGCGAACATTCTTCAAAAGCCAAGTACAGAGTGAGAGTAGCCACACATCATGTGAGAACGAGTCCCAGGAGGCCCTGGGTAATTCAGGACTCCAGTCCTGACACAGCATGGAAGTTGGGAGTGAGGAGGGTGGGGGCAATAATTTCTGCTTACCAGCTAAAATGCAAGGATTTTTTTTTTTTAACAAAAAGCAGTAGCTTAACCAAAGTTTACAATTCAGTCAGAATACCAACTTTGACATTATTCAATTCTTAACCATTTATTATAATTTTGAAAGATTAACAACATATCAAATTTTTGCATATTTAAAGCTTTTATTTTATCTAATTTTGATTTTGCTTTATCCAAACATGCTTACCAAAATGCATTGGTCTTTCCTTCTTCTACTGCTTTGTCTAAAGCCTCCAAGGAAAAAATACCATTTGGGTCATCATTAGCTTCAATTATCACTGTAGCTAGTGGATATTGATATACTACTGTATCACCTAAATCAAAAGTGGAAAAGCCAAAACAACAAAAAGTAGTTAACTTACTATTAAATTTGTGTTTTTAAATTACAAAACAGCTTATAATTAAGTTCAAATTTCAGCAAAAATTTCCTCACTGAAGGTCGTAAATGAGATACCTAAATAAGCTTTTCTTTGAGAAACTGTTTAATTACAGAACTACTTTCCTGAAAAACGTAGAAGATACTTTTCTTCACAATATGAATATCATTTCAGTAATCTGGTTAGAAATCAAAGACATAGCTTTACTTAATTTCAAATTTTGAGGTAGATTCTTTAATTTCATAAAAGATAATGAAAGGATTACACAATAATATATTAATTCCTACTTAAGTATAATCACAAGCTTGAGAGATTCCTTTTAGATCTCTGCCTTCAGGCAGTTTAATATGGTCATACACAGACCAATGCAATGTTTATGATTTTGAACATGATTCCTCTCTACTCCAATTCTTTCACAGGTTAGCATGATTACTGCCAACACTTTAGGTCCCTTCTCATCACTTCTGAGGTCCTCTTTGTGCCAGTTCTTCCCTACGTAAGCATAAGTCCTTCCCATCTTTACTTGCCTAATTCTTATCACTCCTCAGGACCCAGCTCACACAACACCTCCTCCGGGAATTCTTCCTTGAAGTCCCAAGATAAGCTAAGTGTGTCTCCACTGTGTTCCCATAGCACTTCAGACTCTGGCAATTCTATCACAATTATTGCACTATATTAGTACACACACACACACACACACACAAATTTTACTGTAAGCTCCTTGGACAAATGCTTCTTAATCAATTCCATGCCCTAACAAAGCAGATGTTCAGTAATTGGTACACAGAAGTTATTTATGAATGTTAGCCGAATTGATGGAAATAAAGCTTTCAGAATTAGATGAAGACAACACCTATAACTAAAAGTATAGGTTTTGTATAGTACAGAAAAAGAAACTCTAAGTAGCAAACCAGCATATTAAAATAATTTACATAAATATACAACTGTACTCAGCCTTACTTGACTATTAGCTAATGAAGGGAAAAAAACACATTAAAAATACATAGTAAATCATTGTATAGAAAATGCTGACAATATAGGGTAACAAAATAACTTAAAATATCATAATAAAAAATCTAACAAAAACAAAAATAGTAAAAGCCAGTTTGGGCAGGGTTCTGCTATCACGTGCACTCTTCATGCAACATGTCATGGGTGGCACTAAAAAGTCATTCTGTTTCTCTGCAGGGAGAACTGAATATATTTAACAAAAGCTCTAAGGATGGCCTTATCCTCTGATCCACTAATTCAGTCTCAGGGTAGATACTGTGAACAGTAACTGTAAGGCATAAACACCCTCTGCCAGTTTCAGTCCAGTTAGAAATGCTGTTTTCTCCATCTCTCCCACCACCCACCCTCTCAGGCCCTCCACATTTTTTTTTCTTACATTACATTTTTTTTTTTGAGAGGGCATCTCTCATATTTATTGATCAAATGGTTGTTAACAACAATAAAATTCTGTATAGGGGACTCAATGCCCAATCACTAATCAACCCCAAGCCTAATTCTCGACAGTCTCCAATCTTCTGAAGCATAACAAACAAGTTTTTACATGGTGAACAAGGTCTTACATAGTAAATAAGTTCTTACATGGTGAACAGTGCAAGGGCAGTCATATCACAGAAACCCTGCGACTGTGCCTGTCTTAGGTTGTTCCTCCTTTAAGGAATCTTACCCATCTCTGGCTAACCAGTCATCTTCTGGGGTCAGGCCCTCCACATTTTAACATCATAAAAGAGGAGAGAAAAGAGCGAAAGAACTAAGAATGGATGCAAAAGTCACAAATTCTAGAGATTTTTATTACCTCAATCTGCCTAGCTAAAGCCATCAGATCCTCAGATGCCTGGAAAAATACTGAAACAAATGCAGTGGACATAAATGTACACCACAGCTCAGGCCAGTCCTCCAGTCACATCTTGCAAAGTTGGTCTCTGTTCCACCCCCGCTTTCATTCTCTCAAAATCAAATACATATTTCTCCAATGGAACATCTTACAAAATGGAACATCTTACAAAAAACTCATTAAACCTTTCCTTGCAGAGCCACTTTCATTTTCTTTACAAGAGTCTCAGGATGTTTTGGTCCACTGTTTTTATCACTGTGGCATTCCGGTCCTGACAAGAGCTTAACCCCAGGACATTTTGGCCCCAAGGATACCTGGAGTACAATAAGATTCACTAGAATTACACCAAATTAATAAGTGGCGTCAAGAACTTATTTCTAGAGTAAACACAACTAAGACAATGTCACTTCTTCATCAACTTTCTCTACCTCACAGCAAACCTGTTTTCCACTTTCACTTCACAAAAATTATTTTTATCTGTAGCAATTTCTTTCACTTAAATTTAAGGACAATGCTTGGATTCACAAAAATGTTTTTGATCTACATAAGATCTGTGTCTTTTGCAACTGTGAAGTTTCTTCTGCAGCTACTACAAAGACACATTTTTCCTTATCAGATGGTATTTTTTAGCTTTTTCTTTTTTGATATTCTCAGTTAAGCTGGGTGAAAAATGAGAAAGAGAGAATAACAAGAGAAACACAAGTAGAGAGAGTCAAAGATAAAGGAGAATGATAGGGAAACACAGCAAAACAAAATTATGTGACCTCTTCCTTTTCGTCTTCCTCTTTTTGAATATTTCAGTCCAAAAGGCACAAGGTAGGGCACAGGGGGTGGGGGAGCAGGCACTACTGTGACCCAGCACAAGGTCTAAGAGCTCACGCAGGGTGAGGAGGGCATCTCCAGCCGAAAAACACTGTGTTGGGATGCTGGGTACTAAGTAGAGTGGGAAGATACGCACATGGGGCAGGGGGTTTGGCCTAGAGCAGAAGGTAGGTCCCTGGTAGGGAAAGAAACCTAAACTCACTGTGGGAGGGAGGAGGGTAAAAGAAACAATGTGAAAGCAGTTACATATGGGGGAACTGATCAACTAAATAAACATATTAAAAATAATGGGAACTAGATTTGTTGCTATCAGAAAAGAGGGACAAATACGGAGGAGAAAATGAGAATGAACCATGTGATAACGGACAGAAATGGAGATGCTGGTGTGAACTCATGGTTTGCAATATATACACATGGATACAGAACTCCAGATGTAAAAGTGTGGGTGTATTTACACATAAATATATACTTACATACATACATATATTCCCTATATAAAGCCTGAGGGAAACAAAACTTCAGTAACAATAAGCAGACCCAGTGACCACCCAGATCCTGGTTTCTAAATAATATTCTTCACTAAGAGGAACTATGGCTTCTTGGAAACATGGCTGATTTCAGAGTTGTGATTGGAAAAGTAAAAGATGAGTTTGGAAAAGCTTTACTGTACCAGGAAGTAAGAAAATGCTCAAATAATATGGACAAGTCAAAAAGACAAAAGTCATCTCATACCAGCTACCACTGGCCAAATCTGGGACAATATAACCATCCAAATGCACAATGAAAGTTAAATATAACCTACTGCATTAAAGAGAAATCATGAGTCTATACTGATAAATATTTCAATATAAAAACTGCAAGTTAGATAGTTAACAGGATAAAGTATCTCTCCAAAAAATAATTATTCATTAGAGTAGAGACAGAAGAGAAGCTTGACAGTCACCACCTAAGTTGTTCTCAAAGTAGACATCACAACAAAGGGACAAAACAAATCATGTGCCAACTGAAAGGATATGACAGGAACATAGAATCACTTCTATGAAATTCCTACCATAGCTGCAAAATCTGAATCTAATAATGAGGAAATACCAAACAAGCCCCAAGTGAGGGACATTCTACAAAAACAACTAGCCTGTAATTTCTATATTAAAGGTGATGAAAGCCAAGGAAAAAGAGGAACTACACAAGACTGAAGAGATTAAAGAGACACAATTAAATGTGATGCATGATTTGGGAAAGGATCATTTTGCTAGAGAAGACATTATTGGGACAAGTGGAAAAGTTTGAATGGGGTCTGAGAGAATGTATTAATGTTAACTCCTAATTTTAATAGTTATATTGTGATTATGCAGGAGTGTCCTTGTTTATAGGTAAAACACACTACAGTATTCAAGGGTGATGGGGTATCATGTCTTGATCTTATTCTCAAAAGGTTCAGGGAAAGATAGTGCTCTTTACTCTAAAAAGAATAACATAAAAATCAAAATACATTATAGCCCCTCCAACTTACTACAGATGGGACCAAAACATCCTCTGGGCACAAATACTGGGGTCAGAACATCCTGCTTCATTTATAGTACAAAGAAGAAGGAAGAGCCTATCTTTTCCCCCTTGCAAATTATCATTCTACAGTTCCAGAGTCATCAAACACAGCCACCTACAGAATGCAGCTTCCCAACCGGCAGACCCAGCACCCTACTAGGAGGGCAAGGTGCTACAGAATACTGAGGTCCTAAGCTCTTGGGTGACTAGATAAAGCTTAAGGTAGCTTTAGCTAGAAGATTTTTAACTTACATCATAATTTCATATAACACAGTATCATAATTTTCTAGGTATGCTATTTTGTGAAAAAGATTAAAAGTAATGTCATAGAATATACCTGGTACATAAAGGTTCAGCACATATATTCTCCACCCCTTCGTCAAGAAAGCAATGAAACAAACAGTTTTGTGCTTGAACTGTCACAGATGACAGTTAAGTACGTCAAGTCATCTTGGTAAAAGCAGTGAAACAACAGATCTGCCAGAGAAATATTATTTACCTGTTGAATTGGAGAGGAGTACATAAAAGCGCTCAACTGTTTCTGGGATATCATCTTCATTAACAAGTACAGATATGCTCTGCTCTCTACTTCCGACCACAAAAACAAGCGTTTCTCCTTTTTCAATGGAAACAAAGTCTCCCTCTCTTGCAGTAGCCTCCCCGTCCTGGGTAGCATATTGGACAGCGCAGGCAACATCAACAGATCCGTTTCTGAGAACAGTAAAGCCAGCAGTGTCACCTTCCTGAACCCTCACTACACGAGGTTCTGAAATATTCACAAAGAAAAGAAGTGCGTAAGTTTTTCTAATCCCATCTACATGCTTTTAGGTCACTTTACATTTCTCCCTGCCGTCCACAGTGTCTTTGCTCAAAGGCACAGTTCTAGTCCCAACTCCTGTAGGAGGCCTCCTCTGTTTGCTTCTAATCAGCGGCCTTCCCTTTGCCATACTTCCTACAGAATGCATTGTCTTCAACACCCCATCTGCCAGTGAAATACATACTATCAGAAATTCTGTGCCTCCCGTTTTATACACCTCATTTCCAAATTTACAATGTAAGTTCCTTGACCACAGGCTCTGGTATCTTGTTTTATTTTTGCCACAGCAGTTAGTAGAAGGCAGAACACAGGACTAACTCATTAAACACATTTTAACTGAAGTTTAAGAGGATGAATTAATAAAAATCAAGAGGTTTAAAAGATTTCTGCAGTTGTCCATTGAACAGCTGGCAAAAAGGGTTTAAAAAAGAGTTAGACAACAATTAGGTCTCATAAAACTAAAAGTTGTTTCAGGTGTCAAAAGACAGTTTTAAAGAAAGAATTAAAGTGGCAACAATAAGGAATCCTTTTCATATGCCCATTAAATATTAGTTATTATAGGAAGTGACCATCCACCAGGTACATTACTCAGACCCTCAAATGCCTACACTGTATACTGGAAGAGGTTGTTCATTTTTTGCCCACAGGAAATGAAATAGCTTGGAATTTGAAAGCAGGGGGAGAATAGAGCTAACAAAAGGGCACTTACATTCTTTTTCCTTCAGAAGAGATTTAAAAATATTTGTTAAAATGTCAGATTGAATAACAATCATCCAAACAAATCATGAAATCATACTTAAACAAGCATCAATTGTACTTTTTCAAAAATGTTCAGTTAAAGTATTGAAAAAAACCTATCTATACTGTTTAAGAAAGATGTGAACTCACTCAAATAAGAGAACAATACCACCTGCAAAATAAATGGGGTCATCATTTCTTAGAATCCACAGAGTTGCTGTAGTTTTATTTCCCATTTTAGCTCCTCCAGTGGCATTAAGTAGGGTAATGGTAAATTCCTCCATTTCTTCTGGAATCTTTTGGAAAATGTTACACATGCTTTAAGTCAGGTGATTTGTACAAATAATTCCATTACATATTTTAAGTCATTTTTTTAAATAGCTCTATTCATAACCAGTACTAAAGTTCATTTCTGTTTCTGAGGCAGAACTACAATAAACCATTCAAGTAAGACTCAGATGGCCCCAAAATTTTTAAAGTGCATGCATCCAAACGGCAGCCACTTCAATCTGATTCAATATAAAACTTAATGGAAATAGATTTTACCTTATGTATGCTAAAAATAGAAATATTACATAGCTCATATTCTGTAAGAAAATGGAACATATGCTGCTTACAAAAGGAAAATAATTTTTGACACATTTAGAACAGAGTTCATAATAGTAACCAAAGCCCAGCAAGCTCTCAAAGGCTTCTTAGAAACATCACTGAAGTTTCACGTGGGTGTGTCATAAAGACCTCATGTCCATGTCTTAACAAGATGAGATTCCCCACATCCCTCAGCCTTCATAAATCCCCAGGTGGATACTGTGTCTCTTTCACTTCACACACATGAGCTGCTGTCTTTTCCACATCCTAAAACAAGAGTGCTGGGATTTTGTCCTCAAGGGACCAGTTTGAGGGAAAGGATACAAGCTTCCCCAGCTGTTCAAGCACAGAAAGATCCACACTCGTTGATAGTAAGTTCTTCCTCTTCACTACTGGGAAGACTAGCACCCTGGACCCATGAACCATCTGGCCACGGTCCTGATTCAGAAAACTCCCCACAGGACACCTGCTTGGTGGTGCCCTTGCCTTCAAAGGGCCTCAGTCCAAGCCAGCACTTAACCTTGCCCATAACTGCTCAATCGCTGATACTGGACACCCACATAGTGTCCCTGGGGGTTCTGAGAGATAAAAATGCCCTAAGGGAAACCAAAAACAGTCTTCTCTTTTGGCTTAGAATCAGGTATTCTCATGCCTGAGTTCTTCATCACGTACTTTCATGATAAATAGCCTACCAAATACTTGTATTTAATAAAAATTATTTAATAAAAAATAATTATTAAGCAAAGACAACAAGAGTTATATATATGCAACATTTACCTCATCTGGAAGGGAGTAAATGGTGATATTTTTTGAAAATTCCTGATCTCCAAAGAAAATAGTCCCTTGGATAGGAAATACATCTTGTGTAAAGTCCGGATGAACCACCCACAGTACACTAACATCACCAAAGTTGCCTCGATTTCTTATTACACCATAAACAGCTATGAAATACAAATGTGTATAATACATATTAAACAATTTTAAATGATGAGTAAAGAAATTGCTCAAATAAACAAAAGTAAAAATAAGAACTCTTTTTAATAAAAGCCAACTGTCTGCCTAGCATAGCCTCAGGTGTGTGTGTGCGTGTGTATAATATACATATGTACATATAAGATATATACACACAAGTATATAAACAAATGTATTATCAATTTTATACCTACAGGGGGAATATTAGGCTAACATAAATGGACTCAATCTTTCCTATCAGTTTGGGATTTAAGAGTCATTTTGCATAGGGAACAGAATGGTGATTAATTAGGTACACCTATCACAAAGTCCTACAAGGATATTTGTTACAGGCAGCTAGAGGAAGCTACACACTCAAAAGTGCTTTTCTTACCCGGTCAGACATTGCTCTAAAAATCAACTACCTCTCATTTCATGCCACTGCAATATTTCCCTCATAGTAACTCTAAGTTTTAAGGTTTTCCTATTTGACTTGATTCATTCTTGAGTGTTTGAGTTCTACTGAATATGGTTAATCGAAATTAAAATATAACTGGTGTCACCAATATCATAATACTATGTGAGAAGTAAAAATGGCAATCCTAAATATGATTTTGTAAAAACACCAATTTCCATACTACATGTAATGTCTAAGGCAGATGGACAACTAAAAATAACTACTTAACAAATAAACCACATGAGCAGTACAGAAGATAAGAGGCAGAATAAATTACCACTGTAGGTATCATCTCCTTTACTTTCGTTTATCATTACAATTAGATAATCAGAAACAAATTCTATAATCCCATGAGGATCATCATTTTTTAAAATCGTTATGTTGACGACAACAGCATGTCCCAACTTGCTTTCCCGTTCACCATGGCTGCTGAGGACCACCCAGTAATGTTCATCCAACTAAAATAAATGTGGCAAATTAGAGAAAACATGAAGTTGAAATGTTCAGAGTAAATAAAAACACATATTCAAGAATATTAATTCCATCAATTTTTCAGAAGCATACTACTCACTGAAAGGACAAAAAAGCTGATATTATTCCTGAATGATTCTTTAACATTCTCCCATCCATGAAGAGAGACATCAGATATAAGTTTACATTATTCAAAAAGGGAAAAGATAAGCTATCACACTAAACCAAAAGAGTAAGAAGACTGGACTTTATCACTGATAATCCACTCATTGAAACTGGTAAGAGTTAAATAAAATAAAATTAACTTAAAAGCTACATATGCACTGGTGTGCAAACATAATGGAGTAATAGCTACTTCATTAATATAAAACGTTATTTCCTTTAAAAAAATAATTGTATGGACAAACTTCCTTCAGTTCAAAACAATACTATTGAAAGTTCAGTCAGTACAGGTTACATAAAATAAGACAACATAAATAAAGGTAAAAGGTGGGGAGAACTGATCACCCATGGAAAGTTTCAGATCCTGTGGCATTTCTTTATGTAGGACAAACATGTGCAATTCAAACGTGAATGAGTCTTTGTTTCTTAAGCTTGCTTTGTTTCTTTTCCAAACATAAATACCTCTCAGTCCTTTCTTGCCCACTTCCTTTTCTGTATCTCCTTCGTATTTACAATATAGCAGATACTGTGAGTTTTCCACAAAAGCACAAAGAAAAAAATTAAATTCCATACCTCTGGTATCCCATCCAATCTTGTCAGCAGGGTGATTACAATCTCCCTTTCCCCAGGTTTAAATTCTAATACCCCTGTGTTTCCATAGAATTCATTGCTTTCTCTTGGCTCTACTCGGTAGTGTAGAAACTGCTTAACCAGAGCTCCCCTGGATCGGATGATATGGAGCTCTACAGAGTCTCCTTCCTTAAAAAAAAAAAAAAGAAAGAAAAAGTAAAGAAAGAAATCCACAAAGGTTCAAATCCTTCAAGATTGTTCTTCTTAAATTGCAAGTATGGAATAGACTGAAGTTTCCTTCACACTTACTTTAATAACATAGGGTCCTCTGGAAGCAGGAGAAAATTCAAAAATTCCCCCAGGATCATCATTTTCCAAAATAATCAGGTCACGGCTAGTATACCCAGATTTCAGTATTTGATTTTCCAAAGTGACCCTGGAGGAGCCAGAGGGAAAAAAAAGTCATCCACTGCCTGTAATCTTATTTCTGAATTGTGCAGCCTTATTTACAATATGTACCACACTTCCAGGTAATAAGTATGAAGGTTATTAGCAGTTAAATTGAATTTAAGTATAAAATCATTTAAGATCCAACAGTTCTACTTATTTACAGAAGAACTTCTATTTCTGAATTCATATTTTATACATGACTGCAAACACTCCATATGTATAGCAAACATATAGTAGTTAAAGGTTGTAAATATATTTTTATAAAGTATCAAACAGAAAACCTGTAACACATAGTTAGAAAATATTTTAAGTAAAATTGTACACTTGATTTTCTTGAACCACATTACATACAATAATACCAAATGAATAAAAGTTGGGTAACTGCATGGATTAAAGTAAGCAACACTGATTGAAAATACTCAAAATTATCACTAAATTTTAGAAACATTTTGTGACCTTTTATATGAATCTATTCACCTCAATTTTAACCTCCTACATTTTTTCTTTTATTAAAAAATAAAATGTAGGACATGTACCAAAAAAATGGACTAGAATGAATCTGAGATGTATGAAATGTTATAAAAATACCTGTACATATCTTAAAATAACATATTAAAACAAGACATTCTTTTATTTCTGGTTTCTATGCTCAGAATATAATTAAAATGATCAAAAGGCCTGGGACTGCAAGGCTCTAAGAGTTTAAAAGCCAGCATACTCCTTGAGAATTCTCAATCCTGCAAGCTGCTCTAACCTTTCCAAATGTCACTTTCTGTTGAACCAAAAAGTACTTGTGATCAGACCTCAAAATTACAATGAAGTCACAATTAATACGTAGAAAGGACGGCACACTTCCTATGTAATAGATAATCTGAATTAACATCCTTGCCTAGCTTTTGGAAATCTGACAACCGACATGTAGCACAATAGTGGCCACAGAAGAGATAGTCCAAATAATAGGACAGTCACTTGTTACATTGTTAGTGCAGTCATATGATTTTCATACCAAATCTGCCCATATATCATTTACATCAATTTCATTTTCATTTATTAAAATTTCCCATGTCCACATAACTAGGAAACAAGAAAACTGGATCAGAACATGAAATACAGAAATCCGTCCTGAGCATTAAACACACTTATTTATAAACTTTCTGCAAATACACTAATGTAAAAAGGCAAACTTTTGAAAAGTTCTTTATACAACAACTGAGAAAATGTAGGCAAGAAATTGTTTAGAGGCACTCAAAAAGCCAATGGAAGAGATGAGAATATTTAACAGAGAATTGGTGATCAATAAACTACAGTGTTCATACAAAATATTAGGTAAGAATCTCACAAGCAAAGTGCACTAACTGTTCTCTAGGTCATGATGTGTCAACTCTAAGTAAAGTTAAAAAGTTAAGTTCTTCAAAACATGTAATTACATTCATTCTCCAACTTTTCATCAGGTATCTTAAATGCATTTATAATTTAAAACTGAGGACAAAAAATACTTCATATAAGCTCGCCTTAACTTTAAAAAATGAAACTACACACAAAGCATGCACAGGCTAGAGTCCACGCAAATCTCTCAGGACCTGTGGTCATGCAGAACAGAGGCCTCGTCCAAAACAATGGCTTGCAAAGCAAAACATTCAGTCACCAAAAACAAGGCATTATTTTGTACACTTACCCAAAATACACGACAGACCTTTCAGTTTCTACCCTGTCAACATAGAAAGAAGCGTGGGAGGTGGAAAAAGGAGACAAGAGAGGGAGACTCCATTTGCCAAAATCTCACTAAGACTGCTAGAAATTTGAATGGCAGGATAAAAATAAAGCTAAAGAAGTCTTTCTTTTTCTTCCCCCAAGAGCTGGTAATGTTCACTTTATGGGAATTCAGCACACTGGGTTCTATGCTACTAACAAATGCTAGCAAGAGGTCCGGCAGTTCCCACTTAAAGAAGATGACCCCATGGCCAGCCAGCGTGTCAACATCCATTGAAGACATGCCTTTCCAGGTCTGCTCCAAGGCATGGGGGCCTGCCAAGCCCTGGGGCATGCTCACAGACTGCAGCAGCTGAGCAAATTTCATTCAGCCCAACTTAGATTTAATTAGGTTTGAAAAAAATAAAACCCTTCATCCTCAGATCTAAAGCCAGTTGTGCTTTGAAAAAATAAAAACCTTGTAAGCAGAGAAATATATGCCTTTCATCATTTGCATCAGAATACACTCAAGAAGCCACATCGTTGCATCTTTTAATTATGACAAATATTACTTAAGTACAACTTTATATCAGGAAATCAAAACATTTTTCCAAATCCCTAACATACTGAATTTTCAAACAGTTTTAAAAACACATGTCAAAATGTACAACCTTAGAGCTTCATTTTTGAGTCAAATAACATCATTTATGAATGTGAGGTTATACACAACGTATACCAAAATTTCCCTGAAATAAACTGGCATAACAAAATTGTTTCTGATTTAGGGAAAACTAGACAGTAAAATATTTTAAACTGGTATTGAAAGCATCATAAATTGTTTAGTACCTGAGCAACTCTAATCTACATTTACTGAAATATAGAGAATTTGAATTTGACATTAGAGAAAACTATAAACTATCATAATAAAGTGTTAGGTTTTTTTATTGTTGCAATACAGTATTATAACTTACTGTAACCAAACTAATCAGCATTCATTAATTCATTCTTTCATTTTAGTTTTGTTAAAAATTTGGCAAAGTTTTGATAAAATATTACTGCCAATTGTAGATTTTATTCCCCATTTATTTAAATATGTCTTAGAATATTCAAATGTAATTTGCTTAGTCTTGTTCATGCACAAACGAATTAATTCCAGTATGCACACTGGTTACTAATTGAATTAAAACATTTTAATGTTAAGTTTGAACTAACTTCTTCCATTTGAAGAGATGACTCAATCATTTCTGCAATTCTCTATCCCAGGATTTGTACTTCCTTGTGTAATGTTTATAGCCATAGAAAAGCGAGAGAAAAAAAAAAGTTTTAATTATATTTAATTAATTTAAAAGTCTTGCAATGATAAGGCTAAATAACTATTTTGAAAGAATACAAAAAATAGTCACTATCAAACTTGCAGAGGTGTAATTTCAGTCATTCTTTAAACACTTTTTCGTTCAGAGCAGAAACTGTCAGCTGAGCTAACAGAAGTTTCTATTGATTGCTACATCTTTGGTTTATAATTACTGCTCATTTTTCTTTAGCTTTTTGTAAGATTGTCCATTGATCTAATAACTACTGATACCTAATTTAAGAAAGGACATATGTGAAAAAATCATCATTTTCAGTTTTCATTTCCTTATATTTCACTGATTTTTTTCATCATATGAAATACTTTTCCTTAAGAGTTAATGTTAAATATGTATTAAAACCATAAGTCTTTTTAGACAGAATGTGTGTGTGTGTGTGTATGTGTTGTATTTGGTTTTTGTTTTTTATTTTTTGGTTTGGTTGGTTGTTTGATTTTGCTTTACTTCTTATGTAAAAAGGAAGTAATCATAATGTGGTTCTGAAACAAATTGAAGAGAAAACATTCAACAGATCTGATTCCTATATTCTGTATTTTTCTTTCATGTAAAAAAACTAATCAGGTTTATGAAAATAGTTAACAAAAAACACCTACCAAGAAAATCCTACAAGAGGCTAACTATAAAAAATAGAACCAAAGGGTACATAAAATAATTGTTACTACCTTCAGTCCTGATGAATATAATACAAAATAATGCCTACTGAATCTATCTGAATTTTGCTGTTTCTAAAATATAAATTTTGCAAAGTCCAAGTCACACTATCTAGTATGTATCATTAATATAAAGAGGTCTGTAGTAGATAAGCTTGGTTTTGACTTTTTTAATTAATTAGCATCAATACAGACAGCTTTTTTCATTTTTGTAAAAAATTTTCTGACAATGAAAAATAACCCTCTTTTAGAAATTGTGTTGTTTTATTAATATAAATTACCCACTGGGAAATATTAAGGAAATCCTTATTACTATTATTGAAAATCTCTTAAGTATGTATTATTTTTAATTCTCTGGAAAATAAGTATTTAATGTTTAAATTCCAAGTAAAAAGAGAATTTCATTATATGAAGATTAATGTTTTCTTTTTACTCGCTCAGAAAAGTTCTAATCCTCTTTCCTGTTGAAAATGAAGTCAGCAGAGCTACTTGCTTAACCTAGCATTTTAGATTTTTTTTAATGTAACAAAACATAGGACAAAATATAACAAAACAAAAAACTACACATAAGATGTATCTGATACCTTTCATAAATTCTCTATGTAATGTTTCTTTTTCACAACTTATAGCACGGTAAAAGTTCATTATGTCATAATATTCATAGTCCAACCAGACGCCATCATAAAATAAATGTCAGCATAACATTGCCTACTGTTTTTTCTCCTTACTTTCTATGAAGAAAAAAATTAAAACAAATTTGTTTCAGAGAATTCAAACATACAAATGTTACCAAACATTACCTAAATGGGTTATTACCTGTCTAGAGAAAGTGTTACTGTCTCATTCATTTCCGGTATGTCATCAGCTTGAACAGTGATGTTGATTGTGGTGTCACTTTGCCCAGATAAAAACACAACAGAGCCATTGAAGGGACCTATATCTTCCAGAGTCACTGCTTTTGAATTAAAGCCAGAGGGCTTCAAACTCCAAAAGACGGTAGCCTGACCATCAGTCCCATCCCGATGTAAGGAAATGTATACCTTATAAAAAGAGAAAACAGAGCAATTTCTTCTGAAATATCTGCTCACAAATCATAAGCTTTTCAGTAAGCACATGCATATGTTACATGAATACATGTATTCTGTATAGAGAAGCAAACTAATAAATGACAAAAGCACAATTGAACATATCTTTTTTATGCATGACAATAATTTTAGATATAACTATTTTCATTAGTTTTTGCTAAACTAAATTTATTTACAAGATTCCCCCCACCCAAAAATGTACCTAACCTGGGATTTGTTAACAAAAATAAGTAAATATTTTAAAAGCCAAAGAATTATGAAAACCATAAAACAATTTGCTTAAGAATAAATTTCAATCAGAGGCTCTCTTAAAAAAAATTTAATATCACACTAAAAACTGAAAAATACACTTTGGTGATTAAAACTGGAAATTTTTACATTATATAAAATGCATCCTAAAGTGGTACGGACAAAAAAGAAAATAATAATACAAATAAGAATAAGAAATGTTTCTAACCAATTCAATAAATGCAGTAGAAACGCAAATCATGGTTCTGGGTTACCTCGGACAAGTTATTTAACTTGTCTGACCTCAATTTCCACATGTGAAATGAAGCCTGTGGTTCCCTATTTTGCAAGATTGTGGTGAGGATTTAGAGTGCCTCTCCAAAGTAGGAGCTAAATAAATGGAAGCCATTATAATAACTCTGAAACAAATTGTATTTGGTAGTTTTATCTAAGTACAGTACATCTGAAATATAATATAATATATAATTGTAAGAGGATCATTGTAGATCATGATGCTTTTTCAAAGAATATAAATAAGTACTCGATAGTAGGTATGCTATTCTTTTTAAACTTCAAGGAAAGTACCCTCTTTGCTCTTTAACACAGAAGAAAATGGAAGAAATTTTGCTCACTAACCATCTTCTTAATTTGGCTACCAATGGTCACGGTTCAAGACTAGTGAGAAAAGATTCTTAGGGATGACAAGAAAAGTAACAGAGGGCTGAACTTTTAAATCACTCTAGGGAACAGGTGATCTAGGCTGCAGAAGAGACAGAGGGAATGAAGAGCATCTCCCCCTCCTGCTATCTCCCAGAAGGGGAGGACTGCAAGTTCACAGAACTCAAAAATTTCCCTAAAGGCTAATTTCCTTCAAGGGAAAAATACAGAATTGTAAATTTACAGCTTTATAAAAAATAAATAAAAGCAATCCACATTTAAGAACAAACTGAATGCTATAACTCCATATTCAAAAGTAAACTCGAGGATAGGAGCCAAGATGGTGGCGTGAGTAGAGCAGCGGAAATCTCCTCCCAAAATCACATATATCTATGAAAACATAACAAAGACAACTCTTCCTAAAATAGAGACCAGAGGACACAGGACAACATCCATACCACATCCACACCGCGAGAACCCAGCGCCTCGCAAAAGGGGTAACATACAAGCCCTGGCCCGGCAGGACCGGAGCACCCCTCCCCCCCAGCTCGCGGCGGGTGGAGAGGAGTCAGCAGGGAGGGAGAAGAAACCCAGGACTGCTGAACACCCAGCCCCAGCCATCCGGACCAGAGCGCAGACAAAGTGCATGCGTGCAGTGCTGGATACTAGGGAAACAGGGTGGCAGGACCAGTGAGCGGGTGCCTGAGGCCGACGTCGGAGAACAAAGAAACAGGAGAGGCCATTTTTTTTTCCTTTTTTTTTTTTTCTTTTTTGGTGAGTGCTTTTTGGAAGTCTTAAAGGGACAGGGACCCCAATACTAGGGAAACAGGGAAGCAAGACCGGTGAGTGGGTGCCTAAGACCGTCACCTGAGGACAAAGAAAATCGTGCTATTTTCTTTTTTTTTAAATTATTTATTTATTTATTTTTTGTTGTTGTTGTTGCTGCTGTTGCTGTTTTGGTTTGGAGAGTGCTTTTTGGAAGTATTAAAGGGGTACGGCAGGACACTTAGTCCAGAGGCAGGGAATCTCGGGTTCTCTGGGCACTCTAACCCCCTGGGCAGCAGGGAGCACAGAGGCACCTTATGGAGATAAATAGCCTCCCGGCCGCTCCCCCTCCAACGGGGCTCCACCATTACGGAGCAGCAGCCTGAGCCAGGCCACACCCACAGCAACAGCGGAGATAAACTCCATTGCAGCCCGGCAGGAAGCAGAAGCCCTGTCTGCGCACAGCTGCCCAGCACAAGCCACTAGAGGTCGCTATTCTCCCAGGAGAGGAAAGCCACAAACCAACAAGAAGGGAAGTTCTTCCAGCCATCACTACTCCCAGCTCTGCAAACTATTCCTATCACCATGAAAAGACAAACTTACAGGCAAACCAAGATCACACAGTCAACACCTGAGAAGGAGACAGACCTAACCAGTCTTCCTGAAAAAGAATTCAAAATAAAAACCATAAACATGCTGACGGAGATGCAGAGAAATAAGCAAGAGCTAAGGGATGAAGTCTGGAGGGAGATCACAGATGCCAGGAAGGAGACTACAGAAGTGAAACAAACCCTGCAGGGATTTATAAGCAGAATGAATAAGATGCAAGAGGCCATTCAAGGAATAGAAACCAGAGAACAGGAATGAATAGAAGCTGACATAGAGAGAGATAAAAGGATCTCCAGGAATGAAACAATACTAAGAGAACTATGTGACCAAACCAAAAGGAACAATATCTGTATTATAGGGGTACAAGAAGAAGAAGAAAGAGGAAAAGGGATAGAAAGTGTCTTTGAAGAAATAATTGCTGAAAACTTCCCCAAACTGGGGGAGGAAATAATCAAACAGACCATGGAAATACACAGAACCCCCAACAGAAAGGATACAAGGAGGACAACACCAAGACACATAGTAATTAAAATGGCAAGGATCAAGGACAAGGAAAGAGTTTTAAAGGCAGCTAGACAGAAAAAGGTCACCTATAAAGGAAAACCCATCAGGCTAACATCAGACTTCTCGACAGAAACCCTACAGGCCAGAAGAGAATGGCATGATATATTTAATGCAATGAAACAGAAGGGCCTTGAACCAAGGATACTGTATCCAGAACGACTATCATTTAAATATGAAGGTGAGATTAAACAATTCCCAGACAAGCAAAAGCTGAGGGAATTTGCTTCCCACAAACCACCTCTACAGGGCATCTTACAGGGACTGCTCTAGATGGGAGCACTCCTAAAAAGAGCACAGAACAAAACACACAACATATGAAGAATGGAGGAGGAGGAATAAGAAGGGAGATAAGAAAAGAATCTCCAGACAGTGTATATAACAGCTCAATAAGCGAGCTAATTTAGGCAGTAAGATACTAAAGAGGCTAACCTTGAACCTTTGGTAACCTTGAATCTAAAGCCTGCAATAGCAATAAGTACATATCTCTCAATAGTCACCCTAAATGTAAATGGACTTAATGCACCAATCAAAAGACACAGACTAATAGAAGGGATAAAAAGCAAGACCCATCTATATGCTGCTTACAAGAAACTCACCTTAAACCCAAAGACAAGCACAGACTAGAAGTCAAGGGATGGAAAAACATATTTCAGGCAAACAACAGTGAGAAGAAAGCAGCGGTTGCAGTACTAATATCAGACAAAATAGACTTCAAAACAAAGAAAGTAACAAGAGATAAAGAAGGACACGACATAATGATAAAGGGCTCAGTCCAACAAGAGGATATAACCATTCTAAATATATATGCACCCAACACAGGAGCACCAGCATATGTAAAACAAATACTAACAGAACTAAAGAGGGAAATAGACTGCAATGCATTCATTGTAGGAGACTTCAACACACCACTCACCCCAAAGGATAGATCCACCAGGCAGAAAATAAGTAAGGACACACAGAAGGAAAGCTCTTCCACACTAGAACAGATGGACCTAATAGACATCTATAGAACTCTACATCCAAAAGCAACAGGATATACATTCTTCTCAAGTGCACATGGAACATTCTCCAGAATAGACCGCATACTAGCTCACAAAAAGAGCCTCAGTAAATTCCAAAATACAGAAATTCTACCAACCAATTTTTCAGACCACAAAGGTATAAAAGTAGAAATAAATTCCAAAAAGAAAACAAAAAGGCTCACAAACACATGGAGGCTTAACAACATGTTATGAAATAATCAATGGATCAATGAACAAATCAAAATAGAGATCAAGGAATATTTAGAAACAAATGACAACAACAACACAAAGCCCCAACTTCTGTGGGACACAGCGAAAGCAGTCTTAAGAGGAAAGTATATAGCGATCCAGGCACACTTGAAGAAGGAAGAACAATCCCAAATGAAAAGCCTAACATCACAATTATTGAAACTGGAAAAAGAAGAACAAATGAAGCCTAAAGTCAGCAGAAGGAGGGACATAATAAAGATCAGAGAAGAAATAAACAAAATTGAGAAGAATAAAACAATAGCAAAAATCAACAAAACCAAGAGCTGGTTCTTTGAGAAAATAAACAAAATAGATAAGCCTCTAGCCAAACTTATTAAGAGAAAAAGAGAATCAACACAAATCAACAGAATCAGAAATGAGAATGGAAAAATCACGACAGACTCCACAGAAATACAAAGAATTATTAAAGACTACTATGAAAACCTATGTGCCAACAAGCTGGAAAGCCTAGAAGAAATGGACAACTTCCTAGAAAAATACAACCTCCCAAGACTGACCAAGGAAGAAACACAAAAGTTAAACCAATTAAGAGGAAAGAAATTGAAAGGGTAATCAAAAAACTACCCAAGAACAAAACCCCGGGGCCGGACGGATTTACCTCGGAATTTTATCAGACACACAGAGAAGACATAATACCCATTGTCCTTAAAGTGTTTCAAAAAATAGAAGAGGAGGGAATACTCCCAAACTCATTCTATGAAGCCAACATCACCCTAATACCAAAACCAGGCAAAGACCATACCAAAAAAAGAAAATTACACACCAGAATATATAAAGAGCTCACACGCCTCAACAAACAAAAAACAAATAACCCAATTAAAAAATGGGCAGAGGAACTGAACAGACAGTTCTCTAAAAAAGAAATACAGATGGCCAAGAGACACATGAAGAGATGCTCCACATCGCTAATTATTAGAGAAATGCAAATTAAAAGTACACTGAGGTATCACGTCACACCAGTAAGGATGGCTGTCATCCAAAAGACAAAAAACAACAAATGTTGGTGAGGCTGTGGAGAAAGGGGAACCCTCCTACACTGCTGGTGGGAATGTAAATTAGTTCAACCATTGTGGAAAGCAGTATGGAGGTTCATCAAAATGCTCAAAACAGACCTACCATTTGACCCAGGAATTCCACTCCTAGGAATTTACCCTAAGAACGCAGCAATCAAGTTTGAGAAAGACAGATGCACCCCTATGTTTATCGCAGCACTATTTACAATAGCCAATAATTGGAAGCAACCTAAATGTCCATCAGTAGATGAATGGATAAAGAAGATGTGGTACATATACACAATGGAATACTACTCAGCCATAAGAAGAGGGCAAATCCTACCATTTGCAGGAGCTGGAGGGTATTATGCTCAGTGAAATAAGGCAAGCAGAGAAAGAGAAATACCAAATGATTTCACTCATCTGTGGAGTATAAGAACAAAGGAAAAACTGAAGGAACAAAAAAGCAGCGGAATTACAGAACCCAAAAATGGACTAACAAAGGGAAAGGGACTGGGGAGGATGGGTGGGTAGGGAGGGATAAGGGGGAGTGAGAAGAAAGGGGGTATTAAGATTAGCATGCATGGTGGGGAGGGAGAAAGAGGAGGGCTGTACAACACAGAGAAGACAAGTAGTGATTCTACAACATTTTGCTATGCTGATGGACAGTGACTATAAAGTGGTTTATAGGGGTGGCCTGGTATAGGGGAGAGCCTAGTAAAGATAATATTCTTCATGTAAGTGTAGATTAAAGATTAAAAAAAAAAAAGAAAGAAAGAAAAGGGGGATTACTCCTTGATAGGATAAAACTAATGGTAAATCAACGATTAACACATGCTTTAAATATCCTTAATTTTGATCACTTAAAGGGTGTCAGATGATCGGCTATGGAGGTACACTGTTCTGATAATATTCCTTTCCCTTAAAAAAAAAAAAGAAAAAAAGCAGTTCCTGTGTGGTGACCTCCAATGAGTTCTACACAATGGTATAAAGGGCATATCAAAGTGTGGGCAAAGGGTCTGTTTGTGTTTATACAGAGGATCAAAGCCTAATTTGGCTACCCAGAAAATGAACTAAGATACAATATGAAGAACTTCCAACATCAGCACTCTCTGGAAGAGTCATACCAGAAGATGATCATCAAAAAACCTCAACAAAGATCCAGGCAATGCTGCAGTTGTAGCTGCATCCATCCCACCGGTTCTTGGACTTGCCATTGAAATGAAGAAGGAGATATCTAAGCTGGCCTGTGCGTACAGTAAAACAACAAATTTGACTGGATCTATACTGTTGGAACTCAACCAAGAATTAGGAGAAATGCAAGTTGTAGCACTCCAAAATCTTATGACTACAGACTATCTATGGTTAAAAGAACATATGGGATGTGAACAGTTTCCAGGAATGGGTTGTTTTATTTTGTCTGATTTCTCTCAGACTGTTCAAGTACAGTTGGACAATATCCATCATATCATAGACAAATTTTCACAAATGCTTAGGGTGCCTAACTGGTTTTCTTGCCTTCACTGGAGATGGCTGGTAATTATAGATCTGCTTTGGTTATGTAACTGGATTCCTATTATGTTAATGTGTGTGCACAATTTAGTTAGTAGTTTTAAACCTATATATGCTTAAGGTCCTCTACAAGAAGATATGTCAAAGAAATAATCAATCTTCCCATGTTTTCTTCCATCTGCTACCTCTATAGCTTTTCTTCATCCTTCCTAATTATAACCCTTAAATAGAATTCGTGCCTCATATCGAATTTACTGAGTATCATAATTCCTCCAAGTGGTAAAGATACCTCAAGACAAATGCTGGGCATAGAAGCCACAGGGCATAAATCTGCAAAGAAGTAAAAAGCTAACCTTTTCAAACAATATGGCTACTCTCTCACTTACCAACTTTACATCTCCATGTATGGCCCCAGAAGATGACTGGTTCACCAGAGACGGGTAAGATTCCTCAAGGGAGGAACAACCTAAGACAGGCACAGTTGCAGGGGGCCATCAGGTGAGTAATTGGGGATCAACAGTGGTGAGGCTTAGAACTCACGCCCCCTGTTTTGAGAGAAATCTTCTACATCCATGGATGTTTTAATGCCCTTGTCAAGCTTGGATTAACACATAGTCTACAGGCACACACCTGATCATCTACAATTGCTCTCTTACAACACTAAACTATGTTTTCTACCTTTATCTTGCATCTACCTACCACTTCAGCATTTTATTGAAAATAAAAATAATAATAATAATAAAGGGAGAAATGTGGGATCCACATATAAGTCAAGTATAAAAACAAATGAATATTCATATTTGACCTGATTGTTTATAGTTCATAATGCGTGATCAAAACCGAAAGTTTCTGTGATGACTGCCCTTGTACTGTTCACCATGTAAGAACTTATTCACTATGTAAGAATTTGTTCACCATGTAAGAACTTGTTCATTATGCTTCAGAGGATTGGAGACTGACAAGAATTAGGCTTGAGATGGATTAATGATGGTGCATTGAGCATTGAGTCCCCTATACAGAATTTTATTGTTGTTAACAACCATTTGATCAATAAATATGAGAGATGCCCTCTCAAAAAAAAAAAAAGTAAACTCGAAATGAATCAAAGACCTAAATGTAAGGCATGAAACCATAAAACTCTTAGAAGAAGACATATGCAAAAAAACTCTTGAACATAGCATGAGCAATTTTTTCTGGACACATCTCCCCGGGCAAGGGAAACAAAAGCAAAAAAGAACAAGTGGGATTACATCAAACTAAAAAGCTTCTGTACAGACAAGGACACCATCAGCAAACCAAAAAGGCATTCTACAGTATGGGAGAATATATTCATAAACAATTAACAACCAAAATACATAAAGAACTCATATGCCTCAACACCAAAAAAAAACCCAAATAACCTGATTAAAAAGTCCGTCGAAGACCTGAACAGATATTTGTCCAAAGAAATACAGGTGGCCAACAACACACATGAAAAGATGCTCCACATTGCTAATCATCAGAGTAATGCAAGCAAAACCACAATCAGTTATCACCTCACACCATTTAAAATGGCCACTATCCAAAAGACAAGAAATAACAAGTGTTAGTGAGGATGTGGAGTAAAGGGAGCCCTCCTACACTGTTGGGAGGAAACTAAACTGATGCAGCCACTCTGGAAAGCAGTATGGAGGTTCCTCAAAAAACTAAAAATAACAATACCATAAAACCCAGTAATTCCACTTCTAGGAATTTATGTGAAAAAAAACAAAATCCCTGATTCAAAAAGATCTATGCACCCCTATGTTTACTGCCATATTATTTACAATTGCCAAGTCATGGAAGCAACCTAAGTATCCCATCAGTAGATGAATGAATAAAGAATAGGTGGTACGTATACACAATGGAATATTATTCAGCCATTAAACAAAAGAAAGAAACCCTGCCATTTGCAACATCATGGACGGACCAAGAGGGTATTATGCTAAGTGAAATAAGCCAGGCAGAGAAATACAAATACTGTGCAATTTCACTTGTGTGTGGAATATAAAAACAAAATAAAACGAACAAAACAGTAGTAGACTCATAGACACTGAGAAATGACTGGTGGTTACCATCGAGAAGGTGGGTAAAGAGGCACAAAAATTCTCAATCATAAGTTGGTCACAGGGTGGTAGTACAGCATGGAGAATATAGTCATAACAATTATCTAGTAGTAGATAGTAACTGCACTACGGGGGTGTGGACTTAATTAACTGTTGAACCGTGTGTATACTTAAAACCAATATAAGATTGTATATCAATAATATTTCAATAAAAAAACTAAATGCTCTTTAGTTTTTAGCTTTAGAAGGGAACTATATTAAGAAAAATAAAATAAATCAAAACCATCTTGAAAAATAGAGCTCTGCCAATTTACAGAATTGTACAAAGGAAGCTGTGGTCACCATATTTTGATATGAGACTTTGACAAAAAATAACTCTCCTCATTCCTGATCTGAACCCCAACTCACTTTAAATCAAATCTAAGTATGAGAGATTGGGAGAGGGTTTTAGGGACAGATTGTGGCTCAGGCAATGATAAAGCTAAAGGCCAGAGCCATCCCTAGGTAGATGGTGGGAAAACTCAACCAGGGCTGGGGTTGGGAAGGGTGCTATATATGTGAATATGCTTTTATATGTATGTGTATGTATGTGAATGCAAAATTTGCCCATATACATAATACAAAATTCCTAAAATTTGGCACTTCACAACTTTGCACCATCACATCAACCACCAAGCACAGGACCCAAGGCAGCCACCCCAATCCTCCACAAGCCAAGCATGAGGAGCGCTAAAGAATACAACAGGTCAAGGACATTGATACCTATGACTTGGCCAATAAAAAAAATTATGTTTGTCTATCATTCCATCAAATGTCATAGCATTATTTAAAAGCAGCCGTATCAAAACAAAATACCCTACCCTAACTATGAGCAATTCTAATTTTTTCCTATCATAGCAAAAGATGATAGAAAATCACATATTCACCAGTTACTGATGTCAAATTACACACTGAAGTCTTGATGTAAACGGTAAAGCTTTTCAAGATCTGTTAATTCTAAATACTAATCCTACCAAAAAAAAAAATAATAATGTCTGTACATTATCTCAAATTCATTAGGCCCCATCAATTAGAAAATAGCCTACTTACCACTTCAGCAGCAGAATCTTCTGGTTCATGCAAAATGATTGGAAGACTGCTGATAAAGCCAATTTCTCCATTTGCAATGTCTGGAGTAATCAGTAAAGAAATATTTCGAATTTTTCCAAATCTAGGACTTATAGGTGGGATTGGGGGAATTATGTTCACCAACTCCACAGTTTCCAACTATAATAAACAAATTTTTAAAACACAATAAAAATCAAAGAACATAAATTTTAGGTTAAAAAAAAGTCTTAATTGCATGCGGCAACATAATAAACATGGGCAAAGATCACCAATAACTTGGCAACTCCATTCTCCTTCGTTTGCAGCCCTGTTTCAATCTTCTGCATTATCTTCTTGACCTCTTCTTTTTCTCACTTATTATTCACCAGGGTTCTTCCCAAATCCTTTTTAATTTCATACGCTCTACCTAATAATCTTTGGATTGTTCCTTTAAACTCCAAATCAACTGCCATTGGACCTTCATAAAAATGTCACACAGAATGTCCAAGTAGAATATCACATTCTCTGTTCCACAATCATCACTAGCACCGCCATCTGCTTTTCCTCCTTGTTGCCTACAGCCAACTACCTTGATCTTAATGCCAAATATCAGAGAGTTGTCCTCATCTTCCTCTCTTCCACTGTCCACATCTTCAATCAATCAGCCACTCCCCATCTCCACCAGAGAATATTCAGTATCAGAAGACTACTGAGCACTCCAAATGTAACTTAACATGCCTTAACCTCTAAAAAAATGCAATACCTGTGTAACACACAGTATTCCTATAATTAATGAATGTGACCACTAGAGGGGCTTTCATGGTATTCTCAATCTAGAACGGCTCCCCTTCATCACCTCACAAACTAACATGAACCCACTCTAAAGACCACTTGAACTTCCCCCTCGTCCATGAAAATGTCCTTGGATTCTCCAGCCCTCTTTTTTCACTCTGAACTTCTACTGTTACCCTCCCTAAACCTAGAACCTAATAATAAATTTCACATATTGTTTGCTTGTCATCATTTCATATGTTCCAGACCTTTACTTCCCACCAGGACTGCACCACTCTCGTGTTTCAGGGTCCTTCTCAGCATTTTCCCAACAGATGACATAGCCCTGAAACTACAGATAAATATTTGTTGATTTATCCCTTCAACACAGAGTTTGTGGGAATTCTGATAAATCACAAAACTCATCATCTTAATATTCTAGCTTTTCAAATCCAACTTATCAAGCCATACAGTGTTCACCTGAGGAGAGTAGGAATAGATAATCATTACAGGATTGCAAAAACCATAGGTATTTTAACATGAAAAGCAATATGGAACTTAATGAGACATGATAGATATCCACTCAATAGAGCCTGTCAGGCTTATAATGTGGAAACAAGGCCACTAAGTTACCACCAAGAGAGCCTTGTGATTTCAGTTGGTTTTCCACAAATACCAGAACTGGTGCTGGTCCCACACATACTCTCACATTTTGTGATGAACAATTATATATTTTAAAAAAGAAAAGTAAATGTCTTTTTTAAAATGTCACACACTAGGCTTTGAAACCCATATATAGGAAAAAGATATGAAAAATTCCATATTTGGTAAATATTCACTGTAGAAGAAAAAAAGAAACTAGACTGACATCATATAAATGTCACACAGAATGCCAAATTTTGCCAAATTTGCCAAATATTGGTACACAAAGTCAAGTAAAACATGTGATTCTTCAATATATTGAAATTGCATTATAAAATTAAATGTAAAGACAATTAGCTAAAACCACATTAACTGTCATTTTTTTCTAGAGAAAAGGAAAATGTATACCCATATACATGTATTTATCTTTAAAAATGGCACAAAAATAAATAAAATATATATTTGAATCCCAAAGAAATACCAGGTGTGCATTGTTTAGAGGCAAAGAAGTTTTTAAAATACCTGGTCGTGCGTGAGTCAGCATGTGCTTGTGAATGAACACACATTCCCATGTATTCACAAGGAGCCAAACTGCTTATACTGTTTAAAACACCAAATAAAAAAACCTCAAGATATTTTTTACTTCAAGACTTTCCAACAAGAAATGAGTCATATTTAACTTACATTTACCAAAAAAAAAAGAGTTAAATAATTCTAAAAATAGTATTTGTGAAAAAGATAAAGAAAGATGATACAGAAGGCTATAAAATGAACTGATCAAAAGGAAAATGCAAATCTTCCATGGCTTATTTCCTAGTCTCTTAAGTCTTTTTGTCTGGATTCCTTAAGCATCTGTTAAATAAAACTGCTTCATTCATAAAGAGTGGTTCTTTGCTTTCAGACAGTTTGCAACTGGGAGAGCACATTGGTAACCCCAACCCTGCCAAAAGTGGTATCTCAGACTAATGTATTTAGCCAAGAGGGTTACCAAAGAACGGGGGCTCATGTCTCAGATTTTCCTTTCTTCAGGTTCATTCAATGTTCCATGCAGAGTCTGATGTCTCCTATTCTTAAGTTGCTCATCCATTATGCACTATGCAAACTACACAGCCTTCTAATTCCAACCAGCCTTCCAGAGTCTACAGCTGTTTTGAACCTCAAGGAATTGTGTCAGTGACTAATAATGCCTTTTTTTTTCTAAAGTGATAAATTAACTCTCTGCACTGTAAGACCTTTGTTTCTTAACTGAATAAAGAGATAGATAAAGAATTGAGTCAGGAATCATTGGTGTCAACAGATTTCAAACCTGGGATCACCAAAATTCAGATGTTACACGCTTCCTCAAGTATTTCCTTACTTTTTAAGTGTCATCAAAAATAAATTCTGTTACCTTCATATAAATGTTGAAATAAAATAGCTAGGATAATATCTGACTCATACAAGGCTCTTCAACAGATTTTATTTATATAGGGATTCTCTGCAGCTCCTTGGATAGAGATATTGGATATTTTCAAAAACCTGAAGTCTAATATAAAGGTTACTAATATTGGCACAGATAATAAGGGGTCTCTATCCCAGTAAAAGCTGTCCTTAAGGCAGTGTGAGGAAAGAAATCAGAAAGCTAAAATGGAAACAGAAAAGTTTTCTGTAACTCAAAACCAACATTTCTGCATCATCCGTTGTCAAACTCATGCTATGTCACTGCAGCTACAACAGGAATCCCAGGACGCCCAGACATCCCTGAAAGCAAAACAACTGTGTAAAAGCTTTGCTTCACTTCACTTGAATTAATAATTTGGATCTCATATAAATTGAGACCTACACAAGTTGGAGGCAGACTTAGTGAGAATGGAATACTGAGATACTAGAGACAGAAAACCCTTAAACATATGTTATGAATTGAATGTCTGTGTACCCCCAGAATTCATATGTTGAAACCCTAACTCCCAATGTGATGGTATTCAAAGATGGGGCGGGCCTTTGGGAGGCAGGTAGGTCATGATGGTAGAGCCCTCATGATGGGATTAGTGCTCTGATAGGAAGAGAGACTGAAGAGCTTGCTTCCTCTCTCTCTCCGTATGAGGACACGGTAAGTAGACACCAGTCTGCACACCAGAAAAAGGGCTCTCACCAGAACCCCACCAAGTCAGCTAACTGACCTCAGACTTGCCAGCCCTCAGAACTATGAGAAATAATCATTTGTTGTTTAAGCCACCCAGTCTATGGCTCTCTGTATAGCAGCCCAAACTGACGAAGACAATGTATATTCAGGAGAATGTTCTGAATCCAGAGGCCACCAATGGCAGAACAGGTAAAGGAGAGTGCTGACACCAAAAATAAAAATAAAAATAAACCGTCCATTAGATTCTGAAACTCCATTCAACAACTTACTCTCTCCCAGAGACTCTTAAAATCTCCTATGTTGAAAAATGCTACTTAAGTGCAAACTGGTGAAATTATTATGCATTTCCAAATATTAATAGAACCAACTTTAAAAAATACATAAGTTACAAAGTTACAGCATGTTTTTACACCAGGCCAAACCTAATGATTTTTTTTTTTAATTTCTAAACATCTCTCTAAAGGTGTTCTGGTGGCAGCAGTCTAGCTGTCTTACTTCCTGCTCAACATGGCCAGGGCCATGGGCTTGACCACTTGCTCCATTCCACCTCCCAGAGCCAGATCCCTCACCACGGGGCCAGTCATCTCGTAAGAACATTCCACAAGCCATGGGGGAAACTGACACAATTGTGAGTAATGCCATCCCTCCAAGAAGAGAAATTCCAGGATCCCCGAAAGAATGGGTTATCCTCATAAACAGAATTATGCATAATTTCACATTTTGAGAAGACACAAAATAATTAATAATAATAACTAAAAGAGGAAGAGTAGGATCTGCCACCAGCAGTAACAAAGCCTTTGGGGACATTGGCAAATGGTCTCCCTCCAGATAGGCATATTACAGAAAGGCACCCCCTATATATGACAAATCATATATCCTCATTACAGACCACCCACTACATGCCTCTGCCTGGAGCCATCAAGAAATGCACAAATGCATGAGCAGCGGCCCAGCTTAAAAAAAAAAAAAAAAAGACAAGAGTCTTCATAATGAAAGGACCCATCCCACTGAGTCTCAGCAACATAGAACACAACCCTGTGAAATTCATAAAAACTAAAACATAATCCAAAAAGAAAATGGTAAATCAGGAAAACTACAAGTTCAGTTAAAATGGACCAAATAACAATTGTGAAGCAACATTGAGTATTTGCTAAATTCAACATTCAATATATATAAAACAATCGGAAGATGTAACATAGTGAGGGTGACATGCAGAAATTGGGCAATAAGAACTCCAGAGGATACAATTAACCATAAAACCAAGCCTAAGCAAAATTATGAAAATAATTTAAATGTGGCATGATTCAAAGAAATAAATGGAGTATGAGATTTTATATAAACCTCAGTGGGTAAAATGTATGACATAAAATTCTAACTTTTCTTTATCAATCCATTCATACTACCTGATTCTGCATTAAACTTATTTACATAACCAAAACTGTTAAGCAACTTTAACTGCTTCCCATTTTCAGAATCAACCAATAGCAAATGCATGGAATACATAACCACAGTATAATAAGTGATGCAGGTGTTTTAAATTTTGACCAAAAAATAACATTCTGGTTAATAAAAGTTAAGAAATAAGAGTTTAAGATGGAAGAATATTATAGGGTCCTTATTTCTTAATAATTAGATGAAAATCCAAGGATTCTATCTATAGTTAATAGGCAATGAAACAAACTTTTTAGTATTACCTTAAAGTATCTATATAATTTTCTCATATTCCTTTTGTTTCCAGAATGCCTTCCTTGCAGTATCCATTATGAAAAATATACTTATCCTACAAATCCCATTCCCATGTCACAATTTCCCAAATGAACCAAAAGAATGGCCTCTCTCTCTCTCCTCTCTTTCTTCTCACCTCTCCCATTAACAGTTTGTGAGTTACTATTATCCATTATATTCTGACCTGCATTTCATGTCTGATGCACTTTTATTATCACCTACTTAAAATATTACCTTTAAGAGGACTCTTGGTTTACTCACCTTTACATGCCTTAGAAACAGACATAGTCTCTCTCTGGACTTCCTCAACAACTTTTAGTAACCAATAACAGAATCTAAATTATAAACAAGGGCAAACAGAGACAAGTATTCTTGCAGGATAACCAAAGTTGAGGTTACTTTAATCATTAAAGTACCTGTACTAGGAAGTGGGCCCCATTTTGAAGGAATGCATCATTTCTTATTGGTAATTTTACAGTGACTTGGGTTTTTTGCTCTGGAAAAATGAGGCTGTTTCTCCTGGACACATTTAAGATGCCATCTTTTGCTCGCAAAGGGTCCACAGGTCCAGCAGGAACATGAAGCGCAGAATAAAACATCTCCACATCTCCTTCAGTTCCTCCTAGTCTTGTGAAACTCAAGGATAAACATCTTTCACCTGGACTGCTTTCAATCTTCTGGTTTTCCATAGGAAAAAATGTGATTAGGCCATAAACATCATCACTATCCTGAATGTAGAACAAAAGCTGCAGATAGAGGAATAAAATATTACAGTGCAGAATTCTCCCATCTGAGATTAACAAACTGTTTATTTTCTAGGTTATCCTGATTTTTAATATTTTTATATATCATGTCTAAAAATGTCACTTCTTATACATAACAGAGCAAAAGATGAATCAAAAACAAATTTGAAATTTTCTAATTTTTTGTGGAACTTATTTTTAAGAGTTTTTTATTTGCAGAAGGGTCAACCTTGGGAAAGGGGAACAATGATCATTTCTAAAACCAATCAGTGTTCTTCCCATCACATCAAGCTAAACATAAATATTCACATGAGTCCGGTGTAACAAGGGATCTACCTGGGCTGGTTCGCTCACTTCTGCACCTCCTCGTATTGTATGAGGCAGAATCTGAAGTAGGTAAGCTTCTGCCTCTTCTGGAAGATCATCATTAACAAGAGTAAGAGGAATTGATGCCAACATCTGCCCCTGTGCAAAGTTGAGAACTCCAGAACTTGGGCTGATATCTGCTGTTACCGGTGAGGGATCACTGCTATTCCGTGTCAAAACCCAGTTCACAGAAATATTCCCATGGGTGCCACCATTTCTAACCACTGTAATTTCTTCATATCTAGAATTTTTTAAAAGAAATATATTCAGTCACATAATACACTCTATTTCCTTTAGGCTTTTCCAATGTCAAGTAGCTACCATTCCCTGGTAAGAGCAGAACCCGTATCATAAAGAATGGTTGTTTTTAGTATGAAGGAATAGATACACAGATGTGTCCTAGGAAATTATCATAATATGAATTCACCTGCACCTTTAAGTCACCTCCAAAATAAGAAAGAAAACAGTGAAACCAAGGCAGAAGAAATTATACCTACCCAACAGGTCAGCATGTGTCCAACACCATAATAATTAAGACTTAGAATAATTTATTATTATGACAACTGCACCAGTAGGTTTAACATAAACCATACCTGGATGTTGTATCTTCATCAATTACAACTGTCCTTTCAAACAAGATAGTGTTGAATGAGAGAACTCCGTAAGGTTTGTCATTTGGCTTAATGGTGACTTGAACAACAGAAGGACCCAACAGTACAGCATCTCCTTGTAAGGTATCTTTTAGTAACACAATATGAAACGATTCAGCAATCTCTGGTATGTCATCATCAACTATTTGAAATTTCAGGTGTGATTCATGAGCAAAAGGTGCAAAAATAATAGTTGTGTTTGGCTGGAGATCAATGAAGTCTACATGTTGCTGGGCATGTGCTGTTAAGTTCCCAGTTATCACAACATAACTGATCGAAACTTCATATTCATCAGAGCCAATTAAGTTTCCATTATCATCTTTTCCACGAACCACTGGAATGATGAGTATGTGGTCTTCCTCAGGGACCAAATAAACAGTCTGAATGAATCTCACCGGACTGTCATTTTTCTTAATGATGATCTCAACTGAGCCCCTAGAGATGTTGATCTCTGCTCCTCCTTCTACACTTCTCAGTTGAATAAAAAATATTTCATCATTTTCTGGTACCTGTCAAAGAAATATAAACAGTGGCAAAACATCAACAGCCAAAACATTGCAAAGAAACAAGTGAAAAAGTCACTATGTTTCAATGCAACTACACAGAAGAAAAAAGCTTTCACTGGAGCAGAGAGAGGCTTGCTTGCTTACAGGGCACTTACTGAAGGTTAGTAATGTATTTCACACAGGGAATGCAAATTCAGAAAACGATGGCATGAAAGGTAACAAGGCATAAACTTGATCAATCTTTAGATACTTATGTCTTTCAATCTTGACCAAATCTTTAAAGATTTGATGGTAAAAATGGATATAAATTCCTACTAGTTTTGCTGTGCTGGTGAGGTCAGAAGCAGCATTCAAGGTCTAATAATAACTATGATTCAGGAAAACTACATTAAATGTCAGTTTTCAACCATATGAGTTATCCTTGCCTTCTCTTTAAATGCTTTCTAATTCAAAAGTTAACTTGTGATACCAATCATGATTTCCAAAATACACCTCACACCTCTCTGGAGAACAAGCACTGAGAGTCACTGTTGGGCAAAGTGTTGACATTGTTAAAGCGAAACCTTTTTTTTTGTTGTTGTAACTGCACAGAAATCTTAGGAATAATCTCCACTGTCCTGCTTGAACTTTTCTTTCACTATAAATTTAATCTTTCAAAAAGAAATAAAAAAATACATCTTTATACCTCCATCAATAGCAATATAAAAGGCAAATTTATCTCAAAAAATAAAATCTTATGATTTGATTGATGGTCTTTTTTTCCCCCAACTTTACTGAGGAATAATTGACAGATATAATATATATAAAATGTATAACATGGTGATTTGATACACATATATATTGTAGAATGATTACCAAAATCAGATAATTAACATATCCATCACCTCACATAGTAACTCTCTTTTTGCATGTGGGGTAAGAACGCTTAGGATCTACTCAGCAACATTCAAACATGCAATACTGCGTTACTAACCACAGTCACCATGCTTTCCTTTACAAGGTAAACTGACCTTACAAGCTTACTATAAAGCGTATAACTATTGCCCCCAATTACAAAAGGTTTTGGTTAGGTTCCAGAACCAGATGAATTAGAGTTATCAATGCTACTGAATTTTTTTTTTTGTTTAAAGAGAAATAGTCTTTTCTAATAATGTCTTCTAATTATTGTTTTTTCTCTTGAGATTTGTTGTGAAATGGTTTCATGGCTTTTTGTAGGAAAATGGAGGGATGGTTATAAGTTCCCAGCTATTCCCTTTGTTTTTTCTGATAATACAAAGGCTAACTTATTAAAAGTCATGTTTTCCCTTGTTCAGCTCATGGTGGATATTCCTGCATATTACTGTTTAAGTTCATTCTTTCCTCAGCAGGTAAGCTAGCGGGTCATACCTCTCAGTCCTTGGGAGCTTCAATGTGAAATGTAAACATAACAAAAGCCTTCCTCTGAATGTGAACATTTAAAACATCCAAATGAAGGAATATTAACTGCAGTAGAATTTTCTTTGCTTTTATAGTATTTATGCTGAATAAGTAGTACTGTACCTGCTCAAAACTGAAATCACTAACAAAATCAATCATCAGGGTTTACAAAACACTTAAATTTTTGTGTTACGGGTGGTTGGCAGCCATAGTCAGGTTCATCAGCTTTAGATATACAATTTAATGTAAATTAAATAAGGTAGATATTGAAAAGAAATATTACAAAGGAGCTATTTGAAGCTAAACTACTATTGGCCACAATACACTCACTTTATATTAAAACTATGCTCTGGAATAGCTTCAAATACTGAACACAATTTAATACTTGACATAATGTTCTCTAACAGGTCTGTAATACAGGCAGTCCTTGTCCCCTTAAGCATTTAACGTCTCCTACCTCATCATCAAGTACTGTCAGGTTATAAACTACTGTTGCTCCACCAGGGGGAAAGGTGATATTTCCTTTAACTGGATTCAAATCTTCTTCAGGTGGATTTGGGCCACCCTCCACCTGAAAGGAACATAAAGTGCCATAAATAAATGCAAAATATTTCACAAAAGTAAGAAAATATTGTAATGTTAGCTGACAAAAATCTGAAGTTTACTTAAAAATGTTTTGCAAGAAGGATTATACTAATCTGTATTAAGTCTTCCCTTCTGATTAATAGTTAAGGCCTATAATATAGAGACTTTCACACTATGATTACATTAAACTACATGGTTTCTAAGAGCTTTTACTTTTTTACCCTCAGCCATTACATTAAACCTAAAAAAAAAAACATTTTTTTCTTGAGATAAAGGTATTAAAAATTAGTTAAGTTCTCTTATGTAGTGGAGTCAAATACCAGTTCCACCACTGACTGTGTAACCTTGGGCAAGGCATTTAGCAACTCCATGCAGCATTTTCCTCATCTTTAAATGAGGAAAATCTTTAAAATAAGCACAGTAATACCCACTTTATGGGCTAGATGAGATTTAATAAAATCATTCCTTTTGAAAAGTATTTATTAAGTACTCTGTGCCCGACCTCTTTTAAGGACTAAGGATACAGCAGTGGACACAGCAAACTCCTTGCCCACAAGGACCTGCCATTTAAGGCAAAAAGGGAACAGATGATAAACAAATAAATGTGTATGTGTCAGAGGATGGTAAGTATTATAGAGAAAAAATTAGGGGTATAAGGGAGACTGAATGCTGGGAAGAGCTGCTCTTTCTATGCAGCGATAATCAATGTAAAGCACTTGGAACAGTGTGTGGTGACACTAAGTGCTCCACAAACAGCTGTAACTGCATCAACAAAACAAAAGGCTCAAGACCCCATAAAACAACTTAAGACATCCACAGAGAGTTTGGGAACACTATAACCTAAGATGCTTTACCCTTTCACATCCAATTTTTTTCCAGTCTTTTCTATATTCCTTATCAGATATGTATTTTCAAAAATGTATTATCTAAGTGCACATTACTAACATGAATATTGCTTAAGGCTTCCTGCATAGAACTTGCAGGACTACTGCACATTTAAGTAGTGTTTACTGTGTTTTCATGCATTATTGTGTTATGCCATTTTATTTTCTTATGTAATTAACATAACCTTCTATGATATAAATCCCCATAGGGCACAAGTAAAACTTGTTTATGCTTCAGTAGAATTACATTACATACATCGAGTTATATACTACATTCATATTATTATTAATAATTAAGATAGAAACTGGTCTCAAAACTTTCTAATGCTCTCATGTCTGAAAGTAGCCTACGATCATGTTCTGGATCATCTAAAACAAAAAAAAAATCAGTTGAAGATTTAAATATGTGTCTCAAAAAAACAGCAATATGGTGACACAGTGGTGTGCATGCAGTCAGTAAGCAATAAAATAAAATGGTTACAGCCAGCATCCTAAGAAATGCACCTCACCTGCTGCCTATCTATTCCTGTCAAATGCTGTGACGTCTATGGACCCCCAAGGTGGAGTGCAACTACTATTAACCATCCATCAAAGGTAGTTTTACAAATGGGAATGTAAATGAGGGAAGACTACATATTAAATAAATTTATATAAGCCTAAGTATAGGCATTTTTTAAATTTATATACTCTAAAAGGTTTATCATAAAGGTTCTATGAATTTTATAGAACTAACATTACTTTTATTCTATTTTGGTTATTACCCCCAAGTCCAAAATGATATGTTGTGTTTCACAGAAGCACAGTATACTCAAGCATCAAGGAAAATGGTTTTATATTAACCATGAAATTTATCAGATAATAAAGGTCTCTGCTTTTGTTTCATTTTTATTAAGAATCATGCCTATTTTACAAAAGACCTTGATTTTTAAAAAAGTCATAGCCATCTGGTACGAACTCTAAAATGTTACCATTTAAAATAATTTCAGAATAAACTTACCTCAAAAGACACAATGACCATTCCAAAGGTTCCTTTTTCTCTGATGAGAGTAAGAGGCACAGATTCATTTCTGCCTCTGGGCTCACTCACCATGATTGAGAAAGGCTATTGGGAAGAGCAGAAACAATCAGGTGCTGATCAGTCAGAGGTAGGAGGTGGTACAAACTGTTACCTTAGAAACACACTGAATCCTCACAGATAAATTGATCTACCTTGTACTCGATTTACAGATAAGAATGTAGCATTAACTGTAGCTAATAAAAATGTTTATGAGGTTAAAAATAATAGTGTAAAGGGAACATAAAACAAATGAGGAAAAAATCTAGGTTCTTGTCCTGGTTCTACCATCAACTAGCTGTTCTACTGACACATCTTAACAGTTCCCTAGTCAAAAGATGACAAACACAAATGCTCACAGGAGCCCAGGAGGTCACAGAAATGAGTTAGTTGCACCTCCAGATCAAGACAGCTCACTGGGACGCCCACTCAGCCTTGCTCCCAACCACTATTTTGTCTTCATCAGTCAGCTGGCCATTGAAAAGCAGACAACTGCTAATGACTTTTTTGGAACGTGATCACTGAGAGGAAGAAAGAGCCAGGACTTCCAATGCTGAAATGTGCTGGCCTGGTGGGGTGAAACTCAGGGTGGAAGTGGAGGAAGAGGGAAGGTGCCAGGTACCCACCAGCTAGGGCAGCAGTGCCCATCTCTTGACACTAAGTCTCAGGATCCCCATCCACAAATGGGGATAGGAATGCCTGTCTCAAAGAGCTGTGATGAGGTTTCAATGAGACAATTCACATCAAGTGATTATCCTAGTCCGGCACATAGGAAGGCCCAGTAAATGGCTATGATCATCAGTGTTATCTTCATTATCAATATAGCCATTGTCCAGGCCAGGAACCAAAGCAAGGCGATTTAGCAACTACTGTGAGCTCAACAGTTACTTAATTTTAATAAAGTAGGGCAGGTGCCCTGGCAGCACTGAGACCATAAAAGCCAGGTACTTGAGATCAATGCTAGAGACCAGGATTCATCCCCAGAGACTGAGATGTATAATGTTAAAAAAACAAACAAACACCAAAAAACCTTTAAACAAATCATTATGAGGTTGGAGGTGAACAGTTAGGAGCATGTAGAGGAAAGGAGGGAGAGAAGTTAAGCAATTAAGGGAGCATGATTCATAATTAACTAATAATTCCCTTTCATTCAAATAAAAATGACTGATTAATTTAGTTAAGTTTTAAAAATGATGCTATAACAGAAGTTATAAAATGTTTGCTACAGTATTGATGTTATCCACATATCCTTTTTACTAAAGACCTGCAATTATAAAGATCATATTTATCTACAGACCACCTTGTCTAAAAGATAATTTAAGGTACTGAGAAAAGGACATACAATAAATACACCAATTATAGTAGCAATCTAAATTGGAGAATAAATAAAAAGCTGGGAGTATCCCATCATCTCCTATTAGTGGCAATTAATAATATGATTCAAAAAGATTCCATATCAGAAAGATTATTGTAGTCTAAAACTTAGTGGCAAAATTGAATTGCATTTGAGATAATATTGTTTGAAGAGCTAGAAACAATTTCTCTCAAGGGAAAACCTGTCTTGCATGTTTGTTTCTAAAAATAAAATCCTCTGAACACAGGGCCGGCTAGGGACACAGGAATTTGGTGATAATGAGAAAAAAAGAACTGCTGAGCAAAAAACTAAGGGAGAGGACAAGAAATTTTAACCCTCAAGAAATATGAATTAATGGGAAAACCTCAGGGTGGGGATTAACTACATAACTTTTAAGAGCCGTAATGTCTGATGTTCCATTTTAAGTTTATTATAGATTTTTTAAAATATTCTTCCAGTATGTTTTTCTCATGTCCAAGTCACTGTAACTTTCAGAAGCTGACAGACAATGCTTTCAGTGGCCATCAGGGAAATCAAGCAAAAGGAACTAGGTTACTACATCTGCCAAAGACTGAAAGTTTGTGCCAAAATTCATGTTTGGGAGGTGACTAGGTCATGAGAGCAAAGCCCTCATGAGTGGAATTAATGCTCTTCTAGAAGAGACCCCAGAGAGAGCTCTTCCACCATATGAAAACAGCAAAAGAGCCATCTATGAAAGTGGAAGTGGGCCTTTACCTAACACCAAATGTGCTCTGTCCTTGATCTTGGACTCCTCAGCCTGCAGAACTGTGAGAAATAAATTGCTATCATTTTTAAGTCACTCAGTCTACGGTATTCTGTTACAGCAGACAGAACCAAGTTAAGACAACACCCAAGTTAGAGACTACCACAGGAGGTGACAAATGAGTCAGGTGGAATAATCAGCAGGAAGAGATCCAGACAAGACATGACCATTATGGTAGGCTTCCTCTCAAATCTCAGGTAAAACAAATGTACAGCCAATGGAATGTACAGATGAGGACAAAGCAAATTTATTCAAGTACCAAGAGACAGGATAATAGGTAACGTCAGAAAACTTGATAAACTATTATCTAGCAACCACAAAATGAATCAAATTGTAACCATACCATATTAAATGAAATAATTCCAAATGCATTGTCATTTGATAATATTGTCACAGTAACAGTCCTTGGCCATCCAAGTTTCACATTTGCTGAAGGTTTCTAAAAGCCCAAAAATAAATTAATACATTAAAAATAAGAGGGAAAACAATCATTTTAATAGAATTTGTCATTATTTGGAATATGAATAAAAATACAAGCATGTTTTTAATGAACAGATTAAGAAAATGTATTCATACTAAGTCAACATGGCACAAAGTTCTAAACAAGAATTCTTCAACAAAGTTTTGAAAACCATTAATCACTGACTGTTATAAGCAATTGCTGGCTAGTAATATTATAGTTACTCTAATGTCATTACTAATATAACAGAGAACTAAGTAAACAGCATGAAATTCTATTCAAACATGATTCTTTTATTACACTGTAGAAGGTGCTGAAAGTTAAGAATTATTCTGTAAATCACAGAGCCCACTGAAAGATAAAATATTAAAACAACATTTCTAATAAATATGGGAAGGATTTTCTGCAACATTTCTATGATATCCAATAGCAGCATAAAGGAATATGAAACAAAAATTCACAAAATCAAAACATGATGGCTTCAAGCATCATTTTCATAAAAATTTTAGTCACACTGATACAATCATTCTTAAAAAATTCTCAATGTCTTTCAAAAATTAACTAAAGCAACATTAGCAGTCATTGCCTCAACCCAACAGATTAAGTCATAAAGGACAGTTAAACCTTGGGCTGTTCATGCATCTTTCCCAGGGGAACTACAAATTTACTTGAATGCACAAGAAACCCCCACTTCCATGCCTGTTTTCTATCCTTCTTCCTTGAACTCAGAGGGCATGGTCATTCTTTGTCCATCCGGTATCAGGGAAGGGATAAAAGACAAAAGGGCTAAAGGGAAGACAAGGTTTTCCAGGGCACCTGTCATGGCAATCCCTACAGTTGAATGGATCCAAAAATTAGTTGTAGGATCTTCTGAACAAGATTCTCTGTGGAATAACGAGACCATGGAATGGCCAAAGAGGTTGGCAGCCTGGCTTCTGTGAAACCACCACCAGTCGCCTAAATTGGCTTATCTCAAAAGATACAGATTTTACACCTTTCAAGTTTATGAGTTTAAAGTTGAGGCAGCAGGAAAAGGACTTACCTGTAATGTTAGGTGAAAAACGAAAGTTTCATCAGGCTCCGGTAAATCATCATCACATACTGCTATGTACACTGTCCTATTTGTTTCTCCAACAGGTATAAAAGCTGCAGCATACGTGTCAAAAAAGTCACCTGTGTCCTCTCCATACAGCTATCAAATGCGAAAAACAGATGGTTCTTATATAACACAGTGTTAGAACAAGCAAGCAAAACTGATGCTAACTGGAGCAATCAAAAGGAAAAACATGAATCAGCAACTGACACTGATAAGTACAGATAGGATGTACAAAAACAAAACAAATATTAAACTGATAAAAATCACCTTCAAAAAAACAATGCAAAAAGAAACGATTCTATGCAAAACATTCATTTATGCTCTGAAAGGTAAAGGAATTAATACATTAATAAGTAAAAATCACAATAATGTGAATTTTTTTTTCTCTGCCTCTCGACTGATCTGAAATGGATTACAGCAATCCTAACAAGAAGACATATTGTAGCTAAAATTCTCCCAAAGAAAGGGTAGAAGTAGCCTGTCAAAACATGTCAGGAAAATCAGTTATTTTTCCTATCAGTTTCAAAGAAACTGTTCTTCCTGAAACTTTCAGCATGAGGTTTTATTTATATTCTCTTATAACTACAGTGAAGACACAAATCCTTTAGCATTTGAAATTACTAGTCTTTACAAACTGTTTCTTGACTTTTTAAAGCTTCATTCCGTACTACCAGCAATTGCTAATAAAATTCTCAAGGGAGCAAATAATTATGATATAAGAGAGCAACTTCATGTGCAAATCTAAATGAGATTACCTTTGCAAAAGAACTCAAAAACAGCTACCAGAAAAAAACTATGATTTAGTAGAAGTAAAAAATGAAGTACATGCATAGGGAAATTTTAATCAATTCAATTTCTAGTTTTCATTTATAAAAATAAAGCTTTAAATCCTTAAGAAAGCCCAGTAGTCTGTCAAGAGTATTGGAAAACTAGTACTCACATCTTAATGTTAAAAGTGGCACCATCTTTTAGAAAGCATTAAATATCGACTCATTAAGCAAAGAGAAAAATACACTATTCCAACCCAGAACATCATTCAACAATTCAAAATATGAAAAATCAACATGTATGTAGAACGTTTCATCAGAGCAACATTTATAGCAGCAAAACTTGGAAGCAACCTCAACAAAAATCAACTGAGGAATGATTGGGACATGATGACACCACCATTAAGAAAAGTTGTGAAAATGACAAAGCAACCTGAAAAATGTTTGGATACAATCAAAATTATATGTAACAGATTATCAAATATAATATATACTCAAACTAAAAATGGATTCAATAAATATATGCATATATGTCATGAAAACCAAAAGCGATGGCACAAAATCACAATAGTGGGTTTGTTTCATATGTAAGTTTTTCTTTCTCTTTTTACAATGTTTCAAAGTATGATAATTTAACCTATGGCTTAAAAACATTCTTTAAAACAAAAACTTCAAGTGCTTTGGGCCTCAAACATAGTATCTTTAGTGGTCATATGACATTACTTTCTTGTTAAACAGGGACACAAATAACACAATCCAGCCAATGAATGGCCTGTGTGCAAGACAGATCAGTAGTTTAATGAATTCTAACTTCTACTTCAATCAGTATACTTAATTTCACCCCGAAAAAAGGGCCCCCCTGACATACCTGAGGTTTTTTATTTTTTTTAATCGGCATTTTTCTACTTCTAAGTAATTCACTTATTTCCTCTAAGCCACATGACCACAGATAATATATTTGAGTGGAGATATCTAGAATCCAAACTACCTAAAATGTACTTTTACTTAGAAATACTTAATAATTATTATTTGTTTTGTCTTAAAATAAATATATGATCATTTTTAAATAAATAGTCTATATCTTTAAAATACTGTTATTATCAAACACACATGCTACCTTGGAACCCTCTCTAATCCCATAAGCAATATCAACAGTGTATCTGCAAATCATTTATCAGAATGAAGCTACACAGCATCTCAAACAGTTAATAAAAAATCCTTGTCACTGAAACTAAGAAATTTCATATCTACTTCAGGAAGAATAGAACTACAATCATTCCTTACCGACACAACTGCAGTGACATTTGCTGGCTTTCCTATTCTTTCGATGACAAGACGAACAACTGTTGTACTTGTTTCGTTAACTACAAATTTTGTTTGTCCGGCAAACCTTATTTCAGTTTCTCCATACACAAAAGGGATGAATAAAGCTGAAAGAAGATTTACTAATAACAGTGCAGAAGGCATCCCTATAGGGAAAAAAAAAAGATCTTATTCACAAAACAGATCTAATATATTTTCATTAGTTGCTGTCTAGAGCTATAAATACAGAGTGGAGTTAGACAGTAAGCAACTAAGACAGAAATACACCAACTATTAAGCCACCCAATTCAATAGTGTGATCACACAGATAAGTCAAAAAAATCTGTCTCTTCTATGGTTCTCTTTTACTTTTCATAACTACTTTTTGATCTTTAACTTATATACCACAGCAATATATATATATAACTTGTGAAACTTATTTATTAGTTTTTTAAAAATTGTCCCTCCAATTTACTCTAAGAAAAACCTAAGCAGCAGTGTGAAAATTGAATCAAAGACCATCTTTCCCCAAAGGAATCTGCAAAATACAAGACAAAACTAAGAAAAAAAATCAAATGAGGCTTATTCAACTATTTAGTAATGATCATATAAATATGAGCAAACTCTTGAAACTGGTATATAAAGCAGTTAAAGCTAAACTTTATTAATATAATTATTTCTTGGTTGTGTCTACTTTTCCTTAAATTTGTTTTATTGGGATGCTTTTTAAAATTTGTTGTTATTGGAAGGAAATGCTTTCAAAGAACACAAATATTTTCAGGACTTAAATTTCTCCCATTTTACTAGCTAGAATACTAACACCACTTCTTAGAAAATGTCCATTTTGCTTTAAAAATAAGTAAATTTGGTAAAGTGAGTATTGCTTTTCCATGACTTCTATTGTTTTCATATTACTGTGTATGTTTATAAGTCACCAATATCCTTCTTGCTTTCAGAGCTGTGTGACTCAAAGGCTTTCAAAAGCACAACAGCACAGTGGCCTCCTGAAAGCGCTGTTTTGTAATGTAGATGTACCTCTAAAAATGTGAACAATTTATCTCACGGATCATTAAGATTCCAATGGATTATGTGACCAGTCACACGAACATAACAAGTTCATGCGTTTGAAAGGAGAGCTGCACTACATACACAATGAGCCAGTACGCTTCCTATCAATCTGTACATTGGTCAAGAAGTAATAAAATCTTCATGTATGTGATATTTCCACATGGCTTTATATTCAGGAACCACCAAATATAAATTCTTGATATACTTTTCCAGTTTAAATGCAATTTTGTCATTTTTATTCAAACAATGCAGTCTGCGATTGCTTAATGATGCCCTGCATGGTTACGGCAGCCAAGTCCATAGACAGGTATGCAGAGTTCAGATGGAGTCCAGGGAAGAGACAGGTCAATAGGGACAGAGATTCGGAAGAACTAGGGCATTTCTTACAGCTGTGCCTTCTTAGGAAAGCCTGCCATGGGGTTAAGGGCTTTGGGAGAAGAAATAAAGCAGTTCTCTCGCAGTTGCAACTCTTTCCTGACTTGTAAGCCAGAAACGTTTACCCAAGGAAAGAAATGAAAAAGATGAGAGAAAGGGAAGGAAAAGGGCAAAGTCTGGGTGAGAAAGGAAATTATGGGCAGTTCAGGGCTAAACCAAAGACAACTGAACATCTGTGGTATTTTAAAGTCAGAATGATTTCATACCTCACTTAGGACAAATAGTGGGAACAAAGTGAGCTAGGGATGAGAAAGAAAATACAGAATGGAGGAGTCAGGAGACAGCCAGCCAGGCCTCGGATGTGTAAGAAAAAGATACGGTCTGTTATGGTTTTGAAAGCAAAACTCAATTCCCTGAACACAACATATTATAGAACCTCGGGCTGAGTGAAACAAGAAGATACCTCAAGTTCCAAGTAAGAAAGAGTAAAGGTTAGATGCAGCATAAATAACTGAGAACACAGGTCCCCAAAATTTGTTCAGCATAAGAATCGACTCAGATGTTTGTTAATACTGATTTGCACATCCAGCGATTCTGATGCAGTGAATTTAGGGCAGAGCCCCATAATCTGAATTTAACAGGCAGTCGCGCTGATTCTCATACATCTGATTCTTGGGACACCCTTTGAAATGTACTGCCCTACAGTGTGAGTTAGAGTGTGAGGAATGTATCCTGTAGTGGACATACAACAGACTACATTTGTAGTTTTAACTTAATTACTGAATTTTTCAATGCAATATGCTTTAACTTATTGCAAACTTCCTCATAAGTTTTTCTACGTATTACTATAGTACACTTTAAGATTCCATATACCCTGAAGACAAACTGTAATGACCTATATAGAAAGTAATCATAACAACAAACGCTTAGTGTTGTTCTGCATACTTTATATACAATAAGCATTCAATCTTCACAATATCTCTATGATGATGGTGCTAGTATCATTAACCCCATTTCATAACTGAGCAGACTAAGACACAACAGGTTAGTCAACAAGAGCAGAGCTATTATTTAGCTAAGTAAGTAGCTAGGCAGGATGTGAACCCAGGAGTCCACCTCCAGACTCTCTACCCAATAAACACCTCTTAACATTTTATTCCTATAAATCACAGATCCCCACCTTGAATAATATGGTAGATTGTTTATGCTATATGTTTCCAAGCATTCGAACATTTTAAACTCATGCACAATACCCAAAACTACCACCAAACTGCATAATTAATGGGTCTCCTCAAAGTTTGCACCTTATTATTCTGATAAAAATTACATTTATTTACCTGAAACTTCATTTTTCTTGACTGATTTAAATATTTATATTTAACAGCATCTGGTAATGTCAGGACCAATGAGCTCAAATGGTGCATTCTTGCAGCTTCCCAGGCAATTAGAGCTCCAAGATCTTGTGGTTAAGTCAGCAAAATTCATTTTAAATTGGAGCACATCAATGAGTTTTGAGATAATGCAAAATGAACAAACAAGCATGACTGGAAATGCCCCAAATTCTGTAACATCATTGATAATAGAATCTCCTCTGCTTTCATCTTTTCAACTTGTAAGAAAAGTTGTTGAGCCAAAATTGGCAATCAATAGAAATTAAAAGATGAAGGAAATGCTTTGAAAGTGCAGTTCCCACTCAAAGACAAGCATAATTACACAAATGCTGAATAGTTTCTTTTTTAGAGTAACTAGGTACATTTTCTTCTACCATATTAAAAATCTAGTCTTTGGAACTCCACTTTATTAAATTCAGAAGACAGCATTAACTGACACCACACGTAAGTCTTGCATTTATTTCATGCAATTATTACCTCCATCTGTATTATTTTGCCCTCCACCTAGAAAAAGATAATGACTAGAAGATGTAGGACATGTAGACAAACCAAAAGTGTCTTCAAAAAAGAACAAAGCAGGTCTGTACAACAAAGGACACCATCAGTAGAACAAAAAGGCATCCTACAGTATGTGAGAATATATTCAGAAATGACATATCCAATAAGGGGTTAACATCCAAAATATAAAAACAGCTCACATACTTCAACACCCAAAAAGCAAATAACCTGATTAAAAAATGGGTGGAGGGTCTGAACAGGCACTTCTCCAAAGAAGAAATTCAGATAGCCAACAGGCACATGAAAAGATGCTCCACTTCGCTAATTATCAGGGAAATGCAAATTAAAACCACAATGAGATATCAGCTCACACAGTTAGGATGGCCAACATCCAAAAGACAAGGAACAACAAATGCTGGCGAGGATGTGGAGAAAGGGGAACTCTCCTAACTGCTGGTGGGAATGTGGATTAGTTCAACCATTGTGGAAAGCAGTATGGAGGCTCCTCAAAAAACTAAAAATAGATATACCATTTGACCCAAGAATTCCACTCCTAGGAATTTACCCTAAGAATGTAGGATTCCAGTTTCAAAAAGACATATGCATTCCTATGTTTTTGCAGCATTATTTACTACAGTCAAGACATGGAAGCAACCTAAGCATCTATCAGTAGATGAATGGATAAAGAAGATGTGGTACATATACACAATGAAATATTATTCAGCCATAAGAAAACAAATCCCACCATTTGCAAGAACATGGATGATGGTAGAGGGTTTTATGCTCAGTGAACTAAGCCAGGCGGAGAAAGACAAGTACCAAATGATTTCACTCATTTGTGGAGTATAACAACTAAGCAAAAACTGAAGGAACAAAACAGCAGCAGACTCACAGAACCCAAAAACGGACTAGCGGTTACAGAAGGGAAAGGGGTTGGGGAGGATGGGTGGGGAGGGAGGGAGAAGGGGATTAAGGGGCATTATGATTAGTACACATAATATAGGGGGTCATGGGGAAGGCAGTATAGCACAGAAAAGATATGTAGTGACTCAACAGCATCTTACTATGCTGACAGACAGTGACTGTAATGGGGACTTGATAATGGGGAATTTAGTAATCACAATGTTGCTCATGTGAAACCTTTATAATATTGTATATCAATGATATCTTAATAAAAAAATGAAACATAAGCAGGATAGGAGTATACCAATTGGCTTGGTATTCTGGAAGAGTAAATGTTCCTCTGATTTTCACAAGGTACCCCACCGTCATGCTTCTTTAAATTAGCCTGCCATTACTTCCTTTCTCTTGCTCTTTTCCTAGATGTTCCTAGTTCTTTCCTCTTGAAAACCTAGTGGTATTTGCGAACTTTATCCCACACTTGGATTACTTAGCATATAAGCATATTGAATAGCATTTCTAAAACAACACTCACCAACACAATATGTCATAATAACCACTGAATTCTAAACTCTGTTTATGCAGGATATTACCTTCCTAGTACCTTCTCTCTTATTATTGGGTACCTTAGGAAAGGTAGCCAAGTATAGTATATCCTGAGTAAATAGCAATAGGTTCCATTTTAAGTTTCAGTCAGTCTTCAGAAACAATAGGATAAGGAATAGAATAAAATAAATAAATGAGAATTAGGACCCAATAGATGACAATGTAAAAAAAAAGAATTCAATTGATTTTACTGATTTTGCAGTAATCAAATTTCATACAAAACCTTTCATCAATTTGAAAGTTAACTCACTTTCTAAGTTTCAGAATAAACAATGGTACAACCTCTGTGAGTAACAGGACAAGTCAAAAGACTAACTTTACTGCAGAACTGAAGGGATGCATGGGGCTTTCAGCTTCATATCTGGTCCCGTCAATGCCGTAGCAAGCATCTTCCCACGGTGTGACCCACCGGGTAAGTAATACTGAAAATATGATCCTAATGGAGCAAGGTTTTCAAGTTTAGGATTACTTGAATTCTATTACATTTACAAAAGGGCATTCTAAAACTATAGAATTACTCCTGTGGAATAAGAGAAGTTTGTCATTCATATCATCAATTATTCAGCCTCTAAGAATTCTTAATCTATGTTATGTGTATTTGGAGAGTACTACAAAAAATGACCTTTTCCTTCTTCCATACCAAAACAAAACTTAAATTCGTGCCTTTAAAAAAAAAGTAACCTAATATTACAAATACAGGTAATACTAAATATTTTTAAGTGATAAAGATAGCCTCTTACAGTTATTCAGACTGTAAGTGATGTTTACTGCTTTTGTTTTTTATTTTTCATTTATTTTCAATTTTAAAGAAATGCATTTTATTTTATTCATCATTAAATAACATCTACACACCTGGTACAGTGTTAAAAAGGAACCAAAAAAGTAAACAATGAAAAATCTTCCTGACACCACCCACCATGAGCCATCTACTTTATCTACCCATAATCAATTAGTTATTGTCTTTAAGATGTATGTCTATAGGAGAACATTCCTGTGACAGATTTTGTTTTCTTCTGCATATACACTATAGTAACCAACAGTTTGTTAAAACAGAGATAGATGCTTGGCTTCAGTACAGACATTCATGATGGGAACACACTTATCATCTCAGCTACACACCATCATCATTGCAGAGCTCATCGATAAAATGATGATTCCCACTAACTTTCACCAGACCTATCGATTCACTCTCTAAGGAGGGGTAGACAGATCTGGCAACTTGCACTTGCCAAGACCACACATTGTCAAATCTACATTAATCAGAATGTTTGACCTGATCAAGAGGACTGCTTGACCTCAACCTGCACCCAGAACACAGGAGTCACCCTGGGTCCCCCATTACATCATCCTGGGGTTCTATGATTCTTCTCCATGTTTGATCTCCTTTTTGTTGATTCTGTTTTCCTCTTCTTGATCTGCTTGGTCTATTTCCTTGCTTTGATAGAGAAAATTCTCCAGTGACTTCCTGATTAAGGGTGTGTAGAAATAAACCTTTTAGGTCTTGTATGTTAGAAATTGGTGTGACAGTATTCTTCCACTTGACTAATACTTTCATTTTCACAGGGCATAGACTTTGAGGTGAAAATAATTTTCTTTATTTATTTTGAAAGCCTTATTCCACTATTTTCAAACTTCCAGAATGGCTCTTAAAAAATCCAAAACCATTTCAATTCTTAGGTGTTATATGTGTTGGCTTTTTTATGTTGCCCCCCCCTGAAATTATTCACTTTCTCCTGAAATACATGAAATTTCATAGGATTTTTCTTGGAATAGGTTCTTTTGGCTGAGCAGTCCCCTTCAATCTGATACTCATCCTTAAGACCTGCAAATTTTTTGTTATTTACACTGATTTCTCCCCTTTAAGACCTGCACATTTTTTGTATTTTCACACTGATTTCTCCCCCTTCCATTTTCACTGTTCCCTCATCCTAAAATCCTATTATTTGATGATGGTAGTCTGGGAATAACCCTTCATTTTTTTACCTTTTATTCTACTTTCCAACTGCTTGATTTTTGCCCTACTTTCTGAGAATTCATTAAATTTCAGTTCTCCTACTAATTTTCTTGACTTAGGCTATCATGTTTTCAGTTTCTAGGAATTTAATGTATCTTAGTCTTTTCCACTGATCCAATACATTCATTTATTTCTCACAAAATACTGATTTTTTTATAAGTTTTCTGTTCTTTTTATAATCTGTTCCCTCTAAATTATTTTGTTATTTATTCTAGAATCTATCTTCTGTAAAAGGTTTCTTCAAATGTCTAGTAATCCTTGGTTATTTGCATACACCTAAGTGTAGGAGACTAAAATGATGATTGGATGCTCGGAACATATGGATCTGTATATCTGTATATGATTAAGAATAAGAGACCAGACAATTTAAAGCTCTGAGCATGTGTGAGAGGGTGTAGCTTGTCAACACCAAGTGAAATGGGTAAAGCTTTTACTGGAAACTCTCAATTTTAGTATCTTTATAAGAGACTTTTTACTCTCAGGTTGATTAGGTTCCCTAAAGAAAAATCTCCTCTTCCCTTACCTAGAAGATATATACACAACTCTGAAGACTTCCAGGACCAAGGGCAAGAAAAGGACTGGGGTCTCAGCACTCAGTAATCACATGGTCATCTAATATGTTTACTTTACGGCTCCTCACCCTCAAGCATGCCCCATATCCCCAGTCAGCAAACCACGTTTTAACCATTTCCGGAGAATAAATATCAGGGAGTGTCGCATGGAGTCACGAGCAGTGTGCAGCTGAATGATCATTTAGGAATCCTTCTCCTCGAGCAGCTTTCACCGAATGAGATGCTCACCCACCACCCACAGTTACAGAGGTATCAGATGCTACCATTTCCAATACCTACTGAGGATTCCTCTGTGCAAATCTGGATATTTCTTGGCCTGCTAGCTTCAGAGTTAAGCTGCCCTGGGTTTGCTAAACCAATTACTACTCATCTGTCTGCCTTCTGGCTCAAAAACTACATTGCTAGTGTCTCCTCTTCCCTTCTATCCTTGTGGGCTTACTTTTCTCAAAACAAAAATCTCTTTACTATGAAGTTTTAGATGGTTTAGCTAGACCCAATATTAGAAATACATATCTAAAGTTCACATTGTCCCCAATTTTCTTAAACACTCAAGATCACTTTAAATCTCATCTGTCATGATTCTACAAAACATCTGAATTTCCCATTAAATGCTACCAACAGTTTCTTTTCATCCCCTTCATATTTTCTACTACTTAATGTTTTTACTCATTTACCTACTTTGGTATCAATCCTGCATTAGGAGTCAAATTACCTAGCATCTAGTCCCAAACTGGGTGATGGGTTTCTAAGGGATCACTGTATTACTCCTTCCATTTTTGTGTATGTTTAAAGTTTTTCCATAATAAAAAAGCTTGTATAAGAAAAAGATCTTTAAAGGCCCCTAACTGCTCTTAGAATAAAATGCAAATTACAAGGCCCAGTATACACAGATCCTATCCTTTCTATGAAGTACCGCCGTCCCATCACTCCCTAAGCCGCACTTGTGTTCCAGGCCTTGAATCAGTCAGACCCCCTCCGTCTGTGCCTTGCTGGTAGCTCCTGGGGCCGAGGACTCTCCTTCCTCCCACCTTTCACATAACCCTTTCTCATCTTTTATGTTTTTTCTTTAATGTCATCTTCTCAAAATGACCTGTTATCTGTATGTAAAGAAGCTTATCCTCTGATATCCTTCTCTCAGGCTTTTGTTTCTTTCATTGTACTTAACCACAACTTGCTTTTTATTCCATCTCTCTCCTTGGAACAAAATACCTTTGGGACAATGACCTTGCCCATCTTGGATATCTATGCATTCCCAGCACCAAGTACAGACCTTGGAATATAATGGGCCTTTAAGACATTTATTTAATGAAAAACTGAGAAGGAATAAACTAACCCATCTTCTTAGAGTAACGGGAAGGAGGGAAAATGTGGTACCATAAAGGAAAGCAAGAGAATTCCTTCAAATTCCCTTGTCTTATTTTTTTTGCCAGGACCAAATACAGTGGTCTTACTTGGACTTTGATTCCCCTAACATGGGCACAGACATGAAGCTAATCGATATTGATCATTTTTAAGGAAAATTATCCAAAACTCAGATAGAAGGCAAAAATGGGTGTGGCATGTACTTTCAATATTATACAGGGCAGACCCATCCAAGATTGACAGAAACACACTTTGCTGAACTAAACAATTATATACCTTGATAAAAGGTTTCAGATTTAGTGAAGTTACCTGTCAATTTGGAAATTTTCATCCACAAATAATTTTTGTCCAGTGAACAGATAATCCAAAGGTTTTTATTGCCCAGTAGGGCATTAACCAGTTTTATAACTTGCAAATTATAACATTCCTTTATTAATTATCTTTTAGACAGCCCCTCAAAAAGCTCTTTGAACCGGTATTAACACCCTACTGGTTCCCTCATTAGTGGTTTGAATAAAATCTTTGACATGTGCTCATTTTATATTTGTATGACACTCATATTTGTAAAACTTTTGTGAAGCATACTTTAACACAATAATCTTCCACAGTAACTATTACACTAAACAAGCATACAGTCAGGAACAATACTTCAAGGAAAAGCAACATGTCACTTAACACAAATGAGATCAGTAAACAGTGATACAAGGCATAAAATATTTTTAATGTTGTATACAGACTTCTGATTTCTATCTTATTTCCAAAATATGTAAGCTTGACATGTTTCATGAGACCAGGTGCTCCCATATGCAGGAGTCACCAAATAAACAGATCACAAAAGCCACTCAAGCTGCTCATATTTGGATTATAAACACCCACCCAAGGGAACAGGAGGAACAGGGTACAGAAGCTTCAGTTCTAGAGCTTTGTGGGACTCTAGGAGATTATGGATTTCAACTGTGCTCTTTTTAATCCACTTTGGCAAAGCACAAAATGAAAGAATTCAGAAGCAATAATGTAAGTCAAGATTTGTTCATGAAGTAGCCAAATGTGAGTGTGTGAAAAGTATCTGTCGACAATTAAAACACACTTTCTGTTTTCCTTTGCAATCTAAGAACTATGTGTCTAAAAGAAAATTTCTTGGACTACCATCAGATGGCACACCTCCATTTCCAAAATCAATCAATCAGCAATGATTTCTCGCATAATGAAGAGATTGTAGGAATTTAAATATAGATTTTTGCCACCTGTAACTCTTCACAAATTTGTAATTCCTCATAAAACTCAACAACAAAAGCCACAGAAACAATTTTCTTGAAATCAAGATCTCACTGAAAAAAGAGCTCTAATTATTTCTAGTCTTCTTTCCTCAGTATTATCTAAAAAAAAAAAAAAGCAAGTTCTCTCAGCCACTTTCTGGGAATTTCTTTCTATTCTGTACCTATTTATTGAATACTGAGTGTTTTTACTGAAGAATCTAAATGAATTATATTCACTCATGGCAGGTAAGGAAAAAAGCAAAGAGAAATAGAGCTTCATGTTACAAACCTAGAGGTTTCAACCCAGAGAGGCCTGGAGATGGCTTTTAATCCAAACTCTGTTTACAAAATAATATTAAAATAATTTTTGATAGGGGGGAGGGAGAAAGGGGAGGGAGGGCTGTACAACACAGAGAGGACAAGTAGTGATTCTATAACATTTTGCTATGCTGATGGACAGTGACTGTAATGTGGTTTTTAGGGGGGACTTGGTATAGGAAAGAGCATAGTAAACAGTATTCTTCATGTAAGTGTAGATTAAAGATCAAAAAAAAAAGAAAGAAAGAAAGAAAAGGGGGATTACTCCTTGATAGGATAAATCTATTGGTAAATCAAAGATTAACGTATGCTTTAAATATCCTTAATTTTGATCACTTAAGGGGCTCAGATGATCGGCTATGGAGGTACTCCTTTCTGATAATATTCCTTTCTCGTAATAAAAATAAAAATAAAAAATAAAAAATAAAAAAAAGCAGTTCCTGTATGCTGACCTCCAATGAGTTCTACACAGTGGTAATAGAGGGCATGTCAAAGTGTGGGCAAAGGGTCTGTTTGTTTTTATGCAGAAGATCAAGGACTAGCTTGGCTACCCAGAAAATGAACTAAGATACGATATGAGGAGGAGCTTCCAGCATCAGCACTCTCTGGAGGATTCGTGCCGGGGGATGATCATCAAAAAGCCTCCACAGGGATCTGGGCGATGCTGCGGTTGTGGCTGCGTCCATCCCACCGTTTCCTGGACTTGCCACTGGAATGAGGAGGGAGATGTCTAGGCTGGCATGTGCATACAAGTGAGACAACAAATTTGAGTGGATCTGTACTGCTGGAACTCAACCAGGAGTTGGGAGGGGTGCAAGTTGTAGCGCTCCAAAATCTTACGACTATAGACTATCTACGGTTAAAAGAACATATGGGATGTGAACAGACCCCAGAAATGGGTTGCTTTAATTTGTCTGATTTCTCTCAGACTGTTCAAGTACAGTTGGACAATATCCATCATATCATAGACAAATTTTCACAAATGCCTAGGGTGCCTAACTGGTTTTCTTGGCTTCACTGGAGATGGCTGGTAATTATAGATTTGCTTAGTTTATGTCACCGTATTCCTATTATGTTAATATGCGTGCGCAATTTAGTTAGTAGTTTAAAACCTATACATGCCTAAGGTACTCTACAAGAAGATATGTCAAAGAAATAATCAATCCTCCCATGTTTTCTTCCATATGCTACCTCTATAGCTTTTCTTCTTCCTTCCTAATTACAACCCTTAAATAGAATTCGTGCCTCATATCGAATTTACCGAGCATCATAATCCCTCCAGGTAGTAAAGATACCTGGAGACAAGTGCTGGGCATAGAAGCCACAGCAAAGAAGAAAAAAGCTAACCTTTTCAAACAATATGGCTTCTCTCTCACTTACCAACTTTACATTTCCCTGTATAGCCCCGGAAGATGACTGGTTAGCCAGAGACAAGTAAGATTCCTCAAGGGAGGAACAACCTAAGACAGGCACAGTCGCAGGGGGGCCATCAGGTGAGAAATCGGGGAACAACAGTGGTGAAGCTTAGAACCTCACCCCCCCGTTTTGAGAGAAAGCTTCTGCATACGTGGATGTTTTATTGCCCTTGTCTAGCTCGGATTAGCACATAGTCTACAGGCACACACACGATCATCTACAATTGCTCTCTTACAACACTAAACTATGTTTTCTACCTTTATCTTGCATCTACCTACCACTTCAGCATTTTATTAAAAATAAAAATAATAATAATAAAGGGAGAAATGTGGAATCCACATATAAATCAAGTATAAAAATCAAACAAATATTCATATTTGACCTGATTGTTTATAGTTCTTAATGCGTGATCAAAACCAAGTTTCTGTGATGACTGCCCTTGTACTGTTCACCATGTAAGAACTTATTCACTATGTAAGAATTCGTTCACCATGTAAGAACTTGTTCGTTATGCTCCAGAAGATTGGAGACTGACGAGAATTAGGCTTGAGATGGATTAATGATTGTGCATTGAGCATTGACCCCCCTATACAGAATTTTAACAACCATTTGATCAATAAATATGAGATGCCCTCTCAAAAAATAAATAAATAAATAATTTTTGCCAAAATTTAACATTTGAGTATTTCACATTTTTAAAAACTGATTTCTGTCTTCTGCATCTGTGGATGTTTTGTTGCCCTTGTCTAGCTCGGGTTAATACTTAGTCTATAGGCACACACCTGATCATCTACATTTGCCCTCTTACAGCACTAAACTATGTTTTCTACCTTTATCTTGCATCTACCTACCACTTCAGCATTTTATTAAAAATAATAATAATAATAATGGAGAAATGTGGGATCCACATATAAATCAAGTATAAAAATCAAACAAATATTCATATTTGACCTGATTGTTCATAGTTCATAATGCGTGATCAAAACCGAAAGTTTCTGTGATGACTGCCCTTGCACTGTTCACCATGTAAGAACTTATTCACTATGTAAGAATTTGTTCACCATGTAAGAACTTGTTCGTTATGCTTCAGAAGATTGGAGACTGTTGAGAATTAGGCTTGGGGTTGATTAATGATTGTGCATTGAGTCCCTATACAGAATTTTATTGTTGTTAACAACCATTTGATCAATAAATATGAGAGATGCCCTCTCAAAAAAAAAATTGATTTCTGGATTATTTTGAACAGTTACCCCAAACTGGCAAATCTTAGTCCACATAGCTGTATGACATCAACTGGCAGGAGCTGAGCAACAGCTGTTATTTACACAGAGAATTTGCTTTCCAGGACCCTGCCAGTGTCTCCCCAGACTACAGTCAAAGAAGAAAGTAAAACATTTCTTATGTTCATATCATTCAAAGTTGGAAAAGCAGGCACAGGTGTGTGCCCACACATATATGAGAACATGCACACACACATGCACACACACACACGCCCTGTGGGCTGCCTCCTGCAGGGTCCCAGGAATCTGATTTTATAGGTCAGTGGGAAAGCATTCCTGGCAGTGTGTACCTTAAGGTCCTGTCACAGATGGTATGGAGCCTCTAGCTAGATACCAGTGTCCCTGGGGCTGTTGAGCCCCCAGTCAGCTCTAAAGCAGGAGGCAGTATCAGTCCCAAAGTCAGGCCCTTGGGACCCTATTCTAGTTTCTGCCATCTTCTCAGCTGTTGACTTCAGACAAATCAACTCACTTCTCTGGGCCTCAAGTCTCAACTGCTAAAGGGAAGAAATAGGAGCAGCTACAGCACAGGGGCAGGAGTGAGACGCAGGAAGGAATTCATCCCAGCAGGCCACAAAGTGCCAGATCCCAGGCTCTAGGCCTTCAGTGTCCACATGGGCAGGGGCCCAAAGAACACGAGTGGGCATCCTAGACCACCAGTGAGGTCTACCCCCCTGCCCACTCTCACAACAGCAACACCAGAATGAAAGGAGGAGGGTCGAGGCAGATGGAAACATGAAGAACCTAGACAAGCTTGAGAAGCACAATGAAACCCATCCTGGAACTTCGAGATCAGAGGGGGAATACTGCAGCATTGTGTGCGAAGAACAAAATGATGGGGTTTCTGATGACCCACAAACTTTGAACCAGAGTTATCAGCTACCTCTGCACACTGCGACTGGTACAAGAAGCACAGGGAGAAAAGAGATCTGGGAACTCTGGAAATGCCCCCTCCTGGTTGCACCTAGCACACCAGAGAGGGAGAAAATTTCTTTTTCTTTTCAGGGCAAGTCTGTATTCGATCCATAATAAGGTGAGGTTCCTCCTGAGGAAAAAAAGAGTAGTAAAACGAAAGACTAAAAGGCCCTGAAGGTATTCTGAGATCAAAACCGCTGCCACAACAGCTCTGTGGGGGAGCCCAGTGTCATCTTCAGCCTTAAGTACCCACAAACCTTTTAACCCCCCAGCTTCTGCTAAGCCACCACCATGACTTTATATCATGTGTTTTTTTAATGTTTACCAATTATTTTCATAATAAAATAGAAAAAATGCATAATGCAGTTTGACTAATTAAGGTCAATACTTTATCCATATTTTGTTTTTTTTAGATATAGTTATCTACATTAAATGCTCACCACAATAAATATGGTTTTATCTGCCCACCATCTGCCAACACAGATATTCAGTATTACTGACTATATTCTCTATTCAATACTTCCGTCCCCATGACTAGATATATATAACTGACATTTTGTGCCTTTTTATCCCCTTCACCTATTTCACCTACTTACCCCAACCCTTAGTTTCTTATTTATTATCAGACTTCCTTTTTCTGTCTGAAATTTCTGTCAACCAGAATACCATATCACACTTAATTGTCATGTTTTCTTAGGCTCCTGACTGTTTCTCAGATTTTGCTTATTTCTGATAACCCTGGCAGTTTTGAGTACCGGCCAGGCTTTTTGTACAATGTCCCTCAACTGAGATTTGTCTAATGTTGTTATGATTAGACTGGGATTATAGATTTGGGGAAAAAGACGACAGAGGTAGAGTGACATTCCCATCACATGTTATCGAAATTACACACTATCAATACACAGAAATCTGTTGCATTCCTACATACTAACAACAAACTAGCAGAAAGAGAAATCAGGAAAACAATTCCATTTGCAATTGCATCAAGAAGAATAAAATACCCATAAATAAACCTAACCAAGGAGGTAGAAGACCTGTATCCTGAAAACTATAAGACACTCATAAGCAAAATTAAAGACAATAATAAATGGAAATCTATCCTGAGCTCATGGAAAGAAAGAATTAGTATTGTCAAAATGGCCATCCTGCCCAAAGCAATTTACAGATTCAACTCAATCCCTATCAAAATATCAACAGTATTCTTCAATGAACTAGAATGGTTATATATGGAATCACAAAAGACCCCGAATAGCCAAAACCATACTAAGGAAGAAGAACAAAGTTGGGGAAGAACAAAGCTCCAGTCATCAAAACAGTATGGTACCAGCACAAGAAGACCCATAGATCAATGGAATACAATAGAGAGCCCAGCCATAAACCCACACACATATGGTTAATTAATATATGATAAAGGAGCCATGAATATGCAATGGGGAAAAGACAGTGTCTTCAATAATTGGTGTTGGGGAACTGCACAGCTACTTGCAAGAGAATGAAACTGGATTACTGTCTAAGTCCATACCCAAAAGTAAACTCGAAATGGATCAAAGACATGAATGCAAGAAATGAGACCATAAAACTCTTAGAAGAAAACATAGGCAAAAATCTCTTGAACGTAAGTATGAGCAATTTTTTCCTGGACACATCTCCTCGGTCAAAGGAAACAAAACCAAAAATGAACAAGTGGGACTATATCAAACTAAAAAGCTTCTGTATAGCAAAAGCCACTATCAACAGAACAAAAAGGCAACCTACAGTATGGGAGAATATATTTGTAAATGATTCATCCAGTAAGTGGTTAATATCAAAATATAAAAAGAACTTGTATGCCACAACACCCACAAAACAAATAACCCAATTTAAAAATTGGTGGAGGCCCTGAACAGACATTTCTCCAAAGAAGAAATATAAATGGCCAACAGGCACATGAAAAGATGCTCCACATCGCTAATCATCATGGAGAAATGAAATCAAAACCACAATGAGGTATCACCTCACACCAGTTAGGATGGCCACTATCCAAAAGACTAAAAACAACAAATCCTGGGAAGGATGCGGAGAAAGGGGAACCGCCCTATATTGCTGGTGGAAATGTAAATTGATACAACAGCTGGAAAGCAGTATGGAGGTTCTTCAAACTAAAAACACAAACACCATTCAACCTAGCAATTTCACTTTAAGGAATTTACCTGAAGAAAACAAAATCCGTGATTTGAAAAGATACATGAGCCCCTATGTTTATTGCCACATTATTTCCAATTGCCAAGATATGCAAGCAACCTAAGTGTCAATAGATGAATAGATAAAGTCAATGTGGTACATATACACAATGGAATATTATTCAGCCATTAAAAAAGAAATTCTGCCATTTGCTCAGTGAAATAAGCTAGGTGTAGAAATATAAACACCATATGATTTCACTTACATGTGGAATATAAAAACAAAGCAAAACAGAAGGAACAAAACAGCAGCAGACTCATAGACACTGAGAAGTGACTAGTGGTTACCATGCAGGAGGGATTAGGGTGGGTGGGTGGGGAGAGTGTGGGAGATAAAAGGGCACAAAAATTCTAGATCATAAAGAAGTTGCTTATGGGAATAGTAGTACAGCATGAAGAATATAGTCAATGATTCTGTAACATCAGTGTTAACAGATAGTAACCACACTAGTGAGGGTGAGGATTTAATAATATGGGTAACTGTTGAACACTGTGTTCTATATTTGAAACCAATATAAGATTGTGTGCCAACAATACTTCAATTAAAAAAAATACATATTATCATGAACATGACTTATTGCTGCTGATGTGGACCTACTGTTGATCGCCTAGCTTAGATAGTATTTGTCAGGGTAATCCAGTGCCCTTTTTGTAAAGAACCTTGTTGCTTTCCTTTAATCAAACAAGCTCAACTTCCTTCCATTCATCTGCTTATTAAAGACTGCACCAAGCACTAAAACACTGTCTAGATGTTGTATTGTAAATTGTATTACTTGGCAGTGAAATCTAATCAAAAGATAAACAGGATATATCTGGGAGTCTAATAGCATTAATGGAATACAGGGTCATTATAGCATATGTCTATGAAGATGTGTTGTCAGAAGGTTAATTAGCAATTTCAAATTTTACTTCTCAATTTCCCTGAAGTCATATGTGCATAAGCTCATTATTTCTTGTTAATAAAACTCATGATCATATTGTCCTAGGTTGCAGTGATGTTTATGTGCCCTTCTTACTGTCCAAGCCTCCAGCGATCTCCACTCAACAACTGACTTTTACTATACGTCCTCAACTAGTTACTGGAAGCAACTGTAACATCTCCAGCAGTATCATTTGCAAACCACTTTCTAGCCATTAAGGGTCTTAACTGTTCACCAGAATTCAGACTAATGGTTAATGTCAATCTTCATGCTGAAGAAAGTATAGCACAGCCCATCAGCCAACCCTATCAGTACTCTGCCACTTACTAGCTGGGCAACTTCTGGCAATCATTTAACCTTGTGACTCTACTTCATCACCTGTAAAATGAAGCAGTAAGACTACTGAGTTGATCTGGCTGTTTTGACCTTTGATTTATTACCAAGTCCACAAATTTTCTGTTTTCTAATTTCTCTTTCTTCTTTAATCTTTATCCATCCCTCTACTCTGACTGGTCACATGTAGTATTTTTTAATGACTCATAAATTGAAAATTGAAAATTTAATTTTAATTACTCCTTAGTCCTAGAAGCTATGGGTTTGCTCCAAGTATAGCTTTGGCTGCATCTCATGTTTTGATAAACTGAGTTCTTGTGTTTGATATTTTTTGTGAAGAATAAATTGATATGCAAGATGTATTAGTTTCAGGTATGCAACATAGTGATTCAATATTTATATACATTATGAAATGGTCACTACAATAAGTCTGTTATCATCTGTCACCATACAAAGTTGCTACAGTATTACTGACCATATTCCCTATGCTGTTCACTACATCCCCATGCCTTATTTATTTTGTAACTGGAGGACTGTTATCTTTTTTTATTGTAATATAGTTGATACACAGTATTATATTGATTTCATGTATAGAACACAGTGATTCAACAGTTACACACATTATTAAATCCTCACCCATATTAGTGCCATTACTGTCAATATAGAAAGATGATTCAGAAAGCAGTTATGATATTCTAAAAAGTTTGTTACTGCAGATATTAGTTCCTCTATAATACAAGTATTATTGAGAAGAGTTTGGTATTCCATTGTTTCCAAGTAGAAGGGAAGATTTTTTTTATATTTGTTACTGGTTTTATGTGTTTTAGTAAAAAGCTTTTATTTAATTATGTTCATAACATTGTTTTCTGGTGATCACTTTCACTTATTAGTTTTGACACAAAACAGAAATGTGTGAATTTAACAATGATACGTAAAACAAAAAACCTTTTGTTCTTTGGTCTTGCCAGAACTGTGTTAAGATAAAGTAGTTTCTTTAAAGTGAGTACACTGGCTAAGTACCTGACATAGCACCTGACATTCAGATGTATCAGGTGAAGTGCTGCAACATTATGGTCCAGCTAAGTCAGTCCTCTGCCCTATCTGTAAGATATTTATGTGCCTTGCAAGCTACTGTCACTGCCAGAAGCCATTTTCCTAACTTAAACAAAATACTCCTTTACATATTCAATCCCTCCAGTTAACAATTTTCTAATTTTCCAGTCTCATGTACTGCACAAAATTCTAATATTAAAATAAAAGTCTTAATTCGAAACCAAAATCTATCTACTCGTCCCCTTTCACAATCTTCCACACCTTTGAAACTTATAAAACTTAAGCCTGGATTACAAAACATTTCCATCCCAGGAAGTTTGAAGCCAATGACCTTACAATCTTAGTTTATTTCTCCACCTGTCATACACATTAACTTGTAAGAAATAAATTTAATGGCATCTCAATATGTGACAATGTTTTGTCGATATACTTGTACCTCTGAAGAAAATCACTGAGATTGAGCTTCTTGCTGTCATCTAATTACAGAGTGGTTTAAAAACAAAAAGTATCATTGTAAAGCCTAAAATCCATTTTTTATAAATCTCTATCATGCTAGGTAAGATTACGTAAGTATCTCCAACAAGCAGGTCAAAATTTTCAAGTGCTAAAATATTCTTCACCAAATCCATTAAACATTATCAAGCACCCTTTGGAAGTGCCACCAGCTCCAAAGCAGACTCATTTCAGGCTGGCTTTTTACTGATTATAACTGTTTAGATACATATCTGTAATTTTATTACTGTGAACATCTATCAGAACATTAAAAAACTTCAATGACCAAGCCTGAAATTTTTCCAGTTCAAAGAAAGCCTAGGAATTTATCAAAAACAGATCATTGAAATGAGTCTGAGGTATAGAAAACATTTTGCAAAGTAACCTGATTTTTTATTTTAAATAAGGTGTTTGGTTTGACTTAAATTCATCTTTACAGAAAAGTGAATGCCTAATAATATGCTGACTTAACTCTTTGTTTTCATGAACATGCTTTGTAACTGTATCTGTGCTTTTCTCAAAGCATTCACTCTAATTCACCTAATTTTTTTATTTTCCTAACTTAAATTTCCACTCTTTTGGGTCTTTCATGATCATGATCTATACATCATCTTCCAAAATTAATTGTTTCTTTTCTTTCCTTCCTCTTAAAGGACATAGTGTTTGTTTTTGTTTATTTAAATGTAGCCCAAACTGTTTCAGCACTGTGCTGGGGGCTGGCCAGGGTTAGATTTGATTACAATTTTCTTATGGCCATGATGTAATGAAAATTATTATTTCCTTGGAATCTTTAATATGTAACCAGTATGAGCTGGTCCACAACACCCATGGTGCAAATATGTCACTGCACCATTATTTCTACAAATTAAATTCTCAAGACACCATGTACCATGCTGGAACACAATCCAGTTTTACCTCTCGGAGGGCCCCTACTTGTATGTGCCAAGAATTCCAGTGGCTAATACATTCCCAGAGTGAGTTCTGTGCATTCCTATGCAGTCCATCTCCCAGACGACAGGACTCCGCTGCCCCGGAGGCTCAGGCCCTGGTGCCTTATCCAGACCCTGCCATCTGCCGGGGCCTGCTGCTTCAGTCAGTGGCCCTCAGGGCACTCTGGCCCCAGCTCCTTGCATAGGTCAGCACTATCTTTCTGCAAAGAGCCGCTCCACTGCCTATACCACTTCTGTAGTGTTATCTTCAGCCCACAGGGACCCTAACACCAGCTCCCTCCTGCTGCAGAGTTTAGTGCCAAGTCATTTCAAAAGCTTAGTCTTTTACTTCATGTGCACAAGTTTGAAAGAGTTTAAAGGAAACCTATGTGTGGCATGTGGACCCTATTGATGTGCTGTGGCTGTGCCTAACATTCATTCATCACTCAACGACATTCAAGATTACTTATGAGTCTCTACTTGTGCCAGGCATTGTCTAAGTCCTGGGCACACAGCAGTAAACAGGACCCAAACCAAGACATGAATAGAATTGCATCTCCACAGACGGTCTCCAAAAATGGAACACCTATACTTCTCTCTTAAGAATAATCCACCATCTGTGCTTCTGACCCCATTTTTTCATGTATAATACCTTACTCCTATTAGTCTCTCAACCTCTTCTCTTCCTTTTCTTTTCTCTTCTCCCTTCTTCCCTCTCTCCAGTTCTCCCTGTCCCCCAAATGCAGTCTTCTTCCCTAAAAACAATTCCTGATCCTCACCTTGCATCCTCTTCAGGCTGCTACCTCAAACCTATGCTTCTGTTCAATATCAAATGTAAATTTCCCCATCCCTATAAAAGACTCCCAATTCCAACATTAATTTTCAGGTAAGCTCTAACCAATATTCCCCAGTGTTCTGTACAATGTCATGCCTGCATTTTAACCAAAGATTCTGCTGTGAATTACATTTAGAAAGTAAATTTATATGGATACTACACATACTGTCTTAAATATTCAAAATACTTGGAAGCATACAACAAGAAACAAAGTCTAAGCACAGACTTAACTTTATTTAATCCTATAATGACCACAGGACAACTTTCCCCTATTGACAGCTATGTGCATCCTGCAGACCTAGCCCTAGCGGCAGACCACTCCATCTAGCAAAGTTTCCAGCAAAGCACTTTCACCACGGTGGGCAATAACTCATCACCATCAGCCCCAGCCCTATGTGCTAAGCTTAGGATGCTTTCAACTGACCACTAGGCATCTCCACACAGATGTGCTACTGGTCCCTCAAACACATCTCAAGGCAAAACGAAGGGCCACACCTCCCAACCTACCCTCTTCCTGGTCCCCAGCCTCTGCAGTCGCAAAACAGAGATGAGTTGCACACTCTCTCTTATAAATCATTGGTAATATTATTCCTTGACTCATAACTACACCCACCCTCCACCACACTTTGGTCTCCTTCACAAGAAGCATGCTTTTTCTATCTTAGCATCCTCTCTGCATTGAACCTAGTCTTATTCTAGATCACTGATCAATACTTTTGTTTTAAAGAAGAGACTGTATTACCTCTAAACACTTGTTCTGAGGTCACACTGCCTAGGTTATATCCAGGCTCAGTTCTTTCCATCTGTGTTAGCATGGCACATGGTTTAGTGTCTTCAAACCTGTTTTCTCAGGAAAATGTGGAATTAAATTATCTGCCTCAATGGGTAGTCATGAGGTGTAAATAAAATAATGTATGTAACTCTTAGCACATTGCCTAACTTATGTTAGGTATAAGTAACTACTTGATAACTGTGCATTGTTATTCATGCACTCAGTTCATATTAACAAAATCACAGCTTTCACAAGAATGTATCGAAAAGTAGGACTTTTTAAAATTATTTTTACTGAAATATTTTATTTGAAATATTTGAATTTATTTGAATTATTTTAATTTGAAATATTCTTATTATTATTTTTAGCAACTTTCCCTAGCAATGCTCACTCCAGCAGAAGCCAACAATGACTGATCAGGATGTCTGACTCCCTTGAGACCACCAGGCTTTGAGGAAACCCAAGCTAGTCACATGGAGAAGCTGCATGGAAAGAGAGGACCTGGACAGCTCCCAGCTGTCCACACGTCATGTCCAGACATGCCAGCACAACCCAGACAGCAGACACGTGAGTGAGTAAGCACCAGGTTATTTCATCCTCAGCCCCTCTCTAGATGGCTGCAATTCTGTGGTAGACCCCTGGCAAAAAGGGCCCAGCTAAGCCCTTCAAACCCCAGATCCCCAGAGCTATAAGGGATCATCATAAATTAATTTTACCCACTAAGTTTTGGGGTTATTTACACAGCAAGAGATAACACAAAAATCTCATTTGTGATCCAGTCATTTTAATATATATTAATTCCCCAAATCAAATACAATATTACATATTTAAAATAATGAAGAACATCACATTATGAAATATCATAGTATATTTTAAATACATTTTATGTATATAAGTGAGTATACACACAGGAAAGTACAGGAAAGTACAGCAGTTACCACAGGTAGAAAAGTGGCCATTATTCTATTTCTTTGTGCTTTTCTGTTTCCTGCAGTTTCTGCATTGAATATGTTTTACTATGGTCAGGTCTGATAGTGTTTTTGAAAAGCAAAATACCAAAGACTCTGAAACTGAACCCTAAAATTAAGATACCTAACACCTGCACTGCATATATAAATTCTCAAAGCTTAATTACAACCTTGTAATTAGAACTATATCACTATATTCTCAACCCATTATCAAAACAGGAAACTTCTAGATATGTTTAGTACCCAAGTGTTTTTCAAAACAAGAATACAGACATATCTCTCACTGTCCTTGTACATGTCCTAAGCTGTTTCCTTCCTTTGCTTCCATTCTCCATTTTCTTTCAGTTGCAATGCATTACTTGAGGAGAGCAGTTCCCCCCAACACACATGTATTTCAACTCCTATGAAGTCATTTATACCTCAATCTTACCTTTGAAGAAAATTCACAGTGAAAAGGAACCTTTAATAGAATTCATGGTGTGCATCAACTATGTATCTTTAACCTCTTGACTCTGCCTTAGGAGATATGGTGTCATGAACTAAAATACGGGGAGTCTCTTTCTAATAACTCAGTGACTCCCTCAGACTTGCTTTATTATTTCACATTTGATCAGTGTGTCTATGGTACAGAATACTTTGAAGTGGTATCACCCACTGTGCCCCCACTTTCTACCATGGTAATTGTCCCTTACCATGTTTGTTCAATCATAAAAGTTAGGCTTATCAATTGGCTTAAAACAAAAAGGGATCTATATTATTTTCTCTGTGTATTCTTTTACAATTCATGAAAGACAATGCTTTGTTTATTCTACTTCCTTTCAACTTTAAATTTTAACTTGATCCTATTTTAAATCCAGAGTTCCATTTAAGTTTATCAAAATCAGCTGCGAGGGTGGAGGTTATAAAAAGGTACTTAGACCAAAAGTTTTATGAGAATTGTCTTGAATTTGTCTTCTAACTTGGACTTGCTTTCCCATTATCAGATCATATCCTCCCAATCTAAGTAACTCCCACTTCCCTAACTTTAGCTACCTACTATAATTCTTTTAATATCCACCTGTGGTTTGGGATACACTGGAAGGATAGTGATACAAAAAGCAACTGAAAAGGCAGAGGGTCCCTTTTCTCTTCTCTGGTCACCTCCTCAGGTGGCTTCCTGCCGCCACATCCATCTGGTTTTCCTTCTCACAAACCAGATACCCTATAGCCTCTTTTGCTGGATCCTTGTCTCCTTCCTGACCTCTGCATGACAGAATATTCCAGTGCTCGGGCCCAGACCTCTTCTCTATCTACACTCGCTCTCACTGTGATGCCATTGACCTCGCTGCCTTAAATACAGTCTTGCAAGTTCACATCTCCAGCCAAACTTGCCCCCTAAATTCCATACTCATCCATCTAAAAGACTGTTTGGCATCCCCAGGTCTCCAGGTATAGGGAATTTTCATCTGATTTTTATTTTTGTAATATATAACACATTTACATGAATCTAAGCTCAAACCAGTATAACAAGGCATACTCAAAGAACTCGTTTCCATGCATCTCTTCCTTTCCTCCCCCATACACAACCATAGCCCTTGAATTATGCCCCTTGAATATGTAGATTAATTATGTATTGCTTTGCAAATATTACTATATATAGGCAAACAAACTGAAATGAAACAACTGTATATCAAGTGATGATAAAATCACACAGACAAAATAATTATTTCTAGTAGTTTTAAAACAGTTTTTCTCTGTCTGCCCTTAGAATAAATTCTAAGGACAAATATGGCTACAAAGAAAGCTTGTAGTTCATTCAGTAGTCTTAATGTCAGTGGTAATATCAGTATTATGTTTAAATTTTTTTACTGTAGGATATGTTTTGCAATCATATTTAACATGTTGTATAATACAATTTTGAAACTATACATATTATAGGATACAGCAAATAATAAGTAATTATGTAAGTGAAAAAGGAAATGACAATAAAACCAAAGAAATGTAAAGTCTCTATAAGGTTAAACTTAAATTGGAAATGTCAGTTTTACAAAGAAGAAAAGTCATGAAGTGATACTATGCACTTTTCTGACTGTCCACTAAAAAGCTTAGAAACAACCACTCAGTAACAAGAGCATCATTAGTGTCCAGATTTCTGTCTCTAAGCAACATTACCCACTAGAAGGAACCAGGGCTCCTTAGAGAAATAACTGATGTCTGTGGAGGGAAATATGCAAAAGGAACCCAAGTATCTTGTACAAGCAAGGAAACTATCAAAACTTAATGGGGTCACATTAATGCGACACAAGAATATAAAAAGGTGCCCACTGGCCAAGACTAAAATTTGGTGTAACTAAAAGGGTAATGACTGCACTTATTTGAAACCAATTGAATGTATAAATCCTAAGGATACTATATCAATCAATCAGTCTCATTGGTCACCACTGAAAGTAACTAGGGCATCAACTCCTTACTCTGAAATTAACATTTAAAGGAGAAGAATTAAATATTTATACTGTCTATCCTGGGTAAAGACCTTTTAAAGGTAACCAAATAGCCTAGCTGTTAAACTAATATAATATTGTATATCAACTATACTTCAATAAAAAAAAGAATTCTAGCTGTGGCAAAAGTGACAGAAAAGCACCTGTTTGTAACTCCTTTCTTAATTTATTTCATTAAATAATTAAGGAATTAATCATCTGTGGATGAAACAATTGGATAAAAATCAACTCAAATGGATTAAAGACCTGAATGTAAGACATGAACCCATTAAACTTCTAGAAGAAAACATAGGGGTATGCTTCTTGACATTGGTCTTGGCAATGATGTTTTTGGATTGGACACCAAAAGTAAAGGCAACAAAAGCAAAAATAAGCAAGTGGGACTATATCAAGCTACAAAGCTTCTACACAGCAAAGGAAACCAACAAAATGAAAAGGCAGTCTGCAGAACGGGAGAAAATATTTGGAAATCTTATACATGGTAAGGAATTAGTATCCAAAATAAATTTTAAAAACTCATACAACTCAATTCCAAAACACAGGCAATCTGATTTAAAAATAGGCAGAAGAACTGAGTAGACATTTCTCAAAGACATACAAATGGCCAAGAGGTACATGAAAAGCTGTTTGACATCATTAACCATCAGAGAAATGCAAATCAAAATCACACTGAAATATCACCTCCCTCATACCTTTCAGAATGGCTATAATCAAAAAGATAAGTGTTGATGAGAATGTGGAAAATATCAATTGTGACCTGCTAGTGGGACGTCCATTGGTACCCCTATGGCAAACAGTATGAGGTTCCTCAAAAAATTAAATACATGCAAAGAAATACTATTTAGCCATCAAAAAAGGAAATACATCATTTTGACAACATAAATGGATCTTATGCTAAGTGAAATAATCCATACAGAAAAGGACAAATACATGATCTCATTTATCTATGGAATTTAAAAATCAAACTCATAGAGGCAGAGAAAACAGATTGATGGTTGCCAGAGGTGGGGGGAAGGGAATGGTGATGATGGACAAAAGGTATAAACTCCCAGTTATAATACAAATAAATCATGGGATGTAATGTACAGCAAGGGCACTACAGTTAGCAATACTGTATATTTGAAAGTTGCTAAAAGTAAATCTTAAAAGTTTTCATCATAAAAAAAAATACTTGTAACTATGTGAGGTCACAGATGTTACCTAAACTTACTGTGGTAATAGTTTTGCAAAAATACATATATTAAATCATTATGTTATATACCTTAAACTAATGCACACTGTAATACGTCACTTGTATCTCAGTAAACTGGAGAGGGGTTAGTTAATGGGAAGCTTGTGAGTGGAGGAACTAGGCTTTCACCACCAGAACCCACTGCTAACTCTCAGTGTCACTCAACTGAGAGAACACATGACATGATATGATATAAAGTTTATAGCACCCCCTGCACAACATTCTTGCCCAAAGAACAGAACCTGAAACAACAGAGGCTTCAGAGCTAACTCCCACTTTACTAGGGGAGACAAACGCATTCCGTATATCAAAAAGAATCAAATCCAGAACATAGACATTCTATGGGACAAACTGCCCCAAGTTTCTTCAACAAATCAATGGTATAAGGGGAAAGGAGACTCAAGAAGACTTTAAGAGACTGTCACATGGAATATCTACATATTATTTATGTCCTAATTAGAAGAATCCAACTCTAAAAAGACATTTTTGAGAAGGAAATTTGAATATGGACTCATTATTGAATGATGTTACATAAGTACTATAATTTTAAGTAAGATAATAGCATTGTGGTTATGTAAGAAACTATTCATATATTTTATAGCTGCATTCTATAATATGCAGAGATGCATGAAACAAATATGGCACATTCTTGATAACTGCCAATTCATTCTACTATTATATTAATGTGTATGTTTGAAAGATATATTTACTGGCAACCCCTACATAATAATCAAAGCTCTTACCTTACTTTAACATAAACTCTACTTTTTCCCCAACTAGGGCCTGCTGCAGGCCAGTGGCCTACAGGTGGAGAATGGTTATTGACCTCCTTTTGTCTTTGTCCATCTACATATAGTTCTCTTCCTCCCTCAGCTGGCCAGCTGGTTTCCCATCCCCACTATGGGCAAAGCAAGGTGGTAGGCAGGATGGAGGCAAGGTAAAGGAGTTAGAAAGGTCCTTACTTGATTACACTGCAATGAGATGACTTTGTTCTCCACATCCCAGCTGCGTGATTCTCATGGACACTGATGAAGGCTGCACAGAGGCCTCACTTTAATCCACATCAATCCCCAAGATGCAGGCTGTGCTTCCTTTTCAGCTGGCTAATCCAGATCCCCCTCACCTTGTGCCCCTTCTGCACAGCACATGACTACTGGACTCCCTTCGCCCTGTCAGGCTGTCCTCTCAGGTTAAGATCCCTTTCAAATGACACAGGCTAACATCCCTCTCACGGGTCTCCTGGCCAGCCCCTGGGGTTCACTGCCCTCTGCCCATCTGTGGGAGGTGGCGCAGGTCAGCCCAGACATTATCCGTCCGTCCTGCTTCCTCAGGCTACCTTAGCTCAGAAATCATTCAGGAACTTTTTTGCTGTGGGATACTCACAGGATACTCACAGAGCTTCTACCTTTCTCCCAGTATGAACTCTCAGACTTTCACTGTTCTGGACTTTTTTATGAAAGAAATTTTTAAGAAGAAATTAAAAAGTCATGCAGTTTTCTGTTATCTTCAAAATTCTGAATTTCAATTAATTTCTCAGAACTCCCTTTGACATTTGATTTTTTTTTTGGTGCCTCAGTGGAAAATTCCACTTTAAAAAAATGCATGACTATACTGTCATCAAGAAGTCCAAAAGTGGCCTCTTCTCTGCCAGACTGCTACACCTCAACAGAGTAGTCTATGCTAGCTTCCTCGCTTATTATTTTTATTAAGAGCAGTGATGGGGATGGTTTTAAAATAGGCCCCACAATTTCTTGACAGCTCTTCATTGAGAGGTGAACTATGTGTCCCTCTCTTGACTCCAAGCTCTCTTGCCCCTTGGCTACAGAATTCAGTAGAAGTGAATACTGTACTACCTTCCAGGCCGAGCCTTTAGATACTGGCAGTTTCTACTTCCTGTCTGTTTACCATGGTTGCTCAGTGCTTGTTCATGGATGCTGATCACCAGGCTGTGAGGAGTCCAAGCTTCCCGTAGTATGGTCCATGTAGAGAGGAACTGACAGCCAGCCTCAGTTTGCCAAGCACATAGAGTGAAACATCCTGGAAGAAGATGCTCCAGCCCACCAAGCACTACCTGTTACAAATCCACAAGCAATGTAAGTGGTTTTAAGCCACTGAGTTTTAGAGCACCTAGTTATGCCTGAAGCATATGTAATTTGGAGCTCCTCTTCACGTAAAAGAGTACAAAATTATATACAAATTGTTAAGAGCTGTTATCTCTTGGCATTCTCTGGCTTTCAACCTTTCTGTATCCTTATGTTTAATGTGCGTCTCTTGTAAACAACATGTAGTTGGTGTCCTTATTTTTTTGGTCTTTGATAATCTGTTCTTACTGAAGAGTTCAATTTATCACTAATCGTAAGTGAATATAAATTGAACTTATACTTTAGATTTTTTTCCTGCCATCTTATTTTATGTTTTTTTGACCTAATGTTACACAGTTTTTTCTTCTCTTGCTTCCCTTGGTTGTGCTTGTGGATTTGTTTGTTCTTTGAGAGATTTCATTTTTGTCCTTTAAATGTTTATAAGTTTAAAGTTAATATCTTCATCCTACTTACATATGAAGCCAACATAATATTGTATATCAACTTTATTCCAAATAAAAAAACAGCTTGTAAAAAAATGTATCTTCATCTTACTGTTGAATAAAAGGATCTTTGAATACTTAAACCTAATCACTGTCAAAGCCCACTATCATGCTAATTATGCTGATATAAGTTATATGTTGCTTTACTTAACTCTCAATATTTGACATTAGAATTATAGAATTTAATCATTAATGTTTTCTTCACTTATCCAAATGTGTATTCTCTAGTCAACATTTCTTAGTCCTTCTAGAATCATTTCCTTCTTTCTGAAGTTCATAAAAGGCAAACAACTGAAGTGGCATGGTGTCTGTTACTAACAGATAAAATAGCCTTCAAGGCAAAAAGCATTTCTACATATAAGGATAGTTACTACATAACAGCAAAAATGTCCATTTACCAGGAGATCATATAAGCTAAAAACATAGCTTCAAAATATATAAAGCAAAAATTCCTACAACTCCAAAGAGAAGTGAGGGTTTTTTTATTTCTCATTCTCTCTCTGTGTGTGTGCATGTGTGTGAGTCTTTCTCTTTAGTTGATATGTCAAGAACATAAAAATTAGGAAGGATATAGAGGATCTGAACTACACAGCTAATAAACTTGGTCTGATGGGCATGTGGAATATATTCCCAACAACCAGAGACTACAATGCTCTTTTGAGCACACAAGAAAAAAGGTTTATAAAAAACTGAGAGTAAATTCCAAAAATTGGGTATCATATAGACCTTGTGTTCTGAATACCATAAAACTCATTTATAAACTAACAATACCCAAACCCAAAATAAAGCACCATCACTTGGAATATTTAACAAACCCTACAAAGACTCATGAGCAAAACAACGATCATTAACAGAACAAGAATCTAAATGATATACAACCCAATTACACAAGAAAGTGTATATATTAGAAAATAAAAAAGCTAAAGATTAATGTACTAAGGATCCAAAACAAGCCTATAGAAGTAAAAAAGAAAAAAAATTGTTAGGGACTGAAACGAGCTCCAGTAGCTTCAAGATAGATTTAAGTCCTCTGAGAGAATCTAAAGGAGGCAAAAAGAACTATGGTTTCCCTCAAGTACCCTAATCGCAATAATTTGGATCTGATGTGTGACAATATTTGCTAACAGCAGCTAACTTTACTAAGTGATTGGTGTTCTAATTGCTTTACATGTGTTAACTCATTTGATCCTCATAGCAACCATTTGAAATATAAACTAGATACTATTACACTCATATGAGGCTCATTGAAGAACTGAGTTACAGAGATTAAAAATATTTTATTTGTCAAGATTACACTTTGGAAATGCAAAGCCAGAACACAAACCCAAGCTCTCAAGGTCCAGATCCCATGCTCTTAACTAAATACTAGATCAATATTCTCTATTAACAGAGGAGCCTTGCTAATAGTCATATAGGGAAGACAATTTTAAAAGTCACTATATTTATACATCCTAGCATATAAAAAGAGTCATTAGGTGAAAAGTACACATACTTATTTCTCTATAATCAAACTCAGCCTCTTACTGGCAGTAGAACCTACTCAACAGCATAGTCTAGTGAACAGAACAGCCCTATATGTAACACTAAACAACATAATAAGAATCTTATATTACACATACAGTTTCACATCCACAGTGATTTGCCATTTGCAACGTAATTAGCTGTCGGTGTAGATTTTATTTGTGGCTGACATGATACTTTTCTAACAAGAGCAGAAGCAGTGAAACAAAGCAAGTATGCTGCTCTGATTCTAATCCTTGTTACATTCATCCCGTGCTTAAAGAAGGAGCCTGCCACAAGAAAAGGATGTTGGCTAGAAAGAAGGGCAGGGTTAGGATTTTTAAACATATGGTGCCATGAAATCACTGGAATTTTCAAGTATTGTTAAAGATCACTATAAAATCTGAAAAAATTTGGAGGTCAGGAGCTATAACATTTGAAAGTAGAAATCACCAGCTCAGTAAGATTTTCAAGTCCCTGGTAGATTGCCTCAGTAAATGATGCATGAATGCATGACGGACCCCCAATATAATGTCACTCATGAATAACAGTGAAAAATAAAAAGAGGAAGAAGAAAAATCCTTTGCAAGCTTAAAGTGATTCTGGAAACTCCGCTAATCACATTATTCCAAGATCTTAAGTAGTAGGCATAGTATTAACTTGAAAGGCTACGTCTTTCTAAAAACAAGAACAATTCCCAAAGTTTGCTGAATTTCTCTAAGAAAAATATTTATGTAAAATTATCATACAATAATCAAATTGCTTTACACTGATATTCAGAGATTATCTACATTTTTTTATAATTTTGTTAACAAATATTCCAAAAAAGTGAAGTCCTGGCTGAGGTTTGGAAATATTTTTAATACACTGAGGTTTTCAATGCACTGCTACCTGATGAAAGAGCTTTATTTAGGAGATTTAAGATGAAATTAATTTTAAACTTGTGGAAATACTTTTGTGAAACACCAAAATAACAAAATATATTATGATCATTATTGTGATGACTGAGTGGACAACTTTTACTGGACATTAAACTGAAGACCTGGGTGTGTTTTTAATTATTTTTGTTGATTTTTATGACTCATTTAATCTATAGAGTAAAAAGTAAGCACCTTACAACTAAGTGGTTATTAAGATTACCTGAATTAATGTGAACACATGTTGCAAATTATAGGACACGAAGCAAATATATTTTGTTAGGTTTTTTTCAAGAACTTAAAATGTTTTGCCTCCACCAAAATTAGACAAATTTGTTCAAATGTTAATTTATTTTATAAAGTACATCAGACCCTCGACAAATGCTGGCAAGGATGCGGAGAAGGGGGAACCCTCCTACACTGCTGGTGGGAATGTAAATTAGTTCAACCATTGTGGAAAGCAGTATGGAGGTTCCTCAAAATGCTCAAAATAGAAATACCATTTGACCCAGAATTCCACTTCTAGGAATTTACCCTAAGAATGTAGGATCCCCGTTTCAAAAAGACATATGCACCCCTATGTTTATTGCAGCACTATTTACAATAGCCAAGAAATGGAAACAACCTAAGTGTCCATCAGTAGGTAAATGGATAAAGATGTGGTACATATACACAATGGAAGATTATTCAGCCATAAGAAGACGACAAATCCTACCATTTGCAACAACATGGATGGAGCTAGAGGGTATTATGTTCAGTGAAATAAGCCAGGCAGAGAAAGACAAGTATCAAATGATTCCACTCATTATGGAGCATAAGAAAAAAGCAAAAACTGAAGGAACAAAACAGCAGCAAACTCACAGAACCCAAGAATGGACTAACAGTTACCAAAGGGAAAGGGACTCGTACAGTGTGTGGGAAGGAAGGGAGAAGGGGAATAAGTGGAATTATGATTAGCATACATAATGTAGGGTCGGGTGGGGGGCATGGGGAAGGCAGTGTAGCAGAGAAGACAAGAGGTGACTCTACAGAATCTTACTATGCTGATGGACAGTGACGATAATGGGCTATGTGGTGGGGACTTGATAATGGTGGGAATCTAAACTACAATGTTGCTCATATGATTTTTATATTAATGATACCAAAATAAAAATTTTTTTAAGTACATCAGACCCTCTCAAGAAATTAAGGTCTCAGATTAAAAAATACACATAAATGCATACACACACACACACATACACACACAACTATCTGACTAACTATACATTAGTGAATTGGCCTTGTCTTTTACTTAAAACCCAATTCTCAAGTGATTTACTTAGTAGCCATCATTAACAAACTAATTTCAACAACAAATTGTTCTCATTTTGTCTGTTCAACTAGTATCAGGTAGGAGAGTCCCTACCAAAAAAGACAGAAGTCATCAGAGATCAGTGCACATCAGGTAACACTAATCACAGTTCTGATTTTAGCATATCCAAAATAGGTCAATCACTATTCTGCCATTACCAGACTTCCCTTCTTGGGAAAACCTACAGGCAAGGGTGAGAAGTTTGCAGCAAACTTCCTTTGTTTTGCTTTCTCACAACTTGGTTGTCTTAAATGCCTTAGCTAACTGGCAGTGATCTATGCAAGGAGAGTTCCAAGCAAAACCTTCGAGCAATACCTAATGCATTTGCCCCATAATGTGACCCTAACCTTAACATATAGTATAGAAGGAAAGGATAAGTGTCCTCTAACTGCATCCTGACTATTTTCTCCACCCTCCCTAGTCCTCCCAGAAATTCCACCCCACAATGTATAGCCAAGAGAACTGAAAATACATGTTCACACAAAAACGTGTACACAAATATCCATGAGTCAAAAAGCAGAAACAACCCAAATGCCCATCAGCTGATGAAGGGATAAACAAAATGTTGTATATTCATACAATGTTCAACCATAAAAATAAAATGGATGCTACAACGTGAAGAATCTTGAAAACATTACGATAAGTGAAAGAATACACAAAAGGTCATGTATTGTATGACTCTGTTAGATGTAATGCCCAGAACAAACACAGCTGTAGAGAAAGAAAGGCGACTGGTTGGTTGCCAGGGACTTCGGGGTGGGGAAAGGATGGGGAGTGAAAGCTAATCAGTACAGGGTTTCTTTCTGAGGTGATGAAAATGTTCTAGAATAGACAGTAGTGGCAGATATACAACTTCGTAAATATATTAAACACCACTGAATGGTCCACTTTAAAATGTGACTTTTTTTGTAAGTGAATAAAATCTTAATTTAAAAAAAAATTTGACCCACTCTGAACTTCCAGTTCTTCTTCTTTCAATAGTTCCAGTCAAGTTGATCTAATATGTATCTGGGGCAAGTCACCTGGATCATTCTTACCTCTGCACCTTTGATCCAAGCTACTCCCCAGGCACATCTCTCTACTCTCTCCACTCCCTCTCCTCCACCATCCTCAAAGTCCAGATCAAGTCCCACTTTTTCCAGAGTACTTTCCATTCTTAACTGACTAGTCTGCCAGAGGACAGGTAAGCCTTCTTTTATTTCATTCATGCTCATCAAGACTGCTGAATTTAGTTGAATAATATGCAAATGACTAATTACAGCTGCAGATAGAACAAGTGATGGTAGATATATCTATCACAGATACATCACTTTCTCTTTATGTCACAGATTGGATATAAAGGACAATAGCAGACCTTCCACATATGCTCTCAAATTATATTTATCATCTGTAAGACTGGTTATCTAAAACACTTCTATTATGCCTTTTTTCAGTTAAACATTATTTGAAAAATGAGAAATGTATTATTTTAGCTCCAAATCATTACCTAAGTACAACTCTGCAAAAACAGTGGTGCATTAAAAGTTGAGCTAAATTGAATGATCCATGACATGAATGAGAGGATATCATTCCAATAAAAGGATTATCATAATATATATTGGTTCCTTCAGAAAAGATGAGTATACACATGAAGTATATTAATATTACCTAATTATCAGAATGCACGACTAAAGAAGCTAACAAAATCTTATTTTCAATTAGACCACAAATGCAAACCCTTGAATTATTTCCACAATATGCCTCAAAACACTTGTTCTCTTCTCTAGTACTATAGTCCCCACAGAATTCTTTCTTGCAGAAAGAGCAGTCAGTATAAATAATTAAGACTTGCTTCTTGTTAATTTTGAGCCATCTTATTCAATTAAATTCCATATACATACAATTTATTGTGCATACTGTATGCAGAAATAAACTATTGAAGGTGCCACATCATGTCTTTTTGCAGTTGCGCTTTGAAGCTATTGTATTTGAGGCTGTTCTGTATCTTTCAACTTGTGCCACATTTCAATAACAACTATTTAATAATTACAATCATCTCCTTATTAGCTTGGCATTTCATTTTCCTTGCCCTATGGCACCCTACAGCTGAAGGCAAGAAAACTCTGTTGATTAGTTATTTAAGACCAGCAACAATAACTATGCTGGAGAGAAGGCTACTTGGAGAGGATTACGTAAGAGCTAGAGCTCAACAGCCTCAGAGAGCAGCAAATTATAAACCCAAGTACTTCATTGCATGTAACCAAATTGGTTAGTTGAAATGCTAATTGCCTTTCAGTAAAACCAAAGACAGACAGGGAACCTTGTGCCTTAGAGAATGAAATGCATTTTTACTCCACTTCTGCACTATTGTCTTGCTGAGAATCATTTGAAAGCTATTCATAAAGGTAGCTCTTTCCCTAACTTTTAAAATGTGGGAAATTTATTTAGCCCCTACCAGCACCTCCAATGTGCTGATGTGCCAAGATCGAACAGATGGTTGGATTTAAGCTTTGTTAAGCCCCTAATAAAGAATGAAGAACTCTGTGCTCGAATATATAGTACAAATCAAGAAATTGTGCTCAGGGAAAAGGAATTTTGAATAGCAAGTAAATTTATTAAATTAAAATAATCAAATATCATCTTTAAAACATGAATATTTTCAACGTGATTACATTCAAATGCATATGAAAGGGCTATCATTGTCTCTCTCAAAGAGGCCCCCAGCCTACCTCTATGCCTAACCATTTGTATTAGTTCAAAACTCATTTATGGGCAATTATTTCAACAGCCAGGTTTTCCTCTATGTGAAAGAGAGTCCATTCTGGGTTTTCAGAATCTTGAATAAATGAATGAGAAATGTCCTATCTGCATCCTGCCCTCATTTTGAGGTACAGCCAGACTTAAGCCCAAAAGGCCCCATGACCACCTGCCCAGCAGCTGAGGGCGGGCCTTGGTCTGGTACATTTTAAAGTGTATAGTGGTCACAGTGAAGTCAGAAAACACAGCCTTTGTATTTATTACTAGAGCCCCCCATGTCCCCGCTCCACCCTTTTCCTCCTCTACCACACCTCTATCAGGACAACAGAGCTCAGTGCTGTGGCTTCCTGTGTGGCCTGACACCCTGGCATACTGGGGAACCCGCCATACCTTTGCAGATGCCTCCTGTCACCCAAGCCTTGCCTTGTGAAGGGAGAAAAATACACATGCATGTGGGGAAATCAACTCTCTATGCTTCATTCTGCATGAGACAGAGTCAGGTTTATTAGTAGTATATTTACATTTCTCAACAATCATCTTTATTTATAAACAGTTTGAGCTGCCTGATAGTGATAGAATACTAAGGCTAAATAGAGCTTTAAACCGTAAACGGTTTCAATAAATAATTCAGCTCTCACCCTGATTCAGCAGGAGTTAAGGGACGAAAGACATCCCTCTGGCTGGATAGTCACCAAGACCTTTAGAGAGAGGAGTTTCTGGTGATTTTTATTTTCTTCTGTACTGTCTGAATTGCCTACATGACTTTGTATTATTTTTACAATCAGAAAAAAAGTTATGTCCAGGTCAGAGAAACTGCGCACATTCACCTGCGTGTAACACTTAGCGTCGTGACTTTTCCTGCAAAATCAGGGAAATGCCCAATCAAATCTCTCCATGGTAACACACTATATTTTATAATCAAATTAAACAACCATCACCGGAGGACTCCATATGCTTTCTAAGCATCTGCAAATTGCCTAGTTGCCCTCTAAATGAATTCAGTGGTGATGACACAGTGCTCCCATTCTACAGATTTCGGACCCAGTGCATAAAATGATGAGTTGTCACAGGTAAATAGGTACAAAGCCACTTATTCAATATATTAATCACTCTGCTGAACCCCAGAGGTACTATTGAAACACATAAGTCACTGTCTTCAAAGATTTTGTATCCTAATTGGGGCTACCTTGAAATTTTCAGTAACAGTAGGACAGCAATTTAAAAAAAGGGCATGAAGCAGCATTTGGGTGAGTGGCAATAAATCACACATTTAATGATCAAGTTAACCTGTTTACATGCTTCTCACTTCTTAGTTTACAGGAACGTACAGGTGACTAAAGTCATAAAAGGGAAAATAGAACATTGACTTTAAGTGAGTCTCTTAACTTCTCTAGGTTTCCATGTCCAAAAATATAAAATAAATGGGTTGGTCTAGTTTGGCTCCAATTGCCTCCCAGTACTTAAGGATTTCAGTGTTGCATTCACAGCCTGTGGATTTCTGAATAAAGGATCACACATCTAGTCTAAGGCAAAATGTATTTCTTTATGGTTCCCCCCAGAGCATAGATCTTTCTGATTAGTTTCTTCCTCTGCAAATCAGGATAACAGTATTTGATGATTAGATATTAACACACTCTATTTTAAAGGCCTATTAGAATCTTGGCATATTGTGGATATTCAATAAATGTGGCATGCTATTAACATTCACCATAGGAATATGAACCAAAGGGTTAAGTCACAGCTAATTCTGCTGTAAACACTCTTTTTCCTTGGATTTAGTACGGGCAAGATTACCTCTAAAGTACAAAGATTTCTGAAATGCTTTTGCCGAACACCAGCCTCCACCTTTCCATGTTATTTCTTATTGTTATTTTTGCTATCATAAAAGCATTTGTGTTCCAAATACATCTCATGTTATCATTTTCTGATGAATACAACTGGCCCCTTCAATACCTGATAAACCTATATACAGCATAAAACTATATTTATTAAAATACAATAAATGTTGACTATACACCATTTCTATATCTGATATCAAGACACTATTACACAATTTACCTCTACTCCATAAAGGATTTACATTTTACTCTTAGATTATTTCTTAGCTGGTATTTATGGGTGACTTCATTTCTTAATCATCACATTCAGTATAGTTTAGCTATTCAGAGCACTCAAATTAAATCTTTGATCCAGCTTTTACTAATTAGGGAACTGTGGACAAGGAGCTTGAACTTTCCATGCCTCAGTGTCATTATCTGTAAATTGGGATAATTTATGGTGGTGGAATGAGTGTCAAATAAAATAATCCGTATTAAGGGGTTCTGGGAAATCATTACAGAACAGCATTCTGTACAGGGGGACTGATACTCATTCACCATGGGAAAAAGAATATGGAAATAGGATTCAGCCATATACTTTTTTAGTGCATACATTTTGGTTACTTCTTTTAAAAAGTTATAATCTTGAAACATATAATTTCTAGTTCAAATAAGCCTTTCCAATCATCCAATCACCTAGTCTTATCCCTTTACTTTATAAATGAAGAAACTAAGTCCCAGAAGGACGGGCGAATGTCTAAAGTCACCGAAGTTTACTGCAGAGCCAGAATGTTACACCTACTTGCATATATTTTATGTATTACAACACAGTTCAGAGTGTATTTGGCACTGCCCTGTACCCTAGGAAATTATCCAAAAATAAATCGCTGTGTTCATTTGTACCCTGAAAATCTTTTTTTTTACTATACCTTGCTCTTATGATAAATGACACACAAAGGGGAGGAAAAAGCGGAGGAAAAAGAACTTTGATGATTTAAGGTAATAACTTCAAAAAGAATTTTTCTATAATTCTGTATTAGGTACATTTTTTAGCTTTATCATTGTCAATAACTGTCACTCTTAAGATCTGACACCAGTAATTTCTAAAAGACTGTGCAGCTTATAAACACACCACACACATTTTTAAAGGTTCTGAATTTCGTGAAATGTGAAAAGTTGGTTTGAAACAAAAGTTACAAAATTAATATTCCATATTAAAAGGTTTTTGCCCCTATGAACAATGCATAATTTCTTAGTTTGGGAATTAAGAAAAAATTGATTTTAAAGTAGTTGGACACATTGAAAGTGGGTATGCTTTCTAAAAAATATATGATTCTACAGCTTCAAGCTAATTCCAAACTCCCAAGAATCAATGTATTTCACTTAAGTTCTTCGACGCTGTGGTTATTTGGAACTTATGATTCCTTCACGTTGATCTCAACCTTCCCATTATTGTTACCTATGGCGCGCCATTCTGAATCGGTCACTATCCAAGCAGACTTTTTAAAATTAAAGCTAGAATTCGGGTTTCAAACAAGCAGAACGAGAAGAAAAAACTTTTCCCTCTGCGCATGCACTTCTCACCTTCTTTTGGAATAAAGCATCTTTGGAAGGCGCGGGTAGCAGGAACGCAATGCTCACAGCTCAGCCGCAGCCGCCGGCCGGGAAGACGCCGGCTGCCCCGCAGGCTTAGCCGCGGCCCGCGGCGCCCTCGCCTCCCACCTCCAGCAACAGGTGCCGGAGCAGCGACCTCCCGCCGCCGCGGATGCCGCCGCGCTCCTCTGGGGCCACGGGTTGTTCGAAGCACCATCCCCCCACCACAGCCTACCTGGCCCCGGGGACACCACCATCCGGTCCTCCATTGGCACACGCACGCTCTACCTCTCGCCCGCGACCCCGCGCTTCGCGGGGACTGCAGAATCTTTCTCCCGCTATCGGGTCAGGAAGGTTGCTCCGTTCCCCACCCATCCTCCGCCTGCTCCAATAGGACTCGCGGCTGCCAGGGCTGCGCTCACCTGACCAGCGGAGCGGGGGTGGCTGCCCACCGCAGCGCGCCCTCGTGGGCGCAGCGGGCAGCCCGGCCCGAGCTCCGGCGTCCGGAACACCCTGCCTTGCCCATCCCTAATGGACTCTTCCAGCAGCCGGGCGCCGAAACTGACCTGCTCCCCGCACCAGCGCACGAGTCCTGCCTCTGAGGGTGCGTCTCGTTTCGTGAATTGAGGAGACCGCGTACCAGCAAAGTGAGCAGTCGGTGCTTTCTAGTCGTCCACTTTGGATGAACTTTCTAGATTGTCCCCTTAGACACAAGTAACCACCACCCCACCCCCCAGAGAGAGGGACACTTGGCTCGGGGTACTCCGTAAGCAATTCTCGGTTTTCCTTCTGGGAGAAAACCCATTTACTGAGTTGTGTTCCTTTCTACAGACATAATTTTGAATCACCCCTGAGATGCTCATCCCATGAGAATTTGGACATAAATTGATAAAACGTTAGAAATGAGTACTCCACTCCTACATACACATAAGCCGAGTGAGGTAAACATCTGGGTAAATTATGTCTCCCCATTTATAAAATAGGATTATTAATACTCATATGGCTATTAGGAAGATTAGAAAAATGAGTTCGTGTACAAAGTGCAGCTCTTCACAGTACACCTGACAGGTGGTAAACCCTAAACAGTTGTTGGCAATTATTCCCAGGGGTTTACAAGTAAAGTCCTCAAGGTTACCTTGTCAATGGCAACGTGCAAATCCCCATCTGTACCAGCGATTTTTAAAGTATGTGGATAAAATGAGAGTTCCTGTGGTCAGGATTCTCACCTGGCCCTGATTGACTATCCCACTGCACACCTGTGGGCAATTTGACTCTATAAAAAGAACTCCGCCCAGTGCTCTGGGCACGACGTGGTGCAAGGCTGCAGGAGAGCAGAGTAGAGGCTGGAGTGGTGGTAGCGCCAAGGATAGAGGCCCAGAGGGCAGCTGTGCAGACAGAGGGGCCCAGGGGCAGAGACCGGCTTGCTGCATACAGACTTGCTCTGAGTGAACGGGATTTTGGTGACTGACCTGCCACCTGGAAATAAAGTTGGGTATAACCCTTTCACCCCAAGAACGTTTTGCTGTCATTTTCTTTGGTCACACTGAATCCATAGTGAACTTGCCCGGGCTGAGACCCATTGGCAGGACACCATTATTACCAGGTGTTTAGGAAACAGAAGACACCTGAAGACACTGTGGGGGAAAAAAGGATGTTCAAAATACAATCCTGAGTTCACTGAGCTTGCACTCTCTCTAGTGTGAAAGTTTAATGAACCAGAAAGCAGAGTATTCCAAGCAATGAGCATCCCAGAGAGTATTCCAAGAGGTTATATGGAATGGTAAAGGCTTCTCCATAGAGCTGATGATCTTTACCTTGAAAAATAAAACTACAGGAAACAGTATAACTGGTATTTTTAGCCCTAGTATTCGACAAAGTAGCATAGATAATATCAATTGCTGAAAGTATTCAATGGATGCCCATCACACCTAAATCCAGACTCCTCATGTGGACGAGAACCACATGATTCTATCCCCTTTTCCTCACCAGCTTCACCTTGCACTGTTCTCCCTCTTTGCACTATATTCTTAGCACACTGACCTTCTTTCTTTGGCTCAAACACAGCAAAATCATTCCTACCTGAGAAGCTTTGCACAAGCTTTCCCCTCGCCTGGCACACTGCTTCCAAGATCTTCACCTGGCTGGCTCCTTTATCATATCCTTCATTTGAGGGATAGCTCAACTATCCCTTCCTCAGAAGCGTCTGCCCTAATAACTTCCATAGGCATTCTTACCCCTGACCCTGTTTTATTTTCTTTATGTCATTTATCCCTAATAAATACCTTTTTAGGTGTTTTGTCTGCTCATAAGTGTCATAGCAGGCAAATAGCCAGATATGCACAGGGAGGGTGTTGGGACTTTGGCTGGTGTTTACATTCAATTAGATGTTTGTTTATATTCTAACCATTCTGTGTAAACTGTACTGTGGGGAGTAAGGATATAGATAACAGACCTGCAAAGAGGGAGAACAGTGCAAGGTGAAGCTGGTGAGGAAAAGGGGATAGAATCATGTGGTTCTCGTCCGCATGAGGAGTCTGGATTTAGGTGTGATGGGCATCCATTGAATACTTTCAGCAATTGATATTATCTATGCTACTTTGTCGAATACTAGGGCTAAAAATACCAGTTATACTGTTTCCTGTAGTTTTATTTTTCAAGGTAAAGATCATCAGACCTGCCAAAACTGATGGGTTCCAAAATGGAGGAAAAGTTGACCATGACTTCACCTCAAAGTACATTATATGCTTATTAGCATAATAAAAATCACACCCATTGGAGTCATGACAGTTCCAAGGAAGACCATCTAAGGAAAAAAAGGGTGTCACCTGATTTTCCCAGTTTCCCAGAAAGCCCCTCTCCATATTCTAAGAAAACCCCACCTATCCTAATGAATATTTCACCCCCTGCTTGAACTCCAGCTATAAGACCACCCAATATGAACCACCGTGTTGCTCCTCTACGGAGTACACCTGCACTCCCTTCTTGAGTGTGTAATTGGTTTTACTAAACTACTGTGCATGTTGTTCATCTCTGGAGCATGCCCGTATGCCCAACTTGAGGGTGTACTTGGCTGTATTACACTACTCTTTGGTTGTATCTGCTTGACCTGTTCATGACTTCTTTCTCTATCAGAGTCAAGAACCCTCTCTCGGGTTGAGGTCTCACCTAGTTCACAGGAAGAGCTCCCTGGACTGGATCAACCGGCAACACAAGGACAAAAGCTCACTGAGGATAAAGTCCATATCTCCTTCATTCACTGCTCTATATTCAGTAGCTAAAATAGGCTCTGAGATATAATAGAAACTCAATACATATGGGAGGGAGGGAGGGGAAGCCTATATAATAGGGCTCAGAGGAGAATCTGGAAGGTTATCATATCATAAAGATTCCCAGAGCCCAATTCCTTGTACTTCACAATCTAACCTTAGAAAACATGATGGAATCTCATGTTAAAATACAAAAATACCTGAATTGGAGATATTTTAAACTTCTTCCACCACTTACAGACTTTGTTCTTCAAGTCCTGCTTTGATAAGGAAAGCAGAAAGGAAGTGATTACTGGGCATCTGGAGGTGGAAGGTAGCAGGTGAGTGAGACTGAGAGAGAAGAGTGTTCAAAGTTCTGAAGGCAAGGTTGGCCTAATTCCTAGTTCTACTTAAATGCAGCCCCAATCAAGTGTCAGCTTTTTCCTCTAGTAATCTTCAGCCAAGCAATTCAGTAACTCTATTTACACGGTAAAGGGTATTTTGTTTTCTTAAACCCTCTAAGCAAAGTACTGGTGTCATACAATTTGTCTTCCTTTTCCAGTTTAGTTTTGTATACTATGTAAGCCTTACAAATCTTCTCCAAAGGTCTTTGTAGCTCCTTGAAGAAAATATTTCTCATACTTGATGTTCTGAGTTCAGATATCTAAGGTTAGGCATTGTTGGGGAGGAAGAAATTTCCTCTACCCCTTGAGGTTTTTCTAGATGGTCTAAGAATCAAATTGACATGAGACAGACTAAAAGGAGGGAAAAAAAAACAGTTTAATTACATACCTATGGGAAATCCATAGACATAGATTCCAAAGACAGCCAGGAGAAAGAGGGAATCCATAGACAGATTCCAAAGACAGCCAGGAGAAAGAGGTATATATATGTCATCCTAACCAAGGAGAAGGGGGGGTAGGGGTCTGAGACTTAAAAGAAAAAGGGAAGTAATTCACAGGGATATGAAAGGAGTAAACGTTTGGTAAACATAATATCTGATGGGACATAGAAATTTTAACAAGCAGGCTTAGTCACATGCCTTCCTCTCTATCATCCCTGGTTTACATTATAATCTAGCTAGCTATGGCTATAATGATCCTCCTAGAGCAGTTCCTCCATAGAAATTCTTTTTATGCAGTTGTGTGTATATGTGTTGCCTGTGTGTGGAGAGGGGGTGTCAAAGTATCTTCCCAAGTCTTTTGGGCTTTGATGGTTTCCAGCTCAGAATAATCTGTATGCCAAAGTGACACATCTTGGAGTGGCCTACCCTTGGTCCCTCGAACAAACATAAAGGAATTTCATCAAAGGAACAAAAACAACTTAGGTAGTACTTTTCCTCCCCTCCAAAAAGCAAAAGCAGGATGTTATTTCAAAAGTGCCTAACTGTCTTCCTGAAACTTCTGTTTGGGCCCTAGGTTCCAGACAGGAAAAAAAATTGACTTGTCAGGAGCTTGCCACAGACCTGGGCCTCCTCTTTCTCTCCACATTCCTAGGTTCAGACCCACCTAGGCTGCTGGTCACCTAATTCTCCTCCCTTGCACACTAATATGTAGTTAAGTTCTCAATAAAATTAAGTACTTGTTTATCAACTTAGCACTTCAGAATACAAGAACAAACAGAACTTAAATCCATGTTCTCAAAGAGCCTGGCACATAGTACTAGATTGTTAAACGTCTGTTGAATGAGTTACATAACTAGAAAAATAAGCAAGAAGGAGGCCCCACTGTCAGACCTAGAATTGCAATTTGTGAGCCAAAGGAAATAATTACTTGCTACAAAGGGATCAGAGAATCCATTTAATAACTAAGAATACTTTAAGCTTCAGATTCTGCTTCTGGGTCAGAAAAAAACAAATGCTGTTGGGCTTTTAGAAAGAAAAAGCCTCATAAAATCTGAATGATTCCATGAACAGTATATCACACAGAGCTATCCCTTGGTGTTACCACTTACTTAAACACTGTAGTTACACTGATTTTCATTTAATTGATCTGTTGTTTACTATGCTTCAAAGCTTACTGCCTCTGAACTGCCACACCTTGCTTTTTCTCTTCCTCAGACAGTACCATAATCCTGCTAGTTGCAATACATATTTTAAACAATTACCTGTTTAACCAAAAGCATCTCTAGGCACTCAGAATACAAACATGGACAAAACTCAGTCTCTGCCCTTGTGTTGTCCACCTTGACTAAGGAAAAGAAGACGTAAATTGTGATACCCAAAAGTATACTGTGACCAGTGCCATCAGAGAGATACAAAGATGGTTCAAAGAAGGAAGAGACATTCCTGGTGGCATCAAAATGACTCTCCTCTTGGCTCTGATAGATCTGTCACACCCACCCTGCTTAGATTCCCTGGACTTGCTATTATCATTTCTGGCAGAACAGCCAGGTGTTCACAATCACGTCTGGACCTGACTTATCCATGATGTGACTGAGTCACACTCAACGGGAAACATATATAAAAACAGTTTTAAAACTTCATGCCAGGGATCAGAAAACTTTTTCTATAAAGGGCCAGACAGTAAATATTTTAGACTTGTGGGCCATGCAGTCTCTGTCTACTCAACTCTGCCATTTTAGTGTGAAAGCCAATATGTAAGCAGATGAGTATCACTGTGTTCCAATAAAACTTATTTACAAAAGCAGGCAGTGGACAGAAATGGCTAAAGGGCCTTAGTTTGCTACCCCCTGCTCTATGCAAAAACAAAAGTTACTTTAGTTATCAGGTCCTTTTTTTAATAGTTATCCTGAAATGATTGAATCATTCAACAAATATTTGTTGAGTGCCAACGATATATGATGCTTCAGAGATGTAAAGATAGGGTCATTCCTGTCCTCAAGCTTTCTACAGCAAAATTTGCTGTCTTATTTCACAGTGTTCCTTTATGAATTACATCTTTTATATATATATATATTCTAGCCTTGATTCTTTGCAAGAAATCTGGAATATTCCCTGGACTACATTCTCATTTTTGTAATCTGCAGTTTCGTATGTTACTGCCTAGTTTCTGATCAATCTTTTCATCTAACCTTCATATCACCTTTGTATTTTGGCTTCTTGCTTGCCCTAATATAAAATTCTGACTCTTAACATTGAGTTCCTCATTTTCACCCTCTTTGAAAACAAAAACAAAACAGAAAAAAAAGGAGCAGCTATCAACTATCACCAATTTATATACCAACTGGGGCTTCTCGATGATCTGCCATGTACATTTTTCAGTATTATAGATCAATGTACTGAATGGGCCATTTTCTGCTCCCCTAGAACAGGTAATTTGGCCCAAGCCAAGCCTAAAGAGACAATTAGTACCTTTTTTTTCTTGGTTGTATATTTTATTTATTTATTTTTCTTGGGTTTTTAAAATTAAGATATCATTGATACACAATCTTACCAGGGTTTCACATGAGCAACATTGTGGTCACAACATTCACCCATATTATCAAGTCCTCACACACATACCCTATTGCAGTCACTGTCCATCAGCATAGTAAGATGCTATAGAGTCGTTATTTGTCTTCTCCATGCTATGCTATCTTCCCTGTGACCCGCCTTCATTATGTGTGCTACTCATGATACCCCTTAATCCCTTTCTCCCTCCCTCCCCACCCATCCTTCCCACCTTCCCTTGGTAACTGCTAACCCCTTCTTGGAGTCTGTGAGTCTGCTGTTCTTTTATTCAGTTTTGCTTTGTTGTTATACTCCACAAATGCGTGAAATCATCTTGCACTTGTCTATTTCCGCCTGGTTTATTTCACTGAGCATAATACCCTCCAGTTCCATCCATGTTGCTGCAAATGCACCTGAGTTTTTAAGAAAGCGTCTGCATATTGAGACGAGACTGCCTATTGGGATTTTGACGAGGTGGAAAGACAATACAGGACAACCCCCAGCCTCCAGCCTCACCCCAATGGAAAGAAGAATCAGCCTTGACTAGTTAGCTGGGGCAGATTCTGGCTCTTCTCTCTCTTCCAGGAGAACTGTGATAGAGATGGAGATCCTAGCATAGAGAGGACTGGCAACCCATTTCCCATGTCTCCTTGGGGCATAGATTCGTTGATTTGCCTTGACCCTACTGCAAGAGGAAAGAGAACTGGGCAAGAAAGAGTACAAAGGAGCAGCATCACTCTCACCTTTGTCCAAGGATGTGTGAATGAATCTCCTGCAGATTGTGAGATCATGGAACCTGCACTTTAGCAAAACCTTGCCAACACCTGACCCAAGAGATAGCCTATGCAGTGGGAAGATTCCAGGACACAAAGCTGTTTACTTCCAGGCAGTAGCTGAAGGAAGAACACACTTCAAGGAACCATGCAATGAGAAGGGCTCACAGAACCCACCAGAACTTATCCATGTGCAAGTCACAGAGAAGACAGCTAGTCTGTGTTATCCAAAGAAGCAGACAGACCATAAAAAAGGGCACTATGCCAAATGAGCAGTCAAAGAGATGTTTGTCCATTTTCCCTCTCAGATCTCAGTATTAGAAGAGTTAGGTCTTGAAATGGAGCAGACAGCAAAGAGAGGTATTCTAAAACCAGAATCACCATACACACACATATACACATGCATGCACACACACACTTATACACTTCAAAAACTAACCATGTCTCCTCCTTATTACAGGCCCTTGAAGCCAACTGTCTAGCCAGTACTGAGGACAAGAAAGCTCTGAATATGATCTGAGATTGGCATATATTGAAGTTATGGAAACGCTGCAATAGATTTTCTACCCAGAGGGAAAAGATGACTTGACATAGGACACTAGGGAAGAGAATTGAGACAATAATACTGATTAATGTTCATGTTTGAACCCTGCTGAATTAAAACCCCTCAGTAAACAGTTCAATCAGCATTTCTGAGAATGTGTACTGTGGATTTCAGTTCCCCAAGCTTGCCAAGGGCAAAAGGCTCAGTAATCAAAAGATAAATGTGCGCAACATTCTTAGCTATCACTAAGCACAGTAAAATATTGAATGATCTTCCCAAGGAGAGTTAGGTGGGAGGATTGTTTCAAGCCCTGGTTGGTTCTGGTTCCACAGGTTGGGGCCCCTAAAAGCCGCTACCCTGATGGACTCTGGGCGAGCCAAGGGAGGAGGCTGAGGAGCCGCCGGTGTCACGGTCTCCGTACTTCCCGTCTTTCCCGTCTTAACCTGCATCTTATCTAGAGGTGATGAATTTGTCATGATGTATCATGATTGTTTTGAAATCTCTATTCTGCCGTGTCACAACGTTCTCTGTAAATGATTTGAGTGGTTTTTCCTTAATTTAAGACTGAGATATTTGACGAGGTACCAGTCAGCCCAGAACATCACAGACAACGCAAGTTGAGGAGGCATTTTAGAATTTTTAAACCGGAAATGTGATGACAAAAAAAAAAACACAACCCAATAACTACATCAAAACCTTTGTTTCTCTTGTTCTTTATGTAAAATTAATATTTCATTTTTGTACTTTGTTATGTCTCCCTTTTAAACATTTCAATACTCTATTTAATTTTTCTAAAATTAAATAAAAAGCAAAGGTTGAATTAAGCATATGGTTTTTACATTCTATTGAAACTATTTTAAACCTTTACCTTCCTAAGTTAAAAATGTTTTTCCTCAGGAAGCCTATTTACAGGACATGATATCTAAGACTTTGTAAGATCAGTAGCATGGTCATTATTTCTAAAGGCATACAAGAGCAAAAATAAAAGTATTTCTCAATATGTCCAGGTGATGCCCAGACATGGTATAAATAGATTAAGCACATCCAGGTAAATTTATTAATCTTTCACACTTCAGTTTCCTTATCTGCAAAATGGAGATTCTTACAATACCTATTGCATAAGATTGTGTATGAATTGAATGAGATAGTGAAGTCTGATATATAGCAAGAATTCAATAAATGGTGGCAGAAAAACAATTAAATAAAAATAATGATTTCCTACTCTAGCTGTATTTTAGATAAAGTTTGTCTTCTGAGTTGACCAATCCAATATAGAAAACACTACAGTAATATTATACATAAATACATTTATAAATTCATAATTACATGTAAAAGCATCTTCCATTAAAAGTTTTACATAATTTTTTTTCATTGCTATGATGTGATTATATCTGTCTTTAAGTATCTGGATATTTTTTACTAATAAAGAACATACATGTAACTGGTAAGTAGCTCCAGCAAATGAATATTAAGGTCATGTAGTAGCCAAGTGTACACATTGCTTTCTAATAAAGTCTCATCTTACAAATTTTAAATATATGCAGTAGTAGTATTTGATTACACATTTTATTTTTATTATGGCCATATGTAATATTTTATTACATTATTTAGTGGAGGATGAATTAAGTACAATTCCTGTGGAATTTTAAATCTTTCTCTTACCAAGTTAAAAATATTTTTTTGTCTAGAAATTAGTTTACAAAACATTTTCAAAAAATGCCATCTAAGTAAAATCAATAATAGTTTCTATTTCTTAACAAGAAGCATGTCTCAGAAGTTTCTCTTATATTTTAAAAGGAATTTCCCAATAAATCAGATATGAATGTGTATGGGATTTTTAATCCTTTAAGAACAGCTAATTAAATCTTTTTTTTCCCCCTAGTTGCTTCTGGTTTAGGCACGCTGTGTGTGGTACTTCCCGTGGTTTGTCATTTTGCTTTAATGGCAAGGGGAGGAAAGCAGCAAAGCTCAGTAACCACCCTGCATATCAGAATGTCACCATGGCAGCATTTGTCCACTTGTCAGAGTCCTTCTGAAATGACTTGGCCATTCATCTTGTTGAATCAATATTGAAGCTTTTGAGATTTATTACTTGAGGTTTGAGAGCAGGTGAAGCAAACAAATCCTTCATTCCTAACATCAAGTTCTAGTTGGGCCAAGACAATGATTTCTGTCTACACTTTATTTATGAGGACAGACTAAGGTTTCCATTCCTTGCATAACTGTATTATAATAAGCTTTCGTTTACATGCCTGATCATATAGTGACAAAGAATTTAAAGTTTCTAAAAACATTCTGTGGGCTGCAGTAAACTTATCAAATGCTGAATTCAAATAGCTACTTTCTTGTGAGGTGTGGGGTAGGGGGACAGGGAGGGAAAATATAAAGTTTTTGGTGAAAATCTTTAAATCTTTGATATATGACTAAATTCCATATATATACATCCCATCTTGAAGTGTAATAAATTAGAACCAGGATAAGCATGTTATCTATCAAATCTTTCTGTTCAATAATATCCATTTATTGATACTTTCTCCATTCAACAAGTATAAAATTATAAAACTGATCATTTTTGTTTTAAAACACTGAGATTGCTTCAAAGACTTTTTATAACCATGTAAATTTTAAGTGGATCGGGTCACAAAATGAATCTGATTCTCAACCCAAGCACTCAGTGCGTATGTTTTCTGTCATCAATGGGCTTAATTCAGTGCAGAGCTCACTGATACTGTCCAAACATGAAATTATGAGAAATTTTCCTAAGTATAGATCCGCCTGACAACTCCTGACAAGCCTCGTGAGCTTCATTGACATTCTGGGCCTGGCTGAAGTGAGCGAGGGTGAGCTTCTCCTCAGTGCTGCTCTGGGTCTCCTTGCAGGGCCAAGGGTCTCCCACATCCCATCCCATGAGGCAGACCAAGCCATGGCATCTTCCTCAATGGGGCAGCACCATACAGTCATCCTCAACGAGATGAATCTACACCAGAACACATGATGAGGTCATCTGTGTCGGGTTACAGGCTCTGCTCTCCCAGGACCCCCAAGCTCTACAGTGACTTCTCAAGTCTGAGCTTACGTTTATTTTACCAACGGCTGCAAGCAAAGCTCCCACCATCTATTTCCTGCATGGGAAAATATAGCCCAGTGGGAAGAAAAGGTTGACTGATCTATTTGGGGACCATGCAGAGCCTTGCAAAGTTTATAAACATGTGTGGGTGCCTGGTCCACTTAACACAGACAACTCTGCCAGCAACTTTACACTTAAGTTGGGAGTGTTCTACCTTTCAAATGTCCAGTCAGTTTTCTTAACTTTATACCGCCATGAGAATTTCAAATCATATTGAAAGGTATATAAGAGGACCCTCAGTAGTTTCTGCTTAAGGTGATAACAAGTTTTGGGAGTAGATAATAGTGATGGCTGCACTACACTGTGAATGTAAGTAATGCCATTGACTAACACACTTAAAAATGGTTTAAATGGCAAATTTCGTATTTATTTTACCACAATTTACAAAAATTAATAATGTTATATATAAAAAAACCACTGAATTGCACATTTTAATGGGAAAATTGTATGGTATGTGAATTGTCTCAAGAAACTGGTTAAAAAGGAAAGAAAAAGAAGTGTAGGTCACTCATATCAGGAAAATTATAGTGGAATTGTCTCACTTTTCAGAAAATCAAAATTCTTTTTGAGTTTTCTTTTTTATGAGGTTCTGAGCCAATAAATAGGTTTTTAAGATTGTGCTTGGAAGAGGGCCATGCAGACAAATATAGCATTAGCTTTGCATTAGAGCAATCCCACATGGAATACTCCCAAATGAACTCGAGTCCTCTAACACTCCTTAGTTTTTCTTTCTTTTATTTTCTTCTTTATTCTTTTCTCTTTTTTTTCTTCCAAAAGCAAGGAAGTGAGTTGTGAATACTTCCTATAGGAAATGCTGAGCTGGTTAACTTCTAATAATTATAAAATCATGGGTGGTCACCAGTTCAAAGAAAATCTTTCCCATATAAAACCAATTATGAGCAGAGACTTTAACTGTGTCCCTTTATCCACTGCCAAAATGCAGTATCAATAGAACAGAATGTGAAAGCTGCAGCTTTGATATGAAAGGTACTGAGAGTATTCATCTTTGGGTAGTTGTGCTGCCACCATATGGAATGGAATAAAAGGAAAACGAATTATGCAGCATCAACTTGAATTATACAATTTGAGAAAGAAAAGGCAAATCATAACCAGATGCACCTATGCATATATTTCATTATAAAAATGTTCTTTGGTATCACCAGGCACCCAATGCACTCTACTGGCAATGTGAAGTAATTGAAAATAATATAAATGGAGATCTTAGATATAAAAGAAACAGATATTATCATTCAAATAGAAAAGCATTTACAGCAGAGAAATACTATCAGAAATGTCTTTAAAACATCAACATGAGGCTGAACCACATGAAATTGACATTTTCTTACATTAAAATGGTGAAACATTGGCAAAAATGTTGAATAACAGCAATTTCATGTGATGGGATTTCAATTTAATACAAAATTTCCCTCCTAATTTAAAATAGCAGCCTTTCTTTTCTTTATCATCAATAGAATAAGAGACATTATTGTGTATGAATTTTTATTTCATTTTATATAAAGTTATTTAACATTTTTAGCCACCTCATATGGAATGATTGCATAAATACATGAATCAATTAAAGTTCCTTTCCCCCACTTAATCATGAATTTTTTTTAATGGGATATGCCACTCCCTCCTCACTCTGGAGGCACCTCCTCTCAGCTGGTCCTGAGGCACTTGAAGGAGGGCCCTTCCTTCAAGTGCCTCAAGCCTTTGAGACAATGATAGGAGGAGGACATCGTTGCACAGGCCAACTCTGCTCCTGTATCCACAAAACAGTAATGTAAGCGAAGTGCCAGGCTTTCCGCTGGTACTTTGAGGGCCCCAGGGGCAGGTACTGTGGCCACGTTGAGGGACTAGAGGGACGCCTAAGGCTGATGGAGTGAGACGCAGTGAAACTTGAAACTAATGACATAAGAGGGCAGAGGCCAATCCTACCTATAGATAGTCACTTTACTTCCAGTCAGAAATACCCTTATCTCTTCTAGGGTCTAAGAGAAAGCCTTGTGATGGAAATAGAAGTTAAAGCCAAAGATTAGAAGCTGGCTCACATTAGGAACAGTACTGAAAGGAGGGGAGAAGGGAGGTGAGAAGAGGGGCAGAATGGGACTGAGTTGAAAGAGAAAAAAGAACTGTGCCACTGAGTGCCACCTGTACAACCTAGTTTACATAGATACCACTGGGGGTGGAATGGCGAAGCAAACAGGCACTGTCCATTACTCCAGAGGGCAGCTGGAAAGCAATCAGTTCCCAAACAAACTCTTGGCCTATGCTCAGACAATTACAGTTGACCCATGGTAGGGGCAGAATCTGGGTGGCAGTACTGAAAAAACTTCATGTTGTCAGTGATAACCTACTCCATCAAACAACTGGAAGGGCTCTGTTTGCAGTTCACACAAGGCAACATAGCCCACAATTCTGGATAATTTTACAAAAGAATGAAAGGTCAGAGGCAGTCTGACAGTGACTGAGAAAGTTGTTCTTTCCCAAGGTTCAGTAAAAGACTATCCTGAGAAGGACACATAGGAAAGGGGCTCAATATCTACATTGTCAGTTTACTGAATTAACACAATTATGTTCTTTCTCACCAGGGACTCATTAAACCTGCACTGTTAAACCATCTTTCTGTTCCAAGGATGAAATATTGGGTGGATCCCATGTTTCACATTCATTTTCAATTATTAGCACAGTTTCATTCTAAGAGAGTATGAAGATGGTACAGCTTTGCTTGAGCCTGACCCAGATTATAAAGTTTGTGATGGGGAAGGAGGGCATGGTCATTCATAATCTCAGTTCTTTTCAACTCTTACACTTTTTACTACGCACTTTTATGGCTCCTTCAGGATTGGGAAGCAGGCAAAGAGACATACAGAATAAGGAAAGGTTCTTCTTAAATGAGTTATTTGGAGACTGTCATCAGTGGGGATACCTGACATGGGCTGTTTCCCTGGGCAAGCTGCTGGCAATTAACCCCCCAGTCCTTACCTTCTGGCAGTCAGTTGGGGTTGCTTCAGCCTTCCAGATAGGCCTCAAAGGTGTGTACATTTAGAGTTTTAGACCCTTCTGTTATGTTTGTAACTGACTTTCAGAATGCCACACCTTTCCCCTGCCATTATGCTGACTGTGAGGCAGAGTCCTACTCAGTTTTTCACTTCTTCAGAATGAGTGAGGTACCAGTCATTCTATCCCTCAAACTCCAGGCCGGGCTTTCCAAGTGATTCTCCGATTCTCCACCACTTTTGTCTGGGGATGGTGGAGATGGAATGCATAGCAAATGACAGATCTTTTCATAGGAATTCTGACTACAGGCCTCAAGATGAATCTTCTAGACTCTACTTCTATGCCCTGAAGGTGGGTGATGAGTTAAGAATCACAAAATCTGTTAACACTTTCTTAACAATGTAGCTAGTGGTTAATCTTGCAGATTCCCAAACACCTATCTGAGTTCAGAACTCTGCTCTACTATTTACTAGCTATCAGACCTTAGACAACATACTCAGTCTCTCAGGGTCCCTATGTATAAAGTACTGAAATCTGTAAGAAACAAAAGCAATAGCTATAGCATAGCCTATTTTAAAATTAAATAAGCAAGAACCAAAACACCTAGGCACCAACAATGAAGTAAATTGGCATTGTGTGTCCTTTGGAATGATGTGCTGAGAAGTACCTAACATCACCAATGTAGGTTCTTGCCAAAAGACATTTAACCTGAATCTAATTATGAAGAAACAATCAAGCAAATCCAAATTGTGGTATAGTCTGCAAAACAACAGCAATCTAGATTTTTATCAAAGTCATGTAAAACCAAAAAGTTGAGATGGGGAAGGAAGCTGGGAAACTATATAGATTAAAGGAAACTACAGAGGCATGACAATTAAAAGTAAAGATGATCCTTGATTAAACACTGGATCTCATTTTGAAATCATTAACACAAACACACTCATACAAAAACCAAGATAAAGGACATAATTAGGGCAATCACCTATTTAAACAAAAGGTGAATATTAGAGAATTGTATCCATATCATATTTCTTGAGGAGTAATAGTTATGTTGTAGTGATAGACAAGACTGTCCTTGGTCTTCAGACATATGCTCAGGTATTTATAGATGAAGAGTCATGATGTCTTTAATTTATTCTCAAATTGTTCTTCAAAATATTGCATTAAAAATAAAAACAGTGTCATACACATAATAAATCTCTTTAGAACAATACCTGGCACATAAACAATCAGCAACTATAAATTACGTATTAATAGATGATCCCTACATAACTGGAAAGATCACATTTAATATTATTATACATTTGTCAAATTGAATTAATGTACTAAATCACAAAGTTCCTAACACCCTCTTCACCCACCACTCACCTTTCCCAACTCCCAACACCTTTCTTGAACTTCTCCACTACTCCCTTCAGACCATGTCTCCCACTAATAATATAGTTTTAACCTTCTAATTTACATTTTGATAGCTTATATAATAAGAATTTTTTTTTCGGTAATGTTTTAAACATAACATTTAGATTCACAGCTGACTTATATTAGAAAATCTTTGTACCTTAAAACTCACACAGTAACTTGGCTTAGATAACTTTGAAGCTATACCTTACAGCATAGCTTAGTGGTTCTCAAATGTTTCAGTCAGGACTCTTATGCTCTTAAAAACTGAGGACTTCAGCTTTGATTATGGTAGTTATAGCTATCAATATTTATAATATTAAAAATTAAACTAAGAATTATTCAGAATATTAATTCAATTAAAAGCAAACCCATTTCATGTTCACAGAAATATTTTTATGAAAACTATATTTCCCAAAACAAAATTAGTGAGATCAGTGGCATCAGTTAACATTTTAAATCACTTTCATGTCTGGTTTAATAGAAGACAGCTGTATTTTTTTTAATAATTGTGGTAATATACACATAAAATTTACCATTTTTACTATTTTGTGTACCGTTCAGTGGCATTTAGTACATTCATAGTGTTGTGCAACCCTGAACATTTTCAGCCTCCAGTAGGAAGACTGCACCCATTACGTAGTCACTTCCTATTCCTCCTTTCCCAGGGCCCTGGCAGCGTCAATTTGCTTCCTTATGGATGACCAGGAATTTTAGTACTTAATGTTTTTAATTTTAAAATAGCCTACATTATAGCTATTGCTTTTATTTCCTACAGATTTCAGTACTTTGTACATAGGGACAGAGAGATTAAGCATCTTATATAAGGTCACATAGTCTTTTCGTCTTCCTGCTACAGTTAATCTTCTTTGTTTCTCTATGGATTTGCCTATTGTGGACATTACATATAAATGGAATCACACAGTATATGCCTTTTCTGTCTGGCTTCTTTCACCTAGCATAATATTTTCAAGGTTCATCCATGTTGTAGTGTACAGCAGCATTTCATTTCTCTTTGTAGCTAAATATCAGTTGTATATACCACAATTTATTTGAAGTGCATGTGTACACACTTTGTTATGAGTAGCATCTCCTTGTGATTTTGATTTGTATGTCCCTAGTAATTAATCATGTTGAGCATCTTATTCTCTGGAGAGAATTTATGCATCTTCTTTGGAGAAATATCTACTCAAGTCCCTTCATCCATTTTAAATTGAGCATTTGCCTTTTTGTGTTGAATTATAAAACTTCTTTATATATTCTGGATATTAGACCAGCATGTATAATTTACAAGTATTTTCTCCCATTTTGTGGAGTGTCTTTTCACTGTCTTGGTGTCTTTGGTCCCCAAATGTGTTTAGTGTTAAAGAGGTCCAATTGATCTATTTCTCTTTTGTTGCTTGTGCTTTTGTGTCCTAATTTTAGAAATCATTGCCAAATTGCAGATCATGAAAATTTATGCCTATGCCTTTTTCTAAGATTTTTATAGTTCTAGCTCTTGTGTTTAGTCTTTGATCCCTATTGAGTTAATTTTTGTATATGGTGTGAGGTAAGAATCCAACTTTATTCATTTGTATATGGATATCCAATGGTCCCATCACCATTTGTTGAAGAGATTCTTTCTCCATAGAATGGCCTTGGCACCTTTGTCAAAAATCAGTTGATGTCAGATGTATAGGTTTATTTCTGAACTTTCAATTCTATTCCATTGGTCTATATATGTCTATTCTATGCCAGTACCACACTGTTCTGATTAGTGTAGTTTAGTAGTAAGTTTTAAGATTAGGAAATGTGAGTCCTTCAACTTTGCTTTTCTTTCTCAAGATTGTTTTGACCATTTGAAATCCCTTGTTATTCATTGTTAATTTTAGGACCAGCTTTTTCATTTCTACAAAAAAGTCCTTTGGGATTTTGATAGAGATTGCAGTGAAGCTGTAGATCACTTTGAGAGGCATATTGTCATCTTAACAATATTAAGTCTTGCAATCTATGAACATAATATGCATTTCCATTTGTTCAGTCTTTATTTCTATCAGCATTGTTTTGTAATTTTTTGTGTACAAGTCTTGCACCTTCTTAGCAAAATATATTCCTAAGTATTTACTCTTTTTGATGCTATTGTAAATGGGATTATTTTCTAAATTTCCTTTTCAATTGTTCACTGCTAGTATATAGAAATACCAGTGATTTTTTTGTATTGATCTTTTTTTTGCCAGGGTAGAGGGTTTTATTTAGAGATAAAGTGAGAGGAAAGAGCTCCTGGCTCACACCAGGAGGGGACAAGAGAGTCCCTGTATTGATCTTATACCCTGCAACTTTGCTAAAGGCATTATTACCTCTAATAACAGGTGAATTCTTATATTTGCTTTGCATTTAATCTATTGCTATATATTGTTTTGGTTGAGGTATATGAAAAGAATCCAGCCTCTCATAAATATTTGATTAAGATAGGCAGGATTTTAATAGGTTTTTCAGGTAATCGTGGACCTTTGTCTTTGATACTCTATCAAGTCTCAATAAGTGATAGTTTCTTAAAGAGTAGTTGCAATGTGGCATCTAAAATCATATCAATAAGTATTTTTTACTTGGTCATATTAAAATCCTTTGGCCTTATAGTCTGAATGGATCTTTTTATGTGTGCATGATTTTACAACATTGTACATTTGAAAAATATTGGCACATGGAGTTATGCAGATTTTCCAAGTGTTAACACTTTTCATTATATGATATTTGAAAACATTAATATCACCACCAATTTTATCACAAAATTCTAATTTGGGGAAGGTGCCAAGGCAATAAAAGTTTTCTAAAATCTAATTTTGCTTGAGATAAAACTTGAGTATTATCAACAGTAGCAAATTCTGTCTTATTTTCCTTGAAGTAACTGGCTTACTCTGTTCCTTCTCAAGAAAATGTCTGCCAAATATCTAGGTCCTACTGACCATAGTTCTGTCAGTCATTCTTTCTATTAAAAATTGTGCCCTATGATAAAAATGGCTTGTTCAGCTCCCAAATCAAATAAGAGCTCAAAAGCATTTCCTTCAAGACAACCAATGTATTTTGATATGCAGAAGAGCTTTATACATATTTCCATTTCATCAGAAATCATAATAAAAAAACATTTAGTCAATGGTTGAGATTCAATAATCAAGGAACATTCACAATAAAACTTTTTTTAAATGAGTATGTAGCACTGGGCATACAACAACTACTGATATAGCTTGGTGCCACTCCCTCAACTCATGCTAAGGATTCACTATGAGTACAAATTACAACACAGTGAGCACAGCAAGTAACTTCTGAGAATTACTTCAAAAATGCTTGTGACTTTGATGACTCTATGAAGGAGTCTTGAGAATTGGCAAGACCACACTTTGACAACAGCTGGTATAGCTATGGAAATGTCAGTTTTGCACAGACTACTTTCACTTTATAAATGTTGAAAGAAGTAAATGTTACCATTCTTATCATAATCTCCTTGATGAAATTTTCCAGTCCATTAGCCATGCATTTGGGTGTTCTCATTACACAAGCTCAACCAGCAATAGCAGTCCCTATGACCAATTCTTAGGAAAATGGAATTTTAGTGGGTACAGGACAGATATTTAGAGAAAGGGTGAATCTGGCTCATGGAAGGTTGGACAAGGCAGGAAGAAAAAGAATTCATTATAAACCCTTTTGCACATTCATATCACATTGACCTCTAAATTCTAACCCCCCATCCAGCTTGTAAGACCCAGTAGAGAAGGGTTAACAGATATATTTTATTAGACTAGATTATTATTTTCTTTTGTAATTTTTTAAAATTTTATTTTAGTATCATTAATCTACAATTACATGAAGAATATTATGTTTAGTAGGCTCCCCCCTTCACCAAGTCCCCCCCACAAACCCCATTACAGTCACTGTCCATTGGTGTAATAAAATGCTGTAGAATCACTACTTGTCTTTTCTGTGTTGCAGAGCCCTCCCCGTGCACCCCCCACATTATACATGCTAATCATAATGCCCCCTTTCTTTTTCCTCGCCCTTATCCCTCCCTTCCTTCCATCCTCCCCAGTCCCTTTCCCTTTGGTAACTGTTAGTTCATTCTTGGGTTCTGTGATTCTGCTGCTGTTTTGTTTCTTCGGTTTTACTTTGTTCTTATACTCCACATATGAGTGAAATCATTTGGTACTTGTCTTTCTCCGCCTGGCTTATTTCACTGAGCATAATACCCTCTAGCTCCATCCATGTTGTTGCAAATTGTAGGATTTGTTTTCTTCTTATGGCTGAATAATATTCCATTGTGTATATGTAACACATCTTCTTTATCCATTCATCTACTGATGGACACTTAGGTTGCTTCCATTTCTTGGCTATTGTACATAGTGCTGCAATAAACATAGGGGTGCATCTGTCTTTTTCAAACTAGGCTGCTGCATTCTTAGGGTAAATTCCTAGAAGTGGAATTCCTGGGTCAAATGGTATTTCTATTTTGAGCATTCTGAGGAACCTCCATACTGCTTTCCACAATGGTTGAACTAATTTACATTCCCACCAGCAGTGTAGGAGGGTTCCCCTTTCTCCACAACCTCGCCAACCTTTATTGTTGTTTTAGACTAGATTATTTAATGATTTATAGGTTTTTGCCTTATGAGCTACCATAATATTTTTATACAAAAAAGTCATTCTTTGTCAAGCTAATACCTTTTTACATCAGCATTAATTATAAAACCTATATAAATTGTCTTTTGCAATGGCAAGAATAAAATACAAGGCATTTTTTTTTTAGGACTGGTGTAGTAAAATATTTATATTTCAATGAAAGACTAGGACAGTAAGAATTAGAAATCTTTACAAACCAAGTACTCATTTATACTATGTTAGACTATAGACAACTACATCTGTAGTATGACCTTAAGGACAAGGTAATGAAAGGGAAGTTAACCAGTTTTCTATTGATACAAATGGAGTCCTACAAAACAACAGGTTAGACTTAGAATTGGAAAATACTCCAAAGGAAAACAAGTCCTTTTCAAAACAAGAACAAAAAAAAAAAAAAAAAGAGTTTCAATGTGCTTCCTAAGAGACTGCTCACTGATAAGCATATATTGCCACAGATACTATTTTGAATGGAAAGGAAAGAAGGTTCCATCACTCTTGATATATATCCCACTGAATAAATCCAACTGTGAAATACTCTTTGAAGTCAGCAGGCATTTTTTTTGCTTCAAATCATTTTGAGGGGATTTAGAAGCTAAACAGGATTTAGGCTTGAAAAAAAAAGTGGAAAAAATCAGCTCAGCCTTAAGTGTAAATAAAAGAAAACATGGTGAGAAGGGAGAAAGGAAACTTGACAATTGTTACAGTGGTAAATCAGGCTTGTTTAGAATTATTGGTGGGAGAGAGACTGTAGATAAAGACTCACTAATCAAAGTATGCAGGAAGGAACCAGTGAAAAATATCTTTAAAACCAAAACTGAGCAACCTTATGACTTCGAATGCTTTGAAAAAATTTTAAACCAAGTATTTAGAATCCAAATCTGTCTGATATTTGATGTTCTGAATCAAGCCAACCAACCTCCCTCTTGGCTGAGTTACTGCAATAGCTTCCTAACTGATCTCTCTGCTCCTACCCAAGCCTTCCTAAGTGGTCCTTTTAAAAGGCAGATAATGTCCGCTTTTGCTCAGACCCCTCCCATGGATTCCCATCTTGCTCAGAGTAAAAGTCCAAGTCCTGGTACCAGTGTACAAAGTCATGTCTGATCTAGATCCATCTGACTGTATCCCCTACTGCCCTCCCACTTCATGCAATCCACTCCAGCTCTGCTAGCCTTCTTGTCCCTCCAATACACTAGGCACACTTCTCAGGGACCTGACACCTGGCTGTTCCTTCTGCCTGGCAAGTTGTCCACCCAGGTACCAACATAGCTCACACACTTACTCTCTTCAGGCCTTTGTCAACTAGGCCTTTCCTTACCTACACTATCCCAAGTACAAACTCCTCCCACCCAAAACACTCCAGCCTCCTTCCTTACTTAATTTTCCTCCATTCATTTATCACCATCTAACATACTGATGTTTCTTCTATTTTGTCTCTCTTCCACTACAAGACTGTAAGCTCCATGAAAGCAAGGATTTGGGCCTGTTTGTTCACCACATATCTCCAGTGCTGAAACACAGTAGTTTTTCAAATTAATGTTTGTCAAATGAATAGATGAAATTTCTATTTTATCACATAAGCATTACCTTCACTTTAGGTATACACACCTCACTGCTTGGGCATGGAAGCTTTGCTTCTGAACTTTCAGCTTGGATTTTCAGATACTGTTGGCCAGTATTTTCTATATGCACCAACTACCTAGCTAAAGAATTTAAGAATAGTATTTGTGAGGCTAGTTTTCATCTAGCAATGTTTCTAAGAACAGAGACATTAGAAGGGTCATTTTCAAGTCATATTTAATATACCTGAATTACCTACTAACGCTGATAAGCAACTCTGGATTCCTGAAGTACTGTTGACTATTCTCTGATCCACATTTATGGCAGAGCTGTGATTATGATAACTGCTGTATTTTAAAATCACAGGGGGAACACCAACTAGAGAGGACTTCTCATTCATCTCTAGCAGAACATATCTAAATCATGCAATCTGTTTTATTTTAGTTTTTCAATATTTGCAGTGAAGAGACACAATAATTTTCTTTATATATGGACCATTTGAAGATCAGAGATAGGGGAGTTTTTTATGTTTTATCCCATAATCCAGTTTTAAGTTCATTTGAGTTTACTTTAAGCATTTCCTAGTGTACAACAGTCTTTTCCAGTTTTGCTTCTATAAAGTAGAATTAGAAAGATAGGCTGATGAAAGGATACAGGAAGAAGCAGAGAGTAAAAGAGCATGAATGAAAGAAATCTGGCAGAGGGAAATCAAGAAGAAATGTAAGAAGAATTCAAGGTTCTGTTACTCTTTCATTTTTTTGATTTCCAAGAGTCTTGAACTAGTTCTTTTCTCTGGGTACTCACTACTTGAATACAAAGTACAGTCAGACTCAGTAATGGTTAAGAGACAGATGTCTGGCTATTGGTTAACTGTGGAAAAAAGCAAGTCCAGTTATTCAACAACAAAATGTGTCAGGATTTCTTAATAGTAATAAAAGCATGTGGTAATAAGAATTCAATCTAGAGAGAAAGGTCTAAGAAGAAAAAGCAGTCTCCTGCATAATCTCTTGCCACATTTATTCCTTTTCAACCACTGTTAAAAATTCCTTTAGTAATTTTCCAAAAGAAAAATTAAATGCATCTCCCTGCATTGATATAAGAATGTGTGGAGTGGGGCTGGGGAATGTGTATTAAAATTTCATTTCAAAGAATTAAATTACAGCCCCTATATAGCAACTTACATTTTAACAATACATTTTGGAGATCTTTCCACGTGCCTAGTCATGCAAGCTCGGTGAAGGATACTTTTCTTTCTAAGCACTGTATTCCTGATGCCTAAAACAAAGGTCTCATGTATACCTATTTTCTAACAGTGATTTGTTAGGTAAATGAATGAATAAATGAGACAATACAGAGTAACTTCCTTGTTTTCAGCAAAAGCGTACTTTTACATTATTTAAATGTATCAGAAGTATCCGGTCTGCTATTAATGAACATTTAGAATATTTTCAGATTTTTGGCTACTACTATAGTAAACTTTCCTGAATCTGTTAATCTTATACATATGTGTCTGTAAGTGAATCCAAGGTAATTACTTAGCAATGTAATAGTTAAGTCAATTGCATTTTTTACTTCAATAGATACTGCAAAGTAACAATCCTAACAGGTTGCATCCTTTTAAACTCTCATTACAATTTTTATTCTGAAGCAAATCACAAGACCCAAACATTAGTGACATACACTTTCCTAGAAATTACATTTCTTTCATCTACAGCCTTTTAATGAAAACAGTGTCAGATGAGAGCTCAAAAAACCGAAAATCCTTTCGGCTTTGCTGAGCACTGGAGACATCCTTTTTTTCAAAAACAAAGTCCTTGTTCCTACTGGCCAGCCTTTTGGAACTTGGCCAAAATTCATGGGTAACTGCTTCTTTTGTATATTTCAATAATAAAATAAAATTCTATTATCTCTTTATAAAATTTTCAATAACTGCACCTTTGTTAAACATAAGTAATGATTCAAGAGCACGCAGATAATACTGAGAAAATATTTATATAAGGGAACAGGTAGCAGTCCTGGAGAAGTGCTTCAAACTCTAGCACCCAGGCTCTCATATGGATTCCACTGCTTATTGACATTGAAATAAGAAAAGTTGCCTACATGCAGAAAGAAGGTTGTATTCACATTAACATTCATGAAGGCTGAGCAGCTGAAGCCCTACATATAAAGTAGGGAATATATCCTTTGTCTACGGATGAGAAAATGTCTCAGTGATAAATGGTTACAGACAGGGGTGTCACAAGGGCAACAGCCCACAGAACAGCTCTGACAAACTTAAAAAAAATATTTTGAAGTCTTCTACTGCAGTTCTTTTTGTATCATTGTGGATCACAGTGTCCTCTCAAATACATATAAAAGAAAAATATTGCAATGCAGAATCCCTAACCTTTACTGAAGGCACTTTTCAGAAAACAAAAACAATATGCTCTTTGAAAAGAATTTAAAACAAAGCTTCAAAGGCATCATGAGGCATAAATATTCAGATATATTCTGAAAAGAAGTGTTCTGCATCCTGCACCCTGGCTGTTAGGATCTCAGCTGTATATCGTTATAAGACAGCAAGGTCGTCAAAGTGCAGTCTGTAACGTCAACACTGTGAGACATTAGGCATATCCTTAAAACGCTTACATCGATCATTTACATAAATTCAAACCCATTAAATGGTCATTTAGTAAATCTGTGAAAAAAAATTATAAACGAAGTCATGAATTTGTTATTCAACAAACATATCTCGCAGACCCCAACAATGGAAGTAACCAATGACTTTCAGTTATAGTCAAAACAAAGTAAGTTAAAATTTGTAGACAGCTTTGTTTCACTGAGAACGGGAAGCCTGAGAACGAGGGCTCGAGGGCAAACATTTCTTGAGACCTGACTCTAGGTGGCTCACTTTCCTCATCTATAAACAAAACACTTAAATAATCGTACCCCGCTGCCCCAGCGTTTCCCTCCAGTATTTTGACTCTTCTGCAGAAGTCTAGTCTTCAGCAGTAATGAGAGTACAATTCAGTTGTGATACGAAGAGTAGTAAGACCTGTAGAAATTTTCTAAAGCACAGATGTCAACACTGCTTTTGGGCGTCCTTCCCCCCGTACAGAAACCTCAGGATGTAGGGCAAGAAACGCACAACAGCCCGGACAAATCCTCAGCACCTCCTCACCCCCTCAGTGTTCTCTAGACAGTATTTGCCAGTCCCGTTGTGTGGACGGAGGACAAAGGCGCAGCCGGCAGGTCGCAGCGGGGCGTGGAGTTAAACGAAGCACTCGGCCAGCACCGGGGCTCTCCTGCGGACGGGGGGCGGGGCCTAAGGGGAGGGAGCAGGGGCGGGGCTGAAGCGCACCCCGGGGGCGACCGTGCGCTTGCGCGCCTGGTAAGGGCCTGTGGATGGAGAGCCCGCCTTCGCGCCCCCGCCCTTTCCTACCTCCGCCCTTTTGACGCGATGACGCACGGCAGGTTTGCGGACGTGGCGGCGGCGCACGGCCCGGAAGGCGGAGACGTTGGCGGAGGCGTTGGAGGCGGTGTAGAGGGACGTCCAAAAAACGGAGGCTCGGCCATGAACTTGCCCTGGACCGGAGCGTCGGCGGCGCACTTGGCAGCCGTCTCGTTACGTCCACCCTGCTAACGGGACAGGTAAAGATGGCGGCGAGAGGTGGGGGTGCCTCCGACCCGGCCTGCGGGCTGTGGGCCCAGGGGCGCTCTCGCGGGGAGCAGCACTGGGCCGTCGGCCGCAGGTGTGGTGGAGGGTGGCCAGGCCCGCGTGGAGGAGACCCCGAGGCTGAGGAGATCTTCAGGGCTAGCCCCACCAAAACACCCCATTACCCTGTCTGGGAAACAGGCTCAGAGGAGAGCCTGCTACCTACCAGATTCCGAGCAGCACACTTCCCACCCAAGCACAGCTACTGTCTCCCCACAACTTCGTGTTCGTGTTGAATATTCGTAGATGGCGTCTTGTCTACATCATCCGGCTGTGATGGTGTGACATAAAAATCTGAGATTTAATTCAGGAAAAACCGGGGTAAAGAAAAAACTAGACATAATGGAGAGGGAAGGGAGTTAAGTTTTAAAAACTGAATTGGCCCTGGGGGATACGGTCTGTGTGATACTGTCCGGGCGCTGAACTAGTTTGTGCCCTTTGGCCCTTTACTAGCTGGTTGAGGAAGGTCAGAACGAAACAGCCAACAGCACAGAAACACCCGACAGCACGTAGGTGTTTGGGATACCGTCTTCACCCGCAGGCTGAGCGGACGAAAGCCTTAACGCCGTATCCATGGGTAATTTTTGTGACTGCTTGTAATCTATGTAGCGTGCAAACTTGTTTCAGTTTTCTGAAGAGGATATTTGTGGTTTTTCCCGCTGCTCTAGGAGAATTACAACAGGTGAAGAAAATTAAGCCAAATGACTTAAAATGTGTATAGTTGGCTTAGATAATTTTCTGTCAGGGCCAGAATCTAGCTTTTCCCTTTCAATTAGAGACATGAGCAATTCTTGATCATTCAGAAACAGAATACCTTGTTTGTTTTATTACTCTTGCATTTCATTACAAAGAGGATTCTGTGATAAGTTCTGGTCTTTAAAATTATCTGGGAATATGTCTTGCCAATGGGTTTCAGCCCCAGGCAAGTTCGCTATGGATTCAGTGTGACCAAAGAAATTGACAGCAAAACTTTCTTGGGGTGAAAGGGTTATTACCCAACTTTATTTCCAGGTGGCAGATGAGTCACTAGAATCCCGTTCGCTCAGAGCGAGTCTGCATGCAGTAGGCTGGTCTCTGGCTCTGGGCCCCTCTGTCTGCACAGCCGTCCCACACAGCCATCCTCCAGGCCTCTCTGCACAGTCATCCCACACAGCCGTCCTCTGGGCCTCTGTCCTCGGTGCTGCCACCACTCCATCCTCTGCTCTACTCTTCTGCAGCCCTTGTAACCCTGCCACCCTGTCACCCAGAGCACTGGGCGGAGCTCTTTAAATAGAGTCAGTAGCCATGTATTGCCCACAGGTGTGCAGTAAGCTAGTGAACCAGGGCCAGGTGAGAATCCTGGCCACAGGAACTCTCATTTTATCCACAGAATATATCACAGAGAGAGGTTGATACAGATACCTAAAATGGCATTTGGCCATGCTCAGTAAATTTCAGCTGTACTAAGCCAGTTTGAGTTTCTATGGGCACATTATGAGGGAGAAAAAGTCTAAAGGGGGGCATAAGTGGGTCAGTATAGCACATGTAAATTGCTGTATACTAAGAAGTTCTTAACTTTTTAAGTCATGGACTCATTTTGAAACTATGACAACAGTAAATACTCTTCCCAGAAAGATGTTGATATGTATAAAATTTTCTCTATGAATCCACAGGATTACCAGACATTTCCTAGATTAAAGACAGGATTGAAAAGATTTGGCTTAGAAAATGGGAATAAAATTACTAATTTTAAGTGAATGTGAGAACGTTTTCAACTTTTTTGAGAATTAAGTAAAAATAAGGCATCCTTAATTTATTATGGTATTTAAACAAGTTTAGTCTTTAAATTGTTAGAGTTGTCACTTGTTAGAATTCCTTGAAGAAAGACTTCAAAACTGCTTTTAAGATGTAAAATACGGGTAGGTTTCTTGAGTTAGGTGACTATCAAGTTAGGAATCCGAGTTCATGGTAATACATAATGTAACTTTTGTGGGAACAGGTGAAATAATCGACTTTATAGCTGTAATTATGTATGTTATCTGAGTAGAAACTCTTGAGGTTTTAAGGCATTACTATGTTGTCATAGAGTCAGAAACTCGTTTTCAAGGTTTGGATTCATTTATATAAAATAGTTCCAAAATTTTTATAAGTATGTTCCTACATAAATAGTATAATCTATATAATCCATATTACAAATTCAGCCTTTCAGAGTTGTCTTTTCTGATTTTCTTTCCTTCTTTTTTACTTGGTACATGTGTAGTGTTCACAACTGTACTAAGTCCTTTGAGACATCATTTTTGCCTTGGCTTCTGTGACACAACATTTTCATGGTTTCCTCCTCTGCACACTTCTTTTCCATCTTTGCAGGCTGATTTTCCTTCATCCAAATACTAAATGTAGCCATTCTTAAAAGGTTAATTTGTCTCTGACCCTCTTAGTATGTATTCTTTCTAGAAAATCTAATCCATACCCACATTTTCACTTTCTACCTATGTGCAAATGAATAAGGAAGTTGTATCTCTAACCCAGACCTTTTCTGAATTGGTTATATAGCCCATTTGGCTACCTGTCGCTTTTTGGCTGTCTTAGAGGAATTAATAACCAGAGTCATCCCCACCCACCCCCTGCCTCCAAGCTCTTCTTCCAGTGTTCCATGTCTTAGAGAGTGACACCACCATTATTCAGTGACGTAAAGCTGACCTTTGGGCGTGATCTATCTTTGCTCTCTTCATATCTGAACATTATTAAGTCCTAAGTATTGTATCTGCAGAATGCCTCTTAGTACCTATCTATTTCTTGCCATCTTTCACAACTGAAAGTAATCTACTGTCCTATTATGAACTATTAGTATGAAGCTAAAACTGTGACTGTCAAGTTAGTTTATGTTTTCATATTGTTTGTTTTTAATGGCAATTCTTCAGCCTGATGAGGGTGAGGTGAATATGTGTTGGGAATTAATCAATGTATGTTTTTGGTTTCAGCTCTCAGTTTTACAGTGTCTTTTCTGAAGTAGAAATGTAATTACCTACAATCTGTTCAGTCTTTATGGACCATAAATTGAGTTTAATGAGGACTTTGGTAAACTAAAGTTTGGTTAAAAGCTTCCAGGGAAGAAAAATCCCTGGTGGAGGGCAAAATCATGACCTATGTAGAAGGCACATACTGTACTAAATATAAATACTGAAGTCAGTGTGACCCCAGGGAGGTAGGCAGGTAGTACAAAAGACATGATCTTAAAATTCAAAACAAGCCAGGAAGTTTTGGGTTCATAAAAATAATGTGTGTTTACATATAAAACATATACTTCATTTTTTCAGAACTATAAATTATATATATGATTACAAGTTTTTAATACATAATACAGAATTATTTCTCTTTTTTCAGATACTCAGAGTAAGGGGAACTTAATTTTTACCTAAAAAAAAAAATTAACAGTAATTTGTTGCTTTTAACATGTAATCACCTCATTTTATGATAATATGATAAGAATGGATTCTCTTCCATCCCATTTTTCATACCCAAATGTATTCGTTGTACTTCAGCAGTTATAAAACTTGAATCTGAGTTTTGAAATAAAACCACACTTAAAAAAACAAAAGATAAAGTGTTCTGACTGTAAGATTTATGCAAATCAGTCCAGTGGGTCAGCTACATTCCAAAGTTTTGTCTTCCTTCTTTCCTCCCTAGATTTTTACATTATGGCAGGGAGGCATCAGAATCGTAGTTTTCCTCTTCCAGGAGTTCATTCAAGTGGTCAAGTACATGCTTTTGGGAATTGTACAGACGGTGATGTGTTGGAGGAGGATGCTGAAGTGTATGAGCTTCGATCCAGAGGAAAAGAGAAAATTCGAAGAAGTACATCAAGAGATAGACTTGATGACATTATAGTATTAACAAAAGATATACAGGAAGGAGATACTTTAAACGCAGTAGCCCTTCAATACTGTTGTACGGTAAGTTGTAATCTGATTTTGGATAATGCAGCCCCAAATAAATCATTTGCTCATTAGCACAAATTGAAATAAATTCCATCCCTTTTATCTTGTCTTTTTTTTATCTTCTTTCTATATCTTTCTATATCTATATCTATATCTATATCTTTCCTTTTTTTATCTTCTTTCTATAGAAGTCTGTATTACACTGGTAGATGTTAACTTTCTAGATTTTTAAGTGGATACTTGAATTTCTGTCTTTTTCTAAATCCATGATTCCATTTTCAGTATTGAAAAACACCCAGATGGGTTATTTATTTTTTTTCCTTATTCAAATTGTGAGAAATACATGAGGAAAAGTTTTTCCCTGCTCTTCTTTCCTGAAATAACAGACTTTGATATGATTCTTTCCATGCCTCTTTTCTGCTTATAAAAACTATGTACATATATATGTATTATATAATTATATAATGTATTTATATATATATATGAAATACTTTGGGGTATTGGTGCTTTTGTGTTTTTAAAATTGGTTTATACTATGCCTATTACTCGGCAAGCTGCCTTTGCCTTTTTCATGTCTTAGTATATCATAGCATCCCTCATACAGTGCTCATTATTTTATATAGCTATATAATGTTCCATGGTATGGATGTACTATATAAATATAATAAATACTAAGCTTTTCCACTTATGTGTAGTCCGGATTTTCTCCATGTTTGCTTGGTGCAGTGAATATCATCACAACTATATCTTTAAGTGGTGGTACCTTTATATCTGTGGAATAGAGTCCTAAAGTGGGATTGGTAAGATAGAAGAAAAGGTACATTTTTTATTTTAAGAGATATTAAACTGTTTGTTTAAACCTATATATTTATTTGTGTTGTTATGTCCTTCTTACATCCTTAGCATGAAATTTGTTTTCATGTAAACATTACTTTGGAAACCATAGAACATTTTTCCAAACTCCCAATAGAATTTTTGAAATATATGTGCTCTGTACCTCTTTGCACATTTTAAAGTGAACTTTTAAAATATTTCCTAATAACTTAAAAGGATATTATTTCCAGAATGTTACCGAAGTGATATTTCAAAGTAATACTGTGAGAATACTCTTTAAATGTATGCATGGAATTCTAAATACCACTAGGATTTGCCCCCAGAAATCTATCATCTAAAGTATGTATAAATGAGCTTTTTTAATAGCATAAAATTCTGTAGCATTCCTTTTTTCCCCTTGATTAGTATTTTCATTCTTCTCCTAAATCTTTCATAATGTAAAATACTTTTATATTTGAAAACCTTTTATTACCTGTCATAATTCTCTAAGACAAACACATCATATATTTATAAAACACATACATTTAAAGTGAATTTCAAAAAATTTCCAATGACCATGAGGGTCTATGTATAATTTTTTTTTAATAGAGTAATTATTGGTATCATTCACAGTTAATCAAAACATATTACACATTTTTTGAAAATTTAATAAAATATTGAAATGCATTTCTTGAGGTAAGAAGAGCTGAGTCTTGTAAGGTTTTTTTGCAACTCGTTCGTGGATGGCAACACCACTTTGTTAGAAAAAACCTGGGATCAGAAAAAACCTGATTCCATCATTTAATGCAAATGAACGTGAATATGTGTTTTGCAGAGAAATAAGATCGTTGAAAAATAAAGGAATGTGTCTTAGAAGGTCAATGATAGAAAGTAATAAAGACTTTAAAATTAGGGGCAAGGCTAAAAGTATCAAAGCGGAGATCAAGAGAAGAGTGTGGTCCAGTAACTTTATTGAAGAAAGACATTAGTTTTCCTTTAATGAACCTGGAAAATTTTCTCAGAAGAGAAATTTGAGATACTATCTGAATGATAAAAAACAGGTCATATTTCTTTTTTTTTTTTTTTTAAGGTATCATTGATACAACCTTACAAAGGTTTCTCATTAACATTGTGGCTACAATATTCACTCATATTATCAAGTCACCCCCACATCCCATTGCAGTCACTGTCCATCAGTGTAGTAAGATGCTATAGAGTCACTACTTGTCTTCTCTGTGCTATACTGACTTCCCCATGCCCCTACTTACATTATGTGTGCTGATCATAATGCCCTTAATCCACTTATCCCTCCCTCCCCACCCCCAAACCTTTGGGAACCACTAGTCTCTTGGGAGTTTGTGAGTCCACTGCTGAAAAACAGGTTATAATTTCTAATGAGGTAAAAGGAAAGTATTTCAGGTATACGACAGTGATGTGGAGAAGATACCAAGGAGGTAATAGGGTGAACAGAGGGAGTTTAATAGGCGTTTCAGAAATGAGTTGCCACTGATGGATGCAGGACTGTGTAGTAAGAGAACACCACTATAAAGCTTTAACGAGAGTGCTGCAAACTGCAAAATAGTCGGGGAGCCTACTGGTGAATAAAGAGATTATTTGAATAATTCAAATGAAGATGATCAAGGCTTAGATTAAAATATTTGTAGTAAGGATAGAGGAGATGCTGATGGAAAATGTATTTGGGATGTATCAGCTGATACCTTATTTTAAATGGAAGAATGATGAAAGGCAATTACCTTATTAAAATTAGAGGAAAGATGGCATTGGCCTCAGTAGTGGGAAAATTGATACAACAAAGTTAGGGAGTTAAGAGAAGCAATGCTCACTTTTGCCAGGAGCTCAGATAGCAAAAAAAAAAAATGGTTAACTCTATAAAAGGACTTACTTCAAACACAGTAGTTAGTGCTATATTCCACTTATATTCAGTCTTAGGAATTATTAAAAATATACCTGTTTTAAAACAGTGATAAGAGGAACGAAGTCCAAGGTTGGAATCCTAAATGCAATCAAGGAAATTAGCGTAACAAAGTACAGGGATATTCAGAGAACCTAGGTAGATAGTAAATTTCAGAAGCTTAGTTCAGAAAGAATATTGAGTTGTTACTAGAATATACAATACCAAACAAAAGAGCACGAAAGAGAATAGGGCTAGGTTGGAGGTTTGTTAGTGGATCTTCATTTGCCTTAAGAAAAAACATACTCGAGGTAGTAAAATGACAGCAGCCTTTCTTTTCACTGTCTCATCTATTCTCTTCAGTTCTCCATCCTTGTCCGATGCATCCACTTCAAGGAATTGATTTTTCCAATGAGAATTCATACATTGGACTTGATCAGTAATCTGTACTTGATCCAGTTCATCAATCCCTCCTAAAAACCTCCTTTGACCTCCCTAATTTTGCAGATTTCTTATTTTCCTATTGTTAGTATTTAATAACAGCTAACATTTGCATAACACACTCTGTCACTATTCTAAATGTTTCACATATATTTTAATTCACTAATTTTCACAACAGCCCTCTATGGTACATAATAGTATTACTGTCATTTTACATCTGTGGTAACTGAATTGCAGAGAACTACTACTTTGACCAAATCACACAGTTAGAAAGTCAGAGCCATCCTTCGAACTCAGATAGTTCATGCTTTTAGCCACTATCATATATTGCTTTTCTGGCCGCTCTTGCTTAATCTCCTCTGTTGATTTCTCTTACTTATCATACCTTTCAGATGTTGGTATACCTATGTCACCATTTCCTCCCACTCTTTCTAGTGAATCTATCAATGGTCCTTACTTCAGACTGGTAGTCTACAAATCTGTATCTCTAGCAGAGATTATTATTCTGAATTTTAGACACACATCATTAGCTGCCTATTGGACATCTATTTGCATATTTCAAGCTACTCAAAGTCAACATATATGAAATCTTTGTTCATTCTCTTTTCTTCCGCTATAGTGTTCCATATCTCAGTGAACGGCATCATTATCCATTGAGTTGACCAAGCCAGAAAAGTTTTATCCTAGTCTCACTTACCTCTCTGACATCAATCAGGTAGTAAGTGATCAGGGTTTATGTTAAAGCACTGATGGAAATGATGATTCAGATTAATAATATGAAGGTGGTGGGAGAGCCTGGCATAATGATTGGTAAGCTGAGAAACGCTCCCCTGCTATCCCTCCCTACAATGGCAGGTAGACAGGATGTACAGACAGGTTGAAGACCATAATATAGGAAAAGCTTAAGCTTATAAAAATGACCGTATCAGAGGTGGTTGAATAGTGCAACTAGTGAATTTACACTGACAAGTTCAGAGAAAAATAGCTTCAAAGGACAGGTGAGGGAGGTAAATTATATTACTAATTCTAAGGTAGGTGGTTTTAACACATTTTAACATCTCTGAAATTAGAATGGTGGCATCAGTATTTGGTGGTTTTCTCCTTAATGCTTTATGTATTAAAGCAATGGTACATCTTAAGAGTTGATGGCATCTTAGTTTTGATAAATTATGGTAGTTTTAGTTGGGTAAGTTGATATTTGCCTTTATTCTAATTGCCCAGTTGGAATAAAGAGCACAAGTATCTGTAATCCATCCTTCACAAATTGTTCACAAGCAACAGAAGTGTGGTTTTTTGTGAATGATGTACAAAGAAATTTTATCAAAGGATCCTAGAGTCTATTTAAATCTAGCATTAGTGTTAATAATATATAGGTCATAATAAAAAAATAATTGATTTCCTAAGACCAATAGATCCAAGTAGTATAGAACTGTTATCCACAAATAAAATAAAAATCTCTGGGTGTGCTAGCCTGATATTAATAATTAAGGTCAGTTTTTTTCCCCATCCAGAACTGGGATGAATGAATAATGCTATTTCTGTTTTCATTTAGAATTAAGTTGAATGTTGGTTTTTGTTTGTTTGTTTTACAGGTAGCAGATATTAAGAGGGTTAACAATCTCATCAGTGATCAAGACTTTTTTGCCCTTAGGTCTATCAAGATTCCAGTAAAAAAGTTCAGTTCATTGACTGAAACACTTTATCCTGCAAAAGGAAGACAGGCTTCACGTCCTTCATCTGTTCAGTATGTCCTAGAACAACAGGAAATTTTGTTGGCGAATAATTCCCTTTCTTCCAGTGAATCAGCTGGTAGCTTTTTAAAAGAAGTAGACCGAGACATAGAACAAATAGTAAAATGTACAGACACCAAAAGGGAGAACCTTAATGAGGTGGTGTCTGCCTTAACAGCACAGCAGACACGTTTTGAACCTGATAACAAAAACATTCAACGTAAGGATCCTTATTATGGAGCAGACTGGGGAATAGGGTGGTGGACAGCTGTAGTGATAATGTTGATAGTAGGTATAATAACACCAGTATTTTATTTGCTGTATTATGAAATTTTAGCTAAAGTGGATGTTAGTCACCATTCAACAGTGGATTCTTCACATTTGCATTCAGGAGTCACACCCCCATTACAACAGAAAGAAATGGAAAATGAAATTGCTCCAACAAAAGGAATACCCTTTGGCCAACATGATGATCATAAACTGTACAGCCAAGGTTCTCAGTTACCTGCTGCTCAACACAAAACATAGCAATTAGCTCATAATTACAGTGTTAATGATTACATGTACTTCTGGGAATATTCAACAACCACTTCACAGGCAGAATTTAGGAAGACTGGAGATGCTTTTTTTTCACCTTTTTTGTTGTTGGGCCATTTAAAAATGGATTGAGTATAAAACCCCTAAAATTGCTGTTGCTGATACTGGGAGTGGCACATCAATATGTCTGTTGAATCAATGCTGACAGCAGAAATGAATTTTAAAATGTGTCTTGGAAGTTTTTAACTTGGAAAATGCCTCATTTTTCTTCTTTGAGATTGGTTATGTTTAAATATTGTTTTTTAAGTAATCATTTTTTTGTATAAGGTTATTAAATTTATTAAGCAGAATAATGATAGTATCAGATGTCTGCAACTGAAGAAAAGTTTACTACTGTAAACCATCAATATATTCAGTTGTAAAAAGTTGATTCTAAAATTATTTGATAGCACATACCTAATAGTCCATTTTAAAACTTTAAAAGACACATTTAGCACATATGCTGTGAAAGCATAAGCAAAAACAAATGGGAAAGTAATGTGTAATGGCTGTAATAGAGGCTAAGAAATAGATTAATATTTTTAAGTTCCAAAAATAATGTTAGGATTGGGAAGTTGCCATTTGGTCATTAGAACACTGGATTAGGTCGAGACTTAAAAGTAATCTTTGTCTCTTAAAAGAATGCTGCCTTTCCTTGTTTTTTAAGTGATTATATTTGCTTCTGATATTTGAAAATACTTCTGCAATTCTTTGATAAAAAGTTACACATATACAGCTTACAGTTATTTAGGAAATACATTTTTTACATACTGTGATAAATTGTTGCTGTGTTACATGTAACAGGCCTTAATTATATTTAATGCCTTACTACTTTATGTAAGCTTATAGAATTTTAGAATTAAAATTAAGCATTATTTCACATGGTCCAGTTGGATATATAAATTCATCTTCACCTTTGCTATCAAGCACAAGCTAATAATGGGGTCAAAACAAATTTTCACTGTCTCTTAAGTCTGTTGCAGAAAATGGTTCATTAATAAAAGAACATGGTTAAAGGGAACTTTTCATTAGCAGTAATAAACTGTTGATCCTTAACCTGTTTTCAAAGAGAGAATGTCCAACCTAAACCTTTTTTTTTTTTTTCTCTGAACTATAGACCATCAGATTGGGGGGACAGAGGCCACAGGTGTCTGGATTGGTCAGAATGGCTTGATAGTGCTCCTTTTTTAAGATGTACTATGGATCAGGCACAGTCTGGCTAAATAAGTATTTACATACTGATTCCATCACTTAATTTTTAAAAGTATGTGTTTTAAAAATGTAACCAAAATGAGTCATTAGAGTCTGGACTGCCTGTTTTGTGTATACTAAAGTATGTACCTTAAGATATATAATACCACCTCAATTGTCTGGGCATTATTTCCTAATTTTTAGTGTTTAAGCTTTTTGACCAGTCTTTTTATATTTCAAATTCGAATCTTGATACAGTGGGGTGAATAAATAAATATGGTAAATGAGGTTTTATGTACTTTTAGGAGCAAAGCATCATAAAAAGACAGTCCAAAAAAGTTAAACATTAAAGCCCTCGCATATATTAGCAGACCTTAGATAATTACCAAAAAGTGTTAATATGGAAGTTTCAGCAAATTGATTTTTTGAATAACTTTTATAGTTTAAAATCTTAAAAGTTGTTTAATGTGCCTTGGGCATCTTGAAAAGAGTATGATCTTCCTAATTTTGCTCAGTGTTAATAACTTGGTTAGTTTACATTGTATTTATTAATAAGCCTGCTGAAAAAATCAAGTTTTAGGACAAAAACACAGATTATTTTAGGGTAGAATGGGCTAGATGTCCTTTTTAGAATTTTGTTTACATCAAATTGATGAAATTACAGTCAGTGATTCCTTTTTCTATTGATACTTTGAAATTGAGATAAAGAGGTCTGATTTCCAAAATAACATTTTTTATAAGTAGTAAGGTGTACTGTGCAGTTGCTGATGAAAAAACATTTCTGTCTCGCAATATCCAGTTTCTTGAAATAGAGCATATCCTTATGACATAATCATGCAGTTTCCTCTTTCTATATATTTGAATTAATTGAAAATAATCTGAATTATATATAACTGTCATACAGAATTATAGATTCTAATTGCTCAGTGTTATTTAGAAAAGAAAAATAATTTCCTAAGCATTTAATAGATACAGAATAATTTTAGCCTTTAAAAAGTACCTCTATACATCAAACTTTGTAGCAAATACAGATTTGTTTAAAACTTAATAAAATAAGATTTATCATTTGATACTGTGGATTTTTGTGTTGAAACCCTTATTTGAATTTATTTTGACACTTTACATAATTGTGCAGAAGATGCATGTGTGCAGATGTAAAAGTAACAACTGAATCATTACATTTGGTTCACTGAAATTGGAGTCGCAAGTGAAAAATCTGCTATTTTTAGGGCAGATAAGTCTGGATACAAATGGTTAAGATTGTTTTGAACAAATGGTACCATTTAAACATGTTTTGCCATCTTACTCCTAGAAAATTAAGGGATTCTTGTCTTCAAAAGATAAAGTAAAATAGAGAGTCCGCTGGCCACATTAAGCATTAGAAGACAAATGTTTAAATTATCTATTCCAGAGGACTTCTTGTTTTTTAAAGTTTTTTTTTTCTGAACTCTTGCTCGTTCAGCGGCCTGAAGAGTTCTTTAAATGAACCAGTAATTAGTTCTTTTTAAAGTATCTACTTCTAAAATGACCTTTTTGGGAATATGAAGGATACAGTTAAGAGTTTTAGAAATAAATGGAAGCAAGGATCAAGTCAAAGTGTTGGGTAAAGGTGCAGTTTTTAGATGTATTTAAATGGTGCATTATGATGGGAATCACCCTTATTACTAATACAACAATGTTGCTCAGGAAATAATTATTTTTCTCCCAAGTATGTGTATATTGCATTGTTAGGACATAAAAATATCCGAAAGCTTTATTTAATTCTTTTAATGTATGCAAATACTATAAATCTTTTGTATAATGTATTTTATACAAATGCAAGGTGAATTGTAGGTTGTTAGTATGTACATCTGTAAAACTTGTTTTTAAAACTTTTTGCCCTTATTTTTCATATTTTAAAAGATCTACAAAATGTAATAAAATTTCTATTTTATTATTCAATCTAAAATGGAAGCCGGTGAATTTAATTGAATAAATCAACCATTTCTCTTCTTTAAACCAGTTGATCTAGAGGGACACAATGTAGAGTTCATTGAATAGTCAAAGGTTTAGCAATTCAGATTTCCCCCTTGTTCTATTGAAACAAAAATTCACTGGGTTGTTAATAGGATGTAAATGGAGTGAAATGAAAACAAATGGTAAAAGAATATTCTTTGGGGGAATCTTTGACCTCAGGGAAGAATACTTCAAGAGACATGGTCCAGGTGGATCAGTCCTATAGCAGTATGCTCTCATTATGTGAGAAGTTTTCATGAAACAGAAACTTTCACTTCAAGAATATTAATTTTTAATAATTACTAGTAGCAAAAAGAACTGAGAAAGTATTAATGGAGGAGTTTGTGGTGCAGTCTTTGTTTTTTCAATTTTTAAAAGCATCCAGATCTTAAAATTGTATTTACAGTTATTTATTATAAAAAGCAAGTTTTTACTAACGCCAGAACCTTTAACCATATTAAGGCAAAGACACTACATTTGAAAGTGGTGGGAGGAAAGGTAAATAAGATCCTTCTATCTTAGCATTGTCATGCCCAGTGTGAGCCCATGACACCCACGGTCATCATGTTGCATGCCAAGTCTTCGTTTGCTCTTACACCTTCAATGACCTGGAGTTTTCTTTTGGTGGTGATAGTGGTGGTTTAAGAATATTTGATACTGTCATCCCTGCTCAATAAATATACAGTTTTTTATTAGGGAAAATCTGTACTAACAAATTGGTTTTCTCTATCAAATATAGATAGGCTCACAATAAAATATTTTAATATAAAACAAAACAATTTTCTTTTGTAAGAATTTAATGTGTAAACAAATACAGAAAAATAAGCATTATAGCAACAAACCTTTGGCCTTTTAGCAATTTTAAAGACATCAGGTATTTTTTTTATGTACAGATATGAGGCTATCTCTGCATTAAAATTTACCTGTCTGTAGAATAACTTACACAGTCTGAGATTTTTCAGCCAGAAAGACAAGATTCATGCTGGTAAAGCAACCTGCAAATAACTCCCTGCCTGTTCTCACAATTAAGGCTACTTGAAGCTTGTAGGATCCTGCAGAGGAGGAAGACAGTGCATGTAAGGGAGATGGAAGATGGCCAGGGCCTCCCAGAGCCAATCCTTACCCAAAGGGGCTGTCTTACCATCAACAGGACTGAAGTGGTAGAGGCAAATTGACAGCTAGGAAAAGAAATACCTGTATCTTTGGTGTATAAGGTCAATTTAAGCAATTACCTGCATATTTATAAAGCAAGTAATTAGAATCAGAGATTATAAATTAAATGGTATCTGGCTAAGGAACTGAGGTGAGGTAAAATACCTATGTTAATTATCACAAATTACTATATTTTCCCATTATAACTGAAAACTTTATGTGAAGTTTCTACCCCATAGTAGATTACTGCTTTAAAGTAGACTTGTTTGATTTGTGTTTTTCATTTAGTTTTACAATTTTTAATAAGCTCTTCTAAAGAAATTACATGATCAACACAGCACTGAACTAATAATGGTTCTCAAACCCATCTTGAATTATCTGAGGAAGTATTAATATTGAAAGTGATCTTTTTTCCTGAGAAAGCCATTTTAGCAAATAGCACAATATTATAAATTTTCTCCAATTTTCTGTACCAGAATACTAGATGGGGAAATCAGATTATATTTTCTGAGGAAAACATGTTTGTTTCTCCAAACTGTTTTCAGTCACTTTACAAGCTACAATTTTTTAGAGGGTAAGAGCCAAGTTTAAACTAAGAAGTGATCATTTCTATAAGGTAAGAGAATGAATATATATGGCAAATTTTGGTTTAAGCAGTTTTTACAGGCTATTCATCAGTAGAGAAACTAAGGCACAGAAAACTTAACCAAGCTGAATTTCAAGGTTGAGTTTAATAGTCAAAATAGTATTTAGGGCTCTGACTCTCAGGTTAGAGGGTAATGGGTACTGTTTTCCCAAAAGGGAAAAATAGATTTATTTCTTTTGGTGAGTAATATTAATAAGTCATTTTTGAAATGTATGAAAATCTTTGGCATTTGTGAGTCTTTGGAGAATGAGGTGTTTAAGTATCATCCCCCACCCCCCACCAAAATATACAAAGGCAGGGGAGCTAGTTTTTAATTGAAACAAAACATACTGATTTCAAAATGACCTGAGTTTTTTCTGCATTTTTATGTAAATATATTGGATAGCTATGAGTGCTAGGAAGTATAAGAAGCCACTATGCCTCAAAGATTTCACACACATGCATTCTGCAGTGAGATTTATGACTAGAACTTACTCCCATTTTTGTAAAGAACAAAATTAAGATGTCTCAGTCTAATTTTTCATAAGCCCAACTATTTAGAGATATCAAACTTGTTACAAAGGAATGATTAATTCACATATATGGGTATGAAGTTAGCCCCAAATTCAAGTATTTTTAATATTCATCCCAGGTCTTTGTACTTGCTGAGATGTTACCTGTGAAATTTACATAGTTTAGATTGGCATTTTTCCCTGTGTCTGTTTTTGATCACAAAACTTCTAAAAGCTCAGATGGGTTTATATAGTCAGAGTAGCAGCACAGAACATAATGTAAAAATAATTTTCAAGTTTCTTTGTTTCTAAAGTGCTCCATGTGCAGTATTAAGTCAACATTCAGATTGTGGAAATCCACTGTGATGACTAGTTATAGTTTTACAACAGATCAGCAGTTAAACAAAATTTGTTCAAGTATGAAAGCAGGTTAAAAGATGCGAAAAACTCTTTAGGCACAGTCTATTCCAAATAACACTAAAAAGGAAAAATAATCCATTTGTATACGTAATAGGAATGACAGTTGTTGAGAAGGAAATGTCAGAGACTAATTTGGTAGTGTAACTAATATGTAAACTCAAAAGTGGTCCAACAAAAAAGGAACAAAAATAAAACAGTTCTTATCAAAAATAAGATAGAAGACAAGCTGTCCAAATGTTTAGAAGCTCTATCATAAAAATACTTTTTGAGAAATTTCATAGCTAATAGGTTGCTTCATCCATGTTGTCATCACTGTCTGCACCAAAATCATCTCCATCTTCAAAGTATGAATTTATGTAGTCATTTTCCTAAGTGAGAGACATATTCCTCAGGAAACAGTAAAATGAATGAGTAGTAACAGTATTATTAAAGAACATAATGTAGGCTGTCCCTTTAAATTGATAAATAGCAAGTTTAGGTAATAAGAAAATATACCAGGCTTAAAAGAAGTCTCTACTATTTCATCCCTTAAAAAACACCTTAGCATTGATTCCCATCCATCTGTGCTGCTTTCCTCGAAACTACAACCTTCTCCTGTTCTCAGGCAACAACTAGTTAAGAAAAAATGAAGGGATGCCCATTACACCCTAATAGGATGATAAATCTAACTCATACCATAGTGCGGTGTGATACATGGTTTAGTTAGCTAAACCACTACACACTCCAAACATGTACAGACACTCTAAGAAACAAAGCCAATTTACATGAACATTCATTAGAGTATACCAGAACTGAGGTTCTCAGTCACCCTGCATAACAGAACTAAGTATAGGGATGTCTGCTTCCTATCAAAAACAGGCCCCAAGACACCAAATCAAACCTAGAGGATGCCATCTCACATTCCATCTAGGGCCAGCTTCCTATAGTTAGGAGGGAGTAAGCCCATGGGAATAGAAGAATATCCAATTCTTGTGACTGAGTAAAACTATTATCAAGTAAATGATTCGTGATAATCTCTGCTTTCTATCAGAAACACAAAGATCTGTTTCACATATGGGTTTCATTGTGTTAGGTGTAATAATGATATTATGATGGTGTTGAAGAGGCCTATTTTTGAGTATATACTGAAAAGTTTATGGATTAAATGACACAATATCTGGGATTTGCATTACAATAATCCAAAGGCCTATGGGGGGCTGGAAGTGGGGGAACGAGTGGATTGGGTAGATGAATGAATGATATCGTTGATGAATGAATCTAATGAATGATTTATTATATTTTTATATATCATTGAAATATTCCATTAAAAAATTTTATCTCCACTTCCACACTGTCTATAGCAGGAGTTATGACAGAGTAAGAAATAAAGACTATTTCCCAAAGAAAGTCTGGGTATCAGCTTTTTTAGTATCTGCACAGTAGGATTTTATATATAAATTTATATAAAAATGCAAGGTAATTTGTATCACTCAGATGTGATATTTCATTACTTTGTCTTCCCTAAATACTCTATTTCTGCATCCAGCTAAGACTCTTACCGTGTCCAGGAGTTAGCCTGGTTTCTCTGGTGTCATTTGAAATCCAATAATGTCTGGAAACCTGGCTCAAGCCTTGGGGCCAGTGGACCAGGGAGATGTGGCATGGTTGAGGGTTCAAAAGAGGCCACCTTGACAGTTAGATGTTGGCAAGGACTCTTGTGTGGAAATATAAACAAGACAATCTGTACATAAAAGTGGAAATGAGTAAGAAAGTGATACTCTACTAGTCCAAATCAAGCATATGCCACTTGTGTTTTGGACATGAGCACCTCCAAGAATGTTCAGTGATTCACATCCGATGTTTTTTGTGATGTTAGTAATCTTGATACAGATTCGGAATGAGAACTTGTTCAAACTGATGGCTTAAATGGTTCTTGGCTTTTATGTGAGCCTTTGTTTTTTTCTTAACAACATTCAGAAGACTAAAGAAAGTCTGTATTTCCTCAGTTTTAGTAACATAGATAATTTGCACCATTTTACTATTTAAGACAAAATGCTTATCAAATTCTCAGTACATTGGTAGGTTAATTAGCATGAATTTTTCATTAATTGCTGAAAAAAGCAAAGAGGATTAACTCTTAAATCTAGAAAGAATTTGAGCTCACTCTGCCTCCCACTCAGAACATCTATCATTTCTCTATTAAAGTAGAAAGTTTTTGCTTTTTTGAAAATGAAATATAGTTATACAAAGACCCTGGTAGTATACAGTACTCTGCTAAGACCCAACATAGAATTCCAAAGCTACTAGAATCCTGACGCCTACTGCTTATTAGGGGAAATCGTAATTTCAACCCAGCTCAACTCAAGCAGACTTTATAAACAGCATTTAAAAAGCCAGTCTTGTCTGGAAAAGTAGCTACTACCCACTTAGAGCTAAATGCATGCCACCACCCCCAAGGCTAGTTGTGACAACCAAAAATGGCTCCTGCTATTACCAAATACCCCTTGGAGAGCAAAATCACCACCAGTTGAGAACCACAGGTTTACAGGGACTAACTTTCAAACACAATCTAACCTTGGCTCCTTCCAACCCAAGCAACTAAGCTTTCTGAAATAGAAATATGATCATACTTCACAACTTAAAACCCTTCAGCAGCTCACAGCACTCAGGATAAAGGCACATTTCTCAGCTTGCCATTCAAGACCTTTCAGTCATCTCTTCAGCCTCTCTGCTCCACAATCTGCACTCACACTCTAGGCCAGCCCTACTGGCCTGCCTGTCATTGATACCACCATGCCACACTCCCATCACCGGCAAGTCTTCTCTGTGCTCTTTCCTCTGTCTGCTAGTCTCTTCCCACTCCACTTCTCATCTTGACCTGATTAACTCTGCAGATCTCATAAATTGTTTTCTCTGAGATAGTTTCTTTGACATCCCTAAAATGGAGTTTGGTGCCCTTCTAACTTGCCCCTGTAGCATCGTGTACTACTACATCACAGCATTATTCACTGTATTAAGTTAATTAATTCCCAGTCTCCTTTCTGTGCCTCTCCCTAGACCCACCTCCTTGAGGGGAGAACTGTATCTTGTCTTGATATTCCCCTTGCCTAGTACAATCCCAAGCACATACTTAGCACACAACTACAAAAGGATGAATGGAAAAAGAAATTGGGAGTCATAAGCATACATAAGGTAACTAAAACTTTAGGTAAAGATGCAGTCAGTCAGGAAGATTATATAGACAGAAAAAGAAATCCAAAGAACTCTGAAGAATACTGACTTTTAGAAGAGAAGAACTCAAAAGAGACCATGAAAAGGTATCAGAAAAAGGAGAAAAAAAGAAGTGTTGTGTCACAAAAACCAAGGGAAGCACCATGTTTCTCTCTTACCAGGCACCCAGCACAATGCCTGGCACAGAGTAGATGCCTACAATTGCCTTAAATTGTTCAATTTAAATGGAAGAAAAATTATATTTTAATAATCAAGTTGTGAGCCTTGTTAAATGTTACAGAAAAGCCAAGTGAAATAAGGACTGAAATGCACTCATTGGTGAACTTGGCAATAATTTCAAAAGCATATAGGTATATATCAGATTTAAAAGAGAGCTAATTGGGTCGGGGGATTGCAGGGGAGTGAGCGAGTGAGAACAGCTCAAGAGCTTTCCAAGACACAGTACGAGAGTTGGAAGAGGAATCTGAGGAACATATTTTAAATGGGAGATGAACATGTTTTAATGCATGAATGGAAGAGATGAGTAGAAAAAGAGGTAGAAAATATGGAAATGGAAATAACATGAGGATTATGGTCCTTAACAAGGGCAGGACAATTAGCCTCAAACAGGATGAAGGACACTTCTCCCATCAATGAAAAAACGAAAAAGATGGAGGAGGAAAGCCATTTATTTTGAAGGCAGAGGACATGAAATTAAGAGAGTTTCCTCTTGATGGCTTTACTTCCTGTATAAAGGTGCTATTATCTGCTAAGAATGAAAGGAAAGGTATTCAAGGAGAGGGATAGAGAAGAAAGAAAAAGGTCTAAAATACTTGCTGTAGTGAGCTGACTTGACAAAAGGAACTGAAAACATGCAAGCCAGCAAAGTGGGGCTAGTATTTCTTCAGTGGCATCGGTTTCTGTGATTCCTCATTAAAGATCAGAAACCAGGCAGCTTTGGAGGGGAAAAGAAGATACAGTGAAACTGATGAAAAGTTGCTTTTGGTACAGAGTGTGTGCTGGGAGGACAAGGGACACGAGTAATGCAAGAAAGAAGTTGGAGGCTGAGCAAGGGTCTAGGTTCCTTAGGCAAGAAAATTAAAACAGGAAACCAATAAAGTGGAAATAAAGGATGAGGGTCTGGCAGTCTCAATTATGTCAGAGTGCAGGGAAAACAAAGTGAATGATATGGGAAGTTGGAGACAAATGTGGCATGTTTAATTTAAAAGTGTTTGGAGTTAAAATTTACCTAGAAGAATAAAAAGAATACTCAGGAAATTTCTGAAAAGAAGGGTAATATACCCTAAAAATATTAACAAATAATCAGAAGCTTCTACTAATTGGAACAACTTAGTGATGGTTCAGAAATAGATCAGTGGAACAGAGTCCAGACATACATCTAAGTAGATATAGAAATCTAATAGCTGATAAAGGAGAATTTCAAATCAGTGAAGAAAACAAATTATGGATGAGTACCTCTGTCTTTATACCAATACAAATTTCAGAAGAATCCAAAACTTAATGCAAAATAATTAAAGCATATAATAAAAATTTCATAGTTGGTGCGGTTTAAGTGAAGAAAAGATTCAGAGTGTGGTCTGAGAAGCTGAAATGGAGCGAGGAGAAAGGTCATTAGAATGGAGAAAACTCAGCCTAGGGTTACTGCACAGGTGTTCACAAATCCCAAACATGACCAACAAAGTTACCCTGCTACAAAATAACTTGATTAACTACAGCCTATTTTGAAACATAACCATGTTTCCAGAAGTTAGAAATTCCAAATCCCAGCCACTAAGCCCTGACTCAGTCATATACCTCAGGCTGGATTATAAATGTCCTCTGGTGGTGTCCACATGAGGGTAACTGCAGGGATCTCTCCCTCAGACCTCCTGACTAAGTCCTGAATTGCTGCAAATTTTACGTGGATAAATTTTAATTAAACTGGTCTGATAATTTCATTAACTTGTGGACTTCCACTTCTAAAGCTGCCTATCAAGTTACTTTTACCTTCTACACTCAATTTGGTATCATTATAAATTTCACTGCTACTATAATTCTGTGGATACCAAGGAATTAATGCCAGTGGTACTTATAGGCCCCTGGTTATCATCAATTTGGTTTTTTTTTGTTTATTTTAATTGTATATCATATATCTGATTATTAGATAACCCTTAATCTTAGTAAATTTGCCATCCTTCCCCACATAGACCTTCACCTCCTCCTGCTCTTCTTCATCACAGTCCTCTTGCTCTGCAGCAGCATCTGTGTCATCGTCGCTGTCTTTACTTTTCTCACCGCTTCCTTCTTTCTCTTCATTTTCCTCATCTGATTTTTCACCATCACCTCTCTGTTCCAATTCCTGGTATAAAAGAGCTTCATTAATTTAAATGGAAACCACTAGACTTTGCCCTCTCTGCTCAGCCCCAAGAGAACACCTGTCACCTATTCTAATCCTCCCTTACCAGCTATCCAGGCCGCCATCTGGGAAACTGGGAGTTGACTCAAGAAAGGGGGAACTCGCGTTTTCTTTGATTGTGTTCTTTCCTAACTGGGTCTCAAGTATGATGTGGTATCAATCACTAATGCATAATGGTTTATTTTTATGATTTCTGTCCTACCTCCTTCTAAAATATTGAGTTGACTCAGTTTATGGAGAAGTATTTTCAGAATATTATTTTGTTTTCCTTCTAACATGAAAGGAGAAAAGAGAATGTAATGGTAAAGAATATAATGGTAACATTTCAAAATGTTTGTTTTGCTGTATAAGTGAAATCACTTAATATGGTCATTTTAGGGTGAATAATCCTATTTTTAGGTTATCCATGTCCTTATCTGTTTTTCCTCATTTCCAAGAATTTTTGCTTCTTAAAATATCTGGGAGATTGACAAGAAACAATTAAAACTTAAATCAGAGTCAACTTTAGCACTTAATAAGAGAAGAGGCAAGGAGACACTGAGTTGGAAAAGCTTTGATTGACTGGCTTTTCCAGTTACCCACCCTGTTAAAATCACTATGGTACCTTCTTGTAATACACAAATTTAACTAACATCTTTCTGTTTCTATTATGACTATCAACAATTTTTTTCACTTGATAAAAAAGTTACCCATTTGTATTACTATCACTATCCATTCACTAAATTATTATATGCTTAATTTACAAGATTGATAGAATTTCACAAGTGTTCTAGGAAGTGGGTAAAGTAATACGTTCACATGTTAATATTCATAATTAAGGCATAAAATCACTTTAGCTAAGATATGATTACTCTTAAATAGCAATCAGAACATGGATTCATAAATCTGCAAATATTCCACCCTATTATAACATTTTTGCTTTGTAGATTAGATAAAGAGAGAAAACCCATTTTGTGTTTGTAGTGACTACAATTTAGCTCTTCTTTTATTGGTTCTTACTTATTTTTAAAAACCCCTTTAATTACATTCAAAGTTGAATTTAAGGAAATCAAATCAAGAGAAAAGCTACATCAGAAAGATTCAATTTCTCATCAAAATTCAAACTCCACCTTTCCTATCACCTCACCCCATTCAGGGAGAACAAGTTAAGACCAAGGTAATAGACTTAAGATTATTTATCTTCATACAGACTAATGTTGCCATGTATGAGTTATTATTACAATATAATGTACACACATTTTTCCAATTGGCAATCCCTTTGGAAAACTACAGGTAAACAAAATAGTTTTTGTAGATCTTTTGAAGTGTTTCCAAATACATCCACACATGTAACAATGTGTCAGTATGAATTAATGTACTGAATTGTTTTTTTCTGTTTTAATCAAACCATGGTATAAAGGCCTACAACCCATAGGTTTGTGAGGTTAAAAATGAACTGTAGTGTTATATTTATTTAACTCTGTGCAAGATATATACTATATCTGAAAAATAATTCTATTAACTATTATTTCATAACTAGCAACAAAAGTATTTAGACCATTTTTAACAATGTGTGTACTGAAAAAGCTGTTTAAGTGTAGGGAATACAGAAACACAATTTGTTCTAATGAGAAACCAAACCCAGAGGGCCAGATCAATCCTCCTTACAGCACATGCATCTTAGCAACTTCTTCTCAGGAAGTTTTAAGAACATCAGAATCTGTGTTCAGTCAATACAAGTTGTTCAATCAATACAGTTCTACAACCCCATCCATCATTCTACCATAGTTAAATCTGACAGTTATCACTATTCCTTCAACAATCCTCCTGGCTTTATTTCCAGACATGTTATCTCCAGCTCAAGTACTGGTCAAAAAATAAAATAACAAAAAATATGAGTTTCAGTTACTGTGTAGCTAAACTAAATTGGCCAGTCATATATAAGTTTTAAAATCTTGACTTCCTCATCCCTAAGTCAGGTATAATAATACTCATCTCTTTTTGTTGTTTCGAAGTCTTAAGGACATAATGTACGTGAAAAGCTATCAAAAAGCCTGGTGCATACTAAGTTCTGCTCATGAAGAGCCAGCTGTTATCACCAGCATCACCATCACTGCTGTGCAAGTTAACACACACTGACAGAGGGAATAAACTGGTGTAACCTCCTCGGAGGGTGATCTGTCAATGTTTATCCATATCATATAATACACATAAGTGACCCAGCAAATCTTCTTCAAGAAATCTCCCCTACATGTGTGAATGACACACTTAACATGAATTCACTGCAGCATTATTTACAATAGTGAAACATTAGATGAAACATAATGCCTGTCAAGCATGGGTATTGATGAAATAAATGATGGTTCATTCCTACAGTGCAGCGCAAAACAAAAAAGGAATGAGGTGACTTTGTAGAGACTGACATGAAACCATCTCCAAGGTACTTTCAGTATAAAATGAAAATGCAGAAGAGTGTAATATGCTACCTTTTATCATTAAAAAGAAAAAGAAAAAGTCTGTATTTGGTAAGTATAAAATATTCCTGGAAGGATATACAAGAAACTGGTAATGTTAGTTGTCTGCAGGAGGAGAACTGGGTGGCTGGGACAAGCATGGGAGAGCAAAATTCCAGTTCGTTATCTTTTGGATTTTACATCTTTTTATTTTTAAACTAGTTAAAAAAAGATATAAAAATAAGCTCCATAAAATATAGTTTTCCCTCATTAGAATATTCTAAACTTAACATGAGACAGGCAAAAAAGCATTTAAAAAGTACATATACAATAATAGGAGAAAAAAAGAAGTTTTTAAAAGAAGTACATTTTAGGTGTGTAACTCTTTTCATGTTTCTTTTCCATGCATAATTCAAATGCAAGGGAAAATAAGAGTAGAGTGGAAAAGGGAGCAGGTGATAGGTGAGGCAGTTTGGCAGGTGAGTGATAAAGAAGGACAGGATGGAACCCCCTTATCTCCCAGCCAACAACATTCAAGCCTTTCCAGTTACTCTGTGTACTGGACCCGGTTCTACCAAATCCATATATTGTTAAAAAGTGAGAGAAAATGGAAAGTTTGCAGAAGGCAAAAGGAAGTATGATATTTTCTTTCATTTTAGTTTGTTTTTATAGTAAGAAAAAAACCTTACCTCTATTTTTTTCAATACATCTGCAGCATTAGTGAGTGAAGCACCTTTTCCTGTATCTTTCACCTTTTTGGATTTTGGACCTGCTGAAGTAAAACCAGTTAACACATTTTTCTATAACAGAAACCGTGTATTACATTTCTTTGCCTTTTCATATGCTAACAGTGGTTATGTCATACCCAGCAGTTACATCATTTACAAACTGAATTAATTTTATTAAAGAATTAAAAAAATTAGCACACCTCACCAATTTTCCATGGTGAGGAGTAATCATAATCCTTTAATAGGATACTTTCTAATTCTGCACACAGGTATCTTTTTACTAGTACTGAAAATCTGTACTGGCAGTTAATGTCATTAAAGCCAGAATTGCTAGTGTTATTTCAGGTAGAAGAACCAGAGGGCCAGTGAAAGGTTCTCACACATGTATTTTCTGCACTGGCTTCCTATTCACTGATCAGAGTGCTTTATTTTGACTAGTGTAATTTTACCAGCTTTGGAAAATAAAAACAAGCATAGAAAAAATATGCATTTGCCAATGGTTAAAGAGATGAGAAAGAGGTTATATTCAGAGCAACAAAACTTTATCTTTGGAATGGAGATTTAAATGGTTAAACTGAACACACCTATCGTGTGTCTCTATGTGTGTATTTATCTGCTGGTTCATCTGTATTCTTTATCATATTCTTTATTATACAATAAACTGGTAAGTATGAGTAAATATCGCCCTAAGTTCCGTGAGCTGTTCTGGCAAACCAGATCCAAGGAGAGGAGGGTCGTGGGAACCTTCAATTTGTAGTCAAGTCAGACAGAACTTGTGGGTAGGTAACCTGGGGACCTACTGTTCGTGATTGGCATTTGAAGTGGGAAGCAGTCTTTTGGGATTGAGTCTTTAACTTGTGGGGCCTGTTACTCCAGTTAGTGTCAGAATTGAACTAAAGTGTAAATTACCCAGCTGGTGTTGCAGAGAATTGCTTAGGTGGGAAAAGGTCCACACATCTGGTGTCAGAAGTGTTGTGAATATGGTAGTAGTATGAGAGTAAAGGAGAAACACACAGCAGGAGTGTTTTTCCTACAGACTGTTATCCAAAATATACAAAGAACTCTTAAAACTCAACAGTAAAAACACAGAATACCCAATTAAAAAAACTGGGTCAAAGACCTTAATAGACATCTTGCCATACAAGATATACAAATGCAAGTGAGAAAATAAAAAGATGCTCCACATCATTTGTCAACAGGGAAATGCAAATTAAAACAGTAATAAGACACCACTACACACCTACTAGGTCAAAATCTAGAACACTGACAACACCAAATGCTGACAAAGATGTGGAGCAATAGGAACTCTCATTCATTGCTGGTGGGAATGCAAAATGGTACAGCCACTTTGGAAGACAGTCTGGTCGTTTCTTACAAAACTAACCATACTCTATTATATAGCAATTATGCTCATTGGTATTTACTCAAAGGAGCTGAGAACTTGCGTCTCCACAAAAATGGATGTGTATAACAGCTTTATCATAATTGCCAAAACTTGGAAGCAACCTTTCATTCAGTAGGTAAATGGATAAACTGCAGTATATCTAGACAATGGAATACTAGTCACTGCTAACAAGAAAGAGTTTTCAAGACATGAAAAACTGGAGAAACTTACATGCATATTACTAAGTAGAAGAAGCCAATATAAAAAGGCTACCTACTTTATGCTTCCAACTATATCACATTCTGGAAAAGACAAAACTGTGGAGACAGTAAAAAGAGCAAGGAATGCCAGGGATAAGGAGAAGGAAGCGATAAATAGGCAGAGCACAGAGGATTTTTAGGGCAGTGAAACTATTCTGTATGATACCATAATAATGGATACATGTCATTTACTTTTGTCAAAACCCACAGAATGTACAATATGAAGAGTGAACCCTAATATAAACTATGGATTCTGTATAGTAATATTGTAACAATGTAGGTTTGTTGACTGCAACAAAGATATTCTGGTGGGTAACATTTATAATGGGGGAGGCTATGCATGTGTGGGGGCAGGAAGTATATGGGAAATCTCTGTACTTATTGCTCAATTTTGCTGTGAACCTAAAACTGCTCTAAAAAATAAAATCCATTAAAAAGCAAAAAAAAAAACAAAAACAAAAAGAAAAAACAGGGCCTGAAAAAAATGAAAAGGGTAAAGGGGACATTTCTTCTCTACTAGTTGCTAATCCCGTTGTTGTTAATTTTTCTGCTTTCTTGTTTTTTTCTTTCTTTATTCTTTATAGCAAAATTCCCCAAAGACTCATCTATGTTGCCTGTTTCCTTTTCCTAAACTCCCATTTACTGTTTAACCCATTCCAATCTGGATTCCACATCTACAGATCTTTTAAAAAACTCTCACTGAGGTCAACAATGATCAACATGTTAAAAATTAGTTTACATTTTCCCATCTTGATCCTATTTGACTTAGAAGCATTGTTTAACCTCCTTTAACACTGTTGACCACCTTCTGAACGCTCTCAAATTCTGTGTACTTTTACCTCTGAAACTACACTCTCTTCAGGTACTCCCTGTTCTATCTCCTCTCTTTGCTGACTCAATCTCTTCTACCAGCCCATTACATTTTGGCATTCCCCCAAGTTTGGGGTTAGGCTCTCATCTCTTCTAATTTTCTAATTTCACACTGGACAATCATCTTTCTCACAGTCTCAATTATAGGATCTATGCAGGTGACCAGCATTTCCATTTTGAGGTCCATCCCCCTCTACTCAACAACATAGTATTCAATATTTCTATTTGTATATTTCAAAGGAAATTTAAGTACCACCTGTGAACTGAACTCATGACTTTCCGTCACAGGCTTGGTCTTCCTCCAATACCCCTACCCAATCACATCCTCATAAACTCCTACTCATCCTTCAGCCTGGACTCCGATTCCATTTCCTCAAAGAATCCTTCCCTGACCTCCCAGTGAGGACAGTGTTTTTGTTTAACGCTTATATTCTCTATGACTGTAAGCTTCATGAGGTCAAGGATTATTTCCTTACTGTTCACTGTTTTATTCCTCTTGGCACAGTACCCAGCAATAGCAAATGCTCAATAACTACTTAAACAGTGGAATTATGAAAAGAACAATACAATGGGAACTTTTACTTTGGTTTTTGATGTACAACATAAAGTTCTATGTTACCAGTTCCCAAGTTTTACCAGTTATGAATGCCTTAGTTAAAAACTTAAAATATACCAAATATAACCATTAAAAACATTTCAAAAATGCAAATGAAAATGTCTACATAACTGAAAAGTTTTTCCTAGGACATCAGAATTCCATAATTCAAGAAAGGGAAAATAACTAAACAAAAAAAACAAAGCAAAAATAAGCAACAAAGAGCTTTACCAAAACAATCAAAATGTGAAACATTTTGCAAAAGCACCCAGAACACTGAATGGAACTTCAGGTTGACAATTCCATATTAGGTACATTTGAGCAATTACCTTTTCCTATCTGGATTATTATTAGTCAATGTACCTTTTTTGCACTTTTTCTTTGGCATCATCTCTCTTGGGAGTCTTCTCCAATCTGTGTGTATGAGAGAAGAAATACAAACATTGCAGTTTCCTTTAAGAATTAGTAGCACTGGACATAACTATTTACAGGACATGACAGTTGCTCAAGCAATGAAAATAAAATTTCTTAATGTCTAACTGGATTAGGAAGACTTAGCCTGGGAATCAAAATATTTTCTACCATGAAGAATAAAATTCATTAGAATAGCTTTGAAATAGTGCTATTAAATTTCTACAACATTCTTTCAGCAGCTATATCGTATTTATATGATCAATTTTAAATACAGAGATTTTCATAACAAGAATGATAATGTAGGAAAATATTTATGGGCATTAAAATCTATTCATGATATATTATTGAATAAAGAGTTTCTAAAGCAATATGTATAGAATCTCATTAAAAAATAAATCTAACATAAAATACTTTTACATATATAACACAAATATTTCATATATTTTTATGCACATATGTTTGTGCAGAGAAAGCTCTAGTGGGAAACACACTATTGTAGTAATTCTTTGTGGGTGTTAAGATTGCAGCTGTTTTTCTTAAGTCTTATTTATTATTTGACTACGATGTGTTTTGTAAGTTTTCTGTAGTTGTTATGCACTTATGTAATAAAGGATTTTTCTTTCAAAAGTTAAGATATGTGACTATAATCCGAACACATGCAAAATTAAATTATTTTAATAATTATCTGAAAACTTTATAATCTAAAATATATATAACTGTGGAAAAGCAAATTTCCTCCAATAAATTATTTTGCCACATTAGCTTAAAATTTCTCTAATTTGTCATTTCATTCATTTTTAAGTGTGGAGTTAATCAGAAAAATAAAGCAACATAAAAATGGATTAAAAAAAACTGCCTGCCAATAAAACTCAGCATGTTTTGTAGAATTCACATTTACATCTCAAGCTCTTTTACCAAAAATGATAAATTTTGCTTTGAATATATTTGTTTTAATAAACAACTCATAGATGATTATGAGAAAGTATATAAAAAGAATCACTTAGGAGATGAATATTTATGAAATGGAGCAAATGAGAGATCTAGGACAGCATTTTCAGGAGGACCCACTCTTATCAATGTTCAACCCTGAAAAGAGAAAGCACTGCAACCAGTGAAGGCAGTGATGCTGTAAATGCCATTTATGCTTTTACACAAAGGCAGTTTCCATAAAGCACCAAGGACAGAGGTCAATGGAAAGTGAGTTGAAACAAGGAGATACGGGTTCTTGTAGTACTGTCCAAGTCACTTTATTTCTATGGCAACTGTTTTTTATCTGCAAAATGAATAAGCTAGATGAGAGGTCTGTAGCCTCTTCCACCGTGTTTGTATCCAAGGCAAATACGTAAATGTTGAAAAAAAAAATCTCTCTTAAATATCGTTCTGTTGGAAAAGCATATTAGCAACTAAAAATAGTCTATTTCTGCTTGAAAGAAAGGAATATCCTTACGACTAGACTTGTTTTCTCCTCAAAAGCTGTAGAATCACTCTGGAGCACAGAAATGAGTACTACTGGTACTACAGATTAAAGTTGTGATTGTGGCAAATGAAAACAGAAACCCCAAATGGGTTTGGTAAGTCTTCCTTTATAAAACAAGTATATTAAGAACTTCTACAAGAACACTTCAACTCTTCCTTGTTACAGTATACAAATCTTAGTTTTCAAAATATATACATTCCTAAATAATTATGGGAAAAGAACCAGATCATTATTTTTCTATGGTGAAAATAGAAAATTTGTCCAAACAATATGGGGCACAGAAATAGCCTGTAAAAATTATTTAAACATTTTGTTTTATGATTACCTGGTATCCACTCTTCTTTGTACAACTTCATGTATCTTTTGCTGTATCTTTCAATATCTAAAGAAAATGAAAAAAGGGTGTTCATTAGAAAAATCAAGAATAAACCTGCATTTAAGCTATTTCTTTAAAATAACAGAAAAAAAACATCTTTCATTTCACATACAGGGAGTTTCCTACATTTGTACACAATGCGTTCTGAACACACACTGAAAAGTTCAATGAGCATTAACCATGTTTAAAGAAGTGGCAAGCAGCAACTGGGTACGAATGGCTGGACGAGCAGAGACCTAAATTATAATTATGGTTCTTGGAATCAGACAACCTGACTCTGAGAATATTCACAAAAGCTCTGAGCCAGGTCAGAAAGGCACTACCTACAAGGGTAGGGAGGTCTATGTGGCATCTCCTATTTTCTTCTTGTGACACTGGCCTGCAGCTCCCCATCTTTAAACCTTATGTCTGGAATCTATTAGGTACCTAAGTGGACATGGAAGGCTGTTTGCTTAGTACACACATTCAGTTAGCCTTCTCAATGAGCTACTTTTCACAACCCACTGGAGAGGATGGGCAAAGGGGCAACAGGCAAGGCTGAAATTGATGGAGCATGGATGAACCATGTCACAGCTGACGTGGAAGGCTGTTAGGAAGAACTCTGCAGGGACCTTCTGAACTTGCCAAAAACAGGAGAGCCACAAATGTACCTCTTGCTTCTGCTTTGCCCCCTTTGCCCCAAGATACTCTTGACAAGGGCCCAAACCCTTCTCAGCAGCATAAGATGGCCAGCATGTCATTAGGCAGTAGCTTGAAGCCATGGTTCATCTTAAAATGTGGGTTAGAGGTAGAGCTACTAAAAGATGACAGTGGTAACAAAGATGAAAAATAAAAATCAAGGCCCAAATATGTATTGATTTTTTTCCAAATAGTAAAATGTTTCCAAATAATACTAAGACCATGGTTTTAGACAAAGATAAATAAAATAAATAGTAGATTGGAGACCAAGAGATCAAGGTTTTCTAGGTATTTAACTGTTTGACTTCAATCTTACTCTCAAGTTTTTCATCTGTAAAGAGAGGTCAGCACAGATGAGAGATTCCCAGCATTTTCATTTCATAATTTTCTCCAAAACAGATTACATATCTTGAAAAAAATGTAACTCTTAGTATACTAAGAAAAATAGTTATTACCATTTACTATTTGGGTCCAATGAGCCACTCTTTATATTTTTAAGTTACTTTCAAATAACTTACAGAAGAACAAGAGATACTGAAAACCAACTACTGGAACCCAATTACAAAGAGGCAAATAACTTGAATAGACATTTCCTAAAGATAAACATGGGCAAAAAGCATAAAAGATGCTCTACATATTAGCCAACAGTAACAAGCCTTGGCGAGGATGTGGAAAAAGTGGAGCCCTCATACATTTTTGGTAATGTAAAATGGTGCAACCACTTTGGAAAACAGTTTGGCAGTTCCTCAGAATGTTAAATATATACTAGATATATACCCAGTAGAGATGACATATGCTCATACCAAAACATGAATGTTCATAAAAGTATTGTTCATGATGACCCCAAAGTGAAGCTTATCCAATGCCTATCACCTGATGGATGGATAAAGACAATGTGTTATACATAAACAATGGAATACTACTCAGTCACAAAAGGGAATGAAGTACTGATACATGCTGTACCATGGATGAACCCTGAAAACATGCTCAGTGAAAAAAGCAGCAAGAGGACACATATTATGAGTCCATTTATATGAAATGTTCAAAGCAGACAAAACACTAGAGACCAAGCAGGTTAGCAGCTGCCATGGCCTGGGTGGAGGGGAGTTGGGGAGCGATACTAATGGTATTGGGTTTCTCTTCAGGATTATTAAAAGATTTAAGTTAGTAATGCTGTTTGCACAGTTCTGTGACTACACTAACACCCACTGATTAAAAGTGAATTTTACATATGTGAATTTTATCTCAAGCAGTTATTTAAAAAGAAAAATTACTGGAAATTTTAATAAGAAATTTAGTAAACTCAAATTTATATTACATTATTTTCCTGGTTTTGAAGGTAAACTTTTCCAAAATGGGCAACATCCTTTGAATGCAGCTAACTGTGCATAAAACGTGCATTTTAGGTTTGTCATGCACAAACCTTGAATATATGCATTTCATATATCTTGATGCCAGATTTCAAATACATCTTTAGTAAGTTCTAGCTTATTACTTCGAGTTCTTCTTCTAACACTTGCAACATCCAAATGATTCTAGATTACAAATACATTTTTAATAGGTTTTCCAATTCTTCTTGTACTTGCATCATCAAAATGTGATACTTTAAAAAACTTTGATGGACCACACATTTGTTGAAGAGGTTAACCCAGCCATTGTTTTGGTTTATAATTGCAAAACATTTTTATTATTAAATTCATAACTACAAATTAACAGCATCTATCTAATAAATTCTTTCATTTCTACATAATCTACTTCTTTTGAAATATTTTTGTTTTGTTTTTGCCTTCAGCATTTGTCCACTTACAAATTACATCAAAAAATTTTGGTACAAAAATATCATAAAAAAATAAAATACATGGTCATATGTCATTTTAGCAAGGAGGCTGTTCCAAGCTCTTATCACAAAATACACAATACTTCCTTTTTATCCTTAGAGATATATCACTCATTCATTGGTTCTTGAGTTCAAGAAAATTTCATCTAAGACAATGTCATCTGAAGAGAGCCTGGAGATTTTGCTTAAACAATTTCACCATCAACAACGACCAGAGAACTGCTATCTGTCTCTTTGAATTCCTCTTCTGATCTGTCCAGTAATTGTGAAACATCTTCCTTTGTCAATTTTCTTCTCTTTGCCATCATGGGCAGAAAATGAAAAATTTTGAATTCTCAACTGTATTCTAGGAAAGCTAAAACAAAAACAAAACAAATACAGACAAGAGTCTCTCCAGACTTCTTTTATATCATCTTAGAAATTAATGCAATACTTTGGATAACACAATAGGAAAACTGAAGGATGTTACAGTGATGGTTTATTTTAATGCTATTCCATCTTTCTCTGCACTTTCATTTTTCCACTTTTTTATAGTTTTTTTTTTCAGCATATTGGGGAAAAATTGATGTCTGATGAAACAGTATCTATGATGATGAAACAGCAAATGTTTAAAGATGCAGGAAAAATAAGATCAAGAAGATTCCAAATACATTTTAGATTTATAAAAGGGAGCAAAAGGCTGAGATGGTAATGGGCTAAGATAAAATTAGATTTTTTTCTTTTTAAAAGTAAATTCTTCTTGTTCTTAGGTAGATCGCCATGAAAGAATAAAATTTATAATTATCAATCATTACATATGACAGGAACTGCTTAAAATAAGATCTCATGGATCCTGATGGTATATCAAGAATTAATAAACCAAACTCCATTTATTAAATTATAGATCCGGCGACCATGTTGCAGGTGAATATATAATTTTCATTAAGCTTCTGAAGTTTTGAAAATGGTTTACAGAACCAGCACCACTGTCACTCCTGTTTCTACTTCAGAGGATCCCAGTAGTTCAGTAGCCTGGGCTGGGAACCACTGGACTTGATGCTCAATGTTTCCTGGCAGCTAAAATATATTAAAATAATATTCACTGGTGTTTTTTCTTAATTATTAAAATAAAAAATTTCACTGTGAAGATAATACCAATCATTCTTATAATTCTACTTGAAACCATCATAAACAAACCATGAAGACATCACAACACAAAATATGTTTATTCTGTGCCATCAGTTTGTGACAAATCTCAATGCCCTGAGCCACCAGCTACTTGATTATCAGGAAGTCTTGAGATCTGTGACCCTATTTGTTTGCCCTAGTCTCTAGTGATTTAGTTCTTAATGTTAGTCTGTAAGTCTCTCTTTCTTAAAGCACACAAGTGGTGCGTGAGTGATGGAAGAAGGCTAGAGAAGGTGCAACACTACCTAGAATGTGGCTCCCGCTGACACTTAATGTACTTCTGCTCAGTCTGGACAATTCTTTTTCATTCATGGCGTATATATTATATAAGTACATGTATATACACATGCATATATATACAATGTATATTAGATTAATCTGTAAACACTCATGTATGTCTATGTTAATATTTTAACCTGTAAACACGTATGTAAAAATTTAACCTGTAAAAACTCAACTATATCTTTTGTAAAATACATCAGGGAAGAGAAGTGAAGACTTCAAGGAGAATGTGCTTTTATCAATGTGGAAAATTCTAGAATACAAGTCTTCTGAAATACAAAAATTTTCTTCTGAAAGTAATAGAAGCAAAAGTTTCCTTATATTTTTAAATACTTTATTATTCTGTTCTCAAAGATAAAGAGTTCCCTGATACAAGTACAAGCCAACCACTCCTAGAAACCAGCAGCAAAATTGTGTTCTTAATATCCTGGTTTAAAAGATTCACATATATGCTTTAATGATGTGACATAGTTTTAAATTAAACACGTCTTTAGTAACAACCACATTTAGTTAAGTAAATCTGTCACATAATCTACAGAAAAGACAATTTTAAAAAGACTAAAGTATACCCTACACTATGATTTTTCTAATAAGAATACTTAGTTCATTTAGTCTTACTTTGTTACATTTTAAAATGAGAGCTTTAATTTCATTTTTGAACTCAAATAAAAGCATGCAACATAATCATTAAGTAAAAAGAATTGGTTTATTTTGGAAGTAAAAATATCTTATCAAACCATTATATGACTTCACGTAGCACATTGAAAAAGATCAAGTTACTTGTCTAAAATGCTTCTTATAATTACAAGCACATGTAATATTACTATATAAGACTTCCTTTCTGACTCTCAGCCAATGCTAAGTCTTTTAGAGGGAAAATGGAATGCACTTTTAATACTAATGGAATGAAATCATACTATGTGAATTTCTCATGTTTTAATGATGCTATTTTGAGAACTCAAGGATGATATTGATCTAATTTTCAACACTGAAGTACAGAAACTAAAAATCAATATAGTTCTACCATGCTAAATAAATATTCAGGAATGGGTTCCCTTCCTCTAAAAACACTTCTCACTTTCAGTCTGAAACTGTCAAGCCTTTTCCAACTGTAATTTCTCCTCTGTACTTGGCATAACCAGGAAGTATATGTTTTATGTTTTATATTTTATATTATATCTGATATATAAATGGTAAGCCAAAATATAGTCAAGATGTAAAAAAAAAGTAATCAAAATATTAAATTATCAAAGAACTGCATTTATATATATATACACATATATATGTATGAGCAAAAAACTAGAAACAACCTTAAACCTAACAGCAAAGAACTAGTTACAATTAATAGTGCTATATCCATACAATGGAATACCACAGTCATTAATATTTTCTAAGGAAGGGTATGTAAAAATGCTAATAATATGCTATTGAGTAAAAAAAGAAGATACAAAGTAATAGGAATGCAATTTTATAAAAAGGATACACATCCAGAAGAAAAAAGTCTGTAATATATAATATAGTAGTAATAATAGTTCTCTAGACAGCATTATTGGTGATCTTTACTTTTTAAATTTTTCATAATTTTCACTGAACATATGAAACTTTAATTGTGAAAGTTAATTATAGAAATAAAATATTGAAAAGTCTTAAATATATTTTCTGTTAAATTAACATTAGAATGCTTTTTTGGGTTTTTGATAACTTCTGATTGAACTGAATCCATCAGCATTAAATGATCATATATCTTGTGCCAAAACATTATTTTATGTATACACATTGAACCACATAATCAGAGTCTAATACCCACCTTGTTTTTCTTTAGGTGTCTCTATAAAATAAGGCAGTCTTTTCATAGTTTCTCTTATCTCCTGTTTCAAGGCCAGCATATAATCTTCACCCTCTCCTGTTTTCAGTGGCACTGGTTTATAATCTGTATCCTGTTTAAGACACAGTTTTTAAAAATAAATTAAATATTTAAATATCCCTTTTGTCTCTATTTTGAAAAATGTCAGTTTTATTGAAAAATTACATTTTACAGTTACTCAGTTTTACAAGCAACTCAAAATATATTGAGCTTTTATAATATATTTGTCCTTTTAGCCCATTTCCAATTTTCCCCTTTTTTAGAGGTAGGAAAGATGCTTAATTTTCCTACTGGCATGCCAATAATATTTGCCATGCCAATTTCCTACTGACCATGCCAATAATAACTTTGTTATATAGTCTGCTGACAGTGATTCCGTATTTTAAAAATCAAGGCACTGAAATGAGAGCAAATGCTAAAGACTGCTTAACAGTGGCAGTGGTACTGGCAGGACTAGGAGCATTAAAAAAAAACAGCAGCTACTATATAGCAAGTGTTTACTATAACTGGGATATACTCAATATTTAACATCCATGATTTCATTTACCATATCATCAATATTTCCCCATTTACAGTGAAGAAATTGAGAGACATGAACAATCTGTAAGCCCATAGAACATGTTAATGACAAAGCAGGAGCCTGGACTTACATCTTCAGTTTTTAAAAATCACACACACACATATACACGTATATGTGTGTATATACATAAAATATATATCTTCATGAAAAAGTGGATCCTCAGGATACATAGTAAAGACATTTCTGGTTTCAGAGACTAAGTACATGGTAGGTTTTCAAGTTTCACTTCAAATTTACTCATTCATTCTACAATTACTCATGGAGTGTCCACTATAAGCCAGACATGGTTAGAAAACAGAAGATGGCAAGAGGAACTAGTCCAAGTTTGTGTGGAACTTACTAGGGAAGAAAAACACAACTACTAAGTAAACAAATGAGGTAATAAATTATTCAGATAATGATAAATGACATAAAAAATGAAGCTTGGTAATGGAAAGAGTGACTGACAGTGTACACGGAGGTTGGAGGTGGCTGGTCTAGACAACAAGCAGATGTGACCTCTCAGAGAAGTCATGTTTGAGCAGAGATCTCAACAAAATTAGGAAATCATCCAGGCCAGACTTGGGGAACAGATGGGTCCAGCCAGGGAAACCAGCAGAGGAAAACATTTAAAGAAACAAGGAGGCCAGGATGGCTAAGGAAAGAGAAGGCAAGTGGTAGGGAAAGGATTAGAGCAACATCAGAAAAGTCACATCACACACACTGCCTGTTAGCTAGTAGTAAGGAATTTCAATTTTATTCCAAGTGTAAAACAGCATGCACTAATATTCCCAATGTTTAGAAGTAATCTCACACGTGGAGAGGAGCTTGTTTTAAGAAATCAACAAAAGTGACATTATACCTATGTATGAGATATTTATCTTTCTTTTTCGTTTGTACTGAATGTCAGAAAGGTAAAATATCAAGAACAAAAGGTAGAGACTCCCAATGTGAGACATTTATATCCCCAGATAATATTTCTTCAGGATCCTCTACTTACATAAATCTTTCAAAAAAGGACTTTTCCTTTTGAAATAGGGAAAAGATTCCTGAATTGAAGAGTACCTGGTTATTTATGACTTTTTCATTTTGTATAGTGTGCACAGGCACATCTGGAAATGTAAGCTACATTTTGAGCCAAGCACAAAGCAAAAGCATTAGATTAAACATTATGTCAACTAAGCTGCATTAAATTTAAAAGCAATGCTAAATGTAGTAGAACACATATTTTGAGAAAGAGTAATAAAATTTAAATTGACTTAAACAGAACAGGGAAATAAAAAAAGTTGTTCGGTGGGAAAAAAGACCATACTAGGCAGTAAAATTAAATTCTATAGATACAAGAAGAGAAGAAAATTATTAAGTGTAAGTCTGGTAGACTGGGCAATGATGACTTGGTAAAACCTAATCTGACTTAAAAATATTATTTTGATATTAGAATATATCAACAACAGCAATAGAAATGAAAGCATTGAGAAAAAATTTATCTTAGTTGACATAGTACTGAGTATATTCATGGAAAGGTATATACGATTTTGTTTTCTGTATTTTAAGAAAGCACTCTGAAAATTAGAAATGTTCAGGGAAGAACAGTAGCAATATTTAAATTAAAGGTAAGTGAAACACATCCACTTTCTTACAATGGAGGATGTCATACTAGTATTGTATATTCAAGTCTTATATAGACTTGTTTTCTCTGAAACATGAAAAAAAAGAGTGAGAATTTCCATTAATGTACTTACAGGAAATAGTGGTGGTGGTTTTAATACTACATCAGGTAACTTTTCTCCTCTACTAAATCCAACTGCCTCAATATTAAAAGTATAAGCAGCACGTCCTCTTCCTTTATTCCCAGCCATCAGAACTGCTGTACCCAGAAAAATGGACAAATTCTGAAAGACATCATATGAAAAATGAAACCAACATTTTAAAGTAAAGTATAAAATTCCACCCCTTATGTAGAACAGCTGATTTAAAAGACTTTTGGAAAGCAAAACTAGTAAAAAAATAAACACGGTTTTTGTCTTTCTCTGCCTGGATTATTTCACTAGGCATGATATGCTCTAGGTCTCTCCACACTGCTGCAAATGGCAAAATTTCCATCTTTCTTTGACTGAGTAACATTCCATTGTAGATATGTACCACATCTTTGTCCATTCATCTTTCAATGGGTGCTTGGGTTGCTTCCACATCTTGGCTGTTGTAAATAATGCTACAGTGAATATAGTTGAGCCTGTATCACTTCCAATTAGTGATTTTGTTTTCTTTCAGTAGATTCCCAGAAGTGGAATTGCTGAGTCATTTGGTATTTCTATTTTTAGTTTTTTGAGGAATCTCCATACTGTTCTCCACAGTGGCTGGACCAAATAACATTCCCACCAACAGTATAGGAGGGTTCCCTTGTCTCCGTATTCTTGTCAGCACTTGTTATTTTTGTCTTTTGGGTAGTACCCATTATGATTAGTGTGTGGTGACATCTCATTGTAGTTTTGATGTGCATTTCCCTGATGATTAGTCATGTGGAGCATCTTTTCATTGTACTATTGACCATCTGTATGTCTTCTCTGGGAAAATGCCTATTTTCTCAGTTGGGTTATTTGTATTTTTGATGTTGATTATAAAGTGATTCCCAAACCCCTCACATTTAGTCATGTTTCACAGGTGAGATGATGATAGCCACTCCCTCACCCAGGTCCTAGGTGAAGGGCTGCTGCCCTGACCACTCCGTAGCAAACTGATACAAATTCTCTCCATCACTCTATGATTTGGCAAAAAGATGTAAGAAGTGTGGACAAAGAAAGGTGGGGGTAATGAAGAGAGTACAACTTGAAACTATATCATACATTCTTCACATTTTTAAATCTTTTATTTATCCTAGAATTTGAGTGTTAGAAAAGATTGGATCCTTGAGATCTAGTCCAATTTCCTCCTTTTAGAAATGGGAACAGGCTTAGTAAAACTCTGAAGTCTATCCAAACAAAAAAAAATTTTTTTAAGTTTAGAGGAAAACATCTAAAATAGTTCAATTAAAATTAAGGTAAACCTGTACTCTCTTCAACTTTGGGGACAGTAGAGATGTCACATAATCAAGTCCTGTACTGAACCTCTGTATTATCCGAAAACATGCTTACACTATGACGTGAGAACTGAGCCAGCAGTGTTACCAATGGGATTCCTACCCCTGGGCTCCTTCACTACAATTCTGCATTTGACTGTAGTAACATGATGATTAGAATGCATGTTTTTTAAACCTTTTTTCTCACTGATAATAGTATTATTCAAACCTGTGAGCCCAAGAAAGCATTAATAAATCCTCCCATACCTCTTACTGATTCCTTTCCCTTTTTTTCCTTACCACTTAGTGAAAAAATAAGGTACAATACTTCTATGACTTTAAGGCACATGCAAATTACCTAGTTATCTTGTTAAAATGCAGATTCTTATTCAGTTGGCCAAGGACAGGGACTGAGGATTTGCATTTCTTAACAAACTTTCTGGATATATCAATGCTGCTGGTTTGCAGACTGCACTTTGAGAGTAACAAGGCTGTACATTTCCCCATATTCTGGATTTGAGCAATTGCATACATGAGATGCGGTTTAACACATTCCCCTATCTCTGTTTCTTCTGTAAACAGGTAGACAAGAGGCCTACTCAAATTTGGGTTTGATTTTTTGCAAGACTGCTTAGAAGAGATGCTCTGATTTTCCTGCTGCATCATACCAGGATGCACGCGAAGTCTCTCAGTGACGTTCTCTGGTGGTCAGTGCGTTCAGATGCTGTTAGTATGTACTTTATCCAGTATAAAGTTCCCCATCAGTTTTTACCTAATTATTTTATCAACCATTGATGATTGTAGCCTAGATATAATGTGGTGACATAAAATTATATCCTTCTTTCTGTACTTATTAACTGGAATTCTACCAGGAATCAATTCCCTTCACCCACTATTTAGTCACTATGAAACACAATTCATAAAAGAAAGGTACCTTTTTTTAATAACCAAGCTCATCCCATCTATTCACATTAAAAGGGAAGGAAAATATCCAAATGGCCTTATTTCAATGCTGAGTCCCTGAAGCATGTGCTGAGCCTACAGAAAGCAGTGTCCCAAGTATGAAAAGTGCCAAGCAGAAAGGCTTAGACCTTCCCTCTAGGAAATGGATGTGAGCCCAAGTAGACCCAGCAGACATGGTGGACACCACCAGGCTGAATTCCAGGCTGAGATCTGCCATTAACTAAAGATTAAGAGTAATTTTAGGTAACATCTCCCAAGTTTGCCGGATCATGAGAATTACCCAGAGGACTTCTTAAACATACAGAGTCCCAAGCAATCCTCATGTCCTCAAACCTACTACCTCAGAGTCTTTGGAGGAGAGCACTGGGAATTAATTTGGAAAACTCATCCCCAAAGAGTATATCAGCTACCATTGCTCAATGGAATATCCCTAGAGAAAACTCTGCTGTCTCTAAACATCCATATCTATCAAACAACTGATATAATTAGGCGAATATATTGTATTGGCAGAAAAATCAATCCAAGCTCTTGAGACACCCGTAATAATTACACGGAATTCTGGCCTACAAAATCATCTCTTTTTAGTTTGATTACCTTTAAGTCAGTTCTCCTCGTGAAGAAGCTCTTAAATTCAATTTCTTCTCTTGCAGAGCTGAGAGGTAGTCCCTGGACTCTGGTAACTACTCCAGGGAAAGATGGCTCTTAAGTAAGGCCTAAGCATTATTCTCTGAAATCCTTTTAATTGACTCAACCACTGTCTCACTTCTTTTTCAGCCTGCCAGACTTCTTGAACGAAGGCTTTTTTATATCAGCTTGCCCCATTTCCTCATTCCTTCAAATCTTCCTCTACTTCATGTGAGCCACTATCACTGAGTCATTCATTTAACCAATGATCAGCATTCCAGGTACCATGGCAGGACCCAGAGATCACTGAACAAAACCAGGTCACTGCCCACAGGGCATGCATTTCAGTGGATGAAAGAATAGAAACAGTAAACAAGTAAGTGTGTGACATAATATATATTCTTGTAGGCTGAATTGTGTCCTCCCCGAAATAGGTTGAAATGCTAACCCCTGTGAATGTGACTTTCCCTATTTGGAAATAAAGTCCTTGCAGATGTAATTAAATTAGGATGAGGTCATACCACATTAGGGTGAGCCCTCTTCTGATGCCTGCTGTCCTCCTAAGGAGGAGATTTGAACAGAGACAGAGACACATATGCACAGGGAAAACACCCTAGGAAGATGAGGGCAGAGAATGAAATGCTGCAGCTACAAGCCTCAAAATCAATACAGCTGTGAAGAAAAAAAATCATGGTAAGAGGATAGAGAAAAAGAAAGGGATATGGAAGTGACTCATTCACACAAGCAAGTTTTTCCATAGAGGATAAATGTGAGCAGTGTGCTGGACAAGGCAAGTGAGCCAGAAGATGGAGGGCTGGGGTGGAGATGGCTGCAGAGAAAGGGACAGCAGGGCAGAGGAGGAAACCACAAGTCGGGAGCGTCTGAGGAACAGGAAGCTCACGTAGCTGGCGAGGAGCAAGGAGTAGGGAGAGGCTGATGGAGGCAGAGCTCGTGGAGCCTGTGTGAGCTGTGGTAAAGGGTTTCGGCTTTTTTACTTGTGATGGGAACCATGTGCAATGCTGAAATGTAAAGGTCCCAGAGGTCCCAGTGGACAAAGATCCACTGGCCTTTGTCCTTGCTTATGCTCTTGGGTTTCCAAAGCACACTGTTCATTATTGCCTCCTCCCTTTTGAAATGCTCTCTTCCCAAGGCTTTATTAAAACTCTAGATTCTATTCCATTGCCCATTTTTTTGGTCTATTTCTCTCCGTAAACCCCTTAAGTATGCACTTCCTTGAGGTTCCATCTTTGGTTTTCTGTTCTTTTTTTAATCTTCAGAAAGTACACCCACTCTCAAGGTTTGATGAGCTCTCCCTCACCATTAACTTCAGCACTGACCCTTGTCCTGAGTTTCAGTCCATGTTTTTACTCCCAAGAGGATAGTTGGACAGCACCTGAGACTTAAAATACTGAGATCATCTTCCCCCCACACTAATTAGCTTGCCTTTCATGTATAAATGTCCCTATTTTAATCCACGGTATGTTATTTTCCCTGTCACTAACATTTGAAGATTTGGAGTGAGTCAGAATTGATTCCTCATTTGATTCCACCCCTCCTATCAAATCAATCACCTAGTTCTTCCTTCAAAATGTTCCTTCATTTCCATTTCTTCTACCATAATCCAGCTCAGCTCTTTTCCATCTCAGTTTTGAGTGACTGCAAATTTAAAGGTATCCCTTGTTTTCCTGTTACTATTTTAATTTATTCTCCCACATTATTCACCTTCAAGCATAGTTCTAATGATCGTACCACTCCACTCATCTTCTCTTTTGGCTACAGAATTAAATCCAACTCCTTACCCATATATTCAGAGCCCGTTTAAGATGTGTGCACCTATCCCCTGGCTCACTGTTCTGTAATCATGTCATGACTACCATTTCTCCATTGCAGCCTACTCCCTCTTCCTGCCTGTCTGGCTGCATCCCTTTTCACCTTAAGATCCAGTTTAAGTCCCTCAACATCCACAACAGTTATTTAACCCCATCTTGCTCTTGAAAAGATACCCCTGTTAAAATAAATGGATTTTTAAAAATCGAGGTGATGCACGTTGCTCCACCTTCAAGTGTGGAAACAATATAGCCAATGCACCATACGGGAAATGGACTCTTTCTAAAGGGAAAGAGTTTCACTTATGTTTTTTGTTTATTTCTTCTATAAGACTAACAGTAGCGATTTTATATGCCCCACTGTCTAGCATAGTGCTCTCTATATAGCAACAGCTCCACATTTAATGTTAAACTTCCTTCCTTCTTCCTTCCTTCCTTCCGTTTTTTCTTTCTTTCTTCTTTAACGTGATTTCATGAGTAAATCTACTCCCAGAAGTACAATTTAATCAGCCTGCAAAGTTTTGTTTTTTGTTTTAATTTCTAGAACTATAAAGTTTGGGTGTTGGATGTAGGTTGGAATCATCAGGAGTGTTAAAAACAACTTAGGCCTCACCCCAATGAAATCAGAATCTTTGGAGGTAAGATTTAGGTATTAGGACTTTTTAAAAGCACCCTGGAGATTCCAATGTGTAGACTAAATTAAGAAATGCTGTTCCAGATTAAACTTCGATTTTATGGAAGAGGAAAGTGAGGCTCTAAATGGTTAATGACTGCCCAGATACACAATTCTTAACAAAGACAAGACTGGGTTAAAGCCTCAGATACCCTTCTATTGTCCTTTCATCTATATTTCACAGCCTGAAACACACTTCTAGACCAGTTGAAGACCTTTTTAATTCTATGGATGCTTTTAATATTTACAATGAAGTGAATTAGTAATAGCAAAATTCGACTGAATTTAAACATGTAAAATCAGAAGTATCACCCCTCCATTTTGGGATGTCTTCTGAAAATTCTTATTCAGAATTGTTCTGAGATGATTTGATGGCTCAAGCATCCAAGAGCTGACATGCAAAAGCCCATACTAACCAACTATAAAAACAACTGTGTGGCAGAGACTGAGCTAGTTTCTGAAATTCCTCCTAACTCGAACATTTTATGAGTTATGATTGTGGCTTAAATGCATTGTCCTCCACATCTCACGCTGTCCCTTGCACAAATTGGCTAGCAGAATAAATGTACAAACAGATGTAAGCAGGCACAGAAGCTCAGAGAGCTACTGAAAGCCACGGCACAGTATCTTTCCTGATGAATGACACCTAAGTTGCCCCAATCAGAACCCAGAAGTCACGCTAACCTCCTCTGCATCTCCCTCCATCCCCTCATCTAATAGTAGAAGACTGTCAGCTCTGTGTCCTCCTTCACATGTTCACCCACCTTCACCTCTGCTTTAGTCCAGGCTTTCACCATCTCTTGCCTAGACCTCTAATACAGAATAAACTTCCCACAGCCAGACTTCCCTTTTCAATCCACTCTATAGTCATCTTTGTGGAACACAAATCTTGATGTGTCACTTACCTTAACTAACAAAGCTTTTGAGTCTTTCTGCCCCTTGCCTCATGCATCCCCCACTCCAGCCACTCCCAATTCTGCTACACGGCTCTTGCATTTGCCTTCCATATCCACCCAGTAGCCTCAGCATCATTTAAAATGCTATGCAGATGACACATCTCTGTGACCATTTCCTCTATCCTACATGGAGTAGGACTCTCCCTTTTCTGTTTCTCAAGCACTTCACTGCTTTTATTACCCTTTTAAAATCCATGTTGTAATCGTCAGTTCTTGCCTGTCTCCCCAGTAAACTCTTCAATTATCTATTCATCAAGTGTTTATTAAGCACCCTGTGTCAAACCATCTTCTGTGTATTGGGAATATAGGAGTGAAGAAAATAAAGTCTCTGTTCTCATGGAGCTCATAGTCTAGTATGCAAAATTGAAAAATACACACTTTTATAGAAACTGTCAGTTAGTGATCAGTGATATGAAGAAAAAGCAGAAAACAGGGGTGCTGTTGTGGGAAGGGTGGTTGAAGAAAGCCCGCCACATTTTGTAATATCCAAGCACAAACTTGACAGAAGCGAAGGCAAGAGCCATGCTGAGAACTAGGAAAGGAAATCCAAGGAAAACTGGGATGCGGACAGAGGGGTCTGTAAATGTGAAAGCCTCCTTGAATACTATTTACCTTCCCGTGCCCTATCACCAACCAGAGCAGAAGTATAATAAACATTGGGTGAATTATTGCGGAGATCATACGGCCTGGTAAGAACATCAATCCAATTTCCCTCCAGCGGCTCCCCTCTGCCTAGAGGACAAATACCCAAACTACAGAGAGCTCTGTACCTCCTACTGAGAATATCCTTACCAACAGTGGTCTTCTAAGGCTAGCTCAAATGCCACTCCTTAATCTCCTTAATTCCTTCCATCTGTATTCTTGTAACACTTAGTTTTTACTTCCTTTGCGATAAATATCCCAGTTGGTGCTTTATATGTGTGTACAGATATTATCTTCCCCCAAATTCTGGAGAACCCAGATCATGACTTTTATGTTACACAATTCTGTTCTTCACATACCATCTAGCTAATGAAGATAGCCGTGAACAGAGTGACTGAATAAATTCTAACTACATTGGGAAAATACTGAGAAAGGCTGCATCACCCCCCCCCCGACAAAAGGCTTCAGGATTATAGGGGAAGATGGTACACCCCTCCTTCTATGAAGGCTTATTAGTAGCTGCCACAAATAAGGGTTTTCATAATTACCTTTTATAATGCTGTCTCATGGGTCTCTATAATTTTTCCTGGCTGCGTAGGGAGGTTAGTCAAGTTCTCAAAGGAATTTTTCAAGACTAAATTGATATTTCAATAGCTGGGAGATGTAGGGTGAGATCAGGGACCTGGCATTAGCAGTGGGGGCGATGAGTTTGGCGAGGCCACACCCAGTCATTATCCACTTTTCTGTCCTCACAAGGTGCGGCAGGCTCCACCTTTCTTTTTGAGCGTTTTCTACCAACTTTCCTTGCTCTTCCACGAGTGGACAAACTAACCAAAAAAAAAGGGAGGGGGGTGTAGGGAAAGAAATATAGATTAAAGCTTTGTTAGCAACTCCTCTCTCCACGGTATAGAGTAGAAGGCCAACAGTTAAGAAAAAATACTGAATAGCCTGTCCTTAACAAGTCTGCGGCAATGACTCGTGCCTGAACCAATCACACAGCCCTCGGATTTGAATATCTACCATCAATAGGAGTATAAATTACCTTCTCATTGCAAACAGTCCCAGGAAATGCAGACTATGTAAAATCTGGAGACGACGATTAAAAGATTGTGAAGGGATTATGAGATGGGGAAGTAAAGCTCAGTCCAGCCCCTCAATCCAGAAGCGCCTTAATCAATCTCCCCCCTGATTTGCCCCACCGTCTCCATGTGCCCCTTTAACTCCCCTCTACCCTCTCCATCTCCTCCCAAGCCCTCAACTGCTTCCTCTGTTACCTGCTCACTAAGTCTCGAGGCTGGGGTAAAACTGTGCAGCCGAAGCGCCGGACAGCATGGAAAGGGTGCAAACAGAAGGTGCAGGCGCTAGAACGCCGGCTGCAGCTCAGGAGAAGAGTGCTCCGCCCTCCACGCGGCTTCTGAGCTCGGTTCCGAGCACTACCAGATAGCCCCGCCCAACCGCACTAGGTCCCGCCCACCCGCTAAGCCGCGCCCACCGGAGAGAGAGCCTTTTAGCCCTTGGCAGACGCCGTAGTCGTCCAACAGGCTTGAGCAGGTTCTGCACCGGCTGGAGAGAGCGCATCGCAGCGTGCAGCGAGGGGGCGGGCTTGTGCCTCTGGCGCCTAGATGCTTGCCTCTGCAGTCAGACCCCGGGGGTGGGAAAAGTGTCGCCTTCCCCAGTGTGTCCGCAGTTTGCTGCAGTAGCCCCTGCGTTGACGCTCCCTATCCTGCTGCTACAGAGGCTGCACTGCCCCAGCGCCCCGGTGCGGACAGAGCCGCCGCTCTCTCTGCGGACCTGGAGAGCGCGTGAGGGCACACACTCCGGGCAGCGTCTCCGTGCGTCCCCGTCTCCCCAGTTCACCTCCCGCGTGCCCCGCCCCTCCTCGCTCTACGCCTCCTCCTTGGCTGCGGGCCGACAGCTCCACACCGCCGCAGCGCCTCGCTTCTGGACAGCCTGCAGTTGGCACACAAGCCCACACCCACTCCGCCCGGCCGCAGCCCTGCCAAGCATGTCGGCGCTCGAGTGGTACGCTCACAAGTCCCTGGGCGACGGCATCTTCTGGATTCAGGAACGCTTCTATGAGTCGGGCAACCGAGCCAACATCTGGCTGGTACGTGGCTCGGAACAGGATGTGGTGATTGACACGGGCCTGGGGCTGCGAAGCCTCCCGGAGTACCTGTACTCCTCCGGCCTCTTGCAGGACCGCGGCGCCAAGGAGGACGCTGCGTGCAGGCCGCTGCTGGCCGTGGCCACACACGTGCACTTTGACCACTCCGGAGGCCTCTACCAGTTCGACCGGGTGGCCGTGCACCACGCCGAGGCCGAGGCATTGGCTCGCGGGGACAACTTTGAGACCGTGACCTGGCTGTCCGACAGTGAGGTGGTTCGGGCGCCCAGCCCTGGCTGGAGGGCCAGGCAGTTCCGAGTGCAGGCGGTGCAGCCCTCCCTCATCCTGCAGGATGGTAATGGGCCTTCCTGGGCGCGCGCGCTCTCATTAAGGGAGGGGACTGGGGAGAAACTGTCCGAGGAATGCATGTTGCAGACGTTCGTTTCTGTAAGGAAGCGTGTTTTGTCACATTGCAGAAACACCACTTAGGTTTCTCCTTTCCCTGAGTAAAATCCCGCTAAACTGGAGCCAAGGCCATCGCAGACTTCACTACCTTGTAACAATGCTGAGTACTGGAATGAAAGCCGGCCCCAACTCCCTAGTCCGTTTCCTGTGTAAGGTACAGTAGTAACACTTACAGAGGCTTGTGAGTAGGCATTTCCTGGCCTTTTTCCCCTGAACACCTATGTGATACTTCCAGGCGCTTTTCTAGCAAGGAGACTTTTAAGGAAAAATGCCTAACGGAGAGTGCATGTCATGTTCTATGCTTTTGAGAATTGCTGACTTCATCCACTGTCAGCGGTCACCGCCGAGTATGAGCAGGTACCACCTGTAGGCTTAGAAAGCCATTAGAAAGCAGTGATTCCAGTCGGCTTGTGCATCCTCATCTTCCAGATAGGTTTGTGTTCTTGATGTTGCCTCATCAAAAAGCTTGTCAGTGAACATATAAAGTGTATGTCAGAGGCGTACAGTAGAACAGATAATTTGGTCTGGTTGAAAGCAAGGCCTGACAAAGATTAATAAGAAGGTTATTTACAGTGATGGTGAAGTGCGTGGACTAATGTATAGGTAGTGTTGGGCCTCTGGCTCTGTGAAAGACAGGATGAGGATTAGAGAGAAACTAATGGAATAAAATGAAGTAGAATAGGGCCCCAACCCTCCCAATCTCATGCAGGCACTTAAATAATTAAGCAAATAAGCAACAGCAGCAGTATTTGTATATTAACTTCCTTTTTTCTTTTTAGAGTGTGTCTGTTGATTTCATTTTATCCTCACAACCTATTTGATGTAAGGCAGCTGACCCCTGATTAAATGGCTTGCCTAGAGTCTGCAGAGCAAGATTTAGGACAAGAGCTAGGATTTGAACCAAGGCAGAGTAGATCAAGGCATGCAGATTGTACATAAATCCTATTTCATAAATATATTATGGTAATTCTGAGTAGGATGTGAAACCTCCTTCACTCCTTTCTATCTTAAAGCCTCTAAAGAAGTAGAAAAATCCAATTCCTGCAGTACAATAACGCTCACTTTATGACTGATCCATATGAAATAATTATTTTACAAAAATTAGTTTATCTTACAGATAAGATCTTGATCACCTGAGATATAAAAAATAGAAAGCAATATTCCATACCTTATACCTCATCCGAAAAGTTTTTCATTAAAATTTTAAATATAAAGATAAAAGAAAAATACTGGGTTAGATGAGAGTCTTACATTACTTGACAATTTGAGATGATTACTGCATTTCTTGATGAAATTAATACTTCTAGAGGTAGGGTTTCCATGCATTTGGTGGGTGTTCAGACTAAATTTAGTTCAGACTAAATTAATTCTGGCATTCTGACCAAAAAATGTTGACATTAGTGTTTAAGATATATTCAAATTGTCTAAAAAAATGACTTCTGATTTATTTACTTTTGCTCCTGTGCCAGCAATAGGATATTTAATGGTGAAACAATGATAGGAATTACTTTTCTATAGGTGAAGCATCCAAGCAGGCCTGAATATCATGCCTGAGGTTTCATAGCCAGTTTGGAAAAAAGCTAGGACTAGAATCCTAAATCCCAGTTGATGAAAGAATGAGAGCATTTTAGAACTGTAAGGGGCCTGCAAACTACCTGTATGGTGCTTTAAGCCTTTGAATGTGTGAAAAGAAACCTTAATATTTACCAGACACTTTGAAGTTGATAATGCTGTGTTAAATTAGAAGTTGTTTTTCATTAGGAGCTAGATGCCTCATTTTCTCAAATAGTGTCTAATATTCCCTTTTCTCATTAATGTTAATTTTCTTTCTCTTCAGAATGGTGTGGCTTGCTAACTTACTGTTCTCATAATCCAGATGCCTGGAAGGAGACATAAAATATTTATATTAAAAATTCATACACACATGAACAGAACAGTTTTGTACACACATGAATAACATACCAAAACACTTAAAGTCTTCATTGGTTAGAACATAAGGAAGCTGATGTTACTAGTTTACTACATTTCATTTAGTGAATTGACAGTTGCCTGTCATGAAGAAGCATAAATCTGTGCACTGTATCACTAACCCAAAAGCTGACTTGTAAATGAGGGTCAAGGAGGACAAGGAGAGATCATTATCTAGTGCATCATCTTTGATGGAAAAACAACTCCCCTTACTAATAGTGAAATAGTATTGTCCTACAAGGAGAGAGCAGTCAACCTTAGATTGTTATAGTACATTCTTATTGAATGGGCATATGTCATTTTGCCTGTTTCTCACAATTTTCAAGTGATAGGAAGTATAAGCATTTTGGCCCATTATGCAAGTTTAAACAGTCTTCTAAGAGATACCAAAATATTATAGCAGTTGTTTCTTGTGGACTTGGATTATTTAAGGAGGTTAAAAACAAAAAATGGATTCCAAAAAGATAGCAGATGAACAAACATCTAATGTGATTCCCTACCCACATTCCACTAGTATAAAGGGACTGAGGTTTGTCTGTTTTAAGTATAAATCCACATTGATTGAAGGACTGTTTCAGATGCTAGAGAGTAAATGTGTGACTGAGTTAACAGTTTTATTCTGTGCTAGCAATGGGAAATTAAGAGCTAATCCAGTTTGTACTCTAGGAGCCATAAAAGTCTCAGGAATTAGTAGTACCTGGTACATTAATGGAGGCAAAGGGAGAATACTAAAATAAGTAGAATTAGTTAGAAGCCATTTACAAAGCTGTTAAAATTCTAGAACCCTTTTCCCTAAGTGAATGCCCATATAGTCAGTTTGTTTTCTGGGAAGAGTAAAACCTAAGGGTCTCATGATTGAGGGATACTAAGTACTGTTGAGCTCAGGGGTTCAGTATGCAAAATAGCAGGAATAGCAGTGTGCAGATATAATATATATATTCTTTACTAGTTTCCCAGAAGGATGAGAGCCAGGCCTATATGCCCCAGGTAGGAAATTGGAAGAATTTTATCTGAGAAATCTGCCGAGCCCTAGAGGAAAGACGAAGATGCTGATCCTTAAGGAGTCCTTGGTTTGATCTCTCTACATTGAAACCTGGGTCACTAGGCCCTGTGCATGTGCTTCAGGCAGCCTTTTAATTCCCTACTCTTAAATGGGCTACCAAGCATTATAATGAAAAATATGAGAAAAATCCTCTTAACATGAGATCAGGTGCTAAAACAGCATTAAGTAACTCAAGAGGAAAGGACTGTCATTAATATCAGCAGGGGATAACAGAAGCTATTGCATTCAAGATATCCAAGAGACAATAGGATGCTTTAAAAATAAGCAACAGAGAAAAATATCTGCATATATACACACACACACAAGAGCTCTTAGAATTTAAAATATCCAATGTTACTTACTAAAAAGTCTGGAAGATAAAATTGAAAAGCTTACAAAGAGCAGATAGGCAAAGTGAAAACTAGGAAAGAACCTGTAGAGGTCCAGTTTGGAAAATCCAATGTGAGACTCATAAGAGCACAGATAGAATAGAGAAAGTGGAGGAAAAGAAAGTACAATAGAGATAATTCAAGAAAATATCCCACAATTAAGGCATGTAAATTTACAGACTGAAAGAACCCAGAGTTTCCAGCACAATGGAGAAAATATATCTAATCTAAGGCACATTATTGTAAAATTCAGAATACTGGGATCAAGCGTCCAGAATTTAAACAAAAAGGTCACCTGCACAGATCAAAATGGTTTTGGAGCTAGAAAAGAGGAGCTATACCTTATTTGAATAAAACTGAATTCCAGCTTGAATTCTTTATCCTTTATCCATCTGACTAATAATCAAGTTCTTAAAAAATTATTTCCCACATGCTGTTACTTAGAAGCTCTAAGGTATTCCTTTATCCTATTTACTCCCTTCAAAACAAGGGAGTAAACCAAGAGGAAAACAGGAATCTACAAGAGAAAGTTGAAAGGAAGCATCAGGATAATGGCAAAGGATGACCCTCTGACAACTGTGGTACCCCGGCATAGAGAGCTCTAGATTGGTGCAGTTGAATCATCATTACTCTTTTGAAGAGAGAGGATGAAAAATGTATACATGTGTGGTGATGGTAGGTGGACAGTGAGAAGTAAAGAGAGCTAAAAATCCTTATAATTCATAGTAGAAGTCAACATAACATCTAAAACTTAAAACCAAGAAATGCTATTACATGCATGAAATCAGTACAGTTTATGTAATTGATAAGTCAAGAAATACAGTATAAACATTATTTAGAGATTACTACATCTAGTAGAGGCAAATAAAAAAGAAATAGCTGAAATTGTTAAAAGTGATTGACTCTTGGGAGGAGGATTGGAGATAGTGCCAGAATAGGGCAAGTATTTTTACTTATATTTAAGCCCTTCTTGAATATTCTGCTTTATACGTACACACACACACACACACACACACACACACACATATATGAAAAAAAAAAAATTTTTTTTTTAATTAAAATGAAAAATAAAAGATGTGGGATGCCAAGGTGGAAAAAGGTATTTGAGAAGCCAAGACAGTTCTAGTATGGCTGGAATCTGACAGCTGTCTCAGAGCTTAGAAGGTAGTATGTGTGTGTATGTATCAAATATTTATTTAAATATGGATATATTTCATAGGCAGATCTGTTGCTGATAAGGGAGGTATTGATGAAATTATATGTGTGAACATTATAAGCTTATGGGAGGCATTTATAAAGCTCCAGGGTAATGGCAGATGTAATGATATTAAGCTAGTATACCCTTAAAATTACTTACAGTTGGTATTTGTTTTGATAGGAGAGTGCTTATGCCTTATCTCTTGATAAATATTTTGAATATCATCCGGATATAACCAAAGATCAATAAGACTGTGTCCCTGCATATTACATTCTCTTTACATCTTTTTTTGGAATTGAACTTCTCTAACTTCCCTCCTTTCTGTACATTTACTAAAACAATCCGTGTCCAACAGCTGTACTTTTAAATCCATTCAGTTATAATTTCTTTATCTTACCTGCCAATCATACAGTAAATGGCAGTGGTTTGTGATCCCAAAGGCACCTTAATTATCCTGTCAAGAAATCTGGCCCCTTATGACTGGAATGCAGGGAATGTCGGGAGTATCTGACTCCATCTTAATAAACTAATTGAATTCAAGACAAGACCAGGATAATCCCTGCTCCCACCTCTGACCCCAGTTATTTGTTTTGTGTTACTATAATTTTGTTTTTATGAAAACTTTCTACAAAATGCAGTTGTATACTATATGTAGTCTTTTATGTATGTTTTCTTTCATTTGGCATGATGTTTTGGAGATTCATCCATGTTGTTATATCTATTAGTAATTCGTTCCTTTCTGTTAATGAGAAATAATCCATTTGTAGATATAGCATTTTATCTATTCACATGTTGAAGGAAATTTAAATCTTTCAAGTTCAGGGGTGTTATGAATAAGGCTGCTGCTAATTTTTGCATGTAAGTCTTGGATGCATGTTTTTATTTCCTTTGGTGGATACCTAGGAATCAAGTCCTGGGTCTTATGGTGACTTTACATTAATTTTTTAAGAATATGTCAACTGTTTTCCAAAGTAGTTACACCATTTTACATTCCAAACTGCAGTGTATAATGGTTTTAGTTTCTCTCCATGTTTGTCAGTGTTTCATTTTGTCACTCCTTTGGACATTAGCCATTCTGCTGAGTGTGTAGTGGTATTTCATTGTGGTTTAATTTGCATTTTCCTAATGACTAATGATGACAATCATCTTTTCAGGTATTTATTTACTATTCAAATATATTTTTTATTAAACAGCCTGTTAAAGTCTTTTCTTCTTTTAAAAATAAATTTTTGTTTTCATTATTGAGTTGTAAGAGTTCTTTTTATATTCTGAATTCAAGTCCTTTATCAGATATGTTTTGTACATGTTTTCTCCCAGTGTGTAACCTACCTTTTCATTTTTTTAATGGTGTCTGTTGAAGCAAAATAATTCAAAACTTGGGTGAAGTCCAACATTTTTCCTTATGTTTTATGCTTTTGTGTCATATCTAAGAACTCTATGTCTAGCCCAAAATGAAAGGTTTTCTCCTATTTGTAATCTAGACGCTCACACATTTAGATTTCTGATCCATTTTGAGTTAATTTTTGTTAATATTTTGAAGTTGAGAAGTTCTTCTTTGTATATGGATATCCAAAGTGCCCCAGTCCAATTTGTTGAGAAGATATCCTTTTAACCATTGAATTGCCTTGGATGAATCCTTTGTCAAAAATCCATTGGCTATATATATGAGTGTCTCCTTTTGGACTTTATTTTCTTCCACTGAATGTATCTATTATTTATTTAGCCAACACCCTACTGTCTTATTTTTAACTTTATTATATTTCTTGAAGTTATGTCATGTAAGTCCTACAACTTTTTACCTCTTTTTCAAAAGTTTAGCTATTCTAGATTGTTTGCATTTCCATATAAGTTTTTTAAAATTTTTTATTAAGGTATTATTGCTATGCACTCTTATGAAGGTTTCACGTGAAAAAACAATGTGGTTACTCATTCACCCATATTATCGAGTTCCCCCAAATACCCCATTGCAGTCACTGTCCATCAGTGGAGTAAGATGCCACAGAATCACTATTTATACCTTCTCTGAGCTACACTGTCTTCCCCATGATCCCCCATACCATGTGTACTAAACATAATGCCCCTCAATTCCCTTCTCCCTCCCTTTCCCCCCACCCTACCATACCCTTCCCCTTTGGTAACTGCTAGTCCCTTCTTGGAGTCTGTGAGTCTGCTGCTGTTTTGGTCCTTCAGTTTGACTTGGCTGTTATATACCACAAATGCGGGAAATCAGTTGTTACTTGTCTCTCTCCACCTGGCTTATTTCACTGAGCATAATATCCTCCAGCTCCATACATGTTGTTGCAAATGGTAGGATTTGTTTGTTTCTTATGGCTGAATAGTATTTCATTGTGTATATGTACCACATCTTTATCCATTCATCTACTGATGGACACTTAGGTTGCTTCCATATCTTGGCTATTGTAAATAGTGCTGCAATAAACATAGGGGTGCATACGTCTTTTTAAATCTGAGATTCAAATTATATTCTTTGGGTAAATTCCTAGGAGGGAATTTCCGGGTCAAATGGTATTTCTATTTTTAGTTTTTTGAAGTACCTCCATATTGCTTTCCACAATGGTTGAACTAGCTTACATTCCCACCAGCAGTGTAGGAGGGTTCCCCTTTCTCCGGCATCCTTGCTAACATTTGTTGCTCTTAGTCTTTTTGATACTGGCCAACCTAACTGGTGTGAGGTGGTAACTCATTGTGGTTTTTATTTGCATTTCCCTGATGATTAGTGATGTGGAGTATCTTTTCATGTGCCTGTTGGCCATCTGAATTTCTTTTTTGGAGAATTGTCTGTTCATATGCTCCACCCATTTTTTTAATCAGGTTATTTGCGTTTTGGGTGTTGAGGCATGTGAGTTCTTTATATAATTTGAATGTTGACTCCTTGTCAGATAAAGTCATTTACAAATATTTCTCCCATACTGTAGGACACCTTCTTGTTCTGTTGATGATGCCCTTTGCTGTACATAAGCTTTTTAGTTTGATGTAATCCCATGTGTTTATTTTTGCTTTTGTTTCCCTTGCTCGAGGAGATGCATTCAGGAAAAAGTTGCTCATGATTATATTCAGGAGATGTTTGCCTATGTTGTCTTCTAAGAGTTTTATGGTTTCATGACTTGCATTCAGATCTTTGATCCACTTCAAGTTTACTTTTGTGTATGGGGTTAGACTATAATCCAGTTTCATTCCCTTGCATGTAGCTGTCCAGTTTTGCCAACATCAGCTGTTGAAGAGGCTGTCATTTCTCCAGTATATGTCCATGGCTCCTTTATCGTATATTAATTGACCATATATGCTTAGATTTATATCTGGGCTCTCTAGTCTGTTCTATTGGTGTATGGGTCTGTTCTTGTGCCAGTACCAAATTGTCTTGATTACTGTGGCATTTGTAGTAGAGCTTGAAGTTGGGGAGCATAATCCCCCTGGCATTATTCTTCCTTCTCAGGATTGCTTTGGCTATTTGGGATCTGTTGTGGTTCCATGTGAATTTTAGAATGATTTGCTCTAGGTCGTTGAAGAATGCTGTTGGTATTTTGATAGGGATTGCATTGAATCTGTAGATTGGTTTACGCAGGATGGCTATTTTGACCATATTAATTCTTCCTATCCATGAGCATGGGATGTATTTCCATTTATTGGTATCTTCTTTAATTTCTCTCATAAGTGTCTTTTAGTTTTCAGAGTATAGGTCTTTCACTTCCTTGGTTAGGTTTATTCCTCGATATTTTATTGTTTTTGATGCAATTGTGAATGGAATTGTTTTCCTAATTTCTCTTTCTGCTAGTTCATCGTTAGGGTATAGGAATGCAACCAATTTCTGTGTGTTAATTTTGTATCCTGCAACTTTGCTGAATTCAGATATTAGCTCTAGTAGTTTTGAAGTGGATTCTTTAGGGTTTTTTATGTACAATATCATGTCATCTGCAAACAGTGACAGTTTAACTTCTTCTTTACCAATCTGGATGCCTTTTATTTCTTTGTTTTGTCTGATTGCCATGACGAAGACCTCCAGAACTATGTTGAATAAAAGTGGAAAGAGTGGGCATTCTTGTCTTCTTCCCGATCTTAAACGAAAGGCTTTCAGCTTCTCACTGTTAAGTATGATGTTGGCTGTGGGTTTGTCATATATGACCTTTATTATGTTAAGGTACTTGCCCTCTATACCCATTTTGTTGAGAGTTTTTATCATGAATGGATGTTGAATTTTGTTGAATGCTTTTTCAGCATCTCTGGAGTTGATCATGTGGTTTTTGTCCTTCTTTTTGTTGATGTGGGGATGATGTTGATGGATTTTAGAATGTTGTACCATCCTTGCATCCCTGGGATGAATCCCACGTGATCATGATGGATGATCTTTTTGATGTATTTTGAATTCAGTTTGCTAGTATTTTGTTGAGTATTTTTGCATCTATGTTGATCAGGGATATTGGTCTGTAATTTTCTTTTTTTGTGGGGTCTTTGCCTGGTTTTGGTATTAGAGTGATTTTGGAAGTATTCCCACTTCCTCTACTCTTTGGAAAACTTTAAGGAGGATGGGTATTAGGTCTTCACTAAATGTTTGATAAAATTCAGCATTGAGAACATGTGGTCCAGGGGTTTTGTTCTTAGGTAGGTTTTTGATTAACAGCTCAATTTTATAGCTAGTAATTGGTCTGTTCAGATTTTCTGTTTCTGTCTGGGTTAGCCTTGGAAGGTTGTATTTTTCTAGAAAGTTGTCCAGTTTGTTAACATATAATTTTTCATAGTATTCTCTCATAATTCTGTGTATTTCTGTGGTGTCCATAGTGATTTTTCCTTTCTCATTTCTGATTCTGTTTATGTTTGTAGACTCTGTTTTTTTTTTATAAGTCTGGCTAGGGGTTTATCTATTTTGTTTATTTTCTCAAAGAACCAGATCCTGCTCTCATTGATTCATTGTTTTATTCCTCTCAATTTTATTTATTTCTGTTCTAATGTTTATTATGTCCCTCCTTCTGCTGACTTTGGGCCTCTTTTGTTCTTCTGTTTCTAGTTTCGTTAATTGTGATTTTAGACTGTTCATGTGGGATTGTTCTTCTTTCCTAAGGTAGGCCTGTATTGCAATATACTTCCCTCTCAGCACGGCCTTCGCTACATCCCACAGATTTTGCAGTGTTGCATTTTGTTGTCATTTGTCTCCATATATTGCTTGATCTTTGTTTTTATTTGGTCATTGATCCATTGATTATTTGGGAGCATATTGTTAAGCCTCCATGTGTTTGTGGGATTTTTCATTTTCTTTGCATAATTTATTTCTAGGTTCATACTTTTGTGGTCTGAGAAACTGGTTGGTACAATTTCAGTCTTTTTGAATTTACTGAGGCTCTTTTTGTGGCCTAGTATATGATCTATTCTCAAAAATGTTCCAGGTGCTCTTGAGAATGTGTATCCTGCCACTTTTGGGTGTAGAGTTCTGTAGATGTCTGTTCAGTCTATCTGTTCTAATTTGTTGTTCAGTGCCCCTGTCTCCTTACTTATTTTCTGTCTGGTTGATCTGTCTTTTGGTGTGAGTGGAGTCTCACTCCAAAGGAGTTGAAGTCTCCTAGAATGAATGCATTGCATTCTATTTCCCCTTTAATTCTGTTAGTATTTGTTTCATATATGTAGGTGTTCCTGTGTTGGACGCATAGATATTTTTAATGGTTATATACTCTTGTTGGATTGACCCCTTTATCATTATGTAATGTCCTTCTTTGTCTCTTGTGACTTTCTTTGTTTTGAAGTCTATTTTGTATTATACAGGTACTGTAACTCCTGCTTTTTTCTCCCTATTGTTTGCAACTTTCTTACTATCTAAGAGTCTAAGTTGACCTACTGAATATGCTATTACAAACAGAATCTAAAGATTGTCTCTTTTTTATCCACCTCTTCCTTTTTCTTTCTCCTCCATTCTTTATATATTAGGTATCATATTCTGTACTCTTTGTCTATCCCTTGACTGACTTTGGGGGTAGTTGATTTAATTTTGCATTTGCTTAGTAATAAACTGTTCTACTTTCTTTTCTGCGGTTTTATTACCTCTAGTGACAGCTATTTAGCCTTAGGAACACATCCATCTATAGCAGTCTCTCCAAAATACACTGTAGAGATGGTTTCTGGGAGGTAAATTCTCTCTGCTTTTGCTTATCTGGAATTGTTTAATCCCTCCTTCAGATTTAAAAGATAATCTTGCTGGATAGAGTATTCTTGGTTTGAGGCCCTTCTGCATCATTGCATTAAATACATCATGCCACTCCTTCTGGCCTGTAAGGTTTCTGCTAAGAAGTCTGATGATAGCCTGTTGGGCTCTCCTTTGTATGTGATCTTTTTTCTCTTTGACTGCTTTTAATAGTCTGTCCTTATCCTTGATCTTTGCCATTTTTTTTAGTATATGTCTTGGTGTTGTCTTCCTTGGGTCCCTTGTGTTGGGAGATCTGTGCATCTCCATGGCTTGAGAGACTATCTCCTTCCCCAGATTGGGGAAGTTTTCAGCAATTACCTCCTCAAAGACACTTTTCATCCCTTTTTCTCTCTCTTCTTCTTCTGGTACCCCTATAATACAAATATTGTTCCTTTCGGATTGATCGCACAGTTCTCTCAATATTCTTTCATGCCTAGAGATCCTTTTTTCCCACTGTACCTCAGCTTCTTTGTATTCCTCTTCTCTAATTTCTATTTCACTTACTGTGTCCTCTACTTCATCTAATCTGCTTTTAAAACCTTCCATTGTATTCCGTAGTGATTGGATTTCAGACCGGCATTCATTCCTGAGCTCTTGAATATTTTTCTGTACCTCCATGAGCATGTTTATGATTTTTATTTTGAAATGCCTTTCAGGAAGATTGACAAGACCTGTTTTACTTGATCCTTTTTCAGGTGTTTGAGAGATTTTTGTTTGAAACAGGTTCCTTTGGCATTTCATGTTTGTATGTGATGCCCTGTAGTGCCCAGAAACTCTGCTCTCTGGAACTGCTCAGCCCCTGGTGTGATGTCAGGGGTCATGCTGGCACCTGGCAGGAGGAAAGAGCTGTTTCCTGCTTCCCAGCTGTTATGCCTGTCTCCACTGCCAGAACCAGTGGGCTGAACAAATAGCTGTAAGCCTCTGCTTTGCATTTGTAGTTGCCATAGGCGGGGCTTCCCTCTGACTGGCCTGATGCCAGGGCAGGGGCTGCCTGTTTGCAAGCCAGGTGTGGGCTGGCCGGGAGAAATGTGCAGCAGGGCTGCATATCATGGTGTGGGGCCTTGAAGCTTCATATCCAGCCAGGGGGATCGAACTCCTGTGACTCCTTACAGATCCCAACCTGCTGGGCAGAGTAAGCCTGGACAATTTTGTCTACCTGTCCTTTTTCCTGAGCAAGCTCTGTGTAATCCTTGTCCCTTCAGCAGCTTTCTTGTTGTTAGGAAGTCTCTCAGACTGCCCTCCTTTCTTTTGTCCCAGAGCAGCCAGATGTGGATCCCTGTTTTCCACAAGCGGCTAGAATCTCAGTCTCTCCAGATATTTCATTCCACCTGTCTTAGCTTTCCAAACCCACTAATCAAAAGAGCACCATGCAATGTAGTTTCATGTTCAAAGAGCAGATCTCCAGGGTTAGGTGTTCAGCAGTCTCAGGCCTTCACTCCCTACCTGCTCCATTTCTCTTCCTTCCACCAGGGAGCTGGGGTGGGAGAAGGGCATGGGCCCCACGAGATCTCGGCTTTGGTATGTTACTTGAGGTCTGTTCTTTTCTCCAGGTGTATGCAGTCTGGCGCAGCCTTCTTTCCTGTTGCTTTTTCAGGATTAGTTGTATTAATTATATTTTCATATTATATGTGGTTTTAACAGGAGGCCTCTGTCTCACCTCTCACACTGCCATCTTTAATCCAATCTCTCCCATATAAATTTTAAAAGCATTGAATATTCTATTGCTACCAAAGTGCATGTCAATATTTTGATTGAGACTGTGTTGAATCTATAGATCTCCAGTGATCATTATAGTAGCCACTAGCTACATGTAGTTATCTAACTACAAATTTAAATTAGTTAAGATTAATTTAAATTAAAAAGTTATTTCTTCATTGGACTAGCCTTATTTCAAATGCCACTTGCCATAGGTAGCTAGTGGCTACTGTATGGAAAATGTTGATACATAGTATTTTGATACTCTAAGACAGTTTAATTAGATGTCACAGCTTTAGAAAAAATTGTATTTAATTACCATCTTAACAATTTTTGGTCTTTGGTCAATGGACAGCGCACATCTCTTCTTCTCCTGAGGTCTTTTAATTTCTCCTGAAAGGATTTTTATAGTTTTCAGTGTACAGATACAACTAAGCCTCTTTTGTTAAATTTTTTCTTGTTTTATTCTTTTTAATGCTATTGTGAATGGAACTTTTTAAATTCATTTTTTTGGTAGTTCATTGCTAGCATATAGAAATACAGTTTGTTTCTGTATGTTTATCTTGTACTCTGTGACATTGCTAAATTTGCTTTTTAAATTTTCTAGTGTTTTCTTACATTTCTTAGGATTTTCTACATATAAGACCTTGCCAGTGAAAAGACAGACTTACTTTGTTTCCAGTCTCTGTGACTTCACTCTTTTTTCTTGATTTATTGTGCTTGTTAGGATTTTTAGTACAATGTTGAGTAAAAGTGGTAAAAACAGACATCCTTGATTTGTTACCATCTTAGGAGGAAAGCATCTAGTGTTTCTATTCAGTGAGAGGTTAGCTGTAGGTTTTTCATAGATGCCCTTTATCAAGTTGAGGACCTTCCCTTTTATTCCTCGTTGCTGAAAGTTTTAATCACAAATAAAGGTTGCATATTTTCATGTGAATTTTCTGTATCTGTTGAGATGTTCAGATGGCTTTCTTTTTTATTTCATTAATATAATATACTCATTGATTTTCAGAAGTCAAACCAAGCTTAACATTTCTAGGATAAATCCCATTTGGTCATTATCCTATGTATAAACTGCTGTATTTAATTGCTAATATTTTGATAAGGATTTTAAGATTACGTTCATTAGGAGTATTGGTTTGTGGTTTTCTTCTTTTTTTACATTGTTTTGTCTGACTTTTGTTAGGGTAAAATTGAATTAGACAGTTTTTCCCTCCTCATCTATGTATTCTGAAAGTTTTTATGTAGGGCTGATATATTCCCTGTCTTAAGTGATTGATAGTCTTACCCAGTGAAGCTGTCTTTGAGCAAGGACTTTTCTTTGTGGGGAGATTAAAGTTATTAATCAATTTCTTTGCTTGATATAAGTTCATTTAGAGTTTCTATTTTTTCTTCCATCACTTTTGGTAACTTGTCTCTTTCTAAGAATTTGTGTTTCAACTGAGTTGTTAAGTTTGTTGGCTTAAAGTTGTTCATAACATTCCCTTATACTCCTTTTTAATTTCCCTAGGGTCTGCAATGGTGTTTCCTCTTTCATTCCTAATATTTGCAATTTGTTTTCTCAAATTTTTTATTTGTCTAGCCAGTGAGTATCAGAACTACTGATTTCTTTGAATTTCTCTATTGTTTTTGTTTCCTATTTCAGTTATTACTGGTCTGGCTTTTATTATTTCTTCCTTAATACTTATTTTATGTTTGATTTGTTCTTTTCCTAACTTAAGGTAGAAACTTTGGTTATTGATTTTAAACAGTTAATCCTTTGTGAGTAAGCATTTAAAGCAATAAACTTCTAAACATTGCTTTAGCTGCAGTTCATAAGTTTCAATCATTTTATTATTTTCATTCAGTTCAATTCTAGAGATTTTCTAATTTGTCTTATGATTTCTTCTTTGATCCATAAGTTGTGTAGAAGTATGATGTTTACTTTGCATGTATGTGGATAATTCCCACATTTATTTTTGTTATCAATTTCTAATTTAATTATGTTAGTAGTCAGATAACATACTTTGTATTTTGATCCTTTCACCTTTATTGCAACTTGAGTTATGGCCTAGCTGTACTGCCTGGTGAATATTCCATGTACAGTTGAAAAGAATGTATACTTCACTGTTTTGGGGTGAGGTGTTTTATATGTCAGTTAGTTCAAGTTGGTTGATAGTATTGTTCATGTCTTCTGTATATTTACTGATTTTCTATCTACTTGTATTAGGAATTATTCAGAGAGGGATATTGAAATCTCTAAATATAATTCTTAAACTGCTTATTCTTATTTCAATTCTGTCAGTTTTTATTTCATGAATTTGTAGTTTCTGTTTTAGATACATATGCATTTATAATTTTAATTTTTTAAGATATTGACCTAATATATAGCCTCATAAAAATAGTTATTTTCTCTAGTATTATTCTTTATTTTGTCTGATATTGATATAGCCACTCTAGTTCTCTTACCATTAATATTTATATGGTATAATTTTTTCAACCACTTTTTGACTCTGACTGTATAGGTCCTCTCTTGTAGACTGCACATATATCTTGCTTTTTAAAAATCTAATCTGGCAATCTCTGCTTTTGATTAGACTATTTGTGCCATACATAGTTAATGTAATTATCAAAATAGTTGTATTTAGGTCTGCTATTTTGTTATTTGTTGTCTATATCTCATTTCTTGTTTATCCCTTTCCCTCCTTTATTGTCTTCTCTTGAAGAAGTCCTGATTATTATACCATTTTAATTCCTCTATTAACTTTTTAAATTATATTTCTTTGATTTTTTTTCTGTGAGTGTTTGCATTATAGATTAACATGAAGGTTTTAACTTTATGATGATTTACTCAAGTTAGTACTGACTTAAATCAAGTAAAACAGCAATTTTTACTTACATGGTTCAATTTTCTGCTGATGTCAAATAACTGAGAAGAATATGAAATTTTACCCTACTTGAAAGATAGCAAGTTAGCCTGCCTCAGTTTAATGGTTTAATGGATTATGACAGGAAACAAGAGGTTCCTGGGTCAGAGACTAAGGGCAGTTTATTACTCACAGCAACAGCTATAGTCAGAATATTATCATTCATACCAATTGTTTAAGATGTAATTGCATCACCAGGATACTGGTACCATGGATGTTCTGAAAAAAGATTTATGGTCAAATAAGTTTGAGAAACTGTACAACCTATCTCCCTTATGTATCTCCATAATGAATAAAGCATATTAAAAACTGTAAGAAGCCTTGAAGAAAAGAAGCGACTTAATTTTCTTTTAAGGAAGATTTTCCAAAATTTCTTGACTACAGAATCTTCTTTATTTTTTCTTTTTTGTATCATAACAATCTGCAAAAACAGTGTTCCACATTACTTTCACAAACACTAGTCTAGGAAACAACAGAAATAAAATATGGTCAACTTATTTTTCAATCATCATTAAGAAATATGGTATTTTTGAAATAAAAAATATCATCCTTCCCAACCTCTTTGAAACCATTTAATGTTTTTCCCTTTTATTCTTTAAATGAAGTGAAGAATGCAATATGTTTATCTGTAAACTCTGTTTCCATTTGTAGGGGATGTGATCAACCTTGGTGACCGACAGCTCACTGTTATGCACATGCCTGGTCACTCCAGGGGCAGCATTTGTTTACATGACAAAGACCGAAAGATTCTCTTCAGTGGAGACGTCGTGTATGATGGATCACTGATTGATTGGCTCCCATACAGCAGGATAAGTGACTATGTTGGAACCTGTGAACGTCTGATAGAATTAGTGGACAGAGGTCTGGTAGAGAAAGTGCTTCCTGGGCACTTCAATACCTTTGGTGCTGAAAGGCTTTTTCGATTGGCTTCTAACTACATTTCAAAAGCTGGGCTATGTCACAAAGTTTCTACTTTTGCCATGCGCTCTCTTGCAAGTTTAGCTCTACGTGTAATGAATTCTAGGACCTCAGCCTAGTAATCTATACTGATAATCTATTTTGATTAATTCTGTAAATTAAACCAGTTCATTTTGTTGTATTTAAAATGATTAATAGTGAGCATTTCAGGAAGTGTTTTTTATACTACTGTTAAAGAAAAAAAGGTTGAGAAAGAATAAGCCAAAAAAAGGAAGTTCTTAGTTTAAATTTTTTTCTTCCAAAAAAGAAACTACTTAAATAAGCTTATAATTTGCCAAGCTGTCATCTTACAATATTTGCTCCAGAAATGACATAAAAATATATGGGGAAGAAAGGAGGCATTTTACAGTAAGAGAAAGAATTGCCCTTGCCTCCCGTTTGCCCTATTTTATTTCCTAAATGACCTAGAAAGAGGCATAAAGAGTTTTATGTTTATACTACAAATTCGATATTTTTAGTATATTATTTTAAAAATAAAGGTTCTTGGGTTTAAAATATATTATAACTCAATACAAGCATAAAAGTAACATATAGAATGACAGCTGAAACAATATGGTACAGAATTTTATGCTTTATTCTTAATGTAATTATAATGTGCATTGTGTTGTGTAATTTTACTTAAAAAAGGTACAATGAATTATGTTTATTGCAAAGCTTTAATATAAATTGCAGAATGCACCAGTAAAAAGCTACTGTATATTGTTGTTTATTATGTATATGTAATATTTTCAGTCATGAAAGTGAAATTCAGATGTCTGTAATCTAACTGCAAATTGTCAGATTTCTCAAAAGGACACTGTCAGGCAAACTTGAAAATATACACATTGAGAATAATTTTTTATTATATCCTATTTTAATATTAACAGCTACTATAACAAAATTTTTCTTGTTAAAGAACATCAGTATATGTGTCATATTTTATAGTATCAAAACTACTATAGAGATCTACAACATCCTGATATAAACCATTCTCTTATTTAACATATGTATGTACCACAGAAGATTTTTCAAATTACAAAATGTGCATTAGATATTGACTTAAAGTGAATTGCCTTTTTTATCCTGATTCACAACACCTATTCTTTGTCTTGAATATAAGTCTACATTTTATACTTACAGGTAAAGCGATCCCACTATTTAGTAAAATGCTTTGGTTTGGTACTTTTAATAGTTTATTTAAAAGCCTTTTGGAAGATTTCATAAATGTTTTATTAAACAGTTTATTCACTGCCTTTTTTATTATTGACATGTCCAAAACCAAACTGACATAGCTTTGGAAATCAGATTTTTTAGTGTTAAGAAGGTTTAGCAATTTTGATTTCCGAAGTTGTGAAACTTTTCCTACCCTACACCTACCCAGGTTCTTAGTCTTTTATTCTTTCAACATACATACACACATAACACACACACACACACACACACACACACCACATGCATACACAGTCACATACATACATGCGCAGCATTGTGCTAAACACTGTGGAAGCTTAAAATGTCAAAGAGACTACATCCTAGCTGGAAGTAGAAGACAAAGCATAAATAGTAATAATATATGTAATTTGAAGTTAATAGAAATTACACATGCATGTCAGGGACATAAATGGAGGTGTGTGAAGTTTGGTCAAGGAAAGGTTCCTGGAGGAGGGGTTTTTGAGTCAGATTTGGAAGGATGATTTGTTAGGTGGTCAGGACAGGAAACAAAAAGATCCAAGAAGAGGGATGGAAGCATTGCTGTCTAGGCTATTTCCGATGACATTAAATTTCTATTTAAATTTAATTTTCAGGAATCTTAGATCTTCCATAACCAAGTATTTAGTATGAGGAAAATGGGTTTGTGATTGTGTATATAAGAATCATCCTTAATGACAGAAGAGCTATACTGCCACATGCCACTGAGTGGACCTTTACTTAAAATTAGCAAAGATTAGCCATGATTGTTCAAACACATAATATCACAGGAGTTTCTCTGTGATAGTCATTGAAGGCAGTAGGTCTGTTTCAATTGATAGTGCAACATCAAGAATATAGATTTGGTTCAGGGCATCTACAATCACTTAATGAGCCTTAAATATAGCCATTATTTTTATATCAGCACAAAAGAAAACCAAAAGTCCTTAACCACTGACCATTTTATCATACTTTAGGACTTATTTTTTAATCAGGGTATATAGTAGGCACTAAGTTTTATTGAGAAATATTTAAATCTGATGAAGGCTTTCCTTACTTCTTAAAAGTGTGATTTTTTTCAAAACACGTTGATTTTAATTTTAAATTTCCAGAATTATTTTTGTTTTTCCAATTGTATCAAAACATAGACTGATATTTTGCTATTGCTTCAGTGTGAATAAATTGGGGAGTGGATCTATCATTCATTAGTGCCCATGCTATGCATTTTTAAATATGCATTACTTAACTTAATCCTGGCCCAGTGCCAAGAAGTAATTGACCAGCTTCACACAACACATATTTGGACTAAGTTGGTGATTGAGTACAGATCTGTCTGCCTCCCAAACTGTGCTCTTTCTCTTATACCTGCACAACAACAAAATTGGCCAAGTGTATTTTTCCTTTCCAAGATGCCATATGTGCCAACAATAAATCAACTGATGTTAAAGCATAATTATAGCATATTTTTTAAAAAGCTTTAAAAATATGTATTTTCATCCTGACAGTGACCCATGCTATAATTTATGGTTTTTGGAAATAATAGTATGTAAGCATAATTCAAAGTTGTCAAAATGTAATACATTTAGAAATAACATATTATTTATGTTGCTAACAGCAGTCTTTGGAAATTGATTTTCCTTATTTGGTGTTTTAACTGAACTCTAAAACAAAAATCTGTGTGCTATCCTGATATAGTTATACAAGTGATTATGTGTAGTTGTTCTTATATGGATAGTAATATGAATGTGACATGCAGAAACTGTTCTCATAATTTTCAGATAAGTGTAAGTAAACATTTGTGTCATAAATATTAAAGTGGACATTTTATTTCAGTCTATAATTGATTTTTTTATAGTGTTAGCAAATTCTCATTTAATTTCTTGCAAGGATGTTTCCTATATGAAGTGGTTTTGAAAAGCTTATGATAAATATTTGCCACAGATGTCAAGTCTGTGGGTAAGAGTAGAGAACCTAGAAAATACCCATAGAAGCTTTTAGTATTTAATAAATATGGCATTTCAAATCATTGGATGGACTATTCAGTATATATACCGATTGTTGATGTGGGGAAAAAGGCCCTTGTCATAATAAAAATAAATTCCAAATGGATTAAAGACCTGAATGTGAAAAACAGAACCATGTGTGTATTAAAAGAAAAATTTAAGTCATGTTTAAGATATTATGATAAGGAAGCTCTTAATATAGTAACAAAAAGCACATTATATTAAATTTTTAAATGTTTTAGAATACAAATGTCGCAAAGAAGGTTAAAAAAGAGAAAAATTAAAAGAAAATAATTCACAACTTATATAACAATTAAAAAAAATGTAAAGATGCCTACAAATCAGTAAGAAAAAGGTAAACAACTGTAAGGGAGGAAAGACATTTCATCTACCCTGCCTGGTTCTCTGACTGGGCCTAAGAATTAAACTTAACAAAAGACAGCTTAACAGGAGCAAAGCATACAAATTTTATTTGTTGTTCATCTTTATACATGTACATGGAGGGCTTCATATATAAAAAATAAAAACCCAAACATGTGGCTAGGTTTGAGAGTTTATCTACATACTAACAAAGGACAATAAATTATGGAGACTAACGAAAAAGAAGTTTGGGCTAGGATTGATAAATTGTGGGAAGGTGACTAGGAAATATGTGGAGGAAACTAATGAAAGACAAGTGTTATTTTTTAGTAGGTTTATTTATACAGATCAATCTTGATGGTGGCTCCTGAAAGGGTATCTTGCTGTCACCCTCCTTACCCAGGACGACTCAGGAGACACGGGCCCATGCAAGAGATTATATTATCTGAAAGAGAAAGTGGCTGCCCCCAGAGAGAGAGCAGGGGGACTGGGGGACAGAGAGCAGCAGCGCGGTGCAGAGAGCTGTGCCTTTTATTGTGGTGGATCCGCTTGGCCTATTGCCTTGGGGGAGGGTCGGGATGTTTAGAGATAAGGTGGGGTAAGCCCAGGCATGATTCTCACCGGCTTATGTGCTTGAGACCATGGGGTAGATGGAGGATAAATTACTATATTCTTATAACTCCCATCTCAGTGATATGTTCTCTTGCTGGTACAAGGAAGAGTAGCTGTCTCACAAATTTTATGCCCTCCTTAGGTAGAAAGGGGAAGTTCAGAGAGCCCTTCCTGTATCTTTTCTCAATTACCTTCAGCTCAATCAGTATGCCAAAGTGGCATGTTTTGGGGTGCCATATTCTCATCCCCTTTATTATTAGAAAAGATGGGTAAATTATATGAATAGGTTATTTACAGAAGAGGAAACAAATGAGGCAAATAAACAAAATTATGGTGAACCTAAGTAGTAATCGGGGAAATGCAAATTTAAATAATGAGATAGTTTTACTCTAACCAGATGGGGAAATTTTGAGAACACGGAGTGCTGGCAAGGGCAAGGGTGGTGCACTCAACGTCCGCTGTGCTGCTGGGATGTGAAGCGCTGTAGCCGTTTGAGGGGGAGGCAGCTTTGGAGAGTGATTTTGGCACATCGCTTTTGTGTTTACAATAGCAGGGGGAGCACACACCTTAACTTCACCTTTTTGAAACTCAGTAAAATGACATGAAATTCTTTATTTAAAATGGCATAAATGTACAAGAACATCAAGCATGGTAAAAGGGACAACAGCATCAACATTTTAGACCCTGAAACATTGATAGATGAGTGAAAACTGCTTTGGTAAACCCAAGAAAGCTAGCTGCAAACAGGAATGAGGAAAGCCAAGAAACAATCTTACAACACAACCCCCACTAAAAGGCTTAGAAATTCATAGTACCAGGTATCTCTAGGAATTGAGATAAAGGTCTTTTTTTATTCAAATTTTGTTTTCAATTTAGACCCCCAAATGCCTCCCTAATTCTACACAACTAAGCAATTTCCTCTCCCCCACTTCAGAAAAATCGGAGGTTAATTTAGATTTACCACAAAGTTAAGTAATATTTAGATTTAGGGCCTCACACCTGAGTGCGCCCCATCCAAGGCATTAGGGGGCAGGGGCAGGTGGTCCCAAGAAATGTGTTCAAGTGGCATTTTGTTGGTTTTACTTTGCAAAACTAAGTTATTTTTTATTTTTCCTCTCAAAGCCCCACATTTACTTAAATTTCAGATCTCATAAAACTGGAATCTGTTCCTGACTAGAGGATTGTTATAAGGGGAAGGTAAAACAGGATCTCTATATCAGGAAAATCAGAATATACTAGAAGTTCATACTCCGACTTCAATCTAGCTCAAAGAATGCTAGCAGCTAGAATTGCACTTTCCAGCCAGGAGACTGAAAGATCCTTTCCTTTGAAATTTTACACCCAGAAGACCTAATTATATTGAATTTGGGGGTCTTCAAGGAAAGGGCCTAATAAAATCACCCTACAATGCAGCCCATAGTTGCTGAGCCTCCCTGCCTCACCACTCTCCCACCTAGAACTATGAAGTCTTCCACTCTTAAGTTTAAATACATATATACTAAAAGCCAGCATCTTATGGAAAAACCAAAAGAATAAATGTAAATAAATGGTAAAACCACTTAAAGCAGTACAATAATATAAAAAATAAGGATATAAAATTAACACTTAAGATCTAGATAGTCTTTACCAAAGAAGATATACAGCTGGCAAATTAACATATGAAAAAACATTCCACATCTTACATCATGAGGGAAATGCAAATTAAAACAATGAGATACCATTACACACTTATCAGAATGGCCAAATTCCAGGACACTGACACCACCAATTGCAGGAGAGTATATGGAGCAACAGGAATGCTCATTCATTGCTGGTAGGAATACAAAATGGTACAGCCACTTTCCAAGACAGTTGGCAGGTTCTTATAAAACTAAACATACTCTGAACCATATGATCCAATTGTACACCTTGGTATTCACTCAAATGAATTAAAAAGTTATATCCACCCAAAAATCTGCACATGGATGTTTATAGTAGCTTTTATTCATAATTGCCAAATCTTGTAAGCAACCAAGATGTCCTTCAGTAGGTGAGCAGGTAAACTGTGTTACTTCTAAAAAATGGAATATTATTCAGCATTAAAAAGAAATGAGCTACCAAGTCATGAAAAGATAGAGAGGAGACCTAAGTACATATTCCTAAGTGAAATAAGCCAATCTGAGAAGGCTATATACTATATGTTTCTAATTATATGACATTCTGGATAAGGCAAAACTATGGAGACAGTGAAAGATCAGTGGTTGCCAGGGATTGGGATTGGGGGCAGGGATGAATAGGTGGAGCAAAGAGAATTTTTACAGTAGGGAAATACTCTATATGATACTATAATGATGGATACAAGTCATTGTACATTTGTTAAAACCCATAGAATATACAACACCAAGAGTGAAATCTAAAGTAAACTATGGATTTTGGATGATTATGATGTGTCAGTGTAGACTCATCAGCTTTAACAAATGTATGCCACTGATGGAGAATGTTTATATGGGGAGGCTATGCATGTGTGAGGGTAGGAAGTGTATGAGAAATCTCTATACCTTCCACTCAGTTTTGCTCTGAACATAAAACTGCTCTAAAAAAATAATCTTTAAAAAAAGTTATAGCCTTCATTTATACAAAAATGACTTCAAAGAAATAATTTATAATACATAATTACATATGTATTTGTAATAAATAAGTTTTAAATATGTAAGAAAATATATGTAAATGCATAAGGAATACATATGAATATATATAAAATATATAGAGAGAAACTATTCATTAAAAAGATACTATGGACTTGGATGGAAATATTAGGAAATAATTCTCCATGGGTCTGTCATGTTTCTGCATGTCTGGCAATCAAAGGCACTGACTGACACTACACATTTTTAAAGTGTATGTATCTTTTTAAAAATGTTTATTATTGAGGTATAGTTTACATACCATAAAATTCACTGTTAAAGTGTAATACTCAGTGATTTCAAGTATATTTACCAAAGTGGGCAACCAACACTGCTATATATATATATCCAGAACATTTTTATTACCCCATAAAGAAACTTTGTATCTACTAGCAATCATTCTCCATTCTCTCTTCCTCCCAACCTCTAATAACCTCAAATCCACTTTATTTCAAGGGATTTGCCTACTCTGAGAATTTCAGATAAAGGGAATCATACAGTATATGTCTTTCGAGTCTGGCCTCTTTCACTTAGCATGTTGTTTTCAAGGTGTGTCCATAATGTAGCATGTATCACTATTTCATTTCTCTTTATTGCCAAATATATTTCATCATATATAATACGCCACATTTTGGTTATCCATTCATCAGTTGATGGACATTTAGGTTGTTTCTACTTTTTAACTATAAAAATAATGCTGCTATGTACATTTGTGAGCAAGTTTTTGTGTGTATGTATGTTTTAAATTCTCTTAGGTTTATTCCTGGCAGTGAAATTGCTGAGTCATACGGCAACTTTACTTTGACTTTTTGAGGAATTGCCAACTGTTTTGCCAAGTAGCTGCTCTATTTAATATTCCCAATTGTATGTTCCATGAGCAATGTATTAGAGTTCCAATTTCTCTACATCCTCACCGGCACTTGTTAATCATTTTTAGTATACCATCTTAGTGGGTATGTGAAGTTTTAGTTTTGATTTTGATTTGTATTTTCCCTAATGACATGATATTGAGTAATTATCTTTCCATGTGCACATTGGCCATTTGTGTATTTTCTTTGGATAAATAATTATTCATATTCTTTGCCAATGTTTAATAGGATTGCCTTTTTATTGAGGTTTAAGAGATGTTTATATATTCTGAATGCTTGTGGTTTTTCAGATATATGATTTCAAATACATTCTCCCCTTGTGTGGATTGTTCTTTCACTTTCTTTATAGTGTACCTTGAAGCACAAAAGTTTTTGATTTGATGAAGGCAAATTTGTCTAATTTTTCTTTAGCTGCTTGTGCTTTTGGTGTGGTATCTAAAAAACCATTGCCAAACCCAAGATCATGAAGATGTATGCCTGTGTTTTCTTCTAGAAGTGTTAGCTGTTACATTCAGGTCGCTGATCCACTCTTGAGTTAATTTCTGTACATGGTGTGAAGTAGGGGCTCCAACTTCCTTGTTTTTCATGAGAAGAGCCAGTTGTCCCAGCACCATTTGTTTGAAGAGTATTCTTTCCCCGTGACATTGTCTTGATACCTGCATTGAAATAAATTTTTCAATTATGTTTGTATTGTGCACAGCCTTGGAAAATAGAGATGGTATCTCCTCTACAGCAAGGGACAAGTTTTCTTACTGTCTAGCATAAAAACTTAGGTTCCCTAAGCTAATGGGTTCTCCCCTGTGAAGCAACTCACTGCATGTGCAGTTGCCACCTGGCCCTCTTCACATCACCTATGGGACCTGGGACTTGGGAACCAGTGCAAGAAAAATCTGACATTCTAGCTACTGCCAATGTTTTGAGGAATTAAATCCTTTGTTCTCTGACCCAGAAGTTTCTTCTGCCAGCATCCATGAAACTGTAATAGGCTAACTTACTAGTTTGCAAATGCAGTAAAATTTCATACCCTTCATAGTTTTGGTAAGGAAGACACCCTATCATAAAGATATCTATACTTTCTATGTTAATTTATAAATGTAATATGACCCAAATAGTTGTAAATACCAAAATAATTCAAAGTTAAAGGAATTAGAAGTTGATGCCTCTGGGAAGCAGGAATTAAGGATGTCAGAGTTACATAATATTGTTTTTCTCAGATTTTTGAACTCATTTAGCTTTAAAAAAAACTGCATATGTATCTTTGACTTAAAAACAAAAGCAGGATTTTTTTTCATGCATGCATTGTGGAACCTACTTCTTGTGATACACTTTAATGATACATTCAGAAAAGGCCATGCCAAAAATATTCATTACAGAAGTTATTGAGATAGAAAAATATGAAAAAATAATTTCTATTAATATAACATGGTGTAATCATAGTATGAAACCAATGAGATACTTAATGTAGCACCTAAAAATAATAACATCCAAACTTCATCATGACTTATAGCTAAGTGAAAATAAAAGTAGCATGTAAATAGGTATACAGTAAAATGTCTTTTATGTAGAAACAAAAATAATAAGCAGCTATATATAATATGCATAGTTGTTTTTTGTTACTGTAACCAATTACTCTAAGGCTTTAAACAACATACATTTATTGTCTCACACTTTCTACCAATCTACCCCCTTACCTCTCTAATCTCTTCTACCACTTAATCCAAGCTCACTCAATTCCGGTCCCATTATCCCCCTCTTTGCTCTTTGAATATGACAAACATGTTCAGTAATATATTTATTGTATGACTGACTGAGGAAGCCAGTAGAAGGCTATTTCAGGCCAATCTTTGTCCTAGGCTGGAATTATTCAATGTGGTAAACCTGATTATTCCAAATTAGCCCGATTATTCCAAACTATTGACATCTAATAGTGTAGAAAAATAATAGTTGCTGCTTCATCACTCCAATTTAGACAATCTTGTCACAAACCCAACTCTGTCTATTTCTCCATTTCTGTCACAGCTACTCAGAGTCAACCACTCAGTTACAACTTTCTGCCTCTTTCCTAGTAAGAATGCTGTCATGTTCATGATGTCTCTCAAGCTTGTCCCTTCTACCTTCCACCTTCCACTGATTTCAGGGTTCTATCATCTCACACGTGGGTTACTGCAGGAACCTCTTACAGTGCTCCCTATCATCTCTCTCTCTCGCCAATCCTTAACACTGCCATTAGAACAACTTCCGTAAAACTGGGTTTAATGGTTTTCCAGTTCAATGTCATCTAATACTTACACATTTATTTACTAATGGTAAAAACTAATGTTCTTTGAAGCCTGTTAGTAGAGGAGTCTATTTTTTCTTTTGCTATACTGTAAGCTCATAGCAAAATAATAATTTCATTTAACTATCTGTAACATAATTGTCCACATAGTTGGTATAATTAAATATAATTATGAAGGTACTTGCCGGTACAATATGTGAAAAAGTGTTTTTAAAAAACTGTGTCATATGCTTATAAATGCATCCTCTGAATTCATTTCAATTCTTATTTAATACTTGCCAGATACATAATACTGAACTAAATACTGTTAGATCATAAATATAAATGAATACACAAATAAAAAATACTGGGAATGTGTTCTATATTATCAAGTCATAGAGATTTTGGTAAGCTATTGGAGAAAATGAAATACAGTGGGGAAGACAAAAAGTAATTGAGTAACTGATCAAGGAATGAAGAGAAATAAAGTTATAATGAGGTGATTTTTTCCATTGAGCTATTTAGATTATTTCAAGGTTTTAAAAATAACCTGACCATTAAAGAGACAATAAAATGGACTGATTTTTGAATATTAAAATGTTGTTTCTTATGGCTAAATGAGCAAAAATCACCACCTTTAAATGCAGGCCTAGCAGTCACCAAGTGTTTGATATTTTTAGTAAAAATATATGTGTGTTGAGAGAATTACATAGGAAATGATAAGGAAGACTCAATTTGACCCTGAAGTCCCATTTCATTTCTTTTTAAGCAATATTTTAATTTAACCTTTGGGGTCATAATGATAAAAAGCACTCAAGAATCATTTATAAGAATCACCATGGAGACCATATTCTGCAGTCACATTAATGAGGTCTCTCCATTCTGCCAAATTTCATACATCTGGCAGCGCTACAACTAGTAGGCAGGCATGATCAATGGTGGGTTGCAAGTAGCAACTACACACTCAAATTAGCAACAACAAATGGCTTATCAAAGGATATAACTGACCATTTCAAAACCATTTGAATAAATAAAATATAATTGGGCCACCTGGAAAATGGAAGAATATTAGAAAACCAACACTTTCTTTCATTTCTTCAGAGTAGTTTGGTCTCTGGGTTTATTTTACTTGTGGCATCTCTGCTCCCACACAAATTATCTTGTACTTGGCTTTAATTGCTATCCTTTGTTGGTCTTGTCCTGACTTTTTGGCTCAAGTATTTAGCATCTTCAGACTTATTGGCTCAGTATCCATATTCAAAAGTGCCATGGAAAAGAATCTAATTGGTTTGGTTTAGGTCGGTAGTCTCCAGGCAGCCCAACAGGCTGTGGTGGTTGTCAAGACTTTAGCATATGTCCTTATGGGGGCCATGGCCCATTAGAACATCCATCTACAGATTTGTGAGATCCTCAGAGGGTAAAGGAGTAAGGCAGGCTGTGGTAATAATATAGCCCTAGTTCAATTCTGGAATCTTACTGGTAACAGTTTATTCACCCCTGTCTTTCCTACTGTTTTTAAGGAATTAAGACAGGAAAGACACATATGCACACACACATGGGCACACACAAAGTGTCTGAGTTATAAAAAAAGTTGCCTAAAATTTGAGGTTGCTATGTGAATCCTTGCAACTCAATTTATTATCTGAATGACAACTCAATCAGCAAATATTTATTGATTCTCTTCAGTGTGCTCAGTACTGGACATAGCACTGTGGTGCCGGTTGAAGAGGACAGTAAGTAACAAAACTGATCTTTAGTGCTCAAGTTTTCCTGTTATGAGAAATCTAAACCTCCAGAGGATTTCCATTTCTGGTTGTTCCCACTTGGTTCACAGATATATATTCTACACATTCTTATTGTTTACCTGCTCACCACTGCCACTCAATTTTTGCCACTACTTCTTCAATAGCACTCATTTCTCAGAACTTGCCTCCTCAACAAACTCCAAATGGGAGATGGACTCTAGAAAATTTCTTATAGGTAAATTTTTTGGGAGGAGAAAGGACAGCAGACACATCAGGCTTATTTATTTATTTATTAGTTAAGTGGCTAGCATCTACAAAAAAAAACAAAAAAAATCCCCAAATCAGGAGAAATCAATGTAACGATTTGTCTTTCTTATTTCTCTTGAAAAAATGAAAATATGGCACTTTGGGACCTGTATTTCCAATTATTGGACCCAAATAGTAGTCTGTCTCTTTAGATGGGACATGAGCTTTCCAATTCATCATAGCTGCCCTAGTGTGTGCGCCTGCTTCACTCACTTTCCCTATCTGCCCTATGTTTGTAGGCATTTGTGTTTACAAACCTTTATCTTTCTTAGTTCATGAGATGTACTGGGTTTTTAAATTTTTTTCCAGATCTAATCTCTGGAGAACTTGGGACACATATCCCCAAATTTGAGAATATTTTGTGACACCACATCACCCTCAAAACAATGAGCCAAGTCTGAGACAAGTCATTTCCATTCTCTCTTAATTTACAATTATTTGCTCATATTCTGTGACATCTACTTGTAGAGCTAAGGAAACCCATTGTCACAGATTTAATCATCAGTCCTTGTTACCATTTGTGCAGGAAATCTGCTGCAAAAAATGCCTCTGTGTGGTTGTTCCTAATATTGCAGTATACGGAATAAAGCTTTTTCTGCAATTATTGCTCAGTCCACCAACATAATTATTTTAAAAAATGGTAATGTTAGCAAAAATTGTCAGACACTTGAAATGAGCAAAAGAGATTACCAAGTTTAGCAGATACCCTAGCAACTGTCCAATTATATAAGATTGTGTGGCTTTGATTTACTTTTTGAGAAATTGTGGAAGCTATTGTACACTTCAATATGGTAGAAATTAACTTGTACAAAACTAATTAATAATAATCTAAATGATTCTTGTACATAGCAATGCAAATTAAATAATTTTGTCTTATAGATATAAAACTGATTTCTCCTTGTAGAAAAGATGTCTACAAATATTAAATTTTGTTACCCTATAAGTTATTAACCAGTTTGGCATCTATCACCAAATCCTTTACAGCATGGCTGATTGTGTGTGCATGTATGTATATTTAAGAATTTGTCTTTTAAACTGATTCTTTCATTACTAATGAGTTGAATAAAATATTTCACAAGTATTCACTTGATGTTTACAGGAGTTTTTTCTTCTTCAATATTATACTGCAGCAGTCAAATACCTAATAGATACAATTAAAAAAGAAATTCAGGTTACTAAATATGTAAACTTAAATTACACAAAAATTAGTGGTAATGATCTTGAGATAAAAAGAACATTTTGAATGTAGTGATTATGGGTTTTACAGTATGTGAAATTTTTGTGGTAAAAGAATCTCCTCCAGAACGTTTCTCTGCTCTCGAACTCTTCCTTCCACACTTGGTTGTGTTTTTTAATCCATAAGGAGGAAAAATAACTTTTAGAATTGGTGAAACTAGATGAGAATGGAAAAAATTGAGTGGAAAGAAATTAATTCAGATTTAAAAGTACTACCGCTTGGTGGTGTCTTCCTGTACGGGGTCTCCTTACAGGCCTAAAATCTTGCAAGTGTTTGTTCCCCAAAGTGAAGCCATTCCTTCCACCTAAGTGGTCCAGTGACCTCTCTGGTTATTAAGGAAGGACGTTAATTTACTACAACCCAAACATAAAAAAGTATGCTTTATCTGGACTGGAGTTTTCTGCTCTGTAATTATCTTTCTTTAAAATTGAGGAATGGCAATTTGGGAGCTGAAATTGGAGCTTTAAAATATAAAATCGAGCTTCTGGTTTGGTGAACAGGAGGTCTGAGGAGGGGTACCTTTAAGGAGGCGTAGAAGCTCCGCGCCCTTTCCCTATCTTGTGCTGTGAGATTGCTTCCATCTGGCTGTTCCTGAGTAAAATAATGTAACAATATATCCTCTTATAAGAAACCAGTAATCTGAGACTAGAGAAACAAGTTTGAATCGAAACAAGAAAGAAAAGTTTAGAGAAAAAGAAAGAAAAATATATTCAGGTAAAGTTCCTACACGCTGCTGAAGCCCAGAAGTCAAGTTCGGTTTAAGATGTTTGAATTCTTAATTTGTCACCTTGTTTTTCCTGGGTAAGAGTTTGTGTACGTAGGTAATTTATTAGGTGATTTATAAATAAATAGTTTTTTAGTAAAAACAAAATTCAGCGTTTTTAAGAGCCATTTGACTAGTGGATACACAAAGAAACAAAGATACTGCCATCTAGTGGTATGATTGAAGAAATTCAGTAAAACAATTTTTCTCATAAAAGTTCACATTCATATTTTAATGTAGCTCTAAATAAAAAACACACATTTTTAGAAAGCAATTATTAATATACTCTTTCAAATTAAGGTTTAAGATGTGTCCAGTCTTCTTTTTCTTTTCAGGTTATATTCCCTATCTGTTAAGATCAGTAGAATAAGAATTAGAACTGGCAAAGATATTTTCATAATTGAAGAAATGATTAATAAAAGACAATGTTTCACTGAAGAAATTGTTATGCAGCCTAAAAAAATCATAAAATCAAATAAATGATAAAATTAATAGTTAATATCCAATTTTTAAGAGAAACTATATAAAAGAACAAGTTATCTATTATGTACAGTTATAAGAGCAATATTCTCTAAAGCATGGTCTAAAACTAGTTTTTTTTTTACTTTTTATTAAATAGCTCCATTACAGCAAAACTGGCTACAAAAGAATATTCCATTAAATAAAATATTATTTTATCATTGACTTTGATTATAAAACAAGACATGTATTTTTATAAATTCCCATTCTAAAAAAATTGTGACATTTAAACTTAAAAGAATTGTTAAGTCCAGTAAATTTGTATTCACAGATAAACAGAAAATTCACAGGTACTATCATCTATATTCTTTATTGGTATACATTTTTATAGTCTTACACAAAACAGAATCACTCTGTTATATTATAGAACTATTTCATTTCTAATAACAGCATGAGAAACAATAACACCCACAGATATCTGTTTCCATCTGGCCATGATGGGGATTTCCAGGTTTCCCTTGGATTTTCAGATCATCATGTACATGGGTATCATCAAAAGGATACTTTCTTTTTCCAATTTCTGAATATTCTAATCCCACTTTTAGAGCAAATTTTATACTGAGCAGAGTAGAGCTTCCTTCTCAACAGTGGTCAGGAGAGTGCCATGATGGAATCCATCCTGGTCTGGATAAACAAGATAAAATGCCTTTTCATGGCATCTACTAGGGTAAATATAAAAGTGCAGGAGTAGATAGAAATTAGACAGAGGGACAAATAGACTCAGTTTATGTTCCTGGTGTAAAATGATAAAACCTTCTCTTTTGAAAATGGTCCAGAGGCAGACATTGCCAGGGATGCCACCCCTGGGTGACGTGTGAGCGGTAAGGAGAAGGAAGGGGTATTACAGTGCATATATGTCCTCCTTGTGCATACCCCCAATTGTTGTCCTAGTTCAGATTATTACAGATCCTGCTATGATTGTTATAGAAAATAAGAATAGACTCACAGTTTGGAGTAAGATTTGATTTTGTTAGCTAGTAAGAAGGTTGTATGCAGGAGAAGTCACATGGGCACACATGAGCCAGAGTTGGAGACCACATTTCCAATTTCTTGGCTGATTTTGATAAATATGCAGTCTACCTTTATATCTACCAAGAGTGAAGGAGAAAGATTAGACAACGGGTTTTCTTTAGGTACTTTAAGTTACTAGGGAAGCCAATCAAGACAATATATTACAGCACTGCTAACTTCAAGAGCTGTTTGTAAAGTGTGCTGATAATCTCTTTTGAAACAGGTCACAGTATTTGTCTAGAGGAAATAAAATGTTTAATGTCTTTCAGTTTGTGGACATGTCAACCTTTTCTCTATTTAAATAATACATAGATCTATCTATTTATTACAGGGAATAATTTCTTTTTCAAGATCTTATTAAAGATCTCAAATATTTAATTAGAATCTATGAGATTCAGGGTCAACTATCTCTATTTCTAACAATCTCTCCAGTCTTTCTGGTGTATCTGAGTTTGAGAATCACTCCTCTGAGACTTCATTAACAAAACCAATAAGGCTAAATGCTTTTCATGGGAAAGTTTTAAAGGTAATCAAGGGTGAAAAAGTGGAACAACAGGTCAAATTTAATAGTCATTTATCTGGAGGACTGTCAGATCACCAAGGCAATTCCCAATTTAAATTACCATCAGTATGAGGAATAATTTTCTGATAAGCATTATTACTACAGGTAGCAACCTGATAAAATCTCTGTGAAAAAGTGGAAATACTCAAAACTTAAACACTTGTATTTATTAATTCAAGAGTTGCTTACTGAGTACCAATTTCATGCTAGGTGCTACGTTAGGCACTAGAATTTCAGAGAAAAAAGGTTTTTCCCCTTAGGAAGTTCTCAGTATAATAAAATGATCCCTTCACTTCAGTGGGAATATAAATCATCTTGGGTTCTTGTTAAGAATGCAGATGCTCAGTATCTGATTATGAAGACTACTGGTCTAGTTAGCAAGACAGAAAATAAACACATTTATCATATAACTTGTAAGTTTTAAAATATTACACAAACATGCTATTTGGTCACTGATTCAGACCAAGAGGAATGGGTAGGTATCAGGGATGGTTTTTCATGTAAGGTGATGCCAACTTGAATTTCTGAAAGAAAACTAGCAGTTTTGAAGATGAAGAAAGGAGAAGAGCATGGATGATGGCAATGAAGGATGAGAGGGTGTGGCCTTCATAAGGAATCACAAAGGTTTCTTATATCTGGAATTTAAGAGGTAAAAGTAAGGCACAAGGGCAAATGGGATTGGAGGTGTAAACAGAACTAATCCTAAACTAAAGAGTTAATTCACCCAAAGAAGTGGTGAATCATTGAAGCATTTGAAATAGTGAAGGAGAGGATGATTGCATCAAAGTTGGGTTTTAGAAAAAGCATTCCTATTTGTCCACCATGTGTTGAGAACTACAGTCCAAATCACTTCTCTAACAATTAATCCTATAGTCTATGCCTATTGTAATGTCTCTAGCATTTTCTTATGCCACAAATGCTAAGTGCCATTTGAATGAGTGGTGTAATATTAAATGCTTGGGGATTCAGAGGAAGGCGTAATTATTTCTGCAATCATTAAGACAAAGAATTTGAAAAGTTGGGTTGACATTTTATGAGGAGAAAGCATTCCAGATGGAAGGAAAATCAAAGGAAAAATGTATATAGTTAGGATGTTTTTTGGGTGCAAAATATATGTAGAGACTGGGAAAGTACACTAGTATATTTAAAGCTGAGGCTCCATTCAAGTAACTCTATTAGATGAGATAGAAAGAAATATTAAAACTGGAAAGGAACTTACAGTTACCTATACTTGAAACCCTTCTTCTCACAGATGACAATCAAGATTTTGAGTAAGTTAGGTAATTTGCTTATTGTCACACTGGTAATGGGGAAGGAATTGAGACTGGATCTTCTGATTTCTAATGTTCTTCCTCCATATTCCCTGTAGTGCAGGTTATTTACATTGCATTATAGCAAGGAGGGGAGAAAATGCGCTGCTGCTGAGTTCTGGACATGTTAAGTTTAATGACCTGAAGTAGCAGTTGCTCTTTTCCTTTCATCACTCACTTCTACTTCAAGTTCTCAACCAGCAATTAAGTGCTAAGGGAATCTGACAAGTAGAGCAAAGGGTTAAGAAGAGTTGATGTATCATACCACTTTGGGCCATTATATTTACTCTCATTCAAAAGTGATCTGCTTAACTTCTAAATTCTACATGACTACCATACTCAGTAAGGGAAATAAACTACATGATGCATTTTCAGCTCTCTACAGTGGGAAGAGGAAACATGTTCTGGTAAGCAAGGCTCAGGCTCAGCCTTTATAATAAATAAGGATCAGAATCTGACAACAGTTGTCAGTCTCACTGTTGCCTAAAGGAGACTAACAAACTGCCAAAACACATTTGTTATTTCTTGTCTTTTGGATAGTGGCTATTCTGACTGGTGTATCTCACTGTGATTTTAATTTGCATTTCCCTGATGATTAGTGATGTGAAGCATCTTTTCATATGCTTGTTGGCCATTTGTATTTCTTCTTTGGAGAAATGTTTGTTCAGGTCCTCTGCTAATTTTTTAATCAGGTTATTTGTTTTTTGGGTTTTGAGGCATACAAGTTCTTTATATATTTTGGATGTTAACCCCTTATCAGATGAGTCATTTACGAGTATATGCTCCCATACTATAGGCTGCTTTTTTGTTCTGCTGATGGTGTCCTTTGCTATAAAGAAGTTTTTTAGTTTGATGTAGTCCCACTTGTTTGTTTTTTATTTTATTTCCCTTGCCCAAGGAGATATGTCCAGGAAAAAGTCCCTCAAACTTGTGTTCAAGAGATTTTTACCTATGTTTTCTTCTAAAAGTTGTATGGTTTCATGTCTAACATTCTGATCTTTGATCTATTTCAAGCTTACTTTTGTGTATGGAGTTAGGCAGTAATGAAGTTTTATTCTCTTGCATGTAGCTATCCAGTTTTCCCAACACCAGTTATTGAAGAAGCTGTCTTTTTCCCCACTATATATTCATGACTTCTTTATCATATATTAATTGACTACATATACATGGATTTATGTCTGGACTCTCTATTCTGTTCTGTTGATCTATGGGTCTGTTCTTGTGCCAGTACCATATTGTTTTGATTATTGTATCTTTATAGTAGAGTTTGAAGTCAGGAAGTGTAATACCCCCAGCATTGTTCTTTCTCAGGATTGTTGTTGGGGACAGCCTTTGTCTTCTCACATGTTTGTAGGCAGAATGGGAGAGCACCTTTCCCCATGTCTGAATGCAGCACGGGAAAGCACAAGCTTGAGAACAACCGGTGCAGTCCTTGGAAGTTATCTGCCCACCAAAACATATCTTGTCCTCTAAGATGGGCCAAGACTCCTCACTCTGAAAATAGGGAGACCTTGAGGATGTGTGAAAACACCACCCTTGCTTCTGGCCTGCCCCCCACCCCCTGAGAAGGGAAGGATGAGTATAGCACTTGACTGAGGTCCGAGAAAGGCAGTATAAAAATAAAGGTGCTGCACCACATCGGGGCTGCAGCCATTGTCTGTCTATCTGTGTTGTCTATGTTTTTGTTCTCTCATCAGGCGCCCAAACGTGGGGCATCCTCTCAGAGTGAGTTGTACATATAATCAGCTCCACACCTCCCCTTCAGACTGTTCTACTTCGACGGCAGGCACCGTCAAGTGGCGCCCGAACAGAGACCTGAAGTACGGAGGAGAATGTGAGAGCCACCGCGAGATAATAGTGCGCACGAAGCAGGTAAGGGGCGGTGAATCATTTAACCTCCGCCGTATCATGGGGGCCAGAAACAGCTGAGTCCTATTTGTACAGATACTTAAGCATATGCTGTGGACACGTGGTGCAAAGGTAGGGCAACAACAACTAACAAAATTTTTAGAATTTATAGAACAAGTATGTCCTTGGTTCCCCAAAGAAGGTATCTCATTTAAAAGATGCTGTTTTTTGCAGCTTAGGAGGTAGTCCTGCAGCTAACACGATGTAAATAGAGCCTGTAAAATAATCAAGCTACACCCTCAAACCAACATGTAAATAGCTCTATTCTATTAACTCCTTTCCTTAGAGGCAGTCATCCTAGAGCTAGGCATTTCCTTGTCTGCAGCCCCAAGGAAGCGAAACAAGCTTGTAACTGAATCAAGGCTCTAGCAGTGAGAAGTCACACAGTCCCTACACTTATCAGACAGGCAGGGGTTTCTCAAGAAATGACTAAAGCTCAGGCAGAAAAAACTAGGAAAACTGAGAGTAATTCAATCTCTAAACTCTAAGAAAGAAGTGTCTTATCTTCTGCACACAAACCTGGCCTCAGTACAAACTCTCTGATTGGAAAGGCTTGGCCTGTGAGAGAATTATGCAATATAATGTTATGCAACTAAAAATATTTTGCCACAAGGAAAGAAAATGGTCAAAAGTTCCATGAACTACTACAATATAGAACTAGTTTTCTAAATTCTTTCAGTGAAAATCTATTCTACTTACTAGGTTCATCATTATCTTTGAAAATTGGGAAGTTTTAAACTAGAGTGCCTGAGATAGAAGAAATTTATCTTTTGCAATACAGCCTGGCTTTAAATAACTCGTGCTAGAATTGTCCTTGCATTTCATTTCCAGTCCCCTAGACACACACAGTCCCTATTAGTTCAGAGCCTTCTTCGGCCCTTTTAGTCTGCAGCCATCTAAACCTTAACCCAGTTATGTCAACTGCTTGCCCTTAGAATGTATTCTTGAAAACTGAAGTACTTTCAATCAAATAAACTAAGAAGAAAGAAGACAATTGAATATTAGAAACTCAAATCTTTATGTCAGTTTGTCTGTGTATATGCTTTTATATGAAAAGTGTTGCTAACTCTAGTCATTATGTCTCAGTCTGTATCTTTGTGTGTCTAAGTGTGTAACTAAAAAATATTTTCTACCTCCGGAGGGTATTAATAAAATTGATTTAAAGACAAGCGCTTGTGAAAATTGGGCATTCTAAAATTTCCAGAAAATCTAATAAAAAATATTATGCATTAATGCTAATTTAAGCTTAACTGATATGAACATGTCCTTATAGTTATTAGCTGCCAAAGTTTACTTTAAGTCATTTAAGTTGATGTTACCTGTTAAACATTTCAAGAAGATGGTTAAAGAAAAGCTTGACTTTGTCTAATGTTTGGTAAAAGTTTTATAAGTAATCTGGCATGGTTGCTAAAAATAAGTAAACAAGTGCAGCAAATAAACTTTTTAATAATAATACTGTATTAATGTATAACAGTGTATATATCTGCAAACAGCCTGAGAATTTTTGTGGTAACCAAAATTCTTAAAGTTTGCTAAGCTGTATAGACATATTTTGTACTTAGTGAGAAATTGTGCTGCAAGGCACATTTCCAAAAATGATAAAATATGTTCATAAATGTCTCAATCTGAAGAATGCTGGTGTAACAGTTTACAGTGGCCTATTTTTCAGTGTTCACTGAAGGTTAAAGTATCAAATGGTTTTAAGTTCTAATGAAAACTACTTAATATAATAAGGAAAATATTTTGGTATGCTAAAGATGTGTGTTTTAATAAGAGAAAGTATAAAGAATGGAAATTCATTTTGTTGAGGTAAAAGAAGGTAATTGCTCTAAAGTACAGCTATTTATTTAAAGGGGGAGAACACTGAATGTAAAAGGAAAGTTGTAGAAAGCTTGTGGAAAAGTTGATATAGTCATGCTATGTGAAATTAAAGCAAGTGAGTCTTGATATCAAGTACACAGCAAAATTAGAATTTTGTTTTCAGTTAAAAAGACAAAGTTTTCTTTAACTGTTAGTCTGCTCTTAATATTGAAAGATTGCAAAAAGTTCTCTAATTGTCTTATCAAAACAGTTTCTCATGCTTAAAGCCCTAATGAATTGTTTGAGTATTTAAGAAAATGAGATCTTAATATTAAAAAGACTAAGCTAAGTGTTGTTAACAACTGTGTAAGCTACTGTATTTGCTTTTAAACTTTCTTATTATCATTCTGGTTAAATAATAAGTGTTATTTAATAACTATAATTCTATTTAGGCAAGTGCCTTAAAAACTTTTGACAACTTCCCAAGACCAAATTTAAAAAAGTATTTTTATCTCTCAATTAACTCTGATATTTTCCAGAGGGCCCCTGGAACATATCAGTAGAATTTCTTCTCCTCATCAAGGAAAATATTTGACTAATTTGACTTATTTACCTGATATATATTTACCTGGAAAGCACTGTCAAAAGGAATAATGCTAAACTTTATTACTGAATGTTTTATGTTACAGAAATGTCACTCTTCCCCCTAAGACTCTTACTCCTGATGCCTAATTAAATTTACCTATTAGTACTACTATAATTACTGACTGTATATGTATTAATTGTACTCATGTAGCCTCTTACTGTAATTGTGCAATCAATGTAAAATGGTCTTCTAGATATAGACTTCCAAATAGTTGGGTATTTTTGTGTGATAATGAAACATATCAAGCCCTTTCTCCACACTATCAAGGTGTTTGTGGTGTGGGATGCATTCTTCCTGCTCTACATCCTGAATATAAGCGCAAGAGGCTTCTCCGAGCTCTGCCATCTGATTGTCATGAAAACTTGAAACTTTCAGATCCTGCCGCTGTTGCAGTTGCAGCTGCATTCCTCCTGCCGGTTCCTGGACTTGTCATTGGAATGCAGAAAGAGATATATCTAAGCTGGCCTGTGCATATAGCAAAACAACAAATTTGACTGCTTCTGTATTATCTGAACTCAACCAGGAACTGGGAGAATTGAGAGCTGCGGTGCTTCAGAATCGCGCTGCTGTGGACTGTCTGCTGTTAAAAGAGCATGTAGGATGTGAACAGTTTCCAGGAATGTGTTGTTTCAATTTGTCTGATTTTTCTCAAACTACCCAAAATCAATTAGATGATATCCATCTTATTGTCAATAAGTTTTTACATATGCCTAACCTATCTAACTAGTTTTCTTAATTTCATTAGATATAACTGGTAATTGTAAATCTGCCTTTGTTATGTATCTGTATTCCTATTCTGTTAATGTGTGTATGCAATTTAACTAGTAGTTTGTTAAAACCTATACATATATATATATTCAAGTTATGTCTGTCTTTCAACATGTTCGATCTCAGCCATATAATGTATATTTCCCACAAAAGTGGAATACCATATAATCCACAAGGCCAAGGCATTGTGGAATGTGCCCATGGCACCCTTAAAGCTCAATTGGAAAAAACAAAAAAGGGGGAGTTATATCCCCAGTCACCACAGAACCATTTAAATCATATCTTATTTGCAGCCAAAACTGCATCTGATATATTAAATCAGATAAAAGACATGTTCAAAGAACCCCTGAATAGTGTCTGGCACGCTGTCACACCTCTCATAACCCTAGGCATTTTATGTCTTCTGTTGCTGTTACTAGGGCCTTGTGTCCTTTGCAGCATGTGGAAACTCATCCAACAAGCCTTAAGAGACCTGCATTATTTGAAATTGCAGACGGCCGCCCCAACTTGTAAATCATAAGGTCTAAAGTCAAGTATGGTAGCCAATGACAGGTAAGATATGGTTGAATTGTAAATACCAACCTAAGACAGGAGTGGTCAACAGAGGACTATAGCCCCATGACGGGTAAGGATTTACTTCAACCATACAACCTAAGACAGGCACATACCTTGACCCAGTCTGAGTTGGGCTGGTTGTTTTATTAAAGAAAAAAGGGGGAGATCTTGGGGATGGCCTGTGTCTTCTCACGTGTTTGTAGGCAGAATGGGAAAGCACCTTCCCCCATGTCTGAACGCAGCATGGGAAAGCACCAGCTTGAGAACAACCGGTGCCGTCCTTGGAAGTTATCTGCCCACAAAAACATATCTTGTCCTCGAAGATGAGCCAAGACGCCTCACTCTGAAAATAGGGAGACCTTGAGGATGTGTGAAAACACCACCCCTGCTTCTGGCCTGCCCCTCCCGAGAAGGGAAAGATGAGTATAGCACTTGGCTGAGGTCTGAGAAAGGCAGTATAAAAATTAAGGTGCTGCGCCACATCGGGGCTGTAGCCATTGTCTGTCTATCTGTGTTGTCTGTGTTTTTGTTCTCTCATCAGGCGCCCAAATGTGGGGCGTCCTCTCAGAGTGAGTTGTACATATAATCAGCTCCACACCTCCCCTTCAGACTGTTCGACTTCGATGGCAGGCACCGTCAGATTGTTCTGGTTATTCAGTCTTTTGTAGTTCCATATATAACTATTTGTTCTAGTTCATTGAAAAATGCTGTTGGAATTTTGATAGGGATTGCATACAATCTGTAAATTGCTTTGGGCAAGATAGCTATTTTGACAATATTAATTCTTCCTATCCATAGCACAGGATAGGCTTCCATTTATTGGCATTTCTTTAATTTCTCTCAGGGGTGTCTTATAGTTTTCAGAGTACAGGTCTTTCACCTCCTTGGTTAGGTTTATTCCTAGGTATTTAAGTCTGCTTGATACAATTGTGAATGGAATTGTTTTCATAATTTCTCTTTCTGCTTAGTTGTTGTTGGTATATAGGAATGCAACAGATTTCTGTGTATTAATTTTGTATCCTACAACTTTGCTGAATCCAGTTATTAGTTCTAATAGTTTTTTGGTGGAGTCTTTAAGGTTTTCCATGTATAATACCATGCCATCTGCAAATAGTGACAGTCTTTCTTCCTTACCAAATTGGATGTCTTATATTTTTGTGTTGTCTGATTGCTGTGGCTAGGATCTCCAATACTATGTTGAATAAAAGTGGTGACAGTGGACATCCTTTGCTTATTCCTGATCTTAGAGGAAAAGCTTTCAGCTTTTCACAATTAAGTATGATGTTAGCTGTGGGTTTGACAGATATGGCCTTTACTATGTTGAGGAACATACACTTTATACCCATTTGTTGAGAATTTTTATCATGAATAGATGTTAAATTCTATCAAATGCTTTTTCAGCATCTATTGAGATGATCATGTGGTTTTTATCCTTTTTGTTTCTGTGGTGTATGATATTGACTGGTTAATGAATATCATACCATCCTTGGAATTAATCGCACTTGGGCATGATGGATAATTCTTTTGATGTATTCTTAAATTTGGTTTCCTAATATTTTGTGGTTGATTTTTTTATCTATGTTGATCAGGGATATTGGTCTATAATTTTCTTTTTTTGTATTGTCTTTGCCTGGTTTTGGTATCAGAGTGATGCTGGCCTCATAATGAGTTTGGAAAGATTCCCTGATCTACTTTTTGGAAAACTTAAAGAAGGATGGGTATTAGCTCTTTTTTAAGTGTTTAGTAGAATTCAGCTGTGAAGCCATCTGGTTCTGCACTTTTGTTTTTTTGGGAGTTTTTTGATTACCAAATCAATTTCATTGCTGGTGATTGGTCTGTTCAGATTTTCTGTTTCTTCTTGGGTCAATCTCAGGAGGTTATATTGCTCTAGGACTTTGTCCATTTTTTCTAGACTGTCCAGTTTATTGGCATGTAATTTTTCATCATACTTTCTAACAATTCTTTGTATTTCTGTGGTATCTATTGTGACTAGTCCTTCTTCATTTCTAATTTTGTTTATGTGTATACTTGTTCTTTTTTTCTTGGTAAGTCTGGCTAGGGGTTTATCTATTTTGTTTATTTTCTCAAAGAACCAGATCTTAGTTTCAGTAATTTTTTCTCTTGTTTTCTTCTTTTCTATATTATTTATTTCTGCCCTCAGCTTTATTATGTCCCTCCTTGTAGTAACTTTGGGTTTCATTTGTTCTTCTAGTTTCTTTAATTGTGAGAGTTCAGACTGTTTATTTGGAATTGTTCTTGTGTTTTGAGGTAGGTCTTTATTGCATGTACTTTCCTGTTAGAATGGCTTTTGCAGTGTCCCACAGATATTTGACTGTTGTGTTTTTGTTTTCATTTGTCTCCATGTATTGCTTGATTTCTGTTTTAATTTAGCCATTAATTCATTGATTATTTAGAAGCATGTTTAGCCTCTGTGTGTTTTTAAGCTTTTTTGTTTTCTTTGTGTAATTTATTTCTAGTTTCATACTATCAATAATTACCTTACATAAAATGGAATGAATGCACCAAAAAAAAAGACATAGAGTGGCAGAATGGATAAAGAAACAAGACCCATTTATATGCTGCCTGCAGGAGACTCATTTGAGATCCAAAGACATACGCAGGCTAAAAGTGAAGGGATAGGTACGTACTTACTGTCCTTTTATTAATTGTTTTCTGCTTTTAGAGATCCTCTCTGTTCCTTTTCTCCTATCTTATACTCTTCTATTGCTATTTCATAGTTTTCTTTAGTGTTGTGGTTTGATTTCTCTTTTAAAATTTTTTATGTATCTATCATAGGCTTTAGGTTTGTGGTTACCAAAGGTTAAGGGATAGCTTCCTGACTATATAACAGTCTATACTGAGTTGCTGGTTGCTCTATTTCAAACACAATCTAAAAGTACTTTTTTTCTTCTTTGTCTTCCTCCATACTTTATATATTAGATGTCATAATCTGCACTTTTTGTGTATCCTTTGATTTTGTGTATAGTTGGTGCCTACTTGTATTTTGTTTAAATCTCATACTTGCTTGGTAATTGGTCTACTACTTTTACTGTGGGTTTAATTTCATTGGTGAAAACTATTTAGGCTTAGGAACATTTCCATATACAGTATTGCCTTTAATATATCCTGTAATGCTGGTTTAGTGATTATAAATTTTTTGAGCCTTCATTTATCTGGAAATTGTTTTAAATTTGAATGATAATCTTGCTGGGCAGAGGATTTTTGTTTGAAGGTCCTTCTGTTTCAGTATATTAAGTATTTCATGCCACTCTATTCTGTCCTGTCATTTTGTTCAGAATATATTCCTCTGCCTCCTGATTTTGTCAGGGTTTCTGTGTTTCTTCCTTTGTATTAGATGGATCTGCTATGCTTCCTGGTCTAGAGAGTAATGACTTTATGAAGAAGGCATCCCGTGGTGCTCAGAAGCTCAGGACCTTTTCTTCTCCAGTGCCTGATTCTCCTTTGCTGTGGAGCCCCAGTTGCTGTTGGTGGATAATGGTTGGGTTGCCTTTCTTTCTGTCTGCTGGCAGTGGTTTATTTCAGTCTTCTGAGGCTGGCAGTTTTCCTCAGCTGACCACTGTGATCAAAGCAATGGTTTCTGCTGGGTGGGGCTGCCCTCTGCCTGACCTGCAGTGTTGGCAGGGCGGCTAAGCAATGGGGTGGGCAGGACAGTGGCATGGTGGAGTTGCAGTGTGGCCGGGTGCACTGCCTTGCAAAAATGGCAGGTTGCCCAGTTGTGGAGCCTGTGGGTGCTTGGCAGTGGCAGCCGGCTACACGGTGGGAAGACCCACAGGCTCATGGGGCAGCTGTGGTAGCCAGTATTGTGGTGGGATGCTGTACTCTTGGTGGAGTCCACTAGTCATGCTGCAGTGGCATTCAGCTGCTGCAGTGAGCCAGGCAGGTGCCCTCTAGCAGCAGTGTGGCACACAGCCCTGGGCTTGCCACCCATGGGGAGCAAGGAGCTCTTGAAGCTGGCTCCTGCAGGTGCCTCCCCAGCTGGGCTGAAACAGGGCTGAGAAAGCTGGGGGAGTCTCCCTCTGCCTGAGAGACAGCAAAGTCAAATGCTGCTGGGCCGAGTGGACTAGTGAGTCTGCCCAGGGAAGTGCCTCAGGGCTGAGCCACCAGTGAGGGGAACAGAGTGTCTGGGGCTCCTGAAAATGCCTGAGCTGCTGGGCTGCTGGGCTGAGGGAGAGCTGGGGAGGATTGGAGATAGTTATGTCCAACCCTAGCCCCTCTGGCTCCCCTTCCATTGCTGTCAAATCTTTCAAACTGCTGCCTCTGTGTTGGGTCTCACTGGGACCAGCAGACCATGCTGTCCTCCACAGGTGGCTGATGTCTAAGCCTGCCAGGGTGTTCCAACTGTCTCTGGTATCCAGTCCTGCTAATCACCAGAACCTATGCAATGTGGACTCATGTCCCCAGAGCAGATTTCCAAGGCCAGGTGTGCAGAGTTCCTGGGTGCCTATCCCCTATCTCCACTCCATTCCTCTTTCTACCACCTGTGGACTGAAATGCAGGAAGGGTTTGGGTCCTGGTTGGCAATTTACCCTTTTCTGTGTGGTCTTTACTTCCTCCCCAGGTGTAGGTGGTCTGTTCTGAAGTCTTCAGTTCATCTTCAGGTTTAGTTGTATTTGCTGTAGTTGCTTCCTTGGGGTGTGTGTGGAAGGACATTTCCATCTTGCCTTCTCCCTACTACACCGTCTTGATCCTCTCTCCTGTATACATCTTTTTCTAAATCTTTAATCCTTTAAGGGAAGCCAGAAATCAAAAGGGTTTGTTCTTTATTCCTGGCTTTTAAATGTTAACAGCAAAATCAAACATTTTAAACATATCTTTTGTAGGTCTTACTTAGCTAGTGGTGGTCTCTGGTCATCTCTTCTTCACCCCATAACAGTCTGGCCTTTTCAGTAAGATTACTCTTCCAAAAGGTACTAGTTACAAACTTTGTGAAACAAGATAAATAAAAGCAACTTAATTTGTTCCAGCACCAGTTTTTTTGTTTTTGCCTATGATATTGGCCTCAGAGGATGTATAAACAGTAAATAAGAAAATACATATAAGACATTCACACAGAAATAAGCACAAGGTAGCCCGTGAACTATTTGTTACTATTATGCTTGACCCACACTGCAACCTGCATTTCTCCAACAACATGGTATATCTTTAATCACCCACAAGCCAATGCACATTCTTTCCCCTCACCCTCTGAGCTTTAACTCCTTGAACAAGGTGCCTTCTCAGGTTGTGTGTTAAGCTTCTTGATGGTATGAAAACTATCATAGCCTTCCACCCAATATTTAAAAAATCTTTTTACTTTAGAAAATTTCAACCATTCACAAATGTAGAAAGAATAGTATAATCAACTCCTGAGAACTTAACTATCCTCAACAGTTTTCAAGATATGGCCAATTTTGCTTCATCTACATCCTCACCAAATTCCTACTCTCCATCCTGTACACATACTGGATTATTTTGAAGCCAATTGTAAATATCACATCAGCTCATTTGTAAATACTTCAATACTTTTAAAGTTTTCTAAGGACTGTGTAAGAAACAGTGGAGAGTCTTGTGGAGAGATTCTTATTGATAATGGGGAGGGGAAGGCTGAGCAGGATGGGAGAGACTAGTAATATGTATTAACATTTAAAAAATTTTGTGTGCGTCAACATGATGCAGCTGAACAAAATACATCTATGGACAAAATCTGGTCATAAGGCCATAAGTTTGCAAATTTTGCTATAAATAATAAATTCAGGAAGGGACAAATAGGAAGGGATAGACTTGTAATAGAACTTGGTTAAAGGAAGAAATTATTTCTCCTGTTACTAGGTAAATCTGTGAGTTTAACTAGTTTTCCACCTTATAGTGTTCTCATAATTAGAAGAAAATTTCAAAATGCATTTTGCATACATTTTGGTTGACAACAGAAATGCTATGATTATTTTAAATTAATCCAATCTGTCTTCCAACACCAACATTTCATTAAATGTGCTTGTTGAATTTACTAATATTACCAAGTCCAACTGAGTTAATCACTTCATCTTGCTTGGTTTCTAGCACATTTATCCCAGTTTCTTTCTACTACATTGGCTATACCATTTTGCATACCCAAGATTTGGTCTTGAGCTTTATTATTATTTTTTTAACACACACACACTTTTTCTAGTTGATTTCATCTAGTTAAATGGTTTTAACTGCCACTTAAATACTGATGACTCAGAAATTTACACCTAGCCTTCACTTTTCTCTGAAGGTATATATATATACCCACATACATGTGTTTATACATCCATACATTTTAGAATAAATTTTGACAGAAGAAAGGATATATTGTACAAACTTGTAAATAATAATAAAGTACACAATACTTTTTACTGTAAATTCTACATAGCAGATCAGTTTTTGCAGAATTCTTTCACTGATTTTTGCCAAATCTTGTATCTGTAGTCAACATATGGTTGCAATTGGTGAACAAGTATAATTTAAAAATGAATGTTGGCTAATTCTTTTGATTATGTCAGTAAGTAAGATGACAGTAGCTAACTCTAGTACTCCACTGATACTAGAATTCTCTTGGTTCCTAGATTATACCAAGCTTGCTCCTAACACAGGTCTTTGCATTTACTCTTCCCCTGCTCTTCTTCAGTTCTTCACAAGACTGGCTTCTGATCCCAGCTCAGGTGGCAGAAAGGCCTTCCCTGACCCCTCTAGCCAAGCAGCTTTACTTCCGCTATTCTGTGTCTCATTGTTCTTTTTTATTTTTTTTATAGAGATTTTGCAATTATCAGTTCTGAAAAAGCAAAGTATGTTTCTGTGTATACATTTACTTTTTGAATGGATGATTCTTGCTAAAAAAATTAAAAATCACAGTGTAAAAATATATCCAGAGGACCTCCACTTCCAGGAAGATGGAGTGGAGCTACTTTTCCAATTACAACTAAAACCTCTGGGCATAATACATAAAACAAATATATAAAGATTCTGATAGGCAAAGAGAAAGCATAGCAACTAAGGACTTCAGAATCCAAAGAATAAACAACATGGTGTTGAATTCCCTGTTGTACAGGTTTTTTTTTTTTTTTTTGCTGCATGGAATGAGTACTGGAGAAGCCAATAACCTGAAAATGCCAAAAGGCACCAACAGAAAAAAGCCCAGCAAAAGCCTCCTTCCTTGAGCCAAAAGACCAGGAAAAGGGCAGCCTAGCAGAAAACTTTTAGAAAATAACCAATTTACCACAGAAGAAACTATGGCTCCACCCTGCCCATGCCAGCAAAGGCCAACTGAGGAGCCTGGATTTCACCCAATTATAGCTTTATCCTCCTATAGGCTGCCTTATGTATACATAAAATTTGTTAAAATACTCAATTGTATAGTTGTCCCCACTTCCTTGGACCCCGTCAAAATTCCCCCAGCCAAAGTCAAGTACTTCCCTACATTTTTTTTCTGAGACACCTCACAGTTCCCCCACCGTATCTGCTGAAAATAAGTAAATAAATAAATAAGTAAATCCGATTTGTTCAACTGCAGGTATTTTTGGTAGTCCTCTGCTAAAGAACATTGACAATGTGAACTGGCTGCCATTCCTCTTAATTATATTGTCATTATAATGATATATAATTAATTTAAATACAAATATAAATCAAACATAATTTTTATTTTATATTACATAATTTAAATATAGATATATAGTAATTATTCTTATTAACTCAAATGATACTATGTTATATACTTTGGTCTGTATTTTTAAATATTTTACTTAATGATATATTTTGAACAGATTACATATTAGTACATATGTATCTTCTTTTTAACAGGTGTACAATAGTTCCATGCAATGGATGTAAATTAGTATGTTAGCCTGCCTTCTGTTCATGGACAGTATTTTTTTAATCTTGTTCTCTTATAAGCTGTGACAAACAGCTTTGCCCATACTTTATGCACAAGAGCAAATATATCTACAGGATAATTTCTGGAAAGTATAAATGCTGGTTCAGAGGGTATGTGCATTTAAAATTTTGATACATATGATATTCAAGGCTTTCCAAAGAGGTTGCCCAAAATTACCTAACCATCAACAATGTTTAAGGAAGACTTTTCCTGCTAATTCTCCATCTAAGTTTGTAATTCCAAACTTAGATCTTTAAAAATCCAGTAGATGAAGATTTATACCTCATGTTAGTTTATTTGAGCATATGCCTTATTTTTAGAGAAGCTAGCAAATCATTTGTTTAAAAGTTGTTTGTAAATGTTTTTATGTGGTCTGTCTACTCATGTATTTTTGATTCTGTTTTAATATAGAAACATACTGAAGGGACTAGCGGTTACCAAAGGGGAGGGGTGTGGAAGGGAGGGTGGGGAGGGACCGAGCAGGGGATTGAGAGGTATTATGCTTAGTACACATGGTGTGGGGTTCACAGGGAACACAGTGTAGCACAGAGAAGGCAAATAGTGAATCTGCGGCATCTCACTACAGTGATGGACAGTGACTGCAATGGGGTGTGGGTAGGGACTTGATAATATGGGTGAAGGTAGTAACCACATTGTTTTTCATGTGAAACATTCATAAGAGTGTATATCAATAATACCTTAATAAACATATATGTTGTGTATAACAACATATAATATATAATACATTATATAACATTAATCTTTGATCTTGTTTCACATATTATTTTATTTCTATTAAATTTTTACTTGTAGGGTTTATTATATTATTTGGAAATATGTATATATTTCCTCACCCTATCCTATGCAAACTACTGTTGTGATTCTTGGCTTTTATCTGTATTCACAAAGTTTACCTTTACTTTAATATTCAGATACTCACTGGTTTAAGCCTTAAACATATTTTTTTCAATGTTTCCTTTCTCTTATACTTACCAGTTTTCACATTTTACTTTTCAGTAAAAATACCTTTTTATTTTAATTATATTTTGTTTAATAGGCTAATTCTCCATCCATCTCTCTCCCTCCTTCCCCTCCTTTCTCTCTTTTTACTTTCTTCATATCTAAACTGTTGCCACAGTAATCACATTATTTAATTAGATGCCCCAATTTGGGGAGGAAAAGAAGAATTTTTCAGGAACATTATGATTTATTAAACTAAAAAAACCATTATTTCTCTCTTGCTCTTGATGTTGTCTGCCTACGGTATGTAGGTGGTAGCTAAAAATAACCCCATTAATCTTCTCCTCTATATTGTATTCAGTAGCATGTTTAGTGCCTCATTACTAATGAGAATTCATCAAAAAACTGCAAAATCCTTTGTTTCTGACTGTTGTGATAAGAACACCATTTGGGTCCAAAGATATCCTATGAATCTACAAACATGAGTATCTAAATAGAACTTGTTCGGTTTTAAGAACTATAAAGCCAAAGAGGTTATGAAAGTTCTTCTTCCCTAGTCAAAGCTCACAAAAGCTGGTTACCAGACTACTGCTGGCTAATAAATATCCTGATTTTGAAGAGTAGACCTGACATTAAAAAGTCATTTTCAGTTTTATGCAATGCTTCATAGGGAAGCTTTCAATCCATTAGAGTAACTCAAATTGCTTGATGGCTTATTTTTAAAGTGGAAACCAGTCTCTTAATAAGGATTCATAGGTTCTACTTCTTTATTTCTTCATTTTTTCAGTATAGTTTGGCCTTGAGTCTTTTGCTTTTTCAAGTTTATAGTGACAGAGTCCACCTATACTCACTGCTGGAAGTGGAAAGTTGGATAATCCAGACTTAAGTGTGACTAGCCTTTAGCTCTAGGCACAAGAGGCCCCTGATTGGGTCCCATGCTTAGGAACACACTCTGGCTCTTTTTAGCTGTGCCTCACATGAGATGAGGTGCCTTAGGAACCTAAGAAGAGAAATCTACCAGAAGGATGGCATAATATGCTACCTCAACATAGGTCCCTTCAACATAAAAAGTATTTTGAGCTAAAGGCAAATTAAGCAGCAGCAAATGGAGGAAAAGCTCTCTCTACTTTCCCCCTTTTCTGCCTAAAGACTGGATATAAATCTTCCTTTTACTGGAGACAGACTCTTATTAGCACAGAGATGACATCAGAGGAATCTACAAACAAACCTCATTCTATTAGTTTCCTTTGATACATATTCACCTTCCCACAGATTGCTGTTCTTGGGAACCTAAAATTGCTTTCCATTGTCTTGTTTCTCTACAAATGTATTGTTCTTTGTCAAAAATGCCATCTAAGCTGGAGTTCTAAGCCAGCTCTTTGAGTTACTCATTTTTCCCTGGGTATCTCCCATGTAAACATGAGGTAAACATGTTAATAAACTTCTGTTTGATTTTCTCTTGTTAATCTATATTTTATTACAGGGATCTCAGGAAAGAACTTGAAAGAATAGAAGGAAAATTACTTTTCTTCCCTTACACACCCAAAGCCTACATGCCCTCTTCTGGACCAAGCTCCAGATACTTGGGACCCCAGAATTCCTGCCTGAATGACTCTGAGCCTACCTCTAGGGATTTTGCATGGCAAGGATAATGCCACTGGAGTGTACAACCCTGAGCACAAGGGTGGCCAAGTGGTTGCTCTTTGCCAGTAGTGAGAATGGAGTTTGGATTTTCAGGCTGGAGTATCCGCACATGTACAGTGGTAGTGCTTCAGAGGGTGGGACTGAGATGGAAGAAAGAATAAAAGGATGATTGATCTGGCTCCTCCGTGTAGTAAATGTTATTCAGATGCAGCAGTATGGAACACCAAAAAATCAGAATTCTAACTTTAGACTTCAGGTTATATGAAGTTATATTTGTCAGTGTAGGAGGATAGAACATACTTTATTTAACAGCTTGCTAGCCTGAATCATAATTTTTAAATATTTATACATAAAGTATATGGAGTCCCATTTGCACTAGCCCCAACACATGTTAAGAAAATGTCTGGGGACTAGGTTCTTTATCCTCCACTGGGTCCTTTATCCTGACTCTGTATTATTCAATTTGTTTTTCAGGCTATTCATGGAGGGTAAATTTCAGCAACTCTGGTCCTTTTTAAGGGCAATTAGCATTCACTGATTGTTTTATATGGATACCTTGTATAATTAGTTTGTTTATTCTTCATAGTGATTATGAGGGGAGTGAAATCCTTATCACAGGTATGAGGAAACAAAAAATATAGTAACACCTAGGATTTTACAGCTAATGAAATAGCTAATAGGCTTCATCAAGCCCTCTGTTCTATCTCCAGTCATCTTTTCCTCCACCTCCTGACTTTTAGTGGATGTCCCTACTTTTTACTATGAAGATTGAAATCAGGTACAGTGAAAGTCCCTAAATTATCTTCTGCATCACTGTCTCTTAGTTTCTTCACCCTACCTCTCTTTCTTTGCTCTATCTCCCCTCTCTTTATTTAGACAATTCTCCATTTTAACTCCAAGACATCTAGTCTTACCAACTTTTTCTTCATTCCCAACTTCAGTCTGTAGCTCTTCACTACTTTCTTTTCCCTGATAAATCATTCCCTGTTCTAAATGGATTTTAAAAACAACTTTTTAACTTGTTAATATCTTTATTAATTTCTTAATCTTCTTCTCTTCACAGTCAAGTTTCCTCAAAGTGAATTCTTACTGCTCCATCATTCCTTTAAACCTTTACAATTTAGACTATTTTCCTTAACTCTACAAATACTGCAACCAAAGGCCCTGTGAAAAGCCAAACATCTTTGATGGATTACATACCTAACAAAATGTATAAAGTGCACTAATCTTAAATGCGCAGATAGACGATTTTTGATCACCACATAGATCTAGATACAGAACATTTCCAACAGCCAATAAAGTTCCTTTGTACTCTTTTTTAGTACATACTGCCACTACTACCCCATAACTACAAAGTCATGAAGATGTTCTGTTTTCTTTTAGAAACTTTGTAACTTTTTCTTTCACATATAAGTCTATGTTCCATTACAAGTTAATTTCTGTGTATAATGAGACATAGGAATCAGTTTCATTTCTTTTTGTGTGATATCTGCTGCAGCATCATTTATTGTTAAGGTCTTGCCATTGAATTGTACTGGTGCCTTTGTAGTAAATCAACTGAGTAAATGAGTTGGTCTACTCTACAGATATATTTTCATATTCTTTCTCCAATGCCATGCTTTCATAATTATTGTGATTTGTTAAGTTTGAACAACAAACTTTTTGTTGGTTCTGCTCATCTTCTGTGCACTACTTGAATTTGCCAATTACTCACATTTTTCATGGGGAAAAACAGGCATTGAAGTCAGGCAAATTTATCTTCCAAGTTCCATCACCACGATAGTGATGTAGGATCAAGGAAAAGTGTAAGAAAAAACACCCAAAACTTGGAAATAATGCCAAAGGAGAACTGTATATCATTCTGAAACACTGCTTCATAGATCTACCCAATGATTATTTAATTCTCCAAGAGGTATACCTTAGTTTGACTTGTTATTGCCATGATTAGAGCTTAGATCATGTAAAATGTTAACTTGCAGATTTTTCCCTATAGAGATGCAGGTGATTTTTGTCTGATGTGACTACAAAGGCTCCAGTTTATTTTGACTTGTAGGACATTGACCTGTAGGGCACTGTAACTGAGTCAACTTACTTCAACATGCTTTTGTGATTGCTTATGTATATGCAGTTTGTCTAATTTTTGTGTGAACCAGCTTTATCATCTCGCTGGATTCTTTGTTAAGGAGTTAAATAGATTTTGGAAACTTTCTTTCTGTATTTGTATAATAGTCATATGTTTATACTTTGACGATCATGAGAATTTAAATGCTATTCCTAGGAATTATGTGAACTGTGTGTTTGCTGATGCCATTATCCCAGATACAGAATACATGAGAAGTATTTTAGAAGAAGATGATTATTTCTCTTTTGGTGTTTTTTTTCTGTTAAGATGGAAATGCATGACACTGATGTAAATCTAAGCTGGGAGACTGAGAGCAGAAGGCTAGAGTAAAAAATCTGAGAAACTGGAAGTCATCAACATGTAGGTGATTGTTGAAATTTAGGTGAGAATAGGAATATCATGAATTCTAAAAAAAACCCAAAAAACACACAAAGAAAAATCTATTTAGGGAATGGATGAAGATTAGCCATTAAAGGAAACTAGTAAGGAGTAGTAAAAAGCAGCCATGAGAGCAATTTTAAGAAATGAATGGTCAATGTACGTATGTGACCCAGGAGACAACTAGGATGGGAATTGAAAAGAAGCAACTGAACTTAGCAATTAAGTCTTTGGTGACCTAGTGAAAGCACTTCCAGTAGAGAAGTAAGGATGTAAATCAGAAGTGTTGTGGGTTGGGAAACAATGAGACATGAGGAAATGGATTCTGTGAATACAGATTAATGTTTCAGGAAGTTTGGCTCTACAACCTAAGTCATACCATAATAATTCATTGTTTAAAACCTGCTGATGGATTTCCATTACACTTGAGATAAAATTCACCCCTTATCATGGTCTATTAGACCTATATGATTAGTACAGTTTATCAATCTGACTTCTTGCACTACTACTCTGCCACTTCCATTATGCTTCAAGCTTATTGAATTCCTTTTTCCCAATATGCCAATTTGTTTCTAAGTTAGAGTGTTTGCCTTTACTATTGCCTCTTTTTGATACATTTGCCCTTCAGATCCTTGCAAGGCTTGTGACTAATGAAGGTGCATTGGTCAGATTTCCTTCTGAGAAAACCTGCTGTGAGAATAGTTAACCTTCCAGCAGCCACACCTTCAGGTCCATTCAGCCCAAGGCTGCACTTATTCTGCACTGTGCCTAGCAGATGACTGAGTACAGCAGGGATATTAGAGTCCAGCTATTCCTGCCTAAGATTCCTCTAAAGGGCACTTTTGCTATGAAGCTCCTTATTGGCCTAAGATTTTCTCCCAATTACATTGCACTCTGAATTCTTACTCCTGCTCCTCTTTCCCAGGTGACAGAATTGTATTTTAGTTTGAAAAATTCCTGTCTTCTGCTTGCCACATCTGTCTCCAGATGCAGTCACATGGAGGCTAGGGCTTCAACATACGAATTTGGGGGAGACAAAATTCATCCATAACACTTCATAGCATCTGGTTTGTGATATATTTAAGCAGGATTTCACCACTCTTATAAAAACACTTCCTCACACTCTGATAGTACATTTTAGATTTCATGGTTTTATTGTTATAGCATTCTTCTATTGGGAATTTATCCTGGTGTGAAGTATGTAGTATGGACCTACCTTTATCTTTTTTCCACATGGCTACCCAATTGTCCCAATACAACTTATCTATTAGGGGAAAAGCAATGGGCAAAGATGTAGCTTTGCCATAGACTAAATTAGACCTTTTGATACCTGAAAGGGAATCATAATTAGAGAAGTTGAATTTACTCTTCTAATCAACAATGAAAATAAAGTTACAAGATATACCCTAGACATAAAGCAACAGGGAAGAGAGATTTGAAAAAATATACATGAAAGCACTGAATGGAGAAAAAGAAAATAAATTTTTTGGTCTAGAACAGGTCAAGATCATATTGTAAACAGGTTTCAGTTGTATCAGGAAAAATAATAACCTCTTATCCTTCATGTATTTTGCAAATATCTTTCCTACTTCATTATTTGCCTTTGATTTTTTTTAAAGTCTTGGCACTTATTTGCTCTTTATTGGTTTTATTATATTTATGTTCATTGTGAGGGTTTTTCTTTTTCATTGAATATGTTAAAAATACATATTTGTATTGGACTACACCTGGAGTGTACAATCTAGAGTACACCTCTCAGAAAGTGTATATGATGATTGAACTTTCTGAAATCCTTATTATGTTTTCACACTGGATTTTTTTCTTGAAAGGGAATAAAATTCTAAGTTTGAAGTAATTCTCCCTTACAATTTTGAAGATATTGTGGTATCTAATGTCTCTGATGAGAAATCTGATGCTAGCTCAATTTTTTTTTTTAGTAGGTCAAATTTTCTCTGCAAAATCTCTAACCTTTTTCTTTCTCTGGATTTTCTCTAACCTTTTTCTTTCATTTTTGATGTTCTGAACTGTCTTGTTGATGTAGCTAGATGTGTTTTTTTTTGTTTTGTTTTTTTATTATTTATTTTGCTCAGTACTAGGGATGCTCTAGCAATCTGGAAACTTGTGTTACTTTCCAGTTCCTTGAACATTTTCACCTATTTCCTTGATATTTTCCTGCCTCTCCTCCATTTGCTGCTCTCTCTTTCTGAAATTCCTATGAGTTACATAATGGACCTATTCATGCTTTTACAGTTTTTCTGTGTCTTTGTCTAAACACTGGGATATTTCGATTAAATCATCTCACCATTCCAAAAAAATTTAAATTTCTGCAATCACATGTGTATTTTCAAGTCTTTTCTTATTTTCAAAATGCTCCTTTTTTTTTTTAAAGCATCCTATTCTCTAATATTTTTTTGACCACCTCTTAGGAAGCTTAATTTTTTATGAATTTCTTTTGGTTCCTAAGATGACTCAGTCTTCCTAGATAGTTGTTTGTTTTCTTTAGTTTTGTCTTTCATGTTGTTGATTTTCTTCATATCCTTGATGGTTTCTGATTTGTCATTCATTTTTTAAATGGGGTTCTATGCACATGTAAAGAGAAAGAATATTGGGGAGGGAAATCTGAAAGAACTGAAATGCAATGGTTTCTGAGTTTTTAAAGAGATTTGTATTTAACCCTCTTCTCATTTCCACCCTCTACTGTACAAGACAACTCTAAGCGTAAGGTCTCTCTGGGACTCTGCCAGGCAGATCCACTTGCTCTGAAGCTTTAGTCGCTTCCTGCAAATTCTGAGGTGCACTTTGATGATCTGATTTGTCAACAGACCTCCGTATCTCTTTTGATCTTTCAGATATTTTCTGAAATACCTTCTCTGCTGAAGACATCTCTTCAGGTCATTTCAGTATTAGAAATTAATTTCTCAATTATTTTTTCTTAAGGTTTCAGGAGGAAGGCTAAACAAATACTAATGCTATTACCTTCTTAAGCCAGAAGTGTTACCTACTTTTTTGGCTCTGGTTCTGGACTTTATTACCACAGTAACAAATATATTTTAATATCCTGTAAAGCAATTTTTGTATTATTCTTTTTATAATTTTTTAAGTTGTTTTTATGCAATTTTTCTTTACTGACATCCCATGCTCTTTAGTTTCTTTTATGCAATTATTCTTGAGATGATCTTTAGAATAGTTTTGGTGAATTCAAGAAAAATGTGAAATTTCTTTTGGTTACATTAAATTTACAGGTTAAGATAAGATATAACTTACAATACCGACTCCTCCCATCTAGGAGTATAACATCAATTTCTTCAAATCTCATGTCATTTAGTAAAATTTTCTGATTTTCTACAGACTGCTCCTATAGATTTCCTGTTAAGTTATTGTAGGAATTTCATATTGCTATTTTATTTTGCAAATGCTTATTGATTTTGCAATTTTTTCACTGATGATCAGCTACTTTACCAAGTTCTATCAATTCCAATAGCTTGATACTCTTGGATTTTTCAAGGTAATCCTATCATCCTCACATGTTAATTTTATGTATCACTTCTTTTTCTTGTTTTATTTCATCATTGGTTAGAATTTCAAAGAGAGCGTTGATAACTGCTTTAATAGTGTCTGTGGCAGAACTGATTATCCCATCTTACCTTTACTAATAGATGATCTGACTCCATGTTTTAGCAAGGCACATGGTTTCCCAGATACAGATTTCTTTTCCCAGCCTCCCTCGTAACAAAGGAGGGGACATGTCACTGATTCTCACTAATATAAACATAAGCAGAAGTGATGCATGTAACTTCCCTGTTATTCCCTTAAAATAATACCCTGTTGAAAACATTTTAGTTTAACATTTAAAAATCTACTTTCCCAAACTATGTGCCCACAAAACTCATTCATGAAATAACCATAAACATCTCACAAAACTGGTGTTTCAGGGACCAGGTTTGAGAAATCAAACACTAGCATTTATTAAGTGTGATGGTCAAGTTAAAAAAAGTACCTTCTGTATCTGGTTTATTAACATGTATTTTATTAGGAATGGGTGTTGAGTGTCTTTCAGTACTTTTTTAGGCATTGAGATGATCTCTTTAACCTAGAATTATGATTAATAGATATATATTTTAAACTGTCTTTGTTTTTTAAAAATAAACTCCATTTGGTTATAGTGAAATGTTCCTTTAAGACAACACCTAATTCTGACATCTAGGATTTTTGCAAGTATGCTCACTAATGAACATTAAATATGAGCCAGGCACATATTACGGTGAACAACATGCACACTCTCATCACGGAGCACACACTCAGTGATCTAAACTTTTTTTATTTTGAGTGATTTTTGGGATACTAAGGGTTGTGCTAATTTCAAAATTTAAGCTAAGAAGCTCCCTGTCATGTTTTGAGTTTGTAACACAAGAATTAGCTCTTCAAGAATTTAAAAAACCCACCCATAATTCTGGGTGGGCTGGATGCCTTTTTATTTTGTGGTACAGAACTTTGGCATCATTCTTTCAATCCTATTTTAGTTACTGATCTAATTTGGTTTTTGTTTTGAATCCTTACCTTTGTTTTCCTTGAAAGTCACTATTTCGTTTTGATATTGACAGCATGAAGTTGTACATCTAAATAATTTTTAAACCTCCCTTTTAAAACACAGCTTATTAGTGGCAATGTTGTCTTTTTTGTCACAGTTCCATAAATCTATACATTTTATTGGGGTTACCAGAACCAGGTACACCTGGTTAGAGTACGTGAATATCTTGCAAATTTATTATTTTAACAATTTTCTCTTAAAAATTTTTCTAATTCCCTTGTGTTTTATCTTTAGAACTTTTTAATTTTAATGTTTATTTTGTTCTACACTTCTAAAAATCTTCAAATAAATTCCTGACTTACTTTCGTTCTTATTTGATAATAATTTTCTTCTATAGCTTCATCTGTATCTTACAATTTTAATATGGAGTTTTTTCATTGTCACTACATTCTAGTGTTTAACTGCAATTGAGAGGTATTTTAAAATGTAGTTTTCTATTTTTTTGGTGGGGGCTATCCTTTAGCTATTAATTTTTAGCATCATTCCATCATAAATACCTTTACTTGTCCAATTTAGGTCATCTTTCTAGGACTATCATTTATGCCATCTCTTTCAAGAAGCTTTTCTTCTACTCTGTGTCCTGTCCCTTCTCTAAACTCATATATATATATATATATATTATATATATATGTATATAGTATAACATATGTAAATAGTATACATATACATAATACACATGTATATAGTGTGTATATATATATATACTCCTTTATAATAGTGTTTATGTATCTTCCCCCTTCCCCTGCACGATCCCCATCCTCAGTCTATTTCACTCCTTTATGAAATTTGCAGCTTAGCTAGTGCTTTGTGAGTTTTCACAAGATTCCTTCAATGCAACAAATATTTATTGAGCACGTACTCATCAGGCATTGTATTAGGCACCAGGAATGGCGTTAAATGAAAGATGCAATCCTAGTAAGAAATTCGGCCTAGTAGGGGAGATGAATAAGTAAACGTAATAGCCAAGGGAGCTTCAAGAGACACGCTTTGGTAGTAAAGATTACATGTGTATAAGCAGTTTACAGCACTAGAAAATAAAGGACATAGCGAACAAAGCCGTTTGATGGGGAAGGTGGTAGCTAGGGGCGGTTTGGGCAGTTTCACCGTAAATAGCCTAGTGATAGAACCCAGTGATTATCCATGTATAATAGCACCTGCCTCACCATCACTGGACAGTTTGCAAATAAGGCAAGAATGCAGATTAACACTTACTGGAATCAGAATGAATTAAAGGAACGTGTAAATAATGCATTTTAAACAAACTCCCCATGTACTTAGGCTGTCCAAGGTTTTATAATACAGCGGGGCGAAATTTCGTAGATCTAGCTCCCCAGCTACTACTTCGTTCTAGCCGGAGGATATAGTGTGGCGAGTCTCTTCTCTGCCCCTCCCTTCCCTCGGTCTCAGGACACTTATCCACCTTGCGTGAGGCCTGCAGGGTCCAGCCACCCGCCGCCGCAGCCGCTACACAGGCAGCCAGAGCTTCGCTCCGCAAAGGATTCGGGGAAATAGCAACAGGCCAATCTACAGGGCAGGAAGGAGAGCAGCTCAGAGCCGGTTCTTTGATTGACGCGAAAGATGTCCAATGAGAGCCTAGGAGTAGCGACGCTTCCGCCTCAAAGGACAGACTTCAGCAATTTCAATCAATCGAGTTCGAAAGTATCTTCCTTGTGGGAGGTCCTTGAGGTCGCTGAGGTCGTTGGTGACGCCGAATGGTTTGTGGAAGTCGCGGTCATTTGGATAGTTGGCTAAAGTCGTACTTGGGAGGAACGTCTCTGTCCGAAGAGAAAATGAGTTTAGCTTTGAGGTCGGTAATGAGGGGGCCGCAGTGCTCTCCACACCCCGCAGCGGGCCCCAGGTTGGGTTTGTGTGGAAGGGAGGCCGTGTGGGGCCGAGGGGAGGAACGGGATGCAGTTCTGGAGGAGGGAAAGGCGCCTAGGCCAGCCTTCCTGGGCTCGGACCCTTCACCCTGGGAGCAGTGGGATATCGCCGGTGATGAGCCCCTTGTGCTTTCGCTGAGGTAGTCATATCTGTCGGCGCGCTGGGCTTTGGACCGCCAAACGGGTGGGTGATTGTGGGTGTGAGAAGGGCGTAAAATATCGCGAGGTTTTTTTCTTGCGGTGTTTCTGCGAGAAATGAGGCCACGGAGCATCCCGTCGTTCAGTTCCACCTTCCTGGTCTACGGCCCCCGCGTCAGCCATTTCAAGCCTTTCTAGCCATTTCAAGCCTTTGTATTTTGCGTAGCCTTTAGAGGACAAACCAACTTCAAATGTAAATAGATTAGAAGTGGCCTAAGAAAATCAACTGGGCTTTACATTTTAAAAGTTCTATAGAATTTTTTTCAGTTTCGAAACGTGTTTTTATATAAGTGTTGTAGCCCCATTTGAAAATTTGGAAAACTTAGATAGGCATCCCTTAAGATATTTCTGGCTTTTAAAACAAATTTGCTTTTTTCTTAAAAGTTTTTGCTAACTTTATAAGAGTTTGTTGATGTTAAGTGAGATTTACCAGACTATTGACGCCTTAACATTTATTACATAGAATTAGCACAAATACTCTGTAGTTTTTTTTTATTGTTAATTGTGGTATGTTTAGACTCAGTATTTTGGCTGATTTCCTAGTAACAATGAAAGAAATTATAATGTGCCAAACTCTTAGAAACGTGTAATTGCCAAAATAGTAAATTAATTGATAAATCATATATATTTTTTTGGTAGTAATTTTGTAACTTAATTTTAAACACCATTAAAAATAAGCCAGATATATAGTGATCATCATTGATGAATTTGACTTTCACTTTTTAAGACTCTATTGTAGAATGATATGAGTGATAAGTATTGGTGATTTGGTTTTGTTGGGGTTTCTGACATAAAAGTAATGTCTCTTATTCACAGTTCTTGTGTCTTCCATAGTACTATTAGAGGGAATAAATAACAAAGCCAGAGGAATGAAGGTTAGGCCCTCATTTCTTTTAATAATCTGTAACACTCTTAATTTTTGGGAAGTGCAAATTAATGGCAGATTAGACAATAGAATGAATTGGGCTTTGGCTTATCATGTAAACAATATTTCTTTATCTTTCTCCAAATACTTCCTTTTTGGAAATTTAGAAAATTATTCATCTGGATAATTTTTGTTGCATTTTGGAATCTTAGTCATTTGAAGGCATAAGGGAATAGGATTAAAGTGGACTAAATAGACTTTTTTTCTCTTTCCATTTCATAGAAATGAGCTTGTAGTAGACAAATCAAAGAGGAAAAAAAGAAAACTCTCTGAAGAACAGAAACAAGAAATTAAAGATGCCTTTGAACTATTTGACACAGACAAAGATCAAGCAATAGATTATCATGAGTTAAAGGTAATAGTATACTTTAGAATATTTTTCTGTGAAAATGATTTTACATTTTTGTCATTTGGTTAAAAATCCATCTCTAAAGTACTTTAATTAGGTTTTGGAAATATGAAACCATTTTAAACATTCATAGTTAAATGCTATAATAAAATTAAGTCATACTCCCTATATCTTTACAGAATCTCCTTTTCACATGATAAAATGAATAGTATTTTAAATGGAAAAATACATTCCTTGAAGGGGCTTATTTTTCATTCACATAATAAAGTTTTCAAACTACAGGATTTAAATACTTATTACTATATTCATCTGTTCTTCTTTTATAACTTACTCTTTTTTGAAGTTGATTGTTATTTGTCCTTTAATTTGAACATGCTAGTAACATTCTCAATCTACTTTCTCAGCTGCAAGCGTAATGCAAGTGATAGATACCCCTTCTTTCTCAATTGCAAATGTAACGCAAGTGATAGATACCTGATGTTGACATGGTGCTAATGGGGAAATGTCAAATTAAAGGCTAGAATAATTTATAAAAACAAAAGGGTAGTATGGATCTTACATCTAGCACAATGAGAAAGGCAACATTTTAGTAGCTCTGTTGCTTCTTTTTTCTTTTGTTACCAACTTTTATCAATTCTTCCTTTATACTGTTGCTTCCATTTGTTGCTCTTATTTTCTTGGTTTGGGATATTTCATACCCACCCAGTACCATTAGCTTCATCTTTCTAAAAATTTTTCATCATGTTGCTCATTGCTTATAAACCTTTAGTGTCTCCTTATTGTATACTGCATTAAGTTCATTTTCCTTTGATTTTTATTGAATGCTTTCCACACATTTACTACTAGCTGCTTTTCTTACTTGTCAACTACTTGCTTCCTTTTGAGCTCTTCTGATCAGGTAAGTTAAATTGTTCTGTGCACTGTTTTTAAGCCTATTCTTCATTTTGGTGTCTGTTTTAATTACCTGTCATCCTTTTCTATATGCCCTTCTACTCTACTTCATCCATACATCAAGGAACAACTTGTATTTCTCCAAATAAGGCTTTTAAAATCAATAACATTGTCTCTTCTTCCTTGTTAATAGTAACCAGATCTCTTCTATCTCTTCTTTCTCTAAACTCAGGGCCCATTATTACTTACTTGGTAAGTGATCACATAGGGTCTGATGATAATTTTTTAATTTCTAAAAATCTCTCATTGTAGAGCTTTTTAATATTTATGCTAAGATTTTTTCCATTTTGGTTGTTAATCTTTTGAGAACAAGTAACTTGTTAAATTATCTGTGCACAAGTTTGTGCATTGTACAGTATATGCTATAAACACTCATTGATTGGTTTGTCATACAGAAGGATAAAATGGAAAAAATTGCCATTAAAATTCAGTAGTTAAGAAAAACTATCACTGTTATTTTAGAGACAGAAAATGTATAAAAGAATTGTATGTTTTATTAATATCTCTTAAATTGTAAAAACTTACTTAAGGATTGGAAATCACTTTTTTGAAAGAGTGCCTTATATTTTGCTTTTCCTTTTTAATCCAAAAGGTGGCAATGAGAGCCTTGGGGTTTGATGTAAAAAAGGCTGATGTACTGAAGATTCTTAAAGATTATGACAGAGAAGCCACAGGGAAAATCACCTTTGAAGATTTTAATGAAGTTGGTGTGTATTTTAATAGTCTTTGTAATGAGCAGTTGTTAGGAAATTGTCTAGTTTAATGACAGTATTATTGAATATTGCTGTATAATGTGTATCTTATTTGGGTTTTTTTGGCACTCTTTTTACTGATTTTCAAAGAAAAAATAAGATTAACAGCTTTGCTGTGGATTTACCATTTTGTCTTTTGTTCTAAAAATTCTGGCCAGGGAATCTTGTGTAGCTTTTTATGGAAAGATGTCTTTCCAAGTAATGTGCATTTATGTTATATGATAAAATTAAAGAGAGTGATCAAGAAATTACTTTCTCACAGTAAAACAGAAGACTTGGTATTCTTTCGTTTGGAAAACGTTTCCCAAGACCATTCTAGAATGTAATTTTTGTTGGCAAAGTAGGAGAAGAGGAAACCTGTAGTAGTTGGTATCGTTGGCTGTAGATGAAGAGCATGCCTTTTGGTTGACAAATGTGTAACTCTGGATGACCTTAATCTTGGTGAATATAATCATCTCTAATTTAAAGTTGCAGATGGGATGATTGTAGTGAGGGAGGCAGTTGGCAGACTGGAAGCAGGAGAAAACATTTTAGAATGCCCAACTGAAGATAATGTGTAATGTGCTTAATATGGTTGAACTTTTGTGTAGTTGATGTTAATGAATTATTTAGAGTATGTATCAGGCTCTTTTAGAATGGAGAATTCTGGAAGGCAAGGACTTTGCCATTATAACTTAAATATATTGCCTAAGGAATTGTATATAGAAAGTACATAGATCAGATTTATATTTATTAATTTTCTAAACCTATGATACCACTTCATGTGGGTCATAATATGAGCATGTCATATAGTTATTTTTAGATGTTTTAAAAATGTAGGAACAAATTCAGTTATATACACACACACACAAACCTTAATACTTCTAAGTATTTGGCAAGAAGCAATCTGAGAAGCAAAAAGAAATGGCAATTAGGACATATAGGAAAAAAAAGATTTATACCATTATATAGTTGTTTTGTTTTGTTTTAACCTGAAAACTGAAACCAAAAGCAAGGAAGAGGGAAGTTAAAGGATAAACCTCAAAGTGAAAGAAAGCACAGCACAGAGGATCCGCAACTTACAAACTAATGCCTGTTTAGAGAGGCAGCTTGTCCGTTTGGGAAGCACATTCCTTTTTTCCCTTTAATGTATAATTAATTACTTGAGAGGCTGAGAGCCATAGTCTCCCAACATTGAAGCTCCTCTGAGGTTTATGATCTTAGTTCAAGTTTCAACTTAGATTATCTATAGAAACAAGGTTTTAGGATATAGTGGAAATGGTACTATTAAAAGAGCTATAATTCAGGTTGGAGATAGTTGTGCTGTCTTGTAGGGTTCTTCTGAGGAATAATTAAGTTAATAGTATGTAAAGTGCTTAGAAAAAGGTCTAGCAGACAGTAAGTGCTAATAAGTATTCGTTATTACTGTAAAAAAAGTCTTTGTTTCATTTGTGTCAATGACTGGAACATAAAAATTCTACCTCATGTATTTATATTTTTCTGATTGCCTTTTTCTCATAGTTGCAGGCTCTTATCCCTAACATTTTAATTAATAATTTTATCTTAAGTGGATATATTATTTCATCTTAAGTGAATATGGTTTTAATATATATTATTTCATAAGTGAATATGGTTTTAAAATTGCCATTTTATTAGCAGTTAAAGCCAGAGTTCCATGCTCAGTCCACCATTTCCTGACTCTCATTCTTTTCTATGTTTTTAACAGAGCAGAAATAAGGTTTTTTCCAGAATAAGTGGTCACGGTTAAACTTCAGCTCTGACTTTCAAAGACAGGCAGAGCACATACTTTATTATTCTAAGGCTACCTGTTGAGAATAGCAGTTGTCAAATAAAAAATGATTACTGTTTGGAAAACAGAAACTATGTATTCACCCCATTTGTTGATTATTTTTGTATGATAACTAACCACAAATGAATATATATTTTATACTTTGGGACAGGTAACTCCAAATCAGAACATTTGAGACTTGGTGTTATATACCATCTATTATTGTTTAAGGGTACAATCCAAGTATTTTTGGATGAAGTCTGACACCTAACCAGATTTTTCCCAATGTTAGAAAAAAATATTAAAATATTCTTAGTACAAGTGTAGAATCTAGACAGCCTGAGGCTACTGAGTAACAAAGGTATTTTAGGAATTGCTGCTTTAAAGTAAAACCAAGATGTCAGATGTTTGTACTCCCATCTATTTCTGGCATGAGCTACTTACTATTTCATTGCCTATTCAGAATAGATTATTGTGTTACTGTTTTTCTTTTGTTCATTTAACAAACCTTTGCTAAGTATTTTGGCATTGGTACTGTGATGGAGTGAGGAAAGGAAATTAAGAGTTACTAAGAGGTTCTTTCAAGGAGCTTATCATTTAAATGTAGGTGACAACAAGGTATGGTGGTATGTGGTAAATTATAATTTTGTCTAGGGCAGGATTTGGCACACTTGCACTTGGGCTAAATTCAGCTGCTGCCTCTACACTGCCACATCCATTCTTTTATGCTGCTCTGTGGCAGAGTGAGTAGGTTAGATGGAGACATTATGCCCACCTCCAAAACCTAAAAAATTCACTATCTGTCATTTAACACAAAATATTTGTCCATTCCTGGTCTAATGCAATTGAAGAATTTGCAGAGGGCATTTCTAATTTAGGCCTTGGGAATGTGCATAGGATTTCATCCCAAGGAGAAAATTGTAGGAGGAGTAGAAAAAGGCATTCCAGGAAGAGGAAACAACAACGAATGGTACCAGAAATGTATGTTTGGGGAGTTCCCTGCTCTAGGAGATATGGAAGTGACTGGAGGGGTAGGATGACCCGGTCAGATAGGTAAAGTCTTACATATCATGTAGAGTTTGGACTTTAGAGGATCATTGCCAAGTTTTAAGGAAGAGGAGATAATATGTTTTAGAAATGTAACTCTGTTGAGAGTATTAAAGATGAGTTGGAGGGAAGAGAGACTGCAGACAAAAAATAATAGATTTTTTATGTTAAGGGTGGTGAGAACGAAAAGAGATAACGTTTTAATTAAATGAGTAAAAAAGGTAGTATCCTCAGCACCCTAGGACCTAATCTCTGATTACGTTAATGGATTGAAAATGTTAAGACTTTTCAAATATGGGAAACTTACCTGTTAATGGTGCTGTTTGTTACCTTTTTAGGGGTGGGGCATCGACAGCTGTTTTGGTGATAATGGGAGGGGTTTGGATTCCACAATGTTCACTTTGAAATAACTAGTATGCTTGAATAGAAACTTCCAAAGGGCAGTGAGAAATACAGTGGAAGCTATATTTCTAGCATAACCTTCATGCTTTTTGATAGATATGTGATGTTAATTTGTTGTATTAAGTGATTTTTGTAATGGATAAGGTATTATTTTGAGGAAGTATATTTCTGGTAGTATAATTATTTTAAAATAGTTATATGAACAGAGATTTGTGAAATAGTACCCACCTTAACTTCCTGTATGTTAGTTGACTTATTTTCATTGAAAAAAAAAATACATTTCTTATAATTATATTTTACTTTGTAGAACAGGAATAGAACGAAGGAGGCATGGAAAGTCACTGTAAAATTAAAATGTTTTAGCTGTCCAGAAGGATGGGTATTTGTGGTTCCCAAGAAAAGTTGCATTCTAAGGCAAAGTATTGATAAAAGATTATATAGACACTTAAGTGTAAAGTAACTAACACAATTAAAGCACCAGTGGGATAAGAATTTTTGCATCTTGGAGCCCCATCTGTTCCCCAGATTACCCTGTTGCTTCTTTAAGTACATTAATACTTTCAGCAAGCTGCTTTTCTGGTTCACCTGTCATGTAAATTATTTAATTGGTGAAGAAAATTTCTTAACACTTTTTTTTCCTTGTCCTGCTTTTTTGTTGGGACTAAATTCAAAATAAGTTGAGTATGAGCCACAGAGTTAAGCATGGTATTTTATTTTGGTGTTATGGCTGTATATATGCCAATTCCTTTTTGACTGAATATTTATGAGCTTTGATAATTTGCATACTTATAGTAATATACTTCAATTAGTTACTTGGAAGACTTTTTGGATGAAATTAATGGATAAAAGAAAACTATTGAGATATGTGTAGATGATTTAGCATTAGCTTGCATGGGTGCTTATTCTAAAGCTTATTCAATCAAATATGATGAAACAGCAAAACAACAAGAAATTGTGGATTTGAATTGTATTTTTCCTTTTGGGTGCATTAAAACATTCCAGTACTTTACATCTGCAAGCATTTGCAAGGTTTTAATGATTCTGTAAACTTCACCAGGACTGAGTTATTTTTAATGGCATAGTGAAAGTCATAAATACCTGTTGTTGTAGTGGTAGACTTCTGAGATGTCTATTTAGCCATTTTTAGAATTTTTTCTAGTAGTTAAAATTTTTATATTACAGATTCTTATTTCAATTTTTGTTACTGTGGCTGTTAATTAAACACTGTGGTAATATTGAAAATATTGTTTATTACCTTTAGTATATTAAAATGTTATTATAGTCTGAAATTACCTTTAGTCTTAGTTGTCGAAGAGTTATTATCTTGCTGAACAAAATGGATATGACTTCAGAGAGAACTCTTCCCAGACCTGTTTTTTTTTGCGGGGGGCTTTCTTAATAAAATCAGATTGAGTCCTTTTGTGGTAACTACTTTTCGTATTTTGGAAAATCAAGAGTTCTTCTAAGCAAGAAGATGTCAGTGGAATTTGCATCTCCTCTCTGAGATTGAGTCTGTATCAGTGATGGCAGTGCATTTTGTTAATTTGTCAGGGTTATTTGTTTGTTTTTATTTTAGATTGGATTAAATTTGAGGAACAGTGTTACATTTTTTTTAAATTGAAGTACCATTGATACACAATCTTATATTGGTTTCAAGAATACAACACAGTGGTTCAACAGTTATCTAAATTATTAAATCCTCACTCCCACTAGTGCAGTTACTATCTGTCATCCTAGGAAGATGTTACAGAATCATTGGCTGTATGCTCCATGCTGTTCTACCATCCCCATGACCAACTTATACTATGATTGAGAATTTTTGTGCCCCTTTATCCTCCTCATGCTCCCTACCCACCCACCCCAACCCCTCCCCCATTGTAATAACCACCAGTACCTTCTCAGTGTCTCACTGAGTCTGTTGTTATCTTGGAACAGTGTTACTGTTAAGTTTAGCCAGCAAACAACTTACATATAGTTAGCATTGTTTTGTTGGTATCTCTACAACTAGGTTATAAACTCCTAGACCTGTGTCCTTGATGTCAGAGGAGCCCAGTGCAATAGACTTTCAATAAATATGGTATAAATATAGTCCTTTTTACTTTGTCTTTGTGTCATATAGTTTTTCTTATTTATTTAATAGGATAAATTGGTGATAGTTTAAAGGTTAAATTTTAAAATACAGATTTGTTTTTTTTAATTTCAGGTTTATCTAGGTTTTTGGGCTCTGATTTGTCTTTATTGTCAAACTAAACAGCAGATTCACACCTTTGATTCTCATCTAATACTAAGTTGATACCACAAATGAATGCCTTTGTTATTATAAAGGTTTATTTTTTATATTTTTGTTTTTTTTAACTGTAGTGACAGACTGGGTATTGGAAAGAGATCCACATGAAGAATTATTGAAGGCATTTAAGCTGTTTGATGATGATGATTCAGGTAAAATAAGCTTGAGAAATTTGCGACGTGTTGCCAGAGAATTGGGTGAAAACATGAGTGATGAAGAACTTCGAGCTATGATAGAAGAATTTGATAAAGATGGTGATGGAGAAAGTAAGTTTTGAGTAAAATATACATTCCAAGTATTATTCATGTACAAATATAGTAAATATTTCAAAACTCTTTCAAATCCCTTTGCAAACTATATTTATGGTAATTGTTCATCCTATAATGGGCTTTTTGCATAAATATTTCACATATTTAGAATGAAGCAAAAAAAATTACAATGAAGTAGACTTTTAAAACCAAATATACAGGATGTAATATCAGGTTCCACCCTTCAAGAAGGTGCTTTACTTTTCCTTGAGGATGAAACATCACCAAAATTTCAGACACCGGTAAAATTGCAGTCCTTAAGGCCTTCTTAACCTACATGAACTCCTAAACTGTTGCTGAGTTCTACTGATTCTGTCCTTCAGATGTTTTGTGTCTGTTTTATGTCTTTGCTTACTGCTGTGTCCTAGTTCAGGTCCTGCTTTCTTTGAAGAATATTATCCTAGCTGCATTCATTTCTCCTTGGATGCCTGCAGGGTGCAGTGTCCTGTGTGCTGACTGGTTCTACACAGAGAGAAAGGCAGATGTGGTCCCTGCCTTCACTAACTTTACTATCTCTTGTAGCTTCCTAATTGCCCTCTATGCATATAAGCCTCTACTTTCTTCCTAATTCAGTCTATTGATAGCATTCTTTTCCTAAAATACAGGTTTGATGATTTAATTTTCCCGTTCAAACAGAATGATTCTTCAGTGCCTACAGAGTGAAGTTCAAAGCCTTATATGATTTGTCCTATCTTAAGTATCTACTTTCATTTCCCCCTATAGTCTTTCACTCTTCTGCTTTAACCTTCACCTCCCCTACATACACACATTGACAAAATATACTCTATTCTGAAAATAATTTATGCTGGGCCTTTCATCATGCCATTTCTTAATCCTAGAATGCTCTGATTTCCAGTTGCTGTTTGCCAAAATGTTAGTTGTTCTCTCAGATACATTTAAACTTCACCTTCTCAAAAGCCTCCCTCCTCTGTTTATATAAACTAGGAGACTTGTATTGAGGGCACATAGCATATAAAGAAACAAACTATTTTGATACTTTTATCCACCACCCTCTGATAGTTGCATACATGTCTGTCTCTCCAATTATATTGTAAGCTGCTCAGGTGCAGTATGGAATCATATAGTGTGCAAGTCCTGAGGCTTTGGTATGATGCAGACCTGGATTTGAATTGAGTCTCTACCACTTAGTTTATTTTGCACAAGTTTTCAATGTTTTCTGAGTCTCAGTTTCTCCATTTATGAAAACGAGAATGGTAGTATCTTTCAGGGTTGTGAATATTAAATGAAGAAATTGAAGGTGCCTAGCATTAAATAGAAGCGTGTTTTCCTTTCTTGTTAAATCTTTGTCTTTTTCCTCTGCATTTTCTTATCCATAATTAGTGCTCTAATGTTTGTTGATTTTTAAAACCCTAAGCAAGAGTGTTACAGTAGATAGTGTTGATGTAGTACCTACTACACACGCACACACACACATATGTACCCATAAAAGCATACATATATATATATATATATATATATATATATATGTATGTATGTATGTATGTATGTATATTATCTTGGAAGTACTGGCATGCTTTAATAAGGAACTAGCTATCAGTTCAGATTTGTAGATTGTCCTTTGGTTGTGCATTATTGTGCTTTCTTACAATGTGAATATTATTTGAGCATTATAAACTTTCTGTTTTTTAATACTACCTTTTTGAAGGGTATTGATACAGTCACTTATATTTGAAGACAAAGATGATTAAAACTTGATGAAATTTAAATGGTTTAAGCTGTCACTCTAATATATGGACTTAAAATCTACTGCCTTCATATTTTTAAAAAATTTGTGTCTTTCCTAGCTTTTTATTACCCTAAATTAGCTTTAAAGGAACTCTCTTCTGTAAAGATACTGTCTTCAGTGGCATAGAGAGTCTTGGTGTCTTTTCCATAAATCTTTAATAACGGCTGCAACTTGTTTTAAAAGATGAGAGTTATAAACTTTTTTGTACTAGGCACATGCAAATTAGATTTTGGTTTTTACCTACATTTTACTTAAAATATCAATTATGAAGCTACCTCTTAAATTCAAATTTGATGTGAAACTTGGTTAGAAAATATGTCCATTTCTTGTATCATTTGTTAGATGGCTCTGTCTGCTGCTTTTGAATCTCAGAAGAGTTTGCACCTGTGCTCCATTGCTTGATTTATTTTAATGCATACTTAAAATAATTCTTTGGTCCTCACTGCTTTTAATACTCCATTTTAAGTCACCATACAACTATTGCTTGGGCATCCTACTCTCATTTATTCAAATGACTAATAGGCAAATAACATTTTTTCTCTTTTCCAAGTGATTGACTACAGATAAAATATAGGTGATGCATAGTTTTTTATTATTAAAGTTTGTCTTTTTTGGGAGGAGTAGCGTGGTCTTACCATTTTAAATAGTCTAAATCAGTAGTTTCCAGTTTGGGATGTGGGTCTGTGGGGATGGAGGCTGTCTGAGGTTTTGTGTGGATTCTGGGTGTGTGCATCAAATTCTGTCTGTAAACCATATGAATAATAGTATTGCATGAACTTACATAAACTACTCTCATTTATATCAGTAACTTATTGTGATTGATAAATACACTTATTTTGTGGAACTTACAGTAGCTATTTGACATGTATTTCTCAAATAAGACATACTAACTATAGCTGTTACTGTGGCAAGTCTAGGAAATTACTGTTGAAAGGCATATTTTCAGAAACAATGAGAACTACCACTCTGCCTTAACTTATATGGGTCTCTGCCACTATATGAAAATCTGCCCATTTTTAAAAAAAGTAGGAAGTTACATTTTATAATAACTTGTTAATCTGAGCACTTAACTTGGGTTCTTTTGGCTGCAAACAGTGCTGTTTAGCTATAACCTGCTTTCTTTGTACATGTCAAGCTGGTAAAGGTCATAATACTAGGCTACTTTTTTGGGGGGCTTTAGTAATTATTCTGTCTTTATGAATTTCTCACACTGTTCAGTATTTAAAAGCAATGAAATATTTTTTATTGTGTATGTAGAATAATAAACATAGTGAATGAGGAGTTAAAGGAAAAGAAGATGTAATATGAAATATAAATAAAGCTGTGGCAATGGTATAGAAAGAATCCAGTCTCTATCATCCCTCCCAAGATATATAAAATAAAACATAGAAATCTTTTTGGAAAAATGAGCAACATTTGAAAAGCCAAAGTGGATCATTTTTAAATAATTATGATGAGTGTTAACATTTATTTTGTAGTTAATACATGTTAGATTCTGTACTTAGCATGTTACATTGTGGATTATATCACTTAATATTCATAATAGCTTTTGGGAAGTAAATACAATACCCATTCATGCATATTGCATAGATGCATATATAGGTGAGGAAACTAAAGCTCTGAGGTTAATCACCAGTCTAAGGTTACCACAAAGCTAATACATGGCAGAGTCCAAACTCACACTCAGATCTCCATAATGACAAAGAATGTGCTTTTATCTGTAAGTCACACTGTATTGCTACTTATACTGTAAAGTGAAATATTAATTAGGTTTCTATGTTTATGGAGTTTTAAAATTACCTGTTACTATAGAAAGCATGATATTACTAAAATAGTCAACTGGTACTTCAGATACTAAAATTTGTTTTTTTCGTTTCAAAGCCAGATGGTTTCTCAGGTATATAATCTACTTAATTTCACTAAAATTCTCTATTTAAATGACATGTAATATTTACCCTGTGGATAGACGGATTGATTTATGAAAATTTTGTTTAAAAAGGCAGTGTAAAAAATGAAGTGTTATGTTTGTTTGAGTCAATAAGTATTTTACTAAATGCCTATTTTTAAGGTAGATATTATGCTAGACTTATTAGATACAGGAATTTGATATAAGATATTATTGATAGAGATGGTTATAAAACCACATGTACAAAGACATCGCAGATTCTCCTGTCTGGAAGACTCACTGTACTAAAGGAGCTAGTTTAATTTCCTTAGCCTCTTTCTTCCCTTTAGCTTCCCCCTTCTTTGGATTTAAGTGTTCTGTTTGTAGATGTGAAATTATAGAATAGTTTAAAGTACTTTTGAAATGCTATCATGCTTTAAAGTGTTTATACATAAAAAATATAAAAAACTTAATTTTTTGTGCTTCTAGAACTATATGAATCTTTATTTGAATTTGAGTATTGAAATTTTATATAGTGAAAAGTTCTAGATCTTTAACAAAATACTTAAGATTTTGAATATTTTAATCATAGATCTATTATACTGTTAATGTAATTTACAGTCGATTCACCGTCTCCATTATGCTGTTTTTCTTAACATACTCTTGTTTTCTGTTTTAGTCTATATGCTTTCAACTGGATTGACTAAATCAGGGGTTCCCAAATGAAGATGTAGAAATAATTGTTTAAAATTGTTATATATTTTAATTTTTTTAACTAGGGAGAGAGGGGGCTGTAGTTTTCCTAAGATACTGAAACATGTTCACTTAACTGCAAAGGTTAAAGATCACTACTATGATTTATAAGATCACTGAAAGTATTTTAAATATAAATTTTGTATTTTGTTGTGCTGTGTCTGCCATAGTGTCTTGTAGATCTTTAATATTGAGTGCATGGATTAATTCATGGTTCTTTATCAGCTTCTGTTCAAGTGCTTTCTTTTTAATTCCTTCCTTAGTGTTTTTGCACTGTTTTCTTTCTTTAACTTACATTTCTGATGATACTCTACTACCTTAGCTTTCATTCCATCCCATCAAACCAAATCCTATATTTTTATTTTAGAGCCCAAATCAAAATTTATTTTTTGCTTAATTTTTCTCATCAGTAATGGTTTTTCCCATTGCGATGAATTTTTTTTCAACACTGACATGTGTTTTTTATTTTAATAATCATGTTATGTTACAGAGCAGTTGCTTTCTGTTTTAGGTACAAAATGTGACAATATTATTGAAACCCCTCCCAATTTTTTAGAATTCCTCTAATAAGAATAAGGACATTATCTTTCAAAGCTGTGATACCACTGTTCTAAGAAAATTTACAGTAGTTTTATAATGTCACCTGATATCCTCACTTAAATTTCAAGATACTCTAGGATAGGAACTATATTACCTGTTTTGATATATTATACAACTCCTAGTATGGTGTCGGGATTCATGATGCACTTAAAAATGTTTGATTCAATGGAATGTTTTCTTATATTATGTTTTCTTGGGTATTTAGTACTTGGAAACAACCTAAAAGGTGATCTCATAGTTCAGTATTTTCAGATGAAGAAATTGAGATGCAGAACGGTTCTCTGTTAGAGCTATAATGGGAATCTAGATCTCTTTTTTCTCATCCTTGTGTTCTTGTTACCTTTACTGAAATTATCCTTCATTAATTTATGGCTTGTTCAGGTGGTATGTGTTAAGTTTTGGGGTCCATGAACTCAACTTGCTTTACAAAAAGGAGGCATTCTTTTCTGAATGTTTCTATTACTAATTCATGTGTATGTGTGTATATTGGTTTATAAAAATTAAAATTTGAATAAGATGAACACATTTATTTCTAGATTGCATTCTTAAATATTACACTTTATACACTGGAGATTCTTACTGAACTTTATAATTTTGGTAAACTAACAGTTTTTATAAGTATTTCCTACATTTACCTCTATATTTTGTAGTTGCTGTATTACTTTTGTAATTAAGATTAAATCTGTATCTTTTAAAATTACCATTTCTCCAGATGCTTTTGAGGTATGGTGACCCTAGTTTCAATTAAGTTACCTTTAAAATAGGCTCTTGAACATATAAAAGTTCAAAAAACAAACAGTTTGACTTTTTTTCTAAATCTAATATATTCACCTTTTAGAATTCTAATTTATATGCATGATATATTTAAGCTTACTCATGGAAGGGTTTGTAGAATAAAGATTATAAAGAGAGTTTAACCATCCAAGAAATTAAAAATTGCAAGCTTTTAAAACTATATTTTTCTAGATGTGTATAAATATTATAATTAATAATATTTTATCATGTTTTTTATATTTTTGTATATGTAAAGTTCTGTTTAATAAACATGTTCAACTTCCTACAAAGAAATTTTGGTTTATTAAGAACTTTGTATAATATAAAATGTAAAGATACTTAGTATAACATGATAGTATTGTTCTACAACATTTGTATTTCTGACTTACATTTTTTTTCTCACCACAGTAAACCAAGAGGAGTTCATTGCTATTATGACTGGTGATATTTAAAGAATTACAAGGATAAACACTAAGAATCTTGCAGTTATCATCTTGTATTCTGTTTTTATGCCTGGAGCCATGTAAAAAAAACCAACTTAGTTCTTTTTACCAGAAGGACCAAAAATAAGCATCTTATGTCTTCATATTTTACTACCGTTAAGTTTTGTATGACCAGTATTGTTAGCACTCTAATAGTTTATCTTTGTATTTATAATACAGCTTTTATATATGTAAAGTTTTAAAAATTGAATCATGTGATAAACATTTTTTGAGATTTTTAATTCAGCATTAGTAGTCACTTTTGTTTTGGTGCACATGTTTCAGATTTTCCTTAATAAAGTTTATTTTGTTAGTATTTTAAAGTTTGGTAAATTTTCTGTTTTATTTTGGTTTGAAACATCTGTTAACCCTCAATAGTGTATTTCTTAAATCTTTTCTCTTTGGTGTCAGAAACAAAAATTGAAATACAAATATCAATAGAATAGCATATTTTCCATTATAATTTTGACATTTATGTCTTAGATACAAGATGGGGACTCTCAATCTAAGCATAATTCCTCTTTTAAGAGTTATGTTTTTCAGTTTGGAGGGAAAAAGCATTGTGCGTATAGATCCATTTATCCTGGTGTATTATGTTCTATAACACCTTGGGTGTCAATGTAAGTTATGACAGTTAAATCTGGATATTTCCTTAAACTAATTGACTATAGTTTGAATCATCTAACCTCTTGACAAAGTAAAAGATTTAAATTTTGGGATTTTGATCTGTTAAGATAATTATCAGTCAATTAAACGTCACGGTGATGAAAATAGAAAACTGTAAGCCACAGAAATTATTTAAGGCTATGTTTTAGCTGTATAAAGGAACATTCTGTGATTCATCAGGAAACAGAGTCAGAATTTCCAGGTGTTGGTGGGCTCTTCTGCCTTGTAGCAATGTATGTTAGGGGGAAACAACTGGTTATGGGAAGTAGGTCATAGGGAAATGGTACCTGTATGGATCCCTCACTAATAATCCAGATGAGTTCTCCAGGAAGAAAATTTAATTGTTTTATTTCAGTGATCTTTCTTTAGATTTCCTGTTTTAAAATTAAATTACAAAAATAATTTTATGCACTTTAAATGTTGTGAGCCCCTAGAGTATTATAGTATTATATAGAACTTTAACGGTTTCTAGTGGTTACATTTCAAACAGTTAACATAGAAAGCAAGTTGTTTACCATATTAAAATTTAATTTTGAATATTAAATCAATGTTTATAGTAATAACTATGCAGGGCAACAGATAGACTTGGAAATTTAAAACTATCATCCTTACTGATGAATTGCCTTCTATGTTTGGATCACAAAATATGTTGACTTTCAGGAAATTGAAAAAGAAAGTGAAGAATAAAACATACAAATAAATCTGGGCTTACTATTCTCCCACTTTTTTGGAACAAATAACTAAGCTGCTTTTTGTGACTCCTTTTTTCTTTATATAAATCCTTACTCCTTAAGATACCAGCAGTTTTGTTTTTTCTGTTTTTACTGTGGGTTGAGAGGATAGAGCTCACCTCAGTTCTTTATGTTAGCTTTCTCCTATAGCAGGGTATCAGTTATTCTCACTTTTTTCCAATGTTAATCAGTAACTGTAGAGTTGAAAGGCTGATGCACTTGGCTGGTAGAGGTGGCAATAAGAAAGGAGTCAATATGCTTTAAAAGAGGGAAATAGAGGTGAGTATTAGTCATATTTATCACAGTCATATTTCTCATGTAATGGCATTTATTACATAAGAAAATACCTGTATTTTGCTAAACTTGCCTCGTGCATTGTTCTGGTGTGCTGGTAAGCTTTGATAGTTTGGGATTTGCCAGTTAAGAGCTTTTCTTCAACTTTGAAACAAGCCAAGCACATATCTTCTTTAGAAGGTATTCACTGTTATTATGCACTTAATATGTGATAGGTATTGTTCTAGGCTTATTTAATCCTTTATTGCAGGAAATTCATACAGCACTGCTAATGGAAGACTTTCAAATTCAGTTGACGTGCTTATGTTAATGGCCTTATATTAGTAAAGACCATAGTGAGTAGATTCTCCAGTTAAGTGGCTACTGGCCTCAACTCCGTATGTCATTTAACTGATGCTAGTCTCTGGAAGTAAATTGTTTTGGAGATTTTTCTAGTGATGTGTTCTTAAAAAAGATGATTTACAATGTTCTGAAGACCAGCATGAAAAGGCAAGATAATTTTTAAAAAATCACTTAAAATATATCATTAAATTTAAATCACATAAGTAGTACATAGAAGTTATATGTAAAGGCAAGCGTTTTTTTTAACCCCCAATCCCATTACCATTCTGTTCTGAATAGTGCCAATGTCATTTAGGCTTCAGACAGAAGGAAAAGCACAACTGGGTATTTTAACAAAGTATATTAATAAGGAATAATTAAAGTTGGCACTGGAGAATCAAAAATTAGAAAGGGAACACTGAGATAGTTAACTGCAGGAAGGAGCTACTACCCCTAAAGCTGAGGGAACAGAAGGTGGAGGTTATGATTACTAGAAACTAGGAGCTTTGGGGAGAGGTCCTGTAGAGCAGGGACTGGCAGATACATGAGGAGTGGATACTGGTAGGTAGGGCTGGTATTGATGGGGAGTGATCAGAAAGAGCTGTAGACTTTAACCAAGTGCCATCTTTGGAATGAAGAACTGTTGCTTTGGGGTGCTGACAGGCACAGTAAACAAATGAGAAAAGGCAAGATTGTTTTCCCCTCCTTACCTTCATTAAACTCTTCTCCTTCTATTGGTGGAGTCCAACAAAAATTCAGCTGGCAAAGGAGAAAGTTAAACTTAACAGTCCCAACCCCGGTATTACACAGTGGAGTATAGAATAGTGGTTCGGAACAATGGAAAGACATAGCTTAGTAACAACTGACTATATATTTTATATAGTCTGAACCAGGTTATTTGAGAGCAAAGGGGCTTGGGGAGACTAATTTATGTGGGACACGTATAATTCAGAAGTGTCCTAAACAAAATAAGATAACGTTCACCCTCATCTTTGGGCATAGTAACCATTGTTATTTTATTTTATTTAAAAAATTTTTTTTATTAAGGTATGATTGATATACACTCGTATGAAGGTTTCACATGATAAAACAATGTGGTTACTACATACACCCACATCATCAAGTCCCCACCCACACCCCATTGCAGTCACTCCATCAGTGCAGCAAGTTGCCAGAGATCCACTATGTCCCTTCTCTGTGATACACTGTTCTCCCCGTGATCCCCCACACCATGTGTACTAAACATAATACCCCTCAGTCCCCTTCTCCCTCCTTTCCCACCTGCCCTCCCACACCCCTCCCCTTTGGTAAACATTAGTTCACTCTTGGAGTCTGTGAGTCTGCTGCCATTTTGTTCCTTCAGTTTTGCTTCATTGTTATACTCCACAAATGAGGGAAATCATTTGGCATTTGTCTTCCTCCGCCTGGCTTATTTCACTGAGCATAGTGTCCTCCAGCTCCGTCCATGTTGCAAATGGTAGGATCTGTTTCTTTTTTATGGCTGAATAGTATTCCATTGTATATATGTACCACATCTTTATCCATTCATCTACAGATGGACACTTAGGTTGCTTCCATATCTTGGCTATTGTAAAAAGTGTTCTATAAACATAGGGGTGCATATGTCTTTTTGAATCTGAGAAGTTGTATTCTTTGGGTGTATTCCAAGGAGTGGGATTCCGGGGTCAAATGGCATTTCTATTTTTAGTTTTTTTGAGGAACCTCCATATTGCTTTCCACAATCATTGAACTAGATTATATTTCCACCAGCAGTGTAGGATGGTTCCCCTTTCTCCACATCCTTGCCAGCATTTGTTCTTAGTCTTCGATGCTGGCCATCCTTGCTGGTGTGAGGTGATATCTCATTGTGGTTTTAATTTGCATTTCCCTGATGATTAGTCATGTGGAGCATCTTCTCATGTGTTTGTTGTAACCATTGTTATTTTAATGATTATTTCAAACTCTTCATTTACACTTAGAGAAAGATTTTTGTTTTTGCATGAATATTGTGTGCATTCTGCAGCTTTTTTTTATAAAGGAAATGCCTTTTAAAAAATAAACATTAAATGCTGCTTTGTTCTAGGCACACATAGATACTTACATGTATTATATATTTTAACCTTAACCTTTTGGGCTATATATACTGTTGAATTGTCTTTGTTTTACACATGGGAAGACCAAAGTTTAGAGAGTTTAAGATTATAAGGATTGGAATTGGAATTTGATCCTAGAGCCTTCTGACCCCAGAGCTCACTCATATGTATTGTCTTTGTACAATGACCTTTATGGTTTATTTCAGTGTATGAAGGATCAGACCTTTAAAACTACAAAACTAAAAGAGATAGAACCTGGAATTCAGAAGCTCAGCAACAAAAGTGTTAAACATTTATGCTTAATTTAGCATGACATTCATTGTGTTATGTGTTATTCCGTGAAGCTGATATTCTATAATCAGAGGTGACACATTAAAAAAGTAGATGTTTGGGAAAGAAATAAAATTATTAAACAAATACTTATTGAGAAAGTGCACATTTTCGGGTAGTGCAGATTCATAAAGGTTTTCATTTTGAGTAAAATTTAGGAAAATTTTTTTCTAATTAACCTTGGTGGAGAATATTTTATGGATTGCTTGAATGAAGAAAGAACTCTTAAATTCTTAGGGATTGGAAGGAACCTGGACTTCAGAAGTGTGGTTGCTAAAAGGATTTGTTGGGAGGGTCTTTGAGGCTTTGAGGCATCAAGCTGGAGAGGAGAAGGGTTTATGGACCTGGAACCCAGTAGTCTAAAGCAAAGCTCTTACCGGTCTCTGGAGGTGCACTGGTCAGAGAGGTGGTCAGTAAAGTTCATTTTAATACAGAATGGTGAGTTCTTGAAGATTTAGGTTGCAGGCAGGACTTCTTGGAATGAAATACAGTAGTCATCAGGATGACAGCTTAGTTGGGTCTTGAAGATCTTGGTTAAACAGCCTAGGCTCATCCATTCAATTGAAATAGGTAATTGGCACTTTCTGATTCTGAGTTTGGTCATCTGTCATTGCCTAGTTAAAGCATTCATTGAAAACTTCACTCAAGATTCTCTGAAAGATTGCCAAGTTAAATCTAAAACTAGTGAAACCAAATCTCTGGTTTATCTAGAGATAAACATATTTATGTTAGAGTTGCTTCTGTGAGGTATACTCTAAATTTTAAGTGTAATTAATATCTAATTATAAAGATCCAAATTATCCTTTTTAGAGCTGGAAACCTGTGTTGTCTTGTGCTATTCTGAGAATATGTGAAATATTTTTTCATCATAATTTAGGAAGATTACTGACATTTTATAGAATAAAAGATCAGCAGGGTTACTTCCATTTTATACTTAATTAAAAGTATTTGTAAATGGATTTTCTTTATTCTGTTATAAAAGAATTCAGGATATTTAATAGAATCCCTGGAGTCCGACATTTCTAATTTTAATATGCTTGTAACATTTGTCCAATATGCCACTGTGTTCTCTGAAAAGAATGATTATTTTCACTGTATGGCATTACCATAGACTGTCTATCACCAGGGTCTTCCAAAAGGTCCATGTGAACCTGACAGCTAGGAAATGTGTACTGTTGTAGAACATAAATTCTGGCAACTTACTGATGCAAGCCACCTCCCGATGGCTGGCTCTTTAGAGGAAAAATCACTGAACATGCATCAGTTAAATGCTAAGTGATAAAAATATTTCCAAATCATATTCCCTACCATGGAGGACCTCCTTAAATTTAACAGCAGGCTAAAAGATTTGGGGTTGGCTTACTGAGGAGCAATCTTTCATTAGAAAATACGCATTTTGCTTGTCTTGAAAGTTCATGCATTTAAAGTCTCTGCTAAGCAGGTAGGATTAACCATATTTTAAGCAAGATCTACATTTTCCTTTTTCATTTTCTATTAAGATAAAAATTTCATTTAGATCTGAAATAGCAGGCCAAAACTAAACTTTTCAGGAGACCTTTTCTATCCCAGTCTTGCTGGGAGATAATTGTTGCTAATCTAAGTCCTAACATTGTTCAGCATTGGCAATAAAACCAAACTCCCTCAAAGAAAATAAAAAAGCAACATTAGGATTCTAAGAATCTTCTTTATAAAGAAAACTTCCTTCAAATCTAATTGGTTGTATTCACTGCTAAAGCAAAGATAAACTGGGAAAGATGAAAAGCTAGTAAATTTAATATCTATTCTAACAACTTTATTTGGTTTTTGGAAAAATTAGGTTATACTTGTGAAAATGCTTTGTGAATTGCAGAATTCTATTAAAATATAAATTGTTGTAATTAGGCTTGTCCTGTAGTTGGAATTACTGGTCTATGGGCCCAAGTGACCTGCAGTTGTGCAGTCTGATCCCAAAAATTCTGAGATCTTCAAGACCTCAAGGGCATTCTTGGGTGCGCCTAGACCCCTGGGCTAGGATAGTGCCTTGGGGTAAATTCTAAACCCACATTAGTTTCTTCTTTGGACTATGCATACATTTGCAGATAAGCCAAGTGTTCAGTTCATCTGAAGGAAATAGTTCTTTAGAGAACCTGGGATATCTTGAAGTAGAGAACTATATAAAATCATATACTGTTACTATTTGGTCAAAATAATGATAACTTTCCATTTGGTCGAAATAAGCTTAAAAATCATAACAATTTATATTTCTACTTGTTACTGTCAAATAATTTTTTAAAAATTATCTTGATTTAAAAAGCTAATCTTGATTCCTAGCAGCTCTTAGGGTCTTCTAAAGGGTTAACTCATGTGAAAAAGAATTAAGAAAAGGCAAATCTTAAAGAGTTCCTTGTCTCTCTTATTCGCAATTTATATCTCATCATTTTCCAAAGAACGCTTTATAGCAAACTTCAGCACAAATACAGTAAGATTATTTAATTAGAAATGATCACAAAACAGATGGAAGAAAAAAGAGAGGCAACTTCAAGCTTTCAAATTAACTGTGGCTAAGACAGCAGAGACCTGGAACAAGGCCTATCTCCCTGTTACAAAAACTCCCCATTTTCTACTTTTGCTCTCTTCTTTCTCTTGTCTCCCTGGTATTAAAAAATGCTGAGAAGCACTTCTGGTTGAGGTACCTACAGTAAGGCCTCTTCATTCTCCAGTGCATTGCTCCCAACTCCTAGCACCGTACGTACTCCTGCTATGCCTTGCTATTAATCTACGGACTAGCTAACCTGTTCCTACATAATCAAGAAACTTGTTCCAGGAATCCAGACTGAAGTGAACGATGAGTGAGAGAAGAGAGTTTGATTTAGAATATGACCTTTATAGGACTGATATAGAAGTTTCTGAAGTGCAGATTAATTCACATACTTATTGTTATTAGCCCAAGGACATACACAATATACTATTTTCTAAAGAAAATCAGTAATGTGAAATTCAAGGAAGTTAGGATTGCTACTATAATGTACGGCTCAGTATCTTAAAACATGGTTCAGGATTCTGATGAATTAAACATTGAAAATACCCCAACCCATATCAAAAGTTGCTTGGGGATTCCTAAACCTCAAGAAAGCCAGAGACTTTGGTGAGGTATGGGAGAAGCTGGCAGGAGACGTAGGGAAAGATGAGTTGACAGGAAGGCACTGATGGCAAAGGACCACTGAGTAGTTACTGACTTTAAGTAATTTATGGATTTACAGCCTGATCCTGGGTATTGTGGGATCTCCAGGATCTCTAGGATGTGGGAAACAGCTAAAGAAAGACATTGTCATCTAAATTTCAATGTTTACCATGGAACTCAGTCAGCTTGACCTGGTGTTCAAAAGAGCAGTAGAATGAAATCTGAGTTGCATATTGTTATGCAAGGTGACTGGGCGGGCATCTACTGGTGGAACTGAATGGGATTACCTGGTTCTAGTTTCATTTCAAGAAGTTCTGTTTCATTCATACAGAGAAGGTAGCGTGCTTACTTCTTCCATTATCACTTATTAGAGTATACCCCATGTAACCTAACAATGAAAAGTTTATCTTTTGGTACATCAATTTGGTAATATTCTTTTGAGTTTTCAATGAACAGTGATTGTGCTTTCACATTTAAGGAGGCATTTGTCTTGTGTACACAGAGAAGAGAAATCATTAGCTAGATTCTTATATTCTATGAATCTGATTTCTTAAAGTTTCATTATGTTGCATATTCAATTTTGTTAATCTTTTTTAGTGGGAGGTGTTTTGATTCTTGGAATTATGAGTTTACACTCATAATTATTTACATGTAGAAAAAATTTACATGTAGAGCAGATGACATTCAATCCACAGGCCTTCCAACCTCTTTTTATGAGCCAATTCTTGTCTTAAACATTTTCCTATTTATTTCTTCAAGGAAAAATGTAATTAATCTGTCAAATTAGAATGTTATTTGGAAAGAAAAATAGGACAAAATGTATTTTCAACATCCACCAGGGGGACCTATTGCTGCAACTAAAAAATTGAATTTGAGGAAGAACATGAATTTCACATGATAGTTACATGAATTTATTTTTTTGTGAGTATACATACATTTGAAAAAAATGCTTTTATCGTCCATCTAATGGTATTTTCCATGTTATAATTTTATTTTATATTACATATAAAAATAGAGAAGGTATGAGGTTTTCTCTTAACACCCTTTTTAATAGAATGACTAGATGAAATATAAGTTCAATCTTTATTTGAGAATAATTTGTATTTAAAATATCTATAGGATGACCTTCATAAAGCAGAAAAAATCTTCACAAAATATGTTTCTAAATTTTGCCAGTTCAGTATATTTTTTTATTCCCTACTTTACTGGCTTTTATCTGGGATTTATAGGCCTACAGTTTTCCTGAAGCATTTTCAGTCATACCATGATATTTGTAATCACAAAATGGGTAAGTTCTGTAATTACAAAATTGGTAGCCATTTTGCTTCACTTCTAGTCATGAGGACACTATATTTTGTGCTTTTAGATTATACCTGCTTTCTTAGCATCAGGTGATAACCCTATTTACTTATATTCTTATATCTCTTAATATTCCTTAATATATTTTTATCGTTCAAGTAATTCTGTTTTCTAGATATTTTTACCTGACTCGTTTGACTACTTTCTTCCTGATTTTATTGATTAGAAGTAATTTATATTAATGGTTCTCAGTGGTGAACACAGTTACAAAATCTGTGGGGCAGACATTGCTATCCAATTTTTCAGATCAGGAAATTGAGGCTGAGAGTGATTACATTATTTGATGAATATTCTCTCCACAATATCACAGTTGGTTTTAACATATCCCAGGTATGGATTAAGCATTTGTCTCAGCGTATTTCCTCAACCTAGACTAGTAAACTCATAAGTTGAGTTAGTGTGCCTTCTGACTAGACAAGATCTGTATGAGAAGTACCTTGCTCTAAGTAATGTATTTGGAGAATTTCTATTGTTCTTAATAAATACCAACACATGGTATTTTACATGTAGGAAGACATTTTTTTTGTAGATACTGTAATGATACATTTGGTTCAATAGTGTTGTAATAATGCCTTTGAATTTCTGCTTTCACACACACATAAACAAAAACACCATTTTTCTTCCCAAAGAAGTTTTACCTTTCATTATGAAGAATGGAATGTTAATCAAAATGAAATGAAAACATGTCTGAGGCATATGAAAAGTTTTACTCATACTAGGAGAAATGCAAAGTTAAAATACACTGATATGTCAATTTTATCTATTCAGTTATTTTTGTAATATACTGTCAAATACTAAGAGGTAGGAGTAATATATAAATACACAAATGAGCCATTTCTCTGCTGATATATACAAAGAACTTTAAGCAATATTAAAGGAAAACTGCAAGGTGCGTAAGTCTTAACCTATCTTTAGTGTCAAAAGATAGGTTTATATTCATATTTCTTTTTACATAAACTCATAGGATACACAAGGGACTAACAAAAGTGATTACCTGCTTGAGATTGGAGGCAAAACACAAATGGGTAGCTGAGAAATGGGTAGAAGAGACACTTACTTTAGAACCATGAGAATATTCTACCTATTTTAAAATGTATGTATGAGAAAGAGGAAGAAAGAATATACGTCAAAGGTTAAGTAGATGCATACACTTTTGCTTCCTAAAATGACAGTAAAGGGATACTTTAAAAAAGGCCTATACCTGCAAGGACAGAATGAAAGAGGAAGAAACAGCAAATTTATGGAAGCTTGAAAGCAGATGAATGAACGGTACTGACTTAACAGACCTAGAAAGCCTAATTCTTCACCGACAGTGGGAAAAGCTGAGGTTTTCACATTGCAGAGTGTCTGAAAGGTTCAGGAATTGGCTTCTCCAGGACCTCTGGAAATGAGATTGAAGGTGGGACTAAAAATAGGATTGGGTGGAAGCTTCTTTAAGAAGCAGTTGAATTCCCCATTGCACAGCCAGGCATATTCCATTCCCTAATCTTCAGGTTTAGTCTCTGGAGTGGGTAAAAAACAAAATAACCCCCTGACAAAATTCTCTAAGATATATCAGGAAGAGGTGGAGAAGGGAGCAGTATTGTGCAAAGAACAAAGTGATTAATTGAGCATCTGCATACTGAATATCAAGATTCTTCATTTCTCTTTCCTCCTTTGGTGCCCAGAGTGTTAACAAGCTTAGTTGAAGATCCTTCTTTATGATATCTGACCAGTGAAGAGAAAAGATATTTAGGGAACCTAATGAAATGACCAGCCAGAAAACCCTGTAATAAAGCTCACAGTTAAGAAGTACCAGCATGAACTTGGAGCTTTCAATCAACTTATTTAGTACCTTACTTTTGAGTCAGAAAAACCAAAGATCACTAAGTAACTGAGGAAAGCTTTTAACATGAAAGATAAAGACTGTAGTTTATGCTGTATTGCACTGCTCAGCTCTGCCCTTTAAGCACTGAGGCATTCTTTCTCTAGCTGGTAATGTGGACTTCTGAGAGCTCACAGCTAAATGGCTGAATTGTATCACTTTGCCCAGAGTTACAGCCCCTCCCCAGTGCAGCCCACATCCAGTGCGGTTGAGATGTGTGATGTGATTTGGTGCACAAAGATGTGGTTTCCTTGCCTCAGTTGGGCACAATTATAGAACATCTCTAAAGGGCCATCATGGTTCCAGAGCTCCCTGTGGGATTGGTTGTTGCAACTGCATTACAGTTTAGCTTTTCAGTCTGCCCAGTCTTGCCTATCGTATTTACTTAAAGGTATTGAACCTGAAGACACTCCCCAGTTAACTCCATACCCCTAAATCTCAGGAAACCCTAAGATAGAAGCCAAAACAAATAGAAAAAAGTGGGAAAGAAAAAGATTATAACCCAAGATAAATAAGATATTGCATCCATGATACAAAACCAAGACACCATAGAAGAAACATGGAAAGAACATAAAAGAACTTCTGGAAATTAAAAGAAAAATGATGGCAGAAATGAAAAAACTCAATAGGTAATTTGGGAGATAAAGTTGAGAAAATCGCAAAGAAATGAAAAGACAAGGCAAAGAAAAGGTTTTTGGAGGTAAGTCTAAATATCTGGCATTTGAAAAAAAGTTTCAGAGAGAACAGAGAAAATATGTATAATGGGGGAGGATAAGGACAAAGCAATTATCAGCAAAGTAATTCAATAGCACTTCTTAGAACTTAAGAATATGATTTGCCAGGTTGAGTGCCTAGCCTGATGATGAATATAGGGAACCTCAAAGCAAAATTTCAGAACACTGAGGGGCAAAAAGAAAATTCTACAAGTTTTCAGAGAGAATTGATAGGCCACATACATAGTATTAGGAATCAGAATGACTTCTTAACAACACAATGGGAATTTGAAGACTGTAGATAAATAGGTTCAAATGGTGAAGAAAAATGACTTCCAAGCTAATACTCTATATCCAGCTAAATTATCAATTAAGTGTGAGGTAGAATAAAGAAAATTGCAGGCATAAAAGGTATCAAAAATTTTGTTTTGCCATATTTGTTTTCTCTGGAAACTCCTGGAAAATAATACTCCCCTAAAAAGAGGTAGTTTAATCAGAAACTTAAAAATCTGGTATCCATGAAAGAAGGATCCAACACGAGCACAGCAAAGTCTCTATGACGTAGGTTAAGGGCAATACCAAGCTGCTGACTGTACTTATGCTTACAGAGTGACCAGTCCAGGTTGGAGCAGTTCTAAACACTTTAGCAGAAATTAATCAAGAAAATAAATTACTGGAATAACTAATGTGAGTAAAACATTGGGAAAAGATTAAAAAATTTTCAGAATATGAGGTTAAGTTGGTGATAACTGTACAGAAAACCAAACAAAAGTATTAATAAGACCATTATTAACTCCAGGGAAATGAAAATTTATGCCAGCAAGAAAAAGTAATAACAATGTCCTTTATTGCTTGACTGTAAAAAGCATAATTATAAAAGATATATATTGAATATCAATCTAACCAAAATTTATGAAGTGATATTGGGAGGATGAGAGAAGTGTGTGTATGTGCAGGTGTGTTGCATGTGTTCGTATGTATTTGCTGGTTAGAAAGAGAACCAAATACTCCTCTTCTATAGATAGAAGTAGCAGTGTAAGAATGGAGTGTACTTTGATATTATGAACATGAACATTGGGCCCAGATTGCATAGGTTTGAATCATAGCTCTGCTACTTTTCCAGTAATATGACCTTGGGCAAGTTACTTCTTTGTGCATCAGTACTCATCTATAAAATGAGGATGAGATAATACATATCACACAGGGTTACTGTGAAAATAATATATATGTGAGCTTAGAGTACCACCATACTGCAGTATAGTAACTGCTATATAAATATTTCCAATTTGTTATCTGTTATTGACTGAATTATGTCCCTCACAAATTCATATGTTGAAGCTCCACCCCCAGTACTGAGAATATGACTATTTGGAGACAGGGCTTTAAAGAAGGAATTAAATTAAAATGAGGCCCTTAGGTTGGGCTCCAATCTAATTTGCCTGGTGTCCTTATAAGAAGAGATTAGGATATACAGAAAGAGAGACACAAGGGATGCATGGACACAGAGAAAAGACCATGAGAGGAAATAGCATGTCCTTTTCACAGATGGCACATAGGGAAGGCAGACATCTTCAAGCCAAGAAGAGAAATGCCTCAGAAGAAACCAAACCTGCTTATGCTTTGATCTTAGACTTACAGTTTCTAGAACTGTAAGAAAATAAACATGTTATTTAAGCCACCCAGTCGGTGGTATTTTGTTATGGCAGCTCTAGTAAACCAATACATTGTCTTATTGAGAGACTTGGGATTGAATACCAAATATTCCATTTAATGAGCTGAGAGTGGTTGCCTCTGGGAGGCAGGATGTCATGGTGGGGAAGAGAGATTGGTTTTTGTTAAGTGAAAACTTTGTAGAATGCACTGACTCTTTAAACTATGTATATTTACAACTTTGATAAAAGCACAAACAAAAAAATGGAAGGCAGCATCTGGTAAATCAGTTATCTCATTTTTTTTTTCATCTGAGTGATTAAGAATTCTCTGGATTTCTCTTTCAAGCACTGTGGACATCTGGAGCTCTATCAAAGATGCCATCAAATAGGAACCAATGGCACTTTGGGCACTCTTTACTAATTCAGGCTAGATTTAGTCTAGTCTCAGTAATATCCAGGTAGCTAACTGGGACTCATCGCTCCTGGGTAGAAACCTGAGTTCACCAAATAACCTTTGTAGCTGAGCTCCCTCAGAGAAAATTGTGAAATGATACTATATGTCTCTTGTATCTCTTGATAAAAGGTGCTATATATTTATTATGGGATGCTCTTTTTTTATATTATATTTCCATGTATTTTCCTTTGTCTGGCCTCTGTTTTCTCTCCCTTGGACCTTCTGATATTTTACTCCAGGGAAGATACAATGAGTTAGTGTGCTTTTGGCTGGAAAGCCAGCTAGATGTGCTTAACCAAAAGGCAATATTCTTTCACATAGAAAGACATGTTGAGATGATTAGTTCTAGGTAGGCTGTCTAACTCAAAGGCTCAATGATGCTATAAAGGGCCAGGTGTTTTATTTATCCTGGGCTGCCGTTCTTAGCATGCTATCTACTCTTCTCAATAGGTGCAAGACAGCTGACTGCAGCTGCAATTCCAGGACTCATGTGCCCATAAATAATATCCAAAGGTGGCATAGAAGAAGAGGCATCCACATTCATGTCCCTCCTTAAGAAAGGAACATTTTACCAGAATCCCCAAGCACACTTCTCATATCTCATTGACCTTAACTGCATAACATGTCATTCCTAAACTAAGTAGCCAGAGTAATAGAATTACCAGGGTTGGCTTAATCCAAATAATACTTGCTCTCTGAAGCTGGGGAGGGACTCAGGGTCCCTTGAAACACACTCTGACCGACACTTTGAATAAAGTCAGGATTATGTTAGCAAGGAATAAAGAAGAAGGGCAAATGCTAAGAAATAAGTTGGAAGAAATATACATTTTAGTGATACTTCTGGTGAGATAGGAAGGGAATGCTTTGAAAACTGGGAGGAGGAGAGAGAGAAAGGGAGTGAATGGTCAGGGGTGAATGTCCTTGCTCACCATCTTGGGGTTTAAATTTAGGAAGAGGTATTGTAGGGAGAGGGTAAGGGTGATAGAAATATCTTTCCTAGTGAAGGGACCCTTAGTCCTGGCTTCTCAAGACATAGCCTAGGGAATTACAAGTCTTTAAGAGAAGTCCTGAAATTGAAATGAAGCTCAGCCAGTATGTCACTGTGTAAGAGATTAGATTGCTGAAGAATTGGGTTAGGTGAAGGGACTGATCTCATGTGCGAGTTCCATATAATCTGAAATTCCTGCAGAAGATGTATTTTATGCCTGGGACTGTGGTCCAGGCCAAGGACTGTCTGGAAGGCATCCAAAAAGAATTGACAAAATCTGCTGCTGTCCAGGGAAGCTCCCCTAAGCTACTGTCTGAGGATATGAAAGTTCACTCTTGACTGTACTCTCCCAGTAAGGCAAAAGGAAATGGAAGGATCATGGGGAAAGGGAGGTGAAAAACAGTTCTGACTCAGACTTCAAACTTTGCCTTGACTGAATATTCACAGTGTAAAATATAAATAGACTGAATTACATTTAACTGGCAAGTTTCTCATCTAAAGGAATGGAACTCTAGAACAAGAGATCAATTATAGAGAAATCTATTGCTCTTCTTCACCTCAAAAGAAATGAATTTTGGCCTTGATGTGTTTTACATAATTTCAGGATTATCTTCCTTTTTCATCTTTTAGGGGAACATTGTGGAAAAATAATAAAGGAAAGAAGGAACATGAAGGTGGAGATGCATAGGGCTTTCCTGAGAAATGGCTCACACTAGATTTACCTGGTTTTAGAGAACATAGATTAGATTATGCAAAAATGACAAAATTATTTAGGTACTCACTTTAGCAAGTTAATATAGTTGATAAAATATTTTTAGTATAAGTAAACAAAATATGATGTCATTTAACAGTTTTTAAAAATGCAGGCATTAAAATGTTTTTTATTATGTAAAGATAACCATGATTCAGTACAGAAACAAGCAACCAGGTTACAAATGTTTATTTTGTTTGCATTATGTTTTCTTTTTTCTACATATGTTTAACCAGGTGGAAAACAACAGAAAATTTCCATTTTTTTAAAAACAAATATAACCTGGTCAGGAATTGAATTTACATTCTAATTGCATTATAATAAACCAGGAATGTTTATGGTCTCACCCAGCTAAAACTTAACACATGAATAACAATAATAAAATTTGTTGGCCAAAATATTGTAATAGCTACTAAAAATACATGAATAAAATTTTAATATCCAGACAGGCAACAACAGACATGCAGTGTGTATTTGAGGCACATGTATCATTTGAACAGGCGCCAGTTATGTAGCTAAAGATTAAAGTGTGATTAAGAGATAGATTTCCACCCCATATGCACTTGCATTGCCTCCATTAACAATAGTAGAATTTACATGCACACAGTTTGAGGATAGAACTGAAATTTGTTGAAAGGCAAAGGAGGAATGACTTTTAACTTTGCCTGTAATTTTAGGAGCGTAGGATTGTATTATTAAAAGCTCTGTGAAAGGCTTTAATTTAGGAACTGGGATATAGAAGCTCTATATCAAACTACTACATGTATATGTCGTTTGTATTATTAGAGAAAAGTGAGCCAGGCAAGCTAAAGGATTTGTCAAAGGCTGTTCTGGGATCATGGTACTGTTTAGCAATGAGAAAGAATATATGAATTTTGGGTGTAGATTAATTTGAGGAACATGAACAATTTTTAATCTGGGACAAAATGTAATTGATGGTATTGTGGCCATTACCAGGCCTGCACACACCCACCCACCAGTAACATATTACCTATATTCACCTATAAGCACCTATTCCCTACTGAGGATTTAGGGAAATAAAAATACTTTCAGCTTACTGAATGTATTTATTTTTCTTGTTACAAGAATAAATAAATTGAATATAAATTGAAACTTGAAGTCCTAGAAAATTGTGGGGGGAATTGGAGGGAGAATTAAACTTGTATCTTCCATCTACTACTTAAGGAAATGGCTCTCATTAAATATACCTATTCCTTTACTGAGTATCAGGAAAAAATAAATTAGCTAAACAATGAATCAGACCAAGATGGCTGCAAGTGATAGACTTAACTTTCTGTGGGAATAATTGTGTTTTAAAGTATAGTTTATTTTGGAAAGCCCCTGGGCAATATATTCATTCATTCATTTGGCAAATTCTTCGTGAATGTCTACTACGTGGCAGTAACTTTTCTGGCTCTACTGACCCAGAGGCAAAGAAGATAAGTTCCTGACCCTGTGGATTTTCTATGTGGGCAGTATGCATTAAGAACTTTACAAATGTCCACACTTTTTGATTTAGTTGTTATGTTTTTATTGCTCTAATCTGATAAATACTTAGAGATTTGTGTAAAGATTAATGTATATGAATTCCCATTGCATCATTATCAAATGCCTAAATACTTTTGCATGTTTTGAAATTCTTTATAATAAGAAATGAACATTTCTAGCTAGTGCAAAGGAGTACTTTTAATTGTCTTGATGCTTTTTTTGCCCTTTCTGAAGTTTCTGAGCATACATTGCTTTTTATTTACTTTTATTTTTAAAAATTGAATTACAGGTGGTATACATATTGTAGGTTTCAAGTATACAGCATACTTAATTTGACAGTTATTTTCATTATTAAATGCTTGCTCTAACTAGTGTAGTTATTATTTGTCAGCACAGCATGGTGTTACAGAATTATTGACTATATTCTCTATGCTGTACTTTCATTGCTGTGATAAATTTATATTATGACTGAGATTTTGTGCCTCTTTATCCCCTTCACCTATTTCCCTCAACTACCCTAACCCCTCCCCCACTGTAACCACCAGTCACTTTGCAGCATCTATGAGTTTATTTCTATTTTGTTCATTTATTTTGTTTTGTTTTGTATTCCACATATAAATGAAATCGTACAGTATTTGTCTTTCTCTGCCTGGTTTATTTCATTTAGCATAATGCCCTCTAGGTCCTTCCATTTTGCTGCAAATGGCAAGATTTCCTTTTTTTTTTTTTAAAATGGCTGAATTATATTCCATTATACATATGTACCACATCTTCTTTATCTATTTATCTTTTGATGGACTCTTTGGTTGCTTCCATATCTTGGGTATTGTAAATACTGCAACAATAAACATAGGGGTGCATATATCTGTTCGAATCAGTGATTTTGTTTTCTTAGGATAAATTCCTAGAAGTAGAATTACTGGGTTTTATGATATTTCTATTTTTAATCTTTTGAGGAACCTCCATACTGCTTTCCATAGTGGCTGACCAATTCACATTCCTACCAACAGAGCAGGAGTGTTGCCTTTTCTCCACATCCTTGCCAGTACTTGTTATTTCTCGTCTTTCAGATAGTGGCCATTCTGACTAATGTGAGGTGGTATCTCACTGTGCTTTTGATTTACATTTCCCTGATGATTAGTGATGTAGGCACATCTTTTCATGTGCCTGTTGGTCATCAGTATGTTTTCTTAGGAAAAATATCTATTCAGGTTCTTTGTCCATGTTTTAATTGAGCTTTTTGTTTTTTTGGTGTTGAAACATATGAGTCCTTTATATATTTTGGATGTTAGCCCCTTATCTGACATGTCACTTGTGAATATATTCTTCCACTAAGTAGGTTCTTGTGTCATTTTTTTTTTTTTTTTTTCAGTCACGAACTCTCTGTTTTATTAAATAATCACGTGACAAGCCTAGGCTTTGTAATATAAACTGCTACAAAGAGTTTTTTTTTTTCTTTTAAATTGGCAATGCTAATATGTTTTTTTTGTTTTTTGTTTTTTTTTTGTTTTTTTTTTTGAGAGGGCATCTCTCATATTTATTGATCAAATGGTTGTTAACAACAATAAAATTCAGTATAGGGGGGTCAACGCTCAATGTACAATCATTAATCCATCTCAAGCCTAATTCTCGTCAGTCTCCAATCTTCTGAAGCATAACGAACAAGTTCTTACATGGTGAACGAATTCTTACATAGTGAATAAATTCTTACATGGTGAACAGTACAAGGGCATTCATCACAGAAACTTTCGGTTTTGATCATGCAATATGACCTATAAACAATCAGGTCAAATATGAATATTCGTTTGATTTTTGTACTTGATTTATATGTTGATCCACATTTCTCCTATTATTATTATTATTTTTATTTTTAATAAAATGCTGAAGTGGTAGGTAGATGCAAGATAAAGGTAGAAAACATAGTTTAGTGCTGTAAGAGAGCAAATGTAGATGATCAGATGATCAGGTGTGTGCCTATGGACTAAGTATTAATCCAGGCTAGACAAGGGCAGCAAGACATCCACGGATGCAGAAGATTTCTCTCAAAGCACGAGGGGTGAGGTTCTGAGCCTCACCTCTGTTGATCCCCAAATTCTCACCTGATGGCCCCCCTGCGACTGTGCCTGTCTTAGGTTGTTCCTCCCTTGAGGAATCTTACCCGTCTCTGGCTAACCAGTCATCTTCCGGGGCCATACAGGGAAATGTAAAGTTGGTAAGTGAGAGAGAAGCCATATTGTTTGCAAAGGTTAGCTTTTTACTTCTTTGCAGATTTATGCCTTGTGGCTTCTATGCCCAGCACTTGTTTCGAGGTATCTTTACCACCTGGAGGAATTATGATACTCGGTAAATTCGATATGAGGCACGAATTCTATTTAAGGGTTGTAATTAGGAAGGAAGAAGAAAAGCTATAGATGTAGCATATGAAGGAAACATGGGAGGATTGATTATTTCTTTGACATATCTTCTTGTATAGTACCTTAAGTATGTATAGGTTTTAAACTACTAACTAATTTGCACACACATATTAACTTAATAGGAATACGGTGACATAAACAAAGCAAATCTATAATTACCATCCATCTCCAGTGAAGCCAAGAAAACCATTTAGGCACCCTAGGCATTTGTGAAAATTTATCTATGATATGATGGATATTGTCCAACTGTACTTGAACCATCAGACAAATTAAAGCAGCCCATTTCTGGGATCTGTTCACATCCCATATGTTCTTTTAACCATAGATAGTCTATAGTCATGAGATTTTGGAGTGCTACAACTTGCACCCCTCCCAACTCCTGGTTGAGTTCCAACAGTACAGATCCGGTCAAATTCGTTGTCTCACTGTATGCACATGCCAGCCTAGACATCTCCCTCCTCATTCCTATGGCAAGTCCAGGAGACGGTGGGCTGGATGCAGCCACAACCGCAGCATCGTCCGGATCCCTGTGGAGGCTTTTTGATGATCATCCCCCGGCACAAGTCCTCCAGAGAGTGCTGATGCCGGAAGCTCCTCCTCATATCATATCTTAGTTCATTTTCTGGGTATCCAAGCTAGGCCTTGATCTTCTGCGTAGAAACAAACAGACCCTTTGCCCACACTTTGACATGCCCTCTATACCACTGTGCAGAACTCATTGGAGGTCAGCACACAGTAACTGCTTTTTTTTTTTTTTTAATTAAGAGAAAGGAATATTATCAGAAAAGAGTACCTCCATAGCTGATCATCTGACACCCTTTAAGTGATCAACATTAAGGATATTTAAAGCATGCGTTGATCTTTGATTTACCAATAGTTTTATCCTGTTAAGGAGTAATCCCCCTTTTCTTTCTTTCTTTCTTTTTTTTTTAATTTTTAATCTACACTTACATGAAGAATACTATGTTTACTATGCTCTCCCCTATATCAGGTCCCCCCTAACAACCACATTACGGTTACTTTCCATCAGCTTAGCAAAATGTTGTAGAGTCACTACTTGTCCTCTCTGTGTTGTGCAGCCCACCCTCCCCTTTCTCCCTCCCCCCATGCATGCTAATCTTAATACCCCCCTTCTTCTTCCCCCCCCTTATCCCTCCCTGCCCACCCATCCTCCCCAGTTCCTTTCCCTTTGGTACCTGTTAGTCCATTTTTGGGTTCTGTAATTCTGCTGCTGTTTTGTTCCTTCAGTTTTTCCTTTGTTCCTATACTCCTCAGATGAGTGAAATCATTTGGTATTTCTCTTTCTCCGCTTGGCTTATTTCACTGAGCATAATACTCTCCAGCTCCATCCATGTTGCTGCAAATGGTTGGATTTTTCCACTTCTTATGGCTGAGTAGTATTCCATTGTGTATATGTACCACATCTTCTTTATCCATTCATCTACCGATGGACATTTAGGTTGCTTCCAATTCTTGGCTATTGTAAATAGTGCTGCGATAAACATAGGAGTGCATCTGTCTTTCTCAAACTAGATTGCTGCGTTCCTAGGGTAAATTCCTAGGAGTGGAATTCCTGGGTCAAATGGTAGGTCTGTTTTGAGCATTTTGATGCACCTCCATACTGCTTTCCACAATGGTTGAACTAATTTACATTCCCACCAGCAGTGTAGGAGGGTTCCCCTTTCTCCACAGCCTTGCCAACATTTGTTGTTGTTTGTCTTTTGGATGGCAGCTATCCTTACTGGTGTGAGGTGATACCTCATTGTAGTTTTAATTTGCATTTCTCTGATAATTAGCGATGTGGAGCATCTTTTCATGTGTCTCTTGGCCATCTGTATTTCTTTTTTGGAGAACTGTCTGTTCAGTTCCTCTGCCCATTTTTTTAATTGGGTTATTTGTTTTTTGTTTGTTGAGGCGTGTGAGCTCTTTATATATTCTGGACGTCAAGCCTTTATCGGATCTGTCATTTTCAAATATATTCTCCCATACTGTAGGGTTCCTTTTTGTTCTATTGATGGTGTCTTTCACTGTACAGAAGCTTTTCAGCTTAATGTAGTCCCACTTGCTCATTTTTGCTGTTGTTTTCCTTGCCCGGGGAGATATGTTCAAGAAGAGATCACTCATGTTTATGTCTAAGAGGTTTTTGCCTATGTTTTTTTCCAAGAGTTTAATGGTTTCATGACTTACATTCAGGTCTTTGATCCATTTTGAGTTTACCTTTGTATATGGGGTTAGACAATGGTCCAGTTTCATTCTCCTACATGTAGCTGTCCAGTTTTGCCAGCACCATCTGTTGAAGAGACTGTCATTTCCCCATTGTATGTCCATGGCTCCTTTATCAAATATTAATTGACCATATATGTTTGGGTTAATTTCTGGGGTCTCTAATCTGTTCCACTGGTCTGTGGCTCTGTTCTTGTGCCAGTACCAAATTGTCTTGATTACTATGGCTTTGTAGTAGATCTTGAAGTTGGGGAGTGAGATCCCCCCTACTTTATTCTTCTTTCTCAGGATTGCTTTGGCTATTCGGGGTCTTTGGTGTTTCCATATGAATTTTTGAATTATTTGTTCCAATTCATTGAAGAATGTTGCTGGTAATTTGAGAGGGATTGCATCAAATCTGTATATTGCTTTGGGCAGGATGGCCATTTTGACGATATTAATTCTTCCTAGCCATGAGCATGGGATGAGTTTCCATTTATTAGTGTCCCCTTTAATTTCTCTTAAGAGTGACTTGTAGTTTTCAGAGTATAAGTCTTTCACTTCTTTGGTTAGGTTTATTCCTAGGTATTTTATTCTTTTTGATGCAATGGTGAATGGAATTGTTTTCCTGATTTCTCTTTCTATTGATTCGTTGTTAGTGTATAGGAAAGCTACAGATTTCTGTGTGTTAATTTTGTATCCTGCAACTTTGCTGTATTCCGATATCAGTTCTAGTAGTTTTGGAGTGAAGTCTTTAGGGTTTTTTTATGTACAGTATCATATCATCTGCAAATAGTGAGAGTTTAACTTCTTCTTTACCAATCTGGATTCCTTGTATTTCTTTGTTTTGTCTGATTGCCGTGGCTAGGACCTCCAGTACTATGTTAAATAACAGTGGGGAGAGTGGGCATCCCTGTCTGGTTCCCGATCTCAGTGGAAATGCTTTCAGCTTCTCGCTGTTCAGTATAATGCTGGCTGTGGGTTTATCATATATGGCCTTTATTATGTTGAGGTACTTGCCCTCTATTCCCATTTTGCTGAGAGTTTTTATCATGAATGGATGTTGAATTTTGTCAAATGCTTTTTCAGCATCTATGGAGATGATCATGTGGTTTTTGTCCTTCTTTTTGTTTATGTGGTGGATGATGTTGATGGATTTTCGAATGTTGTACCATCGTTGCATCCCTGGGATGAATCCCACTTGGTCGTGGTGTATGATCCTTCTGATACATTTTTGAATTCAGTTTGCTAATATTTTGTTGAGTATTTTTGCATCTATGTTCATCAGGGATATTGGTCTGTAATTTTCTTTTTTGGTGGGGTCTTTGCCTGGTTTTGGTATTAGGGTGATGTTGGCCTCATAGAATGAGTTTGGGAGTATTCCCTCTTCTTCTATTTTGTGGAACACTTTAAGGAGAATGGGTATTATGTATTCTCTGTGTGTCTGATAAAATTCCGAGGTAAATCCGTCCGGCCCCGGGGTTTTGTTCTTGGGTAGTTTTTTGATTACTGTTTCAATTTCTTTGCTTGTAATTGGTTTGTTTAACTTTTGTGTTTCTTCCTTGGTCAGTCTTGGGAGGTTGTATTTTTCTAGGAAGTTGTCCATTTCTTCTAGGTTTTCCAGCTTGTTGGCATATAGGTTTTCATAGTAGTCTTTAATAATTCTTTGTATTTCTGTGGAGTCTGTCGTGATTTTTCCATTCTCATTTCTGATTATGTTGATTTGTGTTGACTCTCTTTTTCTCTTAATAAGTTGGGCTAGAGGCTTATCTATTTTGTTTATTTTCTCAAAGAACCAGCTCTTGGTTTCGTTGATTTTTGCTATTGTTTTATTCTTCTCAATTTTGTTTATTTCTTCTCTGATCTTTATTATGTCCCTCCTTCTGCTGACTTTAGGCCTCCTTTGTTCTTCTTTTTCCAGTTTTAATAATTGTGATGTTAGACTATTCATTTGGGATTGTTCTTCCTTCTTCAAGTGTGCCTGGATTGCTATATACTTTCCTCTTAAGACTGCTTTCGCTGCATCCCACAGAAGTTGGGGCTTAGTGTTGTTGTTGTCATTTGTTTCTATATATTCCTTGATCTCTATTTTGATTTGTTCATTGATCCATTGATTATTTAGTAGCATGTTGTTAAGCCTCCATGTGTTTGTGAACCTTTTTGTTTTCTTTGTAGAATTTATTTCTACTTTCATACCTTTGTGATCTGAAAAATTGGTTGGTAGAATTTCAATATTTTGGAATTTACTGAGGCTCTTTTTGTGAGCTAGTATGTGGTCTATTCTGGAGAATGTTCCATGTGCACTTGAGAAGAATGTATATCCTGTTGCTTTTGGATGTAGAGTTCTATAGATGTCTATTAGGTCCATCTGTTCTAGTGTGTTGTTCAGTGCCTGTGTGTCTTTACTTATTTTCTGCCCGGTGGATCTATCCTTTGGGGTGAGTGGTGTGTTGAAGTCTCCTACAATGAATGCATTGCAGTCTATTTCCCTCTTTAGTTCTGTTAGTATTTGCTTCACATATGCTGGTGCTCCTGTATTGGGTGCATATATATTTAGAATGGTTATATCCTCTTGTTGGACTGAGCCCTTTATCATTATATAGTGGCCTTCTTTATCTCTTGTTACTTTCTTTGTTTTAAAGTCTATTTTGTCTGATATTAGTACTGCAACCCCTGCTTTCTTCTCACTGTTGTTTGCCTGAAATATGTTTTTCCATCCCTTGACTTTTAGTCTATGCTTATCTTTGGGTTTAAGGTGAGTTTTTTGTAAGCAGCATATAGATGGGTCTTGCTTTTTTATCCATTCTATTACTCTATGTCTTTTGATTGGTGCATTAAGTCCATTTACATTTAGGGTGACTATTGAGAGATATGTACTTATTGCCATTGCAGGCTTTAGAGTCGTGCTTACCAAAGGTTCAAGGTTAGCTTCTTTAGTATCTTACTGCCTAACTTAGCTCGCTTATTGAGCTGTTATATACACTGTCTGGAGATTCTTTTCTTCTCTCCCTTCTTATTCCTCCTCCTCCATTCTTCATATGTTGTGTGTTTTGTTCTGTGCTCTTTTTAGGGGTGCTCCCATCTAGAGCAGTCCCTGTAGGATGCCCTGTAGAGGTGGTTTGTGGGAAGCAAATTTCCTCAGCTTTTGCTTGTCTGGGAATTGTTTAATCCCACCATCATATTTAAATGATAGTCGTGCTGGATACAGTATCCTTGGTTCAAGGCCCTTCTGTTTCATTGCATTAAGTATATCATGCCATTCTCTTCTGGCCTGTAGGGTTTCTGTTGAGAATTCTGATGTTAGCCTGATTCGTTTTCCTTTATAGGTGACCTTTTTCTCTCTAGCTGCCTTTAAAACTCTTTCCTTGTCCTTGATCCTTGCCATTTTAATTACTATGTGTCTTGTGTTGTCCTCCTTGGATCCTTTCTGTTGGGGGTTCTGTGTAATTCCATGGTCTGTTCGATTATTTCCTCCCCCAGTTTGGGGAAGTTTTCAGCAATTATTTCTTCAAAGACACTTTCTATCCCTTTTCCTCTTTCTTCCTCTTCTGGTATCCCTATAATACGAATGTTATTCCTTTTGTATTGGTCACATATTTCTCTTAGTGTTGTTTCATTCCTGGAGATCCTTTTATCTCTCTCTATGTCAGCTTCTATACGTTCCTGTTCTCTGTCTTCTATTCCTTCAATGGCCTCTTGCATCTTATCCATTCTGCTTATAAATCCTTCCAGGGATTGTTTCACTTCTGTGATCTCTTTCCTGACATCTGTGATCTCCTTCCGGACTTCATCCCACTGCTCTTGCATTTTTCTCTGCATCTCTGTCAGCATGTTCATGATTTTTATTTTGAATTCTTTTTCAGGAGGACTAGTTAGGTCTGTCTCCTTCTCAGGTGTTGTCTCTGTGATCTTTGTCTGCCTGTAGTTTTGCCTTTTCATGGTGATAGAGATAGTTTGCAGAGCTGGTACAAGTGACCGCTGGAAGAGCTTCCCTTCTTGTTGGTTTGTAGCCTTTTCCTGGGAGAATAGCGACCTCTAGTTGCTTGTGCTGGGCAGCTGTGCGCAGACAGGGCTTCTGCTTCCTGCCCAGTTGCTTTGGGGTTTATCTCCGCTGTTGCTGTGGGCTTGGCCTGGTTGGGGCTGTTCCTCCAAAATGGTGGAGCCCCGTTGGAGGGGGAGCGGCCAGGAGGCTATTTATCTCCGTAAGGGGTCTCTGTGCTCCCTGCTGCCCAGGGGGTTAGAGTGCGTAGAGATCCCCAGATTCCCTGCCTCTGGTCTAAGTGACCTGTCCTGCCCCTTTAAGACTTCCAAAAAGCACTCTCCAAACCAAAACAACAACAGCAACAATGAGAGAGGGAACAGAAAGAAAGAAAAAAAAAAAAAAGGAAAAAACAAGCGATTTTTTTTTCTTTTTTTTTTTTGTCCTCAGGTGCTGGTCCCAGGCACCCGCTCACTGGTCCTACTGCCCTGTCTTCCTAGCACCAAGGTCCCTGTCCTTTCAAGGCTTCCAAAAAGCACCCACCCACTGGTCCCGCAGGGAAGGAACGCTCGATATTCTTTGTCCTCAGGCACTGGTCCCAGGCACCCGCTCACCAGTCCCGCCGCCCTGCCTCCCTAGCACCGGGGTCCCTGTCCCTTTTAGGCTTCCAAAAAGCACTCGCAGAAAAGAGAAAAAAAAAAGGGGAAAAACGCACGATTTCCTCTGTGCTCAAGTGCCGGTCTCAGGCACCCGCCCACCGGTCCCGCAGGGAAAAACGTGGGATATTCTTTGTCCTCAGGCGCCGGTCCCAGGCACCCGCTCACCAGTCCCGCCACCCTGCCTCCCTAGCACTGGCGTCCCTGTCCCTTTAAGGCTTCCAAAAAGCGCTCGCCAAAAAGAGAAAAAAAAAGGGGAAAAATGCGCGATTTCCTCTGTGCTCAGGCACCGGTCTCAGGCACCCGCCCGCCGGTCCCGAAGGGAGAAACGCGGGATATTCTTTGTCCTCAGGCGCCGGTCCCAGGCACCTGCTCACCGGTCCCGCCACCCTGCCTCCCTAGCAACGGGGGCCCGTCCCTTTAAGGCTTCCAAAAAGCGCTCGCCAAAAAAAAAAACCGTTCCGGTTTCTTTCCACCCGCCGGGAGCCGGGGGGAGGGGCGCTCTGGTTCCGCCGGGCCGGGGGTTGTATCTTACCCCCTTTGCAAGGCGCTGGGTTCTTGCAGGTGTGGATGTGGTCTGGATGTTGTCCTGTGTCCTGTGGTCTCTATTTTAGGAAGATTTTTCTTTGTTATATTTTCATAGCTCTATGTGTTTTTGGGAGGAGATTTCCACTGCTCTACTCACGCCGCCATCCTGGCTCCGCCCCCTCTTGTGTCATTTTGTTGATGGTTTTCTTTGTTTAACAGAAGCTTTTTAGTTTGATGTAGTCCCATTTGTTTATTATTGCTTTTGTTTCCCTTGTCCAGAAAGATGTAACCAGAAAAAAAATTACTTATGTTGACATTCAAGATTTTCCTGCCTATGTTTTCTTTTAAGAGTTTTATGGTTTCATGTCTTGTATTTAGGTCTTTAATCCGTTTAGAGTTTACTTTTGTGTGTGATGTTAAACTGTGATCCAGTTTCATTCTCTTGCATGTAGCAGTCCAGTTTTCCCAACACCATTAATTGTAGAGACTGTCTTTTCCCCACTGTATATTCTTGTCTCCTTTGTCATATATTAATTGACTATATAAATACATGGGTTTATTTCTGAGATCTGTGTTCTGTTTCATTGATCTATGTCTATTCTTGTGCCAGTATCATACTGTTTTAATACTGTAGCTTTCTATTATAGCTTGAAATCAGGGAGCATGATATGACCAGATTTTTTTTTCAACATTGCTTTGGCTATTTGGGGTCTTTTGTGGTTCCATATGTTTTAGGTACATTGCTTTTAATTACAAACTAAAAATGCTTTAATTTTTTAATTTAATTTTTAATTTAATTTAAAAATGCTTGTAATCTAAAGATGCAAAACTGATAGACTTTGGTGGTAGATATTTTCACAAATATTAGAAGGTATTCGTATGATATCTTCTTAGAAGATATTTGTGAAAAGAAAGTCCTCGCTATTTCCTTTGCTTGCATAAGTCATCTTCCCTGGATTTCTGAAAGGTTGCTAGTGCCTGTGCCAGAATTCATTAGTGGATTCTTCTATGTCATAAGAAGCTAGTTCAGAAGTGTTTGAAGTGCTGGGTAAAAGTAGAAATGTTTGGAACAGAGCTGAGCCTTAAGTAAGAAGAAACTATGGAGGGAGCCTGCATGTCTTCCTACTTCTTATCAAGAAAAGTGAATTGTCAGGTGCTCAAATGAAAATATGCCATAATGTATTCCCAGTTATCCCATTCTACTTCCAGGCATACAAAAGGATTAAAATTCCTACCCCCTCTGAAGTTAGGTAGACAAGATTACATGTTTTGGCTAATGAAATCTGACCAGAAGTGATATGTGTCAACCAAAATTGCATTGGTAAAAGCCTATGTGCAGTCTATGGTTTTTCCTTGCTATGATGATTATGAAGCTATATATTAAGATGTAGCTTCCACAGGCTGAATTTTTTAGTGACCTAGTGACACGACGGAAATCTCCTGTGATCCTCCTTTAATATTTAGCATGGAAAAATTAAACTGGTTGTGTTAAGTTACTGTTTTGGAGGTTGTTTACTATCACATCATAGTCCAGTCCCATTGAAGTAATAAAAATAGAACAAAGATTATGATGTTCAGGTATCTTAACAATACAGATTTCCATCCACAGATCACTCACTGAATAGTTGGTCTTTCAAATTAGTAGTCTGATTTTTTTAAACCCGAAAGATTATCATACATTAATGAGTCAGGAAGAGTTGAAAGCTCAGACATTGAATAGTTTATACCTTCAATGTCCACACCTTCTGTGTTCTACCTTATCTTTGTCTGTGTGTCAGTTCACAAAATGGTGGAAGTTGTTCCAGCAAGACTGTGACAAACAAAACAAAACAAAACATTAATCTCTGCCCCCATCCACACCCCATTCCTGACACAGTGCTCCTAAATCCCTTGTAAACAGGGGTGCTAATAGAATCTTTTTTTCTAATATTTTTCTTTTACCCCAGTTCCTGGCACAGAGCTCCTAAGACCTTTGTAATTTCCTGAACCATAGGAGTTTCTGACACTCAGCTTCCTAATCCTTGGAATTTCCTGGGTGAAAGGGCTAGTTTTTTTTTTTTCCCCTTTTAATAAGTTTTTAAAAAAATTTATTTTGTTGTCATTAATCTACAATTACATGAAGAATATTATGTTTACTAGGGTCCCCCCTTCACCAAATCCCCCCCACAAACCCCAGTACAGTACTGTCCATCAGTGTAGTAAGATGCTGTAGAATCACTACTTGTCTTCTCTGTGTTGCACAGCCCTCCCCGTGCACCCCCACATTATACATGCTAATCGTAATGTCCCCTTTCTTTTCCCCCACCCTTATCCCTTCCTTCCCTCCCTTTCTTCCCAGTCCCTTTCCCTTTGGTAACTGTTAGTCCATTCTTAGGTTCTATGATTCTGTGGCTGTTTTGTTCCTTCGGTCTTTTTTTGTTCCTGTAGTCTTTGGGTTTGAGATGAGTCTCTTGTAAGCAGCATAGAGATGGGTCTTGCTTTTTTATCCATTCCATTATTCTGGGTCTTTTGATTGGTGCATTCAGTCCATTTACATTTAGGGTGATTATTGAAAGATATGTACTTATTGCCATTGCAGGCTTTAGATTCGTGGTTGCCAAAGGTTCAAGGTTAGCTTCTTTAGTATCTTACTGTCTAACTTAACTCACTTATTGAGCTATTTTAAACTCTGTCTGGTCATTCTTTATTTTTCTCCCTTCTTATTCCCCCTCGTCCATTCTTTATATATTGGTTGTTTGATTCTGTGCTCTTTTGTGCTTCCTTTAACTGCTTTTGTGGGTAGTTGATTTTATTTTTTGCCTTTAGTTAGTATTTGGTTGGTCTGCTTTCTTTGCTGTGATTTTATTTTCCCTGGTGACATCTATTTAGTCTTAGGAGTGCTCCCATCTAGAGCAGTCCCTCTAAAATACCCAGTAGAGGTGGTTTGTAGGAGGCAAATTCCCTCAACTTTTGCTTGTCTGGGAATTGTTTAATCTCTCCTTCATATTTAAATGATAGTCGTGCTGGATACAGTATCCTTGGTTCAAGGCCCTTCTCTTTCATTGCATTAAATATATCATGCCATTCTCTTCTGGCCTGTATTGTTTCTGTTGAGAAGTCTGATGATAGCCTGATGGGTTTTCCTTTGTAGGTAACCTTTTCCCTCTCTCTGGCTGCCTTTAAAACTCTGTCCTTGTCCTTGATCTTTGCCATTTTAATTATTATGTGTCTTGGTGTTGTCCTCCTTGGGTCCTTTCTGTTGGGAGTTCTGAGTACTTCCATGGTCTGATCGATTATTTCCTCCCCCAGTTTGGGGAAGTTTTCAGCAATTATTTCTTAAAAGACACTTTCTATCCCTTTTTCTCTCTCTTTTTCCTCTGGTACCCCTATAATGTGGATATTGTTCCTTTTGGATTGGTCATATAGTTCTCTTAATATTGTTTCATTCCTGGAGATCCTTTATCTCTCTCTGCATCAGCTTCTATGCGTTCCTGTTCTCTGGTTTCTATTCCATCAATGGCCTCTTGCATCTTATCCATTCTGTTTATAAATCCTTCCAGAGATGGTTTCATTTCTGTAATCTCCTTCCGGACATCATCCCTTAGCTCTTGCATATTTCTCTGCATCTCCATCATCATGGCTATGAGCTTTATTTTTAATTCTTTTTCAGGAAGACTGGTTAGGTCTATCTCCTTCTCAGGGTTTGCCTCTGTGATCTTGGTCTGTATCAATTTCTTCTGCCTTTTCATGGTGGTAGATACATTTGTGTGGAGCTGGCGTGTGTGTTGGGTAAGAGAAAGTCCTTTCTTGCCAGTTTATGGCCTTCCTCTCCTGGGAGAACAGTGGCCTCTAGCGGCTTGTGCTGGGCAGCTGCGTGCAGACGGGGCTTCTGATCTTGCCCAGCTGCTATGGAGTTTATTTAGCTCAGCAGTTGCTGTGGGTGTGGCCTGCCTCATGCTGCTGATCCAATATGGTGGAGCCGCGTTGGAGGGGAACAGGCGGGAGGCTGTTAATCGTGCTGAGGGGCCTCCGTGCTGCGTTGTGGGGGTTGGGGTGCCCAGAGTTCCTCGTGATTCCCAGCTGCTGGGCTAAGTGTCCTGGGGCACTTTCGTCCAGCTGTGGGGTCCCTGTCCCTTTAAGACTTTCAAAAAGCAGTCGCTTTTCTTTGTCCTGGGGCGCTGGCTGCAGGCACCCGGTCACAGGTCTTACTGTCCTTTTTCCCTAGTTTCCAGCACCCCTCGCATGCACTGTGTCTGTGCTCCGGTGTGGATGGCTAGGGCTGAGTGTTGAGCAGTACTGGGCTCCCTCTCTGACTCCTCTCCTCCCACTGGGAGCTGGGGTGAGGGGCGCTCGGGTCCTGCCGGGCCGCGGCTTGTATCTTACCCACTTTGTGAGGCGCTGGGTTCTTGCAGGTGTGGATGTAGTCTGGCTATTGTCCTGTGTCTTCTGGTCTCTCTTTTAGGATTAGTTGTATTTGTTGTATTTTCAAAAATATATATGGTTTTGGGAGGAGATTTTTGCTGCTCTACTCACGCCGCCACCTGGGTTCTCTCCCTGAAAGGGCTGTTTTTGTTCTAATGAAGTGACTCTAGGTGGTCTCCTGGATTGGGGATGGTCACGAGAAAGACAAAGCCATGATTAGAAGCTTGACATTTTCAGCTCCACCCTCCATTCTCCAGACACAGGAAAGGGACTGGAAACAGAGTGAATAATCTATTATGCCTGTATGATGAAGCCTCCATAATATTCCCCATAATACAGAATTTAGGGAGCTTCTGGGTTGGCAACCACATTACTATTGGAAGTTGGTACATCTCAGCTCCATGGAGATTGAACCTCTTGTGTTTGGGACCCTCCCAGATCTTGCAATATGTATCCATTGTTATATTATAAACTGGTAGACATAATTGTTTCCCTGAGTTCTGTGAACTGTTCTAGCAAACGAGTGAATCTGAGAAGGTGGGTTAAGGAAACCTCCAATTTGTAGGTAAGTTGGACAGAAGTTGTGGGTAACCTGGGAACCTACTACTTATAATTGGCATCTAAACTTAGGGGCAGTATTGTAGGGCTGAGCCCTTAACCTGTGGGGTCTGCACTAATTCTGTTTAGTCTCAGAACTGAATTGAATTGTAGGACACCCCCAGCTGGTGTCATAGGAAATTGCTTGGTGTGAGAAAAACCCCATGTATCTGATGTCAGAAGTATTGTGAGTGTGTTATTAGAATGAGAGTAAAGGAGAAACACACAGAAGTTAAGTTTTTCCTTTCAAAGGACCCATTACCTACAATCAAATCTGCCTGTGAGTTCTTCTGTGGCTCAGCCACAAAAGCCATCTTTAAAAATAGGGCCATTACTTTAGATGTGGGTAAAGGATATCTTTGAAATCTTGACCTTGGAGGATGGAGAATCTTAGTGTTTTTATTTATATGTTTACTTGTTTTTTATTTATGTTAAACTAGAAGTTTCTGATTCTATGACTTACAATTTACCTACTACTTTATAACCATCCTATTATATTTCAATTAAGTTGTGACAAACTGGACTTTTCTTTGTTAAATCTGTATAGCATCCATTATAAAAAAATGCCATGCTTTTATACAAAAGATAATAAAGTATCTTTTATACAATAGATAATTATTGTTCACATATTCCTTGGTGTAGATGTTTTATTTTCTCTGAAGATTGTTTTTTTTCATTTCCATTTAATGATCCTTAAGTCTCCAAATTTATATGGACTCAGTTTTTACCACCAGCAGACAAACTAGAATTGCTTAATGCTAAACACAACTTTTTGGAAAGAGAATCTGATTGTAGTAGCTTTAGTCTAGTATCCCAATCTGGCTCAATTAATTGAGGCCTGTGCTTACCACATCACTGAGTAACACGTGGTTACTATGACCATTTCTGAATGGGGTGAAATATTTGTTCTCAGGGAAGGCTGATAACCTAGGATGTGTATACTGGAGGTAGAAGTTGGAATACAGTGTAGTTAGAAATCATTGCCTGATGTATTATTAGGATGATTAAATTATTAGTATATTCTCAAGGATTTGACTATCACAGTTAGTTTATAAAATTGTTACCTTGAACTGTTCTGTTAAAAATGTTTCTATATAGTGTTTATTAAGTTAATAGTACAAAGGGAAGATACTGATGTGACTTTGGGCATGTCATTTTAATAACCAAGTTGTATTTTATAATAAAAACAATTACTTTGAATATAATAATAATATCAATGAATATATAATAACATATAGAAATGGAATGGGTATTGAGTAACGTTTATAGAAAGTATATGAAACAATGATTTAGATGATTAAAGTATCAGATGAGATAAATTTATAAGTCAAACCGTTTACTTAAAATTTCAAACTCAAAGAAGTAAAGAAATTGTTTAAGATTTACACTAGGGCAGTGCTCCTAAAGTGTTAGCTTTACAAGCTGTTCCCCCAAAATTCCATGCTTTTTATTAGTTTGGGAGTTGCTCTACATTCACCTCTTAAAAACTCACATTTCACATTAGCATATCAAGGGCTCTGATATGTCTACTAGGAAGAAAGTTGCAACCCAAAATTATTTGAGTACAAATTTTAAAAATTTAACTAATTAAAAACACTACAGAATTAGTGTTATGAACTCAGCAAGTTGGCTGACTTGAGGGCTTCAACTATCTTTTATTTTTTGTATACTCCTATAGTCAATTGGAGTTTCCATATTCTAGTAATACATGTTGCAGAAAGGAATGGTAAGAACAAATGTCAGCAAATGTTAGCATTTTCCAGATTCCTCAAATCTTTTGGTGTTTTAACAGCCCCTGAAAAGGACGATATGACTAGGAGGGACATACCGTACATAATTAATAATTGATGTATTATCATTCAACAACTCCACAAGTCACCTAACTGAGCATCTGTTGTAAAGTCAGAGTTAGTCATTTCAATCTCTGTTTTTATATAGTACAAGCTTCTCATCTCCATGGATACCATAACAAACAGATGTTGTTGGCTGAGTCACATTGAAAGAGTTCAAGTGATGATAAAAAAGGAAAAAAGATGAGACTTAATATTAATCTTTCTCAGACCATGGTTATGTTTTTAGTTATTAATGTATTCATTGAACACTTATTTATTGAACATTTACTATGTGCAGGGCACAATATGGAGAAAGGTAGTCTCTGCCCTTTTGAGTTGACATTTTGTTATGAGAAAAAGGTTTGTCTGCAGTCTGATGCTGAACTATCATGCTATAGTCCAAGAATAAATACAGTCTTCTTGGGAGGTGGTAATAGGGGCTGGTATTAAGGAGGTTTAGGTTATTGGCCAAATTACTAAAGGCTTAGAATAGTGGTTCCCAAACTTTGCTGTGCCTTAGAATCAACTAGAGGGCTTGTTAAAACACAAATTGCTGTCTCTCAGCTCCACAGTTCTTGGTTCAGTAAGTCTGGCATGGAGTCTGAGAATTTGCATTTCAAACAAGTACCCAGGAAATACTGAAGCTGCTCATTTTGAATCTACACTTTGGGAATCACTAATATAAAGAGTGTATTAACTACTACTGCTATAACAAATTTTCTCAAACTTAGATGGCTTAAAACAGTAAGTACTTATTCTCTTACACAGTTTCTGTGGGCCCAGGAAACTGGGAGTTCCTTAGCTAAGTGTTTCTGCCTTAAGGTCTCTCGTGGGGCTGCAGTTAAGATACAGGTGAGGGCTGCAGTCATCTGAAGGCTTCAGTGGGCCTGGGGGTTCTGCTTCCTAGGGGGCTCATGCGCAAGACCCTTGGCAGGAGGCCTCAATCCCTCACTGGCTACTGGCAGGAGGATTCAGTGTCTTGTCATATGGATCTCCTCACAGGGTGGCCTGAGTGTCCTCACATCATGATGGCAGGCTTCCCCCACAGCAGGTGACCTGAGATAGAGAACAATGAGGAAGCTGCAAAGATTTGTCACAATGTCACTGGTCACAATGTCACTTCCATCATATCAAAAGTGAGTCACTAAGGCCAGCCTGTACTTAAGGGAAGGGAAATTAGGATACATCTTTTGGAAGAAGGAGTGTCAAGAAATTTGTGGACATATTTTAAAACTACTATAGAAATTAGACTCTATAATTTGTACTTAACTAATTATTAGTTAATTATTAGTAATTAATTAGTGATTGTTAAACCTTCAAAGATGATAATATGGTAAAAGAATGAAGTAGAAATGCTGAAGTCAGAATTTAATAGCCAAAATTCATTATTACTATACTTCTAAGTTTTAGTGATTTCAAAATGTTTTGAAAATAAATCAGTATAAATGCTAATTTTTTTAATCGAAGTATCATTGATATACAATCTTATATTGGTTTCAAATATACAAGACTATGGCTTAACAGTTACCCATATTATTAAATCCTCACTCCTACTAGTGGGGTTACTGTCAACACAGAAAGATGTTACAGAATCACTGACTATATTCTCCATGCTATACTACCATCCCTGCGACCAACTTATATTATGATTGAGAATTTTTGTGCTCGTTCATCTCCCTCACGCTCCTCACCCATCCACCCCAGTCCCTTCTCCATGGTAACCACTAGTCACTTCTCAGTGTCTATGAGTCTACTGCTGTTTTGTTCATTCTGTTTTTCTTCTAACATTGCTGGTATTTTGACTATTACTCATATTTTTATTATTTCTATTTTATAAAAATATATTTAGCGTAAATGTAGATAGTAGGATGTCTTTTTATTTTATGTATGTATATATATATTGATTTAGCTCTGAAGATAAGTTTTATCCAGTAAAGGTTTATAGCCTGAGTTCCTGGGATTGAATCCTGGCTCCATCACTTACTCCACAGCCTAATAATATACTCGGGCAATGATTTCTAACTACACTGTATTCCAACTTCTACCTGCAGCATAGCAAAATGATCTTGGGTATATAAGTTACATCTTCTCTAGAACTCAACTTCCCCATCTGCCAAACGAATTTAATAGTAGCACTTATTTTATATAATTGGTCTGAAGATTAAATGAGGTAATAAATGTTAAAGATCTTAGAAAGTGCTTGAATATTATTGTTTTTTATGAATATATATGTATACATTAAAAATAGAACAATTCAGAGGGCTTTAAATGAAAAGTATAAATTTAATTTTGAGCATAGCAGACTTCAGTGAATGTTTGGAAAGATTTTAAAAAGTTTATAACTCAGCCAAACAGATAATTTTAATTGTTTTAAACACTGCTAGCACTACTATGATTAAAGAAAAAAAACCAGCCTCAGTTGTTTCTTGTAATTTTCACTCTGGCTGCTGCCATACTGCTTATCTTTTTCTTGGTCCATTCTTCCTCCACTCTCAAGAAACACCTCCTTCCCCCAAACTTCTTACATTTTTCACACAGATCAATTTGGCCCTCCCTTTTTTCTTCTGACCTATGTTTTCCCATCAAAATAGCTGAGCAGAATATTTTCCTGAACAAAGATAGTTTCTTCCCTATGAACAAGTCTGGTGCCAGCTGTTTAACATATATTTTAAATTCTGCTACTTATAGATTAATTCTTAAGCTATCCATTAGTGACACATGGCAAATGACCATGCATTGTCTGTTGTAACCATAAATATACTGAGCCTATGATCTACTCAGATAGGAAGGTGTGAAATAGTAGGTCTGCTGCACAGCATGTGTAATGCTTGCATATTCTTAATAATTCCTGAGGAATGATGTATCATAAACATTATTTTCAATAATCCCAATTGTCACTTTGTATGCTATGTCCCATAAATCTGACTAATGAAAAGTTCAGAACCTCAATTTATTAGAAGACAACTAACCTCAGTGAAGTTTTAAAATATACTTTCCTTTCCTTAGATAATGTAAAGGTAAAGGCTAGATTGACTTTTAGCTTCAGGCCCAGGATTTTGTGCCTTCAAAATCTAATTTCGGAGGTTTGGAAAAAATGATTAGTGGTCAGGATGATGGTTGAGGTGCTGTCAAGTGTTGTCATCAAAAAAGATTTTATTATGTTCTGTATTCTTTACTTAATGCTTCTCAGTTTCATCTTCAGATTGGAATCAGAACCACTCCAGAGTTGTCCTCCAGACATGCATACCAAATTAGAGTGGAATCTCTTGAATTGGAGCCTGAGAATTTGCTTTGTAGAAAGTTCACCAGTAATTGTTCTGTACAATAAAATTTGCTCTCTTAGTAAAACTGTGTTAGGAAAGATTTCCAATAGCACTTTTGAATCTACAAAAGGGATTGTCTCATTTGTGATTAGCCATGGATTATTAAAATGAAAAATCTCCTAATTGTTCTAATTGAATTTTTATTCTAATATGGTTTGTTGATTGATTTTGGTTTAAGGATTCCACTTGTTATCTTTTTAGTTAGATAGTGAGTAAGCAATGCATATTAATGACTGATTTTGATGAGCCAGGTATTAGAAGAGTGGAAAGGTATAGGGTAAGAAATTCTAGAACCTAGGTCTCCCTACGTCTAGTCCAGTGTTTTGTCTTTCCAAGATCACCTCTCATGCTCTGTTTTTTTTAAAAATTTTTTTATTAAGATATCATTGATATACAATCTTAAGGTTTCACATGAGCAACATTGTGGTTACAACATTCACCCATATTATCAAGTCTCCCCGCATACCCCACTGCAGTCACTGTCCATCAGCATAGTAAGAGGCTATAGAGTCTTTGTCTTCTCCATGCTATACTGTCTTCCCCATGACCTACCTACCTATATTATGTGTGCTAATTATAATGCCCTTTAATCCCCTTCTCCCTCCCCCTCCCTCCCTCCCATCTCCAACCCCTTCCCTTTGGTAACCACCAGTCTCTTCTTGGGGTCTGAGTCTGCTGCTGTTTTGTTCCTTCAGTTTTTCATGCTCTTTAAAATTTTAAGGTAACTAAAATTTCATTCAACTATTTTGATTTTATCTTTTTCAGAATTTGTTAGGAATGTTTCTTTTTGTGGTAGAGTAGAAAGATCACTGGCTTTGAAATCAAACTGAATTGTGAATTGCAGCTCTGCCAATTATTAGCTGAATGTATGCAAATTTAACAATTTCTCTGACCCTCAAGTTCCTCATCTGTTAAATGGGATAATAACTCCCACAATATAAGGTTATTGTAAGGCTGAAACAAGTAAACGCTTACATTCCCATTTGTTTTTTTCTCAGAGAATTTTTTGCCAATTTAAAAAATGGTTTAAATTAATTTACTTGAGTAAAATATTTATCATTTTCAAATTCTCCTTTATTTTTACATTTTTCATTAGGCAGTTTGAAGATGACTAAAGGTGTTTTTTATCTGATTAATTGTCATTTCTATTCATAGTATGTGATACTGATCTATCTTCAGTTATAAGGAAATGTATCAAAATTGCAAGGTAAAGGACAGTTTCTTATTCAAACTGTATCTCCTTCTTTAAGCAAGTGCTGTGATACATTCTTTAGGAGGTGTAAAGAAAAGAATCGTAAGGTATAATCTGTGCCCTCAAATATCTTGGATTCACCAATGGAGAGAAATGATAAACAAATGAAAAGGTAAAAGAGCTGCCCAGATAGTATCTGAGTAATTGTGAGAACACCCACAATTAGCATGAATAAGTGCTAATGCAGCTTTCTTAGGAGTGGGCAACTTTTACTTGAAATAAAAGCATCCATATATAACTGAAACTGGTAACAAGAATTACATTCCTCCCCCTCATGTCTCCAGGGCAACCCAGGGAGGGCAGAGTAGTGCTGTCTATAGTTATTTACCAATCCCTATCGTAAGGTCATGAAACATAAAACTGGATCTTCCTTCTTAGTGTTGGAAATTATTCTTGAGAATAGCATTGAAGTATGCAGTATTTAATCTTTATTTTTATAATGACCATTATGATCAAGCAGATGGAATGTTTCCTTTTTCCCACTTATGGTATTATAGCACATGATATAAATGCATCCTCCAAAGAGTTGATTAGGAAGCTGCATCTGTACAGCCAAATTAAAATAAAAAGATCAAACAAGAGTTGGATGAATTAATTAATTTTAGGCACCTAATTAGCATAGTATTGTTTCTCCACACCTTCTCTTGTCATCAAGTTTTTTTTTCATCTATTTTCTACCTTGTTTATTTCACTTAGGTTTTGTGAAACTTGTGTATGTGAGTGTGTAGGGACTATATGTCAACATTATCTATACCAACACTGCCATATTTCTGGTTCCATTGGATGTCCTAGGCCCATATTGAATTTTCCTTGCTCCAGCCCTGTAGTTAGCCACTTATTCAAGGAATTCCAGTTCTTTTTATTGACATCTTAAGAAACCAAGATATAGGGTCTAGGTGTGTTCATTACTACTGAGGTGTCATTGCTTCTAAACCCTTTTAGTGAACAGAACAAGGAAACATATACACATATACTCTCTGTCTCTCTGTCCTCTCTGTCTAATAAAAACCATGATTTCATACTGGTATCTCTGATTCCAGTCTAGCACTACAGGGTCCATTCTAGCCTTCCCCTTTACTTATCAATCCTTTCTCCAACAATGAGATAGATATCTGGCTCTCCCTATCCATAATATATTTGCTCAGTCCTAAAATGTATATAGTTCAGAATAATTTATTAATTAGAGTTTAGTGTATCTGTAGTTTTTTTGTCTGTAGACTTAAAATATGTATTAAAAATATTGTTTACCAAAGTTAGGTTAGTTATTTTCTCCTTTGTTCTCTTAGAAAGGTTGTGTTATTCCTTTCCAATATAATTAGACTCATTTGTTGCTGTTTAATTGTCTTTTGAGTTTTCTCCAAGTCCTGGTTGATTTTAATCATTTATTTGCATTTTGTGTATGTGAAACAATGGCATTATTCTAAAATTTAGAATTCTATAAGAATATATGCTTAGAGATATTCCCTCTCATCCATTCTATCCTGTTTCTATTCCTCCATGCCTTCCCTTCTGTTTCCACCTCTTATAGTTAGCTAATTTAATCAATTTCTGTTCTGTGTTCTGTGTCTTTGCAGATACATGTATATTTTCTTATATTTCCCTTTTCTTTTTCTTACATGAATGGCAGCATTCCATAAATGCTCTTTTGCATTTTGCTATTTTCTTTTAAACATGTATCCTGGAAATCACTCTGCTCATAGAAATCTTTTTCTTTTTCAACAGCTACATAATTCTCACTTTGTGGATATAGCATTGTTTATTCATCAACATTCTATTTATGGATACTGTTTGTAATATTTTGCAATTATAAACAATGCTGCAATGAATAACCTTGTGCACATGTATTTTTCTATTATTGTAAATGTATCTTCAGGGTAAATTCCTAGTAGTGGAATAGTTAGGTCAAAAGATAAATGCATATGTAGTTTTGTTGAGTATTGTCAAGTTCCCCTTCCAAAGGGTTCTTCCAGTAATGTATGAAAGTCCCTGCCTTCTCGCAGCCTCACCAGCAGAATGTGGTCTCATACTTTAAAATTTCTATTAATCTGGTTTGTGCAAATTTTAATTTTAATTCTCTTAAATTGTACTGTTGATTTGTAATTAATATTTGGAGAATTCCTCTTCAATTTTTAGATGACTTTTTGAGATCTGTCAAGTTTTATTATTTTTTTGTCCCAATCATAAGATTTTATCTATCCGATCACTCACTACCATTTCAAAAAATATCTTGAGTGAACCTTTATTTCTCAGACAACATACTAAGACATAGTACTTTCCCTCAGGTTGCTTACTGACAGGAAGGATAACATAAGCAAATAAATGGACAATTAGAATACAGTGTCATAAGTGCCTTACTATAGGGGGTGGGGTGGGATGATGGAAATAAGTACAAAGTACTAAGGGAGCACTAAAGGGGAGGCTTTCCTTCATGTTTGCAAGGGATTCTTGGAGGAACTGATTTCTTAGCTAAGGGGATCTTTAACAGGAGTAGGAATTAACCAGTGGAAAGGGGAAGGAAGAAATGTTGGTGAGCTTTCCAGACTGATATAGCTCTTCATACACAAGACCTTCCAATGCAGGAAGAGAGAGGCAAGTATATTCTGGAAAGTAGTTTAATGTGATTGGCATATAGTATTCATGTGTGTGAACTTCACCACATAATAGATTTAAACAGCAAAACAATATGATCAGGATTTTATTATGGGAATAACAATGAGGTGTTTACAAGAACACTGATGTTTATCTAGTGTTAAACTGTGTTACATACATGTAGATATATCTTAGGTCATGTAAAAGGAAGGAATGATCTCTAGGCTGAGAATTGACTGTGATCTTGCTGAAGGTAGTAACTTCTTTAAGAAAGAATGGATGAATCTGAATGTGGTTAGCAATGAAAGAGGGTTCAAGAAGTGGTATTTGAGAAGGGGCTTTTGCTGCTTTGGTGGCTTACAATGAGTCCTTTTCTCAGAAAAGGAGCTGCTCTTAATGTCTGGGCTTTTCCATTGAATTTAAATAAAACTGCTCATTATATGTGAATCAAATTATAATTATACTCACAACCCAAACCATGTATACCCATAACAGCTTATGGTTTACATTAATGTGACTACTATTCAGATGCTTCATTAAGATGTCTTTATTATTTCATTGTCTTCATCAACCTGATTTTACTACTGCTGAAAATTCTTGTTCAGTAAGATGAAGTTACTCATAACTTTATTGTTCATTTCAAAGTTCCCCAAAACAAATATAAGGCTACTCAAAGGAGCACCAAACAACTTTTTACTCTTCAAGAATTGCTTTGAAAACTCTATTTTCAAAACCTTACCCTCTTTGTATCTATCAACTCTAAACTGTTAGATCACAGATTTACCCAGTCAACATCAAGTCCTCCTTCTCAAACCAGAAAGATGCACCTTAAGCCAGATTCCCCAAATCTTACATGTGTCCTATCCTTGTCTGAAACACAGTCAGGATTTGTTCAAGGTAGCAGCTTCTTGTAAGTGGTAAGCTTAACACTTTTGCTTTTGGTGTTATTTAACAAGTTATTTTGGTGTTTGAGAGTAAAGTACATACAAAATTCATTTCTTAGTCCATCTATAAATAATGATATTTGTATAAATGGTGACCCATAATTTGGAAACATAGGCCTAAATTAACAGTTCAGGATTATTATCTCAGTTAACTTTCTGTTTTTTTCCTTCAACCTGGCACATGACATTTACAGCTAGAGAGACCTCAAGGAATGTCATTGTCTCAGTCATAATTATTGTTTTTCAAACTAGTGAATCTGGAACTGTATTATGGTTTCAGGAATAATAAGTGAATTATGTATCCCAGCCAATCAGCCTACATCAACCAAGAAAGATTTTTGAAAAAAGCTATATAGATTTTATGTAAATTTGGTATTTATGAGCACCAAACTTGTAGCAATGACATCTGCCTGAGAAGAAACTTCATTTACAGCAGTGGCAGAAATGAAGTTCACTGTGAACTAGTTTTGGATACCATATGCTTTAACATGCTGAAGAAGAAGGGGAAAAGAGGCATTTTAAAAACAGATTTTTCTTACTCTCACTGTGGATGATGTTGCGTGACAACATTGTGACATCATAACTTACGCTATATTATTTGCTGTTGCACCAATATAGCATCAAGGCATGTAACAGCACCATGGATGTATATAGTGCTTTCCCTCCATGGAACTTAAGGCACTTCACAAGCATTTTCTTTCTAAACCTCACAACATCTCTCTAAGGTATTGCCAAACTGGAGACAAATTTCACAGCTTAATCATGTGGAACACATTGGTAAATATAGATGTGCCTTTTAGAAAGTTGCTTCAAAGTGTATTTTGCAGCTCACGCGACGTTTCTCAGGGTGTGAACCAGTGGTGTAATGTAAAGCTTTTGGCCCTCCCCATGCGAGCTGGGAGGATAGACGTGTTTGGCACCGCACGGCGGTGCAGGAGGAAAGGAAGGTCGTGTGGAAAAGGCAGGCTGACTATTTTGTTACACATTCTCCCCTTTTCTTCATATCTTCACATAGGGGTGTGTCCTTTTCCTCCATCTCCTTAACTTTTCAGCATCAAAAAAGGAAACTGAGTTATAAAATTTAACTTGTAATTAAGAGTCTGGTTAGATTTTCAGGGCAGAATACAAAAAATCAATTTAATTCACAAGACCTTTTGATTATAATCTTGGCAATCTAACCAGTACTTCAGAGTTTTAATGAAAAATGAATTCTTATGAAATGGAATGTGGTAACATTGCAGACATGCCTGATTCTTGCTCCAATCTCTCCAAGTCACTGTGAAAGGGAATGGGCTCTTTCTCAGAATACTTCTATCTTCTAGACTCTGCTCATTTCCTTCCCAGAGCTTCACATCTCCCAGTACCCTAGTAAAGATCTCTTGATAAGGATCAGAGACCTGGACTGAGACATCGTAGTGTACTTCAGCAGCCGCCAAGTCTTCTCCCTGAGCCTATTCCCTTTTGTAATTTATATGTACTATCTAAATCACAATGTTGTTGTAAAGACTAAATAAGGTAAAGTGTGTGGAAGAGCTGAAGATCTCTCCAGCAGACAAGAATGAGGCCAGTCAGAAACATTTTGACCATTCAGTTTCCTGGAGGTAATTTAGCTCCACCCTTTTGGGTATCACCCAAACCAGACATTTTCTAAGTGAAAGAGGGATGTCCAAGACAAGAACAGATATGAAGTGAGACTGTCCCAGGCTAGCCAGCATGTATGATGCATCTACACAGAGGGAACTTTTGGATGGGAATTGCCTATGCCTCACTGTCGATACTACTGTACATGGGGATGCCTGCATTTTATGAAAAATAACACAGTTTATTCCCCTTATACAAATTGAAACTGTACCACATATATCTGATTGTATAGTTTGTATTTCCCTAAAAGTACTACAGGGACAACAGTTGGTACACGAGATCATTTTCAGGAGGTATACAGCAAATAGTCATTTGTAAAACTATCATGTTAAATCTGTAATTTTGAAAGTTAAAAAATTATTTTAAAATAGATTAATTTAGACCAAATTTTGAGTTATTTAAAGAGAACAATTAACTAAACCATACCACAATTGCATTGCAGATATAGGAAGGCTGACCTGGAATGACTGATATATGGACAGCCCTGCTTGATAAGATACAACCACATAAGAATGAAAGACTAAATTACTCAGCATTGGAAAAAACAATGTTATAACATATCACCTTTTGTTCCAGGAAAAATGCTTTGCAAGAGTTGGAGATAAGATAAATACCCGATTGTGGTCTAGGTAAGGGGAATAGAAATGAAGTAATTGGAGCTGAACATTAATTAGCCTTGAATACATTTCCTGGTAAATCCTGTGTCTCACCACCATTTTTATACATTGCTAATGTAAACTGTGTATGAAGAATTGATAAAACTTGGCAAAATGTAATACATACGCTGCCTTCAACTTTGTAGGACATTTTATTCATGCTTATTCTTTGAGAGGCATGGTTTAGGATGGAGACTTGGTCTTGTCTTGAGAATTTTAGGAATCAAGACTCAAACTGATTAGTTCATTTAATTCCCTGGTAATCAAAAAGGTCTCCCTGATACCTTTAGGGAAATCCCAGTCCTTGTAGTTTAAGTAAGTACAGTCTCCAAAGAAACAGAAAATTGGGCAGGTGTTGCCATCCTGCCTCTTCATGTGTTACAAAGACCCTGACAGCAGTAGATTTTCTAACCCCCACCTCGCTTTGCTTACATTCAGTTTTCTTTTTATTTGTGATTTCTGTCAGTGGAAACATGAATGCTTCTTATTGTTTTCATTTGTTTGCTTAAAATGGAGACAATTTAGATAATGTATCAAGACACTCGGTCATGAATGCTTAAAGGTCAGCCATTAGCAATTCTACTCTTTCCTAAACACATCAAAATATTTGAGAGATGGTCATTCACGGATACCTGTGTGCACTTGAGTTCAGGGTTTGTAAAGGTTTGCAAGTATTTATGTATGATTTTATGTATGTTTTCAGAGCTTAGTGTGTGTGTGTGTGTGTGTGTGTGTGTGTGTGTGTGTGTGTGTGTGTAACTTTGAAAAATGAAGAGAATTAAGTTGTTTCTAAAAAGCCAAAGCAGCCTGCCATCTCTTTTTCTTTTCTGGGCTATGGTCCAATTTGCACAGCAGTTGCAAAGAAAAAGCAAACGCATCACTAGATTCAGCGAGAAATATTGTAACAGTATGTAATCTCTGTCAAGATAAAATTGCTTTGTGATTTACATTACAATAAATCCTGACCTTTAAGTGCTGCAGACTAAGCTAATCTGTGAAGTACTTTATTCCAACACTGAATCAGCGAGTGAAGCTCAACCAAATTGACTGTATTAGTCCCACTGTGGTGTGGTTAAAGAGCCTATATATATCGGAGCAGATTACAGAGCATTGTTCTATGTGTACTATAATAAGTAGAATAATTGAAATATTCAATCTGTTTCATCATTGTGAAATAATAGAATTATTTTAACCTCCCTTCTGTTTGCCTATTATGGGAATTACAAGTAGCTGTGTTTAAATATCATTAGGGCCTGATTTAGATAGATGAGAACAAGGAAATTCAGAATAAGGCTATAATACCAGATGACATTTCAACCTTAATTCACTTCTTATAGCTGTTATTTATTTTCTTCTTTCTTTCTCTCTCTCTTTTTTTTCTTTTTTGGTAAAATAAACAAGATGATATATTGAATTTATCTGTACTGGCTTTGAATTTTTGGCTTATTGTCTCCCTAAGTCAAGTGTTAGGCTTATCAGTCATTGAGTGCAACTTTTTCAGAGACATTATGAATTTAAAAAATAATTAGAATTTAGTAAATTTGTAAGACTTTTAGCCAGTATTACTTCAAATATTTCTTTCCTCCCCACTCTTGGCTTTCCTCTGGATTTTGATTACACACATATTAGACAACTTTTATTATCCCAGAAGTCTCTGATGCTTTTTTTTCTTTTTTTCAGTCTTTCTCTTTCTGCTTCATTTTTGACAGTTTCTACTGCATGTCTTTGAATCCACTTTTTTTTTCCTGTAGTACCTAACCTGCTCTTAATCAGATCTAGTTTATACACATTTTTATTTTAGGTACTCTATTTTTCATCTCTAAAGTTCCATTAAAAATATCTTCTATTTCTCTCCTTATCACACTCACGTTTGCTAATTTCATTATCCTTGTTATGAATGCCTCCTTTGGTGAATATTGATTGGATGCTGGGTATTGTGTTTTTATTTTTGGGTGCTAATTTTTTTGATACTTCTTTAAATAGTGTTGCATTTTCTCCTGGCATGCACCTCAGATTTCTTTCAGGCTAGGTTTAAGCTCTGTTAGGTAGATCCAGAACAACTGTTAGTCTAGGGCTAATTTGGCCTTGTGGCTAAGGCAGTGTGCTCTGAAGACGCTTCTTTATGCATCCTGTATTCCAAGGCCTTTCCCTTTTGGCTGGTAGGGACATGGACCATTGCTGGCCCTGCACAACTGTGAGGTTGGCCTACTGCTTTCTGCGGCTTCTTTATTTGGTCAGAGTTACTATCTTCTCTTGCATGTACAGATCAGTACTCAGCCAAAGATCTGTGCGAAATACTCTGAAGAACCCTGGAAATCTGTCTGTGTAGCTTCTTCCTCTCTGTACTTTGCTCCAGAAATTATACCTGTTTGGCCTCTCTGAATTCCAGCTTCCATCTCTTCAACTCAGCAGACCACAGGGCTCAGCTTGGGCTCCTATCCCTTCTCTGAGAACTGGAAACTACCATCAGGAAGTTAGCTGGAGCAATCGTACAGCTCCCCTTGCTTCCCTTTTCTCAGGGCCACATCTCTGCGCTCCTTATCATTAAATGACTTAAAACCATTCTTTCCTGTATTTCTGACAAATTTTTCTCATTGTTTAAGGTGGCTGCCTGATACTCTATCATGGCCAGGAGCAGATGTCTCAAATAACTAGAGTTTAAAAGGTAGTTTAAGATTTTTATTTAACTATTTGTTAAGCAGTTCTTGCCAGCATACATTTCTGGAGACATAAAGTGATAAGAATATTAAAGCACAAGGTTATTAAAAATCTGGGCACAATTAGCTGTAACAATTTTTAATGCTCATTGTCCAACCGGAAAACAATGTAATGACTGAAAAGCACTAAGATACCATATCACTTTAGCACCTGAAAATCAGACTATTTTTTACTTCTTTCTGAGTTATATACAAGAAACTAGTGCTAGCATCCTTTTTCCTAATAAAATGGAATCTCCTAATAAAATAGTGCTAGAGGCCTCTTCCACTGTATCTTATGGTAACTGTTGTTCTGCTCTATTTTAAAGTTATATGAGTTCAGGGGAATAGTTTTCATTTTAGTAAGGCAAACTGTCATTTTTTTTTTAATTTTAGATTTTTATAATAAATTTATAGGGTGCCTTGAGGGCAGCCCAATTTGCATCATAAGGGGGCCACCTAAGAAACTCACCTGGGACAGACCACTCTTTTCTGCCTTGGAGCACTATTGCCTAGAACCAGAATTGTTCATGCAATACCCCACATTATAAATAGAGACATCCTTAGGGCACCATATTAAGTATACTGGAGGGTCTTCTCATGCATTTCCAGGGGAAAATAGCAGTTTTGATATCCCCAAGATGAGAGAACTATTCCTGGTGCTAAAAGAATACCTGAGCACTTAGCTGAAGCGCTAGTATTTTTAAAGGTCAGTTTCATAGATCCAAACAATTTTAAAATTGAAATACAGTGATTTTCTAGAATCATTTGCTTAGTGCCAGAAAAGAGCACACAGCTAATAGTTTGAAGGAAAGATATATAAAAATGTTATTAGATTGATATTGATAAGGTTTCATATACATATGAAGGATCTTTTAGGCTGCTATTATTTTGTCACCAATTTTAAAAAACTGCCAGTCAATAGACTGTATAATCTGATGATTTAGCAATATTCAAATTTTCTGTGACCTAGTCTGCAGTCTAGAGTATAATAGCTCACTGGTCTTTTGTGGTATCAATTATATCAAGAAACACCTCTAAAATGAAGATTTTATTTTTGTTAGGAGGAAACTGTAAGTCTTGTCCTGCAACAATTTCCACTGATTTTGGGGGGTTTTGCTGTTCTTGGGTCTGTCAGATCCCCTCCACCTCCTTAGGCAGAAATGCTGACTCCACACTGGTCTCCTTCTGCTTGATTTGAGGGTCCAATAGGACATCTTATCACCTATTTTTAGATTAGTCTGTGGGTTTTGGTTTTGCTGCCGTTAACTGTTTTCTGTTTTTATGACAGAATTTGGAGATATTAAAAACTATCTCACTGCTAGGACTGTCTTCCAAGAATTTCTCCCTATCTAAATTCTTAAAGCTACTGTTTCTTCATTTGTTAAAACAAAGAGAACAAAACAATCTTCTAATACTCCTGATAACTCTAAACTCTGTGACACTGTATAAGGTAACGCTATTTGGACCCAAAATTGTGGAGGAAGGTAGCATCAGAGGTACTGCCTCGCTCTCATTTTTCAGAGCCTGCATGTCTAAGATTAAGTTGCTGTGTGCTGTGATTATGTTTTATTCCCTGGGTCAATACTCATCCTTATATCCATCCACCTAATATCCTAACAAAATAATATCCATCCTAATAAAAAATGCTGATCCTGTGCGATATATGAGCTTTGTTTCTCCAGGTACTTATTGGGTTTGCTATGCTATTTGAAGCTATAAATAGCCTAACTATAAATGTCATTTCACATCTATGACCACCTAAGCAGACCTGATTGTTACTTTGAGGTGGAGTATGAGTATTCATTTTTTTCGGGGGTAGGAAGGGGTAAACTATTCCAGCCTTTTGACATAGAGGCTTTTTTTGCCTTCCACCACAATGTGGACCACCTAGCATGTTCTCCAGGGCTTGAAGTTTTTCTAGGACATAATTATCTAAAGAACTCCAGTTGACCTCACCATTGCATTAGAGGTCAGAATCTCTGAACTTGAAAGAATTTAATAAATCTAGGCCTATGGCAGATCACTGGGGAATATTACCTACAATGACAGTTTAGTGTTATCAAATAGCCTTGTTTAGGAAGCTGCCCACTCTGCTCTGAAGAAAAACATTCCTGCTGACTAGTTGTCAGGAGAGACTCCAGCAAGTGGGAGCAGAAGATACACTCAGGGAATAGACAAGAGCATAATTTCAGGCAATGCTTCATTTCTACAGAAGGATCCTGAGCTCAGTATAGGTTACTCACCTTTTACCACATTCCCTGAGATGTACAGTTTACATAATAAACACTTATGGACTATCTAACATGCACTGGTCATTTTATTAGGTAACTTCTTTATCTTAATATTTTTTTTTCTTATTTAAATCATACTTGCACATACTTAAGAAATCAAGTAATACTTCAATATTCATAAAAAATGACTGACCGCTATTTTATTTTTTTCTCCTTTTCTAATTCCTTCTCACCAGAGGCAACTACTTTAAATTATATTTAGTGGTTCATTTTAATATTTACTTCCATTCATCTAGATAAGTTTTTTTTTTGCTATTTCTTGATTTGTCAGTTTTAAATATTTATTGACTTCCTACTCTAGAAAACTATGGTTTAGCTCTTATATATCCCCATCCTTGCGACACAGTATTATTTCTCCTTCCTTGTCCTTCCAGTAAAATTCTATTATCATTTTAAATCAACATTTGTTTACATTGTTATGATCATATACATATTGTGCATAGTGAATCATATATTATATTTCATTCTTTCTGATATGACTTACATTTCCTCTGAAATGAAACATTCCCTCCATTTTGTTTCTTACTTTTCTGTGTAAAATCACTAATTCACCCCTAATTCTCTGACAGAAGTGAAATTCTAACACTTTAGGTAAGCGTCCTATTCAGCGCATTAGAGATAATCCTCTCCAGAGGCCCCTGTCTTGCTCTAATCTGTGCTGGTTGTTGTATGGGCCTCCCGCACAGTAGTCATCTCCCGATTTCCATTTATAAGTTTGTTGCACCTTTTTATTGTGCCCTATTCGACTCTAACGCTTTTTCTGAATTTTCCATTCTTCTATTCTCGTTATGTTTCAGTTTGGATTTTTTTTCCCTAATGCGCTATTTTTCCAATTCATTAATCCTTTATCTTTTTTGCTTGTTTAATGCACTGTTACACCCATCTATTGATTTCTTTTTTTTATTTATCTTTGTATTGAAGTATAGTTGATAAACAGTGTTACATTGATTTCTGTAATAATGTATGTTCTTCCACTTTTCTTTCTACTTTCTGCAGTTTCTTATATTTTGATATTGGATCTCCAGGATAGATTCCTTAATTTCTAACCTCTTTCTCTCCCATTTTCATTCCTCTCTCTTCTCCCCTGGGCCAGTTTATTTATACAACACATTGGTTCAACATTTACACAAATCATTAAGTTCTCACCCTAACTAGTGCAGTTTCTACAACACAGAAAGATGTTACAGAACCATTGTATTCTCCATGCTGCACTTCCATCCCCGTGACCAGTCCATACATTTCTTAACTGAGTCATTTTACTTTTTAATTATGGAATTGTCATTGAATTCTCTTTAATATAGACAGTTCTGATATTTTCATCTTATGGATTTTTTTTCTTGAAAAATTAGTGTTATTTATAAAATTTCATATTATTAAGGCTATTTTGAAGTACTTATTGATAACTGTAATATGTGGACTACCTGTGAGTCTGTTTGTATTTTTTTTTTTCTCTTTGTTTTTACTCATTGTTATCTTCCTGGCATGTCTGATGATTTTTGACTTAATGTTACATTGTAAAAAAAGATGATTTTATCTTTTTCCAGAGAATAATTTCTTTTTCCTGAAAGGCAGTTAGAAAAGGGATGGATCACCTTGGTACATTGTGGGTAGTCTATTTCCAGTTTGTTCTTACTGCTAGAATATTTCCTTTGGGGTTCTCCACTAAAAATATGAAGGTGTTTCCCACGACCTCTTATCCTTGGTGGGCTTTGAACTCCAATTCTTTTCTTCTTGACACTGTGGTCAACTGAATACTTGGCTTCATTTTTAGCTTCTAACTGCAGATTTCTGCTTGATTTCTTGGCCTCTAATCCAGTACAATTTAAGAATCTGCAAATGCCTTGAGTAGAAAAATTTCTAAGGAATGTCAGGTTTATTTCCCCCTGTGGTCCTGTTTTCTTTAGGATATTGGATCCTCAAGTTTTGAAATGCTCAGTATCCCTGGACTTGAATTTGGATCTTTCCAAACTATTGAGACTGACAGAAACTCTAGGCCCACTCTTTTTTCAGGTCAGTGTCCCATAGTGCAAATCAACAAATGCTCTGAAGGAAAAATCATCAGTGCATGTAAGACTTCCCTTCTCTATGACCTTGGTTCTTCAAGTTTTGGCTGCCTTAGTTGTTTTCAGTGCCTTAAAAAGAGGTATATTTAATCAGCTTTAGTTTGGAAACTCTAGACTGTACGATTTGAAATTTTTTCTTGCATTAGTTCTGTGATAATGTATATTCTTCCATTTTTATTTTCCCTTTCTACAATTTCTCATATTTTGATATTGGATCTCCAGGATAGATTCCTTAATTCTTAACTTCTTTCTCTCTCATTTCCATTTTCTCTCTCTTCTCCCTTGGGCCAGTTTATTCAGAGAAGAATCTTCAATCTTATGTTCTAGGTTATGGAGTAAATATGGTTGCTGGTATTCTGAGAGCCAAGCAGGGGATGGGGTTGAGTATAAAACACATTCCAAATGTAAACTTCCACTCAGTACTCCTGTTTCACCTTGATATCTTGCCCATGCCTTCAGCTGTAACACTTCTTCCTGAATTCCTAATCTCTCCAGTTCATCCTCTCCAAAGAGTAAACTTCCACATGGATGGAGGAAAAAGATTTCTCTGTAATTTTGTTTTCAGTCCTTCTCCAAATCTAGCTTCAGAACTACTTGGCGCTGTCAGATCTTGAGACTTCATAGGTTCTGTGGCACAATTAGATTGTAGACTTAGGTTTCAGCTTTCTCTGATATGTTAAGACTCTTACCTTTCACCCCTTTGCTTTTCAGCTTTTGAAATTACCTTGTCATCTCTTGTCTTCCATATTCTTCTCTTCTGTTTTTGTTGTCTTTTTGAATTTATATTTAGAAGTTTTTTTTTCTTTTCTTGTTCTTATTTTAATCTAGAGCTTTGAGGAAGTACCAGAGAACAGGAGTGTTTAATCCACCATACTTAATAGGAAGTTTTAACTGCTTTATATATGTCAAAACACATTTCCATTGCAGATATTAATATATATAAGGAGAATAGTGAATACCATAAATGACAAAGTTAGAATTAAAACTCGATCTGTCATCAAAGCTGTCATTTTGCAATGATTTTTTTTAACTTTAAAGTATGAACAAACCCAATCCTTTTCAAAATCAAGTGATTCATGAAATAAGAATTTTTGTAACATGCCTTTACCTTCTCTATTTAGCAGCAAATTCCTATATTCTTATCACAGTATAATGAATTATACATTTTCAAAATCGAATGTAATTTTATTAATACATTTTTTATTGTAGTTTTGATTTTGTTCTTGCAATTACTAAAACTGAACTCTGGAGAAATTATTCTCTAATTGAGACTCTTCTTTAAATCAAGACTATTCTGTCCAATAGACTATATCCATTTTATTTCATAGAGAAGAAAGCTTCTTCTTTAACCCCTGTGTTATGGTTTATATTAAAGCATGATATTTCTGGGAAGTTTCTTATTCTGTTTCCTTTTGGGACATTCCAGAATTCCCTTTTGCTTCCTTTCCTCTCAGCATATCTTTGACCCTGGGAAGCCTTGGTGAAAAATTTCCCTGTTTATTCACCAATTAATGATTAACTCTTTCTTATGGGAAACAAATACAAGTCTTTTTCAAAAGACAATTTGTACATTTTGTAATAAGTGGAACATAGAATACTTGGAAAGTCTCTGTAAGAAATCTCCATCTAAGAATTGTGCCAGATTCTCATATTTCTATTAAAGAATGGGCAGGGCCCTATCAATAGAACAAATTTACATGAAGAAGTGCAGTTATGATGGACTGTCATTACTTTCAAACATTTTTATTCCATGAGAGTTATAAAGGAACATATTTCCCTTTTGAAGTTATCCTCTATTTGTAGGCAAAACTTCTTCATCTGTATGTCCTTCACTATATTCAAGAGGTAGGACACTTATATCTGCTAAGCATTTGCAGGAAAAATACCCAGATGACAGGGAACTGAAAGTAATGTGGAAGCATCTGATGATGTATAATATTGTTTGAACTGACAATAAGTTGTGTCTCAAACCATCTCATTGGTCTCTAAATTTCTTGGCACCCTGAAACCTCCACATTATTGCCTGTTTCAAAAGAATCAAAATTAGTTTATTTTGTTAAATACCTAATGGAGTTTATCACATATTTTAAACATTTCTACTCCCTAGGAAGTAGGAGTAGTACGTATATCCACTGTTAGATCAGAAACTCACTTGCTCTGTATCCTCTTTGAGTGATTTGGATATTCAGTTTATTCCATCATATTTAAACTTTTTTTTTTGGTGATTTCTGAACCATTTCATGGTGTTCTGTTTTTCCCAACTAGACATTACATAAAAGTATGCTCAATAAATGGTGTTCCCCTAAATATAGAAAATGCATGTTTGTATTTTATTTCTGTAGTGTGTATTCTTTAGTGAAGGAACTGATTAACTGATTAAAGATCACCATTTCCACATGAGATCCTGGGTTGTCTGCCATGACCAAAGAGACAACAGATGGCTCTGATATGGGAGTTTTTCTAAAATTAGGATAGTGATATTTAGGTTATTTCCCCTAATATCTTACTGGCATAACCAGACCAGATGAAGATGAAAAATAAATAAATAAAAGCAAACAGTTTCAAAGTAAAGTACTGAAATCCTAGCTGAGTAAGTGATCAATTAGCAGATAGAAGCAGATTGAAGAATTTTCCAAAATATGTAAGCAAAGGGAAGTCTAGAAGCCACAAAAGAATACATATCTAGATCTAATGTAAGTCATGGTGACCTCTTTTATAACTAGAGCAGCTTCCAACAAGCAACTCTGGGTAAGAATTTAAAAATTGGTTTAAAGCGAAGTAGAGAAAAATAAAAGCATAAGCAAGAATAGCTTTAAGATGACTTTGTTTCAAAGACTTTTAATGATAACAAAATAGTAGCAAAGAGGAATAAATCCCTAAAGGGAGAAAGGTACAAGTAAGGATTAAAATTACAAATATTAGAAAAAGAAAATCAAATTAATGATGCAATTTCCCCCCAAGTGTAGACAAAAAAGAGATTTAACTAATTTTAAGGAATTCCTCACTGATACAGAAATTATTTTTCTCTTTTAATACATATATCCTGAAGAAACACAAATTCTTGATTCAAATTTGGATTATCTCCACCTTGTCATGTGTCTATCTTCCTCATGTCCTTTTTTTTTTGGTCTATTAGGAAGAAAGCTTGCATGACTTTGTGCTGACATGAATTGAGGACTTGCTGATATTTTAGCCCAGACTGGAGTGTGAGACATCAAAAATTACAGGGAACGTAGAAAAAAAAATTGAGGAATAGCAGCTAGTAATCCAGATGGTTAGAATGAGTAAGAGATGGCTACTGCCCTCACAGTGCTGACTGTGCATTTGAAGCCTCCTGACCTTTCTTGAAGTTGCCGTGTTATTTCTTGTCTCAGGACCCATAAGTTTGTTAGTCTCTCTTTCAGGAATGGCCCTTCTCTCCCTTTGTCTTTCTATATGCCTAAGCCCTATTTCCTACTCATCCCTCATTTTACACAGCACTTCCCTGGAGCCTCCTGCTTAATACTCTCCTGGCCCTTGTACTTCTTTTATGGCACTCAGAGCACTTGGGATCTCGCTTCCCTTCTGAATGATCAGGTCCCTGAAAACAGGAACTGCATGTTTAACTTGTGGCTTTCTCCTCAGTCCTTAGTCCAGTGCCTGGGTCTTGTTAAGGCTTCTTTAAATATTTATTGAATTAATAAAGAGTGGAATTAGAAATGTGAATTCAATTTTGAACCATCCTAATATACTCTGAATTTTCTACCACTTGAATATATTATTAAAACAAAACAAAGCAAAATAGAACCTTCAGCATATGGGGTTACAGCAGCTTTGGATTGACCAGCAAGAAGAGAAGAAAATATATTATCAATTTCAAGCTGAGATGCACAGAAGTTGATTTGAAATATCATAAATATATTCTTAACATAAATGTTATAATACTTGAACATCATCATTTTCACTAGAAATCAATAAACTGACCAACATTTGTACAGTAGGTTTTGTGTCTTGACAAATTAGATCATATTCTTTCTCTGCTGGTTTAAAGGCTTCCTTCTCTTTAGCTCAGTGGTTTATGCTTATGAACTAGTTGTAGATTCAATTCCAAGTGGTGAATTAGCCTAGCACTCTAGATATAGTCTGCTGTCTGCAAACATGGGTCCACTTATATTTCCTAGAAGGCAATTTAAAAAGAAGCTTATTAGTGTCATCTTATTTGGAAAATATAACATGTTTTCATTAGTGTTCAAAGAAATCTTTAACTGCTTGTTTTTTCTATGCTCTCTATATAAATTTTCTTAAATTTTATATACGCTAGTTCATTATGCAATTGTTTCTTATAATTGTCTCCACATTTATATATCTATAATCTTCCTCTGTATTATCAATGACAAATTTGAGAAATAGCCAAAAAAAAAAACCCCCTCAAAAATACCTTACCTTTAAAATGTTCCACAATAAGTACAGAAAGAAATACAACTTTAGGTTTTCTAGTTATTGAATTTTAGCTCTCCTCTTTTTAGTAACGTCTCCCCAGTTCCTTGGATGAAAGGGCTATAAAATGTGAAGTATTATTACCACAACCTATAGCAAGAAACTACCTCAAGATAGGAATAATTAACAATAAAATTCTTATAACCACATTCATATTCAAAGATCTTGTGATATAAGCCAACCCCTGTGGGGGTATTATTTTCAAACATAACAGGTTGACATTATATAATTATACACTGCTGGATATTGAAATATCAAAAAAGGAAAAAGTGCTTATAGGAATACTCATACCACACTATTATGAATAGTCACATTTATCTACACATCTTTAGAGAATTATTTCTAGTCACATATTACAGACTTTAGCAAAGATTTAGTGATTTATTTAATATCAATATTAGGTTTTGACATGCATGTCTTAGCAAGCATAGGGTGGCATGGCCCTGAGACTCACTTCCATTCAATAAATTTATCCACTGTTCTGCATTCAATTTGTTAAGTAAACATTTCTTAGATGTATGTGTATATAAATATTCAAAATCCCATTCAATTATTCTTACAATTTGTACTCCTAATCTACTTAACTTCCCTCCTTACTGATTTTTCCACTTTTGATGATGACATTGTTCTTTTCTCAGATAAATTCCTCTTTTTTTTGGTCCATCTTTACCATCCACTTTTTTATGCATCTTCTATAGAAGTGATAAGGATTGGTCAGCATTTCTGGTTTCTCAGATATCTTTTTCATTATACTCAATGTTACCTTCCCCCATTTAACCTCTAGTTTGTAACCAACTTTTACCTTTCTTCCTCTCAAATGTCATGTTTCTAATCTTTCCATTCTGTTCACTTAACATGAAGTTTTTGGTCTGTGTGGTACACTGTGAAATGTTTAGGCCCTAAATGCCATCACTCTTGAATCTTACCTAGTCTCTCTCTCAAATTGGTCAGATTAATAATCTTAAGTCTTTTCTTCCTACTCTGTTGTGTAGGTACAATCTATTGGTTGTTTTGGATTTCTCTCCTTTCCAGACTTCTCTAGAATGGTACGTGTATATTTATAGGATGTATCATTTCATATTTAATATTCTCAGCAGTTTTTTCTAAAGAATTACCTATGGGAGAGTGGGATTGAAAGAGAGTAAAGTCAGAGAGCCAGAGCAGGAGACAGAGACACAAATATAATATATTTTGGTGGGGAGCATTAAGGTAATATTTAAGAATAATCACCATTTAAGAGTAAATACTAGTAAAGCAACAAACTGGTAGTATGTGTAATAGTCTAGAGAACTACTCTCCCCCTCATTAACAGAAATCAACCAACCAGCCAACCATGCAGTTACAGAATAGGCTCTTCCAATTAACAAGCTCAGCTTTAAGTGGCTACCTGCTCAGAAAAGGTGAGCCAAGATCCTTCATGGTAGTTTCAGAGGCTCAAATGGGCCTTGGAGTTTACTAAGCTAGCTTTGGTCACCAACTTTGTCATCTCTCCTTAGATGTCTTGCTCTTTTTCTCTCTTGGCACAAGCCAAGGGTCCAGGTGCTAGGATGCAAGATGAAAGTTTTTAACTACCACTTCTTCAACCCCCTGCCCCTAACCTATACAGGGGCTTGAGTCATAACCACAATAAATTTTCAATAAACATTTATGGATAGGAATGGTAGCTTGCAAAAGAAATTTAGTTAACCTAGTTCGTTTGCTTGATTTTAATAAATTATGCTTGGATAATCCTTATTAGGAGCACCTTTACTGGCCTTTAAAAACTTCTGTAGGTGTGGTCTTGAGGTATGCAGCTAAAATCTTTGTCTTTCATCAGAAATAAAATTGGAAAATCCTATTGTCACCAGAATACTAGAAATAAATAAAAAGAAGCATCAAATAAAAACTAAATGCAAATACTTTGGAGATATACTGTAACTATTCTGATTTATCTTCTGTAAAATCTGCTTTTCACACCCTTTATGGCCTCTTTGGGGTGTTGGTGTTCATGAATAAAAATATTACTTTAAAAACAACTTTCTTTGCTCTAATTAGGCAAAATGAAAGCCTTCTGTTACAATTTATATTATTAAAATTTTGACATTTTCTAATGGCATAAAACAAGTTCTATTTTTAACAAAGTCTTATATTAGAAAAGTGCTTTAAGGAGATTTCCAAGTTCTAGTGAAGCTTGAGTCTTTGTAATTATTTCATACCAAAAATTCTGGTATAATAAAATAAGTTTGGTAGTCCCTGTTCCCATTTTAAATAGTAATTGACCTCTTGAATATATGCACCCAGAATAATGTGATTAGTGATTAAAAATTTAAAAGATAATAATTATTAAAAGCTTCATACATAATAGAACTCATCATTTACAGGCAATAGAATCTTTAGGATAAAACAGTAAGTAGGATTTACTTACATCAAAACTACTTTAAAGGATTGTTTAATCTGGAACTTTATGAACACTAAAAATATTGAGAATGACTGAACTGTATAACTGTGTAAGAACAAGTAACTGTAAAGGACATAGAATGAATTAAGAACATAGAATGAATTCTGATCTCCATGTTTAGTTGTTTCTCATTAAGAGACTGGTGATAACTCTAGACAATGAGAGTAAGAGTACAGTCTCTGCTGTAGGCCTGATTTTTTTTCTTCCATAGTTTACATAGTTGTTTTTTAAAAAGTATTTATTTTATAGCACAAATATGTATAAGATCTATCATGTATTTTTCTTGATATATGATTTTCCAGTGCCTTCATTATAAATTTTGAAATATACAATTACAAATGCTCAAAATTTGCTCAAAGAAAGGCTATTTCACTTTTTCCAAAATGTTTCCTATTTACTTTTCTGAAAGGAGTGGCTATTTTATGCTGCATCTCTCTGTTTTGTTCTATTCAAAACATTATGGGCCTGTGTTTATTCCACAATTATTTTCTGAGCACCTATAATGAGCAGACATTGTGTTAGGTATTATGGATGCAATAGTGAATTATATATCATCCAAGCCCCAGGGGAACTTACATGCTAGTGGGGAGTTGTGGGGTAAATTTCAGAATTTCAGAATCTCCCAACTAGCCTTAGTTCATTTACATATCAATAGGCGTTTACCACTGCAGAGCCTCCCAACCATCTGCGGCAAAGGGTGGAGGAAAATGGCCATTGTCTCCTCCCCTTTGTTCCTGGTATATAATTGGTCTGGCATCTTCCAGTCACCAAGGACCCACTAATGTATCTCCTCCTAGAATGGGCAGGTGGGAAGTAAAGAGTGCTCTGAGGGGGCAGAGTACTAGCGGCACCTGGAGGGGACCAATGGGGGTGGGCCTAGCTAGTGAATTCGAGCAAGCTGTGAGCAATAAAAATTGTTTCATCCAACCTATCCTTTCCCTTCACTCATTTCAATTTCACCAATTTCATAGAGGATTTCCCCCAGGCCAGGAACAACCTTCCCCCTGTAGCTACAGGAGTACAAACAAATAGAAAAGTATTGCCATATAATAGAGAACTGGGGTTGGGGTAAATTGAGAATGCTATGGAAACAAGAGAAAGGTATCTAGTCTAGTCTTCAAGGGTCAAGAAGGGCTTTCCAGCAGAAGAGGCAGTGAAATTGAATCCTGAAGAGTGAGTAGGATTCAGCTAGATCAGGTGGAAAGACTTCCAGGAAGATAAATAGCATGCACTTTCTTAAACTGATTAGATATTCTCTTCATAAATATTTTTTGTGGAGTGTGGTGATGGGAATGTTGTTTTAAACTACTCCTAGCAGGAGTCACTACTTGCTTTGTATCAGTGCTGATACCTTCATATGGGGAGGTGTGAAGACGTTCACTGTTGATTACCATCCAAGTAACAACAACTAGCTGGACTAATCACTTGCATGTACACAATGAATGCAAACTTTCATGTCTGAGCTTTGTAGTACCTACCTAACAGGTCTGCTCATTAATAAGCTGCACAAAATAGACCACTTTGAAGGAATATGGCTGTTAATAGTTATGATATGCTTGGCTTCAAGTAACAACAACAAAGATCCAAACTAAATTGGATACCACAACTACACAATTATGAGATTTATTTTATATAATTGTCAAGTTAGGAGTAAGGCAGGCTTATTGTCATACAGTTGCTGGTGTGAAGTCATTACGGATCCCGGATCTTTCTGCCTCTGCTCTGGCATACACAGCATCAGCTTCATCCTGTTCCTGTTTCCCTCTTGCGGTCATCAGGGCTGTATGATCTCTCATTCACATTCACCAGGAGAGAGTGAGATCCTCTACCTCAACTATGGAATCAAGTCATTTCCTTTGGTTGCTATGACTTAGGACCCATCCTACTCCGAACCCAAAACAGTTGCTACATTTACACAATATTCTGTTGGCTCAGTGGAGAGTATACTCAGAGAGGGTGGTGAATCAGGGTATCCTCCCCTGAGTCACGGAGAGAAGGCATGGATATCTAAGAGCAATCCTTCTGTAGGAAGGGTCATGGGAGGATGGGTGTGGGAGAGACAACAGCAGTTTGTCCAACCAAGTGTCTGCTGCTTCTCATATTTGTTTAATTTAGATTCAGTCTTCTGACCAGAGAAAAAATACTTCCACTTCATTGGGGGGAAAAGGGCATTATTCTAGTGAATTCTAACTCCTGGAACTATGTGTGGATTGGTAATTAGGGAGGGATGAAGTAAACCTTGAGTTGTGGAGACCGCTGTTTTGTCTTTCCTTTCCTCTGCTTCCTGAATTGTACTTTTGAATTTCTACATTGGTTTTTGTGGTCCACATTTACCATAGGGTAGAAAGAAATTGTAGCTATTTATTTTGCTGTGAAAGTATTTTTAGATGTTTTGTGGGCTGTATATCAATTATGTATAACATAGAGTTAGGAAGGAATGTGCACAATATATTTAGCAATCTTTGATAATATTTTAAGAGCATTTGATTCAGACACATGCTATATAATTTATACAGATGCAGGTTACATCTTTATAAGGTTATATATTGGTAAATCGACAAAAAAAATTCCTTAACAAAAATACCTTCTTGAAACACAGACTGAGGAATGATCCTTTAAAGGAAAAATATAAGATGATTGGTCAGGTTTTTCTTTTTGAACTTCCTATGCAAGTATAGTTTTGTGGCTTCCCATTATGACAAATAGATGACCAAGCTAGAAGTTTGTGTCAGTAGGATGATTGACCCTTATTTTTTATTCAGGACTATTTTTTCCCTCTGGCAACACAGGGTGGAGTGATGTGCTTGCCAGAGGCTGGACAAAGATAAACATACTCTCCTATGGAAGTAGAAGAGTGCAACTACATAAGTAAATGCAAAAGACTTCTTTTTGCAGATTTGTTCAGGGCAATCTTTGATGGACAGAAGAGAGAAAACTTTAATAATTTTAATACTAGAAAAATGATTTGTCCACCTAATATTTGCACAGTAACATTTTGCAGAGTGTTTTTGTATACATTATCTTGCATAACAAAGTAACCCTGCAATAAGAGGATGGCAATATTATAACCATTTTACAGATTAGAAAATCAGGATATGTAAAAGTTAAATGAATTGTTCACAATCTCAGGTAGAAGAATGAGGTTCAAGAACTTCAACTTTTTGTTTCTTTTCCTAGTGTGTGTACATCTGGGTGTGTGTTTTCTAGTAAAATATTTCACTCCCCCCTATTTCTTTTAAATAAAGAGAACCAAGTTCAAGAAAAATGAAAGAAAAGAGAGTTGAACAAAAACCCTCCACTATGTTAAACATAAATAATGATCAATTTCTAAAGAATACATATTTGCTGGATTGTGAACTCTTGCAAGGTAGCAATTGTGAATTTATAGAAATTGAATGACTTAAAATACTTTAAAAAATATCCTCTGAAATACAGCATTTCCACTTTCCTATCAGGCTGAGATCTTATATTTCACTATCCCTCAGGTGCATTTCTTATGCCTTTATCCTCTTACTCCCTCCGCTCCCAGACCTAATCTCACCCCTCTCATAAGGGCCTTCAGGCCTCACATTACTTATGGAAACTCCACTCAAGACCTGGAGACCATAATGGGCCCTCTCACCTTATTTAGAAGGCATCAGTTTAGGAAAATACATTAAGGTGGAAGGTTATTGCTGTGAGTTTTTGAAATCCTATGTGTCACCTGGTGGTACCCTCTCCGGGAATGCCCTCAGATGCATTAGAAGCTTGATAATTGACACACATTTGGTTTTCCATAAACAGCTATAGATAACCATTGAGTTTGCTGCTGGAGTGACTGTGTTGCATGATTTTGTGCTTTCTGAATACAAAATAGATCTTTGAGTAAGGTAGGCTTTTTGACAGCTGCTGATAACATCTGAGAGACAATTTAATTCATCTGCAACTAAAGCAGCAGAAAATAAAAAAAGCAAGCAGGCTACATCACTATTCCTGCTTATTTGATGAATATCAATAAATATGGATGAAACACCTGAAGGAGCACACAACTGCCTAGTTAGCATATTTGCCAAGTATGCAGACAATGGGTGTACTGTGTGATTATGTTTGTTGAAAATAAGAAAGAGAGACATAAATAGGGCTAGTGAGAATGAAGATTCGGTGACAGCATCGCATAATGCTCATAAAGTATCTTTCATCTTGGGTAGTTGAAAGCATTTTAAAAGTGTCCTCATGACACCCTTTCTGGAGTGAGTAGATGGTAAAGAAATATCAATCCATTTAAATTACAAAGGATGCTGAAATGGGAGTTGAAAAGTTAAGTGAACTGCATGGTGTCTCAGTCTCAGAAGTGGTGGCTGTGTCTATCTGTGGCAAGTATATTGTGTCATTTGCCCTCAAGCAATCTTTTTCTAGCTCTGTATAAATTATCTACCTGGCAAAAAGAAGACTGAAGCTAGGAACAAAAATATACTTCTGTGGGTGTAATTGTATTCTTGGCCAAATAGAATTTGGACTTCTTCCATTAGCAGGAATGCCTGGTGGTAGTACTAACTTTAAAACCCTGAGTTGTCAACAAACAGAAGGAGCCTAGTTGAACAGGATTAGAAAGGAAGAACTGGAGAGACGGGATAAATATGCAGGCACTTCCAAGGATTTAACCTGAAACTTCCTTGAGGAAGATGGACTTGAGGGAGGGACCTTTTTCTTGGGGCTGGACTCGTTTCTGTCTGTCTCCTTCCCAGCTGCTATTCTTCACCCTTTTGCTCCTTGGTTTCCCCAGAAGTACCAGAAGTAAGAACAAGGGCCAGTTTCTTCCTGGGAAGGAGTTGTAGTACTGATAATTTTCCTTCATCCTGCTGAGGATACTGAGTATGTCCCTCAACCACCTCACTGAACTGTACTGTCAACTCACCTTTTACTTCTCTTATGATTTACTCACACCACCTCCAACCACACCAGCCTTTGGTTTTACCCTTCAGATAAAGCTAGGTATGTTTTCACTTTGGTCTTTGAACTTCCCTTTCCTTTACCTAGAATACTCTTTTCACTCAAATGATATCTTCCTGGTATGCCTTCTCTGGTCACACAATCTCTATTTAGAGAGACAAAGTATCCTCTTTTGCCTGGGACTGAAGATTCCTAGGATATAAGACTGAGATTTTTTTTTTGTGTGTATGTTTATTTTGGTATCATGAATATAAAATTACATGAGCAACATTGTGGTTATCAGATTCCCCCCATTATCAAGTCCCCACCACATACCCCATTACAGTCATTGTCCATCAGGGGAGTAAGATGCTATAAAATCACTATTTGTCTTCTCTGTGTTTTACTGCCTTCCCTGTGTGGCCCCCCTACATTATGTGGGCTAATCGTAATGCCCCCTTTTCCCCTTATGCCTCCCATCCCACCTATCCTTCTCAGTCCCTTTCCCTTTGGTAACTGTTAGTCCATTCTTGGGTTCTGTGATTCTGCTGCTGTTTGGTTCCTTCAGTTTTTGCTTTGTTCTTATACTCCACAGATGAGTGAAATCATTTGATTCTTGTCTTTCTCTGCCTGGCTTATTTCACTGGGCATAATACACTGTAGCACTATCCATGTTGTTGCAAATGGTAGGATTTGTTTTCTTCTTATGGCTGAATAATATTCCATTGTGTATATGTAACACATCTTCTTTATTCATTCATCTACTGATGGACGCTTAGGTTGCTTCCATATCTTGGCTATTGCAAATAGTGCTGTGATAAACATAGGGGTGCATATGTCTTTTTCAAACTGGGCTCCTGAATTCTTAGGGTAAATTCTTAGCAGTGGAATTCCTGGGTCAAATGGTATTTCTATTTTGAGTTTTTTGAGGAACCTCCATACTGCTTTCCACAGTGGTTGAACTAATTTACATTCCCACCATCAGTGTAGCAGTGTAGGAGGGTTCCCCTTTCTTCACATCCTTGCCAACATTTGTTGTTGTTTGTCTTTTGGATGGTGGCCATCCTAACTTGTGTGAGGTGATATATCATTGTGGTTTTAATCTGCATTTTTCTAATGATTAGGGATGTGGAGCATCTTTTCATGTGCCTGTTGGCCATCTGAATTTCTTCTTTGGAGAAGTGTCTGTTCAGCTCCTCTGCCCATTTTTTAATTGGATTATTTACTTTTTGTTGGTTGAGGTACATGAGCTCTTTATACATTTTGGATGTCAACCCTTTATCGGATCTGTCATTTATGAATATATTCTCCCATATTGTAGGATGCCTTTTTGTTCTATTGATGGTATCCTTTGCTGTACAGAAGCTTTTCAGCTTGATATAGTCCCACTTGTTCATTTTTGATTTTGTTTCCCTTGCCTGGGGAGATATGTTCATGAAGAAGTTGCTCTTGTTTATGTCCAAGAGATTTTGCCTATTTTTTTTCTAAGAGTTTTATGGTTTCATGACTTACATTCAAGTCTTTGATCCATTTCAAGTTTACTTTTGTGTATGGAGTTAGACAGTAATCCAATTTCATTCTCTTACATGTAGCTGTCCAGTTTTGCCAACACCAGCTGTTGAAGAGGCTGTCATTTCCCCATTGTATATCCATGGCTCCTTTTTTGTATATTAATTGACCATATATGCTTGGGTTAATATCTGGACTCTTTATTCTGTTCCACTGGTCTATGGGTCTGTTCTTGTGCCAGCACCAAATTATCTTGATTACTGTGGCTTTGTAGTAGAGCTTGAAATTGGGAAGCTTTATTCTTCCTTCTCAGGACTGCTTTGGCTATTCAGGGACTTTTGTGGTTCCATATGAATTTTAGAACTATTTGTTCCAGTTCATTGAAGAATGCTGTTGGTATTTTGATAGGGATTGCATTGAATCTATAGATTGCTTTAGGCAGGATGGCCATTTTGACAATGTTAATTCTTCCTACCCAAGAGCATGGCATGAATTTGCATTTATTAGTGTTCTCTTTAATTTCTCTTAAGAGTGTCTTGTAGTTTTCAGGGCATAAGTCTTTCACTTCCTTGGTTAGGTTTATTCCCAGGTATTTTATTCTTTATGATATAATTGTGGATGGAATTGTTTTCCTGATTTCTCTTTCTGCTAGTTCATCATTAGTTTATAGGAATGCAACAGATTTCTGTGCATTAATTTTGTATCCTGCAACTTTGCTGAATTCCAGTATTAGCTCTAGTAGTTTTGGAGTAGATTCTTTAAGGTTTTTTTTAAGTACAATATCATGTCATCTGCAAATAGTGACAGTTTAACTTCTTCCTTACCAATCTGGATGCCTTTTATTTCTTTGTGTTTTCTGATTGCTGTGGCTAGGATCTCCAGTACTATGTTGAATAAAAGCAGGAAGAGTGGTCACCCTTGTCTTGCTCCCAATCTTAGAGGAAAAGCTATTAAGTATGATGTCAGCTATGGGTTTATCATATATAGCCTTTTTTATGTTGAGGTACTTGCCCTCTATACCCATTTTATTGAGAGTTTTTATCATGAATGGATGTTGAATTTTGTCAAATGCTTTTTCAGCATTTATGGAGATGATCATGTAGTTTTTGTCCCTCTTTTTTGTTGATGTGGTGGATGATGTTGATGGATTTTTGAATGTTGTACCATCCTTGCATCCCTGAGATGAATCCCACTTGTTCATGGTGTATGATTCTCTTAATGTATTTTTTAATTCGCTTTGCTATTATTTTGTTGAGCATTTTTGCATCTATGTTCATCAGGGATATTGGTCTGTAATTTTTTTTTTTTTTGGTGTCTTTGCCTGGTTTTGGTATTAGAGTGATGCTGGCCTCATAGAATGAGTTTGGAAGCATTCCCTCCTCTTCTACTTTTTAGAAAACTTTAAGGAGGATGGGTATTAGGTCTTCACTAAATGTTGGATAAAATTCAGCGGTGAAGCCATCTGGTCCAGGGTTTTTTCCCTTGGGTAGTTTTTTGATTACCAATTCAATTTTGTTGTTGGTAATGGTCTATTCATATTTTCTGTTTCTTCCTGGGTCAGTCTTGGAAGGTTGTATTTTCTAGAAAATTGTCCATTTGTTCTAGGTTATCCAGTTTGGTAGCATATAGATTTTCATAATATTCTCTAATAATTCCTTGTATTTCTGTGATGTCCATCATGATTTTTCCTTTCTCATTTCTGTTTCTGTTTATGTGTGTAGATTCACATTTTTTCTGAATAAGTCTGGCTTGGGCTTTGTATACTTTGTTTTCTCAAGGAACCAGATCTTGGTTTCATTGATTTTTTTTCTATTGTTTTATTCTTCTCAATTTTATTTATTTCTTCTCTGGTCTTTATTATGTCCCTCCTTCTGCTACCTTTGGGCCTCATTTGTTCTTCTTTTTCCAGTTTTAATAATTGTGAATTTAGACTATTCATTTTGGATTGTTCTTCCTTCTTTAAATAGCCCTGGATTGCTATATACTTTCCTCATAGAACTGCCTTAACTGCGTCCCACAGTAGTTGGGGCATTGTGCTGATGTTTTCATTTTTCTCCATATATTGTTTAATCTCTTTTTTAATTTAGTCATTGATCCATTGATTATAGGAACATGTTGTTAAGCCTCCATGTGTTTGTGAGCCTTTTTGTTTTCTTTGTACAATTTATTTCTAGTTTTATACTTTTGTGATCTGAGAAGTTGGTTGGTAGACTTTCAATCTTTTTGAATTTACTGAGCCTTTTTTTGTGGCCTAGTATGTGGTCTATTCTGGAAAATGTTCCATGTGCACTTGAGAAGAATGTGTGTCCTGCTGCTTTTAAGTGTAGACTTCTGTAGGTGTCTGTTAGATCCATCTGTTCTAGGGTGTTGTTCAGTGCCTCTGTGTCCTTCCTTATTTTCTGTCTGGTGGATCTGTCCTTTGGAGTGAATGGTGTGTTGAAGTCTCCCAAAATGAATGCATTGCATTCTATTTCCTCCTTTAATTCTGCTAGTATTTGTTTCACATATGTGGGTGCTCCTGTATTGGGTGCATATATATTTATAATGGTTATATCCTCTTTTTGGACTGACCTATTTATCATTGTAATGTCCTTTATCTCTTGTTACTTTCTTTGTTTTGAAGTCTATTTTGTCTGAAACAAGTACTGCAACACCTGCTTTATTCTCCCTATTGTTTGCATGAAATATCTTTTTCCATCCCTTGGCTTTGTGTCTTTGTATGTCTTTGGGTTTGAGGTGAGGCTCTTGTAAGTAGCATATAGATGGGCCTTGCTTTTTTGTCCATTCTGTTACTCTGTGTCTTTTGATTGGTGCATTTAGTCCATTTACATTTATGGTGATTTTCGATAGATATGTACTTATTGCCATTGCATGCTTTGGATTTGTGGTTGTGTCAAAGGCAGCTTCTTTACTGTCTAACTGTCTAACTTAACTCACTTATTACTCTATTATAAACACAGTCTGATGATTCTTTATTTCTCTCCCTTCTTTTTCTTCCACCTCCACTCTTTATATGTTAGGTGTTTTATTTTGTACTCTGTGGTTTTCCCTTGACTGATTTTGTAGATAGGTGATTTTATTTTGCATTTAGTATTTGGTTAGTGTACTTTTTTTGCTGTCGTTTTATTTTCTCTTTTGACATCTATTTAGCCTTTGAAGCCCTTCCATCTAGAGCAGTCTCTTTAAAATACACTGTACAGATGGTTTGTGGGAGGTAAATCCCCTCAACTTTTGCTTATCTGAGAATTGTTTAATCCCTCCTTCAAATTTAAATGATAATCTTGCTGTATACAGCATTCTTGGTTTGAGGCCCTTCTGTTTCATTGCATTAAATATATCATGCCATTTCCTTCTGGCCTGTAAGGTTTCTGTTGGGAAGTCTGATGGGTTTTCCTTTGTAGGTGATCTTTTTTCTCTCTCCAGCTGCTTTTAGTGCTCTGTCCTTGTCTTTGATCTTTGCCATTTTAATTTTTATATGTCTTGGTGTTGTTCTCCTTGGGTCCCCTGTGTTGGGAGATCTGTGGACTTCCATGGTCAGAGAGGCTTTTTCCTTCTTCAGATTGGGGAAGTTTTCAGTAATTATTTCTTCAAAGACACTTTTCATCCCTTTTTCTCTCTCTTCTTCTTCTGGTGCCCTTTTTAAGGTGAATATTGTTCCATTTAGATTGGTCACACAGTTCTCTTAATATTCTTTCATTCCTAGAGATCCTTTTGTCTCTCTCTGCCTTAGCTTCTCTGTATTCTTGTTCTTTGTTTTCTATTCCATTAACAATCTCTTCCACCTCATTCAGTCTGCTCTTAAATCCTTCCATTGTTTGTTTCATTTCTGTTATGAACCTCCGGAATTCATCCCTTAGCTCTTGAATATTTCTCTATAGCTCCATCAGCATTCTTATGACTTATTTTGAATTCTTTTTCTTGAAGATGGGTGATTTCAGTCTCATCAAGCCATCTCCCTGGTCTTTGAAGGATTTTGGACTGAACACGTTTCTTCTGTCTCTTCATGGCAATGAGAGTGGTCGCCGGCAAGTGGCGCATGTGTCAGCTGGGAGACCAAAGTCCCTTCCTGCTTCCTGCTTGCTGGTCACCTTGTCTGTCCCCGCTGTCTGTGCCAGTTAACTGCACACAGGAAGTAGCCTCTGGGTTAAGACCCTAAGCTGCAATGGACAGGGTGGCCTTTGAGGTGGCCTAGGTCAATGGCAGGGGTTGCAGGCCAGCAGTGCGTGTTTTGTCCCATGAACAAAGCCCCTTTTTGCCTCCTGGTATCTGCTCCCATCTCCGCTGTCTGTGCCAGTCAACCACGTGCAGGGGGCAGCCTCTGGTTTAGTGAGCTGCTGTGGCGGGGCTGCCCTTAGAATCGCCTAGGGGACTGGTGGGGGTCACAGGCAAGTGGTGCATGTTCTGCTTCGAGAATAGAGCCCCTTAGTGCTTCCTGGACTCTGCACCTGTCTCTGTTGTCTGTGCCATCAGCTGCATGCAGGGAACAGCCTCTGGGTTAATCCCCTGAGGTGCCATGCATGGGACAGTTCTTGGGATGGCCTAGGGCACTTGCGAGGGTTGAAGGTGAGCAGCGTGTGTTCTGCTGCGAGAACAAGGCCCCTTTGTACCTCCTGGACTCTGCGCTGGTCTCTGATGTCTGTGCTTGTCAACCGCGTGCAGGGAGCAGCCTTTGGGTCTGGGCCAGTTAGCTGCATGCAGGGAGAAACCTCTGTATTAAGCTGTGTTATTGCTGTAGGTGGGGCTGCTCCCTGGCTGCAGCAATGGCAGGTCAGCCAGTTTGCTTGCAGGGCTGGTGTGGGGAAAGGAACAGCAGGCTGCTTATTGCCATGAGGGGGTTCCGAGCTGCATTGCCACCCAGGAGGTTAGGGCGCCTGAAGTTCCTTAAAGTTCCCAACTTGCAGGGCTGAGTGTGGCAGGACGATTTTGTCCACCTGTTAAACCCTTGTCCCTTTAAGACTTTTATAGCTCCTGCTTTTCTTTTGTTCCAGTTCTGCTGGCTGTGGAAACCTGTTCACAGTCTTCATCTTGTATTTTGCTTTTCTGCTTCTCTAATATCCAGTGCACCATGCGATGTGTGTTTGTACTCCGGGGAAGATTACTAGGGCTGGTTATTTCGCAGTACTGTGCTTCCATTCCCTCCCCACTCTGATTCTTTTCCTCCCACCGGTGAGCTGGGGTAGGGGAAGTGCTCAGGTCCTGCTGGGTCACGGCTTTGTATCTTATCCCTTTCTGTGAGATGTTGGGTTCTTGCAGATGTAGCCTGGCTCATGTACTGTATCTTCTAATCACTCTTTTAGGAATAGTTGTATTTACTCTATTTTCAAAATATGTATTGTTTTCCACCACCCTACTTGCACTGCCATCTTGAGAATCCTCTGAGACCTAGAATTAAAACTTGGTCAGCCTGGGTGAAGCGGAATGCCTTGGTCACCTACTTAAATTGCAGCTCATTCTGTCTGGCTTCTCTCCTTTTCCATTTTTCTTAGAATTTATCACCATCTAATGTACTATACATTTTACCTATTTATCTTATTTATTATCAGTTGGTTTGCCTCTTACCCTAGTGCTGTCTCCATGAGAGCAAGGATTTTTTTTCACTAATGTATCTTCAGTGTCCTACATGGTGTCCTACATACTGAACAGGTGCTCAGTAACTATTCTGAGTGAATAAATAAATGAATGAGTAAGAATTTTAGAAATCTTCTTCATACATGAAGAAGCTGTGTTTCTTATATTTCCTGAAGTGAATTATTGAATCTGTAGAGTCTTGGTCAAATGTAATTTGACCCTCAAAATAAATGCATTATTTCCTAATGAGTGATAAATTTCTTGGGAAATATAAACAATGTTTTTGTTTATAACTTAAAATCAAAGGGTTATTTAATTCATTTTTAAAATAAGTTTTTGTAAAAACCGACTATTGATAGAATGTAGTATTATACTTAAATATCCTGTTGGTGGATCTCTAGTGTGGATTTAGGTCAACTGATTTCAGTATATTGAAATGTACTTACATTGGAAATTCAGTTAGTTTTAACCCAGATCAGCCTGTAATTTGCTCCAGTGAAAACTTAGGCATATGTCTAACAAACATAACTCTTTTCTTAATATCCAGTTAGTAAGTAACTGGAGGAATCGGAAGATGACTTAAAGGCAAGTATACAGAAATTAATATGAAAGTTAATTAAAATTTCTCTAGTGGACAAGAATTCAGAAATCATGAGCTATCATATACTTAGGGTGGCATTCTAGGGCATCTGACTTTTTTGATCTTAGACCTAACCTGAAAAGCCTGGCTGAGTTGTCCCATTGCTCTATTATACGCAAGCACTGGGGTTGTCAAACACATGGCTACATTGGTGAGGTGCTATGGGAGAACACCAAGTCTGGGGACAGAAGCTCTAGGTCTTCATCCCTTCTCACCATTTAAATTTCCATGTAGCCTTGCATGATCACTTAGCCTCTTGGAACCTATATCGCATAATCTGTGCAATGTGGACGATTAAGGCCCACCTATCTTACCCTGTTGGCATAAGCCCAAATTAGTAGTGTGTGGAAAATCACTAGGCGTATGTAACAATGTAAGATGAGGTAAGATGAGGAGAAGTGAGACAATCTACTGGGTGCATGTGTTGTTGGTGATTGAGCAGCTGCTCCCAGATGGTGCTGAGTGTGGTTTTGGTTCTTATCTACTTTCCACCTCACTGGTAAAGGTTCTGCCTCTCACCAGTGACATCCAGAGAGTATCAGGAATCGAGCTGGTATTTTTCCCTTCAGATCTAGAGAGTCACTTAGATTTTGTCCCTCAAGTGTGTGATTAGGGAGTTATTCTCCTAGTGGCTTCTTACCAGTTTTAATCAAGTCACCTTCTAGAAGCAGATCACCCACTACAAGTAGAGTTTTGTTCTCTCCCTTAAAATAGGCCTTAGTCCTCCATTTTTTGAAATGACCATCCTGCCCAAAGCAGTTTACAGATTCAGTGCACTCCCTATCAAAATACCAACAGCATGCTTCAATGAACTAGAACAAACATTCTAAAATTCATTTGGAACCACAAAAGACGCTGAATAGCCAAAGCACTTCAGAGAAGGAAGAACAAAGGTGCACCAGACATAACTAATAACAGTGTTGAATGTCTAGAGAACACAGTAGAGCTCAGTACTCAGGAAGAAAGTATAAACCAAGGAATATGCATCTAGCCAAACTCTTCTTTACATGTTAAAATGTCAGATAAAAAGCGCAGAACAAGAAGTTAAGATGTACTTTTGCCAACCAGGAAGCTGTGGCAAAAGGACCATAGTAAGCAATACATAGATATAAATATAGTACCGAGAATAAAACAAACATATAGAAGGATGTGAGTGATATGATAGTATATAATTGTTATATGCTTTGACAATATAAGAATTGAACATCTGAGAAAAAAGGTGAGAAGGAAGACAGATGATACAAAGTAGAATAAGATTAATAGTGCCTCATAATAATAATAGGAGGTAAAGTAATATTACTTTAAGGTGGCAAACAAGTAGTAGAAGTGTGAGCCTATTTAAGATTACAAAAATAAGCACTGTGAAAAATAATTTTTAAATAAATTGGGTGATGGAGGTAAGGAAAGTGGTGTGATGAAGAGTTTAGGATACATAGAAAATTGGTCAGGGTTATCTCTTAAAGTATCACCAGGGCCAGATATTTTCTAGGCTATTTAAACTGTTCCAGTTTAACAAGAAAACACAGGTGTATGTCCAAATTAATTTATGATGTTAGTATAACACATACCAAAGCTACTGAAGTTGCACAAGTCAAAAACCCCTATAGATCAATATCACTTCTAAATATTGATGTAATTATATTAAGTAAAATATAAGCTAACAGTATTTAACAGTATAATAAAAGATAACACTTCATAACCAAGTGGGGTTTATCCCAGAAAAGTAAGGATGGTTTGATATTAGTAATATTATGAAATTTAAGGGGAAAAAAAGCACATGATTATGTCTTAGATGCTGAAAAAACTTTTGGCAAAAATTCAATCTCCGAATATGATTTACAAAAAGATGTTAATTCATGGATTAATTGTATATGTAATGTATAAACATATATATGTATAGATATGTACACATTTTCATACATATATGTGCATATTTGTGTTAATCATCTTCCCAGAAAATCTTAAGCAATAAAGAGGCATTGGAGGCATTCTCAGTAAAGTCAGGAATAAGACAATTAAAACTTGTTTTCAGCACTACTATTTAAAATTGTACTGGCAGTGTTAACTAGCACAATTAGTTAAGAGAAGAAAGTTAAAATGATAGGAATAGGAAAAGAAAAGCCCGTCTATAACTGTATAACTGGAAAATTCTAAGAGGCTCTATTAAAAAATGATTACAAACAAAGCTCAGAAGGATTAACACGATATGGAATTAACATACATGAATAGCCTTAATAGGCATTTACAAAAAATGAGTTAGAAGATATAATTGAAGACAAGGCCCCTTTACCATATTAACAAAAAGGATAAAATACAGTACCTAGATAAACTTAACAAGAAATGTACAAATCTTGTAAGTTGTTCTATAGATTTAAAGTAAATCCAGTTTGTTTCTCAAGTTTATAGAGAAAAATAATCAAGATGTGTCCAAAAAATTCAACATTTCTTGTCTTTTTCAGAAGAAAAATTGGAATTTTTACTAGACTTGTATAAATTCGTAAGCTAATTTAGGGAGAGTTTACATATCTTAGAAACTAAGAAGAAGACCAGGAACCTAACAGAAAAATGACCACAGGTCATGAGCAGACACAACACAGAACAAAAAATGCATGTGATCCCTAGATATATGAGACCATCAATCTCACTCATAACAAGTGAAAGGCAGGTTAATATGACACCAGGTGCATTTCTCATCTATCATCTATCATTTAGCTCAGAAGGCTAAATGAATATTACCCCCAACCCCTGCCACCCCAGTCTTAATCAGTGGTGGAAGAACGGTCTCAGAACTCTTTGTCTCAATTGGCCATTTAAGTTTAATAGTAAAAGACTGGTCAATGATAACAATGCATCGTAAAACCTTCAGAAGGAAAGGAGAATGTTTTGTGGACCATTTGTTTCTTTTTGTGTGTGTGGCAGTTTTAAGTTATTAGTTTTTAAAATCAGTACTTTTTAATGGAAACAACTTGACCAAAAATCTATCACAGAATTTTGAGACCCATTAAAACAACAGTTTAATGAAAAAAAAAAAAAAAACCCAAAAGTTTGGCAATTAACTATGTTGATAAGCCTGTAGAGATAGGCATTTTGTACACTGCTGGACAAAGTGGGCATAAAATGGTACAATTTCTTTGGAAGGAATTTGGCAATACCTAGCAAAATGACCAGTGGCTTTTTCCTTTTTACTCAGCAATGGGAATCTTATGGATAAATCTGTACAAACTGTTGGTCTTCCTGTATATTGTCATGGGAAAATCTACTGTTTCAGCACATTGAGGCATGAGAACCATCAGCAGAAAAGGAAGGATCCAAAATCCTTGTGCATTGTATAGCACAAAAATCATTAAATATTGTGAATCCTGCACATGTTTTGTTGTAATATGTTAATTTTCAGTGCTGACATGCAGATATCATGGTGATACACTTTTTATTTACATAAATGTACCTTTATCATGACTCTGAAACAACCTGGAAAGTCATGTCCATTGTCCATGTGAAACTGAACACAGCAATTGTTGTTTCAGCGTAGCTGCTTCTGTCAGGGTCTGAAGCACATGCAAGCAATTGGGTTTCCTCTTTGACTACCTGTGGAGAAAGTGTTGAATGCCAAGAGTTCTCAGATAAAACTTTGTTTCATTTGTTTGTCCGGAGGGTAAAGGATGTTTTGAACTAGTGAAGATTTATAGTATCTTAAATGGAATGATCTTTGTACTAAAGTGCAGAACCACATTTAGCAAACTCCAACACACACACACACACACACACACACAAAGAAACAGAAGGGTAACTTGACAATTTTGTGCATATTCCGTGCACGTGTAACTTAATCTCTGAGTGTAGGTGAAGCTGTCAGTGCCCTGTTCATTCCTAAGTGTTTTCTAGTCTGGCTTCTGGTCTACTTCCACGAATGAAATTCAATTTATCCCATAGGCAAGAGCGCCACCTAGTATGTCTTGATGAAGGTCCTTTATTCTGAACGATAGGGCCCAAAGTGGGCAGAGACTGGATGGTTCCCGGTCTCACAAGTGCTGTCTCAGTTGAACTCCCTTGTTCTTGAACCTTCCCACTTCTGTTTCTTTCTAGGGAAATTCCAGTCTTGGAACATTCCTGGTGTGTCTTCGCTCAAACAATCACATCGGAACATAATAGCCCAACATTAGATTATTTTCAAAGTCTGGGTTATTTAATCTTAAAATAGACCATGAGGGATTTTCCTACAACCCGCTATAGTAGAAGGCTTTTCAGACCTGGCTGTGCTTCAGAAGCATGCATGGAACTTTCTAAAAATATGGATGTGCAGGCTCCATCCCCAGAGATTCTGCCTCCAGTTCACTTTTATATCCTTGAACAGTGTAATACCAGGTATCTTTTTGATATTTCTAAATTTTAGTTCCTGCTATTCTGTGAGCACTAATTAGACTTATCATACTTCCTTATTCACAAGGAAAACAGCAGCTTGCAGGTGTGCGGCAATGAAAATGCGGATTTGAAAGGAATTTTTCTTTAAAGGAAAGAATCAGCAGAGGTCAAACTCAGCCTTTTCTGTGATCTCAGTGAACAATTTAGCTCTTTGGAGCCACAGCTTCCCAAACATTGCTACTTTATATTTGTATAGTGAAGGGACTCATTGTGGTACTTTTCCAAGAACAAAGGAAAAAGTGGTATATAATTTCCACATTTTGGAGGACATAAAGTTGCTCATAGTTCTGAAATGGCAGTTTTTCAGCTTCAAGGATCCAAATTGCTTAGAGACAATGTAGCTCAAGGTTTCCATGCACTTCTCTCTTTCATCCCTGGACCCACAAACTAGCATGTTGAGATGATATTGGGGGAGAGAGTTAAGTCAGGAAGAAACACCCTTTTCTGTTACACAATTAACATCTTACAAACTTTGCCTAAAGGAACACAAATAGGAATAAAATTTTTTAATGCTCACTATCTTTAATAAGAGGGAGGAGGAGAAAATAATACTGCCATTCAGTTTTAGAGTTGGCAGAACCTGCAAGTTAAAAAGAATCAAATGATTTTCTTAATGTTAACAGAAAAGACCCAAGAAAATAATGCACATTAATGAGAAATATTATAGGATAAACTACTTCTCAAAAATTGAGAATATTCTTTAAAACTTTTGGGTTGCCCTATAAACCAAATAGTTAGAAATTTTAATGATAATCTGAGTTGCTTTGTTGAAACCATGTTCATCTTCAACTACATAGTGTATAGCATTTTAGGCCAGTTGATCTCAACATAGTCTACTTGTATCATAATTAATGTTTCTTACATAGTTATACCAACCCAATTAGTTTTTTTCTAGAAATCAATTCGTCTCAAGTTTATTTTGTTCCTTTGGAGAAAGAAGTGTTTTAGGTTAGAATCATCTTTTATGAAAAGAATATTTTTAAAAATTGAAGAAATAATTTATATCATTCTTATAATTTTAATTAAACCTTCCAAACTGTTATTTAGAAAGATCACTTATTTAGTCCCTTAACTAGCTTGTTATGTTTTTGTATTAGTTTCTAGGCTGGATTTCCAAGGGTTTACCTATCCCCATTAAAAACTAAAAATTCTTGTGGAATAAGTTAAGTCTATTCAAGAACTTGTGTTTAAGATTTGGGTAGTATTGTCTCAAGTCGTTACCAAGATAACCTTTTTTCCATGGCCTCTGTGCCCCTCTCCTTAGTGAAGTTGCTTTCATGATAAGCCACTTAACGAAAGCATTTCCTTGATAAGAGATAGAGCTGATAGAGCTACAAGGCCAACTTGTTAATAAGCAAAACTCAGTCCTCCTCCAACTCATCTTTCTTTTATTGATTACTCAATTCATTTTCTCATCATAGATACTATCATGACTGAGGAAGAGGACTGCGTTGCTAGACTTTCTCTGTTTGCCAGGAAGGCAACAAACACTGACAGAGGGGAGTCGTTTAAAAACAAATTCACATGCAACTTTGAGTAACATTTGTAAGATGTATGTTTAAAAGAAGCCTGTCTTCTCCAGAATATCTTATGTTGCTACTACAGTGGAGATGGAACTGGATAGAAGATACACAGATAAATTCCACTGAAACTGAGTAATCATATCAATTTCTTCTTTTGACCCCTTTCAGTAATTTCATTACTGTTTAAGCTTTAAAAAATTTCATACTTCATTACAGTTGAATTCCAAATTCTAAGGTCATATATGTTTCAGTTATTTTTTGTGTATGAGGAAATAAATTTGTACATGGTATATAGAAGTGTGAAACGTAATTCACATGTAGTATATATTTACTAGCAAAAAGTCCTTCCTAGGTAGTGCAATTACCATTTATTTTATAGATTACTAAATTGATAGGTCAACAATATTTCATAGTATAGAGTGGCTTGGTCATTTGGCAACCCCTCTTCATGTACTTTCTGAATAGGTGATGAAATGTAGACTTGGGGATAACACAATTAACTGAAATTGTATAAAATTGTGCAACTAAATACAAAGAAGTTTGATTAATTAATGCACCCATGTCAGTTTTTAAGAACTTGTCTAGTGGAGTTTCATGATCCTCTAGTCTCACTATTAAACATTGTTTTTACTGCCTTGGAAATAGTACCCATGCAAGCTTATAAAAATTACAATTAATATAAACTCTAAGGCATAGTAAACATATTGGATAACAGGATCAATACTCATTGGAAAGGTGGTCTAAAACCAATGAATTAAAATTTGCAGATATTAATGTAACATTCTATGATTATTAAAAGCATATACAAAATCAGAAACTAAAATATTGCAAAGACCTTACCATTATGGCTAACCCTAAATGCAATATGAGACCAATAAAAAAATTGTGATATGACTGATGTGACTGTTCAGGCGTACAATTACAGGCTTCATTAGTTGAAGCACAGTGTTATCCACACCAAGAGAGACACTTCTCCTGGAGCTATGTCTGCTGGTTAGACCAAACTTGTATTATATTCAGTTCTAGATATCACACTCTGAGAGGACCATTGACACAGGAGAGGATCAAAATGAAAAGGGGAAGATAGAAGGTGGAGGGTCTGGAAAGTATGTTACAAGAAAACACTTGAATGATGTGGGGGTGTTTGGTTTGGAATGAAAAAGAACCTGGGCATATAGCAGAAGCGTTTGAATTTTTGAAAGGCTGCCATGCTGGGGAAAGAGACTTTTTTCATTGCTGCCGTTTGCTTTGGAACAACTGGGACAAGGTATGGGGGCCAGTTGTTGGAATGAGAAAAACTTTTCCAGTAAGAATTAAGACTATTGAACAAGGAACTGCTGGCTGTGAATTCCCCATCACTTAGTGCTCACCCAGTTCTTCAGTGTGAATAATCCTGTCACACACTGTGGTGGGAGAAATGCCCTCTGTTACTGAAAGCTTCTAAGAGCCTTCAGTCCTGAAGAGTTTTTATTTCTACTTTCAGATGTTTGGTGACATACAGGCAAAGTATCAAGATGAGTGATTGCATTTTTACTTTTGCATTTGGATGTTTTTTTCATTTTTGTCACAGAATGGCATTACCGAAATTGTTAAACAGGGTCTTTTATAATTTTTTTAAAGTTGGAACTACTGATAGCCACTTGGGCATAAATTTTAATGATGTTAGACAAATGAAATAGTGTCAACTATGATATAATGTCTGGAATTTAGGAACAATCACTGGTTTAAAACAAATCTAAAAATCTCATGTAGAAATAAAACATAATAATAATTGGTTGAATTATATTTTCCCCCTTTTTTTATCATAGTTTTTCATACATCTGATACCTCACAATCACAGAGTTGGAATGACACTCAGATTATTAACTCCTGTTTATGCTTCTGTGGATTATTTGGAGAGGCTGCAATCTTCCCAAGAATATGTTCCTTGATTTAAAAAAGTGACTTCATTTTCAAATGAAAGATTTTTATGTGAATCACAATATGTAATTATTTATCACTATAAGAAAACATTATGCTGTGTTATATGATTTACATTTATAATTAATATCTATTAATTAAATGGCAAATATGTTAGCTGGTTTATTATTTATGTTTATTGCATTTTTTAGTATAATACTGGCTTTTTCTCATTTAGTCAACATTAAAAAACAGAGCTACATTCCTTAAAATTTTTTTAATAGGAAAAGAGACTAAAATGAAGGCAATAATAGTACTAAAATTTTTGTTTTGTTTTGTTTTGTGTTATTACTGAGGGAGAAAGACCCATATTGCCTTGACAGAGCACCTAACAGTTTTTATTTCCCCTGCTATTATAGGTGCTCATTTTCAAAACAACTGAGAACAGAAAATAAAGGTACAACAAAAGGTTTTAGGAATTAAGTGAAAACTTTTATCAGAGGCTTTTAGGCATTCAGTCTTTGACTGGGTTTTATCCTTAACAATTTATTTTCACCAGAGGCAATGGGCAGCCTCCTTTATCCCACACTTTTATCTTCTATGGTAATAGGGCATTGGGTGAAGCCATCTATATATTCCATAAACATAACTGTTATTGACGTAAATGTAGTGGAGCACAAAAGCTAGCAATCATTGTTGAAGATCTTATAATGTTTGCCACTCACCTAGACTTCTTGTTTACAGTCTATGTGGACACAATGGAGGATTTAGCATTAGTCTGACTATATATATTTTTCTTCCTTTCAATTGTAGCCATTCCCTTGCGAATTCAGTTCTACCCCTGAGGTTACATCTTTTATTTTACATTAGCAACTCACCATTTCAAATATTTATATATTCAGGTTATCAGCTGTCTAGGGAAAAATAGTGTATGTATACTTACATCCTTTTTTACCTGCTCCGGTTTTTTATTTCTTTTTTATTTTTTGAGGCAACCAGGCAGGTAGCATGACCTTCTTTTTGCAATGTGTACTTGGAAGAGATGCATATAAAAAAATCATCCTAAGAAGAAATTTGGCCTGCTTAATTGATTTTAAGTTATACTGAAGGCTTAAAAGGCACTTAATTAAAAAAATTTAATGTTCACATGATTCAAAATGAGAATTTATAAAACTACACAATTAAAAGCAGTCCTCCAATTTTTATCTTGAACACGCTCAGTTCCCACTTCGTTCAGGTAGCTACTGTGAAGTTTTAAAATGTGCCTTTACAGAGTTTTGTTTATGCATATACATGATACAAATATAGATATTTATCTTTTCTTTATTATAAAACTGGCATTATTATTATACACACTATTCTGTATTTTTTAAAACTTAGTAATGTATCTGTCACTCAGATCTTTCCCTAACTATGTAGAGTACTTTCTTATTTTTTGTAGCTACATAGTATTCTGTTATATTAATGTGTCATAAACAACTGGTCTCATATTGATGGATGTTTATATTGTCTCCAATCTTTCACTATTACAATGCATAATGACTCTATTTTTACATCTACTTTACACTTAAGCAATGATAAATTCCCAATAGAATTGTAAAATTTTTTGATTTTCTTTTTAAGAAATAAGTTACTATTGCTTCTTGAAATTCTACAAGATTGACACCAATCCCTCCCCCCTTTTAAACTTAGGCATGTAGAATCAAAAAGTTTTCTGTCCCTTTTATAAATGCCTGGCTTAATCTCACAAACTTTTCTTCTTTATCTGGTCCGAGATACTATAAGTCTTCAAAGCAGAATCCCAGGTTGGGTCCAGTTGAGCTTCTGCATTCTGAAAGTATCTTTCTTGTTCAGGGAGGTACTTTTATAAACTGGCTCTCTAGCTGATACATGTCTCCTTGAATTACATTTCATTGTTTAAGAACAGGTCTCTCCTAAGCATGAGAGGAGGAGTTCTTTATTCTTTTACTAAATTGGTCAGCCAAAGAACAGCTTTTGGTGAATAAAAGATATTCTCATTTTAGCAAATGAAGGGGAAGTTCTATTCCCTCCAGTCCAATGCAAAATGTTGTTATTCCTTAAAAATGTTCTAAGTGCTCAAAGTGCTGGAAACTGTTCAGAACTTACCACAGAACCCATTTTCCTCCCTACATTCAAAATGTTTACATTCTAAAAATGACAAGAGAGGGAAGGTTGGGAAGGTAGCTAGATCCGGAACAGATGGGCACATATGCCCTCTCTCCTTACCAAATGCAGCCTATGGATGGCTCAACAGTTAATGTAGATTTCTCTTTACTAAGTTTTATAAGTAACTCTGCTGTGCACAGCCAAATGACTTGAAATGTGAAGATGTAATGCCTCTTTGCTGTGCCCTGCTGTTCAAATGTTCTCAGCTTTGACAATTTATCTTGCTGGAAAATGTCTTCAGAATGTCAGTCACTTCAGTTTCCATGCTTGTCATTTGCATGTTGCACACCTGCTGGTATCTTTGGTTGTGATCTATTGTTATTTTTCTGTGCGGGTGGGGAAAGCACAGTATTGCATTTGCAGACTTGGAATTTAGTTTGCATGCAGTTTGGAAATGATTCTTGTAGGCCCAGCTATTTTGCTTAACACCAATATTACTTAAGAACAAGTATTTACTGAGTGAAATTTTAGTGCTACATTTGCCACTTGGGGAGGTAATTATAGATAAATGAAAAGACAAGTTCTTTGTATCTAAAGGATTAGGTCCCACATGAGGATACTCCTAGGTACATAGGTACACAGGCTCACAAAAGAGTACTCAAAATAATATAATCTGGGCAAACAGGTGCAGATATTCCAATAACATTTAAACCAAAATGTGGTAACAGTGGTTGCGTCTAATAAGGAGTGGGAGGTGGAAGGCATGAATGGGGAATAATAACTCTGTACCCTGCGTTCTCCTCTGTTGGCTTTTTTTTCAGTGCTCTCGTGATAGCTTGTTTCAATGAGCATGTAATTACCTGTTTAAATTAAAAAATGATTTTAAAAACAGCAATAGCATGTTTCTTTATAACATTTTGTCAATTAGGATAATTTTGGCCACAAATAACAGGAAACCCATATTCAAATTAGATGAAATAGTAAAACATTTGTTACTGGGTACAGTAAAATCACAGAATAGAATGGTTTCAGGGCTGGTCAGTTCAATGGCTCAATGTCGTCAGTGACCAAAGATGAGGCAAAAAATACAGTTTAGAGGAAAGCCAAGTTCATAGTCCAGAGAAACTGGTATAAATACAAGCTGAAAGGGTGAGGGGTGACTGTAATGGTAGAATGCATAATAGTCATATGCCAGGAGAGTTGGGAGAATAATATCCAGGTAATTTTTACAGAGCATTGTAATGTCCCAAGCCAGGACCTTAGCACTCTGCATATATTAATTTATACACTGTGAGGTAGGAATATTATTCCCATTTCTTTTAGATATGTTTTAGGCCACATACTCTAGATTCCAACTGTATGACTTTCTGAGAAAGGCAAAACTATGCAGACAGTTTTTGTCTGTCAGTGTTTACCAGGGTTAGTGGGAGGGAAGGATGAATAATAGGTGGAGCGGAGAGGATTCTTAGGGCAGTGGAACTTCTCCGTATGACACTGTTATGGTGGATGCACGTCACTATGCATCTGTAAAAACCTACAGAATGTACACCACCAAGAGGAAACCCTGATGAAACTGTGCATTCTGGGCGGTAGTGATGTATCTGTAGATTCATCAGTGGTGGGGGACATGGCTAATGGGGGAGGGTACTTGGGAAATCTCTGTACATTCTGCTTAATTTTGCCATGAACTTAAAACTTGCCTAAATAATAAAGTTCACCATTTTTTTTCTTTTTTAAGGAGCTTTGTCGTTCTCTGGAAATGAACATTAATTCCTGCTCCTGTGTTCCCATAGTTGGACTTCTATTTTTCTCATGACCTGATGGTTCATCTTTTAAAAAATTCTATGAATTTGTCTATTATCTTTCATTAAGTTACTTTTTATGATTAAGTCAGCCAGAGTTGGCCTCTATTGCTTGCAGCCAAGGACACTACCTGCATAACCATCACACTCGTTCCTGTTTTACTGCTCATTTTTTGAAAAAGTATTTGGCTTACAAATTGCAGTCACACTTGGTCCAAATGCAAGGAAGCTTTAAGGTTATTCAAAATCTATTGAAATTTCAACATAATCTGAACATGACTTTTCAATGTTACCAAAGTGAAGTTACCTTCATTTTTCACAAACTCGATACAATAAGAACATTAGAAAATACTTATAATATTTGTAGGTAGACATACTGTTATATTGTATATTCTGTGTACATAAAATTTATCTACAAAATGACAATTTCATGTTGTTGAACTTATTTTACACATGAAAAAGAACCAATGCTTTTCTTCTCATTTTCTTTTCTATGTCCTCAGGAGCAATATGTGTAGGCAATAGAATGGGTGAAAGAGAACTGAAAATAAAGGAGAAGAGGAAAGTGTGCAGGTAGGATTTAGATAGGAAGAGTTCAAGGATGCTTGAAGAAACAGCCAAAAGAAGAGGAAGGGAAACGTGTGAAGTGGAGAGAAAGGAAATAGGGAAAGGCCAGTGTCTGCCAGGCTTACCTAGTCTCTCTGCACTACCTGCTCACTGGATAAGTCTCTGGTGTAGTGAACTCTAGTTTTAGAACTTGCTTATGGATATACTAATCTCAAAGAGGAAACTTATTTTCAGGTAGAATAAATTATATTTTTTTATTAGTCAAAATTTTAAATGCTGCCCTAAGAAAACAGGATTACAGATTCAAAAAGACATATGCACCTCTATGTTTATTGCAGCACTATTTAAAAAGCCAAGACATGGAAGCAACCTAAGTTTCCATCAATAGATGAATGGATAAAGAAGATGTGGTACATATACACAATGAAATATTATTCAGCCATAGGAAGAAAACAAATCCTACCATTTGCAAGAATGTGGATGGACTTAGAGGGTATTACGCTCAGTGAAATAAGCCAGGTTGAGAAAGACAAGTTCCAGGTGATTTCACTCATTTGTGGAATATAACAACAAAGCAAAAACTGAAGGAACAAAATAGCAGCAGACTTACAGAACCTAAGAATAAACTAGTGGTTACCAAAGGGAAAGGGATTGGAGAGGGTAGGTGGGAAGGAACGGAAAAGGGGACTAAGGGGTATTATGATTAGCACACATGATATAGGGGGGGCACAGGGAAGGCAATATAGCACAGAGAAGTCAAGTAGTGACTCTATAGCATCTTACTACGCTGATGGACAGTGACCGTAATGGGGTATTTGGTGGGAACTTGATAATAGGGGGGAATGTATTAACCACAATGTTGCTCTTGTGAAACCTAAGCATAAGATTGTATATCAAAGATACCTTGATAATAATAATAATAATAATAATAATAATAATAACAATAAAAAGTTTCAAACCGTTTTTGATAATAATATGGCTACATTTACTCCATTTACTAAGAGTCAACAGTAGGCTAAAAACTCACTTAATTCTCCCAACAAATTAGTGTGCTAGGTTTTATTACTCTGATTGTACAGATATGAAAAACTGTAATTTAAAGAGTTTAGCTTTCCTATATCTTCTGCTGGCCAGTAGATGCATAGTACTGGAACACTCATCTTCGTTTTCCCTCTTACCTCTCTCACCAGCTGCCCCTACCACTTTTCTTCTCATCCTCTCTTTAAATTCTCTCTGCATGACTCCCTTATGCCACATGTGTAAAGATTCTCCACCTCTGCCTCTGTGTCCCATAGCCCCATGATCTCCTGCTTTACTGAGTAAATTTTAACTTTTCTAATACAAGGGAGGGCGATGCCCAAGATGGAATTCTTGGAGTAAGAATTTTGGAATAAGGCCAAGAGGCTATGAATTTTCATACATCAATGTTTGTTCCTATTATGTTTGCTCAGGGAGTTTTTCATGATTCTAACCATCAGTGTTTTAAACTAATGACCTAATCAAACACTTAACTGCCTTATTATTTGTATCTCAGTGTCTAAGTTTTCTATATATTTTGATAAATATTTTCATTTTTTAACTTTAAAGTGGTGAATAAATTCTGTATTTCTCAACTTTTTATAACCTCATGAGGCCCTTTTGGTAGCAGGCCAACCTAGAACCAATCAGCTTGTCAAGTAATCATTAAGTGCAAATAATAATGTGCTCACTCCTGTAATAAGTGTTGTGGGGAAGCCAAAGTTAGAGATGACTTGTTTCCTACCCTCTGGGAGCCTGCAAGCTAGCTAGGATTACAAAATTAACCAAGGGGAAATTATGACAAGAGGTATAGGACAGTATTTACTGACGTGTGAGGTGGAGATGAGAAAACCTGTAGAGTTTACAGAACCTGTAGAGGTTGCTGGGGTTTGGAGCTGCTGTGGGGGACTTTGGATTTCACTTGGGTCTTTAAGGAAAGCATCCCTTGGATGGATGATGAGGGGACAAAATATTCCAGACCAGAGAACATTAGCTAATGTGAAGAAGCAGAAATGCCTCATAGTAGGGAATAATATTGGAGTAGTAGATAGAAGCCTTTCTGCTTGCACGCTTGTTTGTTTAGTATATGATGTGTGCCAACAATTGTCTTTCCGAGCCTTGCACGTTTTGGTGTCTGTCAGCCACAGTTCTGTTGCTTTTCAGTATGGTCTTTATTACTTCTAGTTTGCTTTCCTGTATGGGTTACATACTTCGGACTTCATTATTTTACTTCATGGTAATGAAATAATATTTTTTGGCTCATAAGTTGTTTCATGTGCATATCCCAGCATGTAGCACAATTCTAGGCATATTATTGGTGTGCAGTTAGTGTCCTTAGTGGGTTTATTGATTGCATGTGGTATGTGAGGCTTAATCACATTTAAAAAATTGTTCTTTAAAGTGACCTCTTCTATATAATCACAGTGGTGTGAGAAAGGACAGACTCAGGTATATGTCACCATCCCAACAATTTGTAAGAGAGGGCTGAAATGCTTTCTTTTCTTCTGTGTCTGTGAAGAGGAGGGGAGGTGAGGGCAAGAAAACATTGTCACTTTAGAGAAAACCCTGGTAAGGCTCTAAGTGTGAGGAGCTTTCTAAGTGACAGGAGGGTGCAGGCTTTGCTTCCCGTTTGCTAACACCGCAGTGTTGTGACAAGATCCTAGATTCCAGGGCAGACCTGTGGTGGCCTCACTTGCAAGCACCTCAGAGATGGGGCTCTCCTTGTAACCAAGCCATGAAATCAAATTGTGTTTGGGAACTGATGACAGACATCTATTTGAAAGTAAGCATGTTTTAGGTATTTATTTCTAGCACAACAGCTTCATCGGCCATACTAATAAATTCTTTACACTGAGACCAACTTTACTAAGCACTGGCATGTGTAGGAAGTGTTCCTGGAGTGAAGACATTTCAAAGACATTTTACTACAGTGGCACCATGTGGAGGGCATTAATCTTTCTTGTGATTTCCTCTTATTGTAACAGTGGAAAAGCTTCTAATGTGCAAACGTCGTTAAATCAATCATCTTGGGAATTTAGATGCACAGTGTGATAAAGGCAACAACTTTTTCTACTTTAAGGCAATTTTCCATATGTTTTGGAAGTTGGGATTTAGGGAAAATAAGCTCTTTGATGGATTTATTATGATTCAGCTTCAAATGTAATATTTGAATTATTCACTTGATTAGTCAAAAGTAATGGCAAGTTCTAAATAGCTAATAAATTGTGTTTCATTTTGGATAATATTTATTGTTTATAAGGCTTCTTTGGACACTCCTTTTATGTCCTTTAAGCTGTAACTACACTGACAGAATATAATAGATGTATTAATTTGGAACAGGGAGCTGTTTATACAGTTCTTTATTTATTTACAATTCTCTGGTATTTCTGTTTAAGAATTTAACTCCTTTTATTTGCCAGAGCAATTTTATGAAGATTAAAAAGGGTGAGGAAAATGCTTAAGACAAAATGTCCTAAGAAATACAGATTTTGCGTAGAGTTAACTTCTTACTGTTTGTGTATATAAAAGTACATTGAAAGGAACACTGACTTCCAGAATATTTTAAATTTGGACCTAAATGTACATGGGTTATGCCTACATAACTACAACATTAGTACTGGCAGGTGGGAGTGACAAAGTCGTGGGAGGCACTGTTTTAATGCTAGAATGAGATAGGCCAGAGGAAATGCACAATTACGGCATTCACTTTAAATCTCAGCTGCAATATTAGGGAAAGAAATTGATTCAAAATGTTCAGTTTGATTTACTTTTATTAAGTGCCATCCATTATTTACCTGGCTGCTTGAGTGTATCTAGGCATTTCACAACAAGGTAGGTAGTATGGGAAGGTGTAATGGTCTCAGGAATACATTGGCTCCATTGTGTGTGGACCTATGTCTAAACTGTCTTGTAATTAGTTTGGTCCAAGATTATATTGCTACATCTCTGGCGAGCTCTGCCTGTGCACTGAATATTGGTTCCAGGAGTACCTAGATTGGATCTATAGAACATGTGGGGAACTCTTGCTTTGAACTCAAGAATTCCACAAATCAATATTATATTGAACCGGTTTCTCACTGCTTCCCCATAGTTCCTAGTTTGGTATTTTTGGAAGTTGTATTGATGCTATGTCTGTATGAAGCAAGTGTTTTCTAATTATATTGTACTGTGTTATCTAGTGGTATTCCAGTTTGAATTGCACTTATTATATGGCACTAAGGTGTTAAAAACAGAGACAGAAGAATTTACTGAAATAAAAGAACTATATCATTTAAAATTAACCTATGCTTAGTATTAGGAAATTTAAAATGTCAAGTAATTTTATTTCAAAAGTTATATATGTATATGTGCATACATATACTATAAACAGTTTGCAGAACTGAGATTATGTTCTGTAGTCTCAGAAAGAGGAGTGTAGAACCATTTAACAAATTGTATTACTGATTCTGTAATGTTTGAACATTTGTTAAACACTGGCTTTCCTCAGAAAACCAAAGTTTGATTAAGCACTACAGCTTTGAAAAAGTAGAACACTGTAAATATTTCTATGTGGCTTAAAGCTTACATGACTTCCAGATCAACTTAGATTATCTATTAATTGAGAATTTAGATCTCCATGGCTCAGAGGAAAGTGACAACTTTGGGAATAAAGTAAGCTTCCATGATAAGTGGTGGTCTGGAGTCTAACTGAACAGTGGTCATTTTCCAAATATACTTATTTCATAAAGGTGGTTTACCTACAGGTAGTATCATATGTATTTTCAAATAAGAGTATCATTCTCTTTTTCTTACTCCTCCTCTTTGCTCTTTCATCCCTCACCACCTCCTCCATCTTCGTACTTGTCTGTCTTCCACAGGGTTTGAACCTAAAGGTACCCCAGGGAGGGTATTCTGTGGCCTTTCCTGGCTATCAGCCCTTAACAAAACTTCCCTTCATGATGATCTCTCTCCCTGTGCATTTAACTGAAGTGGCTTACAATGCAGCATGTCTTTGTTTGCCATAGCTCTCTAGACGGACTGGAATGAGCAGGTCCTTATGCTCTATTCACTTGGTTTTTGCATAATTGTTGAGATTTGGAAATGTGAACTGGAGCTTACCTGGTCACATTCAGGAAGCTCTGCAATAGGAGCTTTGGTTCTACTGGCAAAACTTTGAGACAAGTTTAGATAAATGGGGAAAATATGTCCCTGAGCACTGACGCTTAGGTAATAATGGGGCTAGAGAAGCAAAAAGCAGCAGTATCATCAGTGGTTACAGGACTGGGTTCTTTTCTCAGCAGTGCAAAGAGCAGACATGAAGCAAGACCTCCACTGGGTGGAAGAGAAAGTACTCTTATGATCCAATCACAGGCAAGGAGGAGTGTGAGCAACTTAGAAGCTAGCCAGAGGTGGACGGAGAGAGGAAGAAGGTAGGTGCTTTGTGGATGGCTTGGAGACAAATACTATTTCATAGCATCGATTATTATATTATATTATACTATGTATTATATAGTCATTGTTATGCTATATAATAACAATATAAACTATGCATTATATACTACTTATTATTGTAAAATCAAGTATTTTGTCAAAAAGCATATGGTAAAAATACCATATAGAAATAATGGTGGTATTGTACTCTTATGCCTTCCCCCTGTTGCCAAAAATGCCCAGGAAACTTTCAGTGTAATAGAGAACATACTTGCTCCACGCATGCACATCTGATTTAAAGTAGGATAAGAACGAATTGTGTAGGAGTATGTGCCAATCTATCACAATGGAATTCCTGATTTATTTTAAAACAGCGAACGTGGTTTGTTAATAATGTGGCCTTATTTCCTGTCCTCCCGTCTGCTGTGAGGGCAGAGGCCTTCCATTCTGCTCTTGTCATCATACCGTGCTGCTGCCCGCCGCAGCTCAGCTCCTGAGCAGAGCACGCCTGCACTCCTACCCTGCTCTGCTTGCCTGGCCATCCTGATAGATGCGCGCTGTTCGCCGCTGCTACTCTGATATTTTTCCTAGTGACTGATGACTTTCCTACCTTCTTTGACGAGTATTTAAAATGTTTTCCAGGATTCTCCCGAGCTCAATTTGGTATCAGTAACTTTTTCTCCCCCTTCTTTGTGCCTCTGATATTTCATACCCTTTCCTTTATTAGGTTTTTCCACCTACTTAAAATAAAAAAAATGTAGCCAGCAGATCTCCAGATGGGGTTTAGGTTGAGAGACCACCTTGTTTCCACCATATTTGGAAGGATTGTGTGAGTAGCCTCACACTGTTAGGGCTACACATGGACATTGCAAACTCAGGGCATTTCCAAACTAAGCAGTTGAGGAGGTGGTTCTTGTCCCGCGGATGTTAAGAAGGTAAGAGCCTTCATGAAGATGAATGACTTTTGGACGATTTGATAGAGTAGGATGTCTACTGCAAATGGGAGGTGGAGTGTGTGGCAACTTTCTGGAGAACGGTAGAAGCTGGGAAGAACACAGAAGGAAACATGATAAAATTAAGCCAGGAATTGGAAAAAGGATTAGCAAGCCATGTTGAGCCCCAAATATGGCTGAAAATGTTTAGAAATGACCCCCACCTGAAGAAGCCAAGAAGACAGAGTGCCTGGTTAGGTAATAACTTTGGGGTGTGATGGGGACAGGATACCTTTCAGTGGTTGCTATCGTATCTCTGTGTGTGTGGGAATCAAAGGTGACTGAGACTTATCATTAAAGAGTAAATAGTATATTTTGCACTAAATGAACATCATCATAAAGCAAAGCCAAGTACAATTCGCTGTAGTTCAAAACACAGTTCAAATCCAAGTGGCCAGGCTAGAGAAGAAATCTTCACAAGGAACCAAGGTTATTAAAAATATACAAATCATCATGAGGAAGGCTGGGGGAGGGGAGGGAATCACTCCAGGGATGACAAGTGGACAGCTGCTGTTGTTTATTCATTGATGGCAGTCTGGGAAGTTAAAAGCAACTGGGGAAAAACACGTGGTGGGAATTTGTAGAAGCCAGTCCATGTGGCTATCTGACTTCTTTTAGAAATGGTCTGCAGTCTCAGGGCAGAAGCAGGAGAAGAGACTAAGTAGGGACTTTAGCCTTTGGAATTGGCCTGACAAATAATTGGAAGGGTTTGACGTGAGGTGATTAAAGAGATTAGTGGACTAGAAAACCTTTTGTTGATAAAATGAGGATCTGGTTTTCTTGGAGAGACTAATTGCTAGGAAATAATTGTCATGAGTGGGTAAATGATGTCGGCTGTCATGGTATAAATTCTTAAATAAGTTCTAATGAGATACTACCTTCCTCTTACTTGGAATCAACCCTCCAAAAATCACATTCAAAATAATTCGACCGTTTTCTTTGTTTTATATTTCAAATTATTGTAAATACACTGTAAAGGAAGTTTGCAGCATTAACTTTCATTCACCTTTGCAATATAATATGGCTCTGTTAGAGGTTTAAATATGTGGTACGTGTGAGACATGCATCCTCTACATTCTTCATGTAACAATCATGAGCTAGAAGAAATCTTACATTCTTGAGACACAGAAAGCTATATGACAACAGCAAAAAGAACTGATCAGTCCATTTTGGGGCCTGCTCAGTGACGTACATGTGGCAGTGCATGAGTGAGAATCTGGAGCCCTAAATTTATCTTCACGGTGATATTAAGATGAACCCCTGCAAATCATTTTATGGCTTCATGTTCAATTCAACCACAATGTATTAGGTTATTTTAAATACAAATAAAGAAAACACGTGGAAAATTTTGTCAATGTGCTCATTGTAACTAATCCACCTATGTGATTTAGAAACATATTTTTGAGCTGAACTTGCTGGAAATTGACTTGTATCAAGTAATTTTATGATCCCTTCTCCACTTACTCCTCATAATCTAAACCACCAGTCTACCCAAGTGGCAAAATTTTATTTGGATCAGAAAGCTTGGTACTCTTTGCTTGTCACAAACTTTTAAAGTGAATTTGGGGCTATAACACTGGCTTCTTCTGGTCAAAACAAGCGTGAGCCATGGATAAATGGACAAACTGCATGTCAAAAATGCCATTTTTTGAAAAAGTTTTAAGATTTACTGTCTGTAGCCCATATCTGAAGGACAAATAGTGTTTTTGAAAATAACCATTGGTATTTAGAGGTCACTTTGGGTCTCTACACATAGTAAATAGAGTAATATCCCTCAGGTTAGAAAATGGTAAAGATGTGAAAAGTTTAAGGTGGTCTTAGGTGGCAAAGGACAGATTTGGATCAGTGTCTGTTTGTAACCATGAAGAACCCTATGAGTTTTGTCCATCACCTCCTACACAGGTGCACAATTAGTACTGCCCAACCAGAAACAACTCCTCCTGTGTAACCTACTGAATTCCACTGGCTTCTGGGCCTTTATTTTCTGCTTGATGCAGATATCTGGTAGTTCCTTCCCAGGTGCCTGCTCTTTGTGTTTTCCACAGACTTTTCATCCTTGGTGGCCACCTGGTTTATATTCCTTTTGTTTGATTCCAGCTCCCATCTCCCTTGGTTCTCGATAGTTTTGCAGAGATCAGCATATTCTATTTCTTGCTGAATGCTTCCCTTTCTCTGAGTTGCATTTTGTTGTTTTTGTACACTCATTTCATCTTTTTCTTGCCTCTTTTCTAATTAACTCCACCGTTGCCTCCTTCATTATGCTTGTAATGAGGTCACAGAGGTGTCCCGAAATTTCTGCTTTTCCCATCTGCTTCAGGATTCCAATTAGTTTTCTTTGAAATCCTGTAGTTTTTTTTGCTCAGTGGACTCTTCCAATAAGGCTAACTCTAGGATGGCCTCTTTTCCTTCATCGGTTGACATGAAAACTTTCAAGATTATTCAGGCTCTCAGTGGTGTAAAAGGCATCATTTTCTCTAGCATAGAAATGGAGTTAGAGACAACAACAGTTGAGCTACACAGAAAATTTAAATATCTTTTGAAAGAGTGTGAAGTCTGTTCTTCCAGATTGCAAGTAGATGCAGGTGAGAAATTTCAGAAAGACACTTTTATCCACACTTGGACGTGAAGGGTATGTAGCTAACACAACAAAATGAATTTTAAAGAAAATTTGCAAATAATGTATTTTAAGGAAAAAGTCTCTTAACTTTACTATATTGCTCCTGGAACATTATTTTCATATAGAATTTTTCAGTGACTGTTGTTTAGCCATTATATGGACTGAATTGTGTAAACCTTCCCCCACTCCCAGCCAGTTCATATATTGGAGCCCCAACAGCCAATGTGACTATTTGGAGATAGGGCCTATAAGGAGGTGCTAAAGGTTGAATGAGGTCATGAGCATAGGGCCCTAATTTAATATGATTGCTGTACATATAAGAAGAAGGAGAGAGACCAGATATCTTTCTCTCTTTGCTTGTGTTCTGAGGCAAGGCCGTGTGAGGACCATGTCAAAAGGTGTCCATTTGCAAACCAAGAAGAGAGTTTGTACCAGAAAATGAACCTTGCCAGAGCCTTGATCCTGGCCTTTTCAGCTTCTAGAACTGTGAGAAAATAAATTTCTGTTGTTTAAACCACTCAGTGTTTGGTATTTGCTATGACAGCCTAAGCAGACTAATGCAGCTATTAAAAGTAAATCTTTAAAGAGAGAAACACTCGTGTAGTTTGGAAAGCAGGGCATAAGACTATATGCACTAAAATCTTAATTTAAAAAGTATGGGAGAAATTGGAACTTCTCATATATTTCTGGTGGGAATATAAAATGGTATAGCCAGTTTGAAAACTCTTCAGCAGTTGCTCAAAATGTTAAACACAGAGTTACCATATAACCCAGCAACTCTACCCCTTGCTGTATTCACAAAAGAATTGGAAACATACATCCACACAAAACTTGTACATGGATGTTCATAGAAGCACTAAATGCTTAACAGCCAAAAAGTAGAAATGACCCCAATGTCCATGGGTTGATGAATGGATAAATAAAATATGGTACATGCATACAATGAAATATTATTTGACTATACAAATAAATGACGGGGACATATACTATAACATGGATGAACTTTGAAAACACTGTGCTAAGTGAGAAGCAAGTCATAAAAACTACATATTACATGATTCCATCGCTGTGAAATGCCCAGAATAGGCAAATCTGTAGAGACAGAAAGTAGATTATTGGTTGCCTGGGGCAGGGAGGTGGGTCACTGCGGGGAATAGGGAGTGGTTGCTAATTAAATGGTACAGAGGTATCTTTGGGGGAGAATGAAAATGTTCTAAAATTAGATTGTGGTGATGGTTACACTACCCTATGAACATACAAAAAGACCAGAAGTATACATTTTAAATGGGTGAACTGTATGGTATATGAATTATATCTCAATAAAACTGTTAAGAAAGTGCACACCTACATAAACACATACACAGAAGCATACTCTAAGGAAGCATATCAAAATATTAATAAAGTTTCCCTGTGTCTTTTCAACTGATTTTCTTCTTGTGTCTTCATGTGTTTTTTATAATATTTTTTTTTCAAAATTTTTGTACTGAACATACTTTAATAACCAGAAAATAAATAAATATTATAAACAAAGTAAATATTCTCAAATCTCATGCCCCAGGCAAGGTTGTTCTCAGAGGTTTCCCAATTAATAACGTTTACAAGAACAACTGCTATTCACGCAAACTCTCCTTTCCACCCACTTTTTGAGTGTTCACTGTGTGGTAGGTTCTGTGCTACATGCTAGAAAGACAAGCTAAATGAATGAGGTATATTAGCTTCTTGAGGACAGGGACTCTATGCATGACCATAAAGAAAGAGATTGAATTAAAAAAGAAATGAAGACAGCGTTTCTTGTCCTTCATGGAGGCCACAATCTAGTTGGGGAGGCAAAAATTACATGGGCAATGGGCACAGCATGATAAACATAGAAAAATGGTCCTGTGCAATTCAGTGGAGAAAAGAGCCCAGCAGGAGGCATTTCCACAGCCTTCTTGTGGCAGGTGATTTCTAATTGAAGTCCTGAAGGAAGGAGTTGTGGGAGGGAGAGAAGAAATTCTAGGCGAAGAGAGTAGCATGTGTCTATCGTGGCCAGAGGCGACCAGAAGAGTGTTGTTCATTCAAGAAATTTCAAGAGCTGTGGTGTATCTTTGGAGTGTTGGGTGAGTGGAATTTGTAATGAGAGGTGAAGTTGGAGGTATGAGAAGGTACATAATGATCATAAGAGGTCCTCTGTGGAGTGCTGAGCAGTCTGGATTTTATCTGGAGGCAATGGTGAATCATTAGAAGGGGTTTAGTTCAGGAGGTTTTTCCATTACATGTGTACTTTTGTTTTTGAAGAGTCTGCTGTTTAGTTCCTTCGGTACAGTAGATAATCATGAGGCTTGGGGTCCTTAAGCAGTAGTTCTATGGCTTCTCTGTTTCCTGCCACCCTCACTCTTCCCTAACAGGAAGCTGGAAGCTTGGGTCAGGAGAAAAGGAGACATTTGAGCTTGGGTTCTGGATTGGCTGGCAGGCGAAGAGAGCTGTGACTCTCTGGAACTTCCCTCTGGAGAGATTTTACGGATGGCTGCTGTTACTTCGAAGAGGACAGAAGCCCCAGCTGGGCTTTCCAACCCTTTCTAGATCTTCTACTCAGCATGTGTGGTCTGGCCTTTCCTACTAGATAAAGCCACCCTCTCTGAGCTTTTGATATTTTGGAGTTTCTATGTGACAGGTGACTCTTAGTTAACATTATAATTAATTACTCTAGATGATATTTTAATTCTGGCTTGTATTTTAAATTTATAGTATTTAAACCATCTCTATCACTCTGGTAGGTAATAATGATTCGGTTTTCTATATATCTTGTCTAGTATAAATAACTTCTGGATTTTAATCTTATAATCTTCACACACATGGATATGTGCTATATCCCAAACCAACATTATACACAGCTATACAGAGGTGGAGTCCCTAAATGCTTTCATATAGAAAGGGGAGATTCATTGTGGAGAATGGATTTGAAGAAAGCTATTACAGTGATCCACGTGAGGGACATTAGGGGCCTGGCTGACTTAATTGAATGGCAGAAAGGATGAAAATAGTTAATGTTTAGAAAGTGCAGATAGTAATACCAAATGATAATAATGATAATAGAGAACGCATACAAGCCACTTTATTTGGTGTCAGGCACTGTGCTCTGTGCTTTACCAGGAGTGCCTCCTTTAATTTCTTTGATCCCTAAAACAGACTTTGGGAGTTAGAACTCCCATTGATTCAGATGCATCAACTTGCAGTGCACTGCCCTAACCTTCAGAGCAGTTACGGCATCATCACGTTGATTTTCTATCAGTTCCATCAACATGCCTTATTCTCCTGACTCAGGGCCTTTGTATATGTTGTTCTCAGTCTGGAATATTCTTTACTTCCATACCTCCCTACACCCAAATCAAATGCAATTACCAGTTAACATCTACTTCTAGATCTCAGTTCAAATGTCCTATTCTCAGAGAGGCCTTCCTTATCCCAAAACCCTGATGAGATCCAGTCATTTCATGATATTATAACACAGTGTACTTTTCTTCCCAACAATAATCTTTGTTATAAATTTACATGTATTTGTGTGTTCATTTGGCTCATTGTTATTTTTTATTTCTTTTGTGAGTGTGCATGTTATGTTCTTTTTTTACTGAAGCATAGTTGATATATAATCTTATATTGGTTTCAATCATACAACACAGTGGCTCAACAGTTACTTATATTGTTAAATCCACACTCCAGATTTAGCCAGTTACTATCTGTCAACACAGTTGTTATGACTATATTCTTCATGCTGTGCTATTATCCCTGTGACTAACGCATATTATGATGGAGAATTTTTGTGCCCCTTTATCCCCTTCACCCTCCCCACCAACATACCCCAATCCACTCCTCAGTATCTATGAGTCTACTTCTGTTTTGTTCATTTTGTTTTGTTTGGATTTTATATTCCACAGATAAGTGAAATCATATGGTATTTCTCTTTATCTGCCTGGCTTATTTCACTTAGCATTACCCTCTTTGTACATCCATGTTGTCCCAAATGGCAGGATTTCTTTCTTTTTTATGGTTGAATAATATTCCATTGTGTGTATGTACCACATCTTCTTTATCCATTCATCTATTGATGGACCCTTTGGTTGCTTCCATATCATGGCTATTGTAAATACTCCAGCAATAAACATAGGGGTGCATGTATCTTTTTGAATCTGGGATTTTGTTATCTTTGGGTAAATTCCTAGAAGTGGAATTACTGTGTTGTATGGTATTTCTATTTTTAATATTTTGTGGAACCTCCATACTGCTTTCCATAGTGGCTGTAACAATTTACATTCCCACCAACAGTGCAGGAGGGTTCCCGGTCTCCACATCCTCGCCAACACTTGTTTTTTATTGTCTTTTGAATAGTGGCCATTCTAACAGGTGTGAGGTGATATCTCATTGTGGTTTTAATTTACATTTTCCTGATGATTAGCAATGTGGAGCATCTTCATGTGCCTGTTGGCCATCTGGTATACTTTGGAGAAATGTCTGTTCAGGTCCTCTGCCCATTTTTTAATCAGGTGATATATCTTTTTGGCATTGAGTCATAGGAGTTCTTTATATATTTTGGGTGTTAACCCCTATCAGATGAATCATTAATGAATATATTCTCTCATACTTTAGGTGCCATTTTGTTCTGTTGATGGTGTCCTTTGACGTAAAGAAGCTTCTTAGTTTGATATAGTCTCCTGTTCACTTCTGATTTTGTTTTCCTTTCCTGAGTTGATGTGTGCAGAAAAAAATTGCTCATGCTTAGGTTCAAGAAATTTTTGCCTCTGTTTTCTTCCAAGAGTTTTAGGGTTTCATGCCTTACATTTCGGTCTTTAATCCATTTCAGGTTTACTTTTGTGTGTGGAGTTAGACGGTGGTCCAGTTTCATCCTCTTGCATGTAGCTGTCCCATTTTCCCAACACCATTTATTGAAGAGACTGTCTTTTCCCCATTGTATATTCTTGCATCATTGTTATTTCCTACACTAGATAATAAATTTATGAAGATAAGAACCATGCCTAAATTTCAGTTTTATATATTTACTTATTTTTGATCATCGTTATCTCCCCAGCACTTGGCACAGTGCAAGGCATACAGTAGCCACTCAATTAATATTGCTTAGATTGTGAACTTGGACACTTACACTCCCCTGTTAATTCTGAGAATCCATCAGTTTATAATGCTTCTCTCACTACACCTATGCCATCCCTTCCCAGTACTTACACTGACCACAAGCCCTCCAACAACTTAGGGTACTCAGGTTTCTCTTGAACAGTAATAGTCACCGTGCTACTGTGACTTCCAACTACATCTGCCTCCGGGATTCACTCCTCTCCCTGTTACTAGCTTTGCTCCAGTGAGAACAAAGCCTTTTAATTTTGTAGATTCATGATCAAACACAGAGATGTGTGCCTTTGAGTTGACCACTATTCAAGTCAAAACCTGGAGCAGGTATTTTTGAGACAAAAGGATGGGAAATGATCAAAGACTAGGAATTTTTAGTGCAAATAAGGGTTGGTTCATGCATTTTAAAGGCATGACATTCATAATATCAGAGTGCAAGATAAAATTGCTAATGTGCAGATTGCAGTTGGAGAAGGTAGTAAAACTTTCAGCTTCAAAGGCAGAGGAAGCCAGAAACTCAACCATTTCTTTCTATCTGTTTGAGGGAAATTTAGAAAGGAGACAGAAAAGGAGACATCTCTGAATTGAGTTTTCAAAAAGTCAAGAAATTACAAAATTGTATCTACTTTAGGATTTTCATTATGTAAAAATATTCTATATACATGAAAGGGAAATCACAAGATAACATTGTTTTTTTGAGGTAACAAGATTATAAGTAAATTTTTTTCTTTATTTCATTTTGATTTATGTTCATGTTGTCATATGCAGTACATAACATATTTTTCAAGGAACTCTAAACTTTTTGTAAAGTTCTGAGTTTATAATTATTGTATATTTACTATGTGCTGAGTTCCCTTTACATCTTTGTTTTTTTCTTTTTTTAAATTCCCAATGGCAATCCTGAAAGGAAAGTGTTGAACAGGTTAAAAAAAGAAAAGATAGGAACTTGCTCCAGTGAGAATTAGAGCTGGGATTTGACCCCTGCTAGATCGAGCTCTAAGGTTAGTTTTGAGCCATTGTCCTACTCTACCTACTTTTAGAGTCACTCAAGGTAGTTTTCTCAAACACTTTCCAACTTCCCTTACATTGTTGGGAGAATTTTTTCCTGTGCTGCTCTGCTACAATTAATTAATTATTTCAATAAATATTTATTAAATATTTGTTGTATGTCAGTGATTGTTCTGGTTTCTGGATGAAGAAAGGCAAACACAATGGACAAGGCTATTTTGGCAGAATAAAGATACTAAACTCTCAAAATAGCAAATAAAAAAGAGATCACAGCAAGTGATATGTAGAGAATGAATGTTGGCTATCTGATAGTGAGTAATTATTGGACTCCAGAGGCTGTTTATTAAATAACATAATGTGAAGATCTCCCTGAGGAGGAGGAAACGCTGAAGCTGAGACCTGAATGACAGGAATGATGCCAGCAGAGGGTCAAGCCTTTACAAAGGCCCCGTGGCAGAAACCAGAATGGTATTGTTACCGGTTGATTTCCTTCTCCTTGGCTCTTGTCCCCCTGCGACAAAGCACTGAAGGGCAGAGGCACAGTGGCAAAGCAGGGGAAAAGTTTCATTTGAATACAGCCCAAGGGAGGAGCAGGCCATTGTCAAGGTAGACAGAGGCACTGAACTTTTAGGGGAGGGTATATTTATCACCTAGCTGAGAGGCACTTCTTTTGATTGACAGGGTGAGGTCATTTGATTGACAGCTCTGGTTATACACCCACTCTTCTTGGTGTGCATTTCTTTTCCCAAAATGTGCAGAGAAAAGCTCATGGTGGAGTGGGGCGGGATGGTGGTGGGGGTGTGCAAAACTGCAATTTTATTTTAATGAGATTATGAGGAGGTATTGTTTAGGCAGTTCTTAGTTTTGTTTGATTGCACCTGGGCTGGGAACTGTCTGGCCTGGTCCTGATAAGCAAGAGTTATTTCCCTGCAAAACCTTTGTTGTCTTCATGGGAGACCCCCACCTAGGCAGAGTTTGGGCAGTTTTTTCCTTGAACATTATCTTCCCCTTCTCCAGATGCTCATGTCTATCTTCCTATGAAACAATATGTTCAAGTAATGGAAAGAGAAGTCCAGTGTCACTAGAGCCTAAAAGGTGGAGAGAGATGTAGTTGGAGAAGTAGGATGTAGCCACGTCATGTAGGGATTTGTAAATTAGAGTAAGGATAATGGATTTTAGTTTGATGCACATAGGAAGTCATTGGAGGATTGCAAGTCAAAAAATATTATTTCTGCTGTTTGTGCGGAAATGGATGTTATGGGAGCAAGAGTAAAAGCAGAGAGATGAGTTAGAAGGTCGTTTTGATATTCCCGTATTCTGACACTGAGAGATGACTGTGGGTTTGATGGGAGTGGTGGTTCTCAGACTGAAGTATTCATCAGAACCTCCTGGGAGGCCTGTCCCTTCCTTTCCTTCCCTCCAGCAGGGGTCTGAGTCAGTGCACCTGGGAGGGGCCTGGGAACTGTCCACCCACCCAGCAAGTTCCCCAGTGATGCTGATGCTGATCCTCCAAAGGACAAAGGTGTTAATTATGCAGATAAAAGGGGAAAGATTCAGAATGTATTTTAAAGTTGGATTGATACTTGTACTCTACTGCAGATACCAATCACAAGTCCTAGGCTGTTATCTGTGGCTCTGACCCACTTGCTATAAATCTGGGGATCTACAGCCCCCTCTTCAGGTCTGATAATTTGCTAGAATAAGAGCTCAGAGAACTTAGGAAAGCACTTTATTTATGAATGCTGTTTTATTATAACAGAGACAACTCAGGAACAGCCAAATGGAAGAGATGCATAAAACAAGATATGTGTGAAGGGGTGTGGAGCTTCTGTGCCTTCTTTGGGTGGGTTACCCTCCCTGTACTTTGGTGTGTTTACCAACCTGGAAGTGCTCTGAACCCCTTTGGTTTGGGCTTTTATAGAGGTGTCATTACACAGGCATGACTGATGAAATCACTGGCAGTCATTGGCTGACTTAACTCCCATCCCCTCTCCTCTACATGAGTGTTGCAGGTTGGGGCTGCAAGTGTCAACCTTCTGGCCACATGGCTGGTTCCCCCGGCAACAAGCCCTCCACCATTAGGGGTTTTCCAGAAGTCACCTCATTAACATAAACTCAGGCACAGTTGAAAGGGGTTTGTTATGAATAACAAAGGCACTCCTTTCACCTTTATCACTCTTGAACTATTTTAGGGGCCTGGGACAGAACCAAAGTCTGTAACAAAAGATGATCCTTTCACCTTTTTCAGTTAGGAAATTCTGAGGACTTTAGGAGCTCACAATTTCACACCCTATGACACAGGTATCATTATTATTCCAATTTTAGATGAGGAAACTGAATCTTAGAGGATAACTTACCTCAAGTCATGTTACTGGAAAATGATAGAGCTGGAGAGTTGGGATTCATACTGCAGTGCTATTGAATTTCAGTATATTTTAGAAGATTATATTCTACACACATTTAAGACATTTAATGGGGAGATTACATAGCTCTTTGCTGCTTAGGCTATAATATATTTAATGTCAGGCTCTAGTCAAGAATGTAACCTCCTTTCACCCTCTTATGACATTACTTCTATTGAAAAATCTAGATCAAGTTGTATGACTTCACTTGATAGCTCCTCCTCTGGGAATGTAATTCAGTATAAACTTGAGGACTGTTTGCGTGGTTTGTGTCTGAAACAGTAGTATGTTCAGCACAGAATCAGTAGTGTTTATATCACTAAGTTTAAAAAAATATTAATACGTTAATTATATGTATCGAAGTGTTAAATTTCCTTGAGGAGACTTTTTTTGCTTCCTAGGAAAGGGAGAAAATCATCACATTTGGAGATGCCAAGCTCTTTATCTACGTTCTCCCTCCTCTCCTTGTCTAGTATCTTTCACCTCCTCTTCTGTTTCTCACACCCTACTTTCCAAACTGATGTTTCCTAGTCACACAGGAAGAGAACAAAAGATAGCCCAGACCAAGACCCCTTAATGCCGGATGTGCGTGTATCTTCTGCTGCGCTCCGGATGCCTCCCTCTGCTTCCTGCACATCCCCCTCCTGGACCTCACTGCTGTTGGGGCAGTCCCCAGTTGTCCCTTATACAGCCAAGTAGGAGAGTTCAACAGGCTGCTTGGGGATCAGAGAGATAAGGTATTTTCTTAACACATTCAATTCAATTTTTTTTTTCCTGCCCACAGAAGCTTTCTAGGGTTGTTCACTTTCTATTTTCCCCATGTGTCCGAATGAGTTATTCATTAGGAAACCTGAGAAACTGACAAGGATAAGAATACTCAACTAAATATGAATTGAATATAGGCTCTTTGAGGGCAGGAAGATAGCTTTTACTAAACAAGTAAACTACTTAGCAATACTGTACTATCTAGGTAGCCATTTAGTAAATATTATTCAGTTTTTTAAGTTTCATGAAAACTCCTCTGCAGACTGTGCAGTAAAGATCACAGATATATAATGTGTTTAATTCCCTGCTGACTGGCCTTCATTTCTTCAGAAACGACTATCAATGCACCTTATGTTTGTAATTAAAATATACTTTTGAAAATAACTTTTCTTTATTGTATGCATTTTATGCTTTGAAACAGTTTATATAGAAATATAAACATAGCAAAACATATTTTGGTTGGGCATAATTTGTCTTAAATGGACCAAGAAAACCCTGAGCTGGTCAAGTAAATAGACAGAAATATGATATTGTTCCCAGTTGAGTGAGTTGTGTTTTCTTGGTCCTTGTCTTCTTGAAGAAAAGAATGCAATCAATAGACAGACTTAGAACAGTCTTAAACAGCAGGAGTTTATTAAGCAAATCAAAAGTACTTCTCCAGAAGGATGGAGAAAGGGCTATCTGGAAACCAGAAGCAGACCCACTATTAGGGGCTGGTTTTAGCCCCTGGATTAGGATTGGTTTTTAAAATGGTAGAAAGTCTCTCTCTGCATCTTATGTCATTTAATTGACATGTTGATTGACAGTTTCAGGTTATGTAACTTTCTTCCAAGTGCACAAGTGCACAAGTGGGCAGGGGGGGGACAAAACCACAATGTAAATTTATTATCATTATGGTATATTGAACTCCTAGGTAACTCTGGGTCACCTTCTCCATCTTAGTGTTCCTGCAGCCAACCTGTGTCAGTGGTCTGGAAACCATGTTGGGCTTTTTACATCTTGTTTGTTCCTAAAAAGGCAGGAGACCGAACCACAAACAGGAGAGGTTTGGGTATGTTCTGCCATCTGGTGACAAGTGGGTAGGTGGAGAGAGCAGAACCTTGTCCAGGACAGGGTGGGACCCACTCATGTCTGCATAGCTACCTGTTAATGTGATTGTGGGCCAGGATGTGCTTGGTAGAAGTTCTTGTTTATAAATATTTTTGTAATAGTATAGATAGGTTCCCACTAAGTTGCCATTAGCTGTGAGGAGTCACTAATGTAAATGTAATCTCCTGGGAGTAGCTTCAAGCTATTATTAACAATAGATGTTGGAAATATTTGATATCTAATTAAAAGTAAGAGTTAATGAAAATGGGATCCAGGATAGGTTGGAGCAAGAATGGAATGGAAGCATTTTTTCAGAAGAGCTAGCATTTCATGGATATGGAATGGAGTGAGAGGAGAGAAAATACAGAAGAAAAACTGCCCCAGCTGGGCATACTGAGTCTCTCATTCTGAGGGAGACTCCTTTACTTAATGCTTCTGCAGACATGGAGGTGATGGGATGTTAACTATACTACATGACCCAACCTTTCTTCTCTGGCCCAAACTTATCCTGGTTGGAGAGGGGGTGGTGCATTTGAAACAAGGGCAGTTGTCCCATACAGAGCCAATGCCCATGGCAGGGTCCAATACAGATGAATTGGACCAACTTGATTCTACCTTTAAGTTGTTAGAACTAAACTAATAGAAAGACATAGGAGCTGGAGCTGAAAGGATGCTAAGGTGTGAAGTTGGCGCCATAGTGGGCCATAAGGAAGCCACAATTTTAGGGAGCTTACATTCTGAATAAGCAAAGGAAGGCAGTGATTAAAACCACCTAGCTTAGGGGAGGCTGATGCAGAGATGGTTCTGCCTCTGATGGTTCTTCAAGCCTATGGAAAATCTCACAATGAACATTTTCCTAAAATGGCCTGTGTGATCCTCTGTTGTAGTCCAAGGAACCCAACTAAAATACTGCCTGATTAATTTTTGTTTAGGATGATCTCGACAGCAAATACTTAAGTATGTGACCATTATGCCACTAAATTTTTAGAAGAAATTTCTAGATGTATGAAGCAGACAGAGCCATTGAAGAGGAATGCATTAAATTTGAAATGCTCACTGGCAATTTAATTTGAAAACCATTCAGCCTGTTTCAATCTTCTTAGCCTATTTCTCTGATCTAATCTTACATGAAGATAGGTTCTGAGATGCCATAGGTTAAAATAGAAAAAGAAGAATGATTACTTGTTACCTAGAGGGATATTACTAAGCATAGGGAGACAACTATGAAGTTGTCTATAGCACTTGATCCCACCAAATAGATGTGAGTGAAATTTCATCCAGATTTAGCTCAAAACTACCATTTAGTAATATCAGGGTTTGCCCAAATTGAGGTTGCTAAGACATTTTTTCTTTTCTGCATTAGTCTACATTTAAAATTGTATCTTATAGAAAAGTCTGTTGTGGCATTATTCCTAACATTTTGGTTCCCACAAATGATTAGCCCTATTATAGGATATGAAGAATAAATAAGAGCATAAGATCATAAAATGAGACCATATTGTCCAAACATGCGATGTATGCTTTGGCAAACAGAATGCATATATTAGAACAAATCACATCTAACTTGCCAGAGAACTGGATCAAAGCTGGCACAAAAAAAGACTCCTGTTGGACAGATCAGGCAGGGAAGCTTAACAGTGGTCTCCGTGAAGTAGGGAGACCATAAATGTTATCATCCAGACCATGAAACTTTTGAGAGCAGTAGGGACACTGCTAATACTTACACTAGATGTAACTAGCAGTCCTCCAGGAAACGGGATCTATGGTTGCCCTCTAAGGAAGCCAATTCACCATTTCCTTTGCAAAATTTATTTTATCTAGTGGCCAAAGAGCTAAGCGTGGAATATCCTGAACTCGAAATGTTCTAAAATCCTTGTCCTTTGAACATGCATACTGTTAAAATGACTAATGAAAGTCAACATATCAGGGTTTTTCACTTCAGGGCCACAGATGCCACATTTTATGAGAGTGAACTTAGGCATTAAGGTGCTGCTGCAGGAACTTTAGCTAATTTAAAAACAGTGCACCTCCAGGACTGAGTCTTGGCTGTCAGGCCCTCAGCTCACTTGTTCCTGGCACATACCAATCCTGATGGCTTTCTGGGTCACATGACTGGAATTAATTTTAATTCCAGGTAAAATTCACATGACATAAAATTTACCATTTTAACTATTTACAGTTTTAAGGGCTTTTAATACACAATGCTGTGCAACCATCTGCATTATCTAGCTGCAGAACCTTTTCATTATCCCAAAAGGAAGCCTCACACCCATTAAGGAATTAGTCTACATTCCCACTCTCCTTCGCTTCTGGCAACCACTAAACTGCTTTCTGTCTCTATGCATTTGCTTTTCTGGCCTTTTCATATAAATGAAATCATCCAATATATGGCCTTCTGTGTCAGACTTTCACTTAGCAGAACATTTTCAAGTTTCATCTATGTAGTAGCTTGTATCAACACTTTGTTACTTTTTATGGGTGAGTAATATTTCATTGCATGGATATATATATGTGTGTGTGTGTATGTACATATATATATATATATTTTTTCTACATTCTGGCTATTTTGAATAGTGCTGTTATGACTATTCATGTAAAAATTTTTGTTTGAACACCTGTTTTCATTTTTTGGGTGTTATATACACAAGAGTGGATGGCTAGATTATATAGCAATTTTATTTTAAACTTTTTGAGGCACTGTGGAATTAGTTCTATAGGCAGGACAGCTATAAGAATATTCTAATAGAGTCACCCAGGAGAGGGAGTTGGGGATGGCTACAGGACAGCTATAAGAATATTCTAATAGAGTCACCCAGGAGAGGAAGTTGGGGATGGCTATCTACTACAGGATTATTTCTTCAAAAGACTGAGGCCCAAAGATGGATATCACTTCTAACACTTAGTGGGACTACATTTGTCTGGTTGTTCCTAAGCTAGGCAGACTCAAGAAGGAAGCCTTAACATCCAACCCATTGCTCCATCAATGGACTTGCTAATTCAATAAAGCTGAGTAGGAAATTTGGCAGGAATTTTTTGTCAAGAATTTCCTCTGGTCCTGTACTTCCCCTAGTGCTACTGAGTCTCTCTTATTTCCGAGATTTACTTTGAATTTCTCAGCCTTCAAATTTAATAAAAGAGATATCACTATACTTTTGTTTTGTATTTGTCAAACACCACTATCGTCCAGAGGCTGATCTTTTAATATCTTAAGAACAGGTTAGTTTCTTGTTTTGGTAAGAAACTGCTAATATAAAAAGAAACTGTCTTAAAATATACAATATAAGCACACTGTTTTTTTTCTTCCCATTCTCTCCTTAAGAGTGTTATTTTTATCTTTGTGAAATCAATTTTTTTTGTTTTTTTCCTATGAAATGTTCTATTTACTAGGAATAAACCCCTTCCTTGCATAGTAACAGAAGAACCACATGTCTTTGACAAGCTAACAGATAAGAGTTTGACTATTTTTCCAGTATTACTTCAGAAGTTTAAACAGAGGGTTGATTAGCTTCCAAAAAATTGGGGATACTTCTTTGGTTCCTCTTGGAGGGAGGGTTCAAGCAATATCTTTTCATCTGGGTTTTCTTGTTTTTCAACTAATGAACATGCATGGAATACCTAGGAGAGCTACCCACATAATCACCCTCCATGATGAGAGGACAGTGGTTTAAAACTGTTGCCTAGCTTCACAAAATCCCTCTCTGCTTTTCAGAATGTTCACTCAAAAGATTAATTATGTATTAACAGATAAGAGATTCTAGAGATCTGAACACTTAACTCATATGTGGTAATTTATTTGCTTTTAAAATAGCTTTTTAGGGAGATGAATGCATATGAAATAGTTGTGATTATACAAAGGTCAATTGATTATATTTTTATGCTCCTATATTCCAAGATTTCAGATGAAATTATTCTCCATTTTGTCCTTTATTAGGAGAACTTTGAGTATTTTTGTCTTTCCATTATAGTGGCATTTATTTTGCAAAACAAATTAACTTCTCATTTATGCTCCCAAGCAACATACCTTTATTGATTAAATAAGACAATTATGATTTTGCTTTATTAAATTTCAAATGTTTCTTGTGTTATGAAACTAGCACAGTCTATAAATAATAATCAGAATTCGAGATCATAATTAATACAATGGTCAGAGGCAATGACAATGAGAGGAATGAACTAATGTGCAAGACTAAGGTCAGGTAATGTTTCATGTAGATAGAGAATGTGTATCACACACTGGAAATCTTGCAAAGATGTTAGAGGTCGGCACTTTGGTCACATAATTAATTTTTATCATTTCAGTGATCTAGGTTAGTCATATTTGTGTGTGTGTGTGTATGTGTATTTATATATATATACATTTTTTTTTTCATTATGCAGGATCAACAATGGAATGTAGATTGTAATTTGTTCAAGTTTTTTTCCCCCAGTTTTGTTAAGATACTATCATTGTAAACCTTGAGGTCTGAGCATAATACTTTGATGTTCAACAATAGAAAGAGAATAGTTAGGAAAGGAAAATCATCCTGAAGTACCAGACTCTTTTGATTGGGAAAGAAATAAAAATAACCAGGAAGAGAGAATAGCAGCAGAGGGGCAGCATCTGTTTCACTTTTTTAGGAACTGCATCTCATGGACCCGTTCATTAAAATTCCAGTGTGCCTGTGCTTGATTTCTTTAAAGCCAAATTTAAAACTATTACATTTGGTGTAGAGAAAGAGAAAGAGAGAGCACGAGGGGAAGACTGAGGGAGAGTGTCCCGATTACCAGCGTCCCATATCTACTACACTGGATAATATCTACTATGGGGATTGTAAACTTTCAGGCATAGTGATATATTTTTGAACATCTGAGATACTACATACTGAAAACACCATGAAATAAAAATAATCTCTTCACACTTCCCAACTGGCTGTTTATCAACTTTTTCCTTTCCCACATTTATGCATGAAGTGTCCCTTCACAGCCAGAAACCCTGTGGTGTTTTTGGCTCCGATTTGGACAGTAACTTGCTTATTTTCAGAGTTAATGGTAGAAAGCAAAGAAAAACGTAGTCCATTAGTGTGTTACATTATGTAAAGAAAACAAGATTGCTAAATACTGCCATCCAGTATACTTTCCAAGCATTTATTTAAACCTTTTAATTTCAAATTGAACATCAAATTGAACAGCCCCCAAATAGAAGAGTTGAAAAAAAGTTAAGTCTCTGTATGTCTTAGAGTGATTAACCCACTTGTTTAAACTTTCTGTAAAGCCACCTTCTATCATGCAGCCTCCAAGGGGAAACATACACACACACACACACACACACACACACACACACACACACACAATCTAAAATAACCACAACAAATATTGAATATTGACTTTCCTGTTTTTCTTTCCTCCCTCAAGAGAAGAACAGTATAGGGTTTAATTCTCTCCATGGTTGTGTGTGAGTGTGTGTGCATGTGCATGTGTGTATGTTGCAAATTTAACAAGCAACAAGAAAATATGAGTAAAATGGGTCGCTGGACCAAAAGGGTATGTAACTTTAGAAACTTGCTTTAAGGTTAATCAGCTACAAGTTTTTAGTGTGAATGACATTGCTAGTTTGTAGATGAGCCTGAAGCTAAATATATGCTGTCTGTCTGAGGGCTGCGAAGGACATGATAGGGCTACTAAAGCAGATTTCTCTTCCTTAGGTAGGGGATGCTACTCCTAATAGCCTATTTTAGAAGCAAAATTCAAAACTAGCTTCCAAGCCTATAGTTCTAAGGAAATGTTTTATTCTGTTCATAACAATTAATCAAATAATTCAATCCTAGAATTAAAGAATATCTTCTCTTTTTATTTAAAACCAGCACATAATATATCCTGATGCATAAATATACACACATATAAAAAGGCAGTTATGCATTTATTATATATCTTTATAAATGCATAGGAAACAGTTTAGAAGAACACAATTGTAATTTGTATCAGTGCCTAGTTCTTAGGAGCTGATTTAGATTGGAGTGATAACTGAGACTTTCAGAGTTCTCTGTAAAATTTGTAGTTTAATGAAAATACATAAATGTGTAACTTGAGAAATTAAAAATTAAAATGATTTAAGAAGTTATTTTTTCTAGGTACTTGTCCTTAAACAGAATATCTAAGCTATTCAAGATAGCTTGTTATTTTTCTGATTAAAAGTTTTTATTGATAGAGAGCTTCATTTCTAGTCACTCCTGTTTTTTTTCCCCCTGTGTCTTTAAGCTAAATTAAAAGAACATTAATACCTTTAGGCATTTCTTTTAGTTCTGTTTTCTTTGTAAAGCGTCAATGTATGTGAATAATGCTGGGCAACATATCATGAAGCAACAGTGCATTGATGAAAATTTCTAAGAAGTAATGGTAGCACTCAGGAAAAATTGACTATCATCATGTTCAGTAGCATGAGTTTATTTATAAATAAAGTATAAAATCAAGAGTAAGAGTAGAAACAATACCAGATTTTGTATATACAGTCTTTAGTTGTAAATAACCCAGAACTCTAGATTTGTAGGTAAAAATTGCAAAGCAGATCAAGAGATGTGCAATGGGGTTTTCACCTTCATCTGCACATGTAGCAGTTAGCTTCAGTAGTGGTGTTTTTAAAATAGAAGAGACAGCAACACAAAACAGTACTTACATAATTGGGATAAACCCCAGGCTCTCTTGAAAGGACAGTCACATAGTTTTTCCCCTGCTGGGTTCAGGTAGGACCGGCTCGAGCCTCCACCTGCCAAATTATCTAGATGTACAGGATTGTATCCTTGGGAGACCAACTAGTTTCCAGGACTGTGCAATAATTTCAGGGATTATGTAAGCCAAAAGGAAATCCTTCCCCAATACCACTCATGTGTGCAGACGACCCCTGCACTGGCTTTATGGTCTGAAGTTTGCTTTTCACTGGCAGGTTCTGCTGCTGTTGAACCTTGGTCTTCTTCCATCTGCTAGTCCATGAGTAGCAAACTTCGCTGGCGCTCATCCACTTGATTCTTCAAAGGAGGATCAGAGGCAGAGGTAGCCCTGGATATTCTTCAGTGGGTTCTCAGTGCCCAGTCTTTTTTATCATACACATTGTTCTTCTCCTTTGAGGTCCCACTGTTGGGCCCAGAGTTGCTTCTTATCTGTCCATGGCGAACCCCACAACTCCCTGGCCATCCTTCTCTCCCATTAGACAAGGATATTAACTTCTGTCCCAAGAGTTTACTCTCTAAGCCAGGCTTTTCTTCCATCTTTTGTAGGGCCCTTTTGTTTGTTAGGCTATATCTCCTTCTGTTCTTCTGTTACCTGGCTTTCCTCCATGCTCACTGACAGTTCTTACTGCACCCCTGATTCCTCTTTACTTGCTTGCCTGCTTTACATGCTGTCCAGGCTCCCTGACTACCACCGCACTTTGTCTAGTATGACACAAAACTCTCTTTCTACTATATTAGCAAACTGTTAATGAGATAAACATCTTGAATTTCTCGTACCTGAGAATTCCAGAGATTGTGTTCCATGAACCACAATCACTAGGAAGAGTGCGATCATGTATTATTTAAGTTGTACAACCAGATTTATGAAGAGTTGATTCATACTGAAAAGCATTTTTGTAAAAGCACAGAGTAACTACTTTCAGATTTTTGGTGTTAAATCTCTGTTCATATTAGTAGGAAAAATTTCATTTATTGCAAGCTTTGTTTATGTCATGATCATCACTAAGTGTGGTATTCATGTGGCCACATCATAGTATAAGCAGTATAACTTCCTCCTTTAGAAAAAAATGTACTTAAAAATATGTTGGAAAACCAAAGGCTGTATTTTTAGTTTATATACTCTAACAATTTAACACTGGAGTGTTCATATCATTGTAGAAACTGATATACCTTCACAATAATTGAACACGTTAAGGAGCAATGGCTTTCTATATATTTTGTAAATGGCTTCTTCCAAGATACACCAGTATAGTCTTACTAAGAAGATGTTAGCATTAACTCAGAATTGATAATATTATTACCCCTTTGCCTTTAATTCTGCTAGTTGGTTGGGGTGTGCCTGGATGGCATTTAAGTTTCTCAGTTCAGAAGGCTTGATAAGCCTTCCTTGATAAGCTATCCTTAATAGCTGTATTGTTTGGAACATTTTTTTCACTTGTAGGTAGTATTCCTTTTGTAAAGCTTAAACATTAATTTAGTATTCCTTTTATGCAGCTTCTATGTCATCTTAGCTTGAATCTAGGCCCATTAGGCTTTATTCATGTCAAAATATCCTGTGACCCAAAGCTCTCTTGGAAAAGTTGCTAAAACCAAGACAAGGGGAATGGCAATTATTAGTTGGCCTTGACACCTATTTTTCCTTTCAAACCTTTGAATTATGCTTTTTAAACAGATCTATGGTACAGCAGATCAGTGAAGCTTGCACAGTTGTGGCTTAACCTCAAGTACTTTTGTCAAATTTGTTTTTTTTTCTTGAAACGTATTTCACTTCTGACATTGAGAAGATTGCAGCTTTGAAGAATTCACATGGACCTTCTGCAAGCATTTTATTTTGCTAATGAACTAAAATTGATCTCTTAATCGAAAGATAATGATACTATTTGACTATAATGACTACATACCAAGTGAAATTCTGCACAAGTGAAATTCTACACAATCTTGGATATAATATGACTGATTTATCTTAATTTTGAAATCAAACTGTATAGCTCCTAGCAATTGTTTAATTATTAAAGGAAAGATCAGATAAAATGAGTAGAGAGAAATATGCAGGGCTGGGTGTCTGCAGTCTTGAGTTTTAAGTTGGATTCTTTGCAAAGTCTTAGGAAAGTCACTTAATTTCAGTTTTTCAACTATTAACCTAGTAGAACAAAGTAATTAAGGTCTTGTCCAGCTCTCCCATCTCTAGAAGCTGAATCCCACAAAACTGATTTTTTTATAATCAGTAAAAAATCTGAACAAAGATGAACTGGGAAATATTTGACAGGCATTAATAGGACTGAACATCTTTTAGGTGTTCAGTGTTCTGTAGGAGAAAAGAACAGTTATGAACTACCCCCCCACCCCCATAAGTTATATTTCTTTAGATTTGAAACACGGTGCAATTGCTAGTTACTCTAAACTGATTTTATACTTCTTGGGTAAGGATGGATGGAGAGAGAATGCTCCAACTTATAATTTCAAAGGGCATGTTGTGCTTTATAAATTCAGTAATGAAGAGTGGATTGGGTTGGAGATCTGGATCAGCTGAGGTGGTAGAAAGTCCAGACTATATTTTACTAGATTTATCCCCGATAAACAGGGTCATGAATCTTAATTGAGATTCCCCCCCTGGGAATAGGAAAAAAAGAGACAGAAAAGCAAAACTGCCTGCAATATGCAATATCAGGGCACCTGCTTTATTAAATCTTCCCCAGGGAGGTTCATTATTAAGCTCTGTAACATAAGATCTTACTATAAATGGCAAATGGAAACCTGTACTCTCTTCATTTGTAATATGCATATTTTACTGATTTATTATTAAAATCAAATTTACCAATCAGCTCACACACACAAATACAGATGGGTAGTTACAGAATACTAAATTATACAGAGAATGGTCAGATATTCATTAATAAAGATTTCCCCATGAGACAAAACATGTTTATTTTTATTGCTTTTGCATTTCTAGAGTCTGTGTAAGATAACTGTCTTAAAAATATCAGAGAAAAGATTTTAGAAACAGGTAAAACAGACTTGTTTAAAATACCAGAAAATATCTACCTGTATGTTTACTGAGGGATAAAAATAGTATATGTACATATATTTTGAAATGAAAAGGTATAAATAAACATGCAGTTGTAGAGCAGATAATCCAAAATAAAAGATTACTATTTAGTTGTCTTAGTATTTACGAGGATAGCTTTTAGCCATTTACATTAATATACATTTTGCCAAATGATCTCTGAGTTATAATAATTGATCTCAGTTAAATTTTTGTAAAGGAAAGCATTGTTTTGTTTTTGAAGAAACAGGTATTCTATTGTGTTGTAAATAATCATATTCCTGTAGCCTTTTCTTCTGATTTAACAAATTCCATCTTTGCCACTCACGATATTTTGTAAAATGATGGTTGAAACACTAAATACTTCAGTTTAATTTGGACCGAGGAAAATAAAACTTTTGTTAACACAATTCAGAAATTTCAAAGCATTCAAGGATTGTGGTAGCAGAAGATCTATTTTATCTAAAACTAAAGAAGAAATGAAAAGGAAGCACCTAGGGTGGGACAGAATTTGGCATTAGGAGTTTATTAATGGAAGGCCTAGGTGAAATGGTAAGTATAAGGTTCTGGTGTGCCCATGTAGTAAACCCAGTAACACCCTGGATGCCCCTGTAATCATGACAAGCCTATATTAATTTTTCTGTGATTGGCTGGCTAATCTGTAAACTGGGGCCAATGGTACAAAAGTAAATATAAGATGGAAACAAAATGAAATCTACTTGGAAACCACCTATGTTTGAAAGCTATTTTGAACTTATATTTCTGTAGAAGTTTAAGTAATATATGAATGCAGATTTTAATATAATAACTTATTAAAGAACCTCAGAAATAGGGATGTTATTTTGTGAGGAAGGACTCTTAATATTCAGGAAAAATGCTATTTTATTTATGGTATGATTGGACTCAAATCTATACCATAAAATCAAATTTTTCTAGGAAACTGATAAAAGGTAGTTCACTTAAAAATCTTATGGAAAAGAACTAATTATACCCCTAAAAATTGGAGAGAGAACACAAAAATATGAAGGCTTCTGCATAATTAAAATCCTTTTTTTACGTCAGTCACTTTCATTTTCAAAATTGATACTATTTTAAAAACGATTAAAAATGTATATGTGTTTTTGTATTTTGGTGATTACCTTCATCACAGACATTCCCCAAACTAGGAAAAAAGGCAATGATATCACAACTTTTTTTGAGAGCAGAGTGCTGAACAGGTTTGTTGAATTCTGTGCAGTAGGCTAAGGAACCGGCAAATGCCTGGGTGAAATTCCTTCTGAATATGCTCCTGTGTTCTCCTCAGCCAGTTCTTCAAGCACAGGCAATTTCAAGTTCACTTACACAGGGTTCTTTCTTTCTGGCTCTTGTGACCTAAATTTGCTAATGTTATGTAGGCAATGATGAGTTGTACTTTGATTCATTAGGTCTGTGAATGCCATTTTATTTTAGAGTCTGGAAAGAACGTAATTTACGTGTTGGTCTAAATATTGGTAGCTAGTGGGGAAAGATAGCAGAGGGTAAGGCCATCTCCCCTGTATTTGGCTTCTAAGTAGATTGTGTTAGATTTAAGAAAACTGCTGCTCAGGGATTATTTTACACTCACAAAATAGACAAGGGATTGTGTTAAGACTTATGAAAAAGGGCAGCTGGAAAATGATAGAAGCAGAGCTGCCTTTAGTATGACTTGATAGATGTACTAGGAAATGCTTACGATATAAGAGATGTAGGGGCCTTTGAGGAGAGAGTGAGAGAGCGAGAGAGCGAGCACCTTCAGCCTTTTACACTGGGTATAGTTTAATGTTGCTTTTTACCTTGAGATTTAAATTGGTTGGGTTGGGAGAGCAATTCACCTCGGTACCATAACCTTTTCAGTGTTCGGTGTCCCCACCCCTACAAGCCCTCCTCTGGCTCTGGGTGGCTTGCCTGTTTTTTTCCCTGTGCCCTTCCAAACTTTTCATACTGCATACATCACTCCAAATCTGTATTAGAGAGATGATGGCAAAGTAATGTGGTGTTAATTTGAGTTTGCTTTGCTCGTGATGATGAACAAAGTCATTAGAAATAAGATAACAGTGGTCACACAAACTGGTTTAGAGAGCAGTTCTCAGAACGTGGCCATTGGACCAGCAAGAACAGTATCACCTGGAACTTGCTAGAAATGAGAATCTTCCCCCACCTCACCCCATACTGTATTAGAAGCTCTGGGTGTGGGCCCCCAAAGCTGTTTTTAACAAGCCCTCCAGGTGATTTCGTTGTGTGCTAAGGTTTGAGAAGGAAGGTTAGAGATCTGAGTTCTTTTCTCAGTTTTACCACTTTCTAGCCATTAGATCTTGCTAAATTTGCTAAACTTTTCTGAGTCTCTCTGTTTCCTGTGTCTGCAAAATGAGAGATGAGCAACAATGGGCCATCCTGCTCTAAGATTCTGCGAGCCTGGGGTTCTAATTACTTGCTCAGACAATGTAGTAGGGAAAGGTAGGGCCTAGACATCCAGTTACAGAGATAAATCTGATATTGCTCAGTTACATGCTCCTTCCACACGTTTAATATACAGAGATTCGTCTAAATCCTCATTAGCTCTGGTTCTTTCTTGTAGCGGTTACTGTAAAGTAAAATGAGCCTACTAAATAACTCAAGACCAATTCAATTGCAAATAAGTAGAACAAATTACAATGATCTAACTTTTAATTATTGAAGATGACACAAAACATCAATAATATTATAAATTGTAATTTAAAAATGGAGTGGCTTTCCCCAAATTCACCATAAACTTAGTGCTCAGAAGTATATAATTAAATCTAGAAGCAATAATAGGGTGACATTAGCCCCTTTTTACATTATATAACTTATTTCAAGTTTAAAAAGTGTTAAATATAATTTTTCATAGGGATCTGCTAAAGCACACTTCTAATAGCCTGGTGGAGATTACTTGCTCAAATGGCCAACTAGCAAATCAAATCTCTTACTTGTGGATTTTCTATTCTCCTAAAAAACCCTTTAAATTGTAACTTGTTTTTCAGTTTATTCAGAGGTATGTTACATCGTTTGGAAAGCTATAGCTTCTACTGAAAAATGATAAATGTATGTCTTTGTGTGTTCATGCAGAGATGAGCATGGATATTTATATCATATAAAAACTAGGATCCGAGTCTGTTCTATGAGAAAATGAATCCTGAATTCTCAGAAGTGCAGGAATTAACATTTTTTATATTTGGGTTATGTCAATACTGAGGACAAAGTTAGCCTCTTTCATCCCGTTATTGTACTAATCTGAGTCATTTTCTATGTATGTATATATGACATGCCACTTTTTAAAAGGTCCATCTGTGATAAATCTGCTTTGACTAACTTTAAATAATTGGGCAGAAGATATCTTATGGTAAAAAGAAAAATTAGCTCACCAGACTCCTGTGGCACAGGTATGATCTGACTTCCCTTGTCTGTGTCTGCTCATACTCTCATTCAACTGAGTTAAATACAATATACGCTTGGTTGCTTTGTGTAAGACTGTGCATATATATATTTTTCTTTATACAATTGAATGCTAGTAGTTGTAAGCTTGTTCATGGTATCATGGAAATAATATGAATATGAAAATTTTTTATTATTTTTGCTTATAATCTTGGTACATATAAATCAGGCAATTATTTTGAAGAGATACCTGTAAATGAGGTCTTAAGAGTAGCTTCATATATAACTATACAAGATCAAGCTCAATTGAGGGTGACTATTCTGTATTTTGCAGAAAGTTAACATATACCCTTATTTACAATAAATGGTACTACATTATGTCCTCCTGGTTTTAATGGACACTGAAATTTAATCTGTTAAAAATATAAAAAGAAGACAATAAATGGTCGGTTTTCTTTTAGAGTGGCAATGCTATTTGTCCAGAAGGGGGAGCTCTCAGTCCGCACGCGGCGGAGCAAAGCAGACAGTCTAGTGTCTTAACTGCTGCTTGGAAATTGTCTGACAGGAAAATATCAACACAAACCATGCGATTTGCCGCTGGAGCACGCTGGACCTCATCTGCTTAAAAAGATGCACGGATATAGTCATCACAGTTCATAATTTAATAAACTGCTAAAAAACCCACACATTTTCATTTTAGCGACTTTGGTCTCACAACTAAATTCACATTGCTACAAAGACATTTGAATTTTGCACTAATATGTCATGAGCACTGCACCCATTGCAAATTAATGAGTCTCTGAATAGCACTGTGCATTTGTCATTTGAATTTATGCTAATGCAATGAGGTCTCCTGGTGATGCTGATAGTCCATAGCAGCTGCTCGAACCACAGAATGTACCGGCACTTCCCTTCTACTTCATATCGTTACCTCTTTTCTTGGCTTTCCTGGCCTGTCACTTAGGCGGCAGTCTTGTAGCTGGTTATTGATAGGGCTGCTAATTATCTTTGACTTTACACTATTGGCCTGACCCCTAACACTAAGCAGAAGTAATGGATCAGTGCTGAGAGAATTATGTACATCACACAGTGACAGCTTCAGACCAGCAGGTCAGAAGGAGTTCACTGAGAACCAGTGGTATTTACAAAGGCTAGTTGGTATGGAAATTGGTAATATTTTTCAGTGATATTGTGTAATTTATATCAATAGGTCAACCTCAGGAAGTGACTGTAATTTTTGGAATCGTAATGAGCCGCATTTGTATGTGTGTGCAGAAAGACAGGGTGGTCTTTTAAAATTTTTCCTATTGAATCTACTCTATATCAATTAAGAAAATGGTCACAGCAATACTTCTGGGTTATCCAGGTGTTTGAGTCTTCATTATGGCTGTACAATTTGCCTGTTGGTCAAAGAGATATGGTGACACAACTGGACTTAGTGGAGGGATTATTGGCATAGGAGGCATGTGTATGGGAGGGAGATGCATAAATAACCATTTTTGTGGGACTCAAGTCAGGGAATAAAGGTTCCCAGTGTCAGTTATTTTCTTTCCCCAAGTCTTAATTGTGAAATTTCATTTTTATCTTAAACTAGTGTTTCCACTTGCCCTGCTTCTAGAATGAAGAATAAAAGTATGCAAAGTTTATTCTAATAGATTCAGGAAACTAGATTTGGTGTTTAGAAATGTCAGGGAAAAATTAAGCAGAAAGCGAAAACCTAAAAACAAAAGTAGACATTGGATTATGCACCTCTAAAACTGTTACTGAAATTAAGAAATGTTCTTTTTTTCCTGGGACAATGAAAAGCTTGAGAACATTTTTTTTTCAAATTAAAAACCATTTTTCTTTTCAAGGGACAAACAAATGCACACCCTGGTTAAGTCTTTGACTTGTTAGCATTCATTTCCTAAACTGTAAAAGAAGCCATGTTAAGAGTCAATTCCTCAATTATCTCCAGGGGAAAAAAGAATTCCAACGTAGATATATAATTATACATATACAATTATTTGTTAAGTGATAACAGGACTTCCTGAGTATAGAAGAAAAAGTGACCTATTAATCTCAAATAATGCCCAAGAGCAAGAAGGGTCTTTTCTTATGAGACTAATAAAAGAAAGAGAATTTTTACCCTGACCCTACAGCCTAGTAAGCTGCTCAGAGCACAAGCCCCGGAAGATGCAAACATTTCTCTTTCTCTCTACCTGTTGGCACCAACCTAAGGGGTAAAGGGCCACTTTTGAAAAAGAGACCTGACTGAGAAGGCAGAACAGAGACTCTTTACTACAAGCGCCTCCGTTTTCTGTCAAGGCGGGGAGGCGTTTTCACTCTTCTTGGAAAAACTTTGAAATGTAAACTGTTTCGATTGATGGCTCCTTCTGGCCCTGGCAACTCTTTTTGGTAGCTGGTGCTCTTTCTGTAATACTTGTTAAAAACGTCTCCGAAGCAAAGATGTTGTTTTTTATGTGATTTTTTTTTTAAGTCAGCACATGTGTGAGTACAGACAGGCTCTCATCTTGCACGGCGGAGACTGGCAGGTGAACACCTACTCCTGTTGCCCTTATTCATTTGCAATACTTTATAAGATTAGTCTCTTTGAAAGCTGTTTTCAGTCTAAACTGTCAATCCTCTTCGAATGTGGTCCCTTTCCCTGGGAATGACTTAGAACTTGTGAGAATGCTGTGGCCTGAAAGTCCCTTTCTTAGCCCAGAGACATTTCCGTGAGTCTCTGATACCCTATCTTCTACAACAAGGCTGCCTGGGGGCAACTAAAAAACTAGACACACATCTAAGGAATCATATGTTTTAAAACAGTCTTTATATATACAACTTCCACCACCATCCACATGATTGTAATCGTTTGATCTATCTTGTGTTGGAAATTCTAGTTTTGGCCAATCATTTATGAATTACTGTGGGTATATGGTTTTGTACATTCTTGTAACATTCTTAAACTACATCCATGTAGAAAGAATTTAGATGGTGAAATCAATCAATCTGCTTAAGCCCATTGATTTAGACAGTGAAATTGGTCAAACTACATTCACCAGTGAGTGTGAAAAATACCCATTTTAGTTTAAATGTTGACTGCTTATATTGATTTACTGAACTTATCATGGCTGTCCATTATTTCTCTAGCCTGTGCTGTATTGAGTCAGGTTCATGAGTTACATATTCTTATTTGTTGGAGACTTATTTTCCTTTGTCTGATCATCCTGGATGCAGTATCCTATTCTCTGTTTCACTGCTTTTGCTCTTCTGAAAGATTGTGCCCCCTTGCACACATAATGAAGAGGAAAGCCCTGTGCCCTGTTTCATGGTGGATCCACCCTCTCCCCCACTGTTTTGCACTCTTGAGTTTTCCCACTTGCCAAACACTTTACCCACCAACAGCACATTCTGAGGCAGCGAGGCAGTGAGGGTACAAATAAATAGAGATTTGATCTGCAAGTGTTAAGGCTGGTAACTAAGTGTATGATCTCAAGGGGAAGAGCCATGCTGGCTGTAGTCCTCTTCAGCCAAATGGCTGTTCAGGTGCTCAGAGATGCCTCTTCCCTCCATTCTCTCTCTTTCTCCCTCTTTCTTTCACACACACACACACACACACACACACACAATGTATACTGTATATGCACACACATATATATAAATATATATACATGTTACCTCATACACATGAGGGTAGACTGAAATTATCATTCTCTGTTATTTTTAGTTTTTAAAATTACAGGTAAGCAAGAAACATTTGTGGTATCAAAAAAATTTCTCAAACATATTTTAAAATCATTTACTGAAATACAGGTCAATTTAATCCCTCCTAAATCAACATGATAGATTTAATTTCCTTCTTATGGCACTAAAATTTTAACTAACAACTGGTTCTATTTCAAATCTTAGCATTCAAGTATATCTATACTTGGTGCATTATGATTCCTAAGCAGCACATACAAATCCTGCATCATAAGTCCTTGCCTTCAAGGCACTATTAATTGAGTATAAAAAAACTTATACATAAACAATGTAATATAAATATAAAAAGTATAAACAATATAAGATTATTCTTTTGTATTGAAGTGAAAAGTGCTAGTAACATTTCTTCAGAACAATGTTCTTGATTTCTTACATGTAATTCTAATATTCTTTGTTTTCCAGAATATATGAAAAGAGTGCAAATAAGAAACTAAATGACAAAGTGGTTTGCAAGGTCGGTGCTTTCTTTGCTTTTCTGTCCCCCAGCCCCTCTTTTTTCTTCCCCTTGGTCCTACCTTAGAATGACACTGAGACCATATCCCCATTACTGTGGCCACTATTTGAGCCATGTGGAAACCAGACAAAGGATGAGGCCTCTTTACAGACCCAGGTGGAAGTTCTAGAATCATTGGCCTTTTTCAAAAAGCATCTAGTTTCATCCAGTAAATTCCTGCCCTTACAAAGCTTTCTTTATTATAGTGGCTTCAATTTGCTGAGGAGAATTATGGCAATTCACTCTCAGGAAAGCCTTAATATTATCATTTGTAAACATAAATTTATAAAAATTTATAAACAGATGATATCTCAGAAACCTTCTAAAGAAAAAATTCTCTTTTCTATTCTTCCAAATGATAGCATCAAGGAATTCCAATATTTTGATTACTCTGGGGTCCTAGAGACTAATGCATAGCAAAAGAAAAATTCCTAAAAGTATTGAAATCAAAATATGTTTGAGACTTGATTAAAAAATAGTGGAAAGAAAAAAACCCATTCAACTTGGTAAGATTTTTATTTTACGAATGAAAGATAAAGGTGTGGAGAAAGTGAAGGTTCCTATGGTCAGGATTCTCACCTGGCCCTGGATGGCTTGCTCAGTACACACCTGTGGGCAATACGTTATTATTGACTCTATATAAAGAGCTCCGCCCAGTGCTCTGGGCTGCACGGCTGCAGGAGAGCAGAGACTGGAGTGGTGGCAGCGCCGAGGACAGAGACTGAAACTGTTGTGGGGGTGGAGAGGCCCAGAGACAGAGACGGGCTTCCTGCATGCAGACTCGCTCTGAGTGGATAGGATTCTAGTGACTGACCTGCCACTGTGGGAATAAAGTTGGGTACAAGTCCTCTCATCTCAAGAATGTTCCACTGCCATTTTTTTTCAGTCTCACTGAATTCATAGTGAGCTTGGCCGGGTCTGAAACCCATTGGCAAGACAATTGTTGACGAAGGGAGGATTCACTGTAGACTGAAAAACGGGACAGGCTGCCCTCATTGGAGGGGTGCTTCAGCGGGCTGCCCATATGGACGCAGAGACCTTGGAGTGTCCCGCAGTGGACGTGTTGTCTTAGGTGGCTTACTTCCTAGAGAACTGACCCCCAACCCAGGACTGGGAAGAGGTGGAGGTGACACCTGAGGCAGTAAAGTTGGCTCTCAGCAAAATAGGGAATTCCTTAAAGAAGCAGAGTGCCCGTGACACCATGGGAACTGTGGGGAGTTTCTCACATTATTGAGAAAGGCGGTAAGGGAGAAAGATGCCCTCTGCAGGAAGCAGGAGAAGAGGCAGCATGAGAATGTGAGCTACGAGGTGCTGTTGAGGAGGTAAAAAATTTGTTGATGACTGAAATGGCGTCACTAAGAGGTGCTGTGGAAATGGTAAAGGATATCATGGTAGCCCAAGAAGTAGCGGCCTGAGAAGCAGCAGCCCGAGTGCAGCCTGCCAGGTGCCATGGGGCAGGTGAAGGATGTAGTGGAGCCGACAGCCCCAGAAATGTAGGAGTGGAGGTTTAATGAACAGGTGGGGGTGCCTGCCAGTGCCAGAGGCATCAGCCCCTGCTCGGTTGAAACCCCACCTGGTTGAAAGCTGCTGGAGACCCAGAAAGAAAATAAAGACCCCAGGAGAGGTGCAGTCCCGTCCCCAGGTCGTGGAGCACTCTATCCTCTGCTTCTATCCCCAGGCTCAAGCAATGAAAGCACAAAAGGAAGTACAGTCTGCTACTGGAAGGAAGAATTTAAAGGGCCCCTTGAAGGTCACAAGTACCCAGATGTGGGTTGGTTTGATAAAGGCAGGAGCAGACAGAGAGAAACTGGATAGAAAGTCAAACAGACTCTTATTGGAGCTGTGGCCACAACTGAAACCGGAGCAGCGGTTCTTGCCACTGAAGACGAAGCAGAAGCCAGAGACAAAGTGACAAGACCAGCCTGTGTGTCTGCAAGACTTCCTGCTGGAGAGACTGGAGAAGGTGGGTATTGTAAGGTCCACCCATGGTTCTTTAGGTTAACTCATCTGAGTAGAACTGGTTTGAATACAGCTGGATGACCACTTGGTGGCAATGGATCTCCTCAGGCTTTAGGGTTATTTGTATATTGTCATAGCCTCTGTTGTATTATTGTGGAATTTGGTTACAGTGTGCCAGCTTTCTCACACAGGGACCACTGAGGAAGATTGAGGGTGAATCCTGGAGAGGTGGAGGGTGGAGAAAATGAAGCTTCCTAATGGCATTATTCTTGCTTGGCCTTGGATGGCTTGCTCACTGCACACCTGTGGGCATTATGTTAAAGAGCTCTGCCCAGTGCTTTGGGCTGCATGGGTGCAGGAGAGCTGAGGCTGTAGTGGTGGCAGCGCCAAGGACAGAGACTGAGACGGCTGCGGGGGCGGAGGCCCAGAGGCAAAACCCGGCGTGCTGCAGCAGACTCACTCTGAGTGGAGAGGATTCTAGTGACTGACCTGCCACCGTGGGAATAAAGTTGGGAATAAACCCTTTTATCCCAAGAATGTTCCACTGTCATTTTTTTTGGTTTCACTGAATCCATAGTGAACTTGTCCAGAGCTGAAACCCTGGGGCAAGACAATAGGTTAAAAAAAAGACAATGTGTGTGTGAGAGAGAAACAAGGATGGAGAAAGGGAGAGTGAGAAAAATGAGAGAGGGATGTGGAAGGGTGTGTGGATGAGAGAAAGAGAGAGAAACTAAGAAAAAAATATTATTGTGGTAAGACCATGTAACATGAGATCTACCCACTTTAAGAAATTTTTAAATGTACAATACAGTATTCTTAACTAGTAGTATATGATGTACAGCAGAGCTCTAGAACTTAATTTCCATAAGTGAAACTACATACCAGTTGAATAACAACTCCCCATTTCCCCCTCTCCCCAGTTCCTGCAATCACCATTCCACACTGTTTTTACTCTTTAGTCTTAGACAAGAGGAGGATTCTGATACATGTGACACCATGGGTGAAGCTGGAGAACATTATGCAAAGTGAAATAAGCCAGTCATGGCAGGACAGCTACGACACGGTTCCAATGGTATGATGTATATAAAAGAGTCCAGCTCATAGAAATAGAGACTGAGAAATGTTTTAGGGAGTGGAGGAGAGTAGAAGTGGAAAAGGAAGTGTATAAATCACTTCTCTCCAGTGCTTTGATGAATCTCTGGTGTCATCTCCCAAATTCTTCAGCTTCTTTCTGCTGTAGACACTGGGATGCAAAACTAAAAAGACTCTTGACCTCCAAAAGCACAGAACAAATAAGTACCATCCCAATTATGCTAGATAGGAGCAGGGACAAATATTTTAAAACTCACAAGTGCATTGATAAGAGAAATTACTGAAGTGAGGAAATTTGAGACTCCCATCTAGCATTCATTTAGGATCACTTGAGAGAATTTTTACATCATAAATGAGAGAGGGAAACTATAATGCTGAGAACATTATTTGAACAATGTCTGCATAATATAATGATAGGGCATTTGTGGGGCCTGGTCCAGTTCCTGTGCGGACATTAGAGTAAATTTTGACCTTCTTCTTTGAAACCTAGAAATAGAGTGTCACATGTGAACTAAGGTCCTATTATAAGAGGATGCAGCGGATCCTGAAAATATGATCCGTGGCCCTTAATTTTTGATTAGGTCACTAACAAACTTCAAATTCACAAGCCTGCCATGTCCAAATGACGCACCATGGCCCCTCTGTGTTCCCTGGAGGGCCCAATCTGAGGGTATGGTCTCCACAAGGTTGGGCATAAAGGAAGTGCTTGCCAAGTGATTTAAAATATGATGATTGGCTTAGTAGGACTTGGTAGCTTAAAAAATCATAAACAGTATGGAAAAGATGTCTACATTTCTGCATCTTTCAAAATAAAAAAGAGCCTTCAGAAATCTTATCTGGCTCTATGAAAATAGACTTCACAGAAGATTCCTCCCCTTCCCCCTCCCACTCCCCACTTTAAATCAACTAATTAAGAAAGACTGTAACTAGAAGGGAAAGATTAACTCATTAACTTAATCATTGTCATACTTGTGAATATGGACTTGTACTAGAGTTAAGAGGTTAATGAATTCAAATATATTGTCAAAACTGCCTATGATTTTCAAAGAGGAGGGTTTTATTCTGTAGTTTATATGCTTAGAAGTTAGAACTCAGCTGTGATAAAGTTTGACATAAAAATAAATTACTGAACTTATGCAGAAAATGGTGAGTAGGAAAAGAATAAGAATTTCTCTATATCACTGTTACTGGTACCTTCACTGCCACTGTCACCAATACTGCCATCATCTTCACATCGATTTCTCTTTTTTCATCTGGGTGCTCGGAACTGATTTGCTTGGACATAGGCTGTGCAGGCATAGGGATGTTTGAGATCCCTAGAATTCAGTCTTGGGCCATCTCTTCTTACTGTGAATGTTTCGTTGCAATTGTATGACTAATATATGCTAAAAAGTTCTACAAATATGTCTCCAGCCCAGTTCCCTCTGAGTTCATTCCCTACCCTGTTACCCATCAAATACAGCAGCCCTGAGCTAGGTGCAGTGGATCCAGTGGTCAACAGAACAGACACAGCTCCTGTCCTGGCAGTGCTTACAGTGTGGGAAGATGCATTCAAGAAGTGACACACAAAAATCTAATTATGAATTGTGATTGATATTCAGTAAAGCACAGGAGGTGGTGAAAGATTATCACTTCTCATTTCGAGGTCTGATTTAGATCAGATTTAGATCCTTCTCTGAGGAAGTATCAATGCATTGGAACCTGAACAACAGCAGGCGTCGCCTGATGAAAGGTTGGGAGTAAGAGAATTAAAGACAAAGATAATAGTACATGCAAATGTCCTGAGGCAGGAAACATCTCAGCACTCTGAAGTGCCTACGGGATAGTGAGAGTGGGTGACATGAGAACCGAGAGGAAGACAGGAGAAGACTGTGCAGACACTTTGCTGACCACAGAACTTAGGATTTTACCAGAAATAGAAAACCATTGACAAATTTCAAGAAGGGTTGACATTATCAGAGTTTAATTTAAAGAAGATCACTATGGTTATTTGTGGAAAATATACTGGAGCTGGGGATATAGTGGAAATATGAGAACAAGGCTCTAGCTGATAGAGGATGGTGCCTCAGAAAAGAAGATGGAGATGGAGAGAAGGATATGGATTCAAGATATAACTTAAATTGATTAACAGATTATATATATCAAATAGATATTGAATTGATACATAGAACTGATAGAACAGATGCCTATTACTGTGTAGGGAAGAGTTTAGGAGAAAGTATCATTTGTCAGAGATTTCCCACCCCACTAACTACCCACAAAATTGATCTATAATACCATCCTTGGAGGAGAAATACTGTGCAGGACGCCATGTGGCACAACTCCATGGGGAACATCACAAAATTTTCTCATGCTTAGTGTCCCCTGGAGTTGTGTAATGCATTGGCCCTGGGCTGTGGAATATTGAATGAGCTTTGTTGCCTGTGAAATTGTAAAACGGGATGTTATTTGTGTTGAGGGCCCCTGTATAGGGATATGATCTCCTGAAGGGCTGGCTGGGGACTGGAAGGTACATTCTAACATGGGATTGTATCATTTTCTAGGAAGGGGGGCATCTGTTGGTATGTGGTCTACCTCAAGCAGGGAGGCATTTAACAATTCACTGTCCAAAGTGTTGCTGATATAAAATTTGTATGTCTAAAAGAATGATCTTCTACTACTTATGTACTAGAAGTAGCCCTATTATCATTAGTCAGATATTATATGTGTACCACAAATTCACCTCTCCACACCATACAAGATGATAGTAGATGGGTCATTAGCAAAAATGATTGTAAGTTGGGGATGGAATAGACATCAGAGGAAAGCTATCTGTAGTATAAGAAGGAGCCATCTGTCAGGGTAGGAGATTTGGAGTCCAAAGCTTCAGGCAATCATTTTCATATCCCAATTACACTCACTTGAGTATGTAAAATCTTTATGCAAGCTGCCCACACATCATCACAGACTGCTTTCACCTTGGAATTCTAGGTCAGGTGTCCCTAGTGTCCACATGGGCACAAGTGCAGCTCGTTCTTGCCACCTGTAAGAGACTTCCTCCTTTGCTAATAAGAAATTAGTCAATATAGAGAGAGTAAACTCAGAGTATTTGTCCCTCTCTTCCCCTTCCCTATGCCCTCAAAGTCTAAAGGGGATGCAGGTCTAGACATCCAAAAGCTGTTGTTTCTACTCCTTTGATTTCTGAGTTTAATAGGCCTCAGAGTAGAAAGCTAAGGAATCTTGGTTAGATCTTTAAAATTCAAAGTAATTCAAATCTTTGACTTTAGATCACAAAAATTCAAAGGAGAACAAAATGAGTATGTTATCTCATAGTTGCTCTATCAACTGCCTTCATTATTGCAGCAAATGCAGCAGTGAGTCTCCTGAATCCATCTTCTTTCCTCCATATCTGTATTGCCAGAGGTTTCCAGCTCCAGGCAAGTTCACTCTGGATTCAGTAAGACCAAATAATGACAATGGAATGTTGGGGGTAAAAGGGTTTACACTAAGTTTTATTCTCAGGTGGCATGTTAAATACTGGAATCCTTTCTGTATCCTGCAAGTCTGCAATCTGTCTCAGCCTCCCCACTGGGAGCACGGGAGAGCACTGAGTGGGGCTATTTATATAGCATCACAGACAATAATGGCTCATTGCCAACAGGTGTATAAGCCTGCACCTATGCAGTAGGCCACTTACATCATTACACATGCACAGTGGCCAAGAATATTAGGGTCAGGTGAGGATCCTGGCCATAAGAACTTCCATTTTCCTTACAATATCCATTGTCTAATAAAAGCAGCTGGAATGATTTTTCTTAAATGCATATTTGAGCATTTCATTCCCTTGCTTAAAATTCATCAGTGACTTTTTATTATCTTCAAATAAAATTCAAACTTACTGGCAATTCAGTCTTTGATGACAACTGATGCCTCCCAGCTACCTGCTTGTTTTCACTTCCCACCATTCCCGCTTCAGCTACACTAAAATGTAGATTCTTACATACACCTGCTCTTTTATAACTCTGTGACTTTTCAAAATATCTTTCTTCTTCCTGGCTCTCCCCTTCATCTTTTGAACTCCAAATTATTCTTTGATATGCAGATCTAATAATTACCTCTGATAAGCACAGAAGTAGCCCCTCTCCCTGATTCAGGCATCCTCTTCCCAGGTGGAGTTAAGGGCTTTCTCTTGCATTCTGTGCTTGACACTAACATATTACTTTACTGTATTATGTCTTTGGTTCACCTCTTTTATACACCTGTGTAGCTCAGGTATATAGGTGACTAGGAATGTGGGTGTCCCTAGTGTTCACATGTGCAGACCTACTAATCAAATGTGTGATGAGGCAAGTCTTGGTTTCCATATCTCTTACAGTGCTGTAGAGAAACTGGAGTCACTATTGCCAGGATGCTTGCCTGACCCACTGTGCATGTGCTTTGCTTTCTCATGCTTATGTAATACTTGGCCCTCTGTGCATATGCATGCCTACACATGTGCTAGTGATGAGCCTCTGTTGTCTATGCTAGTATAAAAGGGCAACCACTGTGCACTTGTGTGTGGATCCACGGATGTGGACGTTATTTCTTTTATTTTTTTATTTTTTATTTTGGTATCATTAATATACAATTACATGAGCAACATTGTGGTTACTAGATTCCCCCCATTATCAAGTCCCCACCACATACCCCATTACAGTCACTGTCCGTCAGTGTAGTAAGATGCTATAGAGTCACTACTTGTCTTCTCTGTGCTATACTGCCTTCCCCATGCCCCCCCTGCTACATTATGTGTGCTAATCGTAATGTCCCTTTACCCCCCTTGTCCCTCCCTTCCCATCCATCCTTCCCAGTCCCTTTCCCTTTGGTAACTGTTAGTCCATTCTTGGGTTCTGTGAGTCTGCTGCTGTTTTTTCCCTTCAGTTTTTTTCTTTGTTCTTATACTCCACAAATGAGTGAAATCATTTGATACTTGTCTTTCTCTGCCTGTCTTATTTCACTGAGCATCATACCCTCTAGCTCCATCCATGTTCTTGCAAATGGTAGGATTTGTTTTCTTCTTATGGCTGAATAATATTCCATTGTGTATATCTACCACATCTTTATCCATTCACCTACTGATGGACACTTAGGTTGCTTCTATTTCGTGGCTATTGTAAATAGTGCTGCGATAAACATAAGGGTGCATATGTCTTTTTGAGACTGGGATCCTACATTCTTAGGGTAAATTCCTAGGAGTGGAATTCCTGGGCCAAATGGTATTTCTATTTTTAGTTTTTTGAGGAACCTCCATACTGCTTTCCACAATGGTTGAACTAGTTTATGTTCCCACCAGCAGTGTAGTAGGGTTCCCCTTTCTCCGCATCCTCACCAGCATTTGTTGTTCCTAGTCTTTTCTATGTTGGCCATCCTAACTGGTGTGAGGTGATATCTCATTGTGGTTTTAATTTGCATTTCCCTGATAACTAGAGATGTGGAGCACCTTTTCATGTGCCTGTTGGCCATCTGAAATTATTGTCTGTTCATATCTTCTGCCCATTTTTTAATAGGGTTATTTGCTTTTGGGTGTTGAGGCATATTAGTTGTTTATATATTTTGGATGTTAACCCCTTGCCAGATATGTCATTTACAAATATATTCTCCCATACTGTAGGATGCCTTTTTGTTCTGCTGATAGTGTCCTTTGTTGTACAGAAGCTTTTTAGCATGATGTAGTCCCATTTGTTCATTTTTTATTTTGTTTCCCTTGCCTAAGGAGATATGTTCATGAAAAAGTTGCTCATGTTTATATTCAAGAGATTTTTGCCTATGTTTTCTTCTAAGAGTTTTATCGTTTCATGACTTACATTCAGGTCTTTGATCCATTTTGAGTTTACTTTTGTGTATGGGATTAGACAATAATCCAGTTTCATTCCCTTACATGTACCTGTCCAGTTTTGCCAACACCAGCTGTTGAAGAGGCTGTCATTTCCCCATTGTATATCCATGGCTCCTTTATCATATATTAATTGACCATATATGTCTGGGTTTATATCTGGGCTTTCTAGTCTGTTCCATTGGTCTGTGGGTCTGTTCTTGTGCCAGTACCAAATTATCTTGATTACTGTGGCTTTGTAGTAGAGCTTGAAGTCAGGGAGCATAATTCCCCCTGTGGACGTGATTTCAGTGCTTGACCTGATGCCACAAGAATAAAGCTTTGTATGAACCCTCTTTCCAATGTTCCATTATCATTTTTTTGGTCTCGCTGAATCCAGAGTGAACCTGCCAGGACCTGAACTCCTCGCTACAGATGGATTATATATCAAGTAAGATGCATAACTGTGCCTCATGCAAGTAGTGTCTTTCATCCATAGTTTCTAATGAGGTGTGTATCACTTACTAGATACTCAGTAAACATTGTTTGATTGAATAAATAAGTATATACCAAGGAAAGCTAGGTTATATAAAATCTTGAGGATAACTTGAATTTCTTATAGAAAACTGTCTGAGGTTCAAAACAGTTTAGATACTGAGCCATTTTCACATTGTCTTGTCAAGGATATGAGTATGGAAACCTCTGCATTTCATAATTGCCACTTGATTTGCAGGGTTAGGAAACAAAACCTGTAAGTATTTATTTAATTAAAATTTTTGGCAGAATTCTAATATACCATAAATTATGAGTGATATAAAGAAAACTTCTGGCAAATATTTTTTGAGTTACATGGGATAAGGATGTGTCCACTAGATTATGGGGTTCATATCATGAATTCCCAAATATCCAATTTCTCTATGGAGTTTGTTAATTATTTTTTTCTGTGAATCAGCTAATATGTGAAAGTTTGAAGGCTGTTTTTTTTCTTTAGCTCTCTATGTGTATTAATGACCATTAGCATACCAAATTAGGTTGTATTTAGAACTCGATTAAAATTTAGACTAAATATAATAAAATCAAATTTAGAAAAAATTTTTATTATCTATAGGTATTCTTTGTTATAACCACTATAAGTAAGTCTTGGTTATACACACCAAAACAGCAGGTTAGAGGTGTGAACAATCCTGTGTTTCTATTACTGAAATTTGTAATAGGCTTTGTGTTATCACTTGAATAGTAAGTAGAAGTATTTGGACGTAGAAAAGAATTTGAGCCAAACAATAAAGATACACTAAACCACAGCCAGGTCTGCAAGTGTACAGAGGTGTGCGTCATGACTGGCATTGAAATTAGGCATTTAGGCTCTGAGGGTTGGAAAGGGTGTTAGAGATTGTTAAGTCCAAATTTCCACATACTGGATGATTCTCTTTGAGCCTTGTCCCACAAGTTGTTATCTAGTGTCTTTTTGATTGTTTCCAGTTTCAGACACCTTGATTTAATGAGCCTTCAAATAGCTTTAGTGAGTTTTTTTAACCTCTTTTGAGTAAAACACTATTTTCCTGTAATTTCCTTGTTTTAATTGTTCTCTGTGAATGTGTTCTGAAAATAATTTTACTTAATGAAAAGTCACTTAAAATAATACTTTATATCAAAGATGGTTATTTTATAGAACATTTCTTCTAGAAATTCTGAAATTTCTAGGATAAAAATCATGACCTCTGTGATAGAAAAAAATAGATTCTTCTGAAAGTTTTGTTCACACTTCTTTTTTGGGAGAGAATTTTTTTTCCTCTTAACAAAGCAAAGAATTAGGCTATTTGAGTGTGAAAGTATAGGCCCCAGGATGTGGCCTGGATGGTGAGGGCTCACTGGCTCTGCATGAGAAAATGATTTTTCAAGGGCTTCCTAAAAGGAAGAGGATAATGGGCAAGTGAGGGAAGAAACCAGTAGCTATAAAGCAAGTGGGGAGAGGGTGACAAGGTGGCCAGAGGCCAGAGCCTAATGCAAAAATATGGCCTATGGAAAAAAATCAGTGTGGTGGGATGGCAAATGTATTTTTAACAGTAGGGATGTCTGGAATACATTTTTAATTTTTTGGTTTGTGTGATGCTCTCATGTATGCCTTCTGTCTTTACAAACATTACACTTAATCTTGTAGTTAAAATATACTTCATATACTACCTTTTATTCATTAGTGCCTTTTATTATTGGTACTCAGGGGAGAATTGATGGAAAAGGAGCCGTATCTCAGAATTGGGTCAGTTGGATGGGCAGGAGAGGAATAATGCAGCAGAGAACCGTGAAGATACTTGGGGGGTGGAGTTGACACTGGATTTTCTATTCACCATATTGTGATGTGAGATTAATTAAAAAAATAGATTAAGTGTAGGGGATATTAACCCAAGAAAGGTAGAAGAGTTGAGGACACCCAGGCGATTAAATACACGGTCTCACTTCACAAAACTTGAATCTTACGGTTGCAGTGGGGCACTCTGAATGTGTCTCGTTAGGTTCAGGTGTGAAGTGGAGGGATTATCTGGCCCTCCTTTGCTGTTAACGTTTTCTCTATTATTTGAATGGAAGCACTGCTTGTATTCTGTCAATGTAACTCTTGAAAATTGGTCTCTAGAACTGAACCTAACACCCTGGACCTTTCTTTTCTTTTTTAACAGAGACAAAGTAGAGTGGATGGTTGTTTCCCCTATTTTGGACTATAATATTTTAAAATAATATAAAAGCATATTTGAAGATACAATCTAAGTATTGCACTTTCTTTTTACTCATGGCCTCATCTCTTGCATAGATGCAAATCGTAGTTGCCCAAATTGTGATCCCCCTTGATTTGTGGTTCTAACTAAAGAAGTCCTGTGATGTAGGGGTAAATACACTAAACTTGGAGATGGAAGATCCTGCCTTGAATATTAGCTCTGCTAATCATAACTATACAAATACATAAAATGTCATATATTCTGAGTCTGAATTTTCTTACCTATAAAATTTGAATAAAAATGATTTTTCTATCTCCTTTACAGAATTGTGGTTATTGTCAAATGCCATGATATGAAAGCATCGTATAAACTCAAATACCACATAAAATAGGAATGATATCATTTTAAATGTCTATTTAAATTTTCTTTAAGAAATAGTGAGGCATAAGGAATAATAAAAGCATATTAGAGATGCTTTTGAAATCTCTTGTTTATAAAACAACCAGTTGGGAGAAATGGCGGTGGTATCTTTTGGTTTGTTGGTGAAATCATTATTTTGCTTATAACTTTGTAACACTCTCTGGTTGAATGAACCATGCAGATGACTGTGTTAATTCACATCATCAATCAACTAAATTCTTTAGATAAATTGCATGTGCTTTAAAAAATTGGTAACTATGCTGTACAATTTATTGCTTTAGTAAAGTAGCTACTCAAAGTGCTGGGTAACATTCTTTTCTGTGGAGGTCCAATAATCATTAGCCAAAATTAAGAAAAAAAAAACCCAAACCTCCAAGCCCAAGTACTTTATTTTCTAGTGAGAGACATAAGTATAAATTTTACAAGTTATACAAAAATACAATTTTATATCAATTAAGAAATGGAGACCCTGAAGGGAAAGAGAAAAGGGAAGAGTGTAGGAACAGAATCTTTCATTGTGCTTTGACTCCTTATATTTCTTTGCTCTACATCCTAAGCCCTGCCTTTCCAATCTGAAGGCTTAGAAAAGCATATTTCTCCTACTCAGCAGGTATTGAAACTCATGACTGTTGTCTGGCCAAGAAAATATATCTCTTTTTTGGCCACTGTGCTATAGGCAGAGGCCAGGCCTCTGCCTCTCCCCCTAGCCCTAGCCCTTGGAGGCTGAGATGCTCTCAGTACCATGGTGGGAATGTAGGATCCAGCACCTGCTTCAGTCATCTTTCTCCTGGCCAGTTAAATACTGTTGCTTCGGCCCGGCTCCTGTCCTTCTCACACCCAATCTTAACTTCTCAAACGGATACTTAGAACATACCTGTCCCTTTTCTGAGACTCTCACAGTGCAGTGTTATACATGATGTATGGACATCAATCATACAACTAAATTTTGGACATTTGCACTACTGGATGAGTGCTTATCAGTCAAGAAAGGGATGTTAGGTAGGCAATTAATAAGGAAGCTTGCCAGTGGCTTAATGAAATGAGGTTCATGATTGGTTTCAGTTTATTGTCTGGTTCCCCCTCACCAGTCTAATTAAAGCACAGATTTGAGAGCTAGTGGGGAGAATTGAACATTATCCTGATTAATTTTCATGCTGGTAAGACCTTGAACTGATTTCTTACCTTTTCTGGGCTTTAAAGTTCATAGTAATTTGGCATGCACAAAACAACTGCCTAAATGGTGAGACATTTTCCCGAGAGACTAAAGCCTCTAGAAAACCCAATGGATGGCGTTTCACATCTTGTAACCTGGAGTGAACTTCAGATGGTGCCACCAGTTGGAGGGCTTACCTACCTTAGCTGGGCCAGAAAACCAGTGAATGGCCAGGCTAGCACAGTAACGACTTAGTGACTGCTGCCGATTGCCTCACCCAGGCTGCTCGTGTTAAAGCAACTCCTCTGGAAACAGGTCAGATTCTTCTGTGTCTCTTAGGGTATCGAGAATTTTATAGTGTATGTTTATATTTGTGTAATCAGCACATTTTCTAATTAAGTGGGAATTAGTGTGTTTTACTAAGTATAGTTAAAGTTATTGTCTTTAAACACCAAAGTAGACTATAAAATGTAACTTCCAAAATTGTGTATTATAATAATAATAAATAAGATGGTGCTCACTATGTGTAAACACCGCTTTAATTGCTTAACCTATATTAGTTCATTTAATCCTCACTGCTCTATGAGATTTTCTCTTATTAACCTCAGTTTACATTTCAGGATATTAAGGCAAAAAGAGGTTAAGTGATCTGCCTAAATTATATAAAAACTCAAGGCTATACAAATATCCCACCTTTTTTTTTTCCTGGAAGAGTCTGGTATAACAAAATTCAACAGAACTCTATGTGGACTGATGTTTATAGGTGTTTGTGTAGGAGGAGACAAAAAAAATCAGGAGATGGGTGACCAATTTAGAGACTCATTGAAATGAGACTTAGTTAACAAAAAAGAAGATGGGAAGACTCAGATGACAATATAGAAAGTGTAGGAATGTTGGAAAATTGTTGGAAAATACACTGACTATATCTCTTGGAATTTTATGGTGATTGTTGATAGATAAAGCAGTGAGTAAAGAGGGAAAATGAAATAACTTGAGGAAAAGCAAGAAAGGTCAATTCAGGGAACTTGTGTGGATAGAGTACAGACCTGATGCTGACCCATCTGTGAGTTGTTCAAAGAAGACAACTTTGATATTTGATAGAAGAATTGATTGAAATCCTGACTTACAAAGACTGTGTTACTTATGACCAAAGAGATGTTATATAAGTGATTCTGTTCTTGTTGAGGTTTGGGGAAAAAGAGGACAAACTGTTGAGGACCTTACCTAAGCTATGAGATACATGTACAGCAGTCAGTGACTGTATGCATTAAGACTAGCTGCAAACATCTGAATCCAAAGGAATTATCTAAGACTGGGGAAGTGATCAACTGGATGCAAGGACAATATTTTCTTTTAAAATGCCAGCATTTAAAAATGCTTACAAGAATTTGATGAGCTACAGTGGATAGATTTTTCCTTCTGAGCTCAGTCCTCTCCCAGGCAAAGTTCTCTTTTTACAATATATATTTGGTAATGCCACCTCTACTTTCCTGAAATAAACCTCACAGATAATATAAAATCAATAATGCTACAACTTTGATATAAGTGAAAAATAAATGAAAAGAATAGTATTAAAATAGTACTTATTTTCATATGTAAATATTCTGACAAAGTGATGTTAGAAGACATAATGAGGTAGTTAGGTGTGTGCCTCTGTTTACAAGTTCCTGTGAATCCGAGGGTACAAGTGCAAACTGTCCAGTTGTGTTATACCAGCAGATCAAATACCATGAGTGCTGTTGATATCGGTGATGTGATTTTTCCAAAATAATCAATAACTGTAGGTATATTTTCAAACAAAAGAAAATACAGTTTTCGCTTATTTTCCATAGTAGTTGTATTCCTCAAACATCATGGATATCAAAACTGCATAAAGTGAGAAGTTTCCAAAAGCCTTTAAGAAAGTTAGCAACTAGGATTAAAGATGGTGGCATGAGAGGTGAGACACAAACCTTCTCCTAAAACCACATATAATATGAAAATATAATTAATACAACTAATCCTGAAAGACCAACAGGAAAGAAGGCTGCACAAGACTGCATATACATGGAGGAAAGAACAGGCCTCATGGAACAGGGTAACGTGCCAAAGCCATGACCTGGCAGGACCCAAGCCCTTCCCCCACCCCAGCTCACTGGTTAGAGGAAGAGAAACAGAGTGGGGAGGGTGTGAAGGCCTGGGACTGCTGAACACCTAGCCCTAGAGATCTGCTGTGGGAGCACGAACCTACATTGCATGGTGCTCTGGTGATTAGTGCGGTTGGAAAGCTAAGACAGGCAGAATACCTGGAAAGACTGAGATTCCAGCTGTTTGTGGAAAACAGGAATCGATATCCAACTGATCTTGTTGGGCAGTCTGAGAGACTTCCTAAAAGCAAGAGGGCTGCTAAAGGGGCAAGAACTGCACAGAGCTTACTGCTCAGGAGAAAGGACAGGTAAACAAAATTGTCTGGTGCACTCAGCCCAGCAGGTTGGGAACTTTCATGATCTTCAGGTGCTCCATTCCCCTGGCTGGTTACACAGCTCCAAGGCCCCACACCATGATATGCAGCTGTACCTTCCTCCCGGCCAGTCCGATCCTGGCTTGCAAACCAGCAAACCCTGCCCTGGTATCAGACCAGCCAGAGGGAAGCCCCATCTACAGCAGCTAAAAATGCAAAGCTTAGAGGCTTACACCTGTGTGTTTGGCCCACTGGTTCTGGCAGTGGAGACAGGCATAGCAACCGGGAAATAGGAAACAGCTCTTTCCTTCCCCCAGGCACCAGCACCACTCCCCTGTAACCCCTGAGATTGCTCTAGAGGCTGAGCAGCTCTAGAGAGCAGAGCTTCTGGGCACTAGAGGGTGCCACATACAACTATGAAATGTTAGAGGAATCTAGTTCAAAGCAAAATCTCAACAACACCAGAAAGAGGGTCCACTGAGACTGATCTAATGTCTTCCTGAAAGATATTTCAAATAAAAATCACAAACATGCTCCTGGAGGTACAGCAAAATATTCAAGAACTCAGGAACAAATTTAGGATGGAGATCCAATCATTGAGGAACACAATGGAGAGTATTAAAAGCACATTTAATATGGTGGAGGGGACAATAAATGAAATAGAAATTAGAGAAGAGGAATATAAAGAAGCTGAGGCATAGAGAGAAAAAAGGATCTCTAGGAATGAAAGAATGCTGAGAGAACTGAGTGACCAATCCAAAAGGAAAAATATTTGTATTAGGGGTACCAGAAGAAGAAGAGAAAGAAAAAGGGATAGAAAGTGTCTTTGAAGAAGTAATTGCTGAAAACTTCCCCAATCTGGGGAAGGAGATAGTCTCTCAGGCCATGGAGGTGCACAGATCTTTCAACATAAGGAACCCAAGGAGGACAACACCAAGACGTATAATAATTAAAATGGCAAAGATCAAGGATAAGGACAGACTACTAAAGCAGCCAGAGAGAGAAATAAGATCACATCAAAGGAAAGCCCATCAGGCTATCAGACTTCTCAGCAGAAACTTTACAGGCCAGAAGGGAGTGGTATGATATATCTAATGCAATAAAGCAGAATGGCCTTGAATGAAGAATACTCTACCCAGCAAGATTATCATTTAAATTTGAAGGAGGGATTAAACAATTTTCAGATAAGCAAAAGCTGAGAGAATTTACCTTCCACAAACCATCTGTACAGTGTATTTTGGAGGGACTGCTATAGATGGAAGTGTTCCTAAGGTTAAATAGCTGTCAACAGAAGTAATAAAAAGGAATGCACAGAGTACAGAATATGATACCTAATATATAAAGAATGCAGGGGGAAGAAAAGGAGGGGAAAAAAAGAGAACTTTTAGGTGGTGTTTGTAATAGCATAATAAGTGAGTTAACTTAGACTATTAGACAGTAAGGAAGTTACCCTTGAACCTTTGTTATCCTCTAATCTAAAGCCTGCAGTGGCAATAAGTGCATACCTATCAATAATCACCCTAAATGTAAATGGTCTGAATGCACCAATCAAAAGACATAGAATCACTGAGTGGATAAAAAAGCAAGACCCAACTATATGCTGCCTACAAGAGACTCACTTCAAATCCAAAGACATACACAGATTAAAAGTGAAGGGATGGAAAAAGATATTTCATGCAACTAATAAGGAGGAAAAAGCAGGTGTTTCAATACTTGTATCAGACAAAATAGACTTTAAAGCAAGAAAGTAAGAAGAGACAAAGAAGGACATTACATAATATAAAGGGGTCAATCCAACAAGAGGATATAACCATTACAAATACCTATGCACCCAACACAGGAGTACTTATATATGTGAAACAAATACTAGCAGAATTAAAAGGGGAAATAGAATGCAATGCATTCATTCTAGGAAACTTCAACACTCCACTCACTCCAAAGGACAGATCAACCAGACAGAAAATAAGCAAGGAGACAGAGGCATTAAACAACACATTAGAACACATAGACCTAACAGACATCTACAGAACTCTACACCCAAAAGCAGCAGGATACACAATATTCTCAAGTGCACATGGAACATTTTCAAGAATAGGTCATATACTATATGGCCACAGAAAAAGCCTCTGTAAATTCAAAAACATTGAAATTGTACCAAACAGCTTCTCAGACCACAAAGGTATGAAACTAGAAATAAATTATGCAAAGAAAACAAAAAAAAAAAGCCTCTGTAAATTCAAAAACATTGAAATTGTACCAAACAGCTTCTCAGACCACAAAGGTATGAAACTAGAAATAAATTATGCAAAGAAAACAAAAAATCCCACAAACACATGGAGGCTTCATAACCTGCTCCTAAGTAACCAATGGGTCAATGACCAAATAAAAACAGAGATCAAGCAATATATGGAGACAAATGACAACAATAACTCAACACCATAAACTCTGTGGGATGCAGTGAAAGCTGTGCTAAGAGGGAAGTACATTGAAATACAGGCCTACCTCAGGAAAGAAGAACCATCCCATATGAATAGTCTAAACTCATAATTAATGAAACTAGAGAAAGAAGAAAATATGAGGCCCAAAGTCAGTAGTGGAGGGACATAATAAAGATTAGAGTAGAAATAAATAAAATTGTGAAGAATAAAACAATAGAATCAGTGAAATCAGGAGCTGGTTCTTTGAGAAAATAAACAAAATAGATAACCCCCTAGCCAGATATATCAAGAAAAAAGAGAGTCTACACACAAAAACAGAATAAAAATGAGAACAGAAAAATCACTATGGACACCACAAAAATACAAAGAATTATTAGTGAATACTATAAAAGATTATGCTAAAAACTGGATAACCTAGAAGAAATGGACAACTTTCTAGAAAATACAACCTTCTAAGGCTGACCCAGAAAGAAACAGAAAATCTAAACAGACCAATTACTAGCAACAAAATTGAATTGGTAATAAAAAACTACCTAAGAACAAAACCCCTGGACCACATGGCTTCACTGCTGAATTTTATCAAACATTTAGTGAAGACCTAATACCCCTTCTCCTTAAAGTTTTCCAAAAAGTAGCAGAAGAGGGAATACTTCCAAACTGATTATATGAGGTCAGCATCACCCTAATACTAGAACCAGGCAAAGACACCACAAAAAAGAAAATTACAGACCAATATCCCTGATGAACATAGATGCAAAAATACTCAACAAAATATAAGCAAACTGAATTCAATAATGTATCAAAAAGATCATCCATCATGATCAAGTAGGGTTTATTCCAGGGGTGCAAGTATGGTACAATATTCAAAAATCCATCAACACATCCACCACATCAATAAAAAGAAGGCCATAAACCACATGAACATCTCCATAGATGCTGAAAAAGCATTTGACAAAATTCAACATCCATTCATGATAAAAACTGTCAACAAAATGGATATAGAGGGCAAGTACCTCAACATAATAAGGGCCATATATGACAAACCCACAGCCCACATCATACTTAACACTGAGAAGCTGAAAGCCTTTCCTTTAAGATCGGGAACAAGACAAGGATGCCCACTCTCCCCACTTTTGTTCAACATTGTTCTGGAGGTCCTTGCCACAGCAATCAGACAACACAAGGAAATAAAAGGCATCCACATTGGTAAGGAAGAAGTTAAACTGTCCCTGTTTGTAGATGACATAATATTGTACATAAAAAACCCCTAAAGAATCCACTCCAAAACTGCTAGATCTAATATCTGAATTCAGCAAAATTGCAGGATACAAAATTAATACACAGAAATCTGTTGCATTCCTATACACTAATGATGAGCTAGCAGAAAGAGAAGTCAGGAAAACAATTCCTTTCACAATTGCATCAAAAAAGAATAAAATACCCAGGAATAAACCTGATGAAGGAAGTGAAAGATCTATACTCTGAAAACTATAAGACACGCATGAGAGAAATTAAAGAAGATACCAATAAATGGGAACACATCCCATGCTCATGAATAGGAAGAATATTGTTAAAATGGCCATCCTGCCTAAAGCAATCTACAGATTCAATGTAATACCTATCAAAATACCAAGAGCATTCTTCAATAAACTAGAGCAAATAGTTGTAAAATTCATATGGAACTGCAAAAACCTCTGAATAGCCAAAGCAATCCTGAGAAGGAAGAATAAAGTTGTGGATATTGTGCTCCCTGACTTCAAGCTCTACTACAAAGCCACAGTAATCCAGATAATTTGGAACTGGCACAAGAACAGACCCATGGACCAATGGAACATACTCAAGAGCCCAGATATAAACCCAAGCATATATGGTCAATTAATATATGATAAAGGATCCACAGACATACAATGGAGAAATGACAGCCTCTTTAATAGCTGGTGTTGGCAAAACTGGACAGCTTCTACATGTAAGAGAATGAAACTGGGTTATTTTCTACCTCCATACACAAAAGTAAACTCAAAATGAATCAAAGACCTGACTGTAAGTCATGAAACCATAAAACTCTTAGAAGACAACATAGGCAAAAATCTGAATATAAACATGAGCAACTTTTTTCTGAATGCATCTCCTTGAGGAAGGGAAACATAAGTAAAAATGAACAGATGGGACTACATCATGCTAAAAAGCTTCTGTACAGCAAAGGAACCATCAGCAGAGCAAAAAGCCATCCTAGAGTATGGGAGAATATATTTGTAAATGACATATATGACAAGGGGTTAACATCCAAAATATATAAAGAACTCACATGTCTCAACAGCAAATAACCCAATTAAAAAATGGTTGAGGATATGAACAGACAATTCTCCAAAGAAGAAATTCAGATGACTGACAGGCACATGAAAAGATTCTCCACATCACTAATTATCAGAGAAATGCAAATTAAAACCACAAGGAGATATCACCTCACACCAGTTAGGATGGCTAGTATCAAAAAGACTAAGAACAGCAAATGCTAGCAAAGACGTGGAGAAAGGGGTACCCTCCTACACTCCTGATGGGAATGTAAGCTAGTTTAACCATTGTGGAAAGCAATATGGAGGTTCCTCAAAAAACTAAAAATAGAAATACCATTTGACCCTGGAATTCCACTCCTAGGTATTTTCCCAAAGAAAACAACTTCTCAGATTCAAAAAGACATATGCACCCCTATGTTTATTGCAGCACTATTTAGAATAAGCAATATATGGAAGCAACCTAAGTGTCCATCAGTAGATGAATGGATAAAGAAGAGGTGGTACATATACACAATGGAATATTATTCAGCCATAAGAAAGAAGCAAATCCTACCATTTGCAACAATATGGATGGAACAACATGGATATTATGCTCCATGAAATAAGCGAGGTAGAAAAAGACAAGTACCAAATGATTTCCCTCATCTGTGGAGTATAACAACAAAGCAAAACTGAAGGAACAAAACAGCAACAGACTCACAGACTTCAAGAAGGGACTAGCAGTTACCAAAGGGAGGGAGAAGGGAAGTGAGGGATATTATGATTGGCACACATGGTGTGGGGGGTATTATGGGGAAGACAGTGTAGCAAGAGAAGGCAAATGTGACTCTCTGGCTTCTTACTACACTGTTGGGCAGTCACTGGAATGGGGTATTGGGGTACACAATAACACAGGTGAATATTGTAACCACATTTTTTGTCATGTGAAATCTTCATTAGAGTGTATATCAATAATACCTTAATAAAAAAGCTGCATAAAGCATGTTTTGTATTTATATGTAAAGGGAACTTAAATTGTAGGCTCATGTTTGTTGTCTAATTGAATGTCTGGTAGGTTATTCTCAAGTCAAAAGAGATGTTGAATAATTTCTTGTGGTGAAAGGTGCCTAGCATCCTGGGCCCCATCCAGTACATGCTATAGCACCCTCCATCATTGTGGCAACAAAGTAATTAAGTGCCTGATCCAATCTTGGGCACTCATAGTTTTTAATCTGCAATCATATAAAGATCAGGCTCTGATGTCAGTAGTGCCTAAGGATGATCAGAAGACCATTTTTAGCTTGTCAGCCCTCGCATAGGCTACGTGGAAGCAAAACAACAAAATATCCCAAACCTGAATGGCTTGAAACAATAATATGTTATTTTTCACAGTTCAGTTGTTTGGTTTGGCAATTAATTTCTGTGAATGCCAATTAAGCCTCCCCAGTCATTGTGACAGTCCAAAATATCCCCATACATTTTCAAATTTCTTTCTGGCAAAGTTCTGTTTAGATATCTCCAAATTTCAGTTTAGATATCATTTTGTCAAGGAGACATTTCCTGAGTCCACATCCTATGATGAAGTTCCCTTGTCGTGCTCCCATAGCGTTCGTTTCCTAACACCACATTTTTAATTGCTCTGATATTTTCACTTGTCACACTCTGATTTCTGTGAGGGTGGGTCCTGTGTTTTGTTCATCGTTGTATCCTGGTTACTTTGTCTCAGATATTTAAAAAGTTTGTTTTTGTATTATCTTGCATTGAATTGATTGGAAATTCAATTTGTGGGTCAATTGCCAAAAAAAATGTGACCTAATTGTTTTAGAAAATGTTGGTGGAGTATTTAAAATGTCATTGTTTCAATTTAACTTGAGAGATTTACCCTTGAATATGAAATGACAACTTTTGACCAATGGAAAAATATCCATACCATATAACATACTTCCCCCCTTCCATGAAATGTCACATGATTATATTCTCTGCTATTCTGCTGGTGGAAACCTACCTAGAATCTTCTTTGGACATGCATCCTTACCCATCTGGATTATTAACTACTTCCTGTCTTATATTTATTGGGTACACATTCTGAATCTTGAACTTGGTTTCAATCTTTAGCTACTTGTACTAAAACCCTGGATATCTTTTCTTCCTAGGATTTATCCTCAGTTTTGAATAACCCTTCAGTCTCATTATAGCTTGCTCATTCCTTAATAGCTGATTGTTGGCCCTACTCTCATCCTGTCACTCATAGTCTATACCTGATCTTCATGGATGTGAGTCTCGGTCTTCATCTATGCATCTGACCCTGTGTTTTGTCCTGAGTCCTGGGAGGACCTGTGGCATCCACAAAATTGGTTGAAGGAATGAATTTAGAACATATCTCTTCATACTTCCATTTTCCCACTGTGGGCTCTCCAGGCAAATGATATTAGTTTATTCACATTAATAATATTTTAAAATACTTCCTTATCACCAATTTCTCGGCCATTTCCTGATTCTAGAATGATCAACTTTGGAAAAAAATCTGACCCTAGTTAATACAAAATCTTTTTTTCTCTGTTTGCTAGATTCAGATTACAGAGGCTTTATTGTTCTAGTATGTTAGTTTAACCACTGCAGTCTTGTTGAACTAAGAGTGGAGGTCTCCTTCTGAAAAACAGGGGTTGGTTTAGATTATTTCTAGAGTCCCTTACAAATGCAATCTTAGAAATTCTGAAATTCATCTTACCTTACTTCTTTGTGTGCACCCCATAAAAACTCTCTGAATTGTGGGTTTCTCTCTGCCTCTACTTGGTGCAGTAGTAATTTTTAGATAAGAAACTGGAACCTGGGAGGGTGAGGTGGGATGTGAGTAGGTAATTATTTTATTTGCATGCCGCCTTACACATATGCTTAATCAGCCTTGTAGTTTGAATAAGTAGTAGAAGAAATGCTATGTATTTTAGCTATTTTGAGACATTGAAAACATAGTGTCTTTTTTCAAAATTGGCCACGTCTTTTTTGATTTTCTTCCCACTCTGAACACAAAACAGGTGCACCAGCAATAGTTGGCACAAAGTGAAAAAGTTTTTGCATTAAAGATTGATCATTTCTTGTAGCTTACTTTATCTTAGTCATCAATGTTGATTCAGAGATATTAAGTATGGTAATAACATGAAGCCAAATCAGTCAAGATTTGGCCAGCGCTAACCAGGGTTTGCTTTAACTGTAGGAGGAACTTGCAAAAGGCAATATTGATTATGTCTGGGATATGCCAATTATAATTTGACATTCTGATTTCTGCTTTTTGTTTAACTTAGAAGCAGATTCTGCTTTGCTTTATTTGTGAAAGACAACTGGATGAGTGAACATTACTACATGCAACAAGACTAGCAATTTATCTGAAACTAGAGGCAGAGAGAAAATACTATCTACCTTTTGCTCGTTCTGACTCAAAATGAGCAGAGGTGAGGAATATCACTGAACAGTATCATCTAGGTAAAAAGAAGGATGAGAAGTGTAAGAAACCTAGTGATACTTGGCATGGAAATTAAAACAATATAATTAAGTACTTGGAAGGTTTCAAATATGATATATAAAGTGAGGATAAAAGTGAAGGGATTAGTTACCATGAAAAAATAATTGGGAAGTAAAAGGATGCAGGGTGAGCTGATATATAGAAGATGGGTATTTTAAAGACAAAAGTTGCCACTTTATGATCAGTACACTGTATAATCCTCAACAGAAATTAATTCTGTCTGCGGTAACTGCGGTTTAATATGCACAACAGGATGTTAAAGTGGGACTCTTCCACTCTTAGTTTTGATTGAGACATGAAGATATTGGGGCTACAATCAAGAATGAGTTAAGAAAATGACCCTTCCTCTGAGAATCAGAAAGATGACTCTGAAACCCATGCTGAAGACCAAGAAAGAAGGGAAAGCGCAAAATTTTGTAAGGAGAGATTTTTGGAGAGAACTATGAGTAGGCATTACCCCTCCTCCACATGGGAATGATTGGAATCTTGCAAGAGAGATTCAGCTCAGAGAACTAGATGTGTGTCCTTCACAACTGGGAACAGAATGGACCTATGTCTGTTTCACAACCTAAATTAAAGCAGCCTTTAGGGGAAAAGAACTATATCTGGGGAGTTTCTGTATATGCCTCTGTGAGGGGGCCAATAATGCATAAATTGTAGCCATGGGGAAAATTCAGTAGGAACATTAGCCTGAAGTCATTTAAACATGGGGTTATGTAAAAGAAGATGATGTATCAGGGTGAGGGGGCCCCAGGGTAAGGGGTCTGGGGTACACCAGCGAAGTCAGAAGCCATGGGAGGACCAGGAGCAGCCACAGCCATAGGAGAGGCACTGCCTTGGTCAGGCGGGTCACATTTGCGATGCTCAGCGTGAAGGTCTCCAAATATCTGCAAAGGCTCCTAGGAGACAAAGTCTGCCAGGCCTGAAGGATGTGGCACCTTTTCATGACAGTACAGTCAAGGAAGAACTTTTCTCTCTCTTTTATCTCTCCTCCCTCCCACTACACATTTGACCCTGGAAAGCAAGAAACAGCAGCTACTGAGTGAGGGAGAAGGAGAAGAAGTGAGGGAAAGAGAAAACAAACAGACCACATATTATTCCTGAAGGCAGGTGGCCCATCTGCAGCCAGAGTTCACTGGAGAGCAATGGGGAAGGTCTTACTTGTGAAAGACATTTGAAGGGTTAATTAATATTGGATGCAATATTGTATTTTCTGGATGAGGGGTTAATGTGACCAACAAAAGACTAGAAACTTATGGGTCCAATCCAGTGACAATGGTAAAACTTACCTCTGTAATCATGTTTAAAAGGACAGATGAAGACAGAAATCGTAGAGATAACTTTTGATTATGTGCCATGAGTACGTTTACAAAGTACTGGCTCTAGAGGAAAAAGCATAGGTCCTCTCCTAAAGGAGTTGTGCCTTTGAACTAAGAGATCATGTACTTCAGAATTTGTTTTAAAATCTCTGATCTGCTATTTCTTAGCTATAACCTGAAACAATTTGCTTAACTTCTCTGAACCTCATCTGTAAAATGGAGCTTATAATACTAACCTTGAAGATTTGTGACGATCCATAGTTCCATAGTTATGCTCAGAAAAATAGTTTTTCTTCACCTTTTGATTCCCCTTTCTAGATAGAATCAGTATTGATTGTTTAAAAACATATACTTCATGAAAGATGGGTGGTATTAGATGGTGTGGGGTATACAAAAACTCCAACAGGTCTTGGATAATGTTTATAGGTATATAACTCCACCCAAATTGCTTGAATTTGAAGAGCAGCAATATGATGAACATCATAAAATATGACAGTTAATGGGGATTATCAGAGTTACAGAGAAGAGATCACTGAGGTGGGTTATTAGAGATAGTTGTGGTGTGAGGTGGCAAATTCAGTTTATGGATAAAATCAGACTTAAACTGGATTTCATGGGATTATGGCCTAACACCCAAGTACAGGGAATAGAATTGTGAAGTATTTCCAGATAGAAAACAATAGCTTAAGCAAAAGTGGAAATAACTAGAACAACTAGGGATGGTGAACTGATATTTGTCATGGAGCAAAGGACTTGCATAAGCTTGGGAATCCCTTTATAGAAGAAGGAAAGAAGCCAGTTGATGAGAGATCTTTATGAATGTAACACTTTTGCTTGGCATGTATCAGTAGTCAAGGTGAAGACCTTGAAAGTTGAGGTGGAGAAAAAGGCATTGCTTGAGGAAAATTATGCAAGTTTACTTTATAGGATGGATTATCTAGGAAAGAGACTAGAAACAGTAAGACCATTTATAGATTATTGCAATAGCTGAAACATGTGGACCTAGAACTCAGGAAGTAATAGCTGTGAGAATGGAAAGAAAGATATGAAATATAATGACTGAAGAGTTGGGAGAGTTCAGAAAATATTTGCATTCTCCAAACACTACCCATGGAAAAGTCTCTAGACCAGCTCTATCCAATTGAATTTTCTGTGATGTTGGAAATGTTCTCTATACTGTCCAATACGGTAGCCGTATGCACATGCAGCTACTGATCACTTAAAATATGGCTAGTGAGACCGAGGAGTTGAATTTCAAATATTTTTTATGTTAATTATTTTAAATTTAAATTTAAATAACTCCATGAGGCTAATGGCTACTGTATTAGTGCAGCATCTCTTCCACAACAAATTGCCACAGCCACACTGAATTAGTAATTGGATATGATGAGTATTGCATTGACAGTATTGCCTCCCAGCTAGTGATTTGAGTTTGGAGCTAGTGATTTCTTTGGCAATTAATGCAATGATTTGAATATTTTATTACATTTTTCTCTGCTTTATGGAAATAGAGTGTGGATAAAATGAGAGTTCCTGTGGCCAGGATTCTCACCTGGTCCTGGTTGACTAGCTCACTACACACCTGTGGGCAATACATGGCTGCTGACTCTATAAAAAGAGCTCCACCTGGTGTTCTGGGTGCAACAAGGTGGCAGAGCTGCAAGGCTGCAGGAGAGCAGAGCAGAGCAGAGGCTAGAGTGGTGGCAGCGCTGAGGACAGAGGCCCAGAGGATGGCTGTGTGGAATGACTGTGCAGAGAGGCCCAGAGGATGGCTGTGTGGGACGACTGTGCAGAGAGGCCCGGAGGATGGCTGTGTGGGATGACTGTACAGAGAGGCCCAGAGGACGGCTGTGTGGACAGAGGGGCCCAGAGGCAGAGACTGGCTTGCTGCATGCAGACTCGCTCTGAGTGAATGGGATTCTAGTGACTGACCTGCTACCTGGAAATAAAGTTGGGTATAACCCTTTCACCCCAAGGACATTTTGCTGTCAATGTCTTTGGTCACACTGAATCCATAGCAAACTTGTCTGGGGCTGAAACCCATTGGCAAGACATAGAGAAATAAAAATGCTATTACCAGTCTTAATAAATGTGGGTCTCATAAATTAAGACACAGGTGGAAATCATGAAGTGCCCTGAATATGGTAAAACTTCTGTTTGACCTGTGAAGTCAATTGTGGAGATTTTTTTCTGAGACTAAAATGTTCCAATTCTTCAAATTCATGAAAAGAAGTACAAGAATGACTGTTCTTTGGTTCTAGTTTCCAGTTGTTGACAAGGAGCCACAAAACTGTAAACCCATCCGAAATAATCTTGCTCTTATCCATGCTTCTGAGAGCCTCCCATTTACTAAACTCCATACTGAAAGTCAACCAATCAGACACAGCTGAGTAGTGTCTCTCTGAACATGTCTCCTATTTTAGTAGGTGAGTGATGCCCTCCACTTATATGACTGGATGTGTTTGGTAGGGAAAAAATGACCAAGAGGTTATCTGAAAACCTGACTTTGTCTGTTTGCCTCCCAATTCTCATCCCCCTCCTGGGGAGGTTCAAAAGAACATGTTAAAAGATGAATAGAATGACTAATTACAACTAAAACTTATAAGGTAATAAATATTAAATGTCCTTCTTCTGTCTCCTCTGTCTCTTGTGGTTCCTCCAGTACCCACTGAGAATGGGCTGAGCTTACATAAGAGCCAAGAGAATTCTCTGCCTTCAAAGAAGAAATTGTTAAAAATATTTCTTTTATTATGTAAGATACATAAATTTTATGTATATATATATAATTGGTCTCTGTTATATATAATTGATAGAATTGATCTCTGTATCTTTCTGTTATTTGTAATTCCTTATGAGAGATTCTGGAATGTCATTTCAGCCCTTTCTGCTGTAAGAATAGCACAGCCCCTGCTTGATGGAGAGTACCTCATTCATGAACAATGGTCTACATGAATACATAGGCATTATAGTTGTTCCCTCAGGGTTACAAAATTCCTGGACCTGCAGAGCTAGGAGTAGAAATCTGACATTTGGCACAATATAATACCATAAAATTAGGCCCAATTTAAAAACACGTAGCTAAAATTCATCTTAAGAATAAAAGAATGGGATTGCTAATGGGATTCTTATGAGGGACTAAAAGTGGGGCAAGTGGTATAAAGTAAAGGATACAAATCTTGACTGGGGAAGTTTCTCCTTCAAGACATGTCTCCCCATGAAATGTAATCTCAATATAATTAGCATTTGTGAGTAGATAATGATTACTTCTATGGGATCAAACTTTTAGCACACATGCAATAGAGAATAAGTAAAGTAAACCAGATACTATGAAGTGATGGTGTGCTGAAATCACCATATATTGGCTCACTAGAGCCAACAGTTACATTTTCAGGAATTTTGCTAGTGATTGACATCACATTGGTATTTGAACTCTGCCTTAATGGGAGTATTTTCACCATAGAAATTGACAGATTCTGTAAATCAAGGCTCCCTTTCACCCCCCATCCTGTCCTTTGTGTCCTTATGTTTAATTATATTTATCTTTGTTTGAAGATAGATTTTGGCACCAGATCTCATTTCTCATTTTAGCTTTTCTCATTACTGTAGTACATTGATTCCCTCTCTGGCTGCACATAAGAATCACCTAGAGCTTAAAAACAAACAAAATAATCCTGATGCCTGGCCCCTATCCCAGCACAATTAACTCTGAGAGCAATTGAGAACCACTGCTCTGGAAGGTAAACTTTTAATGGGGTCAAGATAACTTTAATTTTGTTTCATCATTTAAGGAGTTAATTAATTTCTAAATTGATTGTTTTCCTAGCAATCACACTTTCATATGGTTCTCTTAAGTTTCTTTTTTTGTCTGTATGAAGTATTTTTGGTCAGATGACACCTACTGAATAAGCTGCTGTTTTGTCCAGGACATCAGTTTTACAAGTGTAAATCTGATAAGCAGTTGTGGTGCTGTTTTCCTTGGTATAAAAAAGAACCTACTGAGACATCAACACATCTGGGGAAAACATGCTTTTAATATTTAGGTTGTTATTATTCACTTTGAATAAAAAAAGCTATCAAACTTGACATGTATTTTTAAAAAATAGAAATGAATCCTTATGGGTAATAATGAATCTGATTTTAGAAAAAGCCACCAGCTAGGCAGAGAGCCTTAAGGAATTTTCCTCATTGCCATCTTATCACAGCAAAGGGCCCTTGAAGATATTAAAGTTTGACACTTGTCTCTTGACCTCACAGGAAATATAACTCCTGTTAAATAAGGTTGATTTCTTTTTTGCTTTTATTCTGCTGGTTTATGCAGCAGTTTGTTGATTAAAAAAAGAAATCCTCAAGACATGAGGTAAAATGAATGCCATGTTCTGGTGACTGGTATACCAAACTGGAGGCCAATTCACATGAGAAAAGTACTTGACAAAAATATTTCATCTAAGATATTTTCCAGCTGAGTTGCCTTCGCATTCTGTTCCCACCACATTCTCTGAATTGCACGGTGGAAAAGCTGAGACTTTTAACTTATGCTCTGCAAAGTACTGGGAACTTGGATAGAGAAACTGGTCATTTTTTTTATTGCTGTCTTTCTGCAAGGATTTAATTCTTTTTTATATTGTTTATGTAAGGGAGAACACATATAGGAAGAATTTCTTTCAAGAACTATAAATTAAGCCAGTTATATATTCCCATGCTGTATAACAATGTATCTTGTTATTATTGACACATTATATAGGTAAAATGATAATAGCCTTTGTAGGCCTAATTTGGCCTACATGTTGCAAGGGTTAATACAATATAGGAAGCCTCATATTGTATGTAAGAAAATGTTTATTAATGCCATATGTGCCAATCAATAGAGATCAATGTATTTTGTTGAAAGCACATTGCCTAAATTTTGGCTATCAATATTGATTATTTATTTCATGCCAACAGTGTGCTTGGGCCTCTACAGTAACATCGTTTCTTCCTTAACTGTTTACCATTAAAATTACATATTACTCAGCAGGACCCTGGAGGCGTGAAATGAGCATATTACTAGATTCTTCTGTGTTTATATTCTGTCTTCCTATTGAATTTAGAGCATGAGCCATTTGGCAATAGCCATGCTTAATCCTATCAACAGTTATAGAATAGTAAGTGAAGTAGATCCCTGCCAATTTACAAAAATCCATTAGGAGAGACAAAACAACTTCACCCAAGAGATTGTGTAGGATTTGAAGAAATCTGGGGAGTTTTGGAAAATAACCAACCTAGAAGATTTGTTGTTCATTCATGAAATATTTATTGACCACCAGTTTTGTGAAAGGCACTGTACTATAGAATATATATATATATACCCCTAAGAAACTCAGAGTCTAGTCAAGGAAATGAGATAACTACAAATACCATAAGGCAAGAAAGATCATGTAAAGTGTCAGGTTAAGATTTAAACTTACCCTTGGTTCTACTATAAACTAGTTGTGTGATAGTCGGCAGATCGTGTAGCCTTTCTGGGATTCAGTTTCCACATCTGTAAAATGAGAGTATGAACTACTTTGTCTTCAAGATCCTTTCCAGCCCTTAAATGAGCATTATTTAAAAAAGGACACATGTGTATGATGTAGATTTCAATGCACTGAAGACAGTCATTCATTAGTAAGAAATTCTTATTGAAATGCTGATAAAAACTGAGTGCATCAGTGAGAGCTAAAGAAGGCTGACACATGAGTAATCAGGAGATAATCCCTACCTGGGTTCTCTTTTTCCCTTTCCTGCAATGTTCTTTCCCCAGACTTTTGGGTGGCTCTCACCTCACCCCCAAGGTCTCTGCAAACAGGTCTCCTCTTCTGAGAAATCTTCCCTGACTAACCCATTCACAAAAGTCTCCTCACCCGCATCTTTCTATCATATACCTTGTATATTTTCTCTCACAGCTCTTATTACCTACCATTGCAGTATGTATTGGCTTATATAGTTTATTATCTGACTCTCCCTCTATGGTGCAAGCTCTATAATGAGAGAAATCTTATTTATGTGGTTTATTGCTGTTCACTAGCATCTGGAACAGTATCTGGCACATTGAAGTCACTTTATAAATATTTATTGACAGTCATTTATTATTATGACTCCAACTTTTGAACAATATACCTTTCTCTTTTTATACAATGTCTGTTTACTCTCAGAAGTATTGCACTAACTAACTAGTGTGCCAATTTGTGTTAGTCTTTGTAGAGGAGATTTGTTTTGTTTCCTCCCTTCCTTCCTCCTTCCATTTTATCATTCCTTCTTCCTTTCTTTGGAAATGTGGAAAGGAATTTTGAATTAAGTAGCAAAGCATGTGGAGCCTTTACTTGCTTTTTGCCTGAATATCAAACTGGAAACCTTTCTCATGAGTTTCCTCTTTATTTCCAAGCTGTATCCAAACAGACGTAAGAAACAATTCTTGCAGGTTGTTTTCCATATTGATTTTAGGACAACCTGAATGTACATGAAGACTAAATATATATATTTATATTTATTTTTAATATTAAAATTGGCTTTCTGAACTTTGTAAATTATTTGTGTCTGCTCAGGTCAAAAACAACAGATTGTATTTTTATTTTTGATTAATTCAAAAAAAGCATCAGTACAGTGAAAAGCTGAACTGTAGCTAAATTTGGGTCCCATCATGAATCATTAGAATACTTAGACAGTCACATTGTCACCAGCTACAAAGTCGAAGGGAGGAATTGCATAGGATGAGTTAACTCTTTAAGGACAATCTCCTTGGAATGCTGCAGGTGAAAAATAGTTTGTTATTTGGGGGAAAAAATGAAGTTAAATTGCTTACATCAAACTTCTCTTCCCTCCAAACAAAGGCTATAGAAGTGTGAACAAATAAAAGAAGTTTATTGGTTACTTATATGAATCTAAATGATAAATTTATAGCATAAGTTCAGATTATTTGAATGAAGTATGAAAAAAAGAGAAGCATAGTTTTTCATAAAGTCTGTTTCCAGCATAACTGACATTGATTTATAGCTTACATGTTTTATTACATCCAATCATATTTTTGCACTTTTATCAGTTATCACTAATATTACCAAATTTACTTCCAACTATGTAGATATAGTTTTAGACATAAACTTAGGTGATTGCATTTTGATTTTCTGAATTAATATAATTATAAGAGAAAGTACCTTAAACAGATTGGAATATCAGTTTTCATCTTTGGATATAGGCTTATTCCAACCCCTGGTACTGTACATATGTATTGCTGGTCCCTGTTCAAGAAAGAAGCCACGGACAAAAGCACTTCATGCAATTTGGTGCTGTTTGCTGCTGACCCACTAATGTTTTAATGTGGCTCCTGGCAATGAAAGATTTTGGTGGACTGTGTTCATACTACTACTGCTTGCTGTTAACATGAGCGAAAATGCAGGACTCCAATTTCAAATCATATGGGCTCCTTAATCTTCATAAGCACAGAGAAGTCAGTGAAAATATAATGCTTGTTTGCCACTAGATTTAAGCTTAGATTTCTGTCCTTTCCAAAGCTGTGCAAATTGGATATAAATCTAGGTAGTTAGGTTTATATAACCAAAGCAATTGTGTTTGTGCTGGGCGATGATTGCATTTTTAGTTCTGTTCACTTTAAAACTGACTCATGGCTCAATTATGAATGGGACTTTGGCCTAGAATTTACAAACAAAATTTTGGACCAGTGCCTCCTGGTTGTAGCAAAAGCAGATTTTATTAATTTTTGGACTATTGGTAAGTGCATAGGACTAAATAAAGCCTTCATTTCTCTAGTTAACAATATTAAGAATTTGTACTTGCTATGACTGAGACCAGCACAGCTAAACTTTGCTGAGTGTAGGCTGAGCCTAGGTTATTATCTGGCATGGCTTCAGATTCCTCTGTACCCATATGAGCTAGATTCATAAGTATCCCTTCTCAAGATATCTTGGTAGTCCTTACCAGATCCACCCTCTTGAGTTCCAAAACATCATATGTTTCAAAAGTAAAGTACCCAGTAGTAATTTAATAAAAATCCAAATTATGCAAATTCATGCTTGGGGTCTGTAAAAATGTATCTGGTTTATTGAAGAGTTTGATCTAAGTGGGTTATAAATATTTTAAAATCTGCCTTCAAGCATCCTGTCTGGGTTGTGGAGCCTGTAGATACGTCCTAGGCAAATAGCATAACTTTCTGGTCTGAGTCAGTCTAGTTCAGTTGAAATCTTAAATTCATTGACTGATTCTAATTATATCACCATCTCTCCTTCCAGGGCAGGGTTGGTCAGAAGTGAGGAAGGGAGTGAGGTTTCATTCTCACTCTAGCATGTTGGAAGGGAGGGTCTCACACTGTGTATCTTATATGTCTTCTGTTCTTCCTCATGCTGTTTTTTTTTTTTAGCTCCTCCAACATTTGAGGAGAGAGAAAGGAGGGCTGAGGGGAAAGGAGAAGTATCCTTTAACTGGTTTTCCTTTAGTTATTCTGCTTCTCTAACTTGTATATCAGTGGTCCCAGCATGGTAGGCATCTGAAGGCTCCTCTTTGGGCTTGTGTATGATTTCAAAGAGATCTGGGGAGGGCAGTGACCTCACTCTGTCTTCCCTGATCTGGGGGTGCAGGTTTGAATGATGGTCTCCCTCCTGAGTGGAATTCAGGTCAGGTAGCTCAGGCCTAGCTGTTCTCTGCAATGTTCATTTGACTCACAGAAAACTGGTGTGAACTTGCCAGCTGTTCTCACCCTACTATTCATCTCCCCAGCTCGCGTTTTCTCTCCTGAAATAGGCGCTGAGACAGATGAGCAAGTCTGCTGCCTCGGAAACTCTCATACTGAGCTGTGATATACCAGTTTGTGGCTCCATGTAGCCTTCTCTGAACTTCACAAGTGATTCTCTTGGATTCCTCCTCATCTGTCTGCTAGGGAGAGGCCCTCCTTTCCTTTCCCCATGAGGAGACTCTTTCCACACTATGAACTCTGAATTTCCCATGAGACTGACAATCCCAGTGAGTCGTCCTCCTTTGCCTGGCCATGGCTGAGATAGATGGCAGAAGCAGTGGTAGGAGGAAATAGTTAATTGGGTTGAGCCCCCTCAGTTGATTCTTAGTAAGTCTTCAGGAAAGTGTCTGTCCAGTCATTGATAAATCTCTTTAAAATCTGATGGCATTAAGTTCCTCCTTTTCCTTAGCTTTGAGCCCTAGTTGCTCATTTTGGGATTACAGGAAAACCCAACATCAGTTATAAACATCAATGAAGTCTCACTTTATGTTGAAAATTTGAAGCAATGGTTTTTGAATTAAAAAAAAAATTCTAACAATTCCACAATTCAAAACTGATGGGTCAAGTAGATCAAGTATGGAACCTGTATTTTCCTTATTTCTGCCTGGAGGTGACATGTAAGTATAAACATTAATACTCCTATCTTTTTAATATGTGAACTATGTGAGTATTTTCATTTATCCTGTACATAAAGTGTGACCAATGTGTACTTCTTAAGCATCATAAAAATGAAGGTACAATAGAAACAAGTTCTCTGCAATTAGATTCCAGTGAAATGAGAATTTCAAATAGAGTAATTCCCAGTTCTTATGGCTCTAAGGATTCTCTGGCTCTAGTTTCAAAATTAATGCTATTGCTAGTATGAATGGTACATACTTAGTCAAATATTAATTTAGGAGAAAATTTATTAGTTGTATTTGTTTACATTTAATTTTTGTCCATGTCATTTTAGTTTAGGTTTCTGAATAAAAACAGAGCAGTAATTTGACAAAGCAAGTTTAATGTACTTGAATGAGCTTTATAAGGGCAAAATTATATGGGGATTATTTCTTGCTCATGAGAAGAATATTTAAAGGAAGTAGTAAAATATTGTTGTGTAAGAAGGCTAGGCTAGGAAGTTGGTTTAAGAGGGAGAAAGGTGAATCAGTGATGTGTTGACCAGTGGTAGAAGGATGAGGGAAGGAAATAGAGCACACAAGACAGTCCAGGCCTATAGTCTGAGTGTGGGGGGAAAGTGGGAAGGGAATAGAATTCATGTAAATTATGACCGCTGACAGGGAATATATAAAAGGGCGTATGTGTTATTGAAAAGTGGAGAACATGAGAATGTCTTCACTGATAAGTTCCAGTCCCTGATAAATCTAATGTAGCACCATTATACATAGATTTAAATGTATATGTGTGTGTATATACATACATGGTATATACCACAAACATGCATACATGTATATGCATATATACATGTATAAGTATGTTCCTATATTTTATATTCTCGATCATACTAGGATTACACTAAAAGAACAGCATAACAAATGTGTACAGTTTAAAAAACAGTGTGAAGATTGTATTCTTTTGCTCTATCAGTGAGGGGATGTGGCTTCTTATCTTATGCTCCATATGCCTCACTTGTTCCCTGTTAACCAGGCCCCTTCCCATTCCTGTCTCCTAAGCAGTTTTTGCTCTTCCATCCTAGCTCTCTGTGATACTACAGTGGAGTGGAGCTGGGGTCAGTAAAGTATAGCCAGCCATCTCATCCTAATTCCCCTTCTGTTATGAAAAGGTTATTCTAGTTACAGCTTCAATTTCTTTCCACCTTACAACTATTCTGGGCCTCAGACATTCCTAGAGGCTTTTGTTCCTTTACATCTCCCTAGGAAAGGAAAACAATTATCTCTGACAATTGTACCACTTGAACCCGTGAGACAGCTCAGAGTCACATGGTCTCCCTGGAGGGCCTGGGGTTGGGGTGGGCCGTGAGGTTGGGTAGGACTGGAGTTTCATTTGCCTAGCACCTGACTATAGTGCTCACCTAAGGAAGGTTTGCAGAAGTTCAGTCAGTGTCCAAAGCACTGTGCCCCGGGCCTGACTGCGGTGGCAACTGTTTCAAAGTGCTCATGATAATCTTTATCACTGACTGTGGGCTGCATCACTCTGCCTCCAAGGAGGCCTGACCAGGTTATACAGGAATCTAGCCAGTACTCAGGTAAGGAAGCTGGTGAGAGAGACCCTGCTGCCAGGGTCCTGTTCCGACTGGACTGACATGGTCCCAGCAAAGCAAGGGTGGCGCTAGCCATGGGAAACGAGAGGGAAATATGGTCCGTGCTTGGGGGGGTTGCAGTTCAAAGGAAAGAGAAGAGTTGGAGAGCTCTCCCAGGAGCCTCTCACACCAAATTTAGTTCAGAAAGACTAGAGTTTTTAGATGTGACCTCTTGGCAGAGGAAGTGATGCCCCAACCACTGCCAAGCCTTGCTGGGGCAGCCATAGGGCCTGTGGGAGTGTGATCGCCAGCCTTTGCTGGGCAAGGCTAGGGAGGATAGGGGCCAAGTTTGCCCTTTGGTTTCGTTCCATTCAGGCCAGAGACATTTACTCAGAGGGCATTGTGGGTGTGTGTATGTGTGTGTGTTCTCATCATTTACATCTAACTGAAAAGAAAGGGTTTTAAGGCTTGTATGGGAGTTTTCTAATAACACATACAGTGTCTCCAAGGAGTTTAGGGGTAGGTGGAGCAGGTCTGTGGCACAGAACCTAGCAAAGATATGAGTTAACTCCTTTAAGACTGGGACTTAACGTCTTTAAACAAAAAGTGGGAGTGGATTCAGAGGCATCCTCTAGTGGCTCCTTTTTTTCTTTTTTAAGGATGGTTTATTCTTGCCTGAGAAATTTAAAAAAGTTCCAGAGGTTTGGGTCTGTGTTTTATTTATAGCCAATATCTACACTTTTATTCTGAAATGCTCTGGCTCAGAGCTTGGAAGGAGGAGGATTTACAGTAAAAAATGTACAGAAGTGAGAGCTATAAAAAAAACTCATGACAAAGGCACAAGTATTTGCATTTCATGTTTGTAAATGACTCATAAAGGATTGAAACTCTTTTTGGTATTTCCCCAAATGAAACTGAAGTTAAAAGGTTCTAATCAGGTCTGTCCTTAACTGCAGCCTTCAAAAATTTTGTAATGAATTCTTGGTTTTCCCTGAGAGATGGTAATATCTATTTGGATCAGTTGTAATGGAAGGGAAAAATTAGTTAATTCTCTCTATAGTGGGTGAAAATTGGAGGTTGCTGTAAGGACAAATGCACACGAGTGACATGCCAGGACTTCTTGCAGAGAGACTCATATACTTGGGTTCAGTGTTTGGCCTCAGGCCAAAGGCTGCAACTAACAGGAAAGTGTCAGCATCTCAATATAATTGCATGTCCCAGAGCCTATTATTGCACTAATAAAAATGCTTTTCAATAAATCTGAGAAAGGAATAGGAGAAAAAAAACACTAGGAAGAAAGGAATTGCCTGAAATATTTCATTATATTTAATAAAATTCTCATTAATAGAAAGAGTAGCTTTCTGCTAAATAAATGTTCTTTAATTTTATTTTTGATTAATTTGATTTGGGGGAAATGCAAGTAATATTTGTTTTTCAGTGTACTTTTTAAAGAGAAGAGCAAAAGGCAAGAAGGCATCATTGTAGGCAAATGTTTTCTCAAGGAGAGGGAAGGGCAGGAAGACCATGGCACTGGAAGCCCAGGGTTTAGCTGGTAATTATGTCACTGATGTACTGAGTAACCTTGGACAGATGACTTAACCTCTCTATCCCCATATGTAAAATGTTAATGTTTCATGCTTATATAAAAATCTCTGAACTAATAAGAACGTCAAAGGTATTTGACATGTGTACTATTATTTATAATAGTACAATAGCACATATGCATGCTCACTAACAATGATTATAAGAACACACAGTGGCATATCTGAGATAGTTTTCTCTTTTGACATGTTTTATATTAATAACGAATATTCAAAACACCCTTATGAAAAAGCCACCTGAGTGTCCTTATAGGAACAAGACCTAGTAATGCTAGTATATGAATGTAGTCTATAAGGCTTTTCTATTGTGCTTCCTATAAAACAAAGAAACACAAATGACAGGAATAATGGTAACTAAGTTTTGTTGCTCACTTACTGTGGACAATGTTCAGAATCATAAAGAAAAGGGAAAGAAAAGGAAAATTTTTTTGTATTATACTTCGACCACGAACCAGATGTTTATATACATTAGCTTTTTTCTTAATATTTAGCAAGATTTCTAGCACATAGTATGTGCTCAACAAATATTTGTTGGGTTAATGAATGCTTATTGTTCTTTTAAAAGTCTCAAGATAACATTATGAAACAAACCTTATGTTCATTGTTCAGAAGGAAGTAAAGTTGAAAATGTCCAAATATTTCAAATATTTGATTAAGAGCACACAATCAGCAATGGCGGAGCCAGAATAAATGCTGGTTTGTCTGACTTCTAAATGAATGTTCTTAATAACAAGACTTTGGTAGTATTTTGATTAATAGAAGATGCCATCCCAAAGTTTATCAACTATTAGGATGGCCTTATTGAGAAAGAAGTTGATATGATAAGACCACCCACTCACTTTGGACTCCAAGATCTGATTAGCACTTTACACTCAAGAGCTGTATCTGGAAGTGTGAGAGGAAGAGAGGTGCTGCCTGCCTTTCCCTGGGGGAGAAGCTCACTAGTGGGCGCGGCCCATGTGGGATCTCGTGGGCCACGACCGAGCCACAAGAGCATTTCTCACACAGTCCTGGATGTGAGATGCTGACGGGTGGAAGAGCAAGGAAGGCTGAGGTGCTATTGTGAGATGGGAAACAGGGAGGATAAGAGGGAAGAACAGCTGGTGAGTGGGACGCGGTCTGGGCAGATGCTGGAGGAAACCTTTTCTGTCCAGGCTACTTCGGTAAATGGCCAGGGGGAAGAAATGTTTTGTCTGTAACTACTAGAATTCTTCTTTGCCTGTGTGCTGGTTTTCACTAATTGTCTCTGTTCCCAATCCACTCTTCTGTGCCCTGCTTTGTACCACTGGAGCGAGAACCTATAAATATTTTTCCTTTAGCCAGCTGATCTAGTGTTAGTCTTTGTTGGTAGAAAAGCTGGAAGCAGGAGGAAGTTCTTCTTCTTTATCTTTTCAGTGTGTTTCTTTTTGCTCCCAGTCAGGCTGCCTGTCCTGCTACTTTTGCTAACACCGCAGGAGGTGGTTTCCTGGTGTGTTTCACCAGCACTCCAAAGCATGGCTTCCTGGCCAGTTTTACCAACAGCAGTAAACAGGAGGCTCCCTGGAGGGTCTCATCAGAATGCCACACAGCTTTCCAGAGAGTAATCCTGGGGACCCACAGGCCAACCTCCTCTTGGCACCCGACAGCCAGTTTCCTGCTGACCAGCCCTGACCAATGGCAGTCCAGCCAACTCCTCATCCATCCAAGAGCTGTAGCCACCCCTCCCTAATGAGGTTTGACTCTCAGTCTTGAGGACAGCTTTCTTGCAGAGTGAAGGCCTGTCAGAGGGCATCAGCTTGAAAGTGCCTGAAGCCTGCATAGAACTGGCTGCTGCAGTGGTGGTGAAGCCAGCAGAATGCGTAAACTTGAGAGGTGCTGGGTATAATTACAAAAATAAGAAATGGATAATAAAATTTTTTCCTTTTAAAGGGTATCGTAAAAATTCAGCTAAAATTTCAGGGTGAGAAAATTGAGTCAGAAATTTCAAAAATTCAAAACTGGTTGTTCTACAATTTGCTACCTTCATTTAAGATGTCTAGATCTAACAGGGTAAGGGTGGTGGGAGATCTGCCCTGTGTAGAATAGGCACGGAGCAGGGCAGTATGCACTGATGTTAAATTCTGGCATATTACTATAGGAATTTCCTAGAAGACATTGCATCTTACTGGGGCAGGAGGCCCACCAGTCCAAGAAATGACATCATCTTAGCCAAGGCCAAGAGGTCATAGACAGCTATGATGAGGAAGTGAGGACATTATCAGGAGCTCAGGAAATAGCAAAAGACAAGTTAGGTTGCTAACAGCTTAGGAAGCAGTTTAAAGCGAAGGCTGGAAACAAGTGTCCCAGGATTTTGCTATTCCTGGGGCTGTGGATGTGATTGGAGAAAGAAAACTGTGACTACAAGTGATTTTTGATATGGAATGGGGAGCTTACAGAGGAGTGGCAATGCCCTCTATTCTGTTGTCCTCTCCAGTAGGCATCTTCTGATCTCCCATCTGCTTTCCACCTTCCTTCTCAACTCGGTGGGAGAGGGGAGATGTCAACGTCTTCCTTACCTTTCCTTCAGCCACTTCCTGACCACCTGCCCATCACGTTCTCCTGTCTTCATCATCTGAGGCCCAGAGTATATTTTTCCTACAACTTGTTTTAACTTAACATTTCCATTTTCTACTCTGTGAGCCAAAATTACAAGGTTTGACAGTTATTTTGAAAATATTTATGCTTTTTGATTGGGAAAACTTCAAAAATATTTTTGAATCTTTATTTTTGAGATATATTTTTAAAAGATCTAGCATTTTTGAATTCCAGGAAGCTAGAATCATGGAGAAAGGATACACTTTTTTTTTTCAAAATGCTTAATTTTTCAAAATAAAATGAAGGTTAGGGTTGGAAGGAATTGGAAACAAATTTTGGAGATGGCAATAAGAACAAACTTTGAGAAATCAGGCTTTGTGTCAATGCCTTCATTTGATCTGCTTAGAAATGCTACCAGAAAGGCATTATCTTAGACTTTTAACTGAAGAACCTGAGTACAGAGAGGCAGAAGTAACATGCTCTAGGTCACACAGATCTGACTTTCCTAGACTCCTACATCCACAATAATTTTTTCCTTTCCTAAAATCCTGTTGTACATTTTATGTATAGCATGCTTTTGGCCATTCTGATATCCAGACCTATATCATCAAAATGTTTTTAGCTCAGTTCTTCGTTAGTTTAAAGACAAGGAATATTTCTTTAATATCACTAGATTAAAGACAAGGACTATTTCTTTAATATGCCTAGAGATGCTAAAAGGATGATGAGCTCTGTTGTGATACAGGGAGAAGAGGAAGATTTGGATTAATGCCGATTCTGTCACTTACCAGCTGGTGACTATAGGAAAATCACTGAGACTTTCTGTGTCTCAGCTTCATTATTTTATAAGGCAGGCATAATGTAACCTATTTGCAGGCTTTTAGGATGATTAAACAAGGTGTTGTAGCTCAGCAGTTCCGAAAGTGTGTTCTTTGGAACAGCAGACCCAAAAGGTACTCCTCTGCAAGAAAACTTCTTGCTTAAATTACTTTGCGAAGTATAATGTACTGCATAAGCCTTTGAATGAATCACTTTACAAATTAACACATTCAGGAATCTGCAAAGTTCAGCAAGAAAGAAGGCTGTTTACCTTTTTTAATGAAGTGTTTGTCATACATGTCTGTCCAACCATTTTTGTACTTAACAAATATAATAGAAGATACACTGCAAAACATAAATAACTTTGTGCCTCTGTCATGGTATTCAGATTTTAGGATTTGATCATTAGACTGCAAAGAATGTACGGATCAGATGGGAATTTATCCAAAAATGTTATTAAGTGAAAAAAAGTAAAATGCCAAAGATGCTCCCATTTGTGTTAAAATAAAGGATATATATTCTTGTATTATATTGAAATTTTGGAAAGGATGCAATAAAGTGAAAGGGAGTCATATGTATAGATATATTTACCCTTTTGTACCATTTCAGTTTTTTATTATAAGCAAGTGTTACTTGGTTAAAGAAATTGTTAAATATAATAAAGAGGACAAGCTAAAAATGTACCTTAATTTTTGATGATTTTTAACAGATTAGGAAGGCTTCCATAGTATTAAATCACTTGTTAATTATTTTATTTATAAAAAAGGAATTTTATGATCAGCAGGTCAGTTTCTTCATGTGTTATATGAGCTTGTCAGTGTGGTATCAGTTTTTTACCTTGTTATATGCATGCTTTAACAAAGATGCTAATCTCCCAACTCGGAAATTTACTTCCACATCTCTGACATGACAGAAACCCATACTAGAGATCCTTAGTAATATTGACTTGTAGAATTGTTTCCAGTTGATTCTTTAATCCATAATCAATTTACTATATAATGCTATCTTTGAGAATCTCAAAATGATTTGTGAAAATTTTAGTAGTTATATGAGATTTCATATTTCCTGGAAGTTAAAACTACATTTAGGCTAATAGACTCATTTAGAAAGGTCATACTGCATGACATCTTTTAGTTTCAAATCCAAAAGGTACAAAATGTTTTAAAATACATCCTATATATCAGTTTTTTACAAGGCAGAAGAGGTGGATTTGAATATGCAGTAATCGATAATATAAACAGGAAAGAAAGAAAGAGCTTCTGTTCCTATCCACAACATAAGGGAGGTAATTTGCAGTGTATTTCCAGTACATGAGGTACTTAAAGCACATTTGGCAACACTTAGCAGTAAATGGCTAATCGTTGTTATGTCTCTTGGTGCCCTACACACCCTCATCCATCCGGTGTTGGGGCATTAGAACAGTTCTGTGGCTATATCTGCTCTGTCAGTCTTGCCAGTCTTTGGATTTTTGAATTTTACCTTAAATCAACTCATCTGTTTATTTTTATTTTTTTAAAGTTGTTCCTTAGGCATAAATGGAAGCTATGGTTTCATCCCTAGTAGGGGGAAAAGAAATCAAGGTGGCTTCTTGTTTTACCAGTATCCATCCATCCATCCTCTGCCGAACCCCTGAACCATTCTCTGTTACTGATTTCCCAATGTGCTGCACCTTAAAATCTTTAGCTAGAAAATTCAGTTTCTTAAAGGAGTGGAATTCCCTGTTTGATGTCCATCTAAAAATAAAGTCAGAGGGAAAGAAAGGAGAAGAAGTTAAAATTAAGGTCAAAAGGAATGGTCTGAAGAACATCTCTTGTTCTCAGAAGTGACAGATTAGCATTAAACCAATTAATGGAGAAAGCAAAATAGCAATTTCTTCAGGGACCTTTTTAGTTTTCTGTCCTGTTCATTTTCTGATGCCTGAGAACTAGAAACAACAAATAATGTTTCTACAACCCCAAATCATCAATACCCCAAAATAATGTACTAAAAGCATGAGTGAGAACATCAGCTATCAGTTAGAATGTCTGTAGTGTTAGGAACAATCTACTCTTTATTCTCCACGTTGTAAACATTTGTTAAGCAATTATACATCTCTACAACATTAGGATGAATGCTGATTGGTGCTTAAACATTTTAGAAAATTATAAAGCAGAGATGAGGTAAAGATAATCTTTGCTGGTTTGTTTGACCATGTGTTAGGCACTATCTGAAATACTTTATGTACAATAACTCATTTAACCATCATATTAACCCAGTGACTTAGGTACTATGAATATTATTTCCAATTTGCATAAGGGAAATGAGGTATAGAAAGGTTAAGTAACTTGCCCACAGTCTCACATCTAGTGAGTGATCAGGATTGGGCCCAGAGAGTCTAGTTCTAGACCTAGGTTTTCCAATAAGAGAGGCTTTTCATAACCTCTTAACCATTATGTAATATAACACAATCCCTTGATGGATATAAAGAATTATAGACGTAAAGAAATACGATTTTCAGTAATATCTGCAAGTTTTGCTCACTGATTTTATGTATCCTATCATAGAATCTTAGAGAAGGAGAATTTAGCAGGAGTGGTAAAGAACTAATATTAAGTATTTGCTAAGTCCTGGGCTACTTACACCTTGAAGAGGTGGAGAGCATCTGTTTGGATGCTTTGATTGGCTGAGGGGTTAGCAAACTTTTGGTGTAAAGGGCTAGATAGTAAATGTTTTAGGTCTTGTGGGCCACATATCTGTTTCTTCCCATTCCCCTCCCTTACCCCTTCTTTTACTCCTATGTATTTTTTTAAAATGTAAAAATTATTCTTAGTTTGGAACAGTACAAACCAGATCTGGCTTTTAGGTCATGGTTTTCCTGCTCAGCCTCAAACATTAAGCTGAATTTGCTTGCTTATGTGTTTGAAGGTAGGATGAGCCTCAGAGGGCAGTTTATCAGCATTTTGGATCCACTCTGCTGAGACGCTCTGAGGCCCTCTTTGTACTGAGTTTGTCCTCAGCCTTCATCATATGAGATGACTATGCAGAACAACGAGGGTCCCATATTTCTATTCGTGTTTGAGGAGTGGTGAGGTGGGCAACAGAGGGCCTCTGCTGGTAAACACAAAGCCCAAATCCTGAGCGTCTCTCTGGTCAGACAGCTCTTAGCATTATGCTCAACCTAAACTGATTCCTGAGACCAGGAATTTTATAGCACCGATTGGCTTAGGTGTCAGTTGCATGAATTCTCAAGGATCATGTGGCAAGAGAGATGGAGTTATCTGTGGCTCCAACTCATTAGTCTGGAATGGTTCCGAGATTTTGCGTTTTTAATTAGTTCCCAGGTGATGTTGATAGCTTTTGGTCCATGGAAAACATTCTGAATAACAAGAATTATCAAAACCTAACCAGTATAGCTACTAAACAGTGGGGGATTGATAGGAAAAAATGTTGGGGTGATAATCACCCTACCCGAAAATTTCTTAGAATTGTATTTTCTGTAATGTTGAAAATAATGCATGTACAATGTGTGGGCAAGAATCAGGATATGAATAACAACTATCACCAAGGTTTTCCAATAAGAGAGGTTTTTCATAACAGAGAGGAAATTTAGAGCAACCAGGCTAATCCTGGAGGGAGGCCTGGCAGGACAGATGTGGGGGAGGAAGTCAGGAAGACAGAGAATTATCTGGACCATCTTATGTGATCATACTTTTACTTATGAATGCTTGTGAAAACTGAAATGAGGAAATATTCATGTGGTGTGAGGCAGAGGTAAAATATGAGGAAGCCAGATCCTCAAAGGCAAAGGACACCAATGGGTGTAATTGCCTCAGGGGTCATTGAAAGTCTTACAGGTACCAGCACAAAGGATGGGAGGATAATCACAGCCCAGGAAAGTCACTCAAGTTTTAACATCTCAGTTATAGGCAGTCTTTTATTAATCACCCTAGCAACATTGTGAGTTGGCTATTATTGTCATTGGTTTTAAAATGAGGAAACTGAAGTCAGAGATATTAAAGAATTTTCCCAGGGTTGTGAAAACTTATCATTAAGAAAGTAGACTAGGAATTTGAGTTCTAACTGGTCCAACTATAAAACCCATTCTCAGTTGATTACACTAATCATTTTCCCAAAAAATGGAGTGAAAAACACCAAAAAACTTTAAAAAATGGATATAGTAGGTGGGTGGCTTGAGAATTTCTATATAGAAGGGTTTGGGGGTGACAGACTATTTGTTGGTAAATTGTGGGTGGGGGCTTGTCCCGAGGCTGTGTTTACATAGCTAGCATACTAGTTTTACTTAGGTCCTATGTTTATTTGATACAGTTTTTGGGAGTCAGCTAAATGCCCTCCAACTTCCTTTTTCATGGTCTCCCTGTGTGGGGCCTCTCGTCATAAGAGAGACAAAACTGAGCTGCTTTCTTGCTGTCACTGAAGCATTTCTAAGGAACCTTCAAGGAAAACCGCTGAAGTATATACTTCGTGTCACTCCAAATTTTATGAGTGAGGAGTTGAAATCCAGAGATTTTAAAGTGAATTGTCCAGGCAAACACAGCAAGTTGGTGGCAGAGTGACTACAATGATTATCAAAGTACTTAGAGAGACCAATTTCTTCTATGTGTTTAAAGTACAGAAAGTTACAATCGCCTTAAGTGTTGAAGTATTTTGAAGTTCATGGAAAGCAAAATATTTTAGATTTAGAATTTGCTTTCTCCAGTGAAGCAGTATCAGATGAGGTATTTTAATGAGATGTATTTACAGAGTTTCTCTTGGTATAGTATAGTATAATTTTATTATTTATTTTTGTTTCATAATGTTTTTTGTTTCTTATATTATTATAGTTTCGAAGGTTTGATTAATGTTTTATGAGAGCAATGTTACTTCTCTTTAAATATCCAATTTTCTATAAGTAACTACATTCTTATAACCACCAGCCCATAAAGAGGCCATTTTGCGAGTAGAATGTGTATCTGAATTTAGATTAAAATTGATGACAGGTTAAAAGGAAATCACTTTATAAAAGAATGTTTTTTTCTTTTAAAGTTTTACTTTCTTTTAAAGTTTTTAACATATGTGTCTATGTTATTTGGTTTATAACTCTCAATTATATTGCTGTTAATTGCTAGTAGGGCCTTGTTTTAAAAAGTGCCTTTTAAAAAATATTGAAGAATAATTACATCTGAATTCAGTATTGACTCTGCCTTCTATTAGGCTTTTAGCCAAAATGTGACTCAATAGGGTGAATACAGTAGCTGGAGCAATCTAATAGCTTCACCCTTGGAAATCCTTTGGAGTGAAATGGTGACCACAAGGGCGAAGGGGCATCCCTTGACAACAGTGCCTTTCATGGCTGCAGACGGTCAAATAAAGGACAACACAAAATGTTACAGGCTAGATCTATAATTCTAATGGCTCAGCTGTTCAGCAGGAAGCATCATATACATAAAAACTTATGAGACTAAAATAAAAAGTATTCATGCTACCCCAAATCTTAGTTCCCTAGAAAGAAAAAAAAAAGACAAAAGACTGATTACAAGAAGGAGAGAGAGAGAGAGAGAGAGAGAGAGGGAGAGGACGGGAGGAAGAGAGGAGGCTGGGGGCTCCTATGGTGGGTTTGGACTTCTGTAATGCTGTTCAGAATCATCTATCTTTATCACGGTTTAATTTGTATCCTCGAGTTCTGTTGCTTCTTCCCCACAACTCATTGCCAAAGGAAGCACTGCACCCATTCTACTGACATTAAATGAAAAATCACATAAGATCTCCTCTAATACTTCTCCTGAAAAACATTCGTTTTTTTCATTTTTGAAGTAGGGATTCTTATTTTTCATAATTAGAAAAAAGTTACTCATCATTTCCTATTTTTTTTGTTTTTTTGTATGATGCCATTATAGCAGCTATAATAAATGAGAGAACCACCTTGCCAGTAAAAGGGTGTTTATTTATAAATTGTAAGTACTTTTTATTTGAAGACTTCAGGTCTTAAATATTTATTTATGTAAATCCCTAGTGAGGACAAGTATAGTAAGTTGGTTACATATGCTATAGATTGACAATTTAGGTATTATTTATATTTTTTAACTTCTTGACTTAGAGTTTCAAGTCTTATTTTCTGTGGAATCAAATATGACATATAATATAATCAAATATACGAGTGAAATAAAGAGTCATTACTTTAAAAGACATTTTCCAAGATCCAAGGCTGGATGTAGTAGTACCTAATGAGCTGTAGCATTTCTACTTATTCCGTATTTGTGCTGAATGGATCAGAATGGATCAGGGGATCAGAACATGCCAACAGAATATGCCACTTTGATATAAGAATCATTTTGAGTTGGATGCAATCAGGAAGCAGCAGACACATGAGGAACACTCTGCTCTCTTCCTTTCCACCTAAAAGCAGGGCATAAACTTCCCTTTGTACGTACCCCACCTCCTACCAGGAGGAGAAAAACCTTAAAACAAGAGGCAGAAAATGGGCATGAGATGAGTCACTGCACTAGTAGGGATGAGGATTTACTAATATGGGTAACTGTTGAACCACTCTGTTGTATACTTGAAACCAATAAAAGATTGTATATTGATACTTCAACAAAAAATAAATTGAAAAATGTATATGTAAGTCTTACTAACATAACTCTTATCCTCCATTAGTTTCCGCTCATATATATACCTTTCCATCGTTTACCACCCCTAGAAACCCAAATTGCTTTTCTTTTGTCTTATCACATCTCTATAGTTTATTGTCCTAACCTCTCTTTTGAGTTACTAATCACTGAGTTTACTTGTGTGTATGCTCATTATTTGTAAATAAAATGTTTTTTTCTCCTTTTAATCTGTCTTTTGTCAGTTTAATTCACAAGCCCTGACACTAAACCTAAGAGGGTAGAGGAAAAATTTTTTTCCCTCTTCTGTAATGCTTATCTAGAAAACTCAGATTTCTGTTACACAAGGAAATCTGTTGCCTATTTGTACTGCATAACTCTATGTGATCAGCCTGGCTAATGTAAAACTTAAGTTGTCATAAATTAGTCACTAAATATATAGCTTTAAATTAAAAACCAAAATAAAAGCTTAGTACTATATTTGGTTAATTTGAAGACCATATATTGGGAAAATTTTTTTTTTTTGCTATGTCAAGCTTTTTGTATGCCCTCTTTCCCCCTTACCCCAACTGGGAATTGGACACCTTGTTTATTATTTTCAATAATATAAATGAGAGCATTTACATCTAATGTGAAGGATGATGTGTAGATGAGTAGTTCGGAGATCTGGGTTCTGTTTGGTCCCTTCCAATGGATACAGGAATGGAGTAGTGTGTGGGTCTGGTGGTCAGGGACAGGATTGGTATCCAAGAATAGGGTGATGATAGTAGGGGGTGAAGTTCAAATGGGAGAAGCTGCCCATAGCCAGGGCATCTAGTCAGGAAAGTGAAATAGAGGAATATGGAGTAGGTGGAGAAGTCAGGAGTTCTAAGGGGCAGAATAGTGGACTAGATGAGTGGGAGGCAGGCTTGAAGAATGATGGAGAGAAAAAGTAGGCCTGTGGCTTGGACCAGCGTGCTGAGTTAACACAATGTTATAAGCCGGGGTGACACATGTTCATCTTGGTCTTATGCTCTGTGTGATTTTGGCCACATTTCCCTCTTCATGAACATTTATCATGTAAATTCAGCTTTCATCTCCGCAAAAGCAGATTACTAAACCTTTTTATAATTTCACTCAGTGACCAAGTTGATTTCGATAGAAGAAGGATTCCTTTTTCTTTCTAAATTCAATTTGAATCCTTGAGATAACTAGAAAGAGAGGAAACTCTGAGAAGACAGAAATTTAGCAGGCAAACACCAGGTCTAATATTGCTTAAAGGAAACTTCATGTTATTTTTGATTGTTTGCAGTAGTATTTCCCAAAATGCAACTGAAGGAATACTTGTACACAATAAAAGAGTACTCACTGGAACTATATAGAGTTTTTAGCTCAGGACTTCTCAATAAAACATTTTCAGCATTGAAAGAATTTATTTCTTGAGGTCATTCTCATCTTGAAGTTTAACAGAGCTATTAGAATCATATTACCTCAATATGGGTCCAAGGGAAGACAAATTATTTTTCAAATAATTTTGTTTCCCCTTTCCCCAGGTAATTAATTCTAGAAGAAAGCATCAGGAAGACTATGCAAGCAGTTAGTGGTGAAGTACTTGTCTTCTCCTGGGGTATGCGTCATTTCAGGTGAATTTGGGGAGGAGAGATTATTCTGTTCTGATTGGACATGTATAGAGCTTCAAAGGCTGTAACTCCTATGGTTCCCAAGGTCCCATTTCCTTGGACCAACTCATTTTCTTTCATTTTAGTTCAGTCACTGGAGATACTGGAAATTAGCACCTTGCCTCGGTTGCAGATTTCCTTTCCCATTCTGCTTCAGACACAGTCTTTGATTTTCATACTGATGGCTAAGAGGCAGGAATGAAAAAGAAATTGCTTTCTCTTCAAACTCACACTGCCAGTTGACTGACAAGTTGTCCTCTGCTTGGATATTTTCTTCTGAAGGGCCAAACCACTGTGAATGCCAAGAAAATTTTGCTCTGTGAAGTAACCCTGTTAACAAGAAGCTCTTCAAAGGTTTGTTTTTTCTTCTTTGTCCCTGAGAACAACAAAGTAACACCTACTGACGGAATACAATTGAGCATTTTTTTCTATTTAAAATATGATAAAATAAAGTCTTTTGTAGGCTTAATTTAGTTGAGTCTAAATATTGCCTATTGGTAAAAATTTAATCTACCAATGATAAATATGGGTTTATCAACCTGTCCAAGAAAATATAATCACATACTCAATACTACTTAAAAACAACCAAGTGTATTAGTGTGGAAGAAAAGTGAACCTTCTGCTTTCTCTTATTCCTTTAAGAAGTAAAGAATATCTTTAAAACCCTCTAACAGCTTTTCTTTTATTAGTCGCTGAAAGAAATCTCAACGAGAGGTGGATACTTTAAAAATAAAAGGAGCAACATGAAAAGGTGCTCATCTTTCTGAAACCTCTATTGTTCAGTAATGCCTAATGCTAGACATTAAAGGTTTGCATGTTCATCATCATATTTTATTGAAGTTGGTAATAATTTACTTATTATCTGCAATGGGTTTCTGAAAAATATTTCTCTTTCCATTAAGGATTTCATTTTCAGCATTTGCTTGTCAGTTAAATCCTCACATCATTAATGTAACTTCTCATCATAGGCAGAATTGAATATTCATGCCTAACTCAAATCACTGTTATTCTGGCCTCTTCTTTTTTTTTCCCCCCTGAAGTGTAGATTGTTAACCCATCACTTTACAGCTAAGATTGTTAAATTTCTTGAGACTGCTTTGGTTTGTCAGTCGAGCCTGAAAGTTACCTTTTGTCATTTTTCTATGGGTAGTAATTTCTGCTTTTAACCCTGACCAGGTCTGGGCATGCCATTTAACCTTTTGCTCTTTGTTAGCTACTTCACTAACGATTGGGTGCTGTTTCAGGCCCTGCAGCTGCGCTATTTCTGCCCTTCATACAGTGCCTTGCCTGCTTGTGTGCATGGCACAAAAACCCTTTAATGATGATCATGCTCTTAAATATCTGACCTTCACCCAAGGAATTTATTTCTTGTCTGAAAGACACTTGAAGGGTAGTTTTAGATGGTCAGCTTCAGATTAGGTGATCCCGCAAGCCCCTTCCAACCGTAAGATTCTAGGATTCTACTTGTCTTGTTGATTTATCTCACTTTAGGTGAATCAGCATTAATGAGGTTAGCCTTCAAATAAATTTTTTTGAGGTCAAGGACCACTTTTTCCTTAACATGTATTATTTCAGGATAGAGTTCGTCTTTCCGCTGTCCCCACATGTGCTGGTTCCTTGTACAAACCCACTGCCTTCTGAAGGCAGATTCAAACTGAGCTGGGGTGATAGGAAGAGACCTTTGGTGATGCACCACAAGGGAAAAGAGACAAATAACCTTTTTGTATAACAACTCCTAGGAGTTATGACATTCTAAGAACTGATAACCCTGGGCATTTTAAAAGTCTGGTTGTTGTGTACCTCCTTGATTCTAAATCATAATAATTGAAAGAAGCTTCTTTTCATCTCCTGCAGAAGGAAAAAAAAAACCAACAAACAAATATGCAAACCTTTTTAAAACTGGATGAACCACTGGCAACTAGTCCATAGTTGAACAGGAGGAAATGTGAAAGTAGGCTGAGGGGTAGGAATGGGTACTGGTGGGAAACGAATGGGTTTTAAGGAACTATAGGACCTGTCATGGGGGATACAGGGAAGAGGTTCTGGGGAAATAAGAAGACAGAGGATGCAAGCCTGCTGTACCTGTTTAGGACTGGGTATGGCTAGGATGAACTGAATATGTTGTAGAAGCATCTCTCGGGGGTTTACATTGTTAATGTGCTGTTAATACTTACTTAGGAGGTGTTTATGCTAAAACTTATATGGTCTCATTGAAGAATATCAGAGTTCAGAATGAAAGCTTCTAGAAAGTAAACATCCTACAGAATATGCCATTTTTGAGACTCAGTTCATCCAGTTCCCTTCTGCATTACTCCCCAATGACACACATATTGTTTCAGGTCCTGCTTAGCTACTTAATAGTGGACTTACTATTAGAGAGTTATTTGGGGGAAGTCACAGGGCAAGAGAGAGAACCTAATTAATATTAAACATCAACAAGAATTTGGGCTTGTTTTCATAAGTTGCCTGGTAAAGAACATGCCAACCCTGGGTTATCAGTATGAATTAATGGTGGCTTATTGTGCTGCTGGTAAGAATCATTACATGCTGTTTAGCATACAAATTATTAAGAATAATATTTTTGATATAGTAGAACTTGACTCATTCATTTTACTAATATGCAGATCCAATAATTCTCAAACCAACCTCAGCCATCTCTCTTTACTCTCAGTAAAGTTTATTATTAGTAGCAAAGAGCTGTCATGAAATCTCATATTATAGGGAATTCATTACTTTTACAAAAGATGCTAAAGTACATTTATTGGTCTATTATTAAATAATCTAATAAAAAATTAAAATGCAAGTCTATTTACCAGGTAGAAAAAGAAGTATACTTTTCTGATATGACATCATAGCAGTTCATCCTGTTTGTATGCACAGGAGGTACTTAATGGTTCATTTGGTTTGGCCTTTAATAAGGTTCTTCATTAGTATGATAGTAAAACTTTAGAAGAACATGTAAGTAGTAGAAGAATTCTGTTACTCTATTTGTAACATTCAGCAAAGTAGGAAGAGTGGTAAGGAGAATATTCAATGTGTGGAGCAAACATAAGATTATTACTTATGTGTTTAATTTTTATGTCAATACCAACATAATCCAGTACAATTTCTTACCAAATTTACAGTTCATGTAACAGATCAGACTGACAGAAAGCCAATAAATGTCAAACTATAATAAATTTTCCATATGAATGATGGGTTAACTCTCTGGGGTAAAAAAAGCAATAGGCTGGAATAACAGTGATTTGAGCTAGGCATGAATATTCAGTTCTGCCTATGATGTGAAGTTACATTAGTGATGTGAGGATTTAACTGACAAGCAAATACTGAAAATGAAATCCTAATGGAAAGAGAAATATTTTCCAGAAACCCACTGCCAATAATAAGTATATTATTCAATAATATTCAATCCAATTTCAATAACATATGATTATGGCATACCAGGTAATTCATTATATGCTACTTCCATTTTCATTGAATGATAGTATTTCTGTGTAGCTCAACTAAACACTTCACAATTTGTGTGCCTACAGTGTGTGTCCTATGTATGGATATCTCAGTTAAGATTGAAAAAAAATCCAGTTCCTTTCTAAGAGCTCTCCATCTTGTTTTAATCAACTGAGGGAAGTGCTAAGTAAATGCATTAATAACACATCTTTCAACAAATATCTATGGAATACCTGATGAATTTGCCCTCATTGTGACTGTGTAACAAGATGTTAAGCAGGAAAATTTGACTCAGGTACCAAGATATGGTAATAGCATAAGCCAACAGGAGGTGTACCACATGATAATGCATATTTACAATGGAAATGATAGAGAACTGGCTTTAGGACTCCTGAGGCCCTTGCTTATTTTGAGCACGTAAAAAGATGGAGAGCTGAAAATTTGAGATGATTTGGTGAGTAGCATTTCTTGGAAAAGGCTGCTCCCCTCCCCCACAGAGGGGTGGGGAAGTGTTTTAAAGTGTTTTCTAAAGTTGGAGGGACACAGTAGACTAGTCTTTCATCTGAGGGAAAATTTAAAAGCTTTTGGTAACTATATAGAAACCATGTGTAGAGATCATAACGCAGTACTCTTCCCTTCACCATAGACAAATGAACTTAAATTTCAAGGAACAGATGTGGATCTTTCAGAAGAAATGTTTACTGGTGACTTTCAAATAAGAATCCTGCCAAAGGGAACTCTTGCAGCAGGAGACTATGCACCTTACCACCTGGAATCTGTAGTTGAGGTGTAATTTGAGACTTCTGGCCAAAAAAGGAGGCATATCTATGACAAATGGGTAATATTCTGAGGGGCTTGGATGGGAAGATTCTGGAGAACCTGTGGAATACCCTTAAGGGAAAGAGTCGACTTTAAATATCCTGATGTTCTAGAGAGTATGATGCCATTTTATCTTTCTTTCTTCCAGTGCATTCAATCACAGAGGGGCTAGGAACTGTGGCTATCCAGCTGGTGAAGGTATATAAACCCCAAAATAGGGAAGGATAGGCAGATAGATGGATGGATGGATAGATAGATAGATAGATAGATAGATAGATAGATAGATAGAGATAGAAAGTATATTCACATCATAGATAGATAGATAGAGATAGAAACAATATAAAGAATAGGTAGGAAGGAAGGAAGGAAGGAAGGAAGGAAGGGAGGGAGGGAGGGAGGAAGGAAGGAAGGAAGGAAGGAAGGAAGGAAGGAAGGAAGGAAGGAAGGAAGGAAGGAAGGAAGGAAGGAGGAAGGAAGGAGGAAGGAAGGAAGGAAGGAAGGAAGGAATCAACCATTCTTTCTTTCCTGAACAAGACCTCTCGGCTGGGCAAATGAAAAATCATATAATTTAATTGAGGCATAAAAGTGTTGTGACTTGGAGGACTTCCTTTCCTGGAAGGTTGTAGTAGATATTCTATTCTATATTCCTCTAATTAAGTAGAGCTAAAATCTTTGGATGTTACATATAAAACAAACATACGTAGACTCTGAATGTTGGAGAGACGAAGGCAGACCAGCTAGAGATCTTGGGACCTAAGGGAAGACTTAATGGTGAGTTCCCCGGGTTTTTCTTTTTGCTTCATAGATCTCAGACTGAGTAATGGAGAGATCAATAATCCAGAAATGCTAATGGGTATAGAGGAAAAAAAACAAAACAAAAACACATTAAACAAATTCCTGCTCTTTCTCACCAAAGGACTAGACTGCATGACAAAACCTTTTAAGACAATAACTTCCCTACCCAGACAAACTGACAGAAAAATCTGTTGCCCCCCAGCACCTAAAATTAGAATTGAAAAGCCTGAGGAATCTAAAGAAAAGAAACTTTTAGCAATAATAAATGTATTCAGTGAGCTTGCAGGATACAAAATCACAAAATCAACATAAAAAAATAAACTATGAATGAACACATGAAATTAAAAGTACAATAACATTTAAAAAGGAGAGAATTACTTAGTTGTAAATTTAACAAAACATGTTAAGGACTTTTATGTTATAAACTGCAAAATTATGATGAAAGAAATAAAAGAAAATCTAAGTAAGTGAATAGATATGCTGTGTTATAGCTTGGAAGACTAAACATAGTAAAGATATCAATTCTCCCCAAATTGATACATAGGTTTAATGCAATTCCTATCAAAATTTCAGCAAGAATTTTTTGTAGGTATAGACAACTTTTTTCTTAAATGTATGTAGAAAGGCAAAGGTACTATCATAGCTAAAAATCTTTGAAAAAGAAGAATAGAGTGGGATCAATCATTTTACCCAATATCAAGAATTATTAGGTAGCTACACTATGATACAGGCAGAGAGATAGACTTCTGCATTAACAGAACAGAATAGAAAGCTCAGAAAGCCCCACAACAATCTGAAGGCCATATGATATTTGACAAAAGTACAAAAGCAGTTCAATAGAAGAGGGTAGCGTTTTCAACATAGGGTGCTGGACCAATTGGCCATCTATAGTTAAAAATATGAACCTTAACCTAAAGCTCACACCTTTAAGAATTAAGTCAAAAGGGATCATAAATTTAAGTGTAAAATATAAAACTTCCAAATAATTTGATGGAAGAAAATATTTGGGACCATGGGCTTGCTGAAAAGTTCCTAGACGTGACACCATGGGCACAATCCATAAAAGAAAATACTAATAAACTGAATTTCATCAAATTTAAAAACTTTTGCTTTGTGAAAGATTCTGTAAAGAGGATGAAAAGATAAGGTACAGACTAGGAGAAAATATTTGCAAACCATATATCTGATAAAGGATTAGTATCTGGAATATGTGAAGAACTCTCAAATCTCAACAATACAAAAATTTCAAAAAATTTAATAGAAAGTGAGTAAAATATGTGAAGAGAGATTTCACTGAAGAGGATAAATGGGTTACAAATAAGTACATATAAAGATATTGAGCGTAATTAGACATCAGGGAAATGCAAATTAAGACAAAGTGAAATATCACCACACACCTATTAAAACAACAAAAAGAAAACACATTAACAACACCAAAAGCTGTCTAGGATGAAGAGAAACTGATTTTCCTACATTCCTGTTGGGATTGTAAAATAGTATACCTATTTTGAAAAATAGCTTGGAAGTTTCTTAAGAAAATAGACATTTATGATATGATCCAGCAATCCCAGAGAAATGGAAATCTATGTCCACACAAAACTTGTGCATGACAGTTCACAGCAGCTTTATTTATCATAGTCAAAACCGAATACAACCAAAATGTCTCTCAATAGGTGAATGATTCAACAAACTAGTATATTCATACTCTAGAATATTCCTCAGCAATAAATAGGAATAACTATTGACACACACTACTTCAGTGGATCTTAAGGACACTATGCCGAGTGAAACAAGCCAATCTCAAAAGGTTACAGGAAGTATATTCTTGAATTTACAGAACTATGGAGATGGAAACATATTAATAATTGCCAGGGATTAGAGGTGGTGGTTGAAGGGCAAAGGTGTGACAATCAAGGGGTAGGTAGCTTAAGAAAGATGTTGTAGTAGTAGAATTGTTTGATCCCTTGATTGCAGCGGTGGTTCACAAATCTATACATGTGATAAAATGATGTAGAATTTTCCTGTTGGGGATACCGTACTATAGTTATATAAGATGTAACCATTGTGGGGTGGAGAACTAGGTGAAGGATACACGAGACCTGTCTGCAACTTCCTGTGAATATATAATTATTTAAAAATAAGTAGTAAAAAAGAAGTTTATGACTTTAAGTGATTGTTATAGTGTCTTACCTGAAAGTAAGCAGAAAATCATAGGACTTCTGAATGTTTATCCAGAGGGGTAGAATTGATACAGTCCCTGAGCAAATTTAAAGAACAGAGACAAGACCGAGTTGCTTATATGATTACATCCTGTGATATCCCCATGCTCAGTGTATCCATTACCTATAATATCCTCTTTTTTTTCTTGAGATGCATTAGTCTCTTGCTTTTGATGATATTTAAACAAACTGATATATTCCTTCTTATTTTATACTTCCTTATTTTACCTTTTTCTTCTGTCAAAGTCCGTTCTCTTTTTAGTACTCTCTTTCATTTGATGAAGACCTAGCCAGCTAATAACGCAAGTCATAGATCTTTGCCTTGTTAATATTTGTTTCTTTCACATTTTCACCATTCCAATTCCCACTCCTCCCCCATATAATCACTCACCAAATCTTGCTGACTTTACTTTCTAACATTTTCCTTACTACCACTTCCCTTCATTTTCTCTCACCTGAATTACTATAACATCACCGAAATTCATTTACTTACCTGCAGACTTGTTTTATGCCATAACTTGGTTCTCTGACAACCAGCCAGACCCATTATCTAAAATGCATTCGACTCTGTCATCTCAAGCCTAAAGCCTTTCAATGGTTACCCATCGCTTACAGGAAAATTTGAAGGCCAAACAAGGGTCCTGATGGTCTGGTCTCTGCTAACTTCTGTAGTCTAACTCTTCGCCACAGCCTGACTTACAGTTCTTACACAGATTCACATCTCCATGCCGTAACTGATGCTGTTCTCTGGCTTGAATGTTGTCTTTGCTTGGAGTACTATTATGCACATATACACTCCCTCTTACAGTTTTGAAGACTTGATCCAAGACCCAAGACTTCCAGGAAAACATCTCTGACCTTCTTAGGTTAGGTCAGGTTCTCATCTCTGTGCTCCCTGAATTGCTCTATCAGTTAGACTGTGCTTATGGTTTAAGTGTTGTCTTACTTTATACATAGATAACTGGATTAAATTATTTTAATGCCTTTCAAGGTTTGTTTTTTATGAACCCATAATATGCCTGTGTCATCTGGCATCTCCCATTCATCATTCTGTCACATTCAAGAAATATTAGTTAATTGCTTCTGTGGAGGAATTTTATTAGGGATAAGAGATGCAAAACTAAGTGAAACATGGCTGTTGCCCTTACTTACCTCAAAGTATATCACATGCATTTTACGTTTGTGGACACATGGGGAAAGCAGGGCATGACTCTCCTGAATGAATCATCAACCTGATTATGCTGTGTCGGCATCCGGATGGGCCCTGGAGAAGTGCTGTGTTGCTGAGTCATGCTGTGGGAGGCCTCGTGCTGGTGCAGAGATTTCCTGTGGTCAGCACATCTCCACCACTTCCATGTTTCAGAACGTATGGAGCCACAGACTCGGAGAGTGAGTTTGTGCCAGCTAATTCATCCTGAGCGTTCCAACAGTAAGATATGGTACGAGATGAGGCATTTGGAAGTCCACTCTTTCTCAGTGCCACTCTCCACAGTGTAATAAAAGAGCTTTCTGGACACCAAAAGGGTTTATGGCAGTAGTCAGTGGTAAAGTCAGAACTTAACATTTTTTTTTTATCATCAGAGAATCACTAGTTTTCTATCATTATTTCTAAACATTATTCTGTTTTTATTGTTATTTTGGTTGTAAAGGAGTAAGAAGTGTTATAGTAAAATGTTGTAGGAACTATAGAAGACAAAGTGCTTGGGGTAATGCCTGGTCCTTTTTATTATTAAACAATCTGTACAGAAACAAAAAAGGGTGTCTTTGCAATTTTGCTAAATATCAAAAGAACCCTTAGAAGACAAATTGGAGAAGCAATGCTGCCTTTCTTTTTATAACATGACAAAGAGCTAATTCAGCGTCTTTAACAGAAACTCAAATAAGCCCAGCCCTTTCAAAAAGCCTTTATATTCAATGTAAAGGAAAATGTGTCTTCAAATCCTAAGAGTTCAGCTTCTTAGCACCGGTTTCAATGGGAGCTGTACATCCAGAGCCAAGGGCTAATTTTGGTCTATGTGTTTCCCCAATAAGTTCTCTTGGGTGATCATTTTAGCTTCAGCAAAGTGTTTCCTCTAGCTATCAGAGCCAGTGTTTAAAAGTTTAAAGCAATGCGAATAGGCCAAAATTTAAATCAATATTCTGTAGAACAAATAGAGAGAAAAGAGATTTAGGCGGCAGGCACGTGGTATGTGCTCCAATTCCCTGGTAGGCAGATCAAGGAGGTTTCAACAAGAACTTAAATATAAAAGAGCCTAAAAAACAGATATTAACAAAACTATTCTCTTCCCCCCAGTGAGAAATGACTGGTTAGGTTTTCAGATCAAGGCACTGGGGTCACAAAGGGAGATACCACTGTGTAGTGTCAAGTGAGGTCTAAAGGGCAGAAAGGAGTCAGATCAATAGGCAGTACTTATTTATCTTTCTCAATGCTAATTATTTTAACAGAGTTTGTACTGACTTTGTTTAGCTTTTAGGAATACTACCTCGGTTCGTGTACTAGTTTGTATGGGAATTACGTGGTATGAGTGCTATGTCTTCTCCTCTTTTCCACATCCCATTCCTCCTTGTCAACCCTCCCTTAGAAGTCAGCTTACTAATAACATTGGTGGGAGGATGGCCTGCCTGTTGATCTCTAGGGCTTGGAAGATTACTCATTGTCTTTTGCCCTTTGATAAACTTCAGTGATTCAGGCTTCAAACTGATGATTGGAAAGATATACTACATTGAAAGAACACCCAAAGGCAAGTTCATCAGAGGCCCAGGTTCTCTTAGCATTTGATTTCACTGTAACAGCAATTTGAGATGCCAAGGCAGGAAAAAGGCAGGAATGCATACAGCCTTCAGTGCTCTTTACAAGAGGGTCTAGTTTAAGATGGTTTAATTGCTGAGATGCCAAATGCATTTTATTATGAGGAAAAACCACCTTTAAAAAATTTTTTTTTATTTTGGTATTGTTAATGCACAATTACTTGAACAACGTTATGGTTACTAGACTCCCCCCATTTTCAAGTACCCCCGCATACCCCATTACAGTCTCTGTCCATCAGCATAGTAAGATGCTATAGAGTCACTACTTGTCTTCTCTGTATATCCTGCCTTTCCCATGTCATCCCCCCCTGCTACATTATGTGTGCTAATCGTAATGCCCCTCGAGGAAAATCTACTTTTTAAGAATATTCTCTAGTAACTGTAGCATAATGAAAATAAATGGAATTTGTAGTCACTTACATTCCATAGCATATTTTTACATCTAGGATCTCATGAACCTCTAAGCAGTTTATACAAGGATTCCCTAGTTTTTTCTAAGATCTGTTCCTATTAGGCAAGTACAAAAGTCCAAAGAAATAATTTTTCTTAAGTGAACAAGAAATATCCAATGAGGAAAAACTAGGGAGGTCTGAATTGCAGAGTAACCACTCTTAAAATGTGCATTGATATATACACATATGTATATACATACATATGTATATATACACACACATACACACACACACACACACACACACATACACACACACACAGAGCCACACACACACAAAAAAAACCTTAAAGAAAAATGCAGTGATTTGACTATAAGTTACAGAAAACATATCATGGCAAAATTTCAGGAGATGGGTCCTTCTGAGATAAGTAGGGTTTACTGAGTCATTGAAAGGGTGTTGTAGGTACCTCACATGCCAGTTCCTCTGCCCTTCCTATTTTCTTTTCCTGTGGGAACTGAGTTTCCTGAATTTTTTGGCTCTATTTGGAGATACTATTACTCTATTCAATGAGAAAATGCATGTGAAAGTGCTTAAAAAAGCAAGTTATTTTTCATTCTAGATGATATCACGTACCATTCTCAGAGTGTAATTCTAATTTTTGAAGCTTTTACTTTCTTCCATTTTATCACTTCTCAATTTGTGTATTTATTGTGTTTGGAGTTATGGAGGCTATACAAAGTATAAAGTCCTATGCCTATTCTACAGCAGTGTGTTGCCACACTAGGAAGAAGAAACACACATGAGAAGTTAAATTACAAGAGGGTGTATGTCTGGAACAATAAAACATAGTAGGGAAATCAGAGGAATTCTTCATGTGGGGCTAAATTGCTATTAGGTCTGTATAGAGGTTTCTAGAAGATTTTGATAGAGGGAATGGAGAAAATGTTGATGCAGGAGTGAGTGAGGAGGTAGAGGTGATAGTAACAAAGGAGGAGGCAAACGTCACCTATTATGACACGGAAGCAATATGAATGAATGTGTGCATGAGAGACAGAGGTTGATTAACTTGTGGGTTAGCTTGACAGGAGAGAAAGGTTTGTTAAGGGGGCTAGAGAGAACCATAGTTGAGAAGAAGGTTGGGGCCCATCTCTGGAAAACAGAATGGTAAACTATGGAGTTTGAAAGTTCTTTAGCATGATGAGCAACTAAGGCTTCTGAGAAGGGACATGATTAGGTGAAAAAGTATTTTAGACAAATAAACCTGGCAGGAATGTTCAGAGTGGGGGTAAGACTATTATTAGAGAAAGAGCAATTAGGAGGTGGCCCCAGAAAGTCAGGGGTAAGAAAGGTCTGCACTTACTCCAGCTATGTATGAAACACATATTTTTGTGTTTTGGGAACACAAAATTTCCTAATGTTCCCCAGGAGTCCATCAGTTCCAGTACCTTTAAACCAAATAGAACACTTAAAAATTTGCCATAGGGATTATGGATGTATCTACATTGTTAACTGAAGAAATATAACTGTTACAGACTCCAATTTAACTGAAATGTAGAATTGCACAGACTAGGAATAGCAGATGCTCAATTTACATAATCCTTGAAGACTGTAAGTAAAAATTACTACTTTATCTAGGAGGGAGAGGATTTTTACTTCAGGATTTTGGAGATTGCCCAGATTTGCCATGGCTGGATCCTTTTTACTTTGCCCTAGGCCTTTGCTTCCCTTAGAAATACAGAATTTATATTGCCCACCTCTTGAATTCCTTTAGTGGACCACTTGGTCAATGAAATGAAGACTTGATGTGGCCTTTCTTGAGAAAGCAGGGGGGCAGCTAATCTGTGTTCTGGCTTATGACTTGGCTAACTGGCAGCACATGGCTCCTTGTTTACTTCTCTGGTGTTTTTTGTTTTTTTAAGGAGCTGTCACAGAGCAGAGGAGTTTAAAAGGAGATCTGGCTTTTCTAACTATTGGTGAGGTCAAATTCTACTGAACTTTGGGATTAGTAGTGATCTGGGTCTATTTTCCTTTTGGTACTTTTTATACCCTCTGCAGCTCTATTTTTTGTGGTCCTTACTGGTCCTATCTCTTTAAGTTAAGATGCTGTTTAAGAGTTGGTAGAGCTGGCATACTGTGACATTGCATGCTGTATTATCGATTGGTGACCAGACTTCATATCTTTGGCAAAAATAAACATGATGTCCCTCAGCTTACTTCAATCCATTCAATAAGCTTATGAATGGCTCCCTGTAACTGTGTGGCTCCCTTGGAGAATGGAAGGAATAGAAGAAGAAGAAGAGGAGGAGGAGGAAGAGGAGGAAGGAGGAGAGGGGGAGCAGGGGGAGGAATTCAGTATCCACCATGAAGTACACAACATAATTTTTAGAAGCAGGCTGAATGGAACTTCATTTTGCAGAGAAGTGTAACAATCACCTTAGCGGCACTCTAAACAGAGTTATTTTTCTTCAACAACCATAGCTTTTCTTCCCAGTCTATCATTTGGAAGCCATCATTTTTAGGTGTAGACCTCATAGGTAAAAACCAGGTGATTTTTCTCATTAAGATGGAGGAACTGATTTCTGGCTATGTTGGTTCATAAGTGTACCAGTAGGTGTTGCTATGCCAGCACTAATGTGGACTCTATAAAAACTAACTGGTCCCTTAGTGTTGAATGGGTCCCCAAAGAATTCTACGTTGTGTATTCCTTCTCAAAGATCAAAACAGTGCCACCAAGTACTGGAGGCTTACTGGTATTATTTTGACTGAAAAATAAGTTTCTAAATGAAGAAGATCTATTCTGCTGTGTCAGTTCACAAGACTGAAAAGTAATTTCGTTGACTTCCCAGTAGTTAAGGTATTTTGGACTTTGGGGGAGCAAGCAATAACCAATTTGAATAACTGGAAAACAGATCATTTTTTTCCATTCATTCTTTCTAATTTCTGCATTTCATTCATGATACATGTGATCATCACCCCAGTGTCCCAAGCCCACATTAAAAGGAATAAAAAGTTTGGTGGGGGGATTCTCTCTGCCTGGTATAACCTTTGAAACATGCTCTTATTTGTCAGACAAGTGAATTTACACAAGGCCTGCAGCTTAACTCTTCACGATATACCTCAACATTCACAAGTATGTTTACATTGAAAAGTGTTTTCATATTCTTATGTGTAGGCAGAAATAAAAGATTTCCTTATGTTAACCTCTGTAACCCTGCCAGCTGTACTAATTATTAGGCAGAACAACAGACGCTACTACTTCTGTTTTTGACTTAAATTTGCTAAGCAAAAGCTAAGACTTAGAAAAGAAAAAATATTTGCAATTTATATATGCAAAGGTGAGGTTCTTAAAATGACCAAAAAAAAAAAAATCTGATAATTGATTGCTAGGCAATAAGCCAACCACCTCAATGCATGCTTTGATGTAAACACTGCTTTTGGATCTGAAGTTTCCTCAGTTGTACCGAGTATATGAAATTTAACAGTGAAAATCTGAACCTGTCAGAGCTGCTTTTTTCTTAATTGCTGAACACAGCAGAAACCTATACACTTTAGATAAAAACTTGTGCTTTGATCTGAAAACAGTGTTTAAAGAATGTGAATGTATATTCTAATACCTGGTGAAAGTAATGACATTGGGTGAAGGAAAGAAAGAATAAAAAGTTCTAGAAGGAGATGAAAGGGAAGGCTGCAGGAAATGTGAAGAATGAATGGGAATGGGAAGCTTTTATATTTTGTTTTCATAGTTGCAACTATTCAATAATATGAAGCAATAACAATGTATTGAGCCTTTACTAGGTAGGGCTGAGTCGCATGAGCCAAAGAGGGCATGGATTTTTCTATAAATTGCTCAGTGTTCATTTAAAAATAATCTTTAATAAAACACTGAAGTACTTCTGTTGTAGAAATCTCTTACCACCTTCTAAATAGCAAAACAATAAAGCATCTTGAAGAGTAGGGTTCAGAGCAAAGTAAATAAATCTAAACATTTTCCTGTATTACTTTGTAATGAATTTTCATTGATTTTTATAGTCATATAATTTGTGATATATGATCTATCTATCTCCCTTGCCTCCTTCCCTCTCTCATGCCTTTCCTTCACGATCCCTTTTTTCCATCTCTTTGTGGTGTCATCTGGGGGCAACTTCAGTCTGTCAGATAGCTGAGCAAGATTATATGAGGTGAAGGAAAAACACGCAAACAGTTTTTCTCCCTGTAGAGTTTCATTAATGAAATGCTCTGAAGTCATGGGTGGTGAGTGTGAAGATGGAGAGATGTAGATTGGCTGGTAATCAACTCAGTGTTTGTAGTAACTGGAGATGTAGCATTCTAATCATTCTCTGTACCATCCCATGGAAGCTGGATTTAATTCAGCTAAATGGCCCATGATACGGACTTCACTCTCCTTCAGTTGGTTTCTCCCCTCTGGTGAATTCTTAATCAGAATTTCCTACTATTTAGTAACTAAATTAAAATCTGTAAATTGTAGGCCACTGCATATAGTGCAATAATATATCCATAAACATTGATATTACTTAGCAATTTCCATGTAATGAACATTTTAACATAGTTAAGCTTTAGTATGGAGAAATGATCTGGTTAGATATAGCATAAGGGATAAAGGATCAGTTTTCTGTATTTCTGAAGAAAAGATTTGAAAGGTAGATGCTTTTTCTCAAGAAAGTGCTTATTTAAAAGGAGTTAGGTGTGAAGTTTTCACTCAAGTAAAATTATATTTATGAACTGACTGTTTAATATGTACTAGTTGTTTAGCTAAACATTTTACATACCTTATTTCATTTAATCTTCACAACAATTTAATGAGGTAGCTACTGCTATTATTCACTTTTTACATATCAGAAAATTGCAATTCAGAAAGGTTAAGTAATTTGCCGAGTGTCACATAACTAGTGCTGGAGCTAAGATTGAAATTCAAGTATGCCTGACTCTAGAATTTGGGTTCTTTATATATGTTATGGCATTATAATCAGAATATACTTATACATTTAGTTTTTATTATTTTTATTTATTTGGTATGAAGTCTCTACCTTAAAGTGTGATCAAATCAAAGAGATAATTGAAGGTGTGGCACATTTACCAACTTTAAGTCTGACTTCCTGCTCTGCAGGTATTTGTAATGGAAAATCAGCAAGAATACATGAAGCTTGTGAAATAGTAAGTCAATAAAATGTGAGACTATAGAGAATTAGAGTAGATAGAGTAGGGGGGGAAGGCTTCCTGAAGGAGGTGAGACTTTTAACTGAATCTGTACAAATACAGAGGTGTCGGAAAGTTACCAAAATAGATAGGTAGAAGAACATGAAAATATTATAAAAGGTGAATGAATCACTGTCAGGAAAAATGAGGCAAACACAGTAGCTCAACATTTTTCACCCATGGTTGTACATTAGAATCATCTAGAGAGCTTTTTAAAAATACAGATGCCTAACACCACCCTTGTCAAACCTAAAAAAACCTTTGATGGAGAGTTGAGCATGGTACTTCTTAAAAGCTCTCTGGGAGGTTCTAATGTTCAGCTGATGCTGAGAATCATTGATAAAGCTGTATTGGTATATTTATTTTGGGTTCAAGTATGACATAAAATCAAGTAGGCACTGTGCAGCTACAAAAGATGGCAAGATATTGGACTTTGTAGTGTAGACACATGCTTATAAGACATGCTTATGACTACATATTTCTGAGCAAGAGAGGTCAATTCAATTCAATTTAGCTAATAAGAACTGAAAGCCTATGTGTAAAGTACATGAGGGATGTAATTAGATCTTGAAAGATCTTAATGATGAAGAAAAAATCTTATCTCTGCTCCTCACAGTTTCATAATATAGTAGGAGGGACACTGGTAAAAGCATGCACATATTAAAGACTATAAATGCTCTGAGATGACTTAGGAGCACTGTTTCTGGTTGGGAATATTAGATGATTTCAAAAAAGTGGTATCTATTTGAATTTTGAGCCCAAAGTAAGATGGGCTTGTTCAGAGAGACACGAGCAGAAGAACCTTCTTGGTATAGAAGGTAACCGAGCTCAGAAGCCCTGAATTTTGAGGTTGAGGGTGGGGTGGTGGAAGTGGAAAGGAGCTGGGTGAGAAGCAGAGAAGGCACAGAGAGAAAAAGGCTGTGAGACCAGAGTGCCAAAATGTCCACCCGAAGGTCAACGTGTGACCTCTGACACTCCATGTACTAAACTTCCTGTTCATCCTTAAACAGGTTACATCCTGCTCCTGAGGGAGGTGCAGGGTAAAGATCAGGTGGTGGAGAAAATAGTAGGAGGAGGGCTCTGCCACTGCAGGGTGTGAATGTACTGGCAGGGATGGTGTTTAACTTGCTATGCATTCTTATGATTTTTATCCCCCTTTTCCTAGCTGCTGATATTCTATCCTTTTCAATTCCATCTTCTCTGTTGAGTTTTTCTCTGAGGCTTTTTAAGAAAGACTTAATTTGAAATTTCATGCTAATCAGTACTTCATTTAAATGTGAGTTTCAGCATTTATGAAGTTTTATTAGTGTGTGAGTATGACTGGTTCTCCATTAGATATTGAGGAAAGAATCATTTTACCAACAGTTAATGCAATGTGCATACATGTGTAGGAAATGGTTAGTAGAGTGGCTTCTCTGGATCATAGAGAATATAAATTGCTTTCTAAAAACTGATATTTAAAAAAAAGTTATTGAGCTCTTATACACTAAACTCATTGTTCAAATTAATCCTTTCCATAAACCTGTTAGGTAGACATTATTAATTATATTTATCAGCTAAAATTATTAATTCTCTTGCAGAAAAATTTTAGAATATCCTTTTTTTTTTGGAGTTCTGAAATATCGCTCAGACATCTGCTATGACTATTTTCATTTATTTAATGATTTTGTTGTTTTAGTATGGTCTTTGAAGCTGGAAACCAATCTTGTAAACTTTGGAAACATTTTATACTTTTTAAAATAATTTCTTTCTCTCCATATGTCTTGTTCTCTCTATTGTCACATGTTGAGCCTCCTAGATCACAACCTTATATTTTGCATAGTTTTTCAGAATTTCCATCTTTTTTGTTTTTTTTTTTGCTTAATCTTTTGATATTTATATCTATATATGCACACAATATTTGTTTTTAATCTTTTAATTCATTGTTAAAGTTTTTATTCCACTAATAGTTTTAATTTGCAAGAGCTCTTTCTTGTTCTCTATTTCTTTTTTATAGTACCTCATTTATATGTTATAGACAATATAATGATTAAAGGGTTTAAAAATGTTTTCAGTATTTATTTTCTCTGGATTGATTTTTACTTTTTTTCTTGCATCTTGAGAGTCTTGCTCAAGTCTGATAATCTTGTCTATATTTAAAAGAGAGTTTCCCACCAAAATTGAATGGAAATCTGTGTTTTTGCATGTGGCTTTCAGAAGGGATTACTTTACAGTTATTGTTTGGGGAGCTGATGCTTATGCTAGAGAAGCCCTATGTGTCAGGATGTGGTGGTCTTTCTCAGGCTCCCTCAAATTTTCCAGAGGAAAAACATTCATTTTCCTTCCAAGGGTGTGGAAATGTAGTTGCTACTATTTTCTATAGTATATGGCAGATAGTCCAGAGTTTGTGGGAGCTAATTTAGCTCTTCATTAACCATATTCTCTTGTGAAAGCTTCATAATCTGTGGTTTAATCCATATCAGTCATTATTCCTTTACCTGCTTATCTTCTTCCATAATTTTGTCAGAATCTCTTGTCTGCCAGCCGACTTTCTCCAGATTCTATGCTAGCTGCCCTGGGTAGCATGAGTGGGATCTTTGCAGAACATTCCCAGAGTGTGGTTTGGTCATTGTTTCTTAATATGTAGTACTGTTACAGACTCATAACTTTTCACTATTTGTTGTTATATTAGTGAGGTCTTGGGAAGAACATAAATAAATTCATATGTGCTGACCCCATCTTTAGCCCAAACTTGAGGCCCAGTAGAATACTAAATTTTCTTCTATAGAATCTTCTTTTCTTTACTTCTTTATTTCATGATAGATCCCTCCTCAATATCCCTACTGTAATTAATTTTTACTTCATTAATTGATTTTCACAATTTATTCATTTCACCACTTATAATTCTTTAATTTTTTTCTGTACATTAATTTCAGAGTTTGGGCCAAATCATGGCTTGTACTTATTTTGAATCCCTGTCCCCCTCCAATTAATACTTATGCTGAACATTAGTGGATGACTTGAAAATAATTGTTGATTGATAGAATCCAGGAAATGAAGAAGAAGAAAGATACACACATGACTCATAGTAGAAACCTTGGTTATTTGGTAAAATAATAACAATATTGGCAAAATAGAGAAGTTGGGAAGGGAAGCTAGTGAGTGAATTTAGTGACATTTGTCAGACATTTTTCTTTGCACAGAATTCTTGAATACCTTTTCTAGTTTGAGGGTATTACTTACCTTATTAGACCCTCTCCAAAACTAAGGGCCATAATTCACTTTCCCAGCATCCCTTGCAGATATGATACAGTCATGTAACTGATGTATCACTAATTAGATGCCCCCCTGAGAGAATTCAATTCAGAAGTGAGCAATGGGAAAAAGTAGTCACAGTAAGTACATCATTTTAAATGAAGGTGGTTGCAGAGACATCTGGCCTTCCAGGTCAGTAGAATTTCTGGTGTCCTGTCCTGGGTGCCCTGGACTATGGAGGTGGGTTAGTCCTTAGGTTTGGGTACTGTTCCTGACTAAGTAGCCTCTAAGCCGGTCCAAGTGATCTTGGACACTCTATATGCAGTCTTTAAGAATACTTTTTATGTCTTTTTGCATCTAAGAACACTGAATGATAAAGATGTAAAGAAAAAGTATGTGTGTGTGTGAAATGAAGTATAAAAAAGACAAAAGTAATTCTCATAGTTTTTTCTGAAAAATGTAGACATATGCAAAAAGTGATTCAGGAAAAACAGGTCTCTAAGAAAAAAGTGGAACCAAAAATAAGAGGATAATTGAAGGGTAAGTTTATCATCAACCATAGTCAAGGAAAGGAAGGGAAACAGGTAGCTTCCCATTTTATAGCAAAATGAAAATGGAAGGAATTAGGAGTCCTTGTCTAATTTGGTTCTGGAGTAAAATGCTTTTATAAATATATTCATCTAAGCCTGACTATTTGAGCACATTACTTCTGGGGATTGAGCATATTACTTCTCCCTCTAATTCTTGCCAGGTTAATGTAGGTAGTAAATTAGGTAATTGCTTATTGACATGCCTTCATTTGTTCTCCCAACTACTTGGCACTACATGGAAGAAACTGTGCTCTGAGAAAGGGTAAATACTTGCTTTCCTGTTACCATGAGTTGTCACAAATTAAAGCAGCCAAAGAAATAGGTTGCTCTGATTGGGACTTCTGTTCCTACTACTATCTAGGAAGGCTTGGCTAACCTATATATATATATATAGAGAGAGAGAAGGATGGGAAGGTTAGTGTGCATATAGAGAGGGGAATAGCTAGGTAGAATGTGGGGATGTGAGTATGTATAAGGAAAATAAATGTAGTTTAGTTTTGGAGATGTTGGGATTTCAAGGGTACTATGGTAATGAGGTATAATGAAACTGAAGCTTGGGTAGAAATGTATGCCTACAGACAGAGACAGATGAGATTCAGTCACAAGAGATGATAATTGAATCCAGAACTAATGCTATTTCCAAAGGAAGAGAGTAAAGAAGTGAAACAGAGGACCTGGTACTGAGCATGGGAGAAAACCCTGGTTAAAGAATTTTAGAAGAGGGAGAACAGCAAAGAAAGAATATGGAATAATCAGAGCAGTAGTGTGAGAAGTCATTAATCACGGCAAGTTCAAGGAGATTCTTTAAAACAGTCCAATGCTAAAAAATGGTAAGACCTTTGTATCCCAACCCCTTTATTTCATGATGCAAGGGAGAAGCTCAATAAGCATTTGTTGAATGTATAAATAAATGGGCCAACAACATAAGGATTTGGAAAATAGAATCATTAATTTTTTGAAATTTAAGTAGAATGGAAGGAGGCAGTAAAGGTTTTAGGGGTCTAAGGGGAGAATGAGAAAGTAGGCTTAGAGACATTGACCTAGACAACACATATGGAAAATTTGGCAAGAGAAAGGAATATGTAAAATAAAATTATCGGAGGAGCACAAGAACCCAATAAAGGGATTTTACAAATTGGAATAGACCTTTTTGTGACTAAGGGTACAGGGAAGGAGCCAGTAGAAAGAGTGTAATTTAAAATATTTCAAAGAAAGTATTAAATGAAGGACATGCATATATTAAAAGTCTCCTTACTGGGAAATTATAGAAACAGAATTTATAGATGTGTTATCTTTTGATATAATGCCATGAAAAGTAATTGAAATCTGATCTACTTGAAGTCATAGCACAGTATAAAACCTTATACCACAGAATTTTGTTCATATTTTTAAAAATTGAAGTATAGTTGATATGCAACATTACATATCCAATGTAATGATTTTACAGTTATTTACTTTATTAGATGCTCAATCCAACTAGTACAGTAATTACCTGTCAACATAGAACAACATTACAGTATTATTGACTATCTTCTCTATGCTGTACTTCTAAGCCATGACTAATTATATTATGATTGAGATTTTGTGCCTCTTTATCCCCTTAACCTGTTTCACCCACTGTAGGGAAAATGGAAGTTCCATGACCAGGATCCTCACCTGACCTTAGTTACTTGCCCACTGTGCACTGCTTGCAGGCGCATGCTTGCACACATGTTAGCAATGAACTATTATTGGCTCTGTATAAAGAGCTCCTTTTGGTGGGTTGGGGCTGTGAGGAGGTGGAGGGACCTGGAGGTTGCAGATAGACTTGCTGCATGCAGACTTGCTCTGAGACAGATGTCATTCTAGTGCTTGATTTGCCATCAAGAGAATAAAGTATGGTGTAAGACCTTGACACCAAAAATGTTCCATTGTTGTTATTTGGTCTCTGAATCCAGAGTGAACTTGCCTGGGTGTGAAACCCTTAGGCAAGACACCCACCCATCCTAACTCTGCCCCCATGGAGACCATCAGTCACTTCTCAGTGTCTGTGAGTCTATTTCTGCTTCTTTAATGTTGTTGTTTATATTTCACATCTAAACAAGTGGATGGCCATTTTGACAATATTATCAAACTCCTATCAGTCTTCCTATCCATGAGCATGGGATAGATTTCCCTTTATCTGTCTTTTTTAATTTCTTTCACCAATATTTTACAGAGTAAAGTATTTCACCTCCTTTGTTTGGTTTATTCCTAATTATTTTATCCTTTCTGATGCAATTTTAAATGGAATTGTTTTCTTGATTTCTCTTTCTGCTAGTTTGTTATTAGTACATAGAAGTGAAACTGACTTCTGTATATTGATTTTGTATCCTGCAACTTTACTGAATCCATTTATTCTAATAGCTTTTAGGTGGAATCTTTGGGCTTTTCTATATATAGTATCATGTCATCTGCAAATAGTGACATATTACTTATTCCTTACCAATTTGGATGTCTGTTATTTCTTTTTCTTGTCTGATTGCTGTGGCTAGGACTTCCAGTACTATGTTGACTAAAGCTGGTGAGAATGGGCATCTTTGTTTTGTTCCTTATCTCAGAAGAAAAGCTTTCAGTTTTTCTCCATTAAATATGATGTGAGGTGTGGGTTTGCCATATGTGGACTTTATTACGTTGAGATGTGTTCTCTCTATACCCACTTTGTTGAGAGTTTTATCATGAATGGATTTTGACTTTTGTCAAATGCTTTTTCAGAATTTATTAGATGGTCATGTGTTTTTTATAATTCCTTTTGTTAATGTGGTGTATTACATTGGTTGATTTGCAAATGTTGTAGCATCCTTGCATCCCTGGATAAATCCCACTTGGTCATGATAAATGATCCTTTTGATGTATTTTTGAATTCAGATTGCTAATATTTTGAGGGTATGTGCACCTGTGTTCATCAGGGATATAGTATGTAATTTTCTTTTTTTTGTAGTGTATTTGTCAGGTTTTGGTATTAGAATAATGCTGGCCTCATAGAATGAGTTTGGAAGTATGGAGAGGGAACTGGAAGTCACTGTGTGACAGAGCATGGTGACATGCTACATCTTCTTAGGAATATTTTAAGAAAGGTGCTAGCTCTTCTTTAAAAGTTTGGTAGAATTCACCTGCAAAGCCATCTAGACCTTAGGATATTGAAATTCCAATAATGCTTATCCTCCTCATTTTACAACACAGATATTATGAACTAAGTTTGATCTTACAGACTGGTTCAGGTTCAAGGATTGGCAAGAACAAGGATTAGCTAAGGCCACTTTCTCTTTGGTTTACTAATAAACTGAACATTTCAAAAGACAATGTAAAATCAATGAAACAATGAATGGATGCAACTTTCTGATGCTCTCTTTGTTTGTATCCCCCCAGAACAAAGGTGGACTTCTGTAACAGTGCTTTATGAGTGATAGTACTGTATTTCTCTCTCATGGATAAGAATAAATGTGAAGATACAGGGTTGTCAGAGTATCTCTGTCACCCAAGTTTGCTCTAGTCATCACCATTTCACAACCAGTGTCAGGGGGACAGATAGAATTCAGGCAAATAGTCTATACAAAGGTGACTCCAAAGTTGTGTGCATTCCTTCTTTCACATCCTGCGAGCCTAAGTTTAGTCATATGACCACACTTAGAAAACATAGAGGCTGGCAAAAATAGTTTGTAACCAGTTGCAGTTGCTATTACTGCATTTTAAATTTTTTAGAGTCTTGGATAAATGTTCTTCCTCATAGCCTTATTTAGGTCTTTCAGATAGGAGAACTGAGGCAGTGAAACAGACAAGCAAAACGAATATTTAATGAAACATCACAACATATTGAATAAATGTGAGAGAGATTAAACACAAATTTACTAAGGCTTCTATTTAAAAATGACAATTCTATTTGGGTGCTGTTTGAGTTTTTACCATGTGGCATTTTCAGCCAGTGTGTGTCTATTGTCTCTGGGCAATTAAAATTATTCAGCATCAAAATCTCAGCTCTGGGACCAAAAGAAAGAATCTAAGATGCATTCACTGATAGTGTGATTCAGAACAATTGCATTTCCCTTTGGTCTATTCATGCATATTTCAACTGGCATTAATGTGAAGTACCTCATGGGCTCTCCTCTACATGAAATCCTTGTTCCCAGCTTGGCAGCAATCCTGGCACTAGGTTCTTAATGGTCATTCTGGGATGGTAAATCAGTAATCCTCAGCTGATGGATCTAACAATGAGGAGATTGCTAGAGGCAGGTGGTGTTGTGAGGCCTAATTCTGTTGGCATTAAGTGACAATTCATATTTGCTATAGGAGCAGTAAATTGCACTGTTTTAAAACAGGAAGTCTGAGTTAAAAGCTGTGTAAAACCATTATGCTGTAGCCAGCACTCCAGGCTTTTCTAATTAGGTCATTCGGAAAAAGATGACCTTTTAGTTTCTGTGCCTCATTGCTGGGGACACATGTTTCTAATTATCATTTGTATTTTACACCGCCAAAGCTGTTGACAAGCTGAGCATTTTTTTGTGTGCATGCTTGAATGTGTGTGTATGTGTGTGTGTGTGTGTGTGTGTGTGTGTGTGTGTGTATGGGTGCTTGCTTATGAAGTTAGTAACATTTCTGTGTTCTAGCACTGGGCAAACAGAAGAAGATAAAAGCAATGTGTAAAGTAATTTTAATGTCAGAGCAATCAAAAATCATATGGGCTTGAGTGAAGAACATACTAAGGAACATTTCTGATGTCCCCAATGTTTTAGGCCAACTTGACTGCAACTTTGTCTGAAACTGCTGTATCGACATTTCTTCTGTTTTGACCTGACAAGTGTGAATACACTGTGTAGATGCAAGGGAGCAATGGACTTTGGTTCACACTGTTTCTGGAAACAGAACTGCTGGACAGGCTTGAATTTCCATTCAGGGCCCAACCCCAAAATCTCATGATGACTTTTTAAGGTTCACTTGTCCTTCTGCATGCTATTTTTGGAACGTTTATAAGTGCAAACAAATGCTGTCTTCTAATGACCACTTCTTCCAAATGAGGTTCTGAATAAAGGAACAACATGATTATCTATAGTTCAAAAATATATTCCATATTTTAAGAAGTGAGCCATTCCCTAAGGCTGGCTTTTCTACTGACTTCCTTTTCTGTTGTGGGGAAAGTTTCTCAATGTGCTATCAGGTTCTTCATCTGAAATCATAAAATCATAAAGTCACGGAACTGGCAGGCCTTTGAGAAGTCTTCTAGCTCACTGTCTGCCTTGAGGCCTCTTCTGGAATATAATGGTCTCCTCTCTATTTAGCAATCCCTCACAAGGGAGACTTGACAAGGAAGGATGGTACTATCTAAATGTTTAATATATAAATTACTCTGGCAGTTTGAGTAAAATGTATGGAAGATGATTTGGTTTATTAGGAAATTGCTAATAATTTATTCAACTCAATTTTCTCTTCGATGTTCTATAGTGGGTAATAATGGGTCTCTAATGGAGCTGTCCCAAGTCTGGAGAGGGAACTGGAAGTCATTGTGTGACAGGGCTTGGTGACATGCTACAGTGCCCCAGCTAGAGTTTTGAGCAGCACAGCCTGGGTCCATCCCAGGTGAAATTGTTCCAGATTTGAGCACTCTCTGAAGTCTACTTGTTTTCTCCTACTGCTTTGGTGACCTTGGAGAATTTGGCTTTCCTTTCCTTCAAGACCCTGTTGGTTGGCAACTATTGACCTTTTTATCAAATATTAAAGCATCAACTGTAAGTGGATAAAAGGGTGGCATTTGAACAGATGATCAAGTTGAGGGTTGGTGTCCAGTAGACACCTACTCTTATCGGTTGAATAGCTAGTCTTGGCTATATTTGCGAGCTGCCATGAAAATACACCTCACAGACCTTTCAGTGCAGTGACTGTAATTGACAACAGTTCCCTGGCTCTTGCACTCTGAAAACTATTGCCATGCTTGCACCAAGGCCATACTGCCCAGCCAATAATGAATCAGGCAAGAATACTAAGGCAGACTCATGCCTGGGAGACAGACGACTCCTCTGACACCCACCTTTGGCTTGCAGACTTCGCCACTGCCTGCAGAACTTCCCTTAGGCTGTTAGGTGAGTCCCCCCACCTTTCCTTCTGTCTCACTCAAGGATGGCTTGTATGTGGATCTCATTACCCTCCAAGTCTCCCCTGGCTCTCTCCCCAACTTTACTTGTACCTGCCCTAATGAAATCCTTGGCTGAGTAATCTTTATGTCCTAAACACAACAAACTCTAGACTGTGGTATTTTACACAACTTCTTTGAAGGCTTTGGGATATTGTAAGGGAATAATAATTGAAAAAGGAAAACTTACTACTGGCTCAAATCTCATCAATTCTAGATGCCATCTGCCATGCACATCACAGGGAGCATCCTTTTAACTGGCTTTTCTTAGTCCCTGGCCTACTGTGACATTGCTGGGGGTCCTTTTATCTCCCATAGAAGAGAGTCTCCTCAAATCTGTCCTTCCTGGAAATCTGGGCCAGTTGTCTTTGCCTCCTTCCTCATTTCTCCTAGCCAAGGCATTTAAAAGGAAGTTAACAGCATACTGATTTCCACAGAGATGCTGTTCAATAGAGATGCTATCGTTCAACCTTAAGAGTCTGAAATTCCCTACTTTGGAATAAGACTTTGTCTGTTCTTTTGCATGAAACAATGGACCATTAAAATAATTTACCTCCAACATGACATACTTACTCTCTAAAATTATATAGAACAGGGTTTTTCAAACCTGACACTATTGACATTTGGATCTAATAATTCTTTGTTGTGGGAGATTGTCCTGTGCACTATAGGTGTTCAGTAACCTGCCAGTAGCACAACCACGCTAGTGATGAAAACCCAAAATGTCTCCAGGCATTGCCAAATATCCCCTGGGGAGCAGAATCACCCCCGGTTGAGAACTGATGCTCTAGAACAACAGGGCACAAACTGAAGGTAACTTCTAAAATGGCACTTTTGCCTCTGTAATGTGGATCTTGACCACCTTTATTGCATATTAACTGTAGTGTTAACCAACAAATGCAAACTCCAAGGGAGGTTGTCTGTATGTGTGTGTGTGTGTGTGTGTGTGTGTGTGTGTGTGTGCGCGTACGTGCACATGCAGTGATTCTCCTCTATTATTCTAGGAAAAGTGAACTAATTTACCATCTGAATAATATTGTTGACTAATGCAGAAAAAACACTAAAAATTCCCCACTCTCTACTAAACAAACCAGGCAGTCAAAACTTTGAAATGTATATAGAACTATGTATTATCTTTCAGATGTTAATTGAAACCTATCTTTACTTTTATTAACAGTGAGAAACTTGCTTATATGACATAGGTAAATGCCTTTTCGAGATCCTATCTCCTGGATGCATCAAAGAAATTCCTGTGCTCTGTGGCCATCTTTGTGATGCATGCTATTTCTGGAGGTAGATTATACCCAGAGGGAATGAGGGCAGAGTCTGCAGCTGACAGCGGCTGGGTGTTGATTTCCTCTGGCTATGATACATCACTGTTATCTGCTGTTTTGTGAAATTCCCACCACCTGGCCTTAGCTGGTGAAGCAGTCATTCTGCTACAGTAGCTCACCAGGGTCATCTGAGACTTGGCCTTCATTTTAGTATGACTCCAAAGGGCAAACAGTTTTTTGGTGTCTGTTGTGGTATATAGATAGAAGTGATGCACTATCTATATCCTCTGGTCATAATAGTTTAGACTTAGGACATTTCTGAAAGTAAATGATCTAAGAATTGGGCAAGATATAAAGATCTTATTTGCTATGTAGGCTTTTCCTAGTGTATTTCATTCTTTAGTTTATACATATTTCCTCCTCTCCATGACCTTTTGATCAAATCAAAGAACTAAGGCATGCAATGAAACAGTTACATGATGATGCAAAGCAGAATAAGACTAAACATCCGAATGAATGGCAAGCACAGCAATTGCTGTCAGAATTTACAGAATAAGATTATTGTTGAGGGTAAATTTAATATGGAAAGTGGTTTGGGAAGCTTTGGAGCTTGGATAAGGCTTTGAAGGTTGGGCTTTGTTAGCATATAGATGGGTGGAGAAAAGAGTTTGTGCACACAGAAATGGGGTGTGTTCGTGTGTTAAAATAGTATGAGTGAAAGTTTGGAATTGGAAATCAGCATAGTATGCAGTTAGGGAGGTGGCCCTGACAAAGAAGATTTTAGCAAAGAGGAGAGGGGAACAAATTTGGACAGATAGGATTAGGACCATCCTATACTATTTAATTTGGAGCTTTGACAATTTCTTACAAACTTTCTGCAGCTGCAATGACAATACAATGACAGAAATCTGACTTGGGGTGGTACTCACTGTTTTAGACATGTTTCTTCTAAAGAACATCATAGGAAAAATTTCTTTACTGAGAGGACAACAGGGGAACAAAAACTCAATTATTAAGGTTTGTTCTCTAAAAATGAACAGGAACTTGTGAAAAGCAATTCTTTTGTGAGTGAGGTGCATAAGAAATGAGTGAGCAAGACCTGAGTCAATGCTCGTGGATATTGTCTGGCATGGACTTTAACATCACTCAGAACATCTCACAATGCCAAGCATGCAACAGTGTCTGCAGTGGGAGAAATTGGTCCCACTTAAAAGAGGTAGAACTTGAATATTGACTTTGATAAGCTGTGGAGCTCAAATTGTAATAGGCTGATTTTATAGATACAAGGAATGTTGGCTAGGTTGCTTCTAGTTTCAGATCAAGTTATCTTAAGTGTGTATTATTAGCTCTGAAAGACTGGCAGTGAGGGTGGGTAATGATTTTTAAATTATTTTGTTTCCTTTTTTTAAGAATCTGTTTGCTTTTCATGTGCTTTGAATTCTACCACTTGAAAATTTGGGTTCATAAAATTCCAAAGGAGCCTGAGAAAAAGTAAGTTCCAACTTAGAAAACATAAATGTTACTTCCAAACCTTACCTAAGATAATGATTTAAGTATGACCTGTTTATAAACCGAATGTTATTTATTCAAACCTTACCTTGTTTCAAAGACAGCTATTAAAGGAGGCTGTTTAGTATTGGGAAACCTTCTTTGAAGCATATTTTGTTTCCAATAACTCATTATATTTAGTGACTCTAAAGCAGTGACAATTGATTAGACTAAAGAGATCAAAACCTGGAAAATACTGGAGGCATGCAGTGAGGAGGAAGGCAAATCTTTGTCTACTTTTTTTTTTTTGGTATCATTAATCTACAATTACATGAGCAACATTGTGGTTACTAGACTCTCCCCATCATCAAGTCCCCACCACATACCCCATTACAGTCACTGTCCATCAGCATAGTAAGATGCTATAGAATCACTACTTGTCTTCTCTGTGTTGTACAGCCCTTCCCGTGCACCCCCCTACATATGTCTGCTAATTGTAATGCCCCTTTTTCCCCCTTATCCCTCCCTTCCCACCCACCCTCCCCAGTCCCTTTCCCTTTGGTAACTGTTAGTCCATTCTTGGGTTCTGTGATCTGCTGCTGTTTTGTTCCTTCAGTTTTTTTTCATTGTTCTTATACTCCACATATGAGTCTTTGTCTATTTTTTATCTTTCCTCTTAGATAAGGTGAGAAAGTGAGAAAGGAAAAAAAACAGTATACCTCTTTTTATTAACAAGTGATGGCTTGGTAGTGGAGTCAGCCACCTTACTGCCACCTGCCTGAGGAATCACCTGCAAGTGAACAGTGAAGACAAGATGCCTGGTTCTATATGAGGATCTCTCGGTCCCCTTATGTTGCTGAGAACACTAGGGAAATAATTATCCTACACATTCAAAGGGTGGCAAGAAAAGTACTGGACTCGAAATCGGCTGACCTGGACTGTGTTAAGTAGCTGAAACACCTCCTAAATCACGTAGATTCTCTGTACCTTGGTTTCCTCTTCTGTTCCCTGAGGCTGCTTCTCTCAAAGGGTGCTTTTCTGCTCTAATTCCCTGTTTCATCCTCTAAACCTATGCTTCCCAAATTTCCTGATATTTTCCATTTTATCTTAAAAATTTATGATCTTTTGAATTCATCTGTGTATACATCTTAATATAAAAATAACCTTATGTTTTTTTCCCCTAAGAGTTACTTTATTTTTCCATCTTTATTGAGATGTAATTGACATATAACACTGTATGAGTTTAAGGTATACAATGTGTTGATTTGATACACTTTTATATTGCAAAATGATTACTACCCTAGCTTAACACCTCCATCATGCCACATAATTACTGTTTTCTGTTTTGTAGTGAGAACATTAAAGATTTACTCTTTTAGTAATTTTCAAGTGTAAAAATAACATTTAAAATGAATGAGTCCATTGGATACTGTGATAATATGGACCCCTTTTACCCTGCAACTTCTATAATCCCCTGGTATGTCATAGGTATGTAACAATGTAACTCAGAGGTACCTCAATTAGGGGGGCAGGAGATTAAATATTATGAGCTTTTCTCTGCTTTCATCAGTCTGAATGGGGTAGTTGTACTATAGTAAGAAATAATCTCAAGATTTCAGTGACATAAGATAAAAAATCTTATTTCTTTGACATGGCAAGTAGCTCCCACTGGTCAGCTGGGGAGCTCTGCTTATTCCCACTCGGGGACCAGGCAGAGGGAGGCTCCAGCTCTCTGCTTTCCTGACCAATGATGGCCAAGGCAGGACAACGGAAATATGGTGAATTGTTCACTGGTTGTTATATTGCTCTCAATTCATTGGCCGAAACAAATCACAAGGCCATGCCTAACTGCAAAGAAGAATGAGGGAATCCCATTCTACACAGTTCCAGAAGGCAGAGAGCCAGAAAGATTTGGTGAACAGGACTAAAGATTACCACATCAGCTAAAATCAAGAATGGGGCAGAAAGAGGTACCTGGGAGACAAGGGCAGTGTAGAGGTATCCCCAGAAGACTACCAGCTGTCCTGGAGTCTCTTCACAAAATTAACTCACACAGTGAGCTCCTGACTAATTTGTGTTTTCTCTTACTATTCACACACTTGGCTTCACACTCTTTCTCCAAAGAGTATGTGAGATTTTAAAGACTACAATCACATTGTAGTCTTGCTTCCTTTAGATTACTTCTAGAGAGTATCTTAATTGGAGTTCTGGGAATTTTTAGATCCCTTTGGCCATGCATGACAATTTCCTGTGTGGCTTTTTCTTACAACTGGTTAAACATAATTATTGTCGGTGGATTTTGAAACTAGTCTAAGTTTTAAAGGATCACCTTATCTCCAAGTTCTTAGAGGGTACATCATTATTGAAAGGAAAGGGCATTCCCCTTCTTTTGATACTAATGCTTTTCTCCCCACAGAAGGAGGAACAGCCCTGAAGACACGATTACTTTGGAGGTAGGCTCTAGCATGTCTCCTGAGAGTCCTTTTCAATCGCTCTGAATCTCTGCCTTCTGCTTGGGCCATAGCCAAGTGCTATGCCAGTTTTGAACTTCTTCCACCTACAGAATGCCTGTTGACCATTAGGGAACATTTTCTGAGCATTTCCTTTGTAGCATGGTGCCAGACATTCCAGACAATCTGGGGTAAACTGAGCCACTTCTCTTTTTTTGAGGCTCCTAGGATATTAAAAAATAAAGTAATTCCAAGAAAAGATCATAGAAACTGTGATGAATTTAAAGTTTTTGGATGGAATGCTTCTTTTCAAAACTCTTGCCAGCATGTCTATGAAAGTCTAGGTATAATCTCCTTTGGAGATATCATCAAAAATCTAAATTTGAATATTATTTTGAATATGAGGCTTATGCCAAATGGTTCTCTTGGATCCCCATTCCCACTATCCCTGTGGTAGGTTCTAGGAGTAAGCATAAGGCATTCTGTCTGCCCTTGAGGCATTCACAATCAATTTAGGGAGTCAGTTTTAAAAAATACAGTACAGTGACTAATACAGGTAGGTGTATAATAAAGTGCTCAGCTGGCAGCAGATACTCTATGTATTTTTAGGAATTCAGAGACTAGAGGGATCAGTTTGGGTTAGTCATGGAAAAGTTGGGATAAAAGGATAAAAGATTTCAGGAGCAACAGCAGCCAGCATTTTAGGATATTGACTTCCTCCTGTACATTTACATTAAAATAAAACTGGTTTTACCAGTTTTACTTTTTTGGTCCATCCTCAGTGAAAAAAGCCCCAGATCCCAGCTCTTGTGAAATCCTGGATAGTTTAAGCTCTGTGTTGCTGTCCCTTTGAAGCAAGCTAATATGTGAATCAACAGCCACCAGGATTGCAGATTTGAGAGCACACAATGGACTCTGCTTGCTTTTCCCTTTGAGTCCAGAAGGGAACTAATAACTCTCCTTCCCGGGCGTGTAAAGCCTAGCAGGGGATGAGCAGTTTGGATGGTGGAGCTGATGAAGGCAAGCCTTCTGGAGGGGCTTCTAAAGCTTGCCTCTCTTTGAAGTGAGTTAGGGTACCTCATGTGGAGCTATCCCAAGTGTGGTAAGAAGAGACACACACAACATTCTCACTGTAGTGGGGCTGTGTGCATCCCCTAAGGCCTCCCTGTTGGACAGGAGGATCCTGGAAAGCACACCCCATGCACGCCCATGGAGTCACCGCGTCTGCAAGACGGGTGAGAATAGTTACCACCCATTGACTCCTGCTTCCTTTTGTGGCACTGACTGGAGGGGGTGCTCATCAGGCTGAACTTTCTTCCTTTCTAAAAGGATTATTTTTCTTCTTAAAACCAAAGCTAGAATTTTTGTTTGGAAATGAATTCTTAGACTCTGGTTTTAGTTAGGAGTCTCCATAGGGAACAATAGAACTATAATGCATTTCTAATTTAAAACTTCACATTGGTGATGAAGTCTTGAAAATAACAAGTCTGTGCAAGCAAACGTCTGTTACTTTCAATATTTTCTCCCTTGACTTACAGCAAACTTGTGGCACTAGTCTTGGAATGTGGGCACTATGTCTGATCAGTATTTTGGAGGATTTTGGAATGTATAAGAATAAAGATAAGAGTCTCTGCTCAAAATTTATAATGCATTGCAGATTGCACTGTGGGTTTCTGAAACAACAAAAAATCATGGTGGGTTTTAAAGCAGTTGGAAGGAACAGCACAGCTCTTTGATGTAGGGCATTTAAATTAATGCAAGTCACAACACAAAGCTCAAGTTCAAAATTTGTGTCTTCTTTCGATTACCACACATCAAACTACTTGAAATGGAGACAAAATTTCGTATCTCTGGGGAGAAATGCAATGCTGTTTTGATGATCAAATGTGCTGGGTACAAAGGTTCTTGTTAGCCATATTGGGTGTGGTGCTGGGATGTTTCATCCAACTTGGCTGTGGACCAACTTTGGGGGCCGAGCAGGGTGACCGTTGCTCCCAGAAGCCTCTGGTGGGGAAGGTGGAGCCTAAGCTTAGTGGAGGCAGAGCCGGACTCCCAGTGCTCAGTGACCTGGGGTGTGGAATACACCTGCGGTCTTAGCCATGTCTTCTGAGGAAACAAGAACTGGCAGTTCACTCTGCATTGGCTCAGGAGAACCTTAGAGATGCAGCTCACCTCTGGTGTTGGTAAAGGATTCACTCTATGAATCCTTTATGAACATAAAAGGCAGTTGAAATACATCCTTTCGTAATGGAATAAATCCTTCTGTGCCACTATTAGTATTCTTATTCCTTTGGTAATGGAACAAATCCCTATATGCCACAATTATTATTATTAAGCAAGTAATAATTAATTTTTAATACTATATATATTGGGGTATCATGGGAAAAAAAGTAAATATTCTCCAAAAATTGTGATATTTGAGAGCTTATATACTGTCTTAATAGGGGAAGGGGAGGAGAAATGTAAGCACCCTAAGGGAGAGTAAATGATTTTTAGGAAAGATGAATGAGCTCTTAGAAGAATAGTTGGGAGGTACAATAGCTTGTGACAGAGTTTGTCTGGATATGGTGTGGACTTCTAGCTTCTGCTGTGACAAGTCAATTTTCCTTGGTTGATGAGACTCCAGAAAGGGGATTTATGACAATCGAGCTTCTCATTAGGCAAATAAGGGGAGTTCAGAGAAATTCTCCCTGAATTTGCTGTTTTTCATCTGCCTTCAGCTCAAACTAATCAATATACTGAAGTGGCATATTTTGGGGTGGCATGTCCTGACCTCACTCCTTCTGTGGCCAGAAGGTAGTCTTACCTGGCCATGTGCAGTGAGGGTCCTGGGCTGATCTGTGTGGGAGTGAAGGGTCAACGGGTGAGCAGGCTTGGTCTGGTGCAGTCTCTCAAGGACAGGGTAAAAAGATTTTGGTGTTTGAAGTTAAATGCTCTAAGTCAGCTTGGAGCTAAGGATAGAAAAGCAAATGCTTCTAAGCTTGTGGGCTTCTGCTGAAGGCTTTTCTAGACTGACCAGGTTCCCTTCTCCTCAGGGCTCTGTCCCTGGGGATACCTTTGGCTCTAACTAGTTGGGTCTACTCAGTGCTTCAGTTTCACCGTGCCCTAGTTTTTCACAGTGGGCCATTTCGTCTTGTTAAGGGGAGTGTTGGTCTTCCTGGGAACAGTAAGGGAGGGAATGTTTTTTCTCTTTTTGTCTCCTACATTTCATAAGATGTCATTCTTGACACTTTAAAAAATGAACTGTTTCTTCTTGATTCCTGGGGTCTAGGGTTGTTTCTTATTTTCTTCTCTTATGAAATAATAAGCTTCTGATATGTGTATATCATATTTCTAAACCAGAACTAAAAACTGGATCTCTATTAGTTTCTAAATCTAGGGTCTGGCACTTATAAAGACTAAGTTGTTTTCATCTCTGCAGAAATTATTGCTTAGTATTCTACCATGTTGGACTTTTTCCGTTGTATTCTTATGATGTCTGTATCCACCTGCTAACTCAACACGCACGATAGCCAGTGAGCCTACAGGATTGCTGTGTCAGTGTAACAAAAGCATTCCTTATCTCTGGTGTCAGTGTGAAATTTTTCCTACATGAGCAGCATCTCAAATATAGTTCACTCGTTTGGTACCATGTTTCATGACTAGAGAAGGTGGTTGAAATATAGGTTTGCCAGAGATTAAAGGGAAAATGACCAGCCCCTACTTTCTTTTGCTATTTAACTAAAAACAGTGGCATGGTTGCATTGTTAATTGCAACCCAAACTACCAAAATTTAAGCCATCTCCCATGCAACTTAGAAATATTTTAAAATAACTAATTTCACTTCAAAATGTTGAATTGAAAGGTGCAGAGAATTCCCAATTTTGGTAATTGCTTGCAATCAGTGATATATCATAGCTTATGTTTTCTTCCTATTCCCTCCATGTCTTCTCTCAAGAGCATGTGCCTCTCCGTCTTTGCACACCAATGACATCTTATATGCTCTAGAAGTATAATTTGAGGTCATTCCATTTTCACTTCCATTCCCATTATAATCTAACATCAACATTTACAGTATTTTTGTATGTAAAACCTGCTTCAGAGCATAATTTCTGGTGCCCTTAGGTGGTGGATGTCATCTTCCTTGCCTTTGTCCTCTTTGCCCTTAGTCCCCTCTCTTGGTTTTGCTCTCACAGATATATTCTCCCATACAAGATAATATTTATGTAATATATACACATTCATGCACATACATCATATACAAATTAATGTACACTGCACTCAATAAAATTTTGTTGAATCAGTTAATAAACATACACTGTAGAGCATGTGTCTGTGTGTGTGCATTCACGTGTGCCATGGAGGGAGGGGGGTAGCTTGTTTTTCCTCTGTTCTAAAGAGGCAGGCACTGAGAGGAATTTTCTTCTGTCCCTGAAGTTTTTCTTGTGTACCTTCTTTGATTTTCCTTTCTAGATAATTCCTTTTCAAAAAGTTTGAAGAAAATTTGCACAGCAATTTTGACTTACCTGTAGGTGGAAAAAAGGATAATTTTTACAGCAATTTTGCATTTTTCACTTGTGGATAATTCTATGAGCTTTCAAAGCAAACACTTCAAAATTTCATATTCTTTAGATTGAGATGGTTGAACATAATACTGTATGTTTGTATTTTACTTTTTTTTTTTTTTTTTTTTTTGAGAGGGCATCTCTCATATTTATTGATCAAATGGTTGTTAACAACAATAAAATTCAGTATAGGGGGGTCAACGCTCAATGTACAATCATTAATCCATCTCAAGCCTAATTCTCGTCAGTCTCCAATCTTCTGAAGCATAACGAACAAGTTCTTACATGGTGAACGAATTCTTACATAGTGAATAAATTCTTACAATGTGAACAGTACAAGGGCAGTCATCACAGAAACTTTCGGTTTTGATCATGCAATATGACCTATAAACCATCAGGTCAAATATGAATATTCATTTGATTTTTGTACTTGATTTATATGTTGATCCCACATTTCTCCTATTATTATTATTTTTTTATTTTTAATAAAATGCTGAAGTGGTAGGTAGATACAAGATGAAGGTAGAAAACATAGTTTAGTGCTGTAAGAAGGCAAATGTAGATGATCAGATGATCAGGTGTGTGCCTATGGACTAAGTATTAATCCAGGCTAGACAAGGGCAGCAAGACATCCACGGATGCAGAAGATTTCTCTCAAAGCAGGGGGGGTGAGGTTCTGAGCCTCACCTCTGTTGATCCCCAAATTCTCACCTGATGGCCCCCCTGCGACTGTGCCTGTCTTAGGTTGTTCCTCCCTTGAGGAATCTTACCCGTCTCTGGCTAACCAGTCATCTTCCGGGGCCATACAGGGAAATGTAAAGTTGGTAAGTGAGAGAGAAGCCATATTGTTTGCAAAGGTTAGCTTTTTACTTCTTTGCAGATTTATGCCCTGTGGCTTCTATGCCCAGCACTTGTCTCGAGGTATCTTTACCACCTGGAGGAATTATGATACTCGGTAAATTCGATATGAGGCACGAATTCTATTTAAGGTTTGTAATTAGGAAGGAAGAAGAAAAGCTATAGATGTAGCGTATGAAGGAAACTTGGGAGGATTGATTATTTCTTTGACATATCTTCTTGTATAGTACCTTAAGTATGTATAGGTTTTAAACTACTAACTAATTTGCACACACATATTAACATAATAGGAATACGGTGACATAAACAAAGCAAATCTATAATTACCAGCCATCTCCAGTGAAGCCAAGAAAACCATTTAGGCACCCTAGGCATTTGTGAAAATTTATCTATGATATGATGGATATTGTCCAACTGTACTTGAACCATCAGACAAATTAAAGCAGCCCATTTCTGGGATCTGTTCACATCCCATATGTTCTTTTAACCATAGATAGTCTATAGTCATGAGATTTTGGGGTGCTACAACTTGCACCCCTCCCAACTCCTGGTTGAGTTCCAACAGTACAGATCCGGTCAAATTCGTTGTCTCACTGTATGCACATGCCAGCCTAGACATCTCCCTCCTCCTTCTTATGGCAAGTCCAGGAGACGGTGGGCTGGATGCAGCCACAACCGCAGCATCGTCCGGATCCCTGTGGAGGCTTTTTGATGATCATCCCCCGGCACAAATCCTCCAGAGAGTGCTGATGCCGGAAGCTCCTCCTCATATCGTATCTTAGTTCATTTTCTGGGTATCCAAGCTAGGCCTTGATCTTCTGCGTAGAAACAAACAGACCCTTTGCCCACACTTTAACATGCCCTCTATACCACTGTGCAGAACTCATTGGAGGTCAGCACACAGTAACTGCTTTTTTTTTTTTTTTTTAATTAAGAGAAAAGAATATTATCAGAAAAGAGTACCTCCATAGCTGATCATCTGACACCCTTTAAGTGATCAACATTAAGGATATTTAAAGCATGCGTTGATCTTTGATTTACCAATAGTTTTATCCTGTTAAGGAGTAATCCCCCTTTTCTTTCTTTCTTTCTTTTTTTTTTTTTTAAATTTTTAATCTACACTTACCTGAAGAATACTATGTTTACTATGCTCTCCCCTATATCAGGTCCCCCATAACAACCACATTACGGTTACTGTCCATCAGCTTAGCAAAATGTGGTAGAGTCACTACTTGTCCTCTCTGTGTTGTGCAGCCCACCCTCCCCTTTCTCCCTCCCCCCCATGCATGCTAATCTTAATACCCTCCTTCTTCTTCCCCCCCCTTATCCCTCCCTGCCCACCCATCCTCCCCAGTTCCTTTCCCTTTGGTACCTGTTAGTCCATTTTTGGGTTCTGTAATTCTGCTGCTGTTTTGTTCCTTCAGTTTTTCCTTTGTTCCTATACTCCTCAGATGAGTGAAATCATTTGGTATTTCTCTTTCTCCGCTTGGCTTATTTCACTGAGCATAATACTCTCCAGCTCCATCCATGTTGCTGCAAATGGTTGGATTTTTCCACTTCTTATGGCTGAGTAGTATTCCATTGTGTATATGTACCACATCTTCTTTATCCATTCATCTACAGATGGACATTTAGGTTGCTTCCAATTCTTGGCTATTGTAAATAGTGCTGCGATAAACATAGGAGTGCATCTGTCTTTCTCAAACTTGATTGCTGCGTTCTTAGGGTAAATTCCTAGGAGTGGAATTCCTGGGTCAAATGGTAGGTCTGTTTTGAGCATTTTGATGCACCTCCATACTGCTTTCCACAATGGTTGAACTAATTTACATTCCCACCAGCAGTGTAGGAGGGTTCCCCGTTCTCCACAGCCTCGCCAACATTTGTTGTTTGTCTTTTGGATGGCAGCTATCCTTACTGGTGTGAGGTGATACCTCATTGTAGTTTGAATTTGCATTTCTCTGATAATTAGCGATGTGGAGCATCTTTTCATGTGTCTCTTGGCCATCTGTATTTCTTTTTTGGAGAACTGTCTGTTCAGTTCCTCTGCCCATTTTTTAATTGGGTTATTTGTTTTTTGTTTGTTGAGGCGTGTGAGCTCTTTATATATTCTGGACGTCAAGCCTTTATCGGACGTGTCATTTTCAAATATATTCTCCCATACTGTAGGGTTCCTTTTTGTTCTATTGATGGTGTCTTTCGCTGTACAGAAGCTTTTCAGCTTAATGTAGTCCCACTTGCTCATTTTTGCTGTTGTTTTCCTTGCCCGGGGAGATATGTTCAAGAAGAGATCACTCATGTTTATGTCTAAGAGGTTTTTGCCTATGTTTTTTTCCAAGAGTTTAATGGTTTCATGACTTACATTCAGGTCTTTGATCCATTTTGAGTTTACCTTTGTATATGGGGTTAGACAATGGTCCAGTTTCATTCTCCTACATGTAGCTGTCCAGTTTTGCCAGCACCATCTGTTGAAGAGACTGTCATTTTGCCATTGTATGTCCATGGCTCCTTTATCAAATATTAATTGACCATATATGTTTGGGTTAATTTCTGGGGTCTCTAATCTGTTCCACTGGTCTGTGGCTCTGTTCTTGTGCCAGTACCAAATTGTCTTGATTACTATGGCTTTGTAGTAGAGCTTGAAGTTGGGGAGTGAGATCCCCCCTACTTTATTCTTCTTTTTCAGGATTGCTTTGGCTATTCGGGGTCTTTGGTGTTTCCATATGAATTTTTGAACTATTTGTTCCAATTCATTGAAGAATGTTGCTGGTAATTTGAGAGGGATTGCATCAAATCTGTATATTGCTTTGGGCAGGATGGCCATTTTGACGATATTAATTCTTCCTAGCCATGAGCATGGGATGAGTTTCCATTTATTAGTGTCCCCTTTAATTTCTCTTAAGAGTGACTTGTAGTTTTCAGAGTATAAGTCTTTCACTTCTTTGGTTAGGTTTATTCCTAGGTATTTTATTCTTTTTGATGCAATGGTGAATGGAATTGTTATCCTGATTTCTCTTTCTATTGATTCGTTGTTAGTGTATAGGAAAGCTACAGATTTCTGTGTGTTAATTTTGTATCCTGCAACTTTGCTGTATTCCGATATCAGTTCTAGTAGTTTTGGAGTGGAGTCTTTAGGGTTTTTTATGTACAGTATCATATCATCTGCAAATAGTGACAGTTTAACTTCTTCTTTACCAATCTGGATTCCTTGTATTTCTTTGTTTTGTCTGATTGCCGTGGCTAGGACCTCCAGTACTATGTTAAATAACAGTGGGGAGAGTGGGCATCCCTGTCTGGTTCCCAATCTCAGTGGAAATGCTTTCAGCTTCTCGCTGTTCAGTATAATGCTGGCTGTGGGTTTATCATATATGGCCTTTATTATGTTGAGGTACTTGCCCTCTATTCCCATTTTGCTGAGAGTTTTTATCATGAATGGATGTTGAATTTTGTCAAATGCTTTTTCAGCATCTATGGAGATGATCATGTGGTTTTTGTCTTTCTTTTTGTTGATGTGGTGGATGATGTTGATGGATTTTCTAATGTTGTACCATCCTTGCATCCCTGGGATGAACCCCACTTGGTCATGGTTTATAATCCTTTTGATATACTGTTGAATTCTGTTTGCTGATATTTTATTGAGTATTTTTGCATCTACATTCATCAGGGATATTGGTCTGTAATTTTCTTTTTTGGTGGGGTCTTTTCCTGGTTTTGGTATTAGGGTGATGTTGGCTTCATAGAATGAGTTTGGGAGTATTCCCTCTTCTTCTATTTTGTGGAACACTTTAAGGAGAATGGGTATTATGTCTTCTCTGTGTGTCTGATAAAATTCCGAGGTAAATCCGTCCGGCCCCGGGGTTTTGTTCTTGGGTAGTTTTTTGATTACTGTTTCAATTTCTTTGCTTGTAATTGGTTTGTTTAACTTTTGTGTTTCTTCCTTGGTCAGTCTTGGGAGGTTGTATTTTTCTAGGAAGTTGTCCATTTCTTCTAGGTTTTCCAGCGTGTTGGCATATAGGTTTTCATAGTAGTCTTTAATAGTTCTTTGTATTTCTGTGGAGTCTGTCGTGATTTTTCCATTCTCATTTCTGATTATGTTGATTTGTGTTGACTCTCTTCTTCTATTAATAAGTTGGGCTAGAGGCTTATGTATTTTGTTTATTTTTTCAAAGAACCAGCTCTTGGTTTCGTTGATTTTTGCTATTGTTTTATTCTTCTCAATTTTGTTTATTTCTTCTCTGATCTTTATTATGTCCCTCCTTCTGCTGACTTTAGGTCTCATTTGTTCTTCTTTTTCCAGTTTTAATAATTGTGATGTTAGACTATTCATTTGGGATTGTTCTTCCTTCTTCAAGTGTGCCTGGATTGCTATATACTTTCCTCTTAAGACTGCTTTCGCTGCATCCCACAGAAGTTGGGGCTTAGTGTTGTTGTTGTCATTTGTTTCTATATATTCCTTGATCTCTATTTTGATTTGTTCATTGATCCATTGATTATTTAGTAGCATGTTGTTAAGCCTCCATGTGTTTGTGAGCCTTTTTGTTTTCTTTGTAGAATTTATTTCTACTTTCATACCTTTGTGGTCTGAAAAATTGGTTGGTAGAATTTCAATATTTTGGAATTTACTGAGGCTCTTTTTGTGAGCTAGTATGTGGTCTATTCTGGAGAATGTTCCATGTGCACTTGAGAAGAATGTATATCCTGTTGCTTTTGGATGTAGAGTTCTATAGATGTCTATTAGGTCCATCTGTTCTAGTGTGTTGTTCAGTGCCTGTGTGTCTTTACTTATTTTCTGCCCAGTGGATCTATCCTTTGGGGTGAGTGGTGTGTTGAAGTCTCCTACAATGAATGCATTGCAGTCTATTTCCCTCTTTAGTTCTGTTAGTATTTGCTTCACATATGCTGCTGCTCCTGTGTCGGGTGCATATATATTTAGAATGGTTATATCCTCTTGTTGGAGTGAGCCCTTTATCATTATGTAGTGGCCTTCTTTATCTCTTGTTACTTTCTTTGTTTTGAAGTCTATTTTGTCTGATATTAGTACTGCAACCCCTGCTTTCTTCTCACTGTTGTTTGCCTGAAATATGTTTTTCCATCCCTTGACTTTTAGTCTATGCTTATCTTTGGGTTTAAGGTGAGTTTCTTGTAAGCAGCATATAGATGGGTCTTGCTTTTTTATCCATTCTATTACTCTATGTCTTTTGATTGGTGCATTAAGTCCATTTACATTTAGGGTGACTATTGAGAGATATGTACTTATTGCCATTTCAGGCTTTAGATTCGTGGTTACCAAAGGTTCAAGGTTAGCTTCTTTAGTATCTTACTGCCTAACTTAGCTCGCTTATTGAGCTGTTATATACACTGTCTGGAGATTCTTTTCTTCTCTCCCTTCTTATTCCTCCTCCTCCATTCTTCATATGTTGTGTGTTTTGTTCTGTGCTCTTTTTAGGGGTGCTCCCATCTAGAGCAGTCCCTGTAGGATGCCCTGTAGAGGTGGTTTGTGGGAAGCAAATTCCCTCAGCTTTTGCTTGTCTGGGAATTGTTTGATCCCACCATCATATTTAAATGATAGTCGTGCTGGATATAGTATCCTTGGTTCAAGACCCTTCTGTTTCATTGCATTAAGTATATCATGCCATTCTCTTCTGGCCTGTAGGGTTTCTGTTGAGAAGTCTGATGTTAGCCTGATTGGTTTTCCTTTATAGGTGACCTTTTTCTCTCTAGCTGCCTTTAAAACTTTTTCCTTGTCCTTGATCCTTGCCATTTTAATTACTATGTGTCTTGGTGTTGTCCTCCTTGGATCCTTTCTGTTGGGGGTTCTGTGTAATTCCATGGTCTGTTCGATTATTTCCTCCCCCAGTTTGGGGAAGTTTTCAGCAATTATTTCTTCAAAGACACTTTCTATCCCTTTTCCTCTTTCTTCCTCTTCTGGTATCCCTATAATACGAATGTTATTCCTTTTTTATTGGTCACATATTTCTCTTAGTGTTGTTTCATTCCTGGAGATCCTTTTATCTCTCTCTATGTCAGCTTCTATACGTTCCTGTTCTCTGGCTTCTATTCCTTCAATGGCCTCTTGCATCTTATCCATTCTGCTTATAAATCCTTCCAGGGATTGTTTCACTTCTGTGATCTCTTTCCTGACATCTGTGATCTCCTTCCGGACTTCATCCCACTGCTCTTGCATTTTTCTCTGCATCTCATCCCACTGCTCTTGCATTTTTCTCTGCATCTCATCCCATTGCTCTTGCATTTTTCTCTGCATCTCTGTCAGCATGTTCATGATTATTATTTTGAATTCTTTTTCAGGAGGACTAGTTAGGTCCGTCTCCTTCTCAGGTGTTGTCTCTGTGATCTTTGTCTGCCTGTAGTTTTGCCTTTTCATGGTGATAGAGATAGTTTGCAGAGCTGGTACAAGTGACCGCTGGAGGAGCTTCCCTTCTTGTTGGTTTGTAGCCTTTTCCTGGGAGAATAGCGACCTCTAGTGGCTTGTGCTGGGCAGCTGTGCGCAGACAGGGCTTCTGCTTCCTGCCCAGTTGCTATGGGGTTTATCTCCGCTGTTGCTGTGGGCTTGGCCTGGCTGGGGCTGTTCCTCCAAAATGGTGGAGCCCCGTTGGAGGGGGAGCGGCCAGGAGGCTATTTATCTCCGTAAGGGGCCTCTGTGCTCCCTGCTGCCCAGGGGGTTAGAGTGCCCAGAGATCCCCAGATTCCCTGCCTCTGGTCTAAGTGACCTGTCCTGCCCCTTTAAGATTTCCAAAAAGCACTCTCCAAACCAAAACAACAACAGCAACAATGAGAGAGGGAACAGAAAGAAAGAGTAAAAAAAAAAAAAAAAAAGGAAAAAAAAGGAAACAAGCGATTTTTTTTTTTTTTTTGTCCTCAGGTGCCGGTTCCAGGCACCCGCTCACTGGTCCTGCTGCCCTGTCTCCCTAGCACCAGGGTCCCTGTCCTTTCAAGGCTTCCAAAAAGCACCCACCCACCAGTCCCGCAGGGAAGGAACGCTCGATATTCTTTGTCCTCAGGCACTGGTCCCAGGCACCCGCTCACCAGTCCCACCGCCCTGCCTCCCTAGCACCGGGTTCCCTGTCCCTTCAAGGCTTCCAAAAAGCACTCGCCAAAAGGAGAGAAAAAAAGGGGAAAAACGCGCGGTTTCTTCCGTCCTCAGGTGGTGGTCTCAGGCACCCACCCACCGGTCCCACAGGGAAAAATGCGGGATATTCTTTGTCCTCAGGTGCCGGTCCCAGGCACCCGCTCACCAGTCCCGCCGCCCTGCCTCCCTAGCACCGGGGTCCCTGTCCCTTTTAGGCTTCCAAAAAGCACTCGCAGAAAAGAGAAAAAAAAAAAAGGGGAAAAACGCGCGATTTCCTCTGTCCTCAAGTGCCGGTCTCAGGCACCCGCCCCCCGGTCCCGCAGGGAAAAACGGGGGATATTCTTTGTCCTCAGGCGCCGGTCCCAGCCACCCGCTCACCAGTCCCGCCACCCTGCCTCCCTAGCACTGGGGTCCCCGTCCCTTCAAGGCTTCCAAAAAGCGCTCGCCAAAAAGAGAAAAAAAAAAAAAGGGGAAAAACGCGCGACCTCCTCCTTCCTCAGGCACCGGTCTCAGGCATCCGCCCGCCGGTCTCGCAGGGAGAAACGCGGGATATTCTTTGTCCTCTGGCGCCGTTCCCAGGCACCTCCTCACCGGTCCCGCCACCCTGCCTCCCCAGCAACGGGGGCCCGTCCCTCTAAGGCTTCCAAAAAGCGCTCGCCAAAAAAAAAAAAAAAAAAAACCGCTCCGGTTTCTCTCCACGCACCAGGAGCCGGGGGGAGGGGCGCTCGGGTCCCGCCGGGCTGGGGCTTGTATCTTACCCCCTTCACAAGGCGCTGGGTTCTTGCAGGTGTGGATGTGGTCTGGATGTTGTCCTGTGTCCTGTGGTCTCTATTTTAGGAAAATTTTTCTTTGTTATATTTTCATAGCTCTATGTGTTTTTGGGAGGAGATTTCCACTGCTCTACTCATGCCACCATCCTGGCTCCACTGTATTTTACTTTTTATAATTATTACTGTATATGCACACTTATATATTTATGTAATAAAAGTTTTAAAGAATTTCTAATTGATTAGTTGCTTACTTTATTAGTGCATTTAAAAAATCTTTCTGAAATCTATATATATCTTAGGTACAAAGGAAATATTCTTTTCTTTTTGAATCTCTGGAAAATCCACTTATTTGCTTTTAGCACTGGAAAACATTTAATTTTTTTGTTCAAGTAGGCATTTATTTTAAGCTGAGAAGACTTTTTCCAAAAGCATACTTTCATATCACCTGCAACTCCAGGCAATGGGGACTGGATCACTGTCTTCCTCACCCTGTCCACTTACCCCAGAGTGGTCAGCATTTAGGTATTATCCTTTATGTAGGTGACAGCATGCCCAGGAAATTTATGGTAGTGTAGAGCCCTATTGAGGGGATTAGAAATTCTCTCCCTTTGAAAGTGGAGTGTCTTCTACTAACTGGTAAGAATCTCTTTTTTTTTTTTTTGTATTGAGAGAACTTTGGGGGTTCTGAAAAACTCTGAGAAAAAATCTTCACAGTCAGAGAATACTATGTTTGGGAAAATTTGACAACAGAATGAAAAAAGATCCTGCCTTAGGATTCTAAGGCTGGGAGTTAGCTGTGTTAGTGGGCTATTGAAATCTAGAGTAATCCTCTTTTATTTCTTGGAGAAATGAATCAGCTGTAAACAGTTAAGACTTTCAAGCTGTAATAATAAAGACTGAATTTTAACTTTCAGTAATCCTAATTCTAATTATCACTCCCAAACTGAATATCAAGTATTATTTTAGAGAATAGTGAACAAAACATGCAGCAAGCACACAGTCAAAATATTCTTATTACCTGAACCTCATATTTGGCATTCCCCTACTTCTCTGCGTGACGTCTTAACTAGGATCTAACTATCAGCAGCAGCATTGCATTCCTGAACACATGTGTCCCCAGATTATCTGTGACAGAGTTCACAAACCAGGACTGCAGTCTGGACAACCTCTGGCCCACACCTGCTTTTGCAAATAAAGTCTTATTGGATAAAACCATGCCCATTTATTTAATTCTTGTCTATGGCTGCTTTCATATTAAATAGCAGAGTAGTTGTGACATAAACTGTATCGTTTGCAAAACGAAAAAAATTATGACCATTAGAGAAAAAGTTTGCCAATCCCTAATCGAAGGATATCAATTTTCTTCTCTTTTGCTTCACTGATATCATATAAAACTTTAAATGCTGTATATTTACCCTCTTGTGACTTTCACTCTTCTTTTTGAAGGCAAAACTGAAAACAAAACAAAAAGACTGAACAACAGAACCCCCCAAAACCAAAAACAAAAGCCTTACAAAATTAAGAAGTACTTATGTAAATTAAACTCATAAGGTTATGAAATAGGCTCATTAAAATATTCTGACATTAATGAAAAATTTTATTCTTGTCGGGCAACATATGAGAAAAGATGACTGGTATATGAATCAGAAGACATGTGTTTCTGTGTTTGCCATTTTGTAACTCAGAGGTTGGCAAACTTCGGTAAAGGGTAAGATAGTAAATACTAAGATATTTAATATTTTGTGGGCCGTACTTATTTTATTTTATACAGAACAGGCAGTGAATAGGCTTTGGTGTGCAGCCCGTAGCTTGAGTGCCTGCAGGAGCTCTCGGTGCACCTGGTAAGCCCCAACCTCCATGGGCTGCATTTTCAGGAGACTGAAATCAATCATACCTTCTGGTTTTAATACTTTTCTGTCTTGTTATTTATGTTAGAGCCAGTGTTTACATTTGCTGAAAATTTACATTTTCTTATCATGTGGAAAGTAGAGTCAGAATAGTACAGGTAAAGTGGCATGTGATATGAACCTCAAATTTTACATTTCTTAGTATATGAATTTCTATTGCTTTGTGATAAGTAAGTTTGATTCCAAACTTTGAATAGTAACATAATGGCTATTTGATCTTACTCTTAGTTTTGTGGGTCAGAAATTCAGGAAGAGCTGGATTGGACAGTTTTCACTTGTGGTTTCTCATGTGGTTTTAGTTAGATGTCAGCCAGGGCTGTGGCCATCTCAAGGCTCAACTGTGTTGGACACCCAAGACAGCTGGCAGTTGATGCTGGTCATTAGCGGGGAGCTTACTTGGACTGTTGATTAGAACACCTATAGATCCTCTTCACTATGGAGGTTTCAGGGTGGCCAAACTTTTTACATGTTACTTGGCTTAACCCAGAGAGAGTATCCCCCAAGAATGAGGAAGGAGCTGCATACCTATCCTGACCTTCCCTGGGAGGTCAATGCCTATTCGTTAAAGCAGTCACAGGCTTGCCAAGATTCAAGTGGAAGTGAGGTAGACCTTCCCTTCCAATGTGAGGAATGTTAAAGAATTTGGGACCATATTTTTAAGTCACCACACCTAGCTATGGTGATTTTTAAGTTTAACAATGAATTAATAGAATTCTTATGCTAGCTATTATATAATTAACCACAGTTATTAAGGGCAAGGTATAATTAGAATATTCTCAGATCTCAGATGAAACTGATACATTTCCCACATTTCTTTTCCCTAGTCATCTGTCAGTGGACACTTAGAAGGTATACACATACACACATGCATTGCAATATTAAGCAACCTTAAGAAAGAAGGAAATCTTGCCCTTTGTGACAACATGGATGTTCCTGGAGAACATTAATCTAAGTGAAATAAACCAGACATAGATACATACATGATTTCACTTATATGTGGGGTATGAAAAAATAAAACAGAGTAGACTGGTGGCTACCAGGGCCTTGTGGGTGGAGAAAATGCATAAATATTGGTTAAAAGGTACAGATTTTCAGAGATAAGATGTATAAGTTCTGGAGACCTAATGCATAACATAGTCACTATAGTTAATAACAATGGATTATGTGCTTGAAACTTGCTAAAATAATAGATCTCATGTCTTCATACATAGAAAAGAAGAAAAAAGTATGTAGCTTTTTCAAATTAATGTAAATGCTTGAAAATGTATATGCATATAAAAACATCATATCCCTTAAATATGTGAAATTTTAATATGTCAATCATACCTCAATAAAGCTGGGGGAAAAAAACAAAGAAACAAAGATGAAGTCAGAGAAATGGTGGTGGGAAGCTTGTGCAGGCTTTGTCAGCCATAGGAAGGAGTCTGGATTTCACTGCACAAAGTGGCAAGTCATGTAAGTTTCAGGCAGAGGAGTGATATTCTCTGACTTAGATTTTTAAAATCACTATGATCCTTGTGTAGAGAATAGGGTATTTTGGGGTCAGGTGATAGTAGACAAGAATAGAGGCAGAGGATTCAACTAGGGGTCTTTTGTTTTATTTTATTCATAAGATAGTTGTGGGCTGGAATAAAGTTTTAAAAGCATAGGTGATTAGAAAAAGTTAAAGTAGATAAGATACTATTCCCATGTTCCAGATAAGAAAATGGAGGCTTAGAGAGTTTAATCCATTCTTATATAGATGGTAAACTGGTATTTAAATCTACATCTAATTTCACAGATCAATTTCAGCCAAATGTAATGTATATTTGTCACATTTAAAATTAATGAAGTCCAAATAGATGTAATTTTACTGTAATTTAGGTGTCTTAGACTAAATTAAGAGACATTAACCATGGTCCTATTTTTAAACATTTTCTATGATCATGCCTCTTCATTGTTTCCATGTAGAAAATACTTAAGATACAATAAATTGGATGAAAGTTAAATTATATCACCTTCTGTTATATGATTTTTATGGAAAAATGAGGAAATCACTGCAGATATAAAATCCACAGCTTCATACAAACATTCTATGTAATTCTGGTGACTGAGACCTAATAGTCAGCCAAAGAAAGTTTGTTATTACCAGTTGTGAGCATTATCAGTTGTGGGATAAATGATCAATGATATATTAGAAATTCTTTCCTTTATATTCAATAAGGATGGAAGAGAGTGCTGACAGTTGTGTTGGAAGTAATTTGGAACAGTGCATACTTTTCATTAAAACATAGACAAGACTAGCGCTGTTCACTGTGGTACCTTAAACCGTCTGGAGAGCCTCTTTTGATTAGAACTCTCTTCTTTTGAGCAAAGGATGAGAAGGAGACTCTTTGGTTCTATTTTTGCTGCAGTATTTAAAATAAATGTTTATTGAAGAAGGAATTGATTCCTCTATCATCAAGTTCAAGGAATCTTTTTTGTATTTTCTTCACTATGTTAACCTCCTCTGTGATCTCTCTGAGTTATTGGCAAGGTGATTTACTTCTGGCTCTGAAACCTCTCTGTCCCTTGATTTATAGGTTACATCATGCTTCCTCTCTTCCACAAGATCAGGATCTTCAAAGTAAGCATCTTTCAAAGGAGCAACAAGCAAAATACAGCTGCAGGATCAGTAACTCCCTGTTAAGCAGCTTTGCCTGCTGTCATTGTTGACTACAGGAGGTGGTGATCCATGTCAGTCACTAAAACGACACCTTGCCAAGACTGGAGTCTGCTCCCGGAGTTTTTGTGTATGGGAGCACTTTCAGATAGTGAGATTTTCATATATTCCCAGAACCTCACACAGTGCTTGGAACATAGTAAATACCCAGGAGGTACCCAGTAAATATTTATTAATATTAATTATAAAACTATATTTTGAAAATTTTGCTAACATGCGGAAGGTAGATTTGTTGCAGAATAGAGCAATGCAAGAATTTCCTTATCACTCCTTGATACATTTTATTAATACTAGAATAAATAACTCTCCAAGCAGGCAGAGATCTTTAGCAAGACTCAATGAATTGATATAAACTTATATTTTTAAGCCATCAAACTAAGAAGAGGTTAAGACTTAACGTTTACTTATTAAGATAATTTCCTAATCATTCTTATAAGAACTTAATGAGTGACAAACTGACGCTGGATATAAATTTATGATTTCCCAAAATAACATTTGATTGGTTTGAGTGATGTCTTACATCAAGTAATCATAGTTAATTTTTGCTTCTGGAGAGATTTGACTTTACCAGTCTATCATGTCATCAGATGTATTTCAAGAAAGATTTCTTTGTCTGTTGATACAGAGTTAAAGAATTCCTATGGAGATTCTTGAATATATAACTTGTATTTTTATCAGGGCAGATGGGACAAGTTCAGAATAGTGGCAAAAAGATTACATCTTCATCTGAAATATACTGTAAACACATAAAGAATGATTTCATATTGAAAAATATTTTTAGTCATATAAATCAAGGGCAAAGTTAGGATTTTTCTCATATATGAGTTATGGTACAAAAAGCAATGGTCACTGATCTTAAGTCAAAGGCAGGTCAATAAATCATGCGACCTCAATTCTATTATAAATATAAGCAGTTACAATGATGACAGGTTAGGAGTTATAAATTATATAAACTGCTGAAACAAAGTGAAAATTATTTTTATCATTGTATTTACTTTTTTGTTATATTTATTTCTTTGACATTCCGATATCTATAATTAAGACTGATGTTTGATTTTAACTGACAAAGTAATCCAAGTCTGAAAGAAATTTCAGAGAATAAAAAAATGGCCATATAATTATGTAGGGATAAAATTGTTAGGTTTGACATTTCCAGATTCTTTTTTGAAGGGTGAATTTTGAATGATTTACTTATTATTTTTATTATTTTTGGTAATGAACCAGTCACCCTAACAAACAAAGCCCTAACAAAATTAACAACCCCATCACAGAAGGCACTATGAAAATTGCAAGTAGGGTAATCCTTACTGTCTAGAAACAGCTCAGGCAACATGTAGAGCTTCACCTGGGTGAAGTAAACAATGTTCCCTGTATTGTCCCAGCACTTGCTGCCAGGGCTCATAGGAGGAGTCCGGGTCTGACTGTCTCTTGACGCAGACTCGGGTGTTTTCACTGGACCAGGCACAGCACAGTTCTCTCACGGGTCTTTGCTTTTCTCCGTAGCAGTGGTGGGCGCTTATTCTAAGAGCCACTGTGGTTGTTCAATTTACCCTTGCCCTGAAGATGTGGTAGTTAGCCCAGCGCACTGGTTCTCAGACTCTGCTGCACGTTCGAAGCACCTGGCCCCTTCTCCAAAGATTCTGATTTAGGTGGCCTGGCTGGGGCTTACTGAGGCTTTGGAGTTTTTGGAAAGCTCCTCTGGTATTTCTAAGGTACACTTAGAGTTGAGAACCACTAATCCAGTACTGCTTGGAACGGGAAGAGAGCACAATCTGTGAAGTTCTGCCTTAGTTCTCATCCTTAATTTTACATTTTTCCACAGGTCCCTCAGTACCTCAGAAAATGCAGTGGAGCCAGTCTCAGTTGATCCCAGTGACGGTGCTTTATAGTCCTGACTCTTCCCTAAACTGCATTTTGGATTCTCCTTGCCCATAATCTTTCCCAGGTGGGAAACTCAAAAGAGAAGCTGGGGAAGAATAAAGAATCCTGATGATATTTGGCATCATACTGTGACCCATTGTGGAATGGATTCTTTTTAAATGTTCAGTAAGTAAATTAAGCAGAATTGGAGGGTAATGGATTGGCATGCCAAAATACATGTGCAATAAAATTAATCAAAGCATTCTTAATTTTATCTAACAGTATGACAATAAATAGTAAACAAGTATTGGTATAGTATTCAGAAAGTCTTAGATTCAAGTGCTGGCTTCATCATTACTACTATTTACCTGCCTTCTTTGAGCTTCATCATCATCATTTTACCTCATTTTATGTCATTCAAAAATTTACCTTCCTTCTCTGAGCTTGAGTTTCCTTATCCGTAACACAGAAACAACATCTGCTGTACTTGCTTTACCTGGTTATTGTGAGGATCAAATTAAATTACAAAAGTGAAATAGTTTATATTATTAGGTGATAAACAAATGGTATCACTTTGTGTTGACCTGATTTAATAAGCATTATGTGAACACATTTCATGGTTCACTTTTTCAACAAGGGAATAATTCTGGGGAATAATAGTTATAAAACTATAATTAAACCAATGTGACCTAGTCTTCAACTGATCTGCTTGGGCGACAAGTTTATATAAAATGAAGAACGCATCTTTTATAAACCTGATGTTTCAATCTCACCTAGGGTATAATTGGTTATTGGTTTTGAAAAACAAAGATCCATATCATTTTCTCATAATTTAAGGGTTTCTATCCCAGTAACTCTTGAGCCCATTGCAACTCTGAAAAGGAGAAAAAAAATAGGAATGGAAACATTTGTGATTCCATTAGGTTGTGGAAGATGTCTTAATTTTGTCTTAAACTGTAGTGTCTCCATCAGTTTGGACAACTGTAACAAACTACCATAGATGGGGCAGCTTAAGCAACAAACCTTTTTCATAGTCCTGGAGGCTGGGAAGTCTTATATTGGGTGTTAGCATGTTTGGGCTCCAGTGAGAGCCCTTTTTCACACTGCCTGCTTGTATCCTCCCAAGTGGAAAGAGAGCAAGCTGCCTCTCTGGCCTCTTTTTAAAAGGGTACTAATCCCATTCTTAAATGCTACAGTCTCATGACCTAATTATCTTCCAAAGGCCCCTCATCCAAATATCACTGCATTGGGGATTAGATTTCAAATTGTTAATTTTGGGGAAGCACAAATATTCAGTCCATAGTGTGAGCCTACTGTTACTGGAATGATAGCTAATGTCTGTTACCACCATTTACCAAACCAATGCTCTATGCTGGGCACCATGCTTAGTGTGCCAGACACTTCATCTCATTCAGGCCCCCTACATTTCTGTGTGAATTATGTTCTATTATTATATCAATTTTTTTGTTAAAAAACAGAACAAATGGAGGTACAGAGGGCCTATCATTTTCCCCTTAAATCCAGTTAGTCCAGCTCATATCCCTTGCTTTTAATCACTGCACTACACTGTCTCCCAGTAATCACTGTTATAAGAGTTTTATCAGCATGTTGATTTGGGGGCAGTTGGTGAAAGGAGCTTAAGAGGGGAGTGGGGAGGAAGAATAGTGTAAGGTTTCTTTCAGAAATAGTTCCTTTGGCTCAGTAAAGGACCCATGACTGAGCTGTATGGAGGGTGGTGCTGCACATACTAGCTGAAAAAATTGTTCCCATAAGCAACTGGGGATGGCTGGGACTCAGTGACTCTGCTCCAGGTGATGGATGCAACATCACCAGGGCTTCAGGGCCTTGGAGCTTTGGGGGCAGCATACAGCAACATCAGAAGCTCAGATGTGAACTTTTTCCCAACAGCAGTGATACTGGTCTCCTCAAGCCTTGGCCCTTAGATATAACTCAGGGCGCTGGGTAGGAGAAGGAGAGCATGATGGATTCCAGGCTGTGGTAGACTGCATTTGGTCATGAGTACAGGCAGCAGTTCCTTGAGAGTTTCCAGAGGAAACCTGTGGGGTGTCAAGGGGAGATACATCCCAGTAAAATACAGCTGATTGCTGCAGTTGGGACCTCACAGTAACTGCAGGCTGGAGTAGCCTGAATAACAACTAGCAATAAGAATAACAACAACTAATTTACCATGTAACCTTCTAGCAGTTTGATGAGCTGGAGAGCTAGGTAGTATTAATACCACCATTTTACAGATAAGGATCTCAGACCTAAACAATGCCCAGGTTCACACAAGTTGACGCAAGGTGGGATTAAATCAGATCTTTCTGATTCTAGAGCCCATAACGTATATTAAACTTTGTTTTCTCATAAAAAAGCTAGTTGAAAAAGGTGTTGTACATCTTCCATAAGACTTATCATGAGTATGGGAAGTGGTTGAATGTCAACTAGTCTAGTACACCAAGAACATGAACACCAGAGTTGGATTCATAGTATAACAGGCACAGCAGAGCCTTTTTCTTTGACCTTGTCCATAGTTCCTTCTACTGCTCCTAGGCCTTTGGGAACTGTGCTACTCATTTAGAAACAACAAGTGAAATTACCTTCTAAATGCAGATTAAGTTAGAAAGATGCTTTGAATAAAAGGGTTTTGATTGTTTGTTTTGCACTAGGATGACCAATCAGCAATTCCAAATTACAATCACAAAGTTGCTTGATCTTGAATATCAAAGAAGCAGGTCTCTAATCCTGCTGGAGGCTACCTCAATTTGAGATTTAGGTGTGGTTAGAAATATAAACAGATTCTACCTAATTATATAGGAGATGAATGTTGAAATATTGAAAGCCATGCATCTACAAGCACTGAGAATAATAAAAAGGCAAAAGGGATTCAATGGCTTTATTAGAATCCCAGGTTACAACCTAACCTAGCATGTCACACTGTCATCTATCCAGAAAATATGGGCCTGCCTGATTCATTAGTTTCAGGAGCTGTCTTCTTTCATCATTAGGGTCCAATTGACTCATAGACACAAACCTCACCCAACATTCTGGCACTTGACATGAGGTCACCTATGCTACCAATTTATCTGTGACCTTGAGAGCTAGTTATTATTTAAACTTTTTCCTCATTCTTATGATTTTATACTACTCTGTCTTCCAGCTCTGGTCCCCAAAGCCTGACATCTTCTGTGGTAGACTCCTGCCTTGGTGATTTGTCCAGTTGTTTTCTTGTGTAACTGAAATCTGTGTTAAACTCCAATGCAGTGACTGAGAACCTTTTAGTCAAGGTTCTCAATTGCTGACTATTTTCTTGTACAGACTAGTGACCACCTTCTGCTGCAGGACATTGGCAGCCACCCACATCAAGGGACTGCTTGCTATTGCAGTAGTTCTCAAATCTCAACTCTTTTCAAAAGCACTTGAACTTTGATAATTCAGAACTCTGGGTTATACCCCCAAGATTTTCTGATTCAGGCAGGCTGGGGAGGAGCCTAGAAATCTGCATATTTAACATCTCCCCTAGGGGACACTCTGCAGGTGGGTAAAAGAACACACCTAGGTAGAGAAACGCTCCTCCATTGTCTGTTGCTATAACAATGCTGGCCCACATTGGGCTTCCTGTTCTACCAGATGGGTTGCTCTTCCCTAGTGTCTAATCACTTTATCGTACTCCAGTTGTCCTTCAGGTCTCATTTTAGATGTTGCCTCCTCTCCCCCCTGAAGACTCTTAGATATTTCTTGTATGTACTATTGTGCATTCTGTCCTTATCTCTGGCTACCACGTATCTCACTGTATTTCTTTATTTGTTTTTTTACATGAACTACTAGACTATAAACTCTGAGGGAAGGGCCAAGTCATGTTCACCTCTGAATCTTCACTACCTTGTGTAGTACAAGGCACCGAGGAGGAGAACAAAAAAATAGTTATGGAATGGTCAGGTTCCAGGTGGGGGCTGGTCCTAGTCCGTCTTGGTCAGCTAGGCTACTTCTCAATTCAGATTACTTTAGGGATCCTGGTCTAGACATGCCTCTGGGATATGAGAGAACTGAAGTCCAGGATGCAGTCTAGCCCAGCCTCTCCTGTTGATTACTAGACGATGGCAGGACTTCTAACACTGGTTCTCATGTAAGGTTCTGTCTCATGTAAAGATATGAAACCAAGCCCATGTGATTTCTTAAAATTCAAAATATCCTAAGTTTCAGTGTGAAATGCATTCTGGATGTGAGGTATTTAAACATTAGAGAAAATGGGAAGTCTTCATTTTGATTCTGAGATGGATCTAGTGTTTAGAGATGGTTGGTGATAAATTTCAGAAAGCAGCAGTTTCCTCATATTTTTTTGCCTTTCCAGTTGCAATTAGTCTCCGATTCCATGCCAGGGAAACCTAAAATCTTAGAATCATTGCATGTAGTTCTGGAAAGGACTTCAGATGATCGTTTTTACAAGATGAGTAGAGTTGAGTCAAGTAATTATTCAGTGTCTATAATATGCAAGAAAACTAAACTCAGACTGGAGGCTATCACATGCTCGGGTTCACACAGCTACTTAGTTTTACACTTCAGCTACATTTCTGATCTCCTGATCTCCATGACAATTCCTGCTCTCTCTAGAAAGTCCCATGCTGATGTGGAATCACGGAAGCCATAGTACATGTCTGATTCAGTCCTGCCCTGCAGCCACCTTATTTTATTCTTCACTGGGTTTTCATGAATTCTTTTTATAATGCATTATTTTTTCCAAGGTCTTGTATTATTTTAATAGTTAGCCTGTTGAGTGTGTATACTTCAGGGCTAATTATCTTATTACTTATTTAAGACACATATCTAGAATTGGCAATAAGGGAACATTTAAGTGGCGCTTAAGAAGGAAATGAAGGGCAGTTGAGAATGGCCATACTTAGGCAGTTAGATATTTTTTGGCTCATGTTTCATGAGCATAGATTTTATGTTTTTGTATATCTTCTAAAATATAATCAAACTGTTGCCAACTGCTGATGATTCCATCTAATGGAAGAAAGCTGAGGTTTGAGTAATTTAAATGGAGCATAGTCCAAAAATTATTAATATTTGGCATTCAAATGCTTTCTACTAATTTTTTTTCCAGCAAAATTTTGCTGAACATCTTTATGCAACAGGCACTGTTCTGGGCACTGGAGACATTTCTGTTCATCTGAATATAAACATGGAAGCCAGTTTAGAATTTCATCTTAGATGTTAAAGGCATAATTTTAAACAGTAGAGAAGCTATGGAGAGCTCTTTTCCATCCTTAATTTCACTCCTACTAGAGTTTACTCTTGGAAGGGACATGATTTTTTTCCCTTAGGTTTATGTAAGATTTGCTTTCTCTCAAACTGTCCTTGGCAGAATCCTCCTGGATTAGCTGATAATTTTGTGTGCAAATTGCATAGAGAGATTAGGATGTCCACAGAGCTTCATGCAGATTAAATGTTAGCTATTAATGTAATTTCTGAGATATAATCTAAGTAAGGATTTAGATAGAACCAGTGTTTTTGATACACCAGGAGGCAAATTCTGCCTTTGACTAGCCATATTGTATGGTCAGGTGCTTAAAATTGAATTGTACTGTAAAAGAGAGATCTCAGTAAGCATGAAAAAGATTTAATGATGTTGAATTTATGCTATTTTAGAATAGGAAGAAAGTAAGAAACAAACTAGTAAATGGTATTGGGTAACTATCTTTTGCCTCTAATAGTCAATATTTCTAAATTGTTAGAGTAAGGATATCAGAATATTTCTGATGCCTTTAATCAAACTCAACTGTGACTACAGTTTTCTCAAAGATGGAAACCAAGCATGCCAGATATCCACCCACTAAATAATAAATAGCATATAAAAATGCAAACTAATATCTAAAATCTAAATATAAAGGAAAACACAGAGGACATATGTATTGATGAAGGCTAAGAGTACAGAAGTAAAGACCTAGGAAATATCAGTCTTAAACTAAAGGGATACCTAGACACACAGAGAAATATATATATTAGATGATAAGAGTGAGAAATGGTTAAGCTTCACTCCAGTCTACCTAGTTTACCCAGTTTACCTTTTCACTAGACAGACCTGATGGTTGAGTAAAGCCTATGATGGTCTAATGTCATTTAAGAGACATTCACCAGATCCTCTTGCTTAAAGAATTATGCTTTTCATTATATTTGTATTTACAAATTATATTTATAAAGTCTCTGTCAAAATATAAATAGAAGGGCAACATGTAGGGCAGACTATGAACACAAAGAGTCTCAGATTAACTCCGTGTTGCTCAGCATATGGGCAAAAACATGGACTTCTAGAAAGATGAGCAAGTTTGGATGGAGGCTGAGGGGTGAAGGATGATGGGGGGCTCCTGTAGGTGGGGTGTCACCCTGAAAGAGGGAGTGAAGGTGCTGAGGAGATGGGATGGATGGGAAGGCTGGGGCAGATAAAGCTCATGGAGAGACTCCTTTCTGGAAGGCAGCGTGTCCTGTTGGGAGTCAGACTTGGTAGTGCTTCACTCACGCTCTCTTGCTTGTGTAAAGTGGGACATTTAAAACTGCAGAGCAAATAGTTCTACCTGCTTTATGTAGCTGCTTTGGAGATTAATGAGGTAATGTTTAAAAAGTGCTGGGGATGAAAGGTTCAATATAAATGTTTATGTACTCTGCCAAGAAGAGCTCACTTTCAAAGCTGCTGTTTTTTAAATAAATGTAAACACCTAGTGTTCTTGTGCCTTTAACCTGTTATTAGAGAGCTACTATGTTGGCACCTGGACAAAACATTGGTATTTGATCCTCTCTGATGTTTTTCTTACAGTTTCCCTGGGACATTCTGCACAGGGATGAGCCATGTCAGGTTGGGTTAGTCACTTCATTTAGATGTGAAGTCAGAGGACAAGCAGCCAGTCCAGGAGCAGTAGGCACTGATAGATTACACACTGATGCTCAAGACCCCAGCACTTAAGAGCCCAACAGAGACACAGACACGTACATACACACATTAGGAGATCTAGGCAGAACCTAATTTTACTTTTGCATGATTAGAATTCAGTGTAATTTTGAAAACTATGAACTAATAAGTCATGGTTTGGTACTGATTTTGTTTCTAGTGCTGTATTAGGGTTAGGAACAGGGGTCCTGTAGAGTGCTTAGGACATCTCAGGGTCATAATCCTGCTCTCGTCAGGTGAAATAGTTGAGAGCCATAAGTAGTTCTCTTGCCTGAAGGAAGAGTTCAGTAATTCTAAATGGGAAAGATTTCCTGAGTGTAATCAGTAATTTGTTCTTGACTTTTTCCCTCCATGTCAGAGACCTATGCTTTGATCTGTAATTTATAAATGGGTGCTTGAAGAGTAAAACCTGGACAAATCACCAGCTTGCTTCTTATTCTGCATCATGGCCTGATGGTACAGCAATGGTGTGATTGGGGAATCACAGAAGTAGTAACTTGCCAGGGAGAATATAACACATGAGAAAGACCTGGACAACCTTCTTACTTTGTTGGGCTACACTGAGAAGAGGAGATTGAAGGCAAGAATAGGGGTCTCCATTTCAATAAAACTAGGAAATGAAGGTGTTTATAGTGTATATGGGGAAAGAAACAGAATTTCTAGACATAATAGTTAAAAGTCAGCATTTATTTTTTTGCCTCGGGGTGCAATCTATTTTCTCTACCCCTTGCATTTCTTCTCTCAAATATTGGACATTGCATTTCAACATAGAATACTTAGGAATAATGTACCAGAAAATATATCCAGAAGGAAATGTCTATACCTGCCTTGCCTGTGCAGGATCCTAGGTAATAATTTGGCCTACACATCTTACTAATGATACACTATAACTCCAAGCACTGGGTTTCAGAATGGGATAAAGAATTTTTCAGAGAGTGAAAGAAGATAAAGAGGGTAGTTAAACATGGGAAATGTCTTTCAATCCTGGGGTTTTTGGAAGAGGGAAAGTGGATCTCTGAGTCTTCCAGGGAACAACACCAGAAGGCCAGAAGCACCTTTCCTTTTGTTCTTGCCAGTGTGCAAGAACCTCTGCTTATCCACAGAAAGAAACATGACAACACTTTGGCCTATAAACACCGGCATACCAACTGTACTAAATTGCTGCCTAGCTATTTTGAGTAAGCTAGAGGAAAAATAGCAGACTGCATAGGAGGAAGTTTGGGGGCCCGCCAAGGCCATGACGTACAGGTTTCCAAACAAAGCTATGGCTGAATCAGAAAAAGCATGTCTGAGTCAGGCTCGGATACAAGGCCTCCTCTTCTTGAATTTCTCAGCTTGTCACATAGGAAGAAGAGGTAGGGATTCACAGTAACTCTCTACCTCCCAAGTGGATCCCATAGGCCATCAAAACACATTTTGTTGGAAGTTTCATGAAACCTAGAAGGGGATGTTGGTGGAGGTGTTCTCTATCTTGTTTTCTTTTTATTCTTCCATTTGGCTATCAGACAACTCATATACCCTTTTCTGTGAAGCCAAAGGTTCCCAGTGGAGAAATAATTAGGACCACTGGTAATATCTTAAAGTTTTTTGGGGTTACAAAGCTCCAGTGAGTGGCTTCATGGTGGGAACATTCACTGATGTTAACATGAAATAAAAGAGACTTTGAAAAGAGTATTTTTGTTGTGTTAGGTAGTTGCCACTTTCTGGACCTGATGTGTGGATGAATGGTTTATTTTTCCTTTATCATATGTGGACGGAATTGGTAACAGGGTCAGCTATTAGATATTGAATAAAACAACAGAAATAAAATGTCACCAAATTTCAAATCCACATGTAAATAAATGTAGGGGCTTTTCTCTCCTTTCTTCTTGTTTTTCATGGGAAAGATCCAGGTTACATCTGTCGAAATCTCTCAGCTTTTCAGAAAAATGGTTTTCTATCCTAAATGATAAATATGGGATGTAATTTAAATAATGGATGTTTTAAATATAAGCATTTTAGGAATGTGTTTCTTCTTTGCCTGGGAAACATCTTAACCAAGGCTCTGGAAGTTCAAAGCTGTTCAGTAATGAGGTGAATGCTTATCTTGAAATCATACTGCTAACATTTTAAAGTATGAAATTTGCACATAAAGAAAAGCCACATTGTTAAGATTAGTTGTGCTAGTCAGCCTGGGCTACCATAACAAATACTGTAGATGTGGTGGCTTAAACAACAGAAATGTACTTCTCACAGTTTTGGAGGCCGGGAAGTCCACCATCAAGGTGCCAGCTGATTTGGTTCCTGGTGAGAGATCTCTGTGCAGACTGCCGCCTTCTCCCTGTGTCCTCACATGGTGGAAAGTGAGATGTCTATGGTGTCTCTTCTTTTTCAAAGGCACCTGTTGTATGGGGTCAGGGCTCCACCCTTATGACCTCCTTTAACTGTAATCTCCTCCTTAAAGGCCTTACCTCCAGTACAGTTCCATAGTGGGTTAATGCTTCAACATACGTGTTTTGGGAAGGACAAACATTCAGTCCACAGCACCAACTGTGGGTAGTGTAAAACCTTTCGATCTAAGTAAGCCTTGATTCAAGAAACAGATCATTCAAGGGCCACATAGAAGTAAAAAGCTATTTAGTTCTTTTGTGGGGGAAGAGACATAGACAGCCGGTCTATGGGTATATCCTTCTCTGATAATGCCAACACACTTGGAATTAAAAATGGATACAAAATGGAGTCATCATTTTGAAAACTTACGTGAACTCCACATTCAGTTTGACTTCGAGAGAGAAAAAGAAGGAGGAAAGTCAGGGAGAAGAGGAGGAGAGGAGAAGAGGAGGGAGGGAGAGAGAAAAGAGACGTGTTGAAAGAAGGAGACATAAATGGAGACAAAAATGGTCTCAGAAAAGGAAAGACATTTAGGAGAGAGAATGAGAGATGCATGCAGAAGAGTAGAAGGTGAAGATACATAGAAGGGTCAATCAGTGAGGGGCAAGGTTGGAGGATGAGCCAGTGGCTGTCCAGCACGGGGGTAGGTAGAGGCTCTGGGATCAAGTACCTGGGTTCAAAACCTTTCTGATCTCAATAGTTAGTCACTGTGTGGCCTTGAGCAAATTACTTCATCTCTCTGAGCTGAGTTTTCTATATAACTTGCTTATCTCATTATATTATAGTAAGGATTAAATGAGATAATACTTGGTGACTGACAAATAGTTAAAGCTCAATTTATGTTAGCTATTCCTATTACCACTTGTCCTCCTTTTACATATGTTCTGTAGATGTTGTTGATAGTCCTTACATGGGGATCACATTCAGGTTATTTTGCTCTTTGACTTGGAATCTATTAACCATGCTGGTTATAGACTCTGAGTTATCTTGCATATGATGTTACAACAGGCATCTTGATTTACTGTGGACCCTGCCTCCCCCACAATAGTCATTGAAGGTGGTACCCTTGATGGCAAGACTTTAAGTTATTAAACTCAACAAAGATCTCTTAACATATAAATATCACTTGATATATCCATTCATGTATTTAAGAGAATGATTTGGCTGTTGGATTTAAGGGGCTTTGAGTCTATTTGTGTTAATCATTTGCACAAATTACAGATTTTCTTGATCATAATTTTTCTCCTTTATTAAAGGGATACTCAAGATGTTTGTGAAATCTGATTCACCAAGTGAGTGGAGGCTCTAAATGTGTTCCTGTTTATCGTCCTCTCTTACCTTTTTTAGCCCCAAATTCCTGTGTTCAGAGAGAGGCCTGACTGCAACCCTCATTAATATGGACCAGCGTGTGTGTGAGAATTTGTGAACGGGGTATAGGTGACTGAAGGCATGACAAAACCCTGGTTCTTCTGTTGACTGTCATTCCTTCTTACTGTTCTCCTTTTTATTTTCTCAGATTTCCTCTTATCTTTGTTTTCTGTTCTCCTGCTTACCACCACATCCCCAAGAACACGGCCCATTTGGATGGTAACATTAGATCTGAGGAGAGACTTGTAACAAGGGCAGTGGGGAGAAGGTACGTGGACAAACAGAGCAATGGGAAGAAGGCAATTTGAGACAAGAAAAACTCTGCTTCTGATTACCTTTTGCCTCTATTTGAGGTCTCATAGCAGACACTTTGTAGTTTCAGTTTACATAGTGATTTCCTTTCTCTTTGATTTTTAAATTCTCTTCCTCTCTGCTCTTGGCCATATTAAAGGTTGCTTATTCATACGCTATTACCAGTCTACATGAATTAATATATTCCAAACTTCTGTCTTTGGATATATTACACTAGGAATGTCATCATTTGAATTTTATCTGGGGTCTGAGGGTGGCAGAATGGGAGGACACCTGCGGGATAGACTTTGCAAAGGTTATGGGAGGGCCGGGAAGAGAGTTCAGATTACAGAGCTCTGTTGTTCCCTGACAGCTGTTTATCCTCATTATGACTCTTGGCATTCCCTGCAAAGCGTCAGTTTCTCTCTTTCCGCCTGTCTTATTTTTCACCTGCTCCACCGCTGGGCCTGACCTGGCTGTGGATTTCTAGGTCGTAGTTCTGTGCCCGGGTGCTTGTTGCAAGGAGCAGCTCCCTCGGCTGGCTTGGTGGCTCTGCACTCGGGGATGTGGCTGGCACACTTTCTCTCCTATTAGTATCCTGTTCAATTAGTGTTGCATGACAGGCTGAGGGAGTGTCTATAGCCTCACTGGGGAGTTACAGCAGGAACCTGCTTTTTGTCTGGTGACCCTACAGGGACTTCTCCATCAGGATTTGAATCTCTGGTGCACAACTCACTGCGTCTCATTCTCTGCTAATTTGCATCTTAAGCAAAGCATCTTACTTTCTAGTCATCCATATTTATGATCATAGTACATGGGTGACTCTTTTCAGTGCCATTTTCCAGCGCCGTTAGTCTCTGTATTCCAAATTAGGGCCACCCTAATAAATAGGCAAATAGTTTAGCAGGTTTCAAACAGGAACTAGATAAACAGGGGTAAATAAGAATAAAATAACCCTTGTAATGAGACCAACTTAAAGAAAAAAAATGCATATTTTATGTCAATGTATGATCACCTTATGTGATATATTAATAGCAAATAAATAGTAATAAAAAGTACTTTAATATTTCTATAATGTTTAAAAATATGTAAGAACTTTCATATGTATCTTTTCATGTCTCCCCTTTAAAAAACCCTGTGAAATTTGGCAGAATGGGATTACAGGTGAGAGAACTGTCAGAGAGATAAAAGACTTCTCAAAAAGTTCCAGGGCAGACCTGAAACCCTAATTTTCTGGGTTTTAGTCTTATACTCTTGTCATTGTAACATGTTTGATAGAGTAATTTTAGACTGGATAAATGTTTAGGAATTCTGTTCAGTCTAACAAACAGTAATTGAAGCTCCTTGCTAGGCATTGTGTTAGGTTCCAGGTACAGGAAAATAAACTGAACCTTCATATGCTTGTAAGTACTAGGTTCTGCCACCAATATTCATGCTAAGAAATTAGCCTGGGATTGTATGGTCTGGATGCATAATTTAGCAACACCTCTTTTCAACAGCATTCCAAGGTAGAACCAACTCCTGTCCCAGACCTGGGGTTTCTGCTTTCTACTCAACCAAGAACTTGCATCCTAATATACACTTTCTGTTCCTAGATTATCAGGGACAACTCTTTCCATATGTTCATGAAGATGAATACTAGGGGGCCCTGGATGGCAGTTTGGTTATCTTCATGTCCTGTGGCAAGTGCGTCAATGTACTCTTAACCCGGTAAACTTTGTCTTGCTTCCACCAGAAAAGTGTGGCTGTTGTGGAGGATGAGTGTGAGAGAGGGTTTCAAAGCAGGGGGAGAGGTTGAAGAAACCTGTGGTTTAGGCTGGTATTAAGAGACTCTTGATCATTCCTTATGGAAAGGTTTTCCCCTACCTTGAAAAATACACTTCTCGGCTTGTTGTAGTGACCATCTGATTTCTCTCTTGTTTGGATGATTGGATATAGTGAATATAGTTCTAACACCAGTTTTTAATCCTCAATTCCTTCTTGTTAACATAAAATATGGCTTTTCCTCCTACTCCTTTCTTACTGTCTCAAAGCTACAAATACCAATAATTTTTTTCTCTTTTCATCTTCTATGACCTCAATATAATAACAAACAGAAATCATTAAACTCTTTTTCTTAAAACTACCCTTTTCTTTGGACTCACCATTTGTATTCCTGCTGTAAGCTCCTAAGTATGGACACTGGGACACTGCTAGATTCAGTTCTCTCTACATACTGGTCTGTCGTCTCACTGGATATTTCATTTATATCCATTGATGGAATATTCATCTAATGACAATGGTTTACAGATCGGTAGAGCCAACTACATCACTTTAGATGATAAGCAACTTCCACCAAAAGACCTGTATTTAAGAAGTCCCCCAAGTCCCAACCAAAAACACAACCCAAAACATACACTAAAAAAGACGTTATCTTTCCTGAGCTAAACTTTTTCTCCTTCCTGTGTGCTCTTTCTTAATGTTCTCACCAACTACCCCCAGTTGGAACTGAAACTGCTTGGACTTTTCTCTCCTACTCCAAAGGCAGTTATTTACTAAGGCTAATCTACTTTTAGGTGTGTCTCAAAGCTCCCTTTATCATTCCCAGTTTTCTGTCTTTCTCTGCTCCTTCATCATTTCCTTTTAGAATATTCCAACAGCCTTCTAACTGTTCTACAATTTATTTGTAACTTTTCATGTGGATGTGACTTTGTTTCCAAGTAGATAGCTAGAACTCTTGTAAAAATATCTTATATTTCCTGTGGTGACCAAGACAGTTCTTATACATCATAGGGACTCAATAAATATTCGTGAATTGGTTTTTTAAATCACAGTTGGGTTTCATTTTATTTAAGATGGGCCTAGAAGCAAGCTGATTCTTTCCAGGAAGAATTCTAATTGAATTTTCCTCTGATTTCCATCCTGGGGGACCTGCTGGTGTAGAATGCTACCCAGGCTAGACCTGCTCAGGCTTCTTCAGTGCATCGGGGAAAGGCTTGTTTACTGAGCATCTCCCATTGATAGTTAGCACTAACTTTTTGGATTTTACTAAAATATTAGGCAAATATCAAATTGCATTATGGATATGCTCTAATTGTATGTGAGACCTCTGAGATTAAAATATTCATATTTATCAGCATTTATATATTCAAATCAAGTTGCATTATGAATGTGCAATGTATTATGGGTATATAATGCTTCAATGTGAGATGTAAATATGCAAATATAATCTACTCTGCAGTGAGAGAAAATGTTTCTTGGCATTACTGAGAGAACTTGGGTATCTGTGATAATAGGTGGCTGCAGTGAGTTTAGGTACAGTGGCTTCTTTTATATATGGGTCAGGTTTTTAAACAAACAAATGGGGCAAAAATTGCAGAATCAAGATAACAATAACATTCCCTTATGATGTTGTTACAGGAGAGATGGGTATCACTTGTTGTCTCCTTGAGTCCAAAATATCTTTATTTTCCTCCCAGTGTTGAAAATATTGTTCTTTCCTTAGTGAAACAGATGACTAGCTAACTTTTGCTTACAGGTCACATTAACCTGAAAATGTGTACTATCAAACCTCAGAGACATACTCAGTCTGATGGGATGTTCAGATTATGAGAGGCAAAATGATCTGTGATGACTGTGGGGACATAAAGTCAACCTCCCATTTGGAGCATCCTAGTCTCTTCTACACTGTGTGCTCACTGAGTGTGAAAGTGAGTAAAATCACCTGCTCTTTTTATTTTTTAAATTGTTTAATGCATATAATTAATTTTGCACAAGTTAAATGAGCTTAGGTTTCGACTCCATTGAACATCCAATCATTTATGCATAGAAAAGATATTGGACAGCCTGATAATTTTTAAATGAAGTAATTAAATGCTATTTGCTGCTTGATTTGTGTTCAGAACACTTCTAACACCTGAAACAACTTTTAACTTTTTATCATTTGGAATGAGTCTTGAAAAATGAGACATAAAATTTAGATTCTCCAGAAATTCAAGATTATATAGTATTTATTATTATTATCATTTTAATAAAGAGGGATGTGCTGCACTGACCCCTAAGGACCTTGGCCACATTAGCACAGGCACATGACATTTTACTCTAAAATATCTCAGCCTCATAATTTTGAAAAGGTATAACTGTTGAATTTACTTTTATTGTGTAGTCCAATTTCTTTTGGAATGTTGGAATTTACTGTTAAATTATGGGTATATCTTGTCTCAAATTTCTGAGTGTATTTAAATAAATTCATGGGGCTCCTAAGGATGCAACATTCTCTACTAAGGAATTGCTAATCTAAGATGAGTTATAATTATCTAAGTAACTTTTTAACCTGGTCAAATTTTCTTAAAATAAGTGTGTGTGAGGTTCAGCAGGATCAAAGGTAATTAATGTTTTCCAGAAGTAAGTGCGCTAAATACTTGCTTGTTAAGTCAATTACATCAAGACAAAACTTGAATGTGAAGTAAGGGTGTATTATAAGTAAATTGCAAATAGCATTCATGTGACAGATCCACTAATTTGCTACTTGCTATTCCAGCAAGATTTGAAAAATTAGATAGCTGAGTTTGCTGTAAAGAATACTGCAGAGATGCCCCAAGAGAAAACTTTAGCCCTCCCTCAGCTATTCCCATTGACTTTTGCCAAGTAGTTACCCAGGGTCTGTTTTGAAACAATCTCTGATCATTCACACCAAAGTATTAATTGTATAGATATAGAAAAATTAGAAAGAAACACTCTACTTCTTGGTAATACCATTGCTATTTGCTTAAGATCTGCAAGTACTTGCTTCAGAGTATCAGTGATACTGGCCTAAAATACAAGTATAATAGGAAGATGCATAGAAGAAATGATAGCATTCTGCATTGAACTGAAATTTAATGAGGATGGTGAAGAGATGTAATTGTGTTCTACCTGACTCACCTTTTAATTTAACTGGAATCTGTAATATGTGTTCTTAAGTTACTGTACTTAGTAAAGTAAGTTACAATTTTTTATTTCTCCCCATTTACTTGGGATTAAAAAAAAATGAACTGAAGTTGTAAAAATAAAAAACTTTTGTACATAGTCCATATGTTTGCATTCACACTGTCAGGTATTTTTAAGTTGAAGAATTCAATTTATTTAAAAATGAGATATGGTTGACTTATTAATATATAAAGATAAATATTCACATGAATAATTATTTCTTCAGTGTCAGTCCTCTTGATAGTGTAATATACTCTTGTTTAGTATTTGGATGCCATCGTTTTCCCAGATATGGGTGTTGTCAACATTTGACATTTATTAATGGAGAAATTTAAAATGCCTAGGGAAGATAAGGAAGTATTTCATGATTTTAAGTAGCTGAGTTTTATTTTAAGTTTGATTTTATGTCTCAAATATTTAATTTATTCATATATATACATTTCTTTACTATCCTACTTATTTACTTGGTTTTATTTTTCATAGTTAACCTAAGTCCCCTTTTCACTTGGAAACTGTTTAGAGTAGGCTCTGGGAAATATTATAGTAGATTCCCAGCATGAGGAGAGCAATTTTAGCACTAAACTTCCCAGGAAAACATTCTAAAATGGTGCATAGTATTAATGATGAAAACCAAATACATTTCTGGAGGAATGGGTTTTTCTGTCATGGGATAATGCTTGGACAGTTTTGGCTTTTAAGTTAAAACTGTTGTCTCACAGACACCTTTTTTTCTTGTTTCTCATGTTTCTCTCAACTCTTCTTTCAAAGTTCCCAGCATCCCACTAGAGGTAAGAACCCACACCAGCCCCAGGCAGACCTAGATTCAGGTCCTCACAGTCCCTGTTAGTCATGAGACTCTACTCAAGGTGCTCCATCTCTATAGCTAAAATGTAGGTTGATAATAAAGCGGTGATGACAATAGTTTCTATTTTACAGGTGGTTGTGGGGATTAGCAAGAGCTAATGTTTGTTAAATACTTAGGACAGGATCACAGGAAGATGGCAGCGTAAGTAGTTCAGAGGAAATCTCCTCCCCAAAACATGTATATTTATGAAAATACAATAAATACACCTATTCCTAAAAGACACCAGTGGATGCAGTACAACAGCCAGGATACATCTACATCTGTGAGAACTCAACATCACACGAAGGGGTAAGATACAAACCATAGCCAGGCGGGACCTGAACACTCCCCCACCCCAGAAACCGGCGGGAAGAAAGGAGACAGAACAGAGAGAGAGTGAAAGCCCAGGACTGCTAAGCAACCAGCTCTAGAAATCCGCACACAGAGTGCAGACACAAGGTGCACGGGGTGCTGGATATTAGAGAAACAGAAAAGCAAAACCTGTGGGCAGGTCCTCACAACTGGCACCCCTGAGACAAAAGAAAAGTGAGTGCTTTCTGCAAGTCTTAAAGAGACAGGGACCCCATAGCTGGACGAAGTCGTCCTGGCACACTTAGCCAGCAGATGGAAATCCCAGGGAACCTTAGGCGCCCTAAACCTCGGGGAGGCAGTGCAGCTCTGAAGCCCCTTATGGCATTAAGCAGCCTGCCAGTCGTTCCTCCAACTGGCACGGAACCCGACACACTGGCCCAGTAGCGGGAGAGTGGCAGTGGGCGCCGGGGGCGGAGGTGCTGGAAGGGACTGGGAGCAGATCCGTGCGCCAACGGTGCCAGAGGGGACCAGGATAGGCTTGTGCGAGCCCGCAGCGGTGCCACCGAACAGCCTGGGTGCAGCTTGCGCGCACGGGCGGCAGTGGAGCCAGGGGAGCCTGGTAGAGGCCTGTGCGCACCTGCAGTGGACACCTCAACAAACAAAAAGCAAATAATCCAATTAAAAAATGGGCAGAGAGCTGAATAGACATAGACAGTTCTCTAAAGAAGAAATACAGATGGCCAACAGACACATGAAAAGATGCTCCACATCGCTAATCATCAGAGAAATGCTAATTAAAACCCCAATGAGATATCACCTCACACCACCAGTAAGGATCGCCATCATCGAAAAGACAAACAACAACAAATGTTGGCGAGGTTGTGGAGAAAGGGGAACCCTCCTACACTGTTGGTGGGAATGTAAATTAGTTCAACCATTGTGGAAAGCAGTATGGAGGTTCCTCAGAATGCTCAAAATAGAAATATCATTTGACCCAGGAATTCCACTTCTAGGAATTTACCCTAAGAATGCAGCACTCCAGTTTGAAAAAGACAGGTGCACCCCTATGTTATCGCTGCACTATTTACAATAGCCAAGATATGGAAGCAACCTAAATGTCCATCAGTAGATGAATGGATAAAGAAGATGTGGTACATATACACAATGGAATATTACTCAGCCATAAGAAAAAAACTGATCCTGCCATTTGCAACAACATGGATGGAGCTAGAGGGTATTATGCTCAGTGAAATAAGCCAGGTGGAGAAAGACAAGTACCAAATGATTTCACTCATATGTGGAGTATAAGAACAAAGGAAAATTGAAGGAACAAAACAGCAGGAGAATCACAGAACCCAAGAATGGACTAACAGTTACCAAAGGGAAAGGGACTGGGGAGGATGGGTGGGAAGGGAGGAATAAGGGCGAGGAAAAAGAAAGAGGGCATTAGGATTAGCATGTATAGTGCGTGGGGGGCATGGGGAGGGCTGTGCAACACAGAGAAGACAAGTAGTGATTTTACAGCATCTTACTACACTGATGGACAGTGACTGTGAATGGGTATGTGGGGGGGGACTTGGTGAAGGAGGGAGCCTAGTAAACATAATGTTCTTCATGTAATTGTAGATTAATGATACCAAAATAAAAAAAAAACACTTAGGATAATTCTTGACCCACAGAGTCAAAGCATACTAACAGTTCCTTCCAGGATCAAGAGCAAAGGCTCCACTTGTCTCAGCCTCATCAGTCACCCAGCGCTCATCTGTATCCCAGTAAGAATCTGCTCCACATCTCCCCGTTTGCAATGTAGGTGGAAAAAATACACCCTCCACATATTTTCATTTCCCTCCTCAATGTCATATCCTTTATCTGAGTCACAATTTTTCTTGCCTAATGGATGATGATAATGTTGAATAACTGAAATGATGATGAAAGCAATCCACTTTTATGAACACTTATTAGGTGCCAGGAACTACGTTAAGCATTTTGCCTTCATGATACCATTTAATTCACAAAGAATCTTGATCTAAAATTTTTTTCATGTATTTATTTTATAAATGAGTCATATATTTATAGAGGTGAATAAGCAATCTTTTTCAGCTTTTTATGAATAAACTACCAGTATTGGGTACTACATAACAACAAGAGTGGAAATAGGATTGGAATTCAAATTTTTCCAAAACTAATCCAGGAAATCTATTTCTAAATAACTACAACATCAGCAGTTACTGTTACTTGGTGCTTGTGTCAGGCATTGTATTCAACACTTTTCATGTTCTTTCTCAGTTCTTATGCCAACCCCATGAAGTAGGCACTACTATTATTCCAGTTTCACATGGGAAGAAACTGAGGTAAGTACCTTGCTGAAGATTATGAAGCTGGTGTCTGGGAAGGCCAGATTTTGACCTCAGCTAATCTCATTCCACCCTTAACCTTTATCCTGCCCTGTCCCCCAGTACTGTGAGGATATAGATACATAGTGGATAGCATGTGGGTTTTGTGTCCTCATAGCACTAAGAAAAATTTCAACAGCTTCCAGAAAAATCCTTTTTCCTATGCTTTTCCAATTTTGCAATTACTGTCCCTGTAATCAGTCTAATTCCACACTCTTCTCTGCCAAAACACATCTCTTTTGTTCTTCCCTGTACAGTTTGAATCTTGACTCCAGACAATCTTTCTGGACAGATCAGAAGAATAATAATGTGGCCCATAACTCTCATTACCAATAGCCCTTTGCCCAAATTCATGAACTTAACAAGTCTATGTGTTTGTGATTTTTGCTTATTTCTGTGCATAGCTGCAACATGCATAATTGCTTCTTTGCTTTACAATTTGTGTAAATCTTGAGTTCAACCAGGGGTCACAAATAGGTTACCTCTTGGTGTCCCTCTGAAGTATATTGCATGCAGTAGGAGTCCAGTAAATAGTTTTAGATAATTTCATAAATCTAAGAGGAGCATAAACAGAAATGGAAACTGCCTTAACGATTTAAACCTGTGTGAGCCATTTGCATATTGTCTGTGCAGAATTCTGCATACTAAGTGTTAATTTTGAGATTCCCTCTTACTCTGGAGGCAGAGTCGAAATGATTAGGTTGAGAATCACAACCCTGATAATTAGCTTAGAGATTCTGAATCAGGATATGTGTTACGAAAAAAGTGATTTTTGTAGCATTTGGCCCTAAGGGGTTGAATAGCCAGCTGTCTTAAATTTTATACCTGCCAACATCTGGTTTGGCCAATAGGTATCAGGAAATGTAACAGAGCAGGAGGGAGTTCTTGGCCCAACTCTGTCATGACCTCTGGAGAGTAGGACAAGGCCCTGATTCTCTTTTGGGAACAGTTGGAAAAATTGAGAATTATTTATATGTATAACATTTGCAAAGTGCTTCACAGGCATTTTTTTAAGCTTTTGCTCTCAATCCTGCTTGAAATGAGTTTGCACGTTATTCCCATTTTATAGAGTTTAGTAAGGTGCAGAAAGATGTAATTTCTCTGCTTTGGTACCCAAACGAGCTAATAGCAGTCTAGAACAAATACTCAAATACTTTCAAGGGCTGTTCTGTATTTATTATGTTATCATATTTCAAAGGAAAATTAAACCAAGAAGGGAGGAGAATGGAAAAGAAAAATAATAGAGTGACCATACAGGAAAAGTTTTTTAAAAAAGGCAATTATTTATGTACTTTTTTTCTTTTGCATCCCAAACATGTGTTGGTCCTGTAGTAGCTTACAAATATATTCATACTCCATTAGATATCCAAAGAAAGCATCACTTCCTTATTCTACAACTCATATAATCTTGCTCCCCCATATCTCCCCCATCTGACTCCAGCTGCGCTATGTAGTGGAGGAAAAAAAAAACAAAAACCATAACCTATAACTTTAAACTTCTAGGGTTTGTGTTATTTCAGACTCTCGTGGTTTAATTGATCTTTTTGATTAGTCCACAGGCCTTTTCCCTTTTTCCCAAGGTGGCTTTTAGATTCAGGAGAAAGATCGATGATCTCAGTGTCCTGTATTACAAGAGGGGAACCTTGATCTTGTGCTGGTCTTGGCTACAGGGTAGCTGTGTTGCCCTTGGGTGAGTATTGGCTTGTCTTTGCTGAGGTGTGGTTAATGATGCACTGGATGTCCTGGTCCCCTGCTGTAGTTCACAACTGGTATACCTCCTGTTTTATTAATGCCATAATTGTGTTCACATATTTATGTATATAATTCATATATATTTATTAAACACATATACACATATGCATGTCATATAAAATACATAAAACAAACATACTCACATATATATACAATTTAGAAAATCTAGTACAGTATGGAAATCCAAGTTCATAAGTGCCCTAAATTGTGGGGCTGCTTTCTTAAATAAATGAAGTAGGTTTGATATATATAGATTTCTCTTTGGTAAGAACTTCTTTCTTTTCTGTGTCATTAAGGGTCTTCTTCATATTTTAAGACACTTCTTATTTGGAGGTTTGTCAAAGCACCCTAGCCACAAAGAAACGTTATACTTAGCTGATCTCTGTAATGCTAGTTTCTAGGGACTCTTAGTTCCCAATCCAAAAAATTTTGCCTGACCTTTTACAGATAGAATCACTTAGTTTGTGTAATGGAGAAGGAGAAATCAGAGAGAAATACAGTTATAGCTAGATTGCTGTGATGATCTATATGATATGATGCATAAATATATATATACATATTTAATGTTAATCTCTGTATCCATAAATCCCTGAAGATTATACCTTGGTCAAAGGTAATGGTCTAGGAAAAATATTTTATTTAAATATCTGTTATAAAATCTATAGTACACTTCTAAGTAGACTTATTTTCAATGAATGAAAATGGTCTTAAAAATGAAAATTCTCTAAGCTACATACATATGCATTAGTATATCTTTGAAATGAAGTTTGGAATGTGTGCATTAATTTCAGAATTGTGCCTAATGATGTTGTGAGAAGTAAGAGAAAAACAAAAGTAATCAAGATGCAGTTTGCAAATTATATTATTTGTTGAAAGAAGTCACAATCATGAGCATCCGGTTTAGAATTCCTGACATTCTTTTGAATTTGTAGCAATTTGGCATTATATTGTAATATAGGGGACTTGGTTTCAAATGGCCTGAAGATCTATTTTACACTATTCTTCCAAAGATGGATATTTATAAACAGGAAAATAGCTTCACCTAATTTTGGAAGCATCATGGAAGATACCCAAAATGAATCACCAGGCTTCAAATTCAGAATTTCTTTTGAAATTGAACCAAAAGGAAGTTATATATTGCCTGCATAATTTTTACCTGGAGATTTGTTGTATCTCTGAACAAGCGTAATTCCAAGATCTATCGAGGTTAATCGTAAAAAATATGTACTGGGTGTCAGCACTGCGAGAGATGTTGAAATCTAGTATGTCTTCATATTTGGTTAAAGGGAATTATTTTTCATGATGGTATGTTAGGTCTATTTTTTCTTACTGAGTGGAAAATGTAGCAGCCTCATAGGTTAAACTAGGAAAAATGCCAGTTTTACACACATGCACAACTACTTGGAGGCATATTACACATTTTGCAATCCTTCCTGATTTCTTTGGACAGTTTCTTTCTTTGGTTACCCAACTTCTTCTTTGATGTTATCTAACATAAAAGATACAGATTTCTTGCACCTTTCTTCTCAAACATTGGCCTGATCTTAAAGCTATGTGAAGGTACAGCTTTACAACAGCACCTTTCCTTTGGCAACAATTCTTTTTCATTTTTTTTCCCCCTCTCCCTCTGCTTCTTCTTTTTCTCTCCTTCCTCACTTACTATTCTTTTCTTCCCATCTGGAATCTCCCCACTCCCATGAAAAGTAGTAAAATCCATATTTTATTATTTAAACATTTGTGAGTCCTACAATTCAAAATTTGTCAAAATATTTGAGAGCTTTTTTCTATTACCTATAAAAAGTAAAATACATTTAAAAAGTAACTTTCAGTATTCTTTTGAATGCTTTCTAGAGCACCATCAAATCATGTCCAAACAGTGTTCTGCTCTGGACCAGGGGTGGATATTTCTTCCATTAGATGCCTGAGACTCATCAGCTCAGAAAGCAGTTGGGTCAATTTGACATGCTGTGACTTTCTATAGTTTACTCATAGCAAAATCTTAAGTTTTTACCTTGATTTTTAAAAGTATTACTCAGAAAGACTACATTGAGAATAAAATTGATTCAGTGTGTTTAAAAAAAGTAATTTTGTAGCTCAGTGAAGTTGTATAAATAACTTCTACATTGGCGATTCCAGTCAACTTTCCTTTTTATTGCCCCACACCCACCCAGACCCTTCATCTCTAATTTTCATAATACAGATAATTATACTGAAGAATTGCTGGCCTGGGAAAATTTTGAAACCAGTGAAGATTATCATTTATTCCATCTTCTATCAAACTTCTGCTCATGTTAATTTCTAAGGAAATTAAACCTTTAGAAACAATGATAAAGCTTCATAAAGAAGTATGACAGACCATGGTTCATTTTGGAACTACACACTAGGGTGTTTTAACTAAAGTGTTGAGTATGGATGAGGGAGAGGAGGTCACAGAGCCTGCTAGTATTATCATGAAAGGCCCATTTTGTGCCAGGTGAAAGTGTTTGGACCTCCTTCTAAAAGCAATAGAAACCTGGATGACTTGAAGGGGCTAGAGGGTGTGGGTCGTGACCCTTTGGATTTACCTTTTAGGAAGTTCTTTCTGGCTGCAGTTATGACTGTGCAGTCACGAGTCTCTCAAGAAGCTGTGGTTGTGATCTAGGTTAGAAGCAGTGGTGACCTGACCCAAGCTATGGCTGTAGGCAGGGAGAAGAGGGAAGCTACAGCAGAGATGCTAAGTCCCAGGGCCTGGCATTGTGGTCACATTCTTGGGGATTGAGAGTCAAGTCATTTTTATTATTAGTTTAAGTGTGGATGCATTCTCCAGTCTAATATCTGGGTTTCTAACTTGTTTCAGAAGCTTAATCTCTATCTTACACTCCAGTTCTGATATTCAAGTATTATTATATCTTCAGTTATATGAGACATTTAGCTCATCTAATTAGCGTATTGTGTTAAAGAAATAAGGGGGAAAGCATGCTCTTCACAAGAACAAGCTTCTTTTACACCGAATACACAGCTTTGTTGCTGCAGACTAGGCTTCTAATTTTTAGAGGGCACTTCACAAAAAACTAGCACTCTGTAGGTTATAGATCAGGCTGGGCAACAGACTTTCTGAGGGCTTGGTACAAACGTGTCACCATCATGGAAATCAATGAAGTGAGCTCAACTAAACTATTCCCAAAGTGTCAGGGGCTGTTGAGAAGTTAGTAGCATCGATGTTCATTGTCAAAAACAGAACTTGGACATATTCTGTGTTTTTGGACTTGTACTAGAAATCTAGTGGGAGAGTTCTACCCCAAAACAGATTCCTATACAAATTAAACTGAGAAGGTAGATAGTCAAAAGATATCATTTCTTGAGTTACTTGGTAGCCTGGAACTGTTCGAAGCATGAGGAAGTCAGAGATATTGTAGGATCTAGGGACCCTATCCAGGATTTATTGTGGAAGAAGTTCTTGTCTGTCCTGCACAGTACTGAAAAGGGCCTGCCCAGAACTCTCCCTAACTGCCCGGAGTTGCCTTGGTTCCCTGAGTGGACGTTGTCCTGAGTACAGGCTGCAGCTTGCTCAGTCAGGCTCCTCTCTAAGCTCTCTTCTCTTCATGACGGAGGCATTGCAGCAGCTTTCCAATAGGGAATGAAAAAATTCAGATCTTGTTTTCCTAGTTCTTAGAAACAAGTGTTGAGAATAGAAATGGAAGAAATAACATCAAAATTGGTTGTCCAAGATAGCAGCAGTAGCGTTTGTTGGTGTTTTTGGATATAGAACTTTGATCAATGTGGTGTTAGGGAGTAAAATTAGTGAAGGAGAAAGTGGCTGTGTTGGCAGAGCAGAAAATACCTTTGCAGGAGCCTGAGTCTGAGAGATCCTGTCCCTGTGTTTGCTGGAGCAAGAACGTCTGTGTCCCTTCAAGACGTATCACAGTGAGACCTCACCCCACTGTGATAATGCTTGGAGGTGAACCTTCGGGAGGTGATTAGGCCAAGATGGGGGAGCCCTCATGAGTGGGCTTAGAGCCCTTATTAAAGAGATCCCTGAGAACTCTTGCTCCTTCTACTACTTGGGGATAGTCTGTGAGCCAGGAAATGGGCTCCCAGTTGACACCAAATCTGCTGGCCCCTTCATCTTGGACTTTACAGCCTCCAGAACTGTGAGAAATAAACTGCCACCAGTCAGTAATGTTTTGTTATAGCAGCCAGAACAGACTAAGACAGTGCTGGCATCAGCAGCTGAAACGGTGAGACAGCAAGGGCTGTGGTAGGTGGTTGGAGAGCCTTCAGTTGGTATATTCAGGTGACGTTTTCCCTGCGTGACTGAAGGTAGTTGAACATCAAAAGAGACTATGAGAGCATGGTAACCACATGAATTAGTGTATTAGCTCTAATTGTTCCAAGATTGTTTTTACTACCATACTTTGTGCTATACCTTTAAATCTAAATGTTAACTTTGTGCTCATTGTTATAGTTTTGTTAGATTGATGAAATGCCCATTAAGTGCTTAGTTCTAAGCTGGCTTTACTTTATGTCCAGAGTAGTAGGTAGAAGTAGGCTTTAAGCAAATCACTGGAAATTGCAGAAAATATTTCAATGTGTCTGGTGATTTAGGTTGTCAGGAAGGATCAGAGATTAGTTCAGTTACTGAATTTCATGCTTTTTCTTTTTTCTTTGCCAAATAAAACTGGAAAACAGAAGTTAGCTATTACTCTTATATTAATACTTCTCTTCTTGATTGGAATTGACGTTTTTATGGGGATCACAAAGCATATAAAATATAGCCATTTTCTTCTTTCTCTAAAAACAGGGTTACATCAGATAAAATTCTAACCATACACCTGTTTCTATTTCTTCTTCATTCTGATGCTGACAACCGAAGATCTGTACTTATTTCTTACAGAAGATAGTTTCAGTAATCCCTCTTCATGCTGCTGGAATACAGTAATTTAATGGTTATTTTTGAAAGTCTACCACATGCCAGACAGTGTCTTGGTGGTTGGGATACATTATTGAATAAAATAGACAAGGATCTCTGCCCTAGAATTTACATTTTTAGTAGGGGAAGGCAGACAATAAATAGTCAAATAGCAAGTAAGTAATTTATAGTATGTTAGAAAGTGACAAGTGTTATGTGTATAAAATAAAAAGTAGGGCAGGGTCAGGAGGATGGAGTTATAATTTCAGTTTCAAGCTAGTCTTCACTGAGATGACATTGGAAAAAAAAGCTTGAAGAAAGTAGAGAATATAGCCTTGAAGATATCTGGGTAAATGTCCCCAAAAAAGAGGTCCATGCAAATGTATATTTTTGCAAACACGGGTTTCACTTTGTCCAGCATTCCCTGTGAGGCATCTGACAGGGTGGGGAGTCAGGCCTCTTCCCTGCCTTCAAGAAATACACAGTGAATGTCTGCTCAGCACCAAGCACTCTGCTAGGCTTTTGAGAAGATTAACATGTATCCTGACCTCTCAGAGCTTCTATAGGGAAGATACACATCTTAGAAATAAATACATAAAACCTTAATTATAACTGTGAAAACTTTCCCAAAATGTAAGGATGCCACAGAGGAATATAATAGGAGAATTTCACTAAACCTGGCACTCAGCATTATTTTCTCGAGGAAGGGATTTTTCTGGTGAGATGTGAAGAATGAAGATGAAGGGGGGCAAGGAATGAGTATTATTTTTGAGGCAGAAGAATTAGCCTGTGCAAGAGAGACCAGAGCAGGAAGGACCCAGCAAGTTTGTGGAATTAGCAAAGGGCCATGTGACTCGAGCATGGAGAACAGGACACGTGGCCTGCATTGAGGCAGAGGTCAGATGATGCAGGTTCTTAGACTGTGTTAAGGAGTTTGGACTTATCCACAGGGCCAAATGAAGCCATCGAATGTGCTGCACAGGCTGTTGGCTGTACACACAGAGCAACTAACTAGGAATCCGCAGACTCAGATTCTAGTGCTGAGAGTGGTACTAATTGCTGTGTGACTGTAAGTGAAAACAACCTCTGGGCCTCAATTATTTTGTACATCCATATCTGTATATCTATGCCAAATCTATACTGTCTTCCATATTCACACCCAAACTAAGTTTATTTGCTGGATCACCTTATCTCTAGGCTGCTGTGACAGGTTCAGTTGTGTGTCCGTAAAGGTATGTTGACGTCATAACCTCTAGTACCTCGATTGTGACTTTGGAAATAGTGTCATTGCAGATTTACTTGGTTAAAATTAGGTCATACATAAGCCAATATGATTGATGTCCTTATAAGGAGGAGGTGATTTGGAGGCACACAGAGAGAAGACAGCTATGTGAAGACAGGCAGATCAGTGATGCAGCTACGGGGCAAGGAGTGCCAAGGATTACCTCAACTCATCACAGTGCAAATACCCTTTTTCCAAATAAGGTCATAGTCACAGGAATCAGAGACTGGGACTTGAACATACTTTTTTTAGGGCAAACAATTCAACCCACTACATTACCTATTGTTCCTATTCTCCAGAGAATCATCTATACTCAAGGTTTTGAATTTCTTACTGTAAGATTTAATACTTGATAGTTTGATTTCTATTTCCATTACTAAACTAGCTGCCATGACAGAAGTCAAGAATGATCTCCTAATTGCCAGATCCTTTAGATAATTTTTAATCTTCTTTATAGTTGACCTCTAGTGGACATCTGAATCTGTTGGCCACTTCTTTCTTTTTAAAGCTTCCTTATCTCTTAGTTTCAAACCCACATTCATAATTTTCTTGCACTTTGCTATATTTTTTATTTTCTTTGTGCCATTCTCTTCCTCTGCCTGCCTTTTAAGGAATGGTTTCTCAAAATTCCTGAGCACATTTTCTGGTTCATTCATTCATCCTTGTGTCTTCACTCACTGAGTGCAAGTTGATGACTCTCAAATTTGTATCTTTAGCCAAGCCCAATTTGAGCTACAGATTATGGTGTTGAAATGCCTATTGCATAGCTCTGCTTAACATATTTAAAGCTGAACTCATTGTCTTTACCCCCTAACCTATTCTGCTTACTGTATTCTTTATGCAGTGAGTAGCACTGCTTTCTACTTACTCATGTGAATCAGATACGTAGGAGTTGAATTAGGCCCCTCTGCCCCTGTCATTCCTCACAATCATTTAGTCACCAATCCTTTCTATTCCTTTTCATCTCCATGGCAGTGGCACTGGTTCTTGACACCTAGCTGGTCCCCCTACTCCCAACTTTGCACTTTGTCAATCTGCTCTCCACTTCACCATCAGAGGGACCATTCTTACCAAGAACCTCAAGATGTAAATCTGCTTAACCCCTTGAACTGTCTTTTATTGCTTAGAGAATAAAGTTTATACTCCTTATCATGGCATCCACTATCAGCTTTCTGCCTGTAGCCTAGCCTATTTTTACTTGCCAGCCCCTAGATTATGCTTTACTCACACCCAGGTGGCTGCAGTTCTCCAAACATGGCAGGTGTTTTTTTTCATAGCAATGCTTTTACTCATACTCAGGCCTATTAATAAAAGCTCCCTCCCTCAACCTGCCTTGATGAACATCCTTAGTCTTCCTTCAAATCTAACCTCTAGCATTATATTATCTATGAACTTCCCCTGATTTTCCCCATTCCCCAATGAAGTAAATTGCACTCTCTCTTCTTTGAGATTTTTCTATCATATCATCTATGGCACTTCCTGGACTTTGTGTATATGCATCTATTTACCTTCTGCACTGCAAATACTGTGAGGGCAGGAACTATCTTTATTCATCTTTTTATTCCCAGGACCTAGAGTGGTGCCTTCCCCAAACTAATGCTTAATGAATGCTTTCTGAAGGCATGGCATATAGTTTCCAAGTACTTTATTTTTAAAAGGAGCCACTGATTTTACCATGTTCATTTCTCTATGTACCAAACCATTTCTGAGTTATTTAAAAAAGGCAAATCTTAAAGAACATCCAGGAAAGGAAAAAAATATCCAGCCAAATATGAAATAACTTCATAGAGTAATAGATAATGAAATACTCTACCTTGCAATTTGCCATGATCTAAACCCCTGATCTGCTTTGTGGTTAATCACTTTTGCTTTAGAAATTCTAAATTGATCAAAAGGTTATCACTCAATTCTCAGTAGACACCTTAGGAGATACAGTGTTTCTTTAAGTCAGCAATGGCTGGTGCATTAGTATGCATTGTCTCCAACGGAAAGGAGTTGGCCAACTTTTCCACATGTTACCATCTTGAAGGACAGGGGGAGGGTAGTGGCTGTTAGCAGTAAGCTGCAAGTTCTACTTAAAGAGGGCCTGTCAATAAAGGCTTCCCCACGGCGAGGAGGCTGCTCCCGGCTCGTTTTGAATGCTTCGTGCTTTGTTATGTTGTTGCCTCCTGTCTTCTCTCACTCCTTGGGCCCCTCCTCTAGGGCTCAGTAACACGGTAGAGATGCTTTTTGACAGACAAGAGATAATCTTACACTTGACTTCGAATATCAAGGCATTTTAACTGGCACACTTTATATTGAATAATTCATGGGTATTCAAGCTTTACTTCATTCCACAAAGAGAGTGCTTTCTCTTAGCAGCCACAGTAGATATGAGCAGCTAATTCATTATTTAAAGAGATTAAGTATTAGCAACTGGTACTGACTCTTCAGCGCTCTCTTTATTCCCTTTGCTCATGTTATCCCCAGCCTTTCAGCTGCCTAGAACAGGTTTTAGATTGATTTTACCATATTTAAGTCTTTTAAAAAACGGATCTACCCCCAAACCTCACTATTTTCAGACTGCTTTGTCCTATTTTAAAAACGTACAGCAATGTCTGTTAGAACTCTGTGAATCTCTGCAGGCTCATGGGAATACATACAATTGCAACACTTTCTGCTTTCAGTTAAGAAAATGTGGCAGGTGGGAGGAATGTAAGAAATCTGAGTTTGCTCAGATTTACAGACCACTGGCTGCAATAGGCCAAGGAAGGCTTGGGTGTTTTACAGGTGGTGAAAGTGGATGAATCCTCAACTTTCAAGTATTGTTATTCTGAAAGGAAAAGTCCCTATGGAGAACTGTCCTCTTTATATTTTCAGAGAAAAAGAGAAAAGGTTTGAAATGTCTGTTTCTCTTTTGTAGATGGATACTCAGGTTGGGTCTCTTTCAGCACAGATTTTCACTCTTTCATTACCAGTCAAGAAGAGAGGAAAATTTATTAAGAGGTTATGAAGTTTCACTTTCTATAGACCTTGCCAGAGAGTAACACAATGACATAATCAAGTCTGAAATGGCAAAATAGTGAGATACATACATATATATATGAAACTTATTTTAAAAAGTGACTGATTCTAAGGAACTATTTTTCTAGGATTGAAATGAAAATATTGGCCATCATGTTGCTTAAAGCAGTAATAAATGCTTTTCTTAATTTTATATTTTAGAGTTAGACTTTTCTAGAAGTGTTTTAAAGTGGATATTTCATTAGAATGATAAAATAAGTTGATAGTTTTATTTTTACTCTATATGGCCTGAAAAACTGGGTGCCTCTAAAGCTAAGGAACTTTTAACTTCCATAGTTTTCTTTTTCCACTTAAATCATGGAAGGTATGCATTGTAAATGAGCTTCCTGTATCTCTAGAATGCATTTGAATTTTGAGTATCTTTTACTGACTCAATAGGGAATATATTATGTGCATTCTTCATTCATTCAAAATTTCTTGAATGAGGAATCAGAAAAGCATACAGGAGATGATCAATAAAAATGCATTTCTTGAATGACTAAACCTTAAATAAGCCCACAGTGTGAAAAACCTTGCTTTGAAAGGTAGAAAAATGAGTCCACATCAAAGATCAATTACCCTTTTATTGTGTTAAAGGCAAGATCCTGTGTACTGACAAAAAACAGACAGAAATAAGACACTATCCTCAACTCACAACACTTAGAGTCTGCACAAGTGTCCTGCTGATGGGTTTCAGCCGTGGGCAAGTTCACTACAGATTCAGTGAGACCGAAAAAATGACAGTGGAACGTTCTTGGGGTGAAAGGGTTTATACCCAACTTTATTCCCACAGTGGCAGGTCAATCACTAGAATCCCATCCACCTCAGAGCAAGTCTGCATGCAGCAAGCAGGTCTCTGCCTCTGGGCCCCTCTGCCACCTCAGCTGTCTCAGTCTCTGTCCTCCATGCTGCCACCACTCCAGTCTCTGCTCTCCTGCAGCTGTGCAGCCCCGAGCACTGGGCGGGGGCTCTTTATATACAGTCAAAAACAATGAATTGCCCACATATATGTAGTGAGCAAGCCGACCAGGGCCAGATGAGAATCCTATGGAACCTTCACTTTCTCCACAACGAGTCTTAGATCTATCAGAGAATGGAGGAAACTCATAGGAGTCTAGAAGATTGCCCAAGTTGTTTCTAAAGCAGAGATTCTATAAGCTCATCCCTATATGATATGCAAAGAGGAACCCAAACTGAAGATTTTTTCATGCAGAAGAGTGTACAATGGTAAGTAGCTTGAGTTTTGAAGTTAAAATGTCTTGTGTCTAAAACATAATTCTACCATGTAATAGCTGGTATGACCTTGGGCAAATGGTGTAATCTTCCCCAAACTTCATTTTCTCATCTGTAAAATGAGGATTTTAGTAGTATGTATTTTATAGGTGTGAGAATTAATGATGTAATGTTGAAAACCACTTAGCATAAAGCTGAGCACATAAGATTCAGTGAACCTCTTTTCAAAAGAGTGCTTTTCAAAAATTATCCTGACATAGAAATTTAATTTGCAGTTGAGATTATAGAAGTTTAGGGATCTGCTGCATTTTGTGAAAGTGGGACTTTTATGAAATGCTACTGCATTTTGTCCTCATTTAAATAGGTAGCCCAGATTAGTAGTGCCAAAAAGGAGGGAAAACATTTTCATACTACCCTGGGATATAATTATCTACAGCTATCAAAGGAGACCTGCTCAGTATGGTCTAGTAGCTACTGCTTCCATTGGGGTGCTGTGGGGAAATGTAAGTTCCTATGCTCAGGATCCTCACCTGACTCTAAACTACTTGATGATGTGCTTGGCCTACTGCTAGGCTAATGCTTCCACACCCGTAGACAGTAACCTATTATTGACTGAGTCACTATATAAAGAGATGGGTGGAAGCAGAGACAGAGGTGGATTATGTACCTGCAGACTTCTGGATGCAGATGTGATTCTAGTGCTTGCCTTACTGCCATGAGAATAAAGCTGGGTATAAACCCTTTTACCCCCAGACATTCTATGGTCATTTCTTGGTCTCACCGAATCCACAGTGAACTTGCCTGCAGCTGAAACCCTCAGGCAAGGCTGGAACTTTTACATATCTTCATTGAGGTAAAATATTTCTTAAAAGAAAAAAATATAGCCTTATTCCTTTTGCAAAGTTTTGTAAACATTTTAAAGATTTGTGAAGGTTTGGTATTATGTATTTATTGTCTTGCCAATGGGTTTTAGCACCAGACAAGTTAACTGTGGATTCAATGAGACCAAAGAATGACGATTGAATGTTCTTGGGATGAAAGAGTTTATACCTAACTTTATTCTTCTGGTGGCAGGTCAATCACTAGAATCCAGTCCATTCGGAGCGAGTCTACATGCAGCAAGCTGGTCTCTGCCTCTGGGCCTCTCTGCCCCCTCAGCCATCTCAGTCTCTGTCCTCGGTGCTGCCACCACTCCAGCTTCTGCTCTCCTGCAACCCTGCAGCCTTGGAGCCCTGCAGCAGCCCAGAGCACTGGGTGGAGCTCTTTACACAGAGTCAATAACAAATTATTACTCTCCGTAATGAATTAAGTCGACCAGGGCCAGGTGAGAATCCTGACTATAGGAACCTTCACTTTCTCCACAATTAAGTATTGATTATTTTAAGCATTCAACTGAGATGGGCATGGGAATTGAAAATTTTGTTTCTTGAATGGGAAAAAGGATTAGAGAATGAGGGTACATTTATTATGAGCTAACATTATATCTATTATAGTAATATTCCCTAGTTTTAAAAACTTATTTAGGAATCTGAATTGTGAGAAGCCTGGATTGAAACAAAATTTGTTCCTCAAGAATCAGAATTTAAATTGTGAATTCCAGGTTTTAAGATTTACCTATCATGTCATCATCCATCATTTGAAATCTACATCTTCAACTGGATTTCTTCCAGAGACATTTTTAGATGATATTACCTTTTTTCTAACACACACACACACACACACACACACACACACATGCATACATTTATAAACACAAAAATTTTCAAATTAGGCAGCTACCCCCACTTCTTCTGCATTGATGAAATCTCAATAAAAAGGAGACAAAATGGAGAAGACTAAAATATCATACATTTATTAAACATTTATAAGTCGCTCCAAAACTTAATAAAAGGAAGCTATTTTTTTTTCCTTTGTAAGCATGCTATATGGATTAAAAGTGCTGACAGCCAGTCTGGAGGAACAAACTGTCTTTGGCAGTTCTCATTTGCAATTAGTGAAGGAAGGCCATTTCTCAGTGGTAGGGTCACCCAACAGATGCCAAATTAGAATCCCACCCACAATTATTGAATGCTGACAGTGTGCCCTCTTTATACCATATTACCAGGATCTAAAGTAGGAAGGCTGGAAAACTCAAGAAGCTAAGGATCTCATGAAGGGGCTTTCAGCTGAGGTCAGATACTCGAATACTTGTATAATTTTAACATGTGTAGGAAGTTCTCTGTGGCTAATCATAGTCAAAGATCTAAAATTTGGAAATGACATTAATTTCCCATCTAAGAGAAGTCAAGGGTGCTCCTATAATAATATCACTTAAACTCATGTAGTCTGATATGATTTTGATGAAGGTGAGTTAAATCAGAAGTAGAGCCAGATCAACACAGATGCACCAGCTACTGGTGACCAACCATTACTGCTCTGTGGCTAACAATTGTGTGCTTAGAGTCACCTATAGAATTCATGAATTATGGTATTACAATTACTTCCATTGTCTTTTTAATTTTATCCATGAACACATTTTTAATGAAAAGAAGGTGAGACTAGATAAAACAAGAGTGCTTTGAGTTTATATATATGTCTTATTGAGAATAATGGTCCTTGTATAAAAATATTATAGCCTGCATATTCTATATATTTTAATAAAAAATGAATTATATTTGTGAATATTCCTTAGTATTACATAGTTGGTCAACTTAATAGTACTTTTTTCTAGAGAGTTTAAAATTCATATTTAAGAAAATGTAGTTTAAAATTAATTATTAGTTTTACTTATTTTCCTCTATATAAATCATTTTTTTGAGATCTTTAAAAGTACGGTTTAATTCTCATGCTTTAAAAATACTTTATGAATGCTATGCTAGTGAAAATAAGACATCAATACTATTTGGTATATTTTCTGATTTTCGTTTGTCTTTTTTTTTAATCTACTTTTATTTTTATTTTTATTTTTTTGAGAGGGCATCTCTCATATTTATTGATCAAATGGTTGTTAACAATAATAAAATTCTGCATAGGGGGGTCAATGCTCAATGCACAATCATTAATCCATCTCAAGCCTAATTCTCGTCAGTCTCCAATCTTCTGAAGCATAAAGAACAAGTTCTTCCATGGTGAACGAATTCTTACATAGTGAATAAATTCTTACATGGTGAACAGTACAAGGGCATTCATCACAGAAACTTTTGGTTTTGATCACACATTATGAACTATAAACAATCAGGTCAAATATGAATATTCGTTTGATTTTTATACTTGATTTATATGTGGATCCCACATTTCTCCCTTTATTATTATTATTATTTTTTTTATTTTTAATAAAATGCTGAAGTGGTAGGTAGGTGCAAGATAAAGGTAGAAAACATAGTTTAGTGCTATAAGAGGGCAAATGTAGATGATCAGGTGTGTGCCTATGGACTAAGTATTAATCCAAGCTAGACAAGGGCAGCAAAACATCCACGGATGCAGAAGATTTCTCTCAAAACAGGGGGGGGTGAGGTTCTAAGCCTCACCTCTGTTGATCCCCAATTTCTCACCTGATGGCCCCCCTGCGACTGTGCCTGTCTTAGGTTGTTCCTCCCTTGAGGAATCTTACCCGTCTCTGGCTAACCAGTCATCTTCCGGGGCCATACAGGGAGATGTAAAGTTGGTAAGTGAGAGAGAAGCCATATTGTTTGAAAAGGTTAGCTTTTTACTTCTTTGCAGATTTATGCCCTGTGGCTTCTATGCCCAGCACTTGTCTCGAGGTATCTTTACCACCTGGAGGAATTATGATACTCGGTAAATTCGATATGAGGCACAAATTCTATTTAAGGGTTGTAATTAGGAAGGAAGAAGAAAAGCTATACAGGTAGCATATGGAAGAAAACATGAGAGGATTGATTATTTCTTTGACATATATTCTTGTAGAGTACCTTAAGTATGTATAGGTTTTAAACTACTAAGTAACTTGCGCTCACATATTAACATAATAGGAATACGGTGACATAAACAAAGCAAATCTATAATTACCATCCATCTCCAGTGAAGCCAAGAAAACCATTTAGGCACCCTAGGCATTTGTGAAAATTTGTCTATGATATGATGGATATTGTCCAACTGTACTTGAACAGTCTGAGAGAAATCAGACAAATTAAAGCAACCCATTTCTGGGATCTGTTCACATCCCATATGTTCTTTTAACCGTAGATAGTCTATAGTCATAAGATTTTGGAGCGCTACAACTTGCACCCCTCCCAACTCCTGGTTGAGTTCCAACAGTACAGATCCGGTCAAATTCTTTGTCTCACTGTATGCACATGCCAGCCTAGACATCTTCCTCCTCATTCCAATGGCAAGTCCAGGAAACGGTGGGGTGGACGCAGCCACAACTGCAGCATCGTCCGGATCCCTGTGGAGGCTTTTTGATGATCATCCCTCTGGCACAAGTCCTCCAGAGAGTGCTGATGCCGGAAGCTCCTCCTCATATCGTATCTTAGTTCATTTTCTGGGTAGCCAAGCTAGGCCTTGATCTTCTGCATAGAAACAAACAGACCCTTTGCCCACACTTTGACATGCCCTCTATACCACTGTGCAGAACTCATTGGAGGTCAGCACACAGGAACTGCATTTTTTTTTTTTTTTATTAAGAGACAGGAATATTATCAGAAAAGAGTACCTCCATAGCTGATCATCCGACACCCTTTAAGTGATCAACATTAAGGATATTTAAAGCATGCGTTGATCTTTGATTTACCAATAGTTTTATCCTATCAAGGAGTAATCCCCCTTTTCTTTCTTTCTTTTTTTTTTAAATCTTTAATCTACACTTACATGAAGAATACTATGTTTACTATGCTCTCCCCTATATCAGGTCCCCCCTAAAAACCACATTACAGTTACTGTCCATCAGCTTAGCAAAATGTTGTAGAATCATTACTTGTCCTCTCGGTGTTGTACAGCCCACCCTCTCCTTTCTCCCTCCGCGCCATGCATGCTAATCTTAATACCCCCCTTCTTCTTCCCCCTCCTTATCCCTCCCTGCCCACCCATCCTCCCCAGTTCCTTTCCCTTTGGTACCTGTTAGTCCATTTTTGGGTTCTGTAATTCCGCTGCTGTTTTGTTCCTTCAGTTTTTCCTTTGTTCTTATACTCCTCAGATGAGTGAAATCATTTGGTATTTCTCTTTCTCCACTTGGCTTATTTCACTGAGCATAATACACTCCAGCTACATCCATGTTGCTGCAAATGGTTGGATTTTTCCACCTCTTATGGCTGAGTAGTATTCCATTGTGTATATGTACCACATCTTCTTTATCCATTCATCTACCGATGGACATTTAGGTTGCTTCCAATTCTTGGCTATTGTAAATAGTGCTGCGATAAACATAGGGGTACATCTGTCTTTCTCAAACATGATTGCTGCGTTCTTAGGGTAAATTCCTAGGAGTGGAATTCCTGGGTCAAATGGTAGGTCTGTTTTGAGCATTTTGATGAACCTCCATACTGCTTTCCACAATGGTTGAACCTAATTTACATTCCCACCAGCAGTGTAGGAGGGTTCCCCTTTCTCCACAGCCTCGCCAACATTTGTTGTTGTTTGTCTTTTGGATGGCAGCCATCCTTACTGGTGTGAGGTGATACCTCAGTGTACTTTTAATTTGCATTTCTCTGATAATTAGCGATGTGGAGCATCTTTTCATGTGTCTGTTGGCCATCTGTATTTCTTTTTTGGAGAACTGTCTTTCAGTTCCTCTGCCCATTTTTTAATTGGGTTTTTTGTTTTTTGTTTGTTGAGGTGTGTGAGCTCTTTATATATTCTGGACGTCAAGCCTTTTTCGGATCTGTCATTTTCAAATATATTCTCCCATACTGTAGGGTTCCTTTTTGTTCTATTGATGGTGTATTTCACTGTACAGAAGCTTTTCAGCTTAATGTAGTCCCACTTGCTCATTTTTGCTGTTGTTTTCCTTGCCCGGAGAGATATGTTCAAGAAGACGTCACTCATGTTTATGTCTAAGAGGTTTTTGCCTATGTTTTTTTCCAAGAGTTTAATGGTTTCATGACTTACATTCAGGTCTTTGATCCATTTTGAGTTTATCTTTGTATATGGGGTTAGACAATGGTCCAGTTTCATTCTCCTACATGTAGCTGTCCAGTTTTGCCAGCACCATTTGTTGAAGAGACGGTCATTTTGCCATTGTATGTCCATGGCTCCTTTATCAAATATTAATTGACCATATATGTTTGGGTTAATGTCTGGAGTCTCTAATCTGTTCCACTGGTTTGTGGCTCTGTTCTTGTGCCAGTACCAAATTGTCTTGATTACCATGGCTTTGTAGTAGAGCTTGAAGTTGGGGAGTGAGATCCCCCCTACTTTATTCTTCTTTTTCAGGATTGCTTTGGCTATTCGGGGTCTTTGGTGTTTCCATATGAATTTTTGAATTATTTGTTCCAGTTCGTTGAAGAATGTTGCTGGTAATTTGAGAGGGATTGCATCAAATCTGTATATTGCTTTGGGCAGGATGGCCATTTTGACGATATTAATTCTTCCTAGCCATGAGCATGGGATGAGTTTCCATTTATTAGTGTCCCCTTTAATTTCTCTTAAGAGTGACTTGTAGTTTTCAGAGTATAAGTCTTTATCCTGCAACTTTGCTGTATTCTGATATGAGTTCCAGTAGTTTTGGAGTGGAGTCTTTAGGGTTTTTTATGTACAGTATCATATCATTTGCAAATAGTGACAGTTTAACTTCTTTACCAATCTGGATTCCTTGTATTTCTTTGTTTTGTCTGATTGCTGTGGCTAGGACCTCCAGAACTATGTTAAATAACAGTGGGAAGAGTGGGCATCCCTGTCTGGTTCCCGATCTCAGAGGAAATGCTTTCAGCTTCTCGCTGTTCAGTATAATGCTGGCTGTGGGTTTATCATATATGGCCTTTATTATGTTGAGGTACTTGCCCTCTATTCCCATTTTGCTGAGAGTTTTTATCATGAATGGATGTTGAATTTTGTCAAATGCTTTTTCAGCATCTATGGAGATGATCATGTGGTTTTTGTCTTTCTTTTTGTTGATGTGGTGGATGATGTTGATGGATTTTCGAATGTTGTACCATCCTTGCCTCCCTGGGGTGAATCCCACTTGGTCATGGTGTATGATCCTTTTGATATACTTTTGAATTCTGTTTGCTAATATTTTATTGAGTATTTTTGCATCTACATTCATCAGGGATATTGGTCCGTAATTTTCTTTTTTGGTGGGGTCTTTGCCTGGTTTTGGTATTAGGGTGATGTTGGCTTCATAGAATGAGTTTGGGAGTATTCTCTCTTCTTCTATTTTGTGGAACACTTTAAGGAGAATGGGTATTATGTCTTCTCTGTGTGTCTGATAAAATTCCGAGGTAAATCCGTCCGGCCCCGGGGTTTTGTTCTTGGGTAGTTTTTTGATTACCGTTTCAATTTCTTTGCTCGTAATTGGTTTGTTTAACTTTTGTGTTTCTTCCTTGGTCAGTCTTGGGAGGTTGTATTTTTCTAGGAAGTTTTCCATTTCTTCTAGGTTTTCCAGCTTGTTGGCATATAGGTTTTCATAGTAGTCTTTAATAATTCTTTGTATTTCTGTGGAGTCTGTCGTGATTTTTCCATTCTCATTTCTGATTATGTTGATTTGTGTTGATTCTCTTTTTCTCTTAATAAGTTTGGCTAGAGGCTTATCTATTTTGTTTATTTTCTCGAAGAACCAGCTCTTGGTTTCGTTGATTTTTGCTATTGTTTTATTCTTCTCAATTTTATTTCTTCTCTGATCTTTATTATGTCCCTCCTTCTGCTGACTTTAGGCCTCATTTGTTCTTCTTTTTCCAGTTTCGATAATTGTGATGTTAGACTATTCATTTGGGATTGTTCTTCCTTCTTCAAGTGTGCCTGGATTGCTGTATACTTTCCTCTTAAGACTGCTTTCGCTGCGTCCCACAGAAGTTGGGGCTTTATGTTGTTGTTGTCATTTGTTTCTATATATTCCTTGATCTCTATTTTGATTTGTTCATTGATCCACTGATTATTTAGTAGCATGTTGTTAAGCCTCCATATGTTTGTGAGCCTTTTTGTTTTCTTTGTAGAATTTATTTCTACTTTTATACCTTTGTGGTCTGAAAAATTGGTTGGTAGAATTTCAATATTTTGGAATTTACTGAGGCTCTTTTTGTGAGCTAGTTTGTGGTCTATTCTGGAGAATGTTCCATGTGCACTTGAGAAGAATGTATATCCTGTTGCTTTTGGATGTAGAGTTCTATAGATGTCTATTAGGTCCATCTGTTCTAGTGTGTTGTTCAGTGCCTGTGTGTCCTTACTTATTTTCTGCCCGGTGGATCTATCCTTTGGGGTGAGTGGTGTGTTGAAGTCTCCTACAATGAATGCATTGCAGTCTATTTCCCTCTTTAGTTCTGTTAGTATTTGCTTCACATATGCTGGTGCTCCTGTATTGGGTGCATATATATTTAGAATGGTTATATCCTCTTGTTGGACTGAGCCCTTTATCATTATGTAGTGGCCTTCTTTATCTCTTGTTACTTTCTTTGTTTTGAAGTCTATTTTGTCTGATATTAGTACTGCAACCCCTGCTTTCTTCTCACTGTTGTTTGCCTGAAATATGTTTTTCCATCCCTTGACTTTTAGTCTGTGCTTATCTTTGGGTTTAAGGTGAGTTTCTTGTAAGCAGCATATAGATGGGTCTTGCTTTTTTATCCATTCTATTACTCTATGTCTTTTGATTGGTGCATTAAGTCCATTTACATTTAGGGTGACTATTGAGAGATATGTACTTATTGCCATTGCAGGCTTTAGATTCGTGGTTACCAAAGGTTCAAGGTTAGCGTCTTTAGTATCTTACTGCCTAACTTAGCTCGCTTATTGAGCTGTTATATACACTGTCTGGAGATTCTTTTCTTCTCTCCCTTCTTATTCCTCCTCCTCCATTCTTCATATGTTGTGTGTTTTGTTCTGTGCTCTTTTTAGGAGTGCTCCCATCTAGAGCAGTCCCTGTAGGATGCCCTGTAGAGGTGGTTTGTGGGAAGCAAATTCCCTCAGCTTTTGCTTGTCTTGGAATTGTTTAATCCCACCATCATATTTAAATGATAGTCATGCTGGATACAGTATCCTTGGTTCAAGGCCCTCTGTTTCATTGCATTAAATATATCATGCCATTCTCTTCTGGCCTGTAGGGTTTCTGTCGAGAAGTCAGATGTTAGCCTGATGGCTTTTCCTTTATAGGTGACCTTTTTCTCTCTAGCTGCCTTTAAAACTCTTTCCTTGTCCTTGATCCTTGCCATTTTAATTATTATGTGTCTTGGTGTTGTCCTCCTTGGATCCTTTCTGTTGGGGGTTCTGTGTAATTCCGTGGTCTGTTCGATTATTTCCTTCCCCAGTTTGGGGAAGTTTTCAGCAATTATTTCTTCAAAGAGACTTTCTATCCCTTTTCCTCTTTCTTCTTCTTCTGGTACCCCTCTGATATGAATATTATTCCTTTTGGATTGGTCACATAGTTCTCTTAGTGTTGTTTCATTCCTGAAGATCCTGTTATGTCTCTCTATGCCAGCTTCTATACGTTCCTGTTCTCTGGTTTCTATTCCTTCAATGGCCTCTTGCATCTTATCCATTCTGCTTATAAATCCTTCCAGGGATTGTTTCACTTCTGTGATCTCCTTCCTGACATCTGTGATCTCCCTCCGGACTTCATCCCATTGCTCTTGCATTTTTCTCTGCATCTCTGTCAGCATGTTCATGATTTTTATTTTGAATTCTTTTTCAGGAGGACTGGTTAGGTCTGTCTCCTTCTCAGGTGTTGTCTCTGTGATCTTTGTCTGCCTGTAGTTTTGCCTTTTCGTGGTGATAGAGATAGTTTGCAGAGCTGGTACGAGTGACCGCTGGAAGAGCTTCCCTTCTTGTTGGTTTGTGGCCTTCCTTTCCTCGGAGAATAGCGACCTCTAGTGGCTTATTCTTGGCAGCTGTGCACAGACAGGGCTTCTGCTACCTGCCCGTTTGCTATGGAGTTTATCTCCGCTGTTGCTGTGGGCGTGGCCTGGCTGGGGCTGCTCCTCCAAAGTGGTGGAGCCCTGTTGGAGGGGGAGTGGCCGGGAGGCTATCTATCTCCGTAAGGGGCCTCTGTGCTCCCTGTTGCCCAGGGGGTTAGCGTGCCCAGAGATCCCCAGATTCCCTGCCTCTGGTCTAAGTGTCCTGTCCTGCCTGTTTAAGACTTCCGAAAAGCACTCTCCAAACCAAAACAACAACAGCAACAATGAAAGAGGAAAAAAAAAAAAGGAAAAAATGCGTGATTTTCTTTGTCTTCAGGCGCCGGTCCCAGGCACCTGCTCACCAGTCCTGCTGCCCTGCCTCCCTAGCACCGGGGTCCCTGTCCCTTCAAGGCTTCCAAAAAGCACCCGCCAAAAAAGAAAAAAAAAAAGGGAAAAACGCGTGATATTTTTTGTCTTCAGGCGCCGGTCCCAGGCACCTGGCCACCAGTCCTGCCTCCCTGCCTCCCTAGCACTGGGGTCCCTGTCCCTCCAAGGCCTCTGAAAAGCACTCGCCAGAAAAAAAGGGAAGAACGCACGACCCTCTCCGTCCCCAGGCGCCTGTCCCAGGCACCCGCTCACCAGCCCTGCTGCCCTTCCTCCCTGACACTGGGGTCCCTGTCCCCCTAAGGCCTCCAAAAAGCAAGCACTCACGAAAAAGAAAAAAAAAAGGGGGAGAAACACGTGATTTCCTTTGTCCTCAGGCGCCGGTCACAGGACCCTGCCCACTGGTCTTACTGCCCTGCCTTCCTGGTATTGGGGTCCCCGTCCCTCCAAGGCTTCCAAAAAGCACTCGCCAAAAAAAAAGGGAAATTGCGCGATTTTCTTTGTCCTCAGGCGCCGGCCCAGGCCCCCGCCCACCAGTCCTGCTGCCCTGCCTCCCTAGTATTGGGAGAAATGCGTGATTTTCTTTTTCCCCAGGCACCGGTCTCAGGCACCTGCTTACCAGTCTTGCTGCCCTGTTTTGCTGGTATTGGGGTCCCTGTCCCTTTAAGGCTCCCAAAAAGCACTCGCCAAAAAGAAAAAAAAAAGGGGAAAAGCACGTGATTTTCTCCGTCCTCAGGCGCCGGTCTCCGGCACCCGCCCACCAGTCCCACTGCCCTGCCTCCCTGGCATCTGTGTCCCTGTCCCTTTAAGGCTTCCAAAAAGCACTCGCCAAAAAAAAAACCGCTCCGGTTTCTTTCCACCCGCTGGGAGCCGGGGGGAGGGGCGCTCGGGTCCCGCCGGGCCGGGGCTTGTATCTTACCCCCTTTGCAAGGCGCTGGGTTCTTGCAGGTGTGGATGTGGTCTGGATGTTGTCCTGTGTCCTCTGGTCTCTATTTTAGGAAGAGTTTTCTTTGTTATATTTTCATAGATCTATGTGTTTTTGGGGGGAGATTTCCACTGCTCTACTCACGCCGCCATCCTGGCTCCGCCTCCTATTTTTATTTTTTTTAATTTTGGTATCATTAATCTACAATTACATGAGCAACATTATGGTTACTAGACTCCCCCTACCACCAATTTCCCTGCCCCACACCCCATTATTATTGAGGTACTTGCCCTTTATACCTATTTTGTTGAGAGTTTTTATCATGGCTCCTTTATCATATATTAATTGACCATATATGTTTGGGTTAATATCTGGACTCTCTGTTCTGTTCCACTGGTCTATGGGTCTGTTCTTGTGCCAGTATCAAATTGTCTTGATTACTGTGGCTTTGTAGTAGAGCTTGAGGTTGGGGAGCGAGATCCCCCCCCCCCACTTAATTCTTCCTTCTCAGGATTGCTTTGGCTATTTGGGGTCTTTTGTGGTTCCATATGAATTTTTGAACTATTTGTTCCAGTTTGTTGAAGAATGCTGTTGGTATTTTGATAGGGATTGCATTGAATCTGTAGATTGCTTTAGGCAGGATGGCCATTTTGAGAATATTAATTCTTCCTAGCCAAGAGCATGGGATGAGTTTCCATTTGTTAGTGTCCTCTTTAATTTCTCTTAAGAGGGTCTTGTAATTTTCAGGGTATAGGTCTTTCAATTCCTTGGTTAGGTTTATTCCTAGGTATTTTATTCTTTTTGATGCAATTGTGAATGCAACTGTTTTCCTGATTTCTCTTTCTGCTAATTCATTGTTAGTGTGTAGGAAAGCAACAGAATTCTGTATATTAATTTTGTATCCTGCATCTTTGCTGAATTCAGATATTAGTTCTAGTACTTTTGCAGTGGAGTCTTTAGGGTTTTTTATGTACAATATCATATCATCTGCAAATAGTGACAGTTTGACTTCTTCTTTACCAATCTGGATGCCTTTTATTTCTTTGTTTTGTCTGATTGCCATGGCTAGGACCTCCAGTACTATGTTGAATAACAGTGGGGAGAGTGGACATCCCTGTCTTGTTCCTGATCTTAGATGAAAAGCTTTCAGCTTCTTACTGTTAAGTATGATGTTGGCCATGGGTTTTTCATATATGGCCTTTATTATGTTGAGGTAATTGCCCTCTATACCTATTATGTTTAGAGTTTTTATCATGAATGGATGTTGAATTTTTTTGAATGCTTTTTCAGAATCTATGGAGATGATCATGTGGTTTTTTCCTTCTATTTGTTGATGTGGTGGATGATGTTGATGGATTTTGAATGTTGTACCATCCTTGCATCACTGAGATGAATCCCACTTGATCATGGTGTATGATCCTCTTGATATATTTTTGAATTCAATTTGCTAATATTTTGTTGAGTATTTTTGCATGTATATTCATCAGGGATATTGGTCTGTAATTTTCTTTTTTGTTGGTATCTTTGCCTGGTTTTGGTATGAGAGTGATGCTGGCTTCATAGAATGAGTTTGGGAGTATTCCCTCCTCTTCTATTTTTTGGAAAACTTTAAGGAGAATGGGTATTATGTCTTCTCAATATGTGTGATAAAATTCAGTGGTGAATCCATCTGGCCCTGGGGTTTTGTTCTTGGGTAGTTTTTGGATTACTGATTCAATTTTGTTGCTGATAATTGGTCTGTTTAGATTTTCTGTTTCTTCCTTGGTCTGTTTTGGAAGGTTGTATTTTTCTGGGAAGTTGTCCATTTCTCTAGGTTTTCCAGTTTGTTGGCATATGGATTTTCATAGTATTCTCTAATAATACTTTATATTTCTGTGGGGTCCATCATTATTTTTCCTTTCTCATTTCTGATTCTGTTGATGCATGTAGGTTCTCTTTTTCTCTTAAGAAGTCTGGTTAGGGGTTTATCTATTTTGTTTATATTCTCAAAGAACCAGCTCTTGGTTTCATTGATTTTTTTCTATTGTTTTGTTCTTCTCAATTTTATTTAATTCTTCTATGATCTTTATTATGACCCCCCTTCTGCTGACTTTGGGCCTCATTTGTTCTTCTTTTTCAGTTTCAATAATTGTGACTTTAGACTATTCATTTGGGATTGTTCTTCCATCTTTAAATAGGACTGGATTGCTATGTACTTTCCTCTTAGAACTGCCTTCGCTGTGTCCCACAGAAGTTGGGGCTTTGTGCTGTTGTCATTTGTCTCCATATATTGCTTGTTTTCTGTTTTAATTTGGTCATTGATCTATTGATTATTTAGGAGCCTGTTGTTAAGCCTCCATGTGTTTGTGAGCCTTTTTGTTTCCTTATTCAATTTATTTCTAGTTTTTACCTTTGTGATCTGAGAAGTTAGTTGGTAGACTTTCAATATTTTTTAATTTACTGAGGCTCTTTTTGTGGCCTAGTATGTGGACTATTCTGGAAAATGTTCCATGTGCATTTGAGAAGAATGTGTATCCTGCTGCTTTTAGGTGTAGAGTTCTGTAGATGTCTGGTAGGTCCATCTGTTGTAGTGTGTTGTTCAGTGCCTCTGTGTACTTACTTATTTTCTGCCCGGTGGATCTATCCTTTGGGGTGAGTGGTGTGTTGAAGTCTCCTAAAATGAATGCATTGCATTCTGTTTTCTCCTTTAATTCTGTTAGTATTTCTTCACATATGTCGATGCTCCTGTGTTGTGTGCATATATATTTAGAATGGTTATATCCTCTTGTTGGACTGACCCCTTTATCATTATGTAGTGTCCTTCTGTATCTCTTGTTACTTTCTTTGTTTTGAAGTCTATTTTGTCTGATACAAGTACTGCAACACCTGCCTTTTTCTCCCTATTGTTTGCATGAAACATCTTTTTCCATCCCTTCACTTTTAGTCTGTGTATATCTTGGGGTTTGAAGTGAGTCTCTTGTAAGCAGCATATATATGGGTCTTGCTTTTTTATCTATTCTATTACTCTGCATCTTTTGATTGGTGCATTCAGTCCATTTACATTTAGGGTGATTATCAATAGATATGTACTTATTGCCATTGCAGGCTTTGGTTACCAAAGGTTCATTTGGTTACCAAGGGTAACATTTTACACTGTGTCTAACTTAACTCTCTTACTAAGCTATTCTAAACACAGTCTGATGATTCTTTATTTCTCTCCCTTCTTATTCTTCCTCCTCCATTCTTTATATGTTATGTGTTTTATTCTGTGCTCTTTTGTGTTTCCTTTGACTGCTTTTGTGGATAGTTGAATTTATTTTTTGCCTTTAGTTAGTATTTGGTGGGTGTGCTTTTATTTTCTCTGGTGACATCTATTTAGCCTTAGGGGTGCTCCCATCTAGAGCAGTCCCTCTAAAATACCCTTTAGAAATGGTTTGTGGGAGGCAAATTCCCTCAACTTTTGCTTGTCTGGGAGTTGTTTAATCCCTCCGAACTTAAATGATAATCATGCTGGATACAGTATTTTTGTTTCAAGGCCCTTCTATTTCATTGCGTTAAATATATCATGCTATTCCTTCTGGCCTGTAGAGTTTCTGTTTAGAAGTCTGATGATAGCCTGATGGGTTTTCCTTTGTAGGTAGTCTTTTTCCTCTCTCTGGTTGCCTTTAATACTCTGTCTTTGTCTATGATCTTTGCCATTTTAATTATTATATGTCTTGGTGTTTTCCTCCTTGGGTCCCTTGTGTTGGGATATCTGTGGGCTTCCATGGTATGAGAGACTATTTCCTTCCCCAGCTTGGAGAAGTTTTCAGCAATTATTTCTTCAAAAAACCCTTTCTATCCCTTCTCTCTCTCTTCTTATTCTTCTGGTACCCCTATAATGCAAATGTTGTTCCATTTGGATTGGTCACACAGTTCTCTTAATATTCTTTCATTCATATAGATCCTTTTATCTCTGTCTGCCTTATCTTCTCTGTATTCCTGTTCTCTGATTTCTACTCCATTTACTGTCTCTTGTACCTCATTCTATCTGCTCTTAAGACCTTCTATTGATTGTTTCATTTCTGTTATCTCCCTCTGGACTTCATCTCTTAGCTCTTGCATATTTCTCTGCAGGTCCATCAGCATGGTTATGACTTTTATTATGAATTCCTTTTCAGAAAGATTAGTTATATCTATCTCACCAGGCCCTCTCTCTGGGGTTGTCTGAGTGATTTTTGACTGGACCAGATTCTCCTGTCTTTTCATGGTGATAGCAGTGGTTGCAGGCAGATGGTGCGTGTGTCAGCTGGGAGAACAAAGTCCCTTCCTGCTTGCTGGTCGCATTGCCTTTCTCTGCTCCTGTGCCATCTACCTGCACAGCAGGAGCAGTCTCTGGGATAATTTCCTGAGCTGCCATGGGCAGAGCCACCCTCGGGATAGCCTAGCACCCTGTGGGGGGTGGCAGACACATCAGGTGTGTTCTCCTGAGAGAATGGTGCCCCTTCATGTCTTCTGGACGTTGCTCTGGCTTTCTCTGTTAGTTGTGTGCTGAGAGGAGACTCTGTGTGGTTGCTGTGGGTGGGGCTATTCTCTGGCTGCCCCACAGTTGTGGCGGGTCAGCCAGTTTGCTTGCAGAGCTGGTGGGGGCAATTAATGGCAGGCTGCTTATAGCTGTGAGGGGCTTCCGGTCTACATTACTCCCCAGGGGGTTAAGGACCCTGAAGTTACTCAAGATTTCCAGCCTACTAGGCTGAGTGTGCTGGGATGATTCTGTCCAACTGTTGAGCCCTTGTCCTTTTAAGACTTTTAAAATGCGCCCACTTTTTTTTGTCCCAGGGGAGCCAGCTGTGGGGCCCTGCTCACAGTCTCCATCTCATATTTTACTTCTCCATTTCTCTAATATCCAGCACATCACGCAATGTGTGTCTGTGCTCCCAGTGCAGATTACTAGGGCTGATTATTTAGTAGTCCTGTGTTTCCACTCCCTCCCCACTGATTCTTTTCCTCCCACTGGTGAGCTGGGGTGGGGGGAGTGCTCGGGTCCCGCCGGGTCACAGCTTTATATCTTACCCTTTTTGTGAGATACAGAGTTCTCGTAGATGTAAAGGTAGCCTGACTGTTGTACTGTATCTTCTGGTCTCTCTTTTAGGAATAGTTGTATATTGGTTTTGTGAGGAGATCTCTGTTGTGAGTTGTATATAAATGGTTTTGTGAGGAGATCTCTGCTGTGCTACTCACACTGCCATCTTGAGCCCCTCTCTCCAAATCTACTTTTGTCCCTGAATTGTTTTGCTTTTGTAAGCATCATCTGACATGTGGGATATAATAGAAAAAGCAAATTGGGGGACAGTGGCCTAGTAGATTTCATTTATAAATTTCAAATGTGATTGTCCTATAAAGACAATGGCAACAATGCCTGAGGTTCATTCACTTTCAATACTGGGCCAGCTACAGATCTTGCCTCTGATACTGTCAACCTGTCCATTTTCTGAATTTCCTGATTTTTGTCATATTTTTGTTGATGTTAAGATTGCCAACTTCTCTGAGATACTAATATTGGGGTTAACTCTTTCCGATTATTAATCAGTTCTGTCCAGACAGGGTAAATGAGGACCCTTTCCAAATGCTCTTTTGAAAGAGAGTTATATTTAATGTCTAAGATTTGATTTATCAATCTTATTTCTGTTGACTGCCTCACTCTCTAATTCCACATTTACAAGAAACTGAATTAGCATATATGGGGTGATTCAAGAGTAGTAAAATATTCCAAAGTCTCTATGAAGAACAGGTGTGTTTTGAAATAATGTGAGCCTAACAGGGCTGAGCAAGTTGAATGTATCTGGTGTTAAACAGACTCAAAAGAAAATAAAGATATATTGCTGGCCAAATTTGGTGCCAAGATTGTGAGTTCTAAAAGTTTAGTATCAAGAGAGACATAATAAAACCTTAGAAATTATGTTATCAAAAGAAAAAAATGAGATAAATGAATCACCAAAAGTCTTTTGATAATTTTTAATTTATTACACCAATCCCCTCTCTAAAGATAAAACAAAGAATAAATTCAACAAGTAAGAATGGGTTATAGAATTCTAGTGTCTTTGGGGTGACTCTTTATGATATATTCTATCATCAACCTATTAATATGTACATGATTTAGGTTTGAAAAGTATTTCTTTCCCTTGAACAACTTATGACTTTTTGCCACCTTAACTCTAGAGAATATTTTGAACAATTGGAAACCATTTTTGTTTACTGTCTCATGGGTATCATCTTTTAAATACAGGCTTAAACCATGGATTCTAGAGCACTCAGATCAAAACAAAGCAAAATGTATTATACTCAACTTTTTTGTCAAAAGGCTATGTTATTACTCAACAATTCAACTTAATAGATAAGTTTTGGGCATTTTATCTCTGAAAAATATTGTTTGACACAGTTAAAATATCTAAGAAAGCTGGATTAGAACTACTTCAGAGTTTTATTATTTTGATGTTTGTTTTTGTGTTAGTCAACTATATATTTTGAAAGTTACATTAACTATCTGTCATCTTGTCAGCAAAAAATAACAGGTAAAGTGGAATACAAGTATGCAAAATATAGTATGGTTTGGGGAGCATCACATGGATTTCTGTTGATTAATTCTATCATCTATTTATAAAATTTCCTTCACATATGATTACCAGATAAGAAGCAATAACAGACCAAGATTAACATTTGGCCATGTATAAGCCACAAGATAAATCATTCTGCACATGGGAAATCCAAAGTGATTTCTTGTGTGAGTGAGATACAACACATAGGGAGAATTTTATCAGACCCTAGGCAGCCATGCTTATAGGGTCCAAGGACTCAGATTGTAAGAGAAGAAACACTGTGCCTTCCAGAAACATTGCATAGGGAATATGGCAAATGAAGGCAGTTGTAAGGTAAAAAACTGAAGGTTTTAACATTTGAATTCTCTTTAGTTTGTTCCAGTTCCTGACAATGACTGAATTAATCTGGAAATTTGGCTACTTGCAAAAGCCTATCTGTATTGTCTACCATCTATCCTCTATTCTGTATCTACCACAGAAACTTTAAATATATACACATACAAATTAATTATTATTGTCAGGGCATATATTATTTCATATAAATACATAAATGACTTTCCATATCACTGAAGCATAACCCTATGAAAACCTCACTTAAAAAATTAACAGTTTGCTACTTTGAAGACATTCTTTCTTCAAATACTTCTGGAGGTTCCTTCCTAAAAAGAACACAAGGGACAGTAATTATTTCCCACTAACTTAGTGTTAGAAAATGTTTTGGCTCCTAATGCACCAAAGCTTGCAAGAGCCCCAGAGGTGATTTGCTTCCCCACTGAGTAGTTTACAGCGCTATGTTCTAGGGCACTGCTATGTCTACTTTTATACTTTACTCTGTTTCAACCAATTCTCAATATTCATTGCTGTCCATGAGCCTGCCTTTCAAATGGCTCTTCTATTGATCTTCACTCTTCTATCTACTGTCATTTGCTATTCTATACTACCTTGAGCTGAGTCTTTGCTTAATAGAATGTTCTCTAAATATTGGTTTAACTAGGTGCCAAGGAAATTCCTGGGGAACTACTTTATGTCTTAAAAAATCAAAACAATTTTTATGTGTAATTATGTGAATGGACCCTTATTGAAACTGTTTTGATCAGAGCCCAAAGAAACAAGCACATGTAAATGAGATTTGGGGCCTTCCATGATGAAATAGGCAAATAATTCACACTTTGCTTTGTTAATGTTGTTGAAGACGTTGCTTAGGATGGGACAAGTAAGACAGGATTTGAGCTGAAACTATAGAGATCTTCTACTTAGCCTAACATACTGTTATGAGAGACACAGACATTGTGTTTTGAATTGCTAAGCTATTACTTTTGAATTTCATATAGTCAGATATCCCAGGGTTTCTATTTAGCATTTACTAAACCACTTATAAGATTTTCTTCTGGACTAGCAGAACTCAGCTGATAGTTCTAGCCCTAGATGAGAGTAAGAAATAAAATCTCTTTGCAATCCTGTTTTTAAGGGACGATAGATAAATAAATCCCATAAAAAATGTATGTCTATTGTATTACTCTTTTTAAGATGTTGGTTAATTTTTTTTCTCCCCCATTGCAATGCATTTTGAGGCCCTAATACCGGCTGCTAAAAAGTTATGCTGTTCTAAAAATAGAAGACATTTAAAAACCTCAAGGAGTAGCTAGTATTCAAATGCTAGGTTAATTTGAAATTAATTTTAATCACATGAACATCTAAAGAACTCTTTAAACAATGCTCAAGGTTTAGGGAGGCAAAAAAATAGCTATATTCAGTTATGTCCCTACAATAACTTTGGCTTGAAACTATTAGCCTATGTGGCCAATTCAAATAGCTGGTTGGAGAACTCAGGATGTCAAGATATCCCTCCTATTGTAGCATTTATATTATTTTAGCTTTGTGGAATTCACCTATTAATAGAAATACTCAGAGCTAATGTCTTATATAAGACGTTTCTACTATACATTTATTTTGTATCGAATAAACAGAATTATAAAATTTGAGATTTGCAAAGAATTTCAAAATTTACCTGTTGAAGTTCTCTCTCTGCTTTTAGATAAGAGCATTTCAATCATTTGGGACAACTGTCTACCTTTAAAAAAATTCTTTTGAGAAATGTACTTTGTTTCAGTTGTTTCCAACTAGCATATCAAACTGTACTAGGAGGCTTCACGCATATAGTAGACTGTTGCCATTACGATTTCTTAAATTGTGGGCAGAGATTAGGGAGGGGTTCTGGGAGTATGTTTTGGAGGAGTGATCTTTAGCTTGCTTTTAGTCTATTGCTTTTTTGGCAATACGTTCTCTAGCCCAACCTGATAAAATTTAGGGAAATGGAAGTTTTCCTTTCCTTTTCTCTCTTTTTTAAAAAATGCAAGTGTAATTGACATACAACATTATATTAGTTTCAGATGTATAATGATTTGACATTTGTATACATTAAGAAATGATCATCACAAAAACTCTAGTTAATAACTTTGTATACAAAGTTACAAAATAATTTTCTTGTAGTCAGGACTTTTAAGGGTTACTTTTTAGCAACTTTAAAATTTGCAATAGAATATTGACAATAGTCACCATGCTATAAATTACATCCCCATGATTTATTTATTTTGTAACTATAAGTTTGTACCTCTTTGTCTTTTTCACTGAACCCTACTTCCTTTCCCTCCCTTCTGGCAACTACCAGTCTATTCACTGTATCTATGAATTTTATTTTACTTATTCATTTGGTTTGTATTTTTAGTTTTCACATATAGTGATACCATATAATATTTGTCTTTGACTTATTTCACATAGCATAATATACTCAAGGTCCATCCACATTGTGGCAAATGGCAAGACTTCATTCTTTTTAATGGCTGAGTAGTATTCCAGTGCACACACACACGTGTGTGTGTGTGTGTGTGTATGTGCATGTGTACTGCATCTTTATTCATTCATCTGTTAGATGGACACCTAGATTGTTTCCGTATCTTGGTTATTGTAAAGAATGCTATAATGAACATAGGTGTGCATATATCTTTTTTTTTTTTTTTTTTTTTTTTTAGAGGGCATCTCTCATATTTATTGATCAAATGGTTGTTAACAACAATAAAATTCAGTATAGGGGGGTCAACACTCAATGTACAATCATTAATCCATCTCAAGCCTAATTCTCGTCAGTCTCCAATCTTCTGAAGCATAACGAACAAGTTCTTACATGGTGAACGAATTCTTACATAGTGAATAAATTCTTACATGGTGAACAGTACAAGGGCATTCATCACAGAAATTTTCGGTTTTGATCATGCAATATGACCTATAAACAATCAGGTCAAATATGAATATTCGTTTGATTTTTGTACTTGATTTATATGTTGATCCCACATTTCTCCTATTGTTATTATTTTTATTTTTAATAAAATGCTGAAGTGGTAGGTAGATGCAAGATAAAGGTAGAAAACATAGTTTAGTGCTGTAAGAAGGCAAATGTAGATGATCAGATGATCAGGTGTGTGCCTATGGACTAAGTATTAATCCAGGCTAGACAAGGGCAGCAAGACATCCACGGATGCAGAAGATTTCTCTCAAAGCAGGGGGGTGAGGTTCTGAGCCTCACCTCTGTTGATCCCCAAATTCTCACCTGATGGCCCCCCTGTGACTGTGCCTGTCTTAGGTTGTTCCTCCCTTGAGGAATCTTACCCGTCTCTGGCTAACCAGTCATCTTCCGGGGCCATACAGGGAAATGTAAAGTTGGTAAGTGAGAGAGAAGCCATATTGTTTGCAAAGGTTAGCTTTTTTACTTCTTTGCAGATTTATGCCTTGTGGCTTCTATGCCCAGCACTTGTCTCGAGGTATCTTTACCACCTGGAGGAATTATGATACTCGGTAAATTCGATATGAGGCACAAATTCTATTTAAGGGTTGTAATTAGGAAGGAAGAAGAAAAGCTATAGATGTAGCATATGAAGGAAACATGGGAGGATTGATTATTTCTTTGACATATCTTCTTGTATAGTACCTTAAGTATGTATAGGTTTTAAACTACTAACTAATTTGCACACACATATTAACATAATAGGAATACGGTGACATAAACAAAGCAAATCTATAATTACCATCCATCTCCAGTGAAGCCAAGAAAACCATTTAGGCACCCTAGGCATTTGTGAAAATTTATCTATGATATGATGGATATTGTCCAACTGTACTTGAACCATCAGACAAATTAAAGCAGCCCATTTCTGGGATCTGTTCACATCCCATATGTTCTTTTAACCATAGATAGTCTATAGTCATGAGATTTTGAAGTGCTACAACTTGCACCCCTCCCAACTCCTGGTTGAGTTCCAACAGTACAGATCCGGTCAAATTCTTTGTCTCACTGTATGCACATGCCAGCCTAGACATCTCCCTCCTCATTCCTATGGCAAGTCCAGGAGACGGTGGGCTGGATGCAGCCACAACCGCAGCATCGTCCGGATCCCTGTAGAGGCTTTTTGATGATCATCCCCCAGCACAAGTCCTCCAGAGAGTGAGGATGCCGGAAGCTCCTCCTCATATCGTATCTTAGTTCATTTTCTGGGTATCCAAGCTAGGCCTTGATCTTCTGCATAGAAACAAACAGACCCTTTGCCCACACTTTGACATGCCCTCTATACCACTGTGCAGAACTCATTGGAGGTCAGCACACAGTAACTGCTTTTTTTTTTTTTTTTTAATTAAGAGAAAAGAATATTATCAGAAAAGAGTACATCCATAGCTGATCATCTGACACCCTTTAAGTGATCAACATTAAGGATATTTAAAGCATGCATTGATCTTTGATTTACCAATAGTTTTATCCTGTTAAGGAGTAATCCCCCTTTTCTTTCTTTCTTTCTTTTTTTTTTTTTTTTTTTTAATTTTAATCTACACTTACATGAAGAATACTATGTTTACTATGCTCTCCCCTATATCAGGTCCCCCCTAACAACCACATTACGGTTACTGTCCATCAGCTTAGCAAAATGTTGTGGAGTCACTACTTGTCCTCTCTGTGTTGTGCAGCCCACCCTCCCCTTTCTCCCACCCCCCATGCATGCTAATCTTAATACCTCCCTTCTTCTCCCCCCCCCATCCCTCCCTGTCCACCCACCCTCCCCACTTCCTTTCCCTTTGGTACCTGTTAGTCCATTTTTGGGTTCTGTAATTCTGCTGCTGTTTTGTTCCTTCAGTTTTTCCTTTGTTCCTATACTCCTCAGATGAGTGAAATCATTTGGTATTTCTCTTTCTCCGCTTGGCTTATTTCACTGAGCATAATACTCTCCAGCTCCATCCATGTTGCTGCAAATGGTTGGATTTTTCCACTTCTTATGGCTGAGTAGTATTCCATTGTGTATATGTACCACATCTTCTTTATCCATTCATCTACCGATGGACATTTAGGTTGCTTCCAATTCTTGGCTATTGTAAATAGTGCTGCGATAAACATAGGAGTGCATCTGTCTTTCTCAAACTTGATTGCTGCGTTCTTAGGGTAAATTCCTCGGAGTGGAATTCCTGGGTCAAATGGTAGGTCTGTTTTGAGCATTCTGATGCACCTCCATACTGCTTTCCACAATGGTTGAACTAATTTACATTCCCACCAGCAGTGTAAATTACATTCCCACCCCTTTCTCCACAGCCTCGCCAACATTTGTTGTTGTTTGTCTTTTGGATGGCAGCTATCCTTACTGGTGTGAGGTGATACCTCATTATAGTTTTAGTTTGCATTTCTCTGATAATTAGCGATGTGGAGCATCTTTTCATGTGTCTCTTGGCCATCTGTATTTCTTTTTTGGAGAACTGTCTGTTCAGTTCCTCTGCCCATTTTTTAATTGGGTTATTTGTTTTTTGTTTGTTGAGGCATGTGAGCTCTTTATATATTCTGGACGTCAAGCCTTTATCGGATCTGTCATTTTCAAATATATTCTCCCATACTGTAGGGTTCCTTTTTGTTCTATTGATGGTGTCTTTCGCTGTACAGAAGCTTTTCAGCTTAATGTAGTCCCACTTGCTCATTTTTGCTGTTGTTTTCCTTGCCCAGGGAGATATGTTCAAGAAGAGATCACTCATGTTTATGTCTAAGAGGTTTTTGCCTATGTTTTTTCCCTAGAGTTTAATGGTTTCATGACTTACATTCAGGTCTTTGATCCATTTTGAGTTTATCTTTGTATATGGGGTTAGACAATGGTCCAGTTTCATTCTCCTACATGTAGCTGTCCAGTTTTGCCAGCACCATCTGTTGAAGAGACTGTCATTTTGCCATTGTATGTCCATGGCTCCTTTATCAAATATTAATTGACCATATATGTTTGGGTTAATTTCTGGGGTCTCTAATCTGTTCCACTGGTCTGTGGCTCTGTTCTTGTGCCAGTACCAAATTGTCTTGATTACTATGGCTTTGTAGTAGAGCTTGAAGTTGGGGAGTGAGATCCCCCCTACTTTATTCTTCTTTTTCAGGATTGCTTTGGCTATTCGGGGTCTTTGGTGTTTCCATATGAATTTTTGAATTATTTGTTCCAATTCATTGAAGAATGTTGCTGGTAATTTGAGAGGGATTGCATCAAATCTGTATATTGCTTTGGGCAGGATGGCCATTTTGACGATATTAATTCTTCCTAGCCATGAGCATGGGATGAGTTTCCATTTATTAGTGTCCCCTTTAATTTCTCTTAAGAGTGACTTGTAGTTTTCAGAGTATAAGTCTTTCACTTCTTTGGTTAGGTTTATTTCTAGGTATTTTATTCTTTTTGATGCAATGGTGAATGGAATTGTTTTCCTGATTTCTCTTTCTATTGATTCGTTGTTAGTGTATAGGAAAGCTACAGATTTCTGTGTGTTAATTTTGTATCCTGCAACTTTGCTGTATTCCGATATCAGTTCTAGTAGTTTTGGAGTGGAGTCTTTAGGGTTTTTTATGTACAGTATCATATCATCTGCAAATAGTGACAGTTTAACTTCTTCTTTACCAATCTGGATTCCTTGTATTTCTTTGTTTTGTCTGATTGCTGTGGCTAGGACCTCCAGTACTATGTTAAATAACAATGGGGAGAGTGGGCATCCCTGTCTGGTTCCCGATCTCAGAGGAAATGCTTTCAGCTTCTCGCTGTTCAGTATAATGCTGGCTGTGGGTTTATCATATATGGCCTTTATTATGTTGAGGTACTTGCCCTCTATTCCCATTTTGCTGAGAGTTTTTATCATGAATGGATGTTGAATTTTGTCAAATGCTTTTTCAGCATCTATGGAGATGATCATGTGGTTTTTGTCTTTCTTTTTGTTGATGTGGTGGATGATGTTGATGGATTTTCGAATGTTGTACCATCCTTGCATCCCTGGGATGAACCCCACTTGGTCATGGTGTATGATCCTTTTGATATACTGTTGAATTCTGTTTGCTAATATTTTGTTGAGTATTTTTGCATCTACATTCATCAGGGATATTGGTCTGTAATTTTCTTTTTTGGTGGGGTCTTTGCCTGGTTTTGGTATTAGGGTGATGTTGACCTTATAGAATGAGTTTGGGAGTATTCCCTCTTCTTCTATTTTGTGGAACACTTTAAGGAGAATGGGTATTATGTCTTCTCTGTGTGTCTGATAAAATTCCGAGGTAAATCCGTCCAGCCCTGGGGTTTTGTTCTTGGGTAGTTTTTTGATTACTGTTGCAATTTCTTTGCTTGTAATTGGTTTGTTTAACTTTTGTGTTTCTTCCTTGGTCAGTCTTGGGAGGTTGTATTTTTCTAGGAAGTTGTCCATTTCTTCTAGGTTTTCCAGCTTGTTGGCATATAGGTTTTCATAGTAGTCTTTAATAATTCTTTGTATTTCTGTGGAGTCTGTCGTGATTTTTCCATTCTCATTTCTGATTATGTTGATTTGTGTTGACTCTCTTTTTCTCTTAATAAGTTGGGCGAGAGGCTTATCTATTTTGTTTATTTTCTCAAAGAACCAGCTCTTGGTTTCGTTGATTTTTGCTATTGTTTTATTCTTCTCAATTTTGTTTATTTCTTCTCTGATCTTTATTATGTCCCTCCTTCTGCTGACTTTAGGCCTCCTTTGTTCTTCTTTTTCCAGTTTTAATAATTGTGATGTTAGACTATTCATTTGGGATTGTTCTTCCTTCTTCAAGTGTGCCTGGATTGCTATATACTTTCCTCTTAAGACTGCTTTCGCTGCATCCCACAGAAGTTGGGGCTTAGTGTTGTTGTTGTCATTTGTTTCTATATATTCCTTGATCTCTATTTTGATTTGTTCATTGATCCTTTGATTATTTAGTAGCATGTTGTTAAGCCGCCATGTGTTTGTGAGCCTTTTTGTTTTCTTTGTAGAATTTATTTCTACTTTCATACCTTTGTGGTCTGAAAAATTGGTTGGTAGAATTTCAATATTTTGGAATTTACTGAGGCTCTTTTTGTGAGCTAGTATGTGGTCTATTCTGGAGAATGTTCCATGTGCACTTGAGAAGAATGTATATCCTGTTGCTTTTGGATGTAGAGTTCTATAGATGTCTATTAGGTCCATCTGTTCTAGTGTGTTGTTCAGTGCCTGTGTGTCTTTACTTATTTTCTGCCCGGTGGATCTATCCTTTGGGGTGAGTGGTGTGTTGAAGTCTCCTACAATGAATGCATTGCAGTCTATTTCCCTCTTTAGTTCTGTTAGTATTTGCTTCACATATGCTGGTGCTCCTGTATTGGGTGCATATATATTTAGAATGGTTATATCCTCTTGTTGGACTGAGCCCTTTATCATTATGTAGTGGCCTTCTTTATCTCTGGTTACTTTCTTTGTTTTGAAGTCTATTTTGTCTGATATTAGTACTGCAACCCCTGCTTTCTTCTCACTGTTGTTTGCCTGAAATATGTTTTTCCATCCCTTGACTTTTAGTCTGTGCTTATCTTTGGGTTTAAGGTGAGTTTCTTGTAAGCAGCATATAGATGGGTCTTGCTTTTTTATCCATTCTATTACTCTATGTCTTTTGATTGGTGCATTAAGTCCATTTACATTTAGGGTGACTATTGAGAGATATGTACTTATTGCCATTGCAGGCTTTAGATTCGTGGTTACCAAAGGTTCAAGGTTAGCCTCTTTAGTATCTTACTGCCTAACTTAGCTCGCTTATTGAGCTGTTCTATACACTGTCTGGAGATTCTTTTCTTCTCTCCCTTCTTATTCCTCCTCCTCCATTCTTCATATGTTGTGTGTTTTGTTCTGTGCTCTTTTTAGGGGTGCTCCCATCTAGAGCAGTCCCTGTAGGATGCCCTGTAGAGGTGGTTTGTGGGAGGCAAATTCCCTCAGCTTTTGCTTGTCTGGGAATTGTTTAATCCCACCATCATATTTAAATGATAGTCGTGCTGGATACAGTATCCTTGTTTCAAGGCCCTTCTGTTTCATTGCATTAAGTATATCATGCCATTCTCTTCTGGCCTGTAGGGTTTCTGTTGAGAAGTCTGATGTTAGCCTGATTGGTTTTCCTTTATAGGTGACCTTTTTCTCTCTAGCTGCCTTTAAAACTCTTTCCTTGTCCTTGATCCTTGCCATTTTAATTACTATGTGTCTTGGTGTTGTCCTCCTTGGATCCTTTCTGTTGGGGGTTCTGTATAATTCCATGGTCTGTTCGATTATTTCCTCCCCCAGTTTGGGGAAGTTTTCAGCAATTATTTCTTCAAAGAGACTTTCTATCCCTTTTCCTCTTTCTTCCTCTTCTGGTATCCCTATAATACGAATGTTATTCCTTTTGTATTGGTCACATATTTCTCTTAGTGTTGTTTCATTCCTGGAAATCCTTTTATCTCTCTCTATGTCAGCTTCTATACGTTCCTGTTCTCTGGCTTCTATTCCTTCAATGGCCTCTTGCATCTTATCCATTCTGCTTATAAATCCTTCCAGGGATCGTTTCACTTCTGTGATCTCTTTCCTGACATCTGTGATCTCCTTCCGGACTTCATCCCACTGCTCTTGCACTTTTCTCTGCATCTCATCCCACTGCTCTTGCATTTTTCTCTGCATCTCTGTCAGCATGTTCATGATTTTTATTTTCAATTCTTTTTCAGGAGGACTAGTTAGGTCTGTCTCCTTCTCAGGTGTTGTCTCTGTGATCTTTGTCTGCCTGTAGTTTTGCCTTTTCATGGTGATAGATATAGTTTGCAGAGCTGGTACAAGTGACCGCTGGAAGAGCTTCCCTTCTTGTTGGTTTGTAGCCTTTTCCTGGGAGAATAGCGACCTCTAGTTGCTTGTGCTGGGCAGCTGTGCGCAGACAGGGCTTCTGCTTTCTGCCCAGTTGCTTTGGGGTTTATCTCCGCTGTTGCTGTGGGCTTGGCCTGGCTGGGGCTGTTCCTCCAAAATGGTGGAACCCCGTTGGAGGGGGAGCGGCCAGGAGGCTATTTATCTCCGTAAGGGGTCTGTGTGCTCCCTGCTGCCCAGGGGGTTAGAGTGCCCAGAGATCCCCAGATTCCCTGCCTCTGGTCTAAGTGACCTGTCCTGCCCCTTTAAGACTTCCAAAAAGCACTCTCCAAACCAAAACAACAACAGCAACAATGAGAGAGGGAACAGAAAGAAAGAAAGAAAAAAAAAAGGAAAAAACAAGCGATTTTTTTTTCTTTTTTTTTGTCCTCAGGTGCCAGTCCCAGGCACCCGCTCACTGGTCCTGCTGCCCTGTCTCCCTAGCACCAGGGTCCCTGTCCTTTCAAGGCTTCCCGAAAGCACCCACCCACCGGTCCCGCAGGGAAGGTACGCTCGATATTCTTTGTCCTCAGGCACTAGTCCCAGGCACCCGCTCACCAGTCCCGTCGCCCTGCCTCCCTAGCACCGGGGTCCCTGTCCCTTTTAGGCTTCCAAAAAGCACTCGCAGGAAAGAGAAAAAAAAAAGGGGAAAAACGCGCGATTTCCTCTGTCCTCAAGTGCCGGTCTCAGGCACCCGCCCACCGGTCCCGCAGGGAAAAACGTGGGATATTCTTTGTCCTCAGGCGCCGGTCCCAGGCACCTGCTCACCAGTCCCGCCACCCTGCCTCCCTAGCACTGGGGTCCCTGTCCCTTTAAGGCTTCCAAAAAGCGCTTGCCAAAAAGAGAAAAAAAAAGGGGAAAAACGCGCGATTTCCTCTGTCCTCAGGCACCGGTCTCAGGCACCCGCCCGCCAGGCCCGCAGGGAGAAACGCGGGATATTCTTTGTCCTCAGGTGCCGGTCCCAGGCACCTGCTCACCGGTCCCGCCACCCTGCCTCCCTAGCAACGGGGGCCCGTCCCTTTAAGGCTTCCAAAAAGCGCTCGCCAAAAAAAAAAACCGCTCCGGTTTCTTTCCACCCGCCGGGAGCCGGGGGGAGGGGCGCTCGGGTCCCGCCGGGCCGGGGCTTGTATCTTACCCCCTTTGCAAGGCGCTGGGTTCTTGCAGGTGTGGATGTGGTCTGGATGTTGTCCTGTGTCCTGTGGTCTCTATTTTAGGAAGATTTTTCTTTGTTATATTTTCATAGCTCTATGTGTTTTTGGGAGGAGATTTCCACTGCTCTACTCACGCCGCCATCCTGGCTCCGCCCCTCCTGCATATATGTTTTTGAATTAGTATTTTTTTTGTTTTCTTCTGATAAATACTTGAAAGTTGAATTGCTACATCATATGGTTCGATTTTTAATTTCTTGAGGAACCATTATACTGTTTTCCATAGTGGCTTCACCAATTTTTATTCCCATCAGTAGTGTACCAGGTTTGCCTTTTTCCACATCCTTTCCAACACCTACTGTTTGTACTTTTAATAATAGCCATTTTGATGGTTGTGTATTGATATTTCAATGATCTCTCATTTTGGTTTGGATTTGTATTTCCCCGATTAATGTTGTTGAGCATCTTTGCATGTGCCTGTTGGCCATCTGTATGCTTTTTTTCTTTTTGTAAAAATGTCTATTCAGATCCTCTGCCCATTTTCTAATTGAATTGTTTGTTTTTTTCGTTATTGAGCTGTGTGAGTTCTTTATATATTTAGGATTTTAACCCATTATTGGATTTAAGATATTTACAAATATCGTCTCTGGTTTAGTAGGTTGCCTTTTTATTTTGTTGATGATTTCCTTCACTGTGCAGAAGCTTTTTAGTTTGACATAGTCCTATTTGTTTATTTTTACATTTGTTGCCATTGCCCTTAGAATCAGATCCAAAAAATATCAACAAAGTGCTATGTCAAGGAGCTTACTTCCTATGTTTTCTCTAGCAGTTTTAAGGTTCCTGGTCTTACATTCAAGTCTCTTTACACCATCTAGTGTATGGTATAAGATAACAGTCTAACTTCATTCTTTAGCATGTAGCTGTCCAGTTTTCTCAACACCATTTATTGAAGAGACTGTTCTTTCCTCACTGTGTATTCTGGCTTCATTTGTCATATATTAATTGACAATGTATATGTAGGTTTTTTATTTCTGGACTCTATTCTGTTCCATTGATCCAAGTGTCTATTTTTATGCCAATACCATACTATTCTGATTACAATAACTTTGTAATATAGTTTGAAATCAGATAGCATGATACCTCTAGTTTTGTTCCTCTGTTTCAAGATTGCTTTGGCTATTCAGTGTTTTTTGTGGTTCCATAAAATTTCAGTATTGTTTGTTCTATTTCCATGAAAAATGTTATGGGAATTTTGATAGGGATTGCACTGAATCTGTAGATTGCTTTAGGTAATAGGGACATTTTTGCAATATTAATTTTTCTAATCCATGCACCTGGAATATCTTCCCACTTATTTGTGTCTTCTTCAGTATCTTTCATCAGTGTCCTGTAGTTTTCAGTGCACAGGTCTTTCACCCCTTGGGCTAAATTTATTCCTAGGTATTTTATTCTTTTTGATGCACCTGTAAGTGGGACTGTTTTCTTAATTTCTATTTCTGATAGTTTGTTGTTAGTGTATTAGAAAGCAACAGATTTTTGTATATTGATTTTGTATCTTGCAACTTCACTGCATTTGCTTACTGTTCTAGCAGTTTATTGATATAATATTTTGTGTTTACTCTATATAAAATCATGTCGTCTGCAAATATGATAGTTTTACTTTTTCCTTTTCAATTTGGATGTCTTTTATTTATTTTTTTGCCTAATCCTTCTGCCAGGAATTACAATAGTATGTTGAATAAAAGTGGTGAGAGTGGGCATCCTTACCTCATTCCTTATCTTAGAGGAAAAGCTTTCAGGTTTTTGTCATTGTGTATGATGTCAGCTGTGGTCTCATCACATAAGGCTTTTATTATGTTGAGGCACATTCTGTCTGATTTTGATGAGTTTGTGTCATAAATGGATGTTGAATTTTGTCAAATACATTTTATGTATCTATTGAGCTGATCATATAATTTTTATATTTCATTTGTAAATGTGTCTTATCACATTGATTGCTTTGCAGATATCGAACCATCCTTGCATCCCTGAATCAATCCCACTTAATCATGTTATATGATTCTTTTAATGTATTGTTGAAATGCTAATATTTTGTTGAGGTTTTTTTCATCTGTGTTCATCAGTGATATTGGCCTGCAATTCTCTTTTTTGTGGTGTCCTTGTCTGGTTTTGGTATTAGGGTAATGTTGACCGCGTAAATGAGTTTGGGAGAAGTCTCTCCTTTTCAATTTTTTCGGAGAAGTTTGAAAAGGATCAGCATTAACACTTCTTTGAGTATTTGGTAGAATTCACTAGTGAAGTCATCTTGTCCTGAACTTTTGTTTGTTTTTATTACACTAAATTTCCTTACTAGTTATCAGTCTATTCTTATTTTCTATTTCTTCATGACTCAGTCTTGGAAGATTGTATGTTTCTAGGAATTTATCTCTCTCTTTTAGGTTGTCCAATTTGTTGGCATAAAATTGTTCACTGTAGTCTCTTATGATCCTTTCTATTTCTTTCGTATCAGTTGTAATTTCTCCCTTTTCGTTTATGATTTTATTTATTTTCACCCTCCTTTTTCTTCTTAGTGAATCTAGCTAGAGGTTTGCCAATATTATTTTTAAAAATAATTTTAGTTTCATTGATTTTTGTGATTGTCTTTTTCAGGTTTATTTCACTTATTTCCACTTTGAACTTTATTATTTCCTTCCTTCCACTAACTTTGGGCTTCATTTATTCTTCTTTTCTTAGACCCATTAGTTGTAAAACTAGGTTGTTATTTGAAATATTTCTTGTTTCTTGAGGTAGGTTTGTATCACAATAAATGTCCCTCTTAGAACTGCTTTTGCTGCATCCCATAGATTTTATATGTTGTATTTCCATTTTCATTTGTCTCAGAGTCTGTTTTAATTTTTTGACCCATTGTTTGTTCATTAGCATTTTGTTTAATTTCCCATATTTGTGATTTTTCATTTTCTTCATGTAAGTGATTTCTAGTTTCATAGTTTGTGATTGAAAGACACGTTAAATATTTTCGATCTTCTAAAATTTATTGAGATTTGCTTTGTGACCTTGCATATGATCTGTCCTTGAGAATGTTCCATGTCTACTTGAGAAAAATGTATATTCTGATGCATTTTGATGGAATGTTCTCTCTCTCCATATATATATTAATTAAGTTCACCTGGTCTAATATGTCATTTAAGGCTGATGTTTCCTTTTGATTTTCTGTCTGGATAATCTATTGATGTAAGTGAGGTATTAAAGTTCTCCACTGTTGCTGTATTGTCATTTTCTCCCTTTAATTCTGCTAATATTTGCTCCTATGTTGGTACATAAATATTTGCAAATGTTGTATCTTCTTGTTGGATTGACTCCCTTCTTATGTAATGCCCATCTTTGTCTTTTATTATAGTCTTTGTTTCAAAGTCTATGTTGTCTAAGTGTAGCTACCCCTGCTTTCTTTTGGTTTCCATTTGCATCAAAAATCTTTCTGATCACTTCACTTTCAGTCTTGTGTGTTCTGACATCTGAAGTGAATAGCTTATAAACAACATATAGGTGGGTCTTTAAAAAAATTCACTCAGTCATTCTATGTCTTTTGATTGGAGGATTTAGTCCATTTAAATTTAAAGTAAACATTGATAGATTTGTACTTTTTGCCATTTCATTCATTGTTTTCTGGTTGTTTTGTATTTCCTAGCTGTTATTTTCTTCTCCTGCTTTCTTCCTTTGTGGTTTGATGACTTTCTATAGTATTATAATGAAATCCCCTTTCTCATTATCTTTTCTGTATCTATTTAGGTTTTTGCTTTGTGGTTACTATGAGGTTCACATATAACAGCCTGTATATATTAAGTCTATTTTAAGTTGATGACAAGTTTTGTATACATTCTGAAACTCTACAGTTTTACTACCATCCCATGTTTTATGTTTTTGATGTCACATTTTACATTTTTTTATTTTGTATATCCCTTAACTTGTTATTATAGATTTACTACTTTTATCTTTTAACTTTCATACTAGCTTTATTAATTAATTAATCCACTTTTTTACTATATATTTACCTTTACCAGTAAGGCTTTTACTTTAATATCTTTTCTTTTTACTAATGGTGCTCTTTCTTTTCAGCTTAAAAATAGTGCTTTAATGCTTCTTGTAGGACTGGTTTAGTGGAGATGAACTTTATCTTTTGCTTGTCTGGAAAATTCTTACACCTTCAATTCTGAATGATAACCTTGACAGGTAAGCTGAGGGACTTCTTGGGTTCCTCTTGTTTGGAATTTCTGGGCTTCCTGGCTCTGGATATCTGTTTCCTTCCCCAAGTTAGGAAACTTTATAGCCAATATTTCTTCAAATAAATTTTCTGCCCCTTTATCTTTCTCTTCTCCTTCTGGGACACTTAAAAGCAAAAGTTATTCTGTTTAATGTTGTCCTGTAGGTCTCTTAAGCTATCTAAAATTTAAAAAAATTTTTGTTGCTCTGTTTGGGGGAGTTTTTTTGCTATGTATTACATATCACTGAATCTTTCTTCTGCTTTATCTAGTCTGTTATTGAAACCCTCTAGGATATTTTTCAGTTTAGTTACTGAATTCTTCAGCTCTGTGACTTCAGTTTGGCACTTTCTTATATTTTCTGTCTCTTTATTGAAGTTTTATCTGTATTCATCCATTCTTCTCCTAAGTTCAGTGAGCATCTTTATAAACATTACTTAGAAATCTATCAGGTATATTATCTCTGTTTAATTATTTTCTGTAACATATTTCTCTATTTCCTCATTTTGCTTGACTCTCTATGTTTGTTTCTATGTGTTAAATGAAAGAGCTATCTCTTCCAGTTTTGAAGGGGTGGTCCTGTAAATGTGATGAACTTTATTGTTTAACCTTGCTTTAGTTTTTGATCATCTCTTGAACTGTCTCTGATTGTTTTAGACCCAATGGTCAAAATACAATCTCTCCTGGCTACCAGAGCCTTGTGCTTAAAGGTGTCCTTTGTGTGGTATTTTTCCACCCACTGGCTTTGGGTAACCATTGGCAGAGGTGAGACACTCACCTGCCAGGTGCTAGCAGGTTAGAGTAAGAGTGTAAAAATGATGCTCCTCAGTGCCTCTGTCCCTGGAGAGAGTCTCATTGGGCTTTTTCTCCTCTGGTAGATGCTTGATATTAGAAAATAAATCTCCTTCACATATGGTCTAGCCACTTTTTAAGCTGTTGCTTTTGTGCTGAGTCCTGCTGTGAGTGAGTCTGTGTGTGAACTCACCAACAGCCGAACCTCTGTTCTCTATTGCCCTGTGGTTCTCTTGGAGGTAAGCGCCATTAGTTTACAAAGTCAGAGGTTTTGTGGCTCATCTCTCTGGTGCAGGTCCCAAGGGTTGCTTTGTCTGATATGGGGCACAAACCCCTCACTTCTCAGGGAGGAATTCTGTATTTGTGAAATTCCGTCCAATAGTGGATTGCCATGCTCGGGGTGGGGATTTTGGCAAGACCACATCTCCACCTCTCCTATCTTTCTTGATATGGCCCTTTTCTCCTTCATTGTGGAGTAGCCGTTTAGCTAGTTCTCCGGTTCTTCTCAGAAGGGATTATTCTATATGCAGCTAGGGAGATTTGAATTGCCTGTGGGAGAAGGTGAGTTCAGGAACTTCCTATGCCACCATCTTGAACAGCTTAATCCTTTAAGTTAAAAAAAAATTAAAAATTGGGATGACCCCCACTTTATGTTACCACTGGGCAATTACGTTTTCTCACAACTTTTACAGACTGTTCTTATTAAAATCCATTCTAAATTTTATGTGTTCCAAATGAGTCCTTTCTGGTCCTCAAAAGAAACAGGGAAAAGCTGCTCTGAATCACTGATAGCACAGCTCTCCCTGTACTTGATGACTTTTGGCTCACGGCTGATCTGCTGTGACAGAAGCAATGTGTAACTCATCAGGGGCTGCTCTTGAGTCAGTGAGTGATAAGACAACTGGCTGTATCTAAAATACTCCTCAAATCTGATGCTCACACTCACTGGCTTAGGAACACAAGATTGCAGAAGAAGATTTTTGGCCTCCTCTGAGTCTTAACGTTTCAATTCAACACTCAAAATGCATTTCTAAATGTTCAACGCACTTGCTTCGTGATACATAAAGGTGACTTCTAAGTAGTACTGTATTTACGATAGAGAGAGAGACAGTACCACATGACGAGTTATGTGAGGGATGCCACAATGGTCCTTCCATCAATAAAAAGTCATCGTGATCAGAAATTCCTTGGAAAGGAGCAGAGATTAGTGAATAGAGCTTTGGAGATAAACAGCTCTGGATTTGAATTTCTGCTCTTCCACTTAACAGCTGATAGAAGCTGGGAAGGAAAAGGTTAGAGATAATAGAGCTGAAGTGCTAAGGACTGAGTGGGGGCACCATCTGCTTGCCAGGCAGGCTTTGAGCATGTATGTGTATATATTGGGAAAAGGTGAAGAAGATCATAGCAAAGATGAGGTGAGACAGCACCAAAGACAATACTAAATACTTTCATTAAGTATTTAATAACAATAACATAGGAAGTGAGAGAGAAATTTCAAAATTTATCAGCTAACTCTGTTGATACCCAAATGCAGTTGTTAGGTTTATTCATCCCTCTCCGTCTTTTTCTTTATTTCCATATATATATATACCTTTTGCATATCAGGTATTGTGTTGTATGTTAGGAAAACAAAGACAAATAAGCTGTGGTTTTACTACCTTCAGTTTGTATAACCCTTTGTATATTCCAGGGTATTTTTGTATAGATTATCTCATTCTGTATCCTCAGCAAGTTCTGACAGGGAGATATTTAGTCTTCCCAAGGGATGCAAGGTTATAAAGTTTGTAGGGTAATGTTGTAAGGTGTGATGTCCTATATCTTGATCTGGCAGCTTTCTATGTGACTTTGGAAAGAGTGTAGCACTATACAGACTAGAAAAAAATCACGACTTCCACACGTAAGGATTACGAGGTACTAGAAGGTATAAATTATGCAGCCTTATGAGTGTTGAAGAAGAAATCATAGCCCTTTATCCCTTTTATGAATGTCCTGTGCCCTGACAAAAGAATTCTGCTCCCTTGAGGAAGTGCCAGGATATCTGAGAGGCCATTTGCAAAATCACATTACCTGAATGATTATGAGGCCCACTTGCCTCCCAGGCACCAAAGTCAGGATTTTTCAAAGCAGTTCTATGGACTGGTTATGTAAGGGTTGCAGGGTGAATGAGCATTTACATTCTTTAAACAAGATACTCCGGGAAAGCATTTTTCCAAATGAAGGGGAAATGGAGAATGAATTTTGTAAAAAAGTCATCAGAGTTATTATCCATTATCATTAAATATAGATACACAATATAGAATGCAATTAATGTTATTTTTGATTCCTGGCAGGACTTGAGACAGTGGTTTGTCTGACTGCTATAGGACATCAGTAAGTGGGACTGGGCCTCATTAGGGAGGTGAAAGGAAGAACAAAAACTGCCAGCACAACAACTGGAGCCCCTTGGTGCAGTCGGTTAATGCACTTTGTCATAGTACAGTGGGAAGGGTAGATCTCAGTGGTCATGATGAGGATAGAGGGCTCCTAGCTAAGATGTTTAAAGACCTAAATGTTGTGAGTTTTATGGAAATTCAGAAAGGAGTGTCCTATGGAAGACAGCCATGAAAATTGAGTTTCACTTTAGCATTAACAGGTTCAAACAATAAAGGTTGGTGAAAACTTTATTCTAAGTGCATTATGGAAAATTTCAGTGATTCAAATGTAAATTAGCAGTATTTATTTAATTTAGCTTAGGAGCTAAGAAAAATATATCATATATAACTAGGTCATATAAGTCCCCTCTTTAACACCCTTTCAATGGCTTTTCAATGTTTTTAGGGGAAAACCCTACTCTTTATTATGGCTTCTCTATTAAGTCTCAGCCATCCCAGTCTTGTTGCTATTCCTGGAATGGCAAGCTCCTTCCAGCTTCAGAGGACCATTTTCTTCAGTCTCCTTTCAACCAAAGTGCTGCATAATTTTTCAAGTTTTAGCTTAAATGTCCCCTCTTTGGGGAAGCCTTTACTGATTACACCTCCCCTCCCCTGCCCCTTCTGTTATATTATTTCAGCCCCATAATTTTCCTCCAGTATTTTTTACAATTTTCCTAATTTTGTTAATTTGGTTGCATTCTTTGGGCCTATCTTCAGTACCAGAGTATGAGGTCCATGAGAGAAGATTCTGCATTGTTTACACCACCTCTGTGTTCCCGTTGTCTAGTAGAATTACTGGTAAGAGTAGATTCTCAATACATGTTTGATAAAGAAAGGAATGCAAAATGTCAGTTACTCGTATTAAATGTGCAACACTGCATGACTGTAGAGGACCCAGGTTCTGAAGTTTCTTTCATTAGATGTATTCAAAACAGACATAGGGTTTGAGGAAGCAGACCAGGCCAAACACAATAGTCTGTGTCCATAGCAATTAGTAGGTACTGGTGTGTTTGTTGAAATGCCTAATGCTATTGTCACAATAACTGCAGTTTTCTGAGCAGATTAAAAAAGAAACATATAATGTTACTTTAGATACACAGAATCTGTTACAATAAATTACGTACAAGAAGGGAACTGTTTACTTGCTTCAGCTGTCATATCTCCTTAGTTCTCTGGATCACTGAGAGAATGAGAAGAGTCCTGGTGTGTAGTGAGCACCTACTCCATGTCCTAATTTTGCCTCATACAGTCTTTTTCCAAAGGACAGGCATTGGCAATCCACTGATGAAGAGCGACAGGGTTCTTGGCCTCACAGAGTTTATAGTCTCAGTTTTTATTGGGATTTTCCTTTTAAGCCTGTATCATTACCTAAAGCAAAACTTCCTATGAGTGCCTGAGGGCATTTCCCAGTGAATGTCTTTAAGCATTTCTAGTTTGATAGGTCTCCATATTTTTCTCCAATGTTTACTTTTGTCATCTTGTTCCAATACTACATGTTTAGTAAAATTTGAATGGAAAGTCAGCATTTAGAGGGAAAAAAAACAGGACTTTGAAATAATATTCTTATTACAGCATTTTTTAAAAATTGGGGAACTAGAATAATTAGTTGTGTGACATTATATCTGGGGAGAAAAATGATTCTGGTATGAATATGTCCCTCAGTTTTCTTGCATGAATATGTCCCTCATCTCCCCATCCCCTATTGGTGGGAAGCACCCTTATTTTAAACAACAGAAAAAATAAAACAAAAACCACTATATTGTTTACATTCTAAATTGAAGTATATATCCTATAAATTAAACTTGTTGATACCAGAACATAGAAATTACTTGGTATGTATTCCCCTGTATTTAAAAATGAATATACTGAACATATCATTATAAGCATCACTTATCAAAATGCTTTTTTAATTCATGATAGCCTCTAGGAATTTGGGATATGAAGGACATTTAATTATTTAACATTACACTCATTTTTCTATTTATTTATAATATTAATGTGCCTGCTTTTTATGTTTTTTTCTGGATCTTTCCATGTAACTTCTTATTTTCAATATATTGCCAATATTACCTACAAGAGTTCCTCTTTTACTTCATATTTGCTATTTCTAGTCTGTGGTGATTTTAAGATATCAAATAGTCAAGTATGGTACATTTTCCTTAAAGTAAGAGTAAAGTCTTGAATGAGATTATTTTGTGCCTGAAGTATATAAAATTAAAGACATAGATATTGTAACACTAATTTTGTTTCCTCAGAGAACTTTTACTCTTTTACTTTTTCTGGTACAGCTGTATTCTGGATAGTTGAGCTCATTAGATAGAAAGGTTCTATAAAGGAGGCACACAACTGTATTTTTAGCTCTCTATTTCTCTTTGCTTGGTTTTTCTTCCTAATCATTTGAACTCAAATTAGCTCACTGGTGTTATTCATATCTCATGCGAATGATTCCAAATAATGTGTGAAATAATAGTAAATGAAACTAGGAGTTCCTTCTCCTTAATAGTCCTCTAAAACTAAGCAAATCATCTTTGCTTTGCCTCTTTTTTGGATGTATGAATAAAAGTAAAAAGAAAAAGGATCTAATCCCAGAATTTTTAAAATAATGTGGATATACTTAACACCACTGAACTGTACATTTAAAAATGGTTAAGATGGTAGATACTATCTTATGTTTATTTTACCACAATTAAAAATTAAAGAAAAAAGTAACAGGGAAAGGAAAATAATTATAAAGGAAAAAAGAAAAGGAAGGAAAGAAAATCACTTGAAAGTTGCAATGATCCCACTCTAGGAAACGCAAAAAGAAGAAAAAAATAAAAGCCCAGCACATTCCAGAGATATGTCAGCATTGCCACAGGAAGACAAAAATAAAGAAAAACAGAACTAATAATAAAAGTAGCATGCAAGCAAGACAACTCTAATTATTTAATTATAGAATTTAAAATAATGCTTTAACTACATTATTCTGAGTAGCTATCAAGACAGTAGCAATTATGTAACCACAGTGTCCAGAATCACTTTATTATAGTATTTCAATGATGTTAGAAGTTTATAAGATGTGGTACAGTACAAAAAAATGACAGAAAAAAAAAGAAATTCTTTCTTCTAAGGGTTTAAGGGGAGAATAACATAATTCAAGTTTAAAAGGAGTGAAGAAACTTATTGGAAGATGAAAGGGTGAGATTTTATTTCATATCATATAATTCTTGATTTCTTTTGCTTCTAATAGAAGCATTAATGCTGTAACAAGGAAAGTGCTTAAAAAAATGACAACTAAATATTAAATAGGAACAAATTTTGGATGAGAGTTTGGGAGACAACAAAATTTAAAAATTGCCCTATCTTACATTAAATATTTTTTTAGCTTATAATTCTTAAATTTTTAGACTTACAAAATTCTTGCAAAAAATGGTGTAGAGTTTTTTCACCCATTCTTCACTGTATATTAATATCTTATATAACTATGGTAAAATAGTACAAATGATCAAAGCATGAGAATAAGATAGTGGCTCTTTTACCCACAATATATATTTAATTATTTGCTAAGTCCTAGACTTTACACAAAGTAGTTTCACAATTATTAATCTATACCCTTATGAAAAACAAATTTATTACCTAAAATACTATGTATGTGTCTTTATTCTAATATGTATATTAAAAGTACTGTTTCCACAGGTACTTCCATTGGTTATCTTACCTCCAATTAAGTTAACACATTATTTCATATCAAATAGAAAAATTGCATTTTGAGAAAAAGAGAAAAATGTGAATGATCATTTACATATTAAAACAGTGGATGCACTGAGTGATTGGGACTGTGGCAATAGACAATGCTTCTTTTATGTTTTATTTGGTTTTTAATTTATTCACTTACTGTGGTATCTATATTAGATAACTCTTTTGACAAAATGTAAACTCTACTGGGCAAAAGAACATTTTATTATTATTTTTTAATTTGATTCATTTAATTTACAAAACACATTTTAAGAAATAATATGGAGAACCATGGAGAAAGCAAGAATACAATTTATGTGTTATTAATTCATTAATTAATTTGTTTTTATCCTATTTTCTTTTTTACTGTGCCTATATTTTTTAAAATTTTGGTGTCATTAATCTACAATTACATGGGGAACATTATGTTTACTAGAGCCCCCCCATCACCAAGTTCCACACACGTACCCCATTATAGTCACTGTCCATCAGCATAGAAAGATGCTGTAGAATCACTACTTGTCTTCTCTGTGTTGTACAGCCCTCCCTATGCCCACCCCCACATTATACATGCTAATCATAGTGCCCCCTTTCTTTCCCCCCCCACCCCATATCCCTCCCTTCCCACCCATCTTCCCTAGACCCTTTCCCTTTGGTAACTGTTAGTCCATTCTTGGGTTCTGTGATTCTGCTGCTGTTTTGTTCCTTCAGTTTTTTTCTTTGTTCTTATACTCTACAGATGAGTGAAATCTTTTGATACTTGTCTTTCTCTGCCTGGCTTATTTCACTGAGCATAATACCCTCTAGTTCCATCCATGTTATTACAAATGGTAGGATTTGTTTTCTTCTTATGGCTGAATAATACTCCATTGTGTATATGTACCACTTCTTCTTTATCTATTCATCTACTGATGGACACTTAGGTTGCTTCTATATCTTGGCTATTGTAAATAGTGCAGCAATAAACATAGGGATGCATATGTCTTTTTCAAACTGGGCTGCTCCATTCTTTGGGTAAATTCCTAGGAGTGGAATTCCTGGGTCAAATGGTATTTCTATTTTGAGTTTTTTGAGGAACCTCCATACTGCTTTCCACACAGTGTAGGAGGGTTCCCCTTTCTCCACAACCTCGCCAACATTTGTTGTTGTTTGTCTTTTCGATGATGGCGATCCTTACTGGTATGAGGTGATATCTCATTGTGGTTTTAATTTGCATTTCTCTGATGATTAGCGATGTGGAGCATCTTTTCATGTGCCTGTTGGCCATCTGGATTTCTTCTTTAGAGAATTGTCTATTCAGCTGTTCTGACCATTTTTTAATTGGATTATTTGCTTTTTGTTTGTTGAGGTGTGTGAGCTCTTTATATATTTTGGATGTTAACCCCTTATCGGATCTGTCATTTATGAATATATTCTCCCATACTGTAGGATGCCTTTTTGTTCTATTGGTGGTGTTCGTTGCTGTACAGAAGCTTTTCAGCTTGATATAGTCCCATTTGTTAATTTTTGCTTTTGTTTTCCTTGCCCAGGAAGATATATTCATGAAGAAGTTGCTCATGTTTATGTCCAAGAGATTTTACCTATGTTTTTTTTCTAAGAGTTTTATGGTTTCATGACTTACATTCAGGTCTTTGATCCATTTCGAATTTACTTTTGTGTATGGGGTTAGACAATGATCCAGTTTCATTCTCTTACTTGTAGCTGTCTAGTTTTGCCAACACCAGAATCCATCTGGCCTGGGGGTTTTGTTCTTGGATAGTTTTTTTGATTAACGATTCACTTTCGTTGCTGGTAATTGGTCTGTTTAGATTTTCTGTTTCTTCCTTGGTTAGCCTTGGAAGGTTGTATTTTTCTAGGAAGTTGTCCGTTTCTTCTAGGTTTTCCAGTTTGTTGGCATATAAATTTTCATAGAATTCTCTAATAATTCTTTGTATTTCTGTGGGGTCTGTCATGATTTTTCCTTTCTCATTTCTGATTCTGTTGATGCATGTAGATTCTCTTTTTCTCCTAATAAGTCTGGCTATGAGTTTATCTATTTTGTTTATTTTCTCAAAGAACCAGCTCTTGGTTTCATTGATTTTTTTTCTCTTGTTTTATTCTTCTTTATTTTGTTTTATTTATTTCTCCTCTGGTCTTTATTTTGTCCCTCCTTCCACTGACTTTGGGCCTCATTTGTTCTTCTTTTTCCAATTTCAATAATTGTGACTTTAGACTATTCATTTGGGATTGTTCTTCCTTCTTTAAATATGCCTGGATTGCTATATACTTTCCTCTTAGAACTGCCTTCGCTGTGTCCCACAGAAGTTGGGGCTTTGTGTTGTTGTTGTCATTTGTCTCCATATATTGCTTGATCTCTGTTTTAATTTGGTCATTGATCCATTGATTTTTCAGGAGCATGTTGCTAGCCTCCATGTGTTTGTGAGCCTTTTTGTTTTATTTGTAAAATTTATTTCTAGTTTTATACCTTTGTGGTCTGAGAACTTGGTTGGTTGGTAGAATTTCAATCTTTTTGAATTTAATGAGGCTCTTTTTGTGGCCTAGTATATGGTCTATTCTGGAAAATGTTCCATGTGCACTTGAGAAGAATGTGTATCCTGTTGTTTTTGGGTGTAGAGTTCTGCAGATGTCTGTTAGGTCCATCTGTTGTAGTGTGTTGTTCAGTGCCTCTGTGTCCTTACTTATTTTCTGTGTGGTGAATCTGTCCTTTGGAGTGAGTGGTGTGTTGAAGTCTCCTAGAACAAATGCACTGCATTCTATTTCCTCCTTTAATTCTGTTAGTATTTCTTACACATATGTTGGTACTCCTGTGTTGGGTGCATATATTTATAATGGTTATATCCTCTTGTTGGACTGACCCCTTTATCAGTATGTAATGTCCTTCTGTATCTCTTGTTACTTTCTTTGTTTTGAAGTCTATTTTGTCTGATACAAGTACTGCAACACCTGCTTTTTTCTCTGTATTGTTTGCATGAAACATCTTTTTCCATCCCTTGACTTTGTATCTGTGTATGTCTTTGGGTTTGAAGTGAGTCTCTTGTAAGCAGTATATAGATGGGTCTTGCTTTTTTATCCATTCTATTACTCTGTGTCTTTTGATTGGTACATTCAGTCCATTTATATTTGGCGTGATTGGATGATACGTACTTACTGCCATTGCAGGCTTTAGATTCGTGGTTACCAAAGGTTCAAGGGTAGCTTCTTTAATATGTAAGTGTCTACCTTAACTTGCTTATTAAGCTATTATAAACACAGTCAAATGCTTCTTTATTTCTCTCCATTCTTATTCCTCCTCCTCCGTTCTTTATATGTTAGGTGTTTTATTCTGTACTCTTTTGTGTTTCCTTTGACTGCTTTTGTGAATAGTTGATTTTATATTTTTGCCTTTAGTTAGTATTATTTGGTTGGTCTGCTTTCTTTGTTATGATTTTATTTTCTTTGATGACATCTATTTAGCCTTAGGAGTGCTTCCATCTAGAGCAGTCCCTTTAAAATACTCTGTAGAGATGGTTTGTGGGAGGCAAATTCCCTCAACTTTTGCTTGTCTGGGAATTGTTTAATCCCTCCTTTGAATTTAAATGATAATCATGCTGGATATAGTATTCTTGGTGCAAGGCCCTTCTCTTTCATTGCATTAAATATATCATGCCATTCTCTTCTGGGCTGTAAGGTTTCTGCTGAGAAGTCTGATGATAGCCTGATGTGTTTTACTTTGTAGGTGACCTTTTCTCTCTCTCTGGCTGCCTTTAATACTCTGTCCTTGTCTGTGATCTTTGCCATTTTAATTATTAGATGTCTTGGTGTTGTCTTCCATGGGTCCCTTGTGTTGGGAGATCTGTGGGCTTCCATGGTCTGAGAGACTATTTCCTCCCCCAGTTTGAGGAAGTTTTCAGCAATTATTTCTTCTAAGACCCTTTCTATCCCTTTTTCACACTCTCCTCCTTCTGGTACCCCTATAATGTGAATATTGTTCCATTTGGATTGGTCACACAGTTCTCTTAATATTCTTTCATTCCTAAAGATCCTTTGATCTCTCTCTGCTTCAGCCTCTCTGTATTCCTGTTCTCTGATTTCTATTCCATTAATGGTTTCTTGCACCTCATCCAGTCTGCTCTTAAGTCCTTCCAGAGATTGTTTTATTTCTGTATTCTCCCTCCTAACTTGATCCTTTAGCTCCTGTATATTTCTCTTCAGGTCCATCAGCATGGTTATGACCTTTATTTTGAATTCTTTTTCAGGAAGATTGCTTATATCTGTCTCCCCAGGCCCTCTCTCGGGGGTTGTCTGGGTAATTCTGGGCTGTACCAAATTCTTCTGCCTTTTCATGATGATAAAGTTAGTAGTAGGCAGTTGATGCATGTGTCAGCTGGGAGAACAAAGTCCTTTCCTGCTTGCTGGTCACCCTGCCCCTCTCTGCTGCCTATGTCAGTCACCCTCACACTGGGAGCAGCATCTGGGTTAATCCCCTGAGCTGGCCATGGGTGGGGCAGCCCAGAGTTCTGTAGGGAGAGGCAGGCATGCCGGGTGTGCTCTACTGTGGGAACAGTGCCCCTTTGTGCCCTGCCTGGGCTTCCTCTGCCTGCGCCGGGCAGCTGTGCACCGGCAGTGGCCCCTGGGTCTTGCCGGCATGGCTATGCACTGGGAGGAGATTCTGGGCAGGTGTTGTGGGCACGGCCCTCTCAGGTTGCTTGGCCGCTGTAGCAGGATGCACCATAGGGGGAATGAACAGTAAGCTGTTTATCACCTGAGAGGTTTCAGAGCTGCACTTCCTCCCATGGGGCTGGGGCGTCCGAAGCTCCTAAGAATTCATAGCCTGCTGGGCTGAGTGTGCCGGAACAATCCCGTCCTGCTGGTTGGCCCCTGTCCCTTTAAGACTTTCAAAAAGCACTCACTTTTCTTTTGTCCCAGGGGAACTGGCTGTGGGGACCCGCTACAGGTCTTACTGTTCCCTTTCCCTAATATCCAGCACACCATGCAGTGTGCATCTGTGTTCCTGGTGCGGATGGCTAGGGCTGGGTATTTATCAGTCCTGGGCTCCTACTCCCTCCCCATTCTGACTCCTCTCCAGGAGCTGGGGTGAGGGGCACTTGGGTTCCGCTGGCCGCGGCTTGTATCTTACCCCCTTTGTGAGATGCTGAGTTCTCGCAGATGTAGATGTAGCCTGACTGTTGTACTGTATCCTCTGGTCTCTCTTTTAGGAATAGTTATATTTGTTGTATTTTTAAAAATATATATGTGGGTTGGGGAGGAGATTTCTGCTACCCTACTCATGCTGCCATCTTGGCTCCCTCTCTATGTGTTTATTTTTAAAGTGCATTTTTTCTGTTTGTGGTAGTAATAAATGTTCATTGTATGAGATTGATAAAAAAATTATAGAACCTAGTAAAAATCATTTTTTATGGCAATATCTAAACTCCCAATACATGTCCTTCAGTTTTACATATAGGTATAGAAATAGCTAAATGTATTTTTTTTAATTCTGCTTTTTTCACTTTTTATTACATTATAAGCATTTTCCTTGTCACAGAAAATCCAGTAATTTGTGGAACGTGGTACAGGTTAGAAAGCATTATCCAGTTCTGGAATACCAAGATCAGAGTAGAACCAGAAGTAAATTTGGTTCTCAGTTCTGGTCCAGCAAATTAATGCCATAAAATCTTTTTTTTAAATCCTCCTTTCTAAGAACTTCCAGAAAAGGCTGACTTCCATGATTAGAGAGGCATGTGAAAGAAAAACATCAAGAAGGACATTCCCTTGGGATATTTGTCAATGTTTGTCTCAGGTGTGTAACACTAATCACATAAGATACTAAATTAGCCAAATATCACCTTTCCTTTTTCAATCACTTGTCTCTACCCTTCCCCCCAATATCAAATAGGAATAATCAGTTATTTTATTACTATTGTGTCCAATATTGCTGGAATACTGATGTGTAACCATTTCTCTACATGACTTAGTCCAACTACTGGACTCTTCATTCTTTAAGGCCAAGGCTTTTATTTATCTTACTTCCCCATTGTACGTGACAGTGCCTTGAACATAAGAAATGCTTAGCAAATACTTTATGAATATGTGAAAGAAGAGGTTAGTTAATTCAAATAAGGGACTTTTAAGCTTTGGGAACTGAGATCTCAAAAGAGGACTTAAAAGAAAGATACTCAAAATGTATGAAATATCATTTGTTTATTCTCTTTAATAATGCCCCTATTCAAGTCTTGTTCATTTAAAAATTGAATTGTCTATCTCTTTTATTGACTTATATTTACATATCCTGGCACCAGTCCCTTGTCAGATATATGTATTGCCAATATACTCTCTCATCTTGTGACTTGTTTCTTTTCCAATCTCAAGACATACATAGTATGATTCTGTTTATGAAGTTCAAAAAGCATGCAAAACTTACCTATTGTAATAGAAATCAGGCTAGTGCTCGCCTTTGGTGGGTGGGGGGAGTGACAATGATCAAGGAGGTGAAGGAAGAAGCTTCTGTGCTGTTAGTGTAGTCCACAGTTTGATCTCGATGGAGGTTCTGTGGCATATGCTTTTCAAAAATTAAAGCTGTACATTTAAGGTTTCTGCACTTTATGTTGTATCTCAATAAAAAGTAGAAGGAAAAAGGAAATTAATGCATGAAAAGCTTTTAAAACAATGTTTGCTTTTAGTCACTGTCAAAGGAGGGAAGCTGAAGTCATACTGCCATTTCATGAGGACAAAACACAGACTTCTGCCTTGGTTACTGTGATCCAGCCCAGCTCTTGCACACTTGGGTATTTCACTCTCTATGTGATGCTCTGGCATATGTATGGTCCCAAATTAACCAGCCATTTTGGATCACTTAGGTGTATTAACTATCATCATCTCCCAGTCATTCAGATTTGCTCCTTGGGGATGTCTAAGTAGTCTGTTGAGGGGATCAAATCAGTCAGAAGACCTGTCCTTGCTGGATTTTGGGTCATTTGGCCTCGTAAGTCATGTGGTATGAACAGATTTTCAGTTGTTAAACTACTTCCAGTTGGCACTTTGCAGGGAAATCTTTTTTCTCCCCATTTTACTTAAATTGGATTTGAAGCTTTCTACTATTTATTAGATCCAATGTGGTTGCAAATGAAAATGTTCTTTAGCCTTTGCTATTAGATCTCTAAGATTTGTCTAAATGGAGGATCTTGTTAGGTTTCTTTTCTCAGTGACTGCTCTTATGTTTATTCAAAGAAAAGAAGACAGAAAGTTTAAAAATGATCACCATTTTTTGTCTTTTATGGTCCCTATATATACCCTCCCTCAATATTAAACTGCTGTCTAAAATTTTTCATTCTAATTTTAAAGACTTGCAAAGGACATAATTTCCAGTTTATTGTAAATATTAACATTATAAACTAAAACTATAGCATCACTCTTTTAAAAGTATTCAATGAAATATAAATACTACAATGATATCACCAACATCATCCTTCCCCCCCAGAGGTTATTAACCTAATATAATACATTTTATGCTTGAAAATATTATATTGTATATATTTTCTTAATTCTTGGCAGCAAAAATACATAAATTGAAAATAAAATCTCTATTTACTCTGGCCATAAAGCTATAAAAGTTAAATTTTTCTTCAAGATTGACTTACCATTACAACTATTGTTAGTACATAACTGACCAAACCAATAGGCAAATTTACAAATCATGAAAAAATAATTTTAAAATTTAAAGGTTTTTTTTTGTATGAAAGATATTATGTATTTGTGTAATATATGAATCTAGTAATATATGAATTACTAGAATGAAACAAATTTTACACCCATTCTATTTATATTTTTTGTTTTGGTAGTTGAACACATTGATAAATATTTCCACATAAGTAGATGGAAATAAAGTTTATTTTTTATAGGAATGTCACCATTTTTAGTTCTTTGTCAGTTATATGTCAAATATCATAAAATGATGCAGTATAAAAATTATAATTCAATTGTCAATTTGATCAGAGCCTCCTTCAATTTCATTGTAAGTAAAGCATTAGAAGTCATCTTTCTTTAAAGGGCTTATTACGCAGATGTTAGTCAGTTACCTTCTTAACAGCATAAAGGCTTTCCCAAGCCTTTTCCAGTGACAGTCACTCCTGTTACTTTTTTATATAGAGGCACCTTGTTTAACTCAATATTCACAGAAAGGGTTGGTGAAATAAAAATACCACTTGTTTCAATGCATTTATGCCAATGTACATTTTTTGATAAAGCACTTTCTTCTTATAAAGTATTTTACACATATTTCCATCAAAACTTTTAACTGTAGACTTAACTCTTCAACTCATGAAAAATGCTCACCTTATAATCTAATTGGAAAGTTCAGTTTCACTGTTAATCAGTCAAAGCCAACTTACTTTCTGTCACAAAATGTCTGCCTTCGTTTATCATTTCTAAAGGCATGTTTTTTTCAACTTAAAAGCACGTTTTCTTAAGATAATCATGCCACTTCTGACTTCCAGAAGTGATTCTGATGGATTAATCAGGGATGGAGTCTTAACATGGATTTGTCCCTGGATTCATTACGGTGGATGCACCCTTGGTATTTAGTGTTAAACACTCCCAAGACTCTCCTTCATCAGCAGGGTCAGTAGGCAGGGGAAGAACAGGAGCGAGCAGGTGGCAAATGGTCTGCACTCCTGCTTCCCCATTCACAGTATATCTACGTTCAAATCTTCCCAATGTGGGCCTAATTATCCCATCTTTAATTTCACTCTTAGCTCTTAATGGAAATAGATATAATAATCGTAAGAACAGACATTAAGCCAGATCATGCATTTATTGGCCTTGATTTAAGAAGTCTTCACAGATGCCAATATTTCAGATTGTTCCTTTGATGGGCACCAGGGAAATTTATACTTCAAGGCAGCGCACCATGGTGAGATTTTGGATGAATAAAGACAAGTGAGCTTTTTCTTTTCAAAGTGGTAAAAGAGTGATTATCAAAGGGCAAGTGGGAAAGGAGAATATGTTTGATTCCTGGACTGATTTTTCTAAAAGTTGACTATGGTGTTTCCTATTTGAAAATAGTGTATGTTTATGCACAAATATACATATGTGTAGTATGTATGAAAACTAATTGAAATGATTTTGTTCACCTTTTATTTTTAGCATTTAAATTTGTCAGATGAAAGACAAAGCTTTATTATTATTTTTAAATAGACAAGCATGAATTTACTTATATTTCCTTTATTTCTTTTACCTCTCCTTTCAATTTTTTAAAAGACTGTGTTTTTAGATTCACATCAAAATTTAGAGGAAGCTATAAATATATATGTAAGCAAATACACCCTCTGTCCCCACACATGCATAGCCTCCCATTATCAACATCCCCAACCAGATTGGTGCATTTGTACCAAGGAACCTACGTTGATACATCATTATCACTTAAAGTCCACGGTTTTCATTGTGGTTCACTCGCTGGTGTAATGACGTGCTCTGTCATAACAGCATAGAGTACTTTCACTGCCCTGAAAACCCTCTGTCCTTTCTCTATCCATCCCTCTACCCCTTCGCCTCTCACAACCACTGCTTTTTTAACTGTCTCCATAGTTTTGCCCCTCCTTTCAATTCTGTATATTCCAGAAAAATCATAGGAGGCTGTGATATATCAACAGATCTGAGAGTTAGGAGGTGACTTGCAGAGTTAAAATTAAAAATCCTGTCTTTTCTGAAAAGGTTACCTACTGTCTAGCTAGAGAATAAGGTGGGAGAATTCATGGAAAATAGAATCTGTTTGAAACTTAAATAAGAAAATCCAAATGGCATTGGATTTAGTACTTTGAAGAATTTATATTATGAATAAAAGAGAAAGAGCATGAATGTAACATTTGCCCTTTTTTCATTTACATTGTTCTGATTTATAATACAAAGTCTTAACTCCAAGGAGTCTTCCTGTGCTTTACTAGAGGAGGAGAAGAAAGTTTCAGAGAGAGAGATAATAAAATATTTGTATAAAAACATGTCTTAATTCAAATACATAGTACTGTTTTTAAAAACGATGTTATTTTGAAAGTAAAAGTTACAGAATTCCATTTAAAAATTAAGAAAAGTGCATAATAAAGAATAGATATTGCTCATAACTGCAGAACTTAGAATTAGTTATATTATTCTTCTTTCCAGTCATTTGTCAATGCACGTATTTTTTCATAAAGTTGAAATCATATTATATATGTAATGTGGTTTGTAACACCTTTCACTTATCATAATATTTTTCCATATAACTAAAATTTTTAGAAACCGAGTTTAATGACTATAGTATTGTATCATATAGATGCATCGTAATTTAAGTCATTTCTAATTTTTGATCTTATAACATCTCCTGTGATGAGTCGCTTTTTGTGTACATCTTTTTCTACATTTCTGTTTGAGGGAATTTTAGAAATGGATTTTTAGAGCAAAAAAACATGAGATTTTTAAAGCTTATATTGATGAATTGTTTTTCAGAAATAGAATGCTCAAATTTTCCCTTCTACTACCAGTGTGAGAGAGTGATCATTTTTTTGTATCCTTTCAAGCACCCTGAATATCAGCTTTAAAAATCCTCTACTAACTATGTTGGGTGAAAAAGGGCATCTCATATTAAAATACATATTATTCCTAACTCAGTCACAAATCTCTTTCTCTCTTGATTGGTTAAGTTTTATAAATATTGATGGATATTACCTACAAGAGTATGAAGAGTGAATAAGCAGAACAGCATACCTGAAAACCTCCAGATTTTTGGCACAGAAATAATATAAATCATTGATTTTGAAATATTCTCTTTTGAAATATTATTAAGTTCAGTCAAGTTTGATGTTGAAATATTTTCATAGTTTCCTTCTTTTTAATTTTAATTTGTCTTTCAGTGCATGCCATAGTTACTCCAAATATCTTTCAATGATATACTTGTATTACCTGTGGTAAGAAGAATGATGTCCTCAAAGATGTCCATGGCCTAATCCTACAACATGTGTGTATGTTACTATTTATAGCAAAGGGGAATTAAGGTTGCAGTTGGAATTAAGGTTGCTAACCAGCTGACTTTATAATAGGGAGATTATTCTGGATTACTTGGGTGGGTCCAGTGTAATCACAAACGTCCTTATAAATAGAAGAGGGTGGCAGGTGAGTTCAGACTAATGCAATGTGAGGACTCTATCTGATGGAGGAGGGGGCCCTGGGCCAAGGATACAGATATCTTCTCGAAGCTAGAAAAGACAAGGAAACCTACTGTCCCTGAGCCTCCACAGTGGAATACGGCCTAGCCAACACCTTGATGTTAGCTCAGTGAGACCTGTGTCACATTTCTGACCTACAGAAACATGATAATAAATTTGTGTTGCTTTAACTCACTAAGTTTGTGGTAATTTATTAGAGCAGCAATAGCAAACTAATACATAAATAATTACTTTCTTGTGATTCAGTGTTAGTCTGGAATATTTAAACTTTCTTGATCAAAAAAATGTTTTCTCATTTCATTATCATTCAAATTTAAATTTTTTTCCAAAACACTCCTATTTACTACAATTAGACTTTTTTTCTCAACTGACCTTAAAAATATAAAACAGTCGTTTACTTATTAATGTCACTTCACATTTTTCATGCACATTATTTGTGATTTTCATTTCATGTACTGATGAAAACACATTACCTTTATTCTGTTACCATTTTATGGGATTGTCTCAGAGCCTCAAATTTTATTCTCTTATCTTTTATTATGTACAATTGAAGACCATATCTTCAAAAATACAGGATAACAATTCATACTTTTATACTCTAGTGAATCAGCCAAAATTCTTTTTTACATGAATATTTCTGTTAAAATGTTTGCGATATTTGGACCTCTTCAGAGTCTGAATTTCTTTAAAAGTTTGTGCAAGTAGATTTATTTATAATATGTTAGTAAACATTTATTGAGTGCTCTAGTATGCCAAGTTTTTTATAAAATATTGATGACAAATAGGTAAGAGGCCACTTTCTTCTCCTAAGGAGGTCACAGTTTTATCAGGATAATGGCAGACTAGCCTTACAGTCAACTTGCAAAAGGAACACACAGGGATCCTTTATTATCTTTCCTCTAACCACTGTAAAATTTTAACTGATTTGCCAGCTTCCTTCCTGGTCCCACTATGGTCCATTCTTGAGACAGAACTCAGAGTAATTAACTTATGTAAACATAAGTTTGATCATGACACCCCTCAGCTCAAATACCCACCAAGTGGCTTCTCAACTCACTCGGTAAATGCTGGAGTCCTCAAGGCCTACAAGGTGAAATATACATATACATGTATATGATGGAATACTATAAGTAAAAAAAGAGCAAATGTTACATCTATGCTTTTTTCTCTTTTATTCATAATATAAATTCTTCGAAGTACTAAATCCAATGCCATTTAGATTTCCTTATTTTAGTTTCAGACAGATTCTATTTTCCATGGATTCTCTTCACATGTCTGCCTGTCTCTTATCACACGCTGCCCGCAGTCACACAGCCACAAGAATGTGGACATCCTTTCTAGTTCCTAACACATACTGAGCATGTTCCTGCCTCAGGTTTTCTGCACTTGCTGTTCCCTCAGTCTGGAGCATCCTTCTTCTGGACATACACCTGGTTTGTCCCCTTACTTATTTGAGACTGCTGCCTAAATGCTATTGTATCATGAAGGTTTTCCCTGACTACTCTATTTAATAGCAAATACCCCACTAATCAGCCATTACCCTACCCCTAGTCTGCTTTATTTTTCTGCCATCCTGTGTTACTTACGTGTATTTCTAGTCCCTGTAGCATATCACGTGTTTTGTCTGTTTTCTTTCTCCCTGCATTAGAAGTTAAGCTCCCAGAGGGATTTTAGTTATGTGATCACTGCTATATTGCCAAATATAGAATAGTACCTGGCACATAGTAGGTGCTAAAGTACTTGTTGAATTAATGACTGAATGACTGAATGAAGGGAATCTGATTCAGTGTCAGGATGTCAAAAGGATTTTTCTGTGGAAGTTACCCATGAAATTGGTTTTGAAAGATGACCTCGCTTGATACTGAAGGGTGAAGAAAGAGTATTCCAAGCAGAGGAAAAGGCAGACAGCAAGTCAGGAGGTCACAAGACTTCCACTGTTGCAAGTGTAATTATCTTCCAAAGTGATTAGTCTCTAAATGGATTTAAGTTATATCAAGGGTATTGAACTAATCTCCAAGAGAATTTGTAAATTCTCTTCTGTGCATATCTTATCTTCCCAACTCAGAAAGGCAAGTTCTTTTCATTACCAATGAAAAGAAGATGAACAGTGAAGATGGATAGACAGCTGCCCATCCAAGACAATGGAGGCACATGTTTTAGAGGATGAATGAGAGCACTTAACATGGCCATTCATGTTTCTAGTATTATGATCTTGGTATGTAAGGACCTTAGAGGGATGGGGACTCTAACTTGGGAAAAGCTTTCATATTATTTGGGCAAAATATTTGTTCTGCTTTTCACTCAGTGTTTCTGTTTTTTATTTCAAAGGACATTTTGGTGACAGCTATGCTTTAGGCTGACTTCCCTTGTAAGTTTCATAGACATTCAAATCTAAGGAATGGTAGGTAGACTATGTAAGTAACTCATGTAGATGGTACAGGAGAGGGAATCTGTGAAAAGCATTCATTCAAGGCTGGGAGTGGCAGTTGCATTGTTGGATGAGTTAGGAAAACATATATGGTGTGATGATTGCCTTAACAATACTTACAATCTAATGAGGAGTAAAATAAACAATAAAGTTACTGTTATCAAAGCCAGCACTTACTGAGGGCAACCCATATCCAAGAACAATAAGAAGTTATTTCATAGAATAATTATTTAGTTTTCTCAGCAACCTTATGGGATAATTACTTTTATGTTTACAAATGAGGACATTGAGGCTTGGAGAGACTAAGTAACTTGCCCAAAGTCATAATACTTGATAAAAGTAGAGTCTGTACTTGAGCCCAGATCTCTGACCTCCCAGCTCCTACTCATACCATTTTTACCTGAAAACACAAAATTACGTATTTAGAAGAAATGAATAGAGTTTCATATGGGAATACATACATACATATGTATGTGTATACACACACACACACACAAGCAATAACATAAGCCATACAATAATAAAATAAGCTTGGTATGTATATACATATAATTAAATTAGTCTTTGCTCTTGTGTACTTGGCTAAACTCAAATCTCAAAGTGCAGAAATTACTAACATTCCTTTGTATTTAATTATATTTTAGGCAGTGGGTGAAAAGTTTTAATGGTTTTATCAGAATTTCATTTTTCCTGAGAAGTCAGAAAAATCAAAACTTTTTTCAAAAAGGGCTTACTTTTTTTCATTATTTTATACAGTTGAGTAATATCTGTTATTGAGTATTCTAATATGTATATATATATAGTACTCTGGTTGACATCTATCTTTTAAGATAAACCACTTTGTAAAAATTTGGCATTTAGAGAGGTGCATTAACTTTTTCAGACTCCCATTTACTGCTCTGCTGGAGTAATTCATTGGTCTGTTATACATCCTGGAGTACTTTGCTGGCAAAATGAAGAATGTCATCTGTTAAAGCTCCAGAGAACATGCTGGCTTCTGTAGAAGCATAATAACTTTATTAAAAAAACAACACAACTCTAGAGATTCCACTAAAGTTTTTGCAAATAATCCTCAGTGCCTCTGTAAAGATCTCCGTGTTTCTGAAATTCTTAAAAATCCAGTAACATCTCATTAACTTGATGCTGGTATTTTAAAATCAGTTCTGATTTGAAGAATAATTCCCAAGGCACCTAAATTACATTATCTGTACAAATACAAAAGTTGAAAATTTGGCCCAAGTGCAATGTGTCCTAGAAACAGTTAATATCAAGTAATTGTTTTTAAAACTCTGACAATAGAGTTAACTCACAATTTGTAAAGCACTTAGCAAAAGGCAGAAAGGAGAAGGATTAAAGCATGGCTTCACATTTTTTTTTCCTTCAGACTCTTTTTTCCTAATCTCTTGCTGAATAGTAATTTATGTCAATAGCAAGTGTTGTGCCTAGAGGAGCAATCTCTGTATGTGCTTGCTTAGTGTATTTAAAATGAAATAATGTTGAATTTATATATTTTTAATTTAAGGTGTTTCTAGTTGGTCTCTGTTATTTAAAGTCATTAGAACGTAACTTTCTTAAGGTAGAAATAGCAAAAACGTATTTATATGGATGAAAATAAACTACAGTTTTATTTCACAAAATCAAACTATTTTAAAAATCAGGATCTCCTCCTACCACTTTCTCTTGCTAGCACTCGAGTGAGCCAGTGAACTCAGATTCAAGGAGCTTCAGTCTTCTTTGAATCTTACTTTGTCTTTCTTCTCTTCTTCCATCTAATGAGTGGCCAACTCTGACTTTTCTTGTGCAACACTTTTCATTGTTTTCTGTTTTTGCATGGCTATTGCTGCAAACCAAGTTCAGGTCTTACGGTCTAATACCCAGAAATATTGGCATGGTGCTCCTGTCCCCACCCCCGGCTGCAGTTTTCTTTTGCACATCCCATTCAGGACACTCTGTTTGATTTGACCTCCTGCTCAGGAGCCAATGATGATTTTCATTTTAAGAATCGTATTTGAGTTCTTGGCACTCAAGTCAAGGGTCTTTTCTAGCCCCAAACCTACCTTTCTAGAATTTTTTCTACTTCTTCATTTTACCATATATACTATGTGCAAACTACACAATAGTGTTCTTGGTATATTATCTGGTTTTCCTCTCTGGTTTTTTTTGCTCATGATATATGGTAAATCATTTTTAGCAATTTTGTACAGATCAGCCTGTATAACTTGCTCTAAGTTCATATAGGTCTGGATACAAGCATAAAAGCAGAGATCTTGCTTCTAACTAATATGATATTATCCATCTTTATTTGTTTAATGCTCAAATGAATGAATATTATAATATTTTATGATAAGTGAACCACTATAGCATCCTGGGAATAATCACTTTGGGATAAATATATTTGGGGAAAAAGAACTGTTATCTGCCAGATAAACTTATGAGGTAGCTTAACAGAGAGTGCATAGGAGCATGGACTCTGGCCCCAGACCAGGATTCAAATTCTGACTTCTGCTTGCTAGCTCTGTAAACTTGAGCATGTTATCGAACCTCTCTGAAACTATCTTTTTATTAATAAATGATACCTACTGCACATGTTTATAAGGAGGATTAATGAGTTAATGTATTTAAAGCACTTAGAAAAATACCTGGAACTGTAAACTAATAGAAAGAAAAGTAAAAACTAGTATTAAAAATGGTATGCGACAAACATATTTCAGAAATCAAAATTTAGAAACCTAAAGTGTGGTATTCTTTCTTGCCTCTTTAACTTTGTGTCCAAATTTCTTTACTGGTTACATTTTCTCCAGTGAGTCCCAACCTTTGGATATTATCAAATGAGAAGATTCTCACTGTAACCCCAGTGAAGGAAGAGCTGTACCTATATACACCTTGGAGTAAGCTGTCCATAATAACTCCACAGTTGAAATTGCTTTGGCTGACCTACAGATAGCATGACCCCACAATGCTGCCATGATCTTTGAATATGCTGAAGGTCAGAAGTACACAGAGCTTTTGAAAATAATTGTAATAGCTTATTAAAATAGTTAAGATCATTGATTAATACTATATGCCAGTCACTGTTCTTGGTATTAATCATTTCATCTAATTTAAGCCTGATGACAAGCAAATGAAGTAGACACCATTATAATACTCTTTAAAAAAAATGAAGGAACTGGAGTACAGAAAGAGAAATAACTTGCTTAAGTTCATATAATTAGAAGGAAGTGGAACCAAATTTGAACAGAGAAGTCAAACTCAATCAGTCTGATTCCAGGAAATCACCTTTTCCCACCATTTTAACCACTAAACACATTGCCCCTGGATAGCTAATATCAGTATTTTACTCTTGCATTAAATACTTGCGCTGTCATAACACACCACCGACTGGGTGACTTAAACCACAGAAAGAAGTTTTCTTGTAGTTTTGAAGGGTAGAATTCAAGATGAAGGCGTTGGCAGGTTTGGCGTCTCCTGAGCACATCCCTCCGGCTTGCAGGCGGCCCGACGGCTGTGTCCTCACTTGGGCTTTCCTTCACTCACGCAGGGGGTGCGCTCCTGTGTTCAGGTTTCCTCTTCTTGTAAGGGTGGCGGTTGGATCAGATTAGGGCCCATATTCTGAGGTACTGGGAGTTAGGGCTTCAACATAGAAATTTTGGATAGACACAGTTCAGCCTGAACACCTCTGTAATCTGTGGCCCCAGAAATCCATTCCTAGAATGTGTTGCATTGAAATAAAATCTTTCAGGAAAAAATGTCAACTTTTATTCATACCTCTATCACTTAATCATCAGATGATTTTGTCAACACTCCTGCGTACATCCCATCCTTTGCTGTCTTTGACATTCCTAACTCTTGGGAATATCTCACACTCTCATCCCCTCATAGCACCGTCTGTGTCCACCTGTCCCTGCTATTTTGTTGGCTAGATCGTATCTTCTCTCAGAGTAGAGGCCCTTTGTTTGCTTTAATGGTTTTCCTTTGAGCATTTATGTGTACTAACTTAGTTCTCTTATGCAGTTCCCCACGAGACAGGCAAAGAGAGAAAGGGGAGGTGTGAGCCTTATGTTCACAGCCCCCTCCTCCCATATTAACTTCCATTGAGCAGTTGTTTGACCAGGTACGGTGACAAACTGTTTTACATCCATCATGTTCTTCACTTTCACCTTAGTTTATGCTGGCTAAAATTACTATCCCAATTTGCAGATGAGAAAGCTGGTGTTTAATCAGATTATACTGTTTCCTAAGTGTCACACAACTAGTAAGGGGAAGAACTGGAATTCACATTTCAGAGCTTGAGTTCTTCACCCTGGAAAAATATAATGTCCTGGCTTGATTATTGATAAACTTTTATCATTTTATAGAACATTGCTGAGGAATTCTCCCTATTTTTGGTGATGAAGAATTTGTAGGAACTCATTTAAAGGGGATTATTATAATTATCTAAGTGTAAGACTTTGATCTTCATGATTGCCAGATATTAAAGAGCAGGGAGATTATCAAAATGAATACATTTAAGTTACAAAATGACTTTATGGCAAGCAATGCATACCCACATATAAAAAGTTCTTAGAGCCCCTGGGCTGCATGCAGGTGCTAAACATAAACAGAACCCTGGTATGATCTGAGAAAAAGATTCCCATGTTCCAAGCATAAGTAGGAAAGCCAAATATTGCACTGATTCTGGCTGTGGGAAAAGTACATACTGCTATATTCCGGCACACCAGAATTTTCCAGGGATGTGCCTAGTGTCCTGGAGTAAAGCCAATGTGATTTTTCTGCCATCTATCTTGCTTCTTTATAGGTCTCTTTGCCATGTTCATTATGTAAATGATAGTTTCCTGTCCCTGAACTGTGAGACTTTTCTCCTTCTCTATACAAATGGAAATACTTGCACCATTTTCCAGAATCTTGCAGATATAATCATACATTTGTTCCTTCATAGCTATAGGCTTTTCTTTTTACTAATGTATGAAAGATAGAACTGATAAAGAAAAGTCAGTCATATGCTCCCAAACTATTCAATAATTAATATTAATTAATTAATTATTATTAATATTTAAATAAAAACCCATGGGTTGTTATTTTTGGCAGAGGGAGGAAGATATTACTCTTCTGCTTATACTTAGAAATTTAGACGTAGGCTTTACAAGAAACTACGGTGTTATGATATGCAATGACAAATACTTTCCTGGTCCTCAGTCAGAGTTTGGCCTTAAAAATCCTTTTAGGATCTTTGAAGAGGTTTTGTGATTTTTCAATCAGCTTAGAAAAATCAACAACTCCAACATCAACAACTAAGTAAAAATAGAGATTAATGTAATTTAGAATCACTGAAGGCTACGAATTTAGGATTTTTAAAATGTCATTTAATTAGACTAAATGATCAATATTGATTTATTTTCAGTGAGACTTTAAGGTCAGCTTTTAGTGTTAGGGATTCATTCAGTTGAGTCTGAGTAAAGTAATATATGAATATTTAACATTTAAGAATAAAATCAAAAGAGAAAAAAGCTTACAAAGTTCTAAGAAGCATGTATCCAGTTGAATTTAAGTCATTCAGAAAAATCTCAATAATGGTTAAATAACATAATGGCTATTTTATGATGATAAGATAAAATGATGGCTTTTTATCATTTTATTTTATGATGGCTGACTCTCAGCTTTAGAGGGAGAGAAGAATTTTTTTGAGTCAATGATAAGGTGCAGATTCTTTAATTCTAGCTGCAAATCTTAGTCTCTGTAAATTTTATCCCAAATCTTAGTCTCTGTAAATTTATATGCTCTTATCTGTAATCACTCCTGAATTAGTTTCTGAAGGCACAGATTTATTCCCAGTGTTTTTGATACTAGACCATCTCTTACATCAGCAAGTTTAGGCATCAGTTGTACCACAAAATGTGGACTTTGGCAATGAGAGGATTATATCAGCAGGCTTGAGGAGCATTCAGAGAAGCCTGCAAAGTGCCTGGGTGGGTCTCCAAATCCTGGCTAGGAATCCCAGGGCAGATTAATGGGGACCTGATTGAAATTAATACATTTATTTCTTTTGAAAACCAGCAGCAGATTTTGTGTTGAGAGGCTCCAAGACCACCCTCAGGCTTAAGGATTGAAGAGCTCATAGGACTTAGAAAAGCTGTTATATTCACACAGTTATGGTTTATTGCAGTGAAAGGATACAATTAAAATCAGCACAGTGAAAAGCTGGTGGGGCACAGCCCAGGGGAAGCGCAAGTTGGCAGGCCCTCATCCTCCATGGAGTTGCACATGGGTGTGCCTCATTCTGAAATGATGTGTGGCCAAGTGTGCAAAGTGTTGCCAACCAGAGAAGTTCACTCAATCCTTTGTGACCCAGGTTTTTATCGAGAGTATGTCATGTAAGCATCCCCATGACTGACCTCAGCTATTCAGACTCCAACACCCCTTCCTTGACTGCCCCAATCAAATTGATAAAGAGTGGCCCAAGGCTTCAGACGTACAAAAACATTCTTATCAGGCAGAATACTGCCAGGGCTCAGAGATCATCCCCCAGGAGCCAGACCAAGGGTCAGCCTTGAAGACTGGTGTTTATGGAACGTGCAAGGTTTGAAAAGCCCAAGCCTGATGAGTTAATTCTGTCCTGTACAAGCTACAGAATGGTAGATGAAAAAGTTATTTCACTAAAATTTTATTCAAGCTCATTTCTCGAAGTAATTGAGGCAGTTGTAGGGCTCACGGCAATAAGAGATCTACCTGTGGGAGAAACTATTGTTCTGCATGTTTTATTTGTGTAGAATTTAGTAAATAATCTAGAGTTCTAGGAGCAAATCTATGTAACTCAGTATCTTTAGTAAAGGAACTTGTATATTTTGCTTTAATTCAAGTATTTGTACCTTTTTCCTTCATGGGAATTCATATTTCTTTGGAGGAGCCAGAAAAACAAGATATAGAACCTCAGTAATTTCAAATAGGAGTGTAATATTTTTCACAGTGAGCACTAATTTATAATCTCAACCCCAAGAGGTGCAGACAGGTTTATCATCTAGCTATAAATGCCTAAATGCATAATGGAATACAAGGGCTAATTTCTAAAATGTATTTGGATGATGCATCACTCATTGATAAATGCAGAAGAAGCCAAAGGAAAGAGTTCAACTGGTTTTTAAAGGTTGGTCATACAACGCATTATTAAAGCTTTTAGATAAAAGGCAACAATATTATCCAATCTAGTATTACGAAGAAAGATGGAGAACATTAGGCAAATTTTATTTATTTTTTGCTTTTGCTGTTTAAAACTCTAATAATCCCTTTCAACTTTGGAGGAAGCACGTAAGTTGTGGAGACAGAGAGCCAGTAGTTACTACTGGAATCAGTTTACCATGAGAAATGTATATTACAGTTTGTATATTATTATTTTTTGTCAATAGCTCATGCTCACACTAATGAGCTCTGATATAAAAATAATAGAAGCCTTGCATCCCTCTTAGTTTTATGCTTACTTTGGAGGTTCTATTTTCCCATGAAAATGATTTGTTAAGTTTCAGTGATGGCTCTAACACCCTCCATTGTGAATTCATAAATGTGTATATGTATATATACTTAAAAATAGCCAAATCGCTTCTGATGTTTCAAAAACCATAGAACTTCAATAGACACAAAAAGAATATGACTAATTTTAAATAAATTGTAGCTGAAAGAGGGAATGTAATATGGATTTTTGACAAACAGCAGAGCAAGTGAATGTGGGGATAGTACTAGATTCCACTTCATTATAGGGTATAATGATGGGTATGGGATTGCCATAATTGCCACATTTCTCTAAAAAAAACCACTTTCATAAAAAAGACCACAGCTTGAGACCAAGAAGTCCTGAGCTCAGAGTTTGAGATTCAAGAGGAAAATTGTTGAATGAGTTTCAGGTAAGAAAATATAGGCATCAGAAGTACCTATAGAACGTTTCTTAAGGAATCCATTTTCAAAAAGCTATTTTATTTGCTGCTTCCATGGTTCTTATTAAGTCTCTTCTTTTAGAAGTTTTTCTTTTCTTATCAAACTTTACTGTTTCAGATAGATAAATGGCAATTTGGTAGCTTGATATCACTAGATAAATTAATTCATTTTGGGAATGAATTCAATGTCCAGTGGCTCAGAGGGCCACAGGTTGAATATGTCAGAAATTGGTTGTTATTTTTAATAAATGCTTCATTTGTTTCATTAACTATAATCTAGGGAACTAGAATTAGTGAGACTAATTCTATGATAACTAGTTGTGTGTGACTGTTTATTAAATTTGGGTATTTTTTAAATCCAGGGTCAGTGCAAACTCTGTTCTTCAGTAGTATCTTCTGAAGTGATTTTCCGTGAAAGACACCCAATTTGCTCTTTAAGGAATCCAGATTTCCAAATGTATAAATGTACAATGATTCTTTTCTTGGAATTCAAATGCAATATATGAGTCAGTTTACCTTCAAATGAAGACTTGCCTTCCAATTGGAGATGATAAATTAATAAAATTCCTCACTTTATTGTGAACATCCCTCTGAGTAAAGTATAACTCAGGTATGTGACATAAGCTTTTGCCAAAACAGTATGATCATAAAAATTCTAACATCTTCTAATGTTCCCACATATAGAAGATAAGCAAAAAACCAACAAAAATTTATTAAAGTCAAGAAATACTTACTGAGGTTTTACTTAATGGAAAACACAGCATTATATCCTTTGAGGGATGTCAGAAAAACTAAAATCAGTGTTTCAATACAAAGGAATTAATGATTTTATCAAAGTAGATAAATACAACAGCTATTGTTATACTTAGAGGCAATGAGGGACCCAAGAATTCCTTATGAAAAAGAGGAAGCTAGTGTCAGCTCAAAGATCTGGAGACAACTCCATTCAGGAGGTGTTGAGAAAAACTGGTCTTGGATAAGGGATACAATTTGGATACACAGAGGGGAGAAAACAGGGAGGTTTGGGGGAAATTATAAACAAAACAAGATGGCTGGAATAAGTGAGTCAGAGCCATAAAGATATGTTTATCAGACATCAGCAGTTTGCAGGCTTGGGCTTCGATGTATGGGATTAGTAGGGAGTTCCATAAAACACAGTGTTTTGTATTTCCAATTTGCAAAGAAATTCTGAGTATTTTTTACATTTCTTCTACTTTAGACTCTCTTGCCTCCTCTTTTCAATGTATTTTCACCCGAAATATTTGGATGTCTAAGATGACTCTCTAGGATTTAAGAAAGCCACCTACTGAAGAATAATTGAAGGAATTCAAATATATAATTTTGATATTGACATTCTAAAATTTCTAGAAATATTGCAAGTTGAGGAATATTGGAAGAACTGTAATGAGAGTGTTTAGTGAAGATCCCTTTTTCAAATCCTTTTGGGAGACTTTCAGAAAAAAAATTTCAGCCTTTCCTTCCTAGTGTCCCAGCATAACTGTTCTCAGAGTATCTTTACGTATCTATCTTCACATCCATGGAACATTTGTGATAGGGAATATAAGGTATTGATTAATCCCTAAATGTTCACAAGTAAAATGCATTATATCCCTGCTGGTGAGTCACTTTCAGAGTAGTATTAATTAGCATTTAAGATCAAGACCTGGAAGCATTAGAAAACAGGTAAATGGCTTATTTTTTTTAATGTTTCTTCAACTCCAAAGGCCATAGACAGTACCATAGACAGTACTTCTAAGTCTTTCCTGTGGTTGCAAACTGCCACTGTATCTAAGTAGCATGTAAGATAGTAGATGAGAATCTCTGTAATAAAGTACCTGGCTTTGAATTCTTGACTTGCCCATTACTTAACTATAGCTTTAGGACAAGTTACATAACTTATTTATATGTAGAAGTAGAAAATCCTAGTACCTATCTTAGAGTTGTATGGATTAGTAACTCTGTGATACATACTAGTCTGGACTTAGTAGATATTTAGAGTTGTGTCTGGCTTATAGTAGGTGCTCAATAAATTCTAGAATTAGGTTAGTGGACTTTATAATTCTAAAATATTTTCAGATTTGGAATAATCACCTTCACTGGTATTTTACACAGTGCCGCATTGGAGGCATCTGAATTACGCTTGCATACCTAAGTAGCCTGTAATTTACAACAAAATAAAACAGTTGGTTCATGGAATATCAATCATAAAAGTATATTGTAACACGGATTACTGCAGAAGACAGAATGGACATTAGTAGGCAGGACCACGGAAAGTCAAGTTCTAATTGCTTTTGGCATAGGTCACATTAAGTAATGTATGTGATAGCTAAGATTAACAGATAAGACAAATATATTTAGTTGAAAATCTTAAAGCTAATAAAAATAAATAGTCACAGACTAATAAAAATTCAACTGAAAGACTAAAGGATGTCAGAATGTCACCCATACTGTAATTATTGGCAACAATTTAGCATCCTACATATCTCTATCAGCACACAATTTGGCAAATAAAGAGGGTGCTTGCTATGAAAATTCACCTTTAACATAAATGCCCAAATTTCTTCTAAGAAATTGCTTTTTAAAAAATATTCTTATGAAAAATTCTAGAGCCATTGCAGATTACAAATACTACGTCTTATACTGATAGAAAAAATCTAGTAACCCTTTCACCCTTTGCTTTTTTTTTTGGTATGCATAAAGATTTCCACACCACCCAGTGTAGGGTGAGTGGATCTTAGAAAGATTCAGACTGTTAGATTTTCCAGTGTGGATGTCCAAGAGAATACTCATGAAATTACATAAGTGTTTCCTTTTCTAGTTAGATTCGAACTGAAATAAATTGTAATGCACCTCAATATGATTTCTCAATATTTGATTCTCTTTTTACTTCTCAACAGGCTATACTTACTAGTTCACTTGGAGATAAGAGGGACTAGTTTCTAATTCTAACCAATGCTATGTGAGCAAAATGTGAGTTCACATGTGATAACTCCTGGTCTGAGGCAATGCAAAGGTCCTATTGAATTCTCTTGACTATTCTGCTTGAGGGATTGTGGAGGCAATCCCTGGGATCCTGAGGAACTGAAATGGTAAATCACAAAATCAAATCAGCCTAGATTTCCAGGTCTTTGACTGGAGGATAGTTCCATCATGAGCAGGTTGGGTTTGTAGCTGGCCTAGAATAACAAAAAAATAAACTTTTGTTGTATTAAGATTGATACAAAACTGAGATTTTGAGATTGTTATCATAGCATAGCTTTTCATATCCTAACATGCAGAGGGTTAAATAGTATTTGTCTTAGAAAATAATGACTTTTCTTTAAATATATCTTCAGTTTTTGGAAGTAGTACACAATTAGTGTAGTTACTGTCAACAGAGAAAAAAATAATCAAAAAATTTATAATCATAGTATCACACTATCTATCTGTCTTTCAGTTCCCCGCTGATTTCAAATTATTGTTATACATATGGGTGAAGCACACCTTCAAGGAAACAGAATCCAGGTTGGTAGGTAGATATGAATTTCTATTTATTGATTCTCTTTTTTCATGGAGGGGTGGCTGCTCCCTCATAATCTACATTTTAGATATCTTTTCCACTTTGCCAAAGATTATTTGTTTTTGTTTTTTCCATAGTTTTTAAAAGAAAACTTCTGCAAACCTAACACACTATAGCACAGTGATATAAACTAAAGAGAGAAAATGAAACTGAGGCCAGGAATTACTAAATACTTGTTTTCCTGTCAGGAATTTTAGATACTAGTGCAAAGGAAGTGGTATAAAGTGTAGGTTTGGGGTAGAATGTTCAAAGAAAGAAGTAGGAAATATTTTGTTGGCATCACCAAAAAGTTGGTTCAAAGGAACCGATATTTCATTAGATCTTTTCTGCCCAACTGATTGCCTTAGTTACTTCTATACTGTCATATGCTCTCCCCAGAAGATGAACACATATTAATATAGTAAATTTAGATTTTTTATAATAACCAGTAAGTATGGTGTGGCAGATTTCATTTTCCAAAAATTGTTGCACCAATATATATTCCAGACCACATGATTTTACAATGATACTCTTGCACTGAGAGATGGTTTCTATGTACCTGGGCCAGTCTGTATAGCAACTGCTTCTACAAAGAGAATGTACCAAAAGTAATGCAGTGACTTTTGAGACACAAAAGGCTAAATACCTGTGTCCCTCTCTTGGAATATGTCATCAGAATTGCCATGTAGGAAGTATGGCTTTGAAGCCACCATAGAGACAGAGGGTCTCCGGCTGTTGGAGCTCTTCAAGATTCAGCCCAGGCACCAGACACATGAATGAGTGAGCCTCCGGATAATTGTAGATCTCAGACCTTAAGCAGCACTAGTCAACCCTGATTTCACACAAAGCCCTGGCAAGATAGCAGATTCATGTGGAAAATACATCTTTTGTTTTAAGTCAAGTTTTTCTTTTTTTCTTTTTTTTATTGGAGTATAGTTGATATACGGTATTATATTGGTTTCAAGTATACAATATAGTGACTCAACAGTTATCTACATTATTAGATTCCCAGCACAATTAGTGTAGTTACTGTCAACATAGAAAGATGACATATGATAATTCATAGAATTATTGAATATATTCTCTATGCTATACTTCCATCCCCATGCCTAATTTATATTATGATTGAGATTTTGTGCCTCTTTATCTCCTTCACCTATTTTAACCACCCACTTCATCTCCTCCCCCATGGTAAACTCCAGTCACTCCTCAGTGTCTATGAGTTTATTTCTCTTTGTTCATTTTCTTTTGTTTTTTAGATTCAGCTTTAAAGTGAAATCGTATGATATTCTTTCTCTTCCTGGCTTATTTCACTTAGCATAATACCCTCTGGATTTCCCTATGTTGCAAATGGCAAGACCTTTCTTTTTCATGGCTGAATAATATTCCATCGTAGATATGTATCACACCTTCTTTATCAATTCATCTATTGATGGATACTGATTGCTTCCATATCTTGGATATGTAAATAATGTGGCAATAAACATGAGGTGCATATTATCTTTTCAAATGAGAGATTTTGTTTTCTTTGGATAAGTTTCTAGAAGTGAAATTACTGGGTTGTTTGGTATTTCCTTTTTAGTTCTTTGAGGAACCTCCTTACTGCTTTCCACAGTGGCTGCACCAATTTACATTCCCACCAACAATGTAGGATGGTTTCCTTTTCTCCACATCCTCATGTTATTTCTTGACTTTTGTAGTGGCCATTCTGACTGGTATTAGGTGATATCTCATTGTGGTTTTGGTTTGTATTTCCCTGATGATTAGTGATGTGGAACATCTTTTCATGTGTCTGTTGGCCATCTGTATGATTTTTATTGAGATATTTTTATTTGATTGTATTATATTAATTATATTATTTGAAGTATAATTCACATGCTTTAACACTGACCATTTTAAAGTGTACAATTCAGTGGTTTTAGTTCATTAATACGTTTGTGTAACCATCACTGCTATTTAATTCCAGAACACTTTTGTCACCAGAAAAAGAAACCCTATAACCATTAGCAGTCTCTCTTCATTTCTTCCTCCTCCTACCCTCTAACAACTACCAATCTACTTCCTATTCCAAGGATTTCTCTATTCTAGGCATTTTATATCAATGGAATCATATATGTGGCCTTTTGTGGCTGGCATCTTTCACTTAGCATAATAGTGTTTCAAAGATTCATCCTTATTGTATCAGATATTGCTATTTCACTCATTTTTATGATTGATTAATATTCCATAGTATGGACATACCACATTTCACTTTATATTTTATCAGTTTATGGACATTTGTTTTGTTTTTTTCACTTGTTAGCTGTTAATTGTATTGTTGGGTCATATAGAAACTATGTTCAGTGTTTTGAGAGAGCTGCCAAACTATTTTCCAAAGTGACTGCACCATTTTACATTCCCATCAGCAATATATGAGGGTTCTAATTTCTCCACACCCTTAATAACATTTGTTATTGTATGCCTTTTGATTATAACCATCTTAGTGGGTGTGAAGCGAAGCACTAATTTTGGGGTTATTTATTATAGTCATGCTTACTGGAACATATGGTTTGATTGAAAAAACTAAATTGTAAATCAGAAGATATGAGTTCAAGTAATGATTTTATAACTTGTAATGTGACCTTTGCCTAGTCATTTGCCCTCTGGGCCTCACTTTTTTTATTTATATGTTAAAAGGTATTTCTTCCAGTTTATTAAGTTTTAGTACATTTTTTTTCTCCATACCATTGAAATCAACTTATTTAAGTGTCCACTGAAATTTAGGAAAATCTTGTAATGGATATTTATATCATTAAAGTGAACCCAGATTAATTTCATTTTTTAAACAATCAGTAGATATTGTTCCAATAATCAATGACCAGTTACATGTGGTCCTGATTTAGAAAAGACAGACATGATAAAAACAAGATGAATGAGAGTCTTTGTACGGGGTCTTTGGATTTATTGGTAACCTGAATGACTTGATCAGTACATACCGACATAACATATGATGGATAAATTGATTATGGAAAGAAAACTCGGCTACCTCACATTGCCTGCCTGGCTCCTGTGACTCTGAGAAAGAAATTTATGGAACCATTTTGTGCTGCATGGCAAGTACATTGATAGGACTGGTTGGACTAGACTAGGCTTCCTTCGCAACTTTTAACTGATGTCAAGAATTTGAGGTTATATCACAGAAAATCATTGTGGCATATTAGAATAGAATAATATTGATATTAGAAGTTGCGATCAGATGCTAACTTCTGCTTAAAATGGCTTTCTTGTGCACGTGTCTTATAGGTATCAGTTCAGAGATCAGGAAAGGGAGAGGGGGAAATCAATCTGAATGAAATCTGAAGTATAGACTCATAGTTGATTTATATATATTTAAAATGAATAAGTAAATACAAGAGAACACAGGAGAAACAGGGATATGGGATCCAATTAGCTCCCTGTGGCTCTTAGAGTATGTGCGGTTTTATTCATTTCTGGATTAGCTGAGTTACTTGCAGCCAGGGTATTGGTTTGTTTTTTTTTTCGGTCTAGGGTTGCTCAAGTGACATGGTTGCTATATTGTACAAGTGTTAAAAAGATTTAAAACTAACCATTGAGAACTTATCCTCTTTCAATTTCAGAAAGATCCAAAATAGAATACACCTGCAGGGGAATGCAACTGAATGTCATTAAGCAATCACCTGCCAATATTTGAATATAGAAAGGGTAGTATTAAAAGTTTTTAAACTATTGTTATAATGCAAAGTTCTGAAATTCTGCTGAAATAATTTTAAAATGAATATGAAATAATTCAAACTAGCATCAGAGACACATTGAAACATAAATGACAAACAGCACATGACTCTATGTAGCCTGTTTATATCACTGGAGATTTATATGAAGAAAAACAAACATAACCTTTTCAGCTGTTTCTCACAAGGGAAAAAGAAATGAAACATTTGATTATAATTGTTTTAATGAGCTGTGATTCAAAATGATGAAGTTATAATGGTTTGGGTAAAAAATATTCTGTTAATGAGCTTTTATTTCTATCAAAATCTACAAGATATAAAACTCTCCAAGGATAAAGTTTAGTGGCAAACTAGTGTTTGCTTTCTGAAAATTAAAATCTCTAATATTTATCTGCCTTGTTTTCAACAAACATAGATACCAATTATTGGTTTCACCCTAGAAAAGAGATATTTTCAAAGAACACAAACAAAACTGGCCAAAAGCTATAGAATATTTTTATGTTACTAGTCCTTATATTGAACTTGGGCAAAAGGTAAACTTCTTTGCCTAATTTTAGGGACTCTTCTAGAGTTTTAAAAATATAAATTATATTTCCTATAATTACAGGCACAAGCAGAGTAGTCAAAGAAGTTGTTCCACATGAAACAGTAAAACCATCATGTCCATTTAAAGTAGGACATTATAAACTGATACTTGGTTTGGATATCCACTATCTCTTCCTCACTAATGTATATTTCCAAAATAAGTACTCTGTTTAAAGGAAGTTCAGTATATGATAAGTAGATGTCCACCATTGACTGTAACTGTTTAACATTGCTTAAGATAAAACAAAGCAATGTAGAAATTAACATTCACTCTTATTATTACAAATTACAAAAGATTAAACCTGGCAATTTAATTTATCTGTATATTAGAATTATAAGTAGTTGTCTATGAGAAACAGAAAGGACAGATGTGATTATGAAGGGCTAAAGAAAGATTCTATTTAGGTTATCAGGAAGGTTAGTCACACTGTCATTGAGGACCACTGTCTTTCCAGTGGGTTTCAGCCCTGGGCGAGTTCGCTATGGATTCAATGTGACCAAAGGAATTGACAGCAAAACGTTCTTGGGGTGAAAGGGTCATACCAATTTTATTTCCAGGTGGCAGGTCAGTCACTAGAATCCCATTCATTCAGAGCGAGTCTACATGCAGCAAGCTTGATCTCTGCCTCTGGGCCCCTCTCTCTGCACAGCCATCCTCTGGGCCCCTCTGTCCACACAGCCATCCTCTGGGCCTCTGTCCTCGGTGCTGCCACCACTCCAGCCTCTGCTCTGCTCTCCTGAAGCCTTGCAGCTGTGCCACCATGTAGTGCCCAGAGCACCGGGCAGAGCTCTTTATTTAGAGTCAACAGCCATGTATTGTCCACAGGTGTGCAGTGAGCTAGTCAACCAGGGCCAGGTGAGAATCCTGGACACAGGAACTCTCATTTTATCCACAGCCACCGATTTGTGAAGGTGTCACTCTTCACAATGCAACCCTAAATCAAAGTTAATTCTTATACAGAAAATAGCTTTGAATTTTGAACTTCTACACATTGTCAATTTAATTTAACATCTAAATTTCAATTGGCTAATGGCAATTTAATGGCTATTTGGTATAGCATGCACGCACACACAAATTCTTTTTTTATTTAACTTTGTAGTGCGATATAGAACAATTTGAGAAAATGCTAAGAAGAAAAGGAAGCCAGGGCCTCAAAATTTCTTAACATAGTTTCTTTTTCCTTTTTAATCTCACTTTCCCAAATTTACACATACTATTAGACTCCTTGTCATTATAAATGTTTAGCTACTGAAACGGTTTACTTACAAACCTAACTCACTGCCAAGAAGCTGACAAATATAAGAAGAAATTTTATATATTAATTCATGTAGGTATATACATTATTATTCATGGGCAACACAATTAGAAAATAGACTTATCCTTTAAAGTACAGATAAGGAATAATAGCAATAATAATAATAATAATAATAATAATAACAACAACAGCAGCAATAATAATTGCAGCTCAGTTGTTGGTTGCTTACTTAATGCTACACCCTGTTTTAAGCACCTTACAAATATTATGTGATTTTATCATCACAAAAATGTTATGAAGTAGGTGCTGTTTTAATCCTCATTTTGCTACTGAGGAGACTGTAGCCCTGAAGAATGAAGTAGCTTGCCTAATGTCAATAGCAAGTATCAAACTAGAATGTCCTAATAAATGGAAAGATTAATGTGGGGGCTACAAGGCAATTAAACTAATCTCATAGTTACTTTACTGAGCTGAAATAAGTTAACAGAATGATGTTTGCAGTACACGTTCTTTAACTTTTTAGTACATATATGAATCCATAGATATATGTAGTGTGTGATACATTTTTAAACTTTCCAAAATAATAACCATTTCTTTATCCATTTAACAAATATTTACTGAGTCTTTACTATCACCTACCAGGATGTTCTAAGCACTGGGAATAAGATAGTGAATTTCCTGCCCTGACTTTATTTTCCAGGATTATCATATATGTATCATTAAGTAACTTGCTTCTCTCAAAGTTGTGTTTTTCAGGATTAATCTATACACATGTTAAATTCCTTGTATTTTCAGTTAGTGTATCATTGTATAAATACACCACTGATCAATCTCTCTACTTATAAATAGTGAGATAATTATTAATTTTGTATTATTGCAAAGGATGCATCTTTGAACATACCTCCTTATATATATATGTGTGTGAGAATTCTTTTGTGGTGTCTATATTAATGGATTAGTCAGGGAAGCTATCTGAGCTGTCATAAGTAGCTACCTCTAAATCTCAGTGGCTTAATAAAATAGTTTGTTTCTTACATGAAATCTGTTATGGGTTCAGGGGACTCTCCAGGCAGTTCCCTCCATGTGTTTGGCTCAGCCTTTCCCGAGCTGCTTTCATCTTATGTTCCCTACACATCAGCATATGCTTCCCAGATCATCTTGGCAAGGCAAGTAAGTGCCTGAGGGTCTTAACCGTGGCAACTATACACCCAGCAAAGCATGACACTCATACTTCCGTCTCCCAACCACTGACTGGAACTGGCCCCACCCAGACAGGCCTGAGGAGTAATCCTTCTATGTACCCAAAGAGAAGAAAGAACAGTTTATTTTTCCCGACCTAGCCATGGAATTGCCCTGTCATGGGGTAAGCACATTCTACATTTATAAGACATCGGGAAATTCATGCCCAAAGTGTTAACTTCAGGTTTACATTCCCATCAGGTATCTAGAAGAATCCTCATGTCCCCACAGACTCACCAGGGCTTCGTATTAGATTTCCTACTCTCTGGTCAATCTGATATATGTAAATTGTTATCTGGTGATTTTAATTTCCACTTTCCTGGTTCTAGTGAGGTTGAGTATTTACTAAAGGTTTCTGAAGTAGAAAAATCTCTCTCTCTATAGTGTTTGTCTCAAGGGAGGGAATGAGTGAAATGGAATTAAAAGTGGGTATAGAGGACTGTAAGTTTATCTGTCTTCCTCTATTTCTTAAAAATATGACCTGAAAAAATACAGAAGAATGTAGGCAATTGTTAAATTCAAATGAAATATGTTAACAGAAGCCTTACTTTTTTTGCTTCCCATATTAAAGCAAGTTTAACATTTTTAATTGTTTTTTTGACTCAATGACTCTCACCTCCATGGATGGTGCTGTGTGTTGTCCTCTAAACCTGGTGACATGTCCACATTCCCAATGAGGACTCTTGAGACTTGGTACCTCTGTCCAGCTTCAATTTAACTCAGCCTATTGGGATTGGCCATCAGGAGTTAGAACATATTTACTTTAATTTGAATGAAGGTAAAATCACATGTGAGAACCCCTAAATCTGAGATTCTATGGCAGATAGTATGGTGGAGCTTTCTGAAATCATGATTAGAGAAGGAACATTTACAAAGAAAGTAGATCACTGTATTTGCCCTTGTAAAAAAAATCATGTAAGGGGATTTGAAATTTAGTTTATGTAGGTAATTATTTCTAATATTCTTTTGATTTACATGTGTGTTTTTAGAAGGAGTATAACTGCTCAAATTCAACATTACAGGTTAATTCATCTCACGCTATTTCCCAGGTAAATATGATTTTTATTCTTTAGTTGTAATCTCTTGGTCATTGAGAAGAAAATGGACCTGCCCCTTATTTTCCCTGGAGAATTTTTGCTTTAGTAATAGATTTCTTGTGAAACATACAGTCATACCAGCCGATCTTGAGAGTTTTCTTCATGTTTTTCCGTAAACAATATACTCTAAATTCTTACTAAAAAATTCATATTTTTGTTTTCCTCTGGCTTTTTTTCCCCTAGACTTTCAATGTATGTTGTCCATATGTGATCAGAAGAGTAAATTCGGCCTCAAATCTCAGAGTTTAAAGTAGTTAAAGGCGCTGTATTTTGGAATTAAATTGTCCTTTCTTTTTTCCTTATCTGTGAACATTACCAGAGTTTAGTTTTTGGCCATTTCTTGTTCCTTTTTATATGCTTTCCCTGGATCAACTGTGACTCATGGTTTTGACTTTCACTTCCATGTTCACAGGCCTCCTCTTTACAAAACTTCTTCTATTTATAATTTGGTTAGGTTCCAAATGGTTGGTTTAAGTCTGTTTGCAAAGTGACACTTAAAATGAGTAACTGCTAACACCCTCTGATGGTACGAGGCAGAGTTGATTATTTTTTTCCTCTCTTCTGGCTCATAGCTTTGTTTGAGTCCAAAGAGAAACTTTTGCTTCATGTACCCCCGCTGCAAGGGTCTGTGTCTCATCTGTTTTTCCAACTTAACTCTGTTGGTGGACTATCTATCTCCTCAAAGTAAACATATTAAAATTTGAGATAATTTTCTTTACAAATAAATTTTGCCTTTCTCCTTTATTAAAAAAAGATAACAGTCACCAGAACTCCAAGCTCTGAAATGTCTATACTCTCCCATCAATTTTATCTCAGACATTTATATTCATCAAATCCTGTTGATTTTTCATCAAAACTTTCTCTGAAGTCTGTACATTCCCTGCTATTACCACTATGAATGCACAAGTTTCAAAACCGATCATCGTGTGCTTTGAAGCTTACAGCAGAGCTCTCGGTCTGCAAGCTCTTGGCCTCCCTGCCCTGGGTCTCCCAGGGCTCCCGGGTCGGCTGCACATGGCTACTCCTCTCATCTGCCTGCAGGGCCAGTGCCACAGGCCGGTCCTTGGCTCTATAGCTCATCCTGTGCCACAGTTCATTACTACATAACATTCAAACTCTTTAAAATGGCATCAAGTTGTGCAATAATCTGGATTAACACTAATTGCTACAATTTATTTTCTGTCTTTCCAAAGGGAATCCTGCACTTCATAAAATTAAGACATTTCCTTGATGTGCAGCCTGCACATTCTTTGCCCCAAGCTTTTACTCCTTCTGGTACTGGCCTTAGATTGCCTTTTCCTCTTTCCTCATGTGTATCCCGTTGATGATATTTCAAAATCCAAGTTAAGTCTCCCTGTCTCTTGAAATCCTTCTTCAACATCTTCAGTTCTCAGTGATCTCCCACTTAAAACATCTTTTTTTATTATAAACATAATACAAACTTAAAAAAGAAGATTTCAAAGGTAAGAAAAGCTTCCAAAGTTGAAAAAATATTCACCACAATCTCATCTAATGCTGTCTTGTTTACTTTGATTTTCATCATTGTTTTGATAATTCTCCTTTGGAGTTTCACCCAGTTTGTCTTATCACCCAGTTGCAAGCTCATACTTTCAATTTCATATAAAACTTTCTACTTGGATGGCCATAAAATGAAACAACTATTACAATTTGGCATATTTTCTTCCAATCTTTTATTCAAAGGCATTTGATGTGTTTAATACTTCTATATCATAATGTTAGTATGAACATTATGGCTATATATTATTCTAACATATAAATTTGTCTTACATTCTGCTGTAATCATATATATTTAATTTAAAATATTTGTCAGTTCTTAATAGAAGTGATACTGAAAAGAGCATTTTTAGATATAAATTTTTGTCTAATTTCAGATTATTTATTTGGGTTAATCTCCCAGAAATGGAATTATTGGGTTAAATCTATAAAAATTTTATAGTAAAAAATTCATATGGTCAAATTGCTTTCAAGGGAGGTCTTACTTGATTTGTAATCACAAATCAAGATTCTGTAAGAGTGTCTGTACTTGTAGTGATAAAATATTGACTTTATAGTCTGTTTTTTCTAATGAGATTTTAAATGGTTACACGTGTTCTAACTTTAAGAAAGTTATTTGATCTCTCTAGTTCCCAGGACCCTCTGAAAAATGAATTTAATACGACCTAACAGGTTTGTTATGCAGATTTAATGTACTAAAATTTTTTACATACTGCCTGACACTAAACACATAGTCAACAAGTAGTAGTTATTTAGTATTACAATTGCCTATGTATTACACGTTATGTATTATTCTATTTTATTACTTTACCTTACATTTCATACCTTTGCTAGCAAAAGAGAATTTCTCAATTGGTTTCTTTAACTTAGCCCTAAGAACTTTCACATAGTAAGGCCAATTTATAACATAGAGACCCCAAACAGTAAAAACACAGACCCCTTTAAATTATTAAGGCTTCATCACTGTATTGCTGAGCCCCCATTTCTTCTTTCCCTTGAAGAGTCTACAAACCTTCAGCACCGCTGTCGGTGAGTTCCTTACCATTCTTCTTGGAATAATTCCACACAGAAAAATATGCTAGTCTTAAGATGCTTCCTTTAAACTTCAGTGGAAGACAATAGGATGCATATCTAGGTTTGTGGAGCCTAAAGCTCCTACAATTTAGAAGAATTTTAAAAGGAAAATGATAAAAATTATGAATTAAAAATTTTCCAGAGTCCCTGCCAGGTCCTTGCAAGGGGATGGAGAAGCCCTGAAGTTAAATAAGCTTCATGAAAAATCGATTACCGCTCCTTCACGTGCCCCCACACTTTGTAAAGTACTTTTCATACAAGAGATACTCACTACACATCTGTTGATTTGAGACTTGAAGAGGAGTCAGAGAATTATCAGAGATGCTTCAATATTGTGTGCAGATAAAAGTGTTATCTGCATTCACAGTGATCCCCACATAGCAGGGACGTAGAAACAAATCTGCTGACAGCATGTTAAACATACAGAACAAAATCTATCCTTGATTTTTCTTCTGATAGTTCCTTGATGTAGATATTACCAAGAATTCACACGCAGCTCTAACAAAACTTACTTCATTCTGCTAGCCTTACAAGTACCTCACAAATACCTGCTAGAGGTATTAACTTACTGTGTTCCCTTTTTATGTTCAGACTCTCTAGAATTATTCTAGTGGAAATGGAGAAGTTGGTTGCCAGTTTCATCGATAGAATTAAAACTGATCACAGATATGTGGTTCAATGGTTACCCACATTATTAAATCTTCACCCCAACTAGTGTACTTACTATCTGTCAACATAGGAAGATGTTACAGAATCACTGGCTATATTCTCCAGGCTGTACCACCATCCCTGTGACCAACTTACATTATGATTGAGAGTTTTTGTGCCCCTTTTTCCTTCTTACTCTCCCTACGAACCCACCCCTCTGCTCCCCATGGTAACCACCAGTCACTTCTCAGTGTCTGTAAGTCCACTGCTATTTTGTTTTGTTTTGTTTTTAGATTCCACAGATAGGTGAAATATGGTATTTGTCTTTCTCTGCCTGGCCTATTTCACTGATGCTCTCTAGGTCCATTCATATAGTAGGATTTCTTTATTTCTTTATGGCTGAATGATATTCCATTGTGTATATATACCATATCTTATCCATTCATCTAGTGATGGACACTTTGGTTGCTTCCATATCTTGGCTATTGTAAATAATGTGGCAATAAACATAGGGGTGCACATATCTTTTGAATAAGGGATTTTGTTTTCTTTGGGTAAATTTCTGGAAGTGGAATTACTAGGTCATATGGTATTTCTAGTTTTAGTTTTTTGAGGAACCTCCACACTGCTTTTCATAGTGGCTGCACCAATTTACATCCCCACCAACAGTGTAAGAGGGTTCCCTTTTCCTCACAGCCTTACCAATATTTCTTGTCTTTTGGATGGTTATCATTCTAACTGGTGTGAGGTGATATCTCTGCAGTTTTGATTAGCATTTCCCTGATGATTACCCATGTGGAGCATCTTTTCATGTGCCTGTTGGCCATCTGAATTCTTCTTTGGAGAGGTGTCTGTTCAGGTCCTCTGCCCGTTTTTTAATTGGATTATTTGTTTTTTTAGTGTTGAGTCATATGAGTTCTTTAGATATTTTGGATGTTAACCCCTTATCAATTGAATCATTTACAAATAAATTTTCCTGTACTGTAGGTTGCTTTTTTTGTTCAGTTGATGGGTCCTTTGCTATATAGAAGCTTTTTAGTTGGATGCAATCCGACTTGTTCATTTTTTATTTTGTTTCCCTTGGCAGATGCAATGTGTCCAGAAAAAAAATTGCCCATGCTTATGTTCAAGAGATTTTTGCCTATGTTTCCTTCTAAGAGTTTTATGGTTTCATGGTCATTTAGGTCTTTTATCCATTGCAAGTTTACTTTTATGTATGGAATCAGACAATAATCCAGTTTCATTCTCTTGCATGTAGCTGTCCAGTTTTCCCTACACCGGTTATTGACTGACGGTATTTTAATGGTAAAAGAAAAGAGACTCGGTCTCTTCAATAAAGGACCACTTTTCAAACTCTTTTACTGATTTGGGACAACTGATGAATAAGAGTCTATGGGATCACTGCCAGCCAGCTTAATCCCTGTCACTAAAAATAAAAACAATTGCTCCCATGTATTATAAAATCCAGAGAGATCAAGTCCTGTTTTAACTTTTGATTTCCAAAGGACAACAAGAAACAAGTGAATAATACTGGTATGTGTTAAATTTGATGATTGTAAGGATCAAATTCCTTGAAGTTGAGGAGAGTCTGTTTTTTGCACCAGGCTGTTGCTCCTTTCTAACTGTAAAAGATTCTTTGGAAACTAAGGTTTCAGCCAGCTACCCTGATTTACAGTCATCATGGCTTTAATTATTGCCCTTTCATAAAGTCCTCTTCTTGTTTATTCCTTAACAGAAAAAACTTTAGATTAGAGAATGAACCTGCATCTTTCAAAGTTTCTGAACCTCTTTTTCACCTGAACACCTTATGGAGAACTATTTAGGGGCCTGGCTTTATACTTTACAATGAAGAACAAAATGTTCCCGGCATAATTCTACTTAGGAATGGATACATTCTCAAATACTTAAATTCTGAAAGGTACATGAGATGGTCTGCTCTAAATGCCAGGTTGCCATGGTTACATTCTTCTGTGGCTCAGATGGGGATGGGGCCAATTATCAAGTTTTGTTTGGTTGATTTTAAGTAGTTTGTTACCTGGATACTCAACAAATAAGAAAACTGAAAGAAAAAAAAAAGACTTGTTTTTTTCTTTCCTAGAAAGGTAACAGGCATCGTGGGGGAAAAAAATATATAAATTTCCAAGCAACACGGTAAATTATTTAGTTCAGATAGAGAGTTTCTAAACTGTTGACTTTTAGAGACCAGCACAAGGCTTGTGAACTGAGATAGCTTTAACACTATGAATTGGATTTTTTTGTTAATTCTGTTGATCCTATTATAACAGCTTTAAATAATTCTCCTCCTTTCCAAATTTGTCTGGTGTTTTAAAAATTTGCATGTGTGTATATTGTAATAGTTACTGCTTTTATCAGTTTTGCTGCTTGGGCTTCCCCCTCCCTCCCATGGTGGAAGTGGGATTGTTAATTAATGATATTCCAGAGGCAATTTCTGGAGTGACTGTTGGAAAACCCTTCTTAATTAACAAAATGATAAATTCCCCACTGCAGCAGCGCCGCAGCGAAGTTCATCTCTGTCATTCAAAATCCATGATTCTAAAACATCTTGGACATTTTTTGGGAGGATGCTGGGCACTCAAAGTCTGGACCTTTTATTAAAGGTTCCACAGCAAGCCAGAGAAGGAGAAAGGAAGAGTGGAAGGGAGAAAGAACCGGACAAAATTAAAATGCTATTCTGTCATTGTAATAGTTCAGATGGGCATTGACAGGAGAGCATTTTAATTTTGTCAAGTGTGTCTGCTACTCATTTATACCATCTCCTGCTTGTTATCGAAGTTTCAGATTAAATGTAAAGATATAAATGTATTGTCATAATAAATTTATAAGTGGATATTTAAAGAGCAAAGATTTGAATGACACAAATGAAGCTCAGTGTAGCAGTAGAGTGGATAGGATTTGCAGAAAGATGCCACAGAAGTCAGGAATGACTGCTGGAATCTCCTTAATTAAAAAAAAAAAAAGGAAAACTTGAGCTGCAGGAACCACCACAGAAGGTGTCTAATATGAAATTAGGCTTACTTTGCATTATTTATGCACTTTAAAATAATCTAATAAGAGCTTTAGAAAATCTGATTAAACTGTATTATTCAAAGGTAAGGCAAATACTTAGACAATAGAAAACTAAACTGTTAAATTTGGGGGCAGAAGATAAGATTCCAGATAAAGTTAAAACAGCATGTTATTTAAAAAAGTATGGATTTATTAATAAGATATCTACAATATAAAAAATTATAGAGCTAATACTCTCAGGGTGCCTTATTTTACTTCCTTCATAGATGGCTTAGTATTTGTTTAGATATCACAGCAAAACCACATAACCTGAGACACTCTGTGGTGTTTGCATAATATTGGTATTCAAAATAAGAGAGAAAGTGATGTGAAGAGGCACCCAGCTGCTATACATGATGCATGATTAGGACCCAGAGCACATGGCTGGGAAGAAGCAATGGCGAGTTAAAATAAGGACACAGGGATAAATCATTTGACATAATCCTGAGCAGACCTGACTTTTGTAATGATACTCAAACAGCAGATAACCCTGAAGGCAATCTGAAAAAGAAGAATAAGGTGGTCATGCTAGCAGATATGAAAGGAGATGAGTAAGCTTTTCAGAAATGTCTGAACCACTATTGAAAAGCATGTCCTTTGATTGTGACCACCTCTTCTTTTTTCTTCTCAAGCCTGCTGCCTTCTGGCTAGTATAAGGATTCACTGTTGCTTGTCTGCTGTAACACAGAAGAACCCCAGTGAGGACGAAGTTATAAGGATTGTAAGTAAGAGGGAAAGAAAAATGAATACAAAAATAGCAGTGGAATTTTCAGAATAATAGCATGAGAAAGACCTTGTTTAGGCTGCTTTTCTGATTTTATCCAAATAAATATTACTTACAAAATAATATCTGACTTGAGCTTAAATGGAAAGGGAAAAAAATGAAAACGTTCCTCACTAAGCCTGTTTTCAGCTGAGTATAGATAGTATGTCTTAGGAGCAGTTCAGTAAGTTAGTCTAATACATATAAAATTACTTACAGGACTAATAAAGCTCATGCTTTTAGTAGACTCACTCAGTAAGTTGCAGTGAGGGAGAGAATGTTGGGCATTTTAGCAAATGACTAACAGCATCAGATTTTGCCTAATAAGTAGATTGTGGGGGCCCGGCCTATGGCCGAGGCTGAACCCCACTCTAGCTGGACAACGCCCTAAAGATGGCGCCTGCTTCCTGCTGCCGAGGCTGAGCCCCACTCTAGCTGGACAACGATGGCGCCTGCTTCCTGCTTACCACCCTTTCCCCTCTTCCCTGTTGGGGATTGGCCCAGCAGACTTCCATACCCGTGCATAGCTCGTGCTGCCCGCTTAGAGTGGTGCGTGACACCTATCTGCTTAAAGGTCACGCATGATACTGTCCCAGATTGGTTGGGTGACTGAATATAAGGGAGCCCGCCGGGAGGGAGAAGAGCTTCCCGACAACTGCTGTAACCGCCGCGAGAGATCAGACAATAAAGCCTAGAGAAGAATCAAGACCTTGGGCGTGTTGCTTCGGTCCCTGAAGGGTCGCGACATAGATTGCATGTGTAGATCCCCTGTCAAACTTGCAAACAGTTAAATTAGATTTTATTGTAAAGTTAAGCTAATATTAAGCATTGTTACTTTTTAAACTAGACATTATTGGTTACATAACTGCTCATACAAAGTGATAAAAGTCACGTTAATGTATGGAATGGACTTTGATTAATGATATATAAAACTGGATTTCCAACCTGAGTGTATATAGCAGAGTTACAATTTATAAATTATAACTGAAGTGTGCAGTCTATAAGTGACATCTTTCTCATGACCTCTCTAGCCATTGAGTAGTGTGCAGGCAAGGGTGGTGGGAAGAAGTCTCGACTACCAATGGTTTTCCAGCTCTTTGTATTTAAAACAATCTCTTTTATAAAAATGCTAGTCCTTTGGATTTCCTCTCCACTCCCAGATAGCATCTGAATAAATTGGTTGCAGAAAGGATAGTGTGAGTAGTCCCATGTAGCCTCTCTGGCTGTCATGAAGGCAACCACCTCTGAAGACCATGGTTCCAGCTGCTTGCATGCAAGCATACTAAAAGCCCACTACAATTTCTTAAACTTGATCCCAGGCTTTGCCTATTTCACTCGCCCCCTGCCCAGAACCTCCCTAACCCCTTACTGATGCCTGCAGAAACTTCCAAGCACCCCCACACAGACCAGGGGTAACTAGGAGCAGGTGTCAGGCTTAAATCTCTAGTCACCTCCCTGTACCAATGCTACACTATCCTTCCTGCCCCAGTAACTATTCCTAGAATCTTCTTTCAGGCTTTGAAGAAAGAGGTTCCCTGCTATGACCTCCCCAAATTTCCTCATAGCTATTTAGAGTTTCTATAGCCCCTCCTCAAGTTTGTGCACTTTTGCTCTACATCTGGTTCTCATCTTGATTCGCACTCTGCTAGGCCACCAGGGGAGGGCTTTCTAATTTTTCTTCATATAGAAAGAATTTACTCTAGTCATTGTATTAGGATTCTCCAGAGAAACAGAATCAATAGTGTTTGTTTGTCTGTCTTTCTCTGTTTAGCCATCCATCTATCTAGAAAGAAATTTATTATTAGGAATTGGCAAACATGGAGTATGGAGGCCAAGAAGTCCCACCATCTCCAGTCTGCAAACTAGAGACCCAGGGAAACTGGTGATACAGACGCAGTCCTAGCCCAAAGGTCTGAGGATCAGGGGAACTGATGTATAAGTTCTTGTCCAAGTCTGAAGGCCTGAGAGCTGGAGTGCTAATGGTATAAGTCTCAGTCTGAGGTCAGAAGAACAATGTCCTGACTCGGTAGTCATACTGAGAAAATGAATTCTCCCTTCCTCTGCTTTTTGTCTTGCTCAGGCTCTCAAATACATTGGATGATGCTCACCCACGTTGTCCAGGACAATCTGCTTTACTAAGTCTAGCAGACTCAAATGTTAATCTCATCCAGAAATACCCTCACAGACACATCAAGAAATAATGTTTAACCAAATATCTGGGCACCTTGTGATCCAGGTGCATTGACACATAAAATGAACATACTCCCGTACTCCTTTTTGGTATCACTGCGTTCTTCCTATTTTATCTAGCTCAAAATGTAACCCTCCCAATGCCTACAATTTACACTGTGTCCTTTTAGGCATCACGCTAAAGCACAATTCATGAAATAAATTCATTGGCATTTATCAGGCTATTATGTCTCCAATAAACATTAAAGTTATGAAGCTGAAGAAAGAGGTTTATCAATACAAGAGTTCAACTGTTGAGTAAACCCGTATGAGCCTATTTTGTAACTTTGGGCTCTTCATCCAGAAATAGATTCTTCTGTTATCAAGGGAATTTGATGGACTCCTGTTATTTCTCCTAGGGCAATGCTTTTCAAATATTTCTGCAGAAATACTTGTTACTGTATGTATACAATGGTAACTGTAGAAGTTTCTGGTGGAAGTAGAATGGAGGGGAGAACTACATGAACATTAGAGATATAAGAAGCAATTGAAACTCTTGCTCATGAAACTATTTGTTATATTATTATGTTATGTATATTTTCCCAATCCCTGATCAAAACTGATGTCCTGAAAGATGTGTCCTATTTATGTGCCTTTGATGAGTTCCCAGCAGTGTTCTGTTATCCCACGGTTATGAGTATCTCAGTTTGATAAACAATATCTGAAGGAATTGAATTAAGACAGAGACTATTTATATCTCTATGCTCTCTTCTGGAATTAAAAATTTTTTTATTTAAGTTATGACATATCATAAACAAGAATTATAAAGATCAATGCAATGAGCACCCATATACTTACTAGACAAATTTGGGGCATGTTAATATTTTGCTGTTATAGCTTCAGATATGAATGAAATTTCTGATAAAACTGATGCCCCTTTTCAGTTCTTACAGATGCTGTTGATCTCTTCCCACTGAGTCACCACTCTCCTCACGTTGATTTGTATCTTTCCTAAAAATGTTTCCCACCTTTTTTCCTTTTATTAATTATGTATGCATATATGAAAAGAGACAATATTGCTTGTGTGTTTAAATATTTTTGTGAGTAGAATAATGTGATATGCATCATTCCGTAAGTTCCTTAATTAATAGAATAATGGGATATGCATCATTCTGTAAGTTCCTTAGTTAATTCAACATTATGTTTTCATAGTCAACCCATTTATTTTAATACATGTAGATCCATTTTGTTAACCTTAACCCTTTATAGTGTCGTCCTATTTAGAAATGTACCACCATTTATGTGTATCATTATCCTTCTAAGAGATGTTAACTAGTTTTCAATTTTGTCTATTATTAAAAAAATGCTGCAATGAACATCATTGTTTAAATCTCCTTGCACATATATTTAGATTTACTTCAAGTATATATGCCTAGCAGTGAAATTATTGGACCTAAGGTATATATATCTTTAACTTGATGAGATATTGCTGAATTGTTTTTCAATGTTATATATTACCTGCATTGTATACTAGATCTTCTTTACCACCCTCTCACCAACTCTCAGCATTTAAATATTTCAGTCAATATTCTGGGCAAAATGTTATGTTATTTTAAATGTGAATTTTCCCTAATTCAAGTGGAAGAGGTGGAGTATGTGTTCAATATATTTATTGGCCTTTGGCTTGTCCCATCTGGGAATGTTCATAATTTTTGCCCATTCTTATATTTGGCAATTACAATTTTCTAATTTGTTGTACTTTATATGTATTCTGAATACTTTCACCGTGTTTGTTGTATAGGATACAATTTTATTTTCCAAGCATGTGTCTTGAAATGAAATGAATGAGTCTTAGCTAGGGTTCTGGAATCTGTTGTCATAGCACAGTTTTAAACATTAGTATCATCAGCTTACTTTCTCCTCCCTTGTATGTCTGTTATTTAAGACATATTCTTCTCTACTACAGGCATAAAATATTCTCTAAAATTTTCTTCTAAAAGTTTGAAAGTTATATCCTTTATATAATAGTTTCTTAAGATGCCTGGAGTCAATTTTGTATGTTGTGTGTGGAGGAATCCATTTCCCTTATTCTACTTGGATTCTACTAGGATTTTTATACTCATGGATCCTCTTATCTACAGAGAAACAAGAAATTGCTTTCCATATAATTAGCAAAGTGACCCAGAATTTTGTATTAAGTAATCTGTTCTTTCTCACCAAAGTGCAAATATTTAGCTGTATCTAAAGTTCTCATTTATGTATAGGTATGTTACTGGGCTCTTCATTGTGTTTTATTGTCTAGTAAGCTCCTCAGCCACTTCTCTTTCTTCTGCAAACTTGTCATAGTTATTTTTGGCTCTTTATCCTTAGATACACATTTTAGAATCTGTTTTTCAAGTTTCATAAATAGTCTTGTCTGGTTTGGGAATCATACTTTGCTAATTTCATGAAATGTATTGGGTAGCTTTTTCTCTTTTCAGGTATCTTGAACAGATTTCATAAGATAGGAATTTTCTGTTTATTAAAGGCTTTGTACAATCATTTCTAAAATTGTCCATGGTTCATATCTTTTCCATGGGAACTGGGTTGGATTAGTGATTTCTGTTTTTGAATATTCGTGGTCCTTTTAGTTTTCCACTTATGCTTTAGTCAATTTTAGTGATGTATATTTTTCAATAAAAGTAAATGTATCTTTGCCATTTAAAAAATACTGTCATTTGTTCATTTATAGTATTATGATTTTAAAAATCTCCACTCCTGCAGTGGTATCTTTTTTTTTTTTAAAGTTTCTGCTTCTTTTAATTTACTTTCACTCCTTCTCAATTGGTCTCCTAAGTGTTTTTCTGCTGATTTTTTAATGTACCAACTTTCATTGATAGTTTCTGTATTTTTTTCTATTTCCTTAACTTTTACTATCTTATTTCTTTTTTTATTATTATTTTACTCTTATCTTTTGCTGGTTTTCTGAGTTTTGTGCTAATTATTTTGAACCATTATTGTTTTTTAATAAGCCTATTTCAGGTGGTAGACTTATCTCTTAAATTTTGCATTAGGTGGTTTCCACAATTTTTTTAAATGTAATTGTTAATTGTCATTTAATTCTAAGTATTTCATAATACCCTTTACTCTTTAAGCAATACATTGTTTAATGATTTGCTCTTTATTATGTTTTGTTTAGAGATTTATTCTCTAACCTAAGATCTACTTAGGAATCTATTTTTAGTTTCCAAACATACTGTATTATAGTTTTATTATCCATTTTTTATTTAACTATGCTCATAGAACAAGGTCTGTGGGGTAGTGATATTTTAATGTTTATGGAGATTTCCTTGTGACCTAACACTAGATCAATGTATGTAAAAATATATACCTCTGCTTATAAAGAATGTATGTTTTATATTTTGGGGAGTACCATGTTCTAAATATACCTAATGAAGAGAGTCATATAAATTTGTTATTCAAGTTTTATGTATCTTTTACTTTTTTTGTCTGTTTATTTGTCAGTTTTAGAAAAAGGAATACTGAACTACCCATTTTGATTGAGGTTTCATCAGTACTTTTTGTGTAATTCTGTAAGGTTTTTCTTTTATCTATTAAAAGTTATCTTTTTAGGTATATGTAAAGTTAATTATAATATCCTGTTGGTGGATTGTTTTAATATTCTGTAGGCTCCCTTTTTATTTCTGTTAATGCTATTTGCCCTTCATTTTATTTTGGCTGCTGTCAGTCTTGCTGCACCAGCTCTCTTTTGTTTAATATTTATTGTGAATTAACAGTATGACTTCTTTTGGAGAAACTGGTGCATTCTCACATTTATCTAGCAATGGGGTGGGGTCCTAATCCAAACTAAGATATCACTCACCATCATGATATTGCCAAAGAGAATTTTTCAAATATTTCCTCTTCCTGTTGTCATGGCCCCACTCTGGATGTGAATTCTGGATTGTCTCTTTCAGGGTCAAGTTCTACATTTGGATTTGTTCCTAGGTTGTTTCTAGATTCTTCTTGTGGCTCACTGTGGAGGTTCCTAGATGGCTTATGGTTGAGTTGGCTAGATGAGACACAGGACTTTTAAACATCCTATAACCAACATTCACTTTCATTTGGAGATTTACTAAGAAACTGAAGAATAATGTACAGGAAGGAGAACTTGCAGGTTGATTACAAGAAGTTTAAGGTGAAGCTTCCCTGCAGAATTTGGAAATGAGGGAATCAGATTGTCCCTAGGAGGTTAGGCTAAAATTTTTACATAACTGTGTCAAAGCTGAGAAATGTTAAGTTGTTTCAAATATACACTGTAAAAAACTCTGTCCTAAATAAAGATATTAAAGACAGAAAAAATTTGTCCAGCAATAAGGAGAGTAGTTGGCTATGAAATCTAGAGAAAGGAAAAGTCACAGAGATAAACTTTGGATGCACCCAGGCAGCTTTCTTAAGGGAGGGAGGCTTCCTTAGCTCAAAGGCTTTTTAGCTGAGTGGCCCCATGATTTCTGAGGAAAAGACTACAGTGGGTTATAGCCAATCACCTTCAAGTATTCCAACTGTAATGAAAAGACCATCTCCATTTTCAAGAAATGGAGACCATGATTCTCATCTGATGCCATTAAACATTAGCTAACTATAACCTCTTGTTCTAATTCCATGCTCATGGAAGAAGCTTTTGATTATTTAGTTTCCCGTACAGGGCTGCTTTTAGGGCGAAAACTGGTCATCTGGACATAAGTATTCTGATTGTTGAAGTAAATGAATTTCCCACTGTAAATTAATAGCTTAGTGTTCTGTATATGATTTTACTTCCTATGTGTCTTTTTTTTCTTTAAGCAATATTGCATAATTTGAAATTTGTGACATAGCGTCATTTCTTAAATGATTATATAGTTTTCCATTTTATTATACTTTAGCAAGCATGTCATTAATTTAGGTTGTTTGCTATGTTTTGCTATACAAATAATGCTATGTCTTTTATCTACTTGGTGAAACATTCAATGATGTCAGTAAGATAAATTGAGGAAATCTCTTCCCATTGCTTTCTTAACTTCTTAATTTCAAGAAAAAAATAACCTATCAGGTTCACACGAGGATTCTGGAACATGTGAAGGTATATTGCTTAGGGGTTTACATCACACTGTTTATTTATATATCGGTATCTGTAACTGTATGTGTGTGTGATGGTATATTGTATCAGAGCTTATATGACAGCCTCAGGACCAATTAAGTTAGCATGAATCTGCCTTGGAAAGATAGATTTGCTTTCAGGCTCTGAAAAAAATTAAATATTTGAAGCTGCAAGTAAAGGAACAGGGCCTTGATTAAGGAAATTTCTCAAAGGCAACGTATGTGACTCTAAGGCTTCCTGTGAGAACTTTCCCAGGTTTCACTCTGACATCACTATATACTTTAAAAAGTGTACTATCTCTTCTATTATTTATTTAAGTAGCTGACAGAAAAATTTGTAAGACTGCCCAATCTTCCCCACCGTAGTTTATCTCTCAGTTCTCTGATTGCTGCACAGCTTTCTGACTTCCTGCTTAATCCAGATCTAAACAGTTGATCACATTGTACAAGTCACAACAACTCCCTCATCCCTTGTGATTGCTCCCTGGCTGTACTTCCCATTCATGTAGTCTTTGAAATCTGCCTGGTGCTCAAGGACTGTGGTTGAACTTATGGCCTGCCACTTTTCTGAAGATTACCATTCCCCTTTAGTTCACCTAGAAACAACAGAAAATGACCATTTTCATATAATGTGCTTTTATTCACCTTGCTATAGTCGATTGATCCAAAGTTAGATATCTTACCCAAGTCAGGCAGTCATGGTATTTGAATATGGACTTGTGTTTAATACATTCTAGCTTCACTTCAGCTGCTCTTTTATAAAATCAAGAACTTGAAGGATCTTTTTTACTAAAAATGACTTAGGAAGCAGAGATAGTTGGTCTAGATTAAGATCTTGACAAGAATAAATATATGGGTAAAAGGAGATGTGGATAATGAGCGATAAGGAGAGAAGACTTTACAAATTACATACAACTCTTTAGTCCTGTCCTCGGTTTTAGTGTATTCTTCCTGTGCCTCAGTTACCTCCATGTTCTTGAGTTCCTTTATCCTTGTACTAACTTTCACCTTCTTCCCATGAGGCTAGCTGAAAAGGCTTTCTGTTAGGGCTATATGAAGAATCACATGCTCCATTCTGTCCTGTTCCTATTGCTTTGTCATGAATACAAAGCTCTGACCCTGAGTCAAAATTTTCCTCCTAAGTCTTCCAACCCACACACCCATCAATCAGTGTCAAGTTGGTAATCAAAAGTGAAATTCCTTGTGTCACTTGTGAAGCTGTTTGTTTCATAAAATTAAAGCTTGATCACTTTCACTGAAAAATTAATTTCCATGTAAAGTATTTGGTGCATTTTATACTCATATTTTTTAAAGTAAAAACTACACAATTGTTAAATAACTTGGCATATTACATATTTACCTATTTCTATAATACATATGCACATGTGCACACATGCACATTTTTTTCTCCCAGGTTAGATTTTCAGTCAATTTTGTGTGAATCTTAATGTTCATAGCCAAAAACTGAAACTCTTTTCTACTTAAAAATTACGCTCTTACCTTTTTAATGTTCCCAATAGAGTTTCACAGAATAAAGATGATTCTGTTATAGGAGGAAAAAAGTCTCTTCTCCTTTCATTTTTATCTGTACTATAAATGTCAATTTAGTTCCCATGGAAATGCAACCTCAAGTTTAAAATATCTGTGTGCATGTATTTGTACATGTATATGAGGAAAAGCATGCTCTGAGTAAAACCCCCAGTCACGCAGGCCAGTATTCTGTTTCTTGACAATGAGATCAAATGAGTTGGCAAGAAGATCTTTTGTACTCTATCAAGCAAGCTCAAAGGGCTAGGGATCTTGGGAGCTGAAGCAGAGTAAGGGAAAGTTGTCCAGAAAACACGTGGTTTATTTGAATTATTTTAAAGCATTTTCTGAACTTTTCATTCTGTGAAAAATCCTGTATTATTTCCTTCACTAGAAACTTCAAAAATGAAAGCACTGGGTAGAACAAAAACAGAGCCAAGCAGATGCCTGGACAGCTGCAAGCCCAGCCACGGGCGCTGCTCAGATCCCAGACCTCTCACGTGAGGATGGTGTCTCAGCCCTAAAAGACTCACTGTGATCATCTGCAGTCTTCAAAAGCCCCAGGGACTCCATGGCCGTAGAATCCTGTTTTGATTCTCTACCAGAACTCTAAGAGCTAGAATCTTACCAGATAAAGCTCTAACCACTATTTCCTTGACTTCTTTCTGGGATGGTAGCACAGCCAAATTCTGACATTAAGTTCCAGCTAGGGTCAAAGAGTAGTTAATATTTTCAAGTAAAAAGACAATTGCTATAGAAATTACTTTTGTTTAAGACCATATTTTGGCTCTTCGCATCTCCAATATCAGGGAATTTAGTAAGTTAGAAAGCATTCTGTTCTGTGGACAGCTGACTTCAAGAGAGTTTCTTCCTTAGAGTGAGCTGTTCTTATTTTCTGCATAATCAAGTATGTGTTATTTCACTTGACACAACTTGTTACACCACCATTGATTCACCTAATCATCTCAGATCCTTAAAATTGTGTAGACGGTGTACTTTCAAGCACAGAAATGAAGAAAAATCAGCTTCTTGCTTTTGGTTAAGATCCTTATAAGATTTTACTTTGAGCAATAGTGCACCCACAAGAAAGCAATGTTAGATAAAAATTGATTAGACAAAACTCAAAAGACCTTGCCTTTCTCAAAGGTAAGCATTCCAAAAAGCAATGTGGCAGATGGTGCTAAAACCATGAGTTTATTGGGTCCAGTGCCTCCCCAACAGATGCAAACAAACGTACAAAATAAGACTAACACTGCTCCTGTGCAAGGGAGGAATAGGAATCAAACTCACTGGATAAAGTTTGAGGCTGGCACAGATTTTCCCTTCACCGCTTCTGCCCAATCTCATAAAAGATAAGTAAGAAAAAAATGACCCAAACCCCTTTTATCCTTTAGATCAATCAAAATTTAATTCTATGCCTTTTCATATTCCTTTTCTGACTCTACAGAACTTCTAACGTCCTTTTCTGTGTCTCACTATATCCTGCATAGTGTTGGGCACACCATCTTTAATGGGGCTGCATCTCCTGGCCAACCAGTTTAGCAGCCTCAGCCAGGTTGTGAGAGCTTCCTGATGGCAGACACCATGCCCACTTCAACTCTCTTCAACATAGAAGGTAGCCTAGTTCCTGATGCTGAAGAGGTACTCAGTTTAAATTTACTGGGAGGAATGAAAGAAGGAAAGGAGAGAGAACATACTTTTATTACGAGATACCCAGTCCTTTTTCTAAGCATCCCCTTTCTCCCAGGTAATAACTCACCTTGGTTGACTTGAACTCTGCCGTTCTTCCTGCCCTTCTAGTGCTGAAATTGTGTCTCTCAGGGCCCCAAACATGTATGAAATGTAAGTCAAATTCAGTAAGTAGATAGATCCTAGAAGTGAGGAGATATGTTTCATTATGCCTTGTTTTAGGACCATGATTTATTGTTCTCAGTAGCAAAAAAGTGAAAGAATGATACAACACATAGCATATAACCATTACCGTTAAAGCAATTTGAATTGCATTCTGTGAGTACACTGTCACTGATCTGATTTTCACTAAATGTTAAGCAGGTTTCTGTGCTAAAAATGTATTGAGCTGAAACAGTGGATTAAGAAAGATGTTCTAAATCCCATCTTGTAATTTTCATTTAATGGGTCTAAATTCCTTGAAGTCTCAGACTTTAAAATTGACTTGCAGAGATCTTAAGTTATGGCTCTGAATCCCTTTGGAGGAGGTGCTTATGAATATTAACTGTACTTTAGGATGCACTGTGTTGGTACAAGACTCATTTGAGCACAAAATTAGTGAGAGGTGAATGATGAATAATGGGCTCAGTGTGTGGAGTTTAAATATTCGAAAGAACAGACTCTGTATGGTGTTGTAAAATGTCTTGTAGCTTCATTTCTGATTTTGAAATGTTACAGTGCTTGCTTATTGTCACAGCATGATCTTCAGCACAGTTGGGTAGTGCTTTTTTAAAGTAATGCAAATGCATGAATGTCAGAAATACCTTCAGATATTGGGGACTGCATCTTTAAGGAGTGCATTTGGCATTAAACAGCCTTTTCCAGCTAATGAATTTCTCAAGTTACAAGAATAATGGCCTTTTTAATCTTAGCAAGAGTAATTAAACAGACATTTGTTATTAATGATGTTGTTAATGGCAGAAGATATTGAATTCTCACTTTAGATATTATATTGCTTGAGAATGATTATTTTGGATATCAGACATAAGAGTGGTTGATGGTTTTAAAAGTACAACAACTCCTTAGGAGCATTGTAAAGTACTAGTTATTTAAAATGGAAAAAACTGCCTTAACTTTTAATACCAAGAAAATTAAGAATTTCAAAACTGAGGTAGAACTAACTCTTAGGCACAAAGAACATTTGATTAGTTCTACTCATCAGTTGAATTTTTTTTTCTTCTGTAGAGATAGATAGATATGTAGCAGCCCACAGACTGGAAAAGAATTACTTATTTAAAGTCTGCTTTAAAATAGAAAGGCATATGATACTGGTTGGCTATTCCATGTCCATTTCCCTTTCTTAACAAGTTCCTCATTTCTTTTCATAAATCCATCCTATCCCTGTACTCAGAAGGGCATCCTAATTAGCTGATTAATCTCTTCATTTAACAAATATTTACTGAGTGCCAATTATGGCCAGGCATTGTTCTGTGCACTGGAAATATAGCTGTGAAATAGAATAAAACAAAACAAAAATATCACAAATAAGCAAAAACAATATACAAAAAGACAAAAATCTCTGCCTACTATGATGGGGTTAATGAATTTTAATCAAGGTAGAGCCAATCAGGCCACAGCATCCCCCAGTACGTCTCATGGTCCAGTGCCAGTGGTGGGCATGACTAAATGGCTCCAATCAGACAAGAGAGCAAGGCTTTTATTTCTGCCTTAGGAAGAGAAAATTTTTTCTCTCTCTCTTTCCTACTAAGTCCAGTCACCACTGGCAACCATTTTGTGACTGTGAGGGAATCCAGGCTTAGAATGAGACAGAACCCAAGGACAACCATGGAGATTTCTACTGCCTGCTCAGATAGTGAACAGATATAATTTTTAGAATTAAAATTGAATTAAATTAAATTTGGACTGTGTGTCTGAAAGCTGGCTCAGGTCCCAAAATGGGGCAAGAGAATATAGTTTTCTTGTGGACCAATGACTCCCAGATATCTTCTCATCCATTCTTGTCTTTTTATTGTACATATTAAGTAGCTTAATATATTGTATATATTAAAATAAAAAAAACTTGAGTCATAAATAAATGGCTATGTTCATTATTATAAACATATAAGTCATGGCATGAAATTAATGCTACTGAGGGCAAGTGAAGGATGCTTTAAAAATTTGAGAATTAAGGAGTAAAGGCATATGTACAGCAGTCATATTGAGAGAGCTGCCAAGATGAGCTGGCACGTAATGATAGGAGGCGTGAGATTGGATTTTGAGGATGCTTGATCAAGGGGGCTTGGGGAAGATTGGAGAACAAGACATAATTGACTCAAGGGCATTATATTTTCCCATGATATTTAAAACCCTGTCAGGGCCTACAGGGGAAAAGGAAAACTCATTGCTCGGGTGGCTCTTTGAAGCCTGGAGATAGTGATGGCCCACAATGGGTGAAATAAAATGTTGAAATGCTGTGATAGATGGTAGAAGGAGGGGTTAAAAGTCTCAGGGATGTGAGTGTGCTGGAATGCATATGTTATGTGAAACAAAAAGGTTCTTCAGAAGATTACGTTCCAAAGACAGGCCAAGGGACACCCCACTCACAAAGGTCATCAAAAAATCACTGATAAGAGGATATCAGCATCTCTGAAAAGTTTAGTGGTGGATCTTCTTTGCAGGCCAGGGCTACGGGCTTGAGTGGCACTCACTGAGCTGGATCTTCATGAGTTCATGAGAATGATGGGTCTCTGAAGCAGTGACACTGAAACGACAGTACTTAACCATTAAAAGCCAGGGGTGGAGGGTTACAATTATTTTAAGAATTGGCAAGAAAAGAGGGACGGCCAAGGATGTGGTCCATAGGGAAGTGTTGTGGTTAATAGAAGATGGCTTTTCTAAATGAAAAGAGACAGATATCATGTGAGCTACTTAATATATACAATGAAAAGAAGGCAAGAATGGATGAGAAGCTCTCAGAGAGCCATTGCTCTAAAAGGAAACTACATTCTCTTGCCCAGTTTTGGGAACTAAATCAGTTTTCAGACACAAAATCCAATGACTAACGAGGTGGATGGGTCTCTCAGAGAATCCTTGGCAATTCTATGTCAAATATACACTGTATTGATTCCCGATCTTTCTGAAAACAGATCTATGGATACTTAGCTGGGTGTCCATGTACTGGGGAAAGATGAATACCAGATTTCCAGGGCTGTTTGGCAAGAGTCAGAACTGGCATTGATACCTGGAGGTCTGAAGGGTTATTTCCCTGTTGGAGTAGGGAGAATACAAGGGCCAACTATTTAATTGACTACTGGCCAAAGTCCAGCACAGAGCAAGTCCACTAAGTTTTGGCCCCACATAATTGTCATTTACCCAATCCCCAAATGTAAAATAGAATCAAGACACTCAGCAGTTGGAATAACACCAATTGAAACCTTAGACTGTAGAGAAGGAACTATTAGAGTGAAAGACACCAAACCAAAGCCTTTGGGGTTGCCTAACCCCTCCACCAAGTTAGTGAATCAAAAATAATATTGAATTCTGGGAGGAACTGCAGAAATTAGAATCACCCTTAAGGATATTAAGGATGCAAGTGTGGTAGTCTCTATCATATTTTTATTTAATTCACAAGTTTAGTACCAGCAGAAACCAAATAGACCTCTGAGAATGACTGTAGATTGCTCTTAGTTGGACCACATAATACCCTGGATTACAGCTGTTGTGCTGGATATGGTATCTTTGCTTGAGTAAATTGGTAAATTATAAGGCTTATGGCATGAGGCTTGAAGGAATAAATTCATTCTTTAGTACTCTAATCAGAAGAAAGGATCTGCAGTAGTTTGCCCTTACATGTAAAGGACAATATACATTTAAGGTTTTGTTCCAGGTATATGTTAAGTCTCCCACTCTGTCGTAATACAATCAGGGCACATCTGGCCCATTTAGACATGCCCAGAGCACCACACTGATCTATTACCAATGTGATACTAATGTGAGGAAGAATGAGAGAAAGGTGGTAGGCATGTGGGAGGTCTTGGTAAGATACACGTGCCCCAGAGAGTAGGAGATAAATCCACGGAAGGTTCATAGACTTGAAACTTCCATAGTTTTTAGGGATCCAGTGGCCAAGGGCATTCTTGGATATTTCACCTAAAATTAAAGACAAATTGCTACTTGCATCCACTACCACAAAAAAGGCATACCATTTGGTAAGCCTCTTTATGTTCTGGAGGGGATATATTCCATACTTAGAAATATTGTTTTAGCTGATATGCCAAATGATACAAAAGACTGTTAGCTTCGTGTAGGGCCTAGGGCAGGAAAGGACTTTGCAGCAGATTCAGGCTATTAGGCAAGCAAACATCACCATCGGGTATACTGTCTAGCAGACCCTAAGATATTGGAAGTGTCAGTAGTGGGAAAAGATGCAGTGCACAGCTTATGGCAAGCCCTTTGGGAGAATCACACCAAAGGCCCTGTGGTTTCAGAGCAAGGCCATGTCATCTGCTGTGAGGTAATGGCTCCTGTCATGTTATTGGATCCTGAGAGAGACCCATGTGACCTGGATTCCATTGGATTCCCCAAGGCATTAAGTTGGTTAGAATCAGCAGCAGTCCTTCATTATGAATGATAACTTTGCATTGAGACTGAGCAGATCAGGAAGTGCAAGAAAACTGCATGAGCAGGTAGCTTAGCCCTCTCTGCCTTCTATGTCAACCACTGTGGTTGCACAAGCTTCCTTCCTCAGCTGATGTCTATGGCTATAAGAGTGTATACCTTATGACTGCAGAAGGAGGAGAAAAAAGCCCAAGCTTGGTTTATGGATGAGCCAAATAGTCAATGGAGTCCTTGCCAAATAATTAAATACATTAGTTCATTGTGTGGGTCAAACTAAAAATGGGTGTGGTTGCCTTATAAACTATACACTTTTTCCATTGTCTGAGTTTCTAGTGGTACTTCTGAGTACCTGCTTTGTGTGGAGGAAGTGGCCAGAGGTGAGGATATATACAGTCATGAGTAATTCAAATGGCCTGGATGACTTCTTGGGGGCTAGGAATTTTGGAGACTGGACTGCCTCGAGTAGAAGTTATAGATGGACACAGGGAGGGAATACAAAGTGTGAAGATCTTTGTATGGCTTGTGGAGGACCCACCAGAAAGCATCACTGTGGAGGAATCATGGAACTATAACTAGGCATGCACAATTCAGTGGTTAGACATTAGTCTACCTTTGTCACCAGCCTCCCAGAATTGGTGTAATGGGCACATCACTGGAGAGGACCCAGCAGCGAGTGGAAGGCTTCCCATGTACCCAACAAAGCAGCCTTCACTTGCCAAGGCTGATCGAGCTTGTCTCAAGGTGGAGCCTATGATATGTTTTTGTTCCTTGTAAAGACCAAACAGCCATTAACAGCAAGTTGACCACACTGAGTTTCTTCTGTTCTGGAAGGCCCAGTGGTTTGTTCCCACATAAATGGACAACTTGTCTGAGTTCATCTTTCTTGTGCTCCAAGTCACCACCATCAAGGGACTTTTGAAGTGCCTTATCCACAACATGAAAGCTCATAGTACATAGAACACCAATTCATAGTTAAAAAGGTTCAGAAACAAGACTGGGTCCACAGGATCTGCAGGTTGGATCAAATATCACAACATGCAGAAGCAACCAGGTAGATATGGTATTAGAAAGGCCTGGTGAGTGAAGAGCCGAATCACAGGCCCGAGGCTGCACCCTGGAAGGATGTGGTGCTCTGCTGCAGCTGAAGTGGAGACTTGTATGCGGTATTGTGTCTGAGAGAGAAGTTCAGGGGTCTAGAAATTTGGTCTCTATCAAGATGAGGAGGCAGGAGTCGTAGTTACCGTCATTCCTGATGGTCTACCAGAGGACTTCGTACTCCCTGTTCTTGCAACTCTGAGCTCTCTAAAACAGAGCTCCTGGTTCCTCAATGGAACACACGCTTTCCAGGCACACACGGAAGCATGAAAAGAGAAAAGCCACCCATATTCCCATTTTTCTTTATGATTGGATATAATAACCTTAAACATGGCCTATCATTAAGTCATAGCAGAAGCTTTATCTTCTCTTGTGACACTCTGAATTAATTTTCTGCATCAGGAATGAAGTGGTCATTGTTAGCTATAAGAAATAAGGGGACATGATACTGACTTTACCTTCTCTCTCTGCTCTATACTGTATCCCTGGATTGTCTCTGTGGCCTCAAAATGGTACAAGTCGAGAAGCTATGGATCCAACAGCTCTGCTTGTGTGTGGAAGTGGCCCAATTCCTTGATCAGAGGGATTGCGGCTTACGCTTTCACAGATCAGAGAACCGTGCTCTGCACACAGAAGGTAGCAAGCATGTATGTGCTGTATTGACTGAACTCATCTATATGAGGTGGTGTTGCTGAGAAGCGATTGTCTTCATTTCAATAAATGACTCTGCGCTGCTGTTTAGTCATTCTTATTACAAACATGAATTAGATCATGAAGTGATTTGGCATTCTCAATGAGATTTCTTTCAAATGAGATTTTCAATGGAAAATGATTTTTCGGTGGAAAGGAAGCACTTGAGTCAAGCTTTGGGGCAGCTCTCATGGTGACATGTGATAGTGTAGGCTTCCTTTGGTTTTTAAATTTTTATTTCCCCCGAGGGAAAAAAAAAATTGAGCAAGCTTTAAAAAATCCACGAAGATCTAGTGAGTAGAGCTTACAGAGAGCTACATTATGTGCCTCTGAATCCATGAATTCAAGCTCTCCTGTCTGCAGCTTCCAGCTAACACCTTCCAAGAAGCCCTTCACTGCATTTTCTCATCAGGAAACTCAGCCATCTTAGTTTCAGGGTCATTTGAATTACATGGTTAACCTGATTCTCTTTTCATGTTCCAAAATATCACAAATAGGGTTTTTTGTTTTTTTTTTTTAAGAAGGGGAAAAAAAATCTGGCTTCAGTTGTTAATTTCCTCTGTTCTGTCAAGATTAGGCTAGTAGTTCTGAGTAATTCTGGTTCATTTTCTCAAGGGACTAGGCCTGAAATAATCCAGTGTTTATTTTTATACAAATTCTCACAGTGCTACAACATTTCAGTGACTTCCTGGGATGTTTCTAGTTTTTCGCAGGCCAAGAGGCCATTCTCAGAGGTAGCTCCTTCATGTAAACCTAAAAATGGCACTTTCCCACATTATAGTTTATCAGGAAGTTTAAAGTTCAATAGTCCTCCTCTCTTTTCTTTCTCGTCACAGAGAAAGGAAAAAATAAGGGGCAGTTCCAGCATTATAGCTCATTCCAGCACAGTCATTCCATTTCAGTACTTGGGAACCTGGGAAAGAGGCAGGGAGATTGTGGTGTATCTTGGCTGAGAGATGGCTGGACTGGGAAACAGGACTCTCTGTCATTCCCTGTGTCACTCTCTGTGTGACCCTGACCTCTTCCCAGCATTCCTGACCCCACCTCTAAGCTGGGGAAAATGATGCTTGTCATGTAACCCTCACTGCATTCTCCCAAACTCATGAGATACTGTGCTGAAAAAAATGGGAATCGGGTTTGGAAGGCTAGCCCTATATTCTGCACAACTGAATCTCAACCTGCCTTTCTGGGGGTGCCCTCCATTACTGTTTCTCAAGAACCCTTGCTTTCTGCTCAGGTGGTGGACTTGCCATCTGTTCTACATAATTTACAATTCTCTACCTTCATGCCTTTCCTCCATGTCTTCTGCGGCTGCTTCTCTGCCTTTTTAAACTCAATTTTAACCCAGTCTTTGAGTTCAGTCTCACACTTGTCTTTTCTCTCAAATCCTCACTCTTTTCACTTGATATTTCACTTGCATACAAATTTCCTGCTGTTGTATTTGTAGAATGTTTTATTACAATTTTTTGTAACTTTTATCTCTTCTAATATAAGTACTCAAATAATCCTGTGCTTGACCAGTCTTTACATCAGCTCCTTAGCTGTTCAAGTTGGGTTTTAATGACATCATGACCCTCTGCAGGCACATACACATTGTTGAAGTTGCACACCAAAATATGATTATGTACATTCAGGCATATAAAGTGGACAGTAGAAAAATCTGCTTGAAATATTTTGTCTAGAGTGTTATATTTGATCCTAGAAGGCAAAAATCTCGCTTTGCTGTGTCAGGTCAGAGCTATATTTAAGTTTATTGTTTCATACCAGGCCTGGTCTATTTCAGTGTATTGTTTGCAGTACAAGGTCTCTCTATAGCCATGCATTATGATAGACTGCTGCCAGCATTCTCCAAGTTTCAGAGATGGATTCTTGATTACTTGCTTCCTGCCCTAGGGATTCTTGCTGTTAGGATAGTCATTAAACAAAGCAGCCTCCCTGGCATTGTATTCTGACAAACAATTTGCACCTTTATTAACTGATTAACGGAATGAGTTTGTTTTGATAATTGATCCTTGACTTGTGTCTTAAAGGACAGCAAAATTTTAGAGGACTTCTATATTTGTTACAAATGCTTTTCCTGGAATTTTAAAAATAATTTAAAAACTCCATTAAAAAAACAAACACCAAGAAACAAATTAAGACTAGAGATCATTATTTGAATTATTATGGATGTGAATTACCTCAGAGACCAGCCCAGCTCCAGACTTTATTTTAAAATCACCCACCCTGCAACAGGAAGTGAGTGATTAGATCTTTGGTGCAGAGGTAATGGCCCAAATGCAGTAGAGCCCACAGAACAAATTCTGTAGTCTAAAGTATTATTACTGTGATCTAGTCTGTAGACCAACATAGGAATCTTTGTAGATTAACTGGGTTAAAAAAAATGCTCCATATTGACAACTGTTCTTCATTTCATTACCCAAGGCAATAATTCTGTCAGTCATACAGCCTTTGGCAACTAAGAGAGAAAGTTTCTCCCAATAAATCTATGTGATCATGGGATAATTTGACAGCCATTCTCATGCTTTCTGGTGTTTAATTACATTTAGTTTCTTTTTTTAAGAGCTTAGAGGAAATTCATACAAATATCAACAGATGTCACAAGTTCCAAATAAAAAAGTGACGCTAAAAGTAAGGAGTGATTAGGGATAGTAACTGATATATTTAGCACAGGTAAAGTATTTGGGTGACAGGTTTTAACTCTGGGGGAAAATTCCAGGGCAAAATACCTTTGAAACAGAAATCAGTCAAAGGGAGAAATAAAGTGGGAGCAGCCTGTTTGAGGCTTCCAAGCAGTTGTCCACTTCTGCTCTCCTGTGTCTTGCACAGCCTGGCCGCAGGCAAAAGGGGGCCCCACCCAACCTCTCCAGTTCAGATATGTCCTGCTCACCCTTGTAATCACCTAATGATATGGAGATGGACCACTTCTCTCCAGCCCTTGGAGACACCTATTGATATGGAGATGCACTAAGGCCAGGAGAAAGATTCTGGAAATATTACAGTTTTACCTAGACTGGTCATTCGGTGGTCTACTGAAATTTAGTGTATAGTTGTTATTGGTAAAAAATATTTAGAAAAAAATATATTGGTACAGCACATTTTAAAAATGGGTGGGAGATTTTTAAAGCTATTGAGAGTTAACAGTGTGACACTAGCCCTTGCATTAAAGAGACTACTATTTCCACTTTAAAAAATTCTAGGATTGGATCCTCCTATTCAACAAACAGTAGGGAGAAAATGTGACTGAGCATAGTTGTCAACAGACTTAAAATGAAAAACACTGTAAGACACAAAAAATTTATTTTCAGTATTTCTTGAGGTAACAAAAAGAGAAAAAGGGAGAAGAGTAGATTTTCATTTTGTACAGTATAACATTTTTATGAAGGCTGGAAAATGCATGAATTTGACATCTTGAACTCTTAGAATTCCCCTAGGAGATGGCCAGAGATGGATTTTGATAGAAACAAATTCTCAGTTTAAACTTTTTATAAACATTTTTATTATTTTTCAGGTAGTAGTCATTTGGGCATGCGGGAGAATGCAGAAAGAGGCTATGTCCCTAACTGGTTAATGAAAAATTGAGATAAACAAGAGTTTCTTAAATATAGATTTTTTTTCCCCTCACATCATTTGTCTCATTAAAATGCTTTTAATATTCTGTATTCTGATTTTCCTTGAAGGAAATATTGTTCTACAAAATTCCAATGAGACATGCTATAAATAATGTCTGTGACAGAAATGTTAATTTCCTATCTAAGTAATTAAATTTAAAACTATTGCATTTTATATTTCAAAAAAGATCATTAGATCCTTTCCCTTCAGGGAAAACTGAGATCCAGTGAGTATAAAACACTTGCCTAAAGTCACAGAGCTAAAGATTGATAGGGGTAGCTTGAACCCAAGTTACTTATCTCTACTCTAGTTCTCTTTACATTATACATCACTGCTTATTTGAAAGTTGGCTTTCTTTGCTTTCATTCCAACAGGGAAGTCTTGTTGAAGTCTGCAAACAGGATAGGCAGCACAGGAACTTGACAGAATATTAGTTGCCATTTTAGGAGTCCAGTAGGCTAGATTCAGGTTGTAGGACATTCTGATTTTTGTTTAGTAGATTTTTATTTTATGTAACTTAGAGAATGGTATATAGGCTGGGAAATACATGATTAGAATATTTTTCTTGTTCTAGGGAATTCCAAAACATGACTGGATTTATATCAAACTGAGATAAATAACTTTTCTTTTGAGCCTTCAATTTTTCTACTTAGTGTCATTCCTTTCACCATCTCTATACTGTATTTTAACTCGGATCTACTACCCTACTATTTCCATTTGATCATGTCACTTCAAAACCTGGATATTATCTATTTAAATTTTTTATGAATTTGGATGAATATGCTACCTCTCCTTAGAGTATTTTTATTTGACATTTTCATTGTAGAATAAAAGGACATGTCTCCAGTTATAAAAATGATTATGAGGTTAAAAAAAATTTATTTATGGATAAAATATTCTGTTGTCTTGAAGTCATACAATCTATTTAGTTGTTCTATTTTCTCCTCACCTTAAGACTTCTGATTTTGACATTTGCTTCCTAGAACAATAACCACTAGCCCCTCTCCTTGTATCAGAAGAGTCATTAGGATTACATTGATTAGATTCAGTTCAATTTATGAGCATTTATTAATCTACTCTGTATAGATACTATGCTTAACACAACAGGAAAAGAAATATGAGTAGGACAAGGGACTATTCTGAAAGATCTGAAATGTTTCATAACATATTCTTGGGTAAAATGTGACTTGAACACCACATTTTCTAATTTTCTGTCCTTATAGCTCAAAACATGGGTTTCTCAGTCCTTCTTCACCAGTTCCATGCAACCATTACCTACTGTATTCTATTTGAATACCAAGTTTGTATGCTATTTGAAACCCATTTGTCATCTCTACTAAATTAGTATAGTATAGTGGTTTTTAAACTTTTTGGACTCAGGAACTTTTTATAGTCTTAAAAATTATTGAGAAGCAAAAAGCCCTGTGCTTTTTATGAAAAAATATTTATAAATATATACCATATTAGAAATTAAAGCTAAGAAAGTTTAAAACTTTATTTATAAATTAATTAAATGACATTAAATCATTATAACATTAAAACAAAATAACATTAAAGCCATTATTTTAAATAAGTATAAAATACATGAAAGACCCTAAAACACACACATATTTTCTAAAACACACACATATTTAATGAGAAGAATGGCATCTTAGATATTGTAAATATCTTTAATATCTGGTTAGAAAACAACTACTTCTACATTCCATCTGTTATTTTGGTTAAATAATACGAAGAAAATGTAGTCTCATACACATACATAATTTAAAAAAGGAGTATATTTGAACAGCATTTTCAGGTAATTATGAATAATCTTCTTTGATACTACACCAAAATTCAACAAGTGATAATTATTTCTTAAGGTCACTTACAATGTAAAATCTGAAAACATGCCAAGGACTTTATATACTTTTTACATTAAAATCCACTGGTCTAAATTGTACTCTAAATTTTAATCTTTTATTCATGCATGATTTTGTAACATCATTATTGATGATTTAGAAAATGTTTGTTTACTAAATTATGCATATCTATCAAAGGTTGGTACGTTTTATTATATAATATCATAAATCACATTCATTAATGTCACTAGTAATTTAGCAGAAAAGTCTTCAAGTCTTGGGAAGATGTCACAATGACAGATCCAAATTTACCAAAATTCTTCTGTTTGAAATTTTACCTTTGGCAAAAAATACCATGCAGATAGTTATTACCCAAGTGGCAGAGTCATTTTTGTCATTTTCAAGACAGTGTGTGCCAGATTAGTGTATCTGAATAACTGAATTTTATTCTTTCAAGTAAAAACTGGGTTGTATGAAGAAAAGTGACTAGTTCAAGTAGAAATGAATCATCACATAGTGCTTTTCCAGAAGGTGCCCCTTCAATATGCTTTAGGGGTATTTCCTATTTTGTCATACAGAACTGAAAAGATTTGCACTCAAGACTTGAAATTTAATAAGACTAACTTTTTATTTTTATTTATCATTTATAGTGAGCACAGTGGTGATGAAAACAGCAACTACTAGTACAGTTTGGCACCATTGCTTTGATTCACTCAAAGGTGCCAGTAGTTTTATCCTCTACGTCTTTTTCATAGTTAGGGCAAATGTAAATAGAATTAATAAAAAATTACATTTTAAGATTATTCAGAAATTAGTTTCGAGCTTATGGATCCTGAAAGAGAATTGGGGATCTCCTGAGCTACCTATGCTAAACTTTGGCAATTGTTAAAGTAGACAGAATGCTATATTAAAATACAATCTAGTCTAATATTTATTAGCTAAATTGTGATTATTAAAAAATGTTTGCTTTCCTGGGCCTCAGTTATTTCCAAAATGAAGGCAAGTGGAAATCTCTAGTTCTTAATTTCTATTATTTTCTAATTTTCTTTTGTTTGCATCTATATTGCCACCATATGACAGGGCAGAGCAATTCTAAAATCTTGAAAATAGTCATTTGCCCTCTGATCAAGCTGCAATTTGTGTCAAGTAAGAAACTAAGAATGTTAAATTTAAATATATTCTTTCTGGTAATACCATTTGGGGATAGGAATGTCATTTCTTTTTGTTTCCCTTTTAAAATTTGAAATAATTCTTTTTACTTTTGTATGACTATAATTTTTATACTTTTTTATTTTTGTATTATTTAAATTTTTATGCAAGAATCTCAGACCTGCTGACTATAATCATATCAACCATTTGTTGAGGACTGTGTTAAGCACTATGCTAGCTACTTTATGGGCATTATTTTTTTTAACATTGTGAAGCAGTCAACAAATACTCAATTCCACAGGTTCTCCCTGAAATTAATGGAAGTGAATTACTAATTGTGGGAAGAAAGATGACTTATTTTTTGAAATTGTAAAACACAAACCCTTTACATGTGCAATTCTAACATGAAATAGGTGATACTGTGTTTCAAGACTATTATCATTTTTTGCTTGAATGTTTAGAAATATTTGTGATACATATGCAAATATATATATGAAACACACAAACACTTAACTATGCTTTATATAAGCAAAATATCATCAAAACTTTTGCAAGATAGGCGGTAGTAAGCAGGTAGGCAGAAGTCAAGATATCACTCAAGAAAGGATCATTACATACAAATTCGGAAGTAATTTAAAAAACAGTGTGCTTTGCTTCCAGTGTATGCGGTTGTGTTTATTGAGGGGCATGATCTTTTTCTTAGTCCCCAAGGAAACTGACATCTGTATTTGATTTAATAAACTTCTGTTTGTTCATAACCCATGAAAAAGAAAAGACCCTAATGCATCAACGAGCATAGCCAGCTTTACAACTTTGGTTCCCAGAACTCAGAGCAGGCACTCTGGGAAAGAACTCATAAGTTTCTACATGTTTTAATAGATTGAGTCTCTTGAAGTTTTCTCCCTTTTGAATCTACATTTATCTTTAGGTTAATGAAAAAAGTTTTTTGTTATTTTATTTTATTTTATATATATATAAATATATATATAAAATATATATAAAATATTTTATAATATTTTATTATTATTATTTTAAGCAAAGATGAGAATGTTAGCATGAGCTTGCATTAAATTATGTCATTCAAACGTAACTCCTGCTCCTTTGTTTTGTTGGCCTGAATTCTGAATAAAGATTTAGAAAGACCATCGTAGTTACAGTGGTGTGTAAGGGAATCAAATGAGGTGTGATTAGATCAAAATCAATCCTGTGCAAATGCCTGCTATTGAATTTTATCCTTCTACCTGTAAGGGATAGCTAATGCACTGTTAAAAAGCTCTTTAGTAGGAACATTTGAAAATGTAATTTTGTGCTGATGCTAAACTTTAATAACTAAGGCTTCTTTCCATGTTTTTAAAGTCCTGACAATAATGGCTCAGTAATTACTGAACTAATGTTATCAATTCCAACAGATATCACATTTATTAAACAGAAAATGCTATGTTGCTGTTCATCAGTTAGAAATGTGTGTAATTGAAATATGAAAATGAAGTCTGTTGGAGTATGTGATTCATCATGAATTCTGCAAGCCCTACACTAACTCTCCTTTTCCTAATTAAACTGTCAAATTGAAATCTTATAATTAATGCAACCACATGCCTTACACTAGGTTTTCCACCCGCATGTAAAGCTCAATTCAGCAGAAACTTTGTAAGAGCCTTCTCTAAGAGAATGCAATTCTTTGCTCTTCTGATCACTTGAGCAAAAATCCTGCCCCGCTTTGCTCCCCCGCCACACAATATTGTGTGGCACGAGATTTCTGTTCTTTGCATGATTAGGAGTGGAGTGGGCTGATGGGTTTGTCAGGGGAGCTGGTAATCCCTGCTTTGTTTTTCCTGATGAGGCAGTAGAGAGGCAGTTGAGAGCTGGAATGAGGTTTTCCACATTCCTTTCAGCATTGTGTATTTTCTAACACTTCTCTGTTGTTAAAATTTAAAGACCGAAGTGGATTTTTTTTCTGATTAGAGCTTTGAGGACATAAATTTGCCTTTCTGTCCTATAACACTTGGTTACAGAGTGATTGACAGGGATTTATGTTATACTCAGAATAAACACTATGTATGCATAATGTGCACTTTGGCCAGAGTAAATACTGAATTCTGCTTTGGCAAGGAGATATCTGGGAGGTATCTTACTTAGAGCTTATTTTTGTATATCTCTGTTCAATCACTTGCATGGTAAAAAGATTTCATCTTTTGTGTTAACTCTGATTCATTCATAATTGCTGCCTATACTGGTATCTTAAGAAGGATTGTGAATTTATCTCTGCTTACTTGGGCAAAATAGGGCTGGGATCAATTAGTAATGTCTGATATGGTGAGGTAATGGGTAAGGGCAGCAAAGTAACTCTTAATTCTATCCCTGAGTCTGTCAGGTCCTTATAGAAGTCTTTGTCAAATGACTTTTCATGATTTGCGATGTCTCTAGTCCTTTGGGTTTTTATGAGATTCTTTCTCTGGTCAAACTTGAGCTTGTTTTAAGTTTTCCTAAGAAACAGATTATCTGCTTAGTTTCTGAATTTAATAATCACCCACTTCTGATCATCTGGACTATTCTTTTTCTCAATTTCTACAAAACTATTTTACTCACTGGCCTCTTTTCCTACATAGAAGCAGTTCTCTTCATTCTCTGGTTCAGTTGACTCAATAAGCCTAATTATGTTTAAAAAATATCTAGTTCTCAATCCAGTCAATTAATATGCACAATAATTTTCATTTTATCTATCTAAATATAGATAACTAGATAACTAGTATGGCACTTGTGGTGCATTCTAGTCACGCCAGCAGGGTCTGACGAGGGAGTCATGAAGCATCTACGTTAATGATAATAATGGTTTAAGTCTTCTCTATGTGTCAATGACCATTTGAGTGCCTAGAACACTGAAATGTACTAGTGAGCAGGACTGACTAGTGGAAGTCAGTGAAAAGTGGTTTTCTCTTTTTATTGTGTGAATTCTTCTTATACCAGCACATATTACTTTTTACTTTTTATTTTTTATTAAGGTATGATTGATATACAATCTTATGAAGGTTTCACATGAAAAAACAATGTGGTTACTACATTCACCCACATTACCAAGTCCCCAGCCATAACCCAATGCAGTCACTGTCCATCAGTGCAGCAAGTCAGCACATATTACTTTTGTAATTTATTTTTTACAATGAATATTGTAAACATTATACCATTACATTTAAAAACATGTAACCTGCATGTCAGCTAGGACATCTCTGCTCTTTATGATCTAAACAAGATATTATTTAGCCTATAGTAAAAACATGCCAACTCCAAGATTTCTGAAAATTACTGATAGACTTACATTTCCATGGCTCTGGCTTCCTTCATTCGATTTTTCCTCATTTTTCTGTATCCTCTAGCTGTTTCATTACCTCTGCCCTGGCTCCACCCAAGGCATAGAAACTCAGATCCTTTCCTAATTTGCGTGCGCACGCGCGCGCGCGCGCGCACACACACACACACACACACACACACACACACACACAGTTATTGTGTAGAGCAGATGTTTCTGAAACTTTAAGATGGAATGTTTGACATCACAGTACCACAAACAATTTAAGATGAAATTATTCATTAATAGTTCCTTTGGTCATTTCTCCATCTTGCTCTATCTACCTTTCTATTTTTTTCTCTCCCAAAAGTAAAAATTTTATTCTCAGGAGGGAAAAAAATCCTCTGATTTTATTATTTAGAGCAATTTCATTTCCTCCAGTTCTTTCTTTGATACTGAGAACTGAGTTTTTCTTTGCATATGAAAAGCTACAGGAATGCATTTTGCTACTCAGGATACTGCTGAACAATGGGTTTAATAAACTGGGTTTCATCCTTTCTTTGCCTTACAGTGTAGAGATTATACTTACCTAGACCTAAGCTTCAGTTTGGGGCTTTATATTTGTATTTATTAATGTGCATACATATACCTGAAACACATACAGACACACATAAATCTGGTTTTAGTGTGTTCATGGGTATATTTTGTTCAGCTATTCCCATGCTGATTCACATGTAGTTTAACTACTAGCAACAATGCTGTATGCATACCTTTATTAATTATGAGGTTTTTGGGGGGATGGATGCCTAAAAGCATAGTTACATTTTTGATAGACAATATTATTCTGATCTTCAAAGTAGATGTTCAGATTATAATCCAATAATCCAGTGTATGAATATCTTCATTTCACCAAAGCATTGCCAACTCTCAAAATTTTCAAAGTAAAACAATTTTTGTTAATCTACTGGGAGAGATAGGGTATCTTGTTAGTGTTTAACTTGCACTCACTTGAGTACCAGTGATGTTGAATATTTTCTACGTTCATGTATTAGCTGTTTGTATTACTTCTTGAATTGTCTAGTCAAATCCTTTGCTCACTTGTCTATGAAAAATTTTCTGTTTTTCCTTTCTATTTTTCTTACTGCTTTGTGGGATCTCAGTTATCTGCTAAGAAAGTCAGTTGATTTTAATGCATTAACAATTTCTCCAAAAATGTCACTTATCTTTTGTATCATTTAAAGTGTATTTTGCATCTCAGAAATTTTAGATTTTTTATTTTTTAACCTTTCACTAATTTTCTTGGAGGTTTCACATATGACTTCAAAAGTCCTTTCCACTTTCCACTACTTTGTTCCAGTTATTTTATAATTGGTTCCATACAGGTGGATCTTTACCAAATTTACTTTGGTGAATGGTGTGAGGTAGAAGTATAATTTGTTTTTACTTCTTTTCTACATGAATGTCTGAACACCACTTAATAAAGAGCTCAACATTTAAAGCTGATTTGAAATGCCACTTATTCCATAAGCTAAATAACCATATATATAAGGATTATTTCTGCCCTCTCTTCTGTAGCTTTTAAAAATATTTTCATATTCTGCATGGATGGTGCCTCTCATTATATTTCATTTTCAATTAATTTCTGGCTGTTTTCCAAGTCACTAACATGTATTCAGTGATTACCTTCCTGGGTGGCTTGGCTGTCTTCCTCTGCCCATTCTCTACCACACAGGTGTTGCTCAGGTGCTGGCTATAAATAACGAATGTCACATTTGTTCCCAAATTCCATGGAGAGATGAAAATAAGAAATTTCCATTATTTTAAACTCATGAAAAATTTTTTTCTACTTCTGAACAAATGCCAAATCCCTAGGTATACATTTTCATTAGAATTGTTTGAAACAAATAGTAATCTTGTTGAAAAATGGAAGAATTTATACTCTTCATGCAAGGACATTATGGTAGCCTGTTTTTTTTCTTTCAAATTTCTCATACTGAAAGTAATACATGTGATTTTTAGAAAGCATATATACAAAAAAATTAAAAAATACAATCCCACCATGTAGTTATAATGATTATTAACTTTTTAATGCGTAATTTTTCCTTTTTTATATATACTTATGTACATTTTAATAGTATTTTGTGAAAATAAGCCCACAATGTACATGTTGTTTATTTACTGCTTTTTCACTTCCTATATTGTGAACACTTTTTTAATGAAATTAACAAATTTTTTCAGATATCGTAACATGCCTTTGTATTGATGTACCACACTGACTTGACCAAACTATGTGGAGATTTGTAGTTCGTTTTCACTTATTTTTAATACTATAAAAAGAACACTGCAACAAACAATCTTTTAACTAAATTTTGTGTACAATTTATGATTATGTCCTTTGTAGAGCAAATGTTATATACTTAAAAAAATTGTTATAGTCTGCCAGATTACCCTCAAGAAACCCCAACTAAGGGGGCATTTATGTGTCTACACAGAATAACAATGTTTTTTAGCCCTGTGTATGTATGGGGATAGACTGCATTTGATTATAATCCCAGTTGGGCATCTCAGAGAGAACACAGTGAGGGCGTGCTGAAAACAGAGCTGGAGCCTGTGGGCATTTCTGCAGGTCACACTCTTGGAACTGTTCTGTGTCTTGGCATGGTAATTTGCCCAATATTTAAATGGGTTGACTTAAAAATACTTGCTGGCTAGTGGCCAATTTTGGATAATGTTAGATGGGAAGGGATTCTCAAAGGAGAGATTATAGGAAGACGAAAGGAATAATAATTTTCTCATGGGACTCAGGAAGATGCTAATGCTCTCTGATAAATGAAAATGTTACTTGTGCATAATGAATTATTGCCAGTTTCCAGTCTGTTTCAACTTATTCTAGCAGAGTAGTTCAGACCATAGCCAATGCAGTCAGAAAGGGCAGGTTCTGGGTTTAGTTCTGCCATCTATGTCTAATTCAAGTTGAACAAATGAGCTTCACCTTCCTAAGTCTCAGTTTCCTAGACTAATTGTCAGATTTAAATGAGATTATTCATTTCAGCCCTTTGGAAAGTGCTTGACAACTAATTAATGTTAAATAACTGTCAATATAATTATTATTAGCTAATGATGGAGTAGAAAACCAATTTTCTGGGTCATAGAGTAAATAGAAGCAACACCTCTTATACCACTGGTTTTTAAATTTGCACAGATATTTTATATTCTTCCTTTAGGATCTGCTGAGCACAGGAGAAATCAGCTATGTCAGAATTATTATGCACTCAGATTTAATATGGAAGTAAGCTGCTTATTTGGACAGACAGGTAGAGAATATTAGCTGAATGTAGAGAATTAGAAAAGAGTAAAGCATGTATTTATATGCATTTATATTAATTTGAACTATTTTATGTAAACATATATCAATTTGTATAAACCTTATATTGCTCAACACATTCCTTAGCCAAATGAGGCCATATGGGAATTCTAGTGATGTCCACATCTCATACAAGTTATTGTGCATGTATTCAAAATAGATGTTGTCAACTTCTGTCAGAATTTTGGCACCTATATTCCAAAATCATTTTTAATAGTCCATTCTATTGTGGCCAAGAGAATCTTAGGTTCACCTTAATTATCTCCAGCTTTAATTTAAATCTGTTTCCTTTTCTTTCCCCTTCACAGACAGATAAAAGCTTGACATTTTCATGATAAAAATATCTTTATATATGTGAAGACAATAATTAACTAATCTCTTTGGTCTTTATTTGGTAGACTAAAATGCTTGATCCCTTTAATCTTTCCTTTCAGTTCATTTGTGAAAGAATTGGTGTAAAGAGCTTTCAGGCTTTGTGTCTTGAACTTTTACCTCTTGAACTTGGTATTTCAGTAGAAAAGGGTGTGGTTTTTCTTTCTCTAGGCTACAGTGTGATTTAATTATACTACTGTTTAACAATAATGGAATGATTATAGACATCAACATAAATTCAAGATGTTAATGTAACATAAATAGATGTTAATCCATTTAATACACATTTATTGTTTACTATGTGCTAGGCTAGGTACTAGGGAAACAATGTTAACTAGGACATAAATAGTCTCTACACTCAAGAAGTCTACATTCTTGTTGGGGGAAAGAGACAATAAACAGAAACAAGATAAATGACATGACTTCGGATAGTGATGGTGACCTAAAACAAACAAACAAACAAACAAACAAGTGCAAGGTATGATAGAAATTAGAGGGAGGAAGATCAGGGACTATTTTAAAAATGGTGGTCAGAAAAGAAATGACATTTTATAGATTGCCAAATTATATTAAGGAGCTGGCCATGTGTGGTCTAGAGAAGAGCACTTCAGGCAGAAAAACGGAGTAAAGTGGTGCTCAGATGTGGAAGAGATTGGGGATGAGGCAAAGAGTGGTGCCACCTAAGTTCAGAGAGGTGACCGGGGCCTGGTCAGATGGTACCTCCAAAGTGATGGTGCTGAGGATTGTACTCCAGGTATGATGGGAAGGATAAGCTTCAAAGGGTCATAGAAGTCAGTTATTTTGTCTGAGAGATAATTCCATCCATCTTGTGCCCAAAGAGGGTTGCAAACTGCAATAGGTGTGGAGAATGAAATAAAACTATTGGTAGATATGGTCCAATCTCTTCAAAAAGGAAGAAGACACATGGAAAATAAATATATGTGTTGATGCAATTTACAATTTATCAAGATATAATTGGTTTGAGTTTAATACTTACGGTTTTTGCAGCTTCAAAGCCTAGCCATTAAATTTAGGTTCCTTTTTATGTAGAAGCAATGATTCTTGGGCCTATCCCCAAATCAGTATTCTTTAATCATTTTGATTTTCAGCTTTCCCCTTTGAAAAAAACCAAAGCAACAGTATAAATTTTTTCCTGTTGGTATAATTATTAGCATTTTAAGAATATTGAATTCTATAATTCACCATCAATATAAGGCTCACTATTTTATATACATCAAAGTGAAATTAACTCTCCTTGGATAGCTTAGAAACCTAACCTCCACAAATTATATTTTTACCCTGTGGTAAGACAACTTTCTGAGCTCAAACACTGATGCACAAACGTACTCTTGGATTTCAAGCTATTTGCAGAGATGGAGACTGCATTGTGTGCACTGCGTGGAGGAAATCTGACGTACAGATAAAGAACTGAGTGGGGTTGATTAGGAGCAATGAACTATATAATGTGTTCTTTCAGTAAGAAATGGTTAATGTTTCACTTGAACCTGACTCATCTGCTGCTTAATATTTACAGGGACTAGAGGAGGTTTTTTTTGTTAACCTTTTGAGCAAGTTGGCTCTGTCTGCAATTATGCCCTAAAATGGAGTCCTTAAACTGTGTTTTGAGGGGTAAAAATAATCACAGATGAACAAAAGTGATTCACCTCTCACTTTGCCAGAAAAAAGCAGATGAAGAGGGCAAGGGAGTAAAAAGTTATTCTGACCTCTGAGACAGGGGCTTGTTGGAGGCAACAATACTCAGTCAGGATTTTTTATATCCCTTTGCTTCTTGACTAAAACATCAATCTTGTTAACATATATCCAGGAACCTGCCTCAGTATTTTCCCATGATGATTTACTTCACTCATTTCCCTTAAGAAAAGGAAGCCCATATTTTCCTCAGCTCTAGCCACCGACAGAAGTGACTTCACCCTCCTGGGCACTGGAAGCTGCTTCTTCCTCAGCACCGATTCCACGAGGCTTTCGCCTCCCTGGACAGAAGGGCGTTGTTGCTGAGCAGGCCCTACTGTACATATTACTATAATCATACTGGATTAAATGGCAGTGTAATCACATAGCAAGTTTACTTGGCTAAGGAAGAAAATGCAACTTATAGAGAAGTATGATTTCCCGAAGGGCTAACAAAGTGGAGGAAGCATTTGAATGGTGGAAGCAGAGATGAGAGTGTTTTATTCCACAATCCCTGGGATAGTTATAACTCATCAATAAAAAAGAGCAATTGATGTGTACTCCTCATCAAGATACTTCTACCCATTTTGAAGTTTGATTTAGTTTATTCTTTCATTTGTCAGTAAGTGGTAATTGAACAGCTTCTTATTTCTATAGCTTTAAAAAATAGACATCTCCTTGTGGGACTTACATTGTTTTCTCCTTTTTACAACAACTAAAATGCAGGCATACACTGAATAATTTTCATAAAATACTATTAGTTACTCCCCAGAGATACCACCTATATTTATGTTCCCTTTGGGGTTCTTATTTCAGAAGTCAGCTGTGCCTCTCATCCCTGTAGTGTGGGAAACAGTCAATGTGCTTAGTGCATGCAACTCCTTAATGCCAATTGCTAACCGCCGAGTGCACACCAAAAACTTGAGCAGGACAGTGTGCCATCAAGAAGACACCAAATCTCTCTTCAACCTGTACTTTGTACAGGTAGATAATTTTCCCCAAAGAACTGTCAGGAATAATATTTTAGAGTAGGAGTCTTCTTATTTTTTCATGGTTGGGTTGCTAGATCCAGGAGTTACCCTGAAACAACTCTGAAAAAAGCCAGAGATGTGATTTTAACTTTGATTTCTGGCAATAGTTCATGATGAGGAAGCATTTTCAATTTGTATGGACTTACCATTCTATTTTCTTTTCTTTGGCTTAGGAGAAATGCAGTTCTTATTTCTTTAGTACTAACTGCATTAATTTCTATGATCATTACCTGAAATCAGTGTCTTTTGCTTAAATGGAAATCTGCCATCTCATAGAGTAATATTTCTGCATTAGAAATTATACTAACTATAAATGGGATCCTATGGAAACTTGAGAAATCAGCTTACTATGCAGGTTTTTTTTTTGACAGCTGTATTTTGATGAATCTTGTCCAAATATCTGTTTTATTAGAAAGATTCTAATAGAAAGGGTTGATACCCTCTCTTTAAAAGTTTTTCTATGCTAATAAAAAAACTTTTATTTTTGTTGAAAAATCCATGGTTTTACACAATTAGCAGTTTCAGAATTAATCTTTGTTTTTCTTTTTCTGTAAGTCATAACACCTTATGAGGTATGCTTTTGCAAGAAAGAAAATAAAGGGAGGGAAACAAAAAGACAGTAATTTCCTCCTTCAGCACATTTTCTTTTTACTGAAACATTTGTGGAAGTGAGACTATGTCTGTGTTTGGAGCATCAGGCTTCAGTCACAATGGCTTTGTGCTGTAAGAACCTGCTTCAAAACCTGCTCTCTGTAGCAGCTCAGATGGAAGGAACAAAAGCGTGCAGGACTGCAGCGCTCAGCTACCCTTCCTGTAAAAGGCTTCAGACTAAATAAGAGTTGTAACCCCAACCTTAGGGATCACCAGGGTTCCAAAGACCAATTGCTATGATTCTAGGCAAAAATTTAAGTAATATTTTGGATGTGTCACAAAATGGTTCCTATCTCTCTCTCTCTCTCTCTCTCTGCCCTTTTCCTTCCTCTTTTTCTCTTTCTCACGTACATACACACAAACACACTTTTCACCTACTTTATGAAGCATTATCCTCTGAAAAGAGATTAGCGAATTGTTCAAGATACAGTTCAACATTCTGTGAACAGCAACTCTGGCTTATATTAAAGGATATTCACAAATGATCCTAGTTTGAAAATAACCCGCCCAATTCTGAATATTTGCAAAACCTTGTTTATCCTGAAGCATCGGATATCTTAACGGTACTGCCTTTTCTCCTTGCTGCTTTTTTTTCTTTCATTTTACATTTTATTAGCACATTTATTTGAGGAAAAGAGTGAAGAAAACAAGTGCACAACTCAATGTAAGACCAGGTATGGTTGCTTGTTGCTTGTTTTATAAATGTAAGATGGAGATGATTAAAGTTAATGTCTAGCATAAATGTTGGCAGCACAAGATTTCATGATTTCTTTAACTGAGAGTTGACTCAGAGTTGTACCATTTATATTACCATTTCAAAGGAAATCACTCAAACAGTTTGTATTTTATATCTGATATTAATTTGTTCTACCCTACCTACCTATCCTGAATGCCATTTCCAGAATTACCCTACATAACACCAAATAAGCATTCTCTTGATGCTTAAGATTTCTGATTGATTTATTCTCTACCCAAATCTAACATGTGCTGCACCTCACCTTACTGATTCTGTAATCCATAGGTTAGGCCTAGATAAGTGACAAAGACATCTCTAGCTACATGCTTCTAGAGAAATCTCAATCAGCCTGAGTTCTCTTTCCCTGATACACCAATAGGCAGACTTTTTTGTCGAGTAAATATGTTTGACACTCTAATTTAGGGCATTTGATGTAGGAGACATTTGTCACCATTATATCAGGTCATTGTGGGGCATTTTTGGCTAAATTAATACTGATTCCTCAGTATCAATATGATGGCAGCCTTAAGATGCACATGAGCTCAGCCCTAGCTACATTCACATGCTTGTCCAATAGTCCTCATAAACATCAAATGTCTAGAAGAGAATTCTGACTCCCCACTCCCATACCTCAATTTTCTTCTTTCTCTTCTCAGCAAATGCCACCACCATTTCTCATCTTTGATTCTTGCCTTCTCCTCAACACTCATTAGCAGGTCCTTTTGATTCTAACTACAAAAAGTATTTAATATAACCACCTCTCTTCACTTCCATTACCACTTACCCTGATCCAAGCCTCTGTCATTTCTTTCTTGGACCACAAGAAGCTTTCTAACAAGTGTTCTTGTTTTTCTTGCAGTTCTCTCATTTAACTTTCTTTAAAGACAAATCAGGCCATTTCCCATTCAATGACCTCCAGTTACTCCTAAGATAAAACCAGCTCCTCCCCCATGGCCTTCCCAGTCTTCCATCATTAGCTCTTTCCTGTCTTTCCTACTCTTCATGTTCTTCTAACACACCACGGTCATTTGCATGTGTGACAGCTGCCTTTCCTTCAGTGCTCCTTCCCAGCTCTGCATGTGGCTTGCTCCTTCTCTTAGTATTTGTGAGTCAGTTTAAATGCCACTCTTTAGAGATCATTTCATGCCCACCTATGTACAGCTCATCCGTATGGCTCCATCCAAACCCCTTCTCCTAGTGTCAGTCTCCATCACTTTGCTGTTTTCTTTTATATTTTACCCTTATACAATCTATTGTTACATATGATTTATTGTCTACTTCCTCCAATGATACAGGCTTCATGAGGACAAGGACTTTCCCTTTTCACCATTGAACATCCAGTGCTAAGAACAGTGCCTGGCACAAAGCAGATGCTTAATAAATATTTGTTGAATTAATGCTGCTATAATTAATAAAGTTTCATATTTTGGCATATAGCAATGAAATTCATGAAGACATAGTTTTTCTTATAGTTTTGAAAAAGTTCTACAAAACTAATAATAAAAATAATAAAAGAAAAAGTAATAATTCCTTTCTGTGTAAGCACAGTACTACTTGCCTCTATATGCAAGTAAAATAGAAAAACTCATCATATTTAACAACTCATTTATGGAATTTCAGAATGAAAAATTAATTTGTTTTCCATTTTTAAAGGTTTAATTGGTATACAAGCTTATTAAATGTCAAGTATTCAAGAGCTAAGCCAATCATTAAAAAATCTTAATAAGACCAAAGTTCATAAATCATATTAGCAAGAACTAACATTCACTAAATCCTTTCTGTATCAAATGTTTAACATCTATCATTTCATTTGAATTTCACAACAGTGCTGGGACTTGTGCACTATTATTTCCATTTTGCAGATGAGAAAGCCAAGGCTCAATGAGGTAAATGTACCAAAGGTGTCACTGTTCATAAGTAGAAGACTGAAAAGACTGAACCCAGTATTCTTGTGAAGAGTCTGAGCTCTTCATCTGCCCCTTTGATGTCTTTCTTCTTTCTCTTTTTGCACATCTTTCTAATATGAGAAATTTGCTGAAAAAAAATGAAGCCTCAACATAACGTTTTAAATACAGTACTAAAATGTGCCTAAGTTTGCATTTAAGATGCAGGGAACAAACTTTGGCAGCATATCAGAATATACTCCTATCTCATTCCTCAGCTGTGGCTTGTTACTGCTATCTTATAGGCTAGAATTTTGATCAAACTGGATGATAGGAAAACCATATATCCTTCAATAATTGGTAAGAATAATAAATGTCCAGAGCTGGCATGGGACAATGTGGAGGAAGGACCATAAATTTCATGCCGAATCAGCTTATGAAGGCAAGCTGAGGCCAAAGAACCACAGCTGTCATTTGGCTGTGGGAAAGAGTTCAGAGGTCCCTTCTACTGTTCATTCCCATGAACTTGAGGTTCTCAGAGGGGCACTCCAGGAGGTGACGCTCCATTTTCTGTAGTAATGTGACCCAGAACATGACAGATTGCTAGTAGTTAATCAACAGGTTGTGAGTAAAGTCCAAACCTGATTTATTTCTTTTGCCTGAGATTGGCTATATTTTTACATACACACAAACACATGTATGCAGCTTAACATCTCTAACAGAAACCAAACTATCAAATTGACATTGCCAACTAATATTTTACTTTCTAAAAAATTCAAGAAACTATGAAACATAATTATTTCAAATTTCCAAATAGAAGTGACCTCTACAAATGTAATTTTTATTTTTGTAGTTTAAAATTTATGTTAACATTTGCAATATCAGTTCAATTTAGGAGAAGTTTCTTTTGCTATGGAAGGTTATGACTTAATCCAAATATGGAATATTAAAGATGATCATGAGAATGGAACTCCACCATATGCAGGGATCTAGTATTACTGTCCAGATCTTTTGGGGTTCTGTGTTCTTGACATATTTGATTAATTTAGGAATGTTACGATTGGTAATTTGTGATAAAATCTTTGTGATGTGAAATATGATGATGAAAACAATAATGATGAAAATAAATATAAAGCGCTAACAATTATCAATTGTTAATGCATGCCGGGTACTTTTCTGAGGGTTTTGAACTTACTAATTTTCTAAAGAGTCATAACAACCCTATAGCATAGGAACTCTTAATATCTTCCTTTCGTAGGTAAGTAAATTGAGGCACAAGGAAGTTAAATAATTTTCCCAAGGCCAAAAAGCTCACTTGTGATTACAAAAATTATTTGGTGATAATTATGATAAAGGAAATGGGTTTTACTATTATTCCATCAGGGAAAGAGCTTGTGGGAAGGTCCAGTTAGTGGAGAAAGAAAGTTAGGAATGTTAGTTTTGTGACTAGATTTGCTGAATAGTTGATATCCTTGAGGCCAGAAGACAGAAGCTGACAGAAAATAAAGAAAAACATAGCACACACTTTTTCACATTTCTATTGCATATTTGTTAAGTCCTTTAGGTCTTGATATAGTTCATACACACACACACACACACACGCACACACACACATGCATACACACACAAAAATATACCTCTTATTTATATACTGTTTTGTGTTCCATTTTGGCATTTGATTTACCATTTTTAAAAAGCCAGGGATCTGGTAGGACCAAGAGCTTATTGATTTGGAGAGGACAGAAATGAGAAAAGTGCCATATTCTCTAGGGCAATGGTTGATTTATTTTGGCTGTTATCTTCCTATCAACTTACTGTTTTTTGTACCATCTCAGGATTGGAGCACGAGGAAAAGGTTGACTTTTTAATGCTACTCAAATAGAAGAACAGTAACAGCAGAAATTAGAGTGCAGTTTCTAGCAAACAGTTCGAAAATTTAATACAGTGTCAAATGAAAACAAACTTCTTGGTCTTTAAATTAGAACAATAGTGAGAGAATCAGAAACAGCTGTGGCACTTCAGGAAGATAAAAAATACTCAGCTGTAGTGTGGAGAGCTGATGCTGAGCTGTAAGAAATTGTCACTGAGTTTTATTACATGCTAGCTAATTAATGATAATGAATCTTATTTTTTTCTTTGTACACTTTGAACATATTTCAAGATGATTAGGCGGACTACTTTGTGTGCATATCTGTGCTAACCTTGGCATGTGCAATAGTTTCTCTTTTAATTCTGTAAAATCCAGTAGAGGAGGGACTCTCTTCTCTCTAAGCCAGTAGTGGGACGGCTTTGTAGGCTGGCTTTGATCATTATTATTAAATTCCTTCATCATGCAAAACTTTTCACGATCCCCCATAATCATCAATAATGCCTGCAATAACTCTCAGTATTGTGGGACCAAAAAATTAAAGTGAAGGAACTTTTATACTCCACGACTAGACAGTTATTTTAGAATTTGTATAAATGCTGGTTACATTGTTCTAAGTGTACATAGTGAACATGATTTCTGTCTCTAAAGTTAAGAAGCCACTTTCTGTGTTTTATTGGTATGTTTATTTGTATTTTTATATTTATGGCTTTGCTAAACAGGTCTTAGAACAGCAAACAGTCAATTGGTATTTTGGGAAAGTGTTCACTGAAAATGTCATGGGGCTGCTTTTGCTGTTTTTCTGCATGCACATTATATAGATGGTTGGGAATACATGCAGCTTTCTAAATTCGAAACCACATATGGGGCTTTGGGCACTGTGGTCAGAGTCGTGGGATCTAGATGAGTAGAAAGACACCCAAAGTCCTCCATTCTATAGTTTTCTTTAGTGACTGGGCTGTACATGTGTCTATGACAGTGATGACATGACTACACTTATTAAAATACAGAAAGCTTTTATGTTCCTGGACTTCTCCAGTGAAACCACAGTGATACCTTAGAAGGAGACAATCCCTCGCCCTTACCTCAGCTGCTTTTTCATTTGCCACAACTTTAGGGATGCCCTTGATTCCTTCTGTTCATTAAGAAAAAGGTATAATTGTTCATGTTTACTTATCTTTTGAAAAATATTGAAGCATTAAAGAGCTTTTCTAAAATAAACAAATCCAAAAGCTAGTCTATTAAATGCTTCAAAATCAATATGGAACTTCTTGGCACAAAAGGTTAAACCAGAACTGTATTTGGCCCTTAGACCGATAGATACCTTAAAACAGAAAAATTAACAGTTCAGTGTGTTGAAGTTGGTGTATAATTAAGGGTTAAAGGATAGAAGAATCACCAAAGCTAACAGGCCGACAGGTCAGACAATAATTGTGTTAGGAAAGAAAATGACTCCTTTCTTCCCTACTAGGTTCTTTGGCTGCTCTAATAGTTAAATTAATATAAGGCAAATTAATAAGAGAAAAAAATTTAATTTCATACATAGGAATGCTCATAGAAATATGAGACCCAAAGAAGTGACCAGGCAGGTAGCTTTTATATGTTTTACACAAAGAAACAGTAAATTTGTAAAGAATTGATAAGAAAAGAAGTTTGGGCCTTGGGTAGTAAATTAGTGAAGTAGGACAAGGTTTGTTTATATAGACTTTGGCCCTAAATTCTCTATCTCTAGTGATAAGGATGTATTTCTCCTGGTACAGGAAGGGTACATTTCACATGAAAATTTTATATCCTGCTTTTAAGGGGACAAAGGAAGTTTGGTATGTGCCCTTCTTAATTGGCTGTTTCTTCAGTAACTTTGATTCAAAATAATTAATATGTCAAAGTGGCATATATGGGGGTTGCCTGTTTTGAACCCCATCAATGTCAAAGATTCCTTCTTTTCTTTTCAATTTGCAGGGACATTAAAACTTCAAATGGAACAGAAACATTTTCATATTCTGTTGCCCCTTGGCCTCTAAGGCCGAATACTTCTAAATCTTTGAAAGCGCATTCAATTTTGTGGGCTGGTCTAAGAAATAGTTAATATCTATGTATTTATTTATTTACACCAATTCTGCATCCATGAAGATAAATTTCTATCAACCTCATAATTGGTAGACTTTAAAACAAAGAACAGGGAAGATCAATTATTGACAAATATGGCACCTGAAAGGGGAAACATGTATATGTACATTATAAATGCTTTCCATAACATAATTAGAATAGAAAAAATGGGACATTAAGGATATTGGTAAGAAAAATAAACTAATAATGAAAAATGTAGCATTAAGATAAAGGTGATAGTGTTAGCAGAATTGAATAGTAACAAAACTGCTAGTAAACCCCTGCAAATCAGGGTTTTGTGATCTTTTGGGTGGGGCTAGACAAGCTCTACTTTTGCTTAGCAAGAGATAGTTGGAGCTAATAGTATTTACAAATTTTGGAGGGTGATATAATGTTCATATTGACTAGAAGTAAAATGCTTTGAAGCATACTTATGCATTTTGCAGCATCTTTTAACATATAAAACACATCTGATAATGTTGATGATAACTTAGATCTACCCATTTGTTAAAAAAAGTCCAGTAAGGAAGCTGTGTAGATATTTGTTAAAATGAGAAATGTACATTGAGATTTAGATTTTTACCACACCAAGTAATCATTTAGTTGCTGGGGAAAGATTAGCTGTTCATTAAAAAGTACTTTTGATAATTCAAAAAGTATTTGATAAAAATATTTTTGAAAAGATGCCTATTAATAATCCAAATGCTGTGAATTTTAGATGAAAGCAAGTGTTATAATAAATGCAAGGACCCTATACTTACAATGTTATCATCTTTTATAATGCTTATTATAGTATTTCATATTTAATTAGTTCCTTTATTGCTTATAAAAACTTCCCCTAATTTAAAAGAATGTATCTTCATTTTAGAAAAATTGGAAAGTAGAGGACAGAGAAAATAGTTTAAAAATTACTTATTATTCCCTTATATAAGTAATCACCTTCTGGACTTGCAGAAGTTTTAGTGTTCTTGGTCTTCTATGTGTATATGTGTGTGTGTACATACATGTATCTGTCTATATATTTTTTAACAGTTCACCTTACATTGTATATGAGAGTTGTCCTTTTATTTATTAATGTTTCCTGAAGTACAGTTGATATGCAATATCATATTGGTTTCAAGTATACAGCATAGTGATTTGACAAGTTATCTACATTATTAGATGTTCACTCCAACTATATAGTTACTACCTGCCCACATAGAAAGGTATTAGAGTATTATTGACTATATTCTCTATGCTGTACTTTCATACCCATGACTAATTTATGTAACGACTGAGATGTTGTGCCTCTTTATCTCCTTCCACTTTACCTATTTTACCCACCCCCTTCCAACCCCTCCCTCATGGTAACCACCAGTCAGTTCTCACTGTCTGTGAGTCTACTGCTGGTTTGTGTGATTTGTGAAAGCTGTTCTTTTAAATTAAAAAACACATTCTCAAATGTTTCTTACATTTTTTTGTCTTTATAAAGAAAATCTAATGAGAACAGTTAAGAAATTAATGCTTTGCACAAAGGTCATCTTTTACTTTTAGGTGGAATTGTAGCACTGTAGACAAGTCAATGGGGCTAATCTGAAATTATCAATCAGCACAACCATGTAGAACAAGGCTCAGTGAGGCTGAAGGGTTGAGTAGGTTCTATTTATTTACATATAGCCCTGCTGTTTATTGTGTCAGATTCTTTTGTCATCCTTGGACACAACTAATGGAGTGTTTTTTCTTCCTCTTTCTTCCTGTGGTGTGATGCTGTTTACATTTTTGTCTCTCCGAACATAGGAGCCTCTGGTTATAGTAAGTGTGGGCTGCAGTGGAGCTAAGAACAAGTGTAAAATCGATTTACAAAGCAACAAAGGTCCTGCTAAAAGGTCTAGTCAGTGCAGTAATTACCTTGGATGCTTTTGATCCAGTTACTGTTTCCTACCTGTGTCTTGTTTTTACTGTAAATCACTGCTGATGAAAATGAAATTTCCTATCATCCACTACCAATGATACTTCTTCATAGTTTACGACAAAAATGTGTGTGGTAAATTTCTGAGTACACTATGTAAGTAGGGAGCTGAGAGAAATTCAGGAATATGTCTATCAAATGGGACAAAAAGGCTATACTAACATAATAAATAAACCTTGAAAATGAGGTTAGGAAATCTGAGGCTTAATGGAAGGTTTCTTTCACATTCTTGCAAAGTCTGATTGCAGTTCAGGGGATACTTCCGTTCTCTGTCTCAGGGATGCAAGCTGCTTCTCTCTGTGGCTTTATTTTTTTAATATATGCCTCCAAGGTCATCACTGAAAAAGGAGAGACAAAGGAAGTCAGCTTTCATTTCAGCTGTCTCAGTCCACAAATGACACTCATCCATTCTTTTAGTACATTTGCTGAACTAGTCACATAGCTTCACCTTAATTGCGGGGGAGGTTAGGACATTTTGTGGGGTATGTTTTTCAGGATTCAACTAGAGAAGCAGAACTAGTTGGAGATATATGTATTAAGGGATTTATTTTAAGGAATTGGTTTCTGAATTTGTGGGGGCTGGAATCCATAGAGGGGGCCCCAGAAAAGGGAGATTACCAGCAGGCAGGAACTCACGGGCTCAGGCTGGAGCTGCCGTTGGTAGGAGGACTTTCCTTTCTGTCTGGGGGAAACCTTGCCTCTGTGTTTAAGGCCTTTCAACTGATTCAGGCACATGCAAACTACCCAAGAGAATCTCTCTTGTTTGAAGTCTACTGATTGTGGCCTTTTAATTATACCTGCAAACTTCCTCACAGCAAAACCTAGCTTAGTGTTTGGTTGAATTACTGTAGTCAGCCAACTGACGCGTGAAAAACAAACAACGAACAAACAAAATCGCAAGGGAACATGTGGAGTAATAGGTGAGCTCTAATGGTCTCTGCTAGAACATGAGAGCATTATCCTAGGTCTCAAAACAAATTACACATTAACGACTACCACAACAAAAAAGGGACATGAAAGAAATGATCAGATCATTGGTCCTGTGAATTTATGTGTGAGAAGGACAAGAACCATCATTTAATTGTATCATATGTACATTTCATCATCAAAGCTGAATTAATAGATTACTAAAGACATTTAGTTTGGAAAAATTTTATCCCATTCTTAGAAACCTTCGAAGAACCAGCAAACAGCTCATCATACTAACTTATCCTAGAAGAGGTTGTTTTGATATTTTGTTTAATTGCGGTATTAACTACATTTTTATGCATGTTTTCTTGTTTTTCCATTCCATCTATTTTTGTTATGCTATGCTATTATTGTTACCACCTAAGCATCTCATGAATATTTCTTAAATTCTTGTTATTAGTGAGTCCAAACTGGCCCATATCCTTAATCTTAATGCCACAGAACTTAGATTTTACTAGAAGTTTAAATGCTCTCTCTTAATTACCTTCTTTCCTTTTCTTATACCTCTTGGCTTTGCTTTTATATTCCTCTTTTGCTTCTCGTTAGCATCCCACTGAGCTGCATCATCCTTTCACAGTGACAATGAGAAAGACAGCTTTGGTTTAGTGACTGCATTACTACCAGCCAGTTGGTCCTCCCCATTGCCCAGATCACAGCTTCCATCCCTGCTGTGTCACCCAGTAACGGCTGATGGTGTTTCATGTGTCTCCCTGTCCTCTGAAAATACTATTTGCCAAGAGTCAGCCAGATACTGTAGTGGACAGAATTGAGCAAGTATTTTATTGAGGCCTGCATTTGTTCTCTGTATACCTTGCACATTACCTGCACGAAACAAAAGACTTGCCTCAACAGACATCAGTTCTACCAGGTGAAGAGCCAAAAAAAGCAAGTCCTTTCTGGCCAAGTGGTGCTAAGCCTTTCTCTGTTGGGAGTTACTCTTTGCCAGTCAGGCAATAAGTCAGAACTAAAAGCTGCAGGAGACAGACAAAGTGATGCAGAATTAATGACCTTCTTTGTGCCAAGGTACAGAAATAATATTTGGGCTGTAAACATTTTAGTTTTAGGGTCAAAGTTATTCCACCTTGGGACCACTATTAGATTAGTGAGTGATTTATCAGGCACAGACAAGATGTTTTAGATGGTGTCCTAAAGTGAAGTGATAATGCTCCCTAAGACAAAGTGTATACATTTCCTTTATTATGTACTGGGTCAAAATCGCGCCTTATCCTAACATACCTAAATATGGATTTTCATTGTCGCATATCATTAGTTCATGGTCTGAGTAAGCAATATGCATTTTAAAAGTTGTCTAAACACCTCTTTACATGCCAACTCTGGCGATAATTACCAAATGTCTACGTCTAGAAAAAACAGGCAATTCAGAAATATCAATTTGTGCTATTATTTATGATACACATGTGCTCATGTTCCCTAAATATAGACATTTGTTAATTATCACTGGAACTATTTGTTTCAATTTCAAAGTAGATACCAATGAGATAGAGATATAATTTATTTGGTAAAAATGTAAAGGCTGAAAAATTCTCTATCTTTTTGCAGAGTACAGTTCTTAGTTTCCTATTCATATATCATGTAATAATTTTGGATTAGCCATCTGGTTTGTTGAGGGTTGAAAATCTGTTTAACACCAACGCAGAATTTTTGTTAAAAAAATAAAACAAGTCACACAGAAATCACAAATGTTTTTCAGGTATTTCACAATCCTAATAATGAGTAACTTTTAGGAGATGGCATGTAAATTTTCACTTTTATCTTTAGCACCTTCCTTTTTTTGTTTTTCTTCATTTGTGCAATTTGGATTTTTAGATTCACCTGCAGCAGGCTTTTGAAACCTAATTTTTAGGGATGTGTCAGTCTTAACTGGTTGAAATATAACAATCCTTACAGCAAATATATGTTTGCCCCACCCACATGATTCTAGTACCACTAGTTTCCTTGTCCAAATTAATTCAGCAAATTAGATAGAACATTTTCTCAATGACTCCAAGCTGATATCTTTAAGACTGAATTACCTCCTTTCTGCCCTATGTCTGCAAGCTGACTCCAATCCTCTATCAGTTATCCTAGATGGGTGTGGCTGGTCCACACTGGGAGACTGGGAAGCAGAGTATGGATTTATCTGCACAGAACCATCCCGTCATGCATGTAAAAATCTTTATGTGTGTTATTACATGAAAACTGGGCCTGTAGTGCTGGCCTTATGTTTCATAGACAGTGTTCTCACTAGCCAGACCCCTTCCATGTATGGCAGGCAACAGGCAACAGTCTGCTACTTATGAATACGGATGTCCGTACTCTATCCAAAATCATAAACACCCACACAGCAAAGACGTATTCTGATGTATCTTGCCAAATTATTTTTGTAGCCATGCATTGGCCCCAAGGTGTTAGAACATCTTGATAAAGCATTTCACCAACCCAAGTGTCAAATAGGATGGATGTGGGTTGATGTGTCTCTGGTATTGGACTCTGAAGGTGCCATAGGAGACATTGGACTCTGATTCACTTAGCTCATCCAAATATGTTGTTAGAAAATAATCTTAGGAGGGAAAAAATTCTTAGGGCACAGATTTGGAATACTGTTATTTCAACACAGATGTGGAATGCTCTTAAGTACTTCAAACACTTGTTAAGCCTTCAAACACCACCTGTAAGAAATGCAACTTTGTAGAAAAATGCTTAGTAGAATTTGAGAAAGATTTTCTCTGTTTCTTTCAGTACTGGGCCCAAAGCTGAGTAAGATAACCACAGAAAGAATTTTTCTAGATGCCCAGAGGAACAACTGAAAAGCAGCAGCAGGTTGGTTTTCCATGAAGTTTTAAAACAGAGCCTGATTTTGTTTTGATAGGGAGAAAATGGTCACTTTTGCTATATGATCTCTTATTACCTAACAGGACAAGAAGGCCAAGGAGCTGCTTCTTTCTTATAGAAGCACTTTAAGCTTTAAGAGTGTACGCTTTAAGAAAATGTATAGAGAGGTGTGAACTCCATTGAAAAAAGAGATTCAGAATACAGACCCTAGGTACCTTCAGTCTTTTCTTTATTTCTGCTTTAAACTTTTTAATCTGGAAAGGAATGAAGAATGATCCATGTATTCCTTGCAGGATCAACACTTATAGTGCTCTCGGTAACAATTCATTTTTGTTGATGTTGATGTTAATTTGACTAAGGTGGAAAATAAAGAAAGAATATACATGACTTAAAAGGTAAATAAATAAATATATATGCAGACAAAGCATTCCTGCCCAAAGCTACATGCAGGTAGTGAAGTGTGGCAGGCAACAATGACTGTTTGACTGAGCAATTAGCACTAAATTAGTCTCGTGCTGCAGGTAAAGATGCAGCAAGTCCTACAGGCCTATCAAAGGCACACAGTTCAGTGTAGCAGAAAAATGCCATGCAGTAACCTTATGCATATCAAATAGGAATACTCAAAGAACTACAGAATGTTCATATTCTAATCACTTTTCACGAGAAAAATGACTCTTGTCTCCATTGCTTTTTTGGGGGGTAATTCCTATGACTACTTGATTAGGGATATGAAGATAAAACTAGTGATGAATGATGATATGATCAAGGCTTACAAAATCTCAGGTAGTGCTTATAATGTGTTTGGCAATGGATCTGAAATGGATTCTGCCTTCATTCTTGTCTTTTTTATTCAAGGGATAATATAAGTTTCCTGTATTTGCTATGGATGATAGCATTCTCTTACCTAGTTGGTACAAGAGCTATAGTAGAAAGGGATGGAAATGGCCGGGTGGGAAGCAGCGCGAGTGCTTTCAGACAAGATCACTGCAGTTTGGAACAGTGTGATCTAATTTTCATGGGCCCAGTAATTCTGAACACTTATTTCAAGACTGGATTAAAAGACCCAGGCTTTTATCATGCACAGAGTTGGAAGTGATTCAGTGATCCTGTCTTCCTGATGTTCTATTGTTTCTTATGTTTGTTTTCTACCCTCTTGTTTGCTATTTTTAAAATATAAGTACAGTGTTTTGTACATGGTAAGTGCTCTATACATGCTGGTTTATATTAATGCATAAATCAACTAAGAGTATTTAAAGTTTAAGTCACTCTGTTACCAAGTCTAAGGTGCTTAATTTTGTGTAACTCTTTCATATCGACTCCAGTATGTGCCCTTTTTCTCATATGTAGTGTCTGCCTTCAGTTAGTTCGCCGGGGACAGGAGACCCTCAGCAAAGTAGCTGGCCCTACAGCTTCTGCCAGGTTAAGTCTCAGCAGTCAGCTATGGAGGTTCTAGCACGAGAAAACCTTTACAAGTATTTATATGCCAAAATGTATTTTAAAAACTCATTTCTATTTATGATCTATAATCCTTCATCTCAAGGATCTCAGGCACTACGCTGCTTTGAAAGCTGTCCTTTGGAATGCTGGTAGAACCCGTCTCAAAGTGTCCCTGAAGCCACTCTTTTCCCTAGCTGCCAGCTCTAGGGTTAGTTTTAACAGCAAGCCAACTGCACATTACTGCACTAGCTACTGCAGGCTATGGTCAATTCAAAACAATAAATAGGACTGGGAATCCCATTTGGTGTGGTTACATCATAAGCCAGAATTGTCTGCCTTCACCCATTCCTGTGCATAGTATTGGTGTTGACAAAAACAAAAACATATTACCCTTTTCACAAGAAACGCAAAGCTCTTTCAAATGGTCTCACCACAGTATCCTTGTGAAGCATTCCAATAAACTACCTTCAACTGGGTTTCCCCAACTGCAGACACCGATCTTCCCCAAATCAAGCATGGAACACGTTCCCAGAAGTCAGTTTTTAATCTAGAATGAGGGGTCACTCCACTTAGAGCAACTAAAGGAAAACTAGGTAATAAAACAATTGTGTAATCCTATTATTCTAATATTATAGTAACTTTTATGTTATTTCCAGATTCCTTTCTAAAAAGAAATACTTTTTTTCCCCCCAAGTCTATTTCAGTGTTAAAACTAAAATCTAAACAAACTCTTGAAGCAACAGCAAAACCTCACCTAACCTTGAATGATACTGGTGTGTTGTTTAATCAGACACAAATGCTCTTTAACTTTATCCTGTTCCTCTCCATTTTATAGATGAAGTTCTACCTGTTTATGATTGAAGTGGTCAATTCTTGGAGCTACTCAGGCAAGTTAGAGACAATATAAAAAATAGTCCTTTGAAGAGTGGGAATGTTCAGATCAAGTTATCAGAATGTTCTTTATCCTCAATTGCATCTTTAAATTGAGTGCCATTAATGCCTAGAATTAGGAAACTCAAGAGGCAGCCTGCACTAGATAGGGATTCTACTCCCAAGGTACTGCATGATTATGTTGTGAGATATTTGAAGAGAGGTTTATTTTGGGCTGGGTGAAATTAGCATCTTTGTTTACAAGAATACCATCTCACTGATCAAGTTAAAGTACATGCCTAATACCCAGCATTTCTTAGGCTTTTATGTTGCCCTTAATTAGACTCTTCAAAGTTAATTAGGGGAACAAATGGTACTTTTTGTTCTTGTAAGTCTCCTTTAACAGCTTTCTCATAGTGAAAATGTTCCCACATTTATAGGTAGCTTGGCTTCTGTTTTTAAACTACTGGTTAAGTGCTCATTGGTTAACTCTTCCTTCATTCACAGAGTACAATCCACTCTATATTCTTGTGTGCCTTTGATCCATTCCTCCCCCCAACCCACCAATTTTCAACTGTTAATATAGTTAATTTTTAGATACTGAATTAGTCATTAAATTTTTTTGTTCCTGTTTGGGAACAGGGTTTTGCTTAAGGCTTAGGAACTGGCAAAACAAAATCCAGGGAACACTGGCACACACACATGGAGGCTAGGACAGCTTTTACCTTAGAAAATTGCACAGAGAAATTGAATTTCTACATCCCCACCCCTGCATGTGGGAAAGTGGTGGTACAGTGAGATATAGCACTCTTTTCATTTGAATTAAAATACAAATGATTGTCCTTATTTTGATATCAATTTAAATTTGAGTGTTTTTCTTTATAAAAATATTTTTCTTTATTTTTCATTTTAATAAAGGGCTATTGCACACAGAAAGCTGGCCCTCAATGTAATAAGCTAATCCCAAGGATGTGAGATTTTTCAGCCATGATGTCTGTCTGCTTTGTGCCACTAATGGTAATATAAGACTATTAGAAGTGAACCGAGTAAATAAGAAATAGTCTGCATTAGAGCAGGAGTCTGTCACTCTTCTGGCAACCCTGCCGAGAGCTCCACATCAAAGCCACCACACTGTGCTAATAGTGTCACTTATCCCACAGCCTTTACACTGTCCCATATGCAGTTACTATGCAGGGGGTGTGCACATGAGGGTGAGAGGGGAGTTGACAATGTGCTAGAAGAAACCGTAGGATATAAACTGAATGTGATTTATCACCTCTAATCCTTGCAATGGAAAACATTTAGGAAGAGCACATAATTGAGGTCTTTCAGAAATATGTTTTTATTGGGAAGAAAAAAACCCTTGGATTGATTAGAAACCTAAAAATGGAGGAATAAAAATATATTTTTTAAAAAGTCATGAGAAAATCCTTAATATGTTTATATAATTGGAAGACAGAAATGATGCTTTAAAACAATCTCCTTCAAACTATTTGGTTTTGATTATGTGCCTGAAAGAATGTAAAAAAAAATGCCTTCATTATTGTTTTTTGATATGGCAATCACAATCACAGATATCTACATAACTCAAGTTGCTGAAACAAAAATATTTCTATTAAACTGAAAGCAATCAGTGATAATGTATCTATATTCCACTTACTGCTTTCTTCCTTACCAGCCTAATGTTGTTTTTGTTGTATGTGATTTTGTTGTTGTTCATATATTTAGCAGTCACCGAGTGGTATCAGACTGTAGGTTGGGAGGGTGAGAAGCATGCAGACAGAGTCAGAGAAAGCCCTTCCTTGCCCGCCACAGTAGGTGAACTTCCCATGCCCCTTAGGCGAGCTCTGCAGAAAGTCCGGGGCTAATAACCTGCTCCAGATTCCCACCAGGCCTTGGATACATGCACCAGCCTTATTTCTAGGTCAGTCTACTCAACTGTTCTAAGAACTGAGGTAGCTCTAAATGCTTCTTCTGGAATTCTTGAAACTATGCAAAGGGTTGGGGGGACATTTATATGGCAGCATTGATGTTTGCTTTTCTATTTCAATCATGCACAGAGTTGGTATAAAATATTTTCCAACAATGTTTGTACAATCTAAGAGAATAAAAAATAAGCATTTAATGGAAGAGAAAAGCCAATAGACAGAAGGATTAAAAACAAACAGTCTCTCTCCTTCAAACTACCCCAAAGCCTATTTTGTAGTTAATGGCAGTTATATTGCTTATTTGGAGGTTAAATCTGACAATTTCAGCTCCTTGAGATAGAATCTTTAAGCAACCAAAGAAGAAACCATAGCAGGGATACCCTGAAGTTCACACATTTTAATCTGGAGGAGTCTCTGAGGCCATCCTTTCATCCTTCTTTAGTCTTATACCTGAAACATATAGAATGATTTGATTTACAGTCTATTTCAAGGCTTCAACAGCACAAAGATGCTACAAATGACAATCTCTTGACAATGACCAGGACAGAGAAACTTTAAGAAGGGAACAACTACAGACTTTTGGGGGCCTTTCAGTGTTGGTTAGCAGCCCTGCAGGCTCACACTGTGCTTCCATGGAAGAACAATATCACAGAAATGAAGTGAACTTTGCCAACTCCAGAAAAGCGGTTCCTTGTCTCATCTCAGTTAACAGCATCACAAACTACAGAAGCTAGAAACCTCTGGGTCAGCCTCAAACCTTCCTTTGCTTTTCTCTTCCCTTCTTTACCCAGTTAACCAAGCTTAGTGATTCTTGTGTGTTTATTTGGGGTCCCTGTCCTCATTGCTACTATTTTATTTTTGAGGCGACTACACATTGAGACGCTGCTCTTCCTTCTTTAGCATTCTTGCCCAGTCCTGTAAGTTAGAGGCAAGAAGGAAGTTCATGTGTAGGCGATCAATGCTTGATGGCAGGGTCTTTAAGCTTCATTATTTTCTGGGTACAACTACCTATCAGTTAGCCTCCGCAGTTCTAGTTTGTCCATGCTGCCAGAAATCCTCTGTGGAATCACAAGGCTGGTGCTAGAGTGTGCCATGCTGCCATTACGTAATCCCCATTGCCTTCTGGGGGAAGAGCATTCATCATGATCAAAGCCTCCCCAGGCTTTCCCTCCACAAACCCTGCCACCTTCATCTCGTCTCATCTCCCACATACCCCCTACGCTTTAGCCACAAGGAACTTCTTGCCATTCTCTGAATATGCCACTCTTTCAAATGCTGTGTTTTCCCATATGCTGTTTCTTTTCCTGGATTGCCCTTCCCTCTTTTCTCTGCATGGTAAACTCCCACTCATGCTGTAAGACCCAGCTCAAATGCCATCTCTTCTCTGGAAACTTCCCCATTCCTACAAGTAGAACTGCCATTCAGTGATCCACTGGCCTTTTGTGGACACTTCTTTTAAGATAATTGTAGCTAGTGCTTCCCCCAGACCTGAGAAAGAGGGTCCCCAGTTTAAAGTTCTCTAACCCTCCTCCAGCTGGGGAGAGGTCCATGTGGTCAAAGGGAAGTGCTACCCAAAGTGTTAGTCTCCTGCTTCCTAAATTATGCTCTGGATAACTAGTATCATAAAACTCACTACCCAAATTGCCCTAATCCAATTCTAGAAACTGCCAAGGGCCCTTTCCCTGGGTCTCTGCATCTGAGAGTAGTTCATGAAGTTGGTGTGAGCACCACTAGGTCTGAGGGATAGGGGAATATGGTTGGAACTTGGACTTGTTGCTAGGAGCCCATGCATGTGTCCCAGGCCCCTCATGGTAAAAGGCAGAGCTGAAAGTTGGTGAAAGAAGGATTATAGTCTTGGAGCTGGAGGGCACATTCATTTATGACATTAATTTCCAGCCCAGAACTCTGAGGAATCCAGGAATTCTAAACTTGAACCTGGTAGTCGATGTTGTTAAGGTATATTTGTCAAGGTAGAAAAACAAAACATTTTATATAACTAGTTGTAGCTTAATTTACAATTTTTAAAGTACTTAGACATCTGGTATGTGGTTCCACTTATATTCTTGTTCAGGTCCAACAAATGTTAGGAATGGACCCATTTATAGCATAATTATTTCTTGACATCCTTATCTACCTAACTAGACTGTGAGTTCAGGGAAGGCTTGGATTCTTTTTTTTTTTTTTTTTCCTTAATCTTTCAGTTGTTTCTTTAATATTTCAGTTGTACAACATCTTGCTTTAGAACGTCTTTGTTGATACAAAGAATTTTATTCATAATCTTCGGTTTATGAAAACAGAAACATGTATACTATTTCAAAGAATAGTACTTGAATTGGTTAAAGGAAAAAAATATCAGACTCTCCAGATAAGTAACAGACTCCTGAGCCTTGAGTAATCGTCAGCCCCTAGCAGGATTAAAAGAGAAGCAAAGGGTTTGGACTGCACATTTAGTGCCCAGCTTTTAAATTTCCACCCGATGGATGGGCCCCCTAAATACTTATTTATGAAAGCCAACAGGGCTTGCCTCCATGACTTACAGGACCATATCAAGCAAAGAAGCAGCTCTTCATAGGTGTGCAAACACTCCCTATGACCATCCTCCCAGGACTTAGGGCAGAAGAACCAGTCAATGATGCCCATTTCCCAGTCTTGCGCCATAAGGGGTTTGAGTCCATACTTTATAAGCTGAACCCTGAGGGTTCAGCTTCTAATCTGCAAGCATCTTGGGTCTGGCTGTGATTCTCCCCAGAGATCGGGGAAGCCAGTAGACACTTCCCTGCCTTCTTCTTCTGGCTCACTCCAACAATAAAAACAAGACACCAGTATGACTTTGTCTAAACATGTAGCATTCCAACTTTTATAACTGCCAGCCAAGGGATGGCTCCCTACGTCACCTAGTTCTGATAGCCCGTGGGGCTTGCATTCATGAGCCTCATAGGACTATAGCAAAAAAAAAAAATGAAAAAACATACTGGTTTTTAAACAGGAACAGAAACACCCTTTCCTTCACTCCTCTGCAGCTACATATGTGGGCTCAGCACAGAGGGAGAAGGCAAAATTTCCCATCTCCCAGTTTTTTCCTGGGAGGGGTTTCACTGCATTCTTTCCCAGCTGCTGCCTGAGAATCTGACTTCTAATCAGCCTACATCTATGTGCTGATTAAGATCTTTCCATTTGGTATAGTGATGGATCTTAGTACATTCTTATTTATCAACTTCAAATAGGCTGTTAGAATTATAGGAGAGTTTATGTAAGCCTCATGGTAACCACGCAGCAAAAACCTATAGCAGATACAGAAAAGGTAGAAAGAAGGAATCTAAGCTTACCACAGAAAATCATCAAATCATAAAGGAAGAGGGCAAGAGAGGAAAACAAGGAACAAGGAAACAACAAAACAGCCAAAAATAATGAACAGAATGGCAACTGTAAGACTATACCTATCAATAATTACTTTCAATGGACTAGATTCTCCAACTGAAAGACATAGAGTGGTTAAATGAATTTAAAAAAGACCTGACATATGCCTACAAGAGACTCACTTCAGCTTTAAGGACACACATAGAATGAAAGTGAAAGGATTGAAAAAGATATTCCATGCAAATGGAAACCAAAAGAATGCAGGAATAGCTATTCTTGTATCAGACAAAAAAGACTTTAAGCCAAAGGCTGTAAACAAAAAAATTCATTATATAATGATAAAGTGGTCAATTGATATATATCAAAAGTATATAATAATTGTAAATATGTATGCACCCAATTTTGGTATTTCAATTAAAAAATAGACTAGAAATCAATGGAAAAGATCAATTAAATGAAAAACTGATTTGTTTTGAAAAGATGAGTAAAATTGGCAAACCTTTGGCTAGAGTTACAATTACCCAGAAAAAAAAGAGAGAAGACTCAAATAAAATAAGAAATAAAAAAAGAGGTATTATACCCTATACCACAGAAATACAAAGGATAGTAACAGACAGTTATGAATAATTATATGCCAACAAAATTGGGCAACCTAGAAAAAAATGGGTAAATTCCTAGAAACAGAACTATCAAGAGTGAACCATGAAGAAATAGAAAATCTGTGTGGACCAATTACCAGTAAGGAGATTGAATCAGTAATCACAAACCTCCCAATAAAGGGAAGTCTAGAATTCTACTGAAAATTCAAAGAATAATTAATACAAATCCTTCCCAAACTCTTCCAAAAAATAAAAGAGAAGAGAATACTTCCAAACTCATTTTACAAGGCCAGTATTACCCTGAGATCAGCTGGACAAAGGAACTAAAAGAAAAGAAAACTACAGGCCAATATCCTTGATGAACATAGATGTAAAAATCCTCAACAAAATTTTGGCAAACTGAATTCAACAATACATTAAAGAGATCATATGCCTTGATGAAATGGTATTTATTCCAGAGATGCAAGGATGGTCCAGCATGTACAAATCAATGTGAAACAACACATTAACAAAATGAAGGATAAAAATCATATGGTTATCTTGATAGATTGAAAAAAGCATTTGACAAAATTCAACATCCTTTCATGATAAAAACTCTTGATAAACTGGGTGTAGATTTGATGTGCCTTAAGGCCATATATCACAAGTCCACTGCTAACATCATACTTGGTGGTGAAAAAGCTGAAAATTTTTTCTCTGAGATCAGGAAAAGACAAGGATTCCCACTCTCACCACTTTTATTCAACAGAGTACTAGAATTCTGACCAGAGCAAGAAATTAGACAAGAAATTAGGCAAGAAAAAGAAATAAAAGGCTTCCAAATCAGTAAGAAAGAAGCAAAATTGTCTCTGTGTGCTAAACAACATGAAATTATATAGAGAAAACCCCAAAGACTATTAGAACTAAAAAATGGGAGTTAAGTTTCAGGATAAAAAATCAGTATATAAAAATCAGTTACATTTCTTTATATCAACAACAAATTACCTGAAAGAAATTAAGAAAATAACCTCATTTCAAAAAGAAAATAAAATACTAGGATTAAATTTAACCATGGAGTGAAAAAACCTGTACACTGAAAACTATAAGACATGGATGAAAGAAACTGTAGAAGACACAAGTAAATGGAAAGATATACTATGCTCATGGATTAGATTTTCTATTGTTAAAATGTCCATACTACCTAAAGCAATCTACAGATTCAATTCAATCAGTATCAAAGTTATAATCACATCTTTTTCACAGAAATAGAACAAGCAAATCTAAAATTTTTGTAGAATTGCAAAAAACTCTAAAGAGCTGAATCAGTCTTAAGAAAGAAAACCAAAGCTGGAAGCATCACACTTCTTAATATCTAGCTACATTACAAACCTATACTAATCAAGACAGTATGGTATTGGCATAAAAATGGAATATAGATCAAAGGAACAGAATAGAGAGCCCAGAAATAAAGCCATGAATATTTGGTCAATTAATTTGACAAGAGAGCCAAGAATAACCATATTGAATAAATGTTGTTGGAAAAACTAGACAGCCACTTGCAAATGAATGAAACTGGATCCCTATCTTACACCACACAGAAAAACCAATCAAAATGGATAAAAACCTAGAATGTAAGACCCAAAACTATAAAACCCTTATAAGACAGCACAGTGGCATATACTCCTTGACATTGGGTTTGGCAATGAATTTTTTTGAATTAATGCCCAAAGCAAAAGCAACAAAAGCATAAGTAAGTAAGTGGGACTACATCATTCTAAAAAGCTTATGAGCAGTAAAAGAAACCATTAACAAAAGGAAAAGGCAACTTATGGATGGGAGAAAATATTTGTAAACCACCTATCCAATAAGGGGTTAATATCCAAACTATACAAACAACTCATACAACTCAACAGCAAAGTAACAAATACATAATTAAAAACTGGGCAAAGGACCTGAGTGGACATTTTTCCAGAGAAGACATACAAATGGACAACAGGTACATGAAAAGGTGCTCTACATCACTAATTATTAGGGAAAGACAAATCAAAACCACAATGAAATACTAACTCACATCTATTAGGATGCCTATTATCAAAAAGACAAGAGATAACAAATGCTGGTGAGGATGTGGAGACAATGGAACTCATCTACACTAACGGTGAGTATGCAAATTCAAACAGCCACTATGGAAAACAGTATGACTGTTCCTCCAGAAACTAAAATGGAATTACCATATGATCCAGCAATCCCATTTCTGGGTATATATCCAAAAGAAATAAAATCACAATCTTGAAGAGATATCTGTTCTCCATGTTCATGACAGCATTATTCACAATAGAAAAGATATGGAAACAATGTAAGTGTCCTTCATCAGATGAATGAATGAAGAACCTTTACACACACACACACACACTGGAATATTTTTAAGCCATAAAATAGAAGGCTCAATCCTCACAACTGAAGTCAGGAAAGAATCTGCAACTCATTTTAATAGCAGTTTCATCTATTCATTCATTTGCTTATTTACTCATTCTTATCACTCTATAAAAGATTTGTTTTAATAGTATTCAAACTAAAGAAGTTACATTCCAGAAGTGGAATTTCATATAATGTCCAGTGTGGGGTATGGGAGTTGGAATAATGAAGGTACGCAAGGAGACTAGTTCATGGACTAGCAAATCTATTTGTGACATAGTGATATTCCAAGGTATAAATGAATTACTATTCTGACCAGTGAAGGGTGTGCCATGTACACTGGATGACATCCTGATTTCTTTAAAATTACATGTTCATACATGATCCAAGAGTTTTAGGAGTATGAAATTGCAAAATATATTTCTTTCCAAAATATATTTAGAAGATATATTTCTTTTATATATTTCATTATATTAATAGCAAATTATTGTAAATGTCAATAGCCACACACAGGAATCAAAGCAATTGAAAATACAGTCTCATACCTTCATCTTACAATGTGCAACTCTGGTAGATGACTCCAGTAGTAAAGTGTTTTAGAGGGTTTTGTCAATAAATTTGAGAGAAAAATAATTCCTTCTTACTAGACACTTAAAGCCTAGAAAGGAAAGGAAATAAAGGCATGTTTTATTGGGATAGGATTGAAGGGAGAAATAAGAATATTTTCATTTTGTTATAACCCTTTTCCTCAAATGAATTTATGAACAGATTTCCCTGCCCTTGTTAAGTTTAGAGTCAACATGATTCAGACTTTTATAATTGAGGATATCATGGTGCCTAAGATTACCACTAACATGATATTATCCTTAGCCAGGAAAGAAGCTATACATGCAGCAGGGATAAGAGATTGAGCTCACTGATTACTGACACCAGAACATGCCCTGGAAATTATGTGCTGATATCATTTGGCTTTATCATTATTTGACCCCTTTCTCATGAAAACAGAATGCTTAGGCATAACAATTGAGAAATGCATACACACATGCTTATGTAGGGGTGTGTATGTGTGTGTGTGTGTGTATCTATAATCAATATATTTATATATTTCTTTTATAGCTCTTTACAGTGCCTAATTTGGTGTTCATATAGTATACATGCAAATTGTTTCTTGAAAGATCCCATCGATGTAGGCACAATCCTTGTCCCAATGGCACCAAAAGCCTTAAATCATGATGGCTGAAAATGTCCAAAGCAAATTCATGTTAATTCATGGTCTTGACAAGCTCAGGTCAAAGAGCACAGCCTTTAGACCTGGGTTCAAATTTTGGTTCTACCACTTACTAATACTGTGGCCTTGGACAAATTACTGAAATCCACTGAATCTCAATGTTCATCTATTTAAATGCAGAGAATAATACCACTTCAATGTTGTCCTGAAGATTAACTAAGATAGCATGTACGAAACAACTGAAATGGTGTGTGTACTGGGGTAGACGTTGAACTGTTATTCTTTCCCTTTTCTGTATCCTTTCATGGAGATGACTAAATATGCATCCTAAGGCCTCATGGCCTTTATTCCTGATATGCTGTTGTAGATTTAGTGCAGTAGAGCATTTTGGGGCATAGGATCTGATTAAGAGTTAATTAATTGCATTTTTATACTCTTACTGTTAAAACCATGTTTTGATCTTGCATTGGCAGAGAAAAATTCCATTCATAATTTCCTGAAGTTATCATAAAGTCGATTCTTTAATTTTCTTTTAGCTTTATTGAGATATAATTAATAAATAAAATAGTAATGCATTTAGAGTGTACATCATGATAATTTGATATACACATACCTTGTGAAAGGATTCCCACCACTGGGTTAACGTATCCTTCACCTCATATATTTACCTTTGTTTTTTCTTTTTTCACAAGAACATGTAAGTTCCATTCTATTAGCAAATTTTAATTACAACACGGTGTAATTAAATATGGTCACTATGTTATACAGTAGCTCCTCAGAACTTAGTCATCTTATAATTATCTTTTTTTTCTTTGGCTTATTTGACTAGCTTAATGCCCTCTAGTTTCATCTGTGTAGTTGCAAATGGCAGGATGGATTTCCCTCCTTTTTTTAAAAAGAAAAAGAATCCAGTTTCTCAAAATAAAATAAGTCATACTGAAAACATTTTTAGGGGACATAGATTCACAGAAAGGGCAGTTTGAGAATTGTTTAAGAAACATCTGGCCAGTTACTAAATTTTTAAAAGCTGTGACTTAAATGACCATTTTATGCTATATGTGGTTACATTAAACATTAATTGTGGCAAATATATGTCACAGGAGGGAAGGGGTATCTTTTGGAAGGGAAAGCTTCAATGTTGGTGTCTTGGATTAGGACATCTATCCTTTGATAAACCCAATGTCTCCACCTAATTCTGTCCCTCCACTGAGTCTGCAAACTGCTTTGATGTTGTTTCTCTCTTGGGTGCAGTAGGGAATATGTTGAAGGGAAAGAGCACAAAATGGAGGAGTCTGTGTAGCATCACCTTCTTGAAATCTCATTTCAACTTCCTCTTCTTCCCTTCTCCCATATCTTTTATTAATATAGAATTTGTAAAAAGTCTCTCAGTCTCACTCTTTCTCCAACCCCCCACCCCCAGAAAAAAGGTCTTTGGGTTTAAAATTCATCTAAAAATGACCTTTCTGATCCAATGGCTTGTTGAATGTGGCAATGAGCACGTCTTAGTATCGTGGGCCACTGTGACACAGCACCCTAGACTGAATGGCTCACGGTTCTGGACGCTGAGATTTCCAAGATCAAGCTAAGCAGATTTGGTCCTTGGTGAGACCTACATCCTGGCATGTAGACTGCTCCCTCTCACATGTGGAAAGAAGGAGATGTTCTTTTAAGGGCATGAATCCCATTATGGAGGCTCCACTCCCAAGATACCTAAACCCAGTTACCCCCCAAAGGCCCCATTTCCTAATCACAGCAGAGGTTAGGGTTTCAATATATTAATTTTTTGAGGAACACAGTCATTTAGTGCATACCAGAACACAAGTCCTAAATTCTCTTGGTCATTAGAATTAGTAATTTCCTGAGAAATATGTCTCATTTCATATTACTTTTGCTATTATTAACAGGACTATGTTTCCCAAGTGTTGAATTATATGGATTTCTTCCTTTCTTGTTCTACTCTCAGCATCCAATAGGTAGTTTGGGTACCTACAGAATGATACTGTGCTGTGGATTTTGTTTTTATTTCATTTTTTTCTTCTTTATTTTTTCTTTTTTTCCTCTTTATTTCTTCTTTTGAAAAATCTCTCCCCATTTTGCTTTTTCCTTGTCCATTTTTTCTTTCATTCAATCTGCTTTCCATATGGAACAATTGTCAATCTTGAACAGATAGTGTCACCAAAAGATAGTAAGTCATGGACATGGATTTATTATACAAGAATCTATTTCAAATTGTCTTTGAATCTGCTTGCAGTTTAAGGATATGTTTTTAAATCTTAAATAGTTTTTAGAAGTTATCAGTTCAACACATTCTCTTTGTATAGATGAGGATACTGAGACTCAGAGAAATAAACTTTCAACTTATCATGTACCAGGATTAGAACTCAGTTCTCATGGTTCCAGGGCAATATTCTGTGCTTAGTTGTTATTACAGTATTTTTGTTTCTCCAAAACTTTTTTTTCCTTCCAGAATTGGCTTCCACTTCCATTAGGAAGCATTGAATTAAGTCTGAGGTTTAGGTGCAGTCCTGTTTGGGTAGATCAAGTTGGACTACATTAGTTATGAAAATTAGCACTTGTGTGTGCCTTAAGCTTAAAATAAGTCAGGACTAATGGAAATCATCCAATGGACCTAAAAGCAACTTAGCATCCCTTTCTGTTTTTGCTTTGGTTTTTTAAAAAAAAAATCTGTACATGTGGGTAGTTCTGAATGGACCTAAAATAGGCAAGTGCTTATATTTTCTAGAGCTTATTCTAAATATCAAACATCTAATAAAATACAATCCATCTTGTTTTACATTGGGTCGGGTATGGGACACACACACATTTCTATTTATGTAGATAAGGGTGTGTGTATGTGTGTATATTATATACAATAGCATGTAATATTTTCTATACATGTATAGTTTATGATACTAAATACACACACACTCACACACTAATATATATTTTTAAGATCTTGGGCTATGTTTGAACCAACTTGACTCTGACCCTATAGAATACAGAAGAAATAAAAGGTAGAGGAGATAAGTGGTTATGCAAATTCATGTAGCAAAATTAAATATGGTGGGCCAATTAAGAGTATACAGGAATTAACCTGGACTAGGAGTAGGTTTCAGTCCCATCCTCTCTCTTACCCTCAATCCAAATTAGCTCCTCATCTTTGATTAGAACTGCACAATTGATTAATTTTGTGACAATGGAAGTGGGGACTTTTCAGCAAAAATCTAAAAATCCAAAAAAGCATTGCTAAAATTAAATGCTTAAGAAATTTTGATATAGCAATGGTTTAGGATCTGATAGGTTTGGTGACTGTTACAGAACGCTTATGCATACTGATAACTTTCCAGTGGTAGGAGGTGAGTATAGAAATTGTTGAATTCATTGTTTTTTTCTTTCATTTATTACTGACCTCATTTTCCCCCATGCCCCTCTTGCTTACTGCACCCTGGATAACTTGGCTTTCCTACTGCTGCCTGTTCCCTTGTCTGGGACCCTCCTCTCCCAAAGGTCACATGGATTACAGTCTCATTTTCTTCAGGTGTGTGCCCAAGAGTGATTTCCTCAGAGAAGCCTTTGTTGGCCGAACTCTCTACAGGAGGACCCCGACACTCTAATTCTTTCCTGTGCTTTATGTTTTTTCATAGTAGTTTTCATTAACAAGTTTTAATATATGGCTTTGTTCATTTGTGTTCCTCTGTCTTTCCAGTAAACTGTAATTCCATGAGAATGAGCTTTGTTTTGTTCTCTGCTTCTCTTCAGGGCCCAGAACAGTGCCTGTATTGAGTGCTCCAAAGGCCATTTTAAACCAGATGAATGATTTCATGCACTCATATTATCCATTTCACCTTCATAGGGCACCTGCCGCCTGTGGAGACGTGGGCCTTTGAAGGAATGCTGGTTTTAATGCTACATTACCATTCTTTTTCCAAAACTTCTTTTTCTTTCAAAGAAGTTGAATCTGAAGAATTTTATAACTTTGGATTCAGTTTTTTACTATCAAATTAAAGCTAAAAATGCTGCCAGGAAGGAGGGAAAGCCAGATTGGAGGGGGAGGAGGCGAGAGGTAGAAGAAGGGGAAGCAGAGAGTTGGGGGAGGAGATAGCTGAAAGATCCAGGAAACCTGAGGAGAGGCAACAAAAACCAATTAAAGTTAATGAACTACAGCTAAGCTTTTTATTTTAGTTGTTGTTTTTTTTTTTCCCCTCCACAGCATACCAGCCTCAACTTGGAACTATTTTTCTTGGAGAGACACTTGCAAAAAGTAGATAATTTCCTCCCTACCCCCATGCTCAGAAAAAAAAATATGACACTCTAATCAACAAAATCGTGAGGGTATGTTTTGTGCAGCTATCTAGTGGCTCTGTCACTTGGCCTTCAGCCTTGGTCCTACCTCCCACTAAATTCTGGCAAAATCCCAGAATGTCACAAATCTTGTTCTCCTCTGTCTTCACAGAAGCGGAGAGAAAGTCAGCCCTACTGAGTAGTTATCTAGAGACAGGAGGCGGAGGTCCAATTGTAGTATCTAATATTAGAAATAGAGACGCCTCCAATGGTTTTTGGCAGACTGAGCCTCGAAAGAGTGGCTCTGGCTCTCCCACTCAAACGTCTTAAATAGTTTACATATCTGTTTGATTAATTTGGCTGGAAACATGATTGCAGTTAATGTATTAGGTATAAAAGTTTAGAGAAAGATTCTTATTTCAGTTACACCCATTCTCTAGAATAACTTATTCTCTCAAGCCAGCTATGTTTAAATGATGAGTGTGAATAATAATGAAACATTGTCATATTTATTGATGTGATGATATTGATATTATTGACATGATAATGGCTCATATGCTGTTATTCTTTATTACCCACAACCTCCCCCAATTTAAATATGAATGAAATGCATTTCACTGTCATTTTCTATTCATTCAACATTTTGGTCAAATCACACATTCAAATGTATTATTCCATTCTAAAATGCAAAAGGTAGTGTAAACTGATCTAAATCACTATAGTAACGCATATTTAAAATCTGAGCTCCCAGTACTCAGGTTCCCCTTTGAGGTATGCTTTCAAGTACCATGCTTTTCAAGATCATCTCTTCCTTGACCTGTTGCCTTCACTTCACATTTGAAGTCGATATTTCTGTCTATTTATTTCCCAACTTCCATTTCATTCTATTCATTCTTTTTTTGGCACCCTAGATAATATATATGTGTCTTCTTTCATAGAATTTAAGAATCACAGAAGTAAGAGTGGCTTTCATGAGTATGTGGCTGATGCTAACTTATCTATGTCACCCCAATTCCTTCTCTTCTGTGCTTGAAAATCTTGGGGTGCTTACTGTTGCTTGAGGCAGCCCATCTTTTGTTGGTAAATCCTACTGAGTAGAAAGATAATCTTTGTATTGACTAAAAACATATATATTGGAACTCTTATTCATTTTAGCCCAACAATTTGCTAATTTAGTGGTTCATGCATTCATTCACTCACTCATTCATACATGCACTCAATAATTATTTAATTATTTGCTAAGATTCTACATGCATAGTATAGTGTTCTATACTAGCTCAGAGCCCTACAGCACCATATTAGTCTGACACCATCTCTCTTTTTTTTACAATTGCAAAGGCAAAAAGTCTACATTTGTAAATATAGATATCTTCACTTCTACTTTTGCTGACACAATATAATTTTAAACTCTTATCTTTCTGGTTACTATCTTCCTGAAAAAACTTTGTACGTCAATATCCCTCTTAAAATGTGCAAATATGAGTGGATTTTTTTACATTTAAAAACCAGTGAAACTGATACCTCCCATACTTGAACAACATACCTTTCTCTATATTACTTTTTTCTTAATATGTGTCAGTGTTATTACTTACTGTATTTCAGTAAAAAATTTATTTTTTGTAATATTTACATTATCTAAAAATTCAGATTGTGATATTGAGATGAAGTACAATTAGGTCAGGAGTTCTCCATCTTGTGCTTAGATATGTGTGTGTGTGTCTGTGTGTGTGAGAGAGATAGGGTTAGTTCAACTTTCTCTTTTACATTTTTCCATATTAAAGTTTATCTCGTCAAAGAACTATTCTCTTTACGCATATGAAGAGTATTTGCAAATAATGTAAACAAGATGAATGTCTACATACTGACAGAAGAAAAGATATGGCAGACAACTCACAAAAATAAATTAAGATGTGTAATAAACAAAAATACAGTCTCCAACTTACAATAAAAGTGTAAATAGAAACTTTAATGAAATATATCTTTTAAGCCATCAAATTGCCAGATGTTAGCAAATTTAAATTTTTCAGTTTTCTATTGTTTTCAAATTTTAATTCAATATTCATTGTAAAGATACAAGCATTCATTTATTACTTGTTTAGGTATAAATACATATTATAACTTTTTCAAAAGCCAATTGGAAAATATAGAAGAAAAGTTGAACATTAATAATGTTTCCTGGATCCTATTATAAGGAAATAAATGAGAAATGGGATTAATGATTTGTGCACAAAATTGTTCCATGTTTTTCATGACAACAAAATTTGAAATTAGACATCCAACAATAGGAAAATGGTTAAATGACTCATGACTCATAACACCACTAATGAAACATTACACAGTTGTTTACTACCATTTAAAAAAATATTTAGTGACATAAAGCTTTCACTCTAATTTAAGTGAAGAAAATAAAGTATTCAATTATATTTGGACTAACTTTTATGAGTTCAAGAGCATTTGTCTATTTTATTTAAAGCTGACTGTCCCCAGTGCCTAGAATAGTGCTAGGCACTGGCAGGTATGCTGTACATATTTGTTAAATGAAGTAATGAATGAATATGCAATATGTGTCCACTTAAAAATACACACATACACAATTTTCTAAGAAAAACTATCAAAATCCTAACAACATCAATGTCTCTGTGTTGGGTATTACAATACATTTTATTTTAATATTTTTAGTACTTTCCAAATTTTCTATTTTTTATAATAAGACAAAACTTAATGAACCTTTAACTTTGTTATCTTCAACTAATAATTCTGATTTGTGGAAGGACTCTCCATTTCTGCCTTTGTACCTTGACTCTGAAGCCATGCCCAATAAATTTGGTATATTTACCTTCCAGGCACATACTTTCGGAACAGGATGGAATCCTTTACGGTGCAAGATCATTCTCTTCAGGGTGAACACGCTTCGGAAAAACTATCTGAATGATTTGAAATCCACCTTCTATCAACTGTATTTGAATTGGGGATCAACCCATGCCCTTCTTGATTTGTTGTTAAATGTTGCCAGTGGCTTCTCAGTAGCAAAGTACATCCTTACCTGCATCCTGAACTAAATGTCCACTAATCTTCTCAGAAAAAGAAATGGCTTGGTTTGATCTTGGTGATCCTTGCAGTGATTGTCTGTTTTTCTTAAGTTCTCATCACCCAAATATTTGAAAATCAGTTCCAGAATTTTGTCTGTACAACATCAAACAACTTTCTCTTTTCTCTATGATCTACATTTTTGAAAATGAATAAAACATCTGCTTATCTCCTGAGTAGCACCTGGGTACCTCTCTCTGACACTGTGGTCTCTGAAATCATCAAGGATAGATTAACTTTGACATCTGCAATTGTTGACAAAGTTGCTTTTCTCAGATAACTTTAGAGATGACTTTCAGTTTGCTATGATGTTGTTCTTTTAGATTAGATGTTTAAATATATATGAAAGAGCAAGTGCTTTCTTACTATGTCTTTGCATTTTTCTTTTTCTAATTAAAAAATTTTGTATTTCCCAATAGAAAATCATTTTCCTTGATAGAGAGGATTAAGAACCTTTATTTTTGCTTTCCTGTGGAAACTGACAACACCTTTATCTCCTGAGATTATTTTTTAACCTCCCAACTGAATTTTCTGTGTTGTTTCCTACATTTCCACCAAACTGGAGGAATATGTTTTCTTTTAACTTTCTGTTTTAAAATAATTTAAGAATTGCAGAAATGTTGAAAAACAGTACAAATATTTAACTTTAATCTAGCATCCCTAGTGGTAATCTTCTGCCATTCCCTTAAATGAATAGAGGTATGCTGCCACTTTACATCATCTAAATGTTTCCCTGTGTATTTCTAAAAAAAAAAAAAAAAAGAATATTTTTATACAAACAGAATAGTAATGTAAATCAGGAAATTGTCACCGATGCTAAATGGAGTTCAGGACACAGTACTACAAAATACGGCACCTTGCATATTGACTATCTTGAGCTGAAGGAGTTTGAGAAAATGGTGGGAGCAGGAATGTCACTGCGGCTTTCTCCTACTTTTACCTTCTTCCTGAAAAGGAGATAAATCTTTCTTGTGAAAAGTACCCTCCCTTTACCAGGAGGAGGAAAGATATTCTTACCACCAGAGACAGGGAATTAACAAATCTTACTAAACTATTGTTTGTCTTCCTCACTACTTCTTCACCATATCCCTAACCCAAAACCCTTTTGTCTTGTCAAATCAATTCAAATCAACAACAAATTGATTGTTCCTTTGTCTAAAATGTATAAAAGCCTCCAGCTCTGATCACTTCTAACATTCTCGTTCTCTTGTGAAGGCTCCCAAGTACATGTAAAAACTTAATAAAATTAATAAGATTTCCTCCTGCTAATCTTTGTCAGTTTTATTTTCACACCCAACCAAGGACTCTATGAGGGTCAAGAAAAACTCTTTCCTACCCTGCAATGCAGTACAATATTATTATAGTAAAAGGTATATGTAATAAGTAATAGTAAAGAACTTTTTCAAATGTTGCCAGGTTTTATAGTAATGTCTTCTTTTACATATACATATACATATACATATACATATACATATACATATACATATACATATACATATACATATATATTTTTTTGCCTGGTCCTGGACCACATGTTACATTTAAGCTGTCAGATCTCTTTAGTCTCCTTTAGTCTGGAAGGTTTTCTAATCTTTCTTTGTTTTTCATGACCTTGACGTTTTTGAAGACTACATGCTAGCTATTTTGTAGCATATCTCTCAATTTTAGCATTTCTGATATTTCTTCATGATTAGATTCAAGTTATGCATTTTTAGCAAGAATACCACAGAAGTGATGTTGTGTCCTCAGGAGTACATGACGTCCACTTGTGCCATTACTGGTGAATTAACTTTGAACATTTGGTTAAGGTGGTGTCTGCCAGGTTTCTCCCATAAAATTACTATTTCTCCCTTCATAATTCATAAATATCTTGTGAAGAGATACTTTGAGACTTTCTAAATATCCTGTCTCATAAAATACTCACCCTCTAGTTTTAGTAGCCATTGATGAAATGTGCCTGAATCAAGTATTACAGTGATTATTCCCACACAGTGAAATTTTAATTCCATAATTGTTTCTACACTCATTACTGTTTTATTTCTGTAAGGATGAGGTTTTCCTTTTTCCCTTTCAGTTATGTATTTACTTACTTACATTAGAATGGCCTGATGGATTCTTATATTCATTTAATTCAATGAGTTATAAGCTATCACTATCATTATTTATTTTGATGTACAGTTTGTCCCAGTTTGGCCAATAGGAAGCCATTCAAATTATTGTTTTGGTATTTTGATATGTCCTCATTTTGGGAGCAGAGGGAACAAGTTCTTTCTGGACAAAAGATATTCTAAGAACATTTTGTATTTTCTCAGCTCCAACCTTGGCACCAGCCAATTTTCCAAATGATCTGTTTTCTTTTAGTATAGAACATTGTTTAGAAACCAAGGTAAAGGTGCTATGTGTGTTCATTGCTACTGGATTATTGTTGCTTCCAGGTTGTTTCAAAAGACACACATACCACACACATACACACATATATACATATGTACACACAGCTGTATATTTTTCATTTTATCTATCATGTATCTATATCTATCTATCTATCATCTATCTATCTATCTATCTATCTATCTATCTATCTATCTATCTATCTATCTATCATCTATCATCATCTATCATCTGTCATCTATTTATCATCTATTCATGTTGAAACCTCCACTTGAAATCAACATTAGAGTTCCTTCCTTTCCATAGCTGTAACTGTCTCTTCAGACGCTGAAAATTCTGGTTGGCTGTATTTTGGTATGTCAGAGAAAGCTTTTCTGCTTAAAAATGCCTGGAAAAGGTTTTTGTTTACCAATTAAATCATTGAGAACAGGGCAAAATAAAGTTGCAGTAGTACATGGTAAACAGTTATGGATAATACTGAACTTATATACTGTGCATTTTCCACGTTCTTTTACTTTATTGTCCCCTTCATTCTTTGCTATACTCTTCACCCATCAGATAGATGGACAGATGATAGATAGGTAGACAAATAGATAACATGGAGTTTTTAAGCATCCATACACTTGTACTATTTTCAAGGTTATCTTCAGATGGTGTTCTTTACCACTGATGGTCTCTGTCTTGTTGAATAGCTAGCTAGTATGAGTGTTTGAATTGAATATGCTGTGAAGTCAGCAGTGATGTACACAAGCAGGCCAGTGGAAGTTTTTTAGGTCAGCCCAAGTAGTAAGGGGAGACATGTCTGTAAAAAATTTAAGAACAATAATAAAATGAAATAAAGTCAGTGTGACATTATATTATAACCATGCTTCAGCAAATGTAAACATTTTTATTGATAAAATATTCTTCCCTGGAACATCTGCAACAGTTTGAAACATGTCTTTCCCAGCTTTTTGCTTTATTCTTTCTGTAGATATCAAACATTCTCACAGATTCTGTGATGTATTAGTTTTACTGAAAAACACCATTTATGCCCATGTCTTGAATAGTGTCAGTCCGAGTTGAACATGTCAACTTTGTCAACATCCTTAAATTTTTCTTTCAAAATTATGAAGAGTCCATTAAAAGAGATTGAGTCATAATAGAAACCACTTTAGAATAAGGGACTGTGATTAGTAAAGTTTTGGAAGAAATACACTCAGCTAATCGTCAGAAGCAGGTCCAAGTTATATCTATCTATCTATCTTCCTGATAGGAAACAAAAATTCCAGGAAGAAGATTTCTTATTTCATATGTTGAACATTGGAGAATAAATATTCAAACATGATTGAATGAATTCCCACAAATGTAAGCTTTTTTCTTCTTTATGCTTTTATGAAAATAGAATTCTCTGAGGCCATCTGGGCTCCTTAACTATTTTTTGCAATAGAAGCAAAAATGAATGATTGTTCTGTTTATTGATAAGAACTTAACTAGGCTTTGGTAGTTAAGAATTTATTTAATTTGATTTTGTTCTGAGATAGAACTTAATTTGAGTATCTATAATGGATGTGTACAGTGTAAACTAAGATTTTTAACATTTTTTTAATGCTACTTAGTTAAAAATTTTTAAAGAGTTCACAACATCATTTGGATGCCAATGGGTATATGTTAAGCAATTTTTACTAATTCTAATCAACCTTCTTTACTTGGTAGCAGTATACATGTTTTACTACTTGATGTTCAGGATTCTAATATAATTCTCCTATTAGCTAGCTTTGTGTTGTTGAGGAATTCACTTAACCTCTCTCAAACTCAATTTAATCTTATAAAATAAAAACACGAGTGCCTCCCAGTCCATTTCATAATGGAAGAATCAAGTGAGATGAATGCATTTGAAAGTGCTTTGTAATTTGCAAAGCACCTTAAAAATTTAAGTACTATTTTTATTGCACATGCAAAATATTTTGTGGATCTGTCTATATTTAAATTCACTACATCCTATAAATAATTATCTAGAACAGTGTTTCTCAAACTTGACCGTACAACGGAATTACCTGGAGGGCTTGTTAAAACAGTTTCCTGGGCTTCCTCCCAGGGTTTCTGTTTCAACAGATGTGGGGTGGAGCCTGAGAATTTGCATTTCCAACAGGTTCCCAGGAGATGTTGCCATTGCTGGTCTAGGAACCACACTTTAAGAACCACTAATGTATAATTCCGGAGTGTGTTTTCCCATATGTAACAGGGACCTAGCAAATAATATCATTAAAAATTTGAAAGTAAATGACGTTTTCTCTACCTAGGTACTTCTGTTATGCTTTTCTCCTCAGTTTCATCTCCATTTCTGGTAAAGAAATAGTTCTGTTGAGTAATATAGCCTGACTAATAGCCCCTCAGAAGTGTTAATAATTTAGGATAATCTGCAGCATGTTTTATGCTACAGCTTGTTAGTTCTGATCATTAAACTGTTCTCAGTTGAGCAGATTCCATGGATGAGTGTGTTTGTCCCAATGGCTACTGCCATCTTAACGCAGAAGTGAGTCTGTACATACGTGCTTTACTTCCTTTGTGTCTATGTGAATTTTAAGTTAGAAGAAAAGTCATAAAGATTCAGTATTTTCCTAAAACTCAAATAGTCTGTGAAACAGGTGCTTCAAATCACAGCAGAGGAGAGAGCAGAACTTTGTTTCTCAGATTTCTTACTCAAGTGTAGTTTTCTACTCATGTACAAGGAACATATATGTTGTGAATTAAGTTACTTTCCGAATATCTTGCCTTTTTACACTTTGGAGAGGCCATATGCATCTTAATAAATCTCTGGGAAGATTATGGTAAACCTCTCTGAAAATAGATTTATGACTGCAATAGAAATTATTAAAAAGGAAAAATTTGATGACTGAGGAAAATGATATATATATACCTGAGGCTATGCAAGGAAGAATAGTAGACTCTAGATTGTGTGTTTCATTGACCTGAAAATTAATGTAAGTGTATTGTGTGTATTTTCCATATAGTGTTCCTAAATGTATTGAGAACAAAATGACTTGGATAGCGATTTTTGCTTTAAGTTTTCTATTTAAAAGCTAGATTCTAAGACCAAGGTTTTAAGAAGTTGGCTAAATTGGATGATTTCTTTTTTCCTCTCTGTATGTATTGTTTTACCAGGGACAGATTCCTTCTTAAATTAGACTAGGTCTTTCCATACAGAGTCTTCAGGAAGTATAGTTGGACCAAATGACAAGAAATATCAGCCAGAGTGTTTATGCATGTTGAAATGTATGGCTAAAACAAAAATACATTTTGGCTATTTTTATGGCTCTGAAGCAAAATATCCCTTCCGGTTCTGTACCCTTAGCATGAATCATCAAACGGAGTGGAAAAGGTAATGGTGGGAAATGTAACTATGTTCACAGAGCAGGTGATTGTCCCTGAAGGGTGTGCCAAGGTTTTCTGGCACTGCCAGGTGCATGACTACCTCACAGAAATGTTATGTAAAACACCTGGAAGATAAAAAGCAAATTTTCAAAGATTGGAAGAATTCGAAGTGATTTTGACTTCATTTCAGTGATTATATTTCATAGACAAAAGGCCTACGTGATTGTAGCTTAGGCAATGCAAAGGCTGAGCTTTGTTTTTTGAGAAACCTCAGACTACAGAGATTGAAAGCATTTTAAAAACGGTTTAACAAAGATAAATTACCAGATTCTAAAGAGTATCTGTAAGTATACTACTTTCATCTAAGGAGCAGTTGCTATACTGTAGCAATACATCGCCATTTGAATTGTAAAATGACAAAATGCATTCTTTGAAAAAGATCTTTCTCCCCTCCTCCACTTTATGAAGTAAAAACTTAGTTGTTGTATCTCCAAACCTATAATATCTCTAGATTTCTCTTGCTGATAAAACTACCCCTTATTCCAAAACACTCAACTTAGTGAAAGTCTGCAAGTGAAAATCAAGAAATATATTGAAACTCGGGAGAATGAGCCACACTGAGAATACCAGGCAGATTCACACAAAAGGTACACACCAAAGAATTCCTGCAGAGTCACAGGAGGAGGATCTGGCCTGGGGCTCAGGTTAGAAGTAAAAAATGAAACAGAAAAACAAATATCATCTGCTGTGTGATAATGAAGAAAGAAGTTATGTAATGGCAGCTGAAGACTGTTTTTATTGTTCTCGCTTAGATATTGGGTCCAAGATTCCCAATCTGTTCTTGAATATTTTTCAAGATCAGGTAATTGCTAGGACTCGTGACCCTCTCTGTTTACAGAGTGGCAGGATCCAACAGACGTCAGTCTCTCCCAGTAGATTCTTGTTTGCACAGAAAACTCTTGACTCGAAGTTGAGTTTTACTCTATTTCTTTACATGACTTTGTAAAACATTTGTAGTATCTGTATGCACTTATCTGGTACCTAAATATCTTTGGATTTTCTTTTCCACAAAGAAATGATTCCCTTCTGTATGTGTGATTAGATATTACATCTTATGACATATCATTTGAAATCTCACAGTTTGAGCATATGTCTGCTATTCCTCTTCTTGGAGCCTCTTTTCCAAGTAATTCCTTTTTTTAGTTTGGATTAAATATATTATTGCCTGGTTTACAAACTAAAAGACTTGGAAAGGCATCTTGATTACTACATAAAGATGGATAAAGGTCAATGTTCGTACATTTTTATTCAGTTTTTGATGATAAATGTCAAAGGCCCATTTTTTTACTTCTCTCTGAACTAACGATGACGGCCATCAACTTTCTGTACTTAGAATTAACCTTTAAGGCAATTTGTTAGGGGAATCAGGGCTACCCACTACTGAGGCTCTATGGATTAAACCATAACCAAATTGGTTTAGGGCTTTAAATTCAATTACTTGATTGGTAAAATTTTGGTTCATGACTACTTATATTTATAATTTACTAGATGCTTGTGAAAAACAAAGAAAGTTCAAAAGTTGGCATTTAAGTACTCCAGCTTTCAGTAGCCTCAAATTTTGCCATTGGGTCATTAATATTCTAAACATCTATTACATCAAATGTAAATGGGCTTCATTATGTCTATTCTGAATTGACTCTGTAATTTCTAGTTCTATTTTTCTGTCTGCATTAAATTGGGTTTATATATACACCTCTGTTCTTCCTCACACTTAAATTAAATTCCCTAATTACAAAATTTAAAATTAGGCCTGTCTTATTTTTTATTTTAAATGTCAGATTCTTGGGAAGACATTGGACTAATGGGCCTGTTAGTAATCACTCAATCAATCAATACAAGTTTCCCCCTGTTTTTATTTTGTCAGTTTAGTTCAGAATATTAGAACTTCTCCTTCTTTGAGGTTTGGTGGCTGTTGCAGTGCATTCAATATGATCTGTGCTTCTTGTGGCATTTGAAAGGGACCACCGAGTGGCAATTAGATGACACTCCCTCAACTGTAGTCAGAATGGATTAGGTGTTCATGGATTACCGTGCTCCTGGTAATGATTCTCAGAGGGCGGGGCTCATGGTGTGAGTTTTTTCTCAGATCCTGCCAATCATTGTCAGGAGCTTTTAAATAGAAACACTTTTCAACACTTCAGAAGCTCCTGAAAAAGACTTGCACATTTTTCTTTTGTTGTCTCTTCAGGTTTCTCGCTGCTAAGGACTAGTGCAAAGATGTATAAATGGAACAGTTCCACTAAGAGAAGGATCTGAGATTTGAAAAATCTCTTGCCCCATGACAATTTTTCTCTCATTTTGTGATTGAGTTGGGACAGAAAATACAAGATAGAGGAGCAGAGGATCTCTTTCAGCTAATACAGTTGAACCTTCCGAGAGCCATTGATTCCTTAAGACCACTTCCCTGACAGTCTTATGATTTGAGATCCAGAAACTCAAACACTTTGGAAAAAGGGAATTTGGACCTGCTGAGACTGAATATGAATATCTTAAATTCTTAAGAACAGATCATGCCTGTCACCATAATTTGGGGAAATGAAAAGAAAATGAATTCTGGAATAAGTACCCATATTTTAGATTTTGCAAGGAACTGAGGCTATCATATCAATATCTAAGAGAAAAGGGGTAACTAAGCCTAGTTTAAAGGAACTTTCTGGTTTAGCACTGAAAGTCCCCTGTTCTGGGAGACCCCTCAGTCCAGGGCAAAACAGAACAGCTGGTCACCCAAGAATGTGAGAATACTAGAGACAATTTTCATTCTTTCTTTCATTGGGCTTCCTTTTTGAATAAAGTGTTCAGATATGTGCATTAAGCATTTCACTATCATACATTTATGAGTACAGACATGCATATTACATTTCCCCTTCATCCAATTGATTTTTAAAAATGGGTTGGTAGATATATCAAGGGAGAGGAGAGGAAGCACATAATATTCAAAACCATGGACTCCAACAGCCATTTTCATGGATGAAATGGAATAATTCCCACTCAGAGATTTTTAGAATGTAGGTCAAGGCATACTTAAAATAGAGGATCACTGATATTTCCAGACTCATGCTTAGACACACAGTTATTTCCTTAAAATCAGTCTTCTATTATCAGACACGCTAGCAGGCAATGGCAGGTGTGAATTTGTCTTGAGGAATCCATAGAGTGAATGAACTACCTTGAGAGTTCATTTTATATGTCTATCGACATGGATGATATGTAGCTATGTTTATGAAAGTTGGCATATAGGCAGAAACCAAGATGGGAATTTGAATCTCTCTGGAATTTTGCTTAAGATCAATTTAATAAAATATTTATGAAGGTACATTTTCTGTGGAGCTCCTGATTGGGTTGAATTGAGTTGATGCAATGCACTGTTATATAAATTCCAGAGGAACTGAGCGATCAATATTGAGGAAGTTCTGGAGCACTGATATTCAGCATCCAAACAGCTAGGACTTAAAAGTAAAACTTGCTTTACATAAGGTGGTGTCTTATGTAATGCTGTCAGCAAAGGAATAGTGGGGCTGTGGTAAGTCTACAAGTCACATGAATTATGGTTGTCCATAAAGGAGGATACTTTTCAAATACCTATGATGAAGGTGGAGAAGGAAATGGAGAGAGTTAAGGAAGAAAGATTCTTTAGTACAGAAGACTGATTATGCTATTTCCATACACCAGTTCATTCCATCTGTTTAATTTTTATTTTCACTAGTCTTTGCCATCAAATAACATAAGTTTGTAGTAACTCAAATAAGGCAAAGGAATAGCTACAACAACAAAAAAGATTTTAACCAGTGCTCTGACAAAAAAATCAAAATTTGATTATTGCTATGAAAGAGGGTCTACTACCATTTGGTGGGCTTAGGAAAGATTTTGCTGAAGAAATATCTAATGAAATAGATCTTGAAGGGTGGGTAAACTTATCAGTGGGAAGATTGGGAGAATATTTTGGCCAAAGGGGATGGTAAAGCAAGAGCCCCGATTTGAGCCCAAGGCAGGATGAGCAATCCAATATTCAGAAATGTAGGATAAAATAGGAGAGAAACAAGGCACAAAATTAGAAAGTTTATAGTGAGGAAGATTTTAAGTGACAGAATGAAGATGTGGTACAGTAGGCAATGGGGGAAATATGATAGATTTTAAGTAACAAAATTACATAATTGGTATATTGATTTAAAAGAAAAATCTGGTAAACTTTTGAGGAATGTATTGAATAAGGAAAGAGTGTATGGAGGGAGATTAGTTCAGTAGCTCTTAAGAAATCACTGATGAAGGGCTGATTGAAAATGAAGATAGTGAGAATGAAGAAAAAGGATTAGAGGGTCCAAGTGATGAACTTGACTCCACCCTGTGGTTTGTAGGGTGGAGGGAGAATAATTAAAAGATAATTCTGAATTTTGCACATTGGGTAATTAGGGGGATTGCTGATTTATGTGAGTAGAAATGTTAGTAGAAAGAATAGGCTTTTAGAGAGAGATAGGTGTTAAGCATATTGGATTTGAAAGGACAGTGGGGTGGCCATGGGTAGCTATCCTAGAAGCAGCTGAGGAGTTTACTGTGGAATGTTTTTCTGAACAGAGACTAATTCAGGACAATAATAAAATAATTTTTGTAAGTGAATATATATACACACAAATGCATATATGAAAATATATTTGCAACTAAATTGTACTTAAGCATTTTTTTTTTTTTGCTATTTATCATTGCTGGAGGGTTTTTGTTTGTTTCTTTTGTTTTCATTACATAAATAAGACCATATATTGTGTGGATGATGAGAAGTGGTATTGTAAAAGGACAAGGTAATATGGAAAATTTGAAAGTTTAAAGTCAATTTGGCATGAATGTTTGGCTTTAATCCAAAACTCAGAATATCAGCCCCATTAGAAGAGACCAAGATGCTGGGTAAAGACCGAAGGGACAGAGCCATTAAGGCTGCTGGCTGGGGAAAGAAGACTCCTTGTTGATTGCAGGGAATGTGACAGCGTGGTCAGAGATGGGAGGAGCTGTGGATTCAAAATACTGTATAAAAGACGTAGTGCTCTTTTCCAACACCAATGAATATATTATTATCAAGCTGGAACATACATGGTCATTACTTTTCAGAGAGGGAAATAAGTGTGTGTGTTGGGGGGAGGTCTCCTGAAATCTTTACTCCAGGGTCTGTTTCTCTTTCATGTCTTTGTAATATACTATCTAATGAATTCTAAATGAAACTCTAAGTATATCCACCAGCCCTCAGCTCTGTGTGTAGCTGCACCCTTTAGCAGTGGCATGTTTTCTAGTTGTCAGTGGTTGCGCTGATGGTGGAACTCTTGACTCGAGAACTGTATTAGGAAGGATAGGTCAGTCCATGCTGCAGTAACAAATATACACTGTAATTTTAGTGGCTTAACACAACAAAGCCTGGGAAGGGCAGCAGAAGTTCTTTCCCAAGCAGTGACTGAAAGATCCAGGATCACCCCATTTTGTGCCTCTGCCATGTCAACACACGCTTCCAAGGGGATCATCAAAGGAAAGAGAGAAATTTAGAGGAGGCACTGTGCTCTAAAGTGCCTCAACTTTAAAGTAATTCATTTCACTTCTACTTACAGTCGTTGGAGGCCAGATTTAGTCATATAGTTTACTATAACTGTACTGGAGGCTGGAAATGTAGGCGACCAAATGGGTATTTGATAAGTAAGTGATAAACCCATGATCCGACCTTCTAGTCACTGAGCGTTCCCTTGCTCCTTTTGTTCCATGCATAAACTCGACCTCTCCCCATGGAGATGATCTAAAATTCATTCGGTCACTGAATCCAACTCAAAGTTCAGAAATTCTGATCTCATGATAGCCTCTGAATTAGATCTAATTGTGTCTTCACTTTTTCCAGAGTCCCAGAACTTTAAAAATAAAGTGTATATGCCCACCACTCCAAGCATAACAATGGAATACTCTAATTAGGAAAAGAGGATTGGAAACAGTCCATAGTCTTTGGTTCACAGCAAAACTGAAACTCACTACAAAGATAAAGTGAAGGTCCCTATCTTGAGGGAGTGGAGGGTGACTAGTATGGGTGTGAGTTTCCTTAATCAGGTCATGATTCTATTCTGTTCTATTCCTTTGTCTATTGTTCTCAATGGTCCCCTGTGAAGTGGGTGCTGAGGAATGTGCTTTCTTTAACTTTAACACCTTTTTCTCTGCACATTTCCTGCTCTTGGAAGGCTGGGAGCCAAAGAGTTGTTTTAAATTTTGAGCAGAGAGATGATTTTTCAACAAATGATGTGATTTCTTTGGCGATGCAGTTGTTCTACAAACTTAATAGGTTTCAAATCTATTTGTTTCCAGTAAGTTTCATGTTCCAGAAGCTCACTCCACATTCTTTTTTGTAGACAGTGTCCTTTCATCTGCTATATGTTCTTGCTCCTAATACTGTTTTCTCTCTCAGTTTTATAGAGCCTACCTGAGGCTACTCAGCTTGAATTAAAAGGCCATTATCTTTCATTTGATCTCTGCAATGAATCACTTTATTTAAACTCAGTATTTGTGATTGCAAAAATTAGAGGCTGATACAGGTTTTGGAAAAGACAGTTGGTTGGAATCATCTACATCCATGGTTCTTACTGCCTGCCAAAAGGAGATTGTTCATGTCTGTATGCATTTTTAGTTTTTATGACTGGAGGGATGGGTGGTGCTAGTGCTACTGGCATTTAGTGTTGTAGGGTCAGGGATGCTGCTAAAAATTCTAATCACAGGGCAGCACCAAGGAACAAAAGATTATCTGACCCAAAGTGTCAAGACTGTCAAGGTTCAGAAACCCACCTCCCAATACACCAAGACATACTCTGGAGACTCCCACCTTCAGTTCCTCCAGAATTTTTCAATAGTTTTAGATAAATTGACAGAGCCGTTCACCTTCTTCAACTTTTTTGGAATATCCAAGATTGATATTCTGAGAGATAAAGCTGCCACCTTGGAGGAAACCAGCCCAACTATACTTATTTTATATATTTTGAAATAGATATATGAAATGTGTCCATAACATAATTGTAATAATATTTCAGAATAAGCTATCCCCAGTGGGTTTTTTTTCCATGAAATGGGGCCTTCTCCATTATGTCAATGTTTAGCTTATCCTTTAGAGCAAATAAGAACTAAAAACTTGGCCAAATATATTCCTCCTGGAGGATGAAAATCTTTATGGTAAATTATAGAAATATAATTGACCAAATACTGAGTTATTATAGGCAAAAGAAAGTAATGAGACAAACATTTCTACAGTTTTCATGAGGAGCAATCTTAGAATTGTGTTCCTAGAAAATTAGTGACATTTTGACATCTTTTTCTCTCTCTCTTTGAAATGGATTAAAGCAACTGATAACTAATCAATGATTTCTTCAAAAGGAACTAATATTGTTGTGGAAGGTTAACTTCCATTTTAGAGTGTACTACTTAGTGAAAAAGACCAGGAAGAGGCTATAAGATGAACTGCTTTCTATTGATGAGTTACTGCTTCTGTTGCTAGTCTTTTCTACAAAAATAAGCTTTTTAATTTTGAGGATTAATATCATCTCAGTCTTCATACCCATTATCAATACTTCCTCTATTTTTATTACATGTGTTTCTTTCTGGTGCTCATCTTAGATATAGAGGAGAAGGAATGCTTGAAGGAAATGCCTTTGGAGGGGTTACTCTGCTCCCCAGTGGGTATCTTCACAATAATCACAAACTTATGTTGCTCAATAAAAATAAGGGAGATTTATCACTACTTGCTACATTCCTTGCACTCCCTAACCTTATTTCCATTTTGCCTGTTTCGTTATGTTTGGATTCGAGGCAAATGGATTACCACTTGTTTTAAATGATGTATTCATTTTCACAGAGAGAGAATAGCCAAAAGTTATAGAAATTATTCAATTTCTTATAAATGTGACTGTCACAAGTAGAATGCCAGATTGTTTACCTATACCTTGACCTAACATCAAAGTATTCTATCCTATGTCTTTTTCTTTTTGTAGTTATGAGTAATACCCCAAATATTTTATAGCAATGATGAGTCACAAAGTAAGGAACTATAAATACACTTGTTCTCAAGAAACAATGAAGCTAACTATTCTTTCACATTCGCCCACTGCATATGCTGTTCCATTTAAGGTGAGGCTTTTTTTAAAAAATAATTTTTTCCTACTTTAAACATTTAATCTCCAGTACAAGTTATGTTTTCTAGTAAACTGTTCCATTTTATCTGATACTTCAGAAATGTATCTAAATCTAGCTCATCATGCAGTTACCTACACCTAATCGTACACACAGGTCTGAATTACTCTACTCCTATTTAAAGAAAAGAACACAAAGTAAGAATGGCAGATGTGTTCATAATTAACATCCTACTGGGTTAATCAGCAGATATCTGGAATGCTCTGAGATTCAGAAAATCACTGCCTTGATGTACAGACCTCTCTTTAAACACATATATATAATTGTTAGAGGTTTTTGGAAGATGTGATCCTTCCAAATTAAGGTAGTAAATAACATCAAGTCACAAAGTTGTCCCTTTGAATAACCTAATTCCACAACTTGATTTTGAATATTTCAGTGAAGCATTTATGTTTGAAATTTATAATGAATATTACATGCAAGTGTTGCCATTTACTAGAATTGTGTTCAAAATTTCTTGTAGATACTTCAAACAATATGAAGTACAGCTCCTCTTAAACTAATTAAACACAAACATAAGTTTTTTTTTTAAATGGATAATTCAGAATTGTTGAATTGTTGAGTACTTCTCAATGTGAGGACACAGAGGCATGGTAATTCTTTGAAGGAGAGGAAGAATAGAGGAAGATGATTTATAAGAAAAACTGCCTTTATGGTGAGACAATCTGAGTTGAAAGCTTGGTCTCCTATTATGCAACTCCCCCAGTCACCTATCAGCGCTACTCTTTGGTTACCTCATCTACAAATAGGGAATAAAAATATCTCTGTTTTAGGGTTTGAGTTGTTGAATAATATGGAACAGTGCTTGGGACATTTAAAAATGCTAAATTTAAAAGTTCAGTTTCATGATGAGCATGAAACTCTAATTGAAAAACACTGTGTGTATAAAACGCTAAGTTTTAGTTATGTCGTGGTTTGCATTTTAGTTTTGAAGTTAATGTATTCATGTATGTGCCTGGCACATGGTGGGTACTCAATAAATGTTGAATGAGAAAATTCTGGCTTGAACAGAAATCTTGAAATTCAACTAGAAATTTAGTAAAAGTAAAAAAGAAATAACAGAATAGGAAGAGATTCATTGGCTCTTTCTTGGTTATTTTTAGATCCAGGACTTCAAAAACTATGTCCTGAAATCAAAAGGGTTACTTCATGATCATTTTAGATGTATTATACCTTGGTAATTATGTTTCAAGTACTTTTATTTTGTGTTTGAGTAGTCAAGGGATTACCTTTGCCACAACCTAGCTTTTCCTTTGAAAATGATAATATTAACAGTTTTTCTGAGAGAATTTACATCCTCTCAATCAAGGAGAGGGTCAGGCAGTATGGGAAGGTGAGGGGGTGGGCTTACACTGCCATGTTTTGGGTTAGGGCATCCCAACGTGCTTGCCTGGCCAGAGGGAGTGAGACATTAAATAGCAAATAACACCATGATAGATTGAAAGAGATTGAGGAGAAAAGCAAAACGGGTAATATTTCTGTATTTTAAACTTAATTTCCCCCCATTTTTTTAAAACAAGGAACTCCACATTTTCCTTTTGTACCAGGTCTCACAAATTATGCAGTTTATGCTAATCACTGTGGCTGAATCTCCAGCCAGTAGGTTTCAGCCTGACCTGCCTGTCTCTTCCTCTCAGGCTGCATCCCGTAGGACGCATCTGCCTCACCCTGCTTTCCAGCCTCACTGACCTTCTGTCTGTTTCAACATGTTTCTTTCTGTTTCCTGCCTCAGGAACATTGCACTTGCTTTTGCTTCCCCCCACCCCCACCCCGCCCCATACCCTCCCTCCCCCTTGTCCTTTATTCCCCAACTAGAGTATCACTTCTTCAGACAGTCCCCTCCAAGAGCTCTAACTGAAGGAGACTCTCTTCCACATCAGTCCTTCTATCACTCCCCTTTTATTTCTCTTAAAAAAAACCCCACCATCTGCTCATTTATTCATTGGCCATTTTTGCTTAACAAACATAAAACTCCATGAAGAGAGATCATATTTGTAGCATTCAAAGTGATATACTTATACCAGTGGGTAGAAAATGTCCTGGTGCAGTGTGTGCATAATAATTCCTTGTTAAATAAATAACATGCTATCCACTCATCCTAAAAATTTATGAAAGATCTGCTTTGATAAAAACACTAGGATTTTAAGGGGATATTAATATGACTTTTCTAGGGGACTTTAATCCAGTTGGGAGGATGGAAGCAAATATAAAATCAGAAATAATACATAATAACTTGAATGGTCAAAATTATGTTAATTAAACTAGTGTTATATAACACTATATTATTTCATTAGAATATGGCAGTTTGGAAAAGTTTTGGGCACCCAAGATGGCAGGAAACCAGTTTCTTTATGGCTGTATTCACAGCAATGAAGTCACATACTCAGGGAAAATAGCCCATGAGAGTCTTAACCAAAGGGGACTAATCACAGGTTCATAGTAGCAGAATGGTTAAGAAGGGCTTAGTTTCCAAAAGTGCATTCTGGGAGTCAGAAGAGAACCAATAAATTGGTCTCCACAAAGGTGGACAGAATCTCAGCCTCCAGGTAAGCGAAATCCCACACAGCTCAGTTGTAAAAGGCCATGAGGATATATGCTGTGTATCAGTGCTTCCTGCGACTGCAGCAAGCTCGGCCTTGGGGCCACGCTCTCAGACCTCCATGATTCATTTCTTGATCCTATTGTGAACTCTGTGTTGGGATTTATTTTTGCCTTTTTAGAGTTGATTCATTCAGATTGTCTCTTTGGTTCTGACCTTCATTGTACCAAAGATGCTTTCTTCTGTTACCCTTAGGGCCACAGCATCCACAGGCCCACAAGTCTTGAGGCCCTGAATGCCTAACCTTAGCAAAACCACCAGGTTCCCCTTTGTTACAGGAAATCGGCAGGTATACCTAGAAACTTGGCCAAGACGTGAAGGGGTGGACAGGCAATGTTATGAAATTACCACCCTTAATTCCAACACCCCGTTTTAGATCCAGTTGGATGCAGCAGACAGTAACAGATTTTAAGAACAATATTCCACAGTCCAGAAATTTGGAGTCACAACTCACTGAACTGGGTTATGGCCATTGATTCCCGAAAGAAAGAAAGACAGAAAAAAGCCACATATTCTCTATTTTGGTTATAGACATAGGTTAAGATCAGTTTCCCTACATGTAGAGTCCCACCTAAGACAATGCCTAAAACTAGGTAAGAGAGTAGGTGTTCAGGACAAAAGTGAGGGAGAAGGATAGGGGAAAGGGAAAATAAGGGAAGACTTGCTTTCAGGTGTCCAGCTTTAGTCTGATCCCACAATGAAGCACTGGAGCACAGATTGCTTCATAGAGCCTGTCCCACCTTGAAGAAGTAGGGGTTTTGTATCCACATTAGTTACTCACTGGTTTAGAGTCACCCAAGGTGGGGTATGTCTCTCAAGTACCTTCAGTTAAGTGATTCTAAGGTCTGGGGGATTATATGTCTCAGAAGTTTGAAGATATGAATAGCAGTAGGTAAAGGGGATGCACCCCTGTGTGTCTAAGAGGGTTACTGTTAATGCCTTCAGTGGACAGCCAGCTCAACGAAGTAGACATAGATAAAGGTAAGTGATCGCAGCCAGAGAACCAGGGTCTTCACAACCTCTGGTAGTTGTCCATTTCAGAAGACCCAGAATACAAGACAGAAAAAGAGCAGGGAACATGCGCATATTAAATTCTATAGAGACACTAAGGAAAACAAGCTAATGATCTTGGGAAGTGAGATATTGGAAACTAATACGCACAGATTTATTAGCTTTGTAAGCACTCATTGCAATGCCTAAAGGAGGATAGGGGTAGTGAGAAGCTGAAGCAAGGGAGTGAGACACCCACAAGAGTAGTCCTAAATTATTCATTCACATATTTGAGCACAAGTTTATAGAGTGAAAACATATTTGAAATTGCTGTGATCTCATTGCATCGCATGGCATGTGAGTATGAATGGGAAATTTAGGTTTGATTTTCATATAACGGCATGCACTATTCATCATTATCACGTATATCATGAAATTTAGTCTCTGAATGGAAAAGCAGTGAGAGAACATACACAGATAAGGTTTATTTCTGAAAAGAACAAAACGAGTTCATTAAGAAAACTTTGGCTTTTTTAAAGTAAGGTATGTAAAACATCTAATGTATTTTTTTAAATCACCACTCATTGGGTGAGGAACAAAATGTTTCTTTGTAGCAGCTATTCAAACCAACCATTTTAGAAATGGCTGTATGAGAACTTTCTGAAAAAGGTTAAATTGTCATAGACAGAGGGAGAGGTTTAAACGATGGACCAGAAGAACACACATAATTTGATCATTTGATAATAGCCTTGACCAGTATTTATAATGCTGATCACACTGAAGGCATTGTGTTTTTGAGAGAGGGTATACTTTGGATTCAGTCACAGTTGGCTTTGAATTGTAGGGTGGCTGCTTGCATGTTCATATGACCTTGCATAGTTACTTAACCTCTTGGAGTTCATTTGTCCAGTGGCTCTTGACAAATTTTTATGTGGATAAATAAAGGCACATATATACATGACCTGACTTATAATCAGAGGCTGTTAGGATTATTTTTCCCATTCCCCAGTACTTAAGGTCTTTTCTCTTTGCTCCACAAGAGATATTCCTTCTTTGCTCTGAATTGTTTATCTCATCTCTGTTTGGTGGCACAGGGTGTACTGTAGCCTCCACCTTGGAACTGGAGGTATGGAGCAGAGAATGAATGAGCAAGGATAGATATTTTTATCACTCCTGGATGGTGTGTGAGTTAAGTGAGCAAAAGAGGGAGCAAGTGGATCAAGGGTGCCCAAACGCTAGGGATACAGTAAGAAGCACCATGATTCCCAACGAAAGAGCCCACCAAGTACCCGTAGCTTCATACATAATGCATTCATTAAACAGATATTACAGTTATAATGTTAAGGTAGAAAAGAAAATAGACTTACATGTTATATAGAATTTTCTTTTTTCACTTGAGATCTAAAATACATGATATAATCTCTAATTATACCTTGCCATTTACATGCAATCTTCAATAATTTATCTCCAGCATTTTACACAGGGTCCTTCATCTAATATTTTTCCTTCATAATTAAACCACAGTTGGCTGGGCTTAAATCTAATAAAAGCCTGATTGGGGTTAAAGATGTACCATAATGGGAATGCCTAATGATTTCATCTTTTGTTTCAACTATACTAAGCTTGCGAAACCTACGATTTTTATCACTATTACCAGCATTTTCAATGTTCTTTTTCCATTCATTTTGGCAAAATAGCAAGGGCAAAGAGCAAAAAACATTCAAATAATTACAGGAAGCATGCTCTTACAGACAAAGATGGCATGACTGCCCAAACAGAACTCTTGGCTGTCAGGCGGTGCCACCACACATTAGTGCAAAATGTTCGTTGATCTGCTGATGTATGAAAGTCTGGATTTGGCATACAAAAGGCACTTTGGAGTGTCGATGTATAATGCATGAAAATGTTGGCTGCTTAGAAGCTGAAAATATGAAAGTCAGGGACAGCCTGTATGTATATGAACAAAGAAAAGGCGGCAGATATAGTAACCCATGGCTGACTTTGTCCTATGGGTGCTAAGGAAGACTTCCTAGTGGAGATGGCTTTGAGAGCAGTCCTTTCAGCTGAGTGGACTTGGATCAGGGATTGGCCCACAATCTAAATGTGCACTCATCTTGGAACTGTCAAAGAACATGGTGTATTCAGGAAGAATGAGTACAGAACATAGAGTGTGGGAAGAGACACAGGAAGTTAGTTTGGAAACAAGAGTTTGAAAAGGCCTGTATCCTATATCAAGGAGTTTGTACTTTATTTTGTAGAATAGCAGGTCTTTTCATGGTTTTGAAAATGAATTGAAAAATTAGGTGATTTCGATAAAAATCCACATTTCCTGCCTTTTCTTAAGAAAGAACAACACAGCCTTCTTCCTATGAGGTAATACTTGGATGGAACAGACTCGCTGCTGCCTTTTTTGACAGAGACCTTCTGTTCTGCATCTTTTGTCTCTCTTCTGGCAGGCTTCACTTACCTAAACGACCTAACTAGCCCTGGTAGGCATTTCAATTTATGGGCCCTGAATGTGATGGGAACCTTTAGAGACTTTCAAGGAAAAGAACGATCAAGAGGAATCCATTAAAGACTTTCATCATAGTGGAATATTATATTAGGCTCTATAGTGTAGAAATATGGGAGTGGGTAAAATTGCATTATTTCCAGAATCTCTCTCCTGGCCTTAGTGCATCTCCATATCGAAAGGTGTTTCCAAGGAGTGGAGAGAAGTAGTTCATCTGTGTATCAATCGGTAATTACAAGAGCAAATAAGGGCAGATCTGGACTGGGTGAGGGCCCTTCTGCAGCCGGGTTGCGAGAGACATGGAGAGCAGAAGTGGACGACTGCTTGTAAGAAATTAATAGGTTTCTTCCATTTTATTTCTCCCTTTGACTGATTTTGGTTTCAAAGGTATTTTGCCCTGGGATTTTCCCCCAGACAATGGGTCTGTTGGTCACAAGGAAGATACCTGGGGTGGGTTTGCTGGAGAAAGAAAGAGAGAGAGAAACCAGGTTATTTAGAAATTCCAAGTGAGAGAAAATGTGATCATATTCTGTATTTTTGTGAATTCTGCAGTACTAGACACATTGTCTTGAATATGATAGGTACTCAATAACTGTTTGATTAATATATATACTGATAACATTTAATCATTGTGTGGACTTTTTCATGCAGTCTCTGGGCCCTAGTTCATCATTTGCTAAGTATAAGTAAGGAAATTACTTATAAATTCAGTTACTTAAATTCAGTGATCGCTCTAAGTAGAGACTAATACTAGAGATTTTGTTTAAATTGTTTACAATGTTTGACATAGTACAGATTGATGCATTATTGAATCTTCTCCAATTTCTATTCTTTACTGATTTTGTACAAGATTATCTTCAAAGTCAACTGTATTGAATATGTGAGGGTTTATAAAACCCCTCACTTTATATTAAAAATTTCAATTATTTTATAAAATATTGAGTAGATTCTGTTAAAGACAGAAATTTAATAGAGTAAATTTGAAGATCTAATTGGTTGTATTCAACAATTCAAGAATCAGGCAGTGTCTCAGCTAGCAAGCAGAGAGATTGTTGAGGATATGTACAAAGTGGACGGTTTGTATAAGGAGGAGGGGGATGGAAGGAAGTTATTAGCAGAAGAAAATAAAAGACTATTTTAGGGAAGGTCACCTTCCCTTAGGGGGAAGCATAGACGTTACCATGCAGATTACTTCACTAGTGCATATCAGGAAATTTCAGATTGGTTTAAAATTCCACTCCTGGGACAGGATGAAACTGCAATTAGGTTAGGTATAAAGTCTTGGTGGGCTTAATATAAATGACCTCCACTTTGCACTTTTGAGTAATTCCAAGAAATATTTATAAAATATTTGTAATGGACAAATAATCATTGTTCAAAGAATGCTTATGTATGGATCACAAAATTAAAAAACAGAATATTATCATTTCTTTGAAATCTTCTGTGTTCCTTTTTTCTAAATCCATTCCATTCCTATGTACCTCAGAAAAAAATCACCTTTCTGAATTTCTGTTTATCATTTCCTTGCCTTTCTTTATATTTTTTAACCATATGTTTCTAATACTAAACTACATATTGCTTGCTTTCCATAAATGGAATAATACTATGTTATTCAGTGACTTTTCTCATTCATTATTGAGTTTCAGAGGTTTTGACATTAATGCCTATAAACAGAATTAATTGACTTTCCATTGCTTTCCAGCATTCCATTGTATGATTACATCCTGATTTCTTTATCTATTATAGTTTAATAAGCACTTGCTGTTAGTGCTATTATAAATGCTCTCTTCCTGGTATGTATATATAAGTTTTCCTTTAGGGTGTAAATCTAGAAATGGAATTTCTAGGTCAAAAGAAATGTATGCATTCAAATTTTCTAGATAATATCAAACTGTTCCAAAGAAGTTTTTCAGTTTACACAATGACAAGCAGTGTGTACATGTATAAATATTTGGTTTTATTACATACTTGTCAACACTTGGTATTGTCAGACTTAAATGTTTTGCCAACCTATATGGGTATGTAATATTATCTTTTTGTAGTTTTAATTTGTATTTCCCTGAAAAATAATGTGATTTATTACTTTTTCATTAGTTTATAACCTATTTGGATTTCCAATACTTCTTTTGTGAATATCAGTTCAATTCTTTGTCTGTTTTCTCTTCTGTGTTTTCTTATTTGTTGGTAGAAGTTCTTTGGCAATTCTGGACCCTAAACTTTATTATATGTGTTTAAAACATTTTCTCTTTTTCTCTGGTTGGTGTCATTTGTTTAACAGAACTGCCTTATTGGATATTGTTCAATATTCCGTCCTACCTTATATGTGTTGCACTTTTGCATGGGTTGAATAAGTTCTTTTATTACTGAGTTTATCAAATAGTCTCCTATAATATCTTATAAAAGTTTTAAAGTTGTGCTTTCCATAGCTAAGTCTCTAACACCACTGGATTTTCATGTGAGGATATTATGTAAAAATCCAGTTTTATTTATTTTTCCATATGGATAACCAATTGTCCCACACAATTTTTTAGAAATTCCATATTTTTACCACTGATCTGAAATGTTAACTTTGTCATAAACCAAGTTGCCTTGAATGTGTGGGTCTTTTCCTGGCACATTTTGCTTGACTGGACTATTTTTCAGTCTCTGTGGTAAACTATACTGTTTTAATTTCAACGATTTAAAAATAGTTCTTGATATCTAGTAAGAGATACATTCCAACTTTTCTAAGGGGAGCCTTAGAAATTCTTAGCTCTTCATTATTGTTTGATCAGCTTGTCAAATTCCCCTTAAATTTTTTAAATTTAGAGATTGTTTATTATTTTATAGTAAATTTTATGTTAAATTTGGGGAGATTTGACATCTCTCTTATCAAATCCTCTCATCTATGAACATTTCTCCATTTAAGTTTTCTTTAATTTTTAATAAATTTTTTAATTTTCTCTATAAAATTTTTATAGATTTTTTTCCCTCAGACAGACCTCATATATTTTTATAAAACGTTAAATAGCATTTAAAAATGTTGCACATTCTAAATTTGTGGCTGGGGTATAAAACTGTAATTGATTTTTGTATGTTATTTTGGATCTTGCAAGCTTGTTAAACTTGCTTTCTAATCAATTCTAATAATATACTCTGTTGATCTTCTGAGGCTTTGTAGATAGACAATAATATATTGGTAATTAATGAAAGTTTTTTTTTCATTTCCAAAGCATATCCTTTGATATCTTTTTCTTGTCTTACTGTGCTGGCATGGCAACGGATGCAATCATGAACAGAAATGATAACAGGCACCATTGTCTTGTTATTGATGCTGTAAGGGAAGTTGTCATTGTTCTGCTATTAAAATACTCTTTATTATAGGTTTTTTCAAAACACTTTTATCCATTTTAGGAGGTTCATTTCTATTTCTTATGCTCTAAGAGTTTTTCTTTTTAATCATGTGTGATTTCTGAATTATTAAACAACTTTTAACATAATGATAATGTAATTTTTCCCTTTACTCTATTAATTAATTATAGTAACTTGTTTTCAGATGTAAAGATAACCATACATTCCTAGCATAACCTAACTCAGTCATGATGTTTCACACATTGCTAGGTTTAAATTGTTTATATATATTTAGATTTGTGCATCTGTATTTATAACATCCCCTTTCTGTTATTGTCCTTGTCTAGGTTTGTATTCAAGGTATTCTAGTATCATAAAGTAAGTTGTGGAGTCTCCTTGTTTTTTACTATACCCTAGAATAGATTTTTGGTTTTTAATTATTTGGTCTTTAACTGTTTCATAGAATTTATTGGTAAAACTTTCCACACATGAAGTTTTCATTAGGCTTTGTAGATAGGCACTAATGTATCTGTAATTAATGAAAGTTTTTTTTTAATTTCCAATGCATATACTTTGATATCTTTTTATTCCATTACTGTGCATTTCAGGAAGAATTTATCTACAAATTTAATTTTTTTACAGGTTGGTTATAGAGTTCAAGGTATTCTATTTCATCTCTAGGCAGTTTTGTTAAGTTATATTTTTATAGGAATTTTTCCATTAAATCTTGGTTTTAAATTCTATTCACATAAAAACCACTTATAATCTCTGTAAAGTTGTTTCATTCCTATTTTTTGGTGTTGTATATACTTTTCTATTATTTGTGCCAGATGATTGGCAGCTTTATTACTGTTTTGAGAAGTAAGAAATTTGCTTTATTGATTCATTCTATTGCATATATATTTTATTTCACTAACTTGTTTTTTATTTTTATGACTTTTGTGTTCTTAATGTTTATTCTTTTTTTTTTTTTTTTAGGAGAGCAAAGCAGAGGCTTTATTTAGAGAGAAAGCGAGAGGACAGAGCTCCTGGCTCACGCCTGGAGGGGACAAGAGAGCCCCCTTAATGTTTATTCTTATATTATTCTCCTATCTTACTTTATTTGATCATCTGACTTTTTAATTGAAATAGACACATAATATAAATACTGTCTAGTTATACCTCACAATAATTATACATAATATTCTACTATCAGTTGGATTTCAATATATTATTATTTTCATTATGTTTCCTTTTTTGAATCATGATTATTTGGAAGTGTGCTTTTCAAAATTTTAAATTTTGTGGTAATTCTGGCTATCTTTTTGTTAATTATCTCTAATTTACTTACACTGTAATCAGCAACATGATCTGTGCTTCCAATCACTATAATTTTCTAATGAATACCCTAAACATTTTAACATGAATATTTAATATGTAGTTGACTCTTGAACAATGTGGGAGTTAGGGATGCTGACTTCCTGTGCATTCAAAAATCTGAGTATAACTTTTAACTCCCTCAAACCTAACTACTAATAGCTTACTGTTGACTGGAAGCCTTACCAATAACATAAACAGTTGATTAACACATATTCTGTATGTTATATGTATGATAAACTGTATTCTTACAAAAAAGTAAGCTAGAAAAAAGAAAACGTTTTTCAAAGTGCCACAAATCTCAAAAAAATTTCAATATATTTATTGGAAAACTCCATCTGTAAGTGAACCTGTGCTGTTCAAACTTGTGTTGTTCAAGGTCAACTGCATAACTAATATTAAGCAATATCTTTACCCTTCCTCCAACAATATGAGGACCTCAGTACTATTTAATTTCAATATCTCCTATCCTAAATTATATGATTTTGGTATCTGATTTTTGGGGTCTATATTTTCCAACTGCTCAATAAATTATTACTACTATTATTATAAAAATTATAACATTGAATTCATAGAATTCATTGTTCAGAATTATTTTCCCCATCACACTGAATATATAATTCCACTGAATTCTGTAATACAATGTCAAATTAAATCAACTGTCTATCAGCCCATCCTTCACCTTTTGGAAATAACTTGACTTTTAATTACCATAAGATTTTTCTCTTTATCTTTGGTGTTTTGCAGTTTCACTGTGGTGAGTCTAGGTGAGAATTTCTTTTTCATTTATCTAACTTGGGAATTTGGGGGCTTTTTGAATATGTGGATTGATGTCTTTCATTGATATCAAATATTTCTCAGAAATTTTCTTTACAAATATTGCCTATACTTAGTTTTTCTCTTCTTTCTCTGTATATGTTTCTGTAATCTCAAAACTTGAGTTTTCAGAACATTCAAAGTGTGTGAATTAAGGCTACAAGACCATATGATACCTGGCTTTTTTAACTTATGTTTTAATTTTGCCTTAATTATTAATTTTTGACCTTTGAGATTCTCAAATTTTTAGGGATTTTTCTCTTAGACTCCTCATCAGTTTACTGATAAATCCTTGATCTAATTATTTTTATATATCCCTGATATATTATTAAATATATATGCTGAAATTTAAATTTCAGTTATTTTTTTTTATTTCCATTAGTTCTCTTTGGTCTTTCTTAAACCTGCCTCATCATTTCCTTTAGGAATACATTGATTTTTACTTCCATTTTGATATTGATTTTATTTTTAAAAATACACTAGATATGTTTATTTAATATTTTATACTGATAAATCCATTCCTGCTATTTTTATACTTGTTTTCTCTTTTGATGTATTTGGGGGATGAATGGATTATGCATTTTGGTCTCTAACCTTATGTTTCTTAGAATCTCATTTGTGGAAAATATTTCAGTCCAGGATGAAGGCAGGTGCTCAAGAGAGAATTTATATTTGCTTCTGTGTGGCATCTGTGTGTATTATCTAGTTTGGAACCTAGTTGGGAACCAGTGTATATTCTTTTTTTTTTTTTTTGGCTTGAGATTTTCTAAATATCCAGATATTTAAATTTAGGTTACAAACCCATGTGAAAATTAGCTTTTGCTTATGAAATCTCAAGGAAATATCTTTAACTCCCCTTTTTCTATGAAGGCTGGACCTCTGGGGTCACAGCTATTTAAGAATTTCCTCTCAGACTCCTTGCCCTTAGCAGGCCTTGGTTTTTGCCTCTTGCCGCTTGACTCCTTAAAGGCCATGAGAAGGAAACTTTCACTTTACTTTAGTAAGTCCTTCAGCATGCAACCTAGCTTCAGAGGTCCTTTTAACACAATGTTCTACCCTCACTTAGATTTTAGTCTGAATAATTTCTTTTAGTCTTTTATTAGCCTTTACCTTAGTGTGAATATTTTCTTTTCAATTAAAGCATTTAAGAAAATATCGTATTAACATTTTTAGAAGTTCTTCAGTGGAAGAGTGACCATATTGCCTGAAACAGAAGTCTACGCTTTGACGGACAAATACTGAAGTAAAACTTAGAAAGGAAAAGATACTATTGGTTTTAGTAATTTCCTTACCATGCAGTGATCTCAGTCCAGGCCGTCCAGGAGAACGATTCCTCACTTCACAGAGTAGTTCAGAAAGAAGGCCAAAGAGAGCTGCTCCCACGGAAAAGGGAGGACTGCAGGGAGTTTCACTGTGCCAAATGAGAGGGACCAAGTCAGTGCGCGTATCCCACATAGTGTTGCCAGATTAAATATAGGACATCTAGTTAATTTGAATTTCAGGTATACAATGAATTTTACTTTAACATAGGTCCCAGATAGTCTTTTTCATCCAATCATCTCTTACCTCAAATATCTAAGGTGGTGTTGGATATGGTATAGTATATGATTTACAAGCCCTCTATTATGACTAACTGAAGCTTTAGAGAAATTCTTTGCAAACTTTAGTATGCAATACACATATCCAGGAGGATCTCATCAAACGGTAGATTTTGATTTAGTAGGTCTCAAGTGTGGCATGCGATTTGGCATTTCTAACATGAATGGGTTCTGCTGTAAGTGTAAACATGGAACCTGCCCTTCAAATAAGAGAAATTTCAAACGATAATCCCTCTTCACTAGGGAAGAACTTCTGCTTGTTTCTCCTAGAAACTTCAAGGCAGAAATATTTTTCTTGGCTTTTAAACTTTCTTGTTAAGCATGCTTGTAAATACCAGTAATTAAAATGTAGCCATGTGTTTAGTAGGTTCAGTTCTTACAGCTAGCCCTTCCTGAGATTTTAGAACCTGCTGCTGTTCCCTTGGCCACTTCACATAGAATACTGAGTTCAGGATGTTTCAGAGACAACCAAATCCATATCAGTTTGTGACCTAGAACAATTCAATAGAAATCCCAGAGGGAGGAGTTACTTTGAATAAACAAATTTCCAAAGAGTTCACAGCTTATTGCTTTATGGCCTCTTATATTTAAGGCAGAATCTGGACTAGTGTTAAGGAAGTACAGTAGCTTCCATTATACCAGTTACATTGAGGGGAATTTTATACCTGCTGATTGCCACATGAACTGATGTAGCTCCAGATGGTGAAAACTGTAGAACAATAGAAATAGAGTGACAGAAACATGCCAGAATAATTTCTGTATATACTTACTAACCTCTGGCCATTCCAGGCTACATTACACAAAGGGTTGGGAATGCCTATAATTAAGTGGAGCAAAGGCCTGGGGTTAGAGTTTCCAACACTTTAGAGAAATATTCTATTCCTCCTTTGGAATGACTATTCTCAGTTTTTCTTTGAGATGAGTGTATCTTTCAAATTCATGAGGAATTTGGAATGTTCAGGATGGTATAACATGACTGATGAGTGTGAGTTCTGTATCACCTTATCATCCTGGCTCTTTTTATTTGTATGTGATTTTTAAATATGCTTCAATTCCCATGGTAGTTTAATATTGGTCACTGTTTGCCATTATTCTGAAACTTTATTTTTTCTTAGAATTGCCGTGAAAATAAATATGGATTGTGATCTATTTAAAAAGCAACAATTAAAAAAAACTTGCTCTTTTCTCCTAATTCATCAAATGTCATTGCTTTTGCATGTGAATGGTTTTATCTCATTAATGGCTTTTGTGGTGTAATGCTGTAATTAATATTTATATATTAGCCACAGTATCTATTCTTATGGAAAATGAGTTATATAGTATAAAATGGAATGTTTTAAAGCATTCAAGTAAACCAAAAATATTTCCTCAAAAATGTGTTGAAAGGATGTAACAATCCAGCATGTGATTTTAATTAATGTCCAAGTAACTAAAAATGTATTTAGTTCATAAAGAAAACATATTGACATCTAATTATAGATCATAGAATTTGGTGCAGTGAAACCGTAGTGCATCTGTTCAGTGAAAACATAATCACGGAGAATACTAAATGGCACAATATATAATGAAAAATTGAAATAATGTACAAATAAGACCATTAAAAAATCACAGTGTGAAACCAAATAGAGTTGGAATTTAGTAAGACAGATCTGGTAATTCGAGATTTACTGATAACTGAGATTGTCATATTCATATAAAACTTACTAAGCTAATTTTAATGGTTGTGCAGCAGAATTCGACTTTTCTCCCTTAGTGGAATTTTAAGTTTTAAAGTAGGAAGGGAAAGTTAACACCATTAGCCTACTTCCATATTTTCAATCCATAGTAGGTATGGATTTAACTAAAGATTATCTTTTTGATAAATCATTTTTCTTTACTAATGGTGGCAAAGACTAACAAGTGCCAAGAATGTCAACTTTATTTTTTAACGATATTGTTGGCTCAACCCCTTTGCTCCATGCCCACTGGTTTAGTTCAGGCCCTTGCTTCCCCTCATGGGATATCAATAGCTTCCAAAGCCTCTTTTGCGTTGTTCATGGACCCAAGACTTCCCCATCTCTTTCCCTTCCAGTCTATTCTATACCTTCCAGGAGTGGTTCTCAAATTTCAGCTTGCATCTGAATCACTTGAAGGACTTGTTAAAACACAGAACAGTGGGCTGCATCCCCAAACAGTGTTGATTTGGTTGGTCTGTGAAGAGGCCCCAGAATTTCCTCTCTAATAATTCTCAGGTGATGCTGATGTCGTGGGTCCAGAGAATACATTTGAGAATCACTGACTTGGAGTTTTGCGTATCACCTTGAAGCCAGTCTTGCCCCAGGACTACCATTTTCACAACCTTTTATTGGCTCCTCATAGTCTTCTAAATCCAGCTCAAATTTAGCAAGGTATTTAGGTATTTCTGCCATGTGCCTCTCCCCACCATCTATCTTTTATGCAAGTATCCAAGTTGTTTCTCCCTGGATACTTGATGCTTTAGCACACAGAAGAATTCACTGTTAAAGAATATACCCAAATACTTCTCTACCTTCCTGAATTTGTTATGCTACTCCAATCTCTGGAAAGCCCTTCCTTTTTATCTTCATATCTCAGTCATTCAACTCTAAAATGCTCCCTCTGCCATGAAGCTTCTCTGATTCCTTCTCATTTACCTAGTTCACAAATAATGTCACACTTCTCTGAACTCCTTCCACATTTCATTTCTTACATTAATTTCTGCTTTCTCAGAAATAAAAATACATTTTATTATATTTACATTAATTCTTTTTAAGATTCTTCTACTGGCTTGTATGGGACTTTGGAGCAGAACTTGAGTTTTGTCCTCTTTTCTAGCATAATGTCTTATAAATAGAAGTTACTAATAAATATTTGTGGATTTTTGGTACTTACATGAAAATGGCAATGATAAAGATTATAAGAGTAATGAGACCAACTAATATCTACTGGACTCTTAACATGTGGCTAGGCAGAATTCTAGCTTCACACATATGATTCTATTTAACTCCCTTATTATCCCTATGAGATATTTCCATTTCTGTTTTATAGGTGAAGAAACTGAGGCACCAAAAAGCTAAGTAATTGTCCATAATTACATCATTGGCAAATGAAATAACTGGGATATGATCCTGAATAAATCCAAGAGCTCAGTCTTCTAACTCCTTATATAATAAAGCTTTTGTACAGTAAAAATGTAGACACTTAAAACTTGGGCACAAATGGACATACAATTCTGCAAAACTTTATTGTGTGGTTAAAAAGCTGAGAAAACAATGTTGATCACTGTCTTGCCAATGGGTTTCAGCCCCAGGCAAGTTCACTATGGATTCAATGTGACAAAAGAAAATTGACAGCAGAATGCTCTTTGGGATAAAAGGGTTATACCCAACTTTATTTCCAGGTGGCAGGTCAGTCACTAAAATCCTGTTCGCTCAGAGGGTGTCTGCAGGCAGCAAGCCGGTCTCTGCCTCTGGGCCCCTCTGTCCACATAGCTGTCCCGCACAGCCGTCCTCTGGGCCTCTCTGCACAGCCTTCCCACACAGCCATCCTTTGGGCTTCTCTGCACACTCGTCCCGCACAGCTGTCCTCTGGGCTTCTGTCCTCAGCACTGCCACCACTCCAGCCTCTGCTCTGCTCTCCTGCAGCCTTGCAGCCTTGCCACCGTGTCATGCCCAGAGCACTGGGCAGAGCTATTTTTATAGAGTCAACAGCCATGTATTGCCCATAGGTGTGCAGTGAGCTAGTCAACCATGGCCAGGTGAGAATCCTGGCCACAGGAACTCTCATTTTATCCACACTCCACCCCTCCAGGATTCTCTCCTCTCAATCTTTGTGCCCTTAGTCCTCTGCAATCGTCCCTGTGCAAGGAAGCTCAAACATTGTTCTCCGGCCTCTCCAGGAAAAAGTCTTGCAGACACACAGGCCGGACTCGTGGCTCTGTCTCCGACCTCTGCCTCTTTGGTCTTAATGGCTGGAACGCTGCTCTGGTTTCAGTTGTTGCCATAGCTCTAGTAAGATCCTATTTGGCTTCCCGTCTAATTTCCTTCCATCTACTCCTGCCCATATCAAATCAACCCACATCTGGGTCCTTGTAACCCTCACGGGTCTCCTCAAATTCCTCCTGTGAGTAACAGGCCTTATTTCTTTCTGGGTTCTCATTGCTTCAGCTACTGTACATGTCACCTCACATTTTGTAATTGCTACCTCAAGGTGGGCTGCACTGTCAGGGAAGACAGCTTTCCCATCTCTGATTCCAACAGAACAATTCCATCCACCCCTAAGTCCCACAGCCACTGGCTCAGCCTGAGTATAGGGGCAGTCCATAGAGTGCTCCATGACCTGGGGAGGGGCTGCTCCTCTCCTTGGGGAACTTTCAGCTGCTGGGTCTTTATTTCCTTTACAACCACTGGGGGTGCTTTCAATACAGGAGGCGCCAGTGCCTCCAGCACCACCCCTTCATCCTTCCCCAGCTCCTCCATTTCTGGGGCTGATGGCACCTTTCTCTCCCCTCCCCCAAGTGCCTCATCTACTACAGTGCCTCGCAACAATGCCAGCTCAGTCTTCAGAAGGTCTCTTACCTTCAGCTCCAGGCTTCGCAGCTGATGTTCTCTTGCCACCTCTGCCTGTGCTTCCCTCAGGAGTTTGTCTTTTTCCTTGATGGCCTCTTCCTCCTTCAGAACACCTGGCAGCACTGCCATCTCATCTCCAATGGCACCTTGCTGCCGGCACTCTCATGCTGCCTCCTCCTGCATCAATGCCATTTCCCTCCTCAGGGCATCCACAGAAGTTTGCAGCTTGCATTCTCATGCTACCATTTCTTGGGTCTCCTCTGTAGACTTTTTTTAATACTGTGAGAAGCAGCCAACCACAGTCCCCACTGCCTCCTGGGCACTCTGCTTCTCAAAGGATCTGCTTACTATACCAAGGGCCACCCCTACTGCCTCAGGTGTCACCTCCACTTGCCTCCAGTCCTGGGGTGGGGCCCAGTCCTCTAGGAGGCAAGCCACCTTAGACCACATACCCATTGGGGGACGATCCACTGTCTCCCCATTCACAGGGGCAGCCCGCTGAAGCACTCCTCCCGTAAGGGCAGCCTGTCTTTTTCCTTGGTCAACAGTGAATCCTGTCAACTATGCCAATTGTCTTGCCAATGGGTTTCAGCCCTGGGCAAGTTCGCTATGGATTCAATGTGACCAAAGAAAATGACAGCAAAACTTTCTTGGGGTGAAAGGGTTGTACCCAACTTTATTTCCAGGTGGCAGGTCAGTCACTAAAATCCTGTTCATTCAGAGCAAGTCTGTATGCAGCAAGCCGGTCTCCTTCTCTGGGTCCCTGTGTCTGCACAGTCATCCCACACAGCTGTCCTCTGGGCCTCTGTCCTCGACACTGCCACCACTCCAGCCTCTGCTCTGCCCTCCTGCAGCCTTGCAGCCCTGCCACCATGTCATGGCCAGAGCACTGGGTGGAGCTCTTTTTATAGAGGCAACAGACATGTATTGCCCACAGGTGTGCAGTGAACTAGTCAACCACAGCCAGGTGAGAATCCTGGCACAGGCACTCTCATTTTATCCACAATCACTATCCTCATATTCACTAGTAGAGTGGCCCTAAATATTCTTCCAGTTGTAACTCTCCATCCATCCCATTTGTCTAGTTGTTTATGTATACGACACAACTGCAAGGAATCCAATATACCCTGTCTTATTTCCATGTTTTTCTAAGTGTGAACTTGAGACCCACTGTATCAGTACACCTTGGGTGCTTGGGAAAAATGCAGTCTCAGAATTAACCAAGATCAACTAAATCAGAAATTCTGGGAGAAGTGCCTGAGAATGTGCATTTTCCATAAGTACCCAGATCATTCCTATGTACACTTAACTTTCAGAAGTACAGCTTTCCCTGGATCATCAAACCAGGGAATGTGACCCATCAACATTCTTTTAGTGTGTGTCACATAGGCATATGGGGAAGGGGATTCTAGCTGGTGACAGCCCTGAGTTGGGCTTCACAGAGGGGCCTAGTGAAGGTGCAATGTACCAAGTGAGGATCTGTTCAGATGACCAGGGCTTCTTTAAAATTGTTGGTACTGTTCAGACAGTCAGTGTAGGTTATTTTAATCAAGTAATCAAGCTTCTTTCCTTTTAACACAAAAAAGGGTCAGTTATTCTGGTGTTTCTTGATCTTAGATAATTTGTCACCATATTTTAAAGAAAAAAACAGAACAAAACAAAAAAACACCTTTTTGATCTCTAGAATTGACTGTAATTAAATTCAGTATAAAGTTTCTTAAATATTGTGCAAAGTATAAATTTAATCAACTAGAAAATTCAACATAATGTATAAACTAAGTTCAAACAGAATATAAAAACATAAAATTTAAGTTGTTACAAACAACAAAAACAAGGATTTTATTGAAAGTCTATTTCTTGTGTTAGATTTTTAAAGTAACAAATATACCTCCTTGTTTACTGTGTCACTTGTCAATGGAATTTTCTATGCTTTTGAGCATAAGGGACTCTAATGTGATTCATCATTGTGATAATTATTTCTCCCTTTTAAATGAATTTTTAATTTTAACCAGTACTCTATTATTATCATGGGCCAATCAATTTAAAAACATGTACAAATATAAAATACAATCATAAAAATGATGATTAAATGAAAAATCTTCCAGAGCATATTTGTTATTATGCTCACTGATATTGAAACTTTGCAAGATGCTCTGCATCCAGACTAGCCTGTGCTGTCTGTTGAGCTTGTTTTTCCTGGCCAGTATATTTCCACAACTATGAGTTTTTTGATGACAACTACTGTTTAAGATTCCTTCAGAAAGTGTGCTGGACTTCATTTGGTTTCAGTCCTTTATAATGTGATCAAATATAAACTTAAGTACCTTGTCACAAAATGGTCCTATAGATGGGATGGAATATGCTAATATTAGTGTTCTAAAATGCTTTTAGAAAAGAAAACATAACATTAAAAACAACAAGAACAACAAATAATTTCCAGAGCTTCATAACCAAAATGAGTAGATCTGTGTTCTTGGGATCCTTGAAAACCTGGAACCATTCTTTGGAGCAGCCTGTCTTTGGATGGGAGTCCAGAATGCATGGCAAATCAGAACAGAAGAAAACTTTAGTATCCTGGACACAAACTTCGGCAGATTGGATACTCACATAACAGGATATGAAGAAAGGAAGGCTGTTTCATGGAAGAAGTCGGAAAAGAGAGGATAAGTCATTGGCACTCTTCTTTCATATTCTGTGCCCTCTCTACTGGCACCACTTTGCTTGCAGACCACTCAGGCACCTCTGTGTCATACAAGAGGTGAGTTATGATACAAGTAAATTGAACCCAAAAGCTTCATGTGCTCAGGCTGTTTGGTCTCTCCATTCTGCTGCGGCATATAGTGACAGTCTTGCACATATAGCATCTATCATTGTGCAGTCTTCATTCTGGATTTCTCATTGTTTAAGATCTTTTGGGTATCTTTATTGGATCAAATGACAGCACTTGCAGGAACAAAGAAATAACATCCACCTTCTTGACTTTAAGAATAATTCCTTCTTAAACATCTTTTGCTGCTACAAATCTAAATTAGTTCTAAAGAGTTCCATATTAAGAGAATTTTAAGCTATTTTCCTGCAGAAATGTATTCCATTGTATAACGCCTCACATTTCCATGTAGGCATCCATCTCCATATGTAATCTAAACCCCCTGTATTGCATTTTATTCTTTTTCCCTTTGTCTGGCTTTAGCATCAGAAGAACAGATGGCCATCTTTTGTCAGTACTTGAAGAGTGTTTCTAAGAAACATTGCCTGCATCAGACTTCACTGGTTAGACAAAGCTCCTATTCAAGACAGAAGCTGGGACAATCTATGAATTCATCAGGTGTGTCCTGAAGCCCTGGATCCCCTTTTTCTCATTTTCAGTCACTTAATAGCTTCAATTTTTTTAAACTTTTCTCATCTTTATCTTCAGATATATAACTGTTAAACTCACTCACATTGAGGTGTAAATGACTGGTAAAGCTTAAAATGTAGGCCACTGGGGGAGGTTGCTTAATTTGAACAAAGAGCATTTTTTCTTAGATGGAAGTTTCAATCTCAGGGTTACAATGTCTATAAAATGAATAAAGGAATTTAGAAGGAGGGTCAATATCACTGAAATCATCTTGTGCAGGTGATCAGTTAAAATGCTTTATGTGCGAGTAGTAATTCTCTTCACTCATGGTTCATTCATTGCAATCATTCACTAAGCATCTAGTGTCCGGGGGGCTAGGAATCCAGCAGTGAATTAGACAATGTCTTACAGAACTTGTATTCTTTTGGGGAGAATAAACTAGCAAAAACAAGAAAATGCCAGGTGTAAAAAATATTAGGCAGAGATTTAAAATAGGGTAAGATGAATAGAATGACTGCCTGGCTACCTTAGGTTTGGGAGTCAGGAAAAGCACTTCCTAGAAGAGGTGACTTCTAAATTGAGATCTGAAAGTAAGGGCCAGTGCTAAGCAAAGATGGAGAAGAGGACTCCAGGGAGGGTACAAACAAGTGCAAGAACTCTACAAAAGGGCATAAATTTAGTATGTTATTGTCTGCCTTTCACTCAGGGTTAATGGTTTGTAGAGAAGATGAAAAGTTCCTATGCTCAGGATTCTCACCTGACCCTGGTCAGTTTGCCCACTGCACATGTGTGGCCAATATGTTATTACTGACTCTATAAAGTGCTCCGCCCAGTGCTCTGGGCTGCACGGCTGCGGGGACAGAAAGGCCCAGAGGCAGAAATTAGCTTGCTGCATGCAGACTCACTCTAAGTGGATGGGATTCCAGCACTTGACCTGCCACGGTGAGAATAAAGCTGGGTATAAACCCTTTCACCCCAAGAACATCCCATTGTTATTTCTTGGTCTCACCGAATCTAAGAGTGAACTTGCCAGGGGCTGAAACCCATAGGTGAGACATGGTTCCTTTATTGTTATGGGGAAAAACTAGGGAGAAATAGGTCTAGAAGTAAAACCAAGATTCCGTAGTGTAAGGTGCAATAGTAGTTAGGATAGACTTTGAGGTTAGGTACTAAATAAGATCTAAATCCTGGCTTAGGTATTTTCCACCTCAGTGATCTTGAGCATAAATGGAGATCAATATAAACATAGGATTGTGAAAACTAAAAAAATAGACATTTCATAGAGTGCACTTAAGTACATCAGCGTTAATACTAAATTTGAGGTTAGAATTTGAGATCAATTTTTTTTCTATTTTCCAAATGTTAATATTCTTGGTTAATATTTTGTGCCATGACTCCAAGATATCATCACAAATTATAAAGTTTAAAAATTAGAAACTGTACTGTTATTGTTTGACCAAGTCGTTAACCAAGGTTGCATTCCTTTAAATATAACAGTTGTGTTGTTTCAACCATGGTAATATGTTGCTTCCTAATGATCAATTTGTCTCTTAAGATCCATGGATATTTATACCATTGTCCGGGACACACATTGCTCATCTCCACATCTTTCATTATCCTATGTAATTTTCTTTATAAAGACTGGGAACCAGCAATTATCTACTTTACCCATATACATTTAACCTTTCATTTTAAAATGTCATGCTATATTTTGGCCTTCAACAAATACTACTCTTCTGTATTTAGTGTCTTTATCAAATGTAATTCATAGTGTCTCTTGCATTTTCCCAGGTTTCTAATGAAATGGAAGCCTGGATTCTGGACATATTATCATTGGCCAATTTTTTTGTGGAGAGTGAAGTAAAAGAGATTAGAAAGTAATTTTTTTTTCCAGTTGTGAGGGACATACCATAGCTCTCTTCTTTAGGCCATCTTATGAGAAGTGGCATGGCTTAGAGTTGGGGGTGGAGGCAGAGTGTGGAATAGCACTAGGTCATTTTAAAATCATCACTTGTACAGAATCCTTATATAGAAGAAATTTTTTAAAGTTTTGAATACCTAGAATTGCTAAATGCTATTGATTGGTCATTATTCTGTGGTCTCACATTTAGCTGCCTTGGACTTTCTAGAAAGATAAAGAAGAAACTATCACTTTTACTGATTAAGGGGATGCAAGACTTTGAGAAAAATAAATGGCGATTAGTACTTTGTGTAAAAGTTTTTTTAAACTTATTAATGAAATGCTGATGAAAGAATCAGAAAGATAAGCTGCATGTACCTTTTCCTCTCAAATAATAATATTCTTAAACATGCTATTAATATCTAGCCTGCCAGCAGTATTGATGACATAATACTCCGGTGAGAGTAGCCTTTGCATTCAACACATTTTTGTTCATTCATGTTTAACTCATTCAATAGGATCAATTTGTCAATATGAATGAAACCATCAGAGAGCCTATTATAGAAATATGCATACTTTGATACCTAATGCATATGCTTCTTTGTTGAGGTAGAAAATGATTTTGGTGGACTAACTTGAGAAATTCTAATGAGAGTACATACTGAAAATTCCCAAAATAAGCAAGAGTTACTCATGGTTGAAAGCATTATAGGGCCCAACATTGTGAGTAAAGAAATAATTTTGTATTTACTTCAGAGAGACGCTATTTATCTCTGTTGGCCAACATACTTTGAAACAACTATTTGGTTTTAATGAATATATATCTTGCCACTCTGCCATCAGTAATTTGAACAGCTTGAAATACTGTATGTCATCTTACATTGCTTTCTCTTTGAAGCAAACACAATCACTGGATTGTTTTTCATTGATTTAAAAACATTGACTTGCTGAAGTATGAGCCTGTGTGTAGTCATAATTCTTGTCTTTTCTTCTTCGGCAAAGCCAGTGATTATTCTTTAAGTTTCAAGCAGGTGTCATGCATCAGATCCAAGTGCTTAATAAATGCACCAGAAGTATATTTTCCTTAAGGCTTTGTGTTTATCCCATTTCCATTTATCTTGTGAAATATCTTCAAACGCTTTTCTGAAATCCTGGGAAAGAGCAGGTTAGCATTTCCACTTGGCAAGCAGAGCTAGTAAGTGTAAGGCTCCCCCGTCTATTTTGACCTTAATCAACATTGGTGATTCCTAGCCTGTGTGCCAAGGGACTATGAGGCGTGATGGAGTAATTGAATGGGGCCCACAATTCCATATGTGTACCAAGAATTTTTTTGGTAGTTTAAATAAATATCTCTAGTATGAAAAGGTACTTATTTTTTTCTAAATACATGTAAATGTTGCTGTGATCAATAAAATACAAATACATTTAAAAGTGATTCTGAATTCATGGTGGCTTTTTGTCATTTTATATTTTCTCAATTAGTGGATAGTACAGGGTTACTTGTATTTTTACAATTATAATTGACAGTACTCAATGCATTAAATTTTGAGAGAAGATGGCATTATTGACCATGTTGTCTCTGATACCAAATTGAAATGATATTTTTATATCTATACTGTGAGCTGGCCATCAGCAATTTCACATTGGTTTTTATCAATAACATACAATAAATTAATAATATAACTAACAGCAATGATAATAGTTATTGTATTATGTGTAGACACAATACACCAACCCTATAAAGTCATTATTATTCCCATTTCACTAGGAGGAAGGCAAGGCTTAAAGAACTTAGGGCCCACAGCAACTGATAAGTAATAAGGGCTCTAAATCCCAGCCTGAACATCAGACACTAAGCTCCTTGCTTTGACTTTATCACACTGCAGAGCAGTATGACATATGAGACACACATATCAAAGTTGTGCTTGATTCTAGAAGGCATAGATTCACAGAAGGGATATGATTGGACTTGCCTTAAATCATGTTGAATCTAATCAATTATGATTTTTCAAGAACATTTAGTCTAGAAAGATTTGTCTGTGAAATCCATAAAGTCATGTTATACAAACCAGGCAATTACAGCAACTACCCTTTACCACTAACCCAGCAACCACCTGCTAGATAGGTCCCATTTTGACCTACTATTTTAAGAGACTAAGGAAAGAAAAGGAAAAAATTAAGCAACAATACGAAATTTTAAAAGTTAAAAGTGTAGGGAAGAAAAGGAGGGAAGAGGTCTTTCTGTGTTCATGGACTTTAAAGACTGGGGCTTTTTTGGTAGAGTCCCTTTTCAGCTCATTCTTTGAATTCCTAATTCTTCTGGTGAACTAGATGAATTAGCCTCACCTACCCCCTCTACTGCATCCTTCATCTCATTCTCCCTTCCACTGTGGAAAATCCTACTGTTTGTTTACAATCCAGAGTTTTAAAGAGGCTGAACTAAAATTGGCTGCTTCTGGGACATCCCTGCCAATGGCTGGGATCCAAATTGGCTCTGCCATGAGGAGGCAGCTATGCCCACATAAGGATATTTTGGCTTGGTGCTTCTGTCATCTTGTTGCCAGGCAGACAATCATCCAGGAGTGGGAAAATACAGCCACGGCAAATGTTTACAGCTAGAGTGGTCAGCCAGTTGAAACACTAGTCTGAAGGAAAGTCTATGTGGGTATCATGCTTGACTCCTTCTGGGAAGCACTCACTAATGTTGGACAGGTCACTTAGCCTCTTAACCCCCATTCTGATGGACAAGGACATACACCTCCTATCTGCCTGTGGGTATTTTCTTACATATTTGGTTGTCTGAGGATATATATTTTTTGAGTATTCCATTTATGTCTTTTGGTTCTTGACTGTGCAGGAGATAACTTTTTTCTGCTATGACAACAGAGGAGTGACTCTTTTTCTGTACCTTTTCTAGTGTTATAGTCAAGTTTAGGAGAAAGAACAATTCTCTCAGCCATGGAAGAAAGACTTCCCTTTAAATGTTTCTCATGGGCTAATAGAATACCTGAAGATGGGAAGACAGGGTATGTGTATAAAAATCACATGTGAAAAGCTTATGTGTAAAACATAGACGTATGGACAGTATTTATGTAAAGATGTCTTCATCTACACATTCTAGCATAGCTCTTAGTCAAGCCACAATTTTCATAATGGGAAAGCAAATCAGGTTTGACTACATTGGCTATTTAGCTGAAGGAGCCACACAGATGGGAAAGAAGCACAGACAAATTGCTTTTGGCTCTGTTTTCCTTTATAACAACATCAGATATTTTTAGTTTCTTGTTCTTTATGCGTTGTGCATGTTTCTGCCTCATATAGAAAGTCATTGCACATTGTCTTCATCAGTCTTGCCTCCCTCCACTGACAGGACTATTTAGCATTTCATTTACCTTTTAAATTTCTGAGATCTGAAGATACCATAGAAAAGTTTATTTTTCAGATGTAGATGATGGGCAAGTCATGATGAAAACAATTCTTATTACTAGGAGAGAAAATACATTTTTGACCTCATGGAGGATGCACATTTTTAGTTAGTGCAAAGCACCTTTCCAAGCTGGATGGGCCTCTATACACCTTAGTTCCAAAAACTGGAATAATTTTTTCTGTTAATATAGACCCTGTATTAATGTAATGAACTGGAGATTCATTAAAAATAATCAGATAATGTCCACATGAACCTTCCATAAGTTGCCACTTGTTCTCACTCTCTTGAACTTTCCTGTCTTTAAATGGCAATAGTTGCTATTTTCATATCCAGGTTCCTTGTGATGTTATAGTGTCAGGTTGGAAAGAGATGAGTAGAGTATAAGTTCTGTCAATTATTCTAGAAGGCTCTGTCATGATTATTATTATCCTCCAAAATTATAAGCAAGGAATTAAAAACATATGACTTAAACTATGTAGGAACTTCTTAAAAAACTAATACTAGAGTTACCACAGGACCAAGAGATTTCACTCCTCCTATCCACCCCAAACTGGTGTTCAGATAAAGACTTGTTCATCTATATTTATAACAACATTAGGCATAATAGCCCCGAACTGGCAATAGTCTAAATGTCTATCACTGTTAAATGAATAAGGAAAATGTGGTTTATCTATATAATGGTAACATAATTCAGAAATAAAAAGTAACTACTATTTGTACCTGAAATAACAGGAACCTCCCACAGATTATGCTAAGTGAAAGAAACAAGACACAAAGACTACATATTGTATTATTAAATTTATATGAAATTTCTAGGAAAAAAACTAAGAAGAAAAAAATGCAGATCACTAGTTGCATGAAGCTAGAGGCAGGAGTGGAGATTAACTCAAATAATATGAAGCAACTTTGGTGAAAACTTTGGTGAAAAATTTTTAAGAGTTGGAGGTGATGGTTGGAACAGTTGTATGTATTTATTAAAAATCATTGACTGGACAGTTATAATAGGTGAATATAGTGGTATACAAGCTAACCTTAGTAAGGCCATGATTCCTTTTTTCCCCCCTTCTTTTATTTTTATTTTACTAAGGTTTCATTGATATACAATCTTATAAAGGTTTTACAGAAGCAACATTGTGGTTATCATAGTCACACATATTATGAAGTGCCCCCTCACAGTCACTGTCCATCAGCGTAGTAAGATGCTATAGAGTCACCACTTGTCTTCTCTGCCTTCCCTGTGACCTTACTACATTATGTGTACCAATCATAATGCCCCTTAATCCCCTTTACCCTCCCTTCCCACCCACTCTCCGCACACCCTTCCCTTTGGTAACCACTAATCCCTTCTTGGAGTCTGTGAGTCTGCTGGTGTTTTGTTCCTTCAGTTTTGCTTCATTGTTATATTCCACAAATGAGTAAAATTATTTGGTACTTGAGTTTCTCTGCCTGACTTATTTCACTGAGCATAATACCCTCAAACTCCATCCATATTGTTGCAAATGGTAGGATTTATTTTCTTCTTATGGCTGAATAATAATCCATTGTGTATTTATACCACATCTTCTTTATCCATTCATCTACTGGTGGACACTTAGGTTGCTTCCATTTCTTGGCTATTGCAAATAGTGATGCAATAAACATAGGGGTGCATACATCTTTTTGAATCTGGGATATTGTTTTCTTGGGGTAAATTCCTAGGAGTGGAATTCCTGGGTCAAATGGTGTTTCTATTTTTAGTTTTTTGAGGAACCTCCATATTTCTTCCTACAATGGGTGAACTAATTTACATTCCCACCAGCAGTGTAGGAGGGTTCCCCTTTCTCCACAGCCTTGCCACTATTTGTGGTTCTTTGTCTTTTGGATGTTGGCCATCCTAAGTGGTGTGAGGTGATATCTCATTGTGATTTTAATTTGCCTTTCTCTGATGACTAGCAATGTGAAGCATCTTTTCATGTGCCTGTTGGCCATCTGACTTTCTTCTTTGGAGAAGTGTCTGTTCAGATCCTCTACCCATTTTTTGAATCAGGTTATTTGCTTATTGGGTGTTGAGGTGTGTGAGTTCTTTATATATTTTGGATGTTAACCCCTTGTCAGATATGTCATTTACAAATATATTCTTGCATACTCTAGGGTGCCTTTTTGTTCTACTGATGGTGTTCTTTGTTGTACAGAAACTTTTAGTTTGATGTAGTCCCATTTGTTTGTTTTTGCTTTAATTTCCCTTGCCTGAGGAGATGTGTTCAGGAAAAATTTGCTCATGTTTATATTCAAGAGAGTTTTGCCTATGTTTTCTTTTAAGAGTTTTATGGTTTCATGACTTAAATTAAGGTCTATGATCCATTTTGAGTTTACTTTTGTGTATGGAGTTAGACAGTAATCCAGTTTTATTCTCTTACATGTAGCTGTTCAGTTTTGCCAACACCAGTTGTTGAAAAGGCTGTCATTTCCCCATTGTATGTCTATGGCTCCTTTATCATATATTAATTGACCATATATGTGTTGGTTTATATCTGGGCTCTCTATTCTATTCCATTGATATGGGTCTGTTCTTGTGCCAGTACCAAATTGTCTTGATTACTGTGGCTTTGGAGTAGAGCTTGAAGTCAGGGAGCATAATCCTCCCAGCTTTATTCTTCCTTCTCAGGATTGCTTTGGCTATTCGGGGTCTTTTGTGGTTCCATATGAATTTTAGAACTATTTGCTCTAGTTTGTTGAAGAATGTGATTGGTATTTTGGTATGGATTGCATTGAATCTGTAGATTGCTTTAGGCAGGATGGCCATTTTGACAATAATAATTCTCCTATCCATGAGTACTGGATGTATTTCCATTTATTGGTATCTTCTTTAATTTCTCTCATGAGTGTCTTACAGTTTCAGGGTATACATCTTTCACTTCCTTGGTGAGGTTTATTCCTAGGTATTTTATTCTTTTTGATGCAATTGTGAATGGAATTGTTTTCTTGATTTCTCTTTCTGCTAGTTCATCATTAGTATATAGGAATGCAACAGATTTCTGTGTATTAATTTTGTATCCTGCAACTTTGCTGAATTCAGATATTAGTTCTAGTAGTTTTGGAGTGGATTCTTTAGGGTTTTTTATGTACCATATAGTATCACCTGCAAACAGGGACAGTTTGACTTCTTTCTTACCAATCTGGATGCTTTTTATTTCTTTGTGTTGTCTGATTGCCGTGGCTAGGACCTCCAGAACTATGCTGAATAAAGTTGGAGAGAGTGGGCATCCTTATCTTGTTCCTGATCTTAAAGGAAAAGCTTTCAGCTTCTTGCTGTTAAGTGTAATGCTGGCTGTGGGTGTATCATGTATGGCCTTTATTATGTTGAGGTACTTGCTCTTTGTACCCATTTTGTTGAGAGTTTTTATCACAACAGGATGTTGAGTGTTGTCAAATGCTTTTTTGGCATCTACGGAGATAACTGTGTGGTTTTTTGTGTGTCCTTTGTTTTGTTGATGTAGTGGGTGATGTTGATGAATTTTGAGTGTTGTACCATCCTTGCATCCCAGGAATAAATCCTACTTGATCATGATGGATGATATCTTTTTTTTATTTTTAAATTCGATTTGGTAATATATTGTTGAGTACTTTTGCATCTATTTTCATCAGGGATATTGGTCTGTAATTTTCTTTTTTTGTGGTGTCTTTGCCTGGTTTTGGCATTAGAGTGATGCTAGCCCCCTAGAATGAGTTTGGAAGTATTCCCTCCTCTTCTACTTTTTAGAAAACTTTAAGGAGGATGAGTATTAAGTCCTCACTACATGTTGGATAAAATTCAGTGGTGAAGCCATCTGGTTCAGGAGTTTTGTTCTTAGGTCGTTTTTTGATTACCAATTCAATTTTGTTGCTGGTAATTGGTCTGTTCAGATTTTCTGTTTCTTTCTGGATCAGCCTTGGAAGGTTGTCTTTTTCTAGGAAGTTGTCCATTTCTTCTAGGTTATTCAGTTTGATATCATGTAATTTTTCATAGTATTCTCTAATAATTCTTTGTATTTCTGTGGTATCCATAGTGATTTTTCCTTTCTCATTTCTGATTCTGTTTATGTGTATAGACTCTCTTTTTCTCTTGATAAGTCTGGCTAAGGGTTTATCTATTTTGTTTATTTTCTTGAAGAACCGACTCCTGGTTTCATTGATTCTTTCTATTTTTTTATTCTTCTTAGTTTTATTTATTTCTACTCTGATCTTTATTATGTTCCACCTTCTGCTGACTTCGGGTCTCATTTGTTCTTCTTTTTCCAGTTTCATTAATTGTGAGTTTATATATTCTTTGGATTGTTCTTTCTTGAAGTAAGCCTGTATTGGTATATACTTTCCTCTTAGAACTGCCTTCTCTGCATCCCACAGAATTTGGGGTGTTGAGTTGTGCTTTTCATTTGTCTCCATATATTGCTTGATTTCTGTTTTTATTTGGTCATTAACCCATTAATTATTTAGGGGCATTTTCTTAAGCCTCAATGTGTTTGTGGGTTTTTTTTATTTCTTCACATAATTTATGTCAAGTTTCATAACTTTGTGGTTTGAGAAGCTGGTTTGTACAGATTCAATCCTTTTGAATTTGCTGAGGCTTTTTTTGTGGCCTAGTATGTAGTCTATTTTGGAACATGCTCCATATGCACTTGAGAAGAATGTGTATCCTGTTGCTTTTTGGGTGGAGTGTGCTGTGGATGTCTGTTAGGTCTATTTGTTCTAATGTGTTGTTTATTGCCTCTCCCTCCTTACTTCTTTTCTGTCTGGTTGTTCTGTCCTTTGGAGTGAGTGGTGTGTTGAAGTCTCCTAAATGAATGCATTGCATTCTATTTCCCCCTTTAATTCTGTTAGTATTTGTTGCACATTTGGGTGCTCCTATTTTGGATGCATAGATATTTATAATGGTTATATTCTCCTGTTTGACTGACCCCTTTATCATTATGTAATGTCCTTCTTTGTCTCTTGCTACTTTTGCCATTGCAGGCTTTAGATTCATGGTTACCAAAGGTTCAAGGGTAGCTTCTTTCCTACCTAACAGTCTGACTTCACTCACTTATTATACTGTTTCAGACATAATCTAAAGGTTCTTTTTTTTTCTCTCTTCTTTTCATCCTTGTCCACTTTTTATGTATTAAGTCATATTCTGTCCTCTTTGTGTATCCCTTGACAGACTTTGTGTATAGTTAATTTAAGTTTGCATTTGCTTAGTAATTAATTGGTCTACTTCCTTTACTGTGGTTTTATTTTCTCTGGTAACAGCTATTTAGCCTTAAGGAGCACTTCAATCTATAGCAATCCCTCTGAAATAAATGGTATAGATGGTTTGTGGGTAGTAATTCCTTCAATTTTTGCTTATCTGGAAATTGTTTAATCCCTGCTTCAAATTTAGATGATAATCTTGCTGAGTAGATTATTCTTAGTTCGGGGCCCTTCTATTTCATTGCATTAAATATATCACTCTGCTCCCTTCTCGCCTATAAGGTTTTGCTGAGAAGTCTGATGATAACCTGATGGGTTTTCCTTTATATGTGATCTTTTTTCTTTCTCTGGCTGCTTTTAATACTCTGTCCTTATCCTTGATATTTGCATTTTAATTATTATATGTCTTGGTATTGTCTCAGAGATCTGTGCATTTCCATGGCTTGAGAGACTATTTCCTTCCCCAGATTTGGGAAATTTTCAGCAATTCTTTCCTCAGAGACTTTCTATTCCTTCTTCTCTCTCTTCTTCCAGTACCCCTATAATGCTAATATTGTTGCATTTGGATTGCTCAAACAGTTCTCTTAATATTTTTTCATCCTTGAGATCCTTTTTTCTGTGTTCCTCAGCTTCTTTGTATTTCTGTTCTCTAATTTCTATTTCATTTACCATCACTTCTATGTTATGTAATCTGTTTTTAAATCCCTCCATTGTACATTTCATTTCAGACACTGTATTTTTCAAAGTTTCTATCTCTTTCTTGAATTCCTCCCTGAGGTCTTGAATATTTTTCTGTAGTTCTGTGAGCATGTTTATGATTTTTATTTTGAAATCTTTGTCAGGAATATTGGTGATTTCAGTTTCACTTAGCCCTCTTTCTGGTGTTTGAGGGATTTTGGTTTATACCAGGTTCTTTTGCCATTTCGTATTCCTAATGATTTACTATGCAATAACTTTGTTTAGACAGTGCCCCCTAGTGCTCAGAACCTCTACTCTCTGGAGCTGATCAGTCCCTGGAGTGATGGCGGGAGTCACAGGTGCACAGCATCAGTGCCCGGCAGGAGGAAAAAGCACTTTCCTGTTTCCTGGCTGCAGTGTCTGCCTCCACTGTCAGTGCCAGTGGATCGAGTGTGCAGGGAGGAGCCTCTATATTCTGCCCCTGTGGCTGCTGTAGGCAGGGCTGCTATCTGGCTGGCCTGGCATGATGATGGGACAGCAGATTTACGAGCTGTTGCAGGCCGTGAGGGAGGAGCTGCAGTCTGTGTATCACAGCCAGGGTGATGGAATGCTTGAAGCTCCTGAAAGTTCCCAACCAGCTGGGTTGTGTGTGCTGGGACGATTATTATCCTGAGCAGCAAGCTCTGTGTAATCCTTCCCTATTTAGCAGCCCTCTTGCTGTTGGAAAATCTTTCAAAGTGCCCACCTTTCTTTTGTCCAAGAGCAGCCCAGCCCATTGTTGGTACCTATTCTCCACAAGCACCTGGAATCTCAGTCTCTCCAAGTGTTCTGCTCTCTTTGCTTTCCAACCCCTCTAATCTCCAGAGCACCATGTTATATGGGTTCATACTCCTGAAGTAGATCTCCAGGGATGGGTATTTAGCAGTCCTGGGCTTCTACTCCCTCCCTGCTCTGTTTCTCTTCCTCCTATTGGTTAGCTGGGGTCGGGGGAGGGCTTGAGTCTCGCTGTATCATGGCTTTGCTACTTTAACCTTTTCTGTGAGGTCTTCTTTTCCCCAGATGTAGTCCATCTGTTTCAGTCTTCTCTCCAGTTGCTCTTTCAGGATTAGTTGTGTTTGCTGTATTTTCATGTTATACATGGTTTTAGGAGGAGGTTTCTGCCTCACTTCTCACACTGCCATCTTGTTTAATCCCATATGTGTAAGGCCATGATTCTTAATGATTATCAGTTTCTATAGCTCTGTGTCCAGTTCATTCTAATTTTGCATGCTGTGTGTTTCAGGAAAATTGGAGAGAGAAAGTGTGTGTGTGTGTGTGTGTGTGTGTGAGAGAGAGAGAGAGAAAGAGAGAGAGAGAAACAGAGAGAGAGACACAGAGAGAGAGAGAGAGGGAGAGAGATGAGTATACTTCTTCCCAGTATATTCCAGCTGGGATGGAATTCTGTTTCTTGACTATGCCAAATTTTGCTCCACTGCAGAAAATTGTACTGCATGTGCTCTCACTGGAATGTCCTTTCCATAACACTTCTCAAGGCTGGCTCCTCCTCTTTCAGGTTGTTGCTAATGTTATTTCCTCAGAGAGGGCTTCCATGTCTTTGGAAAGGAGATTCTCATCTCAGTAATACTTTCAGCTCCTTATAAATTTCTTTCATAACATTTAACCCAAGTTTGAGTTAGTTTCATTTATGTATATATGCACTCATGTTTATATGTATATACTTTATTTCTTCCCTAATAAAATATAAGGCATGTAAGTGGAAGTATATCCCACTGCATGCTACAGTATGGGAACTTAATATTTTTGTGAGGAATTAATATATGAACAATATGGTACTCCTATATTAAACCATGAAGGGTTAGAAAAGTTCTGAATGATTTAGGTGGGTCTGCATTTCAGTTTACTTCAAGTATTTCCATAGTCATGAATGGACCTTGCCTCATCTAGGAAATATTGGTATTCATGGCAATTCTCTGGAATTAACATGATGTTCTGAGGACTTCCAAGCATGGGTGTGAGTCTTGATTGGTGGAGGATTCCCACACTTGTGAGGGACACCCTAACATTCCTAGGTCTATGTTGTAAAACCTCACATGATTCAGGGAGACATAGATGCTTGAGATTTATTCAGTGCCCTGGAATTACCAGTTGCTAAATATTGTTTTTTGACACCTCATCAAGCTCTTCTAAAAATCAATTTTTAAGATTGAATCAGACCTCCCAGTGTGCAAACCATTACAAAAATAATATACAGTTAACTGTGGCCTAAATAATAAGCCTTCCCTAAAACCTAATTTTCCTCCCAGAAAGTAGCTTATAGTTTAGAAAAATCTCACTCATTATATAATCTGACAAAATATAGTTTTAATAGCTATAGTTAATACATTAAACATATGGTTCTTCAATAATTACTAATTTTTACATTTCTCACTACTAATTATGGTATTAAATCATTCACTTCTTAATTTGTTCTGTCTTAAGTTTTTATTTATTCCAGACTGAATGGTGATCAAGTTGAGACTTTCACACCTCTTCCATTAGCTTATCATCATTGGTATAAAGCTGCTGTGTGTTGTAATGGTTTATTATTGTATTGTTTATGGTGGCTTAATTTTCCTGTGACAATCATCTCCATTTGGCCATTCCAGATGTGAAATAGTTTCAAAGGATATTTTAAAAATGTATCAAGAATGTTATTTGTGGTTTTATATTATTTTAATATCATTTTGATAGCTGTCAGTTATAATTACCAACTCTCTTCCACTGCCTGCTTGCTATAGGACAACTTCACCATTACATTGTTGTGTGGGAAAATTGGACAGTTGTTCTGAGAAAAGTCAAAAGATCCCCAGGAAATACTCTTGGGCTGAAATGAATTGAAATGAGTAACAAGTTGTTACTGTGAGGTGTGTGTGTAAGTATTAGTTATCTGTGTCTCTGCATTAGTGAGGCAGGCTTTGAGAGGAACATAGGAATAGAAATGCAGTAATCATTCACTTTCAGAGCGTCTGACTGGACCGGGGCTAGGGTATGGGTGAGTGATGATATACTAATCTTCATCATAAAATTTAAGAGAATATCCCAAACTCAGTTATTAAGTTAAATCACATTTTATTGCAATGTTCAAAAAAATCAAATTGACAAACAGATGTGTGGGCCAGTGCATGTGTTTGTAAATACAGTTTTATTGGAACCAGGGCTGGGATTAGGGTGAGGTGAGTAAGGCAGGGCCATGCACACTGAGAGTCGTGTCTTGTCTTTATTTAAAATCGTGATACTTTGTTGGTAACGGATTTTTGCATTAAATCTGATTTTTAATAATTATGATTAATCATGTCTTAGATCTTCTGAGATCTTCCCAAGCAGTAGTGGCTATAAGAATATGTAATAATTTGGGGAGAGATGTGGAATTTGTGTAATTTAGGATATATATTGGATCCCTGAAATTCCAATTTTATTTATAAATGCCTGTGTTTGAGGGATTATTTTAAAAGGGTACTGCAGTAACTACATATTTTAAATACTTTCCCTAGAACTGCAAATACTTTCCCTAGAACTGCAAATACCTAGTGTTTTGTAAAAAAAAATTTTTTTTTAACTGACCATGCTCATGCTGAGAACAATTACATCTCAGGGCAATCCTGTGCATGTAAAATAAATGATCTGTCCTTTAAATGTTGTTCAAATATTTGCCTTTTCTTCTTGATTTGCATACACTTTTGCATACAAAAATAAAATGTTAAGGGAATATAAAAAATATTCCTATAATATATATTCCATGTATATATGTACATACCTATCACAGAGAAAATAGAATATGGTTTACCTTGAATGATTCTTACATCAGTGTAAAAAATTTGGAAAAATCAAGAAAATATAAAAGTATATTTAAAAGCACATTCATATTTGTCCCACTATTGATGTTTACATTTTAGATATGGACCTAGCTGACTATTCTGAATATTTTTATGAAGCTGCCACTATTGCCATATCTCCACAATTTTTTGGATCCCATTATTACATGTGTTGATACTTTGTTTGCACCAGACTCTAATGAGGCAGTGCATTATAGAGGTGGATGATGCTGAGGGCTTTCCTGCTGAGTGTAGCAGAGTTAGTGGCCAGTTTATGACCTGGGAATATGCCCTTGACTCTTAGGAAGCTAGGTGATTTCCATGTGTTCTGCACTCTATCAAATGCAGGCTCTTTTTCCTCCCATACCTAGTGTACTAGTTGGCTTCCAGGTAAGGCAGTATCTTTGCATCTTATCTCTTTGAACCTCTTTCACCCCTCCCTCTGAAGGTCCAGCCATGAGATTTTTGCACACTCCCCAACTTGTTGCAGTCATTTACAGGACCCTCTCATTCCTGAGTCTTTTTAGCTTCAGCTTCATTAGCATTCTAATCAACACTACTCCCTATCATACTTCTTAGTGACTTCAAGTCCACAGAGATGATACTCAGCCTTTTTAGCTTCTTGAACTCTTCTTTCTAATCTATTCCTCCACTTTACATCAGAAATTTACTTCCAAGGTCATATCAATTATGCTCTCTTACCATAATCTCAATTTAGGCATTCTAATTTCTGACCACTCTTATCTTTCCAGCAATTAGTTTGACTCCAAAGCAAAACAAAACTCCTCCAAACTGATGCAATCACATTTTCACTGTCCTCCTTTATCCCAGTTCGTATTCTTACTTTTCTCCTTACCCAGCTTAGATATGATGATTTGTAATTATAAACATCACTTTGCATATGCCCTCATTTCCCTTTTCCTTCTGGCTTTTACTAAGACAGGAGTCAGAATAAACCCAATCAGACTAATTCCTATGTTTGAGCTCTTAATCACTACAGTATATATGTATTATCTCATTTGTGTCTTACAACCCACCTATAAAATAAATCAGAAAATAGGAGCTTGGAGAAGCTAGGTCTTCCAGGATCACAAAGCTTATAAAATTGTAAAATAAATTATTTCACATGATTTCAAGAAAAGCGGTCTTCTTCGTTTTACTTCTACCTCTCTGGCCACTCCTAAATATCAGTGTTTTGCACTCTATGCTTGAAATCTCTTACATTATATCCCTTTTCTTCTCGATCTACATTTCCTTCCTCACAATATGATCTATTCTGGAAGCTTAAAGAAATCCATCCTTAGTCAGCCAAAAACTTTGCATTCATCTTTGATTATTTTTTTTCTTACACATAAAGTAACCATCTATATGGAGCACCTACTGACTCTACTTTGTACATAGGGTAAAAATTTGGAATTTGACCACATTTTTCATCCTTCATGACTGCCACCCTTTCAGTTGGGAAGAAGACAAAATGCAACGTAATCTCTTGCCTGGGTTATTGCTTCAAATGCCTATGTGGTCTCCCTGTTTTGGCCTTTGTCCTACAAATTATTCTCAACATAGCGGCCATGTTAATCCTCTTTGCAAAATCCTCTAGCAGTTTTCCATGGAATTCTGAGTAAAATCCAAAGTCCTCTTAAGCCTCATATAAACTGGTGCACTCTAACAACAGTTTGATCACTATCTATACCGCTTTACTAGTCATTTATTAAATGCTCTTATTGTGAGTATTCCTCAGGTTAAGACATTCCCAATGCTTTTTTTTTTTAACCACAAGCTTGACTTTCCAATCCCAATCATCCATTTTTATTAAATAGACATTTTATGAGCACCTATTATGGGTATATAAAAATGAATAAAACATTTCCTGCCTTCAAAGTTGGGAAAAAGACAAAAAATGCAATGAATAATTACACAAGCAATAACTATTATAGTATTGAATGTGTGCACAGAACACTGGGGGTAGAAGAATCAATTAAAGTTACCTGAGGCAGACACAGAAGATTTCAGAGAAATTGCACTTGTTCTGGCTAATGGGAGATGAGCCCAGTTCTTTGAATTATTTCCCAGTTCTCCATACTCCGTTAGACATGATAATGGACTTGACCAAAGACAATATGCTGGAATCTGTATACAAAGATGATTATCTTTTTGATCTCTTTTCCAATAACAACTCCAGATTTCTTCCAGGTTCAGGTCTTCACTGGTCCCACTTATGACAGAGTGTGTCTTTTCGTTTCCAGAGTATGTCTATTTTATCAAATTCATGCTTTAATAAATAATTGGCTATTCTAATAAAATTAACCCTCTATTTACAACAGTTCTTAATACTCCATTTTGACCATTCAGCAGAATTTGGTTAAAAAAGTTGAATATCATATAGATCCTGAGCTATTATATAATTAGGTTTTGTACTGTGGTCAGTAAAACAGAATGAAAATAGAAGTTGTAACCCCAAATTCCTTATTTTGACCCCGAGGTTCTCACATGACACAAACAAGAATGCTGATGCCTCTTTGAGGTGCACCCACACTGGCAGAGGCAAGGCCTGTGCCAGTCCTGGTCTGATGGCCACAGCTAGGACTTCATGGATGTTGTGTGCACCTAAAAAAGCATATTGGAATGCAAGTGAGTCAGTGTGTGTGACAGATATATCTGCTCTAAGTTATAGAAAAAGTAGCCATTCCTGAAGTACAGCACCTTATTAATATTAATAAATTACTTGTCACGCACATTTCAAGTGATCAAGATAAATTATCAACCTATCATACCATGGTTTTAAACAACTGTTGTAATTCAGTGGATCCACTGGCCTTCCAGAAGATGGAAGGAAGGCTTCTTTTTTTATGATTTCAGAATTCATGTTAATCTTTTTAAAAGTAGCATGATGTATTGACAAGAATGTAACATGCAGACTTAAAGGATTTCTGTCTGGTTCTATGTCCCAAGATATATTAGCTATATGCCACTGAACAGTCCACTTACGAATACCAAGCTTCAATTTAATTATGTGTATCATGAGATTGTGTGGACTGCAAAATGCTCAACAGTTCTGGGCTGTTATTTTAACAGCAGTGTCAGTGCTCAGTGTTTGCCTCTTTGTATTTTGCCCTTATTATCTCTTTCATTTTTCTCTCCTGAATTGAGGTAGCTTCACAATACTTTTACCACTAGCTTTTTCTGCTTCTTCATGAGCTTCTCTGGTGAACTGGGAATTTTACAATTGGGTATTTAGAATACAGTGTATGATCAGGGCACTGCTGGATTACCTGGAGAATTCCACGGTGTTGGGTGACTCATTATTTCAGAAGGATTTTCTATTTTTTAAATCTTACAGGTGTGGTGAGTGAGAAAGAAAGACCAGGCTGATTACGATTTCTAAAAAGAAATGGAAAAGATGGGGGGGAAGAAGACAGCGGGGGAAAAATAAAACATCTTTAGACAGTACAAGGGAAATATTCCCTGGGGAGAAACTCTGATGTCAGGCACTTGTGATTAGATGCTTCATGCTGCTCTTGGGAGAAGAGGGCACAGCTGTACCCCTGCTGCTGGGGAACTACTGGGAGGCCAGGAGGAGGACCGAGGCTCTGGCACACTGCTGCCTCTGCTTCCAGGGAGAGCGGCTCCAAGGTTAGGAATGGAGTTTGCAGAGTTTGTGCTGCAGGTAGAGACGGCTGGTTGTGTGAGACTGATCTGTTCGTCAAGTCCATGAGTCTTTATTTAGTGTCTACTAGGAAGAGTCATAGACAAAACACCTAGCAATCCTATCCTCAGGAAGCATATACGTCAGAGATGTATAAGCCTTTGTCGTGAATACAAATCTTGCCTAGCTCACTGGATTTTTATTCCCCCTCCTTACCCTATGAGGTTGTTTGGATTATCAATGTCATAACCTGAGCATTTTCATCATATTTCTCTTGATACAGGTTGCCTTGCTGGAGGCACTTTGGTGCAATGGAAAAAACACCAAGCTGGGAATCAGACTATGTAAATGCTGTTCCATCTGCCACTAATTAACAACATGAGCGACAGCCTATCACAAACTCCAGAGAGGTGGGTTCCTTGTTCATTTAGATCCCCTCCCTTGTACTCAGTCTACAGGATTCATGCTCTGTCAGGCAAGGGGAGAACATTCTCCCCTGAATTCACTTTAGCATTCAGTTACACTGCCTTCTATAGCTTGCTCTCATTTCTCTGCAGCATGAATGGTGGGCACAGCTAGCATCCAGACTTCCGTGGCACCCTGGATTTTTTGAGTCAGACCTTCTAGGACCTAAAAGCAGAATGTACCAGTCTGAGAAAAACCTGTTAGAAAATAAAACAAAAACCTACTGAATGTCTCCTTAGGTGGGCTGCTCCAGAATGTTTGGGATCAGGTGCATGGCTAATATAAGTGAAAGCATTTTCTGCTTTCTACCTTAACAGGAAGAATGAACTTGGTTTAAATACTAAAATAGTTCAAAGTCTGACAGATCCTTGCAGATGTCCACATTATTTCTCCTTTTTCCTTACAAATAGAACTTCCAAATTATAGTGGACACATGGCTATGCAAAATCGAGGCAACATTTCCCTCTTGCAGTTTAGAGTGGGTAGGTGACTAAGGTCTGGCCAAAAGGATGTGACGTGAACAACTTCTAAGTGCCTTTAAAGAAAGGGCTTGCTCTGTTTTACATGCTCTCCCCCTGGCACCTTTCCCATGCCGGACGGAAGACACAATGGACATGTTGTGAGCCATCTTCAGTGGCAGACGGGCAATGCCCTGGTAGGTGGTGAAATGACAGTGAAGAAGGATTGTGACTCTCCAGCCCTGTAGAGCTGCCACACTGGCCTGAACTACCTATTGAGATCCTGATGTGTTTCTTAAGCCATTGCCCATTATGGCCTCTTTGTTTCAACAGCCTAACCTATATCTCAATAAATACAAAGATAAATGACTCAGGTAATAAACAGACATAAAAATGTTAGATTATCAATAACTTTCCTTTAACTTGTTCTAAAAAGGTGACTATACCAAACCAGTAATATTCTATGTGAAAATGTATATATAAAATTGGAGAAATCCCATATATATATATATATAAAGAGAGAGAGAGAGAGAGAGAGAGAGAGAGACAGAATGAGGAGTGTTTTAATGACGAATATGTTTTAAAAAGTATTCATTTCTTTCTATTTTCTTTGTTACTTTTCTCTGGCAAAGTTTTAAAAAAGATGAATAGAGAAACATTTGAACATTAAATTGGCATAATTTTGTAAGTTACAAATTGTGATTCTGTCATCAGTAATAATTTTGTTATAAACCATGATCACAGAAAGTCAAGCTAAAATAGAGAAGTCCTGGAAAGTGCATAGAGAAGGTGAAAATTATTGTGTTCTGGATATTCTAATATTGCATTTCCTGGTTTTAGACTTTTATTTCCTCAGCAATAATAATACATCCATGCTTGCATTTGGTTGCCAATTTTATTTGTAAAGAGGTTGTTTGTGAACAAACAAGAATAATTAAACCCCTCAATATTAACTAAATAATATCTTGATGAAGATTTTAAAACAGTTTGGCTAGCATTTTTTCTGCTTAGAAGTGATGTCGCTGTGAAATGTGAGGATAACACTTCATGTGTTACTATTTGTTGTGAAGTGATTTAATAAATGTTTAAACAAGTCATTACCACGTTGACAGCATTTCTTATCATGGAACTGTAATTCTGATATTGATTGTCATGCTAGGCTTCCCACCTCCTTCCTTTGCCCTGAAAATGTGAGGACACGTAAGCATGACCTTCAGAGGGTGCTAACAAACTGCATTTGTTTGCTATGATGTCTGTTCTTGAATTCTCCTCTATTCTGCATCAAAGAAGGAAAAGACAATCAGCCCTACTTTCCATACTGAAGTGGTAGTATGCTTGGAAGGGGTAAGTTGTGTTTAGTACATACTCATCAGCTAGGAGAACACCTGGCTGGTATGACTGGAGGATAACAGTTTTTCTCATACACAAGTAAGCGTAAAAGAAACAGAAGCCAGGAAGCACCTTCTCACCTTGTCTAATAGGTTTCAAATTTGCAAGCAAGGCATAAGTGCAGGTTAGCCTCCTGGCTCCTCCAAGTGAAGGTCACTATCTTAGCTTCATGGATAAGTAGAGCTAGGTTAAAGCAGAGTCATTTATCCATTCCTTCAGTAATAATTATTGAGCACCTAGTATATGCCAGATAAATACTGAGCGAAGGAAGTGCTATTTCTGTCCTCTTGAAACGTACAGCCGGATGCTGGACCTACACCCTTGTTTTGGGCTTCCTGTGGTGCCTGTCTTTGCTGAGTGAGCTTTCATTCTTCTGTGATCCTCAGATTGCTCTGCCAATAACTCTTCCTCAGGAATTTCACCACTGAGGAAAGGAGGCATGACCTGAGCATGGTGTAGTATCCTAAGTTATGCAGTCTTAGAGGTGGGAGGTCTCTTAGTTTATCTGTGATACAACTTTTATTGAAGAAAGACTCCTAGGTGGATGGCCATTCAGTTTCTGCACCAACACCTTTTAAAAGGGTATGATGCCCAATTTTATCAAATTTCTTATTATATAAATTCAATATTTTCCAACTTATTTATATGATCATAAAAGGAAATGATGGATGGCCTAGGTAGATGGCCATTCAATTTCTGCACCAACACCTTTTAAAAGGATATCATGCCCAATTTTATCAAATTTCTTATTATATAAATTCAGTATTTTCCAACTTATTTATATGATCATAAAAGGAAATGAAGTCAGTATGTCAAAATCTGATTTTAATGGACCCATGTTTAATCCTAGTGATCACTGATTTTTTTCCTAAATTCTAACAACTTTAGAAAATACTTCAAAAACCTCAGGTCAAGACTTCCAGGTACGGAGTTTTGGCATCCACTTCTTGAAGATCAGTACAGGTTCCCATCTCAAGTCTTCTGTCATCTTGCTCATTCTCCCTGTAACTAAAAGACTGCACTTTTCTATGTCAGGGACATCCTTCCCATCGGAGTGTTTCTATCATATCATAGTCTTTGTCTTCATTCCCTTTGAGTAGCAGATAAATAAATGGCTTTTTCTTATTTAGCTCAAGAAAACAAAATAGTCATTTTCAACCAAGGGTGATGCTGTCCCCCTTGGGGTCATCTGGCAATGTCTGGAGATATTTTTGGTTGTCACAGATAAAGGAGGAGGTGTGACTTGCGTCTAGTGAATAGAGGCCAAAGACACTTGCTAAACATCATATAATTCACAGGATATCACCACATAACAAAGAATAATTTGCCCCAAAATGTCAATAGTGTTGAGCTTGAGATAATCTGAGATGTTTTAAAATAATTCAAATATTTATTCATTTTTATTCAGGTATTGTCTTAAGGATATTTTTTTCTATTTACCTTTTACATCTAGTTAGAGAAGCCCCTGGTTATGGAAGTAGTTTAGTATGCTTTCTTGCTTCACTGATTCATTGTTCTATAAACATTGAAATACTTGCCTGTACTAGGCACTTCAGGTAATACAAAGATAAATTTTTGGCTCTTGTTTTAGAGTAAAAAAATCAGTATCTGTGAATTAAGATAATTATAGTTAAAGGTAAACCTGATTAATCATGTCAGAGCAGATAGAAAGTATTAGAGGATTTTTGAATGGTTGTTTTTTGCTGGCTGGAAGGCTATGGAAGTCATATATAGATGGTAGCACTGGAACTGGGTCTTGAAGGATAATCATAAAACAAACATACTGAGATGAGGGAAGTGCTGGGAAGTGAGAAGGGAAGAGGGCACATGGAACCAGGACGGGCTCAAGTGACTGTCAGTGGAGGCCAAGCTTGGCTTGAGGTAGGGTGCATGGAGAGATGGGATTAGGAAGTTATTCATTCTCTCACTCAGATATTAATGGTGTAAGCCAAATTGTTGCTTGTTTTGAAAATATCAGGATCAATACAACAGTTATTTAATTATTTATTTTTACTTTTCTGAGCAAAAGTTACATCAAATTGTCATATTGTTATTGAACAAATCAAGTTTTAATTGCAGTCTGAGCTCGTTGGGCATTGTCCTGAGTCGGCATGAGTATTTTTACTTTACTTATTAGTTCTTCCTAATCAGCAGGCAGGAATTCTTTACTTTTTCATTTTTTGAGTCTGAAAATTTACCTTGAATATTCACATTCTCACAGCTTCAAGGGTCACAATGACCCCCAATGCATAATTTGGAAGAGGATTCAGTGATTCACTCCTACAGTTTGGATAACTTCTAGCCTGAGATAATAAAATTTGATATAGAACATCTTTGAAACTATCCATAAAAACGTGACATTACAATGGAGGGACAATATACAATTTTCTTCCTGTGGCCCAGAAGGGTCATCGGATTCCCCTGGGGGGCTTGATTTAAACTGCTAGTCCCTAGACCCCTTTCTTGGAAGGACACAAGGAGAAATTTTCTTTTTGTTTTTCTTCTTGTGAGTGCCTTAGGGAATACTTGAGAAACTAAAGTTTAAAAATCACTGTTCTGGAAGTTGGAAGAGCAAACCAATTAGGCTGTGGTCAAATATGTTATGGATGTAATAGTCAAAAATGTAAGTAATGAACAGGATTCCAGAAAGGTTATGGATTTGTGTAAGTGAAGCCTAGGAGAATGGACTGAATTTTGTACACAAATAGGATAGAGATGGAAGAAACTTATTAAATGGAGAATAAAAGTAAAAATATACATTTTTCTGTGATTAGCATTACTGAGGGAGAATTACTGTAATTTAAAAAAATGTATTCATTCTGCTGTAAAAGTAGAGACTTACATACCAAATCATTTACCAATTTGATTTTTAGGATCCGCCTGCACATGATTATAAAAATACCTTGTTGTTTTAGGATTCTCAGAACAAGGAAAGTTGAGGGCATAAATGCTACTCTTTTCCTTTTATTGAGTTAGTAAAAATATTAAGAAATCATACTAGCTTTCATAGAGATTCCACCTACCTTTGCTCTCTAATGATATAGAACTTTAAGATGATTGTAACCTGAATGACTTTTTTTGTTTTTCCTATTCTTATTCTCCAAGCTTAAATTTCATAATTGTTTGAGCTGTTTTATGGAGTATAAACATATTTCCATTGATTCAAGTATTATATTCATGTTTTATTCTGTTATCTTTAAAAGTATATATGTATTAAGTGTTCCTCTAAGCTTATCAACTCCAAAGGGGCTATGTCTACATGATTCCTAACTTATATAGATGAATTCTTAATAAATTTTTTTTGATGGTAAAGATGGCTCTTTATATACCTGGATTAAAGGATCAAATTCACTTGTAATCTGCTAACTTACAGCTTTCATCATAACATTATTACTTCTTAGCCATGGATATTCTTTCCTCTGTAAAATCCGGCTACCAGTGCCACGCTGTACTGAGATGATTCTATGGAATAATTCTGTAAAACACTTAGCCTGGGAGGTGCCCAATAACTACCACTCTTCCTTTCTTCTATTACCCATGTAATAGAATTGACTAAAACAATTCCTGGCCTTCTTCTATCTCATGCCAATTAACAGGAGAGGTTACTTTGACTTAATCTGGAAGAATGGAACAGTTTTCACTCTATTCAGTGTTTCCATGACGCCTCCTAAAAAAGGCCTACACAGTCCTGCACCATTCAGTTTGGGCTCTGCCATGTGACTCGCACTAGCAAATGAAATATGAGTGGCGGTGATGAGTCACTCCCTAGCAGAGGTTACAGAGGTAAGACTTAGTGCTCTTTTCTCCCTTTGGTACAAGGACAGGCAGTACTTCATCCAGAGGCTGATCCATCAGCTGAGGCCAGGGAGAAGGCTCTCTGAACCTGGAGCAGATATAAAGCTGACCCACAGTGAACACCAGTCGTGAATGAAAAGTAAATATTTATTGTTGGAAACCACAGAGATTTTGTGGTTGTTTTATGTCACATAAATCACTCCCACAAGGAATAATGTGAGGAATAAATAGCAAGGAGTACTCGATCCGAGACCATTTGAAGTGCCATCTTATGTCCTATCGTAAGCCTTCCCAGCCATGGAAGTAGGTCACAGGAGTTCCCTTTGCCTCTTAAACCTTGCCTGGCTTCATCGCTTGGCATCCTATTCTTACCAGCTATAAGATGTTATAAATTGTTTGAAGGAATGTGTTGTCCTTTGTAATCTAAATAGAGGGTAGGTACCAAACAGCTTCTGTGAACGTAATTATAATGTTAAGTAGATGCATTTCACATTTGAATGTAGGCCTCAATACATATTAAATATTTCTCCATATCATTAAATGTGGATGAACTTATGGGTTCTCAAATAGCTTTTATGTTAGATTTTTGTGAGAAAGTACCTGGCCATACGAAGAAAGCCAATGCTCATTTTACAGAGTGATGAATACTATCCAAACTGGATAAATCCTTGAGAATGTGTCTTTCACTGTTTATTCGTTCAGAAATATAGATTGGATTCTGACTCTGTGTCAGATGCCGTGAACATTGTGTGTCACCATAGTGAAAGAATGGCTTTTTTCTGGGACATATATTGTTTTCATCATTTGTGATAAAAATCTCTTGAAAGTTTTTTCAGCCTGGGAAGCTCATTTTAAAGTGGTAACATAGCAAAATAACAGTGAAAAAAAAAACCCGATAAACTGTATATTTTGCATTAGGCAGACCAGAAAAAATTGGTTACATAAATCTGTTACTGATTTAAATTGTTAAACCAAAACTAGTTAGTTGTACTTGTTTATGGATACTGAAAGCCTAAGTGAACAAAATGCTAAAGTAGCACCAGTATGAACAACAAAAACTAGAGTGAATATTAGGATATATTCTAAGATGGAGATTCTCAAATGGAAGAGATATGAGCCATTTGGTCTGCATTAACCTCTCGCTTGGATTTGCTGGGAGTGACACTTATTGGTATTGTGAAATCTCTCCTATAACAATCTATTTTTGTAAGAATGGCTACCTATTAAGCAAACCTCAAATTCTGCTATAGATTGGAATGTCAGGCTTAAATTCATGTGCCATCCAACAATCACTAGAGACTGTCTGAAACAGACAGAGACTATCGAGAATAACTCTGAGATCCTATTTAGACTCAGAAGGAAGAAAGTGTCCTGATAAATTAGCAGTATTTACTGTGTTTGGGGATGGGGGTGGTGGCTGCGCCATATTGAGGGAATATCACAAGCATCATAAGTACCATGTATTTAACATTTTTATCTTAGAATATTGTATAATTAGGGAATCATTACATAAAATTAGAATTTTTACTAGGAGAAATTACAAGGTTATTTCTTTTTTGATTCACTACTACAGTCCTATTTAATATTGCAAAAATTCTTATTTAGTTTCCAAGATAATAGTGCACCCCCATCTTGGGAGAATTTAAAGAGGTGGTTTACTAATGAGGCGTATAAGACTATCAAGACCCAAAGACATGATTGAAAGAAATCTTGAAGTAAAAAATACCTAAACTCATTCCTTGATAAAATTGCTTAGTACTTTCTGTGAATGTGAGTCGTAATAGTGATGGGAGTTGGGGAAGGTTTGAAATAAAACTGGATTTTCAATGATGGCATTGTGAAGTGGAAAAAATGTTAGATTATAGAAATTTATGTGCAAATTTATCCTACTCCTAAGTAAGATACGAGATATTTATTTCTGCTCTAACAATGCCAACATGCTACATGAAGTCAATAAGGGCAACAAAATCTATAAGCAGGTTTGCATCTTGTCACTCTGGGACTCCGGGAACCAGTTCTAAAGCATCCCAAGTACTGATAATTCTGGTGATAGTTCATTCTCACTGAATTTTTAAAAAATACTCTATAATTTCCCACTTTTTTTAGAAGAGACGTTGAATTATGCAAGGCATGATTTATCTTATATTCCAATTTTAAGATAATTCAGTTATGTTTATTTTTATAGCACTACTGAAGTCCTATTGCTACTAATCCTAGTACTACTGATGTCATGATGAAATAGGGCTCTATGAAAGAAAAATAATACAAGGAATTTAGCCAAGTCTCTAAATATGTCAATATATTTTTCATTCAAAGAAGAGCTAAAAATATCTATTGCACACTAGTCCATCTGAATTTTTTTCATTCCTACCTAATGTATATTCTATAAAAGTACTGAAAATCCAGAAATAGTATGCAGGATTTATTTGTCAGTTTAATAGGTATATTTTAACAGCATCTCAAGTTTGTGACCAAAATTTCAACCAGTTATTTTTGTTTGCTCAAAATGTTGAAGAGAAAAAAATAGTTCATTATGTTCCTACTAGATGTTTGAAAAAGTTCAGCCTTCCTTATGCATGGTTTCTCTGCATAACACTTGGTGGAATTGTAATGCTTTTACTGTCACCTCTAAATATCATTACACCTTAGAGAATCTGCAGAGTTATATAACACCGTGATTAAACAGAATCACACCCTTATCATAGCACAGACTTTGAGTTTTGCTGATGTAGAAAATGCAGAATCCCAAGATCTCCAGCTGTCTTACCTCAAGTGTATAGGAAGGAAAGAGGATGAAATGACTGAAAAGAAATTAAGAAAAACCCCTCTTGCAGTACAAATGAGAGAGAATGGACAGAAAAGAAATCAGGCCCCCCACACTTCACTTACGGTCCTTTTTAACCAACATTTTCTTCTGTTCTTGGCTTACTGCCATGAAGGAATTCAGAACTTGAATGCAAATTGATTATTAAAAAGATAGAAACTTAATTTGGAAATGAGCAAGGTAATTAAGAAAGAGCAAGAATATTTCTAATCCCTGAGATATTCAGAGGAGTGAACTAAACCAGATTTGTAGATCATATGGTGCTGCTGTAAAAAAAAAAAAAAAACAGAAAAAAATGCACAGCAGAAAAATTCTTTATTTCAGAGATAAAAATGTTATGTTTTTCGTAGTTGACATTTCTGTCACACTCAGAGTTACTGAAGCAAACACCTCTTTGTTCACTAGCAATGAAAGGAGTTCGCGTCAGAGCTCAGTTATTTTAGCAATGCAACAGACATCACTTATACAGGTCAGTTACAATTTCTAATAATTAAAAACAACAAGGAAAAATGTTCATAGTCTCACATGACACCAAATAGTCTAATTTGGTGATTTTCACACTTTTCAAAACTGAGACTTGTGGCTGAGTGCAAAGAGTACCCAGGCCCGGCTGACACATCCAGAGTTCCTGTGAATGCTGCTGGAGAAGTCACTCACCTTCACCCCGGAGCTGACACCCTCCTTCCGGAGGAAGGCAAACTTACCTAGCCATGATTATGTCTGTGTTGTTCAATGCCTGGTCTTATTTCACGCTGGACAGTTGAAGGATATTGATGAATAATTATTTGCCACCTATTGCTTAAATTCCATTTTCGAGTTTCTGCTTTTACTTCCTAAGCCAGGACTTACTTTCACAGTCCTCTGCTAAGTATGTAGGTCATCAGATGCTCAAATAATGTAGGTAGTGACAGGTCTGCTTGGAGTTTAGGTGAACTCTTCAAAAATATCCTTCAAGTGCTTGGGACTGCTGCAACTCAACGTTTCAGTCTTAAGGATAGGGACTTGTGGGGAAATGTCATCAACTAGTATTTCTATTTAGAGATGACCTTCATTATTTATTTTATTTCATTCCTCAGTGTGTGGGTACAGTTTTTCATGTATGTATTCTATTCCTCATAGAGCAATCAGTTCATTCAGCCACCCCTGTGCCCAGCACTATGAATAAGGCAAGGGATGCTACGGCTTGATGAGCTCAAGTTTTATACTCTCAATTGGACAGATTACTGAAGCTTGGTTGAGAAATCATGCTGTTTTCTCTTGCTCATTTATGAGAAGTGTTCTGGTTGTACTTTTTATCCTTCAGCCTGACCTCACTATTTTAGAAAGGTCAGTTTAACTTCTTGTGCATAAAATTTCTTTGATAATGTGCCTGTTTTATGCCTTCTGTCACTGGCGATCTGTGTGTGATTCCTGTTAGCTCAGAAATAGGAAGTCACCAATGGGAATCAATTTTCTATCATGTGCTTCCCATTCTTATGTGCAACTTTCCATAAATTGACTTAGACTTTTTGTTTCTTTGATGGGAAAAGTTGTGGTTTCCTGGTATTTATGATTTAAGAAAAACATAAGACAGCAAATTAAGATTTAAGTGACTCCTGTGTTCTAGGCCCTTTCATATGTGATATCTGATATACACAACCAACTGAAGATGTATGTTTACATCTTTAATACATTATTTCACTATATCATTGAGTAGCTTAGAAAACTGAAGCTCAGAAAGGGACAGTTTGTCCAAAGTCACAGATGGAGTCCTCATTTAGTATCGTTCCCTGACAGCACAGCCTCCATGTATGTACTATTCTTCCCTCCTCCACCATAGATAGCTAACATGGATTGGCTACTGTGTACCAAGCTCTATGTTAAGAGCTACATTATTTCATTCAATCCTCACAGCAGTGTGAGGATGTTATTGTCCTTATATGCATTTAAAACAAAAGAACTCAAAGCCCAAACCAACTTTAGGTTTCAAGAGCTTAAGAGTTTTTGAGTAAACTTACTAGTAAGAGGCACTGAAAGACTCAAATCTGGGCCCACACGAGGCCACAGTCCAGGCTCTTCCCCACTGTTTTAAGGACTCCACACACATCAACAAGAATTAAAACATGCTCAGAATAGATCTAGAACTCTAGGATATGCTTCTCACTCTGACCTCATATTAGAATCCTCTGAGGTATGAACTCCATGATGCCAGATCATTTAAATTAGAGTCTTTAAGTGTAGAGGCTGGATATCATTTTAAAGGTCAGCAGAATATAATAAGGTAACTAGGCTGAAAATCATTGTTCTGGTTGCATTGAAGTCCTGGCTTGTTTTTCCTCCTACTCTGCCACCGGCAGTTGAGTTCTGTCTGCAGACTCAGGCCTGATGCAGTTCCTGTGCCGACCATGACACAGGCAAGGGCCTCAACCTCGGCACTGCATTAGGTGACTTAGGTATATTCATAGATAAGAGATCCAAAGTCTGGCTCTTAATGGCTTAGGAAAAATAGTGTTTATTGGCTCTGAAAGCTTTCTTGTATCACAGGTAGCTTAAATCAGGGTCCACACCATGCCACGTGGGCACATCTCTGGGTTTTACTTCTTCTAGAGTGGCACATTCTTAGGATATTTTCAATGCCCTCATCCAATAAGAGAGATGCTCCTAGTAGCTGAGATCCAAGTTCCAGGAGCTTCTTGGGCTCTGTTTGGCCTCATTAGAGATCTGTGTCCATCCCTACAGCATCCTTTGTAGACAGGGGTTCTCTGCATGTGAATTGGCTTATAGGCCTCCAACTCCATCTCTGCAACCTGAGAAGAGAATCAGCTTTAACCTTAACAGGGAGTGGGGGTAGGAATGAGTGGATCTTCCAAAACAAAATTAACTTAGAATTGCCTTAAGAAAGGGGAATAATCCCTTCAAGCTGCTACACATTGTATTTACCTGAGAACATTAAAAATTTATACCCAGGCTCCCCTTCAAGAGATTCTGATTGAATTATAGGTGTCCATCTGGCCTTGAATGGCACCATGTTCTATGTTTCCTCCTCATTATCTGTCTCCTTTCTGGGATTGACCCCAGCAATAAAACCCTGCTTCCTTAACTGGAAACTTATTTTGTTACTTAGATTTTATTAGCTCTTTCTCATGAAAAATGAAGCAAAACAAAAAATGTACTGAATTATCTTTCAAAGATTATCTGTGATTAACAGAACTACCAAGCCAAGTTGCTCTAGCTCATCCATCTACTAAGGTTTAGAAATCAACCTCTTGAGAATTTGGTTAAATCATTTCAGCTTTCTGGGCTTCAACTTATCTGTAAAATAACAAAATGAGGCTGTATGATTCTCAAGTCTCTACCAGCTGTGAAGTTATATAAATTTGTCCTGACTTCAGTCCACTAAGTGTATTTTTTTCTGGAATAAGTAAAACACATATTTAATGGATTTAAATGTCAAGAAGAGTGATTATATATCTCTGTCGTCTTCCTAGGACTGTCCAGGTTTTCATTTCTATCCTCAGGAAATTATTAATTGTGCCATGGTTATTCCCAGAACTTTCCTGGTTTAGATAATAAATTATTTGGTCAATGTAGGGACAATGTTATATGAGAAGACACACATCCTGTTTACATGACTAATAATTAACATTTATCAAGCTGTTAGCCTGTTCTAGACCCTATTGTGAATACATTATTTATAAATATTTTAATTTACTTAATTCTAATAACAACCCTATGAGTCAAGCACTATTATCAACTCCATTTCCAGATGAGAAGAATGAAATTCAGAGACATTAAAAAACTTGCCAAATATCAAATATTACAGAGCAATTAAGGGATAGAACACTATGTTCTCTTGTCTCTCATATATATTATGTTTAACTGAATTAATTAACTAAATTAAAAAAATAGCACTAATGGAAGCACTAAATCAACATATTATCAAAGTTTTGGAACCTAAATAACACCTGTGATTACCTGTTATAACCAAAACTGCAAACTAGAAGGTGCTAATCATGAAAATCCAGTGAAGGCAAAATCCTACAAAGAATAGTACAAGGAAATTTATGATATCACATATATAATGTGTTTCCTAAGAAAAACCACTTGTAATATTGGCTTTCCCATCCTGAATCAGACAATTTTAGTGATAAAATTAGATTTTTTAATATAGAGTATATATATATTAATGTAAACTAATTTCATCAGTAAAACTGTATGCTACTGTATACATATAAATTATTATAGTAATTTCAGTAGATGTGCCTCCTCATGTATCAAAACTTACCTAATAAAGCATAAGTGATATGTATGTTTAATAAAGACTGTTTTTCTCTCTATTTTTGACTCTTTTTCCAAACTCCCCATTCTTTTTTCTTTATTTCTTGCTTAAAGAAATAGATATGGAAATAGCTCAATTATTATAAAGCTACAATTTTATTTTTTATTTTGTTGTTTTGACTTGCATATATATGTTTTCATTGGTTGTCTTCAAGTAAAAATGCTAAACATGATTAGAATTGCATACAGATAAATGTCTTAGAAATGGTTTTCTCAGTTTTTGGGGGGTGGAGGGACACTGTGTGACAAACTTGTCTGATTCTAATTATTGCCTGGGGAGCCCCAATCCAAGTCTGCTGCTTTGACTTAGTAGGAGAGGGACCTAGTAATTGTTATTTTTCACAAGCATCACAGATGAGTCTTAAGATCAAGATCTTGAGAACATGAATGTTTGGGAAGCACTGTTTGAACTAGGAATTATTTTTTTCTTATATTGAATAGAACACAAAGTCTGAAAGAAACCTTATGTATAAGGATGTTGTGTCAAATTTTAAGTTGCACAGAAAATGGTCCATTTAAAATGTAAAATAAATTTTTTGTACTGGCAAGTATCTACTTTTAAACTCTTGGAGTAGATTTATATATTGGGGGACTGAGTTTACTAAAAAATAAACTTGAAAATCAAGTGCATAGTAAACTTGTTGAATTTCCCAGAAGGTACTCATTCTTTCCTGATCATTGGAATTTATTGGCATTAATCTTTATGGTAAAAATACAGTGCCACCTATATATGTTTTTGCTTTAATGATTTATATGAAATTGACTAGAACTATATTTACCTACTCTTTCAGTTTTTCTAATATTAAATATGAAAATATACATTCACTTTCATTAAACTTGTTAGAAAACAATTTTGAGCATCTTTGTATATTTTAACAACACAAATTATTTTGTTATTGATGTGATTCTCTCAAACTGCAAATTTTGTCACTTTTACTACAAAGTTACAAGTCTGTCACATTTCCCTGTGATTGACGGAGAGCCTTTGATTTAGGCCAGCTGCTGGAGTGCTGTGCACTTTTTGCTAAAGCTTTCTGGAGGCCTTGGCTATCACATTTTCATTGAATGTGAGTTCCTTTTTGTACGTGTACATATTGTACAGAGAACAGAAGAGCTCACAGCAGCCCCTAAACGGCATCTGTTCTTTATAGTGAGATGAAGAAGCTGCAGAAGGTTTGTGGAAACTTGCTGAAGCTTGTTGTCACTTAGCAGGAAGTGTTTAGAAGTTTGCAAAGAACAGAATTACAATTTGTCAAATGTTGCAAACTTCACAGTGAGCACACAATGTTTGATTTCACCGTTGCTCTAAATAGGATTGTATTTTACATACTTTCAAAATGACCAACTTTCTTTTTTGGTGAAATACTAAAAATTCCAGCACAGGAATTCACAGTCACTCAGGTGAGACACATTCTTCTTTTACTTTTATTTTTCGGCATGGTGGGTGTGGGGAGGGTGGGAGGTAGAGAGAGTGGGGCAGTTGGGGGGTGAGGGAGTGGAGGCAATATTGTAGAAGTCACAGTCACAGTGCTCCTGGTACCTGCCTCTTTGATTGGGATGAAGAAAGTTGTCATTTTTCAAAATATAAACTTTACTTTCAGGCTCATAAGAAGCCAGTGAAATGCTGGAGTCTGTGCTTTATCATGTGAATATGAGCATAAGGACACTTTGTTTGAAACTCTCCACACCTATTCAGAATTCATCTTTTGATCGGTATATATGCTTGAACTAGAGAGAGTCAGTAAAGGATACATTGAATTCTGGAAGTTTGACATTTTTATTATAGCAACACTTTCTTTTCTCCCCTTATCCACCTGTGATTTCTAAATTTCTTATCAACTTTTCTTTAATCTATCCACCATGCGTTTTTATCTTTGAGGGGGGAAAAGTGCTCTCTTCTCACTTTTCTATGATTTGGTTGATTTGGTTTGGATGGAGCAAGATTGTGTTGATTTGGTTAAAGAAGAATTTGATAAGTGTTTAGAGTTCATCAGAGATAAGTTATTACCAAAAAGCCAACCAAATGATTTAAGCTTGTGAGGTATAAGAATATTGGGTTATAAGCACCTTTTTCCATGATTAAAAAAGTTCTACATCAGAAGCATGCATTAGACAGAAACAGACAGTATCAAGATGAAAAAGTTTTGGTGAAAATATGATTTCATTGTAAACAGATCCAGGTGCCATAATGAACTGTTTAAGCCCTAAGTCTTTTTTCAGTTCTTGGGATGAGAGTATATACACATGGAATTTAACAGCAACATTTGGAAAGTCATCTGCTGACTAAAGAGGCCACTGGAGTTTGGAAGGATTTCTAGTAGTTATTTTTTCCTGTTGATAGATGTTGGCTCTTTCAAAAGAACCTGGATGATTTAATAAATTCTGGATTTTTTCTTTATCTTAAATTTTAGGAATTGCCTAAAATTTATTTCCAATTCAGAATAAGTGAGGCTTTCTCTTGAAATGAGCAAATATTTTCTATTGCCTTCAGCTCTTCTTGAAATATTGTCTGATGATTTAGCTGTTCTTACTCTTAGATTGACTCTCAAACTTTCAGAGAAAATTTTCTGCCATCAGTTTTGGAGAGAGATTTTCCTGTCTTTCAGGAATGCAGTTTGAGCAAAGCAATGGCATGTGCTGGAATGTCCTGGAAGCTGGTCCTTGCAGCACCCTCCTGCCATCTTGGGCCTACATCCATATGCAGGTTGCCTGAAATGGCACTTGGGCTCTTCTTATGAGATTTCAGGAACAGACTGAGGGCTCTGTCATCTCAACTTACCTTTCTAACAGGCAATGTAAATTTTTTTGAAATGTCTTTTTCAAAAGGGATCTTTTTTGATTATTCATAAGAAGAATCTTTATTTTGAAACTTGCTTAAAAATCTGCTGTTTTTTTTTTCTGGATTAAACTGGGCCTGCTCACTTGTTTACCAGGGCAAACTGGAAAGAACTGGGTCATTTCTGCGGGTCCATGACATACTTGTAGAGTGGGTATAAATGACCATTTGTTGAATTGTTTCAAGGAAACTTTTTAAGCACCCCAAGGACTGATGAAGAAGCTCATTAAATCCTCAGAAACATTACCTCCCTTAATGAAATGAAAACAGCCTGTTGGCTCTTTAATAGTAATCAAGTGAAATGCAGATATGTCTAGGCTTTTATTTTCAATCACCGTTTATAGGAGGCCTCACTTTTCACCGTTAGGTCTAACCAGAAGCTGTTACAAAGCAATCTAATTGTTACCATGGATCTCTGTTTCCTATAAAGATTTCATTCTAATTTTTTATTCCTTTATCAAAAAAATTCTGAAATCTTACCAATTGTCTATCATAAAAATAAACTTCCAAGCTACTGACTTAATGTCACTGCTGAGGAATGAGAAGAGCACATAACCGTCACATGTACCATGTACATACCATAGACATACCATAGTCTCAGAGCATAGGTGATAGAAAAATGTAAAATATTTAAAAAGTGATGTATTTTGAGTACTTGTTACCTTTTTCAAAATATGGTTCATTTAATTTTAAGTCTATAAAATTTAATTATAACAATGGCTCTTTAACAACCAGTAGCAACACTTCTGATAATTTAACAATTGCTCTCACAAGCCCGCACAAACCAGGCACAGAACATTATGCTTGCCCAGCTACCACTGCCTGATCTTTTTAAAGCTGGCCCTCTCAACTTCAAGCATTTGCTTTCATGATGAGACCCTGGTATCTATGGATAGCCTTGCTCACCAGATAAATATCGGTATATTCCACTTGAAATAACAAAAGCTCGGGGAATTTATCATATGTTACAACTAATGTGTCAAATATAAGATCAGATTCACTATTTCCACTTTCCTTCATTCTCCTTCCTACCCAATATTAGTTCTCTTTTTCATTCTTCCCTTATATGTTAAATATCATCTTCCTTCCCATTCCAAATATCTTAGCTTTGTGAAAAGTCATCACATTGATGTTGCAACTTCCTTGCCTGATTCTCTCAAAAAAACCAAAACCTGGCAATCACTCTAAAAGAAACACCAGCCTTCCTCTGAAAACGTTAAAGAATGGTGCATATTTATAATATAAATGTCCTTAACCCACAATCTACCAGGAAAAAAGAATCATCATAATTTACCATCTATGTCCAACTGACCCTTTTATTTTTTTATGTCATTTCATGAAAAAATTACTGAAGAATAGGGGAAGAGTGAAAACAATTTCATTCGAAATTTATTTAAGATTTAGATAAAACAGACCTCTTTGTGTTAAGTAAATTTTGGCATTTACATTATCAGAACTGATGAAAACATACTGTCATTTATCTTTTTAGCTAAGCAAGAAAATTCAGATTTTTTTGCAAGTGATATGTGATGAAGCCCTTTCTGTTGAACGACCAACTGAATGAGAGTACCCTATTTCCTTTTTGTCATCGAAATAGATTGTTTATTGAGAATACTATCACTTAAAGTATGTTTTGAGATCTCACTCATGATTTCACCATCCCCATTTTAGTGTAGAGAGCTGTCTTTTCACTTCCATCTTCTGATTCATTCTGTGATATGTCTTCCATTGTACATTTTCTCTTTGCCATTCTGGGAAGAAAATGAAAAGTTCTGAATTTTCAACTGTGTTCAAAGAAAGCTAAAAACATTGCACAAAGGTGGGTGTCTCTATTTTTTTCATGTCTTTTTGAAAGATAATGCTGTATTTGGGATAATTCAGTAAGAAAACTGAAATGATAATTGATTTCTCTGTTGCATCATGTTTCTAGTTGATTCTGTTACTCTTGTTTTCTTTCTGATTGAGTCTTTTTATAAGCATAGTTGAGAATAACTGATGAGAAATCATAAAATAATTACTAGGAAGCTAAACTAGCAAAATGTTTTGAAGTATAGGAAAATAAAACCATAAAGACCTCATAATGTATCTTAGAATCCAATTGTCCAGTAAGTTTTATTCTATATAGTTTTTAAAAAATAAGTAAGTTTTATCTTTGTTCTCTGGAAAAATGAGTAAGTCAAGTAATATCGATCCTGTTTAAAAAAGAAACTCAAAAACTAAGTTGGGCCCAACAGACTCTATGTTATGACAAATGCTGGTAGGACAAATGTGTGGTGTGGTATGTTAAAATATAACCAACTCCTCTATGGGAGTTTTGTACAAACAGTTTCCCTGAAACCCCATTTGGACAGTGTCCCTCCAATCTCCCGCTCATGGATGTTTCTAAAATCCCTTTTCTCTTTTCACTTATGCAGCTGCCCTGCTCTATCCTTTTTTCCTTGAATGCATTTCAGACCATGTTTTAGACATGAGACCCTTTATTCTGAGTGAGCCCTGAGCAAGTAATGCTCACTTGGTATCCTCTGTTTTTCTTTGGCAAATCTTAACTCACTGTGTTCCACCCTCCTAAACATGCACAGCTACACACATACAGTTCTAACCAATCAGGCAACTTAACTCAAAATGTCTGTTTTCTCAGCCTTACAGGCACACCTCAGAGATATTGTGGGTTTGGTTTCAGACCACTACATTGAAGCAAATATGGCAAAAAAATGAAATAAATTTTTGGTTTCCCAATCTGTATAAAAGTCATATTTATACTATACTTAGTTCAATAAGTATGCAATAGCATTATGTCTAAAGAAACAATATATTGCCTTAGTTAAAAAATACTTTATTGCTAAAAAATGCTAACCATCATCTGAGATTTCAGTGAGTCCTTATCTTTCTGATGGTAGAGCTTCTGCTTCAATGTTGCTGGCTGCCGACGGATCAGGGTGGTGGTGGCTGAAGGCTGGGGAGGCTTGTGGCAATCTTCTAAAATAAGACAACAATGAATTTTACCACATTGATTGACTCTTCCTTTCACAAACAATTTCTCTGAGCATGTGATGCTGTTGGATAACATTTTACCCACTAGAACTTCTCTCAAAATTGGAATCAGTTCTCTCAAAACCTGCCACTACTTTGTCACTTAAGTTTATCGACTATTATAAATCCTTTGTTGTCATTTCAAGGGTCTTCATAGCATATTCACTAAGAGTAGATTTCATCTCAAGAAGTCAGTTTTCTTTTCTCATCCATAAGAAGCGACTCCTCATCTATGAGAGTTTGATCTTGGGATTGCAGCCATTCAGTCACATCCTCAAGCTCCACTTCTAACTCTAGTCCTTTTGCTGTTTCCACCACATCTGCAGTGATTTCCTCCATTGAAGTCTTGAATGTCTCAGTCGTCCATGAGGGTTGGACTCAACTTCTTTCAAACTCCTGTTCCTGATGATACTTTGACCTTTTCCCAAGAATCACAAATGTTCTGAATGGCATTTAGAATGGTGAATCCTTTCAAGAATGTTTTCAGTTTACTTCTCCAGATCTTTCAGTGGAATCACTATCCGTGGCAGCCACAGCCTTACAAATTGTATTTCTTTAATAATAAGATTTGAAATGACTCCTTGATTCATAGGTTGCAAAAGGATGTTGTGTTTGCAGGCAAGAAAACAACATTCATTTCATTGTCCATCAGAGCTCTTGGGTGACCAGGTGCACTGTCAATGAGCAGTAATATTTTGAAAGGAATCTTTTTTTCTGAGCAGTAGGTCTCAAAAGTAGGCTTAAAATGTTAAGTTAACCATGTTGTAAACACATGTGCTGTTATCCAGGCTTTGTTATTCCATTTACAGATAACAGGCAGAGTAGACTTAGCATAATTTTTAAGGGCCCTAAGGTTTTTGGAATGGTAACTGATCATTGGCTTCAACTTAAAATCACCAGCTGCATTAGCTCCGAGCAAGAGAATCGGCCTGCCCTTTGAAGCTTTGAAGCCGGGCATTGTCTTTGCCTCTCTAGCTATGAAAGTCCTAGGTGGCATCTTCTTCCAGTACAGGGCTGTTTTTTTTACCCTGAAAATGTGTTGTCAGTGTAGCCACCTTCATTAATTTTCTTAGCTAGATCTCATGGATAACTTACTGCAGCATCTGTATCTGGCCTTGCTGTTTTACCTTGTACTTTTATGTTGTGGAGATGGCTTATTTCATTAAACCTCATGAACCAACCTCTGCTAGCTTCAAACTTTGCTTTTGCAGCTTCCTCACAAGCTTCTCAGAATTCTCAGCCTTCACAGGATTGAAGTGAGTCAGAGCCTCTCTCTGGTTTTAGTTCTGGTGTAAGAGAATGTTGTGGTGAGTTTGATCTTCTATCCAGACCATTAAACTGTTTCAGCAATAAGGTTGTTTCACTTTCTTATCATTTGTGTAATCAATAAAGTAGCACTTTGCTTTTCCTTCAAGAACTCTTCCTTTATACTCACAGCTTGGCCAATTGTTTGGAGCAAGAGTCCTCACTTTTGGCCTATCCTGGTTTTCAACATGCCTTTTGCACCAAGCTTAATCATTTTAGCTTCTGATTTAAAATGAGAGATATGTGATTCTTCCTTAAACATTTTGAGGCTGCTAATTGGCCTAATTTCAATATTGTTGTGTCTCAGGGAATAGGGATGTCTGAGGGGAGGGAGAGAGTTTGGAGAATGGCAGTGAGTGGAGCAGTCAGAACACACACAGTAGTTATCAATTTGCCGTCTTTATGGGTGTGGTTTGTGAACCCAGAACAGTTACAATAATAGCATCAAGGATTATTGGTTATTGATCACCATAACAAATATAGTAATAATGAAAAAGTTATATATATTGCAGGAATTACCAAAATGTGACACACAGACATGAAGAACCAGAAGAACACCTTTTCTGTTTCAATGCTCTGCTGTTGTGGGCTTGAAATTCTCAGTAATTTCTGTCAACCTTCTAAAAGGCAAAGGTAAGTGATGCAACCAGCAAAATTGAGTTTGTTTGGGAAGAACAGGGGAATTGCAGTTCAGGACAGGGAACCATAGTGAACCATAGGCAAGTGCAGAGAACAAAGGAGAGTGTTCCTTTACAGAGGAAAGGGGGAAGTTGGGAGGGGGTTGCTCTGAGCAAAAGTTCATTGGAGGAAAATGAGAGTTTGAAGCAGTGGCAGCTTTTCTGGCTGCAGTTGAGATCAGCTTATTGTTAGGAGGCTGAGAGGAAATCTTCCTCCTGTGGGACCATACAAGCTGTGACAAGTGGTATGTGCACGAGAGCCTTGTTCTCATGGTTTCCCAACTCCCATTTTGAGTTAGGTTTCCACCACACAGTTTTGCATTTTGAACAGGGGGCCCCACATTTTCATTTTCTAGTGAGCTCCTCAAATTATGTAGCCATTCCTTCTTGACGGTGGGAGCCTTACTGGATTTCCTCCATTTTAAATGGGTTTCTTGCTAGTCTCACTTATTCTCATTCTCACACCAAGTTTTGTTCATATTGTTCTTTCTGACTCACATATAATAGTTGCATGGTAAGTATATGTTAAATGAATGAAATATCATTTGAACAGTTTGCTATATAATTTTTTAAAGGTCAATTGTAAGAATTTTCTTTTCCATAGTCTTCTCCGAAAACCTGCATTTTGAAATCTTTCTTTTTCTTTTAGTATCATCTGTATATATTCCTTATCAGTTGTCCTACCCATATATATGAGTTTATACTTGAGATGATTACAAATAGAGTTGAAGTGTTTCGTCTCCTCACATCAAAGTTCTGTTCAGGTGCTAGAGCTGAATTTCTTGTTAATTAGTAAGGAGTATCCAGTGATAACATCCTGTTTACTATCTAAGAAAGCTTGTTGCCTTTCCTTAGTTGTTAGGTAGGCAAGGTATAATTTGAATTTCATCTGGCCTCAGAAGAATCCAAGAATCCAAGGTTATGCTAGAAAGATCTGGATCTGTCTGTACACATAAGTGGATTGTTACCAAGTGGCAAAAATTCACCAGAGGAAAATATGAGCTATTCCGAAGATAAAGACAGCTCAATGTACATGAGAAAATAGCCAAGGTTAGTTACCCTGCCTCTCCTTACTTCCTACTTCTGGGTCATGAGTGTGGACATTTACAATGTCCTGTTTTGAAAGAGCTGAGATCTAGGAAGGGGCATGCAAAGATAGCCTGAAAGAAAGATTATTTTTTCTGGAGGCATATATCAAGGTAGATATTATTTCCACTCATGTCATCTTTTATAGAAAGATAACATTCCCAATTTATGGCCTATTACATAGGGCTTTACTTTTTTATTATATTTCCTTTCTTTATAGTATAACATATATATGTACAGATTATGCAGTATAACACATATGCAGATTTATTAGTGCACAAATTATACAATTGAATTTTCAGAAAGTTCTGAATGATGAATTTTCATAAATGGAATGTATCTTTGTAGCCCAGATCCTGACTAGTACTGATTAGCAGTCTAGACCCCCCTCTCTCCCATATCCCTTTGCAATCCCCTCAGAATTAGAATTTTGGTTGCTAATATAATAAATTAGTTTTTCCTGTATTTGAACTTGAGATAAATGGAGATATGTATTCAAACTGGGAGGGCTATTACAAATAAACTTGCTATGAATGCTCTTGTGCACATCTTTTATGTCTTTGATGAACATATGTACACATTTCCTTAAGTTACACAACTAGGGTAGAATTGCTGGGTCATGGAGAAGAATTGTAGGGCCAGTGGGTACATATGTTCAGTTTCAGAAAACATTACCTATCAATGGTTATACCACACGGACTCTCATCAACAATGTATGACAATGGTCTTTTCCTTTCCAGAAGTTATCACAAGGTTTGAGAGAACTACAATTACTAAAGTGAAATGCTCACACCAGAAACAGTTATCTATTGCCTCTGCTTTATCCCTAAATAGTTTTATTTTTGCCTGTCTTGTCTTTCCAATTACATTTTGAAATATTGAAAGAAATCAAAGTAACTCTGCCTCCTCCAATATACTCCATAATGCTAGGCATTTATTAAGTTTGAACTGAGTCCAAAGTTGCAAATTTATCAAAATATTTGAGATAGCCTACTTAAACTTTAAAAAATGTGTAAGCAAAAGGAAACAGTTTTTTCCTATGAGGGAAAGTGAAGACTTTAAAAACATTTCACCTTTGCCAACATATAAACACTATATTGAGTTTTATTACTCTATTTCTTCTTCTTAAATGATTGTGTAAGCCTTACTCTCCTAAATTTCTATCTTTCAACTGAATGGCAAGGATACATTACCTTAAAAACCATAATTATCAATTATTCTGCCAACCATAGGTATTACTGCCTTGTGCTGTCAGACAGCCCATATGTAGACAATTGCTGTGGAGTTCTTAGGTTATCTACCTTCATTAAAATGGTTCCATAATTCATTTTAAAGCTGGCATATTAGGTTAGAGAAAATTCCAAGTTATTGTCAAAAATATTTCTGACTTTCAGACAGACCTATGCTGTGAGTTTAAAAAAAGACACTGAAAGGAAAATAAGAAATGGTGCCTGGGCTTGAGTCATATCAACAGAAACAATTTTTTTTTCTAAGCTGTACTCTGATACAGGCAGTCTTTTTTGAAGCCAATGCAAACCATTGTAAAGTTGTGGGAAACCTTTGCTTGGCCATGAATGAAACCAGCACATGGTATTTATATGAGGAAAACAGAGTTTTAGAAGGAACCAAGAGCCAAGACCGGGCAAGACTGCACTCTGGGAAGTTCTGTAGTTTGTGGCTCATTTCCTCTCAAGCATATGCATGTTAACAGTTCCTTAAAACTTCAGAGAAGAACTTACTCGTGCTCTTCCATGCAAGTAACATGAGGTGCAGACAAAGCGTCTTATGATTGTACAGGCACAAGATGCACAGCTTTTTGAAAATCCCAAGATAGTTTATGCAGTTTTTATTTTCTTCACAGTAGGAGTTGAACTGGAAGTTCTGAATCAGGAGTGTAAATGCATTGCAGTGTAACAAAAATTTGAGAAATAGTAAAGGGAATACAGATTAATTACCAGGATTCTATTAACACATCCCACTCAAGTTACCATCAACCATAGCACTGCAGGTATTTAGGGTCTAGATACTCACTAGTTTAGAAAACTGAAAGAGATATGAACTATTTCAAATGTTAGATGGGATAATATAATGAAGTCCTGTTGTTACTGAATTATTCCCAAACTTGAATCAAATGTATACAAACACATGGGTCACCCAGTAGTGTGTAAACCTCATTCTGCAATTCTGGAAGCAGAGGTCCAAATAGATTGATCCAATTATTAATTTATTCAACAAATAAGTATTGAGTGTGTTTATCACAATTCAATGTTATTATAGCAAGAATAGATGCAATTGCTTGGTGTTCCTACCAAAGAGGAGAGATTAAGGGTCTGAGTTTGTATTAGAATTAAGCACTTTACTGATCCTCTTGGGTCAATAGCTTGTGAATCCAAACTCATTATATTCTTTTTCAACTCTGCCATATAGCTGTCATTATTAGGTTATAACATGTAGATCATATTCTATATTACTCAAAATGATGTTTTTTTAAAACATATCCTTTCAGAGGCACTAGCTTAACCTTATTATGTATTGCTAAATCAAACAACTCTTCATTATAAATGCCTCTTAAAGAATATTCTTGAATTTTATTTTTCAATACCAGTAAGTAAACAGTGGTCTACTGACATTATATGATATTTACTGTAATGAGTTCATATAAGAAAAGGAAAATATGTCTATTCTTTTGTTGTTTGCAATATGTAAATATAGGCTTATTTAAATTGTGTGTGGCTTGCATGTTATGGAATGTATTTCAATGTGTGTTTTTCATATGAAAGAGATAAAGTTAGTAAAATGCATTTTTATTTACAAAACCATGTATATCAATTTATATATTATTTTAAAACACCATCTAGTTTTTATTATTTTATTTACATATTCCACTTTTTCTTTTTAAACTATCAAACAGAATTGCTCCAGCATATTTTTCTATTGACATGGTGCTCATAAAATAAAGTTGAAACATTTTACTGTTAAATATAGCTCTAAGACCTGGGCAAGTGGGGTCCTGGCCCTGTATTTTAGAAGGCCCCATTGATCATAAACACAAACACACACACAATTTATTAAGGAGCACAGGAATTCAGCTACTTGGGAGCAGACACTTTGGCACAGACGTTTATATGTCCCTGTGAAAAACACACTTACTTGTCCAAACTCAGTAAGTGGACACGGAGGCAAAGAGAACAGTGGAGTGAGGCTTTAAGGATGGTCTTGCAAGATCAGGTATCTGGTGAGCAGGCACACCTAGGGCAGTTGGTACAAGTAATTTATTTCCTAGCATGGGAGTCCCTCCCCTGGGTTCTCATTGGCTGAGTACTTCAGGGTTTACATTCTTTCCTAGATGTTGCCTAAGTAAGTTATATCCATGTTAGGCTTTCTCTTACATTTGTCTTAATTTTATTGGCAGGTTTAAAACTTCTTTCTTTTCCCAAATTGGTACAACCCGTTCCTTATCAATTCCCCGCCACCTACCACCCCACTCTCAGCCTGAGCAACTTCGTGGCATATTTTTCAGCATGTGGCCCTTTGTTAATACCTTGCTGTTAAGACGTTTAAACCTCCTAGTGGGAATAAATAACATTTAGGTTTTATGCCTTTTCTAACATCCCTAAACATTTACTGTCATGATGAAGATAGTTCAGGCCCCAAGGAATCACTTTTCCAATTTTTTTGTCCTTTTTTAAAAAATAAAAGGTAACTGTGTCAAAATGACATGAAGCGTTTGTGAGGTGCATCACTGCCCAAGAGTCAGAATGCAGAAAGGATTTGAGTTGGGGTGTTACCTAAGGTATGAATAATATTCTTACAAAACAAAGTATTGCTTCCCAGTGAGTCAGGATCCACTTTCATTCTCTTTGTTTTTCAATTTGTGATACTGAAGGAACCATGAATTAGCATATGAGGACAACTTTGCAATTATATTACTATTGAAAAGATAGAATAAATATAGTATATTTAAGAGGTTTTAGATTAATTTATGGTATGTGGGTCTTATTTATACTCTTGCCTGAAGCCCAACAGCTGTTAGAGGCATGATACCTAAACTATGCTGAATACCTGAAAGAAAACAAATTTCAGTTAGAAACCTTAGTCTGGCATCCAAGACACTCCCTGGTATGATCCTGGGTATCTTTTCAGCCTTATCCCAGAACTGACCCTGAGACAAGGATCAGTTGTACATAGAACGTATTAAAACAGAGAGAGAAGGGGAAGAATCAAAGCAAGGGTATATAATGCCGGGCAGGCAAAGTTTCAGCCTGTTTCCACAGGGAGCACCAGAGTGTAAGTTAATTTTTTACTTGCCATTGGGGCTACAATCAGCAAGGGAACTGATTCTCATACTTCAGCACTCATCAGTCATGGCTGGGTAGGTGGTTGGAGAAGGTGTGGGAACATAAACACCTAGAAACTTCTCCTCTATCTCTGTTAGCAGAGTAGCTCTAATGATTTGAAGCCAGTTCTCCAAAGGTAAATGTGGGATCTGAGTGGCTCACCAATAGCATCTGTTTGGGATAAATGGCAGAATTTCCAGAATCTCCCACCTGGCCTTAGTCCATTTAGGTATCAATAGGTGTTTACTGCTGCAGCCTCCCACAACATCTGGGGCAAGAGGTGGAGAGATAATGGCCATTCTCTCCTCCCCTCCATTCCTGGTAAGTAACTGGTCTGGTGTCTGCCAGTCATGAAGGACCTGCCAATGGAGTTCCTCCCGGAAGGGGCAGGTGGGAATGAAAGGGTGCTCTGTGTCTGCAGAACATGTGTGGTGGCCAGAGGACATAGATGGGGCAGGGCCTAGTTAGTGAATTTGAGCAAGCTCTCAACCTACCCTTTCCCTTGACTTATTTCAGTTTCACTGGTTTTATAGGGATTCCCCTGGTCTGGGAACACACTTCCCCCTAGAGCTAGTCTGCTACCCCCAGTACTATCCCTTATGCCCTTGTGAGAAAAGCTCTTAGAGATTTTGCTACATGGGTGCATATTAGTTACTCTGAGAAGGTCACTATAATAAAACTATTTAACTCAAGTTTTACATAAGCTAATACACCTAGAAACCATTTTTTTCATGTGTCTATCAGCATCTGGGGGAATGCCTTTTGAGAAATACTTCTCTAGGATTTTTATGATTTATTTCTTATATCCCCAACAAACTGTGTGTCTCTTACCTTTCTAACTTAATTTATGCTAGCCCTTTTGTCTGGAATATCATTTTCACATTAAAAGAAATGGTGTGGGAAGCTTTTTTATCTCTCATATAACACATCACAAACCACAGATTTCTGTATGTGTGTGCTTAAGTTATCTTTGCATACATCACCTCCATGCTGTCCTACTTTCTCATATTACCCACAAAGGTAAAATAATATTTAGCCTTTCAGATATATTGTTTAGACCTACTGTAAGAAAGCTAGAGATGGGTAAACTAATAATGTTAAATTATATTAAATTATCTTAACTAAACATTGCTTAAGATTTTATACTGACTTTTACCCCCAGATTTTCATCTGGATATCTGGAAAAGGAAATTTTGAAGTTAATATCTATACAATTTCCCGAACCAAGAAGAAATATAATCAGACACAGGGAAACTTCTTTAGTAGGTCATATGCTAAACCAAAGTGGTAATCTAATTCTGAAGTTATCAATAGCAAACACAGGAGAATTATGCCTAAGAGTTAAGTATATAGACAGATTTTTCACCACCTTTGAGGACTATCTATAGTACCTGTTGAGGGAAGAATGGATTAAGTAAATATTAACTTTAAGATATCACTATCTGTTTAAAAAAATCTGAAATGCTTTTTTTCGGTAGAAATAATTTTATCATCAAATCAAAAAAGGCAATGATTTTACATGCTAAATTCAATGATAACAGAGTATACAAATACAATTTTCAGTGATAAAATTTAACCATATTGCTAAGGGGAAATGTTTTACCTTCTATTTTTATTTTCAGTTTATTGATGTGAACTTCATTAGGCCCTGATGTTTTAGGCCCATACAATCTGCAGGGATTTGCCTAAGAAATGGGCCTAATGAGAAGTCAGCAATGGCCTGAGGAGATAAAGTATACCAGGGCCTGTGAGGGAACGCTGACCTGGGCATTGTTTAGGACCAGCCACTGCTCAACCCAGCCCCATAGGTGCTGACTTGGTCTGCCTGTCCCTTGAGGACCTGTCCCACTCCTATGCCTTCACTATCATGTAGGTTGTGGCCCCCATATCTGAATCTCTAACTCCAAACTCACTCATACACACAAAGCTAAAATAGGTGTTAAAAATTATTACAAGTTTTCTGCCTCAGGTCTCTCAAATTTACTATCTCCCAAACCAAACACATTAACTTCTCTGAATGCCCTTCCTGCATTAATTCTTTTGATTAAATTTCTTGCTACCTACAGTTGCCCATGCTGAAAACCTTTTAAAAATGTCTGATTCTCTTCTCTCTCAAATCCCACATTCAATTAGTTTTATGCTCTTGTTTATCTCTCGATTTAAACAACACCTCTAGTCCAGGCCCTTATCTATTAAAAAATACTGTAAAAATCCTTTTAACTGGTCATTCCAATCCACTGTCTCTCCCCTCAAATATGAAAATACCAAATCTTACTGGTATTTTCTGAATACCAAGATGAGTTAGATTAGGTAACACCTTTGGTTAAAATAAACATACCCACAAGCACACACCAAACACCTCTGATAACTCCTTCCTGCTAATGAATGTTATCAAAACTCTTCACAATTGTTCAGTCCAGTTTTCTGCTTCTCATTCAAATGGTATTTCTTATGTCATATTAGAAATCTGCACTTTTCAAATATTCCATACAGTTTCATATGCTCATACTAAAAATGATCTTCCATGTCCACTATCTCCACCTGGTGAAACCTCACTTTTTTTTTAAGATGCAGGTAAAATCTTGTTTTTTATATGAAAACTTTCCTGTTGATTCCATCATCTCTGATCCTAAAACATTTTGCTTATACACTTAAATTGTACTTGATTTATATTAAAGTGAGTTGTATATCCACTTGATCTTATTCATCATTGTATCATTAGAGCTCAGCAGATGTTCAAGAAATTTTCACTGAGCTAAATTATTCAATTTAAATCAGAAGGAATCTGATTTAAGTAGAATACGCTTGCAAGATTGTCTGAATTTTAGAAATAGGTGAGTGAATGGTAACGTTTATATTTAGACTAAGGGATAACTCAGGTGATTTATTTACCCAAAGCCCCGGGGTTTATTCCAATGTTCCTGCTGATGTCAAGTGAAACGCACACTTCAGATTTGCCTCAGTTAATTTCAATAAGCACTCATTTAATGGTTACAATTTATTGTGATTCTACCATTCATAAAATAAAAGCAACAAGTCTTGTCCTCTGTAGTCCCAAAGACATTTGTAGGGTCCTTGTTGGAGACTTAATTTCTGCAGGAAAAAAAAAAGTTTCTATGCATGCTTTAGAGCAGCTGTCCTCTAAATTATCTTGTACTTATAGGTGCAAATTTGCATACAATTCTGGAAAAAAAAAACCCCAAGTAACTACCCAAACATATAAAAACAGTAACAATCGCAGGTACAGAATAAGGCCTTCCCCTGTACATGCTGCTATTTTTTTTGAATCACATAAATATCAGAATAAAAATAACTTCTATTTTCCCTAATACGTCAGATACAGTCACATCCTTCTACATCATTCAGCTATGAGTACTAGATCTTTAGATAAAACAGTAGGGTGAAGCCTTTTGCTGTATTAAAAAGACTGACACCATGCTTTGACCATAGCATAAAATCTCCTTACAGTGTGGCAGTTGACATTCTTCAGCTCAGAAGAGAACTTTACCATCTGCCATGTGACTGATCTGAGAATAATGAGGAATCTCGGACATGTGGGTTGGAAAGAAATGACTTTATTCCAAGTGAAATGAATCTAAATAATACAAATGCAGTGGGAGTGTTGCTAAACATTTCTGGAGACTCTTGAGGCGCTTTGGGAGAAAATGAATCATGTTAGTAATAATTTTTGCTTTTCTTTCTCCTGACTCGGCCAATTTAAAACTATCATACAGACAGGATCTTTGTTTTAAACTACCTGTACTTCCAGGAGCAGGTCCGCAGGGCTTCGCCTGCAGGAGGGTCACTGGGAGTCAATGCAAATCAGGCCCGTTGCCTCATAGGCAGCAGGTTCCCTCCAGGACCCTCGCGGCACAGGCAGATTTTAGAAGAGCAGAAGCACTACCAATGTGGTGAAACAAAACGAAAATAAGGTTGTTTATTCTCCTGTTTAAAAGAAGGGCAAGAGTTTTCTCTTTAACCCTCTGCTCCTGCCCAACAAATGTGATCACTGAGCTAGCAGGCTGTATCTGTTCGGAGTTCATGCGGAGCTCAAATAAGCTGATCTAAAGGGAGGACAAAGTGCTCACTTTGAATTTCTGCCTTCTGTCCGACCTTTGAACGAAATCTTAGCATCCATTCTGTTTAATACTCTTTTGTCCAACAGACATAAATAAAGCATAAATATGTGTCTGACTGCAGTGAATTAGTTTCCTAACAGAAGGAATCCTTGCCAAGATCCTGCAGCGATTTGGTTAATGTAGATAATGTGGTGCATTAGACCAGAAGCTGGCAGTTCATTGTGCTATGAATAGATATAGATTTAGCATTTATGGGAGCCTTTGAATAGGATGAGACAAAGCAATGAGTAGCCGACAGTTTTTCGTGCATTTGATTTTAATTAGTAATTTCACATCAACTCAGTAAATCTCTTGTTAGTACTAAGAAACTTTGTGTCCAAATACCAAAGAGTAATATGCATTTCTTTGTAAGTATACTTTTTCCTAAAACATTATTAATCCTACACATAAATAACTTAAAAATAATTGAAAGTCCTATTGTTACCCTGTCCATTAATTTAGTTTAATGTTTTCTTGAGTGAGGGAAGATGCTTATTTTGGGTTTCTCCTGGGAAAGTTAAATTACCTGAGATTATTGAAAAAGCATTGAGATTGAGACTAGAAATCCTGTGTTCTGGTCCTGCTGTGGCCTTTAGCTCCCCATTTAACTTTGGACGCATCACTCACTCTCTCAAGTTTACAGTTCCATCCTTTGTATTTGAAGATTTGAAGTCTCATCACCACCAGAGTTCCTTTTAGCTCTAGAATTTTATGAAAAAACCTCAAGGAAATGATCCTATTTCACTATCCTGATTTGGTCATACAAGGCATTCAGGCCTGTTCAAATATTATTGTGGCTTACATTTATTAGCCATTCTTCTATGATACTTGATTTTAATCAAGTTTTCAAATTTTGATTAAGGTTTACTTGTGTTCTTGTTAGAATTTAATAGCTGGTCTGATTTGTCCCTGTCTTCTGAATAGTTGTTCACTTTCCTCTTTTGACCTCTTTCTGTGTCCAAAGTTTGAGTAACCACAGCCCAAATGTCTCTGAAAATCTCCTACAGTAGTAAGGACAGCCTCTACAACTGCTTGAACCACTCCTTTCTTACATCTACTTTCTTTCTATTGTGCTGTTTTCTCTTTTTTTTTCCATTTTCCTTTCTGTACCCCAAACTCCAAAGTTTCTCTGATTTTTCAGAAGCTTTGAGAGTACTGCTCAGCAGCAGAACCAGTACTTTGGAGCAGCAGTGTCTGCCACTTGCCCTAAGGTTAATATATTGAAATTGCTTGAATGGATAATGCTTAGCCCAGGACTTGTCACAGAGCTATAGCAGTTAATAAATAGAGATCCCTTTCCCCTAAAGGTAGATATACCCTATTCTATTGTTTTAAATCACAATTTCACTTATCATGGCTTTTTCCTAGATTTACAATGAGACCATTCAGTCAGGACTGAAGAGTGGAAGGGGAGATTGTACCAGACACACTTGAGACCTGCAGTCCTTACTCTGTCTCCGTTGTTCTGGCACTTGTCCTGTCTCCGGCACTGCTGAGGTGATCAGTTCTGCTTGGCCTCTGACAGGTTGCATGCAAGCATCACATGACTTTGAGGATTTCTCCTTCTGCCCTGGGGCTTCCTTGAAGATACTGAGGCATAAAACCATGGTAGAGCTGCTTGGCATTCACACAAATAAAATCTGGAAGTGCAGATGGGAGGAGGAGAGTAACAGGATGCGGAGCCAGAAATTTCCACTCCAGAGAATAAATTTTTGACCAATAGAGAATGGAACAAGTAGATAAAATCTTCTTCTTTCTTTGACCTAGAGAGATTTTCCACTTCAATAGTGAACGTGTAAGAGCTTCAAAGATTCAACAACCAGTTACACTTGATACCAGCTCCATAAAACACCCAATTTTTAGCTTGCTTGTTCTTTGCCTTATTCTCCTCTCTCTCACTTAAGCTACCCTGGGTTTGCATTCTCTAACAACATATAATACAGAGCTTTTGTTTCAGCATCTCCTTTCTGGGGACCAAGCCGTTGGCCAATTTAGATAATATTTATGAACACGTAGAATCATTCATGGTCTGATGGATTGTGACATAGTGGAATATAGCATAGTAGGAGATCGTGGAGGCCATATATAGTGACTAGATACCTATACCTCCTGCAATTCCTCCATGACTTTCTTATATTTAACACTCTATGGCAGGGTAGAAATGCATTGAGATGGAAAAGGCAGTGCATATAAATTCGCAAGAGTTCTCTCTTTTCTATTTTGTAGATGGGAGTCTTTTCCCAAATAAGAGCCAAAAAAAAAAACAAAACATATCTGTTTTCCAGACTTACTTTAAAAGATAGGAAAGATAGGCTCACTTGAAATGCTTGTTATTTTGATAGAGATAGGTTGTAGGAAAGATTTTAGAAATACAATGTTAAATATGAAAAATGTTATAAAATTAATGTTGGAAGAAAATTCATATCTTTTGTTTCTCCTCACATTTTCAACTTCACATTTATGATCCTCATCTAAACAGATTTTTTAGAGATGACAAAGTAGACATTTGTATTACTCAAAAAATACTTAAGTGTCTACTCTGCATTAGGCACTGCTTTAGTTGCTGGAAATACACCAGTAAATAGATAAGGCAGATCCCTTCTTTCGTGGAGCTTATGTTCTAAAGGAGCAGAATAGATAAAAGTGAAAGAGTACACAAAATATTTAACAAGATAACTTTTAAACGTGAAGTGTAGTGAACATAATATACAGAGTAATTTGGTATATAAAGATTGAGGGACTCTGCTTTGAATTAGATAGCCAGGAGGGACCATTTTGTGGAGGTGAAATAATTACCTATCTTTTCTTAGAAGCTGGCTGTTTCTTGCCTAGGCTAGAGATTTCCAAACCAAGAGAAAATCAAGTTCAAAGACCCAACTTGGGGTGTGAGTTAGTACAAATCAAGAAAAGATTGATGCTAGTAGGGCTTGAAGGTAGTGCCAAGAGCTGTAGAGGTATGAAGTGAGAAAGGAGAGCTTAGGAAAGTCCAGAGTTTCATTTTAGGGCACATTAATGAGTTTGAGTTTATTTGAAATGCAATGGAAATCAATCGAAGGGTTTTAATAACATATAAAAGAATGTATAATCCATTTCATAGCACTTTTGAAAACTTAGGTACTTACATAATAAAAAAATCTGTGAATGATTTAAAAAAAATGAGATTATTTTTTTGTAGAGCAGTTTTAGGTTCACAGCAGAATTGAAGGAAAGGTACAGAGGTTTCCCATATAGCCTTGCTCCATATGTGCATAGCCTCCTTATTATCAATATCCCTTACTAGAGGGGTATATTTGTTACAATTGATGAATAAACATTTACATACCATAATTACCCAATATCCATAAGTTTCTATTAAGGTTCACTCTTGGTCTTGTACATTCTACAGGTTTGGACAAGTGTATAATTCCATATATCCATAATTATGGTATCATACAGATTTTCACTCTCCTTAGAATATTCTATGCCTTTCCTATTCATCATTCCCATGCCCTTAACTTCAAAGAAATGATTTTTTTATTGTGTCCATAATTTTGTCTTTTCCAGAAGGTCATAGGGTTAAAATCATATAGTACGTAATCTTTTCAGAATGGCTTCTTTTACATAGTACTATGCATTGAAGCTTCTTTCATGTCTTTTCTTTTTATTAAGGTATTATTGATATACACACTTATGAAGGTTTCACCTAAAAAACAATGTGGTTACTACATTCACCCATATCATCGAGATGCCCCCATACCTCATTGCAGTCACTGTACATCAGTGTAGTAAGATGCCGTAGATTCACTATTTGCCTTCTTTATGCTACACTGTCGTCCCCGTGACCCCCCCACAGACCATGTGTACTAAACATAATATCCCTCAACGCCCTTCTCCCTCCCTCCCCACCCACCCTCCCACACCCCTTCCCTTTGGTAACCACTAGTCCCTTCTTGGAGGCTGTGACTCTGCTGGTGTTTTGTTCCTTCAGTTTTCCTTTGTTGTTATACTCCACGAATAAGGGAAATCATTTGGCACTTGTCTTTCTCCACCTGGCTTATCTCACTGAGCATAATATCCTCCAGCTCCATCCATGTTGTTGCAAATGGTAGAATTTGTTTCTTTCTTATGGCTGAATAGTATTCCATTGTGTATATGTACCACATTTTCTTTATCCATTCATCTACTGATGGACACTTAGGTTGCTTCCGTATCTTGGCTATTGTAAGTAGTGCTGTGATAAACACAGGGGTGCATATGTCTTTTTGAATCTGAGAACTTGTATTCTTTGGGTAAATTCCTAGGAGTGGGATTTCCAGATCAAATGGATCAAATGGTATTTCTATTTTTAGTTTTTTGAGGAACCTCCATATTGCTTTCCACAATGGTTAAACTAGCTTACATTGTCACCAGCAGTGTAGGAGGGTTCCCCTTTCTCCACATCCTCACCAACATTTGTTGTTGTTTGTCTTTTGGATGGTGGCCATCCTTACTGGATGGTGGCCATCCTTACTGGTGTGAGGTGATATCTCATTGTGGTTTTTATTTACATTTTCCTGATGATTAGTGATGTGAAGGATCTTTTCATGTGTCTGTTGGCCATCTGAATTTCTTCTTTGGATAATTGTCTCTTTATATCCTCTGCCCACATTTTAATAGGGTTATTTGCTTTTTGGGTGTTGAGGCATGTGAGTTCTTTATATATTTTGGATGTGAACCTCTGTTGGATATGTAGGATGCCTTTTTGTTCTGTTGGGTATCCTTTGTGTACAGGAGCTTTTTAGTTTGATGTAGTCCCAAGTGCTCATTTTTTCCCCTTGTTTTTGTTTCCCTGGTTGGAGGAGATGCATTCAGGAAGAAGTTGCTCATGTTTATATTCAAGAGTTTTGCCTATTTTATCTTCTAAGAGTTTTATGTTTTGGGAGATCTGTGCATCTCCATGACCTGAGAGACTATCTCCTTCCCCAGACTGGGGAAGTTTTCAGCAATTACCTCCTCCAAGACATTTTCTATCCCCTTTTCTCTCATTTCTTCTTCTGGTACCCCTATAATGCAAATATTGTTCTGTTTGGATTGGTCCCACAGTTTTCTCAATGTTCTTTCATTCTTAGAGATCCTTTTTTCTCTCTGTCCCTCAGCTTCTTTGTATTCCTCTTCTCTGATTTCTATTTCATTTATCATCTCCTCCACCATATCTAGTCTGCTTTTAAAACCCTCCATTCTGTTCCTTAATGATTGGATCTCTGTCCTAAATTCGTTCCTGAGTTCTTGAATGTTTTTCTGTACCTCCATAAGCATGTTTATGATTTTTATTTTGAAATCTCTTTCAGGAAGATTGATGAGTTCAGTTTCATTTGTCTCTTTTTCTAGTGTTTGCACAATTTTGGTTTGAACCAGTTTCCTTTGACCTTTCATTTTTGTATGTGGCACCTTCTAGTGCCCAGAAGTTGTACTTTCTGAAGCTGCTCAGCCCCTGGAGCATTGTCAGGGGTTGCAGGGGTCTGGTGTTGGTGCCTGGGGGGAGGAAAGAGCTGTTTCCTACTTCCTGGCTGCTATGCCTGTCTCCACTGCCAGAACCAGTGGGCCGAACACACAGGTGTAAGCCTCTAAGTCGTGTGATTGTAGTTGCTGTAGGCGAGGATTCTCTCTGGCTGGCCTGACACCAGGGCAGGGGCTGCCGGTTTGTGAGCCAGGGGCGGGCGGACCAGGAGGAAGACACAGCAGGTGGCATGTCACAGTGGGGGGCCTTGGTGCTGTGTATCCAGCCAGGGGGATGGAGAACCTGAAGCTCCTGAAAGTTCCCAACCTGCTAGTCAGAGTGCACCTGGACAATTTTGTCTACCTGTCCTTTCTCCTGAGCAATAAGCTCTGTGCAATCCTTGTCCCTTTAGCAGCCCTCTCGCTTTTAGGAAGTCTCACAGACTGATGGCCCAGAGCAAGTGTATATGGATCCCTGTTTTCCACAAGTGACTGGAAACTCAGTTTCTCCAGGTATTTTGCCTGTCTTAGCTTTTCAACCCCACTAATCACCAGAGCACCATGCAATGTAGGTTTGTGCTCCCAGAACTAGGTGTTCAGCAGTCCCAGGCCTCCACTCTCTCCCCACTCCATTTCTCTTCCTCCTGCCAGTGAGCTGGGGTAGGGGAAGGGCTTGCATCCTGCTGGATCACAGCTTTGGTACATTACCCTGTTCCGTGAGGTCTGTTCTTTTCTCCAGGTGTATGCATTCTGGTGCAGCCATCTTTCCTGTTGTTCTTTCAGGATGAGTTGTACTAATTATATTTTTGTATTATATGTGCATTTCTCTGATGACATATGATGTAGAACATTCTTTACATGTTTATTTACCATTTGCATATCTTCTTTGGTGAAATGACTCTTACAGTCTTTGGCTCATTTTTAATTGGATGCTTTGTTTTCTTATTGTTGAGTTTTAAGAGTTCTTTTATATTTTGGATAGCAGTCCTTCATCAGATGTGTCTTTTGCAAATACTTTCTCCCAATCTGTGTTTTTTTCTTATTCTCTTGACACTGTCTTTCTCAGAATGGTTTTCAATTTTAATGAGGTCAAATGATCAATTTTTTTCTTTCATGGATTGTGCCTTTCATGTTGCATCTAAAAAGTTACCACAAAACCCAGGTCATCTGGATTTTTTCCTATGGTATATTCTAGGAGTTTGAAAGTTTTGTGTTTTACACTTAGGTCTGTGATCCATTTTGAGTTAATTTTTGTGAAGGGTGTAAGGTCTATATCTAGATTCATTTTTTTGCATGAGGATGTCCAGTTGTTACAACATCATTTGTTGAAAAGACAGTTTTTTTTCCTCCACTGTATTGCCTTTGCTCTTTGTCAAAGATTAGTTAACTATTTTTATGTGGGTCTATTTCTGGGCTCTCTATTCTGATCTCTTGATCTGTTTGTCTGTTCTTTTGCCAATACCTCATTGTCTTGATTACTGTAGTTTTATAGTAAGTCTTAAAGTCAGATAGTGTCTGTCTTCCAACTTTGTTCTTCTCCTTCAATAATTGGTTGGCTATTCTTGGTCTTTTGCCTCTTTGTATAAACCTTAGAATCAATTTGCCAATATTCACGAAATGACTTGCTGAGGTTTTGATTAGGTTTGTATTGAATCTATAGATCAAATTGGAAAGAACTGACATCTTGACATTATTTAGTGTTCCTCTGCATGAACATGGAGTATCTCTTGTTTTATTTAACTTTTCTTTGATTTTGTGCATCAGAGTTTTGTAGTTTTTCTCATATAGATCTTACACATTCTCAAAGTTTTATACTTAAGCATTTCATTGTTTTGGGTGCTAATGGAAATGATGTTGTGTTTTTAATTTCAAATTCTACTTGTTCAACCATACTTCAATAAAAAAATTCCACTTGTTCATTTATGGTATATAGAAAGACCATTGACTTTTGTATATTAACCTTGTATACTACAATCTTGTTATATAACTCCTTATAAGTTACAGCGTCATACTGGAAGTTATAGCTAATACAATAAGACAGGCAAAGAAAACAAAAGTTATACAGATTTGGAAGGAAAATATAGAACTGTTTTTGTTTGTAGATGGCATGATCATCTGTATAGAAAATCTAAAAAAATGGACAAAAATACTCCTGAAATTGATAAGGGAGTTACATTGTAACTGATAAGGAGTTATATGGTATAACAAGATTGAAAGACACAAGGTTAATATACAAAAGTTAATTTCTCTTTATATACTAGAAACAAACAACTTCTTTACCAGTAGTAACTAAATAAGAATACCCAGGAAATTTCCTTGCCAGAAGGATCCATGTGAAAATTAGAATCCATCTTGAAATATAACTAAAGATTACATCCCAAAGTTGTTTCAAAATATTGAATTGAATAAATAGTATATAGGATTTTAGGATGTTACAAGAAGGTGAGGTTACTGAAGAGAAGCTTGTCCTAATTCATAAATATAGTTGAGGTAAGTCAGAAAGGCATAAAAGAATTTTAACTGTGTCTTGAAAGATTAGTGGGGTTTGGATAAGGAAAAAAGCCAAAGGAGAGTGTTTTAGAGGGAGGATGAAGAGATAAAAGGGATATTTAGAACAGTGTTGTAGAATTATCTAGCTCTCATGATAGGTAGAAGCAAAACTGGAAAAGCAATTTGGAGTCAAATGAGAGGATCTTGAATGCCAAAGTAAAGAGTTTATCATGTCCTCTAATAATTAAAGAGGAACTAAAGTTTAAACAGAGATGTTAAGTTATATGAAAGTGGTGTTTTATAGAAATAATAATTAAAATATCTCCTCCCTTGTCCCTTGTCATATGAATATAAGGACTTACTATATACAACATTTCTTTATGACCAGGTGCCTTTTCTGAATTTTCTGAATACACAGTATTGCTGATGAAATTGCATGGTCGTAGGATTAAGTATAGCAGAATTTAAATAAGGTGCCTGATGCTCCCCTTTGCCTATATCTTTCCTTCTGCAGCCCCCTCCTCATGCCAGGTCACTCCTTCACTGTCCTTACTGGATGAGAGTGAAGGTATTTCCTTCTGCAGTATGAATAGAGCTAACACTGCCATCAGATTCCTGTGGCTATACACAGAGCAAGGTGAGATTTAACATCAATGGAGTGCTAATGAAAGAAAGAACATTACTTTCAGAAAACTAAAAGAGCAACAATATTACAGAAGATAGGGCAGAGAGCATTTTTAACATTGCACTATGTTTAATATGGAATTTTGGAAAATAATTTAGGGCTGAATAGAAAGTGTGTCAAACATGGACTTTCCCATAGTATAGATCTTGTGGTGTTAAGTGATATAAAAGCATGTTCAGTGATGGTTGGTAGGGTAAGCAATGAAGTCTGGTCACAAGCCCAAGAATACCTAGGCATAGTCCCAAGAGAAGTTTGTAATCAAATGCAGCTTGCATAGAGAGTTTCAGATCTTACATGATTTTCATAATGAATGTTTTGGATTATCACAGTATGTTTTCCTATGCTCATTTTCATCTAGATTGGGGTGGGGGGTAGGGGTGGCTTCAAGAATCCATGCCGTATAGTTTTTATTTCAGTTCCTTAAGGTACTCAGAATTTCTTTGCCAGAAGGATCCATGTGAAAATTAGAATCCATCTTGAAATTCAAGTGAAGATTGCATCCCAAAGTTGTCTCAAAAAATTTGAGAGCTGAGCATATTGTAATCCTCAGAGCTGTCCCTAGACAGACAATATTGCAGAAGTTTTTGCCCATGTGTCTTTGTTTTTCAAATGAATATGCAACATTACATTAGAGCAACAAAAAATTAATCTTGGAATCAAAGAACCTAACAAATGCTAAACTGAAAAATAAGTTAGTTAACCTTAGAGAAAGAGAAAAGAAGCATCTAGTAAATTGATTAATGCCTTAAATTTTACAGTAATTTTCCATTGATGGTCAAGGGAAAGGGGAAGGAACTTAAACTGCATATAGTATTAAATGCTCTTTTAAATGAATATCTATTATTGTTCTTGTAAATGCCATATAATACAGCTAAATTATTCAAATACTACTTAGAAATGTATCCTAATAAACAGCACTAGGCACTTAGCCAATATATTGCAAAACAAAGAGGAAACAAAAAATAAAATTGTACTGTTTACAGAAACCATGATTTAGAACACCTCCATGACTAGAATTGTTAGAATTCTAGTGTAAAAACTGGTGAAATTAGTATTTGCATTATCATTCAGATATTGCAATGAAAACCCTTCTTTTTTAATATGGCATTATGGAGAAGTGTGTAAAAGTTTATTGTACATCTGTTGTTAAGTCTTTTTGTCTTTTTTAAAATTGCATTTTGAACAGCTTCTAGTCTTCCTTCAGATCAATTAAAATACCCTGGGTGCCTTTGATTTAAATGATAAAAAGTCATAACTTTATTTTCTACAAGTTGAAGACTAACAAAGTCTGCAAAAAGACTTGAAAAATCAAAGTAAAAACATTACTTTACTTCATAATTTAGTTTGAAATATCACAACTAAATGTTTCTCCTTGAGGGACATTATTTCACATAGTTTGAGAAAGAGACATTTTAATGAATAAGTTATATCTAGGTAGCTATCTAAATTGAAGACAGTTGATTAACTGATAGTTTCCACCTTCATAGTATAGTCTTGGGGAAGAAAACCATTACATTCTGCCTAGTAGTGTCAGACAACTGATGGTAGAAATGGTTGGTCTGAGAAATGATCTCCATCCTTTCCACACTCCATAATGAGGTCAGTGGGCTGTGAAATGTGTCTCTTATCCCTTCTCTTTATTCACTTCCTCTCATCTAATTTTTCTCATTGCTATGTCTTTTCTAGTATTTTTAACTACGGTAATGACATTTTGGACAATGAAGTGTGCTATTGAAATTTATTCATGTTTAATAAGGTATTCTTCTATAATTCATTCAACTTCCCAGTGTGATTTCACTACAATACATGGCCCATTACAATGAGAAAAATGGCAAAAGGGTCAATGTTTTCATCCCAGAATTAGTGACCAGGATGTGATTGGAATTCAGTTCTCTCACTTTCTAACATGGCTCTCTTTTCATTATGCTGCCCAGACTTCAGCCAAATGAAGTCAATATGTTTGTTGGAACCACAGTTTTTTCCAGGGGAGGGCTTTAGATTCAGCTCCAACTGCTGTCCAGCAAGGCCACTCTTTTCATGTCATTCCTGGTACTCTTTGAGGCAAAACACCATTGACTGTGGCAATGAAGACCCAGGTTGATGACTCTATTAGTCTGAGGCTGTTCTTCCGAGGCCTGAGAAGGGCCTACATCTTGGTACAGGCCTACATTTTGCTGGAATCCTTTGCCCTTTTAACAATGACTTTCTTCTGAGTGACCAAGTTCTAAGTTAAAACTGAGAAATTTAAAGAGGAGAGAACTGGCAGGTTGTATATTTTAAAATATAGGTCTATATATCTGATAATATGCACAGATGTGATTAAGAATTGCATATCTTAGAATCATATATCCTGCATCAGTTATTATAATATCTGATGAATGTGTTTAAAAGCTTTTATATTTATTCAAATTATAAGGTATCAAATGGCTTGAGAATATTTTCATTTTTATGAACTCTGTTGAATATTTTGAAAAATAATCCAAATTCAACTGAATGAATACAAGATATATTATTTAACTCCCATTATAAACATTACTTCAAAGTTAAAAAATCCTCCAGCTATTACCTGTAAATTCTTTGGGATTTACTAAAGTCTATTTTCAGTCTTTCCATATCTACTTTGCTTATGTCTCAAAGAAAGTAAGGAACAAGCTCTAAGATTAACTTTGTGTTAGTGAATAAGACATACCATTCTTTGTTTCTTCTGAGTGATTTATCATCTTTATTGTTTAATGATTTTTTTGATTTTTGATAACGCAATTTCTTCAGTTTTGAATTGTGTTGTTATGGTTTTTTGTTTGCTTGAAAACGTTTTTTAATTTTCTACTCTTAAATAAGAGTTTTTTAAATAGAGTTGTTTCCAAATTTTCTTATAACACCTAGTAATATTACTTGCATGTATTTTACTTAATTTTATTTAAAAAATCATAAATTTAGGAGTTTAAGATTTGTCATGCTTGAAAACTTGCTCTTTGTGTTAAGGTTATTTGAAAATAATTATGTATAATGCTTATATGACAAGTTCTTAGATCTACTTCTTATTTTTCTTTCTTAGATGGCTAATATTCTGGGTAAATATGGTAAACTACCTTTAGGAATAACATTGTGGATCTATCTATCTGCCTACCTATCTCCTAAATAAACTACAAATACCAGCTATTGATAGACTCTTTAAAAATCTGTCAATTGTGAATGAGGTTTTCATCTTTCTAACTTCATATTCCTACAGAACATTTAGAAAGAAGTCCGAGTCTCATTTGGCCTGAAGATACTCTGGGGGCCAAAAGTTCCTGCTTTATTTATCTGGCAAAGTATTTGGTGGCTGGAAAACTGATTTCTCTTAAAGTCCTTTCTCCTTTAGAGTAGAAAGTTTTCCCCAAATCCTGCTACAAATGACAATTTTCCTTTACTGATAAAAAAACTTATTTTTATTGACTTGTTGTCTTTAATTTTTTTCAACTCTCAAATGTAGCAGTGTAAAGTTATATTAACATACAATTGTTATCTTTTCCTTTTTCCCTTCATATTTAAAATGGGGTTTGATAATAAGAAGTCTTGTACTTCCCTTCTTGAAGTGGAATTAGGAACTCAGAAACAGAGAAATGGTACAATTATCAAAAATATTGACATATAACCAAGGATTACCATATTATCCTCTGGTATGAAGTACAGTAACCAAAACAAAACAATTATAAAAAGAGAGGAAACAGATGATGAAAAAGAAAATTTAAGAGACGATAAAATATTTAAACTGTAAAACAAGAACAGGGTACTACAAAAATGGGAACACAGAAAGCAAAAAACAAAAAAGCAGTTGAAATTAAAAATTTGATGGGAGAAAAATGTTAATAAAGAGTTGGAAGATAAAATTGAGACAGTCTCTCAAAAAGTAGAGCAAACTGTCACCCAGAATGAAACAGAAGAAAAAATGCAAGAAATTTAGGGAGCCAGACAATAGGTCAGATTCTGAAAAAACGGAATCCCCTAGAAAATAAGAAAAAACAAAGAAATAAACACTGATTATTTTCTTGGAATAAACTAATCCTTTTTTATTCAGACTACAGTTGTTCCCTGATTTTTTTTTCACTATTATTTTCTTTTAATTTTTTTTTTTTAGAGGGCATCTCTCATATTTATTCATCAAATGGTTGTTAACAACAATAAAATTCTGTATAGGGGACTCAATGCACAATCATTAATCAACCCCAAGCCTAATTCTCAACAGTCTCCAATCTTCTGAAGCATAACGAACAAGTTCTTACATGGTGAACAAGTTCTTACATAGTGAATAAGTTCTTTCATGGTGAACAGTGCAAGGGCAGTCATATCACAGAAACTTTCAGTTTTGATCACGCCTCATGAAGTATAAACAATCAAGTCAGATATGATTATTCATTTGATTTTTTACTTGATTTATATGTGAATCCCACATTTCTCCCTTATTATTATTATTATTTTTTTTTAAATAAAATGCTGAAGTGGTAGGTAGATGTAAGATAAAGGTAGAAAACATAATTTAGTGCTGTAAGAGGGCAAATGTAGATGATCAGGTCTGTGCCTATAGAGTAAGTATTAATCCAAGCTAGACAAGGGCAACAAAATACCCACTGATGCAGAAGATTTCTCTCAAAACAGGGGGGGTGAGGTTCTAAGCCTCACCTCTGTTGATGCCCAATTTCTCACCTGATGGCCCCCCTGCGACTGTGTCTGTCTTAGGTTGTTCCTCCCTTGAGGAATCTTACCCGTCTCTGGCTAACCAGTCATCTTCCGGGGCCATACAGGGAAATGTAAAGTTGGTAAGTGAGAGAGAAGCCATATTGTTTGAAAAGGTTAGCTTTTTACTTTTTTGCAGATTTATGCCCTGTGGCTTCTATGCCCAGCATTTGTCTTGAGGTATCTTTACCACTTGGAAGAATTATGGTACTCGGTAATTTTTGATATGAGGCACGAATTCTACTAAAGGGTTGTAATTAGGAAGGAAGAAGAAAAGCTATAGAAGTAGCAGATGGAAGAAAACATGGGAAGATTGATTATTTCTTTGACATATCTTCTTGTAGAGTAACATAAGCATGTATAGATTTTAAACTACTAATTAAATTGCGTACACACATTAACATAATAGGAATACAGCTACATAACAAAAGCAGACCTACAATTACCAGCCATATCCAGTGAAACCAAGAAAACCAGTTAGGTACCCTACACATTTGTGAAAACTTATCAATGATATGATGGATATTGTCTAACTGAATTTGAATAGTTTGAGAAAAATCAGACAAATTAAAACAGCACATTCCTGGGAACTGTTCACATCCTTTATGTTCTTTTAACAGTAGATAGTCTATAGTCACACGATATTGGAACACTGCAACTTGCACTTCTCCTAATTCTTGGTTGAGTTCCGACAGTGTAGATCCAGTCAAATTTGTTGTTTTACTGTATGCACAGGCCAGGTTAGATATCTCCTTCTTCATTCCAATGACAAGTCCAGGAACCGGTGGGATGAATGTAGCTACAACTGCAACAGTGCCAGGATCTTTGTTGAAGTTTTTTGATGATCATCTTCTGGAATGACTGTTCCAGAGGATGTTGATGTTGGAAGTTCTTCTTCTTATAGTATCTTAATTCATTTTCTGTGTAGCCAAATTAGGCTTTGATCCTCTGTATAAACACAAACACTTTGCCCACACTTTGATATGAACTTTATACCATTGTGAAGAACCTATGAACCTATTGGAGATCACCACACAGGAACTACTTTTTCTTTTTTTTTTTTAAGAGAAAGGAATATTATCAGAAAAATGTACTTCCATAGCTGATCATCTGACACCCTTTAAAAGATCAAAATTAAGGATATATAAAGCATGCATAAATCATTGATTTGCAGTTAGTTTTATCCTATCAGGGAGTAATCCCCCTTTTCTTTCTCCTTTTTTTTTGTTATCATTAATCTACAATTACATGGAAAATACTATGTTTACTAGGCTCTCCCCTATACCAAGTCCCCCCCACAAACCCCATTACAGTCACTGTCCATCAGCATAGCAAAATGTTGTAGAATCACTACTTGTCTTCTCTTTGTTGCACAGCCCTCCCCTTTCTCCCAGCACCCCCATTATGCATGCTAATCATAATACCCCCTTTATTCTTCCCCCCCTTATCCTTCCCTACTCACCCATCCTCCCCAGTCCCTTTCCCTTTGGTACCTGTTAGTCCATTCTTGGGTTCTGTGATTCTGCTGCTGTTTTGTTCCTTCAGTTTCTCCTTTGTTCTTATACTCCACAGATGAGTGAATCATTTGGTATTTCTCTTTCTCTGCTTGGCTTATTTCACTGAGCATAATACCCTCTAGCTCCATCCATGTTGTTGCAAATGGTAGGATTTGTTTTCTTCTTATGGCTGAGTAATATTCCATTGTGTACATGTACCACATCTTCTTTATCCATTCATCTACTGATGGACACTTAGGTTGCTTCCAATTCTTGGCTATTGTAAATAGTGCTGCGATAAACATAGGGGTGCATCTGTCTTTTTCAAACTGGAGTGCTGCATTCTTAGGGTAAATTCCTAGGAGTGGAATTCCTGGGTCAAATGGTAAGTCTATTTTGAGCATTTTGAGGAACCTTCAAACTGCTTTCCACAACAATTGAACTAATTCACATTCCCACCAGCAGTGTAGGAGAGTTCCTCTTTCTCCACAACCTCGCCAACATTTGTTGTTGTTGTTTGTCTTTTGGATGGTGGCGATCCTTACTGGTGTGAGGTGATATCTCATTGTGGTTTTAATTTGCATTTCTCTGATAATTAGTGATGTGGAGGATCTTTTCATATGTCTGTTAGCCATCTGAATTTCTTTTTTGGAGAACTGTTCAGTTCCTCTGCCCATATTTTAATTAGATTATTTGTTTTTTGTTTGTTGAGGTGGGTGAGCTCTTTACATATTTTGGATGTCAAGCCTTTATCAGATCTGTCATTTACAAACATATTCTCCCATACTGTAGGGTACCTTTTTGTTCTATTGATGGTATCTTTTGCTGTACAGAAGCTTTTCAGCTTAATATAGTCCCACTTGTTCATTTTTGCTTTAGTTTTCCTTGCCCAGAGAGATATGTTCAAGAAGAGGTCACTCATGTTTATGTCTAACAGATTTTTGCCAATGTTTTTTTCTAAGAGTTTTATGGTTTCATGACTTGCATTCAGGTCTTTGATCCATTTTGAATTTACTTTTGTATATGGGGTTAGACAATGGTCCAGTTTCATTCTCCTACATGTAGCTGTCCAGTTTTGCCAGCACCATCTGTTGAAGAGTCTGTCATTTCCCCAATGTATGTCCATGGCTCCTTTATCAAATATTAATTGACCATGTATGTTTGGGTTAATGTCTGGAGTCTCTAATCTGTTCCACTGGTCTGTGGCTCTGTTCTTGTGCCAGTACCAAACTGTCTTGATTACTGTGGCTTTATAGTAGAGCTTGAAGTTGGGGAGTGAGATCCCCCCCCACTTTATTCTTCTTTCTCAGGATTGCTTTGGCTATTTGGGGTCTTTGGTGTTTCCATATGAATTTTTGAACTATTTGTCCCAGTTTGTTGAAGAATGTTGCTGGTAATTTGATAGGGATTGCATCAAATCTGTATATTGCTTTGGGCAGGATGGCCATTTTGACGATATTAATTCTTCCTAACCAAGAGCATGGGATGAGTTTCCATTTGTTAGTGTCCCCTTTAATTTCTCTCAAGAGTGTCTTGTAGTTTTCAGGGTATAGGTCTTTCACTTCTTTGGTTAGGTTTATTCCTAGGTATTTTATTCTTTTTGATGCAATTGTGAATGGAGTTGTTTTCCTGATTTCTCTTTCTATTGGTTCATTGTTAGTGTATAGGAAAGCCACAGATTTCTGTGTGTTAATTTTGTATCCTGCAACTTTGCTGTATTCCGATATCAGTTCTAGTAGGTTTGGAGTGGAGTCTTTAGGGTTTTTTATGTACAATATCATGTCATCTGCAAATAGTGACAGTTTAACTTCTTCTTTACCAATCTGGATTCCTTGTGTTTCTTTGTTTTGTCTGATTGCCATGCCTAGGACCTCCAGTACTATGTTAAATAACAGTGGGGAGAGTGGGCATCCCTTTCTTGTTCCCGATCTCAGAGGAAAAGCTTTCAGTTTCTCACTATTCAGTATGATACTGGCTGTTGGTTTATCATATATGGCCTTTATTATGTTGAGGTACTTACCCTCTATACCCATTTTGTTGAGAGATTTTATCATGAATGGATGTTGAATTTTGTCAAATGCTTTTTCAGCATCTATGGAGATGATCATGTAGTTTTTGTCCTTCTTTTTGTTGATGTGGTGGATAATGTTGATGGATTTTCGAATGTTGTACCATCCTTGCATCCCTGGGATGAATCCCACTTGGTCATGGTGTATGGTCCTTTTGATGTATTTTTGAATTCGGTTTGCTAATATTTTGTTGAATATTATTGCATTTACATTCATCAGGGATATTGGTCTCTAATTTTATTTTTTGGTATGGTCTTTGCCTGGTTTTGGTATTAGGGTGATGTTGGTTTCATAGAATGAGTCTGGGAGTATTCCCTCCTCTTCTATTTTTTGGAAAACTTTAAGGAGAATAGGTGTTATGTCTTCTCTGTGTGTCTGATAAAATTCTGAGGTAAATCCGTCTGGCCTGGGGGTTTTGTTCTTGGGTAGTTTTTTGATTACCGTTTCAATTTCTTTGCTCGTAATTGGTATGTTTAACTTTTGTGTTTCTTCCTTGGTCAGTCTTGGAAGGTTGTATTTTTCTAGGAAGTTGTCCATTTCTCCTATGTTTTCCAGCTTGTTGGCATATAGGTTTTCATAGTAGTCTTTAATAATTCTTTGTATTTCTGTGGAGTCTGTCATGACTTTTCCATTCTCATTTCTGATTCTGTTGATTCTCTTTTTCTCTTAATAAGTTTGTCTAGAGGCTTATCTATTTTGTTTATTTTCTCAAAGAACCAGCTCTTGTTTTCATTGATTTTTTCTATTGTTTTATTCTTCTCAATTTTGTTTATTTCTTCTCTGATCTTTATTATGTCCCTCCTTCTGCTGACTTTGGGCCTCATTTGTTCTTTTTTTTCCAGTTTCGATAATTGTGATGTTAGACTATTCATTTGGGATTGTTCTTCCTTCTTCAAGTGTGCCTGTATCACTATATACTTTCCTCTTAAGACTGCTTTCGCTGCATCCCACAGAAGTTGGGGCTTTGTGTTTTTGTTGTCATTTGTTTCCATATATTCCTTGATCTCTACTTTAATTTGTTCATTGATCCATTGATTATTTAGTAGCATGTTGTTAAGCCTCCATGTGTTTGTGAGCCTTTTTGTTTTCTTTGTTGAATTTATTTCTAGTTTTATATCTTTGTGGTCTGAAAAGTTGGTTGGTAGAATTTCAGTCTTTTGGAATTTACTGAGGCTCTTTTTGTGAGCTAGTATGTAGTCTATTCTGGAGAATGTTCCATGTGCACTTGAGAAGAATGTATATCCTGTTGCTTTTGGATGTAGAGTTCTATAGATGTCTATTAGGTCCATCTGTTCTAGTGTGTTGTTCAGTGCCTCCGTGTCCATACTTATTTTCTGTCCAGTGGATCTATCCTTTGGGGTAAGTAGCGTGTTGAAGTCTCCTAAAATGAATGCATTGTATTCTATTTCCCCCTTTAGTTCTGTTATTATTTGTTACACATATGCTGGTGCTCCTGTGTTGGGTGCATATATATTTAGAATGGTTATATCCTCTTGTTGGACTGAGCCCTTTATCATTATGTAATGTCCTTCTTTATCTCTTGTTACTTTCTTTGTTTTGAAGTCTATTTTGTCTGATACTAGTACTGCAATCCCTGCTTTCTTCTCTCTGTTGTTTGCATGAAATATGTTTTTCCATCCCTTGACTTTTAGTCTGTGCATGTCTTTGGGTTTGAGGTGAGTTTCTTTTAAGCAGCTTATAGATGGGTCTTGCTTTTTTATCCATTCTATTACTCCGTGTCTTTTGATTGGTGCTTTCAGTCTGTTTACATTTAGGGTGACTATTGAAAGATATGTACTTATTGCCATTGCAGGCTGTAGATTTGTGGTTACCAAAGGTTCAAGGTTAGCTTCTTTAGTATCTTACTGCCTAACTTAGCTCGCTTATTGAGCTGTTATATACACTGTCTGGAGATTCTTTTCTTCTCTCCCTTCTTATTCCTCCTCCTCCATTCTTTATATGTTGGTTGTTTTATTCTGTGCTCTTTCATGTTTCCTTTAACTGCTTTTAGTGGGTAGTTGATTTTATTTTTTGCCTTTAGTTAGTATTTGGTTGGTCTGCTTTCTTTGCTATGATTTTATTTTCTCTGGTGACATCTGTTTAGTCTTAGGTGTGCTCCTGTCTAGAACGGTCCTTCTAAAATACCCTATAGAGGTGGTTTGTGGGAGGCCAATTCCCTCAACCTTTGCTTGTCTGGGAATTGTTTAATCCCTCCTTCATATTTAAATGATAATCGTGCTGGATACAGTATCCTTGGTTGAAGGCCCTTCTGTTTCATTGCATTAAATATATCATGCCATTCTCTTCTGGCCTGTAAGGTTTCTGTTGAGAAGTCTGATGATAGCCTGATAGGTTTTCCTTTATAGGTGACCTTTTTCTCTCTAGCTGCCTTTAAAACTCTGTCCTTGTCCTTGATCTTTGTCATTTTAATTATTATGTGTCTTGGAGTTGTCCTCCTTGGGTCCTTTCTGTTGGGAGTTCTGTGTATTTCCGCGGTCTGTTCGATTATTTCCTCCCCCAGTTTGGGGAAGTTTTCAGCAATTATTCCTTCAAAGACACTTTCTATCCCTTTTCCTCTCTCTTCTTCTTCTGGTACCCCTATAATGCGGATATTGTTCCTTTTGGATTGGTCACACAGTTCTCTTAATATTGTTTCATTCCTGGAGATCCTTTTATCTCTCTCTGTGTCAGCTTCTATGCATTCCTGTTCTCTGGTTTCTATTACATCAATGGCCTCTTGCATCTTATCCATTCTGCTTATAAATCCTTCCAGAGTTTGTTTCACTTCTGTAATCTCTTTCTGGACCTCTGTAATCTCCCTCCCGACTTCATCCCTTAGCTCTTGTATATTTCTCTGCATCTCCATCAGCATGTTTATGATTTTTATTTTGAATTCTTTTTCAGGAAGACTGGTTAGGTCTGTCTCCTTCTCAGGTGTTGTCTCTGTGATCTTTGTCTGCCTCAAATTTTGCCTTTTCATGGCAATAGAGATAGTTTACAGAGCTGGCACAAGTGATGGCTGGAAGAACTTCCCTCCTTGTTGGTTTGTGGCCTTCCTCTCCTGGGAGAACAGCGACCTCTAGTGGCTTGTGCTGGGTAGCTGCATGCAGACATGGCTTCTAATTCTTGCCCAGTTGCTATTGAGTTTATCTCCACTGTTGCTGTGGGCATTGCCTCCCTTGGGCTGCTGCTCTGATGTGGTGGAGCCCTTTTGGAGGGGGAACGGCCGGGAGGCTGTTTATCTCCGTGAGGGGCCTCTGAGCTGCCCTGCAATCCAGGGGATTAGGATGCCTGGAGTTCCCCAGATTCCCTGCTGCTAGACTAAGTGTCCCAGGATGCTTCCATCCAGCCATTCGGTCCCTGTCCCTTTAATACTTCCAAAAAGTACTCGCTTTTCTTTGTCCCTAGGGCGCCAGCTGCGGGGACCTGCTCACAGGTCTTACTGTCCTGTTTCCCTAGTTTCCAGCACCCCATGCATGCACTGTGTCTGCGCTCTGGTGTGGATGGCTAGGGCTGGGTGTTTGGCAGTCCTGGGCTCCCTCTCCCTCCCTGCTCCAACTCCTTTCCTCCTGCCTAGAGCTGGGGGGAGGGGCACTCGGGTCCCACCGGGCCAGGGCTTGTATCTTACCCCCTTCGTGAGGCGCTGGGTTCTTGCAGGTGTGGATGTGGTCTGGATGTTGTCCTGTGCCTTCTGGTCTCTCTTTTAGGAAGAGTTGTCTTTGTTGTATTTTCAAAAATATATGTGGTTTTGCGAGGAGATTTCCACTGCTCTACTCATGCAGCCATCTTGGCTCCACCTCCCCTATTTTCTTTTAATTTTTAAGTAACTTTTCTTCTTATAAAAGTGATATACACAAAATTCAGAATCCCTTCCTACTCCACCATCTTTTTCACTGAAAGTTCTGAATTTCTATGTAAAGGTGGAAAACAGATACATACCAAAGCATACCATCACAAAATTTTATAACTGTGGGGATAAAGGAAAAAATAGTATATAATTCCAGGCAGAAGAAGAAAACAGGTCTATTGAAAGTGATGAGAGGAACTCTAGACTTTTCGAGAGTAAGTTAAAATAATAGCTGTGTTCAACAAAATTCTTAAGAAAAATAATTTCCAGGTAGAAGTGTACAATTATCCAAGCTATCAATGATGGGAAAATCCAGGATATTTTCAACCATTCACTTTCTCAAATAATATATTTCTTTATATAATAAGATATTAGAGAATGCATGCCACCAATCAAAGCTGCAAATAAAGAATAATAAGGACATGAGATTTGCAGACCTGTAGATCCAACACAGGATAGTGGAGGGAAGACCCCAGAATTAGAGTTTACTCCTTGTATAGGGAAACCAGCTCAGAAAGGAGAAGGAGATAACTCCAGGGAAACTTCCTCTTTAAACAGATGAAATTGATAGAATACTTGACACCTCTGTAATTCTAGAGAGGAGATTTAGTAATTGATGAAGAGTTTGGGGTTGAATTAGTAATTAATGGAAAAAGAACAAAGCAAATGAATTAAATAAGAAATACGTGGTAACTATAGGTAGAGAAAACCTATCATAAATAGTAAGTCTATTGTATGGCTTTGCTTTGACTACAATTTATTTTCATAACAATACTGAAAACTAATCTAAAGTATTATAATATAAGTATTTGAAATGATGTAAGACTTGGTGAAATGGTTCTGAGTTTGGGCAGTGAGTGGGTGGGAGGAAAGAGCTCTAAAAGCTCATCTTGTTTAGTGTAAATAAATAAATGATACTTAAAACTTACACTCAAAAATTAACAAAAAAATTATGTTACTTAATGATATGATGAGCTATGCCAAAATAATCAGTTAAAAAGTAAAAATAAAAGCATATTAGAGACATGGTGACATATAACAACATAATCAGGTAAGGAAGATAAAAATTGTTGCCATGAGGAGGGGAAAATATGGGAGTAGGGGTGGGGGTCTGCTATTTTTCATAATGAAACTTGTAGAACTATTTGGCTCTTTTAAACTCTTTGGAATTATAGATTTTTTAATTAAAATTAAAACAAAATGAAAATACTAAAACTAAACAAAACAAAAAACTGTTGAGTCACATATGTTGGAAGGTATTCTTAAAGCTCACAAGGAAAGTAAAGAGAAGAAATCAGATACAGATGAGTATCTCAACCAGCTGAAATTAATAAGGTCCTTATCTGCTTACTATAGGTTTTAAAAATGTATTATTTATTTATTTATATTTGAGGTTAGATAGCACTTTATATTCTTCTTCTAATTATTTTATTTACTTCCAATATGTAAACCAAGACCAACATATGTTCTTGTATGCCACGTTGGGATTTTCAGGAAACAAAGAATGGTATAAATAAATAATACTGACATTAAAGCAATTAAGGACTACAAACTAACACATATAAAACAAATAGAGGAAAATGAGGTAGCAGTGCCAACTAAAATAGGGATTGGAAAAAGAAAAACTCATTAGACTTAATAACATGTGATCTAAAATTGCTTAGTTTAATAATTATTAATATCATTAATAATTACTTTATTTAATTCAATGGTTTAAATGACCATTATGTGGTCACTTTTGTGCTTTGAATTGTGTCAGGCACAAACATAACATGCTCTTCTCTATGAAGGTAATTGAATTTGTGTATGATAATTTTGTTTATTATGAAATAACACAAGACAGAAACCAAAATGGTAAGATAAGTGAGAAGGACAGTAGAAGGAATACTTTGTGCAGTTTGTAAGGAAAGTGAACACTTTAGGAAGAGCTATATTTGAGATGGGGCTTAAGGATGGGAGGGATTTTTGATTGGAAAGTGGCAGGACAGAGATGCACTCATCAAACTGGAGTAGAAAGCACATACTAGCAGGTCATGGAAAATAAGTGATTTAAATAGTGAAAATGATAAAGGTAGAGGAAGATTATTGGAGGGTATAGATGTTAACATGATATGTACCAGAAGTTATTGTAAGTTCTAGAAATACATGATTCAAAGATTTTTGAGAAGACTAACTTGACGAATGACAAATGGGTATATGAAAATAAGAGGGGAAGTCGAGTGGCGATAAGATCAGTTGGAGATTGTATGTATGAACTGATGAAAGTGTTCATCAGAGTGGAACTGGCATGATGGATGTAATAAAACATACCTGAGAATTTGTAATATTATTTATATTTTATATTTATGAAATAGGATTTGAGAGAAAAGATATTATCCCTAACTAAAATGAGTAATTTCAGATGGAGATTTTGATGAAAGACGTTAGAAGAGAAATTTATAATTCCTGTAGCCAGTTAATATTGACATATCTGTAAGATTGATTCTCACCGTCCATTCCTCTGGAGAGCTAAATATATCTGACCAACCACTTTTTGGGAAACAACTCTAAAGATAGAGTCTGGGATGTTAGACAAGTTTTTCAGTGTAAAAATGAAGATCTACAACAAGGTAAAATTGGAGAACTGACATAACTATCCAGAAAATTCGCACCCATTCCCAAGCAAATGGTTACTGAAAAATTCATGTAGTTATAGCATTTCTTTAACCCTAGTTGCCCAGATAATGACTTCAGCTTGTATGTCTGTTTAAGCTGTCATGGGTATGGCCAGTTTTTCAATTGGTGGGTATTTGCAAACAAATTTTCATTCAGTCCTGTTCAGTCTCCATGGATTTGTCATTATAATGATACCTATACAAATAAATGCATTAAAGTGATTTCTCTACATATCATTAAGTTGATGCCCCTTGTTTTTGTTGTTTAAAAATTTTTAAATTATGAGATCCTTATGACAAGCTAAATTTAGAGGTTAATTAAGCAGATAATAACTTAATCACATTACTATAAGTGAGGTTAGTGGCAGACATGCAGCTACAATGCTACTTACAACTTTAAATATTTATATTGCAGCCAATAACCCTAAATACTGCTCATGTTGTGCTTCTTGTTCAGGAGGAAGGGGGAGGCGGAGTGAAGGTAATATGGTCTGTGGGAAGTGTGAGGAGACAGCAAAAGAAAGGCATCTCTCTATGCCTGGCATCTGGACTTTTTTAAAACTGCAAAGATATGGAGATTTTTAAAAAGTATTTGGCTGGGAGGCACAAATTTTTAACTTATAACATTGTGTTTCCTTTTATTTGGACAGTTTGTCTAAATTTGGTTTATTCAGTATAGCCCTAAACTATTTCCTCTCTTTTAACTAGATGAAATAATTACAGCTTTTTTTTTCTTGAACAATAACAAATCAAGCAGACCTGAAAGACTTGTGTTTTTCTATTTATTTCTTTTGTGCATTTCTGAAAAATATGAAACCAACTGCTGCTCTCCTCTGGTGGTAGCAAATATTCATAATTTCATCAACAGAATTGCAGAAGTTGACTTGTTTTCATTTCATAGTCTAGTGTGAAGAGGGAATATGCCTGAAGGCCGCTCATCAGTGTTGCTGTGTGTTGTGGTTGTGAAAAGTTATAAAACTGGTCTTGTGACAGATGATGGGATGGGGCTTGCCTCACTTCATATGTGTACAGCAAACCCTGCTTCCCTAGATTTATACTGAGGTCACCTCCAGCTCAACTTAACTAAAAGTGAACTCACCTTACTCTTCCAACCTGTTTTTTTAGATGCTCTATTTCTATTAATTTTACCTCTACATTTCCAGCTACTGAAACTTTAAAATTAGATCTTACTGAAACTTTTAATGTTTTGTGCTTAGATTATTTAGTTATTAGTCTTCCAATGGGACACACTATTCCCCATCTTTTCTTACTCCAGTCTCTCAGATGCATCATCCACAGATTGATCTTCCTAAAACATGTAGTTATCGAATCTTCATAGCAGTCACTTCTACCAAATTAATAAAAAGCCTCATTCTGGCATTAAAGACTTCACCATATCGTCCCAACTTCACTTCTTTAAAAACCATAGAGGATGATTTTTTCTAGGGAACTTACTCTATACTCCTTCCTAAAATGTATTTAGACTTTCATGTTCTAATGACTGCTTAAAACAGCACCATTTCCTTGAGTAACCTCTAATTATATCAACTAAAATTTTAGATTTTTTCAAGTAAATACAGTACCTCCTCCATGAAGTCATTGGTCAGCCATAAACAATGTCCAATTCTTTCAACTCATACCCTATATTAGCTACAGAGTCTATGGGAAATGTATATGCAGCCTTGTATTATCTATATTCATGTGTTGGTAGATTCCTACTTAACCAAATAGAAGAGCATATATAGTTGCCCCTTAGTAATGTTAATTCTCTTCTTTCAGAAGATCTAACATTGTTAATATCTAATATCTCCTATAGTGCTCATGGTAAGTGCTTGGATAATTAGGTGAAATTACTAATTGGGACCTATTTAATTGGGGGTACAAACAGCCTATTCTCCCCTGAAATGTGCACAACATTTCTATATTAACCCCTATAGTTCCAGGAGCAAGGGGAGTTCCTCATCCAGGGCAAGTTCTCTATGAACCAATAAAACTGAAGCAGGGCAAGGGAAAGGGCAGGATAGGAGAAAGGGTTTTTACTGTTCACAGCTCATTCTCTCTCTCAGCTTCCTCTGGCATGCTACCAAGTCCATCCTCTGGCCCCACTAGCAAAACCAGCTCTATCAGTCTCTTGTGGCCACAGAGTGTTCTCTCTCCCTGCCTTCCCGTTCAGGCAGAAACTCCATGGGTGTGTTCCTGGTGACTGGCAGGCACCAGACCAATTAGGTACCAGGAATGGAGGGGAGGACAGAATGGCCATTTTCTCTCCACCCCTTGCTCCCCCCACCCCATCAACCAGAGACTCTGCCTTGGTAAACATCCATTGGTATGTAAATGGACTAAAGCCAGGTGGGAAATTCTGGGTGAAAACTTCCATTTATCCCACAACCCCTAAAATCCCATACTCACAACAAGTGAACATAAGCCTTTGTCTAGAGATGTTATTTTGGGCAAGAAGTCTGCAGATTTCATGAGATCCAAGAGGGCTCTCTGAGAGCCTTCTATGAAGCTCCTGCAGAAGTTATCCCAGCAAAATTTCCCACACCAATTAAATATGCCAAAGAGGGCTTACATGGAGATTAACCTCTGGGTTTAAGGGAAAGTTGAGTTCTTCCTCTTATTTAAAATAAGTTACATCTCACTGGATTGGAAAGCCAAATAAGGTAAAAATGTTGAATTCACTAGAGGCTGTGTGTAAAGAAAGGTATGTGGCAGCAGCATCTATTCTCTAAAGGCTTAAATTTAATCCAATGATAGACAGTCACTTAAAAAAAAAGTAAAATAAGTATTTTAAAGAGAAATAAAGGGCAGGAACAAATTCTCAAGCATGGAGAATTAATGATGATTTTATGACAGATTTTTATTTTATTTAATATTTATATTTCATTAGTGATTATACTTAAATGTTCTGTTTCACAAATATTTTTTATCCACCAAGTACTCAGTACTAAGGGAAAGGTGTTTTCTAGCAATTACATCGTTAGTAATCAATCACTTTGAAGCTTTTTGTTATACTCAGTGCCTGGTGAAAATGCTTTCTCTTAAGAAGGCTGATTCTGCAGACATGGTTCAGGTAAGTGAAGGCTTTGGAGTTCCATGATAGGCCATTGAGTTATTCTCTGGACAGTAAGATTCCAAAACCTCTGAGGCGCAAGCACGGTTTACAATGTGAGAGAACATCTGCTACTCCAGTGTCACTTCAACAGCCTAGTCAGGGTGGAGATTCAGGGATAGATGCAGCAAAGGGCCTATAGCTTTAAAGTCTTCTTCCAGCGTCTGTGGGTCTGTTGACAATGACTCTATTTATTATGGAGTAGAATTTGGCAGTTTTAATAATCCTTCTTTTTAAGAATTGCATCTACCATGGATTTCAAATAATTCCATTCCTCTAGACCTTTAACCTTAGACATTGCTTCTCCTTGGTGCCCTTGTTTCTTCTCACACCCATGAAATCTCTTCTCTCCAATCCTTTCCTTTGGGAAACCTCACACACTCTTAAGGTTCCTCTGTTTGTGCCCTCATTTTTTATCCCTTTCCTGATAAGCCGCACATCTGGTAAATGATGAAACTGGGATTTCAATACCCTCCTGCAGACACAAAAGCCTAAGCTCTTTATCATTATTTGCTCAAAACTAACTTTGTAGCTTAAACATACTCATTATCATTGTTGATGTTTATTGACTGCCTACTACGTGCCAGGCCCTGGGTTTAGATCCTTTGTATCTGCTGTGCTGAACTGCAGGATAGCGCTGTTCTTTCACAGATGAAATTTTATGCTATGGGAATGGTCCAAATAAGAACATAAGGACTAGTCATTTGCATTTTTGCATATGGGGTGTTATTGCTACTTTGACTTTAGTTCAATAAGATCTCAAAGGTAGACATAATTCAGGGACATGCTAATGTGCTGCTGTCTCCTTTTTAAGTTCTTTTAAAGTAGAGCACACAAACTCCAGTGTCTGCATGACGAGAGTGGGTAACATAAATGTGTAAATTGAACTTTACAATGGTAAGGACTAGTGAGGTTGTAGAATGTGGAGAGTTTATACACCGCATGAGGTTATCCAGGTTTAATTTGTAGTGACATTGTGCAGGTATGTGTATACACACACACACACACACACACAGAGGTCACCAGATTACAGCCCTTTAAACCATCACTTCTTTTCTTTCTTAAGCAGAAGTTCTTAGAATAGATAGATCAAGAAATATATAATTCTGTATTGGGGGTGAATGTGAAATAATTGGTTTGTATATATTCATATTTACACCCTTATGACTAATCTGATGGATGCATGATGGTCTCTTTTAAGGAGTTACTGCTTTGATTGAACTGTTTTACTTAGGCAGTAATTATACACACCTGCTTTAATATTTTTTTCAAAGAAGAAAAATAGATCACCAACTTCTTTATTCTTTTATCAGATGGGTGTAATTCATAGCTTGAGGGCCTAATGCTTGCCTCTCCATGGCCTCCCTGCCCAAGGGTGGAGTGCAGTGCTAACGGCTGTGTGGACAGTCAGCAGGCAGGACAATGGGCTCTGGCCCTCACTGTGGAAAGCTAGAGGCGACTCTTTGCCACTTAGTTTGTCAGTGCTGGCAGATGGGGCTTTATTGTTTCATTTTCAGTTTGGAAAATTCAGGCATTAAAGGTTAATCTACATTTTAAAATAGCTGTCTTTGGAGGAAATTTTGCTATGAATGAGAAACCTGTGTGGAGTTCTGGGTTCTCTCTTTATGTTAGCTTTGGCAGGGCCAAGGAGCCTGTTTTGATGATAAAGCCAGCATTCGAAACCTGTATTTTATATTGCAGGAAAACTAAGCAAATTTAAAACACTCCACATTTGCCTTTCGACACCCCATAACCAATAGATGATCTTTAATTTCTGGGAGGCCTCCCAGTGATTAATGCCTTTCCATTTATGACGTGAGAAGAATGCGCCGTATGTTAGTTGGTCTTCTGTCCGTTGCTAAAGAGCACCGTGCCAGGATTTTGATGTGCACTCGAGTTCTGGCACCAGGCTTCACACTTCTCACCCAGCTCCCAGCCAGCTCACAGATCCTGTTCAGCACTGCGACTCCAGACACGCAGCCTGAATTTGAAGGCAGCCTCCTAAAATGTGGCAGGCACCGTCTCCCTCTTCCTATTCAGAGCCTGTCATGTGAGGCTAGGACCTCTCTCAGCTGCCTACAAAACAGCCCTGAAGAGCTACGTTTGTTAGCTGCTCTCTAAAGCAGTCTCCATGAAGGTGAGGCCAGGCGCAATAGGGCTGTTTCACAAACGTTTTCTCTTGCCTATACTTGCTCTTAAGAGGAAACTGTTACATTTCTGTTTTCACATTTCTATTGGACATCATATAGCCTATACTCCTAGAGGGAATTCTGGGGCCTTCCTTAATTCCTACATCCTCCATGGAGAGGAGTGACATTACTAAGCCATGTATGCTAGCTGTTAATGCTGTCCACCAAATAGTTTTGTTTCCCCCTTTTTAAGACACAAGGTAGGATTCCATTTTCTGCCTCCCTCTGTGGTCATGTAACTTGCTTGGTCAATACAAACTGAGCAGAAGCGCTTTGCACTATAAATGGTGATTTACAATTTTATTCCCCTTGCTGCGGCAGTGTTGGAAAAGCACAAACAGAGAAGAGAGGTGGCCTCCATCACCCTGAGACCTTGATTGACTGTGATGAATAGACAACACCTGTTCACCAGTGTGAGGTATGTAGCATGAGGAAGAAGTACATGTGTTATACCACAGAGATTCAGGGAATTCCTATTACTATATGAAAATTTAGCCCATGCTAACTGAAAGGCCTTGTTAACTGCAGAGTAGAACCACTGCATTGAATCTCAAACAGTAGAGAGCCAGGTCCATCTCTTTCTTGTGTCACTTTCTCTTTTAAGTATCAATAAAACACGTGTTCCCTTCATCTGGAAAAGAGATAGAGTCTGCTTTAAGCTGTCTACCATCTTCCGACTTTTCTCCCCATGGCAGGTTAAAGATACGAGTCTAAATCAAGAAAAGAGGTAGGACAACCTGCTGTGTTCTCCAACTATCTTCACCATTAATGATTTTACTCTATTATGAACCCACCTATTTTTTATCTGTTTCTCCTCATATTGCTTGGAAACCATAAGAAGGAGAAGTAGTGACTCTTTCCAAACTTCTAACCCCAGACCTTAGGTATCTGTACAGCATATCACTTACTCCTATCTGTAGATAACAGATATAGTCATGCTATTTTTGCTATTTCTTAAAAGTCATGAAATGATAACAGATTAATGGTTTACAGATGTGGTAGGCAGGATTATAACATGGGCTCTAAGTTTCTAAGTTCCTGGTGTACATGCTTTGAATCTTCTTCCTTTTGGTGTATAAATAAAAATATCACTTATGTATAAATGACATATCAGTCCCATGGTTAGGTTACATTACATGGCCAAAGCTGAAGAGATTTTGCCAATGTAATTAAGGTCCCTAATCAGTTGAGTTTGAGGGGATTATCCTGATTAAGCCTAGCTTAATCAGGTCAGGTTTTTTAGGAGTTTATAGGTTGCAGAAAGAAGTGAGAGTCATTTTCCTTTTGGCCTTGAAGAAGAAGAGAGCCATGTTGTGAACAGCTGATGGAGGTGGCCACATGGCAAGGACCTGAGATTGGTTTCTAGTGGCTCAGAGTGTTTCCTGGCTGACATTGAAGAAGAAGATAAGGGACCTTAGTCAGAAACAAATTCTGCCAACAACCCAAGAGAGCTTGGAAGTGAATCTTTCCCTAATTGATTCTCTAGATGAGAACATTGGCAGCCAGTATCTTGATTTAAGCCTTGGGAGACCAAGGATCCAGCTAAAATGTGCCAGACTCCTGACCCAGGAAATACTTTTATTATTGGTTTAATCTACTAAATTTGTGGCAATTTATTATATAGTAACAGAAAACTAATAAAAAAGGAACATCACCTGACATTTTTTTCTTGAAATATCTGGCTGTTGCTTTAATAGCAAATCATCTAGGCATGTCCTGCTATCCCTTAGTTTTCTGAAATCAGTTTTAACTCCCATTATGGAGCAATGAGCCTGGAAGAGGTTCTCACCATGGTGAAGTGTGCCCCTTGATCTCCTTAGTGAGTCTGCATTAAACCATTATTGACATTAAACTATTAAACCACTGTAAATAGCCATGAAAGAGCTTCATGGTGCTTAGTCTCTTTTTGGTGCATGGTGTCCACCTTCTGCCCACCAGCAGCACTCTTGTCCCTGTCTGTGGTCATTCACTAATAGTCATAAGAATCTGGGATGCATCAAGATGATTGGGAATACCAGGGAGTCTGTGGTGTATCTCTAAAACCAAATGTTAGCCCCCTTTTGAGCATATCCATGGAAGGGAACCATGATGTAGAAACATCCGTTTGACTGGTTGGAAAGCACTTGGTCTTAAAAGATAGATTTTAGCATCAGAATGTATTCTTTCCTAACTTGCAACACATACTACAGACTGAAATGAGCCTCCCTGCAAAAGGAGAGAGACGTTTTGTTTGTTTGGTTCATTTTGGCACCATAATTTCAAAATTTATAACCAGAGAGAAAACAACCAGTTTCATAAAGCACTATTTGATGTAAATAACTTTTCTTTGCATGTGTCAGTGATTTGGCTTGTTTTATTTTATATAATACTCTTAATAAAAAGAGAGAAAAGCAATCAAAAAGGCAATATATGGTTAGTATAGATGAGCATGATTAGGTCTGTTATATAGAAGAACAGAAGGACACCAAGAGATTCATTTTGTTATTTGAGAGAAACTATGCAGTTTTGCCAGATATGAAGGAGAGTTTTGTAGAGAAAGGGAGAGAAAACAAGAACATTTTCAGATGTGTGGAATGGGTTGTATCCTTTTAACCAAGAACAAAGAGGCACATGCAATGTAGCCTTGAATGTTTGGTCGAGCTCTACTCCAGGGAAGTTTACCAATAGAACCCTACTCTTTGGTAGTAGCATTATGAAGAGAAAATTCAGAGTAAGTTCAAAAGTATTTAAAGCTGTGGCTTCCACTAAAAGAGTTTGTGAAGGTGCTTGCTGAAAACTTTGATGGCATAGGGTGAATAGAGAGGACTTGTGTGTAAAACTGTTTGAATGTATGGCATGAGAGTTTCTGGGGAATGCTGAATTGTTTGTTCTCCCACTGATAGACTAGATAAATGTAAATTTTAAAAATATGTGGTTGATTATCCACATTGTTTCAGTAGTGCTACAGATCATCTGTTTCCAGTTGAAAGCCCCAGCCAGCGTTGGGAAATGGCCAACATAGACTATCTTCATGTGCTGCAATCATTCTGCAATTTCTAGGTAACCTACTTCTTGGGTTATTTATCCATCCTACCCTTATCATTGGCTGCAGACAGTGCATCAGCCCAGGGGAAAACAGACTTGATATTCTGAAAATAGTAGTCTTTAGTGCATCTTAATCTGGGTGGTGATTGGTGGGGCCAGCTAGTTTAGAAGTTTGCTAATTAGTTTTTCTGTAGTTCATGCTATTAGCCACCTGTGTTACTAGAAAAGAAGTTCTCAAAGAAGAAGATTTTTCAGGTCTGGGCGATTTGAGTAGGAAGCTGAGATCACTAGGATACTATGAAAAGATGCAGGCTTGGCTGTCTTCTCGTTTTGCTCATTTTCCCTCCCCATCTTCTTAAGACCCTCTCGTGGATTCCCAGGAACATTATTCTGCCCATTTACTCTTTTTAAAGAAGTATTTATACTGCTACTTAAAGTTGCCAGTCCAGCATGTTAGTTTACCTTGATTAGAAGGATACACATCTGATTATTTAAAGTACATAAGTAGAATCACATTGGGAGGGACCTATGAACTTATTCCTTCAAGACATATTTAAAGTTTAAACATTCATTAATCTAAACCACTCTGTATTTGAGCAATGGGTAGGGACTTCTGAGCCTAGGTATCTCTGTGTACTTCTCTCCTAACCACATTTGCCATTGTCTCATAATTTTTCCCTATTAAGAATGGGGTCTGTAACTGAGCTCTCTATCCCTGAGCTGCCAACCATCTGCAGTAGATGGAAAGGCTTTCCTCCAGAGACATACAGTTCCCAATGGGGATTATACCACTCTATCACCTATCTGAGTTCTAAACCAGGTGAGAGATACACAAAAGTTAGACAGCTGGAAGTAAAAATATCAGTTCCAATACTAATAGCACTATTGGAAAACAATATTTAAGCATATGACTAATAGGTGCCTCAGCACTAGGCAGACCTGTCCCTCCCCCAACAGTTGGAGCCGGTCTCGAGAACCAGGATCCTGCCTACGAGAACCTCTTTCCTACTAAGCTTCCTTCGTGTAGGGAATTGACCCAAACGTATGCTCTTTAAAAGCAGGCTGATCCCAAAGGAGAGGGAAAGGGTGGAGCTGCTCATACATACATGGTTTCTGCTGCCAAACTTTCCAGTTCCCACTTCACTTCCATGACTGGCTATCTAATCTGTAGGGCAAAATGGAAATTCAAGACACCTTGTTAACATTTTTTAAAGGATTTTGCTATGGTGACAGTAGGAGCACTGAGTCAAACATGAGCCCTTCTAAGTGTGGAGCCCTGTGCAACTGCGCAGGTCACACATGCCTGATGCCAGTCCTGTTCACTTCTTATTTGAGAGGCATGAGTAAGGAATTGGAGGGAATATGAGAACATATTATGTTAATTCATGTCCATCTACTTGGACACACAAATCAAGTACAAAGGAGGTTCCCTCGAACAATGACAAGTCCATGTCACCTGTCGTCTTTTCCCCTGGGCTTAACCACTGAGCCTGCAGTCCCTAGGGCAGTGGTTCTGCCTAGCAAGATGGGAGAGCAGCAGTCTTACCAGGGAGTTCTTGCTCCGACAGCCATGTGCCCACTCTCATAGTACCGATCACTGTTGCTTGATTGATTCTTTTGGCTTACAGTGAAGAATTTACTTGTGAAGGCTTTGAAATAGGTCAGAATCATATGATCATAAAATCAACTCCAAGGCTGCTTGGTACACAAGGCTGAAGTTTTACTCCTCTCTTTTTATGTATCCCAAGTAATGTCTAGCCACACTCTTCAACAAAATGGCCAGAAACTGTGTGATAAAATCACACCTTAAAAATATTTCAATAATAAAATGTTGGCAATATGGTAGCTCATATTGAACTATAAACCCCTCATGTTATCAGATTTCCAGGGGAAACTAAAGTTTAAACAGTAGTGTCTCAAATAAATTAAGTTCCAAAATCCTTAAGCTAATGTAAAAATAATTAAAGGCCAAAATTAAAATCTTTGCTTCTTGTTAGTTAAATGTCCAAAGAAGTTAAAGCCCACACAAATCTTTCCCAATACCTGATAGTTTTTGGTCTCAAATAGAGGGATTCTCCAAGAGAAATAAACCGGCTTCACCATTTCATAACTCTGAGAAAAAATTTATTTCACATTTTAGGAAAGAAAACAGCCTTAGAACAGCATCACAGAGAAAATTTTAAACAAAATTTGCAGTAAGGTTACCATGAAGAAAGTTGAGCATCATCGACCATAGGAAAGTATCAATAGCAGGTTATTTTCTACTTGGGATTGTTATTTCAGCCACATGCCAAAAGTCTGTGGGTATTCCCCATTTATTCAGAGAGTAAATAGTAGAAACATGAACCTCGAAGAAGGAGGGCTCTCCGTTCAATCAGGAATGAGTCAGAGGGGCCACAAAGAGGCCTTGAAAAGGCCATAAGTCATTCTAAACTTAAAGTCATCTCTTCTTATGGGGTCAAGACTGAACCAGTGGTGACACACAACTTCAGTATGACATCCCATCCTCTCTGGGCAGTGTGGGACAGTGATGGAGACACAACATAGCCTCTGTGACAATGGAGGAATGATACCGCAGGGGGCTGCATTTTTTCCCAGTTTTATTGAGAAATAATTAACATATGTCACTGTATAAGTTGTACAGCATGATAGTTTTATTCAGGCATACTGTGAAATGATTTCCACAGTAGGTTCAGCTAACATGCATCTGTTTGTGTGATAAAAAAAGGAAAAAAAATTTCTCCTTGTGATGAAAACTTTTAGATTGACTGTATCACAACTTTCCTGTCTGTCATACAGCAGTGTTAGCTGTAGTCATCATGTTTTACATGACATCCTTGGTATGTATTTATCTTATAATTGGAAGTTTGTATCATTTGGCCAATTCCCTCTCCATTTCCCCTCCTCCCACCCTTCACCTCTGGGAACCGCAAGTCTGATCTCGTTTTCTATGATCTTATTTGTTTTTTTTTTTTTTTAGATTCCACATATAAGTGAGATCATACAGTATTTGTCTTTCTCTATCTGACTTATCTCACTTAGCATAATACCTTTAAGTTCTATCCATGTTGTCAAAAATGGTGGGATTTTTTTCATTTGCTATGGCTAAGTAATATTCCATTGTAATACATACCACAATTTCCTTATCAGTTCACCCCATTGATGGACCCTTAGGTTGTTTTCATGTCTTAGCTATTGTAAATAATGTTTCTATGAACATGGGGGTGCATATAGTTTTTTCAAGTTTGTGTTTTTATTTTCTTTGGAGATATTCCCCAAAGTAGAAATGCAAGATAATATGGTAGTTCTGCTTTTAATTTTTGAGACTAAGGGCTGCTTTTCAGATACGACAAAAAATAGTCTAGTCCTTCAGCTCCAGTGCTGGCTGTGGGAGAAAATGGAGAACTCTCCAAATATTGTTGTGTGACATAATGATGTATGCTGATGTCTACCATGGCAGACCAGAGCAATATGAGGCAAAGCTTCAATTCCAAGGTCACAGGCATGAAGGAAAACCTTTTCCCTTCTCATTCCTCTGGGGTGGAAGCAGCTGCAATGACTAGCAGTAAACAAAGGGAGTTTCTATTTAGTAGTACCTTGAGCATTTTTGTCAGCAGAATGCCTTTCTTTGGTCTGCTTTCCTAATTTTTAGTTGTGGCCTTTTCTTTTTCTTTTTTCTTCTTCTAACACTCTGCCTTTATAATCTTTCTCCTCTCAAACTTTCCTCCTTGCTAACTTTCTGAACTCATTTCCCTCTCTTACTCCCACCTTTATTAATTCTTAAAACCAATAGCATCAAAGCCTTCCTTCTAGGCTTCCACACTAGCACTGGTTCTACAGAGCATCCTATTTTTTAGTGGATACAATGTAGCTGATAATGTTTTTACTATTCTCAAATATAATTCTTTTTCTCTAAGAAAGAAGAAAATCAATGTGAGGGAAATGCTACTCCTTATGAAATATTAAGGCCTTTGTGTACTTCTATATTCAAATTAGTTGATGATATCTACAGTTTTATTGATTAATTTTTACTGGTTTTATACCATTAGGAATGACCGTATACATTTAAGCAAACCTAATGTGTGACCATGGAACAAGAACAGTAGTTCAAATTTTTCATTTATAGAATTTCCTTTAAAGAATTTTAAGATTCAAAAGATTTCCGTCTTTGTTCTTCCTCCTTAAAGTTTTCTCATCTTCTGTAGGAAACTTCCTTCTTAAAGTTTCCTTCAAAACACCTAGAAAATGTAAATATAGGAAAAATAGCTAAATAAAATTCACAAGAAAATTGGCTGTAACTAGTTCATGATATTGTACCATCAAAACAAGCTCATCACTAAACTATGTTTAAATTAACATTTTCCTTACATGTGGGTATTAAGGTTTTCATCTGTCATTGCTCTACTTCCTCCACATCTGCCTTTTATATCTAGAATGACATCACTCCTGTCCTTTTCATTTCCCTGCTACCACTCAAGGCTAGGCCCTCATAACCTCATCTGTGCCCCATCATTTCATCTCCTAACAAAGCCTGGGTCTTTCAAGTGCTTCATCCTGGGACACCACGTTCAGTTTGACTTGTGGGACATGATCTTTTCCTTTGTAGCAGACCCTGGAGCCCCCGGGTACCTGCATCCCACCACACTCGCCTCTCCCTAGGCAATTGTCAGTGTGTGTTATAACATAGGGGTTCTTTCCTCTAACTCTTGCTGTTTGGCAGCTCCTTTTCTAAAGCCCTTACATCATGAGCATAACAGTCTTTTATATTTTGCCTGTGTGGTCAGAGAGTGGTTATAAGAAACAAGAAATAAGAGAAGTACAAAGAACTTAAGTTTCTGACTGCATCTGAGACGTTAACTGAGAGGCACATTTGACTTTGTGCCTTTTCTTTTATTCCAGAGGATGGGCTTCCTTAATTCTACCCAGGTTTCTATATTCTGCCTTAGTGAAAACCAATTTAAAGTTAGCTTCACATCCCCTCACAGCTAGATGAGGTGATTTAGGCTGAATTGCAGATATGCCCCAGACCTTTCCTACGTGATTATATCCCTGAGAACATCCAAACTAGGGCAGGCTCTGAGCCCTTGTAACTGCCCTAAACAAGTGCTTTCAGGATGTCCTCACCCCTCACTTTATATCTGAATTTTCTCTTACACTCCTCTTATGCAGTGGCTTTCAGTCATGCTCCTTACAGAGCTGTGGGTGCTGCCAAGCCACCATAGGTCTACAGCCTAGGGAAGGGTGAAGTGGGACAGAAGCAGGCATAAATGTTATGGGGTTTGTCCACTTGTGCTCCAGCCAGAGTGGTTGTGGTTTTTGTCTGGCTCTTCATTTTATTTTCTCTGTTTTATATATTGGATTTGAACAAAGGAATTTGGATCCTGTCATTTAAAGCAATCATCCCAAATCTTCCCATCCTTCTACATCAAAATTTCTTGAGTAAAGTTGCTTATACTACCCTACGGAAATTGTCCCCTTGGTCATGAATGCCATCTGAATTTTTAAATTAAGTTTTCTTTTTATCTTTTACAACCATCTCTGACACCAATAATCATTCTCTCTTCAATCAAGACTCTCCTACCATTTCCGGGATGTGGCCCTATCTCTCTGACAACTTCTGTTCCACTTTTTTCTTGACTTTACTATCCCTAAGCAGGGAATCTGTCTTAGTACATGTTTCCTATAAGTCAAGTCTAAGATGGGAGTTATTGGTCACATGATTTATTGGAAATGCACTCAGGAGAAGGAGAGGGAGTGAGGAATGTAGAATAAGGCAAGAAGAAAAAAACTAAGCAAAAATCAGGCTTCAGATGGAGACTATTTTCAGTGTGATCCTATGGAATGCTCTGGAGCACAAATTGCACTGCTGTGTCTTCTCCTTGAGGCAAAGGGCTGGACTTCTGTGCCCAACTTATGGTCAACAATCACAGCAATAGGGAGATGGATGATACTATAGCTGGTTAAAGGGATTTGAGCAGGGTCTCATCAGCATCCACTAGATCATATTTAGCTGTGTTCTCTTTCCTCTTGACATGTCTTCCTTAAAGTCATGTACCCTTATAAGCAATGTATATGTGAATGTCTGCCACACACATAATCAGCAATGTCTCATCCCAACTGCAGGCTTTCATTTCTTAATCCTTTTTGCCCTGGATGTCTTATAAAGTTCACATTTTCAAAACTAAATATTTTTATCATTAAATCTGCTAAATGTACTGTTATTTTATTATTTTTATTATCATATTTTTTCTCCCCTAACCAATTTTGTTATATATTTATAAATGATATTGTTAACTTCCATTATTAGAGCTCAAAAGACTTTAAAACTGTCTATCATGCATTCTTCCTTTGTCATCAAATTATCAGTCATGCTCTCTTCTTTATCCTTCACTTTCAATTCCTTGCAAATCACAATGATTCCACTACCTTGACACTTTTTGTTTCATTCAGAGCATTTTCTTCATGCTTAATGCTTTTGTGCCCACTGGCACATGTGCACATGGAAGGACTGAGAAGGAATGAGGGCCGAATGATGCTGGGCTTCCTTGCTCGGTCTGTTGCTTTCACCTTTCCCTTTCCCTTGGTCATTGAACATATTCTGGCCACACTGACTCCTCCAAGTGAAGTTTCTTCATCCTCTTGCCTCAGGCCAGTTCTTTGCACCTTTCTAGCTAGATGATCAGCCAAATATCATCTATGTAAGTATACTTAATAGAGATGGACAAAAAGCACATTAACATTTTGGAAACAATATTTATTCTTCCCCCTAATCTATTGCCTTGATTAAGAAAATAGGACCCATGGAATATCCATAAAGGAAATATTTGGGGGCAAATTCTGTGGCATGTCTGTATTCATCAAGAGTTCTCTCTCACAAAGCTGGCTCTCTCGTATATTGCATTCCTACCATGCAGGATTGTCAAATTCTGTCTGACTGCATGTCCAGAGATCTGTGAATATATCCATAGTCATGACTGCAATTTCTTCTTAAAATGAAGACAGCTCTATATTGTTAGATGAATCTAACATTGTGTATTTAGTTTTAGTCAAAGAGTATTTTTGAATATTTGTGTTAAGGATATTCTGTCAGATTCTTTCTCCCTAAGACCCCTCCCCACAGGCCAGCTGTACCCTGACAGCATGGAGATTTGGTCAGTTCAGTGGAATAATTACATATTTCACAGCTGAACAAGAGATTTAGTATTTAGACATGAGTATTTTATTAGTTCCAAAATTGACAAAGCACAACTTCAGAGGGGAATGACAGTGGACACATTTAGTGATTACTCTCAAATGGTCAAGAGATACATGAAAAGATGCTTAATATCACTAATCATCAGGGAAATGAGGATCAAAACCACAGTGAGATATCACCTCTTAACCTGTTAAAATGGCGTTGTCAAGATGACGAAAGACAACGACCGTTGGCCAGGATGTGGAGAAAAGAGAACCCTGTGCACTGTTGGTGGGAATGTAATTGGTTTAGCCACTATGGAAAACAGTATGGAGGCTTCTCATAAAATTAAAAACAGAACTTCCATATGATCCAACAATCCCACTTCTAGATAAACAGCCAAAGAAAACAAAATCACTATCTCAAAAATAGGGTACTGTCCTCCCATGTATCTGTACTCCCACGTTTGTTGTAGAATTGTTCACAATAGTCAATGTATGGAGACAACCTAAGTATCCTTCATTGGATGAATGAAACATCATGACACCCCAGAAAATCAAAGACAAATTTTAGATCAGTTAGAGGACATTACCTTGAAAGAAACAATTGTTCCAATGAGAGCTTACTTTTGAGTGTGACAGTGGAAACCAGAAGACAATGGAATTATGTTTACAATGTACAAGAAAAAAACAACAGCTTCAAAACTAGAATTTTATGCCCAATGGTACAAGTATCCTTGAAAAATGAATGTAAAATGGCATTTTCAATGAACAACAGCAGAACAAGAGAATTAATCACTATCTGGTTGTACCACGGAAGGTTCTAAAGGGTACATTTTAGGCAGAAGGAACAAAATCCCAGTAAGAGGTCAGAGATGTGATGAAATAGGGGCTAGTTGAAAATAAAAAAAAGGTATAAACTTAATGAATATTGGCTGGTTAAAACAACAACAGAAATAATAATGCCTATATTTGTTTTATTTTTTGATGTTTAATATATTTCTGGCTTAATACCATTAAAATACCTGACAGCAATATCTTATAAATTAGGAATTGGATAAATGGATTTAATGTGTTCCAAAGTCCTTATGCTATCCTGGAGAAGAGTAAAGTTACTGAAAAATGCTAAATTTTGATAAATTAAGAGTGCATATTTAAATTAGAGCTTAAGCAATGTCACAGATGCTATTGTCACCTTGAGCCATAATCCGCTGGCCCACTTAAATATGCCAATTGGTGTAATAGACTGCCCAGCATGCATATGGACAAATTAATAGCACAGGGGCCTGCATCTCTCTTCCTCTCTTCCTGAAGGAATTTTATGACTCTCTGAAACTTATTCCACCACAACAGATACAATATACTTTGTGCAGAAAAGCTAACTACTCCAGGGGGTGTCCCAACATTAATAGGAATAGAATTTGGTGAGAAATACCCTGGTCACTCAGTCCTCTAGTGGGATTATCCTGTGATATATTCCACAGGTTCTCAGAGGATTCACAGTAGGATTGACTCCAAGTTGACCATAGCAGCACCTCACTCATTCATTTACCCTTCACTGACTTCTCTCCCTTCTGTGTATCATATCTTACACAATCCCAATTCTTCCTGGGATTTCTCTCAAGTGAATTTCAGGCACGTAAGTCCTGATTTTAAGGAAGCCTAATTAAGACAATTGCACCAGACTTGGCTCTGGAAAGGAGACTTGCCGTACTTGATCCTGATATTGGATCCCTCGGCCATCAGATGACAAGGATTCAGCTGCTGATGACAGTAGATCGTGGGAGATCTTTTGCATATAATATTACCCCTCTAGTGGACTATGATAAGGAATAAATTGTCAGGGAAGAAGTGCTGACTTTTGAAATAGCTCTAGCCTGTGAACAATAAAGTGCCATTGCAATTGTTAGCAATGTAGAGTTAGCTGGCATTCAACTGATCTGGAGGCCTTGAAGCCTTCTTCAAGTTACACTTAGGTGAGTTATGAAATCCAGAGGGTTTCCATGGAAGTATTCAAAAAATTCTTGTCTCTTGCATCCAGAGAGTTGGATAGACTAAATCAGTCCCCCAAAGTGTAACGAGGATGGCAGAAGTAAAAAGAGGCTGAATGCATCTCTGACAAGGCTCCTATGCTAAAGTCAGGATCCTAATGGTGAAGGAGCAGGTCTTCTGACCTGACAGGGTATGAGTGAGGGATATGCTTGGAGACCTTGACTCCCCACATGTCCTGAATCATCCAGGCCAGCAGGAGCAGTGCTCTCTTTTGCTAGAGGAGAGCAACCTCACCTTGCACTTAACTGTTAGAGACAAGATAGAAGTAATTACTGAGCAATGAGGCTAGAATGACTGATCTACAAAGATCAATGGCTAATAGATCATAGAGTTCCTAGAGGCTAGATTGATAGACAGCCAACAAAGATGTTTCCTAACTAACAAAATGATCGTAAACACATGAGTAAAGGACTAATAGCCACTACAATGGAAGCCTTTTAAACCAGCCCATTAAAACAGCAACCTCTTCTTTCTATTAGTCTTTCACCCTTACTAGTTCTATTACCTCTCAGTTACCCTTACCTAGGTCTATTATCTCCCTTTACACTTACAACTTAGTTTTCCCCATTATGTTTCTTTTTAATCATCTACTTCCCCCCAGAATGTAAATTTCACAAGGGAATTTTTGGGGGGTCTATTTTGTGTATTGATGTATTCCAAGCACCTTGAACAATGACTGTAACATAGTTGAGACTCAGTGAACTTTGGCTGATGAGTAAACCCATTCACCTCACTGCAGGAGAGGCCTTTGTTTGGGTAGTAACCATGATCGGTCAGTCTCAAGGCGTGATTTAGAAGAAACTGCCATGAATTTTGTGGCGCTGTAAAGAAGTTCAGTCCTTTGGATGCAGCATGAGTATTCTCAGGACGCATTCTTGGCAGGCTGGGCATACAAAGAGTAGTTAAACCTTTTTCCTAGGTAATGGGTTTATACTTGTCTTGTGGACCCAGAAATTGAAGTTTATTCTCTTGAAACAACTTTTTTTCAAGATGTGATGTGATTCATTCTACTCTGTGCTGTTTTACGTGTCACTGTAATATCCAGAAATCCTTTAAGGAGAAAAATGGGGTGTATTTATAAGTATTAATTAATTGTATTTCAAAATGAACAGTCCTTGATGTGCCTAGAGTTTGGAAGGGATTAGTGCACCGTCCAGCTTGCTTAACACACTCTGAGAGAGGGAGGGATATGTGGACCCCAGAGACCTGGGTCATGATGCAATTGCCCTTTCCTAGCCTGGCTCTATACGTCACTTCACCATTGGTGCAAGTGATTCTTTTTCCTTTCATTGTGACTAGCTGGAATTTTTATTAAGTGACATTAATCAAAGGTGAAAAATTCTCTGAACAGGAAAAAATTGTCAGTGAAACTGCTGCTATATATGGAAAAAATAAATAAAAGGGTTTGATAATTATATATTAACTCAAGCAGTAATAGTCTTTTCAAATCATCATAGGTTGCAGCTCCTCTTTGATTTTAGGGGCCTAATTTTGGGGAAGACCTATTAATCTTTTTTCCATTTCTTTGCCTTTCTTATCCAGTAATTGAACTGTTCAGGTGTTATTGATTAATGTAGCTTTCTTAAATGACAGGTTGGTATGGCAGTGCCTAAGCTATTCTCTACACTGTTCTTACTTCTGAAATGACTCATGAGATATTCTGGAATGTGGGGAAAGAATAAGGGTTTTATGTTTTCTTATACAAACAGATTTAGGCACCACTAAGGGGGGAACGACCAACTTTTCTTTGGATCAGGGGTGTTGGAGCTAATTGGAATGAACATTAATTTGTATCAAGGATAAAAGGTAACCTCTTATGAACATTTCAGATTTGGGGCAGAAATGGACCTTAGGAAGGTTTTTAATAATATATACCCATAAATGTTTAACTGCAGGGACTGCAGGAATAAAAATTCTACTCCAGATGTAGCATATTGAAGCTTATGCTGGCTGCAACAAGTAGGTGATAAGCTCTTCATTTTTTTAATAGGCTCACATCACGGAGAAAAAAGAAAACATCTTGAGAATGAGGGAAAAACAAGATCAGTAGAAAGTAGGTATTTAGAAAGGAAGACCCTATAGGATTATATCATAGCCCAAAACTGCCAGTATCATTTATTTTGTGGAATAAACATCTGTGCTTTGCAATATAACAGGGGGATACAAGTGCAATGTGCGTTCTGTTTAGTTTGCAGCTCTAGCTGTTCCTTCTCCCACACTGTTTGTGTTAATTGCCCCTTGTGGATGGGCTCCATAGTCTTTAATTTCATAGTGTGCAAGTGAATTTGTGCTGTGCTTCTCTCAAACACACCTGCAAGAAATTTTAATAGCTTTAAAAACTGAAGATGTTTCCCTAACTCCCTGTTGCATAACAGTCCTGACTACCTGAGGTATCATCACAAAAGATAATTTAATAATAGCTATAATGATGAAGGCAACTGAAATTCCATCTGGCCATATACACTATAGTGAGACATACATACATACATAAATATATATATATAATAGAGTGAGAGAGAAGTTTCTGTAAGCTTGGCTAACATATTTCCACTGGTATATATACATGCTGCTTGCTCTTGCTTGGACATCCAAAGAAAGATTTTAGCAATAGTTATCTATTTCAAGTTGTGAATGCTTTGACAAATTGCATCCCATTTCATACCAGCCCCTGAATTTTTCTCTAAATGCTTAAATTTAGGTTACAATAAAGTTGTATAAACATAGAATGAGAAAAATAATCTGTTTCACTAGCTATAGTATTGTTGGAACTATGGATTCAAAAATGAAAAAATAAATGCTATTTTTACTAAAATGTGCAATAGAGTTTAAAGATTTTCTAAGCTTTCAAAATTATTTATTTACAGTATCTTAAAAAAGAATAGATGACAAGTTTTCAGAAAGGGGAATAATATAAATAGGAGCTAAGTACTTTTCCTAGAGAGATCAGTAACTGTTGAATGAATAAATGGATAATTGGATGGATAAACAAATGAACCAAATTAATGTAAATTGCTAAGGCTAAAAATTACATTTTATTTATTTATTTATTTTAATTCTGTCTGTCTTAGACTTAGATAATATTTTCTAAGTGGACAAACTTGTTGGATCTTGGATATCACTGTATGGCTGTATATCTTGTCATTAACCAGATATTTTGAAATTTGGGCACATGAAAGTTGGAAGAACAATGTGTATGCCATGACCGTGAACCATCTGTTTTTTATCTGCTCTCAGATCACGTTGTTCTTTCACTGACACCAAAAAAGTGCAATAGAGGACACTTTGGGTTTTCCTATCTTGGGAAGTTATTTCTAAATTTAACTGGACCTTCCTGTAGCTAATAGGTTTTATGGTGTGTGTATAAGAGAAGGGTGGGAGGAGCAGAGGTTAAGTCTTGATAAGAGAAGAGTCTTTGTTGAGAATTATCTACAGTTTGTGCTTAGTTTTCTGTTTTGGATGCTGTCAGCTTATTGCCATCTTATTAGCTTTCTTTCATATTTGATATGTTCTAAAACTATTTTAACTTGGACTACTGTAATATGTTGCTTAATACAGCATATTAACCCTTATCAAAGGCAAAACACAAAAGCTGTTTTCAACCAAGATGGTTCGGATGCCACTGAAGCCTTCCCTAAGGGCTTGTCTTACCTGTATTCTTTCTTCAGAACATGTGTGTAACATTTTGAAACTGGGCCTGAAACTTTGATTTGGTTGAGTGAGGCATGAAAAATCATCTATTATCAGTCAGTTTCTTAAAAGAAATGATTCTTAAAGTTGAAAATCTCAAAAGCTATCTTGAGATGACAAAATTTCTGTCAAGATTGAGTTCAAAATGCCAGATGAGCACCTCAGAAAACATTCTTAATCTGCACTGAATTGTTTTTAAACTAAAAAAGTGCTCATTGTAATTTGCTTAGGATTTTAGGTTTACTCAGTTCTTTCTATTTTTTTAACCTGAGATTTTATCCATCTTATTGAAACACTAGCTTTTTATTAAGGAAAGAAACAAGCACATGAAATACAATATGTGGCATATCTTTCTTACGTGGATAGATTTCCAGCAAACAAAACAGTCTCTAAAATAGAATAGGTACTAGCTTGGAGAATATAGCCGATGATTCTGTAACATCTTTCTATGTTGACAAACAGTAATTGCACTAGTGGGGATGAGGATTTAATAAAGTATATAACTGTTGAATACTTGAAACCAATATAAGATTGTATATCAACTACACTTCAATAAAAAGAATAGGTGTTATTTTATTAATACAAAATTAATACAATACATCCTTTGCAGAATAAACATAATTCTGTGTCAGATAATGTATTATCTGCAAGTAACAGAAAAATATCACTAATGATCTAAGCAATAATTACATCAAATTAATGTATGAGGAAGTGTGATAGAAAGAATGAAGAAGCCTGTACATTCCCACCATGCCAAAATGCACTTCTGCTTCTTCTATCCTTTTACTTCACCCTGCTTGTCACTCCATTGCAAAATGACCACTGAAACTCCAATTTCAAAGGCAATAGGAGAAGGCATAGTGTTAGTAGAGTCCATCACTTTCTCCCCACCACCACATACACCCCAGGGGACTTCTGATTAGATTTTATTGGCCAGAACTGTATAACATGGCTACCTCTAGCTGCAAGGGAGGCTGGTATTCTAAGCATTTAGTTTTTGCAAAACAATGGACAACAAGTATTTAGCATTTCCAGAAGTCAGCAAGAAAACAAAAGGTTGAGAATTATATCAACAGTGTCTACCGTGATTTCCCAGCAATATCTTACATCTAACTGAATTCTAGAAATTCAACTAAAAAACAAATTAGGGGACAAAAAAGGAACTGAGACATCTCTTGAACATTTACTGCAGAGGGTATTACTGTGAGGTAGGTGCCATTAGCTTGTAGGGCTCATACATACTGTAATTTCACTCAAAAAATGTCACTGGCTGTTTTAGAAAAATGAACTTCAGTTGTATGAAGTCTACCTTTAAAAATCAGGATGAAAAGTGGGGTTTTCTCTGTAAGCAACCATTTAATACAATCCCTTTTAAGTAAATCATGTTAGCTGACTAGGGATGATTAAAGATTTTTTGGTGGGGGTTTAGTTAAATGAGCACTAGTATCACTACTAAAATGAGTATTCATAACCACTACTTGTTTTATTCTAGAGCAGCAACAAAATGGCAGAGACGACAGCTGTCACATCATATACATACACACACTCCTTCCTACACAAACTAGGCTTTGTACATCAGATGCAGCATAAATACCATGGCATGTGGCAGTTGCTATGGTGACAAGTTTTTTTTTTAAATGAAGAGCAGATGGAATAAGCATGTAAAACTTGCATAAGTTGTTAGTAATCTGTGAGTTACTCCAGACTAGTTGATGAACGAAACTTTAAAATTCTAGTTTTGCTAATTCTTCCATATAACATGTTCAACTACTACTTTTCTCCTTCTCTTCAGTTCATTTTGCAGGGGGAAATTGTTCATTGTTTTTCCTGCACCACAGAGATTATATATATTACAATATATATTCCTGTTCTTTCTTTGCCAAATATATTTCTATTGTGGAGATTTTAACTCTTTCACTGAATACATATGCATTTCCAATGGCTCCATTTCATTTAATTCACACAATGCACATGATAATTTTGAGAATGGTTCCAAGTATGAAATGGTTATAACCAGTGACAAATAGGCTTGTTGCACAATACAAAGTGCTGTACAATGTATAAGTGCTGAGAACATGTAATTAGTATTTTGAATTAGCTTTTGTTCTGTTTGTTTAATCATCCAATCTAGGCAGGCCTTGTTCTGAAGTATCCTGATCATCTGTACTTCTTAGCTGCTATATGGAAATGGGCAGGAGGAAGAAAAATCCTCAAGGAATGACTTGTGGTTGCACTTTCATGACCAATGATTTTTCTACATTCAATACTTTCTGTAATTATCTGTAAAATCAAATGGCAAAGGAGATTTCAACATAATTCAAGAACTCCTTAGCGTGCATGCCACAGAAGGCAATATAGGACAATACCTTTAGAGGTAAGGCATAGAACTGACTTCAAAGACAAGAGAATCATAGGGGAAATAAGACACATAAACAAATGTATCTGATGTGAAATAGACCCTAAATGTCATTAAGGTGGAAGCTGTTCAGGATCCAAGTAGGAAGGAATCGGCATTGGTAGTGGCTCTCTTTGATATCTCCTGACCATTGGACACTATTAGTTTTATACAAATCTTTCCTGCATCTTCTCTCTAAGCACCATGATCCTGCATGTTCCTGTTTTATTAATCTTCTTTGATGGTGATTTCTGTATCAGCTATTCTGGGGAAGTTGGTTCACATGGAGAGAGAATAAAATGACATTAAACCCACTTTAATTATTCTTTGGGTTTTTTCTTGAGAATTTCCTCAAAGATAAGTCAGGCTTATTGTTAATCTTTACATTTTCTATTTTTTGTGAGGATAAAATAGAGTAGAGAGATTCACGAGAAACAATTCTTTTATATTCTCAGCATGCAAAGACATCCCTTTAGATTGCACCCCTGGTTGCCATTTTAAGTGCCATGAAGACTTGTGCTGCTACTGCAACCGGTAACAAGCCTCGTGATAGGATGTGGCAGTATTTTCCAGCCAAGCTCTGATGTTTAATGTTTAATGTTTAATGAGTGGTGTACTCTGCCCTTATTGCCCAGGTGCTCTCACACAGGTGTCATGGCGGATGCTGATCAGGAGCTTCCAGGCAGAACTGATCCCTACCTTCACAGAGTATTCATTACAGGCTCTGCTGTTGCATCTTCTGCAGATTGATGGCAGATTGCAAAAGATGGGGCCATAAGCCCTTATTCATTAATTCATTAATTTATCCATTAACATCTATTTTAAAATGGGTATCAAGCCCACTGCACATCAAGCCCACTTGGGCACTGGAAATACAAAGGTTAATGTGACAGACTTCTGGTGCTTATACTTTAGAGAGGGCATCAATAATAAACATGTACATTCTTTTTTTTTTTAAGTGGTAATTGCAAGTTTTATTTGGTATAAGGTGAAAGCGTGGGTTGATGTGATAAAGCACAACTGGGGAGGGTAATTTAGATAAGGTGGCCACAGACAGCTACTCTAGCAAGAAGTGTTTGAGGTAAGAGCATATAGGTTCCCCAAGTGAACTTCAAATGAAAATGGTAGCAGTTTCCATTTTAGGCCTGAGTCGTCTATGTTCTTGTGTTCTGCCACACTTTCTAAGTAGTCAGTGTGAAAAGTCCAAAATAAAAAAAATCTTTTTTTGTTGTGTTATCAGGATTATAGCTGATTAAGTACTCTATGCATTGAAATAAGCACAGTAATCATAGCATGTTTTTAAAAAGTATTTCATTTTATTGTTATTGTATTATAGTAAGCCTAAAATAATTATGTAATTACAGAGAGAGAAAAAAACAAGTAAAAGTTCTTCCTAAGGATTAATATCCTGAATACAGAATGCATTTGTTGCTTCTTAGTGATAAATTCAGTGTCCTTAATTTTTCAGGAAATCCATTAGTTCAAGGTAAATATATCCATAGTATTTTAACACATAAAAGATAAAAATGTGCCTTCTAGAGGCCTAAGAGAATCATACAGAGGTACTATTTGTGCTGGATTTGAAGCTGGTGAAAGCCTTCCTTATCGAGAACCAATACACAATAATTATTATAATCATACTGCATTCCTTAATAAATTAACCCTTCACTCTGTGGGAAGCTAAGGATAATTAAGCATGCTTTGACTTCCAGAGAGTTACATGTATTTTTATATTTCCAATTCATTACAAAAATAATTGTGGACTCTAATTTTGTTTAACTAGTGTGCTGCTTATAATTGCAAAATAGCTGTTAAACAGTTGCTGCAGAGGCTTGACTACGTAAGACATTAATGACTGTTCAACCTCTAGCAAGACACTCAATGTGGAAGGACGTGAGAGATTTGTAATTAAAACAATCTTCTCAATGAACTGTTAGCTCAGAAAACAAACAGCTCGCCTTTACCTTGGCACTAGTAATTGACAATTAATTGGCAGCACTGTTGATAGTGCATCTGACTATGCTTTCTCACTTATTAGAAATAGGATTTACTTCCACAATACTGTCACAGTCCTTGTGATGTTATTAACTATAACTCACTAGCAAAATATAATATATGATTGAACACTCTGTCTTCTTATCAGTGCCATTAGAGAGTGTTAATCAGGGCCGTGGAGAATCCTATACTGTTCCTAGTTTTGACTATCCTCTCTTTGTATTTCCACAAATGATGTCAGATGAATAGACATGGAAAAATAGAATCCACATACAAAAAGAAATTTAGCTATTAAAATCACAGCATAGCGTTTGGGAACTTTTTCCAACCCAGTTCTTATCAAATGGAAGTACATTAATCATCACAAATAAAAGTGGTCATATGCAAATATGATGGATACCGAAGCACCATGTAGCTTTTTCTCTTCAGAGGTGCAGAAGTTTTATGTTTTCTGATACTCAGGCACATAAACCTTTCACTGCGCTAGTCTTTTCAAGTAGCCAGCTCCGGGGCTGAGCCTTTGAGATTAGGAAGTAGGCGGGGGGCATGTGTGTTACTCCCTTCAGCAGCATTTCTGCATCGCCCTTCCCTCTCTGCCCTCCCCCGTACGCCTATCCTACTTTGGGGAAACAAGCTCTGTGTTTGAAAAGAAGACATGAAATTGAGACCTAATACTGTCACTCAGTGTCATGGCCACTGGCAAGTTAGGTACAACTTAATGAACCTCAGTTCTCTTATGTGTAAAATAGGTAAATGAGTAATACCTGCTCTCAGTATCGCACAGGAGTCTCCAGATTTTTCGTGAAGGTAACTCACATATATTACTTGTTGATTCTTCCCTTAGTCCCTGTTAATGTAAATAATGTAGTCATTTCCTATTAATATTTGAATTTTAATTTTGCTTGAAGCCTTATAACTAAGTTCTTATAAGCAATATAGTACTTTAGGAAGATCAGTGGTTTGGAGTCTGAGAGATCGGTTTTACTTCTTTTTAACAACCTGTGTTTCTTCAAGTAAGTTACTAAACTCCCTAAACCTCGGTTTTCTAATCTGCAAAATGGGGTAAAAACCTACTTAGTGGAGATAATGGGAAGATTAAATAAAATAGTATGTATAAGATTACAGGCATACTGTCAGTACTCAGTACCTGCTAGTGATCACCAATAACAACATACAAGGAGTTTTAGGACCTTGGTATATTCTTTTTTTTTTCTCTCTGAAATTATACCTTGTAGGCTATTAACCTATGTAGCCCTTGCTATACCGTTGATGAAAAAGAGGAAATAATAATTTTATTTTGTTTTCTGCATAAAAGAGTAATCTTTTTTACTACATGCTTATTTCTTTATTTTGTTATACATCGTGTCCCCTTCTCATCATTTAGTAATAAAAGCATATATATATAATATCTACTATGTATCTATAGGACATGGGCTTAGCTACTGTACTGTTGTTACTCAGCTACTGTTTCTATTGCTGCCATAACAAATTACTACAAAGTTGACAGCTTAAACAAGGTAAGTGTGTTATGTCACAGTTCTGTAGGTGAGAAGTCTGAGCTGAGTTCTCTGCTCGCCAGGCTGAAATCAATGTATTGGTGAGACTACACATGCATCTGAGACTTAAGATCTTTGTCCAAACTCACTAGCTGGTTGGCAGATTTTAATTCATCATGTTTGTAGAGTTCAGGTCACTGATATCTTGATGGATGTCAGCTGTGGGCAAGAGGAGCCATCTCAGTTTCCAGAGGCCACCTGCCATTCTCTGCATGCTACTCTCTCCACACATGGCAGTGTCTTCTTCAATGCCACTGGGAGAATTTCTCTTTCCAGTTCTTACATCACAGGCCAAAGTGAAGTAGCAGTGTCAGAAACCATGGATTGGGAGGATGGCGCTGCATGAAATTCTATTTTATGCAATTATTCAAGTATCCAGGCCTCTTCCCTCTGTGACTCTACCTTCTTCTAAACTCCCTGCATTCCCTTAAGTCAGCCAAGAGCTGGGCAATAAGCCTTAATCCAGATCTGGATGGTCATATATTGAGCTGGTTCTACATTTATCACAGAACGTGGGATGTTATACTAACTACAACTCACTAGCAAAATATATTATTGAATCCTCCATTCTTCTCACCAGTGCCAAGACAGTGTTAATACAATGGAGAAACCTGTATTGTTTCTAGTTTTGAGAATTTCAGGCCTAGTGTGTAGACCACTTTTTTCTATTTTTAGCAAGTTGTTCTCACCACTGTCTTTCCACAAAAATCTAGGAAACCTTTATTAAAATATACATAATATTCTTGGGAAATGGTCATAGATATATATAACTGTGCTCACTCACTAGTTTATCAGATTAGCTACCTTACTTTGGGGGCTTGGAGTGGAGGGAGATGAGAATGAATGTATTCCAATGATTGGAAAGCAAAAGTAGGTAGAAATATTTAGATAATGAGGTGTTTGCCATGCAGTAGGGACATTGTAGTCAGCAGTCCTGTGGGCAGTGAGAAGCCAGGGGCAACTGCAACACTAAAACTAGAAAAAGCATACCCTTCTCCTTGCCTTTGACTTTGGTCTAGAAGAGAATTGTCCAACGGACAGATGAAATTTAATAATAATAATAATGATAGGTATAATATTATTAATATAAGTGATATTCATGGTAACAATTAACAAAATTTTTCTTAGCATTTTATTTTCATACATTTTTCCTTCAAGTTTCCTTCCATATAGTGGTATCATCATACAGGACAAAGGAAACAACATGAAAGCCCAATCGGTTTATTATTTATTCTGTGAGCAGAAAGTCAGCAGAAGATACAACAGGCCTGCCATGCCTTGAGCACACAGGTCTGGTTTCAGTCTCTAATGCCTAATACTTACATATGACACAAATTCTTCTCTTTATGTTTGTATCCCTTATTGCATAACCCCTTCCAATTTCCTTTGCTCAAGTTGGAGCTAGCTGGACTACTCATTGCTCCATTCCTGGTGCGCTTACATTTTTTCCCCCTTAAAATACTGTTTCTGTTGTGCAGAGGTTAATTGCCACAGTGACCATGGCATGTGCACAGTTCAGTGTCATTGGATTTATATTCATTTTTAGCCACACTCCAATTGTGTTTTTTGCTCATCCTTCTCTTAAGGTGGCAGGAAAGCTATCATTCTGAAGTTCCCCCCTTCCTAGTTTTGTTTTTTTTACCAAATCCTTGTGACCAATATCCAATATCCATCCCCATGAACCTAGTTATTTAACTCTACTAACTGAATGTGGTGCATTTTTTCTCCTCCAATACACTGGGTTCCTCTTTTGAGAAATATCGTTGACTAAACACTTAAAATTTTTTTTCTTTGATCTAATCCTTGCAATAAGCCTTTGGAGTAGTTACTATTATCCTGGTTTTGGATAAGAAAACCAAGTGCTAAAGAAAACAGGTGATGCACTCACAGCCACAAAGCTGTAAACAGGTGAAAACATGTTATTATTAACATGTTATAGTTGCAAGTCCAATGTTTTAAAAAATTATACCACACTCTTCTCAGATCAGTTCTGTTTTCCTTGATATAAATATTAAGTGTTGGTCTGTAATTTTGAATTTCCTCTTACAAACCTCGTTATAAGATAAAATGAGTTTGCCAATTTATTTTATTGTGTAACTTTAAGAGAAATTAAAACTAAGCATAAAAAACATTTAATTTTTAAACTATTAAAGCTAATTATTCCTCATATAAATAGAACCAGATGAAACATACATCTGTGTTCATTTCATATTAAAGTTCATATTAGTTACATTTTTCAGGCAGGCATTTAGTGAATTATTCTAAAATATTTAGTTCATCATAATTCCAAGTGGTGATGTTTGGCCTGAGGTTCAGTGGCTTTTGTCAGTGAATATATACTTTATTTTCTTTATGATTATACATGAAATAAATATTAATTGTAGAAAATGTGGAATATATAGGATACTATGCTATTAGTTACAGGAGCTCCTGATAGCTTTTGCTGTTCTCAATAATACATATTAGGGACCCAAGGAGACTCTTCTTTCACAGTGGAGTTCATTGAATGTGAAGCAAAGTCCACCCTTAATCATAGTCATACATTTCTCATTTATATGGACACTATATAATATCATTTTTGTTTAACATAGTAAACCCTTTTTCTGGAGAAAATAAATTGAGTTATTATTTTATTTGTAATAATTATTAAGAGAAATGGCTACGAAGGAGGAAAAAAAATTATATCACAGACTAGGTCTCAGCCCTTGGTGATTCTTAAGTGAAACCACACTGCCCTCCTCTACTCCCTACTCTAGTTTCTGTGCCTTAAACATTAAGTGGGAACCATTTGATCATTCAAAAAGTAATTATTAATTGAGTACTAATTTGTAGGCATTATGCTAGGCACAGCTTTCAGACTTAACTTTTTATCAGCCAACACAGGTATGGACTTGTGTCTTTGTTTACAGAGTGAAAACTGAGCAGAGAGCCCATGCTCTATATGAAGTAGAACTTCTAAAAATCCTCTAGTGATGAAAATATGTCTGTGCTACCCTTATTCATCCATTCTTCCCCTGGGTAATCCCTGTCTTTAGGATGGAGAAGTGACCTTTACACTTTTGAGTGGGAGCATATTAAATAATTCTTTGGAGTTATACTGATAGTCATTATTGACTCCCTCTTGAGATAGGGGAAACAGGGTCAGAGGGTGATTTAGTTCTGAAAACCACATTATACATAACATTTTCAAAAGTAAAAAATACATAATTAACATTTATTTCAACAGAAAATTTTTATGCATTCCTGAGGCCGAGGGGGTACTAATTTTTGCTAAGACAATACCAAATTTCATTAAGAATAACAGTCACTTTAATAAGCAACATTAGCTATCATAACACAACCTAATAAATCATAGTACCTGCAGTTATTGCTTTATAATATAACTGTTTATTTGCTGTCATTAAACTCTTTTGTGGCTATTAGCACCATATGTTTAAGACCATACTTGCGAACATAACCCACATTTGATACCAAATATTTATGTATTTCAACTTTTAACTCATCAGCAACAAAACAACAAAGCAAAACAGTGAAAACTAAATAAACTTAAAACAATGAAAATGACATCAACAATGGGTCTTATACCTTTGAAGACTCTAACATTCTCAACTAGATTATTAGGTTGTTTTCCATAGTTTTGCTATTCTTAAAAATACTACCATAAATGACTTGTATTTAATCATATAGTTCATTTCTGACTATGTCCACAGAACAGATTTTTAGACTAGTTTCAAACAGCATTTGAATATTTTAAAGGTTTTTAGACATAATGTGTTCCAATTTGCTCACAGAAGTATCTTCTTAGTTCATACTCTCTGTGGCAGAATGTGACACCATCTATCTTACCAAATCCTTGTGATAACTGAACATTATTTTTCAAATATTTTCCAATTTCCTAAATATAAGAACATATGTTTATAATTTTCATTTCTTTTTATACCAAAGAAGTTAAGGATTTTCCCATATGTACAAGAGTCACGTGCATATATATGTACATGGCTGTGCATGGGTGGGTGTGCATGTGCATATATGCATTTGCGGGTAGGGTGCTTATGTCATTTGCCACTTCATGGCCTTTCCCTTTTTCCCTTTTTTTGGTATTTCCCTTATATTTTTGCTTATAATCTTTTCAGACCTCAAAAGTCTTTCACTGGCATGCAATCAAATCTTTACCATAAAATGTCTTAAAACCAAGATTTTACCTTTCTTTGTTTTCTTTTCCATGCCCCCAAACACTACCCCTATATTTTGCTAATATTTACCTGGATGTTCGATCTATATTTTCATTCTTAAAATTTCAGTTGTTTATTTTTGCATAGCATGTTTTCTTTTTCATGTTTTTATATGTACATTTTATTTTTAAACTGTTTAAAATAGTCATTTTAACTAAAATTTTACATATTTCAATACTGAGAGATTGCTTATATTATTTCTCACATTTTGACATCTCATTTCTTCTATGAATTGACTAGATTATTTTTAATAATAGACTGCTTTTAGGACAGTTTTAAATAAACAGAAAAATTAATAAGATACTACAGAAAAATCCTGTAAATCCTCATAGCCAGTTTCTCCTATTATTAACATGTTTCATTAGTATGATACATTTTATTTGGAAACTACATTCTTACAATTAATGAACCAATACTAATACATCATTGTTAATTAAAGTCCATACTGTATTCAGATCTCCTTAGAATTATCTGATGTCTTTTTCTGTTCTGTGATCCCATCCAGGACACCACGTTCCACTGAGTTGTTACGTCTCCTTCATCTCCTCTTGTCTGTGACAGTTTCTCAGGCTGTTCTTTATTTGATGGCCTTTGACAGCATTGAGGAATGTTGCCCAAGTATTTTGTAGGATGTCTCTCTATTAGAATTTTCCTACTGTTTTCCCAGTGATTCAAAATGGAGTTATGGAGTTAGGGGTGTTTTATAAGAAGACCACAGAAATATCACTGTTCATGTTGATCTTGTTTGCCTGGATGATATGATATCTATCAGACTTATAAAATATTTGGAAAGCTACTCATATTTTTCATTATGTGCAGTGAACATTTAAGGGGTGGGATTTATGCTTCCTCATTTTAAGGGCAGAATATCTACATAATTATTTGGAATTTTTCAAGGGAGTTTTGTCTAAGCCCTTATCCATTTCATTTTTATTCAATCATTTATTTATATCAGATGGATTCATGGATATTTACTTCATACTTTGACTTATAATCCAACACTATTTCATCAATTTTGTTTCTCAGATTTTTCCAGCATTAGCCATTGGAAGCTCTTTCAGTGGGCTTCTATGTCCCTTACGCATACCTTCAAAAATATAGGTTTTATTTTTGGACAACTTTCTTACTTTATGGAGCTACAAGATACTTCAGATTCATTTTACATATTTCCAGCCTGTCCATTGCTCCAAGGAGCACTGGTTCCTTTTACTGAAGAAACCAAGACCCAGGTGCCAGTGTGTTCAGTGTTCTGTAGTGAGGTTTCTTCCAGGTTCCCTCAGCTGACAGAGTAAGGAAACATATGTGTATATACAGACTCTTACAAATACACACATTTATAAATACTTTTTTATGTAACTATCTCTATCCATATTAAGCCAGGCATTAGTTTGTACCATTTACGATTCTAATCCATTACCACACAGATCATTCTAGCCTCTTTCCCATGCTTATCTGTAAATTTTTAGTCCAACAGTAAGAAATCTTTTTCCCATTTATTTACCAGACATTTAATTAGTTGTTCGCTTTTGGTATGCACATTAACCAGTGACCCTGTGGGAAACAACTTCATCAACCATACTAGAGTAAATATGCACAGTTCCTCTGGTTTTTCAGTTTTATAGACTCTGGTCATTTTCATAGTTACTTAGGACAGGACCTTTTACACCAGTCCTCTTCTGTGAGGTTGTTCATACATTTGTAATGCAGTTAGGTTCTCTTGTCACAGTCTGCATTCCTTCCTAGAATCCCTTCATCTCTTATATGATTCTATTTCCATCATTTGTTCTGTAATGTTGTATGGCAAGTGCATCATACCATGTGTCCACCATTACAATATCACACAGAACAGTTTCATTGCCCTAAAAAAGTACCCTATGGTTTCCTTAATTAATCTTACCTACCCTGCACCACAGGCAACTACTGATTTTTTACTATCTCTATTCTTTTGCCCTTTCCAGAAGCTCAGATAATTTGAATCAGACAGTTTGCAGTTATTTCAGACTGGTTTCTTTCAGTTAACAATATGCGTTTTAGGTTATCATGTCTTTTCATGTAAATTGATAGTTTTTCTTTTATTGCTGAACACAGTAGTCCATTGTATGGCTGTAGCATGGTTTATCATAGATTATAAGTTTCAAGTAATCTATTTCATAGAAAACAGGATGTAGTAAGTACACGTTTTGAGTGTTTGGTCATCTGAATACATTCTTCTGATGCCTTTCAAAAGAATTAAAAATTAATGGGTATAAGATCTTTATGAGCACAGACTTTTATTCTCAATGTTCTGTAATAATACAAACCTACAATATTTGCTGAGTGTAGTTCATTAGTTCTAAAAGGTATTTTTTCATATTTTAACATTTCTGAAATTGTGATGAAACTTACAGTTAATAAGCTCATAGAGTTACTTTGGAGTGGCCATGACAGTTTCGCTAGACACACACAAATTTGGTCACAATTCTTTATTTGTCATCACTTCAGTTAAGTGTATGCAATGGTGTTACTGCACATATTGAGTTTAAATGTCATCTCAAACAATTTCAAAAGAATTACACACTAATTCAGCAGTTAAAAGTTACTGAATATACAGAAAATGATAGATCAGAGAAGCATAAATCTGATGTTCATGTAGAAATATTAATTGCTGGAAGAATGATTATAATTCTAATTTTTTTTGCACATACTAAGCAAAATACTTTATGTTATCAAAGAAAGGACAAAACCCAAAAGGAGAGGACTGAATTCAATCAATGATTTATTTGTTACAGATTTTGTGCACAAATATTGCCTATCACACTCAAAGGAATGCAAATGAAAGCATGAGAAACTGCCAAAAAACTTGGTGTAGCTGAAATTAATTTCAAAGCAAACGAGAGGCTGGTGTGATGGATTGTCACTTAGGATTATCATTAAGGCATTATGTCACAATTTAATTGACAGTCTTGTGCTTCCATCCTTAATAGTAGATAAAATAATGGTGTATTTTACAATCCTTGAAATATTTTATTTAATAACATATGGTATTTATGATGTGCTGTGTTATGTGGTTTATGTACTCAGTATCATTTAAGCTTTGCTATCACCCTATGAGGCTGGTATTATTTTCATAATTTATAGATGATGCCACTTATAAAGAATATATAGCTCAGTTGGTAGTAACTGATCTTGAGTCTTTGTTAGCAGAGCCTCTGCTCTTACACTCCACTATAGTGCATCAATCTTTGCTTGTGTTTAGTGTTACTAAGAAGTTTGAATTTTATGTTTTTAAAAAGACACATATTTTTAACCAACTTTCAGATTATTTCTTAATTCTGCCTGCCTCCTTTTTCCACTTTTTTCTCATTCAGGTAGGTATCCATTAAAATGATGACTAAAGCTTTAAAATGGTAAGAGTGGGGAAGAATGCATAATGTCACAAGAAATGTATGGCAATAAAATAGAATTTAAGAGTTTTTTAAAAACTGATAGATGGGAGAGAGGACCATATCAGAGATGTCACTGAGGCCTCTTCAGTTCTCACCTAAGAAGTAGGTAATAAAATATATTTTACTCTATTATCACTGACAATCAGCAATATTTTAAAATTGGGAAATTCTATGTTTGTGTGGCAAGTTTCTTAAGCAGAGGAATGTGGGATAGCAGGAGCATTACTGCTAGGTAGCATGTGATAGAACAATATCAAGCTTGAGGATTTTATGGAAAACCATATCTATAATACAGGACAAATTTAGAAACTCTCTCAGTATGAAGAGGGAAGGAATAACGTTATAGAAGCAATGAAAGCAAGTAAGGAAGACTTGAAGGCAGAGTGAAGTATCCAATATATTTTTCAACAAAAGAAAGCAAGTCCTTCCCATGGAGAGTAGGTCATTGTTATTCAGAACTTTCTTGGCCTATTTCAATATAATTACTCATCCAGAGCCACGAAGGGACTATGTATATACTTGGAGATTGATAATTATGACATATAAAATCAGGAGTAATATAGTTCAGTTAATGGTGATGGGACATTTATTTGAACAATAATATAATTAAAAGAGATGTTTACTTTCTGTAATATATCAAAATAAATTCCATATGGAACATTTAATGTAAAAATTAAAGTCCTATAATAACAACAAATATTGGTGATATCTATCCCTCAGGAAATGAATTCTTTATGCAGAGGAATTAAACCAAAGGGAGAACTCACAATCAAAAATGATTCACAGTTCACTATAAAGGATTTTAAACTCAAATTTATTTGAAAAGAAAAGTATTCAATAAACTGAGAAATAAATTTCTAATATATGTAGTAAATGAATGATTACAACTCTGAAAAAGACAAGCCTCTTGTCATCCTCCCTTAAACCCCAACACTTTATAAAAAAAGAACAAAGAATATGAATAAATAATTCATATTCCCCCAAAATGCTCAATCAGTACATTAAAAGTTTTCAACCTGTCTCAATAATTCTTATCCTTGGAGCTTACTTTAAGGAAGTATCAGAGTTGTTTATAATGAGACATATACAAGGCTTTTTTACCATGGATTCTAGCGGTTCTAACTTCTTCTTAGTTAACACTGATGAGGTTAATAGTGACACTTGCAAAAACACCATATGATAATTTTTAATGAGGTTGTATGGATAATAGAATGCAGGTTTTATATGCTTTTCGGCATAAATCAGTGTAACCCAATACAGTGGTTGAAAACTGTGATGTAAATATCCAGATAGAAACTTGGTTAAACAAGTTGTCACAGAAAATTAGGAAGTCATTTATTTTTAGTAATACTGTTCATAGACACAGTGAAGGGAAAACAGGTAACAAGTATCAACAGAATGATCTGTTTTCTAAGAAGCAGAATTCGCTCACAAATATTTTTTCAGTAAATGAGTAAAACCTTGAACATAATTCTCTCCTGGCAGCGCTGTGATTATATGCGAGCACCCCTTTTTTTCCTTTCCCCCTTCCTCCTTCCTTTCCGCTGTCCCTTCCTCAGGGTCTCAGTCTCCCTCTCTCCATCGCTCTCTCTCTCTCTCACTTTCCAAACGGTTTCCACTTTTATTATTTGTGTTAGTAGAAACATAATGAATTGTTATGAAAGATTGCCACCATTGTCTAGGCATCTCTTTTCAACTCAGAAAAGCTTCTATTTCACTGCTTGTCATTTCCTTGTTGTTTCTCTTCCCTTCTGGCTTTTTCCCCAGGATCCCTGTGGTTTTAGGTAGGATCTCTGCTTTCTTTCTTTCTGGCTTCCTCTTTTTTGTCCTTACACTCTGCTTTTGGGAGAACCTCGCCTTTGTCCTCTGCATTAGCGATCTGATTTCAGCAGTATCCACTTTTTAAAAAATACCTTATAAAAGGATTTTAAAGAATTTTTACTTTATGCCTATTTATTTTCCTTTCAATCTTTCAGTGTTCTATATAATGTAAAAATTTAAATTAAAACTAATGAAAATGAAAATGAACCCTAGATTGCTGGAGGTTTTTTCTTAAAGAATCTTTGTTTTTCTAAATTTCAGTATATGATTTCCTTACAGTGGCCTATTCTTATATGCTAATGTGGATACCAAGTTGTTGGCTTAAACAAAATTCTCTGGTTTTGAAATAAATGTGTTTGTATAGATATGGTTTGCAGGAGAGTATTCCTTTAAAATTTTTTTATAGTATTTTTCTTAAGCCCATTGTTGGTTTTTATTTACTTATTCATCATTGTAATCTAAAATTTTTCAATCTAATATTTACAAATATTTCATTGCCCTTCACTTCACCACCATTCACGCCGGGGCACACTGAATGCCCACTGAGTTCTGCAGTTGTAAGGCAGTTTGATAGGTATTGTCCAGGTGACCAGTGAGCTCTCTTCTGGTACAGATCTATTGGACTGAACTGAAAATCTATCTACTCTATTTCCACTGCTTGATTCTTGTACATATTGGTCAACTCAATGTGAGACAGACTAGTATTTCCATGGAAATTTTATAAACCTGTCTCAACCTGTATTTTCAGGGTGCCAAAATCTAATGCTCATCTTCTTTATACTCTATTGTGTTATTGGAGTCTAGCCACTAAATGCAAGTATATGAAGAATACTTAAGGATATTCTAAGTTTCTCAGGAGAAGCATCCTTCAGCAGAGAAATGGATGCCTAGTTTTTAGGTTATTCTAATTCTCTTGGTCTTCAGAGTTAAGAACTAGAATGTATGGTGATGGGGAGAGAAAGGTTAACTAACCTTATTTCAGTTGGGAGGTTTTCCTGTTTTCAGTAGCTAAGCATACAGAGTTGATTGAACTTGTTTATAAACCCTTTCCATCCACTGTTTTTATGGAAATTCTTTTAAGATTCTGCTAATGGGTTGACTACAGGGCTTCATGATGTGCTTGTACTCTTCAAAAAATATCTAGAGTTTTAAAAAATATTTTAATAGATATTTTTAAATACCTCTGAAAGTTTGGAGGAGCTACATCATGGGATGTTAAACCTTTTTAAACAGAAATTCTAAGATCATGAATTTAAATGTTTTTTAACTCTTACAATGTTACCAAAATGAGGGATTTAGGGAGAGAGTTTTCTCTGAAACAATGAAGTTGTCATATTTCTTTCCTCTTTCTTTTGCCAAATATGATATCACTTCCAAGTTAGATTTATTTTCCTTTTCTTCTTGAATTTTTAAACTTTGATATTTCTGTATTCATAACCCTGTTAGCCCCCCTTCCACTGTTAACTCATCTGATGGGCCTCCCAGAAATCCAGTCAGACCTTTCTTGTTAATTTTTAGCACCAATATTGCTTAAGTTTAGCAACAGTAAAAATCATGTATACCCTGATAATTTTAGACAAGTTTAGGTTTCTTTCCTTTTCTCTTTGTCTCACCTTGAATCTCCTTCCCGCCCCTTGGCTGTCCTTCCTATTCACTCTTTCCCTATGTGTGTCCTTTCCTCACAGGTCACCCTGGTGTTTCTAAGTATCCCATTTTCAAATCAAACAGTATTTTCTGATTGTATTTAAACAGACCTTTCCTAGCCACTGTATCCTTGGTTCGAAAAGTGCCAGACATCTTTCAATTGTAGGTTGGCTCAAAATAAAAGAAATGAGAAGACTTTGAGGATTTAAAAGCCCCTTTTTGCCTTCACATACATGCACAGTTTCACTCTATTTATAATGAATTGAGGGAAAAGAGACCTGGAGTGAATGGGAACCAGCCTCAATCTTTATACTTCCTGCTCTCACATCCTGCAGACCCTACCTGCCCTAAGGAGTTCTCTCAGTCACCGCCTGCCCAGCTGACAGAGTGTATGCCAACAGGGCCATATGCTACGTTTAATAAAATCCTGTGTGTCGGGGTTGAGATAAGTACAGGTAAGAGCGGTTATATTCATGACAGCATAGCAATTTCTTATCACTAGATGAGTCAATGGACAAGCAAAATCAAAGAAACACTATCGGCACTTGCTCCTATTAGTATCTATTCTGTCATCCTCCTCTTAATGATCTAAGAGAATAGTTCACCTATATAAGGATCACTACAGAATTTACCTACTCGATGATCATAGGTCTTAGAAAATGCCAGCCATATAAAATTCTTTGGGAATTGTAACTCTGAAGATTAGACTATCTCTATTTCTAACAGTTCAGCAGATAATGTAAGAAGAGAGGCCTATTTAATTTATTCTTTACATTTATTTTAAATTCTGACAAGAACTGCAATTTTGAGTTTAGTCGTATAGAGAATTGACTCGATGCCTGCAAATTGTCTGTGAATATGTTATAAATCCTGGGAAGTGGACCCACATTCATTCAGGTATATTTGTTGGATGATGAAGGTATATCTTAATTTATTCTATCCAACTTGTAGAATTCTTAAATCCATCAAGAATAGCAAATCATAGAAAATTAACTCTTTGAAAGAAACAGTTTGAAATAATGCTGACTTACTTCTTTGAGTCCATTTTCTCCTGATTTGCACATTTAAATGTGGTGATTTCAATCAGCTGACCACATACTAAAATGCTGAGTGTGTATGTTCCTGTTATATGTAATTGTGATTCAGAAATCACACTATTTATACAGATAAACACACAGATACAGATGCACACAGACACGCAGAGTCAGACACACACATTCACATACATACACTCTTAGACTTCCAGACATAGAAGGCCGTGTAGTTCATGTATTCCAGCCCTATAAGAAGACTATTTTATTCCTCATGAAAGAATGATAGGAAAAAGTTGATTCACTACTTTAGTACAGACTAACAATCATATTTAAATAATACTCCTGGTATCTTACTTAAAGCCTAGATTTATTTCCTCTTGATTGATTTTGAGGAGGAAATGAAAACAATTGGTCTCTTAGGTTAGGTTCTCTGGAAGCAGAGCCTAAGAAAAGGATTCAAACTGTACCCAACTTCAGATGTACCAGGTATGAGCTGTAGGAGGGCACCTCCTTGGTGAGGTGTCCCATGTGGTGAGGAATCTCCAGAGAAGAGGGCGGCCGTGAACCATGAGTAGCTAGCACGCACTGCAGCTGACGACAGGTGTGACTATCGCTAAAGAATCTCAGTGGGATACCAACGCGTCTAAAATTGTATACACTCTTCAGTGAAGTAATCAGATATATTTTGGAGTGCCTAAAACTTTCCTCAGGCGTTGTTATTTTGCTTAATAGTCCAATTTCTTATTAATACTTTATTATTCTTTAAAATGTTAGCCTTTCTTAAGCTTTGTTTTCACAGATTACTCGAGGGTCATATTGAAACTAGTGTAAAGGGACAATGCCCAGGTAGTTCCACCTGTTCCATGACTGTTCTGGCTTCTTGCTTCATTCTTCACTGGTCACTGAAGCATTATCCTGGTAACTCATAATGTGGCCAGATGGTTCTTATACTGATAATATATGATAATATTACTATTATGTCACCTGGAATTCATTAAAAATTAATATTTTAGTGGAGGGTATTTATATTAATAATTTTTAGTTTGAATTAATTTATTATTATAGAAAATCTTCAAAAGACCTTTTGATGAAAGATTTGTTAAGTTTACGAACTCTTCTATAATTCACTTAAGTTGCTTTAATTCTAAAGATCATAAGGCCCTTTTCACTGGAAGAGTTCAAGTTTGATACTATAATTTCAATGAATTTTGGACCTGGATTCATGCAGTGACTTGCCAGAGGTCTCATAGCAAGGATCAGATAGAGCCACGATTCAAACACACACAGTCTGACTTAAGAATCGAATGCTTGCTCACTAACAAAAGCATTCTCATGAGTAATCTTACCCTTCCTTCCCAAGTTACAGTCCACATATACACAAGAAGAAGGCAGTATTGTTCTGGTCACACTAGCATGCATTGGAAATTACCAGCAAAGAGTTGTCCCTCAAACTAAACCAAGGATTATCCTTAAAACTGCTGTGATGCTCTGATGATGTCACATAGGTGCTCTTATTCTTTCCCTCCCTTTCTCCCTGCCTCCCTCCTCTCCTTCTCTCTCCTCTATCTTTCTCCACCTTTTTTCTTTACCAACTATAACATTATTTAAAAAGAAAACTAACTGGTCAACGAATTGAAGAAGGCCCTAAAAGGCTGCAAATCAGAAAATGTGACAAATAATTTGATAATATGCTTATGAAAATAGTATAGTTTAAACGATATTATAAATATAACTTATGTATTTTATACTTAAAGTATAAATATCTTCTGTATGCCCTTTCATGTGTCTTTCTAGAATGTGAGTGATGCCGAAAGTGAGGTGTTATAATAAAGTCTTTATCTTACTGATGTCTAGAATATTGCAACTCAATTTATTAATGTTATTGGTTTTAGGTGTTAAAATAAAAATATTCTAAAATAGTACTGATAGTTGATATGCTGGAAGAAACCTTCTCACCTTATCATTTTATTTCCCTAAGTTTTATTTTGGCATCTTTAAGCTATCCTCCTAGAATGAGAGGAAAAATGTGAATTTGTAATTTTCAGAATAAAAATTGGTTATGATTGTTTTCTCTACTTATATGGGTTTTTTATGTTATCAGGTTTTTGCTTTTTTTAGAAAGTGAAGAACCTTTTGGTGGTTAACTCTCTTTGGAAAGGGAAATTAGCAGCTGTAGAGTATTATGCAGACTCAGCCTGATTGTATATCTAGAAATGAACTCCTACCTTAACTGTTTAATTAGAGATTGGAAGAAAATATTTAAGCAGGTGTTCATCAAGCCTTTAAAAAAATATTGTATAACCCAGCCTTTCCAGGTGCAGTTCAAGTTTTCTTTCCACCTACAAAATAAAGCAGATACTAGAGAGAGAAAGTCTGCTTTGAAGCCTGGAAGTTTATTTCTTAAGGTTGAAGAATCTTATGATTACCACTGAACACATTGTACTGGTTCTTTTTAAAGTAATAATACATCTTAAACTTTTTTATAGCTTTATAATTGACATTGCATTATCTATGATTGATATACATTAAATGGCATATATGTCAAGCATATAACTTGGTAAGTTTTGCCACATATATGTGTGTGTATGTTTGTGTGTGTGTGTGTATCTATATCTATCTATCTATCTATATATATATATCTCCATGAAATCATTACTGCAATCAAGATAATTATTATAACCTTTTATTATAAAATAAATAAAAATACAGAAAGTATACAAAACAAAGTTGTATAGCTCAATGATTTATCACAAAGAGAACATTCATAGTCACCCATCTGTTCAAGAAATAGAATACTGCAGTCCCTCAGAGCCCCTGCCCCAAAAATCTGCCCATAAAATCTGGGTGGGGCTCAGAATCTAGGACTGTGGAGCTGCTTCTCCCACGTCATTCTTTTTTCAAGTTAAATGCTCTTAGAGGGAATGACAAGTTAATTACTTCAGCTTCTCAAACCATTAATTTTTCCCTTGCTCCTTCCCTCTCGTCCTTCTTTCTCTCCTTTTAATTCCATCTTTACTTCCTTTTGTCACCTGCCATTCCCTTATTTCTCATTACTTCTGATATCTCTTTTCCTTTCTTTTTTTTTTCTCATTATGGTGTGACTACACAGTTTGCATTTGTATATTTTTCTTGAAAACATACACACACACACACACACACACATATATATGTATGGAAGACACATGTATTTGATGTAAACACAAAATTTTTACATAATTACATGTTAACAATGGTTATCTCTTCCTAGAAGTTGGGTATGCGATTGTCTTATGTTTCATCCTTTGAACTCTTCTATGCTTTTTGAAGTTTTCTGCTTCAAATATGTAATCATTCCTATAAACCTCTTGGGGAAAACAAGTAAATTATATTTATTAGACAAATAATGTTATAGTAATTATATTAAACAAGTTAAACTAAATAAAATATACCTAGTTAATTTTAAAATGTTGCAATTCAAAGATGCAAGAGAAATATTGAATGTAAAAATGTGATGTTTGTAGAATTTGAATTCGGAGATAGTTCTTGAGACTTGAAAGAATTGGAATAGAAAATATTATTTGTTCACACTTTGGGACACACCCAGCTATATTTTGAACATTGAACAAAATGGAATCAGTATTTTTCAAATGTTTTTGATGAGCTCAAACTAAATTGTATTATTCCAAGAACATTTTGCCTTAATTTTTAATACTATGTGTCATTCAATGAAAACTAATCCATATGTTTATGATTTATTTAGATTAAATTATCAAAATATTGATTTTAAGAGCCTCTTGATGTCTAAAGAGAAATTTTAGAATTTTAAAAACAGGTTAGTTTTTGTTCTAATGGTAAAAAGTCAACATGTGGAAGATTCAGAATTATTTTTAACATCGAACAATTAATTTTCTAGGTTGTTAAAAAATAGGGATTAATGTATTTCTCTGGAGAAGTAAAGTTATGGTCTATATTAATAAGGAAATCTGAATGGAAATTTCATCATATTTCTGCTTTTAAACAATTGTATGCAAATGTGTATAATTTTTTTGTGAAAAGGCTCTTTCCAGAAATTTTACTGAATGTTTACCAGTTTTATACATATCACATGACAAAACTTGATGGCTCTTTAATTCTCCAACGTTTTGAAGATGATTTTTAAATACTATTATCTAAATTCCGGTTTTGTTCTATTTGTTTCTAATACTACTGGTAGTTTTAATCCTTCCCATCTCTCTCTCTCTCTCTTTTAAATTACTGTAGCAATAAAGTTTTAGTAATAAGAATTCTTCTCCCTCCCCCAAGATAACTTGATTCTGAATATGAAAGCTGCTCTAACACTTACATACCCATGTGTCTGCAGACACATTCATGGGCTTTATGAGTTTGAAAACATGCAAATCACATGGGAAAACATTTGTCACAACACTTTCCATCACTATATACCTATTCACATCTGGAAGAGCTGAAACCTATATAGCCTGATTCCTGTAGAAATCTAGAGGTATAGCTCATCAAAATTATGCTGACAGACCTTTGTAAAACTACATTTATTTTGGAAATGCCAACCACCTTAATTATATTTCCTACCAGCTCATATCATAACACTAGAATACATGTCAAGCAATGTATTTTGGTGTTTCATGTTATTAATATCAATATATTAAACATTAATATTACTTAAACATTATTTAAGTTATAATATATTTTAGTGTTTGAAGTATGCCAGACACTGCACTAACAGCTTTATATATTTTTATTAGTTTCACAGTAATGAAGAAATGCTTAACTCTATTTTCTTCTCATTCATTTTCTGAGTACCAAAGTGCCACCCTCCCACAAACTACTTTATTTCTTCCATGAAGATTGCCCTGCAAGTCTTAACATTTCTCTAATCATTAAATGAATGCTAAAGCTTACATATCATACTTACATATATACCATATATATATCATATGTACATACTGCTAGTTAATAGCTGTCTTAGATTATATCATATTTCCCAGATTTTCTTTGCATAATGTATAGGAGCATCAGCTATAGAGTTCAGCAGTCCTGGGTTCCTTCCTTACCTTCATCACATACTAGATGTATCACCTTGTGAAAAATCACAAAACTTTTTGAACATTAGTTTCATCACAAAAATAAAAGTATCTATGGGGAAGGTTACTTGAAGATTAAATGAGATAACTGCATAGCATAGTTCTAGTCACAGAATAAGCATTCACAAATGTCAGTATAGATGTCTTGGATTGCATGAGTTTTATACCATTTGTGCATATTTAATTTAAAGGCTTTTAAAGCAATGACTTACGTTGGACAGCACTATTACACCTTCCCTGAGGGGCACATGACAGTCATCCTAGAGGCTTTGCAAGCCACCCGTTCTTCCTGGGATGGTTCTCCTTATCCAGCCCTAGATTTATCCTCTGATAGACAATTTTCAAAGGCCAATTTGATTTAAAAAACAAACACTAGTCATCCACATTTACTACTTTCTTTTAACTATTTTGAGCAAAATTACTGTAAGTTTTACTACATGAAAGTTTATGAACTATTACAGTTTCCCACAAAATTTTATTCGACAATTTTAATTTTGTTTTCCTCATGTCTCTTCTTGTTTTGTCTCTTCCTCACTACTTGTTCCTAAATCTGGAAAGAACTGAGATAAAAAGTAGAGACTCTTGTTGGGAACTAGAACTGCCATCACACAACAAATTCGACTGAAGATGACAGAGGCGGAGGACTCAAGAAAGAGACCACATAAGGCAATGTTCAAACCAGAATTCATTTGAGAAGGAAAGGGGACAGTAAAATATTTAATACACATTATTTTATCTACCACAACTGAAAAACCTGGAATGTTGTGGGTGGGCTGGTCACCTTACTTAGGGACAGAATAGAGGGGAATTTAAGGGTGAGAGACAGAGGGAGAGATTGATGTGTACTGAGAGAGAAGAGAGAAATAATATGATATAATAAAGGAGGCATGGCAGAGAAAGGGAAAAATCTGAGACTGTATTGGAAATACATTTATATTTATATTTAAGAATATATTCAAATAACTGTATTGGAATATATTCATGAGACTGTATTGGAAATACATTTATATTTATATTTAAGAATATATTCAAATAACTGTTCAAAACAATATTTTGATTGTAAATATATTCATCATGAAAATGTTTTTCATGAAAATATTTTCCTGTTGGATATATTTTTAGGGATGTATTTTTCTACTGGGGCAGAGAGAAACTGAGTAGTCCCTAAGATGCTGTTACCAAGATAAATTGAAAAGTTATTACCTTAAACTTTACAGAAATCTTGAAAAGATGGTGAAACTATCCTATCCAGTATGGACTGTTGTAATTTCTTTTTTAAAGTTTATCAGATAAAAAAGTACATTAGCCTTCAACAAATTAGCTTTCAATGAATTTACTTACAGTAAATAGACTCTCATGTCCAGAGAAAAGTATCGATCATAATATTAGGAATTGAAAGTCCTTAGAATTGAAATTGGGATTGCTTTTAATTTTTCATCACTGTGCATAATGGGAAAGGGAATATATTCTTACATGAAATGCTAGGGTTGCTTTATCTCTTTTTCCATTGGCTACTCCACTGGAAATCCTCCGGGGCAGGGGATTAGCCAAAACGTAGGTGGGGAGAGGGTAGAAAGAGAATATGGAAAAAAGTGGGCAGGGGGAAGCTTAAATTGGATTGAAATTCTCTACAAAGGTAGAATGATCAGGTCCTTAACACAAAGTTAGAGTTGTCTTCTGTGTTTTGAATTTAAGCAGTTTAAATATTCCTGGGGACGGAGATATTTTCTTAGCATAATATACAGGTGCAGGTACTGCGCAGCCAAGGAAAAGCATTGGTAGACACGCGAACGTCCTTCCAGTGGCACGATCCAGAGCCAAACTCTCAGTTGGCCGCGGTGGCTTAAATTCCTCATCACATTCAAAGAGAGATGCCCTGTTCTCAGCGTCATGAAAGGGCAATCTCGAAGTAACATGAAGAGTCTCTGTGCAAAAGCAACCAGGGCTAGACTGATCTTCAAGGGAGTTAGCTGTATTTGCTCAGCAAGAAGATGTTTTGAAATGGAAAGTGTTCTCTGGCTGTTTGTACTGGATAGTGATTTTTTACATTCCAGTCATCTCACTTAGTCTCATGGGACTGGATTTTCCCTTTTAAGTTAAGAGGTAGTTGGCAGAAGTCTCCTGGCTTAGAGGACAGAAGAAACTTTTTCTATGTTTTCAGACTTTTCAAAGCTCCGTGTTTAGGCCAGGTTATGATAGTAAAAGCTAAAAACAACAGTTACTTTAGGTTTTTTGGTAGGTAAGTGAAGTCCACTCTTGCTAAGAGGTCAAATCCTGTTGCTTTGATAACAAATATTCTCATTTGTCACCTTTTTATGTTATCTCCTTGGACAGAAGTGCATGTTCTTATAATGTGGGCAACATTTTCTCCTTCCTCTCATGGCGAGTGGTCATGACAGCATCCATGTGAACCTTTTCCTTTTCAAAGAAGAGAAGCATTTATTTCTTCTTCTGGTCCATTTTACTTTTCCTAATTCCTGAATCTTTATCCCTCCCCATTAGAATGTATGTTCCCAAGGACTTTGTGGTCGTAAGAATCATCGCCAACATTCCTCCTTTCATGAGAATACATTCTGGCGTCTAGAACATTTGTATGGGGGCTGCTGACTCTTCTTCCAATTCTGACATTTTTGTTGTTGATAAATATTTTGAGTTCTTTTAGAATTACCTTGCCTTATTTTTTTCCCTTGAGTTCCCATTTTGAAGTTTTCTCCTTTGGGGATATAGTACTGCTTTTACTGAAGCTGTGGCTTATCCAATATTTGCAGGGGGAGGTAGGAAGGACAGGAAAGCAAAGAATGCTATGGAAATCAAATAAAACAGAAGTACCTTTACTTCTGAATTCTTTCACAAAGCATGCAATTCTGAGTCCACAAAATGTATACGATAATACTTAAAACGCTAGAGTGCTGATTTAACAACAAGAATGAAAAATTTCAGTTAAACATCATTGCTTTCTGGGTGGGACTGATTCACTTTTAACAGCAAGGAGGCTTTATGTCAATTCCAATTCACAGTTGCACAGGACTAGCAAGGTCCCATGTGTCTAGTCATGTTACCATTTGTTAATCTGCTGAAGCTTTAAAAACCTTGTAAAATTTATAGAACAGGCATATTAAGTTGTTCTCAAGAGAAAAATCCAGTTCCTAAAATACCACTTGCCAATAAAATGTTTATAAAAGTTAGAAATCTATCAGGAAATAATTAATCAAGTTAGTTTTCTAGGTACTGGTGTCATTCAAACAGAACAATGGAGTACTCAGGGCACACAATAAAAGGCAAAATGATAGCAGCACTGGCCTGCATGGGGCAGGACCTCTTCAACAAATTAGGGATTGCAGGGTGCAAGCTGAAAAAATTACTATCCATTCTTGTCAGGACTTAAATTCCAGCATGAGCTGTGGTGGAGGTCCACAGGAAACCCTTTCTTGGGGAAAACAATTATTCTGGACATGTGACAAGGCAAAGGAATTGAAATTTGGCAGGATCAACTGCATTAATTTTGCTCTGGGTGTAAAATATGTTAATTTGCCACTGTCTGGAAGAAATCATGATGAGTCATTCACAGAACTACTTAGAATCTACTTCTAACATTTCTAAGTATTTATTGCTTTGGCCATTGCTTTTTCTCTTCAAAATCTAGTTTTTAATAACTTTCAAAAGAGTCTGAAGAAATATTTTATGTGATTTCACATTAAACAAATTTCTTGAGTTGAATAAACAGCTGATCATATTGAATTTCCATTCTGAAGTTATTTCGTATTTTCTGTTTGATCATGAAATGTTTTATGAAAAGGAGAAGGATCATTCTTTATTCCTTTTGATAATATAAATCATTTCTTTCCAAATTGTTGGCAAATCAGAACCATACTGTATCCATAAAATGAATTCTCCCAATATCAGATTTTACCTGCACATTCCAAGGATTCAGGATAATCTTGGGATAAGCTGTGTGTTAAAGCAGAAGAGGATTATATTGGGAAAAAAATCAGTCCAGTGTGTTAAAAAAAGAATTTCTTTTATGATCTCAAAATATCTCCAGAATTTGAAACATAACACCCCTACTGTACACATAACCAAGTTCACCAGATGTCTCAAACCTTTTAAAGAGAAGTTATTTTCCTTGGTCTTCAAAATTACAGCATCCACGCCTTCTTTTTCCAACAACATTTTATATAATTAATTTTAATCCTAAATTAAGTAATATGAATATAAAACATAAAAGTCCTTCTGGATTTATAATCAGTCATTAAACAATTGACATTAAACCACTGAGTTAAACAGACTCAGTGCTTTACTGTTATGAAAGAAGTAAAAATAACAGAATAAAATCAGTATTTGGAAATTTTGTTTAGCTTTATCTTGGAGAGAAAACACTGGTTCTCAAAATGCTGCCACCTTCCTACCTGTTTTCAACTAGCAATGAGCATGGAATTACAAAAATTTGCACACATAGCATTTGTCTCTTAAAATAGCACTAAATGTGTGTGAAGTCTTCAAATTAAAGTTTCCCCCCGCCCACACCCCAGCTACAGGACACTGTAACCACAAATGCCTTGAGATACTGGCTGAATCATCCCCCTTTCCAAAATTGTCCATCTGTCTGTGAGAGTTAGTTGTGATCTGGAGGTTCAAGTTGACTTACTCACTGAGCTGCCTGCCAGCTTAGATGCACTTTGTAGGTGGAAAATTGTTGGTCTTTGTCCCTCCCAGCTTGCAAGTAAAATGAAGCTGCCAAGAGATAAACACATTCTAAGTTTATCGTGCTATTCTTGGCCTCAAACTACAAGCCATAAGGCAACTATTGCTCAAGGTATCGTGTTTACGAGTGTTCAGTCCTCCGCTGTTTCAGAGACCCAACAAAATGCAATTTCTTCCTGCTAGCTTCTATTTTGTTTTTTTTCTAAACTTTCACATTTCTCAATTCCTTTTTAAAAAGTGAGGAAAGGGAGCAGCTTCTTTAACAGCATCTGAAGGTTTAAAGTCTCATTAAAATTTTGATTATGTTTTGGGGTTTACTCCCCCCAGATGCACCATAAGTTCCTAAAAAGATTAGAAGCTCCTTTCATTATTATCAGCAATATTATTATATTTATTACCATCATTATTGTTATTTTACTTAAAAGTGAACCAGATATATATTATATAGTATCTTTATACAGGCTATTTCAATTTTTGCTGTTTACCCCTCATTTTTACTGCATTGATCTTTAACACATTTATTATTACAAGATCCATGCTTCTCTTTTAATGGATATTTTTTCCTCTTAGGTGGCTATACTGGAAATTATCTAGGCTTGGTAATGTTCTCAAAATCCAAAAAAAGACTTTTTTGAGAGACAAAGTACGGAGTTAACTTCCTTCACAAATGTCTTCCTGGCTGCATTGGATAACAGGATGTATTGAGTTCATACATCTTAAATATGAAAGAGGAGTATAGCATATCACATCCTATATTGGCACAGTATATTGACATGTATTATGTATGATGTTACACTGTTTAAATTATTAGAAACCACATTAAAAGAAATGATAATAAGATAGGGCTTTTTACCAAATTTAAAGTATTTGGCAAAGATATGATAATCAAGTTCAATCCTTGATTTACAAATAAGACTCTGAGCTCTCAGAATTTTATAACTATATTCTATATCATGATTTCTTTGCAGTTGATTAAAAGTAGCATTCTCCTCAGAGTTTAGCATATTATATGATTAACTTTCTATAGAATTAGGCCTTAATTGTTTTCTTGGACATAGTAGACATTAATTCACATCGTGGAAAATTTTTGGACAAACTCTCATGAATGTCTGTTTCTTCAATGGTTTAATGTTGCTTCAAATTATATTCACTTGACTACATGACAAATGAAAACAATATAATAAAAGACATTTTACTTGTTCTAATTTAAGTTCTAAGGGTAGAGAGGAAAGATTTGCAACAATGTACTCTGGGAGTTTGCAAGGAAAAAGTGTATTGTTAATTTGAAGCTTTACTTAGGATTACTCAAAGGATCAAAATCATATCCTCCCTAAAATGGGCAGAGAGGTTCAGGACTGTCATGCCTAAGTGTTAGTATAGACTGCACAAGCCCCCAGTGGCTTCTGAAGGTCTACAGATCTGAAAATTGAGTACAATGGATGAGTACTCTATTTGAAAATCATTAATTAATGTGTTACTGTTAGACTCTACCTGCAATACTCCACTAAGAACAACAACAAAAAAATGAGTTGTATTCTCATTCAAGTCTGTAAAAATGTTACCTTTCCTCTATACAACTTAAAGTAGGTGGCAAAACTCTGGTATATTATGAAGACCACCTGGCCAGAGGCATTTAATGTCGGCTTTACAGATATTTTGTTCTTGATTTGCTACTGTAATAGTGTTTTTTAAATGTTCTTATGTAACATAGAGTAGTTAAATAAGTCATAAAATTTGCTACAATATTTCAAAACTCATTCTTAAAACATATAAAAGGCTTCAACTTTGAAAGTCTAAGAAATGGCTTGGATTCTTGGAGGGCATAAGGAACTCACTGGTCATTAGTGCTGAGCAATGCTGGCGGCCACTAACCTTTCATTAGACTAATATGCACTTTCTGCAACTGGTGGAGGAGACTGTGCCAGAGCATTGTTATTTTGGCCTTGTCAAAGGTGCAAGACAGGTCGCTACACAAGTATCTAGTATATTAGGAGTCATTGTGGAGAGATACTTCCTGAATAGTATTGCACACTCTTTTGCACTGTGCACACTTGCTTAATTCCTTACTGGTTTTTAAGTTTGATTCCTGGGTCAAGCTAAATGTAAGTCGTCCAAGAATTAGAATTATGAAGTTTCCAGCATTCAGGGTCACTAGCAAGAAATTAAAGTTTGAAGTACCAGGAGCTCACAAATAATGAAATAATAACACACCCTCACACACACGCAGACACACAAGCTTTTCATGAAAGGTTAAGAATTGTTTTTTTTTATTATTCACATGGTTTATCCATGAATGGTATTTACATAGTTATAATCATAAAGAGTTGAGTAATGAATTTTGCCAAAAACTGTGATAAATTATTCAGGGAGGACGGAGAGAAAGGATGACACTGTGTGTGTTTGCACATGTGTATGTGTGTGTGAAAGTTAAACCATTAATAAAAAACATGGATTATGAGTAAAATAGAAAAATCAAGAACTTCTAATGCAAGCATATTATTTAGGCATAGAGAGGTAAACAGAAGCAGCAGCTAAAAGAATTAAAAATACGTGCTTCAAGAAGCAGAGAGGAGGGGGCAGGAGACTGCTGATTTTTTTTTTTTTTGAGAGGACATCTCTCATATTTATTGATCAAATGGTTAACAACAATAAAATTCTGTATAGGGGACTCAATGCACAGTCATTAATCAACCCCAAGCCTATTCTCAACAGTCTCCAATCTTCTGAAGTATAATGAACAAGTTCTTACATAGTGTATAAGTTCTTACATGGTGAACAGTGCAAGGGCAGTCATATCACAGAAACTTTTGAAATATTTTTACACTGCCTACTAAGCCAGGATATTGGTATAGTTTTCAATTTAATCTTCTATTGGAATATTTGTTTTAGATTGAAACTTCTTGTCCATTTTGTTTGGTGGACGTCCTGGAGGGCATGTGTATGAGGTCATGCTGTGTACTTGATGGTCTAGATAATGCTATGATAAGGATAGTCCCTAAATCACAAAATCTCAGTGGCTTAAACAAAAGTTTATTTCTCACTCAGACTATGTTCAACAGGGTGAAGCGACTGTTTTCAGGTTAGTTGGAGACTCTTGTTTATCATAGCTACTCCACAACCCAGTGAACAGAGGCTTTATCTCAACACATACTTTGATGACTGTTAAGGCAGGAAATGGAAACAAGTTGAATTACTCCATAGCTCCTAAAGCTTCTATCTGGAAGTGACATGCATTGCTTCCTTTCACATTTCTGTAACCAAAGCAAGATGTATGATATTGCCTAGGTAGGGAAGCGCTCCTACCTTGTGTTATGAAAGAGAAGAAATGGAAAATTTCTAAACAGAACTTATGACTCGACTACCACAAGGGATAATGTTTATAATTCTTAAGGGAAATTATTTCTTCTTAAGCCACAGGAGCAGAAGGCATTTGACACAAAGTTCTATTTTCCCTGCCTAGCATTAATTTAATACTTGGGTATCATTCTGGTAGATTTTAAGGCCTTGCTTTTTCCACCTAAGACTTACTTTATTGTGCCTGATCTAATTATGCTTTGACAATCACTTTCATGGAAATTTCAATGTTTCCATGTTCCTGCTTAGGAAGTTGACAAGGAAGTATGTGTTTCTATCTGTGAACTGTAGTGAAAAGGCAGCAGCTGCTTAAACCTGGTTTGAGACAAGTTGTGTCTTCAAGTACTTATGCAGCCAAAGTGTGTAAAACAAGATCTAGTATATAATAATATGATATCATATAAAGGCATCCAAAGAGCGGCAGCAAACATGATCCTCGCTCTGAAGCATGCAATTTCAGTGCTTTTAGATCAAATTGAAATGGACAATATGTCCATTCATGTGGAATATGTAACATTATAGAGACTTTGGTTCTTTAATTGTAAGCATTATACTAGAAACTGCTAAGTATTACCACTAGTTTAAAGGAATCAATATATTTCACACATAAATACAAAATTTCAGTCAAAAACATCCCACTGAGGACTTTAAGAAAATCATGATGTATCTTCATATTCTGGTGCCTTATTTTGGTCTATCATTTCACTAGCAATAATGACATGATGATTGTCCCAGACCTTACATTTTACATTTTTTCCCCAAATAATATAGACAGCAGATACGCAAAAAATGACCTAGAAAATTTCCTTGAGGATAATGTGGATTTACATATGCTGTTACTGTTACCTTTTTTTTTTTTTTTTGCATACTGTCTTCTAATAATTTGTCCCCCTTCAGCCCTCATTAGCTTAGAAGAAACTGGTGTGAATGAAGAGCTGGGTCATAATTCTTAGAAAAACTCATCAGAGCATGTTAACACAAAATAAATAGCAAAGGACCAGAGGCTATAGGTAGGCAGAGAGGACAATAGAGAAACTCTAGAGAAAGAATCTAAGAAACCACAAGAGGGAGACTATTTGAGAATTGAGAGAGAAAGAGGTAGGAAGAGAAAGAGACAACAAATAGGAGCAGGTTTCCAGACCTACCTGGATCCTTGATGGTTTCCTGGTTCCACTTTGCTTTTTCTAAATGATCTACGTCTCTTTTCCTCACAATTAAAAGATTTGTCTAGAGTGGTGGAGATCTCTTAATTCTACCTAGCAGAATCTAACATCTTGCTTTAAAAAAAAAACACTTAAATTGCACTTATTCTAACCATTTTCAGGTGTTCATATTCAGGAGTCCAAGAGATATTCTACTTACGAATTTCTAGCAACTTGTTTACATCATCATAAGAAATATTAAACAGGATTAACTTTTAATTAAGAAAACTGTTTAGCTATTTCAGAAATTAAACAGAACTTAAGCTTTCTATATTACTGGTGAAAACAGTGATGTTATTTGGCCATTTATCTCTGGTATCTTGAGAGCTTAAAAATCCCTATAAGGTTCCCAGAGTAAGAATTGTAACTGTGTGGTCATACAGTTTAAAGCTTCTATTTCAAGTTACAACCATAGGTGGCTTTTTCTGAAGTAAGTACCATACCACAGTGAGACAGCCAAAACACAGTTTCCTTTTTTATTAACTAATTATATCCAATATCTATACCTTTGTGACCAAAGGGAAAATTTTTTTTTTTAAACTTTACAGCATATAGATGCAATTGGTTGACTTTTTATGTTTGGGATATAAGACAACATACAATTAAGCTTGAGAATTCAGCCCCCTGTGATACCAATTAAGAATAGTGGTGTTGGTATTACATCACAGTTACCATTAAATGCTTTAAGTCACCTGAAAAGATTTTTCTCTTTTTTCATAGACCTAGTTAGTTTGATGCTTTTGTTTTACTTAAGCAGAAAGATATTACATTACCTTCAAAATACTTCCTTAAATTGAGACAACACATAATTTTCATTAACTTTTAAGAGTTGGACATGACAATAGACATCATAATGACTTTTATTAACAAAGTTGAGTCAAATCAAGATGAATAACATTATAGATACTACTTTATGTTGTTATCCATTTGTATCATGAATTCACTTGACAAATGGTGCCAAGACTTAGGCTTTATCTATAGGACAGGTAATGACTTGAAAGTTTGACTCTAGCAGGTTTCAGCATTTGATCCAAGTGGTTTACTTAAATATAATAGCGTAACAAATGTAAGCAAACAGAAACAGCTCTCGACCAGAAGTTGGAATGACCCCTGAATGCTCATTGCTGGGAGGATCTGCTGATGTCTTCTGGGACTTCTATCCTTCCTCTGTGTAAAAATAATCAAATACCTGGATGTTCTAACCCACAGGGATGTTAAGATACTTGGACCAGATAATACACGTGAAGTATTTTGTGAATTATAATATATTAATAAATGTAATTATTAGATGCATCCCATTCAGATTATCTGTTTGAAAATATATATCACTATAAGAAGTTAAGCCAGACACTAAAGCTGAGATCAAAAGACATGAATGTTAATGTTAGTCTTTAAACAGGCTGGTCAAACCTGAAAGTAGAGATGTATCCAAGTGGGTCTCCTTACCTTATTTTCCTCAGAAAGAAGTTTTGGCTCCTTCTCTAGTAGCAGGATCAGAGCAAGGATGAAAAATAGATTTTTTCCCCTTATTAATTTTATAAATCTTTGAATGTACTTAATTCTTTCATTAAAGTCACTGTATTTGTTGGTTGTGATGAAATTTATGGAATTAACTTACCCTCTCTCCTTAAATAACTAAAAAAAAAAGCCAGACAAAATATATGAAACAATGGGCATCAGACAACAATGAGAACAGTGCAGTGATCTAGGGGAAGGGAAATCAATGAGCTGAGCTCTGTGATTGTCCCAGCTTATGGCCTATAATTCTTCCAGCTATTGTCAGGTCCTGTGCAAGGAAGGTGGAACCAAGCTGCCCAACAGTCTCCTTGAAGAGACGGGGGCAGCTGAAGTGGTTAGAATTTGCAGAATGGAGTGCAGAAAGGAGAGCTGTATTAAGAAGAGAGAGCTACAAAGATAAGAGAGAGCTCTGGAAATCTGTACAGGGTTCTTCTCAAGTCTTGTGCACCTGAGTGCATGTATTTGAGAAATCTACTCAAGGAAAGAGAAAGAATCTTTGGAAAGGAATAGTCGCAGCAGTCCTTGATGATCACAAAGAGTTAAGAATGGTTTGTGTTCCCACAATGCAGAGGGGAAGCCATTCATAATACACAGGACGTATGTTAGAATATAAAAAATGGTATTGCCTTGGTAGGGGGTGGAAATTAGCCCTAGACTAAAGACTGCTCTGGAACTTCTTAGCAAAGCTTAGAAGCTAACTGAAAAGATCAAGTGATTTCCAAGAAACTTAGATCCTAAGCCAAAGCTCAAATATATTTAAAGGAATAAAAAAATATATCAGCACCATAAGGTAAAAAGTAACCTGGCATCAAATAAAAAATTACCATGCATGGGAAGAATATAAGCCATCATAAGAAGAAAAAGCAATCAATAGAAACACAATGAAACAGAGGACAGAACTGTAGAAAAGGACATTAAAACAGTAATCAATACAATACCCAGATTTAAGAAGATAAAGGAATGAGCATGTTCTAATATCCTTATTTGTGAATTATAGTGGAGATTTAATGTAGAGATAATATATTTCTTACAGAAAACTGAAGAAGGTAGAACCTTTCCCAGCTCATTCTACAAGTAATCCATGAAACTAGAATTATCCCAGTATTTAAAATAACAAAGCAACATTTCAAAAAAAGAAAACTATAGGCCAACATCATTTGCGAACTTTGATGTAAAAATTCTTAATAAAGTTTTAGCAAATAAAACCCAACAATATATGAGAAGGATTAAACATTGTAAAGGAGTTATCACAGGAATGCAAGATTGGTTTATGATTAAAATTCAATCAATGTAATATACCATATTAAGAGACTTTAAAAGAAAAAAAGAAATATAAGATTATCCAAATAGATGCAGCAAAATCATTTATCAAAAGTCCAGTGTTCATTCCTGATAAAAACTCTCAAAAAATTAGAAATAAAATTTCCTCAATTTGATAAAGGCCATCTATAGTTAGAATGTAACATGTAGTTGGCATCACATGTAATCATAAAATATTGAATGTTTTCACCAGGGGAATAGGAAAAAGACTTGAATGTCCACCATCATTGCTTCTAATAAAGCTTCTACTGGGGATTCTTGTCAGTATACAAAAACAAGAAGAGGAAATAAAATCACATAGGTTGGGGAAGAATGAAAACTACCTATATTTGCAGATGATATGATGATCTATATAGACAATTTATAAGATCTACCAAAAAAACCTACTAGAACTTTAAATATATTTATCAGGTTTTCTTAAACAGATTAAATGCAAAAATCGACTGTATTTCTATAAACTGCCAATCAACAATGTAAAAAATGCATATCACTCAAGATAGCATAAAAAGAATGAAATACTTAGGGATATATTTGACCAAATATTTGCAATATGTGTGCGCTGGAAACCATAACACATTGCTAAGAGGAATTCAATAAGACCTAAACAAATAGAGAAACTATGTTCTTGAATTAGAAGATTCAATATTTTCAACATGTTAATTTTCCCAAAAAATTCAGTGCAATTCTAATTAAACCTAATTAAATGATTCCTAGCATGCTTTTTTGAAGATACTGACCAACTGACTCAAATTTTTTTTAGAAATGAAGGGAGGAGTGGAGGGTGAGAGGGAGAGAGGGAGGAAAGAAAGAATGAATTTTGACTTTTTCTTTATGTCATAAATATAAATATAATGGAAATGGACCATAGACCTAAATGAAAGAGCTAAAATTACTAAAATGCTGAAGAAAATGGGAGGAAAACTTTGGAACTTGGGTTAAGCAAATAGTTCTAAAACATGATGACAAAGGCACAATCCATAAAGTAAAAATTTATAAATTAGACTTCATCAAAATTAAATCTTCAGCTTTTGGAGAGCCATAGACGGTAAAATATCTGCAAATCTCATATTTGATAAAAGACTACAAAATGAACCCACAAAACTTAACAATATGTAAACAATCTAATCGTGGGCAAAGAATTTGGACAATTAATCAAAGAAGATTGTATCATTTTTCATTAGGAAAAACAAATTCAGCCACAATTAGTTATATCACATACCCTCTAGGATGATTGAAATTCAGCTGATGATGAAGCTCTGGAATGACTTGAATCCTATACACAGATATTGGGAATAAAAGATGTAACTACTTTAGAAAACAGTTTGGAACCTAAAAGTTAAATGTATTGCTACCGTATGATACAGACATTCCATTTCTGGATATTTTCCAGAAGAAATGATAGCATATTTCTATATAAGTACTTGCACAATATTCATGGCAGATTTATTTATAATAAGCAAAAACAGAAAATAATCCAAATGACAACCAACAGGTAAATAAATAAACAAATTGTGATATATTCATGAACAGAATACTATTCAGTAATAAAAAGGAACATGATTAAATGGATAAATCTCAAAAAGTTATGCTGGGTGAAAGAAGCCAGACAAAAGAGTACTTACTCAATGATTCCACTTACATAAAATAGAAAGTACAAACTAACCTAGAATGACAGAAAACAAGTACGTCATTCACTGAAGATGGCAGATGAGAGAGGAAATAGAGGGCTGGATTACACTGGGGCACAAAGAAATTGGGGGGAGTAATGTATATATTCATTATATCAATTGTGATGATGATTTCATAGGTGAATACATGTCAAAATTCATAAAGTTCTACCTCACTATGTGCAGTTTCTTTTACATCAGTAATATCTCAATAAAGCTCTGAAATCAAGGAAAATATATCTGCACTGAATCAATGAAGACTACAGATACCTACATTTCCATATGATGAGTAGCAGCTTTAACACAGATCAAAAGGGATCATTTGTAAGTGGATTTTTTTGTTAGTGTTTTTTTAAATGTATGGGTTTTGACCATCAGACATTTTAACACATTTCCTACTGAAATGTGAAACTACAGCTATATACCTGAGAAATAAATGGATCTGAAATGGTGCTTAAATGCCTTACTGACCATTCATGTGACTGACATAGTCAATTTGGTTTTGATAATCAATTTTTAGATTAAAGATAGCTGAAATGCTCAAATCAACAATGTTCATGGCTTAGCCCTCCATGAACTATTGTGTTAATAACATTATTAGAAGAAAAATGTCATTATCCAAGGTGATCTCATAAGCTACCACAATTTATAGCCACCCCTGCTTATTTTCTATTCTAAAGAACGACTTTGTGGCTTCTCTTAAAGAAAATGAAGTCTTTTGTCTCTCCCTGAGGTTGTCATACCAACAATAATTATTTAGCCCTAATTGGTCTGTAGGAGGTCAGGATCAGCAGCCTAAAAACGTACTTTAAGGATTTCAGATTTCAGCTCAGTGGTTAAATTATAGCAATTTCTCTCTTTATAGTAATATTCTGAAAATGCCTGTTTTAGACCTCTTGTTTGCCTCCCCCAAACCCCCCGCCTTTTTTTTTTTTTCTAGAGGAAGTTTCGGTACATGAATAAGAAATAAACTCAGGGTGCTCATGGCTTTAAAATGGGTCTGCCTCTTCTTTACACTAGCCCGCTCCACTTCTTGGGAACTCCATGTGAACAATGCTTCTGTGTTTTTCAGAAGTATGCCACCCAGTTTGGGGTTTTATTGTATCTGAAAAATGAAAACACTGAAGCAACTTAAATATGATTGTTTTATAGTCACCTAAATGCCCATATTCCTCCCTGCATCTTCCCTCTTTTTTATACAAAAGTTTAATTTTATCTACTCTATCTGCTTCATTATGTAATACAGCTCTCACAGTTAAGGGCTTTAGCCGTGTGTTTAGCAATGATAATAAATTAGAAATGAAACAAAATGTGATTTGATAATTCTCAAGTTACTGATAAGTTTTTATCAAGTCATTTATTGGTTTGGACTTAAGACTTCCTTGTGGTCTTTAATCTGTTCTGTTTTTCACAATTGTGATACACTTTACCAAATCTAGCATTTTATAGAAAAGACTGAGTCAACATTTTCACTTTGATACTTGTAAGAACAGCATAGTCTTCAAAAACTATATAATATTTTCTGTTATAAAAGGTATATAAACAGGTAAGTTATGAATATACTAATGGTTCTTTACACCAGAGGACTAGAGTATCTGAAATTTGAGATATAGATATAGGTAGAGATATAGATAGCCATGTCCTCAAGCTTTGGCTTGATCAGCTTTCTTTAATTTCACTCTGTCCCATAACCATGCATTGTACTGTTTGGGTACATCAGTTTCTTCCAGAGTATTTAACTCCTGTAACCAGCAGTCTAGCTATCCTTATTCCCTGTAATATAATCCCTAATTGTCCCAGAAAATATTGAATGAAAACAAATCAAATAAAAATGAGAAATCTTTATTCAGGTTTTGAAACACAAATCAACTATTACTCATTTTAGAAGGTATTAATTTTACTCAGACGATCTGGGGAAGGTAGCTTTACAGAGGCATAACAATCTTGAATAATTACTTCAGTTAAAAAAATATTAATGGAATTTCATGTGATACAGTTTATTATTGTTAATAACTGTATAAAGTAGTTAAGATTATAACTTAACAGATAACATTATGTCCCAATCTTGACTTTGTTGCTTCTAAACTATGTGATTTAAATAAGTTAACTTACATTTTCAAACCCTAGATTCCTCACTTGTAAAATGTCAATGATAATTTCTACTTCAATATGTGAGTGTGAATGGTTAAATAGGATTATGTATATAGGTACTAAATACCAAATAAGCATGCAACAAATAAATAATAGCAATAGAATGCAATGAGAATGAAACAATTGAACTATTTGAAAAAAGAATAATTGAATATTATACTTATGGGAATGATTGGACAAAAACAAAAGATTAAAAAAAGTAAGTATGAGGCTATAACAACTTTTTTTAACCAGCTTTATTTTTTAGAGTAGTTTCAGGTTCACAGCAAAATTTAAGGAAGAGACACAGAGATTTACCATATGTTTCTCACTTCTTCATGCATAGTCTCCTCCATTATCAACATCCCCCACCAGAGTGATACATTAGTTACAATTGATGAACCTATATTGGCATACCTCAATTAACCAAAGTCCATAGTTTACATTAGGATTCACTCTTGGGCTTTTATGTTCTATGGGTTGGGACCAATATATAATGACACATATCCACCATTGTAGTATCATGCAAAGTAGTTTCACTGCCTTCAAAATCCAGCAATTGGGTATATATACCTTCCTTCAGGTCAGTTAGTCTTTGATAGAACCCCAGCAATTAGCTTCTGTTTAAACAATTTCTCCTGAGAGCAGGCCTTGTAAAGAAGTACAGAATGCTCTGGTGTATTTCAAAATGGCTCCATTTTATCCTTCCCCTGCTGGAAGAATGAGGGGATTTTTGTCAAATATTCACGGAAGTGTCCCTCCCCCAACACTGACTGGTTCCCCTGGAGTTTTAACTTTCAGTTGTCCACATTGAGCCTCCAGTAATTTGCGGATTACAGGCCTATTCCCCTCCTTGTGCTTCCTCTCCCCCTCTGGTTCCTGCAGATGTTTCTTCTCACGGGTGTCTGCTCCCCTAAGTTGTGAGTCTCTGGTTTTGCCCATCTGTCTCTCCAGTTTTCAAGATAGCAGTTTACCCACTTCTTTTAAGGATCTAACAAAAGTTGTTAATTTTCAGTTTGTTAAGTTTTTTATTTGTTAGGATAGAGTGGTGACTTGTAAGCTTTTTACATGCCAGTTGAGAAACCAGAAGCTCTATGTCAACTTTTGATTATAACTTGAGATAGTTTATTACAGATACTTAAAATTAATTTTAAAATATGACTTTGAGATTTAGTACTTAAAACATTTATCTTTGAAATTAATATGCTATTTAAACCACTGCATCAATGATTTGTTTGACTTTCATTAGAGCAGATAGTATTAGAAAGATGACAAATAATGTTTTTAACATATACACTTTATTTTCTTATGCCAAAAATATTTTTAAAGATGAATACCCAATGTACTACCAAGGATTGTGTTCTGTGGTGTGTGTGTGTACATTCTGTTTCCTAGTCTCCTCTAGTTTGCTTTTACTTGTGCCTATCTTGAAGTTGGTTCAATTTCATAAAAGCATTTAGCTTCATTAAGCACTGGATAATGTGAGAAAGTTTGATCAGGACCTGGGCAAAAAAGAACTAAGACTGTGGTTACTATAGCTCAAGAGCAGAATAAATTTTTGCCTGAGGAATCTCATGAACACCTAATATGGTCTATGTTGCCATCACTGAAGAGCATGTTTAATGAAAAGTATTAATGTGACTTATATACCCCTAAAATTATTTAAGATGTGAAATGTAGAAAGAGTATTGGTGATTGGAGCTTGTACACTGGAAAATGGAAGCAAGCCAAAACACTGGCATTAACACTCTGCTCTTGTTAAGAAAATGCCAAGGGATCTTTTCACAAGAGTAACTCGCAGATTGCAACACAGTTACCTTAGCTGGCTCCTGATGTGCAGTATCACACCACATTTAAATTTCCATCTGTGGTGTCTGAAACTATTGTTCTCACTGAGAACTTTTTTCCCCAAAGTAAATTTACAGAATCTAAAAGACCACAGGACACACTTCCTTCAGTGGGACAACCAACTAGACTTAAAGAAGTTATAAATGATGTTTGTAGCCTCACTAGCAACCATGGAGTCATTTCATATTTCAAAACAAGTAAATTAGCATTAAAATTACACATAGAAAATGATAAATTTTGATATACATGGAATCATTCATTTTTCTTGAAATCTCTTCAGTGTTCTATTGCCACATTGTTCCTCTATAGTAGGAAAAATGGGGTGCTGTGTTCTTGTCCTTTATCTGCAGAACTTGATCATCAACACTCTCAGAGTGAGCCCCAAGTAATTGATGGTTATAAAATAACTGAATTTGTAAAGGTAACTATTTAGCAAATTTATTTTAATATAATTTTATTTGTCTACACAAGTTTACCTTGCATTCTAGTTGAGTTGTGCTGAAATTCTACATGCACTCACACACACAATATCTGGTTTGTAAGTGTAATAAGTCGAAAGGAACATTAAAGGAAAGCTCATGAGCTGGTTGTATGACTGATCTTTCTGCTTTAAGAAGAAGCAATAACTATGATCTTTAAGCTTTCCTCCTCTCCCCTCTATTTTTTTTTTACAAGAAATATGTACTGAATTCAACTCTCAAATAACTTGGAAGAGAAAATGAAATTGTTTTAAGATCTTTGAAAGGGAAGCTTATATAAATGAAGGGTTCATATATATTTTAACAAAAAGATATACTTTTGTTGATGTCCTTTTTATTCTTGCCTTATGGATTAACCTCATAACCATTTTCTATTTCTTAATGTATTTTTTCATATATATTCCATTTTTTTAACTACATAATGTATGTATTCAATATATTTATAATATAATTTTCATCTCTGCATTAGTTAGCATGTACAAAGCACTTAAGACAGTATCTAACAGTCATAATCAATAAATAGCAACTAAATAATACTTGTTATTATAATATTACTGTTGAAGTGGTTTTGTATTCAGTATTTGAATATCAACATTATTCTCATCCTAAGTATTTATGGAGAGTTGCTGGTTTTAGAGGTTGCATGATCTTCAAAGACCTTGAAATGATTAGCCCAAGAAGCAACATTAAAGCAAATTCTATTTCCTTGTTTAGCAATCCTGTTGCTAAGCAACTAAATTTGTTTATTCTCTCCTGTTTGGGTCAGAACTGGGGGTAATGAACCGATGTTGTATGTCAGAGAATTAGTGGCTGAGGATGAACTTTTAACTTCTCAGCTTTGCATTGTTTTCCTCTTACTGACCTCCTGGGTAACGCTGAGCACATTATTCCACTTCTTTAGGATTGTTTCTTTTAGGTCATTAAATTAACAATTATATATAGGGGCCTTTAACAAAGTGCCTACATCCTGGTATACAGTCCAAATAATATGACAAAGCAATTAGACTTCAAGACAAAATATTCAAACCTTTAAATAAAAATAGCACAGAAAAGTCTCTTCTGCCAAAGTGAAACACTTTTTTTGCTGATTTGTTTTCTATTTCCTTCAAGGAATGAATGGCAGAAGTGATTGACAAGTCACTATATACATTTCCAAAGCCAATTCTTATGACATAATATAGTGCTACAAATAAAAATGTCTATAAGATGCATAAGTTATTTCTGTAGGAATAGAAGGGATGAGTTACATGCCATTCCATTTTAATGAACTTGAATCCAGTTTCTAATCAACAAGATTGCCCTATACAATAAACTACTGATTGTGACTGCTGGCGTTAACAGTAATAGGACAAGAAGATGTGTGGCACAATTTTCTCCATTCAGCTATTCATTTTCCTACTGCTTTGAAGGAGTCTTTATATCCTTATGATCCTTCTCAAAGTTAGCCTGATCAGTCATGCTACATGTGCCCAGCAGAGCCAATGAATACATGGACAAGCCTTGTTGATTGCTAAGTAGTGGCAGTTTGATCTCCCTTCCTCATTTGTCAGAGTTCTCAAAATATAAATTTAGTTTTAGGGTATTTTTGCACTCATTTAAGATAATGCTGTCTACTCAAAGCCCACTTAATTTATGAACACTACTAGATATAAGAAATAGATGTACAGAAGCTGATATCCTCAGGCCATACTCTATTTAGTGTCTCTGAACTCCGCAAATTCATATTTTGTCTGCCAGTGCTAACTAAAGACCACACGATGTGTTGTATTCAGTTGGAACACAAACTTTTATAAAAATAGTAGTAATAGGATAGAAAACATCAACAAAACCTCTACTTTTATCCATTTTCATAGTCTCTAGCACTGACATTTGAACTTGAAGTTTGGAGATAATCTATGAAGCAGAATGAGAATTATTTATTAACTCCAAAGGCTTTCATTTACAGGAATTAAAGTTCCCATTTTCATAGCCAGTTTATAACTCAACATAAATGTCAAGGTTTAAAGAACATTGAAGCACAACATGGGTATTTATTTGAAAAAAATCACTTGATAAATTTCAGAATACACAGTTTTGTTTATTTTTAAAGAACCTGTCAAACTATATTGTTGGATTAACTAAATAATACAGTTTTCCTGTGGTAGAACATAGGTTCACTACAGTCATAATGTGCCTTTCTTCCCACTTTCATTTGGTATGTGCGGTAGCAGATATTTGCATGACTGCTGTTTCTTCAAAATTATTCTTACTGATGTTCTATTAAGATTACAGTGAGAACGGTTGCCTCTATAACAAAAGTCCTCATGCCTAATTTATTATCCATTATCCATTCTTGACAGCTTAGCTATGTCTCACGTAAGCTTCTCTTTGAGTTCTAACAAGCTCTCTTCCAGAGTGTTGGCCAGATGCTACATGTATTTCTAACTTCTTATGATGTCAGTTGTTTTAGAGATATAATTAAATATTATTAACTGTTTGATGTAGATCAAAAAAATTGGTTTTCCCTGAAAAATTCTATTAGAAATAAGAATTGGAGTAGATTTTCCTCCCTCATTGTTTTCTCTGTTCTCTGTTAGCATATCAATGATAATTTAAAAGATGGTTGGATTCTCGATCTGCATAAGCTCTCTACAAAATGCTTTATATGTTCAATTTCATTTGCTCCTCAAAACAGCCCTGCAAAGTAGAGGAGGTGCTATTTTGTGCCTACATTACTGGTAAGAAATATAAGGCACAGAAAGATTAAGTAACTGCGGTCATGTAGCCGGTGATAGTAAGAGTTGGGATTCCAGTCCAGGCCGCCTCACTCTTCATCCCCTTCTGCTAAACTGCTGTCTTACTCAGCATCAACACTGAACGAAATTATATTTAAGATATTTCTCTTTGATGTTTTGTGTTAATTGGTGTTGATTATAGCCAATATTATTCTAAAATGTTTCAAAATGATTGAACCTTAGATTTTTAACATTGATTAGAGAGCCAAACTACTAAGCCTTGTAAGTCATAGACTACTACATCTTGGAGGGGCTTTTGCAGTCATTCAGTCCTACACATGCATTATATGAATTGGGAGTCTGAGGCCTGTGAAGTAGTTTTCTCAGCTCATACAGCAAGTTAGAATCAGAGCCCTGGTAGGAACTTGGGTCTCCTGGCTTTGGGTATGCTGATTAATTGTGTTGCTTTCTTAGTTATAAAAGAAGGCAATTTCTAAGGCAAATTCATTAGCTCTTTCTTCCAGGGGTATATTTTCTACCTGAGCACACTGTGTTCAACTGATGTTCACTGTGCATACACATGAAAATGAAAACTTGCTCAGGAGATGCACATGCACACATATATAGGTCTTTAAGTTCCAACCACTTCCAAAAATGTCTTGATGCAGTTAGATCACAGCTGTGGGTATGCGAGAAAATATTTGCAGGTAGCAAAAGTCTAAATAACTTGCTGATAGCTAAAAGGTGCTATCGATGAGCAATGATGTGTTTGCTCGACGGAGATGCTAGGTATTCCCTGAGTCCATTGGAAAATACCAGTGAGAATTTTAGTAAGGCATTCTGAAGACATTATCTGGGAAAATGCACATAAATATGATACACTCCATGTCCTGTGGGCAGAATTTTTAACACACAAATGCTTCACATTTTTGTCCACTAGTCTAAATCCACTTTCAACAGGTTAGGCCAGCTATCATTAAGAAAAAAATGTTTCCCGAGACATTCACCAGTGTAGAAAGGAACTGTAGGTATTTTCAACAAGAGTTCAATTTCTTTGAACACTGTATCAGAGAGAAGGGAGCAATATCAAATGTCTTCACAGGATTCCCCCATGATCTCTTCTGCCAGAGCATTGTAGAATACTTTTCATTGCTCCATGTATCCTTTGTGTTCAGATGGAATCAGATATATAACATCAAAAATGCCTCTAATCTAGACTTTTATAAATTATTATTTTTTCCTTATGAACTAGGAATATTCACATTTTATTTGTCATTTATTTTGAGAAGTTTTGAGAGCATTTTTATGTTTCTGGTAGTACGTTTTAAGTTTCTTTAGAAAATTGAATGCCACCCTGGTCACACTAAGCAATTGATGTTATCTGCCAAAGAACAGGCATCGAGGGATTCCTCAGAGGATGTTCACCTCTTGGAATACTTTTCTTCCATTTCATGGGTAAAGTGGTTATCATCTTTGTGTTATAGAAAAACATCTGTCCCATACCAAATACCCACTAAAGATTTGTGAAACTGATGAGCTTCGTTGGATTCTTTGCATCTGATCAACTGTTTGCTTCATTTTGAGTGAAGATCAAGTTACTTTGACCACACCAATGAATAACTGAATCATCCAGTGTTCAGTTAGTCCTTATATGTATTGCCCTATGGATATTCATAGGAAATGACCTTGTAATATTTATCTTAATGTTCTTGATTGTCATCATTGTTATCATCAGAGGAGTCCCAACAGCATTATTTAGAGCTGTACACTAGAGGGTGGTGTTTTACCTGGACACTAGACCTATCACTACATTGGCTTTGAGAAAGAAGGACATTTTTTTTTTCAGGAAACATTCCCCATGTTTAATGTTACATAATTCTCAGCACATATGCCCCATTAACAAAGTTGATAAACCCCAGGGAATGGAAGCAAGAGACTGAGTCACTTGGCGGCCTTGCTATCCAGTTTCTTCAACACATTCCTGTAGGTGTTTGGTTTTCCTGAGCTCCACATGCAGAGTGTCACTTGAAAACCAACACTGATCACTGGGTGAGAATATATTCGACTCTTTCTAGCTACAGGGAATTGGAAAGCAAGGAAGGCAAATAGTAAACGTGGGTAAAGCTATTAAACTCACCACTTCAATCTTTTAAATTCTCTGAATCGTTTACGTGTACTTCCACGACTGATCTGAAAAGAATAGGCACCATTAATAGTGGAGGGAAAAGTTACTTCTGGAAGAGTTAATGTTTCTGTACCCTGGCCCCCTCTGGTTTTTACTTAGTTCCAGAAAGAAAAAGAAAAAAAAAAAAACTTCCAATCTAGGGCAGCTGGTCTTTCATAATCTTGCATGGGATGGTCAAAATGTTGCTGCATGTTCTACCCCTCAGTAAACATGTTACTGTTGACAGGTTACGGCTTTGGTTTGATTCATTTTCCTTCCAGCTGTTGCTTTCATTTTTGTATTTCTGTATGAACACTTCTGATATGTATGCAACATCTGCCCAAATGATGCATTCTGTCATGTCTCATAACAAATACCCAAATTTTCATCAAATTTTACCTGTGAATAAATTCATCAAACGGGGGAAAAATCTCAAATTTATTGCTCTCAAATTCCCTTCAAGAGAAAGTTCTGGCCAGTGGAAATTTCCTTACAATGCAAGCAAACCTCCATCTGATGTTGCAAGTTTTCAGATCTATATTCTTTATTATCCATTACCACTATGTGATTCAAAAAGACTGCTGGAATCAAGATCTCCTGGAAGAAATTTAAAAAGCACAATTTCATATGATCAAAATAAAGTTGAATTGACTGGTTCCTATTAGAGTTAAGCCCTGTCCAATACTGCCAAACTCCCTATTGAGGCTAGGTACACACTTGCCTTCGAATGTTCCTTAGCCTTCGGCTCTACTGTTTTCACACTCCCCTTTCTTCAGTGATACGATAACATTGCAATAATACTTAAATGCTGACACAACAGAAAACCTTGCCAGTTTGGCTCTCAACCTTGGCAAGCTTTTTGTTATAGTCACAACCCAGCTTACTCCTTGAGTTGCACAAAACTTCCAGAGCTCCTCCACAGCATGTCTTATAAAGGGGAATAAAAGGAAAAGTAAGAGAGATGCTAATTTTAGACAGAGAATAGTAAATAGGACAATAAATAAAAGCTCTGTTTTGGCACATTGGAACTTTCTTTTTTTCCCTTTTAAATGTGTGATTCCTTTTCCCAAATGTTGTACTAGATTTATTTTTAAAGGTGTCATCTATTTCCATTCCAGTGCTATGTCATCTATAATTTAAATTTATGAGATAAATCTTGAGGTTCACCAGTGAAGCAGCTGGAGAATTCTAGCCACTTTGCCATTGAAAATGCAGATTTGCAGAAGGTTTTTGTGTCTGACGAGCCCCATTGAAAGCACCTCACTCCCTTTCCTGACAAGCATCCATCAACATCTAATATTTATTCTTCTGTTTTAGTTTCTCTACAAATAATTGGCCGTCTCTCAGCAAGAAGACAGTTTCCTGCTGAGGCAGCACCACCTGTATAGCTTCGTGGAGCCTGAGAACAAATGCTCTGAAAAGGAGCCTTTCCTATAGAATTGATGGATACGACGCATGAAGTATTTACTAAGGGAGGAAAGACCAAATCACTCTTCTAGTTGCATCGTAGTTGTTAGTTCTCCAGTCTTCCTTCTATCACTAACAGACTAGCAATGGAATGTTCATCATATATACATTTTATGGCTGATAAGAAAATATTCTTGTTGACTTATTTTCCCTTCCCCTCCCCTCTTTCTCTTTCAATAGAATGAAAGATACAGATATCTATGTATCTGAAACTTTAACTTCACAATTACCATCTTCTATGGCCTCAATCTATGAACTTCTATCGATTTCTGATTTTAACACCCAGCAAACATGAAATATTTACACCCAGCTGTAGCTGTTGTGATAGCAAATTAGGTCATCTGTGGCCTTCATGTGATTGTCATAACTTCCAACTCTCTTGAAACCCCCAGACCTAACCCTTGTTAGGAAAGGCGGTGTTCTTAAAGAATTATGTTTCTGTAAAATGTGCATGGTTTATACTCTTAAGAGAATAACATGACAGGTAAATGAAAGAACATACAAATTGATATACTGGTTGTTTTTAAGTTAAGGACAAGCTAGAGGGACAATTCAGATTTACCTTACTTTCTAATGCAGGAGTTTTCAAACTTTGAGCATCAAAATTGGTATGCCATAGGCTGCATGTTGTGCTTCCTTACCAAAATCAAGCAGTAGGTGTTTTCTCCCAATTTCCAGGAAAACAAACAGCTATTTAGTGCTTAGTATTAATCTCATGATTATTTTTCAAGATTTGGTGTGTAGAATTACTCATATTTTAGTGAGCAAAATGAATGAATAACTAAGGGAGTAATATTAAAGTATGAACACACTAATACCTGCACAAATACTGGCTTTTGATGATTGGGCCTGTGTGCTCTTGGTTGTTTCTCTGCATTCTATGCATTTAAACTTAAAATTAATAATCAAAGTAGAATTTCACACAGTACACACCAATGTTTATGCTCATGTACTGTGAATGAGATGAAACTGATTAGTATTTTGGGGACTGTCACAAAGGACATCATAATTTCTGAAAATCGAGGTCCCAGGGGAAGTCAGAACTACTACCCAATGTATTTCACTTATACTTCTAATAATTTTTCAACCTAAGTGAAATAATCTGATTAAATGGAGTAGATTTAGTGAAAACCCAAGAGACCATGTATTTCAGTTTGTCATTTCACTGGCAATCATTTTTTTTAATGTATCCACGTAATGCGTTTGCCATAATTATTTGCTGATTATCTTAGTGATCACAAGAGAAATTAGTAGCTAAACTGAGTTTAGGGTCCTAAGCGATGTGAATTGTTAAAACATTTATTCAACATTCAAAGGGTATCCAGTGTTACAACAAAGGGTTAGGGGCAAATTAAAAATAACTGGTATAAAACCTTCCCTCAAGGAAATCATAATCTAAACAGGGGACATATTAACCTGTAAATAATTTACAGACCAGTTAAGATGTACTAAAGCTTCTATGACTCAGAAAGGAAAAATAAGAAGACCTTAGGGGTTATGTGAGATGGGGCTGCCACATTTGCCATCCTTGATGTATGCTTCCCCTGGACTGGTCTTGGAATCAAGAGCCCTGAGGTTCCTGTTTGTTTACATTCTAGCTAAGTCTCTAGTTTGCTAATCTTTTCTGAACATTAATCCCTTCCTGCATCAGAGATAGCTAATTCTACCTACTTCTAAGTGTTTTATGAGGATTAAGTTGTTGACCAACAGCTTGGTATATTGTAAATTGTTATAACATGTAAGATATCTTTATGATCATTTCTTTGTGCCAGCAAGAGTAGGGAACAAATCTAGGTGGAAAATATAGCAGGAAAAAAATCAAGATATTGTAATGATAAAATAATTATATTAAACAAGATTTATGAGCATTTTTTTATATGCCAGGCATAGTTTTCATTTCAATGTGTTTTAGCTCATTTAATTCTTATAATACTCTTAACTCATAGCTATACATGGCCAAAAGATAATGCAAATACATATAGTATTAAAAAATAGGTACCATATGCCATTTATCAATGCCAGATAGATTGTCAGGAGATGAAACTTGTGATTCTGAATAAGAAGAGATCATTATGAACCATGAAGGTCAGAAATGACTTCATCAATGAGCTTGGATATAATTTAAACTTTTAAAGAAGGGAAGGATTTTGATAACTGAGAGGAAAGAAAAGAGCATAGCATGCAAGTGTGGAATGCAGGGATGAAAATATCATTCATGACTCAAGAAATATACTTGTGCCCCAAATGTGACATGTGTTAAAAATGACTTTCAATTTAATACCTATAATCAGGGCATGTGGTTGCTAGTTGGTATCCTGGCATCATCATTTCTAGGCTATTGTTATATATTTTGCAGATGCAAATTTTAATGCTATCTCTTCTGCCTATGAAGTCATTTGAGTTGGAGACCCCCTTGCATAAAACAAGAGCAGGTTTACAATCGACAACAGGAAATTTCATGACCATAGGCCGTCATCTCCCATGGTTTGCAACTCAAGGATTGGTGGTTTAGACGTAAAAGGTAACATAACAGATATTGTAATAGAAAATAAGAGGATTTTAAAATAGGAAGTCATGAGGTCATGAAGAATGTTTGGCCCATTTCTGAGGAATGGAACTAGCTTTACAGTCTCTAAGGTATTTATGGTTGGTGGAATCAACCTCCGTTTTACAGATGAACAAGCTGAGACAGGAAGGTTGTAACTTATCCAAAGTCAGGCTATTAATAAGCAGCAGCTTTGATATTGAAATATTACTTGTTCATCTATCATGTGTCAGGTACTGAGAGACACTTCCCATATATTTTCTCCTTAAATTTTCATAACTAAGTTTGTGTGTGTGTGGCATTAATACTTGTGCTTTGCAAAGGTTTTCTTACTACACAATTTAAATTGGAGCTAGTCCTGTTGATATAACAGCACACTCCAGTAATCCCAAATTGCAGACCCTGAGGATGGACACTTTTGCTCCTCTATGTCAACGTCTTCAAAACCTCAGAACCTAAGCAATTCAGTGCCACAAGATGCTTACCAGCCCTTAATTCTGATGTGGGTTACTGGTATCTCTAGCCAAAGCCAAAAGGCCCACTCAACCCACTTGTGGTAGAAAAGCCACAAGTACAGCAAATACTAAGGGGAAACTTCAGACTTCTCTGGACTCTTAATTTTGTTCAATAATTTAAAGAATATCCTTGAAAAATACATGGCTTCTTGCCTGCTTTCTTTAAGAAAAGTAGGCCGAGACTCATTCCACACCTGCTTCTGACCAGCCATGCCCTCTTGGGCTTTAGAAAAATGACTCAGCTTTTCTCAGGCCTATTTTGGTTCCCTGCAGCAGAAACCTGAATGAAATATGTCTCGCTATTGAAATCCTGCTTCAAATCTACTTGGTGCCTCAAGCAGCAGGGTGTCTAGAAATACTAGTCTCTGCTACTAGAGCAGAAATCTTAAAGAGCCATGCAAATTGGATCCACCCGGTCTTTAACATGGGCCAATTCCTCCACGGTATGTGCAGACACATTCTTAGTTGACTTGACTGCATAATGGAGATAATTATAAGCACTTACTTATCTCACAGGGGTCTACTGAAGATTAATTAGTTAATGTTGGCAGAACAAAGGTGCAATATATGTGCTAAGTATTATTATTACTACTGTGCCACTTATCTTTAAGGAATGTTGTTTCTGAAGTCATAGTGCCTATGTGCCATCTGCTCACAGCAGCCTTTACCATCTCTCCACTCAGAGACTGAATCCGGTATATGAATAAATAGATGTGCTCAAAAAAAAAAATCTATCACACCTCCATCTGTGCTTATGGAATATGAATTCAGACATAGGCAGAAATGCAAATCAATCACAAGTGGCGAGGCTTCTCCAGTCCTAGAGTCCCATTTTGAGATGTTTCTCTAATATTCTTGCTTTTCCTTTTAGAATCCGCTAACTCACGATGCAGTGCTTCTGTGAAATTATCTCTCTTCTGCCTCTGAAATGGGGTGTCATGTTAGAGCCCTGAACGGTCTTCTCTTTTGTTCCCAGAATGTTGAAAGAAAAAACTTCCCCAGAACATGTTCACTGCTGATCTTTTACAGAAACAAGGTCCATGATTTGAGTGCTTTAGATATTAGTATAATTATCAAAGCTAATGAGTTTTTAAAGGTTTCTATATGAAATGGTGATTTTGAAACTTCCCTCCTGCCAGAATTATAACTAGGTTACAGACAACATGACATAATCTATGACCCATTTTTACTAAGGACTCAAAGAATGAAGGTGCAGCTTCTCATGAATAAGCACCCCTTCCTGAACATGACGAGGCCCTGCAACCGTGAGAGCTCAGAAAATCAGAAAGATTAAAACCTTAAAGTAAAATTATCCAAATGTTTCACGGATATCACTACAGCAATATAAATACCGTTCTTTGCCTTTGAGATAGTTCTTGGTATCACGATTATTACAGATACTTAATATACTTGCACAGTGGGTAGCTCAGGAATGATTTCTTCCCCCATCATCCTACGTGCTCTTCCTCTGGTCAGCTGCAGAAAGTACACTTATCTTGTATCTGAAACTCACCTCACTTGATCCATATACCCATGGTAATTCCAGTAATAGTTGTGCTTTTTTTGTATCCAATTTTTTCACAAATTTCTCATCTAATCTAAGGGTATGTTGCCACATCTTTCAAGGGGGCTGTGGAATTAATCAAGTAGGGAATAAACTCTGGTTCATTAAAGCTTCTTTGACCTGTTATATGCATAATCTGATCTCATGGAGGATGCTAGTAATATTTGAATTCAATTCATCTAATCTAAATTATGCATCCACCTTATGAATTGGTTAGGTTTTAGGGATATAGAGAGGAGTAAAATACCATACCTAGCCTCAAGAAGATAAATCTATAGCTAACTATATTAAAATGATAAGCTCCAAACTTGGCAATTTGAACAAGTCCTGAAAGAGCTCAGAGGAGGGAATGATTCATTCTGCTGAGAGTCAGGAAAGAGAGTTTCAGAAAGGTTCAGATGGATAGTATTTGAATTAGGCTGTGAAGAATGAAAACTGCATTGGTAGGAGGCTCACTTGGCTGTTCTGGCTCTATTTTCCAGCAGATTGATGTTTCCTGAACTATGCTGTTCTGTCTAGTTAAAAATGAGCCTTGGACACTCTTCACATTTTAAAAAATTTTCTTCTTAGACTGTTGAATTTTCCTCCCCTCTTAAATCCCAGTTTCCTTGAACTTTTCTGTTGCTTGCCCCTACACTTGAAAATAGGTGTGTTTTCCCAATTTTGAACTTCCACTTGGACCTAGCTTTCGCCCAATTTACCAAAGCACAATGCCCCAAACACCAACCACCTGATGGCTCTGCAAAGTTCATAGTGGCCTCCTAGAGGAAACTTGCATATTTTCAAGCATACGGAACTATAAGGAAAAGACAGACAGCAAACATCAGGACATATGTGACAAAAAGCAAGCTGTCTGATGGAGCCAAAGCTCTCTGTTCCCTCATGCATGAGGACATTTGACAGAATGATGTAACCAGCACCACAATAGCAGTGATATTGTGAAATAGCAAAGGTAATCCTGCCCTAGCAATGTTGTGGCCCATCCCTCAGAAAATGCTAATTATAGATGAGGTATGTACACAAATAGGCTAAACTCCCTAAACAATCATGACATCATTTCTTCTTAAAGAAGATGGTCTAATCTGTCATTCCTTGAACCTAGATTCTGCACATTTAGGGGTCCAAGTCTCTTAGGGGGTAACTTTTAGGACCATTTCGGAAAGTTAAGTATTTCATAAACTTCCTGATTACTAATTTGTGATCATAGGGTGAGCACAAAGGTAGTCAGTGGCTGGAATCTTGGGTATTTTAGAGCCTGGTCACTTTTGCCAATCCATCCTGTTAGAGAGATGATAAAAATGTCCCGTAAGATGGGAGTCAAGGTGTCAGCTAGATTTTCTGATCTTTAATGGTACTTACATTATTGGACAGACTAAGAGTCTGAAACCCTGATGTCCCCTCAGGAATAAAGATGTGATGGAGTGGAGCTAGCTCAGAAGGCTCGCAGCATGACAACTTATGCAATGCATTCTCTGTAGACTAAAAAAGGGAGTCTGGACTCAGGGCTGTAAATCTGGCACTGTCCATGAGTTCTAAATTGACTCTAAAATGAATGAGGTAATGGAATACTCAGACAGAAGGCTCATCCATTATAGAAATACACCTCAAATTGGTCCTTCTTTTGGTAAAGGCTAAGGAGTACTTCTAGTTAAAACTTGGCAAAGCTATTTGCTTACCAGGTCTTGCTGGGATTTGAATTAACTGTCACTGCAAAAAAATTTTCCTAGAAACTAAATGAAAAGGCCAACATAAACAAATGTTACAGAAAGCCTTCAAAATTTTCAGAATTAACTGTTTGATCTAGTTAGCACCTCAAGTTCTATTGGTATAGTCCTTTTAAAACAGATTTCTGTAAGGGGATAAAGAGTGAATTTGAAGCAAATTACACATATAGCATGGGTCTATCTATTTATGTAATGGAAGATGAGGCAGAAAACAGAAGAAATTGGAAGAAAAGAGATAGTGCTAAGGAACAATAAAGTGGTCCTTTATTAGGCCCTAAAAATTCTCAATCAGGTTGTTAAAAACAATTAATTAAAGAGTATTTTGAAAATATTCAAATACTCCTTTGTATTTGAATCTAGTTGAATATGACCCACATGCTTCTGTGATCTTTTCAGGTTGGTTAGGAGTGGCTTGATGAATTGAAGCTCTTATTAAGTTGCATGTGGTTTCCATTCTCTTGTTTTTATAGCTTTTTGGAACTTACTTTAGGTCTGTTGGAACCTCTAACCATTTTCTGGCCTGAAGGTGCTGCTGTAGACGTTAACACAAGATAATCTCTTTTGTATTACTACGCAGCACACTAAAAGTCCTGGAATCTTTATTCATCATTCATAGGTCATAATTTAATGCTCACAACTACACTATAAAGTTGTTACAAGTATCTTTACTTTGTCATTCAGCTAAAGCTTTTGAAGATTGAATAACTTGCTCACCAGCATTTGCTATTTCTTGTCTTTTTGATGCTGGCCATTCTGAGTAGTGCGAGGTGGTATTTCACTGTGGTTTGATTTGCATTTCCCCGATGGTTTATGGTGTTGCCATAGGGGAGCAGGGTGGGGTGACAGGTGAAATATGTGGGGATAGAGAGGTAAAAACTTCCCATGATAAATCTATCAGTAATTTTGTAATGACTTTGTATGGTGACCGATGGTAACTAACTTATAGTGGTGAACATTTCATAATGTATACAATTGTTGAATCACTATGTGTACACCTGAAACCAATATAATATTGTATATCAACAATATTGTATTATATTGTATATCGACTATACTTCAGTTTTACAAAAGGATTGAATAACTTGCCCAAGTAAGTGGTACAGCTAGCTTTAAACCCAGATTATGTGGATACAATTCCTGTACTCTTTCCTCTAAATCACATGTATGTTATTAAGTTCTGAGGGCCTCAATTATATGTGTGAACTTTTTGGCAGTTCTAGTATCAGGATTTAAAACGACTATGTTGCTTGCTCAATGTCTCTTTGCCTTCCTGTTGCCCCCAGGATTATTTTTGCCTTGAGGGAACAAACAGTAAGGTGAGAAATTGGGACATGAAATTTTGTTATCAAACTTGTAATACTTCTGCAAAATGTATTGGTCATTGTCAAATCAGGAAAATATGAAGTTTGTAAAGAGCCTAATTAACACTTTCTTTAACTTCCAGGTTTTTTATTTTACTTTTCCTTTATGTTCTAAATTTAAAAAGTAATGTATGTGTGTGAAAAAATTCCAAACAGAAAAGAAGTTGTAATCTGTAAAGCAGCTCTTCTTCCCACCTTGCTCTTCAGTCCCCATTTTCAGGTTAAAATCTTTTGTGTGTATTTCCAAAGACATTTTACATATGTATGCAAATATAAAATATTTCTTTTCTTTTTTAACACTTTATTTTGGTGATATTTTCATTATCAGCTCTATAGCTTCCCTTGCTTTTCAGAGTTGCAGAGTATTTCATTAATGGGTAGACTGAAATTGATTTAACCTATTTGTTACTGTTTGGCTTTTAGAGATTTTGCAGACTTTTGTTCTAAGTATGCTGCAATGAACATCCTTCATTTTTCTTTGTTCATAGATACATGAATAATGCTGGATAAATGCCTCAAAGTGGCATTACTGAATCAAAGGCTAAACTAAATTTATGAGATATGTATCACTAAATTTTCATTCTATATATGACTATTTTACAGTTACGATTTATAAAAAAAGGTATGTATGTTTAATATAAGTAAAGAGAATTGCCCTATTTTATAAGTTTTGTAAGTTATTAAAATATTCTTCATATTGTGAGGTTTGGGGCATAGAATATTTAAATTTTTCTGTAGTAAAGTTTATTAATCTTTTCTAATGCTGTTTGTTGGTGGTTCCTCTTACTGACAAAGGGTATTTCCATATCAAAACAATCTTTTTGTGAATGTAATTTTTTAGTATTTAAAATTTTTATTTTTACATTTAAATCTGATACATTTGGAATTTATTAGGGTCTACTTAAAGCTTTTTTGTTTTTATGGCTAGCTAGTTGTCCCAACATCAATTATTGAGAAAGCTGTTTTTTCACTGATTTGAAATACCAACTTTATCATACGTTAAATTCTCATATGTATTTCTGTTTATTTCTTGACTTTTTCCTCTATCCAAATGATCGATCTGCCTTATTCAGACACCAGCACCAAACAACTACAATAATATTAAAATATATCTTACTATCTTACCGAGGTATTTTTACTACTTTACTACTTTTTATTTTTTCAGAAATATACTGCCAATTTTTCCATGTTTATTTTTACATAAGAAATTTAGAATCAGCTAGCTCAACTTCCAAAAATAAGGCTGTTGGTGTTTTATTTCGATCATATCAAATCTGTAGGTTTAGTTTGAGCTTACATTTTTACAATACTGAGTCTTTCTGTGCAGTAATTAGTTTTGTCTTTTAACTTTTGAAGCCTTTTAAAAACACATATCCCTTTGTAGAATTAATTTTTTTTCAGAGATCTTTCACATAACTTCATATATAGATATTTATTCTTCTCATTTTAAAGGTGAGATTCTTATATCTCTATGTTTTAATAGCTGGGAATGTTTGGAAAGCAATTAACTTTCATATATTTATTTATTTGTGTTCAGCTTCCTCAGTAAATATGTCTATTGCTTTTACTTTAAATTATTTTAAGATTTAATGATAATCATCTAAAAAAAATGTTGTATCCTTTACATGATCTCCAGTACTTATATCTCTATTTTTAAAAATACTTTGAGTTTATAAAAAAATTTTAAAGTACATCATCTGGTACTTCTAGAACAACATTAAATATTTAAATAATAGTAATAATAAAAAAACATCCTGTTTAATTGTTACTGAATTTAGTGAGGATGCTTCTAATATTTCATTATCAACATGGATTTTACTTTCAGACATAAATATCAAGCAGATTATAAAGTTGTATAGAAACCAATTATAATTTTATTAAGAATTATAAAAATCAACATTAGATACTACCAAATAACTTTTTACTATCTATAGAGATAATAATCACATGCTTTCATCTTTTTACTTTCTAATATCTTAAATACATTGATAGATTTTATATAAAGATGTTTGTATTATATTCCTTGAATAAATCTTCTTAATTGTGTTCTATCCTTTTAATACTCTCACGGGTTCCTCCTTTTCTTTTGTTTATTTATTGATTTATTTGTTGTATACAAAAGCAGTATGGGGCCCGGTTTTCCCTGTTTTTAAATCTAGAAAGATAAATTTTCCAGATTTAGAGCACTAATTTTATGTTGGCTTCATAAAAGATGAATTTGGAAGCTATATGTTTCTATGCTTTCTAGAACATATCAAATAGCTTTGTAATTATTTCTTCCTTAGGAGCTGGTTAGAGTTCATCACTGAAACTGTTTGGCTTAGGAAGGTTTGGCTTCTTTAAGAATAGGGATAAATAAATATTTTTCTTAATTGTTCTCCCAAGAAAATTGAAAAATTTGCCTTCATCTGATTTGACTTCTATTGTCTTTTAGAACCAACTTTGTCATGTCTCTTATCATAATAAAGCATTCGTTTTATTCAGACTTTCAAGTTTGTCTTCAGTTTGTTTTTTCTCATAATTAGTTTCATTTTCCTTGCATCTATATTTACTAACAAATTATGTTTTTCCCTGTTTTATTTATTATATGTTTCTCCTTATCTTATTTCTCTAAGATCAGTTTATATATTTACACAACACATACATACACTTATTTAGCTTTATATATGTATACAGTTATGTATATATGTATAATATACTGAATTAATATATAATATATAGCTATAAACACTTTGAATTTTTATGTTTTCTTCCTTCCTAATGTTATTTTTAATATCACTCATATACAATGTATATGTATTAGTACATACATATATGCATATGTTCAGTTATATATGACATACATTTGTGTACACACACATCAGCCAATTGTGAATTTGCTATTTTACTTATTTCTATTTTCCAATTTATTAACTTTGCTTTTCTTACTAATAATCTTTTCTTTTGTTTTCCTTAGCTCATGGTACTGTTACCTTTATAATTTCCTTAATAGATTGTTTAATAATTTATTTCATTCTTGGTTGTTTAGACAGGTAATTATTAAAACCTATAAATCTTTTCTTCTGACAATAATGTTAGGTTATTTCATAGGTTCTCATACATAATTACTTGTTATTGTTATAGTCTAGATAGTCTATATTTTTGCTTTGGCTTTTTTTTTAACTTATGAGTTACTGAACACAAAACTTCTAAGTCTTTAAACACTTGGCATATGTTTTTTTTTGTTCTGTGTTACTGTTATAGTGCATTGTTGGCAGAGAAGTTTGAAGTTCTCTAAAGTGGTCTTCTTTTTAAAAAATTGCTTTACATTTTCTTTATAACCTAATTTGCATGCTATTTTGCATATGGATATTGATCTTTTTTGACATATATCTATTATACATTTATTCGGTCTGTTTAACCAAATGAGCTCAATGATGTAAGTTAAAAATATCCTACTGCTGTTGTTTATTTTCTATTGTCATTGCAATGCCAATTTTAACTTCTTTCATGTCCTGTCTCCTCCTTGATTTCAACACTGACATTAATATCACAAACTTTGCTTTCTTATTTGTTAGGATTTCCTGTTACATCTTTGTCTATCATTTCTTCTAATACTTTAAAGCCACTTTATTTTAAAAGTTCACTCCCATTCACTAGGGGATTGGTCTTTCCTGCTGATCAAATTAGATACTCTTATTCTTAGTAGGTTATTTTATTCTGTTTGGCAGCATTGATGTGAGAAATATAATTGGTCTTAGTACTATAATCTTCTTTATATTTCAGAAGTCCTTGTTTTCAGTCTTTTGCTAAGCAGTCTGTATTTTATTGTGCTTTCTTCTGTTGTGTGCTTCTTCTTTTCTGTGGCTTCTTGGAATGTGTATTGACTTGTAAGTTCTTCCTGTAAGTTTAACTATATTAAAAACTGTTTCTTCACTTACTAACTTCAGAAAATCTATTGAGTCTCTACATCAAAAGAAAAAGAACTTAGCCCACTTACACTTTGTTTACTCTCATCCCTCAATGTATATTACATTAGTTTTGGTTGATTTTTTTTTATTAGGGTATCATTGATATACACTCTTATGAAGGCTTCACAAGAAAAACAATATGGTTGTTACATTCACCCTTATTATCGAGTCCCCCCACATACCCATTACAGTCACTGTCCATCAGTGTAGTAAGATGCCACAGTGTCTAGTTTGGGTTGATTTTATGATTATTTTTAGTTTTTTCTGTGAGAGTTATTTCACAGAACTATCTATCAAGTTATCACCTAGGAAATGACTGTACATTCAATTCATCAAACTCCCCTTCCCTCACTCCCTCTCCCAGTTTTGTTGGTTACATCATTATATAACTGACAAGTACTAATGATACCCTCATGTCTTTATCACTAGTTCCTTCACGTAAATAGATTCCATGTTCACCATCATTATATTCTATCTCAAGTTTCCCATTCCTGGTCTTTATTTTGATTCATCAGTGTCAAGTTGGATTTTGTGATTAAGCAGGTCTTGAATGTGCCCATGGGGGTTGTGTAGGCTGGGCTCTATGGAATATCTGTCTGCTGCCTTAATTATTTAAAGATAGTTTGTTGAGATACAAAAAAAATTAGGCTACCTTTTCTTTCCCTAAGCAATCTACTTTCTACTTTTTTCTCTCATTGGTTATTTCTTTTGTTTGTTTTGCTTATCTGGGATTAGTTCTTTATACTTGAAGTCCAGTATCTGCTCTGGGATATGCTGTCACATTGGTTGATCCATAACATTTTTTTCCTTAAGGTAGAATTTATAATTTTAATGTACAAATTCATCTTTATTATTTCAGTGTTCCAAAGACCTTATATAGAAACCCACATACTTGTCTTCAGACATCTGAAATACATTAATATATAGAGAATTTATCTTCCTTATCTGTTATTTTATATCTAAACACTTATTTTTCCCCATTTAACTATTTTCTCTTTATTCATGTTGTTCCCAATTGTGTTTTCCATATTATCTCTACTACTTCTTGTTTCTTTTAATGTGCCTTTATTTTACAAAATGCTTTTACCTCTAACTTCTGTTTCCATTTTTAGTATTGCTCACTTGCTTTTAATATTTTTCTGGTGTCTTTTGCTGTCCTCCTTGATCACATGTATCTCTTCCTTGAACTCTTAAAACAAAACAAAACAAAAACCCCATTTTTCTTCCTATAAACCATGATGGAGAAAGCTTTGTTCAAGACTCTCTAGTCTCTTCCATTATATGTATAATCTTTGGATGATTAATTCCATGCTGTTCTCCTTCTGATTACTCTTCCCTATTGAACGGGAGCAGCATTCTATTGTTCAGCTTTTTAGTCACAGAGTGTAAAAATAAAGGAAAGGAGGCTTGGCCACAAAGTATAAAAATAAGAGAAAGAAGGCTTGGTGACCCAGGGCATCTACTGCTTCAATGTGGACACTTTATTATAAGCTCTGCTGTGACCTCTGCCTTTGTGAAATAATTGCAGAGGAAGCTGTTTTACTGTTTTTTTGTTGAACAAAATACCTGCATGCCTCTTGGTGATGCCAGATGCAGAGTATTTGTGCAGCACTGTGCCTTGTTCATACAAGAATGCTAATGATCTCAGGTGAAGGCAGCGTGGTGTGGTGGTTACAGGCACAGGCTTCCTGGGTTAGACCACTTACTGGCTACATGCTATTGAAAAAGCTATTCTCTAAGATGCTCACCAGTATCTAGCTCACAAACTTGTGAATATCCATGACATAATGTGGTTAGAGCACCTGGTACATAATAAGCACTCAATCAAATTTCACTATTTTTGAAACACAGGATAGGACTGCTTGGGTTCAAACACCAGCCCTGCCACTCACTAGCTGTGTGACATTGTGCAGTTTGCTTAACCTCCCTAGACCACTGTTTCCTCATGTACAAGGGGGAGATTATATTAATACTTACTACATGGAGTGTTAGAACCATCTGTGGCATATAGTAAGGGATTCATGGCTTTATTGTTAACACTTTCCAACAGGAAAGCCTAATTTGGCATAGAATCAGAGTATATTTTAATCTTGATCCATTCATGAACATTGAGCAATGCCCGAACATATGTACTTGAAGGTGTCTATGACTTGTGAGCATTTACCCCAATGTTCACTACAGTAACAGCTTAGTAAATGGTTGTAGAATGAATATATTGATAGAAGTAGTGATGCAATATTGGAACTAAACCTGCTCTCCCACCCCTCACACTGCCCCTTTTTTTATTTTTTTTTTCAGTTTAATTATTTGATCAATTCTTTATTTAGAGTTAAACTACTAACAATGTTTCTATTTTCATTATGATTTTTTTTTTGAGAGGGCATCTCTCATATTTATTGATCAAATGGTTGTTAACAACAATAAAATTCAGTATATGGGGGTCAACGCTCAATGTACAATCATTAATCCATCTCAAGCCTAATTCTCGTCAGTCTCCAATCTTCTGAAGCATAATGAACAAGTTCTTACATGGTGAACGAATTCTTACATAGTGAATAAATTCTTACATGGTGAACAGTACAAGGGCATTCATCACAGAAACTTTCGGTTTTGATCATGCATTATGACCTATAAACAATCAGGTCAAATGTGAATATTAGTTTGATTTTTGTACTTGATTTATATGTTGATCCCACATTTCTCCTATTATTATTATTATTTTTATTTTTAATAAAATGCTGAAGTGGTAGGTAGATTGAAGATAAAGGTAGAAAACATAGTTTAGTGCTGTAAGAGGGCAAATGTAGATGATCAGATGATCAGGTGTGTGCCTATGGACTAAGTATTAATCCAGGCTAGACAAGGGCAGCAAGACATCCACGGATGCAGATGATTTCTCTCAAAGCAGGGGGGGGTGAGGTTCTGAGCCTCACCTCTGTTGATCCCCAAATTCTCACCTGATGGCCCCCCTGCGACTGTGCCTGTCTTAGGTTGTTCCTCCGTTGAGGAATCTTACCCGTCTCTGGCTAACCAGTCATCTTCCGGGGCCATACAGGGAAATGTAAAGTTGGTAAGTGAGAGAGAAGCCATATTGTTTGCAAAGGTTAGCTTTTTACTTCTTTGCAGATTTATGCCCTGTGGCTTCTATGCCCAGCACTTGTCTCGAGGTATCTTTACCACCTGGAGGAATTATGATACTCGGTAAATTTGATATGAGGCACGAATTCTATTTAAGGGTTGTAATTAGGAAGGAAGAAGAAAAGCTATAGATGTAGCATATGAAGGAAACATGGGAGGATTGATTATTTCTTTGACATATCTTCTTGTAGAGTACCTTAAGTATGTATAGGTTTTAAACTACTAACTAATTTGCACACACATATTAACATAATAGGAATACGGTGACATAAACAAAGCAAATCTATAATTACCATCCATCTCCAGTGAAGCCAAGAAAACCATTTAGGCACCCTAGGCATTTGTGAAAATTTATCTATGATATGATGGATATTGTCCAACTGTACTTGAACCATCAGACAAATTAAAGCATCCCATTTCTGGGATCTGTTCACATCCCATATGTTCTTTTAACCATAGATAGTCTATAGTCATGAGATTTTGGAGTGCTACACCTTGCACCCCTCCCAACTCCTGGTTGAGTTCCAACAGTACAGATCCAGTCAAATTCGTTGTCTCACTGTATGCACATGCCAGCCTAGACATCTCCCTCCTCCTTCTTATGGCAAGTCCAGGAGACGGTGGGCTGGATGCAGCCACAACCGCAGCATCGTCCGGATCCCTGTGGAGGCTTTTTGATGATCATCCCCCGGCACGAGTCCTCCAGAGAGTGCTGATGCCGGAAGCTCCTCCTCATATCATATCTTAGTTCATTTTCTGGGTAGCCAAGCTAGGCCTTGATCTTCTGCATAGAAACAAACAAACCCTTTGCCCACACTATGACATGCCCTCTATACCACTGTGCAGAACTCATTGGAGGTCAGCACACAGGAACTGCTTTTTTTTTTTTTTTTAATTAAGAGAAAGGAATATTATCAGAAAAGAGTACCTCCATAGCTGATCATCTGACACCCTTTAAGTGATCAACATTAAGGATATTTAAAGCATGCGTTGATCTTTGATTTACCAATAGTTTTATCGTGTCAAGGAGTAATCCCCCTTTTCTTTCTTTCTTTCTTTCTTTCTTTCTTTTTTTTTTTTAATTTTTAATCTACACTTACATGAAGAATACTATGTTTACTATGCTCTCCCCTATATCAGGTTCCCCCTAACAACCACATTAAGGTTATTGTCCATCAGCTTAGCAAAATGTTGTAGAGTCACTACTTGTCCTCTCTGTGTTGTGCAGCCCACCCTCCCCTTTCTCCCTCCCCCCCATGCATGCTAATCTTAATACCCCCCCTCTTCTTCCCCCCTCTTATCCCTCCCTGCCCACCCATCCTCCCCAGTTCCTTTCCCTTTGATACCTGTTAGTCCATTTTTGGGTTCTGTAATTCCGCTGCTGTTTTGTTCCTTCAGTTTTTCCTTTGTTCCTATACTCCTCAGATGAGTGAAATCATTTGGTATTTCTCTTTCTCCGCTTGGCTTATTTCACTGAGCATAATACTCTCCAGCTCCATCCATGTTGCTGCAAATGGTTGGATTTTTCCACTTCTTATGGCTGAGTAGTATTCCATTGTGTATATGTACCACATCTTCTTTATCCATTCATCTACCGATGGACATTTAGGTTGCTTCCAATTCTTGGCTATTGTAAATAGTGCTGCGATAAACATAGGGGTGCATCTGTCTTTCTCAAACTTGATTGCTGCGTTCTTAGGGTAAATTCCTAGGAGTGGAATTCCTGGGTCAAATGGTAGGTCTGTTTTGAGCATTTTGATGAACCTCCATACTGTTTTCCACAATGGTTGAACTAATTTACATTCCCACCAGCAGTGTAGGAGGGTTCGCCTTTCTCCACAGCCTCGCCAACATTTGTTGTTGTTTGTCTTTTGGATGGCAGCTATCCTTACTGGTGTGAGGTGATACCTCATTGTAGTTTTAATTTGCATTTCTCTGATAATTAGCGATGTGGAGCATCTTTTCATGTGTCTCTTGGCCATCTGTATTTCTTTTTTGGAGAACTGTCTGTTCAGTTCCTCTGCCCATTTTTTAATTGGGTTATTTGTTTTTTGTTTGTTGAGGCGTGTGAGCTCTTTATATATTCTGGACATCAAGCCTTTATCGGATGTGTCATTTTCAAATATATTCTCCCATACTGTAGGGTTCCTTTTTGTTCTATTGATGGTGTCTTTCGCTGTGCAGAAGCTTTTCAGCTTAATGTAGTCCCACTTGCTCATTTTTGCTGTTGTTTTCCTTGCCCGGGGAGATATGTGCAAGAAGAGGTCACTCATGTTTATGTCTAAGAGGTTTTTGCCTATGTTTTTTTCCAAGAGTTTAATGGTTTCATGACTTACATTCAGGTCTTTGATCCATTTTGAGTTTACCTTTGTATATGGGGTTAGACAATGGTCCAGTTTCATTCTCCTACATGTAGCTGTCCAGTTTTGCCAGCACCATCTGTTGAAGAGTCTGTCATTTCCCCAATGTATGTCCATGGCTCCTTTATCAAATATTAATTGACCATATATGTTTGGGTTAATTTCTGGGGTCTCTAATCTGTTCCACTGGTCTGTGGCTCTGTTCTTGTGCCAGTACCAAATTGTCTTGATTACTATGGCTTTGTAGTAGAGCTTGAAGTTGGGGAGTGAGATCCCCCCTACTTTATTCTTCTTTTTCAGGATTGCTTTCGCTATTCGGGGTCTTTGGTGTTTCCATATGAATTTTTGAATTATTTGTTCCTATTCATTGAAGAATGTTGCTGGTAATTTGATAGGGATTGCATCAAATCTGTATATTGCTTTGGGCAGGATGGCCATTTTGACGATATTAATTCTTCCTAGCCATGAGCATGGGATGAGTTTCCATTTATTAGTGTCCCCTTTAATTTCTCTTAAGAGTGACTTGTAGTTTTCAGAGTATAAGTCTTTCACTTCTTTGGTTAGGTTTATTCCTAGGTATTTTATTCTTTTTGGTGCAATTGTGAATGGAATTGTTTTCCTGATTTCTCTTTCTATTGGTTCATTGTTAGTGTATAGGAAAGCTACAGATTTCTGTGTGTTAATTTTGTATCCTGCAACTTTGCTGTATTCTGATATCAGTTCTAGTAGTTTTGGAGTGGAGTCTTTAGGGTTTTTATGTACAGTATCATATCATCTGCAAATAGTGACAGTTTAACTTCTTCTTTACCAATCTGGATTCCTTGTATTTCTTTGTTTTGTCTGATTGCCGTGGCTAGGACCTCCAGTACTATGTTAAATAACAGTGGGGAGAGTGGGCATCCCTGTCTGGTTCCTGATCTCAGAGAAAATGCTTTCAGCTTCTCGCTGTTCAGTATAATGCTAGCTTTGGGTTTATCATATATGGCCTTTATTATGTTGAGGTACTTGCCCTCTATACCCATTTTGCTGAGAGTTTTTATCATGAATGGATGTTGAATTTTGTCAAATGCTTTTTCAGCATCTATGGAGATGATCATGTGGTTTTTGTCTTTCTTTTTGTTGATGTGGTGGATGATGTTGATGGATTTTCGAATGTTGTACCATCCTTGCATCCCTGGGATGAACCCCACTTGGTCATGGTGTATGATCCTTTTGATATACTGTTGAATTCTGTTTGCTAATATTTTATTGAGTATTTTTGCATCTACATTCATCAGGGATATTGGTCTGTAATTTTCTGTTTTGGTGGGGTCTTTGCCTGGTTTTGGTATTAGGGTGATGTTGGCCTCATAGAATGAGTTTGGGAGTATTCCCTCTTCTTCTATTTTGTGGAACACTTTAAGGAGAATGGGTATTATGTCTTCTCTGTGTGTCTGATAAAATTCCGAGGTAAATCCGTCCGGCCCCGGGGTTTTGTTCTTGGGTAGTTTTTTGATTACTGTTTCAATTTCTTTGCTCGTAATTGGTTTGTTTAACTTTTGTGTTTCTTCCTTGGTCAGTCTTGGGAGGTTGTATTTTTCTAGGAAGTTGTCCATTTCTTCTAGGTTTTCCAGCTTGTTGGCATATAGGTTTTCATAGTAGTCTTTAATAATTCTTTGTATTTCTGTGGAGTCTGTCGTGATTTTTCCATTCTCATTTCTGATTATGTTGATTTGTGTTGACTCTCTTTTTCTCTTGATAAGTTGGGCTAGAGGCTTATCTATTTTGTTTATTTTCTCGAAGAACCAGCTCTTGGTTTCGTTGATTTTTGCTATTGTTTTATTCTTCTCAATTTTGTTTATTTCTTCTCTGATCTTTATTATGTCCCTCCTTCTGCTGACTTTAGGCCTCATTTGTTCTTCTTTTTCCAGTTTTAATAATTGTGATGTTAGACTATTCATTTGGGATTGTTCTTCCTTCTTCAAGTGTGCCTGGATTGCTATATACTTTCCTCTTAAGACTGCTTTCGCTGCATCCCACAGAAGTTGGGGCTTAGTGTTGTTGTTGTCATTTGTTTCTATATATTCCTTGATCTCTATTTTGATTTGTTCTTTGATCCATTGATTACTTAGTAGCATGTTGTTAAGCCTCCATGTGTTTGTGAGCCTTTTTGTTTTCTTTGTAGAATTTATTTCTACTTTCATACCTTTGTGGTCTGAAAAATTGGTTGGTAGAATTTCAATATTTTGGAATTTACTGAGGCTCTTTTTGTGAGCTAGTATGTGGTCTATTCTGGAGAATGTTCCATGTGCACTTGAGAAGAATGTATATCCTGTTGCTTTTGGATGTAGAGTTCTATAGATGTCTATTAGGTCCATCTGTTCTAGTGTGTTGTTCAGTGCCTGTGTGTCCTTAACTTATTTTCTGCCCGGTGGATCTATCCTTCGGGTGAGTGGTGTGTTGAAGTCTCCTACAATGAATGCATTGCAGTCTATTTCCCTCTTTAGTTCTGTTAGTATTTGCTTCACATATGCTGGTGCTCCTGTATTGGGTGCATATATATTTAGAATGGTTATATCCTCTTGTTGGACTGAGCCCTTTATCATTATGTAGTATCCTTCTTTATCTCTTGTTACTTTCTTTGTTTTGAAGTCTATTTTGTCTGATATTAGTACTGCAACCCCTGCTTTCTTCTCACTGTTGTTTGCCTGAAATATGTTTTTCCATCCCTCGACTTTTAGTCTATGCTTATCTTTGGGTTTAAGGTGAGTTTCTTGTAAGCAGCATATAGATGGGTCTTGCTTTTTTATCCATTCTATTATTCTATGTCTTTTGATTGGTGCATTAAGTCCATTTACATTTAGGGTGACTATTGAGAGATATGTACTTATTGCCATTGCAGGCTTTAGAGTCGTGGTTACCAAAGGTTCAAGGTTAGCTTCTTTAGTATCTTACTGCCTAACTTAGCTCGCTTGTTGAGCTGTTATATACACTGTCTGGAGATTCTTTTCTTCTCTCCCTTCTTATTCCTCCTCCTCCATTCTTCATATGTTGTGTGTTTTGTTCTGTGCTCTTTTTAGGGGTGCTCCCATCTAGAGCAGTCCCTGTAGGATGCCCTGTAGAGGTCGTTTGTGGGAAGCAAATTCCCTCAGCTTTTGCTTTTCTGGGAATTGTTTAATCCCGCCATCATATTTAAATGATAGTCGTGCTGGATACAGTATCCTTGGTTCAAGGCCCTTCTGTTTCATTGCATTAAGTATATCATGCCATTCTCTTCTGGCCTGTAGGGTTTCTGTCGAGAAGTCTGATGTTAGCCTGATGGGTTTTCCTTTATAGGTGACCTTTTTCTCTCTAGCTGCCTTTAAAACTCTTTCCTTGTCCTTGATCCTTGCCATTTTAATTACTATGTGTCTTGGTGTTGTCCTCCTTGGATCCTTTCTGTTGGGAGTTCTGTGTAGTTCCATGGTCTGTTCGATTATTTCCTGCCCCAGTTTGGGGAAGTTTTCAGCAATTATTTCTTCAAAGAGACTTTCTATCCCTTTTCCTCTTTCTTCTTCTTCTGGTATCCCTATAATACGAATATTATTCCTTTTGGCTTGGTCACATATTTCTCTTAGTGTTGTTTCATTCCTGGAGATCCTTTTATCTCTCTCTATGTCAGCTTCTATACATTCCTGTTCTCTGGCTTCTATTCCTTCAATGGCCTCTTGCATCTTATCCATTCTGCTTATAAATCCTTCCAGGGATTGTTTCACTTCTGTGATCTCCTTCCTGACATCTGTGATCTCCTTCAGGACTTCATCCCACTGCTCTTGCATTTTTCTCTGCATCTCATCCCATTGCTCTTGCATTTTTCTCTGCATCTCTGTCAGCATGTTCATGATTTTTATTTTGAATTCTTTTTCAGGAGGACTAGTTAGGTCTGTCTCCCTCTCAGGTGTTGTCTCTGTGATCTTTGTCTGCCTGTAGTTTTGCCTTTTCATGGTGATAGATAGTTTGCAGAGCTGGTACAAGTGACCGCTGGAAGAGCTTCCCTTCTTGTTGGTTTGTGGCCTTCTCCTGGGAGAATAGCGACCTCTAGTGGCTTGTGCTGGGCAGCTGTGCGCAGACAGGGCTTCTGCTTCCTGCCCAGTTGCTATGGGGTTTATCTCCGCTGTTGCTGTGGGCTTGGCCTGGCTGGGGCTGTTCCTTCAAAATGGTGGAGCCCGGTTGGAGGGGGAGTGGCCGGGAGGCTATTTATCTCCGTAAGGGGCCTCTGTGCTCCCTGCTGCCCAGGGGGTTAGAGTGCCCAGAGATCCCCAGATTCCCTGCCTCTGGTCTAAGTGACCTGTCCTGCCCCTTTAAGACCTCCAAAAAGCACTCTCCAAACCAAAACAACAACAGCAACAATGAGAGAGGGAACAGAAAGAAAAAAAAAGGAAAAAACACGTGATTTTTTTTTTTTTTTGTCCTCAGGTGCCGGTCCCAGACACCCGCTCACTGGTCCTGCTGCCCTGTCTCCCTAGCACCAGGGTCCCTGTCCTTTCAAGGCTTCCAAAAAGAACCCACCCACTGGTCCCGCAGGGAAAGAACGCTCGATATTCTTTGTCCTCAGGCGCTGGTCCCAGGCACCCACTCACCAGTCCTGCCGCCCTGCCTCCCTAGCACCGGGGTCCCTGTCCCTTTAAGGCTTCCAAAAAGCACTCGCCAAAAAGAGAGAAAAAAAGGGGAAAAATGCGCGATTTCCTCCATCCTCAGGTGCCGGTCTCAGGCACCGCCCACCAGTCCCACAGGGAAAAATGCGGAATATTCTTTGTCTTCAGGTGCTGGTCCCAGGCACCCGCTCACCAGTCCCGCCGCCCTGCCTCCCTAGCACTGGGGTCCCTGTCCCTTTTAGGCTTCCAAAAAGCACTCGCAAAAAAGAGGAAAAAAAAGGGAAAAATGCGCGATTCCCTCTGTCCTCAAGTGCCGGTCTCAGGCACCCGCCCACCGGTCCCACAGGGAAAAACGTGGGATATTCTTTGTCCTCAGGCGCCGGTCCCAGGCACCAGCTCACCAGTCCCACCACCCTGCCTCCCTAGCACTGGGGTCCCTGTCCCTTTAAGGCTTCCAAAAAGCGCTCGCCAAAAAGAGAAAAAAAAAAGGGGAAAAACGCACGATTTCCTCCGTCCTCAGGCACCAGTCTCAGGCACCTGCCCGCCGGTCCCGCAGGGAGAAACGCAGGATATTCTTTGTCCTCAGGCGCCAGTCCCAGGCACCTGCTCACCGGTCCCCGCCACCCTGCCTCCCTAGCAACGGGGGCCCGTCCCTTTAAGGCTTCCAAAAAGCACTCGCCAAAAAAAAACCGCTCCGGTTTCTTTCCAGCCTCCGGGAGCCGGGGGGAGGGGCGCTTGGGTCCCGCCGGGCCGGGGCTTGTATCTTACCCCCTTCGCAAGGCACTGGGTTCTTGCAGGTGTGGATGTGGTCTGGATGTTGTCCTGTGTCCTGTGGTCTCTATTTTAGGAAGATTTTTCTTTGTTGTATTTTCATAGCTCTATGTGTTTTTGGGAGGAGTTTTCCACTGCTCTACTCACGCCACCATCCTGGCTCCGCCTCGCCCCTTTTTTTTATCATGGAAAGTATATAGAGTTCAAATTTTCAAGGCTTACTATTTGGTAATCTCAACTTACTTGTCCTATCTTTTCTTTGTTTTCATTAACTTTTCCTCATTCTATTTCTATTACAACAGCACCAGTTATCTATAGAAATATAGTATGCATTAAGAGGAATTTGAAGTCCTTTGAATTCCAATATAAAAACTATTATTATCTGCTATGGTCAACCCTCTACTTTGGTTTTAATACTGTTAAGGACTGCATTAAATATAGACCATCTGCATAGGCAAGATGGCTCATAATATTTATTTAAACATAGCTCAATATGGAGAACTTTCAGTTTCACATTTTCCACTTAATTTGGCTCATCTTTATTTGTTTGCAACCACTGGTGTATCTATCCTTGGTTATTAGAAAAGTGACTCCATCTCCAAACAATAGTCATGCTTCATGTCCCTAGTTGAAACAGAATGGCCAGACTCTGCATAATTCTTATTTAACCAGTTTACTGCAGTTATTATCTTTATCATTGTTGTCATTATGTTCACCAAGTTTTGAAAACCTATTCAACACTTTCAAATACATAAATCAAATAGTTTCTGCCCTGGCGGCTCTCATCCTGGATGCTACAGCTGATACTGCAGAAAAAGAAAAAATAGTATGAGAACACAATGAATATAGGTCATCCAGGATTAACACCATTTCATACTTCATTCATTCATTAATGTTACTTCTGAGCTGTTACAGTGCATTAAGTTCTTCGAGGAATTGAAAAAAGTAAAGGGCATATCATTTTCCTGGAAAAATTTACAACTGAGTCTGGAAGACCAAATATATGCACACAATATAATGAGACAAAAATTACCATGTACCCTGTGTTAGTCAGTAAATATCCCCTGAGTTTCTGCTAAACGCTGGTATGAAGAGAGAGGCTCAGCATACAAAAATGGTTAAGGCATAGTCTCTGATTTTTAATGAATGAACTAAAAGTTTAATGAGAGATAAAATATCAAATATCACTCACTACTACTGAAAGCTGATGTTTATTGCAGTTACTGTATATACAATTGCTCTTTTAGATTCACATCCTAACTCACATAATTTTCACAATAACTATCGAGTATGTATTACTGTCATTCTTGTTTTGTTTTGTTTTGTTTTGTTTTATTAAGATATCATTGATACACACTCTTATGAAGGCTTCACATGAAAAACAATGTGGTTACTACATTCACCCATATTATCAAATCCCCCCCACCTCATTAAAGTCATTGTCCTTCAGTGTAGTAAGATGCCACACAGTCACTACTTGCCTTCCCTGTGCTACTGTATTCCCCATGACCCCCCCATACCATGTGTATGAATCATAATACCCCTCAATCCCTTTCTCCCTCCCTCCCCACTCTCCCTCCCCACCCCTTCCCCTTGGTAACTGCTAGTCCCTTCTTGGAGTCTCTGAGTCTGCTGCTGTTTTGTTCCTTCAGTTTTTCTTTGTCGTTATACTCCACAAATGAGGGAAATCATTTGGTACTTGTATTTGTCCACCTGGCTTATTTCACTGAGCATAATACCCTCTAGCTCCATCCGTGTTGTTGCAAATGGTAGGATTTGTTTCTTTCTTATGGCTGAATAGTATTCCATTGTGTATATGTACCACATCTTCTTTCTCCATTTATCTACTGATGGACCCTTAGGTGGCTTCCATATCTTGCCTGTTGTAAATAGTGCTGCAATAAACATAGGGGTGCATATGTTTTTTGAATCTGAGAACTTGTTTTCTTTGGGTAAATTCCTAGGAGTGGAATTCCTGGGTCAAATGTTATTTCTATTTTTAGTTTTTTGAGAAATCTGCATATTGCTTTCCACAATGGTTGAACTAATTTACATTCCCACCAGCAGTGTAAGAGGGTTCCCCTTTCTCCACATCCTCACCAGCATTTGTTGTTCCTAGTCTTTTCAATGTTGAGTCATCCTAGCTGGCCATCCTAACTAGTAATATCTCAATGTGGTTTTAATTTGCATTTCCCTGATAATCAGCGATGTGGAGCATCTTTTCTTGTGCCTGTTGGCCATTGGAATTTCTTCTTTGGAAAAGTGTCTGTTCAGATCCTCTATCCATTTTTTAATATGGTTATTTGCTTTTTGGGTGTTGAGGTGTGTGAGTTCTTTATATATTTTGGATGTTAACCCCTTGTCAGATATGTCATTTACAAATATATTCTCCCATACTGTAGGATGTCTTTTTGTTCTGATGATGGTGTCATTTGCTGTGCAGAAGCTTTTTTAGTTTGATGTAGTCCCATTTGTTCATTTTTGCCTTTGTTTTCCTTGCCCGAGGAGATGCATTCAGGAAAATGTTACTTATGTTTATATTCAAGAGATTTTTGCCTATGTTTTCTTCTAAGAGTTTTATGGTTTCATGACTTACATTCAAGTCTTTGATCCATTTCAAGTTTACATTTGTATATAGGGTTAGACAATAATCTAGTTTCATTCTCTTACATGTAGCTGTCCAGTTTTGCCAACACCAGTTGTTGAAGAGGCTGTCATTTCCCATTGTATATCCATGGCTCCTTTATCATATATTAATTGACCATATATGCTTGGGTTAATATCTGAACTCTCCATTCTGTTCCACTGCTCTATGGGTCTGTTCTTGTGCCAGTACCAAATTGTCTTGATTACTGTGGCTTTGTAGTAGAGCTTGAAGTTGGGGAGCATAATCCCCCCAGCTTTGTTCTTCCTTCTCTGGATTGCTTTGGCTCTTCAGGGTCTTTTGTGGTTCCATATGAATTTTAGAACAATTTTCTTTAGTTTGTTGAAGAATGCTGTTGGTATTTTGATAGGGATTACATTGAATCTGTATATTGCTTTAGGCAGAATGGCCCTTTTAACAATATTAATTCTTCCTTCCCATGAGCACAGGATGTATTTACATTTATTGGTACATTTTTTAAATTCTCTCATCACTGTCTTGTAGTTTTTAGCATCTCATTTTAAAGATGAGGAAAGTAAGGCACAGAATGTTGCAGTAACTTACTACAGGTCATCTAGCTAGTGTGACTGTGTGTCAGTCTAATGAAAATGGAGTGAACATGAGATATAGTGGTATAGGAAGTAGGAAAGTCTTTTTGAAAGAGCTAAATTTTTAGTACAATCTCAAAGGAGTAAGATAAGGACTTTCAGGTAGTAGGAAGGTCACGCATCTGTGTTCAATGAAGAAGCACCATCATGGAGAGGAATGAAAAGATTGAGGAGTGAAAGGGGATAAGACTTGGTTCTGGTCAAGATTTTAGAGGAATCATGAATGAAATGCCCCTGGAAATTCAGAGAGAAATGCTGAGTGAAGTAAACTGAATAGGATAACCTTTTCTCCCTGCCTGTTTTTACTGAATGTCCAGGTAAGATTTGAGAAGTCACATGGCACAAGTAGATAAGTTCTATTGTTTTCCCAGTGCCTGAAAATGCTTCAGAGTCACATTCAGAGTTCGGACATTCCTTTCAGACCATCACACTTAAAATGACAGATAACACAAGAAATAATACAGAATCAGGCTGTTATCTCCATTAACACTTAGTGCCCATTAACTCATTTGTGAGTTTATTAGCTCACTTAAGTTACTGTATCAGTGACAGAATGCTTAGCAGGGCAAGTGATTTTAATGGAGGTGAGAGCATATTGTAGGACTGCTAAATCACAAGACAGCAGCTAGGCATTGGAAACAGTAAAGTGATGAAAATTTAGAGAAATCGAAAAGAGAAGCCAAAGGCTGAGGATAAGTATGACCAATTTTGCAAGTTTGCCTAGAGCTGGCCCTGAGAAAGTAACAAGGGCAGATCTTTCAGAAATGCACATAATTAGTAGGGTAGAAAGTGGAAGATTTTTATATGAGATCCTTTTGCGGTATGTGAGAGTTGCTGATAACAGTTTATGAGAGCCAATTGTTAAACTTATAAAATGTGTGTGCTGTTTGATAAACTACTGCTAGACTGCTGTTTACCGTGGTGGGAGTATTTACCCTATAGAAGTTGACAAATGTTACAAATCAAGCTTCCCACCCTTCTATCTTCCCCAACCACCCCTCTCCCCACAACACACACTTCCTTCACGGTGGATTGAAAACTAACAGAGGAAAGTTTTAAGACATAAGGTTTAACCTGCATGCCATGGCTTGAGTGACAGCATTCACTGGGGTAAGAAGAATTAGAGCTGCTCTATGAAGGTGAAGAAAGAATGCGCTCCTACCCCACCCTTCCTTGGGACTGTGTGAGGAACGCATGCAGCCTGGCTTGGTATTTGTAGTTTCCTGCTTTTCTGAAAACACATGAAGGGTCTGTGTTCATAAGAGTGAAGAACACAAGGTAGGGGAAGGAGCCAGGATGCCTGGTGATCCTTCGGGAGACCAGTGGGCAGGGATTTAGAAAGTTAAAACTTTGAGGAGGGTTACTGATTCAAGAACTTATGAAACTACAGTGACCGAGGCTATGGACCGCCATTTCCTTGCAGAGTGGTTGCTTCTCCGCTCTCCGCTTTAGTCCTCATTCTTCCATCTCTTCTTCTGCCTTTGGGACTTCATATAGTTTTTGGAATTGTTGTACTCTGGAGAATATTAGGGGAAAAGGAAAGGCTTATAAAAAGCCTCTGAGAAGAACAAAAGCAGACTGCTGGAAAGAAAGGTGGCAGGAAAAAAAAGTGCTCCAATACCTTTTAACATACTATTAGTAAAGAACCTTGAAATTTTCAACTTGAGAAGAATAAAGTCACTTAAGCAGATGGGGGAAAATAAAAGTTAGATGAAACTATAAAATATTCCAGTTACTAAGCTGAAGAAACCCTTAGTGGAACTCCTTTCATTTAAGCAGCATGAATGAGACTCATTCAATAATAAATTCTTACCCCGCAAGCTGTTTGTGAAGTCAAGGAACCTATCTCATGCAGGTGTTCCATGTGCGAGATGCCAGAAGAGACAACCAAGCCCCAAACTTACCATATTGTGGTTAGAGGGAGCTCTAAACCCAAAGACACAGTAAGAACAAGGGGTTTTCAAAACAAAAGTTGTTTGCGCTTTAGTACTGCTTTAAAGTGATTCCGTTTGCTTTAGTCAATTATACTTTTTGTGCCATAAATTCCATATGTATACTAATTATAATAGTAAAATTTGAGTATAACATTATAAGGAGAGGGCTTGCGAGTTCTGTGAGATGAAACAGCTTTTCCTAAAGATACAAACTCAACTTCAGGTCATTACAAATGAAATTTACCGTAGAAATTATTTGCAGAATAGCTTAGGGCTTGATTTGGCATGCTCATGCGTGCAGAGCTCCTGGAGAAGTTATGGGAACTTAAAGCTCTATAAATGCCAGCTGTTGAAGACAGACTGCTCATGAGCTGAGTGGAAGAGGAAAGAAAATGTAGATGTGAAAAGGGAAAAATGGAGCAAAGAGAGACATCAGGCTACGTACTTGGCTTACATAAAAAACAAGGACAAAAACAGGTTGGATATTGATTAGGAGATATGGGAAAAGGTAGTTGAGAATGGTTATTTGTCACTGCTGCCAAAGTGGGCTTGGAGGCCCAGGGACTTCATTTGTATAGCCATCGAGTCAACTTTAGTCATTGGTACTTCTGCAACCATATACAGGAAAAACATATACAGGAAAAACACACATCTACACATATGCTCATACATTTATACATAAGTGTATATGCACAATAGAACAATAGATGCATATCTATGCACACATATATAAGTATATATGTATACACACATATGAATATATATACATATATAAAATGGGACATAAATAAGATAGAAAAGAAATGTAAACACTGCCTTCTAGAAACTTTTGTTTTAATTGAGGATACAAGATATGATGTACAGAGTAATTATACTTCCATCTCCCATTTGTTACTCAGCCCACTTTAATTTGGGTCCTGCCCCACATGTCATTGAAACAACTCTATCCACACTTGAATCCAAATATAATATGCTTTTTGAAGTTCTCTTTAAAACTCTTAGCGTTGCAACTTTTAACTGATCTGCAACATTTGACCTCTCCTCACATGTTGAAACTTTCCTTTTCTAGCATTTGATTCACCATTCTCTCCTGATTTCCCTCATCTCTGTGGACATTCTCAATCTCCTCCATGGCCTTTTGGTCTTTTGCTGGTCTGTTAAAAGGTGATACTCTTCAGAGATTTATTCCTGCAACTCTTCATCCTCTGTGTGATTTTACCTATATCCATAGCTTTGTTATCACATAGACATCGATGATTCTGAATTCCAGCCTACATCTGTATTGTGAACTCAGGTCTTTATATATAACCACCTACAATGAATACCCACTATCTTTACCACTTCAAGATCATCACATCCACAAAGAATTTATAATTTTCTTGCAACCTTTAACATACTTGCTCATCTTTCTGTCTTCTCTTTATTAGTTGGTGACATTCCCATTCTCTCAGAAACCAGAAGCCTGAATCATACCTGACTCTACCTACTACCCACTACCCCATCATCCATTGTAATGAATCCCCATGAAATGCTATCAGTAATAACTCCCCAAGTACTTTTCAATTGAATATCTTTCTTGATCAGGACCTTTAATTTTCTAGTTTAGTTTCTCTAATAGCCTTTGAAATGATCTTCCTCTTTTCAAAATTGTCTCCAAGTAATCCCTAGATGGGTGAGTCCAAAATATATCTGAACTCATCTCTCTTTTTGAAAATTCTTCAATTTCTTCTAATCATCTGCAGGTAAAGCTCTGAATTCCTGTGCATGGCATACAAAGCATTTATAACCTGCTCTCTGTGCACTTATCGAGTCCCACATTGATGCCCTCTCTTTCCCTCCTCCTACAGGGAACTCTAGATGCCTCTAGGAAGGACTTGGCTCAGGGGTCGCCTCCTCAGGGGAGTTTCTTTGTGGCTCCTCCTACGATGCTCTCATGGCACCTGACAGCTGCCTCTCCCACAGCACTTCAGTCCACTGCATTGTACAAATTGTTTTTTCTTGTTTATCTTTCTCACAGCATTTGAGAGCTCTTGGAAGGCAAAGACCATTTCTCATTTGTCTTTTGTGTGATCAATATAAAGCAAAATGTCTGGTACATAACAAATGTCTGGTGCACAACAAATGTTTTGGTTAATGACTAAAAAATTTGAGGCTAAATAGTACTAAATCTGTTAGGAATTGCATTTCAGTAGGGAAATGAAATTTTCTTTTTCCCACCCCAACAAAACCCCCATGGATTAGACTGAGTATTATATTTTTCTTTGATATAAAATAAGTTTATAGGTATTTGTCAAGAGTTGGTGTGGCAGCTGCACAGTTATCAGATCTAGGTTCTTCATTCTTTCTTCTCAGTGATTAACATGTGGTTTTCATGCTCCAAGTCATTTCATGTCAGAGGATGACTACTGGATTTCTAGCCTTCATGCCTGTATTCTAGGCAAGAAGAAAGAGGAAATGGGGAGAGAGGCCAAACAGAGCCATGCCCACCTGAGTCAAGCCCCTTTAAAGAATCTTCCCGAAAGCCGCATTCCAATTCTTACTCTTACTTCTCCTTGGTTGCTATCATCTGCAAGACAGGTTAGGAAACATAATTGTCTAGAACATATTTCCTCCTAGAGTAAAATTATTATCTATTAATATAGAAGGAGGAAAAGTAGATTTTTAATAGGCAAATTTTAATATTGGCACAATTGCAACATTAATTGTTGGCAATAGGAGTTTTGGAAATAACCTAGTAGTTGAAGTGCCCTTGCAGGAAGGAGGATGAGAGAGGCTCTACATGAGTGCTGGAAGGTGGGTAAGATTGGAGTAGGCTTAAGTGTGGAATGACATTTTGGAGCAAGGCAACGCTATGAACGAAGGTTAGGAATAGAGGTCAAGAGTGGTAGGTTTGGGATATTGATTGTTTGCTGCTGGTGTTTGCCAGACTCGAGGGCCTTGAAGCAAAGACTATGTCCTTCTCATTAGTCTCCAGTATGTAACACAGCCCCTGACACCAATTGGGGCTGATTCTATTCCAGAATTGAGGTTGTAGATGGATAACAGAACATGTTTGAGAAAGTTTCTGAATACGCAGAATGAGCTGGACTTCATTCCACACATGGCTAGAGGCACTGGAGAATTTTGAGAGGAATGCCATGATAAAACTATGTCCAGAGGACCAATTTTATGATAAAGGTGCTGGAGAGGGAATATTTCAGAAGTTCAATGTGAAGCATTTTAGTAGAAGGGAAGCAATAGATAAAAACAAGAAATGATAAACAGATTTTTTTTATAGTGATTATTACCCTTTTCCTCTGATATTACCTTTTCCCTTTCCCTGCTTAATTCTTTTTCTACATCAACTATCACCTTCTAATATATTATACACTTACTTAATTTTTTAAAATAGTATGTCTTCTAAGCCATAGGAAGTATTGTGAATTGGTTTGTTGGGTTTACAAGGTTGGCAGAATATCCAAGTTATAGAGATAAACCTTAGATTGAGAATTAAATTTAGAGCTGGCAATATGGATTTAAGAATTACTTGTGTGGAGTTTATGAAAGCTGTGAAGGAGAACCTCTTCAGGGAAGGTGATGTACAGTGATAGAAACAGAAAGCAGAAGGACAGGTAATGAAGGCAAGACTTCAGATGGTAACGACCAGTGATGTTTGCAACTGTAAACATTCTTCTTCAGGAAGAAATGCATCCTGAGGCAAAGGTACATAGATCTTCTCCCTTCCTCTCCTTTCTCCTGCAGCCAGAGGAAGCAGATTTGGTTAAGCCAGGATAGATTCTAGGTCAAGGGTGGGAATGGGGGGAGACTTTTGGTTTTATTTTCATGGTATCGATCAAAGTTGCTTTTTATATGTGGGTATTACTTCTATTAAAATAAGTTTTAAAGATAAATAGAAGGTGATGTTGACTCTGTAGCTCTGGGTGCTGCCATAAGAAAATCTTTAGATGCTTAAAGCACTTTTTGTGTTATTGCCTTGCTGTAACTAATTTCTGAGAATGATCTGGTCTGAGTGAGAGACTGTAGTTCTATAGAATCTGTTTCTCTTAACTTTCTCATTCTCGTATTTTCTCCTGGAAACTCTTTTTTTCCTAACTCTTCCTGTCAAATAGGTCCTTGGTGAAGTGGGTGGGATGAAGAGGGGTTTCCTGGGCTGTTCCCATTCTGTTGGAAGCATGTAGCAGTTTCACTTGGGGTTAGCTTTCTCTGACATCCTGTGGCCTGCAGTGTAACATAATGGTTCCATGTGCTTAGTTTTTCAACTGAAAAAAAATTCCATATGGTATGTATGTATGTATGTATATATATATTATCTATCATCTATCTACCCATCAGTCACCTATCTAGCATCTACCTATCAATCACATTTTCACTCATGATGCTTTATCTTTTTCCAATTCAGTAGAATTCTTTAAGTGACAAGAGTTAGTAGATCCTAGCAAGTCCATTCCTAGACTTATAAAAATTAAACTTCTCATGTGGTTGTGGTCTATGTGAAGAAGTGCAAAAGGCAATGTTGTGGATAAAACAGATTCAGAAGACATGAGATGGCTTGGTGACCACCATCCTAGGGACTTTATAAACGTGCTTTTATGATAAGAAGGAGTTATCCTTAAAACTAATGAAGGCCACTAAGAAAAGGGATCCTTTAGAAATGGTTGATTAAGGACCACATTTACTAAACTAGCTGAGAAGCTGAAGAAACAAGGAGCATGTAGACTACTAGGAAGGGCCCAGAGGATTTGAATATTGAACACATTCAAGTTAACAAATATTTATGGAGAATTAATTTTGTTCTAGTCTTGGTGAGCAAGATTGACATGCATTTAAAAGAAACTTGCACAACAGGAGTTTAGATGCAAAGTCTTCAGATTTGAAGAGTTTCTGGTCTTCAGATATAGTTTGTCCCTGCAAGAGAAACAAGGTAGGGGGTTGGTGATGTCATCACCTAATAGCTTTTTTTTTTTTTTTTCTGTAAGTAGTGTTTTGTTAGTCTCACTCAGTTTAGGCAAAAATCTTGGTAGAGTAAAACTTATTCTTGGGGAATGATTAACTCTTTTAGTCATGTTCTAAAGGGAAGGACTTTGTGCTGTCATTTGGCTCTTATTAAGGATAAAACTGTAAGCTAAAAATTAAGCTAATAGTGGATATCCCCACGGCAGTTTGCCTGTAACATAAATGATTTTATAAACTTATTGATTTTGCTTATTAGTTCAGGTAATTTGTCATCTGTAAATTTTTCATATCTGGTTAGAGTACACTTGTGAGTCCTTTCGGAATTAGAATAAAGTCATGTCAAAAATTACATTAAACAAGAATCCCATAGGTTTGATTCAGGAAACTTAATTGTACTGTAGGGTTTTGCAGTGACGACATCTGCAATTCTAATTCCTATTTGTAATATTTCATAAAGTAGGCTTTTGAAAGTTAGAAATTATAATAATTACCTCTGGACATCTCTCTGTATTTCCCTTCTAGCTAGTGCATTTTACAATTTCTATTTAATAAAAGGTCATCCTCCCATCATCTGGTAGAGCAGTCTGGCACAGAGATTCTGGAACCAAGTTCCAGACAGAGCTTTCTTTGCTTTCCACCTTTGTTTACATTCTGACCCCAGTTTTATTTTCAGAAATTATTTATGAAGCTCTTTTTTCCCCCTTTTTGCTTGTGAAGCAGCTCTCGGGTCTGCGAGCCGTAGAGCAGTGCTCTCATCATGCATATATTTAGCACCCTAATCTCTGCAACCAGTTTTAGCTGCTTGTTATACTTTTCTTGACATTTTCGTGTATGCTTTTTGACATCTGCTTGCAAACTCCTGCAGCCTTTTCAATCCTGATATTCTCTTGTTTCATCTGATGTTGTTATCATTCTCCTTAGATATGCAGATGTGTTGCTTTCCTTCAAGACCTGTCCCTTCAGTCTTGCTAGAAAGACTGTTCTGGAGACCCAGCCCCATTGCTTGCTGATTTGTTTATTTGCTTGTTTATTGTTATACTGCTTTCTGCCTCAGACTGCTAACGTCCCACTTTTTCCTTTGAGAACTGAATGCCTTCAATTGACTTTTTAATGTAACCCATTTGAAAACACACACACACACACACACACACACACACACACACATACACACACACACAAACTGTGTGGTGTATCTGGAAGGTAGCATTTAAATGTCAGCTTTTTCAACAACTTCCACAATATTCCTTGCAAAACTCCATTTCACAAGAGCTGGAAAAAGCTAATGAAATGATCTCTTGTCAGAAAAGATTTTGTGAACTTAAGTAATGAGCAACCTAAGATGCTATCTCATCACATGGCATCACTTTGTGTCACCAACCAACCTTTCTAATTCTCAAAGCTGATTTAGTCATTTATTTGCTTCTAGTATCTATGACATGTAGATCTTTGCATGTAGATCTATGACATCACCTGAGTGTGTGGTAATGAACCCGAGGAGAGTGCAGTGCTTGCTTCACATCTTTGAATATTTCAAAAGGCAGACTCTCCTGTCTCTGGAAATGTGCCACGCTTGCAATGCAAGTTATATCTTTGGAAAAGATGCCTTCAGGGATGTGTACATACAGCACCCATGATTTCAGGTAGGCCAAAACAGGCCTTGAGACCTTGGAATCATCCCATGCAGTGGTTTAAAGAGTCATGAAATCTAATGTTATATTTCTAATTTCTGAAACAAAAGCTCTCTTGCTTCTATGTTTCAATTATCTGAAGACATTCGGATAATAGTTAATTGGTAAAAATCTGTCAGTGCTGAAGGTGAAATAGTAAGGAGCTCAGTTTTCATCAATGCCGAATGGTGTGATGTCTCACACATAATATTTAAGTCAGTAGTTTACCATCCCTTGTATATTTTATGCAAGATAAACTACCAACACAGCATTTTGCAGTATTTAGGTAACTATATTTGGATTGAGTTTGAATGAGCAGCAACATATTTCTTATACTAACATTAATAAAAACAATAGCTGTGCACATAATGCTGTCCCTATTCAATTCACTAATAAAAGTTGGAATACCATATTCATTTTTTATATCAGACATTGGGTTATAAGGGTGGTCTGAATTATTGAAAGATTCCAAAAATTGTTAACAACCCAGTCTTAAAAATATTCTCTTCTATAATCACAATAAAATCTTTCTTAAGAAAAGTTTAATAATATTTCTCTTATTTGTCAGACTATCCTCAAGGAAAAGAAAAACAAACAAACAAAAGGCATAGTTTTCTGGAAAAATTGATGCCTTCCTGTTTCTTTAAACATTGAGCTAAGTACATGAGTTATTGAGGTGAAATAAGTTGCTTTCAACAGTTGTTAATATATCATTAATAATCATACATGCAATAAATAACAACACATGAGTTATTTCCTAAGAGATATATGACTGCAAATTACAGTAACAAATCACAGCGTGTGTAAAGAATGCTCATTACTCTAGTGTGTACAGAAGCTGTTTTAACAACTGTATTCTTTATGGTGAAGCTCACCCTAATTAGCCTTGCAGATTCCTTAGGGAATGTGTGCAGAATGTTTGACATTGTGATGCTCCAGCGAAAGTGGGGGAGGAGGATATCATTTTTGCACCAGGAAAGCACCAGGCCACAGGCTTGGCTTTCTATTCAGTCACCTGTTTTAATGTATGCATTGTGGTGAAAGTAAACAGCCTTTTCAAACAAGTAGACAAAAATGGTTTTGGAATGAAATGGCTAATTAAATCAATATTAAACATGTAAGCTAGACAGCAATGTGGACTAACACTTTTTTTTGTCGCATTGGGGCCCCTTCCGATATAAAAGATCCAGAAACCAACTGCATGTTTGTGTGTTGAACACCAGGGTTTGTAACCGCAGATGGAAGAGGAGCACATTCCTAGTCTCTATTGTATTTGAAAGCTAAGTGGACTATACATTTCTTTTTAATATAAAAAGAGAGAAAAAAAGTTGAGGCACACGAAAAAGCAGCATGGTTTTTTTCCCTTCCAATGAAACATTATATGTGGATTCTGCTGCTCTGTTAGCTTATAGCTTGTTACTAAATCAGACCTTCCCTGCAGTGAAAAAAATTGCATCTTTTCGTTGTAATCCTTGACAGCTTAAAGTTTAATGGAGGCATTTTTTTTTTAAAGGTATATAATGGGTTGACACCATGGAAGGCTGCTGAGAGCTCACAAACTCAGAAATAGCCTGCAATGCAATAAGAACAAGCTCTTGCTGTTTTTTTTTAAGTCATAATTTCCTATTCTTGATAGAGAAAGTAGGTGAGGAAAACAGCTTTTTTTGTTTTCTCAAAGTAAGTTGTTTCATCCCAATCAAATGATTCTCTTCTACCCTGGAAGAGTTTCACAGTAGGGATTTGTTCACAAACTAGGAGTAAGGTCATGTAGACATTAATAGAAAGAAAATAGCTATCTGCCTGGAAATGGAAATAAACAGAATTCAAATTGCCAAGATGGAAACTCAAAGAAAGGGACAGATTTTGCCTCTTTTGGAGAGAAGCAACAAGAGACCATTACTGGCTGATGACGTTGCCCACCTTCACACCCAGAGGTCACGCTTGGTTAACATCTCAATTTACGAATTCCAGGATACCATCTCCAGATAACACCTGTCCAGGAGTGTGGCTGAGGAGGGTTCAGAGATTATACCTGTTGCAGGCTTTAAAGCAATCTTGACAATTGGCACCAAGATTCCTCCTAGGAGGAGATAATACTTTGGTTTATCTTGGTTTGGTTCCTCTTGGTTTAGGATAATACCTTGATAAATGCTTACAATGATAGGGTGGGTGGGGTGATAAAGCAAGATTTTGGGGAATGTGACTGGAGATAACACAAAAAGAGGGTAGCTACTTTACATAATAATGGATAGGAACATGGGGGGCTGAAAAAAGGGAGTAAAGGAACAAGAAAGAGGTACTTGGACTATGTATCATGACACAAAGTTTTTTTTCTTCTTCTAACAGACCTGTGTACTATTTAATTTTAATTTCTTTGGATGGTTGCAATATAAAGCCCATCTCTTTACAACATTTAGTAAAATTTGTGACAGGCACATACTATACATGAATGGGTAGCATTTTATGGAAAGCAAAGAAGGGCGAGGTGGGCATATTCCTTGAATGAACTGATGAGGAGCAGAGAGAAGGACATATCCGTAAAGGTGATGTGAAATAACAGAACCTTCAGCAAGTGGGAACTGGAGTGAGAAGTAGCTCTGGAAAGGAAGACATGAGAGAGTAGAAAAATATCTGCTGGTGAGGCAGAAGCAATTTAGTGGAACATGCTCACTTTGCAATTCCTTGGGAGAAAACTATTTACTTTTATCTGGGATTCTTATTTTGCATTGTTCCATTATACTTTCTGAGACCTTTCTCAGGATTACACTAAGCTCAATGCAAGTGTGACACCCTATGGGGTGGCAAAACTTATGATCATGGATATGTTAACAATGTTGATTAATTTTTTTGTGGCGGTTTTTGAGAATAAATTGCAATGCTAGTTCTCAGGGTTCTCAGGCTGAATGATTGCTCTCTACAGACACTTCTGATAGTGCTCAAGTGTTAAAATAAGCAGTTTAAAGTATTGTTTATCACAGAATTTAAAAAAATAATAGACTGGGAAAAGCAGACAGGAAAACTAAAATTTACAATAGAAGATAATTTCAATATATTATAAGATTGTTATCCAAGCACATATTCCCAATATTTTCAAGGACTTTTCATTAATTTATTTAATAAATCTTTATTGAGTACTTACTGTGAACCAAACAGTATTTTAAATACACTGCAAATATACATGGTTTTAGATTTGGATTACCCAAAAATTGAATTTTCAAGTTCAAACCACTTGAAATTTTCTTATCTCCTTTTAAAGTACCTAAGGCAGTCTCTGGATGTGTTAAACTTTGGGTGCAACTTTCGATATATTTTACAAAAAATGTATCACTAGATGTAAATCAAGTCCTAAGGTAAATTTTGATTTAGCATTTATGCTCTTCAGTGTTTATATGCATCTCTACTGAATGCTGAATTTGGACATCGAAAAATAGAGTTCAATGTCTTTTAAAATGATTATAATACAAGAAGAAATTTTGAGGGGACCCTTAGGCTGCTAATTTATGATATTGAAATGTAAATTGATAGAACACACAATGTGCTGAGTATGTACAGTGTTCAAAGTACTCTACTCGCACTGGGTATGATCGAATGTTGAAAAAGACATGGACTTTGAACTTAAATAACTTAGAGTCCAGAAAAAGAAACCAGTCATTCAAGTGCATTGTATTGTAAAGTAGGAAGCAAGAAACACTTCAAGAGAGCTAAGAGATTATTCTGTCAGAGAAGGACAATTATTTCCAGTTCCTGTGAGGGCTTCCTAGAGCTGTGCTAGATCCTGACAGATGTTAAATGGACATGGAGAGATGTGAGGAAAAGAGCTTTAAAGCTGCCCAGAACATGTGGAGAAAGGCAAGCAGGCGGGACTCATCATGCATCTACAGGGAACACAGATACTCCAGAAAGATGCTGAAATATGGAAGGAAAGCAATGAGCAAAAAGCACTAGGAAGATGGGTCACAAAATGAACACAAAGCTGATGAATCTGGACTGTATTTGGGAAGAAATGGGGAGCACTTGCAAGTCCAAGCAGAATGACCCATGTTAAAGCTGCACTTCAGAAAGATTAATTTGGCAGTAGTGTGTAGAAAACTGAAATGAGGTGCTTTATTTATTTATTTATGAAGGATTTTTAGTGGCTTAACTAGGGGTGCAGATTCTTCCCACTTTTGGTGTAACCCATTTTGATTTAATTCTACATGGAGTTAAGAACCAACCAAATATTCATATTCAACAAAATGATTACTAGTTTTGAAAAGCACCCATGTTTTGGGAAGGGCAAAGATGTCTTCCACTAGCAAGTGACCAGAAAACAGGCCCTTCTTTGAAAACATATTACCATTTATAATGTATTTTGTAAGAGATAAATAGGTGTGATTAATATAGGACACCAAGCCACCATTCCTTGGGGGTGTCTAGATGTTGGTGATTGTGCTAAGCACATTATATGAATCATGATTTTTAATCCTCAAAACCATTTGTTGGTAAAATTGCAATATTTCCAGAATCTCTAGCCTAGCCTTACTGCATCTCCATATCAATAGGTGATCACAAAGGGAGAGTGCGTGCACTGGAGGAGGCTGTGGGAGAGGGGAAGGAAGGAGTGGTGTGGGAGAGGGGAAGGAAGGGACTGGAGAGGTTTGGTGGGGCCTTTGAAGCTGGGTCACAGGAGACACAGGTGAGCAGGAGTAGATGACTGCTTATAAGCAATAAATGGCTTTCTCCCCCTTTATTTCTCCTTTTGACTGATTTCAGCTTCATAGGTTTATTTGCCTCAGGCTGGAAACACATTCCCCCCCCCCATAGTTACTCCTGGTGGAAGTCAAAAGGACCTCTGAACCCGAAATCTGTCTTTAACTGTTCAGATGCCTGGGTGGGATGATCCTAGAGATGGTGGGAGATACCTGGAAACCCCCATGTGGATGGTGGGGAGGCCCCAGTGGCTGCTGCAGTGGGGGGGTGATGACTCACCCTTCCCCCTAGCAGTGGGGTGTGGCTTCACCTGAGAACCCCGCACCTATGGGCTCCTCTTGGGGAGACCCTAGTGGGAAATTGGTCTAAGGTAAAGCATCTCCTAGAGGGGTGGGGCCTTCCCAGAACTGGGGAAGGGAGGAGTCACTGGAAGCTGGGGAATTAGCCCTCTGTGAGATAGAAGACTGCTTAGAGGCAATGGGTGGCTGTGTAGCAGCTGGGATTGTGGGATGCCTTCTCCTTGAGATAGCAGAAAGGATTGTCAAGGAGAGAGAGAGGGTTATCGAGGACAGAGAGAGGGCTATTGAAGAGAGAGAGAGACTTCAGAGAGAGGCAGCAGAGAGGCAGACTTCAGCATCACTTGAAGGAGCTGGGTGATGACCTATGGGATGCCCTTAAGAAAGAGAGACAGTTATTGAGAAGATGGGTGGCACTCCTGGAAGATGTGTTAGCAGTGAGGGAGGAGGCAGGAGAATCTGCACTGCAGGAGGCTGTGGGAGAGGGGAAGGAAGGAGTGGTGTCTTCAGCCCTGAAGTTGGTAGAGGAAATACCAAGGAAGGATGAGTGGGTGTGGTCGAGGGCTTATCTGTTGCCTAGGACACTGAGCGAGAGGCACCAGCCTCTCCCGTACTAAAGGCCCACCTAATTGTAATTAAGAAAATGAAATCACAACAACTGCGGGCTCTTCAGGGGTAGTAGGAAGCCCTCTCCCCAGGTTGTGGAGCACTCTGTGCTCTGCCCCATACCCAGGATGAGCTGGTGAATATGAGCATCTGGTTTCAGTAGAAGCGGTCAGAACCTCTGGCTACATGGCTTTTGGGTGTTAGGGATATGGGGTGGAAAACATTGTTATGAAATATGTTAGGTTCTGAAATGGGTAGACTGGCTTCCCTGGTGACTCACCCTTCCCTCTGACAGCGGTTGCAAATGCCCATCACACCCCAGGGAATCATGCATTTCTGGATTGGCTGACAGCAGCCATCAGGACAGTTTGGCCTAACCAAGGTGATTTACCACACTTAACCACTAGCTGGAAAATGTATGCAGAGCTCCAGCAGGTGTTATGGAAGTTGGGCATGAAAAATATCATCTATATATGGATACCCAGGGCCCCAGTGAGGAGTTGCTCACCATAGGAATGAGAAATATGGTGCTCCATACAGCTTTCCCATCTCTCTTTGGGTCCTTAGTGACTTTTCTTGTTCCCCTTATAGGGAAACCCATAAGCGAGTCTACTCATACTTAACAGATCTGGGGGAGGTCGAAACAATAAGAGCACAGAAGGAAGTACAGGCTATGACTGAAAGGAGAGGTACAAAGGGCCCCGTGAAGGTCTCAAAGACCCAGATGTGGGTTGATTTGACAAAAGTCAGGGTACTGAAAGAGAAAATTGATGGGCAGCCCAATAGGATCTTGTTAGAACTGTGACACCAATTGAAGCCAGAGCAGCAGTTTCAGCCGCTGAGGTCCAGGACACGGAAGCTGGGGACAAAGCCTCATGTCCAGCCTGTGTCCTGGAAAGACTTCCTGAGGAACAGTACTCAGGCTCCACCTGGGCCCTCTCTCCCACAGGAGGATGATTGGGTGTTACAGTTAGACTGAGGGGGGATCAAGGCCCCCACTTTTGGGGATGTGGCGGGAACTGGAGGCCACATGTAGAATTAGCAATTCATTGGTCCCCTATGAATGTACAACATGTCCTGATGCTGGTGGACATGAGATGAACATTCTCTGATTTATGGCAACCCTGATCATTTTACTGGGACCCTTGTTGTGCTAGATGGGCTATGAAGTTAAGGCAATTAGAGTGAAGGAAGCCCAAATCCCATTAGGAATAGGGCATTTACCCCCACAGGAGTATGCTGTGTACATTTCTCCTATCCCTGAATATATTTTGGGGGTGGATATCCTGCAGGGCCTGTGGTTACAGACCACTGTAGGTGAATTCAGACTGAGGGTATGTGTGGTAAAGGCAGTTCTGAGGGGACATGCTAAGCACCCACCTGTAGCTCTGCCTGTACCTTGGTAAGTGATAAATACTAAGCAGTATAAATTGCCTGGAAGGCACAAAGAAATTGGAGAAATGCCACAGGATTGGAGAAAGTGGGCATCATAAAGCCCACTCATAGTCCTTTTAATTCCCCAGGGTGGCCAGTGAAAAAGCCAGACGGCTCCTGGCATATGACCGTGGATTACAGGGAACTGAATAAAGTCACACCCCCTTTACATGCTTCGGTCTCCTCTACAGCAGCCCTTATGGACACCCTCAGTCATGAACTAGGGATGCATCATTATGTTGTGGACCTTGCTAATGCTTTCTTCTCTACTGACACAGGAAAGTCAGGAACAGTTTGCTTTCATGTGTCACGGCTGGCAGGCGGTAGACATTGACTGTCCCTCCACAGGGATACCTCCACAGTCCTACCATTTTTCACAGACTTGTAGCCCAGGACTTGGCCACGTGAAAGAAATTGCAAACTGTGCAGCTGTATCACTCCACTGATGATATGCTCACAGCTGATTTAGAAGTTTCTAGACTGCTACAACATCTACAGGAGAAAGGACAGACTGAGGTTCAGGGACCTGGTTTATCAGAAAAGTTCTTGGGAGTTGTCTGGTTGGGTAAAACTAAAGTTATCCCAGAAGCAGTCATAGACAAGGTCCAGGCTTTCCCTACTCCCATGAGTGTGGTAGTATTACAAGAGTTTTTGGGTCTTTTGGGCTACTGGAGGGTGTTTATCCCACACTTAACACAAATTCTGAAGCCCTTGTACTGGTTGATATGAAAGGGCCTCAGGTGGGACTTGGATGAAATATGTGCAGCTGCTTTTACTGCTGCTGAGCGAGCAGTCAAGGCCATACAGGCTTTGAGTGTAGTGGACTCATCAAGGCCTTGTGAGCTAGACGTTCATGTAACCAAAGATAGTTATGGATGGGGCCTTTGGCAGCAGCTTGAGTGGACATGCCAACCTATTGGATTCTGGTCATGACTATAGAAAGGAGCAAAGGTCTGGTGCACCTTGATAGAAAAGCAATTGGCTGCTGTGTACCATGCCTTGCTGTGGAGCCTGTCACTGGAACAGATCCAACCAAGGCAATAACCACCTATCCCATCATGGGGTGGGTGCGAGACTAGACCCAAAGCCCATGGAGTGGCACATGGCACAGAAACTTACGCTGGCCAAATGGGGTGCATACTTACAGAGGTGCAGATGCCCTCTTATACTAACCCCTTAAGTGGAGAACTCCAACGCTTATTGGGGCCAGTGACCTACACCAGTGGAAAGCAGGAAGAACTTGCTTTTGAGCCATTGGTAGCTAAGAGTCCTTATCAGCAGGGAAAAGCCTCTATACCTGAAGGTGTTTGGTATAAAGATGGCTTCAGTCGTGGCAGCCCCCGAAGTGGAGGGCTGTGGCTTTCCATCCTAAGACTGAGCCAATATGGATGGAGGACAGAGAAGGGAGGGGAAGAGCAGTCAATGGGCTGTATGGCTCATGATCACTCAGGAACTTTCCCCTATAGTTTTCTGCACTGACACCTGGGCCATCTCTCAGGGCTTCATCCTATGGCTACTGACATGGTACCATGCCAGCTGGATGGTTGGTTACTAGCCCCCTTGACGTCAAGAGTTATGTCAAGACCTATGGCCTCTGTTCAGACTAAGACAGTTATCATATATCATGTGACTGGCCATTTGCCTTTGGCATCCCCAGGGAATGATGAAGCAGACACATTGGCCCGGGTGCATTGGCTAGAAGGAACGCCTACCTCTGACATAGATGAATGGTTACATAGCGTTTGTTGCCTGTGGGGCAAAAGACAATGTAGGATGTAGCCAATCGGTGGGGCTTGCTGTTGACCTTGGAAAAAGTCAGCAGAGCCCGGAAGGAGTACCTTGTGTGCTCTAAGAGGGACTTGGTACACTGAGTCCCACAGCATCATGGGATAATAGTAAAAGAGACGATACCCTTGTCAGGAGGCAGACTGTATTGGGCCTCTGCCCATATCAGAAGGGTATCAGTATGCCATGACTTGTGTGGCCACAGCTACTGGACTGTTGGTTGCTTTTCCTGCATGTTGTGCAGATCAGCAAATGATCAAAAGGGGCCTAACACATCTCTTTGCAGCCTATGGCTGTCCACAGGTGATTGAGAGTTATCAAAGCACCCTCTTTACTAAACATGTGTTATAAGAATGGGTGCGGCAATTAGAATAAAATGGAAGTTTCATGTACCATATAATCATACCAGGGCAGCATGATAAAAAGATACAGTGATTTGTTGAAATCTGGCCTGAAATCAGACACTGATACAATGTGACTGGCCATTTGGGGCCTGTCAGTTCACTTATGGACAGTGCTATGGTGTTTGAATGAGAAGCCCCGAAAAGGAACCTTGAGCCCTGTGGACATGTTAACATACATTGCTGCTTCTCCTGTACAACTGTATGTGCAAGTCAAAGAGGAGTTATTGAAGCCAGGATATGGTCAGCAGAGCAACATCCTGCTCCCAGCCCCCACTGTACTAAACTGAAGACTCTGTTGATGGGACTTGGCCCTGGATATTTTAACACATAAGGGCAATGGCTGGCCCTTCTGGCACTTTGGGGAAAGGCCTGGAAGCTGGCCTCCTGTGTGTTCATGGAGTAACAGCAGAGTAGCCCCTCAAAATCAGTATAGTGTACCCAAAACATCTGGGAGGTAAGAGCATCTTACAGAATTTTTGAATTACCTTTATGACCAGTTCATGTACCTTCCATTGCCCTACATGTTGACTCATCTGTAACTCCCACAGGGTGGAGGGTGAAGGTCTGGTATACTAGACCAGGATGAGATCCCATTGCTGCCATTGTCCTATCACAGGATCATTCTCTTGCATGTATCCTACCTAATGGCAAGATTTGCCTATGCTGGTGTCATTAAAACATGTATCTTATCACCCTTAAGGCTCTTTTTTTCTACAGTCCCTTGGCCTGAAGTCACCCGGTGATGGCAGCTACCAAATAATGAGTGCACTGAGCTCCCTACCAGTTCAGCTACTGGCCTCCAGTGGAATGGGTGAGCTATGGACTTAATTTGAATAGGACTTTGAACCTTGTTGGATCCTCTAGCTTGAGAATTATCATGATTTTATTGCTGTTGCTACTGTATGTTATTAGTCTGGTTACTGTGTCCAGTTTTCTTGCACAGGGGCCATTGTGGAAGATGGGGAGGGAGTAGACTGTGAGGTGAGATTTCTGGAGGGTCAGGCAGTAGTAAAATTGCAGTATTTCCAAAATCTCTCACCTGGTCTTAGTGCATCTCCATATCAATAGGTGATTACAAGGAGTTGGGGAGTGAGCATGCACCTGGACCAGAGAGGTTTGGTGGGGCCTTTGCAGCTGGGTCATGAGAGACAGGGGCGAGCAGGAGTAAACGACTGATTGTTAGCAATAAATGGGTTCTTCCCACTTTATTTCTCCCTTTGAGTAATTTCAGCTTCAGAGGTTTATTTGCCCCAGGCTGGGAACACATTTTGTCCCTGGAGTTACAACACAGCAGGAGGAAAGCATATTATTTTCCCATTTTTTAGACTTGAAATTTTAAGTCTTTGGTAATCAATGTCAAAGAGACCAGTTTACAAATATGATATCTACATCAAAATAGCATATTGGTAGAAATCCATAGGTGTGCATTGAATAGGAACCACTAATTAAGTGGTTATTGCAAGAAAAATAGCACAAATGCAAGATACAGATAACAATAATACCTGTGATTCTTTGAGCACCAGCTCTGCCAGTGCTCTAGGTGGGTTACAGATATGGCCTCCGGAATGCTAGAGTAGTCTAAGTACTGTTGTCAGATCTGCCATATAACCATGAAGCAGTAATACAGAGCTGCTTTTCAGGGGCAAATAGACAAATGGGATGTAGAATCTTATAATGCATAAGTGCTACATAGGAAGCCTTCCAGTTGGTGTTATTTTAGGCAAGCCTTTAGTATGTCCCATTTTGAGGGCAAAAAAAGAAGCAAAATATAGAGAAACCAGACAGGTTTTGAGTGAATGAATCAAGTGATTAAGATGGCAGAAAATATTCCCTTAGAGAAGGAGCAGGACTGTGAGTCAGTATTAACATGTTTTAGTGCTGCTTTTATTACTGTTGGCTGTGTGACTTTGGAACACATAATTTATCTTTTTGTATCTCAATTTGACATCTATAAAGTGAGAGCACTGTTAGAGGTCTCTTAGAGTAAATGTAAAAGTTAATGAAGGATAGGTATTACCCTAGGCATTACTGAGATGAGAAGGGAATTGTGCTGCTAAGGGAATGATGTGTACAAAGAGATCAGAGGAAAGGGGAGATGTGGAGCATTCAGTGAACTGCAAGTGTGTAATTTACTCAGGCAAGAGTGAGTGGTGAATATTGGGGTCTGAGCAATGAGGATGAAGACTCAGCACTTAAAGAAGAAACTTAGAGAGGCTCTATGCAATCGTGGTTAAGAGTATGGGCTCAGGAAACTGATTGTCTGGAACCAAATTCTTTACTGTTTATTTATTGAATGACATTGGACAAGTTACTGAATGTCTCTTAAACTCTATTTGTTTATCTGTAAAATGGGCACAATAAGGGTCCTACCTCTAGTACTATTGTAAGGATTAAATAAATTAATCCTGTTGAAATATGAGACCGTCACTCCAGATCTAAAACAAAAAGCTGACTTTACTGCTTGGAAAGCAAAGGAGAATGGTTCTTACAAAACATATTTTCTCTGAATGAACTCTCAGGCATTTGAGGAAATTTGGAGCTTTGGGACTGGCAAACTTTCAGGCTGGAGGTTTTAGCCATGGAAGGGTGACTCCCACAGGTGGTTCTTACCTCATGGTAGACTCTAAGAAGCATGGTTGCAGGATTAAGATTTACTACTGATTGAGACATTCATTGATCACCTGACTTTTCAAAGAGTAGATACTGAGAGATTAGTATCTAATCTAAATGCCTGATAGATTAGGATGGGCTCAAAACTGATTATAGTGGTTACTTGCTACTATAACAGAGAACAATTAGCCTTTTCCTTTCTTCAATATAGAATATATGATCATCATTTTATTCTCAATTCACTCTAAGTAAAGTAGTACCTCTGCATAAAGTATTATACTACTAATGTTTGTATTTATTTATTATTTGTCTGGATTGAGAACTTTTTGCATAATGAAAAAGGATTGTCTTTTTTCCCCTGAAAGCAATGGAGATCATCTAATAAATGATTTTTAGCAATGGAATGGCATGATTCAATTTCTCTTTAAAACAACAAAAAACATCTCTAGCAGTATGGAGGTCAATGAGAGAAATTCAAACATAAAAATTTTATTTTATTTGTCTGGATTTATGTGTGCCAGGAGGACTGATATCAGATGTAATTTTCTACTGAGTCATAGTGGTAAAAACTTGAGGAAAAGGAAAAGAAATAAAAATTACTTTATATAGACTTGTGGCAAAAACATCTCCCTCACCAATTTTTACCAATAAAAATAACTCACTTTGGAAGTTCTAAGGGATTTTCACATTCAGGGGATAAAAGATAAATCAACTAGTGCTCTAGTCTAAATTAAATGAAAATTCATTATACAAATTATTGTTGAATTTGAAGCAGGTGTTCCCTTCCTACTTTGGAAGGTAAGGAATAAGAAAAGTGCCACACATTTGTTATTGAATTAAAGTGTTCAGAAAGTGAAAAAAAAATTAATGCTCCGTGCTATACCTCTAAGTTTTCCTCTGAGGAAGTTCTCTTGAATAAATAGAATTTACAGAACATCAGAAAGAAAAGAAATAACCAAGAAGGAGATGTGTCATTTATAATATTTGGATCTGCCAATATGGTTAGCCAAATAATCAGGAAATTGTGATGCTACTGGTTCCAAAAGGAAATCTTGATTGATTAGCTGGAGCCATTCAAATAACAGTGTCTGTCATGTCTGTGGGATTTTGGAAATGCCCACTTGTAAGAGTTACTCTCCTTAAAAAGAATAGAGATTAAAAATCCAGCACATCTATGGGGAGGTTTCTCAGGGGGCTTTCATCCTACTGCCTAGAAAAGGGAGCACAGAAAGAAAATATTGCACATAAATCTGTTGATAGGAGTCTATCTTCACAAAACTCGGCTGTTTTCTTGTAACTCTAAAAACACCCATGAAGTTTGAACAAAAGCAGACTTGCCTCTTATACTGACCTCACTTAGAAGAGATTCATGAGTTCAAAGTATTCTTAAAAGACTCAGACTGATTACTTACAATAACACATTCTGAAGTATAATTCTTTACGAAAAGGATCACTAGCATGTAACTTTATTTTCTCGCAGCATTGTATTTCTGTAAGCATGATGTTGTCTGCTTTCCTGTTTGTTCTCATGAGAGGGTAAAGAAAGGCCTATCAGAGGAGAAACATTGCATGGAAGTGAAAAATACCTGACATCCCAGCCTGACTGCAATTAATATCCTGGATCTGCCTACTTGTTTTCAAAATAGGATGAATTCTGTAATTGCTACACAATTTGCCCTTCCCACCCAGAAATCAAGCTAATTGAAATTCATGTGCCCATTCTAAGTCCCCTCTACGCATTTCCCAACAAAAGGCAACTTTAGCTGTCTGCCAGGGAAAGTAAAATTCAGATGGAATTAATGGGTTACTGGTGATGTGGTATAATTTTGTACTCAAGCATAACAAAGTTTGGACAAGTACTCTGCCTGTAAACTAACACGTTAGTCCAGTTGATTCCATGGGTGTATGCTGTGAGAACAAACAGTATTAAAATTAAGAAAGGATGGGTGCCTCATTTTGAATCTACCATAACCAACACTTTTAGATGGGGTCTAAGATAGATCCATTATATTCAAAATTCTAGAAAGGGTGGGCAATTTTAATATCAGATAGGTGCTAGATGCACTAAATGTGCTAACTGTTCGGCATACAATGAACATTTAACAAATATCACAGAAGAGTGGCATCAGTGTAGGCAAGTATTTGTTAAGACAAAGGATAAATTTCAAAGTCCTTAATATGCCTCCAGGCCTGACCCCTACTTATCTCTCTAGCATCATGCCTGCCTAACCTCCAACATTCAAACTTGGAATGCCAGCCATTCCCAGACAGCATTTCTTCAGGAGTATTCCCCCTCCTCTTCCCTACATGGCCTTCTATTCATTTTCATGTTAGCTACCTGGAGTAGTCAGCCCTCATGCACTCCCATGTCCCCATCCATGAGGCAGGTGGCTCTCCTATAGATTATAACTACTCTGTAATTTCATTATAATTTATTCCATATTAGTAATTTCCATATTACACAACTGTTTCCTCCATGAGGCTATACCCCTCTGAAGAACAGGAACATTAATAGGAACATTAACCTTGTCCACCATTGCATCAAAGACTTTGCTCCTATGCCTGGCACAGGGTAAGATTTTAACAATTTATTTAAGGGTTGAATTTGAAGTATATGTACATCAATCAAGTGCTTCACTAATAAAATATCCCTAGGTAAACATTGCCTTGTCCACCCTGTCTGGAGGTCACTTGAGTTTTGGCCTAGTTTTTGGTATAATGGTTCAAGAAGACCAGGAGTGAGGAGACTCCCTTTGTCTTCTGTGCCTCTCAGTTATGTTACTTCAGAGAATCCCGAGGCAGCCACAGGATATTATTCACTTTGATATTAGATTCCTATGAGCAAACACACTTCATTATAATATGATTCATCATGACAATGAAAAGGTACAACTTTATCTCTGGCCAAATCGCATCCACTGAAAACCATAATCAAAACAAATAATGAGACCATTTTACAAGCCATATTATAATATAAGCCTTTATTTCATAGAGTAATATGAGTATTAGAGCTATTTCCATAATGTGCCTTTTGTAGAGCTCTCATTTAATGAAGTCACAAAATGTCTTTTATAGAAACTAGTAGAGTAATTTTGCTTTTCTAATGATGTACAGTCACTTAAATCTGTTGATTCACATCATTAATTCTATGTCATTCAGCAGTCTCTCTGTATCTGGATGAAGTTTGGAAACCAAAGCTTTAGACAAAAGCTTCCACTTTATTTTGATTTGAGGAAATATGACCTTGTCTGGAAATACATAATTTTGACAAGTACAAATATGGAAATGCTTTATTCCGATTTTCTGGAAAGAATAATGATTTTTTTAAACATATGGTTTTTTTTTTAACTAGATGATAATGAATGTAAATCATCCCACAAAACAATATGAGCTTATTTTCACATTTGTTTGGGATTAAACTGCATCCATAAACTGCTTCCACATGTATGCTAATTAACTCTGCAGCAGAATCAAGTACTCTAAGGATTATAGACAAAAGCTTTATGAAATCCTACCTTTTCAGTTCACATTTATCTCCACATTTCTGGTCACTAGGACTCAGTTGTAAGTCTTTTTTCAGATCTCTTTTGGTTCAGGGCATTGGTAATAGGATATGGAATCTTTCCCTTGTAGATAAAAAGATTGAACACAATCAGCCTGATGTAGACCCACAGTAATTATTGTTTGATAGTTGTCAGTGATGAACATAGCATGAATTAGTGGTTTTCTAGAAAATAAATCTTAAGATTAAAATTCACCCTTGCAGTGGTGTTAAATGGCATCATTGCTAAGAGCTTCAAGAAGCCAGAGATTGAGTGAGCATTAAACAACATGCCCACCTCTAGGACTAGAAATTTTAGGTCATACATTAGCGATCTTATTTTGATGGCTTCAAAATGTAATGTTCCTAACCCGTATTTGGAAGGTCTTGTTTGTAACTGATGCTTATTTGTAATGATAGAAGAATAACAGTGCTTTTTGTGAGTATTTGTTGTGTGCTTGTGAGAAAGGCAGACTGAGTTTTAAGTATAGGTCCTACTGTTTATCACAGATTGGCAGAGACGTGGATTCAAATATTTGTTGTGAGAACCTTCTTTATTTGCTCATTGTGTTAGTGCTTTGTTCCATTGTTGCTTTGCAGTAACTAAATAAAATTTTTCAGAATTTTAAGTATCTAGTTCCACTTTGGATGAAATATAGGTCAGATCCCTCAAGACAGCAGTTTCTTCCATAGTTTCCAACATCTGTGTCTAATTTTATAGTTATTCAAGTAATAATTATGAGCAAAAATGCCAGTGACAATACCAACCTATAGCTTTCCAGTTTCTCAGACTAAAATGATATCCCAGAATTCCCATTGTTGTTTTCTTGTTTCTTTCATACATTATTTTGATAAGAGATTACTGAACACCAACTCTTTACCAGATAACATGCTAGATACTGGTTATACACAGCATGCATAAATAAAAATAATGTGTTACTTTATTTTACAAAGCTTTCAGTATAGTATATATGTGTGTGTGAGTGTGTGTATATAATTAAAAATTGGGAAAAATATTGTGAAGGATATAAAAAGGATTTTTGAAAGAAGAGGAATGTATCTAACTTAGATTGAGGGCCAAACAAGGCCTTGGATCATTTGCATATTGAACTTGATTGCTTCACTTTGTTAATAGTGTTTATTTAGTGTGGCTAAAATTGCAATATTTCCAAAATCTCTCCCCTGGCTTTAGTGCAACCCCATATCAACAGGCATTTCCAGGGGTGGAGAGAAATAGTCCATCTCCATATCAGTAGGTAATTACCTGGGCAACTGAGGGCTTCTCTGAACCTGAGAGGTTGGGGGGAGGATTAGGTCTCTTCTGCCACAGCAGGAGGGAGAGAAAGATGCTGGACAGCTCTTTGTAAGCAATAAACAGGTTTTAAACTTTATTTCTCCCTTTGACTGATTTTGGTTTCAGCTAGGTGTTTTGCTCCAAGATTTCCTCTCCCCAGATTTACGCTTAGGTTAATAGATAGTTCACCACTAATGAGGAAGAATGTTTTGTTCTCAAATGGGCATACTCAGAATAGCTTTGGGGTATTCCTTTCTGTAGTATATTTGCCACTGGCCCCCAAAATAGTTGAATCAAAGAATACTACTAAGGAAGTGGAAGAAATGACAGGGGCAAATTAACATTAACTAGCTCTTCGTGTTGCCCTGTCCCCTTCAAACATCCCCTAAAGAGCCACTCTAACTTCTTCATATTCATTAGAGACAGGGAGGTCTTACTATATAATTTCAAAGTTAACCTATTCAGCACAGGGAGTGATTTAAAAATGGAGTTTAAGCTCTGACTGCATACCTCAGGCTTTTTGTTTGTTGGTTAGTTTTGCTAAATTGATGTTAATAGGATCTGGAGGCTAATATTGGCCCAGTTAATATTCTGTTCCAATACACAACTCCTTCTATCATTTTATTTTGTCTGTAGAAATACTATTTGTACATGAAAATATTGCATTGTGTCAATTACACATTTTGATGGCAAAAAAGATATTGAGATATTGAACATTTATAGATGGGAATAAGCTAAAAGAAAGTGAATCCTTCTTATTTTATTTCAAATACTTTTATATAAACAAATATTCTCTTTTGATGGTAAAAGAATCTTCCATATTACTGCTCCATTTCTATGTTGCACAAGATTGTGCAGTGAATAAATATCTATCATATTGTTATGTTTAATGACTGTTTTAGGTTGAGAAAAGGGAGGATGAGCCAGATTTCAGTCCCTGTGAGTTTCTCTACTCTATAAAATTATATATGCCTGTAGACCCAATATGATAGAGGAATAAAATCAGTCATAATTGCTACAATTCATACCAGAGAGAAAAGACGTTTATCTTATCAGACCATACGGATCCACTGAAATAGGTCTAAAGGGTCTGATGCTGCTGACAAAACCACAACACTGGGCCCAATTAACAATACCCATCTTTAATTAACAGTTGCTGACTTCTTGCCATTGAAATATTCACGCTCTAGGTGTGAAATGGCAACCCCCATTTGTCATATCTGTCAAAATTAATTTTGAAATTCCCTGGTCTTCCTTCCACAGGATAAAAGTGAATAACTAGAGTTTACTTCCTACCTGCCAAAGTTCAGTTCCGGGACAAAGACTAAGGAAACAGAACCTAGAAAACTGGCCCTGTCAACTTTAATAGCAGAACTCAAAGAAATTATTTCCATAGTACATCTAGTGCTGCAAACTATGCCAATATTTATTCCATACTTTGGGAGAGGGCATGAATGGCATTTTAAAGTTCTTACCCTTAATTCCTTATTTTTAATTTTAAAAAATGTGCTAAAATCCTATTATGTTAGACACTAACCCTTTAATCCTGAGGCCGTGAATATGAACAAACTAAAGTGTTCTGGAGGACATCATATTTAATAAAGAAGGAAAAACTAACAAAGTTCTGTGTATGTGGCATAAGAGTATGATCTCTTTACAAAGATGTAGAAGTATACTACCATCAACAATAGCATAGTTGGGAAGAAAGTTAAAATAAGGACAAAGAACATACAAGCTATCTAAATCTGTTGCAAATTGAATCTTTTGCAAATAAAATGTTTGTTTAGATTCAGCAATAATGTTAGAATTAGAATCAGTAGTGTGTATTTATTAAGCATTTAATATAAATATTTTTTTGGAAACAACACAGTATGTTCTACTCATCTCGTTTGATCCTCTCAAAAATCTTATGAGGTAGATAGTATTGTTTTCATTATATCAATGAAAGTATTTCAAAGACTTAATTAACCATCCCCAAATTATAGAGTTGGTAAGTGGCAGAGCCAGTACTAGAGTGATTGACTGAAACATTAATTCATGAATTCATTATTGAGTCGAGATCATTACAGTGCTATGAGATGTTGGGGACTGAAAATAAAGAGATGAGTAAGACAAATGCTCTGAACTCAAAACATTTACTTTGGACAGAGGTGGTACATATGTATATAAGAAATTACAATAAAGAGGAAAAAAATACAGGATACACATCTTGCCATGCCATGTGCCAGGAAAGCACAGATAAAAGAGTGAGTGCTTAATTTCTCCTGTGGAAGTCGGAAAGTATTACAAAAGAAAATGGCGTTTTTCTGATCCATTTCACGATTTTTTCCCCAAATGTCTGCCTTCTTTGTTCATTCTGTGTAAAATACAGTCATCATTAGAAAAGAAAAAGGATCTAAAAACATTGCATTGTTCCAGTACTCAAGAAGCTTATATTCTAATTAAAGAACAAAATACCACCCTTGAAGCAGCAGAATTGCTGTGGAGTTTTCAAGGTTGTAATCATTGCCTAGGTCTCCAGCTAAACAAAAGGGAAAATAAACAGTGGACCACAGAGAAGCCGTGTCAGTCCTCTACCACTAGGGAATTTGCTACTACTAAAGGGGGAATTAAGCTGAGTGTATCAAGGGTAAAAGCAAATTGAAAGAGGTTCAATTCAACAAAACGTACCTGGAAATATACTGGTTTGTTTAAAGCATGGTAATGTTTTGGGTGGGCAGGAAGATGAGCAAGATAAAATCCCTGTAAAATTTCATTGATATTAGATCTATTGTTATCCAGACACAGAAGCACAGATACACAGAAATACTATCACTCAGAGATTGGAGACTTCCAGTGAAAAAGATATATATTAATAATTAATTTAGCAATAATTCATTTCCTTCATTTTATATATTAATTGTTAAAATGCAGGTAAGCAAAAGGAGAAAAAAATTACATGCATAGTTTTCCACTATTGGACACATAGAAACATACACACTGTCCTGGGATTATATTATATATCATTTAACGCAAATATTTTCATGTTATAGGCCATTAATATCATCTAAATTTTTTATTTTTAATGGCCACCCATTATTCAATATATCTGTGTACCACACATTGCTTAATCAATCAGTTCTTTTAAAGTACTTCCAATTTTTCACTGTTGTAAATATAAGTATTATGGTAGCTAAATCTTTCATACTTTCATAACTGTTTCCTTATGATAGATTTCTGGAAATACAACTATTAGATCAATGAGCAATAAATATTTTAACACTTTTGATATGTGTGATCAATTCTCTTAAAAAATGTACTGATTTACATCCCATTTGTATTATGAAATCTTATTTTCTCCAAATTCCAAGCTCCCTTAAATGTCACTTCCAGTTTGAAAGGCCAAATGATGTATATGTTTTGGAATGTTTTACCTTTATATTTACTCTTTTATTAATTTTTGGTGCCCCTCTTTTGTCCAGGTATTTACGGTAGCTTTTTATTGATTTGTAAGAAATATTTACATAGTAGTTCTGTTGACTCATTGCCCTAAAATATGCTACAATTATGATAGGGCTTTTTACTTATCATATTTATACAGTGGAATCCAACAATCTTTTCCTTTATACTTTCCATATAGGTGGTGTCATATATAAAATTTTTCCATTCCAAATTATATAATTAACATTAGTATTTGTTCTAGTGCTTTTTATTTTGATCTTTAGTTCATCTAGAATTTTGATATGGTATATACAGGAACCTAATTTTATTTTTTCCTAATGCTTAACAAATTTCCCAGTGTTACAAAATTCTTCCTCCACTGACTGGGCATATAATATTTATTGTATCTTCAATTACTAAATGTATTTTTATCTGTTTCTGGTCTTTCTCACCTTACTATTGATCTCTTTCTACTTTATTGCTCTATTTATTAAGCCTTCATTTTTGTATATGCAATAATGTTATTTCTCAGATATTTCACAACTTGTCTTATATATATCCTCCAAAAATATTTTGAACAATTTGTCAGATATGAAAAAAACTTTCTGATGTTTTCTTTATGGTTTTATTAAATTAATAGGTTAATTTGGCAAAATTGACATTTCACCATATTTAGCTTTTTTACATAAATATATAGTTTCTCTTGCCACTCTTGTTTTTCTCTCTATTTTGGGGGAAATTAAAAGCTATTGGTTCCAAAGACACTTGTATTAGAGAAATTCTAGAATGCTATTATGCAGGACTGCAAAAACTGCTATAGTACCTCTGAATGAATTACACAAAAGGCTAATTCAATCTTGGAAATGTTTAAACATTTTCTTGGAAGAGAAAAAATTGGCTGTTAGGATAGTGCCAAGTTAAATACTATCTAGAGAGAGTAAATGTATGGTAACCAAATGATTCTTACCACTTGTAATTTTTATCAATCACCTCTTTTTTCTAAATAAATACAATTCAATTAAAACTATGCTGTAAAATTTTCTTATTAACTCATAAAACCAATTAGAAAAAAAGTGCTAGAAATAAAAGTAACATTTAACATGCAGAAAGACAAAATACCTCAAAACATCAAAATGAAGTTAGATGTCTAAATTAAATGTATTCATGGATGAAGTATAAATCTCTGGTCACCATCAGAAGCCAGAACTAGTGTCAAGAATGTCAAACAACTTAGGTGTTCCTCGGATGTTATAGAATATCAGGTCAAAAATGAGTATTTAGAGTAGTATACAGGTGTAACAAAATGGTTTGGGAGGCCTGGAATGAGGAACAGGCTAGAAATGTGATTACATAGAGAAATGTTTCTAGATCCATCCCAAGGAACAATATAAGGACACATTCCTACTGCTGGTATTGGGCAACTTTTCTTATTGGTCCATGCTATACAGAGAAAAATCATGAAGGTTAAAATAATAGAATTTTATGATTTTTTCTGTATAAATTTCTAGTGGCAATAATTATTTTATTTTTTGATGGTAACATATCAAGACATGACTAGGGACTTTTGAGTTGTTTCTCTTTAACACGGTGGATTTTTTTGAGCCATATCAAACTCACAATGCACACCATATTGTCAAAGAATTAATTGACAATGTGAAAAAAGGAATAAAAAGTTATATCCAAGGCATACAAAGAAGCAGGAAATTATGACCCCCACAAACACAAAGAAAATCAGGCAATAGCAACCGACTTTGAGAGGGTCTAGATGTTGAACTTTGCAGACTTCAGAGAAAATATAGACCCACCTTCTAAGAAATACTAAATTATTTGGCTGAAGAAAGTGTTGAGCCTATAGCTCATAGAAATAACAATAACTTCAAAAAATCTACAGGTTGGAGTATGAAAATGACAATACATGGTAACTTAAATCCACAGAGACAAATGAAGAGAAATGAAGAAAAACAGAAATGGATAATCTGTGATAATTTTGGCTTGAAGTACTTTCTTTAATAGTTTTCTTTAGTGTATCTTGTAGTGTAATTTAATAATATATTCTCTCAGCTTTTGTTTGAAAGTGTCTTTTGTTTTTGAATGAGACTTTTGCTAGGTATAGAAATCTGTTTTGACAGGTATTCTTTCTTTTCTCACATCACTTTAAAGATGGCACTTCATTAGCATGTGGCTTGTATTATATTGTTTCTGATGAGATGCCAACCATCTTTTTTATTGTTCTATGTATAAAGTGTCTTTCTTCGAAGCTACTTTTTATTTTTTTCTTTAAATTTGGTCTTCAGTAATTTGACTATGATGAAATATAGTTTTAGTTGTACTTATTTCACATGAGTTCACTGAGCATTTTAAATATGTTGTTCAATTTTTTAAAATTATTCTCTTCCTCTTTCAAAACTCTGGTTACACAAATGCTATATTGTCTACCTGTCCTATATAAGCTGTTCAGATTTTTTAAATTTCTTTCTGTATGTATTTCAATTTGGGTAATTTCTATTGACCTATTTCAAGTTCAATGACCTTCATTGTTCAGTTTGAAATTAAGCCTCATATACAATAAATTCTTAATAAGATTAAAAAAATAATTCCATTCTAGAATGTTAACTTTATCTTTAGAGGTTCCATTTCTCTAAAGAAATTGAGAAATGGATTTTTTTCCCTATTCTATTTATTTTTTCTTCTATTTTTTAAAACATATTTGTACTGGTAATTTTAAAGTCTATAATCTGCTAACTCCAATATCTGATTCATTTGTGAGACTGCTTCTATATATTTTTCTCTTCCTTTCATGTCCCCATCATTTTTGACATTACACAAGATTGCATATTTAAATGAATTCAGAAATTTGGAGTAAAAATAATTTTCATCGGAAAGGGCACATTCCTTTCTCTGCAGGCATCCAGGGTGAGGAGTTGATTATTTTGATCCACATAGGAATATAGATGGGTTATGTCTGGGTTGCAGTTTGAGTTTCAGTTTTCCTCCAATTTCTAAATATCTTAAGAGTAAGATCTATCTTGGGGAACCACAGGCACCATCTAGGGGGAAATTTGGGATTGAAACACTACAATATATGGAAATTCTCCTCCTATTTCCAACCCAATCCATACCATCCTATGCTGCCATACTCAGCAAAATTCTCTTGGGGAAGAACTGCCTGGCCAGTAGAATCAGCACGGAGTTTGGGATACAAGAAAGTCCAATACATCATTCCAGCCCATACAACATTTACAAAATCTGCTGAATTTCTTGCTATCACAGCAAAATTTTATCCATGGCTGACCCATTTCTTGCCCAGTTATTCCCAGATATGGCTAATTCTCACAGAGACGAAAGTGACACTGCTGTTTGCTTTAAAAAAAAAAAGCCTCTTTCTTCTCTAGAAAGCAAATAGTTATTGTAGACTCCTTTTTCTACAGTACTCCCTGAAGTCTTAAATGTATATACATATACCTGCATACATACATATGTGTTTTATCCTTTTAAAATTTGTTTTAGTTGTTATGGTAGGAATTATGATCACTTACTTCCTACATAGATGTGGAACAACCTAGTACCTTATTAACATTCATTGAATGTCTTAAAAAGTAATTGATACACTCTTGTTGTTTTTATTTATTGCAGATTATGGTAGCCTCTACAACAACCAGTAGAGTGTCTTAGCGAAAATAACAGCTATTGTTTATGGAGCTCTCATCACTAGGCAGGTAGTGTTCTAAGTATCTTACACATATTAGCTAATATAATCCCCACAGCAATCCTATGAGTTAGGTACTATTATTAACTATTATACACATGGGAAAACTGAATAATGGAGAGTTTAGGTGACTTCTCAAGGCCATGTACCTTTTAAACATTGGAGTCGGGATTCAATTCCAAATAGTCTTCCTGAGAGCCCAAACTCTTGGTCATTACACTATACTGTGGTATTGAGTGAACATTTAACACTGTTTTTTTTCCTTAAAAGGGTTGTCTTTCACTTCTCTCTATACTTCACACTCCAACAATAATGTGCTTTATGTAACCCACTAGTTATATCATTCTGTTTCATATTTACTCTCTTTCCATATACTCTTTAGTCTGTGAGGAATTATTTCTATTCCTTGTTTCTAAAACAAACACTTATCTTTCCTTTAGAATTCAGTTCAGCTACCACCTCCTTGAGATACTTTTATCCCTCAGTTAGAATGAATTATTCCCTTATCTATTCTCTCTTTGAACCCTGTACATAAACCTACATTAGTATTTAACCTATTGCATGTAATGTATTTACACATGTGCGTCTCACCCATTAGTCTATTCAATCCTTAAGAGTAGGAACTGTGGTATCCATATCTTTCTATACACATTTTACATGTAACAGTCACTGAATGTTTATCAAATTAATATCAACCCCCATCTCTTTCTAGCATTTATTCTCAATAGGAATTACAAAGGTTAGAAGTCTCAGTGGTGCACTCCACTTATCTTGCCACAAAAGTTAAAACTTAATAGGTTTCAAAATAAATGTTGTCATACATTTTGGAAGATCACATTGGCTCAAATTAAAATAGCAAGAAATGTGCTTATTTAAAACTGTAAAATATTCAGTTTAATTTTTATCTGTTTTTAATAGTTAAAAGCAAAATTCAAGTCTCCTATTTCAAATTAAACTACTATTCACTCTTAACTAATAATACCTTTATGTGCCTGACACTTCAGGTGGAATGATTAAATTATGCACCTGTAGAAAGATTTCAGACAGCAATGACAGGTATTACAAACCTACTATGTTCCTGGGAACTTAAAAAAAAGTACTGTATTTAAAACTTAAGAAATTGATTTCAATTCATTGTTTCTCTTGTATATGACATTCTTCTTTTCCTTTTGATTTGCATATGGTATATAAAATTTTGTTTCTTTGACTATGCTTTGCTTTTTATTGGATTTATACATACAACATTATACAGTTCAGTTTTGTTAGAAAGTCACTTTAACCAAAGAATATAAATAAGGAACCAATTCTCTTGACCAAATGGAAGAGACTTTGAAAGGATATTTTCTTTAACAAATCGAGTCAACAGTGGGCTGTTGATTAAGTCAAGGCACAATAGTCTTTAAAGACACTTTTTTATTCTTTGTGTATGAAATGTCTTGCTACATTCAATGGGTTTAATACATTTTACTTCATTGATATGTAAAGCCAAAGTCTCTAAGCAGAAATTTGGGGTAAGCAACCCCAAATAATTTCTTATTTATCTAACTTATCATAAAATTGTTTATGCTTTTAACCCTCTTGGAATCTTTTAGTGACCTACTGTGGAATGTATATAGCATCCAGTTATACAAGCTGCTGAGTGCTGGTCCTAAAAAGGAAGAAAAAAGGATTGGGTTTGAACCCCTTGGGGTCTATAATTTGTGGCTAAGTGACTGACTCCCATGTCATTCTTTGAAATTGCTTTCTACTCTCTATTTACTTCTAATCTAGATTTTTTGTTTTTCTTAGAAGTATAACAAGGAAGAATGTAGCAAAAAATCATGTGAGTATTATCTTTCTAAAACTGCTAGGTGTGCCTTTTTTATGGATCAGAAAAGAGATCTGGAAAACTTATCTGACAAGCATTTCCTTGAATGAATGTGTTCAGGATGGGAGGGAATATTTCGAGTGTGGAAATTATGTCACACCTATTCACAAAAGAGATTGTAGTATTTTATGTTAAGACAATTTATTTCATCTCCTGAAAGGAATTGTGGCCTGGGTGAGACTAAGTCTTGTGATTTGGATTTTAATGTAACAGGAAGAGATGCGTCTGCTGTGGTATTTCCCATGCCAGGCATCCTGCTCTCCTCCCAGGGGCAGCAGCAACAGCCATTCTAATGGTTGGTCTTTGAGTTTGGACCTGAAAATCATCCTCCCTCCCAAATATGTCTAAAGCCAGGGTATCTTAATTGATTCTCCTCCCTACTTTGGGCTTTTATAGGTAGAATATGGGCCTAAGTAATTTTGTTTTCTCTTTGCAACCAGTCATAACTAACTATACTCCATTGTAAGCTTTGGTTCTCACTGAGTGCATAATAAAAAAAAAAAATAGGCAGAGTCCAATTTCTCTCTGCTCCCAACTTTAACCTCTTCATAAATGTCTGAAAATTATATATAAAGGAGAAAAGAGAATAAAATTATATGCGTATATGAGAGTATATTAATATGCATGTGTCCCCTATATATATATTCATTACTGTCTTGCCAATGGGTTTCAGCCCCAGGCAAGTTTGTTATGGATTCAGTGTGACCAAAGAAAATGACAGCAAAATGTTCTTTGGGGTGAAAGGGTTTATTACCCTGCTTGTTCTCCCGCAGCAGGTCGAGCACTAGCGTCTCTGCCTCTGCCCAGAGCGCTGGACAGAGCTCTCTATGTAGCACAATATTAGCTTATTGCCTAAAGGTGTGGAAGCAGCAGCCCAGCAACAGGCCAGTTACATCATCAGGTGGTTTAAGTTCATTATCAGTGAGGATCCTGGCCATAGGAACCCCAACTTCCTCACAATTACATATTACATTTATTCATTCATTTAATAAAAAAGTCACTATTCATTATTATTTAGTGATTATATTTTAGCTTAAAATTTTATTTAAAAAGCTATATGAACATGGGCAGGCCAATTAGCCTCCATAAGACTTAATTTTTCATATGAAATAGGTGAAGGTGATAAAGAGATAAAAACTTCCCATTATAAAATAAGTAAGTCACAGGGATGCAAGTACAGCATAGGGATTATAGTGATAATGTTGTAATATCATTGTATAGTGACAGGTGGTAACTACTCTTATTGCAGTGAGCATTTTGTGATGTATGTAATTGTTGAATCACTATGCTGTACCTGAAACCAGTAAAATATTGTTATGTCAACTATACTTCAATTAATAAAAGAAAATCTAAAAAAAGAAAAAAATTGGAGACTAATACCTGTCTTGTAGGATTTCAATAAGGAGCAACTGATATAACTTACAAAATAGGGTAATTTCTGGCTGTGGGGAAAATGGAAGTTCCTATGGCCAGGATCCTCACCTGACCCTAAACTATTTGGTGGTATAACTGGTCTACTGCTAGGCTACTGCTTCCACACTCACAGGCAATGAGCTATTATTGACTGAGTCACTATATAAAGAGCTCCGCCCAATGCTCCAGATGGAGGCCCAGATGGAGATGGATTACAGACATGCAGACTGCTGGGTGCAGATGTGATTCTAGTGCTCGACCTACTGCCAGGAGGATAAAGCCAGGTATAAACCCTTTTACCCCCAAAACATTCCATTGTCCTTTCTCAGTCTCACTGGATCCATATGAACTTGCCTGGGACTGAAACCCTCAGGCAAGACACTGGCATATGATAGGAATCCCAAAAGTGGTAGTTATGATGTTTACCCAGCTTTTCTTACTACTTTCTGGTCACTAGAGTAGGTGCTCAGAGATACAGAATTAAAGAAAACAGCCTCTTTTCTCAAACATCTCAAGGTCTGCTAAGGAAGACTTAAAAGAGCATCAAAACCCCAAATATAGCATAATAAGTGCTATTAAAAATATTAAACAGTTATGTGCACTTTCAGATAAAGTGGAGGAAAGTCAGAACCTGGTGGGCAGGGATTGGCATTATAATTTGTACCTTTACAAAATTGACTTAATTGAAATGAATTATTAGCCAGTAATTAGGGAGGGATTTTGCCCTGGTTATTAATTATTTTTAATTTGTAGACTTTTTTACTTATTTTGTTTTATTTAGAGTTTGTATATTTTTGTAAAGCTAAGCACAGGAAGCTGTTCTGCCTTTAAACTTGAATATCAAAAAAAGTAGAGGACACCACTGAACTCAAGTGTTGTCTTGGTCCTGGACTTAGAAGAAAAGCTTGTGTCAAAAAGTGTCTTTTAAAATATAGTACCTTGTGTTGGGACAAAGGCATTGGTGAGTACTTTTTATAGAGTGAATGTCAACCAGTTTTGTCAATTAATTTCAGGTGTTTAGAAATCATCACTATTTTCCTATCATTCCTATAATGAAGCAATTTTCCTAATTTTAAAGCTTTATATAATAGTTGAATATTGAATGAGAAGCTGTAAGACACAGTGGAGCAATTTTCAGAGAACTCAACCTCTGAAGTGTTGAAGTGAATGTGATCTGGACCACAATAAAATGTAAGAACCTTAAAGGTTGTTGAGAGTCTGAGTAAGCAGCTGAAATTAGTAAAAGGATACAACACACTCATTTACTTTCTCTATCACTCTGAAGATTCTGACAAAGTTTAAAATGTGTATGTTTCTCAGGATATCACTCTTTTATGTTTTTTGAGAGAAAATTAGAAGTTAGGATAGTATGAGCCTTTAGCTGATACAGAGGGAAGGGAAATCTGGTATTTTTCTTTTTCATCATTAAATACAAATGAGAGTAACCAGGCATGGATAGGAAATGAAGTACTTAGATATAAAATGACAAGGAATCAATGAATCTGAGCATGGATAAGAAATAGGAACACTTAGGAATCAAAAATTGAGAAGAGGCAGAAGAAAGCAAAATTGGCTATATGAAATAAAGAAAAATTGACACCAATACAGTCTTTCTAAAGAAACAAAATCTTTGTGGAAATAGTCTTATTATAGCTCTCTTCATTTTCTTTCTGAGTTTCTAGGTAGAAAAAAACCTCATTGTTTTGCTCCTTATTTGCTTGCTACTTTTTACAACAAAGGACACTAGGGTAAAGTAAGATAAAAGTCACCCAAGGTGGGACATTCATGAAGGGCTGAGGCAAGACTTGGACCCAGATGTACCTGAGTCCATCACACCACCTGTCCTCTCTGAGTTTTGGGGGTTATTTTATTTTTTTAACAACTTTTGGGAAAAGTAACAAGTGCACAGATTTAGGATGTTTTCTGTCTCAAATCTTTGTATTCTGTTTTGCACTAAATATTTGTCTCACTTTGCTGGTTTCTTCCAACATTGGATTTCACTAAGATTCAATTTTAGGATGTTGGATTTTTGGTAAGATTCCTTTAAATGGTGTCCATATTTGGCCAGTCTTGCAATTTTCAACAGTACACGGAAGAACGAAAAAGGGGCTTAAGAAAAAAAATTAGCTTCTTTAACTACTAAATGAAACTGAAATTTGGGTTCTCTAACTTCTAAGATTTGGAGCAGTATTGACAATCTAAATGTTATCAATTAGCTAAATAACACTCCTCATAAAGGACTTTCTCTTCCTGTGATAATGTTTCTTAAGTTTCCTAGAGTGGCCCTTTCCTTCTAAGTGTTTTCAGCTTAACAGATAACTCTTTTCTGAAGTGCATTAATTTGGTTCCACTACCACTAATACATATTAATTTGTATATATGAGGAAAGCAGTCAGATATGGCAGAATTCATTTCTGAACCTGTTTAAAAAGACAAACAAATCTGAGTTTCATTTTTAAAACTATGTAAAGCTTATTCTTTTTCATTGTACATGTACAGTGAGTGCCTTACCTCATTTTTCTCTAATGAACATACAAAGAAAATTAAGGGTCCATTTTCTTTATATTATTACTCAGATTTTTCAAGGTAGTACTGAGCCCTACAACTCCTCCTGGTGTGGAAAGACAGGTGGGTAGCCAGAATTATGATTTGTGCAATTTTTATGAAAAATGTTCTCTTTATCTACCGTGTAGTGTTACTATTATTATCATTGGTGGGCCTTAGGCATGGGCCACACACATCATCTACTCAAAATAATTCTACAGCCTGTAGGGGTGTCATTATGGTATTAGTTTCATGACAACTGCTTGTGAATCTTAATTAAAATTCAAGTGGTCTGAGCCTTCAAGCCAGCAATGGGGCCTGTACACACTCTCAGAGCACAGCCTGTCCTTGGAAAGGCTCTGTCAGGATCAGAGCGGGGTATTTCAAAAACTAGACCCATTGCAAAGAATCACAAGCCCAGAGACTCTGAGACAGGATGAAACCACTGAAAAATATTTCAAGCAAATATGCAATATTTACTTCATCCCCCAGTAGGAATTAATCTACTGAGGGACCAGTGAGCTGAACGACCTCACTGACAGTCAAACCACCATTCACTTTGCTGACTGACCTAGGGGAGTGAACACTGACATGTCAGGGGCTTGTCTTAAGATTTCTAAAAATACAAAGGCAATAGTACAGGATATTCAGTAGATATATTATGAGGTCATAATATGTCTACTGAAATCAATCTATAATTTCATACATTTTTTAGATACTGAGATACAACCTATGTTTACGAAACAAAATCTCCATAAAAATCCAGGGAACAGCAAGTGTGAAATTCACAGATTCAATCTCTCAATTAAAAACCTATTGCTTTTAACAAGTATCTTTCTTCAAATTAAATACTCCTAAATAAAAAGATTATGAAGACTACATGGGTTAATATATAGGACTAGTTGTAAGCAAAAAAAATATTGTTGTAGAATCAAGATTAAATAAATGTTTAAAGGGATATATTTGGTGTTTAATGACCATATACTCCATGTATTACAACATAGTATATGTATTTATAGGAGAATGTGCATACCAAATGCAAAAATATTAACAGTTTACTGTGATCACATGAGAATGGAAACATTGATATTATTTCACTGGGGCTTTTGGGCTTCTATGGTTAGATAAAGCAAATGAGTAATTCTGTAATATTCTAATTTTATCATACTTTGTGTAAGAAAACACATAAAATGTCAATAAAGAGGATGTTAAATTAAATCTCTCTTCTTTATTTGAATTAAAAGGATGAATATGAACTTATGAAATATTATATTTGTAAATAATTTATTATTTATATCTGTTTATATATTATTATCTCTTGCTACTACTAAAAATGTATAGAAATAATAACAAATTCAGGAGAATCTCTCATCCCTGGACTGTGATCAGGTAATATGATTTTCAACTAAGAGAATTCAAGATATCTTGGAGAAATGGACGATTCCATGTGTCCAGTAGGACATGTGAAAGATAAGTTTGGATCATGGATATCATCTTTTATACTAGAAAGAATGAGAGCTGTCAAAGACTACTAGTCATAGCAAAGGGACACAGGAGCTCACAGGGAGAGCCTTTTACTAACCAAACACAATATAACTCTATAATGATATTAATTACAATGAATTAAAATATATAAAATATACTTAAATAAATGAATTCAATAATATGTTAAAACTAATAATTTTTAGAAGATGATAAGATGATAAACTAGAAGATGATGAGAGACCATTATCTTTGAAATAGGTAAACAGAAGAAAAGGATCAAACATGAATTCTTCCAAATAATAGACAAAAAGAAATATTTCATTAAAGTGTTTTCAATTAATAGTTCAAGAAGAAATGATAGAATTAGAGTATCACCACTTTGCAGGCCTCCATGAATTAATAGATCTATACAGTGAGTATCAATGGATAATATCACAGAAAGCGAGACAAGCACCATTGCCTCCTCATGTAAGAATGCAATACTACTTAGAGGTTTGCCAAAGAGCCCAAACTGGAGTCCAAGCAACCCTCTGTATCCAGCTTCTAATTTCCAGGAAACACAGAGCAGAGGAACATGCTTAACTATACCATGAGCATGCCATCAGCAAGATTCAAACTGTGCCAAACTCAAGAAGTCAAATGGCCTGTCTTTCACCAGGAAATAATGAATTGGAGGAAAAAACTGTACATTAAATGAAACATAAAAATCATATAAAAAAATTAATGGACAAAACTAAAAAAGGTCAGTATTTCTAGGGAACTAATATTTTTAAAATTCTTTAGGTAATTCTAATATAAGTTGTAGTTGGCAACTCTGAGCTTAGAGACTAATAAACAAGTTGGAGTTGAGGCTAGTTGATGACACTTTGCTGTGAAAGTCCTTTGGCATTAGGAAACCTAAATGGAGAACACAGGGGGGAAAAAGGTGAAGTGTGTGCTGGAGCATTTTAGCATTAAAATGCAAGCAGATGCTGACAAGTCATCAGACTTTAATAGGAGAAGTGGGAGATTTAACAACTACCCCTGAGAAAGCTAAAGAGATAATTAAAATCCTGCCAGGCTAAACAGCCAGAGATATTTTGATGCCAAACAATTTTGAAGGTTCAAGATAAACTGTCTGAAAGGACTTAACTATAATGATTTCAGGATGATATTAAGTACTTTTAAAAGTAAAATTTTTGTGGAAATGTTACCAAATTGTTTTCAGTGTTTCTTTTCTTTCTAAAAGTGCTTTATTAGCTAGATGAGTAAGCAGAATGTTGTGGTATAACAGATGGATCTGAGTTCAAATCATAGTATTACTTTTTATTAACTTTGTAACTGCTCAACTCACCTCCTAAGTCTCAGTTACACAGTATATAAAATGGACATAATGAGCCATACCTTAGAGAATTATGAGGGATAAGTAATTCTCATGTGAAAGCATATACTCCTATCTGTTGTTTTTTAAATACATGTTTTTAATAATTAATTTTAGTGTGAACCATTTAAAACTTAAAAAATAATTTAAAAATCTAACAGATACATTGAAGTTTAACACTGTACATTAGAAAAGGTAGTGCAGGTAAATCAACAGTGTCTGCATCCCTTTCTTTTTCTTTTAATCAAGGTGTGACTCCAAGGTTGTTTATATTATCCTGATGCATTTTTAAACAGTTTTATGAATGTGAGATTCCCCTGCCATATGAACACCTATTTAAAGTATATAATTCAATGCCTTTAGTTTATTCACAGGAAGTGCAACCATCTTCACAATCTAATTTTAAAACATGTTTACTCCCACCCAATAGAAACCTGTATCCATTTGTGGTCACTCCCCACTACTCCCCAACATCAACAGCCCTAGGCAACCAATAACCTATTTTCTGCCTGCATAAATTTACCTCTTCTGGACGTTTTGTATCAAAAATAATTTTGTACATTTGAATCAAAAGATCACATTATGTGGTCTTTTGTGATTCACTACATTCATTTTGTATAATTTTTCAAATGTTCATCTATGTTGTAGTATACATCAGCACTTTGTTTTTTTTTATTGCCAAATAATATTGCACTATAGCGATATACCACATTTTATTTATCTATTTATCACTTAATGGACATTTGGGTCATTTCCTCTTTTTGGTTGTTCTGAACAATGCTGTTATGAACATAAGTGTGCTCTTTTTTCTGGCATATACATTTTATTTCTCTTGTGTATATTCCTGGGAATTGAAATGTGGCATTATACTATAACTCTGTGTTTACTGTTTTCCAAAGTGGCTGTGCCATTTTTCATTCCCACCAGCAATGTATGAGGGTTCCAGTTTCTCCACATCCTAGTGAATGTGAAGTAGTACTTCATGTGGTTTTAATCTGCATTTCCCTAAGGGCTAATGATGTTCAGCATCCTATTTGTTTGTCTGTTTTGGAGAACTGTCTATTCAAATCCATTGTCCATTTTAAAATTGGGTTGTCTTTATTGCTGAGTTATAAACATTCTTTTTATATTCTATTATTTATGAATATGAGTCATTATCAATATGTGATTTGCAAAAATTTCTCCCAATATGACTCCTATGCATTTTAAACCTTTATTACATATATATACATAATATTTAATATATATAAAATATTTTCTGAGTATCTCAGTATTTATGTACTTGACATTGTTATCACTATATAATCTAAAGCTTGGCTTCACTCAACACTATGTATATTGATGTATCTTCTAACTGACAATCTAGTCTAATTCCTTCTCCAGTTAATTCATTGAAAATGTTGACTAGTATTCTACTGCATGAATAAACCATCATTTAATCATATTTTCTTATTTCTGTGTACTGCCTTTCTGTCTATTATATTTAAGTAGAGATTAACTGTCCTGAACACATTGTTTGCTCTCTCATTCTTAACAACCATTAGAAGTTTGCTATTAAGTATTGTCAGGTAAAAACTCCTGCAAAAATAGAGGACTTTATAATACACAGACACTATTACTCCATACAAACAGTACCCTAAAAACTTATCTTTAGTAATCATAATTTATACAGGAACACCTCACCTCTGTGGACATAAGAGTATTTATTTTCATTCTGTAGGTTGGGGCAGAGTCATAGTAATTAACCTTAATGATCACGTAATGTATTTCTGAAGTTACAAAAGTAGGAAGAGGAAAGATGTTTGGAAATCAAAAAATGTTTGAGGATAATTTGTAAAGTAAAAACAAGTCACAAGTAGACAGTTAATGGTCAACTGCCAGAAAAAAAAATCATCTGTAAAGTGAACTTCAGGAAATAAAACTTGCCGAGGACATTGATGAGTGATGTCGGATACTGCAGGGCATCAAAGACCTTGACAGCTCTCTCTGCTGGACACTGATTTAAAATGGAGACATCCACCTCCATCAGGCATTCTGGGTGAGGCGGTCACCACGCACACTTCGAAGGGCAGCAGGCATTCTTCACGGAGAACTGTCTAATTCTGAAGTCAGATTTTGGCCTAGAGAAGTAGAGGAATAGAAGAACTTTGAGAAGAGACTTTTAGACTTTTTTTTGTTTTTATTACTATTATTTACTTTCTAAATTTCTTCCATCTGTACGAAGCTTTATCAGATTATTTATCAATAAGTAAATGTCTCTTTTCCATGGGTGAATTCATTCATTCCTTACTTAGCACGTAACCACAGCTCATAGGCTTACCCACATTTCAGGCTCTGCTTATTGGTTTACTCTGAGGCAATGATTTATATACTCTTGTCACCTTTTGGCTTTTAATTTTCTTTCATCACTCTTGACAGATCAGTCATTTTTTGTGTGGCTTCCCTCCTCAGACATATTCAATAATACCATTTCTTACATCTTACAGTATAGCAGTTATGAGATGGCCTCTTTAGCCAGATGATATGCTTCAAAATGACCTGGGCTTGGAGGAAAATGTATGGAGGTACAGCAGTTTATTAGGTTATCTTTCTGTTTTTAAAAAATAGACTTGAAATTTTCTTTATCAAAAAGTTTAGAATGAGTCAATTCTGTTATACCCTGTTTAACTAGAATAGATATTTAAGAATATCTTTGAGATAGATGGTAAATGTGGGATGTGAAGATGAAATCTTATGCCAAATGTTTAGAAATTCTTTATTTACCTAACTGTAATAGTTTAATAATGAACATTATAAGTAACCCTCAATACTCTTGGAGGTTGTAGGTAGGGTATTAAAAAAACCATATAATTTGTATGTATATGTCAGCATCTTCCTAATTCTATTTTATACTGAACATTCTAGGCATTGGAATCAAACCAAATTAACCATGATATTTTGGTTAATTCTATAGAATTGCATTATCCAAAATGATAGCAAGTAGCCATGTAAGGCTACTTAAATTATCATTAATTAAAAACAAATAACAATTAAAATTCAGTTTCTCAGCTCCATGAGCCATATTTCAAATGTCCAATAGACATATGTGGCCAGTAACTATAGTATATCCGTCATTGCAGAAAGTTCAATTGGAGGGCACTGCTATAGAATATTACAAATGTCTGTAGTCAACCTTTTCTCTGCCTCTGTATCAATCTGTCTTAATGGTTTTGGTAAAGATTGAAAGTTTCTCCTTTTAGAGTCATATGCTACCAGCCATCTGATGGTATTCGGATGTTATTTTTTATTTCCCACTGATGATTTCCTACTACTTCTTTGGGCAGACAAATCACAAAGACTAGTGATGACAGAAACACAAACAATATAGGATTAGGAGAATTAAAGTATGGGAAAAACAGCAATTGAGTGAAAACATGCAAAAGTGAGTTTGGAGGAAATAAGCAAAAAGCATACTATATCACTTTGTGAAGAGGAATTAGTGTTTATAAGGGACCTTAAAAATACTTGGGCAGGCATTTTTTTCCATTACAAAACTACTTTAATAGAATACATTACTTTACGTAGGGCCAAACCTTACTTCATTTACTGATTTCATTTAATACAAAAAGAAATCAAGACTATCTTTTGTTTATTTAACTCTGCCATATATACATAACTATGTTCACACACACACACACACATATATATTCTTTTATAAATTTTTTTACTTAATTTTTTGAAATTCATTTTATTCAGATAAAAAAATCATTCATTTCTCCCACTTTTCAGCCCATCTCTGAAACCACCTCTCTGATCTCCATGTCTATGAGCTTGCTGTAAATCTAAAATGTGTGTCTATTAGATTCTACATGAGAGGTCATATAGTATTTGTTCTCTGACTTATTTCACTTAGCATAATGCCCTTGAGTTCCTTTTATGTTATCACAAATGGTAAGATTTCATTGTTTTCTATGGCTAAACAATATTCCATTGTGTGTGTGTGTGTGTGTGTGTGTGTGTGTGTATACCAAATTTATCCATTCATTCATCTATGGACACTTAAGTTGTTTCCATATCTTGGCTATTGTAAAATAATGCTGCAGTGTACGTAAGGGTGCATATATGTTTTCAAACTGGTATTTTTGTTTTCCTCAGATAAATACCTAGAAGTGGAATTGCTGGATCATATGGTAGTTTCTATTTTTAACTTTTTGCGGAAACTCCATTCTGTTTTCCATAGTGGCTCTACCAATTTACATTCCCACCAACACTGTCCCAGGGCTCTCTTTTCTCCACATCCTTGCCAACATTTGTTATTTCTTGCCTTTTTGATAATAGCCGTTATAACAGGTATGAGGTAACATCGTGGTTTTGATTTGCATTTTCTTGACGATTAATGATGTGCAGCATCATTTCATGTACCTGTTGGTCATATGCATATCTTTGGAAAAATACCAATTCTGCCCACTTTTTTATATGAGTTTGTTTTTTTACTATTGAGTCTTATGTAAGTTCTTTATATACTTTGGATATTAGCCTCTTTTCAGGTATTTGATTAGCAAATACTTTATCCCATTCAGTAGGTTGTCTTTTTATTCTGATGATGGTTACCTTTCCTCTGCAGGGGCTTTTTAGTTTGATGTCATCCCACTTGTTTATTTTTGCTTTTGTTGCTTTTGCTTTTGGTGTCAGATTTAAAAAATCATCACCAAGACCTATGTCAAGGAGCTTATCTTCTATGTTTTCTTCTAGGAACTTTATGGTTTCTGGTCTTACATTCAAGTCTTTAATTCCTTTTGAGTTCCTTTTTGTGTAAAATATGAAATAGTGGTCCAATTTCATTCTTTTGTAGAAGACTGTCCAATTTTCCCAGCACAATTTATTGAAATGACTGTCTTCCCAATTGCATATTCTTTCCTTCTTTGTCATAATGCATGTACTCTTTTATTCTCAATTTTATCTCCAGAAATAGTCATTACTATAAGCTGCTTTTAATATCAAAAGAGAAGAATAGCTTCCTAGTTACTGACTTTGTTCACATATGTATATTTACTTCACACAAATATTTTCTTTACACTAAGCTGTTTGTAAAATAAAATACTTAATATTTGTATCTTTGGAAATTGGTATTTTCACCAAATAAGAATGTTTTTAATACCTAAAATATCCACTTAAAAGCTAATATTAGAAATTATTTATTTTTTTCATAGATACTTATCTAAAATTTTGTGATCATTCTTTGCCTTATTGAAAAGACTCTAAGAGTAACACTTAATGCTTTGTTAACTGGCTTGATTCGTAATTACGTCCATCAGCTTTTGTACTAACTCTAATACATTAATGTTCCAAGAGCTGTTTGGTTTAGATTTGCTTCTAAAGTAAATGAACAGGTAAATTGTGATTCTGGTGCCCATTGTGCTTTCTTTCTTTTGTCTTTTTCATTGTAAAGTGTCGTTTCACAATAGGTCAACTACTAACACTTATGTTTCTAATTGTGTGTTCACCATCATTTGGTAAGAAATCAAGGTTTCCAAGGAAACCAGGTGGACAACCTTGTTAAATGAATACACTTAACTCCACATGAATTGCCGAGTCATTTGAATGTTACTTGGGTGGCGTGCCTCTCTTGCAAAGCTCGGGTACTTTATGACGACTATCTTCTTCATTCTTCCAAAGGCTTTCCTACTTATTTTCTGCAAAGTTATAATCTGAATCTGGATATAATTTAGATTGTGGAAATGAGTTGCTGCCATACTTTAAAAAATTATATATATATTTTTGTTATGTTGATTCCAAACTGGGAAGCTATAGAAGTGAAAGTAAAGGTGGAAATAGTACAAAAACAAAACCTAAGAATGAAGAGTTTTATTGAGGCTATTCTTGATAGAAATCGAGGACGATCTCATAAGAGCAAGAAAAAGAGTAGTCCTAAGTACTTGATTTCTTATACATTTCCTCATGTTTAGAACATTATGCACACTATTTTATACATCAACTAAATGATTCTTATTTTGCTCCAGCAAATGTTTAGCTGAATGCTATGTGGATAGTAAAATTATTTCAAAATTTCATCTACTTGCCTAGTAAGGAAAAGGGTAAATTTAAGCTCTGGTAATTTTAACCCTACTTTGTAGGATTCAAAAAGGTTGTGATTATTAGTAAGTGTTAAACTGCATTTTTAAATTAAACTACTTTGTATATATTTTTTTTTGAGAGGGCATCTCTCATATTTATTGATCAAATGGTTGTTAACAACAATAAAATTCTGTATAGGGGGGTCAATTCTCAAGCACAATCATTAATCCATCTCAAGCCTAATTCTCATCAGTCTCCAATCTTCTGAAGCATAACGAACAAGTTCTTACATGGTGAACAGTGCAAGGGCATTCATCACAGAAACTTTCGGTTTTGATCACGCATTATGAACTATAAACAATCAGGTCAAATATGAATATTTGTTTGATTTTTATACTTGATTTATATGTGGATCCCACATTTCTCCCTTTATTATTATTATTATCTTTATTTTTAATAAAATGCTGAAGTGGTAGGTAGATGCAAGATAAAGGTAGAAAACATAGTTTAGTGTTGTAAGAGAGCAATTGTAGATGATCCTGTGTGTGCCTGTAGACTATGTGCTAATCCGAGCTAGACAAGGGCAATAAAACTTCCACAGATGCAGAAGCTTTCTCTCAAAACGCGGGGAGGGGGGGGGGTTGGGTGAGGTTCTAAGCTTCACCACTGTTGTTCCCCGATTTCTCACCTGATGGCCCCCCTGCGACTGTGCCTGTCTTAGGTTGTTCCTTGTATATTTTTTAAGGAAAGGAAAATAAACACTGCTTTTCCTGACTGCTTTATAATATGAGAGCCACAACTAAGAGGAAATTGAAACAGAATTATGAAATCTTCTAGGGAAGATATCCCTTTGAGAGAAAATCATTTTTCTTTCCTTTAAAAAAAGGAAGATGGGCTTGAATTCTCAGCAAGGAGTCACTGTCTCAATTAAAAATGTTTCCGAAAGGGACTTAAAAGCTGCTAGTTCATTTCATTTAAGCTTTGATCATTAGAAGCATATAATAACAGAAATTAAAGTGATGGAAAATTAGTTTGAATTCTGTTTAGCAATACTGAAGTATAAAAGAAAAACTGTTTCTCAAATACAGCACTATATTTTTTACCTTACTTGTAATATTTGTATCTCTCCTTATCACCTGTGTAATCAGAGTTAAAGATCCAAACTTGTCTTTGCACCAGTATACACAATTGATTAGATGATGCTTTACACATACAGTGAGAAGAAGATTGTCTTCAAGAAACTCCTGGGAGTGAAAATGTCTGTGGATGTTTCCAGGAGGGGCTGGTATTTGCCTGTGTGAGGAGAGTAAGATAGCTCTCTTTCATTTATCTACTACAACTCTGTTTGAAATGGATCAGGACACCCAGATGGAAATACACAGAGCTCTTCAGGAATTGTTCATGAATGTACACTCTTTCACAGAAGCACCCATATGCTCACATTTGCAGTTCACCTTAATATTAAAACATAATCATCAGCACACTAAAAATATAAAATTTTACCCAGATATATACTAATAGCAATGCTATGATAAATGTTCAGGGTCCAGCATTTTGTGGCTTGGAAGTGCAAGCCCTCTCGCTGCTTCTGCATCCTGTCATCCAGGGTTGCGATGAACAGTAGTGCCATTTGTCCCCTGCAGGAACTTAGGGGGTGACTTTTATACTGTTGTTCATCTGAATGGTATCTCCCAAGGTAGTTGAATGCCAAACTGCCCAACCAAACTTGGCAGCCATATGGAATATGAGAGTAAAAATGACCTCTATTTAAAAAAATTATTGAACTCTACCAAATTATTTAAAAGTGTATTTCTATATTTAAAAAACGAAGTAATTCAAGTTTCAAGACCCAAGCAGGAAATGAAACCAAACCGAGTAACATAAGATTCTGGGTATTTTATAGTATTAGGCATGTAAAACTGGCCCATCTCATTATTAAGATTGCACATGTCAAAAGCTGAATATTTTTATAGTGAAGACAAGAAAATGTACTCTAGTAGAGGTATATGTTTCTGAAAAGTGACAAGGACAGCAAATGGCATATTGTGGAACACAGAGAGTGAAACAGTTACTTTATGGCTTATCTTCTGTTAAGGGAGGACAGGCACACACTGGCACCTAAGGGGGAGGGTACAAGTAGGAGGATTTAGGATAAGCAAAGGAAGTAAGAGTCCTCTTATTCATCTTCAAAACCAAAGTGAATTATGAGGGACAATATGTGATGATGAGAAAAATATTATCACTGGTTGCCTCTCCTATACACTCAAGTGTAAGTTTTGGTCCCTGAGAGATGTTCTTTGACACCTCAGTCACTAACAGTGAAATAAAATCAGTTCTTCATATTATCCTAGCTTCCTTTAAAAAGAATCAATGATTGTGTGTACTGCCTTTTCTTATTTTCATTTTTGAGTTGACATTTTTTCAGTCAAGGGGCCACAAGTGTTCTTTTGCTTATGGTCTCAAAACTGACTTACATAGAGAATAAAATAGTAGTGGCTCAAATATTATCTACTTGGCAATAAATTGCTACCATCACCACAGATAAAAAGATACATTCAAGAAAAAATATTTTGCCTATATCCCTACTTTTAAAATGGCCCCATCATCAGATTCTGATAGAGGAACTATTTCCTTTCTCAAAAAGAGAGCATACATATTTTTTACTAAGTAAATATAAAATGTGTTTAGTTGTTTGGCCTTATCACATTTAGTATTTACACTTTACACTTATTTGATACCTGGGCTAATAGGACTTCAACTTCAGTCAAAAATGTGTTTTGGATTTATACTTAAGTTTCCTTTTAAAGTACCTAAATAATAGAGTAGAAAAGAATAATCATATATTTAATTAAGTGCCAAAATATGTTCATATGTATCATTGCTTCTCTTTGATGAACTGCATTAGTAATACGATCTTTTAAGTGTTTGGTTCTTTACAGTTTACAATAAGCTTTATAGAGTAATAGTGAAAAGATAGTGAGAATAATGTTCTCAATTCTCAGATCTGCTAAAGAAGGCCAAAAATGCTCCTAAACGCCAATTAATGGAAGGCTGGTTTGAATTCAATTGCGGATGTCAGAATTCCATTACTATTTTGTCCAGGAGTGAACAGTGGAGAGTTTTCTCTATCTCCCAGATTCAGATCATGTATTATTAGATTCTATAAATTGCCATGAAGAAATGGTGACAGTAATACCAAAACCAAAACTAAAGTATGTATCTTGTACGAGTGTCTTGTACCAAATATTTTTTCAACATATATGCTCTTCATTTCATCTTATCTTTTTTTTCTTTCTGGTATTTCTTCTGGACACACACACAAGCACACATAGACACGGATACCCTGTTAAAACAGTATGTTCTTACTGCATTTGGGGATGCAGTAAACTGGATTAAGTGACCTTCTTAAAAGAATGGGCATAATTTATTGGCTCTCTGGTCCAGGGGAATTCTGATGGTGTTGATAACTGAACATTTTCTTTCCAAACAAGGCATGATATGTTGAATGACACCAGAAAACCTACAAACACTTTTGAAATATATTCTAAGGGATGAGGATATACTTGTTCCAGGGGCTGAGAAGAAACCACATGCTAGTTGCTGAGGATTTCTGTGAACCTTACCATCTTGTGCTTGACTGACTCAATTCTGTAGCTGGGAGGAGTGGGCAGATATTTGAACTACCGTGTTTTTGGAGAGTCCCCAACATTAAATAGGCTCCATTGGCTTACCCTGTGAATAAGCTCATACATTCCAAAAGAAAAGAGGCAAAAAAAAAGGTATAAACATTTTTTCTTTATACTTGCTTATAATGGGGTTCATTGTTAGTAGGGGGAAGTTGTGCAGAACTTTTTTCTTTTGAAACACAATACAACAAATAGAAATTGATTGCACCTGGGAATGAACGTTCTTTGAATGGATTTCAAATGTGTTCTGCATGCACTCAAGCCTAATATGTTGGCTTTCCTTGTGCAGAAGAGTATTCTGCTATGCACTTTCTTGCCCAGTTGACCTTCTAATTCATTAATTCATCTCTCAATTTAATGATCAATCACAATTTATTGAAAACTCCCTGTGGACCAGGTTTGCCATACAGAGAGATGCCACCCAATGGTAGGAATTCTCTTGCATGATGTTAAGTTTCCTACCACTTGGAGATGCAATGAGAAACAGAAAAAGTTTTCAACATTGCATCCTTCCCTGAGTGCAACAGTGACAGAATGGTAAACGATCTACTTTGGTCCACATATGAGATTCACATTCAAAATAATTGCTTCATCCCAAATTCATGGAGAGATATGTTTCATGTGATTAAAATGTTCAGAAGTGTCACTTCTAGCCTTGCATTTTATTTGTCTGATCTATACTCTTTTCTGTGCAATAAGCTGATAAGTATTCTAGCCAGGTTTTTTATTAATTCCTTTTGCTTTTCTTTGGTAGCTTTTGACTGACACCTATTCACTTCAAGGGTGATTTTCCTGTTGGCAAGAGGCAGAAGAGACACACCAAGCATCACCTTCAGGAACAAGCAATTTAAGTACTATAATGAGATGGGTCTTTTCAGGGCCTATAATTGGTCACAAGGTATGGCAGCTTCATATCGGACATAGATGTACAACACAGAGCTTATTAATGAGGATAGAGAGTCATACTCAAGAAGGTTTCCTGTGACTATGAGACAGGAGAATATAACAGATAGTGTAGGTTGTTACTAAGTCCAATATCTCCAATTTGCATCATAAAACTCTTATGAAAGCCAATTCAAGCTAAACCAGGATGGGATATTTTCCCCTTTAGAATTCACTAGGGTAGCCAGCAATCCATCACTTTGGATCCCAGCCCTCACAGACAACAGCAATAATCATCTAAACTTGCAGATATGCTCAGTTTAATTGGGTTAGTTTAGTAACCTTCCTTGTATTAAAGCCAACTTACAAAGAGATGTAATATTTTCACAGTTACGAAGACATAGCAGCCATACTAAGATTGGATTGTGGATCAAGAAATCAGATTTACATCAAGTTAAGAACTCTTCATGGAAATATATGTGGAATAAATAATAAAGTAAAATGATTAACAAGGAGACCTACAAAGATATTGGCAAGGCATCTGAAAGCTGCCTTTCTGACAATACTGAAATCTGTTACTCAGCTTACTCTGGTGGTTTTTACTAATATTTTTTGGGGAAAATGTTAACTTCAAATAAAACCAAAAGGTTAAAAGTAGATATTGAAATAATACATGACTTTCATATTTAGAAGCTCTGTGAAACTTCAAGATGTTCAAATTATTTTGTAAATATTAATTCATTAAGCTTTCTACAATTGTCTAAGACCAGGAGCAGTGAGTTCTTTCTAACATCCTTAAGCACGTTAAAAGAGTAAATAAGTCCTCTACAGTCAAATGCAATTCCAAGGGAAGTCAAAAAGAGGACCCAGGTGTTGGGTTCCTGGTGCTTCTCAGTTAACTGAGAAGTGATATTTTTTTTCTTTTGTGAAGAGTAGAAAAGTAGTTTGAAAATTAGTACCTCAGCTTGACTGTACTGTGCAGACCTATTTTAATGAGGTTAGTGGCCAAGATGCCAGAGAATGAAGCCCTGTACAATCCTCTCACCATCTGCAGTGTATCAACAAATTTCCTTGATGAACTGTTTATAGTGTAATTTCAAAGAAAAACAGAACAGAATGAAAGGTAAAGGATTTTCTAGCTTAAAATGTCCCTTTCCTTATTATCAAGCATTTATTTGCTGAGAAAGCCCCTTCATTCCAGCATGCACTGCTTACAAGGGGTCTTTCTTTTTATAATCGTGGATCCTTTATTCTATTAGGTTGTAGGATTCTCCTGCAGATTGTTACTCTACGGTAATATTTCTAGGGAGTTCATGAATTCTCTAAGTAATTAGACTATTTCTTAAAGCCCAAATTTGGCCTCCTTTGATGTTAAGCTGGAAATCATAGCTCAGTAAAACTTTTAGAAGCATTTACAATTATAATTATATATCGATGAAAGTGTCCAGGACCACATTTTTAAACTTGCAGTGACTGCATGATTATTATTGTTAATGTATCACATAGGACAAGTTTGATAAACTAGAAGCATTTCCTTCTGAGTATCAGGACTAGGGAGAAAGAGTCCCAGGGGTCAGAGACTAGCTTCCTGATTGGTTACAGCTAATAGATTAGATTAATAAATTAATAAATTAGAATTATAGATTCTGTGAAGGATGGTATAGCCTGTCTTGTTTCATTCCTTCCTGGACTACCTTGTTTCATTCCTTCCAACCAGATTTTATTCTTAGCCTCGAGAGTGTATGTTCTGGTTCTAACCAAAGCATGAATCAAAAACTAGAATAAATCTGTCCCCTGCCTGGTTCAGCATTTACAAAGATAGGAAGTAAAAGGGAAAGAGGGATTCGTTTGATTCATTAAGATCATCCAGTATCTTAAGTGGCTCATTTGAAAGTAGTGCTACAGTATATCACAGGACATAGTAATTTCTAGTTTAGTGAATCTACCTGTGTATTGAATTTACGTTTCCTATGTCTATTTGTTTCTCACTGTTTCTTCTGGGTAGATGAATAAATAACTGAGTTTGAAAGGCTCAAGTTAAATCCTTAGGTCCCCCTTTAGTAGTCCACTCTCCCCGAAACAACTTTATATGCAACTAAAGACACAGCAGCAAAGTATGTTGGGTAGAGCATGGGCTTTAATATAAGTCCCATGGTCAAGCATGGGTAAGCCACATAGCTCAGCCCCTTCTTAGTATGAGTAGAGATAACCCTTTGCCTGTCTGAGTTTCATTTTTCTCATTTACAAGCAAAAGTAATAACATCCACTTTTTGGACTAGTTTAGTGTTCAGAAATAATGTTATGTAAAATGTCCATCTTGGGAACTAGTGTTTCACAGATGCACATGGCTGTTACCGCTATTATCATTTCTGCTGTTTTTCTTTGGAGGAGAAGGTCTGGGGAGAGGACGCTTGCCTGGGTGAGGACTTGTGTGAGATCATATGATGAATGTCTCTTTTTTTCCAAAAATCTCACCCTTGTGACAAACGGTGCCTGTTCTCCAAGTGATTCATTCACATCTTGCTGGGCCACCTGCTTCTAACCTTGCCACTCTTTCACTTTCACTAAGTGTTTAGACATAAAAATAAGATGACAGTTTGCCACTTGCAAGTGTGACTCAGCCCTCAGCACCGTTTGTGAAGTCACTACTTTCCCCTCATTTTACACAGTAGAACATTGGGAATATGGTTGGTGATATCGACTGTTTATTCTTTCTGATCCTGCAACTTAAAAAGAGAAATTATGTTTCAGTGTATCTTATCTTTTCTTTGCAAACATATTTTATTTACACAAGTAAAAGGAGAGTTAGAAAAGTATCTGTAAATTATTATTAATACTAAAATTCAAATATATTTCCTGACAAATAAATAAGCAAATATCTATTAATCCAGGACTATTGTAGATGTAGGTTTTATAATGGCTATAACAACACCTAAAAGTATTTCAGTAATGAAATTAACAGAAATAGGAGGAATTTGGATGTAAGGATATTTTAAATGATGTTTTTAAATAAGTCTATTATTAAGGGAAAGAAAGGACTAGAATGCTACCCAAGAATGCCCAAAATGATTGTTTTCAGTCAGATGAAACTCTTGTAAAATATGTCCTTTAACATGAATGAAGACATATTTTATCCTGTATTTTTTTCTGACAGGTGTTATTTTTCCAGGTCAAATGTTTGAATATCTTAGTTACTTTTGGAAAGTAACAGCTGCTAATACTTTCTGAAGTTTGAAACTCGTAACCACAGTCCATCAGGTGTTGAGTTGAACTGAAACTTCTTTCGTAATTGGTGATTTCTATCCTTCATGTCCCTCTAAGTGAGCCTTTTTGCAGATAGCCAAATATCACACTATCACTGGCTGAAAATAATTTGAAATTAGAGCAGTTAAAACCTACTTATCTATGAAGCTATCCTACTCACTCAACTTGCAAGAATAAGAGAAAACTTTTAAATCTTTATCAAACATTTAAATCTTAACTCTTGTCATTTTTTTCTTCTTTCAGGCAACTCATTTTCTCTGAATAATGCTCCAAGTTTTTATATCTGCACATATAAGAAATGTTTTAGCTCCTTGATCCTCTTATGTTGAATAACTTATTTTAGTAACTTCTTTTGTTTCCAGAAATCTGGAGAATGTTCCTTTTTATCTACGAGAAGATGAAAAAGAATTACAATAAATCGCTCACTTTTGCTTCTCAGTTTATTCCTTCTTCAAGTTAATGTTGTCTTCTCCCTGGGCTTTTTCTCTTATGAACAACAAGAAAGGTAGAAAATGCTGTTGGGTTCTCATTCTCTAAAACATTCTAAACATTGCTGACCATGAAAGAGGTGGCAGGTATTCTCCCAGAGAAAGAGAGTAGCTGACAGCTCTTTGGTGGCAATAGCAAGCAAATGTGTTGTCTTGATTTGTAAAGGGTTTTAATGTCATCAATAGTAATTCAGCAAAGAGAGAGTTGTAAAATGCAGCTCAAAATGTAGCAAATTGCATCATTGTTAGTGCTTTAGAATTTTAAAATATCTGCAGCAGATGGTAGAGTGCTAGGAGCAATGTCTTGCTTTAGTGTCTAGGAAAAGTTGATGTCATCATAAACCCTAGCATGATTGTGGCTTCTGTGGCCTGCTGAAAAAAGTTGTTATTTATTTTCCTTCAAATTGTAATTTGCTTTTAAAAATATTTAACAGAGTATCAAAAAATCAGGATTTCTCAGAGAAATGGTTCGCTTTTCAAAATGGTAAAAGAATAGTATGTAGTATCCTTAGAAATAGGGGAAATATTTTGAAACAATTTAAGAGGTTTTTTCTTTTTTTTCCTGGACAGAAAAGTTATCTTATATATTGTCCAGTCTGGTTTTAATGTCCTGAATAAGGAAGCTATTTCTACTTAAGAAAAACATTTCAGTAATGTATAAACTCATCCAATTTTAGTTACAGAAGCTTCTTTAAATATTAGCAGCTACTCTTATCCTATGATTTATAAGTAGTGGCACTGACCCATCAGGGTTTACTTGCTAACAGACACCTGGGATTAGTCTAGTGGGGATCTCTTTTCTCCTTCAACTTAGATTTTTGGTTTACATTTTTCTAGTGCACTAAACTATAAAAACTAATTGGTGACAAGTACAAAAACTTCCTAAAATGAAATTGGTAATTGTCTATGCAATAAGTCTAGCTATCAATCTCCTGGAACCTGAAAGAAACTGAGAGTCATGCAGATATCAAAATGAAGAAGAGGGTAAAATGACATTCTGTTTCTTTTAGAAGGAACAAATATGACAAGAAAAACTCACAACACTATAAAATAGGAAATATTTCACTGACAAATATTATACACAAATGGCTTTGGATTAAATATTATGGTGGCCACTAAGATAGGCAGCAGAGTCAATATATCTGGGTTGGAGTCTCAGCTCTGCCACTTTGTGCTGAGTAATTTAAGCACATTTCTTAATCTCTCTGTGCCACAGTTTTCTCATCTGCAAAATGGAGCTACCTATTCTAAAACACTGTTTTGAGGATTACATGGGCTAACAGTGCAAAAAGTTTAAATAATCTGGCAAACATAAAGTTTATAATCAATGATTAACTGCTCTTATTATTATATTTTAAACTTCATGCATTATAGAGTAAACTTCTATCAGGAAGACAGTTTGACAGTGGCTGAGGCGAGCAGGAATGAACAGATACTCATGGGAAAACCTAAGTAGTGGTGAAGAACTAAGAGAAAAACAGGTTATAAAGGAATTTACTAGGGAGGTACTCCAAAAATTATTTACTGCTTTATCTGGTATATGAAACTATCCCAAAGCAGCAAGAATGAACTGCTGCCTTTAGTTTTTCACTCAACCTGTGCTTCTGTTTCCTCTAACCATTTGTACATTAGTTGTATTCCCTTTGTCTGTATTCATGCTTTTTTATTTTTCCTTAAAATTAAGTATGCTGGGGAGACTATGACTCCAATTGAGGCTACTGAGAAAAGATGCACAGATAAGAATAAAGTAAAGACATCCACTCCACTGGTTTTTTCTATCTTGTGCTCAGCCTCCCTTAGTGATACTCAAGAGAGAAAAGACCCTCTTGTGCGAGATGAGAGAGGAACATTTTTAGTCTTCTCCAGAAAATCACCAAAGTCTAAGATAGAGTTGACTTCAGCTGCGTCTCCCAGTTCAGCCTGATTCCTGGTACCAAGGGTTCAGGTCAGCATTTTCACTAAATAGCTGAGAGCTGCCACCCCCACCCCACATCCCCCACCAATCTCTTTTTTCTGGAAGGCCACATACCCTGTGTGGTTCTTCTCAGAGAAAGCAAAGGGAGAAAGTAAACAAAGAAACAGCGAAAACAAAGACAACATGTTGCTAGGCATGCCAGGGGAATATTTCCAGAGATCTTTTATTCTGGGCCTCTGTCTTTTACTTGTTGCCTAGCCACCAGCCTGTAGAGATTCTTTTATTTTGATATTACATTTTGACCTTTATGTTACAGCCTCTTTAGTTATACAGAAACTTAGTTGTCAGAATCTAGCATTCCTTAGGCCCTACCCTGTGCTTGTTACTTTATGATCAAGGACAAAGGCATTTATGCTGCTGGCTGATATCTCTGCTGTGTGTACCTGTCACCACTGACATTCACCTTTCTAACTGTCAACACTTGAAAAGCAATATGTCAATATTGAGGGTCATCTTCTTTCACAGATTAAGTCTCCAAGGTATGTTGAAAAACACCAATCTTTCTCCACTGTCTTTGTCTATCAGTTCAGCATAGCTCTATAACAGCAAGGTACAAAAGAAATTTGTTAGAACATAACTTATCCTTACATAGGTTCATAAATGCTACAGATCAAATTAAAATTTAAAAAAAAGGGAAGTCACACAAATAAGAGACAGATACAATATAGTTCCCTTAACTGAGTATAATTTTCCCATCCAATACCATTGTATATATATATAATTTCCTATGCCAGTGAAAAATACCAAAGACAGAGCTTTTCCTAGTGATCTTGCACTCTTCGGTGATGCTTAGATAGTCCACTGTCCTAGGGAGTGCCTCTGATCCACTCCATTCCCACATATGAAAGAGTTGTGGTCCTTTTTGTCATCTTCCCTGTAGCACAAATGTAGTTGGGCACCTTGGGTTGTCAATTTCTACATTCTTCTTTGTTGATGCATAATAAATATCACTTGCTTATTTTCCTTTGGAACTAATAAATCACAAACATGCAGAATATCTAAAATATGATGGGTTCTTGGTATGTAAGTATTCTTTTCCAGTGTTGGAAGATCGGTAAGATAGCAAAATTTTTATAACACAAAAATATGGAATGTTTTGATCACTTGGAAAATTTGTCCCTGCCCAACATTCTGGGCACCTACTCTCTAATTATTATTTCTTTATTAACCACTTTCAACTGATTGTCAGAAATACAGTACAAATCAATGGCAGAATGACTGTGTTGTAACATGAACCTGAATATTGTATAAGATGCTAAATTTTGTTAAATCGTTGTGTCCTGAAATTATCTGACATTGACTTCCTCCTTCTAAACCAAGCTCTGATTCTTTTTTTCAGGAACCTACACAACCCTCATGTCCAAAAGGGATTCCTATTAGACTATTCTTATTAAATGCCAAGTGCCTGGCATACTAACTATTGCTAAACTGGGAAAAACTTTGACTGCAGCTATCTGTTCAACTAGGCTTTGAAAGGAATGGAGTTCTCTCTTTCAAGAGTTCTTATTCTTTCTAATGGAATTCAATAAATAATCCTCAAATAACCCTAGAAACCATCATACAACTATGAGGGACCAAGCTTTTGGATGAGGCCTAAGATATGGAAGGTACGCTGAGAGACAAAAAAAATTTTTTAAAAAAGAAAAAACATTAGTTCTTGATGGTCATTGAGCACCTGTCATATGGTACCTGGAGCACATCATCTATGTCCAGGTATGTGTGCTAATAAATTTCCTTGTGGTTCACAGTTTTGACTTGGGAATATCTGGCATTTCAAGCAAAAACCTGTAACTTCATTCATTGAAAGTTACAGGGAAGAATTATTGGAATCAGAAACAAAAACACTGACAAATTGGCATATAGAAGAATGAGACCAGTTACCAATTGCAAATGAGAAAATTTCCTAGGACAAGGATGTTTTATGTTCTGTAAAAGAGAATATTTGGATGTCAGAAAACCAAGAGAGACTTTAAGAAGACCAGATGAATCACTAGAGTATTGTTTTCAAGTATGTATCTCTTTCTGATCAGGCTGTGTCAGAGAAATGAAAAGGTGTCCCATCTGCCTTAAATAATTTTACTGGAAAAATTTGCCTCTTTCCAAAACAAAACACCTTGTTTATTCTAAAATTAGTACATATTGTCAGTGAATGTTATTAGTAACTGAATAGACAAAATTATTTTATAATATTTGTTTTCATCTTTCAATATAAATTTCCAAAATATTATTCCTTATTTGAAATGGATTGAATTTTAGTTGATTTTTTTCTGTAACAATGGTTATCATATGCAAAACACTTTTTGTGTATAATTTATCATGATTATTTCCAGTTTCAGATAGGAAAGAAATTATAAAGGGAATTAATATTTCTCTCTCAAAAGAAGTAACACAGTATTATGCCATAGATTAAATACGTACAATAAGCCAAATCACATATTTTACAATATCATTCTAAAGTCTTAGCAGATATAACATAGCATGGTTACAAAATGATTCAAATTATGGTTAAGAACCAGTGTTTTTAAAAAGACTTCCTTTTTTGAATACAGATTTTCTTCCAAACATTTTTTTCCCTTAACATTATAATCAATCATAAACATTTCTAAGTGACCAACATTTGGTAGGCACTAGAGATTCAAAGAAATATGAGTTATGAACCCTTCCCACAAAAAGATTTTTCTAGTTGTGTAAAAAACACTGGATATAATATTAAAGGAAGACAGCTAAGGGCCAAAGAAGAGCCAGAGAAAGCAAGTACTGTGGATCCTCTGTGGTTCCTGTGGACCAAGCTGGTACTTCCCAGGCATCAGAGAGATTGTAACCTGTCTGCATTCTTGAGCTTGTTGTCCAAAGTGTGACCGTGGATCAGAGGCAACGATATCACCCAGAGTATGTTAGAAATACAGACTCACAGGCCCTGCCGTCTATCTACTAAATCACAGTCTTCATCAACAAAATCCCCAGGTGATTCACATGCACAGTGAAGTTTGAGAAATACGTTAAAGGTATGAAGGAATGAAATATTTTAATCCTATTTTTCCATTTTTTTCCCCTGAATTGGTTATTTCTAAGGCTTTGATGCCAGCCTTACTTTATGCACAGGTTTCTTATTTACTTTGCAAAAAATATTTGAAGCAATATTAATGTTCCATGTGCAGGATGACTCTGCAGGATGGGCCCCCCACAACCGTTATATCAGAGTGGGAGGGCCTCTGCCCAGAACTCCCATTCCAAGGGGCCATCCGTGGATTTCCTCTTCATTATCGCCCATTTGACTGCAAGGATGCATGCGAAAGAAGAGGGATCACTAATGGGAGTCCTGGCTTCTAATCTTGGTTTTGGCACCAAATGGCAGTATGAGCTCAATCACATAATTATTCCAGGTAATATTTTCTTATCTATAAAGGATACTGAATATTCACTGTCTTCGTTCAGCTCTGAAACTTAGCAATTTGATTTCAAATTACCATACATTAGAAGATAAGAGCAATGAGACTAACACTACTTAGACTTCTGTGTAATTTTTCAAAGAAAAGTAAGTTGAAGAATTGGTATTGTGTGTGGAGTATGCATGAAAGCAGATTGTGGTTGGGTTAAAAACAAGAAAATACTGAGATTCCTCAGTACTATGTCGTTACTTACAAGAACATTTGCTTACTTTAAAATGTAAAACAGATTTTTTTACCTTCAACAGCCAACTTTGAAATATTGTACATATTCCTTATATAAGCTAAATATTGTTGGTATGACTCATAAAGAACACTAATTAACTCAACCTTGTCTTATATACTTATTTCCTTATTTCCCTTTATGACCCAGTTTCCTCAAACTTTCTTTTCTTATATTTAAAGTTGTGTTACTTTAAAGACTAGTTGCTTCCTATCAAATGTCTTGCCTTCAAAAATTCATAAAGTAAGTGATTATTGAGTGTCTCTTAGGGGCAGTACAATACTGATCCCCATGGGATAGTCAAAGAAATAAAACAAGTCCATGATGTTAATATTTTCAAGTAACTGAACTGTGTAATTAAGGTTACGAATTCAGACATTGTTTATTGAGGAAAGCCTTGACCACATATTAGGCACTGTACATGGTAGGTATGGCCCCATGCATGACCTCATTTAATCTTCATGACAGTGCTGTGAAGTAGATATTGTTATTTCTGTTCAACAGAGGAAATATCTGAGATTTGGAGAACTAAGTCATTTACTAAAGGCTACTCAGCAACTTTACAATGCCCAGTGCGTCATACTCATGCTGTAGTAGAAGAGCTTTTCTGACCTTGAAAAGTATATTGAAATAAGAAAATACTTGAGTACTCAAAAAAGAAGAGAAAAAAAAGAAAGAACAAGCTACTGTAGTTGTCCAGCAAATAGGTAATAAAAGCTTGAGCCATGGCTTTGAGTTACTGGGTGAATTGTGTGGCCCCTGAAAAGAAACATTGAAGTCCTAACTGCCAATACCTCAAAATATAACTTTATTAGAAACAGAGTTTTGCAGATGCAATTAATGAAAATAAGGTCGTACTGGAGTAGGGTGGGCCCCTAATGCAATTTAAGTAATGTCCTTATAAGAAGATGAGCATGTGAACAGAGACAGGGAGGGCACCATGCAACCTCAAAAGCAGAGACTGGAGTGATGCATCCACACCCAGAGAATGATAAAGATTGTCAGCAAACCACCAGAAGCAAGGAAGACTCAGGGAAGGATTCCTCCACAGGTTTCAGAGAGAGCATGTCCCTGCCAACACCTTGGTTTAGGGCTTCCAGCCTCCAGAACTGCGAGACAATAAATGTCTGGTATTTTAAGTCCTGTAGCTTGTGTTACTGTATTACAGCCACCCTAGGGAACTAATAACAACAATAGAACATGGAAATAAGAATAGCAAAGAAGGCATACAAACGACACTGAAAACAAACTAAACACAACAAAAACTGGAGAAAATGCAGGGAGTCAATAACTGTACAAAGGTGAGCCAAAAAAGATTCAGAAGTTTTAAACTTGGGAGACCCCAGAATATAGTGCTCCTTTAAAATCTGAGAGTTAAGAGATTTTTAGGCTTGAGTAAAGAATAGAAACAAAGTGGAGAGTCTGTGGATAACAACAGTAGGCGACAGATCTTAAGGAAAGTCAATAATTCATAAAACAATTAAGTTGTGCCCCCAAAATGATGGGAATATTTGTTAAATATATATATATATATATATATATATATATATATATATATATATATATATATATATAATCAGAATGATAGCTATAGCATATTGAATGCTTTTGTGTTTAAAGCACTTTATAGGTGCTGTTACTAATCCTCACAGCAGCACCATAACGTGTTAAAGATGAGGAACTCTCCACCAGAACTCTTACCTTCTACATAAGAACTGAAGCCAAGAATTAGATGCTTAGCGGCATTCCCTAGTCCCTCTTGCGGATAGGTATGATCTCATAAGATGTTGACTTGTTCTCACCAGGAGAATGTGAGCAGAATAGTGCATACAACATACAGGCTGAGCACTGAAGTAGCAGATACACTCCTTTGATGCATGTGAGCTCTAAGACTGTAGAGCACGCGTTAGCAGACGATTGCCCATTCACCAAGTCTTCCCTGTTGCCTGTTTTGAAAAGAGTTTTTTGTAACACAACCATGCTTATTCATTTACATATCATCTATAGCTGCTTTGTGTTACAACGGCAGAGTTGAGCTGCAACAGAGATATTATGGCTTGCAAAGCCTAAAATATTTACTAGCTGGCCATTTACAGAGAAAGTTGACCAAGCACTGCCCTAGCAAATAACAAAGTAAAATCTGGAAAGAGCCTGCATCCCCAGAGCACTGAGAAGAGAGTTGCCTCCAGTCTGAACACAAAGTTCCTGAACTATTAGATGAACCCAGAAAAAAAAAACCTATTATATTCAATATATTAAATTTCAGAGTTTATTTGTAACAACAGTTTATCCTCTTCTTACTAATACACCATTTACAGATCGAAAAACAAAATGAAGTCAGAGAAGTTATTTCTTCTAAATTCAGAGTGATAGATCACCTTTGGGTGGTGAGTTTGTAGGTGATTTTTATTTTCCTCTTTGCAGTCTCACATATTTTTTCAGTTTTATAGAGATACAATTCATATTCCAACCAGTTTTTCCTTTAAAGTACACAGTCAATAGTTTTTAGTATTTCCAGAGTTGTGCAACCATCACCATTATCTTATTTTAGAGCATTTCCAGCACTCCAAAACAAATCCTATCAGCAGTGACTATTCCCTACTCCTCCCATCAGCTGGGAACTAATTTTCAGTGCTATTCATAATGGAGCAATGATGAATTTACCTCTGCTGGCCATTTTATATAAATGGAATCATACAATATGGTCTTTTGTGACTGGCTTCCTTCACTTAGCATAACGATTTCAAGGTTCATCCACAGTGCAGCATATATCAATACTTCATTCCTTTTTGTTGATGAAAAGTAATGTTACATTGTATAGTTATCACATTTTGTTCATCCATTAATGGACTGTGTTGTTTCTACTTTTTATTTTAAGAATAATGTTGCTATGAACATTTGTATACAAGTTTCTGTGTAAACATATTTTCATTTCTCTTGGGTTATGCTTAAGAGTGGAATAGCTTGATTACATGATAACTTCATGTTTAATATTTAAACTGCCAAACTGTTTTCCAAAGTAGCTGTGCCATTTTATAATCATACAAGCAATGTCTGAGGATTTTACTGTCTCCACATCCTTTTCAACACTTGTTTTTGTCTGTCATTTTAATTTTAGCTATTCTTGTGGGTGTATTGTGGTATCTCATCATAGTTTTGATTTGCATTTACCTAATGACTAATGATGTCGAATATCTTTTTATTTGTTTATTGGCCATTTATATCTCTTCTTTAGAAAAATGTCTATTCAAATCCATTGCACATTTTAAATTTGAGCTATTTATTTGTCTTTTTATTATTGAGTTGTAAGGGTTCTTTATATATTCTGGACACAAGTCCCCTTATCAGTTATACAATTTGTAAAATATTTTCTGAGATTCTGTAGATTTTTTCACTTTTTGATGGTGTCCTTTGATTTTTAATTTTGATAAAGCTCAATTTATCTATTTTTTCTTTTGTCACTTGTGCTTTTGGTATCATATTCAAGAAACCATTGTCTCATCCATGCCCATGAAGATTTACATACCTATGCTTTCTTATAAAAGCTTTATAGTTTTAGGTCTAACACCTAAGCTTATTTTCAATTTTGACTTAAGTTTTGGTTATGCTGTGATGTCGGGTATAACTTACTCCTATGCATGTGGAGGTCCAGTGTCCCAGCACCATTTGCTGAAAAGACTTGATGCATTTTTCAACTTTCAATTGATATCTTTTAGTCTTATGATTGACAACACTAAATGTCATAAAAACTATACCAAACATTTTTCAAAATTAAATTTAAATATTAGTGGGAAGATAATGGAATATCACAGAGATTGAAGGCAGGAAACTGATTCAAGGAAAATAGGGAAGGCTAAGCTGTTGTAGGCAAAATAGAAGTCAAAGAACTTAAAGAGGCACACCTTAAGGAGAGTATTTTTCAAAGGCTGTATTTGTTTCATTTAAAGAGCAAGTATATGGATAATGTGGAGATAAAAGCAGTGAACATGGACTATGCTTTCAAGACATTTGGTGATGACAGAGATTCAGAGTTTAAAGGAAAAGAAGAGGAAGAAAAAGATTCTTATAGAGCAACATATTTTTTGGAAGAATAGTCTTACAGTATAAAGGAATGTGAATTTTTTTAAAAATTGGAGTTACCAGTTAGGAAAAGATTGAGGCTGCAGGAAAAAGAGGGAATAATTGATGGAAAAAAGGTATAAGGGAAGAGTCAGAAGGGCACAGGCTTTGGAGTAGAGCTGTGGTCTGTATGTGTTGGATGTGAGAAAGCGAAAGAAGGAAGACTGAGTGATGAGGTGAGAAACTGAAAAGGGCAGAAGGGAAGGGAAAGTAAGGGAAGAAGAAATGCAGTAAGAAGGATGGGGCAAAGGCAAAAGGGACAAGCTCTTTGAAGATACACAGAATCCTCTTTCCCTGACAGGGCATTCTGGAGTGATCACTGGATCCAAGTTTATACACTTGATAAGCCGTTGTTTGCTGATTCACCTGTGTATAAGGGATAACAAATTGGAGATGTCCCAGATATGTTATTTTGCTTATATACTCTGAGTGAATCAAAATAAACAAAAAAATATGACTCCTCTGAAAAATCAAGACATACAGCAAATCCTGAGCCTGCACTGAGGAATGGCAACAATCACTAAGGGGTTCAGGTTAGTTGGCCCCTTAAAAGAGAGAATCTGCTCCACATCTGGGATAGTGATCAATAATTCATTAATGAATATGCATAGACTTATAAGAGAGATTATTCTTTGTTTATTCATTTATTAACTGTGTAGCTTCACAGTTGAAAAAGAGGAGTGTCATGTGTTTACTTAGTGAAATCTATAACAGGGAAGGCAGAGTGAAAGGGGGCCCTGCTAATAAACAACTAGATCTGGCTTTATTATGCTTAGGAATTCAAGAGCACTTTACCCAGCAACTGTAAACCATGAATGGAAGTGAGGGCAGTTCTAAAGTTAGAACTGTTCCACCTCTTCTCACCTCTTCTCTATGATAAAGAGCAAAAAGAATAAAATGTATAAAATCCAAGATCCTCTAATTCCCAGCAGGCTAACTGGTACAAATGACTATTGCAATTTCACATTTCTGAGGATCTGATAAAATAAGTACATAATATTCATATAATATTGCTTTTGAGTATTTGTTCCAAAGTAAGTCTGTTACAAGGTTATAGATAATATCTTCTTAAACAATGCAGATAACAATAACCCTGATTTGTGTAAATTTACAGCTATTATTGTAAGACTTGAATAATTCTTTAAAACTGTTCATCTGTGAACTTGAATAAATCATTAATGCTTTCTCACTATGTTCCAAAACTTTTACTTCTGAAGTACTGCAAAGTCTACCCCATCCAATCGCATGCCAGCTTTCTAGCCACTAGAAAGAATGAACTGAGACTCTCCTGCCTTTATTTACATAATGCTTACAAAATTTAAAAAGTGTTTGATACATTCACACATTTAAATCTGCTCAGACACAATGGATGCTGCCTACATAGTTTTCTTTAGAAAAGTGCACACACATGAGAAATGTGTCCTACTCCCCCTTCTCCTAAACCGTAGAAATAGTCTCCTAAGCAAAATGGAATACTTGGGTGGGGGGTGGGAGGTGGTTAGAAAGTTGCCAAATTTCTGTGTTTTTGCTTCAGCATCACATTCTAGCTTTTCTGGTATTTTGTGGTCTAGCTCTCCTGTTTCACTCTACTCTGTGGGACCACCCACAAGTTGTCTAGTTTTGTCTTCTGATCAGAATGTGTCCCTTTTTATAATCTTCCATCGTCAGTTTGGGGAAAGTGGAAGAGAAAGGCATTGGTTGCCAGCCAACCTCCTTTTCTGAGTATATCTAATTTAGAAGCTATCAATCTGGACACATGAGGACAGGTACTCTGTGTTTTCACATTGCTTTTAGTCAGTTATCCTCAGCAAGAATGGCTAGACAGAGATTTTCCAACTAAGCTCTTCAAAAACACAAAACTACCAAGCCGTTCCTTTCATGAATCTTTACAAAATCATATCAATAAGAACAAAGGAAAAAAGATAACCACTGTGTAGTATTAAAGGATTTGTTTTTTTTACAGTTTTTACTCTAGTCGATTACAAAGATCAGTGTTAAGAAGAGAGATTTAAATACACATAGACACATACCCAAGCAAAACTTTGTTTACCGCCTTCCTCCCACCCACCCCTTCCCACAATGGGGAGGGAGGAGGAAGACGAAACCACAGACTGAATAATGTTCGGGGCCAGCGGCAGCTGTTACTGTGGGGCTGTTAGCATTTCTGCTAATACTTTCGGTTGTAGTGGTGTTTATTTTTATGTTCATCCCAGAATAATTGGATACTCGAACCTATTCGTCTTGTTATTGAGGTTGTTTTGGGAAATCAGGATATAATGTCATTTAATTGCTAGATTTAAAAAATAAGGTTAGAGTTGTCTCTCAACTTCAGATCAGTAGATATTGCTAAGATTTCAATCAGCTAGGATGATGATTATGATAAATAAGGAGGAATGGTTAAGAATTTCTGAGAGGCCAGGTATGAAATTATAGCAAAATTTCACGTCAGAGCGTGTTGAAAGATTTAAGCATGAAAATGTCCTTAGAACAATAGGCTTCTTTCTAAAATAATTTACTTTGTCACAGTCGTATTCCGATACTATAGAAATGAAAAATTCAGTTCTCCAAATTGCCCTCTTACTCCCTCTTTTCCTCGAATACCATTTCCTCCCCTCCTTTCTTACTAACTTGGGTTGGTATCTACCTAGCTTAGGTTGATAGAATCACTACTTAATAGATATTAGTAAATTAATGCAGAGTCTTTACCAGTATTTTTCAAATTACAGTTCAGATGTTTCTGGAATGTTGAAAGAAATTAAAGAGATTATAACATTCCTCTTATTTTTAGAAAGAAGTTGAAATCTGAAATCTGGAAGCATCTGTCATCTTCAAAAAAAGGTAAGAAAAACTTTTCTTTCCATTCTAATGGAATCTCAATATGTCTTAATGTAGAAACTGCATTTGTATGACTATATGCTAAATACTTCAAATGTTTTAACCACTGACTTTTGACTTGGAGAAGTGAAATCACTATGCTGCTAGATCAATAAAAGGCATTTTGTGTCATTTAAATTATAGAATTAGTTGCTGCTAAAACCGTAGGCATATTTACCTTCAGCAGCTTAGCACCATAGAAAGGTCCTGCATTATTGGCTTCCTTAGGCAACAAGAAGATAATCAAAGGCATAATTCTAAATTGACTTTCACAGTGCAAGAAATACACTGATCTAAAAATTTGCCAAGAGGGAGACCAGCACATCTGCCCCTATAGGAAATGATTTTTGCATAGTAAGTGTTAATCTGCATAACCATATGATCATCTCAAGGGCTGATTACCAAATCTGAATCATTACTTAGCAAACTTCTATAAATACACATGGCACTATGTAATATATTCAGCTGTGCTAAATTAATGACAAAAGTCCTTACCCCAAGGAGCTTAGGGGTCTAAAAACAAAGAATGCCACAAAAGACAGAAATGTAGAACACACACTGAGTTGGGGGAAATTTTCAGTGAAATAAATACAGTGAAGATTTTTATGGTTGTGGCAAAGGAGGAATTCAGGATCTGTGTAGTTTGCCTTTCAGATGGCTCTTGCTGCAAGATAAGTGCCGGCCTGAGAAAAAGTCCTCCAACATTTTAATCTCTTGATTTCTCAGGAATTTCGGACATACATTTCTAACTTTTTTTTTAATGTCTTCCCATGAGTATACTTAAACACCATAAAATTAACATATCCAAAACTGAACTCATTATCTTTTCTTCACTGTTTTCTTGTTCCTTAAATTAGCTCCTGTCTTGGTTAAAGGCACTCTCTTCTAGTGATTCTGAGACATTTCAGAGGTACCTCCTCACCGCTCTTCTCCTTCACCTGCCCCCTAAATCTGTGGATTACCATATCAATGTTACATTCTCCATTTACACCTCCTTAGTCCTAATTTAGATCTTTGCATTTTACTTGAGATGACTATTGTGATCTCCAAGGGGTCTCTTCTTTAATTTACCCCTGAAGTCACTCTTCTAGAACAAATCTCAGCCACTCTTGGTTCAAATCTTGATGGCTGTCACTGTAAGGGCAGCACTGCTTCCAGTGGCATTCCTGGCCCTTTACACCCCAACCCACACCTCCTTCCATCCTTATTTCCTCCTAAGCTCTACTCACCATTCCTTAAAGTTATAACCTTATTTAGGCACCTCTGCATTGATTTATGATAGTCCAGCCATTTTACATAGCTATGTATATTCTTTCTACCTTCTTTGTCATTTCAGACCTCAGAAAAAATGTTCTTCTTTATGGAACTTTCTCAGGTTGCCCCTGAGGAATAAATGTCCTTCTGCATGTGTGAACATACATGATTTGATAGCATTTGTTTTTATCTCGTATAAATTGGCTACCTTCCCAACAATAACATCTCTTTTACAATGTCAGGAGAACCCAGACTTTTCTTTCAAGTTCCACCTCTTTCCTCTCTCAATTTAGGGTCATTAACTCCTCCTTGTGCTCTTGGGGTGGGTTTTCCATTGCTCCAAATCACAGTGAATATTTAAAATTGAGTATGTAACCCAAGCAAATTCCACTACTCATTCATTCATATATTTTGCCAAGACACCGATGGTTTTGTTCTCATTTGGTTGGTGCTATAATGCCTCATGTATGTTACTTTCTCTATGTTTCCTACCAGGAAGGGATCAAGCCTATGGTTAGAGCCAACCTCAAAGAGAGATGAGAGGTTCATTTTGGCGACACATTTTGAATTCTTTATCAAGCTGCTTCTAAAACTGACCCCATCCATGGACTATTCTGTTATGTGAATTATTTGCTTAAGCCAGTCAAAGTTGGATTTTCTGACACATGCATCCCCCCAAATCCTATTCCCATCTATCTGGCTAGCTTAGTAAAGTATTTGCTTATAATTATTTTCTCCAGTATAAATTACAAATTCTACAAGGACAGAGACTAGTTTACATTTCCTCTATTTCCTATCATGTTTGTCCTGGAATATTTGGTTATCAGCAATTTAAGCAGATGCCATCTGATCATCTGTCAGGAATGCTTCCAAAAGAAATACTTCAGGTAGGAAAGATTGGATTACATAACCTGAAGTGCCCTTTCTACCTCTTGGTATTTTTTTTTATGACTATTACTTGTAAAAATTCTAAAAGTATACCATGCTGCAAAGTTGACTGTAATGACAAACACATTTTTTAAAAAAAGATAATTTAGTTTCCTAGAGCAGTTGTAACAAAATGCCACAAACTGAGTGGGTTAAATGAACAGAAATTTGTTATCTCGCAGTGCTGGAGGATGCAAGTATGAAATTAATCCATGTCCACAGGGCTGTGCTTCCTCCGAAGGATCTAGGGAAGGATCTGTTCCATACCTTTCTCAGCTCCCGGTGGTTGGCTAGTGATCTTTGACATTCCTTGGATTGCAGCAGCCTAATTCTACATGCCTTCTCACATGGTGTGCCTGTGTCTTCGCATGGCTGTCTTCCTGTAAGGATACTAGTTATATTGGATTAGAAGTCCACCCAACTCAGTATGACCACATTTTAATTTAATGATTTATATCTGCAACAATCTTGTTTCCAAATAAGGTTACATTTTGAGGTAATGGGGTTAGCACTTCAGCATTTTACTTTAAGGGAGACAATTTAACCCATAACAAACGCCTCTAGGAGGAAGCTTTATGGGCTCCTTGCTCTACAGAGGAGAAGAGCACAATAAAGACTCCAAAGGAGACATCTAGATGATTTAAGGGAAGCAAAGAAAGCCCTGGTATTTCCATAAATAGAACTGACACCTGGTGGCCAATGACTATTTTATTTTTTCACTTTTTAAAAAAAATTTTGGTATCATTAATCTACAATTACATGAAGAACATTATGTTTTCTAGGTTCCCCCCTTCACCAAGTCCCCCCCACATACCCCTTCACAGTCACTGTCCATCCGCGTAGTAAGATGCTGTAAGATAACTACTTGTCTTCTCTGTGTTGCACAGTCCTCCCTGTGCCCCCCACGCACTATACATGCTAATCGTAAGGCCCCCTTTCTTTTTCCCTGCCCTTCTCCCTCCCTTCCCACCTATCCTCCCCAGTCCCTTTCCCTTTGGTAACTGTTAGTCCATTCTTGGGTTCTGTGATTCTGCTGCTGTTTTGTTCCTTCAGTTTTCCTTTTTTCTTATACTCCACATATGAGTGAAATCATTTTTCCTCCGTGATTGGCACTTGCATATGAAAGAAAACATAATCCCAGTGGACACTATCTAGCTCCATCAGGCAAAAGCAATTCATGTTAACAACACAACCTTACTGGTAAGGAGATGCTTTTATTCATTTTTTGCTCATGAATAAATTAGCTTTTTAAAAAATTCATAGGAGAAAAATACCGTGTGAAGTTGTTTTCACTTTTATGGAGGTTATCTGTTTATCAAGATGAGGGCATTATGTAATTTTAATGAATGAGATGTAGCAATATAGTCTTTGGTTTCATAACAAGATTAAAATTGATTCTTAACACAATACAGGTCTTCTCCATTGAAAGGTAAACCCCAAAGTTTTTTCATTTCCATGGAGGTGTCGCAGAACAAATTCACTTGTAACACATGTTTGGAGTCAGGCCTATCTTGGTTCAATCCCAGCTCCCTCCAATATAATTGGGCAAATCACTCTACCTCTCCAAACCTCAGTTTCCTAACTACAATCTCAAAAGCTCGTTGTGATGATCTGAATTAAGTAACTGCGTGTAGTATTGTCTGGCACATAGCGCTAATACAATTTGGTTGTCATCATTTTTTATTATAATAGGCTCAAAGAATTTCTATTTAGAAATGTTTGAAGCAGAAATGGAAGAGAAAACCCTAAAATATGATATTAGAGGAATTACTACTTCCTAAATATTTTTTTGCAATTATTCAATAGGGAACCACTTGCCTCCTCGATATTTCTACCTAGTTTTAGAAATCACTAGAATGTGAGTTACAGGGATTTATTTATATTGTTTTCCACTGTACCAGTGTTTATCACAATGCCAAGCACAGATTAGGGTTTTGGTAAAGATTGTTTGAATAAATAATATGAAAGAATATTCTACACATACCAATGACCATTTTTCATTCAACCTACTCCCTGCTTTTATTTAATGGCACCAAGATTTACAAGTTGCCTAATCTGGAAAGCTGGGAACCTATTTAGTTTTTTCTCTCCTTCACTTTCCACATCCAATTCCTGGTCCTGTCAACACTATCTTTTCAAAACATGTCATAACGGTCCACTTCATGATTTTGTTCAGGCCACTGTGATCTTACACCTCCACTAGTTCACCGGCCCCTATCTGGTCTTCCTGTTAGATCCATTTTTGCATAGTACATCCTGAGTGAACCGAGTTGAAATCCAAACTCACCCTCATTGTGTGCACATTCCCTTGAGAACTATTCCAGGTTCATCTCTCAACACTCCCTCTTTCCACGTGTCTTCCCAATCTTGCTAAGCAGCTCCCAGTGCTGCACTTACTTTGACCTTGAGTACACTGAGCATATTTAGCCCTTGTCTCAGAAGGCTTCCCTTGTCAACTCCTTGTTTAACAAGCTCTTTCTTGGCCCTAGATCTAAGCTTGGAAATCATCTCCTCTGGGAAACTTACCTTGAATCCCTCAGCCAAGATGAGCACAGATGTTTCTCCCTTCTCCAGAACCCAAAGACTGCAGTTCTGATTCTTGCAGCACTAAACACCCTGCACTGCCCTTGTTTCTCTCCCCAGGAGATGCTATAGGCATGCTGCATGCTGGGACAGTGTTTTATTCATTGATAAATTCCCAGCAAGGGACTGTATTTGCCAAATAATCAACACTTAATAAATATTTGTTGAATGAGTGTTATATAGACACAGTGCAAAGCAACCTTTGGCCAAAGCAATGATTGCAGTATTAGCAAATCTGTGCTGTTTCTTTTTTCCTTCAGAACAGTTCACTTTGATTTATCTTGAACTGTTATGCAAGCTGTAACTAAAAACGACTCTGCTTGACACTGACTATAAAAATACCACTGTGCAGACTGTGTTTTTAAAAACCAATACTGAAGCTCAAATCATTTATAGTGGTGTCCATATTAAATGCTCTCTACCTACATTCACTAAGTGTTGAAAGATTTTTTTACATCTTTCCTACAGATTTCTCCTCCAGCTGCTACCATAATAGCTTCCCTTACTTGGTCCACACTGTTGCTAAGTGCAAACAAATCAGACTGTATCACAGAATCCACCTGACTGAAGGAGTAAGCCCTAGTCCTGTGAATCATCCATTGACTCATTCAGCAGAAACAGCTCTCAGTCTAACCTGGCATTTGTAGGTACATGTGAGGTTGGTTTGACCCACAGAGTACTGCTTACACTTTCTACACTTCATGAAGTTTCAAATTTGGAGGTGTTAGGATAAGATAGTGCATGCCCCATCCCCATCTCTTCCTTGTACATGTATAGAATGGATTTTTAATTCTTGATATTTCTTGACATTTGAAGTTAGATATTATATCAGCTATGATCAGACTTTCCTCTCAGATTCATAGTTTTTCTCTTAACCCAAGATCCTGTTACAGTATTACAGTGGACCAAATCCCAAGTGTCTATGTGAAGTTGTTAAATTTTGAAAATTCTTATACTTACTCAAAGATCTGTTATGATCTTTATAAATGGATCCATTATCATATTTGACATATTTCTTTCTCCATTAAAAAATAACAACAGAATCATTGTTTAAAATACTTTCATTTAATCATTTAAAATACCTTATCTGTACAATATGGATAGGGCCAGAAATGACAAAGCCTGTGTTAATGGGCTGAATTGTGTCCTCCCTTCTATGCTGAAGCCCTAACCCACACTGTGACTGGATTTGGATTATGATCTTTAAAGTAATAAAGATTAAATCAGGTCGTAAGGGTGAGGCCTAACCCAGTATGATTGGTGTCTTTATAAGAGAAGGAAGAGACACCAGAAATGCACACCCACAGAGAAAAGCAAAGGCCACGTGACGATACAGCTACGTGGCAGCCAACTGCAAGCCAGGGACACAGGCCTTGGAAGAAACCAAAAAGCTGTCACCTTGACCTTGGACTTTCAGCCTCCAAAACTGAGAAAGAACTCTCAGTCTGTGGTATTTTATTCTGGCAGCCCCAGCACACCTGGGTCTTAAAACCCACCTGGGTTTTAGTCCTGACTTTAACACTAACATCTGCATGCTGATAAGAGAGACACCTCGTTCCTGAATTTCACTGCCTTATTTGTGAAAAGAGGGTAGCTAGGAATGTCACATTTACAGCACCTTTGGGAGATAGGTCATAAAACATAGTGATAGTGCTTTATACTTATTATTTAGTTATCTTTATCAGACTGATATTCACTAAATAGCAAACTTATATTATTATTTTTTTTAATTCTAGTACTTTTTGAGTCTTTATTGAGTGATAACAAATTTTTATTTTGGGATAGTCGTTAGAATAAGAGCCTGTGTGTTGGAGTCCCACAAAACAACCAGCTTTACCAGCTACTATCTTATAGCAAGTTACTTCACTTATGAGAGTCTCAGGGTTTTTTCCTTGATAGATCGGGCCTGAAAACAACTGGAATGCTTGGGATTGTAGGGCTAAATGAGAACAGGTAGTCCCTGGCCCATAATCACATCTAATAAAATCTGTGTTGACAAATGAGTGTATCTCCCACAATATCTAGGTCCCTCTTTGCCCAGCACATAGGAAACTAGCCAAAGATAGTTTCATGTTGCTTTCTTTTACTTCCTGAAGAACAAGGTAATAGCAACACAGCAGCTAAGAATTGGTGAGGAGGCGTCATGTATCAGGAACCATAATAAATGCTTGCACTGGATTAATTCATTTAACCTTCACAACTCTTTGTACACTTTAGAAAACTGAAGCCCAGAGTAGAATTGCCAGACTGAGGATATAGAATATACTTACACTAAAAAATGCATTCTCTATTTGAAATTCATGTTTAACTGGACATACTGTATTTTACCTAACAATGCAGCCCAGAGAGGCTAAGTAACTTGCCTAAAGTTACAGAGGAACCAGGCTTCAAGCCCTTGCACGTGACACACAGAGCCTCAAATCTTATCTTACATGATTTACTGATTGCATATGATTTTGAAGAGAAAATACTTGCCTAAGGAGAGAAGAACTTAAGCTGAGAATTATTCTAGCTGATAATTGAAATATCTTTATAGATTGGGCTGATTATAAACAAGGTCAAGGCAAGACAAAGACTTCTGGAAATCTTAGGGCTCTGAATTGAGAATTTAGGGCCTTAATTAGTTGGGCAATCTGCTTTGACATCAGGAACAGAACAAAGTTTAAAAGAAAGGTTTCTTTTTGCAGAGCTGTTAAATATATCCCTTTTTTCTCTCTCTTGCATTGGAAAACATTTCCTGAATTGGAAATAATGTTACAACTGAAATAGCTGCAAGCAAGTTAGAAAATGGCTATTAAGCGTACTTCCTTCTAGAAGATGGTATGCTGTGCTTTCCTCCTGAGTTGTAGTGAAGTGTAGTGAGTTGGAGCTCTGCCCACATGTAGATAGGTCGTTAAGTATATAATCTGATTCCTTCAGCTCTTACCATGAAACAGGAGACCTTGTGCTGCAGAATAATCTATAGATCTGTTAATTACACTGTATCATTCACACCTCTCTGCTCCCCTTCTAGGCAGCAAAGAATGTAGCCAAAAAATAGGCAGAAAATCTGAAAAAAGGACATTTTGAAGGAGGAGGAATTGGATTTAATTAATTCATACAATTCATTTTTCCATCACGTAAGAGCTATTTACTTATATATTTTTATAAGACCAATAATTTTTTTAGAGACAAATAAAAAATTATTTATCTATATTGACAAATATACCACCTGCCTGCTGAGCATATTCATATTTAAACAGGTGAAAGAGAACCAGGGAAGAGATAAATAAAGCCTAAAATCAAATATAAATAAAAACAAGGTGCATTTGAGATGTCTGAGCCAAAAGTGGGATTGAAAACCATCAGTAATTGGTTCTCTGGATGATAGAAGATCATAGGTTTAAGAAATACTTAGAGAAATGTTTAACTTTTAACTTCAGAGGTAAAAGTATTGATATTGAGTAACTCAATTTTAAATATGCTTAGAACTGCTGAAATGGTCCCACTTTATGGATTGTCTTTCTGAAGATTTTTTCCTTAATTGTTTAGATTTGGGAATGTGTTTTACTATGAAACAAAATCAGAAATTATGATGACTTCTCCAGGTTAGCCAGCCAGGAAAGGCCTCCTTGATTCTTAATATGCCCAAACTGATGTACTGATCCAATAAAACAAAACAGTGATTTTTGTGTTCTGCCTCCAGATTCCAATAGGGCCATCCATAACTGCCCTTGCCTTCTTCATGTCTGTTCTCTTAAAGATTTAGCTGTTGCCCATGGAATAAAATCCAACCTGTTTACACTGATTTAGGAGATCCTCATAATCTGGCCTCTCCAAGTGATCCAGCCTCACTTCCTCTCATCTCGCTCTCCTGCTGTGCTTCTTACTGGCACTGACCATGGAGGAGTTCAGCATGAGCATCAGGTGTTTTCCTCCGTCAGGGTGTCCGCTCCCCTTTTCCTCTGTCTCCTTGCTGTTCATAGCTCATCCCTTCTTTCTGAGGCCCTTCCTCATTGCTTCTCTGTAAAGATCCAGCATTAATCTTCATGCTCCAGATGCTTTGTTCACCTCAGAATACTTATCCGTGTATCACTAGCTCACTTATCATTGGTTGAGTGAAACAACCAATAGCAGTAAAGCAGAACTCTGAATTCCTGTAGGTACAGGCCAGAGAATCCTGAAAAACTTGTGCCAGTGTTTGGAGGAGATTCCAAACTTGGGAGAGCTTTAGGCTGTCTTCAAGAGTAGGTGACAGCATTTCTGAGTGGATCTTCACATATGCCAGGTGACAGAGGATGGATCAGGGAATTAATTAAAATGGAAGTAGCTGAGACAATCTCTGTGAAAAATAAGATGCTTTGGAGGGAGTGTTCGTGTTTGGGGAGATCAGTTAGGAGACTACTATAGAGTCCTGGCTAATGGTGGTATTTTACTAAGTAGATGGCAACTGGAGACTGAGAAAACTTAACACATTCCATGTTGGGAATAAAGGAGAGAGCAGTAAAAATAATGACTTCTAGAATTCTGGCTGGATTCGTGGTTATGTCATTTACTAGGATGAGAGAACTGAATTTTTTGAGGAGGCATTCGTGAGTCCTTGATTATCTGATGAGTTGAAGATTTGTTTAAGACCTGCAAGAGAAAATGTTGATAGAGTGATGGATATATGTGTCTGGAATTCAGAAGAGTGCTCCAACATCAAGATATTAGTTTTGGAGTCCTCAGAATATTGACAGTAATTAACACTGTGGATGGGGCTGAGTTTGCTCAATGGGAGCAGAGGGACTTAGGACCCAGTCTAAGGAACTACAACTCCAGCATTAAGTGACTGCCTGCAAGTGAATCAGTCCACACAGAAACTGGAAAAATATTGAAAAAGTATAAGGAAAACAAAAATAGTGAGGAGTTCCAGAATCCAAGGTGCAGTAGAAATACCCATTTCCTTGTGTCTGTATGTGGTCTCTGACTTCCAAGTGATAGGGTTACACCTATTAGCCACTACTTAAATTTTTATTTCATTTCACTTTCATTCTCCTTTTGCTACATACCTATCCCCCTACACACACACACACACACACACACACACACACACACACACACACACACACTCTCTCTCTCTCTCTCTCTCTCTCTCTCTCTCTCTCTCAATTTTGTTCCAAATTATACTTGGCAAACACCTTCATGAGCTCTTTTTCTGTAAGCTCAATTTCAAAACAATAACTATTCCCTTTTTATGTGGGTCTGGGAAAAATTATCCTAATATCTGACATGGAAAACCTATTTTTCTGATCATTTCTGGTTTATCTTTGCCTTCAGGGGATAATGGACTCTAGGATCTCAAATACCATGAGCTTACCCCTATCTCTGTCTCTGTGTCTGTGTCTGTCTCTCTTTCTCTCTATATATCTATATTTATATATATATAATATGTATCTTATATATACATAAATATCTATATGTATTTTTATATAAAAATACATATATATATATATATTTATATTATATATATTTCTGTTTCTGTCTGTCCATGTCTCTCTGCAAGTTCACATGAAGGATAATAAGACCACTGGAAGCTTTGGGCTGACATCTTTACTGCATCATGACCAAAGAGGAAAGAAGAAAGAGAATTTTCCTTCCCCACTATAAATAAATATTGAGGAAGGCTTGTGATTGGTTAGAGTTGAGTCACAGAATATTCCTGCACCTATCACTTTAACTGGAAACATGGACTTTTCCAGCTAACCAAACTAGTGTCCTCTTTCCAACCACATGGGTAGAGGAAGGGTGGTCTTCCAAGTCGTACCAGAAATCCAAGTTCAGAGTGGGGTGACATAGCTCCCCAAAGAAAGAGAATCGCTGTTACCAGAAGTGAAAAAAGAATTCAGGGAAAATAAAGCAGATGTCCATCTTAAACTTGTTAGCTTTTATTCCTCACTGCATCCTGTGGTAAGTTATAACACTCACTACAGTTTATAGTTTTATATGTGTTTCAGAGTTGATTAAATATGTGAATTCTATACAAGGTTCTAGGAGGATAAGAATTACACCTTCTTTGTTCTTGTTTGTATCCCCAGGGCCTGGCAGAGTGACTAACACATAGTTGGCTCTTGATACATATATGTCTAATGAATGAATTAATAAAATCCCACTAACACTTTTCCTGTAGATGAGTTCCCTGTGTTGCTGTGGTATCTTTCCTCTCCATCCAGTTTTGGGGCACCTTTTATTTACCTTTATTTATTCAGGCTTATTATTTGAGGATTAACTAAGGGTCTCAAAGTCACTTCATAGGATTTCAGAAGATCTAGGGCAGACATCAACAAAATTTTTCTGCAAGGGCCAGGCATTAAATATTTTAGGCTTTGCAGGCCATATGGTCTCGGGCACAATTACTCAACAACTTCGTGGTGTGAAAACAGCCATAGACAATATGTAAATGAATGGGCATGGCTGTGTTCCAATAGTATTTTTAAAACAGGTGGTAGGTTGGATTTAGCCTGAGGTCTTTTGTTTGCTGACCCCTCAAACTTTTTTCTGTTAGTTATCACAAGTTTTCTGCCAGTAACCCCTGGAACAATATATATATATATATACAGCCTAGGCATCTAATATGAATCTTGTTTTAGTGATATCATTATTTTCTTTGTCTCATAATCCTTAACAAATAGGTTTCTGATCCTTTCATTAAGTTTAGTAAAATGGGAAGTGCTGCCATGTGAGGCAGTATGTTTTCTTGGAGTGAAAAAGGCCTAAGTGTAATTCAGTGTTTTTGAATGACCAGTAAATGAAAAAGGCAGAGTCTCTGGTCTTGAGTTACATTTTCACTATACAATTACCTGGGTACTAAATACAAATTGATTAGCATACTTATTTTAGAGAGTACACAGAATTGAGACATAAAATTCACCATTACTCAATTTATTTAGAAAATCAAGTTTTAAATTTTTGACTCTCCAGCCCTGGTTTAATTGCTTCCAAGTGTGTCTTAAATCCTTTAGGTACAGTTTGAATTTGATGGAGGGAAAGGGAAAGAAAATAGGAGTAAGGCTTAGAAAGAAAGAAACCGAATGAATTAAACTTGTCTTTTCAGGCACTGTGATCTAACATACCGTGAAAACAGTTCAAATGCTAGTGGTGCTAGAGGGAACTCATGCTACAAGGCTAGTGGTCAACTTTATTATGGAAATCTGAGTCATACGATAATATGGGGAGTTTCCACCTCTGAATATTTCACACCCTGGGGTTGTTCTTCCCAGCCCAATGAAGAAAAACAGATGCCTGTGGTACATGATCCTAGCTGTGGAGAGCTTCTAATCATAGGTATGAAAACAGAATGATGTATGAGTAAATACCTGGAGCCATCAGAGTGTCTCCTTCTAACTTCAATGGGAACTGATGAATAAGGATGACACACCAGCATCACAAACAGTCCAGAGAAAAAGAAAATCCTCAAATTATTCTCAGATATGTTTTTTTATTCAAGAGCTTATTTAGCCACTTGAGTCACTGATTCTAATTTGAGGAAAAGAAAACAAACTACTTAAAACTTAATTTTTCTTTGCACTGAATCTTTTAAAGCCTTCAGATTTACAAAATTTTAAAAGGTAGCAGGGGTATTACGGGACAATCCCCGTGCATTCCTTTCAAAGACGGGAATCTCTCTGCATTCCTGACAAATGCTATCTGTGTTCTGCTTGAAAAATACCAGGCAAGGAACTCATTCTGTAACAATGCCCATTTGGGGCTTTTCTCATTTAGGAATTTCCTTTTTGTTCTTACCCTAAATCTATGTGCCTACAGGGTCCACCTGTTGCTTTTACCACACCCACCACCCAAGCTGCTTACAGTGTCTTGTCTCCCTTCTTCAAGAGAGCTCATAAATTAATTGACGAGAGATACCTGCTTCCAGGTAGAATGGTTTCATTTTACTTCCCTGCACATTATTTGATTTGCATGCCTCTCACCCATCAAGTTCTTTACACAAGGCATGCTTCCTTTTCTTTAGGGCTCTGCTTAAGGTGAGAGCCTCAATTCTGGACGAAGTACTTCCGTTAGAGTCTGATCTGTGAGAAATGTAAGTGACTTTTTCTGACCAGACATTCTTTTTATAAAGAACTATCTGGCTCACTAAAATGCCATGTCTTCAGGGAACGGAGGTCTCTACTGATATCATAGTTTCCAATATGAGTTGTCAAATTACTTCATTATGTCTCAATCAGTTGCATAGGGCCAAATGACTTAGAGCTTAGAGTTCATAGCCCCCTATCTTCATTGGTCTGTGCAAGTGTGTATTGTCATTTTGTCTGCATGCACTTTTAATGTATAAGTGTGGTATATTGTATATTCTTTTTTCTTCCTTTTCTTTTCTTACTCAGTGCTATTTTTTAAAAGAGCCATGTGAGTAGGTAGATATTTAGTGTGTTGCTCCTAACTGCTGCATAGAACTTAGGGGTGTGCGTTTATCCAAATTAACCGGTCTGCTCAACCAGGAATAAATATGCTGATTGACTCCAGTGCCCTGACACACCACCACAAATAATGCCATGGTGAAATTATTCAACCCTGTGTTAAGAATTTGGGATTGCTGGACCAGGGGTGTAAATACACTAAATTTTACTAAATAATGCCAGATTGCTCCTCAGAATGACTGCAACAGACCACCTTCACCTTCACGGGGTAAGAACAAAAGGGAAATTCCTAAATAAGAAAAGTCCAAAATGGGCATTGTTGCAGAATCAGGTGGTCTCTATAACTCCACATCCTCATCAACACAGGTTTTCTAGGTTTCTAATGGTTTCCAGCTTAAAGAGAGAGCTTGTTGACATCCTATTGTCGTTTTAATTTTAATTTTCGAGTTACTAAGGAATTTGAGCATCTTTCCATGTTGGTCATGGTTTTTAAAAATTCCTATCTGTAAACTTATTTGTTTCCTTTGTATTTATTTTCCCATTGAAGTTCCTTTTTCCTGTTAGCTTAAATTAATTTTTAAAGCAATTTGAATAGTTATCACTTTTAAACATTGCAAATCTTTTCCCTCAATCTGTCACATGCCTTTTTTTTGGTCATTCATAATTATTTGGCTTATGATATGTGTTTAAAATGCTCCTCTTTCTCATTCACAATGTCGTTTTCCTACATTTCTTTTTCCGTTAACATGGTAGGTTTTTAATCCATTTAGAGTCCAACTTTGCATGGAACTTTGTACGTACATTGTGAACCAGTTTTATTTTGCTTCACAAAATGAGCCACTATCCCCAACAATATTTAAGAACAAATCTTCTTTTCCAATTTGGATTAACTCATATATTAACTTCATAGATATGCATTTGCTTTTTTCTGCATACTTTCTTTTGATCCATTGGTCAATTTGTCTGTTCTTGTGATAATATTGGCTTTTATTACAATGACCTTATAATTTACCTTCATATCTGGTCGGAAAAGTCTCCCCTGATTATTCTTTTTTATGTATTTGTCTAAGACATATTTGTGGTCTTTATTTTCTATGTAAACCTTAAGTATATTTATTAAAACATTTAACTAAAAATAAGAGTAGGATTGCTTTGAATTTATACATTAATTAGGGAGAATTGGCATTTTTATAAGAGTAAGTTGTCCTATTCAAGAAAATAAAATTCCTCTCCATTTTTTCAGATCACATTTATATCCTTGTTTTTAAAGTTTCCTTCAAATAGTTATTAAATATTAGTTTTACTCTAATTTACATATATTCTGTTCAAAGTTACACTTTTTAATCAATATTTTTTTTTCTTTTGGTTGTGTTTAACAAATGTTGGCATGTACTCTTTTTATTATCACTTCATTATAAATAACACTGTGCCTCACACCTAAATAAAACTTATTTCTACAAGGTAGATCACAGGCTTCCTACACTTAGAAGCATTAAACAGCACTTGAGCACTGCACTCGGGGGCCATTTTAAACAGCAAAATCACCAGCAAAAAGCACAAAAATATTTAAACTGTGGCACTAAATAGAACACAAAAGAGTTGTTTACAGTATGAGAGCTGAAACAAGAAGGTAGAGTGTCTTCTTATTGGACCTCAGCGCATTCAGAGACTGATTTTTTTACCACTGTACACATGATCACAAGTCTGTGAATATGCTGTGAGTATTGAATTGGGGGATTCAAATAAATTTTAGCAAGTAGGGATATTTGCAAATTTGCAATCTATAGATAATGAGGATTGACTAAATGTACAAATTGTCCACAGAAACATATACATTTTTTTTCTCTCTTTCTGCTTCCCCCTCTTGCTCAGTAATTGTTTCCCCCCCATACCTACAATTTCCCCAAGTTCTTTCTTTTTTTCAGGGGTTTGTTAAGGGTTGTACAGGGGAAGCCAACAGACCATGTTAGTTGTCTAGCTAGCACATTAAGTCAGTAAGAAAAGTCATCAAAACAGATTATCCTATTTAATTGTAGATTTTCCTAGGTTAAGAGCTTGCAGCTAGTCTATGAACAGAAATCAGAAAACTGCATAAAGGGAGAATCATAAATGGCCCCCCCATGATCCGAAACATTAACTGGGGTTGATCTTGGCTGTGTGGGTGAGCGAGAGCTGCGTTCTATCAGTGCTTACTTCAAACCCTCTGAAATATTTTTGCTTGTAGCTTTCCCTACTTTTTTTATTCCTTTTTTTTTTTTTTTACTTCTTCAATGCCTCAAAGTGGTTGGTGGTATTATTATTTATGAATTGTTTTTATCTGGTGTCAATGACACTGCTTTTTCCTCTAGTCCTAGTCTAATTCTAATTCTCCCATGATCATATGTTTTGAATTATTAGGCTCTCCTAAGTGTGCTGTGACCTATGTCAGAGAATACTAGTGCCTGATCTGGACTAAATAATCTCTACCTATGCTCTTCTCATTTACCAGAATGCTTTTACCCACTACATTATCAATGTACTTTCACTTTCATTGAAATATGCATCCCCTTATAATGCTATATTTTAGCCTTTTTTTTCTTTAAGGTAGCTATTGGCAAAATTATTTTTGAAGACTAGGACCAAGCATACATTTCTCTAAGTTATTATAATATCGACCCATGGATAGCACAGTATTTTTCTTTGGTTTGCTACTTTTTCTTTTAAAAATGTAGCCTTCACTTAGCATAATTGAAATTTATGTGTGGAATAGGAACTTCTGACTGTTTTTAGCGGGGTTTTTTTTTTTTTTAATTAGAGTTGTCCCTGCAAAAAGTATTGCCAGTCAAAATACTACTGTCTTGAAAAGCTTTTTGTTTCTACAATGAAACAGATTTTGGAGAATTAATTTAAGGATTTCAGAATCAGCAATAGTAACTGCCTTTCAAAATCTAGATTAAATTCCATTTAGGTTCAATTTTAATTATCTCTGCTACTCTGAAAAGTCTGTATCACAAATCATCACACTTTGTAAAATTTACTGAAACATACATCCTCTGAGGGTGGAATGGTCAGACTCTCTCAACATGGTTATCTTTCCAAATGCACCTTTAACTGCTAGGTGGAAGAACACTGTGATCTGAATATTGTCTTTAGATACAGGTAAATTTTTTGTAACTACAAACTTAAGTGGCAGTGGAATGACTTCAGCTACCGTAAAAGATGAGGGGAAACTGAACACAGGGCAGTTTCTTCTGTGAAATATTTTAGATAGAATCATTTGAATGAAGGACATTGCCTATGAAATGGATGCACTGTTTCAAATTTCTGCAGGTTACTGTTTTCTCCACTATTTCTTGCTCCATTTCTGAGTCATTTTTAATGCCTGTGTGAAAAAAAAAGTTAACTTTGCTTTTGTAGCCAAAATACTGCTTTTCATCTCTGCAACAAGTTGAGCTTTTGTATTTATTTTTCAGTGCAAGAAATCATGATAATTTGAATTCTGAATTCATGGAATTGGGCTTAAGAAAACAATTGAGTTTTGGAGCTTCTAGCAGTAGAATCAACTGGGAGGACCCAATTTCATCCAATTTGTAGCTTGATTTCATCCAGCAAGACATACTTAAGCATAAAGACCTAAAAGTGGTAGGTGTTGTATTGAAATAGCATCGCACTTAGGATGCAATGAGGCATAAAGTAATGCTGAATGCTTTACATTCACTAACACGACATTATTTCAGCAGGACACACAATCCAAAGCTTTTTCAATTACAGCTCTGACCCCAAATTAGATTTTAAAACATGTCTGTATGTATATGCATTTTTAAAATTTTCCCTTCATTTTATCTCTTAATAGTTTAGAAATGCAAATGCTTGTGGCTTCTTAAAATAACTGTTCACCCAGAATACCATCTTTCCCCTCAACTGACTTTTCTTTGGACAAAGTCTGGTCTTTTTGGAGATGGGCAAGACCGAATCTTGTATTTTAGGGCATGGAGTTAGGGTATAAGGAACCCCCCGCCTCTGTTACAGTGAAGCTCTACAATTTACCTGAAATCATTACATTTCTTTCTCGTTGAGTTGGGTGTGTGTTTTTTCCCATATATACTAAAAGCAAGATTCAAATAAGGTTTTTAAAGCCACAGTGACAGCGGTAGCTGGGCTGATAAAAAGTCCCCATTACTTTCCTGTGTCAGGAGGCTCTTCACTGTCTCCAGGCTGTAATTCTGAGTGACAGGAGCTCGGAGTGGCATCTTAACATTTTCTCTGGGCTTGTGGAAGCATTTCCTTTCCCTCAGAAGGCACTTTACATCACTGGGGGCCTCAGTCAGGGAGGGGCTCCCCACCTCCATTTGCTGCACCCCCTCAGTACTGGGACACAAAAGGCTTGGATTGACATGCATATTGTCTAAATATTCCCGATGTGTGAGCATTTCATTTGTGCCTTATGTCCCACAGCTTCCTGCCTCCCTTAGAAGATTATATAATCACTTATCTTTTCTATTTTTAAAGCAGATTAATTTGATTTAGTAGAGAGGAGACAAGGGAGAAAAGAAAGGAGTAATGGGAGAAAGCCAATGTTATTTCTTTCAAAGCAGTTTTGTTCAGAGTCATTTTAATAGGCCTGGAAAATTAGAATTGGAAAATGAAAATCAATTGTGATGCTATATTCTAGGGTGGAAGGGAACATAAATCCACACTGGCACAGACTTCCTAGTGCTAGATCATTAGGACTGCTTTGTTCTCACGTGGGAGACAGGGCATTCATCTGTTTCTTAAATCTATTATTATTAACAATCTCATAAATACCAAGAATTCTCTGATGAATACAAGACATTCACAGGACGCATCTCTAATGGGAGAAAAGCATAAGCAGCATGTTTACCCCTTGTTGCAAGACAGCCTCTGCCTTAGAAATGGGCATCCACACAGGCCTTCACTATCCCTCTCCCACTTGTTGAACATCAGATTAATTCTCTTCATCTCCTTTCTCCGTGGATATTTCAGAAGATTTTAATCCTCAAAATTTATTCTGAACTAGTAAAATAAATTCACTCCATACCTTGGATTTTTATGCAATCTAAAACTTTAGGAAAATTTTGGTTCCAAACAGTTTCTTCTTTATTCCTTTTGTCTATTTCACTTTCATACTTGCATAACAGTAACTAAGTTCATGCAGCTGAGAATATGAAAAATATAGTTATGGAAGGTGGGGAATGTTTGAGTGGTTATGGTGGAAAGAAAATCATAGGAGGTAGAAAGAGAAACAAAGACTAAGAACAGTATATTGGGCGAAGTTATGTTCTGTGAGGTTGGTCAAAGTGATTTTGAAAATAAAGTGAGAAAAAGAGTGCTGGGGTTACAGGAGTAAGGGTGGTTAGAACTGCCCTCTGGAATGGATGGAAAGGAAACTGGTGAGAAACATGTGATCTCTAGAAGGATATACCTATCAGAAGGGCAAATACTTGGTTATCAGATCAAAGAGGAAAAGAGACGTTGTGTAAAATGCTTGTGGGAAACTGAAGATGAGTTTAGCTCTATAGAGCTAAATAGGAAAGGAAGATTTTATCCAATACTACTGCAGTAAGATTCCACACTATTTCAATAAGGGAAAGAGATTGGATTCAACTTTGCTGACATAAAAGGTGGGCGAGTTTTTAGTTTTTAGGAGTGAGTTAGTGGAAAAAGTACTGGAGGATGTTAGGGAGAGGTTGGCCAATGTGATTAGGCCATCTGTGTTTGCTAATAGTTGCTTATGAAGTGTCTTGATTGAGGGTTTCAGCCCTGGGCAAGTTCATATGGATTTGGTAAGACTGAGAAATAACAGAATGTTCTTGGGGTAAAAGGGTTTGTACCCAGCTTTATTCTCATGGTGGTAGGTCAAGCACGAGAATCACATCTGCATCCAGCAGTCTGCAGGTCTGTAATTCACCTCCATCTCTGTCTCCACCCAGAGCACCGGGCAAAGCTCTTTATATAGTAACTCAATCAATAATAGCTTATTGCCAACTGGTATGGAAGCATAAGCCTAGCAGTAAGCCAAGTATGCCATCAAGTAGTTTAGAGCCAGGTGAGGATCTTGGCCGTAAGAACTTCTATTTTCCCCACATGAAGGTAGGTTCCTATCCTCTTATAGTGATAGAGAGATGGAGTGCTATCTCTCTTGATTATATTTCAAAAGGTAGCTCCCACGTCCTTGAGAAAAACACTCCTGGGTTAAGAAACTGGCAAGAAGCTGGAAAAGATTTACATCTTGGGGAGTGGTTAGAGAAAGAATTTATAATTTTAAGTTTTCTAAGAAAAGGGAGGTCAGGGACCTATAGTCAGGAAGATAAGGTTTAGTTGAGCTGAAGGGAAATTTAAGGTCACTATTATTGGTAAAAAAATTATACCAAAACTGTGAATGTGGAGGGATCCCCCAAACCTAACTTATTATATAAAGGGAAATATATTAATCTACTCCATAGGACTATTGTATGACTTAAAGAAATTTATATGAATAAAACACTTAAAACACTGGGGTATAACAAGTCTGAACAAATATTAGGTATTATTATTTTTGTTATTTCTATAAATTATGTGGAAGGAAAAAATTAAGGATACAAAGATGTAGTGGTCCAACTCAATGAATAAAATGTATCATCTGTGAATAATCTTTTAAGAACAAGGTAGAAAAAAAGGTCAATAATAGCTTTATTAGGGTGGTTTAAACCATTATTTAGGAGATATTTTGCATTACAGGCAGAATAATGCACTGGGGCCAATGTCTGCTTTCTACCTTCAGTTTTTCAATTGATGAATTTTGTTGTGTGCATACAGATACAAAAGTATAAATAGCAAAGTTCCTGTTTTCCAGAAGGCCAAAGAGGAATAACAGATAGAGGACAGTTGTAGTATGACATTGCAAAATCAGTATGCACATAGTATTATTCTAATAGTCAATGGTAAATGAATTGACTTAGCATTTTCCTGGATGAAGGGCTCCACTCCACTTGGTATACAGTTATCTAATGAGAGGATCATAAATTTCCTAAATAATCTGCCGATGCTTGAAGGCTGGCTTCAGTCTTGGATCCCCTGGGTCCAACCTGGAATGCTATTTTGTATACCAACATTTGGTTAATGGTCTCTCTCCATCCCCACAGGGAACATGGTCAAGTTTTACCAGGGGACCTATTAGGAGAATAGAAATAGTAAACCCTTTAGTTCAGTGCAGTGTTCCTCAATATTCCAATGAAATGGAAAAAAAGACGATACTTTTATTACTACATTGGAAACAGACCCACATATCTGAACATAAAAATGGTAGAAAGTCAAAGGCAATGAAAGAGAGCGGGGAAGAGAGTCCACAGAGGACACTCCCTGTCTCAGTGGTAACACTCATAAATATTCCCTCCGACCAAGCCAATTTTCTAGGTGTGGCACTGAAAATATTTTCTGGATAAGAGCCACAACTTTTTATTTTGGTTTCATGGTAATAAGAACAAGAAAAGCCACTGACTGTTCACCTTTTTTTGCTGTATTTCTGAGTGAATCAAGTGTAGTCATCCTCACAACTGCATCTGGAATAGGCTCTTAACTTCTCTCATGAGTGACAGAAGGAAGAATGGTCTTCCCTAGGGAAATACGTGTCCCCGGCTAGTCATCTGATACAATTCAATGGTAAAGGGGCATACGGACCTCCCTGACTCCCAGTGTCCCTGAGCCTTTGGAAGGGAGATACCTGAAGAGAGAAGCTTATCCAAAGAGGTAAAAAGGCTACATTGGTCAGAGACCATACACAGGCATCTAAAGGTCCATGTCCTATACTCCTGACTCCATACTGAATCTACACAAGCTTGGAGCCATCCAACACTTAGCCCAACTTATCTAATCAATAATGGCCTTACCAACTCATTTATTCCTATCAATGCCACCATCAGTCCTGAATCTCTCTGCCACATTGACTAATGAGTAATCTATCAATAACCCTACTGTGACCAAGCGGATGGATTAGTCTTACTTAATTATGAGCATACAGTAATAATGTTCTTTTTGTACTCTTTTGGTCTAAATCTGCTTTAACCACAGAACTTGGCCTTGAGTCTCTATTCTTTACTGTAAACAGTTTAGACTCTTTCCCAGATAAGAGAACTCCACAGATTAAATATCAAATGGTTTTATTTATCTACCCTTTGTATGATTTTGGCTCATGCATTTAACAAAGCCATCCAAAGGAAAAAAAAAACAAAAAAAACTTGGAGAACAGAAAAGCAAAGGGATCTAGGTAAAGGATGTATTTTCCTGAAATCTGTAAGTCGCTGAAGTCTGTGCTTCTGCTTAACTCTTGGCTAACAAATATTCCCTCTTCATCCAAACTAGCACTGCCAAAGCATTAACTGTAAACTGCTGAACAAATCTTCAGCCATTAAAGGCAGCTCTAAAGAATATCTTTAAAGAGAAAGGAATGGAGAGGTTTGCTTTATTCTTGCCATAATATTCAACCCTTGAATTTTATTTATTTCAAAAGCCAAACCTGCAAGCTTACTCTGATGTACTAACATTTGATACACTATGAAGGGGTGCTTATGTGTGGAAAATTCCAATTTCAAGGGCATATATACTATTACTTTAGTTTCACAAACCCATAAGCCTCCTAGATGCTGTACATATCAAGAATATAGTTATCTTCCCCCACTTCTCCTTTCTTTAGTGTATACTAGTATACATGATGTGTGAACAGGCATACACACACACACACACACACACACACACACACACACACACACACACACACACACACACACACACACACACACACACTGCAGGGCTAATGCATCCTCTGGAATGTAGAAGAAACAGTGCCAGACATGGCCAAGTAGGACCATAGAGCACTTTATCCCAGTTCTCTCCAAGGTGTCATCTTGATTATCTTTTGCTTTTCATTAGAGCTGCCACTAAATCCTAGAGATCCATCCTAAATTTAAGCAGGATGGAACCCAGGTAAACAAGCAAAACAGAAGTGGGGTTCAAAGCAGATATTCTTCTTAAGGTCTTCAGAATGTTACTTCCTGGTGTTTTGATTAATTATGTATCCTTTGAAAAAGAGAAGTTTTGCTTCATTCAAATAGGTTCTACTGACCACGTTTTTTCTTTCCTTGGACGTAGATGGTTGCTGCTTATTCTTGTCAGTGTGCAAAATATGTTCCAGGAAGGTATCTCTAAATCAGTATATAATAGATGGCATGATATAGTTGGTCTTCCACATTTGGAACAAATATTAGTATCTAAAATTATTTTTATAGCTCTTTTTGGAAAGGTAGTATTGTGTTAGTATACAAAGACAAATAACACCTGATGTACTTGTTTAAAAGGAAAAGCAGTTTTATGCAATGGGATTATCAGTTTGGACTAGTTGCTGTGGTTCATTTAGTATTGAATCATTCACTAAAAGATGAATCTACTAATCCATCTTTATATACAGTTTATAATTCAAATCATTTTGTTTGATCACTAATGTAAGCTGTTATTTCTTTTTTTTTTTACTACAAGTGGAGATTTAGCCTGCTATTTTAAACAGTAAGAAGATGAAAATAAAAGAATAATTTTTTTAATGATAGGAGGTTGTAAATAAGGATTTATCTCTGATAGGCTAAATAGAAATTTTATGGAGCAGAGCCCGCTGCATGAGCCAAAATTACACATAACAACTCATATAATATTAGCCCCATAACTCTTCCTATGGAGTAATGAAGGGAGATTTTTTTACCTTTGAAAAATTGGAAATTCAGTCCATCTCTTTGTGCATTTCAGTCGTTTGCAATAACAGCCTCTAATTATTATTTCACACAAAAGGTTGAGCCACATCCTGCAGGATTGTACTATGAGTTGGAATAATGTTAGCAACTCTTTCTAAAGTAACAAGCTGTGGTAGCGAATGTCCACCAAATTAATTATCTTGGGAAAAAATAATAATAATGCAAGAAATATATACATTAATACATTAAGCCTCCTTTAAAAAATGAACAGGCATCAAAATCCAATGCACAATTATTTTGACCACCCCCCAATACAAAAAGCATTAGTTGTCATAGAAAGAGCTAATATTGGTGATAAGATTGTATTTATCATTGTTGCCTTTCAACACTGGCACTTAGATAGGATGCGTGCATGAGAACAATGCCAATGTAATAGAGATCATGCCTTGTTGATTATGCTATCAGGATGACTTAGACTTATTGTAATCCACCTAACTGCTCCTTTTCAACTTAGTTGATGTTACAAATGTGAGATTTGCTGGCATCAATACTCCTTACATTTCCATCTGCCTTGCAAACTATGGCAAAATGTTTTTTCCCCAAGTAGGTTCTCTCCTTCTTGTATGAATAATCTGAGCAAATAAGGTTTGGAACAAAGAACATGCTTATTAACAAAAGGAAAAAAGAGCAACTATTTCCATTGAATATTGTTTATCTTTGCTGTATCCTCACAATGGTATAACAAGGATGCTAGCAATTGCTGCTTAAACTCATGGGATGATTGTCTGTCTATAAGAATAAATAGTCAGCATTTATGAAAGGTCAATTGAAAATCTCAGTTATTTGTTCTGGATCAAATGTTGTTTTATGACAAGATGCATATTGTCATATGATTCATCAGAATCATTGTAATACATCGACATTTTTGGTTATTCTTTGATGAGAGACTACATAAAATATCTTAATCATTAAGCTATTAGTCAGACTGCTAACCAGCTAATTGGTTAAATGTTACAGTGAAGTAAAATAACTGGTTCACTCTAAATCTAAAGTATGGTTATTTGGATTTGGTTCCAGATTGAAAGGATTTGATGCTAATTAGTGGCTGTGTTAGTTTGGAAGGGCTGCCATAGCAAAATACCCCAGATGGAGTGGTTTAAACAACAGAAATTTATTTTCTCTCAGTTCTGGAGGATAGAAGTCCAAGATCAAGGTGTCAGCAAGTTTGGTTTCTTCTAAAGCCTCTCTCCCTGGCTTGCCACTCTGTGTGTCCTTACATTTTTTTTTTGGTACTATTAATGTACAATTACATGAGCAACATTATGGTTACTAGACTCCCCTCATTATCACATCCCCACCACATACACCATTACAGTCACTGACAATCAGTGTAGTAAGATGCTATAGAATCATTACTTCTCTTCTCTGTGTTATACTGCCTTCTCCGTGTCCCCCCCAGTACATTATGTGTGCTAATCGTAATACCTCTTTTTCCCCTTTATCCCTCCCTTCCCACCCATCTTCCCCAGTACCTTTACCTTTGGTAACTGTTAGTCCATTCTTGGGTTCTATGAGTCTGGTGCTGTTTTGTTCCTTTAGTTTTTTCTTTGTTCTTATACTCCACAGATGAGTGAAATCATCTGATACTTGTCTTTCTCTGCCTGGCTTATTTCACTGAGCATAATATCCTCTAGCTCCATCCATGATGTTGCAAATGGTGGGATTTGTTTACTTCGTATGGCTGAATAATTTTCCATTGTGTATATGTACCACATCTTCTTTATCCATTCATCTACTGATGGACACTTAGGTTGCTTCCATTTCTTGGCTATTGTAAATAGTGCTGTGATAAACATAGGGGTGCATATGTCTTTTTCAAACTAGGATCTTGCATTCTTAGGGTAAATTCCTAGGAGTGGAATTCCTGGGTCATATGGTATTTCTATTTTGAGCATTCTGAGGAACCTCCATACTGCTTTCCACAATGGTTGAACTAGTTTACATTCCCACCAGCAGTGTAGGAGGGTTCCCCTTTCTCCACAACCTCGCCAACATTTGTTGTTGTTTGTCTTTTCGATGATAGCAATCCTTACTGGTGTGAAGTGATATCTCATTGTGGTTTTAATTTGCATTTCTCTGATGATTAGCAAAGTGGAGCATCTTTTCTTGTGCCTGTTAGCCATCTGAATTTCTTATTTGGAGAAATGTCTGTTCAGCTCCTCTGCCCATTTTTGAATTGGCTAATTTGCTTTTTTGTTTGTTGAGGTGCATGAGCTCTTCATATAATTTGGATGTTAACCCTTTATTAGATATGTCATTTATGAATATATTCTCCCATACTATAGGGTATCTTTTTGTTCTATTGATGGTGTCCTTTGCTGTACAGAAACTTTTCAGCTTGATATAGTCCCACTTGTTCATTTTTGCTTTTGTTTCCCTTGCCCAGGGAGATATGTTCATGAAGAAGTTGCTCATGTTTATGTCCAAGAGATTTTTGCCTCTATTTTCTTGTAAGAGTTTTATGGTTTCATGACTTACATTCAGGTCTTTGACCCATTTTGAGTTTACTTTTGTGTATGGAGTTAGGCAATAATCCAGTTTCATTCTCTTACATGTAGCTGTCCAATTTTGCCAATGCCAGCTTTTGAAGAGGCTGTCATTTATCCATTGTATATCCATGGTTCCTTTATTGTTTATTAATTGACCAAATATGCTTGGGTTTATATCTGGGCTCTCTAGTCTGTTCCATCAGTCTGTGGGTCTGTTCTTGTGCCAGTACCAAACTGTCTTAATTACTGTGGCTTTGTAGTCAGGGAGATTGAAGTCAGGGAGCATAATTCCCCCTGCTTTATTCTTCCTTCTCAGATTACTTTGGTTATTCGGAGTCTTTTGTGGTTCCATATGTATTTTAGAATGATTTTCTCTAGTTCATTGAAGAATGCTGTTGGTATTTTGATAGGGATTGCATTGAATCTATAGATTGCTTTAGGCAGGATGGCCATTTTGACAGTATTCATTCTTCCTGTCAATGAGCACGGGATGTATTTTCAATTACTGGTTTCTTCTTTAATTTCTCTCATGAGTATCTTGTAGTTTTCAGAGTATAAGTCTTTCACTTCCTTGGTTAGGTTTATTCCTACGTATTTTATTCTTTTTGATGCAATTTTGAATAGAATCGCTTTCCTGATTTCTCTTTCTGCTAGTTCATCATTAGTGTATAGGAATGCCACAGATTTCTGTGTATTAATTTTGTATCCTGCAACTTTGCTGAATTCAGATATTAGATCTAGTAGTTTTGGAGTGGATTTTTTAGGGTTTTTTTTATGTACAATATCATGTCATCTGCAAACAGGGACAGTTTGACTTCTTCCTTACCAATCTGGATGCCTTTTATTTCTTTATGTTGTCTGATTGCTGTGGCTAGGACCTCTAGAACTATGTTGAATAGAAGTGGGGAGAGTGGGCATCCTTGTCTTGTTCCTGATCTTAAAGGAAAAGCTTTCAGCTTCTCACAGTTTATTATAATGTTGGCTGTGGGTTTGTCATATATGGCCTTTATTATGTTGAGGTACTTGCCGTCTATACTCATTTTGTTGAGAGTTCTTATCATGAATGGATTTTGGATTTTGTCGAATACTTTTTCAGCATCTATGGAAATGATCATGTGGTTTTTGTCCTTCTTTTTGTTGATGTCATGGATGATGTTGATGGATTTTCAAATGTTGTACCGTCCTTGCATCCCTGGGATGAATCCCACTTGATCATGATGGATGATCTTTTTGATGTATTTTTGAATTTGGTTTGCTAATATTTTGTTGAGTATTTTTGCTTCTATGTTCATCAAGGATATTGGTCTGTAGTTTTCTTTTTTTGTGGTGTCTTTGCCTGGTTTTGGTATTAAAGTGATGTTGGCCTCATAGAATGAGTTTGGAGAATTCCCTACTCTTCTACTTTTTGGAAAACTTTAAGGAGGATGGGTATTAGGTCTTCACTAAATATTTGATAAAATTCAGCAGTGAAGCCATCTGGTATCGGAGTTTTGTTCTTAGGTAGTTTTTTGATTACCAATTCAATTTCTTTCCTGGTAATTGGTCTATTCATATTTCTGTTTCTTCACAAGTCAGCCTTGGAAGGTTGTATTTTTCTAGACCATTGTCCATTTCTTCTAGGTTATCCAATTTGTTACTATGGAATTTTTCATAGTATTCTCTCATAATTCTTTGTATTTCTGTGGTGTTCGTAGTGATTTATCCTTTCTCATTTCTGATTCTATTTATTATGTAGACTCTTTTTCTCTTGATAACTCTGGCTAGGGGGTTATCTGTTTTGTTTATTTTCTCAAAGAACCAGCTCCTGCTTTCATTGATTCTTTCTATTGTTTTATTCTTCTCAATTTTATTTATTTCTGCTTAAACCTTTATTATGCCCCTCCTTCTACAGACTTTGGGGTTCATTTGTTCTTCCTTTTCTAGTTTCATTAATTGTGAGTTTAGACATTTCATTTGGGATTGTTCTTCTTTCCTGAGGTAGGCCTGTACTGCAATGTAATTCCCTCTTATCACAGCCTTCGCTGTGTCCCATTGTTGTCATTTGTCTTCATATATTGTTTGATCTCTGTTTTTATTTGGTCACTGATCTGTTGATTATTTGGGAGCATGTTATTAAGCCTCCATGTGTTTGTGGGCTTTTTCATTTTCTTTGTGTTATTTATTTCTAGTTTCATACCTTTGTGATCTGAGAAGCTGGTTGGTACAATTTCGATCTTTTTGAATTTACTGAGGCTCTTCTTGTGGCCTAGTATATGATCTATTTGAAAATGTTCCTTGTGTACTTAAGAAGAATGTGTATCCTGTTGCTTTTGGATGGAGTGTTCTGTAGATGTCCGTTAGGTCCATCTGTTCTAATACGTTGTTCAGTGCCTCTGTCTTTTTACTTATTTTCTGTCTGGTTGATCTGTCCTTTGGAGTGAGTGTGTGTTGAAGTCTCCTAGAATGAGTGCATTGCATTCTATTTCCCCCTTTAATTCTGTTAGTATTTGTTTCACATATGTAGGTGCTCCTGTGTTGGGTGCATATATATTTATAATAGTTATATCCTCTTGTTGGCCTGACCCCTTTATCATTATGTAATGTCCTTATCTCTTGTTACTTTCTTTGGTTTGAAGTCTATTTTGTTTGATACAAGTACTGTAACTCCTGCTTTTTTCTCCCTGTTAGTTGCATGAAATATCTTTTTCCATTCCTTGACTTTCAGTCTGTGTATGTCTTTGGGTTTGAAGTCAGTCTCTTGTAGGCAGCATAAAGAATGGGTCTTGTTTTTTTATCCATTCAGTGACTCTACGTCATTTGATTTGTGCATTCAGACGATTTACATTTAGGGTGATTATTGATAGGTATGTACTTATTGCCATTGCAGGCTTTAGATTCATGGTTACCAAAGGTTCAAGGGTAATTCCCTTACTATCTAACAGTCTAATTTAACTCACTTCATGTGCTATTACAAGCACAACCTAAATATTCTTTTATTTCCCCTCCTTTTTCTTCCTCCTCCATTCCTTGTATGCTATGAATCATATTCTGTACTCTTTGTCTATCCCTTGGGTGACATCTATTTAGCCTTTGGAATACTCCCACCTATAGCAGTCCCTCTAAAATGCACTGTAGAGGTGGTTTGTGGGAGGTGAATTATTTCAGCTTTTGCTTATCTGAAAATTGTTTAATCCCTCCTTCTAATTGAAATGATAATCTTGCCAGGTAGAGTATTCTTGGTTCAAGGCCCTTCTGCTTCATTGCATTAAATATACCATGCCTTCTGACCTGTAATGTTTCTGTTGAGAAGTCTGATGATATCCTGTTGGGTTTTGCTTTGTATGTGATGTTTTTCTCTCTCTAGCTGCTTTTAAAAGTCTGTCTTTATCCTTTATCTTTGCATTTTAATTATTATATTTCTTGATGTTGTCTTCCTTGAGTCCTTTGTGTTGTGAGATCTGTGTATCTCCATGGCTTGAGAGAGTATCTCCTTCCCTAGATTGGGGAAGTTTTCAGCAATTACCTCCTCAATGATACTTTCTATCCCTTTTTCTCCTTCTTCTACTTCTGGTACTCCTATAATATGAATATTGTTGCATTTGGATAGGTCACACAGTTCTCTCAATATTCTTTCATTCTTAGAGATCCTTTTTTCTCACTGTGTCTCAGCTTCTTTGTATTCCTCTTCTCTAATTTCTATTCCATTTACCCTCTCTTCTACTACATTTAATCTGCTTTTAAATCCCTCCATTGTATGTTTCATTTCAGATATGGAATATCTTAATGATTGAATCTCCATCTTAAATTCGTTCCTGAGTTCTTGAATATTTTTCTGTACCTCCATAAGCATGTTTATGATTTTTATTTTGAACTCTTAGGAAGATTGGTGAATTCAGTTTTATTTTGCCCTTTTTCTGGGGTTTGTGAGATTTTGGTCTGAACCATGTTCTTTCAACATTTCAGTTTCTGTGTGGTGCCCTCTAGTGCCCAGAAACTCCAGTCTCTGGAGCTGTTCAGCCGCTAGAGTGAGGTTGGGGGTCATATGGGAGCGGAGCTGGTGCCTGGGGGAAGGAAGATCGTTTCCTGATTCCCATCTGCAATGCCTGTCTCCAGTATCAGAGCCCATGGTTCGAGTGCACAGGTGTAAGCCTCTGTGCTTGGCGTCTCTAGCTGTTTTGGGTGGGGCCTCCCTCTGACTGGCCCAATGCAAGCACAGTGACTGCCAGTTTGCAAACTGGTGCCATCAGGCCAGGAGGAAGGCTGGCAGGCTGTGTATCACAGTGGGGTCCTCGGAGCTGAGCAGCCAGCCAGGGGGATGGAGCACCTGAAGCTCCTCAAAGTTCCCAATCTGCTGGGCAGAGTGCACCCAGACAACCAGTCCCCCTATCCCTTCTCCCACACAGCAAGCTCTGTGCAAACCCCACCCCTTCAGCATCCCTCTCACTGCAAGGAAGCCTCTCAGACCGCCTACCTTTCCCTTGTCCCAGAGCAACCGGGTGTTGATCCCGTCCTCCACAAATGGCCAGAATCTGTCTCTCAAGCACTCCACCTGTCCCAACTCCCCATTCTCCAGAGCACCACACAATATATATTTCTGATCACAAAGCAGACCTCCAGGGCTTGGTGTTCAGCAGTCTTAGGCTTCCACCCCCTCCCCAGTCCATTTCTCTTCCTCCTGCCAGTGAGCTGAGGTGGGGGAAGGGCTTGGGTCCTGCTGGATCAAGGCTTTGGTACATTACCCTGTTTCGTGAGGTCTGTATGCAGTCTGGTTCAGCCTTCTTTTCTGTTGCTGTTTTAGGGTTAGTTGTATTAACTATATTTTCACACTATCTGTTGTTTTGGGAAGAGTTCTCTGTCTCACCTCTCATGCCACCATCTTGAATCTCCCTTATATCCTTTCTTGTGTGTGTGTGTGTGTGTGTGCATGTGTGTGTGTGTGTCTGTGTGTGTCTGTGTGTGTGGTGGGATGGGATGGTTGGAGTGGGTAATGTCCTTTTCTTAGAAGAACCCCAATCAGGTTGGATTAGATCCTCCTTTAGTGACCACAATTTAACTTGATTACTTGAAAGGCCCTATCTCTAAGCACAGTCACATTCTGAGGTACTGGAGTTATGGCTTTGAGGATGAATTTTGGAGGATTACAGTTCAGCCCATAACAGTGGTTTGTGATTAATTCTTCTTGTTAGTATAACTTCAGGTTTTATTTCAGTTGTTGATAATATGGACTTCATTTCCATATGTATTCATTAATATCAACATTTTAATAAAGAATGCAGAACAAACAGTAGGAAGATATAAGAGAACATTTACTTAACATCCAGTAAATTAGATTTTGAAATGTTTACCCAATATCATGAAATTGCCATCACCAACTGTTTTATTGCTTAATTCCTTATACAAATATTTATTGTAAAATTAAGTCATTTTAAATTGATTTTGTTTTCTTTTGAGATTCTATTCTACATTTCATAATAGTACCTAAGCAGTTAAGGACCTCTGTAAAATCTAAAAAAAAAAATTGTAAATGACAATTTGATACATTAATTATAGTTTGAGATCAAACTTTTTCTTCCTTCTTTAAAACAAAAATGTATATTTTAAGTATCATCAGTAGAATGATGTATCTGGAAAATTCTTGAACATACATATATCAATCCATACTATTTATGAAGCTTGTAAAAAGTAACCAGTAGCGATCTTTGTGAAATTGTAATATGTTTATTAATACAATTCTATTCATATTAACAGTTGCCAAGGCCTTCTCCAGCTTCCTAAGCTTTCATCCAGTACTGAAGCACATCAAGTCAAGGGAAAGATCTGGTATCTACTTAATAAGTAAAACACACAGTAAGTTAGCATGCCTATCCCAGTTAGAAAGTGTTAAAATACAAACACATACATTATGTCACGTGAAATTTCATCTAGTCCTAAGAGTATCTTATAGCTGAAGTTGACATAGTGTTCAATCCAGACTGAATGCTATTTAAAAACTAAAGACAAACTATCCATTCAGGCAAAACATTGAGCTAAATAATAGTGTAGAGATTGAACACTGAAAGATTATTTTATGACTTTTGAAGAAGACTTTCTATATTTCCTTATGTCCTAGAAATAACAGAAATTTACTTTAACAGCTGCACACTGTCCTCCCAGTTAAGAGACCAAAATGTTATTCATAATTTAAATAGTCTATTACAGCCTTTTTCTGGAGTTCTACCTTTTTCAATTTACCAAAACACGTTTCTGGTGTGGTTATTACTTTGGGGTGGGTGGTAAGGGTAAGGATTCATGGCTTTGGGATAAGAGTCTAACTTTAATCAGGATAGGAGTCTTTGAGAGTCATCAAAATTGTGCATTTGCCTGCTTTCTTTTTATCTCAGGAGAAATTCTTTGATGTTTAGGTATTCAAAGTTAAGAAGATATGAGACAGATGAAAGTCAGGAAAGATTTATAGGAGAAAGAAGAAATATAGTTTCCTAGAACCAAAAATATATACACACAACACTTCCTGCAGGAAGACAGAGGAAAAGAGCCCATCTCTTTCTCTCTCCCAGCTGCTCTTTTACACAATTCCATTGGTGGCACAGGCCCATCTTGGGGTTTCAACAGGCAGAAACTTACCTCTCAGGAGACAAATACACTTGACTACATAATGGATTTCAGAAGATGTCAAATGACTCCTGAGGTGTGATCCCTCCTGCCTCTCCCTTTTGACCAAGCTCAACACAGAGCATAAATGCGTAGGATGAAAGCAATTGGATTATCAAAACTCATTTCTCAAAGCTGTAGAGGAAGAATCTATGTTAGTAATGCCATGAAAATTAGTTATTTAGTGATTTCTATTCATTGCCACCCAAATTTTCCACATCACAAGAATGAGGACAAATACATTTATTTAAAATTATATTTAAGACAAATATTTCATGGTAATTAAAATTGCTAAATTCAGTGTGCAAAAATGGCAAAATGTGGTAGTTTTGACCAATTATAAAGTCTGTCAATGTTGATAATTTATTTGGATGATTAAATACAGTAGGTGTTTGATAAAGTGTGTTGAGTTGAATGAACAATTCACAACAAAATATTACTTTTTCTTCTGCAGAGGTTTCCTACTTCTTAAACCTGAATTTTATAGATGCTTAACTAAATCTGTTTTTTCATTTGTTTTGTGTAAATAAGCCTCCTATGTAAATAAGCCATAAAGTGAGGGGCTGCTCTTTAAATGAGAGAGTAGAAAAGTATGGGTTTTGTGATCATAGTGTCTGATTTGAGATTTAGTTCTACCACTTACTAGTTCACCAATATTTTGGTGCTTCAGCTTTTTCACAGGTAGATGACATAAACAATAACAATATTTGCTTAAAAAATATAGAAGGATTAAAGGCATAAATGTGTACAAAGCCCTTAGAACATTGCCTGAATACACCGAGGATGTTAGCTCTTATTAGACCCCATACCCTAAAGCTGAGCCCTCCCCTTGCATCTCTAACTGCCATCCTTACTCTTGACTAGATGATTTTTTGATTGCATATGAGAGAAATTTAGAGATGGAACTGAGAAAGGAAAAAACATGATTTTAATTTAAATAATCTAAGGGCAAATTAATCTTACACACTGCTGAGATACACCTAATGATTAGTCCCCAGGCTGATCCATCATCAGTAGTTTGTAGCTAGTTTGTTCCTTACCCTAGAGTAAAGCTGAAGGCACTTCTTTAACAAACTCGACATTAATTACGGTAAGCAGGGGACTAGAGTGTATAATTGCTATTGTAAAGTACAAAGAATGTTACAAAAAGAAGTGAGTTTACTAATGAAGAAAAAATACAGTTCTTCCTAAAAGATAAAATAGAAGAATATCTCTTTTTGAAGAAATGTACTTAAAGTTGTAGTAGAAAAATTAATGAAACCCTATTCTCTCTTTCCACATATTTGGCACATAGAATAGAGAACACTTCCAGGCAACTCTTGAATATATTCTTAGAAATTAGTCAGTGTACCAGTCAGATCTGTTGAAGCCAATACCTTGATTTCTCTCCCTATTGTATAGCATTCCCACCGTATTTTTATGTCATTTCCTGAGTGTTCCATTAATACTACCCTCTTCTTAATTTTCCTGTTTTTTCAACATCATTTTATTTGCATGTGCTCAAATTTTGAGTATTATTCTAGATTTCTTCCTTTACTCTTATACTCAGTGAGTTACTAGTCATCTTTCTTTGACTCCAAAATATCTCTAAATGAGCTGTACATTCCTGTCTCTTATGGTATTATAGTTAAAAGCTTAGCCTCTAGAATTAAGTGATATGTGTATAAACCCCAATTCTGTTATATGATGTGAGTTCAGCTCCTCATTTTTAAAAGGAGGATGAAAATACTACATATCTTGATAAGCTGTTATAAACATCGCTATAGCACACATAAGGATCTTCACATGGCCCCCCACTCTGCAAGGCCTCAGGACATGAGAGCTAGTTCTACTTTTGTTTTACTATTGTTATGTCCATTGTCACCACTCTCGTCAGGTCTCTACTGCTCGTTTCCTGGATCACAGCCATGGTCTTCCCACCTTTAGTTGCTCTGGTCATCAGCTATCCTGCACAGTATTTTTTCTTGGTACAGAATACTCTCCATTCTGCCTCACTCTCTTGAGGCTGTTCTTACTCTGCTCCTCTACGCTTACCTGATACCCTAACTGGCCTGCACACCATTTCCTGAATACTCCGGATGCCTTGCTGCTTTTGAACTTTGCTCATACTATGCTTTCGGCTCGGATGCCTTTGAACCATTGGCAATTGATAATATTAATTAATTCTTTAAATGCTACATCAAACAGTACATCTTCCATTAAATCCAGGTCAGAAATGATCCTTTATTGCTTGCCTTCACTTGATTTTCCACAGCATTCTGTACTTCCCTCAGATTGCTTATCTTTTTCATGGTGTATCATATGCTGTAGCTGTGGCCGTGCTGATCAGCCCTCTAGGACTCCCCTGTTAAACTTCAGATGGATAGATCTACATCCTAAACATTTCTTGATCACCTGGATCAGTGATTCCTAGAATGTAGACAGGGTGCCATGGTCACAGGAAAGATGGTGGTGGTTTTAGGTGATGCACAGTTAGGCCTTTAAATAATATTGAATCACATAGCAAGAAATATATTACTTTAAAAAAGTCCTTATGCTTACTTCAAGAAAGACCCCCCCCCACTTGGTGCTGCCTCTAAAACCTCCCTAATAATTATTAAATATTTTTTAAATGAAATTATATAGTATTCAGACTCAGAACCTTCTGAAATCAGCCATCTCTAATCAACACTTTAATACTTTTGTTTTCTGTTCATTGTAAATTTTTCTAGTTAAGACACCATACTGATTTAAAAAACAGTACAACTGATATGGTGATTTGGCTGAAGTAACTGAAGACAGTCTAGCAATGACAAAAGGTTGCTGTAGCTCTATCAGCGTGCTTTGCTCATGGTAGATACTGACCAGGAGGGTGATTCTCCCATTCCATATGCTTCAGAGAGTTATGGCAACGGGGGCTACTATTCTTATCTTTCAGTACTGGCAGAAATAATCCAATAGTTCCGCCATTACCTTTTTCATTTGAAGTTTCCAGACTGGTCTCCAAGCCACCATTTATAACCAGAACACTTCCCTTTAGACTCTTCTACATAAAAAATGCTATTATAGCAGTGTGTGCATGATAGGAGAGCAGCAGCAATTCATGTTGAAATGCTCAAACTCTTCTTCATGCTACTTGCACAAGCCCTGAGAAAGACCAAATGAATCTTACTCTCCTTTGCAAGCAGTTGACTGTAATGAGGTCACTTAACACCTAAAAGAAGATTGTTATGGCTATAGACTGCTTGTGCCCTGCCTCCAATTCAGACATTGAAGCCCTAACTCTCAATGTGTTGGTGTTTGGAGATGGGGCCTTTGGAAGAAAATTAGTTTCAGATGAGGTCATGAGGGTGGGGCCCTCATTATGGTATTAGCAACTTTATAAGAGACACCAGAAAGTTTTCTCTCCCTATGCCATGTGAGGACCAGAGCGAAGACAGCCACCAGCAAGCCAGGAACAGCATCCTCACCAGAACCCACATACTCACAATTTGATCTTGGACTTCCAGACTCCACAACTTTGAAAAAATAATTAAATTTCTGTGTTTAAGCCACCCAGTCTATGGCATTTTGTTATGACAGCCTGACAGGCTAATACAGTTTTATAACTTGGAACAATTTATCAAAAGAGAACCAGGGGACACTCACAGAGGTGTCTAGGATCAGGTGACAGTCCAAAGCCTTTATAGCACATACTGCTATTATGCCTACTCTACCACCACTTCTGGCAGAAGTGTACCCAGCCAGAATGGTGCTGAGTACCTCTAAAAGCCTGCATTAATCAATGACCTGGGGACAGGAAGCTACAAAGAATATTTTCCTGTTCCCAAATGAAAAGTTTGTAACCTCTGAAAAAAACCTATGCAAGCATCTACAAGTATATGTAGTACTTAAACTGGGAAAACATTTCTACACTTAAATACTGACAATACTATCAAAGACCTGAGTACAAAGGGACCAATGCAAATCCATCTTCTATTTCAGGACATAAACTGATAAATCTAAGTGTGTAATACAGCTTATCATGGGTCATTTGAACTTAATTTTTGGTGTTTTCCTGAATATTAAAAATCTTCTTACATAAGATGAAAAACTGTCTGTTTTCATTTGTGCTGTCTCCTGAATGAGTCAGACATTTTTCATCATGAAAATACCATGAGTCATATTGCATCACAGTAGATCATGAACCTGATGACCAATGATGTTAAAGGAAGTCTGGGTTCTTTGCTGACATGTTTTTTTCCTGCATCTTCTGTAGTGTCCTTGAGCCACCTACCACCCAAAACCTTGATTCTCTGTTAATTTTATTCTACCATTATGTTTCATTTAAAAAACATATTGAAATCAACAAGAACAAAAAATATTTTAATGCTGTTGTCAGTCAATAAATTTAAAATATTTAGCCAAATGATTCTACTTCTTCATTAATGTCAAATACTCAAAAATCCTACTTTTAATAAAGTATTTGAGTAAATGGAGAGAACATAAGTAACACAAGTTACTTTATGTGTACTAATAAAAATCACATTTTTTCCACATTGGTATTAGCATTGAAAGAAAAAACCTTTTAAAAAAGTTTTGGCTATCATATTACTACTTCTTCAGTTAAAATAAGGTTTTGATAATATATTTGGGAAACACAAAGTTAGTCCAAATTCATGTATTAGTTCTAGACATTATAACATGGCTGCATGTATGTGTAATAAGTATTGACTTGATGATAATGTGATTAAGAATAATCATTTACATCCCAAGAAAAAAATTAGAAAGATAATGAGGAGAAGAATGACATCAGTGAAAAGGCTGAATAAGACATCCTTTGCATGTAATCCTCTGCAAGAACAATAATTTGTCATCCATCTGTGGACAAAAGTGCCTTCGTGGGAGATTTGGGATCCAGGTAAGAGATTGTGACATGACATTGTATATGGAAAACCCTAAAAAATTCCACCAAAAAGCTGTTAGACCTAATAAATGAATTCAATACAATTGCAAGATTAAAAAAAATCAACTTACAAAAATCCATTGCACTATACACTAACAACAACATATCTGAAAGAGAAATAAACTTCCCATTTCCAACAGCATAAAAACAATAACATAGTCAGGAATAAATTTAACTAAGATGATGAAAGATCTGTACCCTGAAAACTATGAAACACTGATGAAAGAAACTGAGGAAGACACAAATAAATGGAAAGATATCCCATATTCACAGATTGGAAGAATTAATACTGTCAATATGTTTATGCCACTCAAATCCATCTATAGATCCAATGGTCAAAGAATCCAAACTTCAGTTATAAGACAAATAAATTCTGGGAATCTGATATTCAGCATGGTGAATATAGTTAACAATTCTGTATTATATACTTGACAATTGTTAAGAGAGTACATCTTAAGTGTTCACACCACCAACATAAATTGTAACTGTGTGAGATGATGGGTGTGTTAATTAATTGTGGTGATTGTTTAACAATACATATGTGTATCAGATTATCATGTTGTATACCTTAAATTTGCAGTGTTATATGCCACTAATATATCAATAAAGCTGGAAAAAAATAATGGGAATAATTTTTCAAGGTATAGATCAGATGCCAGATCTGTGAATTTATTCATGTTTGGAACACATTGAAGTCCCATTCTGTTTTGCTTTTTCTCCCCACTAAGGAATTTGTTGGAATCTTTTCTCCCAACATTTTGAGATCATATAATGTGACACAAAGAACTAAAATAAGAAAACCAAATTGAATTGTTTATTTTTTTCCTTATTTATGGAGATTAAGGAGAATGAATACATACAAAAAAAGCAGACCAAAACTAGTAAACTCAGACTCCAAATATGAGCAGAAAATAATACTGATGTTCAAAGAAATTACAAATATATTTATAACTCAAAAAATCGTCTGATAGCAAAATAATTTGGTTGTATGAACGCATCATGTGGAAGCTGCCATTCTGAACCTAATCTTTGGAGTCTCACAGTTTTGGAAGCATTTCTTTGATAAGTGTGATGTAGTGAAGTCAATCTAAATGGAAACACTGTTTAAAGGCAATCATCTCTCCTAAGACCATAAACACAGCCTAAAATGGTATATTAGACCAGTCCAGTAGCAAAGGAATGCAGAATCTAAATTATTTATATCTTTGGTCTGCAAGCAATATTTAAGAACTGATGATTAGTATATTGAAACCTTATTAGTTTTTTTTTCTTTTTTGTATTGGTGGATTATGACCATTGAGATTATATTTTTATTTTACCCAGAAAATTGGTTTGGCTTAAGATTGGAGGAAATAACCTGTTTTCTTCTATTTTTGCAATGCCTAAGGTGTCACATATACCAACAAGGAGGTTGCATGTATTTTTCAGCTGACAGTACTATTCAACCAGAGATGTGGCAGAAGCATTTCACAAGAGAAAACTCCCCAAGAAGAGGCTGAATTATGAGGAATCTGCCACTACAATTACAATTAGTGTTCTCAAACTACAGGAAACTTGCTAATAGTTATGTTCATTAATCCTATCTCCCTTGGTTCATTAATTTTACGTTGTTGCCTGCAAAAATGACACTGTGCTTCCAGCCTGAAGATTATAAGACTTCCTTTGCAAGTTTTTCATTATCACAACTGGTCCAAATCACATTAAACTACATTCATGGCATATGAACAAAAACTGAGTAAATGAAGTTTGTCTTTTATGAATGAACCAAAAAGATTACCGATTAAAAAGAGCAAGGCAGTGAAAATTCTTCTGTGGGGAAATATTTGGCCCTCTTCTTAATGAGGCTGAGACCAGGGGCAAAAAACTACGTTTGATAACAATCTCGTTCACATCAAATGAGATTGCGGGAATATGAAAACATAATAATATCATATTTTATAGACCAAGAGATAGGATTAGGGCAAGTTAGACACATCGTTAGTTAAGAGCATATTTTGCTAAAGATTGAGATCTTCTAGGCCCACAATATCATTTTCTTCTTGTCCTTTTCAAGCCTGGATCTGTCTGTGAAGGAAAACTGGATATCTTCCCCCTAAGACAATGACAGAAATAGGCTGTGGATATGTGTCTACATCCAATCAGTGGCAATATGCATAGTAATATGTGGCACAGCTTGTGTAATGAAGTTCCCAGCATGCAGTCTGGAAAGGTATCCTCCAGTGTGTAGGGTGATTTATTTCCTCTGTCAAGAGGCAGGACAGCCAGGACTTGTCCTTCCCTGTTCTACCTGCAAGAATACTCTGTCTTCTTGGGAAGTGGTAATGGGTGCTGCTAGTGCTGTACAGGGGCTTTGTTTTGAATCCTTCATTTAGCTGGGCTATTTCCCATTCCTTTTAATTCTGTGACTGGAACATTAAAGGGGATTTCTTTAAAAACAAAGCAATCTCTAGTGAGAAGGACTACAAAATCCTACCACTGCCTCAAAGCAGTATTTAGAATGATGCATAAAAACACTTTTGCTATGGCAAAAGTGTACAGAAAATGAGAAAGAACAGCTCTGTATATAATTGAACAACTTTCTCTGTAGTAAAGATGAAAGGAGAATGAAGTTTTGTTTGCTCCTTAAAATTACTGGTCTGTACATTTACAGCAGCTATGATTTCAAGTGCTAAAATATAGCTATTACCTATACAGTTTTACTTAGCCACCTATATTAGACTTGTTGAATTTAATTTCCCTTTAATCTTTTTTAAAATATAGAATTTTTTCCAGCAATAGCTATTTTCCTCCCAAACTAGAATTTTGTTTTCTATTTATTAAGTAAATAAAAGTAAATAACTAAACTGAAATTAACTTTAAACCAAATAATTCTTCATTTTTAAATTTTCATATCTAATTGTTGTAATCGTTAAATGATAACATTTTTCAAACAATTAGAAATTCTAGAAAATTAAATTGACCAAGAAATCTACCAATATTGGTACATTCTTTCTGTTACCAAGATTTTTGATATCAGCTCTGCTTATGAATCTTTACATTAGATGTTTCCTCACAGAATTTACTTTTAGAAAGCCATCATTATTTATTTTTTGAAAATACATCTTACATTCTGTATCTGTAGCATTTCAAAAACCTGCATTTTAACATGTTAGTATGATTCTCTTTTAAGGACCTTAAAAGTAGAAACAATTTCTGATTTATCAATAGATGAAACACTTATCACTGCTGAAACATTCATATGATGGAAAACAATTATTTTTCCAAAGAAGAGGGGACTACAGAAATTGCCTTTATGTTCAAATCAAATATTTCTGATGAAAATTTTATCTGAGACTTCTAATAAGTTGATCTTAGAGAAGTAGGGCACTTAGTTGGCCAACTCCACCGAAGAAGCATAATAGCACAGGTAAGATCTTAAATGGCATGCGTTTGGGTTCAGACTCAGTGGGATCAAGAGCTCCACCACTTACTAGCTGTGTGCCTATAGACAAGTTCCTTATATAAGTATCTGACTCCTGATCTTTAACACAGGAATAACAATTTCTTGTTTATTCTAATCCATAAGGTTTTACAAGGTTAAATGAATTAATTTTGTACAGTTTTTGGCACAGCAACTAGCACCTTGTGAATATTATGATATTCATGCTACATTCAATAAGCACATCTATGCCACTTTTAATTCTGTGTAATTTATACAATTCTATACTTTTCAACCTTGACCACTAGAATGTCTGCTTTCTGTGAGCTCATATTTTAGGCCCTAAATTCTACAGAACTACTATGGGGATCATTCTGATGTTTCTCTTAATATTCTTTCAGGTATTTCAGACTAGAAGTATCTTATTTTGTTTTCAACAACAACTTATTACTTACCATGCAGGGCTTGGTAGGAAACAGTTTCCAGGGTTAATTCAGCTCCTTCCATTTGGACAGCTCTAGTCATTCTTTGAATTACAGAGAACTTTTTTTGTTTCTCAGTGGTCTCCTATATCTATACTTGTTTAAAGGTTTTAAACTTAAATCTAAGGGGAGGATGAATAGCTGGGAAGAACAGTAAACCAGACAGACTCACTGGAATTTCCAGTGATGAGAACAAGTGTTGCTATAAAAATATATAAAATGAAAAACCTGAAGCATAAAATCAAGAGTAGTTTACTTTAGAAACTGCTTTTCCTCCTCTATACCCTTACCTTTATTGGACTCTTACTTTGGCCAATAGCTCTTCACACATAAGATCATTTAATCCTCAGCAACCATGTGAATATATGTCACTTACCCTGTTTAAAGGGAAACTGAGTGTTTGACAGATGAGGTAAATTTCACAAGGTCACACCACAATTCTGGAAGAACCAGGACTCAAACCCTGTCTTGCCTCAGTCCCGCCCATGTTCTTTACCATGCTATGGAAGCCCTCCCGCTTCTCCTTCCTCTTCCCCTCCCTCCCCCTCCCCCTCCCCCTTCCCCTCCCCTCCCCCACCCCCTTTTTCTCTCCCCCCTCCCTTCTCCTCCTCCTCTTCCTCATCTTCCTCTTCTTTTCTCCCTTCTCCTCCCCTTTCCCTCTATCTATTTTGCTGTTCCATTTTCTCCTTTAGATAATCTTGATATGGATTGAAAAATACTTCCTTTCTTGTTTATATTTATTTTCTAATTGTGTTTTAACTGAAAACAATGTTGAATAATCTCTGTTTCAGGCTTTCTAAAAAAATCATCACTACTGGAGGTTGAATATTACATTCATGTCTTTTCTCTATATTAGTGACCTTCAGGAGAAATCAATTTCTTTGACTAAGTAGATTCAGTCTGGGGTCAAATTATTACATTATGGTGAACAGATAGGTTTAGGCTTTTCATAAATAGCAAAGACAACACTGACATCAGGATCCAGAAGATCAGAATCAGGTTGTGTGCGCCAAACTGAGAGACAAACTATCAATCAAGTTGTCATGTAAAAATCAGAGACCTGAGAGGACAGAATTAGGCTGGTACCTCAACCAGGAAAATCAGGAGTTAGAATCAAGAAGACAAGGGAAAATATTATGGATCAAGGTCTCACCTGAAGGTATAGCAAGGGAGAGAGTTCCCTTGGAAAAGTTGTAGAACTCCCCGACCCTTAACTTTCTCACCTTCAAGTATGGATATAACTCCTTGAGTTGTGAGGATTAAAGTACTACATGGAAAGAACCCAACAGTTCCTGATATATGACTATAAATAAATGGCTACTACACAGACAGAACACCCTAGAGTTTTGAATATCTAGTTATGACCTTGACTCATAGTTTAAAATTTTCTATAAAACAGTGTTCCTCAAACACCAATGTGTTCTGTTCAACATACGCTAGCAGGTTAACATTCATGTATCATTGCCTGCCATGTCCCCATAGGTATCCAGACACCGAATATCAATGTTTGCTTACATGAATGAATGAAAAGTTTAAAAATGGGATATTCATACACACATACATAATATGTACATATAATGAACATATGCATTGTATCTTTTTCTATTTGTAAAGTTAGGTCTATGAATTTAGGATTCCTAAGAAATTAGTTTCTTAGGCTGTAAGTTCCAGGAAGTAAGATTTTAGGAAACTCTGGAATTGTGTATATTCCTTAATATTATATATGTTGAACATAACTACTCTTTGAGATGGGGGAAGGGGTGAGCTGTGATAAGTTTGAAAACAAATAAAATTATAGAGAACAGTATTGTCTGGACATCTCAGAAAATATCAGCAATAATATTCCTACTGGTCATTTAACACCCATATAAGTTTAAATTTCCATTGTTCTCAAATTCATTCAAACCTCTTTTTTTTTCTCTTAACAACCACACACCTAGATGGAATGCTGTCACCATCCTACAGTTTTACTCATCTCTCATCAGTGTTGGTGATGGGAGGATCGGAGGCAAGGAGGACATAGGAAGAGTCCTGGCTGTCAAATATCATTTTCTAAACACATCGGTCTTTTTATTGCAGTTCTGAAATTCCTTCAATATCTCCCCATTATCTAGATATAAAATCCAAATTCTTTGCCTGCTAAACCATGTCTTTCATGACACTTTCAAACTTTTACTTTTATTATTACACATGAACTTGAACTGCAAGCTTACTCTGAAATGGTTCTGTTCTGCTTTTCATGTGCTATTCTCTGCTCTGCAATGTCTTTTCCCATCTAATGCTGCCCAATGAACTTCTGCTCATACTTTAAGTAAAATTCAAGAGTAATTTCTTTTGTGGGAATTTTCTTATTTTTGCCCCACACAATTTACCATTTCTTTGTACCTTTTGCTTCCATCTCCTTTATCCAATAGTTTATACTTTTGTTAGAGCACTTAGCAGAACTGCATTACTCTCATTTGTTTATGTTTTGATGCCCTACATAACTACCAAGTTACTTGAAAACTAGAAGTCTGTCTTTTTCATCTCCTTATCTTCAAATCCTAGCACATTACCTGGCTTAATACATAGTGGAACTCAAGAGGTATATGTTGAATAGATGGATTAGAGAGTGCTTCTGTGTGACAATTCCCTGGTTCACCTAGTCTTATATTCTATCTGAAATGTGACCCTGTGTATGATAAAACATGGTAGTCTCTATCATCTCTTACAAACTTAGAAATCTCAGGGATTTTCAGGAATGTCAGAGAAATATAAATATGAGTCACACTTATAATATGATAATGATATCTGTTTTCACATAAAGTTTTAACTTGATAAAATTAGTTTAAATAACTCTCTCTTTGAAACGAAGTAGTCCGAGCAGACACTAGAGTGTATTAGAGTGGAGAGTGGTGTCATGACACAGTCATTCAGTTTAACTGAAAACCTCTAGGGCCTATGATAGGTGATCAGCATACAAGTCCAAATTTTTATTTTTAGTCACATGCTATTTCTTTTTCTTAAACCTATAATGTAATGTTGATAAAAAAAAAACATAACAAACATGATGAAACAAAGATGAGTAAGGAGAATATAAGCCTACAAGATTGTCTAAAAATGGTCTTCAATCATTTTCATATGATCAGAATCCTAAATTGCTTTAATCTTTGTCAGAATCAAGACATCTCTGGTACTGCAAGAGCCAATGTTAAAAGAAGAAAAAAGGACTATATCTGATTTGTATTTCTATCTACTGAGATGAAGACTCTCTATATCCATTATGTGTCATTTGTGGGCATGTGCTTGCAAACAGCTGAAGCTCTTTTTAAATCATCCATTAGAGGGCAAAGAACACAAAAATTGTATTTTAAAAAGGTTCTAATGAAAAATATGAAAATTCAAAATACTATTTTGGCTAAGAATTTTTGTCTATTTTGACTTTAAAATGTTATATTTCAATTACTTGCTAAATAGATGTTAACCTCCCAATTCAAATGTGATATGTCATTTTATAAATTTGTTCAAAATCAAAATTTTATTCATGACAATTAAGTTAAAATAAATACTATGAGTGACTCTTCAGTGGGAAAGATTACATGCTATAAAATTTATCAGAATATGAAAAAATGATTTCATAATACAATTCTTTCTAAATGCTAATACAAAATTTTTTAAAAAATCTTTAACATTTCGCCACATCTTCATACACATAAAATTATAGAGGGATTTTTTAAAGTATAAGAGGGCTCCTCAAACTTATGTGCTTCTTTGAAAAGAATTCATGAGTTAAAAACCTAGAAAACTCTCATGTAGTCAAGTATAGAATTTGAGAATATATCTGAATTCCACACAAAAGTATTCCATTGACTTCTGGTCCAAAGGTCACAATGTGTTTGTGGTCTTCTAATTATAGAGGCTTTTCAATTAGATTATAAAAGAGAAGTCATGATAGGATATTCTAAAAATTTCTATTAAAATTGTGAATAGTACACAATGAAGCCATATTGCAGAGCAGATGCAGTCAAATTTGCTAATGGTTCACTCAGGAGACCTCAATGAGATCTGAATATCTATCTATAGCTATCTATCTATCATCTATCTATCTATCTATCCACATACATACCTATATGTTCTAATAAGCCAGCCAAACTGGCCATTAACAGTTGCTCACTGCATCTGAGCTGCTCATAATTTTGGTAAGGCTTAGATGCAAGGATGTAATAAGGATACAGCTCTTTGGTATAGAATATTTATGCCAAGCCACTGGAAGGCCACTGTTTTGTGACTTTCAGTGTTATTTTAACTACGATTTCTGGAAAGAGCTATTTTGAAAAATGCCTCATCATTTCTCTTTGCATTGTATTTCCTACATATTCTCTAACTCAGGCCCACTGCCCTACTGTCTCATACTTCTCCAGAAAACACATCCTTGGGGACTTTGTGCCTTGTTAGCCTCAGTCTCTATGAAATCTAATAGTCCTTTATCCCTGCTGTGACCAACTTTTTAAGAAAAGGACTTCATTTTTGTTTATTCCTTAAGGAAACCATAGTGTCTGCAAATCAAAGGAGGTTTGCTTAGTCTTTTACCAAACCTGGAAACAGCAGAATAAAATTTCAGGCAGAAGGAGGGTCTCTGGAACATTTATATAAGATGACAATTTATCACTCAATTGGTTGAATATGATAATAAAGCAAGGAATGAATACTAGCTACATTACTTGCAAACATATTCTGACCTTCTGTCCTTGACAGTATTTACTGGGCAGTCAAGTATGTGGGTAGATTACAATAGTTTCAGTCTGAGACTCACATGGCTACATTACACTTACATATTTACTTATTTCCGCCCACTAATGAGTGCAGTCCTTACAGAAAGTAAACCAAACCAAACTGCAACCATATCGGGCTTACCTGGTATTTCAGAGGATTTCTGTAAGTAGGTGGCTGTTTAGCAGACACAAAATAAAACAAACAAAAACTGAATCTCAATCTAAATTATGTTTGATTCAAATCTTTGCTTGGGTGGTTCCTGTTTTTCAAAGTTAGGTTTCTTGTGCTGAAATGGCAGCCCAGCTCTTTCACTAACAGCATGTGTTTCGATGGGAGAATTTCTGCTTTCTTACAGCCTGAATCCAATGCAGGCTGATCACCAAAGCAAGGTAATAACAGCCCAGCACGCATGTGATTTAAATACACGAGACTTGCATTTAAAGAACATTTAATATGCTCCTAGTTGCCTTTTGGTAAAAGAGAGTCCCTAAATTCATTCTTTTGTGCTTCTGCAGGAAAAGAATAATAGAAAATTAAGATGATCCCTCTGATGGTGGACTTAAATTCTGGAGAGCTACATTAGGAGTGCATTACATTGACCCCTTTCCCTCTCTTTTTTTTTTGCTCCTGTACAAGGAGAGCCCAAAAGCAAAATCTGTGGAAAATAGCTAAGAGTTCATCCGTTAGCATTTTACCACTCAGGTACTACTAATACAAATTCAAAAAATGCTAATAAAGTCTGAAATTTCCCAGTAGGGGAGTAATGGAATACTTTTAAAAAAGGCACTTTCAGTTAATGACTAAGGCATTTTTTGCTAACAGCAATTTTGGCTTCTTATCCCAGGTGGAGAAAAAGTGCATTAAACAGGAGATTAAAATGTCCTTCCAACTGCTTGGTAATGCCAGCTGCTGCTGCCGGCTAAGGCATCCATGAAGTGGCATTTAGTTGGTGGTGGTTCTGTTCCAGGGATGGAATAAGTATGAAAATCTCACTGGATGAGGGTCTCTTTAAAGATGCTGTATGCACACAAATAGCAAGTGTAGGAGCCGGGCTAGGATGGTAAACTGTACAATCTGTTCATTGCATTTTGGTTGCTAATTAAGAGGTGACATACAATATGAATGCACAGAACCTGTTGAAATTCTGTCAGGCTCTGTCTTTGCTTTCACATGTTTGAATGCTACTTAATAAGGTGTCTTAATTGAAAGCAAAGAAATATACAAAAGTAGAGGACAGATATGTTGGATTAGGATCTTGCAACAACGTGTGTGTGTGTGTGTGTGTGTGTGTGTGTGTGTGTGTGTGTGTGTGTGTGTCTGTGTGTAGTCATGATTTCTAACCCCTGGGTGCAGACAGCTACTGTACTTTGTAGGCACAATATGCAAATGCCATGGTTTTCTTCTTGCTGTGGGGGATAGAACTGGAGTGGAAAGTTGGAAACAGAACTTGCAAACACAAATGTGAACTTAACAGTGACTCTGACATAAAGGAAAAATGGTTTCTCTTGCCAAGAAATACCATTTTTTATGAGGAGTGTTTAAGTAAAGAAGATGGAAAAAAAGGGAGGGCACACTTTTAACAATGTATTGTGTGTGTATATTTTTATAGCTAGATGCTTATTTTTCTCTCAGCCTTTCCTCAGTATATGAAGCTAGATTAATACCAAACTTCATTTTCTGCAAATTGGCTTCATAGAGTAAACATAATGAAAAAAGGGAAGATACAGCAAGAGCCAAACCTATTGGTCTCGGTGAAGCTGGTAATGCTAGAAACCGAAACAGGCTGTAGTTTTAAGTAAGGATAAAATCCCCAGAATTGTGAATTCTGCCGTGATACTTTAGTTTCCTCATTTGTGTACAGCAGTTCATGAGTTAAAAAGTCCAAAGCACTCTGAATTTGCCTGGCACATTGCAAACTCTGAAAAGTGTTTCTTTCATCTCTTGTGGTTGGTCTTAGTCTATGAAGTCCCAATAGACTTAGGAAACCAGATCACGGTAGGTTTGCTCCTTAGAATTCTCAGTGTCCACGCTTCCATCTTGAGCTAGAGTTATTTGAGTTTGTTTTGCTTATGTTAATTAAAGACTCTTCTTCTACCTAAGTGACAGGTGAAAGTTGTCATTATTTAAGAAACTCTATAGACATTGAACAATCATTTAGCAATAGCTTAAGAAGGTATATTTTGAGTTCGAAGGTGCCTTTTCATTTCCTATGTGCTGTTCTTTTCCTCCTGGTCCCCTGGCTTATTCTACTCATTGAATAGGACTTCCCCATTGGATGTCCAAATGCATTGATACTCCCCCTCGAGTTTAATCCATATCTAAGCCAAAAAGACATTCAAACTACTATGCCTGAGCAGGGACTTCATCTGGAATGTTGGTCTTCATTTAAAATACATAAACCATCTGTGTGGTGGACCTGTAGTGCCCTGAATTCACAGGCCCTGAAGCTCTGAGTTAACAATAGGACACTGGAAACAGCCATCCATTATTACATAAATCACTGAGGAGTAACTTGAGTAAATCATTTCAGCAAATGTGTTATTTATAAAAATTTTTAATCATCATATCCACAGCAGTAGCTTCTAAGGGGTACCTTATTCAGCATAAGAATTTCAGAATTTAGAGACTAGGAAAACTGAATAGTGAGTTGTAACTATTTAGATGAATCTGGAGACAGGAAGGAAAAGGAGGAAGAAAGTGTCTCTCTTCTGTGGTCTGATCCTATCTCTGGAGCCAAAATCATCCAGCACCTTTATATTATGGACAATATTTAAAGCACACACACACACAGATATATCAAACCTTCAAAGTGTTAGAAATTCCGTGCAATGATTCCCCACAATTTTATCACTGTTTTTTTGCCAATATTGGATATAGAATTCTCAAGAAATACTATTTTAGGGCACTTAAAAGTATAAAGAACTACTGTCCTTGGGGCAAAAATCAAGGTGAGCTGAGATGATCCCCAGGCAGCTTTGAAATGCCCTAGCTTCCTAACAATAGAGTGGAGTAGTTGTGCAAAAAGTTCTTTGTGAGATGCTTTGAGATTTTTTCACATATTAGTAAGGATGTAAATATTATTAGGGATTCCAGACTCCTAATCATTAAGAAAATAAAAATATATTAATGCCTCAATTACAAGTCACTTCACAATATTACTTACTATAAGAATTTAGTTTTCCTTGGTAGATGTGAGTTAAAAACATACAATTACATGTTTTTGCAGATTACTTGGCAACTCTATTTCTGAAGTTTGTATGACTTGCCCTCTGATTTTATAACTGAAATAATCTTTTCACCCTATAATTACTTGCTATGTAAATATCTGTCAATGGATGATTGACTCTAGCCATTTCATTTAATTAAAAGGTCATTGCCGACACACAAATACTTTTTTATTCAATGATAATATTTGTGCCTATAACCACACAGGTAGCCTTGTATCCAAGACAAACTTATTTTTGCTGTGCACACTGCTATATACAATATGAATTTGATCAATTCCCCACATGACAATTCTAAACGGTAGGACATTTGTAGATAATAATACATAATAAATGCACATAGAAATGTGTAAACTTTATTAATCATGTATGAATTTATTGAATTGTTGCATAGATTGGATACAAATGAGTAGGATGAAAGCATTCCAAAGATTTTTCTATTCAGTTACCAAAATGTACATAACTATTTGTTCTCATAATTCCCTTCCTTGGAGCATAGCAGAGAAAATAGAAAGCAGAGATGGATAGGACTTAAAAATGTATTCCTCTGTTCATAGCAGAGTCTGTGGGGATAGAAGGGTGAAATGGAGCAGAAAGACAGAGGAGGTCAGATGGGTTATGTGACAGGAGTAAAGAGCAGGCTAATTGAATTTGCAAATGATATGAAATTGGGAGTTGTCAGGAACAGAGGGGAAGACAGGCTCTGTGAGTGTTAGTAGATGACTTAAGTTTGAGAAAGTTAATATTCTGAACTTTGAACATTTATACTTTGCACACATTGGCTTGGCTTTGTTCTTTGCTCTAGGATTTATTAGTTGCTGTCCTTGAAAGTGGCCAATAATTATTTCATTGTCCATTCAATAACTATGTACCCAAAATGTTCTGGTCCTTTTTCACCCCAAGGAAAGGACACAGATATTAAAATAAATATAACCATTATTTTTATAGCTTTCCTGGCTTAAGGAGACACTTGCTCCAGAATGCTTTAGTTAAATGTAGGACACATGGCAGGTTGAGTTATTTGGATGTTGCCTGGCCCTTAATTTGAAATTTTTACAAAAATAAATTCATAATTTAATCTGAATACCATGGAATGATTTTGCAGAGCAAAGCACACTTCAAACAGATTGTATAAAAGAGATGTAAAATAATGCAGTTTTTGGTGAGTTGGTAGCTAGAAACTGCCTCATCCCTGGTGCCATTACCTAGGATGGAGAAATACATTGTACACCTCAAAGAGTTGGTCTCCTTTGCCATATATGAAATGTCTCATTCTTGCTTTAATCTAATGTGGCTTCATTTTTGAGTGATGCAAGGTGCTGACTGTCAGTCCCAGAAGGGGAAGGCCTTTCCTGAAGTGGGTTGTGAATGAAAGGTGGCAGGGGCATGGCCCTTCGCTCTCGCCCTCATTTCCCTTCTCCTGCTTCACCGCTTGCCACACAGCTCTCGCAGCTCTCAAAAAGAAGTGCTCTGGGAATGAATATAGACCTCATAATATGATATGAAGAAATGTAGGTCATGAAAATTTCAAGCCTGATAGAAATAGTTAATGCTCATTTATGCAATGACCTATGTTGTTTAATTTATTTATAACTTCTAAATGTTATAACATTCTTTTAAAACTTATCTCCTGTCAGTTTTCTTGCAGTGCCCCAGGGAAAATTTTAAACTTGAAAGTTCCAACATTTCAGATTTATTAAAGTGAAAGAATTACTCAGATTCTCTCTTCACTGGGTTTCAGGGATTTTTACATCGGAGAGTTAGTATAACTCCAAAAAAAAAAAATCTTTACTTAAAAAAAAGTCACCTCTAGGCTGAGACCATATTTGGAGAGCTTCTGCTCCAAAGCAATTTTGAGGCTATTTACATAAGAGGAGGAAACTGGAATTTATAACTGAAATTATTTAAATGACAAAATTCACTAAACTTGAAGCTATGATAATGTCTGATGAATATACACATTTTCTAAAGAATTATCATCTGGTTAAAACTATCAAGTATACTGAAAAAAGTCTGGTTTTTAGGTATTATTTTTTAAGTATTCTGCAGACTGTGAACTCCCAACCATTTTTTAAAAGAAAGATGTTTATTCTTAATAACAGTAACTGATAAAATTGGTTAGGAAGGGAAAACCATTTCATAGCTACTTGCCACTTTTGTAGCATTCAGAGCTCAAACAGAAAATATTGTGGAGATATCATGTCCCATTTCTTAGAAAAAGTACTCTTTCCATACTTTATCACCTGTATGGATATGGGTTTAATGTGTGCCTTGAATAAATCCCTACATGCCTTATAGCTATAAATTATTTCAAGTTCAACAGTAGGCCTAACTAACTGGCTTGTAACTTAGAAATTTAACCATTGCCTTAAATGTGATTAACACTCAGTGTTTCGCAAATCATGCTGTCATACTCTCCCATACATCTATATGTACGGGGGACTAAATTACCACTCATTGATTACTATTTAATTAAACAAGAAAAGTTCAGGTAAATTGCTCCTGTCTTTATAAAGGCTGTGGACACATTCAGTGACTGTCATTCAACTAAACCAGTCTCAGAGTGATTAGGTAGCTGCAGGCTATACAGAATATATCATTTCTTTCAAAAACAAAGCAAGACTATTTTTTCGGAGGGGGTGGAGAGAGTATTTTATTTGTTGTACATCTCTCTCACTGTGTAATTATGTGATTTGGTTATTCAGAGATAATAGCTTGGTGTGAAAATTGCACTATGCAGCAATTTTAGCCCACCTACATTCCATGGCATTTGCTATTATCATTATTATTATTTTTATTTTGCATTGTTCATATTCATTTCTAAGACATTTAAAAATATAAACAAGTAATGTGAAGTATAGGCCTCCTAATGATCAAGAACATGTTTGTCACTGAAATGATGACCATGCCATTCCCTCTTCACCTGCTCCCACCTACCTACTCTGCACTGCTGTCTCACTCACAGGCTTTGCTTTCAGAGTTCACGTAAGTGTTTTTACGTTCTGCCCTTGGACTGGGTCAAATGTGAGTCCTGCCCTGTGCTTTGGAGGCCCCCACCAAGACCCTCCCTCCACTGTGCCCTTCCCAAGGTCTACAAAGTCCACTGGGCTGCCTCACAGGACAGGCCCAGTTGGAGCCTGTAAGCCCCCCAATTAGATGACATCTTAGGTGATCAGGACCCCAGAATTTCCTGCCCAAGTATGCCTTAGATGACTCTGAGGGCCTGTGCTGAGGATCCTCCAGGTTTCTTCTGAGAGTACAAGTGTGCTTCCCAGACAGGGAGAAGGAGGTGGAGGTTGCACCAGCTGAGCACCAAGACCTGGTCTGGGGATGGAAACAGAAGTGGTGGGTGGCTGCTCAGGGGTCTCAAAGGAACTTAGGTCTGGCTCATAAAAGGTGTGGCCTCATATCATTTATTCAGGAAAGTCTTTCCTGACCTCCCTGATAAGGTCAAATGCCTCTCTTATTTTTATAGGCCCTCAGATAATTATGTGACAAACATTGCACCATTGTGATTATACACGTATTTGTGTGATTGCCTACTTGATGTCCACTTTGCTATAAGTCTGTGGTCCCAAGTAAGCTAGAAAGTGGGTTCAATTATGTTCATTATTATATCATCTTACCAAACACACTGGCAGGTTCATAGTAGAAGCCTAATCAATATTTGTAATAAATGAATGAGAAATTTATAACTATAACATTCCTCTGAAAACTGGGGAACAAGTGACCTTATGATGCATGAGTACATGAGGCTTGGTATATGCTTGACAGATACTGAGGAAAAGTGTGCTAATTAAGATTTGTCCAGCCAAGTTGATAATCAGTTTGAGTGAACATTACTTGATTGGCATATGTGTGCTATTATTTATTAGTCATAAATAATAGTCATAACTAATCTGGCTTGCAAAAACAATTTCACTCTTCCTTACAGATGTATCAGTACATTTTAACTAATAAGTTCAGGGGAATTAATTGGCGTTAGGCACATATGGATCTAGGAGCCTCAATGATAACATAAATAATCTGTCTCTTTTCATCTGTAGACACTATGTTGGCTTTGTTCTCTGGCAGGCTCTTTCCTCAATAATTGTACTAAAAATTCCAGGCCTGAGTTTCATGGCTTTGTCTGAGTCCCACTATACAGGTTAGGCCATCACAACATAGGAATTGAAAAATGAGGGTCAGTATGTTCCCCCAAAGAAAATTAATGTATTATTACTGTAATAAAGATACTGAGCAGTATCTTTGTTCTTACAACACAGATACTCATCCACCATAACTATCAATGAAACTCTATAGAATAGAGATTTCAATTTGAGGTGACTTGATTGAATGACTTGCAGTCAACTGTGGCTGAGTTATCAATTCATCACACACAGAAAGAGAAGGAGCAGTATGCAACCTTGCCTTCTAAGCTTGCTGCCTGAAGGGTTCTATTCAAGCATCCCAGGCTTTGCTTTGACTCTTCAACTTATCCTGTGGCGGGGTGAGGACAGAGGGAAATTACTGGTCCCAAGTTACAACCCAGTCACACTCTCAGACCATCTTGGCTGAAAAACAAAATTAAGGAAAGGGGCAGAACTAAACTGAGTGAGAGGAGAGTGAGTGTATGGCAGAGTTTGCAGATAATAATAATACTTACGAGATCAACAAACCGCTTCTGCAGATGATCCCTAAAGAAGAATCTACTTAATGTTATGGGAAAACAGAATCATTTGAACAAGTGTTACCTTTCTAGAGTTACATCTGAAAACTAAAACTAACTTTTAGTGTGCTTGTTTAGAATAGAGAAGTGATTATAGGCTTTGGAGTCCAGTTCTCTGAGTTCAAATTGAGGCTCTGCAATGTGCTAGCCTGTGACCTTTGTCAAGTTACTTAATTTCTCTGTCCTTTATACTCCTTATCTATTAAAAGGCAGTATCAAGAGAGTCTACCTAATAGAGTTATTATGAGAACTAAATGAGTGGATATAAGTAAAGATTTAAACTACAGACTGGTCCATAGTAATCATTTAAAAGTTGGCATAGCTATTAGAATGCATTTGTAAACAGAATAGTTTATACATATTAAGTACTAAATTATTAAAATGGATCTCAGTATTTTTAGGTATATGCCATAAACAACCCATAAAACCTTTTTAAAAAACTAATAAAAGCAGCAGAAAGAGGGGAAAAAAAGCAAGTGGTGCTGACTGCACTCATTATTATGGAATGTCATAATACGGCACTGCAATGGGGAACTAGATCTGGACCTTTAGGACACAGACAAGCTCTGTATGTATAAAGGTTCTACAACCATTTAGCCCAAGCTCTGAAACTCCTGGACACTGAAATAGCAAAGTGGTGAAGGATCAAAGGACGCAAATGTCAGTGCCAATAAGATTTGGTTCACGGATTTTAAGGCTTGTATCACTTGTGTAACAATTAGTGTGCAGGAGACAGCCATAAGTACTGATGAGATGGGAGCTGAAAAAAAAGTAGAGTGCACATCTAATTGGAAAGCAGCAAGAAAAAAGAATATCCACTCATTTTACTATTTATTAGCTTCACCATTTATGTATTCATTAATTCATTCTTTTATTTAACACATAGTCATCTAATATTTAAAATAACAATCCTGGGAATATAGGTTTACATGTAGATTTTATATCTGTTCAACTTCTCACTACGAGGAATCAAAAAAGTCTTTACAGAGATTGTCGCCACACAGAAAGGAGTATTTCCATGGGCTAGCAGCCTGAGACAGGGCGCAGAACTATAACACACCTCTGAGCATTTTGGGTGAGCAAGTGTTTCAGTGTGACTGGAGCCCAGTGCGTGAGTAAGGCTGGCCAAGTGGAGAAACAATCTTTTATTGCCCTCAATGCACAGTAATGTTTGCTTTATTGCATATGTGTTAAAGGAGCTCTTAATCTGAGGCAAGATCAACAGCTTTGCATTTGAGAAGGACGATTTTTGTCATAATATGGAAGGTAGGTGTGCTCTCATAAGACTGGAAGAAAGGCAACTGGTTAGGACATGACTTCAAGTAAGCTGTATTAAGGACCTGACCAGAAGTAATGGTGTGGCTAGGGAGATACAGATAGCAGATAATTTGTGTAGGTGGATTTGGTAATTGATTGGAAGTCTGAGATTGGTAGTATTATCATTCATCCGACTGAGATAGTGAAGGATGTACACTGGAATTGTTCAATTGAAGACCCAGGAAAAGCTCAGGAGAGAGTTATGGGTCAGAGAGAGAGAAGCGTGTGTCATTAATGGATAGAGAAATGTAAAGTGAGTAGAAAGGAAAGAGCAATCCAAGGAGAGACCTGAGGACCATTAATTGCCAAAAAAAGTATGAAGAGAGAGAAGTCTTATATACAAAACTGGAAAGGAAAAGGAGGATCAGAAAGTCTAGTAGCATGGACACCAGAGGAATGGCCTTTGTGTGTGTGTGAAAAGCTAAATGGCTAAGCAAAATATTTCTTTAATCTACTGATGCATGTACATATAATGAGAATATTTGCAGTAAAAATAAGAAACATGGGCTGCAAAAAAGTATCCCTTGATCAATGTTATGAAATATTCACCTGGTGATCTTAGTTTTTCTCCAAAATCTATTTCAGAGTGTTGTCTGCAAAAACCTCCCCTAATTTACTCTGTGTTCTTCTAATAAATTATATGATCCTAATTAAGATAACCCTTTATTTTTTATTTTGAAACTGAGAGGTATTACTAGGGAATTTATAAATATGCTGCATTACTGAATAATATTAAATATTTGAGAAACTTACCATAAGTCATACACACATTAAAGAGCTTCATAAAATAGCTATTTCTTTGTAATGAGTACTAATCATGAGAATCACCTTTTATGAAAATGCCTTTAATTCCAATGTTGGTGCATGTCACCATGTTCCAGTTAAAATCAGCCTGTCCTATCACACAGCCATGGAAAATCCAATGTGTTTCCAAGAAATTTGTGAATTCCTAGGGGATTTACATCATCTGACTCCAAGCTTCTGCTCTCTCAGTTCAGTTTATGGACCATTTCACTATCCTACACTGCTGACATCCATGCTATTTCCATATCCACAAACTCCACCTCGCATCTTCGTGTGTGTTGCAGCATTTTCTGAAGTTTTGGAGAGATGTTGAAAGATTCATAACGTTTTGTCTTTTAATTTTGAAAAGAGGAGCCCTTCCTAGATGACTTTCTGAAACTCAGGTTCAGAAAAGGGCTCCCCTGGCCAGAAGAAACTAAGACAATAGAAAATAGGCAAAGCCTTCTAAAACAAGGTTAAGAGATCAATGTTCTTTGTCCTTCATGTAATATTTATTGAGCACCTGAATGCTTTCATACTGCACTAGATATTGAGGTTGTAAGGATAAGTGATCATACAATCCTTTCCTGTTAGAGCATATAGTCTAGTGGGAGATGTAGAAAAGGAAATAGGCAATTATATCACAGTGTGGTATCTGTATCCTCAGTTTGCCTGGAGCATATTGTTTGTCTCTGTTTCAACATTATTTCCTAGGAATTTGAATCTATTCCTTCCCCATCCCACCCCCACTCTTTTTTTTCAGGTTTGTTTTCTGGAATGTACCAGAATGCATTTCATTTATGCTGCTTTCTCATAGTCACCAGTTTATGTTTACTGTGTATTTTAAAATTTTCCCTTTGTGAAAGACTGCTTCTAAAATAGCTTCCGATGATTCCCACCTCTGGGCATTCACATTCTTGTGTAGTCCCCTCTCCTCATGTGTGGGCTGGACCTAGTGGCTTGCTTATAAGAAATAGAATATGGAAAAAGTAATGGAATATCACTTCTAAGATTGGGTTACTAAGGACCGTAATTTCCACCTTACACATTCTCTCTATGGTTTGCCTCGTGTGTTTGCCCTGGTGAAGTAAACTGCTATGTTGAGAGCTGCTCCCTGGAGCTGCGCATGTGGCAAGGATCTGAGAGTATCTTTCAGTCAACAGTCGTCCAGAAACTGAACGACTGTTCTGCCAGCATGAAAGCGAGTGAACCCTGCCAACAAGCGGATTCTTGACCCGCAGAAACTGTGAGATGATAAATGCTGTTTTGAGCCATTATCTTTTGGGATAATTTGTCAAACAGCAATAGATAACTAACAGAGCTTGGGACAGACTGGATTTGTCATGTTACTTCATGGACTTAATATCTAATCTCCTGCTCTTGTTTTTCTCAGAGATCTTTCTAACTTTTCGCTGACACATACTTCTCTTTAGCTTCATCTCCTTTCACTTTGGACTTTCTAAATTGCCAACACTGCTTAGTGAAGATTCCTAATTCTTAACAGGAAGCTAACTTTGAATATCACCGTGACATAATTAAGAGTAGGTTACAAATAAGACTGTGAAAACTTCCTTCTCTGTGGTATACAGTCTCAAATCTTACAAAACAATTTGTTTAGTCCCTGAAGACATGGCGCTGGAATCTCTCGTACCTAGCCTGCAATCGCTTCCCACTAGTGCTTCCTATTGGTCTTCCTGACCCAAGAGAGTAGTCTGTGCTTCCTCCTACAAGTCAGAAAGATCTTTCTGAAATACGAACCTTCTCATTGCAATGCTTCCCTCCCCGCTCAAAGCACACACATTTAAAACACCTTGGTTTCAGATAAATGAGAAGACCGCTTCAGAAGTTGCCAGGCTTTGCAAGGTCCAGCAGTGCACACCTCTCCAGCATGATGTTTCATATTTTTCTCATTGTCTCTGGCCATTTCAGCTCCTCATCTGTGTCCCTTTTGTGTAGATAACCTATTTCTAAACCCCATTTCCTTTTCTAAGAATGCTGTAAGTAATTAAAGCAGGCTTATCTTTCAGATCATGAAGGATCGCTCAGATCTTCTTCACTCAAGTTTTCCATGATCTCCTCTGTTAGGTTCACATATCACCATAAAGCTCTGCTTCATAATATGTATCCCAATCACAATATCAAGCTCTTTTGGTGAGAGTATTAGAATTTATATTTCCAGCACCAAGTTATAAGCTCTCTCCCTCCAGGTACCACATAACTTTTTTCTTCTCACTGATGTGTCATAATGCAGGGCAATAGTAGTACAAGATAAATATATTTGTGAACAAATGAATGAGCTAGAGAGCACTCAACTGTTATTTTTAATAAATTATGCTATTATTAAGCTAGCACTTCAATAGCATATTAATTTTGTATTTCATACATGACCATAGCATAAAGAGATTAAAACCAAAGGGAGATAGTAAATTTTGAAAGCTTGTCATATGTATGTATCAAATATATTTTCCTGAACCTATACAGTATATCTAAGTCCCAATTTTCTGCTGCATGACATTTTAGACATGCCAAAGTAAGAATTTAGTATTAATATACAACATGTTAAATTTCTGGATTCTTTTGACTAAATTTGATGAAGTATTAGATTAATCTATTCAAACAGCAAATCAGTCATTTGGTTAATAATTGATTAGAAGCTAATCTACTCTTTAAAGCCAGGTTTATCATGCAGCATAAAATTTAAGAAGCCCTGACATCCCTAGGAATGCAAAGGGCCCACTCGACACCATCTACCTGACAGCGCTGCGTTGTTTTCTTCCTCCTTGCTCGGCCACATCTTTCCTTGACACTATTATTTGTCATTAGAATCAGGCTGATAGCTTTCTTTAATCTTTGTTCCACTGATTAGTCTCTCCTCAAAACCAATTTTTTAAAATGGTGCTCAAAGCTTTTGAAATATTGAGTTCTTCAAATTCAATTTTATTCCATTTCTTATTTATATCTGTAAATAAATATATATATTTCAAATTGAGACAGACCTTGAAACATAACGTGTCTTTATATAGCTGTGATCCACCCACTCAGAAGAAAACAATTCATGAACATGGAGTTTAAAATATATCATAAAATTCACACTTCATGCTGTGCCAATTTAACACAAACATGCCACATCCCTTGCATTAATAACCATAGCTGATGACTGATAGAAGTTCATAAGATCGCAACTTAAAATCACTTTTTAGATCAGAAATAATTTGAGTAGTGAAATTTACATGTGTAGAACCAAATCTTTACTTATACACAGATGACCAGAATCCATAATGCCACATATGATTTATTACATATATGAGCTAATAGGCAATTACACCATTTTACTTTTCCTCATCCTTCAAAGAGGATAAAATATCCTTTCTAAATATACGTTTTCCTCTATAATTTGTTTAAAACAGTAGTTGGGTGATATTCGTGGTATGAGAAAACAATTTTGTTGAATTCTGACTATCTACGGTCTCTCATTCATCACCTGTGATTTGTGGGATTATTCAAACCAAGTAAAAAAAACATGGCATTTAGGAAACAGCTTTTAAATTAAATGAATCTAAAACAGGATTGCTTTGTAGATTATGGACTCTGATAATGCTACTCACTAGCCAACCCAAAAATAAAAATTTACATATAGAAAAATAGATACTAATCAGCATTTTGTGTAGGTGTTATTATATGCTCTATCATCTAGCGACCAAATGAGCTAGATTATATCTAATTTTCATTCCCAACTTCTCTGAATGATTTTACAGTCTAAGTCACTAAATACCATTTTAAAGAATACACCAATTTTCAAACTTTTCTGAAAGTTGAATCCAGGGACAAATCATTTTATTTTACCTTTATGTATCTTATATCAGGGAAGTATAATTTCATTAGAATGGTATTTTATTAGAATACTAATGCTAGACAAACAGCCTGACACCTCATTTAAAGGTTATCTGTATTAAACAACAAGGATTTGTGGAGCTTTTCCCCAGGAGATCATGTTTATTCCAGTGCATGCCTGTCTGATTTGACTTTGGAAAGGCAAGGTGATAGAGAGGACAAATATCTAGACTTCAATTCAGGAGGTAGGTCACAGGTTGGAAGAATTCTGAAAGATGATACTTTAGGTGAAAATTTTTTGCAAGAGTATTCTTACTGATTCATTTTTAGGTGATACATTATTCTAGTAGAGATTCTCTGCAAGAATTTAATCTTCTAGAAAAAGTAACAGCCATCCCTGTTATTACTGGTGTTACCTTGTTCTGTTTTTTATTTTTGCTTTTTCTCTGATTGTCAGAGCCCCAGACTCTGTTATATGTGGGAAATAGTTTATACTTTTGTACTTGCTATAAGATAATAGACTAATTATCTGTTTCCTGTACTTCCTATATAATCCACTTACCTAAACTTGACTATTCCCTGCAGGAGCTGTGATTCTGGATTCAGTGCTGGGCAATGGATGTGTGAAAAAATGATGCATACCACTTCCAGGCTTGGTCCTCTCAGGCATACCTTTCTTTTTGGCTAACTTGAGGAAGACAAGCTTGTCCTACATATGTATCAAATACAATATATATATATATATATATATATAAAACTTGGGACCCATACACTGAAGAATACACAGACAGAAGATTGAGGGAACACTAAATCATACATGGAGGAACACTGCCTATGATTATATTTATTTTGAACTTTCCTGAGTAAAAGATAAACTTTATGTATTAAGGCACTGGGATTTTAATCTGGCAATTATATTTTAGTTTTCAAACCAATATTTTAATTTAAATATCTATTATATATGGTAAAATTAACCCTTTTTGTGTATAGTTTATGAGTCTTGACAGGTGTATGTAGTCACCACCACACAATCAAGATACAGAACTGTTCTACCATCTCAAAAAATTTACTCATGCCCCATCATAGTTAATATCTCCATCACTGTAATCCCTGGCAAACACTAACCTGTTTTATTTCTCTCCAGTTTTGCCTTTTATGAAATACAAAATTAATGGCATCAAACAATATGTAGGTTTTTGAGTCATTTAGCACAAACATTTGCTATCCATCAATGTTATTGCACATATCAAGTGTTCATCCCTCTTTATTGGTGAACAGTATCCCAATGTATGGATGTGTCACAGTTTGTTTAACCTCTCACCAGTTGGAGGGCATATGGGTTATTTCCAGTTATGGGCATTTATGGATAAAGCTAGTGTAAATATTCAGCTATAAGTTTTTATATGAATATATGTTTTTATATCTGTTGAATAAGTAACAAGGCATGGGATTACTGTGTCATTTAGTGATGTATGTATTGCTTTCTAAGCATTCTGTGAAATATTTGTACAATTTTTCATTCTCATCAGTAATCTGTGAGGTCTAGTTGCTCAGCATCATTGCAAACAACAGTTGCTATTGTCAGTTTTTTGTTTTGTTTGGCCATTCTCCTAAGTGTTTAGTGGTACCTTGTATTAGTTTCTATTGCTGTGTGACACATTACTACAAACTTAGCACTTTAAAGCAACACAGATTTATTACTTCAAAATCCCTGTGGGTCACAAAGTTAGGCACGAATTAGCTGACTACTCTGTTCAAAGTCTCACCAGACTGGAATCCAGGGATCAGTAGGGCTGCAACTTTATTTCAGTCTCAGGGTCTTCTCAAGCTAACTCAGGCCATTGGCAGTATTGGCTTTTGCTTTGTGGGACTAAGGTCCCTGTTTTCTTGCTGGCTATTGGCCTGAGATCACCCCCAGCTCCTAGACATCTCCCAGTCACAGGCTCTTTCAAAACATGGCAGTTTAATTTTTCTTTGAAGCCAATAGGAGGATGCCTCTTTCACTTCGTCTATGTCTGACTACGATGCCCTTTTAAGAGCTCACCTAATTAGATCAGGCCCACCAAGATAATCTCCCTTACACTTAAAATCAGTTGATATCTTAATCATCTCTACAAAATCTCTTTCCCTTTGCCATGTAATATAACCTAATCAGGGGGGTGATACAAGACCCACCCACATTCTTGGAGGGGGATGTACAAAGGCATAGTGTTGGAGGGTCATCTGAGAATCCTTCCTACCATATAGCTCATTTTGGCTTTAATCTGAATTTCCCTGTGAATAATGATGTTGAACATCTGATAATGTATTTAATTTTCCAACATTGTCTCTACATTGAAGTGTCTGTTGAAATATATTGCCTCTTTTTTATTGGTTTGTTTTCTTAAATTGAGTTTTGAGACTTCTTTACACATTTCAACATAACTCCTTTATCAGATAAGTGTTTTGCAAATATATTCTCCTATCTGTGCCTAGTCTTTTCATTCTCTTATCTTTTGTAAATTTTTTAGTCTTAATAATGTCCATTTTATCATATTTTTTATTTTATGTTTCATACATATAGTGTTATAATTAAGAAACATTTGCCTAACTCAAGTTCGTAAAGATTTTCTCCTATGCTTTATGCGGACATTTTACAACTTTTGGTTTCACATTTAGGCCTCATTCTTTTTTAGTTAATTTTGTTTAGGGTACAAGGTATAACTTGAAGTTAATTATTCTGGTTATGGATGTCTGATAGTCCTAGCATCACTTGTTGAATAGACCGTCCATTCTCTACAGCCTTTGCAGCTTCCCCCAGAATCATCACCATGTATGTGTGGATCTATTTCTGGACTCTCTATTTTTCACAATTGATTTATGTTTCTATTCTTTCTCCAACATAAGGCTACCTCGATTACTGTAGTTTTAAAGCAACTCTTAAGTCAGATAAGATGATGAACTGCCCAACTTTATACTTATTTCTCATACTTAATGGTCTTTTAGTATTAATTATGATGTTAGCTGTAAGTTTTATATTTTTAGGAGTTCATTGATATATTGAGAAAATTCCCTTCTATTCTAAGTTACTGAGAGCTTTTATCATGAACAGGTATGGTATTTTGTCAAATGATTCTTCCACATTGATTGAGATGGTCATATGCTTTTCTCTCTTTAGTCTGTTGTTATGATGCAGTTGCTTTATCATGATGTACTAACATTTTTATATATTGCTGGTTTCAGTTTTTTGAATATTTTTGCATCTATATTCATGAGGGTTATTGGTCTGTAGATTTGTTTTCTTATAATGGAATTTTCTAAGATGGATTTTGGTTTCAGGGTAATGCCAGTCTTATAAAATATGATGGAAATCATTCTCTCCTTCTCTGTTTTGTGGAATATTTTGCATTGAGTTGCTATTATTTCTTCCTAAAATTTTTGGTAGAAACCATCTAGTGAACCTACCTAGGGTTTTCTTTGTTGGAATGTTTTTCACTACAAATTCAATTATGTGAGTAGATATAAGACCACATATATTATCTATTTTTCTTGAGTAAGCTTTGGTGGTTTGTATCTTCCAAGGAATTTGTCCTTTTCATCTGTTGTCAAAATGTGTGAGAATAAAGTTGTTAATACTATTCTCATTGTTATTTTAATATTTTGGTCTCCTTTAGGCCTTATTTCTTTTATATCTGATATTGATAATTGTGTTTTCTCTCTGTTCTTGCTAAGTCTTACAAGAGATTTATCTATTTTAATACTTTTTTCAAATAACCATATTTTGGTTTTAATGATTTTTCTCTATTGCCTTTTTTGTCTTCAATATCATTTGTTTTATGTCTTTATATTTATTATTTCCTTCAATTTACTTTAACTTTAGTTTTCTTTTTCTAGTTTATTCATGTGGAAGGTTTCACACTTTTGTTCTTTTCTAAACATTTAGTGCTATAGATTATCCTCAAAATACTGAGTTAGCTGCATCCAATAATTTTGATATGCTATGTTTTTTATTTTCATTCAATTTAGTTTATTTTCTAAATTCTCTTGAGACTTCCTCTGTAGCCTGTGAGTTAGATAGAAATGTATTGGTTAATTTCCAATATTTGAGTATTTTCTGTATTATTTTGCTCCTAATTCCTAGTTAAATTTTGTTATGATCAGAGAATATACTTTATATGATTTATAAATAATGTTTATGCCTATAAATAGGTATGTGCTTTCTCCTTCTTGGTTATTAGTATGAGATTATGAGTCAATCTGGTCAAAAGGTTAGCTGGGTTTACCTTTCATCATTGCTTTGATTGTCTTCAGATTTCTGTACTACTGACTGCAGATTTATCTAGCATGACCTTGTTCTTGAGATAAGACTAGTTTTTCAAAAGGTTTTCTTAGTGTTTCTCTATTGCTTTCCTTCTTGTGCCTACACCTCAGAGAGGGTTCTCTCCATGCTCTTGCCCTTTTCCCAGAAGTGTACTGCAATGCGTGTTACTCTGTGCTTGCTGCCTAGCAGTGGAAGATGGAAGTTCTCTATTGTCCTTGTACCACATTAGTCCCTCTGTCATGGGCATGAGGCTTTCCCCAGGGATTCTGCAGTGGTGGAAGACCTCTTATAATCCCTCTGTAGCAAAGGGATTTTTTCCTTTTTCCCCCCAGGCACAATGAGTCCACCAGGACCCCAGAGTGACAGGGGTTGTTGTCTTCATGACTTCAGGTTCTAACACCACCGGGTAGAAGGCTGGACAAAGTTTCTGGGTTTTTCCTACAATGACAGCATCCCCTCTCCATCTCCACAGTAAGGGAGGCTTTCTCCAGTCTCTCTCTCTGTTTCCAATATGTCTCATGGGACCTGGTGGAGATTCATGGAGGAGAACCTTTGAAAGGACATAGACTTCCCTGTGTTTTTGGCTCTCAGGGGTTTATACTCATGTTATCCTACACTTTAGCAATGCCTTCAACTCTTTAACTTAATTCTTCTTACTCACTGGATCTTCCTCCCCTGCTTTGTTCCCAGTGAGTCAGCCCTAGAGACCACATCTCCTTGAAAGTTCCTGTCTTTCTTTAGATTATATAGGCTAGTTGGTTGCCCTAATATCTCACCAGTTTTATGGGTACCAGAAAAAATACTACTTTTATAAGTTATGTGTCTTTTTCTTATTAGTAGTTTAGAAGAAACAATCCTTCCTGATTTCTACATCCTGGAAAGAAACCAGACATAACTAATATGTTTTGAAATAGTTTATGTATATTGACTCTAAAATGATCATGTATTTGAGATCAATAAATGAGAAGGCCATGAGAATAGTTTGTATTTCTAGCAGTGGGCGCTTTGGGTACCACCATTGTCTGCACTTCAGAAATGAAAATAAATTGACTTTAGGGGATTATCTAGCTCTCTCAAGGTCATAAAGCAAGCAGAGATTCCAAGCTGGGCTTAGAATCAGATCTGACACCAAGGCTTATATCCTTGACTTCTTTAGTTTAGATTCTCACATACAAAATGCTCATTCACACCTGTACACACTCACACAAACTGTTGGAATGGAAAACATAGATTTTTATGATGAATTATTAAAGCAGCTACCTCCTCCAGGGCAGGGCTTGTTCTTAACCCTTTTATCATGACTATCTAACAGAGTCCTCAATAAACGTTTTCTGAATGAATTAGTTAATATATTATTGAATGGGTAGATGGATAAATTACTTTCAGGAGTTTAAAAATTTCACTAATACTTAAGTATTTCACTGGATATGCTTGCACACACACAGGTTTCTACTACAAAACCAGTTCATAGTAGAATGTGGTGTATCCTGATAGCATTTGTTTTTTATAAAATTTGTTGCAAATGTTCTGTGAACTTTAATTTTTAAAAAAGTGACATGATTACAGGTAAATAGAAAGGAGACTTTGAGAAATGTACCAGAAAGACTGAGATTTTGATACCAAAGGTTCTCAGCTAGCTTTTCAAAATAAGTAATTGCACAAAATTTAACCCCCCACATTTATTTACAATATTTGAAGGACCACAGTCTAAGAATAAACTAAGGAAGAAGAATATAATTCCACAGAGAGAGGAGCTGCAAAGGAATAGAGAAGGAAAACATGCAATGGATAATATTGAACTTTGGAAAGCATTCCAAGCATTTTTTTTTTACCTGCTTAGAAATGGACTCAATAAGATCATTTCATTAAAAAACTGCGAATGTCATTTTCTCCACATAAGCCAGATACACTTTTTTTGATGCACAGTAGCCAAGGTGGTTCACTATGTATGGGTGGTTTCTAACATAAAAATGGCATAGGCATGTGCATATTTATATGAACATCCATAGAGCATTATGCAAACATTTGAGATCACTGTGATTATAAATGAACTCTTACTGAATCTGCAATGTTTTAGAGCAGCCCTCAGAATCAACAGAAATTATTTAGGAAGTCATGATCTCAATTCTTGCTTTGCCCACCCTGAAGAGAGGACCTACTGTATTAAATATTTTTGCAGTTTTATCTTTCCAGGTTATTAAGTGTTCTGTCCAATGATTTTATTCTTAAAAATAATTTTTCTGTTAGGAAAAAACCCTCTAGAAATTCTAGTAGCAAGGCTTCCAGTTGGGCTGTAGCACAGTATGGATACAACCAAATCAGACAATTCCTGAAAAAGACTTCAAGAAATTCTACAATTCTTTCCCTCCCTCCCTCTCCCTCTCCCTCCCTCCCTCCCTCCCTCTCTCTCTCTCTCTCTCTCTCTCTCTCTTTTAGTAACAGCCCCTCACACAAATGAATTTGGGAATTCGAGGATAACAAGTATCAGAAAACAAATTAGACTGTTTGATCTTTTAATAAAGCACTACAATTATATTTAGTTAACAATTATATAAGGAAATCTAAGCTTTTGAGACATTTGTTAAGCCAGGCCAGACGCATTCACATAAGGTAATTTTCACTTAAGCCTTCTGATAAGAGCCAATGTAAAATGCCCAAGCACATAACCAGGTAAGATATTCATGGATTTAAGAACTCAAAAATGATTATCCAGGTTCTATATTACCTTGGGAAAGTCACTACATGTATTTTATTCTCTAGTACTCCTCTTCCAGGAAACTGACACATACTAAAAGCAAATCTAATAAAATATTCTTACACAACCATTACCATTTTAAAATATTATATATTTGAAAATAACATTCCAAGTTGACAACATTTTGTGTAGTTCAAACTTTTAACCAAATTAAAATACCCTCCTTAAGGATATTTCTAAATGCTGTTTTTCTTCCTCTGGGTATTTTAAACAATTAGAAGTTGTCCTCCAGAGACTGGGTTTGCAAGTTGGTTGTCTAGAAGTTTGGGACTCTTAAAAGGTCAAAGCAGAAGGTGATGCTCTGGAAGGTGAAGGAGACTGTAGCTGGAATCAGTACCTTGCAGTGTACTTCCTAGAGAAAGTGGGTCAGTGTGCCTCAGAATGCCTCTGATCTTCTTTTCACATATCTCCTCAAAAGAGTTTGGACTTTGAATCAGGCTAGATGTTATCAAGCGCTTACTAAGTTACTACAGAGTAATTTTGAAGTAAGTTACTACTGAGTACTTACTAACACCCATGCACTATTCTAAACACATTTGGGAATTTTTTCATCTTATTAAAAAGCTTAGGAGGAAGTTGATATTATCTATATATCAAAGGTGAGAAAACTGAGGCACAGAGAAGTGGATCCAGGGTAGGAATCCACTTCTAGTTAAAAACCCACATTCAAACCTCTCACACTCTTACAGTCCCAAGTTAGTAAGATCATGTGTGTACAAATAAAAGGAAAATAAATTTTCAATGAATGTGAATTTTATACAGTACTAGATTCCTTATACATGGAGATATATTTATTTAAATTACATATTTCAAGTTTCTTTTAATTGTACTGATGTTTGTTTTCAAAGATATAAACTTAGATATCCCTAATGATCACTCATATCTGCTAAGTATATAGTTCTTGGTTAAATAGCCATGTTGCTAAAATATTATTCATAAATAAATTTTTGATTGACTACATGAAAATTAAATGTTATACACTATATTAGTCTCTAGAGGAAGGCCTCCACATGTATTTATCAATAAAGAAAATGTCTTACTCAATTATAACTTGTCAGCTAGTATAATTATAAATCTGTGAGATCCTGGCAGTATCAAAATGTTTCTAGAGTTACATACTTTCATAATTCCAACAGATCTCCAAACCTAATCTCATCATGAAGCCAGAAAATAGACAAAGTCGTTGTGGTTAGTTCAATTTGCTGACTATTTGGCTCTGTGCAAATTTTATAACCAGTAGCAAATCTCATGGCTCCTTTCTAGGGCCAAACCTCATTCTGGCATAGGACCACTATTCAGTCATTTCTATGGGAAAATGTGTTCTAAACCAAGTAATTTTTAAACAACTGCTGGTAGTAAACCTATGAATAATGGAAGAATATCCCATATCAACTTACGGGGTAATGCATTAGCTACCATTGTTTTAAGTCTTATAGTGTCTTTACTGAGTGCACTTTCATATTAGGGTGCCTCCTCCTTGAAATCAAATCCTAAACTTTGTCATTTTTTTTTCTCCCCCCTTTCTTTCAACCAAAATTTATTTAAAGTCTATGTTAGTCCAGGCACTTTGTTGGGAAGATTTTACATGCCCTAGGCATGAGTCAGAAAGAAATGTAAATCATTATTCTGCTGATTTTCCAGGCTCAGCTTTTTTTCTATTATCCTGGAACTGTACAATTCCAAAGCACTTATACTTATAAATCCCTGGGCATGGAACAAATAAATGAGCATAGTGATTAGATGCCATAGTCATGAAATAAAAATAAATTCATTTTATTATATGTTTAGTAAATTGAGTTACTATCACCTCTGTACATAAATACTAGGTCATTTATGTAACATTCCTGTATTTCTCTATTATTCTTAAACATATCTTTATTTGATTTTAATCAGAGTGTGCTCATAATTTTGTATACCTATTTATCATTTATCATTCCTTTGTAAGCATTTTCTATGTTATTTTCAACTGCTATCACTCATAAAGAATGCATAAAACTCTACCTAGTGAATGTAGCTTAAGTTACTTTTCTTATTGTTAGACATTTAGTTATCTATTTTTGAATAGCAAACTATGTCCCAAAATAGTAGGTTAAAATGCAATGTGAATCTGGAATTCAGACAGGGTGCAGCAAGGACATCTTTTCTCTGTTCATAGTGTCTGGGCCTTCTGTTGGTAACGTTCGAATGGCCAGGGGCCAGCTCAGATGTTGGATTGGGACTGGAATCATATGTTTGGGTCCTTAGTTCCTATCTGTGTGGACTTTCCACCTAGTTAGCTTGGGCTTCCTCACAACATGGTGGTCTTGGGGGCTTCTGATTTCTTATAACACCACTGATTTCCTCCCAGAGAGATAGCAGAGGCTGCCACACTCTTAAAGTCTAGGATGGAACTGATACAGTGCCACTTCAGTCACATCCTATTGGTCAAGGCAAATCACTAGGCCAGCCCAGATTCAAGAACAGGGGAAGCAGTCTCCACTTCTCAAGGGTAAAGTAACAAGTACATATGCAGAGGGAATGAACTGATGAAGTCCATCTTTGGAGACTATCTGCTCCACTGTGTAATCTATTTGCTAGCTGTCATCCTTTTCTGCCCTGGCTGATTATAAGTTTTAGTACCTCCCAAACCTTAATTCAGAGTTGAATCCATTAATCAGATATCCCAGAATATCTGACATATCAAGCATATTTTTGTAGCTTTGATAAAGATTTATAGTGACATAAAGAAGTGACTGTATCACTAAGTATGCGACATTTCATTTAAATGATTGTTGTATTCTCTACAGAGTAAGTCTTTACCTACAAAATAATTCTTATACCAACTGCTATGATGTTGATTTTTCCCCCAATGTCATTGCATATGAATATAGCAGCTTCACTGCCTGCTTGCCAGAACTTAGTAGTGGGAATTTTTTTTTTATGTTGTAGTGTGAAATATTACAACCACATATGAAAGTGAAGAGAGAATGGGATAAGGCACACTTTTATACCTGTGTTCAGCCTTAACAATTATCAACTCATGACCAGTCTTGCTTCTTCTATAGCTTCCCATTTACTACCTACCTTTTTGCTAACTCTGATTATTTTTAAACAAATTGAATATATTATATAATTTAAACTGTAAATTATTCAGTATATTGGTACTAGACCCAACTGAACAGTACTAGTCCAAAGTGGACAATTGCCACATTTTGGCCACAGTTTAATAGTGGCAAAAAGAAATCCTCTAGTGCTTAGAGTTGTGGACAGAAACTTGGTTATTTACTTTGCATACAAGCATAAGTGGACTGAAATATAGACATGTACACAGACTCCTGTGTAGTGGTTGATGATTTGGTTAGGGCCCTTAAAAGAAAGTTAGAATAGGTCCAGGGTGTCTGAGGGAGAAGTATATAAATCAGTCTATGGAACTGGGCATAAAAGAAGCAGATCCTGTTTCATGTTAATGCATACATGCGCTCCATTGCAGAGAGGCTCTCAGAGACTAGAGGGACATTCTAATGCAGGTAAAATGGAACCATGAGGAGTATGTCTGTGATGGCAGGGACAGAGGGCTGTGTGTAGACTGGACAATACGAGCTCCTTCTCCACAAGCATGACCAGGTACTGCCCCTGCTGAGGCTTGATTTGTCATCACCAAAACAAATTCTGAGCACTTTATATGGCAGCATGTCTCAAGGTGACTAGTTAGCCACTCTGCAGCAGTTCTCTTATATCCATCCTGTCCACCCAACATGATCAATGATAAATCCTCACCAGGCAGATCCTTACCCTCCACTCGGTATTCATTTGCCTTCCATTCCCGAAATGCCTCTACCACCACCACCACCTCTGACTTACCAGGATGTCTCATCTATCAACCTGGCACCAACATTATGTTGCCTCAGACAAATGGCCAATAGTCACGATAGAGAAAGTGTTACAATAGGCCCTAGAACAAGATATTGATTGGTCTTAATTTATATTTCTTACACAAAAGTAACTACCTTAATAGAACATTGCAAAATGCTTATCTAAGGCACCAACTCTGGGATCTGGATTCTGTCCTCTATGAGCTGGTATATGTACTGAACTAATGGCTATCATCAGGTGCTGTGTCCTTAATAGTAGAGTATATGGGTATTGGACACAGGAGTTGAAGTTTGATCAGCCCCTGTCATCATCATCCCTTGTGACTCAAATGTGAAGTTTTGGATTGTCATCTACATAGTCTTATGTTCTCCAGATTTGAGATTTTGGCTTCCATGTGTGAGGCAGAGGATATTTTTGCCAGGGTACACAATCGAGTTCCACTGAACTTGAAACTCTGACTACCACCTGGTTAGTTGGAGCTCTAAAAGGTGAACCAAGGATTTTTTACTGGGCACAGGCAGCTGACCCTGATGGACTTAGGGCTCTGCTACACTAGTAGAGGCAGGTAAGAATAATTTCAAGCGCTAAGGGTACCTAAAGGCACTGCATATGCTTCTGTGTCCAGGATCCTGTATTCAGCCACTTCTCCAAGTGAGGAAATAATATTCAGAGACTGTAATACAAGTGTTAGTGATGCTCATTGCTACTTACTTAGTCATGTTTCTAGGTTTTTTTTGCTAAGAAAAAAATCATGAGTTCATTTTGATGCCTCCAGTCCAAATTCAGGATTACCTGATTTTTTTATTAATTTCTACGTTTATCTGTATCTCCTTTCTCTAAATGAGACTACCTAAGTATTTACTTGCTTTGTCTCATATACATTTAACAGTTGCAGAACAACACTACTGCCTTATAATAATGTGATTACTAACAGATGCTCTATGATCTCACTTATATGTGAAACATAAAATAATCACATTACAGAAGTGGGGAGTAGAATGGTGGTTACCAGGGACTAGGGGTGGGGAAGTTGGGAGGCAATGGTTAAACAGTATATAAAGTTTTCAGTTATGCAAGGTAAATAAGCTCTGGAGATCTACTATACAGCATACTTCCTATAGCTAATAATACTGCATTGTATACTTGAAATTTGCTAAGAGGATATATTGTATTTTAAGTGTTCTTGTCCACACACACAAACACACACAATTATAATAATAATAAAGGGAGCAGGAGGAAAATTCATTTGGGTAGGTGCTGGATATGTTCATGGCTTTGATGGTGGTAGTTTCACAGGTGTATATTTACCCCCAAACTCATCAATGTGCTGTTGTTTTTTTTCTTCCCAAATAGTTTTTTTTGTCTTTAAGATATATTTTACCAGAGGAGTTTTGTCAAAATCACTCTTTAAAGCCATACTACTTCTCCCTATGACATATGGGATACAATATGACATTCAATTTCTTTGTTTTCTTTTTCCTTTTAGGTATTGGTTTTATTTATTTCATTTTGACTTAGCTTCATGAACCGCGTTCAAAGATTTGATGGATTCAAAATCCAATATTTAAAACTAAGTATATTTTAGATGTCTATGTTATGTCTCTGTCCTTTCACTCTGTTGCTTTCCCCTATAAGGTAATAACTTTTTAAAGTATACCCTTCCCATTTTTAAGCAAATAATAGTTAGTAGTGAATATATGTGTGTGTAGAGATAGAAAGATAGAGATAGAAATAGAGAAAGAGACAGAGATGAGGGAGGGGGATTTGTGTTCTCCATTTCTTTTTTTAGATAAATGGTAGAATAGCAGAAGTTTTACTGTACAAACTCAGGGATTCTTTTTTAAAAACATTTTATTTTCACTGAAATGAATTGGTTCACCCAGCTCTATCTTACACTGGTGCCTGTCAGTGGCAACTCATATTCTAAATAAGAGGGCAATAAGGGGAATTTTAGGAGCCATGTTCTCCTGGCTTAGTTTAGATCTGATTTTTAGTTTTAAATGCTAAAATAATTCTATTTTTTAAAGAGAAGAACTTTGAGTTCAGGATGAACTCATTATTGAACAAATGAAACCAAAATGACCAATATATGAGATCGTGAGCTACTTCAGACAGGGAATAGGTAAAGATTACCCCGTGGCTTGTTTCAGTGCTGTTTCCACAGGTATTGATGTTAACAGTTTTGAAAACAAGCTATTGTAAAAAATTCTGAGTCGTGGTATACAAAAATGATAAAGTGTATTAGAAAACATTTTAAGCCACTGCTGACTATAAGGTATTGTGTAAAACATTGTGTAGGGAAAACACAGGGAATATCTTTGACTTTAAAGAATGTAGACAGTCCAGCTGAGAAAATATACTCAAATATCATAAGACCACTTATAATCAAAAGTGAACTTGCAAAATTATGCCATAGAATTGAGTATGAAAAGCTTCCATCTTTATTTTTCCATGAATATTTTTTCAGGGAAATTATTTTGATGTAAAATATTTTCATTTTTTCAGTTCATTATTTTGATGTAAAAGACTTTTTATAAGGATTGGTATTATAAATGATTTTAAGGAAAGTTCAGTTTTGAACATCATGTAAATGAAAAAAAAATACAAGAAAACATTACTCTAGTAACATTGAAATTAATCAAAATCAGAGAAAAGCAACAATTTTGTATTACTATTACACTTCTTGAATGTTTTAGGTACAGGACATTCAGATAGCCAGAAAGATTAGCAGTGTGTGAAGAGACAGGCACAAAGCTGGGGCTGGTGGCCAGAGGTGGTAATATGACAGGTGGGAGCCATTTTGTAGTAAGTGATTTAAAAGGCATAGATATGGTCAACTGTGCAGGTACACAACAGAGTGAGGCTTTGGACTCTAATATATAGTCATCCCCCAACCAACCTCTCTGCCGTTAGCCCAATGACACAGAAGGAAAATCGTTTTTGATTTTCAAATTGGATGAAATGAATCAGAAATAGAAATGTGAAATGTTTATAGTCTCACTATGAAAATTGTGAAGCCTAAGATACAGTTCTGTTTTTCTTTACTGAATAAAATTTGCCATTTTTTTATTAAGATAAAATATCAAAATAAAAAAACCATAAGACTTTGTTAAAATTCAACTGATAATGACTTGTAATTAAAATCGATAACTCAGACAATTCCATACCCCAAAGATAACCACTGTCAAGATGTGGTAGATTTTTTTTTTTGAGGATATTCTATGCTTATCTGTGGTGTGTGTGTGTGTGTGTGTGTGTGTGTGTGTGTGTGTGTGACTAGGATTACACAGTATATAGTTTATATTGTCATTGTTGCTTCATCTTGTGGCTAACAAAATCATTTTCAATGTTATAAAATATTTGAAATTATTGTTTAAACAGTATCATAGGCCATATGCGCTTTTCATTTTTTTTTTATTTCTCATCAGTGCGATATGCTGGCAATAATTACTTTGTAAATTTTTTAGGTTGATGTCTCATAATTTTCTTAAGAAAATTCCTAGGAGTGGAATTATTAGGTCAAAGTTACAAGCAATTTCTTTCCTCCCTTCTTACCTCCCTCTCTCACTCATTCTTTTCTTTTTTACTTCCTTTTCAAGTAAGAAATAGATTTGTTGGGAGAGCATTTTGTAGCCCACAGAGTAAAAGTAAGTCATAACCTCCAGGCCTCTACAGCAAGAGAAATCCTTGGGTTCTCAGCAGCAGAGATAAAGGGAGTGTTTAACAATTGGCCATTGAAGGACTCAGTGCCAACTGTTCCCTTTTTCCGTGTGCCTCCACTTAAGATACATATTCCTAGAATAGAGTATATTTGGCCTAATTTGGATCATGTTTCCTCCCTCAGGTGGAACAATTATCAGGAGCTTATACCACAGAGTGAGAGGGACAGTTCTCCCAAAGAAATGATGCTGGTCAGACAACAAACAAGCAAAAAAACAAAATACGGTCAATTTTATTCAACAGTTGATATATATGCACATTACAATTCTTGGCTGCCCCAAATTCCTTTCTTCTCCAACATACAATTGATGTACCATGATCAACTACTCCACACCTTAACTCTCTCTCCATAATGGGAGATAATCTCAAGTCATATTCTATTCCTGTATCCATATCTCATGGGGCTAACTTCTCTGATTCCATCATCAATGACATGCATTTCTTCAAGTTTTTTGTTAAAATACTCTTGTAGAATCTCTTCCATTAAATGGAATGTATGACCCTACAACAGGTAAATAAGAACTACACATGGTAAGGCACAAAGAGAAAAATAGAGAATGGAATGCTTTCTGTAGTCTTCCCCGTTTTACACGTGACTGTCAAGGTTCTTGATACCAAATGGTAACTACCCTTCCAGAGAAATTGATCTAGTTAACAATTCCATTAGGAATATGCAAGAGTTTTGTTTCACTGTACCCTTGCCATCAATGCGTATAAGAAAAGTTTGGCAGACAAAAATACTGTTGCTTTAATATAAAATATTTTAATACCAATATATTTTTATATGTTTAGGGTATATTTATAAAACCCCTTTTATGAATAAATGTAATGTCAATTGCCTAGACTTTCTGTTGGGGCATTTCTAAAGACACCTTCAATACACAGCAGGTACTGGCTTAGAGTGCTAGACTAAGTACCATGAGAGAATGAAATACACACACACACACACACACCCATTTCAGATGGATAGTAGTTCCTGAAATATCACATATCTTATCTATACTTCTTCTCTCACACACAGTAGTTAGCTGTTATATAAGACTATCATATAGTGTTATAATTATCTGATTCAAAATGGAACAGAAAAAAAATATATATATATATACATGTTAATAAAAATAAAAGTAAAGTTAAATTGAAGAAAGGCTGTACCACATATTGATAGATTCAAAGGTACATAACATACATTAGAATTTCTTGTCCCTGAACTATACCTCAGAAGTACATGAGACACATTAGGAAGCTGATTTAGAGTATTATGTCCTATTTTGTAAGTCTTGCTAGTGAGTGACCTAAATACAGCAGTCCCCAAGTAGCTTGAGAAAGACAGCTTCCAAGGGCTGGTAAATTTACAACCAGGGAAGAGCTTGAGTGGTGGGAGAGTTACATCAATGTGTCTTAAAAGCTTTGCCTTGTTGGGGTGGGGTGCCGGGGGCAGGGGCAAAGATGTAAATATGGCTGGAGTCTCATTGTATCTGGGAGCACATCCTGAATCTAGGCAATAGTCTTCTGGAGCTAATATTCCTCTGATTGTGCCTCTAGGTTATCAGTCCTTAAAAACCTGGAGCCACAGGGTGACATTTCACTTTGAACTCTCTTCTTTTTATTTAGTGAAGTGAGTGCTAATGAGATATGGAAGCTAGGATAATAGCAAGAAGCCTAGTTAGCACCCTGGCAGTTTCCAACAGAGGTTAGTGAAGTTACCGAAGAGCAAGATTTCACATTTGATCTTAAGTTAATTGAAGAATCACTTTTTGATTTTTTTTAAATAACCAAAAGTAATGAAAACTGAGGAATTTAAAAAGCAAAGCAAATTTGAGGAATTGAATAGCTGCTAAAATTTTTAGACTTAAAATATCATTAAAAAATACTCCTCCTTTCTCAAACTCCAAGTGTGTCATGTTTGCACTAGTATTGTGGTATTTGCCATATACTGCCATATATTTTATTATGACCCCTTTTCTAGTAGGTTGTAAGTTTTGTGACAGTAGGGCCCAGGATCCATGAGACATTTATTTACCTTTGTAGTCACTGTTGCATTTTCAATATGTCTTGGTCAGGGCTGAAGAGATGAGTACCATGTTCCCTAATGTCTATAACATAAATAAAAACAAACAATGGAGTTCTTTAGTTTTTTGCAACTTAACTGCTTATATGTATTTGTGTGAAGTACCTCATAAAATTGAGAAATCTATAAATACTTCAGAAATCACCATTCTTAATTTTACACTTGAAGGGTAATTTGTTAAATCATCATCATTTATTTAGAATTTGAGTATAATAAGATGGCTTGATGGTGTCTTCTGTTGTGAAATATTGAAAATGTAATCAAATGTATATTTTAATATAGAGGGTCTGATATTATTTTTGTCTTAAAATAATAAATTTTTTGTCTTAAAATAAATAATTATTTTATTTTGAAATATTTTACATTAAACAAATTTAAAAAGGGATATGAATATGCCATTTCCAAGCCAGTATATTTGATGTTAACAAATATAAAGGATTTAGCTGCAGTCTTTGTACTGGTTGATGAAGGAAGACAGCATTTAGAGTTTGAGGTTTTTAAAAGAGGCAATAAGGTCTTCATGGAACTAATTATAAAGTAGGTTGTTATAGGATTTTAATTTCAAAGCATGTGTTACTCATGGCTTTTTCAATTTCTAGGGCTTGTTAATACTTTGAGGAGGCTGAATAAACCAAATTGGGGGAAAAAGTAGTCTTAGCTGGTTTACCAGTATGTGTTAACACTCAGGTTTTTTTTCTTTCTTATTACATTTTTTTAAGCATTTCACTGTCAAAATTAAATGTGCAATTCACAGGAAATTTTAAGGCTAATGAATATATTTCAGTATATGTAGAATCTCTAATTTTTAGATATAATATATTTTTCAGTAAACATTTTAAAATGCAAAATAAATTTAACATCTTTGTATGATGCACTATATACTTATCTTGGGCCTACCATCAAAATAGTATTTGACACTTCTTGGCCAATTTTTTAAACAAGAGCTTCTCTTTATTTTAAACTCTCAAACAATATTTTTTCCCAAATTTAAGCATAATATCTGTATGTTTTTGCCTGTGACCTGCATCTTTGTGCTTTACTTGGGTCAGCGTTTGAAGTTAAAGGTCTATACCACATTGCCTATATCTAAATGGTCTTACATAAGTGAAATAGGACTTTATAACTTCAAAGAACAGTATAATAGAAGGCTAAAGAACAGGGTAACAGAAATTTGTAAGGAAACAGATTGTTCTCCCTGAGGGAAAAGTGAAAAAAATTTGCAAAAGAACTGGTCTCTTTTTTTAATCTCTGGGATGAAAATGGTAACCATAGAAATAACAATAAAATTTAGGCTTTCTTGTCAGTTCCTTCTTGTGAATGACAATCCTCGATACTATTTTTAGGTCTTTGACCTTACTGCCCTTCCCAATATTTTAGAATTTCTAGAAACAATACACCTGTGTCATTCCTGGACTAGCAACTTGGCCTAAAATTTGCAGCAGAGTTGAAAATTTGAGCTTCTCACGGATACAGAATATAACACAACAGTCAGCTTTCTCTAGAGGATGGCAGAGAATAAGAAAGGGTTGAGACTCATTCCTCACTCGTATTTTTAGCAGTTATGCTCTTCCAGTGCATGAAGCCTAAAACCTCTCTGGCTGGTTTAAGAGCAAATTTAGTTGGAGAACAGAAAAATGGCTTATGAAATTTAGGAATATAACTAAATAACTCAGACTTGAAAAAAGGAACTAAACTACAATGGTAGGAGTTTGTAGGTTTTTCTTTCTAGAATGCCATGCTTATTGAGAATTTACTCCAGTGACTCTTGGCCTTGATGTTTTATCCAGCAGACATCCCATAGGAGACGTCTAATTGGATCAAGCAAATCAGGTGATTACTCCTGGATCAATTATCTGTGACCAATCACAAGTTCAGGAAGGATGAATTAAACCATGGAGGGAAACTGCCCTCCTCCGTGCGTGAGATAGTTCCTGGGGCAGGAGTGAGCATGGTGGCTGGGTCATCACTTAAAGATATCAATATGATTAGGGTCAGTATTCAAAACTACCATGCTCAGGCCAAAAATGACTATGCAGATTTGAGTATAGCAAAGCCACTGACCCTACTGCTAATGTTATTCATTCCCGTAATCCATTCATTAACTTGTTTACACATTAATTGAGCTTTGATTATGAAACGAATGCTATGCTATATAATTAGAATACAAAGATGAGTAAAATACAGCCTTAAATTTTAAGAGGTTATAGTTTACCAAAAGGAACAAAAACATGAATGCATTAAAAACAATTAACTGTAAAATTTTCAATAATAAGAACAATTAAAGATACTAAGCAATAAATTTAAGTTTACGGTGAGCTGAATGTGTTTTACATATTCATATTTCTCCTAAAGTCAGTTTGACCAGGACTCCCTCAGAATCCGGATTAACAGAATCTACTAGATCTTGTCTCTTGCATCCGTGTTTGTGTTCATGTGCTATTGGCTTCCTGCTCTCTCTTTACGTCATTTTTATTTTTGAATAAAAGGCTTTACTTTTCAGATTGTATTTGATTAGCTGCCTGAAGACCCCTCTGACTTCCATATCATGTCCACAAACAATTTACTGGTGCCTAAAATTCCCCCATTGCAGAGTTTATCTGTTGAACCAGGAAAAAAGAATAGAAACGAACAATCTAGTGATGACAAAGACAGGCTCACATTTTTCACAGTTTTTCTCAGGGCTTTTTATGGTAAAAGCAGCAGAAGACCAAGGAAGTTTTTTTTTTTTTTCTCTCCTTTTTATGTCCAGTACTATGCCTGACTGTGGCTCATGCAGGGGTTAACAGAAATAAAAGCTGAATGAATTTTTTCATAAATATGATGTTTTGATTTTAAAAAGTTATTAGGCCTGTTTCCAGCTTCTGCAATTAGAAGTATGAATGTAATATAGCAGGTTTGCATTTATATGCAATCATTTAATTCTATTTAAAGAGGAGTGCTCTATATATTTGAAACCATGCAGTGAAGTACTTTCATATTCAGATGCATGCACATACCCTGATTCAGTAATAATTTTAGGTCTGTAAGACAATGTCTCTGTAAAATAAGAAACAGATACTTTACTTAAAAATTTAGAGTTACATAAAATTATCTTGTGTCAGAGTACTTACCTACCCTGATTCAAAAAGGATAAATAGCTTTAGATAAACCATATGTAAATGATGAATAAGCATAAGAGTTTTAATAAAAGGAATTGAAGGCATGACAGTTTTAACCTGCCAAGTAACATTGAGATGTGGCTCAGGTGAGAGCTGGGAACAGCCAACATCCAATATGGCAATAACCATCAGTCAGATAAACCAGCCATTTAAATAGTTCTCAGATCATCTTTAATTTGGGGGGGGACATCTGTGCCTAGTATAATGGATAGCTGTGCAAGGAAAGACCATACATTAAGGATGCAGAGTGTGGGTCCCGAAGTCAGACTGCAGAGAATTGCATAACCCAGGGTCTCAGTTTCCTCATTTACAAATAATAATAGTAACACTTACTTCCTATGGTTCTTGTGGATATTAAATTGAATATTACATATAAAGAGCTCAAGAGAGTGTCTGTAATATAAAAAGTAGTCGTGAATGTAAGCTATGACTATTGTATGAATCTAGAAGCTATGACTATTGTATTCTATGAGACAATCTGAATGATTTTTAGAAAGATTAATTTTTTCATTGATTATAACACAGAACCTTAGTTGTGACAATTTAAAACTCTTCTATATACATTCATTTGGCAAGAACTTGTGTTCAAGGAGTTTAAGAACTAATACAAGGAGGCAGTTTTGTACCAAAAATTTCAATATAACATCATAATTAGAATGACAGGACTAGGCATGGATGGCATTAGGACACCTGAGAGATAGTGATACATTAACTCTCCCTTGTATGTGAGTGCCAGAAAAGCTTCAGAGAGGGGTTGCCATGACCTCGGTCTTTAAATCTTGGAGTGTGCTCACCAACAAATGGCTAAGAGAAACAGTGAAATCTAAGTGGGTGAAACAGCACAGGGAACACAAACGTGTTGAACGAACTGTAAACAGTTTGCTAAAAATGAAACTTAACAGTCCAAGACATGGAAAGGGATAAAGTTTGATTATTTGAGCAGGGAGTTAGTTTAGTGAAATCTTAGGTGCCATGCTAAGAAATCTGAGCTTGGAGACAGTAAGTACCTGATATAATGGGATTTATTTCAGAAAGTTAAACTCAATGAAGTAGTAGGTGATAGATAAAATGATGGGATCTGACAGCATTTATCATCTCTTAACATATATACAATTTACTTATTATATTGATTTTTACTTTCTATCTCCCACTACTAGATTGTAAACTCAAGAAAGACAAGGATTTTAATCTGTAACCTCAGCATCAAGAGCAGTTACCTGATACATAATAGATAATAAATATTTGCTGAATAAATTGAAATTTCAATGGGTTAGGTAAAAGAAAATAAGAGTCTGAATGCAAGTAATATTAAAGCTGAAAAATAGATTTAAGGAGTACAACTATTGAGATTTATGACAGATCAGATAAAGTGAAGGAACCAGAGGTTTTCAGCAAACACCCAGCTTCTAAATTAACTACCAGTTCCTGCAAAGGTAATACATGAGGAGAGAGTTTGGTGTAAAGAGGAAGATGGTCAGAGCATATAGGAAGTTAGTTTGTGGCTCACTGGTCTGGAGGGGCATACAGGTAGGGCCACAGACAACCAGGATGTATTACATAGAAGTCCTGAAGTTCAGAGATACACGCATGAACTAAAATGAATATATTTGAGAATATTCAACATATTATTCTAGTTATATTTAATTTGTGAATATATTACAATCCAACACGTGGTTATATACTCAGTATCTCCACTCAGATAGTAGTAATTGCTGGATGTCCAGTACCATGTATTTTTCCTATTTCCCCTACCTCTTTCCACTCCCCTGACTTTGCTCCACCCCCTCCATTTATGTCTTTTATTTTCTTGTATAATATATATTCTGTCTTCCAACAGCATAGTATACTAAGATACTCACAAATACATTGTTGGAGACAGAGTACCATATTTAAGAGAATGAACATCAAGATCAGGAAGAACTAACCTCGAAATCACTCAGATATAATCTTGGAAGAAAAATTATTTAATCTCTCTGAATTTCAGATTTCTCATCTGTAAAATGTTAATGCCCAACCCCAAAGGTTATTATATCAGTGAGTTTAGAATAATACTTGTACAGAGTTGATTTAGTTAATTAATTAGTTCTAAAGATAACCTTATTATTATTATACCACATATAAAGACTGCATTGCATCTAGAAGTAAATCAAAGATGATAAAACTAAAGCTTTATAGACAATTGGTATATTTCTGAACTTGTTCTGATGTGAATATTAGATGGTCTTAAAATATTTTGCATTTTAAAGAATCTTGTTAAAATATTCTTTTTAATAAAAATAAACCTTAGTAAAAAAATTTTTTGGCACAGAAATACTGGATTAACCATTGAGAGTGAATATTTTGATTTGGCTCTGATAGATTCTAAAAATCAATTGCATGAGCCAAAGTTAAGGATCTCCTTTTGGATCTAGATGTCTGCCACAATATACACTGGGCTCTGTAAGAGAATAGCTTATGTTTGCAGAGGAATTTTAGATGCATATCCCTTTTGATCCTCCTAACCATCCTGTGAATCTGGAAAGTCAGAGATTATCTTCTCTTTGCGATAGATGAGGAAATCAGGGTCAGACTGGTGATTGCAGATTCACCCAGTGGAAAAGCAAGTTTCAAAGCTAAGGGCAGTTGAAGACTAGTCGACTGTCTTTCCCCCTACCCTTACTACATGTTCATCCATCTCCTATCCAGAGTCACTGCACAGGTGGTTGGTAGGAATGAACTGCAACAAAGATAATATGTCTGGGCAAGATTAGCATTGACTGGAGATGTTAACAATCACTAAACATACCAAATGCAAGACCACTTAAAGTTGCACTAGATTAAACCTATGCTGCTCTATTGCAAAATGCATCCCAGAATGAATTTCTCACATTCTGCACAGGAGTTTTTCAAGAACATTGCTATTTTACAAGAGCCTCTATGCCATCATCAACCTGACTTCAAAGATCAAATGGAAGTCAGAACCTCCCCCACCCAACTCCGACCAGTTTCTTTGTACCCACATTTGCTTCATTCCTGCCCTAACGTCTCATAGAAAATGCTGCCTCTTTTCCATCCAGTGCTAATAACATGCCCTGTGGCCTGGATTGCATTGACTTACACCTACTCAGAGACTCCATTCTTTTAATTATACCCTTAAGTCTACCCAGTATTGAACAAATGAGTAAATACTCATGGATAAAACTGAAATGCTGCTCTGTAAATCTGTGGCTTCCCAGTTTCTGAATTTCTTTCATGCTCTAGCCAGGTCTATAAAAAGGAGTCTGTCTGTCCTTCACTTCCTAACCTCTCTATTTTCCAGGCCACTGACTGCACTGTTCTGTTCCAGTGTGGTTGACCAATACCCACCTAATGGCCAAGTCTGATGGACTTTTATTTTCAATACTTTTTTCTTCTGTCCTCATCTTACCTGATTTTAATGTCTCTTTTGACAGTAACTACACATTCCCTTAAAATTCATTTCTCTCACTGCTTACCTAAATGTTTTCTTTTCCTCTACTTTTGACAATTCTTATTTAGATTGCTTCTCTTTTTCTGATCGTTCCTTTTTTACTGGTGTTCTTCAGGTTCCATCCTCAGCTCTCGTCATGATGTCATCTTGTCATGTGACCTCACTTCTGTTTCTATGTCAATGACTTCCAAGTCCTTTCTGTTATCCTACATTAGTCTGCTCAGCACCACACACCAATGTATCTCTTTCTAGGGGCACTTCCACTTCTGTGTGGCACTGGCATCTCAAGTTCAGCATGCTCCAAATTGATTTTATGATTCTTCCTACGCACCCATTCTCTGCCAGCTTCTCCTCTTCCAAATTTTCTATCCTGTCTCCACCATCAATCCAGTCTTCCAAGTCGTATGCTGGGAATCACCCTTAGCTCTACCAACTCTTTCATCCATCCCTAAACCTAGAGGTTTAGACTTAAAAATCTCTTAATTTCTTTCTATATTACCTCTTAAATATCTCCAAATCCATTTAAGTCTCTCCAGCTCCAAAGCCACTGCCTTACTTTAAGCCTGCATTATTTCCCAAGTGGATTTTTTTCCGTGGCTTTTCCAACCCATTTTCCATACTACCATTAATAGTCTCTCTAAAACTCACCTCTTTTTTGCCATGTTCCCCAAAACAAACATTTAGTTATTTTGTTCCCTTTGTATTATGTTCTTTTTATTTTTTTCAGCTGAGTTCCCATGACCTTTCAAGATGTCATTGCCTACATACTTCTCCAGCAATTTTTTCTGTTGCTCCTCCCTTAGGTCAATTCTTATAATCCTTAACATCTTAGCAAAGACATCACTTATTATCAGTCAGGTAGTTTTCTCTGATTCTCCTATTTTAGGTTAGGGGCTTCTCTCTGCTCCCACATCTTTCCATGTAACAGGTATTTATCATATTGTAAGCATCTTTTTATTTCTCTCTCTTTACTGGACTGTTAGTTCCTTCAGTGCAAACAGCTTGTATTTTGCTTGGCGACCCCAGGATCTTCCATGGCATTTGGAACACAATATGCACATAATAAAATTGTGTGTAAGACCTGAATATAGCACGCATTCGGTGGGGGCCCACTGCACTCCAAGTAGGGCTGTAGGCACTGAGCATACCACCCTGAGAAGCAGAGCAAAGTCCCTGCCCTCACACATCTTACATTACAGTGGAGGGAATCCATTAGTAAACTTCTGATGGCATTCTAAACAGTTCAAAATGTAGAGCCAGGAAAAAAATTTCTAATCGGTTATTTTTTGTAATAATCAGAAAGCTGGCTCTTCAAACTGCAGATTTTATTTGTAGTGCCAGAATTTCTGGATAAATTGTAAAAATTACACTAAACTGGAAGTTCTAGCTATAAATTTCACATCAAATTTCAGAATGTCTCCAAATGTGTATGATTTGATGTAAATATGATGATCATCTGATAAAAGTCATAAAAATACTGTAAACAATTCCCATTACATTGACTTAAAACATTTGAAATCAAACTTTGCATATATGATTTATTTCAGAAAACTCAAACCATAAAGTATGCAAAGAAAATGGGCTGTGAATGGATGAGATTCTAAAAAAGTATCTAATTTCTAATTCCAGCTGCAAGGAAAAGAATGTCAACTATGTGAGACTGTGGCTGTGTCTGCATCCACAAACTGATCTTAAAAATGATTGAATTCATTTAAATGGCCAGTTATGTTGACAAAACCAACAACTGAAAGTGGCCAAATCCAGTCAATACCTGGTTGTTTGCATTCAGCCTACTTGCTCCCTCAGATTGGTGCTAATGTGTAGATAGTCTGTGTATCAAGAATTCAGGGTGTGCCACTAATGTCATTTTGTGAAAACACGTTACCAAATGAGAGCATTTTCTGGCCATTTGCTCCTGGCCACCCATGTGTCTGAGCACGCAGTACTCTGAGCTCCATACCTCTGGGCCTCATATTTTTTCTCAACTTCTGAAGGTGTGGGAAAAAATAGTTTCATTGAAACCTGGTGATTGTGGAGACATAGTTATCAAAGGGGTTTGTTATCAATCCAAGGATCACCTGGGAGCGGGCGGGGCTGCTGTCTGTGAACCCAGCAATTCATATTATTCCTTAATTAAACCTGACTCATCTACTGGATAGAAATATTTACTCAAAAGCATAGACTTGCAAAATTTCTTTTTTAAGTGAAGTGACTTTGCTTTTGAATTGCATTTGTTTCTGTAACAATTCCTCAGCTTTAGTTTCTGTCAAATAAAAGACCAACTAGTATTTTCTAAATACAAACACCAATAAATATGCTTACTGCAATTACTCTAGCTGTCTTTTTACTATTGTTAGGAATCATTGAAAGGCTTAATTGCTTGTATTTCTTGTAATGCTGATAAAAAAAATAAGAAAAATGCACACATACAATTCAATGAGGACTGTTAGAAAAACAATGTATGGCTGAAAAATAGTCTGATGTTCCTGCTGATCTTTAGCAGGGTTTTGATAATAGTGTATACAAATACGAAAGTTATACTGAGGATTCCACAGACTACTGTTTCTTACACTGCATCCATGTATCTTATTGGTCTATCACATCCAAAATTTAAAAATTGTGCTTGGAGTCTAAGGCATCTTTGATCCCACTAGGCAGGTCAAAAATCCGTTTGTAAAAACAGGTATGAAATAGACATGCTGTTATTATTATTACTATAAATTTAAGTTCCCAGGACTCATCAACTTCTGTAGTTTAAAGATAGAAATAGTAGAGATGGGCAAACTAGAAGATGAGGTGCTAATTTACTTGCTCCTTCTTAGACATTTACCTTGGGAAGAAATGACTGAAAAACAATTCCCCTTTAGGACACCTGAGTCAGCAAAATTCCCTGCACATGGTCGAGAAAGGGGTCCTTCCTAGTGCAGATTTTGTATTTGATTTACGGAGAACTCAAAAGCCAGAATACAGTAGCTGTGGATGGCATTTATATTTAGTAAGAGTGCAATATACTCGTTTGAAGTTAGGAGATGAGTATTTATTGAAACAGCTGGCAAATCAGCAGGAAAATGCTGATTTTGAAAAAACTATTCTTCTTCTGTGGAATCAGACCTACTGTATTTAGCAACACTATTATAATTGAACACAAAAACTGCATTAAAATACCATTAAGAAGGAGACAGAAATCCAGAAAAATAAGAGAATTCTAAGTTAAAAGCTGTCACAGCATTCCTGAGTCAGCTCTTTTAAGCATAAATGCACAAATGCACAAATGATCTTTCAAGTATGACATGAGATGAACTGACTGGACCCCATTTCCCCATCACTCATGGCCACTGTAGAAGGCAACCAGCATGTTTTTCCAGGCTGATGTACTCACTCATCTCTCTATATATCTAGGAGCACAAGTTCCATCCTCTCATGGACTTAAAACACCAAGAAATTGCATAAAATTTGAATTTCAGCAGGACACAAACATAGCCTAACCATTCCCTGAAAATAATCTGTGTATTAGTAAAGGATGTTGTGTAACTCCTATGGACCCTTGTGCTACCACTTAAAAAAACAGAACCTTACTTTTGTACAGATATAAGGAAATCAAAGGATCACCAGGTCATTTTTTTTTTCTCAGATGGGGATACTGAGAACTGTTTAATTTATGTGACTTACTAAAGGTCCCAAAACTGGTTTGTGGCTGAAACCAAATCTTATGACTTTCAATCCAGTGTCCTTTCAACCTCACTCCTTGCCCTCTCGAATTTGTTAGTGATGGTTGTTGCTATGTATAAAATAAAGATAGACTTTGTCCCAACCCTGGCCCTTAAAGGCAGCTAGGAGGGCAGAAGTGGGTATAAACAGTAGGGCATTATGTGAAGCACTTAACTGTTACTATTTTCTCCTCCTGCATTTAATAATGACAGTAGTCAAGTAGAGTTTGTCCACCTCCCCACGCGGACCAAGGAAAGCCCTGTGGCAAGCCACTTTCAGTTTCCAGGGCAACAGGCCATTCCTGTGCCTTCTGCTACCTGGAAAAATCGGGAAATGTAGGCTACGCAGAAGGGCAATGTCTGAGAGCATTCCCGGTGTAGCTCAGTCTGGACTCAGATCCATTTTAAAGTTAGAAATCCATGTGACCATTCCTCAGAAAGTACTAATGATTTTAACTGATGTTAAAACAGAGTCAGAGAATCCCTGGAGACGAACTTGATCTTCATGTTTACTCACATAGTGTCAGATAAAGCTAGTGTTGGCTTCAATGGAATCAAGCATAAGTGTTGCGCAAAGTGTGTCTGAATCTAGCATTTCATAATTTTCTGTGGAATTGCACTGGTTGAAGGGAGAGTTGGCTTCCCAGGATGCACACACTGGAAGCTCGTGTGGCTTGGGAATGCATCTGAATTTAGATCTAATACAACAGAACTCAGGAAGAATGTACAGATGGTGCCAGTGGGTTCCAAGAAGTTATAATTCTGTGACCTGCTCTATTCCTCAGAAGTGCAAACCTATTGCTTCCCGCAGCCCCAAGATTAGAGATGGACTTATCAAGAATGTAGTTTCTCAGCCTTCACAAAATGCAATCATTTTTCACACCTTGAGAAGGGCTTGAAACTATTGGTTAAGACTTCTATTATGATCCTGGGAAGTTTAGTAGGTAAGAAACAGAATATTTGTGAACTTATTCCTTTGAGTTGAGAGCCCAGTGAATGTTCTTTTGGTTGAAATTTTAAACCTAACTTAAACTTTTGAATATTCAAGTTCATACCTTCTTGGCAAGGCATGACCTCCCTTTCTTCATGGGGAGAAATTCTAAAAACTTCAAGTTACTTTGAATCATTTTCATTGCAAATAAATTAGAAACATAAGTGTGCAGTATCTCTAAAAGTGCACATAGTTGCTAATAATAAAAGGAAAAAGAGTAAAACAGATTTTTTAGGCTTCATCAAATTATAAATATCCAAAATATTCTTTTGCAAATTTGGGGTATATGTGTAAAATGCTGTATGATGCCTTATTTTCAAAATACGAAATAAAATTGAGAAATTTGTCTTGAATATTTGTAGTGACAACTTCAAATCTGACTTACTTCACTTCTAGAGGAGTCTCTGCTTTCCTTTTTCTGTGTTCCTTATGCTAATATATTTCTGTTTTTCTAACTATATGCATTATCAGGAGAACCACTGATAAATCCTTATAGGAAACATGGCTTTAGTCTTACAGAATCCTGGGGATAAGTCTGTGATTTTTGACATGGATTGCCTAAAACTTGTTGGATTTAGTTTAGTTAGCAGTCTGAACTATTCTGAACCATTACTGTTACTTTTAATAGTCCCCTATCAATGATACTGAACATTTCCTCAATTTGATTTCAGGCAAATGATTTATATGACAGGAGCAGTATGATCTTCCAATCTGTCTTTTAGTAATTTTGTCTACCTTAATTTAATTGCATTTTTTTTTGGCATTTCATTTTTCTTCTAGCAGTTCCTTTATAGATTTTTTTAAATCAACATTTTTCGCACACAGCTGGCATTGGATATAAAGCTGTTTCTATTAATTTTGTTGAGGAGCCATCAACTTTAATTGAGTTAAAAAAAATAAATTTTTTTATTCGACACACAAATACGCAAAAGCCTTATACTTGTTGAGCTCTTGCATGCTGGGACTTTTCACATGGAATTCTAAATTCAACAATAAATTCTGTTCAAAAGCAAACATTTTATACCTTTTGCTATTGCAATATAATGAGTTGTAAAAATACATATCTGGTCATTCACATGACCAAATGTATATTTCCCATGTGTATTTGGTCTTCACCCACCGTTCCTGAAAACACTGTAGAGTCTTAAAGGTGAAATGGTATCTTGTCATGTTGATGGGAAACTTTTGTACCCCATCCAAGGGCAGGGCCTGGAGGTCCAGTCAGTCAATGACCAATAATTTAGTCAACCATGATGCAGCAAAGAAGCCCTCACAAATGTCACTGAGAAGAGCTATGGCTCTCTGCTCTCTTACATCCTGCTTCTCTATGGGTGAGAGAGCTTCTAGGCTTGGGGAACCAGAACGCTTCCACTTGCCACTGAGCCAGGCCCCAAGCTCCACAAGGATAGAAGCTCTTTTATTTGGGACCTTACATTATGTGTCTCTTCATCTGGCTGTTAACTTGTATTCTTCATTAAACTGGTAAATGTGTTTTCCTGAGTTCTGTGAGCCACTCAAGCAAATTAATTGAACCTGAGGGTCAGGTCGTGGGCACCTCCAGTCTGTAGCCAGTAGGTCAGAAGCAGAGGTAGCCTGGGGCTTGTGACCAGCGCCTGAGCCAGGGGTGGAGGGCAGTCTTGTAGGATGGAGCCCTTACCCTGGGGAATCTACTGCTGTTTCCAGGCAGATAGCATCAGACCTGAATTGAGTTCTCAAATACCAGGCTGGTGTTTGAGAACTGCTTGGTGTTGTGTGTGTGGGAAGACCCCTCTCCCACATTGGAATGGGGCCCAGGAACCCGAAAGGAGTTAAGAACACCCATCGCAGTTATCCTCTCTCTAGCTCCCACCCCACCATCCCACCATGCTTTACAAAATTTCCTGCAAATATTTTAATACTTATTGTAGTTAACTATGATGTGGGAAGCTAAGAAGAGATGCTTCTGTGAGAAGCAGTGCTATACTTCATCTGCTTATAAGTTCAAAAGTTTGTTATAGGTAAGGACACCCAGGACAGCTTTATTGATCCATACACCAGCCTGTTCTGTTCTCTTTGGGTATGAGAACATCTTGAGACCAATTCTTTTAACTGTCTCCTAAAATCAGTAGCTGAAAGATACCAAACCTGAATGTTAGAAGAAGATCTACATATACTGCATATACAGGCATGTGATGATTTACTAGACAATTCTGAGATGGGGATATGAGAAATCCTGATTTGTCTGATTCTTCAGGATTAGATGAATATGAAAAAAGTAGGTTGAGCATGGAAGTGTTGATGTTAAAACTCCACTGTACTTCCCTGATGTGGTTTCCGTCTTCACTGACCTACAGCAGGTCTGGATTGTCTAACAGCCAGACCAAACCATGAGTAGGGCAGTGAGGAAATAAATAGAAAACAAACAAACCAATAAATAAATTTTGGATGAAGGAAAATAGATACTGAAAAAATAGCAGTCACCTTATATCAGGGACTAACCATGCTCCAGGTGCCACCCAAGTTCTCTGGGTGGGGAGGAAGCCGGCCCTAGAACCTACCCTCTGGTGTCACCTGTGTCAGTCCAGGTCTCTCAGGAAACAGTGCATAACAAGCTGGAATAAGTCTGTGTAGAAGGTTGAAGCGAAAGGGAGCAGAAGAGGGTAAGGCCTGCACAATGCACGTCTGACATTTATGAAAAGACAATGGGAAGATGGGGTAATTGAATAGAAACTTTCAGATACATTGCAGTTCTGAGAAATTTTCAGCCAGGCCAATGAGGAGCCTCTAAGGAAAGCTGGGCATGAGTGACCAGGCTGGAGGCCCGCTATAGGCTGAGTCTGGGGTGGGGGGTGGCACTCAGCACCACTGATGCAGTGGAGCTTTCTGCGAGTGCTGCAGCTGGCGGCTGTCAGCTAACTGCACCCACAGCAGGTTCTCCGGGGCGAGAGCTTAGTGGTAGATATTCATACCCACATACCTTTCTTTGTGTATAAACAAAGTGTGAGTCTTTTGGGGGAAGCCTGAAGTTCACTAAAGTGTCTTAAAATGAATCTTCCTTTGGAACACATGCTGCTTTGGTGCAGTTCAGCTCACATGATTATATTCAACTAGATTCATTTGCTTCTCTATGCAAATGCCTGTGAGGTTAGGCCTACCAAGGTTACCTTGCTCTCAAACTTTCTTCTGCCTCTTAAGTTTCTTTCATTTTAATCGTGAACACTTCTCCAAGTCTCTTAAGAAAAGAAAAAAGAAAAATTATAAAATATCTTCCTTTGTAAAGCCCTCCCCACAGTATTGTTCCAGGATTTTAATTCTTTATACCATAAATGTTTTTAAAGAATCATATTGCTAAGTCCCATCTCTTACTGCCTTTTCTCTTATTATTTGGGGGAGGGAGGGTACTATATAACCTCTGGAAACACTGGAGTTAATTCCAAATGTAAGAATAAATTTGGAAAGGAATTTTGATCTCTCTTTCTGCTCCTCCTATGTTGTTAGGTAAGGTAATTAATGCTAGTTGCCCCAACAGACAGACTCCAAAATCTTTGTATCTTAATACAATAAAAATTATCCAACATAATTTAGCAGAAGATTCTTTTCCATTTGGTAACTCCAAGATCCTGTTTGGTTTCTTCTTCCATTTGTCATGTGCCCTTATCATCATATAACTTCTAAATTTGTTATAACAGGAAAAAGAGTAGGAGGAAACTAGCTTTTAAATGCTCTGAACCAGAGGTGACACCTCACTTCCACTCACGTTTTCATTTGCCAGACCTCACTTTAATGTCCCCAGCCCAGCTGCAAAGGAGGCCGGGAAACGTAAATGAGCACAGTGACCCTGCTTAGCACTGTTTGTTTTTGCACACCCTGCCAACTTTGCTCTATCCTCGCCCCAGGCTGGGATGACTGACCTTCTGTTCTTTTTTTTCTGTTTCATAGCTCCTGAAGTATCTCTGTATATGTATGTTCTCTCCTTTGCCAGGAAAGAAAGGACAAATATTTGTAGAAAGAATGAGATTTTTCTAGAGATACCTTTAGTTTAAAATATTTATCCAAGTTTCATATATTTCTTGCTGCCAGTAGTATTCTTTATGTTTTCAAAGTTTGTGGTATTTCTCCTTTTGCCAAATGTCTTGTTTAAAGGACACTATTTGAAGGACTTGGATTAAGAAGAACAGTATAGTAAAGGTGAAAAAAATTAAGTAGTTATCTTTAAAACATATTATATATCACCTAAAGACATGCAAACAAATAAGTGGATTATCTAAAAATAAATGATTACATTCCGTCTCTTGTAAAAATGAACATTATGTGATAATTTTGGCCTTGTTATTAGAACAATATTTTTTTAATCTGCTTGTTTAACAACAGATGAAAAATCCATTTTACTGGGTATATTAGCTTCCTTTTGCTGCTTTAACCAATCACTACAAGCTTAGTAACTTAAAACAAGACAAACATATTTTCTTAACAGTTCTGGAGCTAGGAAGTCCAAAATGAATCGAATGGGACTAAAATCAAGGTGTTAGTAGGGCTGGTTCCTTTTGGATGCTTCAGGGAAAAAAATCCTTTTCTTTCTTCTTCCAACTTCTAGAAACCTTTAATGTTCTTAGGCTACTGGTCTCATTTCAACAATCTGTGCTTCTTCCTTTATATCCCCTTCTCCATCTGTGACCCTCCTGCCTTCCTATTATAAGGGCCCATTTGATAATACTGGGCCCACCCAGATAATACAGGATAATCTCCTAAAGCTCAACATCCTTAATTTAACCACATCTGCAAAATCCCTTTTACCCCTGTAAGATAACAAATTTACAGGTTGCAGGGATTAGGATGCGTACATCTTTGGAAGCATTAGTCAGCCAACCATACTCAGACATCTACAATCTTCCTTACATAGTTTACATTCTTATCAACAGCCCATGCTTATCAACTAACCGGATGAAGATAAATATATAATCTGCAAAAATAATACAACAGATTCATTTGCATGGAGCTAAATGACTGATAAAGTAGCAAAATCTTTAACATTACCTAACTATGAATTGATTAATGAATACTCATTTAATAGGTTGTATTGATCAGATGGGAAGAGTTGAACATATTTGTATAGAGGACGAGGAAACTTTTGGGAACATAGAGATCAAGACCTCCACCACTTTCTTTTTGGACTTCAAAGTTCCATCTTCTTTGATGCATTGTAGCAGCCAGACAATGGGGGTCCATAGGATAGATGCCCCAGGACCACCATACTTTGGGTGGTCACATATTAAAGGCAATAAGAATAACTTACCTCATAGAAGAGGATTGAATTTTTAATTTAAATCACAAATACTTCAAGCCATGATTTACAGATTTGGCAATCTAGAGGTGTAGAAGGTTTCATGAAATTATGCAAACTTAGTAAAGTTTTCTTAATAAACCTGATTCTTCCCTAAACATTCATCTGATCTTTCCAAAACTACACCTTCTCATTCCCTGTAAGTGTCATACATTCTGATATTTTCTATGACCTAACTGTTACCATTGTAGTGGTGGTGCTGGAGAACTACTCTGAAATCTCTTACCCAATGTAATGGAATTATAATGGCATTATAATGGGCTCCACGTAATTTCTTTTTACTATTGTAATGCTGTCATAATGGCATTGTAAGGGGTTCTCCATAAACATTCACTGAAATCATTTTGCCACTATCATGACAGTGAAATGAGTCCCCATAGAGTTTATTTGAAATTGTTTTGCTCTTCTAATGGCATTATTAATGCAGTCTTCATAGACTTACAGGGAAATTGTTTGACCATTATAATGTGGTCTTCATAGACTTACAATAAAATTGCTTACCAAGGTAATGTGGTTTCCATTAACTTGCACTAAAATCATTTTCCTACCATAATGGCATTATAATAGTATATCCATGAACTTGGACTACCAAAGTTTGGTTCTCTTGATGGCATCATAGCAGAATTGCTACAAAGACAGTTAAAGTAATGTTGATGCTCTGTTGTGTCATAAGCAAAGACTGTAAGTAATGCACATCTACTTTTCACACTTAAGTATCATGTGGTTTTTCCTTTAAAAGTAATGTCTTGACCACAATATACTTTATAAACCAACAACAACCACACCTCAAATAACTAAATAGAGAACCCGAGATTCTTATGGCAGAAGTCTCATCTCATGCACACTCTATATAAATTCTAATTTTTTAATAATTTTACAATTTTCTTCTTTTTTTAAAGAAAGTGGTACAGCCTTTCCTCCTGGTCCTTCAAAAAACAAAAATATTACTTTTATAAGTCCCTTTTTTATACTAGCATTTATGAGTTTTATGGACTGGTGTGAAGTATAATCATTACTTTCTAGTCTTTAATATGAACATGCTAAGGTATATGTTGTTGATATCAAGTTTTTCATAAGCTTGGTCCCTTTTATTTCAAAGAGATAACACAAATACAGAACTCACTGGCGGTGAAAGGTAGATTAAAAGCATGTAATAAACAAAGTGGATTAAATATACACTGGATGCATAGACCCAGTGTTAGGTATGTTATTAGGACATGCAGGCAGAGTAAACGGTGTGATGTGATGTAGGATATCATTTATGCTTGCATAGGGCGCAATTAGGTTACCAGTAATGCACAAACAGCTTTTGGGGACCTATCTACTACAGACAATTTGCCAGCCTGGAAAATTTTAATCAATCCTTCTTTGAATTAGCAATAGCACAGTGAGGATACATATGATTTCAGGAAGCACAATGTGCTATGCTTGTATTATTAAGGATTTTATTTCTGTTGTCATTAAAATCCTACTGTGCTCTCAGTCGCACTTCCTTTAGGCACACCCATGAGTTCTGATATCAGAAAGCAAGCCTATGTAATTAGGTATGAAATAAATGAGGACCATGGCACATGATTTAGACAGAACTTTAATTATTGAAAAAAGAAACAAATGGCTGTTTTATAAAAGCCACCAGCCATGTCTTTGTCTTGGTATAAAGAGAAAATTGCCTTGGAGGAGTTCCTTTTTTGACTTTAGAATGACTCTTCAATTGTAAGTATAAAGCAAGTATGTATTATTGCCCTGGAGAGAAAGTATAGCAAGATATCCCTTTTGGGTGAGAACTGCGCCTCTGAAAAGTATTGTTGATCACTTAACAGGTGTTGTTGATCACTGAGGAGGAGGTAAAAAAAATGTATAAGTGTCAAGGAATCTTCTGGGGACAAAGGGAGCAAGTTCGACACCACTTCCCTAGGTTCTATAAATTGAAGTGGTTAGATATCAGATGTCCACAGGTAGATGAGATTCCACACAGGTACCTCGGTGACTTTATACCACATGGGATGCCTGGAATGGTGGCTAAGTTTAGTGCTGAGACCTATATGGTCATGGGTGGGTGGACAAATGCAGTGGGGAGTTTGTCTCAAGCTAGTAGCCTCTCCCAATGCTGTGTGCGCTTTCAGACCAGTGCCTGTTTATTATTTAATAGTAATAAATAACATGACTGTATCGTGGATTTTTCTGTGTGCCTTACATATGCCATCTCAAAACAACTTTATGATACATATCTTACCCTTGGAAGAGCTGGGATGGTAAATGACTTGACCAAGGTCACACAGCTATTAAGTGATTAAGCCAAGGGAATACCTCAGGCAGTTTGACTCTTGTGTCTACCTACTTTGCACTATAACATTTTGGGATCCCAAGTTTGGGGCATCCTTGACCCTAACAATCTCACAGAATGAGATCTTCAAGGGCTGAGATCCATGATTTCAGAACTGGAACTTATGTCTACAGTGGTATAAGGAAACATTTGGGAAATAAACTTCCTGACCTTTAGACCCTGAGAAAGTATTTCCAGGACACTAGTGACACCAGAGTGGCAGATGGATTTAGCCTCCCAACATGTGGGTCCACATATGTTCTACAGCGACAACTGTGGCTGGGAACAAAGTGATTAGAGTGGAAAAGGGAAATTTCCTGCATTGTATTGATCAGATTTCCTAGTTCTTTTTGAAAATGTGAAGCAGGACTGATCTCCTTGGAATGAGAAAGTCTCCAGAATTCCTGAAATACTCAGGAAGTTGGAGGAGACCCAAGAGAGATACTCAAGCTCCTGCTAATGGGCATGTGAAGGCTCTAAAGGTCAATTTGAATACTGAAAATAGAAATGACCTCATTTATATCACATGCTCATGAAAACAGGTCATTTTGCATATTCTGCAAAGACCTCTAGATTAACATATACCTGCCAGATTTGAATGCAGCCAATGATGATCTTAGAATTACTTAATGGAAGCCACTAGCTTTTACTATCGAGGTTGGGTTGCAGACTTACGAATAAAATAGCAAAACAAATCACAGTGGCCAGAAGATGGTGGCAAAATAGCATCAGGATAAAGTTAAGCAATAATTGGATCTAAATTGTAGTATGTCTCTCATATAATTAATTGACTCTTAAAATGGCAAAAACAAACATTTACAATTCTTAACATTCTCTTATTTCTCTTCAGCAAGAAGATTAATATCAACACTAAGTACATCATCCTTCCTCAACATGAACAAGAGGTCTTGAAGGTCAATGAGAAGAACACTCAGACTGGCTATTAGACAGGGGATATAATAAAACCTATCCCATAGGTTTGTTGTGAGGATTAGGGGAAATAACTCACCTACAGTATATAACATAATAATTGACACATGATAAGTATCCAACAGCTATTGGTTCTTACTCAGTTCTTATTGTTGTTATTTGCCAATAAAACACATGGCTTCAGTCAAGTCACATAATTTCTCTGGGTCTTAAGTGGCCCGTCTTCAAGAGGAGAGAATGAGGCAATTTCTAAGTCCTTTTTTATTTTCAAGTTGTTTGAATACATGGATATATGCTTGCAGAATTCTGATAAAAGTGTTTTCTGCAAACTTCTTTAGGTAGCTCAAAATTATTTAGGTACAGGTAGTAGAACTATTGTAAAATTTGATGAGAAAATAACTTTGAGTTATTTAGACCAGTTGCAAAAAGAGCAATTAGAGTCATCTGCTTAGACAGCAAGGTTGAGGGCTCCAGAGGAAGGATAACTATGAACGTTAAGAAAAAAGCTGGTGTCAAAACAGCAAGAATTACTGCCAAACACTAGCTAATCATGGAACAAGTTGTCTAGTAACCTAAGACCCTCGAATAGAACATTTTTAGAAGAATTGCCTTTCAATAAAAAATATATGTATGGTTAGTAGTACCAGTTATATGATGAGTTGTGGGATGTCAGAATTCTTTAAAAGGAAGGCTTTTGAGATATTTTGATATGAAAAGGAAATAGTTTGTCAGTCAGTCAACATGTTTTACTGGGATTATTTGACCAAAGAGCCGTCAAAGTGCTATCGAAGAACAAAAGTTAATCTGCGTAAGGTCAGAGTTCCAGACAAACACTAAGTAAGTGGAGTTCAATAGAAAGTGAAAACTAGGGTGAACTAATTCTATGGCAATAAGGACAGAATGTGAGGTACAATAAAGAACAGGCAAAGTCCTTGGCTTCAGTAATTACCAAATCACTTTTGCTTACAGTTATTATTTTTCTATTTTGGTACAACCTCATTCTGACAGAGCAAGTTTTTGACAAAAGTGCGATGAGAAAATTTGGTGTTTGGCTTTTAACAAATTGAATCTTGAGACTTTGTTCATGAATGGTAGAAAATGACCCTACACCTGTGGACATATTTGTCTCCCTTTAGAGGTGCCTAAGAAAATTATGAAACATGGTAGGAGGAGCTGACAACATCAGTGATAAAAAATCTTGTATCTGAACCCCTAAAATCCCTAGAGTTGCTCTGTGTCCTATAATTTTTCCCTTCTTTTTATTCTTTGAGCCATCTTGGTATCCTCGTACCATGTTTGAGCTGTGACTCACAATGAAATATACCCACAACATATCACCTGCCCCTACTGTCTTTTCTCTAAATCGTTTGAGTCATCTGGTATTTTCCTTAATCAGCTCTTCTTATTCATCTTGACTATTATTACTCATCTCAAGATTTGCATTCTCTGAACATAAGGAGCAATGATTAAAGAATACAGGATATTTTAAGGAATGACTTTATTGTGTTATAACAACTCCTTGTTTCAGTAGTATGGGCATTTCTTGCTTCTGCATCATAAAAAATAGCTTTACATTTAATATGCCACTAGGTAGCCCTAGTTGTTCAAACACTATACTGTGTTTGAAAACATTACTATACATTTATGTTCAATAAAAATATGAACAATTCATATTTTTAATTTTTTCTTGATGGATTTCCTAGGCACAGACTTCTAATTGAGGTATAAATATACACAGTGAGGGGTAAAAATGTGTAAGCCTGAAGTGTACAGCTCAGTTGATACCCATGCTATGTGTGTGTGTGTGTGTGTGTGTGTGTGTGTGTGTGTGTGTGTGTGTTTAGATAGTGGTTAAATGGGCATACCCACACATCCCATAGGTAGATAGATAAATAACTAGATATACAGATCCATCTAACTACTACAGAGACCAAGATGTAAAAAATACTACCCTGGAAGATGCACTAGTGTCCCTTCACAGCCAGTACCGGCATCTGCCCACCTCTCGCCCTTTTCTCTGCCAGTGAGCAACCACTATTTTGACTTTTGTCATCGTTGGTTTTGCTGTTCTTGAACATCAAATAAACAGAATCATACAGTAGTTGTCTTTTGTGTCTGGTTTTGTTCACTCATAATGACATCTGTGACAGTCATCCAGATTGTTGTATGAAGCAGCAATTTAGTTTTCTGAAACAGTACAATGACTCAATATTATTTTGCTATATTCATATAATGGAATATCACACAGCCATAAAAAACATAATCAACTATGTGATTCTATTTATGTGATGTTCAAGATGAATATTTGGGCTGTTTCAAGCTTTGGCTTTTATGAATAAAGTTGAGATAACCGTTCATGTTCAAATCTTTGCATGAAAATGTTTTCATTTACCATTTATGCCTTAGAGTGGACTTTCTGGATTATTGAGTGCTAATTGTAGCTTCAGTAGATATTGACAAGTAGTCTTACAAAGTGGTTGAAGCAATTCACATTCCCACCAGTGGATAAGAATTCTAATTGCTGCAAATCATTCCCAACATTAGGTATTGTATTTTTAATTTTGGCTATTCTGGTAGCCATGTAGTGTTATATATTCTTCTTGCATTTAATGTGAATTTCCATTATTTATTATGCTGAAGTCAAAAATTCAAAATTGAAATTTTGTGTTTCTATGTTAGATAGCATGTATGGTACAATTATTTACAAAACAACACCAAATTTTTACCATATTGAATTGGTTGAGAGTTAGGGACTTGGTTTTAATTCCAGGTCTGCCAGCAACTAGCAAACTGATATTCACCTTGTTTTTCTTATCTGTTTCTTGAGCTCCTCGCCTATAAATTCAGTGTTCATTTGTGTCGTGATTTTTAAAAATTTCAATATGTATGGTTTAATAAATATTTATTCTCTATCCTAATCTGAGTCTCTGGTCAGGGTAGGCCCCTGACTTCTTGGTAGAGAGAAAGACACATGTAGACAACTTAAGCTTGTATTCTAGGTATTTTTTTACCCAGTTTTCAGATTTCTTTGGACTCACATAGATTTTTAATCCTTTTCCTTGGCAGAAACTGAAAGAGTCAAATGGTCTGAGTTACTATTTATCCTTTGAAGGATTTCTTCCTCTAAGATTCCCAAAGAAATTCATTCTTGGTCCTCGTGGCAGGGGGACTTTGCTGCAGGGCCAATGTCTTTCTCTCATTTGTGCTGACATAGCTCCTCCTGTCAGATCTAAATCTCAAAACGGGTTATACCCTCACCAAAGTAAATGACTCCCCATCTGCTTCAGGGAAATTCCTTAGCTCAGGAGTGTTGGATATCATCATGTGATCACAATACCAAAAATAAACTTCTTGGTACATAAAGTTAAGGCAATTGTGATCCAAAATTATTGTAAGGGTCTTCATCTTATCTGTATTTGAACTCTGGCTATGAAGAGGAACATTCTTTTTCCTTTTGGTCTATACCCAAACCAGTGGTGATTGATGGCATAAGCCATATATGTTGCTTTTCTGTTAAAATTTCCTTAATTCCACATAAATAAATGATTCCATTGGAGACTGCACTGTGTAAGCCAAAATTGCTACCAAATGTAAAGTTAGCATCTTGTAAAAGCTGCATTGACTCTTCAAAGCCCTTAGATTTCTACTTAGTATAATGAAGACATTGTTTACATGGAAATGAGCCCTGGACATCATTGATTTATGAATTTTGCAAATGTTAAACCAGGCACAATGATCTTCCTGAGAATACAGTAGTAAAAACAAAGAAAAGTCATCTTTCTCTGCCCTCGTGAGCTTAGAATCTTGTCACTGTGTGAAGATCTTGGATTTCAAGTCCATATATCCAATAACCTGAACTAGGTGGGTTATAGAGAAATCAAATTTTATAAAAATATTAGACATTCCAATGGACCCTTTGCCTACAGACAGAAGAATTAGTTTCAAGCCTCCCTTTCTTCTACAAATATTTTTTTACTTCATTTAATTTAACTGGAATTGTTCTAAGCCTTGAGGAATTAGCAGTGAATGAGACAGATGCTTATTGTCCTTCTGACCTATTGTTATCTTAGTTTCTGCTTAGAAAATTCTATGTCTAATGGCTCAGAGCCTAGGTCACTACTCAGTTATTAACAACAGTTTTAACCTTCATATAAACACTCCATGTTCACATATATCCTCCTCCCAGGGAGCCTAGGACCTTGTTCTTCTTTTCCTTTTAAAACTTTAAATACAGAATGTGTATGCATGTGTGTGTGTGTGTCTGTGTGTGTGTGTGTGTACTTGAGACTATTTGGTTTGTCAAGAGTATATACTAACTTGAGAGAATGATAGAATAATCTTCACATCTTTGAATATGCCCTGAAGTTTGCATATTAGTTACCATCTGCTCTCCTATAACCCAAGCAAACCAGCTATGGTATGCTTAGACTACTAGATTTAGAGTCAGAAAACTCTGAATTTGAATTCGAGCACTTCCAATCACTACCTGAGTGACCTTGGTCAACTTATTTCTTGTCTCTAGTTTGAAAAAAATCTCATCTATAAAATGGGGATAATACTTCCCATTGCTTAATCAAATTTTTAAAAAGGAAATTGCCTTGCACAGGAGATTCAGAATATTTATTTGAACTATGCAGCCTGAACAACTGTCTATGTAATAAAAGGAGCTAATACTATAGTTATTTCTCATTGTCATGGCCACTGACAACAGAATGTGGCAGAGGGAATGCTACCAGCGCATATTCCCATATACACCATGACCTACTTCGCTCTTTGCCAATCATCATTTGTTCAAAACACCGTTCACCAGGGATCAAATTATGCTTTGAGTGTAAGTATAATATCTGGATGGCTGGGCACATATGTACTCAGAAATATACCTTCATTCATAGAGGGAGGGCTTTCACAAAGTTCCCTCAACCATGCTGCACTCCACCATCAAATATTTCCTTTCCCTATGGGTCAGTTATCCCATTTTACTAATGAGGCATGGATAAGCTAAATGATATCACTCAGGCACAAATGACAATTAGATGGCAGAGCAGGAATTAGAACCCATTAGGTGGCTTTACTTCCAGGTCTGTTCTCATGCCATTGAACAAGTTTTGTGCTCCATTTCAGCTCAGATTTCTTATTTACGGTTGATGTTTTGTTGACTGAAATTTCACACATTAGCACTTTGACCCCTTAAAAATAGATTTAAATGATTGTAACACTCTTGCCTTGGTGAACTTTTATTTTTGCTTAATCAGTTCAACAAAGCCTTCTACTGTGAGCAGAGAAAGGCAGAGACTAAGAGACAGTTCCAAGCATTCAATTATTCATCAGAATCGGTAGTGCTTTATGGAAGCAAAATAGACACAACCAGAATTATCATGATTTAGCAAGGGAATTGCTCTAGATCTCAGCATGAGAAGAATATGCCTGTGCTACAAAAGCAAAACCTTGGAATCTGATTTCATAATTCTGTTGTTTTGCCCATAAGAAATTTTGTTTTTGTTTTCTATATGTACCTCATCTATCTGTTTATATATATATATATTAGGACTCAATTCATCTGCATACAGAAGAAAATCCAAAAATAGTGGTGATTAACTCCACAACTAAATTCATTCTTTCAAATAAAGGAAGTTTATAAGTATACAGTCCAGATATGATACCTGGCACAATGGAGTCATCAGAAAGCCTCCTTTTCTCTTTAATCTGCTCCATTATCCTAAGTGTGTAGCTAGCTTCTATCTTTAATCTCCCCTCTTGGCCCAATGTGGCTGCTAAGATTCCAGTCCTCATGTCATTATTCCATGCAGTAGGGAAGACAGAAGCACATGCTGTCTGTCTTCCTTTTACAAGAGTTCTTTTGAGAGTCCTGCACAATTTCTGCTATTTCATTTTGGCTAGATTGTACTCTAACAACCACCCTTAGTGCTGTGGAGATAAAATCTTCTATGTTGTTTGGGTTTTATTTTGTTTAGCTTCACTCAGTTTTGTTTTCTTTTTAAGCTGGCCATGTTGACTCTGCTACTGTTACAAGGTCTCATGCAGTAAGGAAGGGGGAGAATGGTTATTGACTAGATAATTAATAGTGTCTGTCACAGTGTTTAAACTATGTATAGAGGAAATAGCAAACATAAGAATTATTTAGGGGCCAACTATGAGTGAGCTTCCAAATAATTCACATAAAAAATTAGTCTATGTAAATTAACAATCCTGCCAATAACTACAAGGATGTCTTTAAATACTTTTCTGTGTTATTATTTTAACAAAAACAATGCATGATTTTTATAGCAATGTGGAACTATGAAGAAAAGTTAATCATCTCCCCCTTTCCTCTTTGCCACTCTGTTTCCCTCTCCACTTCTCAGAAAACTAAAGCTAGCAGTTATGTACATCTTCCCCTATGTCTCTAGAATTATACAAATCAATGATATACCTATTATGGACCAAAGTGGATTATACTATGCAAATTATTCTGAAATTTAATTTTTTAACCTAACTTAAATTTATGTAGATGTCCACATTCTTTTTAATAGCTGCTAAAAATTCCTGAGTGTGGTTATGCCATAACTACCTCACAAAGAAGACAACTCTTGCTGTTTAACATCCCCAGAAGGGCAGCAAAATCAGCTTGATGAGGTCCTGGAGACCGCTGGCAAACTAAGGGTCTGGATGGTTGAAAGAAAGCAGCTTTGGTGTTGAGCACATCACGTTGGCTAACATGGCTAGCAGGCTCAGTGTGACCAGAGCATTTCCAGGACAAAGGGGACACTTTGCAGCATAGCTTCTTATGCCCTGAAATCCCTAAAGACACCATTTATGCCATCTGGCTTTGTTGTTCCTCTCAATCAGCATCTTTAGACATTTCTACTATTCATTTTTTCCCTTTTCAAAATATCTCTCCTACCAAATCAACATCTAATTTCTAAATTCTGAAAAAGAATTTTTCTAAGTAAAACTTTTGTCCTTAAACCACGTTTTTCATTTATTAGTCCACCTGCTTATAGTTTCTTTCCATTTTGAGTTTGAGAATTTTGTTCTGTCTTCCACACATTTGTTTCTGACCTCTTGCTCCTTTTTTTATCCATATCATGCTTCTTATACTTGTCAAATAATTACTTATTGAAACACAAACCAGAATATATGCTTTTATCTTGAATTTGCATATTTAAATTTCAACATGAAAAGGAGCTGTGTTAGAGAGTGAGTCTCCAACTTTGCCGTTACTCCCTCTGTTTTTAGAGCCTCCCGCCACGAACTGCTCTCCTGCCCAAGCTTGTCCCGTCCACTTTCTGAGAGCTGAATGCATGTCATGAGCACGGTGTATAAGTAAAGCAAGTAAGCAAGAAAGCCAGGGCGATTCTACGGCCGAGGCTACAGGAGCACTCGCTCTGGATCACAAACGTGCAGGTGTCTTGGCATATGAGGCAGACAAATATGATCCAGAAACTAGCATCAAGCTACTCATGTTCTTTCTGCTGATCCAAGCTTGATGGATTTTCCCTCCGTTTATATTTTGTGAAATGAGCCCGGGTAAATAGGGAAACAGAGAAACTGCTCATGGGAGAGGCTTCCTGCACTCATGCATTCTTTCATCTCCTTCCTGGTACCTTCATTTTACAGTGAGGTAAGTTGGGGGTGCCAGGAGATCAGGAAGCTGCTTCTGAAAACATCTAACAACATAACTACATGTTTTCCTTGGTCTCTTATATCACTTTTACTAAGGAAGGTGATCTATAGTTACACAATGATCAGTGACAATGTCAAGAATGAAAATCTCAGAGAATCTCATGTGTGGAAGCAATCTGCATGTGAAGAAACTGAGGCAATAAAATGCTTTTCCCCAAGTTGTGCTGTTGTCAGTGCCAGAACCAAGCGCTTGTCCATTGTGCAGGCTCCCTGCACTCTGCCCTTGGCCCCAGGATGCTTCAGCTGTTGAACTGATGGATGTAGCTATACCCTCCATCACTTCTGAGAAAAAAATCACCAAGCATGTTATGGAATGCTGATCACATGCCAGACACTACTGTGCAAGATACCTTCATGGTTTCATTTACTCTGAATATTTTTCCAGAAACACTTAACTCTTACGTGCAGCCTCTCTGTAGGCACTATGGATGAACCAAAGAGGGTCTCTGTCCTCAAGGAGCTTGAGGTGTGTGTTTGTATTTGTGCAGAGGGTGAAGGTGAAAAGTGAAAGAACACTAAGTAAATATATATGATTAGTGTCTTGCCAATGGGTTTTAGTCTTAGACAAGTTCAGTGTGGATTCAATGAAACCGAAAATGACAATGGAACGTTCTTGGGATGAAAAGGTTTATACCCAACTTTATTTCCATGGTGGCAGGTGAATCACTAGAATCCTGTCCATTCAGAGCAAGTCTGCATGCAGCAAGCCAGTCTCTGCCTCTGGGCCTGTCTGGGCCCGGAGCTATCTCAGTATCTGTCCTCGGCACTGCCACTACTCCAGTCTCTGCTCTTCTACAGCCATGCAGCCGTGCCACCATGTCTCCCAGAGCACTGGGCAGAGCTCTTTCATATAGAGTCGATAGCAATGTATTGCCCACACGTGTGTAGTGAGCAAGCTGACCCAGGCCAGACGAGAATCCTGGCCATAGGAACCTTCACTTTCTCCACAATTAGATAGTGTTTTGTTAAGTGGGCATCAGCTTTAGGATAGAGAACAGTGTGGAAAATGAGGTAAGAGAGATACATAATTGATATTATTTCATTTAATCCTAACATTAAGATATGAAACAAGAACAATTATTATCCCTAATATACAGATATTATTATACAGAAACCTAATACAGATTATATAATACAGAAACCAAGGCTCAGGAGTTCAGTGACTTAAGTTCACACATCTTGGGCAGGAAGGAGCCGGTACTAAGTCCAGGTGTGCCTCATCAGAGTTGTGCTCTAGTCCCCATGCCCAATTCCCTCTAAATGAAAATGTGACAGAAAAAAAAACAAAAAATTGCTTTAACTTTTATTCAAAGCATGGATTATTAAAAGAGAAAATGCAAAGGTAAGTGCTGATGACTCAGTATTTGAACTGTTGAGCTGAGTTCCTTAATGAGGTTAAGGCTCACGGCATCAGAACTTGAATTATTTCATCTTGAGAATGGCAGAAAAGAGGCCAAATAAAAACACATTATTGGATTCATCTGGTTCCTATTTTCAAGCATCAAAGAATCTGATAATAGGTACACAATTCTTGAAGCACTGCTGTTCAAAGCAAGGTCAGCTGCTAATAAAGACATCTACTATTTAATCATGGATCAGACCACTTGACTTTGCTTGTATCACTGATACCAGCCATTATTGGCTGAGAACCAGCAGAGTACTCAGTACAGCATGAAATAAGAGCGGTCTGGGGATCTGTTAATTGCATCTTGTGTCAGCTGTAGGAGGTATACTACTCCAAAATCAGTCCTTTCCAATTATTCCAGGTTGCAGCTGGCATGGTGAACCCCGGGTTGTTTTTACCCAATGAAAGAGTCTAATTTTATCACAGAATCACAGGACTGGCAAGACCTTGAGAGGTCACCAGAGGTTTTCAGGCAAGACTGCACTGAGTGAATGTATCTAATCCTATTTAACCATCTCCAGAGAGGCAATTCCATGATTTCTCTTGAAAGCCAACACTAGTATGAAGCAACCTTTTCATAGGCAGGCTAACATCCCTAATGATTTATTTCAAATTCTTCTTTCATTGGGTGCATAATGCTAGTATACTATCTCTATTTTCCCTGGTAATTTTTAAAAGAATATTGTTAAAGGTTGAAAAAAACTTATTTTTTGATAGAGGAATTGATGATTTGTAATTGTTCAGTGGGATATTATAGTGATTATTTAGCTTAATGTGCCTGACTTGAACCTTATTTTATGGTAGTTTTAAGAACTCCAAAGAAATGAAAATGACTTTGAAGGACTTTCCACCCAGCTCCCACTTTCCTTCTGGTCTCCCAGCTCTAGGCACAGTGGCCATTTTATATATTCAAGCGTGCCGACCTTACTTATTTCAGAGTCAGGGCTTTTGCGTTTGTAATTTGATCCTGTGCGTGTGACAGTGCCTAAACCTTCCCGTGGAGGGTCCCTCCTGCTCCAAAGAGCCATCCCTGATCAACCTATTTAAAGTTTCCTCAGGACATGTATCAGTCTCTACAATCATCTTATTTATTCCCTAGTTGTCATATTTGTTGTTTCTCTCCTCCAGGAGAATATAAGAACAAGGGACCTCACCTGACTTTTTTTAGCCATCATAATCCCAGTGCCTAAACAGGTGTGAGGGATTCAGTAAATATTTGCTAAACAAAGGAGTGCAATATTGGAGTAACGAAGAGCATTTGAAATGTTACATAAGTCTATTTCTCCTCAGAGAGTCCAGAGTGGTATATTCTGAGCTTGCTTACGTGAACTTCACACTGTGTCTTCAAGTCTCAGATCCAGCATTTACCGACTAGGTCAAGTTACTTAAATCCTGAGTTTTAGTTTGTAATCTGTGAGGTAGTGATAGTGAAACGGATCTCATTTGTCAGCTATTAAGACAAATGGGTTGTTTTACAGAGGACATAATTAATTTACTTTTTAAAAAAATATTTATTGAGAATCTACTATGTGCCAGGCTCTGATCTAGAAGCTGAGGATAAAGCAGTGACCAACTGATAAAAATCTCTACCCTCAAAGTTTATACTTTGGTGCAGATAAGTATGTTTTCTAATTTGAAAAACAAGCTTCTGAACTTAACCTACTTGGGGATTAAATTTGAACTCTGCTCAGTGTATTAGTACAGGCTCTTCATTCAATAGTCAACATTTATGTACTACACCTTATTATGTATCCTAGCATATGTATCCAGTCAATAATGGTGTAGTGAGAGGGTTCTGAGAGACATCTGCATATAAGAGTGTGTGGCCTGTCTCACCTACAAATGGACTGCTTATATTTTATACCTGTACTGCATAAAGAGCTCTGTAAAGAGGTACAAAAACATTTGTTTAATATCAGTCATATGTATTTCAGTATGACTATCAACAAAAAATAGGCAAATATTTCTTTGGACTCTGGATAGAGAAAGCCTTTTTTTTCTGGAAGTAAAGGTGTTTCTTGTTTTCTTTCACATTGGTGAAAGTTAGAATTAGGACCTTGATCTTTTGAAAAGCTCTTTTTTTTTTTTTACCAGTTATCCATTCTCATATCCTTTTTTAGAAAAAGATAGGCAGCCAAAAGAGCTTTTTAATATATTAATAGATTTCAGTAAACATATATTCACACGTTTTTTTAAACATAGGTGAGTTTATATTTCTAAAATTTACCTTTTTATTTACCAACATGTGATGAACACATTTGATGTCAACAAATACACAGATTACCCATCATTTTTAATGACTACACAAGATCTCTGCATAAATGTACCATGATAGATTTGTGCAACCCTCAGTTGTTGGACAATTAAGTTGCTTCCAGTTGTTTTGCTATTTTAAACACTATTGGTATAAGCATAGCTGATAAAACATTTTTGTACAGTTGTTTGATTTCCTTATTTTGTACCATTCTTTGATTTTTGGAAAGAATTACTCTACCTAAAAAGAAGGTACAGATCAAATGGATTTGATTATAAGAAAGACAATTTTTAACATATGTAATAATAAACCAAATAAAATGAAAAATGTGAAGTTTGGGAAATATTTGCAGGATATACATAAAATAAAAGCATGATTGCTTGAGGCAGTCTGCCAAGTTCAACTTCCTAACTAGCTCTATGAGCTGGGGGACGTTACTCTCTCTGTGTGCTTGCTTGGATTTCCTCATCTGTAAAAGTGGGGATAATAATCACATCCATATTAAAGATCATAATTGTGAGAAGTAAATATAAGATGCCCTGAACTGTGTCTGAAACCAAGGAATGGTCATGTGTGTCAATAAACATGTCAGCAACAGTAACTGCCTGAATGTCTCCAGAGCTTAGAGTTCACTAATATCTGAACATAAACTAAAAAACATAACACAGCATCCACATCGGAAGTAATATAAACAGCTAATAAATTAAAAGATGTTTAATAGGTCTAAAATAAAAAACATGAAAGATCCACAAAATACATTTTGGCCTATCTATTTAGCAAATATTAAATGAAGTGAAACTGATACTAAGATTCCCCTAAACTCAGATAACAATGTAAATTTGATTAACACATTTGGAAAATAATTTGGACAAACATATTAAGAGCTTCAGAAAGGGTTCACCCCTTTAACTTGTAATTCTGTTTCTGAGAATATACTTAAGGATATAATCCACAATGTGCACAAAGTCCATACTACAAGATGTTTATCCAGATAGCACATATACTATGGAGCCAAAGCAGCAAAGTGGTTCACTGGTGAGCTTGGGAGTGAGATAAAACCTGCTTCAAATCCTGCCTCCACCAGGAACTATTTCGTTTGAGACAAATGTTTAACCTCTTTTAACTGAACTCTCACCTGAAATTGAAAATAATACCTAACGTCATGAATTTGTTATGAAGAAGACAGGTTAGCTGACACAGTACAAACTCTCAAAAAACAATTGCAATTGCTACTATTAATAAAAGCCCACATTTTTAGATAACCCAAATAATTGTAGAGACATAAATTATTACATATTTTTTTCAAATATTTTAAGAACATATATAAATAATGTCACTGAACATTCTAATGGATATATTTAGTTCAAAAATGATTCAAAAATGAATCTATTAACCTTACCTGTTAAACCATACATTCAAAAGATAAATAATGTCAAATGGTAATATTTATGGTAGAATGATACTTTTATTATTTTATTCTGTGTGTCTATATGTATGTGCCTTGCAAATTTCTGTGATTTCTACATTTTCTTTAGCATGTGTTACTCTTACAGAAAACAAGTATTTGTATTAATAAAACACATGAATTCCTAACTAAAACTTATTATAGTTACAATAATATACAAATAAGACTGTAAGGGTACAATTTATTTAGCTAAGAATCTAGGTGTTCCTCTTATTCTGATATCTTCCTATCATCAAATATTTATTATGTGTTCCCAGGCATTTAGCACTTGCTGGAGGCAAGCCTGAGTAAGTCGCTATCCTCCAGGTATTGACACACGAGATCATCTCGCCAATAACATCCGCGAAGGCATAAGAAATGTACACATGTTCATGGTGACTTTTGAATAAATTCAAAATGACAGTGAATATTTCAGAGTATATTTTTATGCCCATTGGTATACATAGGTGTAATTAATTAAAAGTTTAACATTTAAGTGGTAACAAATGAGAAGCTAACATTTTCTCCAGGGAAACAAAAACCCCGACTTCCAAATCACTGTAAAGTTTTAGTCGTGGAGTTCTGAAGTGTATACATTGGTCAGAGTGAGAGGTTTTACTAGTTGTCAGCATGTAAATAATTAGCAGTTAATATTTTCCACTAGATGAGAAGAAGTACCACCTCCACCCACTCTTCCTAAAAACCTTCCTTCCTCACTTGCTTTGCTTGGAAAGTCAGCTGGAGTTGCTAAGCAAAGCTTAAACCAGGTGATTCTTTCAATTCTTATTAATTACTGACCAAGATCTTCCCAGAATTAAAAAATCAATTATAGCATGAAAGGTAATATAACATGAAAATTTACCATCCTTAAAAAGTAAATAATAATAAAAAGCTAAATGAAACGAAAGATCTGAGTGGTATTTTGAAACCAAGGTGAGTCCTCCGCCCTGACTTTCATCTTGATAAGGAGAGGATGACATGGTTCTCGTTCAATGCTCTGTTCCCTGTGTGCCTGGCACATGTGGGCTTTCTTCATTCAGACAATACTAACACAAAGAATGAGAAGATGACATTTTGATGAGGCCCTAATATATAAATTAGTAACATTAGTAACATTAACTTCACAATTGAAATACTGATGATTATGGAACTATACAGAAGAATAAGTGGCCCGACATTCGCTGCCACATTTGGAATTTGTGAAGATGATTCTGGAGCCTTCGTTTAGTCAGCTCCCATCCTGTGTGTGCAGGATGCGCCCAGTGCTGCCTTCGTATACAGTGTAGGAAGTGAGTTACCCTTTGAAATAAGGGGAGGGGGCATAGTTGTTTGTCATAGTGGTAGACAACTACTTACAAAGGTAGATTTTTAGTATTTAAAACTCAAATTAATATTTCAAATACATAAGTAAGACATGCTCGCTGTAGAAAACTGGGAAATATGGAAATTAGAGAGAAGAGAAATAGTTTTTCCAGCACTCTTGGGAAGGTACTTGGACAATTTACTGAATTCCTTCTCCATTTTTTAGCAACCACACCTTACCCTCAACACACACACCCGAACACATGCAGGCGTAGCTATTTTTCATATTCATTAAGTCTAAGGAAAACTCTGGGCTTCAGTTCCTGTGTTTATGAATTCCTCGTATCATATTCACAAGAGTATGAGACATTTACTTTAGCCCTCTGATTCTTTCCCCACCTCTCAATAGATACACAAGCTATGCTTCTTATTTGATTAGTAGAAGGAAATTATATTTAACCCCTCAAATGGAAGTGTTTATAGTACAACATTCTTTCAGTGGTTCTGCCCAATTCTAGATAAGGGTCATCTGTTATTCCAAAATAAGGAAAATAACAGCACATGCTTCCAAAGTTTTGTTAATTAATGAGAATTATGTGAACTGATACATGTGAAGGAATTAGAATAACAAGCATATAGTATGAGTTCAACAAATATTAGCTATTATTGTTGCTGTCATCATTTTTATGTTCTCTCTCACATGGTCCTGTGGTTTTATAGAAGGGAACAGGGAAAAGAAAGAAGAAAAGTGGGAGCCACATCAATACCAGGCGAAGCAAAAATAGCAGAACAAAAGAGCTGTATCACAGTATAAGGGAAAAATTGCTGCATGAATCAAGAAACAAACCCTATTTGTGCGTACGTGTGGAGAGACTGGGCTCTAAGACTACAAAATATTTAAAAATATTATATAAATGCAACATATCAAATTATCGTAATAAATATTGTGAAACCTCTCAAGATAATTATTTCTTATGAGCATTGTGTAACCAAAACTAATATTTGCCATTCAACAGAGGAATAAAAAAATAAATAACTTCATGAAATCTGTAGTATCTTAATTAAGCTAATTTCATCCATAAAATACATGAGTCAACTTGGCGAGGATCAAATGCAACTTCGTTTATCAATTCAAAATTTTAAAATCTAGTTGACTATTTTTAAATTGTATGAAAGCAAAAAATAAGCAGAAAAGGAATTATTGCTTTCAAAGGCATCCTTTTGGCTTTTCCTACTCAAAAATGGCTCTGATTAAAATTTTTAGCTTTGGCAAGCAGTTATCCAAAAATATGATCAAATGATAAATGGATGAGAGATTCATGACTAAAACCCAGCTTTATGCTGTGCTTTCTAAGTAATATTTTTCTACCAAATTTGAGTAATTATTTTTACAATGCAGACTGATGTGGCTAATCTCTGAGCAGTCTATGAAAAACCAAAAGTGGGGGAACTGCTCATATGATAAGGATCCAATGGGCAAAGATAAATTCACAATTAAATTCCTTAAAATGTCTTTTGCTTGCTCTCACAAGTTGCATTTCTGAGAGAGTGCACTCTAAGACAGACATGCAAGATGTTTATTGAGAAAGGCTCTTGGGATCAGCACCCATGGAAGGGACAGGAAGGAAGCAGAGGGAGAAGCTGGACCACATCAGAGGCCCCAGGTCAGCATCGGTTGACCCCAACAGGAGCTCTGGAGCTAAAACTGCCTTTCAGTGTTCTCCCTTGTTGAATCTGAAATTGTAAAGTCTTTATACCCAGACATCCTGGGCTCTTGGACTCCTCAACAAGGCTGTGGCCTTGGATGAGGCAGCTCTGTGCAGATGAAGCAATTTCTTAAAGGAGCTGACAGCTAAAGGTTATCTTCCAAGATCATGTCCAGTATCTGGACAAAAAGCTCCTCCTTGAAGGATGCCCTGGGCAAAATGTCTTGATCTGGGCAAATGTCCACTACCCACTCTATTCTGTTTATTTAGACTAGTATAATTTCAGAGTAAATCTTCAAGGAAAATGTTGTAAACTTTTTTCCCACTCTTCTCTCCCACCTGATTTCATAACATTAATTCATAATTGTCCTTGAGATAAAACTTAAGTATCAACTCCTTCAGGAAGCCTTCGCCACCCAAAGGATGTGTGCTTATTACTACCACTAAATTTTGTTTTTAAACTGTCTTTGAATGTGTCAGTGTCCTCAGGGAAGGAGAGTTCCTTTGGAGCAGGGATTGTGTCTTGATCATCTTTATATTTTAACTGTCTACCACAGAATCTGCATTATAATAGTCACTCAATTGAATATTTTTTTAATGAAAACAGTCATTGAGTGAATGAATGTTGATTTAATATCTCTGGAGGTAACACTGATGCTTCTGTAGACAAGGAACTACATGATTTGGAGATTCATTGTACTTAGTGTTAGAGGCTTCGGTAAACCTAAGGAAAAGTTGACATCAAATTTTAATGTTATTAAGTAAATATCAAATCATTTTATTACTTTAAGGACATTTATCAAAAGTTGTACCATATAATACTTCGGTTTATGTTTATTTAGAAATATCTGGATTCCTATTTCTACAGTCACAGGCAATGCCTATGCTCAAATAATATGACAATAAACACTTTTCAATAGCCTGAAAGTTATGTGGCTTAATTGTAATATATAACTTAACCCAGATTTGTTTGAAGTATATGTTATTTTCATCCCCATTTTGTAGACAGAAAAAAATTGAGGCTTCAGGGATTTTAGAAAGTTACACCATGATTACATTTACTGAGGGAAAACTGACATTAAAATATTTATTGTATTTCAAAAAATTATGCTTTAAATGCCACAATCAACCAACAGTGCTTTAGAAATCTATAGATATTTACATATTTTATCATATTTATATGCACATATTTTATCTTCAGAAACTGTGTAAAACATTGCTTAAAAATTACAAGAATTGATTGTATTATGTTGTAAGAAAGACATGCAGTACACTGCATCTTCCAAAACTAGTCACAACTTTAATCTCCTAGTTCGCATGCTCTTCTGCAATGTGACCTTGCTAGTCCCCATCAAAGCAGGGAGAGTCTTTTTCCCTTCCTCTTGAATCTGGGCTGGTCTTAATGACTCTTGAAGCCAATAAAGTGGGGCAGGAAGGATACCCCATGACTTCTGAATCTGAGTCAGAGGACTGGTGCTTCCTCCTTGGTCCCTTGGACCACTCACCTTCTGGTCATTTCTTCTCCAGATGCTCTCTTTTGGATCCCACACATCATTTCTTAAGAGACCCAAACTTCATGGAGAGGCCATAGGGGACACTGTGTTGATAATCATAGCTGAACCCAGACTTGGAGTTATCCCACCCAGGAAACATATATGAGTGAAGAAGCTTCCAGATTCTCCTACACCCCAGCAACACTAGTCACCTCCAGCCATTTGAGTTTGCCAATTAAGGCCCAAGACATAATTAAGAATAGATAAGCCATCTTCACTCTGCTCTGTCTTGACCCACAGATCACTTTAGAGCAAAATAAAATGGCTGTTCTATTAGGCTACTTTCACTTGGGGATATTATTTGTTACACAGCAGCTATCAGACATCTTAGCACTAGCAACGTTATCTTCTATTACTCAAGTGTAAGTGAGCTACCAGATTCTACCAGCCAAAGATCAAATGGGAAAAGTAACAGTTCTGAAATATTACATAAAATACTAACTATTCCTTACGATCATACAAATCTGAATCTTGAAAGTGAAAATTCCAAAGCCATTTAAATTAATAATGGAAAGATGATTCAATGATTAAGCCACTTGAATTATTGTATCTTATATTGACAGAACTGAACAGTGTCTCCATTTCCCACCCCAACTATTCAAAATGGGAGATTTGACAACTTTAGAGTGGAAATTTTTATTTATCTTTCCTAATAACTGCCTAGCTGACTAGTGACTATTAATGCTTTATAGATACAGCAATACAGACACAAACTCTGTAGGACTTGATTTACATCACATTTATGATAATGTAAAGAGTAGTACTTGACTTAGCTGCTGCTATTTAAAATTAAAGACTCAAATAATTCACTGTGAGCTCAAGTGTTTTTACTTAATTAACTAGGGAGCGTGTGATGGTTAATTTTAGGCATCACTTTGGACTAAGAGATATCTAGATACATGGTAAGACGTTGTTTTTGGAGTGTGCCTGGAGAGTGCCCCTGGCAGAGATTAGTATTTGAATCCATAGACAGAGTAAAGATTGCTTTCACCAATGCAGGTGGATATCACCCCACCTACTGAGGGTGTGAATAGAACAAAAATTTATTCTCTCTGCTTGAGCTGAGACAGCCATCTTCTCCTGGCCTTGACTATTAATATTCCTAGTTCTCAGGCTTTCAGATACAGACCAGGATTTACACTATTGATCCCTTGATTCTCAAACATTTGGACTCAGACTTAAACTATCAGCAAATCTGGTTCTCAGGCCTTCCAACTTGGACTGAATTACACCACTGGCTTTCCTTGTTCTACAGATTGTTCTACAAGTTGTCGTGAAAATTCTTAGTCTCCAAAATCAGTGAGCCAATTCCTATAATCAATCAATCAGTCAAATACTATTGGTTCTGTTTCTCTGGAGAACCCTAATACACAGTTCTCATTTCAGGATCCTTATAAGTCTTCTCATAATTATTTATCTATTTGCTGTATATTATTTTCCCTATCATATAGGTGGTCCCTAAACAAATTTAGTCACAAGCAATGTAGCCCAAGTAGACCCAGGTTGGAGAATATAATCTCCAGCTTCTAACTGTTATCCTTAACTAGAGTGAAATATGAGTAGATTTATTTCCCTTTTTACCCAAATTGATTAAGTAGACTACATACACTGAGTGCTGGGGAGAAGGGAAGAGCCTAAAATTTGTAGAAATAATTTTTGACAATCCGACTCCATATATAATATTCCCTAAAATACATTTTGTTATAACTGTCTTCATAGTGTGATCAATATTTGAGGGTCCTGATTTTGTTTTCATTGTTGTTACATTGGATTAGCATATATGGAAACAAGTTGTATGCTTATGTACATACGTGTATATATAGGAGTGTGGGTATATGTGTATGTGAAACTATGTGTGAAGAATTATGCAAACCATGTAGCAAGATAGGTAATTAATCTTTATCTCAGTTTCTATAATTTCACAAAACAAACTGAAATAAATATTAAAAATTACAGCAGGAAATAGCATAAATCTATTAAGATTTAGGTTCATTCTTATTCTTTTTTTATAAAGTGAATGGAAAATTTGTTTACATCAACATTTCCTTTACTATTTCATTGCCTAGTGTGAAGCAAAAGAATGACTTTAAATATGTATTTCTTCAAATGATAAAACCAATCATTCATTAAATGCCATTCACCATTGCTTTATATGGCTCCTTAGTTCTGAAAGCATGCTAAAGTGAAATTCTTGATGAATCTATTTCTATTTTTCTTTTACTACAAAGAAGTCAGATTAATAAGAGCCTTTAGCTGATGGGAAATAAGTCAAGCCCTGAGTGTAGCTAACATTCAAATTAAAAGAACAATTTGGCAATTGATCTGCCATTAGGAAAAAAAAAAAAAAAGCAGACAGGCGAAAACCCAGGGCCTGGAAACAAATTTGTCTTTCTTAAATGCTCACTTTCAAGTGTGCCTGGTTTCTAGCCCAGTTTGTATCAAAAGGGATCAATTTTCCCCCCTTTCCCTTGTTCTACTTTTGCACTGGTATTGTCTGAATCCCAGAGTGAGCAGCAATACATCATCTTGCTTCAACATCTGCTAGAGCCCCCTCTCCTCCTAATCTGCCCAGATCCCCAAAGCCTTTTCCACCTGCTATAGCGCCAAATGCTCATTATAGCATACAGCTACGCCCTTCACTGTCCTTCCTCCCAGATCCTCAAGGTTAACGTGGAACAATGACTGTTATTAAGTGGGGGCTTTAGGAATATAAAAGCAGACTGGGCGAGGAGAAAGGGGGAGGGGCAGTGGAAGCACTGGGTGGAATGCCAGGATTGCTGGCAGGAAAGAGCTGCTAGAAAGCTGTGGCCAATTTTCCAGTTGAAATATGAGTCACTGAACAGAGATGCCCTAGAAATAAATAGCTTCCCTGTTCAATGCCCAGTACTAGAAGAGACCACACCCACCAGTGGTTTTGTGTCAGGGCACTTTGGGGTATAGCTTTGAGCAGCTAGTGGAGAAAGGGAGATAAAAATGGCCAGTTTAAGGAGGCTGGCAAATCTGGAAGTTAGTTTACTGCTTGGCCAACTGTAAATTGGAAGGAAGTGGAAATTGCTCTGTCTCCTCTCATTTCTTTTTCAAATCACCAACCTGTTCCTTCTTGCATCATCAGACCAACCACAATGGAAGAGTTGAGGTACATTGGATTAGACTGCTTAGAAAACAGAGAAATTCAAAAATCTCTTGATATGCTGCATTCATCTTATATTATCATGGGACTTGGAAAAATATAAAAAGAAACCTAATCGGGGAGAGGGGGTAAGAGGCAGCTTTCATTTAAATTTTCTGTCTTTAGCAGCTGTGTACCTCACTCCCAGATGCCATACTTGACGTGATTTCCTTTTAGTTTTGTACGAGATATTTTAAGAAGTTAAATGCTATTTCCTCAGTGACATTCATAGGGATGATTTTGATAAACCACATGAATGCCGGCTGGTCTCTGGCAGAGTTGGCTGACTCTGCCCTGACTACACTCTCCTGCCCATGCACCACTGGGTAACAGCTCCGGCAGCATCAGGTCACTCTCTTTTGCTCTTTGACTCCTGGAGAAAGTACAGATCCACGAATTCCCCCAAAGGACATCTAGTAAAATTTTACTTGCCTCTACCACCAGAGCCTCAGGAACGTGTGTCACTATCCCATAACCACACAATGTGTTGATCTAAATAAGGTGCAGGCCACCTCGCTCAGCCCAGTAGCTGTTCTAACCACGACACTGGAGGGCTGAACAAGCTCTCATTAATAAAAACAGCTGAGTGTAAAGCTGCCTGGGCTAGAGCAGGAGTGTGTTACTTGCTCCATGAAATGACAGCACTCCTAAATTGTCAGACTTACACTTACAAGATTGTTATATTTCTCTTTTTTTAAAATCCAAGTTCGAGAATTACAACTAATTTTGGAGAGGCAGCTTTTTACAAACTTGTGAGTAAGGAAGAAGAGAGGCACTTTGAGGGTTATAAGTTCCTCATTTTCAGTTGGGTTGATCAACTAGCAGATTTTTGCTGTGGGTTTGTGTAGGATAGAAAAGTAGAGTTTAACTGAGGTGAACATTGCTGGAGCATATTTTTAGCAGCTCTCTTACAATATTATTGACATAAACAATTACAAATACTGAAGTTATACGACTTGATGTTTTGATATCTGTATACATTGTGAAACGGTCACCACAATCAAGCTAATTAGCCTGTCCATCATCTTCAGTGTGGGTGTGGTGAGATGTATCTATCTTATTAGTGAATTTCAAGCATCCAATATAGTATTGTTAATCATTGTCACCATGTTGCACATTAGGTCTCCAGTACTTTTCATCTTGCATAGATGAAACTCTATGCCCTTTCACCTGCATCACCCCATCTGCCCCTCCCCGCAGACCCTGCTGACCACCAAGCTACTCTGTTTCTATGAGTTCAACTATTTTTTATTCCAAATTTAAGTGCAATCATACAGTATTTGTCTTTCTCTGTCTTGCTTATTTCACTTAGCCTAATGTCCTCCAACTCCATCCATGAGTTGAAAATGACAGGATCTCCTTCTTTTTTAAAACTGAATAATATTCAAGGGGTGTGTGTGTGATATTTTCTTTATCTGTTCATCTGTTGACAAACATTTAGGTTGTTTCTATATGTTGGTTATTCTGAATCATGCTGCCATGAATATAACTTTGGAAATCCAAAATCTCAACTTTGTCCTAGATATTATATATATATATATATATATATATTCTACCCCTGTTGCTTTACTATCTCCATTTCAAGATTGAGAGGTAGTAAATAAATGCTAACATGGAGTCTTTTATGTAAATGTAGCTTAATATGGAAGTGGAAAAATAGGTTTTTTTGAAGTAAATCTTAGAAAGCCTATGGATGGTATAGAAGCATGATCCTAGTTCTTTCATTGGCCTACAGAGTAATACTGGGTAAATTTTGTTTTACCTCTCAGGCCTATTTTTTCCTTATGAAATAGCATAGCAGTAGTAGTTCACCTACTTCATAGAGTTATTGTGAGGGTTAAATAAGATTAGCTTGGGAAGGTGCTAGTGAAAGATCAGTCAACTTCAGTTGGTACTATTCTTAGTCTACTGTACTTGAAGGCATATAAAAATCTTCCAGATAACTCTCTTTCTTTGTTCCTTCCTTTCTCTTTTCCTTTCCTTCTCTTATTTTGCAAGACATGAAACGATAATACTCTTGGAAGAAAGCAAAGGCAGGAATCTGTTGAACATCAGCATTGGTAAGGTCATTTTTTTCTGGATACCCCTCCCTGGGCAAAGGAAACAACAGCAAAAATATATAAATGAGACTCCATCAAACTAAAAAACTTCTGTACAGCAAAAGAAACCGTCAACAAAAATGAAAAAACACCAGCTGTGTGGGAGAATATATTGGCATATGATATATACAATAAGGGGTTAATATTCTAAGTATATAAATTCACACAACTCAACACCAAACAAATAAACAAACAAACAAAAACAATTAAAAAATGGCAGAGGACCTGAATCAACATTTTTCCCAAGAAGACATACAGATGGCCAACAGACACATGTTCTTTTTTTATTAGGATTCTATTTTTATAAAGTTTCATAATCTTAAATTAGACTATAATTGAATATTATACTATAAATACCCCAAATTAGGGGGGGAAATTAATGACTGTGTCTTAATTAACTCAGGCTGCCATAACAAAACACCATAAATTAAGTGGGTCAAACAACAGAAATTTATTTTCCCTCAATTCTCGAGGTAGAAATCGTAGCTCAGGGCACTGGGGTGGTTTGGCTCTGGTGCAGGCTCTCTTCCTGGCTTGCAGTTGGCCACCTGCCTGCTGGGTCCTCCCGACAGGGAGAGAGATTGCAAGCTCCCTGGCATGTCTTCTCAGAAGGGCACTAATCCCATCAGGAGGGCACTACCCTGTGACTTCATCTAGATCTAATTACCTCCCAAAGGCCCCATCTCCAAGCACTACTGGAGTTAGGGCTTCAAAATATGAATTTAGGGGACACATAATTCAGTCCATAGTCAACTGTTGTTTCAAAATCTGAGATCTGGTTTTATCAGCTTGATGGCAAGGTTTTCAATGGAACTAGTAAACTTTTTTGTTGTTGTTGGTATCATTTATATATAATAACATGGGCAACATTGTCGTTACTAGACTCCCTCCATTATCAAGTCCCCACCACATACCCCATTACACTCACTGTCCATCAGCATAGTAAGATGCTGTAGGGTCACTACTTGCCTTCCCTATGCCCCTGCCGCTACATTATGTGTGCTAATCATATGCCCCTTTATTCCCTTTATCCCTCCTTTCCCACCCATCCTCCCCAGTCCCTTTCCCTTTGGTAAATGTTAGCCTATTCTAGGGCTCTGTGAATCTGCTGCTGTTTTGGTCCTTTAGCTTTTTCTTTGTTCTTATACTTGGAACTAGTAAAATTTGATTACCAAGATTCCACATTGTAAGACATTTTGCCATTACAATGGCAACTTTGAGTTTAATTAACTCTATACATTATTTTAACTAAATTCTCCATTTTTCCCTATAAATTCTCTCCAGACTACTTCTCCAGTTGAGTATTAGGCACAATTCCCAGTTCATACAGATTCTGACCTTTTCTCTCCACTGTTTTCTTCTTTCCTTTTTTTCAGTCAGCTCTATTCCATCCACCTCACCCCCCACCTGTAGTTCACCTGATCCTACTCAGCTTAGTCAGTACTGTCTCCGAGTTTCCCTTTAGTAACTGAAAATCTTGCCTTTGATTTAAACCTCTTATTATTTTAACACCTCGTCTCTTGTTGCTTTCCCTCGGAACTTTCTACATTAATCTCACAGAAGCATTTCAAATTTCTTGACCACTTCTCCCTTCTTCTTTCAAGGACACTCAGCTTTCCCAACACTTTCTCCCCAGATTCTCCTCCAAAGCCTTCGCTAGCTTCTACCACTCCTACGAACCTGAATCCAGGCATCTATAAAGCCTCTTTCCTTTCCTCCCTATTTCCTTTGCTTCCAGGGATACCATCCAGTTCCAAAAGTTTTACTCTTCATCTATACGAACATGACTTCTGGGCCTTTTTCTTTAACTTTTCAATTCCAGACCATAAGATTCACAAGATCGTAAGATTCTCCAATCCTGAGAGAGGATCAAGCCTGGGAAAGAGAGACAGGGATGGACAGGGCAGGGAGGAAGGAGGCGTGGAAGTTTTCGATTGGGGACAGAACACTTAAATAATTAAAACAATTCTCTTTGCCAGATTTCTTAACGGATTCATGATCTGGCCCCTTCATTTTGTGCAACACGTTACTTCTTCCAGCACAAAAAAAAGCCCAGGCGTCCCCTTCTCCCTGTCTTGCCACTGGGCCACGCACGGCTGCCTCCTGCTGTCGGTTGTCGTTTGGGTGTCTCCTGACTAGGATGTGTATAAAGCTGATTTCACCACATTTGTCTCCTTTTCTAACCATCCCTACATTTCATGTTAGTTGTTACTCTGCCAGTAAGCCAAACTCAATCTCCTGTCTCCCTGTATTTTCCCTCACTCACATATATTTAATAGTCATCATGATATCTGATTCTCCTGGAATTTCTCACACACCCAGCACCTCCATTTTCTTTCCATTGTCATTATTTTGTTTAGATTCTGAGTTTGCTTTGCTCACAGTATTGCCTTCCCTCCCTAACTGATGCCTCAACTTCTGATTGTCCTATCTTGCCTGCTCAGTTCTGTCCCCAAGTCCATCATTATAAGCCACTCCTTTTCTAAGATCTTGACCCTCTTCAGTGTGTCCCCACTGCCTATTAAACAAACCCTAAAGCTTTATGTTGGCTTTCAAAGCCATATACACAATAGGTTACACTTAATTTTTATGATGCAGCTCCTAAAAGTTCCCTTCAGTCACCCTGCATTCACAGCTGACTCGTATTTACTGCTCTTGAATGAATTCAGTTACTCACTCTGGTGATGCTGCTGCTTTGCACGGCCAGCAGGCTTCCACACTTTTCCCACTTGTTGAAACATTCTTTCTTTCAAAGGGCAACCCAGATATCAACCTCAGTTGAAATCTTCCCTCCCTGTTTCTACTTGCCAGAACTTTTATAGTCACACACACACACACACACACACGCACATTTTTTAAATTTAAATTCTTTACCATATTCAATCTTGTGCAATAGTTATGTATTGCTCCTCCTTATCTCCTCTGATATATTAGGAATTTGTGTCCAGAACCAGATATTATTTATATTTCCCTCCTTCTCCTCCACCAGACAAAACTGCCTGGTTCCATAAATATCACTTCAAATAATGCAGATTAAATCTTGGTAAATATGTTTTGAATAAACATAAAATTATTACATTACTACTTAGAAAAATTCTGGACTTTTATTACTAGGTGTTATTGCTTAGGTGATGGACTAAAGTAATTATAAAACTGTTAATGGTTAGAGGAAGTAGCCGTTCATTTTCTGAATACATGTTGTTGGTAGAATAACATGATATGGGCAGCTGCATCCTTCTGTTTTCTAAAAACCTCCATGTTTGCATGTAAAATGGGTAACTGTAATTTTGTTTGCATGACCTTACATATCTGCATTAGGAGGAATGACATTTTTAATAGAGAAATAACTTTTTTAAAAATAAGAGAAAATGGCTAAAATTTGGTCATTTTTAATCTGTAATGGAATCACAGTTCATTTATGAATGACATAGTATATCTCTAATGTATAGATCATTCCATGAAATCAATACTAAATAAAAAGCCTATATTGAGTAATTATTTTTGGCAAGAGAAGATTTTTTTTTAAAGAATAACAACAAAAGCATTCCACTACTTTTTAAAATAATAAGCTTTATGTAAGGCACAGTTGTTTGTTTTTTTCTATTTGAAGATGGGAAATAATATTGTAACTATTACAACTAATTTCCTTAATAAAGATTACAAAATCTTTCTTTCCCTCAATTCCACCAAATTCCAAGACATTTCAAGTTCTGTACTAGGAAGGAAGATCTGTGTAGAAAGTTTTGGGTTTAAAAAATACATTAAAACCTTGTAAGAAAAGCCAGTTATTCGCAGGTATTCAGGAGACAATATGATTGGCAGAACACACATCTTCAAAGCCTATATTTAGTAGTTGTTTAAAAGAGGGAAGAGAAGCTGTGATGTGACGGCAGCTGTGGGTGGCCATGCTTGGGGGATCCCATGAACGGCCTCGGTCGGCTGCAGGAGGCGCGAGTGTGGGTGACAGCATATTTCCATGTGTGTTTCCTTTCCGTTGATACCTTCCGGTAAAGCTTCCTGTGTGCCTTTAGAGCACTCACCTACACCACCCACAGCACAGTGTCTTCATTTGAATTAGGTTTCATGGAGTGTGGGCCGTGGGAGTTTGACTCAATACCCAAACATCTGAGGATGTAGTGAAGCCCTGATTACTGAGTTCAAAGATTCTCATCATTGCCAAAGAAAGTATCACAAAGAGAAAATAAAAATCATAGAACTTACATGTGACTTTAGGTCCTTACATTGGAAGGGACATTTCTTTTAACTGCGATTTAGCAGATAAAGATACAGAGACTAAGAAAAGGTAAATCACAGGGCAAATATAGGTTTCCTGGCTTCTAGTCATTGGACCTCAGAGGCTGACTTCTCTAACAACAGCTATCACTTTGATATTAAGTACCTGAATGTTGTATTTAACACAGTTAGTGAAAACACACACACACACACACACACACACACACACACATGGTTTCTAAATCCTAAAGTTATAAGTGATAGAATGAGACAAAATATATTTGAACTGTCATTGGAAGTTACTGGGATAAGCCTCACACACTATAAAAGGTCCTCTAAAAATTGGTCACTTATTTTTCCTTATATGTTATCTTCCCTAATGAGTTCATGCAGGGTGAAAAAGAGTTAGTGGAAATTATCTTTGTCATACACTTGGAAAGGCAGAAAGGCAAGTCAGAAAAAGGATAGTTTTAAATTATCTTTAAATCTGTCTCCATGTGGCTTTGTTACCCATCCTCAGGCTGGCTGAGATGAATCATTAAATAAATTCCTATCTTAATGCAAAGAAGGGAAGTGATTTTAAACTTCAGTGTTACCTTAATTTGAGCATAAACATCTTTGACTCAAATGAAATTTTAGAAGTTGAATCAGTAATTGAAATTTATTTCAGTAAGTAACTAAAAACAAAATTGAGATTACCTTGCTAATCCTTCATCTGTCAGCAGTTGTTAACAAGCAGTAACCTTCTGGGTTATGACTATATCTGGTCACCATATGATTACCTATTTGATGTCGAAGTCTTTTTGCTTAGAAAAAATATATGTGGTATAGATTAAAGAAAAGGAATTCAGAGTTTGAAATATTAGCACAAGAAATTTGTCCAAAATTTAATCAAATATCTTACTAGCCCTATTAGCTGGAGTGGAGAGAGTTCTGGAAAAGATACACAATATAAATAGGAATGGGCAAAAATTAGAAACAGGGGACATGTCATTACAATAAGGATTGAGGATTGAGCCAGTGGAAAAGAAGGAACAAAATATCACTGTGAAAGAATAGTTAATGGAAGGTAAGAAACAATATGGGAAATGATGAAAAGCCTACTAAGTGTAGGCCTAAATAATAAAGATGGAGGTCTTCACGGTTAAGCAGCTAGGGATGGTTATTTTATAGCATGGTCCTTGTGGAATATCAGGGAATTAGATTTTATTCTCAATAGCATGTTATAAATGAGAAAAACAAAAGACAGGGCAATTCAGAGGTCTTCACAATAAAAGTTCATAAGGTCTTATTCAGCTAATTCATAATACTCAGTAGTCCTCACACACTTTCAGCTATTATTCCCTCAGCCCTGTTGCTTCACGCCCACACACACACCTTCTGCCACTAATTTCATGGCAGGCATTCACAAGGGTAAATTAAATAACCAGAGATTTTTGACATTTCGAGACTGTTAAACTCCCTAAGACATGTGAAGTGTTATCTATACAGTGATGCATAATAAACATTAAATATTTAACCCAATTTGGCCCCCAAATTGAGCAAATTACATCTATCAGTTATATCTCAGAAATCATGATAATAGACAGATACAGATGGTAGATAGATAAGTAGTTGGATAGATAGATAGATATAGATAAGTAGATAAAAAATATTCCATTAGATCAAAGATCAAATGCTTTTTCCTATCTAATACTCACCCCTTTCTGAGTTAAGTCCTCTGTCTTGGGCAAGGAAAGATTTTCACCCCATCTCCCTTTCAACCGAAGCAATATATGGGCTCAGCAAAAATATTTTTCTAAAGAAAAACATTTCTCCAAATACAGTGTAACCGTAAAATTCATTGTGCATAGGGATTACATTTGTAAAATTCAGAAGAAGAGGGGCGCTTGGCACTTGTGCGTTATTGGAAATTCCCCAAACACAGACAACAAAAGCTCAGTCAGTTTAATCAAATTATCAGCTTTTCCTCAGTCTGTGTTTAGTCTGTGTTTGTCTAATGTCCGGGTGCATATTTTCTACTTAAGAAAATCAATAAATCTGCTGCTTCAAAAAAAGGCACATTTCAAATGCAGTATACAGCGTGGCACTATCTGATCCAGCAATCTGCCCGCCTCTGCCCCACAGAAGGAATGAACAAGAAATGTGCCTGAGGAGCTTATGAGATGGTTTAGAAGCTCATGTATGCAGGGGAGAAAAATGATGCCATGGAGGTGTGCACACCATTCATTTCTGCTGTAGAAAGGTGGCGGGAAATGTACGCCTAAAATGTCTTTCTGCTGTTTTGAAAGGTTTTAAGCATCCTGGGTAGAACTAATGTGATCTTAGCAATGAAGTAGCTAAATTAGGTTTCTTAGGTAGAATATTTATTCCTGTAATATTCTTTCATCAACATAATTATTACTTCTCTGTTTATCTTGCAGTCTGACAGCACCTCTTCCTTTATTACTTGTTTTTGTTCAGTAAATATTTGAGTTGTCAGTCTAATGTATGATACTCAATTTTTCCAATTGTGAGAAATGATCCTTTTGCTCAGGGAACAGTTCCTCATGTCCAGGCTGCTCCCAGGTTCTCTAGTGTTGCCTCATTATTTGCAGAGATACTTCATACATAAACAAGCACAAACAAGTTGTTTACATACATCATCTTAAGCATGGATACTTTCGATAAATAAGTAGTTTATATTTGTTCTATAAATATCACCTCACTAATAAAACAAATCAAATTCCAGGTTCTTCTTAGACCCAGACAGAAAAATTCAGAATTTGGAAGCTAAGAATAAAGTTCATTCATTCCCATCGATTATTCTGATGATATTAGAATTAGTGCATGGTCTCACCTGGAAGAGTGGCTCTCTATTAAATAAAATTTTAAAGGATATAAAGAAGACAGACAATTGGGGAACAAAATAAATTTTCTCTTATTGCTTGAGACATATGAACTTAGCAGAAAATAGATGCTGCTTTTCTTAATAACAAGAATAAATGATAGACTACTAGACATAGATTATTATATTAGAGCTTTTTCACCCAAAGATTTGCTCACCATTAATCCTTAGAAATGAGCTTGTCATGATGTAGGTCTAATCTCATAACCAGTACTGATGCATCTAGGTAAGTTGGTTTGAGCAATGACAGTACACTGGGTTTGGTTGCTAGAAAAATGTTTTTTCTTTCTCCTTCTGTGGATTTTTGGCAGTGATAAGATAGGCAGAAATTGTAAAATTTAAATTCCAATGAATCTGTCAAATATTAATAATTGCCCAAGTAATTCTTGACATTTTCATTGAGTGTGTGCGTTCAAGCTCAGAGGGGACAATAAGTGAGCAAGTACAGGGGAAGCAAGAGAAAAGACCTCTTAGAAAAGCAACCTGAATTAGTTCTCAGTAGAGAGAAATTCTGATTAGCCAATTCCATTTCCCCCCACAACACTTGATAGCAAATGTTTGCTTTGTTTATTATAAAATGTAAAAGTCACCATTGCCAAATAACTTTCTTGCTTATTTCTAATGATTGTAGGGGAAAATTTTCATTTTTGCTATAGAACTCCCTGGATCTGGCTTGCTGTTTCCCCGCCACTACTGTTTGTGTGAAGAATTTCTAGGCAGGGTGAAAAAAGGTGTTGCTTGTGCAGAGAATCCGTTTAGTGGAGCAGGCTAATAGGCTGACCAGTCATTAACTAAAACACAGCTGGGAAGAGGCTATAATCCCCCAATTTCCTTCACAAATCCAGTAAATAAATATTCAAATGAAGCAGTGCACACATTTGCATATGTGTTAAACAAAAGCCCAGCTGAAGATTTGGATTAAAAACTCTGCTCATATTTCTCCCTTTTCTACCTACAGTTCCTCTACCTGAAGAGTTTGTATTTCACAAATGTCCCCATACTTCTCCCAAGAGGCATCCCTTTTACTTCAAGAATTATCTTGGAAACAACTCTTTCACTGACCCCCATTAGTTCTTTCACTGTACCGAATTTTTAACAGAAACAAAAAAAAGCCTCTCATCAAATTAAATCTTTTTCCTCTTCTTTAGATGTTTTGAGTATCTTTAATGTGAAGATGCCATTGACCTTCTTTGTGTTCTGCTGGTTTGTGAACAGAACTCTTTTTTTTTTGTGGACCCTGGAGCAGTAAACACTTAGGAAATAAAACTGAGGCTTAACCATTGGTACAACTAGCCCCAAGGCTTTAGGAAGTCGATTCAGATCAGCTTCCTAAATTCTTTAGTCTGTCCTCTGAGATTTGAAGCAAGTGATGTAACGTAGAGGATGCTGTTCGGTTAATTATACCTCAGAACGAGCCTCAATATCATGATAAATTCCCCATTCTGCCTCCTCTTCCCCTCTCTTGCTCTTATTCCATGACTGTAATTTCTAGAGTCAGATTCTAGGGCACACCTGACCTTAGGCTCTTCTGGGTTGCTTACCCTGAAGCGGTGAGTCCCTCCCAAGGTGAAGAAATATAATTAGAAGAAAAAGAGATCATTCAGTGAGGAGCCTAAGGTAGGACACAAGGGGTTACTTTCTAGGGGAGAGAATAGAGCTCAAAAAAAAATATTTTAAGTGATGCTGAAAAGAAAGAGAGAAGAAAAGGAGTTCTGCAGTTAAAGAAAGCAGCGTATGAAAAATTAGCAAGGTAAATCGACTTTCACTTGTTTTGCTCATTGCCTGTGACTCCAGCAGGTTCGCCTCACCCCTCTGCCCCAGCGAAGCAAGAAAAAGATAGGAGCCAGAGACCCAGGGAGACATAGCTTACAGTGAATTTGTGCTTTTTTCTAGTTGTAAGAAGCGGGCTGTAATGATTATACATACATGTAAAAACAATGATATATATATTAATACACACATATATATTTGCACACTATATAAATACATTCACATACATTTATAAAACCTTACTGACTCTCAGCAGAGTGTGGTGCATGATTGATACCTGTGAATCTTATTATGGGTAATAGAAACACTAAATCCGAATTTGGGCCTTTAATATTATATTTAAAAATAAGTAATAGAGGAACTATTTTTGCCAACTGGTACTTAAACATGTGCAAAGAATCCCTATTTGTGCCTTGTTAGTTACTTGCTATACAACATCCTGATGTGTTTTAATTCTGCTATACTTAGGAACAAGCATAGCTTAAACAATAAAGCTTTCAAGAGCTCAGATAATAAAAGATTTTTTTTTCCTTCTCATTCAGTCACATTTACAAAGCATACATGTAGGGAGAAAGTCACTATCATATAAATGATAATGGTTTGCATTTTTAAGAAAACCATGTCAGTATGTTTTGTGTTACTCTTTATACACATAATTTTTTTTCCGGAAGAAAATAAAAGCATTAAAACTATGAGGTTAGTTCAAACATATCCTCTAGCTGATATTATCAAAGTACAAAAAGCACTTTTAAGAATCAAGTCAGGCAAACTGTGCTGTGTATTGGCAAGCACTATTTTGAAGAAGCTTCAAAGCTTTCAAAATGCATATAAAACATGGTGAAATAACAATAGGGATCTCTCTGGGTTTTTTCAGTTTTATTTTTTTGCTTATTTCCTTAGTAGGTAGTAAAAATGTTTTTTCTCTTCAAGCCATATTGGACAGGACACTGAGTTACTTTATTTGATCACACAAAGGCTTGACAAGATGAAGTGCCCAGAGGAACACCTGCTGGATTTAAACACAGCTCCTGTTTGTTTGTTTGCCTGCTCGTCCACCTGCACTTCTCATGAAAAGTGACACCTCCCCATTTTGTGTTATTAGCCTCAAAGCTCCTGAAAACTTACCTAAAAGGTTCTAGCAAGTCAAGATACCATGTGCTCATCCACAGCTACTTTAGTGTAGACCCACCACGAGTTAATTAATATTGGGAATGTTCCCTAAAAATAATACAAGTATCATTTCCCATTTGTACAGGAGATAAACTTTTTCTTTTCTTTATTGTAAAGCCTCCAAGTTCCAGGAAATGGTGGTGGTGTGTGTTGGGTTAGAGCTTCCTCATCGGGCTCATGTCAAAGATTCTGGGAATTCATGCAAGTAATCAGAAGCTATAAAGTGACAAACCTAGTAGAGAGAGAGTGAGAACTTGAGTCTTCAAGGCAGGGAGCTCTTTATCTGCCTTTCAGTCTGAGCAAAGGCAGTGTGTCCAGCAGTCCAGTTTGAGGTCATGGCTGCCCAGAATTTGGGCGGTTGGAGATATTTTGGGATACTTTCATTAGAAGGTACAGAGCACAGTTAAGAAACAGGCTTGGGGTGTCAGCATATGATTATGGTAAGACGGGCTGACCACTGGGAAATCGCTGAGCCAACAGGCTTGGGAGTCAGGCTGACCTCCCCTGGAGCCAACTCCACTGAAAGCCACCAGCCAACACACCTCCTGAAGGGTAACTGAAGCACTCGGTGTTCCAAATACTCAACTGAGCAACAGATGTTTTTGTAAGACAAAAGTATTGTACATTTTCAAAGGCTCTGTTTATGAATCTTCTTGCCTTTCTATTTTTAAAGGTGCTTGTTTCCAAAAAAATATTCCTTGTATTTACTTTAGAATGACCCAGTGTCCTTGCTGCCTGTGTCGGTGGCGGTGGTGGTTGGTGGGTGTGTGGGGGTTGTAGAAGAGCTCTAACCACAAGGCAGGAGTGACACACTCAGCAGGCTGCAACTCACCAGGAGCTGGTTCAGAGAACCAATGTAGAAAGCAGGTATTTTTTTAGACTTCTTATATTTAATGACATTTAATGCTTCTGAATCAAATCTTTCCAATTACAGTTTGTGATTAACAAAGTCTTTCTTTCTTGTGTTTCTTGCTTCTTATAGCACCCAAACTTGATAGGGCTTTTTTTTTTTCTCTCTCTTGATTTTTAAGCAGCTTGTTTATACTAAGCATGGAAAAGACAGAATTTAGAGATGGTGTCATTTGATAACCATGACAACTCAGAAGGCAATAAGAAGAAATTTGGAATCTAGTATTTGTTTTACGAGCAATAGAAAACCTGGCAATTAAAGCAACAGTCCTTTGTTACCTGGCATAGTCAGAGATGGTGGAAATAGAATAAATTTGAAGGAAATGGGAAAATGTTCATTTGATAACTTGGAAAGAAAAAAATCCATAATAAAAAAGTCCATTAATGTCACTTTTTTATCATCTCACAGCATCTCACAAATTCTTTCTATTAATGCAGTATTATCCACTAACGCCCCCATGCCCATCCATTCTCCCTGTTCACTTCTTACAGGGTGTGGGATTCCTAATACACATGAAACATCCCTTGGTGAGGTTTTGATTGGACAATAGTGTGTATGTTTTCTTAAAATAATGGGGAAAAATGCAATAAAATGATAAACAAGACAAATTGTGTTAAAGCATAGACTCTTAGGGCATCTGGGATTTCAATTTAATTCAGTTTGATTTAAGTAAATCTCTTGAACTTTTATGAATCAAAATTCAAACTTCTAATTGGGTGCTATACAAAGCAAAAGGTACATTATTTATCAACCAGACCAGGCTAAGATCAGATCAGCCTAGACTGTGATTAGCAGATTTCTGCTAAAAAGACAACAAACTAACTAACAAAATGAAAATTGAAGTTTCTACAGAAAAAGCAAATCTGAAAAAATCAGGTCCTACTTACTTTTTAGTTTGTGTAAGTGTGTGTGTGTGTGTGTGTGTGTGTGTGTGTGTGTGTGCGCGCGCGCACGCACACACACGCATAATTTCCCTGGCTATACATTTGCCTCTTCTCTAATTTATTTCCTCCCTGATTGTTTCTTTCCCTTTCCTCTTTTAAATATATCTTAAGGTCTTCTTCAGCAATTCCAGGCCATCTGTCCTCACCATACTAAATAAGCATTCATGGACACATGGCCGCCTCCTCCAGACTGACAAAGGCTCTCTAGTATAGCTAAGAGAGATGACCCAACAGCAGTGGTAAAGAGGCCTAAAAATATTTAAAGTACAAAAAAATAGCAAGACTCACCAACTTTCTCTGTACATGACTCCCCTTTTTTTCTTAAGTTTATTTTATGTTTTACCATTGGAATCTGCCCTAAAAGAATTCATTTACATAATTGTCTGCCAAATTGGATATAAGCTTATTTTAAATATAAAGAATTCTTGTATCAGAAAAAAGAAATTAATAAAAAAAAACCTTTAGCTTCCTTTTAAGCTATGGTTGCATATATTCCCATGTGCTATAACTGGCAAATATTTAAAAGGCAGAAAGGTGATTATGTGTAAGAAGCACTCCTGAAGTTTACACTTCTATAGTAGATTCAAGGAGTTGGTAGAGATATATTTGTAGCAGTTTAATAAGAATGCCCCCAATGAGAAGATATGCCTTCAAACAACTTACATAAATTGTAAGGCATTAAGAATGCAGTTTTTAAAAAAGTGTTCAATGGATTAAAATTTTACATAAACGACTTTGACTCTTACTCCTTTTCCAGTTGACCAATTTTTGACTTTTTTGCCTGCTCTGTAGAAAATGACTTGTTTTATTTCCAATGAATACTTTTCTTATATAACTTTGTTAGTTTATTAAAGCATTTTATCTAATGAAAAATATTTTAATTGGATGTAAATTATCACTTTATTTTTTCACAACAGATGCTGTGTGAATTACATGAACTTATATGAATTTCTGAGCTACTCATAAGTATTCAGAAAACTGCTAAAACCTGTTAAATGAATAGAAGATAAGATATTCCTTCTCTTTATGGACTAAACTTTGCTTATATAAAAATCACTAGGCATTTTTTCTTCCTGAAACTAAGAAATTGAGGATAAGCAAGCGTTTCTTCATTCTTTACAGCTCTACTGTATGTCTACACCTATACTAAGTATAACTCAAAGTGATGGCTTCTAGAACTTACATTACAAAATGGCTGAACTCTACCTGTCATATACTTCATGTTAAAAGAAGAACTTTGCTCAACATTGCTGTTCTCTATAGATCATCATCAATCTTTTCTTAGAATGCTTTTGGTGTAACTCCCATTGCTACCACTTAACTTGCTGGAAAAAAATCTGTTTCTTTTAAAAGACCACAATAAAAAATTGTAGTAAGTTACATTTTTTTATAATTTCTAGAAACAAAATATATTTTTAAATGATCCTTTAATTATGATGGCACAAACAGAGCAAGGTGCCTAGTCTGATACAACAAACAGACGTCAGATATCAGATAAATGATTTCACCTGTTGGAAACACAAACCAGTATTTCCAGTTACACATACCCTCTTTTAACAGTGTATATTTTGTTGTATATGTTATTAAAACTGGTCTGATGAGGGCTGTGTGTGTGTGAATGGGGTTGAGGCAATGTGGTGGGGAAGAAGGAACTGAATTTAGGTGGTGATGAATTCATCAGTAGGTGTTCATCAGTGTGTGTCTTACAGTGTTCAGTGTTTTTTTATAGAATGTTTTCCCCCTTCAAAAAGAAATCTAGTGGGTGTTCAGTGGGGTTCTTTTGTTGTTCAATCTGTTAATTAGAATTTTGCAACAAATCTTAAATGAGGAACAAAGTATGGTGGAAAGGTCTTTCTTTAAAATTTAGAAAATGTGAATGCCAAAGTCAGAATTATAAGCATAAGCAGAAAAAGACCAAAAGATTTCATATGTTTGAGAAGAAAAAGCACAGCATCTTCTGAGAAACATAAAGCTAGAATGAGAGACATGTCCTGGGTCTTATTTGGGAAGGAAGCTGGTTCAAAGCCGCAGAACTCTGTATAGATAGGAGATAAAATGCCCATATATTTATGGTTTCACTTCAGTTGACAGAGAGAGAGCAAATTATAGTTCTAACTCAAGTTTTCCAAATCCTGGATAAATTGGTAGAAATCAAGGAACTGGTTCATCTCTAATATACCAAATCATTAAAAAAAAAATAAGAAGAAAGCAGGTTGGGAAGAGAGATCAGGGAATAGAAACATCTGGCTCTGAGGGCCAGTCCAGTCCTCCCTAAATATGACTTAAGCTACAAGCTGCACGTGTAAAGCATTTTTTGTACATTTTTTGACCCATTCCCATTAATGAAGTACTGTTCCGTAATTCTTTTCAGTTTAGCGTGTCAAATTCTCAATGAGTATAGATGGATGAAAAATTTGCACCATACATCTTCTGTATATTTTAAGTTAATGTCATAGGAAGTAAATAATTGGCCAGCTACTTACTGACAATCCATTTAAAAATAAGTCCTAAATTAGTGAAGCAGCAATTGCACTCTCTGCAAAGCAACACAGTATAATGGGATAATACGGACATTAAAATAAAAAGACCCAAATTATAAATTCTTATTTCACTTCTTACCAGGTATATGGGCCTTGTCAATTACCAACCTCCTTGAGCTTCAGCCTCCTCCTCTGTAATCAGGGGATAATAATTGCTTCATCATGGACTGATTATGAATACTAAACATGATAATACATGTAAAGAGCCCAAAAGAGGTTTGGGCCTATAGTGGGTGCTCAGAAAATGTACAGGCCTCCACCTCTGCCTAGTTCATCCTGGACTATCTGATGGCACGTGATCAGTTTAATCACAGGGAAATGATTGCTCAGGAATTTTATGGAATCATTAGAAATTCTTCGGGATATTTTTAGTATTGAAGTCAACAATCTTCTTCGTAAAGACTCTGATCAGTGCAAAGTGGATTTTCATATTTAAAAGATGTGTGTGGGCAACTCTGATAGGGGAGTTTTCTTTAAAAAAATCCCCTATCAAGTGAGAGCCATACTACCATGAGTTCTACTAAAGAGATATCAAAATTACTATTTCATTAACAAATCTCACTTAAATCACATATACAATCCCCACCCATGGATTTACAGAGAAGACATTATGAATGTAGAATGTGATCTGTACAAATAATTTTCAGAGTTGTGATACTGTCACGGTTGAATAAATCTTATAACTAAACTGATTTAGGTAACGGGGAAATTTTATTATTTAACAAAATGATCACTGAACTTCTCTCTCAATATTTTGACAACAAAAAATGAATTTAAATTATTTTAAAATGAGATATTTGTTACCATTGCAAAAAATAAATAAAAATAAATCATAAAAATAAGGCAAATTTGAAATGAATACATAGGTTTAACTTTGGGAGATACTCTCTTGTATCTAGACAATTATATTAATCCTGTATAATAATGAATGTTTATTACCTTTAAAATTTTTGTAGAGACTCCTTATTGGCACATACAATGTAGATGGAACTGACAAATAGTAAATCTTGTGCAAAACCACTATAAAGAAACATTGATATTTGCAAATGCAAAAAATAACTTTTTGAACAACTTATACCATACCATAATGCCTCATAAAATTTTAGAAATTTCCTTTCTGTGGCTTAAGAAAAAGAGTTTACTACTGGTCAATAATATAAAGAATAAATTTTGTCTCTATTTAGATATTTCCAGAAGTAATCATGGCCTTCTGTTAAGTAAGTCCATAAGTGTGGAGTTTTATTGTAGTAATTCTGGAGAAAGAGTAGGAACAAATTTAATGGTATTACTTGTCGTAATTTAAAAATTGGTAAGTGTCCATTTTTAACTGTTACAGGTCTTTTATTTTGCTTTAAGTACACGAACATGTATGTGCACATGCATGCACACACACACACACATACCTTGTTTAGTATTCATTTAGCTATGCTCACAGAAACACCACTCAAGCTGTTGAACTGGGCTGATCTCAGAAATTAACACAAAAATACGGTAAGACTGCTTTAAAATTACATGTGTTCTAGTTCCTATATTACAAAGGGTCCAAATATTATTTGGAGCCCAAAAACACATAATGGAAATAACATCACTTAGCAAAGATTCCATAGGACCAACATCTAACTTTGTTTTCCACTTAACAGGAGAAACAATTTAAATTACTGTGGAAATAGAAACACAAATATTTTGCCAGAATCTGTTGTATAAAGTAAAAATACTCACTTTCTCTTGTTGTTAGGTGAATACCACACAGGTAAAGGAGAGAGAAAGTGGCTGCAGGGTGTGAAGTGTATGAAAGGAAAAAGCTGACAAAAAGGAAAATGAAAGGGATCTGGCTGATGATGAATATTATCTCATAAAACTTTGGCTTAATTTACAAGACAACAGTCAAAGAGGTTGTTTCTGGTTAGTTCAGGCACTAAGCCAGTTTACTGGTTTGGCCAAATGTACATTTAAGTTTCTGTCAGAAAAAACATAGTTTGACCATAAATTCATGACCTTATCACCAGCCAAGGCAAAAACAGTCCATTGTATTCTGGCAAAGAGAGTTGAAGCATTATAGCCTCTGAGTCTGCAAAAAGATAAAGAACGGTGCTCTTTTTTTTCCCACATGTGTTAATTATTTGTTTGTTTATTTTTAATTGAACCCCAAATTTACACAATGTTCTATGACCAATATATTTCAATAAAGAATGCTGTTCTTTAAATTTCTCCAAATCACACTGTAATCAGGACAGGCTAGGTTACACTAAGATAACAGCTCCAAAACTGCATTAGATCAGCACAACAAAAGTGTGCACCTTGTTCATGTGGCATGTTCATCACAGGACAACTGGGAGCGCTCCTGCACATCTTCCCACTCCAGGCAGATGATGCCTCCACCATCTGGGAAGCTGCTGGGTGCCCTGAAAGTAGAAGGGAACAACAGCAAATTGAACTTTTCTTTTAAAGTTTCCATCATGAAGTGACATTTGCCACTCTTCACATTTCACTAACCAGAACAAGTCATGAGGACAAAAATGTGTTTCATGTCATAAGGGCAGAGAAATGTCATTTTACCATGCAACCAAAAGAAGAGATGCTAGTGGCCAATCACAAGACACAAACCAATCAGCGGGAAGGCTAATGATTGATCTGATCTATTCTCATTGTTCATAATCCCTTTCATCAGAATGATTGTGTGGAAACTCACTACAAAATGATTACATAAAACACTGATTAATGTGGTCAAAAGCAATGAATAGTTTAACTCTCAAAAAATAGTCCCCTACTTGTCACAATCCATTCCCCTGAAATTGTTTTTCCACACAAGGACAGCCACTGGAAAGTTGTTGGACTTATAAAACTCAACTGTTAATGACAACCCTAGAGTCTCAGTGTACGAGTCTCAGTATACACCGAGGAGCAGTGCCGTAGACACCGTCTTCTCAGTGTTCTATGCTCTCTTCCTGTCCTCCTATATTGAAATTCAGGGCTCCTGCTTTATCCAAAATTGTCCCTGATTGACATCGCCATCATGGCTCCAGTTGTTACCGCTGTGCGGCTGCCAAGGTAGCTAAAGCATAGACCTGGGTCCAGAGTAGTATCTGGGTGTGTGAGAGAGCAGTCACCTCCACTCTCATGGACACAGCTGCTCTCAGCGTGACAGACACCTCAGCATCACGGGTTTCAGTGCCTCAAGCCACCAGGTGCGCTCTGAACAAATGCTCGGCTTTAATTGTCACATTCTTAAATGTGTCACATTTTTCTTTGGATTTTTGGTTATTGTAACAGCTGTTTGTAAACATTGTAAAGTCCACATTAGGTTCAGAATGGGTAAGAATATTTTGACCTGAATGTCTACCCTCTGAACCATCACAAGGAATGCAGTATGTCTGCTGACACTTACAGCCGTCGATTTAAATAGCAACCAGGATCAACTTCCATCTGAGTAAGTCCAGTAGGCATTTTCAGTTTCTGACTCCATCTGGGTCAGTTTTCTTTCATCAGCTGGCCTGAGAACGTCCAAGGGTGTTCAGGCCTTACATGAAAAATGGTAGCAAATTGGTATTTCCAACAAGATTTTGTCTGGGCAATATTTTCACTGAGATTCTAATATATCTGCTTCGATAGTTAAAGTTTCCAGTGCTTGTTGAACAGCAATCCTTTTCTTTAGAAACAGGGACATGAGCAGCTTTAGAATTTGTCAGGCTCTGATCTCTTTCATTCTGAAAATACCCCATGCTATTTTATGTAGTGGTAATGAGTTAGATATTTCTAGTGCTTGCCTGGGTAAGCAGTCATGAGGGCTGTTGTAATAAATAAATAGTAAGAGCACATTGCTCTGATAATAGCAACTTTCATTGAAGGATGTGAATGCGCCTTGCAGAAGAGTGATACAGAATCCTTAGAAAGGCTTTTATTAGCAGAAATGTAATACAACAGTTTTTAAATGGAACAGTAAGGCAGAGGGGAGAATGAATCTCTGACATTGTGTTTCTATTGTCAGTTATAATTTTGGACACCCGGGTTCTCAAGCCAAGCAAGCTGAGACACTAAGAAATTCCTGTATGAAAATGTGCTTATAGCACATTAAATATAATGAGAAATATCATCCCCAGGATTTCTTGATTTTAAAAGACACACCTATCTGCCAACAAATTGTGTGCACCAGTCACCTTTGAAAGTACCTAAATGATATATATCCAGTTGAAATTTTACTTAGGATTAAAAATAAGATTCTTAAAACATTAGTCATCTTCTTTCATCTATTCTTTGCAGGATACTGTAAATGGATATGGTACAGCCATGAACTCCAAAAGTTAGACACGTTTTCCATCAAGTTTGCTTCAGTATAGTAAACTATCTACTATACGTGTGTGTGTGTACACATATATAAAGACTTAGAGCAGAGATATAATTCATATATTTGTGTCTAAAGCAAGTACTTTATTAAGGAAAATTAACCTTTGTATTTCTAAGATATTTGGGGTCATAATTAAAGTTAGGATTAAATGCATAGCTACCAGGATAAGGCAACTTAGGTGCTCACTGGCTAACAAAGACAGGCTGAAACTTAAGTCCACTATGGATGATCAAAGATTGACTGAATGTGGGACATATGATTTCATTTAAAAGATGCGGATACATCCTTTTAAAGTTGTCTTTTCAGATGATGTTTGGACAAACAGAGGTTTGTTCTAGTCTCAACACACATACACACACACACACACACACACACACAAGAAGACTCTCAAAATGAAACTAGTAAAGTTGTGTTCCGCTCCTTTACGGTGTGATGGTGTTTGTGAGGTTTCTCACTTTGTTCACATGCTGCCTTGAAATAAAGACAGCAGCACTTTCCTGCAGGCATGCGTTCTGAATTTATGAAATCAAAATTGAAAATGGAGGCCAGGAATAGTATCTGAGAGCTCTTACGTCTGTTTGTCATGAAAATTATTCTTTGTCAAGGATGGCCTTATATATATATATATATTGCTTTAGTGCCTTCTGCATCTCTTTGTGTTATTCTAGTATATATTCTAGTATATTTTCCTAGACTGTATTCCTACTCCAAAGCCTTCAGGAGCCCACAGTTTAGTGTCCCTGAGAATGTAGGATTTTTAGAAAGTGCCCCATCTGTAGATTTTGCTCACTCTTGTCAATTGTTACAAGTTTTCTAGGCTAAAGTTCTGAGTGCTGTGGACTATAATGTAATGAGGTTATCAATATGTTACCCATTCTGTATAATACACAAGCAAATATACACCCTATCAAGGAATTTTGTTTAGAGAATTATCTGTAGAAATAATGTTCTGAAGAGTTCACATATTTCTAAGTTTACAGAAAACAAATTTTTAAAAATCTTGAACATGTATTTTTATGTGGTATCCCCACTCCCCTCATGGCTGCCCCTCTCCTGGTCAGAACCATCGGTCCCCTAGAACAGCAGATCTCAGCTTTGTTAACAGGACACAGTCTGAGAGCACTGATTCCCACTGATTCATGGAAGTGACATGACTGTTAATTCCTTAAACTCTCAAAGGGTGAGAATGGTTAGAATAGTTGTTACACAAACAAATCATGAATTTGTAGAACCTTCATACAATGTAATAAACTGAAATAAAAAATGTTTAGGTAATACATAAGAATTTATTTTTCAGTCAACACATGGGCAGATCATACCAATCCAGACATTTGCCTCTCGATCATTTTGTCTATAAAGCTCATGATTTGGACACCTTTTTCACGTTTAACTTTTGCCACCATAGAATTTCTAAAAGACCCATCATCTTCATTGTGGTTCCCACTGCACCAGCTGCAGGGCACTCATGTGTGGGAAAAGTGTGGTAGGAAAAAAGGTATTGTGTACATTGATTTGAGGTACATCAGAAACCCTGGGTATTTGCATTCAACTAGGGACTTTCTGGGGATAGTGTGTTAACTGGAACAGTGAGGCATTCAGGCACTGTGGAAGGTTATTGAGAAAATATTCAAGTCTCTCAAATCATTCCATTCATGTGGCCTTTTCTACCCTTTATTTGTAACTCAAATATTCATTGTCTAATTTCTAAGTAGATGCAACTTATAAATCATAAGCCTGGCTTTCTTGCCATGGTCTTAGCACTTACTACCCTGTGGTTCTTTGGAAAATCACTTCATCTCATTGGGTCTCAGTTCTCTCATGAATCGAATGGGATTGTGATTTTTATCTATGCCTTAAAAGGATGCATGATGGAATATTAGATGCGAACATGCTTAGACAAAGTTAGGAACATTATGAAAACTTAACCTGCTTTATTTATCAAATACTATGAGATGGAATGAAATGCAACCTTAAAATAATTTCCCTAGCTCTGTATTAGACTAATTTATTATAGAAATGAAGTTCAAGGTTTAGGGATGTCAAAATGTCACTACTTCCTAGAAACTGAAATTAACATGCACTTTCAGATTATACAAACTAATTGCTGGGTTACCCTTATAGCAATTGTTTTTTTACCTTTCAGAATGCCAGGAAATTCAATATACTTCTCAGGATCCTTCAACACTTGAGATGAAGTAATTTTATCTTACCTCCCTTTTATTGTCTGTGCCTTTTTCTTTTATACTTGGGGTACCAGTCTCATTCTAGGTACAGATTCAAAGATTCTTGAACATATGTGATAAACTAAAATTAAGCTAGACTAAAATTAAACTAAAACTGAACTAAAATTAAAAATAGGGTTTTAATTTTATATCATACAAAGCATTTATTAGAGTGCATGGTTTTATTTTGGAACTCAAGAAACAGCTTTTGGTAACTTCAAGATGTTGAGGAAATATTTCCGAGGACTGGGTCCTGTGGTAAACAGATTGAAATGAAGACAATAAGAGTGAGGGTTTCTATAGTGTTGTCACTGAGGCCCACTGATACCCGTAGTCCCTGAAGAAGCCATAATGCAATCTATTCAACTAGGTATTTCTACTTTACCCCAAAAGGTGGTATAGTGCAAAACTAAACACTGTATGACTTGTTTCCATAGACTGCAATTGCACAGACATGAGTTCATGGCATGTGTCATACTACATACTGAACTGCTAGCTCCATTTGATAAAAATAGGAAGTACAGCTATCAATACTAATATTCCAAACCATTTCACAATGAATCTTATTCTTTCTAAATTATAAAACATCATATGTTTCTACTAATTAGGAACAGATTTTAAATATATCTTATAATACATGCTTATTATATATTGATTTGTACATATATAAATATATACAAGCATATGCATGTATAACTAACAGTCTCAAACTATATTATTACTTTATTACAAAGTCAATCTTTTCCCTGGATGTATGTTAATCTTATACTTCAAAATTATTCTTATCCTCTTTATCATAAGAAAAGCTCTGGTAACTCTATAAAACATCCAGACACTTACCATACACTGACTTGTTGGACATTGAAGTGGCTTAAATGCCAGAACCAGATACTTGGGAATTTAGCAGACCTAAGGCCACCTTTGAATCAGGTCACTGTTCACACCTTCAGCAGAAAGAAAATTGGGCAAGATGGGCTCCATTACATCCCTTGCTAAATAACTTTGCCTAAGGAGTCACAGGAGAGGGATTGACTAACCTCCAAAAAGTAAATAATGAAGGTGAATGAGTAAGTCAGAAATTAGGGTATCACCTTTACTCCTGACTCTCCCCCTCTTCCACTTTTATTCAACATCAAGTCTATCTCTTAAAATTCTCTTCTATTCATGAGTTTCCTTTAGCACACCCTCTCCAGTCACCATTATTTCTCACCTGAATCTCTGAAAGTTTCCAAATTGTCTATCATTTAACTCCTGAAATTAATATTCTATATTGCAGTGAATATAACCATCTAAAAATTCAAATATAAGTCTCTCCCTCACTGAAAAGTCTTTTATGCCACCTCCCTTAATCCTAAGGACAAATGGATCAGTTTGCCTTGTTTGTTCATATTGGACTTTATCTTTCATATGGTTGGTTTTCCTCGACCTTTTCAAGTTTCTTGGATGCGCAGTCACACGTGACCGATAGACTCCACTGGATTGTAAAGGGAGCTGGCACATGTTCTGTTTGCTCTTGTTCAGGGCTGTTCCCCCAAGAGGCCTGCACCTCAGTGAGAAGGCTGACTGAAGGTTCTGTGTAAGTAGGGGAAGTCAGGGGAATGTTTTGACAGCCAGTCTCTTTGAAGTACCCCTGGGAGAAAAGCGGGTTACAGAAAAGGAACCTCCCACAGGCCTGGTATATTCCACTACCAAAGGGAAGTGCATTTTTGCCTGTCATTTTAAACCATTTTTTTTCCCTGTGTGAGTGTGATAGTCTAAAATTATGTTGAGGTCTGCTCAACTTCCCTGTCAGACCCCAGCATCTTCACAAGGTAACTTTCTTAGGAACATCACCTATGTGCCCACTCCCTTTGAGAAGAACTTCGGGGTTTTGGTCATAGAGCAAACAAACACCTTTGCTGCCAAACCACAGCACTATTTACACCTGTATAGGGAGGAGTTCAGGTTTCCCAGCTGTTTGGAAAGTAGATGCCTAAATAATGAGCCAGGATTGCCCCAGGCCTATTGCCCTCTCTATTTGTTGATGTGTCTTGGATATCTTTGGTAACTTTTGTTAAATGTCATCAAACTTATTTCATTTTTTTACTACCCATCCAGAATTTTTGTAAGATTTTGATTCACCAATGATACACTTTCCTGTGTTCCAGAGTGTCATGATGTCACTCATTTTAATTCAACATTTCTATTAATTCAAGGAGACCCTGAGAGAAAGAAAACACAGATTTGACTTAAGTAGACCATTTTGAATTAAAAGATGAATTTAATTTTTTTGTAAAACAGTTTGCGTAAATTACTAATTAGATCTAGGAGAACTTGCTGTTTTAATGCTTTTAAGAATCTCACAACCTAAGTGTCCATTGAATGAATAAAGCAGTTTGATATATACATGTACATATACAATGGGATATTATTCAGTCATCTGCAATAATATGGATGGACCTTGGGGTTATTATGCTAAATGAAATAAGACAGAGAAAGACAAATACTGTATAATCTCATATAGTATGTAGTATTTTAAAAAAACAAAACAACCAAAAACACACACCCAAACTCAAAGACAAAGAGGTCAGATTTGTGGTTATCACAGGCAAGTGGGGGCAGGATTAGATGAAGGTGGTCAAAATGTACAAACTTTCATTTTTAAGATAAAACAATTACTAAAGATGTAATGTACAACATGATGACTATGGTTAACATATTTGAAAATTGTTAAACGAGTAAATCCTACGAGTTCTTATCAAAAGGAATAAAATGATTTTTTTCTTTTTTTCTTAATTTTCTGTGTGTGTCTAATATGAGATGATGGTAAATGTTAACTAAACTTATTGTGGTAATCATTTTACAGTATATGTAAGTAAAATCATTGTGCTGTATGCCTTAAACTTATACAGTGCTGTATGGCAGCTCTACCTCAATAAAACTGAAAAAAATTTTCTGAAGTATTTCTATTAATTTTCAAACATTTTTTATTCTTAGTTAAGAAGATCCTTTAAGAATTTAATTTATAAAACAATTATGTGACCACATAAAATTAATAAAATTGTCTTTACGAAGATTCTACTTTCCAATTCAGGCAGGTATTATTGTAAGAAATTTCAATCATGAAATGTCAATATCAATGATATGGAAATCAAACTGATGATTAGTTTATATAGCATTTTGATGCTAAAATGTAATGGATGATATTTTGGCCATTTTTAGTTATTTAAACCAAACCTTATTTATTATGCCTGTCCGTGGCCAATCTTCTTGGTAATTCTTTCCATCACAGTATAATTTTCAATTATCACATTTTCATTTTCATAAAGTCACTTGAAGTTATAGTAATTAATAGGGATTAATGAAATTATATACCTTTTTGAATTCTTATAACAGCTACAAAATCATTGATAAATGTCTCAGTGAAAATTTGAAACTATCTTTTAAGGGATCCATGACACAAAAAAGAAAAACAGAAAGAGTCAAATGCATGGGGTCTTTCTTCTCAAAATAGTTACAGATACTATTGATGGACCCCAAACACTTAATCCACAGTGAAACTTAGGCTTAGAAATTAGTCTACAGGTTGTACATACATTTCACACAGAAATTCCATTAAAGCTGTCTGAGGAGAATACCCACGGGACCAGCAAAAAATGGTTCTGTGGTAGGAAATGACTTTTAACTAAAGGTTAAGCAAAATTGTACTGATGTTATTTTTAACTGATTGCTCAAGACAGTGATTTCTTTGGAATGGTCCTTAGTTCAATTTGCTTTCTACTTCTTTCTGCTTTTTAAAAAAATCTTCAGTACTCTTTTATTTCCCTGATGGTCATATTTTCATCTCTATCTATTCTGCTTTTCCTACTCTTTCCAAAATCATATCCCTTTTATCCAGGCAATCAGTGATTGTCTTATCCTTCACAGAGGTCTGTGTGTATGGGAAACCACCTGTTCTTTTACTCCCCCCTCCCATGACTATCTCTTATTCCATTACCATTCATTGTGAGAGACAATTATTGACTTGGTTAGATACTTCATTCATGGATCTTAGCTTTGTAGACTAAAATTTTAAATGGGGGATGACAAAAGTGTGATGATAATTAAAATTATTAGACTAAAATATTCTGAAGGTAATTATTATTTCTATTACTCATCTATCCACCCAAAATATCTTACAAATCATACATACTATAAGAGGTCAATGCTTTTTACCTGGAAGAGAAACATTTTTGTCTCAGAAAAGTATAAAAAGCAGTGCATAAATGCAATTTAAACATTTTCTATCCCATCTGTCTGTGCAAATATTCATTTTAAGTTAAGCATACACCTGATAATGAGTTTGCATTAGAGTGGTAATTGAAGTACACTCTGAAGCTACAGCCATGAACATACTGCTATTCAACTTTTCTGTCACTAGTATTAATAATAACAATTCTCACATATTCTTCTCTTCTGTTCCTAAAAGCCAAACTTGATTCCCAATTTACTGTTACAATACATTTTGGAAAGTCATTTCAATAGTTACGTACTTCAGGTAAGATGAGTGCCTCTAATATACATACAAGTGTGTTTACACACAGATGTTTAAAATTCAACAGTAGGTAAATTTTAACAAGGCTAGGCAAAATAGATTGAAAAGTAAGACTTTAGTTTTTGTTCATTCTGAAGATTTTTCAAGTGGAATTCAACTCAAGAACTAAGGGCACATTAAAAAAAAATGTCCAGCTCTATTTCATACCTCTTCACAAGAAGTTGGCTATTAATACTAACTGGATTTCTCTATAATTTGGCTTCAGAGAGTTCACATAGCCAACAATTTCAGTGCATAAGAACCTATAAATTAAAATTTATTCAGATATCAGATGACTGAAAAATAGAAATTTTAATAAACATTACAATAAGGAACTCATCAGGCCTATAGTTTTAAGAGTTTTGAGGCATACTTGCAAGTCCAATACCCAATATTTGTGTACATCTATTAAGTAAAGCATTAAATAGGGTTCTGAAGAAAGCTATAGAAAAGCCAGAAAGAATATTTCATTTGAGGAGATTAGAATTCAAAATGGAATACAGAATTTCATAATACTGTTAATCAAAGAGAGGGCAGAGGTAAATTCTATGGTGTTAAGAATTTTCCATGTATTACAAATTTGTTTTAAATTCTTCTACAAGAGAGCTTCAATTTCTTTAATCATTGTAACTACACATAAAAGAACATTAGTTGCTGGGGGTTGTTTTCAAATTTTATATATAACCTAAATAAAACTGAGTTTTTGCTTCCAATCTTAAGGTCAATCACAATATAGAATCACCTCAAAAAGAACACAAATATGAGGATAATAATTTTTTAAATAAATTAATAGCCATCATCTCTTAAGACAATGAAGGCACAATACATTACACAAACTCTGTAACATTTCTTTACTCCTTGCCTGACACCTTCCCCAGGGTCTCACACATCAAAAAATCTTTCATGTTTTACTTCTTTTAATAAATGCCCAGGGAATTTTCCTAAAATATTATTATGTATGTACAATATATTGATAGTGTGTGTTATGTTCACCCAGTCTACCCACTGGCGACTTTACACACAGAGAAAAACAGATGAAAAACAGTATTTGAAGATATTTTACTGTCAGAAAATGAAGCATATACCTTGCCAGCTACCATACTGACAAAATGCCTTATATATAGTATGTAAATGTATGAAAGGTTTAGGTTGTGTTCTAGTAATCTAAGCAAAATATGCACATAAATAATTATTTTAAATAACTACAAGCATACCTTATTTATTGCGCTTTGCTTTATTCTATAAATGGAACAACAAAGCTTGAATGACAGCACATCTCTTTGAAACATGGCTAACTGAATATTTAAGCCCACTGTTGAGACTTACTGCTCAGAAAACAAGATTCTTTTCAAAATATTACTGACCACTGATGCTGCACCTTATTTACCCAAGAGCTCTGATGGAGATGGACAACAAAATTAGTATCATTTTCATCTTGCTAACACAACATCTTTTTTTTTGCAGCCAAGGAGTAATTTTGACTTTCATGCCTTATTATTGAAGAAATACATTTTGTAAGATGATAGTGCCTTAGATAATGATTCCTTTGATAAATCTGGGCAAAGTAAATTAAGAATTTTTTGGAAAGGATTCACCATTCTATATGTCATCCAGAACATTCATGATTCATGGAAAGAGGTCAAAATACCAACATTAAGAGGAGTTTGGAAGAAGTTGATTCCAACTTCATGGGTGACTTAAAGAGGTCTGAGACGTCGGCGGAGGAAGTCACTGCAGATACGGTGGGAATAGCAAAAGAACTAGGATTAGAAGTGGAGCCTGAAGATGTGACTGAATTGCTGCAATCTCATCATAAAACTTGAATAGATAAGGAGTTGCTTCCTCTTGGTGAGTAAGGAAAGTGGTTCTGTGAGATAAAATCTACTCTTGGTGAAGATGCTGTGAAGATTGTTGAAATGACAACAAAGAATTTAGAATATTCCATAAACTTAGTTAATAAAGCAGTGGCAGGGTTTGAGAGGGCTGACTCTACTTTTGAAAAGTTCTACTGTGGGTAAAATGCTATCAAAAAGCACCACATGCTCAGAAAAATCGTTTGTGAAAGGAAGAGCCAACCATGGTGGCAGACTTCATTGTTGTTTTATTTTAAGAACTTGCCACAGCCTCCCCAGCTTTCAGCCACCACCACCTGATCAGTCAGCAGCCACCAACATGGAGGCAAGACCCTCCACCAGCAAAAAGATGACAACTCCCTGGAAACCCAGATGATTGTTAGCATTCTTTAGCAATAAAATATTTTCAAATTAAGGCATGAACATCGGTTTTTTTAGATATAATACTATTGCACGCTTACTTAATGGGCTACTGTATAGCATAAGCATAACTTTTATATGCACTTGGACACTAAAAAATTCATTTGGCTCACTTTATTACAATGTTTGCTTTGTTGCAGTAGCCTAAAACTGAACCTACAATATTTCTTTGAGGTATGTCTATACAGATTGCTTTAAAATTGTAATTCATTCTCTTACAGGTAATACCTGATATCATATATAACCAAAGTCCATAGGATACCAGATATATTCAAATTACCCCAAGACAATGCTGAGCATGCATAGTATCTTCCTAAAATGATGAATTACAAATGACAGATTGGGAAGAATCATAAGGTATAGTATATTTAAGATTATGATATATTTACTTCATTGTCATGTTAGTTGTTTTTGCTAATGGGTGTGACATACACTCTCTGGGAAGAAGCTTTAGATGTCTTGTGTGGTTTGTTGGGCTCTTGCTTCTGTGCTCTAACAGAACAGCGTATCCCAGACAGAGGCTTTCCTTTCAGCCTGGATTCTAGAATGAGAAAATATGGAGTAAAACAGCTAACGTGCAAACATGCAAGCAAAAAATTCAATGCTTTCTCGTTTAAATTATCAAGATTTTGGAGTTGTTTGCTAAAGAATATAAGTTGAGTAATACAAATGCAAGAGATAACTCACTGTTGGTCTTTTAATCATCCAGGACCCTCCATCAATTTACTACCACTCTGAGTAAATATAAATTAATGAAGGTGGTTGTCCAAAGGCTTTCGATGGTCATGCCTTCTGATTTGCACCCATGGGTTTACCTATTGGACTCCACTGCCTGGGGTTACTTTAGCTATTGAACCATTTGAGACTTCACACTGCAACCGGACTGTCCTCTCTCAGATGTGGTGACATCTGAGGCTTCCAGGCTAAACTTGTTGGTTTTTGGACTTCCTATTTGAATCTGTCTTTATATATAGACTACTCTGAAAGAGTATTACCACAGCTGACATTTAAATGTGTTAAATTTCTGTTCCTGCCAAACGTAAAACCAGAATTCAACCTGGACCTGTGCTTTTTTCTCAGTAAAAGTATAAGACGGTCACTCAGATGTAGACGAGACCATCTCCCCAACCAAACTTTGAGGCAGATTTCCAGCAGGATACATCAAAGTAAGGAGCTCGGGCAAAAGGCAGTCGGCCAGGCTTTCTAAGGGAGGGAATGACATAATCACGTTTGTTCTTAAATGGATAACTCTAATAGCAAAATGGTGTAAAAAGTGGTATAGAATGAAAAGAGTGGCAGGAAAATAGGAAGCTTTTGCAAATTCTGTAGTTCAGGTAAGCAAAAGGTTCTGAAGGCAGGGAATAAGACAATAGTGAAGTTAGAAAGATTAATGCATATTTGGGAAATGGGTAATGAACATAACCTCAACAAATAGAATAAATTCACTATGGTAGTGATAGTATTTTGGCTTTAATTGTACATATATTGCACATCTGACAATGTAACAAATGGACAGTGATTCAAGAGATACTCTATATATGAGATGGTGTTGGTATCAACTCAACCATTTGATACTGTACGTGAAGGAAACGAGAGAAAGAGAAAATAATCACAGGAAGAGAAAACAAACAAGGAAAGAAAAGATGGCTGAAAAGTAATTAAAAATGCTAGAGGACACACATGATGTGACTGGATGCAGTCCTTAGTGAGATACTATTGTAAAAATTGGAAATGACATGTTTCCTTCACTCATAAAGGAATTGACCTAATTTGACTTAGTCATTACTAGCACTATGAAAAGTAAGTTCATCCCTATAAATGTCAATGTGGCAGTTTGACTAAATAAAATTGTTATTACCAATATTTTATGACTGAGTGGTTAAAAATTAATAAGTCAGTCCAATAACTCAGCCATCAGAGGTTAGTAGCATTTAGAAAATAATGTTCTTATTTCTCTTTAGAGGCCCACAGGTCTAGAAGGAACTGCTGTTGAAGTCTTCTAGGTCAAGGGCAAATCCTTTGGATTCAACATTTATGATATGAATCCAAATCCAAATTTATGATATGAATCCAAATTTATGATATGAACTATGATATGAATCATAGTGCTAGTAAAGATCAAGATCTTAAAGGTGAGAAAATAGTGAGTCATAATGTAGAGGTTTTCAGACTAATAATCACAGTCAGCAAAGCTTAACATCCTGATTCTCTGCTTCAGGGAGATGACTCATTAATTACACAGAGCAATTCTGAATACAGTGTTCACACTTTTCTTTATTCTAACCCATTTTCCCCCTAAGTGAGGAATGAACACAAAATGTGGAGTTGAAAGTCCTTTTCTACAAAAAAGAAAGGAAGGGATGGAGGGAGGGTAAAGAAAAGACAAGAAAGAAAAGAAAACTACTTATGCAATTACATTGTAAATACACTAGCCCAGTGTTAAATAATTTTCCTCTGAAAGTGGCCGTTTGATCTTGGTATTAGTTGAAATGTTCTTTCCTTTTTTTTCAATATCAAAATGCAAATTTCAAGTTTAACTGGATAGTAAATAAGAGAACTATATTTTACACAAAATACAGGTGATATTCAGAACTGTATTCTAGGCACTGCTTCCAATTAACTCTTTGTTGATAATTCTGATGAAGGTCCTGAAGAAAAGAGGTAAATTTATAACAAAAAGCTGCTCTGAGTTTATGAAACCCCGGCTATTCCTGGGGGCTCCTCGCACAGCAAACTCCCTTAGGGCAGGACAAAGTCATTTTCTGGTGTGGTTGACTAGAAAGGGGTCACTCTTACTAAACTGCTGTGGGAATACAAAAAGGGCTACTAGAGATTTTGTATTCTTAAGTAAAGGTAAAATAATTATAATGGGTTTGTAATAAGAAATGGATAGATTTTTGTAAATAAATACAATGTCTTTGTAGAAGATAAAAATACAACTAAATCTCCTTTTTTTATTTCTAATATATCCATCAAATTGTCCAAAAGAGAAAAATAATCCTCAGCTATTGTTTAAAAGAATGACAGAGAAAAACCAAATTCCCAAGTCTTACAAGAATTCCTACATTCTCTCACCTAATGGGTTAGGGCCCAGGAATAGCACCTCCCATCAATCCCTATGCAGTCCTGCAGGACAGCCTGCTGCCAGAAGTCCAGGTATGTAAGCATGAGGGGAATGAACGGCAGCTTCTGCAGCTACAGCTTGGATTTACAGAGCTTGGCCCAGTAGGATCAACTACCATGTGCCATATAGCCAATCGAACACTGAGGACAGCTTCAACATTCCAGCCCCTAATGTGGCCAATTATGTCAGGGCTAGAAGAAAAGAATAGATGAAGCCCTGGCCTGCGTGCTTGCAGTTAGTAATATAGTATCGTGCCTTCAAAGTTGGTTGAGAGGGTATATCTCATGTTGCATCTTACCGTAAAAGTGAAACACAACAAAACTAATGGACTCATGTTGCATCTTACCATAAAAGTGAAACACAACAAAACTAATGGACACAAGGAAACCTTTGGAGGTGATGGATATGTTTATTACTTTGATCGAGGTGATAGTATCACAGTTGTAGGCATGTGTCAAACTTATCAAACTGTATGGATTAAAAATGTGCCCTTCTTTTGTACAGCAACTATAACTCAATAAAGCTGAAAAACATTGGCCTTAAGCCTGAGCCCAGTTCTGAGGGTCTAAGAAAGAGGGCAGGAGTGAAATGTTCACCTACAGTTGGCACACTCATCATTTTCAAACCCAGAAGATATACTCTGCTAGTAAGTAAGGGCCACCCTTTTTTGTGCCGAGGATGGGAAGGGAAGTGAAAACATCTCCTCAAGATAAGTGTATGCACTAATGCCAAATCCATATGATACATCATGCCTGTAATTCTGCTCTGAATATAAGGCCAACACATGCAAATAAGAGTTTCAGCATCAGATAAATAACATAGCCTCTTGCCTCTGTCCTCACACTAAGTCATAGCCAGAACTTGCCATTTTTCTTCCATCAATAGCACAAGTAAGACTTCCCCTAATTCTAAACCAAGCCATAAACTGAGCACTTGTTTCAGTACCTCGCATCTGCCTGCCCTCGGGCTCGGTCTCTGTGGCTTAGCCAAACAGTCACACGGGAAGATGAGGAACAGTAATAATAACTTGATATAATAAAGCTTTAGAGAACCAAGTAAAGAAAAAAAAGGTGAAGGAAAAAATATCTGTGCCACCCTAATACAGAGCACCAATACGAAAAATCTTGAAAACGTCCAGTATTCCTTTGGGAGGAACTAAAGAAAGCACAGCAGCTGGGACACAAACACTGAACTGATTACATCGTATTAAAGAAAAATTCAAGTCATCACTGAAAATAATTAAACAGTGAAAATCAATAGTTCCGACTATCAGTTCATAAAACCATAAATATAATAAAGAAATATGTGAAATGTAGAAGAGATCATTAATTTTCTGAAATACAAAGGAGATAAACCAACAGACATAGAAGATAGTGGAAGAATATCACCATTTTTAAAATGTCTAATGAAATTACACCTTGACAATAATTACCAGTGTCAATTAACACCACAAATTAAGATTCCCAGAAATTGTATGCCTCATAAAAACGTATGCAACACCAGCTAGGGAGAATTCTTGAAAAAAACTCAAACCTGAATCTGATTGAGCCTAATGGTCTAATTTTCAATGTGCAGGCTGCAAAGAAACATAGGTCATAAAGATGCAATAAGAAAAATCTGATTGTGGGAAATTCTACAAGAGAAGTAGTCCAGTGTCTTCAAGAAATAAATTGGAGAGAACAAAGAAAAGCAGAGTGCAAGTAAATTAGAAAAGACTTGAGAGGCGTAACAACTAAATCTAAATCTAAATTGAATCTAAAGTTGTTATCATATCCACCCCAGAAATAATGGAAGGCGAGCTTCAGACTGCCTAAATGTCATGCAAAACTAAATTGTCAATCATGTATGGCTGGAGTGAAGGGATGGAGGTCAGAAGAAAAGGGAAAATCCTTTCTCTTTGATAGGTCTGAGTTCTATTCACCTACCACTCCTGGACTGTTCCCATTTCCCAGATCACAGAAAAGCAGGAGCGGCCGAAGCAAGAGTTCAATAGTGAGTGGAAGGGGGGTCACAGATTATGAACTGGACGAGTCTTGAAGGCAGTGGGGCAAAAACATTTCACTGCTTTTAAACTGATGAACAAATGAGTTTCATGAACTAGTGAGATTCTAATTTAAGTTGTGAGCTCCATTCCTAGACAGACAGTGCTAGATCAGCTAACTCGAATCCGCTTTACATTCAGTATTAGGGAAAAAAAAGTGCGGAGAGTAATCTAAAATTAATGTAGCTTTTATATAAAGCTCAAGAATTACCTCTCACTGTATGATTACACATTTGTTCCAGATTGGTTAATTACATGTGAAGAGGAGAACTTCCTTCACAAGTGTATTTCTCATGCCTAGGCAATTCCATAAGAGGCAGTGAAATAGTCACTGTGCCAGGGAACTGGAAATGGCTGCTCATAAAAAGGCTGTGGGCTTTGCGGCTGGAAAGTCACTCAATTCAACGCTGCCATGCAGAGAATTTGGGACCAAAAGGAAAATGAGAATTTAGATGTTCTGAATACATTGTGCAGGAAAGAAAAAATTTTGTCAAATACCTCACGATAGGGATGCAACCAAGTCAAATTTATAAATGTGTAAGAATCTAATGATGGCTCAAATGGGACTCTTTGAGAGAAGGAATTGAAGGAATTATTCATTGGTGGATTACAGGCCCTGCTGGATGCTAAATGCATAGTGTTAGGAGAGTTCTCCCTACTTTACTAAATTTCTTCGAACTTTGTCTTATAAGGGCAATGTAATTTGATTCATGCTTTTCTTCTTGTTCCAGAACTTCTGGGTGAATAAATATGCTCAGTTTTGCAGTTCTGCATTAGGAAGTGCACTAGAGTAGAGATGAAACCCAGTTCTCACATGAAGACTTGCTATCAAGATGATGTTTTAGTTGCCATTTCTTTCTCCTTATATTATTTCTCAATTGATTTATGAACATGGCAAGGAACATGCAGATGCTAAATTATTGGTCACAAATACTAACCTATGTGAAGGCAACAGAAAACCTTTCTCATTTAAGCTCACTTTCAGATAATTGACCAGACCAAAGTAAACTGTTCCTACAGGACTACTGCCCAGAAATCATTCAACAAAGGCACTCTAAAAATAGAATGCTGCTCTAGAAAATAACCAGTAATTAGTAGTGAAATCAATTTTAAAAATCAAAGATAAGAAATAATAAAAAAGAATTAGGGGATGCTTACTTTATAATACAGCCTCATTCAATAAAAAAATATTTATTTATGACCTACCATGTGAGGCAGAGGAAATGCCAGGTTGAATAGACATATAGGGTATGTAATATCACAGAGTTTAAATCCTAGCTAAACAGAAGTAGTAAGACAAATTAAAAATAAAACAAAATCACCAAGAGAGGAGGATACTGTATTCTTCTATATATCTGAAGCGAGAAACAAACACTATCAATCTACCTGGAATAAAGAGGTTAAGCATTTTAAAGGAATAGTGGGGAGAAATTCCTCTTTCTCTTATTGAGGCTACATTGTATTTCAGCTCCAAAATTTTCTGAAGAGTTAATTTTAGTTTTTTCTCTTTTCTCTCTCTAGACTGTCCCTAATTCAGCATGCATGAGGTTGCAGCCTTGGTTCTTAGCTCCAGCATCCAACACAGATTAACTATTCTCTTTGAATCATAATTCCCAATTGACCCAAAGTTAGGGGTCTACCACACATCTAAATCAGGGGTGGCAGGGGTGTGGATGGGGAGAGCAGCAGCATGTAACACTGACAGGGGAGTTGCCCCCTTGGCAGATTTTGCTGCTTTCCCATGCAAGATAGAGTCTCTGCATCTTTATAATTATAATAGAATCCTGATTTTGTACGGTGTAACAATGGTTCCTGATAAAACTCAACATTTCTTAGCTTTTCTTGTGAATAAAAATAGCCATTTTAAAGTGAAGGACTTAGAAGGTACACCCCTTTATCTTTGGTTCCAATATTCTTCTTCCCCAGAACTCAGATAACGATGCTGCTGGTGTCTAGCCACCTGGCAAGTATGGAAGGACACACTCAATGGCAAGGGGTCCTGCTAAACTCAGCTCAGTGAAAAGAGACCAAGTCCTTAATGTCATGGAAAAACTACCGTAAGAGCCCTAGAGTTCTCACCTCCAGAATATGGTGATGTGGCAAAAATAACTTTTTTTTTCACTTAAGCTACTACTGTGAATTGAGTTTTCAGCCATAGGCAGCCAATTGACTTAAGTAGTGGCCCTTCATGGTCAGTTTGTGATGCCTAGATGTATCAGAGAAGCGGATTTTGACTAGTTACACAATCCAAAAAAATTTACTTTGAAAAAATAATGGGGCTAGCACAATAATAGAAATACAAAATGAACAAAATTAATGGTAAATATACAGGTAAAATTAGTGAAAACTTAAAAGAGAGCAGGGAGAGGGGTTGCACAGAAGCATAGTATTCTTTACACTCCATAAAAATTTGGACCAATATACATAGTGTGTGTAAGGATATTTGTGCAATGTCTTAAAATATTTACCATAATGAAAACATTTAAACTGTCATAGAAAAAGAAGTGTCAGTAAGACTAACTACTAAAAACATTTAGTAGATGACAAAAAGCAAAACTTCTATAAAGAATGGAAATAAAGTACAAACAATAATAGAAAAAATATCAGATTAAATTGAAAAAAATATGTTAGCTATATGTTAAGATATGGACCCAGGGCAAAAAGAATCCACAAAGTTAAAAATACAATAATGAAAAATATTTATTAATAAAACTTTGTATAAAGCCATCATATGAGTGTTGGTAGTATGATCAAACAAATTAGAAGTTCATGCAAAAAAAACCCTCTATGAACCAAGGAATTCTTTTATTTCTTACAGAATATATAGTATCATTATTCTATAGTAGTATCATACAGAAATACAGAATTTGTCAAAAACCTGTAGAAAGTATTATTGCTCTCATAATCATTCTGTGACAAATTAGCTATGCAAAAATCAATAGAGCCTCTAGAGGAAATGAACAAGTTAGGAAGAAGAATGGCTTTGGTGTGATAAGCCACATCAAATACTGGATATTTGAAAAATTTGAAAAATTCCTATTTTTGCAGTTAAGGAAGAATGTGGAATAAAAGAAAGGGAAATGAGGGGAAGAAGAGTAGGAGGACAGGGAGAGAGGGTGGAGAGGGCGGGGGAAGGAGGAAGAGTAAGAGGAAAGGAGCCGCCGGCAAGTGTCCTCCGCTACGGCTGTCATCTGCACTGTCTCATTAGATCCTCCCTTGTGCATGTCCCAATTTAACAGAAGAATGGACACATTTTCAGAAGTTGAGTAATTTTCCCATGTTCATAACAGAGGCTTTCTGTTCACTCATTTTGTTTTTAATGTTATCATATTTTCTTTTTCTAATATTTGAAGTTTATGTTTTAGTTTTATTTCTTTTACTCTACTTGTTGGAAAAAAATCAAGAGAAATAACCTATCCTTGGAAGAAAACAAAATATTAAGATGTGAGTGTGATAAGCTTCTTGACTAAAGAGTCAAATGATAAGTTATTATTTGTTTACAACTTGTTGATAGATATTAACAAGTACTATGCATTTTTGATAGTCATACTTGAATATGAATAGTTTAAGAAAAACTATTTCAGGGGTTTTTTGCTTTTGTTATACAATCCCAAAAGCATGAAATACACAGGGGGGAATAGCTAGAAATAAATAAAAAGTTGCTCAGTTTACACACAAATTATATGATCTGGGCTAAATATATTTGAGATAGGAAACTTTTCACTTTCATAAAAGCAACTATTTGAAATCTTTTAAAGCATTATTCTCCTCAAACATTTTGAAACAAAAAATTTGCCTTTTGATAGGAACTATGTGTTTCATTATAAAGATGGAACACGATGTTCTGGCTTACATATTCTCTGCAGAAGGAGGTCCTTTTTTGTACTGAATTTTTAGCATATAGTAAAGATCCAGATTGTAAAAAATTAATTTCAGGCATGACAGACTGGAAGTATATATTGAACAGATCTGGGAACAGAAATGATGCAAATGCCTTTCCTCCAGTTTCTGAAAATTATGTAATGGACCAGAATTTTAGGATAGACTTCTGTTTGAGTGAAGCATGGACCCTTAATGAAAGGAGGGTACCAAAAATGACTTTTGGAAAGCAAAAGTATAAGGCAGTTTCCCACAAATGGTAGTTTCATTGACCTTGACTCCGAAGATATCATTATAGCTAAGCATCAGGATACTTACATATATTTTAATTATTAGTAATGGTAACAGATTTTGATAGAAAACATTTCTTCTGAATGAGCAAGAGTAATAAGGAAACTGACTTGTGAAAGGAAGACGACCAGTGATGCATTAAGAGAAATGAAAATCAATGAAATTGTTTTAACTCTTCACTATGTTGCTATTATGTCTTAAAGTATTATACACTTATTAGGTCATAATGATTATGGCAAAATACATTGTCTACATTGATGTACATATTATTTAGTGTTTCTATCTCAAAACAAATAAGAATACTAATAGAGACATTGATAAAAAATACTTGAAAGATTTGTGCCTTCCTACCATTAAACCATTTAAAATATAACAGTTGCATAGAGTGCAACTGGCTAGTGCTAGTACTTGTTAGCATGAAAGTTTGACCGTAATGTTTCTGATGAATGACCTATCTACACTCCTAAAAATGGATGAAAAGTTAATAATCCTAATACATGCAGGAATGGGATTTTTTGATATCTGTATACATATAACTAGAATTAGGAATACATAACTACTACCCAAAGAGCAGATCGAGAGGCTTTTAGAAAAGTACCGTTAAACAAATCAGCTTACTGGTTGTCTATAAATTCAGTTCAATTCCACACTACTAAATGAATGTTTATCAAGAGACTATTCTATGCCAGTTTTTCCCCTCAAAGAATTTCTAGGAAGGGGTAGGAATTAACCACTACCCCCACCTCCCCGCAAATAAATAAATAAATAAATAGAAATAAATAAAAAGGACATGACAAATAACATCATTCAAGAAGCACAAAGAAAGTGCTGTGGAAATTTACTGGGATCTGAAATGTCCGAAGCATCAGGGAAGACGCCCTGCCAGGCTAGCATTTGCAATAGTACTGTTAAAAAGGACATGAATTCAACGTGGAGAACTGGGGGTGGGGCATGATTCAAGGATGAAAGCTGGTATAAGCTGACTCTTATAAAACTGCCTATAATAAAACTCAATAAAGTCATCAGCTCATTTTAACTCAACAAATAGAAGGCAAATGATCTATAAGAAAGAAGCTGTCCAAACACTCAGAGACCCTAAGTAGCCAGGACTCATGAATGAACAGCTTGCGAACAATGGATTTTTGTTTCTTTCTCTGTCTCTAGTCTATCATCTATTTTTCTACCTATCATTCCTATTTTTCAATTATTAAATATATATAACATAGCTCTTACCTAATTTTGTCTCTGACAAGAAATCTAATTAGTATCGACTGAAAAAGATACCTAAAGATATTTCTTTCTTGTTTTACAGAGTTACAAATATGTGTGCCTGTGTTTTACACAGAGAAGTCTGCTGTTTTCAAAATGCCACACCCAGATGTCATGCCCAAAGTATTTATAATCTGTCAAAGTTCACTCTGTGAAATACTTTCATAGACATTTTCCAAAGTGACCCTGCCTAAACTCATTTCTTTAAGATAATGTGTAGGTACAATTCTTCACAATAAAGATTACCAATTTAAATATAAATTTTCATCTCTTATGATCTGCAAATCTCCCTCAAAGGTAAGATCTGTGTTGTGGAAAAGCCAGTTCAAAAGAAGAAAGATAAATGAGCAGAAATGTGAGATATTAGTAAGAAAAAAGAGAGAGCGAAGAAAGAGTGTGTGTGTAACTGGTTGAACTGCTTCTACAATCTGTTCAAAGCAAAATTTTTTCAAAATTTTTAATCACAGAAAGACTTATTTTTAATTTTGAAAAAATTTGGATAATGCCTTAAATTCCTATTGTTTCATCAGCAGCAGACTTTCCTGAATAAATAATATATCTTCCTCACTAATTATATTTTAATTTCTCTAATGTATTTTAAGTAGGCCTTAGATGACAACTTTATTTCAATGTAAATGCTAATTTCTTAAAAAAAAACCACCCTCTTTTTGCTTTTATAATTTTATGTCATATGGAACAGTGAATTGCCATATACTAATTGGTGGTGATAGAGGTTTATAACTGTTCTTGAATTACTTTTCTTCTGTCCTTTGATATACTATTCTTATAGCACTTCCATTTTCTGATAGTACTCTATATTCTCAACTTTCAATATCTGTGTATATGTTGTTCCTCCAAAAAGTTTCCCAAAATAAAAAATAATAATAATAATAACTATAGCTCTCTTTTTGATTTTACATGGCAAACACTGAACTAAATACTTAGGACCTGTTTCTTTTTAAATACTTTCAGAAATCTTCTGAGGGAAGAAGCATTGTCAATCCTATTTGTAGATGAAGAAATTGAGACTCAACAAGGTTCAAATAACATTCAGGTGTGTCAGATTCCAAACAGCAGTATGCCCTTCATAGGTTTTATATTTCATCCTTTTACTTGTGTGTATGTATGTGTAAATATGTGTGTGCAAATACATATATATGCGAATGTGTATATATATGTGCAAATATGTATGTATGTCTCTATATAATATGCATGTGTGTATGTACACTCCTACCGAATTTTGTTGAAGATTAAAGTTAGTCTTTTTAAAACTGCATGCAGACTGGATCATAAAGTGGATAAGGGCAATGATTAGAGTCTTACTCATAGATCTTTGCAGAGTCTTTATTGAGTCTTCACATTTCCTTCATTGACACAGTACCAGGCACATGGTAGTTACTCAATTAATTATTATTGACTGAATAATAAGACATCACTAGATTTATCTGGAGAACTGTAGTGAATAGTAAAAAATGCCTTACAGTCTTATAATATTTTCATTCACTAATGCCCTCATAGCTGCTTTCACTAGGAATAGGATTTTCCATTTTATATTCCCCTCTCTGTATTTTTAAGTTTGCTTTAAGGAAATTTGCTTATAACTAAGAATAATATGCTCTGAAAATGTCAAATGTGATGTTGAGTAGCAAAAATTATTATAGTTAACAATTTTATCACAAATCACCTTTTATATTAGGAAAAATAAGAAAGAAATATCTTTAGGGATCTTCTTTTTCAGTTGATACTAATTAGATTTCTTTAAACCAAGTTTAAAGCTCACACTGTTCTGGCTTGATAGTGCCAAGTGATAATCCAATGTGACATACATTTCCTATAGCAATAACATTTTGGCAGATAAACTCCCCAATGAGAAACAACCATTTCTATGCTTAGATGAATTTTGTGATAGAACGCAAATGCAAAAAAAAAAAGTAACAGAATTTTAATAAAATACTCCACAGTATAATGAATCCCTTTCCATGTTGCTGAGAGTGCCCAAATCCATAGAGGGTAAGAATATTAAGTATGTAATAAACAATACATCATAGATTCCTCATTGTCCATGGAAAGTTGATACAATAACTGATTATGATTTACAACTGAAATTCATTCCTAGAAATCTTGTATCCTTACCCTTCATTATGCAATGCTGTCTTGGACCTGTGAGTCTAGAAATGTGGAAATTATAACACTTTGACATACCATGTAAATGAGGTATCACTGTAACATGCTATTTAAATAAAGTTTGGAACAAACATTCAGTAGGGAAGTTTGGAAAACTTATAACGAGATTACCTCCTAACTTTTTTTTATAAGAGTATTCTTGTATTCCTCCCCAGTCATCTTTTAATTCCAACAAGAAGGTACAGTGTGCCAATTTAGCTCTCTAGCAGCAAAGCCACACATTGCCTTATTGTGGCAATTAGTCAGGAGCTGAGCTTGTCGTTTGAGCCTCTCATCTTTTCTTTATGTAGATATTTTTTGAATTGGAGGATCTTTGTCTTTCTGATGGAAATACCTGATTTGGATATTATCAGTCTCAATCAACAAGATATCTCCTATCATCAGTTGTGAAATTGCAGCCAGGTTGGGTAATTGAAGTAGGTTGGGTAGTAAAAGTTTCCACATTAGTCTATGTGTTTTATTCATTTTCTACACCTTATTTTCATGATTAATTGCAAGGCCTGGACAACCGGATGTCTATGGAAAGCTGTTGGAGAGATCCAATTTAAAGTTTCTTTTAAAAAATGTAAGCTTAGTTTTAAAAGATCATGGCTGTCAAAGTACAAATGACTGGCCACAGTTAAGGATGCTACTTGTGGATGTGGAAAAAAGAAGCAGAACAAAATGAAAATATCCCATCCTTGAAAATTAAGTCAATTATCTTTAAAACTGTACTGTTCTTAGGGGCATTTATTTGTTAATGAGTTAGAGACAAAAGCTATTTAGAAATAAGATGGAGGTTAGAAGTAAAATTCAAAATTCAGATTCTTATTTTATAATCTCTGCCAGAGAGGATAGATCTCACCCCAAATACATATTTATTAAAATATGTCTTGATCTTTCTACAATTCAAGCACTGCTGACAAAAGGTATCACAGAGATCTTTCCCAGGGTTCAGTTGGTGGCACCCTAAACTCTCCACTTCCTATGCTTTCTAAACTTTTTGAATTCCAGTCAAATCTCCCCATCTCTTCTCTTCAGATTTTCTCTTTAGCTTCTTTTTCTGCATCTCTTACTGGAAATGAGTATTTCATGTGAAATCTCTTTCTGGAAGAAAAGTTATAGAACTCTAATGGAATAAATAAAGTTTCACCAGGCTAAAGACCAGAGAGGGCAAAGAACTACAGAGAAGAATCTGGCAAGGGAGGCCCAGATAGTCCCTCCCTCAAGAAAAGGCAATGCATCTCCTCAGAAACTATTTCGGTCACTGTGTGCTCTGTAAATAGTCTTCTGAAGAATTTCCCAAGGACATTTCTTCCCAGGGCACTTGGGAAAGGTTCCTTCCATTAGGGTGGGCTTTGGGGAAGGAGTGGATGAAAGAGACCATTAGGTCAGGTTACTAAAGTTAGCCTGCCATATACTTCAATCCTGACAGGAAAAAAAATCATGATGAACAAGTAGAAAGCTTTCTGCACAACATTACGAAGTTTTCGAATTTAAGTCCTGCTCTCCCACTGCCAATACATATTTACATCGGATTATAAAAAGTTACAGCTTATAAATACATACCTCTTAATGTTTTCATTCTTGAAACATTTCCCCAAATAGTTCTCACCTCTTTTGAAATTTACATGAATTTTCTTATTTACATGAATAAGGAAGGAAGTAAAGGTGAATTACTATTTTCATAGCTCTTAGACATCTTCAGTGAAGAAAGTTACTTGTCAGTTTTATTTGCCCAAGTAGTTTAAATTGATGAGCCGTTTTGGAGGAAAGCAATAGAATCTAAGTTTAGTTTCCATTTGTGCTCTTTGCCAGTTTCCAGCAGAGCTGGCTGAGAGAAGTATGAAGGGTGTTGCCTTAAAATCATAGTCGATAGGTTAAGTGGTTACACTTAACGGAGAGTGCTTCAAAAACAAATTTGAATTCTTATAATTACTGTTTACTTACAGTTATAGACTTAATTGTGACTGGTTGTTTGTTATATTGAAATGTTTTAAAAGTTCACATATATTTAAATGAAATATTTAATTTCTAGCTGCTAATCCTTTCATTTTTATTTGGCTTTTTTACATCACTGGTCAAAGGGAGAACATTAGAGGCAGCAGCTTTTTATTGTTTTTTGTTTGTGCATATGTTCAGAATTGGTTAACACTTTTACATTAGGTAATTGCTATTTTCAAATGTGGAAATATATCCCTTGTAGCTCTGTCTGCTGATTTCTAACATATATACATATAGCTACTTCACAATAAGCACACTTCCCAATGACAGATTTTAAGATTTTAACTAATTCTTTTACTCCAAAAAAGGGGTCATATTTTTAGGTTTCCTGAGGGCAAAGGGAAATCATCTCTTTCTCCACAAATGTCCACAACAAAGTACTAGTTCATTTTTGCCTATCTTTTGTGACAATTTGCATCTAAAGAAAATTCAAGGGAAGGTGGTTCCTAGATTTTTACCCATCATATAGATGATATAGGTTTACTGGAAGAACTGACCAATTATGTAATCATTTCATCTGATTTTTTTAAAATAAAGCTTTTTATTTTTAAATCACATCTGATTTTTTAAAATAAAGCTTTTTATTTTTAAATCACAAGTGCTTAATGCATACATTTTTCATAATATTTTTGCCTGTGTAAACCACTTTATTACACCTTATATCTATTTGTTTAAATTCATTTTTATTTTTCATGAAAATATCACACCCTGAAAATATATTGAATGAATTCTAACACCTTTCCATCAAGATCAGGGAAGCCATTAAGATCACTGAAAGCCCCATGTCTTACTCCTTTTCTTTTAATAGCTCAGAAAAATGTGTTTTCCCAATATTACTGAAATTTGATGAATATTAGATATCTCTGAAATTTTTTAAATAAATTTTAATTAATGAAACCACTCTCATTTCAGCCTCCACTAGAAGCTAATATTATAAAAAGAGACAGTTAAGATATAAGACCTTTAGTAATCTTAAATTTTTACAAATTTCACCCTAAGATAATCAGATGATAGCACAGATTTTAATAGCTGCTATCAGTCTACATTTTTGGCAGTTCATTCTAAAAAAGATTAGAAATTATGAATCAAAAAGTATAAATAATTACAAGCATGATGCTTTGCCACTAAACTAAATGTATGAATATCATGCAACTTTAGTACTAATTCTGTATAACACAAAAATCAACTAGAGTAGCTTGATCTTCAAATAAATATATAAAATCAATTTTAAAACAAATATAGTTAAAATGACTAACTGGGAAAATGTGTACAAAATATGACAAGCAATGAGTTAAAATTCTCTGACATGAAGGATTCATTAATTAATACGAAAAATACCCTTGAAAAGAAAATGGGTAATTTGAAGAAAATCACACATACTAATTATGTGTGCATGTGCATTGTGTGTGAACACATAAAAGTACAAAAACATAAACTAGAAAATGTAGAACAGAAGTACTCCCTAGGGAGAAAGGGATAGATAAAGGAGAATAGAAGACATTTCAAACACAGCTATAACATTCTGTTTCAAAAATAAATCAATAAATGAAGCTAATGTTGCACAATTGCTAACATTTGTCAAATTTTACTGGTAGGTTCAGGAGGGCTTATTACTTTTTATACCTTTCTTATATTCCTTATGTTTAAAATAACTTGTAATTTGAAAATGGTCATCAGAGAACTTACAAAAAAATTATAAAAATGGTCAATAATAAATAAAATGACCATTAATGAGTTTTTCAACATACAAATAATCAAAAAATGCATTTAAAGGAATGATAGAAATAGGTGAAAAATTATCAGAGATTTTAAGATGTAGGTACTCAATGTTAGCATGCGTAGGATGACAGTCACCTCTATACAATGCTGTGGAAGTATAAATTGGTGTAACCTTTACAAAAATCCATTTGGCAATAGGCATAAAGAGCATGAAAATGTTCAGCTCATTTTGATCTGATAATTCCACTTTTGGGAATCAGCCTAAAGACAAAAGACAAATGTGAAAAAATAAGTATGCACAAATATATTGACCATTTATTTATATATTTAATAAAAATTAATAGAGCCTTGTTTAAACCACTGATAATAGGCATTAAGACAGACAAGGTCTCCATAGAACTATTTCTTAATAACAAGAACTTTATATATATATATAACTGGAGTAATTACCATTTTTGACAGAAAATATCACATTTATTGAGCAGCTCTCACCTACTAGGATCTATCTTAATCACGATTGCATGTATTATCTCATTTACTCCCTCACCACATCCCCATAAAATGACAGAAGCTTCTTACTGATCTGGAGGTCAAAAGTCTGAAATCTATCTCAGTGGGTTAAGCTCAAGGTGTTGGCAGGGCTATCTTCCTTTCTGGAGGCTGTAGGGGATAGCATGCATTCTGTCTTTTCTAGATTCTTTCTAGAAAAGAAAGAAATGGTGCTTGTGGCACCATTTTCCCAGCTTCCAAGCCAGGAAAGTCAGGCCGAGTCCTTCTCATACTGCTGTATCTCCAGTTCTCTCTCTCTTCTCATAAGAACCTTTGTGGGTACATTTGGTCCACCTGGATAATTCAGAACCAACGTCCCGTCTCACAGTTAACTTGATTAGCAAACTTAATTCCATCATTGATCGTATTTCCCCTTTACCATGAAACCTAACATATTCAAAGGTTCCAGGGATTAGGATGTGGACATCATTGGAAGGTCATGTTCTACCTACCACAAGTAGGTACTATTTTTTATCCTCCTTTTAGGTAAGAGAAACAGAGGGAAGAGATGTTCATTATTCTGCTCAAAAGTCATGCAGTTCTTAATAATGAATCTAGTACTCACAACTTGCTGAGCAACCCAAAACCTGGGCCCTTAATCATTCTTTTATACATCATAAGAAAATTGCTGATGTTAAATCCCCTATAATAAAATGCAATGTTTCAGAGAAAAGATGAAAATCTGTTAACTGTTAATATCATTTACCTCTTAGTCCTGAGCATATGGGTAATTTTTACTCTGCTTCTTTATGTTTTTATAATTTTCACATTTTCTTCAATGATTTTACAGTTATGTATTATTCTATTGTCAACTTGGTTAAGCTGGGAACTGTTTCCCAGAAGCCCCTTCTTGGTTCTAGCTGACCAAAGTGGTATTGTATGTGTTCTGGAAGGTGCAATCAAAGCACAGTCTAAATGTACACCTAAATGGCCATCAGCCGCCAGAGGCAGTGGAAGACAAGCACAGAGCCGCAGGTGGTTCCAGCTTTCCCTCCCTCTTCCCCTCTCTGTATATAGTTCTCCTTCCTGACAGACAAATCCGCTGGTGAACATCAGCCCCAGGCTCACCACCAGATGCTTTGCTGCGAACTCACAGAGTCTACAGTCGTGAAGAGCCAATAACCCTTCCATGGATTTCTATACTTGCCTCCCTCTGTGATCCCAATTCTGCAGCTGGATGTGTAGAGCTTCCAGGTTTCCACACAATAACTAACTCAGCCACCTGTGTCAGGGATAGCTAGTTAGTTAGTTTTCTCTGGTATTATGACTTTTTTTTACTTTTATATCCCCAGCTTTTCTCACAATTATATGGATGTTCTAATTCCTTTAGTAAATTTCTTTTTCCTAATACATACACATAGAGCTTCTGCATCCCCAACTGAATACTGGCTGATGCAGTTATTGGAACCAGAACTGGGCATATCTGCCATTAAAAAAAGACCAAACATGAGGCACTCACTTGGAGACTGGGGGTAGAAGGAAGCTACAGGACCACTGAGGAAACTGTGGGGACTTGAAGGGCAACATATAAATTACCACTGGGAAGTGGAGGAAAGGAAGTTAAGTTATGTATTGGCAGAAATATTAGCTTTACCTGTGATAAACAGAAAAGGTGCCTCAGGAATTCGTTGATCTGGCTAAGGAAAAGGTGGAAAATGCTAACTGGCCTCTAACTACATATGGAAAAATGTGAGAAAAGAGAAAGAAACTAGTAGAGGAACTATTTACTTTTGTAGCAGAATTTAGAGAACTATAGAGGGTCAAGGAGTTCACCATCTAGAGTAAGTTTCACAAAGAAATGACCTCCGGGTAGTGATCAATCCAGGGAACTATTAATAAAACATCACCTTAGTTTAAATATGGAGTCAAGAATGCAGCTTTACCCCTTTCTTAAGACTGCAGATTGATTTAATGGCATTCCTCACAGACGCTCACCACCAGACAGTGACAACAGCAACACAAAGTTTGTGAACTTGCCTCTGACACTCCCCTCCCCCAACTAGAGAGTTTTTATGGATTTTTAAGCGTGTTGTACCACAGCACCCCGACTCTCAGCCCAAAATAGAGAGTGACCTGTTTCAAAGACATTTGTGGCTGTGCTTTGGTGTAATGGAGTAAACAACACTATTTAGTGTTCCCTGAGAAAACCACAATGTTTCAGGATAATTATATTGGTGGAGGCACTGACAAATCATATTGAATGGAAGAGAGTCAGTTCAAAATAAAAATGTCATAGGGTCCCAAACTGTCAGAAAGTGGGCTGAGAAAGTGAAGCAGCGAATAACATAAGCCATTTCCTATGGAAAAGGAAGGGTGATTCAGAGTGTAGAGCCAACAGGCTGGAGAGTGGAGTTTAAAACCACAGGTAGCAATTCCCAGGGAGCATGACTGGACCCTAATTAAGGAACTGCCATTGTCCCAGCTGGATTTCAGGATGATCATGGACTGGTGACTGCTATCCCTTTTGATTGGGAATGTCCACTGGAGTTTTCCTGATACCACACATATGCTAAGATCATCTTGCTATGAGAATATCTTAGGTACAGGAGAGGCTGAGCAGAAAGGAAGCTATCTGGCGAGCCTGCAGCCATGCCAGGCATCCCAGCCAGTGCCAGCAAGACCAAGGTGGAGAACCAATGAATCCTGCTGACAGAGAGAGCCGAGGCCCCAGGCCAGCCATCCCAGCCATCTCCTGAGTTAAGAACCAGACATCGTGCAGAAGCGAGAAGCCATTTTTGCTGTGTCCATCCTGATTTCATGACCCACCAAACCATCAACAAAACAAAAAGGGTTTTGCTTTTTTTCATGAACTTTCGGGATTGAATACACATATAACTGAAATAATATGCACTATGTAATTGAAACAAATATGTACTAACTTAATAACCTGTACAAATAAAACACAGATTGTGAATGTCCTTTTCTCTCATTGGATAATTTAATAATTTAAATTTGAAAACTTACAGGAGCTAACATCTTATATTAGTCAACAGGTGTTAATCCATCTGTAATTCAAATACCACCTCCCCATAAGCATTTCTATGGGGCCTCAAGCTGGAAGCTGCCTTCTCTTCCTCTTTTTTTCTATAACTATTTGAATTATCGGTATCATTCATCTGGAAACTTCCTTGTGATATGGAGATAAGAGATTCCATATTCTAGCACACAGGTTAAGGTACTAAGCAATGTATTCCAGAATACTCACAGATATGTAAGGTATTATTCCTGCTCTCAAAGGGCCAAGTCTTACAAGTACTTAGATGACTTGTATAACTAAATATATGACCATTATGTGAGACTGACGGAACTATGTTTCATAAGGAAATTCAGTCTTACAAGGGTTTAGAGGAGAGAACCTATCAGCTAGAGGAGAAAGGGATGTGTGTATGTAGAAGAAAACAGCTGAGATGAAAACTGGATCATAGAGGCTTTTGGCCCAAAGAAGAATTCTCAAGTCCTCAGGAGCAGGAATACTGTGATCTTTATCTGTGAATTCCTCAAGCACCTGTCAGAGTCTTAAAAATTATGGAAATTCAATAATTGTCGAACAAATTATTGGATAGGTTTCCAATTTCTGGGTACTATATTTTTGGGAAAGAATCACTTGATTATCTTATCTTCTAGGATCATAATTTGACAATACCTTTTTTCTTTCTACCAATTTCTGTGTGATGCAGAGAAGCTTACATATAAAGCCCTTGTGACAGCTTTAGATAAAACAACACTAAAATCATTAATTATTATTAGATGATAAAAAGCACAAAATTCTCTACTATTTCTCAGCAGCAATGATTTTGTCATGGACCTAGAGAGACAAGGGCAAATGGCTTCAATGTGAAAGTCCATGCCGTTTAAGATATTTTGACAGGTTCTGTGTTTTCTTATGATGTTATAAATTGTAATGTTCATAAACATTAGCATATGAGCTGACTGAGGTAAATTAGAACAGGAGAGATAGAGAGAGAAGGAAAACCTAATTCAGAATAGAGTTGTAGAAACAAAAGATCAGAATAAGGTCCTTTATGTCACTGAGATTAATTGTTACACCCTTCTATGTTCTACATCATGGACTTCTAACACATTCTCAACTTGTATGTGTCATGTGGGCATGAGCTATTTCTCATCCTCCTACTCATACTTCCTTCCTAATAGCAATTTGTTCCAAAATATCTTGTCAGCAAGCCTTTGCTGCTGCTTGAAGATGAACTTGATTCTGAAACCCTTTGCTCTTTGTGAAGGAAAGAAAAATAATCTTGTTTTATTTCCAGTTTTAGAATATAAACCAGTCTCAGATAATTTCAGCATTTTATGAGTATTTAATACATGTAAAATAAAATACCTATTATTGGTAAGATTTGAACTGTAAAGTGGGTTATGCATCAATACAAACCATTCCTAAAATTCTTGATTTTCTTGATGTTTTTAGGTCCCTTTCTCTTACAATATGTTTTTTATTGTTTCTAGTCAGGCGAAACTCTAAGAATTGCAATGTCTTCAACACACTAGAGAAAAATATGAATTAATCTAGTTAATATAACCACATATATTTAAATCATAGGTTAATTTTTAAAAAATCACCAACCCAAGACCTAAGTCCCTGGAAAATTATAAACGGCTTATGATAAAACTTCAATCCAGAAACTGAACATTGCTTATCCCAGCTACTGCTTCGACTGCAAAGAAATACACAATCCCACCCTCAAACTTCTAGAGTTGAGACAATGCCCCTACCAAGTGCGCTCTCACTGACTGGACTTCATTGACTCCAGTGTCTAGGTCAGAAACATGACCAAGGAGTAAAGGGTGGAACCAGTAAGCCACCATCGTGCTGACTGTTGCCCAGATGCTACAGTTGCACTACTGGAGCTGGAAATTCCAACGCAAGGACATCAGCTAGCTGGGAACAGGACACACGTTTGGAGTGCTAAAAAACTACCTCTGGCCCAGGAAGAAAAGGTAGTCAAGGGACAGGAAAGATATTCATTCATTCATTCATTCATTCATTCATATACACACACATTCATACTTTTCAAATATATTATTTACTTTTATGTTGGTGAGTCAAAAATAAGTCAATGGAAATGTCACAACTGAAGATGAAGAGCAAGGTTCTGAAACTGATGCGAAGAGAATGGTGGTAAGTGTACAAGCTGTAATATTAGAAAGGGTGAGAGTATCCTTTATCTGAAGCAAGAGAGGAGATCTAAATGAGTTTAAAAACAATTCTGACATGCAGAGAATGAAGTTGATGGATGCTGCAGAAGCCAGCTCTGATATCAATAGAGAAGTGATTCTGATTTTGTGTAGAACAAAGGGTAGGTAGGGCATAGTTTTGGAGCATGAGGATATCAAGAAACATTGGAGAAAAACATTGAATGGAAACATGACAAGGCGGATTCACACAAAGAAAATCAGAAGTTTTGTGAGCTACAGGCTCCACTAAGGTGGCTCAGGATATACAGACACATAGTAGATGTAGTAGGTCATTTTGACTCAACTTTCTCCAGCAATGCTCAGAAGCTGAAATGCCAAGTTGAAGAAAGTGGTCAATGGAATTTCATTCAAACCAAAATGGCTGGCAAGGTAAAAGATAACGGGTAAGTATTTAAGCAAAAAGGATTGAGACGACCATTTTAAGATTTTAGATGTTTCATGATTAGAAAAAAAGATGAACAATAAACTTTCATAGTTTATGTATTACCAAGTAATGAGTTCAACATTTTTTTCAGATGTTTTTCCAATGAGCTTCAGCTATTTCTTGATGTTCACTCCGTATTAGACCTCCAACAAACCCAGAAGCCTCAAACTAACCCTGACCCTCACCTCACGTTTAACCTCAACCTTATCACTGAGATTCAGTTCTTAGGCCTCTATCCCATTCCTGACATATAACTGATCCCACTCCTAAATGACTGCTACCTAAATCTGGGTCTCACTCCAAGGAGAAGGTGAATGTTAAGGACAGAGTGAACTGCAGGGTTAATGGTTATAGAAATGTCAACAACAACATGACAGAGATGAAGTAAGGCATTAGGCCACGTAACAGACACAATGTGAGTTACTGCTGCACACACTAATCTTCATAAAAACAATCCTACTCCTACTCTAATTTCAATTTACTTATAAACTAGAATACATATAGACATTAAAATATTTATATATTCAAATGGTCAAATAATATATATCTGTGAGAATCTAGCAAGTTATTTATAGCATTACATGTGACTGGGTATTGGATCTTGAGTACATAAGGTGGCAAGTGAAACCGTAAGGCAAATGATGACACAAGAGGCTCTCAGAAATGGTTGGGACAATAGATTCGAATTGTCAATGAGAAGAAAAGCATGCACAGGTTTCTACTCTTTCCTGAGGAGTTGTTTAGTGAGGGTCATGAGAAAATGATAAAAATCAAAGGCAGAGCCAAGTTCCTGTATAGGCAGAAAAATGGAGAAGTGTTTGATAGGGTAGAAAACTGAATTCACAAGATCAGTGGAAAAGATGAGAGTAAAGGGGCCATCCAGGATGAAGTGTGTCTAAGGAATTAGGTGTGAGTTCAGTAAGAATCTGCGTATCCCAGGGTAGAACAGAAGGTGATCGCTGGAGTAAGGGATTAACAGACATTGGAGTTGGGGAAGAGACTAGAAGGCCATAGTAAAACAGGAAACAGGATACGTAGTCTTTGCTGTCGGCAGAAATTGTAGTTTTTTGAAACCACAAAGGCCTGACTGGGGGCTGGGATGTTGGTGTGATCTTGTAAACTTGCTTCCTCTACTTGGTTCTGTTGCTGATAACAGCTTCATGTTGGAAGGGCAGTTGCTGGAGGACGGGTCAGCATATTTGCCTTCTACATGCTGGGCTTTGATAGGGAAACAGAGGATGTTAGGTTCAAGAGATCCTAGGCCACCTTGCTCCAGGAATTATGTTGAAATGACTAAGCTATGTCAAGTTAAATAAATTGGCAGCTTATTGGTGAAGTGAAGATTTGCAGACGATAGCATGACCAAATTGGAGAAATCAGGGCCTGAAATAGTCAGGACAATATTGCACAATTGCTGACTCAGAAGGGCCTCAACTATTTCCTTCCACTAAGAAAAAGCAGCATCTAGTTTTCATCCTTAAACCAAACATGCATTATACGAATGCCTTTCATACTGACCATTCTACTCTTGTTTTAAACCAGCACTTTATGATATAATTTAAAGAGTATAAGTTAGGAGAGACAGCAAGATGATTCGTGCCCTTAAATTACTGAATTACCTAATCTTCCCATGTTGCAATGACATCAGAAATGGGATGATGCCTATTAAGTCTCTGAGGCTCAATATGATGGTATTTGCATGTTGGAAAAAGACTTTGACACTACCAGGGTGGATTGGTAGAGGCTATGGGAAGAACAGATTGGAAATAAATCAAGAAACTGTGTTAAAATCTAGTGAGAGCTGATGGTCTATAAAGAGAGAGAATATGTTAAGGAAGATTAAAGTTTGATGACTAATCAGATGTGAAGCAAAGGATGAAGTAGGGAGAGGAAAGTAACCAGGATGAGGGCAGGCTCTGGTGTGGGGGTAGGTGTGCTTTCTGAGACAGGGGACCTGGGAAGGTGAGCATGAGTGAGGGGAAAGATGCCAGATTCACTTCCAGGCATGCTGACTTTGATGGTATATATGTATATAAATCCAGGCTGTGAACCCCTGAGAGACAAGACAAAGAGAACCAGACAACATACTTCAATTTTAGCATCTTTGAAATTTTAAGCTGTATTTGAACAAGGAGCAGTAGACTTGGGACTATCTTTACATAAAACCTCATTTGAAAAAGAAAGTATTGTATGCCAATGATTAGCATTTAATGGATTAATTTCCTCACAGGGGTTTGTGCATTTGATTGCTTACTTACCAGAGAAAGATTAGTAACGTATCTACTGGTATGTGTGTGCGCATATGTACACATGCAAGTGAGAGTGTGCAACAGACACTGTGTATATATGTGTGTGTACATAAAACTCTTGTTAATAAATATTATCAGGAAATACTAAAAGTTGCTTCTGAAGGGCTGAGAGGACCACTGGTTTTGGAGGACGAGGAAGGAAATGTTTGTTTTGTGGGTATGATTGCTTTGCTTATAGTTCTGCTTCTAGCTAGGGTGTAAAGTTAAACGTAAAGCCACCCAAAGAATTCCTATTCAATAATATAAAGGTTGGAAAGCATGCTTCTCCAGGGAAAGACTTTTTCAACAGCAAATAACTATTAAACAATCCAATTGTAAATTCTGGTTCGTGTGTGTGTATGCACATATGATTTTTAAGTGGGGGAAGAAAAAATAGTTTTCAAGAGTATGATGATTATAGTGAAACTCTTAAAGAATTATAACCAAAAACTGAAGTCAAGGAATTGTGGTAAAATAATCAACATAAAACATGGTTGTATTTCTTCTGTAATGAGTTTCAAAAATTTGATGAATTTTGCATAAGCTTAATGTGTCAACTCTTGATAAATTGGATGAGTTAGTATTGGAAATCATATTGGAAAAAAATTATCATTTCTTTAAATTTGTATCTACAATTCTTGTATATTTTTTGACATTTACATTGAACTCACATTTATACAAGCACAGTTCTAGCATCCTTTTCCTAAGCCCAGATCTTTCATTGAATTTTATGGTTGAAGTTGCCTAAAATTCAGAATTCTTCTATAAATAAACAGACTTTCCTAAGGTCCTCTCAGCCCTTCAGAAGCAACTTTTAGTATTTCCTCATAATATTTATTCACTGAGTATTTAAGTAATGTAAGAATTTTAGGGGGCCAATAAAGACACCCTTATTTGTCCCTTCCTTCTGAAGGTGTAAACAATTGAGAACTGACAAGTGGAGTTGAGAATGTTTAATTTATTACTGATTATCAGAGAGAATGATTTTGGATCTGTGACCAAATGAGTTAAGTTAATCAGATTTGAATGGTAAGAGCAGATGCCATAAGGGGCCTTACAATTAGCACACATAATGTGGGGGGAGGCACGGGGAAGGCAGTGTAGCACAGAGAAGGCAAGTCGTGACTGTAATGGGGTATGTGGTGGGGACTTGATAATGGGGGGAGTCTAGAAACCACAGTGTTGCTCATGTAAGTGTTTATTAATGATACCAAAATAAATAAATTAATTAATTAATAAAAAGAACAGATGCCCCAAGTATAGTGTGGAGAGCAGAAACAAATGCATGCCATCAGGCAGACAGTTTGACTCTGATAAAAAGCCACCAGTGCCTGAGTCAAGTACACTCAGCTTTTCTCCAAACTTGTCCCTCAGGTTAAGTCACTCCTCTTTCAATGGAGAGGGGGAAAAGAGAGCAAGGAGAAAAACTGAAAGTATACTTATTATACTTTCTCTTTCTGGGGAAGTGGAGCAAAACTTTGCATTCCTCCATGAAAACATGAGTGCAAAATTCATCCCTATTTTACAGATAATCAATTGTATAGTTAAAAATATGTTCAATTTCAGTTTTCTTTCCTTTTTATTGCTCTAGTTGGTCTAAGAAAATTAGTGATTCTCATCTAAGAGAACCAGAAGTATCTTTGTATGTCTATTTGTAGTTCTTATTTACACCTTATAATCCTAATAAGTATTTTAATGGATATATTTAGTTTATCAAATTTCCTTTTTCATATATCTTTAATATTTAATGCACTTATAGAATGTTCAGCTTTTAACCCATCTGCCCTTGCTCACTTCTATTTATTCTGTTTTAGATTGTCACAATCTTAAGTGCATTCTTTAAATTGGGATATAATTGACATACAATATTGTATTTTAGGTGTACAACAGAATGATTTGATATATGAATATATTATGAAATGATTACCACTATAAGTTTAGTTAACATCCATCTCCACATATATTACTTTTCGTGGGATGAGAACTTTTAAGATTTACTCTTAGCAATTTTTAAATGCACAATACAATGTATTGTACTATATATACATGCTATATATATATAACTATAGTCACCATATATTATATCCCCAGAATTTATCTTTTGACTAGAAGTTTGTACCTTTTGACCATCTTCACCCATTTTACCCATTTCATATCCCCTGCCTCTGGCAACCATCGATGTGTTCCCTATGTCTCAGTTTGATTCTCTTTGTTAGATTCCACATACAAGAGAGATCACACAGTATTTGTCTTTGTCTGTCTGCTATTTCAATCAGCATAATGCCCTTGAGGTCCATCCATGTAATCATAAATGATAGGATTCCCTTCTTCATGGCTGAAAAATATTCCATTGTATATATATATATATATATATATATATATATATACCACATTTTCTTTATCCATTTCAACTACTGATAGATACTTAGGTTATTACCACGTCTTGGCTATTGTAAATAACGCTTCAATGAACATGGGGGTACATGTCTTTTCAATATGATTTCATTTTCTTCAGATAAATACCCAGAAGTGGAATTGCTGGAACATGTGATAGTTCTATTGTTAAATTTTTGAAGAACATCCATACAAACTTCCATAATGGCTACACCAACTTACATCCCACCAACAGTGAACAAGAGTCCACTTTTCTCCACATCCTTGTCAACATGTGTTATTTTGGTAATAGCTGTTCTAACAGGTGTGAGGTGATATCTCATTGTGCTTTTGATTACATTTTCCTGATTGGATCAGTGATGTTGAAGAGCTTTTCATGTTCTTGTTGGCCATTTGTACAACTTTGGAAAAATGTTTATTTATACCCTATGTACATTTTTTAATCAGAGTTTTCTTCTATTGTATCGAATGTGTTCTTCATATATTTTGGATGTTAATCCTTTATCAGATACATTGATTGACAAACATTTTCTCCCATTCAGTAGGTTGCCTTTCACTTTGCTGTACAGAAGCTTTTTAGTTTGATGTAGTCCCACTTGTTTATTTATTTACTTATTTTAAATATTTTTTGCCTTTGGTTTTGGTGTCAAATAAAAAATACTTCACCAAGACCAATGTTATGGAGTTTACACCCTATGTTTTCTTCTCGGAGTTTTATGGTTTCAGGTCTGTGTTCAAGTCTTTAATCCATTTTGAGTTGGTTTTGTATATGGTGTAAGACAGAGGTCCAATTTCATACTTCTGCATGTGGCTGTTCAGTTTTCCCAATACCATTCATTGGAGAAACTATCTTTTCCCCACTGAATATTTTTATCTCCTTTATCAAATGCATTTTTTTAAGGTTTTTATCACAGAGATTTGACACTCTGATTAATGGTCATCAGAATGATATTTTTTTCATGTTTGCATGAAACTTCAAAGGAGATGACTTAAAAACTCTTATAAACAATCTATATACTTAAAGATACCTAACAATCAATGTAAACAGATTTACCTGTTTCTAAAAATGTATTCTAATTAGTAAGTTAAAGGTAGAAATTATACTATATAAAATGTCTAACTGTTCATTCCTCTTAATGTTATTGACTAAACATTAGTATTATGTGGAACTTGAAACTCTACCCCAAAGAAAAGAAAAGTACCACAAAAATCTTAGTTTTGTGACTGAATCACACAATTAATGTATACATTTATTATTCTAAAAAAGCAATATTGTTATGGATCAGTACATCAGCTTTATTAATATTATTACTTAAAGGAAAAACTTTCATTTAAGTAGAAATATTAATTTAGCTTTTATATAGCTTAAATATTGTTTTCACTTTTTTATCACTATAATTAATACAGAAACATAAAATAATTGAGTGGTGATCACTTGCCTTCAGATTTTATGAAAGTAGAGATGGAAGTAGAGATTGTTCACCAGTGTATCTACATGCTGAGCACACAGTAAGAAAACAATAAAGTTTTGTTGAATACATGAACATATTAAGAAATTAGAGACAACTGAGAATATAAAAAAATGTCAGCCTCAATATTCTTGGAAGGACTTGTTAATTTGTAACGGGATTGAAAATTACTGACCTTTTCAAAAATAAGGAAAATATACAGATAGGTCTCTTTCATAATTGTATTATGTCTAAAGATTCCAGGTTCTTATGATGTATTTGAAAGCATGTTTCCCTAAATAGAGTAAATTTGACTTTAACATTTGAAATGGTATCTTAGAAAGTTCTCTCTTATTCCTTAAGGGTCTTCTAAATAGATTAAGGAGTATAGTACTAGCCCTGATTAAGTATGGAATAAATAAACTGTTGACCTACTCTTACGGGAAAAAGAAAATTTTCATATGTGTTTTAATTTGTCTAGATTGGCAATGAACAATAGAAAAAGAACAAGAAACTCAATATTGACTTCTCCAGGCTCTGAGTTTAGGAACACATAAAACGATCATTTAATAAGGATTTCCTATGTTTTAAGGGAGAAAAGACATTGACAGTACAACCATCATGACCCCGGAGTAATTTGCAATTTAAAGCAATTCAGAAAATGGGACAAATTATATAGCAAAATAGTGAGAAATGAGATTCAAATCTCAGTTTGCTTTTAAGCCATGCAATTTTATGAAGTGACTCAATCTCTCTGTATTTTAGTCACATTATTTATAAAATGAGTATGAGTATAGTGCTAATTCATAAGGGTTTTTGTGAGGATTAAGTAAAGTCATTTAAATAAGGGACTAGTACTATGCCTGGCATATGGTAGGTTTCCATTAAGTATCAGCACCACTTTTTATTCTTCCAGAAATGTGGAGAAATTTTTAAAGAAACCAGCTTAAATTCTCCTGCTAGGAGAGCACTCAGAGGAACACAAAGCTAAACAATCTTGTGAAAGTTTCATAACCTTCAGCATCTTTTAGCAAGATGCTAAACACATTTTTAAAAGTTTCTTATTTATATAGAAATATTGCATCCCCACCAACAGTGTAGGAGTATTTCCCTTTCTGTGCATCCTCACCAGCATTTGTTGTTCCTTGTCTTTTCGATGTTGGCCATTGAAATCAATGATACCTTAATAAAAAAAAATCTTAACAAAAATAAATAGAAATATTAATACAGCCAGTGTACTTAACCACAACAAAACTGCCTTTTTAGGATCTACTGAGTTGTGTTTGAAAAAGTAAGAGACACAGAATTTCCCATGGACTTAATTTCTCTATCCAAGCCTCACACTAAGGGTTTGACTGGTGTGACGTGGATAAAAAAAAAATGCCATCACGGAAGATCTCTGCCAAGAGACTCTTCTGAGCCCTGGAGCAATGTCTTTGTTCTAACAAGCTCCCCTGGCGATTATTTTGAACACCAAGGTGTGAGATACATTGGTCTCCAGAATAATTTTCCTGAGTCCTTGAGTAGCCTATTCTTATTTTTTGAAGAACAGAAAGACTTAGTGGGCTAAGCTTCACCGTTGAAAAGGCAGCATATTCTTTTCACTTCTTCTCTATAGGCACAATATTCATATGGTATAGTTACAAAAACAGAGGACTTGGGAGGTTTGTTTCAGTGCTTGAACCATTGAAAGCCCCAACCTACCTTTTATCTTATCTTCCCAGAATGGTCTCTTGTATAGCTGAGGGGGAAAGTTTAGGGAGAGCTGAGCTGCCCCCAAAGCACATTCAGACCATAAGCTAGAGACTCAGACTAGGTTGGGTTAAATAAAAATAGACTAGAGTTAAAGACAAGAGTTGTTGACACTGAGATGAGCTGAGTATTCTTGTCTTGTCTTCATTTCCAGCATGAAGGTACCTTTCCTGTGGAAGTGATGGGTAGGCTTCATGACTTGCAGGCTTCTATTTCTTAACTGTTGGCTTAGCTGTTACTATTTTACCAATTCCCAGATCCATTATCAAGTCATTAATAATGACAGAAAGCAGCTGTGGTAAAGCTGAAGCTCCAGCCCAACTTCACCAGCCTTTGAGGTCAACTATAAGCAGTTCAAAGGGATTCTGCTCCCTTTAAGGGTTGATGTTTCCCCCACCTGTTATACTTTTCGGGCAGTTCCCAGCTTTGTTTGTTAACACAACCCTTCTACATATATTTATCTGGTTGTTCTTTCTTCTGTTTTTCCAACAAATATTGTCATTATCTTTTCTCTCTATTATTCATCTAACTTAACCTCTGTGATTAAAATTTCTTCCTAAGATCACAATCACACACTCCTAATTTTTATGATTCTCATCTAATGGTTCAACCAATGAGCTGTTCCTGCTTTGTAAAGAATGGCCCTGGAGGCTACCTCTTGATTATTATCAGCTCCTTCTCCAGCTGTTCTGGTATATTTCAGCTTATAGAAAGTTCTCCATTGTCAGCATTTTAAAATTTCCAAGTTTTGTCCCTTATGAAAGAAGACATAGAGACAGCCAGGACCAATGTGAACACACAAGAACAAACAAGTAAGTACTTTTGATGTTGCATCAAATATGTATCCAAGGCCCTGATCTGGTGTTCATGAGTTTGGTATCAATTATGACATTTTGATGTTATAAATCAAAGATGTGGCTAAGATCACAGTTACTATGGAGACCTCAGAAATAATGGCTGACCTTCAGTGAGTTCTTTGTAACATCAATGAAAGACACATGAAAAAGAAAGGCATTTAAGAGGCCCAATATTTCATTCAGAGAATTTCTTTTTACTAAGAATTTGTAAGGTCTAGGTTTATATTCTTTTATATTCTTTCATGCCTGATACAAATAGTTCCTTGTTATTAATATTAAATACAATTTAATATTAAAGAATTCCTAATATCATCACTTTTTTTTGGTCCATGTATTTCCCCAAGTTTGAACCAGTTTGTATAAGCAATCAATAAAGTAAGTTTGAACCAACTTGCATAAGCCATCAATCAATGATGCCACAGTACAGAAAAGGTGAGCTAACTCTGCTCATCCAACCAGCCATACTTGGATTTTAAAGCATTTTAGGCTGGGAAGAAATGGTACTCATTGTAAGTCGGGTTTCAACCAGAAGTGCACTGTCACTGGCTATTAGTTTTTATAAACTATTAATATATCTTAGAAGAAAGACATGTAAGTCACGGACAGAAACCCAAAATGATACAATGGAAAGATCAGCAAATAAGTGGTGTAATGTGCTACCAAAGTTCTACCACTCTTCCTTGGCCCATTCAGAAACTGATGTTTCTAACTCAGTCACCTTACCTGAATGAGGGCTCCCTACTTTAACATGTAGACATTCTTTTGGGAGAGAGATGGCTCCTTCTAACTGCTAAACGTTCAGGAAAAAATCTTCCTACAAAAATATACCTGCCATATTTCCCTTTCCTTCCCACTATCCACATACATCTTGTTAAATGTATACAACACACACACACACACACACACACACACACACACACACACACACACACAATTTGTTTTCTATTGATGCATAGCAAATTACCACAAACTTAGCACCTTAAACATAGGCGTATATCTATCATCTCACAGTTTCTGTGGGACAGGAGCTAAGGCTCTGCTTAGTTCCTCACTGGTTCTCATATGGCTTCAACCTAGATTATCAGCAGGGCTGGAGTCTCATCTGGAAGGTCAAGTAGGCAGGAATCCAATTCCAAGCTCATTAAGGTTTGGACAGACTTCATTTCCCTGTGGTTAAGGAAATGACTAAGGCCTGCAGGTCTCACACACTGTCTGCACTGCCTTGCCATGGAGGCCTCTGCATAGGTGGTCCACAACATGATTGTTTGCTTCTTTAAGGCAAGCAGAAGAATGAGAGCGGTACATTTCAGAATTCTCTATGTTCTGGTCTTAAGAAACTTATTGAGAGATTATCATTTGCTATTGAGCCACATCAAGGAGAGGAAGCTTTGAGGTTTTCTTGCAGCCAGTCTGATGCCAGGAATTGTAAGGACACATGTACTGTGGTCATCTTTCTGCATCATTTGCCTGTATTTTCTGGAACTCAAAATAAGGACTTGCATAACTTACTGCACATAAATTTTAGTGCAAGGGATTACATTATCTCCTTCACTTTGTGAGATGAGAGTTCCCTTGGATTTCCTATTTGTGACATTTGTAAAACCATATATCAGCTCCCTTCACTTCTCTTCAACTACTAAACTACAAACCTTCACCCCCACCAGCAGGTAATTTTACCTACTTCAATGGCCTCAGACAGTCTATATGCCAGAGATTCCTAGAACTATCTATCTAAATCCCAGAGTTACCTCTTCATATTCAGTCCTAGTATCACAATCAACTCTCCAACATTTCACTAAGATGTACTGCAGGCATCAGAATGTGAACAGTTCAGAGCTCCAGTCATCACCCTTCTGATTCCTCATTGTCACACCCACCCTCATCTGTTCCCCTTCTTCCTCTCATTAAACAGCTACTCCATCTTCTTAGCAGCTCACTTCACTAGTGTGGGGTTCCTTTCCTTTCTCTGCTTCATCACCATTTACATATTAACAAATACTGGCAATTCAACTTCATCATCATTTAAAATTTTAATTTTATAAACATTGTATACCAGGAGCACAGATAATGTTATATAAAGCATAATCATAACCTAACACACATTACTCAAATTAAGAAATAAAAGTCACTATTACTTCCTATTGAATTTCACTTTGCATCCTAATTCCTCCTCACTCCACCAGGGTTCATTACTACTATAAATTTTTTATCAATTATTGTCCTGTTCTTATATGATCCCCCAACAATATAGTAATTTGCTTTGTCTGGTTTTGAACTCTAAAAATGGTATTCTAATATGTGCTTTTGCCAACAACCTGCTTTTTTTTTCATTCAATGCTATGCCTTGAAATTTATCCATATTGCTACACGTAGGGGTATCATGAAATTTATATAGCATAACATCTTATAAAAAAAAACAATTTACTTACACATTTACCTAACAATGGCCATTTCTGTCTTAATTTCCTTTTGTTATTATACTACATCTATGAAATTATTGTACATTTCCCCAGTTTGTATAACATGAACAAGATTCTTAATTTATGGATTAAAGCACATGAATATTTCCAATTTTACTGCCAACTTATTTTCCAGTGTATAGATAAGAATTTCAGCTCCCTCTTGCAGTGTTTAACTAAGAGTTCCTGTTGCTCTGTATCCTGACCAACATTTGTTTTTGTTTGACATTTATTTTTGTTAATACGGTGATATAAAATAGTATTTCACTGTGGCTTAATTTTAATTTTTCTTAAATTTAATGTAGGTAGATATGTTTTTATTAATTTTGGGCCATTTGTTTTCTCTTCTGTGAAATACATGTGTTTGCATTTTGTCCATTTTTTCGGTTAGGCTGTTTGCCATTTCTTAGTGAATTTTATAATGAAGTTCTTTATATATGTGGGTTGACATTATTTTTCAGTTATGGTTGTGCAAATTTTATTCTCCCAATTTGTGGCTTTTTAAGTTTATTTGTAATCAACAGAAAGTCTTTCTTTTGAGCAACAGAAGTTCTCAATTTTAATGTAAATTAAGTCATCTTAACTCTTTTATATTAAAGATTTTGTGTCTGATTTAAGAAATCTTTTCACTCTCCAGAAGTCATAAAAATATGCTACAATTTCTCATAAAAATTCAAAATATTTCTTCAACATTTAATATTTTAACCCATCTGAGATTGATTTTTGTGCATGGTCTGGCATAAGGAACAATTTTTTTTTACAATTGGAAACAAATTGTTCAGTACCATTGATTGAACAGTATGTCAGTTTCCCTGTTTTAGATCATGTTTCTATACATTGGTGGGTCTATGTCTTGACTCTCTTTTATTTGTTTATTTTCTATTCTAGAGTCAAAATCACACTTAAATGCTATACTTCGATGTAAGTCTGGATATCCAGAAGAACAAGTCCACTTTGCATTGCTTCAAGAATGTTCCATGTTTTTCTCTTTCCCGAAAATATTTTTTTATTGCCATAACTTATAAACAATCCTGTTGAAGTTTTGATTAAATTTTTGTTTAAAGTATAAGAGTATTTGCAGAGCATCAACAATTTCACAATATTGAATTTCCATATTCTTGAACATGGTATACTTTATACATAACCACTTGCTAAATCCTCTTATTAATTCTAATAATTGGTCTTTGAGTTTTATCATATAGATAATCATGATATCTGTTGTTTATGAGAATTTTATTTCTTCCATCCTAATCATTAAGACTTTTCTTTGTTTTTCTTGTTTTACAGAAAGCTCCAGAACATCTAGTAAAAGGTAAGTGGAAGCAGTGATAATTTACCAGTATTTTGTCAATTTCCCCCCACAATTCAACTTTCAGCTTTGTTAACACAGTAGCTTTATTTTCCATTTCATTAATTTCAGATCCTGACTTTATTATAGTCTTACTTCTACTTCCTTTACGTACTTTTCAGTTTTTTATGCTTTTTGCTAACTTCTTAAGTTGGATAAATAATTTTCAAACTTCTTGTATTCTAAGATAGATGTTAAACACTAGATTTGTTTGTGAGAAACTTTTTTGGTTCCATACCACAAGATTTATAATATTCCTTATTATTGCTCAGGTATAAATATTTTCTAATTTCCATTATGAAATCTGCTTGGACCCATGACTTGTTCATGTAATGTATGATTTTAAAGTTTTTAGTATATTTTTAGCTTTCTTGATTTCTAAATGTATCTAAATTTTAACAATTTAGAGGTTAAGTAATTTAGTATTGAGCAATTTTATTCAGTGTGCATTGGTATTTTTGAATTTTTCAAGACTTTATGAAACATGTTCAATGTATCCTTGAAAAGAATATCACAAAAGTTGGGTGCACAGTTCTTTACATATGCTTTAGACATATATTTTATTTTAAACAAAATCTAGTTTAATCATGTTGTTAAAATATTTTATACCCTTTACTGATTATTTCATCTTGATCTAATTGTGTAGAACTGTGTTGAAATATCTTGATTTCAAATTTTCACTTTCTATATTTTGAAGGTATACTGTTAGGTGTTTAGTTTAAAATTATTGCATTTTCCTAATAAATTGAAACATTTGTCATTATATTGTTATCTTCTTTATTTCCATCAGCTTGATTTAAAAACTACTTATCTGGTATTAATATTGCACAGCATTGTTTTCTATATCTTTCTTTTCTAGAAGTAACACTTCATGAATCCAGTATCCATGTGGAGGTTGGTGAGGGGTAGGATATAGGGCTGTGTTTTGTCTCTTGTCTCCCATATGTGCCAGTCATAAAAATTTAATCTCTAGGCTAACCAAGATCAGTAGACACACCTAAGGCAGCAGTTACCTTCGGTGCTTACTAACTTCTCTGGATTCACGCCCATGCTTCATTTCTGACCCTAGAGCAGTTGCATTTCCCTTTCCTACTTGAAAAATAACTTATTTATTAAAGAAAAATATATATACATATATAGATGTTGGTGATGTGTGTGTGTATATATATATATATATATATATATATATACACACACACACACCTATAGTCACACACACACACACACACACACACACACACACACACACACACACACACTATATTTAGGTATGAAGAAGAAGAGTTTTAGTCCTCTTGACTGACATACTGTCAGAAATGGACATTCTGCATTTAAAAGACATTTACACATAGCCAGTCTACATCATCTCCACTGCCACTAATGTTGTTCAGGTTTTCATTTGTTTAACTGTCTCCTTTTCCCTCCCAACCATTTCTACTAAAGCCTGAGTTTGCTTTCTGAAACACAGATCTATTGGTATTACTCCACATTGTTTTAGCATAAGGACTGGATTATTTAATACAGTCCAAATGCCCTTGATGATTTAACCTACTCATCTCTCCATATTTTTGTCTCACATGAACCCCCCACCCAACTCCAAAATGTTTGGGTCATCTATGAAATTTGCTACCTACCTTTGTGGAGGAATTTTTTTTATGTGTGCTTTATAAACATTATTTTAGCTTATCCTTACAAAAGTCTTATTGAAGTATTATTATCCCAAGTTTACAGGGAGAAGAAGAACGGGTAAATGATTAAACCAAAGTCACACAGCTATTAATTGGAGGATTTGAGATTTCATCCTATGTGTAGCTAATTTCAAAGAAAATTATATTAATTTCTGATTCTCCTATAGTTCCATTCTCATGTCTGGGCTTTTGTTCTTCTCCCTAAAACACATCTGTCCTTCCTTTTCCGTGATACTTTTTTCATTCTTCAGGTCTTACTTGATCAAGTGCCCCTTTTAATGTGCTGTCTAATTCTGTCATGATTTCTCAGTTTCTTTACTGTTCCGCATTTCCCTTTAGACTAAGTTGTGTGACAGCAGACACCAAATCTGCTCTGTTCAGTTGCACCCTTAGTACCATGACACACACTTTCTAAAATATCTCTCATATACTGATCCCCCCCAAATTTTATATGATTTAAGTAATGAGATTTTGTGTTGTAGTAAATAAAAGCACTGGGACTTTTTTTTTTTTTCAAGAGAACCAGTCAGTAGCTTCCAGGTCAAAGACATTATTACTTTGATTTACTGTTTTCAGTGTAAAACTGTTTCCCAGGCTCAAGATTTTGTAAATATAAAAGTGGAAGTTATATACTAGGAACAAGTTCTACAGTAAACCCATACAATGGTTGTTTAATTTCATGTTGGGGAAGATTTCCAGCCTTTGTAATATTATGAGAGGAATGAATTCCATAAAATAAAAATCTAAGCCTTATATTCTACTTTTGAATCTCCACAGAAACTATCTATTTCTGTCTGCATTATTGTTTGATTAACAATTCTTGTAAATGTGGTTAATGCATTCTTGTCACTTTTATGAGGACAAATATGTATTTTCATCAAAGAAAAAGTACAGATATTTGTTAATCTCTTTTAGGCACTAATACTTCATTTGCATTTTATTTTGAAATTTTTGACACAGTACTTCTCTCCATGTGAAATATGCAATATTAAATGGAATTTACCTTTAGAATTTAAGAAACTTTTTTCTTAAATAAAACTAGTTAAACTGCTACAACGAAGTTTCATTTTTTTTGTTTTCAGTTTTTTTCATTCTAGTGAAGTTGAAGATGTACATGTGTTCAGACCCAGCAATTCACTTCTAATTTATATACCCTATAAAAATGCATGCTTAGGTATATTAGGATACATCTGTGCAAATGCCATAGCATCTTTATTTGTAATAGCCAAAAACTGTAAGCAATCAAAATGTTCATCAGCAATAGAATGGAAAAGTAAATTAAGGTGTAGTCATACAATGGATTATTAACAGCAATTAAAATAAACTACAGATATATCTAGCAACATGGAAAAATCTCAAAAGCCTAAATTTTTAATGGAAGAAGTCATACCAAAGAGAAACATACCCTATATGGTTCCATTTATATAGAATTCACAACAGGCAAAGCTGAATTATATTATTTAGTGATGTATTTTCAGGGGGCAAAACAATAAAGAAAAGCAAGGAATTTATTACTTTAAACATCTGGACAGAGTGGGAGGGACGGTGTTATAATTGTGTAGGCTGTTGGCAAAGTTCTGTTTTGTAACCAGTTGGTGCTTACAAAGATGTTTGCTTTATTATAATTCATTAAATTATGCACTTATGTTTTCCATACTTTTGCTTACATTTGCACATTTCACAATTTTAAAAAGAGGACAGGAGCACAGTAAAAATTCATTTGTTTGCTACAAATCTAGAGATAACTGAAAGTTAAACTGGATTACCAATTTCTCTCAGCCTATTAGTCTATATACTCTCCACTCAGGGAGGAAATGACTATTCTGAGGAAAAAGAAGATAAAGCGCTGAGTAAGTGCTTGTCGGCAATATCGAGTCCTATAAGTAAAATAAAGTAAGTGGATTTAGAATCAAGGCATTCATTGATGACCTGAGCAAGAACAGTTTCAAGAAATTCTTGGGGTACATTTCCAGATTTCAATAGGTTGAGGATTACAGAGAAAGTGAGGGAAGGGTAAAATGATGATTCTAGGCCATTTTTTCAAAATGTTTGCCTATGGAAGCAATAGTTAGGACAGTACTTAAGGAGTGATTTGAGTATGAGGGTGTTAGTTTGTTTTTAAGATTGGAGAGACTTAGAAATATTGAAACAATATTATTTGAGAAAAAACAGTTCAAATCTGAAAAGGAAGAAAGACAGGATTTTCAAGAAACTAGTACCCTTGAAAACCCAAGGTGGGGGTGGGAAAGGGGAAGAAATGAGAATCCAGACCCCATATGAAAGGATCGACCTCAAGTATAACAAATGACCTCTCCACACTTGTGATGAAAGAAAAGCAATGGGTACTGATGTCCATTTGCTTGTACTGCTTGGATTATTGCTTCTGATTTCTTTGTGAAGATGGAATAAACTGATGGTAAAAAGGTAACTAGCATAAAGGGGAATAGAGATCATAAACATCTCTTTGAATAATGGGAAAAAAAGCTTAGAAACTATGGAAGAATCAATCCTATCTTGAGGTTTTTCCAGGAAGAAGTGATAAGGAAGGAAATTTGGCAAGGAATATGAGGCAAGAAGAGAAGTCAAAGTGGTGGACCAGGGAATCTAAATCAGTTGGAAATTAGATTCCGGCTGATAGAGAGACACAACTTTTAGAATTAAGAGATTAATGGTGTTGATCAGTTTGGAGATCGGGGATGACTGAGTGAGACCTAGAAGGCTAAGAAGTTGTTGCCAGAGAGAGGAATTAAAGATTTTCGGAGATGGACTAGTTCTAGGCGGTAACAGGTTTCAAGTTTGTACATGGCAACTGACGGCCAAAATGGAAAGTGAGCAGATCTACCATCCTGGCCTGTGCATCCCTCAGTCTGCCATACTGTTTTTACACATCTTTGTCTCCAAGTATCTGTTGATTCCTTTTACTTTCACTTATAATATCCAGTTATTTCTTTATTTGTCTATTCAAAATTCACTTCATGAGTTGAGTCCAACCTAATTCAAGCCTGTCATTATGTCGGCCCACTAGGATTACCTGCTGTCATGAACGTGTAATGTTCAATGTGCTTCCCCCACTGGCCCACTTGAGTTACTGAGGTGAGCTGCGGAAGCCGCACTTCTCATTATCCCTGTTCAAACTTGTGTACCTTTGCTCATGCCCACACCTGTCTGTGAAGCCTGTCAACTTTTCCTTCTCTGTGTAGGTCCATCAGCTTTCTGATCTAGGTGCCCTCTCTTCTGTTCTCATCACTCCTCATGATGCATCTGTTTCAGCACTTACTGCATTATGTTCACATTACTTTTTATATTTTATCCCTTACAAGCCTATATACTTCAAACAGGTTTTTAATTTTACTTATCCAGTGCCAAGTATTATACCTGGTATAGAACAGATGTTCATTATGTTTATGGATGTGAACTGAGTAAAAGCTCAATTTAGTCACTTACAGTGGCTATATGACCCAGGCATATTATATCTACTTTCCTAGCCTCTGTCTTCTCTGGGAATGGAGAAGATATCTCACAGAGTTGTTGAGGAATCAGGTGAGATACCTAATGGAGAGGAAGCCTCTAGTCTAGTATCTGGCAGATGGAAGACTGTAAAAGTTTCCAACTTAATTTTAGTCTAATTGGTACCACCTTGTATTTTTAATTGCTATTTAATTACATATGTATTGCTATTTGACATTTTTATAAGAATGTACTAATTCATCAACTAGATAATAAAGTTTCTTGAGGACAGGGATCATACATATTGGCAGTATATTTCACAGTAACTAGCATATATTATGAATATAAACGCTTATGATCAATGAATATTAAATATTACCAAGCAAAGGAACAACTTTCATAGATTCTGTTTCATGTTCTAGCTCTGAGACAAATAAGGCAGGATGATTAAAATTTTTCTTCTTTGAAGAAGGACTGAGCGACATATACATATATCTGTATTTGATAACACAGTTGAACCATAACCAACCATTAACTGACTAGAAGTTGAAAGCATGAATTGAAATTTGTATAATGTAAGTAGAATGCTTTTTTATTCAATGACTACAAGCCAAACTGGATATAGTCTAGTCTGCATTATTTGTGGTGCAGGAAAATCCTAATCTGGGCTACTCACCACACAAGCAGACAAGAACCACCACAGGAAATGAATGACATCACATATGCAGATGCTTATATAGCACCTGAATCACAAAATCCCTTTTCTCTGTGTTCACAGCCATGTTCAGCATTACATAGACACAGAATTCAGCTACACAATGTGTTGAAAATTAAAATAAACAGAAACCTTGATTTTAATGACCTACATCAAATAGTGTTATTTTTCTCATATAAATGCATATCATTTTCATTAATTATTTTAGTTGAGATAGCAAAGCCTATTTCATAGAAAGATTTATAAACATCTTTTTATACAGAAGGAAATGGAAGCAAGAAAAGAATGTCACAGAATAACTTCATGGTGAATGTATAGAAACATCCTCGTTCTTCAGTTCTAGCCATTCGGAAAGAAGGCAGGCGCTACCCTCAGCCATCAAGTCCATTCCTTTATCCTGGCAATTTAAAATGGTACTGATCAGGAAGTTTTGAATAATATGCATGTCACAACCTCAGAGTGGAGAGCTGATTTGACTTGTCTATTTGTTTGTACATATTTTGAATTTTTTAAAATGACACAATACAACTCGAAAAAGAAACATTTGATTACAGGAGTTCATATGTACTTTTTAGATGTTTTCATAAACCTTCTTCATCTATATTTTCAGCAATTTTCTTGGACGTCTAACAAGTACTGAATACAGTTTGCCTCTCCACTTACCCTTTCATAATGTTCGTGACACAATTCTGCGTAATTTGACACCTTGGAACTTTAAACAGACTCAGAATCTTTTGGACCTTCTAGCCATCATCAATTCACATAGTGTGCAGTGAATCCAGCTCAAAATAAACAACACAGATGGAATCGAAGCTTATAGTACAATGTCAGCAGTATCCACAGATTGACAGAGCTAGTTAGGCTGCCAGATGCACAGAATGTTGTTCTATCTACTTGTTCTTTATAACTGGACTTGATGGAGTACATCAGTGTCAAACTCCTTGCTGGTTTCCACACGCACACGCACAGAAACGCACCCGCGTAAACACGCACATTCCTGCGCTCTCTATCAACGGCACCATCTGCTCTCAGCTTTACATGTGGTAGCTAACTAACTACCCTACTGTGCCTGGGTCTCACTGACTGCTTTCCCTGGAAACAAATGACAACAGTTTTTATCTTGTGCCCTCCTTGGCATTATAAAATAAGGCTCTTAACATTTCCATATGCATATATTTTACATGCATTTAAAAAAAAATTCTGTTCTCCATTTTATTTACTGATTCCCTAGAGAATGGCAATATCTCTTTCTATAACTCCCCCAAATTGAGATTTTCCTATGGAACTTCACATACGGAGATTGTTTTTTCTAACTCAGATTTACATAAAAGCTCTATGTACAAAAGCCATGGGCCTGGGGGTCATCCTGGTCTCTCCACACTGTTTTGTAGGGTGCTACATACTTTTTATAAGTCAGGGATGTAAAAAAGTGTAGGGGTTCAACAGAGGCAGGACATTCATTCCTTACCAGTATCGTTCCATAAAATTCCACTGGCAATAATGCTCATGCTGAGAATGACCAGATGAAGAGGTTACACATACATGAACATTTTCATATGTAAGTATCTTGCCTGCTGCATAAAGCTCATGGGTTAGTCTGTTCCCAAAAGCAAAATTTTTGCCTTGACCTCTTTGCCATCTCATGTGAGATATAAATGTGTAGCAAGAAATAAAAAGGGATAATCACTTTTTTTAACTGATAAAATTAATTGTAATGTGTTCTCAAACAATACATCCATAATAACTGGGATATGAAATGTCATAAGAAGGATGCACAGAATGAAACGACAGAAAGATGACCCAGGTTTTGGCTGTACCAAATCTATTTTCCTGACCCATTTCCATGTCTGGCACCTGTCTTTATGACAATCTCTCTAGAAGATCTATGGAAATTATACCTACCTTCTGGTAACTAGGTAACATAATCTCCTACAGGCTAGCTAATTGTAGCCCACGATAACCTCACATACAGTAACTGTTAAATTTTTCATTTCTTTCAAATTATTATGGATCAGTGGAGAGGGTATTGATTTGATTCATTAACAGATTCCCAGTCTGCCAAGGTTAATGATTACATGTATCTCAGTTACATCCTTAACAAGTTATACTGTATGATTTGTTTAAACTGCTTTGTACATTGTATATCTTCCTTTAGCTAAAAGACTTCTTAGCACTTCATGATTTAACAAATCTTTCTCCTTGTTTTCCTAAAACAACAAACCCTTTGATAAAACATATCAAGGCAGGGCAGAAGTGAATTATAAAAGCTTTTGCAGGATTCTCCAAGAACCACAACATAAGTTTACTTCAGTCAGATAAACAGTCTACAATTCATTGATGTTTAAGATATTTATAAGTATGGAGCAGGGGGGCTGACCTTTCCTCTTGATATTTCACACCACCTTTCTTATGTAGGAGGCACTTTTTAACTTTAATCTTTTGAATATACACATAATGCAATTTATCTTAAAAGTAAAATCAAAATGTATATTTTTAAATTACCTGTAATCCTTCCAGTGGGATACAGATACATTTTAACTGCTTTGAAGAATCAAAAAATACTAAATAATTCAAAATATAATATTCACGTGACACTCACTAGGATGACAATCATTCAAATGATTCACAGGTTCCCCTTCCTTATTGGCCATGGGCAGTCAGCAGGGGCATGGAGAGACCCACAGTCAGGGCTCTGGGACACAGAACTCATCTGTGAATTAGAGGACAGCACAGTGATTTTGACAAGAAGACACTCATTTATTCTAGTTCTATTTCCTTTATATCCCCTTGTTCCTACTGTCTGCAACCATACTTGCCGCTGTATATTTAAGCCAACCAAACTTCTACTGTGTCCTGAACTAGAATTGCTGAATCTACAGACAGTCTAATCTTGCTTCCTTTTGATGATAAAGCTGTCCTCTTGTAGTACTGTAGAGTCCATGGCAGGGATCACATTTAAAAAAATCTTATCACTTTTACTATCCACTTGTATTCTGAACAAGCAAAGCATCAGACTCCCCTCCTTTCTAGAATCCCCAAGATTCTGACAGAGTTTGGGGACTCAGAAGCCAAATGGGAATCATCAGGAGGAGACTTCAGTTATACAATCCATTAAATAAAACAATAGAGCCTGCAGCTGAGCTATTAAAAAGAGTAGAGCAATTTTTATTTCAATGGCTACATTTTATTTCCTCTTCTGAGTGACTGTTAACAAAGGGCCGCTGAAAGGACTGGATAAAAAGCAGGCGTCAGATGCAGGATCCATGAGTTAAACAACATTATTAGATACAATTTCATAAAATCTAGTTGCTTTTTTGCTACTAGAAATCATGTCCTTTTGTCAACTTGTGGTCACATCAGCACTTCTGCTGATATAATTTGCTCCAGCTGCAGAGCATAGCTGGCCTGCAAATCAAGAACCAGAATGAGGACAGGCAGGAATAACTCAATGGCTTGGATAATGTGCAAATCACTACACTTCTCGCTATTAGTCTACTTTTTTTTTTTCAGAATATTTGGAAGAGGAAAGATTTATCTTTAGCAAAGCAGCCAATCAGCCACCCTCTTAAGAACTGGTCTGTCTGGTTATCTTCTGAAGCCTAACCTTCCCCGCCGTGATGCTCTGCAATCATGACATTATACATTTAAAAAAACACCACCACTGAACTTTCCTTTAACCACCACAAACTGGCAGTCTGAACACCTCATGTCAAATAGCTCCTGATTTTGTTCACCTCCCTAAAAATGTTCCATGGATTTAAATACGCTCCTGAGCACTTCTGTTAATCACTGTTGCATTTCCGGTGCTTCTAGCTGGCCTGGGATGAACAGGTTTACAAAATAATACACATCGTTCTAATGTCAACAAACTGCTATAAATGCCTCAATTCCAGACACAAAAAGATCCAGTCAAAAACGAAATAAAATACTACTTATTGGTTTAGGCATGAGTAAAAATGTAGGAAATTAACTAGTCATTCAGCATTGAACTTCAGACAGCTCTATTTGCTTGATTAGAAATTCTATTGATTTACATTGAAATCAATTAGAATTGGATCCCAACCATTTCAAATCGGCTATAACTGAATACTCAACAATCACTCATGTACGAAAGAAAAACCTTTTCTAAATAAAAGCAAAGCCCAAGTACTCTTGCATATCTGAGGAAATCATTATATATGGTGAGCAATAAGAGAGAAAAACAATAGCATCTACAGCTGGAACAGCTGAATCAGTGTCCCTAATAACAAGAATAGCTTATCAAGTGTGCAAGGGCGGCACTGGCCTGCTGTTCACCAATGGAAGTGAGCTGATAATTCTCTTTTCATGGGATGGCAACCTTCCAGGGCCAGGTGCAATCATTACTGCAAACTCATTACGTAACCTGTCACCTACTAAAATCCATTGCTGCAGCAAGTACCCGCAACCAAAGCTGTACTCAGGGTATTTTCCCTTTTCCTTTGTAAACTGCTTGGGAAATTTTATGACTAGTGAACATGCTTTTAGACACCACTGCTTTAGAAAGGACAAAGACACATAACATGCCTCCTACCTGTGGCACCGCAGCTGTCTGCTTTTCGGCAGCATTGCACAGTGAGATGCATATCAGTCCTATGCCTTTTTCTTTTCTTCTTTTGTAACTCATGGCAGAGGTGTATTTGTCAAAACCTAGGGCTCTGTTTACTCCTTAGATTAGAATGGAGTTAATAACATTTCCTGACACATATGTGGGTGATTTTCTCCCATCCTGAAAGTTGTAGAAGTATGCCCCTGCTAGATGCAGGCCAGTCAGGTTCAAAGGCTCTAGCCTAGAGAAGCAAATTTTAATTTCTGGTTGGAGTCAGTAAGAGCTGATCCTTCTCATTTTTCAGACGTATTATATGGATACTTTTATTGTTTTGTATTTCTGGGAGGGTGGCAAAATTATGGATTATTTAAAATAGAACCATTTTATTATGAAATTGGCTAGCAAACATACATTGTTTCTTATATCGAGCAACTCTCTTTATTCAAATAAATGAGAAACAAAGCAAATGAATAGCAAGACTCTTTTGACACTCTGGGAAAATAAGAAACACCTGTTAATAGAAGAAAAAAGTTTTGCAAAATGGATTTTGACATCTCTAATACACCTTCTCAATCCTGCCCTACCTGACCGCCTTCTGGGTGGGCTAGGTACAAAAAGGAGGGCAAGGGAGGGGAGCCTGAAATCAGTAATGAGAGTCAGTTCTCTTACGGTTCTGTGTTTGTTCCCAGCCCAGAACAAGCCTTCTTTTGTCATTAAATCATGAACTAGTGGTAGTGGTGAGCAAGATGTGTGGGGCACTTTTATAATGACAGTACATACGGATGTGCTTATGGCCCCCAGACTGCTACTTCTTTGTTAGACCTTAGATGCTCATCTGGTGTCCTGAATTTGTATCTATACAGGGAATTGGAACAACAACAAAGAAAAAAAACAATTAAAAAAGTGTTTCTTGCTTTTTCTTTTCTTTTCAAAATGGAAAGCATAATTTACTTTGTCCGCACTTAAGTTAGAGAGAAGCTGTTCCTTTGAAAACTTCTCTTTCTATAGCCTCTGGATTGCTTGTGTTTTGGAAGTCGCAAATCAAGCAGGAGAATATATGTGGTATTGAAACTCTATTCTATCAAACCAGTAATTTGCTTCACAATATGGCTTCAAAAATATTGTACTTGGAAGTTGCAACATCTCACATGTACACAAAGAATCTTTTTGAACATTGCATATACTGTTTATTCAAATCTGTTTCATGGATATTAACCTAGCATAGGGAGGATGAATTAAAAGTAATTCCATCCCACCAGATTCAAAGAATCATAGTTCAAATATTAATATCCAACACCTTACCAGCTTGTGTGCTATTTTGCCAGTTGCTTTTACTGGCAGTTGGCCTCTCTTGTAAAAGATAAAGATTTCTACAACAGCAAAATCTCTGCATAAATTTTAATTTTAATTGCATTTTCTTCCAAGTGCCTATGTGCTATATTCTGTTTACTTGTATGGAATACAAGATGATGATGGGAGAGGAAGGACGACATTGGAATATTCTGAGGGTTAACAATGATACCCTTAATGTATCCCCAAACCATTAAGGCAAATGAAATTTCAGAAGCCAATCTAAATAGATAAAAATGAGGAAGAAGAAGAGGAGGAGGAGAGGGGGCAGGGGACAAGGAGGAAAAGGGAGGAAGGAAGGAAGGAAGGAAGGAAGGAAGGAAGGAAGGAAGGAAGGAAGGAAGGAAGGAAGGAAGGGAGGGAAGGAGGGAGAGAGAGAAGTGAAAACATAAAACCTTGGAACAAGTTCTGCTACTTTATCTAATGTTTTGTCTGCTTTAAACAGATTAGTGAGTCACTGTCTTTTCGTTTTGTTTTATAGGAAATTCTGTTGACTTAAAACACTACTGCCAACATAGACAGCAATACCACAAGTATAGTTTTATGATAAAAACATTTAAAGCAAAAAGAAATTATTTCAGAGCCATTCATAGTGTTGAGGATGCCTGAATTTTCACAAAGCATTTCCAGGGACTCAGAAAGAGATCAGGAGCCAGTCACTTCTCCGTGAGCTCTGGTCAGCTGAAGGCGGTCCTACTGCGAGCCGCAGCTGCACGCAGGCTTGGCTTAGACAGCGGGCAAAGGAAATCGGTGACGCTGGTTACTTTCAGACCTTTCTTCTGTGGGTTTTCCTTTGAACAATGTGAATTTGTAAAGGTACATAAAATTCACACACTCAAAAATTTATGAGCATGGCGTCGTGCTGTCATTTCACTGACCATGAATATAACAATTTCACATAATGCTTGTACTTGTTTTTTGTTGTTGCTGGGTATTTTCAAGTTTGGATACAAACCTCATTAAATGGGAAATAGCTAAACTAATATCAGTTTACTTGAGATATAGTATGTGCTCTCTGAAGCAAGTATTTATGGAAACCTCTTGTTCCCCTGCCGGGCTGTGAAGCTGACTGAATCACAGATTGGGTCCTGCTTAGATATGCACGGCCTGGAGAACAGCAGAGTTGCTTGTACATAGCAGAATGAGTGAACATTTGCAGAGTGAATGTGGAATCCAACTGAATTATAATGGTAGTGAGACAGTCATTTGACAATCCTCTAAAACAGACACAGCTGATAAATGGACAATATCTAGCATCATATGGATTAAAGAAAGAGCTCATATCTTCATGTCAGAAGTTTTTTTTTTTACCTTGGATTTTCAAGTTCCTGTGGCTCCACAGATCACAGCTTTTCTGGTAACAATCACAACTATCCTACATTGTATGTCAATCCTGTTCTAGGTCCCCATGACAGATATTTTGTACATATTACTTTACTTCTGGCTGCACTGACCCTTGAAGTAATCATATTTGGCCCCACTTTTTCCAATGAGAAGACCAAAATCCAGAGGGTTGTTGAATGACTGCTCACAGTGTATGACAGACTGAAAAATGCCCCCCAAAAATATTTCTGTTATCTGTGAATGTGACCTTATATGGCTAAAAAAAAAAGAAAAGGATCTTTGCAGATGCAATGTGATTAAGTTAAGGATCTTGAGATAGGGAAATTACTCTGGATTATTGGAATGGGCCCTAAATACAAGGGCATCTATACTTACAAATGGAGAGCAGGAGATTACACACACACACACACACACACACACACACACACACACAGGAGTTTGGGGGTGGGGGAAAAGGGAAAGTAAGAGGCAAATCGGAGCCACTGCAGCCACAAGTGAAGCCAAGAAGTTCCAGCAGCCACTAGAAGATTTTAAGAGGTAAGGGACAGATTCCCCTAGAAAACCCAGAAAGAGCACAGTCCTTACTGGCATCTTGATTTTGGTCCACCCATACTAATTCAGATTTCAGGCCTCTAAACCTATGAGCAATTAAATTTTTGTTGGCTTTAAGTCACCAGGTTTGTGGTATTTTGTTACAGCGGCCTCAGGAAACTAACACACAGTTATAGGGCTTTGTCAGTGACAATGTTAGAAAGTGAACATAGTGAACTAGTATTCTACTACTGCATTGCAAATTATCATAAACTTAGCAGCTTAAAACAATACGCGTTTATTATCTCACAGTTCTGGGTTCACAGAATGGGCTCAACTGCGATAGTTTGGCTTAGGGTCTCACCACACACACCAACTTGTCAGCCGTGCTGGAATCTTACATGGAGGCTCTGAGACAAATCACCTGGTTAGGTTTGGCCCAAGTGGATATTCTCCCCGGTTAAGGGCATCTCATTAGTAATTTTAATATGTCTGCAAAATCCCCTTTGCCAGGTAACATAATCACCAGGGGTAATACAGGGCCAGAGATCATGGGTACCTACTATCAGCTCTCATGACTTTAAAGCCCAGACTCTTCCATCTGCCATACCACACTGTCTTCTGAATCACTAGTTCTCCAGGAGTCTTTAGAAAACAACTACAACAATTCATTAATGAACAGAATGTTTATGTGAGGAGCTTGTCCTTAGAGCCAAAATTCCTTTGCACCTGTTTCTATTTACACGAGTCATGAAAACTTGCAGCACTGGCTTAATCCATGAAATCTTTTGCATTTCTCTGTCTAAACGTCCACACAAGCAATAGGGGTCTCTCAGAGGTATAGCCAGGATAAGACTTATAAGGGCAGAGAATAGGATTGCAGGAGACAGATAAGCATTTGCTCAGAGACCTATGAAAGTAAGATATATAATGACCCCTAGGTTGGTACTCTGGCCAGATCCCTCGATTCCCCTCACCCATGATGTGTGCTAAACCTTAGCGTTACTTGTCACATATCTCACAAGTTTGTCCTGGTGTTACTGGAGCAACGTCACTCTAGTGGGGAGCTAGCTGGGATTGCCTAGGCGTTTATGTCTCCCTGGGGTGACTCACAGACTGGTAAAAAGATACAAAGCCAAGTTCCTTTACCTTGAGATATGATTTATGTTCCACAGCTTTTTCTGGAATCTGGCAGAGCCTGGAATTTCACCTGATAATGCCCCTTTTCTTGATTCTTCTTCCTTCCTCCCCATTCTGAGCTCCACTAACAGTTTCTCCCAGGAGCAATGTCTTAATAAATCACTTATGCTTGAATCCTTGGCTCAGGTTTTCCTTTTGGGATGACCTGACCTAAGACATGGAATATACTTTGGGCAATTTTCTGGAGCAAGGGGCTTAAGAGCTAGCCACCATAAATATCTCTACCTGGCAGGAATAGAAACAGTCCAGGCTGTTTTATATGGGTAGTGAATATAGTCTGGTCATCACCTGGCAGCCAGGTTCTCCGCTGTCAACGAGATGCCTCTCCCAAGAATGAGTATGTGTGCACGACACACAGGCTATTTGGCCTTTCTTAGCAAGTGCTATTGAAGGTCTTCCCTTGAACAGTAGAATTCAAAGACTCCTCCAGCACCTCTGAAAAAAAAATCTCTGTCCTTGTTTGGCCACTATTTGAAACTCATTGCCTAAAATTGTGTATACAGCTTTCTTCTGGCCCAGACTTGATATTTCCCAGTGTGTATACATGCAGGGAATGATTAATTTTAAGTGCCTATAGAAAGTACAATGGTGAGTACATAAATTCAAGGCTGAATGAGTCTGCAACGAGTGTTTTAAACATTACCCTAGTTATTGCAAATCTGCAGTTTGATTCGTGAACATGAGTACAGACTACAAAATGATGTTCCACAGATGGATCCACTGAGCACACTTAACTGCATACTCAGGTGCATGTGAATGATGCTATAAGCAGAATCAGGATTCAAGATGAGAGCTGGAATAAAAGGAGAGAGCAGGGTGTGAAAACCTGTGCCAGAGTTGCTCACTAGAAACTACTAAGAACTTGTGGTTGCCCAAGGATGGAGGAGGGCTCACCAGCTGTATTTGGTGAGGGCTCCAAAACTTCCACCATGGGACCCTAATGTCTCTTATATCAAAAACAAAAACAAAAAGAGAACCATTTTACATGGAAAAAGAGATTTTGCATATGCACTTAAGGTTACCAGTCAGTTGACCTTAAATTAGGGAGATCATGCTACTGGAACTAACCTAATCATATGATCCCTTTAAAAAAGTTCCAGGTATCTAGAGCCTGTATGATGAGACCCATCATTAAATGCCAATTCTTGGGCGAGAAGAAGTTGGTATGAAGCTTCTAAGGCTGTTCTTTATAACCGGCTCAATTCTATGTGATCATTTCATTACCAGGAGTAATAGTTTTACCTAATTAATCATTGTCTTGTCCAGAGTAGGTTATCCTTGTATACTTGCTGAATTAATGAATGAATGAGCCTTACAGCCAACCACATTTTAAAGACCCATCTTCACAGAACTCCATCCCCTTTCAGGTGCTGAGGGAAGCCAAGCACACACAAGAGAGTCAAGAAAGGGAGCTGAGAATTCATATTGTATAGGCAAAAGGAAAAGGTGACTATTTAGTTAATATTCAAGCCCTCATGTCAATTTCTGAATGTTTCGGTGTAGAGTTCACTGCCAGGTTGCCATAGCAAACTCTTAAAAGGAAGTTCTCCTTAGGTGGTGAAGAGGTGGGAGATGACACACAATGCTGGCAGCATTTCATTTTCCAGAAACCTTGGGGAAGCTCTGAAAGGTGCCACTCTACAGTTCATTATTTACCAATTTTTTGATGTTACACCTTTCATGAAAACACATGGATTTGCAAAAAAGTGATAAACAGATAAGCCTTACTGGAAACCAATGAAATAAACCACAACAAAATTGCCAGAACTACAGCCTGTTAGTTATTAAATAATGTTGAATAGCTCCTGCCTGAATCTTCCAAGCATTTATCATTATAAGGTTCATATTTTCTATACTATGTCATCATTTGGACACTAGCCATCCCTAGATAAAGAAAATCTCAGAGTTTGAAGTTTACAGTTTGGTTTTTATTAATAGATCTGATAGTGTCTGGTAATGGAATGATGCGGACTAGGAATAAATAGTGTGATCTAGACCTGCTTGGGCCACTCACTAACTGGCCCCTCAGCACTTAGGTAAGTTATTTTTAATAAGTATTTTTCAATGCCTTCATATCGACTTTCTGGCATTATATTGGCTTATCTTTAAGATGTCTCGATTCTATGTAAGTTTGTACTTTAATCTTTTAGGACACACCTTGCAGTGAGCCTATAGACTCAAATGAATTAGAAAATCCATGTTTGTCATATCTTACACTTTTATTTCTATACTTCTTGTGTCATTTATTCATTTAGTTAATTGCTTCATTGTTTTTTTCCTTTTAGCCCCATTACCCTATGTAGATTTGTATGTGATCATTTAAAGCTTATTCTTTTGTATATGCCTACATTATCAATTTACATAAATGAAATAGTTGCATTTCACCTTTGGCTTTGTGTATTTTTTTTTAATTCAGCACTGTGTCTTTAGGATAGATTAACCATTTTGTCAGCTATTTTTGGCAGTGTCATAGTACTCCAAAGTGTACCTCTATCACATTTTGACTGTATCTACTCCCCTTGATGGAGACCCAGATGTTAACAACTCTACAATAAAAACAATGTGGTAATCAACATCTTCATAAAACAATATGATCATATTTGTATGTTTAATTTTACTACATACTGCCAGACTGCACTCCAGAATGGCTGTGCTAGCCCACAGACTGAGGGATCCGGGATTGTATATCCCCATCAGTGTTTGGCATTATCCAGCTTTCTAATTTTTGTCATTCATAGTGATATATTTAATTTCCATTTTTCTGATTATTAATGAGAAGAGCATCTTTTCTATACTTTTACCCTTTTAGGTTTCTTCTATAAATTGTCTATGTCCTGCATCTATTTTTCCTTTGAGGTCTCTGTCTTTGTCTTGGTGATTTTTAGAGTTCCTGTATAATCTTTTAGATAGCAATTCCTGGATTGTTCTTAAAAGTATGATTATTTTAGGCACTTCTGTAACATGTCTGTTAATTTTGTTTGAGGTATTTTTTGTTGAACAAAATTTTATTTTGATGGATATAATTAATAGAACCTATTTTTGCCTTAAGGTGTGTGGTTTTAAAGTTTTACTTAAGGAAGTCCCTCCATGTTCTTACATAACAAAGGTATTCCTCCATAATTCTTCTATTAACATATGGTTTTCTCTCTCATACAGTATCTTGAACCCAGTACTTATATAAGTAACATCTAACATATATAAGTATTTTTCATATAGTTTATATTGACTATATGGCATATTAATTGTTGCAAATAAAAGTCAAATACACATATCATTTGCATTAGAAAAATATAGGACAATTCTGTAGCAGTTGTATACTACTTGGCAGCATAACATCCTGTAGTATTTAACAGTAACAATTTTTACCTGTAATTCTCTTACTTTCTTTTTTTCCCTATGCCTGCTCCATTATCGTGCCCTGAAGGTCAGTGAGTCCTTAGGAATATATACTATTATCAGCACTCTACTTTAATGAAGCATTCCCTGCCATATGCCTAAAACACTGCAGAAGATTCCTAACCAGCCAGAAAGCCCATTTTAAGGACCTGCTCTGGCAGCACATTCTTCAACTCTGTTTGGCTTCCTCTTCAACTGTGGCTTTGCTCCAGTCCCAGCTTATAGACCTTAAATTGCCATTGATGTAGGTGGAAGTCAATTAGGGTACCTTTTCAAACACCTGCTCATTCTTTCAAATCATTTACTTTGGACATAAAGTTTGTGTTGCCTATCTGTAAGAGCTGGACTTTCGAAATTCAGTCACTCCAATATCTTACAAATTGTAACTTCAGTTCTGAAATCAGAAAGCCAAATAAGCATGATTTATTTCAGGTAGAAACTATTCTTTGCAAAACTCAATGTCTCTGATGGAATGGGTCAGAAGGAATACCAGGAACAAAACCCAACTTGATTAATATATTAAAATACAGGCTGTCGAATGCAGTTCCTAGGGAGAAGGCTGAAGTAGGCTTAATCAGACAGAGGTTAGTCCCCAGGGCGAGGAACACAGGACTCCAGTGAAACTAGGAATTCACATACTCAAATCAAGTTAACAGGCTCCAGTTAGGATAACAAAGAGAAGGGAAGTTAAATGAGGTATAACACAAGGTTTCAAAAGTAGACCAGAAAACCACCGGCACACTAAAGTAAATTCAGTCGTACAGACAACAGAATGGTAAATATTTATGATGCAAGGTATCTTTAATACTATTTGATTTCAGTGACCTGCCTTCAGTTTGATACAGTTTTCTTTATCCATTCTATAAACAGGCTTATGAGGCCAAGTGGCAGAGCTTTAACCCTGGCAGGTGGGTGAGCAGAGGAAACAGGTCTCTTTTGCTCTTAGTTCAATGCACGCATACATCGTGATTTTCCTTCTGAATCATAGTCGCCTTCCTCTCAGCCTGCTGGCTTTTGAGTCAAGCTGTGGCAGGGAAACTAGATTGTACTTAGGTCAACTAAAATTTCTATTAGAAGGTTTAAAACTAATCATGACAGCTTCTCCCATTTCTTGAATTTTCTTCATCTCCTACTACATTCTAGATGTTGCACCTTGCTCTAGCCAGCCAGCTTTTTTTTTTACTAGTCTTTTCTTTTTTTCCTGCATCCTTTACACTTTCTAATTTTTCTTTGTCTTCCTCTTCCCCTTTCTTCATTTTGTTTTTTACTCTTTCATTTAATAAAAATCAATTGCTGTTCTGTGTATGAGACAAATATGAAGAACAAATTAATGATATGGCTCCTTCTTTCCCAAATAATGTGTAGTCTAATATTCTAGTCAGAATTTATTTATTGCTCAAATCAGCATTACCAACCATTTTCTCTAAGGAGCCAGACAGCAAATACTTGAGGCTTTCTGGGCCAGACAACCTCTGTTGCAATTAATTCAACTCTGCCATCATAGCATAAAGGCACAGAGATCATGTAAACCAATGACCATGGTTAAGCCTCAATAAAACATTTACAAAAAACAAGCGGTAGGCCAGATTTGACCAGTGGGACATAGTTCGCCAACCTCTAGTTTAAATATATATTTAAATATTAAGAGAAGCATTACAAGAGAGATACAAAGAAAGGGATATGGGAACCAGGAAGGCTCCCTTCCTTTCCACCAATTCATGTTCTATCATTTAACCAATAACCTTTGCTATATGTACGTTAGGTCTTTCTAACATAATTCTCTTTCTTTCTTGAAATATCAAGATGCTATAATAATAATAATAATATACCATGTGCCTTTTACCCCACTAAGGATAATGTCTTGCAAAACTATAGTACAAAGTCACAACCCTGACACTGACACAGTCAAAATATACTATCACAAGGATCCCTCATGTGCCCTTTTATGGCCACACCTATTTCTCTCCAAACCCAAGGCCACACATTGTATGATTCCATTTATGTGAAATGTTCAGCATAGTTACATCTGTAGGGACAGAAAGTGGAGGTGGTTACCAGGACTGGCAGGAGAGGGAAACGGGGAGTGACTGCAAATGGGTATAGGGATTCTTTCTGAGGCTGTGAAAACACTCAAAAACTAGATTTTAGTGATTGTTATACAACTTTGTGAATATATGAAAAACTACTACACTGTACACTTTAAATGGATAGATACTATATTACTTGAATTATATCTCAATAAGGTTGTTAAAAACTAAAAAAATGAATTAGACACACTTGCGTGTTTCTGGACTATTTTGTTCTCTTGCTTAATTATGTCCACCCTTTCACAATTACCACACTGTGTTCATTCATTTTTAATGTTTTAAATCTGAATAGAGTTATTTCTCCAATGTCTTTTTTAATTGCTCTGACTACTCTAGTTTTCATGCCTCCTTATATAAATTTTAAAATCACTCTGTTAATATCTATAAAACTCCAGCTGGGGCTTTGATTGATTATATTAAATATGTAAACTATTTTTGGGAAAAACTAACATCTTTACCCTTGTGAGACTTCTAATGCTTGAGCATGGCATTTCTCCACTTTCTTAGGTCTTTGATCACTTTCATCCACATTTTATATTTTTCAGCAAACAAATCCTCTACATGCTTTTTTAAGATTTATATGTAAGTACACAATTTTAGGAAGGAGTCATTTTGGCCCAGCTCAGCCTGGCCAGCCCAGCCACTGTAAATATTAATGTGCATTTACATTAAAAAATAATGTAAAATAAAATAATGTAAAATAAAATAATGTAAAATAAAAAAATGTTGCATTTCCAATTGCTCAGTAGTATTTAGAAATATAATTGATTTTATGTGTTGACTTTGAATTTTGTAACTTTGAAACTCACTTATTTTTTCTAGAGGGTCTATTGTAGATATCTTAGAATTTTCTGCCCACAGTCTCGTCATTTGTCAATAGGGATGATTTTATTTTTTCCTCTTTATTCTGTATACCTTTTATTCTTTTCCTGGCCTTACTTTTCTTGTATAGAATTTCTAACATAATCTTGAATAGGAGTAAAAAACATGGACATCCTTATCTTGTTCCCAAACATGGGAAGAAAGCATTCAGTCTTTCACCATTAAGTACGAGGTGACCTATATGATTTTTGTCAATGTCCCTTATCAGACTGAGGAGGTTCCATTCTATTCTTAGTTTGCTAAAAATTTTTATTTTGAATGGATGTTGACCTTCTCCAATGTGTCTTCTTCATCAGCTGATGTAAGCACATGATTTTTCATCTTTAGGCTGTTTAATGGTTGGTTTCACTGATGGATTGTTGAGTGTTGGGTCAACCTTGCATTCTCACAATCAGCCCCCATTTGATCATGGTTTATTCAATTTGCTAACATTTATTGAGGATGTTTGCTTCTTTGTTCATGAAAAATATTTGTACTTTCTAAGTCTGTTTTTATTGTCATGGTAATGCTGCCCTCATAAAATAAATTGGGAAGTGTTTCCTCCCTTTTATTTTTTAAAAACATCTTCATTAAATTGGTGTTATTTCTTAACTGTTTGTTAGAATTTGCCAGTAAAACCACCTGGGCCAGGACAGTTCTTCTTCAGAGGAGTTTAACCATTAAGTCCATTTTTAAAGTAGTTACTTGATTATTTGAATTATCAATTTCATCCTGGGTGAGTTTAGAACATATAGTTTTTCCCAATCATAGGAGAAATGTTCTTCAAGTAATTAGTAATTAATCTAAATTAGCTAGTTTATATTCATAGAGCTCTTTGTAGTATTTCCTTATCCTTTTAACAGAGTTTATAGTGATAGTCTATCTTTCATTTCTAATAATCATAATATACGTCATATTGATTTTCCTTGATCAGTCTTATTCAAGGTTTTTTAATTTTATTGATTGACCCTTTTAGAGAACAATCTTAGAGGATCATTGATGTATTCTATTTTTGCTACCAATTTCATTAACTTCTGCTCTTATGTTTAATATTATTAACCCTTCTTGCTTTGGGTTAACTTTGTTCTTTTTTTTAATTTTTTTAGGTGGAAACTTAGTTTGTTGATTTAAGAAATTTAATTTACTCTAATATAAGCACTTAATGCTATAAATATGCCTGTGAGTATTGCTTTAACTACATAGTACAAATTCTGATGTGGTATTTTCATTTTTATTTGGGTCAAAATATTTTCTTATTCGCCACTGACCTCCTCTTTGGTCTATGGATTATTTAGAAGTATTATTTAACATCCAGGTATCTCAAGATATTCCTTTTCCCTTTCTTCTGTTTACTTCTATTAATGGACCAATTTAATTCTGTTATGGTCAAATAACATACTCTCAATTATTTAATTCCCTTAAACGTGTAAAGTTTTATTTCATAAGATATGGTTTATTTTGGTGAATGGTCATGTACACTCAATATGAATGTGTGTTCTGTTGTTGAATGGAGGGCTGTATAAATGTCTACTGGACTTAAATGATTAATGGTACTGTTTTCTCTTCTCAAACCTTGCTGATATTCTAATAGTTCTATCAATTATGGAGAGAGGAATGTTGAAGTATCCAACTATAAGTTTGTCTTTAGACAAATTTTGAGTTTGTCTTTCAATTTTGTGGTTTTCACTTCATGTGTTTTGAAGCTTTGTTGTTGGTACTTAAACATTTACAATTATTACATCCTTTTGGTGATTTAACCCTCTTTTCATTCCCTGGTAGTGTTATTTGGCCTAAATTTTAATATATCTGATATTAATAAAGCCACTTCAGCATTCCTTTGATTGACATTTACATGATATGTCCTTTCCATTCTTTTACTTTCTACCTAACCATATCATTATACATGAAGTAAATTTCTTGTAGAAAAAACACAGTTGATATATTATCAGGGCTCTCCAAAAAAATAGAACCAATAGAATGCATATATCTACAGAAAGAGATTTATTATAAGGAATTGGCTCGTGGATTATGGTGGCTGACACATCTGAAGATCTGCATTCAGAAAGATGAACACCCAGAAGAGTTGATGATATAATTCCAGTTTAAGTCTGTAGGCCTGTGAACCAGGAGAGTCAACTTCTGTGGACAGAAATGTATCCTTCACTGCCTCCTCCCAAATTCATATGCTGAACCTTAATCCCCAAAGTAACGATACTTGAAAACAGGCCTTTGAGAGATAATCGGGTTTGGATGAAATAAAGAGGGTGGAGAGCTCATGATAGGATAAGTGCGCTTATAAGAAGAGACATCAGAGAACCCTCAGCAAGGAATCAAATTGGTAAGCAACTTGATCATGGACTTCCTAACCTCCAGAACTGTGAAAATAAATTCTTGTTGTTTAAGTCACCTAGTCTATGGTATTTTGCTACGGCAGCTCAAGCTGACTAATACACTGAAGGTTTAGTCCCAGTCTGAGTCTGAAGGCTGGAGAACCAGGGCCAATGGTGGTGCTCTAGTCCAAAGGCTGGCAGGCTCAAGACCCAGGAAGGTACAAAGTTTCATTTCAAGTGACCAGTGTTTCAGCTCAAGGCAGTCAGGCAGGAGTTCTTTCTTCTCATGGGAGGGTCAGCCTTTTGTTCTTTCGTTCTATTCAGGCTTTCAACTAAATGAGTCACACCCACATTAGGGAGGTGATCTTTATTCAGTCTACTGATACAAATGTTAGTATTATCTAAAAACACACATCCAGAATAATGCTTGGTCAAATATCTGAGCACCTCATGTTCTACTCAAGTAGACACATAAAATTAACCATTACAGTTGGATCATTTTTTAATTCATTCTGATAATCTCTTTTAATTGGTGTACATAAATCATTTACATTGAATGTGATTATATGTGTGGATTTAGGTTTACCATTTTGTATGTTTTCTCTGTTACTTCTGTTTTTTATCTCTCTCTGCTTCCCTGTTTCTTTGGGCTATTTGATTTCCCTCTTTCTCTCACTGCATTTTGTGTATTTATTGTTTTTGGACTATATATCATTTTTATATTTTTTACTGATTGCTCTAAGGGTTATAATGCACTTGCTTAACTTTTAACAGCTACTTAGAATGAAATTTTTACCACTCCAAGTGGAATGTAGAAAACTTACAAATTAGATGTCCTTTTACCCTCCTTCTTTATGTTATGTTGACTTATATATTATATCTACATAAATTGAAAACCCCTTCAGAAAATGTTACCTTTTCTTTCAATTGTGAAAATATTTAAAGAACTAAAGAGAAATACAGTCTATTTACTCAGATATTAAAATTTTTCTTTTACTTTACTCCAAATATTTTAAGTCTACTTCTGATATAAATTTCCCTTTGTGAAGAATTTCCTCTTTCAATTATTTAGATCAGGTCTTCAGACAATGATTTCTTTTAGTTTCCTCTACCTTAGAATATGTTTATTTCACTTTCATTCTTTTAGTGGGTATATTACTGTGGAAGAACCCTAGTCTGACAGTTCTTCTCTTTTTAGCACTTAGAAAATATTGCATTTTGTTCTGGCCACCATGTTTTTAGATGGGATATCCATAATCATTCAAATCATTTTTCTGTTACAAGGAGTACATCATGTTTTCTCTAGCTGATTTCAAGATATTTTTCATTGTCTTTAGTTTTCAGAGGTTTGATTATGATATATCTGGACCTAAATTTCCTTATGTTTATCCTGCTAAGGTTTTACTAAAGTTTATTAAAGTCAGAGATTTCTATATTTCAACAAACTTGAGAAGTTTCAGCCATTATTCTTTCAAACATTTTCTTCTCACCACATTCTTTTTATTCTCCTTCTGGGACTCCAGTGACATGAATGTTACAACTTTTGGTATAATTCTACAAGTCCCTGGGATTATGCCCATTTATTTTTCAATGTATTTTCTCTTTTTATTTGAAATGGATAATTTAAAATTTTAGTGATCTTTAAGCTTAGTGATCCTTTCCTTTGTCATCCTATTCTGCTACTGAACCCATCCAGTGAGTTTTGTTATTCTCAATATTTTAATTTTTAGTTCTAAAATTTCTATTTAGTTCTTGTTTTGATTTTCTATTGCTTTGCTGAAAATTTCTATCTTTACATTTATTTCAAGAGTGTTTGCCCTTACTTTGGATATATTTTTCACAGCAACTGTTTTAAAGTCCTTGTCAGATCATTCTGACTTCAATGTCATCTGGGTGTTGGCATCTGCTGATTTTCTTCTCCCATGACGTTTGAGATTTTCTTAGTTCTTACTGTGCTGAGACATTTTGGATTGTATTCTGAACACCTTAAATATTATGTTATGGTAGTCTGGTTCTTGGTAGGAGAATGCTGATATTTTGTTTAGCGGGCAATCAACTCAGTTGGATGCAGGCCACAAGTTCTGACTAGCCTTTTGAGGGTTGTGGTTTTGAGGGTTGTCAGTTCCATTTTCAGAGCCTTTAAAATGCTATTTATATCTGCCCTGTGTTTACTACACTCAGTGTCCAGTCTGAGATTGGTAGTAGCCTATGTCTTATTTCAGTTGTCAGAGATTTTAGTACAATGTTTAGAGTCAGGTCATGCAGGCAGAGCTCAGGAGTGAGTCCAAAAGCTTATAAACAGCTCTATGGGTCATCTCTCCAAATTTCTTCCTCTCCACTGATATCCCCAGTACACTCTGGCCAGAAAGCTGGCTAGAATTTAGTTATCTATTGTTGTGCACTTTACATTATTGCACACTCATCCAGGGACAAGGAGCAGGAGGACAGAGAAAGGAAAAAGAAACAGAGATTTGTCCAACCCATATAGGACCACAGATGTTATGACAAAAGAGAAAGATTATCCTTCCTTAAAGTTGTAGAGTTGTGGGCCCCGGGCTGTGACACTACTGCTAATAGGACATAACTTTTCTACTCCTCAAACCTGAAATAAAGGGTTTCTTTCATAGATTTTTCTAACCATGCTGATGCTCACTTCCAAATTTCTGGATGAAATCAGTTCAGGCCTAGGGTTACTGAAGGAAAAAAAAAAAAAAGGTAAACTCACTGCCAGTTTGGTTGTACTTCAAATAATGGTCATCTTCAATTGATAGCTATTTATCTGACTGCCTCAGATAGCTGCTCAATGCATTCTCTCTGGGATTTATAGCTGCATTCAGTGACAAAGAAAGGATTAAAGTGTGTTTACTGTGTCTTATCTAGCATCAAAAACCATGGTTAAGTTCTGAAACAAACTTTATGATCATGTTAGAAATAATAAAGTAACAATAAATATAATACTACAGTGTACCAAACTGGAATTCTATTTAAGCAGTGGTAGTTTGCTTTTCATTTTAAGATCCCTTAATATAAATATAAGACATTTGTAAAAATATAAATTATAATATAAATATAAGACATTTGTATAATATAAATTGTCAATACAAGAAATATTTATAGAAAAGCTACATTACACTATGCAATTTATGAGGCACTACAAGTATAATACTATTTCACATGGTGTCAGGACAAACCAATGGTGTGGCAGTATAGAAGCCAAGGTATCTCCATTGTTAATATTACAGTTATTTTACTTGGGAAGATACAACGGTATTTGTCATCTTACCTAATGTTAGTTTTGTGTTCTTAACTCAGCAGGCACCTATGTTTATAATATTTAGGAAAAATTATTTTGACAGATTGATATTCTATTTCTTTAAAATTCCATGGTAGGCCTATTTTTTCATCAAATTGTTGAAATGAATCCATATTTTACCTCTCTGATCTATGGATCTATTTCTGCATTCAATTACAAACTTCATCTACTTTCCTCTTGAGTAGTAGCTGAGTCACTCTTTCACCACATTAGAAAAGATTATTTTTCTGAACTACTGTGAATATTATCAACTGGTTTATTTACTATTTTGTGAGAAATAGCAAATTCAACATGTGAACAGGTTTTATTAACCACGCCTGCAAAAACTAGACTGCATAAATGAAAGCCTTACAAAGACTTCTTAATGGAAACAACAAAATTTCTTCTTCTTATCAGCCTGTTAGGATTATGTTTTAGTTGACTGAATGAAAATGGTTCATATTATCAGGAAATCAATAAATGTAAAGCAACTGATACATTGAAGAACCATAGTGATATTCAATAATCTGGTGTTATGGCTAAGTATGGCACCATAAAAGTAAAGTTCTGCCTAGAGGAAGTTCATCATAGTATGTTAAAACAAAAGTTTCACATGTTTAGAAATTAAAAAAACATGTCTGTAGCTAAGGAGGTCATTAAAGCAACAAATGTCAGTCACTGTAAAATGGAAAAGTGGAACTTTTCTCAAATTCTGCTCCTCACAAATGAAAAAACTCCACAATCAGATGGTTCAGTACACAATTCTGGCTCTAACTCATTCTGTTTTTGGAATCCTGAGTAAGTTACTTAGTTTCTCTTAATCTTGATGAGTTTATCTCTAAAATGGGGGATAATAATGTAATTTACTTCAGAGATGCTAGTAGGATAAAATTTATAAGAAGACTTAATGCCTGGCATGTAGCACTCAGTAAATGACTGCTATTATTATTAACTAAAGGAGTAACCAATAGAGCTTAGTAATTTATCAAAAAAGGAAAATAAATCTTTTAAGTGGCAAAGAAATCTCTGGGGGATATGTCTGGGTCATATATCTGTCAATGTGATCTCTTTATTTTCTCATCCTTATGGTGTAAAGTATGTGTGGATTTCAGGTTTCCATAATTCTCTCAATTAGAAAGAATATGAATCCAGTGAAGCTTGATTCTACCCATTAATGCTATTCTCTACTGTGCCTGTTTGTTCACTTTCTCTTCCACTCATTTATTCAAATGACATCAACTGAACCTAACAAATGCCAGAAACCATGCTAGGTACTGTGAATAAAATGATAATTAAGGCACAGCCCCTGTCTTTGAAGGGCACCCAATCTTTTGCAAAAAGATAAACATTGACATTAAGATTTCAATGGTGTGTTGGAGTCATTTTTTATCTGCTTAACAGAATCACCTGCTTTAAATTCCAGGAATTTTGCAAGCTGGTTGTTAAACACTGTCATTACTAAAAAGTTAAATTACATAAATTCACAATTAAATAGACTGAAAGAACTGGTAATAAATATTCAAAACGCATCTCTATCACTTTACTACATTTTACTGTTATCTATGCATTTGAGTTTATTTATACACCTATTACATATCTGGAAATCTTATATAATGTGTTACTGCACATCTTTTCCCAATTACATGCCTTCTAATTACTACATTTGAAATCAGCCATGGTAGAGTATTTACACCATGGACATTGGCAAATATTACAAATTAGGACTTTTTCCCCTAGAGTTATGTTGGTTAAGCAGTTGCCAGCATAACAATTCATCTAATTGTAATACACTGTGACATGTATCATATGTATAAAGTGCTGTGGGAATACAAATTAATTGATCAATGAACTGCTGACTGGAGAAATTAAGGAAGGCTTTGTGGAGGAGAAATATTTACACTGGTTAAATTTAGAAGGATTTAGCTCTTTAACAACCCCAAGGAATGAAGAGGGTCTTTTGGAAACTGTGATAGACTTTCTAATTGCTCCCAAATATTCATTCTTCCATCCTGTTTTACTTCACTACCCATTGCATTTGAACTGGCCTTGGGAATTAACTTAGTTAATGGACATGTCAGTGGACACATAGTAAGTTACCTTGATCAGAAGCTTTAAGAGCCTCTGAATATGCTTGCCAGCTGTGGATAAAATGAAGGTTCCTGTGGCCAGGATTCTCACCTGTCCCTGGTTGGTTAGCTTACTGCACACATGTGAGCCATGTGTCATTACTGACTCTATATAAAGAGCCCTGCCCAGTGCTCTGGGTGACACAGTGGCAGGGCTGCAAGGCTGCAGGAGAGGAGAGACAAGACTGGAGTGGTAGCAGCACGGAGGATAGAGACTGAGACAGCTGTGTGGGGATGGAGAGGCCCAGAGGCAGAGACCAGCTTGCTGCATGCAGACTCACTCTGAGTGGACAGGATTCTAGTGATTGACCTGCCACCGTGGGAATAAAGTTGGATATAAGCTTTTCACCCCAAGAACGTTCCATTGTCATTCCTCGGTCTCACTGAATCCATAGTGAACCTGCCAGGGCTGAGACCCACTGGCAAGACACCAGCAATCTCCTCTTACTTTGCCTGAAGAATGTAATGATTCATGCAAGGGCAGTTCCTTCACCGTGCATGCTGGAATGAGAGTACATAACGCAGAGATGCGGCCAAATGGCCCTCATTTCAGCTGACCGTACATAGCCACAGATGGCATGTTAACATGAATTAGAAACAAACTGTTATAAGCTGTTGATACCAGAGAGCAATTTATTACCACCGCATAACATACAGAAAGTGGACTGTTACATCTAAGGTGGGATATAACATGGGCTCTTACCTGCTTACCTGTCATTGCCAAGAAACTTTTCTTGTAACCAAAACGCTGTCAAAAACCTGTTTACATACTACTTCTACAAACTCCTGACAGCACAAAGTACCGGGAGAACTTTGGTATAGTCACTTTGGAGAGCAGGAAACTACAGAAAATAAATAGATGATGGAAATTCTAGAATCACACTATGTATATTACAATTTTTGCTCAAAGACAGCACTGCCTGAAACTCAAGCATGAATATATCACCAAAGAGCTAGAACAAGTAGGATTCTCATAGTCATATAACCCAGGCCCTTATTTTACAGGTGATGAATCGAGGCTCCAGGAAGTTGTTGATTTGTGTAGAAAGTGAGTTAAGAAGCTAAGATAAGCTTAGGTCTCCTAATTTCCAGTGCAGTTTCTGTCTTGTACAAAAATAATAATGATGATAGCTAATACTTACTACATATTTACTATGAGCAACACTGTTTCAGGTGCTTTATACATATAAATTCATTTAGTCCTCACCAATAAAAAAGAACAAAAATCTGTGAGAGTATTATTAATACTTCATTTTAACAAACAGAAATTGTAATTTAAATAACTTAGCCATGATCACCCAGCTTTAACAAATTATTAAGATTTATCCCTTCACTCAAAACTGCTCCACAAAGTATTAAGACGATCAGAAAGAGAACAAAGCACTGTCCTCCTTCTGAGGGCTAGCAAGTCATTTTTTCTTATAAAGATCACACGTTGTTTTAATCTAATTAAAGTTGTCTATTATTCTGAGAGATGTTATCACTTTTCAAATTACTACCTACTCAGAAGCTAACTCTCTTCATGGGAAGGGTTATCTTGTTTTCTTTTGTTGCTTTGACTTAAAATGATTCTCTTCAAAATTACCGGAAAATAAACACCAGTAACTTGCTAAAGATCTATAATACAATTTTAATACCTGTTAAGAAAGGGACCAATTTTTGAAAGAGAGTTGTCACCTTTAAGCCTATATCAGCAAAGAAATGTGTAAATGGCCCAACAGATAAAAGTGTTTCTTCTCCCCTTTTATTGGTGAAGTCAACCAAAATGTCTCCCCTTTAATGTTTAGAATTTTTTTAAATTGTAGGATCCATTTATGATAACTTTTGATGGTTAACTACATTTGAGAATATTTCAACATTGGAAAATACTCATGAGATCAGTCCAGGGCTTGTTTTTCTTTCACTTTCAGATGCGGCTGCTGAAAGCAGAGGGATTGTCTGGTTTCTTGATTGCTTTCCTTCATTCAATTCACTTTGCATATGAAGTCATGGTTTTAAAAGAGATTTCCACAACTCAGAAACTAATCCTTTTCCTTTACCAAATTACCTTATGGGATTATTGTCCTTTTTACCTCTGTTCCCAGCCATCCCTGGCTTCCCACCTCTGGGACCAAACTACCAAGGATATTCAGTGGAAGCAGCCATACTGAGCCATGGGTTCCAGTTACCTGCCAGAAAGGATCCTGGTGCATCCCATCTATTTCAAAGTGTGCACAAGTACTTTTAATCCATGGTGTCATCAAAATATGGATACTTCTCTAGGCAAGAACTGAATCCAATATTGCCTTTTACTTGTCTTCAGGTAGACTGAAGCATAGAGAATTTAGGGGAATTGCTCCAGGACATCCAGGAAAATATGACTAATAGAAATATTGGAACCTAATGTACTTTCTCATCAAGAGAATAAACGCTCTTGTTAACTATTCTCTTCACGATGGTTTAGCTTTTCCAAGGATTTCCTTTGTTGCCTCACTCACCAATCGTTCTGATCCCACACATTTATGGAGGGTAAACTGTCATGATTATTTGGCATTCAGTGAAGCAAAGAATGAATAAGAACAGTTTTATAGAACTCCTTTTCTTGTTGGTAATAATCCTTTTACATAGGAGGTATATAACTCAATATATATAACTCAATATAACTAAAATCTTTGAGATTTTGCCACCTGATAGTGAATAGAAGTTAGTTGAGAGTTTGCTTATATTAGTACTAGAATTCACTTATTGAGCTTTCTTTAATAAGAAAAACATAGAATTAGGAATAATCCTAAAGAAAGCAAATGCCATAAATGGTGGAGCAACTTGTTCTAATGATTAAATTTATTCTGGGCCTTTGGTTTAAAAAACTGCTTTTAATATCTCTGCTTTAGAAAATGGTCTAGTAGAATATGCTAGTTTCTATTTCTTTATATATATATATATATATATATATATATATATATATATATATAAGATTACATCCTTCTCAATCATAATATATATATGTATGTATGTATGAAGTGCGCTTTATTTTTTATTCAATTGTTACTTTAGCAGTGTCTGCAATTAAGAACCAGCTCACTAAATGAACTGTAATTATTGCAAATTGTGGTAAGCACCAGTAATTAAAATGTTGCAGTAATGCTAGCCAGCTTTGCTAGATGCCCTTTGAGAGTAGCATAAAATGATATTATGTCTTTAACTGGTGTTTGTATTACAGATGAGAAAACCTGGAAATGCAGGCCTTCAGAATCCTTTGGCTGAGTCTTTATAGAGCATAATGTAAAGTGGGGATTAGCAGTTATCCAGTGAATTCAAACTGGGAAGACAGTCAATTTGGTTAATTCCATAGTGAAAGTGGCTTTTTCTTTAAAATGTGCAATCTTTAGGGCATAAACATACATGGCTTCTCCACAAGGGGAAAATGAACAATAAACTCTAATCTCTTCTTTGTGTTTGCAGGATGCTAATAGTGAGTCTTCTGGGTACAAAAGCAAGACGGAACTCCTTCAATACTCACCCATCTTTTGAGGCTCCTCACCCAGCTGCTACCCCCAATGAACTCTCCAGCTGTGCGGGCATTTGGCAGAGTGCACTGTTCCGCATAACTTAAGCTATGTGTGTGTGACTCCAATACAACTGATGAATGTAGATTGGCCACATGAAAACCCCCTAACTCACTGCAAGTGAAAAACAATAGAGTCAGTAATTTTGTGGTCATGAAAATGACCTAAATTTCAGTTTTAGCTTTGACTGAATTCATACATTAAGATATTATTTGCTTCTTTTCCACCTTTGCTTCAGGTGATCCCAAAAATGCCATCTGATTAACCAAAGGTTGTGACTTAAGAGAAAGAAAGGGTAATATGGTGAAAATGCAAAGAACAATATAACTTTGTAAAAACAGTGCTAATGAATAGGTGCTATGTTCCATAAGATTTAGATACAACAAATTTCCATAAGGGCACAAAGGCTTAGAGTAAGGCAAAATGTTGTCATGTTACAGAGGAAAGGACAGAAGCTATTATCCTGAAAGTGATCTGGGGTCCAAAAACATGTCAACTGCAAGATCTAACAGACAGACTTTCTCATCTTGGCTATGCTAGTTTATTGGGTATTGGAAGAATTATCCCATCATAAACAATTGTGAATCTAGGCAAAGAGGAAAAATCAACTGCTTTCAGACTTTGTACAACAGACATTACAAGGGATTTAATCCTTCAGTAAGGGTAAACACATGAAGTTAGCTTTATACTCACCCTAGAATTCTGCCTGGGGGCATTTTTCAAATTGCAGTATAAGGAACTAGAGTTCAGAGAGCACAGGACTCCCCAGGCAGAGGAAAGGGAGAACAGGCTCAGGGCTGCTGAGGTGGCCAGAATTTGGATAGTAGGGTATCAGAAAGCAGGGCACAGCATAGAGAAGGATACCCGACATCCGCATGGGGGTTCTCTTCCATCTCTGGCCAATAATAAGCTGTGCATATACAGGGTAAAACTCCATGAAGCCTGGAAAACCAGTTAGAGGGACTGTAAGATGAATGGACGTAGTAGAGGGAATTAAGTTCTAGAGTTTGGACTTCCAGACAGCTAGAGGGAAACCATCTTTCTGAAAAACCCAGTCATTCAGTTGAAACATAGAAAGGCCATACTTTAAATAGCAGGATAACCCTCTCTCTAAAATAAGGGCTACTCTAGAAATATTTTAACTAAGCCTCAACAGAATCAAGTTAAGCTACTAGCAAATTAACTGCCTTCTAGAACAAATTTCAGTATCTTTAAAGAGAGTGTAATGTAGACTTTAAGTAATGAAGTATCTCAATGCCCAAAATTCAGTCAAAATTTACTGGATATACAAAGACAACTTAAAATTTGACTTCTAACCAGGAGAATTAGAGCAAACAGAAACAAACTCATGTGACAAAAATGTTGAATTAGCACACAGTGACTTTAAAATGCTTATTATAAGTATATTCATAGATTTAAATAAAAATGTAATATGTGAAAAGATGGAAATACATTTTCAAAAGAGAAATGTAAATGACAAAAAGAATAAAAATGAAAAATTTAAAACTGAAAAGTAACATAGTTGAAATAAACATCCCAAATGTGTAAGCTTAACCAGGAGGTTGGAAACTTAATAAGATCAATTAATGTAATTATCCAAATTGAAGCACAGAGAGAAAATTATTGACTTGTGGCATAATATCAAGTAGTCTTATGTGATGTGACAGGAAGGAAGACAGCAAATAACAAAAGAAATCTATGGAGAGAGATCCCACCAGTAGTCACCTTTCTGTAAGAGGCATTGATGGGAAAAGACAGGAGTCTTTTGGACAGATGGAAATGTCCCCTATTTTGATAAGCGTTTGGATCACAGAGTTGTATTTGTCAAATTTCATTGAAATGTGTTTTTCTGATCTATGCTTTTCAGAGTTTATCAATTAAGCTTCAATAAAAAGGAGAAAAATCCAATGGAAAATGAGCAATTAGTATCATAACCTATCCAAGCACCAAAACACTGTCAATCACCTTACCATCCATGAAATCTTACCTTTAGCTTTCAGTGCGATTAACTGCTAGTTATATCTCCTCTCTCTCTCTCTCTACTTCTTTACAGTCTTTTTCTTCATTCCACTGTTAAATATTCATGCTTCTAAGTTTCTGTCTTGGCCCACTTTCATACTTTTATTCCCACTTTATACATTCTTTCAGGAGACATAGGGTATGACTACTACAGAGCAGGTGTTCAGTGCTGGATGGATGAGTGGATGGATGGATGGATGGCTAGCTAAATAATGAATACTCTCGTTTACATTCATTCAATTCATGTCAGGACTCTTACAGGTGGTGAATATACTGTTGTGAACAAAGTACAAAAAAAATTCTGTTTTCTAGTGTTCACATTTTATTTATAATAAAGCCTTGGTTCAACCATGTTCAGGCTCACATCATTTTCAAATAGGAGCATACCTCCAATTTGTACCCTTTAAGTCATTGCCATAAGTAAAATTACTAAGTACAATATCTGATTTGTTACTCCTATATACAATCTTTTTGATATTTAATGTCCATAAATTTGTGTACACATTTTGGCATGTTCAACCACATCCTACCTTAATACCTTATGTTCTAGTCATATAAAAATGTTTTTCTGTTCATCTTTCTGTGTGTCTTTCATAAGGGATTCCTTCAGTCTAGAATATCCTCCCTTTTTCCAATGTCCAGCCTCAATACCTTCTTGCAGAATTCTTATTCATTCTCCAGAACTGCTTAAGTGATCTATTAACATTTTCTTGACCTTCTAGAGTTAGTTTTCTTCTAAGGTTTCTTTTCCGTACTCCTCTAGTTACTTATGTATAGATTTGCATCTGTAAGCTGGTTGTTGGTACAGCTTACCCAGTCATCAACAGATTAGTGGATGTATAATAAAGGACATAGTGGAAGAATGAAGTATAATACCAAATAAAGCACTGGTGGCACAAAAGGTCCTATTCAGGAGGGAGCAGAGGGAAGAATAGGATGTGTGAAAACAGAAGTGGAACCCAGGGTTCAGGAGTAAAGATTGCAAAGGACGTCAGCCAGCTACCAAATCCATAGCCAAGTACAGTGGACTGGACTCCATCCACCCAGACCCCAAAGGCACTTGTGTCTTTCAGGGGCTCCATATTAAAAGGGCTATGCACCAATAGCTGCCTGAACAAAGTTTATGTAAATATAGCTAGTGACCAAAAACACAGGAGGTGGGGAACACTTTTGCTATCAAATATAAAAAACTTAGGACATATTCTGAATTCTGTTCAATCCTCAATAGTCCAGAATAATACTGTTGCCATTTAATTGGCTATGTGATATAGGCATCTTATTTGGGCTAGTTTGGGAGCATAGCCTGATACCTTCCCCAAAAAGATGCTTGTTATACTTGTTGTTGGCAAGCCTGTTTCTCCTTTCAGGCAGGGAGGCTCTTAAAAGCCATACCAAGTTCTTCTCTGTATCTGCTATTATGTCTGGCCCATTGTAGGCAGTAAAAATTCTCTTTTAATAATAAATGAACAGTTGTCAGTGAGTAGAGCAATACTCATACAAAGCATTCTTTAGTCCTTAAACATGCATTCTTTGTTTGGAATTTTGATGGGTTCTGTTAGCATGAGAACATTTTTCCAACTAAGATTATGTGGCAATAACCTAAAGATATCACATCCAAACATCAAACCAACAGGTCAGCTCAAAATCAATAAATAAGCTCTATAGTGCATAGATGAATAATATTTCTCTGTCCTACATTTTTCGCTTCATAACTGATTATTTTGATATCATTTATAATTATTATCTGAGGGTACAAAGCTGTTTTATGCCCTTAATAAGTAAGAATGGACTTCCAAGATCCTTCAAAGCATTATGCCCATGCTGTTCTGTGGGGCACTGCCTCAAGGGGATGTGCCACATGAGGATATAAATGATAGAAACATAGCCATCCCAATCTCTTTCTAGAAGATTCACAATGCACATTAATATATTAAAGGCTCCAAGGAAGTCCTATGGGTAGAGAAGGTAAATTTTAACACATAGATCTCCAAACAGTTTACCAAAAAATCCTTTCTTCATGACAGATTAATAACCTTTGGAGAATTGCTTCCTGAGGGTAACAGTTTCAGAGATTTCTTCTAAAAATAGTAACTGCCTTCTTTAGGAAGACATGGAAACAAATACAGTGAATTATGACAAGCCTTGTAGTTAGTAGTCACAGATTCAAATCACCTAAACCAGTTGTGACTGTCATTCTGGGAAAATTCTTCAACCTCTCTGAAGATTATAAAGACTGTCTCCAGGTATAAGATGCTCAATAAATACTGGCTTATTTTTCTTATGTTATAATCCCCTCCCATATTCTGATGACAGACCAAGGACTGGACTGTGGGCCCAGCTGGAGTTGACCATCCCTTAACCACATGGTGGGCCCTGCCGGTAGCACCTGTGCTTTTGGAGAGCCAGGTGGGTATAGTGATAGTGAGACTAGGCAGAAGATAAGTGGGGAAGTGGTTATTCCACCCACACATTCTCACATGCTGCAAATGCAGCTGGTGATTATTCTCTCAAGAGAAGGCTGCTAACATGCATACCAATGAAAATAAGTCCTTGGGTCTTGTTTGGCACATGTGCTTTAACTACTGACCCCTATTCTAGGGAGGTCAACAAGGAAAAAGTTCTCTCCTTTACTATGAAATAATCATAAAATTGGGCAGTAATTTTCAAATATAATACTTGGAGGCTTCTTTACTCTGTAAGCACATCATCTGTAAGGTTTTTTTCTGTATTGAATCATCCAATGCTAGTTACAAATCAAAATGTTGAGCAAGTACTAAAATTTATGAATTTCATAAAGTCATGAACAGATATGTTAATCCCACAAATTTTAAACAGATGAGGCTTTAACCTTACAGCTTTTTGTATCAGTCTCCTTGTTTTGCTTTGTCCTAAAAAATGGATAGCTTGGACATTTTGCTGAAAGGGGTGTCCTGAATATAATGGAGCTTAGCCTTCCTGAGACTAACTGACCCCTCTCCCCATCCCACCCCCAGGACCCATCCCCAATCCATGGCAAAGTATTCCCTTGATTAATTTTCCTCATAAATCAAACATATCTTCATAAGGATCATAGCAAATTGAGGAATATAGTTAAAACCTGCAAAAAATGGAAACTAAAATGGTAAAAAAAAAAGATTGTTTTTCTCTTGGAAATCTAGAGTATTGACAGGGGATCCCGAACTTATATATTTCTAGGGAGTAGTTCTGTGGTCAAAGCCCATGTCAGGTTAATTGTTGCTGACAGGGTGCCTCCAGGTGGAATGGATGCCTGGGGTGGGTGGGCACACAGCAAGCTCTGCAAAATATAAGTCCACTGTGCAGTATCTCTCGGTTTTCCTTTTTATTTTTTTGGGTAATGAGAATATGAAGTAGCTCCAGATGGTGAGCAAGTAGCCAGGACTCAAACAAGTTGCTAAGCTTGCTGGCTTAAGAGAACCTGCTCTGTGGTGGCATACAAGTACAGAACCCCCACAATCCTGCTTCCTGGTGAAACTGGAGAGGACAAACCAACAATAGAGAAATGAGTACTATAATTTATCTTGGAGGCCATTTAGATTGTTTATTCAAACTACATTTTGATTCCAGTTACAGTTTAATTATGAGTATTTGTTCCCTAACAGAGACTAAACAAAGGGTAACTATTTTCTTTTATGTTTTTCTTTGTTATGAAAATTTCGGTTTCATGTTTGCCTCTCCTCTCTCCTTAAATAGTGTCTCATGCTATGGAAACGCATTCAGCTCAATTTCTTCCCATTTGGATGAATCTCTAAAACAACTAACAATAAGAAAGAGCAGAGTTTTTACACATAAAAAATGTGTGACTTAATAATGCCTTATGTGTTTCTTTAAGCGTTTACTGTATATATTTGACAAGTCCCTTCAGTTACAAAGGAGAAACACCTAGTCTTTCTAGGCATCAAATTCTCGACATAAATCTTCAAAGTGGAGGATACCCCTTGAGTCTAGATACCCCTTTCCAGAAGTAACTGGCTTCTGTTTTTGTTTCTGATCCTGAAATGGGAAGTTGTAAAGAATAGAAAGCTGTGTGCCTACACGGCTTATGTGCTTTACATGGCTTCTGTCCCAGGACAGCAGTAATGGGTCTGCCTTGTTTCAGAGCCCATGCACAATTTGCAGAACATGTTCATTTATCTGTTTTTTGTAATTGTTCAAAGATTACTTACAGCATATAATTTTTATCATATATATTGCTGAGATTTTTCTTCCAACTAGAATGTGTTGCACTATGCTTACTGCTACTTCCTATGCTGAGGAATCATGTTTCCCCCTGTGCATGTCCTGAGACTTGCTCAGCCACCTCTGGATTCCACCTAAACTGTAGTGATGAAGAGCATGTGATAACCACTCCTTTTCTGGCAGAAAAAAACACTTTCAGATTGAGTTGAAGTTGAAACCAAATTCTACATTGCTTAAAAAGTTAAAGTTAACTAATAATAATAAAAATAATAATTAAAAATTTTAAAACATATAAACCATTGTGTGTGACAATAAAAAGAAATCTCCTTTACCATATAAGTCCCATAATTTTAACTCTTAACTACTTCACTTTACTCTTACTACCAGGAGAGCAATACATTTTAATTGCTTTCATCTATCACTTGCATTATTGACCATGTTTGTTTGTTTTTTTTAATAAACCTTCCTTTACCTAGTTTTGGGTCAATTCTTTGTTTTTTGATTATTCCCTTAAAGACTTTATTTCCACTACAGTCTGTCTTGCATGGTCTTATTTTTTGTTTTGTCATGAAAAATTTTCGTACTTGAGTTTAGATCAAATAGGATTGCCACATGGTTTCAACAAAACTACCAAACGCAATTGATAAAAATTTACTGAACAAAAAATAAATAAATGGGCACAGGTATAGTTTATCAATGATAATCTGCATTTTATTCTATGCACAATAGCAAATGTAGATTGTATGCAGTTGGTTTTATTTTCCAAAAATTCATCTTTGGTCTTTGAACAATGAAAAGTACCTTGAAACACATTCATACTGTGTTCCATTATTACTGAACCAAATTCAAACTCTTCTGTCCACAGTCCACGTATTTCACATGACACCACAGGTGACTAGGTAAGGAGTTGAGGCCACTCACTTTGGATATTCAAACTTCCACATTCAAATGACAATTCAGTCATTTGCTACCTGTAAGATGTTCAAGACATTTAAGTATCACTCCCCAGGAGATTAAGAAGTATGTACAAAAATGCTAACTGGATCGTCAAGGACTTAGGAACATCATGGTCCATCCACATCAATGAAATGTCTGGAGGCATCTAACCAAGGACAAGGAGTCTACGACACTCCTCAGACCCTTGCTGACGTCCAGATATTTAAGGTCAGTCGCCATCTCCCAACCTCAGCCTTCTCCTGCTCCCTGCTCCCTAATATAAAAGAGGCTTGAAATCAGCTGTAAGTTAAGACAGCTCTTTAAGACATCAGGCCACCATTTTCTCAGTCTGCTGACTTTCTGAAGAGAGTCACTTTTCCTTGCCCCGACACCTTGTATCTCGACTTGGCATGAATTGTGGCTAGTGGCACAAGCTTGGACTCGGTGACATAGCAAAAGGTGTGATTCTACTAGAAAGTGAACACCACGCTTAGGCACCAACTTCTTGAAATTTAAATTTAAAGGAAAGTTTATTTTGGTTCCATGGTGACAGCTGTAAAATTTTAATAGCAATCCTATTTGATCTGACCTCAAGTATGAAAACTTTCATGTCAAAACGAAAAAACAAGACAGTGCAAGACAGATTGCAGTGGAAATACGGTCTTCAGTCATTAAAAGAAGCTTATGATTTTCAACTTGAAACAGTTAAAGTATCAGAGGATAAAACGTTGAAAGGAAGTTAATTTTACAGATGCCTCAGGGTTCCTATGTCCACATATGTGGGACTTCATAAATATTGCCCATATGAACAAAACTACTATAAGATTATGTAACTTTTCATTAAAGATAATTATATTTTTCCTCAATAAATTTCAGTATGAAAAAGATAAGATTATGTGTTCACTTCAACATTATAAGAAAGGCGAACAACAGAGACTGAGTAACTCCTTCTCAAAGTTTATTTTTTAACAAATTACTCTTCATTTATTCATTGTGGGTATTGCCATCCACAGGGTCATAAGCCTATGTACACTCAGAACTCTGCCACTTGACTTGGAGGGGCACATTCATTAATGCACCAGCAAGACCCCCACTGTTCCAATCAATAAGTAAGTTAATACAGAAAATCAAAATACAGACCTAGCTTTAGAGAATCTCAAAACATAAATTATAATTCAACTTACTTAAATCGGCTATATTTATGTGCAGGAAATAAATTTTCTGAGAGCTCATGGAAAGACAGCTCATGATCTGGACCATCCAGTTCAAAAGCGGGTACAACTGACCTTTGATTGTGGATGTTAGGGGTGCTGACATCTAGTGCAGTCTCAAATCCACGTGTAACCTCCAACTCCCCCAAAACTTAGCCACAATACGGTACTGTTTACTGGGAAGCCTTACCTGATAACATAAACCATCTATTAATGCATACTTTGTATGTTGTACTATATACACTATATTCTTACAATAAAGTCAGCTAGAGAAAAGAAAATGTTTTTTCAAATTGTTACATCTCTCTGAAAAACTTTCCAATATATTTATTGAGAAAAACCTGTGTATAAGGGACCTGCATAGTTCAGACTTGTGTTGTTTAAGGGTTAATGTATTTGGAGATTCTAATTGCAAGAAACATTTACCATGTGCCAGTGAGGACCTGAGGACCCAACAATGAGTATACTTTATTCTCATCCTTAAGGATATTACTGTCTCTGGAGACAGATGCATAACAAATATCTAGGACATGCTAATTGTTACTATAAAGAATGTGCATGGCCCACAGAGACACAGTGGGAAGTATGCATCCCAGACTCCCCTAAACCAGCCTATGGGAAAATTCTTGGAGGAGGTCATACAGTCAGGGGGGACACATGGACAATGCAGGGACATGGCCACAGCTTGATAACTGAAGGGTCAAGATTACTTCAGTCATGAGCTACTCTTTAGTTTCTGGAAGAAACAGGAATCAAAATCTAAGCAACCTGGACCTGAACACAGTAGGTAATAATTGCCAGAGCCTATTTGGGCTCTGAGACAATGGAAAGGAAAATCTCACGTGGAAACTAGCTCACCTTTTTTTTTGTCCAGATAGTGCTTCTGCTCCTGCAATAGCGCTGCTTTGAAAACAGATTTGTGAAGCATCATCCCTACGGAGTATCTCTTGGTTCGTCTGTCTCTTTGAACTAAGAGTTTCTGTGAAGACAGCGTATGTTTCTGCTGTTTCTAATTCATTGTCTCAGTTTATTGTATGTAAGAACTCTCTTCTTTCTTTTTAAATGTAATGAATGAAATATATTTCTCATTTATAAATAAAACTATTCCTGATGGACTTCATCTATCTTAATGGGGAGGCATCTGAAGTATATATTCTTACCCTCCCAAAGAACTATATTGGCAGTAATTTGGCTACATGCAGAACTCATTTTATGCTGCCCAACCCTTGCCACCCCCTCAAACTGTCAACAGGAAGTGGGAGTTCCTTGACCACAAAACCTTGGGAATGGTTAATATTTTGAGAATACAGTGAAAGGGATTTCCTAATGTTTCTTCTCTGAGTTTGGCAACCAGGGTAGTGACCAGAAAATTCTTGATGCTGAGCTTCAGGTCTGGATCATGTTTCCTGTTTATTACCCTGTAGCCTGATGTTGGTAGTTTTTACATTCCAGTACAAGGAACATCTGTTTAAAACTTCTTTTAGCAATTGAAAGGAATTTCTCACTAACTGTTGGAGTGGGCTTTATTAATGAGATAATGTTAACTTCTGCCCTTCTTTGGATCATGCTAATCTGTTCCTAATATTTGTATAAGGAGCTTAGTTTTGGATCGTATGCAAAATAACAGATGCAATGTATTAAATAGTATTGACCGTATGCCTCAACAAATAGACTGCTGCAATTATGAATCACTAAGTAGGTACATAAACATTGTATCAGTTTGGGTCTCCCAGGAAACAGATGTGAAGGCAGAATAAGTAGTGCAAGTGATTTATTGGAAGAAATGCCTCTGAAAAATAAAGAGGAGAGAGAGCAAGAAGGCAGGACAGGCTTTCAGACTGTGATACACGTACAACACATGTGAAAGAAGACGTGAGTAAAAGGAGCCTCAGACTGTTGTGCTGCATTTGGAAGGTCTTAGCTGGGCCCATGGTTAGCCCAGAGCACAGACTGACCATGTGTGGGGGGCTGCCCTGGGCAAGCAAAGCTGAAGTCAAGTTTCCCTACAGGGCAGACATTGACGGATAGAAGTTCAGCGGGAACACAGCCTCAGCATGAATGCTGCAGTGGATCCGAAATATGTGGTGGCTGGATACCATTAGGTAACCCTGCATAGCCGGCTCTCCTCTAAAGGAGTTTCTGAGCAGTGCACAACCATCATGTGATGCTTCCTATCATGGAAATCCTGCTTACTGGGGAAAAAAAAGTGTGTGTGTGTGTGTGTGTATGAAAGATTTTTAAAACCATTATTCTATAAGTAATTATAGCAATATTTTTAGTAATTTTGACAAAACAATTACTTGAAGTTTGTTGAAAGAAATTAATTTCAAAGTACTACTAAAAGAAAGTCCTGCTAAAAAAAGAGTTAATTCTTTAAGATTGATATTTTCAGCCTTAAAATGTCTTTGAGTTATTTAATTTTTTTAACATTAATACAAAGTTTGTAAAGATTATAAAAGACCCATTTTGTTTGAACAAAATTTAGGATTTTATTTCATCACTGTATTAGAAAGCAGAATAATCTTGCCTTTTGTGACAACATGGACAGACCTTGAAGGCATTATACTAAGTGAAAGAAGTCAGACAGAAAAAGACACTATTGTATGATCCCACTTATATGTGAAATCTTAAAAAACAAAGCAAATGAACTCACGAAGTATATAACAAAACATGTTTTAGAAGAAAAGTTAAGGACAGGAGAAAATATTCATGACTATTATTAAGAGGATAAAATATAGTGAAAACAGTTTGCAAAGGTCTTTCTATTGCCAAATTTATACACTGATATTTTAATGATAATTATCCAAGGGTACCTGGATTATATTTCTGTTTTCTTAGGTTTTCTATTTGCAAATGTTCTTCAATAAATATGTATTCTCCTTGTAATTCTTACATTTTTAAGTACAGGTAATCACTAGCAGGTGAGTTCACAGACACATACACACAAACACACACAATTACTAACGTTTGCAACACAACATCGCAACAAGACAACAGAGGAATGATATTTGACGTATGCCTTCCTTGCACCATCTAATAGTATTATATAGTCAAAACTAATAGGTTGAAATATATGTGTGTGTATCCAGTTTACTTTAAAGATGTTGCCACCTAAAACTGTCAAGATCCTCAAATTTGTAAAGAATGATCCAGAACAAAAACACCCAACTCTGTCCAATTCCAACAAATGGCATTGGCTTTCATGTGGAGTCACGTGGTCTCTTCCATCACATTTCTGTAAATCTACGAGGCATGTGATTTGTTTTTGCTTATATTTTACTTGAAATTCACCTCATATTTCAGCATGTATAAGGAAATGAGATTCAAGTGCTAATAAAAGGACATACAGGGTATATAATGAAAATGGGAAAAAAAAATCTCATAAACCTTTTTCACTGATAGTGGGTAGAAGATTATAAGACTGTATAGGATACACTGTTCAAGACAAAATACGGTTATAAAGGATAAAAAGTAAAATGCTATTATGCCTTTGTAACTGACTGTAACTCTCAGTAGAAGAGGAAGAGTGACCCAGGACACAAACAAACGTTTGTGAGTTTGGATAGACAGTCAGCATCTCCTTTGGATAATCTTAGTGTGATATTAATTCAGGGAACATTAGGAGTAAGGTCAGTCCTGTGGATGTACTGCTGACAATACTCTGGAGGAGGCCGGAATCTGTGGGTGCTCTGCAGTCTGGGAATCGAACTGAGCGGCCAGCAGGGGACCCACACGATATCCATGCTGAGATCATCAAGGAGGGGGAGTGCATGCTTCCGAAGATTTCCCAAGTAGGTGAAAGTGATTTATTCTGGAAAATGATGCTCAACAGAATTTACACCACCAATCTGAAAATGAATATACCTAGTAGGAAATACACTCACCAGCTTGTAAACCTGCCCGTCACCACTGACTTAGGAACAAATCAAGTCATGGATAGAGTTCTATTTAGTAGAGAAAATTCTCTATACAAAAAAAAAAACCTCTTATAAAAAAAAATAGTATTTTTCCCAAATTTGAGTATGCATAAACTCCTGAGAGTCAAAGTAAAAGAAAGTTTGGAAATGTATTGATACCTATTGGCTCCATTTTGTTCATCTCTTGTTGTAACACAGATTCCTGTTACTAATGCAAAGGCACCCACAACATTATATAAAGCAACAATTAAGTTGAACCATTTTACATGGATAACCATCTCAAAGTAGATCATAAAGTGTTATTTCCTTAAACTGGGCTAGCCCAAACCAAACAGCAACATAAAAATATGCATTTTAGCAAAATACCAAATTGTAAATTTTATAAAATGTGAACGATCTTTAATCTTTATTTCAATACAACCTTTCTAACTAAAAAAACTGCTGTAATTATGCCAATTTTAAAGCTAAGTTAAAGACATAGGAAATATCAGGAATAGTTAGTAAGTGCTACAGTTTGTCCCAAATGAAGCTTGCATTGTGTAGTATCAGAAAATGTTAGATTTGGGATTCGAAAATCTTAATAAATATCTCATCTAAGGAATCTTTCCCACAATTCCTGGGTCAGTGAATGAGTCATACTTTTTTCAGTCTGCTCCACGCTTCCTGAGGCTTTCATCCACAGGAGAAAATGCAAACCTTAGAGGCTCTGATTTTAACAGCTCCTTAAACTTTTCATGCCTATTTCAGCGTATTTCTGCATTTGTCTTGATCACAACTCTTGTTATAATCTGGTTATTAATTTTTGGGTTCATCTGGACAAGGGAGCCATTACACCAGTTCTTTTTTGTTAACCTCAAGTTCAAATCCCTTTATCACCTAGCAGTTCAGCCACACCTTTGATATAATCATCTTCAGAAAAGCTGTACTTTTGAAATGTTCAGGTTTTAGCTGTCACTTTCTCAGGAAGGTCTCCAGGATTCAGAAATAAAGAAGGCTTATGGAGAAATCAGATTCATATATGTCTTAACAATCTTAAAAGCTATGAGAAAGAATAGATAAATTACTTACAAAGAAATGGCAATTAAACTGACAGCATCAATAGACACCAGAAACAAATGGAATAGTGTTTTCAAAGTGCTAGGGGAAAATGATTGTCAAATTAAACTTGCATGCTCAGAATTAATGAGTGAAGGTGAAATAATGATACTTTTAGACATACAAAGTCTGAGTTATCCTGCTTATAGACCCTTACTACATGAGCTACCATATTTCGCTGGATTTAGGATGTCATCAATTGCATAATGCACCACTAAAAGAAAAATGCTGTTAATTAAACTGTGAAATGCCCTCAGTTGTAAAGTGCATCCTATTTAAGAGATGTAAAAAATATGAAAAGCCTGTATCTTAGAATGAATTAAACAACAAAAAAAAACTTCATCAAGAAAGAATGAACCTGAAGGTAGGAATAAGATGTTTGAAACAATATTGACCAAAGAAACATAAACATTTTGCAAATATAAGTAAACCCTGACAATAACTAATAATAGTAACAGTGTGACTTGAAAACAAGACTAAGCCAAAATGACAGTCAACAGTAACACGGAAGAGAGGGAAAAGATGGAATTATTGATAGTTTATGGTCCTTAACGTTATTTGGAGGAAAGGTTAGCAATACTCTTAGACATGGTTTAATATGTTAAACATTTTAATGGTTAAAAAGTAGGAAAAATGTTCAATATTTAAACAGGTAGAGTAAAATACAGAAATCTTTATATATCAATACAATAGAGGATTTGGAGTGAATGACTTAGATATCTATGATACATGTGGATATTCATGCATGAGTGGGTGTAGCAAACATACAAAAACACTGAATGGAAATACATTTAGCAAATCCATGAATGTGATGGCCTTTGAAGATGGTGGGGATTGAAAGATACTGGAAATAGGAATAGAGGGGATTGAATTTTATCTGTAATGTTCTGTTTCTTTTATTTCAGGAAAGTCTGATGAAAACTTCATAGAATAGTGGCATTAAGTTTTAGGTGCTAAGCCCACAAAGGTTTGCTATTTTTCTTCTATATTCTTCTATATTTTGGATTTTTAAGCATAAGTACAATTTTTTAAAAATCATTGTCTTCCTTTCCATAGCTGATCTTTTTCAAAATATGTTTTTATCCAAGCCAGAAAAACAGATAACCATTCTTTGTCCATCCAAAATCAGTCACAAATCCCTGCCATGCTAGGCTTTCAGTATCTCTGCACTTCAATTGATTTTGCTCCACCTTCAGTCTTGCTCCCAGCCCCATTCATGAGCGGTTTTCCAAGTTGCTGCAGGAGTGGCCTTTTTAAAGAGAAAAACATCTGATATGTAACTCCCCTACCTAAACTTCAACACTCTTCTAACCCTTAGCAAGACACGTTAAGGCCTTACTTACTCTGTCTTTAAACACCTATTTAGGACCAACTCTTATCTTTTTACTCCAGACTCCAGTCAGCCTCCCTGACACTTGGCTCTCAGGAAGATGCAGCTGCATCACGTCAGCCTGGAGCTCTCTCTCCAGTCCTCCTCCTATCTTCTTGCCATCTGCCCTGTGGACCAGCACACACTGACCAATCTCGAAAGATGGGACTCCACTCAGATGTCTCTTCCCAGGAAATCATCCTGTCCCCCTCAAAGCTGTCTTTGGTGCATGTTTTATGTGCCCCCACTTCTTTCTGCTCTGGGGTTTAGCCCATCATACTGAAATTGCATTATTTTCTAACTGACTTTAACCTCTGAGGGAAGGGGCTCCATTTTAACTAGCAAACCAGTTACCATTTATTTATTGCTGAATATTACTAAAGCCCTGGCCCTGTGCTAGATGATTTGCCTGAAGGTCTTTATTAAATCTACCCAAACACTGTCAGAAAAAACTTGCTTTCCATGTCAGTACCTAACTGCTCAGAGGTTAGGTATACAATGAAAGGTACTACACTCTCTTTGAACAACACAGCTACTGAGTGATGGGGCTCAGCTTCAACTACAGGTGTTCTGACTCAGAAATAGCATTTATCCTCAGCTACCATCTCCTACCACAAGTTTCCAAATCCATATACAAAAGCACTTCAGACAGAGCAGACACTCAGTGATCATATTTTAAATGAAGGAAATAAGGGAGAGAAGGAGAGAAAGAAAGGCTGAGGGGAAGAAAGGTGGCAGGGGGGCAGGGAGAGAAGAAGGAAAAAAGGGTGAGTTATGAAAATTCTGGATGCCAATACTGAACTATCTTCATTATTGCAATTATGAAAGGCTGGGAATGTTTGATGGATGTATTTCTTATCTTAGTTCATCAAGAGTTTATAAATGCATCATCCTGGCATTCTTTGAAAGAGTATACCAAGAACCAGCTATTTGCCATCTCTAATCAGTTTGTTTGATGAATACAACTTGTATAAATCTGGTATGAGGATATCTGGATAGATATTCTGTAGTTTCACCTGCCAAGAATATTGACTTTTCCTAAGAGGTTTCAGTCTTACAAAAAGGACCAAAAAAAATGGACAGGTAAGAAGGGAATAGAGGAGGGTAATCACTTAAATAATATTATGAAGATCCAAATAATAAATTTCTAGTGGTTTCCCATTATGGAAATAACAATTTTATTGAAATATGAGTCAAGGAATTCTCCTAGAACAACATTTATAACTTATTTGATTGGTGTGATTCTTCTTATACGTGGGTTCTGACTATTTACTGAGTGAGACAAGAAAACAGATTTCTAAAAAATATTTTTAAGGTTGAATAATTAGTGACAAACTCAAAATAGACAGTGGCTTTTTTGCTCAGTGGGATATTTGTTACTGGCATTTGATTTTAAAGAAAAATACATGGTCTTCTATTTAAGAACAATCTAACAGGGGGTCATGGGAAGAAATAAGCTCTCACTCTAACTCTCCACTTTCAAATCTTCAGCAAAACAAGGATTTCTCTTTCCTTAATCTGGGTGTTCAAATGTAGATGGCATTACATCTGGACAAAAGAGGAAGTAGGGAAACCTCTAGGATAAATTGGAAATAAATGCTGAGATTTTTCTTACCTTTAGTAACTCAGTGGGGGCCATGATATTTCTAAGCAGTGATAAAAACTCAGATTAGGATGTTTCCATTTATATCCCAAGACCACTTGTAGACTTCCTCAGGAAAAAAAGGAACTGATAAATGAAAATATGGTCCAAAATCTTAATTAGTATATTAACAGAATTGAAAACACAAGAAAATTTCCATATTTTACCCTATATGTGCCTAATTATTTGAAAAATAATTAAATTCATTATTTTCATATGCAAAAAAAGTACCAGTGAGTCAATAGGGTAAGAATTTTGTTTTAATGCCAGTCTAGTGGAGTTAATTTTACCAGTCTGCTTCATAGGGACAACTCCTAAGTTGTGAATCGTTTGTACATCACTAATGAAACAACATGTATCTTATTTTGGGCCAATGAAGTATTTTCATGCAAACAGCTTCAGTATTTCCCAAAATGTCGGTGTTTATCATGGGTGATTTGAGAAGTGATTTGTAGTTGTATGGTAACATGAAAAAAATTTGGATCACAAAAATTTAATCTTTTAAAATTACCTTTAAATCTCTTTTTTCTTTTTTAAAAAAGAGAAAAGACTTAAGGCCCAGAAACTTTGACAGGCAATAGTACCTGCTAAAATCAAATAGTTATTATTTAATTTTGATAGTATTTATTTTTATTTTCCTATTTATTTCAGCAATTCTATAGAAGTTTTTCATTTAGAGTAGTTACATGTATTTTCTTATAAATAAAATAAACTTAAGTAAAAATGGCAAGTCGATTTAAAGAAAAGTATAAGAAAATCGTGTAAGTTCTATTTTTGTTAAGGCAAAAGTCACAAGTTTGATAGAAGAATGTCTGAAATCTGGTACAACACTGTGATGAGGGGTAAGTTAAGTGACAGCATTGAGCAACAGGTAAAACTCCTTCTAAATCAGCAAATGGAAGTGCGGAATTGGGGATTATCTTCCAAATAATACTATAAAAACTTGAGTGTCAATAGTCTATGTAATTTTGTGCAGTGGTGTGTGTGTTTGTATGTGTGACTGTGTGGGTATGTATGTGTGTTATCTGGGAAATTTCCTCAGTCCTCCAGTTCCTTTGTGACCTACAATACTCTCTGCTTTACAGTCTCTGAGAATTGGAAAGTGTGTGCTAATATATTTTACTGTGAAGATAAATGTAAACACCTTCAGAGTACATATGTAAAACCCACAGGCAATGTCAGAGTATAAATAAAGTGCATAAAATTGAAATTTGCAATGATAGTAAGAATTCCCTCTTTTCCTATTTGAAAGAGGACACCTGTTAGGGGTTTGTTCTTTCATTAGCTTACTGGTTCCATTTAAAGGGCTCATATGGTTTTTGAATCTGAAGGTCAGAGTAAGACCAACTGACATTCTGTAGTTAGGGTGCACATCTTCAGGAATGTAAAAGGATTTGCGTAAGTCCTGAAAAGCATCATGAATGATGAAGAAACCACAAGCCCATTAAGTCAGTTGTTACAGTAACCTCTGGACTGAACAATTCATACCAGCCCCAGTTCAGAACCATAGCAAAATTCAACATTATTCAAGCTCCCTACATAACAGGAACTTAGCTTGCTCCAATGATAAACAGACCCACAAGCAGGAAAATTCCAGTGACCTTCTGTTCACCTTCACCTCAGAGGCCTAACTGCCTGAAGTGTTGTCAAACTAGAACACATAACTTCACTCTCTGAAGTCTGGAAGAGCAAGGAGGTAAATTATTTTGCTTTTAAGTAAACCAGAATATTGTTAAACTATTGCACAATGATGAGCCAAATATAATACTCTAAAAAGATGAATTAATATATTTCCATACGCAGAAAAAATTAAACATAAGTCTTGGTGGAGCAACAAATAGTTTCATTTTGAATGATGGTCAAGATAATCACATCAGTAATAGTGGAATATATTGATGTATGTGTGTGCATTTCTGTGTGTGTGTGTAGAAAGAGAGGGAGAGGGGAGATTTAGTTGGTGGGAATGTAGAAAAACAAATTCTTATTCACTTTGTGAATAAGAAATTTAGCAATATCTATCAAAATTTAAATTGCAGATACCTTCTAAGATAGTTATCTCACTCCTTATAATTTATTTATGCCTAGTCAAATGTAGAACAATATAGTAGAAGGATGTTCATTAGAGCACTGTTTCTATATAAACAAATTCTTATTCACTTTGTGAATAAGAAATTTAGCAATATCTATCAAAATTTAAATTGCAGATACCTTCTAAGATAGTTATCTCACTCCTTATAATTTATTTATGCCTAGTCAAATGTAGAACAATATAGTAGAAGGATGTTCATTAGAGCACTGTTTCTATATATATGGATGGATAAAGGAGATGTGGTATATATATAAAATGGAATATTATTCAGCCATTAAAAAAATAAATCTTGCCATTTGCAACAACATGGATGGACCTAGAAGGTATTATGCTAAATGAAATAAGTCAGGTGGAGAAACACAAAGACCATATGATTTCACTTATTTGAGGAATATAAAAACAAAACAAAACAAAATGAGCAAAAAAATCACTAGACTCATAAATACTGAGAAGTGCCAGTGGTACCTGGGGTAGAGGAAAGGGGAAAAAGAGGCACAGAAAAAGTAGGTAAAATAAAATAACAATAAAAAAAACCTATCAATCCAAACCCACAGGCAACATCATACTTAACAGCGAGAAGCTGAAAGCTTTTCACCTAAGTTCGGGAACAAGACAGGGATGCCCACCCTCCCCACTGTTATTCAACACAGTACTGGAAGTTCTAGCCACAGCAATCAGACAAAACAAAGAAATACAGGGCATCCAGATTAGTAAAGAAGAAGTCAAAGTGTCACTATTTGCAGATGATATGATATTGTACATAAAAAAAACCCCTAAAGACTCCACTCCAAAACCACTAGAACTAATATCGGAATTCAGCAAAGTTGCAGGATACAAAATTAATACACAGAAATCTGCTGCTTTCCTATACACGAATGATGAGCTAGCAGAAAGAGAAATCAGGAACACAATTCCACTCACAACTGCATCAAAAAGAATAAAATACCTAGGAATAAACCTAACCAAGGAAGTGAAAGACCTATACCCTGAAAACTACAAGACATTCCTAAGAGAAATTAAAGAGGACACTAACAAATGGAATCTCATCCCATGCTCTTGGCTAGGAAGAATTAATATTGTCAAAATGGCCATCCTGCCTAAAGCAATCTACAGATTCAATGTAATCCCTATCAAAATATCAACAGCATTCTTCAATGAACTGGTACAAATAGTTCTAAAATTCATATGGAACCACAAAAGACCCCGAATAGCCAAAGCAATCCTGAGAAGGAAGAATAAAGTAGGGGGGATCTCACTTACCAACTTCAAGCTCTACTACAAAGGCACAGTAATCAAGACAATTTGGTACTGGCACAAGAACAGACCCATAGACCAGTGAAACAGAATAGAGAGTCCAGATATTAACCCAAACATATATGGTCAATTAATATATGATGAAGGAGTCTTGGATATACAATGGGGAAATGACAGCCTCTTCAACAGCTGGTGTTGGTAAAACTGGACAGCTACATGTAAGAGAATGAAACGGATCATTGTCTAACCCCATACACAAAAGTAAATTCAAAATGGATCAAAGACCTGAATGCAAGTCATGAAACCATAAAACTCTTAGAAAAAAACAGAAGCAAAAATCTCTTGGACATAAACATGAACAACTTCTCCATGAACATATCTCCCCAGGCAAGGGAAACAAAAGCAAAGATGAACAAGTGGGACTATATCAAGCTGAAAAGCTTCTGTAAAGCAAAGGACATCATCAATAGAACAAAAAGACATGCTACAGTATGGGAGAATATATTTGTAAATGACAGATCCGATAAAGGCTTGACATCCAAAATATATAAAGAGCTCATGCACCCCAACAAACAAAAAGCAAATAATTCAATTAAAAAAAGGGCACAGGAGCTGAACAGACACTTCTCCAAAGAAGAAATTCAGATGGCCAATAGGCACATGAAAAGATGCTCCACATCACTAATCATCAGAGAGATGCAAATTAAAACCACAATGAGATATCACCTCACACCAGTTAGGATGGCCAACATCCAAAAGACAAACAACAACAAATGTTGGCGAGGTTGTGGAGAAAGGGGAACCCTTCTACGCTGCTTGTGGAAATGTAAATTAGTTCAACCATTGTGGAAAGCAGTATGGAGGTTCCTCAAAAAACTCCAAATAGAAATACCATTTGACGTAGGAATTCCACTCCTAGGAATTTACCCTAAGAATGCAGCAGCCCAGTTTGAAAAAGACATATGCACCCCTATGTTTATGGCAGCACTATTTACAATAGTCAAGGAATGGAAGCAAGCTAAGTGTCCATCAGTTGATGAATGCATAAAGAAGATGTGGTACATATACACAATACAGTATTATTCAGCCATAAGAAGAAAACAAATCCTACCATTTGCAACAACATGGATGGAGCTAGAGGGTATTATGCTCAGCGAAATAAGCCAGGCGGAAAAAGACAAGTACCAAATGATTTCATTCATATGTGGAGTATAAGAACAAAGAAAAAAAAACTGAAGGAACAAAACAGCAGCAGACTCACAGAACCCAAAAATGGACTAACAGTTGCCAAAAGGAAAGGGACTGAGGAGGATGGGTGGGAAGGGAGGGACAAGGGGGGAAAGGGGGCATTACGATTAGCAGATATAATGTTGGGGGTGGGGGGGCATGGGGAGGGCTGTACAACACTGAGAAGACAAGTAGTGATTCTACAGCATCTTACTACACTGATGGACAGACAGTGATACTGCAATGGGGTATGTGGGGGGGACTTGATGATGGGGGAGTCTAGAAACCATAATGTCACTCATGTAATTGTAGATTAATGATACAAAAAAAAAAACAAAATCATCAATGGCAGGCTAGATAAACAAGCTCTCCTACAGCCATTCCTTGGATATTATGCAACTGTAAAAACTAGCAAACAGAACAAAACACAGTAAGGTAAATACATATGTAAGCACACAGAAAAAGTCCATGGAAAGCAGGGCAGGAGGACATGACAGAATAGACAGTAACCCTTGGGAGATACTTGTGTGAACTCCTAGGTATAACTGAGTAAAGTCTTTAACAGGTTGGAAATCCTACACGAGCAATGGAGGTGGCAAATACCCATGACTTGGGAGTTGCTTAAATGTGACTACATGCATTATATAAATCCTAGGTTATGTGAGTTACAATTCTGTTTTTAAAATTTTTCATTTAGTAGTTTGGTATCAAATACAGATAAAATAATTTTATGAAAAGGTCTATACAAGGGTACAGTTTGAGGTATGTTCACCCATAGGACTCAAATGTTAATACTAATAACAATCATTTGTATAGACAGACATTGATGATTGACAAAATGGATTCACACAACAGTATCTTGTTATAGTCAAATGCTTGAAATTAAATAATGCATCTACTTCATTAGTGTCACACCATGTTAGATGCATCAATTAGGAATCTTGGCAAATATATGAAAGGAAAGGAGAAATATGTATTAATTTTGACTTTGTAAATTGAAATGAGTTAACCAAAATACTCTACCACATTATGTATTAATATCAAGATGGAATACTTTTGTCATAATTAAGATTTAAAACAAAAAAAGTAAGTGAATGAATTTTCTGACATAAATGTGATTCTGGAAAGTACAAAGGATGGTAACACAAAAGTCCTCTGATGAAAATTACAACAGATTTTTTTTCTTTCAGATAGCCATAAGCTTAAAAACTATGTCTTAAAAACTATATTATGCTTTTAAGAACAAAAGCAAGTGTCATTCTGAACGCAATCCAAGACTTTTTTGGATCAGCAGTCTCAACTACTTTAAAGAGACTGTGGCCTTTGCTTTGAAAAAATGGCATATGAAAACCCAGTGAAGTGTTTGAATTAATTTTCATGTTTGAATGAAATTTTCAGGTATCTGAAAACAGAAGACCTAGCAAAGAAGGAAGTAGTAGGAAAGAGGAAGAGGAAGATAGGTGGGAGGTTGTTTTTAAGAATATCAAAGAACCATTTCAATATCTATTGTAAATGTTTATTTCAAATTGAAAGTGGTATAGAGAGGAAGTTTATAAAGAATTCAGGGGAAACAACTGATTCAACCCAGGAGTTTCTTTAGTCTACCAAATAGAATTTTCTTCTTCTTCTTCTTTTTTTTTTTTTTTTTGCATACAATGTTATTTTAGGAATTCTATTTCCTTTTTAAAAAAACAGGAATTAAAAGCAATATAATTTAGAAACTACTGACTTCTTAAGTTTCTCCTAATCCATAAAAATTCTCTTTAGGGGAAAGACTCTCTATAACTAGTATCCGTTCAATATTTGTTTCTTAAGGTAAAGAGCAGTAATAACAACAAAAGTAAAACTGATTGTCAATTTTATTAGAATGCTTCCAGCAAAATGAGCTTTGTCTCTATCTAGGTAACATCAAATCAGCTGACAATTTAAGTACATCTTAGTAACAAAACAAGTAGTTGTTATACCAAATAACCAGAACTGAAGAAAGGAAATAATTAAATTAGAGGAAATTTCATTCAAATCAATTGATTCGGTAGTTTTATTTAGATGACCTGGTATTCGCGATTCACCCGAATAAGAACACATTTTATTCCAGGCAGCATTTGAAGGTAAAAAGTTAAAATAAAATTCCTCAGAGGCAAAACTAGTTCAAACTGGCCAAATCTTATAGTGCATTTCTGGAGGGTGTATAAGTTATTTTGAAGAGCAGTCAAGAAACAGTACATTAAATATTATTACAAACAGGCCTTCAGTGTTTAGAAATAGGTTTTCTAAGTAGAAAGCATGTGATAATTGCCTTGTAAAGCAACTTTGATCAAGATCTCTAATTTTTACCATTAGATAAAATGTTGCTAATGTGGCTTTTTTCCAAATACAAACAAAAGAGCAAAGGAAACAACTCCATATACAAAAGTAAACTCAAAATGGATCAAAGACCTGAATGCAAGTCATGAAACCATAAAACTCTTAGAAGAAAACATAGTCAAAATTCTCTTGAATATAAACATGAACAACTTTTTCATTAACATATCTCCATGGGCAAGGGAAACAAAAGCAAAAATGAACAAGTGGGACTATATCAAACTAAAAATCTTCTGTAGAGCAAAGGACACCATCAGTAGAACAAAAAAAGCATCCTACATTTATGAATTGTGACATATCCAATAAGGGGTTGACATCCAAAATATATAAAGAGCTCACGCACCTTAACAAACAAAAGGCAAAGTAGCCAATTAAAAAATGGGCAGAGGAGCTGAAGTGACACTTCTCCAAAGAAGAAATTCAGATGTCCAACAGGCACATGAAAAGATGCTCCACATTGCTAAACATCAGGGAAATGCAAATTAAAACCACAATGATACATCACTTCACACCAGTTAGGATGAGCATCATCCAAAAGACAAACAACAACAAATGTTGGCGAGGTTGTGGAGAAAGGGGAACCATCCTACACTGCTGGTGGGATTGTAAATTAGTTCAGCCATTGTGGAAAGCAGTATGGAGGTTCCTCAAAAAACTCCAAATAGAAATACCATTTGACGTAGGAATTCCACTCCTAGGAATTTACCCTAAGAATGCAGGAGCCCAGTTTCAAAAAGACACATGCACCCCTATGTTTATCACAGCACTATTTATACTAGCCAAGAAATAGAAGCAACCAAAGCATCCATCAGTAGATGAATGGATAAAGAAGATGGGTACATATACACAATGGAATATTAGTCAGCCATAAGAAAACAAATCCTACCATTTGCAACAACATGGGTGGAGCTAGAGGGTATTATGCTCAGTGAAATAAGCCAGGCAGAGAAAGACAAGTATCAAATGATTTCACTCATACGTGCAGTATAAGAACAAAGAAAAAACTGAAGGAACAAAACAGCAGCAGACTCACAGAACCCAAGAATGCACTAACAGTTACCAAAGGGAAAGGGACTGGGGAGGATGGGTGGGAAGGAGGGAGAAGGGAAAAAAGAGGCATTATGATTAGCACACATAATGTAGGGAGGGGGGGCACGGGGAAGGCAGTATAGCACAGAGAAGACAAATAGTGATTCTGTGGCATCTTGCTACGCTGATGGACAGTGACTGTGGTGGGGTGTGTGGTGGGGACTTGATGATGTGGGGAGTCTAGTAACCACAATGTTGCTCATGTAAGTGTATATTAATGATACCAAAGTAAATAAATTAATTTTTAAAAAAGGAGCAAAAGAAGCCCTTCCAGTCAGTTGCACTGATATTTAATTGATTCACAGACTGTTTGCTGCATCCCAAACTCAGTTCCAGGAATTTGTAATAAAAGATTCATTTTTGTTTCAATGCCATTCAACAACTTCAACACCTTTTATTTGAATAGAGAGTAATAATAGAATCTTTTCATTTCTACCTATTTATTTATTTACTTATATGATTTCATATAATTATTCAAATAAATGAATATAAGGAGTTTTTCAAATAGGTAAAATACTGGCTGGTTTGTAAAGTGAATATACAACTTCTCTGGGCTTCCTGGGGCTTGAAACTCTAGCACATCTTTTCGATATCACTAGTTGGTGAAGAAAATGTTTAATAGATTTGTCCACATCTAAGAAAATGCTTGCAAGCATTAAAAATATCACCATACTTTTTTATCTTTACTATATCAACTGAATTATTTCTAATACCCTCAAAGAATACCTATTATCTTTTATAAACCTTCTACATGCAAGGAATAGAGATAAAAGGCATAGTCTATGCTCGCAAGAAATACACAGACTGGACTGGTATGTAACATGTATAATATATAATATGTTATATAATTAATTAAATTAATATGATACAGCATGGAGTAATGCCTTGCAATATGTAGTGTGACAGAAACATGAACAGGGTATAATCGATGTCCAGAGGAGGAGCATTTAACCTGGAGCTGGCTGTAGAAAATTACACAGGGCAAGTTTTTGCTTTGTTTTGTTTTTTGTTTATTTGTTTGTTTAATAAAATGTAAACTGGGTCTTGACATGATGTTGAAGAAAGCCAGGTGGACAAGGTGGAAAAGATGTTATTCAACACCTAGAGGTGTGAAAATACAAGATACATCCAGGAAACAACAAATAATTTTATTTTGTTGGAGGGGATATATTTAGAAGCTGCTGCAGGTGAGGCTAGATAGCAAAAAGCCAGATTATGAAGGTCCATCTTTGCTAAGCTAAGGACATTTTTATCTTATCCCCCAAATTATGGAGAGCCTTAAAAGGGCTTTAGGGGAACCACATGAACAGCTGTGCATTTGGGGGAATCACTATGGCAGGAGTGTGGAATGTGGTACATAAATGTGGGATGAGCAGCTGAAAAATTAGTTAGGGGTCTCTGTGCAGTAATTTAGATTTGAAATAGACTAGTGATATTGGGAGAAGAGCAGAAGATAGATCTGAGATATTTAAATAGGTTGTGTGCCGAGGCTTAATAATGAATTAGCACTTGAGGGAATGCTAGAGAAAGAGGGAAGCATGACAACCAGGTTTCTCACTTGGGAGACCGAGGCAAGTGCTATGGCTTTGCATTGCTTAAAATCATTGTTTTTTTCCTTTCAGGCTCTCTCTTCATCCACTTGCTCCTTTGAAGTCACACTCTCCTTGCCATCATCAATGCACAGCTGGAAAGATGAAGTGCTATGAACTACCTACTCCATTCTAGCTAAGTATATACTTTTTCCTAGCACTTCACTGATTACTACTTTGAGGGGCTTTTCATTTACCTGCCATTCTTAAATACAGCAAAGAGTTTCTATTGATAGAAAAACCAACCAGTGACAAAATTGTGTTACATGGACCCATCACAGTGGAAATATTTACTAAGACATAATAGTTGATATAACAGAACGTTGAGACATGAAAATACATTATGTAAATTTCCTGGAAATCACAAATAAGCAGATATCCATATTACAGACTAAACTTTTTCTTCTTCATCCAGAAAACTAGAATTTAGGGCAAACATTCAGTATTGATTAGACATGTATCTCTGATATACTTGGTAAATATTGATCATTTCACATATATTTTGGTTCTCTAAGGCTGTGTGCAAAGAAAAATCATTATGCCTGGTGCAAATAGGAAAGGACAATATTTTCTCAATAGAATGTCAAATCGTATTTTATTAAATTATTTTACCTTGGTTTCCTGTAATATCTACTATATTATGCAATTACATTATATTTAGTATATTAGCTTATCTCAGTTGGTTGGGATATAGTTATTGTAGTGCAGGTTGCTAATTTCTCATATTATCCATTCTGATGTTCTTTCCTTTTGTAATAAACCCTCCATGCATGATCACCCCACTGTAGTTTCAATTATCTAGCATCCCTTCCAACTACATGCATCTCATAACTAAGTTGTTTCCAGTGGGATATGAATAGGAGTATGTATAACTTTCTAGTCTTATCCTTAAGAATAATTTGTCTTGTCACTTCTTTTTTCTCTTTTTCTTCTCCGATTGGTTGATAAAAGGCAAGAATAGGAAATTATCTTCTACCCAGAGATAGAAGCCACACGATAAGGAATGCAGTGTTCACCCACACTGACTATTTTCTTCTACAGAGTTCTATGAGAGAGAAAAATACACATCTACCTTCTTCTCTGTTACAGAAGTGTATTCTGCATTCAGACTTACACCTGAGATACTGACAGCAAAGATTTCAGCCCCAGTGTAACACAGCCAGTGGTCTTCATACACAAGCCATTATCTCAAACATGTATGTCATAAAAAAAACAAGTTTTGCAAAGGAACTGGACAGTGCTGGGGGCAAAAGGGTGGTGAATGTGCTCATAGATCATAGTGAAATATTCACCAGGAGTAGAAAAATAATGATGAATCACATTAATTGTTCTTGTTCCCACCTTTCGCCAACCTTCACTTCCAAACTTTCACTAACTGTAAGCTCAACATTTAGAAATTCAGTATGTGGAAGATAGACTATCAAAACAATATACTTACTGGAATTGAGACTGGTTCATGACTCTTAGGTACACAGTAAAGACCAACAGGATAACCACCCAGTGACTGATGAAACATTAAGTGTGTATGTACCAAAAAACCCTGAACTGACATGACTTTCTTTGGAGTAAGACCTCTGAACAGGTACACAGCTGGTCAGCGACAGGGTCATCTGGACTTTCCGTTCTGAAAAAAATCCTCACTCATTTTCACTTCTTGCCTCCTACAAACCATATTTGGGTTTTACACCTTAGACTGTGACATCTTAATTCTAAAAACTAAAATGTAAAGGTTTGGGCGGTATTATTCATCAACTTGTTTAAAAATGCATTTGAATTCATATTTATAGCATCATGCAAATATAAATATCATGAAGCAAGAATAAACACTGTGCCTTAAAGTGTTTCATTCCAGGAGTCTGTGGAAACCTTTAACAGTGGGCAATAGAAAAATCACACTGCCCGATGTTATTTATGATCTACCTCTTGAAGAGTGGGCAGAACAGAAAATGTATACATTTCTTCAGAAGTCAGCTTCATCTGGGAATAGGACAAGGTGTGAAACTGAGAGTAAAGTCTCAAAGTAATGTGGGTGACAGTGGAATGTGAATTAGCATAAGGTAGATCATCCTTCCCTTAGTTCACAGAGCCCTCAGAGCTACCAAAAATCTCATATAATTTTCTCCAAAAATAAAGTTCATCTCCAATACATGACATTTCAGAGTTGATTACCATGATTCCAAGATGGTATATGGGTTGTGAATGCCAACATTAGTCTTTTAATAACAGACTGTGAACCTAGTAGAGGTTGAACTGAGGTCCTAAGAATTCAAACCCTGATTTGTTCAGCATTTCTCAAAACTTAAATGGAAGCATGTGCCTTGAGAAGGTAATGTTGACTTTAACTGTAACAAAGAAACTATAATTGAATATAATTAAGCAAAGCATGAAAAGTATATTATACCACTTAAAAAGTAGAATGAGTGAATACATCTGAGCAACTTATCATTAGTTTTAAAGAGATTTAAAAAAAGTCTGAGAAAGAATATGAGTACTTTCATAGTGGAAGAAAGAAGTACTTGTTGGTAACTCTTCAAAGAGACTTACCCACTGGAGATTTATCTATTGATTTCAAATAAATATACTTTTCAGCACAAATAGTCTAGTACCAGTTAATGAGATTTATTAGAAATGAATAACCACCCAGTGACTGATGAAACACTAAGTGTGTATGTATCAAAAAAACCCTGAACTGACATGACTTTCTTTGGAGTAAGACCTCTGAACAGGTACACAGCTGGTCAGGGACAGTTTCTCCATCAGGATTTTCATTATTCCTTACTGGAATGGCTTTTAAAAAACTGTTGATGATTTACTTAAAATGCAGAATTCTACTAAAGCTAGAATTTTAAAATTTAGTTTTTTACCTTCTTTTTTTTTGCAGTATAAATGAGGTGGTGGAATGATACAAGAAATACAGTGTACAACTATATTGAGAAAATATCTCTTGAAAATGTTACTTCATTTTCAAAACATCCTTATTAAAGGATGAAATTGTAGGGGAGGAGTTTTATGAGAAAACAAAGCTAGAAGTTGGTATAATTGTATTGGGCCAAAATGTCTACCAATTTTTGAGAAACAGTATACTTTTATCTGGTTTGAATAGAGTATCAATGATGATAAAAAGTAAGCCTATTTGGATAGGAGGATAGATAGCAAAATAAATTAATATATCCAGAGATAGATAAAAACTCTTCCTTCCTTGATGATACATTTTCCCAAAGAATCTAAAAATGTTTATAATGACCATCTCTACTTGGAAATCCCTTTACCTAGATGGCAGGATCTCAGCTTAATTAAATACATACCATTTATGTCTCTCAATTTTAGTTAAGTTCTTAATATTTTAATATAGAATTATCCTTCGTTAGCATGTAATGAGAGACTGGAAAGAAAGAAGTAAACTACTATATGTATGTATGATAATCTCAAATAGGTATATTTACAGAAAGAGCTCCACTCCTGTCCTTCTTTGATCACCATTACACCTCTATTTTTCTGAACTAGAAGTATCAGTTATATTTGACTCCAAATTCTTTTTATTCACCTTTTCATTCATATTGTAATTTACAAAAGTCTCTGAAATTTTCTTTGAACACCCTGTGGAATCTTTTTCCTCCTTTCCATCCTAACTTTTATTGCTTTAGTTGAGAATCCTAAAATCTCACTTTCCAAACTTCAATCTTTGCCTCTAATTTCCTTTCTTTTAAAAACTTTTCTGTACATTGTTGCCAAATTATATTTTCCTTAAATATCACTTTCATCATACCATTTGTGTATTTGATAACTTGAAGCCCTTCTAGCCCTAAATCTTAGGCTTCTTAATAGTGTGACACTGCATGTGTGGTATCACCCTCTGGCCTCAGTTTCAGGTGTAAAAATGAAGGTGTTGGACCAGACAGTCTCAAAGTTCACTTAACCATGTATGTTAATCTCAGATTATGTGAACCCATGAGCTTCCTGGTCCTCCCATGTATCTATAGCAGCAGTTTTCAAACTTAGCTATACAGAAGAGTCACCTGCTTTATCATTATTACCCATTTGCTCCCCTACCCATACATTCTTCATTCTTGCCTACCCTGTCCTGCGTCACAGGAGAACAACCCCTGCACAGCACACCACCTGAGTTCCCTTGTCCACTGGCTTCTCCCAGGATTCAGCCAATGTAAGGAATTAACAGGGAACAGGTGGACAGTAGAAGAGAGGTCAGAATATTTTTTCCTTAGTCTTTTTCTATTTGAGAATCACATCTCTAGCAGTAGTCTGCCCTTTTGTGAATACAGCTCCTGCCAGGAGGACAAATGCATTCCAGATGTTACTAATTTCTGGCCACATTCTCCTTAATACTGGCTTTGCTGCATTAACCTTGCTCACACTTTTGTAAGTTGCCCATTCATTTAGGTCTTCACATTTGAATCATTTTTCTGGAACCCTGATCAATGTATGTGAAGACATATTTTTAATACCAATGCTTAGACCGTACTCCAGACCATTGGAATCAGAAACCTTGGGTGTGGGGTCCAGGCAGAAGTACTTTATAAAAGCACCTCTGGACAGATTGTAAAGTCCAAACATTTAGTATCTCATTCCAGTGTGTAATCTGATACAAACCAATCTTTTCAGCTGAGTAGATATTACAGAAAAAAAAAAATCTCTTGCAGCAAAATTTGGTTAGTTAATAATTTCAGCAATAGGCTCATTTAAAGAAACATGGGCAAGAAACATAAGTATAAATACATGTAGCACAAAATGGACCCACAACTTACATGTTGAGAAAAATGCCTCCCAAATGGATCAATAACCAGAGTCAGAAGGAGCTCTTGGGACAAAAACTTCTGGAAAGAGGTGACTTTAGAATTCATGAAATATATTAAATGGAGAGCTTTCAAGGTGTCATATGCTTTTTAGATCCTATATATCCTTAAAATGCAGTCTCAAAACATCATTTACACAGGTTTCTAGTCAGGTATATATGTTTCTTCCTTCATTTGGTCATTTATTAAGAAGTCCTACATTTGACTTCATATTTCACTTGCCTTGATTCTCATTGGTTTACATGGTGACAAGAAGAGAAATGAACCAGTTAGTTGGCAGTCAGGGTGAAAAGAAAGGATGCCACCTTTCTTCAATTACGTAGGAACTGGTGATATCTGGGGTGAACACATGGTGGTTAGTGCCTTTGGCTATTTACAGATCTAGGATTCTAGGGTGCTTTCAAGTCTTGATTGTCTGACAGATAACTTCTTCCTGTGTGCTTGTCATAAAAGCCTGTTTCAACTCTTCTGATCTCAGTTGGGTGGCCACTGTTAACTGCTGTTGGGAAGCGGTTTCAAATCAGCAGGCCAACTCCATCTTTTGAAGATGCAGCCATTTATTCGATAGTTAGCACGCCAACCACAAGCAACCAGAGCATCATAAATTCGATGTCTGGAGCTGGTCGTTAAAACAGGGCTTTACTGGATGTGGTCTTCTGTTGAGTCAGTAACTTCACTGGTAAAATGAAATGACGAATGTGGCAGTTGCATAATTTATTTACTCCAGATCTATATACAGAATAGATGCTTGAGGACTGCAGGTATGATTGCAGTTTCTCCTGGTACCATCATCTCTGTGTTTGGCTTATGGTAGGTCAGGGGATACAACAGTGATGTGTACTTACCTGGGCCTCGGCAACTACTGCCATGATTGGTTTTTATTGTTCACAGATGTAACAGATTGCTGTTGGAGAGCTCTGTTACTTTGATTTCAATGCCTAAATGAAGAGGCAAATGGATGTCAGTTTAAGTTATAGTATTTGCCAGAAGAACTAAATTATTTCAGTTGGTGAGATATTTTCTAGGGGGGGTCAGCTCTTGCATAAAGGAGAACAAGATGTTAGTTTGATTAATTAGGCCTGAAACTTTTAACTATAGCCAGTTTGGTCCAGTGTAAAACTGTAAAACACTTCTCAGGAAAAGAATCATTTTGATCATACAGAATGTTTCCTCCGACATGAAAGTTGTAGTTTTGTATTTATCAAGATGTATTAAGTTGTCACCAGTACCCCATGGTGAACTGGCCAGTGACTTTGAGGTGACTAAAACATTCTTTGATGCTTTGGTTACTCCGGCTATAGCCAGATGTGAAACAAACTGTTCTCTCTCCAATCAGTTCCAAGGTTCAAACTATTTACTGTTTAAGTAGGCTGTGTTCTGTGGAAAGATATTCCTTCATGCTAGACTTACTGTTTAATATAGAGAAAGATTATAAAACCATGTAAGTGAGCAGGAGAAAAAAAAAAAGAGCCTCTCTCAGTCAATCAGAATTTATGTTTATATTCCAGTCAAGACACTTGAGCCACCTTAAAATGAAACAAAATTTCAGCAGGTATTGGTGGGACTTGGAAGAGTTCACAGGGCTATGTCATTAGAAAACCACATTTTTTTTCACTCTTTGATTCGTTAACAAAAAAATTACTTTTGGCAGAGAAAAGAATAGTATGTCTTCTAAAGGCTAAAAAATTCTGTCAGAGGCCTTTCCAAGATGTTCTGGACAGCACTCTGCCGCTCACCCTCTGGTAGCCCTCTCTCCATCAGTGTTTGCAGAAGGTCAATAAGCCCTGGGCAGGCGGGTGCTGTGGAGAGCACGTGTGAGGAAACCGGCTGTTGTTGCGGTAAATGCAGTGTCCACAAATTCATTAGGAATTCATTTGTTCCTGGAAGGGCTAGCTATTCCGGTAACTGGCTGCCGCCCATGTTTTTAACCATATTCTCCACTTTTATGCAGACATTACAGGCAAAAAACCAGTCTTCTGTTCTCACTGCCGGCATCAATTTGTATTTGTTACTTGATCAGCTCGTTTTACCTTTCGTCTGGTGTAAAGGGCAGTCTGGGACACTGTAGTTATGTCTAGGGCCTTCTTATTAGACTTTATGATGAAAAGGGGCTCTCTAGGGTGAGGCAAACTCTGAAACTACTTATTCAGATCTAAAGACAATAACAGGCGTATGGAAGAGCTGAAAAATTATAGGCAGTGTGAAAATGAGAGGAAAATAACCTCTACTCTCCAGATTTTCTCAAACACAACAATAGAAAAAAATTATGGTTTGTGATTTCACTAACATGTTAATAATCATTTTATTAAGGATTCTTTCTTTTTCTCTATGAGAAAATGAGAGTATATCTCCATTCTTTTTAAGCAACACTTCTGTAAGCTAGGCCTTCTGAATGTCCGTAATACTAAGACTACTCAAAATCTAACAGAAGAAACTGGAAAAGGCAAAATGCAGTTGTGTGCTAAAATGGCCAGGACTGCGCAGGCACCCACACCAAACTAAAATTCATTATTTTTAGCCTGATCTGACTGCCAAGATGAAAGGAGAAAACACTAAATAAAAGTGGGATCACTGCCTTTTTCTCGGAAAACAACTCTGGTCTGGTTTTCCTGAAGTGATGTCACCAGGGGGTGACAACATTGAACTTCCTGTGATAACAGTATCTAACACAACCTGGCTCCAGCTTACTTGTAACTGGCATGTTAGAACTTGTGAGAAGTGTGAGGCCCTTCCATCATGAATGAAACACATCTATCCAGGAAATATACTTCACTGTGCCAAAATGCTTTTAGTGTATCTGTCCCCTGAGTGCCCTCTCAAGCTACAATTCCCTGTCGGCAAGTACCTTGTAATTCCTTTCCTTTTATGTTGGTGAGAGTCTTGAGCCATTATGCCAATATTGCATTACTTTCCACGATCTCCCAGAAACTGTTACTCATTAATGTGCACAGGATACCATGCTCTGTTACTTGGATAACCACCTCAGCCAAAAGGATCAGCCCTTGCAGAGAGGCAGTAGCTAGATGATCAGACTTTCTGATATGGCTCAAGTTCCACTTTGGGGAAGAAAAGAAAGAAAAGGCCAATGGTGAAATTAGACATGAGAAGCAATAACACCCTAATTTTAGAGGGAGCCAAGAAGATGAGTCAAGGAAGGATGTGACTTAGCTTCATTCTCCAACCTAGTGGGTTCTGACTGTATCCAGCAAGTGTGGGGTAGGATGAGTCAGAGCTGGAAGTCCCCCTGGGGTTCCATTACATTAGTAGAGCCTCAGAATAAAGCCTGGGTGACCTCTAACCCCATTCTTGAGAAAAATCATAAAAGCCCAGGTTGATTCTAAGTTTTATGTTACTTAGACATTTGGAGGTGCATTATATTCATAGTCCCTCTGATAAGCAAAATGAATTCTTAAATTTAGGAGTTTTTGGTTTAGTACCATCAGAGAAGGTTTACCTAAAAGGACCCAGGCAATAGGAAGTCTAAGCTGCACTGATGTTCACCCAAACCAGAGTCAGACAAAAATGAACTAGGTTTAGAAGTATAGTAGGTTAAAAATCATTTAACCCACCAATTGATTCCTTTTGATAGTCTGTAGATGAATTGAGGTGTCATTACCTATCGAGAATTTACAGAGTACTTACCATGTGCCAGCAACCACGTTAGGTGCTGAGGTTACACAGCAAATAGTTAACACATCTGATACTCTGACTTCATGCCAGGCAGGCACTCTCTAAGGGTCTTAAAAATAGGAACTCATTCATTCTTCAAAATGACCTTCAGAAGGAGGTATTACTATTTACCAATTTTACAGATGAAGAAACGGATTCAGAGAGGTTGTGCAACTTGCTCCATGTTAGAGCACTTGTAGGTGGCAGAGCAGTAATTCAAGCCAGGCATCCTGGCTCCAAGTCCATACTCCTAAGCACTGTGCTCTCACATACCATGATCATTAAACAGAAACAGAAACACCATTGGATAGATGACCACTCAGGTCACAGTCCATTATTGATAAAAGCAAGAAGACAGTCCATCCACTTCTGAATTCCTGACCACTTGTGGTTAGGCCTCTGAAACACAAGCAAATGAGAGCTGAGAAATACCCAGCAGCTCTTGTCCAGCCCAAGCTATCTTGGACAAAACCCAGCCCTTTGACTGCAGCTTTTTTTTTTTAGGTTAATTACTTAACTTTTGTTCTTGAATTATTGGGTAAAAACAAACCAAATTCTCACATCCCAAATTCCTTAAATTGACATTTCAGATCCTATACTTTATATTCCAACCCACACAAAAGGATGATGGTATCTTTGAAGGCAACACGAAAGTGTCATTTCAGCATTTTCTTCTTTTCTGGCAAGATGGCACACTGAAGAAACCTGCTTTATTACAGAAGTCCTCAAGAGTTGCAAAAGTTTCAAGTCATGGTCCTCAGTGAATGTTTCTCAATGAATAATACAGTATTTGCAACAGACCTTTTAGCCTCCATATCCCAGGCTTTTTGAGAGGAGGATAATAAATCCCATGGCATAGGTATAATTCAGATTTTCAACTCCATATTCATATGATTGTTTAATATTTATTGACAAGCACTATTTGTTTGAGGTCCAAGTTGGCCAGACATCTAAAGTAATTTCCCTCAGTAGAAACTCCGGTTTATAAAAATAACTTAGCGAATAATTTGTAAGTGATGTTCTTAAGTGATCAGCATGCCATCTAAGGAAATGTTGAAATTTGTATGCTATTTTAAAGAAGCACGCAAAAGTTTTCATAGTGGACAAAGTCATAGGTGGAAAAAGTTCTTAATATTCCTTGGGTAGCTATAACAAACAGAGAAGCTCTCCATTTAAAACATGTCACTGCGGGAGTGACTTACTTATTCATTTGGCTTCTGAATCATGTGTGCAAGCTTTGTAACTTTTTGGTTGAAAAAAAAATGTGTCATTTATGTTGCAATTTGGAGGCGCTTTTTTTTGGTATCATTAATCTACAATTACAGAAAGAACATTATGTTTACTAGGTTCCCCCCTTCACCAAGTCCCCCCCACATACCCCTTCACAGTCACTGTCCATCTGTGTAGTAAGATGCTATAAAATCACTACTTGTCTTCTCTGTGTTGTGCTGGAGGCTGTTTTTAATAGCTGGAAAAAGGAAGCCAGGTAAAGAATTAAGTCATCACCTCTATCATAAAGTAAGGTGTAGCCAATTTTCCTTTTTGATGTGACTGTGATTCCTGCATCCATTTAATTCAAATCTGTATAAATACATATGTAACTAGATATGTGGTTCTATAATCTGTAGCTATACAGATCATTTACTACCCAGGCTATTATTCCAAACATTGCAAGTGGAATAAGTCCTAGCCCAGTCCTTAAGAAAGTTACAGCTTCATGGGAAAAATGAAAGATGTAAAAAGTGTAGATTCTTAACCTGAGTTAAGAACTCTGAACTCTTATAAAAGAAGTGTTTGATAATTAACAGTTGATGATGTCGGCTACAAAAGGAGCAATCACATCTATTTCAAGACACTGAAGTGCTTCAGGGAGAGAATGCCTGCAGAGGGCTCTGAATGACGGAGAGGCAGCAGTGGGCTTAGACAGAGGTCCCAGGAAGGAGGAAAACAGGCCAGGCATGGACATGAGAAAGAAACAACCTAAAAGCCAAAAATTCAGCATGGCATCAGTAGGAAGAAGACTGGGAAGACAAACAACGCAAGTAGAATGCCTTCCAAGGTTAAGGCAAGAAGACTGGATTAAACATCAAAATAAAGTGTTAGCTTGGATTTCGTCTCATGTGGGAACAGACCTTTTGAAGAGGGTCATAGTTATTGGGGTCCCCCTTATATGGGAGTGCTATGCTGCCAGCGTGTCAGGCAGTGATCTGCAAGGTGGATTAACTAAAAGCCTGGAGATAGCGAAGCCCAATCAGGAAAGAGAGAGAACGTGTGTGTGTTAAAATGGGGGAATGTGATGAACTCACAGGGCCTGAGAAGGGCAACAAAAGGAAGAAGAAATTGAGACTCTCTGATCTGATTAGATTCTTAACCTGAGTTAAGAACTCTGAATTCTTAAAACTTTTTCAAGCCCCGATGAGCAGGAGGAATACCCCAAGCAGAAATACTGGTGTAAAAAAATGACAGTCCTAATAGTAATCACCTGTTTATCAGAAGCGGCAGGCAGCTTCACATGTGTGAGACTAGTAAGAAAAACCTCTCAAACCCCCACAGCGTATTCCCCAAAGTAGATCTGTAGCTTGAAATCAGCAGAGCGGATGCATTTTCTGTGACCAGGACTATGACTAAAAATATCCTCTGGGTTCTTTTGTTCCAGATGAAAGTGCTACTTGGGTAAATTTGAGCTTTCAAGTTGAAGGTGCTACTATTGTTACTTAGATGTGTTCTTACTTGAGAGTGTTACTTCCTGTGGTGTGAGTGTTCCCTGATAAGAGGAGCATGTTCTGCGGCCCCTCACGGAGATGGGGGCAAAGAGTCTTAGTGCCAAGACTGACGAGGCTCATGGCTTTCCAAGTTAAGGTTAGAGAGACTGCAGCATTCGTTTTGCCACTTTCTGCCCTGGTCCCAACAGAGCAGTGACCACCATGGCCACTTATTGCTGACACTTTTGAGTGATTGACAGCCACATCGCTCAGTTTTATGTTCTGATTCCAGTTCAGTTCAAGCAAGTGCAGGTGATTTATATCCCAAGATGTGGACTCTCATGCCATTTTAGTCATGTCAGTCACAAACGCCTTTCATCTTGGGTGGAGTAATTTCTACGTTAGAAATCTAGGCTTATCAATTCTACCATTGGGAGCTATTTAGTTGTGTAAACTTAACTGAATTTTTAGCAATTACCAAAATGGACCTTCAGGAGTAGAGCTGCATCTTTATCTCCCTTCCCTCTTGCTACCCTTCCTAATTATTAATGAGTTAATTTCCCCAACGTATTACCTTGATAACAGATTTAATGATTCCACTGATTGAATAAAAAATATACTTGTGTACCTGTTGAGTTCCAAGCAATATAGCCAGCTCAGAGAACTCACAAGAAATATAAAGAACAGTTTTGTCCTCCAGTGATTTATTGTCTTGGCACAGAAACAGGAAAACATACTTTTGGGGGGACCCTTTTTGTCCACAACTTTGAGAAGATATCTATTGAGTGTTCAGTGAAGCCTTAAAACAATGCAGGTCACCTTGCAACATAAACTAATTGATGAACTTTCTAACTATTATTTATCTAAGCATTTTTTGATGGCCTTTAGCCAGACTTTACTTTCAGAAGTCCCCACAAAACTGAAACATTGTTCCTAAACAGTTGTTTCTAGAATTCTCATGTTCCCAATGAAATATTGGGAAATAAATGGTAATAGAAGAAAGAAACAAAGCTGATCTGATATCATGGGTCTGAAGAAGATATTCTGTGTTGGGCATGGAGTGAATTAATAGGGCGGTCACAGTATCTTACTAGTTGACTAGAATGCAAATATAAAGCTCCTTCTTCAGGAGTAAAAATTCCTATTCACAACTGAAATTGTTATGACAAGAACCTCAAGACAGCTCCGCTAAAAGAATAGTCATTATGCCCTATATAAGATCAAAAAATAAAATGGAGCTAGATTTCTGTCTCAACAAATAAATCTGCTTCCTGGACCTTATTCCTCTGGCACTTTTGTTCACACCTAGGGATTCTGAAGTTGTTGCACTGAGAAGTTATGTTTTTATCATTAATTATTTATCTGTAATTGATTATCTTCTAATTAATGAGTAGTTCAAGGATTTATAGAATACTGTTTTTTCCCTGACTAGACAAAGAATAAGCTCTGAGATTATTAACTGGTTCTTTGAGGGTACAATCAGGTTGTTCTCCAGCCATTGCCTTTTAACATACTACGAGAGAGCTGCTTTCTGTGCTCCTTGGTAACAACTTGGGGATAATTCAGGTTTCCAGTCATTTTCAGTTATGAGAACACCCATGATGATGATGATGATGATGATGATGTCAGAAAAATGGAAGGAAGGAGGGAAGGGAAGGAGGGAGGGAGGGAGGGAAGAAAAAAAGAAGAGTCAGATATTAGACTTTTAAAAGGCCAGCGTCTACTACATAAAAGTGTGAACCGCATATGCAATTTATGGCTCTTTTACTCACTCCCGTAAGTACTAGATTTTCTGTAAATATAATGAAGGTTAAGTTTCATGGCCCTGTGCTTTCAGAGACCTCTTATAAACCCTGTATCTAATTTTGTATTTGTACTTCTATGTTCTACCTTTTAAAGAGGGTTTCCTAAACTGTGTGAAGCCCCACAAAACCCAAATTGCCCTATCCTGGCAAATTAGGCCTGAAGGACTTGTGGCCCGAAGAGCAGGTGGCAAAGAGTAGAGGAGCTGATCTACTCTGATTCCCCTCTTCTCCCTTACTCACCTCCACCCCAAACCCTCCTCAGTTAGAGCAGAGGAGAGGGGCCTAGCACACAGAAGTGCCAACTTAATTGCAACAAAAAGGTGGTTCAGTCGTGGCTGTAAACACCCTCTTCAAGACAAGCATGTACATGCTGGCTCTCTTATGGGGTACACTTGCCTGACATGGGCAATGCTCTCTCTAGATGGCCTCACATGACTTCCTACATTCTACCTCTCTCCTGGTGCCTGGCCCCTGTGGTTCACACCACAGCCTCCTCTGCAGAGCTGTCAGGCTAGCCCCTGGGGTGGAGGACCTTTAGATAGCTCAAGTCTGATCACCTGTTATGGCATCCACATGGCTACAGAATTCTCCACAGCCTTGCCTAATAGCAGGGGCATAGGCTGTGTGGCTCCTGTTGCCCCTTTGTCATCTCTCCAGTTGCCTTCTCCACGAGGTAGATAATGCCAAGGGGCAGATCAGCCAGTCGGCTGCATGAGCAAATACCCAACCAATAGATGAAATGCCAGCCTCTCTCTCACTCTGAACCCCCCAGCCCCCAGGCTCTGTGATTTCCTTGGAGGCCCTTTCACTAAAAGGAGAGGCTGAAGACTTCTACCCACAAATTACACCAGTTCAATCACTGATCTTAAACTTTTAGTCTCATCTTTATAAAGCCTGGTTGGAGTACGGGGAGCGTATGTGGAGGACAAATGTGGCCGCTTCTTAGGGAGTCTTAGAAATGGTATTTGAACTACTTGACTCATTCTTTAGACTACAGTATTATTTATTAGCCATCAGCCTTGAGGTTTTAACTAAAATACTAATAGGAGATAATAGGAAGAATCTCTTTCAGACAGTCATTATAAAAGCTTTTTTAAATAAATCTTTTATTAAGAAATTTATAAACCTTTAAAAAAACATGGCACAGTGGGCTCAGTTGACAGCAGGCCTGAGGACTCACTCAGTCACTCACAGATTAACCCTTCATGGACACCAGCAAGTGCCAAACTCTAACACACATTTCCTGTCTTCATGGACTATCCCAATTTCCACACCGTCCTTCTGATCTCATCTCCTGCCAGCAGACTATGAAAGTCCACAGGATGGGGCTCAGGTAAGTGAAATATTGCACTTTGCTGCTTGAAATGGTATGAATGAGACCAGTAACTAAGATTAGAAATACAGAAAAAGAACTAAACTGTGGGTGAAGGTAGAGCATTACAACTTACATTGACAATGATAATGACCAGTACATTCTCAAGAAGAAAGATACACAACTAGAATAGTTCAGCCACTCATTGAAAATAATAGTTTACTGAACATTTCCTCTGCACCAGATTCTATGCTAGATACTACTCACATATCATTCTTCAATAGCAATCTAAAACATTATTTGTGGTTAACACACACACACACAACTTTCAACATACAACAGTTTTCACACTTCATGTTTCATCAATTGTGGCATAAAGAACAGAATTGGACACATCTGTACATATACATTTGGAAATGTCACAAAGTATAGCATTAGAGAAGTCGAACAATACAGTGAACTCCCAGATATTTCAGACGTCTCCTCTCTGTTATAATTGTAATGAGAGACTCATCTTGAAGTTCACCTATTGCCAATAACTTTTCAAGAAATTTGGTTGAGAACCTACTCAGTATATTAGACATCAGCAGCATTTGAAGTACTGTAACTTTGTATAAATAACTGCACTGAGTGCTATGTATGCTGTTCATCACTCTCTCTCCAGGTTATACTGTGTGTGTCAAATAGTAAGTGCTCACTAAATATTTGCTGATGGAATGAATGAATGTGTGAGAGAATGGATGAACAATATCTTCTTCCAGTCTATTCATCATCCTGGACAAACATGAAGTTTTTTCAGTAATGTAGGCACAGAGGAACTTTATCGTAACTTGCCAGATGCAGTTCTTATTACTGGGCAGGTACACAGGATTACATATATATCTCATCTAATCCTCATTTTCCCTGAGATTTGTGACTCTGTGTGGCAACCAAGTTTATCTTCTCTCCAAATGGACTAGTAACATTCTTGGGAAAGGTGTCAGAGCAAAGAAAACACTTTCTTTGTACAAACTCCTGAGGAATGAGTCCCTTTCAAGCATGAAGAGACCTACCCATAATTATTTGTGTTTTCAATTCTTCTGTTAATAGGGTTTGTTCTGGCAGAAGTAAGTCAACAATAACAATTAAAAATCAAAATATTAGAATAGCTATATCTGGCTAAGTTCTAGGCTTGAATTTGGCTTCTAGCTTTGATTTAGGAATTAAGGATCTATTTGTTTAAAAAAACATAATGAAATTAAGCAGTATTTTAATGTTTTTCTTGAAGAATGTAATGATGCAAGACAAAGGGAGAATTTTCACCAGAATTGAAATCTTTAATACTACAACTTGTCCCAGCTATTTATGCAGTCTGTTTTTTATTTTTTAAATATGAGAATCATAGTTCTTTTAAATGGAACTTTTCAAAAATATATCTCTAGTTACTACATATGTAATACTTATGACATGATGCTTTATATTTTTAATGATTTTTATGAGGATATTATCCCTGATATATAAATAGGATGGGGAAAAAACAAGACAATGAGTAGATTTCTCTTGAGGACCATGCAGCTTGCCCTTTAGTAAGTATTAGAAGTGAAACTCTTTAACTTTTTATAGACTTTCTTTTCTCCCCGTGAATTAATGAATTTGCCTAAAATGAGTCACATTTTGCCATGGCGCTTCTATGGCCATGACTTTTCAGCATCCCCACTCAGGCCCGATCACCTGAACTGATGACAGAAGCTCTAAGCTCCCTTCTCCTCTCAGGATGACTTACCCACCTTTGCCGCTCCGTAAAGCTACAAAACAGGATCCCACTGCTCCGCTTGTATACACGGCATTGTCTTTAATTTCAGAAGCTGCTTGGCTAATGGCTATTCCCTTTGAAATTCTACTAGTAGCCAGATATAAAAAATAATCACTTTTTTGCCCTTTCACTTCATTGGGGCTGCACTCAAGCTATTACTTATTCAATCAAGTATAAAGCCAAAACTGAATATTTAAGGTGGACATCTGGAGTGTGTTTTAGGATTTTTTTTTTTACCTCAAACTGCTGAATGTATTAATTCTCAATTGCACTTACTATTTGCTAATCTAGAGAGGAGAGGGGTTCTCAAGAGAGGTTTATGGTAATAAGAGCAACACTATATTGACAAGGAGAGATCTTCCATGGGATGAAATTTGCTAACCTCAGTGAATACAGTGGATCACACCATAGACTTAAGATATTAAAAAAAAATACAGAATGACACACTTTCCTATAAACACACGAGTGATATAAATTGTTATCAATAAAACATTTTAGATAGTCTTTTTAAGGCTTCCCATATCTGAACTGAATCAAATAGTTTGCCAGGAAACAATGCCCTTAATCCCTCTACCTAACCAAGTAAGTTATAAGCTGACTTTCTAATGACATGAGCAGGATTTCCCTCCTCATGATAAGTTGGTTTTGAAACTAAAAAACTTTAGTTTGCCCTTCAAGAAAAGTGATTTATAGGAGTTGGTGTGAGGAAAAAAGGAACCCTACTTTACCCAAAAAGGAGATGAAAACCTTGCCTGAGGCAGCATTGTGACACCGCCGGTGTGAGAGGGTTGTGAAATCCTGAGTGTATGTTTCCGTGGCGATGTCTGAAAGTGCTGGTTACTGTACTGATGTCTCGCTGTCATGAATCTATCTCTATTTCCAGATCTACTTCCTTATACTTGTTAATGAAAACAGGGCGATGAGCAGGGCAGTGCACAGGTCTCTGCTTCAGTTCTTCTGTTGTTTTCATTGGTAGATGGCTTCTGAAAGGTCTGAGGTAATTCTCTTTCATTTTTAAGAAAGAAAATAATTTCTATTGTTTCCTGATGAAATACATACACTATATTTATTAAGGTCAGTTAACCTTTTGTCCTATAAGCTACCAATTTCTTTATTCCTCTAACTCAGGCATCCATTAAAACTAGTCTCTGACTATTAATGTGCATTTTGCAAATAACCAACAGGCTAAATCACAGTAACTGAGAAAATCAGGACAAGCCTAATAGTAGCCAAGCTCTAAATAGGACTATAAAATAAAAATAGAACATGTGACTCAGCATACAGTACTAGCTCTTCAGCTTACAGATGTTCCCAGCCATCAGAGTCAGCGTGGGCTATGACACTGGTACATGTGGGCTAGATGGGAAAAATTTGGAGAGGATGCTAGGCTTTTATTTTCAGACTGTTTCCCTAGTACCTCATATCACTTCATGTTTTACAGAATGTATGAAAAACTATGTCTACTCATTTCTCATGTGCCTTAATAGCAAGCTTTCAATGACCCTTAAATTAGTAACAGAATGGCCTCCCCCTTCTAATGGCATTTTAGGTTTATAGAACACATCTTAGGAAACAAGTGTCTGGCTTTATAGTTACTTGCTAGCTAAGTGTCATCACCTCATGAAACAAAATTCCCCAGTGGTTTCTGTCATAACACCTCATGCAAAGGACCAACCAGACAGTAAAGGCAGCATCTCTGACCGTGGAAGGGACACAACAGAAACACTGTCATGATATTTATATCCCACCTACTCAGAAGACCAACTGAGAAACTCCATATGGACTCTGGTTTGCCACTAGCCTACAGAATTGAAATTTCTTAACCAGCTTAAATTAAGAATTTGGGGATAAGTATAAAACTTTGCAGATATTTATTTTCATAATTCAAGTCAGTTTATTTTCATCTAGTTCTTTTCGTCCTACTCAATTCTCTCTTAGTTGACACATTAAGCAAAGGAAATGTATTCTTAGAAAGCACAAGAGTGGGCCAGGTATGATCCAAAAAAAAAAAAATGAAAGACCACTGCTGAATAGCTTTAAGGTGTATTGGTGAAACAAAGGGTGTCTATACCTAGTTTGAGACAACAAGAAAAAAGAAGCTAGCCTACATGGAGGTAGACTAACTGATCTGAATTATCTTAAGGGACTGAACCCCCTTCCTCTCACTTCTCAACACTGGCCAAGTGGCAGGTGGTACAAGTCCAGTTCCCCAGTAAGTTCCTGTAAACAAAACCACTTATTTATAGACAGCTTCTCAGTACTGTTTTCAGGAGCTCAGTCAGACTGCAACTCAGAACCACCTATCAACTGCAAAGAGAAATAAATACATAAAATCCTGTCTTCAAAAATTTGCTTTATGGCTGGAACCAGGTAATCTGATATTATGTATTTGGAGACCCCTCAGAATCATGATGGAGAACTGGTGTAAAGAAACAGAAAGAAATTTATGTGCCTGTGCTTTGGAACAAAAAGAAAATTAGGCTGACATCATGGAAATCTGCCAGCAGACCTAAGCAAAACTTGATGTCTCTACTTCTTCTTTCTAATTTTTTTTTCTTTCTAATGGTCATTGATGGGAATTAGCCTTGATGGAGGAATCACTGAACCTCAGTGTACAGGTATATCATAAAGTGGAGAACTGAAGTTACTGAAATATGGAAGCTTCCTCCCCCAAAAACACTGCCATTTTTTTATGTAAGAAAGTCAAATAGTAGTAATAATCCCAATGATAATGCCTTCTTTTTAAATATGTATATTTCAATGTACTTTCATTTTCATAATTTTCTTATGATATGTGCAGGTATGCAGAAATTAACAGTATATATTTCAGAAGATAAATTCTTCAGTTGTTTTAATACAGACTTGTGCTACATATAGAAAACACTAAGAGAAGCATGGCTGCTTAGAAATATTAACAATATGGCAGTTTTTAATGTAGTGGCTAAATGAAATCACTTCATACATTCACCAATTTTAGTTATCAGCTGTCAAACTCAAGGCATCTTGTTTGTTCTGAAGTGGATACAACCCTTGCAAAAGTACATAAATATAATCTCACTTTTCAGAACTACATTTCACCAAAGAAATAAAATGCATGATCCATTAATGCAGAGATATATTTGCTCATTGCTGACATACAATAGCACTTATTACACATTTATAGAATGAGTGTATAAAACAAAAAATCAAATAATTCCAATATAATACAGAATGTAAGTCCCACACATGATTAAATGCTATGGAATTTCAGAAGAAAAAGGCATCGCTTTTAGCTTAATGATCAATGAAGAATTCAGTGGAGTTGTATGAATTGATGGGAATTTAAATTAGGGAATAGTTCAAAATGAGGAATCATTTAGTTAGCAGAAATAAAAAAAGGAAGCTCCAGGCAGAGAGAACAAGAGCACAGGGGGATGAGCAGAATACAGTGTGTAAATAAGAGGCATGTAGATCAGTTCAGAATGAGCAGGTAGGGAAGTACTGGAAGAAAATGGGTTAGAGCCATAGTACAAAAGGCCTTGGCTATTACACTGAGGACTTCAGGCTTTATTCTGGACCAGGGGATTCTAGGTCTCCCAGAGTCAAATTTTTTGAGCACAATTTATGTATGTTTACTCTTTAGGATTTTATAAATTAAACACATCGTGTTATCTACTTACCTATTTATACACAAAAATATATAGGTATATAGGTAGACATATTACAAATACAAATTTTTAAATGTCCTATAGCTACTATACTTTTTAACAACACATTACAAACGTAATTTTTTTAATAATTATTTTGTATATATTTGCTTAATATATATCACTTGTGTTCCTGCTGAATTGTACTCACTCTCCATGGGAAAAAAAAACTTGTCATTTTTGTTCTCTCTATAAGAACCTAGTGCAGTATTTAGTACAGGGTAGATGCTCATTGATTATTTATTTGATGAAGGAATTAACTGAGAAGTAGATTGGTCAATTTTTATTTTGAAGTGAGAATATACTAATCTGGAATTATCAAGCATCCTTTACATTTCCCACTAGAGAGTGATCATATATCCATTATTTTCTTATAAACATAAGCCCTCAGTCTTAAAGTCAATTTAAAGAAAATATGGAAGAAACAAGACTTCCTTACTTCAAGTGTAACATTGAAACTTTCATAATGTATTTCACATTTCTGCAAACTGAAGAAACAACTGGCCTTTCTTAGGCATTCTTTTTGAAGATGGATTAACAAAACAATACAGAATTTGATTTATGCTTTAATCTAAAACAGTTTCTCAAAGTGGGTTCCTTGGAGTCCCAGGTGTTCCCACTGTGATCTTCAGTTACTTTTATAATTTGAGGATTGGAAAGTTGGAGTTGGGGAAACTATGCACTGTTACTTTCAGCCAGCTCTAATTTTCTCTATTAATATAGGTACTTTTTATAAGATTCAGTTTGAAAAAAGGGATTCCAGCAATTAAAAAAATACTTAAAGAAACACTGTTTAAATCCTGCAGAAATCCAATAGACCCAATCAATTACTGTGTAAAACCCTGAGTCTTAATAGTTTTGTTATACTGACTTTTTAATTTTATGGCACATCTACTCTTTCACCTATGGTATTGCTGCTGAATCCAGAGTAAAATAGATAAATAAAACTAATACTCTAATCAAAGAGTAGTTTTACCCTTACAAGTTTTTGGTGATTTCTGTGCCTTCCCAGGCCCATCTCTTCCCTTCTATTTTCAACCTATCACCTGACTCCCTTGTTGTTTGCTTCTGATTGGTCGAGGGGGTGGGGATCAACCAATGAGAGACCCTGGAAGGAGACAGGAGTTTGGAAGGCGAATGAGCCTGTGGTTTTTATCTACTTTCTACCTGTAATAGCACTGCATCTTTGCTAGGGCTGCATCCCTCAGTGGCTCCCATGGCCAGCCCTGTCTCCACAGTTCCAGCTCTCACTGGGCTCTAATAACACTGTTTCCCTCCCTTTCAGCTCCACAGACTAACAACTTCCCACCGTTGCTACCCTTGGGGCCTCACGAGCCTTTGTTGGTTTCCTTAACCCTCTCACATCTCTGTAACTAGTCCCTTGTTTTTAATTTGAACCATCTGGTGAATTACATTTCCTACCATGACCCTGACTGATAATTAAAGCTTAAGCCTATTAAAATAATAAGATCTAAAATACAGAAAATAAAAATGCTGGTTACTGATAAGTTTTAATATTGACTCTCCCTTATTTACCATGTTTCTAATATAGCATACCATACAATTTCTTTTTGCCAAAAATGAACACCACCTGTTCTTACAGATTATGAGCAAATAAGAACTAAAGGAAAGTGAATTTAATATCATGCCAATGAGTGTGCAGAAAAATTCTTACTCATTGAAAATGAAGGTCTAGAGCTCTCCACTTTCCACCTGCATGCAATCCAAAAGTTGACATCACTTCAAAAAGCCAGGGAAGACTCAGGAAACGTCCCTGAAAACATTGAAAGAATAATATTTGTTTATGTTCACATGTGTACATTTTCTATACAAAAGCAGAATATGCTATACCAGAGGTCTAGGAGAGGAGTTAATGACTAGTAGCAAAATATTCTCATCCAGTTTTAAGTGTCTATTACTACCTATATTTCAGTGAAATGTATAGCTAGTGAGCATCTTAATAACTCTAGCTAGGATTTAACTCTAAAAAGTGTTGTCTCTAAAAATCCTTAGGAAAAAAAATTGATGACATGAACATGAAGGAACTTTAACAAGACTAAATAAATAAAGAACATTACTGTATGTTTTGAACATATTCTTGAAAAGAGATCAGAGAGAAAGTTTCCACAGAGCTTTTGAAAACATTGGTTATTTTTATATAGCTGTAAAAAAAATTTTTTTTGCATGCCTCTTTACAAGAAATAAAGAAAAAGATTCCTGTGATGAGTTTTTAAGAAAATCTTGTTGCGAGAAAAACGCTCAACAATTCGCTCTATTACTTTAGAGATCTTAACAGAATAGCTACAAGAAGAAAATAGATATTAAAAACAAAGGTGGCACTTGAATATGTAGTGGAAATCAAGTAATTTTAACACAATGACTTCTGAAAATAAGGAGATCTCATCTACATCTGCCATTAGTGAACACACACACACACACAGGACATATTCTCAAGTCAAAGGGTTGAAGAAAACTAAATGACTGGCTTCTGTCTGCCTTGAATTTACAGAACCTAAACAAAGAATACAAAACAAAACAAAAGGAACCTGCCAGACAGTTTAGCGCAATCTTTGTCTCTGTCAAGTAGAATCAGAGTGCTGAAATAACAGAACATCCTTGTTGGCCTCTTCAGTGATGCACCTGAGAGATGGCTGCGATTACAAGGAATTTATGAGAAATAGCAGTATCCTGGCCACTGTCTACCCACACCAAAGAAAGAGAGCTAGGGGCAGAGATGAACGTGGCCTCCCACAAGTTGGTGTGGCAGTGACCAAGAGCGCCGTCATTCCATGGAACGCGAGATGGGAGATGGCTTAACCCCAGACATCACCAACTCAGAGAAGCAGCAGTGGGTGAGCAAATTACATTATAAGTCACATTTGCAATCTTGGGCACTGAGATTGATCAACAGGAGAAGGAAAGCTCCTACATGAAAAAACAAAATTATATACAGCAACCAATCTCATGAGATATTAAGACTATAGCATCATTTTGCAATTTGATACAGTTAATGTTCTTCTAATCCTACATATTTTTTCTCCACACATATGATACATTCATTAAGGTCTCCCTTTGTGCTATCCCTAGGTACCCTAGGCACTTTATTAGGACATGAATCCTAGGTACTTTCAGTCTGGTTCCACCATCAGCAATCAATCAAAAATGCTGAGAAAAGCCTACAAATTTTCTCTCCAGTATTCAACACGATTTGTCAACACTTCAATCTTATCATTTTTCTTCCATTGGTATTGATAACACAGGATAACCTTGGTTTTCCTCCTATCTCCCAGCCATGCTGTCTCTGTCAATTTTCCTGTGCTCATCCCCCAGATGTCAACAGGCCTACATAACAGACTTTTAAATTGGAGAGTCAACTGTGTATTCTGGGTCTTGAGACATGAGAAGGAGCAGTTTACTTTATGTCATCAGAAGTACATCAGCAACCAATGCCTCAAATTATCACTGACATGGTTCTAAGATTTTCTAAGCTCAGGCAAAATAAAATGTTGCTTATAACATTCTTACTTAAGAATAGTGTCGTTTGCTTCATTGTGGAGTACATATGTGTGTTGTGTACAAAAACCAGTCATGTGCAGGCACTTAAGTTCAACAATCAGTTTTTTAATGCAGAGTACATCTATGATGTAAAGTTCATTGTAAAATGATATGTTGTGCACTAACATGGGAATTTGTTAAATAAAATAGAAATAATATTTACTGAGCATTTTCAATTTCTTACTGAACAGTTAAGTACCACTGCAATGTTAGTGAAAGATTACGATCATCCGAAGAATGTTAACGGTACAGCAAACACTAATTACCATAAATAAGAGACCTTTATCAGCATATAGGTTCTCTTGCAAGATTTGGTGGTATGGTTCTCATGGGAGACTTAGTTATTGCTTCATGTAGCTTTCTTTTGTTAATTTTGGAGGGAACACACAATATTGTCCTAAACTTCCTTTACCACCAAGTGATAACTATCATCTGCTACCAACTCCTTCATATACATTGAAAATTACCAGGAACACAGGCCCTGCTTTCCTCGCTCCTCACCTTGTAGGCCCTTTGAGGGCTCTCCTTTTCCCTTGTCCTCCTCTGAGTTCTAATTCCTGAGTGTGAACCCAAAGTGTGTGCTACTATATGAAATGCTGTGCTATAATTAGAAGGAACCAATTGATCATGAACCAATTGATCAGAGGCTCGGAGATCTGCTCAGACCCGGGTGTAGGCCAGCAGGAGCACCGCCTCCTGACTGACATCAGGAGCAGTGCCCCTCAGCCAGCAGGAAGTGTTAAACAAAAAAAAATGTCTATCACTAAAGATTTTTGCTAATCAGATCTTTGTATTTTATTCTACACAGATAAACAGTGGCAGCAACCTGTATTTTTAGAAAAATTATCAAAGAAATCACTGAATGGGGAAAAATCAGTATCTAGTTTCCCAGTGGAGGGGGAAAATACTAACTCTAACAGCAGAACACATTAATATAGCTTGAGGAAAACTTTCTGAAAAGGAGCTTGCAAACTTCTGTATTGCATCACAGAGTAATAAAGCCATAGAATGTAAGATCCGGTACCTGGCTTATACATTATTTATTCTTACCCTTTAATTTTTCAGATGTGAACAATGGGGCTCAGATAATTGGGGTTATATAAGTAGATGCAACAGAACCAGGACTCAAGAACATGGGTGTTCTGATTCCTCATTCAGCACAGTTTTCCTTACTCAACAGTGTCTTTTGCCTAATATTGACATGGATTTTTTTTTCTGAAAATATCCAAAAAAGTATGAAATGATTTTTCAGGTATCATGATAAAAATGTTGAAGTTCTGAATTGTCACTAACAAATACTTGACTAACCATCTTTTTTTTCTGGCCCTTAGGCAGCTATCTCAATAATTTTATTGAAAAATAAAAAACTGTTGCTCATAATGATCTCTAAAATTCAGTGGCTTGAAGTACATTAGGATTGCACTAAAAATTACTTAAACAAAACTTTTAATAGCTTTCAAAATCAACATCTGAACAAATAATTCATTGAGCTATTATATGACCTACACCTCAACAGGTAAATATTTGGTATTGAAGAGGCAATAATTTAAGTTGGAATTATGAACGCATTTTAGAAAATCTGATTTCTTGAGATTTTGGTATCCATTAATTTTCACCATTTTTGTGTATTTCAAATACCCCAGAGTTTAATGGTAGTATTCACAAACTTATTTACTTGCAGTTCTGCCTTTCCTTGAGGCATTTCTAAGTGCCCAAAACTATTAATAAGGATGAATAAACAGACACGAATGAGCTTCTTTTCAGTCATTTACAATTTAGTCTACTATGTGCCAATCCTGTGTCCTTGGTTAATCAACCTCACAACACAAGTCTGCCATTGTGCTCAGTAGAGATGAGGCATATGTGGTAGAATTCTGTCAAAATATTAATTTAGACATTTGGGAACCATCACCTTCTTGAGAAAACTATCAGGTAAAATACATTCATTTTCAGCCAAGCTGAATTTCCATGCCCATGAATTGCACAACCCTGTTAAAGTCAGTAAGTGTCAAAGTCTTGAGCTATGGACTAGACAACATTGCCCAATAACCACAATTAGGGTTTCCAGCATCTGCTGTTCCTCTTTTACAAATCTGAACTCTTCTTCCTATGCTATCTCTCACATACATTATTCATGCTGATGTTGAAATACTGACAATTTATGAGAGTTGAGGAGTTTTATGTGGCACTGGCAATCACTGCCCAAATAACAGAAGGAAAACTTACCCCAGGAAATTGTCTCAGAAACGTTTTTAAGACCCCATTTTATTATAGTGTGCTTTAAAAAAACTTATTGAATAGTATTTTGTTAAATCTTTGGTTTTTCCTAAACTCTAAAACTAGACTTTAACCCTAGTTTCAAGTTCCTTCACCGACTTGCCCTGATTTTACTTCTCTTTTTTCCTCCATTCCATATTTGTCCTTTAATCACTTAAGTCTACCTACCTTGCAATTGTCTCTCTTACTCTTGGCCTTCATTCTCACCTGCACTTGAAATACTTCACCAGTATCCAGAATAATCTTTCCCCCCTAATTCACAGAGATCTCAAGATAAAATAATTTAATGTAATTGATATTTGAATGCAATGATTATTTCCACTAATCCACTCTATATTCTTCAGGAAATTTATTTTCTCCTTTGCTCTTGATAACACACACACACACACACACACACAAAAGAAGGAGAGATGAAAGCTCAACAACATGTAAATCAGCCATAAAAATAGGTATTAGCCCTCAGGCCTTTAGCCCGAAAGAAATAAATGAAGACTTAGTGAGAATTAAAAAGTGGAACTGAAACAAAAATTTTAATATATTTCTCTTTATTAAAAACATTTGCTTGGTTTTTATGGAAATGGGAGTTTTTCTGAAACTCTAAATATTATAGTTTTTTGCAAAACTATGTCTTCCTGATTCAGGAATAAATCACATTTTTAGATAACTGAGGAAAATTAGGTGTGGGAAGGACCCATTTTCCAGGGCACACTTAAGTTTGGAGCAAAATACATTTCTGAAAACTAAGAAAATGAAATATAATTATTTGTTTATATTATGCAATTCAATTAATATTTATGAATATGCAAAACTTTATAAACAGTATAGGAAGTCCAGGTACAGGTTATCATTTTTGGGTTAAAAGCTGCATGTACCATTTTCCATTACTATTAATAAATTATGAATTTTCCTATGGATAATCCAACATTTATGGCTAAACCAAAAGAATCTCCATAATGCATTTTCTTGAGGCTTGTTATAAATGAACTTTTGGCTTGAGGAAGAAGTGGACTTGTTGAGTCATTGATTTATTACTAAAGCTAACTCCCAGGGACTCTCTCAAAATATTTTTAACATAAAGTTAAGCAAAGTTTAGAAGGCATTTTAACATTTTCATTCTCTCCTTCTATGCAGACCACATTTGTTTTCTGAGTAATCCTTTTCCCCTCCTAACAACAGCTGTAGCACTGTTTAGCGCCCATTAGTCTAATGCTATTCTTAACTAAAATGACTAAATTGCCTCTAAGAAAAGCACTAGAGGGGGCCAAAGAGTAACTCAGTGTGGGGTGTTCCAATGGCCTGCCCAACATCTTACCCATTCACTAAGCACTAAAATACACATACTTAATCAACCAGATGATCAACCAACCTAAAAGCTCATTGATAACCTACAACATATAAGGCATTATAACAGACAATTTTTTTTGAGAATACAAAGAAATGTGTTACTGACAGAGGATTTAACATTACTCTTTGACTACCATCAAGCAATAGTCAAGGGTTCATGACATGTAACAATTTGTAAGTTTGCTGAGGCATGAAATTGAATTACATGTGGTAAGAGAGCAGGTCTCTAGCAGTAATCCATTAGCTATAGTGTGCTTAGATGACTGGCCCACATATCTTCTCACCGTGGTTTAGATACTCTATACTTGTGACCAAGTTACTATGTAGTAATTCTCATAACATGGTAAAAAACTATTTTCTTTGTGAATTCTTTTCCTGAAAACAAAGTCAGCTGCTAGTGCTGGTGATGAAAGCAAACTGGAGGAAAAACTATCCAAGAAAGTGATGGTTCTAATCAAGAAAATAGAAGTTTTATGGAGACAATTACATACTAAAGTGATGTTCATGAATTTGGGACTGTGGTATCCCTCATGAATATTGAGGGTCTGCCATATAAAATAAAGTCCTAATCTTCAAGGAATATGTAGGAAAACACAGAATTCTTTGTCATAGTTACCTTTCTACAACCCACATTGTTTTTGGATCATCGCAGACATGAATGCCATCTTAATCACATTTTAAGATCAGGATAGTCATGTTATTTCTATCTTGCTAAACACTGCACAAAATCACCATAGTGTCTACTCTTCCACTACACAAAATCATCTGAGGTACCAATTAAAACTACAAGTTGTTTTTTGGGAAGTTCTCGGTTTTTTCTTCATTTGTTTTTAGTTTTAAATATTAGCTACTAGAGCTTAGGTCAAAATAAAGCTAAGAATCAGAAATATCTATTCCAATTAATTAAATATAGACTTGGGCTAAAACAACTTCATAGGAAGTGGGATTTGCAGTATTTTCTCAAGTTGCCTTAAATATTTTTTCTAGGCAGAAAAAGCCTGGGAACAGTTTTTGAAACCCAGAACATGGTAACAATACACATAATGTTGCACAATGTGAAGTATACGGCATATCTTGGCCACCTGTCCCTTATGAAGATCAAGGCCCATCACTTCAGCTTATGACAGCTGTTGTTTTCCATCCTCCTTTCTTCCTGCTGCTGGTTGTATATCCAGCTATCCAGGGTCCCCTAACCTTAGGCTACTACTGTTTGTGGTTCCTGCCCTTGCTATTTTCACTTTATGTAGGCTGTTTCTATCCTTTTGCAAACTTGTAAAAATAGTGCTTCCCATAAGGATTTAAAGTCCAAAGCTTGACTTCTTGAATATAAAGCCTCCTTTTTCCCTGGACAAGCATATAAGAGATGAGGGGGAAATAGGGATAAAGGAACTAAGAAAGAACCAAGTCATTTAGCTCTTAAAGTTTGCAAAGTAGTTTTTGAAAATGAAAATTCTTTGTATTTTTAAAATCCTCTCCACCCATTAGCCTCAACACTACATTGCTGCTATACTTACACCTCGCTCGTTATGTATTTACTTTTTATATAACTAAGCAGCACCCTGTCATAAATGAAATATTCATGCAAAAAAAAAACCTGCTCAAAATGCATTTATAAAAAGAACATATAAAAACTACCATCTGCTCCCACTCCTAGCAAGCCCTTAGATAACCAAGTGTAAGCCCCCTGATTCCACAGAGAGGTAAGGCAATGTATCTGTGATGTATTCCTGAAAGTCAGAACTTCAGACTTTGTATTAAGATGGATCTATGAGCTCTGGCCATCAAAATGCTTAGAACAACATTGATGGGTTTAGATATTGCACATAATGAATTCACGTGCTAGCATATTGTAATGGGTAATCATACCCGGTCATGTTGTGCTGAAATGAGCTGAAACTCTTCTGGGAAGTTGTGAAAGCATTTTGTAGTCAATTGATACCATAGTACTTTATAATATGCCTTCCTTGTCCAGACATTCCAAGACTCCAGTACGGGCACCTGGATACTTTATTGCTTTTAATTCAGCTACAAAAGCTCAGGATAGTCCTGATATACTCAAGGCATTTTATTGCTCATATTTGGAGTATCACCACTGCTGCACATAGTAAGACACATAATTTTTTCAGTATTGTAAGTTGCACCTTTACCAGTTCCATGAGCACTTTAAAGAAATTCTCCCCTCTCTGTACCCTTCCCTTTCTGTGCAACACATTACTGTTTCCTCAGTGCTCAGTGCTATCCACTCTGAACTCTGAATATGGAATTTTCATGTTTTTTCCCTAAGTCAATTAGAATTAAGTTTGCCTGCAAGTGACTAAAAATCAAAGCAATGGTAGCATAAACAAGAAAAGAATTTATTTAAACCCCACAGTAAAGATATCCATAGGCAGGCAGTCTAGAACAATCACAGTGGTTCCAGGGTCATCATGAAGCCAAGCTCCGTTTTCTTGCTTCTCCACCACCCTCAGTGTATTGACTTATGGTTGAAGATGGCTTCCGGTCATTTCCATTGATAGAAAGAAGAAAGCTCTGCTCCCACCTGCCTTAATAAGACTTCCAGGAAGTAATTTTGAATATACTTCTTTAACCAGAACTTAATCACATTGGTATATCTTGCTGCAAATTACTCTGGGAAAACAGTCTTTTAATTGACACACTGCCACCTGAAATCTATTCAGAGTTCTTGAGTTGTGGAGGAGGGAGAGAACAGATGTTGGAATAGGAAACTTGTAGTCTCTGCTTCACTTCATTAGATCAAATCACAACTTGCTGTTACATATCATTTGTTCAGGTTTAGATTTCTGATTGTCTCAATTCATTAAGTAATCCAGACGTTCATCATTCAATAATCAAATTATAGATAAAAATCAACAAAGAGAAGTTCTAAGGTACTTCAATAAGGCCCTTGGATCATTGTTACACTTTGTTTTGTGTAAAGCAAGTTCTGAGACTGCCTTCAAATAAATTACCATACTTAATTACCTAATCAGGCTAATTCTATGGGCCAAGACTTTTGATGTCTACTCATTAGTAGAATGACCCTGTATTTTATGAACCAAACCAAACATTTTTGAGAATGTGAAAGGGAGGGTTATTAATAATTACATTGGAACATCAGGGGTAAGTCAGGATTGTCCAGAGCAAACTGGGATGCACGGTCACCCAGCTCACCCTCCTTGCTGGCTCCCTTAACGTGCCAGACCTCACTTAGGTGTCAGAGCTCCTGCTGGTTTGCCAGTCATTTCTCACCAGAAATGTGTTAGGATACAAAGACAATATGGCAGAATTGGGCTAATATCACATATATGTCATTGTCTCTGAATGGGATATAGAAGGAAGCAGCTCTAAAGAGTCTAAATTAACTGAAAAATAACATTAGTGAACTATTTCCAGCTATCTGTGGTACCGTGAAGCCAAAATTGTTCCAGGAAATAGGTATGAGAGATGAACTTCTACTCCTAATGCTCAGTCTTGTCAGAAGGGATTCTTAAATAAGGAAATCTGTGGGTTTGTAGTATTTTTATCCATCATCTGGAATAGTTTGTCACTTTAATCTATAACCTGTGACGGTTGACAGCTGTCAGTTGGGAGGACCTGCTTTGGCTAAAGGCCAGCCACAGAGAGCTAGCCAAGAGTGGGACCCAGGCTGACAAGACTGTCTGCTTTTCTTCACGGACACTAACATGTTATTAGCTCTGAAAATTGTCTATGACAGAACCTAACACTAGGCCCTACCTTTTTCTTCATTCCCATATATTTGTGTATAATTTCTTCTGAAGCATATTCTATCTGAAAAAGATTACTATTAAACTGTACCTTATTGATCTGGAAGCTTCCAAAGTTGCTTAATGCTCAACCAGGGAGAAACAAGGGCATGAAGAGATTTCAGATGAGTAACAATCATTAGAAATATTCCTAAACACCCATAATCTATATTAGATTTTCTTTGTAGACGTCTGAAGTCTTCTTTCACTAAGTGAATTTACAAGCAGGAGTGTATCACGATAGTTCAAAATGTGGATTTTCAAGTCAGATTCCTGAGTTAAAATCCTTGCTGTCGCTTAACCGTGTAACTCTGGGCATATCATCTATCCATAAAATGAAGATAATATTAATAATTACCTCATGGTTGCTTGAATATTTACTGAGTTAATATATTTAAAGTGCTTAGAGTAGTGCCTGGCATACGGGAAGAGCTTTTTAAGTGTTCACTACTTACAAACTAAAAATGGACACAAGATATAAAACTTGTCTATGGATCTAATCAGACTCAAGGAGTTCAAAAGGATGAACCCATCCTCTATAAGAACTCATACCTTCTTATGGCATCACAGTCTTTGCTAAGCTTACCACTTTCTTCTATGCACCCAGCCTCTAAATCATAGTCTTCATTCTTTTTCCTGTTCTCCTCTTCTTCACACCTAAAAGTATTCAAGTCTCTTCCAAAATCTGTTATCTTGTTTCTTTTCCCACTGACACTGACCTTATGTAAACTCTCTTTTACTCATTGCCCAAGTACCAATAGCCTTCTTAGCTTGTTTTTCAATCTCCAAGCTGCTCACTTCAAAACAATATTTATGTAGTTTAGGAACATCCATGTTAAAATCCCTAATGTGGATCCTCCTTGCCCACAAGAATCTCTAACCTACCCACCATGGCATTTAACAATTTTATGATAAGGTTCCCACCTACCTTTCCATTCTCATCTTCCTCTGCCCTCATACTCAAGATAAAGCAGATAATTAGCTATGATTTTTAGAAACCTAATAGTTTTCCCCACACTCTTCCAACTCAATGGAATGTCCTTGTGCTCCCCATTTTCTGAATATTGAAGGTTACCTATTTTAAAGGCCCAGCAGAAATGCAAATTTCTACAAAAAGCTTTTCAGAGGTACATGTACTATTTCCCCCCTTGGAGGTTCTGGAACTTGCATTTGTGATAGATCATTGCATTGCCCTCTAGGTTGTAATTTCTTATTAATGCCTCCTCAAGGTCTTAATCCCTGTGTCCTTCATGTCTGCACTTCCTAGTAAAGTCCCTCCTCTTACACACTGGGAAGTCCTGGGCCACTGAATGTGTTGTGAACTTTTTGCAATATTTTAAGGAGTAGACCTATGAAAGCTAAAATCTAACCCATCCTCTGTCTGTCAAGTATTGTGACACTGTCTATGTCTCCATAGAGGGAGAGCCTTTTTTTAGTCAACCTACCCAGGGTCTGACAAAGAGGCTGCCTCATTCTTTCCCTCCCTCCAGTAGGCAAGCTGTGTACTCTCTCAGAGGGACACCTTTTTCTAACTCATATACAGGTGCAATTTTGCCTAGCAGTGATCCTGGGTTTATAATGAGTTCTTAAAACAACAAACCAAAATTTTCACAGACTTGTGACAGATGTTAATGACACTATAACAGAAAACTCAGACCTTACAGATTCTGGCTCCTCTACTGTAGGCACTTTCCTTCTCCAAGTAGACCACAAAGGACAGTGATGATGGACAAGAAGGGACCTGGTCATATAAGCAATTGCATCTTATGGTTGTAAAATGCTTGAATTTGTTAGGACCAGAGAGGCTACAAGTAACAAAAAGATTTAAGAGTATAGAATGTTCAAATATGAATGAAGCTTATCCCTTTCTCACATAATATTCCAAAGAGGAAGATCTTGGTTGGCAGGCAGCTGCCCTCCACATGATGATTCAGAGATGAATCTGCAAGGTGGATAAGGAAGGGCACTTTGTATAAAGGCACAGAGAAATGAAAAACCATAGCAGGTTCAGAGAACTACAAACTGTTTTGTCTAGCTAGTGCACTAGAATCTGTTGTGGCAAAAGACGAAGGGAGCGAGATAGGCAGGGCCCAGAATGTGAATCTAACTGAAAGTTCCATAAAGAACTGTACTTCATCCTTCAAGTGATAGGAAGCCATGGGAGTGTTTCTTGGTTTATTGTTGTTTTCATTGTTGACACTGTTGTTTTTATTTAGTCAGAATGGTTCATGTCAGTTGATAGGGAGGTTACTGCCCTTATTATATAAGCTGGATTACTGTGAACAGAAATGCAGGAGCACCAACAAGGCAAAAAACTGACATTCCAGAAACATGATGGGGTCCAAAGCAAGGCAGTGGCAGGGCAACGGGAAGGGAGGGAGAAGCAAAGTGCAATTTAGGAAGCAGGTCAGAGGAGGCTTGGTGATTATCTAAAGATTAGAAAGAAAAAGTCGAGGATGCCACAGCTTTCTGGCTGAATGGAAACTTGTATCTGTGCCTACAAAAACTAAAAGTTATTCCTTTCTACCTTAACACTGAATTTAGTTGTGTTATCTAATAAGATTTGTTATTCTTGTCACTAGTGAACAAACTGAACAAAAAATAAATGCCCTTTCTACCACTAATCCTCCAGAGGTCGTGCAGATAGAGACCGTGGAACATAAGAACCCATCATAGTGTCAAATAAACTCTCCACGATCCCTGTTGGTTAAGCAGGAAAGACAAGAACTGACTGAGACCTTTCAGGGATAGTTGCCTGGCCTAAATATCACCCAAAAAACATCTATTGGAACCTCAAAATAGAATTAGCTGTGTCTATTCTGAAGTTGCTATTCATTTATGCATTGTCTTACTTTGTTTTAGAAAGAATTGGAATCTGAAAATTTGTAGTCCTCAATAAAAATCAGCATATATTAGATTACATGTTCTGTATGGCTGCAGAATATCATAAAACTAGAAGCAATTAAAGAGACTTGTGCTTACTGCTGTTTTTTCCCAGCAATGTGGAAAAGGCACACTAGCCTCTTGACTCCATCTCCCAGGGTTTAAAGGAAACAGGAAATGGTTTGACTCTGCACTGCCATATGAGGCTGGCTGAAGATGGCACTCTGAGTTGAACTGGCATAGCTCTGCAGCAATGGAATGGTGTTTCTTGACGGGGTTGGATGACATATGTAGTTTTGTGTAATGTTTTAGTACATCTTAAATCAAGTTGCCCAATTTAAGCCAAGCAAATGTTCTAGTCTTCACTGGCCCTTCAATTCACACCAATCTATTGCTTGGTCAGATCACACCTCCCTAACTGTGCTCTGCACATTTTCCATGGTGCTGAAAAGACTTGTATTATCATGGGCATTAATAAACTAATACACTCAAGTATGTTTTAAATAGTTCAATGTTTTTATTTATTTTAATTATATTATCCTATAGTAGTTAACTGTTTGACTTTTTTTAGTGAGTAAATGAGAAGTTTCTCAACCTGTATAAAATAAAGTGACAATAATTGAAAGCAAAAATGGTTATTAAATCTTCAATCAGTTTCCAGATTGTTTTATACCTTAGAGACAAATTACCTGTATTGATATATCCAACAGTAATCAAAGAATGTCTACATCACCCCACTGTGGCTTTTGTGCAAGAGAAGGGACCAGCTTGAAAGAAGCATTGAGTGTTGGGCATTTCCTACAACATGATGAGTAGGCAAGTCCTCAAACCACTGCTGGTTTGTTCTTTACTGGAATCATGTTTGACAAATTTGAGGATGAATATAGATATGTTTGCTTTATAACTTAAATCTTCTATTTGAACTTATCTAAAATAGGTGGTTCACCATTATCACTACAGATCTAGATTATGTCTCAGATTTTCCACAATCACTCAAATGCAAGTCCAAGGTCATGTCTTCTTTATTCTGTATTCCTGGATCTCACACCCCAAGGCACATTTTTGGCAAAACTGAATGCATGAGTGACGATTCCTAGTGTGCAGCACCACAGGGAAAATAGCTACATTTTGATAGTGATATGGAGTGACTTATGTAAGCTACTGGCATCTTGCAAATCTTACCAGTTGAGTGGCATCTAAGGGTGAAGTCATGCAGAAAGGCAAAAGGTGACACAAAGAATACCTGGGCCTATAACAAATTCTAACTGATAATCTACATGTCTGTAGAGTTTCAAAGTGTAGAAGAGGAAAGTTCTGATCAAGGAATTAGGATTTAATGAAATGTACTGAATGTCTGTATACCCCACCCCCCAAAATTTGTATGTTGAAATCCTAACCACCAGTGGGATGGTATTAGGAGGTGGGGTCTTCGGGAAGTGATTAGGTCATGGGGTGGAGCCCCTATGAATGGGATTAGAAGGGACCCTCCAGAGCTACCTCCATCCTAGCATGTGAGTAAAATGAGAAGCCGGCCATCTGTCAGACACTAGGTCTTCCAGCACTTTGATCTTGGACTTCCCAGCCTCCAGAACTGTGAGTAATAAATGTCTGTTTATACTGCCCAGTCTGGTATTTTTGTTATAGAAGCCCAAATGACAAGACAGTTGGTGTTAAAACAGGGCACCCCTAGGGAGCACCCTCGCTGGATTGCCATAGGCCATTTACTTTCCCTCGACATACTGTGAGGTCTCTGTCACAGAGCCCACACAGCGACCTCAAGCCTTCCCTGCTTTATACTTCCCCGTGCACACCCACTCTGGCTGTACCATCACCCTGCTGCAGCAATTGCTCAGATTGCCATATGAAAGATAGAATATACTTGTGAGCATTCAGACTGAGGAAGCTCTCTCTTCTCTGATTGTAATACTTGCTGCTGCTTTCTGCCTCCAGCAGTTTGCTTCAGATTAATTCTTTGTGCTACTTTCCCTGTCTTGGTCTCTCTTTGAACACTCACCTGTGGGCTGTTGGAGAACATTAGCCTCATTCCATTGTTTTAATATGATCATTCTTTCTAGCCTCTTAGATCACCAGGAGAAGTAGATGGAGGGAGGAATGGACTTGTTTTTCATTGCAGGCTGCAGTCTGGACCCTTCAGAAACATGAAAATTCTTCAGTCTCTGGATCAGCCCATTTTGCCTCAGATAAACCTTCTTGGATGTGAGAAATATTTTCTACTTATTTTTTTTAATGTTTAGTTTTCTGTTCTGTGGTCAGTGTTATATAGCTTCACTTTCTTCTTTATTCCTGATTTTATTTCATCTAAGTCTGCTGCCAGCACTTGCCAAATTTCTTTATCATCTGTATCTACTGGCAACTTAACGTTCTTGAGCCAATGGTGTCAAAGCAGAATACATATGGATGTCGTCAATCTCACATGGTGCACCTTGGAATAATATCTGATGCCTATCACATATTTAGGCCATGAGCAGAGCAAAACATGGGTGACCCTATAGTCTCTAAATAAAAGTGCTCTCTCCCTAACTCTCTATTCCCCCTCCTGTTACTTTAGCTCAAATGGAAATCTTCAGGGTCTCTCTACAGACAAAGCATGCCTTCTGCCTTATTCTCAGCCTCTTATGTAGCTTTCTTCTAAGGCTTGGGACCACCCTGCATCCTAGGCCTCACTTGTTCATGGTCTAGCACCCTGCACAGTGCTTGCTAATCCTTTGCTTCCTCGCCCTTCAGTCACTCTGTTCTGATCCTGCTCTACAGGAGAGGCCATGTTCAAATCCCAAAACAGTTGTGTCAGAAAGCACTCTCATGACTAGCCTTCGTTTTTGCTGGGACCCAACATGAACTTGGACAGTATCCTCTGGGCATTTTGCCTTCACCCTAGGCAGGCACTTGAGCCAAACTGGTCAGTGCCCTGCACCTTAGTGAATGAGACTCTGTGGTTCAAGCCCACTCTCCCTCCAGGTGGCTGTGCATTAATGCCAAAGCTCATGTCATATCATCACATCCGATCCAGATCTTGTGTATTCTCTGCTGGATTCTCTTTTCTCTGGACCCTTGCTGGCAACTTGTTCATTTCTTCTTTACTCTTCATCTCTCTTTAAAATGCACCCTCACCACGTTCCCTAACCACACAACACAATCCAGCTCAGCGGAGAACATACTAAAGAAATATCTATTTCATTGTCATTGAATAAATTAATTAGCTAGGACTTTAACAGAATGTGCTAATAACATCTCTGTTATTATCATTTTAAAAGTATTCTCCCCTTTGCCTTGTTTCCTCAGAGCTCAAACTTAAGCAGAGTTGACATTCATTGAACACTCACTATTTGATAGTCACTGGGCTCATAATTCAGTACTACTTCAATCTTTAGTGTGTCCATATGACGGAGATACCATTTTAACCCCACTTTCTCTGGAAGAGCTTTAGACTTGGAGAGATTAAGTAATCTGCCTATAGTTAGCCAGATAATAAGTGATAGTCAAGATCGCAACACGGAGGCCTTGCTCTTATCCTTGGTTACACTTATACTGCATTCCCTGAAAGAAGTGCTCCTTATCCTTCACAGCCTTTTAAGTCCATTTAGGTATCAGTTTCCCAGGAGATAATTATTTTACTCATTCACCAAAGATTTTCTGAGCACTTAGTAAGTGCCAATGACTGTAGTGAGCCCTGGAGACATATCAGTTATCTAAAGAAATAGGAGCCACTCAGAACCAGCTTCATATTCAGGTAAAAATGTGTGTATTCTGGCTTAACGAGTTTGCCCACAAAAGGAGATGTTCGGCACCCCGAGGAATGCTAGACACCTTCACAACAGGCCATGGGCACAGATGGCCATACTGTGCTGAGAAGTTGACTTTTTCAAGTTGACATAGATGTGTAGTTAAAGACTCACATCTTAAATACAGTTTTCCCAACTCCCCAGCCAGGGCTATCGCTCACACACCACATAGTTTCCTGGGGAAAGGATGGGGTACATGTTAAAGCCAAAATTTCCATGGCCGTTGGCAAAAATCTCATGACCATGGATCAGTTTCGCAGAACAGAACTCCTTCATTTAAGCCATTACCCATGAAACACTTCTAGAGTTTTTCAGTGTTATCTAACAAATAGGCAAGGAGATTATGTACATTTATAGGACTAGCACATACTACTACGGACTGCATCCAGTGGGGTATAGAAGTGGGGAAAACCAGAAAATTTAGAGAGCCTCATCTTTCCCACTAAACCTGCTTGTTAATCAACATCACCTCATGTTACTGTCTCTTCTCCAGACCTATCATCCATACTCATCTAGGCAACATTCTTGGATTTTCGCTGCCACGGAGGATATTAGGTTAGCATGACTTAGTTTCATATACTCACCACATTCTCTTATCAGTTGACCCCTCTTGCAGTTTATTCTGGTGCTTAAGAGTATAATCTCCTTGCCTCCCCTACCCCATCCCTTGCAGTGTGTAGTTACTTTGTTTTTTCCTTCCACACACTTGCTTTGTGCTATATTTAACTCCTGTACATTAGCATTAATATCCAGCCGCACAAGTGAAGTTGCCGCTGTGCATTACTTCCACCAGGTACAGTAGGGGTTTATTCCACTAATTCCTTTTGAGGATAGGGCAACAGATGCAGATACAATACAAAAAGGGCTGAACCTTCTCTCCATAGTATATTGAATACAAATCTTTATCAGGTTTTTATGTGCATGATTTTATTCTTTTGCTTTTCACCTACTTTTTTGCCTTTGGTTTTGGCTGGCACACAAAGCAACTTAAAAAAGGGAGACTGACAAAGTAAATGTTCCCCTGAAAAGAACATGCTCTTAACATAAAAAGCAACACAAGATCTGTGACATAAATTATTCTTGTACGATTCCCAACTGCCTAGAACAATGCCTAGTACATAGTGGGTCCCCCAATAAATTGTTTAATGAAAAAAGCAGATGTGATTTCTTCCATTCTGGCTAGTCTTCCTTTGTTAAGAATCCCATTTAAGTGGAGAAAGGCAAGACCCTGAACCAGAAAGAGGTATAGTCATTACAGACTACTTATTAGTCTAATTTCTTTTTTCTTTTTCTCTTCCTTTTTTAACTTTTGATCCATGAAATCTCTTCCTCCACCATCTGAATACTTTCATTTGCCTTTTTAAAAAATTGTTTAAGCATTTAGACCACAATCACTGTCCTATTAGAACAAAAATCAATTTATTCAAGGTTTTTAATCCAAGTAAAAAAGCAACTTTTTCTGCCTTGATTTAACTTTGTTTTTAAAAAGAATCAAAAAACAATATTTATTTGATTCTTAGGTAGCAAAAATTTGTTTAATGAATATACTAAATATGTATGACAAGTTACAATTTTATTCAATTAAGGAAAGGGGGATGGTTTGTGGAAGACAGAGAGGGAGAAAGGAGGGCAAAAAGCCCTGGGATGAGTAGAAACACTCATATGTAACAGAAAAGGGTGAGAAAGAGAGGCGAGTTCTATGGGAGAAAAGTGGGCTTGAGACTGAAAAATTCATGGGAAGTTAATGGCTAAAAAGGAGGGGAGCTCTTTATATACCCTCAGAGGTCTTTCTGCAGGACTTCTGTGAGAAGAGCAGGGCAAATGTGGAGAGCAGTGTGACTTTCTAAGTCACTTCAACCAGGAACACAGGGGATGTTCTTTTCTTGAAGACCCAGACCCCATCTATGAGTCTTACCTCCAGCTTCTTGGCCCTTCCGCTACTTCAGGGAGGAAGCACACTGGAGCTACAGGCAGCTTCTAGGGTGACATCCAAAGTCAGAGGACTCTGTGCGGAAGTGGTTCCACCTGGTATAAATGAGCGTGCACTCAAATTATGGGACTTCCATCTAATTAAAGAATCTACCCACTAAAGAGAAGTCAAGCCAGGGTTGATAATGTACTTGTATATTGAAACACAAACATTGCCCATTCTAACTGGTTCATGCTGATGCTTTGTTTATAAATATTTTGAGTATTACTAGATACTTCAGGATAGCATCTTTAAAAAAAATGGAGAAAATACTTTAGATTACATGCACCTCTATTTCTTTAAATACATCATTTTAAGCAAGTTAGCTTCATTCACTCATTCATTTATTCCTTTTTTTTTTTAACCCAAAAAGCATTTACTGAGTGCTTACTGTCTCCAAGCAATGTGCTAAGCAAAGGGAAATAAGGTCTGAGGTAAAACTGGTGTCCTGAAGTAGGGTGTCTTGCCAATGGGTTTTAGCCCCGGGCAAGTTCACTATGGATTCAGTGAGACTGGAGGAATGACAATGGAGCGTTCTTGGGATGAAAGGGGTTTATTACCCGGCTTGTTCTCCCGGCCATAAATCAAGCACTAGAATTACGTCTGCATCCAACAGTCAGTAGGTCTGTAATCCTTCATCTCTGCCTCTGCCCAGAGCACTGGGCAGAGCTCTTTATATAGTGACTCAATCAGTAATAGCTTATTGCCTACAGGTGTGGAAGCCCTAGCCTAGAAGCAGGTCAGTTACATCATTAAGCAGTTTAGGTTCAAGTGAGGATCCTGGCTGTAAGAACCGCCACTTTATCCACATAGGGTACTTGTAGATCATTCTTAGAAAATTATATTTTGTTCTGTTTTTAAGAGAGAACCAATTAAGAGTTTTAGCAGGAGAGTAGAGTAGTCAGATTCTACTCAGCAACATCACTCTGAGAGCCAGATGGAGCAGACAGACTAGTCAAAATACTGTTGCCATAATACAGGTAAGAATGATGATCACTTTAACCAAACAACAACAAAGAGACTCACTGAAGAGATACCTCAAAGTGGGAACAACAAGATATGGGGACACTTTCAGTGTTGAGAGTTAGAGGAGTAAAGGGAGCAGGATGATCATCAGATTCCTGGATGGGATGCACAGAATGTCTGGGATCGCTTCTGCAGGGTAGTCTTGGCAAAGGGGAACATGTGCATGGAAGGGAAGGGGCAGAAAAGTGGGGCACCAAAGGGAGAACCATGAGAACCAGGAAGAGCAGATAGCAAGGCTGGGAAGGTGTCCTCAGAGTTAGAGAGGAAATCTCGGCAGTGCAGTGCTTTGAAGTGGAGACCAAGAGTGGAGATCTTTTCTAAGACATTAGAATAGGAGAAAGGATGATATAGTGAGAAGTGGGCAGGGTCTGGAGTTTCACTGATATGAAATTAAAACAGCTGCCACTTATTTGTTACAAAATATTAAGCAAATTACTCAACAATTCCCAGATTGTTTTTCTAAATCTATAAAGTGGAGATAACATCTGGTACATGGGATGGTACTTAGTGTGTAAGTTTATAATTATTTTAGTGCTGAGCACTCTACCAGAAGATTCTATTACTGTTTCTTTTCCCTTTAGTTCTACCCTCCTCTAGGCCATCAGCCTGTTGGCTCTTTTTCAAAAAAGAGGTTAGATTAAACCAGTGCCCTGCTTATCATCCCTCATGGTACACCTTTACCTACAGAACAGGGGCCGCAGGTGGTCCTTCAGGGTCCAGTCCTCACACACCCGGTCAGGCCCACCTGTCACTACTCTGGCACCTCATTCCAGCTATACCACATTTATGACACTGTGTCCTTTCATACCTTCAAGGCTTTGAACAAACTGCTTCTTCCTAGACTGTCCTCACCTAGTTCTCTTTATCAACTCTCCAGGACTTAAGTTCAAAAACCTGGTTTTCCACGTGGACATCCTTAACTTGACCCCTAATGTAGCTCTGGGTGGTGCGGGAGGCGGGGGAGGCCAAAGGGCAGGTTGGGTTAAAGGGATTTATATCTCACAGCTTTCTCCTGTTAGTCTCCTCCACCAGGGCTGGTGCTCTACCCCAACGCCTGCCTCTTCCTGCAAGAACTCCGCAGGCAGGCCCTCGGGGACCCGCGCGCACCAGACCAGTTAGGAACCAGGAACAGACGGGAGGAGAAAATGGCTTTTTTCTCTCCACCCCCTGCCCCAGAGCGACCAGAGGCTCTGCTGTGGTAAACTTCTATTGTATGTAAATGGACAAAGGCCAGGTGGGAAATTCTGGACATTCTGGGTGAAATCTTACATTTACCCCATGCAAACCCGCACAATCCACATACCAAAATCCTTCTTCCTTGCTACCATAATATTTTATAGATTCTCCTAGTTATACTTAAGCAATATTTTAACTATTTAAATGTTAAGTATTTATGTGTTTGAGTTTCAGCAGACTGATAGATCCATAAAAGAAAAATGATTTCTCACTGTATCCTCAGTAATTTTACAGAGTAATGCTCAATAAACATTTACTTAATGTTTTCTTTTAGTGTAAGGCCATGGGTTTCACAGGTTAAGTATGCACTGAATTAAACATCTGAAACCCATATAAAAAAAAAGGACAGTACTTTCTTGGGAGTGTGTGATCAGTTGCCTTCCCTGAAGCTAGATTAGATTTGAGGTTCAGCAGATAATTACTCCACTAGCAAGATCCAGACCCTAAAATCACATGGCCCTAGAGATTTGTTCCCCACCCTAATTTCTGATCTATTATGGAACTGATAAGTAGTTTTGAGAGATGAAGCACAGAGTAGTAGTTAAGAACATGGATACTGGAGTAGAACTGCCTGGTTCAAATCCCCTTCACTGGTCATTATTAACTATATGATCCTGGGCTACTTACTTAACCTCTCCATTGCTCAGTTTCTTCATTTATAAAATGATGGTGATAATAATGGGACATACCTCCTTAGAGTTGTTATGAGAAGTGATTTAATACAAATGAGGGGATTAGAACAATGTCTGGCATCAGTAATAAGTCTTAGATTATATGGTGACTTCTTTGAAAGATAATGGTACCTAAAATCATACATATCCATGTTGCTCTTTGTGCATATACACAATTAGCAGGTAAGTACCATATGCCGTTAGAATTTCATAAAAGCCCCAAGGGAGATCCAGATCCTATAATGGCCCTTAAATCAACATGTTTTCTACCCAGATCCTATAATGGCCCTTAAATCAACATGTTTTCTATCCAGATCCTATAATGGCCCTTAAATCAACATCTTCCTATCATCTTTCTGAGCTCCTTCTCCACTATCCCTTGCATTCAGAATAAGCTTTCTAGGGAAGAATGGAGGACAGGCAGAGCACTCGGGATGAAGTTTTGTTTTTAACAAGGAATTTGATAAGAATACATACCAGTGACACCAGTCAACAAATACTCTTTAATACCTGCTATGGTTGAGGCACTGTTCTAGGTACAATGAGGCCAGTCAGTCTCTTTTATTCAGGGCTGTTTGAAATACCTCTAAAATCATAGAGACTTCCCATGATTTTTGGCCTTAAAGGATCCTTATACTAGGACAAGGAAGAATTCAAGGTGGTTGTTTTATTCCCCCCTGCTTTGTACTTTCTTTTTTTTGTTTTGTTTTCTACAAAGGCACTATTATCAATGTATGTAGGTTCTATGATGATAGCTGCTATATAAACACAGGCAGAGAGAATGAGGAGAGGAAGTAATCAACTCAATTGTATAAGACTTTCTTTAGGAAGCATTAGAAAGGTTTTCCATGTTTCATCCTTATCCCCAAAGAGGCAGAGATGTGTTTTATGAGAGACGTCCTTACAATCAGCCCTGGAACACAATGCTGACTCCAAGACAGAGTCCACTCAGTTCTTCCACCTGACTATGCAAAGAAATCCATGTTCCCTTCCTGCTTTTCCCTATGTAAATAACTGTTTTATAAAAGGGAAAATGGAAAGCAAGCCTTTCAAACAGTTGTCATAAATTAGAATAAATTGCATTAATTCAAAATGTAAAACTAGGAGAGCCAGGAGAACATGCAACATATTTTCCCCAAATAACACTGTGAACAAGCACAAGTGTATACTCTGGGCATATGTATATCTTTCATCTGACTGACAGCCTGAAGGATAGTCCATGTGATTTTTGTGTTGCTGAGGTGGAAACAATCTTTATTTGGATTGAATAGCAGAGTAAACAGGAATGAATAAGAGACACAAAAGTTTACAGTACAGATGGTTTTCTGATTCTTTTTAAAAAATTGTATGCCTTATCAATTAAAGGTACACTTGCCTTTTGTTCTTGTCAACTGACCTAGAGTCTTTTCATAGTTGTACACCAGAAAAATTAGAGGTGATCAGTAAATTACATCTAGTATTTAATAATGCCACACAGGTTAAATGTAACAAAGAATATCTTCTCTATATCTGTAAAAATTAATATATTTCTTATAGTGGATTATGCAAGTGGTTAAGGAAACTAAGAACCTTAATGATAAGCCAATTAAAAATTTAAAGAAAGGAGGATATGATATCCATATATGTGTTGTATATATATATATATATATATATGTACACACATATACCCATGTTTATGGGGAGAATAGATAAAAGATTTTGATGATTTAAGAAAAATATTAAAGGATGTGCCAAAAAGTGGTCTCCAGAGACTCAGAAGACTTTAACTGAGCATGAGTTATGCCTACCTGCAGGTAGCACACACATGTGCACCTAGGAGCCTTCTTCCTACAACTGGAAGGTCATTTTCCTTCCCACACAGTCATCTGGCCCTGTCATCCAAATGAACTGCCTTGGTTAACACGAGGCGGGGATAACATAACCATCCATCTTCTGTCAACAAGGACCCCCACCTCCTGCACATTCTGGGAGGCAAAAGGCCATTCCAATTGAATTATCCAAAACTGTGATAGAGATGTCAAAATGTAAAATTAAACAACACTGCTTAAATATTTACTGAGCATCTCCTTTTCATCCATGTCAAATAGTGCCTTTATCCCCAGTGTTTTTTGACCACAAAATGTAGGACCGTTGACAGGTCTAATTCAGAGACACCTGTGAGAAGAATGGGCAAATACACAGGTCTGGCTTCTAGCCTCGATTCTCAGGCTCTTCTGCCTGCCTTAATAAAACTAGCTATGGCTCTCAAGGGTACTCTAATCTGGAACAATTCCTACAAAACAATCAATGGTATATCATCATTTCTTTCCTTTTCCCAAAGAACAGGATGCACAGAAAATAATGCACATGTAGGAAAGAGTTGAAAGCCTAATGCACATAGGAAACTTGCTGCCCCTCCAAATCAGCACATCAGGCCACCAGATACCAGTCTTGGGCAGGAGTTAGTCATCGTTTTCTTACACGAGACATACTCTTCTCCCAGGACTGATCTATCTTCTTCCTCTCTACATAAAGAATTAGCTGAACAAAGTAAAAATACGAGGACTCTGGGGCTGCAGATGGCTGACCAGCTGTTTCTGGGTGACTCCCCATGAATCAGTGCCTCATCTGAGCTTTAGTGCTTCCATGTTTTGGGAGCAAAGTATTCTGCATTTTGAAAAAGTAGTTCATGGAAAATAATACAGCAAACTAACATTTATAGAAAACCACAGTAATCTTGTAACAAATGTCCTAAATTATGTACTCAAAGGCAGATCCAATTTTACCCAGGGTCCTCTGTCTGCAGTGCCTGCAGGACACTTTTTGTTGTTGTTTATAACTGTGACTCCTCCCAACCCCCCAACTCAAATGCCTCTTTTTTAATGATATACCACTTTATACAATATACCACACAGAAGACAAAATTCCAGCCTGCAGAAGAGGCAATGGGGCTGGGGGTAGAGTATTTAAAGGACTTTACTTTTCTGTCCCCTTTGCAGTTTCATCTCATATATTTTCATTTAAGTTGATGGGAAGATTAATGCTGCTTTTGAAAGCTTCCTGGTTTCCTTTTGGACAATATTCATTCCTCAGTGCCTAAGTGCAACGTTGGGGATATTGACAAAATAAAAGTAGAATGGAACTTTATATTCCATCCTCTCCCACTCTCCCTCAAGGCGCAAGTTCTGGCAAGGCAAGAGTTTCACTCAAGCCTCTTCAATTTTAGATGATTGTTTGATGTGGATATCTCTAAGAGGGTTTATTTTAATACACAGAGGAGCAGAGATAGCTCCAAATGCCAGTTACCAGGAAAGAGGCATTTTATGTGATGAGTGTGTAAGAAACCTTCTGTGATCATTTTTATTCAATGAAAGCCATTCCTTTGGGTGGGAGAGTCAAATGCTAGTACCGGCACATGCTGCTTGCATACCAGCACGAGCCAGAGGAATGTAGCTCTCTGTATCTGACGGCAGCTGCTAAGTGAAATGGAACGTCCAACAGATGGCTGCACTGTCATTGCTGGGGGAGGAGAAGAGGGCAGCTATTTTGGTTTTTCTGTTGAGCATGTGTGTGTGTGTGTGTGTGTGTGTAATAGGATTTGTTCTGTTGAGCGTGTGTGTGTGTGTGTAATAGGATTTGTTCTCCACTACCTGAATCTCTCTGGTGTTATCAAGGGCTTTTATTTACTTTGAATCTTAGAACTAGAACAGGCGCTGGAGACCATCTCATCATTTGACATGTAATGGAGGAGAGAGAAGATCAAGGGCACATGACTTGTTAACGCCCAAAGCAGAACTTTTTCATTAGGTCATACTACACAGAAGTCATGCATTCTGTTTACTTGAGTACTGGTACTTAACACTTGGGATAAGTAAACACTATGTAAGTTACAGTTGCAAAGCCTGAAAAGTACCTACATATATTGTTTTGTTTTAAAATCTTATGAGGGAGTTGCCTTGCAATTCTCACCTTGGAAGAAAGAACTAAGCCACTTTATAAGCTGTGACATCAGGTCTTTATTATATACTGTAGTAGATATCTGCAACAATATGACCAAATTTAAGTAACATGCTATGGAATATTAAGATTCTATAGTAGTTTCATATTCCAGAATATAAAGAGTTAAATTTCTAAGTCAAAGATTTCAAAGGCCATGGTAAAAAGGCAAACAGAAATGTGTTGAGGTCCCATCATGACCTGTCTGCAAAAGGTCTCCATCCCCACTTCTGATGGGAGCTCTGGGCCAGTTGTACAGTCACATGGCTCACCCATTGGTTCATGTTTTTTCCAGAAATAGAATCAATAGAGAACAGACAAACCCACAGTTGCCAGTTTGTACAGTCTTGTGGTTTCTGTCAGGGGCTACAGACTTGAGCAGGTCTACCAGATAATGAAGGCAAACTATTTCAGTTCCTGTGAGCCCGGAGTGCCTCGGCAGAGTTCTGGTTTCAAACAAATGAGTAACAAATTAAAAGATACAGTAAAATAAGGGGGTAGTTAAAATATATTAACTAAAATCAATGGAGGAGAAACATAGTTAAAAACCCTGCCTTCTCAGCAATAGTCTGTGATGTATTCTGTTAATCTCTTAAAATTAATGTTAAAAGCCTTTCAACAGACAGTCAATATATTTGGGTGGTTGAGCAAGTATATCATCCTGTCCCAGTGGTTGCATTAAACACAATGCAGAGGCTCCACTCTCTGCAGGAAATGAACAGGGGTCTGTCCAATGGAAGTTCCACCTCAAGGAGACCAGATGCTTTTCCCAAAACTGCCTGTGGAGCCAAACCGAGTATTATCTCTCTCTTCCCCTGTCTAGGTTCCCTGCTGACGTCAACGAGAGCCCTGGAAATGAAGTGGGATCAGAATACTAGAAGCATAGCCTAATAATAGAGCAAAAATGGAGAGCAGATGGAAAGTAGAGCTTCTCAATAAAGTGAGACCTAATGTTATAAATTTGTTCAGGGAAAGAAAACAGCAGCAAAGCAAAAAGGACTGTAAGGAGACCTGCTGCTAAATTCTGGAATATGGCTGACTAGGAAAACACCTAGGTATTTTAAACCTTCCAGAAAAAGACTGAAAAATAAACAGGAATAAAAGCAAAATCAATTTTGGGGTTAACTGCAAACACCACCCTAAGTGTGCCCTGGTGTAAGAAAGACACAAAAGCAGAAGGATAAAACTAGAGCAGATTAACAGCTTCCTTTACCTATGATTTGTACATATTTTATGCACGGTATCTTCACCTGACCTGTAACAATCTGCTGTACCTATGGATAAGTTATGTTGGAGGAACACAGGTATGAACTTTGAACATGGTGCTAAAATGAGTTGAAATAACTCATTACCAAAGTAAAAGGTTTTGCAAAGGGGCCCTGTCACACCCATAGTTCATAAAATGCTCTCACAATTTACACCTGCATCCCCATTGTGTGTATGTGTGTGTGCACACATGCACATGTATGTAAACAAAGCCATCAAGGACTACTCTTCTCTCTTGGTTCATTTTCTGGGATGAGCAGCAAAGTCTTGAAACAAACCTATTCTGAATTTTTACTAACTGTGTATACATTTTGACATAAGATTTTTAGATATACTTAATTAATTTGACTTATAAACATATGTGATTTTTGATATGGACGAAGAAGGCCCAAAGATATTGAGACTGAGATATAAAGGAAAATCTCTATTTCAATACTTGTTCTATCTGCAAATCATCAAGAAAGTCTGTTTCCCAAATACTCTGCATTTTCTTTTAAGAAGTATCTATTTGTTGGGAAAGATGATGAGGTAGCTTTAGAACACAGCTCTATTTTTTCTCATTATTTTCATTGTTCAACCATTGAAGGGATTATGAAAAAAAGAAGCCAATTTTTTAAAAAATTTCCCTTTTTTGGCTTATCACTTTAATGGTTCTTGGGCTCTGTCTCTAGCACTCATAAAAAAGAATCCTGTTTCTTTAGGTGTACCTCTAGGTTCTGCTCCCCTAACCTCTCAGTCTGGCTAGCCAGCATTTTCCTTTGAGTATCCTTCGTGCTCTGCCTGATCTTCTGATTTCCGTATTTCAGACCCTTCCTTACCCCCAAGGTCACTCCCTCACTTCTGACTTCAACTTTCATCTCCGTCTGCTCCTCACCCCATGGATGAAGGTGGGCCTGGCCCAGCCCCTGCCAGGCTCCTGGATGCCTCGCCTGGCAGAGCCCCAGGCCTCCCGCCACCACCTGCCACCTCTGGAGGAAGCTAATGGACACGCATCTCTGCTTGAAAGGTCCTTAGCCAGAAAGGTGACTGGGAACTATTCTAAATTAGTGAACCCATGATACAGTGTGAATGCCTGGGATTAGAGACATAGGAATCATAGAATTTTAAACATAAAAGACACTTAGAGTTCACTTTATAGTAGAGGAAACTGTGCTCCAACCCGGTCCGTAATCCAGACTTCCTATATGAAGAGTGTGGCATAATACATATGAACTGTTTCATAAACTATACAGCAACTATATAGCACTATACTGTATGCTTAGAAAAGTCAATGTTTATCTTTCAGGTAACGTTTGAGAGTTGTTCCAGAGATGCTGCCATTATTCGAAATGTTTTAAATCTTCTTTAAAATTGTCATTTAAGGTAGTTCAGATTGTCACTGTACAGTCACATCTTGTTCTTATCAGTAAAGGCATTATCCAGGGCTCAGACATTCATCTCAGATTTGTTCTTAAATGTCTTTGAAGGCAGAAACCATGTCTGTCTTGCTTCTTGCTCCTGGTATACTGTCTGCCACTTAGTAAGCACCTAATAATTATTTGTTCAGTGGATTTTTTTTTAAAAGATCGAACCCACCCTCAGAGAATGATGATTTGCTATGATTGATAGGCAAAAGCTCTAAAGACATTTGCAAAGGAAAATTTCCCAAATAAAATTATTTTACAGCTATAACTCTGTTTTTAGAATAAGCTCAAGTTATGAATGAGAAGCGGACAAAATTCAATGTATTTACACATCTGTGTTCTGGCTGACCTGTTTACATTGTTGAATTTACTTATATCTCACCTTTCCAAAAAAATGAGGCAGACTGAAACAACAAGAAAAAAACCCATAGTAACAATAATGTTGATACAAAACCCACTGCTGTAATCGTGTCTTAGATATGCACAGCAAAAAGCTTCCCACAGGGTGGGTTCCTTATGTGTGGTTAGCTAAAGAGTGACAGTAAGTAACAAGAAATAGAGAACAAATGAGACTCACCCAGTCTCAAGCACATGTCTGCATGCCATCTGGCCCTTGTTCCCTGTTGAGTAAAAGAGTTACTTACAGCTAGTAAGAATGCAGTCATAAGGAAACATTCTGGGGTGACTGGGATGACAAGATCCCCAGATTGATAATAAGTGTCCTGGAAGAAAGCCTTCTGCAGGTGTCACAACAGCCTATCTTCACTGCTGTTAGTGCCAACAGGTAAAGTCAGTTTCGAGGACTCTGTGTGACACATAAAAGTGAGAACAGTCCCTTTCTAATGAACTGATATTTTAATTTGTTTGAAGAGGACAGAATGAGCAGAATACTGAGGGAAGCAGCATATTCATCACAAGATAGACCTGTCCTCCTTTTTTACATGTGAGTTACTCCCAGGAGAGTCAGAGAGCAGTGATTTTACAATTGTTTAAAATGCATTAGGTATGCACAAAGAATCCAATTCACACTACACAAACATTCTCCCATATTTCAACTGGTTGCAATCTAAAACATCCTGACCAAGTAAGGGTGAGATCATATATTTTATGAATCTTGTTAGGCACAGGGCTTGCATTATTAATTCCTCAGTGAACATGTTTACTTGTTTTGTCCTGCTCCCTGAAACATTAGATTAAGAATATTCAAGTGAGTCCAGCTAAAAGCAAAATGTGGTACCTAATAAAAATGAAACCAAGGAGTGTTCAGAAAAAGAAGTAGAGAATGCTGAATTTCTTGCCAGGCCATCAGCTGGTTTATTTGGGGGTCACTCTGGTTTTGAAGAGGACCAGAGGGCGGGTGTCATTTATGATGTGTGGCATCTGCAAGGACAAAAAGTGACTTTTTTTTCTAGAAATAAGAGTTAGACTACTTGAATTCTGAAAAGGTTAAAAATTTGAGCTGTGTCCTTTAGCTAAGGAGGTACTGTCAAGGGCAGCTTCCTTACTGCTTTCCTATAATCTTCCACAGAGAATTTATGGTGCAGCATCATTCGCTGAAATCCTGTTCCAAGCCCCAACCCCAAGGCTGGTTCCGTGCAATCTCATCAGTGCATCAAGAGTACATTTCTAAACTGAAAATCTGATTCTATACCTACACAGGCTAACGTTCTTTTATGTCAACCATATTACTGACAGACTAAAGTCCTATTTCTAAGCTTAACATACGAAGATTTTTAAGGAACTGGCTTTTTCTTATCTTTCCAACCTCATCTTCTTCTGCAGCTGCTCTAGGTACATCCTAAACTTCAGCCATAATGAATTAATTAAGGTCTCCAGAGTCCAGGCTTCTACCATGTTCACTTATGTCTCTGTTCTCCCTGCAGGATTTGAACTTTATTCTACCTTATTCCCTAGAAAACTACTATTCATTCTTCAAAGCACGGACTCTCATCTTTTCTTTGAAGTCTTGATGCCATCATTTTCACTTTCACTCCCTTACTATGCAGACTCAAGTACTGCTATATATTATTATAATATATATATTCTAAAATGTACAGAATATTTGAACCACTCTGACTTTACCATTTGGACTTTGGGAGCATGTTGACCCCACTGGTATGATAATTTTGAGTTTTACTTCCAAAGGGACAAAATACATGAACATATATCTCACTCACCTCTATTTCTATGGCTGCTCTTTATCTGCCTAACAGGACAATTACCTGCTTGAATAAGACATGGTTTTAATCACAGTATTAGTCTGCTCAGGCTGCAATAACAAAAATCCATAGACTGGGTGGCTTAAACAATAAAAATTTATTTTCTCATAGTTCTGGAGGCTAAAAGTCCATGGTCAAGGTGCCAGACCATTTGATTTCTTGTGAGACTCTCTTCCTGGCTTATAGATAACTGCTGTCTTGCTGTGTCCTCACTTAGCTTTTCCTCAGTATATGCACACAGGGAGAGACAGACAGAGAGAGGGAAAGAGAGAAAAAGAAGAGGAAGGGAAGGAGGGAGGGACAGAGCTTGCTCACTGGTGTCTCTTCTTTCAAGGACACTAATTCTATCCAATAAGGATATGAGGTCTATGACCTCATTTAACCTTAATTACTTCTTTAGACGCCCCCATCTCCAAACAGCCACACTTCAACATATAAAATGTAGGGGACAAAAGCATTCAGCCCATAAAAATCACCCTGTATTCCCAATATCTAACATAAGTCCTTGCAATAAACATTTGTGATATGATTAAATGTCACACCACATAAAAGGAGAATGAAGAAAAGTGGTTGACTTATTAATCAAAAGAACTCATTTAGGGTATATTTTAAGTCCCTGTTATACAGCTTGTTGCTGCCCTTAAGGAATTAATAACCAAATAATCTAAGAGAGAATTTAAACACAATTAAATACCAGATAAGTAGTTCTAATAATAAGCAACCACAGAGTACAGCAAAGGACATTGGATTTGGAGTCATATAACATGGGCTCAAAATCCAGCTCTGCCACTTACCATCTACATGACCTTAAAGCAAGCTGCTTAATTTCTTTAAGTTTCAATGTGCTTACCTATAATATGATGACATGATACTTAACTAAAGCAGCAAGTGAGAGAAAATGTGTAAATTGACTTTGGAAATGCTAACACCAGATACACAAAGAGAGGTGTGGCCATGCCCTCAGAGAAAACTCCTGTGACAGGATCCTTGATACCTTCCTTCTTCCAAAGTGGGAAGGGCAGCTTTTCTGCAGGGTATTGCCTCCCGAAAAGGCAGGTTCTATCCCATTAGCCACATTTGTGCACTCCTACTTATCATCACTCTTAAAACTTAGAGTTTTATGCTAGTTCCCAGCCAGGAAAAGAAATGCTCTCTCTTATTTCTACTTTTTTTTTTCTTGCATGGAAGAGGACCAGCATACTTCAATTCTGAATCATAGAGAAGTTGTGGTAAAAGCAGAATGAGAAATTCTCCACAGGCAAATGCCACATGGGTTACTGCAAGGCTCTGTGGGCTCTCGCTGAAATACTCAGGCACTAAAAATGTTAAAGCTAAGGCTGAAACGGTCAAGAACGATTTAAACATGGAGGCTAACACACAGTGAAAGTTCTATTAAAGACCCATGAAATATGGCATCATGTGCTATCAGCAGAGAAAGAATTGTCTATTGATGATGAAATGTTCACTTTGTGGTAGGTAGAAGGTGAATTGACCTTGACCAACTGCTAATTATTGTTTCACCCTCCCATCAGCAACTACCAGATCACACTCCTAACTCTTAAATAAGTGTGTGATATTTGCAAAGTTTGTGGCAGCAAATGGAGTCCAGGTGGAGCTGCATAGCAAAAACAAGAAAAGTGGCTCCTCACCAGAAACATGAGAGGAGCAAGGCAGGACAGATTCAGGCGCCCCAGGCTCCCCAACCCCCTGTTGAGGAGTGTGTGTCTATGTGATTTACTTGGCACTTACACACACACACACACACACACACACCCATACACACAAGCACACATTATTTATTTATTTTTAAACAGCCTTACTTCCTACTGGCACTGGCAATGCTCTTAATTTTCATTACATGCTGAAGAAAAGAAATAAGGAGTGGAAAGAAAAGACTTGTGAGAAAGGTTGCTCTAATTTGTTCAAACCTCAGCTCCAGAATTGGCTTTGTATTTATTATTTAGTATAGATCAAAAGCAACAAATACCACAGCTCAAGAAACAGGCACTGAAAACTTAAATTAGAAATGTAACTGAAGCAACATGGCCTGATAAATATAGTTTTTAATACATTATCTATTTTCTTCCTGCTCAAGAAATGTAAAGGTGTCAATGCATACAGAAGAATATTCACTTGTGTTGCCAGCAAAATACTGAAACGTGAAAGCATGAGGGGGCTCTCCCAGCTGCAGGAGGCTTAAGTCACTTGTCCAAGTCACTGAGTGGTCAGGACATACTTCACAAATCTCTTAAATATCTGCCTCCAAAGCTGTTCACAAGGGAGTTCATACAGGCAGAGACATTTTTTTTTCTTCTTCTTAATCACGTACCTTTTAAGATTCATAATTTGGGATGAGCAAAAGACTCGGCAGGAGGTGGGGATGAATTAAAAACCATAAAATTGATGCTATCACTCTGATTGACATACAAGTAGTGCAGCATACATTTCCTGTTTGTCAGGAATGAAAGGTGTTCACATTCTGTAATAATACCTAATAATGTTTTGGAAAGACAAACTGCTGTCTGACTACATTTTAGCAAGATGGATTTTTTTTCCCTTTCTCTCAGCATTGAAATCAGAATCAAGAGTATATATTACAACCCTCTATAAAGGATGACCTAGATCTTTAATAGCTGCAGCTATTCCAGTCCACTATCTGGACCTCCCCAGGTCTCTGATGCTAAGCATGCCTGAAATCACCATTAAACTTTAAGACTAATTCAACAGAGTGTCCAGGGAGTCAGCTGTCCAGGACTGACATAATAAACTTAAGGGAACCAGTAGCCTTTACTACCTTGGCTGTCTCATCACAAAATTGACCAACCTTTTATTTAGAGTCTGACAATTAACATTTTGTGCAGCGTGGGAAAGAGAATCTTGTACATAGGGATCAGGAGACCCGAATCCTGCTACTGCTGTGGCAGTGACTAGGTAACCATGAGCAAGCCATTTAACCTATCCTTATCTCAGCATCATCACTTTTAAAACAGGGATGCTTCCATTTCTCTTGACTACCTAATGGGGTTGTTGAAAACATAAATGCAAAATGATAGTTTTGTAACTAGCATGTATTGTCTGTCATGTAGATCCTAAATATGAACTTAAGTGAGTTAAACAAAGATTTTGGGGAATGTTGAAAGTTGTCTGTTTCTCAGGTGGTATTTAGCAAAAGGATGAGGAAGAAGAAATGAGGTATTAGATCTTATATGACAAGGCAACATCAGAAAAATACCAAATATAGGCAGCATTCAAGAATAATTCTTATGGTGAACTTTGAGCCAAAGAAGCAGTCCTCAACTTACTGCTTTATTATTACCATTTATATTCCTATTATTAGTTGTAGGCACTGACTACTTAGGGTTTCAAAATGTTAAAAGTATTATTTGAGAGAAAGGAGAATAAAGGGACAAACGAAGTAAATCTGAAAATTTCATGAGGAAAATGGAACAGGAATGTTTGCGTTAAATATTTTAATGGTACATTTTTGCACTTTACTTTTCTGGGATTCTGTTATTTCCACAAATTTCAAGGATATAAAAATGTAAATCCAGTGCTACAATCACTGTCTAATAATACCAAGTCCCAAGTGTTGGGCACTTAGAGTCTGAACATTTCTTTGTCTTCAGAATTGTAAACACAATTGGATGCCCTGGGAAGCATAAAGGAAACTGATCAAAATGCAAAGGGAGGTATATTACATAGACCCTGCTCTCACTAATAAGCATCAAAAGTGCTTTTGAATACAATTTATTGCTGTTGTTTTTGCTAAATCAAATAAAGGCTTTAAGCAAAAACAGGTTTCAAGCCTTCTGCTTATAACTGCACTTCATGTGGCTTGACAATGCTGATTTCTATGTAACTTTTAAAATTCATGTTTAGTCAAAAGAAAAAGCTTCTCTACTACTTCTTCAAAGTTGCTTCTAATAAAATCACCTTGTTGGTGCACATGCTTACAAACTCAGTGCAAATGAACTACAGAAAGAGCCAGCAGAGACCCTCTGCTACACCCCAATGGTCCTTGCTGAACCTGCAGAGCCAATGATGCAATTCTTTCAGAGTTCAGGTGCATTTAATGGTATGAATTAATTTTATATTCACTATAAAGGAAGTTAAAAGAGAATGCATAGATTATGTCATCATAATCTTCAAGTGGCAGCCCATAGACTGCTCTCTGCTTCTTGAGTTGAATTGACTAGAACTGGAAGGAAAGCGTTAGCAAAAGGGTTCTTGAATGCTGTCGGGGGAAATCTACCTAAATTCCCACAGCAAAATATAATCTGGAAGAAACAGGAGGTTCACCTTTTGGTTCCAGTCAATAACTTGAAGGTCAGGTTAAGTAATATCCACCCCTTCTACTTGCTAAGTTCCTCAAATATGGCTATAAAAAAATAATGTTAAGTATTCAGGCCAGAGGTATTTATCAGAGGATATGATTTACGTGTCTATGTACCTCATGGCAAGCATCACAGAAAAATATAGGTACAAATATGCACGTCATATTTATATACTTTCTATAAAGTTAGACTGGCATTAATTAAATGGCAGGAAAGGCAATGAGAGCATTGTTTAGAGGGTAGCTTGTTCCAAGTTCTGATTATAACTTGCTTCCCAAAGAAGGAGCCGCCCACAGCTTAGAAGACAGATGAGAAGATCATCGTCGCAGATTTGCTGTGAACAGCTCTGCTCAGCTCTGTCCCTGCCAGACTCAGGGCCACACACACCCTTCCAAGATGGCTAGAGAAGAGCCACAAAGAGAGAACCCGCTTCTTGCTCCAGCTTTGGCAAGGGCAGTGGGTGACTTTGTCTCTGGGTAACTTGAATCCTGCCCAGAGAGCTGAATTGTCCTCCACAGCAAAGTTGTCATCATCATCATTACATCTAATATTTACTGAGCACTTACTATGTGCCAGGCACAATGCTTCACATTATCTCATCTTATCATAACAATAGTCCCATGAAGTGAATATTATAATTACCCACATTTCCTGGAAGAAGGAACTGAGGGATAAGGGACCCTGGGCTCAAACAAGTGAATAAGCTACCCAAAGCCACAAAACTGTAAATGAGATCATGGGGCTGCCCCCCACCCTTCAGACTGTTAATCCTGTGTTCTTTTATGCCCTATTAGCCAACCACTCTGGTTCCAAGATAGCTTTCAGTGGCTGGGCAGACTACTAGTACTTCCGGGATGGGAAACAAAACAAAGTTGCTCCTCTTCCCCCTAATCTCTGCCTCTCCTCTCAATTTCATGGGACTTATTTCTATCATGCTTCGGGCACCCTTATCTCCTGCTTGTTCACAGTTCTCCACTCTGTACCCCCACCCCCACCAAGCCTGTTCTGCCCCTCCTCTAGTCTTCCTATCTTTTCTTCTTCCCTTCCCTCCTCCCAGATCCAAATCTCAGGGTTAACCTTAACTCCCACTCTTCGCTTTACAGAGCAGGCCTGACATGTTGTGGACAACAATCAAAAGGGGAGTCCCTTCTGTTTTTACACCAAGAAAGACCTGTTCCTAGTAAGTAACAAATTTCATTTTCTCAGAATTTCTTGAGGGAGTTTTCCCATAGAAACATTTTCCCATGTGGTAGTTATATTCTGGAGTATTTATTGCAGGTACGTATGGGCTAAATATGTTCCTAGGGGTTGGTCAGCAAAGTTTAACAGTGGGTAATTGCTTTGAATTCTGATCAACCAAACTACGAGTCACCTTCTGGCAAAGACTTCCTCAATAATACCTTCCTGTCTTCACTATTACTCATGACAAAGAATGGAAAAGAGTAAAAAATAAATTTAAGAAATATGTTATTCCTTAGCATTAGAGAGATAGGGTCAAACAGTAATAAACACAATACAGGAAAGGAAATAATTTAAACTTAGGGTAGCAGTAGTGGAGGTTGCAGGAGACAAAAGATAAATGTTTCTGACTTGAAAGATTTTCAAGTCTACAGAGACACCCTGAGAACCTCCTCAATCTGACCCTAATTTTTTCACTGGCTGTAAGCCATGTGAAAGTAAAGAATGCATCTGATTTTGCTCAGCATTCTATCAGCAATATTTAGCACAGGGCCTAAAACTTTTATTTTGCTCAACATTACATCAGCAACATTTAGCACAAGGCCTGAAACATAGTAGACACTTAATACATGATACTAAATGCAGAAATGACTGAATAGGTCATTCTAGACTTATCTCCAGCCATCCCCCACCTTATGCTTCCCAACCAGCAGACCCTTCCTTGACCAGCATTCAGTAAACAAGCCTGGGTTATCACACATTACTTCTCCCTCAAGTAGTAGCCTCTGCTTATATTGTGACCTTCCAGACCAAGGTCAAAATTGTATCTGTTAGGGGTCCCAACATGAATGCAGAGTGGCCAGTCTGTGCCCACAATGTCTTGTGGTAAGGCAAGTGGGTGGCCTTCCCTTCCCACTCTGCTCGCCCCCACATTATCATTTTGTACTGGGACTCTGAAAATTATGTAGCCGGTCCTGAACCTAAGGAGAAAACCATTATGCTTTGCTTTAAGCACACATTACAAGTGCCCCCTTGGTTGAAGAATTCTCTAAGAGCAAAAGGGCCTACACTAGTCATCTTAGCCTCTGACTTTGCACAAAGATTTGTTGAACTGACCTGAGCAAAGGAAAAAATCATTTTATTTCACCCAAAAATGTACCTGGACATTGGACATTTGACTAATACCAAATCCAAATTTACATGGACAGATCAGAAAATGTACTAAGTAACATTGATGTCTCTTTTTTCTGAGATGATCATTCATCTTATTCAAGAGGAGAATTTTACAAATTTACCATACTATTCATAAGTGCTTTACTGCCAGATTAATAGAAAACTTTTAGAAACTGGACTTGTAACTCATTCTGGGAAATGGTTTTCTGCAAAAGATTGGGTACTGTTCAAATTAGCTTGATGATTAAATTATTCATCCATAACTGTCATCTTCCAACTACTTACTATGGGCAAAGTATAATAGCAGGTACTACTAAAAGCTGATCCCTCAATTTAGGCCTCAACTTGGCCCTGCCCAAGACAACTATAAACAGTTGCCCACTTAAAGGGCCAAATGAGAACTAAATCCAGCCTTCACTCTGTTAGCCAAACCACTTTCCTTGGCATGGGGTTGGCTGTGTCCACCCAGGGTAAATGGCACCTTTTTCCTAATTCCTACCAAGTACCTTCTCAACTCTACCCCTTCATTCACACACACCTCCTAAGTGCATTTGGCCTATCTGTGATTTATTTTCCCTTTCCAGAGTCATCACTGTTCAGCTGAACATCCTTTAAGTTGCATGAAGATGCTAGAGTATAAGAAGGAGGGTTCACCATGTGATTTCCCAAGGGCCAACATTTCCAAAAGGATGGTTCTGACTGAGGGGGTGCAAAAAACCACCAGTCTAAAAGCAACAGATATCCCGTCCAAATTTTCTTTTTATAGCGCAATGTAGTTGTATTCAGTACAAAACAAGTGGAGTAAGAATTAAATGTGAATTATAAAGCAGGATTTTAGTCATATAAATAAGTTAAACAAGAAAAACTGGAACCCCTTTCCCTATTTTACTCGCAATAGTTTAACCAAATAGGTGGCCTTCTTTGAAATTAACCCTCAACTTCTCATAAAAGTTCAGATTGTTCCTAACCTCCTTAATCAACTAATAATGATTATTTTTATTGCTACAAACCATGCATGTTGGCTTATCAGAACATGCCATTAATCATGATTAAATTGTGTAGGCTGAAAAATCTCTAATTCCTGCAAGAAAAAACAAAACTCAACACAACTATAAAGATGTTTACCAACCTATAAAAACTTGTGTGGATTTTTTATAAAACCAGCAATTGAAAAATGATAACATTTATATTTTTATCCTTATCAGACTCTTCATAGGTTTATCTAAAAGGCAGTAATAGAGTCAATTTCTTTACTATTTCAAATAGATATTGCCTTTGACAAGTATGTAAATCATACTAGAATTGTACACTTGAGCTTTTAAATTATGACAATTCTGAGACATTACTTGGTAAACCATATCATGTTACTCCCATTATCTCTCCAATGTGTTATCTAATGGACTCATACTCAAGTTTCCAAGGCAAAGAAGGAGCATGAACATTATTTGGAGCACCAAGAAGTGAGCCTCTGTCAGCTCCTAATATGGATTGAATTGTGTCCCCACCCTAAATTCCTATGTTGAAGCTCTAAACCCCAAAGTCACTGTATCTGGAGATAAGACCTTTAATAGGGTGATTAAGGTTAAATGAGGTCATAATGGTGCAGCTCTGATCCACTAGAAGCAGTGCCCTCCTAAGAAGGGGAACAGACACCTCAGAGCTCCTTCTCTGCCATGTAAAGACACACTGAGGAAGCGGTCGTCTGCAAGCCAGCACAAAAACTCTCCCCAGAACCTAACCATGCTGGCAACCTGATCTTGGACTCCCATTCTCCAGAACTATAAGAAAATTCATTTCTGTTGTTTGTGCCACCTAGTCTCTGGTATATTGTAATGGCAGCTCAATCTAACACAGCCCTTTAAGCAACCTAACTAAAAAGAATAACTATTATTAATTTTATGGCCAGAAAGTAAAAAGAACACAGAATTATTTTTTAAGATATTTTAAATTTTTATAATTTTATAAGAAAAGGGTACATAAAAGGATCTTTAAAAATTGAGTTTTCCCTACTGATTTGTAATAAACATCCTAAGGAAATTTGGTGATCTTGCCATGCAAACAGAGCTTCAAAATAAACAGCTTTGATGCTGCCAATCAGATTGTTAATCCAAAATTCCACTTACTCAGAAATCCCAGAGCCACCACTGTTCACATCCCAATGCAAATGCTCTGTTTGCATATTCCCTGCTCTATCCTCCTTCTTCTACACTACCACGGTACTTAATTTTAAAATGCCTATGTCATTTGTCATGTTCCACCAGTGATTTCTATGACTTGTGCTATACCTATCTCCTCCATTAGCAGACACAGATCCTGAGCAGGTTCATGCTATCCTGGATTTCCCCAGTGTTTACTATAATGTTTTGCCAATAGTGAGGATATTTTTGGTAAATGTAAGAAAGCATAATAAACTACTGAATGAAAGGATGGCTAGATAAGTGAATGAAGAAATGGATTAATAATTAACTAAATAATTTACTATTTCACTTCATCAATTTTCTATGACATCAAGGAGAATTATCTCTCCACCATGATGCCTTCCCTTGCTGCCACATTCATGAATGAAAGTGAATTAATAAAAAGGGAAAATGGAGTAGCCATTAGTTGCAGTGCCTTCTATTTGTTAAGCATAGTACCTTTATTAATGTTTTTAATTCTTACTACCTTTAGAGTTAAGTCTCACTACCCCCATTTTGCTGACAAAAAAACTGAAGCTCTGTGAGGTTAGGTAATGCACTGGTAACCACACAATTGCTAAAAAGCAAAGCTACAGTTTAAAAGCAATGCTAATATTCAGGCCCAATCCCATATATTATATCATCTCTCCTTCTCAATGACCTTCCATTGACTTTTTGCTTCAACTTTCTGTGAAAAGAGAGATAGTTAAAGATATTTTCTGAAGTCATTTGATACAGCCATCATACTGTACCCAACCTGGGCAATGGGATGGAGTATTTATCACTTCTCAGTGTTTTTCATTCCACTGCCAGTGTGAGACAATATCAACCTCAGGGTTGCCTCTATAAACATTACCCTTCACCACTTTAGCTACAGTACTGTGTATAACCAAACTTTGATATCAATGAGGTTCTGATATCTCAGAGGGCTCCAGGGGTGCAAAGCAAAGGAGTCAAGTTCCTTTCGCTCTGATCTCACCCCTATTGCCACTCCCCAAGGTATTAAACTTAGGGAGAAAACATAATTTGAAACTCAGGCAAATCTGAGGTACAAACAGTTCTGTCATCTATTAGCTATGTATACTTAAGTAATTTGTCTCAGTTGCCAAATTAAATAATGTTCATGAACTCAGACATATCTGAACATGCTGGGAAGACAAACCCACAAGGGATTAATTTGCATTAAGGATGGAAAAGCCCTTTGGTCAATATGGCTGAGACTGCCTAAGAAATGACCAATCATAGTTCTTCCTCCTGGCCACTCAGAAAAAACATTTTCTAGCATCCTTTGCAATTAGACTGCTGCCATGTCATGGAGGTAACAATACCACTTCTAGTCATGGACATAACGTGCATCACATGATCATGCTCACTCTCTGCTGGTTAGCTAGCTAAATACAGATAAAATGATGGTGGACTCTGAGGAGACCCTAGAAGGTAATCCCACCTTTCACAAGACGGAAGAATTGGGATTCCAGAATCATAGAATGGGAAAGCTGCCTGCCACCCAGACTATGATATTTGCCAAAAGAAAAATCTTTACTGAGTAAAGCCCCCAAGATTCTAGGGTTACTTGTTAAAGCACCTGGCACCAATCACCCTGACTTACACACTTTCTCAGAAATTCAGAGAATCTAAGTCTAGGACAAAAATAATGGGTCATCAAAAACGAAAAGGGATGATTTGTGTTACTCCATGATGGATGAACACTGCTCAAAGCATTTTTGGACTGCTTCCTTTGCTTTCTCATTGCTACTCTCCCACATCCAGTTGGTACTAAGGCCACAACTATCAGAAGGAGCCTATTATGAAGACCCTACTCACTGTAGAGTCTCCACGGGACACTGACACTGCAAAGCAATATTGCTTTGTGGTCTGCATAACAGAAGGGAAGGTGGCGAATATTTCCCCACTTTGACAAGAAAATGGTTGGAGAGCAGAACAGAGGAGCAGTAACATGCCAGAAGCAGAAAATATCACACTAGTTACTGGGAGGCATGCAGCCCAGTCAGAAGTGAAAGCACACTATAGCATATTGAAACCTCAAGAGAGGTTCAGCACCCAAACACCCCCATAGTTAGGAAGGGCAGCATTAAACTAAAAGAACTCAGGTTTTTGTACCCATTTTCTTCCTTTCCTTATTTCCCTTTTATGTTGAACTCCCTCATTAAAAGCTTCCCAACTTTCTGACTAATGCTTTTGAGTAGCACAATGATTTTATACTTTCCTGTAAAGGAGAATATTGGAATTACACACTGAGTGAGGGACACGCTGAGAGTTGCTGTCCACTCTCCAGTGAACTGCATGATAGTCCTGTTAACCTTCCTATCAGGTGGTCATTAAACAATTTTGAAAGCTGTTTCCTCTTACATCAGAACTGCATGTTAAATCTGGGCTAGTATTTTTAATGTAAGCTTTTTGGCTGCACACACTTAAAAAACAGCCCCTCACATGTTCAAGATGGTCTCTTCTTATTCTTCCCTTGACTATTAAGTGCTTTTGTGGCCTTTTTCTGAGTTTAGGCATTGTACTATGTTAATTCCTTTTTCTTGAGTTAAACAGCTAACACATTTTCTTCCAATAACATAGCTCTCTTCTCCAGATAACATTTTGACATTTTATCACTTGTGCCAACCCATATTTCATTCATTTCAACATATCACTGCCCACTGCATTAGTCCTTTTAAATTTGTTCTTGGTGTTTTTGCTCTTATTTCTGCTTAGCTATCCTCATGAAGTCACACATTTCTTTTAAATTAATTTCTGTGTTTTACTCAGAATCTATCTCTAAAGACATTTTACTATACAGTTTTTTTTTCCTTCCTTCCTTCCTTCCTTCCTTCCTTCCTTCCTTCCTTCCTTCCTTCCTTCCTTCCTTCCTTCCTTCCTTCCTTCCTTCCTTCCTTCCTTCCTTCTTTTTCTTTCTTTCTTTCTTTCTTTCTTTTTTTTTTCTGAAGTGTACTAACAGCCATGTGAGGTCAGAGCTTGTACCTGAATATATTTTTGAGAAAAAACAAGTTTTCCATTTTTATCTTCTTGATCATGTAGTCCTTTCATTCAGCTTAAAAGTTGATTTCCTTTTGGACCCCTAGAACCACTAACTTTCTACCTCCAGGACAGAGAGAACTTACATTTTCAACCACATCTGAAAAATTGGATAAAATTGAAATGCACTTCTGGTGGCTTAAATAACACAAAATGGATTCCTAGTCTCTGGGGAAGACTCCATAATAAGACCCTATCATTGAATTAGCAATTCAAACTTCAATAAAGCCAGTTTTCAGGAGAGTCAGGTTAGAGACTTGATATTTTTAAGAAATGTCTTTGCAAAAGAGAAGCATAGTTATCACTGGATGAAGGACACTGATTTAATCTCCAGGGGTGACTGAACCCAAAGTCTGGGGTCCTTCCAAACATTTAAAGTCATTTCCAAATGTTTTTGATGCAGCACAACCCAAAAAGGATTTTGGCAAATATGTTTTCCCTTCATTTTAAAACCCATGCGTATTTCAAGGGAAATGCAATCCATATGTCTTTGATTCATTTACACTTAAATCATCTAAATGCCATTGTGTAAGAGCTATTTGATGTACAAGAAGCCTGTGAGCCTGTTTTATAAGCCTTTTTAAGCCTTATTTCTTTGAATCAGAAAGTCATGTTTTGCCGGCCCTAAACAGATCTTGAACTGGGAAAGGCTCAAGTTCACTTCTAAACTGAAAACCCGCAAAGTTTTGCGTGGCTTCTGTACTTAGCAATATGTTTCCCCTTGCCGAAAGCTCACAAACACCCAGCCTTTCTCTTCTCTGTCTCACATGTAGTGAGAACAGGGTAAATCAATTTTTGAATCACATTTTACTTGTAAAATTCACATTTTGAACCTCAGTTATCTCCCAGGCACTGCCAGAAGTTAAAATAGCAACACTTGAAAATTAGGCTTTTGCTCTAAAAGGGCAAAACAGTCTATAAAGTACATAAATTACTGCTTCTGTACATTTATTTGTTTGACAGGTCTAAGATATAAGTGTGGCTTACATATGGATTTCCAGGATGCCAGATTGGATGCTCCACGAGCTACAGTCACAAATGTAACCTCTTTTTTTAAGACTTATGTTTGGGAGAATAGAATTGGAACAATCTTGCTGTTCTGCACAAATCTAATTGCTGTGTCAAAACAGCAATGGAATATGATGAACATTTGCATTTTTCTGATTTACTGGCCTTTTCTATGACTTTAATCACATTTGCATTAGTGGTCAGGAACGAAGTATGTCCTACTATTTGCTCTCTTGCTCCCTGACACTTAAAAAATTTCTGATGTATTATGAACTAATACTTTCGGGGGTAAAATGTGAATGTCTGATCAAGTACTTGGAGATACTCGAGTGATTAACACTCATTGCTATGGACATAGAAACATGTCTTGAGAATGGATAAATCTTTCTCAAGCAAAAGCACTCACTAATTATCTTCAAATGTGTGATTTCTTTGTTTTTATTTAGACATTTCTTAGAGGTTGTACTTTAGTGAGAAGGAAGAAATAATGATGGTGTGTGTGATTGTCTGAATAGAAGCAATATTTTAAATTTATGTTCAAAAGTAAGGGGTGGAAATGAAGGTTAAAAAGAAAGAAATCCAGGTGAACCTAATTATTCCTTATGCACTCTCTCGGGTTCACATATGTGATAGACTATCATGTTTGTGTAATCAAAAGGATTATGAAATTTGAGTTTGTGAAAAAGGATTTGGGTGCTAAATCTAGCAAACAGTTAATTATGCTGAGATAATTAGACAGCAGAAAGCATTGGATTTAGTTCTTTTTCATAGTTAGTTTTCATTAACTACCAAGTCTTCATGATTCTCTGCAGGCAGAAATTATTAGTATTCTATTCTTAGGAAGAATGGTGCACAACTGACAAAAAATTAAACTTTCACAAAGTGTGACAGAAGACTTTATGTTGACCTAGCCTCATATTTTCTTAAAAATTGGATATTTTTCCTATTAAAATAATTTGATGTAACAAAGTTTTTCAATCTAAATTAAATTCAGGAAATACTTTAAGAAAGTTTAGCAATCATAACATAACCGTATTTTCGAGTATCAATTTAAAATACAAAGCAAAGAATGTGAGTTTTTATGAGTTTGCTGCAATTTCACCAAATTGAACCAGAGGATATTAATCAGGATTGTGTAGTAAGTTAATAACTGTGATTTTGTTTAAAACAACCAGTGTTGTACTGTATCATTCCATGCCAGCATTTATGAAATTTAACTTGAGTTCAGGTAGACATGTAAAAATGTGACGAAACGAAGCTCAGCAGTATGTCCTGCTTCTGACCTGCTGCTCTCCATAATCAACCCTTCTTGCTCTAGCCAACTTCACCTACACTTGGTAAACATGAAAGCTCTGTCAGCCCTTATGGGTCATCTCAGAGTGACTTGAGACTTTCTTGAGGACTTACATGATACAAGGCATTACCTATCTTCCCCAATGGGTCAGACTGGTCAGCTTTCTGTTAATGCAGTAGAAACTTCAACCCAAAGGAAACACAGCCAGCAAAGACGAATATAATTGCAACTCATGCAGTTAGAAGAGGACACTAATCAGGCTGCAAGTCTCATGAAAGTAAATTCCAGCCTCAAGAATTCCAGTCCTTCCTATTTTAAATGGATTGGGAAATATCTTGATAATGACTCCCACCACAAACACACACTCATACATTATATAAACCCAATATACACACACATATGTACACACATACACACAGGCAAACAGAGTCACACTTTGACCCATATTTCTCAGTACAGTAAGCATGATTTTATAGGTTTTGTTTCTAAATGAAATTTTGAGTCCCAAATATACCCAACTGCACATGTTGAAAAATTTAGGGAAAATCCTTTCACAGAGAACCATAAGAATTTAGGAAGCATTTCATACAAATGATCAAATTGGTTCTTATATTTTCTAAATCCATTTGCTCACTTTGCTTAAGTGGTAAAAAATCTGTTATATAATGAAAAAGATTCAAAGGTATAATATGGGACAGATAATCTTTAGCAGTATTTTGAGATTCAAACAATAATCATTTTAAAATCTAAAAGTCAAACTTCAACACTCATTCTTCTTTTAGATGTTTAATTATTAAGAAAATTTAAACTTTTGAACTTAAAAATATTTGCCTTTATCCAAAAGGACTTTAATCTTCAAATTGGGCATTCAACTCTGGTAGATAGAATAATGCCTCCCCAAAGATGTTCACATCATAATCCATGGAACTTACGAATATGTTAATTTACATGGCAAAAGGGGATTTTACAGATATTATTAAGGATCTTGAGAAGGAGAGATTATTCTGAATTATGCAGGTGAGCCCAATATAAACAGAAGGGTTCTTACAGGAGGGAGACAAGAGGGTCAAACTCAGAGAGAGGACAGATGAGAATGGAAGCAGAGGCTGGAGTGATGCACTTTGAAGGGTCCATGAACCAAAGACACAGACACCTTCAAGAAGCTGGAAAAGGCAAAGAAGTTAATTTGCCCCTAGAATTTCCAGAAGGAACACAGTTCTGCCAACACCTTAATGTTAGCCTGTTAGACTCATTTTAGATTTCTGACCTCCAGAACTATGAGAGAATCAGTTTTTTAAACCACTAAGCTTCTGGTAATTTGCTACAGCAGCAATAGGAAACTAATAAATAATAAGTTATATCTTGAATGTATTTTTATAATCACTGTATTAACACTTGATATCCATGCATTAATTAAAAACTTCCTGCTGTGCCTTACTTTAAATAAATAAAATACACCACTTCATTTTGGCAAAGGATACCTAATGTGGTTCCCAAAACTATACAGGTTTCCCCAGTGTATATAAAAATCTACATGGTTGTTCATAAAGTATGATATACTGCCATACATAAATTTTCATGAAAGTTTTTAGGAACATACCAATTTGGTTGAAGAATATTAACACTAAATTCTTGAACTTTCCACAGAAGTAAGGACAGAGCAAAGTGCCTGAATGGTTGCCAATTACGGGAATGGGCACCATGGAAGTAACTGACCAACCCTGAGCTTCCAAACTTCAGGGCCCAGTTATTCTGATGTTAGACCTTTAGGGACAAAAGATGGGCAGAAATCTACAAGGGCTTCTTTCTTGTACTAGGTATTACATAATATGAGCACTTAATGAAGGAAAACATACTACTACTGATAAAGGGGGAGGTCTTAACCTCTACTCTTTAAATAAATGAAAGATAATTATGGGGGGAATTTGGTCATTTATGTGACATCTGCTCTGACTCCTCCTCTTTCTTTATCCTCAGGACATAAATAGTACAGCTTCAGCCTCTTTACAGAACACAAAATGTTCCCTCTACCTCCCAGCTCCAATTCAAATTGGATTTTCCCCAAAGGCAGTACTTTCTTGCAGCACTCTTGAGTGAAGATCCTTCATTCACTTACACCTCAGTATCATGCAACTCACTCAGTATCATCAACGGCCCCATCCCCTTTCTCATTTTGACCATTCTGTTCAAGAGAGTTCCGATTTCTCCTAAAAGACTTTTTATGCTCACACTCTAGTCCAAAAAGAAAACCCCTTCTATGCCAAAGATCAGTTTACTTGTTCACAAAATATACCCTCCTTGTATATGTGTTCTATTAGCCTCTAGGTTATAGCAACCATATTCACGGTTGTCACCTGGATCACAGCTTTTCTTTGCCTGAGTACTTGTTAGCCTGAACATTTCAATGTCTTATGGAAGACCTCTCCAAGCCCTTTCACATCCATCAACAATCCCTTCGATTCTGGGGCAACTGACCTCCATTTTATCCCCTAGTTCTTTTTTGTGTCTCCTCCTGGACCTTCTCAGAAACTCCCCACGTTAGAAATCAGAAACTCTGTTCTGCTTTGACCACATCTTGTGGTCTTTCTGCCCCCCTTTGGGAGCCACTTTCTTTACACCTGCCTTTCTATATCATAGAGTTCTTAGGACCCCTTGTGACTCTATTATTGCTTAATTGCTTCCTTTCCTCCTTTCCCACACAGATTCATGAACACCCTCAACTCCTTTGCAACTAGATCCTTTTGTCACATCTCTCAACTCTGGATCCATCATAGAAATTTCCCACCCTTGTACTCTGAGGCTGAGTTTGGTTGAAATAAAATAATCCAACTATTAAATGTTTATACCCTTTAACTTCAGTGTGCCTCACTCCATTGTTGACAAATGTTTTACTTGTCTTCTCTTAGCTCCCACTCCCATTTCCATCAGTAGTAATTCAAAATATGTCACTCCACTCAAAACCCCTAACCAACTCCTATTTATATTATTCACAGTAAATGTCAGAGAAATTTAGGTTCCCAATTTAACTAACTCAACTTTGAAACCTGCTTTCCCTTCAGTCCTATCCATCCCTATTTTTGGCCTGGTTAGCCATTCAGTTGTCCCACTAAGAAAACTAAATGACCTTTTCAATTTCTTCTTCTCCCTTGCCTACTAGAAGCAGGCTATCAGTATATGTTTTCTCTGTTTTCTAAGTGTCTGTCAAAAGTCTATATTTTTATTCTATATTCCTTCCATATTACTTAAAAGTAACCCCATGTTATTTTAAAATCAAATTACCTCTTTCTAAAGCTTTGGAAATGCTTCTAATAGTTCTCCTGCCTTTTATACCATTTTCCTGAAGTTCATTCTCTATACTTGAGCAAAAGTGTTATTTCTAAAGAGTATATCTGATCCTGTAACTTCACTTCTTCACATCCTTTAGAGGTTCCTCATAACTCCTTCAGAATTGGGTTCCTGCACTTTTTTCACATAACATTTTATTTTTTACAATTTAAGCTCCAGTGGTACTAATATACTCACAGATTCCTAGCATGACAAATAATTTATAACCTTTGAATGAATACAGTTCCCTTCGTTCTTGCTTTTCTTCGTGAACTCCTACTGATTCTCCAGTTATCTCTCAACCATCTTCTCTGAGTCTTTTCTTCAAAAATAATTGTATACCTTTCACAGTACTATTAAAGTGCTAGATTAAACTTGAGAAATCAAGGAAGGACTTTCAGAAGATAAAACACCTAAGCTGAGATGTAAAATGTGGATGGACCTTGGCCAGGTATATAGTTGGGTTAATAGTGATTTCTGATCGTTGGAGGGAGGTTGTATGTGCCACTCCTCTTTTTGGACTGAAGATCCACAAGAGGCCTGGTCTGTGCCTGACCCAAAATTGTATCTTACCATACTACCAGATGCTGAACAAATGGCCAATAAATTTTGGTAAAGCAGGGAAGAAGGAAGGACAGAAGCACTGGATTTTACTATTTTAACTTTCCTCTTGTCACTTTTCCCTTATGGAAATTCTTCAAAGTATTTCACTTACAAAATATCTCTGGCTATCTATCTCACTGTTACTAAAGAACAATGGTCCAATATGCCATTATCAAAAAAGAAGAGGAAAAAGAGTTATAATAGCAGTGCCAGAAATTTCAGAATGAGAAGAGTGACAATAAAGCAGATTCATAATTAATTTATTCTATATTTGTACCATAGTAGCTAGGATCTGCTAACTATATGTATATAGTTATACATACATAAGATACATAAATATACATATATCATGTCCATATATATGTATACATACATTTCCAACCCTACACAAAATATAAGGAATAAAACATCTCCCCTATAAATAGGTAATAAACAAAGCTGGCTCCCCAAAAAATGCGTCTCCAAGTGATTAGAATACACTTTGATTGGATCTGTGTATTAAATGAAAAATTACCATGTGTTCAAGAGTGAATAAAACATTCATCCTCACCTCTAGGATCTAAATGCACAACAACAGAGAACAATAACAACAACAAAGATTTATTAATCTCAAAATAAAGAGCTATGGGAAATTAGATTGGAGGAAGAATATATCTGTCTGAAAAAATTAGGAAACAATTCATTAAAGAGATGATAGCTGTGTTGGGAATTAAGGATAAGCAGGATATGAACAAGAGAAGAAGAGAACAAAAGATACTTTAAGTTTTAAGGACCAGGTTAAAGATTCTGATGACCACAGAGAGAAGAACTACTTATGCTCTTTAGTAACATCAGGTGTAAGAACATTTTGTTTACATAGGTAGTTAATATGAGGTGTAATAATTATTGCTGAATACCAACTGCTATACTGTTTTTCCATCGATGGCCTATTCATTTGTATGTATTAAAAGGGCATAATAATGATGATAAATACATATATACATATATGTATATATATATTTCAAGTTTCAAGAGCATTGGTCCACAAGGCAGAAATGGTGGAAATGGCTATTAAGAATTGTGGTGATTATAAATGGTGTTCACCAATATCTGGTTTTCTTCCCCTTGATAAGTTTGCATTTCCTAGCTTCTCCTACAGTTAGAGCCAAGTGACTCATTCTGGCCAGTGGGTCACTTCCATGCCATAACATTTAATTGCTCATGTGAGACCATCTAAAGCTCCCGCCACTCTTTTCTATGACATGAAGACCAGCAACATTTAAGATGATAGTTACTCTCTTAGGCTGGGTCTTTAAAGGACTTCAGTGAACAGAGAACATCCTTGTTGAACAAAACTGACTACATAATGTGTGAGAAATAAATCTTTGTTATTTACGACACTGAGACTTGGAAGTAGTTTGTTATCACAGTTTAACCTAGACTATACATATGAATACAGAAACAATGAGACTTTCTATTTGATAGGCAGATGTAGCATATTAAATGGAGAAGTGATAAATAAGTTTGGATGGGTAAATAAACAAGTCAGTTTGTGGGGAAGCATGAATTCCAACTTAAAGAGTTTGTACTTTACTTTATAGGCAATGTAGAGCTGTTAAAAGCTTTCAAACAGGGAAATATTATGAACAGATTGAGCTTTAGGAAAATTAATCAGGCAGGATAGAGGATGCCCAGGAAGCAGAAAGACACTTAGAAGCAAGAAAACAAGGTATGCTATTGTGAAAATCCTAGAAGTCATGGGGTTTAAACTAGGATAGTGGCGGTGGGAACCAATTTGGCAGACTGAATGGAACAGCAATTTGCGGGTCCTGGCAACTGATGAGGCCCAAGGGATTTATAAATCATTCCAAGATTTTGAGCCTAAATGATTGGTAAGGTGGTGCCACTGCCACTTAAATGTAAGCAGAGAAAGAGGAACAAATTTGAGAGAAAACGTACAAATTTAGGTCAAGCATGACACCCAGCTGGCAATGTCCAGCTGACAATTGGAAACAAACCGAATATAAATTAAAGAGTCATTTGGAAAGTAAAGCCTTGATATGAATGAGATTATCAAGGGAAGGAGAGAAAAAAGAAAGGCAAGGGTTGGCCTTTTGTGGAACACTTGTACTTGGACAACAAAAAGGGGGAAAAACAAAGATATCAAGAAAAGTACATTTTCACAAAGACAAAATAAGGTAATTTCAGGGAAAATGGAGCACCAAATGTAATGATGGATTAAAAATGATGAACATTATTTTAAAGCCTCATTAGATTTAGTGACTTTAAAGGGATCAGTTTCAAGTGATAACTACAGGTGAAAGTCAGTATTTAGAAGACCAAGAAGTGAGTAGTGCAAAACAAATTGAGAACGTGGTTTCTTCATACAGCAGCAAAGTACTTAGCAGTTAAAATGAATGAACTAAATTAATACATAACATTACATATCTCAAAAAATAGTAAAAAAAGCAAACTGCAAAACTATACATACTGCATGATGATAACTATTAAACATACAAACAATATAAAGATTATTGTTTGTAAGTGCACATATGCCATTTGTATAACAAATATAAACACATGAAATTAAGGGTAGTAGATATATCTGGAGAAAGAGGGATAAAGGATGGGAAAGAATTAGCAGTATCCTTATATTGTTTCTTAAAAAAATAAGAGAAGAAAAATAAGAGATGGAGAAAAATGTAGTCTGTTCTTTAAAGATGTTAAATGGTGAAAGAAAAGAAGTAGGTAGTAACTTACAAAGGAAAAACATAATGGCAATGTCTCTTTTTATCTTTTCAAGATGCTGGAAGACTAGAGAATACTTGTAAAATGGAGTAACGTAAAGACAGACATCGAAGAAAGACGAAGAAAGCATGATACCAGAATCCAGAAAGGTAATGAATGATATGTTAAGGTTAGCATTAGATAGGAGGTGACCAATGCTTTCTAGTATATCCTCATTTGCCCTTATTTTCCTCTACATAGTTTATCCTTCAACCAATATGGGCTTCTCATTGCTCCCCTAAGCCTACTTTTCTCATCGGTTTGACTTCTTGTGCCCATCTTTCAATATTCTACTCTAAGGTCAACTGGGTCAACTACTCCATTAACCCTGATTATCTTGTCATATTCTGCACTTTTCCAACAGTTCATAATTTCTACTGGCTCTTGCCATAATTTTTTCTAGCTCTGCACATCTTACTTCCCTGAACTTGTTGGAGTTCTTACATACAAGCATCAAAAGGCACTTTACCTAACTTAAGAGGAAAATGAATTTAATGAAGGATATCAGATTGCCTCCAGGATTGGCAGGAAATTTGAGAACTCATCTCAAAAAGCTCTTTCCAATGATATGATGCAATGATCCTACTAAGTCTACAAAGAGAGAAGTGATGTGGTCCCCCAGTGATGACTAGCTATCTAAGAATTTTTAGTATTTCCTGACTACTTGATACTCTATTAACTGTTTTAAATATGTTTGTCTAATTCTCATAATAACCCTTAAAGCTACATTCCATTATAATTCCCATTTTATATGTGAGGGAACAGAGGCTAATGTCATCCAGAAAATAACTGGCACAGCCTGAAGATGAACAAAGAGGTGCTCCCAACCACCAGGCCATGTGAACATCTCAGCATAATTTTTTAAATGTCCACTAAATTCCATCTGCTTCCCTACCCATCCATGACACTCTCCACTATCTTCTATGAATTTCATGGTTATTCTGGATTTAAGTTAGGCTTCCATTACTCCAGGGCTTTTGATCAGAGCAAGCATTCCCTTGGCCCATACATGATCCTCAGCTGAATTTATGAGAGGCCCACATCGGTGTCTTATTCCACTTACATTCTTGATATACTCCAGAACTATTAGCCCTGGTCCCCATACCCACAGCTTCACCACTATAATAACTCTAAAAGATGAATATGTTTGTGTGTGTGTTGTATATAATCAAATATGTTTAATTAAATGCGTTTAGTAAATGTTTATTAAATAAATGTAAGTTTTTATAAAAACCCAAATGATACTTCTTATTAAGGTCACCAATAACCTCTAAAGTACTGCCAAGCCAGTCATCAATGAATGATCTTCATCTTTCATCATTTCTTTGCCAAACTTCACACAGGTAATCAGATCTCCTTCCTGAAAGAAATTCAACTTCTCACTTGAATTTCTTGATATTAGTATATGTCTGACAGTCTAATCTTTCTGGCTTGTACTGACTCTCTAAATGTTGGCATGCCCCAGGCTTCAACCCACTTTTTTTCTCTATTTACAATCATCCTTAGTTCTTCTCACCCAACCATGTGACTCCCAAATTTATATCTCCATACACCTCTTTCATGAAATCACATTTTTTTCATCAGTTGCGTACTCAATATTGCCACTGGGAATCTCTTAGGTTCTAAATGTAATGTAAAGCAGAACTCCTATTTCTCAGTTGTTAGCATCATTTCTGAGCTCTAAAAATAGCACCACGATTTGTCCAGGTGCATAAAACAAAAACCTTAATGTATTTTTCTGCTTTTCCTTGTCCAATATTCCCTTCAAAATATAACCTGAACCTAATCACATCTTAACACCTCCATTGATACCACTCTCTTTTAAGTCACCCTTATCTCCTTCATAAACTACAATAGTATCCTAACTTACTTCATAGTTTCCACTCTTTCCCTAATACAGCGGTGGGGGGAGCTTTTAAAATCTTCATCATATCATATTTTATTACTAATCTATCTAACCTCTCCCCAAGGCTTTCCAACATACACAGAGTGAAATTTAAATCCACAGTCTTTCCCTTTATCATTTAGGCCTTGTCAATTTCTCCCATCTCATTTCCTATTATGTCTCTTCTTGCACACTGCAATTTATCCACAGTGTCCTTCTTATACTTCCTTGAATACATCAAGGCTTACTCCTACCTTGGTACCTTAATGCTCACTGTTTCCTTTGTCTGGAACAAACCCTTGATCTTCCAATAACTCGCTCCTTCATTTGATTCATGTCAGTATTCAAAGATCATGAACTTAGAAAGGCTTTCCCTGGCCAACCTGTCTTTGATATCTCACTTTCATTTTTAATTATTTTACACTAATCTATTTTCTTAATTTACAACAACTAGAAATTACACTAAATAATCTGCTACTTTCATTTTTATTCCTGTCTCTGTCAGTGGTATATAAGTTCGATCCAGGCAAGAATTTAGTGCTTAAAACATTTCTACCACTTTGTTGATATTCAACAGGTTATGTTAAAAAGTGAGTAAATTAATGATATCACTAATAAAATATGATTTTTTATCTGGAAGGTTCAGATTCAAGGTTTTATTCTCTCTTTGGAATTAAGTTTTTTCTTAAAAATATCTTCATCTTTTCATTTTATATAGCAGATGTGGACATATTTTTAAGGTATTGTGTATATAACTCCAATGATACCTGCTTTAGAAACTTAAAGGTCATAAACAAAGAACAAAGGTAGCTAGGACATAAACTGAAGTATCTAAGTGGATGTTTTCACTTTAATACAGTCCTTACAAAGCATAAAATTAGCCTAGCTATTTAATCTTACCGAGTTCTATTACAAAATACAGGCTATTTAATCTACAGAATAATATTGCTGCTAAGGATGAAATATAATTTCATTGACTTCAGTGAGAGAGAATAAATTTGAATAGCCTGATGTCACCCAGTCACCAGCCTTTCAAAAATGCCTATTGTATGCCAACAACATGTGCTGGGCATTCTACGTTAAATATGGAATATAGCTGAGATTAAATAAAATTCCTTACAAACAGCTCTTATAATTCAGTTGCTGCTACAAAACACCTGTACACGAACAAACCTTAGAAATGTGCCCAAACCACATACAGATGAGAGCACACAGAGAACTAGAAGTATGTTTGGAAAGGGGATGGATAAAACTAGCAAATTATTTCAAAGAGGAGCTAATAAGAATTCCTTTTTCTTTTTTTTAGTTGTCAAATGAATGTAACAGCGAAGTAAGTGGAGACAGCAGAGATAGGTGTGATTTTTCTAGAAGAGAGAATGGTAAAGCCACGTGGAAACAAATAATCTGATCATCTAACTTAGGAGGAATTCAGAAATTGTGCTGGTTAAATGGGGAATAAGAATCTTGGCAAGGCCTTGTTACAGGAAAGAGTTCAGATTTAAGCCAATTTTCATTCAATTTTCACAATCACAAAGAAGATTCCAAAGTCAGATGTAGTAAATCAAATTTGAATATCTATGGAAGTTCTCTATAGTTATAAGAATTCCCAGTGGGTAAAGGTCTAGGCCCCCTAATGGAAAACTAAGTAACTCAGATCCTCCCACTGATGGCAACTAGAAGAGCTAGACAAAATTATTTTTAATTTGAAGAGAAAAATGTGCTCAAAGGCCTAGAAATCTAACTCAATAATGGAAAATTCCAAGGCTAGGATTCCAGAGAGGACAGAGGCCTGGACATGAGCCCAGTATTCAGGGTTGATTTACCCTTGAAGATAGCTGCTGCTCCTAGAGAGGGCTGCTCAGAAACTAAGGGACATTTTTACACCCTACACTAAAATATATAAAGCACACTAATCTTAAACTCAATGATTATGTATACAGCTATGTAACCACCACTCAAGATTGACACAATATTTCTTCACCCCTTAAGTTTTCTATCATACCTTTTCTTCCTCATGTAACCACTACTGTGTCTACTACCATAATCAGTTTTGCTTGCTCTTGAACTTCAAGGAAATGGAATCTTTACTGAGGTAACCACATTAAAATAAGGTCATTAGGGTCACCTCTAATATGAATAGTGGCCTCATAAAAAAGAGAAAATTTGGATATAGACACTGACACGATGTGTCCAGGGGAAGATGGTAAGACAAACAGGGACAAGATGGTCATATTACTGGAGTGATGTATCTTCAAGCCAAGGAAATAGAAGGATTGCTAGCAAATACCAGAAGCTAGATGAGGTATGGAAGTTCCCTCCACTATGCCCATCAGAGGAAGCATGGCCTAGACCACACCTTGATTTTGGACTTCTAACCTCTGAAACTAAAAGGTGATACAGAAATGTTTTACCACCCAGTTTTTGGTACTTTCTATGGCAGTGCTAGGACACTACTACAATGTATAACAGTGATTTGAAGGTACTGGAAAGCATTCAAAGCACGCAAAAACTGAGAGGTTCCTACTCTTTAGAGAAGAGAGGCATATTCGTTAAGTTCCCTATTTATCTGGCTCTTCCCCAGAAAGCACTTTTCAGTTTGATGACACAGAAAAGTAATAAAGTTCAAGCAGGAAGCAGAATTCTTAGCAAATTGGTGAAACACACAAAAGCTGGAATTCTGGATTGAATGAGTGACTGCAAATTGAGGAAAAATCCGGAGAAGAGGGAATTACAGAGAAGGGAGCTCCAAAATGGCATATGCACCCTAGAAGCAAGCAACCTGAGCAACAACTGCCTGGTGCTGGGGAGATGAAGTCTGGAGTTCAGGGTTCATATGCTTGGAGGGGCTGGGTAAACAAATTAAATTTTCATCAAAATGCCAAAGAACCATCCCCTAGTGCTAGGAGCCATACTAAATTAGACATGTCCTTACAAAGTCTAAAATCAGGCCTCTATCTCAGATCAAGGTAATCTGCTGCTACTTCACTGCAACTGAACCTCAAATTTGTACTTCTCTTGCCTACATCAATCAGCCAGTTTCAGCCTTGCAAAAATGTATAATGCTTTATACTCTGGAAGGTTTAACACATCTTTGAATGATGAATGTTAATAGAATCAAAACAAATATTTTCACTATATTTTATAAAAAACATTATAAGATACTACTCAAGCAGCATAATTTCTGTTGGATAATAGCTCCATCTTATCTGCCTTTATTACTGACAAGTCAACTAGTTGTCTACTGAGCTACTAAGCTATCTATTTAGACTCAAACTGTTTGACTTAGGAAAGAAAAGGAGGAAATGGGGGGGCAGAACGAGTCACCTTTCAAGCCAAGAATGTATTATATTCTCCCCCTAACCAACCAACGTGCCACACTTGAGTTATTTTCTTCGATTACCATCTCCCAGAAAGATTTCAATAACCTTTTAAAATAAACTTTATTTTTCCATCTCTTCCAGCAATAGGAAATCATCACTGAAATCTCAGAAGATAAAGAATAGCTTAATTAAGAAAGCAAAAAATCACTTATAATTCCACATCTAAGGACAATTCCTGTTAGCTTTTTTTGTGTATTTTCTGCTATCCTTTAACAAATGTATTAATTATATTCATTCATTCATTAACCTAAGCTTGGCTTACTTTTTTCCTTTACATCAATTCTATATTTTAAAAAGCATTTTTCAATGCTGTAAACTTCATTTTAATGAGTTATACTGCATTATGTAGACACATCATAATTTATACACCATTTTTCTAGTTTTGCTCCCAATTTTTCACTACTGCATTTTTGGAATTGGAATGCAGTACAATTATCCACTGGGGATCCATAAATCTAATAGTTTGTGTTTTCCTTTCTACTACCTTTGTAGATAAATTAAATGATTAGAGCTGTTTCTGCCTCAAAGTTTGTGTTTAAACAATCTATATTTTAAAAGTTGATTTTCATTTCAAAAACCTTTCTGATTTCCTCTCTTTTTACACAAAGTTAGTATCTAGATACACTGTTTTATAATTTACACTTAATAATATACCTGTTGGAATATTTCCGTTTAGCATTTCAATACAGAGAAAGGTTCTCCTCCCCTTTTTTTCACAAATGCATATGATTGTATTGTATGGATGTACCATAATGTATTTAGCTTGTGTCTTATTGATGCAAATTGATTTTTTCTGGTTTTGCTACAGCAATCATTGCTGTAATGAATAGCCTTGTAAACCTTCATGTTAACATGCACAAGTATATCTGTAGGACAGATTTCCAGAAATGTGATTTCTCAGTAAAACTATAATTACATTTGTAACATGTATTCACATCCTGAATTTGTGATAAAACATACACTCACACTTGGTAATATACAAATTACCAAATACAAGTGACACAAGTAATTCACTTGTGTGGAAGGAGGGCATGGGTTAGGTAGATGGGAAATGGCATGCGACTGAAATTTTGTGTATTTTGTATTTTTATAATTTATGTTTTTATTGTGACACTTGCATGTCATCTGTTCAGAAGGTACATTTTAAATACCTAATTGTCAATATCACCCAATAGCTCCAACTCTTAATCCTAGCAGGATAGATGTCTAAAGACTATTATAAAAACCCATACTGGCACACATTCACAGTCCCTGTGGTCTAATTCACTGAGTTTTGTGACATTTAGACATAAAAATAGGCATCACCACAGCATGTAGAAATGGCTAGACTGAACTAGAGGAGTGTCTGGAACACTAATTCCAAAGCTTGGCCATAAACATTGAAGTAGATATTCTTATGTCCCCAGTTGTTAGAGCACAATTCTAAAAAGAAATCACCACTGAGAATACATTTTCTAATGGTACCTATCATTGTGATAGGGTTCAACAATATAATATGAGAACTGGTCTCCCCACCCCACCTCAAGTATGGGATATAACCATTTTAAAACAGCTCTTCATTTTACACTCCAGGCAGAGCACCAGGTATTTTCCAAAGTGAAGACAGAGATCTTTCTAGAACATTCTCTACACAGTTATCCCTCTTTATTAATATTAGATTGGGAGGGAGGCACTAATTTAAAAAACAAGGGCAGGGAAGGTAGCAATTTCGTATGCCCTTGGATGAAGCTCCTCTCTCCATCTCCCTATTACCTTGTCCCAGTTCAGACATAGAAAGAATTAGAGGAAACACATAAGAAAACTATCATTTAGCTGTGCAGTATCACAACCTAATGACTCCTAACTCTGTTTTTTTTTCTTCTTTCCTTTCTTCTTCCTACTTTGAACCATGTGGCTACATATTAGATCCAGCAGGAGTGGAAGGATGCTGCATGTGGACTTAAGAAAAATGCCTAGAAAAAGACCAACTCTTTTTTTCTAATGATATAAAATATGTAAAAAAAATTGCTATTGGAATTGAAAATTGAATTTTACCTAAGTATGTGTATCTTCAAAGCAGATAAGTGACATCTATTAAAGACAAGGGTCCCTGAAGGCTCAGAAGACTTGCAGAATTCCCAGAAAAAAAGATTTCAGTATATTCTTCCAAAAGGCACTCTCTCACTCAAAGAGGAGGCCTAAAAGGTGAAGCCAATGTCATGTTGCTCTACCCACTTTTAGAAACATGGAAGCTCTCCATTAACAAAAGAGGTTCATGCTACTTTAGGAAAAGTAGATAGCAATTTGGCAACTCAATGAAGTTGTCAGTTTCACATAGCCGATTAGTTCTCTGTCATGTAAAGTTCTCTTCCTTACTCCATAGCTAGGTAATTATCACCAGTACTGCTATAGATTGGTGAAATGCAGCCCACCCTTGTCAGATACCCTTAATGGCATGCTGGTAAATGTTTAACTGCATCTCTAGGAAAGAAAAGTATGCATATATTTATATATGTGTTTTAAATAAATTTTACCAATATAAAGGATATACATATATTATACAATTTCCAAGTAATAATGGGTAAGGTGAAAATGATACAATGAAGATATATACCAGGTCACTCACTTGTCAATGACTCGTATGAGCGACTTCTTTGTTGAACTGGATAATAGTTTTCAGAAACTGCAAGAATAGTTCTTCAATTTCTGTGCTTCTCACAATGTAATGAACACACACAAGGCACTTAAATTCAATCTGCATTGTAAACATTTTCTCTGTATTTTACTGTTTTAAGCCAGTACAATCAACAAAACCAATGATTAGGGAGTTGGGAAGAAATGTCCAGTAACAAACCATTGTACATTATTTTCACTATACAATACAGTAGATAAAAAGAACCTCAAGAGCATAGATGATAGCAAAATGCCTTAAATCAATCAGGAAATGATATTTTGTATTTATTATCTTTTAATATAATTGATTTAATTATAAGCCAACATATTTTAATTTCTAATAACAGCCTGTTGAACAACCAGCTTGCAAAATTCATGAAAATTTAATAATTGGCTCTCATGTGTTGGTAAAAATTGACCCTAGCACATCCTTCAGTATTCCTATAGGCTATTCTCAACAAACAAGTTTTATCTTCTAAAATGTTTGTTCTGATTTACTTGCATGGACCTCCTGAGCAATTGTGCCTGTCAAAATAATATTATCAATCATGGTTAGATGGAAACAGATCCTAAACAGAACTCTACATTTGTAATAATACTGAAAAACAACAACAACAAAAAGACAGCGAGTGATGTCACTCTAGTAAGCAAAACATTTAAACCTGAAGACTATTTTAGAAAAAAATAAAATGAAGGCAGAAGTTTGTGGAGATTCAAAAGGTGATGTCAGAGCATATCCCAAAGCTTTTGAAGCAGATGTCGCTGCTTCTTTATTAAATCTAACTACGCTAGAAGAGTGGATATAAGATAGGAAAAGGGGAGGCTGTGTGTTAGAAGATATTTGCAAGTCACATTCACAATGTGCTGAAATATATTTAGAATTTGTTCTGTTGTCAATATCTCCTAAGACTATCCACATCTGTGGGGTCGTCCCTCACTGCTAGGCTCCCTCAAAGCAGAATTGCTCTCATATTAATTTGTTAAATGCATCTAGACAAGTGATTTTTTCATATCCATGCTTATTGACCACCCTAGAGTAAATAGGACCATTTTCTGTACAGGGGTAAGGATTTTAGTGTTCTTTACTGAATAGATTTTTTAATACTATTGCCCAGCCAAATCAGAAGATAGATAATGTACAATAGCCTTTAATGCTTATCTAAGTTGAATCCTAAATCATAAAGCTTTAGCTCAACAAGAGCTTTTAGTTTACACTGAAGGAGAAAGGAAGGTTTTAGTTCTTGCAGCATATTTCTAGAACTCCTTTCTGATTTTATGGCCAATTCTGTCTTCATGCTTCCTTAATCCTGAAGCTCTTTCAAAGGCAACATACTGTGCCAAATGTACAGTGATTATGTAATGTGGACAAAAATCTAGTGGGAAATGTGTAGAGCAGATAAAAATCATTCCACTTAAGACCTTTTACAGTCATTTGATCTAATGATGTTCACTAGGGTTTGATGTGCTAAAAGGCAGCCACTGTGCGAACATAAGGTTTGCATCAATATGTGCCTTTTCAGTGCAACTCAAATCATTGTAGTCTTTTGGGGACTGTTTTACATAAAATAATACTACCTATGCAAAACAGATTCCATGAAAAACTTTCTGAAGCACTTAATTCTATGCTATTTTCTATGAAAATTCTTTTTCTCTTATCAAATGGACATCAAAGTAGTATCTTACATGAATGGAAAGTGAAATATAGAAATCCATTGATTACCCACATCATAAGTATGGCTCATATGAATTTTGGGAGAAAAAGTAAATTTTCATCTAGTTTGCTACTTCCATTTACCCTAGCAACCACAAATCAAATTATTATATGCACTTTCATATTTAAGCTGGAAAGTATTCCCTCACCTCTTTTCATGTTGCATTCTTCAGTTGTTATTTTTCAATATTCACCAATATTGTATATTTCAGGATTCAGAAGTACATGTATAACTTCTAGTTACAACTCAAACATGTAAAGAGCTTGGAAGTCATTATGTATGTCCTTACAACAATAAAAATCTGAATAAACTGAAGAGCAGTGACATCCTGGACCACATAAACTTGAAGTAGCTGGGCAAACTGCCACCCAGAAGGTCAGAGACGGGCAAATCCAGACTCAGTAAAATCTGCTTGCTACTGGAGCCATTAACTGAGAGGAAAACTAAAATGATAATTTTGACAAATTGCTGGAGGCTGAGTGGACTAGTGCGAAAATGAGAAACTCTAGGGGGCCATAATCTTTGGGAGGCCAGGAACTCCATGCGGATTCTCACAGTGAATATCCAAGGAAGATCCCTCCTGGCTCTGAATAAGCAGGCAAAGAATAATCGTTCTGAAGCACAACCAGAGCGTTCTCCACGACAAAGGCAAACAACTCAGGGGAAAGGACATTGCCTGAGACTCATCCTAGCTCAGGGAGGGGAACTCCTCCAACTCCAGCACTCTTTAGCTTTCTGTTCTACCTAAGGAAAGGAAAAAAAAAAGAAACATAGTAAACAGGAATTCTAGATTCAAGGAAATAGCTTAGGAATACTGTAGCTACAGAACAGGCTATATAAGCAAGGGGGAGAAAGCTCTGCCACTGGAAACACTTGTAAAGGTCACAGCCCTAAAACACAGGCCAACTAAAAACCCCAGATTTAATTCTGAAATACAGAATTTTTCTCTTCCTCCATACCTTACTATATCAAGTGGCTCTAGTGGATTACAGCTGAAAGAGCTACAAGATGCTGACTCTCGACCCTAGCTGGGGAATACTTAGGGAAGCCCTAAGTCAACAGGGTAAACAAAACAAGAACATTAGAGGAATATGAAGCTATAGTTATAGCAAACATAAGCATAGCCCAACTCTTAGCCAAATTAAGATAAATCCTCATACTATAGGCCCATTTACCTTAGTTCCTACTACCTAATATATCACATTTGTTTTCAACAAAAAGTTACAAGACATGCTAAAAGGTAAGAAAACACACAGTCTAAAGAAACAAAGCAAGCATTAGTACTAGAGTCAGATAGGACAGACATTGTTTACTAGACAGGGAATTCAAAATAACTACAATTAATGTTCAGGCTTTAGTGAAAAAAGTGGACAACATACAAAACCAGATGGTAAAATAAGGAGAAAGAGGGAAATTCCAAGAAAAACATCAGAAAGAAATAACTAGAAATCAAAAAGAATAACAGAAATAAAGTAAGTTTTTGATAGGCTCATCCACAGACTGCACGTGTCAAAAATATTCATGAGCTTGAAAATAGATCAATAGAAACTTCCTAAATTGAAATGCAAAGTGAAAAAGGAATAAACAGAAAAGAATGTCTAAGAATTGTGGGGTACTTTCAGAAGGTGAAATATATGTATAATTTGAATACCAGAGGTAAAGAAAGGATGAAGCAGAATAAATATCTGAAATAATAATGGCCAGAAATTTCCCAAAATTCATGACAGACACCAAACTACAGATCGAGGAAGTTTCAATGAACTACAAGCAGGATAAGTACCAAAAATTTTATACCTAGGCATATCACATTGAGACACAGACCGTGGGCTTAGACAAGAGTAGGGTGAAGGCCTCTTGAAAAAAAGAAAGCAAGATAACCCATTGTGGGATTTGCTTCGGCCTTCTGGGGGGCCCAGCTTATTTTTTTACTTTACCCAGGTGCTGCTTTTCCTCCTCCAGCCTTAATCAAGTGATTTGCAACCTGGGCAATTGATTTAGCAAGCAAGCCAAGTCATAAACAACTTAGTAAAAACAGAAAAGACTCCATCTTAAAGATAAGATGGCATTTCAAAACCCAATTAGTTAAAAAGTAAGTTTCTTAACATACTCTTTAACAAACAGACAGTAACTCAGCCCACCTTGGGAGCAAGGCAAGCAATCTTGATTTAAATGCTCCCAGACTAAGAAGCTGCTATCCTGGGAGGAAATCAGAGCAGTAAATTTCTTGTAAATAACCTGGAGGACTCATAAAAAACTATGTCTCTTCAAAGATAAAAATTTGGGGACCACTTAGCAGGTGTGCATCCCTAGCCCTTTGTCTCTCAACCACCTATAAATCCCTTAGACAATGTACCCCCTGGGCTCTCTTGTCCCCTCCTGATGTGAGCCAGGGGCTCTATCTTCTCACTTTATCTCTAAATAAAAGCCTCTGCCTTACTTTCCTACCTTGAGTGTTTGCGAAGTTCATTCTTCGACTCCGTGAACAAGAACACCAGTATCAATATTCAGACTACAGAAATCAAAGACACAGAGACAATCTTCAAAGAGAAAAACATACTTTCACAAGAGAAAAAAGGAGTGGAATTCAAATGGGCTTCTCATCAGAAACCAAGAAAGGAGTGTAGCTTTGTATTTTTTTCTGTTAATGTAATGCTGTTCTAATACAAAGAGTTTTGGGTTTTCTTAATGTGGAAAACTAGGCTTATGACACTGATTTTGCTCCTCAAAATGGGTTTGATAATTCTTGGGGCAATCAGACATTTTCATGTTTTTATAATAGAGTTAGGATAATGAAAATACTGAAAACTTCTAAGTGTACTTCATCCACTGCAAGTTCTTTCTTTGCATATCAGCTTTCACAATATTCCAAGATACAGTGTGACAAAGATTTTAAGAACATGGACATAATAACCAGATTGTTAAGCTTCAAATCCTGGCTCTACTACTTTCCAGCCATGTCACCTTGTTCAAGTTATTTGTTCAAGCACCTTTTCTGTGCCCCAGTTTCCTCATCTGAAGAAGAGAAATAATTATGGTACCTACCTTATAGAGTTTTGATGAAGACAAAATGTCTATATACATAAACTGCATACAGTAATGCTCAATAAATGCTTTATGTATCTAAGTTGAGGAGTGAAGCTTTTTTATAACCTTTTTCCTAATCTAACATACTGGAAATAATAAGGATGCATCTCTGGAAAAATATACTAAATCAAGCTCATTACTCTGAATAATTTCATATTTTACATCAAAACTTATGCATATGTGCATTTAAAATGGCATTGGACATAACCAAGTTCAGCAAAGTTACAGAATATAAGATCAACGTACAAAAATCATTTTATTTCTATACAATAGTACGTAACAATCCAAACATGAAATTAAGAAAATAATGCCATTTACAGTAGCATAGAAACAGTAAAATGCTTAAAAATAAATTTAATCAAAGAAGTACAAGGCTTGTACTCTGAAAACTACAAAATATTGTTCAAAGAAATTAAAGAACTATTTAAATGGAAAGATACCCTGTATTCACAGATTAGAAGGCACTGACATACTGTCAAATATTGCAGGGCAAAACTACCTAAATTGATCTACAGATTCAACACAATCCCTGTCAAAATTCCAACTTCCTTTTTAGCAGAAATGAATAAACTGACCCTAAAATCCAAATAGACCTGCAAACGATCCAGAATAGCCAAAACAATCTTAAAAACAAAAAACAACAACAAATAAACAAAGTTGGAGGTTTCATGATTTTTTTTTATTTCAAAAACTACTATAAAGCCACAGCATTCAAGAAAATGTGGTACTGGCATAAGGAAAGACATACAGGTCAATACAATAGAATTGAGAGTTCAAAAATAAACCCATACATCTCTCCTCATTTGATTGTTAGCAAAGGTTCAAAGACCATTCAATAGGAAAAGAATAGTCTTTTCAACAAATTCTGCTGGGATAATGGGATGTCTACATGCAAAACAATGAATTCTCACCATTATTTCACACCACAAACAAAAATTAGCTCAAAATGGATCAAAGGCCTAAATGTAAGAGCTGGAATTCTAGAACTCTTATAAAAACTAGCTGCAAATCTTCAGGACTTTGATTAGGCAATGATTTCTTGAATATGACACCAACAGCACAAGTGACCAAAGAAAAAAATTGATAAATGAGACTTCATCAAAATCTAAAACTTTTGCATGTCAAAAGACACTACCAAGGATGTGAAAAAACAACCCACAAAATGGGAGAAAGTATCTGCAATTCAACAATAAGAAGACAATTCTTATAATTAAACAGTGAAGAGACAAGTGCCCAATTAAAGAATGGTCAAGGATTATAATAGACATTTCTCCCAAGAAGTTATACAAATGGCTAGTAATACTATGAAAAGATGCTTAATATCATTAGTTATTAAAGAAATGCAAATTAAGCCCACAATGAGATACTACTTCACACCCACTAGGATGCCTATAAGAAAAAATATGGAAAGTAACAAGTGATGGCAAGGAAGGATGTGGAGAAATTGTAATCCTCACACATTGCCAATAGATGTAAAATGGTTCAGCCACTGTAGAACATAGTTTGTCAGTTTCTCAAAAAGTTAAACATACAGTTATTGTATGATCCAGCAAGTCTACTCCTAGGTACATACCCAGGAGAAATGAAAACATATATTCACACAAAAAATTATACATGAATGTTCATAGCAGCATTATTCATAATAGCCAATAAGTGGAAACAACATAAATATCCACTGACCAGTGAATGGATAAATCAAATGTATATGTCCACACAACAGAATATCATTAGACCATCAAAAGGAATGAAGTACTGACACAAGCTACAACATGAATGAAGCTTGAAACATTGTGCTTAATGAAAAAAAGCAAAGAGGTCACATGTTGTACGATTCTGTTTATATGAAATATCCAGAATAGAGATAAAAAACAAGTTAATGGTTGCCAAGAAGTGGGGTAGGAAGAAAGAGTGCCTGCTAACGGATATAAGATTTCTTTTTAAGATGATCAGGTATATATATATACTCCTCACCATAGATAGATGCGCAATCTTGTGCATATACTAAAAACCACTGACTCTGCACTTTAAAGTGGTGAATTTTATGGTATGTGAATTCTCTCTCTCCTGTACTAGCCAAGGGCAGAAAGCAGATGATGACATATTCGGATAGTTTCATTAAAAGAAATTTAATAAAGGTACTATTTCTAAATATAACAATAGTGCTAAGGGTAATAATGGGAGTTTGAAGTGTACTGATTTTAGCAACAGTGGGGAAACATTATCACCCCTAGGACTGAAAAGGCAAAGAAAGGAAGGGATTCTCTGAACTTCAGAGCTGTAGCTGCAGCAGTAGCTGTAGGAGAGAGCCACACCACAGGAGCTGGACTTTCCGCAGAGGCCCATGATCCCTGCCAAACAGTGCCCTGGAAGGGAGGGAGCTTGCATGATTCGTAACCTAACCTCTTTCTCCTCCCCACAGTGATCTCCTACCAATGCTTCTCCAAATGACCAAACTCAAAAGAAGCCAAAAAATAAGGAAGCCCATCTAATATACTTAAAAGAAGCTGGTGCCCTGGGACAGAGAGCTGGAGGGAGTAGGTATCAATTGCACCCAGACAGGCAAAGAGAGGATGCAGCAGAATCCCTCTGACTACTGTCTGAGAACTGCTCTAGGGGGAAGGGGAGCAAGAGGAGTGCAGAGAGAATAATAACAAGCCAAACTAGAATGCCAGCAAGATAGTGATGGAGGGTCGCAGCGGGATGATAGTAATGGATGTGAAAGGTAAGGAGAGCCTCAGATCTCTTCCTTCATCTTCAAAACAGTACTTAGGAACAAAACTTGTAAATGAGCTAGAAATATCAAATGGCCTAATTTTCCAACATTTAGGTAGGTATCTAAGTCCACCTAAGATCCCTTGAGGCCCTAATTCAGTGTCTTCTAAAGATACCTCATGGGAAGATGAAGCTCCACAGAACTGCTATATTAATCAACCACCCAACCCTCCCTTTTTTACTGGGACTACGATCTTGAGGATGAGCCTCCACTGGCTAAAAAGAGGAGGTGATTACCTGAAGGATTTTTTTCTCATAGATTTTGGAAGAGGAAGGAGCCTTACAGTAACTTACACTAGCCTCACTTTATAAATGAAGATCCTGAGGCCCAGTGAATGGGCTTGCCTTGCCTGTTCAAAGTTATTCACTGAGCAAACTGCACAGTTGCCCTAGAATCCAGATGGGTTTTCACACATCCTGCTAGGCTGATGTGCTTTCAGCCCTATTTCCTTAACTCTGAGGCTGCCAACTGGAATACCTTGTCTTGCAGCAACCTCCCTGTTACACAGGTGAACCCAGCTATGACAGTCTTCTTTCAGTCTTTAACCCTGCTATGCTAGAAGAGGAAAAGAAAGCATACTGTTTAAAGTTAGATTAATAGTGAAAGCGTCTCCAAAATAATATTAGTAGCATAACTCAGTGGTTAAGAATGATGTTTTCAGGAGTCATTTTCAGGAGTAATGTATTTGTTTTGCACCCCATTATGATTCAGCATGTCAGACTGTATTACTCATGTAGTTTTATCTTTTGATATCACAGCTATAACTCAATATAGAAGTACAGACTTCGGGAGGGAAAAGGCAGCTTTTGATTTAACTTGGCTTTCACATATGGAGCACATACTGTGGTATCAGTACAACAGAAAGAGTTGAGAAAATGATGAAACCTCCAGAGAAATGTGAAGTTGGGCTATTTTGCGGTCAAGGTTGAAAGTGTCACCTGAGAATGCATCATCAGAGACTGCCATGTCGTGGCTTATATCATGACTCTCCATCTCGCCTCAGGGCCCGAAGTACCTTAAAAGCCCAACATCAAGGTGAGAGTCACGACTTTGTAGCATTTAGATCTCATTTGATTGTAAAATTTATGGGTCATTCATTTCATTTTGAAGTACCTAAGAATACATATCAATGATCAAGATAGACAGGGCCCTCTTAGGGTACTTAGGATCCTGGTAAAAAAAATGTTTTCAGGCCCCAATTACATAAAACTATTTGAATCACCCTGAATCAGCTGTCAGCATTAGTCTGGCAGTCCCAAGGCACCAGATGCTGCAAATGAAATTCTACATTAGCCAGTTAGAGTGACCCATCTGCCAGGCCTCCCTCTTGGAACCAGCATGGCCTGTGACCCCAGGATGACCCCCTAGGTGTAAGCCCCATAGGTACCCAACATCTGGTTCCCTGAGTTGTGGAAGGACTGGTATGAGTTTGGAGAGTGCCTGAAGGGGCGGAAAAGGACAGGGCTCATGTACATCCTAGTCCAGGCTGGTGCCAAATACCAAAGGGGGGCCTAGAAAATCCAAGGAAGACACTCTAAAGGCTGTCTTCCGAGGTTATGGTCAGGCCAGGGCCTTGCTTGCCAGAGCCTAAGGGAAGCTCCGGGGCTGGGGATAAATTTGTGCGTCAAAGACCTTATCATGTCATGGGCTTTGCCATCTCATAAGAAAAGCAGACTCTGCTCAAGTGAAATTATTATTTTTAAAGGTGATATTGTGTGCTATGGTAATCCCTAGCCCAGGCTTGAAGGGAATGAATGTTTTCCTTGAGGAAAGATGCTCAGATGAGATGCAGGTGTGGACAAGAGCTGGGTGATAAGTGGGGACATGTTGTGTTTTTTTCAGACAGCATATATGTGAGTAGGAGCCCCAGCAACTGAAAGTTCGGAATCAATGGACAATGTAGAGTCAGGGAAAATGCCACTATTGAGCAAGAGTCAAAATAAGGCAAATTTTCCTGCTTCCTTATCGTTTTGTATGGCCTTGCTATTCAAAGTGTGAAAAATGGGGCAGTCATGTTTGCATCTCCTGGAAGCCGGCTAGACATGCAGAACCTCAGGTCCCACCCTAGACCTACTGAATCCATAGTAGCATCTTAACAAGTTCCCCCAGTGATCCATATGGACAGTAAAGTTTGGGAAACACTAGGATTACAATATCCAATTCCCTAAGACACTGTAACATAATTACGAAGTTACTATCCAAACTATCTTTGCTATACTTGATCCACACAACGCAGGAGTGCACCATAGTTTTAGGATAATATAAAATCTATCTGTAAGATTTGACTCCCAGGGACAATATATGAATCTGTATTTACATACACTAGGTTAGAATGAAATGAGAAGTTACAATTTCCCAGGAAGAAAAGTTCTTCTTTAGCTTGGACGGTAGTAGTGGTACTGGAGAGGGAAACTGACCTCTGTCCTCTCAAACAGTGCCTAGAAACTTGAAATTCAGAACTACATTCATGAGTACCTCCCATGAGGAATTATACATGTATTTAAAACAAAGTGTTACTCTACTAAGGTTAATATGTCATTTCAACATTGTTGTAAAGGCCAACTCCTCCTGAAGCCAACATCCTTTTTAAAAAATGTTTTAATTAACAAAGAAAATTTATATAGCTATGCTTCATAAAACAGAAAAAAAGGTATTAATGTACATAAAAATGCCACAAAAGTATAATTTTTACTAATTCCAGGAGAAAAATATATATAAAATGCAGCACCAGAAAATAAGAGTTGCAATTCTTAATGAAAATATTTTAAAAGACAAACTATAGATGGTATACTGAAAACCCATTTTTCTTTTTCTTTCATATGAGACAAAATTGCCAGCTTCAAAAAAGTGATTTAACAAAATCTGTGTACCTACCTTTTCTATAAAACCATCTATGAAGCATCAGAATCAATGTTTCATTTGAATCATTTCAATCTCACTAAACTGAAAAGAAAACAACTCATACTTATTTTTTCAAAGAGTAAAAATCTATATGGAATCAAGAATTAAGAAATATCTCTAAAACTCATGTAAGATTTCTCTTGAGGGTGAGATGAGTAACATATTTCTTTAAACAATTGTATTTCCTTAACATCTATATTTAGTGTATAAAATACACACACACACACACACACACACACACACACACAGAAAACGAGCCTCGCTAACAGAATAACGACAGAGTGAAGAGTCCTAAGAGCCTGGCGACTTCAGCAGGCTGGAGCAAGGAGTTTACGATAACTCAGGGTCACGGTTAAGTGAGAGCCAAGAGTCCTAAAGTTCTATGCATATTATTAAACATACATATTCTTTTTAAAATATTAAACAAAGTATAATAATTTCTTTAAGATTAACTGATTCTTGCTTGAAAGATTCTATGAGATAATACATAAAATGCATTAACAACAGACAGTGCCTAACACATAATAAACACCCACTAAGTGTTAGCTATTATTATCTCATTTTGCCATATTATTTAACTAAGAATGATCAGCTATAAACAAAAGAGATGTTATGTTCTGTCTCCTATCCAGTCTTTAAATATCTTCATGTCAACCCACTCTGTCAGCGGATTTTCTTATTTCTTGGCCCAATCAAAATTCAGGCAGTATAAGTAGGCATATATACTGAGCCCTAATTATGTTCTTGTCATGGTGCTCCTTGCTTGGTAAACTTTCAGATTTTCTACCTGTCCTCTCACCTTTTTTCCCACCAAGTAACCAATTGTAAATTTGTGAAAAATAATTGTTACTATAGTTTTAAATGATGATAGTGGCAGCCTATGTCCTTCTCACACGGCATATAAGCTTTTAAATAGAGATCAAGGTAGTTGCTTTGTCAAAATTTCACACAGGTCTATGCCTCTGAAAAAATACCATTTAATTGTACTTCCCATCTTGCTATAGCTGGTCCTGGGGTGACCAACATTATACAGAACTTTTGTTATAAAATGCAGATCGCATTTGAGTGCTTCTTCTTAAATGCCTAATGGGAAACAGAAAACCACTGTAATGCTACACTAATTTAGAAGGGCTGTGGCTCCACTCACAGAAATCAGTCCAGCTTCCAGCTGGCACAGAGCCCACAGCTCAAACTAAGTCCCAAATAGAGAACCCCCGAGAGGCAAAAAATACCTGACAGAGGAGCCCAGATAATTTTCCTTTAATCTATTAAACTACATGAAGTGTGGCATGCTTAAGGATTTGTCAAGGAAAAGATTTCATGTAAATGTTACCATTAAATAATAGTGGTGACAATCATAAAGAACTGAGTGACCCTAAAACTTAATACTGAAATACAATGGAATAATATCAATTGAAAAGAAAATTGAAGTAAGAAAATGACTTGATAGAAAAGAAATGAGTGCAGAATTATACTAAATTCTCACTGCTGCAGGTCTGAGAAACTTCTAACACAACCCAGTCATGTACATTTAAGTAAAGTGAATTACTTTTCCTCAGTTTCCCTTCCACCACACTCAAAAAGGCAAAATTTCTAAGATTCCATATAACACACCATCAGCAAGGAGTATTAATTCAATTGCCAACTCTAATGGATTGGGAATTGTTACATGGAGCCCAGTGTTGAGAAGAATTCTAAGTCCCAATGGGAAAGGATAGTTGAACTAGGATCCATTAGGATTTGCTATCATGCAACACGGCAGAATGAGACTAAAGGGGAATGCATTATAGTGCCCCAAACTGTCCTAGATAGAGACTTACTGAAACACCCAATGGCTGTATGGGTACTATTTCATTTGAAATTTTATGACACAGAATTTATATTTCAAAATTAACAGTTTATTTCTAAATTGCCTGTAAAATTTTTTCCTGACCAATACTACAGATTTCCTCCTTAACACACTGCCTTTATTATTCCATTGACACTAGCATTTCAGAGATCACCACCAGTCTCTTACACTATCAAATTCACTGGCCTTTTCTTAAGATTTGGCCTCTTGGCATCACTGAGATTTTTGGTAACTTTGAAATCTATGGCATGGATTCTCTCTTCCTTTGTCCTTGTGCAGCCTGATCCTGTTAGTTCTCTTTTGTCATGGCTTTTGGAATAACTGCCTTCTATCAGGTGACTCAGGCTGTAGTCTCTCCCTGCTGCTCTCTTCTGTCACAATGATTGTATTAAAACATTTTTTTTCATCCTGCTGGCTTTTTACTCAAAAGCCTTGTTATTTTTATGAGATAAAGGTTGAACACCTTATCCTGGACCAGTAGGTTTTTGTATTAGCTAGCTCCTATAATGGCCCTTCCCAGTGGTTGATCCCAATAGGATTTTATTTCTTACTCACACAAATTCCAGTTGAAAGTAGGGAAGGGTCTCTGCTCCATGCAATCATTCAGAAACAAGACAGATGGAGGTTCTGTTAGTTTGTACCCAATGTGGATACAAAGTCAAAGCGGCAAATGGGAAAGAGAGAAAGTTGAGGACTACACAGGAGGTCTTTATGAGTCAGGCCTCCAGTCAACATTCCATTGGCCAGAATTAGTCATATAGCCAAGATATCTGCAAAGGAGTTTGAAAATTGCCCAGTAGCAAAGAGAAATGGATATCTTGAATAGCTATGCAGCATTTGTCACAGTTCTACACAATCTGTTACAAACTAACTTACAGTTTTCAAATCCCCATAAAGTACATTGCCTTTTTTCATGAATATGCCCACTGTATTTATACCATTTTTCAGCAAATAAGACTGCCCTTCACCTTAATTGGTCTCCCCCTTCTCTGCACATCTAAACTCTATATGCCTTTCAGAATTTGGTTTAAGTTTCACATTATCCAAGAAGCTTCCCTAACTTCACAGTGACCTCTGCTTCCTCAAAAGAGACAGCACTATTTTCCAAATTACTTATTGGCAGATGCTGCTCCCAACATTAGGAGGCATGGCAAAGATTCCATGTGTGCATATCCAAGTCATGAAATGAACTTCAGGACTTCTTGAACCAAGGAGTAGTTGTACATTATATAGTCCCCAAAGGAAGACTGCTATTTTTCCTAAGTAATAACCAATTGCACATATCCCTGTGCATGTTGTGAAAAGTCCATACCCAACTGAATGTGCACTCACAACTTTGGGACATCTGCCCTTTTCATGATCTAACAGTTCCTCATTCTCTGGAAACCCCTTCCAATTGACAACAGAATATACCAGCTCTCACGTTAGTATAAGGTGACTCCCTCCTCCCTTTTCCACAGCTCTACAATGCCAAGCTATTTTAAGTAGGTTGGATGATGGGTAAAGGGCAACGTTCTGCCATGTGGCAAAACAGAGAAAGCCATCCTGCAGAAAGAAAGAGGCACAGCAAAGAGAAAGCTAGGAAAACCCTGAAGTAGCTCAAACCCCTGGTCTATCTGGTCCATCTCTTCCTAAGGGATAACTGCATTACCTTTCATTGGTTCTTAGGGGCACCCCTATGTCCAGACAGCCATTTTCCTTTTTTCCCTATTACCACATCAGCAATGTAACAGAGGGGTCAAGGGCATGGGCCTTAGAGTCAGACAGATTCAGATTTGAATCTTAGTTCTACCACTTACTAACCTTGTGGCTTAAGCAAGTTATTTATCTCTCTGAATATCTTCTTTGTCATAAGGTTATAAAAGATACCCTCTGTAAAATCCCTAAAGCACTGGCTTAGACATAGTAGGTGCTCAGTAAATGGTAACTGTTAATTTTAAATACTGTACTTATCTAATATAAAGCACTGTTGGTTATAAGCCATCATCATTATAACTGTTAAATAAAGTGTGGAAAGATGTGTGACTCAAAATTGATGAAATAGAGCATTACTCTTAATGCTCAAGCCTCCAGAAAGTGTTCACGGGTTCTTAACAGGCATCTTTCATAGGTTATTTCAACTAACATCTAGTAGTTTACCAAGCCAGTAGACCCAGAGCTCTTGTGACTATTCTCCTCTCTTGCTAGAGATGTAGAAATTGTAATTATTATTAACTTGAGGTGAGTATCTTATCAGAAGAATTCCAAATATTAAGTATAAATTGAATTTTATCCTTTGCAAAGTAACCCTTCTTCACTTAGCTCAATGCTTCTCAGGTTGGGATGACAAGCAATGATTATTTAAGAATGAAAACTTTTTTATTCTGTTTTTCAATTTTGTGTGGTAATTAATATGTGAAAGAGAAAAAAAAGGACATCCCCATTTTCATATGTTAGTTAGAAATAGCAATATTGACAAGATCAAGTAACTGTTTTGATCATTAAATAATTACAGATGCTATAGAATTTTGCAATGGAATAAAATACACACAAATGCCAAAATTCTGCATTAGTAAGTCACTGCCTTAAACATATGGAAATTTAATTTAAGACAAATGCCTGAGAAGCATCTAATCATAGAAACAATACTAGTATCTAATGCATAAACAGTAGTAGGCAGAAAAAGAGCAAAAATATACATAATGCTTAACCATGTATTACATGAATAAAAGTAGATATTTTTTACTTTAATACAATGTTTGTGTTGTCTACAGTTCGCCACAGTGCCAATAGCTAGTTCAAAAAAGGAAATTATGATTTATAGCTCTGTGGAAAAAATAAAAGTCGTAAGTATTTAAACATTCTGTATATATAATAAAAAATATTCTCCAGGCAATTTGTCTCTACTTCTTAGCTGGAAGGACAAAACAGGGCAGTGAACATGTTGAAGATTTTCTTTTTAAAAAGGCAGAATTCACATCTCCTGTCATGGTATTATATTAGTTACATGTACACAGCAAGGGCAAACCTCAAAGGTCCTGCATAACACAACCTTGGTCATTCTTTCAACAAACATTTGTCAACCACCTATTCTGGGCCAGATGTGGGATGCTATGGGTTCTAAGCCAAATTAAAGGACCTCAGAAAGGTATGAAAACAGGAACCTTATTTCACTATGGACAGTAAGGACCTCTGCCAAAAAGAAAGAAAAAATAATGAGTAATTCAGGGTCCCAGGTATCGCAATTTAAAACCTGCTTTTAGCCTCCACATATCTTACAGGACACAGCTCCTCGCTATCTTGGCAGCACCTGCACAGGCGGTGAGGATGGAAATCAAAGTCACAAATGAAAAATGTGCTGTATCACAATGACACCATCTGCCTTCTCTCTTCTCATATTGTTAAGTCCAGCTTTTCCAAAGAGCTCATCAGATATGAAACTGACTATCTCAAGACCAACTTGAAGCTCAAATCCATACATGAGAGAATGTGGATGAGCTCTTGTCTGAAAATCCTTATCATGAGGAAAAAAGACAATCATGGAAACAAACCAAGACATACCACTGTGGGTCAAGTAGAAAGACAAACAAAAGCTGGAGCCTTCCTTATGGGGAAACAAAAGTAGTCTAGGATTTTTAAAGTATCACAATACTGAACAAATAATAAGTACTTAATGCATTTTAATAAATACATAAAAATATTCAGACAGTGTTTTTCTGCATAACAGGAGTCAACAAACCATGATCCAAGGGCCAAGGCTGGCCCTCTGCCTCTCGCAAGTTTTCTAAATGAAGTTTTAGTGGCACACAGTCATGCTTATTTGTTCACATAGTCTATGGCTACTTTTGAGCAAAAGTGGTAGAGTTGAGTTGTCGCTACAGAGACTGAATGACCAACAAAACCCCAAATAGCTGCTATCGGGCCTTTACTGAAAAAGTTTGTTAACTCTTGATTTAAGATTCCCTTCAGCTTCAATCTATTTTTCTTTATTATTCTAAGCTCAGGGTTGCCTTCAAGTACTCTCCACTTACTTGTAGGCCCTTGCTTGCTGAAATTTATTACACCTTAGGTCCAGTAGGTGTCTGAAGAAAGTCTATTTTTTACTGATGCAATTGCTACCATCTCCCAAAGGAGAAGTTTATATTGCAGCGATTTCTTGAAAGAATCATGTGGAAGCAATAGATATAATTATATATGAATGGTATATTCATGGTAAAATAAGGAATATGTGATTATGAAGCATTCTCAGGCCTTTGATGAAAATGAGAGAAAGAGAACAAAGGAATATGAGTGTAGATACATGCTGAAGATTTGTAACAAATGTAAGACACCCATGAATCATTAGATGAATCTGATTCTATGCCTAAGGTCTTATGAAAAGCTTCAGCAAATTTATAGGTAAATCTACTTGATATTCAACTTCTCCTTTAAGTTATCATTTCACAGACATCAAATCAATGGAAGGAACTTTTAAATGTATTTGCTAAAGGGAGTACACTTGTAAGAGGAATTAGGAAAGCATGATTTCAGTAGAAATAATGTTTATTTATTGGGGACCACACACTTAAGCCAGTAATTATTTTTCAACTACTAATTATAAATGCTTTAATACTTAGTTTGCCAATATAAAAGAGATTAAGTAAACAAAGAAGGGGGTATATGCATCACAAACACTTACTGAACATAAATGACATTCATGAGAGTCTAATAGTTGCTAAAAACAAAAGACTTGATTTCTACTTTTAGGAAGCTTAGGGTCTACTAAAGAGGCTAGAGCGAATAATCACCAACACCCCTCAAATTGAGTTTTATAATAAGAGAGACTATCTGTGTCTCTGAAGGACACACACATTCCCCTCTCCCAGACTCAACCTTAAGCAACATGTTCCATCGGGCACATTATACAACAACTGACACTTATTTCTAGGCACTGTGCTTATGCTTTATTTACATTAACTCATTTAATCTTCAAGAGAATCCTGTAAGGGAGTTATGATTATCATACTTCATGACAATATTGATGGTCAGACATGCCATCATGTTATGTAACACCAAGGGGAAAAAAATTGTTACCAATTACATCATGATATTCCATCAACTGCAAGACCCAACCTCGTTCCAGAGTGGTGAATTGTGAAAATTTGTGACTGCTTAGACTCAATTAACGATGGGTATACACCATTGTTCAGGTGAGAAAACCAGAGTAAAAATTGGTAAATTTTCTTGACCAAGGTCACTTAGCTAGAAAGTGCCAAAACAGCTAGTCTGATTTCAGAGACCACAATCTTAAACACTGAGCTTCACTGCATATGACAGAAAACTGGATGTAACATGGGATTTCCCAAGAAACACAAAGGTGTTGGCTGCAGGTGCAAACAGCAAGAAGCAAAGTCACAGGAAATATGGTAGCTGCCGGAAGGAAGTCTTCTTCTTGTGCTCTATGAATTCCTTCTGCACAAACCCCTGTTATTTCAATGGTATTTGGGCTCTTCATACCTCCCTTTTGTTGAAGTATAATCATGATTTGAGAGAGATACAATGAGAGCAAAAGAGCAAGACTGGTCCATCGGTATGTGTTAATGTAGAATACAATGAGAAAATATTAGTAAGAACCATATATAGAGGACTTTCACATAGCAAAAGTGTGCATAGATATGACACTAAAATTTATATTTTAAATGGCAAGGCATATATCTATATATTTGTTCTATATGGTAGTGATTTTTTAAAATTACATATTGTAATGCAGGTAAGATTCTGTTTGCAAAAGACCTTTGGGAACAAAATGTTAGCTAAGATAAGGAGCACCTGTACATGTGCTGGTAGCTTGGGTTATACTGCCTGTAGAGTAAGAGCTGTAAAGCTGTGAATTGCCTAAGGGCCAAGACCAAATGTTGTCTAGCATTTAGCACAGTACCTTTCACAATAGTCAATACAGTTTTTTGGGAAGCAAATTCATGACATTTCACATTTTCATCGTAAAAGCAAACTGTTTATTTGGCAAGTTCTGTGTCTTGGTAAAAGACATAATATGTATCACATATATTGTGCTGGCTGAGTGTGACTTGATATGAAGTGCAAAATTTCAGAATTTCCTGTGTAATCATGAAAAGTGAATTTTCAATTGTTGATAATTTCAATGGGCTGGAAAAAGAGAGAACTTTTATGTATTACAGACATCATTAGTGACCAAGGCATAGCCAGATTTATAACATGTAAACTTGTTCTTGAGACAACAGAGCAAGACAGGCCTTTCCAATTTATGCACATCTGCTGTTGACCCTCACTCGGTCATTAGTAACCATGTCTCTTGCAGTGATATTTGGAGTTACTTTATGAGATCTACTTTGGATGAGACTAGGGCCACCTTAGATCCTATGTTTTGGCTTACCCTGTCCCAAAGAAGTTTAACCCAAAATGAAGCCTTGTTGCTTTGCATCTTGTTCAAACTGAATTCTCCTTTCTAAAGCCAGAATCTATTTCTAATTGCAGTTATTTTGTCCTATCTTATCCCCTATAATCAAAGTATCATTTTAAAATGTTAAGGAACTATGGATGTCAAGAGTAATTGGAAATGAAACAAAATGTAACAATTTGATCTTTCATGAGTTAGTCTTCATATCAAACATAAACTAAAAAGGGATTTTATATCTGGCATACTCTGAATGTAATGCTAGCAAAGAACTGAAACAAGAAGGGGAAAAATTAAAAGTCTGTGTAGAACAATGATTGTTTACTTTAAATGCAAGGGATATTCTTTTGAAGTGAATATTGTGCTAAGTGTTAAGCCAAAACCAAAATTATATGAATGGAAAGAAAGTAAAGGCTTTGAGTCCCCAGTGGATTTTTTAAATTCCTGTGGAAAGTTTGATGGGCTGTCTTTCTTCTTATAAATAAACTATTGTGGTTTTAAGATATGTGTTCCGTCTTGGTTTATTTAATTCTGAATAGCAGAAAGAAAGAGTCACTTGGTGGGTAATACATAATATACTGGCATTCAAAGTAAATACAACAGATCATATTTAAGTTAAAGAAGATCTGCCTCAGATAAAAGCCGAAAGACCATATTAAAAAAGGCATTATGGTTATGAAGAAAATAATTAAAATAATTTAAACTTTAAATCTTTAAAAATAATTTAAACTAAATTACTGTAAGAAAAATGTTCCTTATTGAGCATATGAACTCAACTTAGTCAGTTTAATTTTAAATTATTAAACATTTTCCCTCTAACTTGAGAAAGGGCAGAATGTCCTTTTGAAAACAGTTCAACCTTAAAAAACATTAGAAGAGAGATGGTTGTTGGATGAATATTAACTAGAATCTCATCTAATTCATAAATTCCAAAATTTTCCTCATAGTTTCATTAACATATATCAAGGCAACCTGTGATAAAATTGGCTAAGAAATAGGTATAATTTATGAATTTTTTCTATTTAGAGAGATATTTTGATATTAACATTGACAGAGCCTTTGGCTTCATTTTAATTCTAAATGAATATGTCAATGGTCCTTGGAAATACAGATATTTGAGAATGTTTTCAGTGATCTTAGTTTGATCTCACCTGGGTATTCTGTTATATATATACTTATATATGTTATATATATAAATTTGTTATATGTATATATAAAATGTTATATATATACAAACTATATGTTATCTATATAAATATATGTTATGCATATATTTTCCTTATCAGATTGGAGATGTTTAAAAATACCAAAAAAATCTATGAAAAGAAACAGGATTTCACATTTTAGGAAAAAATAATAATTAAATTATCCCAAGAAAATTTCATTTCTAAATTCGTACCAATTTTGAAAGCCCAATTGAATCAACATAGATTCACAATGTGGAATCCAGACAGCTCCACTGAATTGTACCTGGGTATTCCTCATCCATATGCATTTTTCCCTTTATGGGGGTCAAACCCCTCTATTCACTATTTATAACATTACGAATGTGTCAGGGAGAAGAATGAAAGGGACAAACAGGAGAGAAAATACCCACACACAGAAAAAAACTAGGCCACTAGATAGTTTTGATATAAGTGCCTTTGGATAAATAGGTACATTTACATTTATAACTAATTTACAACAACTATTCTGCACGATAATATTCAGTTTTTTTTCTGCCCGCTCCTCCACTTTACAAGGTCCATAAATTAGGAAGTAATTTGCCCCTATAAGAAATCATTCTATTTTATATTTGTAAGAGTTTGAAATCAGTTGTTCAATATTTTCTAGTGTTGGAAATTCAATATACCCACATCTGCAATATGTCAACTTATCTTGCCATTTTCACACAATAAGTCTAGCAGGCATTTGCCAAAAGTGTGCTTAGAAGACCTCCTGCATCAGAATTAGTGGGCACTTTTGGAAAATACAGATTCTGGGGCTCCAGCTCATCCCTGCAAAGTCAGAACCCTTGGAAATAGTATCTGGAAATATAAATGTTTTACAAGTTTCCAGATCATTCTTATGTATTTCATTTTGAAAATCACTTCTAACAGGCATGCAAGGATCATCGAGAATAAGGACATGGAGTGAATAAAAGCTACTTTTCTGGAGACGTATAACAGAACAAGAAAAAGAGTAGTATATAAAAGTAAATTCAAAGTTGTGGAGAAAGCGTTGTCAGCTCTAAAAGATGCAAAACTGGAGTTCAGAGAAGAAGTAGAAAATTTGATGATATAATTAGATAACATATATTCTTAGATGACAGATAGACAATAGATGATAGATATAGAGAGAGTGATAGATACATAGAAACAGAGAAATATATATTCCTGATACATCAGGGCCCATAGGTATCTAAGGAAAAAATACATTTTCATAAACTGGATGCATTCCCTCTTCCAATGAGTTGCTTATATAGGGTACATACATTATCCTCATTTTCATTATACAATTGCCAGTATCATTCAAGATATTGTGGGATCTTGTCATAAAAATTATTAATTTTATTAAGGCAAGCTTTCCTGAGTTATATGTAATGATTTGGGTACTGAATTTAAAATTTAGGTTTTAATACAGAGGTTTACTGGCTGCCTCATGGTCAGGTGATGGCCTAAATATATTACATGAGGTAAGAGTTCACTTTCAATTTTCCTGACCTAAAAAATCAAGAGCTAATCATGAGCTCAACTAAGCTGAAGATTCACCATATTATTATGCTTAAGAGTCATACAGAATGTTAGTAATATAATTATAGCTTTATCTTTGGGTATATTTACCAAACAATTTAGTAATTTCAATATATTTCAAAATATCATATTTCAAGCTACATTTGAAAATAATTTTTCACCAAGCAATAAAGATATAAATTGACTTGCCACCTAAAATGTTCAAAAACAGTTTTGGATGAACTAATGAATTAATAAATGCCTGACAAACCCATACACTAATTCACATACATTTAACCTTCACCATTTAAAGGAGGTGAAAAGTCATTAGGAATTTGTGCTTTAATGTTGAAAAACAAATAACCCTAATAATCTTAAAATTTTATGCATTAACATAGTTCAACAGTCTTCAAGGGTTTCATGGAAACTATTTAAATTTTCTGGACAGTTTGCTACTACTCATCCCTGTGTCAAGACTATCAATATCCTGAATATAAAACCAACTACAGAATAGCCTGGGCACCAAGACAATGGGATCTGAAGACACAGGCTCTGACGACACAATGCCTGGACTGGAACCCGACTTTCCACTTCACCATGGGATCAAAAGAAATGGACTTGCTTGTCTGGGCCCCATTGCCTTTTTCGTAAAGTAGGAATACTGGTGGTAACATTAGCTGCCACTTCAAAGTGTGTGGAGAGCTAAAGAGATAATTCCTCCAATACATACCATATCCCTAATAATTGTTTATTAAGATTTTTATCCACTTTTTATTTTCATCGTAGAAAGCTTATCTTTCTCATTGTCTGCCTTCAAAATAATTTAATTTGAAATCATAAAGTGTGCTTATTATAGAAATGTACTGCTTTTAACTGGTATGTATATACATGTGCCTATGTGTGTGTGTATATAAATATTATATTCTTATAACATTTAACATAATTAAGAATTCAGAGTATTTCTAGTCATTTATGCATATCATCTAGTATGATATATATAGAGATATATAGTTCTGTAAATTATGCATTATTATTTTTATTCCCATTTTACAGATGAGGAATATGAGCTTCTAAGAACCTGTCCACAGCTCCAAAGCCAGAAAAGGGCAGAGCCATGATTAAAAACATTTTATTCTAATACCTATGGTCTTTATATAATACCAACTGCTTTATTTCAGTGCAGGATTTTGGCAGGTAGGACATTTCAACAAACTAGATTTAGGAAACTCCTTTCAATGCAGGTAAGAGGTGAACCAGAGCAGCAAAGGATGTTACAGAAAACCAGTGGAGAGGATAGGGACTAAGCTGGTGAATAACTGGGATCTGCAAATTCCAGCCAAAATGACCCTCCACTCTAGATTGCATTCTAAGATGATTTCACCATGGTGTCCATTTCTCTAAATGACTGCTGTCTGCAGCTTCTTAAATCCATCCAGTAGCCATCCTGGAGAAGAATGTATGAAATGAAACAGCTGCAAGGGTTCAGATGCCCCTGTCAATCTCATGTGTCATTTTCCATCAAAGCCATTTTGGTCCAACAGGCAGTTCTATGATATTCTTAGTTCAGGCCTACTTAGTTGGCTGAATCACTGTGACCTTTCTTTTTCTGGCATCCTATTCAAATGGTTTCACTTGCCCTGTACCTCCCATTCACAATGTTGTTCTACAACCCCTTATTTCAGACATCTCCTTAGGAGAGATGCTTTCTAAATAATGTTACACAAATAAATGTAGTTTTATTCTCTTATTTTAGAAAATGAACTATAAAAATATTTCTTACCAACGGTAACTCCTCATGTTAATCTATTTTCAAGGATCATGCAGAGAGAAGTTTGAATTACTATGGCTGATGCCTGGTGCAAGTCAGAATTATGCTGTGTTGCTTACGAATTTACAGTCAGCTCTAGCATAGGAAGTTTAGAAATTCCCTGTACTTGGTTAAATGTACTTCTACCATTTCTGATTTAGTTTTTTCACTGCCTGCCACAGGAAGCTAAAATTGCAGCAATTTCCAGGGTCAGATGGGGAGAGAAGTCTTGGATGAAATTTAGACAGAACCACATATTTCCCTTCCCCAAACCCCTCAAGATATGGCCCCTAGAAAAGGCCTTTCATAAAGAGGACCCATCAGTTAAACGTCTCCTCTGTGGGCAGATCTGGCTCCAGCTGAGTCTAAAGGTGTATAAAGAGAGTGGAAGTTTTTACAGCAATTGCCCAAAATTGTGTTTTAATTTCCATACACACATTTGGAATTGTGTTATTTTTAGCTTTTGCCATCACTGTTCAAACAAAGCAGCAGGTTAAAACTTTTTTTCTCAAATCATCTGAAAACCTCATATAACAAAAGTCCAGTGCTATTTTAGACCAAGTAAATACAGACAAGAAGACCTTCTACCTCCTCTTGTCTTTTGGCTTTGCTTCAGTTTGAACTAAGAGAAGTCTTTCTGGGGAAAAAAAATGAAAATTATAATTCTTAAAATGAGCCTAAATTTAGGAGCCCTAGCAAGCAATAATTTTGCATACAGTTGTTTTAAAGTCCATGAAGAATAACCTGTAAAGTATGAGACATTAGGTACCATAATTTTTTGAATTTTCATTTTTAGGACAGTACATTGTGAATGTGTGTTCTGAGAACATGTTTTGAAATAATAACCATGGAGACTAATTCAGTCCTTCATTCACATAATCAGCGAACATTTATTAAATGTGTATTATGTGCAGAGCCTTAGGCTGAGTTGGGAGGAAAACAAAGTCTTCGTCCAGACCTGACCCTCAATGAGTCATAGGCTAGAAGGGAGATCAAACTGTAAACAAATCATTACAACACAACACAGAAAATGCTGTTGAGTATGTGTATAAAGTGCCATGTGAACACTAAACAATGAGCACACCAGAAGTAAAAGAAAAGCAATTAAGAAACTCTTTACCAGTGAGATGATATTTTACCTGAGTTGTATGATCAAAACAGGGTAGAGAATTTTAGAAGATACAAAGATGAAGGTCCAAAAGAGAATAAAAACACATGTTACATTCAGACAACCACATCAGTTTATGTTAGATATCAGGATGAATTTTAAAAGTAGGTGACCAAAGTTTCCTGAGGACTTCAGAATTTGAGCATTATCCTGGAAGCAGTGGGGAGCCTCTGAAAAACATTAAATTACTAAGTAAATTTGAGGAAGAGAGACCTATTAGCAACTTACTGTAGCAGTGAAGATAGGAAAACAGAAGTAACCAGATTAAGGCAGTAAGAACAGAGAGAAGGACAAAACCAAGAACAATGAAGGAGAAAGAATCAAAAGGCTTTGGCACCTGATTAGCTGAGTAAGCTGAGGAAGGAAACGGAGTCACAGATAATGTCAATAACCTCTTGGGAGGCTTTTAGCTTCAAGTGATGGAATACCCAGCTCAAAACAGGCAGTAATGAGTCTCAAAAATGTAAAGTGTGAATAGAGTGGAGTCACATAGAGAGTTTCTTCAGTGTGGAGCTGCTTCTTTGCAACTTCCTTGAACTGCTCAATTCCCCCCTTTAGGCTTCTGAACAAGGCTGGCTTTCCTGAGGGCAAGGAGATGGCTGCCAACCCAACCTGGGACACGTGCTTTCTGGTTAACACATGGGGGATGAGAGACAGCATCTCCTAGAACCTCAACTTTGTTATCACTGGACTGGCTTATGTCTTTTGCCAATCCTGAATCAGTATCTGTGGCAGTGAGTCACCTGCTAATTGGCATGAGCCAATGTTTCCAGAAACAATAACTATGTCAAAGGAGACAGAATTATCCTAATATAGACTTACCTGGTCCCTCTATGGAGCTCGGAATCAGATCAGTTCCAGGGAAAACATATGGCTGCTCAACAATTGAATCAAGAGTCGAATATACGTGGAGGAGACACTGCAATGGCCACTAACATGCTGATCAAAATCATTGTTTATACATAATGCTATATTAGTAAGTGGTAAAGACTGATTTCCACAAGCAAGTATCAGGCTAAAGAAAGAACTGCTTTATTTATTGCCCATTCCTGCAGAATAACACTTTTTGGTAAATGTCAGTCCCCTGCCTGAGATAGTAGAGACAGGTATCTAGAATATTAAATCTTTTTTGCAAGTATGATACCTTGGAATATCAGCAAAAAGAATTGTGTAATTTGGATAAAGTCTGTACTTCCTTCTATAATTTCTATTTAGGAATAAATCAATTAACAAACTCCATTTTAAAGAATGCAGTAACATATGTTCCTAATACAATGATAAATATGTTTTCTACTATTTCACCTTTTTATTGTAGATTTATAACTAACTTGCAAACATCTATTGGAATTATACTTATCCAGCATATACATTAATGAGTTTGCTATGACAAAAACATAAAATATGTTTAAAATTCTTACTTAAAACAGATGTGTGTGGATTTGCCTTTATCTAGTACAACTAAAAATGCAGAGATTAGCTGTTTTGCTAATTTTCAAAGATGGTTATGTACCAATTTACAAATAAGGTACCACTAAATGAATTCATTAATCAAAAATACTCAAATCTATTTGTTCATTTGGTTCTTTGTACACTAGCATTTGGAGGATTCAATAGGGAAAGATATGTAGGGTCAGCCAGATGGGTCAAATTTCAGTTATGTCATTTACTAACCATACAACCTTAAGTATGTCAAGTATGTGACTTGTAGCTCTGAATATTGGTGTCATCATCTACAAAATGAAGTCAATAATACACAGCTCATGAGACAAGAGGAAAGATTAGAGATTAAAATAAACATAATGGGCCTGGCCTAAAAGGGCTTCTGATCTTCATTTACTGGTTGACAACTATATGACACATGTAATGATATTTGAAGCACAGTATACAAAGTGAACACTTTAGTAAACAGCATTATATGTTTTATGACATAAGAATAGTAAGGTTTTTAAAAAAATCTTATATAGTTTATTAAAGGAATGGAATCTTTTTTAAAGCTAGATAAATTACTACTCAGGATGCCCAATTATGAGGGAAGAACACATTTATTGATTTGCTTATTCAAAAAGACTTATAAAGTACCTAATTTGTGTTAGGTGCTCTACTAGGCCTTGGAATACAGCAATGATGGAGCTTACAATCTTGAGGCAGCTAATACACAACTAAGCAAATAAATAATTATGTATCTTCAGATCGTGTAAGTAAAATGAACAATAAAGATAGGATGAGAGCCTAGAGAGTGACCTGGTGAGCAGTGGTGCTGACAGGCAGTGTTTTGGAGGGAACGGTCACAGAAAGCTGACTGTATATTAATGTCTACCATAGTTTCATAGGTCACATTTTCTTTCATTTTCACATTTAATAAACAAAATGAACAGTTAAGCTCCTTCCTCCACAATTCTTAAAGTCTTAAGAAGATTTTAGTTTAATTTTCAGACTCAGGTTAATCTTACTGTTGCTTATTATAAAGAAACCATGAATTGCTTTGAAATTAAATAGATTGCTCTAGAAATTGGAAACATATGTAAACTTTTCAAAATAATAAAAATTCTTAACCAAGTGAGGTAACAAAAGTCTTGCTTAAGCAACTTTTAATATTTCTTTTGCTATCTAAGAAGACTCTCCATTTTGGATTATGTAAAGGATGGAATGTGGCTTAAAATGTGATTTATTTTACTCTGGAATTAACAGCACCTTTTTGTTTCCACTGGAATGCTTTTGTGCACCTTCCCAATTAAATAATACATTTTCTCAAAGAGAGTTGAAAATCTATGAGCTTAACTGAATGTAACCATGAAAAATAAAAAGACTATTTCACCATATATTGTATATTGAATCATACTGAATGTGTATCAGTTATAAAAATCATCAAAAATGTTATCAATGTTAAATGAATATATTGAGGGATAACCAACCTGATTATTATAACAGTATCTGAATATAAGTGTAGATTTTTGTTCAACTGTCTCATTGCCATAATATAAGTCACAAAGTTGTCTCTATTTCAAGGTCCTGTCAAAATATTTTTCTAAAGAATTTTTATTTAAAAATACTGGTTCCCATCAAATTAAAGGAAATATGTGTAAGTACACCCATTTATGTGTGTGTGATTGAGTCATGGTGTCAATTCTGCTATTCTCTGAAATCTTGTTTGTCTATATGCACCAAAAACTATACAGATTTAGGTAAAGACATCAGAGATTGGTTACAGATCACAGAAGGGTTCACTTTCCAGTTTTCCTGATCATTAGTCTAATACCTACCTCGTTAAATGTTATCTGCAGAGCATTTTGAGTAACACAAAACTACAGAGATGTAAATCTATGGTGCATTTTCAGAATGCCTGCAAATGATAGCATTGTCTAAACATCAACTTGTGGAGATGAAACAAAAGCTGGATGGCTGTAGAAAGAGTATTTGATCCAAAGGTTGCAAAAGCATTTGATATCTTGACCACACCTTTCTTCTTGATCCACTCCTTTCCTTGATTGCCATGACATCATTCTTGTGTGTTTTTATGACTTTCTTCCCAATTCCCTGAACACTTTTGTTCTGTCATTTTAATTACCCTCCTTTTCCTCATTTCAAAACTTAAATACTGCTGTTTCACACTGCTCTTCATTAATACCTATCTAAAAACGGTGACATCTTAAGATCTGTTTCAGGCAAGACAGTATAGATACAATGGAAAGAATAGGAAGTAAGTTTCAGCATAGACTGTGCTTTAGGTGAACTTGTAATATGGTTCAGCTAAACAGATAATAAGTTCATCCAAGTTTCTTACTACATCAGAATCTTTAAATTTATTTGACCACCGGCGTAATACAGAGCCCATACTTAAAGACAGTACTTCACTGCATTATTATGACATCTTAGGAAAATACACAATAAAATCTAACCACACATTTCCCTGTTATTCCTCAAATACAATTATGTGGGACACCTGTAATATCTAATACATTTTTATTCCATCATAAAAATGCATAGGGTAGGTGAAAGGCAACACTGTAGGGGAAAGAGCTTGGGGTTTTGGATGTAGAGGCACTGGGGCTTCATACACTCCCAATTTTTCTCCTAAAGAAGTGAGTTTGTGGAGGGGTGGGGATGCCGGGGGTTTAACCTCCTTAAGGATTAACAGGTGTTTAAGTTGTGTGTTTCAATATCTGAAAAAGACTAGATTTTTTTTTACACTGCATCTTCATGAGGATTTACAGTACTTATACATAAGGACACTGCATAGTACAAATACAATTTTAGTCACACATGCACACACACTGGCCATGAAGAATTATAAATTTTATGCTTATTTTTTAATTAAAAAATCCACATTTTGCCTCAACTGATAATTTCCAAATTATATTTATATACAACATACATCACTGTGTACCAACTAAAACAAAATATTTAGGACTTTGAAATTTGAAAAAACAATACCGTGCTTTCTAATTATGAATGATCTTTTATAGTTTAAACTTGGAAGTCACTTCTCTTTAGTAACATTTTAATTTTATAATTCTTAAAGAGAAACAACCATGGATGACTGTTAAACAATTCCTTTTCATTGATAACATCTGAAGAAGGATGATATGCTTTCATTGGTAAAGACAAATATGCAGTTCTCTCATTAATATTCAGTGATTCTTACAGTTACTGTATACTAGAAAGAAACCAGAAAGCCTCTGAATATCATAACATATAACAATTTTGAACATATAATACCAGGTCATTATATATATATTCTATCTTTACTCTCTATTAATTTGCAGATAAAACAAGACTGGGCTATTATTCAAAATACAAGAGTTATTGAAGAAAAACTTCTTAAAGAATTAAAAAGATACAAAATATTATTTTCTTTTTCATTCCTTCTACCTGAATGAAGCCAAATTAAAAATAAAATAAAATAAAATAAAATAAATAAAATGAACTCAGAATTTGGCCCAAGGAAATGTCTCAACAAACAAAATATCCAAACAGGGTCTCCATTTACATATTCAGCAAGTATTCATTGAGACCAAGTATGTGTTGGGTATAATTCTAAGCACTAGGAAAAAGTCCGGGGGACATACATGCTATTGAGGAAATACAGACAATAAAAATCACAGTAAATAAATCATATTTTTAAAAAAGCAGAGCAGAATAGGGGGGATCTAAAGATCAGGGGAGAGTAGCAATTTTTTTAAAAGCCACAAATTCCAAGGAACACCTGGCACTACTCCTCCCTTATTCTTATTGTTTGTTTTTTAAGAAAATATGCTGAGCCAAGCAAAACAGCAGCACCTACTATATACACCATAAGTAATATGATAAAAAGTCAAAATGCCTGAACAGTTTTACCGTTGCAAAATTTGTATTGGGAAAATAACAAACACTTAACCCCATACAAACAACTTGGGAATGTAGCATTTAAAAAAAAAAAAAACTTTCTTCTTCAATTGAGACAAAGAACCACACCAGAAGTTACAGCAAAACATCCTGATTAGATTAGCACCAACTTCACTGGTGGCCAGGAACTGACTCCCTAACAGGGTAGAGCAAGAAAAGAAAGTTACTTCTCTTCAGGGGCTGATTTCTGCAAGAATGTCTATTTGAGCAGTAGCCTGAAGCAACCCATCCTTTATTGGAACCATAATTGATGCATGTTTATTGTTTTCCTTGTTGGAACCCCAAAGGACACAATGTTTATTGTTCATTTCCTTTACATAGCATCTGTCTATCCAGCCTAAATAAGGCAGGGTCCAAACTTGGGTTTGGCAACCTCTAGCCTTCAGGCTAAATCCCATAGGGATAGCATTGGTAAATGCCAGGCCTGGTTTAAAGTTTAAGAATTCCCTTGGCCAAATCTCATGACATACATGGTTTTACCAGATGTTGTAAGTTCATTCCAGAGACCAGATCTTTCCCTAGACTAGAGGGAAAGGAAAACACAGCCACAATTCTTCTACTCCTCCTGATGTCCTCGCAGGTCCTGCCCTCAACGTGTTGGCACTCTATCAAGAATTCTGTGCTGGGGATCCTTACAAGTTTTATGTTGCCCACAAACAATGACTTTGTCTTACTTAGATCAGGTGCTACAGAAGCATATAATGACTTTTGTCCCAAGTGGATACTACACAATCAGTGTCCCACTAAAACATGCCATCTCCACTTTGAGTCTTCTCATACAATATTTTGGCCACACATCCCGGTTTTTGTTTTTACATGTCAGATAAATTGCTAAAAATCCCATCAAATGCACACCGTCCACACAAGTCATAGATACACAGCCTTTAAATCACCAAGCAATCTACAATTGCCGATGGTAAAGGAATGCAGACAAGATCATCTAAGCCTCACTATCTCTAAGATGCCTGAGTGTTTCTCTTAACCTATCCACCCCATTCTAGCCCCTTCTAACTTTTGCCCAACTGAAACTGTCCCTGATTCAGGCAATGGAGTGTGATGGAAGTCAGAGCATGAGCATGTTCTATGTTTGTGCCAAAGCTGTGGAACCATCTCACTGGTCACACTGACGGATGAGTGTCTAGTACCATCCCATGTGTCTGGCTCCAGACACCAAAATACCATCAGCAACAAGCGCACAGTTGGTAACTGTATCTTTCAGACTTGCTCACAAACACACACCTATATATATACCCAAATATCACATTTCCCTTCCCAGTGAGGTAAGGATGACTTTTTTTGCTCTGAGTTTCTAGTAATAACCTAAACTATGGAGGGCTAAAATGTCATCCAGCTTATGGTCATATCCACAAGTGCTTTCTTAAGAGGTTTCCTGACACCATGGCTTCCAATTTCAGTATTTTTAAATCCACTTACACATTAAAACCCCCATACCTCTGATATTAAAAAGCAAGTGTGCAGATAAAACAGAAACACACTCTGCCCATGAACAAGGAGATTGTTAAGCTTGTTTTGGTGTCAAAATGTCATCTGTGCCAGTATGTATTTTTTTAAGTCACTGAAAAAAAATGTTTCTCTTCATCTGTTAAAAATTTAAAGTGAATTGAAAACTCTTTGGGAATGCAACCCCTGTGTGATTGACAGTGACAAGCACACATACCTTGAAAGCTCCACTGTAATGTTTATACTTAATAAAAACAAATACTGTGGCATCTGAGAGTAGCCTAGTCAGCCATGCAGCTTTCTACCTGGCATCTTGTAAATTAATCTGGGTGTTTATGCTGTAGATCATTCATGATGAACATATTGCTATAGCAACATGCATTTCTTCCTTTTTTTTCCTGCTAATTACACTAACATCACCATCAGCTACTAAATCTTTGAATTACTAATGAATGTATGTGAAAAGCAATGTCTTGATAGCATTCTTTCAATATGTCCTCATCTACAAAGTAAGAAAAGATGCATGTAATTTGATTATTTTTTATTTACTGTTAAAACATATCAATACAAGGTTAATCTATACTCAAATTTGAACATGCTGAAGGATTTGGGAAGTATCTCTATAAAACACCACATATCTCAAAGAGAGAGACATGGTGATCCCAGGTTGAATTGTTTTTCCAATGCCCATGACCACACCATCTTCAACATTTGTTATCTACATGAAATTAGCATTTGACAGTGAGAGAGTATTATTTAAACCTATGAACTGCTCAGACTATTAAGTTTCCGTAGCTTGACCACCAATACTATAAACATTCAAATCGATTTAAATTAAGCCTTTTGATAGAGCATCTAATAATACACTGCACAGATTTTATTTGATGTATAGTACAGAGATAAGCCAGTTCTGGAAAATTCACGTTCATCAAAACTGCAAGGATAAAGAAAGACCCACTCTAAGTAATTACCCAAACCATTGTATCTTGAAAAAGCTCTGTTTAGTATTCATCTCAGCTGCACATTTGAGTATGTTGGGAAAAGCTTTTACTCTTTTAGGCCATTAAAGTTCTATATAGGTCACAGAAACAGATGTTTCCTAGTCCTCTATTGATGTAAATTATTAGTGCTTAGTCCAAATATATCTAAATACAGCCAAATTGTTTAGGCCCAAAAGCCTGCTGCAGATCATTAGTAAAGTTAAAAATTTCTGAATGACCCAAATAGGGTGAAAATAGAGGTTTTCATCTACTTAATATAAACTTGAGTGTCAGAGAAAGCAAATGACGAACAACGGTGGTAAGAAAAATAGCTGGATTCCCTTAGCTGAATAAACTACTTCAATAAAACTTGACCATTTGGTGGCCGTTTTCAGCCAGATCACCCCCACATAATTTTCTTTTCTAGATGTTTCTTTCTAATCTACTTGTATCTATTCTAAGTTAACTGGAAGTTAACTTTTCAAAAAAGATCCCAAAAAAAGGTAAGGAAGGAATTGATCCACTGGGGTTTTGTTATCCAATATCCTAATTCCAAATCTGTTTTTCCTAAACTTGAGAATTTTGAGGTAATATTGCACATCTTTCATTGTGAGACCACGAATGTGAAATTAGTCCTAAGTCTTTCAATGCTCATGTGTAGGAATGAGAAGAAAATGTTTGTCACACAGCAATAGAAAACTATAGAAAAATACAATAAATTAGCCATCAAAGGAATGAATCATGAAAATAATCAAAGTAATTAACATTTATTTGTGAAGGTCAGTATTGTTATTTCTCTTGCCATTTGTTCCAGCATCACAAAATTAAATACTGAAAAATTTTGAAGTAATGGGCTCATCAAACATGTTTCTTCTCCAACAAGACTTTTCTCTACCTGTGCTCAGTTGAATGCTGTAACACCTTCTTAAAAAGGAGTGGGGAGGAGAACCCAGATATTTCCATCTTGTGATCAAAACATTCAATGACTGTTACTTCTACGACATGGATTTCAATAGAAAGCATTGAGGTAGAATGTAGTCAGTAGTGAGTCTCGACTGTTTTCTCTGCAGGGGAATGGAGCATTTGGAATCAGTCTGCTACTGGTAGGGTGACTGCGCCTCCATCAGAGGCCACACACAGCCCTCTGGGTCTCTCCTGCCAGGGCGTGAAGCAGCTGGTATGAGTGAAAGGGTCTGATGGAAGTTATTTCAGGGCACATACTTCAAGATAGCAGGCCATTATTTTTATTACTTAACAACTCTAAATTCATGATGTATGTATACATAAGTAATTTATCAAAGGAAAGGTTAGAAGAATGAGTACTGCTTGGCCCATCTATTGGTCTTGGCAGGAAAAAGGTCTGGCTCCACTGCTGGGATGGGATTTAGAAGAAATACGTACAGCTTTGGCTTTTAAAAATTTGATTTAAAAAATATATACATGTGTTTGTGTAATACAGGGAAATGTGTAGGAGAATATACAACAAAAGTAGATATTAGGTAGGTGAGATTAAGGAAGAAAAGGACAAGTATTGAATATTTTCTTTATGCTTCTTTATTTAACCTCAACAAGCATGAGCCCCTCTTTTAATTAAAAATATAATAATAGAAACATATTTTTAAAAAGGAATCTTCCACCCAGTGAGAAAGGACATTACATGTAGAAATAAACTGTTTCCTCTTTTACTTCTCATGTATCAGGAATATTCCATTCAGAAGGGAGACCCATGCCTGGAACTTTTTATTAAAGGAAAATCAGTACAAAGCTTTATAGAGGAAGACTTTTCTTTTTTTTTAAAGAAAATTTGTAAAAAGAAAATTGCTTCCTAGCTGAGACCATGAATGGCAAGTTGCAGCTGAGAGTGAATTTTTAATACTTAGTTAAAAATCCTTGATAATAGTGGTTTATTATACAAGCGTTAACAAATCCTTAATTATATCAGTGTTTGCAACAAGTCCAACTGCATTATCCCAGTGGTTCAGCACCTTATGTATATATTATGTCTATCTGATTCAATTAGACTTCCAACATAATCAATACAGAAAAGACTAAAACAATTAGTTTCCTTTTCACACTCTCAAAGTTGGTTAGAGAGTAGCTTAGAAATAAATCTTTATTCTCCATAATTTAGATTGTATGGGCTGCCAGAACCCAGGAAGTTTCCAACATGGTCCATACAATAGTTATCATTGTGTGATTTAAGTCCATTCATACTTCGGTGTTTCGGGGGGTGGGAATCCAATACAAAGTGCTCTTTTAAGAATACTAAATGAGAAAACACATTTCCAACTTTATAAGGCAGTAAGAGCTATTACAAACATGAGAAAATTTTTTAATATCTCTGCTCTCTCTTTCTAGAAAAGCAAAAACTAGACTTGCCAGTTATCTTATTTCTTTCCTGAACCCAACTATGGTTGGATTGAACCAGGATTCTTTATTGTTTTGTTTTTGGCTGAAAGTCCACATGCCTCAAATTTGCTTTTACCATAAAAACAAATCTAATCATTCAAATATTTAAATATGAATGAAGCCTCATTCAATTTCTTTTTAATGAAAATGCAAAAACCCAAGGATGCCTTTGAGACCACACCTGAACTGTGCCCTACAAAATGTGATGTGAATTCACATCAGATAAAACTTTTTTCCAACTTCTGTCAACTCAGATCTTCTTTGCACTAACTATGTATCAGTTAAAGAAGCAGAGCAATTCTGTGCCAGAATGCTAGGTTATAATTTAGGTCTGTGCTGCAGAGGGCACAGAGCACCAGCTGAGGAATCAGAACCCAGCCAGGTCAACAAGCAGCTGCAGGACCTCAGGAAAAGTCCTTCACCCAATAGAGACTTTTCCTCATTGATCAGAGGCAGGCAGCAAGAAGCGCTTGCCTAGCTTATCTCAAGGAATTATAGGAGGGCTCAAAAAAGATAACAAAATTACTAGCACCCTCATCTTCCCTCTTCATCCTTTCCTTTTCATATTTACATGAATTTATCATGTGTTATTTTGTTTTAACCTTCTTTTATGTCTACCTTCCCCACTACATTATATATTCTCCTATTATAGGTACTGCGGGGTTTTTTTTCCTTACATCACAATTGTAAGATAACGATACATGCTTGGGGAATGAAATATTGCTTATAAAAAGTAAAATACCACATAAGTGCAAGATGGTGGGTATGATTTTGCATCAGTATTGATACCAAGATGAAGATGCCTCTGTGAGGTAGTCATCTCACTCTACAAGCATGGTACCCTCAATTGCCAAGATCCACACATCTCTCTGAATTCAGTGCTATGACCAAGGCCATCATTTCCTAAGCCCTAGCTTCCTCATAAACATGGTCCTTATCAAACAAATGATCTTTGTAGTTTATATTTTCCATTTCACACTGAATGAAGTACATTCCATGGTAGAAATGTGTGTTAAAGGAATGCAAATAATCCAAATAAAAATTATTATAAAGCTGGTAGACTTTTAAAATAAGTTCCCAAAACACATCTATAAGATCCACTACACTTAGGCAGTTTGCACAAACATAGGCTCTTTAGTATACCATAAACAAACAAGAAAAGAACCCATATTGCCAACAAGAACTGTGACAAACAGAAAAAGTCTCTTTTTAACATTCATGTACAAAAGAAACCCACTGCAATGACAACATGGGTGCCTGTACTCTAGCATTATATATACATTAATAATGATTTCTTTGCTTCTTTTTTTAGAATGATAAAAAGTTAACATTTTTAGCTGGTTAGAAGTTCCAAAAGCTATTGACCAGGACCTGTCACTTTCTAGAATCACTCAAATAGTGTATCATAGTAGCAGAAGGCCAACAAACCCAAATAAAATGCCGACAGATATAGGAAAAAATTATTCCATTTCAGTAAAAAGAATATCCCCCTAGCAAAACTGAACATTCTTTGATTAAAAATGAGAGCTTAGTGAAGTCATAATTTTCATTCCTTCAGTGCCTGACATGTAGTAAGTAGCCAATGAAGGTAAAACAATTTTAAAAAACAATATTTATGATTGAGGAATATGCTTAAGAAAAACTGGGCTTTATTTCTATTCTACTTTTTAATCTTTAATATAAATCCTAACTTAGAATTTCAAGTTATTCATTTTCCTTTTTATCTTTCTTTGTGTGATCTATTATTTGTTATAGTTCATCAGGACTTTTTGCTGCACCATTTTGCAAATGTGAAATTGAAGAAAGAGAATCCAAGTGACTTTCATAGGACCAAATAGTTAATTCATGAGAGTTGCCAGTGCACTAGAATTCAATGTCAGAATCTTCATTACCACCTCAAACCACCATGTTGTTCTATTAATTCCCATCTCACTGGAAAAAAAAAAAGATAGTGGGAGGAGTTTAACACTGGTATGCTAACTTTGATGGGAGAAAACATATTTCAATTATACTCCATGGAATCATATTGTTTCTCCATTAAAAGGTCAATTTTTTAAACACAGTTTTAGATTTAATGTTGAAAAAAAGGGAAACTGGAATGTGGATGATAAAATGTTATTTTATAAAAGCTACTTGTTTTGAACGTCTGAAAACCCACATATGATTAATTTAGAGTCACCAGCATTCCTTGTTTCTACAGACAAAGGTCAACAGAGCGGAGAAAAGCAACGGCAAGCAAATCAGATGAAAAAAATCTGAAACCTAAGTAGGAGTGTTTCAAATTTTTTGCCACCAAGGATTTACACCTTTAAATATTCTCCACCAAGGAGCCTATGTTTTGAAAGAAATATTTTATGGCACAAATTACACTTACTATGTTTTTAATAAACATAAGTTAAGTCTTACAATACTGTATTGATATAATTCCAGACAAAACAAAGACCCTAATTATCCTCCATAGCCTTATCAAGGGTGTGTGCCTGTGTGCCTCTTAGGTACACTGAAGTAATGAAAAGGCTCACCCTAGGCTCTCCAAGGATTCATACTGTGAACTAAGTTGGTTGGAAATTCAATTTTTTCTCCACATCCCAATACTCATAAAACACAGACTCCTTACCATGACCAACAAAATGTTATAATGATCTGGCCTATTTCCTTATCTCCAACTTACTTTAAAACCACTCCTTCCTTAAACACTAGTCATCAGCCTCACCAGACTTCTTTTCTTTCCTCAAAGAGACCAAATGAATTTCTTGCACTTGCTGTCACCTCCACTTCAAATTCTCTTCTCACTGATTTTGCTGTAACTGGGTCCTCCTCACCATTCAGATTTCACTCCAAATGGCTCCTATTCATAGAGCCCTGTGCTGGATGCCTCAATCTGTCATAATCCTTAGACACATCTTTCCTACATACACTATTTTATTTTTTAATAGCACTTCTATCACTATCTGAAATCATCATATCAATTACCTGCTTACTTGTCAATATCCCCCAGCTAGACTGGAAGCTCTATGACAATGGAGACTGACACACGGTAGGCATTCAATGAACAACTGTTGGACAGAAGAATGGATGTTACAAGCTAATATTTTTGACTGAACCTACTTAGGAATGTGTCTGATCTCCTCTACCAATTGTGTTTATTCATTATGGATATTCACTTTTGCTATTTTTCTTGTTCATGGTAGATAATTAATCAGTTCTTTGAGTGAATGAATAAAAAGTCCACAAATCATGTTAGTTCCATCAGAGACTTCGTGCTAGACATAATCACACACTCTGGGTTATTATGCAGAGTAGTATTTGTAAGTGGAAGACTAAGAAGGAAAATAAGAATCAATCCTTGCCTTCTAGCTGGAGAAATGTAGGTAAATAATAACTACAATACAAAATAGGGTAAAATAAATACAACTCGAGGATGAGAATTAAGATGAGGGAGACTGACTGTGAAGATGGGCTAGAGTCCAAGGCATGTATAGGGATACAATGAAAATAAAACCAAAGGTAGGGAAGATTTGAGTAGCATCTGAATTTTGCAGAAATAAGAAACTCTTAAAGAAGACAGATACATGATAAATTAGCTTTCTGTTTAAATGCAATTTCCTTCAAGAGCTTTTCTCCTTCCCTCAAGACACTGGTTTGGGTATAACAGCCCCACAACACCCCTTTCTTCCTCCATTAGAGAATCGATTCCATTGCATTGCAATAGCCAGCTTACCAGTTTCTTTGCTGTCTGTAAGCTCCAGAAGGGCAGTACTATGAATATCTTACTCAACATTTATCCCCAGGTTTTGGCAAAGTACTTAAATCATGGTAAGGGCTCAATGAATGGCTTTAAAAAGAAGAAAGTAGGGAAGGAGAATAGAGAGAAGTAGGGAAAGGAGAAAGGGAGGGGAGGGAGGGAATGCAAACCAGTCTCCTTCCTACTCTGCATCACCCTTCCCCACCCAGCAGTGGGATGAGCAGCATCTACTCTGCTGTCCACCACTTGAAAATCTGGATACGGTTCATCAAGTGAATGCAGTTGGCAGCATAAGCTATTAGCAGCACATCAAATACATCATATTCACAGTAACAAAAAATGAAGCCAGTTCCAACAGTTGTATTTATAGGTTATATCTTTTGCAAGCATTAATTGAAGAAACATTTTAAACATTTATCCAGATTTCAAAACCATGTATTAGTCATTTATTTAATATATTCTCATACATGTGTTCAATATTTCAGCAATTTACTATTTTTATCTCAATTAAGACTTGTCTTTTTTAATTTGCAGCAAGTTAAATCACATTTATTGTCATAGTCAGAACTCTAAAACTCCATTGTGTGACCGGGTGGGTTCTTACCATAAAAGCCATTCTGTTGTGAGAGCAGTTGAAAATATAAATGTAAATGGTGGTGCATTTGAAATCATCCATATATCTAATACTTGAAACATAAGCAGGAAACAGTATGAGAGAAGTTTCAATTCTATCAAGTGTGAGTTTAGTCTTTTATTTTGCACTGGGACACAGTAACTCAGAAAAACTAAATTGGGTCTATGCGTGAAATAGCCTCCCTGTCCTTTAGCCAGGGGACTGTCCTGACCTTTAGTTTCATCATTTGTTTTGGAAGAACATATACTGCACAGGTAACGGGCCCCTTAGACAACACAAAAATGACTGACGGCAGACCCACATCTACAAAAGGCTTCCTATTCAACAAATCAAATACTTCATTAATATTAGTTTCTTCAGTTATAAAATGCACCTTTTAAGTGAAAATGATCAATAAATAATTGACATAAGCATATAAAAACAATGTACCTTTTTTGACATTAGCATATTTACTTTTAAGTGATACTTTAAATTTGGAGTAATGTGAAGCACACTGAGCATTTGTCTGCCAATTTAATGTTTGTGGCACAAAATATGTCACAAGTTGCTTGAGAATTTATGAAACATAAATAGGGCGTTCCCTGCCATCACAAAGTATCATTTCCAAAGGTGTCTCAGGATATATCCAGGTATGCTGAAGTGTGTCTAGACCACTCAATTTTTAGGTACAGTAAATATGGGCAGAGTCTTCTAAGACCTATACTATAGTTTCTGCTTCTTGATAGAGTAAGCTAATCTAGAGAACAGCTGTTTGTGCACTCAGTGTCTTTCCCTTACTTCACTGGAAGAAGAGGCAGCACTGTGGGCAACAGTGAGCACAGAATTTTTAATCAGAGCTCCTGACTTCTAGTCCTTGGTCCATCCTTTACTACCTGTGCAATCTTGAGAAATTAACTTCCTCTTTCTGATGGTCTTGGAACCCTGTTTTTTTGTCAGCACACAGGGATAAGAATGCACATACTGACATAACTTATCTCAACTAATCACAGTGAAAATATTATCTAAAGAGTTATGCATAGAGTGCTCTATAAATACTCATTATTATAGTTCTACAATCTTTAAAATTCATTCTTAATTATGGGAAATATTTAAAATCTTCCAGACTCAAACAAGTTAAGTGTTTTTGACAAGCTTTCCAATCTGGTATTAGGTTATCTTCACAGAGTTGGATGTTTCCACATCTAAACAAAGTCATATTACACAGACTCCTCATACTGAGTATTTTCCTTGACATTGACAAATTCCTGGTTGCCAAACTGTATAGAGGATGAATGTACTTGGGCAAAATAAGAACAGAATAAAGCATCTCACTTTGGATAGTGCCTGGCAGGCTCTTAATACAATAGTTGAAAAAACTGCCTCTATGGCTAAGATTTTTTTTGTCTTACTGGTCAATGTTTTCATAGGAAGATAATCTATCAATCCATTTCCCACAATTTAGTTTTTAATGCAATTTCTCTGAGTATGTCCTAATAATAAGGTTTTGCATTAATGTCCCTGCAGTCTTATACCAAGCAAGACTTCGCAATACAATCAGCTAATATGCCAAGTTTTCCTCTTAACAGTCAACTTTCCTCTACATAGTGGTACCACCAGGCACCTGCTTTAGTAACTTCACTTACTGGTTCAAATACATAGTAGTCCTTTATGTATCTTTATTCTCCTTTACAACAACATGAACAAATCATGCTTGTGAGATAAATCTCTGAGCATATTTTCTTCAAGCAGATTTTGGAATTCTCCTAAAATAAGAACATGAGGAGCCATGAAGATGATTGGGATAGCTAGCAGACCAGAGTTGGCACTAGTGAATGCCAACTAATACAATTTTTATGGAGCAAATATATTCTCGTGCTGTTTCTGAAAATGAATTGCAGAGACTGAAATATAATTCCTTTTTAGGCAATTTTTGTAACTCTAATGGATTTAGAAAAGACCAGAGGACCAAAAGTTAGAGCTGTCTGACATCTGGGACTTTCCTACCTTACCATCAGTTCCAGGGTCCACTGCTCTGCCCCACTGACCATGTGCTTCCTCTTTGGTCTAGTGACCAAGTGCTGCCTTTATCCTACTTGAAGATGATGTTAGCTACCCGCCATCATGGTATCTCTCCTGCCATCAGTCTCTGCCTTACGTAGCTCTGTCTTATTACCGGTCTAGCAGTTGTATGTGTTTCTTTCTCAGAAATTGTTAAAAACGAATAGAGGTTTAGCAGACTGTGGCAATGGAAAAACAGCCTGAAAATTACAGGGGCGGAAGCTGAACAACACTGTATGTTGTTTTTATGAAAATACAAATTGCTGAGAACAATCTGTAAAATGCAGCTATATCTTAAATAGAGAAATCCTTAAATTGAATCTTAAATTTTGGCAGTTATGCAGAGTCCAATATTACTTTAACATAAAATTGTATTAATGGTAAGTGATTTTCATATTCATTAGATTCCATATGTAGCCTGAAAGACCTGTACATATAGAAAAATGGAAATAAATTTTCCCAGGTGCTGGCAAGAACTAGACAGTGTTTTGTGTTGTTGCTGTGTCATCGTCCATGTTGGTGGTGATGGTAAGGAAATTTTTGTTTTTATTTTTTCATTAGACATGAATGTGAAGCAGAATTATATGTAAAACTGAATTCCAAATATACTCTCTTCTTTATAGATTGAAATAACTTCTTGGTTATCTATCCAGACACATACTTATATAGATATACCAATGATACTTTAAAAAATCTGAAAATTGAATTAAACGTAATAAAATAATAAAAAAGGCAAGAGATTAAAAATCTTTGTTTCTTTCAGAATAAGCCACAGAAACAATATGATAATCATTTATGTTCCATGTGGTTCCCACATCAACACCAGCAATCCTATAAAGAAAATAAGACTTCCAACATATCATTTGTCCTAAAAAAAATATTCATTTAGTGAATGGATGCAAGGCTATATGACTGAATTACTCCTAGTGAAAACCTGAAGCTCAGAGAAATTGACTCACAGAGATGGCATGCTAATAAATGTTAAGATCCTGGCCTTGAACATAGGTATTTTGACTCTAGTTTCACTGTGCCTTTGACTTCTCTATTATTCTCTTTCCAACAACTGACTTTCATCTACTCTTCTCTTCTGCTCTGGATCTAATATATCCCATTCATGTAAAGTCCAATGTAATTTTCAAATTTATTAACCATTACGTAGCCATTAATTCATAGCATTTGCTCTTTGATCTCTGTACAAATCCGGACTGTGGGATACATAATGGGGAAGAGATACAAAGAGAGGTGTGCAGTCAAATCAGTCATGAGAAGAGAAAACACTTTCTGACTTAAAAGCAGAATCAAAAATAAATACTGTACTCAACTCCATTTCATCCTGAGAATTCCACTAAAAGCACTGATAGCATTAGGATTCCTTGTTTTCTCCCTTAAAGAAGAGAAAAGCTTTGAACCTTTCCTGGACCCAAATTTCTCAACCAGAAAGCCCTGATCAATTAGACGGAAAGTACAAAGTAGCTTGTTTCAAATTGCATTTAATTATTATTAACTATTATAAACTGAAGTATCAAATGATTTAACAAGCAAAAGTTAAAGTCAATTCAAGCATATCCCTGTAAAACCACCCTTCCTTCCTATGCATCTCAATATTGCTTCATAAGACTTAAAGATTGAGTGAAATAACCACTAAGAACCAATTGCTCAGAAACCAAAGCTTCTCTCCACGTGTCCATGGGAAGGTTGAAATCTTCTAAATAATCTCCTAGATGGAAGGGTCTAACCTGCTGAAACATTATTTACATATTTCCCAAGACCTGAAAAAAAAGTGAGTAGCCATTCTCTAGAACCATTGTATTCCCAAATGATGAGGAAATGGGAAACATTTAAATGAATTTAGTTGCTCTGGACAATTAACCCAATGGTCCAAGAGAGATTACTCTTGTATAATCATCTTGCCAGCTTTTGGCTGGAATTTAAGTGTAAACTACCATGAGTAACTGGTAAATTTTACACTGTACATGAGTTCCAAGTATCCTAATCCCATCTTTGTCAAAGTTCCTTGGGTATGTTCAGAAAGGGATGACATTTTTTTTTCTAGTCAGATGAAGAAATGTTTTTCTTATAGAAGGAATTTCATCATTTCTGAACTTTTACAACTGTGTGCTCTACCTATCATTTTCATATGCTTCCTTAACCAGCAAATGATGTGGTAAAATTGTGGGTAGCAGCAGCATGAAGAACAGAACCATTTTAATTTCTCCCATCTGGCATATTAGCATTAATAAAAGATGTTTAAAAAGAGAAGCCTTGAAAGGCTTTCACCTCTTGATTTAACAAGATAATAAGGAAAGCTTGCAATCTGCCATTAAATATAACTGATAAGAATAATAGTGAGTATAATGCAATGATCACCAAAATTAACTTTTGAGATAATTTTTAAAACCCTGCTGATTACAATACAATCATGGTAAGACTAGAACTGAAACTGGTATTGTTATTTTTTAGCACAAATATAACAGGAAAAGTTCCATTTCATAGCAATGTGACTTTATAGATTAATAGAATCAAAATTAAGAAGACACCTAGAGCTGCCTTACCTGTCAAACGGAACATAACAGAGCTCCCACTCCATGGAGTTAGTTGGTATTACTATTAGATCATTACATTACTAGTTTAGATTAAGTACAAGATAACACTGATTGTACATTTCTACATTTGTTTCACCTCACTTTGTTGTTTTTATACCACCACTCCTCTTGCTAATACCCCATTAATATTTTCCCATTTACTCTGAGTTTTTGATGGGACATGGGGGAAGATTTTACTTATCCTGGCAATTTCTCAATTAAAATGGGATTTGGGGATCATCATATTCTTCTGCATTAGCAAATTACCTGAATGGTTTGTCCAAGTTTTTCATAGGTTTTTTGGCTGATCTTTTTGATCACAACTACAGTTCAAAAGAATATAGCTGACAACTACAAAAATAATGGTTCACAAAGAAGTTTAACACTGGTGTAGTATCAATTCATTTCTTCAGGTTACTCTTGACTGAGTGTCAGATAAGGTATTTCATATGGTTATCTTACAGGATAAGAAACCAGTCTGGGAGTAAAATTTTGCTTACAAATATGTTTGTTTCTACTAAAACAGACTTATAATAGAGTCAATGAGTTCATCTCCTCATCCTGATATCAAGAAGTACCTAGAAATATAAGGACAGGCCTGGTTATATAAGCTATACCCAGGTTAATCACTACCTTAAGTGAAAGCAGAACTTTGTTTTGCTTGCTTATTAAAGACAAAATTTGGCAGTGTGTCACTTAGAACTTAAAACTGAATAATAGAAATGATCCTAAGATATCCTTACTAAAAATTGTAAGTACCTATAGGGCAGGAAACTTATTTATGTAATAAATCTATAAGCATATAGGGAGTGCATGAGGAATTATTAGTTTAGCTTTGGACATATGGTATGCAATCCTCAAGGCCACATTTGTGTTACAAAGACACAATCACAAGGATATATACATGTCATGTAACCATCTCTACTATATATCTTGTTTGATTTCTCAGTTGAAAGCAACTGTGAATATTTAAAAGTCCAATGCAAAAAGCAATGCAGAATGAGGGACAATAATGAGAATTCTGTGCACAAGAAGAGGTCTCAATGTGGCCCAGGGGAGGAATGATACACCCCATGGTAACCATGTCATAATTTTATTTTTAGACAGTCTTGATTAATCAAAATCATTTTGCTAGAACTTTTTTAGAGTGAAGAATCCAACTCTCTATATAAAAAATCGTACTCAATATTCAGGGCTATAAGGAAAGAATATATAGTAAACTTAAGTCACTGAAAATTAGGAAAAAATAGTCTGTCTTCATTCATTCTCCATATGGAGAAAGCAGGGGATTTAGACCTTGTGTAGTATCTAGGAAGAATGGCAATTTCTCATCTACTGTGTTCAATACTATTTTCAATAATCCCAAAAGTAAGTTCTTTTTTTAAAAAAAAAAAAATCTAAAAATCATTGAAAGCTGAGTTTCACAGATTCACAGAATGGATCACATGTACTAAAAGCAAAATTAGTACTATATTTTAGATGAAAAGATTCACCTGTATCACAAAATCCTTTTATTTTCTCTCACTTTTTTTAGACTGCTAACCTGCTAAATAGTACATTATTACTACAATAAAGACTGCTAACCTGCTAAATGGTACATTATTACTGCTTTCATCAAAAAGAAAAATCATGGTATTTATTTTGAAGACACAGAATTAAAATTGGATAAGCGCTGGCTAATTTTCATAAAACTAAAGGATGTGAACACTACTTTCAGTGTTTCAAAGATTTTAAAATGTATCAACGGAAATTAAAATTTTTTAAATCATCCTTAAGCTTCCATTTTTTTTGGCAAAGTAAAGAATCCTTAATTCAATGTTTTCCATCTAAAAGGAGTAAAAAGTCTCCAATGGGAAATTATTCTTTCTGGATCAATCCCCAAAGAAAGTTTCTGGAAATTCTGGATTCCCTTAATGGTGAATTTTCCAAGAATTATACATAATTGTGAGACAGTTTCTATAATGTAGATAAATCATAAAAGTAAATCCTTTGTTCAGCAAAACCATTGGAGATGAATGTTTATCATACTGCTTGAATGGTTTTGGTTTTACTGGAAAGAAGCTAGCCTGATAAATTCAAGGCTTCCACTTCTATTTCTCAAGCCAAAGCATATGGATGGGTCACTAACACCATCACCACTACTGGAAACGTGATACAGAGCACATTCCATGCTAATTCCACATTGGTAGTATAAACCTTGTTTATGGAAAATATATAGATAACTCCCCCTTCATATCAAATACACTTCTAAATTTTGATTAGCAAAACGTCAGCCACATCAAAATAGAAAGCCAACACAAGTCATCTTGAAATAAAAAGCAATATATAGCACTGAGAAAATAATTTATGTCAGATCTTCATTTGTAAATATGATTCTACAAAAAAAAGGAAGGAAGGAAGGAAGGGAGGGAAGGAAGGAAGGAAGGAAGGAAGGAGGGAGGGAGGGAGGGAGGGAAGGAAGGAAGGAAGGAAGGAAGGAAGGAAGGAAGGAAGGAAGGAAGGAAGGAAGGAAGGAAGGAAGGAAGGAAGGAGGGAGGGAGGGAGGGAGGGAGGGAGGGAAGGAAGGAAGGAAGGAAGGAAGGAAGGAAGGAAGGAAGGAAGGAAGGAAGGAAGGGAGGGAGGGAAGAAGGAAGGAAGGAAGGAGGGAAGGAAGGAAGGGAGGGAGGGAGGAAGGAAGGAAGGAAGGGAGGGAGGAAGGAAGGAAGGAAGGAAGGAGGGAAGGAAGGAAGGAAGGAAGGAAGGAAGGAAGGGAGGGAGGGAGGGAGGGAGGGAGGAACCAGGTGTTCTTGCTGAAATGGCTGATTCTACAGATGGGGTAAAGAAAATATAGGATAAGCCTGGAGCATCTTATAGTAGTAGTACAAAAAACAAAGTAGAAGAGATTCTTCCCAAAGGAAGCAGGCACCAATCTGAAAGAACCCCCAAAGCCAAAGCTGGAACAATTTGATCAACAAAATTAATACTGGAGTATCAGATTATAGCCCAAAATAGAAAGTAAGTTTCCATGTGTCCACACAGATATAAATGACTGAATAAATTTATGGGAAGAAGAGACAAATCCTTAAAGAATAATTCCAAATAATAGGTGTAGATTCTCCCCTCCAGGAGAAGAGAGCTTAATTTCCATCCTCTCAAGTATGGACTAGAATTGGTGATGACTTCTAAGAACAGGGTATGGAACAGGAATAACAGTTACCTTATAACGTAGAAACCCAGCAAACACTAGTAAGCAATAAAGACTAATATCATCGGTGACATCATGTGTGTATAATGTATCCTTTGTTATGATGTGATGACAAGGGTACTTAATTTCTATAATATTCATTACAGAACCATTAATTCCAGTCTAACCATGATAAATTACAGATCAAGGTCATGAACAACAAGGAAAAAGTGAGAAACTACAACAGATTAGATGAGACAGGAGAAACATGGTGACTAAATACAGTGCATTATTCTGCACTGGATCCCAGAACATTAATGGAAAATTAGTGAAATCTTAATAGTATGTAATTTAGCTAATAGTTTCTTCTTTCTGAGAAATGCACCATGGCAATGTAAGATGTTAACACTAAGAAACCTAGTGAGGGGTATACAAGTACTCTATGCACTACCTTTCCAACTTTTCTACAAACCTAATATTGTTTCCAAATAAAAAGTTCATTAAAAAGCAATCGTCAGAGTGAGGATGGGGATACATGTCAAGTATCTATACTTTCTCCTTAATTTTGCCATGAACCTGAAACTTCTCTGAAAGAATTAAGTCTTAATTACAAAAAAGTACAATACACTTGCAAAAATATATTGCCATAGAGAGCCCAAAATAAACCCTTGCACATATGGTCAAATGATTTTCAAAAAGAGTGCCAAGACCATTCAATGGGGAAATGACACTGTTTCAACAAATGATGTTGGGAAAACTGCATACCCCATGCAAAACAACGAAGTTAGACCCTGGCCTTACATTATATATAAGAATTAATTCAAGATGGGTCAAAGTCTTAAACATGTGAGCTAAAACCATAAAACCCTTAGAGGAAAACAAGGAAAAAGCTTCATGACATTGGATTTGCCATCAATTTCTTGGATTTTACTAAGAGCACAGGAACAAAAGAAAAATGGGTAAGTTGGGCTTCATTAAAATTAAAAAATGTTTTTGCATCAAAGACACTATGAAAACAGTAAAAAGAAATCCACAGAATGAGAGAAAATATTTGTGAATCATATATCTCATAAGGGAGATGATATCCAAAATATATAAAGAACTACAACTCAACATACAACAAAAACTAATTAATTTAAAAATGGTCAAGAACTTGAACGGACATTTCTCCAAAAAAGATACACCATATGTTCTGAAAGCACATGAGAAGATGATCAATATCAATAACCATGAGAAAATATCAATCAAAACTACAATGAAATACAGCTACATACCTATTAGGATGTCAATTATCAGAAATAATGATAATAATAATAAACAGAAAACATCAAATATTGGTGAAGATATGGATAAAAGAAATATATTCAGCTTAAAAGGTAATTTTGACACATGCTACAACATGGATGACATTACAACCTTGAAGACATTATGGTAAATAAAATGAGCCAGTTAACAGAATAGAACAATGGAAATACTGCATGATTCTATCTATATGAGGTACCTAGAGCAGACAATATAGAGAGACAGGAAGTAGAATGATGGTTGCCAAGGACCAGGTGGGGAGGGAGGAATGGGGAGTTAGTGTTTAATAAGTGCAGAGTTTCAGTGGAGAAGACAAAATGCTGTATACAGATGATAGTGACGGTTGCACAATATGAATGTAATGCACAGAACTGTTTATTTCTAAAAATGCTTAAAATTATGAAGTTTGCTATGTATTTTTCCCCACAAGAAAAAATTTAAAGGTTGTCATAATCCACTTCTTCTTTAACAGTTTTAATTGTTTGATGTGTACATATTGTTATGAATGTTTTCAGACTGGAATTAGGTTGCTGAACATAACAAATGGAGATTGGAAACTGGATTTTAAAACCAGTTGTGATTAGAAAGATAAGAAGTGCCCAAACTAGGTAATGATAAATCGTTTAAACATGTGAGAGAGTTAGAAGTAGACAATTTAAGTTTGTCAGGTTATTCAAATTAGGAGAAATCTTTAGATGCTAGTAATTGACTAATACATTAACTATTTTTTAAAACAATAGGATTAGGATATCACACATTAGTTTCCTTGTACTAGTCAAAATAACAAAAGTAAAAGATGGAAATAATAAGAAAGTATACTTCTATATAAGTAGAAATACCCTCTGTCAAACATTTTACCTTTGTTGAAATACATGCTTAAAGTGTGTCATTATAAGTGAAATAACAAACTGGCTTGAATAAAACATCTGAAAAATATCATAGCAAACTTTTTTACTTTTTCTTTCCTCCTAGGGATTTCTTCTTGTTCTCTTGATATTATTTTCCCATTATAACCCCCCTTACCCCAATTTAATCCTCTTCATTGTTACTCTAGTCAATGAATAAGAAGCCAAGAGATGATTGAGTTTGCTATGGTATGTCTTTAGAACATGCAAATTGAAAGAAAAATTATTCAGTCTTTTCCCTTCTCATTTAATACATACTTATAAGGGCTTAATTACATAAAAAGTTTGTTCTTGATATTGTACTCTAGTCAAATATTTTATTTCTGGCCTTATTTTGCCTTACAAGTCTCCTCCTTGGTACTATTAGTCTTTTTTTCCCCCCTCCTTTCCAACCACAAGTCCCTTTTTTTTCAAAGCTCTCCAAAACTGTTAGTGATGTATCATTTCTTCATAATGAACCTGAACCTCACATGCCAATGCCTATCATATAGTAGTTGGTCAATAAGTATGTTTTGAACAGATCTGTAGGATGAATGAAAAGAGGTGATTCTTGATTGTACGTTTTCACCATCAATATGTAGAATGGTAGCTGCACTACCCTGGGTTATAAAGACTTTAAACATAACCAATTAACTGTCCTCAAAATATTTATAAATGTTAATCTCAAAGTTAAACTGAAGACAAAGTCAAATTTACACAAAAAATCTGCTCTCATATGTCCTTTGAACTCACTAGATTGTAAGTAACTTCTTTATAAAGCCAAGAAGTAATTACAGTGCTTGAAATATACTGTGTCTGTTTTGATTAGTGTTATCAATTAATGCCATAAAGTATTCAACATTCAACATTGTTTAAATTTCACACAAGTCTAAGAGAAAAATAAGAAGTTTACATCTGGTTAATTCTCTGAGTTATAAATTTACAACTGAAATTTGACCAAGCTTTAGAAACTTAAAAGCTTAATTGATCATCCAATTCTGAAACACACTACAAGGATTACTATTATAGAAAATGCATGGTTATAGGTACATAGCTTAATGATGACAAATCCTGCACATCAAATTCTACTTTTACTTAAATTTCTTTTCTCAAAGGCTTACCCTTAAATCAGAGACATCTCTTAAAACATACCATATCTTTTCCTTTGTAGCACATGTTTAGAAGCAGTCTTAATTAGAGTCAATACATGTTGGGTTTCTTCACTGACACTTCTCTTAGCCTCTTGAGCACTACAGCCCTGCACCTTTGTACAGGTTGTAGATAAAGAGCAGGGAGAAGGCTCTGGCAGTTCCAGAAAATCTAAGTGGCTGCCATAGGGCATTAACTGGAATCAACACCATGAATTTACCATTCTTTTAAGAAAACAACATACAATATCTTATTTGTGCTCATAGTATCAAATACTTATATAAATGCTCCTCTAAGTAGTGAATATAAAGGATATTACATAGAGAATATTAAATATCAAATGAGGGAAAATAAGTAATAAAATAATTTCTGCCTCGTGATCTTATTTTGGCCCAATGAGCCAAGAGTATTTCATCATATAGTTAGAGAATTTTAGGAAAGATCTACGACTCAGTGTCCTGCATGGAATTGTGAAGCTTGTCTTAGTCTGAAGAATTGCAAATCCAAAGTCATCCAAGAATTACCCTCTCAGTAACTTGATTGTCTGGTTCAAGTTCATTCAAGAGAGTTTAACCTCCTTTGATTATTATAAAAGCACTGCAAAATATTAAATGGTTTTAACATCTGACTTGCTCTCCTTTCCTCATCTTTAAATTTCCAATTCAATGTTTTTATTTAGAAAATAATGATTTTTCTTCCTAGAGAAGAATTTATTTAGCCAGCTTTTTATATAGTGTCTTCTTTTACCCAAAGTCTTTAATTCCTGGTATGCCTGAGCTTTGTTTTTCCTCTCCCTTCTTTAGCCTTTATGAACAATCCTATTGACCACAGATGAACTCTTTATCTACAACTGTTCAGCAATGTTATCAATTCTCTATAAGCTCATACCTACCAGCTTAAGAGAAAATGAAGAAGTTAAAATGTAAAACAATCACAATATAGAACATTATTTTCATTGTTTCTTCTTAGAATGTACTTAGACAGCAGGAATCATTTGGGAAAACATTTGTTCAAAAAACAATTAGTAAGCATTGGCTATTTGCATATGACTCTTCTAGGCACTATAAGTAGAAACCAAAACACATGACTTCTGCCCTCAAGGGTAACTGAACTATAAATCAGTCACTAAAAGAAGAAATAAAGTCCTTCCAAATTACAGTACACTGAATGGACTATCAAAAGTTAAGGTCTGCACAGAATATTCAATTGGCCACTTTCATCCTTGTTTTTAATATTAAACTTCTAAACCCACCTTTATTTCTTTGCTTTCTCACCAGAAGGAAGGTTTCACATTTCTTACCCCTTTGTCTTTCTCAGAGCTTCCTTAAACATCTCCAACCTCTCTCTACTTCTACAGAGATCTGCTTATCAACACAGACACACACACCAGACTGGTGACGTTACACATTTAAATTTTCCAATCTGAGGCATTTTAGCATCCTAGTCCAACAGTCACCTTACATGTTGCTAATCAAATCCCTTTCCAATCCTTAAAGAAGCTATTCAAATTATCAGTCTCACCCTTATCAATGGTCCCTTACTCCTCTCTTCATATTGCCTTCCTCCCACCAAGCCCACAAATCAGAGGCTATGAAGGCTGTACTCCCTCTCTCAGTATGTGTCCTCTCTTCACAGCTTCCTCTACCTCAAACACACTGTTCATGCATCTAGGTGGGCACTGCTTCCTTCCTTCCCTCCCTCCTCCTTTTCTTCCTTGTTCCCTGTCCCCAGATCTCAGATTGGCTCCTTATAAATTAAAATTTTGTGTTGCCCTTCAGCATTGTTCCATATATTTTTATTTTCCCCTAATCCACTTTTACTTAAATAACCCAGGATAGTTCTTGTAAACGTTTACTCATACCCTTTACTCTTTACTCACTATTACACCTTCACCATAATTAATAACTTCAACAACTTACTTCAATGACACAATGGCAGCCATCTGAAATGAAGTTCAGAGTTCCCTCAATATGTTCTTCTGTATTATACACACACACATAAACTTAGCTATTTTGGCACCTATATTTTACTAAACTTTTTCTGGTCTCAGAAGGAAAGATGTGGTTCCTTCCTGCCTCCTAGAGTAGTAATCACATTTTCTCCTACCTTAGAATCATCATCTTTTTTCCTGTTTGCTCCCTCTCCCCCTCTACTAGCTACTTTCCTCCCACCTCAACTACTCTCAGATAACTCGTCCTATGTCCCCAGGTCCCTGCAAAAACAAGCAAAACAAAACAAAGACTCTCATCTTGATCCTAAATCTTTTCATGCTACTACTGCATTTCCTTCTTGTTTTCATGAAAAAATTTCTGTAACAGATTTTTGGACATTCTTGCCTCCATTCCCTCATTCCATTTATCCTTTGAATTTTGCCCCACAACCTGACACCAGTAGTCAAAAAACTAGCAATAGCCTCCTAATTGCCAGATCTTCATCAGCTGACTCTCTTCTTCCTCACAATTTTACGCTTCCTTCACATTCATGAGACCACTTTCTTCTGACTCTTCCTCTACATCTCTGATTTTATTCTCTGTCTAGTTTTTTGCTACTTCTCATTTGCCTTCCTCCTAAATGCTGTAATTCCTTCAGACTAGATCTTCTCATTCTACACACTCTCTGAAGAGCAAGATATTCTGACATAAATGTTTTAATGAATCCTCTGACATAGCTTCTTCAACTCTGTGGTTGTGGTTTTCTGATATGTTTAATAATCCCTCAAAAACAACGATTCAATGTTAGCTTTTTAAAAATTACCAATTCTAGTCCCCCCACATACCAAATGGTTACAACAAAATGGTTTTGTACAAGTATCCCATGAGTGAAAATGAAAACATCAAATTAATCAAGCAAAAATGTTTTCCTCACATCCTTGGTAAGTTAATCTTCAATGTCCTTTCTGTATGATGATAATTTACAATCTTTTTCTGGACTTCATCTGTCTCTGACCTTTAGGCTTATATTTTTAATAGTTTACTCAACATGTCTACATAGATGTCCTATTCGTTCCTCTAAATCAGCAAATCAAAAAGTGAATTCATATTCTTCTCTTCCCAAGGTGGTCAACCCCTTTGTAATGCTCTCTTGGTCAACAGCACCAAGATAAACCCAGTCATCCCAATCAGAAACTCAATAGCCTTCTCTGATTTCTCTTTTCACATATTCAAAAGGTCGTTAAAAACAGTCAGTTATGCTTTCTTTCCTTAAAACTCTGTCAAATATGCCCTGCCTTTCTATACTCAGTGCATAGATGATAAATTCAAAGCCCTCGTCATTTGGGGTGCAATAGGCTCCTAACTGGTCTCTTTATATGATTTGATCACCCTTCAATCCAGGTTCCATGGCAGGGCATTGTTGCAAGAGCAAATCTGATTGAGTTCCTTCTCTGCTTAAAATTGAACAGTGTCCTATTGGCCATAAGAACACGTGCTGTTTATCTTTTCAGAGTCATCATTTGCCACTCCTTCACATGCATCCTGGAATCTAACCCTACCAAACTAAACACAATTCTTTTAATAAATAAAGTCTTGATGGACAGTTCTGTTTTTGCAGATGCCCTTCTTTCTTCCTTTCTGTATCTGTCTAATGAGCTCTAATTAGCTCAGTATTCCCATTGCACCTTAAATACACTTCCAGTAGTACATGTCTCATACGCAACTGTAATCATTTTTTTAAATGCTTTCCTTTCTTCTGCTAAAGTTGTTTTAGGCATAGTATCTTATTTGTCTCTGGATATCAAGTGCGTAGCAGAGTGTGAACATTTGATACTTAAGAAATTTTAGTGAAGAAATAAAGGAAATCACTAAGCACATTTGGATAGTATACAATTTTCTACTATACTCCTTTGAGAAAATAGCAGGTCAATGGAAGAGAGAGGTGAAATGTGTGTGACTAAATTGGAATCAAGATCAAACCTTGTAATGGTACTGGATTTTGGCATGCCAGAAACAATTTCTTTCAATCAGATTACCATTTTATTACTCTGTTTAGTTAGGATTAACCTCACCTTATTTACTGATATTTCATCTGCAAAGCCAATCACTGGAAATCCAACTTCCTTTTCAAGATTCTCTTTTAAAGCCCACTGACTGCCTCCAAGCAATCTAATCATAAAGGGAAAAAATTTAGGCAAAAGAACAATCTGATTGTTTAAAAATAAGCATGACAAAAGAGTTTTCAATGTGGTTAACTTACCCAAAACAGATAGTTCACTAATTTGAAATTTTAGAAAGTTATAAAGAATAAGCTTTGCTTTACCAAGATTTTGCTAGCATTTAATTTTTCAATGCTGCAAAATAGACTTGATCAACTGTTTTTCCCCCATAAGGTTCTACTTTAAGACCTCCATATGCTCAGTTTTAATAATCTGCTTCCAAAACCAGGAACCATTCCAAATATGAGTTATGGAAATATTGTGCTTCTCATTAAAAACAACATGAAAAGAAATATCTGAAGCCCAGGTATCAATCTATAAAACACAGAGTGGCAGATCCACGTGAAAGGTTTATATGAAGAATTACTACTTAAAAATCACTTTTACTGAGGCAGTTTAAGTCGTTTCACTAGAAGTGAAAATTGCTATGACAAGTATGTCACTATGGAGGTCAGATGGTAATTTGCACATGCTAAACAGCTCAGCAGGAAATTACATGTGATCCTCAAAATCACTAGCATTCCCACCAGAAATCATTTTAGAAGACATGGAGGTCACATGGATTGTGTTAGGGATAAAACTTTCAAACACATGCTCCACCCTCCACCCCCCAAGGGAGGAAGAAATTGAAAAGTATGGAGAGAGGTATGATCAAGGTGTTTGAAGGTGGAAAAATGTTGCAATTTGGTACAATTATAGAAAAGAAAAGGGAACTAGAGAAAAGTGTCATCGGAAACCAATAAAAAATATCTGCTTAACTTATTTGAATCTTTTGATGCTATTTTATCACTTGATAATAATAAAATGCAGTTAGGCTTCCATATTTTGTTATCAAGAAATATATGTGAAAAAAGAGATATTATTGAGAATAGTTTAAATAACATCTGAAAAGGAGTTGAGGTGGTATTTTAGCAGATTTACTTCACCTGCATATACCCCCTAAAAAAAAGTAGATTTGAGTTAGTAGTCTGACACTCTTGGTGGTCTGGATGACTGTGTAATGGGAAGTTTATCATCCTTTATTTTTATATTTATATGCTGAAGAATGCTGTATCCTGTTAATGATCCTATGTAAATAGGACACTGAGAACACTGCAATAAAATTGTCTTAGAGTATTACTGTGTTTCCTTTATTCCAACTGTAAAGCTCTGTGAAAAATCTCTCAAGGCAAAAGGTCCAGAAAAGAAATACTACTTTTCCTTTTGACAAGGATTGAATCTCTACTCTCTCATCTTAAAAACTTTACTTCTCATGTCTTTTTTCCAATATGTCCTACATGTGGACATATTCTCATCTGCTGATTTATTCTTAATTGAGCACATATTTTGTCACAGGGACTATGCCACAGCAGTAGCCAATATACACTGTCCCTTTTCTCAAGGAGCCTTTGGTTTAATGGGGAGTACAAATGAGGGTGACAAGTACTCAAGGAGGGGAACTATACACTCCAATGGGCACACAGAATAAGTGTCTAGTCTAATTTGAGTTATCAGGAAGACTTCCTGGAGAAACACACATCGAGGCTAAAACTAAAGAGTGTGGTAGTGGTGGTATGGGCAGCAAAACACCCCAGGCCAAGAAAATACAGATTAAAACGGCCTAGAAATGACATACAGCCTGGCTCAGTCAAGAAATGTAAATACGTTTAACACAGCTAAAGTATGGAACTCATGGAAGAGCTTGAGTAACAGGCTAGATTGGTTGAAATCACAGAGTACCTTGTGAACTATAGTTTATTACCTTGAATGGAATGGGAAGCTTCTGAAAGCTTTTAGCAGTAGTTGGGAATCAGCTTTTCATCTAAAAACATCATCGTGACTGGAATGTATACCGGGGTGGCCGAGCCTAGAGGCTGAGGCCCTTAGAAAGCTGTTTTAGTGGTCTGGGTGAGACACGGCTGCGATATGGATGAGAAGTACAGCAGTGAGTAGCTTTAACCAGTGCACAGAAGGAAACTAGCAGGACTGGGTTTAACATAGTGACAGGAACTGAAGATGTGAACTGAGTCAATAGGACATAGATGCTACAGAAACCATAGCACAAATGAATGTATCAAGTGAGAAAAGTAATGGACCAAGAACTGAGAACAAAGGAAACCCAAATGTAGCTGGTAGCTAAGAGATCCTACAAAAGACATAAAGTGAGGTAAAGAACAGCAAGATGAATATGTGGCTTCAAAAGTCAAGAAAAGAGAATGTTTCACAGTCTATAGTGTCCAATGTTCCTAAAAAATCAAGTACAGATTAAGAACCGTTCCTTGGATTTAAAAATAAAGACATAGATATGTGAAGCTGGCAAGAACAAATGCAGCAGAGACCTAGAAGCAGAAGCCACACTATTTAGGTTAAAGGGTAAATAGAGGTGAGATATGAAGGAAGTTGAGTGTAAAATTCATTAAGTTTAACCATGCAGCAGAGAAGAGAGACAGAAGGTTTATACACAGGGTGTTGTTGTTGTTTTTTTTTTAATCTGAGAAATATCTGAACTGTGAAACCTGATGAGTAAGGAAAACTGAAGTGAAAAGAGATAGGATACTGACAAGAGGATTAAGAATGTTCCGGACCACGGGTAGTAGCCTTAGTCATGAGAGAAGCAATGTCACAGCTGAAAGTTGGTACACAGTTGGCAGAGCTTTCTTTATGATGGCTTACATTTGCTCTTTGAAGTTAGAGACAAGATTATCTGCTGAGAGTGAGGGAAGAGAAGGGAAGATCAGAGGTTCTAGGAACACATCGAAGTGTTGAAAGCGCCCCTGAGGAATGAAATGGAGGGAGCCAATGAATGATACCTAGAAATGTTACTGGGCCCTGTTGAGGGACACTGATTTTGAAACTCATGAATATATAGAGTAGCATCTGCTTCAAGTTTGATGGATTTTCACAAATTGTGGAAATGTGTTGTTCTAGGACTGGCCTAATTAAATTTATCCAGCATGAGACTCTTCAGAAAAGTTACGATAGAAGGGTTAGGGGGAAAGACTGTTAAGAGTACTGACAACACATCAAAGTTGGGCTGGGAAAGATGCAAAGACAAAAGCAGCCTTGTTTAGAGAGAGCAGTGGAAGAGACAGGGGATCAGAAGGTCCTAACATTTCCTACAAACTGTGGTAGAAAAGTAAATGGAAGAGCAGGAGGCATAAACAAACATTATGGAGTAGGATGGTTGAATTCAATACTTTACAAGAAGTTTAGGTTATAACAAGATCTGATGTGCAGCAATGAAATGGGATAGCTGAAGTGACTTACAGACTCGGAAGGCAAGGAACTGAAAGCCTGTTGTTGGAGAGGCAGGTCATCCAAGTGTGGGAACTGAAGTTCCCTAGAAATACAGCAAGATTTGAGATTGAGAAAAGTCAGTGTTAAAATCTTCACTGAAAGGAGGGGCAAAATCCTGAACAATGTTTTTAGTAATTCCATAGTTTTACAAACACAGGTCACTTTGACTTAAACCCACATAAATAATAAAACAGTATTTTTTTAACAGGTACTTGCTTTCAACTTGATGATGATAATGATGAAGAATGCTGTATATGAAGAGCTCAAGCTCAGTCCAAATTATGCCATTCATAATCCCAACTGTTTTCATTAAGGATAGCTCTCTACACAGTACTATATCTCAATAAGTCATCTGTCAAGTAATGATCTGTAACAAAGAATGAATCTTACACCTACTGAAACCTACCCCTTTAAATATACCCATTGTTGGTAAAAATACTTAAGTAGTATGGTTAAACTATCCTTTAATTGTTTAAACAGAGAAAAAATGCACAATTTAGCCTCTTCTTAATGTCTTACACTACCACTTGTGTAACAATTACTAATTCTTTTTAAGCTCAAATTCTCTTGAGGCAGGGTTTCCTAAAGATTGCTAAAAATGGCCTATATTATTTAAGTATGGATTCCTAGGTCCTATGCCAGATACACTGAATCAGAATCTCTAAGAGAACAAGAAAAGCTAAGTGTTTAACAAGCCTCTGGGATGATTATTGTTACCAGGGATGTTTGAGAACCAGTAAATAGTCTCAGGGTGTGTAGTCTTTGATTTTACATTAAATAGATCCTGATAAATATACAAAAAAAATTATTGCATTACATAGACACAATGCTTTTTGAGCTTTCTGCCCCAACTATCACTTCTTTTTGCTCCTGATGTTTCTAACAGTTTTTCTCTTCTAATCACAATGTAAAAATTACTTTAATATAGGAACAAAGATAGCCAAGTTTGTTAGAATTCTAAATGAAGTAAGAATATGCAAGCTCTGGTTGATGATCAGGGACCATACCCTCTTGAGTAAAACTACATGAATTTTGACTTACAGATTTTATCATATCTATCCAGGTTTTATTCACTTCTACTTTTTTTGGTCAGCTGCCCAGATAATTTTAATATAAGCAGAAGTTTAGACTTAGATGATGCACCCAGTTTTGTTTTGTTTGGTTTTTGTATTTTTACAAATACTCTAATTTTCATCCAAATATCTGGCATCACATGGATACTACCTAAATCCATTTTTGTTAAAATTATAGCAGGAATAAATTGTATTTAATTTATTTGAGAGAGAAGAAAATGCTTTAACAATTTATTTATATACAAAGAGAAAACCATTAAATGTGGTTTCCTAATCTAATTGCTAGATTTCACTATTAGGGCAATTTTTTTCTATTTGAGTATCAGTCTTCAACTTGAGTACCTTCATCTGGGGGACCTGGTGAAAACAGGAAGGAAAAAGTGATTTAGATGGCCTGTTTTTTTGGCCCTAACAGAGATTTCATGTTCTTTGAAGGAGCAGACATTCAGCAGTTGGTGAATAAGTGAGCATTTCCTGACTGTATAAAACTACTATGAATTTGTAGTGACCTTAGAAAAAATGAAGGTGACTTTGCTTTAAGTCTGGGTTTTGCATGGCCTGAAAACTTTGAACTCCATGTTTTCAGCCAGGATCTACATTCTCTTGAAGACCTGCTTAAAGATCCCTTGTCAGCCCTTTTGCTTGAAAAGAGAGGCTGAAGAGCCTTCTTGGACTATAATTAAAGTCTCAAAGTAGTTGGCTTTTTCAAAATGCTGAGCCTCACCCTCCTCCAAGTTGTTTGTGTTAGCTTAACAGGGCCACTGCAACCTGTCCCCCTCTTCCTTGCTGTGCTATTGAAACACAGTAAGAAGACCCTTTGAGCCAACCATCTGCTCTTCAATTAAACTAGCAAGCATTTTCCTTTCAATAATTTATTGTGGGCGTCTTTTTGTTTCCAAGTAACTGTTGGTAAAAATTCATGAATTAATTGGGAAAATGCACTAAACAAAGACACAGTTTCACTTGCAAAATAGAAAACTTAGGGAAGCAAGGTATGACAAGACCACATGGCATTCTTTACCATGATATTGGCCCTGTATTCTTCCTAGAACCTGTAATTTAGCCACTCTCCAATGAGAGTCCAAGAACAATTGCAATAGCTGTAGCTATAAGTAAGCATGATGCAAGATTTACTAACAAATTGGACTGCTTTATAATTATCCGTGAAATAACAACACTTGACCCTGATTTATTTTGTGGGCTGCCTTTTGCTCTCCAAACATGTTGAAGTTGATTTTTTTTTCTTAAAACCAGATGTTTTAACATTTCAAAGAAGATGGATGGAATGCAAATTCAAGACCAAAACTGTTTTAGGTTTGCATTTATTATTATTGTTATTAAAGAAAGGGCAGGGCTCTCCACAAACTGGAAACAAGCCAAAATTCTAATTTAGATGACAGTGGCCATCTTGAAATTTTCTAAACATACAAACAGCTTTGCTTCCATTTTCTGCAAGCAGAGAAGCAAGGAAATCTGAAAACTAAATCAGACAATAAAAGAATCATTCATTTTTTAAATTCAATGTTCTATAATGACAGTCTATTTTAATTTACTTATGACTATTAAGTGGGAAGGGTCTTTGATCACTTAGAATATCAAAGACGGTAAGGTTTATTTAGTGATAAAGTCTATCAGCCCATGAAAAAAAATTTTTTTGCAAGTATTTTGACAGACAACTTTGCTTCTGTGTCTGTGATTAGCCCCTTTGACAACAAAAGGAATTTACAGTAACCTGGGAATTGGGAGTTGAGAAGTTTCCAAGAGCTTTCTCCAGAGTGAGAAAGGCAAAGTGCTCCTGTTTTGTTCTCTTGATTATATCCAGCTGGTTTCAGAAGAGCAGCCACCTAGTCCACTCTAGGGCCAGAGCTCCTAGGTAGTGGTTCCAAATGGATAAGGACAGGGAGAGAGAGGTAAGAGATAAGATAGAAATGCATGGACCATACTGATAACTACAGTGACAATAATAAGGCTGACAGAGTGACATGCAGGATTGCAAGTCCATTCTAAGAACAGAACGAGCTGTTTTCTAAATAACAATTACTTAGGTAATCCCTCTTCACTAGATTAGATCATTGCATTAGTGCTTTATTTCACTTTATTTATTTATTTTAAATAGATAGCCTCTGCTAACTAGTCAAGGTAAGTACTTAGGAAAAGAGGATTGACAGGACTCTTCAGATAGCCTTCATACAGCATCAGGTTAAAATCACCCAGCAGGCAGAGAGCTCCTCTGGGTGATCTCTAAGGCGCTGAGGATTTAGCACAATATAGCTGCCTGGAGAAATGAAGGCAAGGCTCATAAAACGATGCAGAGCTTTCCTGTTGCTATAGAATCATTGTTTGCCAAATTACCTTGAGGGAAAATGGCCTTCAGAGGGGCTTGTTTATGATTATTTCATACAAAATGGAATGTTGAAGTAGAATAGAAAAGATTTGATTTTTGTATGCCACCTCTCTTAGACAAGGCACAACACAGGACATTATAAATCAGTAATATATTGTTCTTACATGTTCTGGGTAGACAAATACAATGGCTAGTACACATTCAGCAATAGCTTGACATAGTCTGTGTTTGAAGGAAAAGGAATGCTGACCATAAAATGAGATTTGTTTTGTTAAATTTACTGGGGTCCAGAATAGAGAGCCATAGAGTGTGAGTCTTTCTTTTAGTCATTCAGCAAATATTCAGGTGCCTACTATGTGCCAGGCATGCTGTTGGTATGTTACCATGGTGAACAAAAACAGTGTTCCTAGCCTTAGGAACAGACATTGATTGAACAAGACCTATAGTACCAAGTATTACGACTGTGTAAGTGCCACAAAAGAGAGCCACACCATGATAAAAGAGTGTGATGGGGGATTGACTAAGATAGGAAGGTAGCAGAGACCCAAGAAAAGAAGGAGGAAGCTAGGTGGAAGAGGAGGCGGCACAGGGGAAGGCAGCTGTGCACTAGTCCTACTTTGGGAGGCAGCTCTGGCAGGAGGAAGAGAAGGAAGCCCCCGTGGGTGGAGGGTAAAGAGCAGGCAGGGAATCCTGGGACATGTGTGAGGAGACCCAGGATAGGGCCACATCCTCCCAGCCCCATAAGTCCTGTTAATGACAAAAACCCCAAGAGCAACAGGAAGCCACTGACATGTTTTAAGTGTAATCAGAGAATCCCAGGAAAAACGATTCAGTGTTGTTGCTCTTGTCTACAAGTCAAACCGCACCTCCCCCAACCCTTGTGTTTTAGGAATTACAGCATTATACATATTGTCAGATACTCTTTGCTTTTACTCAAGTTAGTCTCGATTAAATAAATTCAATGAGACCTACAGCCTTGTGGGCCTGAAGCAGAGCTCATTTTGCCTTCTGCTCAGCACATTAAGCAAGGGTCTAAACAAGATTTTTTTTAATGCCAAATGTAATGAATTTTTCAGTAATTTTTTCATGACAATAGCCAAAGAAACCAAAAGGGACATTTTGTGGGAGGGTCCCTGCATGATTATTTTACAATTTCTCTTAAGCCATTTCTAAACTGTGGAGAGAAGCTGTTTTCCTCTCATATGCTGATGGTAAAAGCAAATATTTACAAGACAGGCCGTCCAGGAAAGAAATAGAATCCACATATAATCTGTTTTTACTGCACTGTCTGCTGCTCACATTTATAAACAGCTGCTGGCCAAATGTAATTCGAACCCAAACCCAAAATGTTGTGCCATTTTGTTGAAGGGAACAGAATATTTTGCTGAAATAACTGTTGTGAGTCATTAAGGGCTTTGGATTGGTTTGTTTTTTTGGCAATTTGGAATCTCATTTTGAAACAGCCTACAGAACCAAGTAGCAGAACAAGAATTACATTGTTATAAAAGCCTACATGAGAGATTAGAGTGTGCACTTCCAATCATGAGTAGGTGGCACAAACACGAATCCTACTGAGAAATAACGAGATGTGTGTACATATGAACCTCCTGTGTATCTTTCTGAAAACATATCCCCAAGAGAAAATGACATAAAACAACTTGCAATTAAACTTTATTTGATGCCAGATGAGAAACAAATGTTTTAGAAACTAATTTTTAATATAATAATTTTCCTTTGCATGTGCAGAACAGCAGCTTCTTATAACACACCAGTTTTCTTAGCCAACATTTATTTCTAAAGTAACTCAATAGAGGATGAGATTTAACTGCATTTTCCCCCTAATTTGTATATGTACTTTGTAAGATTTTTTTTTGAGAAATAAATTATTTCTGCTTGACTTTAGAGGTCATGAGACACACACATCATTTTGAAACAAAATACTTTCTTTATAGACATTTCATAACAACAAAAAAATAGACTTCTTAATCTATTATATGTAAATAGCTCATAAATTTTTCTAATACTAAAGAGTGGTTTCTTTTGGATTTCTGAACAGTGGAGCAGTTGTTTCCAAGTGTTTCATCTATTAGGACCCCATTTTAATGGCAAAAGTTTTCAACCATCTCTGTTCACCAGATAATAGATATCTGTAGTACAGTACTCATTGATTAGAAAAAGCACAATTTTCAGAAAACTATAATTAATCCAGTAATAGTTTTAATAGAATGTATGTTTTATAACTATAAAAGCTAATGCACACTTTTGAAAAACAGCACAACCATGCTCAAGACATACTAGGTACTCATTCTAAAGGTAGTATTCAGTTTCTATGTGAGCCCCTGTAGTCTCTATCATAACTTTTCTGAAAAGCCCCATTTCTGGATAAATCGAATTATATTTATATATACACATATATGTATAAGTATATATAATCTATAATATCTATTACAGATGTGTATATATAAATATATACATATACTATCTATAAGATAAAAATAAATAACCAATACAGTGATATATAAACTCTGTTAAAATAACCCAGAAGGTTTAAAAATTGTGAATTTTTTTAAATGACATTTGCATGGAAAATCTTGGAGCAAATGAGATGAGAAGCTGGAAGCAGTTCTGTCATATGTCACTTGACAGGAAGCTAAGTTATCAGAATGAAGTCCTATAGGTAACAATCTCATAACCATACATGGTGTATGTCCTCGTTACCATACAGATATGAAAGGTCCATTAAGGTTTCTTATCAGCTGTATATTGGTGTAATTTAGAGAGTTTGATAGCATGAACTTGAACTGTAAAAGTCCCTACACAATGCTCTGCTATCAATCATCTAACCTTTTGAGTCTAAACAGGCACAATAAGTAGACTTTCTTCTGTTTCTACCAGAGGACATTGTCTTTGTAAGTCATTTAACTGAAGCCATTAATTTCATTCCTTTATAATATTGTTTTTTCTTAAGTAAACACCTAAAAAACGTATCAGGCTCTTCAGGTTAAAACAATACAGTGTAATATTATTGGTCAATAATTAAACACAGTGTGTATAACTTGTTTCAATATACAGAAATTACACGATACGATGAGCAGGGCCTCTATGGTAATCTCTCAGATTTTCAAATTGATTACATATATCATTTTTCTCTTTAACGAGTATTCACACAAATGGTCTTACTGTCATCTTTACTTTCCACCATTGAGATGCCTTTACACCTTGCTGAGTAAAGTACTGTATGGTTTTCCAACTCCCTGCTTACCAGGGCTGCAGACAAACCATCTGGACACTCAGTAGGTGGCCAGGGACAGGGTCAGCTTCTGAGAAGCTGTGTTCCACACCAAATCACGAGAGGGGAGAGAGCCAAAAGCCATATGGGAAGGTAAAGCTTAAAAAAAAAAAACCTAGAAAAGTAGTTAAAAAGGTTTTTTTAAACATGACATTGGAGACCAGAAATAAGGTACTCAGAGGTCATTTTGGTGAGAAACTGAGTACTGGATTTTGGCGCCACAGAATGAGGGAACGTGGGGGTACCTAGAATGTTGTTTCTACTAGTAGCAATTCTTATTAACCTGAAGGATTCATTTTTGTCTAGGTAGAATTTCTAGGCTTAAGGAGCCAGGAAAAGAATGACTAAAACCTACAGGCTAATTTTGCCTTTAAATCAATTGTTGTTACTAGCTTGAATTCGAATTACTAATTCCACTTACATATTCTAATCTTAGAAAAATGCATTAGCCAACATATATCCTGCTATTAAATTTATTACTTGTTTATATAAATGTTAACTTCTTTTTTCAGTCTCTACCACACTAGCAGGAACCTAAGGGCAGAGTTATAGTTACTATAAAGAAATTAGAGATTCTTACCTAGAGTTATCTGGGCTTTGTACTCACTGGATCTTCTAACATAAAATATTTATCCTTTCACCTCAGTGGGGAGCAATAAAATCCTCCTCTTCCTCCTACTTGTTTTCATCTCTATCTTCATCATCTCCACTGCTCCCTCTCCTGATGTCACCACACCAACCAAATATTAGGTGGACCTCTCCTAAGGGTATCATCATGGTTCAGGTAAAAGGAATAGAGACACCCCCCCACTATCCACAATTCTATCTTATGTCCCCAAATGCTGTACTTAATGCATAATCCCCAAGACCTAACCCCCTTCCATGGCTGCTGCTTCTGTCTCTAGGATGGCTTTCAGCAGCAAACCCTTAATAAAGGCATTACCAACAGGTAGGCCTTAGGGAAACAGTAGCAACTTCCAGTGTCTATCCCCAAAGGATCTGTCTGACTCTTGTTTTATAGCATCCTTGAATCCTTCTTTAACTGACTGCATGATGACAAATGTATATTGCTCTCTACAACCACTATGAGCAACAATTCCCAAACTCTGGCTCCTCGGGGCTCACATGCACATGCACATGGCCAGCAGTATTGTTGCCTCTGCATTTCATTTTATTTATGAATTTAATATACAGAAATATTGAATAAATGAATAAAGAACTATAGTACCATGCAATTCTCTACTTTTTTTAAGAAAGGCAGACCAAGACACCCAAAAGTTACAAGGATTAATTTATGACTTTTAATCTACACATTGATGCAGTATTTACGACTTAACCTCAGGCTGGTATGTGTTGTGGATTTGATGATCATTGATCTACATTGGCATTTTATAACTGAAAAAGTACTGTATGGTTTTATTAAATATTTGTCATATATTAAGAATTTACACTTTATGATCCCATTTGCCATGAGATATTATTGAAAGTGAAAGTATTAAAAAATGAGTCATATGGTTGTCAAATTATGTCTAAATTAAATACGTACAAGAACAGATTATTTCAAAATGAAGATCATGAATCTCAATTTTTCTTTCTTTGGAAAAGAAAGAATTAGTGATTCTTGAAACACTTAATTTAAAATTACCCAAATATGTAAAATATGCAATTCTAATTCTTTTTTCTTTGGCTATACAGTATTTATATAAGATTTTCATATTATATAGCAATATTAAGTGAATATGCTATAAAAGATTTTTTTTATGTACTGATATATAAAATATAAGTTTTCATATTTTACTTAAGCCCAAAATGTTTGGGTTAATGAAATGCAATAAATTAACTGATTTGTTTTGTGGTACTACAGAGTTAAAGTACAGATATGAATAAGTTTTGGTCATTTTTGCAGCTTTTAAATCAGGTATGAGATCATTTTTGACATCTTCTCTCCTCAAGATATATAGTATATCTTATGACTCCCACTGGTGTTCTATTAATATCACTTAGACAGGTTTCAGCAATCAACAAAGTCTGGGGTACTGTGCCTGAAAGGGCTGCTCAGTCATGCCTCCATTAAATGCACCTTTTCTTTTCTAGGTAACAGTTCTGCCAGCAAGCTGAACTTGGCCAAACCCTTCACTGCCACATAGGGGAAGCAAGAACTCTTCCCATTCCCCAAGTCAAGGTTCAAGTCTTGTCTTTCCTTTGACTATGGATAAAAATCTCATATTCTATGATGATTTCTTCTGGAGTGTGTCTGAGTAGAGCCTTTAACAAACCTCAAGATATAGTCTGAAATCCAGAATTGAGACTTGAGAAAAGCTGATTCATATTTAACTTCATGTCTACAAAGAAAATAACAGGGACACAATTAGAGTCCTAAAGTCCCTCCAAACATCTACATCAATGAAGATCTCTAAATACATTCATTCTACAGGTATTTCCTAAAATAATGATTCTTTGGACATATTTTCTTTTAGAGTTTAAAATAATATTCTGTGTGCAAAGAATACAAAGTCTTATTCCAGCTTTTCAGGTTTCTCTTAAATTTTCCTTTTTAATATTTTGTGGCTTTAGAATCAGTGTAGTGAGGAAATGTGTGTGTGTGTATTCTTTCTAATTCTTTTCTATAAACTTGACCTTATATTTATAACTGACTACAACATTTTGCTTTCCTGTAAATATCTATGTTAAGTAAACTAATTGCTATACTGCCTATAGCATTCATCCTAGCTTTCTTTTCTTCCATTTCTTTCCCCTTTTCCTAGACCTACACTATTAGAGACTCATTCCTCCTTTCCCTAAACCAATCATGACGAGTGATTTAGATCCAGACCATATACAAAAGAATTTTCCATCAATAGGCTTCACATGCACATTTTTCCTTTATCTAAAATGTCATTCTGTTTAGTTTCTGAGTGCACAAGGTATTACCTAGAAAAGGATTTTGCTCAAATTATCCAAAGCCTTGTTCATTTATCAAACCACTGTCCACACTTGACAAAATGAATAGCAAATGGCCCCCATTCATTCTGAACTGATAACTTGGACTAAAAGTCATCCACTTCAAAGCTAAAAGGCACAGAAAATTCCCACACTCCCTACCAAACCCTGACCTGGGAGATTTGTTCTAATGTTCACAGGAAGCCATAAATTGTAGAAAACATTCTGCCCTGCTGACTCATAATTTGTAATGGAATAATATAAGGTTTACACAGCTCTATTCTTCCAAAACATCTTAAGGACGCATAAGGCATCTAAAATCCTTAACAAGGAAAACGTATTTTCCCCTGACACGAAAGGCATGGTGCCACTAGGTATTGATAGTTGCATTTCCCAAAGAGTGTAAGCAAGTAAGAGAGTGAGAGAAGAAGAGACAGAGAATTGATCTGTGGATGGAAAACGTTGACCAACTACAGTGTAGTTACAGTAATTCGGTAGTTTTTTTGACAACTGTCTTCTAAACCAATAGAAGAATAAATTTCCCCAAATATATATATACTGCTCCAGAATATTTTTGAGATATAATCATGGATGAAGAAAACAGAAGAGGGTATACATACATATCTGAAGAGAGTTTGCTGTTCATACACACAGTAAGTTAAACCACCATTACCCATCCCTTGCTAAAAACCCTGGAACTTTTTTTTTTTACCTCTACTCTCAACTCTATCCTATAAGTGGTTGTTAAACCTTTATGTATATCACCATAATTTCACTCTTAATCATTTCTTTCTAACTCCTCTCCATCTGGCCTGGAAAAGGCCCTCATCATCTTTTATAGCCTCCTAATAAAATTTGCTGTTATCAGCCTCCACTCATCTTCTACATTGCTACAGGAGTGATTTTTCTAAATCAAAATTCTAGTCATGTCACTCAAAGTTAAAATCTCTGATGGTTTCCAGTTGCCTGTAGAGGTCATTGAATATCCTCAGAAATGAGGACCACCACCCTTAACAATTCAGCTTTTATATCTTTTCAGACTCACATCTAGCCATACTCCTCTCCTGTCACTCTTCCTTTCCCCTCTGGAGATAAACAGTGCACTCTACTACTTTATCCATTATCACAATGCAACCCTCTCCATGAACTGCTTTATTTCATCAGTTATTACTCTCTTCATACACCTATAATTATATTAATTGAATTGCAAATAACTGTTTATTCCCCCTCAAGAGGGAGAGTTCTTCAGAGTCAAAACACTGTCTAAATCACCTTTGGATTATACTGCTTATGAATCTCTTGGTTCATAGTAAATGTTCAACAAAAATTAATGGAATAAATAGAAAATAAAATCCACATTTAAGAACTATGACATTTTTGTACAGAAGAAAACTAATCTCTGAAATTCTCACCCTGTTTTCCTCTCTAACCCCAACTGTCTCTCCAGCTTTTCTAGGACATGGCGCTGGAAGTATGTCCCACCACTACCAAACTTTAACTCCTACCATTGCTAGCTGAATTATCACCCTCATGGTCTTAAAATATTCTTCCAGTTTTCTTAATTTTTCCCTGAGATTTCTTTCTCTATAAGGATACAAACTGCACATTAATCATCAAGTATTTTGCCATCTCGTATTAGTATTTAAATTTTCCATCTAAATTTAAGGAAGAAATGGAACCTTACTCTTCACATTGGTATCGATCTATAGGGTAATGAATGATCATTTGTAGATAGGCACCCTCCCCAAAGAACCTCCATTATAGAATCACCCAAGTGTAAGGAAAATATCAAGACATGTTTAAAAAGAGCTGTTTGGCAAGCTTTTAATTACATAAGCCAGTTTATCAAAACAATAACCATTATACCCCTGTAATAATCAGGTCTTGAGATGATTTTGTTTTGATGGCTTTTAAAGTTGGAGAGGCAGCCAGAGTGGCTCTGACTTAGGCAGTTTTACTTATTTCAAGTATTATGAGTCTTATCAATTAATCAATAGCATAATAGTTTTAAATTTCTTGAATTGTTCTTTTCATATTCCAATCAGACTATCTATAAAGAGACCATTTCCACTCATAGGCTCTAATACATACAAAAATAATTAATACCGTGCAATTTATTCCACTTCAGGTATTAAGTCCACTCTACATTTTTCAACAGCAGCACCACATTGAATTCTGTTGTCTTAAAGCAAGACCATCACCTATTCTGCCAGATGATTTTCTTTTCAACTCAGTAAGACTTTCCTTCAATGATGAACAGGAATATCAGTCACTATGATCACTCACTTTACTTCATTCACCTATGTAAAAGATTGGTCAGACACTCTATAGTCCAGTGTGTTTCAAAGTCATCTGTAAATTCATTTCCTTTCTTATAAGATAATATCCACTCAGTCTGGTTATGGTCAAAGGTTGAATTCTTTAATTTCTTTTTTCATTAATTTTAAACTATGCACACAGTAGTCTTTACTATGTATTGCAGTTTCACTAACACCAAACCACTTTTCAATCTTTAGAAAAGGTCCCCCTTTCAAGAATAGGCTTGAAATGTCTATAAATGTGAACACTTGAAGAGCTGATTGGAAAAGTACAGAAGTTTTTCACTTGACGTCTTCATTTTCTCCAAAGCTTGAAGTACCCTGTACCTCACAAATTCTGAAACGTAGTCATTCAACCTAATTAATGGGCAGGACTGGCTAGCTTCCAGGATCTGTGTACCGTCCTGCCTTCCCCCTGTCCCTGCCCCCTAAGCTGACTGTGGTAAACGCAACCACAAGATGTTATCCACCACAGTCCCCACACCCTTCCACTACTCTACAGTTAAAACTATGATCAGAAAACTAAAATTACCATGAGGCTTTTTTTTTTTACTTTTTCTTTTGAGTCATATAAAACTGGGTAAATCTGTGAATGTATGAGACAGAAGGAAACTTTTCCCTTTATTTTTTCTGGTTGTTCTACACTGCTTTGTGTTCATAATTCTGCTTTTTTGACTATAATGAGATTAAAAATGAGATTGACTTGCTAACATACCATGTCTCTTCTTATGTAACAGTCATAAGTTTAGTGTGTTTTTTTTGGTCTTTTAAGATTCAGGGGAATTTATTATTAGCTCCTGTTTGTTATGCTTATAAAGATTAGGATTTCTTCTTAGGATAGATCCTAAAAATCTCCTGTAGAAGTTGCAATTGTTATGCCAATGTGCTTTTTCCTTCACATGTTATAGATTGAGCTTAGCTGAACTCTGAATTAAGTTAAATTCCAGGATTAAATTGTTTTATAAAACAAAACTTAACAAATGAATTTGTAATTGGAGAGCATCCAAAATAAAATATGAAATAACTAAGTTAAAAATCAATGGAAGATGTTTTAGTAAACCTTTCTGTTATCTATTCATTAAGCAACATAAATATTTCAGAGATATTTATAAATTAGACATGCAACTGAAACAAACAACTGTATAGCATAATTCTGTTTTCAACAAAAGTTGAATAATGGTATAATATTTTGCTAGGAAGAATAGATTTTTTTTAGGAGAGACAGATCGTGGTTCTATTTATGTAACTAAAATGAGTAACACACTAAAAAGATTAAGTAATTGGTCAATGAATGTATCTTACAAGAGCTATAACAGTAACACAAGCTGTGCTCAGATATAACTTACTGCAAATTAATTTTTTTCCTATTTTACCTCAAATTTTGTTCTTGATAGTTAGTTCCTGTCACACACAGGAGAATTTTCTAAGAAAGACAAAAATAGTTAATGAATAATTTAACTACAATGCCTTATTCTTCATAACTCCTTTATAATCAATAAAAAAGAGCAACATATTGCAGTCTAAGCAGCTTAGAAAACTTTGGGCTTCAAAAGATTTGCCTCTTTCATATCAGTTGTTTCAAATGCCAGGTTTCTAAAATAAAATATTGTACTCTCTTCTTCTTCCCAGAATGAATTAGAGGTAGCTATGTACATACTGATCAATTTAAAACCATTAGTTCTATGTCTTTCCAGAGCCAAATGTCAACATTGAAAGTTATATTAGAAAGTGAAAAACATAAGCCATGGATCCTTTTGAAAACCTAACAGACATTCTTTTGTGACTAACTGACAAAACTCACACACAAACAGTTCAGGAAAATTAAAGCATTTTGTGATTTTACTTTTATAGCTATCTTTGGAGAATCTGTATAAAAGAAGAATATACAGACTTTTTAAAAAATTTCTCTTTTGCAGGGAAAAAGATGGCAAGAAGTAGGAGGGCAAGGTGGAAACCTCCTCCCAAAAGCACATAAAAGAAGAAAATACAACAAATACAACCACCCCTGAAAATGGCTTGAAGACTGGAGAACTGACTATGTATATCTGGGGAAGAAGAGAACACCACGCAGAAAAGGGTAACGTGTCAGAGCCACCATGAAGTGGGAACCAAGCTCCCCCTCCCCCAGGCCCACAGGCAGGAGAAAAGAATGGAATGAGGAGAGGGTAGGAGCCCAGAAGCACTGCACACCTGGCCCTGGAGATCTACTTTGGGAGCACAAGTCCACATTACACGGAGTTATGGTGATTAGTGGGCTGGACACCAGGGGCAGCTCAACACTGTGGGAGGCTGAGACTCCCAGGGAACAGGCATGCTCTGCCGGTCCTGAAACCCACACCAGAGGCAGCAGTTTGAAAGACTTGCCAGCAGTGGAAGAGGTGCCAGAGGGGCGAGGGTTGGACAGAGCTCTCTCCTCAGGAGAAAAGGCAAGTGCATGATACCTCCCAATCCTTCCCTCAGTCCAGCAGGTCAGGAAATCTCCAGAGCCCCAGATGTTCCAAGCCCCTCGCTGGCAACACAGCCCCAACCTGCCTCTCTGCATGCACTGCCAATAAGCCAACCCACTCGGCCCAGCAGCAGCATCAGTTGTTGCTGCCTGGAAGACAGAGGGAGACTCTCTCAGCCATCTCAGCCCCATTTCAGTCCAACCAGGGAGGTGCCTGCAGGAGCCAGCCCCAAGAACTCCTTCCTCCCTGGGGTGTCCAAGTCCAGTGCTTTGCATCTAGCACTGCCCCAGAGCTGCACATCGGGCCACCCACCCCATTAACACTGAAGCCACATCAGAGCAATGCCAACAGAGGCTTCTGCTCAGATTACAAAGGGGGCAGCTGAAACAAACTGCTGGCCCAGATTCGGACCACCACTGAAGACAGACAGAAAGGTGGACCCACCCACTGCATGCCAATGGCTGAGGCTCCCGCAAAGTAGAATCAGGCACTGGAGAGTAAAAAGTCTTGAACTTCTGGACACTGAAGGACACCTCCTTACTCTACAGACCAGGAAGCATAGCAGATCCATTTAATATAAAGGAAGAAACACAGAAACCCTGACAAAATGAGGAAGTAGAGGAATATGTTCCAAACAAACTACAGGACAAGATATCAGAAAGAAGGCTAAATGAAATGGAGATCACCAATCTTCTTGATAAAGATTTCAAAGTAAAAGTTATAAACATGCTCACTGATGCACAGAAAAATACTTACTATCTCAGGGAGGACTTCACAAAAGAGATAGAAGAGCTGAAAAGGAGACACTCAGAGCTGAAAAATACAGTAACTGAAATGAAACATACAATGGAGGGACTAAAGAGTAGAGGAAACACTCAATGAGTTGGAAATTAGAGAGCACAAACACAACAAAGCTGAGGAACAGAGAGAAAAAAGGATCTCTAGGAATGAAAGAATGATAAGAGAGCTGTGTGACCAATACAAATGAAGTAATATTCACATATCAGGGGCAACAGAAGAAGAGAGAGACAAAGGGATAGAAAGTCTCCAAGGAAATAATTATTGAAAACTTCCCCAATTAGGGGAAGGAAACAGACACTAAGGTCATAGAAGTACCGAGAGCCTCTAACAAAAGAAACTCCAGGAAGACAACACCAAGACATGTAATAATTAAAATGGTATAAGTCAAAGATAAGAAGAGAGCACTGAAAACAGCCAGAGAAAGAAAAAATATTACTTTTAAAGGAAACCCCATATCAGGCTATCGGCAGACTTCTCAGTAGAAACTTTACAGGCAGGAAGGGAGTGGCATGAAATATTTACTGTACTGAAACAGAAGGACCTCCAAACAAGAATCCTCTACCAGGCAAGATTATCATTTAGATTTGAGGCAAGAATTAAACAATTTCCAGATGAACAAAGTTGAAGGAATTCACCACCACTAAGACAGCCTTACAGAAAATGTTAGAGGGACTGCTGTAGATGGAAATGTTCCTAAAGCTAAATAGCTTTCACCAATGACAATAAACCCACAGTAAAGGTAGTAGACTAATTATCAAGAAAGTATGAAATTAAAAGAAAACAAAAGAAGCAAAATCAACTATACATAAAATCAGTCAAGGGATACACAAAAAGTGCAGATTATGATGTCTAATACGAAAAATGTGGAGGAGGAAGACGAAGGGGGAAAAAGGTACCTTTAGATTGTGTTTGAAAGAGAGTAATCAGTAATTTAAGATAGACTATTATATAATATGGAGGCTATCCTTGATCCTTTGGTAACCACAAAACTAAAGCCTACAATAGATACACAAAAAAATTAAAAAGGAGAAATCTAATCACAACACTAAGAAAATAATCAAACAACAAGAGAAGAGTGTAAGAGAGGAAAAAAGGAACAGAGAGGAGCTATAAAAACAACCAGAAAATAACTGATGAACACAGATGCAAAAATCCTCAACAAAAAAATTAGAAAACCAAATTCAAAAATACATCAGAAAGATTATCCTCCTGATGAAGTGGAATTTATTCCAGGGATGCAAGGATGGTATGATATTTGTAAATTAATCAATTTCATACGCTATATTAACAAAAAGAAGGATAAAAATCACATGACCATCTTAATAAATTCTGAAAAAGCATTTGACAAAATTCAACATCCATTCATGATAAAAACTCTCAACAAAATAGGTATAGTGTGTATGGACCTCAACATAATAAAGGCCATATATGACAAACCCATAGTGAACATCATACTTAATAGTGAAAAGCTGAAAGCTTTTCCTCTAAGATCAGGAACAAAACAAGAATGTCCACTCTCACCATTTTTGTTCAACATAGTACTGGAGGACCTAGCCACAGCAATCAGACAACACAAAGAAATAAAAGGTATCCAAATTGGTAAAGAAGAAGTTAAACCATTATTATTTGCAGATGACATGATATTATACATTGAAAACCCTGAAGACTCTACCAAAAAATCTATTAGAACTAATAACTGAATTCAGCCAAGTTGCAGGATACAAAATTAATACCCAGAAATCTGTTGCATCCCTATATATTAATGATGAACTAGCAGAAAGAGAAATCAGGAAACACCATTTACAATTATATCAAAAGGAATAAAATACCCAAAAATAAACCTAACCAAGGAGGTAAAATACCTATACTCTGAAAACTATAAGACACTCATGAGAGAAATTCAAGAAGACAAAAGTAAATGGAAATTTATCCCATGCTCATGGATACAAAAAATTAATAGTGTTAAAATGGCTATCCTGCCCAAAGCAATTTATAGATTCAATGCAACTGCTATCAAAATATCAATAGCATTCTTCAATGAACTATAACAAGTAGACTAAAATTCATATGGAACCACAAAAGACCCTGAAATAGCCAAAGCAATCCTGAAAAAGAAGAACAAAGCTGAAGGAACTACACTCCCTGACTTCAAGCTCTACTGCAAAGCTACAGTAATCAAAATAATATGACACTGGCATAAGAATAGGCCTATAAATCACTGGAACAGAATACAGAGCCCAGACATAAACCCAAACATATATGGTCAATTAATATATGATAAAGGAGCCATGAATATAAAATGGGAAAAAGACAGCCTCTTCAACAACTGGTGTTGGGAAACTGGACAGCTCCAGGTAAGAGAATGAAACTGGATCATTGTCTAACTCGATTCACAAAAGTAAACTTGAAATGGATCAAAGACCTGAATGTAAGTCATGAAACCATAAAACTCTTAGAAGAAAACACGGGCAAAAATCTCTTGAACATAAATATGAGCATTTTTTTCCTGGACACATATCCTCAGGCAAGGGAAACAAAATTAAAAAATTAACAAGTGGGACTACATCAAACTAAGAAGCTCTGTATATCAAAGGACACCATCAGCAGAACAAAAAGGCATCCTACAGTATGGGAAAATATATTCATGAACTATATATAAGAGGTTAACATCCAAATGGCTAAGGAAAACATACACTTCAAAACCCAAAAAACAAATAACCCAATCAAAAAATGGGCAGAGGACCTGAACAGATATTTCTCCAAAGAATACAAATGGCCAACAGACACATTAAAAGATGCTCCACATCACTAATCATCAGGAAAATGCAAAATAAAACCACAATGAAATATCACCTCACACCTGTTAGGATTTCCACTATCCAAAAGACAAGAAATAACAAATGTTGGTGAGGATGCAGAGAAAAGGGAACCAACCCTCCTACATTTTTGGTGGGAATGTAAATTGGTGCAACTGCTGTGGAAAGTAATATGGAGGTTCCTCAAAAAACTAAAAATTGAAATACCACCTGATCTAGTAATTCCACTTCTAGGAATTCACTCAAAGAAAACAAAATCCATGATTTGAAAAGACATATGCATCCCTATGTTTATTGCTGCACTATTTGCAATAGCCAAGATATGGAAGCAACCTAAATTTCTATCGATAGATAAATGAAGATGTGGTACATATACACAATGGATTATTATTCAGCCATAAAAAGTAAAGAAATCTTGCCATTTGCAACATGGATGGATCTAGGGGGTATTATGCTCAGTGAAATAAGCCAGGAGGAGAAAGACATATATCATATGATTTCACTTATTTGTGGAATATAAAATCACAGCAAAACAGAAGGAACAAAACAGCATTAGACTCATAGACACTGAGAAGTGACTAGTGGTTACCAGGAGATAAGGGTTAGGGCAGGTGGGAGGGAGGGTGAAGGGTATAAAGGGGCACAATAATTCACAATCACAATATAAGCTGGTCATGGGGATGACAGTACAGTAGCATGGAAAAAATAGTCAATGATTCTGTAACATCTATGTTGACAGAAAGTAACCGCACTAGAGGGGGTGAAGATTTAATAATATGGGTAATTGTTGAACTACTATACACTTGAAACCAGTATAAGATTGTATATCAATGATACTTCAATCAAAATATAAATAAATTTGAATAATTCATTTAGGAGAACAAATTACTCTTGATGATAAGTCAAAAAAGTGATAACAAGGAGTTGAAATAGTGAAATATTAAAGATTCACTATAGAAAGCGCATGTACTCTGTACTTCTCTCTTAAGGTTCTCACATGTTCTCCCAGAGGCTCTAAACAATTCCATTGCAAAGATGGTGGCTGTAACAGCTGAGCTCCTAAGCCAAATCTGTCACTCAAGGCTAACCTAATAGGAAACCAAACTCAGAGATCTTTCTGTCTTAAAGCATGTTTTAAATCTGACAACAAACCAGACAATAAATAATACCACCTTGGTCTCTTTCCCCTACTAGTCATGAAGAGCAATTGCCTCTTTCCATCACTATCGTTGCTGATCAGATTTAATGTGTTTATTTTGAAAAGAGTAACTGTTTATGCTCTATTATTTTTCCTATTTCAACTTTGTGTGGCAGTTTTTGGGTTACACACACACACAAAGAAAACATTAATTTTTTATACTACCTCCAAAGCATTATCAACAGAAGTCTGAGATCATTAAAACCCAGAGAAAATTACCAAATTTCAATTTCTATCTCTTCAATAAAACATTTTCTTAAAACAATTAAGTATCAATAAACTAAGCAGTTCATGGTTTATTCTATTTCTTCACTTTCTCATAGGTACTATAAAATGGTAAAAGGTCAACATGGTGGCCAACCATAAGATAGTGGCTAAATATGTCACAAATTGGACACCAGTCTTTAAATAATTAATAGTTGATTTCATTTCACTGCATTGAAAATTGTTTTTATATTTCTACCAAATGGTTATAGGAACTTGGAAAGAGTGAAAACCAAGTAAATAGCTTACTGCTACAGAAAACTCACTAACTCTTTACTAACAATTGTTTTATAGGATTTATTGATAATTTCTGCACCAAACTAATATTTGTATTTTTTTACTATAATATCAATGAACATATTAAACTGAATTTTTTTATGCTACAATATGTTTTTAGATTATGTATTCAGAAAATGTTAAAAATATTTTTATTAAACATGGCCTCATCTAAGGCTTAGTATGTATGGCATATGATAACTAATTATTTTCTGTTGCTACTCCATTGCACATTGATTTCAGATACAAAATGTGTTTTACTTATCCATCAAATCACATTACTGTCAATGAAATGTATAACCCCAAATCCATTTTTAAGGGATTTAAAGCAGTGTTTAAGGATCACTATCTCAGTAAAATACACTACTATACTATCTACTTGATCAATACTTCATAAAACAATCTTTTCTTATGCCTAGTGTTCCATATTTTAGATAGTAAAGCTTAAAGCTATTTTATTACAGCAAAAGAACTCTTTTACTCAATAGCAATGTCTATTAACAGTTGTTTGTAGGAAGGACCAATTAACCCTCTTTGCAAACTCTAAAACAACTCATACCATCTAGCCTCCTATGTTGAATTAAAACCTAATTGTGCTGCAATTACTGAAAAGGCACAAAGATTATCTAATAAGACAAAGACATTTGAATATTACTGGACCAAAAAGATCTACTAGTATCAACTTTATGATACAAATTGGAAATATTTAAAATTCAAACATTACTATGTGACATTAGTATTAACAAGTTTCTAAATATCCTGAAAACTTAAAATATGAAATTTAGAATTATCGATTATCATAGAATATCTGAATATTATTTCAAAAATTACATTTAAAATATAGGGAACAAAAAGAAAAACTTGAGACATTGGTGACAATAGTATATATCTCTTATGATGCTCAAGAATAATTAATTATTTTTAAATTAGTGCTTCATAGTATTGCATTGAGCATTGTTTTTCCTATCATAGAAATCTAAGATTTTTATTAAGAAAATACTGATAGCACAGGAACTGACCATAAAAAGAAATTTTGACCTTTTTGGGATAAGACAGTATGTATAAATTAATAAAGTCAGAATCTCACAAAAGAAAGTAAGCTCAAGACAAATAATAAACTAGCAGAAATAGTTCACATTGGAAAGCTCAAATACCTCTCATTTCATTTACTTGATCTCCAAGAAATAAAACATGACTATTCAAAGCTATCACATGGGTTAATGTGCTACATATATATTTATTAAGCACTTATTTCTTTTGAGCATCATCACTTAAGTATTCCAAATGTAAAGTTGAGGCAAATTATCATTTAATAACAGACTCACTTTCAGTGCACATACAGATTTCTAGACTATAAACAATGAAAATATATGAATGCTTTGGCAGCCTCCAAACACCAAACAGTACTGTTCATCCCTGTTGCTTTCATTTTTGGAAGGCAGCAACAAAATCACTGTTGTCGAGAAGCTAAATCCACTCTATTCCAGAGGGTCTTGGTTTTGTGTTAACTTTATCAACATAGAGTTTTTAACAGAGTTTTTATCAACATAGAGTTTTATTTAAACTGTGCTCACTTTTGTCAGAAAATAGTTATATGCTTTAAACGAGTGTCCATTTAAAGAATTATGTCAAAGTAGACATAATAAAAAATGTTTTAAAATGTATTGGTATAAGGTATTCCATCCCAAAAGCAACGAATAAACAGAAGTCTGTTTCTCCAACAGTGTGAATGCCAAGTGCTATTAACACTGAAGTTAGCTGTATAACCAGCCTTGAGAATTCAATGGGCCTCCCTTCTCAATAAATACTTTCCTTTTAATGTCGTTCATATCCAGAAATTACCAAAGTACCTTGGTACAAGGACTCATTTGTTTGCAATCTAGTGTGATGTGAAATTTTTCCAAGACAGCCTATCTTTTAATATTTGGTACATATTTTTAACAAGGTGCTTGTAGCTATATGGACAGAACATAGCAAGACACTGAATTCGTAGGAATGAAGACTTAACAGTCCTATGAGATAATACTTATAAACTATATAGATCAGAATAAATAAATTTGTATCAAGATATAAGATAATATCAGACAAAATCTTCTGTAAACACACTTCATTTAAGAAATTTATGATTCATCATATTCGTTGTAATCCTCCTAGGCATAGGAAAACAAGTATTTTTCTATTTAAACACTGAATTTTATAAAATTCACATCTCTATGTAAATGAACACCTTTCTACTCCATATTATAGACTGCATATTTAATTACTTAATGTACAAATAAGTTTGAATTGGACTAAAACTTTTCATTTCTAGAACTTTGAACTTTATGGCCACAGGAAGTTTGACCTTTGATTTAACCCATTTCTTTAAAAGCCCATGTACATCTCAAAAGGGTCAGCTACATGAGCATAAATTCTACTTCTGACTAGAGGTTCTCAATTAGAGAAATCTTTAATTGGTATGGGTTCCTTAAATTTTCTCAAAATTAGAGGTAATTTTTAGCCAGTCATTCAAGACTGGCTATAAACAATGAAAATATATGAATGCTTTGGCAGCCTCCAAACACCAAACAGTACTGTTCATCCCTGTTGCTTTCATTTTTGGAAGGCAGCAACAAAATCACTGTTGTCGAGAAGCTAAATCCACTCTATTCCAGAGGGTCTTGGTTTTGTGTTAACTTTATCAATATAGAGTTTTTAACAGAGTTTTTATCAACATAGAGTTTTATTTAAACTGTGCTCACTTTTGTCAGAAAATAGTTATATGCTTTAAACGAGTACTAAGCATATCCTTAGACAAGTGTAAGTTATGACAGAATAGCCATGAATGTTTTCATCTACTTCCTGCTACACTCCCACAAGACATTAGGATTTAGTTACTATTTATGCTCCCTTTGCCAACTTTCATTGTCTATGATTGTGGTAGTATTGTACTGCTCAGAGATATGCTCATTTGGTCAGAAAAACAATATCCTGAAAATGTTTTAAAAGACATGACATGCAATTTAAGGTTTGCTCAAAGTACACAAGAAAATGGGTTAAAGTGTCCCCTAGCTATAAATGACAAATGGAATGATGACACATGTCAATAGCTTCCTCTAATCTCTGCTTATATCCTTTTTTGATAGGAGAAATCAGAAAGGAGAGCTCTGAATAAACATTCAGTTGGGCTGAGATGACAACTGGTTTGCTTGATATTCATAGTAACATCTTGACTCCATGGATGTCTTGCATCTGGCTCAGAGCTGAACATTTGTGGCTTGAATGATTCACCAAATATGCCTGATTTGAGAAGAGAAATGCAACCTTTGTATAAGGCTTTTCAACACTTTCTTTACAAGGTAGAGCACTTCTAAGCTTTGGCAACATTTTTTGTATTGGTCAGATTTCATCTTTTTCCACTCTCAAAAATCATTACAAGCAGACTATAGTCACTGAGGTCAAAAATGGCCTGCAAGGATCATATCTATAAAATCCAGTAGCAAAATATAGTAGATAATAAGTACCGACTTTGTATCAGACCACCTCAGTTAGAATTCTCAGTTCCACCAGTAACCTTGGAAAGTAACATCATCTTCAGTTTCTTCATCTGCAAATTGGGCATAGTACAAGTCTTGGGATGATTAAATGGGTCAGCACATATAAAGCCCTCAAAATAGAGCCTGGCATATTTAAATAGCTTACTACCATCACCATCTTCATTATCAACATCAAATCATTTTCTCAGAAGCTGGATTAAGTAACAAACATGAGTATCTCACAGATTACTACATAATCTGGTTGGTCAATAGCAATACCAGATTTTTAAATTTGCCCTATTTTAAAAAGTTTGTTCCATTTAAAATACATTTGTGCACACAAATGATGAGCGAGTATCTAAAAGGATAAGTGATGTTAATATCTCAAACAGTGTATTAAACAACATTGCCTTTCTGAAGACACTGGGTCACAGCTGTCATGGTCATTTTGCTTATCTTAGCACCATATATTACCTACTGATGAGTTAGCATTTCTGTGAAGGAAGTTTAATTAGCTTTTAAAAGTCAGAGAGATTGAGAATAAGGGGAAAAAAATGGTTTTTGCTTATCATTAGAGATAGTTTAAATAAACAAGTATGTTTGATATAAATATCTGATTTTTCTTTTATTGTGAACAAAAGTGTCAGTAAAATTCACAACATGTTTCAGGACAGCTTAGAGTAGAGTTCCCTAAAATCTGGCTTTGACATTTGTTGAAATTGTCATTTCTTAAGTATCCCTTAAAAGTTTCTTTAAAGATATCACTCTAGAAAGACACTAACTTTAAAACATATGATGAAGACCAATTGGGAGAAAGCCTGGGGGATCGCATATATCCTGCAGAAGGATACTGATTAAGAACCATCTCCAGTCATGCTTTAGAATTCCCTCAAAGTCACCAGGAAGAAACGATTTAAGTACTCTCTTGTATGGGGGCCATTTTTAATTTTCTTGTACTCTCTTTTACAAGATATGCAAATTAATTTAAAAAGTCGTTTCCAGCTCTGGCTTACATGAATTTCAAAACTAAAACAGAACATGGTATGAGAAAGGCTACAGTGAAAAGAATTCTTTGCTTGAAAACATTTTCCAGACTGTTCGGCTTCAGAAGGGAAGTGGTGGTAGTCAAGAGGTATGCAGGATACATTCATGCCTCTAGAAGAATTTTCATGCCCCTTTGCTTTTTTGCTCATTTTCTTTTACAAATGAAAAAAAAAGTAACAGCAGATTTTATCTACCTTCCATTATGTCTAGATGATTTAGTTTTATTGCCATCTGAAAGAGTAGCAAAGGAGTTGGCAAGTTTTATTCTAGATTTTCTAAGTATTTTTAAGTAGTTTTTAAAAATTAGTCTTATTTTTGTATTTCTCTCTTCCATTAATTCTATTTAATTAAAACCTACCACTAATCAAGACATCACCAGGTCCTTTCAAATTTTAAATATGCAAAGTTATCAGCATTGCATGTCATATACAAACCCATGGTATTATTTAGACAAAACTCTATATGAACACATTTCAGTCAAAACTACACATGGAAAACCACCTGGCCAAGAACACTGGCAGGATTCAATTATTACTGCCTTGGGGCTGATTCATTCTGGTTTTCACAGCATATAGACATTTAACATAAATTTAAATACACAAGTCCTATATGCCCCAGTGTTCAAAATTTCCCCAATGGAATTTTAGGATAAGAGAAGTATGTGAATTCTTTCTTATCAACAGAGTGTCAAAGAGCCTCATTTACTAATTTATTCATTTTTTAATGAAATAAACCATAGAACCTCTGCTCTTTTGGCTAGAATACCTTCTTTTTCACTGCAATTATATATAACGGTTTTTAGAAGATATCCAGTGAATTACTGATAAAAGGTATGAAGCAATCTAATGGCCTGAAAGAGTTAAGAAACTTCTCAGTATCTAACTAAAAGTCAGAGTCAAGAATTACTCTGGAATCAATCTGGATTTGAAGACTTTGTTTACAGGACAAAATTTAAGGCAGTGTATCACATCAGCATTACAAAAACAGTGGAAGTGTACAGAGTGTACATATGGGAATAGAGAAGACCAACATGAGCTTCTGATAAGGTACCATTCCCTGGGGTGCCCAGTCAGCTACCTGGTGGAAGGCTGTCACACTGGATAGCTTCCATTATGGAAGCAACAGCATTTTGTTCCTACTGGTTATTTACTCTGGTTAAATGGACATTTACCCTGGTTAAAGATTTGCCTTCTTTGCACGCAACACTTCAGCCAAATCTATAATCATGGACTTTTGTGATGCCTTATCCACCATCATGGTATTCCACACAGCATTGTTTCTGATTAAGGAACTCACTTCACAGCAAATCAAGTACAGCCATGGGCCCAGGCTCATGGAATTCACTGGTTTTGTCACATTCTCCCACCATCTAGAGGCAGCTGTCTGCCAGAAGAGTGGAAGAGCCCTTTGGAGACTCAGTTTCCTTGCCAGCTTAGTAGCAATACCTTGAAAATCTGAAACAAGGTTCTCCAGGAGCCTGTACATGCTCTGAATCAGCATCCAATATATGGTTCTGTTTCTCCCATAGCTAGGATGCATGGATTCAGGACTGAAAGGTTGGAAATGGGAGCTGACATCAGTCACTATTACCCCTAGAGACTCAGTAGAAAATTTTTTTCTTCCTGTCCCCACAACTTTGCTGGCCTAGTTCTTAGTTCTAAAAAGAGGAATCCTTTCACCAAGAGACACAACAACAATTCCACTGAACTGTTACTCCACAGTGGAGATAAGGAAGAGTATGTCTGGAATACAGGAGATCCCTTAAGGCATCCCTTACTGTTCTCATGCCCTGTGATTAACATCGGTGGAAAACTACAACCCAAATCAGGCAGAACTACTAGCGGCCCAGACCCTTCAAGATGAGGGTTTGGATCACCTCCCCAGGTAAAATACCATGACTAGCTGAGGTGCTTGTTGAAGGCAAAGAGAAGATAGAGTGGTTAACTGTAGAAAGTAGTAATAAAGACTATCTACAGCCACATGACAGAACTGAGACTTATTAAAATTGTCATGAGTATTTCATCCTTATTTTGTTATGTATTTGTTACATGTTTGTGTGTGTTTTTGTATAATGTAACATAAGATGTATTAACTTTATATCATAGTATTTAAGTTACAGGATATCAAGGAAAAGTAAACATCACTCAAGGATTTGGTATCTTCTTCTGGGGAAGGGTTAGTATGTTTTAGTTTTTACACAGGATAGCTGCATCATATTAGGCATAAATGGACTTTGTTCATCCTTGTTTGGATATTAAGTATGATTTAGAGAGATGTACATGGGTGCCAGGATGACAAGGGGTGTGTACTTGTGATGATCAATTTTGTGTGAACTTGGCTGGGCCATGGGATGCCCAGATATTTGGTTGAACATTATTCTTGGTGTTTCTGTAGGGTGTTTTTGGCTGAGATTAACATTTAAATTGGTGGACTTTGAATAAAGCAGATTGTCCTCCAAAATGTGGGTGGGCCTTATGTAGTCATTTGAAGGGCTGAATAAAACAAAAAGACCAGACTACCCCAGGCAAGAGAGAATTTACCAACAGCCTGCCTTCAGACTTCATCTGCAATGATGGCATTTCCTGGTTCTACATCAGAAGACATTCAGACTTGAATGTGAACACTGGTTTTTTTGGGTCTCCAGCCTGCTGGTCCACTGTGTAGATTTTTGACTTACAAATCTCCATAACTGTGTGACCCAATTTCTTATAATATATCTCTTTGTGTGTGTGTCTAGGTGTATATTAACTTCTTGTCATGGCTGAGTTGAACAGTCCTTTCTTGGTCCTACTTCTAAATCTTGTGTTATTTCATCTCATTTCTCTGTCTTTCTGTCTCTGTCTGTCCCTGCCACTCTCTGTCTGTTTCTCTGTCTTCTTCTATTTCGTTATTTCCTAAATTCATGGTATTCACCAAAAAGCCTTTTCCTTGGCAAACTCTCTTCCTTGACAATCTCATTTAATAACAACTTGAATGAGTACCTCATATGATTGTCCGACATATACTTCCAGACCGACCTCCTTCTGAAGCTATAGCTCCTCATTTACAAGTGCTTATAGTGATCTCCATCTGGTTATTTATCGGATACCTCAATATGTTTGTAACTGAACTATTTTTTCTTCTAAAAAGTACACTCTGTCCTATTTTCCATATTCTGTTAAAAGCATAACCTTCCCTCCTGGTTACCCCAGCTCAAAATCTCATTTACTCTTCACTTTCTCACATTTTCTACACAACTAGTTGGTGAACGCAGGCACATATTTTCCTCTGCAGTGTCTCTGGCATCTATTCTCTCACCTCCATCATTCCTCTTCCTTTGCCATTCACAAAGGCAAAGCTCCAGGTAAATCCCCCTGGCTGGATTTCTTCAAGAACTTTCTAACAGGTTTACTTTATTCTAGGCTTTTCCCCTCCATCCATTTTTCCTGTGATTCTGAAATTATTTTCCTAAGGAAGTTAACACAAACATCTTAAATTTTTTTTTAAAGAAATGAACGACCAAGAGCTCATGGAAAACACTTCCCACCCAAATAAACAGACCCCATTCCTGTCTCTATGTGGAGCGGCTGTCCATCATAAAATCAATCCAAATTGTGAGGTAAGTTGTGTTTTTGTACAGTACAAGAGCAATGTACCACACCCAACGGATGCAGGATGGGGTACAACTTTAGGGGTACAAGGCAAAGGCAAGAGAAATTCTAGATTCAGGATAATGCCCATGTTTCAACACCTTGAGAGAGAGAGAGGACACCACAGAGGCTCAAGAGGGAATGGCCACTTCAGGGCAGGAGGTAAGCAACCAGCCTCAGGGGTTCCACAACTAATTTTTGTGGAAACAGCTGGCACTGTGCCCTGGAGAATGATTTGGTGTATATCTTCGATATGACTCCCAACTATAGGATTCTTAAAAGCAAAGATGATCATTTTCATAGCTTATACATATCTTACACAGCACTTAGTTGTTAAAAACATCAGTACCTTTATGTTGATGACAAAACAAAACAAAAACACTTCAGTCTAACATTCAGGCTCTCCAGAGTCTCACCTCCAGCTTACCATGTCAAACTTATTTTAATCATAGATTCTTGGTTTCAGCAGAACTTTACTGATGTTTCAAATACAAAGTTCATATTTCCAGCCACTATACTAATACACTTCCCAGTGTCCAAAATTCTTCTTCTCACTTCGCTATATATCTAAGTCATACTCAGCCTTCATGAACTATCTTAAATGTCATTTCCTTCAAGAAATCCCATACCTCAGTTGGAAATATTTTCTCTCTCCCTGTCTCTGCCTCTCTTTCTCTTCTTTGCAAATCCAAGGTAAAACAGAATCCTTTCTCAAGTCATTTATAATTTCTCATTTATGTTATGGTTGCTTGTATACATTATACCCTTCTACTTTTCTGTAAGTTCCTTGACAACAATTTCTACCTGAGTCATCTTGGTATACCTCCCCTACAAGAGAGCAGTTGTCTTGTACACAGTGAACACAATAAATGTTTAAAATAATACATTTTTATTATAATATATTTGTTACAATAAATTTCAGTTAAACTTTTTAAGTTTTTTAAATCTACAGTTTATATAAATATTTTTGATGACCTAGTACTTCAGTAGTAAATATACTTTTAACAAACAAAATAATTCTCCCTTTCCATTTCCAATTGCATGAATTCCTGTCATAGCTTTCTAAGAACCCAATCAGATATGGCAATAAATTTGTCATCTAGTATCTAGGAAATCCTAACAAAGACACACACGTATCTGGATGATAATAATAATGATAGTTAAACATATATGGCATTTATGATGTGCCATACACTGGTGTTTATATACCTTAATTCATTTAACTCTCACAACACAGCTATGATGTCATTACAAAAGAAGAAACCAAGGTACTTAAGGAATTTGTTTTAATTCACACAACTAGTATGTGGCAGAATCAGGATTCAGCTCCAGAAAGTCACACCCCAGTTTCCATGACCTTAATACCACTCAACAAAATACAACTCACCATATTCTCCCCACCACTCAAAAAAAGGTCCAAGTGGAAGGGATGATCCCTGGTTTGAAGGGCACATTATCTTCCAGCTCACTATAGAGGGTGACCCTTGAATCCCTTCTCAAGGGTGAGTGGAAAACACACTAGAGACAAGAGCACATGAGGGATCAAAGACTCCACTGGGTATTTTTTAAATGGCATCTGTGTGATGAAAAGTTGAGTATACATCTCCAATTCATTATATAAGACTTTTGGTACAGGGAGATATAGAAAGTGACGTGTTTTAAGGGTGTTGCCTTTGTAGTAGCCTCAGAACCAAATTTTCTAACAAGTAAAGTAGAATATATGTGAAGGCTGGAATCACAAATACCCTTACTGCACACACCCTGCTGTGAGTTACTCTTTGAAGAGAATTGCTGCTTAGACTTCAAACCACCACTGTGACCTCAAGAGGTTAGCAGAAAAGAGAAATTCTTTGGTTCAGAAACCATAACATGGGTATAATGCCATTGAAAGGAAGAAGATTTAGAACTCAATGTGGCTTTTGGGAAAAAGTCAGTCAATCCTCTTCTGAAAAAGAGGAAAACTCAATGAAGTATAATGCTTTTAAATTCCAGATTAATATATAGACCTAATAGCAGCAAAATATTCTTTTTCCCATGAAAATAGATACTATATTCTTAAGCATCAAGTAAATCATGCTCTTCAGCTTGTTGTGTTGATACCAGACATTTCTGAATTTGTGACAATCTTTTCAGTGTGAAATGGCAGTTATCTACTAATGTTCTGGAGAAAGAAATAGTGAAATATAGGCTGCCTGAAATGTACTGGGCCCATGGAAAGTACATGACATAGCAAGTGGAAAAACCCCAAAAGATTCAAGAAGCAAGACAGGATCCAAAGCAGGATTTAAGCCACATATGTACAGATTTGACTGGTCTGGGACAGAATCCTCTTAAGAAAGTCATAGAATAAAGTCCAGAGTATCTATATGAGCTTATGATTGAAGAAAAAAACAAAATGCAGAAAAACCTCTCAGGTTTGCATTAAAAGGAGATTGTTAACTCCATCTCACAGGATCATGTTTTCATGATGAACTCCCTGCACCCCTCCAGTGAATTCAGTAATTTTTGTCTTTGAGCATCTAACCAAAAAGGGTTTATTTTTTCCAGAACCTAGGACACAGAAATAATAATAATAGTAATAGTTGCAACTATTATTGTTATAAAGATCTGAAAATGAAAGGGAGGATAATGGAAAAAAAATAGTTTTAATTTGTGTCATTTCTTGTAAAATGTTTCAAGTTACATTCATTCCCTTATCCTCTCAGAGAAACTTATCCAAATAATATCTTGCTAGTTTTCTCTAGTGTTATCATTCTGACTATATTCATTTATACTAGGACAACATTTTGTCATGAGAGTATTTGGTATACAATGACTGACTCGCCATACCTGTAATAAACATTTGCTCAATACAACAGGTGCTCTTAGATTTCCTTTAATGGATTGATTACTGTAAGAGTAACTACTGGTAGGAAAAGAAAAAAAAATTCTAGTCTCTTTTGAATGAAAAACTATTACTATAAGACTTACATGATGTTCACAGCCTCAAGTGAGTGATTTTATCATCACAAGCTGTTTAAAATAATCAGCCTCATAAAACTTTAATGACCACTGCTTTCTCACTCTGTATTTATAGCAAGACATCCTCATTCATTTGCAAAGACACAAAGTTCTCTAATACTTACATTATTCACTTCTTACGGCATGAGCTTTCTCTATTTCAGTCTCAAACATGGCCAAATAAGTTTAACCTCATGATGCAAAATTTATGATCTATAGACTTTTCTATACAAATTTCAGACTCTACTGAGAACATTAAATATTGTTGATTTTTTTAACCTAATTTAATTAACTTGCTATATTAAGTCCACTGCAATAAAGCTTTACTATTATTCCTTGGGCTAAGAGATTACTATATAATGTATTGGGATGATTCTAAGAGCATATAACTAATAGATCATCTATAATAAGCAATGTGGAAAAGCATATTCCCTCTGCACAGGTGGATGATAATATTTGTGCCAAATAATACAGCATTTCTCTCTCTACTTGGTATTTTGAACGTGCATTTTGTTGACAGGCTCCCTGCCAATAAGCTGCATGGGTCGTAATGGAGTCTAGCTGATAATTCAAAAGGTGAGTTAATTAGGGGTTGCAGTTTGGAGTGTTATCAAGCTGCTGCTCAGACATCTTTCTGCTTTCCATACAGGTGTGAAATATTGACAGCAAATTTTAGAAGTGTGATGACATTTTTACCTTTCACTTACTTGATTAAATTTTGATATGACTCATACTTTAAGGGGAATACAAACTTTATCTTTGTTCGAGTAGCTATTTACCATGAGAAAGTCCTTGGGGTGTTCAAAAGAATGTAGTTCAAAAGAAATTTAATAAAGTATATTAGCAAAACATCCTTGAGACCTCAAACATTCTTACATTATAGCACAAAGGTTTATTTGGAAGTACATCAGCAAAAAATTAACCATTTATACTCTTAACCTTTCATTCACAGATTTTAAAAGTATTATTACACTGAAGGTAGATCACAATGAAGCTTTGTTAGTCTATAATACTATATTTCTATATGATCACATTTTCTAGACTAATAATAGTCCACAGAGGAGAAAGGATTTCAATTTCTGGGCTATTTTTGCCTTAATATCACACCAGCGAAAGCAAAGACTATAAAGCGGCGTAAATCTTTATGTGTATGTGGGAATTTTTCTAGGTGGGAATTAGGTAAAAAATTTAGTCACAATATAAAGGGAGAAAGTTCTATAACATGTATTTGCCATAACACTTCTAGAAGGGGTTCAATTTTTTAAATGAATTTATTATGGTTAATGAGCTTTAAGTACTAAGTATCTAAATATCCTTTAGAATTGCCCTATTTTTTCCTAAAATACTAGGAGAATATGTTAATCAGAAGATAAAGCTATTGTGAAAATGGTTTCTATATAATTAATATTTCACTTTTCCTCATCCCTCCCCTTCCAAATCAGACTTCAATCTTAACCCAGTGCCATCCCCTCATTTATTGATTTCTCCCAATAAAAGGTAATTTTGCAAAACTCCAAAGTCTTATATTTGTAGACTTTTATGAAACTCTTCACATATGACCTTTAAATACTTTAAATATGTTTGCATATTTTATTTACCATGAGTGAAAATGATGATGGCAATGATAAAAATAATAGCAATTAAAGATACAATTTTTCTAAAATTAAACCTTAATAAAATAACCTAATTTTGGTCCTTTTAAATATTTGTGGAAAATAAGTATCTCAATTTGTTTCCACTGAAAGCAGAGCTTCAGACAAGGATGTAAGAGCATGTAGTTTAATTAGAAGGCCAGCCCAGTAAACAGAAATGAAGGAGTCGAGAGAGACGCAGAGAAGTAAAAATGCAAATGTAAGAGCTTATTATTGAGTTTGTGTCTGTTAGCGCCTAATTCTGCTAAGACTTCTAATAGCATACAGAATGCCTTCCAACACTGTCCACCTAAAGAAGAGGAGCTGGCAACTCTTCTTACCCATTTAAGGTTGTCCTCAATGGCAATATATATATACCCCACCCTGAAATATCCAATGCTTTTCAGCAGTGCTCATTTCAGGACATAGGTCAGAGAAAGCCCAGAGGATAAAAGCTGAAAAATGCTCATTATGTGCTTGAGATGGGCCACCACCGATCAAAGAGAAGTAGGTCTGGGTTCAAAGAAACCACGCAATGCCAACCACGATAGGACACATCACAAGGTGGCAAGGGAAACCAAAGATGTCCACTACAATAAGAATGAAGTTATTTTTCAAATAACTGCTTTTCCACAAGCTTCACTGTTAAATTTTAAAATTCAGTCTCAATCAAAAAGTACTTAAACTTTAACTGTGTTTATGTAGGAGAGGAAGGGGTTATGTAAGACATCTTGTTCCTGAGCACAGACCGGGGCTTTATCATTGTAAAAATTTGATAAGCCCAATATCTGTTCCAGTGAAAAATGGTAATAGGCAGAAAAATGGTCAGAGTGTGTAGAGCAGGAAGAAATCAGAAAAAAATCCAAGAGTTTTGGCAACTGGGGTACATGAGATATTGAGTGGCAAATAGTCACTCTCTTTTCTCCCCATACCAATGGCAGACTAATACATTGGTAGTCCTAATAAATCATACCTCCACATGTTCAATACTCCTATGTAACAGCTCTGTAACTTACTTTGACTTGCTTTGGCCAATGGAATTTTATAAACTATGATGTAATCAGAAGTTTGATAAACATTAGCATGTTTATGTAAGGGCGTATCCATTTGAACTCTACTCTATGAAAGGCAGCCACCACACAGACACCGTAACATAAAGAAACTCAGGCTAAACTACTCAATGAGAAACCCAGGAGGAAGAGAAGCCATCTTAGATTTTCTGACACTGGCTTAAATTTCCTCTTAAAGCAGATGCTTAAATAATTCAGTTATACTATGTGAAACAAAAGAACTACCCATAAAATCATGAGAAATGATAAAGCAATAATGTTTAAGCTACCAAACTCAAGTAGCTTGTTTTGAAGAAATATATAGTACAGACACTGATGCCAGAAATAGAATTCTATGTAACAAAAACCTAAAATATATGGCATTGACCTAGGAAACAGGAAGTGAGTGGAGGCCTAAAAGGTAGTAGACTGTTAGTAGAGGCTCAGAAAGCCAAAGAAAAGTGCTATTGAAAGCTGGCAGAAGGAAAGTATTTTATTAGTGGAAAGGTAAATGAGATTGTTGCCTGTGGTCACTTTGAAGATAGAAAATATACTTAACGAACTTGTGGATATTTCTCTGTAGAATGTTGAATACGTCAATTGACTCCTTTCAGCCTCTTATGAGAAGGTATTGCAAGAAAGAGATGATCTAAAGATATAATTGGTCAATTTCCAAGCAGAATTGAGAGAGGATATTTCCAACCCAGGACTTGATAGGTGGGAAAATGAAACTCTTACTTTCAGCCTCTCTAGACAGCAAAAAAATTCTCAAGAAAGAAATTATCTCAAGGCAAAGATAAAATTCAAAACATGACATTGGGGTTAAGATAAAATAAAAGATGAAAGTGTAATAATTTTATTAAGACCTTAAAAGATTTAAGAAAGTGCTTTATAGAGCTCGTCAGCTAGACAAAATGACTTGTAAGAATTTTCAAGGCATTATTCCAGAACAGGCAGCTTCAAGTAGACAGGGACACTGATCCAGAAGTGATTTATGAGTTAGCTTTCATCTAATTAAGTAAATAGATTATAGTTTTACATATAGGAAACCCATAAGTTGTTTAAAGGAGTTGAATCCAATGGGGACAGAAATATTTCAAATTAGAAGATGTTTCTGGGCTTCCAACTCTGAAGGCAGGAAACACACTAGGAGATTTATTCAGCTGCAAAGATATGCCATTTCTTAGGGAGAAAAAAAGAATAAATCAGAAAGCAAAGCCAAGAGTTGAGAAGGTGAAGCTAAGTGAAAGAGTGTGTAGCCATGAGCAGTGGATTGGAGAAAGAAGAAGTTCCTACACCCAGAACAAGGGGAATTGAGGACATGTCTCAGAAGAATTGCAGAATTACTATGGACAGTAACTATTATGTGCCTTCAATTCCTCCCATTCTTAAATGTGAGCCACCATGGATTTTACACTGTCCCTGTTTCACCACTGATTCGGTGTGTGTGGAACATATACTTGTCTTTTTACTTTACAAGTCTTTCCTACCCAAGAAGCTGTGCCTGAGGAATAACATCCAAGAAGCTACACATTAAGGAAAATAGCCAAGAAACCTTATTGTATCAGTGCCTGGTTTAAATGATGAAATTTGGAAGTTCTGAATTTAAAGTCAAAGTGGGATTTGGCTTTAGGGTTCTTAGAAGGTAGTATATTTTGTAAGTGGAATGGATGTGAATCATTAGAACCAGATTGCGACTGCAGTACACTGTTACAAAACCACAACTCCATTTCTTCATGCTCCTGTATAGTCCTCTACGATGTTGATGCTCATCTTGGTCATGTGATTTGCTTTGGCCAATGGGACTTTACCAAGAATGATGTAAGCAGAAGCTTGATAAGCACTTACACTTTGGTGCTTGTCACCTAGGAACACTGTCTCTTGAAAGTTAAGTTACTTTACTATAATTTAGTTCAGGTTAAATTACTGAATTATGAGAACTATGTAGAGAAGACCCTATAAGATGAGACAACATCTTATATGATCTCTCCCTAGTGAGCTCCCAGCTGAATGCCACCATATATATGATTACAGTATACCACATGGAGCACCAAAGCTGCCCAACTGAGCCCAGTCAACACAGGGCTGTAAGCAACAATAAATCACCATGGTTTGTTATATGCCATTGCATAACAGAAACACCATCTCCATGGGAAATCTACACTTCCCATCTCATCAATCTTGGGCCTGGATAACATCTTTATATTCCCATGTGGTCGTGCTTTGACCAGTTTAGTGTGGAAGGAAATGACGGGGTTAGTTCTAGGCTAGTCTTCAAGAGGCATCATGGATTTCTATTCACCCGCTAACAGTTTCTGAGCTCTGCCATAAGAAGAACATTTTGCAGGTAGCTACTGTCTCTCCAGCTTTAGCTGCAGACCAGGACTAGGACTATGCAGAGAAAAGTGAGATGCCTAGGGCTCAAAAATTAGAGGCACTCATTCTCAGAGTCATGCAAATGCTGCTCCTATACATGAATAACTCTGAAAGTAAGTTAAATGATGTACCTCGGCAGCTCTCTTGTCACAGTCTAGTCCTGCTAGGAATGCAACTTTTGAAGCACACCTGTCACAGATGACCTAGAAACATGTTGGACAGAAGTAAATGTTTATTATCATTTAAGTTTTTGGGTCGTTTCTCAGCAAAGTGGCAATACAAACCTTGATAATCAAGCTATGGTATTAAGGCCCATGATTTATGTATCTTTACATTCCCATACTCCCATGAATGAATTTTGCATGTTGAAGCATTAACCTCTAATGTGAGTACATTTGGAGATGGGACCTTTAAGGAGATAATTAAGGTTAAAAAGGTCATAAATATGGGGCCCTAAGCCAATAAGACTGTCCTTACAAGAAGAGGAGTAGATAGCAGGATCTCTCTCTCTGCATGCATACAATGAAGAAAGGCCATATGAGGACATAGCAAGAAGCTAGCTAACCGTAAGCCAGAAAGAGGAGTCTCACCAGAAACCAAATTTTCCAGTATCTTTACGTTGAACTTCTTGCCTCCAGATCCAGAACCATAAGAAAATTAATTTCTGTTGTTTAAGCCACCCAGTCTATAGTACTTTATTATGGCAACCCTAGCCCATTAATACACACACCAAGCATGGTGTTTAACACATCTTTAAAGTTTACTGCATAAGTAAGAACTTGCCATCTCTCTTCTCAGCATAAGTATGTACCTTTAAGTAATATTTATAAGGCTCCAAAATACTTCATGAAAAGGAAAGTGCCTGTGTACTAGTCATATAATTTAAGTTATCCCTTAAAGGACACATATAGTTGGCTTTTGAACTGTTGTCTTTCTCTGAACCAAACTTCTAGAGATACAACCTATATTTAGATTACCTTTTTGTAAACTGTACCGCCTACACTAACCTCCAGCATACTGACCTTTGTGATTTATCTAGCAGATTCAAATATGGGTGCTAGCCTTCAGGGTTTTCCTAAGATCTTAATTCATTCTCACGAAAAGAGATAAAACTCCAAATGGTAGAGCCAACGTGGTATAAAGGAAAATAGTTCAGATTAGAATCCTGTCTCTTCAATCTCAGGTAAGGCAATGAAATTTTATATGCCAACATTTTCTCACCTATCAAGTAAAATGTTGAACTAGGGATTCCTGAAGCTTCTTTTTGTTCTAAAGTCTTACGACTTTATAATCTAAGTCCTAGGATATGTTGTTGCCTAATTATTTGATTTATATCACATACTGTCGTAATATTTGTCAATGCTTTCACCTAATCCTACAGTATAGCCCATGATTTTTTTTACTGTAAATATCTGGTGTTCATTTAAAATAAGTCTACAAATTAAGTGTAATTTTTCTTAGAATTTTTGAACATGAGAAAAATGCACAGCAGTGCTACATAATTAAGTACCATTTATTTTTTGCACTGTTTAAGCAAGCCACAAATATTCAATTGCCATTGAAATATTTTTGTAAACCATGCAACCTTTTACACAAAAGATAATTATGAAATAGCTAACATTCATTTGACCACAACCAATAAATAATTTATGAACTGGGTGTTTGAAATTATGCAAATATTCTAAATACTTTTTGTTGCCTGTACATCTGAGTAAGTATGATTCAGAAGAAAGTGTGCAATGGATTAATAGATTCAACATTGAAGAGATTTGCATTTCTACAGAGTTCTTTTCTTTGCTGGCTCCTACTATCTTTAGTATCATGGCTCAGAAAACAAGCTTGACAATACTGTCTCTAAATGTATTTGAATATCCTGGCATCCCTATTCATCAGCCTCTTTGATGCTTTAAACGTCTTTTGCTTTCTTTCCAGAACTCTTTATGAAGGCACAGAGATATGCTTTTAGTAGAGTATCCAACTATCTTACAATACACACTAAATGAAGGAGAAAATGGGCATCTTTAAATATTTGATATATCTGTGATAGCCCATAGCAGAGTTCTGTTCAAAACTCTAGGCTCACTACTCTGAGCATACTGCATACCAGGTGCAACATACAACACCACAGCAATGACCAGGAACTGTCGGCTTCACAAACTCCCTTTGCAAAATGGAAAGCTTTTTGACACTTGTAAATTGGTAGACAAACCCTATTAACATTGCCTTTGGTATGAACTAACATTGCATGAAGGAAATGTATTTCATTTTGGATTATAATCAAGTATAAGAGGCTTTTATCACATTTAACAGTGTATCATGCAAAAATATTTCTTAGAAACTACTAAGAAGACTGGAGGTCATCTATTTTCATTTTCTCCACACCCTGAGGTGGGAAGTGGGTGTCATTTCTATTAATAAAAATATTTATAAGTCTTCAGTATTTTGACTCTAGTCAATGTTACTATACTAAGAAAGATATAATATTTTCATTGCTAGTAAATGCTATTGTCTCATCTAACAGTTTTCTTTATCCAGATACATCTTGGTCTCTGTTGAAATTTCCTCACACAAGGTAATAAATGTATTGATAGGTTGTCATCTTCCATTGTTTTTGTAAATCCAATGAATATATGAAGAATAAGGCAAGGGAACAGTACTAGACAAAAATCTATGGATTGGTATAGACACTTTAGTACTGTTTATCTTGAAAAGCCTTTTTCCTCTAGGAGACAATTGCTTAAGAGCTATCTATCATTTACATATACCCAGAAAAGAAAATTCCCATCATATGAGTTTTTGTCTTCACTAATATTGATGTTTATTTTCTCTGAAACAATTTCCCTTAATCCTACTCAGTCCTTCATAATCACTAAAGTTCCTAAAACACCAGCATTAGGTTTAACTATTAATCCAAACATAAGCTTTTCTTTAGTATCTTACTACTACTTGCCCTGCTCACACCTTCACACAACTTCCCCTCCATCCAATCAACACTTGCCTCCGTTTAAGTATTTGCTTTTACTTTTCTACTCTGAAAATCCAAACCCACAAAGTGACAACTGGAACAAAGAATTCAGCTTCCTTGGCACTGTTGTATGAATAAAACTTGCTTAATTTTGACTTAAATGTGCTGTTTTTTTGTTCTGTGGTTGCACAGAGCAGAACGGCCTACCTACCCTACTCTCCTAAAAAAGGAAGGTGGCAATGTGTCCTTAAGCTATCCATAAACAATGAAGCAAGAGAACAGATCATAAGTTAGGCACCCCAAGGATTGCTTACTCTGTTCTACACAGAATTCAGCTAAGTTAACTTTAAAACATTCCTTTGCATTCAAGTGCTCCCTTAAAACAGCAGACAGGATAGAGCACTCTCCGAGCTGCTTACAATTTCTACTGCACATTTTATCAGGAAAGCTATCTATCCCAGATTTCTTCTCTTCAGAAACATTTTAATGATCTGAGGTCACACCTCTTAAAAAGAATGAGGTCTAGTTTTACATAAGAAGGTCCAGCATGTAGGGTTTTATTTTCTTTTTATGCTCAGACCTCACAAACCGAGGACCACAGTCTTCAAATAGCATTCCTTGTTAAAACTGAACTCAGAAAGAAGGTTATTCTACCTCAGAATTTTAAATAAAGCTTCTACAACAAAGTTCAGTGTTCCAAAGCTTTAAATAAATCTGAATTAAAGCAGCACTCCAACACTGAAGTGTTTAAATCAGTTTCTAATCGCCTAACTCTTGAAACATGGCCTAGTATTTTGAGGGAGAACAGTATAGACCTGGGACTGCTTTCCAAAGTGGGGGCCTCATGACACCTGCCTCACCATCATGGGCCCTGCTCAATGAAAACAGATTCCCGTGCCATCTCTCTCCCACCGAATCAGGGTCTTTGCAGATGTGGCCCCAAATGCACCGACACATTCCCCAGATGATTTTTGCACACACTCTAGTTTGATAACCTTCATTCTCAAAGGCCCCCATCATTGCTGCCAAAGAGGTCCAGCTGGCGTCAGCTCTTAACCTGTTAAGTTCTTCAATTTTAGGAAACTTGGTGCTTTTAAACTGAACCTCACTGCCACCACTTTCGGGACCAGGATTATGCTAGGAAGATGTAGGTCCCCCCGGATATTCAGAACTTTTGTCTCCCTGCTGTCAGCAACCAAGGAAGCTGGCAAACGCTGGTCTCTCACAGTAACATTTAGTGCCGGTCAACACACCGTATGGGCTAACATCTGAGCCCAGAAATAGGAAAGGCGAGTATAAATAGATTTGAATTGGAGTTGGACAAGGATTTGGCAGGCAAAAAAATGACTGTGTGTTGATGGGGTGGGGTAGGAGAGCTGCCAATTCAGGGATCCGTGGTTGAGGAGCTTCCTGACCCCCATCCACCCCAGTTCCTGTGAGCTCTCTGGACTTAGAGCCTTTGGCTGTAATGAGGGGGTGCTGCTTTCCCTGGCTTCTTCCATATGCATGTTAGTTGTATTTGGCATTCAGCAGCAGTGTTTGAAGAGTGTCTGGCCCCCACCAGCATTTAGTTGAGCCAGTCAGTGGAAAAAATGACAATGGTATCTGGCATAGAATTCAGGTGTTAAAATACCTTTATTAAAATAGAGGAAATAGCACCTATTAGGAAGTGACCCCAAGCTACCAAATTTTATTAGACTGGGAGGAGGTGTTTTTCTCCCCTTTCAAGCATATTGTAAATTCCCTTATGTCTTTCATGGTATTTAACTGCAGAAATGGGTGCATTCAGTAATTTCAGATTTTTGGTGCTATATTTATTTCAGCTCACTTTGTGTAGTATCAGGGCATACCGAGCTGGGACTTGGCAGATTTCAATAAAACTTCTTGTACATATTTAGCTAAAAAAGAAAATTTGATGGGGTAGGAGAGAGAGTCAATACTACTGGCAATTTCCCATTAGCAGTGCAGGAGGTAAAAGTCAAAAATAAAGCCTGTGGGGTTAGTCTGAACATGGCATACAAGCTTAAAAGAAATGCCATTTATCCTTTTCATCCTGAGGTGGGAGAGGGGGCTTGACAGAAATGAGTGAAACCTCACTCCACAATGTTCTTCTGAAGCCAGCCCTGATGTCAGCAGTGAGCACGCTGAGCTACGGATGAAGCAGGCCATGTCCGCCCTCCACAACTCTACAAAACCGCTTGAAAGTCAGCACGAGGTGCCGGCTCTCCCCTCTCAATGAAAAGCATACTTCTTGATTAAAAATGTATGTCTCTACTTTGTGCCAAAACGAGAGAGCATTATTTTCAGGATGATCATAGAAACCAAGTTAAATGTGTTTCTTATTTCAGAAGAAAAAAAAGCATCACAACTCAGTGAAGAAATATTTCAGTGCTGGATGTTGGGAGTAATGTAGCACTACTATGCACGTAATTTATTTTGAAACACAGGATATATGAAAATCTTCAGCATTTTTGACAGAATGAGTTTACATGTCCAACCCCCTCAATATTTTAAAGAGAACCTTGACTTAGTCTGCCAATATTAGAGATAATATCTGTGTGTGTCTGTACTGTAATACCCTCCAGTTATTTCTACTTTCAGAGATAGTAATTCCTGAGATAATTTCATTCATATAGGGTTCCCATAGGAATAAAGTGGATAGTCAGGAAAAGATATTGAAGATAATCTGTAGCCCTGTTGGACAACTTCTTGAGTCAGTTTCATTCCCCCTTGTCAGTTAGGAGAATTGGAACAGTTTGAATGTGGATGATAGAGAGAATGTGTAGAGGATCCAAACACCTCCTTTTCCAGAGGGTGATCTATTTTACAGGGCAGTCAGGTACAGTGGGAATGTCTGCCTATACACAGGCTCTTTCTAGGCTTGAGAAGAAAGCATCTAAAGTCTGTCCCCGGAATCTAGATAACATTTCTTCAACTCTTGTCTTCTCCTCTCAAGCATGAGGCAGAGATTAGGTGAATGATGTGGTGTGCAAAATAGAAGTAGATATGAGGAGAGAGTAAAGACAGATTTTATGAAGAAGATTAATTGTCCACAACAGAATGGGGCAGCTCCTACACTTTAAGTTCTTGCTTACTTCAGAATAATAGTAAAGATGACTACCAATTTGATATTCTTGGCCTTAAGAATCCTTTTCAGACTAGACTCATCTATAAACACAAATACGATGACCATATTACTTTGCATGCTTCCAATATAACTTAGTAACTTCTTAAATCAATTAGCACAATTAGAAGTTTACTCATCTTTCATTCTACAAATCAGCAGGTATTTCTTCTTTTCACTAGTTTGGTTGACCTAGACCCAAGAGGGTATCTCTTGACTCATTAAGGTTTAACTTTGTTTAATTTAGGTTTAGCATTAAAATACATGTCATAGCAGGAAAATTTCTTAAAATTATTAATTAATGAATAATATTCAGAGTAAGTATTTATTAGTCAGAATACTTGAATAAAAAGTATAATACACAGCACAACCATTCCAGACAATACATTTTTCTGTAATAATGCACTAAAAGGACAGATTATTAGAATGTATATCAAGATAGCTAAATTGTAAAAGTATATGAACAACCATTAATATGTAAAATCTTATATGAAATTATTTAATTAATTAATTTATTTAGTATCTACTGTGTGCCTTGTAATATCAAGTATTAAAAGGTAGCCAAGCAACCCATGGCATTCATCATTTCTTCACTCAAGAAATTTATAATAAAGGTTTGAATTTTCAGATGAAGGACTAGGTCAAAACACTAAATGAACACTTAAGGGAATAAAACATGACTGCTAAGCAATATAAACAATAAGAGATTAGCAGATAGAGATACTGACCCAGGAAAGAGAGAAAAAATAGTTGTTTCACTATTTCAAAACTAGCAGTATTGTTTACTAATCAACAATACCTATTAATCACAGTAACTCACAAATGACATCTAAATGTATGCATGCCATGTCAATATGTTTTGAAATTTGGCACAACTCACTTTCTTCAATATCAACATAAAACTATGTAGCATTAGGCAGAATAGTCTGGAATTTTCTCATCCTAAGAAATCCTAGGTGTAAAAACCTTACACTACTTCCTCAACAGAACAGCCAACCTATTTCCCAGACTGAGTACTCTGGGCATGGAAAATTGCTCGATGGTTGGTTTGGAGTATTTCTGGGACTGGCGCTGTGCTACACTACTACTGCCCAGGCATAATTGGCACTGCTAGTTCTTCAGTTATTGTTACAGCTTCTAGGGGTCTTTTAATAGGTTATTTAGAAAAAAAGAGAAGAGGACAATTGACCCTGGGTGGTTCTCAAATAGTGCTATTACTGGTTTGTTTTCATAGATTGGCAGTACCCTTCAACAGGCAATGTTCAAGAAATAAAATTACAGTTGTATTAACTGCTTCAAATTAGGGGTATTTTTTCAAATCATTGTGTGGGGTTTTAGTGGCGCAAGAATGAGTGCTTTTAATTGGACCTTCTTCCTTATAAGGCTTGAGGAAAGCTCTTCAGCCCAACAGAAGGGGGAACTAGGACAAGATTCACAAGGACAAGTGCTACATTATCATTTTATGAAATTGCTGGTCAGAGTCTGACAAAATATTTTCACGATTTATTCAAAGAATTAAAACGCTGGAACCTGGTCTTTTACAGTAGAATATATTATGAAGTTGACAGATCCCACTTGGAGGGGAGCCTTCAGAAGCTGAATTACCCCAGGTTCCTGCATAATAAAGTGATCTTCTGAAAAGTTGACTAGCATATTTTGGCTGTGAGCACCAGAAAATACCACAAACAAAATATTTGTATAGCTTATAAAACACTCAGGCTGAATATTAAAAGCATGTGTTTTCAAGGAATATAATTATAAAGTACTTGAAGTGAATCAGGAGGCAGGATTCATAAAACATTAAACATGTCGTAAACAAGCCATTTGACTCCTCCAAATACTATGGGTAATAGACAGACTGCTGATTTACAAAGGAACACTTACATTGAAGATTCTGAAATCAGGAATCACGACACCAAAGGTCAAAAAGTAATTTTCCTGATGTAATTCTGGAATAAATAATTCTAGGCCACTTACTGAAGCAGTTTGATATTCTTTTTTTAAGAAATGTGGACAGAGATAGCCTTAATGTTCAACCTTTTGAAAAACATGTAATCTGGCCAATTCATACAATCAAGACCACTCTGACAAAGGATGTGTCAACGGTGAACATCATAATGAATTAATACCCCCGTGAGTGGTGGCCACACTTTACCTGTAAGAGAGCATTTACTGTCATTCAGGAGTGTAAAATTCAAATGGGCTAAAATGCAAAGTATTTCTTTTGTTTTTATTTGGGCATATCGAAAACATGAACTTCGTTGTGGACATGATGAAGTCAAATGTAATTCATTATGGTACTGCTACTTTGTGAAAAGAGGGCAGACAGAATCTACTTTTTAAACTTAATTTGAAACTTCCTTCCCCAAATGTTAAGCTAAAATTATGGGCAGGATTCTTTTTTCACATTTGCATCATGGGACTTAAGCCTGTTACTCTTCTCTCCTACAAAACAGGCTCCTGGGAGCCCTACATACTTAACAGGAGCAAAATACTGGATTTGACATCTGCAACATACATCTTTGTTGAAGTCTGTCCCAAATCAAAAGAAAGGCCTGTTTTAGATTGTTCTGAGGTCTTCAGAAAGAGTTTGTCTTTTTGCAGTCTCAAAAATGATATGAATTTTCAGGAAGATCATCTCTAAAAGCATCAATCCTATAGGAATATGGCAATTAAGATCACTTTACCCCACACATAATGCATAAGCTTTCTACTACATACCAGAAAAGACAGCAAAAGGAGGAAGATGAAGAGGGGAGGATGATGATGAATAAAATATTGTGAAAAGAAGAGGTCATTAGGTCTAGAAAGGGATGCTTACAAAAGCAATGGGATTCTGAGGTTAGCACATCCTGATGTACTTATCAGAAAGTTCACAGGGAGCTGTTGCTAAAATTGTAAGACTGAAACAAGTACTGAAGTTTTATGTTCTCTTTTATAAAACTCTCACTCTCCGTTTTTGCTCATTTAATGTGCTTTATTTCACTGCTGATTGGAGTATTTGACCCTGACAGTTCTCTTCACAGACCAAATGTTAAGCCCGAGAACCTTTAGCAAGCCACACAAGACCAGCCTGGGGACCCAGTGACATCTTTGAACTGTGGCTCTTTCCTCGAGCTTGATTAGAGATTTTATCCTGACTGCCAAAGGGAATGGGAGCCTTTAATGAGAAATTATATTCGTGCAGAAGCCAGGGAGGAGGAGGACTCTACAAATTAGAGGCTAGCTTGCCTGAAAAATAGGGCTGAAAAATCACCTTAAAGAATTGAACCATTATAAATCACCATATAATTAGACATGCAATATATAAAAGGAGCGTAAAGCATATGGAGAACAATCTTTGTAGATATTGTTACTATGAATCTTAAATACCACCATAAATGTTTTGCTACCTCAGATTCATAGTGCTATAAGAGTCTGAATCAATGAAAATTCTACCATTTGGAAAGGGAAATGTATATTATCACATTTGATGTTATTTGATGTTCTTTTTATTGAAAGGACACTTTCTTGGTTTTGATATGCAGAGTTTGAGGAAAAAATGTATTTCCATTGGTGCTATTCTGTTTGTACTATTTTCTTGATTTTATTAATATATAGAATAAATGGAAATTATGTTTTTAAAAGAAGTACAAATGCTTTCTGTAAAGCACCACCCTCTGAACTCTGGTAGGTATGCCATTAAATATGAACTTATCTTGTTTGGGTTGTATTAGTTTCTTCTGAGGAATAACAAGCTTAAAATTAAAAACTCGGTATCCAAAAACTCAACTAATATAGTGAATATTACTTCAAAAATTAATTAATAAATTATCAGTGGGATTACTTGTTAAATTCAAATTTTTCAGTAAAGGAGATATGTCACATTATTCTATAGGTCTCCATTAAGTTGTTATAAGTTTTTCTCTATGTTTCTTGGATACAGTTAGATGAATTTTCTTTATACAACATGGTATTTAAGTCACATTCACAGTTTCCAAAGAGAACATTAAACTGTTCAAGGGAAAGCAGCATTCCTGGGTTCTAAAGCTTTTTTTAATGATTGCTCATGCATCAGATGAACTTAGAACCACATTATTTTTATCTCTGTCAGGATTTCAGTGCTTTGATCCATTCAGGAAAACAAAGTTCAAAGTTTCATGTAAGTTCAGGCATAGATTACATGTCCTACGACATGACAAACCCGGCAGGAAACTGTGAGACAGCATGACTCTTTCTCACCTGGGTCATTATTCTAGCAAATTGATTACCCCACCACTGCACAGAAGGCAAATGTGTACTGTGATCTCTACAAGTGCCCTACTTTTTCTTTTTCCTTTTCCTCGTGTTTTAGCCATTTAATGTAAAGCACCACTGAGACACCCTTCCCTTTACCTTTCTTACAAGTCTATTCTTTGTTCAGAAAGCACAAATATGGTCCAAAACACTAGATGTTTACTGTAGTTACTCATGCAGGCTGAGTATTTTTAAGACTAGAAAACTGGTGCTTTTAAAACAGCCTCTATTTGAATACACTCCATCGCCAGTGCTACAAAATGCAATGCAAAAATGTTTGTTTTAAATATTTAAGAGTTACCAGCTGAACTAAAACTTAAGGCTCAGAAAAAGAGATAGACTTGATAGCATATTGGACCAACATAATTAATTTTAGCTTTTTCTTATAGTTAAACATGATATTCCCACATAGCCACAATTAACAGTTCTCAACATTTTTTATGCCTGATCCCATTCATTTTGAGTGGTACCAGCACTAAGCTCAGGATTCTTTTGGATGTTTGCTTGTTACCTAACAGGTAAACTCCCGTGTCCAGCTTTGTATGCAAATTTCATTAGCATTACATCAACATTTTTATATGAAAGGGGAAAATAGCCCAAATGGTCAATGAGCATGTATGTGTGCTCACACACTTACACATACACACCTTCATCCTGAGAATCACATTTTTTTTAAGTATTTTTGAGCCAGCTGCTAGAGGAGAGGGGTAATTTTTTACTTGCCTCTTTTTGCATTTAAAAATATTTTACCTTTGTTCTACAACAGAGTATAACTGTTTTGACTTCTTTTTTATGACATTAAAATGAGAATTTCCCCTTTAGAGCTGCCATGTTAGAAAGCAGTACACTTATCCTAATTACTCTGCTCTTGTTTTTCTTTGCTTATTTGTTTTTGGACCTGAGGTATACAGAATTAGCTTAACCATAATAGTTGGTTCATAATGCACTGTTATCATTTACTTATGCATGGCCCTTCTAAATTTTGTGTTATTTATTACACATTATTTATTATAATGAAAACTATGAAATCTCTCTTCAAGCCAAGACATAAAATATTAATAAATATTTTTATCTGTTGGGATCCTCATCCTCCTATCCAGTCCTGACTTACCTATCCTCAGAAATCTAGCTGATCCTGAATTGTGTCTTACTCATCCCCTTCTTTATTATACATGTATGTTTGCTGCACAATAGATGGCTCACTTTCATTTAGCTTTGAACTTTATAGTGAACTTTCATACTGTCTGCAACTTTTGAGGCTTGTTTTTTCACTCGATTATGTTCTTAATATTTTTCTATGCTATTGTATGTAGCTGTGGATCAAATTAATATTTTCTGCTGAAAAATATCCTAGTATGTGACTATACCATAAATTTGTACTTATTCTTCCACTAATGGCTATTTGCAGTTGGAGTTTTTTAAATCATTTTTTGCTTTTATGACACTTTGCCATGAAAATTCAAACACATGTGGAAGGTGAATTCCTGGGCACAAGATAAATATTAAATCTTACAATAAAAGGCCAAATAATTTTTCAATTTATTGACACCTATTTTTTAAATTATCTTTATAGCTAGTATGTAGGCAACAGTAAATGCAAACTTGAATAGATAACATATGAATATGTAAGTTGAATAAATAATAAATATAATAAAAATTTTCAAAGATAAAAAGGATCTACAATGAAACTCAAATCCCCCCCAGTTCCCTCCCTTAGTCCTTCAGTTCCCTTCTGCAGAATAAGCTTTGTTACAAACTTAGAGTTCTTTTAAAGTCTCTAATATCAACAAATCATTGTTTGAGCATTGAATCATTGAATCTAACTTTTGAAATATCCAAGAAATACTTAGGGCCAATTTAAGGAACCAGTAAGATATAAAATTTAGAATCAAGATTAACTTATGTCTAAAAAATAATGACTCAATCTGATAAAGACTATCTACGGGAAAGTCACAGTTGACATTGTATTTAATGGTGAAACTGAGTGTTTTCCCCTTATGATCTAGAACAAGGCAAGTTAACTGCATTTCTACTAAAGGCAGAAAACAATTGGAAAATTCATAATAAAGGGCTCCATTCACAATAGCATAAAATACTTAGAATTTAATTTCACTAAAGATGTACAAAATCTCTATCCTGAAAATTATAAATGTTGCTGAGAGAAATTAAAAAAGACAAAAATAAACAGATGTAACATACCCATGGAAGAGGAGATTCAGTATTTTAAGTTGCAGTTTTTCTAAGTTAACTTATAAATTTAACCCTAACCCAATCATAACCCCTGAAGGATTTTTACAATAAATTTACAAGCTGATTTTAATATCTACATGAAAATACAAATGTCTACAGATAGCCAAGCACCTGGAAAAAAAATAAGAAAGCTGAAGGATTTATACCACTTGGTTCTAATACCTGCCATAAAGCTACAGTAATAAAACGGTTTTGTCATAAGGGTGCACAAATAGATTGATGAACAGAAGAAAATCCAAGAGTAGACACAATTTTATAAGGATAATTGATTTTTCAACAAAGTTAACAAAGCAATCCGATGGGGGAAAAAGAAAAGTCTTTGTAATGAATGACACTGGAACTTGATATTCATATAAAAAAAAATGAACCTTAACTTCTACCTTACACAGTACATAAAATTATTTTAAAATGCATGATAGATTTAGATGAGAAAATACAACTATAAGGCTTTTAAAAGAAAACAGGACAATGTCCTTGCGACCCGAGTAACAGAAAAAGATTTCTTAGAAAAGACACAAAAGCAACAACCAAAAAAGACAAATTCATACATTAGACTTCATCAAAATTAAATACATCCTGAAGAAAATGAATAAGGAACCATAAGCTGGAAAAAATATTCACACAAAATACATAGTTGACAAAGGATTTGTATCCAAGATATGCAAAGAAATGCCTACAATAGCTCAATAATTAAAAGACAAACAACCCAAGTTTACATGTAGACAAAAGACTTGAACAAACACTTTACAAAGGAAGATATACAAATGACCAACATATACAGGAAAAAGTTTATCATCAGGAAAATGCAAATTAAAACCACAACTTCACATACCCTTAAAATAGCTAAAATTAGTAAGACTGACCATACCAAATGTGGCCAGTGGGAAGTAAAATTGTACAACCACTTTGGAAAATTGTTTGACAGTTTCTTACAAAATCAAACAAACACCTACCCTTAGGTCCAGCAATTCTGCTAGATATTTATCTAAGAGAAATGAAAACATATGTCAACAAAAATACTTGTAGAAAAATATAGTCAAAACTTGAAACAACTCAAAAGTCCAACAGGAGAACGGATAAGCACACTGTGGTATGTTTATACAATGAAACACTACTCAGCAATAAAAACAAATGAATTACTGATAACTACAACAACATGAATGAATCTCACAGACATTATACTGAGAGAAGAAAAAGCAAGCCACAAAGGAGTACAGATTGTATGATTCTATTCATATCTGAAAATGGAATGGGAAGATATTTCCCCATCTCTGGAGGTAACCAGAATAATCAAAGTGACTGCTTATAAGGCCACTATGAGCTAAGTTAGTCTAGATGACCTTAAAAGATCTTTTCCAACATTGATCTTCTATAGTTAGGTTTTTTAAAAGGATCTTCACTTTTCTGAACTTTAAAACTTAGATAATAGAGGAATGTATGTAATTGGCTTGGCAGTAATTATCACTATTATCTTGACAAATATGTAAAATAAAAATATGTTTTGAAAAGTCATCAGGATGCTATTTTACAAGAAAAGGAAAACAGTCAAGGATTAAAGAGTGTTGCCTAGTAAACATGGTGGCTTATATCTTACAAGAGTAATATTGACACACGTTATTTAGATTAACCAAATTGCAGTAGGGGCTGAGAAGTAGGAGCATAATACAGCCTAGCACCTGACAGAGAGAAAAAATTTGATGTGTTTAGAAAAAATAGTTGGAACTTCAAATCTTATTTTGCAAGCAATCTGTTGTGATTATATTCTTTTGGTTGAATCATATGAAGAAAATCTAGCCTCATATACGTATGTCTGTTTCTAAGTACAGATACATAGTTGGAAAAAGGAAGTGTTTTTATAATATTTTCAGAAGTAGGGAATATTCTTTGATACCACACTCAAGTTCAACAACTGGTCATTTCTTTAAGATTAGTTGAGTGCGACATCTTAAGCCTTGTCAGTGAACTTTTCATACTCTTGTTTCATTAAAATCAATTGGTCTATATTGTAATTTGAATGAATCTGTTAGCCATGAATCACTGTAATGTCATACAGAGGTCATTTGGAAAATCCTGGTCTACTGAGCTATGCAGATCTTTCAAATATTGACACATTTCATTAGACAATATCAAAAAAATCATGTAATGTCTGCCCAGGTGGCACCATCTTATGAATGACAGAGGATTAGAAGAGCTACCCTGGCAGCAAAGGTGCCATCACTCTTAAGTGATCTTCTGGGATATTCAGGTTACTCAGGCTCTGACAGTGTTGAAAAAAATTATGAAGAAGTTGCAATATCTAAAGAACCACTTAATATCCATTACTATGCTGCTGACGACATCAGAAGTCTTTAAGTACAGGGAAGCTTTCAAGTTCATGGTGGCAACTGCAAATTTTCCAGAATTCTAATTTTCACTTGAAATCTCACATTTGATCATTGGCAACAAATGCTCTCCTTAAGTTGACAGTCATTTATTTATGAGAAAATGTCTGCCAAAAACTCAAGTCTAGATAATCATATTGTGTTTGTCAGTCCTTCTTTCAAGTAATCGTGGAATTCTATTAACTTGCAGCTCAAAATATAGCACTTTTTCTCAAGACAACGATACTTTAGGATGAAGCAGAAGTGCATTATGTATACTTCCCATTTTGTCACACAAACCATTGAAAACGTGTAATTCAAGGGTGGAGATATAATAAAATCAGTAATTTAAGCTGTTTCATCGAGGGCACTATTAAAGAGAAACTGATTTATTTTTCCTGCAAGTTTGTGGCAATATACATATGCAGTATCTACTATTACAGGTTGGTGTCACTGCCTTTGTGTTAAGATTTCGGGAGTTTTTCCCACTGTTACATCAATGCAAATGTTAACACTATGAAAAAGGCAGGAACATGTTACTATTATTGTGAAAATAGTTCTGACTCTGCTATCTCCCTGCAAGGGTCAAAGAGACTTCCAGAGATACACAGACCATACCTTTAGAACTAGAGATAATTAATTAATTAATTATCATTCAGCCTATTAAAAGGACTATTATTAAGAAAAGCCATTACTATACATCCAGTGTGTTAGGAAGCAGAAAAACTACCTACCCATTGTCACCCTTGTTTGTTTATAGAAAACCAAGACTACAATTCTCCATTTTCTAAATCAGAAACAAAACAGATTTTTACAATATACAAACATATATATGTACATACATATATAGATATATAAAGACATAGATGATAAACCTAGAGCTTGAATTTTTGCCATCATGGTTTTAAGTAATTAGTTGGCTTTTCTAGTTAGTTAGATGAAGATGCAGCTTTAGTCACTGAAACTAGTCAAGACCTGGAATCTTACTGCTCAGAGGCCAGATATCCATCCACCCCAAACTCTGTGACCTTATCACTGCACATCACACTGTCATACCTAATAGTGTGTATTATATTATTCAGGGAAAATGGGACTACGATATTTAACTCTTCAATCTCTAAGTGCATCATTTTGTGGGACAGATGCTAAGGGGGAGGGAAATTTGCCAAGAAAGGCTTTAAAAAAGACACAGTAATTAGCTGGAGACATCACTCCTCCCCCAGGACTAACGAAAGACAACATTCCTGGTATACCATGTGAAAAAAAAAAATGTCTTTTTAAAATACTGTATAACATAACTCCTTGCACTTTTTAGCTCTCATCTGCCAACCCACATAATAACATTCCTTCCCACACATGTCCACATTAGGTCAAATATAGATTTTGGAGCTGGATGAATAAAATAAAATATTTGTGAAAGAGCAAAAATATCAGTCACATCCAGCCAGCCGGAGATTATCAAATATCAAGCAGCCAACATTTAGATTCTTTAATGTTCAGACTGCCAGTAATAGGACGGAAATGAATTTAAATCCAGACTCTTCCTCTCATACTTTCATTTTATATTTGAAGAATTTTAGATGAAAAATAAAATCCCTGATATTACTATCTTCATTTTCCTATAAGGTCACTGACTTCCTTCCTTTCTTTCTTCCACAATGTCTGAGTACCTACAATGTGCCAGATACTAAGTACTGCAGTATCTAGGAGCACAGTATTAACCTCAATGTGTTTGGCTTTTCTATTCTACAGATGTGATCAACGAATCTTTGAGAACCAATGCAACAGAAACCATACCTAGAATACATAATTGTCTATGAGAGCAATTACTTATCCCTGTAATTATGTTTTCTCCAGTTTCATCCATTTTTTCTCTATCATGTCCCAGCTTCTGTGCTGTGTGCTAAATTTTTACTATCTCCTGTGATGCATGTTATTTTGGTATCGGTAATTTCTCAACTTTTATTCAATCCCACTCACTAAACAACATTTACCATTCACCTTGCAAATGGCCTATTCTTTCTTGCTTTGCTGTTTTTAATACTGTCACTGAAATTTAGAATCACTTATCTCTGCCATATTTATGAACTATATATAAGTCTGGGAAGACACTTAATCATAATGTATAAGTAAGGTCTTGGGCTCCGAAGTCAGACTACCAGAACTTGAATTCTAACTCAGGCATGTCCTAGCTTTGTGACCACAGGCAAATCACCTAGCCTCTCTGTTTTCTCAACAGAAAATTGGAGCTAATGATAATAGCTTCTTCAAAGATTGATTTGAGATTAAATGAGATAATGTACACAAAGCTCTTAGCATACTACCTGGTGTATACTAGGGGAGCAAAAAATATTAGTCCCATGAAATTAATATGGTAAACAGTTTATGTTCTTCTTAAATTCACTTATTATCTTGATTGCTACAGCTTAACTAGAAATACCTCCCATTTTTATTCAGGACATTGCCTTGTACAAGGGATTACAAATAACAGTCACTCTTCCTTGGTAGAATCTGAATACTCATTTGGATGTTAAATAACCACATAAAATAGTATATGACTAAAAGGCGGAAAGAACGGTCCAGATAGAAAGTGTCATGAGAAAAGAGAAAAGAGTGATCACTCTGGTCTCGTCAAGAATTTTTCACTGAAGAAAAAAAAAAAAAAGGTGGAGCTTGAACTTGGCAAGAAAAGTAAGAATTAGACAGCAGCTGGGACAACTAGAACTTTCATGGTAGAGAAAGCAGCAGAAGCAAATGACAACAGCCAAGGACAGCATGGTCTTTCCCAGAGTATTCTATGGCCTGACTTGCTTATTCCTCCTTTACTGGGAGATCAGATTGGAAAACTACACTGAGGCGCCCATGGTGGAGAACTTAAGATGTCTGGTTGAAGATTTTGAATGATATATTATAGAATAGTGATTATGCTAACTTACTGACATAATCAACAAATAACATATTGAGTACCTATTATGTGATTTTCTAAGTGCTACAGATAGGGCAGTGAAAAAAAATCACTGTTTTCATGGAACTTATATTCCATTCTCACACCCAAATGCCTACAGAGGTGCAGCAGGTAAGAAAAGTAAGCAAAGTAGATAGGATACATCACTAAGCACCATGGTATGATGTTATGGTTAATTTTACATGTCAACTTGAGTGAGCTACCAGGTACACAGACATTATTCTGAGTGTGTCTGTGAAAGTGTTTCTGGAGAAGATTAACATGTGAATTGGTAGACTGAGTAAAGCAGATTGTCCTACCAAATGTGAGTGAACTTCAGCCAATCAGATGAAGGCTGAACAGAACAAAAAAGGCTAAATAAGATGGAACTCCTGTTTCCTGACTGCCTCAGAACTGGGCCATTGGTTTCTTTCCTGCCATTAGATTCAAACTGAAATATGGGTCCTCCTGGGTCTCTAGCTTGCCACCTGTGGATCTTAGGACTATTCAGTCTTCAAAATTGTATGAGCCAATTCCTCATAATAAATCTCTTTATATACATACACACATACACATATGTATACATAGATACACATAGAATAACACAGCCAACAGGATAGATGTGTGTGTGTGTGTACATACATACATACCTATCAGCTCTGTTTCTCTGCAGCATCCTGATACAGGTGGGGATGTAGGCAACCTAAACAGTACATGCCTTGCTCCAACTGATGGCTTCCATGTGAGAATGGGGACCGAATCCTGCTAGACCATTTATGTATTAAGAAAAGCCAGAAATCTGGGTTTTTCCTATCTCAGTTTTTAAATACTGACAAGTTAAAAATGTATGTATCATCATCCAAGCAAAACCTATCTAAAGGTCATATGTATCCCAAGGCCTCCAGTTACTTACCCCAACTTCAGACAATTAAGTCAATTGAAGTTTTTCTGAGCAGGATTATCCTTGTCAGCACATGTTGAAAATTAGGAGAGGCATACTTAAGACTCAGAGACCAGTTAAGAGGCCCTTGATATAAAGTTCAAATGATGAAAATACAATATAATATTATAATAGTGAGGCCAGAAAGGCTGAAACTCTTGAAGATGTGGTGGCAACAGACAATGATGAAGAATGAAAGCTAGCAATCCAAGACAAGGCAGACAATTAGGCCACTGGCAGAGGTGTTCCTTCTCCCACTCCTGCAACAGCTACTTACAAATCTCTGATTTCATTTCCTTGACAAAAAAAGGAAAGCTTGCTCTGCCAAGTACATATTTTCTTTTGTTAAAGAAATAATAACTACTTACTTAAAAACTCCAGTGGCCTAAGAAATAAGTTTATTGCTCACTCATGTAACACTCCTATATAGCTATAGGGGAGCTGCCTTCCCCACAGTGTTCTGAGATCTAGGCTTCCTTCTCTTGAACCTGCACAGCATCACAAGACCTCTGAGTCCTTCACTCTGGGACAGCAGACAGGTACAGAGCCTGGAGAATAAAGTAGGGAGTTTCTGATGGCCCTAGTCTGGTAGCAAAGCACATCACATCTCACGTTTTACTGAGTACAACTTAATTACAAGGCTACATCCAAATGCAAGGAAGAAAGAAATCTGATGACTAACTAACCAGGAACTCCCACTAAAGGAATAGGCATTTATTCTCTTTGACCTTACTTTCTCGACTATAAAATGAAAGTAGTTTTGAGATTCCTTCCTGTTTATTAAGTTTTTTGGTTTTTTGAGTAGTTTATTGACTAGTGGTGACTAGTGGTTATTGACTAGTAGAAGCCAGATTATTTCTACCCTTGATTTATTATAGGACATATATAGAATAATGTCATGTCCTTTCTTAAGACACCTTATAACATTACTTTAACTGATGGAAAGTAATATTCAAATGGTTTATTTCATGACATTTATTAGCAATTATCATAACACTAATTGCATACAGTGGATGGCATCACACGATACTTCCTTTCTGTATTTCTAGATAACCATAGATCTTTCTCTAGTCATGACAATAAGTATATACAAAGGATAATGTATTTCTGCAGACTTTTATTTAATTAACACTGAATGGAATTATGCTTAGAATAAATAAAAGATGAACAGCTCTTTCTTTTCATTCTCTTATTCTCTCTTGTTCCTAACAAAAATAATTTATATTTTCAACTTCCTGCTGCTTCTCCAAAATCCCAGTTTTAAGCCCAATCAAAAGATGCTAACATATTCCAAAGTGAGAGAACGCTTTGGATTCTATACTCTTGTCTTCTTCATCTTTAAGAAATTTTAAATCTTTTCTTTCCCAAGCTGCCAGTTACACTGAATTGTTCTGAAATGTGAATGAATTTTTTTGTAAATATGAGCTTCCATCGACTACAGCAACAATAAGAACTTCACACTTGTCATTTACTAAAACCTGCCTTTTGAGCCCTGTCAGTCATGTGCCTCTACATGTGTGCTTCTTGGTTGGAACAGCGTTGTTTTATGGCAGCTTCTGTTTAGGAATTCATGCCGCTACTTGGCATTTATGTAGTTCAGCTGTTCGAGAGTCCGGGTAAAAAGAAAGAAAACATGCAGGAGCAAAGGTTTCAGGAGCAAAGAAGGAAATAAGAAAGGGCTTTGGGTTATGAAATAACAATGCCAGCCAGGCAGCAGCGGTAAACCACAGGCACACCCCCTCAGTTTAGGAAAGACACTGTGACAGAACAGATAGAGCTCACGCCCATCCTGCTGATCTGGGTGGCCGAGTGCTATTAGAAAGGGCAAGTGTTGCATGAAATATAAGCAGTTACATTCACCTTTCCATACTTTTCATTCCTTACAACACTGAGCTTGATTACAATATGTGCCATGGAATTTAACTGTGTTTAAAGCAGAGACAAAGAGACTGGAAAAGACAGGCATATGGATGAAAAAGTAAATACTTTGGTTCCTAACCAGGGTTGACAGAACTGTGCATGATTCATAATGTGGGTTCAAATATGTCCAGAAGTTCAGATATTTATCCAACATTTATCTGCATAAAACAATATCCCTTGCGGCTCTTGGACTTTAATGGTAAAATAATAGGAGTAGTCTTTCTCTCGGGTTCTCAAACACTTTGAGCTCCTTATTAGTCTCAAATCACTAAGAAACTTCAGTTCAGAGATTTTGAGGTTCAAGGAGCAAGCTTTTTAGAATGTGTAAACAAAGAGTAATGCAAATTAAATTTTGCTTCTTTTCCAAATAACTACAGGAAAGGTAATGTACGTTCTCATTCTTGTTTAGCTGACATTTTCTATTGGTGCTTGCCAAATAGAAAATGTAGATTTATAGGGGTTCTGTGGAAGATGTAGCTTATAAAGAGGAATTAAATAAGCAGAGATAATATAAAAAAATGTATAGAAGTTAAAAATTAAAAAACATGTTTCCTTCAAATATCATTGCTTCCACTCTACAGCTGCTCTACATCTTTAACTAATTTGTCTTGCAAGTGATGCATTTTTTGATTTATTGTGAAGCCCATACTGTAAAATATCTATCTTCTTAATATTTTAATATTTATATATTCATATATTCATATTATCTTAATACAAAATCTCTTTCAAACAACCAAATGCAATTGATTTTGAATAACCAAATTATTTCATTTTAGGAAATGAGTACAACATAGTATTTATAGCAGATGCTCATTCATTTCCAACATTTTGGGGCATATATATATATATTTCAGCTTCATTTATGCTCACCTATGTTAGCTAAAAAAATAGCTATATAATAACTGAAATGGTATATCCATTATAGCTAAAATCATCCACACAGTGTGTATGTACTGAGAGTACTCAATAATAAGACTGCTTTGTATTTGTACACAATGAACAGTGTTCTTACACTTAATATCTCTTCACTTACAAAGGAAAAAAGTTGACAGCCAAGGGTATATACAGCAATTTTCATGCAATTATGATTTTCTCCTTTTCAGTCATTTGCCAAACCCAGAAGAGTAAATTAAGTTGCCTTGTTTTCCTCTTCCACATTTAAAAATGTATATCAACAATACATTTGTGCATAACAAGTACATATATATGTTTTTAAAAGTTGGGCTTCTGCACTGTTTCCCTCTAAACCTTTGGCTTTATATCCTTCAAACCTCAAGATAACTATCCATCATGGAGTAAAAGTGGCAAACAACTGCGTGGTCCATTGATAAGGGACAGTGTATATAGAACTTCATTATTTTAATATAACAAAGTAGTTAAGTGACACACAGAGTCAATTAACTTTTTGTTTCAAAAGCTCAAAAATAAAATCATTTTTAAGGTAACAAAATATCAGATGACTAAAGAAAGCTAACTGTTGGTTAACACCTCAGTGCTTCAGAAAGAGTATGAATTGGCCACAAGACTAGGACAGGACTTCAAGCCATGTTATGCTATGCATGGAACAAAACTGGGGAACTGGTGACTTTTCTTTTCTAAGGGGACTGACAGTGTATTTCTAATCCATTATTAGAAACAGTATCTTGGGAAAGTCAATAAATGAATGCTGTAAAGTGTTACAAGCTAATATGTGGTCATATCTCACTTCTAAAAATTGAGTAAGTGCTCACTCCAACAGCACACAAACTATAATGGGAACAATACAAAGATTATCCAGGGCTCCACACACAGACGGCGTGTAAATGTGGGATACAATCTGCATTTTTCAGTGAGTACCAGGGACCAGGGAGGTGGGGAGGATATTGACTACAAAGGGCCTCAGTGAAACTTTTGAGGGGCAATGGACTATTTATTCTATATCATGATTGTAATAGAGGTAACACAACTGTCTATATTTGTCAAAACTCATCATATTTCAGCCTTAACACTGGTGATTTCATTGTATGCAAGTTATACCTCCAAAAAGCTGACAAGAGTTCTGACTCTCATCCCAAGCACTAATTAGGCTGATAAAATTTCCTGAGACTCACAAGGATTTTCCCACCTATTCTTTGCTTGAGGAATTCAAGCATAACAGAACCAGCAGGTCTTCTAACAATTTATCAACCTCTTGATGAAAAATTAAAATTCACTATTTTCAGATATAGAACTAAATAATTATTTGAATGGACTATCAAATAGTTGCACATCACTAAACTAAAGCAAATATTGAGGAAACATGAAAAGTAGGATGATTAATTATCAGTAATGTGCTGCTTCTCAGAAAACAAAATATTTTAAGGACAATGTCCTTCTTCAAGATAAAGACAAGTAGTCAACTTTTGATCACAGAAATCAATTTTCTCATGCCAATCATTCATTAGATCAAAAAATTGTTAAACATTTATATGTACTTGTTATGCAAAATAGTATACATGTCTCTGTCTCCAGCATGTATCCTCGGAACAACAGAAGTTTGTTTGATGAGATTGGTAATGTGGAAAAAGAGTTACTTTTTGTCTTTTCTCCCTCTAGACTTTTCTTGGCATGTCAGTCCGATGAGGTGGGAAAAATGAAGCTTGAACAGAAGACAAAATTGAAGCTGAAGACCTAGAGAAGATTGATTAATCACAGGTTATCAAGTAAGTGTCAATAGAAAGGAGCTACTGGGCTTCTGCACTGTTTCCCTCTAAACCTTTGGCTTTACATCCGTCAAACCTCAAGATAACTATCCATCATGGAGTCAAAGTGGCGAACAACTGTGTGGTCCATTGATAAGGGACAGTGTCACAATTTGTCTCCTCTTCCCACAGATCGTCTCTTAGGGGGTAAGGGCAGGCCACAACAGCTGCAAATAGCCCAAAGACATTCTTTAGAGTGTAAGAAATCCTCAGAAAGCATGTAGAATAGGAATCTAACCAACCTTCAAAAAAATATCTAAGCTCAATGATTAGTTTCTGGGATATTTTATGTCAATTGTATTTGTTCTCGTCTTTCTAGACACTAATGTTGATAAAAACCAATTTTTAAGTATAATTAAATGGCAGGACTGTGATATGCTTACAAGTGTGACCAATGTTCAGAATCCCGAGAGCTACAACACAGCATCTATATAACTATTAAAATTTGTTGCTGGACTATATTAGCACATGCAATGCCCACAAGAAGGTAATTCATGCTTTATGATAAAAAATCATCCATGTCATTTACAAATGAAGAGATAGCTCTCTATCTTCTCTGGAAAAAAAAAATCAGCCCAACTAATGAAGAATGATAAGCACCAAAAATGATTGTCATGATATTAGAAGAAAGGAAGCAAAATTTAAAATATGATTTAAGACTAAAATTATGTTAATAAATATACAGAGAGAAAAAGTGTTTGGAAGTTTACAAAGCACACCAATTTTTATGTTAGAGTAAGTTGATTAAATGATTTTTCTGCTATGTTTCACGAATTTTTTCAAAAATTATTTTCTTATTTCTTAATATTTTTTTCATACATTTAAAACTTTGCAAGTTGATATTAAGATTCACTAACATTCTGTGTCAGCAAATACTAGCTTTAAAGGAAAGAACTCTGTATCATCACTACGATGACATGGGAAGACCTAAGTCTCAAGCTGATCCATAACCATCCTGTTGTGAGCCAGCAGGTCCCAGAGCCTCTAGAGCTGGGAAAAGCTCTATTCAAGGTTAGTGAGAAGAAATGTAATCCTAGATAAGTGTTTTGAGGCCTAGTCTTGCCACCCTGTCTTTCCAATGGAATGCAATAAAACGGACATGGGGGAAGAGAATCTAAAACTTATGTAATCAGTTCAGAATTTCACAGAACACCCTGATGTCACCAAGTAAAGGACATTTTCTGCCCCATCCTGACCATGTTTCTTCCCTTAAACCAGCATTTGTGAGTTGTTTTGCCTTCCAATCTCTTGGGGTTCACTTTAGACTGATTTTCCATGTATAAAAACATTTATGGTGGAAACACTGAGTTTCTCCCAGCACCAAGCTCTTTAGCCAGTATATGTCCCCTAACATTCTCCAACAGTCACGGTACCTCAAGGTATTTTACACACTTTTTTATCGTAAAGGCATTTTAGTGTCTTAGATTTCTTACCAAAATGCAAACACCTATCAGAAAAGTATTATTAGCTACTATCATTTTTCAGTTCACATTTATGTTGAGAGTAGGCAAAGGTTATGGGCAAAATAAGACCTGTGAGAATGGGACAGCAGATGGGAACTGGGACCACCAAAAGGGAGACGTTTACTTAAGGGGAAAGGAGGAACCAAGAAAATGAAATTTTGCTTCATTTGCCATTAGATCCTGGATCAATCCTGTTGATCCTGGTTGAGTAAAGAATGTGAACTTCAGAATTAGACCAACTTAGATTCAAATCCTATCTCTACTGCTTAGTAATTGTGAGGTCATTAGCAAGGGACCTAACCTGTCCCAATAGCGTGCTTCCTTTACTGTCCAATAGGGAAGGTAATAAATACTTCATGAAAATATTTTAAATAATAATTGAAGTAATTGCATACTTAACTAAAAATAATAAGAAATTCACAAAGGCTACTTACTACTCCCTTTCACTTTTTATTTTCTTCTGCAAATTAGGGACACAATGTACTCCCTAAACCCATATTTGTAGTGAGTTTTGAAACCTTATTAGAGATAGTTAATGAACATCACTGTCCTCACGAAGATCAAGAGTTGGTCGACAAAGGCCATGCTGGTTCCTAAGGATTCAACTTTCTGTCTTGAGGAGAAGATCCAGGTCTGTTTTCTAAGTCTTTGTGCAAATGGCATGGAAACTTCACTGGTATACTTCTTAGATGAGAAATTCAAACTGCCTGTTCCATACTAATCTGTTACAGAATGTAATGAGCTCCCCAGATGTGAGCTGTGTGAGAGTGGAGCCACATGCAAAGATCAGTAGAGAAATGACTCTCATCACTAGCCCCCAGATGAGGCCTCTAAAATTCAGAGGGCACAGCAAAGACTCATGGGAAGTCCAGTTATGACTGTGCAATGTCCGCTGACTACCCCAAATCTAAATGTTTACTCAACCCGAAAAACTGCCAGAGATATTGATTCTTAATTAGCAACACATACCTCTTGAAAACTGAATAGCAAAGAGGTTCTAATTGCTGTATCTTTAGTTTGTCATATACAAACTGTTTGGAAGTCCCAAATTTCAAAACATTATGAAAAAAAATCTTCCAAAGGTGTATGGCAAGACATAAAGTACAAGCAAATTGGGATGTTTTAATTTTTTTTAACTCTATAGATTAGAATAAAAACAGTTCTAAACAACAATCTGTGATACGTTAATTGCTTTGTATCTGATCTTCTCATGAAATCAACAGGAGTTTTTTCCCACTGAAGAACCATCAGGAGAGGCCTTTGCTAGAACCAAAAAAATGCTACCAGCTATTCTAATTTATGAGAAAATTAAGTCCATATTATGTATAATAATAATCTATGAGCATACTTTAACAGCATTTAGCATGCAAACATTATTCCTGAGACTACTTTCAAATAAAAATAAATGTGACTCAACTTTAAAGCTTGGCTAATTATGAAATTTGGGTCTATTAGACTAGCAAATAGAATGAAATTTCTAACCTAAAAATTGAGGGATTCTTGTGCCTTGTTTTGCTTTACATTTCAAAACAAAAGACACAAAAAATTTTTACTGAAGCTTTTCCATCCACAAGGAACCACTTCACACGTACACATACACACACTCACACATGCACATACACGCATGTGCACTAATACATGAATGTGTATAGCAGTATCTTATGGGACTGCTAAGCACACATGATAAAGCATGGCTATATCAGAAACATGGCTCCTAAATAGTCATATGTGACTAATCTATGAAGAGAGTGTTTAGGATAACCCAATTTGAGAAAGCTGTGTTACAAGATTCTATTTTTAGGCTGAATTTTCTAGACAGATGTTGAAAACCCATAAAGAGGATTTTAAAGTGTTATTACTGGTAAGTTATTGCACCCTTAATGTGGTCCGTACTGTGGCAATAGAAGCTTCAGGAAAACATCTTTTCTTTCTGTCTCTTTCTCTCTTTAAACTTTATTTATAGCATTGCAAAAGACTAGCATTCACATAACCCGCCTTTGCAGGCGTGCCAGAAGATTAATGATATCGCAGTGTTCTTGAGAACAAAAATGTGTCTACCACTGTGTTGAATAATCTCTCCTTTCACACATTAAAAGTGAGATGAGGCCTACTTTAGAAAGCAAGGACAATGTGTCACAAAGAGTTAGTTGGCTTAAAGATATACCCGTATTGCTATCCTGAATCACAAATTGTTTTCATGCATGTTATCTTGAGAATAAGAAAGCTTTTATCACCACCACTTTTTAAAAATTTACATACAGCCTCAAAATCTGACTTATTCCAGCATTTTTTACAATCTGTTGCTTGAAAGAATTGAGAATATAGAGAAAGTTGTATACTGTGACCTCTTTTATATCTACTCTCCTTAAATTTGGCTAACAAGACTGAAAGCTATTGAAAGACTTAGATACTATAGATGTTGTCATTAGTGCTAAAGTTGTATTTTCCTAGTTTGTAATAGTAATAATAATGTAACTAATGTCATGCACCATGCTAAGTATTCAACATATATTATCTCATTTAATCCTTATGAAAATTCTAAGAGATAGCTATTACTATGAAAATTCTAAGAGATAGCTACCTCTTTGATGGAGAGGATTTAAGTTTAGACAGATACATGGCTCACCCTAAATTACCCCTCTAATAAGGGACAGAACCACAGTTCAAACCCAGGTCGGAGTGACTTTAATGCCTCACTCTTAACCACCACTAAGATACACTGCCTCTTAGGCAACATTCATTTAATATAGACTCTTATTCAACCAGGCAGTATTTATAGACTGTTACAACTTTCAGGAATTTCATCATCAGTATTTAGGTACATGCCACATGCCAGTCACTGCCATTGCCTTTGGAATTATAAAAGTGAGTAAAGCACAATTCTTACTCTCAAAATGTACTGGGGCCACAGAGCTTCTAGGGCTCTACTCATTCAGTTTGCTAGGTCCACCTAACCTCATATAAAACATTTAAATGCACTCATATCTCACATTTACTATAATTCACGTAACTACATATGAGTTGAGTTGCATTTCCTTGATAATATTTTTATAGGTACTTTAATATTCATTAATTTTGATCTGGGTTTTTTCTTCATAATTTCCAGAGTCTCAGACATTTGTTTACCCAGGTTCTCTGCCTACAAGGCCCAAGGATACATTGGCCCTATTGTGGAAGACAGAAAAGTAAACTAAGAAAGTGACATAATGTCATAAGCAAATAATAAAGGTATGTGCAAAGTATTATAGGAGCCAAAGGCTATCACCTCACAAAGAGCATCTGAGGATAATCTTGTGGCCCACGTAGGAGCTCACCAAATAACCAAACCCTCGTATACAAAGCTAATGAGCTACAAAAATGTGCGGTATGTCCAAGAAATGTCAAGCACTATTGTGTTATTTAAGAAGGTCATTTGGATAGCATGACAGAAGATGGGGATGGAGACTAGAATTCATTGTCTTTTAATTGTGTATGTTTTACCTCTTTGGAAAGAAATTTTAATATATATTACACTGAAGATTCTGTTTCTTTACTGCACTGAACACAGCAGCTTGCTTTTCTCTAAAGCATAATATAAATTGTTTTAATTATTAACATTAATATATCAAATTATTAATAAATCAATATTATCTTGCAGAAATAATTTTTATTGACAAATTTCATAAAGAAACTAGTGTTTAATTCAGAATATTGATTCATCAACAAGTATTTATAAAACTGGGGGGACTATGCTATATATATATGTACATATAAACATAGCATTTATAGTTTGTATCATATCTTGAATGCAAATATCCATTATATGGTATATATACTATAAATAGAGTTTAGACAAAAATAGTAAATAAAGTGTGCATGTGTGTGTATAAAATTAAGCAATCACAGAGTATATATTGCCTTACGTCTATAACCTTAAAATTTTTTCATAATTTATGGAATATGTCCAGCAGAAATTATGAAATCCTTTATTTCCTATTAAAAATTTGGGGGCCAAATAAACAGATAGTAAAAAGAAAGCTTTGAGTGTGAAACTATCTGTACCAGTGAGGGGAAAAATTCATCTTATAAATGTTTTTAAGTAATTATCTTCAAAATATTCATGTTAAAAATAATCTGTCTCCTCTAATAACTTAGTTTGATACAAGGGGAAGATAAAACAAGGAGCTAGACAGAAGGGTCTCTGAACTAAGTAAGTATCTTTTAAAATGCTGGAGTGAAGCTGTTGCTCTTTATTAGTTAGTAGTTAGAAGTGAGGGTACTGAGAATAAAAGCAACTAAAATGGTAAACCAACCAAACAGAATACTACTACCACTAGTTCAAAGCTATGGCATCTGAGAACTATTGCCCTAAATGGCAATGGAAGATTATGGAATTGGGAGTTTATCATACAAATGAGTTTTCACCTTGCAAAGCAGTAGGAAAAAGGATGAACAGGTATTTTTAAATATAGACTGAAAAAAAATTAGGCCATACAATGCAAACAATGTTAGTATAAAAAAAGGCACAAAGAACTAAGAAAAATTCTCCCTTTCAAACTATAATGATGTGAAGTCTTTAGACTTATGTTTACTAAAATAAATTGGCAGAGTAAAATATAAAATGCATGACTGTGGCCAGACAAGACTTGGGTTGCTTCCCAATGCCTAGATAATTGTGCTGAGAACGACACAAGGATTAAAATATGTTGTGATGTCACTAAATGGAGCATCACCCCAAAGTCACATAATTCTGTGCCTTAAAATATTACTCCTAGTAGTGTACTCTCAGTTTATTGGTACTGATGTTTTTATGATATTCTCTTTTTCTATTATTTTAAAGATAACAAATTATGAGCTTTGACCCATTTCTCAGTTATTCTTCTTTGAAAGTCACAGCTTGATATGCATGCACTCATATATTTTTATTCTATACATTCTTGAAAAATACAGACATGGTTATTTCCCTGTTAGAATTTAAGTTTAATAGGAACACAGAGGTAAATGGACAATTGCAAAGCAACATAATACATGTTATGATGGAAAAAATAAAGGGGTCATGAGAAATATCAAGAGAAATAACTTGGAAGAATCAATGCCTAGGAAGGTTTCCTAGAGGAAGCAAAGTTTAGGACAGAGAAATTGGGGAAGTATTTTAGGCAGAGAAAACAGCATATGCAAAATGTCACAGGTAGGGAAAAATGGTTTCTCCGGAAGTGGGGAAACTGGAGAAATAAGCAAAGGCTAGTTTACTCAAGGCCTTATATGCCACATCAAGAAAACTGAGTATTTTTAAGCTGAAGAAGACCATGATTAGATGTGCTGTGTTGAGCCATCTTTAACCTTCCTTGTAGAGAATTGAAGATGGGACAAGAGGTGGGGAAACCAACTATGACACTGTTGTAGTAAGCCAAGCAAGAGAAGAATTAGGGAAGGGACAGCTGAGATAAAATAAGACTAAGGAAATCCTTAAGATGTAGAATACATAGCACTTCATAGTATATGTGGGTGAGGCAGGGGGAGGAATGGAGAAAATAAATGTAACCCTCAGGTTATAAGCAACTAGGTAAATGGTAGCACACTTTGAGGTGGGAGAGCATGAGACAGGGAAGAAGACAAGTTCAATTCTAAACATATTGAGTATAAATTACATTTGGGCTATCAGATAGGGGATGCCTAATATGCAAGTAGATGTAGAAGTCTGACACTCAGTAGTGAGGTCTAGGCTATAAATAGAAATTTGGAAGTCATCAGCTTATAGGTTTTCAATAATTCAAATTCTAGAACCAAATGAGATTGGCCTAGAGGAATGGACAGAGCAAGGAGAGAAACGTGCTAAATGCTAGACCTGATAAAGCCTAATATTTAAGAATTGAGAAAAGGAGCACTCAAAAAGGACTGTGGAAGAGATGGAAGAGGAAACTTGCTGAAAATAAGAAAATTGTGAGGTTTCAGAAAGAGGGAGTGCTCCAGTGTCCAAAATGGTTGGGAAGTCGAGCAATGCAAGGACTAAGAGACGTTCACTTTCCCTGTACAGGCCATTTGGTGACACAGAAGACAGACTGCCTATTAGCATATATAAATGTAAACACATACATGTATGTATGTGTGTCTCCATACACACATTGAATCATCATAACAACATTATGTGGCAGGTATTATTACTGTGCTCTTTTCAAGATGAGAAAATGGAGACACAAAGAAGTGACAATTTGTCCAGGGTCACACAGCTAGTACATGGTACAGCCAGAAATTAAGAAAGGTTGAGACCTTGAGAGGGAGGTGAAGGAGTAAAGATTAGGAGTATAGATAACTCTTTCTAACAATATCACTGTGATTTTCTCAGATAGCTTTGCCTGGGGAGATTGTCTGCTTATCAGGTCCAGTGTGGTAAATACTACCCCAACTGCAGACTGACTGTCAAGAGGTAACAAATGGCTTATGGAGAAATCCTTTTTAAAATCCCAGTGTGTTCAGATGGCAGTGGTAATAGCATGAAAAAAAAAACTGTTTTCCTTATGCACCATCCCCTTGAGTTTTGAAAAAAATACATTATTGCCGTTCCTTAAACCTCAAATTCAAATGTAACACTGCCTGGAGCTACTTCAAGAATCATTCCAACAAAGTTCTCGCAATAAATTCACCAAAATAACTGGAATCTCGAACACTGAGCTTTCAATTCTTGGTATGTTTTTATGAAATATCTGTTATGTGTATATATTATCTGTTTAGAGCACTATCCTTCTAGAAACATCTTTATGAAGTCAGTGTAGTGTGGACTGACTGGTCAATCTGCTACCCCATGAGAAATAAATTAAATAATAAATTGTCAAACAAGTTGAGTTTTCTTAGGTATGAGTGGAACATCACTGATTTGTGTGGAAAAGAGAAATTCCTCCATAATCTTCTTTTCATTTCCAAATATTTTGGGAAAAATATTTAAATACATGACGGAACATGAATCATCTACTAGTTATTAAAAAAACACTGTTGGATGAGACACCATGTTAAAGTATTTGCTATTTGAATGATTTACTTTTCTAGCATAAGTAAGTTTTAACGTGGTATGAGTGAAAGCATAATTCTAATTAGAAAATCTATTTTTAAATCAGATTTAGAAACAGAGTGATCTATGGAGTAAAAAAAATGTGAAAAGAAGATTATTAAAATTATTAAAATTATGATAGAGCAGCAGTTTTTGGAAAGTTTAGGAAACCATCATTCAATTATCCTTATAATCCCAATATTCAATTTGGTGGTCTGCCTTCTGTGTCATTTAAAAAAAAGTTTCATGGCCAAAAAAGAAAACCAATAATGTTGCAGAGTTGCCTCAAAATTTTTCTTTGGCCATAATTGCCTTTTTTCCATAACCGAATTTCCCAATGACAGTACCATGAACTTTACCAGCCAAAGACACTCTATTCTCTGGCTGTGCCCCATCCCAGATGAAGAATTTAAGGGATGCTAAGCACAACTACCATGAGACTGGGAAAGACAATGACTTGTTTTTAACCACGAAAGTCATAATAATACTTAGATGAGCCAAAATTTTGGAAGAAAGTTTGTTTCCAGTATTCTGATATATTACATTGGCCATGTCAAAATGAGGTCACACTGTCCCTGGGATAACCCTGAGATTCCTGAGAGGCACTCCTCTAAGCCTCACTATTCCACTAAACATGAAGTCTACTATTATGCCACCTTAGAGAGAGAGTTTTCAGGCTCTCCTCCACTGACAAGAGACACATTGGGGGCTGTAGCCCTATGCTTGGCTGCATATCTTATTTTAGCATTGGACATGTGATTTCCAAAGGTTACCTTTGCCAAGTTAAAGGAAGAGTGAGACAACTAATGCCAGGGCTCCTCTGTGCTGACTGCAATTTGCTTACATAAGATCCTTTAAGTGTCTCAATGAGAAACCATACTTCCAGGTGATAAATGGGTCAAGATTCACAGAATATTTTAAGGGTGGGGGGGAGGCTTTCCTTCTTTCTATTTCCAGAATATAGTGTAACTGGGATACTCACAAGACTCAGTCTAAAGAAAGAAATAAAGCCATTAAGTATTAGAGAAGTGCTAACATAATAACTGGGAAACACCTCCATGATTTCTTTATTTTTATTTTTCTACTACTAAGTATATTTTTGTCCTTTTTTTCAATGCTTTTAACCATCTCTCCCCTCCTTCCTATTTGTTTTAACCTGTCTCCTCTTAAACGTAAAATATTTTTATTTGTCACTATAGTTACGTGATCCAGCAATACCTGTACATAAATCCTTCAATTCCAACAACTACCACTAGATACAAGCATAATGACCTAGTGACATCTACCTTATATGAACTCTTACTACCGAAGACATCTAGAGAATCTACTTGTGCTGCCCATGCTTTATGCCAAGGGGTTATTACTAGGATAAGATAAAAACTACCTCTTGTACCATTTTCATTCTAGAATCAAGAATTCTCACTGAGCATACATGTATCCACTCTATTCCCATTTCCTTTCTCTTCTAGCTGATGAGACGGAAGTTCTAGATCTCAGGCCAAACTACAAAGGAGTATAAAAGAACACAATGGGCATAAGACTGGGAAAAAAGAAGGAAGAAAACATGTCTGTATGTTAGTTTTTGATAAATAAGGGATTGCTATCTAGTTTTCTTGCCTCCTAGTCTCATCTGCCTCCTCTTATGTTAATGAAGGGGAAATCTTGGTTTTGCTTTCTCAGTAGTAACCATCAATCTTCTCTATCAGAACCTTTCTTCTGAATCCTAAATTAGCTTTAGTTTTTGCAATAAAAGTTGGCATGAAGATTCTTTTCTTTCCCAGAAACAATATATGGACCTAGAAATCAGGTACCCTGAAGTCTACATTCTTCACTCAATGAAGACAACAATCCATCCCGGTTCACAGGCTAAGTGTTCCATCATCAATTTCTTCTTCCATTTTCTAAACAGAGACTCTCAAAGATATGTGGTGAGCACATTGACCGAGAGTACAGAGTCAGCTGATGCTGACTCCTACCCTAATGGGTGTTCTTTGCAGGTTCATTAGCTATTTCCCTTTTTTCTAGGTTTTGCTAATATAAAGTGCCTGTTTTTCAACTAACTACGTTGTATTGCTCACTACAGTATCAAGACCCATGTCAGGGACAGGTAGATTTTTGGTGAATTGGCTCTGCATCATTACACAGATAGCATTATTTTTCTTTGCCATTTTATCAGCAGCATCTTAAAACCTGGAAGGAATACACTGATTCTTCCCTCTAACTTCATAGTGCTAAAGGATTATTTTTCATATTTTACATTTAAGGCAACTGAGGCCTAGAGATCAGGTGGCTTGCTGAAGTCCCTTCATTAATAATAAAAGGCAACATGCAGTTCACCCTTACACACACTCCCGTATGCATGGTACTATATGCTGTTCATTATGCCCATGGAAGACAAAGGAAAAAGGCCTGTTTGATGCTCTCCATACCTCACAATCTTGAAAAAATCCATTGTCTGTCCATAAAACCCCCAATACTGTTTTCCAATGAGTAAGTCTATCAGTTATGTGATCTGGAATAAACTGTGTCAAAGTCTGTAAACTTCAAACTCCACCATCACAAAATGAAGAAAGTAAGTATTTTCATACGGTTTTTTTTGACGACTAAATGAGTTAACATACAGAAAGCTCCAAAACAGTGCCTACTATATATTACGCATTCAATAAACGGTAGCTATTATTCACCAAAATGGTGACTTAGATATTATAATAATTTCACTTACAGCTTGAATGAGATGTATTTAGGAAAAATAAAATAATGTATTGCTTTAAATTGCAGGTAGTAAACATGAAATATTAACCCAAGGAATTATAGAGGCTAGCTACATAAGCGGCTTCCTAGAGAGGTTATATAAACATGGCATTCACAATGGATTTGGACAAGAAGGAAAGAAGGGTGAGGTTGACAGTAAGAGATGAAATCTTTGCTCTTACTAATATCCTCCCGCAGTCATTATCAGCTTTAGCATAAAGTTGACCCCACTGGGTAGCCATGCAGTTTCTCTTAACATTAACTGGACCCAGTGTATCGAAAATCCCTGACTTCAACGAGCATGGGACTAGATGGAGCTCAGGACAAGAGCGGAGAAGCAGGTGGTGTATGAGGAGCAGAAACAACCACACCTTGCATGTCCAATTATATGTTTTAAGACACAGCTTTCTGACAAAAAAGATGATAAAAATCCCCTGGTGTGCTAACCATTTTTTCCAATGGAGGGACGGGAGGCTCAGGGGACTCTCACGTGGAGCTGCGCCCGCCCGGGAGGGCAATGCAGGAGAACTGCAGGAGCAGCTCTTACCCTCCAGGCGTGCGGCTCGGCCGCGGTGCAGCGGGGGTGGAGGCCCGTCGGCAGGGTCGTGCTCGCACTGCAGCTGGCGGTTCCCGCGACGGGGAGCGCAGTCGGCACCCGCCCAGGTCGCCATCTTGGTGACGTCATGCCCCTCAGCCTCCCGGCAGCACGTGACAACGAGCCGCCTCCGGTTTCTCGGAAATGCTGTCCTCTCTGGCATTTTAGCCACTGCACCACCTAGTCTTTTACCTTCACAACCATTCTAACCATCTCAGTGGGGCTGTCCCGTGCGCACACAAGTTTACCCAGCCACTTTCCTTTCAACCTCTCAAGCATAAGCCCCATCCAATGACAAAAAGTGTTCACATTTCCTGGTCAATGAGATTCCTTTTATTGATGGAATTTGGATCTTTTACTTTCAGCTAATGCCAGGACCAAATTACGGCAACAGAAATTAGCCAGGAATTTACAAGACTGCACCTTTACAAAGACCTGACAATACAGATCCAGCATTGTTTGAAGAATAAAGATTCAGAGTGGCTTTTAAGTTTGTCGTAAGGCGTTCCAGCCTCAGCTGGTTAAGTGGCCAGGGCAGGGGACGGTGAACTGGTGAGCCCTGGAGAACCGTACAGCCATCATGCAGAGTTCCAACAACCTTTTTATTTTCCTATCAGCTCTTCTGCATATAGAAGAACAATTCATACACTTGCTAAAGCTAGAAGAGTAAAGTATCCAGAGATACTGCTTTCCAATAAAGTAATAATGCTCCATTAGCTGTTTGCTGTTACACGTTTTACCACAGACAACTCTTCTCTGGGCTGCCTTCCTGTATGCGGCCTTGTGATAAATTTTATCAGTGGTCAGCGGGACAGGGTTGCAGGCTGGGCAGTAGCACAGTGGCTTTTTATCTAACTTAGTTCCCTTGCCATTCCCCCACCCAAAGCGGTGTATTCTTGGTGTAATTTATGTTGTGGCATTTTTGTCAGTAGATGTGGTGTCAGCAATTTGTGTTCCTAATGGAAGTTTACATGGAAATGAGATACTTAGCCACAGAATAAAGTTAAAGATGGAATAAAACTAATCAAATATATAATGCAACGGTGTCTGTGCCTGCTTGTATGCTAAATAAATTTAAATGAAGATTGTATTTTCCTGGGATATCTTGTTTTCCAAGTCTAAAACACTGGTGCAAATAATACATAGAGAGTGCACTCAGTCACAATTAAAACTAAAATTGTGTCAGCACTTGTACTAGAAGCTTCTACATTCCAGAGGCCTTATAGCACTGGCATAATATTTTAAATTAAAGTGATATTTAAAGTTTAAAAACCCAGAATGTTTAATCAAAATTTGTGATGTTTGCACCTTAGGAAAAATATGTACATATGATGTATATTTTTGTAAAGTTAAAAACCTCAGCCCAGTGCAAATTTTACTGGAGAAAACATTTCACAGAATAAATACTCTTTGTCCCCCATATGGCTTACCATAATAAGATGTTCAATTATCCCACTACAGGGTATATAGAACATTTAGAAATAGCTGTGTACTCATTAGAAATGAAATACAAACATTGTTTAGACTTCTTAGCCCAAGCTCTAGAGTTATTTAGACTCTCAACTTCTCCACCTTAAAACTAAACAAGGCCTTCTACACAAATGGGATCCTTATTCATTCCCAGGGATGGCAGACAGCAGAAGCACAGGTAGAGATCTTTGATACATCTATAACCTCTCTTTTACCATCCCGTTCTTTGCCTCATGAGAACATATTTCCTAAGAAGCAGAGAGAAACAGAAAAAAGTCATGAATCCTCCAGATGGAGTTTCACTACATTGTCGTAGGAAGCTTCCTGACATTGAATTAACAAACAACAGATTTTACCACTTATATTTTCATGTGTTTTTAAAGTATTTTTGAAACATCTTAATGGCATTTTCCCCTTAACTAAAATTCCCCAGTTGACCCATTCACCATATAGACTATACCACTGTTTATTTGGTAATATTCTGAGCTGAATGTGAAAATGATGGTTATTTTACACACAAAGATGTTCAGAAAGGAGATGTACTCCCATGAATGATGCCTGCATTTCTGAAACAATTTTCGTCAAGTCAAACTGGCAAGAAAGACTTGAACTCCATTAGTTGAAAATTTTCACCTTTTTGAAATGAGTTGAGGACCTGTCCTTAGTAATTCTGATTAAAGATGAATGTTTTAAAACTCAGTGCCTACATCCAAAGTGTATCTACCAGAGTCCTGCTAGGATTTTGAATAGACAGCAGGGCAGCATACACAGCTTACACACCCCGAAATGCCAATATATGTATTCAGCTTTGTAAATATGCCTTTAAAAATACCTCACCATATTTAGCGACTCCTAAATATGTATTTACATAAGTCTACACACTGTAAGTGTTTACCTGGGAGGCAGGAAAGGTCTCTCTGGTAAATAATATGGGTTTTATAGCCTTTCATGAAGGAATTTTTTGTTTGCTATGTAAAAAATCAGCTCCACTCAGTTATAATTTAATAAAATTTTTCTTTCCCTGTAAATTTACTACATAGCACTTGAGGTAAAGCCCTGAAATGTTAAAAAAAAAAAAAAAGACAACACAGTGTTAGCTTTGCATACAGAGTGGCTTTGATTAATTTTGTAGAAGACTATAAGAGAGTAGAAAACATGGACATGATTTCTGAAAACCAAACAAATAAAAATAACCTGTCAGATATACTTTAGAGCTATGGCTATCGAGTAATTACGTATTTTTTCAGGTTAAAAAAAATGAGACTCTCTAGGAAGAACCAAATAATTTAAACTAGTTTGCCCTGAATTTTCTATATCATTGATTTAATTTTATACTTTATATTATATGAGTGGATGTAGGTTAAACATTTTCAACTGATAGGCAAAATTGTGCTAAATCCAAGAGATGAACAAATTCTTATAGAAAAGCAACATTTCCCAGTATACCAGTCCAAGAACAGGAAATTTTCAGTGCGTATTCTAACTCCCCTTTACATGGCCCTGAGCAATTGAGTTGATCTGACTTATGCTTCTCAATTTGTAAATTAGGTTGTGATCTACCTTAGACCTAATGAATGATGGATCTGTTCTCATATCTGAAATACTGAATATTAATAGAGAAAAATATCTTTTTAAAAAAGTTTTCCTTCCTTTTTTTTAATTGAAAGATTCAAAATGAAATAGAACATAATATTTAGAATGAAAGAGATGTGTTGTTACTTGGTAGATTCTCACAATTGATTCACGTTCCTCCTCCCACCTTTGCTCCCTCCTCAGAATTTTAAGGCTTTTGAAATCACCTAACATTATGCAAGTGGCCCTTGGCTTTCCTGAGCCACTTTAGGGTCCCAGAAGTGGACAAGGCTTAATTTGGAGTCCTTTAAAGTTTAAAGGGGGCTGACTTTTCTGAAAGGAACACTCTCCTAATCAGCTTACTTCCTTCTAGAAGATAAATGTGCAGGACTTCTAGCAGCTTGTCTCTGGAACCACTGAAGATTTTCCTGTCATCAGTGGACTTAGAGACCTACAAGAGAAGAACAAAAAGAGAGAGGCCCCTTACATGAATTCTAAAGACACTTAATAAATTACAGCTTTTACAGTTAAAGGACTCTTCTTTCTTTGTTCTATGACTTTCAAGAATTTTCTTTCAGACTCTTTCTGTGCATGGATACTTGTGCACAGAATATATGAGAGTGATTTATGTTGAGGAGGTAGGAAATGTGGGTGTTTTGAGCAAGTCCAGACCCAGAAACATTGCAGGCTTTTTTCAAAATAGAAACATATCAACTTTTTTAATGGGCCCAATGATTTTACCCCCACATAAAATTCATGTTGAAATTTGTCAATGCAAAATGCAAAACAGGTGCTTATATGCCTTCCTATCTATTTTCCAAATATAACTTATAAGAGATTATGTTTATGTACACACACACACACACACACACACACACACATAGGTGTGAAATGTTTACATCTCAAATTCAAGTGTTTTAAAGTACTTTATGTTTAAGTCTTTTCTTCTGTTTATTCTTAAAATGCTGAAAGATGCATCCTATTATAAAAGATTGAAATAATCCTTGAAAAATGAAAATATGATTTGTTTTACCTTTAAATGTGCTAGAAATTTAAATACAGTGATATGCTTGATGAACATGGAACAGGGGGTTTTGCAAGTAGGTCACTAATTCGAATCTGATCCAGAGAGTGCTGAATACCCTACAGCTGTCTATTATGAGGATCTAAAATGAATGCAACGAATAAATATGTGATTACATTTCTGTACAAGTTTTATACCTACTCTTCTAATTGAAATGGATCATAATGTACTATTTGTGTATTTAGTTTACACATTTGAAAATTATTCTGTATCATCTTAGGTTTTCACAAAAGGAGCAGAAAATTCATTGTCCTGCCAATAATAGCCACACATGTGCTCCAAAGGACACAGACCTTCTGAGTATGAATTGGCAGGATATATTCTTTCAGCTGCACCCTAGACTGTCATGTACCTATGGGAAGCGAAGGTTATAAAGATCACTCCTGTGGACAGTGATCCCATCCTGGCCACGGTGCCAGGGTACTGCAAGAACTAACAGATAAGCTAAATTGCTGCCCCCTACATTGGAATCAGAGTCTGTGAGAAAAAGAGCTGCCTTCTGTCTCTTAATATCCCTCAGACATTTGGGAAAATACAATTTCTATTCATTTATTTTTGACCTGTCACTGCACACTGAAACCTGGGCACAAGTTCTGGTGCCAGAGTACATGACAAACACCTGCTCTGCTAACAATTGTCCCTCTATCTCCTTGCCCGTTTTCCTAGAAACAAACATGCCCTTGGACCCTCTTCCCTGGGGTTTCTTCCTGAAGCTATGACAAGATTTCAGAATTCTTAAGCTTGGCTGAAGCCTGAGATCTGCATTTGTTATGGTGAGGGGATAGTGTGAACGGGCCTTGGCTAGAATTAAATCACAACAATTTGTGGGGCTGCCAGATGTCATCTTAGATGTATAGTCTCTAAAATTCCTAGATGGCAGTCCTACTCTAGTCTGCACTGGTTAAATCAGCCCTGGATATATTATGCTTAGATCTTAATGCTACCTTGTAGGATCTCACAGCATTCAGGGAAGAAAATACAGGGTCAGAGGGGCAATACGACCCCGTAGAGCATGGTGAAAAGCACTGGGACTGCTTTCAAAAAAATAAAGGAAATTTGGAATCCCCTTCAAATAGATGAAGGACTGTTATTCAGAAGGTGGATGAGGTTTATTCTGTATGGAAGTACCATGGGAGAGCATCTGGCTGAATATAAAGAACCTTCTGTGAGTTTGTGCTGTCCCAAGAAAAAATGAACTGACTGACTCAAGAGAACTGAGGCAGCGCCCAGGCAAAGGCTAGATGACCCCATGAGAAATGGGCGAGGTGACCTTTAAGCCTCTTCCCAAGGCTGAAGTTGTATAAATCTATTAAACCAGCCCAGTCAGGAGTGGCCCAAGTGTGCTCACAGAGCAGTTTCAGGATACTATCAGACACAGTCACCCCAACCAGGCATATCCTCATTTGGGTCCTTTCTAAGCCCAGGATTTCTTTCAAGAAGGCTGAATTCCCTGCTTTGAATGTGATCATAAAAAGAATATGGATTCTATGATCAGAGAATCCTGGTTTAGCATCTTGGCCTTACATTCTACTAGTTGTGTAAATTTGAAGAAGTCAATGAACCTAAGAAACTGAGTCATAAAACTGATTATTATTCCCATCTCATAAGGTAGCTGTGGGCATATAAAATCATCTGTATACTTCCTGCTGTATGCAATAGGTGTAAAATTTTGCAGGTGCATAAGTACAAGGTACATAGATACCATGGCCCAGAAAGCCCACTTCTAGACATCATGAATGAGAAAGGTCATGAATGGGGTAAGTTCTGAATTCGATGAGCTAAGGTGAGGTATGTCAACTACCTGCTTTTAAAAAGGCATGAAGAGCACACATATTTATGTTAATCTGGAAAAGGAAAAAGTGCCTACTGTGGAATTGTGCTATAAACATATAAAAGATAGTAAATGAAATAATAATCACAGTGATGAACTTTATCAAAATTTAGATGAGATGAATAATGCAAAGGCAGAGGAAATTATTCTCTACTAGCAGCAGAAATCCTCTACATAGCTCTCTCTTAATTCCAAGATTCTTCTAGTAATGCTGTGTCTACCTGATTATTATTACTCCTTCATCTTTTTGAAATCTAATCACCTAAGGATGCAAGCATCAGTCACCAGGACAATGAGAACTGCCTGATTTCTTTTCTAAAGAGACATTCTTCACTCTTGGAGTATATGACTCTTAAATTCCAAAAACTAAATGTGATCTTCAACCATTTGGGTGATTATTTTCTCATATAGATAGTTGGTGTGTTTGATCCAATTAAATTGCTGAGCTTTATAATTAGTTGTTCTGTATAATGTAACCCTCAGCTATAATTATTATGTATGATTATCTTTGTATTTAATCTACTTTCAGGTATTAAGCCTGTATTTAAGATGGCTACGCCTTTGAAATTGGAATCAGAGACTGTTGATTTGGCCAGTCTTCACAACATGTTAGAGGGTATTTCTGACGTCAGTTTGGACTTTTACTGTTCCTTAAGGGATACTAACACCTGTTCTGACACCTTTCAGTTTGAACAGAAACATACATGCAATCACACCGAATTAGTAGTATTAGTTACAATTCCTAGTAAAACGATTCTGTATACTTGAGAAGGGATGACTAGATCTGATGGAATCATTTACTCCTAACTTAGACTGGTAACCTAAAAAGCACAGCAAAGTGAGGCAACCTTTTCAATGGCTGAATTCCTTCAGGCAAGCTGGGTAGATACAGGACTTAAACGGCATTCAAAGATGCTTGACTTCCAACTTGTGAGTGGTCGCTGCTCAGGGGCGCATGTGCAGGAACACAGTTCTCTTGCGCTGGCTCAAGTGCTCTTGCACACAGTTGAGGGGGCTAATTATCCAGAAATGAAGGTTTGGAACAGCCCCTGGCTTCCTGCCCTACCTTCCTGTGGCAGTTATCTCTTCAGACAAGAGGCAGAGGGCCTCTCCTCAGCGCACAAAGACTGCTCCCCTCCCACGCACAAGCCCAGCAGGAAGGCTGCCCCGGCGAGGGCTAAGGGGAGAGCCCTGACCCGAGCGCCCAGCGATCCTGGTGCACGAACAGTAGCCTCTGCGCACCCTGGCCAAGGGTTCCGCTGCGTCCAGCTGAAAGTGAGCATAAGAAAGTTCCTCTGTCAGGAGTCCCAACGCAGCGCTGGCAATTGAGGGCGCATTCTCCTCTTGGTAGGCACGTCTATGAACAGCATGAAATCTATGGTTTGGCAGCAGAGGAACTTGGTGCTAAACACTTTTCTAAACTGAAATAAGACAGATAAGTTGGCCTGATACTTACAAGTTATCTGATATGTTAAATCACTTCTAAAAATAAAAACAAAAGATTTGAAGAAAGTTGTGAATCTTACAAAAGAAAAGAATGGTTAGATAAGCCTAATGCTCATAGAGAATGACTTATAAACATGTTGATAAGCATGAGTGGAGGAAGCAAAAATAAAGAACTGTGAACACCTAAGATGCTTTAGTTGGTTCAGAATTCAAGCATGAGAAGTATGGACAAACCCCTGCAATTCAGAGGATATTTATTTATAATGAGTCAAAAAAGTTCCTTTATCCAGTAAATAATAACTTAGAGTTCAGTAAGCACCAGGCACTGAATGAACACAAATGGAAATAGATGCTATTCATAGATATATGGCATAAACCCTCTGCAGAGCAAAAGATATGCAATAAAAACTAGAGAAATTTGACTAAAGGCATTAAAATGAGAAATAAATATTACAGAGAAACATTCAAATATTTTTTTTTCAAATTTGTCAGGGTGATATTGAGTCTTCACTTTCTTTTCCTTCTCCACCGTGATTGCTTCATTGGTCTGAGATGCTGCCTCAGTTTTCTAAAAGTTCAGGATCATTGTTAACTTCTCTTTTTCCTAACTAGCCTCTAGCCTACTGACCCAAAGAAGACAGGCATAGCCCTAGAATAGGTTCAAGTTCTAAGCAATATAAACACAGCGATCCTTCCCTAAGGAATGTTTAGGGATTTCTTTTTACGGGAATAGTGTGCCTTCTCAAAGAACCCAGCTGAGCAGTGGTCAGCTTTGCTCATGGCCACCACTAACCTCAGGGAGCACAGATCCTGGAAAAAGAAAGAACAGGGGCAAAGCTTCCACTCGGAGTTCCTGGTACAATGTGGTAAAGCCACTTCACTATTTGTCATCTAATGCAATCTCAAAATGCATTTGGTTTGAAAAGCACAATGCTTACTAGATCAAAAAACATGGAGATCCTTCAAAAATAAAGGACAAACATATCTAGACTATTAGCTATGCAGAGTGGCAGAAATAGGGCACAAAAATATGCAACTTTTTCCCTAATATACCCAAGATTTTAAAAGTAAAATGAAGAACCTGTCAATGGAGCTGAAACTGAACCCCTCAAACCAAGCTCAGTGTTTATAAATGAGGAAAAGCCAAACCAATGATAATATTGTGGCACTGATTCTTTATGGTCTCAGTCACATCCACCTCATCACTTCATATTTTTTTCTCCTAATAGGTGTTCAATCCTATTTGATGGCTTGGCTAAGGGCCTAGGTAATGGAGCCAAACCATATCCCTTTGGTTGGTCTCAAGCTTGGCTGGATTTGCAATGACTTTCATATATTAAGAGTCACTCTCACAAAAGGCTAATATCATAATAAAGCCACCTACCTGACAAGTATTAAGAAGTCAGCATTTCTCCATTAGTTCTGTGAACCAGTCAGTACACTTCGGGCTTTACACACAGGACGTCCTCTGATCCTCACAAGAACATGCTGACATAGACAGCACTGGCCCCATTGCACACATGAGGGAATCGAGGCAGGGAAGTTAGCACTTTCCCACAGTCACAGAGTTAGTGCATAGTGGGACCTTGATTCTGTCAGTTACATTCGAATTGCTGAAGGTTCCCAGGATGCTCTGTTAGACTCGGAGGCAAATTTCCTGACAACTTAAGATCATCACCTTAGAAAGTTAGAAAGCTTCACTTGTTTGCATCAAGTGAAGATGGGCCAGCATTTTTTGAGAGCTCTGACTGGGAAATAAATTGCTCACCTTCAGATGGTGCAGAAGTCCAATAGTCAAACACACAATCAATTGCTAACCCCCCACCCTCTTCCACCACCCCTTTCCCAGCAAAAAGATTATATTTTGTGATTTGTGGGGTTTTTTTTAATGGAGTCCATGTAATAGGATGTCCCCTGTAGGGAAATATTGGGGGAGGGGTTACAAAAAGTGTGAGTTACCTCAGGCCAAACCCAAAACAGTCCTGAGCCTCTCATCCCTGAACTTTAAAGCCAGCCCATTCTCCCTGATGCTGCTGTGGTCATTCTGCAGTGGTCACAGGCGATGCCTGGATGGTCCCCCATAGCCAGGCAGTCCCTGAGCCAGGGAGTGACCACATGCCCTCATTCTGGGGTTCAGAAGGCAGGGAAAAAAAGATAGAGCTGATAAATACACCCTGGCTTCCCTGACAGCCCCCTTGGGGAGAGTCAACTGCACGCATGCGGATTGTGCTTACCCAAGGCAAAGCTTTTCAACAGTGTGGCTCTGTGCCCGGGCTTCCTCCTTCCTGACTCCTAGGCAGCAGTGCAGGAGGCCACACAGCACCCCATACATGGTGGGAAGATTGTAAAACTGGCAGGCAACAGACCCACGTTGCAGCCCCAGTTCTGTCCAGCACAAGCCCACAGTCCAAGCTCTCTATGCCTACCAATGTTCCTCACCTGCCATTTCTCTGGGTCTTGGGCACCAGGGCTTATTTGTTTGTTTGCTTCCTGAAGATGGGAAAAATATGAAGTATTTCTCACAAATTTCCTCAGCCCCTGACTCTAGTAGAAAGCAATGATTTGCAGCAAGTTTCAGTCCTTCAGAGAATTCAACTGAAAATCAGCTTTCACATCTTCTAGAGAATAGGAGTTTCCAGGGAGGGCCCAGATGGACCTCAGGCTTTAATCTGAGGGACATTATCCAGAAAGCCTCCTAGAAACAAACCCTCAACCTTGGCATCTCTGGGGAAGTTTCTCTTAGTACCAGAAAGAATGTAAAGGTTCCCTGGATTTAAGGAGGGAAAAAAAGGTGTCTAGATGTTCTAAGATCATAGGCTGCAGGGTGGGGAGGAAGAACTGATTTTCCTTTGAAACTAGAAAAACCATTTGGCATCTTTGTCCAACAGACAGAAGGAGCAGATTCCCCGGTCACAAGTTGTTTTATCTAATTTTTCACCCCTGGTTTCCTTTGTTATGAGTTCCAAGCAGCTTTGCACTCTTCCATCCTTTGCAACTATAGAATCTCTTCTACAGATCTGTAAAAATAAACAGGCCATTTCCAGATTACCAGCCAGCGACACCACATCCTGTGTTAGAGCTGATGATAAATAAGAGTGAGGCAGGTAGTCCCCCAGACACATCTGGGAAGCATCCTCTTCTCTGAACAGAAACACACAGCGATCAATTCTAGCCAAAGCTTGTTTGGCTTTGTGGTCTGCTGAGTTGAAATGCTTATGCCATTTTTTCTCCCTCCTTCTAAAGATTATGTTTTTCCTGACATTTTCCTTTTTAAAAATGTTGGTATCTGAAAAGTATCCTCCTGGGGGAAGCTCTACTGGCCTTAGCCATGAATCCCAGGTATATCCTAATTAGCTTTAAAACTTATTTTAAAAAAAAAACCTAAAGTTGAAGACAGCTAAAGCAACTATCAGCCACAGTTTGGGCTAATTAACTCCTCTGGTAACATCTTGTGACTGGAAACTGGTCTCAAAGATTCCGTGATGATGTAGCTACCCAGGATCTTATCTGCTGTTTTAACTTCTTTTAAATTAATCAGCTTTACAATGATTAACAACCTGAAATTATTTTTAGCTCTAGTTCTTATTTATTCTTCTACCCTTCTATTTGTGTCTTCTTCACTTTCTCTCAGCTAAAACTTCCAATCTCTGCTTAAAATATAGGAAATTCATGAAACTAGCATCCTCCTCTCTCTCCTTCCAAACATGTGCAAACATACACTGAAGGGGGCCAGTGGAGGGAATAATCTCCATGCATCCTCCATTCAGCCTTCTCAGAATCCAGGGCAGACAGAGGATGGGCAAGGAAAGGGAGAAGTATTGACAGACTCCACTGTTTCAGAGAATCTCATTTTGCTCCTCAGAATCTTAAGCTGCCCTCTCCCACCTTCCCCAACTCCTCAAGGGGATGTTGTTTCTACTCAGAGCAGTCTTTTGGGAGCTGATCTGCAGGGAAAGGAAAAACCACACCTGTGGTTGGATGACGGCCCTGGGAGAGTCCTGCTATAGATGCCTTAATCATGCACAGTGGTCATCCTACTTGCCTTGCCTGGGATAGTCAGCAAGTGGGCCTAGAAAGATTGCAATAAAAATGCATGGAATCCTACTGACCTCTTTCCCACCACCTTGTAAGGGTAAGTGTCCATTTAGGATGACCTATGTTTTATCCAGCTTAGCTTGCATGGCCTGAGAAGCTATTCAGAAGATCTAGACAAGAAATTAAAAAGCTTGTTTCACAACCTTCCATTGAGGAAAGAAAATATTGGCCTCAAAATCTAAAGAGCTGGCCTCTAATCCCTTCTCTACCATTAACTAGTTTTGTGACCTTGAAGAAAATAGTTTATTCACATGAATATTAAGTGAGCCAGAGGATTTCTAAGGCTCCTTCCATCTATAAAGGTTTCTACAAAGGGATGTGTTCTCCCATTTGCTCCTTTGGAGATCAACTACTAACTTCTCTGCAGATATCAGGTGGAGGAATCAGACTCAAGGAAACTGAGATTTACATTTCATAGGACTTCAAGAGAATTTTCAAAGATGAATATTTACCACTCTTTTCAGAAATCAAGATGGCTCTTGCAAGCCATTGTTGGTTGTAAGACCTACATGAAATGAAACATGTTTTTTCTGATCCATTGATCACCAGTCAGAAGGTGAGATTCCTTAGTGAAGCAATAAAGCAAGTCTAATAAAAGTTGGACTAAAATGAATAAATATGACTATAACAATAGAAATACCAAATGAGCATTTTAGTCCTTATTTTCTGCCAGATACCAAGCTAGGGGTTTCTGCACGTGTAATCTCAGTTTAACATTATAAACATGCTTTCTCTGCTCATTCTGGCCTCCAATTATCCCCCCAGGCCAGCCTGCCTTGTGCCCACCTCCTGCACAGAGACGTTGCATAAGGCAAGACCCTTATGCACAGGCACACCCAACCAGTCCAAAGCCACCCTATGCTATGGACTTCCATAACCCTCACCTCAGCACATTACCACCTGGTGGGAGGATAAGAGCTCCGTGTTTGTCAAAAAGAAAAGTCTCAGTGTTTTCCTTTTCCTGGTGCACTTCCTTCAAGTCTTTGAGAGTATTTTTTCTACACAGGGGGGTCACTCTAGTGTCTAGATTAACATCTGCAAAAGCTTTTAAGCTATAATAACAATGCTCTTCAGTACTCAATATATCCTGATGAGACCCCACCTCTTTGTCAAGTGAAGTAGGTAAATTCTTGGGGAGAGATTTTTAGACCCACTACTGGCTACTAGTACTTAACAGTAGAAAAGTCCATAATCATTAAGCCAAATGCAAGGGGACAGGCATTTCCAATGATGAAATTTTAATTCCTTTGAAGTCCAACCAGAATAAATTTCATCATTGCATTGTAGTGTTGCTAACTAATGAGTTGAATTTTGGAAGCCTATTAATCTTAAACATTGATTTTTTTTCCCCTAGGTTGAATGGAGCTAATATTAGCATTTGTTTTGCTTTGTTTTGGGGTGGGTTTTTTTTTTGTTGTTGTTGTTTTTTCAGTATAACCTCCATTTCAACTTCCTGCTACTGGATATTTTATTACAACAAATAGCTCGATCCTTGACCAAGGTCTAAAAAGAAGTCAGGAGAATTCTGGGAATAATGGTCCCACCTCTAATCTTGTTTCACATACTTCCCCTTCTGGGACATGGAGCCACCACTGACTTCTAAGGAAATTCACTTGAGGCTCAGTTAAAACCATGGGTCACAGGGAAGAAGAGGTATGTCCTCACCTTTTCCTCCCCAGTAAGAGCTGTTTATAGGACCAACCCCATATAGAAGGACTTCTGAGGGCTGGCGGTATAAGACAAAACTGGGAAGGTCAACCCATCTCTCATTTGACAGCTGCCGGTTCATCTCACATTTCTCTCCTAAGCGCTAATGCCTAAAGATGAAAACTGAAAGGGTCTCTCCCACCAAAGGGAATGTGCTGGGCTTGCATTCTTCCCCCAGCTCTCCCTGCTTCTCATCCACTGTCAGCTGGTGGGCATAGTTTGAGAAACAGCAGTTTTGTTAGTGTAGGAAACATGGGGCATGAACTATACTCGTGTTAGTTAAGCTACAGAGAGAGTCATTTCACATCACTCATTTTCTCATTATGCTTTCTCTTTAGCATGTTCTCATTTAAAACAGGCTATCTACTCTATCCTTTTTTTTCTCTGCAGTAGCATATTCTAGAAGGCTTTGAGCTACTTTTCCATATTTTCCTCAGAACTACCATCTTGTAGCCTCCAAGACTGTCTCTTCCTTTCTCTCCTGTACCCCCTTCAGTCTGTTGCCATTACTTCCCATTAGTACTGATAAAATATCAACCCAATCTCCCAGCATCATCTGCTCATTTACAAAAATAGCCCCACAACAATCACATTTCTTCTTTTGAAGCATCCTGACATTTATCACTTCCTTTCGAGATTTCATGTTATTCACTGAATTTCTAAAAGCAGTCACCAAATCAGTCTTGGGGAAAAAAAAGCTTCTGCCAGAAGAAGGTTGTGTTTGTGATGATTCAGAATAAAGTCCCCATGGTCAGACAGCAGCCAGCCAAATAGAAATCTCAGCTATCCTATGCACCAGCTGAGTGTACTTGAGCATATTACATAAGCATTCTGTGCCTCCACCTAACCAGTAGTAGTGAAGAAATGAGATCTCATGTATAAACCCTTAGCACAGCACCTGGCACACAGGAGATTGTTAATGAATGTTATCTACAAAACAAAAATGTATAAAATTGTTTTAACTGAAGGTCCCATCCTCAATCCTCAATTGTAGTTTGAAGATTATTACCCTACTGTACCATTCCATTTTCAAAAACATTTTATAGTATGAAAAACATGGAAAAGTATGCATATATGCATGTATGTATGTATGTGTGTGTGTGTGTGTATATATATATATTTTTTTTTCTCTTGTACTGACCTGCCACTTAAGTCTGAAATCAAGCAGTAATACCTGCATTTCATAAGATGCTATTAATCAGCATTATGAAAGGTGGGAAGATATAGGAAACATAGTTCCTGCCCTCTGAAATGTAGCTGGAAGAGAGGACAAATACTCAACAGAAAAATAAATATCAGCCCCACAAGAGCCATATCACAAGCCTCTATTAGTCATTAACTGAATGAGTAGCATAGACAGTTCTTTGAGAGTTTTGACAACTTCTGTCTGATGTGGTTTAGGAAAGATTCAGGGAACAAGAAGAATTAAAGCTGAGCCTTGAAACATGGGTCTATTTGGACGAGATAAGGAAGTAGGGTGAGTATCACTAGCAGAAAAATTTCAGAAACACTGCCCAAAGTCTGGAGACAAAAGAGCATGTTCAACAGAGAGTTAGGTTCTGAATTTTGCAGGAGCAAAGCAGGGATATTTCATATCTACATCCACTGGAAAAGAGAGCTGAATCAGCTTATGTTGACTTCACTGGATATGTGCTTCCAACTTTGAATTTCTTATTGTAGTTCAAGTGTGGCAAAGAAATTTCATTTGGAAAACTATCTCCTAGCAATTGACAGTGGTCCATTAGAACTCTGTGCTGAGGATTCTAAGACCACTGACTCTTAGGGAAACAGAGCATGACTGATAATTAATGTCTACCATGAGGAAGGAGAAAGAGGTGGTTACATGTTTTATGTCTGCCATCCAGGCAATGTAAACAAGGGAGGTCATGGAGGGCAATTTTACACAAAGAAGGGCACAATAAAAGAGATTTTTTAAAAAGATTAATTTGGCAACAAGTCATAGGATTGGCTGCTGAGAGGGAAGAGAAAGCAAGAAAAACCTTTCGGAGGGTTTTGCCAAAACCAGGACAGCAATCATACAAACATAAAAGAAAGAATACATTTAGAGATTGTAAGAATAAATTGATATACTTAGCATGACTTCTAAAGAGCCTTTAAACTGAGTTAGTACATCGTTTTTAATAGACTTTACTTTTTAGAGCAGTTTTAGGATCACAGCAATATGGAGCATAAGGCACCTAAGTTTCCCATACACCCCCTGCCCCCACACAAGCACAGCCTCCCTCCATTATCAACACCCCCACCAGAGTGTCACATTTATTCCAATCAATGAAGCTACAGTGACACATCATTATCACCCAATAGTTTACATTAGGGTTCTCTCTGGGAGCTGCACATCTGTGGGTTTTAACAACGTGACTCCACCATTATGGTATCATACAGAGTAGTTTCACTGCCCTAAATATCTTCTCATAACCATTGATATTTTTACTGTCTCCATGGCTTTATCTTTTCTGGAATGTCAAATAGTTATATAGCATGTAGCTTTTCAGACTGGCTTCTTTCACTTAGTACTATGTATGTAATTTTCCTCCACTGGAATGAGCTTGGTAGCTCATTTCTTTTTATTGCTGAGTAATATTCCATTGCCTGGATATACCACAGCTTATTTATTCATTCACCTACTGAATGACACCTTGCCTGCTTCCAAGTTTTGGTAGTTATGAACGAAGCTATAAACATCCAATGTGCAGGTTTTTGACAAAAGTTTTTAACTCTTTAGGATAAATTACCAATGAGCAAAATTGCTGGATCATATGGTAAAAGACTAATTTGTAATAAACTGACAACTTGTCTTACAAAGTGACTGCACCACTTTGTATCCCACCACCAAAGAATGAGTTCCTCACACACTCTACCAAAGAGAAGAGACACATATTTATTAAAATCAAGGAATACACAAAAAGATGGCACAGGTCATATGCAACAAATGTCCCTGCCTTATATCTAACCAGTAATAGCTTTAGAAGGGCTGCAAGTGGGTGAATGATCTGAGGAACAGGAATAACCATTCATGTAAGTGCTGAATCACAGAGATTTCCCAAAGCTGGACAAATGCTAAGCAACAGGGAGTAGCAAATGAGGAGGAGCTATTTGGGGAAGGACTGGCCCTGACTGGGGCTCCCTCCTTCCTGCACAAATGTGTTTATTATGTGAATCCAGTGAGTCCAAGGGAAAGATGGTAGGAACATTTCCTTAGACAATGGCCCAATTGAGAGGTCACTTCCTGCCACTTTCCATATCCCTGAGGGGGAATCCCATATGAGCCCCTAGTACAAGTGATGGTTATGTTGAATGCCAACCTTCCAAACAAATGCCTGCCTGCCAGAGTCACAGTCTTCTACTTTGGGTTTTAGAGATGAATTAAAGGTAAGTATTCATCCTTAAATGTCCACTCAGATACAATGCAATCTGTACAGTTTCTCAATTCACAATCATTGCAAAGTAGCTCTGAGTGTTTTTATAGTTCATTGACTCTATGATTTTTCATATGATCTGAGAGACAGAAATTCTTTACTCCCAAATGCACAACATTTTGAACTCAATCCTGACCCTAACACGATAAAAATCTGTACTGTTGAAAAGAAACATAAAGTGTTTTGTTGTTTTGCTGTGTCTCTTCCCCTGAAAGCCATCCAAGGGCAGAATCCTGTTGCCTGTGTTCACAATAAATACGACATAGAAAGAACATGGTATTTCAGACAGAGCTTTCAGAAAAATCCATATAAGGGCAAAAAGAAACATTTGATGCTGAATTCTTTCCTAATTTAAGACATTTTGAGTCCAGTTTTTATTTTAAAAAAAAAGAAAAGGAATAAGAAAAATTCCAGGGCAAATGCTCCTGGGATTTCTTGTGTGAGCTGAATGTAGGGATGAGCAGACATCATCCATGCCACTGAAGGAATCCAGATAACCTAAAAGCCACTTCTGTGTGCCTAGCCATCACTAGCCTGCACAAAAGATCACATCCCTTCCTCAGCCTGTATCCTCAGCCCCCGAATCCCAAAGTAATTCAATACTCTGGCATTTTACAAAACTCGGTGTGTTGTTTTGAAATTACCCTCGTTACTTCTTGGGAGCATTCTATAATCCAGCGCAATGCTTATTAATGTAGTTGGTCCACATCAGAACCACTGGGGATTTTTTATTAAAAGGTAGATTCCTGAGCCCATGCTGGGAATTGCTCAGTGTGGATTATCTATGGGAGAGGCCTGGGAGTCTGCACTGTTAGAGTCACTCTTGTGTTTCAGATCAGCTGTAAACATCAACTGTGTAAAGAACTGTGGACTTTGAACTCTAGTCTCTCTTCCACTATTGAACACTCATTGTAGATTTTCAACCAGTCATTTAATCTCTGCTACTCAGTTTTTTCAACTGTAACATAGGATTATTGTGAAGTAGTACATGCGGAAGTATGTGCATTTACACACATTTACACATGTACTTGTGAAATCCCTATTCCCTAGAGTCTTTGAGATCTGGGAATCTCTTCATTGTATTCTCCTTATTGGTAATATATTTATAGCTGAATTTCAGTAAATAGTTGTTTAAGTACTACACAGCACAAGAGTTGGAACCATTTGCACCCTGATACCTTGAGGAAGTCACATCAGTACAGATTTATCTTGGGTGAATTTACCATTGACCAGGGTTTTCTGTAGGGCTTGAAGGTTAACCAACTGCCAGCATCAATTAAACACAACAAAGCTGTTGCTTGCTGTCTAACAAAGCTTATAAGGTGAACCTGTAAGGCCTCCTTGCCAATTTATTTCACTGTCCAGGAAAAAAAATAACTCAGGTGGTCTGAAAAGTCAAGTTGACTACCCAACATGGATGGGAGTAAGAGTATGGAGATATTTTAATTACTAAAAAATTTTTTTATTGAGGACATTATTCTCATTTCAATACTTGGGGTACTACGTTATATCTCTATTTTAAAAATGATACAGAGAAGACAAGTAGTGACTCTATAGCATCTTACTACACTGATGGACAGAGACTGTAATGGGGTATGTGGGGGGACTTGGTGATGGAGGGAGTCTAGTAAACATAATGTTCCTCATGTAATTGTAGATTAATGATACCAAAAAAAAAAAGTAAATCAGATTTTTTAAAAAATGAATAAATTGAACTTCAGATGATTAAGTGGCCTTCTCAGACAGCCTGATATGTCTGTCTCCACAAGAGGGAAAGACCTGTCAGAGGATCCAGCTGACCACTTGGGTCTGGCAGTGCATTCTGTATGCAGCCAGTGCTGGGGACACCCACTGATGTTCGCCACGATGACTCACTTCTGTCTGTCCTATGGCTGACTAACTCCCTTCTTTGGATTAAAACATTTGTTTCTTTAAATACAGTAAAGTTTTAAGCAGGTTTCAGTCAGTTTTATAGGCTCAGGAGTCATTTTGTCTTGTGAAGTCAGTGTTTACATAATTTCATTGTACATGGTAAGAGGATGAGCATGTTTTTATATGAATAATTATGTATGATCATGGTTTTCAGAAAAAGATGTAAACAGTATATCAAATCCTACTTTCAATTAATAGTATTATAAAGATGAGGTTGCATGACTTAAAAGTGGTGAGTTGACTCAAAGTTAATTTAATGAAAAACATTAAATAATAGTTTAGACATTACCATTCTGTGGAAGGAATAATAAGTGCAATTTAGGAAAGACTGCTTGAAATTGACTTTGCAAACCTGTTTCATTTTGAGGAGTTTTACAGTTTAAACTCAGGAAAAAAAATTCACTTCTCTGTTTTTCAAGTTATTTAGGGGCTGCGTCAAATTAGCTCCTTTTGAGCCAAGAGCATTTATGTACTTCATTTGAATTTAAATTGCTGGTTGTGTGACCACAAATCGCACTACATGTAAAAACAGCAATGAGTTCCAAATATTGACTATTAGCATACTTACATACTGTTCTCATCACTGTGCCTATACTATTGTTAATTACCAGAACTCCCATGAGGCAGGCATCATCCCCAATTTACAGGTGTACAAACTGAGACTGTGAAAAGTGGAGTAACTACCTCCAGCTCCCTAACTTACTGAATGTGCAGACCAAAAGTGAAGCCCAGATCTCTCATTCCCAAAGCCTTTGTTCTTTCTCCAAAGCATATTGCCTCTCTGTACTAAATTTCCTAAAATATACTGCTGCCAAAATATTTTAAAATGTCTTACATAACACAGTTTTAGTGAGTATATTTTAGTGGTACAAAATTATAGGCTGTATCTGTGTGTGTACCTTTAAGTGAACTGAATTGATCATATTTTTAAATGGGTTATCTTAGAGAGAGCCGCCACTTTACTGTACCTCCTTTTCCCTGAAGGCAACACTCCCCTCCTTCCCATGGAGATGAGAACCTGGCAAACAACTGTCTGTACATGAGGCCCTATCTTGTATGTAGCTAGGGATCGACACCTATCCTAAACTAAAGTCAATCTGATAGATTTTCTTTCCACAAATCTGTTCTAAGGAATACTTAACTGACAGTAGACTTGTAAGTTTGGGAGCTGTAAGACAGCAGAGGTAGAGAGAGAAGACAGAAGCAGAGATGCACCTACTAGCAAGGAACCCAGACATGACAAGAACCAAGCCTAGATACAAAAGAGAGATGGTGGGGTGGGTGGGGCCGGGGAGAGAGAAACTATCCGGATTCCTAGTTGTAGACTCTCATGAACACCGGTTGTTGTAACCCCTGCCCTTGTGCTCTGTGAAGTATCTTTACAATAAATGCATATGTCTTAAGCTAATCCAATATGGATCTCTGTTCTTATAACCAAAAAGGTGTTAGGTAATACAGTCACAATGTTGGAAAGAAATTTCTTCTTAAAAACACTTTCCTATTAATGACCCTCAAACTTTCCACTTCTTTAGATCATTTACTGGTAGTGACCATATGACAGATGATTTCAGTTTGTTCCAGAAGCCGGTCTATTTGGCTGCATTACAATATATACACTTAATTTGCAGATAAAAGACTCAGGTTCTTTGATGGGTTTGATTAAACAATCCAAATATTTTTGCATCATAAAAACATTCAAGTGAGAAAATACTATATTCTCTCTTAAAGGGCAGAATCACACACACAGAAATAATGGTCTTTATTTATCAAATAAACCCCTGTTCATCTCATTTAGTTCTGCTTTTGATTTCTTCTTGGCCCAGACAAAAGTATAGGCAAATTTAGTAACCAAAACATGTATACTTAAAAATCATCCTTTCCTTAGCATGTGTTAATATGATGAATTTATATCAGGAACAAAATAAAGTCATCACAATAAAAGACTGTAAAACACAGGCACTCAGGATAATTCAAACTAAGATTTCTGTCTGGTTCAAACAATTTGGTTTTGATTTTATACATCACCAAAGAGATTAAAGAAGACTCTACACATTGTACTTTTGTTCATTTATGTGTTTCCTTGGGTTTAAGAAAGAAAAAAATAGCAACAATGGAAAACCATAGCATTTTCTTTCATTGGATTGATTTTTTAAAATGAGTTTGGCAATTAAAATCATTTTTTAAGCAAGAAAAAATACATCTGAGTAAAGCACTTACACTAAAAATTTTAGCAGAATGTGGATTAAATTATTGGTTTTTAAACCACACTTTAAAAATGTCATTGACTCTGGAATGGAAAAATCCTTAGATCCAAAATAGGACAATTTTGATACTAGTAAAATTGAAAGCTAAATTAAAACTTAAATTATTTGAAAATTTAATAATACTATAATTCTGACTATCACATTGGCCTCTAACATCTTTCTAGCTCAAATTGATCTTTTCCTAAATGTTTGCTTTTACTGTTGTTTCTGCTTTATTACAGAAATTCTTCAGGCTATAGCTATTGAAATCTGCAGTTGGATCCTCCAAGTACATTTTGGGTAGCAAATCCACACGGGCCTGAGTATTCCCCTCTCTTGACCTTAATTGTCTTGGACTAAAGTTGTTCTTTTCAATGCTTCTGCCCAAGAAAGAAAAAGCAAAATCTAGAGATGTGGGAGGTGCTCCTGCTTTGTGAGCTGTTACAATAGTTAGCAGGGACTAAAAGATCAGAGGGCTAGGAGACCATAGCTAAAGTTATGAACATGTTTTTAAAGAAAAGATCTTCTTAGTAGTACATTAATATTATTGTATGTCGTGCTGTAATGTCATTCTAAGAAAGTGAACATCTTGCTAAAAAATGAGCCGGAAGAGGTTGCCTTTGAAATGAAGAATTAATGCCTAAGGCTTAAATTGAATATTTTTGTTTGAAACCTCAAAATACAATGTGTGTTACTGTGGATAAAATGAGAGTTCCTGTGGCCAGGATTCTCACCTGGCCGTGGTTGACTAGCTCACTGCACACCTGTGGGCACTACATGGCTGCTGACTCTATAAAAAGAACTCTGCCCAGTGCTCTGGGCACAACACGGTGGCACAGCTGCAGGAGAGCAGAGCAGAGGCTGGAGTGGTGGCAGCACTGAGGACAGAGGCCCAGAGGCAAAGACCGGCTTGATGCATGCAGACTCTCTCTGAGTGAATGGAATTTTAGTGACTGACCTGCCACCTGGAAATAAAGTTGGGTATAACCCTTACACCCCAAAGAGCATTCTGCTGTCAATTTTCTTTGGTCACACTGAATCCATAGTGAACTTGCCCAGGGCTGAAACCCATTGACAAGACAGTTACTCACAGAATTTATCAGAACACAAAGAGTAATTATTATGCACTGTTAATATATTAGTATATAGCAGAACAATGTACCAGGCTGGCCCTTCACTAAAGAATAAGAATTTCCATGAAGAGTCTGTTAGAGACAATGTCGCCCTAAATTCTCAAAATGGTGCTTTAACCCCTAGTTTCCGCCAATGGAAACCTGTAGCTGTTAAAAAGCAAACATCTTCAAGCCTCCACAAAAACTCTTCCTGTTGCTTACAGGATCCCTCTCCTTACTCTTTTCTGCAGGAAGATGTATTTTTTCCTTTAGTCCCAGTTGTCTTGCCAATGGGTTTCAGCCCCAGGCAAGTTCACTATGGATTCAATGTGACCAAAGAAAATGACAGCAAAACGTTCTCGGGGTGAAAGGGTTATTCCCAACTTTATTTCCAGGTGGCAGGTCAGTCACTAGAATCCCATTCACTCAGAGCGAGTCTGCATGCAGCAAGCTGGTCTCTGCCTCTGGGCCCCTCTGCCCGTACAGCCATCCAGCACATTCCTCCTAGCCATCCTCTGGGCCTCTGTCCTCGACGCTGCCACCACACCAGCCTCTGCTCTGCTCTCCTGCAGCCTTGCAGTCCTGCCACCATGTCATGCCCAGAGCACTGGGCGGAGCTCTTTTTATAGAGTCAGCAGCCATGTATTGCCCACAGGTGTGCAGTGAGTTAGTCAACCAGGGCCAGGTGAGAATCCTGGCCACAGGAACTCTCATTTTATCCACACCTGTTTAAATGTCCCTTCTCTGAAGCTTTTCCTGTCAGTTCCTTCCTTTCACCCAACCCCACCACCACAGAATTAATAAATTCATCATGCCCTCTTCTGTGTTACCCTACCATTGTGTACCTGGAGCTCAGCACTTATGTTGTATTGTGATTAGCTCTGTGCACATGGGTTTATCATCACAATCCTGGAGACTTTTAAAAGGGGGACAATGTATAATTCATTCAGTGCTTTGTTTATATAGGTACTCAAAAGATGTTCATCAGAAACAAGTGAATAAAATCCTCTTGATTGAAGTATACTCATGCATTCACTCATTCATAACTCTGTTCAACAAGTAGTGTTACTTGATTTATTTTGTGTCTTATTGCAAAATATTTTCTCATAGCCATTCCTGAGAAGTAGAGGGTAGAGCCCTAGAAGTCATTGGAAATTTTTCAAATGCATGACATCATGTAGTGGACAAGGACAGAGAAAAAATAGACAAGAAAACAACTTCTGCTTAGAAATTCTGCCTTTGGCTATCTCTGATGCTAAACATGTAACATGTGCTTGATGGAAACTTGTTGAATGATTGATTGATTGATTATAGCTGAAGTTCAACTGTTCTCTGTCAAAGCAGGTGATAAAAATATCTACTGAAACTTTCGTCTTCTACAAAAACGTTCTTGTAAAGCTGAGTTTTGTCCAGACAACAAATCCACGCAAGACTGATGTCATTCTTCACTAAAACCTTTAGAGTTTCTTGTATGCATACCTATATATTCCAAATACATTTTCATCAACGATTGTATTTATGTATTTATGTATAAAGTATTCATGCTTTATTCTCCTTTCTCCACTGATTTTCTTACAATGAGAGAAAAACATTTTCACCTTAAACTAAAAACTACTATATTTGTACTTATGTAAATCAAGAAATTTGATTAATCGGTTCTTCACCTGCACAGTGATCATTTATATTAACAGTGATCACACAGAAACCATGCAAGTTTTGAGTCCCCTTCTGAAATCTCACCAAACAACAAAATCACATTTGGTGCCATACTAGTGTCAAACTGGGATGATCATATTCATAAGTAGGTGACCTTCTAGAGTTGGAAGAGACTGTAGGAATAATCTATTTCACTTCAATGCAAGAATCCCTTTTACCCCATGCCCCACATTTAAAATCTGTCTGGATCCCGCCAGGGACAGAAACCTCCTTCCTCACAGACAACCTATTCCATTTCTGCAGAGGTCTAATTCTTAGAATGCACTTCCATTTGCTAAACCAAAATCAGATTCCCTGAACTTCAAACATTGATCCTGGCTCTAGCCTCTAGAGTTTCAAAGATTTAATCTAATGCCTCTTCAAATATTGAAAGGCAGCCCTGATTCCCTCTAGACATTTTCCAGTACCAACTATAAACCTGACTAAATCTGTACCATCCAGCACACACGTGTCTATTAACCACAAAGACATCCTTGAAGATCACTTCAAAGGCCTTGCTCATGTACTAATGCCAGTATTTCTTAAATTACCAATTAAATAAGCCAAGTGAATTGGTTATGACTGCTCTTAAGAAGCTTGTGTTGGCTTTTAATGATCACTGCCTACTTTGGGGTGCATATAGCAATCTGCTTAATAATTCATTTGGGATTTGGCTCATTTTTGTTTCCAGAATATATTTTTCATTCTGTTATCAGTCACAGTTCAACTGGATGAGGATAAGTCTCTATATAACATGGGGAAGGTGGTGGATTTAATACAGGGAATTGGTTACAAAGAAGCAGAAAGGCTCACTGAACAGGTAGTGGTGAGACAACCCAGAGATTAGAAATAGCAGGAAGTCACTAGGACTTCCAGGCTAGAGGAGAAAAGGGAGTAGCCGATGATGCCAGGGCCTGGAGTCAGGGTCACCAGAGTGAGAAGGAACTAGAAGGGAATGTAGAGCAGGGGCTGCAGCTACAGACAAGACACTACTTGACACATTTCCAGAAATATCACCTGAGGCACAGAGATATGGAAAATAACCTGGCTTTTCCCCTTCCTACAGTCCTTTACTCTCCTACCAGGTTGCCCACAGGCTGACCCCACTGGAGAGTCAGCAGACACAGAAATCTTGGAAATGTAGCCGGCAGGGGAGACAGAGCAGAGCAGGGGATGGGCGGAAATGGGTGACTTTCCACAGATCTCCATGATTCTTCAAAGATTTCACACTTAGAGACTATTTCAGTACTTTTGATGATTACCTTGGTTATAGCACTCGGTTTATTATGGCTTGTTTTGGGGTTGTTCCTCAAGCAAATGTCTTCCCCAAGTCTGTATATGTATGACCCAACTTTGTCACTATTGTCATTTACTCCCACCACATTTACCAGTGTGTTACACACAGGAGACACCAAATTAATACGACTTATCTGATTTGGGATGAAAATCTATGAGTCCCAAAAACCAGCTCCTCTTTTATTGTTTCCTCCCTTGTTTAATGTTCAGTTTCTGCTTAATCATGTTTGCGTTTTGTTTTTTTAGTTTACAGTCGGTATTAACAAATAATTAACTGGAGTAAAATAGCTCCAACTTTGCTTCTTAGCAGGTTCACTTAACAATATTTGCACTTACTCATTGTTTTTCTGACAATACACATTTCACTGTTGTGAGGAGCATGAAATGCATCATGAAATGTTCAACTAACATGTAAATGATGCATATCAAAAGGCCTTTGATACTATAGTTTTCTTTTTTAAGTAATTCCTTTCCTTCTTTTGATATTCAGTAAAAGGATATTTGTATAGTATCCCCGGCACAAACATTTTAGCATTTAACAGCCAGATAGCTTTATAAAATCATCAGTTAGCTGGGTGATTTATGAATTCACCTCATCTTTCCCCAACAAAATGGCAGGATTTAATAGTATGGCAGAATTGAACAGCAATTATCTCACTGTGTTGAGTCAGGGGGCATATTCAGCTTTTCCCTACTGCCCAAAGTCAACATTTTAATTACAGACACTAGACTGATCCTCATTGAGGATATACTGGGCCCGTACAGTAGACACTGGCCGTGGACAGCTACCAAAAATGGTTTTTCTGAATTGGCATATACTGCAAACATAAAATACACACCAAATTTTGAAGACTTATGAAAAAAAGAATACAAGATACCTTATTCATATTTTGTTGATTACATGTTAAATTTATATATTTGATATATTTATAATAATAGTCTGCATATATGGTTTCAATAAAATGTTCTTAAAATTGATGTTACCTGTTTCTTTTTTACTTTTTTAAATTTGGCTCCTAGAAAATTTTTAAATAAATGTGGCTAGGTTTTGTGGCTTTCTTTGTATTTCTTTTGGATGTTGCTCTTCTAGAACAATAAAGAAGTGAGCATCTATGGAGAGAAGACATAGTGACTAAAGGAGACATCATCTCTCCTTTTAATTAGTTTTGTAATAGCAGCAGAGTCCGTGTCAGACATTTAAAGAGACAAGACTATTCTCTTCAGTCAAGCAAAACTCCCACTGTGGTCCCTGAGAGTTCTGCCTGAGTGAAGCAAATGAGATTAGGCCCATGATGTTTACTTTTCACTAGAACATTTTCTGTTTTCTGAAACTTTCTTAGTATACTGCCGGCTACAAGGCTGTAGAAGAGCAGACTAGAGAAAGGATGAAAGAACAATAAAGGAACAATTGGAAAGTGTTGTTTTGAAACATGTAACTAGTGCTGTCAGCTGCGGGTTCTTTTCATTTTGTACATTTACATTTCCTGACTGTAGTTTAAGAACATTTCACTGCATGTTACTATCAATCATCCTTAACCTAGAATTGCACTGTACATTAGTAACAGTTAATTGGCATATTTAAAGTAAATAGCTACTTAGTTTTGTTGTGAAGGTTTTGCATACAAATCTATACCACCACCTGCTTTGTTTGTTTCAATACCAAATACCCCTGTCTGCAACAGTGCCACCCTGTCAGATGAATAAAGATGCAATCGCATTGAAATCCCTGCATGCTAGACGACAGCCCAAATGAAATGACGTACAATGTGCAAGCAGGCCCACCGAACAATCCCCAAAGAGAGGGAAGACCACAAAAACAAGAAAAAAGGGAGGCAATATGAGGTTTTAGAAGGATGGTCAAGAAAGAAAAGGGAAAAAATAAAAAAGGAATTATAATTTTGACTATACATTGTATACATGTTAATGAGCTAGAAGAGAGATTATGTAGCATAAATTGTCTAGGCCTCTACCATTTGTTCAATGCCAGGTTCATACTCAGTAAGCAACTTTCCAAAGTTCCAGGAGAGTTAACATTCACTTCCCCATTCCCTCAGGGCCCTAGAGCAAGTGGAATTGTACCTCTCCCTTGGGCAACAGGGCTATATGGAAAAGGGTTAGGTATATGACAAAAGAATGACAAGGACTTCTTTCCAACTGTGAAGCCAAAGCATCTATGATATATACCTGAAAAACAAACAATCACACTATATTTTGGACCAGTTCCAGTGTCTCCTAGGCCTAGAGAGACCTGAGTGCCAACATTTCATTTGCTACCAACACCATGGAGTCTAAAGAGATCATTTGGTGGTTACATGTGTAAAGGGGTGGGTGTGGGTGGGGTGTGCATTAAATGAAATGCCACCCTTTCTCTAGCCATAACTCTGAAATAGGATTTCCATAGGAGCAACAGCATAAAGAGTTGTTCATATGATTCATTATCACAGTCCATAAAAATCCTATACACTTGACAAAAATTTCAAAATAATTAATAACATTAACAATAGTACAATTCCTTTCAGAAATTATAGTGACACTATTGTTAGCACTAAAAACATTATTTCAACCCTATTAAGAGGTTAAAGGAAAAAAGTTTATGGAGCTAACCTGGAGAGAGTTAACTATTATTCATTTCTGAAATTATTTACTTGACAAATCAAATATGAGATACTGAAAATTTTTTTACTTAGAATATCATTTCAATGCATCATCACTAAGCCAGCTTTGTCACTTTTATCATGGGCTAACTTATCTGTGGCATTTTTCAGTGTCTGGAATACGCCTATGCATTGTGCAAAAGAAGGGGTGTTCGAAACATGTGACCCTCATCACCTCCCATGTGTTGCACCTACCTTGTAAGAAAAAAAAAGAAAATTTGAAAATAGTGTTATCCCTCAAACACCAGAAAATGTTAACAGGGGAACTCCTCCTTCTCAGTGAAACTATCAGGAAGAATTTCCCATCTGTTCTAAATTTCTAATATTGAACTCTTCAGTTGAGGTCCACGGTCTTTCGTGGTTGACAGCAAATTTCTAAATAGATATTTGCAAGCACTAATTCAAAAAGAAAAAGCCAGAAATCCTAGTGTTTCAGAGGCTCTCTTTCCAATAAAACTGTCTATATGTCTACTGGTAGGAACCCCACCCAGGCTGAAAGCAGGCTGGGGGCTGCATGTGTCTCCTTGTCATACAACCTGTTCAATTCAGGACTATATCCTATTCCTTCTGTGTAATATTTCCAAGATGCATTCCTTTCCTTCCACAACCATTAAAGCTCCTGAGTCACGGTTAACATATAATGATAATGCAGGTAATTGCTATACCCTTCTCTTCGTAGGTGGATCTATTGTCTCTATTTCAACCCATCTTGCATAAAATGATGACATTACAGACTCTAAAGTGGTGATTCTTAAACTGTCTGAACAAGGTTAGTGAACATGGTTTTTATTTCCCCCAACCTATCATGGACTGATATTTTGGTAAACTAAAACTGAACTGTGGAAAAGTGATCACATGCTTGGATGTCACAGCTGTGCCAAACTGCTGTAAAAGTTTCCAAATACTTACTCCCAGTTTCAGTAGGTGTCTCATATAAACTTTAACCAATTTGCTGATCAGAATCAGTCTGTAGACCACAGAATGAGTAGCCCCAGTGAGCTACCTTCTGTCAAATCACCATTTTTTCCTAGGCTCACCACTTACATGATTATAGTCCAAGCACCAAAAGTAAACATAAAACCAAACTGTCTGTTCAGATGAGTTGTATCAAATAAAGATGTTTAAAGTCTCACTAAATACCCTCTGATCATGAAGCACTTTAGAATTCTTTAAATAGTAGATAAAATTGTCAAAGAACTTATGGCAAAGAGGTACCAATACTCTGATCAAAGTACAAGAGGATAGAAGGATCTTGAAAACATGGCAGCCACAAAATCTTAAAGAAAAGCAGAGAAATTAACAAAATACAAGACAAAGCAAAATTCTATCGTGGCTTATTAAAGAGAATTTGAAGAATATTCTGCAAAAGGGACATACAAACCATATCCAAGTTCTGTCACTAAGATGGCCAAATTCAGTACTGAAAGTCAATACAGAGAAATACTACTATATAAAGTTCTTCATACACTACCCTTTTATAGCTGGTAAGTTTTTTAAAAGTCATCAAACTGTTCATTTTGTGTTATATAAACAAAATATCCAGATGAATTCCTGAAATTTCAACCATATTGACTAATGTCAGTATGTTGCAGAGATACAGAGAGATATCTCAGTGAGAGATTCACCTTCCAGCTGTGCCTGGGTATACCATTTGTCTTATAGACTAAAATGTACAGAAAACAATAAACTCTTATCCATGGGTTCAAAGAGTCATAATAATCTCCTTCTTTCTGGGTTCCATTGCTTAAGCCAGATTACTTTTCATACTGTTTCTTCATATACTTTGCAACATGATCACATTGCATTTTTCTTCAAAACTCTGGCAGATTGTTTGGGCTAGAGATACATGGAGACAAGAGGCACCATCTGGTACAAGATCTTTATTCCTTGTTAGCACTACAGGAGTTCTGGTATTTATGTGGCTCAGAGAGCAGCAACGATTTTTTAAATGCATAGATTGAGAAGGTATAAAATGGTCAAATGGCCCTTAGCACTGTCTAATCACATCACTGGTTTCATTGGTACTGAGTCGGTGTTTTTTGTTTTGTTTTTTGTTTTTTTCCTCTAGTTCAGACACAGTGGCATATGGTTTCATGATTCACAAAGATGGTCCTTGACTATAGATTTGACGATCTCAACACAACTTCCAGGCTTGCCAGAGCTGTGTTACAGCAAGGAGAGCAAATAATTGATGATATTCCTCCTCTGATGAGTAAGCTCCAAAATCAGAGATTTAAATCTGATCAGGGATTGCAAGAAAATGAACCTTATCCTCCCATGCCAGTAATCATGCTTTTTCTTTATTTATATGTGTCTATTTCTCCATCATTGACCCATGGCTTCAGGGATCAAAAGCCCAAACGATGCCCAGTCATTATGCTGTTGACTTAGACTGAGTATAAACTTTTGTTCTTTTCCATTATCTTTCTGATTTTTGGAACTGGAAGCCTTTCCAGAAATTTAGCTATTGTTCTAAAATTCTGGCAATTATTTAACAGAAATTTTTTCACCTTTCACACACAAAATCATTATTTTCTAATGGACTTAGATAGAATTGGGGGCCAGAAAATTTGTCTAAAGATGCCAAGAAGCTAACACACAGCTACCTTGTGAGGACAAGTGAAAAAATGAACTGAAACAATGCTTTGGAAACAAACTAAAATACTAAAAAAGTGGAACTTATACAAGTTAACTTTGACTGAAATTCAAGAATAAAGTTAAAGGAAGACCTCACCTATTGGCTCTTGATTTCAGAAGGCTATTTGGAGTTACTACTGTTGGAATGTGTTGACAAAAATTTGAAGTATCTTTCTAATGATCACATTAATGCTATCTTAATCACTGAACTGCTCAGCCATTTGGTCCTCATTCTGCCCTCCTCTCTGGGCCATTTCCATTGATTCTCTTATTAATCCTGTACTAAATCCCCACATCTCTCTCCTGCTTCCCCCATATGTTTTATTACCCCAAGGCTCACCTTTTTACAGCTTTCAGGGTCTGTGAATTATGACTGGTTTTATACTGAATAATTGGGCCACTTACTCCTACCATCCACCATTCCCTCACTGAAAGCCTCTTTTTTTGATATCATAAAATGGTACAGACATCAATGGGATGACTTGGAATGAAGAAGGAAAAGAAGAAATCATACAACATGCCTAAGATAAATAGGGTGCTATTTTGAAGAAAGAAGATGTCAGTATGACAGCAGATGGTGTAGATAAATTCAGTATTAATATGGTCAACCCACTGCATTTGCCACATGGCTGCAACTGTAAATCATACATACAACACAGAAGTATAACAAGCTGTGCAGGTGGTTATTCAGTGATGCTCTTTAGTCAAGAGCAATGTACGCCATAAATGGATTCTTTGTATATATTTGTCCAAGGGGCAGAGTACCTCCCAATGTTCCCTCTTCTTAAAATCTAATGATTTCTGAGAAGTCTTATTTTTATGTTAACAGAAAATTAACCCATTTGAAATTCGAAGGAGATATATCTGTATACTCCTCACACCACTCAATTTCAATTTTGTAATGGGACTCTGTTTCTTCTTGGAACACATGCCCAAAAAGACACATCACTCTGTCTTGAGTAGGAGAAAGCAGTTTCCCCATGGTAGCTGACTTCCTCTCTGCGTGTCGGAGCCAAAACAGAAGATGGAGTCCAATATCAGTGAGCTTTAAATTGTAACATCTTCCCAAATCTAGCTTGGAGATAAACTGAGATTGGTGACAAATTTAGGATCCAAGTTGCTACCAATAAATAGATCATCCTAAAATCTCTAATGGTTCCCCAGTGAATACAAAATCAAGGCCACACTTCTCAAACAGACATTACAGCTCTCCATAATCTCATAAAACCTATCTTTCCAATGCTTAAATTGCTATTTTCATTCACTACCCTGAAGTTCCCTGTAGAAAAATCTATTCACTCTTACTTAAAAACATTGTATGTATTCTAAGGTTCTATAATTTCATTTATATGTATCTCTTTTTGACATTCTCCTTACCTCAACTAGGCCATAGGAGAACTGATCTCCTACCTGACTCATTAGGCCCTTATCGTGGGCTATCTTTATTTTGTAGTTAACATTTTTTCCCTATGTCCTATCCTCTCTACGAAATTCTGCTCTTCCAGATGCTGTGATTAAGTCCCAGAGTGTAAGCTCCTTGGAGACAATTATTCAAATATTTTTGCAACCTTTACAGAGTTTAGCAAATGCACTCATTATATTTATTGATGGATCATTTTATTGAATTTCTGCATTTCAAATATAAGTGCATAATCAATAATAAATGTTCAACTCCAAATTTCTCTAACTGTAGAGAGGTTTGCCAAACTGTGGCTGACTTTGTAAAAGCATATTGCTAGGCATTAATGTAAGTGTGAGATAACACCCTAAAACCTAAGTTAGAAAAATACAGATTGAAAAGCTAAGATATAAAGTGGAGATACAATTTTAAGTTTCCATTAAAACCCTGCAATAATGTGCTCTGGTTTTTAAGACATCCTTTCAATATAGCTAATGTCAGACCATCAACACAGTTTCACAAGAGATTGTTTTTTAAACACCATATCTATAGGATTGACCCCATCCAGTATTTACAGCAAAGATGAAACATGCAAACTAAGTTGTATTGAAAAGATGCTGAGACAAACCTGGAATACTCTCAGAGAAGCTCTGAAAGAAGCACTTCTGAATAACCTAGGATAATGGAGCATTGTAAAAAGAATTTGGGAAAGGCAATTAGGAAAGATGACAGTGTCTAGAAAACTACAGTGACAAAGGCAAACTTTACACCAGCTGCAATGTGAGTATATCTATGTAGGATGACTGCACACACTTTTTATGCCAAAGTAACCATTCCATTTGGGCAAACAATTGTAAATCCAGTCAAACAACCAAGTGGACTGACTTCACTCAATTAATTGGCATGTCAACTGAACTGACTGTTTAGGCATTAAAAAACTTTGCCTATAACTTAAAGTGGCCTTAGAATTCAAGTATAGAGCTGTAAAAACCATTTACAAAGTGTAAAGCAACATATAAAATCCTCTGCCATGGACCACCAGCTGCCCACCAAAGATGTGCTCCCCTCCATAGTGCAGAGCTGTGCTTGAAAGCCACTACAGAGTCAGGTCTGCATTTCCCAGACCCCATGCATTTAGGTGAGGCCACCTGACTAGTTTCTGTCAAAGAAAAATGAGCCTAAGTGGCGTGGGCTACTGGGAAATGAAGTGGTTAGAAAGCATTTGTGCATTCTCCACAATTTCCCTTTCTCTACCTTTCCAGGTTCTTCTCCTTTACGTGCTTTCACCAATGCTACTTTGCAGCACTTGTGGTTGCAAGAGATCTGGTCACAAGTTAAGTGTATTAGTCAGCTCCGGCTGCTATAACAAAATACTATAGACTAGGTGTCTTAAACAACAGACATTTATTTATCATAGTCCGGGAGTTTGGGAGGTGCTGTATCAAGATATATATTTGCTCTTGTTGTGGGGCCTCTTCCTAGCTTACAGGAGACTGCCATCTTGTGTATCCTCACGTGGCTGAGAGAGGTAGCTCTGGTGTCTCTCCCTCTTCTTATAAGGACACCAATCCCATAATGGGGCCCCACCCTCATGACTTAATCAAAGGCCTCACCTCCTAATACCATTACCAGGTTAGGACTTCACCATATGGGGGGTGGGGTGTTGAAGGACACACATTCAGTCTATCAGAGTAAGACTCCTTTCCCCAAATGTGATATTTATTAATTTCCATTTGCCTATTCAAAGCTTAAAGGCAGGCTTAGAAAAGAGCCCAATTATCCAGTGAAAACTGAGACCACTATCCATGCATCACAATTCAGCATTTGATTATAGTAAAAATGATGATGGTGATGATAATAAAAAGTGAATGGTTTTTTGTTTGTTTTAGAAAAGATTATCTTAAAAATTGTTAAAATAAATACCATGTTTAAGGGTTTTTCTTTTTAGTCTTTAAAAAGGAAAAGAAAAAAATTATTATTTCAATTAAAACTGAGCTAGGCAGAGCTTATGCAATTTCTCTATAATTAGGAAGGGGAAGACTGCTTAAGAAGCCTATTGCAATTTACTCCCCCCAAGGCTTTCATTGGTAAGGCCTCTAGGGTATTGCTGTAGCTTCGTGTTAAAGTTACTGATTCAAACTTCATTCCACCCAAAGAAGCCCCCTGCAGAGCCCTTACTATTCCTCAGTGCAAAGAACTGCATTGTCTTCCTAAGCATCCAGTTTACGATGTACTTATATAAGCTTTTATCTGCACTGCAGTCCTGTGGCGCCACTAACACTACCCAGAAGCTGGGCCGAGGAAATAAAGTTAGGGTCCTGTAAACTGCCAAGGAGTGAGACAAACTCAGTGTGTCCGTAACATCTGTAAGATGGAACACACTTTACCTAATTGTTCTACAATTCCTTTAACTGGTAGCTAAAATTAGCATTTACAAGGGAAAATAGGAAGTAGCTGAAGCATTTTTAATAAATATATAAGAACGACTTTTCCTTGGTTTGAACTGATTTCTCCCCTTTCTCCCAACTTGTGCTGTTATTTGGGGTTTCCAAATGTAATAGTGCTTCTGACCATTCTTAATTGCACGGTAATGGGTGTTACGCACAGGAGTGTGTGCAAACAGACCTGACTTTTCTAGTCTTTGACTGTTCCTTGCCTCTGGCCTCTGTCAGAGAGACTTGCTAACTACATCTCAGGGGAGCAATCACACAGTTTGACTCAGCCTGTGGCTCTGACAATTGGGACTTCCTGAAGTCACAACCACTTTGGCATCCAGAAGTGGGGCATGGTGTGTCTACTCTTCATAAAATCCAGAGATTGCAAGGGAAGTGTGAAACGTGAGAACTGATTAGGGATGCACCTTAAATGGTATCAAGGGAGCCAGTTAGCAATGCAAAATATGAGATGATATAACATAACATTCACGGCCAGTTTATCACTTATGCGAGCGCAATGAAGAACAAAATAAAACAAAAAATAATCGCAGATTAGCAACAAATACAAGATTTCCTCAAAGACAATTTTGCATAGAAGTTCAATTTCATGGGAAAAAGATGTAATAAAATGAGGTAGAATGATGTGCCAGAAAAATTTGATGTGTCTATTTGTCTTTCTGGAACTTGCTTAGTATTAATCATTTCTAGTGGGTATATCTAGTCCTTTTTATTATACACCCTCCCTTTCTTTCTTGTGTGTTATTGAGAGAACTGGAAGTCAGAAGATCTAGTTATTTGGGCTGTATTTAACCTTCTATGACTACAATAAAATTTCATTTTCACTTTTAAAAAGCCAAAGTAATTTTAATTCAGGAATATCTTCTTTAACTAGCAGTTTTTAAGGAACATAGCATCATGCTTAGCAGAGAACAGAAGCATATCTTCTTCAGTATTCTAGTGTAGCTACTCTCCTGTCAGCCTAGGCTTTTAGAGAGAGAAGAAAAAATCTTCATAAAAGCCTTGGCCTAATTAACAAGAATGAACTAGATTTTATGAACAATTTACAGGCAGTTAATAGAGCTCATACACGGTAGCCAGGAGCTAGATAATTTATCATAAAAGGAATCTCAGTTACATTCCTAATCCCCATTCTCTCGACATTGCAACCAACTGCATTCACAATTGCCAGTTTTATAAGCTTTGATTTACTGACAAATGATGCTGCATTTTACAGTTATAATGAAACTTATAAGTGCAGTAAATACTTGTATCTCTGCCCATATGCTTCAAATTCTTTGCCAAACAATTTACTCTTCTACATTGTTAACTCTAGATAAAAATAATGTTTCAAAGATCTCCTAAGGATTCTTCCTACTAGCACAAATAATAATAAAAATAAGCAGATTGTGTATTAGCCATCCTAAGTATTTGTTGAAAAGAAACTGATTTGTCCCTAAAAGAACAATGCAGCTGTTCTAATGAGTTACAAATGATAAACACTTTCCAAAATTATGAATAAGACAAAATAGCAAATATCCAAGCATAATTTTTTAAAGGGCAGAATTTTAAAGTAGGTGAGACACAGGAGATCATATTGTCACTGGATATCTTGCTTCTGTTCCTGTTTTAAAGTTATAGTACACATCACAGAGGCAGAATTGAATAACTATATATATCATCACATAAGCTACATCTCATTTATCCACTGATCTCTAGTGGGGTCTTGAAGTCCTCATATTGGATAACACTTCCTCAAGGAAGGCTCCCCTGGCCCCTGGTATCTCTTCTATATGCCCTTTTACCATCCTTTGCTTCCTCCTTCCACAAAAACAAATATAACTGGGTTGCAATTGCCTGATTAAGCATTCACATATTCCATGGATCACAACCTCCAGGATAGTAAGGACCACCACATTCCCACTCAGAAGTCAAATGCCATGCCTGGGACATAATGTTTTTGTGAATGAATGATTTCTTGACTTCCAAAGCCTGCTAAAACTGAGAATAAATCTTCCTAGTTGTATGATCCAGCTATTAATTTGGTCAATGAAATTGACAATGCAATTGATAGTCTATATTTTAAAAGACAGATCATTCAAAAATCATCTTTCTCTACTCCTTTCTTATGACAAGCATTATAAATATTTTTAAGCATTATGCTTTATTCTAGATCTTTCACATTTTAAAGGTACATGGTACAATTCTTAAAAAAGTGATAGAGAAAATAATAAACACAACATAGGAGTAGAAGAGAAATCCAGAGAATGTCAAAGAAATATGATTGATTGACCAAAAAAAGATGTGCTAAATATTACATTAATCATGATCTCTGGGGACACAAAGAAAGTGCTGCCTATTCCTTGAAAGGACAGAGCCATGAGCCACTGCAAAGTTGTTTAGGCCCCATAAGTAACAGCTTCCTGACTTAACAGGCTATGAGATATGCGATTATATGTCTATGGTCCACTCAACAGACCATTTTTCAAGCGATTAGGGATTTAGTTCTGCCTGCCGAACAACCGGTTTTTGTATAGCTGATCAAATTACAGGCATGTGGTCAATTTAATTTATCATCAACTATTCCCAAATAGCCAATATACTTTCTTTCATCCAAGGTTTCTCATTTCCTAGCTAGAGGTTATAAAGATAGGTTCTATTGTTTTTTTATAGTCAGATATTTTCCTAGTAAAAAAAGGGAATGATCCTTTTTCCTCTCAGCTTCACTCCATCACCACAGAGAAGCTGAGGCTCAAACAGCTGTCCCAGAGGCAGGTCTGTGGCTGCCGAGTCACCTGCAAGGAGAGAGCACCCCCAGCACTCAGAATGGCTGCAGGAGATTTATTCCCCATCATGGAAGTGCAGGGACCCCACGCAGAACATGCCCCTAGCAATCCCTACCAAGCATGCCAACCCAGCAGGGCTGTGCCTGCCCACAACACCCGTGACAGGTGGAACCAACCACTCTTCTGCCCTGAGTCAAACTAAAGCCTAAAAATGCTCTTTCATGATTCCTAATGCCAACTAAAAATAACAGAGGTGGTTAGTTCAGGCCTAAGATTCACCTTGGAGATTCTTCTTAATTGTACATATCCCCAGAAGTGTCTTTTTCCCAAATGGAATTGGTCGTTGACATGTGGATGTGCTCCTAACAGCAAAATAAAAATATTCCCTGCCTGCAGCATTATAATAAAGTTGTCTTTTTCCATTTCATTGTCTCGAAACATTTAATCAATTGACATGACATCTGGGGCAGGTCAAAGGGAGTTCCCTCTATTAATCTGCAATTTTAATAGTTATTAACAAATTGATGCCATGCTCTTATTACTTTAGCTTACTTTTAACAGTGTGAGGTTTAGTTTTTTTAATGTTTTTAAACTGTAAACTCTCTTGGTATTCAAGGATAGGAACCTATACACCTTTTAATACTGGGTTCCCATTTCGAAAAACCCAGTCCCATGGAAAATTCTGAAGCAGACACGTTTTGTCTGCAAACACCTGGCTTTCCACTGAAGAGGGTTCCCTATTACCTACCTCATTTCAAGAGTCTAAAATCTTTCTCCTATCAAACTCTCAGCTAAATTTTATATTAAATGAAATTTTGGAAGTGTATTTAATTTTTTTTCTAAGACAGAACTGGGTACCTAGTAGAAGCCCTAAATTTATTAACTCACTTTTTTTTCCATCTTAAGAAAAGGATCCATTATCTCTTGCATTTCCAAATGCAAGAGAACATCCATCAATAATTTTCTCCTACCTGCAATATTGTCTCTTCTCTAGTTATAAAATGAAAGCCTTGTCTTCTTATTAAAGAAAGTCCATTGTGTGTGTGTGTGTGTGTGTGTGTGTGTGTGTGTGTGTGTGTGTGTGGTTTGGATGAGTTGTGGGAGAAGGAGACATGGAATAAAAGAAATACAAATACTTCCGAGGACAGAATGGCACAAAGTAAGCAGTTACCTCCCTCCACCTATACATAAAACCAAAGTTGCCCCCTTCTCCCCACTCCCTCCTCCCTTCCCTCCCCATACTCCTGGGCAGGGGCCAGCTTCACTTTCTTTATCTTCCTGAGTTTACAAGTTTCTGATGGCTCTATCTCAATTCTGGCAGCACCAAGCTAAGTACTTTACTGACAAGACTAGGCTTGTCCCAGGCAGACAAGGGAAGTAGATAACTGTTAAAAATGCTTAATTCCAAACATGGGAATGAATTAGCTAAATAGCTTTGGTAATGATTTTCCTCAGTAACAAATACCATGAGGAAAGGCATTCCTTAGCACAATGGTGTATACACAAGTGGTTGGGTTCATTTACTAACATGTTTTGCATAAGTTGTGTTTAATAGTCTACATTTTTTCTGATATTGTCTATATCTTAAGTGAATTTTAGGTGTTAAGCATTGACTACTGTGCCTCAAATATCTGAGAACATACCAGACAAGTATCTTCCACCATATTACCAAAAATATTATAAGTACTAGCTACCTTGGGGAATCTGCATCCCATATTTCTTCCTCACCAAGCATTTAAAATGTCTTTGCATATATGCATTAGCATGCAAATATTCTTGCTGAACATCAGTATACTCACAAAGCCATAGTCACTCTCTTGTTTGTGTAGGCAGAAAGTCTGCTAGAACAAGGACTAAATTGCATGCACAGTTCTGGGCATCTTTGATTGGCACACCCTTTCTACAGAATGTAGGTCAATCATCTAGACATCTTAGATTTTGACATAAGCCCTGTAAGATAGAAGATTCCATGCTACCAGATGTATTTCTTTTGAAAATGTCATCCAGGGTAGAAATTGGTTTTCTGTCATGAATGCATCTGCTGTTCTGAGAAATCTCCTACCCTATTAAAAGTGTCCATGTTGCACCTCCATCTAGACATAGGCCACATGATGAAACTGATGTATTTGTGGAAATACAAAATTCTCACTGATTCATTCAACAACTGTATACAAGTCCTGTTCTAGATGCTAGGGACATGGCAGTGTACAAGATAGCAAAGGTCCCTCCTCTCATGGAAATACTTTCCATGATTTCAAATACTGTGTTATTATGAAAAAAAATAACATAAGACAGGGTAATTTGCTAGAGAAAGACTATTTTGGATTGGACAGTCAAAGAAAACCTCTCTCAAGGCTCTGATATTTGAGCAAATCATACATAATTACAGATATTTTAAATACCCTGGTAAAAAGAACACAGGATTTGAAGACAAAAGATTCAGGTTCTACTTTCTTAATAATGTTTATGCAAGTTTCTGAAAGCCTTTACCTTTTAGCATAGAATAGATATCCCATGGGAGACATTTCTCATTTTCCCTAATAGGGCTGATATTGGTTTGACTTGATGAACTTTTACATTATGATATTTATATCAGGATAAAACCCACTACATCTACCTTTTTAAATATGAAGACAAAATCAATGGTTCTCAACCCCGGGTGAACAATAACTTGGAATCCTAACCCTGCTGGCACTGCTTTCAATGCTGAGTAAATAATGTGAGATGAATTACTAGGAAGGACTTAGAAGTACAATTCATAGCAGCTAAGAAAAAGGGTTTGGGTTGGGGTCTTTCAGGATTGGTAAATTTGTTGTCTCTGAACGCTCCACTACCATATAGAAAACCACCTGATATAAGTGGTAATGTTTGCAGCAATTCAACATTTTCATAGCAGATTTATCCCAGGTGATTTAGCACAAGATATCTGTATCAAGGGCAAGAAAAAAAATCATGGTAATAATATCAAGCAAGATTTGGACTGGAGGTGATGTATATATGTTTGTGGTATTACCACATTTTTTTTTCAAGTTATATAACAGAAATCACACTCTCTTGAGGTTAAATAGTGCCCGATTCTCTTCAAAAGACTGAAATTTTCACACCTCCACCCACACATTCAAATAGTAGTCCAAACCAGATGGAAGGTAGCATTTTAGGGGAGAATGACTGTCTGGTGAAAAAGTCTTTCCCTGCATTGCCCACAACTATTGCTTTTACCTTTAGGCCTCTGAATGTTTTGCTTCATTTCTGACATTAAAGTGCATTTAAGCTGTCCTAAGTCTTATTCTGCATGAAACAATTTTCCATATCACAGCCATGTGGAATGCTTCAAACAAGCGTTTTTGATAGGTCATTAGGAAGAACCAAGAGAGAATTCAAAGATGAGTGAGAAGCATTTTAATAAATAAACATATTCACAGGTTAGCTCCCTTTCTCATGATACTTTCTATCATCCCCACCACATACTCATTTCTTCTTTCTATACATCCCAATTTTGCCCAGTTTTCAAGGCTCAACTCTACTGTTATCTCCCTTGTGCCTCTATCAACCTTTTAGAATGCATAATTTTGGATATATACTACATATACACTTTTGACTTCTCTTCCCCGCAATTATTTTGGTATACAAAACAATTGATTTAACTTAAATGTAAGTCTGTATATGGGAAAAACATATCTTTCACTGCTCTCCCTCCACAGCTTCTTTGTAATTAGACAAGAATCAGGCACACAATGAGGAGCTAAAAGATGGGCAATAATAGAGATACTTTTGGAGAAGTCCTCTTGCCTACTGAAGTTTTAGAGCTGGATCATGTTTTCAGAAGGAGGCAGTAGAGTAGACCCAGTAAGCATGTTCCTGGCTAAACACAAGAAGTTTGAGACAGAAAGAAAGGTCTCAAAATCTGAAGGCAGAACTAGATTTGACAGTTAGTTCAGCCACTTCTCTGTAAAATGGGCTTGCAGAATTCCAACAGGAATAGACATAATATGTGTAAAACAGCTATACAGTAACCAGAATACAGCAGATGCTTGGCAAAAACTATTATGATGGCCCAACATTGTGTGGGAAAAAGAAGACTTTAAATATATTTTTGTCTGAAAATCCAGAATGAGATGAGAAATAAAATAATTATAGGTAAAATCAAAATCTATGAGAGTAATTAAGTAGGTCACATTGAAATCCTTGTATCTAAGTCAAAGTTGCTTTTGCGTAGAAAGAGATATTCTCTTCAGTTTCTCTATTATTATTCCAGAAGTGCATCTTTTTTTCCTTCCTTTTGGTTGATCTTCTAAGGCATGAAATTGCCATGTTCTAGAAACTACAACAATGTGTCCAAAGGAAAAAATCCAGGATCTGAAATCAGCACTGTGGTTCTCCTTGGAAGAAATGGAACAATATCTTAATCCCTGCCCCTTGCTTTGGTTTGTTGTAAAATGAGTATACTTATTCCACAGTGATCTTGAGGAAATTAAGATGACGTATAAAATTTACCAATACCTTGTGGTGGAGATCTGCTAAATGATTAAGCAATCAAATAGAAAAATCAACTAATACTGAATTGGCACTTATTATTTGCTACAAGCAAAGAACCATGAAAGATAAAAGAAATTGGAGCCAGAGACCCCAACCTAAGAGATCTTGTTGCCAACGGGACTGCAAACCACCTAAAAAGGGCACAAAACTTAATAAACACGGAACATTTCATAGAGTTATGACCCACAGAGTTTGATCATTAACATGTCAGGACTGTCACTGAAGGGCCAGCTTAACAGAGCTCTAATCCACCTCTCAAAGTCTCATCCAGGTCTTGCTTGGAAATTGTTTCAGACAAGCTGGGACACATACTATCCCCAAAAATGTGTTAAAGTTTCCCTCTCTCTGTTCTCTCAAGCTCCTTCTTTGCCCAACCCCTGAGCTACCCAGAATCTTTCCTCTTTTAAAAATCCTTTCCATTCATGACCACACATCCTAAATGTCACTTTTTCCATGAAGTTATTCCAAACTCTCCAACTAACTGTTCATTCTCCACTTGTTCATCCCCATTTCATTCTGTTGATGCTTCTGTGCGACAGTATGTACAGAATCTCTACATATTACCTTTTCACTTTTAGATTATAGAACAGAAAACTTAACCTCCTTCACCTTATATCACCCCCCAACAACTTGCTCATAGTGGCATTTACTAACTTCAAAAAATTTGAATTCACTTAATTCGGTAAAGATACCTATAAATTATGCAATCTTAACCTTTATTTGGACAAAACTCTTCTTGTCAACTCATTCATTTATTCCTGCAATAGTTATTGGTGCCCGTGTTGTGAACGCCTATGGAATGCATGCAAGTCAACAGCTGATTGCAGAAACAGGGGATACGGTTGGGATGACAGAAATACAGGATGGGGCAGGGAGAATAAATACTCACTCCTTTGCACTCTTCAAAGGACTTCCAATGACTAGGAGAAGGATTTTCTCAGTTAGTGATGCATGAATCAGAAAGCTGGCTTTGACATCAAACCTCTCTCTCCAGAAAGGGCAGGAGCAGAAGGATTCAAGCTCAGCCAGAGAAGAGCTAGGGTGTGAAGGCAGAGGAGGCTCCTCTCCTCTCTGCGTATGGAAACTGCAGTCCTCTATCAGAGGAAAATATTGGGCAGATTGATAAATACTTTCATCTCCCTAGTAAAACATCATGTTACATACAAGCCATTATTGTCACTATTTATCTTTTTTTTTTATTACTAATTCAGATCAATTGCATCTTAGAAATAGTAGTGCTGAAATACGGCAAACACCTCACATCCAGCAGCAATAAACAAGGTTGGAACATAATGTTTTTGTATATTCCTTCTCTTTTTCTCCCTTTGGATTATAGATTATAAAAGAGATTTTATGCGGCAGTTGGTGACAAAATATATTTCTTATTAATGTGTAATATTTGCTACATTAAAAATTTTTATGGCTTTAATTATTGATATGAACTTAATTGTGCCCCATGTCCTTTTTCCTTGCAGCTCAATAAAAACTATATATTTTTTTAATTAGGCTTCATTTGAAGACTAGAAGACAATGCAGGAATGGTTTCTTGCTAATTTACCTATCTACAGCCAAGAAAGAAATGGAATTAGTGTCTTGAATGTGGTTAGTAAGAAAAAATATCTAACTGTTCTGAAACCGTGACTTTCCTTTGAACAGTTAACCTCACCCAGCGGCCAGGAGTATACAGCCAACTGAAACCAAACACTGCAACAGGGGATGGTTTCCCCCACTTCCTGACTCTGGGGAGAAATTGCATTGATTTTAGTGGAGATGGAAAGAGAAAACTGGGGGTCACCTGCATGGTTCTCATACTGTCTTCCCTCTTTATATTCTCTGCTTTACTAGAAATATACTCTTTGTCTCTCCTATTTGATTTCAACATTTTGTTGTGGTACTCCACTCACAATCACTAAGAATGTTATAACCACTTTATTCTGTGTCCCAGTGTTTCAAAACAACCACAAGAAAGGCTAGGCGGAAGGAAACTAACATTTGCTAATCTGGTCCAGGTTATACTAGGCGCTTCCAATCAATTATTTCTTTAATCCCCAGAGGTCACAACTGCAAATGCCAAGATCAGAAATGAAGAAAGCAGATTGGGCTGGAGAAACAAGATGCCCTCTGAGCTCCATCTTTCATCTTCCACTTTTGATAGAAATATGAGTACAGAAAAAAGTGTTTACAAATAACATTTTTAACATTCTTGCAGAATAACAACAGTGCAAGTGCAATGATGAAATGCAACTGGTAGTCAATCTCAGGGTCAGTAGCCATTGGGAGTGATGGGATTGGGGCTGACGGGAAGGCACACTGTCATCTAGGCGAGATTCTCCACATAACCCTTTGTGGCCATGCTGATAGCGCTTCAAATTTTTAAGTGAACTTAAAAGCTATATTCTTATGTATATTAGTTTTCTACTGTTATGTAAAAGATTACCACGAATTTAGTAGCCTAAAACAATACAAATTTATTATCTCAGTTTCCTTGGTCAATAGTTCTATGCTCAGGGCATCACCAGGCTAAAATCCATGTTCTGTGAAGTGCTATTGTGCCTGTAGAGTCCTCTCCCAATCTCATTGGTCGATGGGAGGAATCATTCCCTTTCAATTGTATGATCTATAACCCTGTTTTCTAGCTAGTTCTTCACCGGGGACTACTCAAAGCTTCTAGAAGCTGCCCTTGCATCCTGGCTCTGTAGCCACCTCCACAGACCCTCTCACCACATAGAAGCTTACTTCTTCAAGCCTAGCAGAACAATCTCTCTAGTGCTTCAAATCTCTTGACCTCTTTTAAAACTCACCTGAGTAGGTCAGGATCACCCAGGAGTCTCTCCCTCTTGATTAAATCAAAATGAAATGATTAGGGACCATTACATCTTCAAAATCCCTTCTGCCAATAATGTCACATTCTCACCAGATTGATAGCCCATTATATTTACAAGTCTTGTTCCTACCCAAGGGGAGGGAATTTATTCACCAGGGGGAAGGAATCTTGGGGGCCATCTTAGAATTCTGTTGGCCACACCTTTTCCCAGGCTTCCCACATACGCACAGCACTCTTGCAAAAAATGAGCTGCTGGATGACCATGAATACTTTAACTCCCTTTTATTTTCTACAAATGTGTTGACCTCTTAGCACTATCTTACTACATTGTCTGATTAGTCCAATGCCATTTACATTCAGTGCCTGACACTATTTTAAAACCTTCAGTGTTGGAGCCTTTTTCCTGCATTTGATAAGTATAATAAATAGTTGTCACAAATGAAATTTGCACAAAAGCTGACTGTGATGTCAATAACAGGTATAGTTTTTGTAACTGTAATGTAGGTTGATTCTTGAAATCCTAAATTTATCATTAGTACACTCTATTCAGAGGACTTACTCTCTTGATATACATAGAAAATTCAAACTTCAAAGCATTTTAGAAAATGACAGGCATCTGAAAGTCCCGTTTTTATTCCAATGAAAATACCTTTCACCAAGAAGTTAAAATTTCCCAGACAATATAAAGGTTCTTTCGTAAAAATAAGGCAATAAAAAGTGCTATTATTCTCAGTAAGACAACTCATAACCACGTTGATTTACGAAAATCTTCAAGCATTTACTCGGGCAATTGTAAAGTAACTCAGTTCCCACTATGAAAGGAAAGTGCTTTGAGGAATTTTCTGGGGTTTCTTTTCAGCTTGTTTGCTTCTTTACCTGTAAAAATCTTCCATACCGTTTTAAGGGCAAACTCTAAGAAATATTTATGTTTAGAGAAGAAACCCCTCTATGGGATTTCACATTTAATTTCAAAAAAAGGTAAACAATACTATCAACAAAATCAGTTATTTCCTCAGGTATTCTTTAAAAAATATAAATAAACACAAATCAACTGTAGTTGTCTGATTTGCTGCTTCAACAACAAAGAGCAATGCATAGGGATTTTAAAGAGAAGTATTATTTTCAACTTTACAATCATGTACAGTAATTCATGATGTGGAAAAGAATGATTGAGCTCTCTAGCTATTCTCTTTAAAGAGTAGCAATAAAAGCAAACAACCACCTTACTTCATGCATGGGAGTTAATTCTCCAAACTTTTCTCTTTAAACAAACCTTCAATCACATAAATGACAATTTGTTTAAAAAAGAAGTATTTTGTACTTCCCAATGATGAATCGCCCATTCTCAGTTTTAAAATTTGTTGGATCAACTGAAGGGTTATATTTGGATTGACTTACACTTTTTATAGTACATAGATTAACTAGATCAATTCAACCAAATGCCAATATTTCACACCATCTGATTTTCAACACAGCATGTTGATAATACTTACAGAAATATGTTCCTGTATATATTATTTGCACCTTCAAAAGAATGATAGACTTACAAAATTGTAATCCTATCTTGGAAGTTTAAAGTGATAAGCAATCATTTCTGCGCACTTTTTGATTGTGCTAATGGTGACTTCTGAAAAATTTGTGATCTTTTTTGTGGTCAGTTGATAAAAATAATAATTTCAAAAGACTAGAAAGAAGATAAAATTAGGAATCACAAAAAGAAGCTCATTTTTTAAAATAACTTTCTCAGTATATGTTTTTTAATTATATTTAAAAATAAAAGCAAAGTTAACCTTAGTTCTTGATCTATTTCTTCATTCCTGTTGAGTGAACAGGAACAAACACTTCTCCATGGTATACTCTGAGAAGCAGTGAGCACCTTTAACTGGCCTTGTCTTCATCCCGGTGACTAAGACTTCAAGACTTTAGTTTAGAGGCATTGGCAACCACCATTTAAAGACAGAAATTATCTGGCAGGGGCAATGAGTAAAGTCATTATCATGTACAATTAGTTCTGAAAGATAAATTGTGGCCTTCTAATGAGTTCCTAGCAGAATAGGAGTCAGAGCAGTTGGATTTGAAGAGGATAGGGAATAAGTCATCTACTAAAACACCTCAGCCATAATAATCATCCAGTGAACATATGATGAGCTGAGTCAACTTAAAGGCAACAAGACTTTACCTCTGGGATGCTGTCAGAGGGGAATGCTTTGTAGCTGGACCTCAAGGGAAACTCTGATGCCAAAGGGAAAAATGAACAGCTACAGAGCAGAAACTTGCTCAAGAAAGTATCCATAGCCATGTCTGAATATTTTTTAAAAGTTGAGGTGAAGAGACAGGAGACATTGTGTAACCACTACCCAAGGTTATGCCTCCCTTCCCAGAGTGCAAAGTTTAATCTGTTCCTTTTTAGTTGATAACTCATTTTAGAAACCCATAAATAAAGGTTAAACTGGCATCTGGAATTTAGACAAAAATGTACAGAAGTTTTTAATATATCTAGGTAGCTTATAAGTATAATTTTCCTATCATTTAAGCAAAACAGAATAACAAAACTTCTCCAGTTTGTATCTTGAATCCACAGGACAGTTTAGCTATGCTAGAAAATAGAGCTATCGGTTAGCCAGTCAATCAATGCCAATATAAGATTAAGCCCATTTTGCATTCTTTAGATTTACAATATCACTTCCAAACTGGCCAGAGCTTGAATTCAAATCTCCAATAAGGTTCTTATGGCAAAATGTATCTTTAATTTCGCTATCTGATCATTTTATCCAAGACGATGTTTGATTTTATACTTATAACCATTATCATTTTATTTTCTCCACCAGTGTATCAGTAAGTTTCTGCCAGTAAATTGGCAAAATCATGATTTTTCTTAATTTATTTTTTGCCACTCAATAATTTTTCAACCCAGCTCTGTTTTTACTTCTTCTGGGAGAAAAGAAGCTTGTTCACGCATTGCAACAGGATCTGAGGATTTGTAACATGGGAAACTGAGCCATTATTTTAGTATTTCTACCAGGAGTTTTCAGAGGGTAGGATCATATGACTCTATTTAATCACAGGAATTTATCACAGAAGCTCAGGATTTAAATGCCAAGACATTGCTTATGATGCAGGGCTCACTCTTGGTATCCAGGACATCCAGAGTTCAAAGGGAAGATTCACTAAAAAGAGCTTCCCAGAAATGTCAGGGACTGTTGGATAATATTTCAAATATGCCTACTCCCTCTTTGAATGAATGATCATATTTCCTTGATTCAAGATACCCATGTTTCAGAATTAAGGTTTCCAAAATCATGAAGTACCTTAATCAAGGTACTATTTTAATATGGAAATTTTTTTCTCTTTTGCAAACATATTATTTATTTAATAGTGAATCATAAATGATCAGTGCATTCCAACAAATAAATATAAGGCCAAACATAAGGAGAGCAAAATTTTATGAGAGACCAGTATTACCTCTCATACTGTAAAACCTTAGCATATTAGGAAAAACAAGAAAGGAAAAATTCTGTACCATGGTAGTGATCTTAGCTATTAGACACTAGATCTATGTTTAAAAGCATGTGGAATGCTTCTCCAGACTAAATTTAGTATGCTTGTGGGAGAGAGAATTTACTTGTTATTTATAAGAACTGTGTGTGTGCGCCGCGCTCATGTGTATGTACACGTGGGTGCATGTGCGCGCGCGTGCACATACAGTGCGGTTTTCAAGTAACTCAAAGCACATTAGAGACCTTAAGACCAGATCTACAATATAACAATTACTATTTTCATGAAAGATAAATGATTGCATGTGCTTAAGAGTGGTGATTGCAAAAGGAACTTTTTTCATATGAATCAATCAAATAATTCTAACTGGGGCTGTAATTGGAATATGTAATTGTAATACAGAAATACAAGGAGATTAACAGGTTATCTAGAACATCTGGCTCATTTTACATACAAGAAAAAATGAGGTCCAAAGAAGGCAGTCATTTGCTTTGCCCAAGGTTGCCTAGTTAATTAGTGAAAGACCATTTGTAGAACCCAATACTTCCATTTTCCAATGTAATGTTTTTCTCAGTGGAGGAGGAGACACGACCTTACTCCACAAACATGACAGAATACTGTGGTTCTGGGGAGCTTTGCCAGAGCCTCCAAATTGAGTCCAACTCTCAAGAGGAGTTTTGAGAAACCAAAGCTGAATGCTACCACAATACTTCAAGTTGTTATCTGTATTTCTCTGGCCACTGTGCATAGACATAATGTCCACATGGTTTTTGTAGCAGATCTGGGAATGTTTGCATTAAAGTACAGTATTTTAAGCAATCAAGGAAGTCTTTAATAAGTTAGAATCATATATCATTTTGAGAACTGGAAGAAGCTGGTGCAATAAATTTCACTTCATTCTGTAATTTATAGAGGGGGAAAATAATGTCTGTGAAAGTAAAATGGCCCGTTGGACGCTAGTCAGTCCAGGGTCAGGACTGGAACACAAATTTTCTTAACTCCATGTCTACTGCTTTTTCATGACACCACACAGCTTCATCAGAAAATTATGTCCAGTAAATGGTGAGATGCAAAGGAGCAATAACCTAAGACAGCTTTCCTCTGAGAGATTTCTCAAGCAAAACGATGATACAGGCAATACTTGTCCTCGGGTCTGGCCAGTTCTCTATCCTGGCCCCTCTCAGTGGTCAGGATCCTCCCTTAAGGGCTGTCCTATATCTGACACTCTCAACATAGGAAAAACTTTTAGAAAAGTTTCACAAGCTATCTTATTTATTCTTTATAGCAACTGTATTTGTTAACCATTAGTATTAATATTACCAGTTAAAGACATTATTTTCCTCCCCTATAAATTAGAAAATGAGGTGAAATTTATTGCACATGATTCTTCCAATTCTCAAAATGATACATGATTTGAACTTACTAAAAACTTCCTTGGCTGCTTAGAACAGTTTTCTTCTTTCCTCTGGCCTTACTGTGTTAGGTAACCCTGGGTCCTGTCAGGCTCTAGGCTACTAACAACTGAAGTGAAGCGTGCCTGAGGATTGAGTTATTTCCGAATGGCCATACAGGTTTTAAGTGGCAAGCAAGGATTTAAGCCCGCTGCCAGGATTCCGAGTACCTTTCTTTCAGCATTGCTAATTCAGCACTGTATCTAGAACACAGTGCGTATGCAATAAATGTGAGCTGCATGAAAAGAAAGTAAAGAAAAAGGAAAGTGAATTAGAAGAGAGGGGGTGGGGAGAAAGGGAAGGAAGGAAGGAAACAAGAGAAGGGGAAGAATTCTATTAAAACTAAGTTGTGATGAATAGCATTTGAACTTGTTATCTTTCCATTTGCATGTGAACAGGAAAAAAATCTTAAACTGAAGAAATAAATTAGAATTTCAGACATCTTCCAGCAGGGTGAGAAATTTGGCAGGAAGAAGATAAAGGTGCCCTAAGATTTCATGTTGGCCCTCTCAGAGCTTAGCAGTTACGAACTCATGATAAAACAGTTCTGTGATTATTTCAGAGGTGCATTTCATGATGCAGTGAAATTACCAACCTGTTTCTGCCCAAAGACCACAGTCAGAAGTCCCACACAGTCTAGGGACAGTTCCTTCCCTTTGTTTCCAAATGGTTAGCTCAGAAAACCTCCAGTACCAAAGGTGGATACTGGGAGATGTTGGTTCAAATCGTCCTGGTCCTTGGTTACCCAGTGGAGACCAGGGACGGCAACCTAGAATCAGAATGCATGTTTTAGAGGACTCTTTTGCAATATCTTCGGGTTAATTCCTTAGATTTGGCTAAAAGTTTTAAGGTTATAAGAAGGGCTTCCAGGGAGGCCTAGCCTTGGAGTCAAGTCTTGTTCCTGGAGATTTCAAGTTCCTCCCTGTTCATGGTTTAGGTCCACATGAGGAGGGGTGGGTGGGAAGGAAGGGTAGCAACAGAATACAGAAGCAAACCGGGACAGGAAAAGGAGGAGGACTGGGATATTCTTTTAAGTCAACTCAAGTCAGTCATTCAAGGGTCCCAAAGTCTGGGGGTTCTTTGGATCATTCTAATGCCTTCAGATGGTCTGTGGTCCATTATCTAAGAGTCAGAAAAGCCAGGTTTGAGGCTCAGCACAATTTAACAATTTAACTTACTGCACTGACTACCATGCAAAAGGCCATTTTACTTGCCTAGAAATTACACCTAGTTGTTAGTAGCCTAGAGCCTGACAGGACCCAGGGTTACCTAACACAGTGAGGCCAGAGGAAAAGGAGAAAAGTTGGTGCAAGAGGAGTGGTTCCAAAAGGCAAACAAAATGATAACAGGGTCCATGTGTGGAAGCTAAAACATAAAGTCAGAGCCTAGAAGGCTGAGGTCTGGAAAGCTCAGTGAACACGGATCTGAGACCACACAAAGGAGTCCGTGTCATGCCAGGAAGCACGGCCTGGTGCAGTGCCGGAGGACTTAAATAAACAGCTACCTACACTATGCTTCCTTCTCGGCTGATAGTCCATGGGGTCTCTGACGGCCATCTCTACTGCGCAGCTGCTGAGACCTGGTGGGGGCGTGCCGTCTCAGGCATCTGTGGTCAACTTCAATCACCTTCTTACTACTGCTAATTTGTATCCAAATTCAATTTTTAGGATATTTAACAATGCATTTGTTGGTAACAGATTGGGGTAACTAGAATTCATATTACCCTCATTTTAAGAAAAAAATAATATATATATATTTCAAAGAAAATCTCCAAAGGGTTTTAATAAGTTTCCATCTTAACATCTCCACTAATTTTAACAATGGCTTTTATATCTTTCTCAATTAGGCATTTTGTTTAGCCAATAATAATAATAATAATAATAATAATAATACTATAATATTTCTCTTCTAATAATGGCCAGGAAATTTCTGCTGCTGCCCAAAATGAAAATATTTCACTGCAGCCTAATTTTCTTTTTCAGTGCACAGCATAAAGATCAAGAGCCCTAAAAAGTATTTTCCTGATGACTTCAATTTTCCTATTTCATAAAGGAAAGGAAGTGAACAATGAAACTACCTCTCAGCATTAGCAAACCAGTTTGCTTTTGGATTTTGCATATTCAGGGAACTTTCGGCTGTTTTACTGGTTTGAAAACCCAACAAAGGTATAAGAAAATCTAACTTCTACGTTAGAATCCACATCTGCTTATGCCAGAATGAAAACCCATCTGAGAATCAATGAAGCACATGGAGAGGGTCTAATTAAATCCCTATGCCATTTCCTTTAAAACTGTCAAATTGAAATTGTAATCGTGTATTCATTCACCCCCAGTGGTGTAGTGGTAATTTTAGAAGTGGGGATATTTAAGCAATAAGACCCAACAGGGTGCGTTTTCCTGGAATATCAACAAGACTGGATAGTTCCTACGTAAGCAACCAATAGTCTGAAAACTTTCCTAAATAGTGGATGAATCCCAAGACCATTCAACAAGTGTACAACCAAACTAATGGCAAAGACTTAATTTTGTATTGGAAATGAGAACTTGTAATGAATGTGTTTATTAAGTTATATCATAAAATCATGCTGACTCAAAGAAAATAATACAAAGCCTTGGCACATTAAATCAAAGTGATAATATGTTTAAAAAATTAAAAATCCAACCTCCAGGACTTCTGACTTTTGAAGTCACCATAAAATTCCAAACATCCGCCTTGTTTACAGTCCTCTTTCTTCTTAGGCTCTTTTTGTTTCCTTGAATAATTCCCAACAAAAGTATAATTGAGTAAGTATGAGAGGAATATCTGCTCTGCAACTTGCTAAGGGGTTATTGCTTTGCCTCATTTTAGAGGACAGCAATACTTCAGGATGAGTCTGTTTTGAACATGTATTGAAATCTACCTCTACTCTCTCTATATATATATGTATATATATGTATATATATATATGTGTGTATATATATATATATAGCTGAGATCCACAATTATGATGCTTTCTTTACTATGGTTAACTCACAAATAGTGAAGAAAGGCTTATGCTAGAATGAAAACCCATCTGAGAATCAATGAAGGTCCAGCCCTGAAGGAAACAAAATGTTATGCCTAAAACAGCATGATAATCTCAGATGTAATCCTGACTGGCGACTATACACAGGAGGCCACACTTGGGAAGCATGACATAACTCATGCTTAGTAAGAGACTGGTGGAGGAATGGCAAGGGCTCTCTGGGGGTAAGTATACAGTCAACGACCTGGGGTTGGTGGCAGGATCCCATTTCAGCAACTAGAAAGGGACGACATCTGGGAAAGCAAATTATATAGCTAATTCACTGGGTTCATATAGATATGGCTTAAGAGACTATTAAGGGTATCTCTGGTCCTCAACAGAAGTACCTTTATATTCTTGCTTCTTAATCTGCTTAACTTGATATACTTGCTGACTGGAATATTCAGTAAAGCCAAATAAAAAAGCTAGCATGATAGTTTTCTAACAATCTACATGTGAAAAAATGCTTCCTTCCACTCACCTGCTCTCATATAATACCCTTCCATCCTCTTCTACACCCAATCCCAAACATAAACACATCTGTACAGCTGGGTGTCTGGCTACTCTGTAGATAATACCTCAGGCAGAACAGATCATCAAGGTATAATAACAACAGAGAAAAAGAAAATCAAAGAGTTTGATTCTGCTTTAGGTCTTTCCACTTTCATGTCAGCCCCTCTCTGCACAGAAGCCTCTTAGAAAGCATTCCTCAGTGAGGCTAGGCCATCCTCCAAGGTCACTGTGTACAAGCACAGCAACCTCAGAGAAAACTAAGGAAGGCTCCATTGTCCTATCTATGTAGGTGTCCTTCAGAGAAGAATTAAGATAAGCAATGTTGACAATAAAAAATAAAATAAAACTGAATATCACTTCTGTAAGAAAAAGAGCTAAGGAAAACTGCATGGAACTAGAGTCACACAAAAGAAATAATTCGATAATGAGAGGATACTCTTCACCTTCCTCTCCACTTTGCTTCAGCCCATTCAACTCCTGGTGCCCCGAGATGGGAAACAGGGATGGAGTGGAGACTTAGGATCAAATAAATTCACACTGCTTGGATCAAATAAATTCATATTTTCTGATCCAATTCTCCTGGAACATGAAAATCACTCACACCATCAATGTAGAGAATCATAACACCAACTCACATATTACAATCTCTAACTTATGTTGGCAACATAACTATATAGAAAGTAACAGAGTTTACAGGTAAGTTAAAGAAAGATGCAATTCATAAGTGATGAGGAAGAATTGAAAACCATCAGAACACCAGGAGAATCTATAAACTGCATCTCTCCAAAATTAAGTTAGATCCCTGGCATCAGTCAGTGACAGGGAGAGCATACATAAGGTTATAACAAATTCCAACCTTGAACTCCTGCAGAAAAAAGTGAAGAACTTATATATGTCTTGGGACTTTCCAAGCAAAGGCCAACATCTGAATTCTAGGGGATTGCTCTTTGGGCTCTTATTTTTCCAATTTTGTTTGTACTTAAAAAAGAGCAAGTACTGCTTTCAAAGAACATATACTCCCATTCTCCAGGATTAGTAATAAATTACTAAAAATCTCTGCCAGAAAAAGATGATTAAATTACTTATTTTCAGTGATCATTGGATAGCAAATTTGAGGATTCAAGTTGTTAAGCATTGTACAATTGAGTTCATCAGAAGTGTCAAACATGTAACACTGAATTATAAGATTATTTTATAGATTTATGTCCACAAAAAGAGTAATCATTTTCACCAAAATAAAGTATTATTCCTCAAACTAGCATTTTCCATGTTTTTTTGGTCAAAGGTCTATATAAATGAGTTTCAAAAAGTATCTTCACATAACATCATCTTTTTCATTTCTGCTGGGTTTTCACTTTTACATATAGTATAAAATACCTAAATGTCTACAGTGAAAGGGGTTTGTCTCGATTTAAATAAATGTGATTACTAGCAACATATTAAAAGGATATCACTGTACAGCATTTAGGGAATTCATTCCTAAATATATATCCAAAACAAAAATGAATCATTTGTAAGGACTAAGCCTTATTAGCACCTTAAAATTTAAGTGATTCTGTTACAACATAAGCAGGTTAATAATGAAAAATAATTAGTTATCTAATTGGTCTTTGGTCAGATAAGAGACATGCAGAAGACATACAGGTCTAGGCTTTTTAGATTAGATAACACCTGACTTATCTTAAGAGAGAAAAGTAATAAAAACTTCTTAAAAGTCTCTCCTATTTTAATTAGAGATGTGGTATAATGAAATACTTACTATTTGCTTTTCTTTCCTGCTGCTGGAAAAGCACCTGCTCCTCACCCATTATCTGATCTTGTCAGCGCCCAAACAATGGAGAACAAATGTTCAGTATCAAATGGCTTTCTGAATAGTGCATCTCAACTAAACTTCACACAGAGAATGATGGCTCGATAGAGGAATCATGATCCAAATACCCCTACTAATAATTTTGCTTTGAAAGCAAAATGTTTGTAAGCTTTCCTATTTAATGTAGTTTTTGTCATCATGGTACAGTCTTGCCACAAGGCATGCTGGGATCTCAGGTGGGCTAAGAGGAAAAGTGAAGTGAACTGGAATTGTGTGAGCCAAATTTAAGAAAATTAATTTAGCTGTCAATCCAGCCCTCAAGGAAACAAAATGTTATGCCTAAAACAGCATGATAATCTCAGATGTAATCCTGACTGGCGATTATACACAGGAGGCCACACTTGGGGAGCATGATATAGCTCATGCTTAGCAAGAGAGACTGGTGGAGGAATGGCAAGGGCTCTCTGGGGGTACGTATACAGCCAACGGCCTGGGTTGGTGGCAGGATCCCATTTCAGCAACTAAAACGGGACAACATCTGGGAAAGCAAGCACAGTCATGGAAAGGACAGGCCCAGAGATGTGGCTGCAGCCTGACTTGGGCCTGAGCAGTGGGTTGCTCAGGCCCAAGCCAGTCCAAGCATGTGACTGGCTTAGAAAAATAAGACTAGCGCCAAGTTTCCCCACTGGCAGAAATGTAGCTCAGATTTCTCTTTTAGTCTTTCTTCTCTCTAGCTCAAAAATCACACAAAAATGAGCCTATGAGCTAAAGGTTTTCAATATCTAATGTTAAAAGAGGCTAGAGAAGGTGTGAGTCTACCTTTATGTGGTTATTTATATTTTTTTCTATTTGAAAAACGCTGAAGTCTATTCACACACACACACACACACACATTTTTGTATGTATGAATGATTTTCTTAAGTTTGGACTTTTCAAAGATCCATATTTATTACTGACCATCAAGTCTTCTTAATTATTAAATAAATTAATAAACTAATAAGTCTTACTTAGGATTAGGAAAACCACACTAAATTTATGATCTTTCCCATTTGAACATATTGTTTGAAATGTTCATAAAATCATGGCCTTTATTTATAGATACATTTCAGGTTTATACTTCATGACAGATTAAGAAAATGTAGAGTTGTGAAATAACGAGTGGGAATGTACACATTTCCAATTCTGGGTTTCCTAATTTTATATCTTGATCTATCAAATGCAAACTTTGAACTTCTCCAGTTGAACTATTTCTTAAATTCTAATACAGAAGGATTTATGTATAGTCCCTATTGTTTCATTTGCTTAGAAAACAGATCGAAAGAACAATGATGCTGGATTTCAGATGTCTGCAGGAAATACACACATGACATCTGTTTTCCCTGAGGATCTGACACACATTTGCTTTAATGTACTGGTGTGTTCCTCATTACCTTAGAAGCTATATGCTAAAAACAAGAGTGTGTTTCAGTTTTCAAGGAAAAGAAATCATAAATCCCAAAGTCCTCCCCTCTAAAGAACAATAATTTCAAAAAACGGGAAAATGCAAATGATGTTTCCAAATAGGCCAACTTTTTAAAGATTATGTGTAAGTCTTCCATAAGCCTTTCACACATGTAAATCTTCCTCGTTATTGAAAAATTATCCAGAGCCAGAAAGATCATGACTTTGAACATCAACAGCTAAAAGTCAAAATAAAATTTGCATCCTTAAATAGTCCAAGTCACCAATATAAGATGTTTGAGGTATTAATCCTCTGGAAAATTATCTAGCCTTCAGAAGTAGTAAATTGTTAAACATCTTGGGTGGATACCGTGGAGTTTTGCCACAAACTGACATAAGAAGTTCCACGCTGAACACAGAATGCCACTATTCTACACTACACCAGCTGGCTTGTAACATCTACATCTCTGTGTAATTGCCCTTAATTAAAAACATATAAAATATCCAAAACACTGCTGTAATTCTCATTCAGTATCTGTTTAACCAATTTGCAAATTAAGATATATCTCCCCCTCAGGTCACCTGGATTTAAAAGCTTTTATAAAGTTCCTTCATACTGAAGGAACAAAATTCAGTATGAAAGCATGAAGATTAAAATATATTGCAAGTTGAAGTTCACATATTACATGGGCAGGTAAGATAAAATCTTTTTTTCCACTTTGTCCTCTGTCCGAGATGACCACATCAAATGATCAGATGTTACTCTGCAGCATGAGAACTTGATGGAGCTCTCAAGTCAGGGTCTCAAATAATTTCCTAAGACCAGACAATGATAATAAACATCTCTCAAAGGGTCTAAGCCAGACCCATTAGAGAACATGAGCTGCCTCACATCAGCTGAAAGAAAAACTTTCTCCTGACTTGAAGAGCCAATTAATTTGATATCAACATTTGCTTTCTTCTGGCACCATCTTTGGAATCTTGGATTCAGACTTTTTTGACTCATGTGTCCTGATACATTCAACAAAACTAAAAAGACTTTAAAATCCCCCACTCAGTGAACTGAAGTAAATAAGTGAATTGATTGAGTAAATTACATTTATACACATAATTAAATGCATTTCACAACTTAATTTGGAGAATTAGAATGAATTCTGAACTTTTTTTACAATGGTTTTCCCTATTAAAAATGGAGACACCAAGAGGGTCAGAGTGAGTTATGGACAGAAGTTAGAAGGCCCAGCTAAAAAGAATAATAAAAAGTGACTGAAATGTCACCATCTTCCTGCCAAAGTGTGTGCGTGGTATTTTCAGTTTGACATGAGAACTCCATCCTAGTTTGTTGGCATTGAATTTTGAATGTAAATTCTACAGTTTTCAGAAAGAGATGATATGTGTGTACTTAACACCTGAAACACAGAAAGCCTTGGAAGCCAAAATCTTCTGATTATCCTAAGGGTAGATGTAGTGCATTCAGCCACGTTTTAAGTGAAAATACCTAGACAAGCTTGTCAGTGATAATCTTTAGGGTAGAACAAACAGTAATTCAATGTCCACCTGAGCTAGACAGACATGCAGCAGAGACACCTGACAACTCTAGCTGACTGAGGCATTTTGTTGTTAGCAAACATGTCTGCCAAAGATGAGATTTAGTTTTTACGGTGTGTATTTCTTTGGGTTTGAATTTTTTCAAAACCTAGGAAAACACAAAAATATTAAAGTGAGAGCTTTTTACTGACTGAATAAAACAACCAATTAACTCATAGTTGGTGGCTGACTGAATGGATAGATAGATGAACTTTCAAAGGCTGTAATTTATATTATAGTTCTCATTTAAATTTAAAAAATGCTTCACTTTCTTCTTATAGTAGCTGGTTTGAAATTGTGCCTAGTAGGTTAAAGACAGCTGAGGGGACAAATGGAGAAATTTTTCCTTAAGGGACTATAATGACACAGCAATTCATTTGCTGTGTATCACAGCTTTCATCATAGAAGATAAACTGAAGCAATTCTAAGAAAGAAAAACATATAATGATTCTAGGTATTAATTCTTTAGTCAAGAATTTTACCCTCACAAGACTCCATTTGTTTATATTTTTTTACAAAACTGTATTTCAAACATCTTGGCTGGATACACAGACTACATCAGAACAAGTAACTAGTTCATGATGGGCTGGATTCTCCCTACAACAGGATCATCTCCAATTGTAAATTAAGTACCAGTGGAAGTCAAGTAAGTGGAGTGTAATTTATTAAGCTACTGCTGTGTTAATGCAACTTCCAAAGGTAGCTCATTTACTACCCAGGATTTGATTAACCCCAGAAGAACCTAGCTAGTGTTATTCAGATAAGGCTATTTCAAATCATAAATTTCACAAAATGACCCTCAGAGAAAAAAATATCTGGGAATTTAAGTATGTTGGACATTGTAAAATTCTACCCCATTCATTTGCCATCCGCATTGACACTTTGCTAGTCGTACAGGGAGTTATAACATATAATCCTGCTGTTTTTCAAAGATAGGTAAGGCAATATCCTGGGGAGGCATATTTTGCTCAGGGATCCTTAGACCATTATGATACTATCCAATATGTTATGGCAATTGTAATACTTTGTAGACCAGTGGAAAATATATCTAAAAATAACTGTGCCATTTCTGAGCAAAAGCAGAAGTAATTGATGTTTCCTAGAAAAATGATCCCACCTGGCTTTGTAGAAGAGCAGCATGAGTGTTTCAGTGACAGGTAGATCCAGAACAGAGCTTTGTCCTCAATATCATTCTGATTCTCTGAAACCCCAAAGCAAGGTTCATAGAGATTCTTTAGAATGCCCCACTTGAAAGCCAGATTACACTATTTAAGTGGCCTATGGAGTTCTGCATTAAAGGCTCCCTGCTGCTCGGCATTTTTTTCCTATTATAATATATTGCTATAGGTTTAACACTGTAGATGTTCCATCATTTAACTAACAAGGCTCAAAAAGTTGTCATCAGTGATACTTCTAAATTATATCACTGCAAATAAACCTTGCTATGGAGGGAATTGCTTATTTAGCAAAGACATTTTATGGCATATTTGCATAAAATACTACTTCTGTCTTTCGAGTTCATCTGTAACACTGCTGCTGAGCAGAAGAGCATTAGATGTGTGACAAATACAGGCAACTTTGGCAGCAAGCTCACTTGTAAATGCATATTTGCAAACTTTAAGTGTACTGTTATGCCCTAACTTATACCCTGCATAACTCATAGATGTTTGCATAATAAAAAAGGGAAAAAATTCTTATTACCCAGCTTTTCCACTTAACTTAGAGGAAATTGGTAATCAACTACTGGATTTTAGTCCCCTGCTACATGTGGCCTATAAAGCAGGTGACTGAAGCAATTCAAGCAAGGCAGTTTGTAGAGGAGAATGAGATATTGTCTGCATGGTTAGATTGTTTGAAGCAATTTTTTTATCCCTCACTAAAACCAACCAACAGTGAATGCTAAAAGGGACATAAGAATGAAAGGTATTTAATGCCAAGCATTTCACATCCTCATGATCTCGGTTGAGTGTTCATGCTTGTTGGAACTGCAGAACATGTTAATAGCTTAGGTTTTAGAATCAGAGAAGCCTGTTAAACATTTATTTAACATATGTGCTTGTGATCCTAGTCAAGGTGTTTGACCTAAGACTCAATTTCCTCATATACTTTTAAGCATGTATAACATACTGATCTTTGTGGTTAAAGAAAGTTAACAGCTTTTTGAGCTAGACAGAGCAGGTACTTCTACCTACATTTTGTAGATAGGAAATTTAAGACTCAATGAATTTAAGAAAATTTATATAAATTTAAGAATTTGTACCAAGTCACATACATCAACAATAGCATAGAATTCTCAATTTGCCTTGATTTTGCTGGGAGTTCTGATCTCATTAATATACATGTAAGTTATTTTATTTTCTTTTTTGATTAAGTTATCATTGACATACAATCTTATGAAGGTTTCACATGAGCAACATTGTGGTTTCAACATTTACCCATATTATCAAGTCCCCCCAACACCCCTTTGCAGTCATTGTCCATCAGCACAGTAAGATGCTAAGTTACTTTCATTTTTAACCCAAACAAATCTTAATTTGATTTAGGCATCTTTAAAAGTGAATGTGAATAAGAACCTCAAATAGCTAGTGAGGTCAAAGCTTCATAACGCTATTTTGAAACCTATCTCCAGGTCTCCTAACCTGTTCCTACTTTTCACAGATTCTTTATTTCACTTCTGAACTCAAAAAATAGAAGACTACCACTTCTCTCTAAGATTCCAGCAGTGCCCTGTGATACTAGGAAATACAGGATGAAAAGTCCATTAGTAAGTTTAAGTCATCCATGGATTGATTGTTGACTAGGTGGGCCCTGAGTGTTACATGACTATTATACATTTTTTTGTCTATTTAATTAATATGATCATCTCAAAAAACTAGATTACAACAATAGTTATAACAAAATATATGCCTATAAATTAACATATTCAATCAAAGAATTTTTTAAGGTAGAATTTATCCATGTCACTTGTACAATACACCATACTATATATAACTTATGTATTTATTTCCTTTATTCTATCACCTTTTACTAGATATAAAATGCAGGAATTGTAACTATTATGGTCACTACTATCTCCCTAATACACAGAAAAAGTGCCAAAGACATAGGCACCTAATAAATAATTGTCAAATAAATGCATGTATGGATGAATGAATGGATGGATGGATGGATGGATGGATGGATGGATGAATGGATGGATGGATGAATGGATGGATGGATATATATCCCTCAATCAAATACAATTATATTTTCCTCTGCCTAGAAGAGGCTTCTCCAAAATGTCTAGATGGCTTGCTCTACCACTTTCTCAGGTTCTGTGCTCAAATGGCACTGTAGCTGAGAAGCTTTCATTGACCATTCTGTATTAAAGAATGTCCTCTTCCCATCACTCTATATACCTTATTCTTCCTTCATAGTAGGAAGAATACATCACAAACTAGTGTGTATTATTTCATTATTGTTTTTTCTCCACTTTAGAAAACAACACAAAACAAAACCTCCAAGAGAACAGAAACCTTGTCTGTCGTATGTATTGCCATATCCCAGTCTTGGGACAGTTCCTGGTACATGGCTGACACTTAGTAAATGTCTATTGAATCAGCTGAATGACCCCTCTTAATTATGAAAATATAGGCTAAGAAGAAATGATTGTCTCAGGGAAACTTGTACTAGGACCTTGGTCAGACTTAATGAGTCTGCTTTTTATTGACATTCTTTGGCACTCAGAGCTCTAGGAATGGGTTTACCCAGTTTCAATAAGGAGACCAGGGACATTCAGGGAGGAAAGCAACAAAGACTCTACTCTCTACCTCCGAAGATTTGAGGTTAGAGAAACTGTTAAAATAGACTAAGCTGATGCTGTCCATGGTCTCCAGCTCCAAAAGGACACCAAGGTCATGAGATCCCTTACCAGAGGAGTCTGATCTGGACTCGGTCTTGACACAGAACCTATGTGCTTAGAAAGAAAGGCTGACTCTGGAGCCAGACCCTCTAAACTGTGCTATGATTCGAGGACCAGTTACTGAGTAATGTCTATAAAATGGCATTCTAGCATCAGTGCCCCAGTATGTAGCATCAGTGATCATTGCCAGGGCTAGCTAAGAGAGGCATATGTATCAGCTTCTGCTGGATTGTGCAAAACCAGTCTTCAGTGGAAGGAAATCAAGTTGCAGTTCACTCTCTGTATTTGGAAGCAGAAAAATCTCTTTTTGGACTGAGTAAATATCAGAGTTCTTAGACAACTCAAGAGAATGGCGATAGGGTAGGGAGTGATGGAGATTTTGGCCAAACAGAAGGAAGTTTCTGATAGTAGTGACAAATCAAGTCTTCAAAAAATTTTTTAAAAATAAAAAGAAGTATGATTATCTTTGTATACAGAGCTGGTGGAGCAAATAGGATCAATTCCATGAACATGCCACAAAATGTATCCTATGGACTATAAAGAGAAGTTACCTAAAAAGAATTTCTATGTCTAAACAAAGTAGAAAGCACAGGCTTAATTAAATTTAAATTGCTTCTTTGACTGGAGGAGTTCTGAAACAGGGAATAGGATAGAGTGCAACATTTCCCAAATGTATGGGATTAGGAAAACCTTTAAAAAAGAGATTTCATGAGACTAACATTTTGGGGAACACACTGGGGAAATGTTGTCAAGTTTAAACTGTACAAAATAGAATGAATTTTGCAAGAAAGTTTGAACTTGATTGAACACTAGTGTTTAGGATCAGTTAGAATCCATACAAAATAATTTATTCAATGAAAGATACTTCCTTTTTATTCGATAGGTGTGAAAAAAATAATTTTTAAACCCCTAACGATGAGGAATGTAGAAGGGAATGAGCTACTGTGTGTGGCAGGCAATTACTCATTTATAAAGTCCCTCATTTCATTTTCACTAGAAACCCTATAAAACACATTGTTATCTCAACTTTTTATAGAAACAAAACTTGAGATGTTTAAATAACTTACTTAAAAAAAGGAATGGTAGGACCAGAGTCTGAACCCAAGTCATTGTAGTGTCCGAAATCTCAGGATTGATTTATTCCTTCTTCCCTCCCTTCTTTCCTTTCTTCCTCCCTCCCTTTTTTCCTTCCTTCCTTCCTTCCCTCCTCATCCATTACGCTACTCTAAAATTCAAAATCAATCCAAAATCCTCATTTTTTCCCAACCAAGGTTTAGTTTCCTGTTATGGGAGAAATACTTTATTTTAGAAATCAGCAACTATTATGCAGATTTATTCCACAAAAAGAGGACCCATTTCACACTATAGTGACCTATTGTTTTATATGGACCACCCTGCACTTCCTATATTCTCCCCAGGCTCTTTTTATTTCAGGGAGCAAAAATTTTTTCTCTTAAAACAAAAGCTTCATTTAAAAGAAAAATTAATTATTATTTAAAGCGCAGTTTAAATGCCATTTTGGACCATACCCTATTTCTTTACATCCAAGGCACTCTACGTAGAAGGCAGACTATTTTTTGCATGGTAATTTTTTTCCAGTCCACATTTCAGTCAGTTGTGCGGTAAGCTGGAAGGCCTAGACCTCCTGCAGATGTGCTCAGCTACCACTCGAGACCAGTATTTTGCATTCTTATTTTAATTCTCCTTTATAACCACACAAAGAGTTATTCAATTTTGGAAGGTATGACTGATCAAGAATTTACATAAATTCAAGCAAATTGCTTGAAAGAAGAAAAGAAATTGATCTCTTCTTATGCTTTTACTTCTCTCAATTGCCTTTAAAATTGATTAGAATTTTGCTTTAGATACACGTTCTCCCCACCACGTTGAGTTCTGAAATATTACTACTGTATAAATCCTGACTGTAAGAGCTTGACTTAGTAATACTATCCAGCAAATTGAGAAACCTAAATGTTAGGAGGTTAATTGGTGGTAACTAACTTTGTGGATTCATCCACTAGGAAATTTCAATTTCTACTTCATTTTAGAGCATCAATTCAGATCAAGATTTCTATTGAGACTTTAAATCCATACATATAAATCCATACACATAAATAAAATAAATAAATTCATCAGTAATCAGGAAAATGCAAATTTAAACAATTAAATACCATTTTATATGAGGTGAGGGAAGTGTTAACCAATGCCACCATGGTAATCATTTCACAATATTTAAGTGTATCAAATCAACACAATATGCACCTTAACCTTACACAATGTTGTATGTCAATTGTACCTCAACAAAGCTGGAAAAAAATGAGATACCATTCAGTGCTAGGTGAGGGCCCTGTTCTGATTTACAGATGGCCACCATTTGCTGTGCTCACAAGACCTCTTCTTTGGGCTCCAAGAGCTCCTATGCTTTCCTCTGCTTATAATGGCCTACCCTCATGACTTAATCTGAACCGTATTACCCCCAAAGTTCCCGCTTTTGGGGTGGGGGACAAAAAACATTCAGGCCATAATACTTGTGAAGGATAACTTTTGAAATTGTGTCCATGTAGATAGGAACACACATAGTCCCTGAAATATTGCTGGTGCTACTAAAATAGATGTAGTTACATACGAATACTTCTCCAAAAAAATAAACTGAGTGAAAAAGGAAAGTGAAATATTATAAATGTAGTGATACAGCTGGTATTAAATACTTTAAAACAAAAAAAGCTATACATTTTTCATGACACTTACATGTATGTAAGATAAAAATTTACTACAAAGATGTACACCAAATCCATAATAAGAATTCCCTCTAGGGACAAGATGAGTAGAACAAGACTGATAACGGTGGTTAACTGGAGACAAGTATGAACAAGAAGTTTGGAGGTGACCATCTTATCTTTATCATGGTTATGATAAATGGGGTTTATATTTGTAGAATAACCAGAATTATTTAACAGGACTGGTAATTATACATTGAATATTCCAATAAAATATTTACCCAGTGTGCATGCTGACAAGACATCTACAAATATAAAGAACTTGTGAAAATTTATACTATAATACACTAAGGCTTTAGTAATGTGGCATTAGTAATGTGCCACATTAGTTGGCAATAGTAATGTGTTACATGACTGAATTAACTTCATTATGGGTAAAAAGTAGTGTATTCACAACCAATACTGATTGACCTAAGGAAAGACTATAGTTTTACTAAAAGATGGAAAATCTTTCTATTGAAAGACAATATAGGCATGAATTCTAAACTACCAATGGATTTAGCCCTTTGAATTTTAAAACAAGTTTGAGATGAGGGATATTTTACAAAAAATGTGCAGAATAAAGGAGGAAGGAGAGAAATATGGATATATGTGAAGAAATAATGCACCTTTCTAAAAACTGCAGGTAAACTGATGGCAAATTTTTGAACCTATGCTTCTCTAAGGATAGCTCAGGGAATCTAACGTCAAAATCCTAAAATTCAGTAATAGTGGCCACTGGCACTTTATGGAGATGTGTTATATGGTGATTCATTTCTTATTCAATGCTTGTATGTTCTTAAGATATGTCTTTGCCAAAACTGACTGTATGGGTTCAGCACCTATCATCTACTCCCGATTAATCTCTCAGTTTACTGCCTCCTCCAGTTTCTACCCCCTTTTTAACCTACTGTTCACTCCAACATCATATCTTTGATATAAAATACTGATTATATCAGTCCCTATTTAAAAATTTGCAATGAGATAGCTCTATAAACTTGGAAACGTTTCCTCCAAGAATAGTTGAGTAGGAAATTAAACATGCAGAAAAACATTCAAAGTATTATTTTGTAAAACAATGGCCAAAAAAGCTGCATGTATGAAATAGAAATGTATATATATATATATATATATATATATATATATATATATATATATACACACTTGTACACTTTTACACACACTGTATATATGAATATGATTATATAACCAAAAAGAAAACAAATAAGAGATACAAAGTAAGCATTAACATGAGTTGGGGAGGGGAAGATGAAGAGTAAAGAGAAGAGTGGAAGGAAGGACCCAATTTAAAAAGGAAAAGAAAAAACCAGTATGTGTATGATAATCTTTATATATAGACATATAATATGTGTGTAATATTTTTAAGTAAATATTTGAAAAGCAAAATAATAATTACATCTTCCCTTTATCTGTAGGAAGAAGTTGAAATGGAAGTAAAACAGTCTTTCCAATCCCCAAATTCACATCTTTCAATCCCACCAGCCTATGTACCAGCTGCACCCACACCACACCGCTGGAACTCTTTCTTGCCTATACACAGCTCCCAGGTGTCTGGAATGCCCTTTCTTCCTTCCTACCTAGAGAAGTCCCATCTTCATTCAAGATGCAGTTTAAATGTCCCTTGTGAAGGCTTTCTTAAATGCAGATACTCGGCTGTGCTCACTTACATCTTTGTAGATCCTTCTATTGTGATGCTAAATTGTATTATGGTTACTTTTGTATGTATTTCAGCACATGATTCTCTCACTACATGGTTAGTTCCATGAGGAAAAGAATGATTTGTTTATTTTTTGCACATCAAGCGCCTCGGAAAATACCAGCATTTAGGAGATGGTAAGCAACTTCTGTTGAATTGACTGATTCCTGTATGATTTTGTTTTTTAAATGATGCTTAATATTATTTGCTTGTTGTGTGCTTAGCTTAAGTATTTAAGTCCCTATAAACAAATTCATCTCATTCTGTTAATGGCCATGATTTGTTACATGGTTCATACTTGTTACATGGTTCATACTTGTCCATGTAACAAGGTGTTAGGAAGGGATTCTTTCTATCTAAGTTTTGGAAGAAGCTCCTCAAATTAAGAACAAAACAAGGGAGGTGGCATGTTCTCCCAAAATGAGGCACTAGACCTCCTGAACATGACTTGAATGGAGGTAGACGACAACCACCTGGTGATTCAACATCTATCTCAAGAGTCTCAAAGAGCTGAAATCAAGGAAATTGGAAGAGACAAAGGAATTTCTCTGGAGAAAGTTGTTGGAGGCTAGAGCAATTTTCCACATCCCTCACCTGTGACAGAGGCTTTGGGAGCACCTCTCAGAGAAGTTCATGTTTATTCCTTAAAGTTTAGAGGACAAGTGTTTCCTCTACACTTGAGAAGTACCAGGCAAAAAGCCTATAAGCCTGGAGCTATCTGCTTGGTGGCAGAGCAAAGAGGTACGGCTGTGCTCCTGACAGTGTTTTGTGTTTCCTTGGACCAAATGTAGGCCCTTTAGATGGGGGCTGGCTAAGGGGTTCTTCTGAAAGGATTTTTTTCCAGGGATGAGGCAACCTCAGCATAGAGAAGCTGTGGGGTCCCAACTGAGGTGCAGTTGAGGAGCAGTTAAAGCACTCAACCAGAAAAGAGGTGACTGGATAGTTCTGGAAAGAGAACCTCCAAGGAACCCATAAAAGTGTCCCCAGGTCAGCTGTAGTCACAACAAGCCAACACAGATCCCTGGCATTCCCACCCTGTGCCTTTCCTCCCTCCCCACCAAGTAAGGGCAAAACCCCAGAGCTGTGGTTAGGAGGATGGCAGGATGTGTCCTCATCTACAGTACAACCAAAATGGGATGACGGAAGCTTATTGGGGGTTCATTTTAATTAGTGAAATGGGACTGTGACTATAACTATACATGACTGAAGTACTTTTTTAATTATACAAAAGTGAATGGAAAAGCTATGGAACTCACCTACGATTTTAACCAGAGGTAGGGAAAAAGCTAATCCATAGGAAGGTTTGAATTTAACATGTTCTACAAACTGGTTGTACATGTACATGTTCATGTTCTACAAACATGTTCTACAGTTGTTCAAACAAACTGGTTGTACATGCTATTTTGCACAGCAGGAATGGAATGAGAAATATGTTTTAATTTGTATATATTTATTGCCACTACTGGGAAAAAAACCTCAAGTGCATGCTTGGCTTAAAGAGAAATATTGGGTCATTGTTATTTTGAAGGCCAACATGATAGTAAATTTTCTATTTCATTATGTATGTTATTCATATATATATTCTCATATATCAAGATATATACATATATATACACAAAATATCCTCTTAATTTTATGACTGAAACACAATTAAATCTCTGCAACAATTTTAACACAAAAAAACCTTATGAATTTTAAGCAGTCATACAATAAGATACTCTCATAGTTCAAGAGAATAATTAAGAGAACACTTGTAGAAATATTATTTTGTGTTATACTAAATTATTGCATGTCAGGTATAATAGTAGGCATTGGGGAAACAAAGATAAACAAGACCACAACCCTGTTACTGAGAAGCTCACAGCCAGAAGGAAGACAAACACATAGACAAAAAATGCCAGCCACAGGGTTAGTGAAGGCCTTTGTCAGAGCCTATGTGTGCTTCCTGCCTCCAGACTTGTGCCCCTCATGCCCATCTATACTGATTCCAAAATTAAATCTAATGTGACCATGGCACACACTTGCATTGAATGCTCTACCAGCTCCTAGTAAACTTCAGGGTTAAATCCAAGAAACAATCTGAAATAGACTTTATGATTAGCCCCCTAACTACTTCAGCATTCTCCCATTTAAATGTTCTCCTTTTGTGAACTGTATATTCCAGTGCTTCAAACTGTAAATTATTTCACACCTCAGAGCCTTTGACCATGCTGTCCCTTCTCCCTGGGAGTCCTTCCCCATCTCATCTGCCTGGAGACTTCAATTCATTCCTTGAAACCTTGTTAAGATATTCACCTATTTTGTTGAGGTCCTTCATGTCTACCCCTCTTTTATGAACTAATCACATCCTTATTCATATCCATTCCATTTCTTAGTCATATTTCTATAATGGCAACCTATATTATTGGTCAAAAAAAAGTTTACTTAGAAGCTCATTTCCACCTCTGGACTATTAATGCCCCTGGAATGGTGGCGAGAGATGGTAGTCACGAGCAAATGAAATAACCAAACCAAGCTGAATTGGGTTCAGGTGTATAATGACGTTTCTTGCCCAAGAGTAGGGACCGTTTCTTGGGACTCATATGGAATTTGTTAAAAGACACCTCTAATTGTGTGTGAAGAAAAACACACATAAGGCAGATTGGAGAACTGGCTAACTTAGCCCAGTGAGTCAGGCCCAGGATTCGTGGGATGGAAACAGAGGACTCCTAAAAGATTCAGAGGGTCCAAGTCCTATAAGGACTTGTGGATTGGAAGAAACAATTAGCTAACACTATTGAGAAATCCAAGAAGGAATCCCTAGGGGCAGCCTGGCACAACACTCATGTAAACTCTGTTCATAGTTTGGATTCCGGTTTTTTTTCACGTGCCTTCCACACTCCCCTAAAGGCATATACTTGTATAGAGAACTTCTAATAAAAAGACTAAGTAAACAATAACAATGACCGCTTTTCACTTATTGGAAATTGACACAATTTATATAAATATATAAATGTCAGGAAGAATGATTAACCAAACACCCTCCCTCCAATTACTTGATAATCTTTTCTCAATTCATCATTAAAAAAAAAACTAAAGACTTGATATTTTCCCATAATTTTTGTTTATGAATATGACTGAATGGGAAGTATTTAATTTTTCCATAGTACCATGATTATATCTTCATTTTTAACATCCATGATTGTGATTAATGGTTCCCCATCTCCACCACTACCACTATTGTTAGTAGCTGAACATTCTTGATAACATTCTGTTTATCCCAGACATCAGTTTAAATTGGTTTATACACACTGTCCTCGATTTTTAAGCTCACATACCCAAGAAATCTAGTCCATCTAGATACATACTGTGATCTTGGCTCTGTGTATCCCAAGAGACAAACTACTCAACAACCTATTCCAAGCCGAGAGACTGAAGCTTAACTATATAGCAACTGACTATTCACTCACTCAGTAAGTACTCAATGAGTGTCTGCCTGATGGATCAAACTCTAAACTACACACTATAAATACAATATACAAAAACACCATTACCTTCAAAGAGCTTCGCAGTGAATTCAAAGACAATGACAAACACCTAAGGTAGGTGCTGTGTTAGAAGATGCTGGGGCAACTGAGAGGGGATTCCAGGCGAGACCCTAAGAAGGCGTCCCAGAGGAGGTCATGCTTAGGTAAGTTTTGAAGAATGAGTAAGTTAGGCGAAACAATGGGGAAGGGAGTCCAAGCAGCAGGAACCGCAGATGCGAGAGCATGAAAGCATGAGCCTTCTGGGCTTTTAGCAATCTCCAGGCTTTTATTTAGCAGGAGCCCAGTGTGTGCAGGAGGTAGAGAGAGAGGTGAAGCTGGACTCAGTAGGCAGGCCCTGAGGGTCAACAGCCTCTCATACCATGTTTAGATTTTCCTCTGAAGGTGATAAGGAGTCATGTCAAAACTTTTACCAGCTGAGTACCTAGATCAGATTGGTGTTTCAGAAAAGGCATGCTGGCCAAAGTGCAAAGTAGACTCAGGACAAGCAGGTAGAGGGTCGCTGTAGTAATTCAGGTAAGATAGGAATCTAAGAATTGAGCCTGTTTGTGAGGACAGATGTTGGGGTCAGTTTGGGGCAAACTGAGATAGCTGCAGGGAAAATAACTAGAGCAGACTTCTCAGTTTGGATAGTCAGAGTGTCTGCATTTCCAGCCAGCCCTCGCTGCAGGCCTAACAGCATGTCTCACTGCATGTGGTAAACTAGCCAGTGCACGGTCAGCCTGCTACTACCTCCAGACCCTCTGTTGTGTAGTTTTGTAGCAATATATCTGGCTGGTGGCATTTGTACTATGCCTGAATTATTCATACTGCAAAATCTGCTTTTGGAATCTCAATCACTTTTGATTTAATCTTGACTTATAACAGAAAACCTAGGTCCCAGTTGTCTCGCTTCCTGGGAAGTCTGCAGGGAGAACAAACAAAAAGTCATGGAAAGCTTTCCCTAGGGCTCTACTTACTGGCCAGCACTTCACAGGGCACAAGGTAAGCACAGGAGGGTGGATCCCAGAGGTGACAGTCTGTGGTCCCTGCTGTTATGGTTAGATCTGCCCACATATAGAAAATTAACAGGCAGCTACATACACAGGTTTGAAAATTACGTCATAGGGTCCTTTGCCATGTTTTCTGATGGGAAAATTTTTGATAAATGCCTTTTTGGATTACTCATGCTTCTCCAATAATAATACCCTCACGTGTGTCAAGAGTCTGGCAATAAGGAAAAAAGATGTAGGCTAGAGATATTCAATTATGATTTAAAAAAGAAAAAAAAGGCAATGGACTTTTTTTTATCCCATACTCTAAATTTTTGTATGTGAAAGAAGTATTGTCTCTAACTCCACCTTGAAGGTGAATGACCAAAATAAATTAATGGGTGTGAGTGCCGACTATTCTAAATAAACGGGTTCTAGCAACTAAACAAGAATGTTAGAGTTCTTATTTAATGATGAAAAACCAAGCTGTCACTATGCAACATTTTCTGCTGTGAATGGAGGCAAAAAGTTCAGGAATTCAGATACTTTATAAATTTCACTTTCCCAAGTTAATTTTGAAAACTTTGAAACGTTTTAAATATGATTAACTCCAAAACTTGTGATTTCCTCCCTCCCCCTGCCAAAAAGGAAATACTTCATTAGATTTTGATTTAACAGACAAATTTAAAGTGGTGAGATTTTATGACTCTAAAATCCTAGTCAGATTAAGAATTAAACTAATGAAAGTATACTAACCACTAGTTCATTCAAAATTTTATTTTAATTTCTAAACATGTATTATGTAAAAATTAAGGACTATTTGTGATTATTTCAATTGGTATGCTAGGAAAATGTTAAGTATTGCTTTCTATTCATAAAACTCCAGAATGTAAATGTATTTTATGTCTTCATAAAATCACCTTAGATAAAAGGCCAATATGAAGTAACACAGAAATGAGCACATTTTTCTACCCCTTGATAGTAGTGACTGGAAATAGAATTCTTGGAAAAAAATTAAATAACATAAAACTGACTTCTTAGCAACTATGGAGTTTCTAGGTCTATCATGTGGTTGAACTATTGCTGGCTTGTCTGGGTTGGGTTGACCACCCATCTAGCACTCAATCCACATGCCCAGTCTTGTGGGTGTCTTTTCTGTTCTCATGTTTTTAAAGTCATGTTTGATTTTTCACTGACCTCCTGTTATGGTGAGCTTTGAAGGAAAAACACTACTACCCCCACGAGCTACGTGTGATGTTGTAAATGTGAATTAAGTATTGGGCAGACAGTTAAAAAAAAAAGGGGAAAAAATCCATGTAGGAGGCCAAACAAATTGGGGCAACATGCAAAAATCTGAACTGCAAAATTCTGAGAATTTCCCAGGCACTTCACACCATTTCTATATTTTGAAAAGAATGTAGTAAGAAGTTTTACAAAACAGAGAGTGATACAAATAAATAGTCAAAAGACTGAGGAAATGCAATTCATTTGTTGAAAACAAAAGAAGAATGTTTTGAAAAGTACATTTTATGTATAGTTACAACAATTCCAAGATGTATTCCAAGTGGCACTACATGGCTTCTTAGTGCTCCTAGGGCTTGGTGTCTGCTTACAAATGACACATGGAATGGTAAAGCCAGGAAGAAGCTCAGAAACAGTCTCTTCCCCTGGATGCTTTGGGAGGAAAACCAAATGGGATGTCTGACCTATCACCACCCAATGGTCTTAGGTCCAAGTAGAGATGCTCTTAACTATTTATAGGCACCAACCGTTTGAACAAAGTGCTTTAAGAACAATTTGAAAATTACTGGTCTAGTCTAGAACTCAGAATGATAAACTTACTGCAAGTAATAAGGTAAGAGATTTGAGAGTAGAACCCCTTTCCCTAACTGCTTATCTAGGTTGTCTTTACTGACCTCATAGTAGCTCAAATAAGTTCAGTCAACAAATATGGAGAAGATTGTCACAAAATAGTAGTGAGGCAATAAGCATAACTTCCTCTTAGACATTCTATTCTTTTGTCCTCTTAGAATTGCTTTATTTTGAAGTTCTGAGCCAGATTTCTAATTTCTTTTTTAATTGTGAGAGTTGTAGCTGAGATGACTAGCTATTTACAAACACACTACTCATTTACTTGTTATTCCTTACTAACCAAACCCAGTTTAATAGGGGGTTGCAGTGCGACCAGCTATAAACTGTATTTACCAGCCTCTCTTGCAGGTAGGTAGCCCTGTGACTAAGTTCTGCCAACAAATGTAAGCAGAAGCTACTGGGCGGGGCTGATTCAGGCAGCACATGCCCTTGTCCTTTCCTCCTCCCTGCTCTTTTTGCCTAAAATGGTCATGGTTTGTACAGACCTTCCTTTGTCACAACTGGGAGCAGAAAGCTAGAAGGAGCCTGAGGCATGGGTGACAACAGAAACTTACACACTAGCCCTGATACCTTGGGTTTCCTCCCAGATGGTTGCCTGAAATCACAGCCCTACATACAGTACAAAAATCACAATCCTTCACCTTGGTACAAAAACACATAGTAAAATTATTCAGTTAATCCCACAGTTTCAGAGTAACATATTAACAATACCCCAAATGTGTAAAGCTTTTTCAATAGAAAGTTATCACTCACTGGTAGCAACATAGCTTAATTCTTCTACTCCCATTTTAAAAAGAATCTCAAATTCTGAAAGTGACAGCAGGACCACAGCTTTTGCTTGATATGTGGAAAAACATTTTCCTGGGAAACTCCTGTAAAAACAAATATCTGAGCAGTAGAACTGATCTTAATCAGATTCCATGAAAGAAAAGACCTGTACTCGTCCAATATTCTGATTTATAAAGCAGAGCTAAAAAGACACACAGTTTTACTGCTTTCCTTAAGATAATATCCATTTATTAATAGCAAACACTGTAAAGGTTTGTTCACCTTAATTAAGTATATAAATCACATCGTATCAGAGACCTGAAGAAATCTTATTTTTCTATCTTTAATCTTTTTGTTTCCAGCTGTATTGAGAAGTAACTGATATACATCACCATATAAGTTTAAGGTATACAGCATGGTGGCTTGACTTATATATATTGTGAAGTGATTATCACAACAGGTTTAGTTAACATACATCATCACATATAGAGGCAATAAAATGGGAAAAAAATTCTCTTTGTGATTAGAACTCTTAGGCTCTACCCCCTTAACAATGTTCCTGCGTATTATACAGCACTGTTAACTACAGTCATCATGTTGTACATTACATCCCTAGTACTTATTTATCTTAGAAAAGTTTGTACCTTTTGAACACCTTCCTCCAGTTCCCCCTTCCCTCACCCTCCACCTCTGGTCACCACAAATCTGTTCTCTCTTTCTATGAGTTTGATGTTTTTTTGATTTTTGTTTTAGATTCCACACATAAGGGAGGTCATATAGCATTTGTCATTCTCTGACTCATTTCACTTAGAATAATGCCTTCAAGGTCTGTCCATGTTGTCACAAAGGTAGGATTTCCTTATTTTTTAATGGCTGTTAATATTCCAGGGTGTACATATATAGCACAATCTGAAGAGATCTTGATTATACTCTAGCCCTTCCTCTCATTTTTCAGTGGAAAGGACAAAAAAAGGCAAGATATTTCTTAACTATTCACTACCTACTGGATTCTTTCAAAAGAAAGAACTTTATTAACCAGTGGAAGAAGTACCACTACTTGCTTAGAGCCCTCCTTGCTTTTTATCTTGACCTTCCCCCAATCTCCCCATCAACAAAGATGCCCCTCCTTCTCCCATTTGTAACTCCTCCCCTCCTTTAACCTGGTTAACTGCTACTCAGCCTTTAAGACCCAGACGTGGTCCCATCCAGACAGCTGTCCCTGACTTTGCCCAGGCCCTGGCCAAGTGAAGAGCTTCTCCTCTTTGCTGGCTGCACACCATGCATTCCACATCATGGCACTTACCCAGGTTACAGTGATTCGGGTAAGTCTCTCTTTACTAAGAGAAAAGGAACTCCCCAAGGGCAGGAGCCAAATCTGTATGCCCTAGCATGAGGCATGGGGGCTGGCAGAATGTATTTCCCTAGTATTTCTTTTTAGAAAATATATGCCAGAGAACACTAGTGCAATGAGGATGAATGCTCAATCAGTGGGATCTTACTCAGCTTTTAATTGCATTTTGAAACCCTTTCTCCAACTGCTTTCCATCCTACAGCCAAACAGACGTCCATGAGCCTGGGGAAGTGGCTCCAATACGTCACAAACAGGTTTGGTAATGCTGGAAAAGCTTTAACAACCCACTTTAATGTAAGGTAGTAGTACAATAATACAAAGTACATGGTTTTGTCTTTTTAGGGGGTATAAGAATTTAATTATAAGGAGCAAATAGGGGCAGTTAAATAAACAGAACACACTCAGTAAAGCTGTTTATGCAAGTCTCTGGTTGCTCAGGCTTGGTTTCCTAGCACACTGTGAAAGATACATCTTTTTAAATTAATAGGTTAATGTAGGCTTAAGAAAGGAAGATACAACAATGGAAAAAGCACTGAAGCAAAATGCAGCAGGAAATCAACCTCAGGAAGAGGCAGATTTCCTAGAATAGAGATAAGGGAAGCTTGAATGTTGCAAATGATGTACTTTAGGTAACATATTAAACTTGTTCTTTACCACATCAACTATAATTCAGTTGAAGAGATTTCTAAATCAGGGTTTGCTGGTGATTTTCCCCCACCTCTTTTTTTAATGAATGCTCTTTTCCCATTCATCACATTTTAAATGATTCTATAAATAGTTTTTTATATTAAAAAATAGTTTTCTCTTTAAAACACAGTATTAAATGGGGGTCCTATATAAAATGTCCTACAGAGTGAAATATTAGGAAATAACTTAACGAAATAATTGATATAGTCATTTTAATTGCTACCTTGTTATCTGTGACCTAGTTTACTTAGTGGTTTTTATGAAGCCTGGTTCTCTGATTTACTGGAGAATGTTAGATTTAGAATGGATGTAAGAATATTTTGATCTCTCAATTCTATGGGACTGAAAGTATTTCTGTAGAAACAAATCAGTCCAGGAACACTAATTTTTAGTACATTTTTCTGAACAGCAAATTTTTATTAAATTGGATTAATAAAGAGAAAAAGCAATTTTTTCCTATAATTATCTATAGAGTATATATATATATATATATATGAAGGCAGACAATAGAGAAAATAATCATATCATATTCTCTTGAAACATTATGGCAAACGATCAAACAAAATTAACCTGAAGCCCACTTTTTTCTTATAAATTAAAAGTAAGCCTAACAACTTTTGGACCAGCGTCAGGAGTCATACCTTAGTTTCCTATTCCTTATAGCAGGTATTTTTAGTCTACAAACTTCTTGCAAACACTCATCACATGAGACATCCCATCTAACCAAGACACAAAATGGAATTAATTTGTGATTACAAATATTCTCCAATGCAAACACTCCATTCCCAGAATGTGAAGGTCTAGATGAAAACTGTATGGAGTTGTGAAATAACTGCAGGTATGTAAAAAGTTTATGAACTACACAGTGAGAATAATAATAAACGATGGCAGGCAAAGTAAGAGAAAGACATAGACCAGAGCATTGTGAGATACACGCATGGGTAGGTGCCTCACTCTCTCACACACACACATGTCTGTGGCATGACTATGGTGTGAGGGCTCCCATCAGTCCCTCACTTCACAGTTATTTCTCAGAGGTGACTGCTGGTCTCTCCAGTCAGGACAAACCCTCTGCCCGAGGTACAGGCCATTCCACAATATTTTGTTTCCTTGGGCTGAGATGTCTGTGTGGGCACATGTACAAACCTATACATGAGATTATAATGATAAAGTAAGAAATTAAGCCAGATCATCAGAGACTTGTACCAAATACCATCACCAAAGAACATCATAAAAACAAGCTATAAAACTGTGACTTCTGAGTAAGTGGTGTGTGAACTGAAAGGCTGCTCTGGTTTGTTTAGCTTGACCACTAAAGAAAGTCAGAATCGTGTTTGTGATTAAATTCATATCTGGCCTCATTGTGTTTTCTTTCTTGTCTTGGTCTGCACTGTGGCTATATGATTTTTTTTTAATGTGTTTAAGTCATTTTTACTTACTTAATGGTGTTTCCTTTATAAGCCATTTGACTCTTCAATAAAAGACAAGAAAGGGAAGGATGAGATGAAGGCAGGGAGTGAAGGGAAAAAGGAAAGGAGAGGAGTGAGTGTTGTGTTCTGGGCTGTGGAGTTCAGTCAGGCCCAGACTGGAATCCCACTACCTTCTAGTTTTCCAGCTTCAGGCATGTTGCCTAACTTGCAATTTACGTAACTGCTCTGGAGTCTCAAATTCATCGAAAATAGAGCATCTTATTACCTACCTCAATGGAGAAAACACAGTAAGAAATCAATTGTTTCTTTCTTCCTTCCTGATATTACCATCAACATCTCAATGATGTATGTATGTGTGTGTGTATTACAGATGAAACTGTGCATATTCATACATCTCCCATATAGAAAGTATGTATTTGTACACACACACACACACACACACACACACACACACACACACACACATTTTTACAAATACACATATGCACAACCCCACCCACACTCCCAAACACACTCAAAAAGCTGATTTCTGGAATTGAAATCTTATTGAGAAAGTGCCCATTCACCAGTTTCCAAAGAACCTCAAGGTGAGCACTTAGGAAGTAAATCTATCCTTTCTTGCAAAGGATGTTTTGTTTTTTGTTAATATTATGATCTACAGGAAATACTGGAAGCAAGTCTAGGTATTTCATCAAGCAGGGTTTGAGTAACTCTGTGTTGAAGAAAAGCCTAAAAGAAACTCTCCTGTTTGGGTCTCCCACCCGCCTGCCTGCTACAACCACCATCACCAGGCACACGGTGCTCACTGCTGACCTACTGCAGACAGTTAATCAAGAGCAGAGAGAGAGAGCTTTCACAGTACAAGTAGGCACTTGTTCTCAACTTTTTAAAGTTCGTAATTCAGTCTCACTGTCATTTCTTTCCTCTTGCCGGTGCTTTTATGAAAGGTAAAGCTGAAGAAAAAGAAAACCAGAGTCATTAACTGTTTGAAAGTTTAATGTGCTACCAAACCAGAATTAGATGTGATAATGAAATTTCCACTGTTGAAAGCAGACTTTGCTAACTGATGTATGTAGTGAGAAGGTGGTCACATAACAAGTGAAAACACAAACCATACTCATTTTTTATATGTTTCATTCTTTTGGTGTGTTTGTTTAAGCTGGCCAAACACCAAATTAGACCTCAGCTAAGACACTTTCAAATGGATTTAGTAAAGTTCCCCTTGTTTCATTTTGAAAATGGACATTCTATATCCATGGTACAGATGCTGATCAAGTAACCTTATATCTAAGTAACTTTATGTCTAGAACAGTGGATCAAGATTGATGCCTTAACATTGCTAGATGTTGGTCAGAAGAGCATCCAATTCACCAGAATCAGGGTCATGGAACTGTCTGTGTTCTCCTTACGCATTCCACTCCTCAGTCTGGCATTCAAGGTATATCTCCATAGGATTCAAATTCACCTTTCCTAACTACTCCAATTTCTGTTTTCTGTGCTCCATATTGTCAAAATGGATCACAGCTAATGATCTCCAAATACAATACATTCTTTTCTAGCACTTCATCTCTGCACATACTGTTCTCTCTCTTAAACTCCTCAACCTCTGCCTCTATTTGCTTCCCCTCCTCAGGCACCCCCACCCCCATGCCCTTCTTCCCAATGCTTCTACTCAGGGACCTTACAGATCACCACCTGTTGAAATTAGACCCACTGCAAATTCAGTTTAAACTTCCCTTTTTTCCAAGAAATTATTCCTTCTGCCCACCCCAAACTGCCCCCATCTCTTTCTCCTCTCCAACCACAGTCACTCTGCTTTAAGACTTGTACATCACTTTTCACAGTGTTTGGCATGTAGGAGCTCATTCCATTCATGATGACTGAGTCAATGAATTATAGGTTATAGTGAACGTTCTTCCACCCCCTAACCTTCTCCTCCTTCTTGGCCTATACGTTTCTTAATGGCAAAGATGGCGTTGGTGGGAGGAAGGTGCTTATTAATCCTTACAACCTGTAAATTATCTAATAGGCTCATTGCACATAATAAAGGCTTGATAAATATTTCTTGAATTGCATAATTAAACTGGGTCAGCCGGGCTGGGTTTGTCTAAAGCACCTCGGGATTGCCCCTTGATTTATCAAGAGCAGTGCTGGTGATGCAAGAAGCAATTTTCTTTGCTGAATCATAACTGAGTTTATATCACACTAAGATCTGGAAGGTACCATTTTTCAAACTGAACATAAAAACAATAACCTTTCTGTTTGTAACATTTTAAGTTCTCCTGGCTCCTTTCAGGCATGGGGCATTACTGTAAGGTGTTGACCTAAATTTCTTCTGACCTAATTTCCTTGTTGCAAAAGGAATTCGGTGCAGCCAGCCCCCACTGCGGAAAGGTTTTGTTCTATATCACTGTCACATTTCAATGACAAATGGAATGAACTTTGTTAGTCCTTTTGAGATTTCAGAATAGCTCAGGATATTCCCCTCTACTATCTAAGAGGATTTCAGTGACTTGTCCTGCAGGCTACAGAATGTAAGGGGCCTCCCTCTGTCGCGTGCATTCCCCAAGCAGTTGGGCTTCCCCGATGGAAGTGTCAGGCACTATCTGCACATGTTTTTACTGCACAACAGCTGAAGAGAAGGTTGTGATGAAATGCAGAAGAATGAAATTAGCAGAAGTAATCCATTGGGCTCTCAAATCAAAAGAAGCAAAATGTTTTTCAGAACTACCCAACTATACTTAAGTTCTAGTTCTAAGTATTTTGAAGCAAAACCAAGCTAATCTGTTCTCCTATAATAGCAATAATTTGATTCCCTCCTAATGATACAGATAAATCAAAAAACCTACTTTTTCCACTATACTGGGAGCATGTGTATATATTTGTGTGTATATGCATTTGAGACAGAGTCAGCTAGTGAAAGAATAGGATTTATCATAAAGAATTCAGTAGCTGTACAAGTTGTAAGACAATAGTCCGGAATATAATTTTAAAAATTTTCAGTTTTTACAGAAAAGGCAAGGCAGTCTTCTAGCAAGAATAGCATCCTGGAAGAAGGGTATATGAGATGACTCCCCATGGCTTTTTTCTGGTGCTGTTATTAACCAATAACCATTATCTGAATCATGTGTTCACATGCAGCTTCAATACTGGAGAGACTAATTTTAAGATGTAGAATTTTGATTGATAATCATTTCAGGAATACAGTGAATGTGCTTTAAAATGCTTAAGATTCCTGGAATGCTGTCATGTAGATTGCAAATTATAACCCAAAAATGATACCCCATTATTTCCATGTGGAAGCAAGTCTGCCAGAGGACCCAAAGGCAGCAGACCCTGTCAGCTGGTGGTGTGGTCAGTGAAGTCTAGAGGAGGTCAAAGAGAGCAGCTGTCTCAGCAACTTAGCCTCAACGTAAATGGTGACATGAAAGGGAGTAAAAAGGAGGAAAAAAATCTGACAAAGGAAAGCAAAAGAGTCTATTTCAAAAGAGAAAAGATGTAAGAAAAGCAATAGATAATAAAGAAGTACATGAGAAAAAAAAGTTATTTCTAACAAAAGACCAGAAGGAAAGAAGTAACTCTGAAGAAGAAAAGGAATTTTAACCACTCAAAACAAGGATGAACATCTTTGGAATAACTCCCCAGAGTCAAAAATCACAAGCAGACTGAAAGACACACCTAGATAACAGGTTATATACAAAGAAAGTCAGGCAAATGAGAGCCTCAGTCAGCAAATAGTCACGGTCAGTCACTACTGGGGCAGACACTGCTCTGGGTGCCAGGCAGGCCACAATGACCAAAACAGACAAACCCATTACCTGTCTGAACTCTCACTGAGCCATTTAGACTTGCATTTTCTTATATTACAGCCTGGTGCATAGCATTAAACAAGAGCAGAGAGGTGAGAGAGAGAGAGAGAGGATGCATAGAGATAATGGGACTATTTCATTGCTTGGCTCTTGAGCAGAGAAGGCTAAGATATTATCCAGATCAAACAGAATAGATTATCCCCAGAAAGCACTCATCTGAATCCCTTGATAGATTATCTATTAAAGGATAAAAGGAGGGATTCTTTGTGAAATCAAAAGAAATTATTATTCCAGAAAGTGGTTTTGGCAAAAGAATTTCTTGGCATATTTCTGTGAATTGCAAACGATTTCCTTGTGTGAGGTAGAATTTGAAAAGTTCAATTGCCCAATAAGATATGGTCTCAGCAGATGCCATTTCAAAATGGCACAGGACAAGTTGCATGTAAATTAGAGACCTTGCTTGGGTCTTTTGAATCTCTTTGCTATCTTCTCTTTCTAATTAAGGACTTAGCATAACCCTTCTACCTTGATTTGCATAGGATGCAGTAAAGCTTTGAATAACCAAGCACACTGGTAACCTGAAAAAACAAGTCAGCTCATATGTAAGCTCTGTGGTGAACTTTAAAGTTATTTCTTCATATGGGAACTAGCTTTCCATGATTGTCTATTAGAGGGTCTATTCCAGGAGCAAAGGACCTTAGGCTTTTGGGGTTTATTCACCTAGTATGACACGCAGGCACTATGGCCCTCTGCTCCTGTTGTACCACACACCTGCTACTCCAGGATCTTCTTTCTGTCGAACACACGGAAAGGAGAACAATGTCTGACATCTGCTTTTACCTTACCGAGGATAAAGATGACAATTTGAAGCCGAAGTTGGGTCAAATTTAGCTCTACATAACACTGGCTGGGCCTGCCTCTGCTCAGGGGAAGGCTTGCTGAATCTCCACTTTCAGAAGCCATACTAGACTGAACAATCAGACTGTTTGAAAAACCCATCATCCCACAAGGATTTGTGAAGTGTTGAACGTCTGGCACACGGGTGTTCTGAATAAAAGGATTTTGCCAGGAGTTTTGAGATCAGAGATTCATGATTAATTCTGACTGCCTGGATCAATAGAGACTGTTTTCCTTTGAAACAGAGCACCTATAAAATTATGTAATTTGAGGTATAGGAAAATCATTGCCGAACGAGCAAAGAGTATTTTGCTGCCCACAGAACCCATTTGGTAATAATTTCAGCATGAAAAGTAAGATCATTATTTTGATAGGACAAATGCGCTGGCAAGTCGTGAAAGATTGTATCAGTTAAAAATCATATTTGCATAAAATACATTTTCAGCACAAACTCACTCAGGTGTAGCACTATTCACACCAGAAATGCAATTCGGTGTGAGCTATTTCCTAAAGGAAAAAGTACATGTGAGAATTTAGATTATTTTGTCTAGCACAGCTGCTGCTTGTACTGCAAAAGCAGAGAGGCAGCTGATGACAAGGTAGAATGGAACTTGGCACCTCCGCTGGCATCCAGCCAACAACACAGAATGTTTTAGCCAGTCTGTGGCATGTGATCCATTTCTTCATTGTTGATAACATATAATTAGGACAATCGAAGCCTAGTTTAATGAATGCAATAAGTTAAACTGGATCGCTTGACTATACTTGGATAGGCTTTGTTAGTCTTGGAGCATGGAACTGCAGAGTACCATTTTATAAACAGTACAAAATGGAATCTTCCCTTTACAAACTATCAGCCTAGAATTATGGCCGACATCCTAACCCACAGTATAAATTCTGGGCACTGTATAAATGTCAACTGATATTCATGGCCAATGTGCCCAAAATAAATTTTCCCCTTGAAGATTTTAAAGGTAAGATTTATGTGAAGAAATTGGGCGCATATTTAAAAATGACAGACTACACGTTCTGCTAATCAGTTACCAACCTGATTTATTTTGACAGACTTCTTTCTAAGATGATCAGAGCTCAGTCTAGTGTACTACAGGTTTTTTTAAAACGCAATGATTTTCTTGAAAATAATGAACTGATTATTAACTTCTCATTAAAATAGTCACTGAATTCTTCTTTTCACACTCCATATACTGTAGATTTTGTAAGAATGCTGTTGTTGTAAAGTATGCAGAAGACTTTGATTTATGCCATAAAATAAATTCTGCTCAATTTTTCATATCTCTGATAAAAGAGTTATTTTTTTAAAGGGGACAGAAATCTTACCTAGATATAAAATAACACAAAAAATGAAAAGTTTTGGAAAAAAGATGCATTTTAGCTGTTGAGCAAAAAAAAAAAATTTAATGGAAGCTTTGTTTATCCACAGCATCCATGCTTTCTCTGATTTTTTTTTTGATCTTTGAATTTGTTCTAATGTTATCAGAATTGATTTTTAGTCTCAGTCATCCCAAAGGAACTGTCTTGAGTGAAGCTCTTATTGGGGAACTGTAATGAAGAATCAGCTTGTGAAGCTGTTACTATGGTACTCACATATCTGAAGAAATTTTTAGTGGAAATAAAATTCTAAAGCACTAAATTTAGAGGTATTTCATTTCCTAGTAAGAGGTATAAAAATAGCACTACTAGATACAATTCAAATTCCAAGGGGGAGTTATTTATTTCTGTATGATGCTCAACTATGTACATTCTAGAAAGCCAGTTTCTTTTCACAGGCCTTCAGACAAATTGAAAATCATGTTAACTAATTCCCTCTGAGGTCACCAAAGAATAATATGTTAGAAAAAGGAAATCTTAGACAACCTACAGAATGGGAAAAATATTTGCAAACCATATATCTGATAAAGGGATAATATCTAAAATATATAAAGAACTCATGTAACTTAGAGTAAGAAAATACCAAATAACCCAATGAAAAAAATAAGCTCTAAGGACCTGAATAGACGTATCTCCAGAGAAGATATACAAAAGGCCAACAGGTACATGACAAGATGCTCACCATCACTGATCATTAGGGAAAAGCAAATCAAAACCACAATGAGATATTACCCGGCGCCTGTTAGAGTGGCCATCACCAGAAAGATCAGAGATGACAAATGCTGGCATGGATGTGGAGGAAAGGGAACCCAGATGAACTGTTCCTGGGGCTGTAAACTGGTACAGCCACTACAGACAACAGCATGAGGATCCTCAAAAAATTAAAAATAGAAATACCATATGATCCAGCAATTCCACTTCAGGGAATATATCCAAAGGAAATGAAAAAACTAACTTGAAAATATACCTGCACTCCCATGTTCATAGCAGCATTAACTACAATAGCCAAGACATGGAAACATTTAACCTAAAGTGTCCACTGATGGATGAATGGATAAAGAAGTTGGGGAACACTAGTGCTACTTGGCTGTAAGAAAAAGAGGACGTACTACCATTTGTGACAGAATGGGTGGACCTGGAAGGCACTATGCTAAGTGATAGGAGTCAGACAGAGAAAGACAGATACTGTGATCTCACTTATGTGTGGAATCTAAAAAAGCAAACAAAACAGTCTCAGAAAAAGAGATCAACCAGAAGCAGAGGGTAGGGAGAGGGGCATTTGGAGGAAGGTGATCAAAAGATACAAACATCCAGTTATAAATAAATAAGTACTAGGATTTAATGTACAAGTGATAACTATAGCGAACAGGGCTGTAAGATAAATAGAAAAGTTAACAGAGTAAGTCCTATCAGTTCTCATCACAAGAACATTACTGTCCTTTTTCTTTCTTTACTTTTTATTGTATCTATAAGAGATGACGGATGTTAGTTCAACATACTATTAATGCGCAATCACTTCACAACATATGTAAATCAAACTGTCATGCTGTAGGCTTTAAACTTATATAGTGATGTATGTTAATTATCTCTCAACAAAACTGGAAAAATATCTTCATTTTCACATTTTCATGTAAGTGCTTCTTTTAAGATAAAACAATGAATTGAAAGCATAGCTATTTGAAAATGTATTATTTTTCATATATTTCTCAGAAAAAAACCCTTTTGAGAATGACCCATAACTGTAATTTTAGACTAAACTGTACATCACCTAGTAGTCATCGGTGTCATCAGTGATGTCGTCAGTGCCCCAGCATGGCTGCTAGAAGGCTCAGGTTAAGACATAGCTTCCATTAAAATGATAATTACAGTAGCATGCACAGTCAACAAGGTCCCCTTTTCCAAAAAGAAAAAAATAAAAATTTCGAGAAATCATGACAAATTATAGTCCTAAAATTAAAGTGACTATAAGAATTGGATGTAAATTTGCTTTCCTCTGCCCACTCTTAAAATATGTATTGAGTTCCTTAAGCCAATTTGCATTCCAGGTGTCGCCTAAGTTACTGGCAATGCAAAGAAAGAAATATTTCTAATCGTCTTTAAAATTTTATTGTTTCAATTAAGTCACCAAAAACAACAGGAAAAAAGCCTATAATAATATTAATATTACATGGATGAGAATATCACATTACATCTGTATTTCTAAGTTACAGAAAAAGGAACTGGCATCTCTCAAGAAGCAAGCAGGTCTACACTTTATATGAGTAATAGATATACATAATTATTGAAAAGGAAGAAATAAAGAGTACTGTCATAACTCTTCCATCCATCATGTATAATTTTATATATGCCCATTTGAATAAAAATATTTTAAACATTAAGATTGAACAATCACAATAAAGAAAAAGAGTGTGGACTTATACCGTTCTGGGCATACAGAAGAGAAGAAAAAGGCTCATGTTATAATTGTCTTTGGTTTTACCTGTTCTTACAAACCGTCCCTAAATGGAATTCTTCAGAAGAGCAATCCACAGTGCCATCATCTAAATTAAAATGCAAAACTCACATTAGAATGAATAAATGTGTTCATAATTTCAAAGATTATTTTAGGAATGTGGTCATTGTATGTGTTTCTTTATATGATGAATTTGGAATTTGGGAGAAACGTTGGCTCATAATTGGGATAGAATATCAAGACTAAGAGATACAGTGTGGTGCAATAGTGGGTAATCCCCCACTATTCTTTTACAAATACATAATTCAGTACTTCTGATTATCAGTCTGCACCACGAAGGAAATATTCTTTCGAGTAAAACAAATGTAGAGGCTTTGTTAAAAAATTCACACAATTTCCTAGGTACACTTTTCATCTCACCATAATTTAATTTTCACCTCTATTTGAAAAGGCCTGCCACAAATAGTGCAATCTAATGGGGGAAAAAAGTATTAAAGAAATGAATTTATTTTGCTATCACATAAAACAGAACTCTAAACTGTAGCATTCATAAAATAAAATTTACTAAAGCTTTTTTTACTGACAAAACACTTAGAAAACAATCTCTAAAAATGCCAGTTTAAAAACAGCTCAGGAACATTACACTGTAAAAGTCACCTTTTTGTTAATTTGTTATTTATTGATAAAAGAAGTGTTTGCCTATTTTTTTTTGTCACAGTGGTTGTATTATTTTTTTTCTCTTTTTTTTACAGGCTGTCTTCTAAACATAATCTACTAGTTTTTATCTACTTTTAGCTCATAATAAAACCAGCTCTCTACCTTTCTTACTTGCTAGACAAAATGGATTAGAAGGTGATTCTCTTGCGAATTTTACTAGAAGCTAGACAGTGTACATTGCACATTCAGCTACACAGATTTCTGGACTTTTGATTATGTCTATGTAACTGTACCAGTGGTGATATTTTGCAAATATTAAACCACTGTATTTCACTACATTCCCTAAATCATATTTCTTTGCAGCTTCTTACATTTAAAGCAAAGCCAGAAAAATCACTGTCAGCTACATAAGGATAAGAATTTAGTTTGAAAGCAAGACTTTGTAGAGAGTAACTGGATTTGCTAAATTCTTTTAGTTCCTACATTTCAAGGACTAAGCCTGGAGTAGTGAATCTAGAATTCGCATTCTGAAGAGAGGATACCTTCAACCTATGAACAATCTAGGCCATGAGGCTGGCTGCTTTCTGGTAGAAGGGCTCAGGACTAAGAGCAAGGGGAGTAGAGCCCACCCCTTCTGTTTCTGGGGGCTGAGGATGGTAGAGCATGGAAAGCAATCAGAGGCTGCGTCCCAACTTCTCTGTCTGGCTTTCATTCTTCTTGGTGATAAAGTGTGAAGCCCAAGGAAAAAGCAACCTCAAATTCCGTATCTAACTACAATGCAAACTCTCCCATACCTCAGAGCTGCCTCACATCAACCTCCTTTGCCGAACGGCTTTCCTAGATTCTGCTTCCAGTGTGGCCTGGATAGAGACCCAGCATGACCACAACACCCCACCCTATCCCATGGGGTCTGACAAGGCAGCTGAATCAAGAGCTGGCGGGCATGGTGCCTTCATGGTAGGGCCTCAGCCTGGGCTTTCCACCAGGGAGCCCTCTGGGGAATAAAGCAGAGAAAGCCATGATGAGGGTGAGTTGAGCACACCAAGATCAGAGGTGCTGCATCAGCTGTGAGCGCCAGCAACACAACAAGAGAGGGGCGCCATCCTGAAAACCAGAGGTCAAGCAGGACAGCACACTCAGAGGCGTCAGCTCCCGCACACCACTGCTAGGCTGTGAGAGCCTTACCCCTCTGCCGCACACCCAGACACTGCCTGGAATTGGTGCGCGGGCGTGGACAGAAGGTTGAGATCTGGGAGCAAAGCATGTTTTCCTAAGCAGCAGCATTACCCGAAAGGATGGTTTCAGTTATTGCAGTAGACTGAATTTTAAACTGTATAGGACTTGAAGTTTGTAAGAGAACCAGAGTACTTACAGGTAAACTAATGCAGCTACATTTTCCAGACATATCCACGTTGCTATGTGAGTGAAGTCGATGTTATGTAACCAACACAAAGACCAAAATTTCCTTAGTAAAAACAATTCCTTCTCCAAACACACATTCTTACATGCATACATGAACACAACATGGCATTTTGTGAGGAAAGAGGGGTGGCCTTTTTTGACTTGAACTGTCCGCACTGCATGACTTGTTAATCAAACTGAACAAATAGACACCTGGGTTTCCTTTTTGTTACTTTTTGTGTAGGTATTAGTCAGAATTACCAGTTTAAAAAACAAACACAAAACAAAACACTTGCTCTTTCTTGTTTACTCTCCTATAAAAAGGGAATATTAATACCTAGTAGAGTTACTGGGAAATTAAATGAGATGATTTATGTGAAGTTAAGTGTCCGTTAGTGTCATCTCCATCCCCTCCCCCAGGCCATCCTCATACCTTTGCTGAGATCAGCCAAGTGCAAACGTTTGTTCAGCACCATTGACATTCTACATTCCATCACCACCATTTCAGAACCGTGACCACTGAGCGGGCAAGTCTTCTTTGCTCTCCACCCGAAATAGTTCTTAACTTGCCCCCAGCTCCTTTCTCACTGCCGTGACTTTCAATTTTGATCCGATTTATTCTCTTCGGCACCTACGCATTCTAACCAGGCACTACCTTTGATTTGATTCCCTCTCGCTTGCGAACTCCTGCTCAGCTCTGAGCTGGTCATCCTTTCTCCAAGACCTTCTCTATTTTCCTCTCTTCCTTCTTTTCTTCCTCCCTCCTCCTTCTCTTTCTTTTTTGTAACTTCCATAAAGAATATAACACTTGAATGTTGAACTACATAACATGAATCAATTAAAAATAAAGTTGAATAAAGATGAATCAAAAGGAGCAGAGAGATAAATATTAGAAAAGCCTGAAACAGACCATTTCTGAGTGAAAGTCTAAATTTATCACTGAGCTTCATGGCAGCTCAAGTAAAAAGGGGGGTATTGTTATTGATGGTAATGAACTCAAAATTTTTAAACACCGAACTTTTTACTTAATATATTTTAAAAATTTGAAATTTGTTACAGAATAAGTTTTTCTAAGGAAGTGCTGAAAATTTTTAATTTTTTGAAAAGTTGATGTCTTAGTAATATATATTGCAACATTGTAAAAAAATACTTAGCATACAAATTTCTTAACATAATATATATATATATATATATATATACACAAGAAACACCATTAATTTGAATCTAGTAGACTTAAATCCTTAAGCTAACCAAATTTTCCTTTTTCAACTCAAACGAGATAAGAGAAAATAAAAGAGGAAAAAGTCAAACAAATATGAGGTATTTCCTCAAGGAGAGAAAGTGATTTTTTCTAGGTGTGCTCTGGAAGATGCAACTCAATTTCCTGTATCATCTTATATTAGTTTTCTCTTTAGAGAAAATTAATATGCAAATTTATTAAATGCTACATTCCTAACACATCTAGCACAGTATCTTACCCATTTAAAATTGTCCATACAATTTTGTTTTTGAATGGATGTAGACTCTCATAATGCTACAAACCCTTTTAAGACAAACCTCTTAAAATGAAGATTAGTCTCCTTATTTTATTTAAAACAGGAATAATAATAATAATAATAATAATAATAATACCTGGCATTTGAAGAACATAGACATTATCAGTGTGCTTTTACAAGCATCTCCTTTGAACTTCTCAAGAAAACTGGGTTTCTGAGAGGTGAAATAAATTCACTGGGGTTACACATCTAGTAAATAGCAATGCCAGAGCTTGAACGCAGCTTCACTAAACTCTTCACAATCTCAATCAGCTTCAATTGATTGATTAATTAAGTGAGAGTGATTAATTGCAAGCAGCTGGAGCCTGTATCACTGAGAGTGTATCTTCATTGCAGTCTCACCCAGGCCCATTTTGATATGTTATATTGTCCTCATTCCTTTATATTTATTTTAATCAAATAGATGGTAGAGGTGATAAATGAAGGAGGAGGTGGAGAATGACATGTTGCATGTGTATGATGTGTTTCAAAACTGGACAGATCCAACCTAACAGAGTATTCGCTGAGGGCTTCTGGGGAAAGATGTTGCTTAGTGGCCCCCGTGTCTCTGCAGGATGTGAACAGGAGAACAGCAGCCCTGGTGTCAGCAGCTGTGGTCATCTTGTGACCATGGAAGGCTCTGGAAGGGAGAGTGGGGAGACAGGATAAAAACAAGTTTTCTTGACAAAACAGAGCCACCTACATGACATCGCCTTTCAGTTGAGAGGCCTTTACGCTCCCGTGAAGCCAGCCTGAATTGGGTTTTCCACTACTAGTAACTAAAAATATACAAATTGATATACCAAAGAAATAGGAGTGGAGAGCAGTTTATTCTTGATCACATATTTCAGATTCATGTGTAAATGGCATCAAAATGACACTGGGACTTCATGTATTAAAGTTTAAAAGTGCTTGAGAAGCTTTTGGATCCCACAGACATGACATACAAGACATGGATACTGCGGTCTGACCTGGGTGCGAGGGGAACAACAGATGCCTTTATAAGGCCGGAGGAAGAAACCCAACAGCCCCCCTCATCCTCCACAACTCAGAATGTCAGTGGAAAGCCCATCTGGTTTACAGGTGCCAGAAACAAACAAACAAAAAAAAAAAAAGAAGTGGAGGAAAAATTAGACCAGAAGGGAATGTATAAGTGGCATATCCTCTGAACGGATCTCCTCTACTCACAAGGGATAGGAGAGGCTTTCCACCCACGCTGGGCATTCTGTTTCTATTTTCCGCTCTGCCCTATCCCAGGCCCCTCTTCCCACTGAAGAGCTGGGGAGAAAATAGACCTCACCAAAGCATGGGACAGAATGACCCACAGGGCCATTCTGGAGACCAGCCAGTTCCCCAGCATTGATGTGGCCCCACTTAGCTCCTCTGGGGCAGGTGCAGGCAGAGGTTTAGTGACAGCAAGCTATCACAGCAGCTGGCGTAAAAGGCACTGCGTGGAGTCACTGCGAGTAGGGCGGGCAGCAGAATGCTCCAGAAAACACTGCAGTGTAATTTCAGGCAATGCCGCATTGTTTGGGAATTCGGGAAACCACAGGAGTAAACAGGCCAAGCTGGCATGCAGCAGGCAAAGAAGAAGACAGGACTTTTTTTTCTAATCCAACAGAGAAACCAGATCAAAGATCTGCCAGTCGGCACTCAACTCCGGCTCTGCTGTATTGATTCATTTTGTCACCAGTTGTTTATCGTGTGCCTACTACGTGTCACACGCTCCTTGACACAAGAAGGGCAGAATTCCTGCCTTTGATGCATACAAACCAGGAGCCACCAAACTCAGATGTGCAAAACTGTCATTTCATGATTTTTCCATAACAATTCATTTTTAATTTGAAGCAGATTCAAGGCCTCCTCTAGCCCCTTCTCCCCTGGGTTGCTTCTAAATTCCTGGGAGCTTTAAAAGTGCTAGGGCATGTGGAGAGCAGGGTGGGGTGAAGAATCCAGTCCTCCCGCAGCTTCGCTTCTCATTGGCGCTATGGGGGAGCCCGTCTGGCCCGCGGGGCCTCCCCATCTCCTCAGCCCTGCCCAGACCCCGCCGCCCCACTGTCTCACAGCTATTGGCTCACTTTTCTGCGGGATTCTTCTCTGCTTCTTTTCCCCCTGCAGGTGCTGCCTGCACCCCTTCTCAGGGACCCACCAGCACCTGAGCTCTCTTCTCTCTTCTTCCCTTTTCAACTCACTTCTCTTTTCTGGACCCATGAAATCTTTACCTTGGGCTGAAGAGGGCATGACAGGAACCGACCCCTTATTCATTCAAATCAATTTTTTAAATTGAGACCTTCATTTTGAGTTACAAAACAAAAAAGGTTGAGTCCTTTATTGCCATTTGTTTTGTTTTTTGTCGCTTCATTAAAGCAGCCTAGCTTCCTGGATGCAGAGAAAGGGTAGAGGTTATAGGAAATACTAGGAGGACAGAAGCGCTGGTTAGTATCTGAAAAGATTATCCACTACCATGGAGCTACGTTCTTTGAGAAGATGAGGCATTTTTCACTGAGGAGGTAATATATGAGCTAAGTCTCAAAAGTGTTCGCCAAAAGAAGAAAGTAAAAGAGGATCAAAGAAGTAAGACTACTTGTATTTTTAGATCATGAAATGGCATAGATTTAAGAACAACATGTGGCACCTCATAGAAAATGAAGGTTCAGTATCATTAACTGTATGAAGTTCCACCATGAGTAGAAAATTTGACCATACATCACTTCACTTTATGTAGTTTGATGTCAATTGGAAACTTACATCAGTTCCCTTGCTTTGAAAGTTAAAAAATTGAAATGCATTAAGAAAAATATAACTTGGTTAAGGCCCCAAAGCAGAGGTCAGAAACAAGATCAAGAACTTCATTTTCCTTTCCTTCTGTGGCATGTGCCTCTGTGGCCAGAGGCTTCCATTAGAGGACCTGAGAAACGGAGCGCTGCCATGTGTATGAAAAGAGATTCTAACCCCACTGCCACTTCTGACTGAGAAATTCAGAAGTAGATGCATGCTACATAACTGATTTGACCAACTCGACTGTCAAAGAAATACGGGAACACGATAGGCAGAGGCAATTATGTTTAATTGTTCATCAACATAGAGTTCCCTACCAGTAATTTGTATCACAAATTTTATCAGCACACATGTAATCTCCCTTTACTTCAGTAAGTGTGAATGTCCCTGCACTGAAGAGAAGAATCCCACAAACACACATCGCTCTCCCCAATTTACATCTTCAGTATCCTGAATGTAAGCATGCTCAATGAATCTGACAGGGAGTGCTACTGAAGTCTCAACTCTAAATAAATAGTTTAAAATAAAGAGTTGTATAAATATCAGTCTGTGCCAATGATGCGGTTTGAGAGGGAGTGCTATAAACACAAAGTCAATTAAATGGGATCTACTTTTGTGGGGCAAAGGGCTATTTAGCCTGGTTATTATAGAGAAAATTTTGTTGTGTGGTGCGACAGCACGTACCCATGTGGCTAACCTACAACTGGTAGAAGAAATAAATCCCACCCATACCTAGGAGCCATGCCACAGCCAGACCACAACTCCTATGAGGGATGAACTTAATTTGCTGAAAATGAAGGCCAGACTCTGTTGCAGCTCATTAGCTGGTTACAGACACAGTGAGAGAGAAGAAAGTGGAATTTAGTCGATGTTCCAACTTCTACATGTGCTGTGAATAAAACAGACTATTGTTTTTTTGATAAAGAAGTATTGTTTTGAATGTGCAGAGTGGCTAAGTAGAGCCAGCAGAATTTTTTGGCCAAATATAGTCTCTTGCTCACTCCTAAAAATCCTAGCTTTCAAATTAGGAGCTGAAGTCATTGAAAAAAAAAAAGTTTACATTCCTGCAGCCTGCTGCAGCACAGCCAAACAAATGTTTGGCTTACAGCTCACTTACATCTCTTTCATGAGCCTTTTCTTTAACATGGGAGTTTGAAAAATACCATTTCTTTTATCAAGTCATTTAATGCCGAGTGTTTTGCGCACGCACGTGCACATCTGTGTGTGTGTGTGTGTGTGTGTGTGTGTGTGTGTGTGGACACACACACTCAGCGACAGTACTATAGGGTCAGTGTAGTGGTTTTAATGCATGGGGGTCATATTTGAATGTAAAGCAACCAGGGTTTTACAGCTTCTGGCATAATTTAGGTCACAGTCACAAACTGTGATTTTTTTTTTTTAAGCATCATTAACCACTGAATGGACAAGGAATGTGTTATTTTCAAGGAGTTTCTTTGGTGCCAGTTCAGGCAATAAAAACCTAAGGACAGGGTCAAACTGGGAGGGTAACCCAGTATGTAGTTGCCCTCCTGATGCACTTTTTTTACCATAAAAATCAACATGCTTGGAGAACACAGAGTAACAACATCAGTTTGTTGGGGGCAGGCATCTGGATGGCAAGTTTCCAGACAGTCAGTTGGATTGGCAATTTGGCACTCCGAAGAGCCTGTTAAGGTTACAAAATTGTGGAACTGAATATGCAGTGGTCTAGTACTTTACAGGCTCATGGGTAGATTCTCCTCAGAATATTCTACACGGATCAGCCAAGTTTTTGCTATTATACAGTTGAGTTGTGTTATAATGATAACCTCCATAGAAAACAAATTCCAAGTCTGAAAGCAGAAAATGAAATAGTTTAAATCAAGCCTCTTTACAACTAATTGGCAACTGACAATCCATGCCCACACCTGAGGCAAGGGGAAGCGGAGGAAGCTACCTGTCCATCACTCTTATCTCTCCCTTCCTCACTGTCTATATGTTCTGCATGTTGGTGGCACTATTTCTTTTTTCAAAAGTAATGTAGCATTGAAATTAGATTTCCCAAGTGCAAATGATTGGTGTGTCAGAGTGAAGAGGGCAGAGAGGAAGTCTGCCTTCATGGTCAAACAACATGTTGAGCAGCTGGGGGCTTCCTTAGACCGGTTCTAGTTCCCTTCTTAATCTTTACATACCAATCAAACAAGTAGTTAGATTGAAAAAAGCAGTTTTTAGATGGAAAGACAGTTGTTAGATGGAAAAAATAAATGAAGCACTTACTAGAAGACATTGTTTACAAGTTAAATTCTCTATCAATATAATATCAAAAACACTAGCGGTTTTTTTTGGTCACATCCACAGGATCCCAAACTCTCTCTGTGGATACCATTTTTGTAGTGGCATTGGCTTTAAGAGAATTTTACCTGCAAAGATTTACCCACATAGTTTACAACATCAGTATAATAGTGAATATATCAGATATATCAGCATCAAAGGAAGAGCAGAAGAAATGTTCTTTTTACTGTACATTTTTCCAGATAACCCAGATATCAATTCTTGTGCTTTTGATGAGTGTTTTAAGATATTACTATCTACCAAAGAATATTTTTTATTTATGCAAAAACCTCTGAGAATTAAGTCTGGAGAGGCTATAACAGAAATGAAGAAGGTCACCTTTTGAGAGGATAGGTGGGGACTGCCTTCAATGCAAAACACAGTATCATATCATTAATGAGATGGCCCCAGACTTGCATTTTTCAAATAAATGTTTGTTAAGTATATAAATAAACTAAACGCTTTAATTTTAGCCATTGTTATTAAATAGTTTCTATAATGTTTTCTAAATACCCTTGCACCCATTTAAAAAAAAAAAGGTTTTAGAACACAAATTTAAAACATTTTGGCTCAAGTCATCTTGTGAGCCTCCATCACTGTATTACTTATTTGCATCCTGTTTGCCCTTAAAGTTGGCTGCTTTCCCTCCCAGTTCCAGGTTTTCAGTGAAGACTTTTCTACTTCTGTGCCTGTGTCTAGTATTAGTTCACCTTCTTCCTTCCAATCTGTTTTGAGATGGAAAAAGAGATATAAATATGTTAACAATTAATGCTAAATAATAATCAATATGACTATTATTTAAATTCCCTAGAAGTTTTGCAACTGCATTTTCTGCCAAAAAACTTAAGTTGCCAAAAGATCAGTGATCAGGTAAGGAGGTATGGTAACATACAAGTCCTGAATACCTCCAGACTACTTCAAAAAGTCAAGAAACGCATATATACAACTGAAATTCGAGTTGACCACCAAATGAATTTTTACATAAGCATTTAAGTTTTGAGACCAATTTATATCCTAAGCATCTCCAATCCCACCTTATACCTGAACACTAGTTTATAGTTTATAATTTCCACATAACGTACTATTCCATTTTATCTTCATAACATGAGACCATTTAGCTTTTTCAGGTAACAAAGAAATGAAACATATTCAAGCTACCTTAAGTTAGCATAAGGTATTATAGAAAAGTAAGGGATACAAGCATCTTTCAAACAAGGCAAAGAGACACTGGATATTACTTAGGGACAAGAAGATTATTCAGAGTACAGTGAATCCACACAATCTGGTTATCATACTGCCACCTCAGCAACAGGAGCCAATTTCTCTCTTTGCTGTGGCTTCACCACTGCTCTCACCTATTTTCTTATTTTTAGTAAATTCTTAGTCATTTTTAAAGCAACAGAATATCTTTTAAATATTTTTTAGTGTTTAAAAATATTTTAATTCAATAAAATATTGCATTAATATTAAGTATATAAAAACTATAAAAGTATTTTAAATATCTTCAGTACTATATGAAGGATTAAATGTTGCATACTTTAAATAACCCAAAATGGTACATAACACTCACACACACACACATGCAGAACGATTCACTAGTGAAAAGAAAAGTATTGAGCCTATGGGTGTGAAACATTTCTGGTAAACCACAAATAACTTTACTAATTCTACCTGAGTTTCCTTGAATGGTTGGTGTTCGATTAAAGATATAGACTTGAGATGTTATTGCTTTTATTTGGTCTAGAGAAAAGAGGAATCAGTTAGTGAAACTCTTGGAATGTCAGAGTTCCTAGTCTGCTTGCTGACTTGTCAGCAAAACTGAGCATTCTCTTATATGAGGTGCTTTTACTTAGGAGAGACCACTTTTCAAGAAGAAAGACCCAGAAAATCTCAACCAAATATAGATTTGTCAGAGACATAAAAGTCAGCCAACAAGTATTAACACCACAGTCTCCTCAGGGGGACAAGTGAATGCAGAGCCATCACTACCAGTTTCTTGACCAAACCTACTTTTATAAAGCTTTTAGTCTTAGTATCTTGAGAAAAGAAGCAACTCCAAAGGAAGTGTGGTGGAAATTTCCAAAATACAGAGTGTCTGTTTGGATAAAAACAGTGAAGACAGGTTTCTATATTTAATGATGGGGCCTGGGCTGCCTGTCTTCTGTGATCACTGGCTCTGTGTGGTACACTTTGGTGAGTTTATGATGGTGTAATCCTCCAACGAGTGAAGCACTCCCTTCCCTTCAGTGCTGTTTATTCTTAGCTTATGCACACAAAGAGCAAAGAAAGTTGTCAACAACATGTCCAGTTTATACACTGAACACTGTGAAGAGCCAGATGACTCAGGTGAGCCAAGAAATGCTTGTATCCTGAACGTCCTTCATTCATTCATTCACACACAAAAATATTTACTCTGCACCTACTATGTGCCAGACACAACAACAGAAGAGGTTAGTTGAGGAAAAGTGAAGAACAGGGACATGGCAGTGGTAGAGAGGGAGGAAAGAGTAAAAAAATAGTTTGTGTTTGTATAAATAAAAGGGGAGATTGTTTTCCTGACATGCTGTAAAAATCTGTGGCTCTCAGTATAACTTGTCGCTCACACTAATTAAGCATTCATTTCTAATTTGAACCATAATATTCTGAGGATAGGCCCCATGCTGATGAGCCCTCTATCCTTCTTACCAAAATTCTCATGGTCATTGAAAAAATAACATCGATACTAGTTCTCTAAAAGAATTTAAGCCTAAAGAATATATAATTCCATATATTTCAAGAGTAGAGAAGAAAGGAGATAATAAAATGGTTGCTTTTTATGAAAAAATAAATTTCATAATTATAAATACTACTAAGTCCATTTTATAATTAGAAAATAGACAAAGGGAATACTGTCACAGAACCTAAATTCTAATACTTTTTTATATAATCGTTTGGAAGAACAACTGGAAGAGAATGGAAGACTAGTGTTTTTTGAGCTGGAGTTTACAGGAGTTGTAGATCACTTTATATCTTATCTGTAAAAATAAAGTCTTGCCCTTAGGGGGAAAAATTGGTAATTCTAGCCAATGGCAGGGTATTTTAATATCATTCTGTGAACTGGGACAGTAAAGATCACACTTGTTCAGAAAATGTTTCCAAGTAATGTTTCTAGAAGTCATCTCACTTATCCCTAAGTCAGAATATTTTCCTCCAGTCCATTAGAAGCAGGTTTTGCCTTTATGCTGTTTTCAAGTATTCCAAAGGTTCACTCACAATGTCAGACTACAATAAAATTCACCATAATGTGAACCACTCTATGATACTGCCTTTCAGTTATGCTGTTCTAAATGCAATGAAGAAGAAGTTGTTCTGAATGGGACAGATAGAGAAATGAACATCAGTCGCAGAGTTGAAAAGTCACAGACTATAATATGCTAACAGCTTAGAGGTGAATTTTTTATACTGATGGTGGTTATGCCTGTTTGAACATCTGAGTAACTTGAAAAACACATAGGATTGCCTATTGAAAACTGTAGTGGTTTTTATTTGGTATGCATTCCACACCTGGCAATAAAGCGGTGCCCCTACCAGCTGCAAACGTATCCATGTGTTTTTTTGGAGAGCAAACCCCAGCAGCACGGTGGTCACAGGGAAGAACTCTGCCACTTGCTCTGCAGAGCAGCCCCAGTGAAATGAGGTGCTTCTCTTTCTCTTTATATAGTAGCTTGACTCTTAGCAACAGGTCAGAGCTAGGGAAACAAGCGCTGCCCAAGATATTCTGGGGGCTATAAACCCAGGAATGCTCTGAGAGCTGCCAGTAGGGCCCCAAATGATCCTGAGCCATTTGCATGCAACCTTGGCACCATACCGACCTATCTCTGCATTCATTAGCCAAAGATAAGTTTCTTAACAAGAAGGCAGGAGCACATGATGAAGCTTAGTTTTCTATGCCTTCCACGGACCCTCAAATAAAGCAGAAACTTGCAGATAGCAGCACTGATCTTTGTAAGTGAAGTCAGGAGCATTCCAAACAGGAGAGTCAGGTTCACAATACTCAGAGTATATAATGGATATTTTACATATAGTCATCACCTGTTTATTTGAAGATGAAAAAAGGAACCGCCAGACAATTCTGGCCTATAAATACCACTAAATCCCATCATTATTCTAAGTGTTTCCTTCACTCTCTAAGAAAAACAAAGTAAAAAGGAAACAAAAAAAGAAAAAACACTGAAAAATAACATTTCAAGGTAATTATACTCATATTTTGAAGTAACTTATCTTAAGAATATGAATGATTCCTGTCCAGCTCACATCTTGGGTCATTTTGTGCAGAATTCCCACTAACAATCCCTTTGCCCAGTCCTTAAAATAAACCCATCTATTCCTTCTCCCAGAAAGAAAATAACAAAAATCTCAATGGTCGCAGTGAAATTATCCCCTGTGACAGAGTGAGTCATCTAAGTCACTGCAGGCAAAAGCTCACTTACTTTGAAATGTCTTTCCTGTCTTCCTTCTAGGGAACCTGCCACAATGCACAGGATTGGCAAACACGAGGCTTTACTGAGCTCTGTGCACCAGACACAGTCTGCAGAAGGTTTGTTTAAAGTTAATGTTTTCATATAAATTATATTTTCTTACTAACTTTCACCATAAAGGTAAAGGAATAGACCCACAGAACAATTTCTCATATCTTTGACAGTTTTCCTTTATTATGTAAGAAGTCACATTGACTATACCAATTTTATAAATACTTAGTAAATGTTCATTGCTGGAAAATCATTCTGAAGATTTTACTAACTGGAGTTCACCAGTCTTACCTATAATTTCACACATAACAAATTCATTCACTAACACCTTTTTCTCTTCCATTCTACTCCAATTATTAAATTGTTAAGATATGCAAGTGTTATAATTTCTATTTGTGGGGTATCTCAAATATGATGGATTGATATCTTAAACCATATCCTTTTAATTTAAATCAATAAAAAAGCATAACAAAGTATCTGCTATTTATGACACACTTTATTTCATGTCAACAAAATTAACTTTCATAAACCCAATCCATTTTTTTCTGGATATTGTTCAAAATTTTTTTCCAAAAAAGTCATTCATCTTAAATATTGAGTTTCTATCTTTCTAAATGCTTATTGCGAGTCGCACAGGCATTTAAAAAATTCTGAGTTATTCTAATATAAAATAAATGTATATAGCTACCAATATTCAAAGGGTCTTTAAAATTAAGAATTTTCAAACTAATTCTAAGCAGTCTATTTTCTGACACAGGTTTTAAGAAATACAACAGGACATATGAGCGAATATATTGTAAATCCCCCTTAAAGGTATCAGTGCATCCTTTCATCTCTAAAAATTCAGAAATACAATAGAGAGGAAATTCAGAGAGAAAGAGAATGAAAATCTAGGTTCAAAGCCATGTGCTGAGCCAAATATAATTAAGAAATCTTAGATTCATGCCAAAAAAATAAAATGTACTGTACGGTCATCTTGGTACAATCAGCTTCCTCCATCAAGACTTCACCCAAACTGATGCCCTCAGGGAGCTAAGCCACTGCCTCAGTACCACTGCCCAAATGAGACCCAGAACCCAACATCCTGAGAAATTTCTAAGGGAAGGAGCATAGGAAAGAGGGCTAAAAGGAATAGATACCACTGGTGATGAAATCACCTGTTTTCATGGATAAGAGTTGGAGAAGACATAACATTTTATAATTTAAAAAATTAATAAATATTTAAGTTCAAATAAAGTCCCCTGAAATACAGGTCCTTTTAAGAACTTAGAGATAGCTCCAGCATGATTCAGCAATACACAACTAGTGTTTAGCAATTTCTATAACTTAGATAAAATGGACAGTAGACAAATTTAGAGCTTCTAGTTTTTCAGAATCTCTCTCTGCACCTTCTGCTGTCTCTTCCAGGCAACACTCTGTATCCTATTTCCTTAGGCCTATCTTCACCACACTGGCCTGCAATTCCAATTCAAGTATTAACCTTAGCAGTTTAGCATGTTAATCCTGCACCTGGTATTTTCATGGCAGACAACAAGTTCAAGATCCCAAGAAATGAAGAGAAGAATTTCGAATAGTTGACAAATAATGAAAATAATGTTTAGTTCACAAAGGGCTGCAAACTTGTCCTCAGAGCTGGCCATCTAGTCACATACTTGTGAAGTCCTAAGGGTGGAAGTTACTGGATTATGGAGATGATGTCTGCAACCAAGAGGAATAAGAGAGTTTTGCCAGAATGACTCAATTATGAATTGACCACTTCATAGAACTGGTAAACAATAATAAACACCACTCAGGGAATGGCACCATTCCTTCTCCAAAAGAGTTTCATGATGCGATGTGCTAGGAATTGGGGACAAGATCAGGGGAAAGTGTGCCTTCCCTCCTGAACATCCACATCTTATGAATTAAGCCATGTGTTGCAATTTCATCTAAGCAAGCAGGAATGCAAAGAAAAGTGCCTAAATTGTACCATAAGAACTTGATCTAAAACACAAGCATGGAACAGAGTAAGAATAGTAAATTATCACTAAGTAGAAGGTGGTAACCCAAGCGGTTCAAAATTCATAGTCAGCAAAGCAGCACTACACAAATTAAAGCCGCAGGCATACTCTTCCCCGGGGGGGCAGAGCAGCACAGAGCCACACACCCAAGCTGAAGAATTCTGTCTGTGGAGGTTTGTGGCAGCCAGTGAGACAAGCAAAGAAACTCACAACATGGCATCTTTAGGGAAGAGTCACTCTTTAGCTGGGGCAGATTGTCTCCATTGTAGTCCATGTCCTAAAGGACAATACCGTTATGAAAATGCCATGATTTCTGTAACAATCTTCACTGCTCCCCTGAGCTTCTCAAGCCACCTTTCATTGGAGATTTCCAGCGAGTCAGCTACAAAATCCAGAGTTGCTTACAAGTTATCATGTCAAGTTTCCCTAGTCACGTTGTCCAGAATTGGTCAGCAGTGGGCCATGCCCTGAGACTGGCGGCCCCAAGTGTTGGAGGCATCTGAGCAGCACCCACACTGAAAACCGGGGGGCAAGCTGGAAATTCCACGAGGAATAAGTGGGGGCTACAGGGATCCAGCAGCACAGTTTACATGGTGCACGTGTGTACCCACGTGTTTAGTTTGTATGTTAATAGCATACTTGAATCTTCACGAGTGTTCACCACTAATTGTCTGCACTAAGGTTTTGGGAAATCAGATGGTGTGTATTTTAACAGAAAGGATCTTTTGAGAAGAGAATGAGAGAGGAGAGGAGGAGAGAAAATGCCTAGCAAGATGGGCCCTTAATGCAGAGATGAAGCTAGGTTGGCTAGAACTCCCACAATTAAGCCTTTTTATCTTCTACTTTTTTTAACATTATCTGACATTTCGGATCAGATTACCAACTGGCTCTTTGCTTTTCTTTCATTTGCCTGAATCTAGATATCCCAAATTTGAGTAATTTGCCCCTTTTAGTCTCTTCAAGGTAGGGAAACCAAAAAAAAGCTTGTTAGAATTACAGAACAGGAATGTGAAGGTTCTATCTCAGCAGAGGAATGAAGGGCATTTCTACCATTATCGACACCATGGACTTTTTTCCTTTCATTTTTATCCCCTTTTGATTCTTCCTTAATTCCTAGCTATGGTCTGAATGTTTGGAATATCGACCAGTTGTTGTGTGAGGTATTACTATTTCAGTCTTTATAGTTAAATTTCTCTACCAGCTTTACTTCTGAACAGCAATAAATACTTTTAAATAAAAATGGTGGGCAATTGGTTCTGCTACATCTTCATGAGTTGCAATGTATCCAAATTAGTGATATACTAAAAGCGATGATGCTGGCTCCAGGAAATGAACTGCACATGAAAATAAACACATCATTTAAGGTAAATGAATCTTGTAAGGGCTCTGGAATGCCTGTGATATGCATGGAGGGTCTTTTATTTGTAGATAGATTTCCCAAATTTCTGGTATGAGAGAGTGACAACAGGTGAACTCTTACTAATGATCAGAGGCAGAAGCACAGATATTGTACAAAGCTACATCTCCATCAACAAATATTTACGTAGCACCTATCAGAGGCAGGTACTATGCAACATTCAAGGAACACAAAAATGGATATGGTATAATCTCCATGCTCAAAGGCCTCACAGTCTAGCATGGGGGATGAACTTACCTTCCTGTACTCCACAATGAATGTATTTACATACTGCAAGTGATGCAGGGTGAATAAGTGCCAAAAATAAGCATAACACAAGAGAACCTACCAACTTCCTTGGATGGTCAAGGGATATCTCACCAAGAAGACATTGTTGGAACTCTGTCTTGGAAGGGTAAGTACACGTTTCATAGGCAGATAAAACTGAAATGCTTTCCTGACAGAAGACATTTCAGTTATGGTCAGAACACAGCTAATACTAATATACAGCTTGGTATAGCTATGAAGAAGTTAGTGTAGAAGAGTCTGAAAAGTTAACTATGCATGCAATCTTTTTTCTGTATCACACTGAGAAATCTAGACCATATTCTGTAGGTGCAAGCAGTCCATGGTAGCCTCTTAGTCATATTTGATAATCCGTCAAAAGAACAAAACACGATTTAAAAATTTTTGTGACGTACTTAGTTATTCCCACCCCCTTTACAAGCTGTTGCATATGACCACTCCCTAGACATACAGCTGAAGCAGAGTGGCTCTGGGCCTCCTATGGAGGATTTGGGCCCTGGAGAGGAAGCCTCTCCAGTCCTCATGTGGCCATTTATCTTAGACCTGATTTTATTCCCAAACCCTGGCTAATATTTTGTAGCATACCCAAATGACATAGAATCCAAACCTCACTAAAATATTTCCAAACACTAGAAATATTCAGTAAAAGGGATTTCATCTTTCACATCCCGGAAAAATATAATAAAACTTTCATATAAGTATTTATAGCATGATTGATAACATCACTTTTGTCTCATGAAATTCCCAGTATCATGAGTAAGTTCAAAAGCAAATGAGAAGCAGCCACAGCCTCCTTCACCCACCAGTAAAACCCAGTCACCTTGTAAACTGGAGTTTTATGGCCCTGAGGAGTGATGGAGTAAAGGGACGTATAATTGTTTGAGCCACTTACATGATACAGTTCTGGTATCTCACAGAAGTCTGTGAAGAACAACCTGCCTTCTTCTCTCCTGACAGCTACTGTGTCAGGAGGTGAACTCGAAATGTGCATAGAACATGATTCTAAGTGTTTTCTCAGAGAAAGGAATTTCTTTTTATACTGTATACAAAAGTAGTGTTTTTTATTTTCCTCACATCCTTTGCTGGTGTCTATCAATGACGTATCTATAAGTGGACTGAACCAAAAGCTTGGGAAGATAATGGCAGTGAGATCTGAGTTCCAGACAAATTATGCACTTCTAGAATTAAAAACAAAATCAAAATTAAGGAAAAGATTATCACCAGAATTTCTTAAATCTCAAAAAAAAAAAACAGTTATCTTATTTCTAGTCCAAAAGCTGTTGTTTTCAAGCACAGAAAGCCATTATCAAAATAATTCTAATGAAAGTTTACAAAACAAAAATTTGTGAAAATGAAAATCATCAGGAAAAAGAGAAAGAACATGTCCATATTTTTCTTACCTGCATGCTCTTCTCTGTTGATACACATTTTTCTTCTCTCTATTTACTATAGCTCTTTTTTTATAAACCACTCATTTTTTTAATCAGTTGCTTAATCAGAGTATCTAAACACTCTATGGGAAATTTCCCGTCTTCTCCCTTGGTTACATGAAAATAAAGATGCTAGCTGTGGCAAGTATTTCACAAGGATTCTGCTTCCTAAAATGTTTAATTGACAATGGAAATAATACAGGCACTAAAGGTTATCATAATTATATTGATTTTCATTTTATTTCCATTAGCAACTTTTTGTTAACTTTTCAAATTATGCATTGTTACCTTGACATATTTTTTTAGATGCCTCAGTGGATCTGAAAGGCAGTAGTTTGGGATTTTAAATTTGAACTTTCAACTGCTATATTTTTAGAACAGTTTAAAGGTGTTCACAGGAAAATGTGGATCTAAACTAGAAAATAAAAAGTTGTTTTAGAAAGTCATTAAACTTCTAGTTCAAACCTCTTTTCATCCCTAATTTTTCCTAAAAGAATTTTATTGCTAATATTTCTAGCAAATTACTTGCTTGGGTCATTGGACTAATTTTATTTTATTTGTGGGTTTTCAGACTGGGTCCCTTTGCTAGCTACAAGAATGAAAATATTATAAATTATGTATACTAACTTAACTTTACAGTATAAATGTATACTTTTTCTATTATACTTAATCACAAGGTTACAGACACTGAACATGGTATTCTAATTCCTACAAGAAATTATTGAGATTCAAGAATCATGAACTATGCCTAAGTTCTTGGAAACTATGTGTCTGCTATGGTGGCTGTTGGCTCCTGTGAATGGAAAAAAGTGCCACAGGGAATTTCAAGCAACATGAAGCAACTGTTCCAAAGAATGTGGCTTAAGATTTTCAAAGGCAAGTCAGACAGTTCAAGCATGCAGCTGTACTAGAAGGTGACCAAGAATAAGAATAGATGAATCACATAACAAATGCATTACAAGACAGGTCTGAATTGCCAGGACTAACTTAAGTTTTGTATTTTTACCTGGAGAACGTTCATACTTCAAAAGAAACTGAATTAAAATAATATAAACATACAGAAAACCGATTTCAGAGCTGAGCAGTGGTAAATAAAATGGTAAATAAATAATGCCCAAAATCAAAGGAATTCGAAGTTATCAAAAGTTACCTTGACTACAGGAAATACCTAAATCCTGTATGTCCTTTTAAGGATAGTACATATGACAATTTTAAATTACACTAAACTTCAACTACAAAATTCTCCCAGAATAAATTAGCTTCTAAAAAATCAAACATTTTCAGAGAGCCTATAAAAAAAAAGATAAGTGTGAAGTGTAGACCTTCTGTGGAATCACCAAAATCTCTTAGCTCTTTATTCTTCTTTCTAAAAAGTTGCTCTGCTGAAATATAATTTAGAGAACATGCAGAAAATAAATGTAAGATGGGCCAAAAAATTATGAGGCCTCAAGCCCCAATGACAATTTAGAAAATATAAATGTTATTAAGCTTCAGCTCATCTCTTTTTGGCAAATGCAACTCATTATTTCCTAAGGAAATCAGGCTTGACCAATACCATTGTAAATTACTTATATAAATTAAATATGCCACTTCTATAGAAAACTTTAGGTCAGCAGCAGATGTTGGTAAATTCCTACAGAAATGCATGCCCAGAGATTTTTTTTTTTTAAATGGCAGAAATCTGCTAGCTATTCCTGCCTTATCTGCAACAGCTGAGCAATCTTTCAGTGCCACGCGGAGACGGAAAACTTGGCTCAGATATAGCGTGGACAAGCTTGCCTTAATCACATTGCTCTTTTACATGTGCACAAGGACATCAACATTGACAGTACAGAGTAAAGCAGCCATTTGCTGAAAACAACTGTCAACGTTGTCAAGTTTTTGGAACCTCTTATAATGTGATTTCTATGACAAATCGTGTGGCATTTTGTTTGTCAGCAACAGTAGTGAATTTCCATGTATCTGGGAAGGCAGGAGAACAGTTCAGAAGTAGATTGGGTTTCTTTACAGACTGCGTTAAAGGAAAACAGTTATTAATTTTAAAATGACAGATTTCAAATAGATCTAGAATTTTAAACATGGAACTTCATTTAAAATATCATATAAATGGGGGGCTCTCTTGTCCCCTCCCAGGAGATCTGTCCTCTTGCTATATATATACATATATCATATAAATGCATTTTCCCCCTTCCACTCACAAGTTGAAAAATTGGAATAATCACTCGATTTTCCTTTGTTGTATCCAGGTTTTGAAAACTATTACTGTAAAAATGTTAATATTTTCTGATACTGGATTCTGTAACAGCATTTATTAGGGTGCCTTCAAGTGCCCACAGTTGACTCGGTCCTTTCCTCAAGAACTAGGTGTGCACTGCCATATAGCTCAAGAAATCGGATGTGACAAGTTAAAAGTAACCTAGTGCACACCAGTGTTATTCAACAACATACTTATTAAGAGATGATTACAGAGATCCTATGGTTCATTCATTTTCAACATTTCCTTTATTCCTACTGCAAGCTGCATTTTGCCTCCAGCTAGCTCTTCCTTCATGTGCTTCCCTCTTCTGTGCTCAGCCAAGGTCTTCCTCGGAGTGGTGTGGCAGGCCCCAGGGGAGAACCTTTTGTATGCTTCCTCTCACGTGGGTCTGGTTAGAGAATTCCAGAACAGATATTCTCCTCCTTTGTTAGGATCCTTTTCCCCTCTCCTGAAAATATGCTGAACATAATACCTAGAACCACCCTTATAAATATTATGTACTCAATAGTTTCTATTGAATTGAACTGAAAGGACAGATAAAACCACCCCTCTACCATTGAAGAGTGAATGCTTCAAACTCCATGATATCCAGTTCTCCCTTCTTCACCCCACCTCCTTTATTTTTCTAGAAGAGTACTGGATGAGGTGCCTAATGTAGCAACAGAAATATAAGGCAAGCCATAACTGTGAGCCACATAAGTAAACTTTTCTAGTAGTCATATGAAAAAGTAAATAGAAACAAAAATTTTAATAACATATTGTATTATTCATAATGTAATATGAAATGTTCCTTTTCCTATGTAGTAAGGTTTTGAAATCTGGTGAGTATTTTAAACTTACATCACATCTCAAATAGGAGTAGGCACATTTCAAATGCTCAGTAGTCCCATGTGGCTAGTGGCTGCCATATACTGGACAGCAGAGTTCTAGAGATCTCAGTTCTAGTACTACTCTGTTCACTTGCTTATGTGACTTCAGGTAAGTCCCTTTTTTATTGAGTCTCATTTTTTCCATCTATTAAGAGAACTTTAATAATTCCTGTCCTGCTTTATCTGCAGATAGTTGGTAATGAATTCACGGAAAAATCCATTTAAAAATAGTTTGAAAATTAGGATGTTCTCTACAATTTTAACTTTTTGTTGCTGTTGCCTCTTTTATTCCCCAGAATTCCCTTACTTTCCTTTTCTTTTTTTTTTTCCTTTACTTATTGGCTTCTAGTTAAAAATCTCATGTGAGAAGGTTCAGTGTATTTTATGGGTTAAAAAACTGTCAAATACTTAAAGTACCAGTCTTTTTGTCCTCTCCATAGCAGTTTGCCTTCATGACACCCCAGGATTAGGATGATTTCAAGAGCTTTCCTTTACTGGGACGGTCACTATTTCTAAGACACTCACATTTCCTAGTTTCGGTACCCTCCTTCCATCTTTTAGGTGGGCTTTGATTTTTCTAGGCTAGAACGAGCTTAGCTGAGTGTCAAAGATAATGTAGAGATAAAAAGGCAGGACCTCTATACAAAATTTATTTTAAACATCTAACTTATTCTCTATAAAAACACTTCAAATTGAAAACTATGCATATGGTTGAACTTTCAGCTACTGTATTTTTAGTTCGACCTAAAGGTGTTCATAGGAAAACTCAGACCTAGATGAGAAAAATGAGTGTGATGAAAGCAATCACCTTTGAAAGTAGCTCAAGTCACTTGTCATCCTGAAGTTTTCCTAAAAGAATTTTTAGCTCATATTTTTAGCTGATTACTTGCTCATGGGTAAGAAATGGCTGGGCAGGAAACCCTGCCTCATATTCCTACTGTTCCACTTTAAATTCTGAAGACCTTTGCCTTACCAAAATTCTTACAGGCTCTTCTCCTCCAGACTGTTTCACATGCATTACCATCCTCTCCCTCCTTCTCTCTTTCCCTGCCTGTCTGTCTCTGTCTCTGTTTTCTTTCTCTTCCCTGCATGAGTGTTTTCAGACTAAAGCTAACCTGTAACCTTACCCCTCTCCTTTCTCTACCTTTTCTCGAGACAGCTTGTATTTAGTACCTGGCAAACTGTAATTTGGTTATGGCAAAAGAACTTGGAACTGCTTGTTCGTTTGTTTACCAACAACCACGGTCCTATGTTCTATAAAAATATTCTTTTAAAAAATTATAAATTTACCATATAAAATATATGAAGCTATCAAACATAAATTAATCTAGTGGAATCTGGAAGTATCACTGGCTGCCCATCTCATCTACTGTCCCAGGAAAAACAGCAATCCATCTAAACAGTGATCTAAATGTTGTAGGTTTTTTTAAATGCCTCTGAATACGATCTTAATCACCATTTCCAGTGATGTGTCTACATACCAGCTGCAGCCCTGCTGATTAGAGCATCAATACCAATTGATTTTCTAACACATACTTGCAATGTCTATTGTATCTCATTGCACACAGTACACTATTGGTATTTAGCCAAAGCTTAGAGAGGAAAAAAGATTTTGTGTACAGAACACATGGGCCCCAGAGAGTTTCATAATTCCCAGGAGAACAGAAGAATCAGGTATTCAATGTCAGAGTAAATGGTTTCTTACGGTTAATGTGTTTGGTGGCCACAGGCTCAAATAATTCTCTTGTCCAGAGCCAGGGTTACTCAGCTGTATAATAACCCCTACAGTCTCTCCTTTATAAAGGTCTCAGGATTCATGGCTTTAATTTTGCCACCGATAATATGAAAAGTATACTCCATATAGTACTGAGCAAGCATTCACTCTCAGCTTCCACTATAATGAAATTCTACTTGTTTCTAAAGTTTAGGAAGGATAAAATGGTTAATCTCCATGATGACAAAAGGAAGCCAGGAAAATAAAGTGACACACTTGAATGAACTGTAAGGAAATAAAGTGCACAACATGCGATAATGCCATGACTCCGTGTTATTGCGCATTTCTGGGCTGAAAAGATATGGCTTGATGGGTAATTTGTCATGCTGTGCAATAGAGAACAACAGTAAAGAGACTTCAGACAGAAGAAAATTACACAAATAGTAGGGTGGAAAGGTATAATTGAAGATGGCAAAAGATTGAAAGAAAGACATTTAAAATTACTGTACTGACCTACTAAATGCACTTGGGCGTGGAATCCTGGCCTCACAAGAAGAGGCATTAAATGCCTGCGGGCTGTGACAGTACTGCAGAGTAATGCCAATCTCCCGAGCTCTTGGAGAAGAAAAATACAGTGCACAGCCTAACTGAACAGCCTCGACCTGCTTTCTTTCTGAGAGGAGCCTAGGCTCCTGGCGAACTTAGGAAAAGTTTCCTAAGTAAGTTTGTGTGCGTGTGTGTTTGTGTTTTAATTATGAGTAGATTTAATTTAGTATATAGGGGACTTGACTCTTTAATTTTCAGAAGTCAATTAATCTGCACTCTATAAACTGCAAAACCTGTGTAATATTTTTCTTAACAAATTCATGCAAAAGGATTTTGCTCCTCACATTTGGTTAAGTTTCTTCAAGATTTACAAGTCCAAGAGAGCAGCAAGACATTGTACAAAGCACATTCATAAGTCTAAGAAGCAGGAGAAATGAGCATTAACCCCATCTCTTCTGCAGGCTCATTAACGATGTACAGCTCAGGACAAGTCTCTTAACCTCACCAAGCTTGAGCCCCCTTCTCTGCAAAAGGAGAAACATGGACCAGGTACTTTCTAAAGATTTCTTCTAGTCCCGTGAGTCCACTCCAAACAGCAGAACCTCCATAAAGCTTCCCAGTAAAGGTTATTTCCTTCTCCTTCCCAGGCTCAGAAAGTAGGGAATATCCCAATCTGCCATACTTTGTAATGACTCAAGTCACTATTCTCCTTTGTCCTCTTAAATCAGAGATACACACCTTCTGCCTATCATGTAAGATGATTACATGGGAAATCTGTAAAATTATTTGCAGTGTTGATTAATTATAAAAACCTTTATATTTCTTACATATAACTGCATAAACACAACTTACCTTTAAAAAGTTGATTCCTAATCAATAAAGAATTTATGTCAGAAATATACATTTCTTTATATGAAGGAAAGTGTGATCTTTGATTATACTAAATACTAAATTGAAAATAAAGTAGTAGCATTTTTGCAATTCATATTGTTACTATCACATTTACATTGCTCCATAATTTCTTCTGGGAAGCAGAAATCAGTGTATAATCACTGTGATGCTCCATGACCTCTCAAAAATGTCTTTCAATGGGAGGTGTCCCAAATATGTTACGGGTAGAGTAAAAAAATGAATAAATAGAATTTAAATTAATGAAACAGTTATTTGTATTTCTTAAAATAGTTTTTTATAACCTAGAGAAAGCTAAATAATCTTAAAAATGAGATCTTAACCATTCTGTCTCAATGACATTATAAAGAATACATTAATAGATTTCAAACTTGTAAGACATATACATTTAAAACATTCGTTTAGAAAGACCGTAAAACAGACTTGTGACACACTCTGGGAAAACATCTAGATTTGCCTTAGAGCTCTTTAGTGGCCTTAGAGATCTTCAGTGGCCTTAGAGATCTTTAGTGGCCCACTAGAAACAGTGCTGCTCCACAAAAGGTCCTTAACATCAAATAGAATTTGGGGTTGGATTTTATCATAAGACATCATTATATTTTCTTACATTCATTTTCAAGTTAAACACTTCAGACTTCAAAATTTGATATGTTTTATATTTGCAAATTATAATACTGATGATCATGAATAGCAGGTACTATAAGAAACTGTATCCAAAAACATCTATTCATTAAGTCATTTCAATACAGGATGTTTTATTTAAAACTTGAAGAGGAAAACGCATTATAGTGGAATCTAGCAAAATCTTTTCCCAACTCCAGTGCTCTATGATTAGTATATTACATATAGCAGAACAAATAGAAAGGTATTTTCTGACTAATGTCAATAAAATCATGCATTAATTAATTAGTAATTTCAAAAGTCATAAAACTAGAAGAAACATCAAAAAGTCATGTAAGCTAGAGCATTACACATATGTGAGATTAATCTTTTGAATGTGGTAAGCAAAGACTCAGTCTTCTAATAAATGAAAATTTATTCATGCAACAAATAAGAGTCTTGATGACTTTTAAGGTCTTATCTCGCTTTGGGATTATACAGTGTAGAAAAAGATAACTACAGTCAAGAAAATTCTATTCAAAATAGAAGTTTAATCAGGGCCATGAAAGTTACTATCATTCTTGTCAATGTAGGAATGAATGGGTCCAAATACTGTCACTTAGCAGAATAATAAATCACTCATTTGCTAATGCAATTAATGAACATTTACAAACTGTCTGTGATGTGCTGGGCACCATGAGTAGAGGGGGCATTTAGACAGACACGGACCCTGCCCTCACAGAGTCTAGTGGTAAGGAGCAGGCAGTTGAATGAGTAACCATAAAGTGTGGCAAGTGTTAAGATGGGAAAGTTCAGGGAATTGGGAGACCACACAGGCTCCGTTAAACCTCCTAGGGAAGACAGGGTGAAGATGAGACCTGAAAAATGCACTAGAGTAGCTGCTTTTGTACAATGTACACTCTCACTTCTGTGTCTGCACCCACTTTCCTCATGGTCCACACACCCTTCCCACCTCCTCATTCCTTCTTATCCTGTTGGGTTTAGTTCGGGCAGCAGCTCTTCAAGGACAAGGACTCCTTCCCCCCATCTCCACCAGTCTAAAGTGGATGTTCCCTCAATGCTCTCACTGAAGCCATACCCATCTTCATCCACCTCCTACAATTGCCTGTATAATCTTAGTCTCTTGAGCCAAAAAAATCCAAGAAGTTTCTTTGAAGCTTCTGGAAAAGCTTTCCTAGCTCTTCTAGAAGCTTCTGAAATAGCCCCTTTCACATGAGAACCATTTTGCTACTAGCCTCTGATGAAGCTGATCCACCGACAGGGTAAGGAAAACTGAGCCAAAACTACTGGATTAGAATGTCCCTGAATGTCACCTTACTTCTGACTTTCAGTGGTGTGACAACTAACTGGGTTTTCCATTACCTATATAAAAAAAGCAGAGTAACCAATAAAACACTATGGGTGGGAATCACGTCTTTCTTCTATAGTTTCCAACACAAGATTTAGCCCATGGTAATTGTTCAATAAATGTTTCTTAAATAAATGAACTAAGTAACCAAAGAAAATGTCTGATAGCAATGAAATTATGGATTTTTATACATAAATGAAACTGAAAACAAATTCAGTTTCACTCAGGATTTTTAAAAGGTGTTTTAAAACTGCATTTAGAAAGCCTGCCATCTTTAGAGGTCTCCATACATTGCCAAGAAAATAAATCTTGTCCTCTGCTCTTCTAAGCCTCCTCACTCAGAGTCTTTCATCTTACCCTTACTGTTCCCTTCATGCCCACAAGGCAGTACTTCTAACTCCCTGGCTACCCAGTATCCTCATATTTCTCTATCCACCCACTTTCAAAACCTGTTCTCCAGAAAGAGTTGGGTAAGTTCACTCACACAGCATTCTGTGGATCTGATTTAAACAAAGCATTAACATTTTTAAGGATATTTGCAAAATCCAAATATTTTAATCTCTAATGATGCAACTTCAGGTACTCACAGCAGGTAAAAGAGGCATTTGTAGAGCCTGATAGCCACTTCTGTGGCCATGAAACAGTAGGATGAGATGCCTGATTTCCTTGCACACAAGAGCAACTCCAGACACGGTCATCAATGGCCAGCCCTACAGCTCAACAGGAATCTTCTCTTGTTCCATTTTCTTAGAGCAAATAAATCCAGTAATCGGTGAACCATGTCCACCAAGTGATATTTGTGCCTCAAAGAAGTTCTGGCTATAGACTTTATCCCTGGGATCCAAATGGGTACAACACCATCTATCTGGTTAGTATCCCATTTGGAAATGATAAACTTCACAATTATAAGAAGCATCTATATTAGAAATTCCCCTATATCCAAATCCCAGCAGTTAATTATAAACCATGTTTGATTTACTCCAATGATAAGCAAACTCAGGATTCTTTGTTACAAACCCCAAACTCAGATGAAAACTAAACTCTCTTTTAAACAAAGTTATGTCCCTACATAATGTTCCAGTCTAGAGCAATTATAAACTATTTTAGCTACCTTTTATTTTGCAAATCAGGTACTCCAGAGCCACCTTTATTGCCAAACATAAAAGCATCCCATTGCACACCTAAACAGAATTGCCTGTCTATCCTTAATGTCTTTCCAAGCAATTTTATGCAGTCAGCACCCTATACATTAGGGAAGGAATGGATGTATGCTCTATATATGGGTTTCTTATAATAGCGATGAACCTTCATAATCAGACCCATTCCTTAATTTTGCTTACTTTTTTTATGCAGCTGCATTAATACTAGATTGCCAGACAAAGACAAGAATGAACATGAGACTTGAGTTTAAAAAAAAACAAAAAACAATACAGCCATCCAAAGAGCAAGTGCTGAGCTTGTGAAAAAACGGCTTTTTTTTATTAAATAATAGTGCTCATGCAGAGATGTCTGAAGTACTCTGCAAGGCTAATTAGGACAGATCAATGTACACTTACCTCTCCAGAAGGCTGAAAGGTGTGCAGTGACTATGTGTCATTAAAAATTTACTTGACCATGGGCCTCAGATGTGCATGAGAGAATGACCCTGATGAGCACTCTAAGTTTCCATTTTACTCATATCAGCCTTGATGCATCAGAAATGTCATAGACACCATTACTATTATCCAGCCTCATAGCAGGTGATGTGCTATATATGTTTGAGAGGGTGGCATCAATTAACTATACTATCTATAAAGCCATACTTGCAATTACTACCACTTCACAATTTATTATTAACACATTTGGCATGTTTTTTTTTCCAAAGTAACATTTATTTAAAGGTTAATCAAAATTCTTAGAACAGCATTTATTATAATCTGATTTTTGATAATTGACTAAATCAGTGGCTCTTAAGAAAAACACCCTTGTTTCAGTCCTGCTCAGTATACACCATGGTGCCATTGGGGGAAAAGAAATACATATTACAAATGTTCATTTCAGACCTCGTCATGAAAGATCCTATATTAATGTAATCAGGTGGTACATTTACATGCTCATTAGTAATCCATCATTAGTACAAATGCTCACTATTAGGTATAAATGTACAACGAGTTATTCAGAATACCCAGAAATAGTATTTCTTTTTTAAACATTCAGAATAAGCTGACTGAAATAAGCGCACACCTTGAATTTGAACTTTCAAGGCACATCACTAAAGTCAATCAGTTATGTCAGGACACTCTTCTATAATAATCTCAATTATAAAAGGCCTGCCCCTCCCTAACAGGAGGGTTGGAGGGAGTTCCAAAATCTGAATCTCTGTAGCTCACTGTAACTGCAAAAATTTCCAATGAAGTGTGTGTTTAAATTTTATACCTTAATACATAGCATGCCACTAAAACCACATTAGTTATGCTTTATGCTGTTTAATCATATGTCAAAATCCGTAAAATCTGTTCTCGAATGCTAAGGTAATTTAACTGCAATTAATCAATCAAGGAAATAAATAAATGCCAAATAATGCAACTTCTTTAAAAATAAATGACTGCACATTTATTCTAAAAATACTTACTAGCCAACGCCATTGAAGGAAAAACAGAGTGAAACCTAGAATTACTGAATCTTTTTTCCATTAGTAGCTCTAGCTTGTTCTAAATTTACAAAGGTTTTTTAAAGAGCTCTTTGGCATCATCTGACTTTTCCATTAAAATGTGAGCAACTTTAGGGTCAAAACTTAACCATTTTTTTAAAATCCTCTGTGCCCAATACGTCTTCATCATAACAGGTGTTTAGAAAGTGTTTACTGCATGAAAGAATGAATGATTCAAATATCCACAAACTAGATTCTTGCCTCATAATGTTTAGGAACGAGAATAAAAGTCATAGTTTTTCTTCTGGTAAAAATTGTACATTATCCTTTACTGGTATTTAACTAACAGCAGCAGTACTCTCTTCATTAATCCCTCCCTTTTTTCAGAGTCAGGAACCAGCAAGGGAAGTTGGTGGATATGTGTGTGTGTGTATTTCTTCCCCCAAATGAAAAGAGTGATTTTCTTTTCAAGGATTAACAGTTTGATGGATATAGTTTTGGACCAAGACTAGGCAGGCCAATTATAAGTCCTAGATCCAGTCATCAAGAAGTTATTAAACACCTACTGCATACCCTGCAATATTGCTTGTAACTACAAATACACCAAAGGAGTCAGAAGCATGCCCCTGTGTTCTAGACCTTAAATCAGAGGAGAAGACACACGTATGTTCCTTCAGCAAGCATTACTGACAACACTAGGACGACACCCAGAAAGTCTGTTTTCAACAAGGGGCTAACAGAACAATGAACTAGTAACTGTATGTCAAGCAGAAAGTTACGAATATCACTGAAAAGCTATAAGCTAATTCCCACTAAAACCCTAGGAGAGAAAACTGGTAAAATCATAGAAATCTTAAGGAAGCAGGTAAAAAACAGATCAAGATAATTTCCCAGATAATATAAATTAGCACATTCACTAGTGATGAGGGAATTGAAGGTAAGGGTCCAAAAGTTTTCAGAGTAACTTACTCACTTTCTTGATAATGACTAACCCTATTTGTTCTTCTCACCAAATTAGTATTTGATGACATAAAGTGATAACTTCTGGATAAATGACTGCCTGGTATAAAGAACATTGAAGAATTTTCCTTTCAAGGTTCCTGATGGTAATTTAAGCTGAGAAGTCTCAAAACTGAAAGTTCTAACTGAATGTTAGAACAAAGGAGAGGTGCCTCTCCCACTGCCACCTCACCCTTCCCACCCACGTGGGGCTATGGAGCCCTTGAAATGTGATGAGTCCAAATTTGTATTGTATGTATAAAATACATGTTGGATTTCAAAGACTTAGTTAAAAAAGAAAAAAGAATGTAAAACGTATCAGTTATTTTTTTCTATCGATTACCTGTTGGGATATTTTTGGATGTATTGAATGGAATATATATATAAAATTACGCTGTGTATCTTTTAACTTTTTACAGTGGATACTAGAAAAAGGTTGGTCAGTGCTAGTTCAAAAGCATTTTGAAGAAGAATGGTTTTTTGAAGTGTTTCATGCTAGAAAGGAAGGATAACATTGAGCAACATGCACTGGTATTGTAATAGGATTCTCTGATATAAAAACTTTATGAAGTGAGCCACTCAATACATTTCTCCCAAAAACCGCACAAGTAGGAAAACAAGAGCGCCTCACCTGATGAACTGAATCCTGCCCCACTCTGGTCTGATAATAAGTGGCATCAGTTTTTATGTGTTCCCTTTTTCTCTGACAGAATGCTCGCTTCTAAAATTCAAGTTACTCAACTACAGGTTTTTTGGGGAGGGCCTTGGTTTTCCCATTCAGCTTTATCCCATCCCCCTCTTTATTACTTGCCTTGGTTCTCTGCCTCTTACCATAATGGTCTTATTTTAAGTTATAAAACAAGCTTGGGGGAAGTAAAAGCTAAATAGCAAATGAGAAAGTGGGGGAGCTGCTCACGTGTTCTCTCTCGTCAGTGGGACACCTCTCCCCAGAGCATGGGGAGACTCACGTTATCTGAGGCCTTCTTACCATTCCAGATAAGGCATGATGGATGCTTAGCAATACCAGGCCAGCACTCACATTCGGGATCATACATACAGAGCTGGCCTCATCTATGGCTGGCACTGAAGGGTCAGTGAGATAAAGCACAACAATCGAAGGGAATAGTGAGCTCTGAAGTCATGCCTGCAGTAGTAGGTAATATGGTATCAAATCAGGAGGAGGAAAAGGGGAATATTCCAAACACCTAGAAAATACCTAGAAGGCAGGTGGTGGTCATTATCAGATCTGATCATATTCTGTGGGACATCACAGCCTGGAGTGATGACATAGAGACAACATCCAAGAATCCAAGACAACCTAGCAGAGGCCTGGTACCATAAAGGGGTAATTTTTGTGACTGTGGGGCCACATAGGCCCCTGGGACTAGGCTCAGAGTCACGTCCTCCCAGGTCTAGTGGACTTCACTAACTTGAGTTCAGAGTGAGCAGCAATACGGGAGCCCAGCTGCTGTAGCTGGGCCACAAGAGCAATGTGCACTGGTACTGAGGAAGAGAAAGTCAAAGGCTATAAATATGCTTCCTATTATTGTTGGGTTTGGTCCAGAGGACTGGTGGGCTTGGCTGGCAGTGGGAGCGTCATCAGTACATTCACCTCAGTTTTGCTCGGGCAGATGAGGGGCAAGGAAGGGAGATTGTGACAGTGCCTTTCTTTATAAACTGGAGGAATTATATTGGTTCCTGTGCAACTCTCATTCCAAAATTAAAGTTTCAAAAATATTTAGGTGACTTGGAAAAAAAAAAACACTTTAGTTGGTTCTCAAATCTATAAAAAAGCCACTGCATCCTGTTAATCCCTACTCCTCTTCAAAAAATGTTTGTAATATTATTTAATAGTTTTATAGATCCAGACTAACATGATACAATCTTAAGGCTGTAGGAAAAGTTTAGAATATGTGGATTGTTATGTAACCTTAAGAATCCTTCAATAAACACATTTTAACAAATAAGAATAAGTAATAATTTTCTCACATATACAGAGATACGATAGGATACAGAAAAACATCACCTCCATATAAAAGTCAGGACTACACAATAACCACAAATCACCAGAAGACAGGAGAGAAATATTCTAAGTTAGTTCCACCATTGACATAGTCTTATATGTTTTCTTAAAAGATTTTAAAGGCTTTAGCACACAAGTAGCAAGTTTTTATTTCAGAAAATCAGAATTAATAAAATGCTAAAATGAAAAGTCATACACAATTGGCCACAAAACTAAAAAATGATGGAAAGTCTTAGGATCTGATCAATGATAAGTAACCTGTTAAATCTAAAATACATTATTTCTGTATCAGCAAAATTTGGTAAAAATGGATCAAGGACCCCATCCAACAATTTTTTAAAAAGAAAAATGAGTTCAAAAGATAGACGCAGGTCATTTCAAACAGGCAACTTTGTTGGTAAAGGTAAATGAGGAAACTAAAGCTGCCTGTATCCACACCTGGATATTCTAGTTCAGGGACATTCAGATAAGATGAAAACTATAAATGTTCTACCCAGTGACTATTCCAGTGTCACATGCAGGTATAGACTCAGACATCCTTAGTCCAAAATAAGCACCAAGGAGGTCTTCCTGACACTGAGAAGAGGGGGTGAGCTTCTGGGACAAAAAATAAAATCGAAGTACTTCCAGCATATATGTTGTAAGCCCACCTATTCATGAATTTGTAAAACTGAGAGAGAGCCTATAAAAACTCTGAGAGAACTGAGTTGTCACAATGTTACAAGAGCACAAATTCATACTGCATGGCCTTTCTAGTGCTTCCTACTAAATACCAGCAAAACCAGACTGTGTCTCCAACACATCAGAAATAATATATTTTCCACCTAATTCCAAAAGGGGAAGAAGAAACTTTATAACTTTAGAAAACTCAAAATATGTGACAATCTGTCACTGAATTAAAATAAGTTACAGCAAGTGACAATGTATACACAAAACCCATTGCAGTTGTGTGTTGGTCTTCACATACAAAGGCTTTTTCTAAGCCAGTCAGAGTAAAGCTTCGCCTGCTGGCAGTTGGTTACAGGATAGGGACGAAGAGCCAAAGCTGCATGTAATCCAAACTCATTGATACTTAAATTTGGAATGTATCTTTGAGCTTACATTTGAACATGTTGTGAGAACACAGACTCCTCTTACTTTATATGTGCTCATTCTGATAAAATGTTTGCCCTTGTATGGTTAAGGTATTTTACTGAGGCCTTAACGAGTAGGCCTGTCTGTAATAGGGGTGGCGGAGGGTGGATAACAAGCATTGTGCAAGTTCATTGCTGCTAAGGCATGCCCTGCAAATAGAGGCAGGACCTGACTGGGAAGTTTTAGGGGACAAGGGAGTAGTAGAGACACTGTCTCTTAACTTGGGAATGAGAACAAGGTATTCTTCCATAGGTACACTCTATAGTACTTCCCCTTAACAGAGTAATAGTACAATGTATCTTAATTGGCTACTTAGTTCTTTGCATCCTCCTTGAAACTACAAGATTTTTAAGAAAAAAAAATCTCATTTTGAAATAATTAAATATTCACAAGTGCAAAGAAATGTACTGTGTATCCTTTCCCCAACCCATCTCCTGCCTCGTGTTAATAACTTGCACAATTACAGTATCAAAACCAGGTAATTGACATTGATCCAATCCATACAGCTCCTTCATATTTCACCAGTTATACATGTACTTGTTTGTGTTTGTGTATGTGTGAATAGCTGTATGCAACTTTATCACATGTCCAGCTTAGAGTAAGGCTGGGTAGTCCTTAAACCTGAGGACTAAGAGGATCTAAACAATGATCAATATCTGTTAACATCACAAAAAGAGAGAAAGAGTAGTCTTGCCCGGCTTCCTCCAAACGAATTTGGTCAATTTCCTAGTCTTAATCACCAATTAATAGAAAGACATAGGATATAGGAGCTTATTTAAAAACTCCAAAGGAGGGATCTCTTGTCCCCTCCTGGCCTGAGCCAGGAGCTCTGTCCTCTCGCTTTATCTCTAAATAAAAATCTCTGCCTTGCTCTCCTAAAAAAATAAAGAATAAAAAAATTAAAAACTCCAAAGGAATGCATTAGCAAATGCAAACTGTGGAAAGCTCTCCCGCACAAACAATCCAGTTTCCTCAACAAATAAAGAAAAAAATATTAGACAGAAGGGAAACCTAGATTAAAAGACAGGAGAAATATCAACCAATTGCAATGTATGGATCTTACTTGTATTCTGTTTCAAACAGTAAAAAAGTAATTATAAAAATTTATGAGACAACTGGGGAAATTTGAACAGTGACCCTACATTATTTGATAGCAATAAAAAAACACTGACTTTTAATGTGTGGTTTGCTTTTTTGATGTGGTTCATTTTTTACAATTTTTAACAAACAATTCCTAATCTTTTAAAGATACCTATTGAAATATTAAAGGATGAAATGATTCATGTCTGGGATTCAAAATAATTCAAAATAATTTGGGATGGGAATGGGAAGAAGTGGGGATATGATGAAATAGAATTGCCCCTGAGATGACAATTGTCAAAGGTAAGTGTAGTTGTCTGGAGGTTCACTACACCATCCTCTCTGCTTTTTAATATGTTTGGAATTTTCATAATAAATAAACTTATAAATGCATAAATACATAATAAATTGAGATGGTGGTTAAAGACTCAGAGGTCACAGTCCATATTCCTGAATGAAAATAATTTCTCAGGCATAGAGATAGCAGAGATGATATTTTATGAGGATACTGAACACTGATCTGTAGGGTACTCACAATGGAGAACCATATTCTCCATGGAGAACACTGGCTTTTAAGCAAGAGTAGACTTTTTTTCTAAACATAGGTTTGGCAATATGCAAGTGGTTGACTAACTGAGGACACCAAAAGACATCAAAAGAGACCAGAAAAACTGGGTCTGTAAATGTGGTTGTTACGCCTTCCTTTTCTTTTAAGAAGGCTAGGTTTATGAGAAGCCTCCTAGACATGACTGCTGTCCTTCAAACAGCATCCTTGCAATAGAACTCATCCAGTGCAATTTTCCATTCTCACATTCCCTATTTGCTTACTGCTCTTAATTCCACTTTCCCACTCACATTTTTCAGTTTTTCATTTTGAGATGAGAGAGAACAATATTTGGAGATGTCCAAAATTTTTTTCAAGTTAAGTAATTCACTAGAACTTGTGTTTTATCTAGAATCTGGCTGTTTTGCACTAAGAAGGACACACTGAGTAACTTGTCCAAGGTTATGCCAAAAGAAATCTCCTCTCTTCTTATCTGAATCTTGCCCATCCAAAAGATTATACCTAAGTCCTAAAAAAAATGGAGTTCCTAAGATGAGTGTTATATATTCCATTTCCATGGTCTCTAGTTCAATGTTTTACAAATAACTAATATCCTACCTGTAACTCATTTCTTATGTAAGAATTTACTTAAATGTAATTTACTGATGTCAAAAAAATCAATGTAAAATTTAAACCCATATTTTTAAGTAATTCTTCTGTCTCTAATATTACTGCATTAAGAATATTATTAAAACACCATCATGCATCCTAATGTTCATTTTTACTAAATGCCTAAAAAGGTGATTGGGAACAGATCTAAAACCTGCTATGTGTTTGGGAGCAGAATAAGCATTGGGGAATCAAGGCTAGTGAGCACTTTTATAGGCAAGTTACATTTTAAGAATTATTTGCAAGGATGTACTGCAGAAATCATAACTGAACTTTTCAAAATACTTATCACCATACTTAGAACTTTCATTAGAGTGTTTTTCTTTTTAGACACAGTCTTCTTTATGATGGCCAGTTTAAAAGTTGCTACCCCGAGCTTATAAAACAATGTTATAATGTCTTCCTATCAAGTATTAAAACCATTCATCTCTGGGAAAATGTTATAAAGAAATTCCACTGCAGCAATAATTCAAATAAATGCAAAAAATGATATTGTATGATAGAATGCAAAAGGATTACAAATTCTTTGCAAGAGTGTATATGATGAAAGCAAAATACTAGTACAGCAGATACTAGATACACATGGCCTGTATAAATGTAAATCAGTTGAATTTAAGTAAAATTCAAAATCCAGTTCCTCCATTGCACTAGGCACTTATCAAGTGCTCCCTAGTATACATGGCTACTGGTTTCCATATTGGACAGAGCAGATATAGAACATGTTCATCACCACAGAAAGTTATCAAATAATGATGGTCTTTGTTAAAGAGACCACTAATGATGAATGGATGTGCATATCTCAGCTCATTTCTATCAAGTCACTTTTCTCCTTTGGTATGGGAGGTCAAATTAAACCTATCAAGTTTAAATGAATTTTCCGGAAAATCTACATTCTAAGGTAAATAGTTAAAATTGGGCCACAGCACTGCAGTATAGATTTCCTTTTTCTTCAGGCTACAAGGACAGTGAAATTTCAAAAGATTCCATTTCCTCAAGCCAGCGAATTATAACATTAGCCAGTCTTCCCCCTTCAATTCACATTTTCTTTCTTCATAAAGATCTACTCTAACCCTGCTTGGCTTCCAACTTTACTCAGCAATGGACTGACCTTTATTTTGTGGCAAGGAATTCCTATTTTAGAGGGCAATACTTCAGGCCTCATACTCCACACTTGCAAAGATTGCAACTAGCATTAAAAAACTCACTTTGTAGCCAGATCTACCTACTAGGTGAGAAGGCTCTTACACTCATTCAAAATTCCAGCAAATTCCTTAGTCTAACACAATTTCTCATCTGTCAATTCAGAAAGGTGCATTTTGTAACATATATAAAAAGTCAGATACATGGCAATGCACAAACAATACAACTTGATATAGCCATGTAAGAAAGGGAAAACGCCTGCAGTGAGACATTGAAAATGAAAGGAGAGAATTCAACAGAGAAACTGTGAGTGAGACCATTTATACTTATCAACGAACTATGCTGCAGAAAACAGACAGAAATACAAGAGTAACAAAAGTAAATGAAAGAAATACGGAAAAACTCACAAACCACTGGACTACACCAGTTGCATTTAAATGCAACCCCTAAAAACCTTGATGGAAAGTAATGCATCTGCATTTAAAACCTTAGATCAACCATATAGCTGATCCAGATGGTAAAGAGAGAGATCTATAATTACATGAGTATACAGAGAGTTTAAAGTACATTCATGGAAAAGTAAACAACAATGAGTAATCATTCAGTATTGAAAATAACTTGATTTTAAAAGTAGATAGTTCAAACATGAAAAATAAAAAATGAAGTCCAGGTAATGAGATCCTTAACAGAATACCCCAAATATTTTAGAAATGGATGTTTCTCTAGAATAGCATGTTGTTTGGAAACTAAATTTTCACAGTAGATTCCATAGTTCCTGAAAATTAATTAGAACCTTGAAATTAGCTACAGAAGTGTACGTAGTTTGGCAGCCAGAAAAGAAAAGAAAAATGTCAACCTCCCAAGCCTTTCTGTAAACAGATTTTTGCATCTTGGAAGTTACACTTGCATTTAAAATTCTTTGCATTGTTTAAATAGGTAACTTATCTCTTTGCTCACTTGCTCACTCCCCAAGCAAGTCTAAAACCAAATAAATGGCTACAAATGTTTACCAATGAAATATTATTTTACAAGCAATATTTTATTGATTTTTTAAAATTTAAGAAGTTTTATTACACAGTCAGATAACTACTCCAGGCCCAAGGCCTCTGAAACATGGTTCTCTCTGATACTAATGGGTCTTGGAAAAGTTTGAGACTCTCAACTCATTATGACTTTGAGTAGCTGTTTTGTATCTAAGAATGAGAATTGATGGAGAGGTTGGGACTAAACACATAATTTTATGAAATATGAAAACATAACAGTTTTGTTATGACGTACATTAACAATCAAGAACCTGTTTCTTTTTAGCACACCCCGAAAAAGTACCTCCCATATAATTATTAAATACAAACACTCATTTATTCAGTACTCAGCTAGCTTTTAAACGCTGAATAAGAGAAGTATACAGTGAGAGAGGTACTTACATGGTTTCCTTGGATACTGGATGATGCCATCCAGGCCTATGTTTTTATCTGAAAGTGGTGCCCTGTGGAGAAACAAGGCTCGGTGAGTGGCTGCTTATACATAGTAAGTAAATAGGAACTTTGTTTATTTTAAAAACCATTTTTTATTTTGACCCAGATTTCTTTTTCTCATCACAGCCAACCCTTGTAAAACGCAATAATATGGTACAACAGATACTTTGAATGACTGTTTTAACACCACTTAAGAAATCGTCATTATTAAAGCAGAAGCTCAGAAGATTTTGGCTGAGCACATTACTCCTTGGGCTGCTTTATGTATCTTCACTACTACATTTATGTCATACATATCAATGAACACTGCCTGCCTCTCTATTTTCATTCAAAAGGAATTGTTCTCAAACCACCAATAAGGAAATCAATCCAAAATATTCACATAAATGATACCTGTCCTTACCTTAGTCAAAGAGGCAGAGGACTCTAGCTTTGGCCAGCTCCTCAATACCCAGTGTCTCCACGGACATTAGCTGCCATTTTCAGTGTCGTCGTGGGATCCTAGATTCCCAATAGTTCAAGTGCTATGAGCACACAATTTTGACATTCAGTCTCTCAGAACTACACGCTTTCTAATTTTGGTAGCATGATTAATCCCTCTTATGTGATAAGTTATTTCTCTGGATCGAAAAGAACAACTGAGCTACAGCAAAATGGCAACTAACTTTAATGTTTAACACAGTTTAATAACCTGAAATGGGGTAAGTATGTGCTGTGTTTCCATTAAAAAGTTTCCGGCCACAATTAATTGAACAAAAACTTGTCTTGTTCCAAGATTATTCTTGGAAATGTAATTTTAAAGTCTGTGTGAAATGAGGAAACTTACTTTTTTACCATATGAAAGCAATCTCATTTTTAGGAATGGTTTTTGGAGAGACCTCAGATTTGGTATTTTCCATTTGAACTCGCAGCGTAGGGGCTTGGGAGGGGGAGGAGAGGGACGCAGCTCTGTGTTCTCGCGCCAGCACTGACAAAGGTCTGGTTGTCAATGATACCTTTACAGCTAAATTTACTCCAGAGTGACAGCAACAGGTGCACCTCGGCCTGCCAGACACTTGTGCACAGGGATCACGCATCTTACGGCCTGACGATCAAGGGGGAAAGCCTGGGTCTTCATAGAAAAGGAGAGGAGGCAAACGCAGCCCAAACTGGGGGGTTTCTCTTCAAAGCCAGCTGGTCTGGCTTTATTCTACAGGAATTTTTTTACCTGTCAGAGTTTGGACAACAAAGCCCTCAGCAGGTGCTGACGGGTACAACTTCCTGGAGAAGCAGAAAGGCACTGGTGAGTTTCAATTGCCAAAATATATTTTTTTAATCTCTAAAAGTTGATTTTGTTATCTCGGAAGAGCCACTGCTGAGGTACCTACATTCAGAAAGCTGATGAGACCATGGGAATCAGAGCCAACTAACTCAATATGGGTTTGCCTCCTATAGAGAGTAGAGCTGTTACCATTTGACAATTTTTTAGGTATTAAAACAAAAAGTTTTTTAAAGGAAATACTTGATATTTTTAATGTTGATCTCTTTCATTATCTTCAATATCTGCAAGATGAAGAATGAATTACATGTATATTAGACTATTTAAATAAACACATAAATACCATTCCTCTCTTCATCTAATTCTGTCATAATCTATTCTGTGTAAAATGTTAATTTTTAATAAATCTCCAAATAAAAATGTGAAATGGTACATGCTCTTTTCAAATGTTTGAAGTGTTAGTATTTTTTATGTGTACAATGATAAGAATATGATTAGAAGAAAATATGAAATTAATTATATTTTAGTACATTTAAAAAATATACATATTTCACAGGACATTTAACAATTAAAAGTGACAACATTTTCTCATTATTTTACAAAGAGTTTCTTTTGAGAAAAAAACTTTGGAATAGACAACCGAGACAGTATTGAAGCATGTTTTTGTGTCACTGATTTCCAAAATTAGTACATGTATGTATTTGGTATTTTTGTTTTGTGAATTCAAACGTTTAGGCAAAAATATTTCTTCAGAATAGGATTTTAATTAATACAAAACATGGACAAATGAGACCACATGTTAGGGCATATTTTTAAAAAGTGATTCTATTTCAAGGACTCATTCTTTTAACTATGCTTCACAGCACTTCTCTACAAATTGTTTTACTATACAAATTGAAAACATTTATTTAAGCAAGTAAGGAGCTCAGAGCTAGGGACTATACATAGTAAACATATGAAACCATTTTAATAACCAAATTCCATATTCACAAGCAACATGGGCTAATGAATGTAAAAGACACACAGCATACATTGATCAAGAATGCTATAAATTATTATGCATAAAATCAATTTTCGGGGCTGTGGGGGGTAGAATTGGTGCTTAAGAAGAGAAAGGTTCCTACCAATATAAATTACTATGATGCAATTGTTTTATTCTGATGATCCCATAATTCTCAGCCGACATAGTTAATACATAGTTATATAGTGGGAAAATAATAAGCTCTGACTTTTTTAATGTCCACTGTATCTAAAATGATTTTCAAATCCATGATGACACAGATATGCCACAAATTTATTAGTATTATACTCTTTTAGACTGTCTTAATTGCTCTTTAAAATTATGAAATATTTGCACTTTAAAAATTACCAGAACTGATCCACCCAAACAAAAAAATCTAATGTTTTTAAAACATAATCTTATCTACATTTTAAGGAACCTGTATTTTAAAAAATTAAAACCCAAATCTGATTTTCATTATAAATTATTACATGTGAAATATGGGTACATTTTATTTGTTAAAAAGGAATATATTGTGGTTTCAAACTGCTTTTTTTGTGTGGTATTTTGTCATTCTTCATTATATTGATTTTGGCACCTGAGTAACCATGGTCATTGAACTTTTTGTTTTTATTGAAGTATAGTTGATATACAACCTTGTATTCGTTTCAAGTGTACAACACAGTGGTTGACCAGTTACCCACATTATTAAATCCTTACCCCAACTAGTGCAGTTACTGTCAACATAGGAAGATGTTACAGAATCATTGGCTATATTCTCCATATTGTATACTGTCATCTCGGTGACCAACTTAGATTATGACTGAGAATTTTTATGCCCCTTTATCACCTTCTGGTCACTGAATTTATTAGATAACTTCATTAGTGTCTTAAATAATGAGTATGTATTGCATGCACTTGATCATTTTTTCATTTCTCTGTTCTGTTAAATACTATATTCCTAAAATATCAGAGTACTCGCTTTTAAAGATAACTTACCACTACAAAATAGAATATACAATCTTAAGTCAACTTCAGAATTATATTTGTTTTTATGTGCATTACTGCTGGCTATAATTATTATATTGTTTGTCATTAAGTATAAGCAATATAAAAGCTTCTTCCAAACATTTTTATGACTCCTGTGAATTATTCAAGTGTGACTAAACCAATGTTAGTTTCATTGTTAGAAGCAATTTAGGTATAGCCCAAATATCTCTAAATAATCAAAACGTATCATTTTAACCATGTCTCGCATTGTGGGCTTAATCTAAAAATCCATGATTTTTTTTTCTTTTAATTATGAGAAGAAAGCTTTAATTCCTATTTTTACAAGCAGTTGCATGTTTGTCCTTTCTGATAAAACTTTAACTTTCATGTCATGCAAATACCTACCTATGCCAACTCCTTCAATATATGAGGATGGTTTCTTTTAATATGTCTTAATCAGAATTGTGGCTTAAAGTTGCAATGACTCATACATGCCATAAAAGCTTAATTTTAAAAACATATGCATTTTATGCATATTTGTAATACATCTTCATATCTTAAGGACAGCTTGTTTATAGTGGAGAAAAATTAAGTATTCTCCTGTTTCAGAAAGACACTTGAAAAACATTTTGTTTACCTTACATATTCATAGGGAAAATCTTGATTCTCCCAGCAACTACCTTCAGTAAATATATTGTGAATATCAATCATTTTAATTTCAAGACAATGAAGTTTCTAGCTAAAATGGTTTACTTGTAAGTATTTAAAGAAACAAAATATTTTGGCAGCTTTATATGTATATCCTCATTGACCAACCACCTGACTGACAGCTGTCAACTGTCTGTGGGCCAAATGCAACCCAGTAAAGATAAAAATTACACATTACTCATCCCTGCTGATAACACCTGGTGCCAGTAGGTTTTCAAATAGGAATAACTAGACTGTAGTTATAAAGAAGTAAAAGGGGAATCATTTTGACTTCTTAACATGCCTCCTTCACAGTTAACTTATTTCCCCTTCCTTTTCTTATTTATCCCCCTTCTATGTCCATATCTCTTACCTACAAAGAGTTAATTTCCTTAAAGGAACTTCAGATGCACATAACAAGTGTGTGTCTGTGAAAACACTGGGCAGCCAGATGACAATGCCATGTATTTCTTTCGATCAAATCTTCTCTCGAGTTCATGGAATCTTTGAGTTGTGAAAAACAGTCTTTGATGCTTTCAAAGACTCATTTTAAAGAAAATAAAGAAAGAAACACAAAAACTAAATCCATCCAACGTCATCAATGTGAGGTTGTAGATGCACCCTTGGGTTTGTCTCCCAGCTTCATACCAGTGATTTTTCCCTGTTAGACTTTAAATATGTGGACTCTCAAACTATAAGCAAAAAAGAGCATATGGAAAATTAACCTAAGTTACATTCCTTTGGAGAATGATTTTCAGTCACCAAACTTAACATCTGATTAGAGATACACATAGCTTATCAGAGCATTATTAAAATATAGTATTAAAAAAGAGCATAAACACATGAAAATATCTATGGTATAATTTTTTTTAGATTCTTTTTACCATTTAAACTGACTTTCAAACTGAAAATGTTGATGGTGTATGACATAGTAAAAATAAAAAATAATCAATGCAATATATATGCTTAGGAGATGAGTACAGAAATCAAAAGATCAGTATTTTTTGTTGATAATACTGCACAACATACTGCTTCAGTCAAGGTCATGAAAATATAGTCAAACTAGATACTTATTTCTTTTCTGACCTTCCAGAAAAGGTATTGTTTACAAGGTGTCTACCATGTCCTGAATTTAAAAGAATTTATCTTAACCCTGGGCTTTGGAGCAGTAGTGGCCTGTGAAAAGTGTTTACTTTAAAACCAAGACTTGCAAGTGTAGTTTTACAAAAGTGAGTGGGGGCCTGCTCAAAACATTAATATAGGATATGGGAGGAAAGTGTGGACAGGGTTGCCCTGCAAGGGATTGGTCAAAAAGAATTTCCAACAGCTCTAGGATACCATTTAGCAACCAAATTGTATATCTAAATTTACAAATGTACTTGCTTATTCCATTACATTTAGTCCAAATCAACATTAGTCATTAATCAGCAAACCTTTTAACAATATGCCATAACAGTATGCAAATCAATCACAAGCAAAATAATCAGTAAATAATATCTATTTCTAACAATCATGAAAGACAGGGGTGCCAAAGCAAAATATGCAAAATCACAAGACTTTCAAATAAATTCAATCATCTCCCTGCATCTCAAAGTGGTGGTAGTGAATGACTTGTCCCTCATCTGCTTTGAAAGATCACAGGTTTCTCCTTAGAGCTGAAGAGTGCTGTCCAAAGAGTCCCAGACCAGTAGGTAGCTCTAAGTCGGAGTCTCTTTCACTGCTTAGTAATTTTGCAACTGGAAACAAGTCACGTACCTCTGCCAGGCTACTGAATGGATGAAACTTTTGTGCTGGCTCTGTGTAAATCATAGAAAAGGAAGTTTTAGTTATCCACTAGGTGTTTCCTCCACTTTGTGTGAAGTCCCCAAAGGATTTAGGACCATACTGGTGGGTTCCTATCTGCAACGGCTTGTCCTGCCTCTCCCTTTTTGCTGTAAGTAGCCCACCATGCTGGCATTTCAAATAATTAACACCAGTATTTAGCCTGTGAAATCAGTGGGCAAAACAAAACTGCTATGTAATACACTACTGACCAGCTGGCTGTATTTTGCCCAGTTAGGTACCCTGATTACAAAACATGAAAGGTCTTACCTTCAAAATTATATTGCGCATAGCTTTGAGCTTTCCAGTATGCTCTATAAAGCCAAGTTGACCCCAAAGGCTTAATGGTCATTTGATGTTTTTAGTTTTACGAAATGGGAGAAAATTTTTAAAAGGGCAAAAACGCTCACCATACTCACTGCTGCAAGCCAGGATGAGAATATATTTGTTGGTGTCAGAAATACACTGGAAAAGAAACTGTGCATCAGAGAACCCCTAATTTGAAGTGTTAAAAATATCTGGATCCACGAGAGGTTCATGGCAGCAGCTGGGTATGGAGAGAGGCTAAAAGGTTGGGAACTGGGATCACCGTTTTGCCTGAGATGGCAATGTTGTGAAGGCCCCTTATGATTGTTTGGCAGACAGAGGTAATTACTGAGGTGAAAAGGAGCATTTGTATTGATTGAAAGTCTCTTCAGTGAAAAGTCACATTTCTCAAGTTATCAGGAAGAGTGGTTAGTCCCGGTTGCTGGGAATCTGGGCTCACAACCGCTGACAGTCACTGAGGCATGACCATGCTTGTGAGGTATCACCAATGGTAGAGGTCTGTGGATCTGAAGCCCATTTTACATTTTCCTGGCATACCAGGATCCATGGAACATGTTCCAACCAAGAAGAGATAAGCATTATCCCTCAGATAAACCAAGATGAAGAAGTGTATAGAAATTTGAGATAAATGGGTCCCCATATTGCTTAAACAATTTTCTAAGTACAACGGGCAGAATATATGTGGTATGTCTTTTTTGCCTGTTTATGAACCAAGACAAGCACTGGAAAGATTCATATCATTTTGAACTCTCTGTCTTACTCCTCCGAAAGGCATTCACTAATTTTAAAGTTTCATAAAACTTGTTAAGATTAGTTGAGAGAAGAGAACAAATAATGGAGAAAAGGTAAGGTTGTGGAATTAGGACTTGGGAGATCTTATGCTTTCCCTTACCCTAAGGCAGCCGCTTGCATACAAAATTTACCTAAGAAACACCTAGGAGCTAATTAAAGTGCAGATTGCTGAGACTGTGGCTCAGTAAACCTGAGGTGGAGCCGAGGAATCTGGAATCTGAGGCCCTCTGATAAACTGCTCCCTGCGCTACAGCGCTCAGTCCTCACAGGAGCCTTCTCTTCTTGAAACAGTGGGTTCTCCTGCTCTATAGTAGCAAGAAAACTATCATCTACCGATCTCAGGTCCTGAAAGGTCAAAGGGAATATATGGATACAGCCACAGATATTATATGTCCATTTTTATTTACTGTCTGATATAATTGTGCATAATGAGTTCATTTCTTTAATTCTTTTTATGTGGACTGGCAAATGATAAGGTCCACCCAATACTAGTGATAAGCCACAAATCATTCTCAACTTCCACTTGAGTTTCAGGCACTAAATATGGCTTGAAATATAGAAAAATTGCCTGAACTGACTCTTCAAGAAAGTCCTGAAAAATCTACACAGACAGGGCTTATTATGAGAATTATGTATGCATGTATGGTCAAGTTTTAGAATGCTCAGTTAATTATCACTGACCTGGGGTGTTTAAGAGGTTACTGCCCAGCAATAATGTGAAGGAAACCATAGGCTTTATTCTCCTATGTGCAAGTTATTTTTGTGGCCTCAGGCTACACAAACCAGAATCTTACTGCTGCATCAGGGTGAGGTGAGAATGTGAAGATGGCTGAACATAAATCCTTAGCAAATACTAGATAAACAACACAAGCACATACCTTACTTGTTGTGAGTTAATCATCATGGTAATCAAAGAGTAATTATAGTTATTAATAACAAAAATAATCATACAAACTCTTCTATGACCATATTGTCTATAGTATACGTCATCGATTGTTTAGAAATAAGCTCATTCATCAGCAGTATTTTAATTTGAAGCGATTCAGATACATAGAAAAATATTAATAATATCCTCTGGTTCTGAAACACAAAATGTAACTTTCCAAAGCACTGAAAAAAAATCGGATTAAGAATAACTAGTTTTGTGTGTTTAGGTGTGTGTGCATGTTCATGTATTCACTGAATTCACAACTAAAAAATAAAAAGTTTACAACTGTAAATGTGATGTGGTAGGAAAGATGAAATAAGAAAGGAAATGAAGAAGGAAAAAAGGAAGGAAATGAAAAAGCTGGGAGTTAATCTGTTGACTATTCAGCTATCACTAACGTGGTCAAGAGGAGTAAGAAAACTAGAATGTTTCTTAGCCTCGTTAAAACATGTTCAAAATCTTTTACTTAAAATCATATTTCATTTCAGAATCTCTTCAGAATGATGATTTTTAACATAAAGTACATTCCATTTGACATGGATGCTCCATTTGTACAGGTTTAATGCTATATTTACAAAGTTGGGAATACTTAATTTACATGCCCCAGCTCTGCACACAGGAAGATGAATTAACAGTGATTTCATAGGGGAGATAAAGAGTAGAATGTATTTTGCCCTCCAATCCTGAACCTCTCTTCAACCTTTCCAAACTCTTCCCCTCATCCAGGAAGCAAGACATATTCTCATCCCAAGGTTCTTATATCCCCTTCAAGAGGTTTCTGGAGAAATAATCACTAGTTATGCCTCTGGTGGTTTTGGAGGGCAGAAAGGAATGCACACAGAGTGAGACCAAGTGACAAGAAGGTTGCTATGCAACTCTATACAAAGAGGGAACAGAGAGCCACTGGAACAGCAGGTACTAATGTGGACTATGTTTTAAGGAAAAATAATATGTAGACAAATTTCCAAGGTGCATCATGATATTTTGTTGATAGAGAGCTTGTCTTCCAATCCCAACCTTTCTGAAAACAATAGGATCTCTTCAGGTAAGAGCCAGGTTTCTCATTGACTTGCACCCAGAGCTTATCTATAGGTTGGCAAATTGAGTGGCTGCAGAGGGAGGGACCTAAGACATGCTGATATCCTGACCAACACAGAATTATGTATGATCCTGGAGACTCCTTTGGATTCTGAGCTCTTTTCAGAAAACTCTTGAAGAGAAGTGCATTTAAAGGAGTGACACACTGATAGTGTGTCATGAAGTAAGTTGTTGGAGCAGTTGGCTCCTCTGACAGAACACAGTCCGAGAGAATTCTGGAACATAAAGAGGCTGCTGAGGAATGAAGGGACCTTCTGGGTCAGATCACATCAGTGAAAGGCCATGAAGAGATAGAGGCACCCAATAAAGAGCTATTATTGATTTTAACAATTGCTGCTGGGTGAGTGGAGCCAGACTGAAAGGGCACGTTGAAGGTGAGTATAGGAAAGTTGGTGAAACAAAGACAAGCTTCAGCAACCTTACAATTCTGCCCATACCACACAGATAATATTGATTTCAAAAGACTTAAAAACTCAAGTTGAATAGGAAGACACTAATTTCATATATTTATGCTAAGGTTCCTTAAATTTAAGTGTAAGATTATGTAGTCAATAAGCGATTTAGAAGTTGTCTGATATAACTAAAAGAAATATAATCTTGGAGCCTTATTCTGGACAGAGATAATTATTTTCGTAAGTCTGATAAAATCTAATATGAATACAGAAAAAAGTTTCTCTGAAAAGAATATTATATGGAACACTGACAAGGATAACGTAAATTGGCAACCTCAAAAGGTAAGACTTCTTGGTATACTATATATTGCTTTAATCAACATATTATCATAAATATGTTTTATACTTATTTCCAATAAAATGTTTATTATGAAATAAAAACTGTTTATTATGAAAAAAAAAGTCTGAAAGCTGACAGAAAAGAAAACATCTTCTAAAATATTGCTAGATAACGAAATCATTGAGATGTTTTTCAGGAATATGAGCTAGTTGTTGAAAGTGAAAGAGTATAATGGTAGTGAACGTTTATTGAGCACTTTCTACAGCCAGGCACTAAGTGGCTATAGAAGTACAAGTTCATGTCCTTCTCTCAGCAAAATATTATCCTGAGTAGATCCTGTACTTTCCCCATTTTACAACAAGGACATTTAGAAAATTAAGGTCAAATGGTTATTAAGTGTCTGAGCCTGGATTTTAATCCAGAGTCTTGATTTATGGCTCCCTGCCTGTTATACATTTGTTAAAAAGGTATTCCCCACAATGTTCATACACGATGTGTAACTTTTAATCGGTGAAACTGACTTAAAAAATTATCGGACCTTTTATAAGTGTTCCTTGTCTCCTTAAAGTCTACCTCTTCCTATCAGGGAAACCCTTGGAATTCCCCTTTTGTATCTATGATTAGTGTCAATTTATGAGCTAGATATCAAATAATCTGCTGCTTTATAATCACATCATAGTTTTCATCAATCACCCTGTTCACTACATTTGGTTTGGATTTAGTTTCAGGAACAAATTCATCCTTAATGATAATGATTTGCCAACAATCAGACTATTCTTAAGACTGCGTAGTAAATTCCTAAGGAGATTCCTATAGGGACTTGCACAAAGACAACATTACTGAAATAGGCAAATAACCCCCTAAAGTATCTACCTTGAAAAGGATGACACACGTTTAGACATGTGTTTCTGAAATATTTTCTAGGGGGAAAAAAATATCAATCACATCATCTCAGCTCTCATCATCCCTATGCAAAGGTTATGAGTATAAGGAAGCAATATAGCATTTTAGCTAAGGGCATCTACTGAAGACCAACAAGCCTGATTTCATGTCCTTCGGCTATGTGATCCTGGGCAAGTAATGTCCTCTCTCTAAGCGTTAGTTTTTAAAATCTGTAAAACGGGGAGAATAGTAGTACCTATCTGAAAGGTTGTTTTTTGGATAAAAAGATGTAAAGTGTATAAAGCAGTTAATAAAATACAATTAAATTAATTAAAGCAGTTAATACATCACTGACAAATGGTGCATGGCATTAAGGTGTTAGCTAAGCACTTTGAACTTATTTCAACCCACATTCTAATAAGACAGTATTCTTTTTGCATTTTCTACTACAAATGTCACTGCATTGCAAATATGAGTATTATTGATCTAGAAATATTAAACCACAAATTTGGTAAAAAAATTATCTACAGGAAATCAGACTTCTTTGGTTTGGGTCTCTGATTCAGTGAACTAGTATACACTGGTAAAACAAACCAGTTTTGATCATTGACTTTAATTTAAAAGTTTATTGTATTTCACTTTTAATTCTCAACATATTCCAAAGTAATTTAGAGAGACTTCATCCTAGACAATGAAAAGTAATTCTCTCTCTTCCCAGTAAGTTAGAATATGGATATAAACAGATGTTGTTAAATCTAGTATGTATTGGAAGCATATAAATCTATGAATGACTTTGTCTTCTTGAAAAAATTAAATTTGATATTATTTGCTTGGTTTTAAAATTTCACCAATTAAATTTTATAAATTTAAAATTTATAAAAATAAACTATTTTAGTAATAATTTTGTAAGTTCTCAGCTAAGTAAAATACTATCATTTGGTAAATTACCTACAAGCTAAAGGAAACAAGGTACATTTTGTAGCATTGTTGGTTTTCTTCTATTGTTCTCCACTCCTTTGTCATAACTTGGTGTTCTTAACGAGGAGAGTCAGCATGAATATGAGATACAAATTGTTTACTGATGATCTCTTAGTCTGCTTTTTTTTCCTGTAATACCTACTTACACAAATTATGAAATCAATAGGAATCATACACATCCCAAGTGGGGCTTTATTAAAACCTAAAATGCAAAATGTTTATGGCTTCTGTTTTTTAAGAAGTAGTTATCAGTTACCTACATGTAGCTGAACACATGTACTGTTGATCATGTGTTCAACAGAGAACTACCTCTAGGTCCCTCTTGAGCATAATGCTCCATTAGGCATTCCATGGGCTCCCCCTTCCCAGCAGGTCTCTGCCCATTCCTGTTGCTATAGATGGCCATCAGACATTTGGAATGACATCACGAGATAATCTGAGCAGGCTCTGCCCTAAAGAATTCAAGCTAGCAGGAGACTGAAGATATCAATGTCTTCCTGGCTGACAACAACATTCCAAAGGTCAACCAGGGTGAAAAGAGAATGGACTTGGGAGTCTCCAGTGCCCTTTCAACAACCAAGCAACCAAGCAGCTAAGAAGTATAAGGAAGAATCCTTAAAAAAAAAAAAAAAAAGACAAAGGAAGCCTCAAAGTATCCTAAAGGCACCATGCCTGTGAAAGGGAAATAAGGCAACCTATGCCTTAACTCAGGAAATTTTAGAACTGAAGAGGTCTCTGCCTCTTAAAGTAAAACTCACGAATAGTTTTCTTCTTGAAACCAATTCCAACCCCTTTGACAATCTACTTCTTCAACTTTTTCTGCTGTGACAGCCCCAGTATGGGGTAAATTGTCCAACTTAATGATTTACAGCTAGAAATTCTTTGCAGCAGAATAAGAAAGGTTAAATTTACTATAGTTTACCACTTCTCCAGTCCTGTGCTTTTTACATTGAGTAGCTCATTTCATCTTCATAACAAAGTTTTAAGGGTAGCACTTTGTTCCACATTCTATAGATAAGGAAAATGAGGCAAAGGAAGGGTCAGTAACGTGCATAATCATACAGTTACCATGTGATAGAGCCAACTGGCTTTTGGCCACATGGCCTCTTCCTAGTCAGACCAGCCTTACAGTAGTCAGCCATGGAAAGGTTGAGGCCTTCTGGCACATTTGCATGCACTTGCAAATTAAAAAGATTTTTCTAGTTTATTAGGATTTCAGGGAGAATGGGAAGAACCTTTCCTACCATGAACCACATGCAAATGGTAAAGTAATACATGACATAAAAACAATTCAAATATGCATCCACCTGGGGGAAATCCAAGCTTTAAAAATCATTTCAGTTATTGTTTAAAAATTATCATTTGTGAGTACTCTTATCTGAACACTTAGGGGTCCTTTGCTAAAGGTTAACTTAAAAGCTAATTATATAAACAGCCAGAATTAACACAAACATTTCACCCCAAATAATAATAATATAGAGGATAATCATGGCAAAAACCAAGCAAGCAAGCAAGTAAAAGCTAGAAAGTTTATGCTTTGTTTCTAAATCTTTTGATCGTTCTGTTAGCTTACATGCCTTGGATAATATAATTTGGAATTAAGTTTTGTTCATGTAATTAGCATTTCTGGTCAAATTCTGCCCTAGTAATATCAGTCTTAGATATAACCAGTGTAGCTAACAATACTTCCATGGAATTTGAGGAAGATTCTGCCTTGCTTTGCTAACAATTTTCACCTTATGCAACACCTTTCCACCCTGACCATCAGTGTGGTTTTTAGCTCTTACTTTAAATGGATAATCCCGTTTCCTCAGGAATACTTAAGTATAAGCAAGCACAATGTTACCCCATTTAGTCTTTTTAAAAAGGCACTACATGGATGACTCTATAGCATCTTACTACGCTCACAGACAGTGACTGAAACGGGGTGGGGGGTGAGGACTTGATAATATGGGTGAATGTTGAAACCACAATGTTGTTCATGTGAAACCTTGATAACAATTGTGTATCAATGATACTTTAAAGAAAAAGGCACTATATGAATCTATGACACTACCAATAATAAACCTTTAGTTTGGTAGATATGCACCTAATTCTATATTGAATTGAATTTCTTCCTGGAGGAATGTTTACCAGCACTTTCTCTTGTAAAAGTGTATTCCTGTCTAAAATCTTCTATCAGGTTACCTTTCTGTAGAGTTGATTTGCCTAGCCAATTCCTGGCAAGGGGCTCTAGTCTGGCACAAAGGCACCTATCAGGTGACCTCACCTTCTTTCAAATTTATGGCATGATTTGGGGACACACCTCTTAACTTCTCTGGGCCCAACTTCCCCTCCTGTACAAAATTAGGTGCTTGTGTTAAGTGTCCCCAAAGACATCTTTCAACAGGCTGATACTGACATTCTGACTTGAAAACTTTTTAAACTAGTGCCAAGAAATGCAGATGCCAAGAGTGTCCTGAAGTTTGGCTGATATCATGAAGCACGTTATTTTTAAAATATAATTAGCATTCATTTAAAATTCTATCGCAGCATATTTCAATAGTCTTTTCTGCTATGATGGAAACATTCAACATCTCGCAGTCAAATAAGGTAGCCATTAGCCACCTTGTGGCTGTTTAATGCTTGAAATGTGGCTAGTGTAATGAGGAGCTGAATCTTAACTTTAATTTAAATTTGCTTCAACTTGAAGGGCCACATGTGGCCAGCTGCCTGCCATATTGGTAGTAGCTTCCACTTTCAGAAACAACATTTTATACCTTTGGTTTATTCAGCCGAGTACTCTACAAGGCCTTGGGAGCACTGTTCTTTCCACAATGGCTGGTACTCTTAGTACAGCTCCACAGACAGATCAAAGAACAGCACAGGCATTTGCATTTCATGATGGCATTTTGCAAGATTTCCCGGCACTGTTCTCACGTGCTAACAAATGAAGGGGGCTGGGAGGAAGGAAAACAAGTTTGTCGTTTTTCTGTGTTTTCTCCCTCGTATCCCATTTTTTCTTATAGTTTTGTGGCCTTTCCCTAGCCAAGACGCGCACATACCCACCAAGGTATCTTAACTACTGAACCAGCGGTTGTTGCCTAAATTTTCTAAATAATCCTGTATACCTCGAGAGCTTAAACTGTAAAATCCAGCTCTGGGATCCCATCCTTTCTTACTGGTCTGTCAGGTGAAAAACCTGGCTAGCGGGCAAGGGACAGGGGCGGCGGCCCCACGTGCGCGGACTACTCGCGCTCCCCAGGGCTCGCAAACCGCTCGGAGCACTGGCGGCAGCCCGCGGCCGACCGCGTGCCAGCGCTTTGTGCGCTGTGCGTGGGTGGGTTCACTACGCGCGTCGCTCGGATCTCATCCCAATCTCGGGGAAATATCCCCCAAATTCCCAAACCATTAAAGCAACTTCCCCGACACCGACACTGCCCGTTCCCAAGGCCCACCCACCACCGCTGCGCCTTCCTCCGCTCCCCAGAGCCCACCCCTCGGCCTCTTCGCCAAGCCTTCGGCCGCGTCCCCACGGAGCGCGTCACCCCAGCCCCGGCTACAGCCGGGCACACCCCCCACGCCAGCCCGCCCCCCCCCCCCCCGGCGCATCTAGGCCCAGCAGGCCCCCCGGCGGCCGGCCCGCCTCCTCCGCGCCCGTGGTGCGGGCACGTGGCGCACTCACCCCCTCCTAGCAGCCTCCGGGCTCTAGAAACACTCCCGGGAGGGAGCCCCCGCCCCCTCAGCTCCGTCCGCCGGGAGAAAAGTGGGTGGGGGGAAGTGGAGACGGCCGAGAAAGGAGTATATAGGTGGTGAGAGCAGTGTAGGAGGGGAGGACCGGCAATAATTGGATGGCGTTGGGGCTCTCGCGCCTCTGCTGAACGCCGAGCCAGCGCGATCCACTTTCCACACAAATCAGCCGGGGGATCGTTGCCGCCTGCAATCAATAACTCCGCGGAGTGAGCTGCTGAAACCAGAGGCGTCCGGGGTCTGGGTCTTTAAGGGGCCTTCTGGACTGAATCCTAGCTCTCTGCTTCCTAGACAAAGAAGTGGGCACCAAAACGACAGACGAGATTTTTAACCCTAACCCCCACCCCGATCATGGGTAAAGATCTTTTAAAAATTAAAGGGCACACACATAGGTATCTTGTAGAAATAGTTTTAAAAATCAAGTGTAAGCTCTATTCTTTGAATTGAAGGTGTCTGTGATGAATTTCAAGAAATGGGATAGAATTATTCTGATGAACATTTAACAAACTTGTAAGTAAAGGTAAAGTCCATTAAATTTAGCCATGCGTAAGGATACTTTTTAATATGCCACACTTTCACAGGTAAATTACTGACGAAGCCTTATTTGGGTATACAGATCAAAGAAAAGGAAGAAATGTATCATAATTTGTAGTGGCATTTTTAAAAGCTTTAACATATCTTTCAGACATTATTTCATGAATATTGCATTTCTGTAAGATGAGAAGGCCCTGGGAGATGTGTATTATGATTCTCAATTAGTAGACTATAAAACCAAGCAGAGCTAAGGAAAGGGAATTCACCAAGTCACCTAGTACTGCCTAGCAGTCACCAAGTTTAGACTAACTCATTGTGGGCCTGGGCTTAAAAGACTAAACTCAGCTAACACCCTTGAAAAAAAGTGGCCAAATTCTTCACTTCTCCTTGGCTCTGAAGCAACTTAAAAATATAAATAGGTCTAAGGATGTCAATCCAAATATAGAGAGGCTTTATAAATCTTAATAGGTCTTCACTGTGAAAACTCTTCTTGCTCATACAAATGGGAAAAGGTCTATTGACCATCATGGTCTGATATGTCTCCAGGTTGGGAGGATTAGACCCATTCAGAAACCAAGGAAAATTCATTTGTGAGCTCAAAGTGATAGAAACCCAGTTTCAAACAGATTAGGACACAAGAGCATTCATCTGTGTTCAGTACAGTTAAACATGGCTGGAAGAATAAGGTATTATTGGTGATAGGATTCATAAAGGGTACTGAATCCATATCACAAAAACAAGAGTTTTTAAAATTGGCCTTTAGGCAACAAAGAAAATAAGCCCTTTCAGCAACTAGTTGCAACTTCAGTATCTCAACAAATTCTGTTAGCTTTTCGTATGATGGATTTGACTTTCTTCCTTGTAATTCTTTATCAGATATAAAATTAAAGGTACAAAAATAAAGATAAATATAGGATCTTTAGAAATAAGATAAAGAATATGATTAAACCTTGGCTTGGAATAACAGATCCTTTGCATACTGCAGATTCTCAATCACAAGCAGTCCATATGGTGTATACTGTGCATAGGCTGAAGCTGTACCTAAAGAATTTTTGAAATTTATGTGCTTGGCACTATTTATAATAAAGGTTTTAAGTATTATCAAAATTAATGATCATTTTCTTTCACATTCAATATACATCGTTTGGTTTAAAATTAGAATTCACTTTCATGTTACTTCAGACTAGAAGTTTTAGAAATAAATTTGAATGTACTTTAATAGCATTCTTAAAAAAAAATTTTTAACCATATACCTTGTTGTACTTACACATTTTAAGGTGCCAAAGAAGAGCTGCAAACTGTGAAGTAACTTTCATGAAGAGATGAAGTAAAGAATGGAAGGCAAATGACTGTATGTGTATGTGGTAAGTGCTTCACTTTTGTTATACCATCTGCTGCAAAGTGAATTCATAAATGTAAAACTGCCAAACTCTTTGTCATTAGGTATCTATAATGTGGACGTGGATAAAAGTGATAAAAGAGTTATTTAGCCATTATATGTTTTATATTATAAGCAGTAACATACCACTTTACTTAAAAAGTTCATGTCACCTTGTTGGGCCTACATTTACAAGTGTCTAACAGTTAATCCATTTCAGGTGAAATCATGTATATGATTTCTACCATAACTATAAAAAGATACAACATTTTTAATGCTATTGGGATTTGTAATATACTACTTTTTCTATTCTCTGAACTCCTATGTTCAGTTATCATGTTTGTGTTGAAAGTATTCTGGCTGAAGAACAAATACTATAATCTTGTGGGGTAGATTAACCTATAATCTTTCTTCACTTTAGGGTGGGTTGCTGTGGCAAACATACCCTTTAAAATAATTTTTTAAAGTTCACTTCAAGAGCTACACCCAGCATGGGTCAAGCTTAAAAGCAGGCAGAGTCAGTGCGCAGGGTTTTCGTTGACTGCTAATTTAATGTAGCAAAATAGTAATGAGAGGAGGAGGTAACAGGGTATGTAACCCTGAACAGAACTTAGAAATTAGCTTTCCCTAGAGCTAAAGTCCTGAAGATCATGCTCTGTAACTCCTGGGGCACTTTAATGAAATATTTTGCTAAACATTTCTTTTGGGGAGAAAACAAGTTAATATACATTTACATGTCAAACAAAGCACTTACCATAGTTACTTAAAGGAAATGTTTGGTGATTGCAAAAAAAAACTGGTTTAAATAGTACATCAATCCTAGTCATTATTTTCTCTTAGAAGTGTCACATTTTATTTAACAGGGTAGGGTGCTAGCTTCCAGTTGGCTTAAAGACTATAAGGATTTGCTATTTTCCAATCATAGAACTGGAATAGATAGAAGAATTCATTTAAGGCATAAGCAAATTGAAGCCCAGAAAGGACTCATTAGTTAGGCGCAAATCTTGAACCAGAGAATCCAGGCCTACTTGACACCTAGTACAAGCTCCTCCCCACACCAGAAAGTATTCTGATCCTACCGAAGTACCATTAGGTGGCAAGGATCAAGATGATTTGGGTTAAGAAAAACAGTCCAGAAGTATTTAAAGCATACAAAGCACATTTTGGATTAACCACTTTGTGGATTACCAATGAATAATTTTAAATCTCAAGCGATTTTCTATTGTATATTTTTGCACAACCTCTTCTCTTCTACTTCAACTATAAAGGAAGGCTCATAGGAAGGAAACTAATGCTAATGTTAACTTAGGTCACTCATAATTCAGATGCTAAATGTGCTAATGGGAATATTATATATTTTAAAAGACCAACTGTGACACATTACAGATACAAATTATTTAAAATTACGGTGTGAGGTTATATGTATTTATGAATACTTGTGCTATCAGTAATAATTACAGGTTTGTTATATTGTTTATTATTACATCTTTAAAATATTAAAAGGTAAAATAATTATTTTTGAAGAGAAAACATCTAAAACTGAGGTGTACTGTAATAAGTAGAAATACTCTCCATAATACATCAAAAATAGTATGGTTAAAAGTCATGTATTGCCTGTGTCTATTTGCTCATGTAAAACTGGCTGTTTTAATTCATTACATTAATTTCAGGCATTATTCTAATACACTTAGATGTTCCTGCAAATAGTTTGCTATCTCAGAATGTTTGTGGATCTGGAAAAAGTTATATTAATTTCATTTTCATTACCATATGTAGGCATTTCTTAGTATTCAAAACATCTATGCACCTTTAAATGTTTGGATCTGGTTTTTTTTTAGAAGTTGTACCTTAAATGAAAACCTGATAAAGATTATCTCTGTTGTATTATTAAAGTGAATTCATGGCAATAGAAACTCACCAGAAGAAAAACAAACAGGCAAACAAATATATTATAAATACTAATCTACCAAATATAATACTATTTCAGATGGTTTTTGCTTTGTGACAGTTTGCCATACTTTCCTATACTAACAGCAAGAGATCTAGTTGTACTTGCCGCAAAATCAACCTTCCTCTTTCAAGTGAAGACTGGGGCAGATACCTAAATGTTGAGCCCTCTTTTCTGAGAAAAACTACTCTCATCAAATAGCCCCTGCAGTGAAGCAGGAGGGTTTTTGAATCACATTGTCCTCACGCATTAAAATAGTCTACAGTCATAGTGCAGAACTTACAGGAAATGCAACTAGTCATTGGGTTAAACACATAGTGCTGAAAGGAATTATTTTAAGTGAGGAAATATCTTTAATTAGCTAGATATTTCAGTATGCTCCCATTGTCTGCTCTTGTACAATGTTTTTATTTCCCCAATGTATTTTCCCTTCTTCCTTTCACAATATATTTTTTTAATTTGGCTTAAACATTTTATGTAATCTATAGTTCTACTGGTATGCAGTTTTGCCCTTTCATGGTTTGTGTCCTGGTTGGGATATTTTACCTTTGGCTTTATTAGGCGTGGTGTAATTGGTTGGGGGGTGGGGGGAGATTCCCAACCCCTAGTAGCCTTTCCTAAATCTTGAATATTAACTTTATTTTTTTTGTAAGGAAAAAGTGTTCACTATGCTTAAACCTTAACACAACTATCCTCCTTATCAGTCCCTAAGTCTGCTTCCTGTGCAGCTGAAACTCTTCAGGATAAGTGAAGTCATCAGCTATCGGATAGGGAAGCCTAATGCATTTGGGAAGTTGGTTTGGTTTACATGTTAAGGCCCTGGATAAAATCCAGTAAGGTGTGGAAGAGATAGAGTGGTGGAGGGAGAGGGAAATCTCCGAAGAAGCTGCCGCCTCGGGAAGTATTCCCAAACTGATTAGAAAGTTCATGGCCCCGCGATTAAGTCGAGCTTTCAATACTGGTAATTATTTTATTATTTTGTACACTGCTAACACTTGAGAAGCTCTTGGGCACGCTTTCTAACCCTCCAAACTTTCAGGTCCGAAAAACGGGTAGTCTGGGCGGGCAGGAAAAGCGCGCTGAAATCGAGTGTTGCAGACATCCTGGACGGTGGCTTTTACGCGTGAGTAGCAGACGAGCGCTAGGACGGATGAAACAATGAAGTGGTTAACGCGTCTCTTAACGGGGAAAAAGTCACCAGAGCAACTATTAGGGTCGCGCTCCTATTGGTCAGAGGAAAGATCCCGACTTTAGAAGGACTTTCCTGCTGGCTGGCTCGCTGCGTCCCCGGGGAGAGAGCGTGCGGCAGCCGGAGACGGTTCTCCGAGCGTCCTCTGCGGCGGCGCCGGGAGAGAGCAGGGAGCCGCCACTCGCGGGGCTGTCTTCTTTCGTGCAATAAAGAATTGTCATTAGGTTTGCGTGTGGCATGTGCCATTACCCCACCGTAAAACTAAAATTAGCAAAATGTCAGGAATGGAGAGATTGATTCACCAAGATGCAATTATCATTTAAAAGTGCTTGATTGAGGTACTGATGTTCAGTGATTTATTCTGCATACCATATACATAATTAAAGTAGTGTAGTGGAGTAATTTATCAATCTAGTTGAGCCTGGAGGGGTGAGGAGGGAAATGCTGTATGTTTGTTTTATTAAAATGCTCCGAGGTCTAGTCCCGCCCCCCTTTTGCGAGAGTGAAACTGATGATTTCCCCAGCTCCCGAGGAGAGAGTCCGCGTTCAGGATAGAGGGAGCGAGAGACGGAAAGGCAAAGGCAGCGCGAGGCAAAGGCAAGGGCAAAATAAAGGGAGAGAAGAAGGAAGAAACACTTCTTCGGACGCGCTGCCCAGAACCCCGAGCCCGCGTGCCCCGTTTTCCCTGCCACCCCCGCCTCCCCTCCCAGTAGCCTTCCACCACTGCCCCCGCCCCCCGCCTTTTTTACGCGATGTTTCAAAGGCTGTGAGCGGCTCTCCTTTTCCCATTCGTCTTCTGTCACTTCCTTCCTGGACCCAGTTTTCTGGACGAGTCTGGTTACTTTTAATCCCGCCGGCCGCTGAGAGCCACTTTCTCCTCCTCCTTCTCTTCTTCTTCCTCCTCCTCCTCCACCACCTCGTCCTCCTCCTCCTCCTCTTCCACCTCCACCTCCACCTCTGCCTCCTACACCTCCTCCTCCTCCTCCTCCTCCTCCTCCTCCTCCTCGTCCTCCTCGCGGGCCCGGGAGCGCGCGAATGCGCGGCCCCGCGCGCGCCTCGCCCGCGCGCGCGCACACACACTTGGTCTCCAGTTCTCGGCTCGCTCTGCTCGCAGTCAGACACTTGAGCACACCCGTACACCCAGACATCTTCCGGCTGCTATTGGATTGACTTTGAAGGTTCCGTGTGGGTCGCCGTGGCTGCGTGTTTAAATCAGGTGGAGAAGCACTTCGAGGCTGGAAGAAGTAAAGATTATTGTTTTCTTTTGTTGTTTTATTTTTCTCTTTCTTAAGAAAGGAAAATACCCCCCAAGGACTAATCTGATCGGGTCTTCCTTCATGTAAGTACCTCTGACATTTCTCTAGGAAACAGAAATAGCCTGGGTATTGTCTCTGAAATCCGCATCCATATATTCGGCACTGGGTCTATCCCTGTGCCTTTCTGAAGGCTGAAGTTGAGGCTTGTTGTGCATTCTTTTCGTTAGATTCCATGATTTCCCTGTCTGTGGCTAAAAGTAACTTTTTAGATAGTCTTATCCGTTTGCCATCAGTTACTGAAATCACTCCTGACTCGTTCTTGTTACACCAGTGTGTTTAAAGTTTCATGAAGTTAGTTCACGTCATTAGCATGTTTGATATGGTGGAGCATGTGGAGCCTGGTGAATTTAATATTTCACAGAGTGTTCTGTGACCTTGAAGTACATGCCTGAAGATTTAGCCGTTAGTTCACTGTGGGAAGATGCTCCTGTGAGTTCCCCCCACAAAGACTGATTTGCTTTGGGTTATGCTTATGAGCCACTAATTCTTGGGATTAGTTTGAGCTAAAGCATGGCTGTCTGTCAGAGTATATACCTTTGTGCATATCCTTCGTTTACCAAAGTGCTGCCTTTTTAGAGGGCTTCTTGACTGGTGTGGACAAGAAGTAATACCCTGGCCATGGTAGTCTGTACATTTAACACTTTGTGTTGCCATCTCAGTATATGCCTTGCTCTTTAGGTCAAGTCAAATACATAGCTGTTTAAAAAAACAAACAAGGTTAAGTCACTCTAATTGCCCTCCGTTTCGACTTTGGATGAAAGTTACCAAACTCAGTGATAAAGTTTGGCCCAAGGAAGTGTATATAGACCCTGCACGTTGTTTATGGTATTACTAAATATTATTCAAGTATTTAAATTTAATACCATGGTTGTCTCCTTCCAAGAATATAGCTGTTAATTCTTAAGGGAAATTTTATATAGAAACATTTCTAACTATCACAGGTCCAGCAGCTATCAGTTTTTGAGAAAAGCTCTTTTTTCATATTTTAGGAATGTGTGTCTCTTGTATGAAATACTTTATATGTAAATGCTAACAGTATAATAAGTAGAATCAGGCTGTCTGCCAGTTCTTTAACGGGTCCTTAGTGGAGAAGCGCATTGACATAAAAGTGTGTTTTACTAGCGTGAATCTGATGCTAACTCTAATAGTAACTGTCTTATGAAATGGTTAGTGATTGCATATATTTTCAAAGTGCTATAAAGGGCACTCCAGCCACCTCATTATACTAGTCAAAAAAAGTGACCAGCCTCTTTTTCACTGGAACCTTGCAATGGAATTGTGGATTGTGGTTGCAGAGTTAAGATGTTTATGTGGAGTATAGTAACTCCAGTCCCTAGAGACTCGGTAGGACATGGAATTGTGACCACCTGTGAACCCCGTTTAACCTCTCTATTGCACACTAAGCTTACCTTTAAATAGATTAACAATCTCCAGTTGAAAACTAAAACATTGTATTTAATTTTTAAAATAATGTCAGTTTTGGCTAGTCTTTGCAAACGTTCAATATATATCAGTATGGCACAAGCAGTATTATTGTTTCTCCATCAGTTTCATTTAAACATAATACAGTTAATGAACAATATTATTGTGTTACATTGTATGCATGGAATTGTATTAAGTTAAAAACACTTCTGAAGCAGGTGGATTCAGAACTTGACAGGCAAAATGAGATCTACCTATCTAACATTCTATCTCAAGAGGAAAAAAATTCTCTAAAATCAGATATCTTGTTCTATTTGTAGGAAAGGCCATTTTTGGCTATACATCAGACTCCTAACTCAATTGTATAAGTTTTCATCTAAACACACTTTAAACTCAATGTTTAAAATATGGCCCCCCAGTCAAGTTAAGGAGACAATAGTTGGCAGTTATCTTTACTTCAGGTTTTACTTAACTTTATAAAAATCTACTGTTTTTTTCCTAATGTAATTCACATAGCTTTGAAGTATTTGTGGCATTTTTTCCATACTTTTTACTATACACAGTGTTTTGCTTCATTCTTTCATTACGCTATTTACATTCTGATTGGTGTGTATGTGAAATATAGTGAAAGGCAATATTAAAATGTAACTTTTATTAAATATTGATTTGTTCTTAGGTTTAAATAACAAATGATCACTTTCAAATAAGAAGTCAGTTTTCCACTGTTCCTGAGCTGTTCATACTTTAAAAGAATGTAATCACATATATTCTGTTTTCAGACTAGAAACACATTAACATTAAATATATGAAATTTAAATAATAACTTTACTGTATCTTGCCTCTTTTCTTCTTGTGAACATATTCAATTTTCAAAATTTAGGGAAAATGGTTCATTCCAATAGGGAAAAGTGCTATCTGATGATTCAAAACTGAATCCTGAAAAAGCCTCATATTTTATATTTTTCAGATTTCTATGAATTTCTTCCTTTGCCCTCACTTTTACCGAATCAGTAAATTGCATGACACTATAACCATATGTTTTTAGTAAATGGCTTTTTTGTTTTTAAATTACCTTTTTTAAAAACCTGAGCTAAATAACTCCTTGGCATATTTTAACATCGTATTTCAAAACTTTCTTCTGTTTATTGTAGTACATTTTGTGGTCTTATTTCCCAACGCTACATGTGGTGTATTTTGAGTCTATGAAATCTCAGAAAGTGACAAAAATGGGGAAATATCTGTGCAGAAACACTTGTGCTACATAACAATAACAAAATAGTTATTAAATAGAGAACCCTGGCTTCAGGGACATGATTCAGAACAACATGGGAGAATTTCATATGCATTTAAAGGTCACAGAGTAGACTTTAAGGAGGTTATTAATAAAGTTCTACTTTGTTTTCAAAAGCACATCCTCTGAGAAAACACCACACAAATTAATATCTAAAACTTACAAAAATGCACATATTCATTTTATGAATATAGTGATTTCCTAGACACAATGAAAAGATTTAATCACTGAGGTTCAGTCTGTGTGCTGCATGTGAAGGAGAGGCGAGTAAGATCCCCGTCCTCACTGCTGTACCGTAATCTCACGGGCGCGTGGACTGCCCTGCTTTCAGGAAAGACTGACTGTTCACCCATATCTGTCATCCTTAGGAAATCAAATCAGATTACTGACGTGATTCACAAAACCAGGAGCAACAACAGAGTCTGTGCACCTTACAAAAGGTGGATTACACAGTTCACATGTTATTTTGATAGGTCAAAGATAAAAGCTCATTGTTGAGTAATGGCATGACACTCCAATTTCAAATGATTGCTCGATAAGTATACCACAACCCTGTTGCTTCATCATTATGAAGAGCCATTCACAGTAGAAAACTCAGTTTTCAAGTGACAGGCTTCCAATGTGAAGTAAGAGAAAACATGTCCTTTTTTATGCGTGTCTTCGTTGCTTAAATTCTAAGTTCTATCACTTCTTTATGAACAGACATCAAGTTCTGGCTGCTTATGTGAAGCAGTTATTATAAAGCTTAATTGCAGTAGACATTTTCAGAGGCGTTGTAAAGACCACAAAACAGAATTTGCCAGAAATAAAACATACACTCATGGTATTGAATGAGCAGAAAATGCATAGTAGTCAGTAACCATTATGTTATTCCGTTACAAATATAGTCTTCACAAAATATGTATAATCACATAGTTACGAATCCATGCATTTGAAATATATCTTGATAGTTGTTTATTGGTCAGATTACATAAATGTAATGAATGTTATATAAAGATCACTCTTTACAACAAAATATGTTTGGAGAGTTTATTTCGGAGGATAAAGTTCTGGCTCACATCATCCTATTTTGAAAAACCCAACTTCGTAAATATCCAACTCTACAGTAATTTCTTGCTTCTTTAAAAATTGAAGTCCTTTTTTACCCAACTGATGCCTCCTAGTGTTTCACACAATAAAACACTAATGAGTCACTCATAAATGTAAACATTATATTTTCATTGCCTACATCTTCTGTGATACATAAAATTAATATTTATGTGTTTAATTTTCTGTGCATTATTATAATAAGATAGGAGATTCTAATTAATGAGATGTTTCATCTGAGTGAATCTGTGGCACACACTTGCAGGTTTTCTTTGACCATATCAATATCTTACTAAGTTTTAACAAGTTTATTACTTTCGGTTCCAATTTATATATTCACTGTTTATATTCACTCTTATTTCAAGTAGAAAACGTAGACAGAATAGCAGAACTTCCATTTTGTGGGCCTGGAAATTATATAGCTGAGTTCAGTCCAGGAATGCCTGATGAACAAATTGCAAAGAACTAGCTGTTTCATTTAAACACTAAGGTATCTTACAAGAGATATAAAATTTTGCCTACTCTCTCCTTACACTTGCAAATTTCTATGTAAAAATGGAGTAAAGAAAAAGAGGGTCCAGAAAGAAATAATACAAGCACAGATTTCTCACAATAAGGATTATATCACTTTATCAGAAAAAAAAATACTTGCCTTAGGAGTAGAGTACATTATTCTACATTATGGAAGAAAGACTTTTTAGAACGTAACTTCTCATGACCCACAGATTATCTTAATGAGGTGGAAATTAGTGGATACCAACTTAGGTGTAAGTTTTCTGTCATTAGAATGACGAGCTTAGACTTTCGATACTCTTGAACTTCTGTAATTTTAAACAGCTTTCTGATTCTACTTACAAAGATGCATACTTCAGTTTGTGAATGATTTTCTTTAAAATATTTATGAAAGGGAGGAGGCATTCCCCTAATGGGTCTTAAATTCAAAGGATGCTCTCAAAAACCTGTAACATTTGTGGGACTCTTCCTGGGCTGTCATACAAAACACACATGTGTCTCCAAACATTCACAAATTTCTACCACTAACACAATATTCTGAGCATCCAAATGCACTAGATTGAACATCGTTCATTTCTATTACCTATGTATGCATCGTTTTGTCCTCCTAATTCAAAACACGCAGCATTTTAACAATATTTGACCCTCATATAAGATTTTCTAATTTGGTCAATAATACAGCGCTATTACAATTCTGTGCATGTTGGACACATTTCAAAGAATGTAAGGGGGTGTATTCCTTTCGTTCAAGGAAGAAAACATGTAGAAAGGGGTGGACCTTTCCCACAAGAGCCACATTTCTTCCCTTGGAGAATTGAAGCAAATATGCAGTATGTAAGTGAATAACATCATGCAGCATGAGAAAGAAAGTAATTTCTAATGGTCTGCCGTAGTTAGTGAGCAGAGAAACTGGCAGGTTTTTTTTTTCAACAGATCTTACTGATAACCTTTCTCACACTGAAGGTTGAAGAAAGTATATGGAAGTTTTTTAACTTTAACATTTAGCTTCTATAAAGTACACTAGAATTAATTTTACTCAAAACAAGAAGTCAACAGTAACCATTTTATAGACATATTGAGGCAGAAAGAAACATTCCCTACCTCTTTTAAGAATAAAAAGACAGCATCAATGTTCTCGTTTTTGTCTGTGCAAGAAAAGTAAAGAAAATTCTAAAATAGAATACCATTGTAAAAAATGAGATTATAAGAAAACTTATGCAATATAGTATCATCTCACATTTCTCTGATGCCATTTTAACGGTAACTGCAAAAAGAAAAGTCATATCCCTGTTAAGTAAGAAAATTATGTGATACCTGTTATATGAATCCATGTTTTGATTTCAGGTGATATGAGTAACATTTATTCATTTGTTGTACATCAGCATTGTATTGCCCAAGTTAAATCTCTGTGTTTATTTTTTAAATATAGCCAGTATAAACAAAGTCCAAAGTACACATGAAGAGAATCTTTTGAAGATGTTCTAAAGGAAATTAGTGATATTACAAGGCATAAAAATAGTAATCTATTACAGGCAGATTTCTCTAGGAATATTTACTCTTTAATAATGCATGTTATCAAGACTTTATTAATTCTTAATGCCGTAAATTTGAAATGAATGGAGCAATGTTGTTCATCCTGCAAGTGGTTGTGATTCATGTAGAATGACAGTGTACGTCTTCTAGTAATGATTTAAATAAAGTACCTTAAACATGTGTTTAGAGATTGCAGAAACTGATCTCTGAAGCAGCCCCTAGTGAGAACTTGCTTTTTCCAAATAGCATCCTGAGCATGGTATGGTTTCCCTCTTGTATCTTGTTGTCATAGATAAGATCCATATGAAGAATTCATATAAATTGTTATCAGATACTATGGATCTCTAGCATACTCGAATTTGAAAAGTGATGGACATGGTCCTTTGATAGAATGAGAAGTGTTATTTAAAACAACTAACAACTACCTGTCTTTTTTCACGCATCTGTGATCCTGTCAGCAAGTTAGAATGATAGCAAGAAAATGTATCTTTCTCTGAACCCCAAAGATGAGAAGCTTTCGCTTAGATATGCTTATTTATTTACAAAATTAAAAAATAGATTTACTAATGTAAATAAGTGAGGACAGACAAGAAAATTAGTCTACTACTTAATAGAATAAACATGACTTTTTTTAACCTCCTAATTAATTGTTGACCATGCATAAGGTATACAACCAAAGCTTATTATGGAAAGCTGGTATTATTGCTTAATATAACATGAGGCATTGGGATTTCTTCAAAGTAATTTTGAAGATGTGATTATTTAGTAGAAATATTCACTGGAGCATTTTATTTTTAGAAATCATGGTCACACAAGGAAGCCTTTATAGGACCGACTACCTAATTGCAGTCAAAAAACTCTTTAATGAACAAACACACACATACACACACAGAAGAACACACATTTTAAGAACATAATGGCCCTATATTTTTCAATTTTTGTGCCACATTCTTTGTATCTGAACAGAACATACATGTCTTAGCAGATGTTTTAAGTTATATCCTTCATGTAGGTGAGTGTAAATATACCATTTAACTTAAATGGCTTTGTGGGAAGGTAGTTTGAGGAGTTTAAGAAGGAAAAAGAGAAGCCCCAGTTACTAATAGCTTCAGCTTTTTCTTTTAAAAACAGTAATTACACTCAGGATAAAGAAAGAAAAATAAACTCTTTTAATTATTTGTAACATCCACAGTTTCTGAGGTAGAGCTTTGGTGTATTTTTTTTTTGGAATATGCAGGGCAGGTACTGGCAGCAGAGGTACAAAATGAAAACTTCCTGGCTGCAGACCAGATACAGTGCTCAGTGCCACATCATAAACTTCCCCTCTTCTGTCTCGGAGTGATTTCAGCCCTAAGTCATGTCCTTTTTTTCCCCTTGCGTAGGCTAAGGAGCAAAGGGCCTTCTTCCTGGGCAATCGCTTTGGGAAAGGAAAAGCATAATGTTTCCCTTCTTTAACCTGAACATTCTGCCTCTTAAATCACTAAGACATTAACTGCCAAGTGGGCTCAGTATGTTTCCTTTTTCTTCCCATACAGCAGTTTAGAATGCAGAAAACAATAGGTGTAAGATAGAAAATGAGACCTCTTCTCCACCCACCTCCTCCAGCACACGCAGGCCCAATCAGATAATCTGTTTTTTTTGTTTTGGAGAGAAAAATATAATGGTTAGTTTTCAATGAAACCTGTGCCTTATATTCCAGATATGTTAAGTCATTTTGTGATGCAAATTAACATTGAGTGGTTTTGGTACTTACCTCGAGAAATAGCAATGTTCCAGCACAATATGTGGCACTGCAGTAATTTTTATTGATAAATACTTACACTTTTAGAGATTACTAGGTCAAAATAACAGAGTACAGAGAGCAAATATGGGCTTTCGTTTTCAGACTTGGTTTATGCTCTCATTTGAAAAAAGTACAATGTAAGTCATGTGCTTATTACCATGCAAAATAAATCAACTTCTAGATATCTGCATTAATATTCTTTGCATTTGAACCTGTAGTCTGAAAACTTATACTTTTCCTTGTAAAAATCAAGTAAAAATTGTTAAAACCAGTCTCTAATTACCAGGTACATTTTCAACCGATACCAATGCGATTTTTAAAAATCCTATTAAAAAACAATTCTACCTGCCATGGCTCCTTTCAGTCAGCAGCAGAGCTCTCATTTGTGTGAAATGTAGTCAAATTATTGCCAGCACACCTCTCTGAAACTGAGCCTTCTCTTGTATTAAGTGAACGTCTTAAGTAGAAAATGTTACTACATAATAACTATTAGCTCCAACTTTATTTTTAAGCTAAATTGTTGATTTACTCAGATAGTATATAAATGTTATTTTGGTCATTAACCCACTAAACCAATTATGAATTGCCCCTATAAAATTTACCAGGTCAGACCAACAGTTAGGCATAATTTAATTTTATTTTTCTTTGAACTAAAATAGATAAGAAAGATCCTTTTAATAATTATCAAGCAACTATTTTTAACTATCATAGTTAAACTATGTTTAACTATCAAGCAACTATTTTTCTGTAGATGCAAATGTTTCCTAATAAAGTACCAAGAAATCAATACAACATAGACCTTAAACTGTGAAGGGTAGCTCGTAGGATCACAGCGGCCTGTTCTTGCCATAGGTGTTATGAACAAGGGCCCTGTGCCTACCTGGCACACTTTCAAGGCCCATTAACATGGGGAAAAAATGTTGAACTTTTGTTTGCATCAATTAATATACATAGTACAAAGTACAATATACAAGTACAATGTACCGTGATTTTTTGACATTTTATTTCTTACTAAATTAGACATTCTACTTAAAAACTCATAGCCTTTCAAACTATGCTTTTATTCAGAATAAGTAAAAGAGACTTCTTTGTCTTCCTGGAATTCTCCTTAGCTGTAGGATAATTTGGATCATCACCACTCAAAAAATATTGCTAGACACCTGGTAAAGTTTCAGATGCTTAATATGTGTGCTGGTTAAAATTTTTTTAATAGAAAATGGATCATCTTGCTATTTAAGTATTATAAAACTACACCTGGTTAAAATATGAATCTCCTGGATGTTCCCGCAGTAAGTAATTCTCTGGACAAGAATTCTAAGGAATTTTAACTGTTAACCAATAAATTACCAAGTACCTTTTTCAGGTGCCTGATTTCCATTAACATTTGAGGAGCCTCATGGTTGTTGGGTGGTCTTCAAGTAAATGTTTTGTGGTCCGGAAAGTAGATCTCTTCACCCTGCAAGAGTTAATTTTAGTATGTTGAAAAGGTAGAAATCCAGGCCTAATTCCATCATTAGCTAACTGAAGACCAACAGACCTGGCTACTAAAAAAAAAAGTGTATGCAAGAGTTCATTTCTAGTTTTTATTGAAAGACCACTTCAGGTCTATATAGGTTATAGGTTAAGGAAATAATTTTGACTACATTTTTCTTTACTTTCACATTCGAGTTTTTCTCCCCTTACACAAACCAAAAAGAAATTCCCACAATGACATTAACCGATTTGCAAAGGGCTCAGTCCCATTGCTTGTTTGCCTGTACCCTTTGGTTGAAATTAATGGGCAGTGTCCCTTCTAGGACTGTTTGAGCTTCCTTAAGTTCAGGTGAGTGCTATGTGACTTTTTTTCCTTTTCTCATTTTGTAGCTTCAAAATAAAAGAATCCTTGACGTCATCCTTTTTTCCCTTGATTTTCATTGTTTTTGGATTCTCTCCTGAGTTTCCTTTTTGCTTCAGAATATTTGGTATTGTGAGAAGGCAGGTGCATTTTTAACTGGCTTTGACTACACATGTGAGATCATAGAGTTGTTTCAGGTGTTACCTTATCTCCTTACATTTCAGAGATTGATGTGATTCATTACAGCCCAATGCCATGCCATGAAAGTGTTCTAGACACTGATCTTGAAACAACAAAGGCGACAGGATGGTGTCTTTGTACGGAACCACTGACAGCTTTAGAGTCAGTGGATGGTACATCTGCAGCAAAAATGTACAGCATGAAGTTTCAGGAGGTGGTGCAGTTACTTGACTAGGTGAACCAGATTATGGCTTTCATGATGATTTGTGGAGTGTTGGCCAAAACTCCAAAGGTAGTGTATGTGTGTAGAGTAGAGGGAGTAGATGCAGAGGAGCAGAGAGTGTAAGAAACAGAAAGCATGAGAACATAAGGATGAATGCAAGAGAAAGAGAAAATCGGTTCTCTGATTTGCTCGCATAGAGTTTGAAGACCCACGGTCAAACATAATAGCATTTCTTTAATTATACAAGTGTATGCTGTTCGATGAACAAGCTCACGAGCAGTAGAGAATAATGGTTAAGAGCAAAGACTGAACGGGACTCAAAATTCCACCTCCCATTTACTGGTTAGCAGCTTTAGGCAGGTGACTAAACCACCAGAAAGTCTCAGTTTCACCATCTGTAAAACGGGGATGATAATGCCACCCACACCTTAGGATTGTAAGATTAAACAGGATAATACATATAAAAGTATAATGTAAGTGATACTAATTAGTAAATTATTGTCATAGCACTAGCACTATATTTTAATCATTTTATCTTCCTGCCAATGACAATCACTTAACATATTTGGTAGGATAATATTTTGAACTTTTTTTTTCCAGTAATACTTTTACACTGTTAAAATTGGGGTTCTTAGCCTCACCAAGAATTCTAAAGGCTTTTTTCCCCCTTATCATTAATATTATCCACTTTTGAAGGATACAGTAGTATTCTTTATTTTTCTTGTTACCCTATTTTGATTTTATGTGGAGATAGAATTTATGAAGAATGAGTATTTTGCTTATCTTTCTATTCCTTTACACTCACTCTTGCATTTTATAGATGGCTGTTGAATTAATCAATTGTATTTATGAAGATAAAATGCATTTTTTACTTGAATAAGTTAAAAATAAATAAATGGTACTCCTGTCATCCTGCTTTTCCCGTGAGATTTAAGGGGCTGTATTTTAATTATAGCTTATCAACTTTGACATAGTGAACAAATGAACATCTTAATTTGGGGGTATTTTTTTTCTTCATGTGAGAAGTAAACTAGTACAGAAAATGGAGACTTATACCTGAGGATTACACCCTTTGGTAGTGAAAAAAATATCTAAGTAAGATGTGGAAGAAAATGAAAATATTTCTGGTCTCAGAGTCTGTTTACCAATTTTTTTGTTCAGCTTTTATATTCACTTAATTTCTCAAAGAAATTCATATTTTGGATGACAGGTAATGTAGACGAGGCCTTCCCAGTTTAGAAAGCCTGTGGAGTTGCAACCCCTTAAAATTATTCTCAGGCTCTTGAATAATGCTCCTCTAGAGTGCACCTTGCATTTCAGCTTTCTTTTCTAGCCCCATTTTAATGCCTGGCTAAAGAGTGCTCAGCGCAAGGAATACTTGCCGAGTGGACTTCCCTATGGTAAAACAGCATGGACAGCTCCCAGCACTGCAATCAAGGATGCCTCTAAAAGCTTTAATTTAAAAATAATAATAATAATAATAAGTCTGCATGAGGATGATGGAGCCCTCTAAGGCACATGGGTTTAGAGAATTATTCCCATCTGCAACTCCCTCCCTCTGCTTAGTAGCCCTTTCCAGGGTTATGATTACTGGAAAATGGCTGTTAATCACCAGATTTTTTTTTTTTTGACTGCAGCTGCGTCAGTCAGACTAGTAATCTATTAAACAACTTCATCTCCAGTTTAAAATTTGCATTGTACACTGTATAGAATAAATTTTCATTGTAATCAGAACATCCAAGAGAACTTCCTGGTATGATTTAGAAAAGCACGTTTGTTTTTATCTATGGACCTCTCTAGTGCTATTGAGCCAACTGTTTAAACAATACTGTGTATGATCAGCATAATAAATAATTGTAGTAAAATAAAATATTGTAGCACTATTGAGTGCAAGCAGCGTTTACAATGGTCATGTTTGCAGTATATTTGAATTGTGGCATCTCTGCCACTTGGCAGTATAATATCCACATAATTCAAAACTTAGCCCAGATATTTAAAATTTGACTTGAACCTGAAAGATTTTTAGAAGTCTAAAGAATTCTTGTACCAGATTGTGGTAGAGTGGTTTGGCCTCTTTTTCTACCCTAATGCTTATTACATTTGCCATAATTTGAAGAAATAATCCAAAACCTATGTCAATATTTAGTGCTAAGAGAGGACAAAACAGCTCTAATTTACAAAGGACCCTTTTAAAACACATTCTTACATGAAAATTGACAGACTACAAGAGGTGGTTGGACAAAGTTCATCATTTTGGAAAGAATGTTTCAATTAAAGTTGAGCACTTTCTCTTCCAGGTCTTTTTTTCTCCATTTTTTATTTGCTGTGCCAAGGTACCCATGTGCGTTTTTCCACTGTCATCTGGCTCATTCCCAGCAGATGCACACAATCTGTTCTGCTGTCACTAACAGGGTTCGGTTTATGAAAAGAATGTGTCAGAACATGCCACTATAGTCACTTTTACAGGTTTTTTTTAAGAGTAACTGAGAATATATGCATTGCCCTAGTTTTATTGTACTCAGCCTTTAAGTGATTTCTAAGAAACTTTTATAATAGTCATAGACCAGAAGCTTTTTTCCAAACATATTTTTGACCAAATACTTTTTGTTAAAAATAAAATTGTTTTTAAAGTTCACAAACATTTTTAATGAACAAAATGTATTCTATTTAAATTTAGAAGTAGATTTTTTATAGGAATGTTTAAAATAAACCCAAGATTTTTACAAAAAATCAAATATCCAATTACAAAGTTTGCTTCATCATCATTAAATACATACCTCATACTAAAAACAAATCTACTTACCTACTCAAATCAAGGCTTTACTTTAAAAATATTGTGATATACTATTAGGGATATGTCCTAAATACCAGTTATTTGACTTGATAGATAATATTGGTTTCCTTCAGACTTTGGCATTGTTAAATTATACCAAAAACAGTTTAAACCATCAAATACATCCTTATCCTCTATAGAGACACTTGAAAAATTACTTTCTCAAAATAATATGACATATTTCTTTTGTAAATGTTCACATTGTAAAAGCATAATGGCCAAATATTTTTTAACTTAAATTGCATTTATTAAAAGGTGTCTGTATTCCCAGCAACTACTGTAAATAAAAATTTGGTTTTTGCTGTCTTCATAGAAAACAATTTCTCCAGTTTTATATAAATTTTAAAATTTTGAGTAATGGAAATGTGCATTCATTCCTGAAAAAATAAGCTTCGTAAGTTAACAGAATATGAAGTTTTAAATATGTGTAATAAGTGCATACTGTGTGTGTGTGTGTGTGTGTGTGTGTGTGTGTGTGTATACACACACATGCAGATAGATAATGGACATATTTACTTTCATACACAGATCATGGTATTAATCTCCCAAAATTAAAGATTTCTAAATGCATTTAAATGCTACTTTTAGATATTTTAAACTATTTTTGATATGAAGAGTGACTCAAAGTTCAGGAAAATTAAGTGTTATCAAAGTTATAATTCACATGAGATAAAAATGAAGATTCAGAAAATAGTGAATGGTCACTCATACATATTAAGCATTAGTTTTATATATATACATGTAGGAAAACTAGTTATTAGATTTCTGCATAAAGACAGCTTATAAAATACATTTCAAGACATAATTTGTCAGAAAATGTTCTGATTATGAAACTGATATCTTCTCATATAGACAACTCTAGCAATTATTTTTAGAGACCTTTCTGAAAGCACTTTACACATCGTAGCAAGAAAATATAGTTGGAACTCATTGCTCTGCTGTCACATCATATAGTTCATTTTTTCCTGTCCACATTTTAATTTATCAGTGACTTTACATGTCAGATAACTATTTTTTAACTAGTCTGTAGATAATTGAATTATTTAGTTTTTGGTAATCCTGAATATTTGCTCTTGGGATAGAAAGGCTACCCTACACCAAGGATCACAGGCGTTGAACTAAAAAGAATGTTCGGTCATATCCCATGGGATGTTGGAGCCTCTTACTCTTCCCTTGAAGGCCATCAGCAGCAGGGAGGGGAGATTGCCGTCATACCTTACAAGATTATAGACTTAGCCTTGCTAACTAACTACTGCCATTCTCGGGGGAGGAGTCACAGGGACTGGAGAATGACCAGAATCTTCTTTACCACAATTTGAATATACATAAGATCATTTCAAGACTTACCTCCATGGGCATGCTTGACTATGCATATCCTGGATGATAAAATCATCTATTTATTATTGAAAGTGTAAACACTACCCTAAATGTCACTGGGAAAAGAAAAGCTTACTCCTCTTAATGACATTCACAGAACTTAAAGAATATTTGCAACCATGGTGTGCCTTGTGAAACACTTTTAAATACAAGGTCTTCCAAAAAGTAGGCTCTTTTATTTAATAATGTCTTATAAAAAATAATCAGATTTTTTTCCTAATTTTATTTTTAAACCTTAAGGGAAGAGTAATTTTGAAATTCAAGATTTCCCTGCTTCTCAAGGATGTGAGCCATGCGGCCAATTTATCTCCAAAATACTACCTTTGAATTTTGCCAGTTGCCTCAATTTCTGACATGGGTAACACCCTCCTTTGTGGTTAGAAGGTGATTCTTTCTTTGCATCTACTTAGTCATAGGTCTTTTTCTAGCAAAGACAGATTATTTTTGTGAAGCTGTCCCAAAAATATGTATTATTCATAGACTAAGAAACCCATCAAAGAGTCTCAATGCATGGGTAATGATAGGTTGGACTGCAGTGACCAGAAGGCTCTTCACTCAGCTTTCTTTAGGGAATTTAAAGACAGTTGTATCCTTTCTCCATCTGCATCAACATATGTTGACCATTTGGTTTTCAGTTCTTGCTGGCTTGTTGGTTGGAAGTAAGACCGATCTTCTATAAATATAATTGATACTTTTGACTGTGACTTAGGAATTCCACTTTTACTTTTATCCAGCATCAGTTCTCAAGATATCTTAACAATGCTAATAACCGTTGTAGTATGTGTAAAAAGGTTGTATTTTTAATTAGCAAGTATTACTAATTATAACTGTTTTTAATAATAGTCACAGCTAACATTTTTTGAGAGCTTTATATCTGGGTACTGTTCTAAGGGCTTGAGACTTTATATGCATTAACTCATTTATTCCTCAAAACCAAATGAGATAGGTACATATACAGATATACATATAAATATATAGATACATATACATATGCATATACATATACAGATATAAAATTACATATACAGATGAGGAAACTGAGGCAGAAATGTTAAGCAACTTGCCTAAAGTTATCCATTTTGTTAATGGCAGCTCTAGAACCTCAATGAGACAGTCGGTCTCCAGAGTCCACCCTCTTATCCATTAAGTCAAAATCTCACATACATTATCTCAGCTATTAGAAAAGAAAAAGGAAATGACTCAACTACAGAAACTTAATTTTGCATGGCATCTTGGGGAGAAGTATTTAGTGATCCCAGAATGACATGTATATTACTGTGTTTGTGTGATATGTTAGTAGGGCTTTATTGAGAAGTGAATTAATTCTTGGGGTATGCTATAGTTCCACATTGCTAACCTGGAGGGAAAAAAATATGTATTATCAATTATTTGATAGATTTTCTTTTCACAAGCGATGTCTTATTACTATTGATGAAAATATGTTTTCCAGTTACAATATTAGCTTTAATTGAAATAAGAACAGGGAGTTTTATGTCGTCACTTGTCTAATAACCTCCAGTTTGCTTCTTATTTTTTGAAATGTTTTAATTTTTAACCTTTACTTGTAGGAATCAGTAATTTGTGTAATATTAATTTAAGAATGTGAACTGTATGACAGAATTTATAAATGGATATTAAGCAGATTTCAGGAGTTATCCAGTTAATTTAATTAATGCAGATAGATATTTTGGAGAATTTGAATTTGGGCAATGATTTTTCTCTTTGTAGTTAAGAAAGAAAACAACAAAACTTAAAACCAGTGATAGGTGTGAAATTAATACCGAGAAGTTGGAACAACTTGCATTATTTTTGAAAGCTAGGAAATGTCCTATCAAGTTCCTTCACCAAATATATGACTTTTAATTTTTAACTGAAGATTTCTGTGTTTAGTAAATGGCCTTTTGAAAAAGGAAAAGGCTCACTTTTAGAAATTTTTATGAGAAATAATATGAACTTTCTTTCCTCTGAGAAACAGTTTTCTTATTTTTTCACAAAAGCATTACCGTGCTCTTGACTAGAAATGAGGTCAGTGAGGCTGGTCAGAGGTCAAACGGGACTCAGATATTTCTGAATTACAAAATGCATATGCTTTGGACTTCAAAATTCATGGCTGCCATATCTTTAAAGTCATGGATTCCTTGCCAAATTTCTGCAGTGAATTTTAGTAACTGCATTCTGTTCCACTTTATTTCACTGTTGAAAAGAATCAAGTGCTTATTTGGATTACAGGGCAAACATCAAGCTCATCTGTTTTCTCTGTGTTTAAAAATGCTTTTTTTAGAAATGTGACTTGAAGATTTGGAAATTAGAGTGTAGTTTGAAATTAATTGCTACAGTGATCAATGGCCTCCATGTCACTTGACGGCACCCATGGTAGGGGGACTCGTGTGTACTTTGTATGGCATTCCGTGCCACTGGTAATGTTACTGCTCATTCTTCTCTTTCTCATGGAACTCCTGAGGTTAGTTATGTCCACTTCCTAATGTGACTTTGACTACAATTGTTTGAATTCCCTCTTTGGAAACTTCTAACTGTAAACATTCCCATAAGACTCCATAAAACACCAAATTTATATTTTGTATCCATTTCAGTTCTAATATACAGGAAACAAGTATTCACTCTAAAGACCTGGATTTCCGAAGACATAGCTGTTGGCTAATAATATAAAAGATAATTACATAAAGTTATTAGTAATATTTCCAAAAGAGGATTGTGAAACAGCTAATACTGCATTTTGAAAGCCCTTTTGAAAATTTCAACCACCCAAGGACTAAAATCAACTAACAATTTCTCACAAACAGAATTCATTTAAAAACTGTGAACTGTAACTGATCTTAGGTATTATGTTAAGTGATAGGACCATAAGTATAAAGCATTGAGTGTCCATGCAGGTAGTTCAGAGCAGTGTTTCTCGATTCTGGTCATAACACGAGCTTTTTAAAAATACCAGTGCCCAAGTCCAACCTCCAGATTTGACTTAAAGTGACCTGGCATTTGGGCATTGCTGTTTCAGAATGCTGCCTGGGTAATTTTAATATGAAGCCTTGGTGAGAACCACTATGTAGAAGATAAATGTGAATCTTGAACTTGGTCATACAACACTGCATTCTGAAAGTTAACAAAACAAGCAAGCATATGACTTGAAAACTTGGACTCAGGCTCTGCCCATGAAATGCCTGCCGCTGTGTGCCCAGCACTTCCGCTGGACACCAGATCCAAATGTACTCCTCTCTCAGTTTATTTACCAAGTGTTTGATGGGAAGTGGCTTGCCTAGGTATCAGGTATACAAAAGTGAAAGATGAGGTCTGCCTCTAAGAAATTCCATCTGCTGAGGGGAATGAACATGCCCGAGGCAGTTATGAATGTCATGTGACGAATGCTATACTACAGTGATGCTGAAGGTAAAGTGGGTGCTTAAGGGTTGGAATGTTCAACTTTTTCAGAAGATGACTGGTCAGGTCAGTCTTCAGTAGAAGCAAGGATACCTAAGGTGAGTCTTAAAAGAATCAAATCCTGACAGTATTGTGCAAAAGGGAATTTGGGGGATTTTTTTCCCTTCTGAAAGAATAACAGACTACTCTGAGTTTTCTTATATGGCCTGCCAGATTCTCAACTTCCCATCCCCATTTGGAGAAGCTGACCAGGACTTGTGCAGGACTTTAGGTTCTGTTGAAACTGGGAGCAGCTAATGAAGCTGTGAGTATGGTACCAGAAGTAGGGAGAGCCTTGCTAATCTGCCCTTTCCATTCTGCGGTGTAACAGAAGACCTCAGTCAGGGGTGGCCCACGAGGTAACTTGGAGGACTTGCTCCTCCTCCACTCCCACCCATACCCTGTATCGCAGACACAGCTGAGTGGAAGATGGTCTGACCCAGGTCCTCCCCTGCAATTAACTGTTTTGACAAGGGGTGTGGAATGAGGGAAAAGAGCACCAGCAGTGAGATACCACTGCAGGAACACTTGATGTAATGGTGACTCAACTTTTATCTCTTATAAAGAGTAATTTAAAAAAAATTCAAGCAGTATTTCTCTTTATTTGCTTTCTTATTCTAAAAAAAGCAAAAACAAATAAATAAAAGTACTCTAGAGATGTCATACCCTTAGGAAAAAATCTTGTGGAATTTAAAAGTACTCTATTAAATGTACTCTAGTATAGGGGAATAAATCTGTAAGATAAAGCAGAGCATGGCCTTAAAATACATGTAGAATCTAAAAACCTTCACTTGTTCCTTCTATGCTGCCAGACAAACATACAACACACACACACACACACACACACACACACACACACACACACACACACACACACACAAACACCAGCTTTTCTGTGCTTAGAAGACAGAAAAGGCAAGACATGGTGAGAAAATAAATATACTAGTTCCATGAGTTACATAGAAAAATGTTGCTTTCGGGAAGATCAGCCACATCCAGTTTTATGCAAGGGGAGAGGAGGAGCTTAGATGGTGGTCTTGGTTATTCCAAGTCTGTAAACTTTTTATTCCAGCTTCTAGACCATTTTACCTCCACAAACCAGATTCTACATGAAATGAGCCCAGTTTCATATTGGGAGGGAGGAGGGGTAACAGACTGCACAGGTTGGTAGTATCACTTCCCACTGACTCGAGTAGAGACTTTGTTATGAGAGACTGAGAACTTTGATCTGAGGTGTTGACTTTTTTGGAAGTCATAAATGTACTGAATTTGATCTCAAATAGATAGTATGTTAACATCACATGTGCAATTAGAAAATTATCACCTTGAGTAAATTAAGTATACAGCATTGAATGCAATTAGTGTATTATTAGAGATTTACAAGTCAGTAAATATCATAAGGTGAGATTTATTTTTTGTAAATACAACTGGAAACCCTCCAAAGAGTCAGTATTATCTAGATGAAAATGAATAATTTTTAAGCCCATGGAAGCCCCCAGGGCTGGTTTTTCAGGAAAGGGGTGTATTTATAGAGCTTTGTATGATTGCAATGTACACACCTATTGAGAGTCACTGAGGTTATCCGGATGAGTTTTTCTCTCACATAATGCAATAGCTGAGAAGCTCTTTTATGGCAGTTAGCTCATAAATGGATAGACTACAAGATTTCAAGAACATAAGTATATCCAAATAAGAAATTTCTACAACGTACCTGTATTGGGGTGTTCTATTTCTAAAGGAGTTTAATACAGTGGATTTTAGACATGGCTTCACATTTCAATTCTTGGAGAGCTTTTAAAAAACAACAATGCTTAAGAACCAGCTCCAACAGTTCTGATTTCATTGGTCTAGATGGATCTATGTATTAGTATTTCTTTAAAGTATCCCAAGGGACTCGGATGTGCAGTCAGGGTTAAGAACTGTTAATATTCAAAATCTTCAGAATTTTGATTGATCTTTGAACACTAAGGTGAAGTAAATAAGGAATATTAATATTACTTCCCTCTTAACTATAAAATTGAGAGTAAAATTGATTTCTTACATTAAAATGGGAAACTTATCACTTCCATAGAATCTTCCTTTTTCCAGCTTATGAGACCAGCTGCATCATTCCAGTTTGTAAATTATTGGCATTTCTGAAGATGAAGTAACAGGGGAAGTGATGAACTTTATAAATAGACTGCCTAAAATATTTGGCATGAGGGGTCAAGATGTAGGCGAAGCTGGAAAAAGATTTCAATTTGTGTATTAGCCAGAGGCCACCAGTTGTTTAATTCCCTGCATTTTCTTAAGAAAGGGAGGAGTAAGAATCGCTTTGGGAACATAATTTTTTTCTTCCTCCAACGTGTAGTCAGTAAAACCCAGAGGGAGAAAAAAATGTAAGCCAAAATTAGGTCATGCCAACCACAGCAAATTGGAAGCTCTCCTTACAGTGCAGTCTTGCAGGATTGCTGTGGATCATCTTAATGTCATGCTCGTGGTAGGGCCGACACTTTGAGATCAGGGCTGCGGGCTCCACAGGCCATCTCTGCTGATGGAATCCAACTGCCCCAGTCCGGCTGCAGATGGCACACAGACAAGACCTAAGGTTGTATCTGAAAGGTTCGCTCTGGAATATGGCATTTTTTTAAGGTGAAAAAATACAGTTTCTAAAAAAAAAAGCAAAGCAACAAAACAGTTCATTTTATGATCCTAAAGGGGGAAAATGTTAAGGGAAACGGAACGGACCAATCTAGCATTAGTAGCCAACAGGCACAACTTCCTGGCAATTAGGAGGAGGTTGCCAAAAAACTACCTTACTACTAAAAAAAGAAAGAAATCTGCAAAGTAATAATTTCATTCATTTATTAAACTGCTGACATTAGAAGTGAGGGGATTGTTCTTTTTGATCCTTGAGGGATGTGGAAGAAAAGTAGAAGGTTCTTCATTCATTTCCTTGGCAGTTATCATTATTAGAATGTCGAGCTACTGTAAAATGCAATATATTTCCATTATTTAAAAGAAACTGCTGGTTTTTTTCCTATCTGCAGAACATAATGTTTCATTGGTGTTTCTATTCATTATTTGAATGTTGAACTGGCCGTAAAAATGTAACTTATTTCCATTACGTAAAGGAAATTTATACTCTTTCCTACTAGCAGAAAGTATTTAATAAAATGATAAGGCCTGTAAAAAGTTTTTCATGGAACACACTAGAAAACTTTCTCAAATTGTGTGTTTAGTGTTAATTTCTGTTTAGCATCCAGTGTATTATGTTTATAAAGAAAAAAGTGTATCTTTTATTGAACACTACAGGATTTATTTGCCTACACACACACACACACACACACACACACATACCTCAAAATTTTCAATTTGTTTTGTAAATGAGCAAATACATTTCCAGCTGAGGACTTCTTAGCCATTAGTTTTATATCTGTGTCATATCTGCAAAAAGATGTTTTCCAATGAGTACAATTAATTGCATCAGTCTAGTTTTTAAACTATTGGCATCTCTTAGGGTGAGGTAACAGTGGAAAGATAATACTCTATCTGCTATGAACCAAACTGGGATAATTTGCAGGAGGGTGAAAAAATAAATGCTTGCTTTCTACTACAGAATGCTGCATTCTTCAGTTACTTAATATACTAATGATGTTTTCCTTGATTTTTCTTGCATGCTGGTTCTACATTCTCTGATAACACAGGGAATCAAAGGCCCAATTTGTACTGCATGAGGGTTCTAGAACTACTTCACAGAGGAAAAAAACAAACTGGATCTTAAATGAAGAGCTTGAATGTGTCATGTCTTGTCATCACATCCCTTGCCTTGTGAATATAGTCAACATGCCACTCTTTATGTAATAATACAGGCACATCCCCAACTTATAAAAAATTTGTGTCCCAAAGTCTGTTTTAAAATTGGAAAACCCAGGATTTATGTCTCATGGAAACCACTTTTTAAATGGTTCTTAGCTTCTTACATAAGCCCACAAAAAAACATTGTACAGTTACATTTTTAAAATAATAGGAAGTCATACAGATGTAATACAAATTGTTAAAATTTTCCTTAACCGGTAATGTCTAAACCAAGCACTCTTTGATGAGGCAGGTGGAAATTTTTGTGGAAATAGTGAAAACAATTTCTAAGTTTCCAAATGTAGTCTACCACACACATACCTGAGATTCATATGCAGTGTTCCTTCAAAGTGCAGATTTCCCACCTCTGCTTTCCTGGAGAGACCCTTCAACATTGTATTTAGATGATTAGAATGTTCATTGGAGTTTGAGGATTACTTCTTAAGGATTGCTAGTATTCTTAATTTATACTTTCTTTTAAAAAATGCTTTTTCTGTTCTTAATGCAGATACATAATAAGCATCTCTCTAAATGTTTATTGATGATGGTTAGCTAACATGGGGATCCTATGAGAAAGAATTTCCCTGAGGAATAACTGAACTGAACAAGAACTATAGAAGAGAAACAGAAGGGGATTAACAAGGATGAGTGCATGGATGAGAGTGCCTGAGAAGGATTTGGCTAAACTAGCCTTAGGACCCAGGCAGTTGGCTTCTAGACTCCTTACCTTATCAGCTACACTACACTGTCTTCTGTGGTCAGTAATAAACTTCCTGGGCTTCCTCCTCCAGGAATGTCCCAGGCTGATTGAGCTTTATTGCCCATGTGTCCCAAATCTAGACTCTGCCATGCACATGGTTAATAGATATTTGTTAAATGAAAGAGCAAATGAATTCTTCCACCCCTTTCCTTCTGAATTATAATTTCTATGGAGTCATGCATTTCAGCATCCCCTAATATGAACAGGAAAGTACTTCAAACATAGTGTAGGTGGATACTACTCCTACACATGAATTGGCTTGAATTGAGGGGAAAAAAATTTGTGATACTTGAATTGAGAAACTCTTCTAGACCTTGGTCATGAGGTGATTTGTGCATATAGGGAGCAGAGACGTATCCATTGAATTTACTTGAATTAGACATTGACAAGATGGATTTCATTATCAGGGAATGCCTAAATTAGTTGAGACTGAGTTACTAGGAGGAGAGTACATTGCAGAATAGTATTATAAGTCAAAAAACAATATTCCATGAATGTGACTTAAAGAATTTTTGTTGGTGGTACATTATTAACTTCATTGTTTTTAAAATCCTCCTCTGAGATTTTTCTCTGCACCATATATAGACCATAATTTGTGCATACATTCAACTACTCTACAGGAAATATGAAGGAAGGGAATGAAAATTCATGTAAAAGGAAGTGCATTATTTTATTCCCTGCTTTTTAAATTACTGTACTTACCAACTCAGCTAGGTATTTTCTTCTTCTCTATTAGAAAAAAAAATCTGTGAAGAGTTAAGGAAAAAATATCCAAAGTTATTAGAAAGAATTGTACCATCTTATTACTCTGTGCAGTACTGTTCTTAAAACTTCAATGTTGCTTTTCTGAAATTATTTGTTTTGGAGATAAAAGTATTTTTGGATTAAGAACATAAGCTTGAATATGGTATACATGTTTTTAAATGCTTCTCAAAGTACTTACATAGCATTTATCAAGACTCAAAATCCCAGAATTTAATACTGTCAATTAAAAACCAAAATATAAGTCTGAGAAAGAATTCCAAAGCGCCTTCATGAATTTGTGTCTGTTCTTTAGAGAAGGGATAGCTGAGACCCTTCCATGGTGCTTTCCACCATTTCTTTTCTCCCTATCTGCACATGGAGTGCCCTGGAGAGTAAACCACACCTAAACTGTTTTAGAATGGGTCAGTCCATTCATATAAATTCTCAAATTAGAATGTGTTCTCAGAAACACTAAAGTAAAACCCTAAAGAATTTACTGAAGACAATTACAATTCATTGCAGTCCTCTCCTTATCAGAATAGAATGTCAACTTTTGGGTCCTTAGTAGCCATGATTCTCAAGGATTCAATGAAATCATGTATGTACAATACCATTGTAAAATGGAGATACTGTACAAATTTAAGTTATTCTTTACCCACATTAGGTTGTAAACTTGAGCTTGGGGAATGCACTATATTTGAATATCTTTGTTTTCTCTTTCATCTAAATGAGACTTTTACACTTAATAGATGCCCATAAATGTTTGTTGAATTAAATTGAAGCAAGTGAATGAAGGGTAATAATTTTTCCTAATTCAAATGAGAGACCAAGGAAAAACAATTAAGTACTTCCACCATGAGGCCTTTCCTCTTAGAGTTATCTTTCCCACATCTGACTTTTGGAGGACTTTATGTGTACTTATTTTGTAGTATTTATTCATTTCTGTCTTGTACTAAAGTTAACATTTAAAGCGTCTTTCCCAATTTGGTAAAATTTAAGTTATTTGATAGGGCAGAGATTAAGTACTCTGCACTTAATACTCTGTAATGCTGATCATAAACAATGTTGATCATAAACAAAGATCCTTCCTTTGGGTATGCATTCAGTTCTGTTTGAAATGCCATTTCTCACTACTTTATGCGCCTGTGGTAATGATATCTATTTATTGTATATTAGTACACATTTTACAGCAGGGGAAACTGAAGTTTCAAAGCTACATACATGAAAACTGGTCTCTGATTAGAAAACATGCTTCTTACATAGTTACAGAAAGATGCTGTCAATGGCCTTTGTTTCATTTTGTGTGCAGGAAATAGAAGAATAATGATTCTCCATTTTTCTTAAATTATTACATTTCTCTCTCAAATTTTGCCCAATGTAAACTTTATGAATTTTTGTGGTTCTTGTTTATCTTGTGAGTGAAAGTCGTGAGATAATGCGAGATAATGCTGTTGTAACTGATAAAACAATGTTGAAAGACATTTAACTTATGATTCATTAAAAGACATAGTGTATCTTAATGGCCTTCTTTGGAGTTTAATTTTTATATAATTCATTCATGTAAGTTGGGTTTGTTTCATTTATTTTTAAACATGTGACTAGGTTGATCTCTTATTTCTATTAATATGTGAAGAATCAAATACACTGGAAAATGTTTCTATCTTTTATAAATCCATTATGTAGACATCTAACAAAAGCTAACTCAAGCCTTTTATCTATTTCACTGCTAGTTAGTATCAGTATTTGGTGAGAATAAGAAAAACAAAATGATAGTCAAATCATGAAGTTTTACTCTTCACTAGAATCTTCATGTTTCTCTTAATAGTATTATCTAAAATGATACCCATTTTTATTTTGCATGGATTTCATTTATTCAGGCAGGTTCTAATTACTTGTATCCATTTAAGTCTAGTGACTTACTACTGTTTTCAATTTGTTGAACATCTAGGCATTACGTATTTAGCAGAACAATTCTCAGTGGTCCTAATAGAAGATATTTGGCTACCACGTGTACATAGCTGTTTGATAACAGACTCTTGTTCAAGAGTGTACAAAATTCAGCCTAGAAAATCTCTTCATCATTTAGTACCCACCTGAGTTAGATCTGCATTTTAGCACTACATTCTTAATAGCAGCATACATAGCATTTTAATTATCACTTGGAATGTATTATAACTATGATAAAAATCTTTGTTAAAATTTTTTTTCTTGTCATATAGTATACTTATTTCAAATGATGGTTAATACAGCCGGAAGTCAGTGTTTAAATAAATTGAACATTGCCTTGAATGTTCTTTTTCAGGAACTGACTTTAGAATATGATCCTGACTGCCTCTCTCGTTATGTTTCATGTATTTCATCTCAGCTTTCATCTCTACCACGGGTACTTTTAGTATGTATTTTTTCCTTGTGTTTATTAATAGAAATAGGACTAGCTTTACTTAATTATATAGAAGAGATATAAAATACATGGTAAAAGAGTGTGATGTTTTTAATGTAAATTTTGATTGTTGCCAACAAATATTAAACACACACTTCAATATACAGCTCTAAAATTGCTTTAATCATGTTATCATATCTAAGAAGATACTAATAACCTTTGTTTGCAACTGTAGTACTAAAGAATACAGAGAATTCTGCATAAATTACCTCTATAAAAAATCACTTTTAGTTATTTCAATTTTCATTTGTTATCATGGTGATGTTGCAACCTAAAATAAAAATACAGTTTGATAGTTTGTTTATAGTCCATCTATCTAAAGTACTTATGGATTGATTATATTGTTTGCATTATAAAGCATCTAGTAATAATCATCCCAGGTCATTTTAGTATAATTAGAATGCTTTAATCTTTTTTGAAATGCTGAAAATAGATTTTTATAATTTCAAGTACCTCAGATAAGTATAGTATATTCACAAAACTATAAATGCATAAGCTGTTACTTTAATTTTAAAATATAGGATAGAAAAGTATATATTACCAAATGTTGAATTTTTACAACCTAAGTTAGCTAGCTGGTCAACTAGAATGTGAAATTATTAATGTTGGTGATTGACAGAATGTTAACATGTAGAAGCTCAAAGTTAGTAGAAAAATTAACCAAATCTTAGCAGATAGATGTTCACACTGAGTGAATTCACTTAATCTATATCCAGTACTTGTTAAGAAAGTTGGTTGATATCAAAATAAATGAATGTTCACTGGAAGACAAAGCAGTCTTGGCATAATTGTAATAATGAAACAAAGTGAAGTTCTTGATGAAAAATTGTATTCTTCATTTAAAAGTACATAATAGGTAAGTTATGATATGTAAGTTATAGATACATATATACACACACATATATACATATATGTATGTATGTCAACGGAGTCATCAAAGTCAGAGTGAGCACATGAAGCCTGGAAGGAAGTTTAACTCACTTCTCCATGTTGAGATAAAGCGCATTCTGGACATCATGGTGCCCCTGAAGAGCACTGGTCTTACAAGGTCTGCTTCAACTCCATATTCCTCCATCCTCTCATTTGGCAGTTACTACCACTCATGTGTTCTTAAAGGAATCGAAGTAGCTATCATTCTTCATTAAAATGTTGGATTATTTTTAACATTATGTAAAGGGCAGACACTGCAGTCAGATTGCATCATAGCTTCCAAGCCCAGAACCACCACTTACCACTTAAAAAGAGAAGTCCTCTTTGCCTAAATTTCCTCCTTTGTATAATGGATATAATAATGCTACAATAAGGTTATTATGAGGATTATGAGTTAATATATGTAAATAGAACAGTGCATAACACAAAACACGGATTAGCAATTCATTATCCTTTTTTAACTTTTATAATCAAGAAATTTTACATTGAAAGGTTATTGTTTTTTCCTTTTGGGAGGAAATAAATTTTATGATTACCTACATTATCCTACAAACTAAAGTGATTAAAGACAATTTACTATTTGATTTTACCTTTTCATATTTAAAAAAAAAATCTTGTAGTGGAATTTAATGGTTGCAGTTCATATTATTAAATTAAAATAGAACTAAGGAATACCAGATTTTTCAATTTCTGGAAGTTTTTTTCAAACTTTTATTGTAGATTTTTTAAATTAAGCCATAGGTAATATTTTGCACTTACAAAATATCACACTTATTCTTGGTGTATTTTATCATATCGCTATGACTCTTTTTTTTTTTTAATAAGCCTCACAATCTCTCTCAAATGAGTATGATAGATTCCCAATTTAATTCAATAGAATTAGATACGTGAATCTTAAGGATTAGGAAGTTGGAGCATGTGAATTTATGAATGCTATTTATTTTAAATTAACTGACTCAAAAACAAATATTAAAAGTCCTCTACAGTGCTTAACACAATCATATTCTTTCAAGAAATATTTTACAATATTGAAGAATTTTTGTATCAGTAAACAAAATACTTCCACATGGCCCACCTAGGACTCCATTGACACTCAGAATCTTTTAACCCGCTCTTTCACAGAGAATATTAGTAAACAGAATTTTTATCCCCATATATATCAATTTTAGATCAAAATCTGAACTTTATTTTTTCTCATCAGTGTGCTCTAGTCATCAGTGTAGATAGAGATGAATTCATGACATTTATTTTTAATATGCTTCCCCAAGTTACAGATCACTAGTTAACAGCATGGAGTGAGAAGTTTTACTACCTAAATCTCCAAAATATATCTGAGTTTATCTATCTTATTGTGACTAAAATAATTACAACAATTAAATAATATATGTCAAGCATGTAGTATGCTGCCTATTATTATTACTATGTAGAAAGATGTAATTGTGTGAAAATGTACATTTTATGTTAAGGAGGTGGTTTTTGTGCACATGAGGTTTTCCAATATCCTACAAAGTAGATATTTACATAACTAGAAAGTTGTATTCACTCAACCAAACTGGAAATAAGTTTATTATTTTCTACTAAATTGTTTTTGTCCACTGTAGCTTTGGACTTTCAAATACAGATCATTATTAGGTTTTTAAATCATGCAGATTCTTTTCACCTCGTCCTGCTGCTTGCCTTTGGGGAAGTTTTTTAAAATAGCAAATTATTTGACATCACCTTTGTAAAATTTTAACAGTAAGTTTATAAATCTCAGCTACAATATTGTATATGAATTTTAGTTATATTACCCTGTGCACAATTACTATTTATAATTGTAAGTTTGCAGAATGAAATTATTATTGCACAATGTGTATTGCCAATTTACCCATGTACTTTATAAATGCAATACATTTGTATCTCATATTTATAATTTAGGTAATAGTTGTTTGTACCGAATTTCAAATTTGAGAAACTCCTTTGTAATGCATTTGTGATCCAAGTCATTGCTGCATTGTGATCTGAGTCATTTGGGTAAATACAAATGGGATAAACAAAATAGAAATAGAGACCTTATGTGAAAGCTATCGATTGGTGTCTGATCTAGTCTCCTAACTAATTATGTGTCTAATCAGCCTGTTAAAATTCTATCCAGCATTCCTGGAATTATCCTTTCTCTTTTTTTTAACGTCATTGCTTTATAGATGAGTTTCTAAATGAAAAAAGAAAAGTGGTAATAGAGGAAGTTGGCATGGAGAATTGTCACTGTCCTCAGCTCTTTCTATCTTTTTCTAAATATAGCTATTAAATATTGTTCAGGTCAGCTGATGTAAGCAGTGGAGTGCCTCTCCATGTGTTCTTTCTTTCCCAATCATGTCAATAATGCTTTGATGAATTAAGATATGTAAGTAAAAAATACAAAGAAATCAGTGCCAAGTTCTAATATCAAATTGAGAATTAGCAATTCCCCAGATATTTTTAATACATTGTTAATCTCAAGACCAGGACCAAATTGGTATTCCAGAACTAAGATGGTAAATTCTTAATAGAGATATCTCTTACAAGCAAGTCTTATTATAATATACTAGAATATCATTTATTCTTTGAGGGTATGATTTATTCTATTTAAATATAAGCCCTGTAATGGAGATGTGTTAATCTATTTTTACTCTAAGTACATAAATATGTCTGCTACATTCTAGTCAGTAGATGTATTCAGAAGCCAATATGCCTACACTCTCACATCTTCTGTAAATGATGAATAATATTGATAAATGAAAATTACAAATCTGCAATAGAGCTTAACTATTGAATGCTAAATCATTCTGTTACTAACTCTGTGTTCCAATGACATTTTCTAGATTTAAAAACTGCCATTCCTAACATTTAAAAAATATCTTGTGCTTTTGCAGCAGCGTAAGCAAATGTGCATTTGAAAGAAAATTCACAATGCAGCCACAAATAATTCCCTCTAAAACTCAGTGCCATTTTCAATAGTGGTATTCAAAATAGAATATTTAAAACCTCTTTCTTGGCAGACTTTACATTCCACATGTTCGGTACAATTAAAATAGAGAGTGGTGGAATGGAACTTTTCCATCAATATTTTGGAAAAACATATTGACTCACCTCAATTTGTCAGTGTGCATTAAGAGGTAGGTCATTATGCAGTAAAAAAGAAGGCGGCGGCTCTAACTCACATGATTGACATATACACGACATGGCCATTAATACAACTTGGCAGTGACCTTGGCAGTATTACAGGTAATCTCCTTGCAGGGATAAACTATTTGAATATTTCTACCATGTTAAGTACAAAGAGAGTTCTCCTTAGAACTTTACCACTTAATTTTCTTTTATCCTAGTAAAAATATTTTTAAATGATTCCTTAATGATTTTCTTTTTCCCTTTGCTCTCTCAAATCACAGCTCCAAGGCATTGTTGCTGTCATTTTTCTGTCATTATGAGGGGCTGCTACATATTTAGTAGCACTTTCCTACAGGGTTGAGTTTGATTTTATTTTTATCGTAAGTGTAGTCAATTTATCATACCACTCATAACCAAAGTTCTAAAAAGCAGAAAGTAAATGTAGAGAAGATACAGGTTGAAAACTCAATTTTCCAGAAAAGTCTTTATTGTATATATTATAAAAAGTCTCAGCACCATTTATTACTATTGCCATTTAGGATTTATTTAGATTATGTAAAATAAAATGCATTTCATCACAATGCCTTGGATTTTTAATAGAAGATTCAAGTGCATCATCGCTTACTTCCTTTTAGATTATGTAAAATAAAATGCATTTCATCACAATGCCTTGGATTTTTAATAGAAGATTCAAGTGCATCATCGCTTACTTCCTAGTTCAGATGAGTTTGTCACACAGAAAGGGAACAGTGGTGCATAGAAGCCCCAGGTAAATGAATGGAAAAGATCATGACAAACAGTAAAGTTGTAATCTTATGAAAACATTCAATTGCCACTGTCATCTCCTATTTAGTAATAATCTGTACTGAAATGCCTATAATAACAAAGTTCCACATAATGAACTTTGGGCTTAATATGAAGCCTCTAAGCAGGTCATAATTCCTTACAGCTGCATCTACGTTATATTTCAGTACAGGAAATGAGCAATGGCTATGAAGCAACGTTTTTTTTCCCCATAATGTGAATCCATTTTTTAAAACTATTCGTTCCTGAATTGTTTCTGGGGTCTTTTGGCAATTTGAACCAGCTGTCAGTCACAGCATTTATAGGAGCTATCGACACTGGAGGATATTATTTTCACTTCAGTGTTCATTATTTGTAATGTTCGTTCTAGTTTAAACTTTTACAAGCAGTCCAGTTTAGTTAATTTCTGGAATTAAAGCAAATACACTCATCATTAACATTTTTGAATATCACATGTATGTAGAGTATTGGAAAGCTGCTTCCAATTAATGGGTCATTTTAAGTGCACAAAGTGAATTATTTTCATATACAGAACCTTTAAGAATCATTTGATAAGGACATAGAAATTGATTAAGTAAGGCATATTCAGAAATTATAGCATACTGCATTTGTCATCCATTCACCTATAAATTTAACCTTTAGCAGTGCCTATTTCCAATTAATTGTCAACTTGATCTATATAATAAGAATTCCTTATTATGTTTACATTACTAAGGCATATACCAAATGGAGAACTAGAGGTATCTTATCCATAACTATAATCATAAGTAAATGGCTGCTGGTAGCCTATAACCCTATTTTAAGTCTTAACAAGGAGAAAATAGTTGTTCTTGAAATAACTGTAAATAGAAGTGTGTAAAGAAATATAATTTAAGTCAGAGGAAAAGTTACTTAGTATTTTTGGTGTGTTATATTTAAGCTACAAATAACCATATATTTTAAGCCAGTTTTCAAAGGATGAAGTGGAAAAGCCAAGCAGAAACAAAATGAAACACCCTTCTGTAATCTAGTGAGAATCAAACTTGGAGGTTTATTTTCAGATAAAAGCTCAGATCATGAATGTATTGAATTTGATATATTTCACTGGCAGCTGATTTAGGACTTTAACATACAAAATTTAAAAACTAGATAATTAAAATATTTCCTTAGAATTTTGTAAGGCCTCCTAGCACATGTGACAGTAAAGCAGAGGAATAAGAGCTTGGAATCTGGGATCAGACACCCTTGTCTCAAAACCTAGTTTTGCTGCTTATATTGCAGTATAAGGTTGGGGAAAGTCCTGTGTTTTTTTTCTGTGCCTCTATTTTTTCTGAATGGGAATATAATTGAACATGATCATGATAGTACAAACTTATCCAGGTATAAGGTCCAGTTAAAATAAGAGAAATAATATTTCTGGGATGTGTTACCACTGTCACTAGGATGATTAAAAATTATCTCAGAGAAATGAAATATCAGACACAAATTAAGAATCTGTTGCCAAAATTTCAATTTTATTCTTCAAATCTTTTTTTCCATGTTTCTAATCTGAAATAGAATTTCCTAACATTATAATTTTCTGGATTATAGAAAGTCAGATATTAGTTTCAATAGATAACAGGTCATAAATCTTTCATTAGGGATAGAAGAACCACATATTATTTAGTTAATATCTCTCACTTTGTAATGGAGAAACTCTTAGAAAAAATTGAATGAGATATAAAATGGAATTTCAGAAATATTAAGAATTATATAAATGTGACTCTGACATGGTCTACCTAGTAATTGGTCTGTCTCATTTTTACACAATGTTTCAACAGAATTCTAAAGATAGACTTTGTTTTCTTAAAACTTAACTCCAGCAATTTGTTGGTTCACTACTCATTTTTCAAGTAAAATTTAAATAACACTCACACTATATTTTGAGTGATGGAGCATGTCTGTGTTCGGGTGTTTAAGCTTAGAATACAAAAGTTTTGGGAAAAGGCAAATGGCTAATAAAGCAAACAGACACAGATAGAAATGCTTTTCATGCCATGATTTTTAAAAAATCTAAATAAAACATAAAAACTATGAAGAGACACATTACAACACCCTGTGTCTGAAAGAAATGATAAGAAAAAGATAAGGTGAACAAGGCATTACCACCCCATATACTGGATCTTCCAGATCAATTAGTCTGTTGTATGTCCCAGCCGGTTGTCGGTGAGGTGCCTCTCGGACATTTCACTGCAGGATGGTGCCCGTCGTTAATTTCAAGGCAAGCCTTCTGGAAAAGGAAAGTTGCTTTTCATCAAAAACCATCAAGTTCCTAATTTGAGTATCACTTTTAAAAATTATTATTATTTAGGTTCTCTTAAATATGTGAAGAATTTACCTAGGAGGCTGGCCTATTGGCATACATTTAGCTGCACATCAGAGCTATGTTCTTCTTTATCTCACTGTTTTCTCCTACTGGGAATTTGTTAAACATATTATTGAAAACTAAAATTGTGACAGAAATCAAGACAAGAAATCAAGTCCCAATCTTTATTACTGTGATTTTGATGGCTGATGCTATATTCATAAATTCTCAGGAAAAGATTATTCTCACTGTGTATATTTTATTTTTTCCCATGTGGTTGATGTCTGTAATTGCACTCCATTTCTAATGTTACCTTTTGTTGTACAATAGGGAGTCACTGATCACTTGCTCTCATCCTAGTATAACAGAAACAGCTAAATGTTAGAGTCATAGATTACTCACCAATACAGTCAGGGAATATGAAAGTAAATTTGGGGCTTTCTTGATTTATTAGAAATTTTTTCTCTTTCAATAAAGCTAAAATGATATTATTCATAATTAGTTTAGTTCTTTATCAAACCTGGTGATTGGCCTAGGATTCACAATATTTTAGGGCCTAATCACAGTCAGAAATTAAGGATCTATAGAATTCAGTGATAGAAAAAGATGAATTTTAATGGAGCACATTTCAGAGGACTTGGAAATATTTAAAAGGCATTCTTAGAAAATTTGGTATGTATGATGGAGGATTGCGCAAGTGGTCAAATACCACTGTATCCTGTATCATAAACGTTACAAAGGCAGGAGAGTATCTGGTTGGCTAAAGAATTGTATGAAGAGTGGAAAGAAAGTATCTTGAGAAAAAAAGAAATTAAAAGTACTATGGAAGTGTAAGTTCTAAGTAATAGTGAAGGCTTCATGTTTGATAAGGAGACTCCAAATTAAGATATGGTATTTACAGATTTATTCAGTTTAACCAGAAAACAAGAACAGCAAAGGATAAAATAAAGTGTAGTCCATTTTTCATGTGGAAAGGAAAGTAAATATAGATAATACCAGAAATATTGTAAGTTCCACAATGGCATGAATTCTTTTCTGTTTTATTCCTTAATAGATCCCTTAGAATAGTGCCTAGAACATAATAGTACTTACTCAACAACAACAAAAAATTGTTGAATGAAGGAATGAATGAAATGCTTGTTTTATTTTTAACCCTTATTAAGCAGTGAAATGAACTCCTGCTTGTGGCCACATACATGAAGTGTAATGTGTGTGTGACCTAGGGACTCAAGCAATACTAAGGAACAAAGCAAATGTCCTGAGCAGGTCCATCTAAAAGCTAAGATAATTTTAGTAGCAGAAACTCTTGTAACATAATCCCATTACAGGGCAACAAACTACTATTCTTAAGAATTTTTTAGGAAGACTAGAAGGTAACTCTCAGTGACAACATTTTTAAAAGAAAGGATGACACAGGGAACTACAGTTAGTAACTCTCTGATTTTCAGACTTAAAAATATACAAGGAAAGATCACAATGATTTGTTATATATGTTGTACATCCGACTACACCCTTGTTGTTAGTATGAACCAACACAGCATCTTAAAAAACTGGTCCTATGAGAATACTTTAACCTCTGTGTAGGTCAAGGGACAGGTATAATCTCAGCTTTCCAGGGCTTTTGCTTTTGTTCTATGTGATATCTTTACATATCAATTGGGGGAAATATCCTCCAAACCACACAGATTTGAATGGTAACTGAAGGAATAGTGAAATAAATAATTTATTCATTAAGTTTATGAAACACTAACGAGTATTGTCTGAAGAGAGTGTAAATTCTGGCCCTTGAAAGATAGGATAGGAACTCAGCACGACCTTGGTAAACTGCAGAGGTGGTCAGAAATCATGAAGCCAAGGAGAAGCCAACTGTTTAAATTCAAAATGTGGAAGAGTTGCCTAGAAATCTAGGAAGGAAAAAAATGCAAAATTGGAATAAATGAAAAAGTAAACATTCACTTAAAAATGCATGCAGTCAATGGATAATTAGAAATATATATATATTTGATGAGACTATAATACAAGAACCTTTTTTGAGTACTGTGTATATTTTTGGACTCCAGAGCTAAAAGGAGATATGACCTGAAGAACCACAAAAATGGGGGAAAAAAATAGAAAGTAAAGCAAGGAAAAGTTAACAAGAATAGGTGTAATTCACTACTCAAGCTTCTAGGATATGAAATGAGGACATGATCACCAAATGTTGTTCTCTGTACAGAGGCTAGAACAAGAGTGGACATGAAGTATTATGTGAGGGATTAGCTATAAGTAAGAATTTCCTGAGAGTGAGAGTTGTAAAATATTAAAATAGGTTAGTGAGGAAGATTATGTTGCTTTTTCCGGAAGACCTTAAAAATAGGAGAGGTGGTATCTTTGTGAAATAGTGTGGGGATGGTATTATCTGAAGGAGGAAAAAAATGATATGACCCGCCTGTATTTATATCCAGCATTTTTACTCTTACCTTGGCTGAATAGAAATATAGATAACATATTTCAATCAAAAAAAAATTTTTTTCTCTTTTCTAACATGGCAAAATTTAGGTAAATTTTAAAACAGATCTCATAAAGACCCAGTTGAAGGCAAGTGAAATTTCCAAGCCCATCCTGAAATTCTCCACAGTAAGTTAAGAAACATTTATTAAATATTCTTTTTAACTGATTTTTTTCAAAGGAACTGAACAGAAATTGTGCTGTAGTCATTGTTTTCCAGTTCATAAAATAAAAAAGATGAACATTTTTATAGAATTTTGAATTTTAGAATCTTTGGGAATGGGGCCAAATAATGATTAGATAACAATATGTGATGGGTAATGTCCAGTTCTCTAACAACCAAAAGTAATGTCTCCCCCTACACTTAGCACACTTTTATTACTGGACTCACCCTCAGGTATGTGTGACACTGATATAAAAATTATTCCAGGAGTTTCATCACTGTGAAAAACTATTTGCCAATGGATCATTTCTTTCTAAGTTAGACATCTCAGAGATTTCCTGTTTACCAAAAGCCCTCTTAGAGTGCATCGGCTGTAGAAGCAGCCATTCTGAGTTTTCACTTTGCACAGTCAATTGCCCAGCACCCTAAATTGAATTCAGGCCTGGATATAATGTGCCATTGTGGATTGTGGAATTTTAGAATGGCTCTGACCCACTGTTCTTTTCAACTGGTAAAACAACATATGTAAATATGTAAGTGAATATATATGTACCTATATCGTACCACATTCCACCCATAAAAGTAGGAGAAAAGTCTGATACATGCTGAAAATATAGAAACTATTACTTCCTTCACACTCTATAGTTTCTGATACAGTAAGGCTGTATGATACCTTGTGAAAAACTGATGTGAACCTCTGTAATACAAGAAATGTGTGATTTTTCTTCAACAGTTACAAACATATTGCCAATCATGTCAACTGTTTTTATATAGTTAATTAGCATATTTTATTAGGTGTGTGTCTTATAAAGACGTAGCCATAAAATTACTTCTTAAATAATGGTATTTAAAAAGCTTGAATTGTACAGTTATACCTAGAGGTATTAAACACAAAGAATTCTGAAGAAATAGGTAAAAGCATTAAAAAAAAACTCTACTGCATGTAGAAGAATATTGTAGTAGCCATAATTTGAGGCAATGAAGGAGAAGGAAGAATAAGAGGAGGAGCAGAAAGCAAGGAGCAGGGGATGAGCAGAGGAATGCCAGAGTTGACTAGGTCCAGGTTAGACACCTACCCAAGGTGTGGGGAAAGAGAGCCCAATGACAGCCTCAGGCCTGGAGCCGTGGTCTCTGTACTACTCTGGGTAATTCATCTTCACCATAAGATGAAGTTGGTTCTCCTGACCCACCCTCAGGAAGACGCCTGTCCTGATGGGATTTCTCAGGAGCCACAATGAATATGTACTAACTTATATACATGCACTCAGCTTTTCTCATCCACAACCACATTCATTTGTAGAAAGGGGTGAAAAAACAGCTGGTGCGTATAAGCCAGGAAATTCTGATATTCTGATGACAAATACCTATCTCACACGTCAATGTATTCCCCTACAGTGGAGTAAACTATTTTTTTGCCATCAAGAATAAGAGGGTGTTAGTAGAATTAAAGAACACTGATTTTAAAATCCTTCTTCGGTTCTACCGAATCCCCTGAACATCCCATTTTCTGCAGTATTTTAGCTTTAAAGTACCCTTCTGAACATCACCTTGCAGCATGGAGACATAACAGGGTATGTGGTTTGAGTACTGAGTCTTGGGTGGGGCTCACAGGAGTTCAGATTGTCACTCTAGCACTAGCTGTGTGGGAAGTCACTTAACCTCTCTGACTTCCAGCCTTCTTTTTTGTGAAATGGAAATTATTATAGTGCATTCCTCATAGGCGTCTAAGGATTCGAGCTAATATATGTAAAGTTTTTAATGCCATAGTGTTTTATAGTTTGTAGCTATTTTTTATTAAACATCAAAATATGATTAGTGATCCAAAGTGTCTAATGTAACTTTTGTCTTAACTGTTTGCTTCAGCCTGAGGTGAACCAACTTTTCCATGGAAAAAAAAAATTTTAACTTTATTTCCCTAGGCAGTTAAATATCTTTGTCAACTTACTGTTTCTTTAAGAATATATCCCTTGCAAAAACCTTCTGACCTCCTTTTGCCTTACACCTCTGTTGAATTATACCATTTAGGAACTGGAAAGGGGTCTTTAGAGATTGAACCCAGCTCCCTCCATATTATGTCTGAGGAAAATGAAATACGAAGGAGGTGACCAGCCCAAAGACATGCAGCTCATGGGTAGCAAAACCCAACCAGAAGTTTGATTCCAAATAGAGCTTTCTGTCCACAATACTCCACCACTTCTGGGTGCTTTAAGCTTTGGAAACAAATTACATTAATTGTTAAATATTAAATGGATAGGTTTACTTTAGAAGAATGCAGTTTTCTGTACCTAATATCATGTTTATATTTCTTTGTAAAGTTGAAAGGGTAGTCTTCTGTTGCCAGTTATTCAACAGTACTGTTAACGTTTTCCTAGAGACAGGCACTGAGCTACTAAGCATCAGTTTGGGTCATTTCAGCAGTGCGGTGTATTCAGTAGACAGAGGGAAAAAAGCTTGTTCCTTTCAAAGTTAGCATTTCCCAAGGGATACTCTAGGTAAATTTGGATATACTCCAGATTCCGGCATCCAGCGTAGTGAAGAATGTGAAAAGTCCTGCAGCGAAAAAATCTGTTTCCTCATTTTTTTTATTTCCTGACTTGATTGTGTCTGTGGGGTGGGAGACGAGGGGAGATAGCTTGTTAGCATCCTTAGGAACCAGTGATCTTTGGAATCCACTTTGGGATTTCTACAGTCATGAGCTTGTTTCCTCCAACCAGAGCTTTCTTTTAGATCCTAGGTTTTAGAGAATCAGGATAAAACACTGGCCATTTTAGTAACTTCAGATCAATAGTAGCGTGGTCTTTTATACAGGGGAAGTACTGCAATACTTTCTTTCCTATCTGCCAAGGATAACTTGGGCTATCCTTGAAAATATCCTGGGGCAGAATGTGTGGACATGCCGAGATAAGGAGCCTCCCGCCAGGCCTTCAGCCTGCAAACCCCCCCCAGCTGACCCTGGGCCCAAGGCGCCGGCCCTCAGCAGCGGGCTTAGTCTACCCTGCCTGGATTGCCTGCAGGAAACATTCTGTTCATCTGAGAACACCTCTATTCCTAGCTCTTTGACAGTTTCACTTTCCATATCCCCTCGGCTCTAAACATGTGGAAAAAGAGATAAAGAAAGGTGATGAAATGAAAACATGGAGTGCGGAATGCTACAAATAGAGAGACGCTTGTGTTGGCCTGGCTGCTCCAAGTGCAGAAGGGCTGAGTTTTGGGCAGGGGAGCGAAGTGCCCTCCAAAGGTCAGCATACGCTGTGGAATACCGGTCAACGCTGAGAATAAAACCAAACACCAGACTGGCTCTTATTAGAGTAAATATCTAGACCATGATTCATTTAGGAGAGGAAGGATGAAAAAACTTTAAAAAGTTTCAGATTTACAATTCTTTTGCAAGGCATTAGATCAAGTATAAATGAAAATAGGTTAGTGTTAATATAGGCTTCATGGTGCATTAAACAACTTAACCCTATTTTAAAACTGATAAATTATGTTCACCAAATAGGAAACAAGAAGAAAATGATGAAATAAAAAATCAAATTTCTACCATTCCTCCAAAAAATGTCAGGGGAGGGAGAACTGGAAACATATACACATTGTTTCTTAAATAAAGTTTATTGCATAGGAAATTTTGACCTCTCCCCTTACTTAAAATGCTATACTGTTCATTGGACATTCATATTTTACAACTTTTAAGATTAAAGTGTGTCTATTGCCCTTAACTCTAATTTCCTATTTATTAAAATGCATGATCCTTAAATTTTGCATTCTTCCTCTTAAAAATCCTTTAATTTAAAAAAATACTAGATGATTCAATATGTCTATCCATTGTAAGTTGGAAATTAATCTGTTTGGCTTGAGGCTACATAGCTTACTCTCATTAGATGGTATGTCCAAAGACACATGAGTATTTCCCATACAGGGAGACACTGGGATTTTCAAAAATCGCTGAGATCTTAATCAAAACTGTGCTGATTGCTTGGGAGTTGGGCCCTATGAGAGAGGAAATAAATCAACCCAATGACTCAGTTACATTAGGAACATAAGATAGTTTATTTCTAAAAGATAAAAGAAGTATGATTTTAAAAATATAGTTCTGTATCTTACATTTGAGATTTTTAAATCATCAGAAATTGTGCATTGTTTCTATCATGTTGTTCATGGTGCTATTCATATTGAGCATTGTGAAATGAATTTATATCCCCAAGAACTATTTCAGCCAGTGGGCATTGCTTTAATGAAATACCCACATTTCAAGGGAAGACATAGCTTTGGATTAAATTAATATCAATTTAGAAACCTTTTGTATCATACCATATTCTCATATACCATACCATATTCTCATAATTTTTATAAAATATAACACTGAAGTGAAGGAAACAAGTTTACACGGGGAATTTATGAAGTGGAATTGCATCCAACTAAAGCTTTACATATGAATGTGGTTCTGTTTATTGTTTGAGCCTTACAACCTCATGTAGAATGTGTGTTATCATTGCCGTTCTTTAATATGGGGAAACTGAGGCTTAGAAAGCTATGACTTAGCCAAGTTTGTGCCACCAGGGGCAGGCACAGTGCTGTAGTATTCATCCTCCAAACACTGCCTGGCTCCACCGTTGTTTCAGTCTCTCTGTGGATGTCGTCTTCTCAAATAACCTTCCCCGACAGACTCTCCACCCTGCCTTTTGCTGTTCACTCACCCCGCTGGCCTATGTGCTGCTGTACTGTTTTCTTTATAACATTTCTCTATCTAAAATCATCATATTAGTGCAATTGTTTATTGCTTTTTTCTCCCTGTAAAGTGGACGTTTTGGAAAGACCAGGACCTTTTTTATTTTGTTCACAGTGGTGTCCCTGGTGCCTAGCATCATGCTGACACACTTACGTCCCTGTGACTAATGATCAAACTTGTTCACTGATACATACCTTTTCATTGCATCCTGCTTTGACTCATGGTCTCCAACATTAATGTAGCCAGGATTTAATTGTCCACATGGTCCAAACTAAACTTTAGTTTAAAATCTATGCTGAGAATGCACCACGTACGTCTACTTACATGTAGCTCAGCTGCTCCAAAGCTGCAGCAGGTAGCCGGCGTGGCCTCCCGTGGAGGATCCGCTCTACATCCCTGCGCTGTACTCTCACATCTGACATCTAACTGTCTCCCTTCCTGACCACCAACCCTGACAAAAGTTCTGAAGTATTAAAACCATGTGTTACACAGCCCCAGTGTGTTTTACAGTGAGTGGCAGTCATGTAGAGTCTTCTTGTCCTGGAGGTTGGCACAGATAAAGGGAGGATATAGTTTTGAGAGGAATGCTATAACTACAAAGTGCATCCTGAAGGCCATTTAGCTCACAATGAAGGTCTGTGTTTTAAAATAGCACTATAACAAAGTAACTACAGAGTTTTGGCAAGGGCTTCAACTATTTATAGAACTAAGTAAGGCATAGTAAATAGTGCCACAGTACCCAGTTCTCCCTTGCCATAACCCCAAACTTACAAGAAGAGCTGTAATTATATTTTTCTGCTTAAAAAAAATCATAGTAGCCATTATCAGTTTAACCATACAGAAGCACAGGCTGAGATTTCTTTTTTAAATGCATAGTTTTGATTTTCAACAGCTGCACTGGGTCTTTAATCATATATTATCTTTATGAAGCCTTTTTCTAACATATGTTAATTGGCTGTTTTCTGTGACAAATTATGAGCTCTTACTTTGATGAGGTTCAATTGCAATCATGTTGGAGTCGAGTACGTAGAGTTTCCACCCCTGCTGGCTCCTCAAACCACTGCAAACATCCGCACGTCACTGCAGTGCTGAGTAATGGCAGGATTTGGGCTGGCTGATTTCGCTACAGATTTTTTTTTTTCCACAGGATATTTTCAGCTTCTTTGTACTAAATCTGTTGCAGGGTTTGCCCTTTTTAGCAGAAGCATGCTCTAAAATTAACATCAAATCTTATTGGAGATTACTATAATACAGTGAGAAATATTTCATAATACAACACCCTAGCATCCGTTTTGCTTTACTAAAATTTTAATACACTTATTGTTCACTTTTTAAGTCAGTTAGTAGTGAGATTGGTAAGTAGTGTCTAACTCATAAGCATTTTGTAATAAATATTTGTGATATTGCTCTTTAAGGAGAACTGTTATTTATTGAGTAGATGATTGAAAATGTATTTAGCTCCCATGAAGAAAATGTCCATACTATTTTTTCTGGGTGCTGAAAAAATATCAGTATGTTCAAGATTTCACTGTATTTTCTTTTTTTCATAGCAGCTACACCTATTGGTCAAGTAATGAAAAGAATTACTGTTCCATCAAGGTTAATGTCCTATAAGATACATAGCATCCATTCCAGTTCTCTATCCTAATGTCAGTTTTTAATGTATGATTAGGACAAAGAGATACGTTCTAATCCATCTGCTCTGAGAACTGTGACAGATAGCCTGCATCAGATACCAACAGATGATCGGTGATAACTATAATTAGATAGGTACAAAAATATAGTACATTTGTTTATATTCACGGGAAAGTCATCAGGGTAATTGATTAAGGCCTTCAGAAACTGTGAAACACCAGTCATATTGGGGTTAATTTAACTATGTTTCTACCTTAAAGCTAAGATATTGGACACTGTAAACTCTGGTTCTCTAAAGCCAAGCTAGAGGTCAAATTTCCATACAGGTATTAGAGTTTAGAATAAGATGAGCCAGATGTGAGTAGGAGCTACTGTTCCTCATGAGGCTGTTTTTAATCAGCCATGTCCCTGGAGTAGCGCACAATCAGTGAGCTCTAAATCCTGAGGCTACCTGCGTTCATGGGAAGGCCTGGGAACATCATTACAGAACTTATGTGAAAAAATTAGAGCAGAAATTAAGGGTAAGAAAGGTTAACTTCAAAAGTTGTACTTTGGTATTGTTCTTTTAAGGCTCTTTTAAGAGGGTCTTAAAGAGATAATTTCAAGTGTTAAATAAGAGGAATATCATTCAACTAAATGCAGATAACTCTCTATTAAAAGATCATTGTAAATAAGCCAAATAAAAAGGTATTGATTTATGCTAGCCAGAACTGTTTAAACATGTAGATTATTTTAAGAAGGTACATGTGGGTCAATTTCAGCATGAATAACTATAGAGAAAGATAGAGATATTTTTTTCATTAACAGCATTACAGTGGTTTCAGGAGTCCTGTATGATACTTCAGTGTGACTGCAAAGTCCATCGATGCACTGCATCTTGAGCTCCTATACACAAGGAAATTTAGTTCCACTTGATAAGATACATACTTAATTGGATTTAAGAAAATAAACTAAGGTAAAGAATGATGTGCAAATGAAACAGAGCACTTGGCACTTGACTGTATGGAAGCCTGTGAGCCATGTGGCTTAATTGGGGCCAGTTGGGATCATTTAATGATTGCTGTCACAAGATCAGATTTAATTCTCCTTGCAAGAAGACCACAGTGGGATAGAGTCAAACAAACTGTCATCAGAGGTTTCAGAGGAACAAAGCCTTAATTAGGTTGATTAGGATGCTGTAAAAGAGATGAAGAGTACCTGTATTTTGAGAGATTTTATTATGGCATTTCAAATATTACATATATTAACATGGAAGATTTTTATATTCACTTTCTAAATTTCTAAATTTTAACTGGAGACAAAAATAAATGACATTCAGTGTAAATAGCAGATGATGTATCAAGCATATTCTCCTTCGTGTATAAGAAAAACATTGCCAGGAGGACAGTAGTATTTCTTCCCATTTCGCAGTCGTTCTTAAATGTTAAATAAATTGGGAAAGTAAATAACAACAGAGGCAAATTATTTTCAATCATTTAACATATTATTTGAATATAGAATAAAACAGAGACTTTACTTAGATTGTCCTTTTAATCATTCATATCACAATCTTAATAAAAGGTGATTTTTACTGGTCATGATACTCAGGACTACTCAGGTATCTCAAAATGTCCTCACTGATGCATCTACACACAATGAAAGAAGACTGAAATGTGTAGTTTCCATTTGCTACAGTTTTTCAGGAAAGTATTCACCCTGCACATGCTCACACACACACACACACGTGTAGCAGCAAGGCTGAACACTGTGTCCAGTACATATCAGCTTTTGAGAAAAAAAAGTGTAGAATATTGCCATTTCAATAATGAAATATGATATTAAAGGTTAAGAAAATAATGAACGTAAGATTTGATTTTTTTTTCTGACAGGCTCATGAGATGCCTGGGAACTCAGTTTTTTGCCATACTAAGATGAGAATGTGTAATAGCAGCATCTCCTACTTCAAGCCTTGCTCACTTTGAAGGCTGCCCACTCCGTCTCACTGCCCCTGGTGTTGTGTAGTGCTTATAACTTGCTTTGTTCAGTAACAGCAGCAAAAGTCCAGCTGCATGTTCTTATTGAGAGGTTACAGCTGGGGAACAGAACACAATCTGTGATGCGAAATAGCGGCTCCTGCTTTGTGAGGAGGCAGAGCAGGTTTACCTGTGTGGTGGTAAGACCTGCCACGTCACTAAGTGGCCTTTCAAAGAAAATGTGGTGCCTGCACAGTTGGGAAAAATTAGGAAAACAAAGACATGATGGAGTCCTGAATTAATTACTTAATATGATGTGGAAAGATTAAAAATTGTGGTGCGGTTGAATAGCAGGAGACTCTTGACATATTTAGACCATTTGGAGTTTATTTTGGCATGGGGAATAGAGAACACTTTAAGCTGCAGTGTGAAAAAATGTCCAAGACAAAATATACCGTGGATAATCATGACAGGGAAGCTGGGCTTCCCTCATGTCTATTAAATTGTTTATAATGCAGTACAGTTGTTTAAAGGTATGTGTCTACTAAATTCTAGAACTGTGTAAATAAAATGATTTATGTCAGTGGTAATGGCAGGTTAGGCCCACTTACTAAATTAATTGCAGGGGTTTTCAAAACGAGTTCCTTTTTAGCCTTATTATATTTCTGACATACATTTCATCTCCTTTTGTCCTTGGGGAAAGATGTTAAAGTAGGACTAGAGGCATTAATGTAGAGTTTTCAGCAGCCATGGTCATTGGGAAAATTGACATATTTCCCTAGTTATTTCTACTTTTGCAGCCTGAAGCTCTTCCATGACTGATACTTAAGAGAAACTTCTTAATTTTTCTAACACTGTACATTTTTTCTTCACATAATGATTATTGTTAAGGAATAAGTGGAGCATTACCTGTTAGAAGTTGTGCATCATTAGCTTTGCAAAGTGAGGTTTTCATGGCATATGTAAGGACTACAATTCACTTGATAGCTTTACTGTATAATGTGACTTTCAATTTATACCTCAAAACTGAGGCATTCGTACAAGTAGTAGACCATGTTCCCAGTACTACCAAGGAGGCAGTGCTGCACATACAGCACTACATTTAATGATCATAACCATCCTGCCAAAGAGAAAGTATGTTCCCAGCTTTTTGTAGGGCAAGGGAACAGCAGTTCCCAGGAATTTAGTCATTAGTCTATAGTTAGTGACGCAGCCTCTAGGTACCAAGCTAGAAAATCAGACCCTCGCTTCCCAACTCCAAAATTCATTCAGGTTCCATTTCTCAGTATAAATTATTCTTATTCCATGTAGGAAATGTTATGTGAATTTGATGAAGGATTAAGTGAGGTTATCAGTCTGCTTCTGCATGAAGAAAAAATGACACCTTTCTTAGTGGTAGTCATTAAAAATAGCAACCGAAGAAAATACTCACCTGAGAGATAAAAATATTAATAAATTCATTTACCATCTAAGAGTTATTAGCTCCTACTGTATGCCTGGCACTGGGGTAGATACTGAGAATACAAAAGTGAAACAAAACGGACTTAGCCCCCAGTATTGAGGAGGACAGGCAGACATGTAATTGATTGTAACAAGTGCTACAAAGGAGGACATGGTGCTGTGAGTCCTTGTGGGGGAATTTGATGTGATCAGGAAAGAATGAGTTGCTTCCTCAGGAGGTGAAACGAATTGAGACAGAAAGGAAGGGAAAAAGTGAAGGAGGCACAGAGAGGAAGGAGAAACATTCCAGGCAGAGGGAATTATGTATGCAAAGGCCCTGTGGTAGGAAGTAGCATGGCAGGTATGAAGAACTGAAAGGCAGTCAAATGACATTATTTATTATTTGTTACTGAGACTTGAAGATAACTCAAAATTCATCACACTGACACTAATTTGAAATAAATAAATAAAAATAACTTCTGTATTCAGCACTATAGTATTTATCCAATGGGAAAGAATGACTTACTTCATTACAATGAACTCAGCTTGCATTCATAGCTAGGGTAATATAACATTCTATATAATACATGGTTAAGCTTAGAAAAAAATGGAGTGACTTTCAGGGCCAAGGAAATATTTCCCAACTCATAAGACATCATGTAGTTAAGTAAAGATGAGAATAATTATTATTATATCTTTTAAAGTTCAGTATACCTCTTAAGGGAAAAAAAATAAAAATTCTACTTGTTCTTAACTAAAATATAATCATCATATGTGTATTTCAAAGGTATCATAAAATTAAACATAACTAGATGTGCTATAATGAGCAAAGCTTTCCAGTTAACAAAGATACTGAATCATTTCATTGTTTAAATTAATAACACCAGGCTTGCAGCAACTGCACTTACCATCATTTTGTCCCTTACTAAGTATCCAGCTTGTATTTAACAGTATAATTTATTGTGTGATATATACAATGCTTGGTTTTCAACCTTGAGTTTTTACAAAGCATTATATGTAGGTGCTAGCATTAGTGAGAATGTGAATCATTGAAAAAGTTACTTGCTAATATGAAGAAAAGAATTCTTTCTTTGCAAAATGATATCACATATTTTAATGTTTTATCATTATTCATAGGTTTTTATTTAAGTGACTGCAGTGTGCTTATTGTGGCAAAATACGTGCCTTGCAAAGATAAGTTTAGCAGAAGAGACTTAATTTCTTCCCACATCTTTTAATGTGGCATGGCAGTCTCACTGTAAAATCAAAACACATAACTGAAGGTTATGTTTAATTTCTAAATCAAAGTGTTGTGGGAAGATGATTGAAATCTGAAGATGACTCAGATCCACTTGATATGTGGTTTTCTTCCTACATAAACTTTATGATAGACTGGCATTCCCATGTTAAAAAGAAACTAATAGTGATGAGACTGAGATAAATTGTTACACTCTACACTGAAAGTTTATGTTACTTACTTTGGTTCTAAGTCTGGATTTTTTAAAATAACTTTGAGAGCTTCAATAACATAGGAATCTATTCCCCCAATCCAGTATGTCTCTCGTTTAGCTGTGGGGGCAAAGAACTAATCAATGTATTTTACCAACAGTGATTATTCTGGACAGTTTTTTTAATTCTGTTTTTTACCAAAAATACAATTTGTCCATTTGGCTCTTTGCCTGCATGGAATTCCTCATTTGCCTCGAAGGGTAAATCAAGATTATATGGCTGCATTAACTGTGTCAGATGATTTTTGTGAGGCATGGTAAATGGTAATTGTGATGTGTCTTCTACTTCACGAAAGCGAACTTGTTTTCTTATTTTTATTTCTTTAAACAGTCATACAAAATCCTAAGCTAGAGCTGAGATGGATTTTTCTCAGGTCTTTTAAAAATAGAAATTTTAAATGTCCCCATGTCTGGATTTCTCTCATTGTCCCTTATCTGAACCTCTCAAAGGCCTCTCTCTGTGTGGGGTACAGCCCAGCACACTCAGACAGTTCTGCTCAGAGAAGGAAGTGAAGAGTTTTGGTTCCCATTTTACACTTCTGGAACAGTTTAGGGAAGGAAGCACCTTTACACCTTTTATTGTTCGTGGTTGCTGACATCATATCCTTCCCTGACCAGTCTGTGCGTGTTTCCTGCCATTCTGTCAAGATTCTTCTGTGTTACTGGGAGGAATTTGTAAGAGGGAGGGAGGGAGGAGGGGAGCAAGAGTGAGGGAGGATAAGGGGGAAGCGGAGGAGGGGGAGGTGTGTGTCGCTCAAGGGAACTTGTTCCTAAATGAGAGAGCCGGGGTGGGACAAGGATCTGTAGCATCTGTCCACAAGACACTCTTCTTAACTTGGGTCTCAAACCACTTTGCCTTCATCTGTCCTGCTTATGCCAGACTCAGAGTGAACAGAAGCCTGCCATAATGAAGTTCCCCTTTTTAGTAAGCAGCCTGATTTTATTCTTCTTATATTTAGGTTGGCAAAATGAAAAACCATGCAGAAAACTCTATAGAGTGTAACTATGGTAGAGCATTTCTTTTTCTTCTTTTTCCTTTTAATTACTGATTGCTTCTATGTAACTCTGTCATTTTCCAAGAATGTTTCTTTCATGTGGAAAGAAGTAGCCGCAAAGCTGCTGGAATTATTTTAAGCTTATGGTTGATTGTACATAATGAAAGTTCTCAGCGTAACTTGAAATTCTACTACGTGTAGTTTAGCTGGTACATTCTTTTGTTCATATTATACACAAAACAATTTTACAAATTACCTAAGTTATATAACCTCTTTGTCAGCCTTGCTAGGCTTCCTAAAAATTAATACTTGTAACTGACCTTACAATGTAAGTTTTGCATAAAAATCAGGTTAAAGAAATACCCATGCTAAGCAAACAACCACTGAGCTATACGTTGACCTTCCTAACTCTAAGTTTTTATTGATAGCCTTGAAATGTGACCCATAATCAAATGTTCTAAGCCACATGTTTCATGACACACTTTATTTCATGAAAATTATCATCGGCATGTATTAATCTAAATATGAATTTAGTAATATCAAATTTTGCATCCTAGATATGTTCAAAAGGTAACACTTAGAGAAATACTCATTTTTATGGAAAATGAGAAAATATTTTCTATTAAACTTTAACCTTCTTTCTTTCTACATTACCTTGCATATTTCATAAAGGAAAATATATTCAATGGCATTTTATTAACTATTTGATATATATTTTGTCTATACATATAAATTCTTTCTGGTAAAGTATTTCCTATCATGTTCTAAGTATTTTTTTTTAAATCCTTGCTCTGCTCTTTTTAGAAAGTGTCCCTCATTTCAAAGTTGTGAAATACGGGGTGGTGACATGAAGAAACTCTTCTAAGCATGGTGCATCAGGAACTCTGCCTTTCTGAGGAGACTTTCCTCCAGGAGTGTTTCTCTACTTGCTTTATTTGTATTTTGAAACCAGGATCTGTAGAACTTCTCATCTTCCCCGCCTTGTCACCACACTCTAATCTGTTCACCCTGACCTTCCACCTTAAAGTGAATAAGCGCTTAGGCAGGCATAGTCCTGTAAGCCGGTAGTGCCACAGCCTCTGCTAAATGAAGAGAAAGGAAACTGTCCCATATGTGTTTGCTGTGGATTCATGGGTTGTCTTTTCTGGGATAGAGGAAGCCTGTCTGTCTCTTTGGGGTCTTGTGCATGCATGGGAAATACCATTCTAACGTGCTGCTTGCTGCTAAGGTAAGACTAGGAAACGCAGGAAAATTGTCCAGTTGACTGATATTTAGAATGTTTCTAAAAATAGATAGATGGACAATGTTTGGCAACAATGATTATATGATGCAATTGTGCTTTGTGAATTTTTCAAATTTTAATGTGATTTTAATGCATCTTATAACTAATTTTTTATGTGTGTTTGTCAAATGTGTGTTACTTATATAACTTTTTAAGACTTTTGAACTGCTTCCAACATTTAAAATGACTGCTGGAGTAATAGTTTTTGATGAGCACTGTGTGATCATGATGGCACTCAATGTATATAGTATTCTCAGAGGCAGAACTGAGCTGCAGTTCAATAGAAAGGCATTGGGCAAAGAGAATGGATGGTCTTAGTTTTTAAGCAGCACTTAATCCACCAGAACTAATTATATTGTAATAGCTTCTGCAATCAATCACAAAACAACTTAAATTTTTAAAAAATTTACTTATGCCGATAAAGTATTTAGAAATTTAAGAAATCAAAAGATGATCAGACCAAGTGTATAACTGATTTCCTGTTCCAATAACTTTGAATTGGAGACAAATAATCTATTAAATATCAGGACATTACCTCAGGATTCCATAATACATGTGGGAATTTATCAGGTCGGTTGTTAAGCACCAACTAAAATAAACAGGGAAATTCTGAGCAATGTGTAAAGTAGTTGCATTCTTTGACATAACAGGGGAAAGAATAATTGAAACTGTTGCTTGCAAATGAAGAAGCCATTGTGGAATACTTTCTTGTTAACTTCCACATTTTATAGCAATTCACTTTCCTTACATTCAGATATTTCAGATGTAATTTAAAATAAAATGAAATACATACTTTTAATCCTCTGCATTCTCTGGGCTTATTTTACATTGATGATGATCATCTCTTTGGTTTATCTTACATTATTGATGATCATTTCTTTAATTCCAATTCATGACCTAAAGCTATCCCATACATGATAGAAAGCTTCTGTGTTTTATATCTTACTCCCCAAAGAGATGGAACATGTCTTTGTAAAATATTTTAGAGGATCAATGACTTATTATAAAAAGTATAGCTATAAGTGAAAAAATACTCTCATTTTTGCACCATGTCCTTGTTTCCTATGAATGATCACCCTTTTCGATTCTAATATTCAAGATACAGCTTAAGGGCTTTCAAAAGGAAAAGGAGATCTCACTGCTCATAGATGCTTGATATGTAAGATTAAATATCCCATATTATTTTTACTGTGTCCTCATACCAGTGACTTTTTAAAAATAATATTAAAGGATTTAGATTTAAATTAGTTGACATTTACATATATCAAATAGCACTTTCATAATAGTCCATCCTATTTGCATAACGAGGGACATTATCACCTCTGCTGTCAAAACACAAGATTGTTTTCCCTTCAGAAATGAATTAGCTGCCCTACTTAGCATACACAGGTACATAAGGGTTCATTAACTCTCTGATTTAGGTAATTTTTCATAACAGAAGGGTGAAAATAGTCACCTAATTTCATTAAAAAATATTAAGAAACTCTTTGCAGAAGATACATTTCAAGTGTTTGGTTTTAAAACAATAGTTTTCATCATTTAAATGACTTGTTAAATCACTTACAATGTTATTTTAATCATAAAAACAAACCATTCCTACTTGATATGCTCCCGCATGTGACATACCACATACATTAAATAAATACTTATTCATTTGATTGGCTTACTTTTACATAGCTTTTTTTTAAATTAAAATGCGATAGATTTTATGAAACTGGCTTGCTGTTAAAGTGGTATTTAATTTTTCTTTTCCTCCAGCAGGAACGAATGCAGGAATTCAGGAACTGAGCAGGGCAAGTGCTGAAGAAGGAGATTAGTTTGGAGGAAACAGGAAAGAGAAAGAAAAGGAAGGAAAAAATACATAATTTCAGGAACGAGAGAGAGAAGAAAAACGGGGACTATGGGGAGAAAAAAGATTCAGATTACGAGGATTATGGATGAACGTAACAGACAGGTGAGTGCAATAAAGTATTTTTTTAATCAGTATTTATATGAACTATTTATTGCATTTTCCCGAGATAGTTAAGGGTACTGAACACATTTTAAATTCATAAACATCCATTAAGAGAAGTTTTAGTGAATTAAATGTAGCCAGTTTAAGTGCTAATAGTCTTACATATAAAGGGGAAAGCAATCACCTTTTCTATTAGACAAATAGTTTACACTTTCGTGATTATTCACTTTTTTCACATGAATTTTAAGTGGAAGCTCTCCTTGTGTAACATAAATAGTTAATAATTAAGAGTTAATACGCATAACATTGCTACATTGCACGCATCGTCAAAGATGCTCTTATATTCAAGGGAACGGGGCCTTTTATGGTCATCCATTTAAAGGTTTATAATTTGAGCTAAATATCCTGTATAAAAATAGCTTTCATTCTGCTCACAATAAAAGACTTTGAAATAAATCCAAAATATTTAACATTGTGTTGACAGCAACAATGACACCCATACAAAATATCAGTAACTTAAAGTATATAGGCAAGAACTGTTAGTGCATTCATACCATTTTTCTTTAAACCCTGTAAACACAGAGGCAAATGATGTTATAATTTTTTATTTTAATACAAATTTAAGACTTCTGTATATATATCATGAATATTAGTGATTTGACTCTACTTTTCATCACAGTTGGGGAGAGTGGATTTAGGTGGGTGAGTTAAGGATAGCTGGGTGATTTGTATGCATTTCTAGTGTTAAATATCAAAAAACAGTTCCTGGGAGAAATTACAGTAGTGCAGATCCCAACCCTTGTAGATGGCTAATGGAACCTACAAAATAGGCATTCCTTGACCATGGGAGAAACTAATGTTTTGCCTGTTGTCCATTTATGCTGGGGAAAGCTAAGAGGAAGGCTCCCCACCAGACTGTAATTTCCCCCAAATAAAGACATTCTATCTCTCCTATTATCCCTATCTTCTTGGACGTGCAAGTAACACTAGAACTGATTCACGGTTTAAATAATTTCTTTAATTTTTTTCCCAGTTTTATTGAGAAGTAATTGACACATATCACTATATTTTTAAAGCACACAGTGTGATGGTTTGATTTACATATATTGCAAAATGATTACCACAATATGTCTAGCTAACATCCATCTTCTCATACAGATAAAAGGAAAGAAAGAATAATGGAAAAAAAGTTTTCTCCTTGTAATGAGAACTCTTGGGATTTACTCTCTTATTTATTTAATAACATTTTATCTCTCCTATTTATCATAAGACAGCTGGGTGGGCTCCAGTCCTCATTTGTACATTGCACCCCTGGTACTTACTTATCTTATAACCATAAGTTTGTGTCTTTTGACTAGTTCCAGTTCCTTCAGTTCCCCTTCCCACCGCCACACCCTGTACCTCTGTTAACACAAGGCTGCTCTCCTTTTCTATGAGTTTTTTTTTATTCCACTTGAAAGTGAAATCATCACACAGTATTTGTCTTTCTCTGCCTATTGTATTTCACTTAGTATAATGCCTTCAAGGTTCATCCATGTTGTCACAAGGTAGGATTTCCTTGATTTTTAAGGCTGAAAAATAGTCCATTGTGTGTGTGTGTGTGTGTGTGTGTGTGTGTGTGTGTGTGTGTGTAAACTATACCCCATAAGTTTTTTTCCATGTATCCACCAATGGACATTTACATGTGTAAATTATAATGAATGGAGCTTGTTATTTATGCCATTAAAACCAGTTTGCCATTAAGAGGTTAAGAAACTTTTTATATTTTCAAGTTTATACTCCCTTCAACCATTATATTTAAGGTACATGTGACTTGAACTCTTTTTGGCTGAAAATAGAACTAATCCATCTTTATTCTATGACAGATTCCTTCAGTGTTTTCTTCTATGTTGTTTATTACTATGGGTCAAGTCAAAAAGCAGTAATTCTGTCCATATGAAACCAAAGCATTTTGCTTGAAATTGAAATTAAGGCTGAAATATTGAACATCATGTACCATTAACTGTTTAGACCCTCTTATTTGGACTACAATCTATTTTGGGTGTAGTCAAAAATTATATGAATCAGCACCTGCACTTCATTAGTAATATAAGGTACTTCTTAGATTGAATTCACAAGTGTTCATTATGCTTTATAAAAGAACATAAAATTCTCACAGATACATAAATTTTAACATCATACTTTTGAGCTAATAATCGAAATTATAGATGACATCTACAATTGCTGTTACTCTCACCCATATTAGAAGTCATAACTTTAGGAGAGGTTCACCTTCACTTATCTTGTATTTTTTAATCATGAAGATGAATTCCTTTGATTTTATTCTACAGAATTGAGTATTTATTTAATATTTTCATCAGTCTTTAGGTACAGTAGGCCCTTTAACTGAGTAGTCTTAATGGAATTAATACAATTAACAAACTGCCATGTTTTAACATGTATTTCAGTGGTTGTTTTAGATGGCTGTTGACAACCTTCAGTAGCCATCTGACTTACCCAGGTGTGTCATGCGCACCTCCCACCTGCTGCGAGAGCCCTCCTCAGAGCCCTTTGGATCGTCAAAGCTGGAGGTCACTTCTAATAACTGGCACCAACAAATCTGTAGCAGCATATCGTGGGAAGTGCAGAGGCTCTCCTAACCTGGGCTTCCTTTAAAATACCTGTTCACATGTTGAACAGAAAAATGTTAACTGCTTAGCCCTTTTTGAAGCTTCCCTCACTGGGAGACCACCTGATAAAACTTCACACAATGGTTCACTGTCATCTTCTTAAATGAAGTAAAATGAAGTAAAGGAAGTAAAAGCCTGCTCTGCCATTGCCGCTGTTATTTGGCTACACTGAGAACAGGCTGCGTTTTTACAAAATGAGAACTATAAAGTGTGAAATGAAATATTACAGAGCAGATGTGATAAGTTATATATCATTAAGAAATAAAACTGCTGTAAAACAGAGCAGCTAATATTTGGATAACTGTTTAAACTCAGTTTTGCCCTTACTTTATCTTTCATAATGGCTGAAATTCAGAAGCTCCAATTATAGACATAAAGTAGTTGAGGAAAGGAAAAACTTAACAGCTAGTTGTATTTTTTTTTAATTTTCCAGTTTCCACTTTTATGAAAACTACTTATTTCTCAACTTCTAACCTAAACAAGATGGATTTCTTAAGCTAGTATATAAAAATAAATGAAATCATAAATTGTCAATTTGTCTTAACAGAAATTTTTAGATAATAAATGTAGCTACATGCACCATGAAGCACATATATATATATTATTCCACTTAATCCTTATTAATCCTATTTATAGCTGAATATACATTTATTTATTAAATCAACAAATATTATTAAATTCCATCATGCCTAACATTAAGTATTTGGTGGTAAACAAGAAGAATCTCATCCAGTTTATTGTCTGCCACAGAGTCAGCAAACTTTTCTATAAAGGGCCAGGCAGCAAAATTTTTGGCCTTGTGAAGCATAGTTTCTATCTCAATTACTTGGCTCAACACAGGTCATGAAAGCAGCAGGACAGTATGTAAACAAATGAATGTGTCTGTGTTTGAATAAAACTTTACTGACAAAAACAGAGGCAGGCTGGATTCGGCCTGGAGCACTAGAGTTTATGGACCCCTGGTCTAGTGGAAGGAATCAGACATGAAATACGCAAATATATAACAATTTTGTTCATATGTGCTATGAATGAAACTTTCCAAGTGCTACTAAAGAATAACAGAGGTGCTTTGTTTAGGTTGGGGGTGTCTGTGGAGATGTTAATGATGGGAGCTGAAAGATGAGTCAATTAGGCAAGTGACAACATTCCACAGGAACAAAATTTACAACACCCTTCAAGAAAAGAAAGAGCTTGCTAAGAGCCAAAGGAAATCCTGTTGAACTTGATCCTGATGTGTATGACTTTAGAGAAATGAGAGAGATTAGACCCTAGGAAGGGCCCAGATCATGCGAAGCTTTGCAGCCAGAGGGTTAATACTAGGAGGTGGTCAAGATTTGAGCCCAAATCTTTGATATTGAAAAATAGAGCAAAACATGATTTTCTGAATTGTATCATGCTGCATCCAGTATAATATAATGATAAGGACCATGGCTTTTAGTTCTGCCCATCTAATAGCTGTGTGACCTTCCAGCAAGTGACTTACACCTTCGGAGCCTCTCGGTTCCATCACTAGTAAAGTGAGGATTAAAATATAGTACTTGTCTCTTCAGGTCATTGAGATAATTAAATTAGTGGATAAATGTGCCTAACCTATAATAAGTGCTCAGTAAATTTATCTATTAACTATTCCTATTAAACTAATGCTCTTTGAACCATTCACTCTTATAGTTTATGTGATTTCCATCAAAACAACCCCATACTGTGTGGCACATTGAAGAATGGAAGGTACCTGACCCTTCATTTCAAGAGGATTTACCTTAAAAGGGTATCAGGAGGATGGAAGGAAACAGAACAGGGTAGAGCAGGAGCACAAAGAAGCCCTTGGAAGCTAACAATGGGTGAGGGAATCATCTCAGAGCAAAAGCCGGCTGGTGGCTGAGGACGGCTGGTGGACAGGAAGGAGAATCTCACAGACATCTGCAGAGCAAGACTTGTGACAAGGATGGAGACAAGTAGTTTCCTAAGTTCCATGCTTGTGGGACTTTTTTTCAGATATGCTACTGACCAAATTATTTTGAACTACTTATCACCATTTCTATCACTTCCAGCTTGCAGCTGATCCTAACACTAGTTTCAATCTCTCCATTTGCATTTTTTGTTTTTACTTGTTAAATGCCTTCATCAATCAGGCAATAACCTTACCCTTCTTCATATGGTACCAGTATTTGCTGTTCTCCTGACACAGCCATATTTCTAAATAAGTTTTGCACTTGTATAATTTTTATTACAAACAGAATATACTTAGAAATCTGCTGTATCTGTTTTATCAAGAAGAAAGGTATACAAAAATTAGGCATGCTTAACCTGAATCTATTTAACCTTGCATGTTTGTATTTAAAATTTTCAGCTTTCCCACTCTGAAAGGATAGGAGAGGTAAACCTGAATTTATTTGTGTGGCTTGTTATTATAAAAAGACATCTAAATATTTGGATAACTATAAGGGGAAAATATTTGCCAAATAACACTATTAGTGCCTGATATAGTAAGTTAAGGGAAAAGGAGTTTTAAAAGTCTTAAGTTCTTCTCTTCTGTCAGATTTGGCACACTAATGGTTTTTGCCAGCAAACAAAATTTCATGTAATTATCAGTACAATAACTGGAGCACAAATTAAAGACAATTAGCAACATTCTTCTGTTAATAGAACAGGAGAATCCCCTTATGACTAAAAAGAATTCAGAGTTCATAACTGTTAAATTTTCTGACTTTTCTCTTTTCTTATGTCACTATCTCAGTTTCTTTATATGACTTCTAAATTATTTCAAATGGGCTCAGAAAAAAAAAACTGGAGAAATATGTTCAGGATAGATACAGCCTCTTACAGTTTCTATATAACTGATGTTTTTAAATGAAATATGATATTTTGTAAAGTAAGCTGAAAAAGCGATGCACTTTCCTCAAATGAAAAAGAAAAAACATGTTTACTACTTGCTTTCTCCTGTTTTCTGCTCTTTTCACTTCTTAGAATTTATCTAATATTTCTATGGACTTTTTACTGTAATGTTCTCCAAGGTGACATCCAGAATATCAGTAAGTAAAAGACTAACTACAGTTTTAAACTTGAGAGTTAAAACCTACAAAACTTACTCTTTAATATGAGGAACTGGATAATTTAGAAATACAAGTAAGTTGCTTCAAGAAAATAACTTTGTGATGAATTTTGAACCATGAGTTAAAGAACAAAGGAACACAGTCACCCTGTTTTCTTTTGTCATCTGTACAAACAGAACTTCCAGACTTGTCAGTTGCTTGTAGACATACCAAGCAAGTATATATTATTTGAGAAGAAGTTACACTTTAAATACTAGAGGAGAGTTATCCACGTTAATGAGTATCTGGAACCTTGTTTCAAATCACGTGAAGAGCAAGTTCAATCAGGGCAGAAGTGTTGATTTCTCTAAATCCACAATAAACCTGCAATAATAAAACTTCATAGTGATGATTATTATGCCTTTTTTCCTTCAGTGTCATTACTCAACAGCTTACTGCCTCACCTAAATTTGTATTAACAAATAGAGTGTACCGTAGTACTACATTAGGGCTTAGTAGTTCATTTCAGAATTGAATTATATGGTATATTGGTGCATCCTGTGGGTGCCTTCTTAAAGGTTCCCCTTGCATTTAAGTTAAATCATTCTTTCATTGATCCTAAAAATCACCAACAGGAAAAGTATTTGTTCAAAGAATTGGAGTTACTGGTGACTGAAGAGAATGGAAAAGAAAACCAGAATGGGGGAAAAATAACAGTGTACTTTCGTGAGTTTCCAAATCAAAGAAAGCAGTAGCCAGAGTGCGCAGATATATGTTTAACAGCTATGACATCAGGCCATTCATTTCTATTCTATTTCTAGTAATTTGAAAACAATTTAAGGTCTCCCCTCTCTATAGTTGAATCATAGCGATAGTGCGCCACACACTTACTATGCTTCCCATACAGTATAGGACGATTTATATTTACATCAGCTAGACCTTTTCCTTTACTGCCAGAAAAGAATTGTCTCACCTGCTGTCAAACTTGTTCATTAGCTTTCCTTTGGTAGGAAATGCAAGAGAGGCCAAAAGTTTCATAAGGAAAAGCATAATTATCTCCTCCAGAGTTCTGGATTTAAAAGCTCCTTCCTGAGCTTGAGGGCTTCAAGATTTTTTGTCATTTCAGTTTTGATTTGTGTATCACATGTAATTTCCATTTAAAACTCTATTTTAGAAATATTCTGATGCTTGTAGTTACTGCATCTTATTTTGTGGAGTTGACAGTTGAATGGCACCTTTTGCCCCTATGAATGCATGCACACACCATTCTGTTTGCTTCTAGTTACCTTTTGCTTTACAAATGCACAAACTGTGTGACATTGTATTCCTGAGAAACCAGCACTAAAAATATTAACATTATAAATAGACTACATAAACCAAGAGGTTTCTTCCAAATTATAGATTAAGAAAAATGTTGCTAATTGTCTCAAAAGCCATGTCCCTTGCAGTCTGGACTTCCTTTAACATTGTACTTTATTCATTTAAAATGCGCTCCTTAAAAAATGATTATGGTGAAAGTATTTTTAAAGTTTACATCCCCATATACTCTAATTCAGAACACTGCCAGCCACCCCCCACCCCCCACCCCCCACCCAAAATAATGGCTTTGGTTAAAAATAAATAAATAACGTAATTAGATTGAAGGAAATGAAATTACATAATATGGATATGTATTTGTGTTTCTTTTGAAATATGTTGAACCACTAATAGGAATAAAAGAATCACTCTATAAATGTTTGGAAATTTGACTTTTAATTTTAAATTGGAACAGTTTAGCTTAAGAAATCACTAACATTTAAATAACATTTCAACAAATGCAACTGTTTGGAAACTACAACGGAGACAGCCTCCTGCCTTCTGTCTTGCAAGGATCGATTTGGAAGGCCCTAAGGGAGAAAATATTGGAGTTAGGAGGTAAAACTGAAGCCATTGTGGAAAGGAAGAAGTTACACTCTTCCTGTTATGACAGGAAACGTAGACAAATGTGCTTCCTGAGCATTTGCTCAGCAGGGAATGAAGTAGTCTTTGACCTTTACCTTAGGTACATTTTGGCTTTGTTAAACTAGTAAACATGTTTTCCCCCCAAAATATTAATCTGGTTTATTTTATTCTTCTCAGACTGAAATTACATATTCTATGTGTATGAGGTACAGAGAAACAGAGGTATTTATTTTGTGAATGCATCTCAAATAAGATTCTAGAATGTACAACAAACCCAGCAGACCTGAACAGCACATACAAAAAATTAAAAACATTCTGTGTTGTAGTCTTCTCTTTGTAGAATCCAAAACACTCTTAGGCTTAAAATGGACCACAATAAAATCTTTTAAATCCTGGCAAGTTTAACAATTGTAATAATAATCTGCCATTAATAATTGTAGATCATTCTTCATCCTTTTCTTCATGCAGACAAATGCACCAGAAATCAGCTATCACAAATTTTAAAACCCAGACTCTGAGTTTGTTAATAAACACTTAAGTTTATTAATATGCATTCAGTTTTTTAATTGTACTCTAACCCATTGTTTATTACTTTTCCTCAAAATAGTGTACAATGCAGAAGATTTAAAGTTTTATTTTGGGGTTTGAGATGTTGACTTAGAGTGAGGGATTGGTAGAGTTCAAAATTCCACACTCTAAGCCCCCTATTTTAATCCTTTTACTACGTTCAGATTTTTAGGAACTGCCACTTGAAAACCCTTTGGAAATCCTACTACGCTGCAGCAAAACACAGCTCAATTTGCTTGAGGCTAACGAGGACAATAGTCCTCTTTGCAGCAGAACACACTGCTGTCTCATCCTCGCAAGTTATGCTGGAGGGTTACAAGCACATGGTAGCAGTCTGCTTAAAAGAGTCCCTCACTGCTCCTTAAAGAGCCTTTCATTTACGATGGCAGGCCCCGTCATTGTATAAAGGAGCACTTGTCTAGAACACAAGTCGGCAGTGCCATTACTTCCTCCCACCGAGAGTAATCATCAAGCCTAAAGCTCGCAGGCCTTTCTAATGACAGACTGAATTAAACAAAATAAAATTGAAGAGGAATACTTCAGAACAGTTGTGCCATTACTTACTGTCAGACCAAGGCAGGGGAAGAAAAAGAGCATTTAAGAGGGCATTTCCCTTTTTTTCCAATTAGGGATTGTCATAGCCAAACTCTTAACTCCATCCCTAATCCTTTAAACACATGGGGAGACCTAATGGCTCTGGATTAGAGACTGCCTTGTTATCTATCACTTGTCCATCTTGTCAGTCATTAGTCACTCCATTTCATTAACCAGGAGGAAATAGAGATTATCTAGGCTGGGGGTGAGAGAAGTGGATCTGATATGTTTTCTTAGGATGAGAATTATATTAATCATGACTCTGTTTGGACAAAAAAATAAAATAAAACCTCAAAACTTTGAAAACAGAATTAGCTGGGTATATTAGTCCCAAATTCATTCTAAAACAAAGAAACGAATATTACTTTAAGAGTCAAAGAAATGAGTAAAAGTTCTGCACTTACTGAGCAGACTCACTGAGCAGTTCAATTGCCATCAGGCCAAAAGTATTCTGGTCGGTGGAAGGAAGCATGGGGGCCTCTTAGATAGAACTACTGTTGCTTCCCTTAGTAATGCATCTGAAGTCATTTAGAGGTCAGCCTCAATTATGCTCATAGATGTGAATAGCTGTTGTTTCCAAAGGTCTTTTTCCTTCATTTATTCAGAACTCTTTCCTGTAAGGTGCAAGGACTCCCACAGTAAATTTAGCAGGAAAGTTCTCCTGAGGGGACTTTATGAATGGAGCTGGGATCGGGAGGGTGAAGGGAGTAGGCATGCATATGGCATGGAGACTCATTATTAAATGCCCTTTCTGTTACACAGTCAAACTAATTTCCCTGCTCTGTAGGAAATGATACAGGACTTGTCCTCTGTTTTTAGAACTTGTTATTTACATTGCCTGCGTGTAAATCAAGGCCCACTTTTTTTTTATTTTGGCTGTAAACAGACCTGTATTTGCGACCAACCAAAATGCATCTCATTTTGTTTAATTTAAATAAACATCCATAAATATAGAACAAGTGCTCACTAGTGCATGCATGTGGTTCTCACAGGCTTTAGTGGGAATGGCTGGAAGTCTGAGAAGAGTTAGCTGGCGGAGTCAGTATGAAAAGAGCTTTGGTTTATTGTCAGAACCTAGGCATCCAATGTCTTCTCAATTTTAGTATTATTGGCATTACTTTCTTACTTTAACCTGGAAAGCTTTCCTTACATTAATTAATACGCTGTGCACTACTCTGCTTGTGCTCATCAGAATTACTGACAGTTCTTAATGTACCTGTACACTCTCAGTGAATAGTTGATGGGATTCATGCTATGCTGAACTTCAGCCCCTGAAATGCAGTTAAGAGGGAAGGAACACTGACTAATGGATAAATAAGTGAAATTTCTGTGAAGAGGGTTCTATTTCTGTATCATCCAGAGACTAGTTTTGTGACCTTGGGTAAAGGAATGCATGTCTTTGTTTACAGTGTCATCTGAGAAATGGGGATGATAAAACTGTGGCAAATAATAACTTCAAAGAGATCCTGTCAAATGTAGTGAGATAACTTATTATAAAGTCCTTGCAATTCTTAGGAAAAACCCCCCAAATAAAGTGAACACTCTTATCTAAAAACAGTTATGAAAAATATCACATGTTCCAGTTTCACCAACAGACCCATCACAAAATTTGACCCAGTCCACTTTTTCTCCTATTCAGTATTACCAAATGAATGTTTTTACTCTAAATTAATACAACAAAAAAGAAAAATGACTATGTACAATTTTCCTCTCTCAGTGGCAAACTTCCTATTAGCATAGTTTGAGCATGCATAGAAATTTATTTTTAGCCGTTCATTTTGGGTTGCAAGAAATGTGTAATTCTGCCATCAATCTATCCATTCATTCATTCAACAAATATTTAGTCAGGTGTTATTCTGGGACTTCAGGTTACAAGATCAGACAGGAGATGTTCCAGGCTTCAAAGGAAATCCATAGGTCCGGTTGAGAGAAACTCTAATCTAGACATACTAATGGCAGCACAGGTTGCTGGGTCCTACAGGAGCAGTCTTTAAAGTATGTGACAAGTGATGAGCCTGACTTATCAGAGAAAAAAAATACTGCCTACCTTTTGTAGTGTTTCATGGTCAGTGAGTCACACTTGCATGACATCCCTTAGTTTAATTCTCATAATTGTATAAGATACCTATTAGTACCCCCATCTTACAGGTGAGGAAAAAGATTCGGGTAAGTTAAACAATTTTATCCAAGGGCACACAAGTCAGACATGGAAAAGCTCAGATTTGATTTTCAGTTCACATGTTTTTGTTTGTATGCCAGACTGCCCAGGAATGACGCATATATAATGCTTGTTTACAAATATTTTAATAATGTGAACTTCCTATTTTATCAACCTAGACAATTCTTTTTCTGTGCATTTTCAGCATTGTACAGAATTTAGTATTCTCTACTCAAATTCTTTGTAGTCTTTTTTATCTCTTCTAACTACAAAAATAAAGTGAACCCGTTTTATTTCTTGGAATGTGGAAATTAGGATGATTATAATAATATATTGATGAAATTAAGTAACCAAGACACAAGTCACTCTATAGAATGAAATTGCAGAAATAGATTCTTGTTTTGATTCATATTATCATTCACTGTAATCTTACCCTTGACACAATAGTCTATGCTACCTAAGCATAGATTCTAAACATCTAAAATCTGAAATAAACATTTTAAAGGTCTCTAGTCCGGCTTCATGCTTAATTCAGGAACACCTATACAGCTTGATGTGCAGCTCTGCTTGAGCATGTTCAGGAATGAACTGCTTCATTCATCATGAGACTAGGTCCACTCTTGGATGGTTTTCCTCACTAAGTTCTATTTTGAACTTCTTCGATTTTCAGGAGTGCTTTCTAATTCCACTCTACAGAACCAAATGGTCTCATCTGCCTCTTCACATAAACATAAGTCTTTAGATCTTGGAAAGTGTTTAGTATTTCACTTTTAACTCTTCTCCAGGGTTGAACATTCCATATTCCCTCAATGATTTCTCATACAAAATTGTTCTCATACCCATGTCAACCTGTTTGCAATCCTATAGAGGCTCTAATTTTGTCAGTGTCTTCTCAAAGTGTAATTCTTAGAGCTGAATGCACTACCAAAGATTAATTAGTGCTGACTAATAAAAGGATCTTGAGGATAATTAATTCCCACCATGAAACACTGTAACTTTGAATCCTTTTCCCCAAATCAGCCATCACCTTGATTTTTCTCCAATGTGAGCTTATGTAATCTTTATTTTTAAATACAAATGAAGACTTTAAAATTACCTCTGTTTCATTTTTTTGTTTGTGACTAGCTTTCTAGTCTATAGAGTTTATGGATAGGGACTTTACCATTTAATGGGTTATCATCCAGATTTGCATTATATGCAGATCTGATAAGCATGTCGTGTACATCTTCATCTAAACCAATGCTAAAGATGTTCTCTGGGACAAGAAAGTTGGTGAACTCTGTGGACCTTTACTAGAGACTTCCCCTTAATTTAACACTGAGCAATTAATTCCTCTTCAAATCATCTAAATTACTACCAGCCAGTCTCAAATCTGTAATGTGGTGTTGGAAATTTCATCAGATACCTTGCCAAATACATTTTCCTTTAAAATCAGAACTCATTACAACATTCAATAAATTTTTGCTCAATGAACAATCATCTCAAACATGTAGGTCCTCCCCCTTTATCTCTGTATCTTGTGATTGTAAAATTAAATTCTTATCTCCATACTTTTCCATCCTTCATGATGAGTCATTCAAACAAGGAATAAAAAACATTTTTCTCTGAACGTTTTTGAAATCCTTTTTTTCTTGAAGTCCAGAACATATGTATGTATATCTTTCTCCCCAGACATTTTCCAGCTTCTCTGTTACAGATTCTAAAATGGTGTAATTTCGTTCCTGTCACAAACATGTTAAACTTTTTAGTAAAACAAGTATATGTACCCAAAATCTATTTTTGAGAGATAAAATTGTCCAAAACTCAAGTAAAAAAAAAAGTATCTACTTTTAGCTGAAAATTACATTGAGACATTCAGATTTTAAAATAGAGTATTTCCATTCCATAATCCACTAGTTCAGCAAATGTTCATTGTCCACTGGTCAGAGTCTGTGTGAGGCCAGAGGTGGGGTCTTTGGGGAACTAAAAAGCCAGCCAGAGAGGCAGACTCATAAACTCCCAACTCTGTAATATTAGAATAAGTCTTACAGTAAAAGTTTGTAAAAAGTTCTAAGTACAACAGTGAGAGAGAAATGAGTTTTATCTGCGTGTGACAATGAAAGCTTCATAGAAGTTGACATTTAAACTAAAGCTGTGCAGCGTAATGGGAGCCTGCCAGCGGCCAGATGGGAAGGGGGAGGGAGGTAATACCACAGTCGGTTTTCACTGAGTACCAGATAAGAAATAACCAATATGGTAAGTTTCATTTCATATTCATCTTGATTGGGTTAACATCTACTGCTGTTTTCTTGCTCAGTCTAGAGAAAAAGTTGGTTCAAAAACAAACACAATTCACCCAACTCTAGATAAAAGATCATTATGCATGACTGAAAATACAATGCTATTAGCCAAGTAATGCATCTTGTTTCAAGTAAACAAAAGAAAGAAAAATCCATTTACGCATTAAGGAAGTAAATGACTATTTTTTTCTCCAGTCGTGACGAAGAGCCATGAACAAGGGAGAGAGATACATATACAGTAGAAGTCCGTGCACCTAGCACAAGTGTCTGGCATGGAGAATGCTCAATAAATATTGCTTAGCATAATGTTTGGCATGTAGAAAATTCTCAATAAAAACTGCTTGAATTATTTTTGTTTCTGTGAATATATTTTCCTGATTTCTTTATAACTGACTTGTATGGAGATGTATTTACTGACTGTACCTTTTCTCAATTTCAAATTCTAATTTCAACTCCTGATTCATACCTAGTAAGTTCTAGAGTAATTGTCAACGTAAGATGTGTAATGCCTGCCATTATGGTAGGATTTAAAACTTGAGATTACTATAAAACTATACTGAAACATCTTAATACAACATTATTATCACATTTGGAGCTGTTTCAAGAGGTAAAGAAGAAAAACATAAAATGATCAGGGTTTACAGAGTAATTTGCTTTCCATGCATATATTACATATTGTCTCTTTAATTTTGAAAACTAAATGCCAAGCTGTAGTGTCCACTTAAATAATACTGGCTTTGTTCTCTTCCCGGTGCTCCTTCATTGATGTAAACACTGGAAAAGAGCAACTCTTTGCCTGACTACTGTAAATACAGTTCCCCATCTTACCTAACAATACATTATTGAAATAGAAATGGACTTGTCTCCATTACAAACTATTGGCAAGTTATAAAAATGTAATTAAAATGCATAATCATATTTAAGTATAAAAGCTCTGAGTAGTCTTCATCAGTGAGTGGCATATTTTAAATGAAGAATAGTATCGTTTAGAAGTTAAGTTTAAAAAACTTAATGGTTAAAAAACAATTTTATCTACCTGAACAATGAGAAATGAGTATGCTGGGAAGAATATGAACATAATACAGAATTATATTTAGAACAATTAAGAGTAGATTTTGAAGATATTTTCTTAAATGCTTTATAGCATCATCATTTCATTTTGCAGTTTTAATGAAAAGTAGCTATATGCACTGACTTGTTAGACAGGTATAATTAAATAAGAATGCATTATGCAGCAGCCTTTTTGGCTGCACAAAAGTTGAGGAATACCAAAAAGTAAACACAAATAGTGGCTTTAATGATATTTCTGTGCTGAAATGTACTTTGATGGTGAATGTTGTAATGTGCTAAATTCTGAGGTTTGAGTACAACAGAAACTGTACTGTATTGAGACATTCCACCTACTGTTTGTGGTTATGAAAGTCTGATTAAAAGTGGCTTTAGATATAGGAAAGTATTTTGGGCCAGTGCTGTCTGGATTGAACCTATTGTGTAGCCTCTTTCACTAAATGAAATACCAACATGCAGGTACATTTGCATAACTAAATTGCGTCTAAAATAAACTTTAAAAGATGTTTTGTAGAAACTATGTAATTAATATTTATATTTCTTTATCCATTCCAAAAAGATAGCCTTTATTTAACTCATCCTTAATACCAATCATAACTCATCTGAATGAACCCGAATAAACATGTTTCTAAAATAGTATGTTAATCATATATGAAAATAAAACGCTAGGTATATTTTATTAGACGTACTCTGGTAAAACAATCAACATAAAATAGAAGGTGAGATGTTGGTAATTAACACAAAGAAAAATTGTTGAAGTTGAAATGTAAATAATTTGTCTGAGTAGGTATTTGATAAGCTGATGTGGGCTGGTAAATCCCTAAATGCTGTATTTTCCTAAGAATGATCAGTGTTGATTCCATAGTTCAGCTTTCTTTATCAGAAATAGCAAAATCTTCAAATAGCCATATCAGTAGACTCTTCCAACTACCAACGCCGATATATTTTGTAAGTTCTTCTTTTCCTGTAAATCAACTAAGTGAGAAGTGAGAAATAAGATTTATTGAGCTTCTATTTCAAGCATTGGGCTTGGTACTGTACCTACATTGTTTTATGAGTCCTCAAGCAGCCTTAAGTGTAGGTGTCCTCTCCATTTTACAGGTGAGAGATCAAACTCAGAGAAAAATCAAATACAAATTAAGTGAATTTCTCAAGAGTAGTAAATAGTAGAATCAATGTTCAAATCTCAGTCTTCTAAATTCAAACACCATGTTCTTCCCCTTCTGTCATGCTGCCTTCAATGCAGCAGTACAATACAATCATTGTTATATAGATTTATCTTTTAAAAATCTTATTTATGAGTTGCTAAAAAAATTTCATGGGAAAAGCTATCACAAAATATTAGGTAACATACATCAATTTGATATTTCTAAACACTTCCCAAAACAGTTTTCTCTATTTAGATTTTTATTCTATAGGTCTTTACCATAAGCCCATATGTGTCTGCTGTTCTAGGCATTGGGGACCAGCAGTTAGTGAAATAAAAATGGCAGATGCCCCTGTGGAACATACACTGTAGTGGAAGACACAGACATTAAACAAATGATCACACATAAAATTACACACACTATAAAATGTAATAACTGCTATCAAGGCAAAATAAAGAGTGATCAGTAAAACAATAAGTGTTAACAAAAGTGTGGAGGAATGAGGAGACCAGATCAGATTTCTGTCCACTAGTCCACAGTTCCTGTCAGCGTATCTATTTAGGTGTCTGGCACTGGGATTCAAAGTTTACTCTGAGGCCTGTAGTTTGGGTGACTGACTTTATGGTAAGGTGGGGAATCCAGGAGGGTGAGCAGATTCAAGGGTGAAGATGTAAAAGTTTGAGCTTTCAGGGTTTGAGATTCCTAGGACGTTCAGTAGATAGATGTACGACTGGAGGACACACATTGGATGTCTGGAGACAAAGAGAAAGATAAGGAGTTCAAATCTATACTTACAGATTATACACAAATAAGTACAGATAAAAGTGAGCTGATCTCTTCCAGATGGGTTGTATTTGAAGGTCAAAAAAATTTAAGTAGTCCCCTTTGAGGGCAAAAGCTAAATTAAGTTAGTCAGCTTTCCCAGGATATACTCCTGAAAAACTTAGTTCTGAAGAATTTTAGTAAGTGCTCTTCAAAATAAATATGCTAAGAAACAAAACGCTCTGTCAGTAATAGGCTTGGGAAGAGGGTTAAAGTTTAAAAGGTTTTTCAGCCTTTAATACACTAATGCGCTTCATTTCCCAAATATGTTGGGCACTAAACTTTTTATCTTAAGTAGTATTTTGTAGAAATGATACTCTACAGGAGACCTGCTGGGAAACACTGAACCATATAAAGGCCAACGATTAAGAATGTTCCTGGTATTTGGTGGACAGACTGGAGTGTAATCAACAGAGCCCTGAAATTGGGACTAAGGAAATACCTACTTGCATTTGGCAGCACTGGCCTGTAGGAAGTATTTGAAGCTAGAGGAAGGGAACTGTTGTAGATGGCGCATCAGGAGAGAGGCAGAGGGAGGAGTGAGGTTTTGAAGCTTGGGATGAATTGAGAGAATGATTTCAGCCGGGAAGCTGATAAGGATGTGAATGATAGAGCTGCCTGGGAAATAGACAAGAAAGTGTGAAACTGAGAAACATTTGAAGGGAGGAATTATGGGACTTGGTAGTAGATTAGATTAAAAAAGAAAAAAGAAAAGATAACAATACAGTTTCTGGCCCAGGAGAGGAAGGAAAATACACAGAAGAATGAAGCCTGAACCCTAATGGCATTATGGCTAAAGTACTTCCCAGCTCCCTCCTGAATTTCTAGAAAATAAAATACAACAGTGTCTGAAAGAGCAGCCCTCTCCGTTCGTTTTCAATGAAATGGCAAGAGACTAAACAGTTCTAAGAATTTTTGAACACGGATTAAAATGCTATGTTCATAATGTCATGTCCAGTCTTCAAGTGGACAGAAAAATGAAGCTGCAAACTTATAATTGGAAAAGATGTTAACCATGCTGAAATTAATTTTTTTAAATCTTTAATTGCTCAAAGAAACGCACAATTCTCTGGTCACCTTCATTAAAATCTGGCATTTGCAGTTCCACATTCAGCGCTGAGCTAGAAATCATACTCTCCAAATTCTAAGCAGAAATTGGGTTAGATTTATTTGCTTTCTTTCCAAATGTGTTAGTGCCCAAAGGCTCTGATGACAAACTTTGTTTTACAAAGGAGAAGAAATAGTTTTCTTTTTCCATGCGTGAATTTTTTTTCTTTAAAAAACATGCTTGCTTTTCTTCTTTCCAGGTGACATTTACAAAGAGAAAATTTGGGTTGATGAAGAAAGCCTATGAGCTGAGCGTGCTGTGTGACTGTGAGATCGCACTCATCATCTTCAACAGCACCAACAAGCTGTTCCAGTACGCCAGCACCGACATGGACAAGGTGCTGCTCAAGTACACGGAGTACAACGAGCCGCACGAGAGCCGGACAAACTCAGACATCGTGGAGGTGAGAGCGTGTGCGTGGTTGGCGAGCCCCAAACAGATGGAACCGTGCGGTGTTTGGACCTCCCCCCTCCCACACTTGCAACTGCAACCTTCCTTTTCCTAAGATGCCCATATTCCCATATGCCCACTCAAAATTCAGGTCGGAGTGACATAACAGGAACATTGTAAATCTGGTCCTGAGTGACATAACAGGAACATTGTAAATCTGGTCCCTAGTTAGAAATCAGACACCACTGTCAAGTTATTAACCTCATCCTATGTGAGTCATCATTGCTCACCTCTCTGTCAGGACACCAGAACTGGGAACTGTGGGCAGGAGACAGGTCACCCATATTTGAGATTACTTTGGAGATTTCTTTTAAGTATAGACTAGTTGCCCTGTGTAGTCAAAAGAAAAAAAATTTAAAAATTAGCCCACCCCAGGCTTACACTTCAGTTTTTCACTTTCTGTCTCTACTTCCTAATTCATTCTTCATAATGTATTCTTGCTGAAAGAGAAAAAATATTCTCCTAGAAATGTTTTCCCCAGAATATATCATTTAATATAGCACTGGTAATATACATGGAATCAGAAATCAGATGAAAATGAATGTCTAAATGTTAGCTTGGTGTTTTATCAAAGGCAGATTTAAAACATTGTTTTTTTGTGCCAAAATAAATAAGCAACATGTTAAAAATCAAAAATGTTTCTCATGCTAATGTTAATGATGCTAACATTGCCATACAATTGTGAAGCCTTCCTACATGTTTCCTACTTAAATGTTATGGCATTGTAATACCCCTTCATGAGCAATGAATACTAAACCAAGAAGGAAGAGGTATGAGGACTGTCCCTGTCTATTTCCCTCACCTATCTACCTATTCATGGTTTCTTAAATTGTGTTCCTTCCCAGAATTTAGAAAATTAGTAAGTTTTTCAAAAGTAGGAATTGTCAAAGGACAAGTCATTCCATATTATGAAAAAATCTAGAATTAATTCTAATCAAATTAATCTGCTTCTCACATCCATCTTCTCCTTACCTATTGTAATTGTCTGAAACAAATTCTCTTACCTTTGCTTTTATTTAGAAGCTTTTAAAAAGTATTGAGCTGATCGATTTTTTAAACTAAAAAAAAATTTTTGGCTAATGAGGCCAAGCAAATAGTTTCAGAGAAACAAAAATGAATGATAAGTAGACCTAATGTAATATGTGTTTAAAATACTTTCAGAATTGCCTTACTGACCATCACTTTAGTTTTTCATTGACTGGTGATTTTAACTGTGTGCTTTCCTTGATCTTAAAATTTTAAGATCATTTATAAAATTGTATAGTACTTTATTCAGATATCCATACAAATGTGGAAATACGTAAACAACATGAATATAAACAGAACTAGTTTGTTGTCAAATCTCATAGGTGCTTTTGTGTGTGTGTGTGTGTGTGTGTGTGTGTATCTACACACACATACATGTATTTAACGTAAGTTCCAAACACACAACAACTCAATGCTCAAAGCTCTGAATTATCACCAGAATTATTACAACAAACGATTCAGGGTACCAAAAGAATTTGAGTTGGAATTTGTCATTAGACTTGAACTGCTCCTGTCCTTAACATGATGTGAAATTCAGTGGAACCATATTAAACTAGTTAAAAATTTGGTTGACTTTTAAATTTTGCTTTGTTAAAGGAGTTTAAAAATCTGGAAAGTTCATCTTCTGAAGGCTTTGCCCAGGATTATACTATGTGATTTAAAGGTGACTTCAAATGTCACATACTCTGGACACTTTTATATTCTTGGATAGACAGGTTTCTGAGCCAGACTTCTTTAAAGGCCATGAGAAGACACTGAGTTGAAAGTAAGAAGGCTTGCATTTGAACCCTTGTCTTGCACAATCTAACCATGTGACAAGTTAGCTACTTCTCTGGGCTGAAATGTTCTCATTTCAAAAAGGAAGGCATTTAATTTGAAAGTCCTTCACAGCATCATCCTTTAGAAAGCAATACTTTTAAAAGAGTGAAGCAGCAACTCCATTATCTTGCATTTAACATCAATAGATTAAAGCTCTGAATTTCTCAAAAGGACATTCTGGGGCTCCTAGACCAAAATTAAAGATGGCTTGATTGTTTGGATGAAAAGAACATGTTGTAAGTCTAACACGTTGTGAGGATGCCCTGCTCACCTGAACCACACATTCTTCACCTATTTGACTTTTCCACAGTTCAGTAATAATAGAGATGATGGACACAGAAGGAAAGTGGGATCCCTAAGCTTGATAAAATTTACATCACTCTCATATAGAGTATTTTCAAAGTGCAGTTCATCAAAATCAGTATGCTTGAGATACCTGGGGGAGGACAGGGAACCTGGGTAGGAAGCTGTATTTGTAACAGGTTTCCCAAGTACTTCTTATACACAGTAAGTCAGAAACCTCTGCAGCACTAAGACATAAATTGTGTTGGAAGCTAAGAACCTGTGATACCTAAGGGACTTGAGGAATCTGTTCTTAAGGTGGATCTAACACAAAGTTGAGAATTAAGGAAGTTTACTACTCCTGGGTAAAATTTTAAATCCTATTTATTTTAATTTAACTGAATACATTTAACTGAGGAAGTTTAATGAGGAGCATAATATGCTTCATGAAGGGTCATTAGTTTTATAGTCCCCATTTGGACCATTACCCCTCTCCCTTAACCCTCTGAAAACAGTTTACTCAAAAGAAAAAAGATTTGCACAGAGAGAGAAATATATGATTCCCAGCACTGAGACTGAAATACAAATTTCTGGGCCATACCAGAGTAGTGTTACAGGGTCATAGGAAATTGTGCAGCGTGGGTGTTGAAAAGATTCCTTCTTTTAGTAAAAAAGCTCTGCATAATTATCATGTCTTTGCTTGATAATTAGCACTACTGTTACAATGGCACAAAGACTTACAAAGACTTAATAGACAGACTGAGATAGTTTTTTTTATTATTATATTATAATGCAGCTTGAATATCTGTTTAGATACAATACACAAATATGCCAGATTTAGTAAATGTGTTAAATTTTTAATCCATTGATTTAAAAAAAACAAAAACAGTTATTGTATTAAAAGCACTTCCTTTGACAAAGTCCATTTTATTTAACTCTGTGACCAGTACACTAGATATTTATCCAAAATGCTAGCTTATGAGGCTGCTGTAATCAGTAGGGATTCTTATGGTGTTAAGGAACTCTCTCCTTTGTCTGTTCCAACTGTCTAGCTCCACTCCTAGTTCTCTTAGCTGCTGCCACCCTACCCTCTCAGTTGATGTTGGGCTCTATTTCTGGAAAAAGATGTGTTGTTGAGCACTTCAGGATGACCTGAAGAATGCAGGTCCCAGACATGCTTACAGGCCATTCCATCATTTAGCAATGATTTAGCAAGGGCCGGCTAATGCTCAGCACAGTACAAGGGATTCCAAAACAGCAGAAGAGAAGCATTCTTGTTACGATGTAAAAAATACAAAATCAGCTTGTGAGCAATTGTAGGGCAAAGGAGCAAAAACCTCATTAATGAGGTTCAGTAGCGTCAGTACAAGCTACTGAAAGAAGGCATAAGGTAAAGAATTTAACACAACTTGCATCCAAACAGGTCACTGATCTCCAGATCATTTCCAGACAATGCTTGGAGTTGACAGAAGTTCCAGACAGGTTACAGCCATATCCAGCCCATGTTTTCTAACCACAAAACCCATATGGGAGTGTCCCTCTGGCCAAGAGGGAACCTCTCACCCCTCAGTGACTCACTCAGAGGTAATTTTACTGAACTGCTCATCCAGTCTCAGCCAGGAATCTGATGACTCAGTGTGGAAGGGGGTGTAACACACAGCCCTGTGCGCTGCTCCCTAGGAAATCAAAAGTATGGATGTAACTCCTGCAGAAGAAACCTTTGTTTCACAACTGTCTTAGTAGAGGATCATTAGCTTTTTTTCAGCTGCAATTCTGAGCAAGATGAGTGTGTGTGTGTTTGTGTGTGTGTGTGTGTGTGTGTGTGTGTGTGTGTGTGTGTGTGTGTGTGAGAGAGAGAGAGAGAGAGGAGAAGAGAGGATAAGGGAGGAGAGGAGGGGGAGACTAAGAGATGATATGATGATATTTACATTAAATTTTATTTCCTGTCATCCAAATTCTGCTTGGATTTAAAGACTTACCAGAACAATTGTTTCAGCAAAATGTTCCCTTGCACAGTAATAATTAAGGCCTGAATTGGGACTGGAAGGGCCTTAAAATAGCTTATAAACTTTATTGTTTCACAGTGCTACTGGAGGTTATCAAGACTAACTACCTTTACATAATGTGGTAGAAATTGATAAGTGCAATTTTTGTTGAAAAGCAAATGCAGCAAATGATGTAGTTGGACTTCTTTACAAACTCTATATTACCAGATTTGGGGATAGAAGTAAAATATGAAAATGTGTCTTTTTAGCTGAGTTTTCATTATTTCTAAACCAATTAAATAGGTTCCAATTTTATACTAATAAAAATATAGATACATAAGACCATTTTATGCATGCTTTGTAGATGTATATTACACACAGATACTTTTCTTAAAAGAAAAAGCACATTCATTTATTTGGTCATTTGTTGAATTTTCATTCTTCATGGATTCACTGAACAAAAATTGGCAGAAATCTGCCATGCGCTCTGTGCCAGCCAGTACCTGGAGATAGGAACATAAACAAGGTTCCACAAAGACTTTTGGTCCATAAGTTGTTATTGAGGCCATGCATGATCCAGCCCCTGTATTTCCCTTCGTCTACAACCCTCCAGCCTCACCTTTCACTATTTCTCTCCAATCAAACTTTGACCATCCCTCCCATCCTAGACTCAAGCCGCATATTTATATTCTTCAACTTCTCCAAACCCTATTTGTTTCATCTTCAACATTCCTCACTAGGTCTTCACTTGGCTTTTATTTATCCTTCTTTCAAATCAGATCCCAGTTTATGCTTTTGGAAAGTCATCCTTAAACTGCCCTGCTATTTTTGTTAGGTGCTTTTCCTTTTCATAGTTACAATATGTTCTATTTTCTCCATCAAAGCGCTATTGAAGCTGCTATCCGTTTGCCTGTTCCACACTAAATTCTTAAACTCCTGGAAGCCAGAAACTGTGCACATTCTGTTTGCCATTGTACCTCTAGGGCTAAATGTGAGGTCTAGAGAGGGTTATGTCCTCAGAATATATTTGTAGAATAAACAAACGGGGAGATCATTATAACAGGATATATCTATGTGACTACCATGTACCATAATGTTATTCATTTAAAGAATGAAAAATGGCTTTAAAACTCTAATGAAACATTCATTAACATCTGATAAATTTTATCCAAGCACTATCCAAAAACTAAAATAATCTATATCTGTGCTAATATCGGAGCCACTAGCTACATGTAGTGATTCACATTTAAATGAATTAAAATTAGATAAAACGTCCAGTTCAGTTTCTCAGTAGCACTAGCCACCTTTCAAATATGACAGGGAAAACATAGACTGCACTGATCGTCACAAAAAGTGCTATGGGACAGCAGTATGAAAAGGGAGGCATTTAAACTAATTGTACTCTCAAATCAGCTCCAGAATTTGAGGAGTGCATTTCAGAAGTGAAGAACTGTGTAGCCTTACAATTTTGGAATCCAGAGCATAAATGTTCATATTGAGAGACACCAACTCGGATTCACCATGAAACTAAAAGCACATTTCACCCCAAAACCAATAACCACAGAGTTGATCAGTCAACTTGCTACCTGGTCACAAAGCACTTGCAAATTGTCTAGGCTGGCAGAGAGCACTGCTGGATAATGTGTGCTGTTTTTTTCTAAAATGAGAAGCTTGTGAATGGAAAGATGGTAGATCTTTCTTGTTATTATTTTAAGTTTACTTGAAGCAATGTGGGCCAGTATTTAACTTTATAATTAGTAATTTAATTTCCTCAGAAAAGCATTTTTTTTCTTTATAAAGGACATAGAGACATAATATTCTTGAGGTACATTAAAAATCCTTCTTACGTTACGTAAAATATAATTAAAATAGTTCTTATTGCAAATAGCTCAGTAACTCTGCCCTGTCCTCTGCTAAGCCAAGTATATAATTTCTTTTCAACTGATAGTATTGAAAAATGAAGAAAGGATTATTTAGTACAGTCCATAAAGATTTAAACCATCAGTGTTGAGGCTTCCAAAGAAAAGGAGAAAAAAGTGATTTTTGTAAAAAAAAAAAAAAGTTTTGTATATTTCTCCTAAATGGTAAATTTATTTTTGTTTATATATCTTTAAAGACTTTTAATATTCCCTGTACATCATATGTACATTTGTTCCCAAAGTCTAAAAGAAGAAATGGGACTAAAAATGTATTCATATTTCTCATAATTACCACAGTGCATTTTTTTTTACCACAGTGGATTTTTATATATGAAATTTGGAGAGCCGCTCCTTTTTTAAAATAATGCTCTTGCTTAATTTGCATGTGTTTTGTAAACATGAAAAGCTGCTTTACATCTCATTTATTAAGATTTTTATTGAACTAAAAAAGTTCATGTTAGATTACTTAAGTTATATGCAAAAGGCAGTAAAACTGAATTTCCTTTCATCTCTATTATTGCACAGCTCTAATGGCTTCTAGGCATTAGTACTAATACAGTCAACAGAAAATTATTTAATAATAATAGGAGCAGAACAGACAATAGATTTCAAAATACAGCCTTTTTGTCAGTAATGTAACTTCTCATTATTAATTACACCATTTTATCATCATTGTTATTTTACATGAGTCTTCTTGAACTGGAACAAACCAAAGTCCTCTTGTTTTTTTCCCCTAATATCTGAAAAAGAAGGGGAAAAATACTTAGCCTGGACTATAGTCAATTTTTAATGTTACTAACAGGTTTCGTGGCATGTGAAACTTAGTGTTGGACAGCATGTTTGAACCAAAGATTGCATTCTAGCCACTGATAGAAACAAAGTAAAAGTCACATTGTTTGGCTTTAAAAGGTATCAAATAAGATATCACAGAGTAGAGCATCCTTACTTCCTCAGGACTGGCTACAGATACCATGATGAAATATTCAAAATTGAAGTTGGAGGAATAATTCCAGAGTAGAGTCCTACCTAGAGTCGGAAAGGAAAATGATCCTTTTAGTCAAGTGATGTTTATTATTTCAATTGCCTCACTGCATTAGATTTTTTTAATTATTATTATAGTCTACTTCCTTTCCCTGAAGGACATGATGATGTTTTACTTATCTCTGTAACTCCAACTATCAGCTCACTGTATGGCACATTGTAGACATTCAATAAATATCTATATTTATATGTGTATACATCTATCTTTGTGTATATATACACATACGTATATATACTTATATGTATACATATATATAAAACAACTTACTGATAATCATTAGAGTATAAATAAAAATAAAATTGGCCAAATTTTCTTCACTGGAGTTAGATATGTTCTTATAATAATAAAAGTAAGAATCTTTCAAGTGAACCAGAGATGAATAAAGGTTGTGGTCATATAAGGAAAAAAACAAATAGGCACAGGAGATCACAATGAAACACTGCTTTTAGTGTTGGTGGGACATGAAAGACCTTCCTGTGGGGAGAGAAGCAAGTTGTTGGTACTTTGGGCCAGGATCTGGAAGAGGGAGCCATGGGTCTCTTGAGTTCAGTGTGGGTCAGTGGGAGTCTTGCAGGAAGGCTGATTCTGGTTTAGCGGGCGTGGGACAGGGCCCAGGAGTCTGTGTTTGCAGCAAGCTCCCCACTGATACTGATGCTTCTAGTCCAGGAACCAAACTAGGAGTAGCAGGGATCTAGACATCCCTTTCCAAACACCTGTATCTACAGTGTGGAGTTTGAAAGTACAGGTTTTTGAACCTTTCTTCTTTGTAGCTTTCCTCAGAGTTAGAATCACACCACCAAATAGATTTTTTAAACTGAGAGTTGGTGGAACTAATTCTTAAAAGCAAGAGTGTTAGGTGTTTGAAAGTGTGACATGAAAGGCCGGTGATCACTCGGGGAGGAGTGACTGTCATGTGCACTGCGCCTCCTGGCTGGTCCCTTCCCTGTGAGTGCCCACCGCTGGGTGGTGGCTGCCCAGGGCATGCATTGAGGACAGTCCGAGTCTGAAGAGCAGACTCAGCAGGCCAGTGCCATGTGACGAGGGGGAGGCGTGTGCCGTGGGCACAGACAGTAACGGTGGCTCTGCTTTCCTCCTTAGCCTTATGGTCAGAATAATTCATAGAACGTTCTGGGAGAAGACTTCAGACTGGATTATTAACAAGATTATAAGTAGGCAAATGCTGCGTATGTGTACATCATTGTGTGGATAGACTATAATATTGGAAATACATCTCACTTTACTAATAGCTAGTTGGCATATTATCCAGTCATGTCTCAATGGCATTTAGTGTATTCTCTGTTACCCTGAAATTTAGCCACCTGATGGAAGTTCTGAATAAGGAAAAAAATTCCCTGTCAATTATTTCTAAAGGTCAGAGAGTTAATGACTAGCTGGGAGGTTAATTAGATTCTGAAAGCCTCTTCATATCAATTAAATCTCTTATCTTTATGTTTTAGTAAATAAACTCAGTAACTACTTACAGCTCCTGTTTTAGGGTAAGAAACACTGTAAACAGTAAACTGTACAATGTATATTAAGGTTTTTTCCCCCACATATAAGACAACATTATAAACAAAAAAAATCCTGATATATGAATCCATAATAGTAACTCATTCCAGAATTTCAAAATTAGATGCTTTATGTTTCAAAACAGCATGCACATTACTACTTGGTCATAAACAAATACCATCACTATGACCTCAAGAACACCACTCCACAGAGAAAGACTGAGGTCAGAGTTACCCTTAAGAATGAGCTGCAGATCTAAAACTAACTCCACTTCTGTGCCTTTTAGTTCCAGAAACCTTTCAGAGTTGGCATACACATTTGTAAATAGGTCATGTATTTAGTGCCTGTGGCCTGGCAATTACAAACCAAATCATTTCTGTCACATGAATTCTCTTTGGATAATATAACCAGATTTCAGAGGAAATGATACAGACCAATAAGGTAGCCACAAGCTATTTGTGGCATTTAAATCAAAATTAAGTAAAATTAAGAAAATTGAAAGTTCAGTTCCTCAGTTTCACTAGCCACATTTCAAGTGCTCACTAGGCTACTTGTGACTGGTGACACCCACACTGGTCAGGACAGGAATAGAAATGCTGGTCACCCCAGAAACCCTTTATTGGGCAGTGCTGATGGAAGGGGTGAATCTGGCTTGTCTAGAGCCCTTGTTCATGAGGTAACTAGCATGATCGTTGATGGGTACAACCTAATAAAGGCATATAAACTGGAGGAGCACACGCATGGCTGTGTCCTCACTCCTTCCTACAGCAGGCATTAACTGCGTGCCCACTGTGTGTCAGGGTCCATGCCAGAGCAGGAATCTCATCCAGGAAAGCTGAATCAGTCAGCGATGCCTCCCGGGGATGAATAGTCGTTGAAGTAAATGTGGTCTTGCAGAGCCAGGCGAGGCTGGAGAGAACACTGAAGGTGGAACTCGCCTGAGGAAGAAGAGAGAATGGAGGAGGGGACTAAAAGAAGAGTTGTAGGGAAACCGAAAGAAGCTGGGTCAATTCGGGATTTCTCCAACAGAAAGGAAAAGAGCACACATGTACCCGGTTTCCTCTGACTTTTCCTAATTAGGTATGCAAGGAATTTTACCTTCATCCAAGCTTCGTGACTAGGTTTTCCTTAAATGTGGCGGTGCTGAATTAATTTCATGTGTAAGAAAAGAAAGCCACGCTGATTTTCCTGAAGAATGTTGAAGTATTGTCATGAGAATTCACCTTTTAAGTTTTCTGTTTAGACAATAGAACTTTAAAAGCCCCACGTATTTGGAGAGAAATTAAATTGGAGTTACAGCAACCTCCCACCCTAGTTCTCTAACCTGGGGCAAGTTATTTAACCTCCTTGGGCCTCAGGTCCCGCCCTTGCATTGGTGTTTTCCACCCTGGCCAGCCTTCGGTACAGGGCTATCACAGTGATCACAGGCTGTGAAAGATGTCAGAGCCATTGTAAACAGTTACATTTTATACGGGGTTTTTATTTTCAACATCAAGGAGAAAGTTCAGGTAATAAAAGCTGTTTAACCACAGGAGAGAAAAGAAGCAAATTCTTTGGGAATAATTATATAACATTTTGTGTTAATAAATATATCATTTAATGAATAAATATAGTGTTCTTACATAAACAAACAAAGCACTTTATATAAATTGAGATCTAACAAAGGCCGATGAATTGACTTGCTTTTCCACAAGCTCTCTGTGTACGAGGCATTGTGCTGTGTGTGTGGGAAAAGCAACAGTGATTAGAACACGTCCACTGCCCTCCAGGGTCTAGAGTCCAGAGTAAACCAAACATCTCTGATTCAGCAGACACTTATATGAACAGGAAGACCAGATGCCAAACGTTCTGCTAGTTACTGGGGATGCATCTGAGACTATCCTCCCCAAAGGGCTGAAACACAAGAGACATAGAGTGCAGTGGACTATCTGAGGCAAAACAAAGTACTTACAACTGTGAGCACCTGAAAACATCTCATGGTAGAATATAGATGAAGGCATGACTTTGAATGATAAGTAGAATAAATTGATAATGCTAAACCAGTCTTCAAGTATGCCCATTTAAGGTGAGACTTAAAAAGGTAATGATATATAATCATACACACACACACACACACACACACACACACACACACACACACACATTTATGTGTGTTCGTATACTGTGCAGCAACCTTTATTCTGGTTACCCTTTGGCACTGGATTTTTTAGTACATGGTTTCTCTGTAAACATGTGGTTATAATTTTTAGAGAAATGCTATAGAATACAAATGCTTTTTAAAAATGTAGTGAATATAATTGCCTTTAAGTTTGATAAAAAGTTCTCTGGTGCAGAGAATGGAGGCCCTAAAGTTACATCCCACAGCTTTGGTTTAACTTCACAGATGAGGTTTTCTTACACCCCCTGCCCCCACCCAATTCTAAAAAATGATACATCTGGCCAAGAGGCTGGAAAATTGTTACATGCCTGTGTAACATTCTTATAACCTAATTGTTCTACAACTTTTCTCAAAGTTCAATTACTGGAGAATGTTCTTTGTTTTGTAGTCACTGTTTCACATAGTAACAGCTTGTTGTATTTTGGTGTGTTTGCCAGAGGGTAGGTTTATTTTTAAAACCCTGAACTCTGAATTTTTCTTTATTTTCCCAAGATTGAAAACAGCTGAAATGCCCGGAGTTACAGGTTGAAGGCTGCTTTACAATATGTGAAGGGAAGCTTCTTTCCCTCCGCCCTTTGTGTGTGTGTGTTTAAATTTTTTCCTAGCAAATGTCTTCTAACTGGTAGTTGTCTAAAAATAGAAAACTGCCTAACTAAAAATAGCCTGGCTCTCAGTCGTGCCAAGGAAAATGGAGAGGAATAGGCGTGGAATAGAAGGCTGAGTAATCCAGTTCTGTTCATTCAGAGAAACCTTTGAGAATGCGGGCAATGATAAAGTACCCTCAAAAAACCACAGGCCTAACTCTCTCTTCAGACTTCTAGGTGCCAATAAACATTTTAGCCCCAGGATACATTTTTTCTCATACGTTGTAAACATTTTCTGAAAGACAAGGCTTTGTTTCACAGAACCTGACAAGCGGCCATAACTAACTAACTTACCTAAGGTCTTAAAAATCCATAATTGTTAGATGTAGTCTAAAAGAGCATCCTAAATGTAAGTATTATAAAATAATGTACATCATGTAATAATTAAAGGAAACTGTTAGAATAAAAACTGCTTACTCCTTGCAATTAACTCAAACCTTTAAAGAGCTTCACAGAAAGAAAATTATTCCTGTGACTCATTGTAGCTAAAGAGAGCAGCTGACTTCATTTAGCTCCCTCAGACACAAAATCCCTTAAGTATATACCCCTTGATTTACCAATATTTCTTCTCTCTCTTACAATTATAATTTTCACCTAAGCAAATTTTCACTTTTAATTTTTAAGTGGAGTAGAAATTATTGGAAAAAATAACATTTCAAGAGTAGGATAGCTTTCAGTTTAGAGAAATGGAGTTCTGAGTAAGCCATTAAAAAAATACATAGGCCAGTTTCGCAATGGTAATGCTTTTTTTTGTTTTGTTTTCATTTTGTTTTGCTTAAGTAATCTGAATAACCAGGTCAAACACAGCAACAGGGTGTGGAAATGGCAGCACAGTTCATGGGGTTGTACGAGTCTGAACATTGTTGTGTTCAGTTCCTGTAATGATGCTGGTGATAAGACTCCTGAGACAAAGCATGATAATTGATAGAAAGAGACTTAAATCATTGCTAGAAGAATCAAGGTCCTTGTATCTGTGTACATCGACTCTTCTGGGCTCCTTCCGTCTTATAAAGCATTTTGTCATCTTGCATGGTGGCCCCCTATTGCTCTTTGTAATGGATGCAGACCACAAGTGATTCCTTCATGCAGCATACAGGGTATAATTGTGTCTGTGTGGTGTATTAGTAATTACCAAGCTGAATTCCCATATTGTATCTTTACTGCAGGCATGGAAAATAGGACATAGAACCCTGCATAGCCATTTCCAACCTAGATAGTGAGCCGCTTAGAGCTACATTCCAGGGACAAAGCCTTTTACACGCACAGTTTTTGAACAAAATTTTCATTGTTGAATCATTTTTGCTATGCAGGATAACTTCAGTTTTGGAAATAATTACCTTTAATATTACATTCATTTTTGACTCTTTGCCCAAACCTTTGTAATATGGAAGATATTTTTATTTGCTAAAAATCCTTTTAATATTGCTGGATATAATAGTGATATGAGCTTTATGCTGGACTACCATATAGAGATAATAGTGCATGAATCGCTGCATATGACATTGTATAGCATTCATAAATCCTAAATTTTTTAGTAGCATTTTTACCTTAAATAGTAATAGTTTCATATATAATTAATTGATCTTGGCTCAAGCATTGTTAAACTTCAGAAAAAGCTGACGAAGAATTTTTGTTACAGTAAACAGATTTAAATTAATAATTAATTTCTATGCTATAAAATTTGCATCCATCCTTTATGTATTATGTAGCCAATATTGATTTGACTATCTCCTGATCACTGGGGATTTGAAAAGTCTTAAGTATTATTTATCTGTAATAAGGGCCAAAATAAGACAAGCAGGTTGGTTCAAGCAAGAGAAATATGTGATTCTATGCATCAAATGCTTATAATAACAGTTAAAAACTAATACAATAACAAAGAAACAACTATAGCCATTTCATTAGTATAACCAATGACATTAGACTTATTTTATATATTATTTATCAAAGCATGTAAAATTTTAACTCCATTTTTATCTTCAAATTTAAAAGTGACCTTCCAATATGTGTATTCCAGAAATTTACTTCCACTTTTATCTATATATTTTATTCTTCTGGCAATAATTTTTAGACTCCTAGGATGTACAGAACTTTACAGTGATGCTGGGAGAGATATATAAGCTTGGGAGATACCAACTGTGACCTCACAAAACTTAGTCTCAGCTAAGGTAGAAAATACAGGTGAATCAACTGGATAAAATGGCACAAGAGGCATTACGAGCTATTTGGGGGAGACAACACAGCATCATTTCGGGAGCGTTGGTTCTGGAATTAGACTGCCTGAGTTCTTATCCCACCTCTGCTGTGCTGGTTATATGTCCCTGAGGGTGTTACTCAGGCTCTTTGCATCTTCCTTTCCTCAGTTGTAAAATGCTTAGAACAGGGTCTGTTTTTTGGTGATGATGGCGATGATGATGATGGTGATACCTTATAATCAAGTAATAACTTCAAGGAAGTAGAATATTTTAAAAGTTAGGAAAGGTAGCCATGGTAGGTAGTCATTTTTAGGCTCAAGCAAGTAAAGTTCAAAAAGAAGGACATGAATCAATGAAGAGGATGTGGGTGAGCCTTTCAAAAGATCAATTATGCAAAGATCCACAAGAAGAAATGAGCAAGGGCATGAAAAATAATTAGCTTAGACAAATTGAATGTTCACATATAGAAGGAGCTACACAAAAAGTGGCAAGATAAGTGGGGAACAGGAGCAGAAAGAGGAGACGTTTAGGAAAACTAAATGTTTGGTGTGGTATTAGGTGTAGTACATTAGATATAAGAAAGATACTGTATGATCTCAAGTAGTAGAATCGCATAATGACAGCCAATTGAAGAAGATTCTACTGGAAAATGTAACTACCTCTGGACAAAAGCAATTTAGTTATAAAAAGTGAAAGGGTGAATATTTTAATTTTTATAATACATAGCATATATATGTATGTGTATGCTTGAAAGTCTATTACCTTTCATTATACTTCTATATCTCAAACCATTTACATCATCCCATAAACATCTACGATCATAATATAAAACAAGTTGTTTCTGAAATATGCATACAGTTTCAGTTGGCACTGCTAATATGTACATGCATTTCTCTGACTGGGGACTATTTGTCCATATATAGTCTCTTAAAGGAGTACATTATAGAGACCTCAGGAGGTGTGTTTAAGGTATGTAAGTTTCTCTAGATTAAGTGAAAAAGAGATCTAAATCTAAATTTCAAAGCTCTTAATGAAGTATGTACATGTTCAGAGACCACACAAACAGGTCAGGATTCTGGATACAATCCTGCCAAATATAAAAACTCCATCCTTACACTTTCCCATCTATAATGTAAAAGCCCAGCCTTTTCTTTGTAAGACAGTGTGATATAAGAAAAAGGGCACATACAAGTTTTACCACTTTAATAAACTTGGTGTTCTTTGGCAAGTTTTGAAGTCTCCACCGAATTTCAGCTTCCTAAGTGGTAAAATAAAGATAATAAATCTCACTTTTATAGTCTTTTTGTAAAAATTAACTTATATAATGTACATATATAGTCATTAAGACATGGTGGCATATGATACTCATAAATATGCTATTTCCTTTCCTGCTACTCCTTCCTGCATGTGTAAATTTAGGCAAAAATTCTAACTTTTCTGTCACACATACACATACCTTGGACATTGAAAATCTTCAGTATATTTTGTGATTATATTAAAGCAAAATGTCACATTTTGTAAATTGTTTTAAATAATAAATGTGTGACTTGCTTCTGTAATGAAGTTTTAAAATTCTTCAGAGATAAGATCTGTACTCTGCATATTTTAAAACTAAGGAAATTGTAAAATTAAATAAAGTCAAAACAGAATTGAAAAAAAATAGGTAGAACTCTGTCAGTTAGAGGGCCTTGCCCAAGTTCTTTTGGTGAACTTTGGTAGATTAGAGTTAGGATATAATTTATTTCCCCGTGTTCCCTTTGAACTACTATGTATCCAGGGAAGAGCACAGTTAGACTGTGAAAGGGGGGATCAGAGAGAGGAGGGGGGGCGGGAGGTTGATTGAGATTCTAAGGCAAGCCAAGTAATTAGTAAAGCTAAGACAAGAGTTTCCCTATACTGCCAGTATCTGTTCTGATGCCAAAACAAATCATTGATTTCATTAAAATACTAGCCAGCCAACATTTTTTAGTGTGACTATGTTAACAATAAAATGTATCTATCTTAAGTTGCTTCTAGCGTGTATCTTTGCCCTGGCCCCCTCAGTACTTTGAGAGCAATGACGATACATACTCTTGGAAGTGAGCCAGGCACGCTCTAACATATCACACATTTGGCTTAGTTCCGAGTGAACAGGTGTTTCAGATATTCCTGTCACATACCCACAATGTATATAGCCACTGGGTAAAGGATGTCATTTCAAACCACTGATGTTTGTTTGAGACTCTGGTCTAAACCACACCTATTTCACACTCTGAAGATTTGGCAAAGAGGTAAAAATGATTTGAGGAAGGACAACCATCAGAGCTCTACTTTTACTGATAGGTGGTGTAACAAATTAATACTTATGAACTCTGCACCTGACGTCTGGCTCCTGCAACCAAAGCATTTGCTGATCAACATTTGAAGGAACAGGGAAGCATTTTAGTGCTTTCCACAATTGAGGTCCTACAAATATGAGAGATTTTATTAGAGAAAAATGTAATAAATGACATGACAGCAAGTTATGTGTTGTATTATGATTAGAGAAAGGAATATGTTTCCCTTTACACACCATCATTCAGTTTGCAGACATGCTACAATAAAACAACCTAACGTTTCTGGGGTCTAAATTAAAAAATTGAAATATTTCCTTCTGGAAGAAAAAAAAAAGATACAAATAGCTATGCAGAAATACATCTACCCAGAAATAATTCTGAAGAGCCTTTCAAAATTCTTAGCTGCCTGCTCTGCACATGTGCTCACTCATCCACACACACACGCACACACACACGTAGTTAACATGAGACTGGCGTATCCTGCACAGACCAATGAAACTTTCATTGATTCCTGTGTGTCCCTTTGGTTTCAGCAGTAAAGTAATGCAGTAAGATGGGGAGATGCGGGGAGGTTTCTAACTTCTCTCAGCCACCTACTGTAACTTCATACTTCACCTCAGTACAGATTGGATTCCTCTGACCATTAGTCAGTAGTGTGCGTTAACTCATGGAAACAAACTTTGAACCATGCTTTACTTCCCCTCTTAATGGGGCTGTTTCCCCTCATGTTTTAACCGTGGTCTTTAAAAAGAAGTGGGGTGCAGAATGATGGTGATGGCTATTTGAGACACTTTTAAACTATTAGGCAGTTAATATGTGGTTAATATTACTTATTCAACAAAAAGTTTAAACCCATGTGAAAAGCAAAGTATCATAACTGTAAACTTCTTTTAAATGTTATTCAACTTTAATTTCAATGACAAAACTCCAGTTTCCCATCTGAGAGTCTTGTGTATTGGCCTGGCTGGGAAACCTCCAGAGAAAACAGGGCAGTTCAACCACTGCGGAAGCCGAGTGACTGTGGGTGGCATTTCTCTGCTGAGTCAGGTCTGTGCCAGGCCTCCCCCCAGCTTTTTCTAATACTATGGATTTTCTGACAAGATGCAAAAACCCAGGTCCTGAGGTTCTTGAAGCTGCCCTGCAGTTTCCCCATTTTCCTTGGGACTTAGGGAAATTTTCACTTAAGAAGATCACCTCTCTTCCTTGTAACTGTTGAAAAAACTTGGGAATTTTTACAGTCATTTCTTTTACTTTTCCTCCCGTCTGGCTTATAAAACAACACAGTATTATCTATATCATTTTGAAAACAAAAGAAAGGGAAGAGCTTATGTACCCATGTTTTAAAAGCAGAATTTTATCCTATGTACAAGATTTCTCCATGATCCCATGGCTTTACCCAGAGAGAAACAACAGATTCTCCTTAAAAGTATACATGCCTCTTCTTCCCCCCAATCTACCCCTCAGCCCCAGCAAAATGCCATCCCGTAGTTACCAGCCTGGGCATCCCTTATCTACTCAAAGTGAAGAGCTGAGTACTTGGCTTGTGAATCTAAAGAATATAGATACTGGCAAATATAAAAGCAAACTATTTTTCTCATTGACAAAGACTTAAAAGTTCTTGCTAGTATTACTTTAATAATTGCAACAAACCTACACTTGATTTTACCCAGACAGAAACAGCCTAAACGTTAGTGCAGTTAGTCTTAAAAATGTAGGATTCAAAAAAAATAAAGCAACCTTTCTTTGTCTCAGGTTTTCAATAACCTGCACTTCATTTTAACTAGGTGTCTACAACCTAAATATTATTGAAGGAGCCTTGCTTGTCCCTCTATTGAGTGGATATTACAATAAAATATTAGGGAAAACATTTTAGATAAGATTACTCATCAGAAAATGAATTCTATTACAAATATAGCCCTTTATGAAAAAATAGGATTTGTCAAACATTTCATCAATTTCAGCTGAGAGTAAGTGTTCAAAGGAAACATAGACATAGGCAATTTTTGTAATTGGACAGTTTACACCTCTTTTTCTTCATCTGTAGATTGTCGATCATAGGGGAAAAGTGGTTGTGAGGATTTTTTTAAAAGATCCATGCAAAGCTATAGTCTCAGTCCCTGGCACATAGTAAATGCTCAATAAATGATAGGTGTTACTGCTGAGGAACAGATTTACTAAGGGGAAAATTAATATTTTGATAGCGCAGGAAGACTGGTTTAATTTCCTTTTCGTGCCATAGAAGATGTGTTGTTTTTGTAATTACCTAATGAATAATATGGAAGAAATTGTGCAAATGAAAAATGTAAGTTCACTGAAATAACAAAATCACTGAGAAATCCTAATTTATGGAAAGTGAAATGCCAAACTTAAAAACCAGGTTGTAGTACATTTTCAGTGATAATGCCAGAAATGATTAAAGCCATCACGAGTACAGAAGCAAGCAGCTAGCACTATGGGGGCCGGAAGCCCAAGGCCACAGAGACTCCCCAGAGAAGTCCATCTGAGATAGAGGCCAGAGCAGTCTGCGGGGCTGGCAGCTGCCACTTGACCTCCCTGAGGTAGGTAACAGGTGCCAGCCACTGCCAGGCATGGGTGTCAGGATGAGAAAGATTGCTAATGGCCTGTAACGGCCTGTGGTGAAGCTTTAAGTTAGATCGTAAAGTGCTGAACCCGCATGCAAAGAGCAGCCAGCTTGTGTACTGAAGGAAAACTTGATGGGCTCGCTGGATTATTATTTCCGTCTCTCCTTCACAACACCATCAGCTTCTCTCTCCCATTCATTTGCATTCCCGTCCTAGGGAAATCTCGCTCCCTTTCCCCTCCCTCCTTCTTTCCTTCCCAATATCTATCTATCTATCATCCATCTCACTATCTGTCTATCCTCTTTCTCATTCTTGTCGTTCCTTTTATAAAACATTTACTCTCTATCCCTTTGCATTTTCCATCTGTCAGTGCTCTCTAGCTTTTGTAGCATCGTATGAAACCCAAGGCAACTGAATGCAAAATCTAATAATGTTACTCATCTGTGTAATATATGAAGTCATGGCAAATGTGATTTTGTGAACTAGGCATTGGTCCAAGATTCTGGAACCATGGATTCATCTAAGTATAACATTCATAGCATAAGGGAAATAAATTGAAATGATTTTGATTTTAATTATTAGTTAATTTGGAAACAAATCTAGGAAAATTTAAACTGCACATAAAATACTAAGGTTGCTTAGTCTTAGTGGGCCTTGATCAACATTTGCTGTAATACTAGGTTTTCCCAAATATTTCTTATAAATTGCATTTTATTTTAAAATGTTTAATCTAGAAAGAAAGATCATACATAATGGAATATATATTAGGTATTTTCAGAATCTGCTTTGTAGATGGCTTGTGTCCTATTTATTTCTAAGCATTACACTCAATTCATAATTGCCTACACTAATGAAAAAGGACCCTTTGTATTAATAGTATAAAATAGCAGGACCTACAGTGTGAGTCAGAAGACAGCAAGCCCTATTAATAAATGAGCCAGGAAACTAGAGGGCAAGTCCCCAGGGAAAGTTGAGTAAAGGGTCTTAACTCCGAAAGGCTACTGACACTTTTGATGTCTGTCCCATAGATACTCTGTTTGGGTATGTTTCTGGTACCAGCTGGAAATAATTACATTGTTAGGAAAGTACATAGAAGCCCTTTGATTAATGAACGCTAGAATTCCCGTTAATTTATGGAATTCTAAGGGCCAGGTGTTCTGCTTGGTCCTAGGGAAAGCCACATAAAAGGTACAGCCCCTGCCCTCAAGTTGCTCAGTGTTGTGTGGAGACTGAGGCTGGTGTGGAACTGCCCTGCAGAGAGCACAGCTGTGGAGGACTGCAGGGAGCGCTCTTTTAAGTAAAGTGATGTCAGTGTGCTTTGTAAATACAGCAGAAGCCTCAGAAGGAAGGCTGAGACTGAGCACACTGCCTGAGGATTTTGAAGCGCTTTTATTTTTAAGCAACTCTTATTTAGCTGAAGCTCCTTGATTACTAAGAAAGTACAGTTGTAACAAACTTTCTTCCACTGGATGCCTACCCAAGGCAAATGAACACAAAGTCCACCACTTACTATAACAGTGTTCTTTCTTCTGCTGGTTTATCTGGCCCAGCCAACCTGTTATATCTTGGGCACTCTCTGTTAAGCAGAAGGTTTCTAATGTATCAAGCAACAAAATCAAAATAATTAGTACTGCATTTACCAAGTCCCAGGGGATTTTTACATGGAAAGGGACAAGTTATAGGGTAAAGCTAGAGAGACCCAGGCCACCAGCCTTTGTCAGACCTAATAAACATTACTAAAGCTGAAGAGAGAGAGGGTTCCACATTAAAGGAAAGGCAAAGCTTGGATCGACACTAGATTTTGCTTAATTTTTCTGAGCCTCCTTATTATAGGTCATCAGACTCTTCTTGGCAGTATATAGTCCCCTCCAGAGACCTGTGCAGAAAAGCCAACCAATTTTTTGGCAGCATTCTACTGTCAGATACTTCTCTAGTTGCCAAGGACAGAAAGCTCTCAAAAGATCCATTCTTGTCTATAGGCATCCTATAGTCTTAAAAAATAAGATAAAACAAGAATACAGAGAGCAACACTGTGAAATAAATGTAAACCACAAAGTTCTGGAGAGGCACAAAAGAGAGACTCACTGATTCCAGTAAATCTCTAGCCCACATGATTCTTTCCTTTTATAATTTAAGGTCATGCATGAGGCTGGGAGATGGCGGGCGAGGGAGAGAGGTTGGTTGGGGCAGAAGCAGCCTGTGCTCTGAGTACAAGTCTGGCAGTTGCTCCACATGTGTCTTCAGCTCCCATTGTGATTGTCTTGAGAAAACTTGTGCCACTGCAGCCTTGGAGCCCGGTGGTCTCTTACTGACAACAGTTTTTATTGTGCATCATGCATGTGCTGGGCACAGTCCAGTTGCTGTAGACAGAGGAGGAGAAGATGGAGTTTCTGCCCTTGGGGAAGTCTGTGCTAATACATTAAGACTCCTCCCTCTCTCGGCAGCTGCAGTAGCTCTGGTGCCCATGTTGTCCTCATGCAGTCCCAGCACTGCTCTGTCCTCCTGCCTTCCACTCAGACACGCTGAAACTACATGGGTGCTGAGCAGCACGTGCTGACACAGTTGTTAACACCAGTCTCGCGCCTGGCATGTCACAGGCTCAGGCAAAACCCTAAGAATTAGCATCAGGGCTGGTGTTCTTCACAGGGCCTGCTCACAGGTTTATAGTGTCTGGGAGGTGGAGTACAAGAGCCCCTCTCCCATCCTGGCTGTCCAAGCACTAAAGAATAATGCAAATCAAAAATTTTCTATTGAAAAGTTTCAAAATAGAATAGCTTATAGCCACTCATTGGAAGGTAGGCTGGTTTATTGGGAGGAGAGGTAAATCAATTGGAAAAAAGGTCTGAATGTCAGCTATTACATGGAAGAAGTTGACTCCATAAATAAAACCTGTTCCCATCCAGAATTGGTCTTTGGAAAGCTCTCTCTCTCTCTCTCTCTCTCTCTCTCTCTCTCTCTCTCTCTCTCTCTCTCTCTCTCTGCCATTTCATAAATTAAAGGATAGGAAAGAACTTGGCAAAGTATTTTCAGTGACACCCAGGCTGAAATTTGTCCTTGGTGCATGTTGGTCCTGTGATGTAAGACATGAAAAGGATACTATCTAGAATGACAGCAAAGAAAGCATTTCTCCATCAGGCCGGCAGCCAACACAGGAAAGAAGGGGCCAGGTCAAGCCTGCTAGAGGTCTATACCTCTCTTCAACCTGGCAAAGGCCCAGGGTTGGTGACAGGTGTTAGGAAAGCAAGCAATTTAACCTTCATGTGAGGGTCCCTGACTGTCACAGAAATGAGGATTTGGGTACCTGTAGACAGTTTTCAGGTATGCATGGAGTGGTCGTACACAAAGTCAGTGAGTTGACCAACTTCAAATCCTTTTGTGTTGCCTTATCCAGTGCTCTGCTTTTCAGATAAGCTAGTAATAAACTACAGATTCCAGCTAACAAAGACCCTTTAAATTACATCAAAGGCAATGCCCTTGTTCTGGAGGGAAAGGCTCGAAATAGAGGAGGGGATGCACAAAAGCATCTCCTGCAGTAATTTGGGTCCTTGGCGTGTCCTCCTGGTGGTCCCTTAGGGAACCGGGAGCCACAAGAGGCTCGGGGGCTGGAAAGGGACACACCATCATGTCCAGGACTCTGAGCAGTTCTAAACACAGAGAAATCATATACAACAGTCTGTGTCACCTCCACTGTTCAGTCCGCTCCCACAGGGATGTCCTGTGCCACAGTCATGAAATGATTATAGATCTTGCTTTAACTTCCCAGAACTGGTGTTCCTTGCATTTTGACTTAATAATCTTATTAAAACAAATGAATAATGCTGTTATCTTAGGAGACCACCCAACTCACTTCAATTAGTCTGTCATTGTTTGACAGTATGACTGTCAAGTTTGTTTGCCTATTCCTTTATCCAGTGAACAGTTACTGAGAACCTTTATTGAGCCTACTACATATGTTAACCAGGCCTTCTGGTAGGAACCAGAGATACCCGATCCTTGCAGAACTCACTAGCGGTGAGACAGACATGTTAAAAACTGAATTAGAATATAGTATAACCCATGTAATTTTAAAAAATACAAAAAATCAAGGACTGTAGGAGTACAAAGAAAGGAATCCCTAAGTGCCTAGGAGAGTTAAGAAAAAGCTTCATGGGGCACTGATGACATAAGGCAATAGGTGTCCTAGGATGCCTGAGGTCTGTGTAGCAGAGAGGACGAGTAACAAGATCTTCCAGGAAGGAATGAATGACACATGTCAAACCAGTGTTATTCAAGGACCCACCTGACTTGGGAAACAGTAAGAAGATCCCCCTTGACAAACGCTGAGTTCTGGGGGAGAAGAGAGGAAATAAGACTGAGGAGACAGGAGAGCCTGCTGTGAACACTGGTGGGTGTGGCTGTTAGTTTATGAACTGCCGTGGTTTGTACGGAGAACAGTGCTACCATTAAATCTGCCTTTTATTGAGACCCTGACAAAGGTAGGAAGGATAATTGACTGGGAAGTGGAGGTCAGAAGACAAATAAACTAAGGATGGGAAACCAAATATAAAAAATAGTTGATAGTTGAGTCAGGAGATGATGGAGTCAAGGGTAATTTCTGGGTTTCCAGTTTGAACTAAGTTGTGACGTTTGCTAGGAGAGGAAAGATGAATGAAGAAAGAGAATCAAAAAACAAATGGGAAAATAAATGACATACTAGTGGAAACCATGGGAATCCTATAGAAGTGAGGAAGTGTGGTAACTGGGAACAGTAGTCCTGGGCTGACTTATAAATACAGGCAGTGTGGGCTACTCCCACATCACATGCCTAATCATTCATTGACCCAACTTAAATAAAAAGGCATTTATAACAAGATGAGAGCCTTCATGGAAAGAAAAATAATGATTTGACATCTGATTACTCAAGATAAAATATGAATTATTTTGTTAAAGTAAGTCATTAGTGGTTTATAAAAGATGCTGCGGTATGTTATTTTTAAAGAATCAGTGCCCCAGATGTTCTATTTTTTTAATCCCTGTAACCTATTTACAAGTAAAATTCCAAAGTCGATAAAGGTTAGTAGGTGAACTTAACATTCATATTTTATACTTTTAAAAATCCTGCTTCCAGATCTTTGTTAATTTTTTCTCCTCTCCACTCTTTCTCAACCTTTGTTCAATTTACAGTTGTCTTTTCTTTCCCTTCCTTATTTAAGAAATCACTACATCATCTATTTCTCAAACCCATCTACAGTTCAATCCTTTGTATTCCAGCTTTGTGTTCTCAATTTGATTTACAGAGATTAGAATGAACTGCATTATTTTAGCATGCATTTCAGGCATGAGACATTAAAATGGCCCCTTGTTAGTGTTTTACTTCCGATCTCTCCTGGGTTCAGGATGTCAGGGAGAATTTCATGGCTAAGTGTTCCAGACTTCCCCATCTCAGTCCCATTCTAGGCCAGCCCCATGATGCATGCTGAAGCCAGGTTCCAGAAGAAGTGCGCTGGAAGAACCTTAATAAAAGCACTAAACCCTCAGCCTGTCCCAGGAAGCTTGAGTTGTCTGAATGGCCCTAGAATTACCCTGATTTTCCATGAATCCTCCAGGCTAAGGCTGGCTCAGAATAAGGCCAGTGTCAAAGCCCAGGAGGACAGGAGAACATATCCCAGCCTCCAAGAATGGGGAAAAAGATGAATCTTGCCCAAGCATTCTGAAATGTGCTTATTTCAGATGAATAGCATCTGACTCACACTCGCACAAGGTTCCCCATGCCCTTTCCTCTAAGGTTTTGTTTTTCCTCTTCTAACCTTATGCATTCTGCTTAAAACACCATTCCCCTTTTTATAACTTAATGCTGAATGCCATGCCCTCCTTCCTGCTTCCTGTTTCTCACTGACATTGCATGCTTATGGCTTTTTTCTCTTAAAGATTTCATGAATGCTTAGGTTTTCTGACACTCCATGTTTAGACCAGTAACCCAGTTTTAAAATGTTGAATGATAAAAATCTCCTGAGTTGTAATCAGTCTCATACATAGTACAAATTATGCTTGTAATGCACTGCTTTTAACTTTAAAGCTGTACATTTCAAAAAAGTCAATTTATAAGTTACTTAAAAAAACTAAAATAGCAACTGAGTTTTAACATAATAGGAAATGGCAAAATAAGAAATGACGGTTGCAAAAATATACACCGAAACTCTTTCTCCCTGTAGCATCTGAATGTTCTTTCCTGTTCCATTCGTCCATCCATTCAGTCTGTCATTAATGCTACAAACAATGATTATGTTTCTACCGAGTGCTAAGCCCTGTGCTAAGCTCTGGTGATACAAAATGACCACTCCCTAACCTCCAGGAGTTCATATCTGAAAGAAAAACATGTAAACAAATTATCTTAGTCATATATTCAGAAATGCATCTTTGCCTCCAGAGGACACAGACAACACCTGACACATAGTAACACTTGGTACATATGGATCAGGAGTCTGGAACGTACAGACAGTTTCTGCCTCCAACCAGGCAGACTGTTTCCATCCAGTCATGGCACCTTTGCTTATATTAACATTGAAGTGGAAATGTGCGTTCTGTTCATTCAGCAAGTGTTTATTGAGCACCTACACTGTGTCAGGCTCTGCTCTATATTGAAACTTCAAAAATGTATAAAGGAAGTCTCTTGTTAATTACCTCAGGAGCTAGTAAAGGAGACAGACACCTAAATGATAAATGTGATGAAGGATCTAATAGAAAAATGTGCACAATAAATGAGTGCATGAATGAGGGAGAAGTTCATCTGTCCCTGGCAATCAAAGAAGCCTATGGAGAGGAAACGGTGTGTTGAATGTGCCTTGGAGGAAGATTGTCCACATCCGGGAACAGATACTGGTGGGCTCATTCCAGAAGCCCAGCCTGAGCAAGGACATGAGGTGTGAGAGGCCAGTGGCTTAGGCACCATTATTCTTCCCTTTCTGGAATAGATGAGAGTGGACTGGATGATCCTTCGTGGCCTCGTCCAGTAATTCTAGGAACTGTCACCATCTGAATGTTTATATGAAATTATTTGTAGCTATTATGAGGCAGTGGATGGATGTTTCTTTATGTTTTATACATTAAAAGTCTTCAAATCTTTAATCTCTTTTATTTCCATTATTTAAAGATGAAAAATTATTCAGTGAAAAAAATTTGAACTCCAATATTAAGATTATCTTTTGAGGAAAGGAATGAAAGCAAACAGAATGAAAATCTCCAGCTCTTCCCAGCTTCTCCCCAGTAGGAATTAATGTCTGATTAGAATGAACATTAACAACCTAGAGAAATACAGTGTTGTTTTATATTTTCCATTTTTTATTAAATTTTTACCACAAATGAATAATGTGGGGTAAATTTTAATTTTTTATACTCTGTACTAGATATGATTTGCTTGTCTAATTAAAGTCTACCTACTGATTGTACTAAGTTCGCAGTATTTTAATGCGTCTTTTCATTTCTATATTAAGAACAAAGAAGAACTGTGGAACAAGGAGAGAGAGTGCAGACAATGCTTACAGATTTGACTGCTAAAACCTATGGAGAAATTTCTTAGCACCTGATCTTCCCCCAAACCTAAGTAATCCATACGAGAAATCACACACACACAAAAAAAAAACCATGGTATTATAGGTTGTTTCACTGTATATTTAGTGTATATTGCCTGCTTCTCTAAAAAAGAAGTGCACAAAACAGTCTCTAGTGTGTAATGGGCTTTTGATAATAGTTTGCTGAAAATATTTTAAATGAAATCAGTTATTGGGTAAATTATATAGGGCCGCCAGTTCCCAGGACTGAAGGGACACACCACTATGGAAGGGTATTTACAAAATACTCTGAGAAACTTCACGTAGAGGTAATATCCATTTCAACTGCACGTCCTATTCCTATGTGCATTTACTACTTTCTAAAGATCATTCAGCTTGTTAAGAGCAGACGCTTATCTTCATAAAGCTGTGAGAGACAAGCATAAAAATGATTTAGCATCCGAGAAAAGGAAACTACCTTTTCTAAGTTAATGTCTTTTTTTTTCTTGGCTTTTGTGTGAACACGGCATTCATCCAACTAATAGAAATAATTCCTGTGTGTGCTCTTGACACATCAATCCTCTAAAGTAAAGGTAATGCAAGCTGTACAAGAAACAATGATTATTTGGATTTTAAGGAAAATTAATGAGGAATTTTGAGATTTTCACAAGAGGATTTGAAATTTCTCCTGTATAGTAGGTAGGTACAGAAAAAGAAAAATGATGCAAATACACATTTTTGAGGACTAATCTTGCATACATGGAAGGAAATTGGATGGTTGGAAGCTTTTAATCTGTGATGGTGGCTCTCTGAAATGCTGAATTTTATTTAAATAACAATAATATAAAATATATAGCTTTCAGTTAATTGAAAAAGCCAATATTCAGTTATTTCTTTTTCACTAACAAGAAATAATTAAGGGGAAACCAGTTTTTAACCATTGTACACAGATAGGATTTTCTAGTTGATAACATAATGCCTAAGACAAGAAATGAGAGTTCATGTGGCATTTTTTTTCACTTATATGTCTTTCAAAAATGAAATAGGATCTGTTCCCTACATCTATTTCATCAGAAATTTTGAAGCACCTGTCACCTATCATCGTCAGTTTATATGTATTTCAAGTTTTCCCAAGAACAAATGTAATAGCACAGGGTCCATATGTCCACATGTCTGGGAGGGGAGATTCCACGTGGTTTTGGATTACCTGTCTGGCCTCTTTTTTCCCATTTATTGCTTGGAGTATTTCACCTTCTGTCAATCTCATTACTTCTCTGAGAAACGGCTGTTCTCAGCTCACTGCCTGACAATTGCTGCCTTGTGAAAACATCCCAGAAGCCTCTGCAGTCAATTGAGCTACCCCAAAAGTGTCACTCTTGCATGGTAAGCTGAATTCAGTGAACAGACTCACTCAAGATTCAGAGTTCTCTGAGGGAAGAGTAGCTTTAGATATGTAGCAAGAGAAGCTAGTGGTTTCGGTAGATCTCTTGCCTCATCTTGACATACAGAATAAACTTTTTCAAAACATACTCAGCTGAGAGAAATTGAATATACACATCCAGGACTTCTAGCCCTTTAAAAGAATGATATAAGTGCCTACATTACCTGACCAGTAACATTTGTAGAAGATTAGAGAAGCTTTCAAAGGCCAGTGGCAGAGATTTTAATTTTATTAGAAAAAGCCCTGAAGGAATGATACTTACTTATCTATTTAGTAACTGCTTTAGTTTATCCTGACTATTTATTATTGTGATAAAGACAGACTTGGCTGAATCTAACAGTAATTCTTTCGTCGTTATTAAACAGCTGTTGATTTTTAATATAATAAATATAAGACTGCTTTTACAGCTCCACTTTGACACTATAGTATTCACGTGTGTGCCTTCACTTCGATTTTCAGAGCTTTATAATTTTACCATAATCATTCGTTCTTGGCAGAAATGTGTCCTTGAAGCTTTCAGCTAAAGATAATATTTTTGAACTTTTTCAGTGTTCCAGTTATGTGATTATAGAAATTTGGAACTCAGAATTAATTTGCTTTTGCGTTTCATGTTTATATATCCCAAAATGCTCCATTTTTAAATAACAGAATTGAACTTGAAACCAAAAATGTGCCGTACCTTTTAATGTTAGAGATATTTCATTACTTAAATGCTGCTGGTATTAATATCTTACTGGTGGTAGGATAATGTAGTCAGATACAAGAATTTATTGGGAGAAAATGAACCACTGTTTCCCACCCACCTCACTGCCGTTTCCTTTGTGATTTCATGCCACCTGCCTTGTTTGCTCAATAGTTTTTATAATTCTTCAGATTCAAAATGAGCTGTTGATCTAATTGATTTTTAATCCACAAACTGATGTGTTTTATTGACCAATAAGCATTCTCACTGACTAAAATTTGATGTCTAAGAAGTATTGATATGTTAGCCATATTTTCATTCTCAAAATTTTCCCACAGCCTGACTTTGTAAAATTTCTACCTAATTTATTTCCACGTTTCCATTGCTATAGTTGCATATGCCTGGGACAGGTCTGTTCTGCACCCCTCACTTCCCCAGTGTAGGGAAGCCTGGGCACAGGAAAGGTGGCCCCATATTGCCCCCACCAGGGGACAGGAGGTGTGGGCCATCATGCTTGGCCACTCTGGTTTGAGACCCGGCTTATGGTTTCCCTAAAATATTCATGGAAGACTTGTGAGAGATAATGAGTTAATATTTGTGGCAATCTTTCAAGAAAGTGTAATTGATGTTTGAATTTTATAAGCCAAACACGGTATCTACCCATGAAAGCTTTATAAGAAAATTTAGCACACATGTATGTGCCAGATGGATTGTAATGACAGTTGATAGGCCTCTTCTAACCCTTGCGTTCTGTTGTCAAAAATCTACACGTCAAAACAACTATAATTTTTACAACAAGATTTATTGGATAAAAGGTTTAGGTACATATTGAAAAATTACTGTTTAATAAGATTATAAATTAATGTTAAATAAGACTTTAAATTAAAGGTTTATATAAGAATATTCTAATGAAAATATATATGCCTTATAGAAATAATAGGTGAATAAATTTTGAAAAATCTCCAGTAATGTTTTCTTGATCTTATATATTTTTCTCTACACAAGTGAATTTTTCTGCAAATATGCAGAGTATGATGCAAGATACTCGAATTATTCTTAAAAGCTCAAGATGTGAAGATCAAGGCAGAAACACATCATAATGCAATAAATAGTTATCACCTGGAGTCCTGTGTGGAGATAATGCTAACAAAATAATTTAAAACACAGGAAATTAAGTGAGCAATTAAAATTATTATTCTAACATCAGTGGTATCATTTGTAGTATTACTGCAGGAACCCTCTAGGAGTACTATTCTGGGTGAAAAAGATGGCTGAAGAGCCACAATGGGGGACAGGTGGCCCCACCAATTATAAATTTCCCAAGATAGTAAATTTATATTTTATCATCTTGTGTCAAAATATTCATTTAATATTCAAACATTTTACCACGTAATAAGCTGTAACCATATGTTTGTTATATTATACCACTATAACATTAATAAATATTTACAGAGCCACAGTGTATCTTAGATGTATTAAAAATGGTAGCTTTCTTGGTTAGATTTTTAAATGGAAATCCTCAGTGCCTCAGAAACTAATTTTGAATAATGTTGTTTGTTAAACATTGATAAGAGCCAAAAGGTTAAAATTTTTAAGACTGGCACCCCCTTTTTAACTCATGTTGTTTTATTTATTTTCCCCAATTGCATGAATTAAAGATGGAGTGTTATCTCAGCTTTGAAGTCCTTAGCTTGACGTCACAGCTTTCACTTTATTTGTATGTGAATTCTGTCTTTAATAAAGATGAGCTCTGCTTAACTTTCCACTAATGAATAAGAGACACTTAGGTACACAGCTCTTTATAAACAATTTTGGTAGTGCCTGGAAAATTCAGAAATGTTACTACTCTTTAAAAATTAACATGGCAAGCTTGTGATTCATCAGAAGTTTTATGAGCTCTAAAAAATATAACATTATCTCTGTACATCAGATGTGTACAATTAAACTGATAACCATCAGTTAAAAAAAAAGGAAAGAAAGTAAAACTCAGGACTCCTGACTCATACTTTTTCTATTACAGTGTTACCGTGATATTTACGCATCTGTGACAGCTGAGACTAGACCAAACCCACATTCAGGAGACAGAAGGTTCAAGATAAGGCATTAACTTATCACTTTCATGTGTCAGGAGACAATCTCAGGGCGATCCCACTCACCTGGAACCAGGAGGCGCTACTGTTAACCCGTAGTTGTTGAGGCGGCTGCCTGGTTGCCGTGTCTTGGTTTCCTCACGCGGCTCCTGATCACGAAGCCCTGAATTCAGCTATTTTGACTTTTCTTTGAGCCTGTGATTAGGCTGATAACTTCTGCATATTATCAATTTCAATACAAATTTTCACACATATAGAACGTACTAGACTAAACACAGGTGATTCTCCTTATGATCACATAGTCTAAGCATTTTTAATGGTGCTTCGTGAGCCTGTTAGCCGGTTTCTCTTACTGCCTTCTGCTGTCAAGGGCGCATGCAAAGGGATGGCAGGACACCATTAGTGCTGACCATCATGTTAGACCCAAACTAGGAATCTGTTTCCATCATTTCTGCTTTTGTCATGATCACAGAATCTGAAATCGTTGTGTAATGTTCTTGACCTCTGATTTTTCTGTGGGAAGATAGAGTGTTGCAATTTGCCACCTTATTTGTATTCTTCTGTAATTGTCTCTCATTAGATATTTGAAGTATGTGTCTGTATCATGAAACTTCAGCCCTCATACCATGTTTGTTCATTGACTGGATTTAATTGTGAAAGGACTATTTCCCTTTTATTTTTTAATAAGTAAAGTCATGAGTGTGCTATGGAAACCAGTTACAGGTTGAGTGGTTTTTTTACCCTAATGTAATATAGCATGTGTAATAACCACCTGAAATCTTGGACAGCCTAAACTTCTGTAACACCCCTGAATGTCTCTTGCAGCCTTTGTCTAGGTTTGAACTCTCCAAATTATGTATTTCAGACGTTGAGAAAGAAGGGCCTTAATGGCTGTGACAGCCCAGACCCCGATGCAGACGATTCAGTAGGTCACAGCCCTGAGTCTGAGGACAAGTACAGGAAAATTAACGAAGATATTGATCTAATGATCAGCAGGCAAAGATTGTGTGTAAGTACTCGAAACACCCTTCATTTTTTTTACTCTTGATATTTCTCTGAACCTGGCAGGCCTTGAACAAGAAAGAAAACAAAGGCTGTGAAAGCCCCGATCCCGACTCCTCTTATGCACTCACCCCACGCACTGAAGAAAAATACAAAAAAATTAATGAAGAATTTGATAATATGATCAAGAGTCATAAAATTCCTGTAAGTACCAAAGGTAGATGGCTGGTCTGCTGATAACTGCTGCAGTAACACACCTTAACCCTTGCAGTGATGGCTTTCTCTACCGAGCATAAGCAGTGGAAAAGTCAAACCAATAAAATAGCCATCTCATCCCACAAGCCGTTCATTTAGAAAGCAAACCCTAAGGGGTGCTGAAAGTATGTAATCTGAAAGAGTTGCCATCAAGAAGTTCATTCACAGGAGGAAGAGAAAGATCTGTGCAACACAACCTGAATTTACACAATCTCTTAAACACAGTCCGCACAAATCTCAAGGCACCAGTAAAACATGAGAATCTCCTCAACAGGTTTGAGTCTTTCCTAGCAAATACAGATGAACTTCTTACTGAGACCAGGTACACAAGTGGAACTGCAGTTCTCTCGCTCACACTGATGACCATCACCCAAATAAAAGCTTATTTCTGAATAAAGCCTCAGCCCTTTCTCCCTAAACATGAAGCTCAGCAACACACTGAAGGGTTAAAGCTAATGCTCGCTGCAGGGAAACAGACTGCATGAAAACCTAATGGTAAGATTTCAACATGTTTGTGTGCTGGGGTGATTTTAAAGCTTTATCAGAATATTTGCTTTGCCTACACCAACATTTTCCATGCTTTAACATTTGGCTAAATTCTGTCTTAACCAATTGAAAAAATTTCTAACAATCAATCATATGCCTTGCCAGATATTTAAGAGAAATAACTCTGCATGTATTATTTTGTTTACCCACATATACAGGGGGAAAGCACATGCCTTTTATTATATTCTGTCATCAGTCAAGTGATGATAATTCTGTGACATAAAGTGATGCATCTCAATGCTCACATACTTTCTGAATAACTAATGTTGGTGTCTGAACCCTCATTGTATATAAGCTCCTCGGTAGGTAATTCATTCCTTTCTCAAAAATGTCCCTTTTTTTGAAAGTTAGCAGAATAGCCTAAACCTAAACCAGATTGAGAGAGATCCACTGAAAATGTGCCTCAGCAATTTTAAGTGCAGTTATTTGGGAACAAAAGCTCTCAGCCAAATCTGCAACACTGCCCTCACAAGATAAATTAATGCTTTTACACATAGTAGGTGCACAATGAGCCCATGTTGGATTAAACCAAATACTATAAAACTTATGTATAAAAGGTATGCATATGAAACTTTCTAGTCTCATTGTTAAGTGAATGTCAGCAGTAGAGTTTTTGTTCAGTCACTTATTAATATACTGCATCATGAAGGAAAGTTAAGTGCTGGAAATTCTTAAAGGTTTTATACTACATGCCAAGTACTTACACACACATCCACAGTGGGCCTTCAAGTGAAATACTTCCGGTCAGATGCAGCCATGCATACTTGTTATCCTCAGAATTCTTAAAGGATATACCCATTGGATTATATCTTGCCCAGAAGGAGGGGAAAAAAACAGCTCCTCTGGGCCAATTTTTCTTCTTGAGTTTCTCTTGCCATCTACTGCTTGAGTTTAGAGCTGCTGGGCACGAAGGTTTGTGAATGTGAGATTTTAAGGTAAAGCCCCTTCAGTGTCTGAGATAGAAGGCGTCTCTTGCACAGTTAGGAAAAGGGCAGTGGAAGTAATACTGCTCATGGCTCTCCGGCAGTCACATCAAATGGGTGAGGAGCTTTAACCCCCCAGTTCTGGGAGAATGCCCATGTTTGCACACTGAATCATTTTCCACATGCTCTTGGTGGGAAGAGGTGTGATGCATACCTGGATTCCTTCACGGCATTTCATCCTGGCATGTGAAGAGTTCAAAATCAGGATACATGATTTCTTAAGAGGCGCAGTGGTGTGTGGCAGGGGATGAAAAACCACATTAGAGTTTATAGGCAGAGCTATGAGAGGGAGCTACACAGCTCCGAGCTGGGCCTCCCAGTCTTCATCTCTTTAGTAAGTGCTTCCGTCTCCACGATGAAAAGCCCAGTTTTCGCACATCGCTCTCAGTTGCTGAAAGTAAATTTTGTTGAAAGTTTCCACAGCTGCTAAAACATTTACAGCAGGGCAAGGACACTCTGCCCTTTGTATGTAGAGAGTGTCTCCACCTCTTTAAAAAACATTACAAGACTGTTTTTCTATTTCAGAGACCCAGTTTGAAGAGTTTCCCTTTTAAAATAGAAAATCTAATACTGCAATCACCTGTTGGTGCAATTTAATTTATGCCCATATTCCTCAATTACATGAAATAATTCATGGATGGTTTGGAATCTTGTTGACCAGCATTTCCTCATGCGGGGTTTGCCATGGTTCATGCTGGGCTTCCCAGCAAGAAAAAACACCTCCATTTGAGGAACCGGGAATTAGGAAATGGGCTGTAAGAAGGAGAGGCAGAGGCGAGACTGGTTCAGGAGGGGGGAAGTGGAAACAGCGAGTAGAGCTTTTCTTCAGACAAGGGACTGTGAAGAGAAAGAAATAATCCTGTTAACCAAGATCAGGAAGGAGTTAAAAGGAAAGCCCTGGAGACTATTTATATGCACAAGGAATACTTGACTGCAAGAAAAGCTCCAGCACAAAGGTGCAGTGGGGATAAATGGCAAAGCTCCTCCAGGAAGGGGAGGAGGGGGGCAACTGAACAGAATAGAGTTGCAGAGGGACCCAGGGATATGTAGGTAAGGTGGTAGGTGAGTAGAGTGAAGTTGAGTGGGTGACCACCTAATGACCTCTGTATTTCATATTGATTTAGCTTCTATGGATACTGACATAGGGGAGCAGGTATTTGAAAGAGACTGGGAATGATGAAAGGCCAGACCTTGTGAGAAATTGAAGATGGAGAGGGAATGAACAAGTATGGCCCAGAGGTGTCCAGCAGCCTTGGGAAATTTGGATATCAGCAATTGGTAGTCACTAGTCTTTGGAGCTGTGTGATTTTTCTTTTTCTCTGATAGTTTTCAGCTGCGTGATAATGGTTGATCAAAAGTGAAGGGTGTCATTAGTGGCCAAAAAAAGAGATTCAGTTCATTCATTCACCTTAAATGAAAGAGAGCTTATTAACTAAAAATGTTCTATTAAAATTACCTTATTGGACTTTTCCGTGTGGTAAGTTTGGGAAAATAGAGGGTGTTGGATAAGAGTTCAGGTACCTTTCTGACCATGGTGACACATGTCAGTAACCATGATCAGTTTGTTCAGGAACGGAAACTAAATGCTCTTTAGCTATCATGCCTTTATCTCTTAAAGCCGGGCCCAGTGTCATGGGTGTGTGAGCTGTGCAGTTCCACAGAGCCCTGCTCTTAGAGAGCCATGCTTGCTTAAATGTTCTGCTGTCACCATCTTGGCATTCTAAGTAATTTTTTAATGAGGGGCCCCACATTTTCATTTTGCCCTGGGCCCTGCAAATTGTATAGCCAGTCCTGCCTACAGCATTTTATTTATTCACCTGAAATTCCCTCTTCCTTCATGTCTTGAATGTTCTAAAATTTGAAGCCTGACTCTGACATCTTTACAAGTTTGGAGCTTTTAACTATTTTCTTGGCTTTCATTTCTTAGACAAAATGTTTTTTAATTTAAATGTTTTACATTCCCTAATTTTGAAAAGTCAAGAAAAAAAATGCCAATTTCTGGTAAACATTTATGCATTAATATAGTCTTTGCATTCCCTAAAATGTTTTTATTATAGATGCAACCATTTCATGTCCCACGTAAGGTAAAGGGACACCAAATAGACTTGCCTGGTTATGGCAATTTATTATACAACCTGAACTACAGCTGAAGTTTCTGATAGAAAGGCTGATGTTCTTTCTGATTCTCTGAGATATCTTTTCCGTGTGGTCATTTTTAAGCTTATTTGATTTCAAAATCATTTAGCCAGTTCCTGATATAGATAAGGAAACAAAGCAAAAGACAGAGTACAAAGGATATTAGTGTATTTTTTGAAATATACTCTGAAGCATTACATCTGGCTGCCATTTAGCCAGTCACAAGACAGTTTTTTAATAATCATCATCAAGTTGTTCACAGTCCAAAATGCTGGAAACCAAATAATTCTTGGGCCTGATGGTCAGAGGAAGGGCAGAGTAGAGAGATTTTCACTGAATTATTAGGGCAGTTCAGATTTATTAAATAATTAGTAATAATCCTCTTTATTTTGGATGTGTTGTAATCACCCATGGGGGAAAATAGCTTTTGCTCTCTACTGAGACACACTCATTATTTTGTAGAATACTCAGGGAAGAAATAGTTCAATAGCAGATCCTTAGGTACCTAATAATAGTTAAGCATTTATAAGTATTAATAGTGAATACAAATTAAAACATTTGTAACCAAAAGATAGCTTTAAAATACCAAATCTGAGTAAATATGGAAGAGTGGGGTCTTTAAGGTTTATTTTTTCCCAACACTTCAGTCTCAAACTGGCGGTTAGCAATCAGAGAAAGCACTCTCCAACGTGAATGCTCACTCACATTCTGTGACAAACCATTCAGTTTATGTTTTTGTGTTTCTCAAATAATAAGCTACTAACATGCAGCCCAAACTCACTTCACAATATGATTTTTGATAGCAATGTTTTACTTCTATCAAAAAAATTATACTGTGTTACATAGTAATTTAGTGTCAAAAGCAACAGGCTCAGTCACTTCCTAGTTTGGTGACCTTGGGCCACTTACTTATCTCACCAATGTAAAAAGGGAAGAATTCCCAGGAATGGAAGTACAGCATAGAAAATATAACCAATAATATTGTCATATCTGGATATAGTTAACGGGGTAACTGTGCTTACTGTGGCAAGCATTTAATAATGTATATAATTATCAAATCACTATTAGGTATATCTGAAACCAATATAGTATTGTATATCAATTATAGTCCAATAAAAAAGCAAAAAAATAAAAAAATTAATTTAAAAATTTTTAAAGAATCATATTTGCAGTTAAGGGATGGTGAAAGTGTAATCATGTGAATGTAAGTTACATAGTACAGTGCCTGCTCAGTTAGTAATATGCAGTAAGTTGTAAGTTTTTATTTTTGTATTAGTACAGTGTTTTCCTAAAAGTTCTTTTTGAAGAAAAATATTCAATCCATGGAATTTTACTCAGCTGTAAGAAAGAATGAAATCTTGCCATTCACATCAACATACATGAACCTAGATGGTAATAAGCTGTGTGAGATAAGTCAGAGACAAATCATATGATTTCACTTACATGTGGAATCTAAGAAACAAATGAACAAACAAAACAAATAGACTCATAAACACAGAATCAACTGGCGATTTTCACAGGGGAGGGATGGATGAAATAGTGAAAGGGACTAAGAGGTGCAAACTTCCAATTATAAAATAAATAAGTCAAGGGAAGAAAAGTGCAGCTTAGGGGATATAGTTAATAATACTGTAATATCCTTGAATAGTGACAGATGTTACTTGTCATAGTGAACATTTTGTAATGTATATAATTGCCAAATCACTATGTTGTACACCTGAAACCAATATAATATTGATTATTAACTATACTTAATGAAAAAAGAGTATCTGGGGAAAAGAAATATTTTTTTTTAACAGTAGAGAAAGAAAAGCAAGGGGAAGAGCTCAGGAGATTGGGTGGTGGTCAGGGCAAGATGCAGGACTGAATAGGGCGGTTAGGTTGGGCTTCCTTAAGAAGGCTAGATTTTGAGCAGAAGCTCCAAGGAAGTGGTGGAGTTAACCATGGAAACGAGAAACTGAGGAACAGACAAAGGCGATAGGAAATCACATAATGGAGCCTGGCAAAGACTGGAACTTTTGGGGCTTCGTGGAACATCGGAAGCAGTTGGGATTACTTTATTCTGAGTAAGGTGGAGCTCTTGCAGGGTTTGAGTAGAAGAGTGCCAGCATCTGACTTGTACTTTTAAAAGATTGGTCTGATTGCTAGGTTGCAAAAAAAAAAAGAAAGAGGGCAGGGGTCGAAGCAGTTAAATCTGTTAGGAGATTACTGCAGTGATCAAGGCAAGAGGCAATGATGCTAAGCCAGGGTGGTAGCCATTAGAAGGTGAGAGGTGGTTGGAGACTGAATATATTTGGAAATTAAGCCAGTAGGATTTCCTGATAGACTGGATGTGGGTGACTCCAAGGATTTTATTGTATGCATTTGAAAGCATTGAGCTATCATCAGCTGGAGATGAGAGAAGGTATGAATGTGAAAGATTGGAGATAGTTTTGAGATGCCTAATAGACATTCAAGTAGAAATATTAAGGGTGTAATTGGATCTGTAAGGCTGGAATCAGGAGAGAGGTCTGAGCTGGAGGCAGGAAAGGGACAGTGGTACTCTTACACTCAGCGAGCCAGCGAACAAGAGAAGAAGAGTCAGCAGCAAAGGCTGAGAACGAGCAACCAGTGAGATAGGAGAGCAAGTTCAGGGCCTTGGGAGGAAGGGCAGTTTATCAAGAAGGAGTCGTCAGCTGTGTCCAAGTGGAGGCTGGTTTCCATTGAATTTAGCAACCTGAAAGTTATTAATGACTCTGACAAGAACATTTTTAGTGAAGCAGTGGAGGAAAAAATTTTAATGGAGGTGAGAGAGAACCAGTGTGCTGTATTGACCACCCAAGTCACATGAGCAGAACTGCCATTGACGACATGATTTTCCAAGATGGTGAACAATTTATAATATAGTTCCATACAAAACAAAGTAGAATATTCCCTTAATGTACACAGTACACAGTAATTGCATTTCTGGCAATTTAGCGTATAATAATATCTAGGTTTTGGTGTATAAAAAATACCTTGTGTTTGCAGAAACAAAGTTAGTTCCAATACAGATTATAAACAGGCTTTTTTTTCACACATCAGAATATCCAGTGGGGGCATTTGGAAGTCAGATGGAGTAAGAGACAATTCTTGGTTGTATAGAATTGTCCCATATATAATAGGATATAGAACATAGTGCCCAGCCATCCAGAAAATGCCAGTCTTACCCACCAATCATGGTGATACCCAAAAATAGTCCCACAGATCTCCAAAATGCTCCCCAAGGAGACCATCTACCCCTGTAGAGAACCACTATCCTAGATCTAGAGAGTTGTTATGGCTTCAGGGAGAAGCATGGCAAACTCAAAAGGGTCACTGAAGAGAGTTTAGTAAAAGGACTGTTTACAGCTGGGTGGAGTTGAGGGAAACCCGCGAGCAGTGAAGTACATCAGGGCTTACAGCCTAGAAGCTGTTACCACATCTAAGAGCTGAAGGAGCAAGAGGAGGGAAGAGCCCCCAGAGCCCAGCAAGATCAACATCTGTGGGAGAGAGGGCTCAGGGAGGGGCACGCTAGGAGGGGAGTGCAGCCTCTGCCAGCCCGCGGCCCAGCAGGAGGATGCTACAGCAGAAACATCCCCTAATGGCTCTTCTCCCACGCTCTGTACTTCGGTGGTGCCTCCGCTGGCCCAGCTGAAGCCAGAGGGCAGGGGAGCCTGGCGGCGCAGTCTGGAGGATCAGCCTCCCGGGCTCAGAGCAGTGAAGGGGGTGCAGAGGGGCTCTACAAGGGCTAATGGCAAAGGCAAAATGGCAAAGACCCAGCACAGTTATTTCTTTGGTTTCCTTAGAAAATACTAGAGCATTTTTGGGGGGGGGCTTTTAATAAAGGAATACCATATTTCATTCACTCAACAGATATTTTATAGCATACACTAATATGTTTTGTTGTTTAAAAAGGGTCTGGAAATCTGAGGATATATTCATTCTTTGATGTCTTATCAAACATTTATATTTCGTTACATCATGTGTTTATCCAAAATTATTTTTTGTTACCTGCTTACAACAGCAAAAGCCTAATAAAGAATGACTGTTTTTCCCTCTAAAACAATGAGGAATCAAAGACATGGGAAAGAGAGGAAACATTTGCTCTTATCAATACTGGCATGGCCAGATCATGGAAGAAAAGAAAAAAATAGGAAAAATAAAGAACAATGAAGCAAAAGCGTAAATGGAGAATGGTATTGTGATCAATCATCACCAGGACAAACACAGACCTGCTCACAGAGCACGTACATGATGCAGACCAGCCAGTCAACCAGTAAAAGAAAGCGGATGTTAGGGGTACAGAAAAAAAAGTAAAAAAATAACCCTGAGCCACATGCTCATATTCATTTAAATTTGCACAATGGCTTATTTGAGAATCCCTGAGGCAATGTTGTATATAAACCATCTATAATGTGTGTGTATATCATATATATATATATATGATATACACACAGACATCCATATCCATTATTTCTTAAGAATACTGTATGCTCTGATACCAGGAGTCCTCTGACAATATATTAAATAGTATTTTTATTTATAATACTAAAAATGAAAAAAGAGAAAGTTAACAACTATGATTATCTAGTTAATGCAAATGGAAAAATCAGTGTGATTTTGCTTACATTACCAAAATAATACCAAAAAAATCAATAATTGAGACTTGATTACTCTAATTAGATATCCACAGTTTCAGTTCACTAAAATATTTGCTAATTCTCTCATTTGAGATATAAGTCTTGGATTTCCTGGTGTCAGTATATCCTCAAGTGTGAAGTGTAACATATATTCTGAACTGTCATTTTAAAATATGAATTATTGAATGACACGTGCTCTCTTGAATCCTGTATCTTAAAATGTCTATTACCTTTCGAGTTACTTTCAAAAGACAGACTTTTAAAAATAATAAAGTATATGTGCTATTCACATGCCTGGAGATTTTATATCACCAAACTTCTGCATAAATATGCTTCAATAAGCAATTAAATGAAAGGCTCTGGTTTGCATTTTAATCCTCCTTTTTCTCTGTGAAGTCATCATATTCATGTACCTTTGATCCTGCAGTCATTTCTGCCACCAGATTCAGACATCACAAATGAACGATTATCACTTAATAGAATGGAATTCAGAGACAATGGAATCTAATGAAATGGGGCTTTGTTTTAAACAAAAGTGAGACTTTTTCTGGTTGCAAAGAAAGAGTTCTAAGAACATTAAAGAAACCAATTTATGATCTGAACATCTTGAGAGCTCTTCTTAATGGTCTTCTAGACACCAAGCAATTTGGAATTTGACATTTTTCTTGGAAAAGTAAAGGCTTTCTGTACTGAAGGGCCTCTGTTTCTATATTTTCCTTTTACCCAATTTCTTTTTTTTTCTGCTCCTACAGGCTGTTCCACCTCCCAACTTTGAGATGCCAGTCTCCATCCCAGTATCCAGCCACAACAGTTTGGTATATAGCAACCCCGTCAGCTCACTGGGAAACCCCAACCTTTTGCCACTGGCCCACCCTTCTCTGCAGAGGAATAGTATGTCTCCTGGTGTAACACATCGACCTCCAAGTGCAGGTAACACAGGTAAGCATGCAATGTTAACAAATTATTGAAGGAATCACTCTGGGCAAAAAGGCTATTTTATCTACAAGGTGTTGAGTTTTCCAGTTCTCCACGTGTTGTATGTTCCTTCATTGTTTAGTACCCACCCCTTGTCAGGTCTTCCAGATGATAAAGCCTAACCCTATTAGCCTGTCTTTCAAAATCTTTCATAATCTGCAGCTTAGCTGTTCAGCCTGTCACCACTCTCCTCATGTGGCTATATTTTACCATATACTTTCAGAACGTCAAATATACTGTCTCCATCCTTTTACTTCTGCTCTTTACCTGCCTAAAATGCCATTCTCCTTTTTCCTCCTAGCCATATATTACCTTTTCTGTGAAATATTTCCTTGTGTTTTCTGATAGCATTTATCCCATTTAGGTTTGTTTGGTGGTGGGGCCAATTTTTTATATTTATACAAATATATTTTATACAGTAACTTACTTATACCACAAAGGACTTAAGGCAGAAAGGAAATGCGATAGGATAGCATAATTAATAAGAAATGTGAAATAAAAACCAAAGAGCCAGAAATAAAGTCAGTACAGCATAAGAATATAAACACTTGCCATAAATTTGTCGTACACTTCTAGGAGACCCTTACTGTTGTAAAGTTCAGCCTCCCAGAGGAAAGAAATTATTTATTGGGAAAAGTTCAACCATTCCTAATACCCAGATCAAGCAAAACACAATGTGATATACTGAATTAAATATGTGTCTCTTTTCCCACTGGATTTAAAGAACCTTGAAGAGAAGAATGTCTTGGTTTGCCAAGTTCACAGTAGGAACTAAGTAAATGTGTATTGATATAACTAAACGATTCCTGCATATTTCCAAAAGGAGCATAAAAATAGTTGTTTCTAAATTATATACAGCAAACCATTATATATTTACATTTTATTTTTTAAAAGCCCTCCATAGGAAATTTTTAGGCACACATAACTTTATTAAAATCAATTCATTCATAGAAGAATTTTTGTTAGAATAGTTAAGATATGTGCCTTGCAATTAGAACTAAACTAATATTACTGTTTAGTACAGAAACTTCATCCACAAAATACAATCAAAATCAGCCAAATAAAAAATACTTGATGAATCTTGAGTCTAGAGATGTGTATAAAGGACTTCATTATGCCATTATCTCTACTTTTGAATATAATTAAAATTTTTCATAAGAATTTTCAACAGTCATATGTATTCCTTTCAGATCATACTCAAATGCAGTTGAATTTCTTATTTGATGAACTTATGCTCATTTATTTTTACAAATTTCATACTTTATTTCCAAAATATTATTTGATTGGAAATAATAAACATTCCCTTAAAATGCAATGAACATTGTCTTCTGATTCCAAAGCCAGAACCAGCTAATAATCGTGAAGTATCACTTAGAAACAATTAGAAAATAATCTACTGATAATTCTGTTCTTTTGGCTAGACCTTGTTCCTTAAAAACTAAGTACTTACTATATTGAATATCTTACTGAAACATCCCAACTCTCATATATAAATGTTGTCAAATTTTAATGTACTTTCTAAAGTTAGCAATGAATAAGGACATGTTCCTAATAAAAATTCAGAGGTCATTCAAACTCTGGCTTTTTAAAATGTAATCCTTCTTAGAAAAAAATACTGAGCCAAATGTCAGTGACTGAATGTAATTTTCATGTTTGAACACAGCACATCACAATAAAATAAATGTCAGCCATGTGACTTAGGTAATAATCTAGTAATAATGTTAGGTAACAATCTTTACAAATCTAGGACTCTTAGGAGGGGACAAAATCTTGAGGTTGCTGGAAGTGAAGTGTGTTATTCTGTGGGCATTTTTCACCTTTCTCCTGTTGATCTTCCTCTTTAATCCATAGGTGGTCTGATGGGTGGAGACCTCACATCCGGTGCAGGCACCAGTGCGGGTGAGTGGAGCCTCCTGTCCTGTGGTGTACATGTCCTGTAGGGTTCTTTCCTGGGTGATTTATAGGAAATAAATCTTTTGAACCAAATAAAATTGACAGGTCTGTGAGAGGCATGGAAAAATGGCCCCCCAAAATTCTAGAGCATGTTTAAGTATTAGATAGCAACTTAGAAGATTGTTTATTAACTAGAACTTCCCTTAGTAAAACTTTCACTCATCAACATAATCATAATTGAGGGCTGTGATCAAGTCAGTTTAATCCTAGATACCATCTGTGAACTCAGAAGTACCGTTAGCAAGCCTTGCCAGTTGAGTTCTCTGTTAATCATATTACATTAAACATGAATCACTTTGTACTCAAAGAAGTACTGAACTCCTGTACATTTCTTGGTACAGGAGAATACAAAGAAAAAAAGGGAGTGAGACTATTAACCATGCCACACATTGTTAATAAAGTCAAACCACAATTGGCATTAAAATGAGCTCAGAGAATATAAATATAGTATACCCCCAAAAATCCCCTTAAAAACATTTTAGCTCTTAAGAACCTCTTGCTGTGGCCAATTGTCTCATAGTCACACTTCTCCAGGTTTCCATATTAACTCATGATTGTGATTACTGACATAATGATATCATTTTCAATGCAGAGGTAAGACAATACAATACTTCTAATGCTGACTGCAGTTCGCTATTGGCATAACAAGTAACCATGGTAATTCCTGCAGGTGAAACATGCTATACATTTAAAATAGTAGGAGGCAGGCATGAATGACACAAGGTTGTGTTTGAAATGTCAAAAAAAATCCCAATTTATAGAAATATCCATGGACAACTTAATTAAACTATTTTGCAGGGTCAAATATAATAGTCTGCTAATTATAGGAAAGAAGATAAAGAAAATTAGTATTTAAACACATTTTTATGACTATATCCATTTGGGGGTAATATTTCTCACTTCTCATGTTGGCCCTTCACTAACTCAGTGAGGGATGAAGAAAATGTCTTGAAACTATACAGTGAATTAACAAACAGAATCAATGGCACTAGCTTTCTATTTTATCTATCTTTTAAAAGTTAGAGTGAGATTAATGAGTAAAGTCAATATACTATTTTGCTGGACATTGAAATGAAGTGCTCATTTTTTTCCCTCAAAAAATACTTTGGACTTTATAACCTTAAAATTACAAAACCAGATCAAAGCCAAACCAGCATTTCTTGGATTCAAGTCTCTGCCAAATACTATGGTTAGAGAGAATGGTAGAGACTAAGAATTGTGTTGTCACAAAGGCCAAGCAATAGGTAATATAAGAAAAATTGCTTAGATGTTACAATATTTTATCCATTATCTCAGTGCACCAGTTTGCTTGCTCTTATGGCATCTGCCAGTAGTGGTGATCAAAGTTCTCAGAAATAGTAAAAACAATGTGGGGTTGGGGTAGGAGGTACTCACTTTGATGGAAGTGGCCTCTTGTTACTGCTTAGTAGCTGGACTGTTTTAGAATTCCATATTGCAAATAAGTGTTTGGTTTTTCACTTATACTGTCATTGTCAATCCCCTGACAGTCTACTAAGCTTAATGGCCCTCCAGGGACAGAGAAGACACTCAATCTTGTAAGCATACAAGATAGAGCCTCATATAGGCTGTACCGTCACTGAACTAAAAAAAATCTTAAGAGCTTAGCAAATTCATCCCCCTACTTCAGAACCTCTGCCAGAGGCATGAGAATCTTCTACTTCAAAAATAGAAGAAAACAAAAAGACATTCAATAGCTCTACCCTGATGATAATGAACAACATATCTTGGTCATTGCAACTTGTAGCCATTGGCATGTAGTTTTCATAGTTTCCTATACACTTGTGACAGAGTTACTTTCCCACTTTTTAAAAATAGAGGAAGGAGCCCTTTCTAACTCTGGTTCCACAGAACACCTGTTGCGGATGCTGCTTAGTCTTGAGCTTGGCTGTCATGTCCTGCTCACAGGCCAGACATCTTCCTCTTCTTTCTCCTGCTGGCCGGGAACATATGTTGAAACCGACTATATCTGCTGATGCCAAAGAGTCACATAACACCAGGGGGAAAGGCCACTCCAGAGTGTCTCTACATTTTCAGAAAAGAAAACTAAAGCAAAATGGCCAAAAGATACCTTCCAAATTTTGAATATCGTCATTGAAATTCAGGGTCTTAGATAAAGTTAGAAACTCTGAGGCCAGGTGGCAAGACTCTGCAATTAAGTTAAATACTCTTTAGTCTTAGTAATTTTTTTCAAAATCAACTCATCTCAACTTGTAATAAGGGAATGAAATGAATTAACATTTATTGTATGCTTTTAAATATCAAGAGACCAAAGAGGTAAGCATTCTCCTTTTCATCTCAGCTCGATCATAAAGTATAGCATTTTCCCCATCCAGTCTCTGAGGTACATACCTCCCCTTCTTCCTCTCATCCACTGAGTTATCAAGTTTTAACCAACTTTGCCTCCATGGCATTTCTTAAATCTCTCTCTCTGTCTTCATTTCTATCCCACTGCCCCAGTTCGGGCTCATAACAACGCCCCAGGACTGTTTTCAGACCCTCCTAATGCATCTCCCTGCTCACGTTGCACTTTTGTCTCCCCGTGACTGATAGTCCTTCTCACAGCCTTAAACTGCTTGTAGGTCATCATTCATTGTGCCTAAAATCCAACAATGGCTTCCCAACTCTTTCAGAATTAACCATGAGCCTCTTATCTTTGGTCCATCCCTACTCTCCAGTCTTAAACCTTCTTACCTTCTGCCACTGCCATCAAGAACCCTGCACTCCGGCTCTAATAATAGCAAACATTTAAATTGTTCTTACTGTGTGTGCTTTACAAAAAGTAACTCATTTACTCTCATAACAGTCCTTTAAAGGATATTCATTTTATGATATTCATTTTATGCCCTTTGTATAGATGAGGAGACTGAGGCACAGAGAATTAAAGTACCTGCCCAAGTTGGAACCCACACAGTCTGTCTCCAGAGGCTGTGCTCCTAAGCACTTCACTGTGCTGCCACACAGTGTCCAGGCTGCTTGCCTTCATGTATGCTTTTCTAGGGCTCCTTCCCCTCTCCTGCGTCCTGCGACTGAGGATTCCTGTTACCTCTCAGAATTCAGTTCAGCCATTCTGGAAATCCTTTCCTGACTCTTCTAAGAGGAATTATGTGCCTCTCCTGCGTTCTCTCATGGCAGCCTGTGCCCACATCACTTACCTGATTGCACTGTAATTTCAATGTCTGGGCACTCATCTCTTTCCTGGACACTCAGCCCTCTGTGGACAAACTGTATCTTAATCAGTTTGTATTCCCAGCTCAAATCATAAGAGACAGCACACGACAGCTACTCAGCAAATGTTTGCTAGCTGCATAAAGGAAAACTTGATCTTCTAGACATAAATTTGTAATAGTGTTGATGTAGAAAAAAGAAAAAAGAAAAAATACTTCAAAGAATAATGTGATTTTAAATACAAAAATATATATCCTTGATGTATAATTCACAAGAGTAATGTATTCTTCTGAATAAATTAATCTGTATACAGTATATACACTGTATACACTGAGTAGTCAGTCAATTAAATGGCTGAGCATCACTGGCCAATAACCAATAAAGTTTTGCTAATTTCTCTAACACAGTAGGAAAAACCTAAGGAACTCATATATATATATAAGCAGTAAATGAAATGTGGATTGGTATCTCACACCATCACAGCAAGGAACCTCTTATCATTTAAATTGAAGTAATTTCAAATGTGAAGACAAGTGGTTAAAAAAGAAATATCAGGATGGGGTTGTATTCTCAGTATAAGAGAAATGTACAGCAGGTCATTATAATACGTTAGTAATAGTGACATTTCTAGGTTTCAGTTGACAGTTATTCAGCCACTACAGAATCCTTTCTTCTCAACAACCAAAATTGAAAAGTCACTGCTTTTAGAATACATTTTGTCATATCTCCACATTAGCTTTTAACACATTAATCTTAGTAGTTATTGATTATTGTAAAATCAAACTCAGTTGAGTTTTCATAGTCATTAGATTTAATATAAATAACCATCAGCATAGCAGTGCCCTGTGTTGGATTATTCACTATCCTTTTAGCATCTTTTGTCTTCATTTTGATAACATAGCTGCTTTTTATTGAGTAGAAATTACCAATGTGCTCAAAGATTTACTGATTCATGATTGAGACAAAAAAAAAAGAAAGAAAAAAAAATTGAGAGAGAGAGAGAGAGAAAACTTTAGATATATCTTTGAAAATTTAAGAGAATTTTATAATCTACATAACTATTTGACAGTAAGGCAAACGAGATTTATGTATATTGGTTAATAATTTTAATTGGCATTTATTGTGTCAATTAGATATAATTTTATATAAAAAGAAACTAACAGCTGTTTCCTTATTTTGATTGTTAATTGTTTACTACTTTATGCATGTGGTTGTCAAGCATTGTCACTTCTGGAATGCTTAATTTATATCAGCTAAAGAATGGAGACGTGGTGGTGGCAATATACTGCCGTGTATAAATCACTGAGCAGTGAATAAGGAGACCTGGCTTCCAGACTCCAAAAAGACTTCATCCAGCAAGACCTTGGGCTCTGACTTTGAACCTTTGAACTTAGTACTCACAGTGGGAATAAAACACAACACAATGTTTTATGATCATATAGTCATAACACTTCACTTACATGACTTTTTTGTAGTTCATTTAGTATTGAAGAAGAAAAATTCAACATATTATAAAATGACCTGAGAAGAGAAAAAGGTCACATAATGTTTAATTATTCTTTACTAGTACCACTGCTTTGCATTTATTTGTTTTTGAGAATACTTAGCAAAAATTTCTTGGCTGAATTTCCTATCAGCCAAAGGACTTCTCTGCAATACTTACTCAATAGAGTTTTTAGTGAAGTGCTAAAAACTCTATTTAAAAGGACTGGCTTTAACAAGTTTGTATTTTTGTTGCTAAACAAAACACAAATTCAGACTACAATATTCCAGAAAGGGAGAAAGATAGTATTTAGCTGCTCTCAGGTAAAGAAGCTGTTTTCATTAGTATAAAAATATAATTTTATATTACTTTTTAAAATATTAAGCAGCATGTGAAAAAAACCTAAGGTAATAATTGGATTCTTGATATTGACTTTATTATCCTGTTAGTTTGAATTGTTCTGAATAAAAATACTGAATTCATTTGCAGTTTTACCTTGGGAGTTCACCCAAAACATAAATAATGATCCAACAGCTTTTTTTTTGTTATTATCTATGAAATTAAGTAACAGTGATATTTTTAACCCAAACCAAGGTTATCTAGATTTATTAAAGGAAAAAGAAAAACCAAGTTCTCTAGTTGGATGATTTATAGCATGTGATACTAAGGCACTGCCAAGAAAATCATTGTCCACTTCCCATATACAGGGCTTAGAAAATTATAGATAAAACAGTACCTTGACACCATTCTGTAGGGACCAATGTTGAAGTGGGAAAGTCAGGTCAAAGAGAAGGCAAAAGAATGGCACAGGCTAAGTCAGGATATCATAAAATCCACTTTATATCCCTTTAGTTAGACTGACTTTTTAAGGAGTTTGATTTCTGGAGGGAAAAACAAAATTTCAAGTTAGTAACTTACTGGACAGTGTTTTAGCAGATTTAAGAGCCCTTTGTATATCCTGATTTATGACCTCACAAATTAAACCCTTTTTAACCTCTATCCTTTTATATACCCTATTATAGTTATATATAACTTATATATTTATAATATATTTATATATCCGATTCAGTAAGTAAATCAGATATATTTATATATCCTATTAAAGACAATATAAAATTGGTCTCTTCATTCATATCCCATTGATTCTACCTAAGAGTATGTCTGATAATAAAATTTGATCATTTTAAATATGAATTTAAGCAGTTAATTAATATTTCTTCCTTTAACACTAGTTTTACTCAAAATTTGTCTTTTTCTCTTAGCAGTTTTTTTCCTCATATGCTGTTGGTTTCTCTCTTCCTTGTTTTTGGCATCACCAAAGATTTTATTTGGAGATGATACAAAAAGAAAAACTCTTTTCAAAATCATCAGTGATACAAAATTGTGCATCAAAAGACAGCAGATGCTGAAGGAGGGATGTGGTTAAAAAAAACCCTCTTTTGGAAATCAATTTTGTACCTATCGGGGACTTTTCAGGGCTCCAAGGCTGTCAGACAAGAGTATAATTTGCTGTTTTTAGACAAACCTTTGCCAGTCACATAAATTCTATAGTTAGACTTAGTGTGTTTCACTTAAATTTCAATTCAAAGAGTATATAGTCATGATAGTCTTATATTTGAAAAACAAATCAAAGATATTTTTTAGTTTTCTTTAAACTAAAGGAAGCTTTTTATACCAAAACTGGATAAACAGTTTCTATCTACAGATATGTTGATAGGTGCTAAGTACTCACCAGGTTTATTTATTATTACTCCATTTCAGTTGTTTTAACTGAACTTAATATTAGCTTGTTTATCATCTCACTGAACCTTTGTCTTGACCCTTAGACTCCAGTTATGACCTCCAGTTGCAGTAAAAAGCTGATGATGTTGTATTTGTGGTGTGAGGGAGGTAAAAAGCCCAGTTATAGTCATAGCGGTTATTAAAATATAGTAGCAATAGTAAATCTAAATCTAGTCAATTTATATATTCAAACATGATAAAATGAATTTACATAATGATCATGAAAAAGGAACCTTTAGTTTAATATTAAGTAACTCAGAAAAAACTATCAAATCATGGAGTGACATTTTTGCTCAAGCAGTAATTTGGGAAAATATCCCAGTTGCAGATAATAAGGAAAATATACATGATTTACAAGTAATTTGGGGGGTGACATTATTGCCTTTAGAAAGTCCGTGAATTCTCATTTGTCAGAATTGTTGTCAAAATTAAATGCAATAATAATAATAATAAGATAATGAATGCAAGGCAGCACTAGCCCAGTTTCTGCCCCAGAGTAAGTGCTTATTAATAAATGTTAGCTATTAATAAATGTTAGCTTCTTAATAAATGTCTATCTTCTAGATTTCCTAAGCAAAAAGTACAGTTCAGTGTAATATAGTCACAGTAATCAGTATAAAATGTGCAGTGACTGAGCAGTGCACTAGTAGGCTTCACAGAGATGTCTGCCAGAGTCCCTACCCCAGGGGTGGGAATAAAGAGGATAAATTACTAAACCCGAGACAGAATGGGAGTGTAGCACCATGCAGTGCAGCACACTTATTCCACTTTGAATGTTATCATCTTCTGCTGCATTTGCAGCAGTTGTGTAAATGTTAAAACCGCAAGTAATTATTCTTTCTCTTCTGTCACGTTCTAATTTGTACTGTCTCAATATTTTTGTTTATAAAAATGACTGAAAGAATGAGCGATTGTGTCAATAATGAAGACACCCCCTCATTTTTAACAAAGAGACAGCCCCAAAATCACAAGAACTGAACAATTAAGTGAGTCATCAATCTATCATTCATTGTTAAGTGGATTTTCTTTTTTAAGATAGCAAAGCTCAATATCATTTTTATGGTGCAATTAAAAACTGTCCCTTCAGAAATCAAAACTCAAAGTAGAATGATATTTTGAGTGCCTTTGTGCACAGGAAACATCAGATTGTCAATTTCTTCCTTATTTGCAAATGGTGCCTTTATTTAGAGAAATACAAGGATGCATTCTAAATATGAAACATCTGGCCTTTGTAATAATGTAGTGGAAGCAGCTTGTGTTTTGGATTCAAATCAAAGCTCTCCCACTTACAAGTTCCAGAAGCTCCCTGAACCTCAGTTTCCTCATCTGTTAAAAACTGGGATGATGACACCTGCCCCACATGACTGTTAGGACATATGAGATAGTGGTTTGCCAACACAAACCTATTTTTTGACAAGGACTCTAAATCTTCGGAAAAACAAGTAAAAAAAAAACAGTAATAAGTAAAAATTCTTCTATCTCACAATCCAGAACCTATTACATGCACTCAGTGTTTAAAGGTCATTATCTAGTTAGCAGATGGACTGTTAGTTTCACAAAAGATACTAGGCAAAACAAGTCCAAGAAACGTCAAGGACAAGCGAGGTAGACATGAGCGTCTGCTGCCCTCTGACTGGCACAGCCGAGAATAGTCTTGGCTTTGGTGTGTTCTTGGGGTATTTCTCTAAGAATACACCACAGAAAGACACTGAGGTTTCACAGAAGTTTTTCATAGTCTAACATTATGCATTATTACATTATTTCCCTAAGAAACCCCCAGATAGAGACTTGATTTTATGTTTAAAAACATGTAATCAGGAGTCTTAACCAGGATAAGAATCAGAAATCTGATTTGCCCCCATTTTATAGTAAGCATATTGAAATCTTCATCATTCCCAGATTTCTGACCTCCAAATGTTTTGTGGTTGCTGTTTCCCTTAGAGCAATCCTGTGAAAAAGCTCTCCTTTCCCCTAAAAAAAAAAAAAAATTGTGATTCACAACAGCTGAATAACTTGGAGCTCCTAGAACTTAAAACAGGGTTTCAGGCATTCAGGACAAAGTGAGTATAGGTCTGATGTCTAGAAGATCATAATATATTTTTCCACTAAAATCTATTTTAAGTGTGTTGCTTCCAGTAGAGTAGTGAGGTATATGAGCAAGTCTGTTGTATACAATTTAAAGTAATTTTCTATGAAAAGACATGTTTATTTGGGACACAGAACAATGTCCTGGTAATAGAAACTAACTTATCTTAAAGTCTTGCAAATGTCAAATGTAAAACGAATTGATGGTAGAGCGCATTATTATGCTTGTGACAGCTCTAGTTTAACAACACAGTATACTGTAAATGTTTTTAAAATTGTTCCAATGAAGGTGAAAAAAAACATAAGTTTGTAAAGCCTTTTGAAGTAAAAGCAGAAAATCAGTGTATCAGAGGTTCAGCTGTATATTCAACATAATGTTTTCCTGTGGCAGTTTGCTCCAAATTCCCCAAAATAAGATCCCATTAATAAATCACTAAACAGTAAATTTTACACACCTATATGTTAAAAATTATTTTCCAGATAACAACAACTGATAAATACTATAAAATACTGGGCATTTCACTATCATGTTAAGTGGTTCTGATGAAAACTGTTCTCTTAAATTGACAGTAGGTGGATAAACATCTTCATCTGTTACAGGGGAGTTATTGACCAAAATGTTACAGAATCTACCTTTAAAGCGTACTTAATCTCCATTCAAAACAGTGCCTTGAAAGTTAAACAGCTGCTCTGACATTTAGTGTAGCTAAACCCAGTAATTTTTCCTATTTGTAAATATTTATTTCTTTAGAAGGAGACCATAAATATGGTTTGAAACATCACCATTCTGTGCCTCTTTGTATACGTTCAGCATCTTCTGATCCAGAGCTGCTATTTATGCCTGCCAGGTCGTCGTGTCCCTCGAGCCCCACCCCCACCCCCAGGTCCCTGCCCCCACGCGACACTCGCCTCCTCTCCTGCTCTGCACGCCCAGAATTCCGGAGCGGAGGGCCGGTTCTCGGAGCAGGCAGTGCCGTCGTTCGGAGCGCGGTCTCCCGTCTCAGCCGGCTCGTTCGCGTCGTGGCCCCATTTGTGGACCACTGGCGCCGGGCAAGTCGGTGGGCCTCTCTTTTTTTCACGTGTCTCATTGTGTATCACAGGGACACTATAAGTCGCTCACAGGGTTGTCATTGTGAGGGTTCAAGGTGTTTCTATCTATGCATAAGTGCAAACAATTGTTTAGCAGTTGTTAGGTGCCTGGTACCTTTCGTGTACTTAATGTGCATGCCTGGTGTCGTTAGTGTTAGTGGTTAAGAATACTATATAAAGGGTTTGCTCTTGTTAATATTATTGTACAGTCGTGGGTGTGGCTGCCTCAGGCAAGCCTGTGGGTGTCTCTGATTCAGATTATTTTCATGCTTCACCCCCACTAACGAAGCCATCACCTAGCACTGAGGAAACTAAGGCTCAGTTTGGGTGAAGGGCCCCAATGGAGACCTCATCCCTAGAACCTGGATTTAGTACTTTATCCTCCTTTGTCCTGGACTCCCATCTGCCTTCACGTCTTTCCATCTCTGCCACCTCAGTCAGAGCTCAGTCCTCATGTGTTCTATGGCAGATGTGTCCTAACTGGCCTCCCTCTAGCAGTCTAACCCTCTAACCTGTTCTTTCCCCTGCCTCTATTATTTTTTTCCTAACACAGTTAACAATTCACTTCCACTTACAAACTAATTTTGGCTGCACATTTTCTGTAGTATAAAGTTTAATATAGAGTCTACAGGATAAAGTTACATGATCTAAGAGGCTTCTGTTAGCCAAGCTTAACCTTACCAACTTCTGAAAACTGCACACTCTAAAGTGACCGATACTTCCTTCGCACAGGAACGCTCATCCTTCTCAGATACAGATGTGACTTGGAGATGCATTCCTTCTTTTCCGGAAGTTCCTCTCAGAACCATCCAAAAAATCCTACCCACTCTTAATTGCCACCCTTCCATCATTCTTCCTATCATGCAGCCCATCTTTTGGTGGAAAGTTCTGTATCAGTAAATTATTGTTGAGATTCATCTTGGCATAGAGTAATAGTAAACACTTGTCCATATAGAAGAAAAGATACTGTGTCTCAGAGTTTTTTTTTTATCAGGTAAAATTTCTACTTTAATGATTCTACCACTTGCAGTTAGCTAAAGTAATGCGCTGTGAAATGAATACAGGTTCAACAGGTGGAAAAGGAACTTCAGTTAACTTCATAAAAACACACTTAGTAGGTCGGCACTTGCATGATTTATTGACTATAATAGTACGTAGTTGATAATCAGTTTGTCTTAATGGTGTACTTGGGTAATCAGTGTGAAATCATTATCTAAAATAGAAAATGGTCTCAAGTAGCACAGAGGAGGAGAGAGCCTCAATATTTGAAGTTAGCAAGTTAAACATATGTTCAATTCTCATCTCACATTCCCTCAGTAGCTTAACTTTTAGTGCCTTTCCTGAATGATTCCTGATTTTTCCAGCAGAGTCTGTATATCTTCTTTGAGAGGATCTGAAACACTTAGATAACTAGTACTCTGCATGGTGTTACTTACCTCTAATTGCAGCAGGAGTTTACAGGAGAGTCAGTTTAAAGTGGGCTAAAGTTGTCTGAAAGGCATCTTCAAAGAGCTGGGGCATTAGCTGATCCATAAGAATGGATTTTGACTGAAATTGGAGAGGAAACACTGCAGGTTATTGAGCTGCTAGAGCAAAGACTCAGGTGTATTCAGAGGATGAGCTTGGCTGTGGTCATTGGAAATTAGGTTGGGTAGATAGGGTGGGTCAGACTGTGCACAGCTCTGAGAGCCAAACAGGATGTTGAGCCAACAATGTTAAATATGATCTGAAAAAGGAACATGATGGAAGCAGCCTTTAGAAAGATTTTTAGAGAAAATCTTGGGACCGTACATAGATTTATTATCATACATATGCCTAAAAATTTGTTTTCACCTTAAAGAACTCACAACCTTCCTGAAGCCCATCTCAGTTCTGGTGAAGAATCCAGTTGGAGACCATAGACCCAGCTGGTACATTATGGAAAAGCATTGGTAATGAAAGCTAAACTAGGATGGTGGCAGTGGAGATAGAGAGAGGCATTTCTGAAGAAATATTAACAAGATTGGGTGTCTGATTGGATTTGGAGTTGGAAGAGGTAACAGGAATAGTCAAAGATGATGATTTCAGAGACAAGAAAGAAAAGATTTGCTAATGAAAAAATTAACCCTGGTCCATAGAGACTAGTTCTGTTTTGTGTTTACTAGTTTTATATGCTTATTTATCATTGAAAGTCCCAGAAAAGAAAAAAGAAATGAGGTGAAAAGACTCATAATGTCTAAACATCCAAATAAGAAAGTTTCAGAACCTTGGGCTCAAAGAGAGCTACATGCTCAGTTGAACTCTGTGAGACAAGGCAAAATGTCCTCCTCACATCATCTTAAGCCAGGAATATGTTCTTTGAATTTACAGCTTCTTAAAATAGGAGTCAATAAAAAGAAGGGGAAAAAAAGCAGCAAGTGTTTTCAAGTCAGCTGAAGAGAGAAAACTTTTTTCTTCTAATACCACATTTCAAGTTCTGTGTATTTACACGACTTTTAATATGAGTGTTTAGAAATGTGTAACCAATCGAGATAGATTCTGTTATCCTTTATACAAATTATATCATGAATGCTTAAATTGTTTTATTTTATGTGAAACAATATTTTTAATCAAATGAACCTATAAAACAAACTGACTCTGAAGTTGGTCTGTTCTTCATTTTCTTATAATCTATAATCAGGAAATCCATTCACTCATGCTTTATAATTTTTGTGCTTTTAAGTGGTCAGGGGAATGTGACATCTGCATGCAGTCACTTCTAAATTGATAATTGTCCAGGCAGACAGTAATTTCAGAATGTAGCATAAAGGAAGGTGGAATTTGTATATTAGAAGATTTTGGAGAGGCAGTGTTTCCCATCTCCCCAACCTTAACTTTGAATGAGACCGTTCTCTTTGGTGAATCTATCTGGAGTTAGGACAACAGCCTCATCGCAGGCCACAGGGCTCTGAGTGAGGAGGAGGCCACGGTTTCCAAGCCGATTTAAATGCAGGCTCTTCTTAGCAGTAAACCACACACATGTATTCGTCATTGATTTTCAAATGATAGGTTTCTGTATCACTGGTTTAGGACCCACAGTCTTGCATTCCTAAATCTATAATATGCCAAAAGAGTAACAAGTTGGTGACTGGAAACAGAAGTGGTTATTATACAGCTCCAAAATGCTAACTGGCATGATATGCTAAAAAAAACAGCAGAAATTCACCGGTAAAAGGCAGATTTTATTTGTTCTTAAAAATAACTTTCTGCTCTAAAAATATGAATTTAAGAAATGTCATTGTGGTTCAAAATGTTTTACATTTACTATGAAAACACCTTCAAATATGTGACTAATCTTCTAAAACAGCATCATTTCCAAATAACAGGAAATATTCCAAGAGAAAAATAGAATGCTTTTAAAATCAATTTTTTTAAGGCATTTATTGGATGAAAAACTATGATATATTGTTTACCTTTTTTTTTCCCTGCTGCTGCCCCAAATCATTGTTTTAAATGCGAGCAGAAAGATGTAAGCTCTGTTGGAATTTCTCACAGAGTTCACTTTAGAAAATGTGTTTTTTTTTTAAAGAAAAAAACCTTTTCTCGGAGCCTCCGTGAAGCATTTCCATTTTCGCACACTGGCCCAACGCTTGTCATATCACAGACAACAGATTTCACAAAGCGGTTTTACTTCCCTTTAGCAAAATAACTCCTCCATGCAAACCAGTGCCGGCTTCTACCAAACCAGGGCTGTAGTTTCTTCTGATGTGTTCAAGCTTCATTGCACTGCTTAACTGACTTTTTTTTCCCCCACTTCTTTTGAAATTACCCAGCTAATTTTCATTTGATTGTTTATTTAAACCAGATCTCACACAAGCTTAATAGATAAGGGACATATGTATTCAATGCGTCAGTCTGAACTTCGGCTGACAGGGAAGTAGGAGGCAAATGTTTGTCTTGGTCTTCTCATTCCCTTTTTATCCAATAGAATCTGTTACTTAAAACTAAAGCCTTAACAGAGTTACAAGAATGATTTAGTTAAGACACAGTAAATATAAAACTCCTCTGAGTGTTCTATTTTATCAACCATTTTTCTAAGTGAACATATTCTTTGTATTTCTCCTGGTGATAAAAGGTAAATGTTTTTGTTTCTTTGAATAGCTTTTAACCTCAGAAAACTGCCCAAGTGAACTGTAAAAGAAAATGTTGGCTTTTGACATATTTAGCTGAGTTTAGGGAATTTCATTGATTTTCTTGAATTTTTACTATGGAAGAGTAGTTTATATTCATACTCGATCAATGCTTCTTAAGCAGCTACTCTGTACTTGACACAGTTTGAGGGTGTTTGTTTTATTTTGGGTTTTTTCCTCCAGTAAGTTGAAGACTATTATGTATAATCCAATTGAAAGATTTAATCTTGTAGTTATTTGTTATATATTCAGTCTTTTATTCATGCATAAAATGAGACAGGTAAATGAATGGGATATGAAGAACAAATGTGCTCTATGCAGTGTGCCTCAAATATATTCTAATTGAAAAGATGTTCCCATAAATATCTCCTGCAGTACGCCTATGCTTTGTGTTCCCAGTTCCTCACCACAGCAGTGGCAGTGGCTCAGGCCATTGCAGTGGTTCCCAGGGCGCCAGGCCTTCCTAACGGGCCACCCCAATGCAAGCAGATGTCTCTGTCCACTGAGAAGCGGGGTTACACTTCTTCTCTGAGACCCTCACGGGCCCGCATCTCCACCATTAAACCCAAGATGTGTCAGCCTGGACCGAGGTCTCCTCAGCCCTGCCTCCGTGTCCCAGCACATCTCTGGCACTCTTCTCTTCAGGGGCCCCCTTCAGCCAGCTCCTCACAGTGTCCCTAACTGCTCTCTGAATTCCCACCGCCACCCTTTTCTAGGGCCTGCACAAGCCCAGCATCTCTTACTCGCAGTTCATGCCTCTTAGATCACTGTATTGGATAACCTCTTCCCTCCTGGGAAGTCAGGAACAGTGCCTGAATGACGCTGTGGGCACCTACCCTGGCTGCCTTGTCTGGGTCTGTACATTCTACATGTTACATGTGTGTATATTGGATGCCATGAAGGAATGCAGGGCCTTTGAGGGTTGGGGTCTTCTCTGTACCTCATTGCATAGCACACGGTATTGTTCCTCCTGGGGGAATGAATACTGTTTGTGGTAGTGATAATGACAGCAAAGTTTGGCTCTCCTCTGTAGAGAGCTTCAGGAAACGGCTGTCTAGTTTTCCAGCAAGGGTGTTGAATCAGGTTGTTGGCTTCTCTTGCTCTCCAAGCAGAGGCAGTGGAGGACAGCAGGTGACGGGGCCTCGGCTCCAGCTGCCTCAGCTCCGCCTGCAGTTCTGTCGTGGAGCAGTGTATCTTGAATGATGAGAAATGGTCATCTTCAGACATCCATTTTCTGTTAGTGGGGGCTCACCAGCACAGACCCAAGAAAGCCCTTTTGGGTTCACTGTAGGTGGCCAGTCCTGTGCCTGGGTGAGTCAGCACTTGGCCTGGGCCTCAATGCCTTCCTTTCAGTCCCTGGGACAGGGCCTGCCTTTTAAATTTGGGCATGAGTAGGAAAGCCAATCATCAGAGTGCTGCATGAACTTAGTGAGGAGGGCAAACCAGACAGAGGAAAGCCAGAGGGAGAGATCACTCAAGAAAAGGGGGACTGAGCAGTGATCGGGGTAAGAGGCCACTCCTCCTGCACGTCCTAGGAGTCATAGTCTTGCTGGTATGCCCTTTCTTCATTTAAGGGCACACAGACACACAAAATAAAACCACAACCATGTAACTGAAAGTGAGTTACGCCAGCTAGGCCTCTGCCACCACCAAGCTCATCAATTAAAGTGCAGGACCAACTCTGTGCCTTTCTTAGACCCTGAACAACTGTCTGACTTTCTTCCCGAAGTTCACTACCAGAAAAAGAAAAGTACATGCTGATTTTTGAGCAAGTTGATGTGCATTAGCTCTCTTCATTAAAAGTTTTAAACCTTCTTGTAGAGGAATATTAAGTAAGTAAGTGACTGCGTTACTGTTCATGTTGTGGTTAGGCCAGGCATCCTGTGACCTCTCAGTGTGTTAGAGTGTGTCTTATCCTGCAACGCTTTTGTTCTTAATCCCAGGTAGTGTATTCACTAGAAACATACTTGAATCCAATTTCTTCCTGAGTGCTTTCATTGTCTTCTGTTTACAGGGAACGGGTATGGCAATCCCCGAAACTCACCAGGTCTGCTGGTCTCACCTGGTAACTTGAACAAGAATATGCAAGCAAAATCTCCTCCCCCCATGAATTTAGGGATGAATAACCGTAAACCAGATCTCCGAGTTCTTATTCCACCAGGCAGCAAGAATACGATGCCATCAGTGGTAACTACATTTTAAATAAATGTTGATCATGTTTTGTATATGTTTTGCTGTTTTTGTATTTGTCTGACTTGGTGAATTACTTAAATGCTCCCAGAAAATTAACACATCAAAACTATTGCAGTAGCCTTGTTTGTTTTTAATTATTATTTCTGGTAACTGGTTCGCACTTCCATCTTCCATGAAAAAAGAAACAAACATCCAGTAAACTCCACTATAGGTTTTGTGTTCTGAGACAGAGAAAACATTCTGCTTTAAGGCCTCCAATCCATAATTAGATGAAAATTATCTATTACTCTACTTACGGGATATATGATTTGACCCATGAAGAATCAAGCTCACAGAAGGAGGTATTTCATAACAGATATTTTACAGTATTGAACTATCTATGTCCTCAAGGTGCTGACAAAGAAAAGTCTGTCCCGTAATTTTTAAAGGAATATTCTCCTGTTAATTGGCACCTCTTTCCTTAGGTATATCGAAGTGATAATGTCTGATGCATCGCATGCCTGTGCACTGTCTTACTTCATCTTTCCATACATGTGCTTCATGCCAATAGCTTCCTCAGAAGCAGGCAGATTGTTTTAAAATCATATCCATATTGAGAACAAAGGTTATATTTTACATTTTTAAAAAGTTGTAGCATTTGTAAGAAAAAACTAAATAAATGAATATGAAATAGAAATAGAAATAGAAATAATATCCCCAGACTCTATCATTTTCCCTTTTCTCCTGGGTCTGCAGGGCTAAGATGAAGATAATATTGTGGGACCAAATTCAACCACAAAGAGATGTGCATCCCTGTTCTCCAAATTAGCTTTGGTTAAGAGTGAGAACATTTCAAACCAAGATTTAGTAGACAAATTTAAATCATTCTGAAGACACATTTCATTTTTTTTTTTCTGTGCTCGGTAGCAAGCTTCAGGGTAAAACAGTCCTGCAAGATGATTAGTTTATTATGGCACAGTGCAGATTAATTTTGAATATCAACCAAAAAAAATTCATGTAATGTGCAACATTCCCTTCGGAAAAGACTGGGTCTAATAAATAAAACCTCCCACAGGGCCATAGCCAACCAGTGTGGGCCATGCGTGACAGGCTGTCTTTAAAAGCAGATTTATCCCAAGTCCCTTAAAACTGATACCTTCCTCAGGATTCTGTGAGGGGTCGTAAAGTCTCTCATTGGCCGCTGGGTGCAGTTCTCCCCTCCTCCAGAAAGTGGGGTTTCAAAGTACAATCTTTTTTTCTTCTTTTCTTTTTTCTTCAAAATGTGGTGGTGAAATAATGAATGTTGAGACACTGACCTGTGCTGAAAACTGGATAGATTGTCTTCACAGTTGAGACAAACAGCTCATTAAGAGAAACAAAGAATGTCTTTGTAAGGAGTTATCTTTAGAGTCTGGGTTTTAAAACTGTTTAAACGGTTGTGTCTGTCAGAAGATGCTTTTCCCTTTGTTGAAAAGATTTTGCACAATTATAAATATTTACAGACACTAATTAATAAAACTCCTTCCCCATGCTCTCAGTCTGAGGATGTCGACCTGCTTTTGGTAAGTGTTGCGAGTGCTTCTCTGAAACGGGTCAGCAAGAGAAATCCAAAGTGACTTTTAGGTGGAGTGGTAGCACCAGTCAAAAGGGAGGATTTCAAAAGTTAACATAGTATGTCAACATTGATTATATTTAAATACCATTAATTTCAAGTATCACTCGCAAGTGAAAAGAATGTCAGGTTATTTACTTTTCTGTCTCAACCCCTCTTAAGTGAATGCTGTTTACCATTTATTTAGGACTTACTTTATAATAACATTCTAATACACACACAAAATTTAAAACCATGAATATACTTATTTTTCTAAGAGTTAAGGTCTCATGATCTTTAAATTTATCTGAGTCTTTAATTTCCTTGCTATAAGGAGTTAAATATTCACTTTAGCTGCTTTGCTAGTTTGAGGCAAGTTTGGAAGAATCTGAAAAAAGTGATGAGAGCACCACCTGCTGGTCAGAATATCGCATGAAACTCTACCCATCTGTTCTGCTGTACATAAAACTGAGCAGAAAAACCACCATGGTTGATTTTAATTTTTTTAAATTTGCATTTGAATAAAAGCTGAAACAATGGAAGTACAGTATACATATTTCATCAGTTTTCAACATAGTCTGTTTTTACCCATAATAAAGCTATGCTACTTGTTACTAGTTCAGTTGCCTAGGAGATACTGATGTAATGGGTTGCTATGGCAACAACTGGTCTCCTGAAGGATTGTAAATGATAGGGTTGGCAGAGTTCATAGAGACACATGTTAAATGATTAATTTCATGAGATTTGCACCAAGTTATCTCTTTATGTGCAAAGCTAATACTGAAATCTTAATATTTTTAACTTTTTAAAAAATTCTATCAATGTCTTTTTACTTACTTTAAAAGAATCAAAGGATAAATAACTCCCAGTCTGCTCAGTCATTGGCTACCCCAGTGGTTTCCGTAGCAACTCCTACTTTACCAGGACAAGGGATGGGAGGATATCCATCAGCCATTTCAACAACATATGGTACCGGTGAGTAACCTTGCCATGTTCAAATAGTACATTAAATACTTTTTATTAAAAAACAAGATGAAAAAGATATTACATTTTATTTAGTCTGTTAGGAAGCTTTATTTGGTACCTGTGTTATCCAGAGACTATACCATTACCGATTGATCACTAAGACACTGAATAGCCACATTTTTCTTTCATAAGTGACTGGAAGTTTTATTAACCCAACCTGAATTCAAAATAGAACAATTTGAAGGAACACTAGCTGTTATTTCTTTGATGTAATGGAAAGTTCACTTTCTCAAGATTGTTTCAACACCATTTCTAGATCATCAAATATGTATATCTTATAATACCAAAATAATAGTTCTAATAAACTAGAATTGCAAGCAATACTACTTTGAAGCTTTCATGGAAAACTTATTTTTTTGATATATAGTATATCTCTCTCTCTTAAAATTGTCCCTGATGTTTTAACTCCTCCCCCAAAAAAATAAACATTTTATGACAATCATTAAATAATACAAATGGACTATTTTAAAACTTGAAAATGTTTATTTTAATCACTACTTTACAGTTTCCAAATTAACTGTTTTCCCTTACTGTTTCACTCTTTGATCTAGAGTACTCTCTGAGTAGCGCGGACCTGTCATCCCTGTCTGGGTTTAACACCGCCAGCGCCCTTCACCTGGGGTCAGTAACTGGCTGGCAACAGCAGCATTTACATAACATGCCGCCGTCTGCCCTCAGTCAGCTGGGGTAAGCAGTTTTATTTCTCTCACAATGAACCTTGAGCATGCGTTTTCAAATGACAAATGGCAGTCTCTAAACAATGTGCTCTAATGTCCCATTAGGGGATGTAAAATTCTACTTTATCAAAATATGCAAGTAATTGTCAGATCAATACCATTCAAGTAGCTTAAATATTACTTTCTTAATTCTTGAAGTGGAGGGAAGCTCTGTGACAATCAGGTGAATTATTAACCTATTTTGGGAAGGACTACATTTGTTTTCACTTCTATCAGTGGTAAATGTTTAAGTTTTCACATAGCTCGTGTAGGACATAATGAGACATTTATAGTTTCAAGTTCTTTAAGTTTTTGAGATATTGGAGAACCCTTCTCACTTAGCATAAACCATGTAGTTCACACTAATGTTAACCTAATACAAGATCAATTAGTCCATCAATACACAGATTTCATGTATTTATAGTATACTCATAGTATAACTGTGTGTTTATAGATATTCTATGAAAATAAATATATATGTATGCAAATACATGTACTAATTACCTAAATTTGGGTATAAAAATAATTTTTGCTGTTTTCTAAAGTCAGAAGATATGTATTTCTGCCCCCTTGTGGTAGTTTTGAGATATGTCCTTATGACTCCTATCATTTATCTATGGAAATGTTCAAACCTTTTAAAAGCCCTGAATTCATGATTCACACTACCTGTAAAACAAATAGGTTTTTTTTTTTAAGTTTAAAACATGAATCAAAGACCTGCCTTTAAGTTCAACAAGTAATTCCAAAACTTTAATTAATCTTCAAAAGAAGAAAGTACTAGGAGGACATAAAATATTTAAAGAAAACGAGTTTTCTATTTTAGAAACATTCTATATGCCTGTCGCGCTTTTACTTTTCTGCTGAACCACTTGGTTAGAATAGTTAATGAGGTCTGTATTCTTATTTCTAGGGAGATAATAAGACTTACCCACTGATTAGAATAAAAATCACAGTTTGATACCACAACTTCTCTCTTGCCCCTCCCCTGCCCTATTAGCTATTCATGGGGAAATGATTTCACACACATTAGTGCTCCAGTAGTGGAAGCTTCACCCATTCACCATTTGCTTATATGTATCCTATTTACTAATTGCTATTGCTGAAAAATGTATCATATAAATAGTAAAATTCACATGACGTTCTGCTTTCTTGAAGAGGTATTAAGTATTGATCAGCAACAGAGTTTCTCTTTTCAGGACATTAAATTTTCTCACAAATGTTTACCTATCCAAGTAGATATCTTGCCATAACTTTTTCAGGTAATTATCACTAAGTACATCTACCATCCCAGCAGTCCTAAAATATATACCACATGGCATAGCACTGCTGTAGCTCCACTGGACATGCTTCTTGGCAAAAATAAAGGTAGCTATTTACTTCTCATTTTTCACAAAATTCATCCATTAGAGGACTAAATTTCCTTAGAAATTATCACTGTCAAAAGCCATATTATTTTTTCTGAACGTAGCTTTCTTTTGTTTTGAGTCACACCTAACAATTTGCATTTTACATATAAGACATTTACTTATTTTTTAACCATACTATAATTTTTAAATTCTCCTGTATTACATGGGAAGACTGATTTTCTGCTGCCCTTAATAGAGGCTTCATTAAATGAGAAAGGAAAAGGATAAACTAAAGGGAAACTGTGTTACAACAGCCAAGTATGAAGCATTTTGTTTAGTTCCAGTTTCTTTCAACACTGATTCTCATGGTGCATAATTTGACTCTGAATTTATTCTGTGAGTTTGTATTGCACTTAATCACTTCCCTTATCCCTCAAATAGATAAGACACCCCTTCCAGTCCTTCTAATTTGGACCTAACTACCTACCTTCATTCTTTCCTTCCTTCCTATTTCTCTCTCTCTCTCTCTCTCTCACACACACACACACACACACACACACAGAGTAGCTTTTCAAAAGGACATTCTTTCAAATGGATGGCTACACAATTAAATGTTAACCTGTGAAAAAAATATTCCAAGTTGTAATATTTATGTAAAATAAATGATACAAGCTTCCTTAATTCCTTACAGTGTAAATTAATCCATCAATATTTTTCCAGGCCAAAGTAGTCTTATATTCTTGTGTGGTGGGTGCACATTCTTTTGGATAGATAATGATGTTCAAAATACTGTAAATTATATTTCAGCTCCACCATAGTGGATATTCCCAGCAGCCAAATGGTCACCACAATTCTTTTTCAAAATTAAAAAGCTCTTCATATTTTGTTCAGGGAAATAATATACTTTTAACACTATCTAGTATCTGAGTATATTTAACTAAGTTAGATAGATGACATAAACTGATTTGATGTACGGAGCAGAGATGATAGCAGAAGGAACTTGTCACCAAGGTTTAGTTGAAGTCATTTGAATACTAATATTTGAGAAAATGACCTCACATTTTTAGGTGTTTTTCTCCTACCCCCTAAAAAAGAGGCAGCCCGTTCTCTGGAAGCATTTCTCTACATCATCTTTGTTGATGTGGGTGTACAATACATACTAAAAGAGAAAACTTTGAGTGAAGATGACTTTTAAAAGGTTAGGCTAAATATAGTTTGATAGTCTAATTTTCAGGCAGAGACAGTAAGGAAATTTGAATAAAACTCTCCAGTTATGTTTCATTTCTAAACAATTATGGGAAGGGTAGGTGTTGTCCCCGTTGGAAAGTGTCTGTAGTAGATGAAAACTCGCAGTAGGACTTAATAATATGCAAATTGCATATCTGGTTTCTAACTTGCCAGCCAGATCTTTATCACTCACAAGTCTGAAGTATTTCACAGTTATCTGGGTCTATAAACACTTCCTTCTCAACATGCTTATATCTGAATCTAGTATATATACAGAGAAGTGATTTTTAATGCTTTTACAGGCAATACTTCTTTAATAACAGATTAGCCAATTAAATTTCATTCTGTTTTGAATCCTATGTATAACTATCATAAAATGAAGCTGAATCCAAGATATTACTCACATTTCATTCCTGTACATTTAGTGACCCCATAACTATTCAATTCTTCATATATGCTTTCAGTGTCAAAAGAAATGCCACCAAAAGATAAAATTAGGGACTAGGCTATTTATTCACAGGATGATATGAAGTGTTACATCGTTGATGGGGAAGAGATGCAACAAAACCTATATAAGCCAGTTGACACTGGCAGATACAATAAATAAGTAGATAATGCAGCTTCTAAAAGCAGTATTAGAGAAATGGAATTTTAATTTTTTTTGCTTAATTTATCTAGATTAACTGATTTATACTCACCCAACTCACCAAATATTTTTCTGATTTTCCATGTCACCCTGCCTGTGAAAACACAATTTAAATGTCTAAGGACAGACAAAAGTATTTATTGATATGCCACTTTATTTTCAGACTCTTAATTGACATTCATTATTAAACAGTTGTGTGATTCATAGTAGAAGCATTTAATTAAATTTTAGTGAAATAGTCTTTCTTATCCAGAGCCAGGAAAATTCTTTCTTCCAGAAATCAAAAGATGATTTCCTCTGACATCAAAATGAATCATTAAGTAACTCTGAACCAAGATAAAATAGTCTACATTATGGATCCTTTTGAAATACACATGTCTCCCCACCATTTTAATATCTTCTTGACTTAAAGATTATTTAATTAAAATTCTTAGAAAATTAGCATACTAATACAGACTATATAATAACTACAGATAAATAACTACAAGTATAGACAGGTGATTAAAAAATCATACACACTCAATGTGATATCTTGATATATATGTTAAGACTGCTTTGATTCTATAAGATCATAAAAGCCAGAGAAAAAAAGGCTTATTAGGGAAACAAATAATTCTCCTTTATGTTATTCTTGACATTAGTTCATCTATTAATAAGAGACGGAAAGTAATTTTTTGCCAGTAGGTGGTGCTTTTGTATAAAACATCACTCAAAGATAAACTCATTTCTGACTAATTTTATTTCTCTATACATCTTGAGCCTGAATTGCATCTCCCAAAAAGCCAGCCGCAAGTTACTCCACTTTCTCCTCTGAAATAAATACTCATTTTCTCACTGCTCATAATGACATTTTTAATGCCACTAATCCTCTCCATTAGAAAGTAACATAATTCCCTAGAGGAGTAGGTCGGCTTGCCTCCCTTTGTTTAAAATGGGTGTGTCTGTGCACATTATTCTTCACGGTGACTCTTACTCTCTAAAAGAGATTTATATAGTCTCCTGACAATACGAGTGAGTAATGCTTACTCTAGCCATGGATATCAGTGCAGCCAGATGTAAGAATAGTACAAACATCTTTAAAGTGATGTCAGCAATGTTACCCTAGTTTATCCCGATCCAAAGTTGACACCTGAGGGCTTAGTGTTCTTCCCTCCAGAATTCAAGTATCTAAATTCTCTCACACTTTGGAAGAAGGGCAAGTGCTGCTCTCCCGGAACAAATGAATATTAAGGGTTAGAAACACAATTAAATCACACTAGATTCTTCTTTAGAGCAACCTCAACTAATGCCAATTGTAAATATAAGAGAAGTGGTATGCTAAATGCCCCAGCAGGGAGAGACTAGGAATATTAAGTTGAGGTAAATGTGGAAAATAGATAGTATATTCATCCTGTGTAACTGAGAAAGAATGAAGAAAATCAAATTACCAATTTCAGTGGGGTAGGGAGTCTAAGTGCTTTTAAGATGCTACTTAAAATTTCTGCAGACAATTTGCAACCTCCTTCCACCTCCCCTTTTTTCCCCCTCCCAAGCTTTCCACCAGATAGTGTTCTATGTAGCATTTTATGGATCCCATTCATTTGCAATTTGAGCTCTCTTCACTTGTTCTGAAGACTTAATGTGTATGTGTTTATTAAACTGAGGAAAACATTTATATCCATAACAAGCTTCTTACAATAGTTTTCAAATACAAGCATTAGTAAATCAAAGAAGTCTATATCAAAAGCTAAACACAGTATCATAAGTCTTAGATCATACTTTGGAAATAGTCTAGTGAGAAAGTCCTTGGACATAGAAAATGCTTTAAATGGCGTGTCTTGTTAAATCTTTCTGAACCAGTAACCTGGATGTTTAGAGAGCCTGTCAGAGACTAGCGGTATGATTCCTGAGGCCCAGACCAGCTGAATACTGTAATTAATACCGGGCAATTCTACAAAGGCATCCTAAATCGCTGTAAAGAAGGCGATGTCCCTAAGTGCTTCAAAGCACGTTTTCCCCCCTCTGGCATGCTCTGGTGTCTATGCAAGTCTTTAAGCTGATGTTTTCTATAATTGTGAGTTCCTGGGGGCTCCGGGCCTCCTCCATCTGTAACTGGGTCTCCTTTCCTCCTACAGAGCTTGCACTAGCACTCATTTATCTCAGAGTCCAAATCTCTCCCTGCCTTCTACTCAAAGCCTCAACATCAAGTCAGAACCTGTTTCTCCTCCTAGAGACCGTACCACCACCCCTTCGAGATACCCACAACACACGCGCCACGAGGCGGGGAGATCTCCTGTTGACAGCTTGAGCAGCTGTAGCAGTTCGTATGACGGGAGCGACCGAGAGGATCACCGGAACGAATTCCACTCCCCCATTGGACTCACCAGACCTTCGCCGGACGAAAGGGAAAGTCCCTCAGTCAAGCGCATGCGACTCTCTGAAGGATGGGCTACATGATCAGATTATTACTTAATAGTTTTTTTTTTCTTGCAGTGTGTGTGTGTGCTATACCTTAATGGGGAAGGGGGGTCGATATGCATTATATGTGCTGTGTGTGGAAAAAAAAAAAGTCAGGTACTCTGTTTTGTAAAAGTACTTTTAAATTGCCTCAGTGATACAGTATAAAGATAAACAGAAATGCTGAGATAAGCTTAGCACTTGAGTTGTACAACAGAACACTTGTACAAAATAGATTTTAAGGCTAACTTCTTTTCACTGTTGTGCTCCTTTGCAAAATGTATGTTACAATAGATAGTGTCATGTTGCAGGTTCAACGTTATTTACATGTAAATAGACAAAAGGAAACATTTGCCAAAAGCGGCAGATCTTTACTGAAAGAGAGAGCAGCTGTTATGCAACATATAGAAAAATGTATAGATGTTTTGGACAGACCCGGCAAAAAGGGTGGCCATTGGTATTAAATGTTAGGCACACGCCAGGTCACCTAACATCCCACGAACGCGCTCACAAACCTGCAGGCATATCATTGGCGTATGGCACTCATTAAAAAGGATCAAAAACCATTAAAAGAGGACCATACCTATTTTTTAAAATGTGGAGTTTGAGGGCTAACGTATTTAATTAAATAAATAAATAAATCTGGGTCTGCATCTCTTATTAAATAAAAATATAAAAATATGTACATTACATTTTGCTTATTTTCATATAAAAGGTAAGACAGAGTTTGCAAAGCATTTGTGGCTTTTTGTAGTTTACTTAAGCCAAAATGTGTTTTTTTCCCCCCTTGATAGCTTCGCTAATGTTTGAAACAGTCCTGTAAAAAACCAAAAAGGACTTTTTGTATAGAAAGCACTACCCTAAGCCATGAAGAACTCCATGCTTTGCTAACCAAGATAACTGTTTTCTCTTTGTAGAAGTTTTGTTTTTGAAATGTGTATTTCTAATTATATAAAATATTAAGAATCTTTTAAAAAATCTGTGAAATTAACATGCTTGTGTATAGCTTTCTAATATATATAATATTATGGTAATAGCAGAAGTTTTGTTATCTTAATAGCGGGAGGGGGGTATATTTGTGCAGTTGCACATTTGAGTAACTATTTTCTTTCTGTTTTCTTTTACTCTGCATACATTTTATAAGTTCAAGGTCAGCTGTCAAAAGGATAAACCTGTGGGACTAGAACATATCACGTTGCAACACCCTAAATTGTTTTTAATACATTTGCTATCTGTTGGGTCAACTGACATCCATTGTATATACTAATTAGTTTCTTTCATGCTATTCTTTTTTGCTTGTTTTTGCATTATTACCAAATGCAGGGCCTCTTTCTGACCTCACCATTTTACCATGCCCCATGGAATTCAGTAACTGCATAACCCTAATACACAATAAGTGTGTATCCTAAATTATCTGGTTGACTTTTGGCCTAGAATTCGATAAGCTATTTAGAAATACACCCAGAATACAGAAGCTGTATTGGGGCACATGTCCTGCAAATATGGCCCTATAAAGTGATATGTAGTTTACTCAATGCATAAGGTCAGAATTCCCACAGAAGAAAAATGTGGAAGACTGGGTGCTAGCCAAGAAGGAAGCAGGTAAAGGGATAGTTGCTTCGTCATCCGTTTTTAATTACTTTAACTGACCCTCAACAATCTTGTCAGCAATATAGGACTGTTGAACAATCCCGGTGTGTCAGGACCCCCAAATGTCACTTCTGCATAAAGCATGTATGTCATCTATTTTTTTCTTCAATAAAGAGATTTAATAGCCATTTCAAGAAATCCCATTAAAGAACCTCTCTATGTCCCTTTTTTTTAAATTTTTTCAAGAAATGACTCTTGTCTAATATTCGTCTATAACGGATTAATTTTCAGACCCTTTAAAAAGTGAGTGCCATTTAAAAAAAAGTTAATCTATATTGTTTAAAAGAAATTTCAGTCTAGGAATGATTTTTCTTCTCTTGGAATGTGAAGATCTGTCGATTCATTTCCCATGATATGCATTGATATACACAGCAAAGAAGATATAGACAGTAAAACCAACACTGCTATATCATGTGTAGGACATTCTTATCCATTTTTTTCCTTTACTTGCATAGTTGCTATGTGTTTCTCATTGTAGAAGGCTGCCGCTGGGTGGCAAAAGCCAAGAGACCTTACTAACTAGGCTATATTTTTCTTAACTTGATCTGAAATCCACAATTAGACCATAATGCACCTTTGATTGTATCCATATAGGATGCTAGCCTGCCTTGTACTAACATTTTATATACTAAAAACAAAACAAAAATATGTATCATCCATTTCATATATCCCAGTACTACTCAAGGTATCCATAGAACATGAAAGGAAACATTTATGCAAAGGAAAATCAGAAAATCATCCTTGAAAATATACACACATACATTCTTAGAGGAAAAATACTAAAAAAAATAATTTTCCTCACCATAGACTTGATCCCATCCTTACAACCCATCCTTGTAACTTGATGTGTATGAAATATGCAAACATATCACAAATGTTCTTTGTCATTTCAAAACATTTTATCAATATCAATAGAAACCAGTGGGTGGGAAAGGGTCATTATGTGAAAATATGAAAAAATAGCCATATTAATTTTTTACCTGCACTTTGCCTCAGCAACAAAGAAAAAGCAAATTTCTAATGCTGAAGATAAAGTAAGCTATTGTACCAGCAGAAGCCTTGGCTATTTATAGCAGTTCTGACAATAGTTTTATAAGAACATGAAAAGAACAGAATCACTTGAAAATGGATGCCAGTCATCTCTTGTTCCCACTGCTGAACTCCTATAAAGTGGTGGCAAGATAGCGAAGGGATAATCTTGAGAATTTTTTTAAAGATGATTCAATGAGAAGCACAATTTTGATTGTGATGAGCCACTTTCTGTAAACAACCGATGTCTATCTTAACCCTTATACCTTATCTGTAATTTACCATTTATGTATTTGCAAAGCTAGTATGGTTTTGGGTTTTTATCACAGTAAATCCTTTGTATTCAGGAGTTTAGGGCAGAGCCCTGAGGAAGTATTATTTCACATAACCCATCCTAGAGTAACACTGTAGGCAACATTCTTCATTGAAAGCAAAAGAACCATAGTAGCATTTTACACAGCTACAAGTATTGTTATGTCGAATCGTATTTTAAAAGATTTTTGGTAATATTAAGCTTAAATACTGGTAACACTGATGCAATATATGCAAGCTGCCCAACCTGTATGTGGTCTGCATTGGTGTGTGGAAGGCTGTTCATTTCAACTTTTTGAAAATTGTGTTTTTTAGTCAAATGGCTTATTTTTTTCCCAAAGGTGGAATTTAGCATTTTGTAATGATGAATATGAAAATACCTGTCATCCTCAGATCATTTTAAGGCTAACTAAAATGAGATTTAAAAGAAGAAATTCCAATACACTCTTAAAAAGAATGTCTGCCCTCTCCACACTTCTACATATTTTTTTTTCTTACGTACCCATCTTTTACTTGGAGCATTTTTTTTGCCCTCTTATCCTTTTGTTTGTTTTTCCAGAGGGTAATTGCTTTGTACATCTTTTAAAATTTTTTTCCTTTTAAAGAAGAGCAGCCACTGGAACCCCCAATAAAGGCTGTTGCCTAAGCACGGCATCCTTCATCTGCTCCCATTTGTGCCATCTGCTGTGGTGTCGTCCCTTCTATGGCGTTAATTTCCTGCCACTACAGATCTTTTGAAGACTGATGGAATACTGGTGTCTGTTAGAGTGCTTCAGACTACAGATGTAATTAAAGGCTTTTCTTAATATGTTTTTACCAAAGATGTGGAGCAATCCAAGCCACATATCTTCTACATTAAATTTGTCCATTTTGGTTACCTTTCATGATCGGGTATTGTATTTTGCCTTCCCTATTCATACCTCAAATTGATTCATACCTCAGCTGAATTCAGAGAGGTCAGCTAAGTGGCACATTCTGTTGTGGTTTGAAGGTAGAACCGGTGTTCTCTAGGAGCAAGTAGATCTGGGGCACTGTAAGCAGAGACTTGGATTGCTTCAGATGGTTTGCTGTATCATTTTTTTTCTTTTTCTTTTTTCTGGGAGTTGTTTCCATTAAAAGACAGTCATTAAAAAAGCTTGTAAATGAGGGCATACAAGCATTTGCAACAAATATTCAAATAGAGGCTCACAGCGGCATAAGCTGGACTTTGTCGCCACTAGATGACAAGATGTTACAACTAAGTTAAACCACATCTGTGTATCTCAAGGGACTTAATTCAGCTGTCTGTAGTGAATAAAAGTGGGGAATTTTCAAAAGTTTCTCCTGCTGGAAATAAGGTATAATTTGTATTTTGCAGACAATTCAGTAAAGTTACTGGCTTTCTTAGTGATGCAGTGTCTGTGGTGCATTTTTTTAATGATGTTTTGCTGTTTAAATTTATTCCACTTTATTGTGTTTTTTAAAAGCAGCTTTTCACACAAGCATGAGAAAGCTTTCTCAGTTTTCAACTCAAAAAGAGGGATATTTATATTTGGGACAGGGATGTGTGCACTGGATCACTTTTTGGGGGTGATATTTGTATTCAACCAGTGTGGGAAGTTCAAGGTCCACTGGTTCTATTTCTTTACCAAAACAGCTCCATAAAGATCTTTGACAACTTGCTCAAATACACAGAATTTTACAAAAGTCCTCGTAAAAGATACTACCATACAGTAAATTAAATTATTTTTTGAACTGAAAGGTGTAGAAAGCATTTCCAGATTTCTTTCTTTTTTTTTTTCTTCATCAAAACAGTTTACTTAACCAAAAAAAGGGTTGAAAATATAGGCTTCTATCTGAGAAAATTAGTGAATTCAAACATTTTTAGAAACTATAAAACATACCAATTACCAAAATTTACTTACAATTTCTAAAAGAAATGTCTTAAAAAAGACCAGTGTGAATACTAATTTAGGGACTGGAAAGGAAAACAAGGCACTGGCCAGGCGTCTGGGGAACTTGGCTTTTGTCTTAGCAGTGATTCCTGCAGCCTGGGGACACACTGCCAGGAGCTTCAAATAAGCCCTACTTTCCTCTTTGTTCTCTTTACCATGCTTAGCAAACATTTATTAAGCAATTATTATGTCTAACTCATACAGTGGGTTCTTGGGTGAATGAAGATGTAGCCCTTGCCCTTAAGAAACTTAGAAACTAAAAGGAGATGAAAAGACTAACTAAAACAGAAAGTGTTCTCAGAAACTTCTGCAAAGTGTCAGGAGGGGACCCATTTGGCAATCTCTGAAACAGGGCAGAGGCCCCTGAGCATGAACACTTCATAATCTGTCCAGCGGAGGCAACGTTTGATTTATCTTTGGAAGGGTGGGTTAGATGCAGAAAGACCCAAATGGATGAAGACAGGGCTGATTAGTGGGCATACAACCTCTGCAGTTACCCATGGCCCCACACTTAGTTTCATGCTGCGCTGTCACTGTCTTGATAGTCTTCATTTTATTTTTGAGCTTGTGCTTTGTAAGTGAAGTTTGATAGGACAATAGCATATATGTATGAATGGGGGAGATAAAAAAAAGATTTAATTTTAGTACCTTTAATGGCACATTTTTCCTGCTTTTTAAGAAAGGACATTATCAATTTTGACTAGGCCCCACAAATTCTGACTCCAGTCCTGGATGAAGGGCTACAAAGAGGAAATAGTAGGTACAAAGGCACAGAGATGGGAAAATGAGAGGAAAGATTTGCAGGAATGGTGGACCAACTTGCTGTACAGCCATGTGCAGGTGTTGGAGGAGGTCATTGGGAGGACACAACCACTGGTTGGATCTGGGCAATCGGAGGCTCCTCAACCTCTCCTTCGTCCTTGCAATGTACAGTCTTCCCACCATTCCCACAACAGTCTCTTTCAAGGCAGCCTTAAGAGAGCAACGTGTTCTTGAAACCATCTGGATGGTATACATGACTGAACCCATTAAGGCCTCTATGTGCACTTAAGATTCTGGTGGGTGGGTGCAGAGATGATCTCCTTTTGCAGCCACCCAAGACAAGCCTCGTGTAAGTTCCCTTGATTATTAAACCTGCCACCTACCAATCTGGAGCCGTCTGCCTCTTCAGTCTCTCCCTCCTTCCATGTATGGAGGCCAGGTTCAAATTTCACCCGGGAAGCTCTCAAGGTTTTGAACCAACAGTTTAGGAGCAGTAAGAGGCAAGACTAGAAGAGTTGAATGGAGTCTGGCAATATAATTGCAAGTTAAAAAGTCTAGGGTTTAAGCAACCAAGTGAAAGATTAAGAAGAGTAAAAATTGTCAAAATTCAGCCAATGATCAGGTTAATGGTAGAGATAGGATAAAGAATTGTTGAAGTTTGCAATTTTAAATAAGATCATAAGAATGTCTAAATTAGAAATGAAGAGGTTACTGCTTTGTGAGAAAAGTAATTAATTCCGTTTTCAGCATGTTGAATTTGACTTATATCCAAGCAGAATAAGAGAATGTAAATATAGACTTGAACTCAGGATACCAGTTAATGCTAAAGATAAAGTTTTGGATGTTACTAACAAGGAGGTGATATGGAAGCCATGCTGGTGACTGAGTTCATCAAGGGGACGGGGAAGGGAGAGGGAAGCAGGCCTGGAGGGAACACCAAGGAGGACAGCTGGGCAGAGGAGGAAGGTCCCCTTTGGAGTCTAGAAGGCACACCGAGCTGGAAGGAATCAGTGCTGTCCAGCAAGGGGAGAGAGTTCAAGGGCAGAAAAAGGAAGTGGTCAACAGTGTCGAATGCTTTCCTGGGGATCACAGAAGAAGCAGAGGGAGGAAGGGCAGGCCTTGGGCGATACCTGAGACTCATTCCCATGAAACGGTGTGGGATGGGGGAAAGGGGGGACCACAGGGGTTAGCTAGCAGATGCTGTGAGATTTCAGGCAGCAAGTGTGAACTAATCTTTGACAATGTTTGTGATTAAAAGTGAGCTGATATGAGGCAGTAGCAGAGCCAAGGACAAAGGAAAGGCTGTTCAAAAGCTGGTGATACCTGAATCTGTGTACGGCCGCTCAGGGCCTCAGGGAGCAAACCACAGATAGGAACCTTCCGAACTAAAGCCCAGGGGATTATATTGATGCCCCATAGGGCCAATTTGGATGTGATTCTTTTATTTTAATGATGTTTGAAAGTCTGGATGAAACAGTCGTTGAATTTGATAAAGAAAAACTATCTGAAAAGAGCATCTGAGTTTTCATTTCCTGAATCGAGAAAGTCTTTTATCCATTTTGTTTGCATATTGCTATGGCATTTTCCCTGTATGTTAGCTTTGCAGATTGACTTCTCAGCAAGATATGGTGACGAAAGAGGAAAGCCACTTTCACTTCCCACTCCATGGTTCCCTTGAGTCCCCACTGTCCTTATTTCCTGAGAACAAATGTCTCTTTCCCCAAAAGTGAGGCTATTCCTTTAACCTCTCCTCTTGCTGGCACAGTCTCTTTCCTGGGGAACTTCTGCCTGAGTAAAAGCTAGAAAAACATGGAGGAAAACATCCATAGTTTCTGGCCCAGAGTAGTTTCTGGTTTCAGCAGCAGCCTTGCCAGGTCACAAACTTCACCACACCTCCACTGTTGATCCACTCAGGATTGAGGAAGAGCCTCCAGTCCCATCTGTAGCAGCCAGCTTAGCTCCAGGCCGCAGGGAGGTGAGCCACCCTTTGGATCCAGTACCAGTGTGTGTACTGTGCTGTCAGGGAAGAATGTGGGAGGCGTGAAGAAACGAACAAAACAGTTACGGAAGTGATGAGGGTTGGAAAAAGGGGTGAGCAGGGTGGAAGCCACATGCTTTTTAATGTTGTTTTGATTATTGAACTATATGAATCTGCTACTTATTCAAAAAAGAAAAGGCATTACTTAAAAGCTTTCTAAACCAATGTAAATGCCACATAGAGAGGATTTATAGAAAGCTCTCTTATGACTGAAGACGCCTTTGCAAAACACCAGTGCGGAGAGCAAACCTCAGGACTGGTGGGCTTACCTTTGGGATTGTCCAGGTACAGAAGCCTTCAGCTGGATGGCAGGAGCAAAATTTTAAGATAATGAGTTTGCTTCTCTTTTGACTATACTAGCTGGCCAAAAACTCTTCCTAAAGCAAGCACTTTCCCATAGTTAAGTCACAAATATTCTTTTCTAAGAATGTTTGGGTTTTCTTTGCCACTTTCCCAGCCACTTAACTTCTTTTTTTTAATGAAATTAAGAATTCATTCCGTAAGATTTCATTTACTCTGTTGAATCAAGAATCTATTTATCCTATAGCACTATCTAATTTTAAGACTGCAAAATCTAGGATCTTGGCTGGATTTCTTTTGAACTTACAGCCACCTTGCTCATTGCCATGGTGCGCTGTTCCCACATGTGACCAACCCAGCTATAGTATTAGAATACAGAAAACATGTCCTCCTCTCCAACTTCTGTGTCCATACCAGTCATCTGGAATAGCATGGACAGTATGTCATTTTCTGCTAGTTTCTAGCTTACCAGCTATATTTCTAAATAAGATATAGAAGACTCAAAGTAATGTAATGTGTTCATGATTCCCTAGCTTCCTGTCCTCTGCATTTACTATCCTGGTTTATGTTCTTTGCATGCACAAAATTCTACCATTAAAACATGTCAAAGAAATTATTTGGCCAAATCAAAAAACATATTCCCTACTTCACTCTTGACAATAAAGGATAATACTTTCTACCTCATTTCTCCTCAAACTCTGAGTTAGTGATGGTATTTTTTTCCTTTGAGTTCAATTATTAAGAAATAACTCAGAAAAATGGTGTACTTGTTCTAAACAGTTCATCCTCTCCAAAATCCTCTTTAAAGATACTGACAAAAATGTAAGAACATATAAAATAACCTTTCAGTGTTCACCTGCCTTGGTAAAGCCCAGTTTTCTTCCTGCCTTTAATAATGCATTTTGTAAAATCTGAGAATAGAAGAGAAAATTACTGTAAAATATACAATCAGGAAATATAAGACAGGATTCACTGAACTACTGCACTTAGAAAATTATATACAACTAGTTATTAGATAAACCAGAATGTAACCAATGTTGATACTAATTGTGATGATAATTATTATTACACCACACATTAAAATGTGTGTGAGGATTTTGTTTAGCGAAAACACACTGCATAATTCCATTTATATGTAGCCTAAGACCAGGCAGAATTCATCTATGGTAATAAACATCAAAACAGTGGTTGTGGGGGTTGGGGACACACTGGAAAGGGCACAAAGGGACTTTCTGGGGTGATAGAAATGTTCTATATCATGATTGGGATACATTGTCAAATTCATCTGACTTTATGCTTAAGCTGTACACTTCATTCTGTATAAATTTTACCCTGATTAAAAAATTGCTTGTGTGAGGAGAAATCTCAAATTCAGAATATTGTATAAGAATTGTAGGAGGTGGTACTCCACAGCGCTTCCTGTTGAGATGTAGTAGGACCTGCTTCATCAGTACAGATGACCCTCACACTTCCATCTAGCCTCAACTCAAATCACGATAAGCTGCTCAAAATTACTTATTCTTTTAACTACCCTAAACATACTCCCCCACAATATCATGGACAAATATTCACGATGTTCATAAAGGGAGGTGAGCTTCAGTTCAATCCTGACCAATGACCACAAATGCTAAAGTGGAGAGGTAAATTAGTATGATTACACTGAGACTGGTGGTGTAGTGTAACAATGCACATCAAATAAATGGACTATTTCAAGGCTGAAGGTGTTATGTATTCCAGAATATTAAATGGCTATTTTGCTATTGAGGGTCTTATACAATATTCTTACCAAGTCTTTCTCAATATAACATTTAACTTCACAAGAAAAAGAGAGTAAGAAAGGTAAAATGTTTACTTCTGACTCTAGACTGTCCAAAAAAAACATTTGTTTTCCTCTTGGGAAAACTATTTAAAGTTGCAATATGTGCAGAACCAAAAGTGATAGTCAATGCAACCAGTAATATTGAACAACTTTCCTAAAAAAATTGATCAACCTTCTGCCAATCCCTTGAGGGTTAAATAAAAGACAACACAAATGAAAATAAGAGGCCCAGGTGCATTTTGAGGTGCACTTAGTGAAATTAGATGCAAGGCCTATCTGCTTAAGTACCATGAAGCTTTAGGGATATTGAATATTTTCCTTAATTTTTAAGAAAAGATCCCAAAATATTAAATATTTGCATAAAGTATTAGGGACTATTTCTTTTTATGCATTTAACTAAATACATGTATATAACTGTTTAAAATTCAGTATTTACACACACATACCTACACATACATACACAAATAATTTATATGTAGTTAATGAACATGAATCAGATTGATACAATAAAATAGCAGAAAATAGGCTATTTTGTTTACACAGATATCTGTCTCAGAATATAAATTCTATGACAGCAAAATATTTCCCACCTTGACTTTTGTTCATTCCCCTTTGTCACCATCACAAAGCCATGCATAGCCATGCAGCTAGTCAGTGTTGGAAAGCAAGCAGGACAGCATTAAAGATCTTCATTCTGTGATGTAGGTATATCGGCCTAAATTATAAGGCCCCTGGTTTGCTGCTCTAGTTTTCCTGGTAGCATCAAAGAGTGATTCTTGTATTACCTTGCAGTGTTTCTTCATACTAAAGAAGAGGATATAAAATTGCACATGTGTAAAAAAGGTAAGCAAGCAAGGGTCCCACAGAAATACAAAACCACCGATATGCATTTTATTACAAACTATCATATAGATTTAAAGAGTCCCTAGTCTTGGTCTTGTGCTATTTTTGTTATGTAATAAGTAATATCTTAAGTCACAGGAATATGATGCCATTTATTATGTGTTAAGAAATATAATCTTCATGGTCTCATTTATGGTGTTGCGAACATTGGTAAAGCAGCAGCATGGCATGTTCCAAAGATTACAGACTTTGAAGCAAACAAATCTGTGTTTGAGATTCCCCTTGGCCAATTACGAGTTGTATGGAAAATTGTTTAACCTCTCTGGCTTGGTTTCCTCATCTGTAAATGGAAATAATAATATCTACATTTAGAGATAGAAGGATTTGAAAAATTATATATATATGTGTATATATATACATACATACATACATACATACATATAACTGTGTATATATGTAGTTTTTATATGTAGTTATATTTGTATATATTACATATGTGTATGTGTATATATGTGTATCAATGAGGCACTCAGTGTTTACTTGACTGTTTTAGTACACTATATAAAATACATATTCACAACATCTTAGGGAAAAAGAAATATATTCCAATGGAGCCAAAAGTTGTCAGGAAGTAACTGAGCATAGTAAATGAATGTTTTCCTTACCTGGAACTAATGACTAGGCTAGTAAACTAAATATTAAAGCATTCCTAAATATAAACTAATCATGCATTTTTAATTAATTTAAAATGTTTTCAGAAATATTGGAAAATGAAACTGTTATGAAGAATAATTGTTGGGATATAGTCTTCCATGGATGTCTCCATTGATACACATCTTGCTAGGTTTGCCAGGAATGTAAAACCAGGTTATTCTTTACCCAGACCATTTCCCAGGGTTGTGTTTGCAGCAAGAAACTCTGAGAAATGAGGTACTCTCTGTGAGACAAAGAGTGGGCTTCTTTACTACCTGCTGTAAATGTGGTGGACTCTCCAAGCTCAGTGTTCCTTAGGTACAACACAAACCCACAAACCATCCATGTAGGTCACATCACCCCTACTCCCAGCACACCACTGCCATATGACCATGGACCAGGGTAACTGGTGCAAATATGTTGATTCTCATGCTGCTTGCTGTACCATGCATAATGAAGTCTTTTGCTTCAGACCCAAGAATCTCAGGTCTTCTGCCAGCATCCATGAAACAGTAACAGGCTAATTTGCTAGCTTGTAAGTTTTGGCAAGGGGAATGGAATGGCACAGAAACATACTACTTAAAGAGGGAGACAAGGGCCCCCCAGTTTCCATTTGACAATGAAAAGGCTCCTGGAATCCAGTAGCTATTGTACTTGTCCAAGTGGTAAATGGGGGAGGATATAAGGATGGCCACTGTTGTACCCAGTAATGAGGCTAGTGAAGCCAAGCAGTGAAAGGCAGGATTGAAACAAGCCAGAAATGGTGTCTTAGTTGCATGCTCACTCTGCTCCAAATGGGTGGAAGAAGGGATAGCAGTGGAGCAGCAAGCTCCAGAACTGCTGATGAAAGGCAATGTGGTTGTGGCTACTGAGTGCAGGAGCCCCTAACGCTGAAATAAATGACATCAAACAAGGAAACTTTGCTATGAGATGTAGATCTTTGGGTGAACTGAAAACATTAAAAGTTTGTTTAAGCCCTAAGCAAGAAGTCTCTCAGAAGCAAAATAAATGTAAAGCTTTGCCAGATTGTGCAAAGCCAGACATGTTTATGAACTTGGTCTTTGCCACAGCCAGACTGGGCCGGCAATAATAATGAGGCACCGGATGCAGGTGACTGAAAGGTAACAGGACCAAATGAGGTGGCATACACAGGGGAAGAAAGGGGCCTCTGGGTGCAGGCACTTTCCAGATGCTGAAGGCACACAGGGAAAGAAGCAGCAACAGCACTAAGACATCAACCCTAGAGCCAGGGCAAGGAATAAAAAGGCTGACAGTTCTGTTTCATCTCACCAGCTCCACCAGTGAGAATGGGACAGGCCCTCTGTGCCCCCTAAACTGCACCCCCAGTGGAGTAGCAGCCTGCAACTCCCATGACTGTCTCTATGCCCTCTGACACACACGTGTCAGACTCTTTGGCCTGTGTTCCATAAGGGAAAATCATTTCTGAATTGAACAAGCACGGTTTGGGCAAGGTTTACAGTTCAGCTAAAAGTGATTTTATGATGGAGTATTTAGGCTGATACTATGTCCTGCTGTGGCCTCCATGTCTGCGTCTAAGTTAGAGTTGATATCTTATTTGCCTGTACTTCCCTGTCCCATCGATGACAGAGCAGACCCATACAGTGATCTCTGCATGCACCATCCCCTTAAGGTGGTCAAGAACAATCAAATCCCAGGAAGAGGAAAGAAATTACAGCATTCAAGACTTAAGGCTCCAGGTACTCAGAGAGGTCATATCCCAGGACACCACCTCCTCCTGCCTGACGCTGTCAGCTAATGCACCCTTGTGACCCTCCAGCCTGCCTTTCCCATTTTGGGGTGGATCAGCTCTAACTTATTGACTAACAAGGCAGGAACGCCCAACAGGCCTCACTAGTCAAATAGAAATGGCATATTTAAGAGTGCAGCCAGACAGGCCCTAGCAGCATTTCAGCTCTCCACGGAAAAGTGGCAGCTACCCTTTGAAGACCTTCTTACCTGCCACTCCACCACATGAAGCAAAACCAATAGCAAAATGAGGCCATCTTCATAAAGTTCTCCCAACACCTTTGGGCCTAGACCAATGATGATTTGGTGAAGTTGAAAGCTGATGGTATCCCCTGGGAGGCTGTACCATCCAGCTGCAGTGACAACTCTGGGAGACTACGGTAAGGACCTGACACTGCAATGAGCTGAGCTGAAAACTATTTCCTGGCCTTGGACAATAGTTCTAAAGATGAGATATGATATGCTTTTACTGACTCTTGATCTATTGGCATCTGGTCTGGCACTTGGGAGACTAGAGACTTTGGGGCAGCAAACTGTGGAAACAAATTGTGGCTGCCAATCAGATAATCTGGTCCATTCAAGTAGATGACTTTGTAAGGATTCATTTTCTAATCAGACTAATTGGAATCAAGCTGGAACTCTCCAAACAGCCACCAGTGTCACCTGGATCTATCATCATATCACACATGGCAACGTGCCTTCCATCATGGAAAGGGCACAAATTAAAGAATGACACATTTGTGGTACAGATGCCACCACTGCATGCCAGACCTGTGACTGCTGATAAATTTGGCCCATTTTTCTTCCAATGAGGAGAACCACTATACTTCAACAGGCATTGTCCTTCCTGTTCCTGGAAAATGGACTCTGATACATCTTAGACCCTCTTGAGACCCCCACTGATGCCTTACCACTACTGACACTTTTCCAGGTTATGATGTTGCTGTTCCAGGCTAATCATCTGACTTTGGTCATACTACTGCAGTCCATGAAATCAAGCTATGTTATGTTTTCAGCTTTCGAGACTACCTACTAGAAATATATTCCCTGGGTCTCAAAGGTCACTCAACAATGGGCCACAGGTCAGGGATGTAATGGATATTGCACCCAACCATTCACAGACACTTGGTATTGGAGAGTCTTTTAAAAAATCAAAGATTTCTAACTCCACCACCTTCACCTTCACCTCCTCACGTTACTAAGACACTCTGGTCTCTGAATGTAGCTGCCCACAGAAAGATTTCCTCTCCTTTTGGCTGACTCTTGGATAATGATCAAAAAAAGCTGAGAGGTTATATATACCTATTTGAAAATGTAGGAGTCCACTCTGACCATTACAAGGTATGATACATCTTTCTTTCTCTTAACAGCACCTATAGGCTGGCCCAACTGGTATCCTGCTGGTGATATCCTAGCCAAAATGGGGCTGCATCTGTTTTGTTCACTGTAGCATCCTAAGCTGATAGAAATGGTACCTGACATAGCATCAACTCTCAACAAGTATTTATTGAATTAAGGAATGAATGGTATGAGTAATATAAATTATTCCATAACTTGAGATTTTTTTCATTGGTTAAAAATAAGCTTAACATGTCAATACATTCAAATCTAGCTTATTTTTTTAACTCCTGATAATATTTCCTCTAAGAATAAATAATAATTTTTCATTCTCTTTATTGATGGGCAGTTAGTTTGCATGTATCAACAGGGAAAAATCTTAAAAACATAAATTTTGGAGAAAGGGCAAGTTTCTGGATATATAAATATATAGTAAAAACTTTTTTAAATGCACAGGAAAATACACCTAACCTTGGGAGAGTGGCTTCCTCTGGAAAGCAAGGTGATGAAAGGGGATTAGAAGATGGAAGCATAGCTAATGTAAAACTTATTTCTCTCCTTTAAAAAAAGGAAGATTAAGCAAAAATGTAAGCTCTTTCAAATGTGGGTGGTGATTATAAGAATTTCTGTTATTTTGTTTCTATGTTTTCTGTACACTTGAAATATTTTATACTCAAAACTTAAAAATAATTTTTAAAACATGATAATGTTTTCTGGCTTTAACAGTGCCTCAGAATATAAGGACTTAAATTCAACTAAATAAGAGTGCACTAACATAATATTTTCACTGATGCTCAAAACAAATAATTTCTAATATAATAGTGTTTATTTTTATATGCATAGAAATAAAAGGAAATTAAGTTGAAAATTGTAATACTATCAGTTTTTTCCATTTTATTTGTAGTCCTGTAATCTTACAGATATATTATGTTAGTATCATTTCTCATATCTATTATTTAAGTGGCTAGAAATGCCCCATTCCTAGTTAATTTATGCAGAATTTCCAAGTAAGCTTAATTATACACAGGTATTTAAGGGTTACATAGTTTTGTGAGACATTATCCTTCCACTCATAATAATAAATCCATAGAAACAGTGTTCCTCCTTACTAACACTTTGTGCTTAAGCAAAATCATGTAGATATCAAGGGTGGTATTCTATTTACAAACCTAGTCCCCTGTATGTCACATCTAATTTTACCTAGACCCCTCAGGGGACTTGTCTGAGAAAATTCTACCTAATAATGGAAGTCCATTATGCCAGCAAGAACTGGCATCTACAAGCAGAAAGAAGCCAGAGTTCTTTAAGTTGGTTAAAATAAGTCTAGTCAAAGCAAGTTAGAATCTTTAAACCAAATTAGAATATTTAATAATCTTAAATTGAAAGACCAGATACTATAACTCATCATTTTGTACCTGATTATTACACATAAATATGAACCCTAAATAAGAATAAGAGGAAGAAGCAATTACATGGTGTCATGTGTTCATTTAGATTTTTTTCCCACAGATCAGCATCCTTGAATGGTGAATTTTAAGAATTTTTGAAGAGTGGGCTGATGCACTTCTTTGCCTTCCATTACAAAACGCATATATTTAGGAAATAGGGCCAACATGATGGAAAGTTTGCGATAACTTTACAAAGGTTTCAGGTGAGTGAGGATGCAAACTTGCTTAGACTTATTGTTTCTTTATTGAGAGGATGTGGATGGACAAGATGACCTCTTCAGTCATTCGAGACCAGAGGGCGTGACTGAGAGAGGGCTGTGATGCTGTTTTGGTTTTCCCTTTGCTAAGCAAATAGTTCTTAAATCCTAGGTACACAACACCATATTTTAGTGCTTTGGAAAATAGGATGCTTTTTTTAAAGGGTAGCTCCTGTTGTCAAGGCATTTTGAAACTAGAATGTCAGGAAGAGTTAAAAATATCATCTGCTGCTGTGGCATAGAGCCAAGCCAGCCAACCAGCCCCTACTGGACAGAAATCCAACCACATGTCTTGGCTGGGTTACTCTCATCCTCTGCCAGCTGAACCAAGTAGTTTGTATGGGACAGTGGTAGTAACACATCAGTTACAGCATAAGTAGATCTCTAGGTAAAGATAAAATATATGCTATAGAGGTAAGCAAGGAAGGAAACATGATAGCCACAAAAATTAAGGCTTTTCACTGTGCAAAATGCAAGTGATTTTCTTCTACTTCAGTTAAGTGAGTAGCATCTTCCCAGAAACAAAGGTATCCGATTACCAGCTGTAAATTAATGAAAGCTAATACAAGCTGCTGTATATTAGTGTCTGTGTTGTTGCCGTTTCTTGTTTTGATTATGTGTTTATATACCTCTTCTGGTTTTTTTTTAAATTCAGCATGCTAGAATTTAATTTTAAATTGTGATGGTAATGATTTCAGGTTGGTGAAACACTGCATTCCTGGAATGACACATTTTTCTGTTGTATTTATTTTATGTAGAAAAAAATTAATTTGCCAAATGGAGGCAGAGAAGTTATTTGAGCCCAGCTAACACGTGCTTCGCTTTGGGCACACCGAGTCTCTCTGTCAGTGCTGGGTGAACAGCAGGAGCTGCTTTTTCTTTCTCAGAAATGTCACAAGGAGGAGGGGTAGGCTGGATATTGTGACACTATTCTATGTTGATGTAATAGTGAGTCCCTAGGTTTTGTGTTTCTGGAAGTTCCTTAACGATATGGAATATTATCCCGTGTTTTCCTTCTGCCTATATTTCTGAAGCGTGTGTGTGTGCTCACAAATCACTGTTTGGGTAGTCTTGAAGTTAAAACCCTCATGTTATACTCTTGTTATCACTTATCTTACAGCTGCTTCTCTTCCTTGTTTAAGAAAATAGTATTTTGTGTAAAGACACCAGCAAGACCCTGTAGTAACAATGTAGTTACATTTTCTGACCAAAATGACAAGACTCAACAATGAGCCAGAATACAAGCTTAGTGAACAAAATATTTGACAGGCAAGAGCTTGGTGTAACCATCCTTGAGGTAAAACTCAAGACTGGGACAGTATTTTTCATAATAGGAAATCAACTGAAGGTGTCCATATGTAATATGTAATCATAGCATTGGTTCCAGAAAGCAGTAAGAAAAACTATAGCTCTCATAAGGCCACAAAGTACCTTTAGGTAAAAGTCACTAAACCCTTCATTAAACCTTCCTCTCCTCTGAGTCTTTAATAAGCAATGCATCAAGGGACAACTTAGTCAGAATACTTGTCCTGAACACTTGTGAAGGGCCAGGCACAAAGCACTTGGCAGCCAAGATGTCAGGGTGCCACACAACACTTTTTCTTGGAGATCCTTACGTAGGCCTGTGCTTCAGGCCATTCATACTGACTCATAGGATAAAAACCTACATATCTGTGTCCACTTTACCAAGACTCTATCCTCTTGTGTTTCAAGAAACAGATTCATGCCATAATAATAATGATAATAAATAATTGGCCCTACCCAAGAGCTTTCCATATGCCAGACACTAAGTACTTTACATTTATTAACTCACTGAATCCTCACAACAACCTTGTGAGGTAGGCACAGTCATTAAACATTTTTACAGGTGGGAAAAATTGAGGCATAGGTGGGTTAAGCAACTTGTCACAAAGTCACCCAGCTGGTAAACCAGGAAACCAGGACTTGAATGATAAGGCCTGAGTCTATTAACCCTTAACTTGTAAATGCTGGGAAATAATGTGTTGACCTTTCCAAGGTGCCTACCCCTCCCCCAACCAGTGTAATGAGGTTCATTCCAAAGGTAAGAATTTTAGGTATGTTAGATCAGTGTGGAGCTTTACAAGCCAGTGGAATTATAAGAAAATCTCCATTATTCCCTCATGAGCCAGACGGGACCCATGATGCCATGAACTGGCTAATTTCAAGAACTCTTTCTGATGTCCATTTAAAAATTGAAACTAGGAGATATGAAATAAATGTGACAAAGAATGATAGTTTTTTTCAAGTAGTTGAATCCTGGGACCCATATTAACTGTAATAAAAGAGAAATAGGAAAATAGCCAAGATGTTCTACAGGATCTGAAGGGGAAATCTGGATGGCAAATACACTTATTCAAGGCAACTGTTTAGGCAAAGCCTGTGTCAGTTTCAGTCTTTGTGACAAGGCATGGACAACTGGTAAAAGTAGTTAAAGTGTCAAATATGGTGCACAATGAAAATCAGAAAGGGGAAAACGTGAGAGTCAATGTTTGGACAATTGACATAAAAAATATGGGTACAATATGGCAGAAGGTGAAAGAAGGTAGTCTCCCCTACAAATGCAATATGCTCTGTGAAAGAATGTTTTATCTGGGCATGTCAACAGTCAGCCTAATCTGAAAACCCAACCATCAAGTGCCAGATGAGGAGTGCAAAAATGCCAAGAAACATATCAAGAGGTAAAGAGAGCCAATAAAAAAACTTTCAATTTGTGGCAGTTTTATGAAAAGGATTTACATAGAAATCAAGGGCTAATAATGAGAGCATACAAATTACTGTGGAAAATGATGATTAGTGATAATAATTGTTCAAGAAAACATGTGTGTCACCTGCCTCTAAATGGTAATTTACATTTGACTAATGAATAATTCAAGTCCTTAGGCTTAGGACAGCCCCTGCTGTTGTTTCTAACTACAGGCCAAGGAGGCAAGGCTGCCAGATCTTTTTTTTTAAGATCAACAAAGGCATGGATGGAACAGAGAAGTTACTCTCCAATGAGAGGTGTTATGATATCATCCTCAAAAGAAAAGAGCTATTACTTAAGGACAAGGAGAAAAGGCCTGATATAAACTAAGTGTGTCCATCCAAAATTCATATGTTGAGACCAAATCTGCAATGTGATGGAATCTGAAGGTGGGGTCTTCCGGAGGTGATTAGGTCATGAGTATGGAACTTTAATGAGTTAGATTAGGGCCCTTATAAAAGAGACTCCAGGGAGATAGATCCCTTGCGCCTTCTGCCTGGTGAAGTTATAGGGACAAGACAGCAGTCCATGAACCAGAAAGTGGGCTCTCACCTCACAGAATCTGGCTTCATCTTGGATTTCCAGCCTCCAGAACTGGGAGAATAAATTCCTGTTGTTTCTATGCCACCTGGTCTATGGTATTTTATTACAGTGGTCCAAAGGGACCAAGACAAGGCTCAAAGTTATTATTTTAAATATATTTGAGTGGCAAGTTTCCACACCTATTACTGTCCTTAATGGAGAGTCTATATGACAGTTTTAATTAAATGAGCACAAATTAACTTGGTAAAAATCAGCTATTCAATCTCTATATCTTTCTTCAAGGTAAGTTACAGAAATATGTAGCCAACTATTTCCCTTTGTTTAGCTGTTTTGTGGTTGTTTGTTTTAGTGGAAGCTAAACATTTCTAAAGAAGTCAAAAAAAAATTTTTTTTACAACATTTCCTGTATTTTCAGAATATCCAGGAAAGAGAGAGCAAGAATGAAGGAGGAGGAAGAGGATGGTCAGGAAGAGGATGGTGAGAAGCAAGAAAAGAGGGAGGAAGAACAGGGAGAAAGGGAAGGAAAAGAAGAGGACATACTAAGGTTAAAATCATTGAAGAAACTTCTACTAGGTTTTAGAACTATCCATGGAGTTCTTACATGTTAGATCTCACAGAAAAATCCTTTTGCTGTTTAATATCAAATTCTCAAAGTTTGTGAATACACAAAGTAAGCAGCATCCTAGGTTGCTTGATTTCAAGGACACTGGCTTTAAAAATAATCCAACCTTCTCCTTTCTGGTTTGGAAATTCCATGATTACAGATATTTTCCTTTACTTTCTAGTTAGATTTGATGTAAGTATCTCTAGGAGATAGCCAGTGTAAATCTTTCACACTTTACAATGAAATGTTATGTACTTTTCTACAAAAGATTGCAGAACAGGGAAACCAAAATCAGAGGGTGCTAAAAAGAAGGGGAGGAAAAGTAAGGCAAATGGAGAAAGGACAGGGTGCACTACATTTAGTTTCCCCTCACTTTGTGGTTTTGCCCAGAAGGATGGCAACTATCCTGGTACTGCTCTAACCTTTTGAAACGGAATCATATCCACTATCTTTGTATGCATAGCAAAAAATGTCATGGAGTAGCCATGCTATGGAGGTTTGCTGAATTAATGAATAAATGAATGCAAGTATCTAATGGTTAGTATATTCTATTTTCTATAATCTATATGCAACATGGTCTCTTCCCTTTAGAAAACTGACTTCTGGAGACAGGGCACATATATTGCAACTATTCTTTCCAATTAGCTACTCCTCTGCATTCATTTCTAAACTAGGTTCTGTCTCCCACCCCATCCCTCATCTTAGTTTTTGGTGAGGAATTTACAGTATTATGCAAAAAGTAAATCAGAACAGGCATCTTTTTGTGGACATCAGAATGAAGAGTAGCTAATGATAGAGACACCCAAAAGATGATCCACATTATAGATAAACATCTTTAGTCATTTATTCAATATTTACTAAGTACCTGTCATGTGGAGAATAAGGGTGATGACTGCTGGAGTTTATATTCTAAGAGAGGTAGACAAAGAAAAAAAAGGTAGGCAAATATAGAAACAAAGCTCTTTCAGAATATTATGGAGTCTAGGTAAAAAATATGAATGTGGCAGAGAAAGACTAATGGGGTGGAGGGTTTTGCCTGGGAATGCTCTCTGAACAAGCAATGAGAAGGATGCAGTCATGTTAATTTCTCGGGGAAGGGTTCCAGGCATAGGGAACAGCAATTGTAAAGGCTATGAAGAAAGTGTAATAGGGAGAAAAAGGTGAATATGGTTTTAACATAGTCTTATTTCCAACACAAGCCCAATAATTTAAATTGTTATTGAATGTTCTTTTACAGTTAATGTCTAAGAGTTAGAAATTGGTCTTCTAGACTCTCTAAATTCTAATTCTGTCTTTGGCATTTTTTTTTGCTCAACAGTCTTATGGTCCAGAGATGCAAGTCCAGTTTTTTCTCTAATGGTCATTCTCCATAATTGCACTGATGAGTTTAAGCATAAAGACAGGCCAGCCTTAGAAAAATGAGCCTTTGTAGGAAAACTATGAAGCCATCACTTGAAGTTAGACAACAAAAACAAAAACAAGGGTATTCACTCCAAACATTTTGATTAGAATTTTCATCTGAACTGGGAAGCTTGAAGGGACTGCGGGCCTAGGATTTGGAGTCTAGGTAAAAATCATGGTTTCATCTTATCACTTGATCTAATCATTGACTTGGAAGGTAAAGAGCAAGACCCTAAAAGACAAAAAGAAAGCAAAGCTAAGTTTGGTTGATGGAGACAAAGTTTTGCACTCAAAATTTCAGCCATCCTAAATAGTGATTCTAGAGTATTTTTTACATAAAATTATAAGTGTTTCCTTGCTGCAAAAAAAAAGAAACTATAAAAAAAGAACATTTTTTGTCCTTTGTGTCCACTGATGATTGTGTCCTAAACGACTTTGTGCTTTCCTGAATTTTAAAAGTGGCTGCAGTGCTAAATACATCACAATGTTAGCTTTAAAATGTTAATTTTTAATATTATGGTATCCTCTGTTTTAATTTAGTGTTAACCTAATAGTAAATCTACTGTAAAGCAACATCTTTAAAAATACCTACCATAGAAGACCTTCTTTGGGATTATATGTACAGTGCTGAGTATCTGCAACAGTCAGAAACGGTACTCCAATTGGCATATCAGAAGATATCAATTTTCTCTGTATATTGGCATTATTACAACAACCTTTGAGGGACTACTATTTTTCTCACCTTTATTCCTGGTACTTGACTACCCGCTTTTTATCATTCGGTTACATCCACACTTCTAACCTCAAATTTTATAAATACACCACCAAGGAGAGAAAAATGTTTAAGTTTCTGGCAGAGGTCTGAGGAAAAGACCAAGAGATAGAGCCAGAATTAACACCACACAGGGTTTGGCACTGCCCCTTACCAGGAGCATTGACTAGAGTGGGAATGTGAGAGGGGCTCAAGCTTCCTGTACTGGAAGTTAACTCCGTCTTAGCTCCCCACAGCTTTCCCTTTTAATGGCAAGCCGGAACCAGGGCTGGAAGGTACTGGCGAGGACTGCAGGGATGTGGCCTGACCGGAAACCCTGCTGACCTCAGATAAGAGCTTCCACTTAGGGGACCAGTAGATGTGCTTAAACTCTGCCTCTGCCACTCATCAGTTCTGCACCTTTGTGAAAACCATTTAATGTCTCTACCCTGCAATTTTCAAATTGGGAGTAAAGGAGGAAGGGAGGAAGAAAAGAGAAGGAAAAACTATTCTATATGGTTGTTGTGAAACAGCATAAGAAAACTGTATGAAGCATTCGGCTCAAGTCCTAGTGCTTTAAAATTACGTAAGTGGTAACTGCATTACTCAGCTCCTAAGTTTTTCCAGATACTTGTATTTTTAGATCAACAGAACTAAAAATCAAGTTTAAAAAAAAGTTTTTCCATTAACAGAAATACATGGGCAGGTAAATTATGTCTTATGCATAGCTTTGTGGTTCTTTTAGATTAACTCGGCGCGGGGGAGGGGGGAGATTAACAATGTTTTGGCCAGGGCGTGGGGACAAGAGATATATGGGGTAGGGGGGAAATCTATTTAAAATGAGTAAGTCTCCTTAATGTTCATCTATAGCAGATGGGAAGGTTGAAGCCAAGAGGAGATTCGCACGCTCAAGGTGATGGCAGATCGGCGCCCTTCAGGCTCTCGCCTCCGCGGGGAAACCGCCCCACTGTGCCCTTCAACCAGGTGCCCAGTTCCCAGGACTGCGGAGTCCTCGGCGCCCCGCCCAAGTTTCAAAGTCCGCCTCTACCCCAGGTTCAGCCCAAAGTGCAGCCTCCCCTGGGACTTCCTAAATGTGTTTTTGAACCTCACAGCGAAATTCTTCTGCCAGAGCAACTCCAGGGGTGGGCTCGAAATAAGCACGTAGAGGGAATGGAACAGGACCAAGTTGAAGGGTTGGTGCGGGTGGCAGCGCCTGGATGGGGGTGAAATGCTCTCAGGACGATTCTTACGTGGCTCGCGGGGGTTCAGAAGGTGCCGTTCCTGAAGTGCGGAGGAGGTAAGAGGAATCCTCATCTCTCATTCAAAAGTTTCAGGACAGAAATCTAAGTTCATGCGATTTGATTCCCAAGGTTTTCCCAAAGTGCACGGAGGATAAGCAAAATGGATTTACATTACTGCTCAGATTTTCATCATCGCCGTGGTCTTCGTTTAACACGGAATCACACAGTGAGGGTAAAATAGGTAGAGAAAAATTCACTTTCAGACTTCCGGTCCCACGCCTTCTTCTGGTCGGTCCACTACCCTACCCTCCACCCAGACGCTAAAAGTTGGCAAATTGAGAAAGAGAAAAATAGGGAAAAGAAAACACAGAGCGCTAGGCTTTTCAGGTTCCCTTTTTATGTAAGACAGCTTAAATAGTCCAAATTTATTTTCTAAATCGCTCCACACATAAAATCTAAAACCAAGAAGTAAATGTAATAGCTGGCATCCGACAGAAAGATCCAGCCACCACCCTTGCGCAGAGCTCCCGCGCTGCTGCGGCTCGGGTCCCTGGCTGCCCACTCGCTCCCTGGCCCCGGGGCTCGCCAGGCCTTGGTCGCCAGAGCTTGCGACAACTTCTCAAGGGCCGCAGGTTACCTGTTATCCCAGACTACAGATTTATTTATGTATTTATTTTACAAATTTCCCAGATAGACTACAAAAGACAGTCTCTCCGATTCCTAGCGGGCCAGGAGGAGGACGCCCGATAGTGGGGGAGCAGAGAGTTAGTTGCCCTACTTTTGAGTCTTTCCACCCCCACCAGTGGCTGAGGGAATTGAGGGTTGAGGAGGGAGATGGTGGCCACTGGCTAGCCAGGTTCTCAGAGGTTCTAAGGGCCCATTATTCAAATCCAGTCTCTTCTAGACCTTACCCGGGACACCTGAACATGAATCATGTGAGAAGAGGGTGACCCCTTTAACAGCAGTGCCGTGTTGCTAGATATTGTAAACCAGGAAATGTGCACTGCCTCTCCTACTCTAGGGGAGATATGCCAGGGTCTGAGATAGTGAGTGACCTTGGGTGCTAGGACCACGCCGAACTCCCGAACCTCATTATTTTGATTCTCCAGGACAAGTGTGGGGCCGGTATTCCTCGGCGCCGACTTAGAAGCTGGCTGAGGAAGGCTGCTATGAGCGCCACCAACAAAGCTGAAACTGGCACGCTCAGGCCTGAGACGGGATCCCTGGGGCTTGGTGGGTTCGGGTTTACCCTGGGCAAGTCCTAGCTTACAGGGAGGCGAGCGCACCCTTTGCCTCTGACGACAGGGCAAAAAGGGCTGCTACGTGGCCAAAGGTAAGTAACCAAGTTTAAAAGGGTCTGTACGCAGGACTCTGATTTTGAAGACTACTTGAACCTAGGTAAGCTCCCCGCCTCTGGCCCCACGTACGCGGCACACCCAAGCGGTGTCAAGAGTGTTTCGCGCCATTTCCTGGAGGCACAGAGTCAAGCAAGCAAGAGGGTCAGGAACGCGAGTCGATCCTTGCTGGGAAGCTCCAAGTTTTCTTCTATTTGATTTCGAAGTGGATGGGTTTTTCCACCTCGGGTTATAGGGGACTCCTGCGGCGCGGTGGAGGGGAGGTCAAGGAAAACGTCTACTACCCTGTGCACTATTGCTGTGCGAGTCACGTCTGGTGTTTTAAAATTGAAAATTGTTTACTTTCCTGGTTATTTTACCGATGAAATCATATCTTAAACTATTACAATTTGCTCATATCTATGAAAATCTATTATCTTTATTACAATTCACTCTTACCTATTAAAATTATTTTATTGTTGTATTTTGTTGTAACATATTTTATATTTGGAACTTAAAATGCTCCTATTTCACTTAAGCAGCTCTCAATTCTTCCTCTTTGGTCTGCAATGAAATAGAGCTCTTTGAAATCTTCTGTCCCCATGGGTTCATTTTCCTCGTTCATTCCTTGCCCTGCTGAGGGCAGTTTCCCCCCAACTTCCACCCCGCCCAGTGGTTTGACAGCCTTGCTGGGGCGGGGAACAGGGGGCGGGTAACTACTGCTACATCCCGGGGCTGACTTCCAACTCCGGACGGTCCCATTCACAGGGGCCCCTCAACGTCTCTGGCCGAGGAAGGAGGGAAAGGGAGCTCCCTCTCTCGGCGGAGCTAAGCCCCCTACACACACGCGCGCGCGCGCGCCCGCGCGCCCGCGCACACACACATACACACACACGTGCCCACAGTCCACTCGGAAATCAGCCTACAGCCCTGCGGCGCGAGGCCTTGCTCCCTATGTAGCCTCCCGGCCTCTGCGACTTACTTTACAGCACATGTCCGAAGGCGCAAAAAGGAGAGCGGAAAGTTCGGCGAAATTACATTGCCTTCCTCCTGCGCCCCGCGCCCAGTTCAGCCCTTCTCACCCCCGCGATCCAAACTTTATTCTGTCCCTCTGGCCCGCTGACTCCCCAGGACCCTGAGGTCCCCAGACACAGGGCCCCAGTTGCGCTTCCTGTGATACGTATCGGCGCAACCCTACAACTGCGCTGCAGGCGAGGATCCTCAGTCCGGGTGTGAAACCAGAACCACGCCGGTTGTGCTCGAGATTTGGGAGAAGAAACGCCTTGGGTTCCCCAGCCCTTAAGGACAGAGTCCAGCACCGGCTAACAGCCTGTTACAAAGGGGGGAGGGCCCGCGACCGGCTAGAGGCCACCCCCAGGGCGGGGATCACCTCCGGGTTCCCGCTCGGAGCTGCTCGTAATTCGGGCTTCGGTCCTCGGGGGAAGAGTGCCTGTGAGGAAAGGAGACTTACGAAACCTTCAGATGCCCTCAGGAGGACCCGGGAGGAAGCGCCCAGGCGGACCTGTGGTCGGCGGAGTTTAGCTCAGCCACTGCCAGACGGCGGAACCCTGAGCCGGGCGGTGGGATTTTTTTGGGGCCTCGCCAGCTTCGGCGTTCTGCTGCGGTGTGCGAAACGGGGGAAGATAAAATGCAGGATTCTATATATTCAAAAAAGGGGTTTTCGGTCTGAATTGCCATGGTACATGTTTTGCTTTTGACGCACGCAGTGCCGGGACAATCTTTTTCAAAACAACTTCTGCACTAGTTCAGCTAACTGGTAAAGGAAGAGGGCAGGTCGTTTTATCCTCCTGGACTTTATTTTTATTTGTGAAAAGGATCTTTTGTATTTGTTATTAGTATTTATGAAGTGTTGTCTTTTTATTTGCCTGAGGGGTGTGAACTCAGAGGCATCTGCGCTGTTGCACACATTTGTTCTCTTGCTTTCCTCTTGTTAGCCAACTAAGCTGTCTTCTATTTCTTTTTTCTTTAAAGAAAAACAGGTCATAGCAGCACCGAGGAACTTCATTTACAGAAGCAAATTTCGACTCCTTTTCCTGACTGGCTGAAGGCCCCCGGAACTTTGAAGGCCCTGCTTTCCTCTAGGTTCAGAAACCGAAGGTCTGGAAACTCGCTTCGCCAACCCTTTCCATAACATCTCCCTCCCTCGCCAAAAAGAACGGTAAAAAGAATTTGTGTGTGTGTTTTCAAAGCGCATTGGGTTCAGATTTCAGATATATCAGAAGAGCTAATGCCCTTGCTCGACATCACTTGCTGAGGGCCCTTTCCCGCTTGGATTAGGGACTCGTGTCCTTCTCTGTTGCGGGTTTCAGAGGAGACACCAGTTTTCCGCGCAGGCATGATTTCTCGGCTACGAAGCCCCGAGTGCAGACTCGCCAGAGCTGCATATCCCCTAGTGTCCACTAGAGGTCACTGGCCCCTCGCGGCTTGCCGCACGGCCGGCAGCCCCCCACTCGCTGAGCTCAAATTAGCCGCGCGTTAATTAACTCCCGAGTCCATCAAGGCGCGTTCCTCCGAACAGTACTCCAGCAGGGCTTATATAGGGAACCCAAACCCAGCCAAAGCAAACCTCCCCAAACACAACACTTCCAGCATGTCCAAAATGGGAGACAGGCGCCTGAGTAACCCGGGGCAAGGTATAGTGCCATCGCGCTTTAACTTCTGTTTGTGGGGCTTGCTAATTGCTGTGAAGATAGCATTTTTTTTCTGCGAGCGCAGGTTCGGTGGGGCCCGGCTCTGAGCTCCAGCTTTCTGAGGCTGGACGGAGCGCGTTCTGGTCCCTCCAGCACACTGCTCCTCGGGGCGGATTTCTCCAACTCTGTAGCCACGGGGAAAAGGGGGTCAGGTCCACACCTTCCTAGGCGCACACGAATGTGAGAGAATATTTATTAAGGTGCGAAGTACAAAAAAAAATGCCCAGATGCCTTTGAAATTAGTACGGGACAGTAATAGAAACGACGACGTTTCTCGTGCCTGTGGATTTGGTCTGGGCAAGGGGGAAAAGGGGCTGGGGTGGAGAAGGACGCCAAGAAATTGACTCTGGTGGTCTTAACACGCGAGGAAGGGGGCGCCTGCAATGTCCCCTGAAGGTCCCTGCCTTTTGCTGAGTGCGCGTGGTTTGTTTTGTTTTGTTTTGTTTTGTTTTGTTTTGTTTTGTTTTAAAGATCCACACTGAGCTTGAGATCTAGCTTTATTTTTTTTTTTCAACCAAAGTCTAAAAAGTATTTTCCACTACGGACTGGGGAGACTGAGTCATTTCTCCAGGGCCTCCATTAAACCCCTAGTAACTGCATGAAACGAAGCCTGGGTTTGTTCCAACAGTGCTGTCCCAAGTTCATGTTCTTTGTAAGCCACCTGACAAGTGATACGATGTCTTGGCGGGTGGAAAGGTCACCGGAGGAGCTCGTAACTCTTTTGGAGAAAAATCTTGGAAACATTAATATGGGTTCTGAAAGAGCAGTGTACCCGGTCCGAGGTCCTTCGCCTTAGCCGGGAAGCTGGAGATGGTGGATATCCTAGCAGTTTGGGGACTGGCCTTTTTTCACGGATTATTTTGAAGACCCCAAAGATCTAGACATTCAAGTCTTTTGGGCGGGCTTCAGTGCGTTAATAACCCACCATTTGCCCGACCTGCTCAGTTGCAGGCAAAAGATACCTGCCGGGACCTTATTGCAGGATTGGGCTTCTCTTAGGTGGTTCAATGATCGTGAATGAAGCCACTGTCCACCTTCGGGGCAAAGGGCATCATATCAGGGCACGCCGTGGGTACCTCCAAGGTTGAAGTCAATAGCACCCAGGAGGAGGGCCAAGGCCAGAGCGAGAGCTCCCTGAGGCCGCGCAGCAGGTGAGTAGCCCGCCCTTAAAGAAGCCGGAAAGGGGCGCCCCAGGGAGCCCACCCCAGCCTGGGGCGGCGAAGGGTGTCGGATGTCCCCTGAGAGGACTCTCAAATCTCGAAATCGAGGCTTTGATTTTTTCCGTCCCCAAGGTATTGGGGAACCACCCTTGAAGCCTCCCCTCCTGGATCCATCCCTCCCACCTTGTCCCCGGTCCGAGGCGCTGCCCTCCAGTCCGAAATTCGTTCCTCTTCCCCTTGGCCTTTGGCCCTGGCGCCGCGGAGCCAGCGCTCCAGGCCTGAGCCGCTGCCAGAATCCGACCCAGCTCTAGCGCCCGCACAGGTGTCAGCTTGAGCTGGCATTATGTAATCGATTTGGCAACCCGGGCTCTTACCAAAGGGAATTAAGGAGGGTGGGGTTTTCTCTTTTCTTTTTCTGTTCACTACATCTGGTGTCAGGTGTACCTGATCCGCGGCAGCAGGTGTGTTTTGCAGGAAAATACCAAGCGAGATGGCCGCCCAGGTCAAAGAGATCGTGGAGAGGTACTTGAACAGGCCTGCGGGCCCTGGGACAAACCTCCAGAGTCCCACCCCACCCCCGAGTCGCTCACCTGAGGTCTTCCGCCGCGGCCGCGGGTGGCCTAAAGTCCAGGCGCCAGGGGCGTGGAGGGGGCCGACCACATTCGCTCTCTTTTCTGGCCAGAGTCCCTCTGGTAGAAACTACAAGGTCCCACCCCATGATTATTTGCCTTTTATTAACCTACCAATCCCCCTGCTAATGTGGCTAAGTGTGAATTAAGACTCAATAGCCAGAGATTCTAGGTAAAAGACCTCTGCAGGCGACATGGAACCCCGCCTTCATCTTGGTAGCTTTACCTGAGAGCCCTCTGGGCTGGCACAGGTCTCAAAGTCTCAAAATCAGCCAGAGACGGTCGGTTCATGACCCTTTCTAAGATACAAGACCACGGGGACTTTTGCCCAGTTAAAATGTTTAACTTTTGCCAGTTTTGGTAAGCCGTAGAGGAGGATTTCATGTATTGTCTCCCTCCATTTTATTTGGGAGAAACGAAAGAAAATTTAGGAATAGTAGCATCTCTGTCTCTAAACCTTCAGCCTATACTTGTGGAGACCAACTAGTTGCCTTCAAGGAATTCCGCGCTAAGGGCTGGGTTTGAACCGTTACAGACCTAAGGATGGGTTTGAACCTTAAAGAACCAAATCCTCCATTGTGGGTAATGGGCTTAATTTTGAATAATAAAATAGGGAATAAGGTCTAAGCGACCAACTCGAAGGCTATTTGCATCTCCCCGTTTAGTCGAGAAAGGACTAATTCATGTCATCAAAGATGATATAAAAGTTAAAAGCAAAGGCTCAGAGAGTCATGACAGTAACTGTGACGTCATGGCCAGAGGCTAGGTGTTCAAGTGGTTATTTCCAGAAGATCTGGGCATATCTCCCAACTCCTTAATTCAGACTGACGAATTCAGCTGAAAACTCACAGTTAATAAAGACTCCAGTTGCAGCTACACAAATAAAAACGTGTCTCTCTCTGAAGCAGCTTTCATTTACAGACATAAAACTTCCAGGTGAAGCTGGCAGACCCTTTACACGGTTATTTACATGACCAGAAGTGCCCGTGTACCTCTCTGTTAATTGTAGCACAACCCCAGCAGTGAGTTCTTACAAATAAGTTTTTTTTTTAATCTGGTAAAAGATAAGATAAGCAGGGAGAAGAGTAGGAGATGCAGGGGAAATTATTTAACAAAGTTTAAACTAGCCCCCCTTAAAATGTCATGGCCAAAACTTTACTAGTGAACTCCTACTTGCCTTGGTGCTGTGGAAACCATTGCTTATCATCACAGGAGATCTCAGCAAAAACAAAAAAAACAAAAAAATGTGTATCAGGAAGCAGCACCTTCCCACCCACCCCCCTTTTGAAACCCACTGGAGTTTCTTCAAGAATTCCACTTTCTGGATCTCATGTGTCAGCTGAAGATCCTGTGGTGATCTGGGTAGGAACCAGACCTGACATGCAGCCATCTGTTCCTGGGAGGAACTTGGAAATGTAACTATATTTTTAGCTAAAAAGACAAAAAATGATTTTGCCCAGAATCAGGCTGTGTGTTCAAGTGGCCTTTCCTGTCTAATCACGTGGTACTTAAAGGATTGATAAAGCAAACTCCTGAGTTCATTCACCACTGAACCAGTTTCTATTTGGAGGTTTTTCTTGAGTCTCATAAAAGGTCCCAAATCTTTGAAAGGTACATCATTGGAGCATCAGTGGTTTCTTGCTGTCTAATTCAAGCCTTTGAGGGCATTTTGCTAGTAAGGAAGAAAAAAAATCTCTGAGGTTGTAAATGATTTAAAAGGAAAGAAAAAAGGAATGTAATTTATAAAGTTGACTGCTTAAAATATAAAAAAGTTTTGCAAACTGCTAAGCCATACTTAAATATAACCCAAAGTTTTTTTGTTCTCCTCTATCCATCAGATAGTCAAATACTTAATTTTATGTGAATTGTTCTGTACCTCAAAGCTGTGCCTTATTGAGCTCCCTCCCTCTCCTCCAGAGAACCCAGCTCTGAAGCCCCATTAGAAATAAACTGCCTAATAGCCCAAAGGAAAAACAAATCCTCTAAAATGGCATTCAATAAGTAGAGAAGTTTAATTATTAAGCAATTGTTAAATAATGAAAAATGAGTTCTGTCTTCTTCATGCCTTTGTACTATAGTCTGAACATTGCCCTTATACAAATACCACTTCTAAACATGTCATCATCCTCAGAAACCGAGCCTCAACCTCAAGGACTGAGGTGTGGTTATGCATGTAGTGTGCACTCCTGGCACATGCAGCCCCCAGGGCAGGCCAGGCTGGGCTCTGCGTGCTTCTTCTGTCCTCTCCTATCACCACTCTTCCACAAGAATGTTTAAAACTCCACTTTGGATTGGTAAAAGATGTTTCTTATTTAATAGATTGCACACCGACTTGTTTTGCTGAAAAGAAATACTTTTATTTGCCTACAATTAACAATTTTTAAATAACAACTGATTTGTTCCATTTACCTTCAAAACTATGGTGGGCACAACCTAACAACATTTTAGCATCCTTATTCTAGAACAAGACTTGGCAAGTATAGGTTCTAAAACAAGCCAAATATTTAACAATTTCATATTCACAGGCTTTTTAATACCACAGGATAGGACTGTCAGTCTTTAGCAATAATAATCCCTTAAGTAAATACACAAATGCATTATTCACCAAACCATCCAGTGGTTTCACTGGAGTGGGAGAAGGAAGATGGTTATTGTGACATCGTTGCTATTATTTAAATTAAACTGTTGTGAAAGAATATACTTGTTAATAAAACCTCCCCACCCCTCAAGATTTCCCTTCCCCCTCTGGCATTTTTTGACATGCCATCCACAGTAAATGTAAGCAGAATTATGTCGATCCTGGTACCTACTGTGTATAATGTTGCACCTACAGGTCAGCAAGGAAATGCAGAGGAAAATTATATATAAGGATAGTTGTTTGAGAAAAACATACTTTTTTATTACTTTAGGGTGCTGGAGTTCAAACTTTTTATAAATGAGTATGTATGTGTACACAGAGTTCTATAAATTCTTGTGCACACCCTCTGTAGTAGTATCCCCGTGTTTGTACATTAAAAGCTGCCATGTAATCTGTCCATGGGGCTGGCCTAACGCATTTATAGAGAACTAATGGGTCGTCTATGCCGAAAAGCATGCTCCTATTTTTTAATCCCATCATGTAATGAATTGTTTTTTACCGGTCTGAGGCTTCCACCTTTACCCATCGTGGATGCCCTTGTTCAAGAAAACCATTTCAATCACTTTTGGTTCCTGACCATTACTACTATGTACCTCCTTTCTCTGAAACTATTCTTTATTTGTAGAGCTTATTTTCGTATTTAATAATAAGAATAAACGGCCCTTGCTGTATAGAGACTCAGTTGAAACGATCCGGGTGACCTCTCGCCTCGGTCCTTGCTGCGTAATGTAACAATCTCAAATACTGTATATGATCGGACTTGGTCATCGGCTCCAAGCTACAGGAGACCGAAGCTACTTTTTCGTGCCGACATTTCACCTTGGAGTGTGCGCGGTACACACACACACACACACACACACGCACACGCACACGCACACGCACATGCACACGCACACGCACACACCTCCATAAAAACAAGCTGAAGGAGTGCCCTAAATGAACTGAGACGCGCGGCTAAGGCTGAGCGCGGGCGGTGAGAAAACTGCCGGGTAAGCGGCACTAGCACCACTGGCTATGGCTAAGGTGGGCGCCGGCGGCCGGGTGAGAACGCGCGGGGCTGCGCGGGCTTCCAGCTCTTGTCTGAGACGCAGGCGAGGATGGACAGGCGCCTGGGAATGAAATCAAAGTTGCGTGGAGCTTGGAGCCCCTAGACAGTTACCACTGTCCGGGAGGAGGAGAGCTCTCCGCGGTCCGAGCTCAAGAGTGGGGCGGCCTCCAGCGCTCGGTCTGCCTGGGCAGAAGCCCGCGAAGGGGGTCCCGCGGCGCTTTTGTACTGCCCCGCCTAGGCCAGCCGCGATCTGACGCACCGGCTCCCCCGGGACGCTGGGGGCGTCGCACTGCAGCTGGGTGGGGAGCAATTTATTCCTCGCAGTCCCGTCCCAGCCCATCTTCGGTTACTCCACCCTACCCCTCCCATCCCTCCACCTCCTCTTCCTCCTCCTCCACCTAAGCCTTCACTACCTCTGATTCTCCACCTCCTCTTCGTCCTCCATCCCCCTTCTACTTCTCTCTCCCCTCCCCTCCCCCTCCCTTTCTCTCCTTTCCTCTCCCCTCCCTCTCTTCTCTGAATAAGCAAGCTTTTGCCTCTAAAAGTCACAAGAAATCAGAGAAAGAGAGAGAGAGAGAGAGAGAGAGAGAGAGAGAGAGAGAGAGAGAGAGAGAGAGAGAGAGAGGCGCGAGCCTACCGAGAGGAGCGGCAGGCAGGAGGGGAATCTGGCACAACGGCTGGGAATGGAAACTTGACGCTTCTGGGCCACCATTTGCCAGGTCCTCGCTTGGGGTAAGTACTCTGGGGGCAGCAGAGTTCGATTCCTGGCAGGAACCAGCCTCTGCCCAAAACCCAGGCCTGAGAAATGGGTACCATCACCTAGGGCTGTTCAAATGATGAAAATGGGGTGGGGTGCGAGCGGACTGGCGGAGGTGGGAGGCGGCCGGCAAGGCTTCAGCCTGACGGCTGGCACCAGAGGATGCTGTGCGCCTGGAAGGTTGAACCCTGGACTCTAGCCCTGGGACACCCTGTGTATCCTGCCAGGATTCCAAACTATTATGGGGGGCTTAGAGCCACTCGATTTTCCATCCTATGCTGCGCGTTCCCACTGCCCCCCTTTTACACAATCGCGTGCAAATGAGCTGCTGTGTGGTGAAGTGACAATTTGCGCCTAGCTCAAACCTTCCAAAGGGAAAGTTTGGCTTGGCGAGGATTGCCCTGCTCTGCCGTTCCCTGGAACCTAAACTGGGAACCCGAGAGTTGAGAAAATTTACAGTTCTCCTATTTTCCTTAAAAAAAGAAAAACCTTTAACGAAAAATTTAAGTAGTCAAAAAGGTTATTGGATTGCTATGTCTGATCAGCTGCTGCTGACCTACCAATAAGCGTTTTAAACACACGCGTACACGCGCGCGCGCACACACGCACACACACATGCACACACCAGGGGCTATGTGCAATGCGGAAGGCCGACACAAGTAACCAAGAATTCAGAGTCGCGAGGGCTTTAAAACGCGTAAAGGCTATGTACGTGTCCTCCATGTGTACAGAGAGCAGAGGGAGGGAGCAAAGGGAGTTGCGGGTTGGCTTGGCGTTTTCTCTGTGCCTGTGTATTTCGTGTGTTGTCAGCTGGCTCTGGTTTCTAAGCACTGAATGCTGCCAGGGACCTCGGCACCCTAGTGGCGAAACAGGACTCATTTGTTTGGTGCAGAGCGGTGACGACCTAGAAGAGACTGAAGTGTGGTTAGGTCGGCCCCCTGCCATCCATTACACCTGCGGCAGATGGCTCAAGTGATAGAATGGTTTTGTTTGCGGGGATCAGGAAGGGAGGAGTGGGTGGTTAGAGCCTTGCCACCCTCTAAGGAAGTACCATAAAAAACCAAAGACATGACACAAGCCATATTCTTACCATCAAAAGCAATAGTGTTGCCACAGTTCATAAGTGAACCTGGGGCAAGTTAGTGACCTTGGTGACTGACCCCAATTGATGACATGGCAGAATTTTAGGAGCAGTATTTTTGCAAATGAATTTTTGATTAAGCACCTAGACCTTAGCTACACAAATTCACACACACACATACACACACACACACACACACACACACACACACACACACACCTGCCTCCAACCAGATGCACACAGGTGTCCTTGCAGCTCTACTCACTGAAGCCAAACGTCATCAAGCCCTGTGGATTTCACTGCAGCTGAAAGGGAGGCCACTCCAAAAGCAGGAAGCTTCTCCACTCTCCCCAAGAGATTTATGTCATTAGCCTGCCAGCTACCACACACAAGTCTTCCCTCCCCAGATAACCACCTAGCTGGGATTTAACGGTATTTCAATGTATCCATCTTGTTTTCATATGCAATGATGCGCCTGTCTGATCAATATTCTTGTCCTTGCATCCATTCCTTCCATCCTTCATGCTCCTCAACAAGCAGGAAAGGAAGTATTCACAGCCTCCAAGGCAAGGCCAGAGGAAGGGCAGGTGTGACAAAAGGAACACAGACACAGTCTAATGATAATTTAGCCTTTCCTCATTCCTTAATTTTCTTGCTAAAGAAGAGGAATTAAAAGAGAAATATATTCAGGAAGACCTGAACAAAACAAGCAGGCTTGTCTGCACCCTTCACACACATTACAGTAACAACCATGGGTCTATATTACATTACCTATAATATAATAATATGTATATATTCATATTTTTTGTGGAATAAGAAACAATTTCATTGGCCTAATTTTCTGTTCTAACTCAAGAAACTGTCCTTTAATTAGTGTTTAATATGCTTGTGCTTTAGAGTTGACTAGGTGTACAGAGAAATTCCATCATTTTTGACATTTAAATTCTTTTTTCTATTTTCTTTAATATTAAGTCAACAATTTTCATAGTCAATAAAACCACAGAATATCAATCAACAGTGGAACTTATTCTAGCTAAGGTTTTCTAATCACAAATATACATTCTAGAAATCTAATGTTTCCTAAGAAAGGGGAAAATGTCAACTCCTGCATTTTTTAAGGTTCTTTCAATAACCAAAGACATCTCTGAACTGGGTTTGGTTGATAGGTGCTTGTTGTGTGCTTAGTGTAATTTAATTTTCTGAAATCATTTTCCTTTCCTATGAATATTTCCATTTTATAAAGAGAAAGTTGACTTTGATATGCAGTGAGGTGCAGGATTCATCGAGAAAATGTCATTTGTATAGAGCTCTGTTTTATTCATTATTAGTAATATAGGTTGATTTGTACATCATACAAACTGTTAAGGGCCTGAGAATACATGTATTATCAGAACACATTCAGATACACTTGCAAGAAAATAAAAACCCAAGAACTACTTGCAAAACTGAGTTAAGGAGCAGGCTTCTTGAGCATTTTTAGATATATATATTTTTTTTAATAAAAAAAGAGGAGGAGACTTGATCTAAAACTCTTGGTCTTAGGAGCACTAAGAGATTCCAATTTTATTTAAACAAAATAGAATTAGCAACACTTTTGCAATTGTGGAGAATGCAAACAAAAATTTAGCCCTAAAAAGACCCCTCCCATTTTTCTTCAAAACACTTCAGATCCTAGTTCTAACCAGTATCTCAAGCTAAGGAAGTAATTTCTAAGATGATTTTGAACTCACAATAAAAAGTGGGTTTTTTTTATTTTGGAATTTTTGTTGAGTGGTATTTTAAATGGAAAATCTCAAGGAATCAAATTAATTCAATATCCCTGTCTTTCTAGAAGAAGGAATATATTTTAATACTCAAGCAAGTTAACACCCCAGTCACATTCAGTCAGGTTTTCTGGCCCAGGTGAGCCTCAGAACTTAACAGAAAATGAAGGCATCTGGGGGAGAAGAGGAAACTAAAATCCCTCATTCCTCACCCACTGCTGGAACCACCTACATGTTCTTTTCAAATGGCATGGTTATTTGAACAGAAAAACTGATAAGAGAAAGTAAATCTGGAATACATAAACTGGTTTCTTTTCATCCTTATTGTGCTAGGTTTTCCTTGTGCCTCGCCATCCCTTGGCACCCTCTCCCACCTTTCCCAAGAAGCCAACAAGAGAAACATTTACACTTACATTTAGCAGGATCTCTCTATATAGATAGATACCTGTCTCGAAAATATCATCACTACTCCAAATTTGCCTTTACTTAAGGTGTAATTAAGAAAATCATAATTCTTAAGAAAAGCTATCAAATCTCAATCCCCGGCGGCAGTGGGGGTGCGCTCAAATGCCCGGGGCTGGCTAGCAGGAGAACTCGCCGCTCAGTGTGCCTGCCGCCGGCCACTTCTTGTGAATCTGTGTCTTTGGTTCGCATGTTTCCCCTCTTAAGGGAGGATAATGAACTCTCCTCGGTTCCTAATTTGTAAAGATATCATCTTTAGTCGGCACTAAAATAGAGGTGGTGGAGAAGAGGCCTGGGTCATAACCCCGAAGAGGTCAGGGCTCCAACCTCCTGGGTATCATAAAACCAGGAGACAGCGGCCAACTGCATCTGAGGGTCCCTGTGGTTCCCCCAGAAGAGCGAGCCTTTGGCTGGAGGGCAGTGTGCCCGCAAGAGTGTTCAGTCCTATCCTACAGTACCCCTAGGGGTCTCTGGAAGGGGAGGCTTTGCCTTCCTCCGGGCAAGAGAGGCCTAGAGGGGCGGGCCCAGCCTCGGTTGCTAAGGCCTCCCAAGTCCACACAGCTTGTCAGCCCCAACCCGGGGCCGCCCCGACGGCCCCAACGCGGTGCCATGCAGCCAGTAGGTGTCGCTGTTTCCCTACTGGCTGGAGCCAGGAGCCCCGCGCTGGCCCCTGGCGCCGTTCAGCCTTCCGCGCCGAGCGGGTTCACAGATCCACGCGAGCTTCCGCGGACCCCCCACACCCCCGAGACCATCCCTTCGCTCACATGGCCACGATCGCAATGACGCGGACCGGCCTAAGGGAGCGCCTTTGGGCAAAGAAGAGAGGGCTCTGTTGGGGCGAAACGCGAGGCCCCGACGGAGCGGCTCAAAGTCACGAGCTTCCCTTCCAGTCTCTTTTCACGTGCTGTGGGCAGCGCCCGGGCACTGGGAGTATCCTGGTAAAATCCCGCGCCAGGAAATTCAACCGGGGTTCCACACTGGCTTTAAAAATAAACAAGAGGTTGAAGCCCCGCTTCGTGGGAGCTAGTCACAGAGAGTGAACTGGTTTCAATTTCTGGCCTCCAAATAAAAAGAAAATGTGATAAAGAATAGAAAGAAACCTGGGCCTGGCCGCTTGGCTAGTTACATACCATCTTGTACACACGTGTGCACGCAGAAATACCGGGTAATCGCGACCGCCCCCCACCCACGGCCCAGGAAAGAGTCAGTATTTGGATGTATTTGTCTTCCCCAAAGCATTCCTTGCCAAGTATTTTTCCCCTTCGGAAACCTAGCAGTTAGCATATCTTTGGAATTTGTATTGAAATTCTAGGTATTGAGTATTCTGCGCCCTTCTCTGGGGTCCTGCGGCTCCCTGCCTTCGGCCTCAGTGTGCTGCATAAGAGATTATTAATCAGAAGCGTTCTTTTTGTGTGTTTCTCAAAAGGAAGGGGTTTGGCTTATAAATTACGAGAGAGACATTTACAATGGGTACATCCTATAGGTGATTGGAGATTTTATCATGATTCTGATTATTTTGTGCAGGAAATCACTGCTCCTATTTGAAGGTGGGGGTGAGGAGTGGGGGGACCGGCATTGAAAATGCTGAATTCAGAACCTCAGGTTATTGAAAGAGCTGGTATGCAAAACAGAACTGGCTATGCTTTTAAACTAACGTTTTAAAATCATACCTTCAGTTAAAACGTGGGGACATTTTGCAGTAAATTTTGTAAAAGACCTACACTTTATCTGTCTTTTTTGGTAAACGTAATCAATTCGTGAAGAAGAAAAACGTGACAGTCAAATATCAGGAAGAAAAGAAAAATTCTCACTTAAAGTCCAGAATATTTCGGAACACATTTTGTTTCTGACTCTGGGCCTCGGTCTCACTATTTCGGAGGACAAGGCTGGCAAGTGCCTGAGTCTTCAAAGCAAGCCTTAATTTTTTTTAACGCGAAGTGGCAGCATCATTAAATGTCATGCCTTTCGCTATGTTTCACAAAATTGGCTCCTTTCCGTTAAATCTTATGTCTGTTATACAATTCTAAATAATTATATTTCTGATTGAGAAGGCAAATTAATCATTCGGTGACGTGGGAGGGGGAGAAACACGTGTCTAATTGGAGGTTGTGAAGTTCAGTGAGAAGGTATTTTTAGCTTGAAAAGTCCAAATTCAGATACTTGGGTCTCTCTCCCCCTCCCCTCGTTCCCCTAAACCCTCCCTGCTTCACCCCCTCTTTCACACACCCTGTGGACTCTTTCTCCCACTTTCTCCCCCTCCTCGGCCTCTGCCTTCCTCTCACCCCTCGCAGCCCCACCGACAGTGCCTCTCTTCTTTCCTCTCCTTTCTCCTTTTCCCCTCTTCTTCTCTCCCTACCCGTCATTTCTCCGTCTGCCTCCCCCTATTTATTGTCTGATCCCATCAGTCAAGTTAATATAAAAGTAGTAAATGGGAGGCCCAGCACCTCTCTCCTGGACGCGCCCAGGGCACTTTGGGGAGGTGTCGGCCGCGGCCAGATGACGGGCCGGAGTGGTGGCCTTTCGTTCAGGGCACGCTGCTGTGCAGGAGTTGGGGTCTGCGCGAGGTTGCGGGGCTTATTCAAACGTTGCCCGCTGCTGCTGTGATTCGCAGAAACTCGGCCTCGGTATGGTAATGCTGGGCCGGGGTGGGGGGGAGACGGGGGGAGGCGCAGAGGAGAGGGGAGGGGAGGATGGGGGTGAGGGCGGGGTGGGAGGGGGCTCTGGCACCGCGCGCTCTGCTGCCAGGCTGGGACAGACCACCGGGACCCGCGGCGGCGTCGGCAGCAAAGCCGCTACCCACCCTCCGCCACAACACCCACCGAACCAGCGAGCCACCAAGCCACCGGTCCCCGGGGTAAGCTACAGCGTGCACACGGCAGTGACGGTGACGGTTCAGATGCTTCAGGTTACCACCAGGCACCAATAAGGGAGATTAGAAAGAGAAAAGGAGATTACAGAGAGATCAGAGATAAGAGGTGTACCTCTCTATGTCCCTTGTCACAGTGCGCGCGCGCGCGCACACACACTCACACATACACACACGCCTCTGTACACACATGCATGCAGAGACATCCGTACATGAACACATTCCTTGCTACTACCATCTAAATACATGCATCGCCACTCTATATGCCCTGCAACGTGGCCGGTGTGTTTGTTCTGATCCCTGCATACAGGCGGGCAGGTGTGTGCAAGAGTCCAGGCAGAACAAACCGCCACGCACGATTGAATTGCTGCCAAACTCGAAGAGATGTTTAACCTGCTGAATTGTTTCACTCATCCAGGTGCCCTCCCAGAAACCCTCAATTTTGCAACCAACTGTGGAATCCTTTGATTCATAGAACGTTCTGAAAATGTACTTTAGGAAACATAATCTTGCTGTATAGGGCAAACCTAAAGGATGAGTGTTTTCCGTTTTTTAATATTTTTCGTGTAGCCATCTGACCACTTTTTATTGGGTGACACATCATATGAGCACTTTGATGTGGGCTTGGAAAAACTACAGCCAGAGGTAAGGCTAGAAATACCGTAAGAATTAAGGGTGCTAAAAATGGATGCTGGATAGTCCAACATGAAAGATGGCATGCAGCTGTAGGTTTAAAATGGGGGAAAATACATATTAATATTTATACATGAAAGCCACTGGGGAGGGCCGAGTCTTGCCCTGAGTATCTGTGCAGGTAAGTCATTCATAAGAAAACTAATTACCTATGCATGTACTTGAACTTGTTTAATTGAATAAGCTGCATGTGTGCATCACTTGCTGTTCTTTGTGGCTATGCAATTATAAATTCAGCCTTTTAAAAGTGATAGCTTGGGGGGAATTTAAAAAGTGGACTTCATATATATAGATTTTTCAAAAGCCATTGTGCTGAATAGATATACTGCCAGGAAGGAAAACCGACCCCATAAACCAGGTAACTATTGCTTGAAATCTAACTCAAGGCCTGTCTATTTTAGGGCAAATCAACTGGCTTAATATAGTCAACCGTTTTGTTTATTTGTTTTCATTACAAAGTCAGGAATTAAGGATGCTTTTCAATCAAGATAATGTGCCTTGTTTCCAGCCATGTTAAGATAAAAATGAAACTCAGTTAATTTTGAATGCAGTAGATAAGGTACAACATACAACATGGTTGAAAATGTCTTCCTTGCAGAAGGCTGTCCGTTGCTGTGTCTACACATTTTAAAATAGTTTTTTTTTTTTTTGCAGTAAGAAATGCTAGAAAGCAATAGTGAGGTAAATGCCACACCTCTCACTTAATCAGCACACAAATTCTTTATAATTCTTTGGAGTCACTTCCCTTTATACAGACATTGTTTCAAATGCAATGGCCCGAACTGTGTTTGCTAATAAGTTAATTAGACAATCAAACTTTGAGCCTTGAGCGATGGCATTACAGCTGATGAAGGGGTTATGTCAGGAAAAAAAATTTTAATGTGTCTTTTCTTTTATGACCAAACCAGGAGGTTATACAGCTGGTATTACATACATGACAGAGGTGCATATTTGGATTCTTAAATAAACAGATGCAAGGAGGCAATTGTGCATATTATATAGCAAGAGACAGCAGCAGACACTCGCCAAAAAATAAAAACAGACAGAAAGGGATAAGACAGACAGACATAATAAGATAACAAAAAACAAAAAAAGAGGGGGAGGGGAGAATCAATAAAACGATACAACCTGAACTTTTCGCGAATTAAAAAATGCAAATATAGCTTTACATATGCATCGGTATTAAAAATAATACACGCTGGAACCAACAGGAGCGGGAGCAGGAGGAGGAGGAGGAGAAGGAGGATGAGAGGTGGAGGAGGAGGAGGAGGAGAGGAGGAGGAAAGAATGGAGGCGCCGCGGAGCCCTGATTATGCATGGGCTGGAGCTGCCTCCTCTAACCTGTTCTTCTCCGAGCCGGGCAGCCGGCGGTCCTCAGCCGCCCAGAGAACAGGAGCCGAAACAACCGTTCCAGAAGGCTACAGCGTTTATTTTTCTCTTTTGGGGGTTTTGTCGGTTGTTTCAGGGGCTCGCCAACTGGCCCCTTTAATTAAAAGCTTCAATAAAAGGCGATCGCGCCAGGAATGCACCGGCTCCTCTTCGTGCAGGATTTGCATATTTTTTTAATGCCCTAATTTCCTTGATGTATGTAAATGTAGCCGGACGTAGAGGGAGACAGGGAGCTGACGTCAATGGACGTGACCTCGCAGCTAAACCTTGAACGTGAAGCCGGGATGGGGGAAAACACGGAGCGGCAGCCGGCGGAGCTCGCTAGTGCGGGCGGCGGCAGCGACAGTGGCCAAGCCTAGGCCCGAGGGGGCAAAAGGGGGCCCTGTCGACCCTGGGGGAGGAAGAGCGGCCGCTTCCAATCTCCATCGCCCGACTTCCAGCCTCGCCAGCCTTCGGCCGCACATGCAGGCTCCTGTCCTGCACCTCCTACCCCACCAACTACATGTTCTTTTGCTTCCCTCAGAAAAGCAACACACTCAAAAACAACAACAAACCAAAAACAACAGATAACAAACCAAACCAAATCCCCAAATGTTTGAGACCAATGCTTGGGTAGCTTTCAAAGAGAAGACTATGACAATGGAACATTTTTTTTTTTTTTTTTTTTTTTTTGCTTGTCTCCACCAGAAGAGGAGGAGACCTCAGACAACAGCAAATCACTCCTAAAACATAGGCTACACGTGTTTCCAGTAGGGAGAGGTAAATCGCCCAGCCGGCTGGTGGGGGCTTCTCGTTTCGTTACCTATTTACCTGTGCACTCATTATGTGCGTCGGCTTCATTAACAGCCGAGCCCTTAGCGTGCGTTTTGGTGTGATGGGAGTGTCGTGTCGTGTGTGTGTGTGTGTGTGTGTGTGTGTGTGTGCGCGCGCTGGGGAGGTGCTTGGGCTGCTGAGCACCGAGGCAGGCGCTGCGAGCGAGATGAAACAGAGATCGGTGTCTCTCCACGGCTACCTCTGGGACTTATCTGCGGGAACATCTAGGCCAGAGCTCCTAGGCTGGAGTTCGAGTTTCACCCGTTTGAAGGTTGAGGGGGGCGTCTGGTGGCGGGGGGGAGGCAGAAAAGGCTCTCTGAACAGCCAGGCCCTTCCGATTACATTGTCTGGGGAGAAAGCTTGAGGTGCGAGCCATTCCGCGGCCGCAGCCCGGGGCGGTGCCTTGCGGGATTGAGCCTGGTGTGGGTTTCACTAGGAGCTCAGCCGCCTCAGCGAGGAGGTAACGGCTCTCGGCTATTCAGCAGGGCGGCCTTCAGATTCCCTCCCTCCACGGCCCAGCGCGCCAGCGTGTGCGTGCCTGCGCACCGGGCGGGGGGCCGCTGGCACCTCCCTGTGCACATCCGCCCCCGTCTCTGCTCTCCTGGTTCTCCTAGGCAGCTAAGAAATGATCCGCGGCCTCTTCTGGGCCGAAGCCGAGCGGAGCCGGGGGCGGAGGGCAGAGCCGCAGGCTGGCAGGGAAGGGGCGCTGGAGGCCGCAGTGTCGGCTTCCCTGTCCTGCCCTCGGCCGCCAACGCTGACGTTTCTTCGTTCCACCTCGCAGCGCTAGCTTTGTTTTCCTGACATGCTCGTGGCCACAGGGCCCCACGCCTGCGAGGGGAGTGTGTGCGTGTGCGTGGGGGCGGGCGCGCGCGGCGGGCTAGGGACCTCCCGACAAGGACACGCATGGCTGTCTGTCCTCCGGCTGCACTTGGCGGGAAAGCTGGGGGCCGCCAGCGGGGCTGAGCGCCCGCGGCTCTCATTACCTCCTCCCAGCTCCCCCCGGGTTACATTTACATACGGGCCCCTCGCCTGAATTTTTACGCCCCCCTCCCTCCCGCCACCGGTCGCACGCGCGCACGCTCGGTACAAGCTCCCGCGCGCGCAGACACCCGCGCCCAAGCTGCGGCGGGCAGGGCGCGCGAATAGGCCTGGGGGTGCAAGCCGTCTGAGAGAGAAGGATTCTTGCACCCTCCCTTTCGCGCCTACACCGCTGACAGCCTCCCCGCTCGCGCTACAGGAAGCCCACCTTCCTCTCAAAGCCCCCACCCTTCTCTTTCTGCACACTCCCCCCCCATCGCTCTGCCTCTCCCTGTTTAACACACACAAGCGCGCGCACATACACTCGCTTTCTCTTCTCCATCAAATAGATAACCCCTATGGCGCGTCCCTGGTGCCCTTTGAATAGCTGTTAAGTTTAAAGAATAAAAATCCTTATAATATATTGCTTCTCTTTAGCCAAACACAGTTAACGACCACAACAAAAAGGGGGAGTAGTGAGGTAAGGGGACTTGAACCAAAAGACCTTTCTTAAATAAAAAAAAAAGTATGCAAGTCAAAAGGTCATTCTCCAAGTTTGTAAATAAAATTGCGAAAGGAGTCCTTAAAAAAGAAAGGAGAGGGAAGAAGGAAGGAAGGTAAAAAAGATACACAAGTTACATAAAATGGTGCATTGGACAAACAAGACGGGTTCTTTGGGGAAAAAAAAGTCTAAAGAATCAAGAGGGAAAAAATCCTGAAAGAAAAAAGAAAAAGAGGGAGAATAAAATAAAAGGTAGAAAAGGCAAAAGAAGTTTCCAAAGAAATGTGTGTTTTGCATCCTACAATAGGAAAATGTAGCCACTGCCCTCCTTCAGACGAGACATTTCTAATTTGTTCCGTCTGTCAGGAAGGGACTATGAGAGGTTTGGGTGCAAATTCATTATCTCTGGCAACGCAGAACGTAGTGTGGGGACTGAAAAAGACCGTGGCAATGGATGAACAATAGGGCTTCAGTTCATCAGCAACAAAAGCAGTGGGGAAATTGGTTGAGTTTCTAAGCACGTCCTCCTCGGCAGAGGGGGCTGGACTAGACCTTGGACAGCCCCCCCAAAAACTTGCCGAGCCTCGCACACACCACTTCACTCTCCACTCCGAGGCTAAGAGAGCAAGTGCCTGGCGCGGGGGGTAAAAGTTGGCTTTTTTTCCTCCTTGGGCTTTTGCCCCCTTATTTCTCACCCCAGAAGGGAAGACCCGTTTAAACTATTTTAGACGCAATCAAGCAAGAATCACTGTGTGGAATTGAGCGGCAGTTTTAAATGTGCTAAAGAGAGGGATGAGCTGAATTTTTTTTTCTTTTTTTGAGACGCCGAAAGAAGCTGTTTGTGTACTGCAGCCGCCCTGTTACTGTGGATCTTGTCTTCTGGCCGGTGCCTCGATTCCCGACCAGCTGGATTTGGGGGCAACACTGCCTGACGCAGGGAGAACAAGTGAGTATCTTGGCGGCCCGCAGGCGGCACCTCGGCCGGCGGCGAGGGGCCAGCAGTGCCTGCTGCGGCCCCGCGCCGGCGCTCGTCACCTCGCCCGCGAGCCGGTGCTCCGTTACCCACAGAGCCCCGTTGCCGGCCGCTCCGAGAGCCAGGCCGGGCTTTGCTTCAGCTAATTGACTGTGTGGCTCGGATGCTAAACCTGTTGATCTCGTGAGTTGCCTGAGCCAGGACTGTTAATTATCCAGTGGCCTCACCCCCAATTGCAGAGATGCCAGGAAAATTTCGCGTTGTATCGGGGAATGATGAATGTAATTTTGTGTTGTTCGTGTTGAGACTTTTCTCACCTAAATCTGGAGCCAAATACAATTGTATTTTGCGTTCCTGAATTCAGGATTCGCATTTTAAATCTTTTAACCATCTCAAAGTTGCAATTACCTGGCAATGAAGTGAGGGGCTGATTGGATGCCGGTACAAAGTTATGTGCAGTAGCTAACTAGACTTGGATTTCCACTTCCTTTTTATTTTTTCCGTTTGGATTTTGGGAGGCGAGAGGCCGTTTCACAAGGTTATCCCAAGTTCGGATTCATCAAGTGCAACCATAGTGGTTCATTGTGGGATCTGGTACGTTTTAGCTTCAGAAGCTTCTGGCATCCGAGCAGAGCCAAGTATCTGCTGTTTGCTTGGAGCCCCGACCCCGCTGAGGGAGGCGAGACCTTCGTTCCGTGGCCTGGAATTTTCTGAGGGAACCCTGGGCAGTGGGAACCAGGCAGTAGATTTGCATTAGAGTCTGCGCGTTTTCTCTTGCAAATGTGTACCCGCCGTGCTTGAATGGGGACAGTCTTGTGGGGTCAGGTAAGCAGTGGAATTGATGGAAGTTAGACAGGAGGCCCTGTCAAGTCACGGCCACGGCCGGAGCTCTTTTGGAGCTGTGGCTGCCTTGGGCCCAGAATGGCTGGGTGGCTTCCAGTTTCCTCCCTCTCCTGGTGCCTACCTCTGCCCGCCACCCTCCCTCCCCACCTTGACACCACTAATTAGGACGCTGTCTTCAGAAACAAGCTCCCATAATCAGCATAATAAAACCAGAGCAGTACTTTCATTTTGCAAAACCAATAGCCCCACCCCGCCACTCCAAAATAACGATAAGCATTAAAAAAAAAAAACGATAAAAGAAAAGCTATTTTTGGGAGTGTAAGAATTCTTGAATATTGAGTCGTGGGGGATGGGGGAAGAGAATAAAAAAATCCACCACTTTACAGCAATCAGGTTTTACATTATTCATTGATTTACTGAAGGAAATAGCCAATCAGGAGCCATAGATATGAAAGCACATCTCACCGTGCTGTGGCCTTACAGTAAACTATTTGCATCTTTTTAATGGATTAGATATTTATTCAGGGATTCCCATTGTTTGAAAGGCCTGGAAATTCAGTCCCTTAAACATTTAGAAAAGATGACTGTTCCAGTCTTAAAATTCTTACACGTAAGAACTCTCTTCTCTTTTATATGGCAGGTTACAATGTTCAAATCCTTAATGTTTCTTAAAAGTCTCTCTTCCTTGCAAGCTAAAAATAAAAGAAAAGAAGAAAGAAAAATTAATTTCCCAAACCCCTCCAGATTCTTCATATTTTGCATTCCTATTATCATGCATGTCTCTATTTAAATGCAAATTAGCATATTTAACCCTGTGGGTGCTGAGGCCCAGGATACATGGTACTGGGTTTTCTGGAATCTCTTGGCATTTTGAAGACTCATAGTAATTGCTGTATCTTAAATAAAGCCAATTCTAGGCATGATCACATATATATTTGCAGTATATTAACCCTCTAATCATTTGTTTTCTTGACTGTTTTTCAGAAGAGACTACAAAGAAGCATAAAATGAATAGACAATCCAACCAACCAAAGGTAATTTTAAAATTTACATTTGATAAAATCAAAATGATGTTAAAAAATCAAAATAGAGTATTTTTACTAGGTGGAAGGCCTGCAGTGTATTGCATATATCCCAGTTCATGGCAATAGATGCAATTCCAGAAAAATCTGTTTTCACATGTGCAATTTTTTTCCTGCAGGTAGTCTTTGTATATTACACATCAAGGATAATGCAAACAATCTGTAACTGCCTATAAAAGTGAAACTTGGATACAAAGGAAATAATAGGATACTTTGACTAGAAAGTAAGCCAGTCAAGTACCTTGCCTGAACTATACACATCGCTGTCAATTAAATGGCTTTTATGTAGAAAATGGTAGTCTTGCCTGTATTAGTAGACTGTGGTTTACATGCCCGAGAATCATACAAGCTCAATATTAAAGAGGGATTTTAGTGTTAGGTCAGTTCTTTATATATTTTGCAGTAGTGTGAATAAAATTCAGAGAGGTGAATAGTAGTGGCAAAATGTTTTTTGCATTTATGGAACAGACAAATTCTCATCCAAAAATGTGGAAAATCATAACTTTTCCTTTTTTAATTTAAACAGATTGTTTATTCCTAAGAAAATCAGGATGTTTCAATTCATGTTTCAGCCATCTGGAGACCTATAAAAAGATTAGAAAACAAGCATGACAATCACGTCTTAATCTATTGGTCATTAATAGGAATTTATTAGAGAATGAGCAGGCAAGCCTTCTGAATTCAATATGTTCTTTAATATGTAGATTTCAAAAAGAATATTCTCTAACTTGGCTAAATACTTCTTGAAAAACAAAAATATCTGAACTAAAAACATGTAAGTGTCAATAGTTGCTCATAACAATATATGGCAGACAATGCTAGGAATCTTTAGAGTAATACGATTGTTTCAACTTGTTCTTGTCTCATATTCGACACAATAATGCAGTTCTTGAAATGTATGTAAGAAACCACAATATATTGGTTGTATTGCTAAACCACAGACCTTGGCAATATTCAGAATAATCAGATACTCAGTATTAAGCCTTGGTATGTATTTTTTATGTCTCTACGTTGAAAAATGATGGAGAGGTAAAATATTTAATTGGTTCTATTAAATAGACTACTACATAACAAATAGACTACTCATAATCATTATGTTGGTTATTTTCACTCTTGGGAGCTCTCATAGTGAATCTGTGGTATATGTGACAGGCATGGGAGCCAGTCCAGGAGTCAGCTGATATGAGTATGTGGCATTGCCTTAGAAGATGCTATTTTAAGACAGTATCTTCTGGAGGTTCTAACTATAGAAGCATCTCAAATGTTCTGTGTCTTGGCTTTCCTGATAGTTACTTGGGTTCTGAAAATGCATTTAATTGTTGAGTGTGGAAATATAGCCACATTAATTTGCAAATTCACACAAATATAGGAGTGATACACATAAGACTTACATGCATCATACTGCTCTATTTTTACCAACCCTCACCCAGATATATATAAAGCAAAAAGGGAAATCTAAAAATATCTGGTATTTCTTGGGGTTTTGACTTAAGGAATTGATTTCATCTGATCATATGCTTGCTTTATGTAGTACATGCCAAATCACTAATGATTCTGCTTCTAGGTCTTGGAAAGCAAGGCCAAAATACTCTCAATCTTCCAAGGCAGCAAAGCTCATTAGGGTTTTACATGATGTCAAAAGTGGCATATGTCTCAGTGATGTGTTCTCTTCTTATCCAATACTTTATGTTGTGACCTTATAGTTCAAGAAGGAAGAGTGTGTTCTCTGAATTACTTTGTAGTTTGCATATATATTTTATGTATAATCCAATGCAGCCATTTCTGATCATACTTCTTGTGCCAGAAGTTGATAAGAAATATAGATGAGTGATTTCTGTATCTTAGTCTTTTATAAATAATCAGGACAAGAATGGTCACCAAAAAAGGAAATTAATAAAATAATCTAGGGAAGCATTGGCATCTCTACTAAACTTTATCTTTAATTGGTGTAATATTGATGTTTGAACTCTTAATTGAGGGCTTTTCTGAGCAATTCTGGTTTTCTTGTCAGTCTTTCTATATGATTTACATGTGTGCTCTACATATAACTTGGTAAACATATACTCATGTCTTAAATGAATAAACTGAATTAATGAAAGAGTGCATGTTAATTCTGAAAGTGTTCTTTGTTATTGGGGAAAATAGTCACCTATAGAAATGATAATGTTGGGATAAGCTAGTGATGTGTGAAATAAATACAAAGATTTATGACATTTGCTTGTAGCATATATTTAGAAGAATAGTAACACCACCAAACATAGCTTATAATTTTGGGAAACAGTCTGTGAAGTTCACCCATGATGAATATGCAACTTTTGTGGACTCTACCTGTAGATGTTCTGCTGAGGAGCATCTGAGCATTTGAACTGTACATACTGTAGATGTATTAGACATAGATTACCCGTTACAAAGGAGAAGAAGAAAAGACCTCTTTTAAGTGATCATATTCACTTTGAAAAGTCCTAAGAAAAGGAATGAGACTAATAATTTAATAAAACAATATTCCCTTCTAGATAGAAGAAAGGTGGGGGTAGGTAAGAGGAAGGTGGGGATAGTTAAGCTCTTAACATCCAGGTGTTGTAGCTCTCTTTTTCATAATACAATAAGTAACAATACTTTCTAAACAATTTCATAAGGAAGAGTAGTACATTTTGTCCTTGTGTATGAAACTATAAACAAAGTCTCTGCATTTTTATTACAGCAGAGTTGTGTTCAACATTAGAAACTATTGCTTCAGTGTTTACCTGTGCTACATTCTAAGGAGCACACCCTCAATAGGTTAATTTTTTTAAAAACCGGAGTGAAGTCGACATGTTTAGAGCATTCGGTTTGAACTTATAGAACATAATACAATGCCCTATCGCCATGGCACATAGATACAAAGTATGCCTGAGTTGTGAAGCCATTAAAAACACACCACCAGAGCAAATTGTCAATGTAATCACACATGGACTCACTGCCTAATACAGATCTGATTCCCAGCCCCAGAAAGCAAGGCCCTGCTTTAAGCAGTAGCAAAGTGCCTTCCATCTGTCTGCCCATGCAATCTGCCAGAAGAGAAATGCAGCCAGACATTCCCCAGATCTGAAATGCTTTTATCTGTCCTTAGAGAGAGATTTCTTCCAGTCTTTGGATATTAGAGCGATCTACACTAGCACCGAGGAGGTAAAAGGCCGCAGGTTGCTTTTCCAGGAGCAGTCGGTAGTACTAGCAGAAGAGATGTTGATTGAGAAAATAGGGCTTGTTGCAGTGCCGCCGCCGCCGCTGCCCAGGCAGCAGGCGTGGGGCAGTTGGCTGATCACTGATGCATATCAATAACGGTGTACTTGAGATTTCTCATGACATCATCATTACCTTGGTCTCCCGCGGTCCCGAACCTTTGACCTTGCCGGGCTGGTCCACATTTTGGCAGTGAAAGCCCCTCCAATGATGGCCCTTTTCTCCTTCTTTCAGACCGGGGGCAGCACGCCAGCAAGAAGGCATCTTCTCCTTCCCAGCCTAGACGCCCTGGGAAATCGAGGATCTTCCCCCAAAAACACACACACACAAGATATGTGCAATCAAGCTGCCACCGCTCGGTGAAAAGCTCATGGTGCCTAACCCCAAAGGATCGGGAGAGATCCTTGAATCAGCTGTCACTTCTTCTATAGAATGGGATTTTTTTCCTTCCTCCTTAACCTGCGTTGGAAATTGCCGTTGGCTTTATACATCTCTATAGAGGGAGGCTAAAGAGTCTTGCGTGAGAATGAAGCAATTTACAATGCAAATAGAGGCCTGTGAAGGGACGGACGCTGCTGCTCACTCTTTACCGCTTGCTGCACCATAATAGCTGGTTTTATTTTCTGATATTAATAGATGAATTGTTGGCTAACGCTGCCGGAGATTACTTGCTGAAAGAAAAAAAAAGTTCGGAATAAACTTTGAAAGCAACAGATCTCGTTTGGATGTTTTAGCCGCACACACAAACAGAAACCAGGTCATATTTATATACAAGGATGCATCTTATGCACGGCAAGTACCCTGGAGGACTACTCTAACGTACTGCCAGAAAAGATCGGGATGTGGAGTCTGGCCTGAGGAAGACAGAGGCGTATGAGGGAAGTGAGTTGTTATCTTTGGTTATCTAGCTGTATGAGTGTATTGGTCTTCATAAAGCTAGATAACCGAAAGTAAAAACTCCTTCAAGATCGCCGGAGAGCGTGTGAGTGAAAGACTTCAACCAAGAGACACTAAAAACCAGAAAGGTCAGGAATACTTACTGAATCTAACTTTGCTTTTGTTTTTGTTTTTCCTTATGATTGAAGGTGGGATTAGAGGAAGTTAAGTAATACATTTATGCCAAAACATAAAGATGCCAGATACTTTGTGAGGGCTTATTACAGCTGCAAAGGATTATTGCATTGTGCTAATGAGTAAAGATGCATGTGCAGTTTGTCCTACTTTAATGCAGAAGTTTATATATGAGTTGGTTTCTTCTTCTTCTTAGAGAGCTGTTGTGCAGATAGATGTGTTTGATGCTAGCTCAAAAATGATTCCATAGTACATAGACTTAGGCTGTTCCCTTCTGAGGCACTTCCCTTGAAAAATTAGAAGATAATGCGTGGGAACTGCAAGTGGGTTGTACGTCAAAGTATACGAAATTAGATTTTGAGAAAAGTTTATACTGGAAGGTCAATAGACCTATGAGGACATAGAGCTAGCAGGGAAAAACGCCAACAAATAAAAATTTAAAAAAATAAATAAAAGCAAAGGCTGATTTTTATTCTTCTATTCAAAATAGAAGGACAGATGCTTCTCTGTTCCAAGAGGGTTTCCTTGAGGAAGCTACTGAAGCAGAAAGACATGATGGAGACGAGATCGCCTCCCCTCTTGTCAAAGTGTTAAAAAAATGTTCTGTCTTACTCTGCGCCTAGCATTGGAAATGAAAGTGACATTTACGCAACAACCCACGTGTGCGCCTCCTCTCTTTTTGTTTAAGGATGATCAGGTCTATCCAGGAAACAGCTCTGGCATCCCAAACTGAAATAATTAGGACGTATATAGACCTGACAAAAATGGAAAGGGGGTGGGGAATCTGAGGGTCTGTCTTGCCTAATTGATTCCGATAAACGGAATGCAGGAGATGTGAACGGCAGGACGCTCCGATTCCCACGCTCGGGGGCAAGTGGTAAAGCGGGCCGGCAGCCTATGACAGACAGCCCTGTTTGGGGGGTGGGGGTATGAAAAAAAACATGAAGTGCACACACCATACTCATCTCCATCGCTTAAGAAAGTAGAGGCATTTCCCACCCACAGCCATCTGCAGGCTCCCAAATGGCAGCACCAAATGGTCTGTAGCTGCTGCATACTGTCTGTTTCTGTTAATTTTATAACTAATGTTTAATCTGGCCGTAATTAAGTTTGGCTTTCTTCTTTGGTTGAGATTTTCAATATTTAAGGAAAGCTAGTCAAGAGCAGTTCTAAGGAAATCCCATTCCTGCCTGCTCCTCCTGTCAAATTCTCAGTCTGTACTTTTGGCCTTGAGACCACCTTTTGGCTTTTGTTTTAGGTGCGTTATATTTAAAAATACATATTTCTATATAATAGACATTGTTATCGCTTCATTAGGCTGTTTACCTCTTAACATGATAGATCTAAGAATTTAGCCTAGTTATGCTAGTGGACAAACACTGGAAAGTAAAGCTATAAAATCATCAACCTATAGAAAGTTTATTGCAATAACAACATGGTAAAAGGTTGTTTTGGTACTGTCCCAGCGAGATGCAGTCTAAACAGTCATTTCTATTTAACCTAAAAATGACTCTGCTTAACAGAAACTTTGGCATTTTGGTGATCCTATTGTACTCTTTTTGTAAAAGTTCTTATATTTTCCATGTGTCACCAAGCAAAAATATGTATAACCATTTAAACATAAATACAAATATTGCAATAGGAAATGTCCCAAGTGGCCTGTTACTTCCATGTGGCTTAGATTACTGACAATCCCAGATCCCAAATACACAGTTTTTCTTCAAAAGCATTACATTTTCCTTTGTTGCTCTAAGTCCTTGTAATACTTCATCCTGGAGAAGCCTGTAAAACCACTGTTAACTTCCGTTAGAATCTCTGAGAGACTTTATTAACGTAAATTCTCAATATGGCTGCTGAACACGTGCCAAAGTTTTACTACGGTAGTGACCGTTGAGAAGACCCTTGTTTATTTACATTTGAAGCACTGTTTGTGCAAACAACCTTTCATTGTTAAGTGCCTGTATTCCTTTCATTTACTTCATGTCCAGGGGTGCTATTTACCTAGATCATTGTCTACTACAATTACATTTACATTACAAAGTGTGTGGTTTTCTTTCTCAAGGAGGTTCAATTAAGGCAATAAGATGTTTGCTGGGGAAACCTATTGTTTACTGAAAGCACTCAATGGAGTCAAATTACTGAAGCTTTTGCCTACATCTTGGTCTTTTATGTAAATGTGTTAAATACAACATCTAAGGAAAATAAACAATATTATAATTCTCTGTTTGCCATTGTCATATCAAACTTGCTTTGTATCATACTAATGTTACATGACTTATCGATCAATAAAAATACATTTCAATGTTATTATTTTCATTTTATTTTTTGCTCTTCACTGCTCTTGCTGCAACATGTCCTAATTTTTCTTTTTTCTATTACACATCAAACTTCTGACATTTTGTTTTATTTGTGTATGTTAAAGAGAGGTATTGTGTCAGAGCATGGGTCTGATGGGTGTCCTGGGGTAATCTCTACAATGACCTTATAAAAAGGTGATATTTCTTGAAATCCGAAATATTCTGAAGGAATGTACATTTAAGTCAAAAGTGTAAATATCAGTTAAGTAGTTCTTTGAAAGCTAGTTTTAACATTGGCAGAAACCGGATCAAGTTTATTTAGCATACCAGTGCATTGTAAAACAGTTGGAGTGAAGTTGCAGGTTGCGTGAGCATGCATGTTAACTAGTGGGAACCAAGTGCAGTCTTTGTGAAATGGGAGCAGCAGATTGCTGTGCAAGGCCAATGTTAAAAAGGCAGCTGAATTTAACACCATCTGGAAGAAAAGATCCCTTCACGACTTTCTCACACCGTCAGACAAAACTAGTGTCTCTTGTTCCGAGCCCTTGTCTATGCAACCATACAATACTGAGTCATTATACTTTTGCTGAGAGAAAATTTGAGAACACAATATGGGTAACCAGTGAATGACCAAGTTTCATTGTGCCCGCTTAAGTCGATTGAAATCTACGTCTAGAGCTATGAATGGTAGTATTGTTTTCCTCACCAGGGCTGTACTAAATGTCAGCACAGTGTAAAGAAAAACTTGAAGTCTGCAAATAACTTACCAGATCTCAATTATAATATTTTCCCACACTAGAACTAATATCATTGCGAGGGGCTACATTGCAGAAAACACAAAAAGAAACGAAAAGAAATAGTTCATTTAGAAGTTATTTTATCCAGACCAACATTTTAATTTTCTGATGGGAACTTCAATTCAGGCTGCAGGCTGGGTTGAGAAGTGGAATTCATTACTGGGAAGTTCAAGTTACAAAAGTGCTTCTTGTGCAATTAAAATAGAATAGACAAACAACTAGTTCCACCTGAAACCCTCCCTTTTTAAATACAAAGAGACACTACTTGGGTTTTATTGCTTTAGTTCTGCTTAGAATTATTAGTATGAATCTGGGTTAACTGTTGCTTTAAATTTTGGCAGACACTGCCCTTTCAAAGTTGCCACTATGATTGACATTGCAAAAGAACATCGTTGATGTACTTTTCCAAAAATATGCAATGTTCTGGTACCTTCCTAGGTGGATTCTGGTGCCCTCAGGAGTACCCCTCCCTTTATATTGTCCCCATCCCCATTTTCTAACTTTTTTCATGATGTGTATGAATCAAGTTACTATACTTAGGTTTCATGTTCACATAATCTATTTGACTGTAAACAGAGAAAGGAAACAAAACAGCTCAAAAAGAGAAAAAGGAGTTGGTTGTGTATGTTTTATTAGGATGTCTACTTTAAATATAATTGACTTTGCAATTTTGTTGTTGTGTCACCAAGTGTCGCATAGTTCTTAACATGGAAGTGCAAAACAATGAGTAATTGCTGTTTTGCTGAATAATACATCTGAGTTGCCAACCTCAAAGGTATTATTTTGTGTATTTCTGAACAGGAACGTTAACTGCAGATTTTGACATCTAGAATCTTTTCATGAAATACTTAGAAATAGGCCGATAAAATGACACATGTAAAAATAAATATAAAGCTATAACCAACTTATTTTCCTTGCCCTACTTTATGCCAGAAAATTAACAATGAAAAGTCATCAATAATAGAATTATAAAGGATATGACCTAAAAAGTCATACAGAAAATTCAAAACAACAGAAATGAAAATTGGGTAGAGGTAAAAAAATAAAAAAGATATGAATATTTCCACAATTTCCTTGCAGGATATGAAATGGATATGTTCACCAGCCCCTTAGTGAAGTTACCACTAATACGCATAGTAATGTGATAATGCATTATTTACATTCAAAGTGAGTTATTTCTCCGAAGTGGCTTTTCTTTAAGTCTTCTTAAACACTAAATTTCTACTACTAGTGCTCTGTGTTTATTTTTAAAATTAAGATGATTTTCTTAGTTGGAAAAACATGAAATTCTAATTTGATTTTGTATAGTCTGATGAAAATTAAGAAACCACTTAAAAGGAGACAAGGATGAGTACACATCAAGTTTGTAAATGTTCTATTCATAGACTACACATATAAACAGTTCAAGACAGTTGAGCATTTCAAGAATTTCGACTTTTAAAAAATGTAGAGATGAAGTCAAAGGTATTATTTTCCAGTGTGATTGGAAAATGTATGAAAGAGAGTGTATGACTATCTGTATACTTAGTTTTTTCCTATGTATCTGCACCTCTGAAAATGCCTTTGTGGCTTAAGAATATTCATATCCTTTTCCCACTTTGTCAAACTGTGACTTAGCTTTTTCTTAATTAGAATAAGTAAAACACACCATAATATGCTGCTGCATTTGGATGGGTGCTGGGGGTGGACGTTGTGAGATGAGCAAATGAGACAAGGTGTCCTTTAGAAGTTACTGAGTAAAAAGTCACCTTTAATACTGGGTCAGTTGTTTTAACACTAGTACTTGGAGACAGTTAAACAAGTCCTACAGAGATGGAGCATGTAAGGTAGTTTTTCAGTGTCTCCAGATTTTAATGGATGGCTTCGTTATCTTATTTTGTTGTTCATTGGTTTCTTAGCACAAGTTAACCTAGTACAGAAATCAGCAGAAACCTTCATTCTGATCTCTTTAGAGAACCCATTTCACCCCTTCTGGGAATTGCTGGCTTTACTGTGGAATTCTAAAGATGATGAATGGAAATGAAAAGTGTATGATTATGATTACTGCTAAGGAATATCTGCCTGCCCTCAATCAGGGCCATAAGAGTGAGTTCACTTCCTTAGAAAGGTGATGACCATCGTTGAGGTGGTAGCATGTGGCTTTCTGCTTTGGAGCCAACTGCCAGACCACAGGGGTGTAGGACTTTAAAAAGTGAAGATAATCGACTTTATGCAGGGAAATACGGAGTTCTGAGCCATATTTGTTCAAAGAGAAGCACATCATTGTGTTTGGTGGATTGACTGGGTTTCAACTGAGCTCCCGCACAACCTATTCTTGAGATCTAAAAATAGCCAGGTTTAGCAGCCGCATTGCAAGGTGCTGGGCGTGGGCGGTGCACCGAGGAGACACACGACTTTGTGACTGGCTGCGGAAGTGGCTAGGGTAGGCAGTGGCAGCGGCGAAGGCGGCCGACCCGCCGCGGGGCAGTACGACGCCTCCCGGTGACCGCCAACAGCCCTAGCCCTACAGCAGCTGCGGCTGCTCGCGGCCCTTTCCTGAAAGAGGGCGTCTGATTGGTGTTTCCTGGGAGACGGGCTGCCCGGACTGCCCGAGCTGGTGCGCCGGCGCGCGCGCTCCCGGCGCTGGCGTGCGTTGGAGCTGCCGGGAGCGCGCAGCGGTCGGGCCAGCGGGGTGGACTGCCTCCCAAGTTCGCGCGAGCTCGAATTCAGGAACCCGCCCTACACCACTTGGAGACTGCTTGGGCTCGGGCTGCCCGGGACCCCTCTGAGTGGGGCCGCCGGCCTTCCTGTACCTTCGTGCACAAGGGCTGCTCTATGTTTTTTGATTTATCACCCTTCGTTCCCTCACCAGAGACCTCGGTCCTGCCTTTGCGCCAGGTCGGGACTACGATTGCTTAGGAATCCCTAATTTGGGTTTGTGGATAGGGGTGGCTTCGGGGTTCAGTCACGCCAGGACGTCTCTTGGAGGCAGGCATCTCGCGGCCGCCGCCCTTTCCCAGGGCCCCTTCTGCAAGCGAGCAGGAAATTTGTGATTAAGGTGTTTTCTTTTGCTGACACTCTAGTTCTGCCCAGAATTCTTCCCTTGGTATGATCAGTGTTATTGATAAAGATATTGTGCACCCCCACCCCGGCCGGCCCCATTTTTTTCACTTAGTGAAAAGCTGCTAACGGAGAGGCCCTGTTGCCTCCGCACCCCCTACGACGGGGAAGGTCTTAAGGGAGGAAGAAGTTTCGTGAATCCGAGCCGGGGCTGGTGAACCCAGTCCGCTCTGGGCTCTCCCCTGGATCGACTTCCATCTCTAACCCTATTGCCCATTAGGGACTCAGAGAGCATCTTCCCCTATCAAATTTGCTGGAAATAGTAATCTCCTTGTTGGGTGGATACAGTAGAACTTGTTCAGAGATTACTTTAAAAAGAAATCTGGGTCTTAAGCACTTACTAAAGCCAGTTAATAACATCATGCATGGACATTTAAACTTGTTGTAAGTTGCAGAAAGGATTAGTGGGAAGTCACGCTGTGCGCAGCTAATGATACCATCTTAATTCTAACCCGGCTAAATCCACATGGCCCGGCAAAGGTCCAGCTCTGCGGCCCTCGGGTGAGTCAGGGAAGGAGGAGGAGCTCTAGGAGGGAGGAAACAGGGGGCACAGCCCTGGCCCTCCCTTCAGGAGATGGTCACCTGTCTTGAGAGGTTGCGGGCTGAGTGGCCACGAGCTACTGAGTGGCCACGAGCACCAGGACGAGGGCCCAGGCTTCCTAGTGTACACTGACGCGCCACAGCCCACGGGCTGTGCTTTGGTGACACTGAAAGGCACTCGGAGACTTGTTCAAACAAGCTTGGTTCCATTAATCAAAGGGTGTACCAAAGTCTGCTGCAAGTTCAAGTGAGGTGGTGGAATTCCAAAGGTGATGGATTTTTGCTACTGATCAATTTGCATGACAAAGGACATTCAAGTTCTTCTTTTACAAAAGTAATTAATATCAGTATTACAGGAGAACTTGGAAGCATATTATTAACAACTTCCTGTCGTAGGCTTGCTCAACTGGTTTCAAGCTGATTACTGTTTTAAGGGAGTTTGCGACTATAAGACAAGGCCGGTTAGAAATAATCTTGGGAAAATGCTTCGAAAACGCTGCGTTATTAAAATACTTACCGAACAGTATTCATTTGGTTCTGTCACTGAGTATCTGCCTGACGGATTTCTTGTATTCTCTGAGTTTTTTTAATAGTCACTGGCCCTGGTAAAACAAGCTATCGGGAGAATTTTAACAGCAAATTGGCTCTCGGATATTTTTTTCATAGTTTAAATTCAAACTTGACAAGGTGCATGTGTTTATTCCTTGTACCATTAATTGGTAGAGAAAGATTGGAAATAACTATAGATGCTAATCTCTTTAATAATTGGTGAAAACCTGTAAATGGACCACTTGGGAAAGAGGATGTGTGCAAAAACAAATAATAAACACTTTCTCTGAGTCAGTCAACAAAAAATGATTTACAGAATATTACCTAGGATGTCTCTTAACTCTTTGTCTTTTTGGGAAACAAAAGGAAAAAATATTATAACTATACATATACATATATAGATGAGTGAAATTTACTGGAGTGGGAGAATTTCTAGCACGTATGATTAAGAAATAATTTCACTGAATTAATATCTCAAACATAAGTAATTTACATATTTATCAACCCTGGTCTAATGAAAAAAATGGTCCTATCATTTATTTGGCGGTACTGCCTTCATGCAGACAATAATAGATTAAATATCATTGAAATTCAGAATCCATGGACTTCCTTCCTGTCAGGGATATATTTCTTATATAATAATAATAGAAATGTACTTAGTTCTTATTTTTAATTCAGTGGGAATTATGAAGTTACCTGAAACTGTTGCATCAAGTCTTGAGAGGACCTCAGGTAATGGATTTCAGCCCTTATTTTTAGAAAGCTAATAGTTTGTCCATAGTAGCTGCTCAATGTGTATTACTTTAATGTGTTGAATTATTCTTGAAATATATCATCTACGTACAAGGTTAAGTCAGTTTTGGCTGATAGGAATATGAAGTTGATGATATTGAACAGTCTGGGATAGCTTAAAAACTGTTTAGGAACTTTAAATATGAATTTATCACCATGACTAATTCATGGCAAGTGGGTTTGAAAAGAATGGAATAAAAATAATATGGTAGGTCTTCATCTTTAGAGTTTGTAGAATATGCCTCTTGAGTGATTCTAGCAATGAAAATACCTAGACAGCAAGGAAACAGGAATTAATTGATGGATTTATATTTCACTGTTTATAAAGTAACTCCTGTGACAATTTGCAGGCACTTAGATTAATATAAAAAATAAAAAGTTTAGCTGTCCCCATATAAAGCTAGAAATTGCTGGGTAGCTTAGATTTTTCAAACTGAAGACTCATGCTCAGTTATAGTCTAAAATCTGAGTTTGCAGATATGACATGGAACTCCAGTGATTCAAACAGCATAGTACAAATACTGCATGTATTTCTTCCAAATTTGTCTCATATGGACTCTGCTTAGGCAGAATCCATAGCATGACTGAATTACAGAAAGTGTGTTACCTTCCAATAGGTTATCCCTCCATTTGTATGCTTCGTACACTGATTACAGAGAGGCCTTGAATTTCTGTCATTTTTCTGGACTTCAGGCTTAAGGTCTATATTGTCAATTTAAAATATATGAAGTGACCAATATTTTTGGTTAACTAATATTTGTTATTAAAACAAAATTATTTTCTCAGCCAATAGAAATAGAAATTTGCCTTTATTTAAGTTAATCTTAACTAGCTGTATTTTATTAGAGATTGTCTAATTCAGTTTTGATTTTTCAAAGTGGATTTTATACTATAAAGGGCCTTTCTGTATAAAATGCAGTTTGAAAAGACAAAAATATTTATGCTTTTTTCATTTTAAGTGATCAAATACTGTAGTGCTAGATATTAGAATATCATGTGCATCAATACATTATTAACTTAATCTAATGCTCAGAGTCATTACCAGAGGCATGGGTGTCTTTCTGCTATCTCTCCAGTCCACTGGATTTTGAAGTGTGATTATGTAAATTTTCTACTGATAAATAAATGACTATAATTGTACTTGAAATACCACTCAAATTCTTAAGACCATGGCATCTAAATAATATATTATGCATTCCTTAATTATTTACCAAGACTAATTCAAAATAACTGTAGGGTAAAGCATACATTTATTTTTAAATAGCCATCCCCTTCCCCAATTTTTTCTGTACCAGATTAAAAAATATTCCAGATGGTGAAAATATGGAGAGAAGAGAAAAAGATTGACAAGTAGAGTGAGTAAGCAGTAAGTTCATCTAGCAAGGAAACATCTTTGGTTTGCCCAATAATACTATCACTCTGATGCAGTTTTCATGGCATGTGATCTTAATCTCAGTTCAGTAAGGGTATTTTGGTGACAGGAAACCATGGTTAAATGTTAAACGTCAGTGTAGAAAATTCTTCACCATTACTTGACAAGGAAAAAAGGAAAAGGTAGTAAATAAAAACATTGCACCCATGGGTATTTTTTAAACTTCTTTTATAAACATTTTAAGGAAATTGTAATCTTCAGTTATAAAATTCCAGTAAGTGTTATATACTCAAGTGATACTAAATTTAAAGTATGGTTCTCCTTCGTTTATTTATAGCTATAGAAAATCACAGTGATCAAATGGTTCCTTTTCATTGTTTAATATTGCAAGGCTATATTCAGAACTCTTGTTGCACTGTGCCTTTAAAAGAAGCACGTGTGTGTTTTACCTACATAAATTCTAATTGCAGAATCATCAATGTAGAAATCAACTGAAGCCTCCTAAGTTCATGAGCTACCCACTTTTCTTTTTTATTCTGCAGACCACACCTTATCTGGTTGCTAATGAAATACAGGAGATTGATTGCAGAAAATCTTCAAGGGAATATTTGCTGTACCACATATAGTAAGCTCCATTTGGTGCATTAGCATTTAGCCATTTTATGCAAATTTAGAGAAAATGACTCATGTATATGATTTAATATGCATCAGCGATAAGTCATACCACCCTTATAAGAAAAAAGAAATTAAAAATTCATTAGAAAACTAGACTAGTGTCACTACATGGTTAAAACATTATTAAAGCATATTTCAATGTTTTGCTTACACTAGTGTTCTCATCATGGTGCCACCATTTCATGACAAAGGCCGTAGAGGAGAAAACATTCAACTTAAAATGTCTGCTGGCACACATCGCTGGATTTGTGTGTCACTAAACAATGAGCGAGCATAGCCTTGAATACCAACTATTTAATTAGCACTTTTGGAAGCCATGCATAGAAAATAGCTCATTTACATGCATCTGCTTAGCGATTAGTCCCATAAAAAGCTACCTTTTTTTTGTTGTTGTTTAATATAGCGAGCATTTTACCATCGGCCACGAAAAAAATCAGAACATGTGTTACTATTTTCAAATCCTGAAATTCAGAGATTTAATTAAAACCGGCAAAAGTCTTCATATTTCTCTTCAAGGTATATTTAAATTATTTAATTTAACCTTAAGTGTACCATAAAAGGCTGGATACAAGTAATAATTAAGAACTTCAAAGGGCAATGGAAACCCTCTAACAGTCCTTGGTTTAATTAAAGGCTATTATTAGAAAGCTCTCTAATATACAGTTACATTTAATGACAAGTGATGACTAGTAGAAGCAGTATTTGAAAGTTATGAGTATCTTATTCTAAATACAATTGATAGACTCTAGAAAGTGTTGCTATCATTACATTTTGAAAATAAATGACATGATTTCTTGAAAAATCAAACTGATAACTTTAAAAACCTGTTAGTTTAAGATGCGTTGCTTTTCATTAATTCTCTAGTCTACACACATGCCATGATTACAAATTAATTGTATGCTTCTTAAAAAGCGTTCCTGCCAATTAAATGTCTTTAAGAGAGTGTATTTTTTTAATACAGTGGTGTGTTTATGAACCAATATACACAAATGTGTATGGATGCACTGACAATAAAAGTGGGCTTTCCTTGTGCATTTTGAAATATAACATTCTTTTTTGGAATGCAAAGTGATATTTAATCTAACAGTAATAAATTACTTTTTAGAAGTTTATATTTATCCACTACATTTGTGTGAGTAGACAATTGGTAAAAAAAAAATAGGTAATTCTAAATACATGTTAGAAGGTATATAAACCATATAGAAAACATGAATAGGCCATTTACGTAAAATTTGCTGTTTATTATAAGTAATTATACTCACTGGAATGTTTTGCTTTATATGTATTTATACAGGAAATTTAGTTGGGATAATTAAAATTCAGGGCAGATGAGTGAATAGTTATATATATATATTCTCAAGTGAAACTGGTGAACAAATATTTTTAAAGTTTGTTTAGAACATTTTACTGGTTCTTTTAAACATCTTTAGTAATTGGCTTATAAGGCACTTATAATAAAATATTACCTACTTATTAAACATATAAAATTTTACTTTTATGAGTAATCTATTATTTTGAAAATGTGATGCTGCTTCCTTTGTTCACTGTGGGTCAGGGAATACCATGGACTGTTTGGTCTTAGATTGTGTAGAGTAAGTATGTACATATGAATCTATATCTGTGTTGCCTATCTATCTAGTTAAATAATACCTATGTATGTATGCAGTCCATGTGAAGGAAAAGGGTGCTTCTGATGTGCCTTTGTATGGCTTGTTCTTTAATTTGAAAATTTTTTTACTTCAACTTCTTATCCTCTTTGTAATCAGTATTGTTTTTTATTTGTTTATTATGCTCACTGCCCTTTCTCTCTGCATAAACACTCAGAATAAAAGGTTTGTAGAGTAGGGAACTTTCCTGTCTTGTTCACTGCTGAATATCCTGCTCCTAGAACAGTGTTGGACATGTAGTAGATGTTCACTGATTATTAGTTGGTAAAGAATGAATAAATTTAAATGTGAGCTTGATCGTTCTGAGATGGCTGTTGCCCTATGGATCTAAGAAATTGTTTCAGATAGATAGACTAGTTTCCCCTACATGGGAGACCTCCTGCAGCTGCCCAGCTTTGTTAAAATATCCTTCCTAGGTAGAGTAAGACCATTGTTTGATTTGGGGGTGAGTGATGACTTCAAGCAATGTTCTAACCTAGATTTTGAAGTCCATTTGTGGGAGAATTGCATATACATTTGAGATCCTATCCTTGATATAGGGAATAATCAGTGGTTTTTAGAACAGACAAGTTAACTGGACAAATGGGAATTGAATCCTAGAATACTAAATTTTAACAACATATTCCAAACAAATATTTTCCAAGTAATTTTAATATTTTTATTTCACCTTGATTAAAATACCTAATTCATAAAAGCATGCTGCTTATAAGTGGCCTGAAATGCTTACAATTTTAATTAAATGGTTGAAGAAATATATGGATCAGTGTCTCCCTGGGACCTAACCTTCTTCTTGACTAAGTGAGGACCATTGTTGAAAGGTCTATTAGTTTTCTTATATTAGGGAATTATGAATAAAGATATAGTTAATGTTCCTAAACAGTGCTCCTGTGTCTTAAAAATTAACCTATCTCAGTGTCTTATTTGTAATCCAAGAGTTGTAAATCCAAGAATTTAATCATTGATTATATTTTTAAGCAGAGATTGGAATATATATTTTGGTATAAACAGGGAAAATTTGCTTTTCACACCTTTACGTAAAGTGGGTTCAAAATAAATGTAAGGTGGGAAGTTCAAATCAATGAAATGATTATTGGGGCCTTATTATGTTCCCCCCAATATGATTCTAAATTTCTTAGAAAATAACCAACAGCAGATTATTGAGTTCATAAACAACAAACATATTCACAAGAGCAGATAGCCAGAAAAGCATCATCAAAGAAGGGGCAGCCCTTTCCTATTTGTGTGCCACTGTGGAATATATTCTTGATTTGGGAGTTGGGTTAACATTTGATTAACTCCATTAACTCTTTCAGATTATTAAGGTACTATTTATTCTATGGATACATTTTTGGAAGCTAAAGTGAATTCTGTGTTGGTGCAAAAAGGCTCCAAAAGATATTCTGGGAGATATCATAGTCTTAAATCATAAAGATATTCTGGGAGATATCATAGTCTTAAATCATCTGACTTGAATATCCTGACTGATTCTGAAATCTGTTAAAATCTGGATCCAAACTGATGTCAACATACTTCATCATAAAGCAAAACAGTGAATTCATTTTACGTGTTTTATCTGGGTTACTTTTATGCTTCTGGTTTTTTAATCAGAAAAGTAGCCTCTGCTATATAAGTGGCTATACTCTTCACTACATTAAAGGTAAAGCTACATATGAGGCCAATAGAAAATCTATTAGCCAGAAAGTACTTATCGAATACCTTATAAGAGTATACAGTGCCAGGGGCTCTTTATATGTTTGAGAATATAGGCTTGAGAAATATAGAGATGGAAAGCTTTGGAAGAGGACTTAGAAAAAGTAAGAAATGACACTAAAGAAAAGTATAAGAAATGATGCTGACTTTAAGAAACCTAAGATCTGGTTGAGGAGACTACATTAATAAATATGAAAAACTAGTAAATAATATAAGATAATATTTAATTGTAGGATACCTATTAATATTACAGGAATATGAAGTAAAGATAAATCAGTGAACAGCTGAGGGAGGATTAGTAAAGAAAGTAATATTTGCAGCTTTGAATTTGAGCTTTGAAAGGGTTATAGAATTAAGACAGAAGGAGGAACATTCTTGGCCAGGAAAACCAAATGATTGATGATGACCTGGATGCATGAGTGAACAAAGCATGTTTTTGAGAGTGAGAAGGGAGAAGAGCTTCATATCCAGTAATGGTGATTAATATGTGTGGACAGGTGGGATAAGCCCAGATTATTTATACTCTTGAAAATTGGCCATTAGAGACAGACATGATGATGGAACTTACAGATAGTCACTCTGGGTTTCTTCTTTGATATTTTCAACAAATATTTATTGAGCATCTACTATGTGCAAAGTTCTGTGCCAAGCACTGGGAGAAGAGTAGTGAACCAAATTCAATTCTGGCCCAACCTCATGAAATTGTATTCTACCAGGAATGCCAGACTTTAAATAACTAATTACACAAGTGGCTATTTAATTATGGGTACAATTAGTTCTCAAAAGGGGAAGTACAGGTTATCATGAGAAAGTGTAACTAGTCTCTGGGAGTGGGGGCTGTTAGAGAACCTTCACTGAATAAGTAATGTTTGACATGAACATAAGGAGGTGTGGATGTGACTAAGAAAAGGGATGGTGGCGGGGAGGGAAGGTAGGCAGTACTTTTTGGTCACAGGAGACAACACATGTCCAAGCTCTTGGGCAGGGGGAAGTCTGCCAGGTTTGAGGAACTTCAAGATCAGTGTGACTTGACTATAGAAGTACACAAACAGGATGGTCTGAGATGCAGTTGGAGAGGCAGGAGGATCAGATCATGCAGATTCTATACGGTTTTGGTCTTTGACCTAAGTGTGATGAAAAGCCACTGAATGATTTTAAGCAGGGGAGAGGCATGTTGGGATTTACATTTTTCAAAGGTGATTCTGACTGCATTAACGATTGGAGGAAGACAAGAGTAGGTGAGGGAAACCAGTCATGAAGCCGAGATGATAGTTAAGAGATGATGAATGTTGGGCCTCGGGTGGCTTAGTGAGACTGGCAAGGGGCAAAACAGGGAGGCATTTATGAGGTAAAACTGACCAGATGAACAAAATGAGGAAAGAAGTGTAAAGAATAGCTCACCGTCATCAATACTCAAGTAGGCCAAATGGTCCTGGTACGGAAATAGGGAAGAAACCAGTTGGAGGTTGTTGTGACAATCCAAGAAGATGATGAAATGGGAAATGGGAAATGGGGAAGAGGAGAAGTATTTAGAGACATTTTAAAAGAACATAGATTTCTTGACTCAAAAGTCTTAGTGACTTCAGTGGTCTTTGTGACTAGAATGAGAAAGCAGTATGGGAAAGAAAAATGACTGCCTCATTTAAAAAGTGTTGAGTTTGCATCTTAGATAGCTGTATAGACAGATAAAGCCATGTGATTCTATTTGGAAGGGCATCAACAGAGATTTGTAATTGGATTAAAGTCATGAAATATGTAGTTTGCCAAAGAAAGAATCCAGAGAGTGGAGAACAGCAAGCCTAGGTACCCTTCTGAAATTGTTAGAAGGAGTAAACAGGTGTCACCCATGGATTAGTCCATATCTGGGAACAGTGTCACCCTCAATAATTCCCTTTTCAAGGCAACTTAGATTTTACTTGTTTCTCACTTGTTCAGTTATTGAAATAAGTAGAGTGCTCTCCAAAATGTCTACAGTTTGCTGCATTTAAGAATATGTTACATTGAAATATGGAAAGAAAGAAAGAAAGGGAGAAGAAAGGGAATTCAAGAGTGTTCTTATAATTCTAGGAGTAATTGGAATTTAACTAATGCTTCATAAATATTTAATTAAAAATGATTACCAAGTTATCCAATATATGCTCAAGTTCATAGAGATATCTTTTAGAACAATGTAATCTTACTCTTTCTTTCAGTAAATATTTACTGAGGGCTTACATGTCTGACACTGCTCTTGGTCCTGTTGATTTTGGTTCTGATTATGGAATCTACCTTTTAAAGAGGTGGCATAGTCAATAAACAAGTAAATAAAAGAAAATACCAGATAGCTAGAAGGGCTAAGATAAATAAAACAGGGTAACGGGGCCTACTTTAGACTGGGCTGTCAGTCAAGCCTTACTTGAAGAGGCAATGTTCAAAATGACACCTTAATACATGAAAGCATAATGATTATATTATTTAAGTCTATAAAGGGGTATACATACTTGTTTGTCAGTTTACATAATATTAACAAACCTATTTGGGTTTAATAGCAATATAAATCTTGACCTACTTGATTCTCCATTCAGTGCCATAAGACAGAAAGGTAGAGAGCAAAACATTATACATGAAGATGACTCTTTGACTGCATACTTCACTTGAATAGTTATGCATCCAAATTCAAAGGAAAAGCTAAAGGAAATAGTCTCTTTCCTGTATATTGTGCCTATGAACTTTAGAGTCCACTTTTTAAAAGGGTTTTTAAAAATGAAAATGATATTTTTGTGAAAATTTTTGAGATGCTTTGTGATTAAATGTTCAATAAAACAATAACATGAGGCATGTGTGTAGAAATTTATATTTTTGAAGTGCCATCATATGTATTAACCGGGCAATAGAGTTATTTAAGAGTAGTGATTGTAACTGGGGCTAAGAAATTTTAGGCTGACCATTAGCATAGTAATAAGCAAAAAAATGAGGGCTTGAGCCATTTTAATTCATTATTTTAATTTCTTATTAGTAACTACAATTCATTTTTATAGAGATTGACAACAAAGATTGACAATTCTTTTCCACATCTAGTGATCTAGTGATGTTTCTATTTCAGTGTATTATAGAGTTCTAAAAGTGGTAACTTGTTGAAGTTATAAAGTAAAATTTTTATTTTCAAGGCATTTCTTAATTGCCTACATCATAGTTTTGAGAAATATTGATGTTTTGTAATGATGTTTGCTCAATATAATTTGGGGAATTCACATTCAGACTTAAATCTGTTGTTTAACAATTTTAACTAATTCTTTAAAATAGGAACTCATATACACAAGCTTTAAAAAAGTAAGAAGTTGCACAGAGATATATGGTAAAAAGTAGGCTCCCAGTCCCCTGAGTTTCACTTCCCAGAGGTCACTAGCAATTTCTTGAGGTTTGAAAACTTTTAAAATTAAAATTGTGCTTATTTTGTTTATGTGGAAGTTCCTCAAATTATATTGGACTTGGGGGCATTTTTCTATTACTTCACTACTTTCTCTAAAATACAGTGTCAAATGTATGCAAAGATTGGATTTAACCCTAAATCATCAAGTATCAAGGAATTACTGATATCATCTTTGGTGAAAACAGCATATTGTTTGTTCTTTCTGAAACTCATGTTTCAGAGACTTAAGGGGAAGTCATGGGCAGTGTCCCTCCAGAAGTTGTTTATCCTTTGAGGGATTTCACAAACATTGTTGCGAATACAGGGAGTTCACAATTATGGTTTAGTTGTAAACTATTTTTCCTTGCAACCACGTTTACTTGACCCACTTTCAAAGTGCCAAGATAATTAGTGGTTCTCTACTCCCTTCAAATTAGATAATCTCTAAATTTTAGCTTAAACCATCATTAATAACCTTCTTGTCAACTTTTAAACACTTAACGCATCAGTTAAAAGCTTCAGGACAGAATGTTCTGTTGGAATCAGAAGACGCTGCCCCATCCCTAACCTCTATGCAGCGGACGCCAGACTCCGGCAAGCACAGCGCAGCTGAGGCCTTGTAGGCCAGTCAGTCCTTCCATCAGCAGACAGATGAGTAACTGATGTGTCTATTCTGCCCAAATCCCCTGAATTCTTATTGTTTGTCCTTCCATCAGAGTTTAAGTTACACTTAGACATTCTGTGAAACTGTCAAGTCTTCTCTCTAGCTCTAAAGCTAGTCCTTCTGGTTGTCATCCTGGAGAAGCGGTGGCTGCCAAGGGGAAATCTCAGAACAGTGCCTCCATGAAGCATCCCGGGATGGAGTGGAGATGGAGCATTATGCAGTTAGGTAAGTGAGTAAACAAATGTGTTTGGTTTTCTCAATAGCATATTGTAAAGAAAACTTTGAAGAGAAAATACATTGTTAACCAGTGCCTAATTGAGGAGCAAACCAAGGATGTGAGCAAACATTTGTTTTTCATCCATTACGATTACTTTCACTGTTCTAGAACTGACAAGGAAAGACAGGTGGTGGAGAAAAGAAATCCTCTTTTGTTTGACAGGGTGGTGATGCTTTACATACATTTTCTCACTTAAACCTTCTGGAAAGTTTATAATTTATGTTAGTCTCATCTTTCAGAGAAGGGGGTGGGAGGTTACTTAAAGCAAGTAAAGGAAAGAAGGGATAAAAGGAAAAGTGAACAGATAGAAAATCAGGGTCAGGACATACTTATATTTAAACAAACAAAAACTTGTTAGAGAATATTATGATTTATCTATCACAATAATTAAGAAAAGACTCAAGTCAGTAAAACCTCAGCACTTTGAATTCATTAATTACCAAAATATCGGGTCATTTACAGGAGAAAACCAGAGGCCACTTGATGGGGGAGAAAAACCTAATTATTTAAAACTGAATAGAATATTTCATCTTGGGTTCAGTTACTACGGTATTATGTAGGTATAATTTATAAATAGACACTTGCTGCTTCAAATTTTATGTGTTCAGAAATTAAATCTACATTTATGATTATTTTGGTATTTGAATTTCTTAACAAACACTACTCGTTTTTATGTGTGAAATTTTATTCCAGCTTTTTGAGATATAATGGACAAATGAAAATTGTATATATTTAAGGTATACAATGTGATGATTTAATATATACATATACCATGAAATAATTACCATAATCAAGTTAATTACTGTATTTATATCCTCACATAGTTACCGTGTGTGTGTGTGTCTGTCTGTGTGTGTGTGTGTGTGTGTGTGTGTGTGTGTGTGGTGAGAACACTTAAGATCCATTCTCTTAGCAAACTTCAAGTATGTAATACGGTGTTATTAACTGTAGTCACCAGGGTATATATTAGATTCCCAGAACTTATTCATCGTAAAGCCAAAAGTTTGTCCTTTTTGACCAATATTCCCTGATTTTTCCCACCCCCAAGCCCTGACAACCACTGTTCTGCTCTCTGGTTCTATGAGTTTGACTTTTTTAGATTCCACACATAGGTGAGATCATACAGTATTTGTGTCTGGCTTATTTCCTTTAGAAAAATGCCCTCAAGATTCATCCATGTTTGTTGTATTGGCAGGATTTCCTTCTTATATTGATAATATTCCATTGCATATATATACCACATTTTCTCTATCCATTCATCTGTCGACAGATGCTTGGATTGTTTCCACACCTTGACTGTTCTGAATGATGCTGCAGTGAACACAGGGGTGCAGATAACTCTTCTGAGATCCTGATTTCATTTCTTTTGGATTGATACCTAGAAGCGGGATTGCTGGATCATATGATATTTCTTTTTTTAACTTTTTGTGGAATCTCCATGCTGTTTTCCATAATGGCTGCACCAATTACATCCCCACCAACAGTGCATAAAGGTTCACTTTTCTCCAAATCCTCACCAACACTTGTTATCTCTTATCTTTCTAATAGCCACCCATACGGGTGGGACATGATACCTCCTGGTGGTTTTGATTTACATTTCACTGATGACTAGTGATAGTGAGCACCTCTTTATGTACCTGTTGGCCATTTGTATGTCTTCTTTGGAAGGATGCCTATTCAGGTTCTTGGCCCACTTTAAACTGGTTTATTAAATTTTTTGCCTTTGATTTATATGAGTTCCTTATGTAGTCTGGTTATTTTAACCCCTTATCAGCTATATGGTTTTAAATATTTTCTCCTATTCTGTAGGTTGCCTTTAATTTTGTTGATTGTTACCTTTCCTGTACACCTTTTTAGTTTGATATAGTCCCACATGTTTATTTTTACTTTTGTTGCCTATAAATTTGTCAAATTTTATCTTTAATTTCATGGAACAAAATTATGCACTGGGATTACGTCTACCATATATAATATTATCACCATACAAACACATTAACTCTAATGTTAAATGAGTGACAATTTTACTATGTCTTATGCCTAAATGTGTGAGGAGGGGTGTCTTTGATGATCAAAAGAAAGTTAAAATGAACATAACCCACACTTGGCACTCAAGTGTTGCTTTAATCAAATATATGCTAACATTTTTTTCCTTTAAGCCTCTGCATTTAAGCACAGATAAATTTGTGGTTCTGCATGCTCTGCAGAAGAATTGAACAGGTTGTGTTGCTTCAGTGTGACATTGCCTAACTGCATGGAAGGCAAATTGATAGTGGGAAAAACTGTGAACTAAGGGACAGAACTTATATTTTAGTAACAGATCCCCTTTGTTCTGAGCCAGTTACCTTCACAGTTGTTATCTCTTCCCACATTCTTAGTCCTCCTTGAAGATACTCAATTCTTTGTTGTCATCTCTGATTTTACCCTATTAATTTTTGCTCTGGGACAGAATTGGAAGAAACTAATTCCTGAAGTGAAAGTGACTGATAGGGTTTAGTGTCTCATTTTTTAAAAACCAATGAGGGTCAAAGGAAGGAAAATTGTTTCATTTAACAAGCATTCACTCATTGTTCTATGTGTTTTATAAATGCTAACTCATTAAATTCTTATAGTAACCTATTAGGGAGGTTTATTTTTTTATTTTTTAAAATTTTTACATAAAAATTTTTATTTCTCATCAAAGGTCATAGACCCCTGAATTTTCTTTTTCCTTCAGTTTTTTTGTTATCATTAATCTACAATTACATGAAGAACATTATGTTTACTAGGCTCTCCCCTACCCCAAGTCCCCCCCCACAAACCCCATCACAGTCACTGTCCATCATCATAGCAAGATGTTGTAGAATCACTACTTGTCTTCTCTGTGTTGCACAGCCCTCCCCTTTCCCCCAACCCCCACATTATACATGCTAATCATAATATCCCCCTTCTTCTTCCCCGCCCTTATCCTTCCCCACCCTCCCATTCTCCCCAGTCTCTTTCCCTTTGGTAACTGCTAGTCCATTCTTGGGTTCTGTGATTCTGCTGCTGTCTTGTTCCTTCAGTTTTTCCTTTGTTCTTATTCTCCACATATGAGTGAAATCATTTGGTATTTGTCTTTTTCCACTTGGCTTATTTCATTGAGCATAATACCCTCTAGCTCCATCCATGTTGTTGCAAATTGTAGGATTTGTTTTCTTCTTATGGCTGAATAATATTCCATTGTGTATATGTACCACATCTTCTTTATCCATTCATCTACTGAGGGACACTTAGGTTGCTTCCATTTCTTGGCTATTGTAAATAGTACTGCAATAAACATAGGGGTACATCTGTCTTTTACAAACTGGGCTGCTTCATTCTTAGGGTAAATTCCTAGAAGTGGAATTCCTGGGTCAAATGGTAAGTCTATTTTGAGCTTTTTGAGGAACCTCCATACTGCTTTCCACAATGGTTGAACTAATTTACATTCCCACCAGTAGTGTAGGAGGGTTCTCCTTTCGTACAACCTCACCAACATTTGTTGTTGTTTGCCTTTCGGATGGTAGATATCCTTACTGGTGTGAGGTGATATCTCATTGTGGTTTTAATTTGCATTTCTCTGATAACTAGTGATGTGAAGCATCTTTTCATGTGTCTGTTGGCCATCTGAATTTCTTCATTGGAGAACTGTCTGTTCAGCTCCTCTGCTCACTTTTTAATTGGATTATTTGCTTTTTGTTTGTTAAGGTGCATTAGCTCTTTATATATTTTGGATGTCAAGCCTTTATCGGATCTGACATTTATGAATATATTCTCCCATACTGTAGGTAACTTTTTGTTCTTTTGATGGTGTCCTTTGCTGTACAGAAGCTTTTCAGCTTGATATAGTCCCACCTGTTCATTTTTGCTTTTGTTTTCCTTGCCTGGGGAAATATGTTCATGAAGAAGTCGCTCATGTTTATGTCCAAGAGATTTTTGCTTATGTTTTTTTCTAAGAGTTTTATGGTTTCCTGACTTACATTCAGGTCTTTGATCCATTTTGAATTTACTTTTGTGTACGGGGTTAGACAGTGATCCAGTTTCATTCTCTTACATGTAGCTGTCCAGTTTTGCCAGCACCATCTGTTGAAGAGACTGTCATTTCCCCATTGTATGTCCATGGCTCCTTTATTGAATATTAATTGACCATATAAGTTTGGGTTAATGTCTGGAGTCTCTAATCTGTTCCACTGTTCTGTGGCTCTGTTCTTGTGCCAGTACCAAATTGTCTTGATTACTATGGCTTTGTAGTAGAGCTTGAAGTTGGGGAAGGAGATCCCCCCCACTTTATTCTTTTTTCTCAGGATTGCTTTGGCTATTCAGGGTCTTTGGTGTTTCCATATGAATTTTTGAACTATTTGTTCCAGTTTGTTGAAGAATGTTGCTGGTAATTTGATAGGGATTGCATCAAATCTGTATATTAATTTGGGCAGGATGGCCATTTTGACTATATTAATTCTTCCTAGCCAAGAGCATGGGATGAGTTTCCATTTGTTAGTGTCCTCTTTAATTTCTCTTAAGACTGTCTTGTAGTTTTCAGGGTATAGGTCTTTCACTTCTTTGATTAGGTTTATTCCTAGGTATTTTATTCTTTTTGATGCAATTGTGAATGGAATTGTTTTCCTGATTTCTCTTTCTATTGGCTCATTCTTAGTGTATAGGAAAGCCACAGATTTCTGTGTGTTAATTTTGTATCCTGCAACTTTGCTGTATTCCAATATCAGTTCTAGTAGTTTTGGAGTAGAGTCTTTAGGGTTTTTTTATGTGCAATATCATGTCATCTGCAAATAGTGACAGTTTAACTTCTTCTTTATCAATCTGGATTCCTTGTATTTCTTTGTTTTGTCTAATTGCCATGGCTAGAACCTCCAGCACTATGTTAAATAACAGTGGGGAGAGTAGGCATCCCTGTTTTGTTCCTGATCTGAGAGGAAAAGCTTTCAGCTTCTTGCTGTTAACTATGATGTTGGCTGTGGGTTTTTCATATATGGCCTTTATTATGTTGAAGTACTTGCCCTCTATACCCATTTTGCTGAGAGTTTTTATCATGAATGGATGTTGAATTTTGTTGAATGCTCTTTCAGCATCTATGGAGATGATCATGTGGTTTTTGTCTTTCCTTTTGTTTGTGTGGTGGATGATGTTGATGGATTTTCGAATGTTGTACCATCCTTGCATCCCTGGGATGAATCCCACTTGGTCATGGTGTGTGATCCTTTTGATATATTTTTGAATTTGGTTTGCTAATATTTTATTGAGTATTTTTGCATCAACGTTCATCAGGTATATTGGTCTGTAACTTTCTTTTTTGGTGGGGTTTTTGCCTGGTTTTGGTATTAGGGTGATTTTGGCTTCATAGAATGAGTTTGGGAGTATTCCCTCCTCTTCTACTTTTTGGAAAACTTTAAGGAGAATGGGCATTATATCTTCTCTGTATGTCTGATAAAATTCTGAGGTAAATCCATCTGGGCTGGGTTTTTTTTCTTGGGTAGTTTTTTAATTACCACTTCAATTTCTCTGCTGGTAATTGGTTTGTTTAGATTTTGTGTTACTTCCTTGGTCAGTCTTGGAAGGTTGTATTTTTCTAGGAAGTTGTTCATTTCTTCCAGGTTTCCAGCTTCTTAGCATATAGGTTTTCATAGGAGTCTCTAATAATTCTTTGTATTTCTGTTGGGTCTGTCGTGATGTTACCTTTCTCATTTCTGATTCTGTTGATATGTGTTGATTCTCTTTTTCTCTTAATAAGTCTGGCTAGAGGCTTATCTATTTTGTTTATTTTCTCAAAGAACCAGCTCTTGGTTTCATTGCTTTTTTCTATGGTTTTATTCTTTTCAATTTTGTTTATTTCTTCTCTTCTTTTATTATGTCCCTCCATCTGCTGACATTAGGCCTCATTTGTTCTTCTTTTTCCAATTTTGATAATTGTGACTTTAGACTATTCATTTGGGTTTGTCTTCCTTCTTTAAATATGCCTGGATCGCTGTATACATTCCTCTTAAGACTGCTTTCGCTGCGTCCCACCGAAGTTGGGGCTTTGTGTTGTTGTTGTCATTTATTTCCATATGTTGCTGGATCTCCATTTTAATTTGGTCATTGATCCATTGACTATTTATGAGCGTGTTGTTAAGCCTCCATGTGTTTGTGAGCCTTTTTGCTTTCTTTGTACAATTTATTTCTAGTTTTATACCTTTATGGTCTGAAAAGCTGGTTGGTCGAATTTCAATCTTTCTGAATTTACTGAGGCTCTTTTTGTGGCCTAGTATGTGGTCTATTCTGGAGAATGTTTCATGTGCACTTGAGAAGAATGTGTATCCTGTTGCTTTGGGGTGTAGAGTTCTGTAGATGTCTATTAGGTCCATCTGTTCTAGTGTGTTGTTCAGTGCCTCTGTGTCCTTACTTATTTTCTGTCTGGTGGATCTGTCCTTTGGAGTGAGTGGTGTGGTGAAGTCTCCTAAAATGAAGGCATTGCATTCTATTTCCTCCTTTAGTTCTGTTAGCATTTGTTTCACATATGCTGGTGCTCTTGTGTTGGGTGCATATATATTTATAATGGTTATATCCTCTTGTTGGACTGAGCCCTTTATCATTATGTAATGTCGTTCTTTATCTCTTGTTACGTTCTTTGTTTTGAAGTCTATTTTGTCTGATACTAGTACTGCAACACCTGCCTTTTTCTCCCTATTGCTTGCATGAAATATCTTTTTCCATCCCTTGACTTTTAGTCTGTGCATGTCTTTGGGTTTGAAGTGAGTCTCTTGTAAGCAGCATATAGATGGGTCTTGTTTTTTTATCCATTCAGTGACTCTATGTCTTTTGATTGGTGCATTCAGTCCATTTACATTTAGGGTGATTATCGATAGGTATGTATTTATTACCATTTCAGGCTTTAGATTGGTGGTTACCAAAGGTTCCAGGTTACTTTCCTTACTATCTAAGAGTCTAACTTAACTCACTTAGTATGCTGTTACAAACACAATCTAAAGGTTCTTTTCTATTTCTCCTCCTTTTTCTTCCTCCTTCATTCTTTATATATTAGGTATCAAATTCTGTACTTTTTGTCTATCCCTTGATTGACTTTGGGGATAGTCAATTTAATTTTGCATTTGCCTCACAATCAGCTGCTCCACCCTCCCTACTGTGGTTTTACTACCTCTGGTGACAGCTATCCAACCCTAGGAACACTTCCATCTATAGCAGTCCCTCTAAAGCAGACTGCAGAGGTGGTTTGTGGGAGGTAAACTCTCTCAGCTTTTGCTTATCTGGAAATTGTTTAATCCCTCCTTCAAACTTAAATGATAATCTTGCTGGATAAAGTAATCTTGGTTCCAGGCCCTTCTGCTTCATGGCATTAAATACATCATGCCACTCCCTTGTGGCCTGTAAGGTTTCTGCTGAGAAGTCTGATGTTAGCCTGATGGGCTTTCCTTTGTATATGATCTTATTTCTGCCTCTGGCTGCTTTTAACAGTCTGTCCTTATCCTTGATCTTTCCCATTTTAATTACTATGTGTCTTGGTGTTGTCTTCTTTGGGTCCCTTGTGTTGGGAGATCTGTGGATCTCCATGGCCTGACAGACTATCTCCTTCCCCAGACTGGTGAAATTTTCAGCAACTACCTCCTCAAAGACACTTTCTATCCCTTTCTCTCTCTCTTCTTCTTCTGGTATCCCTATAATGTAAGTATTGTTCCGCTTGGATTGGTCACACAGTTCTCTCAATATTCTTTCATTTTTAGAGATCCTTTTTTCTCTCTGTGCCTCAGCTGCTTTGTATTCCTCTTCTCTAGTTTCTATTTCATTTATTGTCTCCTCCACCATATCCACCCTGCTTTTTATACCCTCCATCGTGCTCTTCAACAATTGGGTCTATGGCCTGAATTCATTCCTGAGTTCTTGGATGTTGTTCTATACCTCCATTAGAATGTTGATGATTTTTATTTTGAACTTCCTTTCAGGAAGAGTCATGAGGTCCATATCATTTAAATCTTTTTCAGGAGTTGTATTAATAATTTTACTCTGGACAAGGTTCCTTTGGCGTTTCATGTTTGTATATGGTGCCCTCTAGTGTCCAAAAGCTGTAGTTTCTGGAACTGCTCAGCCCCTGAAGCAATGTTGGGGGTCGCAGGGAAACGGTACTGGTGCCTGAGGGGAGGAAAGAGCTGTTCCCCGCCTCCTGGCTGCTGTGCCTGTCTCCACTGCCTGAACTAGTGGGCCAGTCACACAGGTCTGTTTTTGTCCCAGAGCAGCTGGATATGGATACCTGCTTTCCACAAGCAGCCAGAATTCCAGTGTCCCCAGGAACTCTGCCTGTATTAACTTTCCAACCCGGTAGTCATGTGAGTCTCATGAAAGCACCATGAAATGTAGGTTTGTGCTCCCAGAGCAGATCTCTGGAGCTAGGTATTCAGCAGTCCCAAGCCTTCCACTCCCTCCCTGCTCTGTTTGTCTTCCTCCCGCCAGTGAGCTGGGGTGGGGGAGGGGTTTGGGTCCCACGGAGCTACAGCTCTGGTACGTTACCCCGTTCGCTGAGGTCTGCTCTTTTCTCCAGGTGTGTGCAGTCTGCCGCAGTCCTCTTTCCTGTTGCTCTCTCAGGATTAGTTGTGCCAATTAAATTTTGTAATTGTATCCAGTTTTAGGAGGAAGCCTCTGTCTCTCCTCTCACACCACCATCTTTTAGACCCCTCTAGGAAGGTTTTTAACTGGAATTCCAGGTAATCAGTAGGGGAAAGCTTGGGAAGCACATTATCTTATGGTGGGTCTGGTTCACTGTGGGACAGTGATGGTAGAGCCAATGATAAGATTCAATTAAACCCTAATGATAGAAGTTTTATGAACTAACAATGCCACAAGTAGAAATGTTCACATCTAAGTTTAAAAAGTTTTACAGACATTTGCTAATTCTTGAATTTTTGCTGTTGTTATAATTGAAAAGTAAGTTAATTTTTGTCGTAATGTCACAAACCTTTTATATATAATATTTTAGTATGTCAGAAAGTTTATTTTTTGATTTTCAGAGTATCCTAACTCAACTTTAAAGTTAGTTACCTATAAACAATAGTTGTCTTCTGTTTTTAAAATAACATTTTCTTAGAGAAGCATTTCTTTGTAAGAATGAGACTGATTTGTATTGTTTTAACAGTACTTATAGAGGTAAAATATGTTTCAAGGATATCACAGATTGTTTTTTATTTTAGTTATTTAACCCTTTTTAATGTGTGACAGTATTTAAATGTGAAATATATTGTCATTTTAACTACTGAATAATAATACTCCATCAAGAATCTCTAAAAATCACTTCTAAATATATGAAAGGCTTATAATTCACAAAATACCTACTTTAATTAAATTTTTACATAACATTTTAGAGTATATGTACAAATCACAAAGAAAAATTATTTAAGCAGTGAATGCTACAAAGAAAAAAGTATTACAAATGGAGATTGATTTTAACTAAGAATTATACTTCAATTTTAATTGCAATCATTGTTCAATTAAATTTCTCAAATCTCACATGATGAATCAGTTCATAGAAAACTGTCCACTTCTGAAGATTATTATTATACAGTAATTCCTGTTGTGATTTGATTTCTCAGCTCATAATTTCTCAAAGAAATCCTTGAAGAAATAGTACAACTTTTGATTAAAGTCAATATAGACAGGCCCTATACCAGTAATTCTAAACCTATGCTATAGTGATGGTGAAATTAAGTCAGACCAAAAAAACTGTGCAACTCAATTTATCATTACTTATTTACATGCTTGAGTCATATTCTATGAAATATTTTGTTGATGCTATGACATCTGTAACCCTTAGGCAAGTGGACCTACCCAATATATAGCTCTGATGACAAAATTTACATATTGATTAGAGTTGTCTTCCTAATGAACATTGTTGAAATTAAAAAAGCATTCACCTGTCTTGCAACCTCACTTTGTGCTCAAGAAATGTAGTTCTAGAACTAAATTTTCCTGTATTGATCTATGCCAACTTACTATTTAATAAAAATGGAATTCTAGATAATTCCCTTTCTCCTCCCCAAGTTCCATAAGAAATTATGGAGAAGGAAAAAAAAAAACTTGTTGGTGTAATGTAATGTAATAACTAGGGAAAGGATTATAGGTGCTTCTGTTTTCTCTGAAACAGATATACATTTAGGGCATTCAAAAAGAATTCATGCAAAATCACAGCTGAAAGGAAAACATTCTCTTTTTGCTAAGGAATTTAGTTCAGTATCTATAATGTGCCTTTAATACATATGAAATCAGAAATGAGTCAGTCTGTGGCTTAGCTACCTACAAATTCCTTGAGATGCATCATACAATTGTTGGTCTCAAATAAGCATTAGATTTATTATCTAAATGTTCCCAATCACTTGAATAGATTTACTCATGAAGGAAGATACTTTTTTAGTGATTATGTGAGAGTTTATCATATTTGAAAATACTTTCAAAACTCATTATTGGTCACCCTTTCCAATAAAATCATTGGTTTCAATCACATTTTACAGATTAGAAAATAATTTGGATAAATATTAAGTAAAGTAAAAATAAAGTAGATAATTATCAAGACATTTTACAAAAATGGGACTTGGGGATTGGTTTACAAAGATGGGCTTTGGGGCATGTCCTTGGATGTGAATGAAATGCTGAGCTCTGTGCCGATAGATTATGAAATACAAGTAATCCATGGGATGTTTGTAGCTTCACAATTAATCAAATTATCACATCTAATTAGTTGTGATAAAGTACCTTCGGAAAGAAGTACCTTGGGAGACTAAGTGGTTACCACCCTTGACCATTATGGCTGTATTAATCAATAAAAGAACCTTAATGTAGGATGGATTCTTTTGAATGAATTGGAATATTTAAAGAAAGAAAATTGAGAAGTTTTTTACTCTTAGTTCATAGCATGGTCAGAGAACCTGAGAGCTTGTATGACAGCCTTAAAGCAATCTCTTATTTCTTGTAGCAACAATACCAATATAATTGAAAATTAAATATGAAACTTAATTGTGAAGATTACCAAGTTATAACATGAATTTACAGACTCACCAAATCATGAAAGTTAGGGCATTTGGGAAGGAATGAGACTCTGAAAGTTGGAATGGAGGCATTGCCCATGGAAACAGCTTGTCTGGGAGAAGACTGGCTCTCCCTTGCTTGGAAGCCCTGTAATTGTCTTAGCCAGAGCAGCTACCTTGTAAACGAATGCCCATTCTCATCAAGACTTAGCCCATCCATTCTTCATAGACCCATTACTGGGTCTACAGTACCCAGTATGCTCCAAGGTACAGTCTCACCCAGGAAGAAATAGCTTATAGGCCAAAAGAATTGCAAAAGTTTGCTAATTTATATTGGCAGAAATCTGGCAAATACATGAGGGAGTGAATTCTAAGGGTGTTGGACCAAGGAAGATGTAATAGAACATTGGGTTGGACCACATTTACAGATATGGGTGTACTTACTAAATATTCTAAATTTAATGCATTAGTGTGTGCAGCTTGGAGTGACTCTAGCAGTTGTTTGGTTGACTGAAAGTTAGACTCAGTGGTGGCCTATTTATGATAAGGAGGCAACTAGAAATTCTTTGAAATAGTAGAAGCCAAAGGCTTGGGAGGTAAGAATTTTAGAGTAGATTTATCATATGTGTCGTACATGACCATTCCTAATTGCATCTGAGGCAGCCCGGAGAACACTCACTTTACAGAGGCTTAGAGGAGTACAGTATGAGGGGAGCATCTGCAGCCTTGAATAGCTCTGCAAGTTAAATGGCAGCACTCAATTTCCAAAACTAAGTTGGGCACATTTACTGTAATAGTTAGCAGAGACATAGTAGTAATTAGATTGTTTTGACGTACAGAGGTATTTAATGAAGGATAATCCTCCCAGTGGGCAGAATTTCAAGCTGTTCATTTGTCTGAGTTGAGATATAGGTAGAAGTTCATTGTATTAGTTTGCTAGGGCTGTCATAACAAATTAACACAGACTGGGGGGGCTTACCTAGCAGAAATTTATTTCCTTACAGTCCTGAAGGCTAGAGTCCAAAATCAAGACATCACCAGGTTTGGTTTATTTTGAAGTCTTTCTGCTTGGCTTGTAAATAACTGTCTTCCCCCTGTGCCTTCCCATGGTCTTTCTTCTGTGTATGTCTGTGTCCTAATCAATTCTTATAAGGACAACAGTCATTCTTGTTTCCCAAGGAAAGAATATTTCCACCTGGGAAGCCACAGCCACATGGTTCCATTGAATTAGCATGTCACCTGGATATTTTGGTCTTCTTCCACTGATGCAAGAGGTTAGACTGATTAATCCCAAATTACTAAAGGGTACAATTACCCCTTGGAGCTGTGTGTGTGTGTGTTTTGTACAGAACAAGCAGGGAAAAAAATGTGCAGAGCTGATACTGTCTTAATTTCTATAACTGGTCATGAGATCATAACTGATACTTATAAATTCCGTCTTCCATTACACATTTCTGTTTCCTTTGCCTTCCCTCAACCAGGCCTCAGCTGGTCCAAGTCCTTTACCTGCCAGGATAAACCAAACATTCATTTGTGATGGGTCTGAACCCTGCCCTTTTCTAGTCATAGTTTTTCACTTTTACTACTGGAATTGGAAGTCCTAAGAAGTGCCCAGAGAATCCCCCAAATTCCAGACATGCTTTTCTTGCCCCTTTGGGCAGTGTTGACACAATCGCATTCAAGAAAATGAATGTACCCTTTCTCCCTTTTGGCTCTGTCTCCCCCATTGCCTATATACCCAGGTACTCTCTGAATTTTACATAAATTTGATCACACAATATATGATTTTTTTGTCCTGGCTTTTTTGACTCATCAGAATTATCTTGCAATTCATCTATGTTGTTGAATTCATAGATAGTTCAGTTCTTTTTATTCCTAAGTAGTAATGCAGTATATGAATATGCCAGAATTTGTTCATCCATTCACTTATTGATGGATTATTTCCAGTTTTTGACAACTGTAATGAAGCTGCCATGACTATTTGTATCAGTTCTTTGTATGGACGTATGCTTTCATTTCTCTTGGGTAAATCTCTGAGCAGAATGACTGGATTATATGGTTAATTGTGTGTTTAAATTTTTAAGAGATTTACAGCACTTTCTAAAAAGTTGTACTATTATTTATTCTCACCATAGGTGTATGAGAGTTTTGCTCCACATCCTTAGAACACTTAGTATGAGCAGTCTTTTAAATTTTAGTCATTGTAATAGGAGGGTAGTAGTATCACTGTGGTTTTCCTTTGCAGTTTCCTAATGATTAGCTAAACTCTCATCACAATCAAGATAATGAACAGATCCATCATCTTAGAGATTTCCCTTTGCATGTACTTGTTTGCCATTCATATATCTTCTTTGATAAAGGTGACTATTCAGACCTTTTACCAATTCTTAAAAATTGGATTGTTGATTTTTATTATTAATGAGTTTTGATTTTTCACTTGTATATTCTGGATCCAAGTGCTTTATCAGATACATACTTTGAAAATATTTTTCTCCTAGTTTGTGGCTTTTATTTGCGTTCTCTTAATGTATCTTTTGAAGAGTAGAAGTCTAACTTTGATGAAGCCCAGTTTATCAGTTTTTTCTTGTAGGGATCATGTTTTTTACCTAAGAAATCTTTGCCTTACCTTGTCATAAACATTTTCCTCTAGAATTTTTACAGTTTTAGATTTTATATTTAGGTCTATGATCCATGTTGTTTTAATGTTTGTATGTAGTGTCAGGCATCAATCAAAGTTTTTTTTTTATCTATGGATATCTAATAATTCCAGGACATTTGTTGATCCTTAACAGGTCTTCATATTAAATTTTCTCTTCTCATATAGTAACTGGTATAGTTTCTGTTTCCTGACTGGAATCCAACTGACACAGCCTGGGTATCTCTTGGATTGTGATCTTGGTTTCTAAAATATTAACTAATATTTTTGTCCAAATTGTTACAGGCCAATGCGTAAATAATAGTGTCCAAATGAAATGCTCAAGACAAACACATAGGTATTAATACTCATTTAGTTGTAAGTAAATTAAATAGTTCTGGTTACCAGTATGTAGTGACAGAATATTTTAGGAGAAAATGAGTGGTTTCTCAGATAGTGCACCAACACATTAACATTAGATTCTGAACACATCCAAGGGTTTGGATTGGTGAAGGGTATTAAGTGCTAATATAATACTTAGGTCAAATATTGAAAATGAATGAATACCAATTTGTTTTTCTTAGAAATCTTTCTGGGTATTTGGGCTGAATGGATGGGTAATTTGGATTGGATGAAATCAACCAACCAACAAATAAACAAAGAAATCCAAAATCAGAACAATGGAATCAGTGAAATAAATCATGTCTAAAATGAAAAGTTCTGTAACTTCATGGAAACTTAATCAGTCATTCTATTGTTTTTCTTTTTAACTATTTTTAGCCTATAATATAGATAGAATAGTGATAAAAGTGAAGGCATAACAACTTGGAACTCCCTTGAGGGTCTGAAGTTCCTAGTCATTAGAATCTTGACCCTTGAACCAGATTTTGTTTTGGATCCTGGTAGGAAGCAGAATGTTAAGATCATAAAGCATAAAGTTTGTACTTTTAAACCAACTGCAGCCTGTGCATTCTCTCTAACCACAGTCCAGGCTTAGGGCACATTGTGAATAATGAGTATCTCTATCATTATGACCAAGCCTATTATTTAATGAGAAAGACTGCTGTTTTTAAGCTAATGGTTTGAAAATACACATACCCTAAAAGTTGTGCTTGTATTTCAAACATATATAAAATAGCCAGTTGTGCTGTTCCTTCCACAACTTGACTAAGCATTCATTTGCTGTTTTACAATGAGAGGGAGAAAAGGTTAGTCGTATTGAGAGACTTTCTAATGAGGCCCAAAGAGCCAGAAAACATTTAAAATAACTGAGAGAGAATCCCATACCAGTTTTTAGACCAAAGAACAAAGGCGGGGTTGGTTGATAAACTACTCAGAAATAGAAACCATGTTAAAGGTGGTGTTTTAGCTGGTAGCTTTTCTTCAGGCCATAATATATAAAACTAAAATTTTTATATTTCTTCTTTTGCCCAAGGAAGGCCTCAAAGACACAGTGCTGCCTTTAACCTTGTTCTATATTCCACAGAGCATTTTAAAGACTAGAAAAATATTGCTGGGGCAAAAACAGTTGGGGCTCTGAAAGTTAAGAAGAAATCTATCATTATTTCTTTTTAAAATAAGCAAACACTGAGAACTTCATCCACAAAGTTATTCTGAATTTAGTGTTCTAGCCAGGAACTTTTGTAGTAAATAAATAAGACTGATCTAGAGTTCACTAAATTTTTGGATCTGAGTGTTACTTGCTTTTAGATTGGTTTAGTTGAAACACTACCTACATTTCTGTTAAGAGTATTACTTATATTTGAGTTTTATGTCAAATATTGAATTCTAAAATGATTTTGGTTTAGACAACTGAATTGTTCAATACATTTTACTTAACTATCATAACAGCTTAAAATAGTATTAAATTAGATGAAAATGTTTTCTAGATATTATTGAAATCATAATACTTTGTTTTCTCATTGAATTTTTATAGGGTTTTTAAAAATAAATGAGTTAACCATTTAGAAAAACTTAAAATGATAGAAACGAAAGCATCAATTCTAAAATTACTAGCAAGTTGGTCTTAATATCTTTTTTAGTTGTTGTTAAGAGTCATAATTTATTGGTCAGCAATTGTATATTGTACAGGTGCTTTGCATGGATTTTTCAATTTTTTAATTTTTAAAATTTAAAAATTTTTTAAATTTTGGTGTCATTAATCTACAATTACATGAGGAACATTATGTTTACTAGGCTCCCTCCTTCACCAAGTCCCCCCAACAAATACTGTCCATCAGCATAGTAAGATGCTGTAGAGTCACTACTTGTCTTCTCTGTGTTGCACATCCCTCCCCGTGCCTCCCCCCATATTATACATGCTAATCATAATGCCCCCTTTCTTCCCCACCCCCTTATCCCCCCCTTTCCACCCATCCTCCCCAGTCCCTTTCCCTTTGGTAACTGTTAGTCCATTCTTGGATTCTGTGATTCTGCTGCTGTTTTGTTCCTTCAGTTTTTCTTTGTTCTTATACTCCACATATGAGTGAAATCATTTGGTACTTGTCTTTCTCTGCCTGGCTTATTTCACTGAGCATAATACCCTCTAGTTCCATCCATGTTGTTGCAAATGGTAGGATTTGTTTTCTTATGGCTGAATAATATTCCATTGTGTATATGTACCACATCTTCTTTATCCATTCATCTACTAAGGGACACTTAGATTGCTTCCATTTCTTGGCTATTGTAAATAGTGCTGTGATAAACATAGGGGAGCATATGTCTTTTTCAAACTGGGCTGCTGTATTCTTAGGGTAAATTCCTAGAAGTGGAATTCCTGGGTCAAATGGTAGTTCTATTTTGAGCTTTTTGAGGAACCTCCAAATTGATTTCCACAATGGCTGAACTAATTTACATTCCCACGAGCAGTGTAGGAGGGTTCCCCTTTCTCTACAACCTCACCAACATTTGTTGTTTGTCTTTTGGATGGTGGTGATCCTTACTGGTGTGAGGTGATATCTCATTGTGCTTTTAATTTGCATTTCTCTGATGACAAGCGATGTGGAACATGTTTTCATGTGTCAGCTATCTGAATCTCTTCTTTGGAGAACTGTCTGTTCAGCTCCTCTGCCCATTTTTTAATTGGATTATTTGCTTTTTGTTTGTTGAGGTGTGTGAGCTCTTCATATATTTTGGATGTCAACCCTTTATTGGATCTTTCATTTATGAGTGTATTCTCCCATACTGTAGGGTACCTTTTTGTTCTATTGATGGTGTCCTTTGCTGTACAGAAGCTTTTCAGCTTGATATAGTCCCACTTGTTCATTTTTGCCTTTGTTTCCCTTGCCTGGGGAGATATGTTCATGAAGAAGTCACTCATGTTTATGTCCAAGAGATTTTTACCTATGTTTTTTTCTAAGAGTTTTATGGTTTCCTGACTTACATTCAGGTCTTTGATCCATTTTGAATTTACTTTTGTGTATGGGGTTAGACAATGATCCAGTTTCATTCTCTTACATGTAGCTGTTGGTCTTCATATCTTCTTATTTCTCCAGTGAGTAAACATACATGCTCTGAAAAACATATTTATCTTTGATAGACATGGCCAGGTACATGCACGGATTGTGGCACTCTCTGAGGCATGCAAGGCAGTGTTCAAATAACTAGGTCTCCTTCTAAATCACCAATTCTGTTATCAGTTATGAATATCTAAAATATAGAACAAATATCTATACATCATAAGGAAAGAATTACAGAAAAGAGAGCCATTCTTGATTACTAAAAGCCAATTCTGAACCAAGTGTTTTGCACATGTAGTCTTATTTAATCCACACAATAACCTCCTAGGAACAAAGCAGCTTCCCCATTATCACAGCTAGAAAGCGTCACATCCAGCACTGATGGGCTTGCTCCCAAAGGCGGGTTCTGTCCACCACACACAGCCTCCCCATCAATATATACTAGGTAACATTCATGAATTTGGTGGGAAGCAACAACTTCATAAACAAATAGTATTCCATCTAGTACTATGAAATGCAGTAAATACTCATGAAATGTTATATATCTTTAGTATTAAGTTTTACATATTCTATAAAAATGTAGATTTAATACTTTGTCTTTAAATATGTCAATAGTAGACATTGTCTTACAAATTCAAATTTATATCTTAAAGTTTACTTTGGCTTCATTTTTATATTTTTTCATTCTTGATGTCTTATAATACTGATGAACTTCAATTTATCATATATTTTCCTGGGAGAAAAATGGATTGATGTAGCCCAAAGGACCAAGTAAAATAACAAGTTATTACACAATAAAGAAATCATTCAGAAACTGGATAGTCTGTTAAAGCTTGCATGTTTGGATGGTAATTACAGTATCTTGTCAATTAATTTTTAATTTTCTTTCATATTTAGTGCATTTCTTTTTGAAAATGTCAAAGAAATTGTCATATTTTGTTTCATTAATAATAATTACTAAGTTAGAGTGGATGGAATCAAAGTCAAGTAAGATTTTCACATGAACTGTAGTAGTTGTTAGGACTGGGAATTTTGTGCTATTTTTCATTATTATAGGTTATAAAGTACAGCACCATGTTCACATGAGGGATGTCTATCTTAGAAGTTCACTCTTCATATCTATTTACTGATCATGAGTTATTGATGAAATATACCAGAGGATAGCAAATATTTTTCTGCTACTTAGGTTTAGAGCACTTGCCAAGATTCACTATTTCAACCCAGCAGTAGGAGGACATTGTTCTAAGAATTTGTGGTCCATAAAAAAAAGCTTCTGTAATCTTTCTGAGAACATTCCTGCAATGAACATCTTGGAGTATAGATTAGTCTACCTTTTGTCTCATGAAGGGATTAAGGTGGAGAGGCATTTTCATTTTCAGTGATGTTTGATGAACAGATCATTACATGTATTCAACTCTGGGTCAAAGCTAAATGACTAACACAAAGGACTGACATTCAACTCATCGTCTGTCCAGTTCAGTATACTGCAAACGATACTTGGAATAGTTGAACTCAATCTCTGGAATTAAAACATTCTTTTTTTTGTGTGTGGTCAGAGTCCATAGCTAAATGTGCCATATGCTATTTTTTTTCTTTGCTTAAAAATGAATTAAAATTTTGTTTTGAAAGTGTCAAGAATTTTGATAATACAATCTAACTGGAACATTTTATAAGAATGAAAAAGTAAGAGATTGGGATAAATGGCTTAGAACTACACCACCAACAAAAATTACAACAAATTGTTTCTTAGTGATAAATTCTGAATGTAGCAATCCTGTTTCTGTTTGTGACTTGATAGATCATAAGAGTGTAAGTGATTACTAGAAGATGATTATGAAGCTAACTTTGTAAACATCTTTTGAAATGGTCTTTCTCATAACCAATGCTACAACAAATATTTGCAGATGACAAAAATTTATTTGTTAGTATCCTCAAATACTTTTTAATTAGAAGAAAATTAATTTTCTTAAATTGATACTGTTTCTGAATACTACTGTGCTGAATTTAGCATTGCTTGTGTAATTAGTTTTTTGACAAATGCTTGACTTCTGTTATCCCTTTGACTATAGATAGTTTTATAACTTGGTAAAAGAAGGGAAATGTAGCATGTTGCATATACTAAACCACCTTGTCAGATTTATTTCCAAAATATTTGTTTACTTCCCTAGGAAAGACTTTAGTTCATGGTTATTAAACAAATATTGATTCTGCATGTAAGTGAAATATGCTGTTTGTCTTTGTCTGGCTTATTTCACTTAGCATAATACCCTCTAGGTCCATCTATATCATCATGAATGGCAAGATTTCATTCTTGTTTTTTATGGCTGAGTAATACTCCTGTGTGTGTGTGTATCCTTTATCCATTTGTCTATCAATGGACACTTGGATTGCTTCCCTATCTTGGCTATTATAAATAAAGCTGCAATAAACATAGCGGTGCATGTATCTTTTCAAATTAGTGTTTCTGTTTTCTTTGGGTAAATACTGAGAAGTGGAATTACTGAGTTGTATGGTATTTCTGTTTTTAATTTTTTAAGGAACCTCCAACTGTTTTCCATAGTAGCTGCACCATTTTACATTCCCACCAACAGTGTAGGGGGGTTCCCTTTTCTCCATATCCTCCCCAACACTAGTTATTCGTGTCTTTTTTATACTAGCCATATATGTGGAATCTAAGAAAACAAAACAAATGAATAAACAAAGCAGAAATAGAATCATAAATACAGAGAACAAACTGGTAATTGTCAGAAGGGTGAGGGTTGGGGAAACTGGAGAAATAGGAGAATGTGATTAAGAGGTACAGACTTCAAGTTATAAAAAATAATAATCCAGGGGGATGAAAAGCACAACATAGGGAATATAGTCAATCATATTGTAATCACTTTGTATGGGGACAGGTGGTAAATATTTATTGTGGTAAGCATTTGGTAATATATGTAATTGTTCAATCACTATGTTGTACACCTGAAACTAATAAATATTGTATGTCATCTATGCCTCAATAAAAAGAAAAAAATACAAATGCTGAAGAATTAACTAATAAATGTGGACTGCTAGGGTCAAATTAAATAATTCTCTGAATTGACCTCCAGATTTAGTCCAAATTGAGTTGCTGATTTTCCAGTCTTCAGTTCAGTTTTCTCTTCCTGCAGATCCAGTCTTAGCCTTTATATTTGTATCTTGACATTTTCTGCATTTTAAAAAATAAAGAATTTTCCATTTCTTAAGTCATTATACAAAATAAGATTCATGATGAAAATTAAAGCCACATGTGGCTTGACTAAAAAAAGTACTTATTTTTCCAAAACAAAACAGAAACAAACAACTCCAACAGTTTGGCATCTAACTACAATACTGAAACATTGTGACAAATTTATCTGTTCTTCTAGATATGCTCCCAGTTCCCACAACCCAACCTTCAGTGACCGTGTGAACCTGTGGAATCTAGGTAGAAGTGGGACTGAGGATATTTTATTTGAAGAGCAAATTAAGAAGGTCCAAACAGTGAAGCAATGCTCTGAGGAACTGGTGAAAGCTTTTGCATGCAGAAGCAGCAAGGAAAAAATATGAAATGCATAAAAACTCTGCACAGCAGTTTTAGAGCTTTGATAAAATATAAAATGTCTTTAACCCCTTTGCTGTTCTTGCAAATGCCTGCAATTCAAGAATTTTATTATTCTGGGGCTAACGTAGTTTAAACCTCAATAACTGAATGTTTCCTTTGGGATACCTTCAGGCAAACTATATATTGATATTCTCAGAATGCACTGTATTTTTCATTAGTACCAAGGTTTGGTGGATATCTAGTCATTTGTTCACCAAATTCCTCTGAAAATTAAAATGAACTACTCAATTTTGGCTGTGGAATTTCAGAGCACAAGCATCAATTTTTTCTATTAGACACTATCAGGATACACTATCTTGACATTCATTTTGTCTAGGCCATACGATACCAAATCACCTCTTTAACCTGGTCTACCATTTTCCTATAAATACCATTTCCTATTTGCTACTTCATTTTGATGGCACATTTGACATCGCCAAGATCAAAATGTTTTTCCGACATAGTTTTTAGCTATAAAGTTACAGATGTGCCTACATAGTGCAAATATAAAAGATCTTATCTGATCATTCTTTCATTTGAATGATCTTGGACAGTTAGTTATTTTAAAAGGCAAAATCATATCGACTGCTCAATATGCGTTGTTTCATTTGGTGGTAGAAACTCAGTCTGTGGCATGGGTAGAGCGATTTTTGCAGTTGGAAGTAGAATTACTCAAGTAGTTTTGTGTGCTTTCCAGTCTCATCCTTATGAACCACCTCTATTTTCCTGATTGAGGAGATTCCCCAGCTTTCCTTAAATCAAAGCCAACACTGTTCACCAGGCCAGGTGTGTATACAAGAGATCATGTGTTAAAGAAAACTTACTGCCTGTTTTGTCGGATACTTCTCGACAGGCAGCACAGGTTTGGCTCTACTAGCCACATCCAGAGGTTTGTAGTTGGGAGTACTGTTGGTTCCTTCTCGTGGTATACACTGAAATCAGGCAGTTTGCCAGTGAGTGAGAAAACTGAATCCTCTGAATCCACATATCAGCATGGACTTGTGGCTTTTATTTAATTTTCACGACAACCTTCTGAAGTAGGTGCATATTAGTTTACTGTTTTGCGAATGAGGAAACTGATGAAATTGTATGCTATGGTCCGATTGTTGGTTCAGTGATTCTAGAGGAACTGAGGTACCTCCTTTGGAAATGTCAGGCATCTACGATGCCAGGAACAATTCAGGAACCAAGAAGGGGCTTAGTGGAGACATGCCCTTGCTCTTTCATATTTACTGTGTGCATCTTCAACTTTGAATTCAAATTCAAATTTGAATGCCTTCTATGAGTACAGTACTATTTCTGGTCATGGAGGATTCAAGGGCAAAGTATACAGGGACGGCCCTGCTTCTACAGAACTTACCTCCACGGAGAATCAGGGACAAGGTGAAGGAGTCAATACAAAAGGAAACAAATGAACAAGGTAGTTTCAGGTAATGGATAATGGCTTTGAAGATAGTAAGACAGGGTGATGTAGAAAGGAGGAGTGGAAAGGACAGCGCTGAGCTGGGAATAAAGAGAGCTACTTTAAATTGGCTGGTAATTTCTTTGAGGATGTGAACTTTGTGTTCAGGCCTGAATAAATAATAGCCATCTGAGAGCAGGGAAAACAAGTGAAATGGCCCTACTGTGGTAAGGAGCTTGGTATGTGCAAGGGACAGGGAAGAAGGCGAGTGTGGCCAGAGAATAGAGCACAGGATGGCAGCATCGTTAGTATGAGATGAGGTCCTTTATCCTGGATTAGCCAAAGGAGATGTAACTTCAGACTCAGAATTTAAAACTTTCAGGTTAAGATCAGTGTTCACTTACAAGGGAATATTATAAGATTTTGGATCAATATCCTTTTAAATGGATTTGTATGAGAAGATACAAATTTCAACTAAAAACAGGAAAATATCCATTCACTGAAGTATTGAGTGCTTCTGTGTATCAGACTCTGAGCCAGGTGGAGGCAGGTGTATGATGAGGACATGATCCTGCCATTAAGGAGGTCCCTGAGAAGTAAAATGTAGGTTAAAACTGTCACCTATCAATCAGATGTATGAAAAATCAACCAAGCTTGAAAGTTATCCTCATGTCTGAAATTGCACTTTAACACCTTCTCAGTTACAAATGGACTTTCTTGTCCAGTGTCCACTATGTTTGATTGAAATAAAGTTTTAAACTTAAGCAAAATAAGTTATATCTAATGGTTGCTTATTAACTATTGGTTCATTTATTAGTTTTATAAATAACACCTTAAAGATACATTGTGTGCAATTTATATCAACAATTACTATATCTGTGTTGTAATTTTAACACAATTTGGTAATAACATGGAATTTTTAATTCACATCTTCATACTATTTCCACATATCTTAGAAGTTGCAATAGTATATATTTTATTTTCTAAATCTGACTGCAATTATTTTATTCTAAATTTTCATGTGAATTTCTCAAATGAATTAGTTTTAGAACAAATGTGGATTGACACATTACCAGAGCCCCTTATTTTCTCCTTTATGCACAAAGTTTGCTTAACTTTCTATTCATGTGAATAAATAATACTCTACATGTTCTGTGATTTGCTTAGCAGTCTATCATTAATATGTTTTCAAGTTAATATACATAGATTTACACCATTCTCTTAGGATACCATGGAATTCCAGAGAGTCAATATAACATAACATAGTATTACTTTATGCCTTTTAAGATTGTATTTCAAAGTATTCAACATCCAGATAAGAGTAGAGAATAAAATAATAAAAATAAATACCTGTGTCCATCCCATCAGATATTTAATAGTATCTCTATAGATGGATATATAGCATATGTTATTTCTAGATCTTCAGTGTTATAAACTATGTTGCAATGGATAACTTCTTGGCACATCTATAATTATGCACACATGCAAACTAATGAATGCCTTAAAGTGGAACAAAGGGAATGTATACTTGAAAATTTGAGAGGCCCAGCAAAATTGTCCTACAAAATGGTGGTGTTTATGCTTGCATCTACAATGGATGCCTGCAAAGTCCTATATATGAATATGCTACATTTACACAATGAAGAATGAAAAAGCAATAGGATTTTAACATGAAAGAACAAGTTTTTAGAAAAATCAAATTAAACTTCTAAAATTTTATTATCAAACTCTGAACTATTAAACTGTTCTCCTTTTATTAATTTCATTATCTCTTAGTGCCTCAGATAGGTGTCTGCTTGCTTGTATGTTCAGATTTTATTTTTGTAAAGATAGAAGTGTTTCTGCAAAGAGCAAATAAACTTGATTCCAGATGTTTGCTACCTATAGTTCATATTTGCATACTCTGCTTGCACCTACTATTGCATTTCCACTGTCTGAAGCATTTTTATGTAGTATTGCCAACTAATTTAAGAGATACTAATCAGGATCCCTTCATGATATTATATTTGGAATAATTCCAATATTGCTTTTAGCCTCCAGGAACTGGGTCAAAAATCTTTTCCTTTGTCATAATTCCTTTTGCAAAAATTGCAGTTTCTACTTTATTTACCTAATCACTTAGAAATGTTGAATTTAATCAAAGTTACAAATCTATATTTCAATCTCAGCAAATTAGACTCAAATTATGACTAACTTTAAAATAAATTTTGCTCAGTGAAGAATGTTCTGAAATTAAATACTTATCACTCTTATGTCATGTTAACAAATACATAAAACAAGAATAACTTTTTATTTGCAAATTTTATATAAGGTCCCTAAGAGTCTTTTAAAGTTAGTGGGGGGGGGGCTACTTATAAAGAATTTCAGTGTCTTTTTAAATTATTTTCAAGGAAGATAGAAAGGATAATGATTTATTAAAGGACTATATGACCCAAAATCAACAAACATTTATTGAGCTCTGCTGCTTGTGTAGCGCTATGTTAGGTATTGTTGAATTCAACAATAAATAAGACATGTCCCCCACAGTTCAAAGAGCTTACACTTCAGTCTAAAGATAGACTTTGGTCTCTATCCTGGGTGGATAATAGTTACATGTTCTCTGCAATTTTCTAATTAGCAAAAAAAGTTATAAAGCTGATTGAATCAATGCTTAATGCTAGCTAAAAAAAAATTTTGTATGGCTCTCAGCTGTGCTTTCTTTCCAGTGGAAACCTTCTACTGAGTTGATAAGAAGCAGGAAGCTTTTCTTCCAGGGTAGCCAGAGGTCCAGACTAAGAGAAATTGTTCACTGAACAACTTCTTTATGGACTTCAATACTTTTGACTGTGAGAAAAGTATGTTCAATGCTGAGAAAAAGCATGGAAATGGAGATTATGTATATGTTCTGTTGAAATATCAGATAGATGATTGAATGAATTGCTCTGAGATTTGGGGGCTTTTATGATTTATAGTGTGTCTTTGTTAAGAAAGGTATATTCATCCTCACCTACTTACAGAAATTGTGTGGGGATTGGTTTTCAAAATAAAAACAGAAACAAAAATCAGGTCTCCAAAATTTGTGCTCTTCAGATAAACTTGAATCTTCAACTACCCTGATTGTAAATAGACTCAATGATTTCATGGTCAGCGAATAAGCTTTTATGAATTAAATATATTTAATAATTCTTACAAGCTGAATTAAACATATTTTGATTCCTAAATGAATGAAAAACTTCATTTATGACTTTAATGTCCCAAGTACTGTTTGTAATATCATTACTTGCTAAAAGCATATAAAACATAAAGTGAAACTATGTCCAAGAGTAACTAGAACTTTTTCTAGAAACAGTTTTCCGTATGTCCCCTGAGTGCTGTTCTCAATCATAACGCACACAGACATCTCATTCATACTTCCTTCTCAACCTGACTCTATGCCCTAAAATTAAACCATTAAGCTATTAGAATTAAACTTGTCAAGGAATAAACATGTGGTCACAAAGAAAGAATGGATTAATTCAAGTTTGTAGTTGAATTTCAAAGTACTTGAAACTAGAATTAAATATTTTAAGGTTTATGTGTCAGATCTAGTAAAAATTGCTTTTTATCAAAGTGGTTCAGTTCCAATGTAAATTTAAAGCAAAATGCCCTTTGTTATATCTGGGAGTTGAAATTAACCTCAAGTTAACCTTTATTATTATTTTAAGTTATTTTTCTATGCTCATAAAATTATAGAAGGTGTTTGGCTATTTATCTCTTCCAGGACATGAATTACATCCTGATCGTATGATATAGTTTATATGTCTGATGTAAACAGGCATTTTGTTTTCTGCTAGACAGCTGACCACAGCTCACTACAGCCAGTAGTTCTCCAGTATTTTACATAAAAATCACCTAGGGAACTTGTTAAAAATCAGATTGCCACGCCTCTTCATCTGTGATTCTGATTAAGTAGGTCAGGGGTGAAGTTCAGGAATCTGTTTTTCTCAGCCACCCTTTTCAATTCTGATGCAAGATGTTGAACTAAGCCTTAAACTTTAAGAAGCCTGCTAGAGGCCAAAATCTGAAATAGATTTATTGAAATATTTGGAGTAAAACATAAATATTGTCATTACTGTTCTCTTCAGTACAAACTCCATGTACAAGTTCTCCCATCAATCTGTTTGCCCTCAAATCCACAGTTAAGCAATAAATCTGGTCACTTCCTAAAGCCTGTGTTTTTCCCACGGAAAATATTACTTTCTTCATTTTATGTTCCTCCAGAAAGGTCTGTACAGACACAACTGGTAGTCTTTATGATCTGAGCTGGGGCTTTGCAGATTGTTTTGCGTCCGTGTATCTTCTCTCTTAATTTTTCTGTATTTGTAAGAAACTGATGAGGTATTAGTAACCTTATTAATAACCCTGCTTTATGAAGAGCTGGTTTTCTAAATGATTGGAATATTTAAGTGGGTGATAGTCACTATTATGAGGCTTCTCTGGTTCTGCGTACCGTCTTGGCTCTTCCCTTTTGAGTGTCTTTCTTTGGGGAGTTGTACTTGTCTGTTTCCTCTTTAGTTCGAGGAATGAAATAAACATTCATTCTTCACTGCACAAATACTAACTCAATGTTTACTACATGAGAAGCAGCATCGTAGGGCCTGGGGACATGCCAGGCTTAAGGAGTGGGGAATTATGCCCTACCTCTTTGAGGGCAGAATGTCTACATGAACTATTTGGAATTTTTCTGCATGGGAGATTTGCCTATTATCCCTCATTTATTTATTTACTCAATTCCTATATGAAATATAATTCAATAGTACTTTATTTTCTTGCTCAAACTATTCCAGCTTTGGCCATTGGGCTCTGTTCTTTGGCTCTTTGCCTCTTTTGCATATCCCCATCAGTGTGTGTGTGTGTGCATGTAACCTTTTCTTACTTTCTGGCACTGAGAGATGTCCCAGGCTCATCTCATTTATTTCCTACCTGGGTTCTAGAGTCAGTCATTTCTCCAAGGAATTCTTCCTTTTTTGGGGATATGATATTAGAAACTAAGTTCTGGGCACTAGGTATGCTTGTTGCTATTGGGATGTCTTTGCTCTAGGCCCTTTCAGCTGAAAAAGCAAGAATATATATGTGTATATGCTAACCCATGTATGTGCACACGTCCATAGATACTTCTTATTCATATTGATGTCTTTAAGCCATTTTGTACATGGATCATTCTTACTTGCTCTGTTTATCTGTAATCTCCTATTCCGACAGTGAAAAACCTGGCCTCTATGATTTGACATCCATTTGGTTAATTTTACAATTCCAGTTTTGCATGTGTAATGGTTTCAATAACTTTATCAGCTAGAGCACAGTTCTTACATACAATTTCTTTTGCCTTTAGTCTTATAGACTCCACTCATTTCCAAAGTTACTTAGGTCAGCACCGTTTACATCTATCCTCTTCAGTGAAGTTATTTCGTACATTTGCAATCCAGTTAGATTATTCTTCCACAGTCTGCATTCTTTTTAAATGATTTTTTAAAGTTTGCATATAATAAGGTTCACTCTTTGTGCTTTAAAGTTCTATGGGTTTTGACAAGTCTCTCTCTCTTCTTAGGCTCCCCTATTCCCTGAACAAACAATATTGAAGTTAGGCCAATTAATAACCCTGCAATGGCCTCTAGGTGTTCAAGAAAGGAAGAGTTGCATATCTCTCACGTTAAATCAAAAGTTGCAAGTGATTAAACTTAGTGAGAAAGGCTTGTTGGAAGCTGAGGTAGGTCAAAAGTTAGGCCTCTTATGCCAAACAGCCAAGTTGTGAATGTGAAGGAAAAGTTCTTATAGGAAATAAGAAGTTCTATTCCACTGAACACACAAATGATAAAGCAAAATAGCATTCTTGCTGATATGGAGAAAGTTTTAGTGGTCTGGATAGAAGATCAAACACATTCACTACATTCTCTTAAGCCAAAGTTCAATACAGAGAAGGTCCAAACTCTAATTTTGTAAAGGCTGAGAGCAGTGAGGAAGTTGCAGGAGAAAAGTTTGAAGCTAGCAGAGGTTAGTTCATGAGGTTTAAGAAAAGAAGTCTCCATAACTAAAAGTACAAGGTGAAACAAGTTATTCAGAAGATGTAGCTATGATGATTCATGAAGGTGGCTACACTAAACAATAGATTATCAGTGTGGATGAAACAGCCTTCTATTGGGAGAAAATGCCCTTTAGGACTTTCATAGGTAGAGAGGAGAAGTCAATGCCTGGCTTTAAAGTTTCAAAGATCAGGCTGACTCTTGTTAGGGGCTAAGGGAGCTGGTAACTTTAATTGTTCACTTACCATTCTGAAAATGCTAGGGCCCTTCAGAGCTATGCTAAATCTACTCTACCTATGCTCTATAAATGGAACAACAAAGCATGTCTACAATATGATTTACTGAATCTTCAAAGCCCATTGTTGAGACCTACTGCTCAGGAAAAAAGACTTCTTTCAAAATATTGACAATGCACTTGGTCACCCAAGAGTGATGGAGATGTACAATAAGATTAATGTTGTTTTCATGCCTATGAACACAATATCCATTCTGAAGCCTATGCATAAAGAAGTAATTTCAACTTTCAAGTCTTATTATTTAAGAAATACATCTTGTAAAGCTATAGCTGCCATAGACAGTGATTCCTCCTGATGAATCTGGGCAAAGTAAATTGAAAACCTTCAACATCCTAGATGCCATTCAGAATATTGGTGATTCATGGCAAAAGATAAAAATCTCAACATCAACAGGAGTTAGGAAAAAATTGATTCCAGCCTTTGTGGATGACTTTGAGGGATTCAAGACTTCAGTGGAGGAAGTTATTGCAGAAGTGACAGAAATAGCAAGAGGACTAGAATTATAAGGGGAGCCTGAAGATGTACTAACTTGCTGCAATCTCATAAGAAGATGCTAACAGAGGAGGAGCCACTTATGGAAGAGCAAAGGAAGTGGTTTCTTGAAATGGAATCTACTCCTGGTGAAGATGCCAAGAAGATTGTTGAAATAATAAATGATTTAGAATATTACATAAACTTAGTTGATAAAGCAGTGACAGAATTTCAGAGGATTGGCTTCAATTTTAAAATTGGGTTGGGTTCTCTAGAATAGGATCCTGAAATGAAGATTTGCATGAAGAATGTTTATTGGAGATAATCTTGGTAAGAACATCTGTATGGGATTGACAGAGCAGGACTGAGAAGAAGGAATCCCGTTATAAGACTGAGAGCTGAGTTGGATCTTTTCAGAATTATCCCAAATTGTGGCAAAGGGCCAAGGTTTTCGCTGTCTACTGTCTTTGTGTGCAAGCTATCATCAGGGAGGGGGCATAACCTGGGAAAGGCAGCTCCTTTTGACCCAAAGCAACCTCTTTTGGACGGACACACCAGAAGCTACTTTGATCAGTTGGGGATCCAAGTACAGCTCACCAGCAGAGGTAAGTGAGACTCAAATAGCAGAGATGGGAGACCAGTTAGGAAGCTGCTAGTAAGGGGTGGCCATGACTTGAAGCAAACTGGTAGCAACTGAGGTTGTGATAAGTGGTCAGAGATCTGGAACTATTGTGTAATTAGAGGTGAGCTGTTTTGTTAATGGCCTAGTTGGGAGAACTGAGAAAAATAAAGGATCCTAGGATGACTCTAAGATTTTGCATTAAATAATTGTAAGTTTGGACTTGCCATTTTCTGAGATGGGGGGCACTGGGAGGAGTAGTTTGGGGAGGTGGAAGACAAGAAGTTAAGTTTTGAGAATGGTTAATTGTTATTTTTCTGTATTATGACTTCAGATTTGTTGTATGTGTAGCTGTATGAAAGGTCAACAGCTTTAGGGACTTGAGATAAATTAACTTCCTATTAATTTGAGCCAAAACACTCATCAGAAACTTATTTTTTGATTTAGAAAATGTAACAAAGGATTTGGTAAACATTTCTTAATAATTTTAGTATTTATGTTTTAATTGAGAAATTGTACTTTATGCAAATATAGGTCATCTTTTTTACCCAGAGTGCCAAGAAGAAAATTTTTTAATGTACAGTTGTTAATGGTAAGAGAAATAATTGGATCAGTTAAATGTTAGTGCGTTTAATGACATTCATTTTTATTATATGATTTTAAAGTAAATGCTAGATAGTATATCTTTTCACTAATAATACTTCTGAAAAATGTCTGTGTCTGAAGCATATGTTTTATCCATTTACTGATATAGCTACAGCTTCCAATTACAATACACACACACTACCACACTCAAGGCCGTATCTGTCTATGAGTAGCTGTAAGAGATCTTTAAAGCAACTCTTAAGAGTTGCTCTAAACAACGTGACAATAATAAAGTTGAATACAAACTTTTCAGTGAGATTACACTATACATACTAGCATAAAACATTTCCTTTTCCTCATTCAATCTTGTGTGAAGTGTTTGATTTTTCTAGGAATATTTGCGTAAACATGTTACATACCTCTTTGAGAAAGTATAGCTACCTCCACCTGAAATACAGCTTAGCCTTATGTCTGAAAATGATCCAACTGAGGACTTTTTTGGGAGATCAAATATTTTTCAATATTCTGTTAAGAAAAGCAAGAGATTTTAAATAATCCAAAGAGAAGTTCCTAGATCAGTGATATTTTCAAATTATTTAAGTGGAAATGAACTTCTAACCATTATGTACAGCTTTGGAACAGTAAGATACTACCTAAGAAATATTTTGCATAATAGATTAATTAATATATATTTCTCTCTCAAGTGACCCCAAATTCAATTGCACAGATTATCATCCCATTTATAAAGCCTATAATAGAAATTTATTTTAGCCAAGTACATGCCAAAAGATATTCTCAGATACTTCAAACTGATCTTTGTGGTACATCAAGGGTTTATTTCGGAAAGGACATCATAGGCATGCAGGTGTGGAGGTGCCCGTAAGGGTTCATCAAGTTCATCATGTCATCCTCAGGATTATTAAAATTTCAGGTGCAAAACTAGTTATAATAGGCCAGTTTTCCAACCTATGAACTCTGGAGAACTCTTCTAAAGGTAGAATCTCCTTTTCAAAGGTATTGAAAATAAGGGTCCTCCTCATTTCAGTTTTGCAGAGTACCCAACAGTGGTGGTATATTTTACAGAGTCTCTGACATTACTTTAAACTTTTAAAAGAGTTTAGAACTTAAACTTCAAATAATCTCTTTGTCAAGGTCTTTGGTGTTCTTCAAATAATAGTCCTTTGTTTAAAGAAAATCAGACTTAAACTTGTGTATTAAGTGATTAAAGTAAAAGTTCATTATTATGTTTTCCCTGTTACTTCACCTCTGATCTTTCAACTATGATCTCTGCTTTTGATCTGTTTCCAAAGTATTAAAATATAACTACTATAAAGAACTAGCCTTTATAATAGCATAATCACCAACATGGCCTTTGGCTATTTCTGATTATTCAGGCCTTGTTCTTTAGCTTTGAGATTACCTAGTGTTTTTCGGTTCACTTCATGTCAGTGGTTACCCAACTTTCTCTTTCAAGGGATTCTTTCAGCATCCATCTTACTATTTCGGATGTTAAGATCATTAAAATATTTAGAAATTCTATTTTTGCAAGTATGCTTATAAAAGGAAGTCAGAAAAAATTGTAAAAAACACCAAACTCTGTTAGGGTAGTGGATGATTGATGACTATTTCCAGAATATTCTTTGATATTGTTATGTCAACAGTAACGAATACATACTTTTATACATATATATGCAAATTAGTACAACCAATTAAAAATATCAACTATGTTATAATCTCTGACATTAATAATGATATTTTTAACTTCATGCAAATCATTATTCCGAAAACTGATAAAGTACAGAATTGAAAAAGAAACATCTATTTCTTAAAACTCAGAAGTTTAAAAATACCTTTTTTTTCCACCAAATATTTAGAAACTTCCCTTTCCTCCCTCCTTAACATTCCAGATTCATTTTATATCTGCCACAATTGTAGTATCACCTATGCTGGGGTTCCAGGGCTTTATAAGATCAATTTTGGAACATTTAGGGACTTATTAGGTAATATTCTTTTCAGTGATATACTTCAGTAAAAAAATTAGTGATGCTATTTTTAAATGAAAGGATGAAATGATTTTTCTTTAAATGCTTATGCAGGATTAAAAAGGGAGGGCCAAAAATGGGAGAGTGAATATTTCACTGGTGTTTTCTGCCAGTACTCCCTAGATTCCCTAATGGCCTTCAGGGAGAAGCTTCCTGGAAGCTTGGTGCCATCTTTAAAAAAATCTTAAGAATTGCTTAGCTTCTTATAGGGCTATGCATTTCAGCTTGAGTTTATAACAACTCTGGAGACCTTAAATTAGTAGTTTAGGGCCCTACAATTCCAGGTAATTGCTCTGTAATTTTTACTTTTGTACATGTGTGATGTTGGCACCTTCTGCCTCAAGATCATCTCCACTTTGTGGTGAATTCTATTCCAGAACACTTCCCTTCCCTAATCCATTCAGCTGCCTGTACCTCCATCTTATTGTTCCCCTTTCTGGGTTTGGATCTGATCTCAACAGGAATTCTTTGACAAGCTTCTTCCAGGGCACACCTCTTCTTCTACAAGGAAAAGACAAACTCCTACCCTACCTTTCCCCCATCCTTGGCTGTAGACCCATTCATTCACATTCCCCAAGCAAATTCACTTAAAATAGTCCCTGCTGCAAACTTCCGAATGCAGCTGAAATCTTCCTGTCGTCAAGAAGTCTTCCTCATACTCTTCAGATTGAGTTCATGGCTCCATTCTCTTGTGCAGGCGTGAAACTTGGTTTATAACTCTGGTGTAGCATTTGCTGTGTTCTCTACTCACTTATTCACCAAATGGTGTAGATCTCACCAGATGAGAGCTTTTCATTCAGAGGCCATGACTTACTTATCTTTTTCTCTAGCACAGTTCTTAGCCATTGGTAAATATTCAATAAACTTTTGTTGAAAGAATAAAATAATGAATAGATAAACAAATGAAGGATCTTGTGTACTTTTGCGGTCTCTCTGCCAGTTTCTTCCTTGGCTTGCAGCATTTTTGTTTGTTTTCACGGTCACTGTGCTTTTTACATTTATTAAGTGGAAATGTGGTCTTCAATCTAAATAAGCAGCCCTAATTCTTAATTTCCCCTTAAATTCAGCTTGAATAATTCATGCATTAGTAAAGTACTGTGGGAACTTCATGTTAAGTTTGTCTATGCTGGAAAGTCCCATCTGAATTTCTACAAAAAGGCAAAAATTAGGGTTGGTCAAGAGAATGACCAAATCATTTGCTTTGTTTTATTAGTCCTGTCAGCATTGGCATTTGATTTCTAATTTACTTACAATAGCTTTTCTACCATCTTACATTGGTAATCAGCAGGAAAACAGTAATCCTCTAAGTAAGATAAATATGAAAGTGTTTTTCAACAACTTCATAGGAGGGAAATCTGGAGCGAAGTGGTGATACATGTATTTTGCCAACCTCAACTTTGCCCTTTTCTCCCTCCCAACTGCCCTGGCTTTGCTTCCCTAGCCCTCCTATTTCCCTCCCTCCCACTTTAAAGGGTTTTAGCTTAGTGGATAGCATGGATTAGGAGGTCTCTCTCCTCAATTATATGAGTTACAGTTCCTTATCTTTAAAAAGGTATAATAGATCAAGGTGCTTATGAAGCATATATACAATCACAGGAAAATCTCTGTCAATTTTAAGAAATCATGTAAATCTAAAAGATTACTAGTTTTAATCTTGAGAGGCATCACCTGTAGTACAATTTAGCACTTCTACTTGTGTCTCTGTGTCCCTTAAGATGACAGTTAGGTAATGCACTGTATAGTTTTGTTATAATCAGAATGTGCCTTAGGACATGACCTTGGAGCATTTTAGCCACAGCCCTCTGAAGAGGAAGGATATCTATGCCTCTGTTATCTAACCCTTAAGATCCATGCTCACAGGTAGGGCTGGGAGGACAGGGGGAAGGGACTGACTCTGGGGCAGGGAAAGACTGTCAGTGAGGGCCCAGGGAGATACCACAGGAAGCCAAGAATACATCTCCATCCAGAGATGGTCCTATGATCAACAGACCAAGAGAGCAATTAGACAGTTTTTCTTTTTAAAAAATTAATATATACAGATTAACAGGGACATTTATGTTATAAACTGAGCCATTTAAAAGTATGAACAATAAGACTAGGAAAACATCCCCAGTTAACAGAAGGGTGCTTTTACCTCTACCTACCTTTGTTAATAGTATTCCAAACCAGTACATTTGAAGAAAGATGTTACTGTAGGTTACCTTTTAAGACTGTTCATGGAAAGCCAAGGGTGAAATCTAATATACTGCGATTTGTCTACTAGAGTGTACATTGTGCTGTCTTCACTTTTAGGGGAAACTACATGATTAAAGAAAGATATTAAAGAGACCCATGATGCACACACACATGAGGTAATTGGTGGAGGATGTGAAAATGAATGGAATTGTGTATTAATCCAGTTTGTCTTTTTTTGTCTCCCAGATGATCATAATTGTTTATGCACTTTGAAGTTCATAATACTTCTAATAATAATTTTAAAACAAATATTTGGGAAATAGCTAATTTGGGAGATTACAGAATATCATGGAAATGACATTAATTAAACCTCAGTACACTGGCCAGTTCCAGAGAAGTGAAAAATAGCAAGATGTTATGAGTGATAAATGCAAATAGAGAATCAGAGAACCCTGATCCTCAGTCTTTATTATTTTCTCAAGAAACAGTTTCTTTATCTGTAGAAATGTCTCTCCAGCTAGTCCATGAATTCTATGAGCATTATGTTTTCCAGCACACTAATTTTAGCTTTACCTTCCTCAAAAATGGGTGTTATGTAAAGAGTATGGTTTGGAAAAATTAAGAGGAAGTAGAAAACTATCCCTTAAATATATTTCCTACCTCTTAGGTGAGATCTGGGAAAATTCGATTATTTCAATGTTGTCATTCTTTAGTTTTATTGCGTTGTAGCTCATTGCCTTGTGAAATCGTTTTGCTCTAAACTCTCTCAAATGATGAATGGTCAGTAATTATTCATCGGTTTATTATTCATTTTTTTATCCTGAGCAGTTTGCTTGATGCATAGAAGGTGCTCCATAAATGGATTTAAATGAATGAATACACAATAATATTTTATATCTTTGAAGCAATTTCATACACATTGTCAGTTTGTCTTACATCATTCTGTATGTGTGATTATCATCTCACTTTTGAAATGGTAAAACTAATTTTGTGTTTCTTCCAGGTATGCTGGTCTGAGATGAGAGCTCAGACTAAAATCGGTTCAAACTAAAACCAACGTAGATGGTTGTTTAGTCTCGGAGGAAACAGACCCATCTGTTGGTAACTATCTTGGCCTCCCTCCTCCTTCCCTCCTTGTGATCTGGCCCCTGTGCCCCACTACCTCTCTGATCTCATCTCCTACTACTATCCCTCTCTCACTCCACTCCAGCTGTGGGATCCTCTTCACTGTTTCTGAGATACTCCAGGTGTGCTCAGCATCAGGGCTTTCTCACTAGCTTTATCTCCTGCCTGGAATATTCTTCACATAGATTTCTGCTTGTTCTAGCTCTTCCATCTCTCATCTCCTCAACCTAACACTCTGGTAGACAACACTACCATTCACCAACATCAAGTTCCCCTCTATCACCAGGCAGATCACACTTCCTTTCTCTCTTGAAGTTAGGCATGAGCATATGACAGAGCATTCTTCTCTCTGGCCAAAGAAACATGAGCAGAAGTGACATTTGTTACTTCCAGGTGGATGTTTTTAAGAGCCCATGTACGATTTTCCTGTGTACAATGCTCCCTTCTCTACATCCCTGCAACTGCCAGCCTTTCAGATGATGGGGTCTCTAAAGTCTGGGTCCCTGAGTGAGGATGGTGTGGGCAGAGTTCCCACTAACCTATAATGTATATGTTGCATGAGCCAGAAATAAACCTTTTTTTAAAGGTGCTGAGATTTGGTGGTTGTTTGTTACTCTAGCATAACCTAGCTTGTCATGAATGATACACTTACCTACTTTATTCAGTACTGCAACCTATTCTCCACCCCATCCTAGTGCACTCCTTTTTTTCCTCTTTGGGCCTTATTTTAGAGGCAACTTTTTCCTCATTTGGGGCATGTTACTCTAGCCCATTTACTAAGTGACTTGACAAACTGCTGGTTTTAAATGGAGTCCAAAATAGGGAAGGCTTTCCAACAGGTCCAGGCTGCTGGGCAGTCTGCTCTGCCTCCAGGGCCATATGACTGGGCCAGTGCAATGGACCTTGAAGCACCAGCGGAGAAGGGCTGCTGTTTGGAGTCTTGGGCAGGCCTCTATAGATGAATTGCAGCACAGAGCTTTAAGATTTTGTGGAGCAAAGCCCTACCATCTTCCATAGATATAATTACTCCCTTTTTGGGACACATCTCCTGGCCTGCTACTGGGCCTTATTAGAGACCGAATGCTTGACCATGGGCTACCAACTTGCCATGTGGCCCTAGCTGCACATCATGAACTGTGTGTTATCTCACCCACCAAGCCATGAAGTTGAGCATGCACAACAGCACTCCATCATCAAATGGAATGCTGTATATTGGATCAGGCCCCAGGCAGTCCCTGAAGGCACAAGTGTGTTACATGAAGAAGTGGCCCAAAGCCCATGGTCTCTTCCAGCACACACCTATGGCCTCATGGGAGTTCCCTATGACCCATAGGAAGAGGAAGAAAAGACTCAGGCCTGGTTTGCAGAAAGCTCTGCATAAGTGGGCTCTGCCTGAAAGGGGACAGCTACAGCACTACTGGCCCTTCCTGGGACAGCCCTGGAGGACAGGAGAAGGGAATCCTCCCAGTAGGCGGAACTTCAGGGAGTGCACCTGGCTGTAGAATTTGTTCAGAAGGAGGCCAGACGTGTGATTATGTACTGATTCAAGGGCTATGGTCAAAAGTTTGGCTGGTTGGTCAGGGACTTGGAAGGTGTACCAATGGAAAATTGGTGAGAGAAAGAAATTTGGGGAAGAAATATGTGGAGAGACCCTTCTGGGCTAAAAAAGTGAAAATATTTGTGTCCCATGTGAATGCTCATGAACAAGCGGCTTCGTAGAGGAGGATTTTAATAATTAAGTGGATGGGATGTCTCATTCTATGGACACCAGCCAGTCCTTTTCTCCAAGCCACCCCATTTCTTCCAGTAGGTTCGTAAACAAAGTGATCACGGTGGCAAGAGTGGAGGTCATACATGGTTTCAGCAGCGTGGACTCTCACTCACCAAGAATGAGCTGGCTACCCCCACCACTGAGCACCCAGCTCTCTTCAGCAGGAAACAGTACTGAACCCCCAGCATGGTAGCATTCCCTCCTGGTGTGATCAGTCAGGTACCTGTGGTGGGTTGATTACATTAGACTTCTTCTGTTGTGGAAGGGACAGCATTTTGTCCTTCCTGGGATAGACACTTTGGATACAGATTTGCCTTCCCTAGATGCAATGCTTCTGCCAAAACTACCATCTGTGGGCTTACAGAATGCCTTATTCACCTATACCTCATGATATCCCACACAGCACTATTTTAGAACAAGAAACTCATTTTACATGAAAAGAAGTGCAGCAATGAGCCCCTGCTCCGGAAATTCACTGGTCTTACCATGTTCCTGAAGCAGCTGGTTTGATGGAATGGTGGGACAGTTTTTTGAAGAAAAAGATATAGTACCAGCTGGGTGACAATACATTGCAGGGCTGGGACAATGTAAAGACTGCAGAGACAGAGCAGGTAAAAGACTGTTGCAATAGTCCAGGTGGGAAATGATGACAGTTTAAACTAAGGCAAAAACAATGACAATTTAGAGAGAATGAAGTAACATACTAACTGTGGTGAAGACTCTAGAGGATTCAAAGTAGATGTTTGTTTTAATTTTGAAGTTTTTTCTTATCATTATTATCTTAGTGGCTGCATGAATCTTGGTTCAATTTACCAAAATAGGTAAACAGGAAGAAGACAAATGAATGAGTTGAAGTGGCTTTGAAATTCCTGTAAGTGAACAGCCAACAAGTCCTTGGAAGCATGGTTCTGGGTCTGTAGATCTGGGGAATCATCAGCCTACGAGGAAGGTGGAGCTATGGATGTAGGATGAGAAGTGGGCAGAACAAGGAGCCCTGCAAAATCACAACATGTTGGGATTGGGAAGAGAAAAGATAAATCTGGCTAGAAAAAGAGAAGACACAGTCTAAGATTAAGGAAACCATGGAGAATGGATTGGTGAAAGCCATGACAGGAGAGTATGTAGGGTTCAACACAGCAAATTCTGCATGGAGGTCAAGAGTTGGGAAAGCAGCCACTGGATTTGACTTGTAGGAGTTCACTGGGTACTTTAGGAAGAGCAGTTTGTGGGCTTTTTTACTTACCCAAGTGTAAAGAAGTCCTTAAAGCCTGCCTCATGCCTGAGCTGGGGACTGAGGAACCCAGTGATTTGCTCAGGATCACACAATTAACTAGTGGTGGACTTGAGCTGACATACTCCTTGCATTGCTTGTTTGTTTTTTTGTTTTAGGACTAAATTTTTAGATATTTGAAAGGTCCCCATGAGCCAGGCCCAGCAAATTTAGTAATTTAGTAATGGACCCATCCACGCTTTTCCTTTTCCTCCTCTGACCAAATCCAATGCATCAGTAAATCCTGTCGACTCTTCCTCCAAAATGAGCAAGAGTCAACAGCTAACTCTGTCCACTTCTGTCACCACAACTCAGTCCAGCCGCCATCATCTCTTGCCTGTTACTTGCAGTAGCCTTTTAACTTGTCTTGATGCTCCAACTTATGCCCACTCCATAGTTCATCTTCAACAGAGAAGCCAAAATTGTCTTTAAAAATCAAATTATGTTACTCTCTTACTTAAAACATTCCAAAAGGTTTCCCATAACCCTGAGAATGAAACCCACACTCTTTAAATCTCCAGCAAGGTACCAGGTGCCATAATCGTTGCCCATGTTTTGGGCCATGTCACCCTCCACTTTCTGCCTCATTATTGTTCTGGATGTTGTCTTCCTTTCTGTTCCTTAAACAGGGCAGCACATTCATGCCTGTCAGCCTTTGCATGTCTATGTCCTGGATGCTCTTCCCCTGGGTTTCCGTGTGGCTGGCTCTTTCTCCTCATTCAGGTCTCAGCTCGAAAGTCATTTTCTTAGGAAGGTTTTCCTTCTCATCCTAACTAAAGGAATCTCCCTAATCAGCCCCCCTGCAATTCAGTCTCTGTTATTACCAAATCTATAGCACTTCTTAGCACTTTCAGAAATGTTTGAAATGACATTGCTTGTTTATTTGTTTATTCATATAATCTATCTTGTCAGTGAGAACAGGAATCTTGCCTATCCTATTCCCTCAGTATTTCCAGGGCCTAAGTGCTTGGATTATGGGATAATAGCTAACTCTTAGGTATGCATTTGCCTGGCACTGTTCTCAACACTTTGCAAATACTATCTTATTTAATAGTCACATTAATTCTATGGGGTAAGCACAATTAAATAGTCCACTTAGAGGTGAGGACGCGGATGGCCTGAGTTGGTCCCTAAGCCCCTTGCCTAAACCAGTAAATGGAAATGCTTTAGAGCAGCTCTTCTCAAATGTCAGCACCCATCAGAATCACTTGGGGGTGGGGTGGGGCTTGTTAAAGCAGAGATTGCTAGTCCCCCACCTCAGTGTTTCTGATTCAGCAGATCTGGGGGGAGGCCTAAGAACTGTCATTTCCAACAAATTCCCAGAAGATGTTGATGCTGCCAGCTCAGGACCCTGCCTTTGAGAATCAATGCAATAGACTTTGTGGAACATGTTCTCACATTACCTATTTTAATACCCACATTCCCAAAATCAATTATTATGCCTATTTTGTAGATGTGGAAACTGAGGCTCAAGGAAGTTATTTGGCCTTCCCACTAGTACTGAGGAGTGAGTGGGAAGACTGCTTGGTTTCAAGTCTGGGTCTAAATCAGTACTTTGGCATTGCTCTAAGGAACTTCTATATGGTATTGTATTTTTAAAAATGCTGCTCCAGTAGATAACTTATAAAGACTTCATGAATTTAGCAGATAAACAAAGGAAACCCATGGGAACATCTTATCTACTCTGTTTCAGCTTAATTAATCTGAGTAACCAAGATGGTTTCTAGACAAGCCACTTGATTGAAATTTATTTCCATTCTAATTTAGACAGGCAGTAAAAAGGATCAAACCACTTCTCTTTTTGTTTAACAGGATCAGAAGCCTAAGAAAGCGTTGTAAGGGAGGGTTATCTGACTCATGTTACTATTAAAGAACCTTTCTTGAAAAACAAAAGGAGAAATCCAAGAGTTACTGAAAATGGTATCATTTTAATATTTATCATTTAATCCTTTTTACAAATAAGACTTGTTCTAAAAATGTTTTTAAAAATATTATACATGACAGTTTTCACTCAAATTTCTGAAGTGCTTGAATGTTTTTTTTCTTAGTAACCCTAGTACACACCAGAGACTTGATGCTGTAAAACTTTGTTTTCTTCAGGTTCTTTCAGGCATTAACATTCCAATGCCATATTCTTATGACAAAGACTAATAAGAAGAGAAAATGGCATACCCTGGATCTATTTTAGTGATAAAGATGGGAGTGGGAAATGGTAAAAATCTACCTTGTTCTCATTACTACAGTGCTAAAACTGTCATCAATTATAATCACTCACCACATCCCTAACGTGAGACTTTGGTGGTAACTTCTCTTCCACACAAACTCAGTCTCCTTTAATCCAGTACGTATGTGAAATATATATGGAAATATATTGATAGTGCTTACATTGATGGCATTCTCTTCACTTATAAAAGCTTGCACTGAAAAAGAAGTAATGTCAGCACATAATAACAAGGTTTCTATAAGACAGTTATTTCTGTTTTATTGCCCATCATCTTATAAGCAAAATAGAAAATGTTCCAAGCATTTGCCTTGACCTATATTTCATAGTCAGAGTTACCTATGCAGAATTTCCCTTTTGTTTTTGCCCAGTGTGCAAAAATGTCAGTACACTTCCTCCCTAGCAGCCTATGGCCTCGTGTTCATTTTTGTTGTGTGACTTGACTCATTGCTTTCCTTCCTTCTTTTGCCTCCTTACCCCCACCTTTCTTCCCTCCCTCTCTTCTTTTAGCAAGTAATTACTGGGACTATGATGTTCTAGATCTGCAAAGTAAGATACTTATAGTCATGTTGGAGAAAATAAAAAACATACAAATATAAAAACATCCCATGGTTCAAGGTGATGCATTGTATAATGAAGAAGCAAGAAAACTACATATGAGATGCAATAAGCTTTCAATAGGAATAGAAAACCCTATGGAACTGTTGTTTTTGAGGATGGCTTCATAAAAAAAAACATTTCTTTTAATCTATTGCCACTTAATAACTACCCAAAATTGTGGTTGCTTTAAATAATCACAAGTTTTTATTTGTCTTAATTGTACTATCTGGGCTGGGCTTCACTGTCTTCTGTTTCACCTGGTGTCTGCTGGTGTTGGAGTGTGCAAGGTGGCTTTCTCACTTGTATATCCAGCACACCTCATTTGGATGGCCAGAGCAGGTGGACATCTTTCTTTACAAGCTCTCCCTGGTAGAGTAGCTGTACCTCTTTGCATGGTGGCTCAAGGGTCCAAGAGAGAGAGCATCTCAAGGGTGTAAGACCCAAGTGCAAGTACTTCATGACTTTGGTTGCTTTCCACTTGCAAATGTCCCACTGGCCAAAGCAAGCCATTGTGGGAGGTGGTGAATACTGGGCAGCTAATAAATACCTGGCTCACTGGGGGCCACCATCCAGAGCACTTGGAGATCCTGACTGTACATGGGGTGTGAAGAAGAAAAATTAACAGATGGAGAATTTGAGCTTGAATGATTAGAAAAAGTGTGGTACCACTAACATTATGTAGAGGAACCACTTTTAGATATGATAAATTTGAGATGATTAAAATGTACGCTAGGCAGACAGAAAAATTTCCTGGGATAAAGACATGAACTGAGAGCTGAAGTTCTAAACTCTGGAATCATATGCAGAAGAGAGGTAATTAAATCTCTGTGACTGCTTGAGTTCTGAGAAAGGTAATTTTGGATAAATGAACTTGAGCTACGCTTATAGTTAGAAGTTGGGAGGAGGAAGAGAGTTCAGTTTAAGAGACAAAGATACCACATATTCCTCTTACATTTTGTGACACTGTTAGATTTTTTTATATTGACTCTCGCTTGTGCACACCTGGGAGTAGAATTTAATTGAGAAATAATTTGGTTTTATTTTGGCAACTTTTACTTTGGAGCTTGTTTAGGACTTTTTTATTGACTTAAAATATGTTTTTATTAATAATAGCTAATATTTTTGAGGCTTTCTCATGCTTCTAAAGTAGGTGAAATCATACAAAAACTAAAGTTAATGACATAGCTTGACAGAATTAGCTTTCATTAATTAATTTTTATTTTGTTAATTAATTTTATTAACTAAGCTTTATTCAACTTTGTGCTGTCCCTTTAGAAACAAAATCTTGGTATGAAAACTTGGTTTCCATCATGACTGATTTTCTTCTTATGAAATAGACTTGATATTAAGGCTAGGTCAGCACCAAGAGATTAAAAATATGGTACACAAATATTTTCTTGATGTTCGCTGACAAAGTACAGTCAAATTTTCAGAGGCAGTTAATAGCCTTTTCAGGACTTTTGGCACTTGTTGCACAAATGAGAACTATCCACTGAGGAACTGCATTCGGAAGTTCCCTGAGGAAGTGTGAGTATTTAAGCACTGCCTTGTTTCCCTGAGCTATGCAGGTAGCCTTGTGGAGTGTGCAGAGTTAATATGACAATCAGGTTCCAAATAGCCGTGGAGCCAGAGGGAATGGGATATACCATGGAAACCATTCGGGATGTATTATTTTTATTCAGTCCTCCACTTTTGGAGAAAAGTGTGGAGGCTAAGAATTTGGTCAAAACTGAAATTAAATATTGGTGTCATGAATTATTCCATGTTATCTCAGATTTCCTGTCTCTTCCACTTTTAAATCACTTCGGATTTGTTGTATGGAAAACTATACGTACTTGCTTATCTACAAGAATATAATGAGAATAATATAAAATGTGGTTATAATTTTATATGTACTGTGTAATAATTTTGTTAACTATGTTACTTGGTTTCCTCTATTTTTAAAATTTTCATGATAATATAGGTATGTGTTAGGCCATGTCTTCTCTAATGTGCTACATTGTGACCTAATAAAACAGGTAACATTTCTTTATGTCTAAAGTGCTTTATATGTATTATTTCATTTGATCCTCACAGCAGCCTTATAAATTGAGTACTATTATTCTTCACTTGCAGAATAGGAAACTAAGACACAGAGTTTTCTGCCCAATGTAACACTTTAGTAGGTGGGAAAGCAGTATTTAAATGTGCATCTCTGAATTTACAGTCAAAGCTTTTAACTACAATCCAGGCACCATTTTTTTTCAATAGTTATCCCTATTATTTAATCCTCACCCCCATTAGTACAGTTACTATCTGCCAACCTAGGGAGATGTTACAGGATCATTGACTATATTCTCCATGCTGTACTATCATCCCCATGACCAGCTTATATTATGATTGGGAATTTTGTGCCCCTTTATCCCCCTCACATTCCCTACCCACCCATCCCAACCCCTCCCCTCTGGTAACCACCAGTCCCTTCTCAGGGTCTGTGAGTCTACTGCTATTTTGTTCATTTTGTTTTGCTTTGTTTCTATATTCCACAGATAAGTGAAATCATATGGTATTTGTCTTTCTCCCAGGCACCAGATATTTTGTGATCTTTCTCCTGTGTTGCATATATAATATAAATGTGCATGAATAATATAAAATGTGGTTATAATTTTATATGTACCTTTATTTTGTATACAGGTTATAATTTTATATGTACCTTTATTTAGATATATGTATCTCTTATTTTCTACCTTTAAAAATCTTGATCTGTGAACTGGGGTCAAATTGGCCAATGGAAAAAGCGCACTCATCTAAATAATATTTTCTTGCTATTCTCTCACTATTTCCTGAGGGGCCACATCTGTAATCAGGTAGTTGTTAGTAATGATAAATACAAAGTGCTTCCTATATGTCAGTACCGTTGCTTGAAATGTATTCAGTGTTTTAAGCTATTTAATTCTCATAACAACCCTTTGAAATAGGCATTCTTTATTTCCCTTTTACAGATGAGAAAACTGAATACAGAGAGGTTAAGTAACATGCTCAAGGTTGCATAGTTCTTAAGTGGCAGAGTAAGGATTTGGATCCACGCAATCCCCAGAGTCCTTGTGTTAACCACTATGCAAACTGCTTCTTTAGTTTTAATTTGTTTTCTTGAAAGATACATCTTTTTTACATAAATTTGATGTGAACAAATTAATCAAAATTAGTTTTGCCTATATGAAGACTAAGCTATATTTTATTCTTCTTCCCCAATTTTTTTTAAAAGCTGGGATGGTTTGGACTGGGTCAATAAAGTTATTCTTTGTATTAATTAATAGTTCTGTGGTTTGTCTTATCCCTATGTAGTCCTTTTGCTTATTAACTATGTATTTATTTAATCAGCTGTGTATTGTATGCAAGGATACATGTGTCCTTACTGAAGGCACAGAAGAATATTTGAATTTAGTCTAAATATTTTTTTAAATAGAATCCCTTCCCAATTCCATTTGTAAACCGTAATACTAAAATTAGAATGTTTCATGTATCTTTTTATATGTACAGGAATATAGGTGTCCCTTAATCTATGCATAGCATTTTGCACTTGAGGGCTGCTATAGGACCAAAAGAAACTTTCCTTAAAAAAAGTGTTTCATGCTCAAAAAATGAGCCCATTTATGTGATAGTAGGCAACTCTATTAACACTATTTAAAACTGTGCATTTTAGAGAGAAAAAACCTAATTGATTTATCTTCTAGAAAAAAATTAATGAAATGATCATTGGAACCATTCTAGAAATTAGACCAGGATGTCTTTTCTACAAAGATATAGTGACATTGCTAAGTGGTAGAAAATGTCCATGGTATATGTCCAGATGTCTCCAGTAAAAGGACCCAGGCTTGAGGCCCAGGTTAGGAGAGAATGGGTGCATCTGTAGATACTGATACAGTAAACACCAACATTTTAAAGGGAATTTTACTCAGTGGGACCAGAAATAACATCCAAATTTCTAACTTCTCTCATGGCCTCCAGTGACAAATAGAATTATTAATAAGGAGAGTTCTTAATATTAAAATCAAGGAAATTAAGTGTAAAAGTGGGTTACTTAAAACATGAAGTTCATACTTACTGTGTTCTACTATTGAATCATCTCCTTCCTGTTTACTATATTACTTAGATTTGGAAATCTTTCAGTTTCCAAAATTAATTCTTAAAATGTTACTTTCTTGATTAGTAAAATGGAGATCCAGATGTAAAAATTCACATGAAAATTACTACAGCATTCTTTAAAACCATACAGTCTTCAAATATAGTGGAGCATGATATATCATTTAGAGTATTTGGTGATAGTTATAACATTTCCTCTAGTCTTCAAATAAATTGGAACTTCCAATAAACTTCAACATGAAAATAATTTTCACTAATTACTTTGATTTTAGCATTTTAAATGATATTCATTTTTAAAGTATGCAGACTTAAAACTGGTAGCATGTACATAGTACCTAGATATACATTCTAATAATTTGCAGGATGCAAAAGTAATTACGTATATTATACTAGTAGATTTATTTCCTCATTTTAAGAGGTATTGTAATACAGCTTTAATTTATCATAACTTTAAAAATTCTTAAGGATTTTTGTTATACATGAACTAATGAATAACTAAATATCTGTTAGTCATAGTCTTTCTTTCAGTGAACATAAGAGTTTAGGCAACTTTCTGTGTGAGAATATGAATCATCTAGTGGGAAGATTTTTTTGCTAGTTACTTGTATCCCCATAGTGATAGTAGGTATTAAACTGAAGCTAGAAGGAAATTCCTTACTTTCATATCATCTTCAAATAATTTTAAACCAACTAAATTCTTTTCAAGCTCGAATTCTGTGTGTTCCAATAACCCGAGGCTCTTTTTTGAATCTTGTTATCACAGGGTATGTGATCTTAGAAATGTTTTTAAGTCATAAAATAAAATGTAGCCCTGCTATAGCATGGATAGTGCATGCCTTTGGATTTAACCTGAGCCAGTCTTCTCTCAGCTAACACCGTTGTTAGATGGAGTGCCCACAAAATCACAAAAGGTGAGAGCTGTGTTTTAGATGAAGTCTGTTACTGCTTCTACAATGAGGAAATGGCTTGCTCTTTCACAATAGATTCCAAGACGTAGGACTTCTTAGGTCCCACCAACTGAAGTTCAGTGATGAACGACAGACTTGAAGATTAGTGAACCACTTGATTGGTGGCCTGTGCCTGCACTAAGAAACAAAGTCAAGAAGGAGATTTAGAAATTTGATCAATACAAGTGCATCTTTTTTTTTGAGTTAATGACTCAACTCTCCATTTATGTTAGTCAGTGTACCAGTTCAATGTATTGTAACCTTATTGATACTTTATAGAAATGTATAGCAATTTGCATCAGGACTAATTAATCCTTTTTACCAGAATGACCCTAAATGGTCAAAGGAGGATTGTACTTAAACATGTTAATTCATCTACTCACGAAGTCTCTCATAATTCATTCAACAAACCTTTGTTGCCTTCCTAGTGTGTGTTAGGCCCTAAAAAACATTGGTAAATAGGAAAAAATAAAGATAAAAAACTAAATAAATTGTCCTCATTCGTGCTTTCATGAAGGTTCAGACAGGTGGATGAAGCAGGCATTAACCACATCACCCTATAATGAAAGGATAATTACAAATAGATATGTTCCTTTATGGAGGATGACTCCATACTCAGTGTAGCAAAGTGACCAGGCTTCTACTGGGGGTGAGGTATGGGTGAGAAGACGGCTGTGCTAAAGTGTGAGCAGGGTGGAGTATAAGGAGGTTTTTAGTGCTAGAAGAGAGAGCATTTGCAAAGCCTCCAAGTGGGAGCAAGGTGGTGCGCTGGAGAAATGGAAAGGAGGCCTGTGTTGCAGGTGTTCAGACGGCAAAGGAGAGAGGAGCACAAGATGAATCAGGGGCTAAACCATTCAGGGGTTTTTAGGCCTTCTATAAACTTTGGTCTTTATCCTAAAAGTAAATGGAAATTGTGGAATTATTTTGAGAAAGAGAGTGTAATGACTTTAACTGCAGCCCCCATAAAAGACATGTTTAAGACCTAACCTCTGGAACTTGTAAATGTAACCTTATTTGATTGACTTAACTATTTGTGGTCCTCTGTGATTCCACATAAAAAACTTTTGTGGTTCCACTATTATCCCAAAAGATAAATGGGACATCAAACTATAATGCTTCTGCATAGTAGAACAGTGTGAAAGGCAACCCATGAAATGGGAGAAAATATTTGTAAACCATATATACCATTTGAACAAGGGCCTTTGTAGATGTAATTAAAGATCTTGAGATAAAGTCATCCTGGATTATCCCAGTGGTTCCTAAATCCAATGACATGTCCTTGTAAGAGGAAAGAGGAGAAGAACCACGAAGGAGAGGGCTATGTGAAGACAGAGGCAGAGGCTGGGGTGAGCAGCTACAAGCCAAGGAATGCGTGTAGCCATCGGAAGGACTGAAAGGGGCAAGGGGAAGACCAGGTCCAGGAGCCCCTGGAGGAAGCATAGCCCTGTGGACACCTTGATTGCAGACTCTGGCCTCCAAAACTGTGAAAAAACTAATTTCTGTTGTTTTAAGCCACCAAATTTGTGGTAAATGGTAATAGCAACCCTAGGAACAAATAACGGGGGTGGTGATCTAGTCTGATTCTTACTTTGCGTGGGCGTTTTAACTGCAGTGTGAAGAGATCTGATCCAAGTCAAGTCAGAGAGTACTGGGGTGGACCAGGGAGTAGGGTTTCACTCTGAGGCAAGAGCTGATGTAACTTGCTTGGACTGGGGGGATGATAGTAGAACTAGATTGAAGAACTATTTTGGAGGTAAGGCTGACAGGACTTGGTGCTGGACTATTTACCAAGCTAAAGGAGAGAGGCCAGGGTCAGTTTTAAGATTCATCTTTTATTTTTAACAGAAAAATTGGTATTTTACTCATTCAAGGACTATTTATTAACTCTCTGCGATGTGTTAGGCATAGTCCTAGATTCCGATGACAGTGTGAATGTGACAGAGATTATAATTAGCAAGGAGATAAGGAAATGAGGATGAATCATAATTCATGAAAGCACACATACACATAGTTCATGAATACATGAACAGAGAAAGTAATAAGAACATGTGTTTATCTTATATTGGGCCTCGAGTAGTCTTTATTACTGTATTTATGCTACATGCAGGTGACCAGGAAGTCATGGGACAGAGGAGGTGCCCTTTTAATCTATGGCTTTTACAAAGGTAACCCCTCACACAATCTTCTTGTGTTAAGGTGAAATAGGAACACTTCCAGTTAGGTGTCACATTAATCCTGCTATATCTAAACAAAATAACAATAATTGTTTTTTTCCTCTGTTTAAATGAGAGGATTGGACATTATAGTTCCCTCAGGTCCCTTTTCATTCAAAAAAATTTTTTTTGACTCCTTATTAATGTCAAGACTCCATCTTTAGAAACAATTTATTACATACAATTTAAGGATAAATAGTAATTTATAAATAGATCTTAATTTAAGGAATGTGTGAATTGTCATGTTTTTTCATAAATGGCTCCTAGATCACAATTAATTTTTCCCCCGTGGATTGTTGTCATACTGTATATTGGGGAAGAAGATAGTAAAGATTCTCTGGTCTTTACTATAGATTTTGTGTCTTATTTATACCCAAATGTCTATATTAGCATTTTGAAGAAAGACAGGAATGTGGACACTGAATTTCAGTTTTGGGGATCCAAGTCTATTTTCAGGTGTCATATCATATGATTTTCAGTCCTATTCCATCAACTTGGTAGCTTTCAGTAGGTTCCCTAGCTTGAGCTAAATTTAAAAATTATGCTTGATGTAGTCTCACTTGTCTACTTTTGCTTATGCTTTCTGTGCTTTTGGTATTATATCCATGAAATCACTTCCAAAATCAATGTCTTAAAACTCTTCTAGGAGTTTTTTAGTTTCTGGTATTAAAGTGTTTAACATTTTGAATTTATTTTTATGTCTAATTATGAAAGGGTCTAATTTTATTCTTTTGCACATGGTTATCCAGTTTTCCCAACACCATTTGTTGAAGAGACTATCTTTTCCCCATTTTGTGTTCTTGACACCCTAGTTGAAGATCAGTTGACTCTGTCTGTATGGATTTATTTCTGGGCTCTCTATTTCTGTTCAATTGGTCTATCTTTATGCCACTACCATACTGTTTTGATTAATGTATCTTTGTAATATATTTTGAAACCAGAAAATGTGATGCCTCCAGCTTTGTTCTTTCTCAAGATTGACTTAACTATTTGTGGTCCTCTGTGGTTCCACATAAAAAACTTTTGTGGTTCCACTATTATCCCAAAAGATAAATGGGACATCAAACTATAATGCTTCTGCATAGTATAACAGTGTGAAAGGCAACCCATGAAATGGGAGAAAATATTTGTAAACCATATATACCTGATAAGGAGTTGATTTCCAAAATATGTAAGGAACTCTACCATTCAATAGGCCTGTGGTCTTAAATAGGCATTTCTTCAAAGAAGACATATAAATGACCAACTGGTATATGAAAAAATTCTCAATAATATCAATAGTCAGGGAAATGTAAATCAAAACTACAATGAGATAACTCTTTATACCTGTTGGAATGGCTATTATCAACAAAACAAAACAAAACAAACAACATGTTGGTGAGGGTGTGGAGCAATTGGAACACTTGCACACTGCTGGTGAGAATACAGAATAGTACAGGAACTATGGGAAAAATGGGTGTTTCTCAAAAAAATTAAAAATAAAACTACTATATGATTCAGCAATCCTACTTCTGGGTATTTTTCCAAAAGAATTGAAATCAGGATCTTGAAGACATATTAGTATTCCCATGTTCATTGCAGCACTATTCATAATAGCCAAGGCATGGAAGCAATGTGAATATCCATCAGTAGATGAATGGATAAAGAAAATATGGCATATACATACAACAGAATATTATTCAGCCCTAAAAAAGAATGAAACCCTTCCATTTGTAACAACATGTATAAACCTGGAGGATTTCATTGTATGTGAAATAAGCCAGTTCACAGAGAGACAAATACTGCATGATCCCACTTACAGAAGATATCTAAGACTCACATTTATATAACTGAAGAGGGGAATGGTAGTTGCTGGGCCTAGAGGAGAGGCAAATGGGATATTACTAATCAACAGGCATAAATACTTCGGTTAAGCAAGAATAAATTCATAATGAATAAATTCTAGAGATGTGCTGTGCAACACTGTACCTATAGTCAACAATACTGTATTATACATATAAAAATTTAAAAGGGTAGATCTCATGTTAAGTGTTCTTGCCACAATAAAGTAAAAATTTTAAAAATAATGCTTAGTCTCATTCTGTGGGATTTTCTTAAACAAGGGGTAAGAAATGAATGTAGGTATCCACTTTGTGAGGTTCAGAAGGTTTAGCCACTCAGGGAGTTGGCAGGAGGTAGAAAGAAAGAGACAGCCTCTGAGACTCAGCTGAGGGCCCTGAGGTGAATCCTGCTCCAACTTTCATGTGCTATATTTTATTTCTGTTTTTGATTTCTTAAACCTGTAAAATACCTATTTTGTAAACTCATCTTGAGAATTGGCAAATGTTTAGAAAAGGTTCTAACACAGTTCTTGGGTTGTAGTAGGAGCTGAATAAATGGTATTATTATGGTTATTGCAGAAGTGTTAGGGTAGTCATATTAAATGTCTATAAAACAATTGTCCCTGACTAGGCACTTTAATTAAATGCTGTGGACTCGAGTCTGTGTAGCTCCGCTCCTTTGAGATGGACTAAGGCTGCTCCAAAGGAGGATGTAAGGCAGAAATGCAAGAGAATGAAGAAAGGTGAAGATCTTCAAGATTTTTAAGTAGCCTATTTCTGCTCCATTCAAATAGGTTAGGGGTGAAAATTCATACTGTGAAATTAGCATATTTCTAAAACATCTGAATGTCCTCATACATATTTGTTAATTATATAATGCTTATTTCAAATCTAGTTTCACTGTAATTTTATATATAAAGGAAAAAATATTCTCCCAGTTTATTGACTTCCTAGATGTTCCCTGGGTGCTTCTGAAAGATGCATTCGATCTTTTCTTTTGATAAGGGTATTAATTAATGAAGTATTATTTTCTTAGCAAATGACTAAATACTACCTTAGTGTAATTGGAGAAATACCTTGTCAAAATCTTCTCAGAATGACCATGTATTTCAGTGAAAGTTCATTTCTTTTAAACTATATTTGAAACTCACCTAAGTTCATATTTCCTCACATATTTTATCTGAGAAATGCACAATGTTTATTTGTGAAATGGAAATGAATTTTAATATTGCACTTCTTACTGCTGTAGGGTTTAGAGTTGACTTCATATCATTAAATGCATGGATGAATTAGTATATTTATTTGCATGTATGATATATCTGTATTTCAAAGCAAACATTTCAAAGGAGCACCAAAATATGTATGTAAAGTTTCTATTTGCCTCCTAGTAATGTTCATAGAGGGTATGTATTACACAGATCTGGGTTTATAAGAAAAAACTGGACTGTCTGGAACTCCATTACCCAAATTTCATGGGCATACATGTAGCCAGACATATATATGCAAATTTTGCAAGTGTTTATGATATAATTTAAAAAATCTGACAATTGATGAGATCAAATTCAGGCTTATTTCACTTAGCATATCCTTACAACTTATAAGTGGTCAAAACAGTGCTTTGATCTCCCGTATTAATAGCACAGAGCCAACACACACAGGGCCAAGCATAGTTCGTGAGACCGTCACTCACACACATTTCATTTTATCATGTGGACACTTTACAGTAAATAACGTGAGACCAAGGACATATTGGAAATAGTGCCAGGGGCCGGCATGCCATTTTAATTATCCATAAGTGTAAACTTCTTTAATTAAGCACAACATGGTCTCATTTTTTTCATACACTTTCTCTTATATTTTAGTTCTTAGTTTTTATTTTATCATAAATATATTTTAATCGCGATTTAAACATATGAGGGCCTGGTTTCACTTTGATATGTATGTATCTGACTCCCACTGAAGTTAATAGGGGTTATGAATACCTACAGAGGAAAGAATACACCCATGGCCTCCAAAACAAATTTAGAACAATTTAAAATGCCCTAGGGTGATACAGAGCTAGTTTAAGGGGTCAATAAGAGGGTAAATATATGTTTTAAAGATTATTTTTGTGAAAACTCATGTGGCTTTGAGGCCCAAGGGAGGAATAGATGGGTGTGAACAGAAAAAAGGATAAACTAACAATTATGCCTAAGGTAAAAGTGTAAATTACAGTTTACCTTGGCAGAAAGCATGTGCATGGTAACATTTTTTATGAGAGCTATTTATATTTCCAAGAGCTGTGTAATGGTTGTTTATCCCTCAGAATGTCCTTGTGAGGTGTGCATTTCCTACCCATCAGCCTTATGTGACAGTGACATGGAGATGCATTTATCATTCAGTTTCTAGGATCTAATATTTTAAGTGATCAACTAAGCTACTGTCAGTATGCCCCTGTGCAAATGAGAAAATGGAGAGTTAATGGAGGTTTAGAACTTACCTCAAATACTTGAGTGGCAGCATTTGGATTGGATTTCATGAGGAATCACTCCGTTGTGTTATCAAGAGACATTGAACTGAGTTGTTACTATGTACCACACCCGCCCCCCCATCCTTCCACCTCACTCCCTTCTCTGTCATAGTCAGTCTTGCTAGTAGTTATCAAGGTGCCAGGAAAGCACATGCTTAGAATTTCAGTCTTCAATGCTTTTTAAATGCTGGCAATCCTACCTGCTCCTTTAAAACCATCAGGAAGTACTACATCAGTGAAACCAAATACAAACCTTCACCTCTACTCCCCCAAGGCAATATAACAAAAATAACTTAATGCCAACAGCAGTTGTGTGTTATAACATGGACCACTTATTTTGATTTGGTATTATGTATATAAAAACCCATTGAACTGAAGTCAGAACACCTGGGTTCTAATCCAGTGCTTCTCAATTCTGGTTGCCCATTAGAAACAGCTGGTGAGCTTTCAAAAACTACAGATGCCAGAAATACCCCTCCCTTCCCCGAGAGTCCAATTCATTTGGTTTGGGGAAGATCAGACATCAGTATTTTTATAAACTCCTCAGATGAGTTCACTGTTGTTCCATTTCATAACATTTACTTTTTGTGAATTCCTTTCAAGAACTCAAACCACATTAAGCTTCTATTTTTGCATCTCTAAAATTGGAGCAACACATACCTACCCTGTTGGTCCCATACAGTTATGAAGATCATATCAACAGATGATTTAAAAACTAGTGAAAACTTGGATGTGCTGTACAAACATGAGACATGATGATCAAACTGGCTTTCTTGTAATTTAAAGTAAATATGAAGAAACCTTGGGAAAACTTTTTCCTCCCATTTCCAGTCTCTTTGATTTTGTACATTGGTTCCTTGATAAAACTTCAGTCTATTTTTACTTGAGTATGTGCTGTGTGTATGTGTGGGGAAAGGTGGGGTTCCTATGGCCAGGATCCTCACCTGAACTTAAACTACTTGATGATGTAACTGCCCGACTACTAGGCTACTGCTTCCAATAAGCTATTATTGACTGAGTCGCTATATAAAGAGCTCTGCCCAGTACTCTGGGCAGAGGCAGAGAGGAAGGAGGATTACAGATCTGCAGACTGCTGGATGCAAATGTAATTCTAGTGCTTGACCTATCACGGGGAGAACAAGCCAGGTAATAAGCCCCTTTTACCCTAAGAACATTCCATTGTCATTCCTTGGTCTCACTGAATTCATAGTGAACATGCCTGGGGCTGAAACCCATTGGCAAGACAATATGTTCATGAATAATATTTGCTAATTGATTTCTGTTTATTGAGTGGTAAGAATAGTGACAAATGCTGATTTGTGTGTGTGGTGTGTGTGTGCACATTTGTACATGGGTTCACCCAAGTTTGTCCATGTAGACATCTGGGAAAAATTCTTTTGATAGATTTAAAGAGTGAAGGGTGATGAACATATACAAAGGCAATTGGCCAAACCATGTCATAGTTTATTCATTCATCCAAAAAATGCCAGTCCCTCTCCCAAGACAGAAATAGATGACACTGTCAACACCCTCAAGGAACTCACAGGCAATTGACAATGACAGACGAGTAAACCAACACTTATAATACAGTCATGAATGCTGCAATTGAAGGTCTTTCAGCATCCTGAAGAAATCTGTAAAGAGAAGTGAAAGGCATGAGAATGTGGTCAGGTAAGGCATGTGAGAAGATAAAAAAGTGTGAACTGAGTCTTGAGGGACACATAGAAATAAGTTAGGTGGAAGAAGGGATGGGTTTAAATGGCAGAGGGAGAAGTGCAGGAAGAGATGGGAGAGAATGTGGGGCTCATTCAGGAAAGTGCATGTGAGAAGACACATGGGGAATTGGTAGTGGATGAGGGGGAGGGAGGCAACCAGGGGCCAAACACAAGTGGATTTATACTTTATTCTGAAAGCCATGGGAGTACATTTTATTTTACATAGGGGAGTACAGGTTGGATTGCTTTTTGGTATTCTCACTCTAGTAACCATGAGGAAGGGAGGAAGATGGACTAGAAGGTAGGAGACCAAAACAGCTCTTTATTAATGCAGTCCATGCAGAAAATTACAAAAGGCTGAACTGAGACAGTGGCAGTAAGAAGAAAAAGTAGTTTAGTAGATTGGGTCATTTAGCAGAATAGAATCAATAAAATTCAGTGACAATAATAATCACATTAACGAATTTAAAAATAAGCTGACACATGAATAAAAGGATGTTAAAATGAGACTGTAGTAGGCTGAATAATGTCCCCCGAAGAATGTTTGTGTGCCAATCCATGGAACCTGTGAAAATGTTACTTCATATGGTACAAGAACTATGCAGATATGATTAAGTCAATAATTTCCAGATTATACTGGATAACCTGGGTAATCATAAGTGCCTTTTAGGAGATCAGCAGGAGGATGAGTTAGTAGTACGAGATGACAATGGAAGCGAGAGGGTGGAGTGATGTGAGGAAGAGATCTTAATGTAAGGAATACGGGTGGCTTCTAGAAACTGAAAAAGTAAAAAAATGAATTCTCCAAAGCCTCCAGGAGGAAAACATCCCTGCCAACACCTTGATTTTGGACTTCTGATCTTCACAGCTGCAAGATAAAAAATTTTTGCAGCAATTAGGAAGCTAACATAGGGACTTTCCTGCCACAGTGTCAACTGAGAGGGAAAAAAAAGATACTAGTATACCAAAGTAAGTGTGAAACACATATCCCTCCCCCCACACCCATATATTACTAGATGTAGAAGATGCCTTTGGGAGGGGTACTTTCTAATCATGGTCTAGTGAGGAGTGCTTCAGGAGGCTTACTTGGAGAGTTTAAAAATAGATTGCCTGCAGTTAGGAGGCACAGAGTATTCACACATGATTCTTGATAAGGAAAGCTGTAAACTGGGTTCTGAATATTATCAAGGCAATCCAGTTAGTAAGGAAAGGGCTAACTGACCCGTTGGTTGTGGACCAAGGAAACAGCTAACTATATGGGGACTAGATCATTTGGTTTTCTACTCTTTCTGTTCGCCTCATCCAACACTCACTAATCAGTGAACCAAAACAGTTTGTTAAACTTATTGCCTTCTGCAGTTGGTGCATGGCTGTCACCCTACACTTCTTTTTGTTGTACTTTGGTATGAAGTCTCAAGTTCTTGAACATTATGTCCTCCTCTTTTTTGGATTCTTCCTTAAGGTTATCAGAGTACATCTTCAAGTATTTTTCCTTAAAAATGATGTCATAAAATTTTTATGGACACTTGTATGCATGAAGACATCTCTTTTTTTCTCCCTTACATTTGATTTACAGTTTGGCTGGGTATAAAACTTCAGGTTCAACATCATTCAACTCTAAAACTTTAAAGACATTATATCATTATCTTCTAGCATTAGTAATGAGATTCCACACTCATTAATACTCTTTTTAAACTTATTTTCTTTCATAATGAAAAGTTTCAAGGAATTATTTTGAAATCTTGGTGTCAGAAATTTTATAAAAATGTCGATTTGTAAAACTTTTTAAAAAATGTATTCATTCACACAGGGGTACTTTTGATCAGAAGACTACCCTTCTCCAACTCTGGATATTTTATTCTCTTATGCCTTTATTATTTCTCCTTCATTCTGAAAAAATAATTTTCAGACTTAGTTATAGTTATGTAGCTATTAAACCTTTTAGAAAAATTAAAAACTTTTTTCCCATATTTGCCATCAATTTTTTCTCTTAACACTTTTTTTCACTCTTTTTTCTCTTAACATTTTATGATATATTCTCAACTTTGTTTTAGTATTTTCTAGTGAATTTTTCAAATTCATATTTTTAATTTCCAGTAGTTCTTTATTTTCCTTCTCATCATTCCCCTAGCTGCATAAGTTTTGCTTTATACCGGCATTATTATCTTGAATCTCCCTGAGGATACTAACTACTGTGATTTAAAAACTTCTGTTTACTAAATCATCTCTTGTTTCAGATTGGCACTCAGGTTTATTAGGACATGTCCTTGGGATCAACACCTGGAGGAGGGGAGGGAAAGGAAGGGAAAGAAATAGGACTGTGCAAAGGGAGAAACTGAGCTGTAATGCAATCTTAATGAATTAGCTGAATTTCGGGGTTTGAAGCTAAGAAGACCTTGCAGAATTTCCCCAAGTTGGGGTAAGGGGGCCAGAAATTTATATTTCCATGTTGATCAGTCATTGGATAGGGCTACACAAGAAAGGGGCATGATCTTGAGTGAGGCGGCTCTCTTTAGTCAATGCCATTCCCATTCTGGCAGCTCTCCCAGAAACTTTGTTTCATAAAGTGCTGCTGAAGCAGCAATCTTTACATTGAGGATTCTACCACCCATAATAATTTTACTTGAAGAGAAGAATTGAATTATGATTTCAGAAAAACTCTGTGCCTATTTTTAAATGTAGGCAAACAAGGTTCTCGCAATTCGAGTTTAAATTGAAGGTGGATAATTCGTTCTTTTGGGGCATTTAATATGTTCAAAATCAGAATGAACAGACTGTGTTTTGAAGTTATATTGGCTATTTAGACACTAATATTAAGTGATTTATTTTCAGCATGCTGAAATGCATGTGCCTGATGCCTGCTGGTTTTTACTGGGATTGAGTCTCAGCACAGAGTTGCCTAATAAAAATAGTGTTAAAATCTTGACTTAACTTATTCTCAATTTTAGATGTCTATATTGTAACCTCCAATAGCTCCGATTTCTTCCTAGTGATGTAAAACATTTCTTTTAAAATGAATTCTAACCTAATTAATTCTTCAGCCATTCTTCCATTTTTATATTAACTAATGTATTTATCTTAATTACAGGTATAAATTCTCAGCCCTGGAGATCACTTAGAAATTTTATGATAATAAAAATAAATAACAATTATTGAACACTTACTATGTTCTTTATATATTAAGCCTCACAGTATTGAAAGTGAATGATACTTACACTCCTAAGGTTATATAGCTAGTAAGTTCCAAAACTGAGACTTGAACCCAAAGGGTCTGACTGTAGAGTCCCTGTCCTTATTTCAGCACTGTGATGCCTTCAGGTTGAAACATTGTGTAAAATAGACACTTAAATTTCATTGAAGCTATAGAAGAAGACTTTGAGATTTATGAGATTCACAATGCCACCAAAGGAAACTATTTATTTTATGAACAGCAAGTGGTTTCCTAAACTCATTCAAGAACTTGCTGGCTCTCCTACAGGCCTGCCTGATCACTGTATTCATCTATACCTAACATCATTGTCGATTACACATTGTAGACTACCAAGTCATCAGCTGTCATCTAATTTGTTCAACAAGAGTTGAGCATCTGATGAATAAGACAAGGTCTTTGTCTTCATGGAGTCTATGATCTAGTGAGGGGGGGTGGGGGGGAGACGACCAGGAATGATACATCTATAAATATCAAGAGCCTAATAGGTTAATTTGTATTTTTCGCATACACGTAAATGCTGTTGAGGTTGCAGAGGCCACTCAAAGAAAGAAGGCATCTGTTAAGATGTGAGAAGAAGTTCACTTAGGTTGCTAAAGACTAAGCCATTTCTATTTGGAAAGGGCTGAGAGCAACCATCCCAATCAGATAGAAGCGCCAAGGGAAAACATTACTCATTGGGAGGAAATGAAGAAGTTATGTTAAGTAGATGTTATTCTGTGAATTTTGAGAGAGTAAGAAAATAAAATCTAGACCACTAAGTTTCTTTGGTTTGCATATTCCTGTCAGATAAGTGTTAGAATACCCTGACAATCACTGGACATTTCTATAGTAACCTGAGGTAGAATTTTAAACTTCCAGAAGAAAAAGAAGAGTAACAGCAATTTATTCTATAGTGTGATTCCATCCGTCCTGCCTACACTCATCTGCCTATACCATTCAAGCCTTCTGAAGTGACCTCTTTCTCATGTGGGGTGACAGTGGGTTTGGGGATTCACAATTTTTTATATCAAACTCTGTTGGGAACTTAGACTTTTATGTTACTACCACTAAGAATAAAGTTAATTTTCTGTTCCATTGCTTTTATTAATCATGGTATAGGGCTTATTGTTTGCTTCTAACCTCAAATTCCTCTATGTTCTGGATTTTGGGTAGGGATTTTCATTGATTTCTTAGAGTATTGTCATGATATGCAAAAACCATTTTTAGTAATTCACCAGAAAATATGAATGAAAGGCCCATTAATTATTTTTACAGTAATACCTGCTGAAAATACAAATGGATTAACTAGTGTTAACAACCACCATCAGCAGACCTACTAGAAATCTTAAGATAAGTGCTACCATAATATTCCTTTCTTAAAAATTTGAAGTTTAATTATCTCTAGGTTATTTTCAAGGCTATCTATTTGAGTTATTTAACATTTACATTTAATTCAAATTTATAAGTAGAATTATTTTTTAAAAGAAAATTAAATTAAAGACATGATAAAGAATCAAATGAAAAATAAACATTTTGAACTTCAGAAAAAGTTATTTTTCTCAGGAATGTATGCAAAAATTCCACTCATATTTACATTAAAAGTTTCACCTATCCCCTCATTCACTCAAGCTGTGGGAAAATATGTGTAATACAATTTAGAAACCATTTAAGGGAAACAATACTTTCTTCTTTTCTACAAAGTCAAAAATAAACTTTTCTGTTATGTTCACATCTTAATAGTTTAAAAAGTAATATGACTTTGCAATTGATCCTGGATTTTAATTCTCTCTCCAGTACTTACTAGATATATATTCTTAGACAAATCTCTTAATCTATTAGAGCTTTTCTTTTCTCATTTATAAAAAGGGGGTAAGCTTAATATTTATCTCACAACCTTGTTGAAAAGATCAGATGAGATAATATGTGTAGTGTAGACAACGTGTAATAAAATGATAATAAATTAGGAAATCCTATACATGGTATATACACAAACTCATAACTTTTTTTTTAGATTGTTTAGCTTGTTAGAATTTGTAGGAAAAATCCAGTGAATTGATAATTACAGAAGAAATATTTTATGTTTTAAGATAAATACTTTAGGATTTCTGCAACTCAGTGATATAAGGACGGGGACAACATTTAAATGAAAATGCCCCTGTATTGCAGTCAGGGCAGAGCACAGCCTTTCTGGGAATTACGCAGGGCAGCAGGAATATTTCTCAAATGGGACAGGAGTGCCAGATTTGATCTTTCAGTTCTTCTCTTAAATAACACTTTAATACTACATACACTATTGATTTTATAATGATAGGTATATTTAAATTATTAGAAAGTAGTCGTTGACCTTTGCCCCCCTACATACAAGTTTCTTGTTTTATTGCCTGCCAATAGCTATGAAGTTAGAGACCTTATCTTGGTTTATTTAACATGCTGGCATTTATAGAGTCCCAGCCTCACATGGAGCACTAGTCAGAGTCACTGGGTGAGGACCGAGGCAAATTCAATAGAAGACATCATCACTGCCTTTCAGGAACCTGTTATCCAGTTGAAGGAATGCACATCAACATTTGAAACAAGAAAAAACACATTTATGGGCCAACGTACCAGTGAGAACAAATTGATGCAGAAATTCTGCGGGCCCAAAAGAGAGATGATGGGCCTCAGTGTTTTCAATTCAAATGGTTTGGGGCTTGGGTATGGTGGATAGCGGTAGGTCACAATGGGAATGGTTGTCAAAAGCCTGGTTTGAAACTTTCACATCTGACAACTCATCTCTCTTCTCCCTTTCCTGTTACCCTTCTCCTTCAGTATTTTCATACTTACTGCAAGAAATTACATCTACTCCCTTCTACAAAATAAAGAGAAATATCCACTCTGTCTAATTTTAGTAAAGATATAGTTTACTTTGTCTAGGCTAATTATTATAGTAGTTGCATTAGGCAGCAACTGTTCTCTTGTTATACAACATGAAAAGGTCCATTTGATTCTGTTCAGTAACTAACAAAGTGACTGACTCTAACCATACTTTTAAAGTTACAGTTTGTCCACAGAGCTCCCCAAATGACATGGCTTGATTAATTCTAATTAGCTACTGCTGGTGGAACCTGTTTCCCAGTCAGGATAGGATAGGATAAGTCCTCAACTTTTGGTCTCTGGTCTCTTCACTTAAAAAATTATTCTTCTCTTTGGAGGACTCCCAAAGAGTGTTGAAGTGGGTTATATCTGTTGCTTTTTTTTCATATTAGAAACTAAAATTAAAAAATTTTAAAGGTTTGCAATTTAAAAATAATAATAAATTCAAGAGATGTTAACATAAACACATTTTTATGTAAAATTACTAAATTTTCCAAAACAAAAAAAAAATTTAGAAAGGAGAGTACTATCATTATATATTTTTTTGAAATCTCTTTAACCACTGGATTCTCTTATTAGTTTCTGCTTCAGTCAGTTGCAATATCACACACTATTTAAACTTTGGAAAACTCTACTTTGTGCTTGCAAAGGAATAAGAGAAAAAGGGAAATACCATCATATTATTATGAAGGTAATTCTGACCTCATGGGCCCCTAGGAATTGCTTCAGGAATCCCAAGGGTCCCCAAAGCATTCTCTGAGAACCACTGGGCTAAGTTGTACTACAATAATATACAATCCTCAAATCCTAGTGGCTTAACAGTAAAGTTTTTTTATTTTGTCATTCTCATTGTAACATCCATTGTGGATCAGTTGAACATTTTGCTCTATGTCATTGTAGCCCTCACTCTGGGATCCATTTTTGTGGAGCAGAAGCTTCTTGGTTAGAACATTGCTGGTATTTGTGACAAAAGAAAAAGAAAGCATGGCAAAATATGGACTGATTCTTAAAGCTTCCTCCTGCAAATGACACTTATTACTTCTGCTCACATGTCATTAGCCAAAGCAATCACATTTCCTAGCCCAATTTCATGAAGGCAGGGAGGTTTAACCCTCCTGCAGGGACAGACACAGGATATTAGTGAACAGCAATACTGTCTATCATACACTAATATTTGTAAAGCTCATGTAACTCTGTTGTGTCATGTCATTAGATGCTCATAGACTTTGATCTTGGTTAGAGTTTAGTGAGGTAATCTTTATCTTTGCTTCCAAATCTGCTCCTTTTTTAGGTTTTAAGGATTTAACAAATGCCTGGTATATATTAAAGTGCTTAATGAACATTCATTAAATAAATGGACAAATACCTGATCAAATATCATTTAGATTTGGGTATGATACTTGTGTGTTTAAAATGGAAAGAATGGTATATCCAAATATTGGCTAGGTTAATTTTGCATCTGGGAAGCATCTTATTGATAATATAGCTGAACCCTACCTTTTAAGAGATGATTCAGCTGAAGAGTGAAGAAATTAAACAACACTACTTTAACCCTAGAAATGGAAATAGAGTTAACTGTGTATTTTGGAAATGGTATTGAGTTTGAGAGGGCTTCTAGATAAATTCTAATAAATAGTCAAATGATAACATCTTATAGATTTGTGCATCAGAGTTGCATATTATCCAATATCTAAAATTTCTAGGACTCAACAGAAAAATGAAGTTTGAAAACAAGTATAGCTTAAATACTTTCATTTACTTTGCTTCCCTTGAGGTGCCACTGAAATAAGAATTCTTTGCTGAGTTTCTAGTTCTTCTACAGGCCTGGACTCATTCTGAATGCTACTGTGTTGACTACTTCTACTGCAAAAGCCGTTTTCTAAAACCAATTATGTTAATAGAAATTTCTCACAGATGATACCAAGGTTATATAATAAAAATTGCCAAGATGTGGGTGATTGCTCCCACCTCCAAGAAATCCAATTAAGCATTTATACTTTATTTTCATTAACTCTAGAACCCACAGTGCCAAACTTAAGTAAAAGAGATTGACTGAATATAGAGAAATATACAACACTGCATTTTCCCACAGTATAGTAAAATTTAATTGATGAAAAAATAAATGCTTGCATTCATAAGATACTTTCTTCCTAACAACAATATATTATTTCAATCAAACATAGCAATAGTCCAATAAGGATAGGTAAGGAACAAATAGTCCTTTTCATATATGAAAAAAATCAAGGCACAAGCAGGTTAAGGGAGAAGCTCCAGTTCACACAATGAGTCATTAACAGATTCAAGGAAGCATGGTGATGCTGTTTTCTTCCAAGATGGTGTCCAGACATGTGGCCATTGTGACCATGATTATACATTTTGCTGAATAACAAAAATGAGAAAAGCATCTTGGTCAAAATATCTGGATTGAAACCTTAATTGTATACATGGCAATTATCTTTGCAGGAAACAAGAAAGTGCTTCCAATTTCAAAAACATGCTCCTCCATTTTTTATTTTTTCCCATTTTCTTTGTATTCAAAACTGTCTATTGTCTAACCTCAAATAAATGCAAATACAACTGATACAAAGTAGCATTTGTGCCACTAGTACCATTAAAAACCCTCATGTGTGAATGGTGTTTAATTAGGCTGTATTAGATTAATCCCATGTCTCCATTGGTTGTAACAAATGAGAAGATAGTATGCACTGTCTTGGGAATACACATTTAAAGCTCAGTGTAACTTTCATATTTTTCCATGTTGATCCGGTCAACTAGGACTTCCTTTTAATTTGAAAATTTGGTTTGTAAATCAGAAAACCTTTTAATTGCAAGAAATGCAAAACAGGAATCTTTGTTTTTTAAGAATTGACATTACCTTTGTTGTTTGATACATTAAAATAAGACCCATAAGGGATAGCTCTAAACAATGAAGTTCATGTAAAATAGATAAAAGCTTGCTCCTTGGGCCTACATAGAAATTCAGACAGAGGCTTGCAAAGAACAACTTAATACTTCTAATATGATAATATTGCCTAGGTAGCAGTGGAATATTTGTTATAAAAGGTCTTAAATGTCATTTCCTAATGACATTTTGAGGTAATTTTAACCACTTTTAAAATAATTGCATATAGATTATAGTTATTGTATAAGAAAAGACTTTCAATTTAAACAATGTTGGGAAGTTAAATGTAAATTTAAGTAGTGAAACCTAATTTTTAAAACAGAAAAATATTCTGGCCGACATGTAAGTTTTGCTTTGTCACTGTACTGTATTCCATTCAGTAGAACAAAGACCGGATGCATAATGAGCCAATGTAAATGAAGTCAAATCAGCCAAAGCATAGTGGGGGAGGGGAAGGTGTAAAATATGACAGTTGGTATAATGACCAGGGAGTAGAGAATTTAAATGTTTAATGCCTATACATTCCGATTCATTTTTCTGTCATTGCTTTGAATGGGTAGACTGAGGTGCTTAAAAGTCCAGAATGAAAACATCATCTCCTGGACCAAAATAATGATTAATATTATTTAATAGCACAGATATGATCTGCGCTCATAATTCTCTTCTTTCTACCACTCCCCATAGCCACCTCAAGGGGAAAAAAAAAGAAAGCAACGTGCTTATAATTAGAGATGATTAGAAAATGCTCTTAAGTGTTTATTTGGGTCTTTCTCTCTTACCCTCCTGCACTATATGCCAGTTTTCCATCTCCCAGCCATGATGGAAGCTCAGAACACAATAGGAACACAGCAACGATATGAATTGCAAATACATGTATATCTTTCTGCGCAACCTATCTTATTGACTCTTAATAAAATGAGTATGTTCTAAAAAATATTCTGAGCTGTAGATTGCTTTACTACTGATGACGGGCTTTGGAAAAATACTGCACATGCCTTACAATCAACTAGACAGAGTTGTGTTAAACAGAATTGCTTAGCTCTTGTCTGTAAATTACTCCCCTCCCTCTCCAATGAAGGAATGAATCTTGCTTAATAATCTATGCTGCTTAGCATGTGTTATAACTGTACATGTGAAAATCTTCATATTTTATGTATCTCACACTTTAGGACTATAACAAGCCTTTATCATAATGTTCTCATATTTAACATTTTCTACATAGAGTGCAAATTTTCAAGACTACTGACACAAAGATCATTTAATGCAGTGTCCCCCCCCACCATCCCATTTTCTTTCATGTGCAGTTCCAAACTATGGCTGTCTTGAAAAATATTCATAAATTCATTTCGCTGTCTAGGCAGTTTAACACACAGTAATTAAACTGGAGCTATAAACAGCAAAGCATGTACATAGACTTCTCAGATTTTAATATTATATTAAACTAGAGAATAGTAATCCCTAAAAATAAGTGCATTGATAATATGAAGGTGGAGTTCTATTTTGGGGTGGGGATAGGTGGGAAATGAATTGAAAATTACTGTAAAGTAAGTTACATTTCTGGTTTCAGTGTTAATTAAATTATTCAAAAGAATTTGTCTTTATAGCTTAAAAAAAGGAAAAAAGGTATTTCTCACACTGGTGATATGTACTAAAAGGCTTCTGTTAAACTAGCTCCACATACGGGAGGGTGGTGTGTGTTGAGGGCTGGTGAAGCACAGGAACCTGAATACTTGCTTTTTAAATATTTAAGCTGTTTTACAGGCCAGAATTTAAAGAAGCAAAATACTAGCCTTTTACCTTTGAACCTTTGCGTGAAATATCTTAATGTTGTCAAATGTGAATATAGTGAACTTAATCAGTGAATTTGATTGAGATTTATGAACTTTTTCATTCTAAATACATTTACATATACACAAGCACATAGATGTACATAAATTTATTTTATTACATCCATTTTAGGCAAACTGAACCTTAAGCAGTTGAAGTACTAAAAAAGCCAATCAAAATACTCTTCATATATTCTTAAGTCCATAAAGCTCTTTAAATTGTCTCTTTTAAAAAACAGCCAAATTATGGAAATGCAGACTGCATTACAGAATATTTGCCAGTTATATCTTGATTCTTATTTGAGATTCCCACAAGAATATAGGCATGACAGTAATATAAACCATAGAAACAGGAAAAAAAAAAGTAGGACACAGGGACTTGTAAATAAATCCATGAATCTCAAGAAGCACAGATGCTAAGATTATGCATTTTTACCAGTACAGTTCGGTGCTTGTAAACTATAAGGCCAGACATTTGTAAGATGCAGTGTAGCAGGTCCTGCAGAGGGAGGGAGAGGAAGGAGAGACACACAGAGAAAGGTGGGGAGGAGGGAAGAAGGGAGGGGAAGTGAGTGAGAGGCAGAGAGAGAGAGAGGGAGAGAGAGAGGGAGAGAGAGGGAGAGAGAGAGAGAGAGAGAGAGGGAGAGAGAGTGTGAAGGGTTGGTGGGGGCACATAGCCAGACACAATAACGCATAATAATGTTAACATTCCTGCATGTCTAATGGCTTAAGTATGCTGTGTGCCTCACTCTACCCCACACAGCAGCTGATGTCAAAGAACCATTTAATTTTTTATCAATAGTCCTCCTTTGAACCCCCCAAATTTTTTCCTATAAAAACGATTCAGGGGTTTCCAAGCATGAGAAAAATTAAATCTCTTGAACAGCAAAATTTTAAGACACAACATATTTGTGAATACCTCATGTTCAGCAGGATTCACACCATTCTCCAACACATCTTACATTATTTACATCTTAGCAATGTCAACGTATCTTATTTACCAAAGAAACATAAAGGCATACTTTCAGCATCTTCTTTTTTCACATGAGGAATGTGTATAGCTTTATTTTTTAATGTAAAAGAAGCCCATTGATTGAATTATTATAATATCATTTAGACTTAGGGTTTTTTTTTTTCTGGTGGAAAACATTGTTTTCTTGTTTGACGGATACTATGCCTGTAACAAAGAATGACTGAATTGTCTTAACAAAGAAGATGAAGGCTGTGTGTGGTGGTTACAATAGAATAACCACCTTCCAGATCTTTTAAATCCACAATATATGTAGTGTGGGTCCTGAGTGGCTTTTGTTTTCAATGTCTTTTGTAAGCTTTTAGGGTTTTTTCTGCATCAAATGTCAAGTTAATTTACAGGGCGCTATTACTGATATGTTTCCTTGGTTTGTGGTTTTCTGTGAAAGGCAGGCAGCTGAGACCAAGTCTTAGGCTAGGGGGAGGGGCAGCCGGCGAGCCCATAACGCGTACACTGTACCAGGGTCTGTAAATTGGCTGCCTGTATGACAGCGGGCCCAGGGAAACCTCCAGTCTTCATTTGCATGCTGAAGAATGAATATCCAGGATTAAACCGGTCTGATTTTCATACAGGATTTAGACCTGACATTTATTATTCGGTTCACAGACCTCTTGAAGGAAAGTTTGTTTTCCATTCATAGATGAAAAATTTTCTAAGATAAATAAAGACTGGCTTAGCAGTGACTGTAAATAAATATCTTTCCTGTATTTCTTATGAATTTATCATATATGATTACCAGACAGATGTTTGCCACCAAATTATTATATTTTTCTCTCTAGCAATTCTACAGAAAAGTATCTATCAAGGCCCTACTTGGTATTTATAATATGTATCCATTTAATTCTGGAAGTTGATTTTTCATAAATAAATTTGAGGCAGACACTTGATTTTTAGAACAAATTAAAACAATACTGGAGTAGTAAAAATGCTCTGAAATGCTTAATTTTATACCTGCTCCACGTGTTTTTATGAGGACAGGGATTTTGGTTATACTGTAAGCATCAATTACATATGTTTATATAAAACATGGAGATTATAAATGAATGCTACACATGAACCCTATCTACCAAATTTGTAATACAGATACTTCATTTTCATTTCCAAATAGATCCATAAAATATTCCAGTGTCTGCTATCACTTAGGTATTAATTGTTTGTCCAGAAAATCACTTATATCCAATACTTTGGCAGTATTTTAACTAAACCAAGGTTTAATTTCTAGTGTTCAAACAAAACACATTTGGATACAGTACCAGTATGAACAAAACATGGTAGAGTTGCTGCACATTTTTCTGGAATGCATGTTCTATGTGTGGCAGAGGAAAGACTGCAAATGGTGAGTAGTAGGTCCAGAACAAATTTAGAATTACTCATGTATTAATAAAAACAACAGATTTTTCAAATGCATTGAAAATATATTTTATACATTTAATAAGCATAAGGTAAAATAATACAAATGGCAGCAATTACATATATTATTGTTTCTGTCAGGGCATATGGAGGAAACACTGTAAAATATGCTACATATTTGAATTTTTAATGTGTCAATGGAACTTTTGAAAATGTGTTCTAGTATTTGATTTCTTTATAGATATTATCTTATTCATAACAAAATGATTATAGGATGTATTCTTCGGAGATTTTTGTCCAATATTCATGGACATAGGATGTATTTAGACATTTTGTTTTAATGTTGCATTTTATTATAAAATATGAATCTCTTTTACTTCTTCAAATCAATTTATGATTAATTCAGTAAGTATTTATTATTGAAGTTTTAGGCAGACTATATCAGTGAACTTTTATGAGATATCAGTATCATACATACAAGTCAGATTATTAACCACGCATTTGATAAATGAATGAATGAGTCCATCTAGGTTTGCCTTAATTCAATTACCCTATAACAGGCACAACAATAATCAGACTCTGTACCAAAAATTAGGTAAAACCAAAGAATAGAAATTATTGCTGTGGAAAGAGTTTGGTTATCTTTCATGTAGAAATATTTCTCCTTTATATGCATGTAAATTAAAAATGTTAACATAAATGTTATTGTAAAATGCTTCCGTACTTGCAAAGTGAAGAGAGTCGAAGCACTTATTTGAACAATTCAGGCTAAATCCCTCACTTTTGCTTGAGACAGATAATTGAGGCTAAAGTGTTTTTCCCTTGAATTATCTGGGTGATTGCATCAATTCTTCACTTTGCTTTATATGTGTATATAGACATAGTAATTGTATGTCTTCAGAGAGTACCACTTTAAAAAACATGCATATACAGAATACATTCATTTACGACCCTGCTACCTTATAGGCCTAATACACCACTGAGCTTATTTGTTAATCAAATTGGAATCTGAAAAAAGGGGAGGGGTTAAATATATTTTCCTAAGTCATTATTTCTAAAGCAACATATAGTGATATTTAGATGTAACATACAATTATATATGCATCATGCAAACTAGGTTTCTCCAACCTTCTCTGGCATACTAATGCCCCAGTATCCTTCATTATTATTTCTATTAGCAGTCTACTTCCACAGTAGGCCCTGCTAATTGTATGGAGAGTATTCACTGTGGTGTGTTACCAATATAGTACTGAGGAACATTTAATTGTGAAAGTTTGACCCTCAACCCGAAATCTTGAAAGTATATGCTTGAGAAAAGAAACTGAATCCAGTTGGTTGGAATGGGGAGGGTCATTTTCAATTAAGCCAATTTTTAATGACTTTATTGTTAGTACACTTAAAAATATGGCTGATATAATGATATGAGCTTACATATTTATTTTGTCTTTTTTAGTGATTGCATAAGGAATAGATGTTAATTACTCCACCATTTAAAATTCTTGATACAATTCACATTTACTCACTTTAAGCTCAAGATGTCTCTCAATCAAGTTGTTCTTTGTCTCTTCAATGTAATTAGTATTGTACAGCATTCATGACAAACATAAGAAACAAGGAAAAGGATTCCTACTTGGTAATCATTGTAAATATGAAATTGTCAAGCTAGTCCTAATTAGTTACTGAGATAAAGATAATATGCAAGTCTCTAAGAGGTGCAACAGACTTAGAATAAAATTCAAATATGCCACAATTAGATTATTGTTTCAAATGCCTATGCCTAATAAAGTTGGCGAACTATTATTTGCCAGATAATTCTGTCAGGCAAGCAGTCATAGTTTAAAAGTAATTAAGCAATTCAGACTCATTTTAAAAAGGCACATACAAATGTCCATGCTTTTGTTGGTCTGGAAATGTGTAAGATGCTTGATAAAAAGTATCACCTAAGAAAAAATTCAGTCTAATTTAGTTTTTAAACTTCAACAGGTAGAGAATCATTTTTAAACTTGTCTTTAAAAACGTTCTAGTAGAGCATTTGATTGTTTAACATTTTGATTATTCAAGTTCTTACCATTTCACGCTACTCCCTAGAGAGAGGCCAAGAAAATATTAAAAATACTATAGAAGTATAAAGGATAAGATATTTGTCACTCTCGTTTAAATTGATGTATGCTGCTGTCCTATAAACGTCACATCGGATAACCCTGAAAAATTACCATGAATCTCCATAATTACGCATATTCATGATGCTGTTTTGCATAGTGCTAACAGCAGACTGCATGTGGGGTGGGACTTGAAGGGGGGTAGGAGTGATGTGACAGATTAAAATTATTACCAGTATCATGAAAATAGACATAGCAACAGTTCCATTTTGTTAGGTTTTAGAAAACAAAAAGCATATCATAGAATTGCACAGTAATTAAATAACTAGAAATTTTTCTTCTACATATTTCATCATAAAAAGTTAACAGCAATAAGCTGACAGGAAATACCATTGTTACTTGAAACGTGCTTATATTTATCATAGATTCCTAGGTACAGGAACCATGCATGCCAACTAAAAGGAGAGGGTGCTTTTTAACTTTTTTTGAGGAGGGGAAGTGAAGAAGGTGAGGTGACTGCATGGGTTTCTGATGTGATTCAAAGGCTCTTGATGAGCTGAGCTGAGTGCAAATCATGGAGGTACACTTCCTCTGATAGATGTGAGGACTGAATCACATTCGGTAAACTGTTAAAAGGCTCTAAGAGACAGAGAAGTTGTCTGGTGTCTATCTCAATAGTTTTTTTGTGCTGAGGCAGAGAGCAGAGTTAATCAGGGACTCCAAAAGTAATTATCGACAGAGTTTGGGTAATACAAATGCTTGGGTAAACAGCGATTGTTCTTTCCACAAGATTGCGAGGAGAAACAACAATACTGGTATTGTCCTCCACTTCTCATTAAGGGGACTCGGGCGGGAGTGCTGCACTGCGAGGCGGATGGGAAACTGACAGGCAAACTGTGCTCTGAACGACTCTCTCCTGATCCCACTACTACAGGCTCTGGCTTTTGGCAACTGGAGTGCCAGCTGCTTCGGGAGAAGCCAAGCCTGTCATACCATCTTCACATCAAATCTTCAGGGTCCACGAGCTAGAGCATAGTTGGGGCTTAATGAAGAAACAGACACAAAAGGGAAGATTAGGCCTTGCTAACACTTGCATTCATTTGTTCTCACAGAAACTGCACTGGATGGGTTGTTTTATAGGACTCATTCTTTTTTCTCTTCAACAGAAAAGTTACACAGAGGCCGCATTTTTTTTTATATTGCAAATATACACAGGGGGAAAAAAAATCTTTCAGTTCCCCTGTATCAGCCAGCAAATTGTTTTGTCAAAAATGCCACTTGAAACAGTGATGTCCATGACAACTGTCAAAATTGGTAACTAAATACTTTTCAGTTTTTCAGTATTAATCATATTTTACTTCTTGCCACATGAAGCATTTCCTTGCATTCTTAAGCTGTACCATTGCATCCTTTCAAAAAATTGGGATGTGAAACTTTTTGTTATTGGAGAACAAACGAAACTCCTCTTTGAAGTGAAACATTTATGTCTCATGGCACCACATTACTTTTATCTTCAAATTAACAGCATTTGAAAAAGAACCACATTTTTGAAGTTCCCTATAAACTAGTCAGAAAGTTTGACAGCAGAATGCTACAATTATTTTTTATTGTTGTAAGCAATCAGTCAACTGTACAAAGATGTATTGTATGCGGCTGCAATGTAAAACCTATTTTTGTTTATGCTATCTGTCAACCACTTAATACGGTTAAGGTACATTCTAAATGATATTATTCCAAAGGAAACAAGAACACTTTAATGGAATAATGTACTTTCTATTCTACACTTTGTGTGTAAGGCCTAAGCAAGAAAGGTTCGTAATGAATCTGTGGTTCTTACACTCTAGATACATGTTGAAAGAAGATAGGTGATTTGTTACAGAATCTGGACAGAGGAATGTGCAGTATCTGTAATGGGACTGAGATATTAGATTTTTACAAATTTCACATATTTGGATGCAAACTCAATGAGGAGACCCTTTGTGTGTTTTGTCTTTCTTATGATGGAAAACATGGGACTATGGACACTAGGTATTCTTTCAGAAAGTAACTTTCTGTAGTTACATGAAAAGACAATATTCAAACACAATGCAGCCTAATTACTAAATAACTTATTTTTTATGAGAAAGACATTTAAAATGAAATATACTGTAGAAATAGCCCAAAGGCTAAGTCATTTTATATAAATTGAATTAGTCCCAGGTAAATTTACACTTACCTTCACATAATAATAGCAAAGAAAGACATTATAAATTCGATTTTGTACTGCACAAGTTTACTGTTTCATATAAAGCAACACCCTAGATCTCAGATTTACTGCTAATCTATCCCTTAATTTTTGAGGGATGCCACTTGAATTTGCATTGGCCAACTATGAATGAGTCCTTTTTCCCTTTATATGCCCTGAAGAAAAGCAGTGTTTTCAGCGTGGTAGGAATAAATTCCCTTTATTCTGTTAGTGTCTGGAAATACCACCAAATTGGTGTTATGTGCTGAATTCTCCTGAACTTTCACTGTTTGTAGTTATTCTATTTGGGTGATATGATTTTGTGCATGGTATATAAAATATCCAAACAATGGTGGGACTTGAAATACTCAAAAGTATCTTTTATTTCCTAGTGCACATATACTTCTTAGGACTCAGAACTCATGGGTGTCACCATTTTAAGGTGACTGCATCTTAAAATGTGAGGCATGTTGTAGGGAGCTGACCTTATTACAAACACTTCTCAGAGAATTTATTACAATGAATTCATTGGTTAATCATTTAAATGGCACTTGGTGTTTATAAGTACCAACTCTCATATGCTTTCAGACAAAGAGCAGTTAAATACTGAATATTGATATTTTTATCTGTTAATTTTATTAGCAGTCTCTTCAGTAGTTTATAATTAAACATGACAGGTAGATTTGCATGACATCTCCAAATGTGTTTAGCTACATAATAGTATTACATAACTTTTTGTGATAGCAAGTAAAATGAGACTACATTTTTCTTCCTGATCAATAGGAGTCCTTTTATTTAGGAATTTATTAATAACACCTTCAGCAATAATGTGACTACACTATTACATTCATTTATAGCATTGTCCCACCAATTTCAGCTGATTCAGTCAACGGTGTATCAACAGGACATGCAATTAAAGTATGTGCAAGAGACTCTTTACCTTTGTAATTCATTGCATCTTAAGTATAACATTGTCAAATATGTGTATGTTTATTTGGATTATTTTAATACAACAGCATGATAGAATAGAGTAAAATGGTTCACATTGACAAAAGCAAAATTTGACAAAAACATTTGTTTATTGTACTGTAGTTATCATATCTAAATATTACATATGTTTAACTACTTAATGACAAAAATGAATGCAAACAAGTTTTCTGTTTGAAAATGTTTGAAGCTGGATTGAAGTTGTAGAGTTTAGGTGAGAGTAGATAGAGCTATTACACATAATTAATTGACAGTGATCTGGCTCCATTTTGGATTACAAAACAGTATTTTAAAAAGTGTGTATTTTTATAAAGTTTATTGTTAATTCTCACAGATTTCTAAATTAGGGAACAAAAAAGAATAAATTATACTTTCATTCAGATCAGGAAGCATCCACCATAAATTTAATTAAACCCTCCATTAAAATGAGCTGATTTTATGTAGAACATGCAGAACCAACTTTTCTCTTTCAAGTGTTGACAAATTTCGTTTAGTAAGAATAGAACAATCCAAATGCACTAAAGAAATTATGTAGGAATATTGAATATTTGGGCACTGGATAAACTTTTGAGTTGTTCTCTTTTTTGAGAGATGTCATCCTTGATTAAAGCTCTAACCAAAATTAACTCACTACATTACTTTCACCTACCCCATGACCTCTAGCAGGGTGGGACAACATAGGGGGGAAGGGGCTGTGTAAGGGGACGGAGTTATGGCTGGTAGTGGTAGAAACCGATTGTCACTGTAGCATCCCAACCTCAAGCTTGCTAAAAATTAGAGGCTCTGTCCCACTAAGAATCCCTTTTGATTTCCATCCCTGTTGCAGAGAAGAAAAGCATAATTTCCCTAAGGAGAACTGACCGAGGGGGTGGAGGTGGGCAAGTATGTAGTCACAGTTCTTTTAACCTGAGCTCATGCTTGTACATACTGGATAAGTGTATTGTTGTTCACTCTCTTTTCCACAGGCTTCTATATCTAGGGGCTTAAAAAAAAAGCCATTGATCCAAATTCTAGTCTGATTAATATTTCCAAACAGTATGATGCTGCTTGGTCTGTGTGAATCAGCTGGCCATTGTGGCATACAGGACCTGTAAGAGGGCTGGCCCTCGAGTGAGGAGATCTGGATTAGAACTGCAGTTTGTCCTCATTTGGAGCCAATGGCATCCTTTTTCTGAGCCTCAGGCATTTCCTCCCAATTTAGTAACTCTACAGATTACATAACACACCATCTCACCAGATCACTGCTACTGTGTCTGCAACATGAGAGATGCCCCAGAAGAGTGCATGAATTGAGATCTGAATGTGTAGATTAAGTCCAGGATAAATTCAGAGCTGAGTTGTCCTTTAAGAATGGTTGCTTCATCCTGAGAGGTGAATCAGGGGGCGGCAGAGCACCTTCAGCATCGTGGAGGAGCCACAGGCTCAGGGCCGGGCTGCCCCTTGATTCTCAGGCCAGAATTCCACACTGCATGCAACTTGTGAATCTTTCCTCGTAGCTGCAAGGCGGGCAAGAGTTGAAAAACCAGACACTTAAAAACAAACAGAAAGAATGAAAGTTGGCACAGAAATCCAGTGTTTTCTTTTCTTTTCTTTTTAACATGGAACCTGACATAGACTAAATAAATGTCTGCTGAATAAATCCAAAACTTAAGGTGAATTTTAAATATGCAAACCACTTAAATTTGAAAATATTAATTACAAGTTCACCCCTACCCTCATCCTTTATTTTTTTCTTTTGAGAATAAAAAGTTCAAGGGACTTTAGGGAGTGAAGGACACTCTAAAATGAGCCATCTTTATGTTCACATATGTTGAAGAAGAATCTACTTCATGTACTACCTTTATGGATTGTACTTGAAAATAGCAGAATAAATCCCCATTAACATTTATTTCTATTTCAATTGTTTCATGACAATTCTAGCATAATCACATTTACTCATGAAATGATCTATCATTTCTTCATAGTTCAAGTATTTATTTTGAGTATTTTCTTAAATAACATACATGTTTACTGTATATATATATATGTCCTTTAACCATTCCATGAAGAAGAATATATTTTCAGACATCATGACATACCTTTGGGTTGAGTCAAGATTGCTGATGTATGTAGGCCAACAAAAATGAATGCTTCAGCTGTAGGCATTGTGTTGGCCTGTTAACCTGAATTTCATTTCTCACTACTTTTGTACTTAAACTTAAATTCCATAACCTATATGTGCACAGGGGACTAATTCTCATTTGAGAATTATCATCTTACTTTAAAGTAACTGTAACAGCAAAGATAGGCGCTCATTCCAACCATCAATTTTTTTTAAAATTTGGAGCTCATCTTCTTGAAAGTTCACACAGCTGAGTGAAAGGCGACTTTAAGTGGGGTACCAATGGGAGGAGTTTGCAGAGATGCCCTGAACGGTGGCATCTGTGGAGTCGGTTTTCCTCTGGCACTTATAAAGATTATACCACATCTATATTTAATTGGCAATATAAATATAAAACATTTTTAAATAATGTTTTCCTAGTGAACATAATTCACACTAATCTCAAAGAATCAAAATAAAAGCAGGCGATGCTAATCTCTTTTTCTGCTATAAAACGTATATATGGGAAAAATTATAAAAATAGAGTCACCTTAAACTAAAAATAAATATACAGAGTACATAATTTTTTTATGGCTGCCAACTCTTGGTATCAGTCACTTGTAAGTGCTAATACTAATGTAAAAAAAAAGTACATTGAATGTTCAAATTTGCAAGCACATCTGTAAAGATTGGAAAAGGAATTATCTTTTTTTTTTTCCCTAGGAAACACATACATAAAAGCTAATGCAAGAAAATATTTCTGTTTCACTATTTATTTTCTTCATTGCACTTTGATCTTAAGGCCAAAAAAACCCTCCATATACATTAAATTTAATTTGGCCCATCTTTTATCCTAGAAAAATTGATGGTGGTATTAGGCCATTGTTTGAATATCTTTTTTAAAAGTGTTCACTGGTTATTTTTTGGTAGCTTAATAATTTTTATAATATGGTTTTCCACATAATGAATATTTTAACTGAAATATGAAATCAAGATGATATATATACTTTTGTTTCTATGGTACTATTTGGTCTGGTAAAATACACTTATAGAAAAATTGATGAGATATCCTTATATACACTTATCCTACCAAATAAACAAGCAAATAAAAATCTCTGTGCCTGATGATTTCTTCTTATTATCTTTTAAAATGTATATGACCTTCTCTTTTTGGGAACTTAATGAAAAATCTTTGCCAATATTCAGCCTTTTAAAGTAAAAGGCACAAATATATCCTTCAAGGTTTTTTTTTCTCTGTATGTTTCAAAGGATTTATAAGAAACTTAATAAGGCAGTTCATTATTTATAGTGTATAAGAACTTGATATAACCACAGAGAAATAAGAGGATAGTTGTGTCCCACTTTATTTTTTGAAAAATAATCTATCACACAAGTTTGTACTGATGATTGAGACTCAAATATGTGCCACTTAAATGAAGTGCCTGTATTACCTCACTTACATCAATCCACAATGACATTCTCATAACAAATTTGCACTTACAAATGTTCATAATTATGAAAATATATTGTTCATTTTTTAGCAACTGTTACATTTTCTTTAGAATGAATTATAATCAGCTTATAGTGCTATAATAACCCCCAAATAATATTTTAACCCCCAAAATATATTAGCTTTCTTTCTTACAAATACCTGCATGCCAGTTTTTGTTACTACTGCTCTCTGCTGTATACACATGGCTATGTTTTTCACCAATCAAAATCTTCTCTTTTTTATCTCTCTCTCTGTCTTGTCTCTCTTCCTTCTCTCTCTATTTCGTCCAGTCTCTTTCTCTCCCCACTCAGTTTCCTCCTTTCCTGCCCTTAGTTCTTCACTGCAGAGTACAGTGAACATATTAAGAACATTCAGTTGTGGCTCTAACCTTGCTCAACTCCAGCATTAGCAAAGGGATTCAGTTTCTTGAATTCATTAATAGTGTTTTGCCACAAAAGGCTTTGTAGTTCTCTCCTGAATATTGAGCCTAGCTTAATAACATCCCATTTATGTTAAAGACACATTTAATCTGTAAATGTGACCTTTAGAAGAATTCTCTTGTTTTTCATTAAAGAAACACTGCATTACAAATATTAATTATTCCTGGATGCCATATTTTAATTAACTAATCATGTGCTATTTGCCTCAATAAAGAGTATAGTAATGTATGTGCAGTAACGCTATGTAATGCAAGATCGATATCAAAGAATCCATCGCTGCTGAAAAGGCATGTTTTGAGTATCTTCTCTGGATGAGTTTGCTTATGTGAAACATTTAGTCTAGAGTAATGCTTTGTTTTGTGTTGTGTTTTGTATTTTTTAAAGCCAATCCAAGTCTGATTAAAATGCTGAACATATCGTTAGCCCCATCACTAATAAGTGAACGTCCACTGATGCATATTAGCAGGGTCCAGCAATGTGGTGAAATTGTCACTTAAGTGCTTGGGATCTGAACACAGAAAATGACAGGCAATGCCGAAGGTCCAGCTCCAGTGCATGTCTTCACTGTAGCTAGAGTCACTGGAATGGTGAAACCAGTTTAGGTTCAAGGTCGCTGCTGACATTCAGCTGTCATGGCTTCATTGTCTGCAGGCCTTCTCTCCATTGACACATTCAAGAGTACTTTATAGCAACCACAAAGAGCCAGTCAATTGATACCATTACACTTCATGCACACACAAACCACAAGCCTGTTCAGGACTGTTGATACAGTCTAACATTTATTCATTAAGGGATCTATTGAAAATGCAACTTGCCCAGCCCCACTCTTAACAACATAGACTTACTTGTTTAGTCCAAACATTTAGCTACGTCTTTTTCAAGTTTTGCACAGCATTCTCTAATTGAGGTAACATTATCTGCATTTTAATGCTACACCATTTATGTCCAATGAAAGATTACCTGAAGAACCCTGCCATTACCACACTAGTTTAAATACGGGCAGTCGTATAGAAAAAATATACACAAAAGATGTAAGCAGGGGGAAGAGGGAGATATTTATTTGTTCTGGGAGTGCCACGGAAATCCAATTGCTCAGAAATGAAATAAGAGTCTGGAGTGAAAGGAGGGAAAACCTCAGCTTGGGTCAGGGAAGAGGCAGTGATTAGCTCCATTGTTAGGAGCTCTTTGAGCTTCGTTGGTTGTAAAGAAAAACCCACTAATGAATCTATTGAAGCTTGCCAGAACTTTGTGTGGAAGACAACTTAAGTTATGGTGCTTATCTAAAAATGGTAGTAAAGCATGTGGACATATAAAACAGCACATATGTCTCTTTATTAACAGCTTGCCCATAAAAACAAAAAATTTGTTTAAAGATTGTATATTGCACAAATAGCTTATTTAACATGTATATGTTTAATTCAATATCCAGAGGTCTTGGAAAAAATCCCAATCATGAGGAGATACATGAAAATATATCCTATTTAATAGTTACAAGTCAGGGAAAAAGGCAGAGATATGATGTAGCTAATCTCTTCTTGGTTTTCTACTAATATTTGTAAAGAAAGATGGGTTTAAAAGTAAAGTTAGAATGCTGTTTCATGTTTTACCTATTTTACATATGCAACAACTTCTTTAAGGAATGTAATCAATTGACATTAAAAATAATAGACTTGGAAAAAAAGGAATAACACGTCCATGTACAGCAGCCAGCAAAAAATGTTTATCCTGTCTTCATCATACATGGCATTTAGATACCTAAATTGAGTCCATTTTTCAGTTTGATACAATATTTAATTACCTATGCCCATTTGATTCTATAAAATACACAGAACTAAAATAAGGCTATCATTAAAGTAAGAATTCGATTTGGCAGCAGTGTACCAGAAAAAATAGTTTGGCCAATCACCTGTTCAAATCATTGCTTGTAGCTGGAAAAGTTATACTGTATGATAAGTAGAAATACAACATATTCTTCTGAAAGTTTTTGGAGAAATACTTTTAAGTATTATGTTGGTGAAGCAAAGTTCAAGCATCAAATGAGAAAAGATCCCCACCCTCCCCACACCCCACTCTTCCAAAGTCAAACTCATCCACAGTTCTATGACTTTTTCACAAGAATGTGGTTTGTTACTTGGGAAGCATGATTCTGTGTCTCCGAGAAGTTGTTTTATAAATAAATGAGTGTTAGGTCAATTAATTCACTCATTTTTTTCATGAGCACTAGAGCATTATTCGTCTGAAGCATACTATTTTGGAGTAGCAGGAGTAATCACTAAGCAGAATTCTTCCTTAAAACGCCATGGGTCTCCTTACTTTTAGCATCTCAGATTTCTAACTAAGACCCTGAGAGACTTTTTGTGCAAATTATCTTGTAGTTATCATGAAACTGTCTCTTTAAATAGATGTCTATATAAAAGAAGATACCATTGCCATGGTACTGAGCAATCTTTGATCAGGTCCTTATTAGTTACTTCAGTGATCAAACTAGCATAAGCAAAGGCTACACAGAACCAAATAACAATGAGTTTTATGGGCGTAGTTTTTCTCAAGTCCAAACCACAGGAGTCCATCATGATAAAATTTATTACCAAGAATGTCTCTATTTTTATAGGATTTTAATGTCAGGAATTTGGACTTACTATTGACCAACAGAGAAATGTGAGGATGAGAATTGCAAGAGCTACATAAAAAATACTGAGAAGATAAAGGGAAGCAATATTACAGGATACCTACTATATACCACGCATTGTACTGGGCACGTAACCTATGTTGTTAGGCCTCCTCAACAACCTTATGTATTTGGGGTTTATTATTAATCCATTTTATGAATGGGAAGAAAGAAGCTTCAAGATTTTTAAGAAGTTAGCTGAGGCTCCAAAACCAGTAAGTGGTAAAGCTATGATCTGAACTCAAGACCATTTCTCCTGAGGATGTTGCTATTTTGAATGGCTGTTTCAGAGCTGAAGGACTTTGGTAACATTTGGTTAATACTGTGGATATCATTTATGGTGAATACTGCCTTCTTTCTTTCTCCTTTATACTGCCTCACTGCTTTTCAAATTCACTCCCCATAAGGAGGTTTTTCATTTTGCCTCCCTTTCTTCTCCTATTTTTCCTCTGGTCCTAGAGAACACTGAAGATCAACAATTATCTTCTCAGACTTTTTCTTCCATGTCAGCTTAATAGAAACAACTTTGCTAACAAGTGAAGATGATCAACCTATTCACAAAGAGTTTCTACTGGATTTTTTTCTCAAGTGAAGGATATGAATAGAAATCTGTCAGTCCAAAATTCTGGGTCACTATAAATATTACATGAAATCATTATGACATATTATAATCTTTCAAGCTTCCCTTGGAAACAGTCGTTTATTTCTTTCTATAAATTTAATTTTTTGAGGAAATTTTTTCTCAGATAAGGAAACAAACCTTTATAGTGAGTTGCTCTATATTTCTAGATTCCAGAAGAGGAGATGTCTGTTGAGTTTTATAGTCTATAGTATTCTTCTGCACATTATGTACCTGCGAGTTTGTGTGACCTTCCAGGGGTACCCTACCTGTCTAACAGCTAACCATCTCTGTTTCCACTACTTTTGTATGGAGGAATTTTTAATATTTTATGACATATTTCTGCATGGAAAATAAGACTGTTTAAATGCAAATTTGTCACTAAATTATCTTGGTCATTTTTTTTTTTTAGTATTTACTCTTTTGAATGGTGAAGAAATTATCCCATTTGAAAATTAGAAAGGGTGTAGTGCTTTTATCACAGACATTTACTTTCTCTCATGTCGACATTTACTTTCTCCCTGTCCAGCTCTATTTCCAAAAACTGTTCTAAATGGGGCCTTAATAAAAGAGACACCAAATATATTCAAATAATAGCAGAATGAGAGCTATGACCAGAGCAGCTGATTTTCTTTTTTAAATTTTGCCCAAACTAGATATACATTTTTTACCTCTAATGATGTAACTTGATCAAAAACATTTTGAAATTACATTAAATTGTACATTAGAAAACCAAATTATATTTTGGAAATCATTCCCATGTGTAATTTTTTATTTTTACTGTTCTCTACTAATAGTTATATCAACTACCTGTTAGTATTTTACCCTTTTTGGTAAAAGAAAAACTTAAGTGTTACAAATAGCTTACAGAAAAAGAATGAACTCTTTTAAGAAAGTGAAATATGCTTTTAAAATACGCTTTCCATTAATTTCTTATCTAGGAGGCTTATTTGATGGTTGTACTCTATAATTAGAGAGATCGGTAATCAAGACAACTGTGATTTATTTTACTAAGAGAGCTTGGAGACTGAAGACATCTGGCCTAGAACAGCCTGATGGTAAAATTAAAAAGACACCTAAAAAATTTGCTTTGTTACATGATTCTCTTCAGAGGACAAGAGAAGGGGTTATATTCTCTACATGAGGACAATTCTGCAGTGTCAAAATTGACTAGTATTTGTTTTCTGGCAGGAGACTGTTGTATCATATTTCTAAGGACAGTAAGCACTTGGGTGGACGTCAATGAACACTGAACACTAATTGATCTGAAACATCCATATGCACATGCACACATACACATGGTGGCCTGTGATGGTTGAAAAATTACATTTCGCTTCTATTAAAATATCTGTCACGTTTAGGTCAGAGAGGGATTTAGGAGGGGTCAGCTCCCACAATAGAAAACGATCCCAACAGTGGTGGTGTTTTAGGGCTGTTTGTTGTTTGGCTTGTTGATGATGCTTAGCCAAGGAGACACTTCCTTTCAGATCCTGTCTTCCAAACCCCAGGGCTCTGTTCTGGGCAGTTCACCCTAATGGAATTAAGCCTGACACGTTTCAACTCTATTTCTTTATAAAATAAACATAAAACAATGGTTTAGATTTCTAATAAAACTCCAGAAGCATGTGGGACTCCCAACTTTCCCTGTTCTTTACACATCTGTAAATAAAGTGCATAAAAGAGGAGCACAACAGGATAAATCAACATGAATTTGAAATCCGCTGCAGCATATTAAACAGCGCAGTCTCAGTCAAAGAGAGGCTGACCCCACGGCTTCGTGCAGTTTGAAGCTAATTGTTTTCGTCAGGATGTGAACGTCTGGAAGTCCATAGCTGTATCCCACCAGTAAGGCTCCAGTAACTGAGCCGGCCCACAGAGAATGGACCCACTTTGTAGCGACACAGCGGGCTCAGACACCACCTATTCTGCTCTCCAAACTGTCATGCATAACAACTTTATTGTGCTAAATTGAACTTGAAAGCAACCAAAGGCTATGAGAAGGAGAGGCTATGAGAAAAGCGTGCTGTCAGCGCGGGCAAAGGCTGACCTGGAAAGTAGGCTCAGAGACAGGGGAATAAAAGACCAGGCCCCACGAACACAGCATATTGTTTCATTTTAAAGTATGATTCCCATACCAGAGAAAGTAGCAAATGTGATGTAAATTTATTTAAATAGATTCGACCGCTTAAAAGTTTGCCAGCCGCTCTTAGCCAACTTTCCCAGCTCTCTGATTCGTTACTTACAGTGGGAATATAATGACATATAGTCATCATTGTAACAGCTTCTTTGCAGGGGCACAATGATGATTAATAGCCAGCAGCAAATTTTCACATGGGCTCTGAAGCACTATGGCATTAAGGAGCCGAACAGTCCCAAATCCCCCTTTTCTGTTCTGCTGAAAAGTCCCCTCCTTGTACCTTGCAGATAGGAACAAAGCCCATCTTAATTCCAATCAGCTTTTCCTCATTCAAAGGGACATTCTCTTTTTCATAATTGATTCATGTGCATTTTTTAGTGTTTCATTGAGCTGAAGCCACTTTTCCCCTTTTCTCTGTTCTGCCCCACACGGCACCCCTCTTTTTTTGAGGGGGTGAGAATGGGAAACATTTCAACAACAACAATAAATAACGATGTGATTTTCTTCCCCAAATGTTTGCTAAACAGATTTCTCAATTAGTATTCATGTGCACTTTACATGTAAAGTGTTTAAGACAGAAATTAACTCCTGGATTTCTCCATCTTTGGAAATGGTTTAGTTATGAAAAGTCTGCGCTTACTGAAATAACTCTGCCGGGAGCCCCCCCAAGGATGTCCTGTTTCATGCAGGAGTCTCAGTAGCTCTCATTTCCATGAGAGACTCACAGCTGGAACAAGGACAGAGGCTCTTGCTCTGGACAGATTAGATTCTTTTTCTCCTCTGTGCTGGTCATCATCAAAGCAGAAACAAGTGACTGAAAGGGAAGGCAGCGAATGGAAAACCTCCTAACCCACTCTATCCTTAAGTATCATTTTACCCTCTAGTAATCTCACATTATAATATTAGCAGAAGTTCCAGTACTAAATCGCAGACGTGCTCTCTCCCATCCACACTTTCTACCTCCTGTGATAAGGACAAAAATGATATCAACCAGTGTTGTCCTGGAAGGGGATTTCCACATGCAAACTCATTTGTGTTTCTATGACAATATAAGGCCATAAAGTGCAGAGTTTTAGTAGCTATACTCAGCATATTTATTTACATTTCTTACAGTCCTGCCCTCATTTTTATATATGAGTAGGGTGACCATATGTCCCTATGTGCCCAGGACACACCTCATCTATGGCTATTGTCTTTACATACTCATTAATAGTGTTCTCTTTCACTATCAATTTGAGAAGCTGGCAAAGACAATACCTTTTTGCTATTAAAACCGCTCTGGATGACTTCTACAAACCAAAAGTGTGGGTTGTCCGTCCCCAGGTGGCTGTGGATGAATGAACTCTGTTGCGGTTTAGGGGAATGAATCAGACTTGGACATCCTGCTGCCAGTGCAGCAGCACTGACTTCTGTCTGGCCCACTTCTAAGAAGTCAGCTGACCCCATACAACTTTTCTGATATGTGGTAGAAAGGAGGTCATTTACCTAAATGGAAAACACATTGCAAACCAGGATTTACTTGTGACATTCTCCTTTGGCTAGGGCATTGGTTCTCAGTGTGAACCAAAGCAACACACTTGACTGGTCAGATGAAAATACTATATCATGTTTCTGATAATGGCTTTTCTCTTGCTTGGGTGTCTTCAACTGACTAAATGAAGAATATCTCAAATTGATAGAAGGAATTCTGTCCATCATTTGCACTCTAGTGTTCACCTTTTTCATAACAAAAAGGCAGCATGTGAAAGTGACATCATATACATTATATTTTTCATCTAAAAATTTAATACAGGTGAGTGTATTCTAGTCTTTGGGTCATAGAACCAAAGTGTCTCAGGGAGTTTTACAAATCCACACGGCAATGTCCCTAAAGGCTGGATTTTGCATTTGGATTTCAGGGTTGAGAAATGTACAGTGTCGTCCTGTAAGGAGAGAAACCCTACTGACTGAGCCACTGAGGAGGTTCATAGGTGTTGTTTATTCCTGAAAGTATATGGAATAAATGGGCTATTGATATGTTGGTTTCAGAATTACTTTAGCAAGACCCTAACATTTTCTGCATTCCATCAAGCCATAGTTCATATTCAGATACCAGCAGAACATGCATATAAGAATTATTACTCTGTTCTAACTTTCTTTACGGAAGTACAGTCCCTTGGTGAAATTATCATTCTTAACCAATCTTGGGCTTCTCTAATCTTCATTAGTGCATTTTATCCCCCTTTTAGATAATTCTTGTAGGAATGAAATGTGTGGAGTACATGAATGATGTTTTGTGATGTACTCTTATGCCTTCATTTTCTCATAATAGTACTACTCTGAAGAAGTATACTTAAGACTTTGATGTGAACCACTGGTTTTGTTAGATTATGGTGATGATAGGTCTGGTATAATGCTCCTATATTTATGAAGGACTCTGCTTTATGCTGGCTAAGACAGGATTTTTAAATGCAGTGATCTTTGTGACTGTCAGATAGGTTGCTTCTTCAATTCTGAGGATCTTTGATGAATGCTAGGGACACTCCAAAGGGATGGACTATGAATACTATGCTCTTGTCTGGCACTATATGAGGAATTGAAGAAGGACAGGGTGTCTCCTTAAGACTTTAGTTTGAGATTATAATGCTGTGCCTTGCTCTGCTCTAGTATATTCCCATTCTGTAACTCTCTATTATCCTTAGAACTCTACAAAATACTCTTCTTACAGTAGAAAAATTTCTTTATACAAATTATATAAACTGAGACCCACTGTCATTACACTGGCAGAGATATTTCCTTACTTACCCTGACCTAATTCTGCCTGGCTGTCCAAGATATTTACTTTGTGTACATACTTCATCCTGACTGTAATCACAATATAGCTAAACAAATGTGTCATACTAGGGGTGATTATTTTTCATTACATGGTATGTACATTTAGAGATTTATTTAATTTTAAGATCTTTTAATTGGTTTCTGTCTTGTTCCTTGATATATTCAAACTTTTCAAGTCTTTACTTTGTTTTTGCAAATTTTTCTTTCCTCTTTTTACTTGCTAAAAAAATTCTGGTTTGTCTTCCAAGTATCGTGCAAAAATAGGCTCAGAGAAGGTAAGCATATCCCCGTGAGATGGGTCATAGTTGGTCTAAATCATTCACTATGATTCTATTCTTGTTTTCCAGGGATTGGGTTAGAGAGAGGCATGTGATTCACCACAGTAAGGCATATCATAATCAAATTGCTCAAAATCAGTGATAAATAAAAGAATCTTAAAAGCAAACAGAGAAAAAAGATACATTATAGGAAGTAAGATGGTTTAGGATAATAGTAGTTTCTTCTTCTTTGGAAATAATGCAAAGGAGAAGAGAGTGAAGCAATATCTTTACAGTTTGAAAGACAAAAAGAAAAAAAAGACCTGTCAACCTAAAATTCTATACCCAGCAAAAATAACTTTCAAAGTTAAAGTTATTTCAGGCATACAAAATGACTCAGACCTTCACTACAATATTTGTTAAAGAAATTCCCTAAGGAAGAAAAAATGTGAGACCACAAAGAAATGAAAAGCACTGGAAATAGCTATTTCATGAATAATTTTTTATTATTTAGATCCTTTTTAAAGATAATTGAACTGACAATTGACTTGTATATGCTATATACAAAATTCAATAGTGAAAAAAATCCATTTAGAAAGTGTGTAAAAGATATAGACATTTCACTGAAGAAGCTATACAGATGACAAATAGCCATATGAAATGATGTTTAACATCATTAGGGAAATGCAAATTAAAACTTCATTCAGTACATCTATCAAAATGGCTAAATTCACAAAACAACAATAGCATCAAATGCAGGTGAGGATATGAAGAAACTGGATTTTTATACGCTTCTGGTGGGAAAATAAAATGTTAGCTAGCTACTCCAGAATATTGAATTTTATTTATATTAATTCTGGGGTATTATCCAGAGCACAATACTCTTTTATGGCAGTTTTACAAAAACTAAACACTCATTTACATACAGCCCAGCAATCACACTCCTGGCATTTATTTCAAAGAAATGAAACTGTACATTCATGCCAAAACTGGTATGCAAATGTTCACCGCAGCTTTGTTTGTAATAGCTCCAAATTGGAAGCAACCCAAATATCTATAACAACTCAATGGATAAGCAAATAATAGAATATCAATGTAAGGAAATGACTATTGATATTTGTGACAACACTATGTGAGCTATTGATATGTACAACAGCATGGAATCTCAGAATAATTATGTTAAGGGAAAGAGGAAAGACACGGAGCACATCTTGTAGTATTCAATTTATATAAAAATCCAGAAGATACAAACTAATCAACAGTGACAAAAAGCAGACTAATAGTTGCCTGGAATTGGGGGAAAGACAAAGAAAGGGGGATTACCAAAGGACATGAAAAAACTTTTAGGAGTGATGAGTAAATTCATTGTCTTTGTTGTGGTGATTGTTTCATGGGGTTGTCAAAACATTAAATAGTCCACTTCAGTTTATTGCATGTCAGCTGTTCTTAAATAGAAAAAGTAAACAACAGAGGTGGCGTTAATTCCTTTCCCCTTTGAGATGGCCTTAACTAAAAGAATATGGTGGATTTGAAGTTGTATGGTCTTTGAGATTAGGTAAGAAAAGTCTGCGCAGCTTCTCCCCAGTTTATTTTAGGACACTAACTTAAGATACTTACTGACCCACCATGTAAGAAGTATGTCTACTCTGAGTCCTGTTTGCTGGAGACACCAGGTGGAGAGGTCCTGAGACTATAAACAGGTAAGAGCTGCTCAGCCAGCATCCTTCTGACAAGCTATCTGAACTCTGTCCAACATCTGATGCAACTTCATGAGCAAGATCCCAAACCAGAACCAGCCAGCTGAATGCTGAGAAATCATAAAAGAGTGTTATTGCTTTAAACCATTAAGTTTTAGGACCATTTATTACACATCAATAAGTGACTAGAATGTTATCTATTCTATATTTTCCATGTTAAGAATATAACTTTCATCCTTTTCAGGACATACTGTTTTGTGTTAACAAAGGAAACATGATTTGTGTTTTACATATTTTTATGAATTTCCATATAAAGAAATTTTCAAATCAAAAAAGTTATTTGTCATCATATATGTCCTGACTTTTAGTTTAGAAAAAATAGAGAAACCCTATCTATGGATTAAGAGAATTGCTGGTTTCAGTAAAATAAAAACCCTTCAAATTTAGCTGAAATCAATCAAATAATCAACCAACAAATTACTAAAGGTTGGATTTTGTGGAGGGTAAAAGGACTATCTGGCCTAACAGGTCCTCCAAAAGTTCTGGGTGATGAAACAAGACCTTTTTGGAGTTGAATGTGGCAGAATGTCTTCATGGAAGGGGAAGATTTGATATGTAAATGATAAATTATGAATATCAAAGTTGTTTGAATATTTTGAATTACTTCATCTTATCTCAAAGGAAAATTTATGGTGCATGATTATCCTATTAATAAAGAACATCAGGACATAGACTTGAGAACTCTTATTTGCCAATAAGGCAATTTCCCTCCAATAATTTATCCACTTCCTTTAATTTAGTATTATTCCTGAATGCATATTTTTTAAATGCTTTCTCTGCTTTAATTTGAACTAATCTTTGCAATGGGACAGAGTTATAATCCAACTTATGGTCAAAGAGGGGTGTTGCTTAATGCAGTCATGTTGAGAGGTGATAGAGTTGATATAAATAGTAGTTAATAGCATTAACCTTTTTAGGTCTTGAAAATGATTTCCAATGTTTTCACATTCAAAATTTCTATAGTGTAAATGTATCTGCCTTTGGTTTGGGCCTAGTAAACTGAGTGTTCCAGTGGATGTTGGAGCCCACCTGTATTTGCTCACATGGGTCAATTGTTATCATCTCTTTACAGTTCCACAAACAATGTGATGGAAGCTTGAAACCAGCCAGAATGGGAGTATTTATACAACAGAATTGGCAACTGCTACAAATTAGGCCTCCCCACCCCCTGTTGGCCCCAGCCCAGAAGTGATTGTTAAACGTTGATTAGCACATCCCTAGTTAAATTCCAAATCAATTTTAGTAGGTTTCTCTGAGTTGGGACTAGTCTGAAAAGTGATGAATTGTATTTGTAGGTGAAGGTAATGCCAAATGAGAATGAGTTCCTTGAAAGGAGAAGCAGCAGGTATTAGTTTTCAAGATAGTGTTTACTGTAGTTACATATGTGTGTGTGTGTGTGTGTGTGTGTGTGTGTGTGTGTGTGTGTGTGTATGGTGAACTAATATATGTATACACATTATATATGTGGTGAACTAATATATAATATACATATACACACACATAATATGGTGAACTAATATTGTCTATTAGAAAATAGGTGGCCTCAGGAATAAACCCAGACCCACCCAGAGTGACTTGTAATGGAGAGAATGAATCTAAGTTGGCATGCTTACAAAGTTCAGTGTCACAGTTTGAGAAAACAACATTTAGACTGAAATAAAATGAAGGGTATAGGAAAACTGTTGATGTGTGAGTCTTTCTGTAGGAGGGCAATGGGCATCTAGGATTTTAGAAACAGGCTTGAACCTTGATCAGAGATAAGCACTTGTAATAATCACCAAGTTTGCATTTAAAAAATGTGAAATAGAATGATACCCATTGTATTGATTTCTAACTCCCTTTTAATTGATTCCCTGTTAACTACTATCTCTATTCCAGGATCCTACTTGAATAAATATATCTGTTGCATGATTGAAATGCACTCATCTCTAGACTCTTTAAAAAGAACCATATAGAAGATTATAATTCTTGACTATGAAAGTATGTATGGTGCAGTAACATGTGTACAAGAGTGAATATGAAGTTTGCAAACCTTTAGAAATAGTTTTCCAGTTGACAAGCCCAGCAGACAGCATTAGACCCCCACATCTCCTGCATATTTCCAAGCGGAGCTTCACTGGGCTATTGCCTCCAGATACGTGTAACTTCCCTTCACCTCTGCACTATTTCCTCTTCTCATTGGCATTTATAAGTCCCAGGTTTGTATCATTTATGGATTTCATTCATGTGCCATTTACCTTTTTTCCAAATAATTAAGCCCAAAATTACATTAGAGCTTGCTCAAGCTGCTTGCTGCTTGGATAAATTACACATCATGACTTCTCCAGTCAATCACCATCTAGCATTTGCAACATTCTGCAAGTTGCTTAGCTTTATTAGTTGTCTTCTCTGGCAGCCCTTGGGAGAATGAGGCTTGCTCGGGGAATTATAATAAGAAAAATGTGCAGCAGTTGATTTTTATTTTCTTTTAACATTTCAACTTAAACATGCTTTCAGGGGTCTTTCATGGAGAAGAATATTACTGTCCTCTTGTCCCATACTGGCCAGCACGACTATTTTGGAAATCAGCAAGATGGAAAATACTTTCACTGATATTTGGCCAAGGTTGAATACATATAAAGAAATATAAAAATCATTTTCTTACATATCGCACCTTTATGAAGAGTTCAAGTTTTAAAATTCAGGTAGAACAGTTCTATTAGTTATGTAAGGGTTTTTACACCTTATTTAGAACTTGTCTAAATTGTGGTAAATGTGGAATGTTTATTCACTGCCATATCCCTATTACCTAAAACATTGTCTGACATGGTAGACACTCCATAAGTATTTGTTGAATGAATATTAATAAAATTATTGACTAACAAGTTTAATAAATTTATCATCCTCTGATGACAAAAATTAGAATACAAGTTTTGTGAATATAGAAGCCTGTCTATTCTGTATTGATGTCTACTACTTAGCAAACTGCCTTGGCAACACAATGTGTGCTCAACAAATAAGTTTTGTCCAGTATTCCAGTAGATATCATCCAAATAAAACATGTCTGTCAATCTTAGTGTGAACTCTCTAATGGTTTACATGGTCAGTTATCTAATTCACTGTCATCATTTTTCAAAAAATGCAGTGTAGTCAATATTTGAGGGAAGACATGCAACATGTGTCCTGCGTCTTCAATATTTGGCATACTGTCAACTCCAGAATACTGAGTTTCAAACCATAATTTCATAATGCAAAGACTCTTAAACAATATTTTTAAATTGTTTGCTTATTACAAAGTAACACATGTTATAGTAAATTTGTAATCTTATTATAGAAAACTCACAAATCAATGATAAATGAAATGAAAATAAAAATCACTCACCTTTTCACCACTCAAAATGGCCATTGTTAAAATTTTGGCATCTATCCTTCCAATTATATGTGTGATACACTTACTTATAGATGCTATTACTAAATTACATTATTTTGATACTTGCTTATTCTCTAATTAATGTGAACATTTTCCTATGTTTTAAATATTTTTCACAGAATTATTTTAATGATCTGGAATCCTCTTTCCCCAGGCCCTTGTGTGACTGATTTCTTTTTATTCTTCAGGTCTCAGCTTCTTCATCTCTGAGTAAGCGAGGCTTCCTCGATTTCTGAAGTGAGTGACTGCCACTCCCCAGCCCCAGCTTTTCCCCATCATCTGACCCTCCTTGAAGCATGGAATGTCTTTATTCATTATGCATTTCCAGTACCTGACCAGTGTTTGACACTTGGTTAAATATTTTTGAAAAAAAATTAATAAATGAATGAATGGAAAGAGGAAGAAAAGTCCATTAATAAATCCAACATAGTTACTTAATGCCCCTATTTTTACACATTTGGGTTTTATACATCTCTATTATTATTATAAACATTTCTGTGATGTATTTCTCTGGATAAACATTTGTGTACATCCGTGATTATTTTCTTAGTCTATATATTTTTTTTTGACACAAATAGTTAATTTTTTTAAAGTTGTTTTTTCTAGTTCCCCCACTAGCTGAAAAATGGAACCTCAGAGATGGAAGGGGTTTTTGAGATCTTCTCTTGTAGTCTGTTTAATTTATTTTGGTATCATTAATATACAGTTACATGAGCAATATAGTGGTTACTAGATTCCTCCCATTATCAAGTCCCCACCACACACCCCATTACAGTCACTGTCCATCAGCATAGTAAGATGCTGTAAAATCACTACTTGTCCTCTCGGTTCTATACTGCCTTCTCCGTGCCCACCCCCTACATTATGTGTGCTAATCATAATGCCCCTCATTCCCCTTATCCCTCCCTTCCCACCCACCCTCCCCAGTCCCTTTCCCTTTGGTAACTGCTAGTTCATTCTTGGGTTCTGTGGATCTGCTGCTGTTTTGTTCCTTCAGTTTTTTGCTTTGTTCTTATACTCCACAGATGAATGAAATCATTTGGTACCTGTCTTTCTCTGCCTGGATTATTTCACTGAGTATAATACCCTCTAGTTCCATCCATGTTGTTGCAAATGGTAGGATTTGTTTTCCTCTTATGGCTGAATAATATCCCATTGTGTATATGTACCACATCTTCTTATCCATTCATCTACTGATGGACACTTAAGTTGCTTCCATTTCTTCCCTTTTGCAAATAGTGCTGTGATAAACATAGGTAGGCATATGTCTTTTTGAAACTGGGCTCCTGCATTCTTAGGGTAAATTCCTAGGAGTGGAATTCCTCAGTCAAATGGTATTTCTATTTTGAGTTTTTTGAGGAACCTCCATACTGCTTTCCACAATGGTTGAACTAATTTACATTCCTACTGGCAGTGTAGGAGGGTTCCCCTTTCTCCACATCCTTGCCAACATTTGTTGTTGTTTGTCTTTTGGATGGTGGCCGTCCTGACTGGTGTGAGGTGATATTTCATTGTGGTTTTAATTTGCATTTCTCTGATGATTAGCGATGTGGAGCATCTTTTCATGTGCCTATTGGCCATCTGAATTTCTTCTTTGGAGAAGTGTCTGTTCAGATCCTCTGCCCATTTTTTAATTGGATTATTTGCTTTTTATTTGTTGAGGTACATGAGCTCTTTGTATATTTTGGATGTCAACCACTTATTGGATATGTCATTTGTGAATATATTCTCCCATACTGCAGGATGTCTTTTTGTTGTACTGATGGTGCCTTTTGCTGTACAGAAAATCTTTAGTTTGATATAGTCCCACTTGTTCATTTTTGCTTTTGTTTCCCTTGCCCAGGGAGATATGTTCATGAAGAAGTTGCTCATGTTCATATTCAAGAGAGTTTTGCCTATGTTTTATTCTAAGAGTCTTATGGTTTCATGACTTACATTCAGGTCTTTGATCCATTTTGAGTTTACTTTTGTCTATTGAGTTAGACAGTAATCCAGTTTCATTCTCTTACATGTAGCTGTCCAGTTTTGCCAACACCAGCTGTTGAAGAGGCTGTCATTTCCCCATTGTATGTCCATGGCTCCTTTATCGTATATTAATTGACCATATGTGCTTGGGTTAATGTCTGGAGTCTCTATTCTGTTCCACTGGTCTGTGGCTCTGTTCTTGTGCCAGTACCAAATTATCTTGATTACTGTGGTTTTGTAGTAGAGCTTGAAGTTGGGAAGCGAGACCTAGGGTTTTAATACATATGCTTTGAAGAAAGATTTGAAAATACAGTTGGATAAAAAGACACTTGATTCTCATAACTCATTTATATCACTCTCAATACTATAGTATAGAATGTATTCTGGAAATTTTTTAAAATTTATTTTTACAAAGTTAAACCATATCATTTTATGACTTGATACCTAATTTATTGTAAATATCATTCCATGTTGATAAATACTGACTGACAAAATTATTTTCTAAAGGTGCAGAATATTCTATTATGCTACCATAATTTATTTTGCTCAATGTATTAATGCTAGATATTTAGATAGAGTGAAAACTTTGGCAGTGGAAATCATTATTAATTAAACAAACATTGAGTCCTTATGGTATCTCAAATGTTGTATTTGGCACTGACAAAAGTAAGAAAACACACACAGAAACACGTGCACAAATGCAGCTTCCTTTCTGGTATATGGCTTAATGTAGTCATGAACATTTTTCTTCAAATATCATTGCAACATTTTATATTGTTTCCTTGGATAAATTCCTAAAAATGAAAAATATGTTCAAGAAAGTGACCTTTATAAATACTGTTAAATTCTACACAATTATTGTGACATTTTACATTTCCACTGGTACTGTATTAGTGTTAATACTAGGTATCATTACTCTTTCAATCTTTGCTAATTTAATAGGTGAAAAATGATTTGTCACTGTTATTTCACTTAGCATGTCATTTATTAGTAGAGTCATCAACTACTTGTTCATATGCTTATTGAGCATTTATGTTTCTTCTTTTTTGAATTACCTGTTCATGTTCTTTGCACATTTTTTTCTCATTGATGTGTCTCCTTTCTCATCTTACACAATTCCATTTTTTAAATTTAAAGACTTAATGCATCACAATAATGGTTACATGTAGAGGTCATATGTGTAAACCTACTAAAACTTTTTGGCTAAGTAAAATATTGTAAGCCCTTAAATTTGAAGTTTATCTACAATAATAGTATCAACCCAATTTGGAGACTTCTAAATTGCTTCCTAGTGTGTACATAAATATTCTTACGCTGGAAGACATATTCAAGGCAAGTCATGAGTAGGTCAAAGGCTTCTTTAAAGCTACATGTAAAACAATTATAGTCTTGTATTGAAAGACAGAAGAAATAGGCCTTTAGTGGTTGTGGAATTGCTAATGGGTTTTAAAGTCCTCTGGTTCAAAATGGTAATATTGGCCATATTGATAAAAAGTCATTGCTATCTACCAGATGTTAGATTATACAAAGTGATGATGGGAACACAGAATAATTCTTAATGTGAGTGTAACAAAAGTCACCAATGCAATTAGCACCTTTGTGGGCAATCTCAAGAGAAAAGCTAAGGATTGAATTATTGTGGATATAAAATGAATTTTCACCTCTGAGACAAATTGGTATGGAAACCATGGACTTCCTTAGATTAGACTCTGTCTAGTTGGTGAATAGGGAACTGATTTCAATTTCTAGGACCATTAATCTCCTATCTTTTATGGGTAGTAAATTATCTTTAAATTAAAACAAACAAACAGTATACCTGTCAGACTGTGTCTCAGAATAAACATAGGCTGCCAACAACTTGTAATTAGGACCTCTAACCTGATCTACTTAAATGGTTTTGACAAGTAGAGGAACATAAAACCAATTTTCAGTTTCAAAGAGGAAAATAACTTTTAATCAAAATTTGTAAAAGGTGACATATTTTCAAATGTTTTCTACAGTAGTATATCACATTGAGTTTCTTTGATACAACATTTTTATATATAAGCTAAATGATACCTCTTATGTTACATTTTTTGTTGCTTTTGTTTTTTTTGTTTTAATGTCTCATACGCAAGTTAAGAGTATTAGTTTGAAGGTGAAAGTGCTATCACTCTTGATTTTCAGCACATGGGGGGGTCAATAACATTCCATTTCAAACCATATTAATTATCATCTTGAATGAAAAATGCCTTGAGAATGTTCTGCTTGTCCCTTACCCAGAATGCTCTGGTGGAAGGGGCCTTTCACCTGTGGGAAGCCACCAACCACAAAATTGCTGGCATGAAGGAGTGGGCAGAAATCATTTGAGCTCTTGTATTTCAGCACTTCCACCAAACCTTACTTGCTGCTACTGATGAAGATTTTTCAGTTTCATGTAATTTTCAGGATAAGAGTTGCAAGATTTTATTTTCCTAAAGTACAGAATGTTTACTATGAGCAAGAGAGGTCAACTGAACATACAATAGCGCAGTAGAAAATTTAGGGGCTTTCTGCTATGATTATTCCTATTCCTATGAGAACTGCTGGAAAAGAAGACATACAGTTAAAGGGGGGGGTTATCCTTTGAAAACCCGAAAGTGTATGTAAGCATTGTTTCCTAAGCTACAAAGAGCTTTGTGTAGGTCAAGTAGGTGTATATTCATTCTTGGAAAATAGAGAGGAAATGGGAAGATTTTCAATACCTTCCATTTGTATTGAAATAGAAATTGATTATTCCAGATAGCTAAAAATTGTTTTGACTACTCATTGCACCAAAGCTATAACAAAGGTTAAAATCATATTTCAAACTGATGTCTTTCCTACCTGTCAGAAACATGTTACACTCCTTCAAGAGAAACTTACTGGTTCCTTATGGAACAGGTTTTGTTATGCTCCAATATGACATAAAAATACAAATTACCTTAGCAGTTATTTTTTTTAATTTTTAGCAAAATCATGGTAGATGTAGTGAACAATCAGTGCTGTGATCTGTCTTTTATTCTTTTCTAGGATAGTGGATTATCAATAGCTTTTTAATGAACTCATACCAATGAACTACTAAATCTGAGGACTTCATCCGATAAGTGGTTATTGTGGTTTTCCTCAAATCATTGTGCTAATGGAAAAATCAAGCACATTTGTAAAAATATGTTTGAAAATATTCTATTAATTTGCTTTATTTTCCTCTTTTTTTTTTTTCCTTTTTGTTCATGACACAGGTAATACTTTTAGGGCATCCTTTCACTTTAACAACATGACATAATTTGGGGCCTTAGGTAAGGAAGGGGAAAAGAGCCTGAGGAAAAGGAGCTATTATGGTGTAGTGGGAAGAATACAGGCCAGGAGCCAGCCAGCCAGACGTGGTTTGGATCTCAGCTCTGCCACTTGGTAGCTTTGCGTAACTCAACTCCACTGATCCTTGGTTTGCCCATCCTGGAAGGTATGCTGGTTATGTCCAGCTCAAAGAGTAGTTACGGAACTGAACTCACTAGCCTATGTGAAGTGCCTAGTAGAATGACTGACAGGCCACTGCCAACAATTGCTAGTAGATACTCAGCAAACGCTAATTATATTCCTTTATCAAAAGGCTTATTTTTATTAAATACTTGCTCAGGAGCTGAACAAACCTTTGTTTAGGTTGGTCATGTCACAAGATGCTTGCTCTATAATGCATATAAAATATATAGTGCTTTCTAAGTGTATAATGGTTCACACACAATAGACATTTATTCCTCACTTGCAGAAGTTGAAAATGGGTTTTCTTATTGATGGGCTGGGCAGTTCAGGGTTCTGAGCTCCTTTCATTTGGTGGGTTTCACCATCTTCAAGGCATGACTTCCAAGGATGTTATACTCCAGTGTATTAACACAGCAAAATGAAAAAAACATAGAAGATGATATCTGAAGGTTTCTATGGCCATATCGGAAAGGGCACATCCACTAATTGTATTCCACTGGCTAGAACTCCATCACATGGTCACACCTGACTACAAGACAAGATTCCCAAAGAGAAGGTGAGATATATTTGAGGAACAGTCAACCAATCTCTGCCACACAAATTTTTTCAAGGTTGACATGAAAATAAATGACAAATAGATGACTACATTTAAATGTCATGTTTATATTTTTATAATGAGTTATATTATATTATGAGTACAATTGGGCTGGCAAAAGAAGAGATGACTGGATCTTTAAAATAACTAAATTTTAATGGAAAATGGTGTATTTGAGGAGATTTTTAGAAGGGAAGCACAGAAAAGGTAGATAGATGGGAAGATGATGCTACATTGTGGAGAACAGTCTGGGAATATCTTTGGAATTGTTAGGGTCAAGAACCATTGATGTGAGTGAAGTGGACAGAGAGTAGGGGAGATACAAAAAAGACTAAATAAGCATCAATCAATTAGCTTTCATTTCAATTGCTTACTTGAAGTCAAAGCAATCATTTTGAAGCACATGAGATTGAGCTACAGTGGCTCAATCATTGATGAAATTGTAAGAATTATATATATATATGTGTGTGTGTGTGTGTGTGTGTGTATGAGAAAAATGTACATATAAAATATATCCATACCAAAATTATGCACACAACCTGAGTCTTACTAGGGAACTCTATAGCCTTAATTATTTAATGAGTTGTAGTTCTGTAAACTATGTGTATAAGACAATTACAGAATTGTGGTGAACTGCTTCTCTTAACCCCTTGTATATACTAAAATAGTGATTTAATGGGGTAAGAAAAGAAAGCAGTTGAAATTTCACCTATACATTTGGACAATTCACTATATTGTTACTCTGTGAGGTAATCTACATCCATCAATGTATATATCAAGGACATCAGGCTTTACAATAAACTGAATATTGCAAAGTGAAATTTTCATTGTAAAGTTTGCTCTTATTTTCTTTCCTTATTTTTGTAAATTATAATTCCTAAAATAAGATTGTGTGCTTTTGTAATGACCTTTTGGGTATGGCCACATACTTATTTGTGCTGTGTTTATTTTTGCATTCACATGGCTTCTGTTTAGAGAAACATTTGAGGTTCATTAATGTTTAAGAGTTTAATCTGTGTCATACAGGCTTGAGTCTGAAACTTATAAAAGTCACTTACCAGGGTTGTAACCTTGGGCAAATTGCTTACCTCTCTAAATCTTAGTTTGCTTATTCATAAAATGGAGATAAAGCTACTCACTCCAAGATTTGTTGTGAAGATTAAATGAAAGGTGGTATATAAGTAAAGCCCTTAGCAAGGATCTGCCATACAACAAAACTCCAAGAGAGGATAGGAAGTATTAGAATGATGAATCTTATGAGAATTATATGGTAAATGAATATTATTCTCTATAATATGCACAGTTAGCATATAATAAAAGTTTCAACAACTACTGTTTTATTGAGTCTACCATGACAGAGGTTTACACATCCTAAGGCCATCAGATATTATTTGGTCCAATGGACTTTTTCTTCCTTCCTCCCTCCCTTCCTTCCTTTGTTCCTCCTTCCTTCGCTCCTTCTTTCCTTACAATGCTTCCTTTCCCTTCCCTTCCTTTTGTTAACCTTTCAGGAATTCTTATTTTATTTTATTTTATATTTTATTTTTTTAGAGAAAGGCAGACAGCTGTATGCACTGTCTCATTTGATGTGTCTGGTGTCTTGGAAGCTTGACTGCCTACGTTCTCCTACATGTGGACCTTGAGGACTTGTTTGGAGATTCTAAAAAGGGAGTGCAGCTGCTTGGGTACAAACGAGTAGTGGGGGGAAGGAAGGGAACACCAGCCTAGCCAGCCAGATCACCAGAATCGGCCTGGTCACTAATGAAGTGACAGATGTCAGTCAGGTTGTCTTCACACCCAGGAATTTTTATCTTAAACAGACTTAGAGAGCCAAATACGTGAAACAAGTGAAAGCAGAGGTGCTGTGGCTGGTGGGGAAGTATGGTGCCTAGAACCCCACCAGCTAAAGTATCCTTCCTCATGTTTATCCTCTAACAGCCTATGAAAAGATATTAAAGACCCAGTGAATCTCTGAAAGAATTTGGAAGCCACTTCCCAGTTCTCTGGTTTTCAGTAGAAGAAACTGAATCCCAAAGCCTGTGTTTTCCAAACAGTAAGGTGGCTGGTGGGAGAACCAAGTGAATTCCAAGCGTAATGGTCTTTGCACTATGCCAAACTGCACAATTAATCCCCTACTTAAAATATCTGAGGGAGAGAGGAAGCCTCTGAAGTGGTGAGATATCCATCCAAATATGACCCCGAAAGCTGTGTACATGGACAAGAGAAAATTCATGGCCTGCACTTCAACATCACCAAGCAGCTCTGGAAACATTAGGACTGCTTTTGGCATTTGTATCATGCCTCAGATGGTAAGCATGGAGGTGAGACAGGGTCTAAAAAGAAGGTTCTGGAGGGGAGCTAAAGAACTCAGAGCTGGGTTCTTCTGGGGGAATCACTATAATAGCTCTCACTGATTTGTAGGTTGAGAGAAATAACTCAGTTTTATCTAGACTTCTTGGTACTCCCAACATTAGTCAGAACATACTAAGAAAAAGATCAAATTTTCAATTCAGGTTAATTTTTATAACAAAAAAAAGACAAAGAAATGAGAAGACACTAAAATATTATGTCTTTTCTGGCTAGAGACAAAGGCTAAGTGATTATATGCCTGCAACTCATGAAATCACAGAGGATATAGACAGAGTGAACATTGTACACTAAATCTAAACATGTGAGAAACAGGTTTCAGAAACTCTTAAAGATCTTTGAACCAGATACATTTAAGATTGTAAAGGTAAGCCAGTATACTTTCCTTTCCAGGTTGTATTTTGACCAAAATATTTTGAGAAGGTGCCCAAGATTTTTGGCAAAATGGTATGTTCTCATTTTTCACTTTCATATGAATGTCTTTGCTTTATCCTCACAGATCAAACAGAATTGTGATTCCATTTCCCAATTAGCATAGATGCTTTAATGTATGCTTGAACAATTACGGTGATTTCCTTGGTAATTTGGGGAGCACACAAGTCCCATTGTTGTACTCTTCTACTCTTTGTGTAGTCATTTGGAGAGGCACTGCACCCTACATAAAATGCTTCCAATTGCTGCGGACTTCCAAAGCTTAAAATTTCTACTTAATATTGAAAACACAGCATAGAGAAAAAAAGTCAATAGTTCAGTAACATCTTTCTACATTGACCGGTAGCAACTACACTAGTTATGGTGAGCATTTAGTAATGTAGATGACTGTCAAATCACTATGTTGTATACTTGAAACCAATATAATATTGTATATCAAGAATACCTTACTTTAAAAAATATAAATTAATTAATTAATCATAAACAATAAAATTTCTACTTAATCCCTCTGATTGTGTCAAGAAAAAAAATCTCAGTTTGGTGTTAAAATGTCTCTAACACCTCACATTTGCTAATGTCCTTTTTAACAGAGAATAGGACTTCAGTAAACAATTGAATCTATGATGGACTTGGAGTGGTTTTGACAAGTTTCAATGGGAGATTAAGAATCAATTCATGTTAGAGAATTCATGTTTGAGAACATTGTAGATACTTGAAACAGTAGATCTGGAATCCACAAAGCCAAGGAGTTTCCTATGTTAATTTACTCAAAAGGTAGGGTATATATGGGAATTTTATATCTTGAAAACTTAAAATATAGGCTTCAAGAAAGGTTAATCTAAATTCACAAGATGTCTGAAAAATAGCAAGAAGTCTCGGGGTGTATCTTTAACCTTTTGAGTTCCACATGATAGACTGCTGTCACATGACATGCCCCTCGATGTTCCTAGAAGAGACAGAATATTGGATGGACCGTGGCTCAGACCCACTAGACTAATACTTGTGCTTTAAAATAAAATCCTCTATTTCTTTGAAAAGACCTCTTTTAAATTGCAGATGAAACTGGTCTGGGGAAAGGTGTCCCTAAAGGAAAGGCAGCATAAGTGCCCATGTTAGTACTATCTTCCTGTGTGCACAAGATAAATCTAATGCAGACTGAACTAATCTAAAGTTCAACATCTGTTTCATTCAAAGTGGAACATTTGAAATTCAATGCAAAGAAGGACTTTTAAGCCTGTTTTTAACTCTGAACAACTAATTGCAGTAGTCAGTTTCCAGTTTTTGAGTCCATAAAGCCCCTTGGCTGGCCTCAATAAAAGTCCCATAAAGTAGCATTACAATTTGATAAATGTTTTAAAGGTTTCACTCTGTTTTTTTTTAAAGAACCATTGTATATAATTTTACAAATTTTTGAATTTAGTAATATTGAATATAAGTAATACTAAATATCCTGGTTAAGACCCTATACTTTGAAGCTGGGCAGACTTGGGATAGAATTTCACACATCCGCTGCTTATGGACTTTGGGCAACTTATTTAGCTTCTCTAAGTTCCAAATTCTTATTTCTATAAAATAGGGGCATAGATATTATCTATCACACAGATAGCAATATGAACTAATGTTCCGTGGGTGCATTAAACAAAATATTTTAAGTAAGCTCCTAACATACTACCTGACAAAGAATAAGGGGTCAAACATATTAAGTATAATTAATAACTGTCAGAGTAGCAGCTTTATTCAGCACTGATCTTTAGATTTAACAGCTTTGTTTATGCAACACTAACACTCAGGTTAAATGCATGTTTAAAAAGTTATCTCTTGATGTTTTTCAAACACGCAGCTGATTGGCACACTGAAAATTAAAAGAGTAAAAGAGGTAAAAGTAAGAATTTTTACTTTTTTCTGGAAAGTTTGTTTTCTGAACACTCACAACAATGGCAATATCAAGTATGTCCATCTTAGTCTTTCTTTACTCACATTTTCTCTGACATTTCTTTAGCTATCTCTGTCCTGGGTTGTGTTCTGTTCCCCACCCTCCTGAGATGATAAGGATGTTTAGAACTGGAGGGCAAGAGTTCAGGGTTCATCTCTGCAACCTCTCCACCAAGTCTACCCTGACTGCACAACCTTTTATAAAGAGGAAACTGGAGCCCAGAGGGTTAGCACAAGTTCATCTGAGTCCAGATTTCAACTCTGCTTCTCACACTCATTTCAGTGCATCATACTGGTCCTCAATATTGAGAGGGCTCAGCATTTTTGGAAATTACTGTGGCTTATTTAAGAAAGGAAAAGGATTTTGAAGAAAAACGCTGTAATAATGAAGGAACAAAAACAAATTTTGGTTTTTTCAGAATCAGTCAATTTTTTGTAAGCAGGTTCCTAAGGTCATATCCAGAAGATGGATTTACAATTATGGATTCACAATATATATTATGTATTATATATTAATATTAATATTTTATTATCATAATAATACAACATATTGATGTTACTATTATTAATTTAATATTCACATTGTTACATATTTTAATATTAATCATAAAATATACATGCACAATAATTCCTAACTAGAATTACTGTGATGTTACTAAAAGGCACATTTTTATGATATTTCCAGACAGTATTTAGCTGGGGGGAAAATTCCTTTTAATACGGCACATTGAACCTTAGAAAAATAACCAGCACAAACCCCAAATTATATGGGAAAAAAGTCCTGTTCTGTGATTCTATGAGGCTCAGATCAGGCAAGCAGCTGATGGCTTGATCAGTGAGGGGTCAACCTGAAAACTGCCAAGTTCCTGGGTTTGAGCCAAAGGTTGCCCTTGGGGTTGAGATAAGCCAGTTAATCTCCTGACGAAACAACTGGTCTAGACATTGAATTGCTCTGGCACAGCACTTGTCAGGGATGTTGTGGATTGACTACACTCTAATTTTGCCCACTGTGCAGTCCTGGAATTGCAAGGGTGTTTCAGGTAAGACTATGGTGTAGTTGCTATGACTTGACTAGTGCAACTGCCAAGAGATGGTTGTATAAGGTGGGTGTTGGGTTTGCATGAATTTTTTTTCAGATCAGTTCCCTGTCTCCAGTGGAGAGAAAAGAGCTGCATAATAGGTCTGCGTGTTTTATTCATGTGTAAGGATATAATAAGGAATCCATAAGCTGGTATTAGCAGTGCTTCTGATCCTCTGAGAGGTTCTTCTGGCTCTGAGGATCCTTAAAAGTTGTTGAGAGAGTCATTTGGGATTGCTGTATGCTGATGACTCTGAACTGGAAGACACATACAAAATGAGTAAGAAGGCTTCCTAAAGAGCCTGTACAAAATAAAAGCAGTCATTGGACACCAAGTAGAAATTTGACACAAAATTTTACCATTACCTAATATTTTCATATAGGAAGTACTGAAACAGATTAAGCACAAACCTGGAAGTCTTCAGAGTGCCAGCTTCAGCCCAGAGAGAACTGACAACATAAATCTATAATTGTGACTTGCCCCATTTTGATATTTGTACCCTTATTGCATTCATTATTGGGTTCCTACTTCACTTAAGATATTTTAAACTAAAAAGATGAATAAAATCAGTCCTTTCCTTTAATGACTTTACATTCTAGTAAAGATAGTCACATAAATAAGGAAAGAATACCACCAAGAAAAGATGAATGACCATCATTACATAGTGACTTGGAGACTGAGATTGCAGCTGAAGGATTCTGAACCTGGTTAAAAATCTGTCTTCCTTCATTTTCTAACCTTATTCTACATATTCTTCTTCTCATGCTCTACTATAGCATACTACTATATGCTATTCTACCATACTACTCTACCTATAGCTACTACTCACGTTTCTCTCTAGCCCTATTTTCGCCCATGCTTTGCTAGCCAGTGCATAATGAATAATTTTATAAAATGACCCATAGGAACTTTGACCAGAACCCATTGTCTTATCATCTTTGGATATGACCCACCTGAGTTTGCTTTATCATTTCCACCTGGCACCAACCTGCACTCTTGGAGTCCCTTGAGAATCCTTCACTTCCTGCAATTCCACACTTAACTGGCCTCTAAGTGTAATTGTTTCTACCAACTCTTGACTCCTCTGTTACAGATTAGGTTCTCTGGGACACAGATTCTGCTTCATTTCAAAATCTGTGGAAGGGAAAGGAGGGGAGTAGGATTCTGAGCACAAGGGAAAGTCGAGCTGTGTTATAGGTATAGCCTCAGCCACAAGGATCTTGGGAACTAAAATGGCTTCCCATTTGTCTCACATTGTGCAGTGAAGTCAGTACGTTCACATCCTTGAAGAGGGCCTGGACTATATGTATCATATCTGTTATACCTGCCTGTTTCTTTTGCAAACCCCTTAGGTTAGGCTTTCAGACATTTTGTTTAAACTATTCCAGAATTTTCTATTCCCCCCCACTTTCTATATTGCTTCCTCTTCAATATAAAACAAATTCATGTCACTCCACTGCTTAAAATCCTCATCACCTGCAGGATAAAATTCTGACTTCATAGCATGACTTGCAAGGAACTTTATTATGAGTTTGAACCGTATACCTTTACAGATTCACTGCTTACACTTGCTCCTGGACCAATTCTAGACACCAGCAATGAGGAACTCCTTGCAGTTCCCTAAATGTACCACATTCTTTATGTCTCTGCCCTTCTATTCCATTTGCCTGAAAAGTCCTTTTCTCACCTTATCTGTCTGCTGAATTCTCCTAAACATTCTTCAACTCAAGCTCATTTCCTTAAAACGCCTCCCCTGACATTTCAAGACAAAACCAAGCACTTTCATGTCTGTAGGCTCTTTTCATGAGCTATAATTATTTGTTTTTAATTTATCTCAGTCAAAACTCAAAGACTCAGTAACATGTTTTTATGCATGTACATTATAGATATATAAATTCATCCCTATGCTTAGCACAATTCCTGGCTCAAAACTGTATGTTTCAGAATGTGAAAGAAAAGGGAAGGAAAGGGAAGGGAAGGGAAGGAAGGAAGGATGGATGGACGAAGGGAGGGAGGGAAGGAAGAGAAAGAAAGGAAGAAAATCCTTTCTATACTAACTATATTATGCATTCCAATGCACACCTATAATTGCTTCATTGAGGTTTTCATGAGCTCCGTATCTATTTATTTTGTCAACATGGAAACATTAAGATTTTGTGAAATTTGTTCTTGATATACTTTGGCTTTTGCATGAGTTTTGCATTTCTACGAAAAAAAATCACATATTCGTAATTATCAGCTACAGCTCTTTGATCAGTGGTGAAGTGGACCTGCCTGGTAGGTTCTAGAACTGAGAACATAAATAGTCCCTTAGGTTAAGCTCCCAGGAGAAGTGCTACATTAGGCAGTCAAAGTTGCCCGCATGTCAGCATGAGACGGAACCACGAGTAGGCAAGAAGTGCACATGTCAGTAGGAGGCTGGGATAGGGGATGGGGGGAGCAAGAGGACAAGGGCTGTTTCATGATGGCTGGGGACAAAGAGGGAGTGACTCAGGCAGATGGAATGAATGAAGGCTTCTTCCGGGATATCCAGCTTTAAGGAGCGGACACCCAGTCACAGCAGTGGCATTCAGAGGCATCTGACGACCCTTGGAAGGCCTGGCATGACGTCACATTGAAGTACTAGCTTTGTATGTGTCAGAAGTGAAGAATCAAGCAGAAAACTGGAACAGCAGGATGAAGACCCAGGCTACTAGGGCTGTGCAGCAGAGGCCCGGCCGCTGAGGATGAAACAGGAGCTCCTTATAGAAAGCAGAAGCAACATCACGGTGGGGCTGGACAGAAGGCCGGCCTTGGGCAGCTGCTGTGAGTGTGTCTCTCCCCACCGGCAGGTTTGGAAGCTGTTTGGTGAAGGCCTGAAGCTGTACTTGGTGAGAATGACAGTCACTTCTAGAGAGATAATGGACAATAAAACTTTATTTTAGTCAACATCCTGGGAACTCACCGTGTCAAAGTTTCTTTCACTATTAACAGTGAATTATCAATATTTAAAGGTCTAGTTAAGGGATTTTCTTTGTGACGGCATTGAAAACAAATTCCCCAAATAGCCCCATCCTTCCTGTGCTTTGACCTGTATACTCCATGCAACTCTGAAGAGTGAAGGCAGAAACAGTGGAGGAGAGAATGTGTTTAAAAATACACATTTAACTTGGTCCTCAAAGCCAAGCCTCAGGGGGAAAGGCACTGCAGGAGCCCAGGAGGAGGGTCCCGGCTGACTTGTAAAGGGGGCACAAAAGCATCCTTTGTCCAAGAGGGAAGCACGGCGTTGTGATGTGGTGACATTGTTTGATGTTCACAAGTAGGTCCTAACTGGACGACGGCATTTCTAATGCAGAGCTCGGGATGGGCTGGGAGCGGGGAGAAGAGCCGGGCCGCCGTGTGAGCTCTCCCCAGGCAGGACCAGCCGGTCCCCTGATGCGCGGCTTGTCAGGAGGAGCGGGCGCGACCGGCAGCCGGCGGCGGCCGGAGGAAGAGGGAAGCACAAACCAGAGGCGGCTCCCTGGGCCATCTTTGGCATTTGTTGGGCAGGCTGCCTTCATCTGTCTTCCAGGATACAAACTGCTCCTGTCACGGGACGCCCTGTGGTGTGTCGCACTGCCGGAGCTACCCTCCCCAGAGTCCTCCGTTCAGCACGCTCCTGGTCTGGGGGAGCTTCAGCAGAGGCCCTCTCGCCAGGGTTGGAGAGGGAAGGGAGGCAGCAGCCAGCGGGTGGCACACGCACCTTCCAGGCGTGCTGTCAGGTAGGAGCTCAGGCGCTGTGTGGACGTTTGCCAGGTGCAGAGTCCCAAATCAGTTGATTTTGAGTTCATCGAAAGGGAGGACACCTCAGTGGCACCGACTTAACCAGCTGAAGATCCTATCAAGAGCTGCTAGGCCATCCCTGAGGTGAGAGACTCGGGGTAGCAGAGAGGAAGGTAAACTGCAACAGGTCTGCACTCGCCTCATGGGAGTGAAGCAGCCGCTGGGCCTACGCTTTTCCTCCCTTCCCTGTGATTGTCCTTCAGGTTCTCTGACTCCCAAGCCCGCTGCGCGTGTTCAGCTTCACGGTGAGGGCCCCCGGTTCTGCTGAACGCTCCTGTCACCGAGGTCAGAGGCAATAAGAATAGACACGTCTTAGACCATACTTGTTGGCTTTCAGCCTGTTTGTAATCTTCACTCCTGCCTGTGCACTTCTGGCTCCAACATTTGATGTGCAGACAGTCTTGCCGGGAGACTGCTTAGCCAGGAATTCCCTGTAATAAATCCACACACACACACAGATATGTTTGTGTACATATATATGGATACACATATAAATACTTATGTATATTTACATGTGTGTGATTATATATAAATATGTATACAAAATACAAAATACATTTTAAAAATACACATACTGGTTCTGTTCCCTAGTTGAATCTTCACCTTTGAACTTTTTTTTAATATATCACTTTAATTTACTAAACATCTCCACTATTGCATTACATGATGGCATAGATACAACAAATCCTGGGGCCCAGAAACCGTGTGACCTAACCACGGCCTAACAGCTGGCAGCTGACCTAACCTAGACTAGAATTCAAGCTCAGTGTCCCCTACCTGAAAATACTGCTTGTAATGGCAATGTGTTTGCAGTGCTGTACAGACAAAAAAGTTTCTAAAAGTACAATGAAACTTTCTAGGGGGATAGGGGAAAAAATGTACTGCAATTCTGGTTAAAATAGTAAAAAGCGCCTCTCTAAATATTCTAAAAAGTTATGCAGAATTCCATGTTTTGGGGTTAAAGTTTGTGATTCATTCCAGTATTTATGAAGAAATGGGAGGGAAAAAATAGCACAGAGTTTAGCAAAGAGTTTGCTATTTTAAATTTTTGTACTTTCTGAGGTAGGACTAGAGTGGGTATGGCAGTCTGAGGAGAGATCTTAAACAAGTGACTGGTATACAAAGTCAAAAAATAAAACAATACACCTATGTAACAGGCATTCTAATTCTCCCATGTACCACTTAGAAACAACAATTCTAATTTAAATTAATCAACACTAGGCATCTGTCCCAGCTGGGCCACTCTCTAGAAATATTTACTATCTTGATCAATAAAAGTCAGTATTGAAAAGGTTATATATATATACAAATACATATATATATATATACACATACACACACACAAATATTCTTCCTGTGTGAACAACATGTATAGAATCCTGCAATAAAGAGACAATTTTGGAAATAACACTGACTTTTGAATTGAATGAGAAAAGGTTGGAAAAAGATGTGCTTGACATCAAGCATCAATATCTAACTCTTATTGCTTTTCTTCTCTTCTAGCCTTCATGCAAACTCAGAAAGCCATAGTCCATGTAGAGTGGAAATATTTTGCCGTCACACACTCAGATCAGTCATGGAGAGAAGCACTAATTACAGATCAATTTCTCTGGCCATGGTGGGTTATATGGGAGGAAGACCCATGGGGGGAGAGTATCTGAGGCCAGCAGGGTCAAGAAGGACTCTTCCCCAGGACATCTGGTGCAGCCACCTAAGACAGACCACCATGCCTTCCCATGAGGTGAAGTGGTGGGAGAAGGGTGGATGACAGTGGGTTACACCATGGATTCTAGAGTCTGTAAAAGACTGTAGAAAGAGTGAATAAACCTATACCACAGAAAGACAAAGGAATAGGGCCAGTGAAGAGGAAAGCCTAATAGTTACATTGGGTGGTTCCAGCTGTCCCTGAAGCCCTGCTCATCCTAGGGATAGCTAAATTTTGGATTTTATAAATTGCATTTCAAATAGCAACCAAAGTGTCCTGGGGAATAGGATGGGTGCAATGTTCTCTCTCTCACGACTATTGCACTCCAAGATGTGAAGCTGGGTCAGAGTTGCAAGGCCAGAACTTGCATTTCTGTGGATGACCAAGACTTAACTGGAGGGAATGGTCCTGGGTGGTTTATCCTGATGCAAAATAGGTGGGATCACAGGAACCAGAAATGAGAACTAACGTATATTTGCTGGAAAGTTCAGCATGTCTTTTCTTGAAGAAGATCAAAAATTGAGAAGTTATAAAAGGAGAAAGCATTTTGATTTTTAAAATGCCCCCTATTATTTTGTAGTTGTGGGACATGCATTTAATTTGAATTGGTAAACTATCAGAGAGCATGTACAAAAATTTAGAAAAGGATGGTTAATTTGCAGCAGACTCAAGCTTTTGTGCAAAGGCAGAAAGATGTACTGTAACACAGGATGCAGATCACTTTAGATAATTGACCATGGCTTTTGCATGTTTTCGGTCCTAAGCTTATCTCTATCTGAAGCCTGTAGAAAATCTTTTCCCATTTACATAACAGGGCAAGAGATTATTACAATTAAAATTAGATCCATGAATTGCCATGCATAGTGCTTTGTAGTGTAATCAAATTATGATAAAATAGCTTTTATTTCTCTAGAGCTATATACTGCAGTTAGGTTCTTTAATAATTTGTTTAGAAGTAAAGGAGGGGCAGTACTATCTTATTATATTAAAGCATCACTGATTTTTGGCCAAATTGACAACCTTGCTTGATTGTCCTGTAGAGATGCTTATTTGAAGAATGGGAAGGATCCTGATAAGGTCTGATTCATTTTCCTTTCTTTGTCCCTGCCCTGCCTTTTTAAAAAATATGGGTCAATGCTTGTGAGTTCTTCCTGCTCACCTTTATCACTTAACCTGATTAATACCATCCTGAGAAAGTGGTTCCTGTTGATTTAATATGACCAGAGAAAGTCAAAGCCTTATGCTCCCCTAGCACTAGAAAATCTTTGGCTGTTTTTTCTCAGATTCTACACAGGGCAAATCACAAAAACCTTGGCATTAGTTAAATTATTCTTGTAAAGATGTAAATATGGGAGAGGAGAAAAAAACAACCAAATCGTTGAGGAAAGAAATAAGTAAGTGGGAGAGAGGGGAAAATGCAAATTAAGACTGAGTAACAGGAAAAAACTACCAGAAGGAAGAGAAGAGGAAATACACCACAAGGAGATGGCAGTGAGGGAAAAGGGGAGAGAGAGGGCAAAGCGTAACCCAGCGGAAGCTTACAGTGTGGGGTAAGACCTGATTTCTGTAGTGTTTGGAGGCTCTGAAAGTTTCTAGATGTCTCTATTGAGCAGAAGCCCCCCTGCTGCCAACCACCCAGCCCGAACCACCCCGTTCTGTATTTCCATTAATGCTGAAAGTAGCAGCAGCCGCCAAGGTGGCATTTTCTTCTAATTTAATTTTCAGTTACTGAGCTCAGTTACTGACTCTTTACAGCCTGAGGGAGGACGAGCCTTTGTTAAAGCCACGGCCGTTAATGTTCACTTTTCTTTTCAACCTCATTAGATTTCTAAGGTTTTATATCTAGACCTCAAGCACTGCACTGTAGCTATACTATGTAAAATAACGTTTTTGATGAAAAGCAACACCTGCAAAAATGTCATTCAAATTTCAACTTCTGGTGTACCTGGTGATGTCACCAAATGAAATCCCAGAGTAGAAAATGCAAGTAATAGGGAATTCAAGTTTGTCACAGGCTTGATGGAAGGAATAGCTCATGACTTCCTTCATAGCATCCTGCCTTGCAATGATGAGCCGGAAAGCCTTCTTATCTGGTGGTACACCTCTATATGTCTGTTCAGTGGGTAGCATAGCCATGCAGACATTAACCTGATTGAGGCAGGATTTGAAACGGGGCTGCTAACCTGGGTTAGTCCATGTTGGGTGTCAGAATTATGATTTAATTGGTAAGGATGACCCATTTCCTGCTGTCTGGAGAGATTCATTATAAAAATGGCATTTTTTTGTTTCTTGAGAATGACTAAACTGTGGAATGAAGACTAGGTATAATTGACTCTGAACAATAATGTAAGTGACCTATAACAGCTAAAGAATGATCCTGGATCTGTGTCTGCTTCCATGTTCTCACGGAGGTGTTTCTCTGCTGGCCCGATGTGTGGGCCCCGGGTTGGTGACTCATTGCAAATAAGCAGGCACAGCCAGACAGGTCTTATTGCTTCAGGACACACTTTGCCAGTCATAGAGTCTCTGTGCCTCTGGTCTTGGTGGCCATCTGTTTTCTCCCCCTGGTGCTAAATTCTGCCCTTGATGTGACATAGAGGACATTTGAAAGCCACCTTAGTGGGACAAATCCGACCTTTGAGGGTGATAAATCTAACTGGATCCCCTACTTGCTCAGCACTGCCTGTGAGCCCCATTGTAGCACCTAAGCAAGAGTAACTCAGGGGTACTGCAGATTGCTTTTTGTGTTACATCATATATACTTGCCTTGCTTGAGATACCAACTGTGTAAGAATCATTCTAAAGGATGTATAATGATACAGGAGTTACTAATGAAAAGTTGGCTTGATAGATGGCTGAAACATTTTATATGTTATTTTTCTTAATTAAATAGGTGATGAGATAAAATCAGATTTATTTGATAGTAGAAAAATGTACCAGACTGCACTTGGGCTTGTTTCAGAGGAGTATTTTACAAATATTTAAAAAATAGATAGTAAGAAATATATTTTATGTCATGACCTACTTATTGCAATGTACATGGTTTTTTCTAAGAAACCACATATCTGATTCTTTGTAGTCTAGTCTATTCTGCTTATTTCACTTAAAAATGCTAGTTATGACCCACTACATTTATTTCATTACCACCAATAGGTAGTGATGTATAGTTTTTAAATGCCTTTTCTAGAATTTTGAGAAAAATAAGCACAAAGGGTAAGAAAAAAACTTTAACTTAATGGAAATCAAGTAGCAGATGCATGGGTCTAAATCCTAAACATACAGTAGATGTTTTTTGCTCTTGTTAAGTATGGAATTTAATTGCTGATTATTATTTTTAAGGATCTTGATGGTAATTAGTTATACAGACTTCAATGTGAAGTTTCAAACCAGTTTGTGAGTAAACACAGCATTAAGACTCCTTATGGTTATTATCTTATTTAATCTACAAAGTAACTCTAGGAGATAAATAAATGGTTTATCAGATAAGGAAGTTGAGGCTAAGAGGCAATTTGCTTTAGGACATGGTCAAACAGAGGTCTCTGCCTGCTGTGACTTCCTTCCCGCACATAGGCTCTTAAGTTTGGGGGAAGGGGAGAATGTTTTCCAACCACACTTCTCCCTCCCCATCCACCCCACCATACTGCACTTGGCTGCTGCTTAGACTAAAGGAAAAGGAAAAGGTGGATAATCTATATTTAGTATTCTAAATACACTTTACCTCTACATGTGCCAACTGACATTTTATACTATTATGGTTAATATAACTTTTCACTAATGACTCAAAACATATCATAGGCCGATTGAGAAATATACCAATTAGTCATGGAAATTCAAAAAGTTAAATAAAAACATAATTTATTATCCTTTCTAAAGACAAAATAAAAATTTGGAGGTATTAGTACTTTAAATAATGAAGATGTTCAAGTAAGCAAGCCATTATGCTGAGAATAAAATGTCCAACATAGAACATGTCCTTTTCATTCCCTGACTCCTAGTGACCCAGTTGTTGGACTGGAGCTGTTGTTTATAGTAAGCAGCCTCAAGTCAAGAAATTGGGCATGAGATAGATATATGTGTTAATAGGTGAATGAATGCACACAAAAAATTGTATTCATTTGTAGAACATGTACAGACACAAGCTGAGATATAAGATGTACTTGCAGTAAATGTTTCATTTGCCAAAGAACACCTTTATAAGCAAATAAAAGAAATCTGGAAAAGAGTAGCATAAAAATTGCAACCCAACTTAAAAATGTAATTAAGTAATTAAATAGAGACCTCTTTTGGAGTTCAAAAATAAAGTAAAAAAAGTTTAAGTTCATGGTGAACATGGAAAACCATGGAGTCAGGTTTAAGAAGAGGAAGAGAGAAATGTTAAAGAATATTATTGGATGATGTGTTGAATCATTTTTCAAATCCAAATATTTTTAAATTGAACTTTCTGCATAATAGGTAATTTAAAAGACTCCACCATATCGGCAGTCAGCTGTTAATATGTGGATTTTCTTGAGCCTACGTTGGCAGCACATTTTATAGAGACTTACCTTTACTGTCTTTCCAAAACACCTTAGTTTTCATATGAAACATCTCTTATTCTCTACACACTCATATTTCAGTGGTTGATGTGGTATTTAATTAAATAGTATAATTCTAGTAACAAGTATAAATGGCAGAAGTCAATATAATTGATTCTTCACAAGCATATAATTCATCTGGTTAGAGTAGAAGACTAGAGTGTAATAGAGAATAACTTACTGGTCATGGGTTTTGATGCAATGAGCATCAGTCCAACCTTTTACACAGGAGCCCAGAAATGAGTGTATCGGACACAAATTTTGTGCATCTTCTCGGGTTCCCTAGATGACCATCCTCTGTCTCTCTTGGGCGGCACCCATTCACACCAAGTTACATTTCCACTTTAGATTTGAATGAAATGCCCTATTGTAGGAATGGGATCTAGCTTCCTGAGTTGTTACCAAGGGACCTGATGATACAACTTGGACATGCTGGGAAGATGTCTCCCTGGGCAGTGAATCACGACCAATAGGAAGCCGGGGCTGGGAGGGATCGGCAGATAAAGAACCCTTCCTTTCTTCCCTCCGTGGAGGAGACAAAGTGAGCTTCTTTTTGCAACCTCTTAGGAGAAAGCCCTTTGTGGTGAGTAAATACGACCGTTGTATCTCTTTTGAACGTAGTATGAGGTGGTGACCATCAGGATAAGTATCTGCATCAGTCCCGCTCTCTAATTGCCTCACTTCTCCCTCTCTCCTCATCTTGATCACTTGGGGTTTATTTGCCCCTAGCGTCAGCACTTTAATCTCTGCCTCACACTCTGCCTTCTAGAGGAACCATACAAAGACAGTTAATCTGGTGAGGCAGTTAAACAGAGGTTTATTTTAAAAGCTTCCATGGAACAATGCTAGTGTCAGGCAGAGAGGGACTAGGAGCCCAGTGGAGTGGTAGGATATCTGCAGTGATTTACAATCTGTAGGACTTGCCTAGGGAATATAACATGTATTGAAACATCTAAAATTAATATAAATCCTGAAGAACAAAGATGAAAAAATACATTGTTGGAGAAAACAAGGTTTCCATTCTGATAGGAAAGCCTAGCATAAAGGAGGAACAATAATACTATCACTAAAAATAATAACTAACATTTAGGGATTCTTACTATGTTCTAGCAACTATTTTAAGCACTTTACAAAACTTAAGTAACTGCTATAACAACCCTCTGAGTTAGGGACTGTGAATTTCACTGATTTTCAGATGAAACTCAGGCTTAGGAAACAAGAGATTTTCACATAGTCACCCAGCTAGGAAACAATGTAGTGAACATTCCACCCCGGACAGCTTGACTCCTAACTACAGGATAGGAGAGGACAGAAAAAAATTTAAATAGAGCATGAGGCACACGATAAAATAGAGTGTAGTCCAGAGAGCTTGGAACAGTATCTCAGGCCCCAAGCTGGAAGGTCTCTTCATAACACAGAGCCACCTGGGCCTGACTCCTGCTTCCAGGCCAGAGGCTCTCCGGGCAGCTGCGTGGAATGTGAGCACCCTCCAGGGAAAGGTCATCAGAGCTCACTACCAAGTCTGCTCCCTTTGAAAGAGCCCGTTCTACTTTTAATAATGATTCTTCAGATGGCTAGATCTTTCAAATGTTACTATTTCATTTATCCAATCATTTAATAAGTATTTAATAAACATCTGCCCTAGGCCACGCAAAATTGTAGGCACTGTGGATATACAGAGATAATTAAGGTACAGTCTAAGGAAGTCACAGGCTAGTAGAGAAGACTGCCAAATATTAAAGATATTAGAATACATGTAATAATCACAGTAAATATGGGGTATGAGGAGCACAGAAGTGCATATCAAATCCCTTTCCTGAAGCTGAAGGAATGGGGAGGCATCCCAGAGACAATGAGGGGGAGCAGAGTTCTGAGAACTGGACATAATTTTCACAAGAGACTAAGGAAAGAAAGGACATTGTAGGCAGAAGGAGCAGCAATGGAAAGAAATGGATCGTGAATGAGTATGGTGCATTCCAGAAACAGCTGATAGCATGGTGGGTTTAGAATGTAGGCAGCGGGATGGTATAGTTTGCCAGTAAAAGCAGAATGACACTTTCGAGAGTGAAAAGGGGTGCTTTTCCTAACTGAACCAGGCTGGGCAGCCACCTGTGTGAGGAGGCCGCAGGATGGAAAGGGCTTAGGAATCACCTGGATTTGAATCAAGGGGTGGGTAGTCAGAGACAGAGCAGGTGTGTTCAGATATTTAGGTAACTATGCTTCAGTTTCCTCATCTGCAAAGTGGAAGTAAATAATTTCTCGCTTGTGGGTTTGTGTGATTACTGAATGAGATACCATATATAATGCAACTAGTACAAAGCCAGCCTATATACAGTAGGTGCCCTATAAATATTGTTCCTCGGTGTCTGCACTCCTCCTGCCATAGGACAAAAAAGGGGGATGGGGCTGAAAGATAAGGCAAGTGTGAAAATCCAAGAGATCTTTCATACTATGCTAAGGAATTTGAACTTCAGCCTTAAAAAAAATTACACAGAAAAGTTATCCAACCATATTTGCATTTTAGAAATATGAGTCTGGCAGTGGTGTTAAGATGTGTATCAGGGCAGTGAGTCATCCAGGAGCTTCTGGTGAGTCTGGCGCCACAAAACCTTGTGATCTTCATGTTTTTGGATGGGATTCATCGTCTGCTGATATCGGAAAATGAGGATGGGAAAAGTTATCACTGTCTGGAGGGGAGGGGTCAAGCCAGAAATGTGGTTTAGAATGGGAAATTCTGACACCTCCCTAAAATCGGGTTCTCAAAGTGTGGTCCCAGACCAACATCATCTGGGAAACTGAACTTGCCAGAAGAGCAATTATTGGTCCTACATTGACCTAGTGAATGAGAAGTTCTGGGGGGTAAGGGTCCGACGATCTGTAGGAATCAGCTTTCCAGGAGATTCTGACACACACCTAAGTTTGACAACTACTGCTCTGATTCAAAGTATACTGTAGAGCTGAAAATTAAGTGGGAGATCAAAGTGAGTAAATCAGAGAATAGTAATGACTATGCCACCAAACTAAGGGAGAAACAGAAGTAGACATTAAAGTTAAAATATAAAACTGGGGATCTGGAGTGCCAGGGAGGTAAGAAGGAACCCCTAATTGAGACAATACAGATGCAGTTGAGATGGCTTTGGAAACACTGGGAAGAGGTATTGTAGCCTGTTTGACTTTGAGGGTGGCCAGCACAGAGCAGCACAGACTTGTGACTTAAACAACAGTAACTAATTCTCTTACAGTTTTGGAGGCTAGAAGTCAGAAATCAGGTTGTCACTGGGGCCATCCCTCCCTCGGAGGCGCTAGGTAGAGTCCTTCCCTGCCTCCTTCCTGTTCCTGGTGTTGGACCTCGGTGCCTCTGGACTTGCAGCTACAACATGCCACGCCGCCTTTGCAGGCACACTGCCTTCTCTCTGCGTGTGTCCCCTCCATGTCTCTTCCTCCTCTTAAAAGGACAGCAGGCATATGGATTAGAGCTCACTCTACAACCTCATCTTCATTTAACTATTACACCTGCACCATTCCTATTTGCAAATAAAATCACATTTTAAGATGCCAGGAATTGGGACTTCAACATATTTTGGGGGCAGAGCAGGGAGAGCAGGGGATATAAATCAACTCGCTATAGCCTCTCATCAGTTCTTATGTAACAGATGCTCATAGTCTGGGTTTCCCCAGAAATAGATTCTGAAACAGAGATTTATGCTTAAATAGTTTGTTTGACAGGTTGAAGAAAACACCCCAGGCAAGTGGAAAAGTGGAGCAAGAAAAAGCATTCAATATGGGGTATGGGCAACTGGGGCTTAATCCACTAGAAAACTGGGAAAATTCACACCTCAGAAGGGGCTCAGGTGTTTGCACAACTTTGGGTGAAGGCTACTCAGGGGGGCCGTTAATTCTTTGGTATTTCCAATCTGCTACAAGCCGAGGAGGAACAGCCCTCACTGGCCAGGAAAGCCCTCAGGTGAGTGAAGAGATGCTGGCAGTTCTAAGTCTGGCTAACATACACAGAAATGGGTCAAGACTGAGGGCAAGAGCACCAGAGGCACCTGCAGGTAGTGGGAGGTGTGGCTTAAGAAAAGTAGGGAAGAGGGAAATGAATTAATGCAAACCCATATACAAGTCAGTAAGTTGATCGTGTCAGGAGACCTATACAATGTAAAAAGGCCAACTTGATTTTTTTAAATTTCTCAGTCAATTGATTTTGTTTACCCTAGGCCAAAGCCTTATAGCCACTGAAATGTAAAGAAGCAGGAGAAGGAGAAGGAGAAGGAGAGGAAAAGAAGAAAAGAAAAATTTATTATTATATTACCCTATTTTAATTGCTTAAAAATTTCCGTTGAGACTATTTGGAGTTTTCCAGGCTTGTAGAATTTAAAATAAAAGAAATGCTGACAGCCACCTGATAGCACGGAAGGACACACTTGGACAGAGGGAATCTAAACAACCTGCCACAGACTGAACTTTTTCCTGCCTTGGCCTGGTCTCTGCATCTTCGTATCTTACCTGCCTAGGAGACTAACAAACCAAATTGTTATATGGTGCCCTTCCTAAAGAAAGGAATGGTGGGCTTCTCAGTATTAACACTTATTTTTAAGGTAGACACCCTGCATTGTCACATAGGTAGAGGTTAATGCCACCTTCATCTTGTTAAAAAAAAAAAAAAGGAAACTGAGCCTCAGAAAGTGGAGCAAGAAAAGGCATTTGCCTGAGGTCACACTGCAAGTTTTTGATAGAATCGCAATTACCATCCAAGATTTTTTCTCTTTTATTTGTGTTACTTCTTTTCACAGAAACACAACTATTTTTTGGTTACTTAGGAGATAATGTATATACGTGGTTTAGCTATAGAGAGGGGCACCATAGAATCCATTCTGCCGGAGACAGGGGCACGCCAACGCAATCCGGCCTTCTCACATGTAAAAGATGAACCTTGCCAAGGACATCGGCGAAGCTCAGGAAGAAGTGGTTTCCCCTTCACACATTGTGCTTTGTACCTCAGAGACTTCGCATAGAGACTGATGTTCTTCTCTCTCTCTAGTAGGGTAGTATACAGCCCAGTATAGTTAAATTATAATTTTGGATGATAACCTGATTGAAGTTATACAAAAATTAATACAGAAAGTTTTGCCCCCAAAATTTTCAACACCAGAATAGCTAGCTTGTCCTGGGATCATCAGGGAGGAGAGAGAATCCAATTATTACTTTCCCAACATAGTGTTTAAAAGGAGAATCAAAGCTTAATAGACTTACAATTTATAATTATCTTATGCAAAAAAAAAATCATGAAAATTGTACTTGTGAGAAAATTTTAGCGAAGTTATGGACTAGATGTGAATTTTACATTTTCTTTTTGCAATGCTTAAAATTAGAAGGGAGATTTTTTATTAATTATTTCTTTGGATTTTCATATTATGGTTTCATATCCTTTCTCTCATTTCTTAGTAGTGTAACTTGACAATTTATTTACTTATCTTCTGTTTTGTTACTTGTGTTCTCCTACTTTTATACTATAATTGAGTATTATAATCATGACAATATATTCAAAACTTATTTGTAAATACTTAAATTTCTAGCAGACTAAATATATTTATATTATAGTCTTATTTTCATTTTAAAAATGATTTGTTACAAGCTTTCTTTAATCAACCAGCATAATGTTAAGAATGTGACTTCATTAGTAAAATTCCCCTTTACATTATTTTTTAGGGTCTCAGTACTTTTTGAAATCATAATAGCATAAAATGTTTTCCTGTAATTAAATGAAAAATTAGAAATACTGATTAATTCTTGTGGATTAATTCATATACATGCTCTGAATTGCAAGGTCCTTGCCATGATGAAGCTTAAGTATGAAGCAAGATAAAAGACAGATGCGACTGACATTGTTGGTAAAATGTCCAGGGAGGAAGTGGTATTTAATCAACATATTGAAGGCAAAGAGGATGGGAAACAAGAGGGTGGTGGTCTGTGTGAAGGTGCGCTCGGAATGGCCAGGCATTTTCAGAGGCTCAGGCCTTGTGAGTTGTTGCCAGTCGCTGGTGATGAGAAGAAACAGGAAATAAGTCATTTGTGGGAGTCATTGTTAGCTTAGGAGGCACTGAACGGACACTGAGGGATTTTAGCAAAAGAGTTACCAACTAAAAGTGAGGTCTTTTAGAGTGGTCCAAGTGTAGAGTGTAGAGTGTAGAGGGAGATTGACTTGCCAGTGAAGTCCAGAGCTGGATGGAGTGGAGAGAGACAGAAAAACTTCTTAGAACATCAACATCAATATCAAAAAATCCATCAGTAGTTTGGGTATAACTTGAGTGTGATGACAGTCATGGATGAAAGGTTAAGAAGTGAGTTAGTATGAAAAATTAGAACTGATTGTACCTGTCAGCTGATCCAGCTGGAATACAAGGAAGTCAGAAAAGGAAGGAGGTTTGGATTTTCTTTTTTGGCGGGGGGTGCTGGTGAGAGGAGTGGGGACAATGTGGATGGTATGGTACACTTAGTATAGAAAGATTGCGTTTAATCTGCGAGAGCAACCAGATAGACTAGTCTTGTAGCAGAGGAGAGCTGGAGTCTTGAAAGAAGAGTAGTTCTGTGAGAAAAAAAGTATGGGCTTGAATAACCCTGGTCTCCTATACGGAGCTCAGGGAAACAGACTAGGCATGCCAGGTATTTTACATTGATATTGCAGTCCCATTGTATTGAAGGCTTTTCTCTAAGAGGCTCTTCTGTTCAAATTATCTGGAAAACTTTCTAGTTATAAGTCTTTTCAACCTTCACACTGTCAACCAACACACGTATATTCTTTTAAGTTGAACACCAAGAAAAGTTGTTGGTTTTCACATTTATTGTAATGGAATGTTCTTTGCAAAGCTTTAGCTATGGCCCCTTAAATGTCAACATTGTTAACAATACTGTCTCTAAATTAGATATGTACAGGAAAGCTCTTTCAATTGGAAGACCTTGTATGTTATAATGCTTCCTGTATTTGAATGTTTTATTAACAAGAGGTAGCTTCCAAAGTATATGTGCTTCTAGCCCCGTAAAGATTTTTCCTTTATTCTGATCAGTTGGGTTTAAATTCAGCTTCATACTTAAAAACTTTGACTTGTTAGAAAAATCACCCAAAAAGGTGAATAAATCTAAAAAAAATTTTTAAGACCATTTTAGGCATTTAAAATGTCTTGCGTTGGGGTATGTTGGGGGGGGAGGACTTGATAATAGGGGGAGTCTAGTAACCATAACGTTCAAGTAATTATACATTAATGATATCAAAATAAAAAATAGAATAAAATAAAATAAAATAAAATATCTTTTGCCAATCTTGGAATTGATTTTAATAAAAATGCAAGTTGAGACAATTCTTCATATTAAAAACACTCAGCTATTTCCAGCTGCTCTGTCAGTTTAGTAAGGGATCAAGATTTTGCCTTTGCCACCATCAAAATGTACCTCTAGGTTTGCGGCTTTTCCCTGCTGTGATACGGCTGTGTCTCTCTCTTGTGGTATCCACTTTAGAAAGCTGTGTGTGAAGATCTTGGGGCCATGTGTTTCTGTGATGGAAGATGATTGAGCATATGAATTTCTTCCTCCTTCTGCTTTACACAAGTCACACACAGAACTCCGTTAGTCTCCCTTTTCTTTTCGTAGTGCCTCCTCAGGCACATTCTTGCATCAAGAGAGGGATCTCCATCATTTGGAGTGTTTCCTTTTCAGATGTCTAAAAGCTACCTGAAAGTAGGCAGTTCTTCTATGATTGAATTTCTTCAAAAAACAAACAAAAACCCCCGAACCCCACTACCTTTCTTTGTCAAGGGAAAGTTGTCTGTGTCCCATGATTCTATGAAAGTATGATTCTTTAGAGTTATGTGCCTCCTTCATGGCAGCAAGTTCACACTTACAGTTCCTAGTATTATTGTTATCCCAATACTGTATTACAACAAACGTGTGCACATTGAAAACCTAACATTTTTCAATTGTTCAGGCATTCGTCAGAATGGGATTTTTCACCAACACTCATGAAAACATGCACACCATGTAGCAGCTAATCCAAGTTCTAGGAACTTGGTAGGGTTTTATTTTCTAAGTAAAAATAATCAACAGTTGCTCATTTTCTTAGTTTCACATACTTGGACAGACTTTAAATAGACCTTGAAACTGAATCACTAGTTATTTAAAGTTTACATATAACAAAATTTGTCTACATCTCTACTATCTCATATCTGTTTCTACATATCTACATATAAATATACACACATCTATATCTGTATGAGTGAGTGTATCCACACAATTATGTTTAGTTTATCAGCACTGAATTTATTCTTCCAGTTTCTCCAATATTTAGGCAGCAACATATTTCAAGGATTGATTAATTATAGTTTTCTTAATATGAAAACTGAAAACTCAACTGAAGTTTAAAATTCAGGTTACACCTGGAGTCTTCACTGATGTTTCCTTTTTAATTATGGTAAAATGTAAATTGCAAAATAATAAAATATTTCATCTGTCTTGTTTCAGATTGCCTCAAGAGTGTGTGTGCCAAGTTGGTATAAGAATGTTGATAAATAAGTGCCAATGATTAGCCAATAGCTTGTCCAATTTGCTCATTGGCAAACCTCTACTTCCCCTAGGTAAAGTCACCCCTGTAGCGCAGGGAGTGGGGATTTCTGTAGCAGCAGCTCCCATCAGGCCCAGGTAGCAGAAGGGCTTTCTTTGCAGGAATTTTTGCTAACCCCCAAACGTTTGCAGCCTTTCAGTGCAATGCTGCAGAAAGTCTCCTCCTCTGCCTCTAATAATTACTGTTATTTTCAAACTATTGTAAATTGAGCACAGCATCATTTATTCAGAAAAGCTCTCCTGGCTTGTGTCACTTTAGCCACATTGTTCTCTCTGGCAGGTAGGACTAATCCTACAGCTTTTGAACTTCAAACCTAAAAGAGGAAAAGAGCACAGCCAGGACACAAATGAAAATAGCTAATATAACTCAGAGGGCCGTGTTGCCTTTAGTATGATCTGAGTCACAAATGCCACCTCGTGTTCCTAGGCTTCCCTTCTATTTAGAGTAACTTCTGTTTTCACACATTAACACTCTGTGCCCAAATCCAGCCTGTGACTGGCCCCTCTGCCAGAATTGTGGAAAAAGCTGTAATTATCGCTTAGTTAGGTGCTTGCTCCATTAGAAGTATGTGAGTCACTTTTGTTCTTTCCTTCTTTTGTCACGAAGCTCCTATCCTTTTAGATTTCTTTTCTCTGTGTAAAAGGCAAAGTCTTCCCAGACCATTCCCACAGTGTCCTCAGTCCAATAGGTTACAAAGGTATTAACACACTACAAAGAAGTGGTACCCTTGGGAAACTCTATTTCTTCGGAGATTGTCCCTGTTCAAATGAATGAAGACTTATTTGAGATTACAAATATGTTTAGCAACATCTCCATACAAGTGATTACAGGTTGTTTCATTTAGACTCCAAGGAGAAAGCCCTCCTCTTCTGGATATGCATGAAGTGATGAATACTCTCTTTGGAACAAGGAAGCTTTATTTAAAAGACTCTTTGTGTTCTGCTGAGTACCCTAATGAGCTGTCCGGGATGGTGCATCAATGTGGGAGCAATCAGAGAAGGCCCGTACCCTCTCTTCATTAGTCCTGCTCTTCTTTGTTGTTGACTGTGCTTGTTGTTGACTCACAGCACTCATCATTTCCCTGACTGAATAGAAGAAAAAACGTGACTTTCATTTTATGGTCCAAACCACCAAAACCATCAGCTTTCATACATGGCAAACACCAGACATAGGAGCCTGATCTCTTGCCTCTGTGCCTATAAGACATTCTCTCCTGGTAAGAATTTTGCTACTTCAAAGATGGATGCGGAAAATACCAATCTGAACGCTTCAGGGATGTGCTTGTTTGTTAAGCTGGCCATGTTTAATGATGCTCAAACCACTGGTGAATCAATTTGGATACAGTTAGGTTGGATCAGTATAAATAAAATGAATAATTAAGACACATATCCAGATAACTCAGGCCCCAACACATATTTCCAGAGTAACTATTTGGAGCTCACATTATTCAGGTAACACCCCAATCCTCTATTCCCTGTAACATTTGTAGATTTGGCCTTACTGGGAATGTTTTCTTATCCTAATAGTCATGGACATCAGTTCACACCGCAGTTCATTTGTTTGAGGCATAATTTATAATTACACATCCACAAATCATAATATTTTAGTAAGATAAAGCCTGTGGAGAAATAAAGTCCAAAATTAAACCAATTTCTAGATAAATGGGAAATAAGTTTCTTGCTTAAAATATGCAGATATTTAAGGCCAGATGTTTTTTTTTTCTCCCACATGATTTATGTTGATTGTTGCCTGGAGCCTCCATTTTCCTTTGTACGTGTAATGATAATCTGAAGTGTACACTGGCACCCTACTCAGAAACACTACTGTGTCTGTAAAGATCCAAGAAATATATATCTCAGGCCATGAGAAGACAGATAATTTATTTTTGTAGACTGTCATTTGTGCCTAAATATCATGAAACACTTTGTGGTTGACTTGATTACAAGAAAAAGAAAAAAGCGTAATCACACTATTTCGTTCAGTTGGTAGCTGTCGACAGATGTAGGGGGTTCAAGGCAGGGAGCATCCTCAGGCCTTGGACGTGATTTTACTCGTGGAACTGAGAAGCTCAGTGACTGTACAGCATTTAACCATCCCTTCACTTTTTTTTTGCTCACCCTGCCTATGATACTTTTCCTTTTAAATGGCAGGCTGAAAACTATGGTCAGAGAGCACAATGGAATTAGAAAAGTTGTGTGCAGGTAAACGCCAAACTCCAAGCACAATTCTCCTACTCCTTGAAAAAGAAAATGACAATTCTTACCTCAAAATTAGTGAGTCAGTGTAAATTGCAGGATGTTTATAATATATACCTGAAAGTTGTACCTTTTGAGGCAAGAAGATGAAAGCCTTGTTTCCTCTAGCCCATCAGCAGCCTTGTGGCACTGTGGTGCTCCATTCTATTCATTTTTAATTGAAACCTCAGTTATAATGAAACTGTTGTGAACAAGGGTGGAAGCCGCTACCTGAACCCAGATCAGTTTGCTAGAGTTCATGTGCAGGAGCATTAGGAAAGGTAAAAAATGCAGCTGACACATTCTGTATTAGTCCTGAATAACTATGTGTCCACTGTATAAAATTTGAGTCAGTGATTTAAACCTATGTACTTAAAAAGGCAGCTCCCAAAGCAAATGAAAATGGAGCTTGAAGATGAAGTGACAGAAGCAATACCAAAACAGGCTACGAAAGTAAACTCCTGGTGTGTATTCCTGTGTTTGTGGCCAAGGTGCTAATTACACTACAGACAAGAATTAACAGGGAGAAAATAGAAGACCCAGGGCTCTAAATGAGGCCTAATTGTATTTACATAAATGAAGAGAGATTAGATGGGAGAAGAAAAGAAACAATGGATAAAAAGTTCTCCATTTAGTCTTTATAATTAGTTAAGAAACATTTAAATTAATAACACAATCTGAGTAATGCAGCATGTGTGGCATCCCTCACATTTTAAATTAATTCTGGAAATAGTTACTGGTGTCCTACTTTACTTCAATTTTGATAGATTAGCTTACAGTCACTTTTTGATGGGTGTCCCATAAAGTAAAAATTAGTATCTCATCTGCCATTAACTACTCATCTTGTAGCAAAATAATGTTAACATATATAAGAGGGAAGAATTAAAATAGATATTGAAAGTTGATCCTATTAATATATAGGTTTAACAATGGCACTGGAGGAGAATAAAGAGGGACAAGTTTTATTAGCTTTCTTGTATAGCCCTATAGCAGAAAAGCCACTTGATTGTCCATGTTTGATATAAAATTGGTCACTTGCATTCCTTATTCTTCATGATATGATATACTAGTTGTCTTTGGTATTTTAGAGTTCGGAGAAAAGGCCTGAGATTATAGGACTGCCTTTAAATGGCCAGCTTTTGTACTAGAATCATGTAAAAATTTACAATCTGCTGATTACGCTATTAGGGAGCTGCAGCCTCATTTACCTGATGTCATAGTTACCTTTGGAATCAATATCTCAAGGCAGACTTTTACACAATCAAGGATTGTGTTTCTGAAAAGTCTCTAATTTGAGTTTGTCTGGACCTGGGTGTGTTCGCATGTGTGCATGCGCATGTGTGCATTTAATTGTGAGCATTAAGGGAAAAAACTTGTATGACCCACTTTTAAAAGCTGTGATCTTTCAGCTTAGCGGTGAAGCCAGCTATTGTGTTTATTTATTTTTTTATTTTGTGTGATTTCCCATCAAAAGAGGCAACTAAACCGAACATAAGTAACAATCATAGTGCACCAGATATAAACTAGGTAGGGGTCATATGTAAAGCTCAGACAAATGATCTAGGCACAATAAAGTGAATTTAAGGAGTAGCTGGGAGATTGGTCAGCATTATTTCTAAGTTTTCTAATTTTTGTCCCTAAAGGAAAGTATTACAACTCAAAAGTATATGAACACATCTTTGTTAAATAAATGAAAACCAAATCAGCAGTGTTTCTTTTGACTTACAACTCTGTCATCAACACATGCATGTTCATAAGTACATTATTTTAAAAACTGAAGGACTTGAAAGACTGGTTAATTATATCTCACTCTACCCTCTCCACCAGCCAACCCCCCACCCCACCATCTTTTTATTAATCTATCTAACCTAGTGATATATATGTGTTTTAATCATATATATTTAACCTACTCAGTCTTTTTAAAGAACATATTTATATCTCAGAAATCCAAAATGATTCCACTTTGTTCTGACAGAACAACTTACATTTCATTCAAGTGTCTCTTTTTAGACGATATTTTTAGCAATGGATTTTATTTACTCAGTGACATTTCTGTTAACCTGGAAAGGAAGATATCCATTCTTCAAAAACTGTCATTACCGAGCTTTAAAAAGACTTGATTGTACCATGTTAGGGAAACAGTGTCAGGTTTTCCATCAAACTTTTCTCCCACTGTAATAACTGAGCATAAAAATGAACTTTGAGTGATGAAACGACTACAAAGCAAATTAATGCAATCAAGTCTTTAGTAACAACTCTGTCCATATCTGCTAAATATTTTCAAACTCTTCTAAAAAAACACACCCAGAAGGCAAACTAACAGTGAATAGAAACAAAATGGTCAGCAGCGTGTGTCACATGTTATTTGAATGGAAAGTAATTTATCGCGTCTGAAATAAAAGCTGTTTATTCTTGTGTTTCACTGTCTGTAACAATCTTTACCATTTATCTGTGAAAAAGTGAGAAACTGTACCATTATTAGCATATGAATACTTGACACATCAAATTGGCTGTACAATAACAGAAGGACATTTGCTATTGGTGTGTGCACACAGACAAAGCAGCCATTTTGAAAAAAAATGAAATGGTGTGGGTGGCTTAACCCTTTATTTATCTTTTTGGTTTTCCACTCCTGATTTTGACTGGAACAGTTTGGCAGTTAGAACCAGGATATTTTGATAACAAAAAAAGTAATCAGGGCCATTATACTGATGATAATTATATTGATACATTCGCTCTACTAGAAAAATAGAAACAGAATGACAATAAAGGAGTTTGTAGGATGTGTGAGTGCGTGTGTGTGCATACATGTGCAGGGCGGGGGAAGGGAGTGGAGTCCAGCAGCGTGTAGAGGATACAGGGACGAAACAATGCCTACGTACAGTTTTATTTCATGGCCACAACATAGTGGTTCTTGGGTCAGATGTGTGAAACTATTTCTCAAAGAAGCTGCATACATAATTGAGGCCCTCCAAAGGGTTCCCAGTTGAAGTTGCCAGGCTGCACTCATTTCAAAAGCAGAGCCATTTGTTATCACATTTAAATTAACTCTCTGCACACTGAACTTGAATTTTAGAGCCCTGCTTCCAATTCTTAAAAATAGTTGAGAAAGGAGAAAACATGCCTGTGGAAAGTGGAAATAAGAGCACCCCCAGGGACTGCAGAGATTCTCACGGAGGCCTGCGGTGTGACAGTCTTTTACAGATTCAGCTGAGAAAGATCTGTTAGGAATGACTAGAAAAAAAAAATCTGTATTTTCCAATGTGATTTTTGTAGGTCCAGATTTATTGCAAATCTTTTCATTTGTCCATCTGTATTTCAGCTAGGTTTGCACCTTCTTCAGCATATACTACCTCCCTTCCCTCCCACACCCCCCAGATTAATTATTCTTTGCTGTGAAACATAAAGTAAGATAATTTATAAAGTTGTATGATATTCACACTATTTTAATCTAATGTGTCAATTTCAATTCTCCACTGTAGTGGAATACAGATTTTTGTTGTTTTTTTTCTGAACCTGCATGGCATATGCATTATTTTAAACAAAATTTATGCAATTCACTAGATAAATGTTTCGGTAACTTTGCCAGTTGTTGCTACATTCATTCAAATAAACAAACAAACCTAGTGGAATGTGTAAAATATCTTGCACTGGGACCTTAATACAACTATAGAGGAGAAACTTTTCCAAGAAAGAATGGTGTGCATTATTTTTCCCCACAGGATGCACAAACATAATTGCACATTATTCTCTGTGTCTGCTAAAAGTGTTTAAAGTTTAAGCTATCTTGATTATCAGAATTTTTTCCCCCCACATATGAGTCAGAGCAGACTTTTATTCCTGCTAAGTTTAATGCATAGAACTAAGTAGGCTACTCTGAATAATACATGTATTTTTCCTCTTTGTTGAAATACAAGTTTGAAGGTTTTAGTTGCTGTTACTTTATCCTTATAATTGATGCTGATTCGCTATAACCAAGCAAAGCTGTTTTCATTGTTGAAATGAAATTTTTACTTTTTAGTCTGAAATGCATAGTGAACTTTGAAGGAAATAACAAACAGAATGCAAAACAAAACAAAGTGAAAAACCTTCACAAAAATGAAATATCATTAAAGGCTGTGATATAAATACAATGTTCCAAGTAGCTACTGAAACACTCCAATGTAACATAAAGAACATTTCTTGTTCTCTTCATACATAGTTAGTACTTCTGAAGTATCACTATAGCTATATAAAACAGGAACTGATAATTTTAATGGCAATTTCTGTTAATGATGTGAGGACAAATTGACATGCAATATAAAGTAGAAAAAAAGTGAGTTATGCCACTTTAAATTCCTCAAAAACTATTGAATGAACACATACAAAAAATAGCTATTAATCTTTTTTCTGCTGCTAATATGTGTTATTCTAAAACCACAAACCATGTGCTTGCACAAAGCTCTCTGCAGCCAATGCCACAATACCACAAGGTTAGTATGCCCTACCAAGTGCTGTTTGAGAACCTTGTTTACCTACTGGTAAAAGTGATGTCTTGTATAGTACTTGTGTATCCATGACGACACACAACATAGCAGAGCAGTACTCTATCTTTTTTCTTTCTTCCTTTTTTTTTTTTGCAACTCTAACATGAGATTAAAAGTAAGAAGCTAAATCTTATTAAATAGCAAAAGCTTTCCAAAAGATAAAACATAAACTTTATGGGAACATAGAAGAGTTGCTCATAGTGACACAGTTCTGCTATTTCAAAGCTTTACTCCACTCTACCCATTGACTGTAAATACTTCTGAGTGGGGGAAAAATTAGAATAAATAAAACTTTACAAATTCTCTTTGTTTTTTTTCCAGAATACTAGTAATGTGATTTGGCTGTATCAAGATTGAATAATTAATAATATCAATTTTATATCCAACACTCATTAGACTTTTGTCCTTTTCGAATGCCTCAAAGTATTTTTCTTATGTAAAACTATTTTCAATAAAACTGTTGTCTACTCCAGGAGATCAAGACATCTAGAAGCTGTTAACTATCAACAGTTTACCCCACCGATTTATTTTTATTGGAATATTTTAATTAATGTGCATGACAGAAACTTTTAAAAAATGAAGTATAAATTCTCATTTTTCAAAACCTTGTTTTTGTTTTTGCTTGCTAAAAAGGTAAGTTTTTATTATTCTGGAGAATTATTTTAAAATTTATAATTATTCCCATGATCTAAGTACTATGTAGGTAACTCATTCCCCCTTTGATGGCTTGAATCATTCATTGAGTGTAGCAAGATTATATTGCATTTGAGGCTCTATATTAGAACTTCTAAAAATACATGAACTTTTTCTAAGTTCAAATAATTAAAATTTAAACTCAAGTGGTTGTTAATGTTGATTTCATTTGATAATTTTTTCGCACATCATAGAAAAAACTTGGAGATGACTAGATAATCAAAATACGTGAGTCTTACGGTATCTACTTATTAGCCTTGTTATTCTGATACTCAGTGTATTTGGGAATTACCTAGGAGTAGAAATTTTCTCATCAATCTTCATTACAAGAGGAATTAAGTTTTAAAAGGACGATGAAAAATATTTCTCTTTCCCTTCCCTTCTCTTCTTTCTCTCTTGCTCTCGCCTCATCTTTTACTTCTTTCTCAATCTGCTTCCTGCTCTTATCTCTTTCTCTGAGTCTCTTAAACTAAGCCAATCAACTTGCCACATGCATCATGCTCTGGAGAAACCGTGGCACACATATGGCAGGGAACTGGTTTGGTAAACATATGTCTTCGCAGGCATTGGCTGTCTTGCCAGGAATGAGATATGCCATTTTGGGGAATGAGGGTGGGAAACGCTTAACCATCTACAGATGTTTTGCAGCAAATGCTAAAGAATTGCAGTCAAAGAGCTGCAAAATGTATAATTTGGAATTTTTCCAGGTTTCCTTTTTTAATAAGAAAAAAGTTAACAGCTTTCCTATTCATCTCTTTTGAGAAAATTTACAGTCGTTTCCCAGTTCTGCCCCATTCTGAAGTAAGGACAAAAGCCTGAAACCGAAGCTGTCCATCTGCTCCATAACAGCAATGTTATAATGGGTGCTGTCCATTTTCATGCTATTGCTCATGTGTGCCCAGGGGACTGGAACTATTTAATCCACTGATTTCACAGCTCTGTTGTGTGTCACAAAAGGTTAAAACAATCCAACACACTTTTTAGCACCCTGTTTACAGGCACTCCCTGTAAATCTAACTGAAGTAACAGATTCCCACCCTGCCCCCCATGCTAGCCCCACTATTTTTCCTTCTAATTTGGTTTATTCAGACAACAGGTAATAGGTAGAACTCACACCATTAACTTGTCCTTTACAAAAAAGTGGTATTTCAAATCTGCTGTGAATGTTATTTTCAAATGCTCACAGATTCCAGAAGTAGATTTGAAAAGAAAGATGTTTGCCTTTAAGATATGAGGATTAAATAACTCTGTTTTCCCAGAAGTCCAAGAATTAATGCTCTAGATTAGCAGAAAATTAATGAAAACCTGCAGAGGAAGACTGACGACTTCCCTTCCTCTCCACTGGGCAGGAGGCTGAGCAGTCCCCCGCGCAGCTGCCATGTGCTGGTGTTTTGCCAAGGCTGTAATGAATGCTGTACACTCTGGGGCATTTTCCTGGAGAGGCAGAGGTGGCCAGGCAATACCCACTTGGGTCCATGCTGTGGTCTTCTCGGAGCAGTGGTGTGGGTTGTGGAAGCTGGCATTCACATTTGCAAGGGAGAATGTAGATGTGAGGCCAAGGATGTTTCTATCTATTCCCACCAAAAATAGCCTCAGTGAGAATACTTCAGAATATCATCCCTTCCTGCAACCCATTTGTTATGGCATATTTCTCTAGTACTTTGGATAGTTAAAATATTAGCCACAGAAAATGCACTATCTCAGGGCAGTTGGCTTTTTTGTTATATCATTAACCCACCTCACTTCCAACTATGGTGACAATGAAGGTACATATATATTCCTGGGAAAACTAGTTTGTGACTGAACAAATATAAAAGGCAGTGGGCCGCCATCATATGCCATTAAAAAATACTACTGCTGAAAAGCCAAATTTCTTCATTACTTTTTTCAGTAGCAATAGCAAATATTTGTGTCCACAGGTTACACAAAACTGTTGGATGCTGCAAGCATCTGAAACTTATCAATTAAAAATGCTCTCTAACCTTAGAGAAATACCATAAAACAGTATTTTTGTCCATTAACACTCCTCAAACTCAGTTTGTTCATTTGTCCATTCACTCATTCACTCCTATATTCACCCACACATTTATTGAGAATGTGCTGCATGCTAAGCACCGATCCTGAGAGGTGTTAATAGGTATCTTACTAGATGTATCCCAATAGATGGGTTCTTTTGTCAAATACATTTGGGAAACTGCCTACTATATTTTCCTTCTTGAGCTATAATAAATATCTTCATGTACCATCTGATTGTTGCCATACCGGTCTGAGAAATACTTTACTTCATTCATATTTTCCCATAATTATTGGAAACTTTGTTTCCCCTCTTTTGAAAACAAAACAAAACAAAGTAATTAAACCAGGAGTTGTAAAGTACTGAAAGATAACATTTGGTAATCTTCAGTGTAATGTGGACCGAAGAGTGGCAGTTAGGGCAATTCTTGTTGCGTTCATTTCTAATGCTACTTCTAATAGATTTGTTAACCAGAGTAACACTAATAGGAAAGTGAGTGTATTATACTTCTTGAAAACAGATTCCATTAAGAATCAAAGTTCTGAATTCCCAAGTTAGAAGCCTAGAATCCTAGAGCTGCTGGGTGCATGAGAGAGACAACAGTGTAGATGACTGAACTGATTTTTACAGTTAAATAAATTTATCAGTGATTCAACCAGGTAGACAAAGGTAGAATTTATTTCTTGAAAAAAATTGTTTTCAACTGAGACATGTTCTTTCAAAAACATGTTAAACTCCTCTTAAAAATGCAGAGATGTGTGAATTTTTAGAACTTGAGGTTTGGACAACAAATAAAAATATCCCTAAACTGGTCTAGCCAAGGTGTCAAGATATAGGCTAAGATAATAGTATATTTCCAATCTTTTATTTTTCAACTTGAAAGGTCTGCTTTTACTCTATAAGAGCTAATGTTACAATGAAATATGTCTTCTTTGTGGATAGCTACATTTTCTGGACCACACAAATTGGTGCTCAGGATAAATGACAGTTGGGGCTGTCAATCCAACTTGTGATGCTATGCTGAAAGGAAATTAAAATATGTACTTAATTGAATGTGAGAGTAGCAATGATATCCTAAAGATCTATGTCATTTATAAAGAAAGAAAGACCAAACTGGAGAGTTTATGAATCTCCAAAAAAAAAAAGCATCTCATCACAGAACTATTCCTGCTATCTTTCTGATATTCTACTGAAAGTGAAACACATTCACCAATTCTCCAAAGGCAATTTCTCTTCACCTCAAATAAATCTTTCTCATAGGCAATTTAAATAGAAATAAACTAGTTTATAATGTTTCCATTTGTTTTCCTGCAGAATAAACTCATTATAGTTAGTCCATTAGAAAATGTATTAAAGGATTTAATTACCTGTGCATATTAAATATGCCTAAAATTTATGAAAATAAACATTTTTAAATTGAATAAACATTCTGCAATAGTAGAAATGTGAATGTGGATGTAATACAAACTTGTAGAGTGATGGGGATACACAGTCTACTATATATAGTATGTGGAAATCTAGAAGCATATGGAAATCTAGAGTATAGAATCTAGACCAAACAAGGGCAAAAATCCACTCTGGGTTAGACATGTGGAATTGCTAATAGATTGCAAATGGCAATTTAGTTTATTTAAACAGTGTATTTAGGTGAAATATCACATTTACAATAATGAGGAAAATTTTACAGCAATAGGCATGGTGTTCTGCTGTTCTGGGCATTCATCCCCAAGAGAGAAGGTGTATTTGAACATGTGTCCTCACACTTTCAGAATAACATGTTTCAAACTTGCCTGACTGACAGTTGCCAATTATCAAAAGTTTCTGTGAAATGAAGAATTGAGTTAACAATTTAACACTAATTAGGAGCATAAGCAAAACTAATGCTCAAGTAAACTTAATCAAATCTCAAAGTCCTGGAAGTGCTAAGGAACCTATCCTTGCTTCAGTTTCATTTTCTCCATTTCAAGAGCTGCTAGGAGGATCCTTTCAGATTTTAAATTTGATGCCCAGTCAATAATAAGACGGAAAACCTGAAACCATTTTCAAAGTCAGGTAAATGCTTTTGTTCAAGCCTGTGTTCATTCTCACATCTGTGCAAGACTGTCTCATACATTTGAGAGGACGGAACAAAATTGCCAATGGGTCCATTTCTGAAGTGAGCCCAATTCAGAAAAATAAATCCAGTCTTAACTTTGTGAGGTAATTTTTTTTTTCCAAAACACGTTTCTTCAGTTTGAGCAGGAAAATGAGTGATTAATTGAATTCCAATATTCTCTGTGTTCTGTACTGGGGAAAAAAAAGTTGAAGGAAGAAATCTTGAAAAATATATACTTGGGGAAATTTTGGATTACTGAGACAAATAGGTAATTTTTTTCTAGAAAAACATTAAACCACATGGACATAAAATTTTGAAGATGGGGCTTTAAAAAAAAGCTATTATATTTTCTCTCTTCTGTTATTCTAAAAAGCCAAACAAAACAAACATCATGAAGTAAGATGGGCCAGTTCCTGTCATTCCTGTCTTCCTTTAACATCTAGTCTAATATATAAGGCAGAGGTTTCTGTTACATAAGAGGTGCTGGGTCTGGTGCTCCTTTGATTTACACATTGCTGGATTGGTTTTTGTACTTCTTTATCCCATTTTTCCTCCATCCCATTTCCCTAACTAGAAAACCTTTTCTGGTTAAGGCTTCTTAAACAGAACCGCTTCAAAGATGCCCTTGTGCGATCTGCGGCGCTCCTCTTACTGCACTTCTGTAGAGGTGCAGCCACGGGACTTTAGAGGGGGTGTGCTCTTGGAGGACAGGAGGTAGGCTGTGCTCATTTCTGATTTCCCAATAACTCCTATGGCACATGGAACAGAAGAGATGCTCAGGAAGTGTTCTCTGAATAAATTAAACATTTAACAAAGCTTATAGAGTACTTCACTTAAACCTGGGCACAAGGTTTCCAGGGCCCATGCTTTAGAGCAAGGCTGTCCGTTAGAAATTTCTGTGGTGATGGAAAGGCTCTAAATCTCTACAGTGACTACTATGGTAACCACTAGCCACATGTGGCTATTGAATATTTATTTGAAATGTAACTAGTTTAACTGAGGAACTGAGTTATTAATTTCACTAAATTTTTATTAATTATAATTTTAATGTAAGTAGCCACAAGTGATGTAGTGGCTAGATAGCTTTAAAAGGTCCTGCTCTTTAGTCATACCACTGCCTATACTAGAGGACATGTCCACTGCAGCCCTTGCTTTCCCTTACAGACTGTGCTTCAGACACCCGAAACTCCAGACTTCTCTGCCCAGCCAGTCTGTGTTCACTTCCAGGCCGAGGTGGCCTTCTCCCAGCACATCCTCCCCAAGGCAGACTTCCCTGCTGGCACACATCCTCTACCAGAGGAGTTTCCATGGGTTGGCAATTTGCCGCAAGGGCTGGCTGGGCAGAGGCAGCGTGACCATGGCTTAGACATGCAGCGACTGTGCCATCCATATATGCAAGAGGTCCACTGCAGGATGGGACAGGGGCTAGGGATAGGGCAGGAAAGGGAGCAGCTCTCCCTAAGACACCGTGTTCCGGCGTGTATACTTTGTAGTTTAACTGATTTTATTACAAAACATAGCAAGAAATAAGGTAATTCTTTATACATCATAGGCAGTATGATACAATGAGCATTCATTCATTCAGTCATCAAATAGTCATTGAGCACCTACTGTGGTCCAGGCACTCTTATTCTAGGCACAAGAGAGACAGCAGTAAACAAAACAAAGCTTTCCTTGGCTTTCATGGGGTTTATGTTCTTATGAGGAAGACAAAAACAAATAAACAAAGCAAAGTATGTGTGTATAAGAAAATTAAGGCATCATGAAAGGGTAGAGGATGACAGAGGTGTTTTCTTAAATAGGTGGTTCAGAGTACACCTTTCTGAAGAAATTGCCCTTGAAGAAAGATCTGAATGAAAGGAAGAAGCAATGAAATATCTGGGAAGAGAGTTTTCTAAGGTACAGCAAGTGCAAAGGCCCTGAGATGGGAACATCCCTGCCTTGCTCATGAAATAGCAAGGAGGGCAGTTAGCTTGGAGCACAGTGCAGTTGATTGAAATGGAAAAGGGGCAGTGGCTAAAGTTCAGGTCATGTAGGGTTGTGTAATCTGTACTCAGGACTTAGAATTATTCTAAGTTTGATGTGACCGCATTGGAAGGTCACACAATCAAGGTGGTATTTGCATTTTAAAAACTCACTCTGGCTGCTTTTTGGAGAACAGGTGGTAGGCATGCCACAGTGGAAGCCAAGAGATAGCTTCAGTGGCTCCCACAGTAATTCAGGTGGCAAATGCAGGGAGTTTGGTTTGGGTTGTCAGCAGTGATGTCTCAGTGGCAAGGCACGAGTTTAAAATGAGACAATGAACTCCTTTCAGTCTGTCAGTGTGGCTCTGCAGCTTCCTGTGTGATCTCATTTGAAAATAATGTCAAAAGTCTAAATTTGAGATCTTTGTGCCTGGAAGTCCAGGGTTGGAAAGACCTTCTGCTTATTTCCCTGAAATCCCTGAAACTGGCCGTATTAGCTTCATGGAAGCAGTTGTACCTCTGTCTACACACTGAGCGTTTGGTATTGTCAGGAGAGCCTGGACTCATTGCATTTCAAAACCCAGTGACTCTATGCACAGCACTGCTATTTCCCGTTCAAAGGTCCTGTAGATCTTTCCTGGGTTCATGGTGATATGAATCTCCTTTCATTTAGTGATGGGTGTAAATTGCTCTCAGTAACTTTCTGTGCCCATGGCCTCTTCCTCTGCCCATGCTTTCAGGCCGAGCAGAGCGCTGTTGTCACACTTTGTGAGGGAAGGAGAAGATGAAACTTCTCCAGGCCCATGTCTGCCCATTATAAAGCCACTCTCTTCCAAACAGCCTGCCTGCAGTAGCTTAGAATCAGAAAGACTTCCCTCAGTCTTTTCAAAATCTCCTATAACAGACAAGTAAAATCCCCTTTTTAAAAATGGAAAAGGACCACTTTGTACATACATTTCTTTGCCTTTCTGAGGGCTTTGTGATATTAATTTTTTGTATTTTTTGAGTCACTCACTGTGATGTGGAATTTTTTTCCATCCCCACTTTCCTCCAAGGACATAATATTATTGCAGGCTTTCTACTAAAAGATAAAATTACTGCCACAAGTAGTGTGAAGTCACAGAGAGATCATATTCCAGATTGAATAGTTTCTGAACAAAGAGGATGCTTTTTAAAGATTCTGCTAAATGTGACTTTTCAAGGCCAGTGTAGGCAGTCTAGACACTAAAATTACCTAGTCCATATATGGACGGGAGGGGCCGTGGCTGTCCAGGAAGACCTCCAACTATGCAGGGTGATGAGGAGGTGGAGGGGGTTGAGGGGGCATCTGCTGACAGCTGGACAAAGCTTACTGAGGGTCAGACTTCAGAAACACTATTTTTCTTTCTTGTTCTATCACCTTGATTCTCGGTGACTTTCATATATGAAATTCTACATGGAAAATTTTAAAAAGTGTTCTATTTATCTTGTGGTTTCAGTGTTTCAAAGTACTCTCACATTTATTGCAACAAAACAGATATGAAAACATCTTGTCAATTCTAAAGCACTATGCAAATGGAAGTTGTTAGGATTGTTACTGCCTCATTTTTTTCCTAGGTAAAGTCCTAGGAAAGGGAGGTGTTAGTACAACCCTTATCATATAAAGAAGAAATTGGGACAAGATCAGATGTTAGCTTGTTCTCCTTTTAGTGCATGATTTTGGGATTACAGAGAGCCAGCTAAAAATTCTTTGTGTCAACTCTCTTCTAACTGTAAAACAGGTTTGACGGTAGATTTATGTGACCATGAAGGATGTTGCGGAGCCAGGAAGGAAGTGAGATGATCCCGTCTGCCTTCGCACAGACATGGAGAAAGCATCCAGAAGAAAGGAACTGCGGGGAGGCCCCCAGTGGGTGGGGGTCGGGTGGGGGTGCAGCAGGTCAGGAGAGAAAATGGTGGGCCCAGGTGAGGTTGGCAGACCCTGGGATGCAGAGAAATGGAAATATTGAAACGACATTTTGAAGAGAGAATTCACAGTGCTTGTGATGGGTAGGGGGAGGGCAATGAGCAGAGAGGTTTCAGGCCGTGATAGTATCAATGGTAGGGCTGGGATTTAAGATACAAAACAAGGGAGGAGGAGGCCCTGTTTTAGGAAAAAAGGATAAGTATTTTGGGCATGTTGGTCTTTAGGTGTTCCAGGGACATATAAGAGAAGTCCAGTGAGCTGTTGGATATATGAGTCTGGCATATAGGACTAACAGATCTTAGCTAAAAATGTAATTTGGGAATTAGCATATTGGGGGTAAGAGGAGATGTTTATATTATTAAATTATGTGGGGCAAAGGAGGGTGTTGCTTCTTGTGAACAAGCTTAAATCATGTGCAAAACTTAGTTGTATAAGTATCTATGTTCATTTTTCTGGAGAGGAGTACATAGCTTTTTTCAGATTCTTAAAGGTATCAGTGATTCAAAAAAAAGAGGTTGAGAACTCCTGATATAATGACAAGATGGCCTGGGACCAAACACTGAAACACACATTTTAAAGAAATCGTCTTAAAAAGATATTTTGAAGGAGTGGCCAAATAGGTGAAAGGAAATCTGCATCATATAGTCAAGGAGGGGACAATGCTTCAAGAGTATGGGTACTGCCAATAATGTCAAATAGAGCCAAAAGCTTAAATAAAAGGGGGATAGACTTAACCTCTATGTTATCTTCAAGGTAGCTATTGTGGCCGTGTCAAGAGAGATTTGAAATGAACTGGTGTAAACAGAAATCTATGTTGAGGGGCAAATTAGAGGTGAGAAAGGGGACCCTCAAACTTTAAAATAGGAAAACACTATAGCTTAGCTAATTCCAAGATTAATAACCAGAATTCATTTTGTATTTTTCAAAATGTCTAAGTATATTGCCAACCTTTCTTGTTCTCATTCTCCTTTCATTTTTTTGGAAACACTGCTTATTTCCCCCCTTTTTAGTGACATTTTAAAATGAAATTGTTTCTTTTCTAAAAGAACTGAGAGAAGAAAAATCTGCAAGCAAAACCTCATCCTTAGGCCTACATAGAAAAGAGCAGTAAAGTCTACATTGGGTCTTAAAATGCAAACTTGCAGATGTATATTTTCATAGCTACGAGTATCAAGTGATACTTGAATTGAATTGAATTATACTGAGGAAATCACCTGGCTGGAAAATGGCTCTATAACTTTAGAGAGTTTGGGACTTCCAGCAAGGAGTCTAGATAATATCTAAATTTTATCAAAACAAGTCATTATAATTATCAAATGATTTGAGGAGACATCCTGCTAAACCAAAGAATGGGTTGCTTTAATTTTTATTTCTCAAAAGATTGCTTTGGTATCATAGAGGCAAATTTTATTTAATAAAAGTGTTGAGTATTATGCTGAGAGTATGGTTTGTTTTCCTCGATAACCCAAGCCTTTTAAAGTGCACTTTTTCTATCTATGAAGTCTATTACAACAGAATTGAGAAATCTTCCCCCACTCCGTCCACATATTACCATCATAGTTCATGAAATTCTTTGTATGCTAACTCTTTTATATGTCCACTTCTCTCTACTACATCTTAAGCCTCTTGGGAGCAGGGACTGTATCATATTCATCTTTATGTCCCCAATCAAGAGCATAGTAATTAGGACTTAATAAATGCATTGAATGAATAAATGATTTTTTATTATTTACTCAAATACATCTATTAGTCTCATTTTGAGTTTCCATTTGTGCAAGAGGAATTAGAATTTTTCTGTTGTTTTGTAGAGATGACTATTTTCCCCACATTGCATTTGGAACACTATTAATAAGACAATGGAAAAGAAAATGTCACAATTCATTTGAAATGCAAAGAACAAATAAACAGCAGTTAAATAACAGACATTAAATGTTGCACATATGTCAAGTAATAACAAGAATGCCTTTCCTAGATTTTGAAACACTGATGAGTGAGATTGTTATGGCATTAGAATTTTTTTAGGCTAAAAAGGAGCCTGATGCAGATTAATAATTATGTGCATTAAAAGAAAGGAGAGGACAGTGAATTGGTAGAATCAGTTCTACTCACAGAAGACTTCATCATTTCAAACCTTGATATTTGACATTTTACAGGAGTGATTGGAATGCTTATGGCTGGGAGAAAGAACAAGGACAGTCTTCTCTGGTTGCACTAGTTATACTTTTCATAGCTCCTTACTACCCTGGGGATCACAAGCAGACCCACTCTGGAAGGACTTACTACTACAACACTAAAACAAGACATAATTCAACAAAGAACAACACACATACCCACTATTGGGTAAACTTGCTGAATTGGATGTTTGCTTTTTATCCAACTCTAACTTCAATTACAATGAAAAGGACAATGAGAATTTTCAAAGTGATTCTAATCTAGTTATAATTAACAATGATGCATGGAAAGATGAAACCTCATTTTCACATTCTAAAAATCTTTAATATGGCAAGATGTACTTGGTTAACATTAAGAAAATTGTATAATATGCATACAAAATTTCTTGTGGAATTTTAAAATACAGAATGATTGTCTTTAGCACGATTGTATAGGATCATTAAGTTATACATCTCTAAGACTTTAATATAGTGACAATAAATGACAGTGGTCATTCATTTATTTATCACGTCATTCTACATCTGCTAGGTGCCAGGCTCTGGTATCAGTCCCCTGGTGATAATAAGCAAAGAGGCAATTTTAAAGATATAAAATATGTTTTTTTCTAAAGAATATCATGCAAATATTTGTCTGCTTACTGGATTTTGTTCAAAATTTTCTATCTGTACCTTCTTCCAGGAAATCTTACAAGAATTTTGCTTGCAGAATATCTGACCCTTGTTCTTGGATGATATACTGATGTCAATAATATTTGCAGCTACCATGTAAACAGCTTTTCCTACAGAGATTCTAAAGTCAGAATCTGAGAGTGAGGAGAAAGTTCTTTTTCCAGTGATCACCTAAGCACATCAAAATGAAATTGCTGTGATGAATTTTCCATCCTTAAAATAAATGTGCTTGGAAAAGAACTACCTCATGGGGATGGCTTTGTGAACACACCTTTACTTGCAGAACAAATGATTAGACCTCCTTCCCAGCTCTCCCCACCCATAATATAGATCATATTGAGTGCTACTTTAAAAATTGAAGCTTTGAATGTATGTAGTTTTTTTTTTATCAGATCTCATTTATCCTCCCATATTTATATTTCTAACCCTGACCACACCTGACTTCTAGACTCAAAGACCAACTACCTGCTTGCTATCTTCACTGGAGGTTTAATAGGCATCTCAAACTTTACATGTCCTGAACTTGGTGCTCGTTCCTTGTCTCTTCTCGCAGCTTCCCTTCCCACAGCCATCTCCCTTGCAACAAGCAGCCCAGGCAAAAATTGAGGAATCACCCCTCTCTTCATAATTCCTTTACATGCAATAAGGCCTTTAGAAGTCTTATTAAAGTTACCTCCAAAATGTCCTGAATATGTCATCTTATCACCTCCACAGCTTCTACCTCAATCCAAATCACCACCATCTCTCACCTGAGTGATGCCAAAGACCTGCTAAAACTGATCTCCCTGCTTTTACCTTCTTAGCTTTACAGTCCATTCCCCACCCAGCAAATTCTCTGTTAAAAAATGTAAGTTGAAGTGTGCATTCACTAAATAAAACCCTCTCGTAGCTTCACACTGCTGACTCCTTCCACAGGCTGCAATGCTGTGTGTGATTTGGACCTCACCTCGCAGACCTCAATTCATTCTACCCTTCCCCTCGCTCATTGCATTCGAACCTGAGGGCCCACCTGTGACCACACCAAGCTCACAACTCCTTAAAACAGTCGGGTACCCTCTAAGTCCGACCCAGATCTTCACTTTGGCTGCTTTTGGTGGGAGATAACTTGGGGGTAAACTCCAATGTCACCTCCAGGGGTGTTTTCCATGACCACTTAAATCTAAATCTTAACCTGGACATTTTTAATCTATTACCTTATTGTTTTATTTTTTCTTCATAGCTCTTATCAGAATCTTTTTTCCCCTAGTTCATCAAATTCTCCCAACTAAAAATACATCCTCTATGAAATAGGCATTTGATCTGCTATGTTAACCACAGTATCCACAGCAGCTGAAACAATGTTGGCCCATAGTAAACACTCATTAATATTTGTTGAATGAATAAATAAATGAATGTAGCCCTAGTAGTTTTAGCTAAGTATATTTAGAAATTTAACAATTAATAACAGTTTACCAAAAGTATCATCAGGCTGAGCCTCTGTGGAATGGTTATCAATGTTGCAACTACAAAAGACCTAACAAGGCCAGGTCATAGTATTTCAGTCATCAAAATACATTTTACTAGCTCTGGGAAATGGGTTCTTGAAGTGCCATAATACACAAAGTCAAACCTTTTGAGGTTATTGGTTGAGAAGAACTCTTGAAGAAATCTGGAGCTAGGGTAAAAAAAGGCTGACAAGGAAGCAAATATATAGAGTGAGTGGAGTGAGAGAGACACATTCAAAGTTCTGATGGTGAAGGATAACCAGGGAAGTGGAAACACCAGGAGAGAAGAGCAGCCTGTAAGAGAACCTTTACTTAGGCTGACCTGCATTGAGTCGAGTTGAGATGATAATAAGGACTTAAGGGGGTGGTTAAGAATTATTCTTATATAACAATGTCTTATACATACAGTAAATCTTAGACAGGCTTAAGGTGTTAAAGCTATTAGGCTACCATTGACCTTAGATAGAGTTCTCTCTTCCAAAGGATTTCTCACTTTCTATCACTGTGGGTGACACTCACTGAAGCAGACAAGGTACTGCTCATAGGGAGTACAGAACACAAAGCCTGCAAAAGCAATATGCACAGTGAAAATTTGCGGAATGAAGGGTGAAATCCTGACAAGGTCCAAAACATGAGTATAGAACAGTGGACGGGAACCTGTACTCTTAAGAGCTGATACCAAATTTAAAGACACATGCAATCAATCCTAATTAACAGTGGCAACAAGGCAAATGCTTCTCCTCATCACCCAGCAGTCAGAATTCAATGAGTGAATTTGGAATAGAAACTCATTTCACTCTCACACAACATAATTATGAAGTAAATTTTCTGGAAAAACAATGCATGTAATAGATTCCAGAGTCAAGTGGAAGTGATTTTTAAATTATGTGCTATTTTGGGTCATTCAAAATAACCAAACATTGATTTTATAGCTACATCAGCACATATTTGAAATGAATGAATGAATAAATGAATTTCTATACAATGAAACATTAGATTGGGGTGGCAATTGGCTGCAAATAGAAAGGTGGGGCAGTTTGATAGGTAAGTCTCATTTCTAGTATGACTTTATGTTTTAAAACTTACACACACATATATAAAATCAAATGAATTTCATGCTAGAATGCACCTGATAGATGATCTAGTTCAATCTTTCATCATCATTGGGCTTAAATATTCTGTTTTACAATTAAACAGGTACTCAAACATGTGATCAAAATTACTGTGTGAAGTGTGACTAGGAACTTCTGTTCACGGTCACACTATTGGTTTAGGGTGGAGTTAGCATGGCTCTTGACTCCTAGGGTAATAGCCTCCTAAAAAAAAGGTACAGTAGGCCCCCACCGTGTCCATGGGCATGCTATCCAAGACCCCCAGTGGATGCCTGAAACCATAGATTGTACAGAACCCTACTATGATTCATTTTTTCCTATATACTCATACTTATGACAAAGGTTAATTTATAAATTAGGCACAGTAAGAGATAGACAATAATTAATAATAAAATAGATCAATTATAAGAATATATTGTAATAAAAGTTACATGAATGTGGCCTCTCTTGCTCTCTCTCAAAATACTTTATTGTACTGTACTCTTCTTCTCATTCTGATAAGGTGAGATGCTAAAATGCCTAGGTGATGAGAGGGAGTGAGGTGAATGACGTAGGGATTGTGAAGTAGCATTAAGCAGCTATTGACCAGACCACGCATCGGAAGCAGGTCATCTGCTTTCAGATGGCTGTTGACCACGAGTAACTCAAAGTGCAAATGAAACCTTGAATAAGGAGGGACTATGTACACCGCCATAGGTAAATATCATTAGATAATTCAAATCAACTTAGTTAGAACTATTTGAATAGATAATTCCTCTATTGGGTGATTATTTTTATCATTTGAGTTACTTTCATTATCTTCTAAAAGCACTGGTTAGAAAAAAGCAAGAAGTTTGGGCCATTTTTTCTAACACTCTACAATAATTTAGAAGAACTCTAATATTTGAAGGGCGTGATCTTAAATCCCAGATCGATCTTAATTCTCTGGCCCACGTAACTATGGAAAAATTTGTATACTTAAGAAAATTACACTATAAATTCAGCATCTTTAAATATGTTTTAAATATGGTATAAAATACATTTTAAATATTCTATAAGAGTTTGTCACTTTTTCATAGTTTTTCTTAAACTGAAAGTATATGCCTGTATTTCTTTTAGGAACTCTGGAACACAGAAGCGATTGTTGACACCTGACTTCCCTTTGGCAGATGGCCAGATAGAATCAGCATTAACAATGTGCAGAACATACCAAATGCAGGGGAAATGACAAATGCGCCAGATGATTTAATATTGAGTAAAGATAAAGGTTAACAGAAATGATCTTTTCCTCTTAGCTTGCAAAATAAGTTTAAAATGCTTTGCCTTTGAAAAATACTTTATAAAACATGGCTTTAAAATGAAGATAGTGGTTTTTATGTATGTTCTATAAAAACACTCCTTTACATCTGGTAGTCACACAGCAATTTTGATCAGTATATGTTTAACAGGAACAGGTGATCTTTAAGCCCATCATTTGATGAAAAACTAAATAATGATAATCAGATAATTAATTTTTTCCACTAGGTTGAGCAATCATAAACCTGAGAATGTTTCCTATACAGGCTTATAACCAGTCCTCTTTGCTCTCACTTGTCATTAAGGGAGCTTAGTGGTAAAGAGGTTCGATAAGCTTGAACCCAGCATCATCCAGCTGGTTAAGTGTATTGACCATTGCCTCTGTACTCATTTAATAAAGCTATCTTAATAACTTTCTCCCACTTTCAAAAATAATAAACAGCCAATGCAGGTGACTTCAAAATAAAGAAAAGCACAAATATTTAAAAGACAAACATCATCACCAATATGACTACCCCATATACATAATCCCTGTTAAAATCTTGATATTATCATTGTCGTACTATAAATTCTGCTTTTACTTTTCTTATCAGTTATGTTTTAAGCAATTATTCATTTTAATAAATGCTCTTCAATAATGTCCCTTAAATGGCTGCATGCTACTCCATTATAGGGATATATTATAACTTACGTAACCAGTCTCTAATAATTAGATAGCTAGATTTTTATTTTTTGTGATTTTTTATAACAGCACATTAATCTTTTTATTAAGGTATCATTGATATACAGTCTTACGAAGGCTTCACATGAGCAACGTTGTGTTTACTACATTCACCCAAATTATCAAGTTCCCCCCCAACTCCCCATTGTGCTCACTCTCCATCAGCATAGTAAGGTACAGCACATTAATTTTTAGCCTTTGGTATTCTAACTTTCCTCAAAAGAAAATAATTAAGAAAGGAGCACCTATTCTATTGTTATGAGTAAATACACTATTTAGAATAAAGGGTTTTTTTTTGTCAGTTGGGCATAGTGAAGATATGATATTGAATTAATCTTTAAATTAGCTCTAGTTTATTAAAAGATACTCATATATGTATTTGTTAGATTCTAAGTTAAGGTTCAACCATGTAGTAATAATGTTAGAAAAATCAACACACTTATTGTTTCAAAAGTTTTCCTTGTCAGTGATAGCTGTAAAGTGTATAAAAGAATCTTCTTTGACAGTCTATTATAGACAGGCACTGAGGTTGGGCTTTGAATTAAAGTGAAACTGGCAAAAAGATATATATCCACATGATCTCCAATAACAAAGGAACTAATTGGAACTGTAGTTTGGTGCCATTCTTGTGTCAAACCGTATATTTTTTAATGTGACATTGCAATGTTTACTAAAAAGGAAGCACTTAGAATATTGTAACAGGAAAGGGAATAGAGACTTCTCAGCTATAACAGCTGTTAGCAGTTGCTAAATGCAATGATAGGGGAGAATTCTATTAAATGTGGATTCAGGCAATCAGGATAAAACCCAAGTAAATATATTTTCCGAAATATAGTGACAACACCAGTGAACTGCTTTTGACCATGAAATAGCTGTATTTGTTAGCAAATAAGATTCTAATAAGTTTATAGTATATAAAACTATGTCCCTGCTTTTTTTAATCCTAAAAAATCAATACTTCTCATTTTACTACCCAATTTGCAGGGACACTAAACTATATAAACTAAACACACAGTCACAGGATTTCTGTAAATCTTTAAAATCTTTACTACCTTGGATAGAGAGGATTAAAGATGGTGGCATGATAGGAGAGACAGAGGCTTTCTCCTAAAACTGGATACAATTAGAAAATTTAATTGGCACAACTAATCCTGAGAGAGCAGCAGGAAAGAGGATGCATCACACTGCACACACCTGGAGAAAAGAGCAGACCTCAGCCAACGGGGTAAGTACCAGAGCTGCGGCTCCACAGGACCCGAGCCCCTCCCCCACCCCAGCTCACCAGCAGGAGTAAGAGAAACAGAGCAGGGAGGGAGTGGAAGGCTTGGGAATGATGAATACCTAGCTCCGGAGATCTGCGCTGGGAGCACAAACCTACAGTTTATGGTGCTTTCATGGGACTCGCATGACTACTGGGTTGGAAAGTTAATACAGACAGAGTTCCTGGGGACACTGGGATTCTGGCTGCTTGTGGAAAGCAGGGATCCATATCTGGCTGCTCTGGGACAAAAACTTATACCTGTGTGACCGGCCCACTGGTTCAGGCAGTGGAGACAGGCACAGCAGTCAGGAGGCAGGGAACAGCTCTTTCCTACCCCCAGTACCGCTCCCCTGCGACCCCCGACATTGCTTCAGGGGCTCAGCAGCTCCAGAATAGAGCTTCTGGACAATAGAGGGCGCCATATAAAACATGAAACACCAAAGGAACCTTGTCCAGAGTAAAATTGTTAATACAACTACCGAGAAAGATTTAAATGATATGGACCTCGTGACTCTTCCTGAAAGGAAGTTCAAAATAAAAATAATCAACATCCTAATGGAGGTACAAAAAGACATCCAAGAACTCAGGAATGAACTCAGGTCAGAGATATAATCGTTAAAGAACATGATGGAGGGTATTAAAAGCAGGTTTGATACGGTGGAGGAGATAATAAATGAAATAGAAACTAGAGAAGAGGAATACAAAGAAGCTGAGGCACAAAGAGAAAAAAGGGTCTCTAAAAATGAAAGAATATTGAGAGAAATGTGTGACCAATCCAAGCGGAATGATATTTGCATTATAGGGATACCAGAAGAAGAAGAAGAGAGAAAAAGGGATAGAAAGTGTCTTTGAGGAGATAGTTGCTGAAAACTTCCCCAATCTGGGGAAGGAGATAGTCTGTCAGGCCATGGAGATCCACAGATCCCCCTACACAAGGGACCCAAGGAAGACACCACCAAGACACATAGTAATTAAAATGGGAAAGATCAAGGATAAGGACAGACTGTTAAAAGCAGCCAGGGGAAGAAGTAAGATCACATACAAAAGGAAAGCCCATCAGACTAACAACATACTTCTGAGCAGAGACCTTATAGGCCACAAGGGAGTGGCGTGATGTATTTAATGCCATGAAGCAGAAGGGCCTGGAACCAAGATTACTTTATCCAGCAAGATTATCATTTAAATTTGAAGGAGGGATTAAACAATTTCCAGATAAGCAAAAGTTGAGAGAGTTTACCTCCCACAAACCATCTCTGCCATCTATTTTGGAGGGACTGCTATAGATGGAAGTGTTCCTAGGGTTGGATAGCTGTCACCAGAGGTAGTAAAATCACAGTAGGGAGGGTAGAGCAGCTGATTGCGAGGCAAATGCAAAATTAAATTGACTATCCCCAAAGTCAATCAAGGGATAGACAAAAAGTACAGAATTTGATACCTAATATATAAAGAATGGAGGAGGAAGAAAAAGGAAGAGAAATAGAAAAGGACCTTTAGATTGTGTTTGTAACAGCATACTAAGTGAGTTAAGTTAGACTGTTAGATAGTAAGGAAAGTAACCTGGAACCTTAGGTAACCATGAATCTAAAGCCTGAAATGGCAGTAAGTACATACCTATCAATAAGCACCCTAAATGTAAATCGACTGACTGCACCAATCAAAAGACATAGAGTCACTGAATGGATAAAAAAACAAGACCCATCTATATGCTGCTTACAAAAGACTCACCTCAAACCCAAAGACATGCACAGACTAAAAGTCAAGGGATGGAAAAAGATATTTCATGCAAGCAATAGGGAGAAAAAAGCAGCAGTTGCAGTACTACTATCAGACAAAATAGACTTCAAAATAAACAAGGTAATAAGAGATAAAGAAGGACATTACATAATGATAAAGGGCTCCGTCCAACAAGAGGATATAACCATTCTAAATAAATATGCACCCAACACAGGAGCACCAACATATGTGAAACAAATACTAACAGAACTAAAGGAGGAAATAGAATGCAATGCCTTCATTTTAGGAGACTTCAACACACCACCCACTCCAAAGGACAGATCCACCAGACAGAAAATAAGTAAGGACACAGAGGCACTGAACAACACACTAGAACAGATGGACCTAATAGACATCTATAGAACTCTACATCCAAAAGCAACAGGATATACATTCTTCTCAAGTGCACATGGAACATTCTCCAGAATAGACCACGTACTAGGCCACAAAAAGAGACTCAGTAAATTTCAAAAGACTGATATCCTACCAACCAACTTTTCAGACCACAAAGGTATAAAACTAGAAATAAATTGTACCAAGAAAGGAAAAAGGCTCACAAACACATGGAGGCTTAACAACATGCTTCTAAATAGTCAATGGATCAATGAGCAAACTAAAATGGAGATCCAGCAATATATGGAAATAAATGACAACAACAACAGAAAGCCCCAACTTCTGTGGGATGCAGCAAAAGCAGTATTAAGAGGAAAGTATATAGCAATCCAGGCATATTTAAAGAAGGAAGAACAAACCCAAATGAATAGTCTAACGTCACAATTATCAAAATTGGAAAAAGAAGAACAAATGAGGCCTAAAGTCAGCAGAAGGAGGGACATAATAAAGATCAGAGAAGAAATAAACAAAATTGAGAAGAATAAAACAATAGAAAAAATCAAGGAAACCAAGAGTTGGTTCTTTGAGAAAATAAACAAAATAGATAAGCCTCTAGCCAGACTTATTAAGAGAAAAAGAGAATCAACACACAGCAACAGAATCAGAAATGAGAAAGGAAACATCATGATGGACCCAACAGAAATACAAAGAATTATTAGAGACTACTATGAAAACCTATATGCTAAGAAGCTGGAAAACCTAGAAGAAATGGACAACTTCCTAGAAAAATACAACCTTCCAAGACTGACCAAGGAAGAAACACAAAATCTAAACAAACCAATTACCAGCAAAGAAATTGAAGCAGTAATCAAAAAACTACCCAAGAAAAAACCCCTGGGCCAGATGGATTTACCTCAGAATTTTATCAGACACACAGAGAAGATATAATACCCATTCTCCTTAAAGTTTTCCAAAAAATAGAAGAGGAGGGAATACTCCCAAACTCGTTCTATGAAGCCAACATCACCCTAATACCCAAACCAGGCAAAGACCCCACCAAAAAAGAAAACTGCAGACCAATATCTCTGATGAATGTAGATGCGAAAATACTCAATAAAATATTAGCAAACAGAATTCAACAGTATATCAAAAGGATCATACACCATGACCAAGTGGGTTTCATCCCAAGGATGCAAGGATGGTACAACATTCTAAAATCCATCAACATCATCCACCACATCAACAAAAAGAAAGACAAAAACCACATGATCATCTCCATAGATGCTGAAAAAGCATTTGACAAAATTCAACATCCATTCATGATAAAAACTCTGAGCAAAATGTGTATAGAGGGCAAGTACCTCAACATAATAAAGGCCATATATGATAAACCCACAGCCAACATCATACTGAACAGCGAGAAGCTGAAAGCTTTTCCTCTGAGATTGGGAACAAGACAGGGATGCCCACTCTCCCCACTGTTATTTAACATAGTACTGGAGGTCCTAGCCATGGCAATCAGACAAAACAAAGAAATACAAGGAATCCAGATTGGTAAAGAAGAAGTTAAACTGTCACTATTTGCAGATGACATGATATTGCACATAAAAAACCCTAAAGACTCTACTCCAAAACTACTAGAACTGATATCGGAATACAGCAAAGTTGCAGGATACAAATTTAACACACAGAAATCTGTGGCTTTCCTATACACTGAGAATGAGCCAATAGAAAGAGAAATCAGGAAAACAATTCCATTCACAATTGCATCAAAAAGAATTAAATACCTAGGAATAAACCTAACCAAAGAAGTGAAAGACCTATACCCTGAAAACTATAAGACACTTTGAAGAGAAGTTAAAGAGGACACTAACAAATGGAAACTCATCCCATGCTCTTGGCTAGGAAGAATTAATATCGTCAAAATGGCCATCTTGCCCAAAGCAATATACAGATTTGATGTAATCCCTATCAAATTACCAACAACAATCTTCAATGAACTGGAACAAATCGTTCAAAAATTCATATGGAAACACCAAAGACCCTGAATAGCCAAAGCAATCCTGAGAAAGAAGAATTAAGTGGTGGGGATCTCACTCCCCAACTTCAAACTCTACTACAAAGCCATAGTAATCAAGACAATTTGGTACTGGCACAAGAACAGAGCCACAGACCAGTGGAACAGATTAGAGACTCCAGACATCAACCCAAACATATATGGTTAATTAATATTTGATAAAGGAGCCATGGACATACAATGGCGAAATGACAGTCTCTTCAACAGATGGTGCTGGCAAAACTGGACAGCTACAAGTAAGAGAATGAAACTGAATCACTGTCTAACCGCATGCACAAAAGTAAATTCAGAAGATCAAAGACCTGAATGTAAGTCACGAAACCATAAAACTCTTAGAAAAAAACATAGGCAAAAATCTCTTGGATGTGAACTTTAGCAACTTCTTCATGAACGTATCTCCCTGGGCAAGGAAAACAAAAGCAAAAATGAACAAGTGGGAGTATATCAAGCTGAAAAGCTGCTGTACAGCAAAGGACACCATCAATAGAACAAAAAGGTACCCTACAGTATGGGAGAATATTTTCATAAATGACAGATCCGATAAAGGCTTGACATCCAAAATATATAAAGAGCTCACGCTCCTCAACAAACAAAAAGCAAATAATCCAATTAAAAAATGGGCAGAGGAGCTGAACAGACAGTCCTCCAAAGAAGAAATTCAGATGGCCAACAGACACATGAAAAGATGCTCCACATCGCTAGTTATCAGAGAAATGCAAATTAAAAACCACAATGAGATATCACCTCACACCAGTAAGGATGGCCACCATCCAAAAGACAAACAACAATAAATGTTGGCCAGGTTGTGGAGAAAGGGGAACCCTCGTACACTCCTGGTGGGAATACAAATTAGTTTAACCATTGTGAAAAGCGATATGGAGTTTCCTCAAAATGCTCAAAATAGACTTACCATTTGACCCAGGAATTCCACTTCTAGGAATTTATCCTAAGGATGCAGCACTCCAGTTTGAAAAAGACAGATGCGCCCCTATGTTTATTGCACCACTATTTACAATAGCCAAGAAATGGAAGCAACGTAAGTGTCCATCATTAGATGAATGGATAAAGATGATGTGGTACATATACACAATGGAATATTATTCAGCCATAAGAAGAAAACAAATCCTACCATTTGCAACAACATGGATGGAGCTAGAGGGTATTATGCTCAGTGAAATAAGCCAAGCGTAGAAAAGCAAATACCAAATGATTTCACTCATCTGTGGAGTATAAGAACAAAAGAAAAACTGAAGGAACAAAACAGCAGCAGAATCACAGAACCCAAGAATGGACAAACAATTACCAAAGGGAAAGAGACTGGGGAGAATGGGAGGGTAGGGAGGAATAAGGGTGGGGAAGAAAAAAGGGGTATTATGATTAGCATGTATTATGTGGGGGGTGGGGGAAAGGGGAGGGCTTTGCAACACAGAGAAGACAAGGAGTGATTCTACAACATCTTACTATGCTGATGGACAGTGACTGTAATGGGGTTTGTGGGGGGGACTTTGGGTAGGGAAGAGCCTAGTAAACATAATGTTCTTCAAAAAAATTAATTAATTAAAAAAAAATCTTTACTACCTTGACGAGTTTCACTGTAGTCAATTATCTTTATAAACTAGAGCATTATGAATAGTGATGTTCCCATAGTAGAGTTATGAAATAGGTTACTAATCTCATATTAGATGCTGTTGCTCTTCCAGGCAGGTATATTTCATAGCCAATAACACAGAATCATGAAACACATCCAAACCAAGAATACATTTTGTTGCTATCTTTTAAGAAGGGAAATATTATTTCTTTTCTCTGGAATTAATTTCTTGGCTCACAGCTGCAGTAACTTCCATTTTTCTTTCCCCAAACCTAATACAAATTCCACACATATTATAGATTAGAATATTAGCCTTTTGAAAAATCTATATAAACCAGGTGTTTACAAGTTTCCTTTTTTGCTTTATTTGTTAGCTCCAAGTGGGTTTTTACATAGACTCAGAAATGTAGAGAGAATTCTCCATGGTCATATCCTGCACATTGTGTGGCACAGTATTGTAAGAAATGCACAGCATATTGTTTTCAAGATCAGATTCTTTAAAACAGATGCACATTATGATAATCTGATAATAAATATACAAGCAAAACTGTACATTATCACATCTTTGAACACTTTTTGCAATATACAATTCATACAAACATATGTTGCATTTTGAGATTAACACGGCCAATGGATAATGATGTCAGAAGCACTATAATACTAAACACATGAAAAAATATTACTGTTGTGTTTCCTTTCAATTTGGAGATACAATGCTAGCAACAATTTTTAAATGCTATATTCTTTGTTACCAGAATACATCTCTACAAGCAACCACTGTTTAAGATTCTGAAAGACCAGATCAGTGTACACACATGCACACACATATATATATGATAATATATGTAAAATATATGTATGTAGGTATATATCATGATATAATTTAAGCTCGTACTTACTGATTGCACAAAGGATTTTTAAATTATAATGACGATTTCTTAAATTTCATATACATACTCATTTTTCCCTCAGCCTATTTCCAATTTTTATGTTCTCTAGTCATATAAGTAGAATTGCACATGATGCACAAAAAAATTACTGATAAAATCTGAAACAGTTCTTACATCTTGATAATACTATAACACAAAAGCAATGTATTTTTCCGTGAAAACCACAAAACTCTATAAGCCCTCTCAGCACATCTGCAAAAAGCAAGATTGGTAATTTTTAAGAAATATTCCAAAATTATAATGACATAATTGGAGGGATTCTGTGTGGAAAATAGTAAGGAACTTAATTTCTACAAAGAAATTCCCTTGGATTCTCATTAAATCAAAGCTTACATAGATCTAAAATGAATAAATGAGTAAATGACCATAATAGCCATGTAGGTTATAACTACCAACCTGGAGTCGGATAACCTGAATATGAATTTAAGGTGGAGAAGAGGGGAAAAGGGAATTTATGGATGTTGATTGTCTCTGCTCTCTTTACCTAGGTGTTTGTACATCTCATCTCAGTACATCCTCACGTCTCTATAAGGTAAATATTATGTGTTCCATTTAGCAATTGTGCAAACAGAGGCTGAATGGTTTTATTCAACTTGCTCCTAAGTGACAGCACTAGGTGGAGTGCCTGAATTCGCAGGCAAGATCCGTCCTTGGCCATTACAACATACTTTCTCTGGCTGCATCACTTACAACTGAACTTTTTGCATATTAGTTTTAGTTTCTTCATGTGTAGAAAAGGGATGAGAATGCTGAATTACATATCTCCTAGGGTGTTTAAAGACTCAAATGCAATGTGAAACAAATTTGAAAAGTATGTGGAGCTCTACAAACATAAGAATTAGTAGGTTAAACAGCTCAGTTTTATTAGCAATAAAAGCCACAGCCCATATTCCAGCCAGTGGCTTCTCCTTTCCTATCTTTCCATGTGTTGTTCTCATCCCTCTGGCAGTTTCAAGTTTTCCAATAGGAGTACTGAGCTTATCCTAGAATATACCTTCTCTCTCTCCTCCTGTTTAGTCTTCAACTCAGTGTACCAGGATTTCACCCCCTCCTCTCCCCTGAAACCATCAGTTTCTTTGCAAGCACACTGGTGCCTGTGTTCCAATTAGGAAAAATACATCCCCTCCTTTCGGGGATGATTTCATCAGCAGAATGCAGGTCGGTGTCCTTGTTTAGCCAACAACTTGTATGACTATATTTGGCCAACAAACACTACTTCGGAAAGATAGTCAGTGATCTACGGCAAAAGCCAGTGGATCTGTTCTAAACTTCATCTTTAGTTCTTTGTGACATTTGTCACTGTTGAGAATTCCCTCCGAGAATCAATCTTCCTTCCAAGCGAAGTTGATCCCAAAGTCTCCTGATTCTGCTCCGTAAGCTCCAGCAGTTTCTTTTAGTCTCTTTCATAGGCTCTTCTTCCTCTAGCTGCCCCTGAGTTCTGTCTTGAGCCTCTTTTTATTACTTCATGAAAATAATGAGCAACCTATCAAGTGGCACTGTACGGAGTTTGGGCTGAGTTCTGGGGCAGGCTGCAATCTCCGGACGCGGCAGCTAGCCCTGGGCGGAAGGGTCCGAGTGCTCGAGGAGCAAGGCTCGTGGGTGGGGATCCCTCTTACAGGGCTGTCCATGACTCTGCCCACTGCTCTCCTAGGAGGTGTTACGGCCATAGTAAGGGGGAGAGCTGGTGGTGACAAGGGACGTCTCATTCATCTCCCTAATTAATGTTTGTCACAAAGCTCGGGACACAATACATATTGGAGGAATGTGTCATTGAACTTAATGATTGTAGCCATACCACTTTGAGGTGCTGAGTGACTTAGGAAAAGTTGCTTCAAATTCTCTGGACTTCAGACTTCTCAGGTATAAAATGGAGAAAATAATAATAATAACACTTTGCCCCAGACGTGATTTTGAGACTGAACAAACATTTTTGAACTTTGCAATGTTTTACAAAATGTAAATGTTAAAAGGTAAGGAAATTGCCTCTGTGCTGTTTCTTAACAAATGTGCCTACAGTGTGATAATTTAATGACTAAAAGAAAAGTTTCAATTTTCTCACTATTTTTTATCCATAATATACAGAACCTAAGTAGTAGGGATTCATATTTCTATGAAATTAATTCAAGCTACTTTCATTTTTACTCAAAAAAAAACCTTATCTTTTACTAATTCTGTTACCTGAATTCATCCTGAAGTTGAAAAATGTGTTCCCTCCTGCTCTGTTGTCTGCTGAGTGGTACGTGGCGCTTGCGGTTGCCTCTCTCACCTCTTGCTGCTGACTGACACCATCGCGAACTGGCTTTCGTTCCCACACATTGTCTTCATTGTTCTCCAGATGACAAAACTTCCTTTCCACTAAATCCAATAGACACTTTTAGCTCCTATCTTACTTGACCAACTTGGCAGCATTGGACACAGCTGACCATCCTTCTTCATGGAAATGTTTGCCTAGCTTGGTGTCTGACATTGCACGCTCCTGATTTTCCTTTACATTTAAAGAAAATTTCCTTTCGGGTTCCCTGTCCGCATTAATTGTTCCTTGGGTTTATGTCCTTGGCTTTTTTTTTTTCCACTTTACATTCACTATTCAGGCGATCTCATGCACTCTTAGGCTTTTACTTATGATCTATATTGGTTATTCTCAAATGTCTTTTCCATTCAAGCCCAATCTTTAGAGTTTAACATACAAATAGTTAACTCCTTCTTGATAAAACCATTTGGAGATCCACAGAAGGTTAAATTCAACATATTCAAAACTGAACCCAAAGTCTTTCCCCCACTACTTTTTCTGCTTAGGCCCATGTAAAAATTGAAGTTTTATGTAGGGAAAAGACACCAATGTAGTTGTCTTAAGCAGAGGGTATAATTCAGACCGTCTGCTCGTGTTGCTCCTCCCACCTGAAATACTTCCCCCACATCCCAAACCCTGGACCCTGCCATGTTTGCTCAGTTAATTCCTGCTAATCCTAAAATTTCTAATTTAGATAGAATGTAGTCCTGGAAAACTTCCCTTACCCACAAAGTCTGAGTAAAGTGTTTTTCTTAAGTGTTTTTTCAGAAATCAGTTCTAATTTTCTATCATAGACGCTTGCATGTTTTGTTTTAATTCATAAGCATGCCTATTTCCCTCACTAGACTTTAAGGTCCACGAAGGCTATATCTGTTGTGCTTGTCCTTGCATTCACAACTTCTAACACAATGCCTGGCACAGGCCATGCATGCTGCTTCAACTACGTCCCTCGTTTTCCCAGTGACACCCATTTTCTCAGCCCTCCTGACTCAGCTCATGTGTTATATGCACGATCAATTTTGCTTGCCCTCTCAGGTGGAATGTATTCCTTCCTTCTTTAAGATCTCTGCCTTTCTTAGGGATTATTTGTTTCTAAGTAATGTAAACTCATTCAAGTATTTTCAGGGAAAAGTGAGGTTTTATTATGAGGGTATAATCAGCTATGCTCAGACACAGACACACCATTGCCTAAAATCTTGACATATTTCCATAATAGTTGGTAAATAGCCACTGCCTGAGCCCTTACAATGGCCAGCCCAGCCACTGAAGCCAGCCCCGCCTGGACCCTCCATAAAAATGGGGACTAAGAATTTGTGCCTGACATACCAGGACATCTCCAGGATCCAGGTCTAGCACCATGAGTAGTGGTTAACAGGAACTACAGCATGAAAAGGCCTAACCGGACTGCATGGCCTCTGCCCTCTCTCCTTGCATATAATTTTTGTTCTTTGCATACTGCCTTTTCAGCATCTATAAGCACATGTGGGCAAACATGGTTCCTAAATCCATTCAGGCTGCTGTAACAAAGTATCACAGACTAGGAAGCTTATAAACAACAGAAATTTGTATTTCACAGTTCTGGAGGCTAAGAAGTCCAAGATCAAGATGTCACTGGGGTCACATTCTAGTGATGACTCTCCTGCTGGTTCACAGCTGGCACTTCTTGTTGTGTCCTCACATAACAGAAGGGGCAAGGGAGCTCTGTAGAGTTTCTTTTGTAAAGGCACTAATCCCACTCATGAGGACTCCATCCTCATACCTAATCACTCTCCACAGGTCCCTCTTCCTAATACCATCACCTTTGGGTGTTAGGATATCAACATACAAATTTTCAGGGGACACAAACCTTCAGACCATTGCATGTGTCTATCCCAACTTTCTGTTCTTTCCCAGCACCAGCAGAGACTGACTAGCATCTGTGATTGCTAATGTAATTCCTGGGAGAAAAAGATCTGGCTCTGGGTTAAAATGAATGTCCATCCTGGTCCAATAACCACTGGCCACAGGACAGGGTCACACATTACAGCAATGACTGCATGTGCCCAACTCTGTGTCAGGAGTAGGCAGCTCTCAGGAAAGGGGCATAGGCTAAGCACTCACACCAAAGGCTTCTATATGCCCCTTAGCCCTACCCAGGCTATTATCACACAGCCTAAAGCACTATTTTGCACTTATTTTTGTATACATCTTTGCAATGGACTGTAAGCAGTTTAAGGGCAGAAGCTATGACTGATTCATATTTTTGTATCTGCAGAACCTAGAACAGCACCTAACACACATGGGTGGTCAGTAAATGTTCATTTAATGCATGAATAAAATGATTTGGGGAAAGGAACTAGAGTAACCATCTAGCCTGTCATTTCCTTATGTGGGTTCCCAGAAGCACTAATCTTACGACATTTTACATTAGAGATTGGCAAACTTTTTCTGTAAAGAGCCAGACAATAAATATTTTAGGCATTTCAAGCTCCATATGGTCTTTGTCACGTATTTTCCTTTGTGATATTTTGTACTTAACCTTTTAAAAACATCAAAAACGTTTTTAGATTGTCTATTGCATAAAAAAGACAACAGGTTGGATCTGGCTCCTGGGCCAGTTTTCTGACTCCTGCTTTACATGATCAAATAAGTTCGGGGTGGTAGACAGAACAATGGCCCCCAAAGATGTCCATGTCCCAAGCCCAGGAACCTGTGAAAAGTGTTAGCTTTAATGGCAAAAGAGAGTTTGCAGATGTGATTTAAGATACAGACCTTGAGTTGGAGAGATTATCCAGATGGGCCCAGTGTAATCACAAGCATCCTTACTGTGTAAGAGGGGAGCAGAAGGATTCGAGTCAGAAAGAGAGAGTCAGAAGTTGCTACACTGCTGGCTTTGAAGATGGAGGAAGAATACACTGGCCGAGGAATGTGGGAAGCTTCTAAAACTGGAAAAAAGCAAGGAAACAGATTCTCCCCCAGAGCCTCCAGAAGGATTGCAACCATGCCAACCCATTTTGGGCCAAAACCGTAAAACTGGTATTGTTTTAAGGCTAAATATGTGATGTGTTACAACAGCAATAGGAAGCTAATACATTTGGAAAACATGCAATAGTATATTCCCCCTTTTGGACATTCATTTTGTATATTACAAGCTCTAAGGAATCCTGGTAAAGAAAACTGTTTTACATTTAACAGAGAGCTTCCCCAACTGGTTTTTAGTGCACACTTGTTTGGGCTGTCCAGCATTAATTCTGCTATCGGCCACCATAGTTATTTAGACTGGAGGTCAGCCCACCCCTGCCTCACTGCACATTTTGAAAGACTGACCCCAGTTGTAGGAATAGGCATGTGATTTTTGTCAGTTAGCAAATTCACCCCCAGACACAGTGACTACTTCAGGTCCACTTCCAGTGAGTGGAAATCAGGCCAAGAACCTTTGCAGTATTTCCTGAGACAGAGACCTTTTCTTTTTAGATTGTGTTGTTAAGACAAGGGGAAGGACGTTGGAACTGCTGGAACCACCTGACTTGTGAAAGAAGCTAATAAGGAGGCCCAAGCCACAGGTGGAAAGTACTAAGTTGTATTAATTTTATGCTGCTGCTATAACAAATTACTAGAAATGTAGTGGCTTAAAAGAGCATAAGTTTGTCTTCCAGTTCCGGAAGTCAGAGGTGTGATACCGGTTACTGGACTAAAACTGAGTCAGCAGGGCTGTGTTACTTTCTGGAAGCTCTAGGAAAGAATCTATTTTCTGCTCATTTGGATTGTCAGCAGAGTTCAGTTCCTTTTGGTCATAGGATGAAGATCCTCATTTTCTCCCCAGCTGTTTGGCTGTGGGGTGTTCTCAACTTCTAAAGGTCACCCCCAGTTTTGGCTCGTGGCCCCCTTTCTTCATCGTCAAAGCCGGCAGTAAGCCTGTCACCTTTTACCTCTTCCACTTTTAAGGACTTATGAGATCAGATTGGGCCCAGAGTAATTTTCCCATCTCAAACCTTAATCACCTCTGTGAAGTCTCTTTTGCCATGTAAGGTGACATATTCACAGTTTCCGGGGACTAAGGCCTGGATGTCTTTGGGGACCATTATTCTGCCTGTGACACAGGTCCCAACGGTTCGTGAGAGCCAGGGAAGCCGCCACACAAAGGCAGCCCTGCCCCTGTACTTCTCAGCTATTGGGAGGAGAAGTTCCACTTTTCTATGAAGCCAGCTTCAGTCAGTTGTTTTGTCACTTGCAATTAAAAAGCTGTAACTAATACACGATTTGAGTATGAACTCCTTCTTTCTTATTGCATGTATGTATATCCCAAAGTGCTGCTGTTTCCAACTCCTTAATCTGATGAAGAAAACCAATACCCAAAGAAGAAAAATAATTTTCCCAAGGTCACAAGGCTTCATTTTAGAATCAGCAGTGAATCTCCAAATTCCAGATTCATACTACAATGTTTGTTTAGATGAAAACTTTTGCCTTTGTGACCTTTGTGAGTGATGTCTAGCTTCCCCCACAATGGCCACCTCAACACCCCCTTCTGGGAGACATGCCCAGTGCCTATCTGTGCCTCAATGGGCTGCCATTTGCAACTTTTTTATTTCCAATTGCAATTGCTGTTCTATGTAGCTGAAGGAAATCAAGTAATTGCTTGAATTTTGGATTGATTATTTATTTACTCACTCTTTCTTTCTTTTAACAAATTATCTAGCTGGCACTAACAGATCAAACTGCCATCACTTATTTGTTAAATAGTCATTAACTCTCCACATGTTACTATGTCTTTTCTTTTTAAAGAAATGTTAGAAATCTTTAATAGCAATATTGTCATCTTCCTGTAGAGAAGTGTCTGTTACTGTTTTAGTTCCTGACAGCCTGGGCCAAGGTGACCTTGTTCAGATCCTAGTGGGGAAATGTATCCATTTTCCCGGTAAGGATGTAAGAATGTACAATGGAGAAGGATGTCTAATTTCTGGGACTGAGGACAGCTTAGTCTCATACTCACTCACGACTTGTTCAAGAGGTGTCTGTGATATTTGATTCTGTTCCCAGCTATCAGCAATGGGTTATGGAAATGAAGTAATACATTAGCATTAGGTGACTTCAGGAATTTTCAGTTAAATTCTACGTAAAGTGTCACACCTACAGATTTCACTGTATATGTTTTGTCACTTATTTTTTTAAAAGACAGGAGCAAATATGTGCCACTTGGTGTTTTTCTCTCTTCCTAACTCCTTTGCCCCCCACACTGCCAGCCTCAATGTACCTTGATACCTGGCTCCCTCTCACTTGGCAGACTCAGAGCCTGAGAGCCCCCTTACCATGCTCTGCCTTGATGACTGAGGGCTGCTACCGGGTAAGGCCTCTGGAAACCAGACACTCCCCCGGAAAGAGAGGGGAAGGGTCACTCCCTTCAGGTCTCTCCAACAAATTGCGATGTCCTCCACGTGCAAGTCAGAACCCCTTGTTAAAGCAGGTTTCTGTCTTTCCTTGACTACCCAGAGCTGCTGCCTCAGTTCCCCAAAGTCAGGTTTTTTCCTTGAAATAGAGATGAGATGGACAAGTTATCACTGATCTGTGAAGTTCTGCTTCTCCAACTGCTGCTAAATTTAAAAAAAGTAGGTGTGGTTTTACTTCCATCTGTTTTCAATATTAGTAGAGGTAAAATTATGTGTGTGTCTCTATCATCTTTCTTCACATGGTAAATAAGAGATGGGATCTAGAGTCAAACTGCTTATGTTTAAATTCTCATCCTTCATGCATGATTCTAGGTAGACTATTCAATTTCTATACTCTTCAGTTAGCTTATCTCTAGAAAGGAGATAATAATAATGCCTGTCATCTAGGGACGTTGTGAGGATTATATGAGATAATACACACAGAATGCTTAGACCGTCATCTTATTTGTAGTAGCACTTGTTAAGAGCTATTTATTATTGTTATTGTTATTATTATCATTTAAGAAGTAAGTTTTGCGTCTTGATTGTGAACCACGGAAGGAGATACCCTCTAGGCAGAAACAAAGAGAATAATAGTAGGAATAAAAGTAGATAAATCTAGGTCACTGGAAACAAAACAAAAAAAGGAGGTTTAGACAATAATTTTTTTTTCTCCAATCAAACTACAAGCAGCCACAGCACACGCTCCCACTAAGCCCTGTTGTTGGGTGTTCTTATGTTAGGACATTAGATTCCACAGTTGGAAAACACTAAATTGAGGAATACTCTCTAGTTAAGAAGTCTTCTGAGGGCTAATTTGGTTACCTCACTACTATACTTAACATTATTTCTATGGTGAAATATACTCCAGAATCAAACAAGTCAAACTAGACAGGACTTTTGCAGTGAGACCCATTAGTAAACTAGGACAGCCAATAGAATACATCTCTGGTTGAGAAGAAGAAGGAACATAGGGGCCACTTAGATGGTTATGGTTTTGACACCATCATAGTAGATAAATCTCTGAGTTTTTCAGAAAAAAAGAAATCAACACAAATTTTTAAATGTTATTTAACTTCAAATAAGGGTAGAAGTAATGTCTTACTAAAAATTTATAAATGAAATATTCCATTACATTTGTCTTTCTCAAAATAATAAAAACTTTAAACTTTCCTTCAAATGAGAATTCTTCAAATATAACAAATTTGGCATTATAATGAAAATCAAGAAATACCTCCGATTTTAAAGACATGAAAAAGGGAGGAAAATCAAGATGATGATTATCAATCATTGTAGAACAATATGAGGAAATAATTATTCTGAAAATGTGCAGTTGCAACTGGTAGCAAGTGCTATACAATGTAGGTTGTTCTTTTTTACTTTTTTTTTAGATTTTACTTTTAGAAAAATTACAATTTAACTTTTCTTGGTGTAAGTCTGAGGAGAGGAAATCCCAGGGCAAAATACCTCTAAAAACTGAAATCAGTCAAAGGGAGAAATAAAGTTTAAAATCCGTTTATTGCTCACAAACTGCAGTCCAGGCCCTTCTCTATTTCCTGCTCCAGCAGCAGCAAAACCGGCCCTTCCCTCCCCTCTCGTGCAGATAAGCCCTCCTTGCCCAGGTAATTACCCACTGATATGCAGATGAACTAAGTTCTCTCCACCCCTGAGGAATGATGCAAATGCACTAAAGCCATACTTATTTCCACCACTGAATGCCTATTAATATGCAGATGTACTAAAGTCAGGTGAGATATTTTGGAAATGTTAAAATTTTACCCACACTTAGTTAACATATCTACATATCTATATCTATATATAGAAAAATAGTATGCTTAACAAAGAAAGACTTGAGATGCCAAAAGTTCAGTCTTTTGTTTTCAGTTTTACACAAGTAATAATAAAAAAAAAAACCCAATATGGAATACTGCAGTAGAATATCTTTTTAAGCCAGTAGTAGCTCATGAGGAGTCTCAATCAATCGTCTTTTTTGTGCTATTGAAATACGTTTACTCATTATATCCTATTGGATACATGCAGATGGGATGGGATAGATTGTGTTTCTAGAATGGGAACGTGAAATCAACAAACAGCAAGGCCATTATAGCAGATTCCATATCTTTTCTCTCTTGGTTTTCAATTCTTTGACTTGCTCTACTTTCTGAATTATTTTCTTAATTTTATCTTTACCTTTCTGTTGAATTTTTAATTGACTATAAATACATTTTTCATATGCAAAATTATATCTTCTATTGTTCCTCTTTCATAACATGCTATTCTTATTTTTTGGACACTATTTTCTCTTGTATATCTGAAGATAAATTGACTATAAAAAATTTTGAATTTTTTTCTCTGTTCTTTGAGTCATAATCTTTTCTCCCATCTTTAGATTTTCGGTCTCTGCCTTTCATGTTGAAGACTTTTCTTATGTGTCTGCGCAATCATATTTTAAGAGTGTGGTATTATAAAGCTGAGTGAAAGCTCTGTAGGTAAGGTTAGCGCTTACAGATGGTTAAATGGGGCTTGACTTGTAAGTCAGCATTTTCAAAGAAGAACCCTAAATTTCAGTTTCTACTGGCCTTTTCTTGGGGGTCATTCCCTTCCTCCAGAGAGTTATCTTGGAGTCTCCTATCTAGGAAGGGATATTCCTGGTTGCCAATATTTTGGGAGCAGAACCAAAGAAGGGTAGGGAGGTTTTACAGTTTAGTCTTAAACCTGGACTTATTTCAGTCCTGTGGCTTAGCTGCAGCCTCTGCTATGCCCAGGACCCTTGAAACCAGAGCCAGTATCGTTCACTTTCTCTGGAAAATAACCTCCTCCTCTCTCCTGCTTTGGAGAGGGTAAAGGAGACTGTATGTTTGTGTGTGTATCTGTGTGTGCATTATGTACTTATTGTGTGCATGTAGGCAGGGAGGTGATCTGGTAGCTCACCTTGTCTATATCCAAACTTACCGCCACTGCTCTTCTTCTCAGCCCAGAGCCTCACTCTCCCGTCTGCACTCAGTCTCTCTGGGCTTTTTGGCACACCGCCTGGCTGTGTCGCTCTGATCTGCTTAGACTTCCCTATCTACTTGCCTTCCAAATAGTTGTTGAAGCTCATGTTCACTATTTTTTTCTATCTCATTTTCTTTTCTTTAGTCAAATACCTTTGTTACTCTTTTGCTATCATTTTGGCAGAGGTTGTAGAAAGAGAAGAGTTAAGTGCATGTAATTAATTCACCATTTTAAACCAAGAACCCTTAGGTTTTTTCTCTGCAAACATCTAGGCAATCAGAGCTTTTCACAAGAGCACTTGATCCTTAAATTTTTTTCCCCTAACATTTTGCAAAGGAGAAAAACAAATTTACTCTTTGACCTAGTAAAGTGGATGAAAAAAACAAATAAATAATTGTCCATTATAAAATGTTTTTCTCTTCAGCTGTTTAATAGTACACCCTACCTATACTCTCCACAGTATTTTGTATTTTGAGATTTTTGAAATAAATATAAAATATTATCAAATAGGTTAAAATGCTATTAGCCTATGAAAAAATGTCATACCATTTTAAACTAATTTTTAATGGGTCACCAAATGGTAAAAATAGAAAAGAATTTGGTAAGTAACTTATTTTTTCCTCATAATTTTTTTCCAGTCTCTTTGGGACCATTTAAAACAATTAGTGTTTTAAGATCTCAAATTTCAGCATTTCTTCAACATATACACTTATGAAATTTTTTTATCTATTAATTGCTCTAAGGTATCCTCTTAACCTGTCATCTCGCTTTATACCTAAGGTTAAAGTATATGTAAATACTGATTGCTTTATTACTTGTTTTGTTATAAAAAAGTATTTCAATGAAATGTTTAGAAATATTCCTAATGTGTATGTAAATTTAGACTATTTTCTGATCATAACTGCCAGACTGACATCCTTTCAAAGTCAGTTATTTATCTATAATTTCACATTTCCCAGTAGAAGTAGTCTTACAGCTTTCAGCAATTTGTAGTTATTAATATCATTGCAAAATAGTTTTAGAACATATTCTAGAGTTCAAGCAAGTTTTCATTTTGAGGAAATTATAATTTAAGGTATGACAAGACAAATAAACATAAGACAATATAAGGAATTGCCAAGATGAGGAAGGACTATTCTCAGAAGAAAGAAATAATTGAAAGGTACCTAGTGAGTATGTGAAAAGGGGTTTAACCAAACTGGTTACCACTCCTCTCATAGATGAGAATGTCATGTGAGAACTAAAGATGAAAAGCTGAATATCTCCCATTTCAATAGTTGATTATTTTTGTCTGACCCAGAAAAGCGAATTAAAGCAGACAGAAAATTAAGAGGAGTGGGTTCTAAAGGTCAACCTGCTTTACTTGTTCAAGGCACCTAGGTAAACGATCACTCAGTTTTTTTCATCTTTTCTAACCTGAGGTTGGTGAATTGTATGATTTAACACTTTTAACACATCAGTACCATAGTAACTAATGTTAAATGAGTCAAGTAAAAGAAAAACTCAGCCAAATGTAATTAAGCCATTTTGACATAGAAAATTCTTTCCATTTCCAATAAACCTAAGGCCCAATGATAGGAAAAGATACCTTTATCAGCATACAACTAAATCACTTATTATTCTAGAATCTTGAATGAGCAAATCTGTAAAATCCCCAGGCTCTTAGATTCAGTGTGCTTGAGATTAAACAACAAATAAGAGTTCCAAATTTCAAGATGCTAAAGAAACTGTGTGTGATAAAATAAATGACTGATTATAAGATTGGGAAAAGAAAAGATTTGTTTTTATTGGTAACTATTTCCATCCTTTGGATTTAATTTTTATCATAAAATGCTGATTTTTATAATATTTTACCTAATATTGTGTTTCCAAAGTTGTGATAAAGACAAAAAGATAGAATCAGATAAGTATGTAAAAGGAAGAAAACTGAAAGGTGACCCAAAATAAAAATACAGTCATTTTGAAAGTCAGTGTCTCATCTATATATTAATAGTGCTTGGTTGGGGTAGGGGGGGTGGAGAAAAAGATGGAGAAGTAGGAAGGCAAGGCAGAAACCTCCTAGCAAAAACACATAAAAGAAGAAAATACAGCAAATACAACTAAACCTGCAAATGACCTGAAGACTGCAGAACAGATTATCTACACCTGGGTAAGAAGAGAAGACCACACAGAGAAGGGTAAAGTGGCAGAGTGACAATCAAGAGGAACCCAAGTCCTCATCTTATCCCAGCTGACAGGCAGGAGAAAGAGGAACAGAGATGGGAGGGGAGATGAGCCCAGGTCTGCTGCACACCTGGCCCTGGAGATCTGCTCCAAGATCATGGAGTCCATATAGCACTGGGTTCTGGTGATTAGGAGGGCTGGCCACCAGGGACAGCTGGAACTCTGGGAGGCTGAGACTCTAGCTGCTTATGAAGGATAGGCACTCTGTACTGGTCCTCAGACCCAAAGCACAGGTGATAGTTTGAAAGACTTGCCAGCAGTGGGAGGGATGCCAGAGGGGAGTGGGTTGGGCAGAGTTTTCTCAGGAGAAAGGGCAGGTGAAGATCTCTCTCTAGCCCTTCCTCTGCCCAATAGGTCAGGAACTCTCAGAAGCCCCAGATGCTCTATTCCCCTTGCTGACAACTCAGCCCTGAGACTGCAGGCACTGCTGGAAGCCACCCCACTCAGCCCAGCAGCAGCATCAGATTTCGCTGCCTGGCAGGCACAGGGAGACTCTCTCAGCTTTCTGGGCTCCATTTTGGCCAACTGTGGAGGTAACTGAAGGAGCCAGCCCTGAGAACTCCTTCCTCCCTGCAGGTGTCCAAGTGCAGTACTGTGTGTCCTGCCATGCCCCAGAGCCACACACTGGCCCACCCACCCAATTAATGCTACAGCCCTGCCATTGCTGCAAGTAATGTACAGTAAAGGTAGTAGACCACAGTAAAGGTAGTAGACCAATAAATTATCAAGCAAGTATGAAATTAAAACAAAACAAATGAAGCAAAATCAACTATATGCAAAATCAGTCAAGGGACACAAAAGTGCAGATTATGACACTTTATACTTAAAGTGGGGAGGAGGAAGTAGAAGAAGGAAAAAAGTACCTTTAGATTGTGTTTGAAACAGCAATGAGCAACTTAATATAGATCGTTATAGAGAAAGGAAGCTATCCTTGAACCTCTGATAATCACAAAATTAAAGCCTACAATAGATTCACAAACAAATAAAGATAAATCTAATCACAACACTAAAGCATATCATCAAACAACAAGAGAAGAGTATAAGAAAGGAAGAAAGAAACACAGAGAAGCTATAAAAACAACCAGAAACACAATTAATAAAATGGCAATAATTACATGCCTACCAATAATTACCTTAAATGTAAATGGATTGAATGCATCAATCAAAAGACACAGAGTGGAAGAATGGATAAAGAAGTAAGACCATCTATATGCTGCCTATAGGAGACTCATTTCAGACCCAAAGATATACACAGACTGGAAGTGAAGGGATGGAAAAAGATATTTCATGCAAGTAAAGGGAGAAAAAAGGAGTAGCAGTACTCATATCAGACAAAATAGATTTCAAAACAAAGAAAGTAAAATATAAAGAAGAACATTACATAATGATAAAGAGGGTATAATCATGCAACTAACATAGGAGCATCTAAATATGTAAAATAAATTCTAACAGAATTAAAGGGGAAAATAAATTGCAACACATTCATTTTGGGAGGCTTTAATACATTACTCACTTCAATACAGATCAACCAGATAGAAACAAATAAGGAAACAGAGTCACTGAACAATACATTAGATCAGATGGACTTAACAGATATTTACAGAACATCCTGTGCAAAAGCAGTAGGATACACATTTTTCTCGAATGTACTGTGGAAAGCAATATGGAGGTTCCTCCAAAAACTAAAAATAGAAATACCATTCAATCCAGTTATTCTACTTCTAGGAATTTACCTGAAGAAAACAATATCCCTGATTTGAAAGAATATATATGCACCCCTATGTTTATCACTGCACTACTTGAAAATAGCCAAGATATGGAAGCAACCAAAGTGCCCATCAATAAATGGATGGATAAAGAAGATGTGGTACATATACACAGTGGAATATTATTCAGCCATAAAACAAAAAGAAATCCTGCCATTTGAAACAACACGGATGGAGCTAGAGAGTATTATACTCAGTGAAATAAGCCAGGTGGAGAAAGCAAATACCATATGATTTCACTTATTTGTGGCATATAAAAACAAAGCAAAACAGAAGGAAAAAACCAGCAGTAGACTCATAGGCACTGAAACGTGACTAGTGGTTATGAAGGGGGAGAGGTTGGGGCAGTTGAGGGGTAGGGTGAGGGGGATTAAGGAGCACAATAATTCACAATCACAGTGTAAGTTGGTCACAGAGACAGTAGTACAGCATGGAGAATATAGTCAATGATTCTGTAACATCTTTCTACATTAATAGTAACCGCACTAGAGGGGGTGAGGATTTAATAATACAGGTAACTTTTGAACCACTGTGTTGTACATTTGAAACCAATCTAAGATTGTACATCAGTGATACTTCAATTTAAAAAATAGTGCTGGGGGTTCAGGACTTTAAGAGAAAGATAACTACATTTTGAGATTCCACTCCATAATATATAGACACAGTTACAATGAAGGATAGAACTGGGATTTGGATGCAGAGGATCTCAATCTTTTTCTCATTTAAGTATTAGGCAACTACCTGATCTAGAATCCCCTCCTCTGCTCCACTCACATGGATACACACAAAGCAGCAATTGAAACAGAGCAGGGCTGCCTGAATCCCATAAATACAATGGCAGATTTCCCAAGAATTATACTTAGGGTTAGAGGAAACAAGGATAGAGAATGCCTTAAAAAAGAAAATCCACAGAGATATGTAACCTTAAACTCAGTGATGGGAGCTAGACTGAAGAGAAACAAAGACCTAGTTATACAAAGGACCTTAAAACAAACACATGTACAGCATTGATAAGCATTTTGCTAAAAGGGTGAAAAGAACAGGAAGGGCTGAAAGTCTCCACACAGCCCAACCTGTTTGATGAAAACATATTTCCTTTCTTCTATTCCCCTCTTTAAGTGTACAAAGTGCTCATTTGTATTTTCTTTGTTTTCATAGCTAGAAGATCAAAGAGTTAAAAACCTCCTTGCTATAGAAGGTCATTACAAAACTAAATACAGCAATTCAGAGTGGAAAATAGAATGAATGCCAAGGAGATGTTTAACGAAGTAACATTCTAGATGTATTCTTTGAAGAACATTTGCAGACTCGTTTGATTGCTTTAGAGCGCACAGGGCACAATGCGACCTGCGTGGAGCTAACTCTGAGTGATGGTTGCCGTTCTGTGGCACCGCTGCCAGGCCCCATGGAATCACAAGTATATTTGGTAGACAATTACCAAATATGGTGAAATATTCACAAATATTTTACATAGCAAAATGGTATTAAAAACTGCCACCTTTTGCCCCCTTAGGCTTAGTTAAATGTCCAAATAAAAGACGAGTCTATTCATTTGAAAAATAATTTGAAGCACTATTTTTCCGGATGGCAAGATAAGGGATTAGCTAGATGTTTCCCGTTAGTTATTGAGATCCTGTTTCCTTTTCTTCCTTTTTTGTCCTTCTTTAGCACTGACATCCTTAAAATGGGAGCAAATACAGAATATAGAGAAGTAGCCTGGGCAATTGTCAATATTGCTGTATTGATTTATTCAAAACAGGCTGGTACACTGGTCTTGCATTTTAATGTGACATCAGATTGACATTCACTGTAGTCCTTGAATCTCAGCAGTAGGACTCAGTAGGTTTCTTCTAGAAAAAAAGTAGAAGAACAGTCTAGATCATCGGAAGTGACCATCCTCCTGCTGGAGCCATGCCTATGTGACAACACGGAGGCTGATGATAGAAATTTAGAGTCTCTGACTGAGGTATAATCAAACAATTTTTTTCACTATTTGAAAACTTGGGAGATACAGGCTGTTTTCATTTTGCAGAAAAGGGGGTTCTCTCCTGGGATAATTTGGGTGGTGGATTGGAAATCTGGCAAAGCTAGGTGTTCAGATAATGATTCCACTCAGAAAAGAAGTGTAATTAAATAAGTACAGTGCAATGTAAAATATCTGAAATTAAGTTTAAGCAATTAACTTTTAAATTATTTGGGGCAAATAACTGACCAATTTCACTATAAAATGAACCTGTTTTGAAGTACCGTTGAATGCTGTACTGATGACAGTAGTCTTTTTCTTCTCTTTTTGCATCAGTGGCGCATGTCACCTTCCTACGTGGCAACCAGTTTGCAGATCTGGCCGGGGGGTGGGGGTGAAATTACTGGGCAACAAAATGAAAAGGAGGCATAAGCCAGCCCAGCTCTCTGAACCCTAGGAAAAGCAAAGTCCCTTCCGCTCATGAAAGAGGACGATTGTGCTCAGTACCACTTATCCAGTGCCAACAATCTGGTAAGCCCTCTATTCAGTGCTACACCAAGGCTACAGCAAGGTGACCCGGAGTTGGGGCCGAGGTCAGGGAAGGGTCACTGCCTGAAAAATGAAACAAGTCAAACGGAAAGAATCCTAGGAATGGGTGAGGTTAGTCACCCACAAAAGTAGCCCAATCCAGGAAGTGGCATAGAATTTTACAAAACTAAAGTACTAACTCTTTTAAATAATCTTGCTGGCCCTTGCAAGCTGCTAGGATGCTCTGAAGTATGGTCATAGGAATCAGCACTTTGTCACTAAAATTCCTGTAGACTTTCTCTGCTCCATATCTGCTTTTCAGATTCTTCAATCCCTTCCTCCCTTCTCTTTCCCTTCTTTGCACCACCACCCTAACTTCAAAACTAAAGAACAGAAGCTAGGTATGAAGATTTCATCACCCTGTCACTTGAAACCCTCTCTGAAAGCGGGTCAGCCCTCCCGTCCCCATCATCACCTCAGGGTGCCTGCAGGGTGCCTCCCTGTGAAGGCAGAGTGCAGAGTACATGCCCACAGGATGAGTTAGGTGGCCATGGCAATGTCATGAGCACCCAGTTTAAATAAGCTCTTTCGAGGTGAAAGAAATGTCAATGCTTGGAATATTTATTTGCCCTTTCATAGCTTTCCTTATCTTATGTGATGGATATGTGATTCCCAGGGCCTCTTAGGAAGAGAGGCTACCGGATGAAGGAGTATGGGCTTGGGGTTACTTATTTTCAGACTTCAAAAATATAAAAAACAATGACATTTCTTTCCCTGGATGACAAAATGAAAACTTTCCACAAATAAAACTATATCGCTTTAAAGATGTGAAAAGACTAGTGTATCTTGTAAAGAAGTTTTATTTTAAATACGTAGCCAGAAGGTGATATGTGCAACTAAAATATTTACTATTCATCTGGCTTCTTTTTCTAAGAAACCAAAATCATAAAACTAGAAAGTACTTGATTACTTCTCTTCAATGTGTAGGAGGATGGAGAGAGAGATTTCAAGTTTTTTGTTTTATATTTGTTGTCAAGAATTCATATAAGAAAGTCAATTTTATACAACATAATTTCACAAAATCACTTTTAAGAGAGTCAATTTCCATAGATCAGTTTCAGTGGGACATATAATATAAGTCTTTTAATATGAGCTCCTTAGTTTTATTAGTGCATTATAAATTATTTATCTTGGAAAATACATAAAAAACAATTAGAATGACTTTGGTTTATATAGTTCATAGTATTAAGTTAAATAGTATAAAACATGTTATACAGAGAGAAATGTAAATGTGGCCTAAAAGAACATTTTTGAGTCAGTTTCACATTAAACATTGAAGAGAAAAGTTGACTTATCTTAAAATAAAACAAGTCACTACTTCACTCTGCTACAAGCATTTTGTTTGTAAATAAGGATGAACTGACAGTGCTTGAAAGTGTAGTTCATCAAAATCACAAGAAACCAAATATTATGAACGTGTAAAATTCCATGTTTATTTAATATCCATTACCTAGCCTGTTTATCGAAACCAGACTTTGTAAACACAAATAACATTCCTAATGAACAATATCATATAGTTAAAATTCTTCCTGTATTTTCACATGAATAAAGATGTCATTAGGCAAGAATTTCAACAATAAGGACCTTGCTGCGAATTGGCATGACAGCTCCCAATGCTTCAAGGCGGCATCAGCCTCCATCAGCTTGAGAGGAGAGGTTAGCAGCTGTGCATCAAGGATCTCAGTGACCAGCATGCCCACCCTCAGCTGTCATGAAAGCCTCCTCCTATCTCAGCTGGTGTCCCGTGTGGCCTGTGTCACGGTGCCTTCTCAGAAGACACATCCAAAGCTCAGCACCAGTATACCTGGGGCCACAAAAAAAGGCAACAAAAACTAAAGGCAATATACAGATAATGGAAAAAAGTCACTGTAGTCAAGGAGAAGTTTGAGTGTTATACTTAACAATATTTTGATTATTTTTACAGTTGCTCATATTTATTTTAAAATTTACTATGTGCCAGGCACTATGTTAAGCACTTAACATCCACTATCTTATAAAATGGTCACATTAATACTTTAAAATAAGCACTATAATTATCTCTATTTTATAAATAGGGAAGCTAAGGCTGACAGAGGTCAAGAAACTGGCATGTGATTTCCTGGTAAGCAGGGTAACAAGAATGCCCTTGTGTCTTGATGCCCAGCCCAGGCAAGATCAGGAGCTTCCTATGCCCGACATTGTGGATGAGCTGATAGCTTCTTCAAAGCCATTCATAGCCCTTCTCTGCCTTGCTTTTCTCTATTATGGAGGCTGGAGAACTAAAATTCTTGACATTTTAAGAACTCTTTCTGTTTCTTAGGTAATATTTTTCTTTTTCTTCCAATTTTTACATTCCAAACCACAGCACAGCTCTCTTCGCCCCTAGGAGTGACCAACAGATACAAGGTAAAGTTGCTAGCTTTGTAGAACATTTTTGAAGAGACAGACTCAGTTGCATAACAGATCTCTAGTTAAGAGAGTAGATCTAATGTTAAGGGTTCTAGCCATAAAGAAAAAAAAAGGAAAAGAAAGGAAAGAAAGACATGGCTTCCTGCTCTTCTTACCCCTCAACTCTTCTTCTTTACCTGCCCTCAGTTATCCATCCTCAGATTCGTTGTTACATAAGGGGAAAAATATCCTTTCTGGTAAGCCATGTTAATTGGGTACATGTGACTGACTATACTAATTACACAAAATTGCTTTATAGTTTTGTGACTTATTGTGGCGGGGTGCTAGAATCACTCATAATTGTTAAGTAAAATGATAAATGACTGAACTGTACAACGTAATTGTGGTATATTCTGTACCATATTTCTACAACTAAATTAATAATGGATGAGTTGCCTTTCATTTGAATACTAAACACTAGCACATCTGAAACAGCTCTCAGTTCTTCTTGCCATAAGTATTCAGGTTAAAAAATAAGCTCTCTGGGCTGTGTGCACAGAAAGCATGGCTATAGCCCTGATCAGAGGGTTCCAAAATCTAGAATTGGACTCATTGTTGGGCCCAACACAGAAGAGAAGGAGAAAATCTAGGAGAGAAAATAAGTTTCTGGAAAAGGTGAGATACTTCGATATTTTTTAAAAAAATCAGTTTAACTGAACAAAACCCACTTTCTAACCCCATTTCACTTGTTGATGATTGAAATCCCATCTCTGATGCTCATTGGGTGTATGATCTTAGACAAAGTTATTCCACCTCTCTGAGATTACCAATTGTTTTCAAGCATAAAGTCAATATTTTACAACGTATCATATAGGATTGTTTTTAGGATTAACTGAAACAATGAATGTGAATTGTTTACTAATCTTCTTAACACATCAAATACAGTTAACAGATTTTAATCCATCTCCCTCCCAGTTCCCCATCACAGAAGGACAACTTCAAAGACTTCTGTCTAATCTCTGAAAGCATTCTTTACTTTCTTACTTCACAGCCCAGTCACCATACACTGGCAACATTTCATTGGACCCAGATATTAGTGAAAGACATGCCTCCTACTAGGATGTAAGGTTCCTGATGGCAGTAATGTCTTATCAAACTTTACATTCTTCAAGACCTTGAGTTTCTAAAGAGTTTCCAGGTAGATCTCTGAAAAGAGGTTTTGAGCCCATTGTAGTACCATGTAATGATTTATCATTCCAAATGCCTCATCTTTTTTAAGGTACAATCTTGTCAGCATTTACTATCCACTAAGCACAATGCTTGAAGACCTTATTGTGGGGAAGTTGGGATTCCTATAGTCAGGATCCTCACTGAACTTAAACCACCTGAGGATGAAACTAGCCTGTTGCTGGGCTACTGCTTCCACACCTTTAGGCAATAAGCTATTATTGTGCTATATAGAGAGCTCAGCCCAGTACTCTGAGTGGAGGCAGAGTCGCTGGTGCTAAACCTGGTGCTGGGAGAACAAACCGGGTAATAAATCTTTTCACCCCAAAGAACGGTTTGCTATCGATTTCTTTGGTCACATTAAATCTATAGTGAACTTGCCTGGGGCTGAAACCCATTGGCAAGACAATTGGTGAAAAGTTGGCAGGGTTCATTGTTGACCAAGGAAAAAGACAGGCTGCCCTTATGGGAGGGGTGCTTCAGCAGGCTGCCCTGTGAATGGGGGAACAGTGGCTCATTTCCCAGGGGGTATGTGGTCTGAGGTGGCTTGCCTCCTAGAGGACTGGGCCCCACCCCAAGACTGGAGGCAGGTGGAGGTGACACCTGAGTTAGTAGAGGTCGCCCTTGGTATAGTAAGCAGATCCTTTGAGAAGCAGAGTGCCTGTGAGGCAGTGGGGACTGTGAGCTGGCTGCTTCTCATGGTATTAAAAAGGTCTACAGAAGAGACCCAAGAAGTGGCGGCACAAGAATGCGAGCTATAAACTTCTGTGGATTCCCTGAGGAGAGAAGTGGCATTGATGTGAGAGGAGGTAGCACAAGAATGCGAGATGCAAACTTCTGTGGATTCCCTGAGGAAGGAGATGGCATTGATACGAGAGGACGCAGGACAAGAGCGCCGGCAGCAGGGTGCCATTGGAGATGAGACAGCAGTGCTGCCAGGTGTTCTGAAGGAGGAAGAGGCCATCAAGGAAAAAGATGAACTCCTGAGGGAAGCACAGGTGGAGGTAGCAGGAGAACATCAGCTGCAAAGCATTGAGCTGAAGGTAAGAGACCTTCTGAAGACAGAGGGAGCACTGCTGTGAGGCACAGTAGAAAAGGTAAAGGTTGTAGCTGAGGAGGCACTCGGGGGAGGGGAGAGAAAAATGCCATCAGCCCCAGAAATGGAGGAGCTGGAGCAGGATGAAGGGGTGGTGCCAGAGGCACTGGCCCCTCCTGTATTGAAAGCATGCCCAGTGGTTGTAAAGAAAATAAAGACACAGCAGCTGAAAGTTCCCCAAGGAGAGGAGCAACCCCCTCCCCAGGGCATGGAGCACTCTATGCTCCGCTCCTATACTCAGGCTGAGCTGGTGGATTTGGGCTCCCGGTTTAAGCAGAAGCCCTCGGAGTCAATATCAGCTTGGCTCCTGCATCTGTGAGACTTAGGGGTGGATGGAATTGTTGTGTCAGGATCAGAGATGGGAAAGCTGGCTTCCCTGATAGTGCAGCCTGCCTTGAGGCAGCGATTACAAAATGCACACCAGACCCCAGGGAGTCACCCCCTCCTCCATTGGCTTATGGCTGCACTTCGTGCTGTGTGGCCCAATCCGGATGATCTGCCATCATCTCCTGCTAGATGGCATACATATGCTGAACTCCAACAGGTGTTATGAGAGCTAGGCATAAGAAATGCCATCTATAGTCCAGAGAATAATGGCCCAGATGAAGAGATTTTCACTACTGGGATGAGAAATATTGTGCTTCAAATGGCTCCTACATCCCTCTTTGGGTCTCGAGTGACCATTCTTTCCCCTCACTTAGGGCATCCCATAAGCGAGGTGACACATACAGTAGCAGACTTTGGAGAGACTGAAGCCAAGGTTTGGCCACCAGAATGACATCTTGCTACCAGCAGCAACTGCACTGAACCCCGGAGACTCCATTGAATAGATGTGGCCTTGGACCTTTCGACACATGGACCAACGATGGCTGGCTCTCCTGGCACCTTGGGGACAAGGCCTGGAAGCTGGCCTCCTGTGTGTTCCTGGAATAACAGCAGAGTGGCTGCCAAAGGTCACAGTAGTATATCCTCAACGGCCAGAAGGTAAGAGCATCTTACTGGGGAGTTTTGTTTTATCATTATGGCCAGTGCATGCCCCTCCAGTAGCACTGTATATAGATCCTTCAGTAACCCCCATGGGGAAAGGAGTAAAAGTATGGTATACTAGACCTGGAAGGGACCCCCTTCCTGCTACAGTCCTATCATAGGTCCACTCTCTTGCATGCATCCTACCTGATAGCCAAGATTTGCCTATATTGGTGGCATTAAAACATGTGTCTTATCACCCCTAAAGTCTTTGTGGACTGGGAACTTCCTCTGGCTTGAGGATTATTATAATTTTTGTTACCTGTATCAAAATGTTGCTGTATCTTAATTTTTATTATCTCTAAGTTGTTGTTATCCTCTGTTGCTATTGTGGAACCTGGTTTCAATGCTCCAGCTTTTTCGCACAGGGACCATTGTGGAAGATCGAAAGCGTGTAGATTATAAGGCAAGAATCCTGGAGGGGTGGACTGTGGGGAAGTTGGGGTTCCTATGGCCAGGATCCTCACTGAACTTAAACCACCTGATGATGTAACTGGCATGTTCCTAGGCTACCGCTTCCACACCTTTTAGGCAATAAGCTATTATTGTGCTGTATAGAGAGCTCGGCACAGTGCTCTGGGCGGAGGCAGAGACGCTAGTGCTCAACCTACTGCCGGAGAACAAGCGGGTAATAAACCCTTTCACCCCAAAGAACGTTTTGCTGTCAACTTTTTTGGTCACACTGAATCCATAGTGAACTTGCTCGGGGCTGAAACCCATTGACAAGACACTTACTTACACAGCAATTGTGAAGAGAGGCAACCCCTATTGTGGATAGTAATAAATAAGCATGAAAAAGGAAGAAAAAAAACAATAAGAAATATCCTATAATGATTGTTTGCTGGGAACTCTTCACTATTTGGGGCACTTTATACATGAGAACTAATCCTCTCCACAACCCTGTGAAATGGGTGTCATTAGCTCAGTCCCATGAAAAGGAAAACCAAGGGTCAGAGACTTGGCTGGCATGAACTGGTAAGTGAATTCAGGGTCACATAACCAGAGTTTTGCTTCAGATCGCTCATATTCCAATGTTGGAGCTCTTTGCATTCCATGTACCACATCTCAGAAAACACGCAGATTATGAATTTCTGGAAAAGAGAAAAGGCAAGGAAATTATACATCTAAATTCAATTATTCAGATCTATATCATCAAAATTACTTAATGCTAATAAAAACATAATGTCCAATATTACTATCATAACATACAAAGGTCTCATTTAACAACATTTCTGTGAGACAGATATTACTACCTGTTCATATGAATAGATGGTGAAATTCAGAAAGAGAATGGCCTTCTGAAGCGGCAGACCTCGGACCCACAGCCTGACTCTCTGGCCTCGTCCAAGTCTCTGACCACCACGTGGCCACATTCTAGTCTTTGTGCTGCTTTGCTTGAATTTCAGTGAAAAAGAACAAAGGAAGGGGTGAGGACATTGAATAGTCACCCTCTTTGGCCCTCTGCCTTCCATTATTGAAAATGCTTTTTGCTGAACAAGGATTTTTTTTAACAGGATGTCTTCTGAGAAGGCATTGTGAAAACATGTGGGTTCAATAAAGCACTTCTTGCCTGAGCAGGTTGGATGAGTATTAGAGTGATTGCCTGAAGGTCTTTAGATCATTCCTGGTTTTCAATGTGTCCCTTTTCTCCCCCTTAATGTCTGCTTTCAAACAAGCAGTGAGTAATCAGTTTAAAAGCTGGAATAGCTCTGGGGTATTTAACAGGTGGTGATGTCTAGATCACCAGTTCAGATTCAAAAGTACATGGTTCTCCCCTTCTAACCTATGACTTCAAGCAGTAAGACCAGACCAATATCTTTAAACTAGTATATTGCACCATAAAACCATTCCTTCCTACATGCTTTACAAGTGCTGCTAAGGAATCAAGTAGGATTATTAAACTGAGAACTAGCAGAGCAGTAACCATCATTTACTCCAAAGACACCTGGTGTGTTTCTTGTGCTATTAGAAGCAGGGCAGCTGGATATGAGCAACCCAAAGATGCCTGAATCAGGAAGACTTAATCATATTTATAGGTAATATTCTGGTTCCTGAAGTGGACCAAAAATGTAAAGGTGTCCTTCGCAGCCTAGCACTTGCAAAGGCTTCTTTCTGTTTGGTTGAGGCAAACATTATGTATTTGTCATTATATTCCTTCTTGAACCCCTGTTTAAGACTGTGAAATGTGATATTAGCAAGAGTAAACATTTTTATTTCACTGTTTTTTCTAACAAATATTTACTAATTTAATCACAATAAACCTCTGAGATAGGATCTATTATTATCCCCATTTTACAGATGAGGAAACTGGCACAAAGAGGACCAGCAACTTCCCAAATTCATGCAGATAATTAGTGAAGCTAGGATTCAAACTCACAAGTCTTCTCCAAGACCTTGCTCTTTACTGCTAAACAATAATGCCTTGCTTAAATATTTAATGCAGTAACAATATTTTATAGTTATCTAAGAATGAAACTTTAGTACAAAGCTATAGACATGTTTCTAATTATTTAGTGGGTCCATAACTGACCTGAAAAAGAAATTTTTATTCCAGAAACTATGATTAGAATGTAAACTGGGCCAGCCACTGTGGAAAACAATATGGAGGTTACTCAAAATTCTAAAAATAGAAATACCATACAACTCAGCAATTCCACTTCTAGGAATTGCCCAGTGAAAAGAAAATCACTGACTTGAAAGCTATACACACACCTATGTTCACTGCAGCATTATTTGCAATAGCAAAGATATGGAGGCAACCCAAATGCCCATCAATAGAAGAATTGATACAGAAGTGGTACATAATCACAATGGAGTATTAATCAGCCATCACAAACAAGGAAATCTTGTCATTTGGGACAACATGGATGGGCCTAAAGGTATTATGCTAAGTGAATAAGCCAGGCAAAGAAAGACAAATACTGTATGATTTCACTTACATGTGGAATCTAAAAAACAAAACAAACAAAAAAATAGACCCATAACTATGGACAACAGACTGTTGTTTACCATAGGAAGGGGAGTGGGAAGGGAGGGTGAAATAGGTGAAGGGGATAGAGGTATAGACTGCAAATTGTAAATTGTTAGTCACAGGAATGGAAGTACGACATATAGAATACAACCGAAAATATAATATCATGGTATGGTAACAGGGGGAACTACACTTTCTGTGGCAAGCATCTAGTAATGGATATAATTATCAAGTCACTATGTTTTACATTGGAAACCAGTACAATATTGTTTATCAACTCTATTCCAACTTAAAAATCTATAGTTTAATTCCTAATCTATTAGTTGTGCAAGTTGTATTTTTAGAAAAAAGATAATATTGTTTTATCTACAGAATGATAATAATTATTATAGAAAGAAGAAAATTTCATGAAGAACCTAAAAATTAAAAAATGTAATATTTTAAATGGCTGTGTCCAAAAAGGTAAGCTAGAGCTAATGGGGCACCTATTTGAGGTATGTTTAATTTACAAGTAACAAAAGGCTCCTATATTCCTCTCATCATTTCTGGGCACTGTAAACATTGTATTAATGAAAATGCTAGTTCAGTTGGTGGCATTTCAGACAAGGAAGCAGAGGCCGTACTTTGGAGCAGAACATAAACATAATTGGAAAAGGTGATGATGTACTAAACCATATTTACACAAGCATTTGAAATAATGGCTCATGAGGCCTGTAGAATATTTTTCCCCTTTTAAAGCAATCACACACAGTGCCCTATTGGTTCAGTCCTTGGTATCTTCTTCATGCTGTAAGTCTTCCTCCTGGATAGGAAATCTAGTCCATATTTCCACCATTTTTCAAATTAAGCTCCTCTCTCTAGCTGGGTGCTTGGATGAAGTAAAATCTAAGGATTCCTCAATTTGTTTCATTGCTTTTTGAAATCAGAATTTCAACCAGTGGTGATCAGAATGACAAACTCCTAAACTTCATGTCATGGCAGGGAGGACGCGCACGGAAGCAGGTGTGTGTGGTTTATTAATGTGCCCAACCAGACTATTGCCGTGATGACAAAAATTTTGGAGTAGAGACTGGTAAATATGCTCTCTCTGGAAAAAAATGCAAATTTAAAATGAGGTGGACTTTCCCTCTATTGCATATTTATTTACCAAAGTCACAGAAAGCCCAAACTCATTTCAGCCTTCTTGAAAAGCAAACCAAAAAATGATTAAGCATCTTTGATAAAAGTGTGGGTATATGGCTGGAATGCTGAATATCATAGAGAAAAAAAAAGCAACTTCCTACACATTAAAAAAAAACCCTATTCTGATCATAAATCATTTCCAAGTAATCTACCGAATAAGTGTGAATATATTAACTTGAAGTTTTTCTGAAATTTTCCTGAAAGTTGCACACCTCAAGGTTTCCCATTTCTGACCTTACTAGAAACATGGACTTTCCATTTATACATCCTAGACACATACTATCCAAGAAGACACCAGCATATACTGCAGTAGAGCACTGGTACTCAAACTGTGATCCAAGAGTCCCTGGAGGCCCATGAGAATCCTACATAGCCTGTGGACGGTCCTTATATCATGCAAGGCTAATCAAATATCAGTGGCAAGGGCCATCCTCTTTGTTCCGGCATGAACTAATAATTTACTTATGATATATAGTAAAATTAGATGTCAGCTCATTATTGCCTCATCAAAAAGAACACTAATTCTGATGAATTACTTTGATAGGTATGGCTGGAGAAGGAGGGGTAGGCAGCAAATTCTTTGGCTTTGTTCAAGGGGGCTGAGGATTGAAGTTTTGTTTTTTATTAGTCATGTTCTTGGACTCCTATTTCTATGGCATGCTGAGATTTCCAGACTATTGAAGATGTGATGATTTACTGATCCTGAATTCTATGAGAAAAAAGTTTATACATTCTAAAAGAGATAGGTTTCAGATGACATATGGAGTATAATTTCCAATGAAAGATTTCTCTTAATCTTGAGCTTTAACCATTTCTGTTGCTATAGTACCTCTCAAAAGTGAACATGGTTCATAAAGTCCTCAGACTGCCTTTTGGCACATTAACACATTCTTCCCAATCTCACATTGGAAAGGCAGGAATTATGGCCTTTTTTCTTTCTTTTCTCATCCCTCCTTCCCTCCCTCCCTCCCTCCCTCCTTCCTTCCTTCCCTAGCACCTAAGAGTCTCCTCCGTATAATCAGTTTGAATGAGTGCATAGAGATACCTCAAGTAGATGATATACTGTACAGTGATATTTGATCACCTAAATGTAAGTTATCATAAGTGAAAAACATAATTTTAATGCTTTTTAAAAATGTACAATGACCTCATGCCATGCCAAAATGTCTCCTGACATAGAGTCCTTCTGTGAAACCACACTACCCTGCATAATCATTTTCAAAAGAACATTGGCCTCCACTTTCATATCATTGCCTCCCTGCATCACATATATGATTCTTATGAATTTAAAAACCTACTCCCAACCCCAAGGTTTAGATTCACTAACCCTAGGTTTCACTAACTGATTCCACGCACTTTTGTATCAACATCTATACTGCAGTGCTCAAGCATCTTACAACATGCTCTTTCAGGAGCATCTGTGTTTTGGAGAAAGTGACCAGTCTGTTCCCATTCAGGGCTCATAATGTCAGCTCACTTCTCCATTGGCACCTTTCTGGCTCACCAAAGATTGTGGAGGAAGGATATTGTGAAAAGACTTAGTCTGGTCATCAAAGCAACTAAACACTGAGTTAGATAAAATATTGCTATCTTAACAAATGAGACTTCTCAAAGGACTGGAGGAGAGAAAATCTTTATGAGGAACTTTGACTTCAAATTTGAGTTTTTGAGATATTTACCTTCTGAGCTTAAAATCTCCAATTTTTGTACTTCTTCATTTCTGCATAATTGTTCCCTCTATACAGAATGTTCTTGCCTCCTCCAAGACAGGAACTCAGTCTTCTGGGACCATATCCAGTGTGATCTCCTTTATGAAATCTTTCACAATTTCATTATTAAAACGTGTTTGCAATAAATTTTTCTTGCATGGCACTTCTCCTGGGTCAAACTCTAAGGCCTGTGTCTTATTCATCTACATGTCCACCTAACATTGTGTAGAATATCTGACTAGTGCATGTTAGGTATTCAACAAACATTATGTTGAATGTAAATAATTAATAAGTGCAACCACTTCTCAGAGATTTCAACTCCTTCTCCCTAGAATGGAATGTAGAATTAAGCCATGAAGAAGAGGTCACCTTAAAATTTAATATTTTTTATTATTATTAAAGAAACCACTCTTCAAGGAGGTATGAAAGAAAGAAAAATCTCCCCTTTGGCCTTACTTGGGGAGGTCACATCCTTGTCCTTTCAGAGTGGGCAAAAAATCAAACACATTATTATTTAGGCTAATTTAACTCTCATGGTCCTGGGCTATTTGATTATAATTAGCTGCTTGTACCACTGATGAAGAAGAGAAAAATATATACAAAGTAAAGACATTTGTCTTGGCAAAACCAAGTTCAAAACAAGTCTAAGATCTTCACTCTTTTCTTGGCGATTATATATCTGAGGGGTCAACATTAGAACATGTTTTAAGCTGCTGGTCATTTCCTCAAGCAAATATAATGAAACCAAAGGATCAAATAATGTTTTCAATTTATAATATCTCCCTACAAATTTTTAATTTTTTACAAGTGAATTATTTAAGTTGCAAACGATAGTGACTTCCTTTGAAGAATTATTCACAGCTCCCTTTAAGCAGAGGATAATCGAAAATAAGAAAATTCTTCTGTGATTGGTTAAAGGACAAAGGTATATGTGCTGTTGGGGAAGGGGTCTGGCAAAAATCTGGCAGGTGACTTCAATTCAGCTGAATAATGTGAAAACCAAACAATAGGCTAGTAAGGAAGATTGACAGGAAAGATGGGAGACCTGTGGGTTAGAAATTCCACAAGCAAAGCTAAGTGATTTTCTTTTTACCAAGAGGAATCAATATTTTACATAGCTAATGAAGCTGGCCACCCCTTCATCAGCTGGGGTGTATCCTTCACTATCCTTGAAACTCAGGTCCCTCATCTGCAGATGGGATCCTTGTGACACCCTTCGTAAGTGATGAGGGTAAACAGACCAGAGATAACAATCCTTTCTGAACTCACTTGGGAAGGATGAAAGCTAAGCTAGAGAACACTGCTGGGAATTGCACCATAGGAGAAACAGCTGAATGGGAGGCTGAGTATTGGAATCTGTTCCAATGATGACACAACTGTGGATGGCTTTGTATTGATAAACAAGTAAATAGCGCTTTGTGTTTGATTCCTCACTGATGAAACCGGAGATTTTCAGGACATGTGAAACACTTAAGCCTCCTAAGCAAGAGCAGTCATAAAAATCACTTGTGGGTCACATTAACGAAACTGACCGGCACTGGAATGGATTGTGGAAGTATCGTGGAATCTTCACGCACTGAGCTGCTTCTGGCCTACTTCCTTTTTCATGGGAGATCACAGGAGAGAAGTTTATAAAGATTGGGCTCCTGCGATGGAGTGCTGAGTGGTGTGGGGTGCATGACACAGTGCTCCTGGATGAATGGCAGTCTCATGAGTGAGTCAAGGAGCTGTAAGGATGAATTCCAGGCCCTTGTGAAAATGGTTCACAAGTGATCTCCAGTTGAAATGGCTGTCATTTGCGCTCTCCTGGGATATTCTGCCTCAGAAACAAGTCTGCTTATGAGTTCTTTGAAGAAAATCTAAGAGGGTGCACCAGTCTCCTTTCTCTGATGAGCCATGCCCAGCAGACCCCCTTCCATGGAGCCCATGGTACGCATGGAATAAGCATCCCTGGAATCCCCCAGAGATTGAAACTTCTTAATGGCTATTCAACCAGACTCTCACAATAGGGAATAAAAATGTCAGAGCCAAAGCGTAGGTCTGAAAATGGGAACCCTCAATATGGGAGAGTATTAGTTACTTGGAAATGTATAAATTTCCTCCATTCCTAGCTTACAACCTTGACTCTATTTAGGCATTAGGAGAATACACCTAATTATTTTCCATTTCAGCCCTTGGGCTTTTACACATCATTAATAGCTGTGGTTATTTCTTTAGCGAACCCAATAGCACAGATGCTATTAGTCCCATTGTTTGAATAAAGGAAACTGAGGCAGAGCAAGGTTAAGGAAGTAGTTCTCATCTGGCTGGAATTTTTAAATATATTAAATGCCTTACCCTGTTTCACCTCTTTCTATATACAGCATAAATCTTAATGCCCAGTCATCTGATTAACCAGCTTGACTCTGCTGTCCTTTGCTTCTTCTCCTCCACTCCCCCAAAGAGAGCTAGGCTTCAGTTAATAGATAACAAGTGGACAAGATGATAAGAGGAAAGCTTTTATTTATTTATTTTTAAAAAGCCAATAATCCAGTGACCATTGTGTCATTTTGAAATTTGGTTCCTTGTCCTCCAGAGTGTCTACTCGTCTGGAGTGGCCAGTACCTTTGGAGACCATGAGTGGCTCTTAGAAGGAGGATGTTCCTCCTACATGCCTCTCAGGCCTTGAAGAAATACTTCTTGTCAAGATTTTTGGAGTTCACAAAAATCTCTAGGCTTCTTTTCTCAGACTGCAAGTTTAATTATACCATTTTTAAGATTTGCAAGACACATAATTCCCCCTTAATTTAAACTTTTTTTCTAGGAGCATTTTAGATTTGTATTTCAGTGAACGCCTGTACATGTTTAAAAAAATATTATTGGTTAGAAAATTAGTCTTGCTGTGTTTCCAACTATTTAAGACTAGTAAACTTAAAACAAAATACATTTTGATTTACTTAGGCAAACCAGCCTCAAAAGAGAAAAAAACACCAGTAGTTTAGCTTTGAACTTAAACTTAATTTTTACACTGGAGAATTGTTTTCCACTTTCCTCCTTAACTAACTTACGTCTCACAAATCTGGTTTAATTTTCCTAAAATTCCTGGTTTAATTTTCCTTCAGTTCTGGGAATGAAGAAACAAGTTTTACTGTTTTTTAAGATTGAACTTAAATGTATATGGTTCAAAAAGTAATGGGAAAAAGACCATTTTGAAGGAGATGATTGGAACTAGTCATTCTTTTTAGAAATTATTCAAATAGAAGGTCTCAAGGCTTTGGGTTTCCTATCTGTCCAGTGAGGGCCTTAGTCCCAGACTCCCTGTGCTGCAGCCATTCTCACAGCAGCTTCATGATTTTTACCATACCAATGACTACAGCCTTTATGCCATATTTACACTGTGGTATTCACTGCACCAAGTTTTACTTAATTTTTTGTCTTTAAGTTAACTTAAAAATTTTTAAGTGAAATAAACATGTTTGAAAAGGAAGTTTTATGTTCCTGCCATAAATAGATCACAATTTGAAAGAAATTAATGAAAACCATACAGTACTATTAAATTCTAGCTCCATATAGTTGTATGCTGAAGACTTTGAGCCTGAGGCTTGCCTTCTATTTCTCAAAAGGGAAAAGTGTTAGAGGGTTCTGTGTCAGCACCAGTCTGAGACTTTCTTCTTGCTATAATCAGAAGCCTAAAACCCTGAAATGAAGAGAATTTTCTCATTGTGTCTTTCAACATTGGTATACCTCCTAAAATTATCTGAAACACACTAATGGTACACATCCCTCATCCCAGGAAACACTGGGTTGAATGTTGTCCAAGGTGTCTGCCATCTCTAATAGTTTATTATACTGCAAATCAGTAATTTCAGTTTACAGACATGCATAAGGCACAAGATACATTCCTCTTCTGGTGCTTTGAAAAGCTGAGACACAACCATCTTGTGGGAAGAGCTGACTATTCTCTCTACTCCATTACTCTGGGTAACTTGTTCAGACATGAAAAGGTAATGAGGAAGTGTGAATAAGAGCAGGAATGAGGATTCAACCGGTCAGCTTGATTTGGTTGTTGCAAAAGACCTTTATCTAACAATCAAATTGAAAAATAGCATTAAATCAGTCAACCTATTTTTGGCAGAGCTGAAAGGCTGGGATCAGTCTAACAAAGTAGCTGTATTTTGACAGAATTGATGCAGTTTTGGTAATATTGCCAAACTCACACAAGTATCTGTAACCTGTTCTAATTACCCAGTGACTGTTTACATGATGAAAGTGAATGTTTTAAAAACACAAATGAATAGCTATTTCTGTTTGTAATTTTGTTGGTGTTTGCTTTTTGCCATAAGCTTGTACAATTAGACACAGCCATTTCTTGCCTTAGCATTCTATGATTCTACTTCCTACAGTGTTACAGTGATTTCTAGCATTAAAAATAATGTTCAGTAACCTGAACTTTAAAGTAGCAACTCAATCTGGCAAAAGGTTTTAAAAGGAATAGGCAGCATCTACTTTCATCAAGTAATGCACTTTATTAAGGAATTAATAATAGACCCACAATGAGACAGATATTGTGTTTCTAATTTACTGGTTAACTCATTGACTCTGCTTATATAATGACCTTCAATGAACTAGAGAATGATAGATACGGACCTAACCATCTTCAAACATACCTGCATTAATATTTTATTGATTGCATTTCATTTTAATTGTAGTACAGCTAATATTCCAGTAAGATAAATATCTTCCTTTATCTGAGAACCCCAGAGAACAGCAGCTTTGAAACATTTATCACAAAAATAAACACTGATTATTATCCAACAATTATGCATAAAAGTATCTGTGAGTGACTAGACTAATATAAGCCTTCATGTAAAACCAATGATTTATATCAAGCTTCACAGAAAAGCATGTTTCCACGGATACACAGTATATTCCCAACCTAGAGGGCTAGCTGAGAAAATGCACCCAAACTATTATTCACTTAAAGTCTTTATTTTTCCACAACTCTATCCTAGAGCCTGAAACTGAAAACCAAAGATGACCTTTTCCAAAACATTTTGTCAAAACCAAAGGAATTGTGTTTATTTATTTTAGATTTGAGTGAAAATGTGATAATTTGTGATCACGTGGTTTTTAACACTAATATTCTCTTTTCCAAGAGCAGTAGTCTGACTTTATGAAAGGTAGAAAAGTAATAGTAATTTCAGTCCACCGATATCTGTTGAAATTTAGTCATTCTACGTACATAAGTGGGAAACTTCAGGAGCAATCTGGGTCAGCTTATTAAAGTTACTCCAGGAAAGAATCCCCAATTTGGTGGAGTTCCCATCCTCTGATCACTATTCTGCAAATTATTGGGGGCCTACTGTGTGCTAAGCACATAGTAATCTTCTCAAGCACACTCCTTATCACACTGTATTTTTCCAATGGAGTAAAGCATAAAACATCCAGTGGCTCAAGCTTGGGGCCATATTTCAGAGGCCAAATATCAACCCAATTCTGCAAAGGAAAGAAAGTCTGGTTATCCATTTTTAATAAACTGGCGCTCTAGTTTAAAAAAGATAGAAAGAAGAAAGGAAGTCTGAAGCTAGAAACTGTGAGTGTTCTATCTCATTGATCCCAATATCTTGTATAGCTCAACTCTGACTCACTTTCCTGAATAATGTACTTTTCCACGCCTGATTTTCTGCAGTCAGAGGAGGCAGCATAGCAAAGCATAAGAACACTGCCTCCGTGGCCAGACAAGTTTGCTTTTGAATTCTCACTTCTTCACTGACTAGATATGGAACTTGGCAAGTTTCTAAAACCTCTTTGAGCCTGTCTCTCCTTTAAGTTGGAAATAATATCCTACTCAAGGTTGCTGCAGGGATAAAATGAGATAATGTGAGTAAAGCTCTTAGTACTGCATCTGCAAATGACATGCACTCAGGAAAGTATAGCTTCAATTTAATCTTGTCATTAGCTGAGCATAGAGATGACAAATGGCCTAAGATTTATTAAGTTCCTAGTACTCCTTGGGCAAAAAAGAGGTTCTGGAAATTACCCTCTCCCCATCCCCCCTCCATCCAAATTTCTTCTTTATGAATTTCAGAGCTAATTCTCTAGCTTATGCACCATCTATGAATATCAGAGCTAATTCTCTAGCTTATGCACCATCTTTCCCTTTATCTCCTCTTTCTAATTCTTCATGATTCGTTGTAGAAATATCATTGCACATCAGCAAAACCATCAGCAGAGAAAAAGTGAAAAAGAAAAATAGTAAACATTCAAATTGTTACCTATAATTATTTATTAGTAGATATTTCCAAGTGGTGGAATTAATGATGATTTTTATCCTCTTGACTTAGGCTTTTTTATATCTTTGAAGCCCCTACATGTATTACTTTCATAAAAAGGAAAAATGTATTTTAAGAAATATGCATGTGTGCTTATAGCTAAGGGCAGTTACTTATTAAACTTAGTAAAGATGTGGTTGCAGGGGGTTGTCTGAAATAACTGGAATGTGCACAAATACTAAAAGAAAACTATTTTAGCAAAAAGTGCAGAACTTAGAATTGGAAGACATTGGTTTAAATCCGAGTACAATGATTTAGTAGTTGTGTTGCCTTTGTTACTTAACCTTTCTAAACCTCATTTCTCTCATCCTTAAAATGGGCTAGTAATATTCTCCAGTAACTCCTTGAAGATTAAGGGAGACTGCATGTGAAAAATGTATGACACATGGCACAGAGTTAGAGCTCAGAAGAAGTGTTAGTTGATTTAAAACCTGAAGAGTATCAAAACGCTTTTTATAAAAGAACTAAGCAGAAAACTGAGAGAAAAACTCCTACACTAATTAAAATTACCTCATGGAATTGGATATTCCATCTATACCTAAAGTGTAACATGGTGAAAGCTGAAATGAATATTTTTCCTTCTAGTCCCCTCTCAAAGTAACTCATTTTCTTATATTTGTTAATACTGTTGATGAAAAGATCCACTTTAAAGTTCCCCAAGCTAATAACAGCAATTCAGTCCAACTTCTGATTTTGCAGTATTCAATCTATTCCTTATTCCAATTGAGGTCTCCTCCGAAATACTGGTTTGATTCCATTCTTTTTATCTCCTTCAGTGTTTCCCAACCTGGGCACTATTGAAATTGGGCACTGGATTATTCTGTCTTGGAGGCCTGTTTTGTACATTGTGGGATATTTAGCACCATCTCTGACCCATATTTGGTGGCAATCAAACATTTTAGGTCATTGCCAAATGTCCCCTGGAGGCTGAAGTATTCCTGATAGAGAACCACTGCTCTACTTCACACCTGCTCTGTATCGATAGCACTCTTGAGTTACCCCAGTGGCCATATGACACTTAGTGTAATACTGACCTTTGAAAACATTTATGCCAAATTCAGTGTGTGAATCCAAAATTCTTATCATGAATCTCCATGTAACTTCCAGAAAGCTGTAAAAGAGGATGAAGAATATGTTGCATTCATATCTCAGATATTCTCCCCAAAACAGTGCTTTGTGCTCACCCTGTTTGAAGGTGTTATGCATTGCTAAGTGAAAAGGTCTCCCTCATGGCTACATCTCATTCTAAAAGCAAGCATTTAAAAAAAAATGACCTCATCTGTTTATTTTATGTTGTTATGTTAACTGCATTCAATATGTGTTTTTTTACATACTATCTTCTTATTTATTTACATTAGAACACATATCCATTGCAGTATAGAAGGAAAATGCAATCTGTTTCTGATACTACTATAATCCATACCAACATATCACTGTGTTCATTAAATGTTAAATAATCAAGTATTATGTTTTATATAATGCATAAGTCCTTAGTAGATATTATATGGATATTTAAGAGTGTTTTAATGATCTTTAGAGGAATTTATTGGCGTTTTTGCAAGTACGAAGAATGCATTATTATGTTTCCCATTTAAAATAAAATACTTGCTCTTGCTACCCAAAAATTTGCCTTCTCACATGTCTTTAGAAGTGGATTAGATTTAGATCATTAGGAATGCCTGTAGTTGTATTACCTGAGCATTTGCTATGTTAGACTTCGTGCTAAACATTCTATATACATTATCTCTTTAAAGTAAAGTACCTCAGCAGAGATGCCTAAAAGAAAAAAATAGATGCTAAGAGATAGAAGACTTCATTTAAAAAATTTTTTAGAAAACATTTAAGTAATTCTGTTTCTTAACCTTGAGATGAGATAAAAGTCTGGCTGTCCTCAGTGTAAGGATAGAGCATCTCATTCCCTTACTTTCCATTTACTCTTCCATCTTCACTGTTCTGGCTTCTGCACCACCATTTTATTAAAACTGTACCGGTCATATTCATCAATAGCCACTTGTATTGAACCCAGTGGGTTTCCATCCTTATCCCATGTGACTTCTTGACTTTTTTTTGTAATGCCGTTGCCCATTTGGTCTTTTTAAAAGACTCTATTCTCAAATATATATTCCAAACCTAGATTTCTTGCCTGATCTGCAGCCCTACATCCTAGACATCACAACTGTCTTACAGACACACCTATGATTCAATTATGCAAAGCTGAATTTAATCACATCTTTCTCCTGCTTGTCCTCCTGTGTTTCCCATTTCAGTAAATGGCTTCATGATGACCTCCATTTCTTTTGCCAGAATTAAGGTATTTTGCATGGCTTTTCCCTCTCCGTTCTCTCTTACTCAGTCAGTCATCAAATCCTGTTCTATCTTTTTAATAACTCTTAAATACATCATGTTTCCATTTAAATACCACCATCTTAGTTTTGATTTTCATAGTCTTTTGCCTATTTTGCAAAGCAGCTCCCTAACTGGCCTCCCAGGTAGTGCACAAAGTATTAAAATAAACTGCTTATTTTCCTGAATTGGCCAAATACATATGGTACCATAGATAAAAGGAACACCCGAAATAACTGTCAGACCATGCACAGGATGGGACTGGTACAGCAAGACTGCCAAGAGGCAGTGGGAGGACAGGCATTCGGTTCGGGTGGATCATGGAAGGGAGCTAAAGGTAATTACCAAGTCCTACAGGAAATGCCAAAGACTGAGGTCAGAACAAGAACCAAGGAGCAGTGGCTTTTGAATCCAGCCAAGGTAACTCACAGAGATAAACTAGGAACAGCGGTGGAGGGATTTCTAGGATTCTGCAGAATGTCCCATTTCTTATCTATATCATTTTTAATGGACCGGGTGCATACTTGTTGATTATGACACAGACATCTTAAAAGATGTCACATAATACCTTTCTTGAGATACATGGTCTGAAGAAGTGGGGCAACATATAACAACTGTGTATCAAAATAGGAGATTCTTGGGTTGAGGCATAAATAGTCTATAGAAGGGAATAAACTGAGTTATTTTGGGAAAAAGTAAAATTTATGTCTAATTATATGTGTTTTGTATCTCTTCTAATTCAAATTCATTCTAGAATCTCTTAAGACAAAGAACTTTGCCTTTACCCCAGACTGAACTATCTGTCTCTGCTTATAATGTCTGCTTAGGCAGGCACAGCAGGCTTCCTTCCCCATAGTAAAATTTTGCTTACTTTGAAACAGGATTCTCTATAATTTATTCTTGCCACTTGCCATTATCTTAGAGCAAGTGTCAATATGATATGTTGGTCGTTGGAGAGAAGAGTAAACAACCTATAAAATAATTAGTTACAGATAAATAAGGTGGTTAGCAAAGGATGTCATTTTAGGTAAAGTAAATACATAGAACTTGGAATATTTTTAAATACTGCAATAACTTATTTGGACAGAGACTGAAATAATAATTTGTTTTCTAATTAACATCAATTTCTTGGAAATAGTTCCCAGGCTCTGGTTAAAAACTACCTTCTCTTAATTTTCTATTTTACAAAAATTTCAATGAAAACAGATAAAACTGTTTATTATCTATCCAATGTTACAGATATATATAAATAAAAATTTGAGCTCATCTTATTCCTTGAACTGGTGATGAATAAAAGCAATACAGAAAGTAGAATTTGGAGATTGTATTGATATTTCCAATTTTAAGAAGTCTAATCTTATGAAGGCAAAATAAACATGGGGAGCTCTATTTAGTTCTTCATTTCGAAGTGCTAAATACTTTTATTTCCTTGTCCAAACTACAGTCCCTAACTGATTTTGTGGGTTCTGTTATCCTCAGGTATAACCCTGAATTTTATCTTTCTGAAGATAAAGAGTTATGGAACAGATTATATGAAATACTGTGTAGTTTAGAGTAATTAATAATAATTATAATAGCCGTGAATTAATAAATCCATTCTAATTGTAATTACATATAATAGTGAATTAGAAAATGACTTTATGTTAATGGATCAATGAGAGAAAAAAGAGGGTCTTTAAGTTTGCAGGAGAGTGGAAAGTTAATAGAGGATAAGGCTTTAAAGATATAATTTAAATGACTTGTCCATAAACATTTTTCACATATCTTCTGAGCAGACAAGATTTTTTTTTTCTACGACTCATCATGAAATGGTTCCATGCTGATAAACTCTCCCAATTTTTCCTCCAGATTGCATGGTAAAACATCACAAGGAACAGCTGTGGACCTGCCTAATGATATGATTTCCTGTGAGTAAAAAAGTGTACCTGCATAAATAAGGTGGCTTGTGTCAGCAGCTAAAAAATAGAGGGTCTGAACTGACCAATATGTACATGGCTAATATTGTTCTACCATATCAGTTTCTAGCGTTCTTTGTTTCCAGTAAAACCACTTGCATTTTTATCATACTTTATAGTTAGCAAAGTGATTTCACATACATTATCACATTGGGCCCTAAAGAAAATCCAGTGAGGTGGGTAGGACAGATTTTTGTCAGTGTATACTGATAAAACACACAGACATCTGGAAGATGGCCACAAAGGACCGTGGCCACTTTAAATCTCTCTCCAGGTAAGTAGGGTGGGGTGGATAAGAAGTTGACTGAGCAACTCAACAATAGGAAGCCACAGCTGAGCTCCCAGAGATGATTCCACAGAGAGAAGACATCTACTTTTTCAGTGATCTCGACCTCAATACCAAAAGGTCCTTTGTGTTTTTCTACAGAGTCTCCAATTCCAGGAACCTAACTACAGGGTTTACCCTCTGTGTACCTGCTTCCAAACAGCTTGATTTGGATCCCTTCCCAAACAGTCTGAAGGGGAAGGAGGTGCATTCATCTAGTTAGATTATGTGGAATATCAGAAATCAGGTGTAGTGGGGTGGTGGTGGGACCTCTTAAAACCTTTTGAATTCCTTTACTACCAAATTTGGTTAAAGCTGAAATCCTATTTGGAGAGGTAACAAAAGAAAACAGTCTCACAGACATGTAGAAAGAGAGATAGTAAAAGTTGTATCTGAAGAACTCTTTTAGCCCTCTTTAAGGACAGTTAAGAAATAGTAAGGGGACTTGCCTAAAACAATTGCATCTTTAGGATTAAGACAATAATGCCGAAATAGTGAGGGGACTTGCCTAAAACAATTGCATCTTTAGGATTAAGAGAATAATGTCAGACACAGACATTAACAACAGCAGAAAAAATCATTGGCTAAATAATGAAGTGATAGGAGGAAAGGAAGAAGGGAGGAAAGAAGACATGAAAAAGAAAACCAGGAACAGGACAAAGTACAAAGTTGAACTTCTCTTTTGTTTTTTCTCATTTCAGAAAAATATCCAGAAAAAAAAGCCATAATCATAGCTATTTGTATATAGGTTTAAAATCAGGAACTAGCTATACACCAACGTAAGTTATAAGTTGATGTCCAAGATCAATGACACATTTTTATTTTTGCAAATCTTAATTTGGAAGTCTAACTGTGAGCTATGGCATTGACCCTGGCAAAAAGATGAACATTTTACGGAAGTAAATGTCTCTAAGTCTATAAATAGAAATGTTTTCATTAACACACTTTTAATATTATGTCTCTAAAATAAACCATGATATGACAAAGTAGAAAACCTTTGCATTTCAGTTAATGCAAAACATGTGTATTTCTGCATTCAGAAATACATTCTATTGGCTGAATAGATTTCAGTTTCAATTTCATATGTTCGATAAATGCAAAGTTTTAAGCATGTTCTTAGTAAAATGTCAATTTGCACATATATTTGCTTCTAGTATTTGTTCCCATATGTTTCTTTACTTTCAGTTTAGTTCCTGAAGTTCTTAAAAACTATGTAGCATTCTTTTTTCTCCATCCCTGAGATGGACACTGATCTAACTCAAGTTAACGCATCTAAAAATTTAATTGTAAGTAAATAAACACAACATTCACTCACTGTAATAAAAATAGAGCAATAAAAATAATAACTGGAGTTATCTCAATCCTTTGTACTGTCCTGCACAAGGCATTTGGTAGGTAGTTCAGTTGTCCTCCATTCTAGAGCAGAGTTGCAAATGGCAATTTTGCATTTTATTGTGGATTTTAATAAATTTTTGCTGTATCAAATTGAAATTGATCAGCTCACATAGTAATCTACCTGAGACAAATATAACCAGGTGATTTCTATTATTTTGCTAACAATATCCCCCATTCACCTCCCCACTCCATTTTTATCACACAAGATAGTAAAGATCAGAAAGAGAAAACATTTGGAGATGTTATGACAATTGTTAGATTGAAATGTTTGCTGGATGGATGCTATTTTCTCTGAAGAAAGTATCTTTCAGTTTACCTCTATCTTGAACAATTGTCTAGTAATATTCTGATACTGGTTTAGTCCCCTGTCTTAAATAGCACAGGTTGTAGCACTGGTGGTGATAGAATCTAAAATTTGTGATGCTCACCTTATTCAGGACAATATCGATTTTTAACAGGAAAAAGTGGAAAATGGTCTTGTATTAATCCAAGGATCATAAAGATCAGCAAGGGGAGGAAGAGGGCACTCACAATCCCCAAATTCTTTATGATCAACTACACATGGTCCCCATTACACAGATAATTCTGAAATCTACTGTCTAATTTCTTGTTGTTGTTAATGGCTAGCATCCATTCTAATTGGTGGCTATATCCATTCTAATTGACCCAGTTATTTTTAACAGCTATAATTGAAGTAAAATTAATATGCAACAAACTGCTGGAATTTAACTGTATACAATTTTAGGTTTTCCCATGTGTACCCCTGTGAAACCATCACCACAGTCAAGATAATGAACATATCTATCACCCCCAAATTTTCCTTGTGCCTTTTGTCATTCCTGCCTCCTGATCCTTCCCCCAGACAACTACTGATCTGCTGCCTGTCACTATCCATTAGTTTGAATTTCCTAGACTATTATATAAATGATTTGTATTCTTTTTTTTTTTTTTTTTTTGTCTAGCTTCTTTCACTCAGCATGCTTATATTGAGATTTTTCCATGTTGTAAATGGGTTGGGTTTAGTTTTTTTTTTGTATTGCTGAGTAGTATTCCATTGTTAGAATATAATAGAATTTATCTATTCACCTATTGATGGGCTATTGTCTAAATGTTTAGGGTTAGTAGAGCCATGCAGGGCTGGGCTTTAGATAGATATGCTATTTTGATTACATTTTGCCTACTTTTCTAGCCTAGTTAGTAGTTTACAATAAGGTAACACTTAAAAGAAGTATTTCTGTTTCATAAATGGCATAACATTTACATCTCAGAATTGGTAAGTTACTACTCCTTTTTCCTCTAATTTAGGCTGAGTCTATATATTGAAACAATTTGTCACCTCAGTCAACAAGGTGTTTGAGTGCCCTGAATAGTCAAGTTAGGAAAAATAGCTGTTCTGAGGGCCTTGAGAATAAATACTGCTTTCCCCGAGTTTCATTGATTCTTTCCTTACTTACTCCTTTGTTTCTATCATTTGAGGAAATTATCTAAAACTTAAGCATTGTTAACATTTTAACTTTAAAAAAAATAAAATAATTACAGCCTTATTTCTATAACTAAGTCAAGGGTAAAAGGTATAGTTCATTAGAGGGAAAAAACTTCCTTTTGTATTTCATAATTTTAAGAGGTATTTAAAAGATGCAAGAATGAATTTCTTTTTTTAATTTCCAAAATCTGTTGATGTTTTTCTTTTAATTGGCTGATGGGTGTAGGACCACAATGGGGCAGATTTCTAATTTTATTGAGTGGCATTGTAGGAAAATGCTCATATTTCACAGGTATACCATTATTAACGCCCAGTCCAGTAGTCCTTTTTCATGCGGAACTCCCACTGGGAGTACCACGTGAGAAAGAAATGTAGGATGAGACCGGATTATTATAATTCACAAGACTAATTATGACTTTGAGTTTTCCTGGATAAGCTAATTCCTTCTGCACCCTAGGATCAGTAAGCACAAAAGTAGTCTCACAAGGATTTCATTACATTTAACATTACATATATTTATAAATAAATCCAGAGACATTAAATAGCACTTCAGTCCTCTATTTTCTTGTGTTTTTTTTTAATTATTTGAAAAAAATTTTTAAAGGCAATGCCACAGGTTGCACTTTCACTAAAAAATTAAAACAAAAAGTAATACACACCATTCACGTATTTTTGGGTGTTGATTCATTTGTTTTAAATGGACTATTTTTATTGGCATCACTGATGAGTAAGACTATCGGGCACATGGAAAAGCAAGCATTAAAGAGAACTTGAAAGAAAGGAGAACCAAACTACAATCCAGAGTTGGAAGGGAAAGAGGCAGAGAAGGACTGCTGGGAGATAAAAGCAGACTGTCAGGAGGGGCTCTGCTTAATTTTCATTTGTATTTGCAGAGAGCTTTGTGAGTGACATAAAATGACTAGATATTCTTCAACGATTTGAAATCTGTGTTTGATTTCTTGGTGTGACAAATCTCACAAACACTGATTCCAGAGTTTTCTATGATGCCACTATCAACAAATCCCTCCAACAGCCTTTTTTATTCAGTCACCCATTGTGCATCTATCTGAGAGGGAGTTTCTTTGTGTACTGAGTAATTTCCATGTGGTGAGGCTTCTTGTCTTCAGTTACCTCCAGTTTGATGATTTAGTCACAAAACTCACATAGCATTCAAAAAAGGAAACTCAAAGCAATATAGACTTTTGTGCCTTTTACAAAGAATTAGAGCTGCGTGCCCCTACCAATATGGCCATATATTATATAAGGTCAGTACTCCTTTTCACATGCCTCTAGTACAGATGCATTTTATGAGGTAGAACAGCAAACACTGAATCACTCTAGGAGAGATACACAAAACAAGTAATTATCACTAGTTGCAGAAAAATAATTATGCAGTTGTGTGAGGAAAACCAGTTTTTAACTGGGAGGAGAAACTCTACCAAAAAAAGCATGTGAAAAAGCTGAATGTTGTGCTCTGGAAAATAAAATATTCTATAAAACTTCCTAATGTAGCTGTATCATCCAGAAGAGGTACCATACTTTTTTATAATAGCACATTGCACACAGTATGCTGATACACCAGTCACATATAATTACTGCTATTTTCTGTTGACTTTTCTGTCAAAGTGACCATTTTTTCTATTATCGATTTGTCTAATATTTTAGCAAGAATACCTTTATTGTCACTTAATGCTTACCAGGAAGTCCTTGATTATGATTCAATAGACACGTAGGATCACCAGCAGTTCCTATTTGCAGTCAGCTAATCCTATCATAAATGTTACTGTATATTCTCTGTGTCCAAGATACATAAAATAGCATTTCCTGTAGGGAAAAAAGCTAACAGAGCTTTATTTGTAATATAGCATATTTTTCTTTACATTATATAGGACACCAGTGAAATGTGTACATCTCAACAGAAGGTATTTATCTCAAATATCTACAGTGAGTTCCCTCTGCTCTGACATATACCTAGCCCCGCTGAACCAAGAGGATTTTGTTTCCTTCCTGTGAAGCATGGCTATTCTGGGCCCTTTAACTAAATCCACCACCATGAATGAACTTCGAGCAGAAACAGCAAGTACAGCTACATTTAGGCTTATATCAGCATTTCCGTTGAGCACATTTTAAAACTGCATTTAAGTAATGTGGAGGTTATGACATGAAGTGACAAACCCCAAGCGTGTGAGCTGGATGGAACTCTTTAGCCAGACTTCCTGGGCCAGTGTACTCAAGTATATGGGCTAAAGAATGAGGCTTGGCTTTGAATCTGAATTTTCAGGAGTGTGAAGGCTCTTTTTAAAGTCTTAATATTAAACATATCTTATCTATACACCATAATGGCATCTGCGGCCAGCAAACAAGCTTGGGAAGCTTGAGCTAGTTTCCATCTTAATTCTTTTGATTGCTTCTTGCTGCGTCCTCCTCCCTCCCCTGCCCACAGTTGCTTACTGGACTCCACACCCTACAAAATGAAAAGAACAAACAAACAAGACTTCCTCTGGGGCAATTTCTGTGGTTGGATTCAAGTGAAATATAACTTTTCTGAGCAAAGCTCTGAAATTGGTTTAGCAATTTGAGGCTAGAAAAGAATTGGTCAAGATAGAATCTTTAAAAATCCATTTTGTGTTATGATGACCAGTGCAAACAAATGACCAATATATCTACTTCTAGCAAGTCTATACATATATCTATATACTCTTGTAAAATACAGAAACCTTGGTGCACATACCAAGGGCTCTATATTCATTTTAGCTTAGTTATTATTGTTAATATCTTTGGGACACTTATCAATTATAAATCTATTCTTATCTCCTAATCATTTCTAGAGCTTGATAGTAAATATGCATGTTGGTGTGATATTAAATAGTATTACTGTTAATAATGTTATTGTATACCATATTCTAAATGTTTTGGTAGACTAATATTTTCCTTCAACAATTTTAATGATGCAGTATAACCCAATATAAATTCTCAAATTATATATATATATATACATACATATACATACATATATATATATATATGCATATAGGGGTTTTAACAGACATTAAATATTACTAAATATTTTCCTATTTTGCAAATTATTTTATTTTTAAAAGGAGGAAAGTTTTTTTTAAACTTGGGAAAACAAATATTTGCTGTTAATCTCATATACTTATTTGGCTTAAAGCATATTAATGATTATTTTGGTTATTTAATAATCATTCTATTTAAAAAGTAGATCTCATTTTGGGGATTGAATTTTAAATATAATGTTAAGATTACTGTGATTAAGTACTTTGAATTCTTAAATATTCATTTTAACCACTTCTAACAAATTTAAGTTGAATGCTTTTAAAGTTCTTCTAAAACCATTGTCGGTTTTATTTTGTCAAAGCTGCTTCAAAACTTAGTCTACCACTGTGAATGAATTGCTTTTAATACAGAGATAGAAGAAAAAGAGGAGGGTAGATCCAGAAAGAGAAAAATGTCAAGTGAATCAATATGATTAATTAAATTAAATGTGGATTTATAAAACTCATATTCATAGATTTACACAATATATTCTCAGTGACATTTAAAATATTTGAAAATCTCTAAATAAAGCCCCATATACATGAAGACATTTTCAGTCTCTAAGAAAATTTGTAAAACCTTAACTACTTAATAGAATCATAGAACTTTACTGTCAATTACTATACATGTCAATAGTTGTTTGACAAAAAACAGGAAAAATGTTAATACATAAAGGTTTTAAAGAAAATAGTATCTGCTTTTGCAACTTTCTGAGATGTTTATGCATAAGCTAATAGATAATCTTGGCTACTAATGTAACATAAGTAGTTTTTCTTGCTTTAAGATCATGTTGGTGTTAACCCAGTAAGTTTACAACTCTCAATGCTGTTTTTCCACTGGATAACTAAATTGTTAAACTTGGCAGGTCAAATACTTATTAAAACAAAAGTTAATTTTTACCAGTTGTGAAAAATGATGTAAGGGAAAGGAACTGGTTCTCAGGTTTCTTAAAACAACTCAGGTAATACAAAAATAAAAGTGGTACCTTAAACCTACTTGCAGAATTAACATCTATGAATGACAAAAATGACAACAGGGTCTTTAACATGACACAACACCTAAAATAAGGGATTTGGAGAATGCTCAAGTTCAGATAGTTCTTAATGATGTGATTTGTAGGTAAGTCAATTTAACTTAAGAAAATTAATAGTTTTCAGGTATTAATTCTGAGTTGTTTATGATTACTTCCTCCCAAAAGTCTATTAATGTTAGTGGGTTTCTCCCCTCAATCTTTTGCATTTCACATTTTATAAAGTCTTTTATTCCAGCCTTATGAGGAGTATATTACATTGCTTTCAACAAAATTCAGTCGTAGCTATTTAACAAAAGACAATTTTTCTCCCTGCAAAGAAGGTTCCAAGATAAAGATTTTACATCACAGAGAAAATAGAGGAAAATTGAGAGAATCCTTTATTTCCTTTAGTAGCCTGCTATTGATGATGAAAAACAAGGAAACAAATGTAATTGGTAAAACAAACCCCAAAGGAAGTTTCAAGTATCGCAAATAGGGGAATATTCTTAGTCGTAAATGGCTCAATTTCATTTCTAGAACCTAAAGTATGTATTCCTGCCCACTCCCCATCCCAATCTTGCTCCCAATTTCAATACTTCAGCATTATCAAAGTAAACAAGCTATTGTTAGAATAGAAAATCCAGCTAGATTGGAGGCCTGCTGCCACTTCCCTCTCTTCCCAGCACAATTCGGTGCCAATAGCTTTTGGAAGCAGGAAGAAAGAAAGGTCTGCTACTGTGCTGTGTGGAAGTAAAGGGGCAGAGGGGCATCCCTTCAATCTCTGGCTCTGGTGCTCTCGCACTCTCGCATCTCCAGAGAAAAGAGATGCTCTTCATTCACAAAACAAAACAAGAAAATCTCTATAATTATTTTTGGCTCAGCTCCATTGAAATTCATTCTCCTGGAAGCATCTCTGTTTTAGATTAAAAGAAAGCATAGAATATTCATTCTCTGCTCTTTCTTTCTCACTCACTACCCCTGTATGCCACCCACACCCAACCACTGCTGCCCACAACCCTCCATTTTTCACTTGCTCTCTTATTTCTCAGTCTTCTGCTCTCTGCCTGTGCCTGTGGTTGTATTTTCTCAATCATACCAAAGTTAGGCCTCAGAGATTGTTAACATCAGTGCTTAGAAGTGCCTACCCAAGGTCTCCATGTTCAATGTCACTTGTTTAAGTTTCATACCCACTTCCAACTGGGAAATTTCCCCAATCCTATGTCACTGATTGTATCTTATGATTGTCGATTTCTGATCTGATGTTTCAAACCGAAAAATAGATGACTTGTAGTCCTATCCTGTTCAGTAAAATTGGGAATAAAATTTACTTTCTCTTTCTTCTAGGGTTCTCTTCTATATACAATCTTCAAAAGATGGATAAAAATCACTGTCCTTGGTAGGTGATAGTTATTAAATTCCAGGGATACAGTATGAAAAATTATTATTTAAAAAATATAAATCCCATTAGTTAGTCATTAACAAAATTTAGTGCATGAAACCAGAATATAATGATTTAAAAGTGCTTTTTTTTCTATCACCAACTTCACCTTTGATTTTTTTTTTCCTTAAAGGCAAAAGCTTCTACCATTTTCCTTTTTGTTAAAGGAAAGAAATGTCAGCAAATGGAATTTAGAATTCCTGCTCCAGATATTTTGTGTGTACATATTAATAAAAGTTATGTGATATGAAACATGGGATTCTCTTTACTAAATGGCAGATTCACTTGAGCTTCTACTACAAGGCAAGAATTTTATTTATAATGATGTACATTTTGTGGAATTCCAATTTCTTACACCTTTCAGTTCTTTGTGATTGTAGACAGAGTTGCTGATAAGCCTTTTGTGGAAAGAGATAAATCTGATACCTACTTTCATTAGTATTAATGTGTCTTTCTATTTCTTTCTTTCTAATTGAAATAATTAATTTGTACTTATTTCAAATTCTTGGTTGTTAGCACAGGCACCCAACCTTAGTACCTAAACCCATGTAGTGTACATCCTGTTTAGGGTGCATTACTGCTTCTTTGAACAATGACTGTTTTGTATGGATACATTAATCAATATAAGTAAGTCTTAGCCTTCCTGCACTATCTTGACAAACAAAACAAAATTCTGACAGTTGCCCATAAGTGAAATATCTCTGGGATTTCCTATCTATAGGAATAACACTAAATAACATTAAAGCAACCTTGTAATACATGTGAGCATGTATTTAAAAGAGTTTGTGAATCTATTTCTAAGACCTCACAAGAACCCTGATTACTGAACTCTATTTAATTTACCAAATAAAAAGAGGGAAAGAAAAAAAAAGAAGGAAAACCACACACATTGCCATTAGTTACACTGTAAACATTTAATAAATATTCTTTCTTTCTATCCTTTGCCCTTTTCAAAAGGAAAGGTGGTAATTTGCATGTACTGTGCCTCTTTCTTTTCATTGTTTTATTTCTTTTCTTTCTGGCTTTCTTTTACTTCTATAGCAAAGAGGTGGACAAGTTTGAGAAGATAGAAATGTTTACCTAGTGCATTTTTTTCCATATGAAAAAACAGCCTAGGCACCTTCTAATTTATCAGCTTGGTTAAACCACTGTTTCTGGAGGCTGCATTTTAATCACAAAATATTGTAAAGGGAATGCAGTAGGAATACACAACCCTTGATTCTTAGCCAAATGAGAGGAAGTTTAATAGCAATGTATGGTTGCAGGAATGGTTGTTTGGGATCCATATGCATGCTCAACTCACACATTCAGGCAGTGCAATAAAGCAGGGAAAAAGCAGCTGATACACAAAAGGGACCGTCTAGACAGTACCCCATCAGTCTGGCTAAATTTGGTGCTGGCTTTCCCAGTGGGACTGTAATATAATTGTTCTGGTGTCTGCGTTCATTCCCCCTGTCAAACACCATTCCCCATATACATCCTTCTCCCCCCAACCCTTATTCTTCCATAAATGTGAAGCTCAAATTGTGCCATGCTAGAAAGGGTGTCAGATGACCCAACCCCAAGGAAACATTGTAATTCAGCAACATCACATTGTTTAATTCCTTAAAAAAAAAATATCCATTACTTCCTAACTCCAAATAGAATTAATTTCAGTCAAATCTTAGTAATTTACAATAGAACATGGAAGAAGTTAAATGCAAATACAAATAACTTTGAAATATTGAGCACTTTAGATGAAAGCAAATAAGTCTTTTACCTCTTCATATTTATTAACCTCTGTTAGAAAATTTAACAGAAATCAGACATGTGAAAGTGTAATGATGGACATGGATCATAAATTCTAATGAAGAAAAGGCTAATGAAAAAAAATGTTAAGCAAAAGCACTGAAAAAAATGCAAATCATGTATTTTGTCTTTCTTGGATTTAGAAACCATATTTTTTTTCTCTCTAAACATCTTTTGAAAGTTAAACTTCTGTTAATTTATATATGAATGATTTCGTATTTTTCACTTCTTAAGAGAGAAACCAGAAATATTTATTCACTGATTTGTAGTAACTATCAACTAATATTTTTTAAATATTCTGGTTTAACATATCAAGAAAATGAAAATCTCTACTTACAGAATGGAAGAAACTAAAAAGCTCATCATTAAAGTGAATAATGCACAGATTATTGTCAAAAACAGTTATAATCTAAAAACTTCCACAACACTGAATTTGGCTGTCAGATTCCTTGTTTTTTTTTTTTAAGGAAAATGCAGATTTTAGGATTGCCATATAATGTAATAGCCAGATACACTTATTTTATTTTCTGTTCCAAAGTGTCTCCTCGGGGCACTGTTTAGATATTAAAACTGACAGGAAACCTTTTTTGTAAATCTTTTTGTTCTTAACTCCAAAAAAAAATTATCTTGGGAAAGAGGTTAAGTTTTTTGTTTTGTTTTGTTTTACTAATTTTGGTGTACATTTGTACTTCTTATTTTGGAGGTTAATAATCCTCTCCCTGATCCTCTAAACAGAATTTGTCTCCCATCTCTCAGCAGTTTTGAGATGCTAGATAGATTAGTATCCCCAGTGAGTGAAGAAAGTCTCCCCACCCCCATCAGGGACCACTCTAACTAGAGCAAATTCAAAGAAAATACTTCAGGCAGTAGATCCTGGCTTTATCCAGCTTCCGGAGGCTGAGAGACAAGCACACCAGCCAAGTCAGGGCACGCGAGAAATGGCTGTTCCAGGAAGAAGCTTGAAGCAGGGCCTCAACTCGCACAAAGACAGAGCACAATTGCAAGGAAAATCGCCACCAAAGCGATCAGGAAATATTCAGATACTTTCAGAGCTATCTTAAAATTCTCACGTGGAAACATGGAAATGAAAGTTACAGTGACAGATGTCTTGAAATTCTCATGTAGAAAAATAAGAGTAGGAGATTGTATCCTTCCTTTTTTTATTTTAAAAATTGATAATTTCATATTTTTCTTTGTATGGAATTGCTCTTCTGACTTTGCACAGGGGTATGAGATTAAAAAAGACAATGTAATATTTGCATAGCATCTGCCTGAAGTTGAGTGGTTTGCTTGTGATTGTGTTTTATTCACTTTATTTTTTTACAAGATGCAGCAGTAGAAAGTGAAAGACAGACACACTATATAAGCTTCTCTAAGATGAAACCGAGTAGCAAAATCTGAGTTTTATACTTGATTTTGAAACTATTGAATAATATCCTATGAGACCTCTTAGGTCTTAACTGGATTAAATTGAATATATTTGTGCTCTGGCTCTTTTCAGCTCACTAATGTGCATGGGAATTGATAGTGTGCAAGGGAGCTGGTGAGAGCAAGTGTATGTAACACTGCGAAAGGCTGAGGGTGGCTGTGTGGAGTGTGCAGGACTCTGTGGGCTGCCTCCAAAGAGGGAGAGACATGAAAATCAGCCGGCCTTGGGGTGTGCTGCACTTTGTCAGGAGCCAGGAGGGAAGCCTAGTTGGAAGATGAGGAGGGAGGAGAAAGGAGGCGGTGAAGGGAGGGTGGAGAAGGGGGTGTGGCATGTGTGTATGTGGAAGGGGGGCAGTGTTGGCTCTGAGGTTTCAGTTATGGCTCAGCCTTGGGTTTTGTTTTGTCGATTCCTGGCATAAACAGGCTGGAATTTCAGGTTCAGGTTGGAGTGGATGCAAAGAGGTCGACGTTGGAGTTTCTTTCTCTGGCCCTTCACTATGGTTGCTGCTCAGAACGTTGCTGCTGCTACAGAGGGGGAGTTGGGGGGAGCAGCAAGGGATGGGGGTCTGTCTGCAGCTGCCCCTCTCACACTTGAATAAAAGAACTTTTTTTCAGGGGTAGGGAATCTGTGAATACCTTTCCCAATAAGAGATGAGGCATATTGAAAACTATATTAAATTACCCTGATTAACAATTTAGCCACGAACAGGGGAGCTTTGGGAGATCTCTATAGGCAGAACTGGGGGCTATTCATGCCAGCAGCTAAGAGGTCGAAAGGTTTCTGAAGTTCACAGGCTCAGAGCCTTTGTTATGCTAACAGACAATCTCAAATCAGCTGCCTAGTGGAGTGTGAAATATAAATGATTCCTTGAGAACTTCCAATAAGTTGTCACTCCTGCTCTCCAAATACCAGGACAGGCTGCTAATTTCTAGCAGGCCCTTTTGCAACATCGCTAGCCCTAAATGAATGCCTTTGTAGTTCAAATAATCTTTTCAAGGGAGCTGTCCTATCATCATAGTCCAAATGCATCTTGGTTTTGACTATTAAACGAAAATCAGGCCTCAGCTGTGCTTGACTTTTTCAAGCTGCCCGATGTTTGGGAAGGGTGGTGGCAACTCTCAGGCACAACAAGTTAGCACCCACTGCAGGAGGGCCAGGGCATTAATAACAGCCTGAGGCCCCAGGAGCTACCCCAATTGTCACCCCCACTCTCTACCAGGAACAATGCTCCGCGAGAGATTTACGTGGCTTCCCTCAGGCTGGACTACCTTCCTCTTTCAGCTACACCAACATCCTTCTGATTTATGTCCAAAAGGACAGCCAGCTGACCTGCTAGCATCTGACTGGTCACTTCGAAGCATCAACTCTGGAGATGGATGTATTCATTCTTCGGAGCAGGCGAGGCCAAGGGGAAGAGGGCAAGGTGTGTGTCCAGGCCGGGCCCCTAGTATCAGGTGCCGGTGTATATTATTTTATCATTTTCCCATAAGAAGGATATGAACATGGCTTATGATCTTGGGTATGACCTTTGAGCTTGTCCAGATGGGTCACAAAGGGGCTTGGCTCTCTAAGTCTGAAATACAAAGCTTTTTAAATAAGGAAAACTACTCCCCACTCCAAAACCCTGACAAGTTGAGGGGAGCAAGAATGAGAATCTATCTGGGAGAGTGTGCCCAAATTAAACATTTCAGTAAGAAAGGACAAAGCTAATTTATACAAGTAAAGAAAACATGCAAAAGAGAGGACAGAGGCCAACGGAAATTAGAAATCCAACTGTATCAGTCTTTACAAAGGAAGGGATAAAACCTTAATAGTAATAACTTGGGGCCTAAAGATGTTAATATTTCTGACTCCATATCCTCACCTTCTTTGCACAAATAAAAAAAGGTCCATGATATCACAGAAGTCTCTGGTTTTTCCAAACAGAGCAGGCTGGGTTTTGGGCAGGGAATGGGAAAAAATCAAATGTACTATATTTCTTAATATATCCTTAGGATAAGTTTATAAACATACAAAAACAATGTATTTTAATAAACCCTTAGGTAACTTTACAAAGCTTGATGTTGCACCTATGCAGAAAAACCAAGGGCTTCCATATCCCCTCATCTTCCTCCTCTAACTACAGTTTTGAAATATTACATAAAAAATGTTTGGGGGAGCTCATTTTGATTGCTATAGAAACTGTTTATGTACCCACTTTTTTTTCCTGCCTGAAGTATACTGAGACTTACAACTATATATTAAAATACTAAATATAAATAAGAGTGGTGGTGTAACTTATACCAGTTTTGAAATCTGGCTTACATGTTTACATCTTGTTTTTTAAAAGCCAGGATACCAAGTATGATTGTAACAGGCTCTGGGATTCACCTGACAGAATTTGGCCATCAGAACAGGAGACTGCCTAGGAATCAGGTCATTATTTGTCTTTCAAATACTTATTTGTTTCACTCGGTAAAACAATCTGCAAATAACGTAGATGAGAAAAATTAGTTCAGATTACTGACGTTAAAGGAGTAAAAGTTTGTGGTTTCTTCTACCAAATACCAGAATCAGAAGATCATTTGTTATTGGTCCCCTCACACTCTTTTCAGAGGGACCTGGTTATTCTTATTTCAGAGATAGCAGAATGATTGGCTTCAGATGCACTTCCAATTACACAAAAAAGAAGGCAACACTGATAACTAAAAGTTTGGAGGATGTGACACAACTTGCTTAAATTTAACTTTTCCTTGTTTTTCTGTTCTGAAAATTTTAATTAACATTAAACTGTAAGTATCTACATATTATTGACACACGCTGGATATTCAAAGGAGAAACACCTTCCCTGTGCTTCCAAATACTCATTTTACCACTTCCAAGTGTCCTCTCTCTTTCCTGTCTTTAACACATCAAAACAGGGAAGAAAGCGCTTTTGTGTTATAACTACAGAGAAAACATTTGAGAATGTGTCAATGCTGTGAATACCAGCACCAGTCTGGGGGGTGGTTTGTTTTTCCCCCTGCCGTGGTTATTTCTTTTCTCTTTGCCTTTTCAGTCTTTAAACTCTGTGCACTTTGAGAAAAGCAATGGTTGAAATGAAAAGTTAAGACAAATTGCATTAAATCTGGGTGTTGCCAGAATATGAGCATGATGAAAGCAGTGTTGGGACATTATGGAGCCAGAGGAGTTCTCCCCACACAGAAAATTAGAATGAAATAAAATAAAAAAGATAAAAGCTGGTCTTTTTTTTTTTATATATACTTTTTCTTAAATACGTAAGATCTAAGAGAAAGGGAATTCCTGTTTCAAAAAAGCAAGTTTCCAGGGTTGCCATTTCTCCATAGTGGGGTGTGTGAATGCGTGTGTTTGTGTGTGTGCGTGTGAGTGTGTGGGGAGAAAGGAAAGAATGGGGGATGAGGAAGGGCAGATAACTTCACTGACATATTAATTCTTTAGATAGCAGTAAATGAATGGTCCAAATAGACATTTGTTTCCCTTAATAGGTTTTGTACAGGTCTCTTACAAGCTGTGGCATATGCTTCATTTATATGTATATTTATTTAGAAGGAAGGAGAATAATAGGTGTAGTTTGTCTACAGTTGCAGTTATTTTTTAAAGCCCAAAGAGGTTACAACTAATTTCTACTGCAAACATGGATACAAAGGTCTCTGCATATGCCTCCTGCATTACGTCAAAGGCCAATTAAAAATAAAGATAATATTCTAACTCTCCAGCCTTAAGAGAAGAAAGAAGGAGACTAAAAGGCAAAATGACTCCAAGATGGCTGCCTCTTCCTTCTTTCCCTCCTTACTGCCTGTTTTCCACATAGAAATTAATGTAATATTTTGTTTAGAAATCACACTGTAGGTCATTTGCAAATGAGGCAGCCTCTGAGGCACAGATATCTGCCTAGAATACTCTCATGATGCCATCGAGGTTTGGAGAGAGATTAAAATGCAAACATTCAAATGTATTTAGATTTCTACATAGTGACTGAACTCACACACATACACACTTGAATGTGTGAACCACACACAGCTGCAAATGGAATATAAGGCCAAAATCCTTCTGAATTCTTAGGACAGAAGGGCAAAGGAAAGTTCTAGGTCACCACCTTCCTCCCCAAAGATTGGAAAATGCCCTGTTCATGGTCAGGATTCAGTTTTTAAAAAAGATGTATCTTACTGATGACTCATTAGGCAGATTTCTCAAATCTGGGGAGGCCAGATTTCCATAAATTATCTAATTCATCTCATGCTGGTGCAAAATGCAAAGTTAAAATTGTTTTTGTATTTTTTGCATTATTTAAAAAAAAGAGAGAATACTAAGCTAACTATTTTCCTGACTAACATGTTAAAGGATTAAGATCACTAGTAATTATGGCTCTTACCTATAATAAATAAATATTCTCAATCATAAAATCCCACTCATAAAGTTAAACTAAAATAATGTTGAGAATAAATAAAAGTATATTTGGGGCTTTATAACAGATTTATAGCAGGTTACTGTCTAGACTGGAGTGCCCTAGGTATAGAACAAAGCAAGTGGTTTAGTTCCTATAGGAAATATATTAAAAAGAAAAAAAAAAAACACAACCCTTTATCTAAAAGCCATCAGGGACAAGCACTCAATACAAGTTAACAAGCAGGAACTGATAAGATAACATTTATATGAGGTCAGAAGTCAAATGCCAGTCAAAGGCTTTTAACCTCTTGGGTCATAAACAGGAATAGTTAAAAGTGAGAGGTAGTTATTTATCGGATTTTAAGGGTACCTGATCATTGCCAGAGAATCACCGATGATAAGACTAATTAGGATTTATAGGAAAAGAACTTTGCAGCTGTTCAAAGAAAATTAACCTACAAACCCATAATTCTTCAATTGATAGGAAGAAAAACAAACAAAAAACACTCCGCTTTTTTGGGGGAAAATTAATCTAGCAATTTAAGCAGATCTAGTAACAAAATCTCTAAGAAACAATAATTTATAGCTAATGTACACATTAATATATGATAAATGATAGCCCTGTAAATTCTGTATGAACAATTTAACAACAAAAATAAGCATTATATTATTTCCAATTTTTGTTCTTTTTCTTTTACTCCTCAGACCTACTACATTAGAGAGAATATAACTCTGACATCACTATAGTTCTTGCCCACAGAATGCCATCATTTATAAATTAAAAAATATATATATGTATTCTAATAGCAATTATTTTAAAACATCAGAATATCACAAGTGCTTAAATTTTCATCTTAATCTAACCTGAGAAATAGATGTCTCTTCCTTTATTTGCTGTCAGACTATTTTCCTTTGTTTTGATTTTTGTCCTTTTTGTCTTTTTTAAAAAGGTTTACATTCCAAACTCCCAAATAGTTCCTGATCCCAGAGTCTGTGCTGGCTTATATTTTCAAAGCATACCACCCCCCTTTTTTCTCTTTTGCAGTAAAAGAAAGCAGATCTAGATATTTCTTTCTAGAGAGAGATAGAGGGATTGTTATCAGGCCTGCTAAGGCCCACTGTTTCTTTAAACAGAGTCCACAATACACTAGGCGAACATTGTGGATTTAAAATGCTTTTAAATATTTATCACAAGTATTTTATCATCATATTCAAATGACACCTGGAGTGCACTCACCTTTATTGACAATCTCTGTTCTGAAAGTCCATTTGCTTCCTTAAAGCCCCCCAAGCAGAACAAGGACTACCCGTTTTCATTCAGTTAATGTTTAGTAAAAAACCAAGCAACCTTAATCAGCATGCTGATTGCATCGTCAACTAACAAATAATTTACTACTCTGAGCATTGCATTCCATTAAAAGCTCATTAAATTTTCTGTTCTCCAATGGGAGGTTTAGCTTTTGAACTGCATGCTTTTGCTTCGAATGATCATTTATTCAATTTTTGCAAAATGTTGTGGTAATTTTTTTTCCTAAAGTATAGGTGAGCATTTCAATACCTATAGACTGCAGAAATATGGAAACACAGCCCAGCATTTGGGAATGTTCCATTTGCTTTATAAACTCTGTGTAATAAAAATTCAACATAATCTCTTGAACTTTTAGGAAATCCTGAAATCACTGAATGTATCTGTTGTCATGCGTGACCCAGACACAGCCTCAGAAATATTAATACATATGCTAAACATCAAATTCCCTTTTTAAAGCTCAAATTTTCCTTTCCACATATTAGAGCTTTTGTTATTTCTAGTATTTTAATCCTCGTAAAAAGCTGTTTTCTACCATTTCAAAAAGGAGCATGACACCACAAAGCCCTTACCATATTTGACACCAAACTTAACTACCTCGAGTGTGTGTGTTTTGGGGGGATGGCTAGGTATAAAAAATACCCACATTTTCTGGGGCTTACACATTTTTTTGACAAACTCATTTTTTTGTCAGTACCCTGAATTATTTTCATGCCCAGACTTGTCTGGGAAAGAGTATATTTACTATTTTTAATTTAGAGAAATGAAGGAAAATATCGGCCCCCAGATTAACATGCATCTTTGGATTGCTAATTGTGCTCATTACAAATTTGGGTCATTTTGCATGAGTGACTCTAATGTAGGGCTGAGATCACCGTGCAGCGCAGTAGATTCCTGCTTCCCCGCGCTAATCCTGAGCTCAGTGATTGCGTCAGGTGGAGGTCTGTGTGCTCTAGCAGCTGGCTCATCCTCATCAATGCAAATAAGGCAACTCCTACAATCAGAGCCTCGCGAGTGGGAGGCCTGATTGCTGAGGGCAGGCTAAAGCACAACACAGACTCTCACTTTCAAATCACGCTAAGTGACAAGACAACTGCAATGTCCCTCCAGTTCAAAATCAACCTTTTGAAAACAAAACAAGAAGAGGATGGCTGCAAAGAAGAGGAAAACCCCAGTGTTTGGGAAATGGTCTTGTTTAGATGGGCTTTATTTAGATACAGAGATAATGTAAAGTGCATTTCAACAACTAATTCTTTAGCTCCTATTCTGTGCAAGATACTTTGTTTTAAGGGCTGCAGAGGATGCAAAAGTGAGGGAGATAGAGTCCCTGTCTTCAAGGAACCCTACCATTTGCAGAAAATTGCAAAGATTAGGATAAAAACAGAATTATTATTAAGGCACAGTCACCAAAATCTCAAGTGAATACCATAAAACATATTGCCATGGAAACTATTTAGAGATGGCATTATGGCTCAGATGTCAAAAGCAAGACTCTGGAAGCTTTGGGTTCAAATCCCAGTTTTGCCACTAACTTGCTCATGACAAGTCAGTGGCAAAACTAGAATGCCAGCTTTCCACAACCTTAATGTCACCCTCTGCAAAGTGGTGGTGACACAAGTACCCACCACCCAGGGATCTAAGAAGAAAGAGGTGAGGTTATAGACTTGCCACTGTGCTTGGCACATAGTAAATGCTCAGTAATGTCAGCGGTGGTTATCATTTTTCCTCCTTAACATACAAAGAAGCAGGGAGGAGGTGTCCAGAAATAACAATGTGCCACAGTTTGAAAGGCATTTATTTGATCTGTCTCTAAATTCCCATTTTACATGTAGCACTTACCCCGTGGAAGTGAAAATACTGTGAATGTGAAAAAGCCCCGCATCTCTCACTGGTGTCTGGACAGCCCTGGCAACTCGGAACATGAAGGAGAGAACAAGAAATCCCTGTGCTTTTCCTTTTCTTCTTTTCCAAACCTGTGTGCAGACTTCCCCTGCATTTCAGCCCCACCCTCTTTATTTTACTGCCTAATCTATAAAGGAGGATTAACAGTAGCATGCTGCTTTGGCATAGAGCAGATTCTGGGTGAGGACCTGTAGGTAGAGTTTAATGAATACAATTTCCTAGGACTCTGAGTGCATATTTTTAGCTACATGCTGGGCTCCAGCATAGGCTCTTGAGACAGAAGAACAGACCCTTTGATCAGACTTGGGTGTTGCTCCAAAAAGAACCTTTTTCAGAAAGTAGTTGGCGGAAAAGTGTCCTCTGTTTCCCTTATTCCTAATTTGCCTTCTATAGATTCAGATGTCGGTTAACTGGTCCCAATAAGTCGCATTGCAACATTGAGGTACACCATTGTGGGAAGTAAACCTACTTCTGAGCAGGAACAGATCTGCTTTCTCACTGAAAGCTGGTGCTCAAGGGTGTGGTTGCCATCCTTCCCCCTTGGAGAGTAAACTAGAGGTAGTTAACCTTCCTGGGGGAGGCCTGGCCTAGACAACGTCATAGACACCATATCCCCCCTGGAGTTACCAAACAAAAAAACTGCTTCCTGTGCCAAACACAAAGAATGGTCTGGAGTTGGATATTAGCAAACAGCAAACCACATAAAGAAAAAGGGAGGGAAGGAGGGTGAAAGGAAGAAAAGGAGAATGACCGGAAGGATGGAAGAAAAGAAGGAAAATCACACTAAAAGAAAGCATAAAACAAAATCTCTTCTCTGTTTTAGTTTGGCAAGGAGAGGGCAGCCATCCAGTCTTGTCTTGGTTTTAGCCAGTCAGTGCCATGACAAGGATGGGGAGGTGGAGAAGGCATTTGGACGTAATGCCCAGCAGAGCAAGGATGAGGCACCAGGGCTTGTGGAAACAGGTGAGACTTTAAGACCTGGGCATTGGGAGAGTGTGAGCAAGATGGTGAGTGATTTGATCTTTTACATTCCTGCTCAGGATGCTCTTCTTCTCTTTTTAATAGGATTAACAGATATTTTCCTAAGCAGAAATCAAAATGTGTCAAATCATCTGAGACAGTCAATTTGTTCACAATGCCCACATTCTTGCAGTACGGATGCAGCACTATTCAAAAACAGTTTCATTTCAAGAGATACAATGCAGCAGAGAGGTAAACATTTATCTTCATAATCTTACACTCCTTTCAGACTGTTTAATTTTTCCAGTGATTTTCCCCTCCTCTTTCACTCCACCCCCAAGCTCAGCTTCAAAACATTTAGTACAAAAAAGACATGACTTCCCCAGAGGATTCAGGTCTCAGTGATCCTGATGATGCAACGTGTGCTCTCCATTATTCCTGGAGCTCCCTGGATATATTCCTGCATCCTGCCTCACAGCATCCATTGCCCCCAGGTTTGCATCACTTAACAAATCCTCCTCGAACACCTGCAGAGGTTTCCACCACCTCCTCTTCCCACCTCATCCCAAGTTATCAGGACTCTTTCTCCTGTCTCACCCCACCCTACCCAACCCCCACGCTTTTGTTTTTTTACTGTTATTATTGCTATTATCATTCTGTGCACTAGTACAGCCCTCTGCGGCTTCTCCTTAGGGAGGCATTAAGTTGCCTTCCTTTGTGCTACCTTAAAACTGCTTGTCCTTCTCCAGCTCCCTTGGAGCACAAGGACCAGTGTCATCTTTGGAACAATAAATGAAAGTAGTTAGAGTGGGATTCCAACTTCACATTGTTGGCATTCCTGGAAACTCATGCATTTTCATTCCCCCCTCCTCCCTACTTCTCATTGAGACCCCATAAGATAGCAGCAATTAGAAGCTCTGAAATGAATAGGAACAATAGCTACTGGTATGTTTTATTCTTAAGATTTGAATGGTAGACATTTAGCAAGCAGAATACGTCTCACTTTTTTTTCCTTTTGCTTACCATTTGTATATTCAGTATACATGTATAGATAGCATTTTTAAAGTGGATTTCCTGCCAATATTTTCTGTAATAACATATTTTCCATTGATATATTTTAGTGTCTATTTAACCAAAATGCTCTATGTGATCATGGTGTCAGAATACAGTGAAATGGCCCATTCTCCCTAGAAAAGCCCTCTGTCTCCACCATTTTCCTTTCCCACCTGTTAAAAGCCTGCTCATTCTGCAGGACCCAGCTCACACTATACCTCCTCCAGAAAATTGTCCCAGATCCTCTCAGGAGGATTCTCCTCCCTCCCTCATGGCTCCTACTGTGGGTGTTTTTACCTCTGCTTTGACTGGAGCCTACTCTGTAATCCAGCTATTGTTGATGTCTGTCTGCACAGCTAGACTATGAGGCCAGGAGGAAAAGAACTTCTGGCCTCCTTTCTGGACTCTGCCACTCCTAGGAGAGTGCCTGGCACAGTAGAAGAGCTCTGTTACCTGAAGATAAAGTGTAGACGACCACCCAGCCTTCTGAGCCTGAGAAAAGCATGCCAGTTCCAGTTTGGGGTCCCTCTGGATTAGGGACATCAAGCCACTCCTGACCCACTTCTCCCACCCCACTTCCACTTGTATTTGACAATGATGTTGAGACTCCCTCCATTAGAATTTTTAATATTTTTTTCATCTAAATGTTCATCTTTAGAAATATGTAACTAGATGGCTTGTGAAGTGAGAGAATTAAAAAGCGCTATCTTCTATCTGAATGAATAAATCATTTATATTAGCTCCCCTGTTTATAAGCTGATCTGGAACTGGCAACAAATGCCAAGGCATCAGTACTCTTTGACATGGTGTATTTATTCATTTATTTATTTTTTAAGCGCTCTGACAGGTTGTTTACTGTAAGTCAAATGTCAGTTAGCACTGGCCCCATCAGGAGCTGCTGTGCTACATGTGCTTGTATTTAGCCTTTGAGTCATCCTGATTATTTTGGCTTTTATTCGCACAAGATAGTTACCTAAAAAGAGTCATACCATCCCCCCCACCCCCACACTCCTACTTAGAATTTTAACATTTTCTTAAAACCATACCTTGTTGGCAACCCCATCATTTCAGTATTGCATTTTTTTCTCCTGATAAGGTAAATGACACTTTAGCCTTAGTTAATGTAAAACAGGAAGGTGTTAATCTCATTTTCAACATGTCAGCTCTTCCAGGTAGGGTATTAATATGCAAGATCCCCTGCTGGCAGACTCAACAGAATCTTTCTGGCTGTGAAGTGAAGTCCAAACCTGGTAATTTTTGCTTTCCTTTATTGTGTGTGCTCAGGTCTGTTTCATTCATGGAAAAGGATACATCAGTAGCTAAATGCATGTAAAGAAACAAAGGGACGTTTGCAAACTATCAACTTAACTCTGTACTCAGACACTATGATAGGTTTGTTTTAAAATATTCACACAGTACAAACATTTGGGTATATTTGATGATAAATAGCAACTAGGTAAGGCGTATTTAAAAGATGTCTGAGATCTATAATTTTGCATCAGAGAACTCCAGTCCAATGTCACCATTTGCTTTAATTTGCTTTCTGTAAAACCATAATTATAAAGAATTAAACAAGGAAAAGTATAGACTATGTTGCAGGAGATGTCACAGAATTCCATATCCCACAAGAAAAATTTATATTCTTGAGTAAAATGGTAACTGAGATTTTTATTTTTCTCTTTTCTTCAGGGTGTAGAGACGAAGGTAAACAAGGTTTTTGTTAGTATTTAACTGGTATAGACAGTGTCAAGAAAATATGTTTCCTACAAAAATTGTTAGGAGTCTTTGGGATTTATCCTACTTCCTCTATTCTTAACAAACTCTAATGGCAGTTTTTAAGGACAGTTTCAAAAAAGGTCAGAGAGAGCAAAAAACAAATCAGTAACTATAATGAACATAAAAGAATATTAAAATTAAGCCTTCTTATTTGTAAATATGATTAATAGGTGTTTTTTTAAATGTCACATGGTTCTAATTTAAGAAAGAATCAGAATTGGCATTTTAATCTCACATAGGAATGGGATTTTATGTGGTTTTAAAAAATTGTAGATAAATAGATTGTAGATATTAATGAGCTATATCAATTTCATTTGAACTAAAAATATGAGAGAAGCAGAAGAAATAAAGTGGAATTCCAGAATACGCAAATAAGATTTATGGGGGTGGCAAATAGGAGCTGTGGCTGTGGAAACATGAAAAAGCAGACGACCCAGCAAGGTTTCTATTGGATTGAGGGGAGGTTTGTGAGGAGAAATGATAACACTTGAGAGGTCAATTTCTGCACATGTCTTCCCATTGGCAAGCCACATGTTCCTGTTTCATGGCTGCTGCAAGTATTATTATCCCACTTTCCAGATAAAGAAAAACAGATGTAGAGAAACGGACACTCTTCCACGTCATGGAGGTAGTATGTGCAAGTCGCAGACTGTGATTTGCCTTCGCTTTTTTTTTAGTTTGAGATGGGGTAAACCATGAAAGGAAGAGGAGAAAGGAGAACCAAAAAGATGTGAAACGAGGAAGGGAAAATCACAGAGGAATTCTGAGCTGTCAAATCTATCCAGAAAAATAAGGCAGAGAAAAAGTGAGATGATAAGATTCTTTTCTTTTATTCCCATCCAAGCTAATAACATGCACAGTGACTCTTCTTATTCATCTCCTGTCTGTACATATTTTCCCACACACTCTTCTATAGTCATATAATTCATTTCCTTGCCCACTGGGTCAATACCTTATCACTTTACCAGTTTCTTTTTGTAATAGCTTTTTATACTCCTTGCCAGTGAAAGTGTACCCCCACAAGAAGAGGATGACAAAAGGAAAGAGAAGGTGGGCAGGAGAGGCCTGGTAAGCAGGAAAACTGTTAGAGCTACAACTCAATTGTTCCATTTTCACAGTGGGCATTATTACACATTTCCCCTTAAGCATGAGACCATGTTTTCTGTGTTTAACTTTTACCTGGAACATGGATGAACTCACTTAAAAGTATAAAAGGATTAAACTCTATCATTGTTCATTGCAACCATGTAACTGATATTTTATATATTGCATCTCAAAGTTCCTTCTGGAAATGTAACACAGTTATAACCTGTATAATTCATATCATTGTTGACATTTTATTTTCTTTGAAAACAATTTAGTAGAGTAATCCCCCCCTTATCCACAGTTTCAGTTACATATGGTCAGCTGTGGTCCAGAAACAGATAATCCTCAAAACAATTTGTCAGAAGGTCAACAGCAGCCTAATGCTGTGTAGCAATGCCTGTAGTCATTCATCTCACTGCATCTCATCATGTAGGCATTTTGTCATGACAAGAAGGGTGAGTACAGTATAGTAAGATATTTTGAGAGATCACATAACTTTTATTACAGTATATTGTTCCATTTTATTTTTATTATTGATGTTAATTTCTTACTGCACATAATTGACAAATTAAAATTTATCGTAAGTGTGTATGTATAGGAGAAAACAGTATATATAGAGTTTGGTACTATCTCTGGTTTCAGGAATCCACTGAAGGTCCTGGAATGTTTTGCCAGCAAATAAGGAAAGACTACTATACAGTGTTCACTGAATACCTTAAGCCTCACAAGTGAGCAGGTTTGGGGTAAAATGTGGAAATAGTGGTAGAAAAGAACTCATCAAAGCAGTTAAATGACTTGCATGGGTTCACACAACTGTCTGAGTCTGAATTAGAAACCTGGATGTTTATTCCAGGCTCTGCATCCTACATACTACCTCCCAGAATCCATTCAGTCAGTGCTAGGTATGGAGAAGATTACACTGGAATTCCCTGCTCATGGGCTTATTATGTTATTAGGGTATGCCCCCAAACAGTTCTAGAACGAAATTTTAAAAAACATCTTTTGGAGGAAAAGAAATTCTAAGTCAAAAAACCCCCAAAACCTCAAACAATCCTACCACATACTTGTTATTATGCAATAATATGAATGAGACTCAAGCAAATCTTTAGCTCTAAGTAGTGAAGGAAAAAACAAAAACAAAAACACTGGCCTGATTTTTCTACCTGTCAAAGTAAATAAGGATGCAGGCAGTCAAATAAGATGGTTTCCTTACTCAAAGCTGCCATCTCCAAATGGTCTCCCAGTCAATGCATATTGAGCAATCATTTCCTGTCAGGCACTGTCTTTGAGTCTTGAGAGTGACCAGTACAGACATAATCCCTGCCCTGTTGAACGAACTAATTTGGATAACTGTTCTACTTTCTAAATATAATCACTTATCAGCCATTCATATTTTAGTATTAATTACTTTAGTTAGATAGTTTTCTTGATTCTTTGATTTAGGAGGATATTAATTAGCAATAGCTCAGTTTTACTGTTTATGGTGAGGACTCAGAGTGGTAAACAGGGGAAGAACAATAAAAAGTGAGAGGTAGCCCCGGTAGATGACTGGTTAGCCAGAGATGGGTAAGATTCCTCAAGGGAGGAACAACCTAAGACAGGCACAGTTGCAGGGGGGCCATCAGGTGAGAAATTGGGGATCAACAGAGGTGAGGCTTAGAACCTCACCCCCCCTGTTTTGAGAGAAATCTTCTGCATCCGTGGATGTTTTATTGCCCTTGTCTAACTTGGATTAACACTTAGCTACAGGCACACACCTGATCATCTACATTTGCTCTCTTAAAACACTAAACTATGTTTTCTACCTTTATCTTACATCTACCCACCACTTCAGCATTTTATTAAAAATAATAATAATAAAGAGAGAAATGTGGTATCCACATATAAATCAAGTATAAAAATCAAACGAATTTTCATATTTGAACTGATTGTTTATAGTTCATAATGCATGATCAAAACCGAAAGTTTCTGTGATGACTGCCCTTGTACTGTTCACCATGTAACAACTTATTCACTATGTAAGAATTTGTTCTCCATGTAAGGACTTGTTCGTTATGCTTCAGAAGATTGGAGACTGATGAAAATTAGGCTTGGAGTGGATTAATGATTGTGCATTGAGCATTGACTCCCCTATACAGAATTTTATTGTTGTTAACAACCATTTGATCAATAAATAGGAGAGATGCCCTCACAAAAAAAAAAAAGTACACACTTCCAATTGTAAAATAAATAAGTAAACGGGATGTAATGTATAGCATAAGGAATATAGTCAAAATATTGTAACAACTTGGTATGGTGATAGCGGGTAGCTAGAATTATCATGTATATAAATGTTGAATCACTGTGTTGTACACCTGAAACTAATGTAATACTGTGTGTCAACTACCCTTCAATAAAAAAAAAAAAAGTGAGAGGTAATTATACAAAATAGAGAATCTGCAGAGGGCACACTGTAATACGACGTCACAGTAGAAAGTTTGTGGTTCCCTTAGAGAAAAGTAGGTAGGAAGGTGACCAAGGAAAGCTTTGTCTCCTTTTTGCTCCTGTTGGTAGGAATTTCTTGAGCCAGGAATCTGTGACTTTATAATTTTTATTAGAGAATTCTGATTTTATCAACCTTGAGTAATATCAGAAACATACCAAATTTTAGTCATTTTTATGGGTGGTAGTTCTAACCCTAGAAAGGTAAAAAGGAAGAATGTTGTGTTTTATACAGATTGTATCAAAAGCCAGATAATTGATATTTGAGGTGGGTTTAGAGCACTTTTCTTGACATTTTCCACCAAAGTATCCCCTAAATGGTATGAAGGAGGAAGTTTGGATGGCAAAATTTCATCAACAGAGTTACACCAGTGGTGGCAGGGAACAGAATGACTGTTTAGGGTAACCCCAAGCAGCAAGTTTGAAATGTCTTTAAAATATTGTGGTTGTTATCCTTGAAAATTTAAGGAATTATTATAGACTACCTCATAGTAGGCCCATGTTTGTTTTATAAGAAACCAGAATTTCAAACCAGTGCATGTTATTAGTAAAATTAGCTCTCTGGGAAGTAATGTCATGATTACTGTGCGGGGCTCAGTCTGTCTGTACATGAATGGGTATGTCTAGAGGATTTCACTAAGGAGGATAATAAATGCAGTTGTCTTAGTAGTCACAATGCCATGATTAGTTTACGTGAGTGGGCTTTGAATTTGTCCTATCTCAGGATTTCCATCAGTTTCTGGGACCCCAAGTTTCCAAGGATTTTTCTATGATCTATATCTGACTAGCATGGTGCAAATATGAGACCCAGCCTTCCAGGAAAGGAAATAAAGGAAGGGAGGGAGGGAGGAAAGAAAGAAGGAAGGAAGGATGGAGTGTGGGAGGGAGGAAGGACAGCATGACGCACTGGGCAGGTGTGGAAATGAGTCTGTGTGGAGCATCCTTGCTGGTCAGTTTTCTTATGGGCTGTTGGTAGAGTTTTGCCATCCAAAACTTTTTCCTCTGCTAGGAAGCAGGCTGGGTGTGAGATGGTAGGGAACACAGGGAATTTGATCCAGCTCTGCGTTTATCTAGGTTCCTTCACTCCGTCAATATTTATTGAGTATGTGGAGACATTGTTTAAGACTCTGGGGATGTCACGCAGCGACATAGTGGTAAGCAGAATACTGGCCCCCAAAGATATCTAAACCCTGCTTTCCTAGAACCAGAACCGCTATTACCTTACATGACAAAAAGGGATTTTACAGATGTAATTAAGTGTATGAGAAGTGAGAGTAATCTGGATTATACAGGTGGGCCTAATCTAATCACATAGGTTGTTAATAAATCTTTCCAAGCTGGGAGAAAGAATAGACAGAAGGACAGATTCAAAACATAGGAAGGATTCAACTGCTGTTAGTGGCTTTGGAAATGGAGAGAGAGGCTGTGAGCCAATGAATGCAATGGCATCTAGAAGCTGGAAAAGGAAAATAAGAAAAGATTGTCTTTCAGAGCCTCCAGAAAGAACATAGCCCTGCTGACACTTTGATTTTAGACCAGTGAAACCTGTCAGATTTCTGATCTCCAGAATGGCAAGATAATAAGTTTCGTGTTGTTTTAAGCCAGTAAATCTATTTTTTCATCACACCAATAGGAAAGAATACAATCTCCATCCTCTGTAAGCTTATATTCTAGTAATACAATAAAATAGAATGAAACTAAATACATACTACAGGCCATTTACATATTCCAATAAGGTTGTGCTATAAATTAAATAATGTGATGGAGACTATCATGAACACATCTGAAAATTTTTCAATGCTTTGAGAATGCTCCACTGTATGAGTTTTGGTGTTAGATATGGACGAGCTCCCCCACAGGAGACTTGTACCTGTCTCCTTTGCATCTACACTAGAGCACAGGCATGTGACTTGGGTTCCACTAAACAGGCACACCCATAACAGAATTTGAATCAGGTGATAGCTATGCAAAAAAAGATAGTAGGTGTAATTTCTCTTTCTCTTCCCTCTCCCTCCCTCCTGTAATGGTAGCTGGGGCTACAAGGCAGTACATGGCATACAAGAGCCAATTTGTCCTTAGCAGCTAGAGTTACTGCTTCATCAAATCAGTTCTGCAACATAGTTTTGGGTGTTAGTCTGGAAGCTTAACTCAAACCTAGCTTTCCAGCTCTTTCAACAATTCAGTAAACCACAAAATATCCTTTTATTAAACTCCTTTTCTGCTTACCTAACTGGAGTCACCTTTGATGGCTTGCAACTGAAGGCCCTGATGGAAACAGTAATTAGAAGAGACCAACTTTAGATGTAGAGGTCAGAGAGGTCTCTTGGAGAAGGTGCTATATGAACTGGGAGAGGAAGAATGAGAAGAAGCAAGTAATATGAATAGCTGGGGGAAGGTAGAGCTGAGGGAGGAAGTGCAAAGGCTCTTGTATGAGCAGGAGGCCCAGCAGAGAGCAAGACAAACAAGGCCTCTGCCTTGGCAGTGTTTACCTCTGCTGGGGGTGTTTAGACAGCTAAAGGTAGGCAATAATAAGTAACATGATATCAGATGGTGATGAAGTGTTATAAAGAAAGGGAAATAGGCTGCTGGCAAAGGACTATTTTGGATGGGGGGGTGGGCAGGAAAGGCTTCTCTGAGGAAGTGACATTACTTAGAGACATAGGCCATTTATGACTTAGAGAAAGATCCCCTGAGTACACTATTGAGATACTTTGCTCAGGGATGTGAATTTCATAAGGGTTCTTAAAAACAAATTTTGCAGGGCCATCTTTAGGTTAGGGATATCAGGAGAATCTGAAAGAAGCTAAAATGTCTCTAGAGACAGAGATTTAAAAATGCTAGTTGTGATCATCTTTGTGATTATGTTCTCAGCCATAAACTTGCCAAGTACATATGACTATATTTTAAGGGGATAATTCCTTATATTATGAACACTGTTTTACAACTACAAACTGGCTTAAAGTTTGTTTTGGATAGTTGCTATGTAAACAAGTTCTAAAAACAAAATAAAGACAAGGCAATGTGGGTTCTTCACTACTTTGTTAGAAGCTCTGGTTTGATTGACTAGGCTGTCAGCAAAGGAATAGAGCCAGTGTTAACAGAAAGAAACCTCAGCTTCAAGCAACAGTATTCCAAAATAATCTGTCTGCAGTTGGAAGTTGCTGGTTTCATGTGAGCATGAAAAATTAATTATCAATGAAAAGGCATTTACTTCTTTCAGAGTCCATGTATTTATTGACAAGTAAATGTTCTTTATCTCCCCAGAGGAAAGAACCATTCTCTAAAATTGTTTAATCAATTTATTGACTTGAGTCAAAGCTTTGGGGTGGCAGTGGGGGAATGAAAATGCTGTCAAATACATCCAAGAAAAAGATGAGCAAGTGGGTGTTTGGTATATTTGTTTACCAGTAGGACAATTACCTGGAATATGTGTTCCCCACAAAACCATAACATTTCTCCAGTAAAATGGAAGCAGACTTACTGGTAAATGTGGCAAATCAAATACATTCAGCTACTTCTGCTTTCTTCCCTAGCCCCAGATAAGGCAGTAGCATTTTGAGGAAGTAGAAAACAACAAGGACAGACTGAACATAAGAGCAAAATACAACAAATAAACAAGCAAACAGACAAACTAGAGACTAGAAAACAAGTGAATGAGTGGTAAAGAGAACTTAATGGGCTTGAGAATACAGATTCCAAAGTTAGCAAAGTGGAAAGCTGTGCACTAACAATTTTACAGCAGAGAATGGTAGCACTAACTTTCTCTAGAAATGAGGCTGAAAGGGTGAGGGTAAAATAGAAGGATCTTCGCAAGTCTAAAAAGCAATCAGATCCAAAAACGTCAGCACCCATTATCCAAGCAATCATTCCCATCCTCTCCTTCTCCTACCCAAACCTGGCAGAAGATTGGTGATCTAGTCCCTGGGGAAGGTGAGACACGGAGTCTCTTGGCTGGATGGGAATTGAAGGTGAGGATAGGGTGCTAAAAGCAGAGAAAATAAGTAAAAATATGCATGCTAAATGCTGAAACCCTAACCCCCTTTACCTACCTACCTTGCAAAATAGTAGTTAACAGGCTTTTACCCTCAGTCAAGACATTGGAAGATCCTTCTCCACACAGTCTGAAAAAGCTCAAAAGAAAAGGTTTAAAAACAGTGACATTCTAGGCTCCCCAACTAAATAGCCAAGCTATATCACCCTAAAGTAAAACTGTTGGATAAGCCAATTGCCCACTTCTAGCCCAGCACACCTACACAAACACACATTACCAGATGTTTATTGTCTTTATCATCTGAAAGAAATCTTTAGTTTGGAAGATAAAGAGACCAAAATAAAGCAATAGATAAAAGCAACTTGGAGGAAACACATGCCCTACACAGAGAAGAATACTCCAAAAACAAAATAAAATATCAATCACACCATTAATATACTCAGAATGGTAAAACAGAGAAAAGATATTAAAACCATGAAACAAGAACAGGATAGTATAACAAATTAGAACATTCAGAGAACAAAACAAGCTATTGGAATTTTTAAAATATATGTGATAGCAGAAATGAAAAACAAATTAGAAGAATTGGAAGATAAAAATTGCTGAAAAAGTTTCCCAGAAAGTAAAATAGAAAAAAGACAGAAAAAAAGAAAAGATGACTAGCCCAGATCTGAAGTCCAAATAAATCATAGAACAGAAAAAAACAATTGGGGTTGGGGGAATGGGAAGATGTGTTAGTCTTCTATTGCTTCAAGAAATTACCACAAACATAGCACCTTAAAACAGCATACACTTCTTATCCCCCAATTTCTATGGGCCAGGAATCCTGGTACCCTTAGCAGGGTCCTTTGCTCAGGCTCTCACAGGCTATAATAAAGGAATTAGCTAGGGCTAGGATCTCTTTGGAGACTCAATGTCTTCTTCTAAACCATGTGCCTTTTGGAAGAATTCATTTATTTATAGCTTTAGAACTCATGATAGCTTGCTTTTTCAAGACTAGCAAGAGAGAGACAGAGGCTTTTAACTTGTAGACCCTCTTTTAAAGGCTTACCTTCCAGGTTAGGCCAACCCAGGATAATCTCTCTTTAAAAGTCAACTGATTAAGGATCTACATTACAATTGTAAAATCTCTTTTACCTTTGCCATGTAACATTATATAATCATGGGGGTCCTCTTTCATTCCCTTTGCCATATTCTATTGGTTAGAAGCAAGTTAAAAGCCCTATCTACACTCAAGGGGAGGAGATTCTATAAAGTCCAACTTAGTATTCTGCCTATTGCAGGAGGAGAGGGAATCACTAATGATATAATACAAGACAGTTATTCAGACCCAAAACACATGATTTCCCAGAGTGAAAAAAAATCACTGAATGCCAGAATAATGATGAAGATATACCTATACCAGACTTTCAGAAAACTGGTCTTCAGAAAAAAGACCACAGAAAAATCTGATAAGCTTCCAGAGGAGCATGTCACAAAGATCAGAGGTGAGAATGGCATCAGATTTCTAAATGGTATTATTTAAATCTCTAAGGTAATGGAAGAATGCCTACAAAATTATGAAGCAAAATGATTTCTACACTTGAATTCTATACTTAGAAAAACTCTCAGTTTATGTTCAGTATAGAAAAAAAGATATTTTCAGACATGTAAAATCTCAGTTACTTGCCATGTACCCTTTCTCAGAAGATTGCCTGAGGAATTGCTCCATCAAAAGGGGGAGAAAATCAAAAAAGGGAATAGAGGAGAATTAGCAGAAGAATAAGGCAAAGGGAATCCCAAGATCATTGTAAAGGAAGATCCCAAACAATCATAATCCAGGGTTGAGAAAGCAACAAATCCAGAATAGGGGGAGTTGAAAGGCTTCAAGGAAGGTTTCTTCTATAAAATGAAATTGAGATTTGGGAATGAAATTGATAGACACTGCATATTAATGTATTTGAGAGAAATTTAGACAATTGACTTAGAGTCTGGGCTTGAATTAGTGATAAATAACTCAGAGAAAACTAAGGAAACAGCAATATAAAATGATTAATTCAAAAAGTTGTGAAGGAAAGGAAAAGAAATCCTGATTTACTACATGGCACAGCTATGAATAATGTTTACACAGCAATAATAGTGTCAACACAAATATATATATATGGAGAATGAGGGAATGGGAAGTTGTGCATGTGTTACAGGGGCAGGAGGAGGGAAATGAGTTGAATCTTCAACTTCTATTGCAATAGATCTATAGACAATACCTAAAACTGTGAAAACAGGAAAAGGCTATGCAGCATGCTATTTGGAGACCTGGAGGTAAATATCAAAAGGTTAGCCAAAATTGGTGAAGTACTTCTGAGAAAGAGAAAAGAGAGAAAGAGAAGGCCAGAGACTGTCATTTCTCTCTAAGAAGGTTATAAATCTATTTTACATTTTAAACTGTGCATATATAATGCTGATGAAAATACAAAATAAATAAGCACAGACAGACATGATTAGATAATGCAATTATTTATATAGGTGCTTTGCTTTCCATACTTGATAAAATGAGCACTTAATTCTTTATTTAAATTCACTATAATGTTCATTTGTGGTTGTGTTTTAAAATCAAGTTTATCAGAACTTAAATATCACATGGATATTTTTTTTCTAAGCTTTCCCCTTAAGAAGTCAAACACTTAGTCCAAAGTTGTTACAACTATGTGAAATATTTTTCAAATTGTTTTAAGAATGTCAAAGCCTGTGGCAAACTTCTTTAAATAAGCTCAAAGGTGTCAGTTCATGGATTTAATATTTTGAAGGAACCAGGAATCATTTGAAATCACACCGGATTTGAGTATCAAGCAAACTAAAGTTATTTTGGATAAAAATCAAGGTATGAAAATTAATACAACTAATTTTTTGGATGGCTCATAAATTAGTTATAAAGGTGATTTAAAAAGGGAAAGGATTACCAAAGCATTTTGTCTTTGAAGCATAATTATTATGATATGTGTATGAGGCTACTTTTCTTAGGAAGTTGCTCCCATAAAAAAGTTAAGGAACAAACAAAAAGCAAATAATCCAATTAAAAAATGGGCAGAAGAGCTGAATAGACAGTTTTCTAAAGAAGAAATTCAGATGGCCAACAGATACATGAAAAGATGCTCCACATCGCTTGTCATCAGAGAAATGCAAATTAAAAGCACAATGAGATATCACCTCACACCAGTAAGGATTGCCACCATCCAAAAGACAAACAACAATAAATGTTGGCGAGGTTGTGGAGAAAGGGAAACCCTCCTACACTGCTGGTGGGAATGTAAATTAGTTCAACCATTGTGGAGAGCAGTATGGAGGTTCCTCAAAATGCTCAAAATAGAAATACCATTTGACCCAGGAATTCCATTTCTAGGAATTTACCCTAAGAAGGCAGCAGCCCAGTTTGAAAAAGACAGATGCACCCCTATGTTTATTGCAGCACTATTTACAATAGCCAAGAAATAGAAGCAACCTAAGTGTCCATCAGTAGATGAATGGATAAAGAAGAGGTGGTACATATACACAATGGAATATTATTCAGCCATAAGAAGAAAACAAATCCTACCATTTGCAACAGCATGGATGGAACTAGAGGTTATTATGCTCAGTGAAATAAGCCAGGTGGAGAAAGACAAGTACCAAATGATTCATGTATGGAGTATAAGAACAAAGAAAAACTGAAGGAACAAAACAGCAGCAGAATCACAGAACCCACGAATGAACTCACAGTTACCAAAGGGAAAGGGACTGGGGAAGATGGGTGGGAAGGGAGGGACAAGGGTGGGAAAAAGAAAGGGGGCATTACAATTAGCATGTATAATGTGTGTGGGGGGAATACAGGGCAGACTCTACAACACAGAGAAGACAAGTAGTGATTTTACAGCATCTTACTATGCTGATGGGCAGTGACTGTGAAGGGGTATGTGGGGGGGACTTGGTGAAGGGGGAGCCTAGTAAACATAATGTTCTTCATGTAATTGTAGATTAATGATACCAAAATAAATAAAAAAATGAAAAAATAAAGTTAAGCATATTCTTCATGAAGCATACAAACAAAAATCTACATTAGAAACCTGAAGGAATGATTTTAGGGGGAAAAATGCCAAATTAGAAAATATTGCCTTCATGTAATAGTTGCTCCTTTCCAAAACCCAAGTAGGATTGACTCATCCACTAAAATGAGTGAACCACCTTACATGACTTGAATTTTTTCTTCTCTCAATGGAACAGATATGACCAGAAGTAAACCTAAGCCTTTGAGTTGACTTGTACTTGCTCCTAGGTAAGTTATATAAGATAATTGGAACAACTACTGCTTCATGAAGTCTGGTATTTCTGCATTGATGAAGCAATTTTTCCTTTCTTCAATAATGAATGGCATGTCTAATATGGCATCAAAGTTTCCAATCTTTCTCAGAAATCCTTAACTGGAACTCACTGACAGAAAACCTGTATTACCCCCGGTTGATTTTTTTTTTTTGTATCATTAATATAAAATCACATGAGCAACATTGTGGATACTAGATTACCCCCATTCTTAAGTCCCCATGACATATGCCATTACAGTCACTGTCCATCAGCATAGTAAGATGGTATAGAGTCACTACTTGTCTCCTCTGTGCTATACTGCTTCCCAGTGCCCTGCTCCCTACATTATGTGTCCTAATTTTATTGCCCCTTCTCCCTCCCTTCCCACCCATCCTCCCCAGTCAATTTCCTTTTGGCAACTATTAGTCCATTCTTAGGTTCTGTGAGTCTGCTGCTGCTTGGTTCCTTTAGCTTTTGCTTTGTTTTTTGCTCCACAAATGAGTGAAATCATCTGGTACTTGTCTTTCTCTGCCTGGCTTATTTCATTGAGCATAATACCCTCTAGTTCCATCCATGTTGTTGCAAATGGTAGGATTTTTTTTCTTCTTATGACTGAATAGTACTCCATTGTGTATATGTACCACCTCTTCTTTATCCATTCATCTACTGATGGACACTTAGTTTGCTTCCATTTCTTGGCTATTGTAAATAGTGCTGTGACAAACATAGGGGTGCATATATCTTTTTAAAACTGGGATCTTCCACTCCTAGGGTAAATTCCTAAGAGTGAAATTCCTGAGTCAAATGGTATTTTCATTTTGAGTTTTCTGAGGAACCTCCATACTGCTCTCCACAATGGTTGAACTAATTTACATTCCCACCAGCAGTGTAGGAGGGTTCCCCTTTCTCCACATCCTTGCCAGCATTTGTTGTTCCTAATCTTTACAATGTTATCCAGCCTAACTGGTGTGAGGTAATATCTCATTGTAGTTTTAATTTGAATTTCCCTGATGATTAGTGATGTGGAGCATCTTTTCATGTGCCTTTTGGCCATATGAATTTCTTCTTTGGAGAAGTGTCTGTTCATATTCTCCACCCATTTTTTAATAGGATTATTTGCTTTTGGGGTGTTGAGGTGTGTGAGATCTTGATATACTTTGGATGTTAACCCGTTGTCAGATATGTCATTAACAAATATATTATTTCATGCTATAGGAAGCCTTTTTGTTCTGCTGATGGTGTCCTTTGCTGTACAAAAGCTTTTTAGCATTATGTAGTCCCATTTGTTCATTTTTTATTTTGTTTACCTTGCCCAGGGAGATGCGTTAAGGAAAAAGTTGCTCATCAAGAGATTTTTGCCAATGTTTCCTTCTAAGAGTTTTATGGTTTCATGACTTACATTCAGGTCTTTGATTCATTTTGAGTTTACTTTTGTGAATGGGGTGAGGCAATAATCCAGTTTCATTCTCTTGCATGTAGCTGTCCAGTTTTTCCAACATTAGCTGTTGAAGAGGCTGTATGCATGGCTCCTTTATCATATATTAATTGACTATATATGCTTGGGTTAATATCTGTACTCTCTATTCTGTTCCACTGGTCTATGGATCTGTTCTTGTGCCAGTACCAAATTATCTTGATTACTGTGGCTTTGTAGTAGAGCTTGAAGTTGGGGACACCCGCCTGCTTTATTCCTCCTTTTCAGGATTGCTTTGGCTATTTGGGGTCTTTTGTGGTTCCATATGAATTTTAGAACTATTTGTTCCAGTTTGTTGAAGAAGGCTGTCAGTATTTTGATAGAGATTGCATTGAATCTGTAGAATCCTTTAGGCAGGATGGCCATTTTGACAATATTAATTCTTCCTACCCAAGAGCATGGGACGAATGTACATTTGTTAGTATCCCCTTTAATTTCTCTTAAGAGTGTCTTGTAGTTTTCAAGGTACAGGTCTTTCACTTCCTTGGTTAGGTTTATTCCTGGGTATTTTATTCTTTTTGATGCAATTGTGAATGAATTGTTTTCCTAATTTCTCTTTCTGCTAGTTCATCATTAGTGTATAGGAAAGCAAGAGATTTCTGTGTATTAATTTTGTATCCTGCAACTTTGCTGAATTCAGATATTAGATCTAGTAGTTTTGGAGTGGATTCTTTAGGGTTTTTTTATGTACAATATCATGTCAGTTTAACTTCTTCCTTGCCAATCTGGATGCCTTATATTTCTTTATGTTGTCGGATTGTCATGGCGAGCACCTCCAGAACTATGTTGAATAAAACTGGGGAGAGTGGTCATCCTTGTATTGTTCCTGATCTTAAAGGAAAAGCTTTCAGCTTCTCGCTGTTACTCGCTGTTACTTATAACAATGGCTGTGAGTTTGTCATATATGGCCTTTATTATGTTGAGGCACTTGCCCTCTAAACCTATTTTGTTGAGAGTTTTTATGATGAATTGATGTTGAATTTTTCGAATGCTTTTTCACCATCTATGGAGATGATCCTGTGGTTTTTGACCTTTTTGTTGATGTAGTGGATGATGTTGATGGATTTTCGAATGTTATACCATCCTTGCATCCCTGGAATAAATCCTACTTGATCATAATGGATGATCTTTTTGATGTATTTTTGAATTTGGTGCGCTGATATTTTGTTGAGTATTTTTTTATTACCCAAATGTATTTATTATCATTATCACAATTCCTCCTAAAACTACACAGCAGTATATTGCTGTTCTTTATTAAAAAGATGATTTCTGGGAAATATTAGAGCTGCCAGTACTTGGGCTAGGGATATATATTTCTAATATGATTTATTTTATTTTATTATTATCATTTTTTTCATTATCTTTACTAGGCTCTCCCCTACCACAAGTCTCCCCTACAAACCCCATTGCAGTCACTGTCCATCAGCATTGTAAAATGTTGTAGAATCACTACTTGTCTTCTCTGTGTTGCACAGTCATCCCCATTCCTCCCCCCATATTATACATGCTAATCATAATACCCTCTTTCTTCTTCCCCACCTTTATCCCTCCCTACCTTCCCATTCTCCAGGGTCTCTTTCCCTTTGGTAACTGTTAGTCCATTCTTGAGTTCTGTGATTCTGCTACTGTTTTGTTCCTTCAGTTTTTCCTTTGTTCTTATACTCCACAGATGAGTGAAATCATTTGGTGTTTGTATTTCTCCGCTTTGCCTTATTTCACTGAGCATAATACCCTCTAGCACCATAGATGTTGCAAATTGTAGGATTTGTTTTCTTCTTATTGCTAAATAATATTCCATTGTGTATATGTACCACATTTTCTTTATCCATTCATCTACTGATGGACACTTAGGTTGCTTCCAATTCTTAGCTATTGTAAATAGTGCTGCGATAAGCATTGGGGTGCATCTGTCTTTTTCAAACTGGAGTGCTGCATTCTTAGGGTAAATTCCTAGAAGTGGAATTCCTGGGTCAAAAGGTAAGTCTATTTTGAGCATTTTGAGGAACCTCCATACTGCTTTCCACAATGGTTGAACTAATTTACATTCCCACCAGCAGTGTAGGAGGTTTCCCCTTTCTCCACAACTTTGCCAACATTTGTTGTTTGTCTTTTAGATGGTAGCCATCCTTACTGGTGGTGTGAGGTGATATCTCATTGTGGTTTTAATTTGCATTTCTCTGATGACTACCGATGTGGAGCATCTTTTTATGTGTCTGATGGCCATCTGAATTTCTTCTTTGGAGGACTGTCTGTTCAGCTCCTCTGCCCATTTTTAACTGGATTATTTGCTTTTTCTTTGTTGAGGTGCATGAGCTCTTTATATATTTTGGACATCAAGCCTTTATCAGATCTGTCATTTACAAATATATTCTCCCATACTGTAGGGTACCTTTTTGTTCTATTGATGGTGTCCTTTGCTGTATAGAAGAGAAGCTTTTCAGCTTGACATAGTCCCACTTGTTCATTTTTGCTTTTGTTTTCCTTGCCCGGGGAGATATGTTCACGAAGAAGTTGCTAAAGTTCACATCAAAGAGATTTTTGCCTATGTTTTTTTCTAAGAGTTTTATGGTTTCATGACTTACATTCAGGTCTTTGATCTTTTGAATTTACTTTTGTGCATGGGGTTAGACAGTGATCCAGTTTCATTCTCTTACATGTAGCTGTCCAATTTTGCCAGCACCATCTGTTGAAGAGACTGTCATTTCCCCACTGAATGTCCATGGCTCCTTTATCGAATATTAATTGACTATATGTTTGGGCTAATGTCTAGAGTATCTAATCTGTTCCACTGGTCTGTGGCTCTGTTCTTGTGCCAGTACCAAATTGTCTTGATTATTATGGCTTTGTAGTAGAGCTTGAAGTTGGGGAGTGAAATCCCCGCCACTTTATTCTTCTTTCTCAGGATTGCTTTGGCTATTCAGGGTCTTTGGTGTTCCCATACGAATTTTTGAACTATTTGTTCCAGTTCATTGAAGAATGTTGTTGGTAATTTGATAGGAATTGCATCAAACCTGTATATTGCTTTGGGCAGGATGGCCATTTGGACTATATTAATTCTTCCTAGTCAAGAGCATGGGAAGAGTTTCCATTTGTTAGTGTCCTCTTTAATTTCTCTTTAGAGTGTCTTATAGTTTTCAGGATATAGGTCTTTCACTTCTTTGGTTAGGTTTATTCCTAGGTATTTTATTCTTTTTGATGCAATTGTGAATGGAATTGTTTTACTGATTTCTCTTTCTATTAGTTCATTGTTAGTGTATAGGAAAGCCATGGATTTGTGTGTGTTAATTTTGTATCCTGCAACTTTTCTGTATTCCAATATCAGTTCTAGTAGTTTTGGAGTGGAGTCTCTAGGGTTTTTTATGTCCAATGTCATGTCATCTGCAAATAGTGACAGCTTAACTTCTTCTTTACCAATCTGGATTCCTTGTATTTCGTTGTTTTGTCTAATTGCTGTGGCTAGGATCTCTACTACTATGTTAAATAACAGTGGGGAGAGTGAGCATCCCTGTCTTGATTCCAATCTCAGAGGAAAAGGTTTCAGCCACTCACTATTCAGTATGATGTTGGCTGTGGGTTTATGATATATGGCCTTTATTATGTTGAGGTACTTGCCCTCTATACCCATTTTGCTGAGAGTTTTTATCATGAATGGATGTTGAATTTTGTCGAATGCTTTTTCAGCATGTATGGAGATGATCATGTGGTTTTTGTCTTTCTTTTTGTTGAGTTGGTGGATGATGTTGATGGATTTTTTAATGTTGTACCATCCTTGCATCCCTGGGATGAATCCCACTTGGTCATGGTGTATGATCCTTTTGATATATTTTTGAATTTGGTTTGCTAATATTTTATTGAGTATTTTTGCATCTTCGTTCATCAGAGATATTGGTCTGTAATTTTCTATTTTGGTGGGGTTTTTGCCTGTTTTTGGTATTAGGGTGATGTTGGCTTCATATAATGAGTTTGGGAGTATTCCCTCCTCTTCTACTTTTTGGAAAACTTTAAGGAAAATGGGTATTATATCTTCTCTGTATGTCTGATAAAACTCCAAGGCAAATCCATCTGGGCTGGGGTTTTTTTTCTTGGGTAGTTTTTTGATTACCACTTCAATTTCATTGCTGGTAATTGGTTTGTTTAGATTTTGTGTTTCTTCCTTGTTCAGTCTTCGAAGGTTGTATTTTTTTAGGAAGTTGTCCGTTTCTTCTAGGTTTTTCAGCTTCTTAGCATATAAGTTTTCATAGTAATCTCTAATAATTCTTTGTATTTCTGTTGGGTCCGTCGTGATGTTTCCTTTCTCGTTTCTGATTCTGTTGATGTGTGTTGATTTTCTTTTTCTCTTAATAAGTCTGGCTAGAGGCTTATCTATTTTGTTTATTTTCTTAAAGTACCATCTCTTGGTTTCATTGATTTTTTTCTATTGTTTTATTCTTCTCAATTTTGTTTATTTATTCTCTTATCTTTATTATATCCCTCCTTCTGCTGACCTTAGGCCTCATTTGTTCTTCTTTTTCCAATTTTGATAATTGTGACGTTAGACTATTCATTTGGGTTTGTTTTTCCTTCTTTAAATATGCCTGGATTGCTATATACGTTCCTCTTAAGACTGCTTTCGCTGTGTCCCACAGATGTTGGGGCTTTGTGTTGTTGTTGTCATTTATTTTCATATATTGCTGGATCTCTATTTTCATTTGGTCGTTGATCCATTGACTATTTAGAAGCGTGTTGTTAAGCCTCCATGTGTTTGTGAGCCTTTTTGCTTTCTTGGTACAATTTATTTGTAGTTTCATACCTTCGTGGTCTGAAAAGTTGGTTGGTAGAATTTCAATCTTTTTGAATTTACTGATGCTCTTTTTGTGGCCTTGTATGTGGTCTATTCTGGAGAATGTTCCATGTGCACTTGAGAAGAATGTGTATCCTGCTGCTTTTGGATGTAGAGTTCTATAGATGTCTATTAGGTCCATCTGTTCTAGTGTGTTGTTCAGTGACTCTGTGTCCTTACTTATTTTCTGTCTGGTGGATCTGTCCTTTGGAGTGAGTGGTGTGTTGAAGTCTCCTAAAATGAAGGCATTGCATTCTATTTCCTCCTTTAGTTCTGTTAGTATTTGTTTCACATATGCTGGTGCTCCTGTGTTGGGTGCATATATATTTATAATGGTTATATCCTCTTTTTTGGACTGACCCCTTTATTATTATGTAATGTCCTTCTTTATCTCTTCTTACTTTCTTTGTTTTGAAGTCTATTTTGTCTGATACTAGTACTGCAACTCCTGCTTTTTTCTCCTTATTGTTTGCATGAAATATCTTTTTCCATCCCTTGACTTTTAGTCTGTGCATGTCTTTGGGTTTGAAGTGAGTCTCTTGTAAGCAGCATATAGATGGGTCTTGTTTTTTTTTCCATTCAGTGACTATATGTCTTTTGATTGGTGCATTCAGTCCATTTACATTTAGGGTGATTATCGATAGGTATGTACTTATTGCCATTTCAGGCTTTAGATTCGTGGTTACCAAAGGTTCCAGCTTACTTTCCTTACTATCTAAGAGTCTAAGTTAACTAATTTAGTATGCTGTTACAAACACAATCTAAAGGTTCTTTTCTATTTCTCCTCCTTTTTCTTCCTCCTCCATTCTTTATATATTAGGTATCAAATTCTGTACTTTTTGTCTATCTGTTGATTTTCTTTGGGGATAGTCAATTTAATTTTGCATTTGCCTCGCAATCAGCTGCTCCACCCTCCATCTATAGCAGTTCCTCCAAAATCGAATGCAGAGATGGTGTGTGGGAGGTAAACTCTCTCAGCTTTTGCTTATCTGGAAATTGTTTAGTCCCTCCTTCAAATTTAAATGATAATCTTGCTGGATAAAGTAATCTTGGTTCCAGGCCCTTCTGCTTCATGGCATAAAATACATCATGCCACTCCCTTCTGGCCTGTAAGGTTTCTGCTGAGAAGTATGTTGTTAGTCTGATGGGCTTTCCTTTGTATGTGATCATATTTCTGCCTCTGGCTGCTTTTAACAGTCTGTCCTTATCCCTGATCTTTCCCATTTTAATTACTATGTGTCTTGCTGTTGTCTTCCTTGGGTCCCTTGTGTTGGGGGATCTGTGGATCTCCATGGCCTGACAGACTATCTCCTTCCCCAGATTGGGGAAGTTTTCAGCAACTACCTCCTCCAAAATACTTTCTATCCCTTTCTCTCTCTTCTTCTTCTTCTGGTATCCCTATAATGCAAATATTGTTCTGCTTGGATTGGTCACACAGTTCTCTCAATATTCTTTCATTTTTAGAGATCCTTTTTTCTCTTTGTGCCTCAGCTTCTTTGTATTCCTCTTCTCTAGTTTCTATTTCATTTATTGTCTCCTCCACTGTATCAGACCTGCTTTTAATACCCTCCATTGTGCTTTTCAGTGATTGGATCTCTGACCTAAATTCATTCCTGAGTTCTTGGATGTCATTCTGTACCTCCATTAGAATGTTGATGATTTTTATTTTGAACTCCCTTTCCGGAAGAGTCACAAGGTCCATTTCATTTAAATCTTTCTCAGTAGTTGTATTAATAATTTTACTCTGGACAAGGTTCCTTTGGTGTTTCATGTTTGTATATGGTGCCCTCTAGTGTCCAGAAGCTCTATTCTGGAGCTGCTCAGCCCCTAAAGCAATGTCGGGTGTCGCAGGGGAGTGTTACTGGTACCTGGGGGGAGGAAATAGCTGTTCCCTGCCTCCCAGCTGCTGTGCCTGTTTCCACTGCCTGAACCAGTAGGCCCATCACACAGGTATGTTTTTGTCCCAGAGCAGCCAGATATGGATCCCTGCTTTCCATAAGCAGCCGGAATCCCAGTCTCCCCAGGATCTCTGCCTGTATTAACTTTCCAACCTTTTAGTCATGCAAGTCTCATGAGAGCACCATGAAATGTAGGTTTGTGCTCCCAGCGCAGATCTCTGGAGCTAGGTGTTCAGCAGTCCCAAGCCTTCCACTCCCTCCCTGCTCCGTTTCTCTTCCTCCTGCCGGTGAGCTGGGGTGGGGAAGGGGCTTGGGTCCCGCAGATCCACAGCTCTGGTATGTTACCCTGTTCGGTGAGGTCTGCTCTTTTCTCCAGGTGTGGCAGTCTGACTCTGTCCTCTTTCCTGTTGCTCTCTCAGGATTAGTTGCATCAATTAAATTTTCTAATTGTATCCAGTTTTAGGAGGAAGCCTCTGTCTCTTCTCTCATGCCGCCATCTTTAATCCACATATTTACTAATTATTGTTGTTGAGTATTTTTGCATCTATGTTCATCAGGGATATTGGTTTGTAATTTTCTTTTTCTGTAGTGTCTTTGCCTGGTTTTGGTACTAGAGTGATGCTGGCCTCATAGAATGAGTTTGAGAGTATTCCCTCCTCTTCTACTTTCTGGGAAAGTTTAAGGAGGACGGGTATTAGGTCTTCACTAAATGTTTGAAAAAATTCAGCCGTGAAGGCATCTGGTCCAGGAGTTGTGGTCTTAGGTAGTTTTTTGATTACCTATTCCATTTCCTTCTTGGTATTTAGTGTATTCAGATTTTCTTTCTTTCTGGGTCAGCCTTGGTAGGTTGTATTTTTCTAGGAAGTTGTCCATTTCTTCTAGGTTATCCAGTTTGTTAGCATATAATTTTTCATAGTATTCTCTCATAATTCTTTGTATTCTGTGTTGTTGATAGTGATTTTTCCTTTCTCATTTCTGATTCTGTTTATGTGTGTTGACTCTATTTTTTTCTTGATAAGTCTGGCTAGGGGTTGATCTATTTTGTTTATTTTCTCGAAGAACTTGCTCCTGTTTTCATTGATTCTTTCTATTGTTTTATTCTTCTCAATTTTATTTATTTCTGCTCTAATCTTTATTATGTCCCTCCTTCTACTGACTTAGGGCCTCATATGTTCTTCTTTTTCTAGGTTCATTAATTGTGAGTTTAGACTGTTCATTTGAGATTGTTCTTCTTTCCTGAGGTAAGCCTGTATTGCAATATACTTCCCTTTTAGCACAGCCTTTGCTGCATCCCACAGATTTGTTGAATTATTGTCATTTGTCTCCATATATTACTTAATCTCTGTTTTTATTTGGTCATTGATCCACTGATTACTTAGGAACTGTTTTGAAGCCTCCATGTCTTTGTGAGCTTTTTCTTTTTCTTTGTGTAATTTATTTCTTGTTTCATACCTTTGTGATTTGAGAATCTCGTTGGTACAATTTCAATCTTTTTGAATTTACTGAGGCTCTTTTTGTGGCCTAGTATATGATCTTTTCTTGAAAATGTTCTTGTTCACTTGAGAAGAATGTGTATCCTGTTGCTTTTGGATGGAGTGTTCTGCTGATTTCTGTTATATCCATCTGTTCTAATATGTTGTTCAGTGCCTCTGTCTCCTTATTTATTTTCTGTCTGGTTGATCTGTCCTTTGGAGTGAGTGGTGTGTTGAAGTCTCCTAAAATGAATGCATTGCATTCTATTTCCCCTTTTAATTCTGTCAGTATTTGTTTCACATATGTAGGTGGTCCTGTGTTGGGTGCATAGATATTTATGATAGTTATATCCTCTTGTTGGACTGACCCCTTTATCATTATGTAATGTCCTTCTTTGTCTCATTCTTTTCTTTGTTTTGAGGTCTATTTTGTCTGATACAAGTACTGCAACTCATGCTTTTTTCTCCCTGTTAGTTGCATGAAATATCTTTTTCCATCCCTTTACTTTCAATCTGTGTATGTCTTTGTGTTTGAAGTGAATTTCTTGTAGGCAGCATATTGACAGATCTTGTTTTTTATCCATTCAATGACTCTATGTCTTTTGATTGGTGCATTCAGGCCATTTACATTTAGAGTGATTATCAATCATTAAGTACTTATTGCCATTGCAGGCTTTAGAGGCACAGTTACCAAAGGTTCAATGGTAATTCCCTTACTATCTAACAATCTAATTTAACTCAGTATACTATTACAAACACAATATAAAGGTTCTTTTATTTCCTCCTTTTTCTTCCTCCTTCATTCTTTATACATTAGGTATCATATTCTTTACTCTTTGTCTATCCCTTGATTGTCTTTGGGGGCAATTCATTTGATTTTGTTTCAGCTTCATAATTAATTGTTCTACTTTCTTTGCTGTGATTTCATTTTCCCTCATGACAGCTATTTAGCCTTAGGAATATTTCCACCTATAGCAGTCCCTCAAAAATGTACTGCAGAGGTGGTTTGTGGAGGTAAATTCTCTCAGCTTTTGCCTATCTGAAAATTGTTTAATGCTTCCTTCAAATTTTAATGATAATCTTTCTGGGTAGAGTTTTCTTGGTTCAAGGCCCTTCTGCTTTATTGCACTAAATATATCATGCCACTCCCTTCTGGCCTATAAAGTTTTTGTTAGGAAGTCATATTTGTATGTAGCAACCTCTAGTGCCAAGAAGTAGTCTCTGGAGCTGCTCAGCCACTGGAGTAGTGTCAGGGGTCACAGGGGTGTGGCACTGGTGCCTAGGGGGAGGAAAGAGCTGTTTCCTTCTTCCCTGCTGCAGTGCCTGTCTCCACTCTCAGAACCAGTGGGCCAAGCACACAGGTATAAGCCTCTGTGCTTTGCATCTGTAGCTGCCATACATGGGGCCTCCCTCTGGCTTGCCTGATGCCAGGGCAGGGACTGCCAGTTTGCGAGCCAGTGCTGGCAGGCCAGGAGGAAGGCACAGCCAGCTGCATATCACAGTGGGGGGCCTTGGAGCTGAGTAGCCAGCCAGGGGATGGAGAGCCTGAAATTCCTGAAAGTTCCCAAACTGTTGGGCGAGCATGCCCAGACAAACTTGTCCACCTATCCTTTCTCCTGCCTAGCAAGTTCTGTGCAAACCCCACCCCTGCAGCAGCTGCCTAGCTGCTAGGAAGCCTCTCAGACCATCTGCCTTTCCTTTTGTCCCAGAGCAGCCAGATGTGGGTCCCTCTCCTCCACAAACAGCTGGAATCTCAGTCTCTCCAAGTATTCCACCTCTCTTAGCTTTCCAACCCCACTAATATCCAGAGCACCATGCAATGTAGGTTTGTGTTCCCAAAGCAGATCTCCCAGGCTGTGTGTTCAGCAGTCCTAGGCTTCCACACCCTCCCCGCTCCATTTCTCTTCCTCCCACAGGTGAGCTAGAGTGGGGAAGGGGCTTCCGTCCTGCCTGATCAAGGCTTTGGTACCTTACCCTGTTTCGTGAGGTCTCATCTGTTCTCTAGTTGTATGCAGTCTGGTGCAGCCTTCTTTCCTTTTGCTCTTTTAGGATTAGTTGTATTAACTATATTTTCATATTATGTGTGGTTTTGGGAGTAGTTCTCTGTCTCACCTCTCATGCTGCCATCTTGAACCTGTCCCCCCTTGTTGATTTTTATCACATTCTCAACTATGGGGGCCTTGTGGGCATCCACTCTGGTTTTTAATGAGTAAACTTTTCCAAGTTTAAGAATATATTACTGAGTATCGAGGGGACTCTAGCTGTCCATTATTCTGTTTTCCTCTCAGACAAAAAGAAAGACATTTTCTATCTCGTCAAGCAGATAGGTTAGACAATGGAATAGTGGAGGAAATATGTACCACTCCCAGGTCTGGCCCATGCTTTATCACATGCATTCTCTTCTGCTATCTGGACACAGATGATGAGGAGGCACTAGAGGATAATGGAACCAGAAGTCAGAAGGAACCCAAGGTCCTGGATAACTACATGCAGTACAGCTGCCCCTGCCAATCTGAGCAGCTGCTTTGGACTGTTATAAAAACAAAATATTTTCCTTAAGCAAATTTGACTGTATTTCTTAAGAAAATTTGAGTCTCTTTATTACTGTAATGTAGTCTACACTAGCTAATAAACCAGCTTTTCACCTGGCATAAGGGCCTAATTTCTGACTCTTGAGAGTATATATAGGGAAGAACCCCTCTTAAGCCAGAGCTTCCTACTTGAAATATGCAAAATGGAAGTAACTGCTTGTTTCAGGTTTAATCAGGTTTAGTTAATATTGCTCCTGTAACTGGTGAATGATTTCAAAATGAAAGACATACTACTTAGAAGAAATTTTTTTAATGCACTAACAGAAAACAAATGATTCAGTGCATTGCTACCCAAAAAAGAAAAGTAGGCTATAATCTCAAGAAGACATGATAGAAATATAATTAATATAAGAGAAATGTGTAAATTAATGTATTAAAGAATACCAGAGGAAATAGTGCATTTATGTAGGAGGTTGGTTGCCCTGGTCAGTGTAGTGTCTAATTAAGAGGTAAGTGAGATCCTGAGATCAGAGACTCACAGGCAACAAGGACTCAAACTGTATGTATGCTTAAATGCCTCTGCCTTAGAAAGGAACAAGAATTTGTGGATGGAGAGAGAGTAGAGAAGAAAGGGGTGAAAGAGATGTCCGATCAGTAGGTCAGAGTAGAATGTGAAAATTCAGTTTGAGGTTATATCCACTGTTCAGTCCTTAGGATCCACATACTTTCAGTAAAAGGCCATGTGATTGGGATCTTATTGTTATTATTGTTTGATTTTTTTCTTCCATAATTCATACTTATTTTGGAATAGTTTTAGATTTACAAAAGGTTTTGAAAATAGTATAGAGATTTCCCCAAAATTCCACACTCAATTTTATCTATTACTTATGTTTTACGTTAGTATGCTACATTCCATACAATTAATGAACAAACACCCATACAATATTATTAACCAATCCATACTTTATTAAGATTTCCTTAGTTTTAATCTCATGTCCTTTTTCTGTTCCAGGATCCCATCTAGGATGCCACATTACATTTAGTCATCATGTCTTCTTAGGTATCTGTTGACTATGACAGTTTTTCAGACTTTCATTGGTTTTGAAGACATTGACAATTTTCTGGAGTCAGGTTTCATAGATCCTGTCAGGTATTTTGTAGAATGTCCCTCAACTGTAATTTGTATGCTATTTTCTCATGATTAGACTGGTTTATGGGTTTTGGAAAGGACTACCACAGAGTTAAAGTGTCATTTTCATTATATCATGTCAAGGGTACATACTATCAATGTGACTTATCCCTGTTGATGGTAACCTTGATCATCTAGCAGTTGTGATATTTGTCAGGTTTCTCCTTTTTAAAGTTACTCCCCCCACCTTCCTTTACTGCATTCTTTGTAAGGAAGTCACTGTACATGGCTCATACTTGAAGAGTGGAGTGCTACGTTCCACCTCCTTGAAGGATGACTATTTACATAAATTATTTTGAATTATTCTACACAGGAGATTTAGCTATTTCCTACTATTTATTCATTTATTTGTTTGTTTGTTTGTTTAATATATATGTCTGTATGGACTCCTGGCTATTTATTTTATACTTTCAGTTAAAATCCAATACTATTATATTTATTTAGTTGCTTAAATATTTCTAGTTCGGCTATTGGGAATTCTTTCAGTTAGTTCCTGTGTCCTATTGACATATGCCCATTATAGGTTTATCATTTTACCTTTGTTTTTTCAGCATTCCTTATTTTTGGCACTCAGAGATGCTCCAGACTCATCTTTGATACTTCTTGCCCCAGTCCTAAAATTGGAAATATCTTCAAAAAGCCTTGGGTCCTTTTATTGGAATGGTATTAAAAATCAAGATCTGGGCACTAGGTGTGCTCATTTCTGCTGGGGTGGCCTTGCTTCTAGGTTCTCTCAGCTAACAGAGCAAGGAACTATATGTGTATACTAACCCATGTATATATACATATCTGTAAATAGCTTTATATAAATCTATATCTATATTAAGCTAAATATGAGTTTCACTGTGTCTATAGTTTTGCCTTTTCTGGAGTATTATATAAATGAAATCATATATTATATAGCTTTTTCAGAATGACTTCTTCCACTTAGCAATATGCATTTAAGAGTAATTTTTGTCTTTGTATTGTTTGACAGCTCATTTTTCTTTATTGCTAAATAGTATTCCATTGTATGGATGTACAATTTTGATTTTCCATTTACCTATCAAAGAACACCTTGGTTGCTGCCAGTTTTTTCTGATTATGAATAAACATTCACGTACAGGCTTTGTATGGATGTATGTTTTCAAATCCGTTGAATAAATACTTAGGAGCATCGTTTGCTGTGTTGTATGGCAAGACTATGTTCCAGTTTGTAATAAACCAAATTGTTTTCCAAAGTGGCTATATATTTTGCATTGAGAATTCCTGTTGTTCTGCATACTTGTTAACAATTGATATTGTCAGGTTTTTGGATTTTAGCCATTCTAATAGATGTGTAGTGGTATGTGATTGCTGTTTTAGTTTGCATTTCCATTATGATAAATGATGTTGAACATCTTTTTATATGTCTATTTCCCATCTGAATATCTTTAGTCCATGCTTCTTTTTAACATAGCCTCTCCTTAAAAAAAGTGAAATATAGTTGACTAGATTTCATGCTTTTTAGTTATAGTCATATTCAAATTTGTCCAGATTGTTGTTTTCAGAATGTTCCAAATCTGTCTCAAGATACTTTTGACATAATATCTTTGATTACTTCTAATGGCATAATCTCATTCTTTAACTGCATATTTGTATTAGTTCAGATCTCAGAGGGCAATCTAATTTCCAGTTTCTTAAAGTGAGAAAAAGACAACTTCACTGTTGCTTCATAAAAGTTCTATACTTCTCTCTTCTCTTTCTTTAAAAATATTATTCTATTTAACTAAAGCTATACTTCAAATTTGATTTTAGAACTGGTTGGTCTATATCATAGGTTTCTTTTTAGTATCCTAAAAGTCTTTTCTTTTCAGCTTTTGTTTAGTTCAGTGATTCCCAAACTTTGGTGTGTATCAGAATATGAGAGACCCAACAAAGAACACAGTGGTGGAAGCTCACTCAATTAAAATAGGGCCTGGGCTTTTGTATTTTTGATACTGTCCCAAGTTTGAGAATCACTGGTTTGGCATTTGGAGCTCAGGGCCAATCTAACACTAAATAGAAAACATATCATCAGCCTGTCTAGACAGCTTCAGAGGCCAATGCTGCTATCTTGCTACATCCCCTGCCTAATACTTCACTAAATCTGTGTGAAAGATTTTTGTCTACGGATGAAATTAAACATCAGTAGGATATTTTTACAGTACAAGATACTATGAAAAACTAGTTTATTTTGAAGAGCTCACCAAAGGAACATTTTTAAACCATCTGGATATATTATATCTAGTTAAATTAAAACTGTTAAAAGATGTGCCCATAATTTGCATTTTAAGAAGTGCACTATAACATATAGTGTAGACAGTCCATAAATCTTTTCATATTACTGGTACACTACTCTCCTATACAATGAAAAGTAAATGGCAGTTTTTATTTTTTTTACAACAAAGTATTAACCTAAACAAGAAAACCAGGTTCAACAATATAGCATTTTAATACCAGAAAGCAACTATTTCTCAGATATTTTTTCTTTAAAAACTCAAGTCTTCATGTGCATTGTGTCCTTCTAAGCTATGGCTAATGTTCAATACAACTTAAAAGGGCACAGTTCCATTCCAAAGAAAACTTCATCACATCAAAACACTATTTGCATATTCATAAGATTCCACCTTCAGGCAGAGACATGAGCTCTTTTTCTTGCAAACTATTATATCAATAGAAATATACAAATAAGCATCAAGAAAAATGTTTATAGGGATATTAATGAAAAGATGTTCCCTCACCAGTGCATATGGTTTAATATTAGGTAAAGAGTATGCTTGCTTGATTGCAAAGTAAATTTTAAGGGGAAATAATTGTACTTGTTGTTCATATAATATTTAATTGCCATTATTACTAATAATTGCTAATATTGATGAGTATACTTCTGAGCAATTGTTTGAATTTGCTGGAAATATACTAACGTGACTTTTTTAACAATATGTTTAAATTTTACCTTAGGGGCTATTTTTTAAATCAAAATAACACACCAAGGCATGGTTGAAAGCACTTTGTTTTTTCAAAGGTCTCTCCAAACTCAATTGTAATCCAGAAATGAGCATTTTCTCATGAAAATATCAACTGCTTGAGCCTCCTTTGCCAGAAACTAGATTAGGCATTTCATTTTACTACTAACTAGCAGTTATTCTTATGAAATATTATATTTCCTTAAATTTTTGCTATGAGGATAATTTTATAATCACTACCAAGCAAATATAACTTTTTTCATTATTTTAAGAAATTTAAGAAATTTCTCCTCTTGATCTTATTTTCAGCATATTTGAATGTATGTCCCTAGCCAGTCAATCTATATCAGATAATTTCAGTCTTTCCTCCAGATTAAAAGGGATCTTATTCCTTCTACTTAATACTAAACCTGGAAACCAAAAAATATGTGAAAATAGCCAAAATCTTTAATGGGTATGATTTGTTAATAACTGAAAATTTTCAAATATTTCTATTTGCCCCTACTTGGACTAACTGTTACTGTGTGGTATAAGCAAAGCATTTTGAACATCGATTAGCAAGGAAGGATCTTTCTAGATCACTTTTTGTATATAACACTTATAATTATTAATTTACTAATTAGGAACAAAAGAGGTCCCCCATAGTTAAGCAAAAACTTGACCTCCTTTAACATAATCATGCTATCCCATTTCAAAAATTCTAAAAAGTCAGTTTGAGGTGAGGTCATCACATTTCCATAAACTAAGGCTGCCTGAAGTGTAGCTGGTTTAAGAAACCAAAGACAACCTGCTGTAGTTGGCAGGAATGCTGGCTTGTGAGGCCCAGGTCATTATTTATTGGTGTCTAGACTTACTCTTTAACCTTACACCTTAACCTCAGAGCCCCCCAAAGAAACCAGTTTCAGGAGCAACAAAGTCCTTTGTTGTATTTTCATCAGAATTGAGGTGCAGTTGGCGGGTATACCATGCCCCACCTTGCAATACATTAGAGAACAGACTGAGAGCACTTCTATACAGCTTTTGAAGGTAGTTGCCATCAGGTTGTTAACTTGCTCCTTAGCCTCAGCACACTTTACTGATTTTATTCTTTATACAGGCTCCTTGTGAAGAAGTGGAGTGGCTTTAAAATCCCATTTCTGATTCATATGACCTTTGGTGATCCTGTTCCTGGACGTTTCACAAGCTGGTTTCCCTATTCATGTGCTGCAGATATGAGTCTATTGTTCACACCCATTAACTGGATATTGAAAAGGACTTTAAATTTTCTTCAGTACACATTTAGAACAGTTCTTTCATTTTTAAGTTCTCATATTTGTGGTACAACTTTTACATATGCAGGACACAAGTTTGAAAGCAGACTATATTTCACTCAATTAAATTCTTATTGTCATTTTCAAACACCAATTTTAAAGGATTTAAATGTATGTGAACTGTAAATATTTTTTAGTTAAAATAACCAACTCAAATGATATATGAAGAAAATACCCAAAGCTCTCATTTGTATTTCAGAAAAAATAAAATCCTCCAGAGTTATTGTCAAAACTGTGTTAATAGTTAGTTGTTAAACAGGATCATAATATACTGTAAGTCTTTCCTGTACATCCTACGTTTCTCAGCAAGAATCCACTTTTTGCTCAACAGCTTTATTCTTAATTCAGAAAAGAAAAATGGATTCACCACTGATAAGTAAATTAAAAGTTAGCTTTAGAGACACTAGCCACTGCATTAATGAAATGCAGAGAGTAATTTTCATCCTTGGGTGTCAAAAGATAAGTCCCAAGTCTGACATTTGTATGCTTAAATTGCATTAGGTTACTTTACGAATATTTATATATGAGGCTTTATTGCAAGTCTAAAAATTGTGTTCTTTATCCACAAAATTTGGAAAACAACTTGTTAGGGCCTAAACACCATATAAAAAGGTTTTTTTTTCTACCAGGAAAAGAATGGTTGAAGAGAGAGATGATTTCTGAAACAAATTAGAAGTGTTTATGTGTATGTGTGAGTATAGGAGTGTACATATATAGTTATGTTACATTAAAAGACTATATTGTTGACATTAGTATCCTCATATGTAAATGTGGCTAAAAAGGCTATTTCATTATCAAAAATATATTTAGAAGTATGGATGAGTAAAGTCTAGTCTGTAGATGCAGCTTTTTTGTAGGTCTTACTGCTGTTTGTGTCTGCCTCTTAGACTTTGTCTAAACCTAACCAAGTATTTTGACCACCAACACCAACATTCACACACCATCTTCAGGATGGCTAGATGGCAGAGACCCAGGCATTATTCTTCATTTTGACTAATCTGCTATATAGACAACTTGAGCTAATTTTTAACTTTACAAAAGATAGTATCACACTATATGTGCCCACCTTTACTTTCCATATAAATTGCATTAGGCAATAAGTTTCTTCTTTTATGCCTTTTGCGAGGTTAAAGAGTGTTCAAAATATCCTCGCATGTTGGAGCTTCAATAGTACTTCAGATGTCCCTTCATTCACAGTGATCTTTCCTAGCACAGTCAGCACCTGTGCGTAAGGGGAACCACACCCATACAAAAATGAAGGCAATTACGGAAGACATGTGAAACATGGATTGGGTTTACCTAGTCTGCCAGAGGCCATTTGCAGAATCTTGATTGCAGCAGTCAGGTAAAATCCACTTGATCTGGATGACCATCCATAACAATATTTGATAGGAACACTGAAGAGAATGATACAACTCTATGGTTATATTAAATATAATTATCACATCATTTATCACTCTTCATGTCAATAAAAATCTAACTGAACTAGCTTCGACAGCAAAGAGGATTTAATGGCTCACCTCACTGTAAAGTAATATAGATAGAGGGGGCTTCAGGACTGGTTTGATTCAATGATTCAACAATATCAAAACAGAGTTTGTTCTGTTTTGTTGGTCTTTCTTCTCTGTCTTCTACATTGTCATCTTCATCCTAAAGTTATTCTCTCTTGTGACAGTAGAAAGAGAGCGCTGACTTGTGGGAGCTACTGCAGAAAAGTGAGGAGCCCAGAAAACCCAATCTCATTTCTCATTGGTTTGAATTAGTAAACTATGACAGTTTACTTCTCTAACATTCTCTTCAAAGTGCATATTAATTACTTATTAGGCCCAAATAGCTTCTCTTTTGATTCACATGACTTGAACTTGTCTCTAAAAACTACACTCAGTAATATATCAATATTAGTTCAACAATCGTAACACATGTACCACACCAATGAAAGATATTAATTGGAGAAGCAGTGGGGGGATGGGGATTATACTTTCTGTACAATTCTTCTGTAAACATAAAAGTGCCCAAAAAAATGAAGTCTATTTTTAAAAGTGTACTCAGAATCCTCTGGCCAGACACCTTTGTGTTCTACACACAGATGTTAAAGAATTATGTTTTCCACTGTCTCCTTTGGCATGAACTTCCAAATCTATTCCTAGCTAAACCTCCCCTCCCCCACTTTGGAAAGCAATATGAATATCATGGTATTTCCTGTGCAGCAATATTAAATACCTTCCCAAGCTATGCCAGTACAGGGTTACAACATGTTAGTCCTTCATTCCTAACCATCAACATTATCTAAGTTTATTTTTCAATGAAATTGACAAATATATACAATCTAATAAAGGATGTGCTTGAGTTACATCTCTTCTGATATTTTTCTGAAATTTATGATTGGTCAAAAATAAAGGCTGTGGAAAGAATGAAGTAAGAATACATCCAAAATGAGTGAAAACAATTCTTTGATTTTTCCTTTGTTTAGTCTTTTCATAGTCAAAGAATATAGCATTTATATTTATTTTTAGCTGTAATACTTTTTGATTAACTAGAAGAGTATCAATATCTCAATATCCTGGGGTATAAATAGCTCTAGCTGAGAGCAAACAAAGGCTTCTGGGTGCTGTGTAGTGCAGAGCCAATACAGTTATCATAAATTTCACTTCTAACAAAAGACATCATGGTTAACAAAATTGTTTAATTTGCTTAGGCAGGATGAACCTTGTGCCTCTGCAAATTATTTCATGAGCTTTATGCTGAATAATGCTCTACCGAGAGTCTTTTTTCTCCAGTTATACCCAAGTAGGAGTTAGCTTCTAGTTTGTTTCAAGTACGTAATATATGTGAAAAAGTGCTTCCAAATTAGAGGAATTATAGTAACACAAGTCTGCCTTAAGACATACAGGCTGTCAAGTTAAACAGGAATTATGTTCTTCAGCTAACAGATTCATGGAACGTAATGAAATTTTGCTACTGGGTAGTAAGACCATACTGTATAGTCCATTTCAATGGAGAACAGAAAAAGTAAGTAGGGGACAATGTTGAGAAAAAAACAATGAAGTAGGTGTCAGAAGTTCTGTATGACCTTGAGCGTTTGACTTTTCTAAACCTTTATTTTTTTATCTGTAAAATAGTAATTCTAGACCTAATTATTTTAGGATCAAATTATGTAATAGAGTGAATGTGTTTTCTGCTTTTCAAAGAGCTATATTAATTTACAATGTTAATATATAAGAAGTGGAGGGCTATCTTACTAAAGTTTGTGAAATAAGGTGAAATGAATATTCTATGATATATAAGGTAAGCTGTGTTAATGAAGAAAGTCCTGAGTCTCTATAAATCCAAGTAAGTGTTCTGGAAACTGTCTTAAATAAAGTGTGTAGAGGAAAACTTTTAAATTATAGTGTACATGAGAATCACCTAATTTTGGTAAAAATACAATTCCAGGATCCCATCCAGCTTGTGTATTTAAAATAACAAATAAAAATAATAACAACAACAAAAAATAAGAATGAAATAACACACAAAAAAAGTTCACAAGTAATTCTGACGAAAACCCTCATTTAAGAATCACTAGTCTAGAGTAGAAGTCAGCACATGATTCTGTAAGATCAAGACAGTAAATATTTTAGCCCTTACAGGCACAGAAGGTATCTGCCTTATCTTCTTGTTTTGTTTTGTTTTTACAAACTTCTAAAAATATAAAGAACATTCTTAATTCCCCAACCATACAAAAAGAATCCAGGAACAGAATGAGATTTTAGAGAATGAAAGATCTCACAGCTTAGTTTGGAAATTAGTACATGATATATACATAATACATTGTAGCTATACGGATGCTTATCTTTTTCATTGTTATGAACCCTTGAGTATATCCTTGTCTTACTCATTTTTGTACTCCTGGAACCCAGCACATTTCCCAGCATATGAGAATCACTCAGTAATCGCTGGATGGATGAATGGAAGAGAGATCTATTAACAAAGATTAATATTAGAGACTATAGTATTTGCAAAATTTATACAATAAGAGGGTTGGTTGTTTTCCAATTAGTTTCACCACTACAAACAGTAAAAAGAAAAACAAAAACAAATCCCCAAGCCCTCAAAATCTCTACCAGCTTAAAATTAGTATTTGTTGACATTGACTATGTTAAGCTAACATTGGCAAGTAATCCGTTATTTGTTCAGAAAAAACATGGTCTTCATTTTGAAGTACTTTTAGGAAGATGGAGTTTCATTTCTTGGGTGCAATATTTAGGGAAATTGTTCTGGGGATGGGAATTGGAATATATCTTTGAAACCTCTGATCTCTAGCATAAGTGGTGTACTTAAGGCTCTGGATTAGTACTGGCTGTACTAATTTAGTTAAGTCTTTCAGTGTGGCTGGTCACATGAATGTGTTTCTTAATTCAAAGTCATTGATACTGAATATATGAAAATGGTGGTAAGTATGACACATTACAGTGGGTTCACAGTTATCCAATTGGCTTAAAATTGGTCTTTTTAAAAAAAATTTATCTTTTAGCTTTATAGAGGTATAATTGAAAAAAATTATATATACTTACAGTGTACAATGTACTTTGATATACATATACATTGTGAAGTGATTACCACAATCAAGCTAATCAATAGATCCATCACTTCATATAATTGTTTTTATTACTTTTTGTGGTGGGATCATTTAAAATCTCAGCAAATTTCCAGTATACAATAAAGTATCTCCAGAACTTCATCCTGACATAACTGAACCTTTTTACCCTTTGGCTAACATTTCCCCTTTTCCTCCCACCCTCTGCCCCCAGGCAAGCACCACTCTACTCTGCTTCCCTAAGTTCAATTTTTTTATTTTTCCACATATATGTGAGATCATATAGTATTAGTCTTTCTGTGTCTGGCTTATTTCACCTTTTTATATCCATGTTCTTTATATCCAAGTTCATTCATGTTGTCACAAATAACAGGATTTCATTTTTTAAGGCTGAATAATATTCCATTGTATGTATGTACCACATTTTCTTTATTCATCTGTGGACAGACATTTATATGGTTTCCATATCATGGTTATTGTTAATGATGCTACAATGAGCACAGGAGTGCAGCTATCTCTTCTAGATACTGACTGCACTTCCCTTGGATATATACCCAGAACTGGGACTGCTGGATCATATGGTAGTTATATTTTTAATTTTTCGAGGAATCTCCATACTGTTTAACATAATGTCTGTACTAATTTACATTCCCATCAACAGTGAACAAGGGTGCCCATTTCTTCACATCCTCACCAATGTTTGTTCATCTTCTGGATGGTAGCCATTCTAATGGGTGTGAGGTGATAGATCACCGTGGTTTTGATTCTCATTTCCCTGATAATTAGTGATGTTGAGCAATTTTTCACATACATGTTGACCATTTGTATGTTTTAAGAAATGACTGTTCAGGTCTTCAGACCATTTTTTAATCAGGTTGTTAGGTTTTTTTGCTACTGAGTTTAAGGTGTTCCTTATATAGTTTGGACATTAACCTCTTATCAGATGTATAGTTTGCAAATATTTGCTCGCTCCCATTCCATAGGCTGCCTCTTCACTCTGATTGTTTCTTTTGCTGTGTAGAAGCTTTTAACCATTTTCTACTTTTTATTTTTTGCCTCTTTTGGGATCATCTCTAAAGAACCATTGCCCAGAAAATAAGTCTGTTTTATATAGTTCTACTTTTTTGACCTTCTGGATATAAAGGTCTTTTATCTTATCTCAAAACAAACTCAGTACACACCCTCTTGATTTGATTATATGTTTGTTTTTTCAGCTGAGATGCACTGTTTTCCTTGGTAAATCACTTTAGTAATTTTATAGCTCACATTGCCTAGATTTCTCTATGACAGCTATGATCCATCTCATAGGCCAACATTTATCTGGGCATTTGACAACCACTGCTTAGTCAAGTGACTGTTTCTTCCTAACTTGTAGCAATAGACTTCAAATGATCTTCTGCTTCCAAAATTAACTTCACCCATTCCTCATGTTTCTTGAATATATCATGTTTATCCTGCCTCCTGGCTGTTCCCCTATCTCAAATGTCCCCTTAATTTGCTTAACGATACCAGTTTAGATATTGATAATATTGAACTTTTCCTGAGCCCTGTGCTCCTGGAAAAGCTCCAATTAATAAATCCCCCAACTCTGACTCTTGTGCTTCAGAAAAAGGCTTACTGCCAAGAATAAGTCTACCTCTTCTTCAATAAGACTCAATGATGTCCTTCCTCCTTGTTTACCTATGACAAGGCTAGACATAGACCTTCAATTCCCATTCTCTGTCTCTCAAGTGATTAGCTGAGCTGTTTGTCCCCACTGACTAATCTGGACAAAATGCTTGACTTGACCAAACTTTAGTTAGGCTCCCCTCTACCCTCATGTCTGTTAGTTTGCCCCATCCTTGGAGCAAATGAACACAGGAGTGCAGCTCTCCTAGATACTGGAAAGCCCTCCTTAACAGCCTCCCAAGATGATCAGCTGACTGCAAGAAAAGACATTCTCTAATTAACTGTCTGATCACACCACTTGCTCACCCACACACCAATACCTGATTCCTTCTAGCCTTTCCTTCCCTTCCTATAAAAAGATAATTCCTTTTTGCATGACCTTTCATATTTTTACAGATCTTACAGTCTGAGCATTCTCTATTGCAACTTTCCCCTTCCCCTGATTGCCATAACCCTTTTGAATAGGCTTTTATTCAAGATTTAGTTAATACTTCTCAGGGGGGAATTCCATAACATTATGTCCTTTTTCTAATCAGAGCACTCATTACACTAGGGAACAGGGCTGTATTACTGCCTTGATACCTCACTATAATGCGAGGTTTTTGAGGGCAGTCTCTGTGTCCTGTTTACTTCATAGCCGTGGCCCCTTGTAGAGTTCTAGGACATCTTAGAGGTGTAATTAAGACTTAAGCTCTTTCTTGTTTAATTAAATTAACAGACAGAATTTTTTGCTTGGGATGTTGGACAACTGGTCTGAGAACCTATTTCTGACTAGTTACTTCCATGGGTGAATGAACTAGGGGTGAGGGAAGGGAGATTACAATGGAGACTATTCTTCTACTTCTGCCTAAGAATAACATTCACGCCCAGAAGGGAGAATTTAGATTAGAAAAAGGTTTGCCACCTTCCACTGTCCCTTATAAAACTATGTGGGAAAGCAATTTTGATTATTGTTGTAGATGCCATCAGTTCTAGAAAAATATCCCAGAAGAAAATGGGGTTTTTTATTCCTTCTGGCTCAGAATAGTGACTTATACAGTTCTGGAGATGGAAGAAATACCAGCTTCAATTTATCAAACACATAAAATGTTAACTGTGCCATTTTATTGAACCTTTATGACATACATCCCCAAGATATGATTTATATTATATCAGAAATGCTGCTTCCTTTTTCCCCACTCCAGTCAAGAGATCCGACCTAGCTTCAAGGACTCCAGCTGAAAGCCTCAAGGTAGATTACAAAGGAGGCTGGTTCTATTTAGAAATAGCCCCTGACCTGAATTAAAATGTCTTTAGGATGTCAAATTTTATTTTGTTTGCTTGTTTTTCTCAAGGGTGCTCTGTTCCTGTTGTTCAGATTCCTTGCTTAAGGTCCTGATCCACTATTAATCTTAATTAGATCCTGGCTTTCTTATACTCAAACCATTTGCCTGGGAACCTGTCTGATTCACCTCAGTGCTTCATGGCAACTTAGTCTACATCAATTCTAATCCATCCATGCCCCTGCAATCCTTGCTAGTCCTGAACCTGATGGTGGTCTTGCTCCATCTCATACTGACATACCACAGGCCACTCAACTTACGCGTGTGTAAAGGCCCCTCCATGCTCACTATGGCTCTTCATTGGCTACTTACCCTGCACTGTCTCATGCTGCTACCGAAACAGTCCCAGTAATGTGCCACGTGGCTCAGAAATGAAACATCTACATATTTTAATTAACTTACTGCAATCAAAGTTTAAAAACACAGTTTAAAAAGTCATTGGTGAGTACAGTATGGAAGGAAGAGAGGGAGAGTAGCTTCACAATAGAGAAACATGACAAATATTACCTGAGCCAGGTGATCAAGTGATAAGTCATGTTGACAGTACATACCCTTGATATGACATGATGATAATGGCACTTTACCTATGAGGTCTTCTTTTCTAAAACCTATAACCCCAAAATAATTATGAGAAAAGCATCAGACAAATTCCAATAGAGAGGCATCCTAGAAAATACTTGACCAGCATCCCTCATAACTGTCAAGATTATAAAAATAAATAAAGTCTGAGCAACTGTTCCAGCCATGAGAGCCAAAGGAGACATGACAAACACATGTGGTATCCTAGATGGCACCCTGGGAAAGAAAAAGGACATTAGGTCAAAACATAAAGAAATCCAAATGAAGTATGGACTTCGGTTAATAAAAATGTACCAATATTTGTCCATTAATTGAAAGCAATGTATCATACTAAAGTAAGATGTTATTAGACAGGGAAACTGGATGTGGACTCTGTGAGAACTCTGTATTATCCTCTCAATTTTTCTGTAGATCTAAACTGTTCTAAAAAATAAAGTCTATCTTTAAAAAAGGTAAATGGCAATCAAATGATTTCACTCATCTGTGGAGTATAACAACAAAGAAAAAACTGAAGGAACAAAACAGCAGCAGACTCACAGAACCCAAGAATGGACTAACAGTTACCAAAGGGAAAAGGACTGGGGAGGGTGGGTGGGAACAGAGGGATAATGGGGAAAACAGGGCATTATGATTAGCACACATAATGTAGGGGGGTAGGGACATGGGGAAGGCAGTATATACAGAGAAGACAAGTAATGATTCTATAGCATCTAACTACGCTGATGGACAGTGACTGTAATGGGGTATGTGGGGGGGATTTGATAATACGGGGAGTCTAGTAACCATAATGTTGTTCAAGTAATTGTACATTAATGATATAAAAAAAAGCAAAAGCAGAAAAAAAGAAAAGGTAAATGGCAGAACTAAATTAGATGAATCAAAGAAAGAAAGAAAAGAAAAACAGTATTTCCTGTTAATCACTCTCGAGTACTTTGTCCCAGAGGCAACCATTTTCAATTCATTCCATTATTTCTTGTGGTTTTACTATATTTCTAAATAATATGATTTTCTAGAATTTTTTTTCATTTATCTATTTTGGACATTATCCACAGATTTCCTGTGTTGAGGACTTCACTCTCTTCCACCATGTCCCTTCTTTACATTATATTTATGTCAGAACTTTTGGTTAATCCATATTAGTGCTTACATTTCTGTAATTATATAATCATCACTGTTGAGCTAAATGGTGTTCTGATTACTTTTCCTTAATGAGGCATGTCTTGCTTCTTCTAAAGTCAATAATTGCTTTTTAAAAATTTGTTTGATTCTCTGTGTATATATTGTGAATCCTCCTCAAATGCTCCAAAAAGCTACATGGTTACACCATCTCTATATTATTTACCAGAATAACAGACATCAGAAAACCTATTTGTTTCATTTTTGTCCTGACACCTCCTTCCTAACAGACCTCCATTTTCTTGCTCTACTCTAGATTCATTCCTCAGCTATCATTCGAGGACTTTTCTTTTTCAATCTTCTAATGAATCCCATATTTTAGGGATCAAATATCATATTAGTTTACCTTCTCCTTTAGATGCAGCACATTCTCTAGTATCTTTTTCTTCTTTCCATCTTTTTTCTTCAAGACTATGATTCTATTTTCATCAATATTATATATTGTACCCAGTCTAAAAAGAAAAATAATTTTCTAGGTATTTTAAGAAGAACCATAATCTCCTTGCTTGGGATCCCTAGGAAACTGGGTTCAAGGGAAAAGCTTATGTTCAATATATTACTTTGTAGTGCAATCCCAGGAACCTAGTAGTGAGGGGGAAAAAAAGTAGAGGAAAGAGGGGTAGCAAATAATAGGCTGTTCATTATCTAGCTCATTTGTGTTGGAAGGCTTATAATGTACAAAATGTAATTTATGTAACAATAATTGCACAAAGGAGAAGGGAGGGAACAGAGCTCTACTGGAACAAAATTTTTGTGTACTTTTGAAATTAAATTGGTACTAATCCAAACTAGATTGTTTAAATTAACGTGCTAATTGTAATCCTGAGGGTAACCACTAATAAAACTATTAAAAAAAATAATAAAGGAAATGATAAGTTACTTAAAATGGTATGCTAGAAAAAATATATTTAACATACAAAATAAAAGCAGTTATAGAGGAATAAAGGAAAAAAAAGACCTAAAAAACAAATTTCAAAGTGGTATGCATAAATCCTACCTTATTAGTAATTACATTAAGTGTAAATGGATTGAATATTATAATCAACAGGCAAGGCTTGGCAGAATGGTTAAAACAACTAAAACTGTAATCTACCCATGTGCTGTATAAAGAAACACATTTCACAAAGACACAAATAGGTTGAAAGTAAAACAATAGAAAACAGATATACCTGTATCCAGTGCACTGTAACTAAGAGAGCTAGAGTGGTTATACTTACATAATTTAAACAGTATTCCCAGTTAGTACAGAAAGGACTTCATGATTACTTTTCCTTTACTGCTTAACTTTAATTTGTCAAGAACTAAAAATTGTCTTCTCTTATTTGCTTAATTTTCCATGTATTTATCAATGATTTTATTCAAACTTCTCACAAATTTTCTAAATCTCCTCTCAAAATGTTCAAATACATCAGATATTCCATCATCTCATCTTTTTAATAGGGTTTCTCACAGAGTCTGCCATGATCCAATATGGATGGATTATTCTGTATATTTGAATTTTTCATGTTGAGATCCCCCTTCACAAGCATCATGATTATTACCTTTATTTCTCTGTTGGGTTAGAAATACTGTTTTTGGTTTTTCAGTTCTTGGTTTGTTTCCTCATTTGGTAGAGCTCAACCTCCAGTAGCTTCCTTAAAGAAGAGAATAGGAAGATATATATTTTTTGAGAACTTACCAGAATGAAATTTACTTATTCTACCCTGAAATTTGATAAAAATTTGTCTTGATACAGAATGTTAGACTGGAAGTCCTTTTCCTTCAGAACTTTGAAGGTGTACTGACACTGACATTGAACTTCCTCTATTCCTGTGAGTAGTATACAAAATTTTTTACTTTTGATTCTTATTGTATAACCTACTTTTTTATTTCTAGAACACCGTTTGCAGTGCACTAAAATTTTAGAATGATACATCTTGGTATGAGTCTATTTCATCTGTTTTCTAGAGTATTCTGTGAGCTCTTTTCTCCTCAGTTTCCTAAGGATGTAAGGTAAAGATTCAGCTTATATATAAAAGTTAGTGATCAGTTCAAGAAACACAGGAATAAAATACAATTAGCAAAGCTAAGCAGTTCCTAATCCCTGATCTAGAGACACCAAAGGATAGGTAACCTTGGTTAACTCAAGAAAGGGGAGGAAGAAGTGTTTAAAGCACATGAATGGACTGTTTGTTTTAACAGGTATTCAAACTCAGTTGTAGTAACTAAAGCAATGAAACAGAGAAACTGGCATAATGAAGTTTTTATGTATAAGGTGGGTAGTTACGGGTAATTTTAAGGAAAGTTTTCCTCTTATCAAACTGTAAGAAATATTCTAGCCTCAACCAAATGTTCTAATGTGAGATATTCTTTCGGAGTCAGAATGCCTTTTATTTTTCCCATGTCTAGTGACAAGGAAAAAATTCCTGAAATGTCTTGAATTAAGTGACATAAGGACTGGTGAATGAGAGAGACAAGGGAAGATCATCAGTCAATAATCATGGGCCATAGCTGACCAGAAACTCCACATTACTTGATGAAGTCATTTCAACAAGCATCTAAAAGGTCCCCAGGAGCACCACAGCCCCCTTGCACATGTCCAATGTCTGATCATCATCATCAACAACTAATCTTTAAGCCTTCCCTATGGCCTAACCACCTATCCCAGGACTTTCCCTGATTCACATTAGTCCACCTGTTTTCCTTATCTGCAGCCAATGTGAATTTAGTGAACTTTCTTTCCTTGAGACCCCTCATATATGTGCCCTGTATCTTAAGTCTGGTGGACACATTGTTTCTGTTAACTGGCCTTGCTGCTGGAGAAGCAGAAATTTTCTGACCCAGGACTCAGTCCTTACCTGGTTATCACCTGAAAAGGCTTAATAAGCCCTCTTATTTTAGAGATCTCTTGGTCTCTAGTTTGGGTTTGTCACTACAAACATCTGCCACTTTCACCTCAAATGTATATGACATGTTTTTGTGAAGTGTAAATCCTTTGTAAAATTGTGTTAAATCTAAATGAAATTGAATTAAAATTAAGGAAATGTGTTTGATTATCAAAATCCTATTGCTCAATGTTTTTTTCCCAAAGCTGAAATCAAAGCATTTATCCCAAAATATACTACTAGGAATGATTAAACATAGTGATTTTTTTAGCGTATATACTGTGAAATCAAAAAGAAGATTATGGAGGATGGCGGCGTGAGTAGAGCAGTGGAAATCTCCTCCCAAAAACACATAGATCTATGAAAATATAACAAAGAAAACTCTTCCTAAAAGAGAGACCAGAGGACACAGGACAACATCCAGACCACATCCACACCTGCAAGAACCCAGCGCCTTGCGAAGGGGGAGAGGAAGGCCACAAACCAACAAGAATGGAAGCTCTTCCAGCGGTCACTCGTACCAGCTCTGCAAACTATCTCTATCACCATGAAAAGGCAAAACTACAGGCAGACAAAGATCACAGAGACAACACCTGAGAAGGAGACAGACCTAACCAGTCCTCCTGAAAAAGAATTCAAAATAAAAATCATGAACATTCTGACAGAGATGCAGAGAAAAATGCAAGAGCAATGGGATGAGATGCAGAGAAAAATGCAAGAGCAATGGGATGAAGTCCGGAGGGAGATCACAGATGTCAGGAAGGAGATCACAGAAGTGAAACAATCCCTGGAAGGATTTATAAGCAGAATGGATAAGATGCAAGAGGCCATTGAAGGAATAGAAACCATAGAACAGGAACGTATACAAGCTGACATAGAGAGAGATAAAAGGATCTCCACGAATGAAACAACACTAAGAGAACTATGTGACCAATCCAAAAGGAATAATATTCGTATAATAGGGGTACCAGAAGAAGAAGAAAGAGGAAAAGGGATAGAAAGTCTCTTTGAAGAAATAATTGCTGAAAACTTCCCCAAACTGGGGGAGGAAATAATTGAACAGACCACGGAATTACACAGAACCCCCAACAGAAAGGATCCAAGGAGGACAACACCAAGACACATAATAATTAAAATGACAAGGATCAAGGAAAAGGAAAGAGTTTTAAAGGCAGCTAGAGAGAAAAAGGTCACCTATAAAGGAAAACCCATCAGGCTAACATCAGACTTCTTGACAGAAACCCTACAGGCCAGAAGAGAATGGCATGACATATTTAATGCAATGAAACAGAAGGGCCTTGAACCAAGGATAGTGTATCCAGCACGACTATCATTTAAATATGATGGGGGGATTAAACAATTCCCAGACAAGCAAAAGCTGAGGGAATTTGCTTCCCACAAACCACCTCAACAGGGCATTCTACAGAGACTGCTCTAGATGGGAGCACTCCTAAAAAGAGCACAGAACAAAACACCCAACATATGAAGAATGGAGGAGGAGGAATAAGAAGGGAGAGAAGAAAAGAATCTCCAGACAGTGTATAAAACAGCTCAATAAGCAAGCTAAGTTAGGCAGTAAGATACTAAAGAAGCTAACCTTGAACCTTTGGTAACCACGAATCTAAAGCCTGCAATGGCAATAAGTACATATCTCTCAATAGTCACCCTAAATGTAAATGGACTTAATGCACCAATCAAAAGACACAGAGTAATAGAATGGATAAAAAAGCAAGACCCATCTATATGCTGCTTACAGGAAACTCACCTTAAACCCAAAGACAAGCACAGACTAAAAGTCAAGGGATGGAAAAACATATTTCAGTCAAACAACAGTGAGAAGAAAGCAGGGGTTGAAGTACTAATATCAGACAAAATAGACTTAAAAACAAAGAAAATAACAAGAGATAAAGAAGGACACTACATAATGATAAAGGGCTCAGTCCAACGAGAGGATATAACCATTCTAAATACATTCTAAATATATATGCACCCAATACAGGAGCACCAGCATATGTGAAACAAATACTAACAGAACTAAAGAGGGAAACAGACTGCAATGCATTCATTTTAGGAGAATTCAACACACCACTCACCCCAAAGGATAGATCCACCGGGCAGAAAATAAGTAAGGACACACAGGCACTGAACAACACACTAGAACAGATGGACCTAATAGACATCTATAGAACTCTACATCCAAAAGCAACAGGATATACATTCTTCTCAAGTGCACACGGAACATTCTCCAGAATAGACCACATACTAGCTCACAAAAAGAGCCTCAGTAAATTCCAAAATATTGAAATTTTACCAACCAATTTCTCAGACCACAAAGGTATAAAACTAGAAATAAATTCTACAAAGAAATAAAAAAGGCTCACAAACACATGGAGGCTTAACAACATGCTACTAAATAATCAATGGATCAATGAACAAATCAAAATAGAGATCAAGGAATATACAGAAACAAATGACAACAACAACACAAAGCCCCAACTTCTGTGGGACACAGCGAAAGCAGTCTTAAGAGGAAAGTATATAGCAATCCAGGCACACTTGAAGAAGGAAGAACAATCCCAAATGAATAGTCTAACATCACAATTATCGAAACTGGAAAAAGAAGAACAAATGAGGCCTAAAGTCAGCAGAAGGAGGGACATTATAAAGATCAGAGAAGAAATAAACAAAATTGAGAAGAATAAAACAATAGCAAAAATCAACGAAACCAAGAGCTGGTTCTTTGAGAAAATAAACAAAATAGATAATCCTCTGGCCAAACTTATTAAGAGAAAAAGAGAATCAACACAAATCAACATAATCAAAAATGAGAATGGAAAAATCATGACAGACCCCACTTTTTGTATTTTTTACAAAGAATTATTAAAGACTACTATGAAAACCTATATGCCAACAAGCTGGAAAACCTAGAAGAAATGGACAACTTCCTAGAAAAATACAACCTCCCAAGACTGACCAAGGAAGAAACACAAAAGTTAAACAAACCAATTACGAGCAAAGAAATTGAAACGGTAATCAAAAAACTACCCAAGAACAAAACCCCGGGGCCAGATGGATTTACCTCGGAATTTTATCAGAAACACAGAGAAGACATAATACCTATTCTCCTTTAAGTTTTCCAAAAAAATAGAAGAGGAGGGAGTACTCCCAAACTCATTCTATGAAGCCAATATCACACTAATACCAAAACCAGGCAAAGACCCCACCAAAAAAGAAAATTACAGACCAATATCCCTGATGAATGTAGATGCAAAAATACTCAATAAAATATTAGCAAACAGAATTCAACAGTATATCAAAAGGATCATACACCATGACCAAGTGGGTTTCATCCCAGGGATGCAAGGATGGTACAACATTCGAAAATCCATCAACATCATCCACCACATCAACAAAAAGAAAGACAAAAACCACATGATCATCTCCATAGATGCTGAAAAAGCATGCAACAAAATTCAACATCCATTCATGATAAAAACTCTCAGCAAAATGGGTATAGAGGGCAAGTACCTCAACATAATAAAGGCCATATATGATAAACCCAAAGCTAGCATTATACTGAACAGCAAGAAGCTGAAAGCATTTCCTCTGAGATCGGGAACCAGACAGGGATGCCCACTCTCCCCACTGTTATTTAACATAGTACTGGAGGTCCTAGCCATGGCAATCAGACAAAACAAAGAAATACAAGGAATCCGGACTGGTAAAGAAGAAGTTAAACTGTCACTATTTACAGATGATATGATACTGTACATAAAAAACCCTAAAGACTCCACTCCAAAACTACTAGAACTGATATCGGAATACAGCAAAGTTGCAGGGTACAAAATTAACACACAGAAATCTGTAGCTTTCCTATACACTAACAATGAACCAATAGAAAGAGAAATCAGGAAAACAATTCCATTCACCATTGCATCAAAAAGGATAAAATACCTAGGAATAAACCTAACCAAAGAAGTGAAAGACTTATACTCTGAAAACTACAAGTCATTCTTAAGAGAAATTAAAGGGGACACTAATAAATGGAAACTCATCCCATGCTCATGGCTAGGAAGAATTAATATTGTCAAAATGGCCATCCTGCCCAAAGCAATATACAGATTTGATGCAATCCCTCTCAAATTACCAGCAACATTCTTTAATGAATAGGAACAAATAATTCAAAAATTCATATGGAAACACCAAAGACCCCGAATAGCCAAAGCAATCCTGAAAAAGAAGACTAAAGTAGGGGGGATCTCACTCCCCAACTTCAAGCTCTACTACAAAGCCATAGTAATCAAGACAATTTGGTACTGGCACAAGAAAAGTGCCACAGACCAGTGGAACAGATTGGAGACTCCAGAAATTAACCCAAACATATATGGTCAATTAATATTTGATAAAGGAGCCATGGACATACAATGGCAAAATGACAGTCTCTTCAACAGATGGTGCTGGCAAAACTGGACAGCTACATGTAGGAGAATGAAACTGGACCATTGTCTAACCCCATATACAAAGGTAAACTCAAAATGGATCAAAAACCTGAATGTAAGTCATGAAACCATTAAACTCTTGGAAAAAAACATAGGCAAAACCTGTTAGACATAAACAGGAGTGACCTCTTCTTGAACATATCTCCCCGGGCAAGGAAAACAACAGCAAAAATGAGCAAGTGGGACTACATTAAGCTGAAAAGCTTCTGTACAGCAAAAGACACCATCAATAGAACAAAAAGGAACCCTACAGTATGGGAGAATATATTTGAAAATGAAAGATCCGATAAAGGCTTGACGTCCAGAATATATAAAGAGCTCACACGCCTCAACAAACAAAAAACAAATAACCCAATTAAAAAATGAGCAGAGGAACTGAACAGACAGTTCTCTAAAAAAGAAATACAGATGGCCAACAGACACATGAAAAGATGCTCCACATCACTAATTATCAGAGAAATGCAAATTAAAACTACAATGAGGTATCACCTTACACCAGTAAGGATAGCTGCCATCCAAAAGACAAACAACAACAAATGTTGGCAAGGCTGTGGAGAAAGCAGAACCCTCCTACACTGCTGGTGGGAATGTAAATTAGTTCAACCATTGTGGAAAGCAGTATGGAGGTTCATCAAAATGCTCAAAACAGACCTACCATTTGACCCAGGAATTCCACTCCTAGGAATTTACCCTAAGAATGCAGCAATCAAGTTTGAGAAAGACAGATGCACCCCTATGTTTCTCGCAGCACTATTCACAATAGCTAAGAATTGGAAGCAACCTAAATGTCCATCGGTATATGAATGGATAAAGAAGATGTGGTACATATATACAATGGAATACTAGTCAGCCATAAGAAGTGGAAAAATCCAACCATTTGCAGCCACATGGATGGAGCTGTAGAGTATTATGCTCAGTGAAATAAGCCAAGCGGAGAAAGAGAAACACCAAATGATTTCACACATCTGAGGAGTATAAGAACAAAGGAAAAACTGAAGGAACAAAACAGCAGCAGAATTACAGAACCCAAAAATGGACTAACAGGTACCAAAGGGAAAGGGACTGGGGAGGATGGGTGGGCAGGGAGGGATAAGGAGGGGGAAGAAGAAGGGGGGTATTAAGATTAGCATGCATGTGGGGGATGGAGAAAGGAGAGGGTGGGCTGTACAACACAGAGAGGACAAGTAGTGATTCTACAACATTTTGCTAAGCTGATGGACAGTAACCATAATGTGGTTTTTAGGGGGGACCTGATATAGGGGAGAGCATAGTAAACATAGTATTCTTCATGTAAGTGTAGATTAAAGAAAAAAAAAGGAAAGAAAGAAAGAAAAGGGGGATTACTCCTTGATAGGATAAAAGTATTGGTAAATCAAAGATCAACGCATGCTTTAAATATCCTTAATGTTGGTCACTTAAAGGGCATGTCAAAGTGTGGGCAAAGGGTCTGTTTGTTTCTATGCAGAAGATCAAGGCCTAGCTTGGATACCCAGAAAATGAACTAAGATACGATATGAGGAGGAGCTTCCGGCATCAGCACTCTCTGGAGGACTTGTGCCAGGGGGATGATCATCAAAAAGCCTCCACAGGGATCTGGGCAATGCTGCGGTTGTGGCTGCATCCACCCCACCATCTCCTGGACTTGCCATTGGAATGAGGAGGGAGATGTCTAGGCTGGCATGTGCATACAGTGAGACTACGAATTTGACCGGATCTGTACTGTTGGAACTCAACCAGGAGTTGGGAGGGGTGCAAGTTGTAGCACTCCAAAATCTTATGACTATAGACTATCTACGGTTAAAAGAACATATGGGATGTGAACAGATCCCAGAAATGGGCTGCTTTAATTTGTCTGATTTCTCTCAGACTGTTCAAGTACAGTTGGACAATATCCATCATATCATAGACAAATTTTCACAAATGCCTAGGGTGCCTAAATGGTTTTCTTGGCTTCACTGGAGATGGATGGTAATTATAGATTTGCTTTGTTTATGCCACCGTATTCCTATTATGTTAATATGTGTGTGCAAATTAGTTAGTAGTTTAAAACCTATACATACTTAAGGTACTCTACAAGAAGATATGTCAAAGAAATAATCAATCCTCCCATGTTTTCTTCCATATGCTACCTCTATAGCTTTTCTTCTTCCTTCCTAATTACAACCCTTGAATAGAATTCATGCCTCATATCGAATTTACCGAGTATTATAATTCCTCCAGGTGGTAAAGATACCTCGAGACAAGTGCTGGGCATAGAAGCCACAGGGCATAAATCTGCAAAGAAGTAAAAAGCTAACCTTTTCAAACAATATGGCTTCTCTCTCACTTACCAACTTTACATTTCCTTGTATGGCCCCGGAAGATGACTGGTTAGCCAGAGACGGGTAAGATTCCTCAAGGGAGGAACAACCTAAGACAGGCACAGTCGCAGGGGGGCCATCAGGTGAGAAATTGGGGATCAACAGAGGTGAGGCTTAGAACCTCACCCCTCCTGTTTTGAGAGAAATCTTCTGCATCCGTGGATGTTTTGCTGCCCTTGTCTCGCTTGGATTAATACTTAGTCCATAGGCACATACCTGATCATCTACATTTGCCCTCTTACAGCACTAAACTATGTTTTCTACCTTTATCTTGCATCTACCTACCACTTCAGCACTTTATTAAAAATAAAAATAATAATAATAAAGGGAGAAATGTGGGATCCACATATAAATCAAGTATAAAAATCAAACGAATATTCATATTTGACCTGATTGTTTATAGTTCGTAATGCGTGATCAAAACCGAAAGTTTCTGTGATGAATGCCCTTGTACTGTTCAGCATTTAAGCATTTATTCACTCTGTAAGAATTCGTTTACCAGGTAAGAACTTGTTCGTTATGCTTCAGAAGATTGGAGACTGACGAGAATTAGGCTTGAGATGGATTAATGATTGTGCATTGAGCATTGACTGCCCTATACAGAATTTTATTGTTGTTAACAACCGTTTGATCAATAAATATGAGAGATGCCCTTTCAAAAAAAAATGTATAGGAATGAACATTGTTTTGCCTGTTGAATTAAAGGAAAATGAATATTATCTGAATTAAAATAGAATATAGCCAAATTGTTCACTTTGCCATTTCAAACACTGGTATCATCAGTGTGCCTTCAGGCCATTTTTCCCATTCATTGTAAATCCAGATTTCTAACAGAACTAAATAAAGTACTTAAATTGTATAAAAAAAAGAAGATTATGGAGGAAGGGAAAGGGATATATTTAACTTATGAATATGGCAAATATTTGATGGGATATTATTTTATTTGCAGTATTTTCTCTCTTTAAATCTTGCAACATAAAGATAAATAAGTTATGTGGGCAATAAATGACAGCTTTTCCAAAGAACACTTCTCCTTTTCCAATCTGTGAAAATTAACAAAGAGCATTTAACAAAGAAGTTTTTTTAAAAATTCTTTTTATTGAGATATAATTGACATAACAAAAAAGTTTCATTCTTTTTTTCTTATCTTGAGAGATAAACTTGGTAGACTCACTTACAGTTAAATATTCTATTCTCAAGTGGCTTTAATTATTAGGGTAAAAAATGTTAATTGCTAGAAGCAGTAATATTTCAACAGTTTTTTTAACTATACCAGAGGGAAACACTTCTAAGGATATGTATGGTTCATTAGGTCTGTGCTCTCAACCACTGCATTTAGACATTTATCTAAAAACTAGATAAATGACACAAAAGAAAAAAATTCTAAAGTGAGAAATTAAACATGTTCATGATGAACTTTCATTATCTTAATGTTATTAGTGAAATCAAAGGGTGGCAAATCCTGAATGAGCCTTGTAAAGTCAATTCTTAAAATGATAAACTCTTTGAAAAATAATTTTTGATTGCATGATTTAAGATGATCATATTTCTAGATTCTCAAAAGATATTCTTAAACTCTCATTCAAACACTTAAAAACTGTTGATTTGTTAATTGCATAATGAGATTACCTGGCTAAAATAGAAAAGGAAACAAAAGCAAGGTGAAAAAAGGAAATCAAGTGGTAACTGCTGCAGAAATTTGGGAAGAAGGGGGCGGAAATAATCAAAGATTTGGGAACCTCATTTTAACAGTGACCAACTCAGGGAACAGATATGAGACCAGAAGTTGGGCTCAAAAATATTTATTTACCTTAACCAACGCTGGTAACAATGTGCCATTTTGAATTGAGAGAGTGCTCACCTCTTGATATTCTAGAGGTAGTTTTACCATTTATTCTCACAGCTAAAAATTTAAAAAGTCAAATTATCCTGATTTTTTTAATATAACATTTAAATCTTGAATTCCCACCACAGGGTACATATTCTTACAAGCAGGATAGTTGTAAAGATTTAAGGTTTAATTCTATATGAAAGGAGAACTCTGGCTCTTTTCTTCCCACTTAGTTCCCTTCCTCCATGATAGTGTAGACTGCAATGATGTGCTGAGTGATCAATTGTACAGAAGCTAAATTAAATCCATGAGCCTTTTTAATGTTGATTTCTAACTCACAAAAGCACACTATCATATGAGAGGATTATATTACCAGATTTCAAATGACCACATGAATAACTCTGTGCAGTGATTGTATTAAAGTATATAAGTGGTGTGAATGGCCACATGCTCTTGAAGGCCATATTCCTGGTGAGAGAAATCAGTTAAAAAATAAGTCTCTGAAGTGCTGACAGAAGTGGCTTTCCACACTATTTCAAAGCACACAATTCCTCCAGGTGATACTCACTATGGAAGTTGTTCTTTTCATGATAAAACAAAGTTGTACATAAAGGTCTTCCTTTCTCCAGTGCAGGATGAAGAGAGCAGAACGAGTACTCAAACTTAAGTAATTCTCACATCATAGTGTTCCAGACTTTATTATGAAAATCTTTGAACCTGTAGAAAAATTCAGAGAACAGCATATTTATATTTATTTTTTAAATGTTTTATAATTGTATTTTGGTATCTTCATCTAGTTACTGTCCAAGTATTTGAGTGTTTATTTAATCTGATATTAATTTTAAACTTTATTGCTTTACAGTAAAAGAATGAGATACTGCATCATTTTCACTTTTTAAATCTTTCCGTATTTTCTTTGTGGTCTAATTTACGATCAATTTGTACAAAGTTCCATGGATTCTTGAAAGATAATTTATCCTCTGTTCATGGGGTACAAGTTAAATATGTACATATATATCTAACAATTAAACCTTAAAAATTATGCCATTCAGTTAACATAAATTTACTAATATTTTACCAACTCAACATATCAAATACTAATAGAATTGTTATCTACTACTTTTTTAGTTTTATTTTATACATTTTGATGATATGTTATATACACAATTATGTCTGTTAGAGGGTTACCCTTTATAAAAATAAAATAATCATTATCTTTGTCCTGCATAGTGCTCTTTCCTCGCCTTGAGTTCCACACAATCAGCACTAATATCATATCTGCTTTTTTTCCTTTTGTTCTTTTTTTCTAACTTTGTCTAAAACAGTTTAGCTGTTTTATTTTAAACCACTCTTCTTTTGTTTGATAATATGCTTCTTTGTAATGAGCACAAGATTGACTCTGTTTTGACTCAGTCTGAGAATATTGATGCATTTTAGTTGGAAATTTTAACCCATTAATAGTTATTGTCATTGTTGACATCTTTGCATGTGTTAATGTGTCATTTTGATTTTGTTCTTATGCTTCTTTGATATTTTTATTGATTTCTAGTTTTTCCTTAAAAATACTAAAATTTACTTATTCTAGTGATTTTGATAGTATCCATTTTTATCATTCTACTAAAGATTACCATCATATTAAAAAACCAATGTTTTCTGACTGATTCACATACCAAATAAAATAAAATATGTAACACAAAGAAATGAGTAGCCCTATCCACACAACTCCAGATTACTATTCAATGTTTTTATGCTGTCTTTTTTTTTTAAATGATCTTTGCCTCTTGTCTTGAAATCACTTAAAAAATCTTTTTAATTCTGTTTCACTGACTTCAATGTTTAAAACTAATCTTTTGATGCCATTATTGAATTTTGTATTTGCCTTGCCTCTCAGCTGAAATACATCTTTACAGTTTATTTAAAAATAGATGAGTGGCAGAGTAGAGGGATTAAAGATGGCGGCATGAGAGGCTTCCTCCTAAAACTGGATACAATTAGAAAATTTAATTGGCACAACTAATCCTAAGAAAGTAACAGGAAAGAGGATGGCATCAGACTGCACACACCTGGAGAAAAGAGCAGACCTCACCAAACGGGGTAACGTACCAGAGCTGTGGCTCTGCGGGACACGAGCCCCTCCCCCACCCCAGATCACCGGTGGGAGGAAGACAAACGGAGCAGGGAGGGAGTGGAAGGCTTGGGCCTGCTGAATACCCAGATCCGGAGATCTGCTCTGGGAGCACAAACCTACATTTCATGGTGCTTTCATGAAACTCGCATGACTACTGGGTTGAAAAGTTAATACAGGCAGAGTTCCTGGGGAGACTGGGATTCTGGCTGCTTGTGGAAAGCAGGGATACATATCTGCCTACTCTGGGACAAAAACTTATACCTGTGTGATGGGCCCACTGGTTCAGGCAGTGGAAACAGGCACAGCAGCTGGGAGGCAGGGAACAGCTCTTTACTCCCCCCAGGTACCAGTACCACTCCCCTGCGACACCCGACATTGATTCAGGGGCTCAGGAGCTCCAGAATAGAGCTTCTGCACACTAGAGGACACCATATACAAACATGAAATGCCAAAGGAACCTTGTCCAGAGTAAAATTGTTAATACGACTCCTGACAAAGATTTAAATGATATGGACCTCATGACTCTTCCTGAAAGAGACTTCAAAATAAAAATGATAAACATCCTAACGGAGGTATGGAAAGAAATCCAAGAACTCAGGAATGAATTCAGGTCAGAGATCCAATCATTAAAGAACACAATGGAGGGTATTAAAAGCAGGTTGGATACGGTGGAGGAGACAATAAATGAAATAGAAACTAGAGAAGAGGAATACAAAGAAGCTAAGGCACAGAGAGGAAAAAGGATCTCTAAAAATGAAAGAATATTGAGAGAACTGTGTGACCAATCCAAGCAGAACAATATTTGCATTATAGGGATACCAGAAGAAGAAGAAGAGAGAGAAAGGGATAGAAAGTGTCTTGGAGGAAGTAGTTGCTGAAAACTTCCCCAATCTGGGGAAGGAGATAGTCTATCAGGCCATGGAGATCCACAGATCCCCCAATACAAGGGACCCAAGGAAGACAACAGCAAGACACATAGTAATTAAAATGGGAAAGATCAAGGATAAGGACAGACTGTTAAAAGCAGCCAGAGGCAGAAATAAGATCACATACAAAGGAAAGCCCATCAGACTAACATCAGACTTCTGAGCAGAAACCTTACAGGCCAGAAGGGAGTGGCATGATGTATTTTATGCCATGAAGCACAAGGGCCTGGAACCAAGATTACTTTATCCAGCAAGATTATCATTTAAATTTGAAGGAGGGATTAAACAATTTCCAGATAAGCAAAAGTTGAGAGAGTTTACCTTCCACAAAACATCTCTGCAGTCTATTTTGGAGGGTCTGCTATAGGTGGAAGTGTTCCTAGGGTTGGATAGCTGTCACCAGAGGTAGTAAAATCACAGTAGGGAGGGTGGAGCAGCTGATTGCGAGGCAAATGCAAAATTAAATTGACTATCCCCAAAGAAAATCAACAGATAGACAAAAAGTACAGAATTTGATACGAAATATATAAAGAATGGAGGAGGAAGAAAAAGGAGGAGAAATAGAAAAGAACCTTTAGATTGTGTTTGTAACAGCATACTAAGTGAGTTAACTTAGACTCTTAGATAGTAAGGAAAGTAACCTGGAACCTTTGGTAACCACGAATCTAAAGCCTGAAATGGCAATAAGTACATACCTATCGATAACCACCCTAAATGTAAATGGACTGAATGCACCCAATCAAAAGACATAGAGTCACTGAGTGGATAAAAAAACAAGACACATCTACATGCTGCTTACAAGAGACTCACCCCAAACCCAAAGACATGCACAGACTAAAAGTCAAGGGATGGAAAAAGATATTTCATGCAAGCAATAGGGAGAAAAAGGCAGGTGTTGCAGTACTAGTATCAGACAAAATAGACTTCAAAACAAAGAGAGTAAGAAGAGATAAAGAAGGACATTACATAATGATAAAGGGCTCAGACCAACAATAGGATATAACCATTATAAATATATATGCACCCAACACAGGAGCACCAGCATATGTGAAACAAATACTAATAGAACTAAAGGAGGAAGTAGAATGCAATGCATTCATTTTGGAAGATTTCAACACACAGTTCACTCCAAAGGACAGATCCACCAGACAGAAAATAAGTAAGGACACAGAGGCACTGAAGAACACACTAGAACAGAAGGAACTAATAGACATCTATAGAACTCTACACCCAAAAGCAACAGGATACACATTCTTCTCAAGTGCACATGGAACATTCTCCAGAATAGACCACATACTAGGCCACAAAAAGAGCCTCAATAAATTAAAAAAGATTGAAATTCTACCAACGAATTTTTCAGACAACAAAGGTATAAAACTAGAAATAAATTGTAAAAAGAAAGCAAAAAGGCTCACAAACACATGGAGGCTTAACAACACACTTCTAAATAGTCAATGGAACAAGAACCAAATTAAAATGGAGATCCAGCAATACATGGAAATAAATGACAACAACAACACAAAGCCCTAACTTCTGTGGGACACAGCAAAAGCAGTCTTAAGAGGAAAGTATATAGCAATCCAGGCATATTTAAAGAAGGAAGAACAATCCCAAATGAATAGTCTAATGTCACAATTATCGAAATTGGAAAAAGAAGAACAAATGAGATCTGAAGTCAGCAGAATGAGGGACATAATAAAGATCAGAGAAGAAATAAATAAAATTGAGAAGAATGAAACAATAGAAAAAATCAATGAAACCAAGGGCTGGTTCTTTGAGAAAATAAACAAAATAGATAAGCCTCTAGCCCGACTTAAGAGAAAAAGAGAATCAACATACATCAACAGAATCAAAAACGAGAAAAGAAAAATCACGACAGACCCAACAGAAATACAAAGAATTATTAGAGTCTACTATGAAAACCTATATGCTAAGAAGCTGGAAAACATAGAAGAAATGGACAACTTCATAGAAAAATACAACCTTCCAAGACTGAACAAGGAAGAAACACAAAATCTAAACAAATCAATTACCAGCAAAAAAATTGAAGTGGTAATCAAACAACTACCCAAGAAAAAAACACACGGGCCAGATGGATTTACCTCAGAATTTTATCAGACATACAGAGAAGATATAATACCCATTCTCCTTAAAGTTTTCCAAAAAATAGAAGAGGAGGGAATACTCCCAAACTCGTTCTATGAAGCCAACATCACCCTAATACCCAAACCAGGCAAAGACCCCACCAAAAAAGAAAACTGCAGACCAATATCTCTGATGAATATAGATGCGAAAATACTCAATAAAATATTAGCAAACAGAATTCAACAGTATATCAAAAGGATCATACACCATGACCAAGTGGGTTTCATCCCAGGGATGCAAGGATGGTACAACATTCTAAAATCCATCAACATCATCCACCACATAAACAAAAAGAAATACAAAAACCACATGATCATATCCATACATGCTGAAAAAGCATTTAACAAAATTCAACATCCATTCATGATAAAAACTCTCAGCAAAATGGGTATAGAGGGCAAGTACCTCAACATAATAAAAGCCATATATGATAAACCCACAGCCAACATCATACTGAACAGCGAGAAGCTGAAAGCTTTTCCTCTGAGATCGGGAACAAGACAGGGATACCCACTCTCCCCACTGTTATTTAACATAGTACTGGAGGTCCTACCATGGCAATTAGACAAAACAAAGAAATACAAGGAATCCAGATTGGTAAAGAAGTTAAACTGTAACTATTTGCAGATGACATGCTACTGTACATAAAAAACCCTAAAGACTCCACTCCAAAACTACTAGAACTGATATCAGAATACAGCAAAGTTGCAGGATACAAAATTAACAAACACAAATCTGTGGCTTTCCTATACACTAACAATGAGCCAATAGAAAGAGAAATCAGAGAAACAATTCCATTCACAATTACATCAAAAAGAATAAAATACCTAGGAATAAACCTAACCAAATAAGTGAAAGACCTATATCCTGAAAACTATAAGACACTCTTAGGAGAAATTAAAGAGGACACTACCAAATGGAAACTCATCCAATGCTTTTGGCTAGGAAGAATTAATATTGTCAAAATGGCCATCCTGTCCAAAGCAATATACAGATTTGATGCAATCCCTATCAAATTGCCAACAACAGTCTTCAATGAACTGGAACATATAGTTCAAAAACTCATATGGAAACACCAAAGACCCCAAATAGCCAAAGCAATCCTGAGAAAGAAGAATAAAGTGGCGGTGATCTCACTCCCCAACTTCAAGCTCTACTACAAAGCCATAGTAATCAAGACAATTTGGTACTGGCACAAGAACAGAGCCCCAGACCAGTGGAACAGATTAGAGACTCCAGACATTAACCCAAACATATATGGTCAATTAATATTCAATAAAGGAGCCATGGACATACAATGGGGGAAATGACAGTCTCTTCAACAGATGGTGCTGGCAAAACTGGAGAGCTACATGTAAGAGAATGAAACTGGATCACTGTCTAACCCCATATACAAAAGTAAACTCAAAATGGATCAAAGACTTGAATGTAAGTCATGAAACCATAAAAGTCTTAGAAAAAAACATAGGCAAAAATCTCTTGGATATAAACATGAGTGACTTCTTCATGAATATATCTCACTGGGTAAGGAAAACAAAAGCAAAAATGAACAATTGGGACTATATCAAGCTGAAAATCTTCTGTACAGCAAAGGACACCATCAATAGAACAAAAAGATAACATACAATATGGGAGAATATATTCATAAATGAAAGATCTAATAAAGGCTTGACATCCAAAATATATGAAGAGCTCATGCACCCCAACAAACAAAAAGCAAATAATCCAATTAAAAAATGGGCAGAGGAGCTGAACAGACAGTTCTGCAAGAAGAAATTCAGATGGCCAACAGACACACGAAAAGATGCTCCACATCGGTAGTCATCAGAGAAATGCAAATTAAAACCACAATGAGATATCACCTCACACTGGTTAGAATTGCCAGCATCCAAAAGACAAACAACAACAAATGTTGGCAAGGTTGTGGAGAAAGGGGAACCCTCCTACACTGCTGGTGGGAATGTAAATTAGTTCAACCATTGTGGAAAGCAGTATGGAGGTTCCTCAAAAAGGTCAAAATAGACTTACCATTTGACCTAGGAATTCCACTTCTAGGAATTTACCCTAAGAATGCAGCAGCCCAGTTTGAAAAAGACGGATGCACCCCTATGTTTATCGCAACACTATTTACAATAGTCAAGAAATGGAAGCAACCTAAGTGTCCATCAGTAGATGAATGTATAAAGAAGAGGTGGTACATATACACAATGGAATATTGTTCAGCCATAAGAAGAAAACAAATCCTACCATTTGCAACAACATGGATGGAGCTAGAGGGTATTATTCTCAGTGAAATAAGCCAAGGGGAGAAAGAGAAATACCAAATGATTTCACTCATCTGTGGAGTATAAGAACAAAGGAAAAACTGAAGGAACAAAACAGCAGCAGAATCACAGAACCTAAGAATGGACTAACAGTTACCAAAGGGAAAGAGACTAGGGAGAATGGGAGGGTAAGGAGAGATAAGGGCAGGGAAGAAGAAAGGGGGCATTATGATTACAATGTATAATGTGGGGGCTGGGAGCATGGGGAGGGCTTTGCAACACTGAGAAGACAAGCAGTGATTCTACAACATCTTACTATGCTGATGGACAGTGACTGTAATGGGGTTTGTTGAAGGGACTTGGGGTAGGGGAGAGCCTAATAAACATAATGTTCTTCATGTAATTATAGATTAATGATAACAAAATAAAAAAATAGATGAGTGGCATATGTTCTAAGTAAGGCCTGTTTTAACAGATTTATTTCTTTCACACAGAAATGACAATTTTGTTTTTCTATGGAATTCTTGGGACTCAATATTTTTCTTCTTCAAAAGTGTTGATGTTGCTCTGTTTTCTTCCAGTGTATTATGAGATGCTTATTTTATTCATTATAAGATGTATAAGGCAAGGTCAATTCTTATTCTAGGATGGGAAATCTGTTTTTTTCCTGATGCTAGGATCTTTCTTTTTGCTTTTGTGAGTTAGAAGTCAACATTAAAAAGGCTCATGGATTTAATTTTGGTTCTGTACAATTGATCACTCAGCATATCATTGCAGGTGTATATGTAAATAGTCACAGATGTATATGTAAATAGTAGTCTCTTTTCATAGTGACATCATTGCATTAATTTTGCAACCTATAAGATAAGCCTGTTTGATCTATATACACTAGTCCTTATTCAGACCACAAATTTTCTTCTGCTAGGTCTGAAGTTTCACCTCACTTTCATTTGTTCTCTTTCTTTCATTTGTTGGCTCTCTGTTCTCTGCATTCTATTACTATGATCATCTCTTTCACAATTTTATTTTTTCTTTTTAAAAATAATAGTAGAGGGGGTGGAGCCAAGATGGCGGTGTGAGTAGAGCAGCAGAAATCTCCTCCCAAAACCATATATATTTTTGAAAATTCAACAAATACAACTATTCCTAAAAGAGAGACCAGAAGATACAGGACAACTTCCAGGCTACATCTACACCTGCGAGAACCCAGCCCCTCATGAAGGGGGTAAGATACAAGACACGGCCCAGTGGAACCTGAGCACCCCTCACCCCAGTTCTGCAAGCTCCCGGCGGGAGGAGAGGAATCAGAGAGGGGAGGGAGAGGGAGCTCAGGACTGCTAAACACCCAGCCCTAGCCATCTTCCCCAGAGCGCAGACACAGTGCATGCGTGGGGTGCTGGAAACTAGGGAAATGGGACAGTAAAACCTGCGAGTGTTTCCCCACAGCCAGTGCCCCTGGAACAAAGAAAAGCGAGTGCTTTTTGAAAGACTTAAAGGGACAGGGAACCCACAGCTGGATGGAAATGTCCTGGGACACTTAGCCCAGCACCTGGGAATCCCGGGGAACTCCAGGCGCCCTAACCCCCTGTGTGGCAGCACAGTACGGAGGCCCCTCACAGAGATAAACAGCCTCCCACTTGTTTCCCCTCTGAGGCCACTCTGCCATAGTGGAGCAGCAGGCTGAGGCAGTAGGGCAGAGTTTCTTTCACAGCAGCTGGACAAAAATTAGAAACCCCGTCTGCATGCAGCTGCCCAGCACAAGCCACTAGGGGTTGCTGTTCTCCCAGGAGAGGAAGGCCACAACTAGCAAGAAGGGACATTCTCCCAGCCAACACATGCACCAGCTCCCCACAACTACCTCTATTGCCATGAAAAGGCAGAAGAATTTGATACAGACCAGACTAACTCAGAGATCCTCCCCTGAGGAGACCTAACCAATCTCCATGAAAAAGACTTCAAAATAAAGGTCATAACCATGCTGATGGAGCTGCAGAGAAATATGCAAGAGCTAAGGGATGACATCCAGAAGGAGATTACAGAAATCAAACAATCTCTGGCAGGATTTATAAGCAGAATGGATAAGATGCAAGAGGCCATTGATGGAATAGAAACCAGAGAACAGGAATGCATAGAAGCTGACACAGAGAGAGATAAAAGGATCTTCAGGGATGAAACAATATTAAGAGAACTGTGTGACCAAGCCAAAAGGAACAATATCCACATTATAGGGGTACCAGAAGAAGAAGAAGAGAGAAAAAGGGATAGAAAGTGTCTTTGAAGAAATAATTGCTGAGAAGTACCCCAAACTGTGGGAAGAAATAATCATTCAGACCACAGAAGTTCACAGAACTCCCAACAGAAGGGACCCAAGAAAGACAACACCAAGACACATAATAAATAAAATGGCAAAGATCAAGGACAAGGACAGAGTATTAAAGGCAGCTAGAGAGAGGAAAAAGGTCACCTACAAAGGAAAACCCATCAGGTTATCATCAGATTTCTCAACAGAAACTTTACAGGCCAGAAGAGAATGGCATGATATATTTAATGCAATGAAACTGAAGGGCCTTGAACCAAGAATACTGTATCCAGCACGATTATCATTTAGATATGAAGGAAGGATTAAACAATTCCCAGATGAGCAAAAGTTGAGGGAATTTGCCTCCCACAAACCACCTCTATAGGGTATTTTAGAGGGACTGCTCTAGATGGGAGCACTCCTAAGGCAAAACAGATGTCACCAGAGAAAATAAAATTACAGCAAAGAAAGCAGACCAACCAAATACTAACTAAAGGCAAAAAATAAAATCAACTACCCACAAAAGCAGTTAAAGGAAACACAAAAGAGCACAGAATAAAACTCCCAACATATAAAGAATGGAGGAGGAGGAATAAGAAGGGAGAGAAATAAAGAATCACCAGACAGTGTCTATAATAGCTCAATAAGTCAGTTAAGTTAGTCAGTATCATACTAAAGAAGCTAACCTTAAACCTTTGGTAACCACGAATCTAAAGCCTGCAATGGCAATAAGTAGATATCTTTCAATAATCACCCTAAATGTAAATGGACTGAATGCACCAATCAAAAGACACAGAGTAATAGAATAGATAAAAAAGCAAGACCCATCTATACGCTGCTTAAAAGAGACACACCTCAAACCCAAAAACATGCACAGACTACAAGTCAAGGGATGGAAAAAGATATTCCATGCAAACAACAGGGTGAAAAAAGCAGGTGTTGCAGCACTAGTATCAGACAAAATAGACTTCAAGACAAAGAGAGTAACAAGAGATAAAGAAGGACATTACATAATGATAAAGGGCTCAGTCCAACAAGAGGATATAACCATTGTAAATATATATGCACCTAACACAGGAGCACCAGCATGTGTGAAACAAATACTAACAGAACTAAAGGAGGAAAAAGAATGCAATGCATTCATTTTAGTAGGTTTCAACACACCACTCACTCCAAAGGATAGATCCACCAGACAGAAAATAAGTAAGGACACAGAGTCACTGAACAACACACTAGAACAGATGGACCTAACAGACATCTATAGAACTCTACATCCAAAAGCAGCAGGATACACATTCTTCTCAAGTGCACATGGAACATTCTCCAGAAGAGACCACATACAAGGCCACAAAAAGAGCATCAGTAAATTCAAAAAGATTGAAATCCTACCAACAACTTTTCAGACCACAAAGGTATAAAATTATAAATAAATTGTGCAAAGAAAGCAAAAAGACTCACAAACACATGGAAGCTTAACAACATGCTCCTAAATAATCAATTGATCAATGACCAAATTAAAATGGAGATCCAGCAATATATGGAAATAAATGACAACAACAACACAAAGCCCTAACTTTTGTGGGACGCAGCGAATGCAGTCTTAAGAGGAAAGTATATAGCAAGCCAGGCATATTTAAAGAAGGAAGAACAATCCCAAATGAATAGTCTAATGTCACAATTATCGAAATTGGAAAAAGAAGAACAAATGAGATCTGAAGTCAGCAGAATGAGGGACATAATAAAGATCAGAGAAGAAATAAATAAAATTGAGAAGAATGAAACAATAGAAAAAATCAATGAAACCAAGGGCTGGTTCTTTGAGAAAATAAACAAAATAGATAAGCCTCTAGCCCGACTTATTAAGAGAAAAAGAGAATCAACATACATCAACAGAATCAAAAACGAGAAAAGAAAAATCATGACGGACCCCATAGAAATACAAAGAATTATTAGAGAATACTATGAAAACACAAATGCTAACAAACTGGAAAACCTAGAAGAAATGGACAACTTCTTAGAAAAATACAACCTTCCAAGACTGACCAAGGAAGAAACACAAAATCTAAACAAATCAATTGCCAGCAAAGAAATTGTAGCAGTAATCAAAAAACTACTCAGAAACAAAACCCCCAGGTCAGATGGATTTACCTTGGAATTTTATCAGACATATAGAGAAGACATAAAACCCATTCTCCTTATAAGTTTTCCAAGAAATAGAAGAGAAGGGAATACTCCCAAACTCATTCTATGAAGACAACATTACCCTAATACCAAAACCAGGCAAAGACCCCACCAAAAAAAGAAAATTACAGACCAATATCTCTGATGAACGTAGATGCAAAAATACTCAACAAAATATTAGCAAACCGAAGTCAAAAATACATCAAAAGGATCATACACCGTGACCAAGTGGGATTCATCCCAGGGATGCAATGATGGTACAACATTAGAAAATCCATCAACATCATCCACCACATAAACAAAAAGGAAGACAAAAACCACATGATCATATCCATACATGCTGAAAAAGCGTTCAACAAAATTCAACATCCATTCATGATAAAAACTCTCAGCAAAATGGGTATAGACGGCAAGTACCTCAACATAATAAAGGCCATATATGATAAGCCCACAGACAACATCATACTGAACAGTAAGAAGCTGAAAGCTTTTCCTCTGAGATTGGGAACAAGACAGGGATGCCCACACTCCCCACTTCTATTTAACATAGTACTGGAGGTCCTAGCCACGGCAATTAGACAAAACAAAGAAATAAAAGCAATCAAAATTGGTAAAGAAGAAGTTAAAATGTCACTATTTGCAGATGACATGATACTGTACATTAAAAAACCCTAAAGACTCCACTCCAAAACTACTAGAACTGATATCAGAATACACCAAAGTTGCAGGATACAAAATTAACACACACAAATCTGTGGCTTTCCTATACACTAACAATGAACTAATAGAAAGAGAAATCAGGAAAACAATTCCATTCACAATGGCATCAAAAAGAATAAAATACCTAGGAATAAACCTAACCAAAGAAGTGAAAGACCTATACCCTGAAAACTATAAGACACTCTTAAGAGAAATTAAAGAGGACACTAACAAATGGAAACTCATCCCGTGCTCTTGGCTAGGAAGAATTAATATCATCAAAATGGCCATCCTGCCGAACACAATATACAGATTTGATGCAATCCCTATCAAATTAGCAACAACATTCTTCAACGAACTGGACAAATAGTTCAAAAATTTCTTCCTCAGAAGGAAGAATAACGTGGGGGGGAGATCACTGCCCAACTTCAAGCTCTACTACAAAGCCACAATAATCAAGACAATTTGGTACTGGCACAAGAACAGAGCCCCAGACCAGTGGAACAGAATAGAGACTCCAGGCATTAACCCAAACATATATGGTTAATTAATATTCGATAAAGGAGCCATGGACATACAATGGGGAAATGACAGTCTCTTCATCAGATGGTGCTGGCAAAACTGGACAGCTACATGTAAGAGAATGAAACTGGATCACTGTCTAACCCCATATACAAAAGTAAATTTGAAATGGATCAAACACCTGAATGTAAGTCATGAAACCATAAATCTCTTAGAAAAAAACACAGGCAAAAATCTCTTGGACAGAAACATGAGTGACTTCTTCATGAACATATCTCCCTGGGCAACAGTGACAAAAGCAAAAATGAACAAGTGGGACTATATCAAGCTGAAAAGCTTCTGTACAGCAAAAGACACCATCAATAGAACAAAAAGGTAACATACAGTATGGGAGAATATATTCATAAATGAAAGATCCGATAAAGGGTTGACATCCAAAATATATGAAGAGCTCACACACCTCAACAAACAAAAAGCAAATAATCCAATTAAAAAATGGAGCTGAACAGACAGTTCTGCAAGAAGAAATTCAGATGGCCAACAGACACACGAAAAGATGCTCCACATCGGTAGTCATCAGAGAAATGCAAATTAAAACCACAATGAGATATCACCTCACACTGGTTAGAATTGCCAGCATCCAAAAGACAAACAACAACAAATGTTGGCGAGGTTGTGGAGAAAGGGGAACCCTCCTACACAGCTGGTGGGAATGTAAATTAGTTCAACCATTGTGGAAAGCAGTATGGAGGTTCCTCAAAAAGGTCAAAATAGACTTACCATTTGACCCAGGAATTCCACTTCTAGGAATTTACCCTAAGAATGCAGCAGCCCAGTTTGAAAAAGACAGATGCACCCCTATGTTTATCGCAACACTATTTACAATAGCCAAGAAATGGAAGCAACCTAAGTGTCCATCAGTAGATGAATGGATAAAGAAGATGTGGTACATATACACAATGGAATATTATTCAGCCATAAGAAGAAAACAAATCCTACCATTCGCAACAACATGGATGGAGCTAGAGGGTATTATGCTCAGTGAAATAAGCCAAGAGAGAAAGGAAGTATCAAATGATTTCACTCATCTGTGGAGTATAAGAACAAAGGAAAAACTGAAGGAACAAAACAGCAGCAGAATCACAGAACCCAATAATGGACTAAGTTACCAAAGGGAAAGGGACTGGGGAAGACGGGTGGGAACGGAGTTATAAGGGCAGGGAAAACAAAAGGGGTTATTATGATTAGCATGTATAATTAGCATGTGGGGGGCGCATGGGGAGGGCTGTGCAACACAGTGAAGACAAGTAGTGATTTCACAGCATCTTACTATGCTGATGGACAGTGACTGTAATGGGATGTAGGGGGGAACCTGGTGAAGGGGGGAGCCTAGTAAACATAATGTTCTTCATGTAATTGTAGATTAATGATAACAAAAAAAATAGTAGAGTTACTTTAGTGTGTTTTCCTTATTGAAAAAACATTTTTCTGATCTGCAATTTATTACTTATGAAAGGTTTTCAATTCTATGATACCTTTTGTTTGTTTGTTTCTTATCTTTCTATAACTCTGTTTATGTGGTTCATAACCAACTCCCTTTGTACTGTTGTCTCATCTTTTAGTTCCTGATTCATAGAGTCTAAATATTCCAGGAATGCTGGGAATATAGGGAAAACTTTTCTAAAATTTCCTGTGGTAATTGTTTTTTGAAACTGGGCTGTTCATTTATGTCAAAAAAAAATGTTTGAATTTGACACTGCAGAATGTAGTCATAGGTCTCTTATTGTTGTCTTTTTTTCCCTGTACTTTTGTGAATTAGGAAATATCTATCTAGTCCAGTCTTCCCTTCATTGTCTACCTGGCTGTTCTTTGACCCATTGTCTCATATATTAAGTTGGAGGACTGGTTACAGTGTATTGTTTATATCCAGCTTTATGGATATTGAAAGTCTTTTTACTAGTGTGGCTCTGCTGACAAAAAGATCTTGCTGCGTGAGTATCTTAGCCTCACAAATGTGGTTTATGCTTGGGCATATGCTCTTGTCATGGCTCATCCTGATTTACCTCTTTTACATATCCAGATATAAACTGACAACTATTCTAAACTTCTGATCACTTCCAGATTTTCTTTTGGAGTTCTTGTAGAGTTACAGAGGTGACACTTCCAGCATGGGTGTGGGGAGAACTGGAGAGTGAGGCGGCTGCAACAGTACTGTCCTCCCTAGAAAGCACCCCCTGCCCAGTGTGGAGGGGATTTGCTTCACTATGATGTGAGCACCTTGTTTTTAATGTAGGAAAACACACCATAGGTGAATGGATGGAAATCTTGCCCTATTTTCCATGTCAGCCTCACCCTGCATTATAGCATCCTACATCCAAATTCTAGGAAATAAAATTTCCTTCTGATGTCTGACATATCCTTGATGAAGATTCCCAGCTTTCCTGCTATTGAAACATCATATCTCTTTTTTTGTATTTTAAAGGAAAGTTAGAGAAGGATGAAAGCCCAGAAAAAAATACTTAGAAATACTTTTGAGGAAGATACTACTTAATATTCAGATATTATCTGAATTTTGAGTAAGGGCAAAAGACATAAATTTCTCTGTACTAAGTATCAGCCCATATACAAGGTAATGACTATTCAAGCACTGCCTAGTGTAAAATACAGAATAGGAAGAAAGTAGAGGAATCAGCATTTGACCCAGAAACACAAGAAAAGAGAGCAGATTGATACAGAATCAGTACTGAGAATACTAAAAAACTATACCTGACTGGAGGATTCACAGTATCTAGTGGAGTGGAATTAGAGTAATTACCAAAAAAATAAAACATGCTGTATACAATTTGTTGGAATATTGCAACTTCAGTTAATTGTCTGATAAACTTTTTAAAAAATAGGCTTTATTTTTGGAGCAGTTTTAGGTTCAAGTGAAAGATAAAAAGAATTCCCACATACCTCTTGTCTCCACACATGCATAAGCTCACCCATTACCAATATCCCTCACCAGCGTGATATACTTATTACAACTAGTAAACCTATATTGACACGTAATTATCATTAGGATTCATTCTTTGTGTTGTATGTTCTAGGATTTAGACAAATGCATAGTGGCATGTATCCACCATTACAGTATTATACAGAGTATTTTCCCTGCCTTAAAACTCCTCTATGCTCTACCTGTTCATTTCTACTTACTCCTGATCCCCAACCCCTGACAAACACTGATCTTTCTACTGTCTCCATAGTTCGCCTTTTCTGAAATGTCATATAGTTGGAATCATACAGTATGTAGCTGTTTAGAATGGTTTCTTTCATTTTGTAATGTCTTTTCACACATGATAACTCACCTCTTTTTAGTACTGAATGATATTCCATTGTACCTACCACAATTTATTCATCTACTGAAGGATATCTTGGTTGCTTCCAAGTTTGGCAATTATGAACAACACTGCTCTAACCACCCATGAGCATGTTTTTGTGTGGAGATAAGTTTTCAATTCCTCTGGGTAAATACCAAGGAGAACAATTGCTGGATTGGATGGTAACAGTATATTTAAGTTTTGTAAGCAACTGAAAAACTGACTTCCAACATGACATTTTTGCATTCCCACCAGCAGTCAATGTGCATTCCTATTGATCCACATCCTCGTCAACATTTGGTGGGGTTAGTGTTCTGGATTTTGGCCATTCTAAGGTATGTTGTGGCATCTCATTGTTGTCTTAATCGGAAATCCCTGATGACATATGATGAGGAGCATCATTTCCTATGCTTATTTACAATCTGCATATCTTCTTTGATGAAGTATCTGTTAAGGCCTTTGGCCCATTTTTTAGTCAGGTTGTTTATTGTTTTATTTTAAAAGTTTTAAGAATTCATTGTATATTTTAGGATAACAGGCCCTTATCAGATATGTCTTTTACAAATATTTTCTCCAGTCTGTGGCTTGTTGTTTCATTCTATTGACAGTGTCTTATGCAGAGCAGAAATGTTTCATTATAATGAAGTCTAATGAAGTCATGGACTCTTTCATGGATCATGCTTTTGGTGTTGTATCTAAAAAGTTGTTGCCAAATCCAGTCTTCTAGATTTTTCTCTATGTTATCTTCTATAGGTTTAATAGTTTTGTATTTTACATTTAGGTCTCTGATCTCTTTGGAGTTAAATTTTGTGAAGAGTCTAAGGTCTTTATCTAGATTCAGTTTTTTGCAAATGGATGGCCAGTTGTTCCAGTACCATTTGTTGAAAATATTATCTTTGCTCCATTGTATTATCTTGCTCCTTTGTCAAAGATCAGTTGACTATATTTATGAGGTCTATTTCTGGGCTGTCTATTCTGCTACATTGATCATTTTATTCTTTCACCCATACCACACTGTCTTGATTACTGGAGCTTTATAGTATATCTTGAAGTCAGATAATGTTAATCCTCCAACTTTGTTCTTCATCAATATTGTGTTGGCTATCCTGGGTCTTTTGCTTCTCTGTATAAAATTTAGAATCAGTTTGTCAGTATCCAAGAATAACTTGCTGGGATTTTGACTGGGATGGCATTGAAGCTATAGATCAAGTTAGGAAGAACTAATAATCTTTACAATATTGAGTCTCACTATCTGTGAACATGAAATATTTCTCCATTTATTTAGTTCTTCACTATTCATTTATCAGAGTTTGTAGTTTTCTTCATATAGATCTTATACATATTTTGTTAGATTTATACCTAAGTATTTCATTTTGGGGAATGCTAATGTAGATGATATTAAGCTTTTTTTAAATTTCTAATTCCACTTGATTGCTGGTGTGTAGGAAAATGATTAACTTTTGTATCTTAACTGTATCCTGCAACCTTTCTATAATCACTTTATACACAGACAATTATGTCACACCTTATACAAAAATTAAATCAAGGTGGATCACAAAACTAAATGGAAAATGTAAAACAATGAGACTTTTACTAAAAAGCATGGAAAAATTCTCTGGGATCCCAGGACTAGGCAAAGAATGCTTTTATTTGACAACAAAAGCATGATCCATAACAGAAAAAACTGATAAATTGATTTGATCAAAATTAAAAACTTCTGGTCAGGAAAACACTCTGTGAAGAGGTGATAAGAAAGCTACAAACTGGAGAAAATATTTGAAATCACATATCTGACAAAAGATATGTAGATGTTTAACAAAGAGATATTCAGTATCCAGGATATATAAAGACCTCTTAAAACTCAACAGTAAAAAAAAATAAAGAATCCAAGTGGAGGATGGAAATGGCAAAAGATATGAAGAGACATTTCACCAAAGATACAATGAGTTCTTTAAACTCTTAAAACAACCTAACTAAAAAAATGGGCTAAAGAGCTTAACAGGCACCTCACTAAATTGTTGGCAGATAAAAACACAAAAAGATGCTCAACATCATTAGCCATTAGGGAAATGCAAAAAGCCACAATGAGATATCACTGAACACCTACCACAGTGGCTTAAAAAAATTACAACAACAAATGTTGGTGAGAATGAGGAGAATCTGGATCACTCATTGCTGGTGGAAATGTATAAAATGTAGATTAGTGGGTAAAACCAATCTGGAAAATAGCTTAACAGTTTATTTAAAAACTGAACATGCAAATATTTCATGGTCCAGCAGTTGCATTTTTGGTCATTTATCCCAGAGAAATGAAGATGTAAATTCACACAAAAGCCTGTACAAGAATATTTATAATAGCTTTATTTGCATAACCACAAACTAGAATCAACCCAGATGTTGATGCAGATTTATGGTAAAACAAATTTGTTTACCCACACCATGGAATACTACTCAGCAATAAAAATGAGCAAACTAGCAATATACCCAGCAACCTGGAGTGATATCAGCAGAGAATTATGCTGAGTGAAAAAAAGCTAAGACAAAAAATTATACAGTATATGAATTCACTTATATAACATTCTTGAAATGACCAAAGTATTAAAATGGGAAAAAGATTAATGTTTTTTAAGGTTCAAGGGAAGTGTGGGGGCAGGTGGGAAATGGAGGCAGTTTTATAAGGGCATAAGAGGGACCTCTGTGGTGATGGAAATGTTCTATATCCTGACTGTACCAATGCCAATGTTCTGGTTGTTATCTGGTACCATACTCTACTCTAATACATTGTACCATGTTGCCATTGGGGGAAACTGGATGGGTAAAGAGCACACTGGATCTCTGTGTTATACTTGCAACTGCATGTAGATCTACAATTATGTCAAAACACAAGGTTTAATTTTAAAATAGGATTTTTTAAATAAAAAGGATATTTGGACATTTACCAAGAAACCACAAAAGTGTCAAAATGGAAAGATTACTTGATGGTGGTGGGAAGGAGCAATTGAAGAAGGAGAGGGTAGTGAACCTTCCAAAAATAAGGACACTCCCGTGGGCAGTATTCATGCTTACACTAGTATATATATGAAGTACAGACAAGTACTTGCTTAGGTGAAATGAACTGACTGAGGTCCTCCAATTGTGATCTACTAAAGATTTTGTCCTGAGAGAAGGAAGGATAGAAAGTGAATCTCAAATTGATAAGCATTCTTTATCCAAGGCATGGCTGACTTACCTTGGTATGAGACCTTGGGAATAAGATCCCATCTGACCCTTCTGGCATTTAACTTGACTGCAGCACCATCTGATTTGCTCAGAGGTCATTTATTTTGCAGTACTAAATGTGTAAACTGAAAATTGCCTTGAATCTTCCCTTTCACCTCTTATTTGGTTGGTGCCAAACAATTGTAACAAAGCTGAATTTTCTGAAATTATTCATAAAGCTTACTGGATAAATCAGTAATAAATTTCTCCTCTGGCCTCTGCTGCTGCCTCTACATTTCACATTATTTAATGCCCACTCCGCCTTTAAATTGGTACAGTCCTAATGTGATAGTTCTCATATGATAATGGCTAATCCTTACTGAGTACTTACTACATGCCAGACACATGCCAAGCACTATTTAAATACTTTACATTTAAACTCATTAATCTTCCTAACAATTCTATGAGTTAGATTTTATTAACATCACCATTTTACAGATGAGGTACACAGAGGTGAATTAATTTATCCTAGGTGACATCTGTCCTACAAATAGTGAAGCCAGGCAACAAATACAAATGATTTTAACTCTAGAGCTCATAATTCTAACCACTGTGCTTTATTGCCTCCCATCAAACTGCTGTGTAGTGAGATATGAGAAACTCTTCTAAAAACTGTGATACAAACAAAATGTGACAGATTCTGACTAGCTGCACCTTGCATTTTGGTGCAGCAGGGTGACTAGATTTTGGCTACTGATATATAGGCAGCAGTGATATCCAGGCTGACCCATCAAGTCTCTCCACCATGACTTTTCATTGCTTCCCCCATCCTTTGGCTGAATGGGAAGGACCTGGAGGAAGACAGAGCCACAGGGTAGTAAGAGCCTGAATCCCTGCACTGTTGCTGAGAGAAGAGCTGCAGGAATGTCCATGTTGGAATCCTGTTTGAGTAAGAAGTAAACTTTTATTGTTTTAAGCCCTTTAAATTTGGCATTATTTATCACTAGCCAATCTTCAGTCAATAACAATGTATTTGTAGTAAAACTATCCAAATTTTCTTCTGTCCTTAGCTGTTCTTCATTTCTCATACCAAACCAAGCACTAATTCCCTAAGATTTTGTTCTCAGCTCTCTTGTCGTTACCTACTCACCCACATGCTCAGCAATTTTGTGTTTCAATAATTAGTTCTGTATAAACAAGTCTCAGGTTTGTCTCTTCTCCAATTCCTCTCTCTTGTAGAGGGACAATATTTTCCTGTCTTTTGGTCACCTCTCTATAGATATTCTCCTCCTAGTCTTCAGATTAGTCATGGTGAAAAGCTACCTTGTCTTCAATAAGTTGGACTCTGCCATCCCTGCTTCTGTGCACCTAGACTGGAAACAAAATCTTGAATTTATTTTAAATTTCCTTTTTCCTCTGTCTCCTCAACAACTGAATGAATTATCCTAATATCCTCCCTCTACAACTTCTCTCTTTGCTGAACTTTACCCCCACCCCCACCCCATATATCTGTTATCATTTTTGTTTTCTGGGTTGCATAACCTCTTCTAAACTTTGTAATGTCTTCCTAACTGGAATTTTGATTTAGATCTGCTTCACTCCAGTTTTTTTCAAAGCTTTCATCATACTGTGCTAAAGTCATCAATGGCTATTAACTACTTTAATTTCAAATGTCACAATTTAATATTCATAATCATTAAAATAATAAAATTAGTATTTAGTTTTGTTGCAGTCTGCTATGCCTCAGTATATACTTTATGCTGTAGCTAGGAAGTACAGGTTTTAACCTAAACAGCCCATGGGCTTTTCAACTACATGTCAGGATCTCGCTGTTCCTACCTGCAGTTCTTCATTTATCAAAATAGTGTGCTTTTGCCAAGGTCTGTCTCAAATGCCACTTGATGAAACCTTTTAAAGAAGCACTTTTTATTATGAAAAAATTTAAATGGACAAGATGATGTAATAAACTTTCATGAACCCATTATGCAGCTTCAATAATATCAATTCATACCAATTTGTTTTATCTGTACCCCCTACCCGCTGCCCTTTTATCAGTTTTCAAGCTGCATGTAATCACTCCCTCCTCTTTGAATCTCTCCTGAAGCACTTTGTTATGAGCATTTTAAGACTACTGACATACATTTACACTCTCTTCTAGATTTAAAGTCCCTTGAAGGTAAGGTCTGTATGTTGCACCTTCAGCACATATCCCACACAGTACATTGCCCTGAATCTAATAGGAAAACAACAGTATTTTAAAATTCAAATTGAAATACCTAATGCTGTTTGAAAAGTTATTCTTTTCCCCAGAGTTAATAATCATATCCTTTGACAAAATTATCTCTACACAAAGCCAACATGAGCATCATCCTATTTTTAAATTTTCTGAAAAGGAGATCCATGTGCTTCTTAAGCAATCCATTGCCCTGTTTGGATTATCTCAATAATCACTCAATTCTATGCTGAGCCTTAACTCAGGGTGACACTGGATAAATCATTTGAAATTAGCATAGTGAATATATTCTCCTCGCCTCTTTCCTTATTAGAAATTGCATCCTCCCATTCTAGCTCCTAAGAGAATTATGAGATTAAATATGGTAGTCACCTATTGACTATACAAGTTATGAACCATTCAGGATTTCTATTTTGCCCTTTCTAGATCTGTTGTCCAATTCTGTGTTTTTATTATTCATTAACTCTCTCCTTGAAGGATGATGTGAAGTGAGGAAGAGGACATTAAGCTTAAATTATTTAGCAGGGAGGTCAGTAAAAAATCTGGCATGGTGGAAAATTAAAGCCATTAACTAAAATGAAGATCATCTGCCCTTCATTAACATGAATGATAAAGAATTAGCTGTGAAGCATTTTTAATCCATTAGAGAAAGCCTTTATGTTTGTTTATCTGAATGTGTGTGTGTGTGTGTGTGTGTGTGTTTTATCATGGACACTCTTAATCTCTTCAATTTTGATACTTCACTGATTCAAGAATTTCATCATATCTTAAAAGGACATGTAGAATTGAAACATGAACTTCACAAAATTATTCTTTATTTTTCCATATAATTTCTAATGTTGAGAATGAAATATTGGGTTGTATTTAGTTTCTATTATGCTTATACATACTCAGGAGTGAACTACTAAATCCAACATTAATCCAAGAATGGGATTATATAAAAGACTATGCAAAAGGCTCTGTCTGAACATACATTACTATGCAAACATGATGTGAGGGAAAAGCCATGTAGCTAACAAGTGAGCTTAGGCAATTACCTAGCACTAGCATTTCAGGTCAGTTTTGTAGTTTTCTCCTTATTGTATGTGCTGTTACTCTAATAACATTATGCTGTATTGTGGAGGAAGTTGAGAATAATTATATACTTTGGTGTTAATGACTAATTTGGAGATTTACAAAAATCTAAGGACACATCTTTGTAAAGGCCACACTGCTTTTTCATTGATGAGGGAATATAGAGGACCAAAAATTGTGCAGAGAACCCATGGGCCATACTGAGACATGTTGTGTGCCCCCATCCCCATCCCACATTGGCCAGAGCAGCTGTGCTTTCATCAGTCTTAATAAAATGTTAGTGCATGCGTGAGTTACACACTGTCTTTTGAAACCTTCATTTCAAATTCTTTGAGTTATCAGTTCTTCACACTAGGTGAATTATTGAATTCCCTTCCTAAGAATTTATTTTTCTAAGTATAACCTTACTACTTTTTCCTCTTAATCTTCAGTTGTTCTTTAACAATATTAAGCAACCAAATCTCTGCTATTGTCTGTTATGCTTGTCATTGTTAGCCCCAAGTAACTAATCTTTTAACAACTCTGATTTCTTCTCCCTCTAAAAAGAATGCTGCTTAAACTTTACAGCAAGTGAACATGCATATTTCTTAGTTCTGTATTTCTTCTACCTCTCAAGAAATAGTCTACTTCCTCTCCACTTAAAAAAATGTACTCACAAGCAGTATATTTAACATTACGTCTAGGGCATGGTTATAAGGTAAATAAATGCTTAATAAAATCATTAGTTTGTTTACTTTCTAAAATCGCATAAGAAAACAAAACTATGACCACTTTTTTTATGTGTGTAAATTTAGTACTTCTGAAAGATGCCAAATAAAGGATTGAAATTCTTCATTTATGACCCAGGCAAATAAAATAAGGGAACAGAACATAAACTCTATCACAGTCATTTATTAAGTATTCTGTTTTATTTTAGGAATACTTTAGAGGAGGCATTCTTCACACTTAAAATCAAGAAATGTTAAATCAAAAGTTTAAAAACCCATGGTATTTTGCAATTTAATATTAACTACAACTATGCAAATAATTAGATTTATATTTCTTTTCAGTTACTTCTATTCCTGGAAGATTTCTAATACAGTCTTAATGACCAATTTTCTAGATATAGCTTGCAGCTTAGGGCTTGCTTCCATTCAGTAATAATAAACATTTGGAATGCATTAAATAGAAATATGCTATATAACAGATTTTGAAAATGTGTACAATTTTCCTTAGATACTTTGTGGTGATTACCTAGTGACCATATGCATATATACATATATACCATATATAAGTACATATATATGTATATATCTTATATAAGTATATATAGACATATATTTAGAAACTATATTATAGGTTGAGTGAATGTTACATGTTTTAAATTACAGCATGTTTTTCTTTTTCCTTGAATGACTCTTTTAGTTTATTATATGAACCAGCTATACTAACCACAGTTAAAACACTGCTGTTGTTTTATAGTGCCTACCTGAATTGGATGGGGGAAATGGCAGAAAGGATGTGGGTGCAGAGGTTCTGGGCAGACAAAGGATGGTGAGGAAGCTCTGAGGCCAGGCGTAATAGTTTCTTTATAAACTGTAATTGAATCCAGTTCTCCTTGGCTTTGTATTTGCAATTATTTGAGGTTATGTAAATATCTTCATGTGTTTGACACAGTGAATTTTCCTTCCTGTGCTCATGCCTTCATATAAATGTATTGAAATCAGAAGATATACATAAAAAGAAATAAATTTGCTGCTGCCTCCTTCTTTAGAGTTTACCCCTAGGGTTGCCTATGTGGGAAGCAGTCAATTGCACATGAGCTGACACCAGGAGGCCCTGCCCCTCAGAAAGCACTACTTGTTTACTCCTTCCATCACATGCTGTGGCCTGTGGCATGCCTCTCCTGGTGAGGAGTCTTAGGAGCTCCTGATAGGGCCTTACTTTCAGCTACCCTGAAGGATTATCGAGTTTTTCCAAATCTTTAGATTTGGTCATACCATCCCAAACATAACCTAAAATTTGGTGAATCAGTTCCTGAACTTTTCACATGATGTGATACAGACAAATAGAATACATTCTACAAGCTATGTCTTCCACAAAAGAGCTAAAAGTATAGATAGATGGTAGCCATGTCCCATTTCAACTTAGCAAACTTAAATGTTGTGCTATTTGTCACAAAATTTGGAAATATTTCATTTATGCTGCATCATTTTATTCATTTTACGTTATTTATTTCTTGGTGCAACCTTAAGAGGAAGATATTATTCCCATTTTACACAGAAGAAACTGAAGTTTAGAGAAGTTAATAATTCGCTCAAGATCACACAGATAAGAGGAGCTAGGAATCACATCTTCTCTATCAACCTTCAGAGTTTATGCTTTTAAGCAATGTATGATATTTATCTAGCCCTGGAGGTACTGAAAAATCTAATCAGGAGAGAAGGAACAAAATATAAGAGAACGTGGAACAATTAATAAGCCATTATACTCCCATTGAATAAAACTGTTACATGGTAATAACTAGCTTTCTAGTTCATAATCTGGACTATTATTATTATTATATCTAAATTATGTATATGAGAGAAGTAGAGCACATCTAATTTTACTTTTAAGGGAAGAAAAGTAATGATAACCTCAAAATGTGGGTTTGTTCTATAACTGAATAGTTAAAGGTTACCTAGAGGTCAGCAATTCATTTTATGATTTTTATTTTTTAATTTTTTTATTAAAATCATTGATATACACTTTTATGAAGGTTTCACATGAAAAACAATGTGGTTACTACATTCACCCGTATTATCAAGTCCCCCCCATACCCCATTGCAGTCACTGTCCATTAGTGGAGTAAGATGCCACAGAGTCACTACTTGTATTCTCTGTGCTACACTCTCTTCCTGTGACACCCTCACACACCATGTGTACTAATCATAATACCTGTCAATCCCCTTCTCCCTCCCTCTGCACCCACCCTTTCCCACTCCTCCCCTTTGGTAACCGCTAGTCCCTTCTTGGAGTTTGTGAGTCTGCTGCTGTTATGTTTCTTCAGTTTGTCAGCAATTCATTTTAAATGCTATTCATGAGTTTACTACTTTATATCCATTGATCCTTTTTCTATATCTCCCCCAAGGGAGTTGTCTTTCTCCTCCTGGCCTCACCTCTCTAGGTACCACCCACTGCTCAGACCTTAGCACTTAACCTTCTTCAGTTCTTCAGAGAGCTCATGCATTCAGCACTCACTATAATGCATATGATCCTAGGTTAAACTCAGTGTGACCGTCTTCAGGAGAGAAGAGTTCTTAAACTAGGTATTAAAGTTATTATCCTTCCTATACTTCTTAGTTTTTCTTCTGTCTCTCTTTTTCATCTTAGACTTGATAAACTCTATTTCACTGAACTTTGCCATTCTATACCCCAAGAGAAGTCTAATCTGGAGAGAATCTGAGCCCATTTCAAGATTCCATACCCTGTACCTTCAGATCTCACAAAGTCCAGCTGCCTTAATTTCCTTCAGTCAGTACCTGAACTTAACTTGGAAAACCTTTACTTGGCCATCTTCAGGTTGCCACTTCAGACTGCTAAAAGGCTATTATGTTCTCTGTTATCATAAGCCTGGGGAAAGGAAATCTGGGGCAAAATACTTCTAAAAACCAAACTCAGTCAAAGGGAGAAATAAAGTTTAAAACCCGTTTATTGCTTACAAACTGCAGTCCCAGACGGTCTCACTTTCCTGCTCCAGCAGAAGTAAAACTGGCCCTCCCCTCACCTCTCAGGTAAAGATAAGCCCTCCTTGCCCAGGTAATTACCCATTGGTATGGAGATCAATTTCTCTCCACCCCTGAGGAATGATGCAAATACACTGAAGCCATACTTCTTTCCACTTCTGAATGCCTATTGATATGCAGATGTACTAAAGTCAGGTGAGATATTCTGAAAATACTATAATTTTACCCACAGTTACCTACCTTTCCTTTTAGTCTATCAGCTTTGTCTTCCACTGCACTCCTCTACTGTTTACTTAGTTAACACTTAAAATCTTGAAAAAGAACCATGTCCCATTTTACTTATGGTCAGAACTCTGCATTGTGTTGCAGATAGTTGTACCTGGAGTCTAACTAATGAGACTTTCCAGGGAGAATTACAGTCTTCAGAAGGAAGTGCTTCTTCTCAATTTTGGTAACAGTTTTACAGTTTTTTTTATAGGTTTAACCACTGGAGGGAAAAGGATAGAGGTATTTTTGACCTAAGGATTCCATTTTTACAAGAGAATTTATTTTAACTTCCCAGGTAGATAAAGTTACTTAAATAAAGTTAAGAATTGAAGATTAGACATCAACTATTTTGCTTCTCTTTTAGTTTCAGGCAAATATCCCAATCACTGGATTCACTGTGATATCACATTTGTGGAACAAGTATTGATTGTACATACTGAATATAATGTAGTGTTTATGATTAAAACAAGTTTCATACCTTAAACTGTAAAATTTGCAGCAAAATATAATGGGAAAGAAAACCTTCATAGATATTAGAATCAAGCTTTGTTACTTGAAAAATATAGCTGCTCAAAATTACTATTCTAAGAGAGACCAATTAAACTGAAATACAGTAAAAAGTGAAAGGATAGTAGTACCTTCCTTTGAAATGAAAAAGTATTTTAGTTCAACTAGGGAGTGCTGACTTGGAAAAACTGGTAGTTTGACATTGTGAAAGAAATAAAATTGTCATGAACAAAGGTGAAAAGGGATTATATTTGTCAAGAAGAGACTCTTACTGGATGAACTGTCTGAGTGCTATGGCATGTCACATCTTGTCTTGGAGAGTTAATGACTGGTAATGTTGAAGGAATAGGTCTTTTGTCAGATCATACAGCAGTCCTAGTTACAACTGCCTCAAGACATAGTGACTGTTTCAGATAAGGGGCCAAAATACCTCAGGTGAAACATGACTCAATTCAATCACCTTTTCCCTGATTAGGGGAGGGAAGCCAAGGCAGTTTTACCCAGAAAGCACTGGGGGTAATCCCCAGGGCAAGGACACAGTAGCTGCTTTTGGTCATCAGGAAATGAGGGCTGAAGACTTTGTGAGGCCTCAATTCTGTGCATGTAGTAGACTGTATTTTGGTTTGCCTTGCTCTACTATAGAATATACTCTTCTTAGTTAAGCTTCTGAAAGAGTGAGAACTAAAAATTAAACTGGGAAATTGAATGAGACCAGATATGAAAGGTGTTATTGCTCCTGAATTAAATGAAACCTTTTATTGGTCCTTAGAAAAAGGATAAGATCCTGTACAGTTTAGGTACCTCAAGAATATGAGGAAGACCCTTTTCAAGAGTCCCAGAGATCAAATTTAACCTGAGGAGGACACAGAAAAGCTCCTGTGAGAGAAACATCAAGGGACATTATTCAAATGGAAAATAAGTATCTTTTTTAACTGAACCTTAACAGTAAATTTTAAAGACATTTTTCTCTGGCTGACAAAAAATAATCATGAAGTTTAAAATGGAACAGTGCCTAGTTCACTACCCAACTCATGGTAGGTGTTTAGCAGATGTTAGTGTTCTCTCATTCCTCTTATCAAAAAGAATTAATATCCTTTATTCCAATTATAAAGTAGGTCATTTACAGAGATTGAAAAATTCTAAAAATCATGGAGAAAACAAATCACCTTATAATTCCACTGTCCAAAGGTAAAAACTTAAGATAATGCTTATTCATTTTCTTACCAACATTCTGAGTATGATTCCAGCAATAATGGATTTTGGAGCTAGCAGTGACACATTGAAGAAATATAGATCTACTAGTGAATTATTTCAGAAAGCTGTAGCTACAAACTAGGGGATGTTACTTAAACATCTAAATTCATTAAACACTGTGTAAGTAAAGAGCATTGTAACAGAGTGGTTATGAGCTTTAAAAATTAGTTTCCACCTTTGGCAAAGGGGGTGTAGCTCCTACTGAGCAACTACCTACAGACAACAATAATAAAATATGCTTAAAATATAAAAAACAATTATCTGAAGGCCTGGGATTATAACCAAAAGTAATAAAAAACTAGAAGGGATTGGAAAAAGTAATTGATAAAGTTAATGACATTAAGGTTAATTGATAAAGTTAATGAGTTTTCTGTTTTTGTGGGTCTTTTTTGGCCAGCTGGTGCTATAATGGGTGACTAAACACTGGGTAAAAACTTACAGACTTACTGGCTTAAAGACCTAATATTTAATCAGCCAAAAATTGTGAATGAGTAGACACAGAGGAACAAAGAGCTGATGAGACAAACAAAAAGCAAATAATAAAGTGTTAAAATCAAATAGAACCAGAATAATGGTTATATTAAATATAAATTGGTTAAAAATTTCAGCCAAAAGACAGCAATTTTCAGAATGGATTAAAAAAATAAGACCCAATTTTATGTCACCTAAGAGATATTTACTTTAAATTAAAGATATACATTGAAAGTAAAAAGATTCAATGTTATATAAACCATATAAACAATAATCTGAGAACACTGAAGTCTCCCTAGTAAAACCAGATGAAATAGACTTCAAGACAAAGGCTATTAAAGATACAGATAATTCACAATAAGAGAATCAAATCATTAAAAAGACGTAGCAAAAAATAAAAGACCTTTAAAACATATGAAGTAATAATTGACAAAAAAATGAAGAAATAGATAAGACTACAATCATAGTAGAAGATTTAACACCCCTCTCTCAGCAATTGATAGAATAGCAGAAAAAAAATCAGTAAAGATGTAAATCTGAGCACTACCAATTGCCTTGACTTACCTGACATTTATGGAACACTACACACAACAACTTCAGGAATACCCATTTTTTTATGTACACATGGTATGTTCACCAAAATAGATCACATGCTGAGCCATAAAACAAGTCTTAAAAAATTTTTAAAGACTGATGTCTTGCAAAGCATGTGCTCTGTCCACAATGAAACTAAATTAAAAATCAATAATAAAATATTTTTTCCAAAAAATAAAATATTTGAAATTAACATTATACATTTAATTAACCCCCAAGGGTCAAAAAAGAAATCATAATGGAAACTAAAAAAATATTTAAAGTTGAATGATAAGGAAAATACATCATAACAAAATTTATGGGATGCAGGTAAAGCAGTTCTTGGAGGAAAAGTCACCGTTTTAAATTTGTGTTAGAAAGTTATAAAAATATCAACTTAAGTGTCTAGCTTAAGAAAATAAAGCAAAGCAAACTCAAAATAAGTGGAAAAAGGAAATAATAAAAATGAGAGCAGAAAGCAAAGAAATGGAAAACAAATAGAGAAAATTAACAAAGCAAAAACAAACAAAAATCCCCAAGAAGTTCTTTGAAAGAATTAACAAATATGATAAATATCTAGGTAGACTGGTCAAGAGAAAATAAAGATACAACGTAAGTTATCAGGTTTAAGAATAAAAAAAGGTATATCAGGATGGGTTATAAAGATATTAAATGGATAATAAAGAAATCATTATGAATATCCTTATGCCAATAAATTCAACAACTTAGATGACATAGACAAATTGTTTGAAATAAAAGATTTACACCACTGTCAAAAAGGAAAAAACAAATCTGAATAGCCCTTCAATTGAAGAAATTGAAATTTTTATATGAAAAACTCTCCCACAGGACTCTCTTGTCCCCTCCTGGTGTGAGCTGGGAGCTCTGTCCTCTCACTTTATTTCTAAATAAAAGCCTGTACCTTGCTCTCCTAAAAAAAAAAAAAAGAAAGAAAAACTCTCCCACAAAGAAAGGTATAGGATTGTATAATTTTATTGGTGAATCTACCTAAATACTTAAAGAAGAATGACACCTGTCATATCCAAGGAACTGGTGGCCACACCTAAGGGAATACCATGACAAAAATGACAAAGTATATTAATGATAATAGGAATTGTAGCTGCCATATACAGTACTCACTATGTCAGGAATGGCTTTAAGCCCTTAATGTATATTAACTCATTTAATCCTTGGGAAAGTCCTATAAGGTAATTATTATTACCAATTTATAAAGACCAAATCTAAGGTAAAATTGGTCCTAACATTGCATAGTTAGGAACTGCCAGTTGAACCTAGAAGTCTGGCTCTGAAGCAACATTCATAGCCACCTCCATTCAATTAGCTAATCAGTTATTTAGTGTTTAATCAAATATTTATCAAATATACACCATGTACTTAGCATTGTGGTAGGCTCCAGGTCATCCATGAATGAGTTTAACTACATAGGGTATCTGCTGTTGTAGAACATAAGGTCTAACAGTGAACCTAACCATTGATCAAATTACTCAAACAAATGTAAAATTGTGATGTGATAGGTGCACAAAGGAGGTATGTATGATGCAATAAGTCAATCAAGGACACTGGGAAAATAAATTCTGGTCTCCATTTCCTTTCCTAAAGCAACCAGTTTTCAATTTCTTTTTAGTCTTTACAGTGATATCCTCCACCTAAGTATATATGTGTGTTAATATTTATGCCTATCCTTTTAATGAACTTCCTTAAAATATAAAGTAGTTTAAGTATTTTAATTATTTTATTTTGATCACTTTCTTTCCTCTCTGTATCTTTCTCTGTTACACTTCTCAAATGAGGTGGCATTGCATAGTCATGGATATTTTTGGGATTTGGCCATGGGGCAATTGAGTTGAGAAAATAATTTAATTTAGGGGAATATATTGAGGTGGTGAATATCAGTCTGTGAATATCCTTGCTAGTGTACTTTGATGTAGGAAAGGTCTTAGGAATTCTTCTTCCTACTCTGCTGACTCATGGAGGAAAGCTGAAGAGCCTAGGGTTTGTATTCTGATGTGAGTCTGTCCATTGTACCCAGCACTGGAGGCTATACAGATAGTGGGAGTCGGGGTGGGTGGCAAGCTTGAATATACACAGCTAGAAGACAATCTGTGGGTTAGTCTTTCATTAAGCAGAAAGGCAAAATTGTAAAGAGAGGAAATGTAGGGGTAAAAGTACTATAGACGTGTCACAAGCATTAATAAAAATATTATTTTTCTGGATTATGTTGGTGGAATATCATTTCTTTAAGACTTGTAAATTTGTAAAATTTTAAAAAGTATAATTTGTTATGATTTCTTTTCTCATTCTAAATATTCACTTTCTCATCTAATTTTTTAATTTAGAATTTCAAATTGTTTTAAAGAGGATCCCCAAAATTGTATAACCTTAAGGCTATACAAAAATTGGCTCTGTTGCAGGAGAAAGTGGGGGAGAAGAAAGTGAAACTGATCAAAGGCAGGATACAGATGCTCCTTAATTTTAGACATTAAGAGAAAATGTATATAAAATGGGGGCTAAAATTAATTCTAGGAGCAGAATAAAAATAAGATGTATAATTCTTAAACTACTAAAACAAGAAAACTTGATTAATTCCACAAAAGGCAAGAAAGAAAAGGAAGTAGTGAATAGTATAAAATAAAATAGAAACAAATAGAAATAAATTAAATCCCCCTAAGAAAATAAATCCTTTGTTTGGTTGGTTTAAAAAAACCCAGCTATATGTATTTGTTTATTTACTTACTTATTTATTCTTTTATTGAAGTATAGTTGATATACAATCTTATATTGGTTTCAAGTATACAACACCATGGTTCAAAAGTTACCCATATTATTAAATCCTACCTACAACTAGTGCAGTACTATCTGTCAATATAGGAAGATGTTACAGAATCATTGGCTATATTCTCCATGCTGCACTACCATTCCTGTGACCAATTTATATTATGATTGAGAATTTTTGTGTCCCTTTATCCCGCTCACCCTCACCACTCACCATCCAAACCCCTCCCCCATGGTAACCACCAGTCACTTCTCCATGTCTATGAGTCTACTACTATTTTGTTCATTTTGTGTTGTTCCACAAATAGGTAAAATCGTGGTATTTGCTTTCTTTCACCTAGCTTATTTCACTTAGCATAATACCTTCTCAGTTCATTCATGTTGTCACAAATAGCAGGATTTCTTTCTTGTCTATGGCTGAATAATATATTATTGTGTTTATGACCATTTACGCCTTTAAACATCCCATTTTACAGAGAACTGAGTCTGACAAAGGTTAAATTGTTTGTCATAAAACAGGAATCACACCAAAAAACACATGTCTGAAGCTTGACTCTTCTTTAATGTTCAATCAAGTAGGTTACAATTTATGATTGAATCTTTCAAGTGACTGGGAATTCACTCATTTTTCACCTTCTTCTTTAAGGAAGTGTTTTCTGACATTGAGTTGAAATGGCCAATAAACAAGTCAGCAAGTCTGTAACTGTGACATTGGGCTGAAATGGCTTACTATAGCTCCTGCCAATGGGTCTAGTTTCATCTTCTGAGACTTTCCTGAGGAAGTGTAGTCCCTTTTCTACATGATGGTACTTCATATACTTGAAGACAGCCATCATGCTCTCCAGGCTAAACATTCCCTATATAGGCTTCTTTACCATCCTTATATAGGCTTCTTTACCATCCTTCTTGCTTGAATGTAAACTGGTCCTAGATTTATTACAGTGCAAAATACTGAGCAAAATATATCTAGTAACACAGAGTACATACATTTTCCAATTATAGATATTCATTGCAGAAAATAATGAAATTTCCTTGTCTTAATGTATTTTCTTAACATCATTAAGACATTTGTAAATGTATTTTAAAAATTTTAAGCTGAACACTTTATTTTTAAATTGTGGGGTTTTGGGATGTGTTACATGCACATGGCACAAAATTTAAAACATACAAGAAGGTTTACAGGGAAAAGTTATGATACTTAGCCTTTCAGTTTAATATATTTCAGACACTCTTTTTAAGGCATAATTCTGATTATGATTATGAAATTTCACTGTATGGATTGTACATATCTTTTAAATCATTCATCTTAAAATTTTTTTGCTGTTAAGGATTTCCATATGTATACTTTCTGTATATATTTTACATTATTCCTTAAAATAGATTTCTAGAAGAAAAATAGCTGCACTGCATCATATGACTTGTATATAATAACTTTCCACAAAAATTATCACTTTACATTTCTATTAGCTGTATATGTGTCCAACTCGCCAAAACTTTGCAAGCATGGAACAATACTATTTACTGAGTTTTTTCCAAATTTGTTGTCTTGTTTGGCTTACAACAGACAATGAATTTTTTATATGTTTTTATATCTTCATTAGATATTTGTATATCCTTCTTTGGGTGTTTAAGCCCTTGCTTATTTTTAGAAAATCAATTTGTATGATTTAGAGTATCAGCCATTGTCATATTCTTGGTAAATATTACTTTTTCCAGCTTATTAAGCTCCTAAAGGTATATCACACATGTTAATATTAGTCCATCCCAAACAATTAAATGTAGTTAATCAAAAAAATTTTTTTACTAAGTATAAGTCCTTACAAATGAACATTTATGTTACAATACATTTTATCTCTTTACAAGTCTGTTTCACTCACCAGATTTTAAACTTCTACAACCCAAGGATAATACATTAATCATCTTTCTAAAGCCTAACAGAAGTTTATATAGTGTAGATGTTCCATGAATTTGTGATATCAAAATGAGTGAACAAACTTAAAAATTTCTATTAGTTTGTTAGACTCTGCTTGTATGGTTACAAGACACCCAAAATTTGATAAATTCTGACTATCTGGAATTTGCATAGAGTCAACATCAAACTGTTTGAAAGTTTGTAAAACACCCTACCTTTCCAATGCTGAGCTGGGTAAAAATTTGATACACACAGGTCTATATAATCTTGTAAGTCAATGAAATGTAGTGTTGACTCAGATAAGGATTGTGGTTCTGCACTAAAAACTCTGGATAGACTGATTGCCACCCAGAAGTCAGTACCCTTTAGGTAGTTAAGTTATTCCCTCAAGGTTATCTAGCCCTTTCTCCATATGCTTATCTCCATGTCTAACTCCAATTTACTCATAAGTATATGATGAAAAATTTCAACAACTCCGTAATTTCAATAATGTTAAGCACAGATAAATAGTACCTGCCACATTTTATTGGTGTACCAGTATAGTAATTTTGTTAGGAAAAATATTTGAAAATTCTGCTTGGTAAACCCTACTATTTGATTGATTACTGTTTTCTCTTAAAGATGCTCCCAGAGTATCCTTTTAATAATTCCTTTTAGATTCTTGCTTGGGATCAATGTGTTTCTGGCCAGGGATTAAAAGGTGTTAGGGACTCTGAACTGAACAAATAAAGGCTTCAGTCAAGCAAAAATTGAAGGAAGTGTTTCAAGTAATATGGGTTTCCATTCTATATCACTGGAACCTCTTTAGTTGTCCATGATCCTTTCTCTATTTCTGAGGATTAGTGACTGCCAGATAATATTAAAAAGTACTTTTCCTGTGAGTAGTCTGAATAGGACTGACTAAAGTGCTGCATACAGATACCTCTTACTCCTGCCACCAATCAAGGGAGTGGAGAGTGGAAAGCATTTGTCAATCAAACAAGCTCACTCTGATGACATGAATTCCTCTTTGGGGGAACTATGAATATTAGCTTGGCTGCCACATGGCTTCCTGGTTCTGGAAATGCATGGTAACTCTGTCAAGGCTCTTTCTCATTCTGTCACTCTGTCAAAGCAGAGACAGTGTGGTCTGTAATTTGCTAACTCCAGAACCAGAAGATCCCATACTCTTTCCAAGAAGTCCCTTAAACCTTTTCCACCTTCCACCATGCATTTCACAATTGCCTACTCCCCCCAACCCAGGAAAAACTAATCTACTAGAGATACTACTTGATTCTTTCTAACTTCTGTGTATTAAATTCATAGGGCTGCCATAACAAATTACTACAAGCTGGTGGGTTAATAGTTTTATTTTCTTACAGTTCTGAGGCCTGAAGTCTGAAATCAAAGTGGCAGCAGGGCTGCATTTCTTCTGGAGGACCTAGGAGAGTATCTGTTTTTTGCTCATTGCAATTTCTGATGACTGTCAGCATTCCTTCACTGGTGGCCACAACACTCCATTAGCCTCTGTGATCATATTGCCTTCTCTTCTCTGTGTCATCTCTTCTGTCTGTCACATAAGGATACTTGTCAATAGATTTATGGTCTAGCTGACAGTCCAGGATGATTGATCTACTCATCTCAAGATCCTTAACCTAATTACATATGCAAATACTTTTTTTCCAAATAACGTAACATTCACAGGTTCCAAGGAATGAGACCTGGGCATATCTTTTCAGGTGCCACTATTCAACCCAATACATCTTACTTAAGGATACAACTTTTTCCTTTTTCTTTCAAGCTTTACCTCAAAGTTTTGAAGAAATTTAAGAAACCTATTCTTTCTTTATCACCTTAGCTTTCAAGAATTCTGTCTTCACTTTGAGCATTTCCTTGGAAAACTCAATCTATTCCTTTGTGTCAGCTGCTTTCTTTTGGAATTCCTCCATCCCTAGGCAAATGAATACCATACCAAAAGAAGGAAACATCGCTGAGTCAAAAAGCAAGTAATTCCAGGTTTTAGATCCCTACTTTTCACCCTGAAAACAGACATTTGCCCATGTTTAGTATTCTAGCACCTACTCTGTTTCCCATAATTTCGCAAAAATAGGAACAGTTGTTATCAGCAGTCATTTGTACTCTTCTCTACCCTGCAAAGCCTGCAATATAAACAATTCTTATCATATGATGTAACGTAAATTGGTACTGCTAGGTACTTTCTTAGAATTTCTTCCCCCATTTGGGAAGTGTATTGCTTCCTGTCAGTATTTATGCTGTTCTTTTGAATAATATTAATAAGTTGCTATTTATCAAGTCATTACTGTGAGCCTGGCTCAGTGTTTTGAATGTGTTGCTTCTATTACTCAGAACAATCCTATGAGAAAGGTATGGTTGTCTCCATTTTACAGATTGGGAAAAAGAGACCCAAGGTAATGTAATTTCTAAGAGTTGAAACAGAATTAAACTCAGATTTGCCTGAACCCACTAACACTGTAGTTTTTCCCACTATGTCAATATACTTCCCATGTCTTCTTTGCAGAGAATGAAGCAAAATAATATGTAGAGTGTTCTGCTCTAACCTTGCACCAGAAGCTGCAAATGAGATCCTTTCCTTGGTCATCTTCTGCTTCTGAACAGAATTTTTAAAAACCTATCCTTTGTCTTCTCTTAGCATTTTTTTTTTTTTTGTACATCTCACCTCATCTGGGGGCTTCAGGTTTCTTGACACTATCCTTTAGGGCCCATGTTACCTTCTTATAATTATCCATGGAATGTGGTTGCTTTCTCCCAAGGTTTCTGTCACTTCCAATTAGCCAAGCAATTCCTCCTTGTTGGTCAGAATTAGGTTCCCCAGTTGCTCTGTTGGGACATCAAATCATGAGAAAGGCAAGTCAAAAATTTGTCAGATGTTTTACTTTTAGCTCAACAAAACTTTTAAAAGGTGTCCAGCTATTTGAATTTTCTCTTTTGGTTGTTGCATTGATACAGATATTGTTAAATAATATTCTGTAGGACACTGCAGTATCAATAGTGAATTCTTTTGTAAATAAATGCATGTGGCAGTATGTGTTTGGAATGTTTTAAATGTCTCAAATAAGATACTCTAAAGCATTTTCAAGCTTCCCACTGCCTGTATGTACATCTGGTCATTCTAACACATTCTTCTTTCTCATCCCCTACTCAAGTTCACCACATAGAAAATTAAATTTTATTTCTAATAAACTAATGTATTTGTGTGTCTCATTTTGAGTGTAATCCCAAACCAGAAAGTGGGAGGTGGGGTGGGGAATATGATCTCTCTGAAGCAGAAATATATCTCAAAAAGTCTATGATTTAAAGTTATAAAACAAAAGGCTATGAATTTCAATGGGAAAAATATTATGCCTTAATTTTTGCTAACCTCTAAGTGAAATTTAGCATTTTTTCAATTGTGAATATAGGCAATCAACCATAGAGTTATTAGAAGTACCGGTGACTTTTATACCAATAAAAATCACATGTTTTCCTATCACATTATTATAGCTGTAGAAATCCCAAAATATAATTGTTGTTCACTACTTTAAAATTATACAGTTGACCCTTGAACAACATGGCTTTGAATTGCATGGGTCCACTTTACATGGATTTTTTTTCAATAAAGATACTGGAAAATTTTTTGCAGATTTGTGACATTGAAAAAACATTTTTCCTCTAGCTTACTTTATTGTAAGAACACAATATTTAATATGTGTAACACACAAGATGTGTAGTAATTGACTTTATGTTGTCAGTAAGGTTTTTGATCAACAATAGGCTATCAGAAGTTAAGTTTTTGAGGAGTCAAAAGTTACAATTTTCAACTGCACAGAGGTTAGTGCCCCTATCCCCAAGTTATTCAAGGGTCATTTATTACTAGATATTACTGGGCCTTCTGCTAGATTTTCTTATTCTATGAATTAATAAAGAAATACATGTATAGCACTTTTGTTGAATATCTTGATTATTGTGTTTTAGTATAATTGGTTTCATGTATGATCCTACACATAATTTATGCATTTAAAAGCATGATTCTAAAAAGGGCTTTATAGGCTTCACCAGACTCCCAGAGGGATCCAAGGTACAAAAAAATTAAGAACGTGTATTACAGGCTCTGGCATTGTGGATCAGAGCATGTGGTCTGGCATCACAATGCTTGGGTCAAATTCTGCTCTGTCTCTTATGCATAACTCTGGCTAACTTATATACACTTAGTGTACCTCCGATTCTTCATGTGTAGAGATAATACCTACCCGAAAGTCTTGCTATGAAGATGAATAACTGTAAAGGGCTCAACACAAAGCCAAGCACATCTGCATTCACCCAGGTGATAAGGGTTTTATGCAAAAAATATTAACATTTATTCTACATACAGATTTTTTTTACTGTGTTATTACTGGCTAAAATTTTAAATTATATTATTAAGTATTATCTAGTTTCAAGTGGCAATTTTTTAAATACATGTACAAGGAAGAATAATACAGTAAAGATCAATATGATCTCCATCCAGATTAAAGGGACAAAGTTAACTTTAAAAAAGATAAATATATTAATTTATTATCCAAACCAGGACACTTTTGAGAGTGAAAGAGAGTGCTTTTAGTTAGTACATCAGGAAAGTAGGCAAACAAGGACTTTTATGGCTAAACCAAGGCTTATGTTCCTTGTGTTCTCCTTCCTTATTCCATTCCCTTCTCTAAAGGAATAGAGCTAGAGAATATCACTATCTTGATTTTATTCTCATTCTTTTGCTTTAATTTATAAATTTAATTCTTAAGTTTGTACCCTTACATGGGATACTGTTTACTTTTATTGGCTCTTTAATTTATGTAAGTGGACAATTGTGAATATAGGCAATAAACTATAGAGTAATTAAAGTATCGGTGACTTTTACACCAATAAAAAATCATGTTTCCCATCACATTATTATAGCTGTAGAAATCCTTTTAGAATTTCTAGCTGTAGAATACCAAATGAAAGCTAAGATGATTTCCAGCCAGAATTATTCTTTTATGAATTATTGTTTTTTTGCTCAACATTATTAAAGAGATTCAACCATGTTCATGGATTTGTAATTCATTTTTTCCACTGTTGTATTCTACTGTATGAGTATATACAATGTATTTAATCACCTTACTGTAGATGGACAGTTGGGTTGTTTCTAATCTTTACTGGTATAATTAATTTTGCTATGAATTTTACTGCTCATATACCTAGCACACATTTCAAGTTTATTAGATAATGGTAATTTGTTTTGCGAATTGACTCTATTAGTTTTTACTCTAGCCAGTAACGTGTAAGTGTTCTGGTGATATCATAAGATTTAAAAATTTTTGGTTATGCAGTGGGTGTGAAATGGCATTTCCTTGTGGTTGAACATCTCTTCAGGTTTCCTTCATTTCCTCCTCCATGAATTGTCTGTTGGGTAGGAGGGAGGGTGGAGAGCATTATCTATTTAAAAAACAATTAAACTGGAGTAGTTCTTTACACAACCTGAATAATAAATCTTCTGCCAGTAATATGGGTTGTAAAGATCTCCCAGTTGGTGGTTCATCTTCCACTCTTTTCTTTTTTTTTTTTACTGTTTATTATGGAAAACATTAACACTTACATAAAAGTATGCAGAATAGAATGAACTTCCATTTACCTATTAACCATCTTCAACAATTATCAACTGATAACCAATCTTACTTCATTTATGTAAGCACCCAGTTTTCCCATCTCTTATTATTCTGAAGGATATCCCAGAAATTATACCATTACATCTCTAGATATTTCAATATGTATCTCTAAAAGATAAGGGATCTTTAAAAATTACTACTATAATACAAAAAATAATTTATAATTCCTTAGTATCATCAAATATTCATTGGCATTCAAATTTTTAATTATCGTGTGCTTTTTTAAAGTTCATTTGAATTATGGTCCAGATAAAGTCCTTTGTTAGCTGGCCTCCAAAATGGCACCCAATGATTCCCACTCCCTGATACTCATACCTTTGTTGTGTCTCACACTGTATCTTCATGGTATGTCTCATCAATCTGTTGGTCAACCTATCTGTGTGATGATATGTCACTTTGAAGGCTATGTGGACATGAAGACTTGTGCCTTTTTCTCTTGAAGTACTTGCTTTAGAGGGATCTGGGTAGCCCTATGGAGAGGCAAATGTGGTGAGGAACAGAAGCATCCTGCCAAATAGCCAGTAAAAAAACTGAGGCATCCTGCAAACAGCCATGAGAATAAGCCATCTTACTTGGATCGTCCAGCACAAGTTAAACCATCAGATGACTGTGGCCCCAGCTGAGAGCTTGACTGTTGCTCCAGGAGAGGTCCTGAGCCAGAAATGCTCAGCTAAGCTTTTCCTGGATTTCTGACCCTCAGATACTGCATGAAATTAATGTTTGTTGCTTCAAATATTATGTTTTGGGCTAGCTTGTTCTAAAGCAATAAAGAATTAATAAAGATTCTGGTCCCTGGAAGTGGGCAGAAGATGGAAGACCTTGGAGGAAAGTGTTAGTGAAAGTTTGAAAATATTTGATAAAATTGCATGTGCATAACTTTGAGGAGGCTGAAGTTGAGGTCTTACAGATTGGATATTGGAGAAAAGTAGCAGAAAGTTTAGCAGATTTGTCACCTGCAGTTGTGTGCAAAGTAGAAAATAGGATTAATGAAGTAGGTAATCAGCTGAGATGATTTCCAGCCAGAATATTAAAGACGTCACCTGATTTATTCTTGTCGCTTACAGTAAAATGTGAGTAGAAAGAAGTTAAAGGAAAGATTGTTAAAAAGGAGCCAGAACTTGTGGATTTGAAGATTTTCAGCTTTTCCAGTTGACAAGAACATTAAAATTAGGAAATGGCTAGGAATGAAGAACAAATCTAAGGCACTAACAGGAAAACATGAAGTTGATGGTGTACTTGTGAAGCCCTTTGAGGTGTCAGAGAGATCTAATGTGGTGCCTCAGAGTATTTCATTCAAACACAAAGGGTGTGCCTCACAGAACCTTTCAAACTATAGAGCTGCTAAGAATTAGTTTAAGGGTGTGGTATACATCAAAAACCTAAAGTAAAAAAGTGTTTATACAGAAGAGATTTATTGGTGTTGCTTTATCTAATGGCATGAACTCAAAATAAAATTCATAGGAGTCCCACAAAGTTTATAAGAGAATTGTATTTGCAGAATATATTTTTTTAAAGAAAATTATATTACCAGGCTGCTTGTCATCCTGGACTGAAAAAGACAGAATACAAAATGAAAACAGGCTTTTGGACATCCACACTTTACAGGCACAAAGCAGGCAGAGAAAACTACACAGATATAAACAAATGGAAAAGGAAGGATAACTCAGTGGGTGTACCCAAGAGAACAGAAGGCAGAGTTAAGAGCCATGGAGAATTACTCTCATGCTTTGAGTCTTAATAAAGAAAGTACCAACCTGTTCCCAAGTAGATTTCAGAATTTCTGTGAAACTGTGCACCTCAATTTCTCCTTTTTAAATTCACATCTGTAGTGGTTATCCTATCCATTTTATCTTAGGTGTGTGGAAGCAGACACTGCATGTCTTTAATTTGCAGGTATTCAGATCAAGAGGAGCTCTATTTAAGGAGCTGTGCTTAAGGATGTACACTTGAAAAGCCTCATCCATACCTAGACTTGATTTAGATTTCTAAAATTTGAACTAATGCTGTAACAGGATAGGTGTTTTAGGGAGCTTTGGGAGAGGATAAGTGTATTTTGCATATTAGAAGAATGTGAATCTTTGGAGGCCAAATTGTGGTAGCCAGTCTCCCAGTATTCATGCCTTTGTTTAGTTCCCTTCCACAGTGTATCAGGGATCATCTGTGGGACTAACAGAATACAAGAGAAGTAATAATATATATTACTTTGAGTCACTTTGACTTCTGTCTGTCTTAGATCACTTGCTCTGGGGAAAGCCAAGTGCCATGCTGTAAAGACACTTGGGCAGCACCGTGAATGAGCCACCCTGGAACTGGATACTCTATCCCCAGTTAAGCCTTCAGAAGACTACATACAGCCCAGCCAACAAGCTTGACTGCAAGCTCTTGAGAGATCCTGGGCCAGAATACCTAGCTGAGCCAATCCTGGCTTCTTGACCCTCAGAAACTGTAAGATATTTTATCTGAAGCTGTTAAGTCTTGGGGTAATTTGTTATACAGCAATAGGTGATTAATGTAAGTCCACACACACTGCTTTGTATGTCTTACATCTCTTCTCATCTATTTTTTTCCAGCTTCTCTCCCTCTCCTGCAACGTGTTTGTTGAAGTTAATTTGTCCCATGATTTTCCATAGACTAGATTTTCCTGGTTGTGTAGTCATGATGTTTAATATGTTCTCTGTATTTCTTAGTTCAGCTTCAATTTTTTTGGAAGACATTTTAGGTGATGGGTTTTCTTTTTTATCATTGGGGCATATAGGTTTCCTTGTTTGTCATGTTAACAGCTGTTGATGTACCATGAATAAATTGATTTTTCATTAGGAATCTCAAAATGGCAATTTTCTAATTCTACCATTCTTTCATTTATTAGTATATGTATATAAAGTCCCTCTCATTTAGTATTTGGTTACCTATGGTTCAGTCCATATAGGAAAAGCAGGACAAATGCTTACTTTTTTTTAACTGGTTTTCAAAATAATGATTACACAGCATCCTCCAATGTTAACCAACTAGAAACTTTTTTTAGTTTTACTGTCATTATGAACTCACAGATTTGAAGACACTTGACAATTTGGCATGTTACAATTCATCATATGTGATATGTTCCAACCTGTGATTACATGAATTTCATTATGTCTGTGAACCTATATGCCCTTACTGATACTCAAACTGTCCCATCTTTAGCCAGTGGGATGCTTTGCAGTTGTCTTCTGAGTCCATGATCTTAGTAGTCTATGATAGCTTCCTTGCTATCTTGTACAAGATGTTCCAGACTCATCTTATACATTTTCTGGGCTGAACTGAAATAAACTAATACTCCAGAGGTTTATAGTCTCTCTTGAAGTTTTAAATGTATTTGATATAATCCTTTTCTCTTTATAGTGTTTGCAATTCTCTACCATAAGACAAAGATATTTCACTATCTTGTCTTCTGAAGGTTTAATAGTTTTTCCTTTCACACTTTAATCTTTAACTTCCAACTGATCTTTCTGTATGATGTTAAGTAGGGAGGTCCAATTCCATTTTCTTCCATATGGATATCCAGTAGCATTTACTTTTTGTTGTTTTTGTTCTTCCCACAGGCCTGCAATGCCATCTAAGCAAAATTCCTTGTAAGAATGCATCTATTACCCCTGATTGAAAAAGACATATGCACTCCTATGTTTATTGCAGTACTATTTACAATAACCAAGATATGGAAGCAACCTAAGTGTCCATCAACAGATGAATGGACAAATGTGGTACATATACACAATGGAATATCATTTATTCATAAAAATAAAGAAATCCTACTATTTGCAACAACATGGATAGACCTAGAGGGTACAAGTAAAATAAGCCAGGCAAAGACAAGTGCCAAATGACTTCAGTTATTTGTTGAGTATAAAAACAAAACAAAACTGAAGGAACAAAATAGCAGCAGACCCACAGACTCTGAGAAGGGACTAGTGGTTACCAAAGGGGAGGGGTTGGGGAGGGTGGGTGGGGAGGGAAGGAGAAGGGGATTAAGGGGGACTAAAATTCACAACCACAATATAGGTAGATTATGGGGAAAGCAGTACAGCATGGAGAAGACAAGTAATGACTCTACAGCTCTTACTATGCTGATAGACAGTGACTGCAATGAGGAGGTGGTGAGGACTTGATAATATGGTTGAATGTTGAAACCACAATGTTGTTCATGTGAAATCTTCGTAAGATTGTATATAAATTATACTTTAATTAAAAAAAGAAAGAATGCATTTATTATTAGGCTTGTATTCCAGTGTAAATCAATTTTTGAACCTTAGGACAATATCACACTATCCTAATTACTATAGCTTTAAAATATAGGCTTATTGAGATAATTCACATACCATACAATTCACCCATTTAAAGTGTATGATAATGGAATGGCTTTTAGTATATTCAGATATATGTAACCATCACCACAGTCAATTTTAGAACATTTTCATCACCTCAAAAACAAACCTTATGACCTTTAGCTGCCACTACTCTACATCCTTATCTCCCTAAACCTCACCATCCCTAAGCAACCACTCATCTACTGTCTCTGTAATTGTGGACACTTCGTATGAATGGAATCACGTAACTTGGTTTTTTGTGTTTAGCTTCTTTGACTTATATAGTTTTTTCAAGGTTCATCCATGTTATAGCAGGTTATCAGTACGTCATTCCTTTTTACAGCCAAATATTCTGCTGTATGGATATACCACATTTTGTTTATTCTTTGATCAGCTGCTGGATATTTGTTTTGTTTCTACCTTTTGGCTATTATGAACATCTAATTGTTCTAATTTTATAATAATTCTTCCTGACAAGTCTTCTCTCTTAAATCTTACATCTTTTTCTGGATGTTGACATTTTTGACCCTTTGGTGTTTCATATAAACTTCAGAATAAGTTTTTCAATTTTCCAGAAAAACTCATTTGGCACTTCTATTGCAACTGTTTTCATTATTTAGGGGGAATTGCTGTCTTAACTCTGGAGTCTCTTAATACTTGAATATGGCATATTTTTCTTATTATTAGATATTCTTTAATGTCTTTGAATAATATTTTGATTTTTTCCCTTTAAAGATCTTCTATATTTTTAGATTTATTCTTATGTAATACTTTTATTTTTAATAAAATATTCATATTTTAAAAATACGGTTAGTATCTTAAAAAAACATTTTCCAAAAGTTCATTTCTGCTGAAGAGAAATACAACTCACTTTTGTATGTTATTATGTCCAGAGTCATTGCAAAGCTCTTACTTTGATAATTTACCTGTAAGTTATGTTTCTTCATTTCCATTCTATCTTTTGTTTTTATTGTTTTACTAGTGGTTGGGATCTCCAATATGATACTTGTTCCTGATTCTAAGGGACTGCTTCAAAAATATCATCTTATATGTTTGTCATACCTTTTGTTGATTTAAGGGAGTTCTGCACAATTCTAATTTGGCAATTATGTTTTATCCATATCTTTGCAAAGGCTTTTTTTTGCACCTATTCAGATAACCATACGATTTTTCTCCTCTTAACATGCTAAAATACATTGCTGGGTTAAATTCAACCTGATTGTGTTATATTATCTTTTTGACGTATTTGCTGGGTTCTGTTTGCTACTATTTAGAATTTTTGCCTCTATCTTCTGGCTAACAAAATGAAAAGAAGAGTGTTCTCACTTTTTGTACTGCAGAATAGATTGTGAACGTTTGGCAAAACTCCCTGGCTAACATGTTTTCTTTTTTGGAAAATTTCTACTGATTCAATCTCTTACACAGTAATCAGACCATTCATGGTTTTCTATTTCTCTTTAAATGATATTTGAAGTTACATTTTTCTGGAAATTACTTCACATATTTTCCCATTTATTATAATAAAATTGTTCATGGTATTTCAATCTCTATAGCATTTGTAATAATATCCCCATTTTCATTTCAAATATTCTTTGTGTGTGCTTTCTTTCTTGGGTAATCTTGTCAAAGATTAGTCAGTTATTATTAAAAGATACAATATGTAAATGGTATCTACTTTGTTTCCCCTCTCTATTGAATATTTTGTTTCATCATTCATTAATTTTACTTCCTTTATTCTTTTCCTAATCCCCCAGGTTTAGGACAAATTCTTAGCTCTTTAATTTTCAGTCTTCTTTAGGTATTTAAAGTTTTCAGTTTCCTTGCAAATACTGCTTTAGCTGCATTCCACAGGTGTTAGTATGTAGTATTTTTGTCATTGTTCACTTCTGAATATGTTTTCTATTTTTCACTGAGAATCCTTAAATTTGACTCATTTTATATGGAAATAGGTTTATTTTATAAATATGTTTTCTAGACTTCTGTTGATTGATTTCTAACTTAATTATACTGTGATTAAAAAATGTGATCTAAATGACAATCCTTTGAAATTTTAAAAGATTTTTTATGGCTAAATTTTATGGTTCATGTATACTTAAAATATTTGTTATTTCTAATTTTTAGTAATGATATACTAGGTAATTTAGTTGTTCTGAGAACAATCAGAAAAGTTGGACAAAATATAAAACAATCATCTGAAGTCATTAGAGAGCTAATGAAATACTGAAAAATTCAGAAGAAGATAAAGCAAGGGTTTTTGAACCTAAATTTATAATAGATTTTCCTCTGGGGTATCTGCTGCTTCCTGTGAATATGGCTGAAAAGCTGAACAGAGCTTCTGACTAACTCATGAAACTAAAAAGACAAAAATTACAGCTCAGGGCCTGATCTTGTAAACCACAGGATTCAGGTTCAAACCTCAAAGGTCTGTATCTTGGGAAAAAGTATGAACTACAAGTAGACCTGCTCAAATTCCAACCATCAAAATCACTGACTAGATTAAAGTGATTTTGAATTACTAGTGTCCAAAGCTAGTGCCAGAAGACACAATCCTTTCTTCAAGATTATCACTGCTCTAGAACTCAAAGTATAATTTCTTCACAGATTAGTTCTGGCATTCAATCAAAACAATGTAAAATAACATAAGTTAACAAAAGTTTTTACATAAAGATAAACATACAAAGAAACTTAAAAACTGTAAGTAATATAAAACAAAGAAAACTGTAAGAAGAAATGAGACATAAAAGTGAATAGGACAATATGATAAACAAAAATCATACCAAAGAAGCTTCAGACAAAAGCAGACCCCACAGTTACTAGACACAGATTTTAAAATAATTATGCTTTTGTTTAAGAAAATAATAGATCAGATTGAGATAAATAGAAACTGCAAAACAGAACTAAATAGAAGTGCTTGAACTGACAACAACCAAAAAGGTAACTGAAATAAATGCTTTAACAGATATGTTTGACAGAAAGTTAGAGACTTTTTAAAAGAAAACTGTAAACAGTAAACTGAAAGGTAAGAATTATCCAGAATGTACTATAGAGACACAAATGAATGGATACAAAAGATATAAAGTGAAATGATCTAACATACATTTAAGTGGAGTAAGAGAAAAGGCCCACAGGGAAGCAGGGAAATAGGGGAGAGGGATCTAGGGTAGAAGCAGTGTCTGACAGGAGCTGAGAATTTTCCAGAACAGAATAAGGCCATTAGATCCCAGATTCAAGCAGCATTACAAACTTCAAAAAACAAACAAAGAAAACATTTAGTTAGAACATAATAAAACTGCTTCACATTTAAGACAACCACCTTAAAAGCAGCCAGGAGAAAAAAAGATATTATCTTTAAAGGGGCAAAATAAACTGACATTATTTATTTAAAAAAAAATTATAGAAGCCAGAAGCAATGGAATGTATCTTCAAAATGATAAAATAGCTGCTAATTCAGTAAAAATATTATTTGAAAATGAAGGTGAAGTATTTTCAGGATACAAGAACTGAATTTGTCACCTACAGACATTTACAAAAAGAATACTAAAGCATGTTTTTTAGGAAGAATATGATCTCAGATGGAAGCAAAGAAACTCAAAAGAGCCATGAAGCACAATAGACAAAGTAGATGTTTGAGTAAACACAAATGTACATTGTATAAAAACAAAAATCTCTGATGCATTTAGGAAATATTGAGTACACACACACACACACACACAAAATGTATTATATAACATGGAATGGGTTGGTACATAAAGTTGATACATTCTCAGGTCCTTACATTGCCCAGGAAGAGGTAAAATACAAATTACTAAAAGAATATATTACTTTCAAGCTTATAGGGTGGGAGAAATAGATTAAAAATAATCTAAAAGAAGGCAAAAAAAGAAAAAATCCTTTTTTGAGATTTTCAGATGGGACAAAAAAGAGCAAAGAATGATAGACTTAAATCCAAGCATATTAGTAATTATGTGACATGTAAGCTGACTGAACACTTCAATAAAAAAATAAGTATTATCAGAATCATTTTAGAAAATGTATTATTTCCTGTCACTCTTCAGGCTAAAATGCTTTTTCCACTGCATTTAGAATAAAATTCAAACCGTTTCTTGACTTTCAGTGCCAACGTAATTTAGTTCTTTACTACCCAAACTTATTTTCTTAGTCACTATGCTCCAACTAGGCAGGCCTTCTTTCAGTTCCTGAAATATTCTAACCCGGTCCACAACTTAGGGTTTTGCATTATTGTCCCTTCGGGAAGCAGTGACTCCCCCAGTTGTTGCAAAGTTGGATACTCCTGCCAAATAGCAGCTTAAATGGCACTTTCTTAGCTTTCCTTAGACACCTCACTGAAAACAGTCATTTATCTTAATTTCCTACTTAGCACTATTATTTTATGTTTTTCTTATTTATTTATGGTCTACTGCTACCAAAATATAAATTCCCTGAAAGGACCATGTCTGCTCAATTTACCACTGTTTCCCAAAGTCTAGAAAAACAAATGGAATACGTAGATACTCAATAAATACTTGATGAATAAAATTAATTTAGGTCTTAAACAGATGGGTTCTTTTGGTTTTGTTTATTGCTCTTAGTAGTGGTTTAGACTTTCCTGATACTAAAAGGTATGAAATGATACCAAGATCTCATTCATGTACATTAATGATCCTTGAAAATGTGCATTGTATAATTTGTATAGAATTTACAGGATTTCTACCAATTAATCAGGTATGTGTCATAGTCCAAGATATAACTATGGTAACATGTAAATAAAGGAAAGGTTCAGAGGAAAGCTTCTGATTATTAAATTATTGCAATATTCTTCCGAAGAACATGTTTGTTGTTCCCAAATTAGAAAGATGAGGGTAATATAGGTAGAATGTACAAAGCATAATTTTTGGGGGAAAAAAAGAAATCTCCTTTCATCCATTCTTAAGTAAAAGAAAATAAATTTTTAAAACATTGTTCCCCTACAGAAAGATTGTTTTAAGAGGTAATTCCAGGAATGATGACTGATATATTTTGGTTACTTTTTACTCTTTATGATGTACTTAACATTTTTTTCAAGTTGAATCAATCATACTGGTCACAAGTTTGCATCTTCTTCTATTAATTTAGAAAATAAACCTTTTCCAATAAAAAGACTAGTCTAAGAAGGGCCTTTACAAAATAGCTAGATAATATTCCACTGAGTATACAAGATAGAATTCGACCAACCTGTAATAGTTAAAGATTGTTCCTACTTTTCTTTTTACTATTCTAAGTATTGCCACATCTAACATTTTTGTTCATAAAGCATTTTAGGAGTAATTTAACTCAAGTGATTTTGTCCACAACATTCATTTAAATAGAATTTCTTAAGGGGAATGGAGCAGGTAACACAAAAAGAAGGTCCTAGCCCTCCAAATATTCGTATCTAATTAGGTAAACAATATACATTGTGGGGAAAAATTACAAAGGCACTGAATAAGAAAGCATATAATATTTATTAAATATTGTTAACAAATACATTTATAAATATTTATTAAATATAAGAAAAAGCAGTGGAAATTTCTTAGAGGAATTAATGAGGGAAACATTTTGTAGACTACGGAGATGGACTTTGAAAAAGTGTTAGGTCTTAAAGGTTGAAAGTGTTCCAGGTCAGCATGGGTGTTAGAGGAGGTAACTTTTGTTGGTGTTCTTAAGTATTTGTGAACAATTGTCAGAACACTGCAACTCATCACAAAGCCCTAATAGTAAGCAACCAAGACTTTTGTCAAAGACTGGACTCCTATCTCCCTTGCCAAAACTACATGATTTATTTTTTAATCTCCATCATCCACATCTTTTTTTCCCTTTCATAATTCTTCCTATTTTGTATCTTTGTCAAAGACTCTCATCTAAGTAAAGGAAATAGGGAAGTCTCTCTACTTCAAGGCATGCAACCAATACAAAACATTACAATTACTTTATAGGATAAAAAAGACTGGGAGATGGATGCTGCCTTAGTACATTGTATGTACTTTAATCTTAAAAATGTAACTTTAAATAGATTTTCCACACTGTAACAGAAATAGGAACATTAAAGGATATTATTTAAGGGTTATTTACCAACTTGACAAATACCAAATAAGGAACACAGAACTCTATGATCTATTAAAAATGATAAGCAGACAACGAATACTATGATTTCCTTTCACGCTTTTGCTCTGGCAGGAATGGATTCCACCCTACTAATAGTTCCAGTCTTACTGTCAGATAGAAGATGCTTTCTGAACTTCAGTGAGGATGCCAGCTTTAGGACAGACATAAGAACCACAGTGTCAGAAATCAAAAAGGCAGACGTCACAGGATGTGTTGTTATGGACAGACTGACAACCACTTCCTTCTCCATCTTTTCCTCCTTACGTACAGCAGCTGCTTCCCACAGACATACCTGCAGAACCACTCCAATACTTCTCTATCACACTTAACATCTGCAGATGCCCTGGGGCATGTCTACTTACAACCTTGTTCCCTTACAGAAGTAGAACACTCAGAGTTTTGGACTCATCCTCAGCAGTGTGGTCTCACAAACTATTTCCCAGCCTCACTACACCTCCAGCCGTTTTCAATGTTAATACTTATGATTCCAGTATCTTCTGTAATTGTAACGCTACTTACCCCCCCCCTCACAAAACTTAAAAACAACTCATACACTCTGTCTCTAGCCCTATTTCTTATATATGGCAACTGCCCTGTGCATGCTTCTTTTGGATGCCTCCGAACTCTGTTCCCAGAGTCTTTGGACCTATTTTATAGCTCATGCTTCAGGTACTTTAATAGGGAGGGTGTAGCTTAACCTCTGAAGCCACCCCTGCCTGCCCAACCTTCTTAACCTCTGAAGCATCCTAATTTCCCTCCCCAGTTCCGGCGTTATGACAAAACTAGACACTATAGCAAAAAGATCTCAGATGAAATTGAATACACAGTCACAACTTATATCCATTTCAAGTTTGTCTCCAGTACTGTCTTATTATAGCCAAATAAAAAGGCCAAGAGAGTTGATGGGTACAGATTTGAGGAAAACAACAACACCACAAAATTAAGAGGTAAACGGGAGTTTAACTTTTTTCCAGTTGATGATACGTATTTTTTAAACTAAAAGGAAACCGTCCACATTGGAATGTATTAAATAGGCAGAATTCTCTTCCTGGTTTCTCTGCTCTTGTAGATATTCTCCTGGCTTCAGCAGCTATCTGTTAAAAGTGAAGAAACTTCTCACCATCAAATTCCACTGCCCTGTGGGAAGAGCTGGAGGGCCCACTAAAGCAGGAAGCACAGAGACAACAGAAGTTGTGGACATCCAGAAAGTCTCCAAGGAGGAACAACCAGAAGACGAGAAGATACAAAGAGTAAGGGTGTGGCTGAGCTAGGCAATTACTGTGTTGTCCGGGCACGAGCTCGGCCCGTGGTTTTAAATCCGCTGGGTCTGGGGTCAGCTCCCGTCCCCTTCGCCTCCATCACCGCCTAGAGTGAGGACGCGCTCCTGCCCCGACCACCCAGTCTACCTCTTGGTCCTCATAGGCGCGGCTTCGCCGCGCCGCCCGCCCACCTACCTGCGCTGCGCCTGCGCCTCCCCTGCGCGCTCTCAAGGTCAGTACCACCCCCAGCTTCTAACCTAGCGCCCACGGAAGTGGCCCTATAGGACGTCCTGCGTATCCTCACCTCTGCGTGGCGTGGGGTCGCCGGCGTTCAGTAGAAGGGTGGGACTTCCTGTCCCGCGGGGGCAGGACTTCCGACAGAGCCGGAAGACCTTCTCCTTGGCGGTGTCTAGAGGTGCCCGGCTGCAGGTTACACCGGGGAGGTCCGGGACGGTCCCGGTGAGTCCAGGGCATCTGGTCAACGACCTGTCCTTGGCGCCATGGTGAGTCCTCCTGTGAGGGCTGGAATACTAACAGTGGGGAGGAAAGGGCCGGAAGGTCAGTCCTGTGAAGGAGCGGGTCGGGTGCCCAGCGGAGGATGGAGTGGGAGGGAGCAATGGGGATGAGCCTCAGGGTATGACCTACCACCTGCCCCGGGGCACTGGAGCCCCTGCGCCCCCGAAGAGGCTGGGTAGAATCTGTTCTACCCAGTCGCGAGATTTGTCCAGGAGTACGGAGTAGGTAGTCAGAATGTTCGTGGCCCTTTGACTACGGTGTGTGGCGTCAGGTGGTTCCAGAGTTGACCTTGCCTAGTTGATCATTCCCTCCTTTCCCTCCTCAGCTGCACGGCAGCAGAATTCCACGTGGATTCAAAGGATCCCCTTTTTGTAGAGGATCAACACCTGTCACTTAAAGAAAAGGCTGCATGTTTTCCAGACTTGGCCCTTTTAATTGGGAAGTGTCAGTGAAAGAAAAAAACCCAGCTTAGTAAGGAGAGATTTTATCGAAAATATTGCAAGGACATGGGGGAAGAGACTATTACAATAGAGAGAATGCCGGACTATAAGATCTGCAAGAGTCTTAAAGGTTGGGGAAAAAGGGTCTTTCTTTTATAGGGAGGAATAAACAAGGTAGGCAAAAATTATGTAGGGAGAAATGAGATGAAAGAGTAGTATGATTGAACAGTAGGTGAGAAATTATTTTACCCTCATGCCAGCCTGTTCCTGAGAAGCTGTTAAGGAGGAGTTGTATAGACTGTTTCAGCCTAAGGGTGGGCCAAAGTTCCAGGATCTGAGGGAAGAGGATCTTAACCAGGATATGGATAACAACTTTTTGTTCTGATTGATATATGGGAACAAGCAGTTAACATACTAATTTAAGAAGCAGAGTATGGGATTGTGCAGGCTCTGTCTGCCTTGTTACAGGTAAATAAGGGAGACATCTGTGAATCTTAGTCCTATGGGACTGATGGTTCATTGCAGTAAGCAATTTCCAGTACAGAAAAGTGCCAGTTGGAAGGTATTTCTTAACCTTTGCTATTTTTCAAAATAGTAGTGGTGTGGAAAAGTTCAACATTGTTAGTGACATGACTGTATAAAAGATTTCAAATCCTTATCTTGAAGGGATTTTGTCTTGCAATTTAACTTAAGTTTGCTGTGCTTTTTCAGGACCAATGTTGACCTCATTCAGCTATTGTGTATAAGCAGGGACTTTTGAATGACTTTTAGACACTTAACTGAATGTGAAACAAAGAACTTCAAAATAATGTGGTTCCTGGTCCACTTTGCCAGCTAACCTATGACTCTTTTGGGCATTGTGTGTATATGTTTTAATTTCAGTGAGTAATACAGTTTGTGTTCATCAAGATTTTCTTTTTCCTTTTAGGCAAATATAGGGAACAGTAGAATGAGAAGAAACCAAAGATAGTAATTAACCTAACCACCCCATTTTCCTGTGATTGTATATAAAGAAGAATCTCAGATCTAGAAATAGGCAGTGATTTATTTAAGGTAACAATAATTTGGCATAGTCTAGACTAAAACTCAGATCTCCACTAATTAAAATAAGCTCAATTTTTAAAATTTTGGTGTGAAAAGTTGAAGATTGAGTGTAGAAAAATCCTTATGTTTATTATAGTCGCAGAGAAGCTGAATGTGAACTTATTTCCAGTATTCTATAATACTAGAAGTAGAAACCCTCACCTGCAAGCTCGAAATAGTTTTGTTTAAAGCTAAAGTAAATAAACTCATGTTATTTCTCAAAATGCCAGGTAAGAGAATGTCATCTGGAGAATACCATGGGCCAGGTAGTTGACTCTCTCCATTCTGGTATTGCTTGCATTTCTGAGTTAATGTGCTTTAACTCAGCTTTAGCTTTTCCAGCTATGAAATTGATAATGTCTGTATATGCAAGTGTGGTCAATGCTTGGAATCCTTTAAAAGAAGGGGCTTAGCTCTTAAATGAAATGAACAAGAGTTGCATTTATTTAGGATTCAGCTTGAATTGAAGACTTTTGCACTGCTTGTGCCTAATGATACAGTGAAAAGAATGTAATACTGAACTCAGAAGACCCAGATTGCCCATTACAAGTTACATGAATTTGGCAAAATCATTTGGCAATTTAGATAAGAGAAGTGGGACTTGATGAGGATTAAAACGCCTAACTCCTGTTGATTCTATGACTTCACTCAGGACTTTTTTCAGAATAGGAACTTGTTTCTGATTAAATAAAATTTAGTCATTTCCACTGTATTTTTCTTTGCCCTTTTGATTATTCAAGTTTGATTTGTTTTATTCTCCTTTTCTTTGTACTTCATGTAGGTAGTGCTTGGAATTTCAGTCCATATATTTAGCCATGTATTTTACTACTGTCCTAAATACTATTCCAGAATGGAAAAGCAAAGCCTTGGGACACCTTGGTTTTATTTCTGTTTTAATTGATATAAACTTTATTCTGTTCTCATATTTTCTCATACATTACATAGAGCAAAACTCAGTTAATGCCTCTGCATGTGATAAGGGTCTCCTGTTGTAAGCAAATGACAATAGGACTGTAATCCAGACTAAAAATACAGTGTATTCACTCTTAGTTTTTTTTTGCTTTCATGTTGTGAAAATGGATAGTCTGTAGAAAATTTACTAGAGGAATAAAACTGTTCTATACTCTTCTTTTTGAAAATTACAGACCAACTTGAATTGGGTCTTTCCACCATTTATACTGATTTGTGGGAGAAGAGTAGATTAGAGCTAGCTTCTAGAATTGCAGGTATCTAATGGCTTGTTGTATATATGTATATATATATATATATATATATATATAGCATCCTGTGGTAACATTTACTGCTAGGATTGAGCTATGGTCTGTTGGAAAAAAAAGGTTGTAAACCTCTATCTTAGTCATTCAGTTAATGTACAAGATTTTTGTTGGGGGAGGAGAAGTGTTGGGAAGAGAATGTGGTAAACGTTGTAAGAGAAATACATGTAATGTTCTTAGAGAGTATAGAGAAAAGAAATTAATTCTAATGGAGGGGTGAGAGTCAAGTAGTAGGTGACTTCAACAGAGTTTTGAAAAGTAGTTAGGACACGAATTCTCAAACTTGAGTTTACATAGGATTCACCTGTAATGCTTGGTAAAAATACCTGTCTGGACCCCATTATTGTGGGGTGGCATTTCAGAATCTTACTTTTAATGAGCTTTACACTTAGACTGAAATTAGTTGTCCTTAAACCACATTTTGAGAGAACTCTAACGCAGATATTAGAGACTTTAGTGGAGACACTGGAAGTTTTTATACTATCTTAGTAGTAATCAGACATCTGCAGTTTGTTGATGTAGTGAATTACTCTAACTGATCTTTGAATGTTGACCTAGCCTTTCATACCTAGAATAAATCTCACTTGGTCAGGATGTGTAATTCATTTTACACATTGTTGGTTTTGATATCCATATATTTTGTTTAGGATTTTTTGCCTCTATGTTCATGAGAGATACTGGTCTGTAGTTTTCTTTTCTTGTAATGTATTTGCCTGGTTTTGGTATTAGGGTGGCTTCATAGAATGAGTTTGGAAGTATTCCTTCTGTGTCTATCCTCTGAAAGATTATAGAGAACTTGTATAATTCTTCCTTTTGTTTGGTAGAATTCACAGTGAACCCATCTGGGTCTGGTGTTTTCTGTTTTGGAGTTATTAATTATTGATTCAGTTTCTTTAATAGATACAGACCTATTCAGAATGTCCATTTTTTGCATCAGTTTTGGCAAATCGTGTCTTTCAAGGAATTGGTCCATTTAATTTAAATTATAAAATTTGTGGATCTTTTGAATTGTTCGTAGTGCTTCTTTATTATCCTTTTAGTGTCCATGGAATCTGAGGTGATATTCCCCTCTTCACTTTCTGATTTTAGTAATTTTGTGTCTTCTCTTTTTTCTTGGTTAGCCTGGCTAGGCGCTTACTGATTTTTATTGATCTTTTCAAGGAAGAAGCTTTTGGTTTCATTGTTTTTTTTTTCTCTAATGAGTCCCTGTTTTCAGTTTCACTGATGTTTGCTCTAATTCTTATTATTTCTTTTCTTCTGCTCACTTTGGATTTATGCTCTTTTTCTAGTTTCTTAAGGTAAACTTCTGGATGGTTGATTTTAGACCTCCTTTGCTAATATATTATACATTCCATGCTATACCCTTCCCTCTAAGCACTGCTTCTATTGCATCCCATAAATTTTGATAAGTTGTGGTTTCATGTTAATTTAGTTCTGAGTATTTTAAATTTCTCTTGGAATTTCCTCTTTGACTCATGTTTTATTTATAAATGTGTTGTTTAATCTCCACATATTTTGGGATTTTCCACTTTGATTGGAAATTGATTTGAAATTTAATTCCATTGTGATCTGAGAGCAGACATTGTATTATTTCTGTTATTTTACATAGGTGGATTTTATGGCCCAGAATACTGTCTTGGTGAATGGGCATGTCTAGCTTGAAGGATGGGTCTGGTCAGTTTTTGTCAGTTAATCACAAAGTAGCAAATATTTGAATTTCTTCTTAGTTCTCTGACTTTTCCTCTTTCACTACTTCTTTCTAAAAGCAGCTTAGTTTAGATAATATACCATTCTTTTGGTTAGCATTTGGTTGATTCAGAGTTGATTCTTAAGATTGGTTTATGCTTTAGGCTTTGGTCCACTTATTAAATAATTAATTTTTTTGTTTGCTCTGAGATAAAAACATAAAGCAAATTTAGTTGGTTTTTAGAAAATCAGAAGATACAGAGAATTTATTGTTTCCTTACTGTTGTGCCATGGTTTTTTGCCCCTGTTTCTAAGTCAAGAATGAATACAGCTTGCCCCAAAGGAACTTTGAATAAACTTGTCTGTAAGTTGCATTCCTACTCCTTCTATACTCTACCCTTGAGTTACAAGAAAAATAAATCTTTAAAGCCTTGGTTTTGATTGAAATGATTATAGCTTTTGTTTCACCAAACAAACATGCTGTCATCTCAAAAGTATTTGTTCAATCATTCATTATTTATTAAAAGCACCATTTGTATGTCAGGTACTGTTCTTAGCAACAGGGATATAACTATTTATAAAACAGAGACAATCCTGCCTTTATGGAACTTAAATTTTTTGGGAGAATGATAATAATCAAGTAAGATATAATATATGTTAGTCATGATTAGTTCAACAAAGATAAAGGAGAGCAAAGGATAGAAAATTATTGGGGTAGTTATTTTAAAAAGTGCATTCAGGGAAAGCCTCAATGAGGTAACATTGGAATAAGTGTGTGTGTGTGTGTGTGTGTGTGTGTGTGTGTGTGTCTATTTAGTCTGTATGCCCAGTATCTATGAGTACCCTAAAAACTTATTGTAGTATCAGACTCAAAGCTCATATTGTCTTTATTTATATAATCTTTCGGTAAAGTTACACATTATCATTTTTCCAAACAGTGAACAGGAAAATAATAGAAATGTGCTTTTTAAAAAAAGTACAGAGATACATATTTTATTTAATAGATTGCACTTTTGTCCCACATACTTTTAGTCTTAATACTTCCTGAGACAATACAACTCATCCTCTCAAAAATCCTGATTTTGTATCTCTTCTTTTACTTATATAAAAACTTAATAGCTTTATTGTTAAAGTAGATTAAATATCTTTTGGCCATAAACCAAAGATTTAGAAAAACCTGAAATAATTTCAGCTTTTGGTGCTTTGATATTGAGACTCAGGATCTTAATGTCTGATTATGGGCTTTTTTTTCTTTTTAATCACTTAGATTAAAAACCATTTACACATGTTATCTTTAAAGATGACTTTGGGAAAAGTACAGTAAATATATGGCATTGAAAGTGTGAACTAAAACTAAATGACTTTTATAGTTTGACTCAAGATTCTGTGATTCTGAATATGTGAATTTATGAATGTTGTTGATGTACATTTAGTTGAATGTACATTGAGTGGTCAAGGAGGGAATATTCAGTTTGTATAGTGTAGAAGAAGAATTTCATAAAGTATTGACTGGACTAGGTCTTTAAGAGTAAGTAGAAATATGTCAGATGGATAAGAAATTGAATTTTACTTTTCCTTAATAACAATCATAGCTGCATTTATTTAGCAGTTAATATTTATCTACTTATATTAACTTATATAAATCCTTATGTAGTTAAATCTTTTTTTCTTTAACCTTGTTTATTTTCACCCCTCCAATTTTGCCCACTTTTTTCTTTTAACCTTTATTTACAAATGTGAAAACGGAGGAACAGCATGATCAGAATAACTCATCTAAAATCATACAGCTGGTGGTGGTGGAATTTGACTTTGAACCAGGCTTTTGGCCACTGTACTGTTGTGCTAGTCTTATCGCTTATCTTTGAAAAGTACACTTCAACTTACGAAAAGATTGAATTTCAAAATATTTTTCTATAAAAATAATATATTAGTGATTCTATTTCTAGAATCCCAACTTAGTTAATATCTATTATAACATCTCATACAGTATTAAGGAAATTAATCATTACTGTCATGCATAGCACTAATGATTGGCCTTTCTAACTGAGGCGCCAAACACATAAGGGCCTGCTGCAGTAAGTCACATTATATAGGAGTTCCTTTGTATTATTTCCACCTTACCTGTGTCCAGTTAAGGCACTTCTCACACCAAAACATTAGTTTCCCTTAGGCCTGGAGATGGACTTGTCATAACACTGATGAGGTGAGGAGCGATTAGAACACGGGATGAGCAGCTGTGGTGAATTGGAATTTCTTATCATTCTAAGCATTTAGTGTGTCACACTTGTTCTAAGCCTTTTTCACAGCTCATTTTTTTGCTTGAGAGCTCAAAGGATTGGCTTGCTCCTTTTCTTTCACTTGGACTATGTTTTGCTCACAACTAGAATTTTGTTTTCTCCTTGAGTTGCAAAGAAGAGTATAGTTTTACAGAGTACCTTCCCTTCCCTCCATATATTCAGCACACAGTAAATGTTTTTACTGCTAGGAGATTTTTAAAAGTCATCTTCCCACGTTACTTCCAGCTGACCATAACCTAACTGTCTGTCTGAATATACCATAAAGGTCATTTAGGAAAAAAATAGAAGCTCTCCATGATAATGATGGGTCTTTGCAATAAATTCTTGAAAGGAGAGAGGTTTGGATTGTGAAGAAATGACTGGAAATACTAAGGGGCATTGGAGAAAGAAAAGGAGACTTTTCTCTACCAGTAGAAATTAATTAGGAAGAAGGAACTTTAACAAGCTGTTCTGCTCCGTATTACAAATATGTGATTGTAGACTGCCATCAGCTACTGTCCTGAATAAGGCACTATGAGGTTATGGCTGTTTTCTTTTTTAAGTAGTTCAATATTTTTGTCTTTGTGATAAGTAATAGAAGCCTTATGAAATAGTAATCTGAATTGCTTATTTTTTTATATAGCTATCCATGTCTACCTTTTACACAGTGCTTAGCTGATTTTTGTTATCTCTTAGCTGTTAGTTGTCACTGCCCAAATGCAGTGATCCACTTAGAGAAAGCAATGCTATAGTTTCTTGCTTTCTTTTCCTGAGAGAAAAAGTCATACTAGGTGATTCTGCACCACCAAAACTTCATTGACATGAATAGTTTTTTAAAAATTTGTATCATTTCAGAAGATTTTAGCCATTTTTATGATGAGTATAAATGATTAATTTAAAATGGTTGTGGGCATATGTATTCAAGTATAAGTGTTCCATGTTTAGAATCTCTTTTTTTCTGGATACAGAATGCCCAAGAGAAAGGCTATGATGTTTACTTCTAAAGTTTTGCTATTATTAATAGTTAAATTCATTAGTAGAATTTTACTTCTGTTTAAGTTTATGCTTACTGTCTCTCCCTACCTCTTCCTCTATGAGACAAATTAACATTACGATAATGAATCTCACTGTATCATTTATTACTAGACAACTTAGTTGTTGGGTTTACAAATCTTTTCCTAAACCAATCTTAAAAAAAAAAAAAAAGTAGAATCTGGATAACTGAAATAAGAATTGCCAACAAAATATGTTTTTTAGTTAGGAGAGACAGATAAGAAAACTTTAGTAACATTCATTGTAATGTAAGTCATAACTTCAACTGAGACGTTTGTTCTTTAAGACTAAACCTATTCAACTAGCATTTGTTGAGTGCTTATTCTTGATTTTGATAGCTTCTCAATCATTCATATCAGAAGTATTTAAAGTCATCATAGTTCTTTATCTTGATAGTGAGTAAAAAAATTTCAGATCATAAATAAAATGAGTCCTTTAATAAGAGAAATTAGCCAAATATGAGAGAAATTCAAAAAAAAAAGTAGAACTATTGACATTCATGAATCTCCTTAGAGAAATTCCCCCAAGCCATTGATTGAGGTGAGAATGCTGTGCAGTGGACTAGGTGTACTTTACATTAACTTGGAGTTCTGATTTCCTGTCAGGTCTCCTATAAGTGTTACCTCATTTAATCTTAATGAGTAAGGGACAATTATTCATTCCCATCAGTTTATAAATGGTAAGTGTGTGTATTTAATTAAAATACTGTAATCATCAGAATAAGATCTTTTAAGATTTTGGAGATCATTTGCAACTCTTGTAATTTTGAAGATAAGGAATGAGTCTCAGAGAGGGCTTATTTAATTGGTGTAGCTAGTTAGTGAAAGGACTACTTCAATTCTAGTGTGTTTATTCAACAAATTAAAATATTCACAATGATGCAGCTTTCTAATAGTTAACACTAGAGGTGCACATTGAATTTTCTAGGTTTTTTTTGTATATGGTTTAAAATTTAGTTAAGTCAAAACTTTGATTCTAAATTTGTCTAATGAAGCTTTATTAGTGAACTTAACAAAGTTGTAATTTTTAGTTTAAGAGAGTATAGATGTACTTCTGAGATATGTGAAAGCATAATATATTGTCTTTTGGTCTTAAAGTGAAGAATTGTGTTCAAGTTCAGTGCTTGGCATATAGTAGGAACCTGAATACAGTGAAGAACAGTGGGCAAATTTATGCTTATCTTTTGATTTCATCTAAAAAGTAAATATTCAACTTGTAGTGTAAGCCTGCTATGTTAGGCACTTTCGTGGTAGTGGGGTTAGGGCTGAAAAAATGAGGTGAATACAGTTTCAGTAAGGGAGAGACCCTTAAGTTGGCGATCACAGTTGAGCATGATAAAGGTTTCGGAGTTAACGCTTATGGCTTTTTAGCAAGAGGATTTTATAGAGGAAGTGAATGTTCAGGAGTAAGTAGGAATTGGTTTGCACAAAATGATTTGTGTATGTCAAATAAAAATTTACCAGTTTTGACTAGTAACTCTTTGAATATAGATCTGTAGGGATATTTTCTATGTTAGAAAATACAGAGTAACAGAGTTTATAAAAAAATATATATATATGTATGTATAAATATAAGGTAGAGTAGCAGAGTTTAGGATGCTTTCTTCCATTGAACCTGTTGTTTGTTACTTATCAGTACTATTAGGAAACATTTATGTCTGTCTTGGCTAGAGATGAAGTGGCTTGTAACACTTTTAAAACTATTTCATTCTTCATCAACATTTTAATGACTATGGTATTGCTTTATATGAGATACTGCATAATTCATTCCACCTACTGTAACTGGAAAATTATCCTTTAAAATAAACAACTATTAATTTCAATGCTAATATTTTAAAATGGTTTTTGAGTTATATTTAATTAGAATGCCCTCTATTCTTATGAAAAAGTGTCTATCTCTGCCCTCTATTTGTTGTTAGTCTTCTACTTTACCTTATCAATTTGTATCAAGGAAAACGTCCTCTATTAAGTTTATTTCTAAATTTAATCAGTTCTGAAAAGCAGCTTTATATCATCACCTGCAGCCTAAAGTTTGAAACTGTTTTATCTCATCATCTTCAGCAGAAAGTGTAGAACTGCTATTTTTGAATATAGTTATGTCAAACTCATGCATTATACTATGTTGTAAGTCCAACTGAGATATTTAAGTTGTAGCTAGGCATTTCATTGAGGGTTTATGATTTTTACCTTAAAGTACATTAAGTTTCTTATTCTAAGTTGGAAAATAACAGCTTGTACTTGCTACTTTAAAGAAATTAAAAATTTATTTTATGCTGAAAAACATTGATGCTAGCAAACCAAACTAATTCTGTGAACAAATTTGAAAACCTGTTGTGCTTGAGTCCAAATCACAGTTGTTGATAACTGTGTTTTACAGTTCCCTTTCTCTCATTTTACCTTCTTATGTGTATAGTTCTGCTTGAAGTATTATTTTGAACTGTATGAAATTTCTATTTTGTAGTTTGAAACAGTAAAATATTTGTGATTTCATGTTCTCATCAATAAATCCATATTAAATATCAATAGGTAACCTTATTCTTACTCATTGGTTTCTTTCCTACCAAAATCTTTTGTTATTTTCATGTACAAGTTCATCAGACCTTTCTTATCACATTTCTAGACCTCTGTCATGTTGCCAAGATCCTGACCTTGGTGTGGTATTCTTAAAGGTCTCTCAAACTTTGTCCACTAAATTTTTATTTAATAAATCTCTACCTATTTATGCTTCTGTTCAGTAGGAAAAGGTCTCGTAAAGTTGTACTTTCAACTTGCAGCTTTTGTCTCATGCATTTCTGATTCCTAAGTGATTGCATTCCCACAGTTGACTCCTTTCTAGAATATTCAGCACCCCCCAATATTGATTCCTTTTTGCCTTAAGCATGTACATTTTCCTCCTTATAAAAATTTTTTAAAATATGTGAACCATTCTAGTAACCATCAGATATTCCCCGTATTGCTTAGTTTCTCCAAGGAATAATTATGCCCATTCTTTCCATCTTATCTTTACATAAAGTTTTACCCTAACCTACTGATACTTTCCTTGCAGAGATAATTACTAATCTCATGCTTAATTCCTTTTTTCTTTCTCTAAAAATCTTAATTCCTTTTGTTTTTGCTCATGCTTGAAGTTGTTTTAGTTCAGGCTCCTTGGTGTTGGTTGTAGTATGCCAGCAGACTTCTAATTTAGTTCTTTGCTTTCAACTACTTTTACCCCTCCACTTAATTTTTCTATTGTAGTGGCTGTTGTCCTTCTAAAATATATTTGATTTGGTTACTTCCAGGCTTAAAACCCTGGATTTACTTCTATGTGTCTGCAGAAAAGTCCATTGTGTGCAGCCCATACCAATGTCCAGAGCAATGTCCATCATTATTTTGAATCATACCATTTACTCTCTTTGTACAGATAGGTTTATCTCTCTAAACTTCTTTTCTGTGTGACTGTGGGATACTTCTTTAACCTTGTAAGAGCAGTTCAGATGTCACTTCTCTGAACCAGTCTTTTCCAGCTCTCCTATGTATATTTAGTCAGTCTCTGTCTTGGAGTGCTCCCAGAACCTTGACACTGACCTCTGCTGTACCACGTATCACAGATTTGTAGGTGGCAGTGAGGGGTAGTGACTACTTTTAAGAGTTTGGTAAAACCACATGATATAAGGATTGGGTTGTATTCTCACCTTGAATGTAGATTCTGCAAGACCTAAGGTAGATAAGATTGTAGCCAAATCAATGGTATTATATATCAAAAGACAGAATAATATTTAGATAAGTTTTGTCTAAAGAAAGTATATCAATTGGAAAGTAGTTTTATCAGTTGAAAATATAGAAAAGCAGTTTAAATATGCAGAATTGAACATATTTATCTAGAACTATTTTGCGTTGATAGTATTTCACTCTCTAGAAGGCTGTTGGGTATATTCTGTAGCCTTCAGCTCTAAGTCACTTCTCATCAAGCAGTGTGCTTCTAATTTGACTTCCACTTTATCACTAAGACAGTATGGAATGGAACACTTAGTGAACTTGAACATTTGATCCACTTGGTAGTTTATGTTTCACTGTAAATTAGTTGATAAAACTTTAAAAAACCTGATCAGTTGGCTTCATGTAGATTGTACCAGCAAAGCATGTTTTGTGTGTTCTGCAGAGCTAAGGATGCAGCCAAGGTGCTGCCGTTCGGGGGCCTGTTTGAGGTTGGTCAGTGTACTTCCCTGAATTTTCTGTAGTCTACAACTGTCCTGTCTGTGGCTCTATGATTGTACCAATCACCCAAACAAAAACATCCTGAAATAACCTTTGAGACATTCCTCAGTTTTACTTTACAGTTGTTTTCCTTCATGTTCGGTACATTCAAAGTTTAATTGGTTTTCTTCTGACATGTTGTTAACTGTGCATGCTTGGTTTCAACCTCTTGCACTTTAGTCTTAGATTTTCTCTTTACTTGATCAATATATTGCCTAATTTTTCTTACAGTTACGTGTATTATTTCATTCTCCTACCCCTGCCTGTTTAAAAATCTTCCAAGGAGATCTTTTTAAACACCTCATCTAAATGTGTCCTCTTGGTTTTAAAGACTCAACAATCTAAAATTCTGTCTTCATCTTATTTCTCTCAATTCTTTGCCATATACTAAAGTGTATTGTGGTTAAACTATAGGCTTTTAGCTATCCCATGGTTATTCTTTGTTCACATTGGTCATTTAGCCTGGAATTCCCTTCCTTTTACTTTTCTATGTGATTTCAATTTCCATCTTAGATTTCATCTACCCTGTGAAACTGTAATGCGCAGTTTTTAGAATTTCTGTAACCCTTGTTCATAGTACTATGCAATTTTGTGTTGCAATATTATCTTAATATATCTGTTGTTACCTGATATTATAATCTTGAATTCCAAGTTCTGTTAAGGCAGACTCTTCTGCAGTAATGCCATTGATTCATTCTTTCAATATCAAATGCCCTGCTATGTACCTTAAACTATTCCAAGTTATTGCTCTAAGTACTTGGGATATAACAGTCAGTGAAACACAAAATTTCTTTGTCAAGTTCCTGATACCAGCCAGCAAGATATTGGATGCATGTTAGGCCGACAGCCTATACTTAATTAAGTTTTTATTTGCTTTTCCTACTTACAGATAAAAATAATTTCTATAGTGACATAATTTGGATTTATATGAATTTTGACATTGTTTCACTGAGACCTTAATTCATTTATCACTTAATATATAGTTCTTGTCACTGGAGTAAGAAGGGCTGCACTCCTGCTTCCTGCAGTACTGCTACCAGCTCTAGTATAAGTCTTCTTTTCATACCTGGGCAGTTTCTTAATGCTGCTTGGGCATCTCTCATTCATTCTTTACATGGTATCCAGACTGATTTTTCTTAAGTACTAATCTGATCATATTACTTTTCATTAGTTTCCTATTGCCTCAAATTAAATACTAAAAATGTTTGTTTCGTATCTGGTTTTGGCCTGCTCACATCCCATGTGAAGCAGGTAATCACTGATGGTTCACCAGGCTGGGTCCACTGGGTCTTGACTAATGCTTTACCTTCCAAAATGCCCTTTCACAGCTTTTTGCTCATAAGAATTTTTTCTCTCTGTCCTTTTGCTATGTTCTCATAGCATCTTCTGCCTGTCATCACTTTGTAAGGTCTATTTACTGTCCTAGTGGACTGCTGCTCATTGATGGCAGGGAGTGTGCCATTTCTCCCTGTTGTGTGCAAGTGGTCCAGTGCTAAGTGCATGTAGTTTGTTGCTCAGTAAATGTTCATCAAATGTACTGATTTGACTTAAGAAAAGCTTTAGATTGGAATTAGGGATCTGGGTTCTGGATAAGTCTATAACTGGATAATTTTGTGATCTTGGTTGTTTGGACCCTGATTTCCTCATTTGTAAATTGTTCAGAGATAGTTGTTTTAAATGCTCAAAGTGTGATTTCTAAGTTTTATGTGAATCTAGGTTGAGATAACAAAGTTTACACCTTAAAATTATTTGAGCATCTCTTAACAAGTCTGTCTCAACATGTCTAGCTGTGTACTGTTACTAAAACATATAGTTAAGAAATAAGAAATAGGAAAGCAACTGGGTAATACCTTATTTCCTTTTTTTTCCTTCTAACTTATTAAGAGAGCTGATAATTGAAACCATTTGGGGTGGTCTGAGTCCCAAGTATATATGCAAATATACATTCTAATAGTAAATAGTATATGCTTTGTTTTAGTATCTCAGCAGGAGAGCTAGTTTAATGAAACAAAACAAAATGTTAACTGCACTGATAATGACACAATATTCCAAGTTCCACTTCTAAAATTCCAACATGTTCATATTTCAGTTGTAGAAGTTTTATTTTCAGTATTGATAAGCAAGATAAAAATACTACTATTTGATACATTTCATTTATTGGAGACTTGTTTAGTTTTCCTTTGATAAGAACTTTTTTAAGCTACCCAGAAACAATTACTGACAGAAATTGAAATGATCATTCTTCTAGAGAGTTAAGGCAAATAACTTTTTCTTGCTGTTCATGGCCTCAGGTTAATTGATGTGGAAAGGTTGAAACCTAAGTTGCCCCAATGTTTCACTCTTCTTGGGTGCTTATGAGCTATTTCATAAATGACTTTCCCCAGTTCCAGTTATCAAGAGATCAGGGCCCAGGGGCAATGAATACAGACGGAAGCCATCTCTTTGGTCAAGTTATTCTTTTGAAGCATTAATAAAACCATTAAGGCTACTCGAGTCAATGACCCATAAGGTTGTGTGTTTGAGACTTCAAGCCATGATGGACTTTGTAGCTTCACTGTATCTCTGCCCAGTTTAGCAGTTTTCTGTTGTGAAATTGATCACACATGTTTATCATTAAATATAAGTATTCTCTTCTAATGAAAAATACTCGGAAAATCTGATTTTTAAGTTAAACATTTCAAAAATTCTATTTTTTAAATAAATTTAGGAAGACACAGATGCTAAGTTGGGCAGTGAAGACAGGTTATTAGAATGGTTTGTTTTTAAATTTCAAATGATTGTGTCTTAGTTAATGAGTATTTTATATTGTTAATCCCTGGCATGTGCACTGTAATTGTGAGTAACAAAGTAATCTCTTAAAAGTTGATCAAAGTTTAGTGTTAATAATCTGTTGAATTGATAATACATAACTGTAACAAATTATCACCATTTTGAGAATATATTCCAATAACTTTTTTGTAAGTATGAAATGGAATAACTTAAGTGAAATGTTTTCCACAAAATTTAAAATCACTTCTCCAAAAAATTAGGTAGATTTCTGGGATAAAAGGGACATACTTTTTCATTTATAGTCACCTAACAGCAGATACATTCTAGGGAAGATTTATTAACTTCTGTTAGAAAGTTGGAAGAAGACTTGACTTAAATAGTGAAAATATTAGCACAGTATGTAGATGAGGTTTTAAGAAAGTATTTTTAACTTCATTTAAAAAGATGGAAATGGCATAGTAAAGGAATAATGTGAGGCAACACTTTCGTATTTAACTTTTTAGTCAAACATTAACCACAACACTGAGAATGTTATTTGCCTTTCTCAAGGTTGCTCTTCTTAATTCCTTCTTTACCTCCATATTTGATTATTCTCTGAAATCTGGGACAATATCTTTAGAATACATTTCTCTTTTGAGTATCAAAGAAAACACTGTAATTTAAAGCTTCAATATTACTGGTCTCGCTCATTGCAGAAACCTAGTTGGTATTCCTAATTCTAGTCATTCCAGGTTGCTTTTTTTGTTTTTGTCTTCATGTGATTTACATTTCAATAGTGGGTCTATCAGCAGTATTTTACCATTCTTAATAATTTGGACTATCAGGAGAAAGTTTGGCAAGGTGCCTCTCTTCCCCAACTCAAAGCATTACATTATGCATGTGTTCCAGATCATCTCTGAAATACCGTTTAATACCTGTAACATTTATTGTATGTGACTGCCACATGATTTCTGCTGTTAAGGAGCTTATACTCTAATAAATTGTTATGAGTTTGTGAGAGGTTATACTGAGTAACCTTGAAGATTCTGTGTAAGGAAATCCATACTTTCAAGGCTAGATTGAAGTTTACTTTGTCTGTAAAACTCTGACTAAAAAGTTATCTTCTGCTTTTTAGTCTATAATCACAAATATACCAACTTTCTGACATACTTGCTAATGTATTTCTTGGTATTGTTCTGCCTAAAAGAGTTTTTGTAATGGTTGTATGGAGATATACATAATATATTATGTATAGGACAGTATATTCACATACTAAAGGAGAGTATAGTCAAGTAATAGGGAATTTGAAAGAAAAAAGGTAAAAATGTAACCTCTGCTGTTAGGTGAACATAAAAGTGGTCTGAACCTTAACCCAGTTGGTAGAATTTAAGCTTTTAAACTATCTGCAGTAAAACCAGTATTGTTATATTTTAGAAATTACTGTTTTGTTTTAGAAAGATAAAAGATTTGCAGATTTCAAAGACATTTTAAAAGCAATCCTGTTTAAGAGCTGTTTTTACTTTTTTTTTTGAGAACCGTTTAAAAGTGTTCCTCTTTTTTAAATTAGGCATTTGGTTTTTTTACTATGAATGTCCCCCCTTTTCTATGGTTTCACTTCCCAAGATTCCAGTTCTCCTCAGTTTTAGTTACCTATGGTCAGCCAGGGTTCAAAAACAGGGAAGATTAATATAATGCTATGTCACAGTACCTGTGTCATCTCATTTCACTTCATCTCATCACATAGCATTTTTGTCATCTTACATCATCACAAGAAAAGGGCAAGTACAGCTCAGTAAGATATGTTGAGAGAGTGAGAACATATTCACATAATTTTTATTACAGTGTGTTATAGTTCTCTTTTATTATTAGTTGTTGTGCATCTCTTATTGTGCCTAGCTTACACATGAAACTTTACCATAGGTAAAATATATGAAAAATCAGAATATATACCCTCCTACACTGCTGGTGTGAATGTAAAGTAGTTCAACCATTGTGGAAAGCAGTATGTAGGTTCCTCAAAATGCTCAAAATAGACATACCATTTGACCCAGAAATTCCACTCCTAGGAATTTACCCTAAGAATGCAGGAGCCCTGTTTGAAAAAGACATATGCACCCCTGTGTTTATCGCAGCACTATTTACAATAGCCAAGAATTGGAAGCAACCTAAGTGTCCATCAGTAGATGAATAGATAAAGAAGTGGTACATATACACAATGGAATAGTATTCAGCCATAAGAAAAAAACAAATCCTACCATTTGCAACAACATGGATAGAGCTAGAGGGTATTATGCTTAGTGAAATAAGCCAGGCGGAGAAAGACAAGTATCAAATGATTCCACTCATCTGTGGAGTATAAGAACAAAGCAAACTCTGAAGGAACAAAACAGCAGCGGACTCACAGAACCCAAGAATGGACTAACAGTTACCAAAGGGAAAGGGATTGGAGAGGAAGGGTGGGAAGGGGGAAAAAGGGGCATTACGATTAGCACGTATAATGTGGCGGTGGGTGGGGGGAACACAGGGAAGGCAGTATAACACAGAGAAGACAAGTTACTGCACTGATGGACAGTGACTGTAATGGGGTATGTGGTGGGGACTTGATAATAGGGGGAGTCTAGTAACCATAATGTTGTTCATGTAATTGTACATTAATGATAGCAAAATAAAAAGAATCACAATATATATATATAATGTTTGGTGGTACTACAGTTTCAGGCATCCACTGGGGGGGTCTTGGGTCACACTCCTGTGGATGAGAGAGGACTACTATAATTGATTTCTATGAATTCTCTCTATGTAATAATTGATAGGTAAATTTTCCCATTGTGATGTGAATTACAAATGCTTTTTACCTGTCATTTGGCATTGTTTATATTGTTTCTGTGTAGAGATTTGATTTTTTTAAGTTAACAAACTTCATTTTTTAGAAGGTTCACAGCAAAATTAATCAGAAAGTACAGAGTTCCTATATATACCCCTGTCCTCACATATGCACAACCTCCCCACTGTTGACATCCCACAGTTTGTATGTTACAATGAACAAGCTGATTGAATAATTTGTTCAATGAAATTTTATTTTTTTCACCTTATTTTTTGTCTTCTTTTATCACTTAGGAGACTACTTTTTTTTTTGAAAAGCCCTTCTCTATTCTTGAACTTGAAAAAAATGTTATCCTACAATAGTAGTGATAATAATGACAATAACAACAAATAGTACTAATGCATTCTGACTGCTTACTTTATGAGCTTGATTCGGTAGGTTGAATTAGCTTCATTTTAAAGAAGAGGAGTTAGAGGTACAGAATATTAAATAAACCTGTACAAAAGCATACAGCTAATAGATGGCATTTTCAACCCCAGGCAGTTTGGACTTACTTCTTTTTAAACAGTTTTCTATTTTCTTATGTACTTGTTTGGTGTAGTAAGTTTGAGGTAGGAATTCAACTTTATTTTTGGACTGTTTGAGTAGAATAAGAGCTAGCAAAGAGGAGTCTGAAGAATTGATCATCAAGGTGGGAGTAAAAGCAAGGGTGGTAGACCTTGTGGGACAATGCTGAGATTTAAGATAAGAAACGATAATATGGCAAGATGAAGCAATCTTGATGGTAGGTATTTCAGTGGAATGGGCTGAAGGAGAAGTCAGATGGGAACTGTGCAAGGATATGAGAACAGATACAGAGCGAGTCTTTTGAAAATTGTAAATAGGAAGAAGGAGGGCGGTAGGCTAAGGAAAAAGTATTGTTAAATTTTAGAAAAATAATATTTTTCTAATATTTGTAGGTGTTAAAAATGCTGAAGGAAGGATTTAAGTAGACAAGATCTTAAAGAAGATCTAGTAAGAAAGCTATCAAGTCGCTGCATTCCTAAAAATCAGAGAAGATGGGCCCTGGGAAACACAGATACAGGGATTTGCTTTATATAGAAGATGTCCTCTTCTAGACGGCGTGGAAAGACGCATGTAGATAAAGTGATTATGAGCTACTTGTGGCAAGTCAGAGTTCCCATTTGATGGTATTTATTTTCTCTGAAGTAGAAGATGTCCTCTGCGGAGTGACTTGAGAGAGGTTGGAGGGTTGAGGAGATGGGAGAAAGTTTGAAAAAGCTGTTATGGAGAACAAACTAAGGGGATATTTAGACATTGTTGAAGGCCTGCCCACTGGACGTTGGTGATGATAGCATGAATTCAATTTTCTTTTCTAGTGACTTCCAGGCCAGTTCTGCCATTATGCTTATAGTTAATGCTCTTTAATCATTCACTACCAGCCTAGAATTAAAAAATAAGCATACAGCTTTTTGAATAGAGTAAGTTTGGGGAAGGAAGAAAAAAATCACTACTTTTCACTTCATTTTGGTACTCTTATGTAATGGAAAACATTTCTTGGAAATACATTTTTAATAGGTATGTTAATTTAACTCATTTAACTTTTATTCACGTGGATGTGATTCTTGGGTAACTAGTAGAGGATTATGATAAAATTAAATATTTTAAGTTTAAATATATGTGTTCTTGAATGCCTAAAAACTAGAAAATAAATATTTTAATAGTAAATTCACATTTCTTAAAGTATAACTTTCAACATGTATAGAAAGTTTTCCATCAGTGTCCTCAGATTTAAATTCACTCGTTGTTAAACTTGTTTGTTTATTTTTTTACACAGGGTGTGATAGGTATACAGCTGGTTGTTACCATGGTGATGGCCAGTGTCATGCAGAAGATTATACCTCACTATTCTCTTGCTCGATGGCTACTCTGTAATGGCAGGTAAGGCAAGGGTAGGCTGATTGTGACAGGCACTTTCAAATCTCTATTTTATCAATCTGATTAATTAAACACAAATTTCTATTTTCAAAAAGATATGACAGAAGGAAACTTAGGAGAGAAATCTAGCTTTCTTCCTTCTCTTACTTGAGATACTAGTAGTTGATATGTTTAGCACAAAGATAATAGGGTCATGGTCAAGAATTCCATCCCTGCTTCTTAAACTTTACCCTTATGGTCATGGCTACTAAAAATACCACATAACTCTCCTAGTTACCTTTAAAAACACTTGGTTATAAGGGGATGAGACTGTAAAATACTAAATATTTTCCCCATTATTGGAAAAAATGACTCAAAGCATATGTCTTGTTATTGGTGACTCAGTTGAGAGTTTATTATCAGAGTTAGGGGTTCTTTGTATTACTGCAAAGAATTTAAACTTTGATTTAGCAAGGAGGGAGTGAAGTTATTTTGTAGGATTTTAATTTTGTCTACTGCATTATAAGCTTATAACTATCCCCATTCTTTCCTCAGAGGAGCTAAGTTGCTTTGCTTTATTATTTATTAATAAAATAGTAAAATCAAAAGTGAAGAAGTTGAATATAGGAGATACCTTGAGGTAAAAACAAGAAAACTCTGCATGCAGAAATACATGCCAGAATCCTGTGTAATTATGAAAGATAAATTGTAGATTTGGTACCATGACTATAGTTTTAGTCCCAATTATTCATCTCTAGTAAATAACCAATTTTGTTATTTATTTGTATGTCCATTTCTTTTCTTTAGAGCTTTTGAAGTTATAAAACCATAGATCACTCTCATCCACTAATGATTTCATATACTGTTAAGACATAAAAGCCTTTAAATTCAGGACCATTCTATCAACAAAGCTTAGAGTTCCTTCATATAAATTATTTTGTAGTATTTAGTTATTTTTATTCTTTTTCTATGTGTTAAACTTTTTCCATATCAGTGTTTATAGGAAAATATTCACAACTGCTTAAAAGTGTTTTGAACACTGATACACATATGTGTGTATGGAATGTGTGAGAGAACAGCTGTTTAAAAACATGTTTATTAGCAAAATAAATAATGACTAAAGTTTTAGTAAAATTGAAGAATTCTATCACATATAACTAGTATTTAGCTGTGTAGGTATATAGCACTGTGCAATCTTGTTTACTTTTTTGGCTTAGGAAAACCCTTTTCATAGATTGTAAAAGGGAAACAGCTGGGCAAATTCTCATTAATTCTAAATAAATGGAATCTGAATCAATAAACTAGAAAAATACATTAAGGGAGCTTATTTTCTACCAAGAATTGCACATTTCTAGACTCTGTTTATGATGAGTCTCTAGTGAGACTTCCAGATCTTTTTTGACTATAAAGATGTTGGCAATCTTATCCCATTTTAGTCTATAGGCAGTTTCCATGTTCTTACATAACCTGCTTTCCAGTTGTTTCTATAAAACTTGTTTTCATCAGTAAAAACTAAAACTTCAGAAATTGGAAACCTGACTCTCTTCTCTTTGTTAATATTGGGATAATGTACTATATTTAAATCTTTACTTTTTGACAAGTATTTGTCATAAATATACAAACTACTTTGAGGGAAACTCAACCTTTAAAAATAAACAAAGTAGTTTTTTTTTGTGATCTTGATTTGTTTTTGTAAAGATTAACTTTAATGTTAATTAATGCTGTCTGTAATTCGATATCAGTTCCAAAGATACCAATCAGAACTTTCTAGTAATTGTTTTAGGCTATGGGTAGTTTCATTTCCTCCCTGTTACTTAGTTTGGGTTTGTGTTCTTAAGATCGTCTACCTACTTTAATGTTATCCTGAAAATTTTAGATCATGAAGCCAAATTACTGAATGTTATTACCTAGTTTCAAATTATTGATTTTTATACCTTTGGGATAATTATTGTTTTACCAACCTTTTATAATGAAATGATGCTCTCTTACATCCCTTCTAAATTGCTCATGTAAGAATATTGATCCAAAATGATAGTTTGCTTTATAAACCATATGATGCTGCTGAGTTGATAAAAGAAAGATCTGAGCAAATTCTTTACTGACTATAAAATGCTTATAGTAGTTTAAGGGGAGAGGCTCATGAGGGGATGTCTCAGAAGTGACTATGTTTAATAGAGCTATTCAAGGTAATAAGTATATCGATACCATTATAGTTTAATCATGAGTATGATAGAAGAAATTTTCTTTTTAGTTTCTGCATATGTTGTCTTAATATTTATTCTGCAAGTATCATATATTCAAATTGTAAGTAAGTATTCTATATTTTTCTTTAAAGTATGGCTTCTCTTTCTGTATCATAATGTCCTTATCTCTTATCGATCCGTGTCTCTTGGAGTAGAGGGGTTGAAGTGGCACCTGATTCTGTTATGTTGACTGTGTGAGTAAGCCTGCCATTTTCCTGAAGAAATCAATAGTTTGAAGGGATAAGCAACTTTGCTTATAAATTAGAAGCTTGTTGGTTTTTAATATAAAAATAAACTAGTTTCTAGGTCTTGCTAAATAATATATGTATTGCCATTAGTATTATACACCTTTAGTTTTTTTAAAAACTGCATAGTCTTTAGCCTGATTTAATTCATTGATACTACCTTTACAGTGTTAATAAAACAACATACTGATAAAATTTTTATTTCTGTTACCTCATTTGGATGTGTACACACTGAGCTAGGTAGGAAAAGAGATGCATTGGGTATATTATGACCTCAGAAATCCTCAGTGTCTAAACTTAAAAGTTTCTCATTCATCTTCCTCAGATTTGTATCAGGGTTAAATAGAGGGAATCAGAAAGGGATTGGCATCTTCCAGGTAGAGCCTTCGTGAAGTGGGGTTTCCAGGATTTAGCCACCCTCTAAGTGGTGACTTAGGCATTGTGGACTTCTTCTGTCTTAGGGCTCCTTTCTCCCTCTTGCTCCCTCTGAGTCCTGTGTTAGATGCTATGGCAATGGGCTGTGCATCTTTCAAGAGATTGAGGGGCCGAGTTGAGTAGATACATCATTTCTGCCATATTGCATAAGCTGAAGCCCTATGACTAGTTCAGGCTCAGGTGCAACAGAGTCTGGGAAATGTAGTTTTCATTGTACCTAGGAAATAAAAGCAGGGTTATTGTATACTTAGTCCTTCTCTGCTGTAGGTGATGTTGTATCCATTTTTACAAATAAAACAAATTGTAACTTTACTTATGTTCACATACAGAAAAATGAAACAGACCCAGCCTTCCTACTCTGCAAGTCTGTTTCATAGTCTTGATTTGATTTATGGCTGCTCCTCAACTCCAGACCTTGTCCTAGAACTAACATACTTGAACAGAGTTTTGAATTTGGTAGAGGTGAACTCTTCTACAACCACTGTGACTTCTGCTGGCAGTTTATAGAATATTTTATTAAAAAAAAATTTTTCCCCCTAGCTGTACTTGGCCTTTTAAAAGATATCCCTCAGGTTATAGGTAGTGTATGATTTCTCCTCACTTAATGTATCCTCATAGCTTCTCTGTGACTACATAGCTAACTTTTCTTCCAAAGTAATGTAAGGGCACATCAGCGTTGATTTTGGTTACCCAAAGCATGCTAATATGGAGTAAAATTTTAAGAAATATCAACCTTTCAAATTATACCTCTTACCTTACCACTCGAGATTAAATGTATTCAACACTACTAATTTGTAAATATTTTGTATTCTATTTTTTGAGCTTAATAGTAAAATATTTTTCTTCTAGAAAATGTTATTCTGCTTTTTAACATACCTTTTTGCATGAATATTATATTTTGTTGAAGGGATTCCTGCTTTAATAAGAACTTCAGTAACAAGATCTCTTCTGCCTATAACTTGTGAACATATATTATTGACCTTGATAAACACAACTATGGAGAGTCTAGTGGTCTTAGATTGCTCTATTCCTTCCTCCCTGCCCAGAGGGACAAAAAATCATAGGACGTTGGTTTCCTTGTACCTTTAGTGTTAGGGAAAAGCAGTTTTTCTCTAACATAAGGAAAACTTTTTCTAACAGTTCAGATTGTCTAAAGATGTTCTTTATCATGTCCAGCATACCACTTACTTGTAGCTAAAGTATTCTCTACTTTCTATTGTAAATAAAGTTCCTTTTTGTTTTGAAGTTTGCTTGCCCCTCTTTTCACGGAGAGGTAAGTTATAGGTTACATTCTTCGTACATTTGAATAGTGGGTTTTGCATGAGGAGTAGGATTTTGCTTTTTCTCTATAATAGCTTCCTTGTTGAACCTGCTTTTCCATTGTTCAGCTCAAACCTCACGCATTCTTCTCTACCCCTTTATCTCCCTAGGCTCTCACTTTGGTCTATTTCCCATTACATGTCTCTCATCAAAAATATATTATTATTGAATATACTCTGATTTTGTTTCCTCCTATATTGGATAAAGAGGGTGTAACAACAACTTCATATTCAGTTGCTCTAATTCGTTTTGCCTGTTCTCTTCTGCATGTTGCCTGATCAAGAATCTCCAAGTTCCCTTTGGTGAGAGAAACCTACTATTCAAATGCACAGTAGGTGGGACCTATGACCTAAGGGACAGGTTCAGCTACTACCCTTATGGAATGCCTGAGTCCTTCCTTGCACTCTTTGCCTTAGCTGTCTTAACTTCTAATTCTAGAATGTCATGTCATGATATTCTATTAAAATTTCTAATAGATAATAAGAGAATGTATAACAAACAGTATTTTAGTTACTTGTGCTAAATGAGCTGAAGTTTTAAGTGATATTTGTTTTCCCTTAATTTTTTTCTTTTTTTAGCTTGAACTCAGTACTAAGCTTTTCCATATTTGTTCCTGTTTAGATTTCCATTTTAAATTTCTGAAATTTTTAGTTCTGCAAATTTTAGAAGTGGTTTGCTTTAAATAACATTGCTGCTTAAATTTTTTAAACAGTCTAGGTCAATACATTCCATATTTTATGATACATATTTTTTCACCGCTATTGAGCTGTGTAGTATTCACCGTTTTGAGGTATTAGTAAGAAGGGTCTGGTATTTTATGTAAGAGATTTATATCATGAAAATTACTGAAAAGTTATTTTCTTAATTTAGAGGATTACAGCACCAGGTTGGTTTATTATCTGAGACACTGCTAACAATATGAAATGAAAAAAAGCCACTGAATAGCCAGGGTAGAGTCATAAAATATACTGAAATTAATACATTTAATTTAAATGCAAGAGGTTCCATTTTTTAGTGAGTTCTTATGAATGCTTTTTTATTTTTTTAAAGTTGATTTTATCTGTTACAAACAATACATGTCTACTATTTAAAAAAAGATAGTAAACTGATAAAAAGGAAAAAATAGGAGGTAATGGACCATATTTCCATCAGGCAGTCACAATCACTGTGTAAATTTTGTTTTATTTCCTTTTAATCTTTTCACATTTTCCCCTCATGATTGTGGTTATATTGTATGTGTAATTTTGTCATGTTCCTTTTGCTTAACATATTAACATAAAACATTTTTCTCAAATTATATTTTTGTAAGAATTATTAAGTGCTCTGAGAAACCTAAAGCTAACAAACTTTTATATCTGTCTTCCAAGCTCACATTAAAAAGGCATAGTGTAGCAGTTGTAAGCAGATTGTAAGTCATTTCTCTGAGATAGACATACCAACTAACAACATAGGAAAAGACTAGAAATTGAGACCAGAACCTAGAAGCAAATTAGATGGGAACCATATGATATGGAATCATTCATATCTGTATGAACCATTGACTGTTGAAGAAAATGGTGGAGCTGTATTCTAGGGTTTACTTTGAATTCATGATCTCAGACCTAGATGGCTATTCCATAATGCCTATAAGTCTTTGTATGTTTCACTTTTTAGACAATTTTTTCAACCCAAATCCTTTCTCCTCAAACAGCATACATCCCTTTCCCAGACTCAGTCTAAGATCTTAAAACCAGAGCCCATCCACCACTCTTACCTTCACCAAAAAACCCATAATCCTAGTAACATGTGTAACCCCTCTTTTTCTTTTTTTGCTGTTTATATATTTTAATTTTGGCCCATGGAGGAAGTATCCTGTCAGGACCCAATGCTGCATTTCTGCTCTGTACCCCATTCACTCTAACCATCTTTGCTTCTTTAGCTATTTCCTCTCTTCTGTATCATTAATTGCTTCATTTATGTTGGGTTGTTCCTATTAGCATGCACACTTCTTTTCTTTTTTAAAGCTCTACCATTAAACATAATAACAACAGTAACAACAGCAAATAGTCACAACTCTGCTCCCTAAGCTCCCTAAAAGACAGAGCCCTCCCATGTCCATTCCTTAATTTTGGCCTATTTCCCTGTTTTCCTTAGCCAAATTTGTTACATGCATTGTCTTCATAAACTCTTACTTTGTCACTTTCTTATGTACTGTTTAGCCTTCTACCATGTTTTATTTTCTTAGATGATCTTATTCCTACAGATTTATATAATTATGTGATGACCCCAAGGTTATATCTGAGCTCTAGATCTAATACAGTTTTATATATATATATATATACACACACACACACACACACACATACATACACACACACACATACATAGTTACCCCCTTAATATTTTTGTTTGCTGTCGTATAGGTATTTAGAAACTCAAGCATGTTTAAATTCTTGAGTTCTTCCTGCTCTGTTTTATTTCAGAAAATGTACCACCATCTTCCTTAAAAAGTAGATACCATCCATCATTTCCTACTTGTTTTCAGTCCCTACCTTTAGTCCATTAGCAAGACCAGTTATTTCAATATCCAAAATATATCACCTTGCTCTTCTTGCCTCCCTTTAATTCACAGAGCAACAAGAGAGATCTTAACTGAAATCCAGTTACTTCTCTCTCCTGCTTTGAGACCATTATTTTAACTTAAAATCTATAAACTCCATTATATAAACCAGGAAGGTTTGCATGATCTGTTCCCTTATCTTTTTAGCCTCTCTCTTATGTTTCTCCTGGCACGTGGTACTACTGCTTCATTGGCCTTTTGGTTACTGCAGTGTTCTATGTTATTTTAATACCTGTGCTTTTGGACATGCTGTTTTCTGCCTGTAATGCTCTTTGTTCATTCTTCTTATCCTCTAGTTGGCTGGTAAGTGTTATCTTAGAGAGGTTTTTCCTAACCTGGTACCTAAAGTTTGTCTCTTTGATTCTCACCACTTGTTTGTTTTTTCTGCGTAGTATCCAATTTATGATTTTTGTCATTTAAAAAAAATGTGTTAAATTCTGCCCCAACTGTAATATAAGCATCAAGAAAGCATTGACTTTGGTTTTATTGTGTGTGATTATATCTTCATTGCATAGCAGAGTACTTACCTTGTGGGCCCCCTAAATGTATAATGAGTGGATGGGTGGATGGATGGATGGATGGAGTAGTAACTGACTACAACTGGCCTTAAGAACACCCAGCATCCTTCAGTTCAGCTTTGAACAATAATTGTTACTTATGAAGTTATCCAGTAAGAAGTATAATAAATTCAACCTATTTTAGAAAAATGTTTCACAAAATAAAATTAAACTAGCTTGAGTATATTTAAAAAGAAAATGGGACCTAAAAAATGTAAGGGTCTTAAAATATTTCATTTTTATAGGGCTTAAATGTAAGTTTTCCTGTACTAAGAGTTCTACTCATTACTTCTCATATCTAAATAACTAATTTTAGTTGTTTTAAATGAGTTATTGCTTATATGTTCTTCTAAATGTTACATATACTCAGTCCTCATCATTCATAGTCTCTATATTTGTGATTTGCCTACTTGCTAAAATGTATTTGCAAACCTTAAATCCTTACTTCTAGTGCTTTCAAGCTCTTTCCCTGACACATGCCGAGTGGCAAAAAATTCGAATGGCTTAATGCCCATGTTCTCAGCTGCAACCTTCTTGTTTCACCTCTCATATTGTAAACAGCTGTCCTTCTCATGGTCTGCTTAGTCATATTTTCACATTTTTGCTTTTTGTTGGTGATTTCACTATTTAAAGGGACCCCACAGCATAGTGCTGAAGTGCCATCCAGTGTTCCTAAGCACGAGAAAGCTGTCATGTACCATGTGGAGAAATTCACTTGAAATAGTCACAGACGTCAGGAAAATAATATACTTATGATTACAGTTATTAGATAAGCTTTGTTTAGGGTTGAGCTACAGTGCCGTTGGCTGTGAATCTTATGTTGAATCAACAGTATATATTAAAGTATATTTAAACATAAACACGCATAAAACAAGGTTTCATATTGATTGGTTGATGAAAATGTTGTGACCAGAGGCTCACAGGAACCTAACCCTGTATTTCCCCTAGGAGCAATGGTTCAGTGTTCGCGGCGACTTTATAGAACATAACTACCGCGAATAACGAGATTCGACTGTAAGTTAAAATTCTGGACTTCAATCAAGATTTCAGGAAGTGCTTCCTCAACCCATGTTAATTACAGTTTAGGGACTTTTGGGTTGGGGTATATATTTTATTTTAAAACCCTTAAACTTAAGTGGAGGACTGAATTCATGTTGGTTCAATGATCCTTTTTGAGCACTTACTATATGCCAGTAACTACCAGTTTTGAAGTATACAAAAACACCTAAATCATAAAAATAATCTCTTCAAGAATCAGTTAAAGGAATATTCTATTTTAATCCAGTTGGCCTGATAACCAAGTGCAATTCAGTTTTGACTGTTTCAGGAGTTAGTACAGACACCACAGGTTAAAGACAAAGGCCTCTCTTAGAATGCCCAGTCTTCAGACACCAATTGCAAGTTATTGGGCTCTCCAGGCCACCCATACTTCTGACAACTTGCTGCTGGCTACAAATAAGGGCATTCCCATGACCCCCTTGGATTCAATAATTTGCTAAAGCAACTAGAACTTAGGAAAGTGCTGTGCTTATGATTCCAATTTTACTATAAAGATTACACATAGGATGAGGTTTGGAAAGGAGCTCAGAGAGTTTCCTTGCTCACCCTGTGGAATCAGAGTACTTTTAGGTACATCCTGTGTGTTGTGTTGACCAATCAGAAAGCTTCTCTGAGCTTCCGTGTCCAGAGATTTTATGGAGTTTCATTATGTATGGATGATTTTGAATCACTGGTCACATGATTGAACTGAAATCTTCAGGCCCTCTCTCTGTCCTGGAGTTCAGGTGGCTGAAAGACCCCTCTAATCACATGGTTGATATTTCTGGTGACCAGCGCCCAAACCGAAGAAGCTATGTGGAAGTACATCATGAGTCCCTTCATACCATAACAAAGACACCCCGTTATCACTCAGGAAATCCCAAGGGCTTTTGCAGCTCCATGCCAAGAACTGGGATATATTCTATATTTCCAGTTCTATATATATCTAATAAAGATATATCTAATATATCAAATAAAGATATATTCTTTATTATACCATAGAGAGATGGCCTTATAAACAGTAAAAGGTAAATGAGGAGTTTGTTAGATAGGAGCATGGGTCTTTACAAGCAGAGAGAAGAATATATGGCAAAACACCAAGGGATGGAAGAGTTTGGAATAAAATGGCATTTAGTCTAGTTAGAATGTCATGTTCAAACAGGGAATTGTTTAAGGTGAGTCTGGTGAAGTAGACTGGCTTTGGAAAGAGAAGGTTACAAACCGTATATGCATTTGGGCCTTGTGATGTCTTTTAACTTTAATGGAAATTTTCAAACATATTCAAAGAGTGGACAGAATAATATGAATTTATAATGAATATAATGAGCTCCTGTGTACTCATCACAATAGCTAGTGGCCAACTTGTTTCATCTGTGTTTTCTTCATCTTCCTTCCCACCAACATACTATTTTGTAGCAAATATTATTTTATTTTTGCTTTTAAAAAGTTCCTATAATCCCATTGTTATAGCTAAAATTTTAACCATTTCTTAAACATCAAATTTCTTAACATTACTCAAATTTCCTATTCTGCAGTATTTTTAAAAACAGCAAATCAGTTGCTAGCTTTTTAAAATCAAGATAGCAAACATTCTAACATTTTTAAAAATTGGGTTGTTTCACTTTAAAAATCCAGATTTTTGTAATTGAAAATTGGAAGGTCTAGCAGTACAAGTTGTGTGTTTCTCCATTATGACAGCAAGGCCTTCCTTATTCAGTCTTTGCCTAGTTGCCTTAGTGCTTTGCCCTGTGAGGAGTCTTGGAAAGAATTTAGACAGGCATATACCTTTATAAGATTTGCATCATAGAAAAATAACTGAAGATGGGATTAGAATGCATTTAGGGGAGTATCCAGGAGAAAGCAAGACCAGTTAAAGAGTTTTGCCATAGTCAGAGGAAAGAGGAAGATATGCTGAACTAAAGTTCTTTTAGACAAGCAGGCAAGTTGAGAATTTTAAGAGTCAAAAAACCGAATTAATGATAACATGTGCAAAGGGCACACTGAAGATAAAACTTTAGAATCAAATTTAGGTAGCTGGTAGATAAGATGTTTAGGTGAGACAGGAAATTGAGAATGATGAGGTGGGTGCTTGGGAGGGAATAAATGATTTGTTTGGATGTTTGGACTGTGTAGTGGAGGTGAGTATACTTGGTTATTGGAGCCCTAACTGAAAAGGGTTAGTTAGATAAAGCCAAGAGTGAAGGGTTTTGTAAATACAGTGATTTACTCTAATTCTTATACACTAAAGCTTCATAATTCTCCATCTAAATTAAAGGAGTGAAGAAAAGGAAAGGAAAAGAAAGACTACTTATAGTTTTGAGAGCATACAAAGGACTCTTTTTAAGACAACTATCAATTCCTTCTGTGTAAATGAAGGATGGGTGGAGTATTCTAATGTGCTACTATACTGCCAGCTTGCCTGTAGAGTTCACTCCATGTACTTTTAACAGTAAGCCTATATGGTCTAAATATATGTTAATACATTGTCAGTTGTAAGAAATATACCTGCAGACATCATTGCAGGGTCTGGCATCTAGTAAGTGCTTGGTAAGTGTTCCCTGGATTTGAATCGAAACCCTTTTAAGGGTTAAGCATCAGTATCTGTTTCAGATTAAGTTTTTCATCTAATTATTTCCCTGCAGTGTCTTCATAAATAGGACACTCAATAAATATTTATAGAATAAATGAATAATTCTGGTGATTTTTAATTGCTTTACTTTAAAAGATTCTTTTTCTTTTCTTAGTTTGAGATGGTATCAACATCCTACAGAAGAAGAATTAAGAATTCTTGCAGGGAAGCAGCCAAAAGGGAAAAGCAAAAAAGATAGGTAAGTTATAATGTTGAACTTGAAAAGTGCTAAATATATGACACAATTTTTGTAAATTATTTTTGTTCTTTGGTTAAAGGAACATTTACCAATTATACTATAAGCAGTTGATAAAGTTGAGATCAGAACTCATGATCTAAAAAGTATTGAATCATTTTTTAAGAAAATTAATATGTAGTGATCTTATATGAGCACAGAAGTGATTAGTTTACATAAGAATGGTTAACTTTAGAAAACTTTGGGTTTTTTTCTTCTTCTTTGTGTTTAAATTATGGAAAAATAAAATCATCATATTAAAATATAGTGGGGAGTTCTTAGGGAGAGACCCATAACCCATTGTCTTTACCCTACAACTCATTTGAAGATACCAGTTGGCTTGGGTTTTGTCCCAGGTTTTGCTACCACTCATTATGATGATATTGGGCAAATTTGCCTGTTCTTGACCTCTGTGTTCTCAAAATTTTTTCAAACAAAAGGGGTAGACAGTATAATTTCTTCATTCTCATTCACCTGTTGAATATTGTATTGATAGTTTATTAAGAAAACTTCCTACTAATAAATCTCACAAATAGACCAAAGAAGCTTCAATTTTGAAATAGAAGGACCAAATATAGTAATTTTGGAGAATTCTTCTAGCTTTAAAATTTTATTTAAAATCTTTGTTTAAATTGAATTCTCAAGGAAGGGCATGTTAATAAATTGGCCTCTCTGAATGGTCCTTAGCTTTCTCACCTGGGGAGGACTTCTTAGGACTTGAAACTCTGATTCTAATATATTACAAAATGTTTGTGACAACAAATTTCTCATGTATATCATAAAAAGTACATTAACCTGGGCTTAGTATATTTGTATGTGCTACTTTTTCTTAAGCATCAGTGATTATTCGACATGAATTTGAAAATTTGAAAAGACTGTCTTTACTATCTTGTTACCATTCTCTATTTCACTTACCATCACAAATACACCTTGAAATTCATTGAAATATAAGTGTAAACCTCTTTATCTGTATTGCAATAGTTATGATCTTTAGTAAAACATACCCTCCTGTGTGGTATTTCCAAAGCACTTTTACACAGTGTTACTTAATCCACTCAACAACCCTGAATATTAGGTATTAATTTATATTTTACTAACGAGGAAAAGGATGTTAAATGAGTTGTCCAAGTTAACATAACTATTTAAAGTTAGAATTTTAATCCAGGTTGGTTTTTAGTTTCTATATTTCTTCTTCACTGTTCCACCTCTGCCTATTCATAGCTATACCATGTCCAATATTTGTAAAATTTTGTTATATAGTATACTGTTTATTTTACAAATAGTTGAATTCTTATAGTCATTTGTTTTGTAGTCATACCTTGTAGTTAACATATGCCTTATAGTCAATAATTTTATTTTTACAATAACTTTTATATGATGAAAATGCTTTACATTTAACAAAAGGTGCACGAGTGACACCGTCTTGTTCCTTGTAGCAATAATTATTTGATTTACTGATGTGGATTAATCTTTTTACCAAGGTTTTCCCAGAGTATATTTATTCAAGAATAAATGCAAAATTTTTTCTTGATATTATAGTTAATGTTATTAAAACTTTGTTACTTTTACATATGTTTGATTGTCTTTAAAAATTAAATTTGAGCATGATACATAAGCACCTGAAGAATTCCTTTCTCTTCCTCCATCCGTGATTCTTTGTAAAAGTGACTCCCAGTAAGTCTTACACATTTCTGAATTTCTCATGCACATAAATCTTAATATATTTCTTTATCTCTGACTTGTTTATAGCCACAGGTCTGTTTATGTATATATATTTACATACATATACACACATATATATGTATATATATTTACATGTATGTTTGTACATGTGTTTAAAGAAAGATGCATTTTGTCTTCATTTGCCTTTACTTTTTTGCCTAAAGAAAGGTGTTAGATTGTCTTTAAATCTACAGAAGGGAGAGTAGGAGAAATGGGGTGAACTGTTAAAATAGCAATCAAGATTTTGTCACTAATTCAGGTAACTGTTTCTCTGGTAATCTGCATATTCACGTAATAATTCACATTAACAGATTGTAGTCTTCCCTTTTAAAAACTACTTTTGAATACCTTAACTTCCTTTTTGATGAAATGTTAGAAATTCTGCTTCTTTTTCACTGTGAAATTTAAAACCTCATTTGTAATCAGTTTAATACAAGCACTTGAATAACAGTGTAGGTAACTTGTTTCTTGTGTCACTTGTCTGATTTTTATAGGAAATATAATGGTCACATTGAAAGTAAGCCACTAACCATTCCAAAGGATATTGACCTCCATCTAGAAACAAAGTCAGTTACAGAAGTGGATACTTTAGGTAAGGGAAATCCTGCTAAAGCGCTCTGTAAATTTCTTTTAAATTATGCTAGTGAAAATACTTTCATTTTTGTGCTAGATTTTTTTGTTTTTTTAATCATTAAGTCCATCATACAGAATATGGAATCTTTTTTAGTACTTAAAATCTCAAAATGACTTAATTTGATTTTTTTTTTTTTCTATTTGCCTAACTTGTAGTAAGCATAATTTTCCCATTTTTCAGAACAGGCTGATGTACACAAGTTTGTCACACAGTTCATGTTGATATCAGTTTTCATTATTTTGAATTTTAGACTTTTTGCCATCTATTCCAGTCTGATCCTTTTATAATGCAGCTTGCAGAAATGCATTTGTATGTTTGTATTGAATTACCTGTATGTACAGTAATTCAACTTCTGTCTCATATTTAGTAGAAAGGAAAGTGGTTTTAGAATAATGAACTGGACCAGCAATCAGAAAACTTACTCAAGATGCACTTTTACCATTAGGTGTTTCTGAATAAGCAATTTGTTTTTTTTCTCTGTATGTCAGTGTTTACAATTGTATAATAACCATAATGATTTTAAATTTAAAATGAAATTATTTGAATCATAGAAGAGAAAGGCATCTAAGGTGATATTGTATAAAATACTGGCTTTTAAACCTGGCTGTACATCAGAATCTCTTGAGCAACTCTTAAAAATAAAGATTCTTCATACTTTTTAAAATTTAGTAAATCTAGAGTAGGTTCTTGGAATTTGTGTTTGTAAAGATGCTCCAGGTTTCTTTTTTTGGGTTTGATAGCTAATGGTTTACATGGTAAGTGAGGAGGTAAAGTAACAAACAGTTTTTTAAAACAGTTTTTTAAGAAACAATTTTGGTAATGTTGAATAAAGTATCATTACGTAATTTGGCCCTTCCTGGGTTAAATCACACCACCCCAGAAGAACCTTAATAAATTCATCTAGTACCTCATAAAATTATTTTATTATGCTAAATGGCTTCAAGATATTTGAAAATTGATCCTACATCTATAATGATTATGTGTGTGTGTGTGTGTGTGTGTATGTGTGCATGTGTGTATGTGAGGTGTCCTGCAACTTAAAAATGTCGATGAGGAAAAATATAAATCAGTTGTCTGTTATCATTAAGGTTTTTAAGACTGGTTATGTCATCCTCTTTTTTCTTTTTAGCTCTTTTTCATGAAAAATTTAAAACATTTAAATTAAAGCATATTGACATTTGATTGGTTTCACATATTTTACTAATCCTGTATGTGTTCTTGCTTGTATAAAATGTTCACAGACATGTATAAATACAGGAATATGTACATGTTCTCCCTGATTCCTACTACAGATTTTTGTCATTATTGCTAATAACTAATGTTCATTGAATAATTATTAACTAATTAACTTAATAGTTTAAAATTGAGTTCTTAACAAAATCATCCTCACAGTTCTATAAGGCATGTATGTTCTATTGACTTTTTTTTTCTTTTTAACTTATTAGGCAGAGGGGTTACATAACTTGGCCAGGGTTACTCACCAAATGTAGAGCCAGTCAGTGAGAACTAGGCTGTTTCAGTGAATCTAAAATATTGAAATGAAGGTAATGTGGCTTCTGCACACAGCTTATTCAATATTTTCTTTCACTTGCACTATTTTGAGAATTCACTGCGCTGGTACTGGTTTAACAACTGGTTACATAATATCAAGAACATTGCAGGTAATCAGAATAATAGGAGGATGTTTTATTTATGTTTATATAGGTATAATTTGTGAGTGCATGCTGTCTATGTGTATTTAGGTAAAAGTAGAGGTTTTCTGCTTGTTATGTAGTCATAAGAGCTTAATGCAAACCACTATGCTTGATGAACTCTTTTAAGTTTTCTTTTGATTTCAATATTCAATTAAAGGCACATATATAATTTTATTATTGAATGCAAAAAGAAGAATATAGTAACTGGGTTAAATATTTAGCCAATAACATGTGTAATTTGTACTTTTGTTGCATATATGTGTTATTGATACCCCAATACCTATCTTAAGAGTCTATCTTTATTTGTATTAGTTATTTACTGTAAGAACCTCTTAAAGAACATAATATTTGAATGTCACTTGGCTGTTTGCTCTGAGTTCTCTGGAGGAAGCTTTTGTTAGAATGAGCAGATGTGAAGCATACAATACTTCAGATTTTGCTAATAAAAATTGAAACCTTTAGAAAAATGGATACTTGTCTACTTGTTCATCCATTTCCCTGTCCTCCTCCCAGAAGTTACTCAGATGGCTCAACTGGGTGATTTTTAGAGTGGAGGAAGGGTAGCTTAGAGGATGTGAATCCTGCAACCATGTTAAGAGTAATCTTTTACACTAATATTCAGAAGCTATGTATAATAGCTATTTTTACATAGCTATTAGGCCTGTCACAACAAAAAATGGCTAAAGCAGCTAAAATAACTTAAAGCAAATCGAGTGTTAACTTGGTGTAAATAAAGAATTTATCCAGTTATAAAGGGGTTTGGGGTTTTTGCTATGATTTCATAGGGGTGTAAGTTTGGTTAATTTGTTTTGATATTTTAAATAAGTCTTACTCTGAGTGGCATGTTGTTTTTAAAATAATTTTCGCATAAATGTTTGATTTAAAAATATCCTGAGGTATCATGTTTTACAACTAAAATTTTTCAAGGCAATGTAGATCATTTTATTTTATGGCAGTGAGAAGATAGGAATTGATGTTTATGTACGTGATTTATTTCTGTATTTTTAGGAGGGAGGCCTTATACAAAATGTTATCTGAACTACACTGTGACAGAAGTAAACCAGAATATCTGAGATAAAAAGGAAGATGGAAACATATTTACTTTCAGAGAATGTTAATTTTAATGTAAATACTTAAGGATGGATGGTTTGTTGAAAGGATGGTTTTATGGAAGATCAACAGGCATTTCATCAGCTTTTCTTGCAGAAAAAGAGAGAAAAAGAGAATGAAAATTATACTTATTAAATTTATTGTTTTAATCTGCAGTAACTCACAAAATTATTAATCTTCTATTAGTGTAGTTAATAACTGTAACAAAATAACTCTTTTACTTCACAGAAATGAAAAGTACAAGTAAATTTTTAGTACTTTACACCAAATTGTATCCTAAAGCTTAGGTATTGTATCTTGGATTCTTGAAAAACAACTCTTGATTTATAATTTCTGTAAAAAAATAGCTAATCAACTCAGAATATAGTAACCCATTTTTGCAATCGTATGTTTTAGCAACAATTTAAATATTTTCTGGTAATCTAATCAGGTTCTAATGATTTATGAGGTAGTAAGAATGTAGTTTGGATACCAACATTCTCAATCTGTTTCCTATACTTTTAGATTCTCATGTTTTTAAATCTTACATTGGAAATCAACAAATAGAAAAAATGCTAGCATGTTTAAAGTTAATTATAGATAAATCCTTCTAAGCTGTTTATGAAAGGTTAAATAAACCTTTTTTTTTTAATCTTTATTTTTCAGCATTGCATTACTTTCCAGAATACCAGTGGCTGGTGGATTTCACGGTGGCTGCCACAGTTGTGTATCTAGTAACTGAAGTCTACTACAATTTTATGAAGCCCACACAAGAAATGAATATCAGCTTAGTCTGGTGTCTACTTGTTTTGTCTTTTGCAATGTATCCTTCAAAGCATCATTAACAATAATTTATGAATTTGTTTTCCTTTTGCAGCTAACAGCATTAGATCTCATCTTTTATTTGAAAAAGATTTTAGATCATTAGAGAATTTATCTTTTTTGAAATTATTTAAATGCAAAAAAAGCAATACAAAGTAGAGGTAAAAAGTTTAAAAAGTGAAATACAAGGAAAGATGCCAGTTTCCTGCCTTTTCTTTCCTTATTCTCATGTCAGAGAGGAGCCACTTTTACCTCTCTTATGTATTTCTTTTGATACTTCCTTCCATATGTTTAAATATGTGCAATGTTTTTTATTTCTTTAATTTTAGAGATATTGCACCCTTTCCCCCTTCCTTTTCCTTCCTTTCTTCTATTCTCCCAAAATAGTGAAGAGACAACTTTACTAAGTCAGTAGGTATAGTTAGATCTATGAAAATATATATAGCGAAGCATTATAAGTGTCATGTTACTTTCCTTGAACAATTTTTTATTCTTGTTTTATAGAAGCTAAACTCCTATGGAATGCTAAACCTCAGAAGTTCAAATATATCAGTTCTATTATGGAGGGTATTATGAAAATACCCTCCTGGAGCCCTCAATTCTCTAAACTTCCTGTATAGCTGTTGTGCTAGGATTTTCTTCACTATTTTCCTAAGAATTTCCTGTTCTTTTTGGGTCGCGTCATCTCTTCCTTGGTTTACTCTCCTTTTGTCAGACTCATTCTCCTGTAGTGTCTGTAGAAGGGACGGTATTTTTTTTCTTAAATCTTGCATGCCAAAATTATCTTTAGTTTTCTCCCATACTCAATTGATAGTTGGGTCAGTACAAATTCTGAGATAGAGTTTTTCCTCAAGGTTTTGAAGGCTCCTGAGAAGCTACCCTTCTGCTCTTCACAGTGCTCCTCTTCTTCCCCATCTAACATTTGTTTTCCAGGACCTTTTTATCCTTTAGGTATTTTGAAATTTCTTTTTAACTGCATTACAGTTCTAGGCTTAACTTTAAAGTCTTGAAACTCACATCCTTTACTACTGGGCAATGTTTCATTTTTTTCTTATTTTTATTAAAATTAAAGTTTTTCTCCTCTATTTCTACCTTTCCAAAGATAACTTTCTGATGTTTACATCCATATTTCCATATGCATACAAGGCCACACTGCATGATTTTAGTTTTGGGCTTTAACTATTGCCATTGCCATTTCACTCTGAAAGTGAGGATTTAGCACATCTGCCTAGCTTGTCACCTATCACTGATCATTTCCTATTCACCTCATCTTTTGAATACAGTAATGTCATTTTTTAGGAGAATATTCAGTATTTATGTTATGATCATATAAACTGTTCAAAGATTAATACTTGTCTTGATTTTTCACTTGCATTGTATTCTTTGTACATATCATTAATTCAGCATTGAACTCTTCTGGATTTATAAATCTCAGTATGTTCAGAAACACCAGGTAGTATGTCAGTTTCATATGGGAGAGTGATCTGGGGCCTTCAGATAGGCCTTGGTCTGGATTGGTTAGCCTTCCCAACTGATGCACAGCTATTCCCCCTTGGGATCACCAATTATTTTTTTAGGGATTTTCTGTGCATCTCTTGAATTGAAGCTCCTGGTCTTATATTCCATGTCTGCCTCGTGTTTTACTTTCTCATTTTTGTGGAACAAGATAAAATCCTTTGATTTTATCTTCAAAAAGGTTGCATGGGAAATGCATTTTTTGGGACCTTGCAAGCCTGAAAATATTTTTATTATACTTGAAAATTAGGTGACCTTTTCATTGAGCGTGGAGTGACAGGTTTAAAATCATTCTCCTGACAATTTTGAAGGTGTTACTGTTTTTGAAGTTCCATTCTTGCTTTTTAAGAATTCCAGTTGCTATTTTGATTTCTGATTTTTTGTATGTCCATTTTTTTTCTCTGTAATCTTAACCATCTTCTCTTGGCCACGTAAGTGTATTGAAATTTTGTGATTATGTGCCTTGTTGAGGGTCTGTTTTCATCCATTAGCAAGGACTTCACCAATCTGGAAATTCATGTTCTAGGAAATTTTCTTGCATTATTTTATTTGTGATTTTCTTTTCTCTAGTTCCTCTGTTTCTTTAATGCTCATTGTTCAGATATTGTATCTCCTGGACTGGTTCTCTGAGACTCTCATTTTTCTGTCAAATATATGTTTATTTTTACATTTTTATATTTTTTCATTTCCAGGAGATTTTCTCAACTTTCTCAGCCCTTTGAATTTTTGTTTTTAATTTCTGCTATAATTTTTACTTTTCAAGAGCCATTTTTCTTATGTTTCCTCTCTTTTATGGAATCCTGCATGTTCTATGTATATATTCTTATAACTACTCAAGATATTGGTAGATTTTGTGGAAAGTTTTCTTTCTGCCAATTATCTTTTTACTCTGAGTCATTCTGGTTTGTTGATTTTGTTGTTGTCTTTATTGTTAAAGACTTTTCTTTGGAGAATGTAATCCATATTTGCCTGTTCATATATAAGTCAAAGCACTGAAAATCATCATGGAAGCTCTGAGTAACATGTTTAGGCAAGTCGTTGAATCATCTGGATAAGCCAGAGATGATCTATTTTATCTTCTCTGAAGCATAATCTCCAGACTTTTTATCTGTGAATGTGCAATTTTTATAGCATTCTTGTGTCATAGATGTATAATATCTTTTTATTCCTAAAGATATTAATATGCCTTTTAAGATTTAATTTGCACCTTGCATTTTCTGAGGTATCCCCTCCTTTTTTTACTTTAATCCTGTCATGTTAAGGATTGTTCTCAAATGTGTTATGGTCTTTGAGTATATCTGCTTATATTCAGGAAGGAGACATTTACAAATTAGAAGTTTTGTACAAGTGGCTTGACTATTGGTTGGTGGGCCTTTTTGTGATTGATTGAGTAGGGAACTGGTATTTAATCCTTCGGGTCACTTTTATTTTATTTTTTTAAAGACATTATTGATATACACTCTTATGAAGGTTTCACATGAAAAATAATGTGGTTACCACATTCACCCATATAATCGAGTCCCCCCCATACCCCACTGCAGTCACTATCCATCAGTATAGTAAGATGCCACAGAGTCACTATTTGCCTTCTCTGTGCTACACTGTCTTCCCCATGATACCCTCCACACCATATGTGCCGATCATAATAACCTTGGGGTCTTTTTTTTTTTTTTTGTAGATAATTATTTTTTATTGAAGGGTAGTTGACATACAGTATTACATTAGTTTCAGGTGTACAACGCAATGACTCAACATTTATATACACAATAATTCTAGCTACCAGCTATCACCATACAAAGTTGTTACAATATTTTGACTATATTCCTTATCCTATACATTACATCCCGGTTACTTATTTATTTTACAATTGGAAGTCTGTACTTTTTTTTTTTTTTTTTTGAGAAGGCATCTCTCATATTTATTGATCAAATGGTTGTTAACAAAAATAAAATTCTGTATAGGGGGGTCAATGCTCAATGCACAATCATTAATCCATCTCAAGCCTAGTTCTTGTCAGTCTCCAATCTTCTGAAGCATAACGAACAAATTTTTACATGGAGAACAAATTCTTACATAGTGAATAAGTTACATGATGAACAGTACAAGGGCAGTCATCACAGAAACTTTTGGTTTTGATCACGCATTATGAACTAAAAACAATCAGTTCAAATATGAATATTCGTTTGATTTTTAAACTTGATTTATATGTGGATACCACATTTCTCTCTTTATTATTATTATTTTTAATAAAATGCTGAAGTGGTAGGTAGATGCAAGATAAAGGTAGAAAACACAGTTTAGTGTTGTAAAAGAGCAAATGTAGATGATCAGGTGTGTGCCTGTAGACTATGTGTTAATCGAAGCTAGACAAGGGCAGTAAAACATACACAGATGCAGAAGATTTCTCTCAGAACAGGGGGGGTGAGGTTCTAAGCTTCACCTCTGTTGATCCCCAATTTCTCACCTGATGGCCCCCCTGCGACTGTGCCTGTCTTGGGTTGTTCCTCCCTTGAGGAATCTTACCCGCCTCTGGCTAACCAGTCATCTTCCGGGGCCATACAGGGAAATGTAAAATTGGTAGGTGAGAGAGAAGCCATATTGTTTGAAAAGGTTAGCTTTTTACTTCTTTGCATATTTATGCCCTGTGGCTTCTATGCCCAGCATTTGTCTTGAGGTATCTTTACCACTTGGAAGAATTATGATACTCAGTAAATTCGGTATGAGGCATGAATTCTATTTAAGGGTTGTAATTAGGAAGGAAGAAGAATAGCTATAGAAGTAGCAGGCGGAAGAAAACATGGGAAGATTGGTTATTTCTTTGACATATCTTCTTGTAGAGTAACTTCAGCATGTATAGGTTTTAAACTACTAATTAAATTGTGCACACACATTAACATAATAGGAGTACAGTTACTTAACCAAAGCAGACCTATAATTACCGGCCATCTCCAGTGAAACCAAGAAAACCAGTTAGGCACCTTAGGCATTTGTGAAAACTTATCTATGATATGGTGGATATTGTCCAACTGAACTTGAACAGTCTGAGAGAAATCAGACAAATTACAACAGCCCATTCCTGGGGACTGTTCACATCCCATATGTTCTTTTAATACTAGATAGTCTGTAGTTGTAAGATTTTGGAGCATTACAACTTGCACTTCTCCTGATTCTTGGTTGAGTTCCAACATTAAATATCCAGTCAAATTTGTTATTTTACTGTATGCACAGGCCAACTTAGATATCTCCTTCTTCATTCCCATGGCAAGTCCAGGAACTGGTGGGATAAATGCAGCTACAGCTGTAGCAGCGCCTGGATCTTTGTTGAGGTTTTTTGATGATGATCTTCTGGTATGGGTCTTCCAGAGAGTGCTGATGTTGGAAGTTCTTCTTCATATCATATCTTAATTCATTTTCTGGGTAGCCAAATTAGGCTTTGATCCTCTGTATAAACACAAACAGACCCTTTGCCTACACTTTGATATGCCCTTTATACCATTGTGTAGAACTCATTGAAGGTCACCACACAGGAACTGCTTTTTTTTTTTTTCTTAAGAGAAAGGAATATTATCAGAAAAATGTACCTCCATAGCCGATCATCTGACACCCTTTAAGTGATCAAAATTAAGGATTGTACCTCCATAGCCGATCATCTGACAGCCTTTAACTGATCAAAATTAAAGATATTTAAAGCATGCATTAATCATTGATTTACAGTTAGTTTTATACTATCAGGGAGTAATCCCCCTTTTCTTTTTTCTTTTTTTGTTATCATTAATCCACACTTACGTGACGAATATTATGTTTACTAGGCTCTCCCCTATACCAGGTCCCCCCTATAAACCCCTTTACAGTTACTGTCCATCAGCATAGCAAAATGTTGTCTTCTCTGTGTTGTACAGCCGTCCCCTTTCTCCCCCCCATGCACGCTAATCTTAATACCCCTCTTCTTCTCCCCCCCCTCTTTATCCCTACCTACTCACCCATCCTCCCCAGCCCCTTTCCCTATTGTACCTGTTAGTCCATTCTTGGGTTTTGTGATTCTGCTGCTGTTTTGTTCCTTCAGTTTTTCCTTTGTTCTTATACTCCACAGATGAGTGAAATCATTTGGTATTTCTCTTTCTCCGCTTGGCTTATTTCACTGAGCATAATACCCTCCAGCTCCATCCGTTTTGCTGCAAATGCTAGGATCTGCCTTCTTCTTATGGCTGAGTAATATTCCATTGTGTATATGTACCACATCTTCTTTATCCATTCATCTACTGATGGACATTAGGTTGCTTCCAATTCTTGGCTATTGTAAATAGTGCTGCGATAAACATAGGGGTGCATCTGTCTTTCTCAAACTTGATTGCTGCATTCTTAGGGTAAATTCCTAGGAGTGGAATTCCTGGGTCAAATGGTAAGTCTGTTTTGAGCATTTTGATGAACCTCCATACTGCTTTCCACAATGGTTGAACTAATTTACATTCCTAGCATCAGTGTAGGAGGGTTCCCTTTCTCCGCATCCTCGCCAATATTGGTTGTTGTTTGTCTTTTGGATGGCAGCCATCCTTACTGGTGTGAGGTGATACCTCATTGTAGTTTTAATTTGCATTTCTCTGATAATTAGCGATGTGGAGCATCTTTTCATGTGTCTGTTGGCCATCTGTATTTCTTTTTTAGAGAACTGTGTTCAGTTACTCTGCCCATTTTTTAATTGGGTTATTTGTTTTTTGTTTGTTGAGGTGTGTGAGCTCTTTATATATTCTGGACATCAAGCCTTTATCGAATCTGTCATTTTCAAATATATTCTCCCATACTGTAGGGTTCCTTTTTGTTCTGTTGATGGTGTCTTTTGCTGTACAGAAGCTTTTCAGCTTGATATAGTCCTACTTGTTCATTTTTGCTGTTGTTTTCCTTGCCCAGGGAGATATGTTCAAGAAGAGGTCACTCATGTTTATGTCTAAGAGGTTTTTGCCTATGTTTTTTTCCAAGAGTTTAATGGTTTCATGACTTACATTCAGGTCTTTGATCCATTTTGAGTTTATTTTGTATATGGGGTTAGACAATGGTCCAGTTTCATTCTCCTACATGTAGCTGTCCAGTTTTGCCAGCACCATCTGTTGAAGAGACTGTCATTTCGCCATCGTATGTCCATGACTCCTTTATCGAATATTAATTGACTATATATGTCTGGGTTAATGTCTGGATTCTCTAGTCTGTTCCATTGGTCTGTTGCTCTGTTCTTGTGCCAGTACCAAATTGTCTTGATTACTATGGCTTTGTAGTAGAGCTTGAAGTTGGGGAGTGAGATCCCCCCTACTTTAGTCTTCTTTTTCAGGATTGCTTTGGCTATTCGGGGTCTTTGGTGTTTCCATATGAATTTTTGAATTATTTGTTCCAGTTCATTGAAGAATGTTGCTGGTAGTTTCAGAGGGACCTTGGGGTCATTTTTAATATCAGTCTCTGCAGGGTGATGGGCCAGTCCTTTTCTCTAGACAAGAACTGTCCTTCCTTATGTGGGATATGTTGGATAGCTAGTTGTGTGGAAGCCTACTGGAGAAGACTCAGACTCAGCATTCACTGAAAGTGTGCAGGCATTAATTGAAATGCATATCTGTATCCTCAGCCCTGCCCCTTTTTTTCAGCTCATCATTGTCACCCTAAGTTTTACATGGTGTTCCCAAGCTGAACCTTCTCTGTTTTAACATCTTCAGATAAGAATTTTGGGTTATGCCACAGTTGGGAAAGGGCCATCACCTAATCTGTATGATTAGACAAGACAAAAGATCTGGGAATTCTAATTACTACTAATGTAGACATTCAGCTAGTCATCCTGTTTTCATCCATTCTGCAAACTTGCCTTCAGAGGTACCTGCTGTCTCTAATTCCTGACTTTTCTATGCTTTCTATGAATGAATTGGCTTTCCTTGTCCTTTCCATGAATGAATTGGGTTCCTCCCTTTGTAGGACCAGCATAGTAGAGAAAACTGAAACCTAAATCAGTTTCTGATTGTTTATCTACTTTACTGTCTTCCAGAATTTTGTCATCTTTTCCTGTTTGTCTTTGAGGGTTTTTACTTTCTGTCTTACATGGCTTATTTTGTCAGAGTTTGGTAGTAAGCAGAGTAAATGCACATCTCACATCTTTTATATTCAACCAGAGATTACTGAACTGTCTTTTAAAGCTGTAAAGTGAATACCATTTTAAAAACATGGTATGATTTGGCATTCAACACCATTGTGTTCTCTCTTGACTCTTTTGGATTGATCTGAGTGTAATTTAAACTTAGACGAGCCAGAACAAAGCCTTAAGAGTTAACATCTTCACAAAGGATATATTGTACAGGGTAGAAATACTGATCATATGTATTGGTTGAGTAACATTCCCAAATATCCAGTGTTATATTCACTTCAAGAGCAGATTAAGTTGAAGCATTTAAAATATTACTATTTAATTCTGTGGTATTAAATATGTGAAAATACCATTCCATTAGAATAAAAACCTATCCCGAGATATTAAGTCATAAGAAACTCATTAAAAATATCTTAACTTGATAGCAGATTATTGTCATGTAACATTTTTCACATTTCAAATTCTCATGTTCTGTGAAATATTATTATGGAGTATGCTTGTCTTTCATTTTCTTGATGGTTTATAGATATGGTTAGGTAGTATTTATGTGGAAATACATTTTCTTCATGTCTAGTTTTATTCAGTGTGATACAGCCCTTAATATCTTCTTACCAGAGAAATTAGAAAAATGTACTTCTTGATAGCTACTCAAATTATTGCTTATGTGAATAAATTCCATCTTTTACTCTTCACTCAGTAATGCCTAATAATGTGGGAGCAAATGTCCCAAACACTCTTCAGCACTGAACTGGCTCTGCTTAGTTTTAAGTAATGCACTCATGAAAGGCACCAAACAATAGTGTCCCTGCGGGAATCTGGTAGCTGGCTGTCTCCCCATCCCAGAGAAGACAGAAAGTGCAGAAAGGCCTTAGAATCTAAGCTGTTTTCTGCCAACTTTGACCCTCAACAAAGCGAGTAGGGAAGAAGAAGGAAAGTAGAAATGTGTATATGCTTGGGTATGTGGTTTTCCTCTGAACTTAAGAGCATGTGAGAAAATAACCTACTACCTTCAAAGGCATGCAGGAAACCAGAACTAAGTACCAGATACACAGATTAACATCAAGGAAGAGTTTGTTTATAGACTTTCTATCTTAGTTATAACATATCTAGTATGCCTTTCACACCCTATGAGCAGAGTCTAGCATCAGTGACCTCTGTCTGGCTTCTCTTTGTTTTCTTATTGTGTGTGCCTACTTATTAGTCAAACACATGTCTCTATTGATTACATAGGACAATAGCTCCACTTAAGTCCAGAGTCACACATACATCAGTTGATTCAGAAATTTTCTGCAGTTGTTACTGATGAAATGTCCTTTGTTAAAGTGGTCCCACAATTAGATACTTACAAACTTAAATAATTGGTTCACCTAAAAATGAAGAAGAAAACTTAAATTTCCATGGTCATTTTAGTTTTTCCTCCCATGAATTTCATTTGACATACTCAGTAGGACAGAAATTACAATTTCTACAGAATCGTGAAAGTTCTAAAGCATGAGAATGACTTTAAAATGTGTGCACTAAAATCTTGAACCCTGAAACCTAAAACTGAGCCATCTCTTGTCATCAGCTCTGCTTTCTGCTTCATATGAGTTTTACATGCATCTCAGCTATCACACCTGCTTCCAATCTCACTTCTAAACCCAAACTAATTCTTAGCTTTACTCTCTTGTTCATTTGTAATTCTAACCACATTATTTGACCCAGTCTGTGTTCCAGTTCTATTTATGCCAAGTTACATGGTATGGGGGAGAAAAAGGTAAAGAAAACCTTAACAGTGAGGGTGAAGCAGTTATAGTAATCGTTTTTCCTGCACAATGGCCCATGAAGTGTTAGAGTCACTGGAGAAATGTCTACTGATTTTATATCATCATTTTCATTTATGAATAAAGGAAAAATAAAATTAAAATTGTGCTTACAGAAAATTCAGGAATCCTTTTGTGGAAGTAAAACTTTTAAAAATTAAAATAAAATCTATGGATTTTTCTTAACCTTTTTTTATGAATAAGCTGTATCACAGAGTAAAATTGTGTCAATTTTAAGTGAATTTGAAAAGAAAACTATTCTAGGAAAAATGATAAAGCTTCTCTATAGTCATATTATATTTGATTAAAGGACTCGATCATTAGTCACATTTCCACAGTGCTTGTATTTTACAGTGTGGATGGTTTAAGGTACAAAATTTTATTATATATATTTTTAAGGCTATGTTTTAAATTTTAATTTGCCTTGGTTGCCAGACACGCAAATTTTGTATAAAGCAAAAAGTTGTGAATGGTTTAAGTTGAAAGAAATCCTAAGGTTTTCTGTGTTATAATTCAGTTCTGTATGGAAATTTGTAAGTTAATCTACAAATGAAATACTGCATTTATTTGCTGTAGAAGATAGACAACTACAGTAAACTAACACAATTTAGTCACCTTTTCTCAGTTCCTTAAAAGATTCTAAATTTTACTGTATTCTTACTTTACAAAATGTCCTTCTTTAGGTTAATAAGAAAAATAAAACACTAAACCCTGAAGGAAAGTGCATAAGATATCAAGCCTCCTAGGGAGAAAGTAACAGAGTCAAACTATGGAATCTAAACCAAGGTACTTGTTTTGTCTTGAAAATTTGTATTACGGCATGGTGTGTCAAGGTTTGTTTCGTTAGTAAGCTTTTTGGAGATACCTTGTGTCATGAATGCTGCCAAATGAATCACCTTTCAGGTCAGAAACCTAGAGTTACATAGGGAACTTACTTGGGAGATAGAACTGTATTTCTGTTAATTAATTTATAATTAAGTATGACTTTTTTCTTAGGGCATGAGAATTTTACTTCTGAATATACAAATGTAAGGATAGCCTTCATTGTTTTGATTTATTTTTAATCCAGATTAATCTTGTTTGTTTGTTTCCTTTTTTTGTTTAATAAAACCTGTGTTCTATACTTTCAAAATCTTTGACTATTAATTTCTTTCTGTAATCTGGCAGGGTTGAGGCTGGCTATAAGCTTTTTTGTGGGATTGGTTTTAAAAATGCATAATAGTTTTTTGCTCACATCTGAGAGAATTTTAGTTTCTTTTTCTTTTTTCTGTAAAATAAAGGTGATTGAACTTTCATCTCTAAGACAATATGAAAAAATATTATAGTTAAAAATTGTCCAAGTTGGTTGTTTGGTTTTCTAATGTTGGAAGACAGGATCAGATTATTTTTAAAAGGATTTTACTTGATAGGTCATAGGATTAATGTGCTTATTGTTAATTTTCAGTGTACATACTGTAGCAGATTATTACTGTACTTTCTAGGTTTCTTTGCAGTGATAATGCAAAGTTTGAGTATTTTGGCTGCCTTTTACAGGAAAATTAGTGTGGGAGGTTGAACTATTTGAATAGAAAGAATAAAAAATAGTGTTTTTGTTATTGTTGTTAGTGGTCACAAAAATAAGAATATAGTGTGCTTCTACAGAGTAGAAAAAATTTCAGTTCACATGAAAATCGTTTAGGTGAGTGGAAGAATGATAATCAATTTTGTGAAAAATGTTTGAGAAACTTGTATGAAAACCTCTACTTTTATTTCTTAGGACACTATCCATTAGATTTGTTTATTAGCAACAAAGTATTTATCAGAATATGATCTCTGCTTCTTTTTCAAAAAGGCACTGGTATAATACCTTTGAATAATTTCAAGATCTAGGGTATAGAAGAAATTTTCTTAATATGAGACTTATGTCTTTAAAGCATTGTAAGTATAAACTAAGCTGAAACATAGTAGTGCCTTGATAAGTATATGTTACTTGAATTTTTATCCTAGATCTGAGAGAAATTTGCCCTTTTAGAACTAAAATTTAAGCCTGTTCATCTTTGAAAGCTCTTCTAGCTCAAAGATAAATATATTTAAGATACTTCCTACTGAGTAAATCTTCCCACCTGTACTTGATTTTTCTTTCCTATTGTAATTTTTGTATTTGCATGTATAAATTAGGTCCTAATTCCACTTCTAAAAATTTTGACAGTAGAGATTTAAAGACATAAGCCATGTGACAGAAAAAAATATCCCACCCCTAAACATTCCTTTATTTTAGGGGTTAGGATTTTGTAACGTAAAACAAAATAAATTAGCACTTTAAGTGGTCCATTCAGTTAGGACTGAAGGGTTAAAAAGGAAAAATAAGATTTTAAAGAAAAAGAAAATGACTGTTAGCATCAGTAGTTTTGCATAAGCAGTTTTGAATATTTGCTAATATATTCTTTATGAAAGTCATTTACAGGATGATCTATGAAAATAAGAATAACAAGATAAAAGTAGAGGAAGAGCTTACTCATAGTGAAAGGTACATGACCATTCTTTCCATTAAGCCATAAATAAATAAATGCCATGTTCGTACCTAATAAGTGTTTTTTGTTATACATGTCTAAAACATAGAAGCCTCATTTTAGCATTATCATAATGTTGATTTACATTGTACATGATGTTATGTACAAAAGGGCAAAAATAAGTATTCTAATTTACTTGGAAATTGTGGATAGTTTATGAAGAAAGAACAGATTCCAAGGAAATAACTCTTTTTAAAGAAGTTTTATTTTATTTTGAAAGCCATTCTTATATTAGGTATAATTTATTATTTATTTCTTGTTAATAAGCATACTCATGAGATTAGAGTATAAAAGGATTTTTCTTCCTTATTTCAAAACAATGTTATATAGGTATTAGAGAAATTTGATAAGTAGTTCAATAAGAAATCTTATTACTATTTTAGCTAGTACAGAAGTTCCTATAAGTGGTCTCAAAATAAAATCAACGCAGTTGTCATTGAAGAGCTCAGTGTAGTTGTTTTGCCTATCTTTTGAAAAAAAAAAGCCAGATTTGAATTCTGATATGTATAATGCTAACAAAAGCCTGTCTCCTTAGGTGGTTTTTGTTGAGTCTACTAACATGTATGACTGTTTCATCTATGTATTAATTGAATAAAATACACATAGGCTCTAAAAGTTTGGTGGAATAAGCAATTGAGTTTTAAGTGGAAACATGATGAAATTCTACAAAATAAAATCCCAGAGTAGATTGCAATTGGTTCAGCAAATTTTTGCACAATTCTTCTTGTTGAGGAACAAACTTTAGGCACTGGAGTTATTGCTGGAAAATACTCAGATATTTTTCTTTAGAGATTTTTACTTCTAAAAGCCCAAATTTCTTCAGATCCCTCTCAATTTATCACCCTTTCTGCTTATTGGAACTCCTCAACTTAACCTTTCAAACCTATATTTTAAAGATAATGGTTCTGTTCTAGGTATATGTTTATCAGGTCTTTGCAGTGAAGGACTAGATTATATTGAAATCTTAATGTTTTATGATGATAGTGTTTCACAGGCATAAGAATCTTTTCTAACAGTTGGTTAATCTTAATCATTAATATTTCACTCTATTTTAATAGGATGTGGAAATAATCTCAGTGCATAAGATTGAAAAGGTTGGTAAAATATACATACGTGCTTTATACTGTGAATTTATATGTAGTTTAGTTTCTATTAAACTCCAGGACATAATGTACTTTTTTTCCAGAATCAGTACATTGTAGATCAAGACTTTATTAAAATCTAGATTAAATTTTCAAAAATGTTGACTGTTATCAAATAATACATATGTATAGTTTAATAGTCAAAAAGTACTAAAAGTGTTATATTAAAAAGTAAGGATCCCCTTCTTTATGCCCTTGCCATTTCTTTAGGTGCTTTAGCTGTTTATTCTGACTTTTAAAAAATCTTTGTAATTCTAAATACAGTGTTTATACTACTGACTCATCAATTATGGTAGCTGAGAATTTTCTTTCCTAAAACTATACCATCATCTTAAACTGTGCTTCCTCTCCTTTGTTCTTAATGTAGTTAACTTTACAATTGTTACTGAAATTAGTATTCAGTGATTATACACCTACATAAATATTATATGTGAGCATTATAAGGTATTACAGTTTCTTTTGCAAATTTTTTCATCTTTTAAAGTTTTACTTATTTTTTTCTTTGTGTTTATTTAATCATTTCCACTATCTTTTCAGTATTGTTTTCCACGAGGTCAGTTACAACTTGTATAATTTCCCCCCGCCTCCGCTGTGGAGATACACTCCTAAAGATCTGTATTCTCTGTCTTCTATCTAGACTGCAGGCCTGCTTTACAGTTGTCATCCGGGGACTTAACTTTTGTCACTATCCCTTTGCCTTTCTATCATTATCAATTCCCCATTTCTAGGATTCAGTGTTTTCTTCTTTCTTGGTTTATTCAAACGTTTTTGTGGAGCTTTCTGTCAAAGTGTACCTGTGAGGTAACTAGACTTTGTCATCTTAAAAGTGTCTTAGTTCTGTACTCTTACTTGACTGTTATTTTGGTTGGATATAGAATTCTAGGTTAATGTCTATTTTAGTAATTCGAAAGTCATTGCTCTATAGTCTTTAACCTCAAATGTGCCTGTTAAGAAGTACAATGTTATGGTATTTAATCCTTTGAGTATGATTTGTTTTGCTTTATTTTTCTTCTCAGGGAGTTTTTACAATCTTTTTATTTGTTTGATTTCTGAAGGTTAATGATCATGTACCATGCTGGGAATCTTTTCATTCTTTGTGCTGGACTTCTGCTAGGCTCTTGTAATTTGGAAACTTCAAGTTTGGAAATATCTTTTATTATGTCTTTGATAATTTCTTCCCCTCTGTAATTTCCCTTACCCCTGTTCTCTTCTTACTTCATTAGTCTGATACTGTAACTCCTGGATTTTTATCACTCTTTCTCCTTGAAGGAACCTTTTCTCAACTTTATCTTTCAAACCTAGTTTTTCACATTTATTTTGCCTGTCCTACATATAATTTTTTTGAGCTTGTTTTTGATATCTAAGCATTACTTTTTCTTAGCATCCTGCTCATGTTTTAGAGATGCATCTTTGCTTAGCTTTATGAAATAAAAATGTGTATATAGCTATCTATGTATAAACATGCATATGTATCTGTTTCTATATGTGGAACTTTTTATTCTGCTGCCGGTATCATCTCTCTTTTATGTGAGTTACTTTTTCCCCATTGCTAATTTTTTCTCATCTTTTACATAAGAGGCTATGCTCTAATACAGGGGTTGGTAAACTATAGCCTGCTGTATCTGAGTTGCATCTTGTTTTTGTACAGCTCTAGAGTTGAAAATGTCTTTTAACATTCTTTAAGTGGTTGTTTAAAAAAATTAAAAAGCAGACTGAAGAATATGCTACAGAGACTATATGTAGCCTGCAAAGCCTAAAATATTTATTCTTCGGTCCTTTACAGAAAATTTTCTGAACCCTGCTCTAATGGCTGGGCATTCTTGTCTTTTTTGTATATTGAAGATTCACACAGTAAAAGCTAATTGGAAACTGTATATAAGTAGGGCTTGGCCAGCTTTACTGAAGAATAACTAGGTAATGCTGAAGCTGTGTTTGGTTCAGCTAGCTCATGTCACTATCTGTTGGTCTTTTGGAGGGGGATGTCTTTTGGTCTCTGGAGGAGGGTCTCTAATTTCCTCACCTGGAGTATGCAAGCCTGCTACACATGTTTCAAAGGTGAGTACACCTTTGAGTATGTAGGCCTTCACTTAATTATCCCGTTTTCAGTACAGTTGCCTTAATCTAAACTCTACTATATCGCAGGTTCAGTTTCTTCAAAGGCTAAATCTTAGTCTTCTGCTGGAGTCATGTAGTTTGTTAGCTGGCTGCACAGGAAGGTAATGGGAGTGGAGTGTTGGGAGTCCAACTTCTACTTATACAGAGATCAACTTAGACCTCTGTTTTCAGCCTATAACACACTGCTTTGTTTTGTAGAATCTTTCACCTGTTAGATTAAAATTTCATGGAAAGGTTAAAAAATTTAAACTAGGAATTGTATAAGAAGTAAATTAACTTTGTTTTTTTATCATTATGTAATTCATTTGTCCCTGTGTACATTCTCCTATTTTGGTATTAGAAGTTGAGTATTTTAGTCATTTATACAGAAAACATCAAGTTACTGCTGAGAACTACAAAGAAATGTTTGATTTTCAAAACAGCCCTCTGAGGTGGTGGATATATTAATTGCATTTTACAAATGAACTGGAGACACAGGTTAATTAGCTTCACATGGAGGATCACATAATAAGAGTAGAGCCAATTCAGCCAGGCATTCCAAATCTAGGGAATGCTTTCTTCACATCTATGTCACAGTACAGTTTAAAATAGCATATGATATACTTGGCAAGTGAATTACAGTAGTAATTGCTGCAAATTCAGAAGAGAGTGGTCTGGGTTGGAGAGGTAACATTAAGTGCCATGAAGGATGTGAAACTTGAGTTGAGTCTCAGATTAGGTAGAAGGAAAGGAAGAGGTAGTTGAGATACATGTTATAATCCAAGATGGAATATGGCTGCTAAGTTTAGGAGAATGGTAAATACACTACTTTGATTTAAGTGGAGGTTTGGGGACTGTTGAATGAAAGCTTGAACATATATGTATATTTTACATTGGGTTATGGGATGGTTTTGTTTTAATATGGGACTCAATAAATACTTGGTTTTAAGATTTATCCAGTATTCAATATGAATTGAGGATGCAGGGATTATAACATTTTAGGTGTTTGTGGTATAGGATAATATTAAAGTATTCGTGATATAAAGAAGATCATGCTTTATGCCTGGATTGGGCTGCATCTAATTTTGTTTTTTTTCCCTTTAGTGTTGACATTTTGTTATCATTTTATGGTAACAGTTTGGTAGGTGTAATCTTTGAGAAATTTCATTTTGGACATCTGATACCACTTTTAATTAAAGGTGGTTTTTTTTGCTTTTTAGTAAGTAAGTAAAGGAGTTAGAAATTGTCTCTCTATAGAGTCTCGTATCCATTTTCAGTAAAAATGAAGCATTGTTTTTCCAACCCGGGTGTAGGGCCATCAGATAGTGATAGAGATCATAGCTAGATTTCAAAAGCAATTCAGTTATGGTTTTGGAGATACATATATATAGGATTTATTCCTTTTTCCTTATTCTCTCCCAATATGTAAGTTCTTCCTAATAATGCAAGAAAGAGATGGACCTGTAGTGATTAATACTAGTAAAGTGATCCACCAGCTTTGTTTCTCTTTTTTTTAAGTTTTGTAGAAGAGAAGAGGTAAGTGAGTAAGGAACATGGGATTCAGAATATGGAAGGTAAAGTTTGAACATCTAGAATCTTGCCCCCATTCTTAGATAGTGTTTGTTTCATAAACTCCATCTTGAATATTGAAACTTAGATGAAGTTTAAGACTTGTAAAATTGTTCCTAACTTGCTTTCTTAGAAAACTTGGTACTCAGATTCTCTCTACTTCAATATAACAAAAACTATTCTCATGGGGAAAAGCTGCAGTAGTCCTATTTATCTAAAAACTAGGCCTTTTTTCCTTTTTTATTTGCTTTCGAATTTTTCTTAACCTGACATCAACTCTTAATAAAGTGATTAATATCAGTTATTAATCATAAATATAATGAGTAATGGTTTTAAAACTGCATAATTAAAAGATAATTATGTAATAGACTCATATCTATAGTACTTTGTTTTCTTCTATGAGGAAAAGTAAGGTAGTTTAAGCAGGAAAGTCTTAACTTTGTAGTTTTTCTTTATTAATTGAACTACCAAAAAAGTAAATCATAGTGACCACATAGAGGGGGTGAGGATTTGATAATATGGGTAACTGTTGAACCACTGTGTTGTATATTTGAAACCAACATAAGTTTGTATATCAATGATACTTTAATAAAAAAAATACTGAATTGAAGTGGCAGAAGTACAAAAAAAAATCATTATGTAAATTTAAACTAATATGTTTTTATTGCGTTGGTTAACTAGAAAACTATTCCAAGAGCTTAGATTATTCAAGATGGTCTAGATTAATGCTTTATACTGTTTTTTCTGTCTGTACACACAGCTGGCTTCTCTCAGAAGCATCTTTCATTACAAACAATGTATTTCACCCAAGCTAATGGAATAGGTTTGCACTTATGATGGAGCAGATTCTGCTTTTATCTCCTCTTGCTGGAGACTCTTGATTACTCTCAGGGTCCTGTCCTGGATATATAATCTTCCTAATTCTTTCCTTGAAAAGTCTTTATTTAAGCAATTATAGACTACCAGTGTTTGTCTTTGAAATGAGAGCATAAGTGCAAAAACTCTGAAATGAATGATATTATTATAGAAAAAGATAAAAATAGTAAAAGAATGTATGCAGTGATTAAGTTGTAGAAAAGTTTTTAAAAATTCACATTACATCTTAAAATGACATGGAAACTAAATGTGCTTTATTAAATACCCATTGGTCATTTTAATTGAAATTAACATCCTATCAATTTGACAATTCTACTTAAGCTTAATATAAAATCATGCCAATTTGTGCAGTGATGCAGTATACTCTTATTGCTTACACATAATTTAGTATCTGTTAGCCAAAACAGGAAGAAGATTGACAAATCTGCTTAGGAAAATTTGTACAATAATGTTAGGTGACTTTAGAAAGAATTTTGAAGGAGTAACACATGGAAACATCACAGAATACTACAATGCAAAATAACTGCAATGTAAACATCACTCCTTAAATTTATTCCGTAATTTGCAGAGATTATTGCTTTTGCAGACTTTGAGTACTAGAGGATTTATTTCCCTTGTTATAAAAATAATTTGGCTCCCCCTTCCCCTAGGACTCAATATCAAAGAAAAACTGACATATTTTATTATGTGGATTAGCTTTTTTACTTCAGTAGAGTTCCAGATTTCTGTGTTGTTCTGTACCCAGAGTAATGTAGAGTTAAGTTGAGCTAGATACTGTGTGTTAGGGAGCTGAATATTTGGTAGGATAATAATTGTAAACCAGTGGAATGTGCTTGTTTATTTCTTATGTTAAAAAATAATTTCTTCAGATACTTGACCATTATATATATACAACCTGAGTTATGATGAATATAAGAAGACATTGAGAATGAAAATAACACTTGGTTAAATGTCTTCGTTTGCTGAGGCTCTAATATATGTATTTCTGGTCATGTTTCCTAAGTCACATATTCATTACAGCAAATATGAAAACATACAGGGGTCTTTTTTATCTAAAAGCTCAGAGGTTATCATGTAGCTCTTCATTATCTGGTTTAGTCTTGTCTAAGAAGCAAATCAGTTCCAGTTTACATGCAGATTGTATTCTAAAATGCTTGGAAGTTAAATAATCTTTTGTATTTTTTTTAGAGAAATAATGCTATAAATGGTATTACTGCTCCCCTACCCCCAAGATTAGCTCATGAAAATTCTTTGGTCCTATAATGTAGCATACAAGACCATATTTTTTTCCAAAGAAAATACCATAGCTAGTAAGTAATTAGGAAAACAAACTTGAGAAAGTATTTATCTTGGATCATGGTATTTGTGAAAAAGGAGAGATTTGTATGAAGGGGAGATTAGCCAGAGTGGAATTAACTGAGTTGAGAAGATGAAAGTCAGGAAGGGGGTGGTACTCACTGAAAAATCAGGTGCATGACTGAAGGAGGTTAGTAAAGATACTTCCCATCACAGTCTTCTGAGGCATAGTTGCCTGGAGAATAGGTGGGTAAAGATTAGCTATTCCTTTAGTTAGTTTTTTAAAAATATTTTAAAGGGGGAACTATCCACTAAATAAGCCTTAGGAAAAGGCTTTGTAAAACCCAGAAAATCCTTGAAATTTATAACCATGAGTGATAAATAAATTTATTTTTTGTTATTACCAATGATAAAGGCAAATCTTACACTAAAGCTTTTCTATATTGATTGCTTTTTATTTTGAGTATATTATACCAGAAAAACTGTTCTGATACCATTCTTCTGAAGGTCTATTTACAATTAAAGCAAAGAATTAGTACTATTTCAGTTTACCTCTACTGCCTCGTGAAACATTATTTCTGTGGCAGAATACATCCACCAATTGTTTGAGTACCTACTGTGTGCCAGGCATTCTTCTGATACTTTCACTGCAACAGTTCACAAGAGACAAGAATCCTTGATATCATGGAGTTTATTTTCTAGTAGAGATTATTTCAAAGTCAGTTTGAGAAATGCCAGCTAGTCATGTGTATTACCTTGAAGTTGGCTTAGGAAAGGTGCCTACAGGGACAGCAGCTTGGACTCTACATTTATATCCAGTATCCTAGATAGTTTCCTAGAAGATAATGGGTAATAACTATATGGACTATTTTAAAATAGGGCAACAAAGGGCAGTTTCCTTTTAAGGAGCACAGACATGAGTCCTTACCTTCGCCCAGTCTACTGTATAAGGATTCTTCTGTTTATGAGAATGTTTGAAGTATTTACCTCTGTCATGGCAGCTGTTTGTAAAAGATATTGTGTGTTACTGCTAAATTGCCATGTAAATTAATTTATTTACTGCTAACTTAAAACTGCTATCACAGTTTTGTAGAGGCAATATCATAAGTTGTCAAGTGAATAGACTGGATCCAGACCACCTAGATTTAAATTTCAACTGCTTCTAATGTAGCGGTGTGATCTTGGGCAAGTTACTTAACCTTTCTGTGCCACAGTTTTTGAAAATGTGTAATGATAGTAGTTGGCCAATGTGAGGATGAAAAAAATGAATTAATGCCTAGCACTTGGCAAGTGCTAAATGACAGGTGTTATTGTTTCTATGCTTGATATATAGTTTATGAAAGAGCTGCTTTAAAACAATTTTTGGCAAGCACCTTATTTTGTTTAATGGTTTTATGCTTTCTAGAAGAGCAATTTGGTGTAGTGGAAATCTGGAGTTAATCTTTGGATCATCCACTGAATTGATCAATTATTAAGAGAGGAATTCAGATAAAATGATCTTTTTAATATTTTCATGTAAAATTAAAATATTTAAATATTTTTCAGTAGGTGAACATGTTGAACCTTTGGTTGTTTTTGAGCACTCAACTGGGAATTTTCTGTACAGTTTTTTGTTTAATCATGTTGTAAAGTAGTGATCCTAGACAGTTTTTATCCCACAGCTTATCAGTGGCTTAGTAATTCTCAAATTCTGAATTGTTGGATGATGTACAGATAATTCCTGTGATGTGTATTTGTGTGTTTAATTTTGTATAAACTACTTGAAAAAACAGTCCCAGTAAAAAGTAGTTCCCTAAAGTTAACCTGTATTTTGGCTTTTCATGTTACTGAGAACCTATTTCATAAAATGGTTATAATAAACTCCTAGTAAAATTTGAGTCATATAAACTAAAAATATATTATTTCCCCTAATTACAACTTAATGTGTATATGTACACTTTTGATTAATTTAAAAATGTTACAAACTTCACTTAGATTTGCTTTGTTGAGAAATTTATTGTTTTTAATGTCCCATTTCCTGCAAGACTATTTAGATTTTCATTAGTTTTTCACTCCTTCCAAAGGAAATCTTGTAGTTATGCATGGTTTAGAATCAAAACAAATGCTGTAGTCAAATTTTATTGGAGTTCAACTCCTGTATAGATGGTTGTATTTAATTCCCACAGTTATTTGTGGTTTTTCCTGAACTTTTCCTTCTGCAGCAAAGTTCTATTTTCATTAACTACACACTATTTTAAAGTAGAAGATGGTGGTGAAAGATCGGTCTGTGTTACCTTTGGATTTTTTTTCTTCGTGAAAGCAATGGCAGTCTTGATTGTAACAGAAAACTATTTGGAATTTGGACTTGAAACAGGTAATAATTAAACACAATTTTTAAAATCAGTGTTGCTTTAGTGTTAATTTTGACTTCAGTATTAAATTTTATATCTGATGTTTTTAAAAATAGCCTTGAGGTATATATTCTATAATATTCTAAATAACCTTTACTATTAAGTAAAATCTTCCTTAGTTTTGTTTTTGTTACCTTTTTCCAATAGTGCTGACCCCTCCCAATTTTTTCCTTACAGTTAAATAAATTTCTGTAATGCTAAAGTTTACTCACATACATAAAGATGCAAATTTTATGCACTCATGGAATGTACAAATATCAAAGGGATGTTTTCAAAGACTGTTCCTACTAATCAAATTTTATTGCATTATAACATACTAATTAATTAGCACATGAAAGAACTAAGCTAGTCACTTCAAAATTAAAGATGCTCTGTTTTCTAACATTTTATTTCCAAAGAAAGATTCTGTATTAACAGTAATTTTTTCCTCTACAGGGTTTACAAATTTTTCAGACAGTGCGATGCAGTTTCTTGGAAAGCAAGGTTTAGAATCTCAGTAAGTTTTTTAAAAATTAAGCATTCCTTAAATTTAAATTTATACTTTTAGAAAAACAGCATTTACTATAAATCGTTCATTTTTAAGCAGTGAAGGAGTTTTTTTTAAATAGAACTGTCACTTGTAGAAATAGTCTTACTAGTAATTTTCACATTTGTATAAACTTAGTATCTTTCATAGAACATATTTGGATTTGCTCTTACTTGACTTCATTTGTTGCCACCAGAGATGAAACAAAATTTGTATTTGAGTCTTGTATCAATTCTATGTGGCATGTGTAGGTTGGATTGTTACAAATGTGGTTGAAGAGATTCATGATGTATAGTTCTCCAAAATCCATTATAATTCAATGAAAAGAAGTCTCTTCATAGAAGTTAGTTTATTTTATATTACTATTATTATTGTGGTTTGTAATACAATTGATTAGAAGAAAGGAAATTGGTAGAAAGTTAACTTTAAAAAATTTTCAGCTTCTTAAAATATTTTATTTTTAGGGGTCCTGTTTCAAAACTTACTTTCAAATTTTTCCTGGCTGTTTTCTGTTCACTCATTGGGGCTTTTTTGACATTTCCTGGATTACGGCTGGCTCAAATGCATCTGGATGCCTTGAATTTGGCAACAGAAAAAATTACACAGTAAGCGGAAAATGTACATAAGCACATGCAGATAAATATATGTTTTCCATCTTAATGAAGGTATATTATTGTAATGAAATAATTATTGTATAAAAATGAATATTTTGTCATAGTATTTTCTCTTTCTAGTGTAAAATTTTAAGTCCTGTGTTTAAAAAAAATACCGTCAATTACTAAATTTCTGTTTTACCTATTAAAAGGAAATAACAATATTTATGTTAGTTTCTTAGAGGTCCATATTTATGATATTATAATTTCTACAACTGCACTAAGAATCTAATGAAAATTTCCTTGTCAAACATTTAATTAAAAATTTAATTAAAAATTTGTTTATTTAAATTTTATTGAGATAATTTAATATGTTTATTTATAATATCTTGTTTAAAAGTTATTTAAAGTAAATCTGTATTCATCAGGGATGTTTGTTTTCTTAAATTATTGATGTTTTAAGATTTGTTTAATTCATTATTTTGGGATTGCTAATACTGTACAATGTTAAATTTCATAGATTACTTTTAACTACCAAATTCTATTTTAGTTCTCCAATGGAAAAATCATACTTGAATCACTACATATAGTTCAAAGCCCATTTACTATATTCTTTTTTGCTTCTGACATTTTTTTTGTCGTTGATATAGACACCTTGACAGAACAACAGGTTTATGTCTCTTTCAGTTCATATCTAGATTCAAATTTCCATCTTGTCTTCTTGTTCCGCAGTAGAAACCCAAATTGAAAATACTGCATTTTGAAATATGTACTCATAGTCATTAAGTATCTCTGAGTGATGTTATTTCCTAACATTTCTGCTCTTTAAAACCCTGTATTTAATGATGCAGGTTCTCTAGTCTTTTCACATTCTTATCTCTGTTATCTATGTCATTTTCATTTATTTTTATTTTGACAGTCTTTTTAATTTTTTCCTTACCTCATTTTTCTACATAAGCTTTGTGTGTGTGTTTACTTTTTCTCACCTCCCAGTACACACTCCCTCTTTCTTACCCTCCTTTTACCGAGCATGCTTTTGGCTACATCTTGCCTTTCTCCCAGCATCCGTCACCCTAATAGCTTCTTTTAAAACAAAACCTGCCCCCCCACCTTTGTACACACACTTCAGTCCACTAACCCCCCCCAGTGTTATGATTTAAATGAACTGAAAGGGTGGGTGGAGGGGAGCCCTTCACCAGCCACTGAAACCGCTGTGGGCTGCTCCTTGATACTTGAGTGTTCCCTAGCAACACTGCATACCTAATATTGCTGCTTTCTTCCCCACACCCGGTGGTTTGCCCAGGGTGTGGGATGAAAGAATCACTATTTTATCAAAACATTTAAAGCATTTAGTGATGTGGTGGGGGAGGCACTTTTTAGTTTAATTTTCAGTAAAACATGGCTTCTTTTTAAGATTTTTCCCTTTGGAGATTTGGAGTTTAATTTATATTCAGTTTACTGCAGCCCCCATTGTGTTGTGGCACTCTGCCTTGATATAACAGTGTGGGCAAGTGAGTTCCGTTGTGAGAGTAGCATGACTGGCACAAAGAGCAGCATTCTGCTCACTCCCATGGCCAGGCACTAGTACTTGTTTTAATGCCAGAACTTAGAACCAGAGTTCCACTTTTCCCTGTCAGGTGCTCATGGTTTCCTGACTCAGCCTTGTTTCCTCACATAGATCACTGTCGTTTGCATGGTAGTGACATTTAAAAATGTGTGTGTGTGTGTACGTGTGTGTGTTTTAAACTCACTCCCCAGTTTAACTCTTTAGCATGGTTGATAATGAAAGCAGTATATTGTATAGTCTGAAGAATTTGTCTTTTTTCTATAATAGGAACAATATTTATGTCATCTGTGTCTATAGGAAACAAACTTGAGCCAACACTTAACAGTGAAGTTTTAGCTCAGACCTGAAACCTTTTGTTGTGTTAGGTATATTGCCTTGTCAGGAGTAATGTAAATTTTCTTAATTTGTAGAGGATAAGGAAGTTAATTTCAGGTATGTTGATAATACTCCAAGGAGTAATAAAAATATGTTAATCACTTATGATTTTAACAATGTAATTAAAACATTATACATGATCACTACATAGCTAAAGGTTCCTCAGTTACAAGTTGTTTCAGTAGGTTCCATCTGTTTTATGTCTTCTTGTATTATGGCCCTTGCTAATCACTGTCTCTTAATTTGTAAGTAATAAGGAGGCAGTTTGTTTCAGCTGCACTGAAAAGTTTCAAAAGATAACTATACTGAGAATCTACAGGACTCATTGACTATGAAAGTTAGAGAATCATTTAAGAGCCTGTGTATTAAGTCAGGGAGTTAGTAGGGGACTGTTAGAGAATACTAGAATAGACATGAACAGATGTAGATTTTAGTGCTGAATATGTCTCTGTTACTATTGTCATGAGCAAGTCTTTTAACTTTCCTGGATCTAAAATGTTCTCATCTGAAAAATTAAAGAGGTAATTTGCAAGGGCTCAAATCAGTGTTAAGTGATAATGATAAATATGAAATAATGGTGACCCTTAATACAGAATACTGAAAATAAGTTCCTACCTATATTTTGTAAGTCCCAAGTTCCTGTAGTTTATTAGTGTGTTTTGTTTCTGGATTTTTATATTTATTTCTTATATACTTTCAGAACATTACTTCATATCAACTTCTTGGCACCTTTATTTATGGTTCTGCTCTGGGTAAAACCAATCACCAAAGACTACATTATGAACCCACCATTGGGTAGAGAAAGTGTCCCTTTGTAAGTATGGGTATTTGAGGACTACTTTTTGTTTCATTATATAATCAAAACTGTTTTCCAAAATACTATTTAAATTTTTTAATGATAGGACACTATTTTTAAAACATTAATAGAAATGCTAAAAAATGGGTTACAAAGTTGAAACTATAGGTCATTGTTTAACCATTTTGTGATCTTTATTAATGAAAACGAATGATTATTACCCTGTACTAGTGTCTTACACACTTGTAAGATTTTTCTGCTTTCTTATTTAATATTCAGTTGTTAACCTTTTTTCTGTTCTTGTGCCTATTTTGAAGTTGTGCCTATTGTGAAAACTCCGGAGGAAAAATGTGTGGTATAAATTAAAATTCTCATCTCACATATATATATTCAACTCCTATAAGAGTTAACATTTCTGTATTTTTTTGTTTTGTATTTTGATGAAGTAGTTTTTCAAGTAAATTAGAGACATAACTCTTTTACCCCTCAGTTCTTTGTAATGCACCTCTCAAAAAAAGGACATTTTCCTATACAACAATATTATCACACCTATCAAATTTAAAAATCACATCTTAACATTACTGTCTAATACTAGGTAATACTTCCCCATTAGAAAACTATATTTTAATAGAAGATTATGGTAAGGAAATAAACATTTTATTGAAAGGTATTAATAACTGTACCTGATACGTTAACTCATTGGACTTACAGAACTATGTTGGAGTAATAGAAAGATTCAGAAAGAACTGGTTCCAATCCCAGTTCTGATCTTCAATAAAACTATCACTGGAGGGAGATTATTTAACTTTGCTGAGCCTCTGTTTCCCCATCTGGAAAATGAAGATAATAGTATGTACCTCACAAAGTTATCATTGGAATTAAATGAAAGAACACATGTAATGCAACCAGCTGTAAGTGCTTAATGTTCTTTCACTGCTTTGCCTCATCAAAATTAAAATTGAAAACCTTGGCTAGTATGCATTTTATTTTGTGTATTTCTTTTATAACCTGGTACAAATTTGCCTTGGATATATATTCAATGATGATCATGACTTTTTTTTTAAGGCTTTAATCTTACTGAACTAGGGAAGTATCCATTGAAGTTGTGGTTTTTTTCCCCATAAATTGAGCCTTAATGATAATTTTAACTTGACAGATTTACTAAGTATTTAAAAGTAAACCTAAGGATCCAAGGGTTCTAGACAAAATCTCAGAAACTTCTAACTCATGTTTTTGATCCTGAAAGCATTCCCAGTCCTTCCTTGAAGTTTGGTCATAGAAATTAGATTTTATCCTCCTGTAATTATGTTCTCTCATTTTATGTTTGCCTTAATTTAATTAGTAAAACAAGGAAACTAGCATTTATGATCCATCCATCATAAGTCAGTTATTATGCTAGGTATTGAAACTTTACATATTTTATCTCATTCATTCTTACAGTAATTCCCTATTTGTGATTGCTGTTTTCAGCCCGTTTTATAAATGAAATAAGAAATTCAGAAGTTAAATAATTTGGCTAAGGTTATTCAGCCAGATTTGGAGTATATAAAGCATTTAGTGGTTATACCAACATTTCTTTCCCACTTTTAGCCTGACTAAACTTTTGCAGATTAGTAGTAAATACTATGCTTAAAGGAAATGGGGATAAGGAATTTTTCCTTTGGGTATATATTAAATTACAGAAAAAATTTTGTTATGCACAAAGACTTAGGATCCTGTTCCTATAGCTTTGTTTCCTTTGTACTATCCCCATTTCTGACCTGCTTCATAAACATTCTTACCTTTGCTCCATCCTATTGTGTTTTGTCAGACCATTATATTAAGTGGTTAGATAAAGGAGATTTTTTATTTTGTTTGAAATCCAAAGTCCATGTGTTAGATTGAGAAAGAATGGCTGCCTATCAATCAAAGAGAATGAGATGAAGAAGAAAGCAAATGACAGGTTCTTCGTCTGTCACATCGACTAAATGCTTTGTGGAAAGTTCTTTATTTGTAGGCAGAAGCAAAAATGGTTAAAAAGCAATGTCAACATGAAAATGTATTTAAATCCATCCATGTGTTCTGATTTGGCATCAAAAAATAAAATGTGGGCAGAGTCCATTTGTGCTTGGCCCTTGTAAGAAGAAAACCAAAAGAGAAAGTATACAGTAAAACCTAGAATGGCGTTAGTAATTTGGAGAAATTTCTTCTGTGTGTTCTTCACCTCTATGTTTTATCCCAGCTCAGTCTCCTTCCTGAGATATCCCATCAGATGAACTAACCAAATCTTTTCTATGAAGTTAGTTAAATAATCTGAATTTGACGGTAATGTTTAATGACTATTATCTTAAAATCCTGAACTGCTCATAAACTGAGCAGTTAACTTTTGATTCATTGCCTTATTCCATTCTCTTCATTTCTATTATCTGTTACTGTCAAAGTCTGTCTTATAGCTGTCTTGAGGATGCTACCAGTCAAACCTCCGTATTGTACAACTCCAGGGAGCCCAGTATACAGGCCATCTGGAAAGGTTCAAGGCTGTGAATGACCTCACGTCTTGTGTACTTTCAGTCTCACATGAATGACTTGTTATTTCATTGTTCATTATAGTGGAAATGTGTTGGTGAAAAGTTATGCCTTTATTCTTCCTAGTCAACCGTGCTTTTCCATTGAAATTTTATATCACATGTTAAGTGCCTAATGTGATTAGAATAGATGCCCAGCATCGTCTAGACATGACTTTTTAATTACAGTGTTACACTTTATCAAAGCAGAAACCATGATCTTCTAAAAACATTAAACCCCAAAGGATATCAGAAGTTATCTCCTTTTTAACGTCCTTTAATGCGTCCTTCTCTAGTAGTATAGTTTCTGAAAAAATGTCTGAAGGATACATCTTCTCACCTGGAATCCTAACTGTAGCCTTGAGGAATTGCTCAGAACTGAGCCAGCTTCAGCATATCACAGGTTAAATTAACTTGTTGGAGAGGAATCTGAGGCATCTGATTTTTTCATAATAAATCAGAATTCTTGCTTTTCCAATGATCCCAATCAGGAATTTGCAGAGTGAAAGATCCTATTTGAATATCTATATAATGAGACAAAATTCAAGCCAGTAATAAGTGGGTTATTGACTTCATAGTTCCACAGGCAATCTGTGGTTTCCTTTCTCCTTTTCTCTAAGATCACCCAACTTTTCTTATCATTTCACAATCAATCTTGGTTTCCTTTCTCCTTTTCTCTAAGATCACCCAACTTTTCTTATCATTTCACAATCAATCTGTATTCCATGGAGGAGGGTGGATAAGGAAGAGGATCTCAAGTATTGCTCCACATTTTTCTTCTAGATATCTGTTACTACTTTACTTTTATGATAATTTTATCTGCCTGGTTCTGTTATGCAAGTGAAACTATTATATAGTTAAGTCTGTAGTAGAGTAGGATACTTTTTGTTTTATACTTTCACTGTGGCTGAGTATAGATTTCCTATAGCTCATATAGAGTGAACATTGGCATGTGTAACTGTGCTGGCATATTTTGGTCTTTGAGAGCACCATATCAACTTTTTTGTCTGTAGAATGACAGAAGCTACATTCGATACTCTGCGACTCTGGCTAATAATTCTGCTGTGTGCTTTACGGTTGGCCATGATGCGTAGTCACCTGCAAGCTTACTTAAACTTAGCCCAGAAATGTGTGGATCAGATGAAGAAAGAAGCAGGGCGTATCAGTACAGTTGAGCTACAGAAAATGGTAAGTTTTACACTGTAGTCAGAATAAGAAATAGCAAATGCTATGAGGTAAGTAAAACAAATACTTGGTTTCCTTTAACAGTAATTTCACCCCAAAATATTCTTATTGTAAATAAATGGAATAACCTTAAATTGATAGATGTAAAAGAGACCTTGATCTGAGTTTGGCTAAGTGAGGAGAGGGTCTCAGTTCCTCTTCCGGCCTTAAGTGCTCTAAATATCCTGCAGTTTGGGTTACAAAGCTATAGTATATCTACTATTGCTAAATGCGACTCCCAAATTGATTTGAAAGATATTACAGATATTATTGTCCAGCCTTTATAACTCTACGTTTTAGTGATTAAATTTAATCCTTTTAACATTATTCCAAATACTTGAATATGAAACATAAATAGTTAATTTAATGGGGAGTCCAGAGAAGGAAAGTACTAGGAATCCATCCACCTTGATAGTAGACTGGATCTATAATCCAGTCATTGGGTATTGGGTCCTCGTTTTTTATTCTCCCTTATAGTTAGGAGTATTTATCAAGATTCAGGTTTTGTTCTGTTTTGCCTTTTGTATGTTTTCATACTTTCCACAATTTCACCTCAGTTGAATGTGTTCATATGGAATGGGGATTAAAAGGTTTTTATTTATGAGGGGTTTATGCTCACATATGACTGCCTATTGTTTAATTTGATGTTTTAGGTGCTGTCTTTAGAGATTTTATGAAATGTATGTGAATAAAAAACACTGAATTTTAGTGGTTATTTTCTCCAATAATCACTTACAAGCTATTTTTAAGGAATTTAATGTTTTCACATTTTAAAAAACATCTTCAAACTGAGCTTTTCTAAAGTCAGTTGTGGGGCATTTACACTGAAGTGTAAAACACTACCATTTAGCTTCCTTCCCCTGAAAGGATTACTTAGCTTTTAGACAATTCAGTTCGACAATTATATGAAAGTTTAATTTGTTCATAGCATGTCAGCTGTATTAAACACTTAAGAATATTGTTGGTTGCAGGTTGCTCGAGTCTTTTACTACCTTTGTGTCATTGCACTGCAGTACATGGCTCCTCTGGTAATGCTGCTTCATACAACGCTACTTTTGAAAACACTAGGTAGGCCTGCTCTGGCAACTGGGAAACATGGTTTGTTTTCTACCTATAACTGATAATGCTTTTTGTTACCTATGAAGAAATACATCCCTTAAAATTGTTTGTCACTTTAAAAGTTTTAAGAAGACACATGGGAAAATTTTATCTCTAGAAGTTGATTTGTTATCTTGGTTTTGAAAACTCAGGCCGATACTATTTTAGAACATGTTTTACTTAGAAGAATTGTTTGCTAACTGTTAACTCCCTAATTATTGAGTTACCTAAGTGAACACCCTTGATCTTAGTTATTTTGGGTGGTAAGAGGATGATTTAAGATTTTGTTATTAAACAAGGTACTTACAAATTTATATGAATTACAGAATTCTCTGGTGAGTTCTACTTTAGATAACTTAGGTTAATAAAGATTTCTCAGTGGAAGAACAAAGTTCTCCTTATAAGTCTGTTCACTTATAAGCTATCAAGTCCCTGTAATTATTCAAGAAGTATCTTAGATGAGACAGTCTGCCAATGTAGGGGCTTAAGAACTCCAGAAGAACTAAAAGTTTTATTTGAGTAGGCTTAGTAGATACCACAGAGCTGATGATAGATGTAAATGTCCTTTAGGAATCTATGAAACATAAAGGAGTAGCTCAGTTGTAAATTATGTGACTCATATCCTATCCAGCATAAGAAAGTATCTGATGAAAAAATTTCTAGAAGCTATTAATAGCCTCTCACTGAAGTCATTGATAATTTCTGAGAAAGAAATTTATTCTGATATTCTAGAGGTAGAAAAGATTTCTAAGAAGTTACTGAGTCTTTCCTTGTTACTCCAGTAGAGGTAGTTGATTCATGTATTATACAAGGAAAAAATTGTTTTTATTATTTTACCATATTTTAATGCAGTTAATTAAAAGTAAATTAGACTTTTTACCTTTTATGTGTACTTTCACTGATAAGGCCAGAATGTAGTCTGGTCAAGTTAAGTGAATTTTTTTACCAGGTTATAGACAGATTTACTATTTTACTTATATTTTCAATGTAAAATAATTTGCTATGCTACTAAATTTCTTGTTCTTAATTTCAAATATAAGTTAAAGAAGTTAGTTACTCTTCACGTTTTATTTGCATCTTGAATTTTCTAGGTAATCATTCCTGGGGGATCTATCCAGAATCAATCTCTACCTTGCCAGCAGATAATAGTCTGTCCTCCAATTCTGTTTATTCTGAATTACCATCTGCTGAAGGGAAGATGAAGGTAACTGTTACACAAATAACAGTGGCACTAAGCAGCTTAAAAAACATTTTCACTCCTCTGCTTTTTCGAGGACTTCTGTCTTTTCTGACCTGGTGGATTGCTGCTTGTCTCTTTTCTACAAGCCTTTTTGGGCTTTTCTATCACCAGTATCTGACTGTGGCATGAATCTCAGTTAGCAAAGTGGATATCCAAGTCACACTTTGAATTCAAACATTTGTGCCCTTGAAGGGCTGATGAAAACCAGAAGAAAGCAAAATCAAAGGCAAACAAGAAACATATCAGAATATCTTACTTTAAATGCTTCCTCTGTATCCTCAGGGTGAATTAATGGTATAATATTTAAGATTACAGAATAGATTATTAACTACTATACTGTGGCATTGGAATTTTAACTCCTTGTATTAACTGATGTGAGAGGGCTATCTACAAGGGTGATACTTCTGATTACCTTGGTTTACAGAAACTTCTAGCAGTCTTGAAACTTCTCATATGACTTCAGTTATTGATTGATTGCTCTTAATGGTATTAAGGTACTGTTAATATTCCTAGTGGCTACCTATAGAACAATCTTCAAACTGAGCCGTGCTTTAGGGGAGGGAAAGGAGCTAAAGTTGCTTCTGTTGGTAATGTATTAGTCACTCTTCAAACAATAATTGCAAAATCCAACAGAAAGAAAGAAATAGCTACTGTATATTACAGTAAAGAAAGCTGCATAGTAATTTTAAATTTAATGGAAATGTACATGCTTACTGTCCACAAGTACTGCTGCTTAAGAGTAGCAAGAGTATTGTTTTAAAAGGTATTCTGTCCAACTTGAGGGATCTTTTAAAAGGATTGGCTATATGAACATTTGCAATCTTGCTGTTAGGTTTGGACTCCCATATTTTATTTTATTCTATGATCCTAAATATAGTTCTTTTTAATAGTCTAAAAATATTTATCAATATTGATCAGACTTAAAAAAATTTCTTTGGAATCCTGCTGACTACCTGTATGTATTGTATATATATTATATATTAAATATATAATATATTGAGATGATAAAAGGTAAAAATATTGGATCCTTATAATATTTTAAGTTGCTGAATGTATGTTAAAATGTGATTGAATGAGATGTATTTGTATCTAGAAATTTTCTTTTTGGAATGAGATTAAAATACATTTTAGAAGTTCATCCGAGTAAGCAATTTATTTGTTGCCTGTGTATGAGAGTACTTAATATTTTATAAATACTTAGATATTTTTCCCAAGTTAAAATCATTTTTCTGTCACTTTCAAAAACAGAACCATTCCCACTCCAACCTACAGGTATCATTTAAACCCCTGTTAATTAAATAAGACTTGTTTTAAATTTGTAGTGTTTAAAATTATAAATACTAAAATTTAAATAAGACTCTTCTTGATGGTTTTTATATCTAAAACCTCAAATGAATGATTACAGTTATAAAGGGAATGAATATAAGAGATAAACAGGTTTTTGTTTTTTTTTTTGAAGAAGAATTTTTAGAAAGACTTCCATACAACTTTCTTGAGAGGCTGTATATTACATTTCAGTGCTATGATCACTATTGGAAGCAGTTTTGAAACTGTTCTTTTGGAATTACTTAACAAGGTTTGTGGTCCACATTCATTTGACTAATTTCAATACAGCAAATTCCTGCTTTTGGTATAAATTAAATATTTTGGAAGAAGTTGCTATTTTTAGTAAGTACTTAAGTTGGGTTAAAACTCTTTGGTTGAAAGTAATTGTGACTAAAGCCTAATATCATAGTTCATGTGTATTTCCAAAAGACGCATCCCAAATATATCTTGAGATATATCAGCATCCATAGAATAAGTTCCTTGTAACAAGGTTATAGCTAAGTATGACATTTATTTTTTACATAACGTTTACCACATGTTGGACTTGAAAAGAATCTCACCTGGTATTTATAACATTTTTATTAAAGAGCCACATTTAAAAAATTGTAATTGAAGTTATTATTTTGAGTTTCAAAGATTGTACTGTGGAGTAATGTGGGAGAAAAATGGCGTAGAATTCATTATTGGATGGAATAACATGTATTTCTAAAATACTATTGATTCACTCTTTTTAAACTTGAGTTCTCCCTAAGTATACTAAGAACTTGTACAAACTGCGTATTAATTTAAGCGATGGATTTGGTTTAGGTTTCGTTAGCCTTTCACAGCAAATCTGAAGACAATGACGGTTGTAACTATTAACTGGCTTATTTAAGCATTTTGTCTTTATACCAGGAATTATGTTAAGTGTAAAAGGGTTTGTACTGTATTTAAGCCAAATAATTTTTTGAGATATAACTGATATATAATGTTTTAGTTTTAGTTTGATCTACACATATATTGTTAAATGATTCCAAATAATTCTAAAAATCTAAATTAAGCCAGCAGAATTTTAAAATTTTTTATGTTGAATCCTAGTCATTATAAATGCTTGAAAGGTCAGTTATTTTTATTTTATATTTTGGCCAAATTAACTAGGAACCATTATAATCTTGCTTTATAGGATTTGTGAAAATTTATTTGACAATTTGTTGATTACTTTCCCTCCTACTCCCCTACCCCCAATGAATTGCACTATAAAAATCAGAGCTCTCTTCTCCCGACTACACCTTTTGGTTTGTCTGAAATGAAAAGCATATAATTTTATCTTAATATCCGTATGCATTTTGATTATCTTTGGTACTTTCCCCAGAAGTCCAGTTGCTATGCATAAATGACCAGTGCATCCAAGCAGAATGGACTCAGACTCATTGTCTTATTGTTTCTGATATAAATATCATTGGTAAAATAGTAACATTTCTTACTGAGTTATGATTCAGAAGAGATATTCATCCATTAATGGAATTGATAGGTCCAGGAAGCAATAAGTGGAATTCACTATGAAATCTATAATTGGAACTTCACTAGATTTTATTCTTTCAAATGAAAGATTAAATTCTCAGTACTGCAAAGCATAGGGTCTCAACATTCTCTGAATTCATACACACTTTCTGAGCCACCTCATAATTGAAAATGGTCTATCATGCTATATGTCTCTATTCAAAATAAAACTAAGTGATTTTTGAATGTGGATCATCCTGTGTCTTCACAGAGCTTTAGGTGGCTTAAAGAATCAGATTTAAACACACTTATGATCCTAGAGCTTGTACCCAGTGTCTCAAATAGTCATACAGTCTCATCTTTTAACTCCCACTCTTCTCATTATGTCTATACCCTGGGTTTTTAGCTGCGCTGATTATATGCCATGAAAAGTCTGACATGGACACTGAGGATGATCAAAAGCTAATGTCAACATTTCCATTCTTTAAAATGGTAAACATTTTACTTATTTTTGTTTTCTTCATAAAAAAAAAGTAAAACCAAATAGAGCCTGTTCATATGCATGTCTAGGTGGGCTTGTCTTTGATAATTCAGAGGGAGTGTGTTTTTTTCTATTGTTGTTTTTCTTTTCTTTCCCTTTTAATGCCCTCTGTGTGGTTAGTCCTCCTCTTTCTCCCATTTGGCAAATGACTATTCATTATCTTAAATTGGAGTAGCAGCATAATTTTGTGGAAAGAATATTAATATAAAAGTGAAGAAACATCTCATCCCATTTCTGCCTGCAACTATCTTTGCACTTACTAGGCATTCAACCCATACTAATTAAATGGAACTGAATTATCACTGTTGACCTCAGTTTTATCATATGTACAATAAAAGAGTTTACATGTATGACTATATATTTCTAAATTTGAGATCAGTTTCTCTGTGTTAGCATGAGAAAAGGTAAGTAGTTGTTTTTGGTTTCAGGAATGGTTACATATTATGTTAGAGGACAGTGTTAGTTGAAAATGAATTCACAAAGAGTGTTTTCTCCTAGAATATTTTGGTTTATACTCATTTAATTATTTGTTCAGTAAGTATTTATTGAGTGCTTATAATATTCCAGAACCTACACCCTATATATGGCAGCAAACAAAGCATCAAAATCACTGCCCTCCAAGAGCTTAGAGTCTAGTGGGAGGGTATGGCTCTAAACAAAGTAAATATGAGTCAAATGTAGGATATGTGAGTGGTAAAAGATCTAAGCAGGGAATGGGGAGCCAGGAAAGGGAAAGTATGAAGCTGTTGGGTGGGGGTAGAGAGAAAATTTTAAATAGAGCATTGAGGGTAAGCCTCACTGAGGTGATTTCTGAGTAATGGCCTGAAGTACATGAGGACCATCATAATGTTTTTTTCTTATATCAGTGTAGTTCGTTGGTCAACAAACACTCTTGATTGTTTGGACTTTGCTAATTCTGAGTTTGCTAAAAAAATTTTTTAAAAGATGGACAATATTGTATTATTTACAACAGCCAAGATATGGAAGCAGCCAAAGCATCCATCAATAGATAAATGTTTAAAGAAGAGGTGGTACATTTACACAATGCAATATTACTCCAATATAAAAAAGAAGGAAATCCTGCCGTTTGTGACAACATGGATAGACCTAGAGGGTATTTTGTTAAGTGAAATAAGCCAGGCAGAGAAAGACAAGTGCCATATGATCTCACCTATATGTGGAAACTAAAACCAGAAAAAACCAAAATGAACAAAAGAGCAATACTCAAAGATACCGAGAAGTGACTTGTGGTTACCATGGAGGAGGGGTTGGGATGGGTGGGTGAAGGTGGTGAAGGATAAAAAAGGGAAAAAAAATCTCAATCATAATATAAACTAGTCACAGGGATGAATGTACAGCATAGAGAATATAGTTAGTAGTTCTGTAACATCTTTTATGTTGACAGTAACTACTAGGTGGGGTGAAGATTTAATATGTGTATAATTGTTGAATCACTGTGTTATATACTTGAAACCAATGTAATGTTGTATAGCAAAAAGAAAAAAGATGGGCAGTATTATATATTCTCCTTGTCAGTTGGTGTGTTGAACAGGAAAGATAATAGCCTTTCAGCAAATACAATCTCCGTAGTCCACTTTCTGTAGTTTCTCTGTCAAGTGCTTCTTAATTCAAACATGTTTACATGTTATTTCAGTAGAACTTTTAAAAACTCCAAGGGTTTCAAGTGTTGTAGGACCCTAAAGCAGTATGATGTGTACATTGGCAGACAGATTTTACTCCCCATTCTTTAATCTGTCAGAAAATCTTTTACGCAAAGGGAATTATACAAAGAGTAATATGTTCAATTTCAATTAATAACATCTTACTGATATTTCAAATGTATAACACAGTTTGAATATACTAAATATCCATCACTGAAATATTAAGAATAAAGGAGATGTATTTTTTTAAATTAAGGTATCATTGATATACAATCTTACAAAGGTTTCACATGAGCAATATTGTGGTTTCAGCATTCCACCCATATTATCAAGTTCCCCCTCAACCCCATGGCAATCACTGTCCATCAGTGTAGTAAGATGCTATAGAGTCATTACTTGTCTTCAAAGGAGATGTATTTCAAAAATAGTTCTCTGAAAAATTTAGCTTTAATATCTATTTTGTTTATTTGGAGTATATTTTATTTTATGTTATTCTACAGTGAAACAATATGCTTAGGAATAGAATAGAATATTTGAAAAGTCTAAATGAAACTATGTTAATGGAAGCACCTTAAGTAGCAATGATAAGATGTGAATTATAGTAATTGTTTATGTATGTATTTACTTTTTCATTTCTACTTTAAAAAAATTTTCTTAGAGCATGAAATGATTTTTTCCAAATATTTAAATTTATATCATTATAATAGATGATCTGTTAACTGTTTTGGATAAATAGCTGATGTCCAAAGTTGATAATTTGTCAATTGAGTAGTCTTTTGAAATTGAATGTCAACATCAGAGGAAAAACTGAATTACAGAAATAAAACAAATTTTTTTAAATTTAATCACTAAATTTTTAGAAATTTTTTTGTAAAAATTTTTTTGATTCATACTTTAAAAATGGGGAAAGCAGTCATTTCAACTGTTGGCCCTAGAATAGTTGGATATCCACATTTTAAAAATTGAACCCCAATCCCTCATATATGGTATGTTAATACTTCATACTACATACAAAAATTAATTCAGTGATCATCTATATATACCTCATTGTAAAAGCTAATACCATAAAGTTTTCAGAAGAATTAATGAAAGGATAGTTTGATAATTTTAGGGGTGGGCAAATGTTCCATAGGACACAAGCAATAATAATCAAATTTATTTTAAAGATAAAATAGACTTCATTGAATTAAAAACATCTGCTGATTAAGAAACCTGTTAAGAAAATAGACATGTCATAGCCTGAGATAAAGTATTTGCAAAACATGAGACAAAGGACTACTGTTCAGCATGTACAAAAACTACTGAATACAAAAAAAGAATGGGCAAGAAATTTAAATAGACACTTCATTGTTGACTGCAAGGCACATTAAAAAGTCTTCAACCTCTAGCAATTTTAATATGAAGATTCTAGTTACAGTTTTCTGTAATTCTACTTGAATTCATGTAGGCTCTTAAATCACTGGGTTTTTATCTCAGATTGAGTTCAAGTTTGACTAATTTTTCTACCCTAAGGAAAGAAGTGGAAATGCAGTTGCAGTGCATTGTTGGATTTTACGATTTTTTTGACAGCCTTCTGCAGAAGTATCTGTTGAAAGAAAAGGGTGTTAGATTCTTAAAAATTAGTAGTAGTTACATAAAATGTTTAGTAGTAGCACTACCTGGATCAAGCGTAAAAGGTTTTTCAATACATGTTCAGACATACTCAGTAAATTTGATAATACTTTTCTTTGCCTCTTTAAGTATTGATTGTACTTGAAAATATTAAAGTTCTTGGCAGAAATAGTGGATTTCAGTTTTAGCATTTTCAGTGGAAGAGCACTTCTTGTTCTCATGACTCCATTTGAATACCATTGGAAGTGCCATGGTTGTAATTAATTATTCAGCTGTGTATGTTGCTCACTTGTAAAACAATAAAATTCTTTTACTTTTAAAAAATTGAATTCGTTCCACTATTCATTAACCCTCTGTTCATTCTTCAATGTTTTTCTGTTATTTTTTTTTCTTTATGTTTCATTTTGGGTAGTTTTTACTGTTGTGTCTTGAAGTTCACTAATTTGTTTTTTTGGTGTCTGATCTGCTGTTTAACTCATCCAGTATGTTTATCACCTCAGACCTTTTATTTAATCTCTAGAAGTTCAATTTGGGTCTTTTTTTATTTCCCCCACGTCTTACCTTAACATCTTCATGCTTTGTTTTCTTCAACATGTATATTTGAAATAGCTGATTCAGTGTCCTTCTCTACTAGTGTTTTCTGTGTCAATTTGGAACTTGTGTCTGTTGATTGATTTTTCTTCTCATCCTGGGTCATACTTTCTTGCTTGTTTGCATTCCTGAAAATCTTTGACCAGATGCCGGACACTGCATTTGGCCATGCTGGGTAGTAGATATTTTTGTATTTCTTTAAATATTCTTGAGCTTTGTTCTGTGTGAAGCTGAGTTACTAGGAAATCTGGGAGACAAGTTTTGATTCTTTCGAAGCTTGCTTTTAAAATGAGAGAACAGCCTTTAATTTAGTGCTAATTTTTGCACTAAAATATCGTTCTGAGTACTTGACCACTGCCCTGTGCGTTAAAGTTGTCTCAGTCTGGCTGGGGGAAAGAGGAACTTTCCTTCCCCTGTTGAGTCCCAAGGATTGTTCTGCCCATTCCTTTTTGGTGGTTTTTTTCTGCAACATGGGATGATTTCCTAAATGCATTTATTAATCTAATCAACTGAACACATGAAGGAACTCTGCCAATCTCTAAAGCTTTCTCTTCAGCTCTTCTTTCTAATATTCTCCTGTCTTGTTCCTAGTTGCCTTTGCCTTCCCAGATTCTCAGCTTAGGGTGACCACTGGGCTTGGCATGTAGTCCCTGTACTGTGGCTTGAATGTATGTGGAGCAGAGTTCACCTCATAATTTTTCGTCTTTCAGGAATCACTATACTGTGCTGCCTGTTCAGTATCTGAAAACTTATTTCATGTATTTCGTTGAGTGTTTTAGTTCTGTAAAATGGAAGAGTACATCTGGTCCCTATTAACTTTACCTTAGCTAGTGGTGAAAGGCCCCAACTTCTGAGTGTTAATTTTTTACTAGATACTTCTGTTCTCCACCAAGAGCCTGTTCAGAGACAGCCTTCCATTCACATATTATTTTAAAGATGTGTTACTCAACATCCTATGTCATCAGGGAAATGCTAATTAAAACTGCAATGAGATAACACTACCCACTGGAACAGCTAAAATTAAAAACTTTGACATGACTAGATGGTGGCAAGGAAATGAAGCAACTGGAACTCTCATACTTTGTGTTACAGCCACATTAGAAATGATGCAACCACTTTATAAAAAGTTCTAGTAGTTTTTTTATATAAAATAAAAACATATCTACCCAGCAGTTCTACATTAAAGTGTTTACCCAAGAGAAATAAAAACACATCCAGGGAAAGACTTTTTAAGAATATTCATAACAGCTTTATTCAAAATAGCCCAATACTGGAAACTGCCCAACTGTCCATCAGTAGTAGAAGAGGTAAACACATTGGGATATGTGCATAATGGGATACTACTCAGCATAGTAATACATTGTCTTAGATGCACAGTGTCTTCCTTACAAAGAGTACAGTATGGAAAAGGGGGAAAAAAGCTAACTACAGTGGAGAAACTTGACAAACATCACCTTAGCCAAGTTATCAAGGCTAACATCAACAATTAAATTATATGTCCACTTAACATATTGTGATGAGAATGGCCCCTTACCTCCATGGTCTTCCTTCCAAAAAGCCCTAACACTAGTCTGTAATTCATGAGAAAAATACCAGAAAAATCACAATTGAGGGACTTTTCTACAAAATATCTGACTAGTACTTCTCAGAACTTGCAAGGATATAAAAAACAAGGAAATTACAAGAAATTGCAAGAGCCAAGAGGAGACTAGAGAGACATAATGACAAAATATGTGGGATACTAGAAGAGAAGAAGGGCATTAGGTAAAAACTAAGGAAATTGGAACTAAGTATGGACATAGGTAAGAATGTATCAGTGTTGATTCAGTAGTTGTGATCAATGTTAATACTAGGATCAAGTGGGTATAGATATATAGAACTCAGTACTATTTCTGTAATTTTTCTGTAAATCTGAAACCTCTACAATTTAAGTTTATTTAAAAATATATTTGATGGTTATCTACAGTTTATTAAAATTATGTAAATATTAGACCCCTGGATGAAAAATAAGAGCAGAGCTCAAAGTTAGGTTGCTGAATGTAATGGACTATTGTGTAGTAAGATAAGTAGAATAGGACGATTAATGTTTTTCATTAAGCTAAATTGACACAGTTTTAAAGGGTTGTTCTTTATTCTAAGATTGTTTCTAGAGTTTGTGATGTTAAAATATTGCTTTGTAATGATGCTAATAGATTTGTTCTGCTCTACTGCCACAGTAAAAAGTTTATATCAGTCCCTGAAATAAAAGGAAGTCAGTCACAGCCTTTATCAATTCATTTCCTGAAAACTCAGAACTTTGATCCTCCTGGTTGGTAAAGCCAAAATACTATTGCTTAATGGTATTTCTCCTACATTTACCTCTACATATTTTTAAGAGTCTAGATGGGTATCTAGATGGTATACTTTCTGGCACCCTTGAGCAAAGGAAGTAAGCAGAAGAACCAAGTACAATAATAGCAGAGGTCCCATACCTCATCTGGTATTTGGTGGTAAAGGGGAATTCTAGGATCTTTCAAAGTTCAGAATTCAAGAAAACTTTTATCAGCTCTTATCAGTGATGTAGGAAGTGAAGACCCTAAGGAATATGATACCTCAGGGCAATGGGTTCAGAGAGTGAATGGTAAAAATCTGTCCAAAACAGAACCCAAAAGGATTAATACGGGTTTTTATGTTTTAGGGTGGAGTGAGCAAGGGGGTTTCTTCCTAGATTACAGGAGTTAGAAGTTCCACTGACTTTACGATTTGAGGTTATCTGAAAATAATTTAAACTTCCATCTACGACTTCTACAACTGCTATTGCCTTGTGTGGTAACAGTTGCATTTAAAAAGCAAGGCAAAGTTTCAAGTGCTTTCATTGAGAGATTTACCTCTATAAACTTTTAGTAACGTGTCCATTCAAATGGTGCACAGTGTCTGCTGTTTGCGACTGTAATGTGTATTGTGTATGTAAATGAGTAAGACAGGGTTTGCCTTGAAGTGACTCCTAGTTGAGAGACATTGCTATACAGTATGGTAAGCACTTTGTTGAGGATTAGTGTAACTGATGTTTAGGGAAAACTTTTTGAAGGACAAAAGCTTCCTTGAAAGTTGGAGTTTGTGTGGCCAAATAGCTGCATGTTAAGAAAATCAAGATGTTGAGTTACCAATATTCTTAGTTAATGTTAAGAGTAACCAAGAAGAAACTTCTAAGTTAGCATTTGGAATAATATTGAAAGAAAAAGACATATTCTAGAATCACAGATATGGGGATAGCATGATGAAAACACTATTTAAGCCACTATTTTAGAAGTCTGGAAATGTGTGTAATAAACTTGCTTTGAGCAGGATTCCTTATTAAGATGAAAGGAAAAAAATAGATGGTCTAGCTTAAAATCCATTTCCTTAAACTCTTTATCTTTGCAGTTGCTAGTGAAACACAAAGCAGAAAACACCAACTTACAGAGCATGCATTTATTTATCCAGAGACAAAGCTAGAGGAACCTAGAAGTGAGGTTCAGATTAAAGACAGCGGGAAAGGGATGCATTCTGTCTCACAGAGAGGAAAGAGGCTATCTAACATCAGAATGTCTTTGCACATTCAGTGCCAAGGCAAAAGCCATGTGATGGTCCCAAAGAAGAGAATTATTTGCTACTAGGAAATGAAGTTATAGCAGCTGTTTTTCTGGATCTCTTCCAATTTTAATGTTCTTTGCAAAAGGTTCACAGTTGTTTGAGATGGCTGACTCAAACTCAGAAACTCCCCCCATTGTACTGCTCATGAGGATTGATGGAATTGGACTGGTTGGGGCATCCAGCTAAGGGGAAGTGGAGTTCAGGTACATGTCATTCAGGTTTAGTGGGGTATGTTTATGTGACCCTCTATCAACTTCCATGTATAGTTATTGCTGGCCCTCAAGTATGGACTAGTTTCTAAAGTATTCCTAAATCCCGCATGCCTTAATACTCATCCACCATCATGACATAAGTTATAGGGCCAGAGGCATGTCACCTAGTAAAAATACTGTGCTACTTTTCTGATTTTGTAGCATTTGTATTGTTTTCAATCTTATAATAATGTTTGTGATTTGGTGTGATCTTTCATTCTAAGTAACGACTTACTTTTTAACAATTTTCTTACATAATTATATATTTTTCTTAAAGAGAGACACCCCCCCCAAATTGTTTATGCTTCAGGATCCACAAAACCTGAATCTGCCCGTTTAATTCATCTAACGGGACTTCTAACACATTCTCCCTTCTGCTCCAGTTATCAATCAGTCAAACAACAATAATGTGTCCATCTGCTTACACCTGCATGGAAGTACAAGAAGGTAAAATTTTTATTTCATGTGTAGACATGCAAATCTTTAAAAAATAACTACCTCTTTGAGGTAGTGCTTTGACCTGCCTTTCAGTTAGGTATAACCAGTTATTCTAACACTATTTAGTTCCTGCTTTGTTTAAAATTGAAATAATCAATAACTGACTCTTGGAAGATGAAGGATTTATAATTTGGGTTATATGAATGATTTAAGAAGTAAGAATGCTTAGCAAACTCCTTAAATTTCTTTTTAAGATGTTTCTGTGTGTAAATGTTTTAAGGAGAAAGTGCTTCATAACTTGTCAAATTCTCAAAGAGATGTGTGACTAAAAATTGTTAAGAATTATTGAAGTAGGGGCTCATTTATGTTTGAGAATGAATTGCAAAGGGAAAGGTCTGAAATTCTCTAGAAGTAGTAGAGTCATCAAAAAGTAAAAGCTGGGACAGACTAGAAACAGAATGGGGTGATAGAAAAAATCAAGTTGATACTGTTAAAGTAATTCTACATTTGTACTGAGTGCTCAGTGCTATTCTTACTTTGTAAATATGTATCTTCCTATGATGAAAAGAGTATAAAATATTTTCCTTTTTTTCGTACCATGGGAACATGGCTGATATATTTTAATGCAAGTAATTTAAAAAATTTTGTTCTTTTATATATGATCTCAATACATTTTAGTCATTCATTGAGGAGCTCAAATTATCAATGTCTGTACTTTAAAGTCCTTCAGTATTGATGGTGGGCATCATTGTTTCTTTGCATGTCTAATGGTTTTTACACAACTGTACCATACCAGAGATGTCCTGTTGCCCAAGTCTGAGATCCCTATGCCCCACATACAGACAGTCATTACACCCATCACACAGCTAGTCCTAGGTATCATTCCATGCTTAGCATAAAAATCACCTTGGGACTGGGAAGGGGGAGGGGAGTGGGGGAAGGGGGCTTCCTTCTATCCTAAATTGAACGGCTTCCTCTCTTTCCCTTAAAATTACTTATTCAACTCTTGTTTTCTCTGCCAAACTATAAGCACCAGGTGCCAGAACTGAAGGCATTTTTCTACTACTGTATCCCTAAGACTTAGCAAACAGTGATTTTTAGTGAACCCTTAAGATTATTATTGTTAGTTATTTTTAAACTATCTTAAATTTACATCAAAGTTTCAAGTGTGAAGAACATGTTTTTTTTAATTTGCTGAATTATTTGATAGTAAATTGCTCACAAAATACTTCATCACTCCCTAATATTTAGTGAATTTTCTTGACAAAGACATTCTCCTGTGTAATAGCAAAACAACTACCAAAATCAGGAATTTTGTATTGATAGATGATTTCCAACTAAAGCTTAGTCTATAGTCAGTTTTTGCGAGTGTCCAATGTCCTTTATGTAATCCATTGTAAAATCACTGAATTTAGTCATCATGCCATCACTAAAACAGCTCCTTAATCCTTTCTTGGCTCTCATGGCCTTAACCATTTTGAAGATTATAGGCCAGGTATTTGATAGAATGACCCTCAGTCTGCATTTGTCTGATATTTCCTTATGAATAAATTCAGGTTATTCAGCTTTGGCAGGATTATTACAAGTGACTTGCTTTTCTCATTGTATCTCTCATCAGCACAAAGTTATTGATGATGCTCACTTTAATCCCTTGATTAAGGTGGTGTCTTCCACTATAAAGATGTTTTTGTTCTTTTGTAATTATTTTATGGAGAAGTATCTTGAAGCAATGTAAATATTGGTCCTCACCAAACTTAGAATTCATTAATCTTTTTAAATCCTATGGACTTGTGTTTATTAAATGAATCATTCTCTGTTACTGTTGTTACTTATCCTGATGCTCAAATTGTCCCAGATGTTGTCCCTGAAGTTCCTTCAGGCTGGCTTCTTTGACTTTTTGACATATCTCAGTTATTCTTTGAGCTCTTCCTTTCTGGCACAGCTTAATGTTCCAAACTCCCCTTGCATTTTCCCTACTCTGGAATCAATCATTTCTCTAGAAACCCTGGTTTCTTTTAGTAGCGAATGGTATTAAAAAGCCATGAGTTGATCATTTAGGTGTGTTTATTGCTTTTGTATTGTCAGTGTTCCCAGACCCTCTCAGTGGACAGAGCTATGGCATATGTGACTGTAAGTACCTACACATAAATACAGAAACATACATTTACAATTATATTTGTTTTCATATCCATCATTATACATTGACAACCATGGTGGTGCCCCCCTTGCCAGGATGGATGCCTAATTTGTTAACCTACTTTGTTCACATTTTTAAGGACTACATTATTCAAGAAGATGAAGGGGTCAAAGATTACTTTTTAAATGTTTGAATAAAAACTAAATTAAGATGTTGACTTTTGTCTCAAGTTCCTCCAACCTCTTGATGTGTTTTAGCTCTTTCCACACTAGACCGCATTTCTTGCATTTCTCTTGGTATGTGGTAGGAAGAGTTCTCCTTTATGAGGAATACGAGAGTCAGTCCTTTCTTTTATTGTATGTTTTTATGTTTATATTTGTTTGGTTCAGTATTTCTCACTTGGCATTTTTGGCAGGAAGTACTTTATTACAGGATAAAAACTGCATTGCAAAATAGTTTGTATCCCTGACTCCCCACTAACTATTGCCACCAGAAGCCCCTCACCAAAAAACTGGAAATAACTAAAAAGTAGAAACAAAACATTTCTACACATTTCCAGTTGCTTCCTAGAAAGGCGACTTTCCCCTGTTTGAGAACCCCTGGAGTTCTTTGCAGTTTGTGTAATAGCTGTTTCCTCATACAGTCTTAGGGTCACATTAATTCACATGGGAACACACTCACGTGGAAGTTTGACTACCTCAGTCTGTTCTACATCAAGTGTTTTAACTTTGTCAATTCAATGCTCTCTTTTTTGATAAAGAAAAAGTAAGTCCTTTTTGGCCTGTTTTGGGTTCCAAGCCCAAAACCAAATGCTGCTTTGTAAGATTTCTGACATTGAAATGTCCCTTAAATTAATCTTAAGTATGTAAGCCATAAATACAAAGCTGTCTGAAGCAACTGGGTTATCAATTTTTAATATAAGGCCCCAATGCTAACAATGAAATGTATGTTACTGGCTTTTTAGCAACATAATTTCATAGGAATGGTAGGTTGGGTTTAGGCAAGCCATTGCAGGACCATACTCAGAGGCTCACAAACGGAGGGACTGAGGGCTGTTCTGGGCAACACAAGCCCATTGGCACCTGCTAATGTTCTGAAGACTGTACTGCTCTTGCTCTGATTAGACAAGGAGGGGCTGCATTTTCTCAGGGCCCATAGGCTGTTGAACAAGTCCATTCCCCTTTACCCACCGGTGTGTACAGCAGCCCTGCAGTGGAGAGAAGCCATACCCCTCAGATAAGAGATGTTTCTTTCCCACTGTGTCATAGTCCCTTCGGACTTCTGTAATAAATTTATCTTTCATGGTTCTACAGACTAGAAGGCAAGATGAGGGTGGTCGCATGGCTGGCTTCTGATGAGAGCCTCTTCTGGTAGACTGCTGTCCTCACTGTGTTCTCATGGGGCTGGCAGAGGGACAAAAGAGCTTTTTGGGGTCTCTTACAGGGATACCAGCCCCATTCATATGGCCCCACCCTCGATCTAGGCCCACCTCTTAATGTCATCACATCTGGGGTTAGGATTTCAACATAGGAATCTCGAGTGAGAGACACACATTCAGTGCATTGCACACTGGGACTCAAGAGAGCTTGCTTGTGTTTTGCCCTGGTGAATTTGTGTTCTTGTTTAGAGGAGAAAATATCTGCTCACAGGTCCACCAACTATACAAATATGGGAAGGGGAAATAAAGTTCAACCCATGCTATGTTTAAAAAAAAAAAGAGATTACCATAGACTCGTGAGTAAACACTATGAACACATGGTAAGGTTTTAAAAATTAGTGAGGTACGTCTGCTCTGTTTTGGATAGAACCAGTGGCAGAGATATTTACAAACTTTCCAGATACGTAACTGCTCTCCCATACTTCCCAGCTCTCAGAGTTAGTGGGGCCTTGCGACTAGATCTGCCAATTAGGGTGAACTAGAGTGAGCAGATGTGATGTGTGTCACCGTAACTTCAAATTTGTAAGGGTATGTTCATTTTTATGCATGCTTTCAAGTGAACTAAATTTGAGTTGTGCTGAAACTGGACTTAGAATGTTTGTAAGATACCGTCCAGCTGTCGCAGGGAGTGGGAGGCATTATTACACTAGTCTGGTAGGTCACCTTCAGTTGAAAACTAACATGCGGTTTGATTTGGTTTGGTTGTGAACAATGTGAACCAGGGTTGATAAGATCCAATAGCTAGATGGATATACCTGAATGGGATCAATTCAATAATTTTAAAGACAAAAAGCAAACTAGAATATTATGTCAACATGACAGTGTTTTAGTGCACTTCAGTTAGTGACTTAAGCCATAGGAATTTCATTTTAACTCAAAAATAAATTCATACACTGTAAAGTGCATGATACATTTCCTTTGCCGTCCCTTCTGTTACTGTCCTGGATACCACATATGTGTTATTTCTCAGGCATTCCCAAGGGCTTGCATCAGCAGTCTCCTCTGTACCAGTGAGTGGCCTCTCAGTTCAATTAGGATCCTAGATAGATGTAACGTGCATATGCACATGCCCACACACGCTAAGGGTATCTTATCTAAAATGGAATATTTCTTCATCTGAGAACTTTTTAGAAGTGTGATTACTTGGTGCTGTTAAAAAAAAAAAAGAGATTTTGTTCATTGAGTCCTTATGACCACTTTTTTTTTTTGCACTTGTGAACAACAAAAAACAAGGAGGAAAAAACAGAACAATTTCACACCTAAAACTGAAGGAGTTGATTACTGTCATTTTGATGATGTGCCTTTTATACGTTTGCAGTGGTTAAGAAAGACTTTATGGTTTGGAGCATGAGCACTTTAAAGTGATTCAAAATTATTGAAGAGCTACAAATTTTATAAAGTGCTTCAATTTGTTACTGACTAGAGCAGCCGTGGAACGATTCAGCAGAGCTTTTAGTACTATGCACAGCCTGCAAATGCTCTCATAATCTTCCCAGGTATCGCTCCTTTACACATCAGGGCTCTGAATGTTCCTGCCCAGAGAAAGTCCCTTGCTAACAGCAGCAGAGCTTGTCCTGGGGACCTGCATGCCACAGAAGTGTTGCTCACACATGGGTGTAATGTAGGCAATGCTGCTAACTCCAAAGTAGCCTTCAGTTTTTACTTGGCTTGGTTTTGCCAGAGTTAAAAACTATATTGGTTTAAAAAACGACTGGACTATTGGTCACTTAATTTGGTGTCTGGGGAGTGGGATAAAGTTGGGAAAAGTGGCTTCAACTCTGCAAAATGAGAAAAGATGTTTTCGTCCCTCTGAGATACACAAAGACTAAGATTTTAGTAAGTTGGTGCTTTTGAGAGAGCCTGAAACTTCGTAAATAAAAACAGGTTTTAATGATTTCTGCTTTACCTTTAGCTTGCACTATTTTGCTGGACTTTGATTTGCATGTTTTAGAGCAACCCTAAGTCCTGCTTGTATGTAAAGCAGGAAAAATAAAGCATAATCTTTGAATTTAAAATAACTGATGGTTTAGATATTGACTTGTAATGTGGGGTTTCACTAAAGCACATACATACTTTTGCCTTTTAAAATGCACTTATGCAGCTGAGATATCCTAACTAGTACATGGCTTCTCCATGTGAAGGCTGTGAATGGCATAGCATTTCATTTCTTTAGAAGTAGATTGTAGAGCTCAGCTAGTTCATTAAGGAGAAGGTAATCTTAAATCAGAACAAAGCTAAAAGTGTAGAAGTTCAAAGACAACCAATAGAGCAATGGAGGGTGGGGGATGTACAGGGTTGGCATTTAGAAGGTCTTTTATATGTGATTACCTGGCAACACTAAACACATCCAGAAAACCTTGGTCCATGTTCCCTCACATGGGATTCGTGCCAGAGCTGAGGTTAAAATCCACATTTCCAAGACTCTCATCTCACCAATGTGCTTTTTACCACCAATGCTGTTGATCACTCAGTCTATCAAGAGCATGATGCACCCTTCGAGAAGAGGACTTAACATGTTAGAATAAAGGTTATAAATAATTTTTTAAGTAACATGTTATTCCAGTTTTTATTTATATGAAATACAGAATTGCCATTGAAATTTATTAATATAATTAGTTTGAAGGCCCATCACCCCAAACTGTAAAGGCACTAAGCATATCTCCCTATCTGGCAGTCTTGGTGGAGTTTCCAGTGAATACCTCTGTGAATGCCTCTTGTCTCATAAATGTGAAGCAAGACTGATTTCTGAGTGACTTCAGAAGTGACAGTATGTAGGCACAGAGACACAGTATGTAGGCACAGTATGTAGTTCCTGGAGGACAACAGTGGGAAGATTGTCATTTTAAGGTTAGAACTTTCTAGGAAAATGAATTTCTGTTCCCTCCTCTCTCTGCTTTCCTTTTTCTCCCCTTAAATGAACTAATACATGTAAATAACTTAAGAATGTTTGACTATTACTACTATTTTGTCATTTGTTTATTTCCTCCATTTTATCCTTTCTTATATTCTTGCTCCAAACAGGGATACAGTATCCTTTTTAAGATGCTTTTTCTTAGGAAAATTGGAATTGATGCTGACTCCCAAATCTCTGCTCCAAAGGTAGCCCCAGAACTTACTGTTGCACCTGTGTGTACTGACCCACCCTGGAGTTCATAATCTGTCCCCAGGAGTGCTCTGATGGGGAGTTTCAGCCAAATTCATTGAGTTCTGCCTCATCCACTTTGTGGTTTATTTGACTGAAGTGCAAGCACCTGGATATTTGTAGACAGAATATTAAAATATCCAGGTATTCTGCTTTCATTAAGAAAATGTAAGGGCTGCAAGTCAAAATTGCCAAAACTTGGTAAAACAATAAGGAACGAGAGATATTTGCTCTCATTTTCTAAGCAGACAATCAATTGCAAGTAAGGAATATTTGTATATTGACTTAGTCACATATTTTAATTCAGCTTCAAAGCCAGGTGATATGGTAGGAAACTCTTTAACCTTGCCTGAAGAATGTGGCAAGATGATTATGTCTAAATGTGCATTCAGTAAATTTATAGAGTTGATCTAAGAAAGAAAATCTGATCTGTCATCAGTGCTTCTTTATGAAACTGTTACTTTTGAATTCTTTAAGTCAGGCTTTTGTTTATTGGTTAAACATATTGAATGTATGCAAATACTTTATAAACTGGATATTATTTTGACTTAAACCTTTATACCATGTAAAGCTCTTCCCTTCTTATTTCTACCTGTCAAAATCCTATCCCTCCTTTTCTGTTGGATATTGCAATCATCCTGGCTTAAATGTACTTATAATGCCTTTTACTGAACTTGTCCCAGTAACCCCTGTGACATTTATCACTTGCTGCAGACTCTTATTCCTAATACATCTTAATACATCTAATTTCCCAAATCTGTCAGTGTCAGAACCTTGTCTGGACACATAGTTCATTCAATGATTACTCAGCACATGTTTATCAGTTGATCACAATATGCAAGAGATGCAATAGTGAAAACCAGACCTGACCACAGTTGCTGTGGGGCTGATCTATAACATGAATAGATGAATGAAGGTCAAAGGGTGTGTATTATTTGCGTATCAAGTGTAATGTGGCTATTGTGCTGGTCCTGAAGGTAATTTTGAGGAAGCATCTAATATTGTTTGTTTATAAGCAAACTTATATTTTGTAATAGAATGCCAATGGTTGTTGTGTATGCTTTTGCTAGAAGGATTTTCTGGTTTCTTCAAGCAACTTTTGAAAAGATGTGTGGTATAAATACATTTCAATAAATCCAACTTTGTCTTTTCTAGGCTCTTAACACTAACATATATACCCTAGAAATAAACATTTTATATCCATGTCATATTGAAGCATAAGTTTGAAAAAGAGTTACATTTGGTCATTCAAATCATCAAAGACTATCTTAGAACTATCCTTTCAATTTATACTGAATTAAACTCAGGCTCATGATTGATTACAAACTGCTAATAAAAGCAACAAATCAAGTGTATTGTGAAATAAAGTATAAACAATATAAAATCATGGTTACATTTTTTAAACATAAGCTTCTGGTTCAACATGGCAATCTGACCCTCCTCAAACACTAATAAATTATAGAAAACCATATTTAAATGTATAGAACAAAGAACTTAAGAAAAGTCTAACAGCAAAAGGAAATTTTGAGAAGTTCTGTATGTTGCAAAATAGAATAGTGGCAAGTGATTAACCAGGGAAGAAGCATTCCTTCCTAGAATATATACAGAGGTGACTACTGGCAAAGAGGGGCTAATTTTCCCTATGGAACTGGTAGGCTCAGAACTCAGAAATAGCAGGTGTGGAGGAGGGTTGGAATGAGATACCTGAGTAAAAACAGGCATTTAATTCATTATATATGAAATCAACAATGCCTTCACCCTATTGTATAGAGTGTAGGCAGTTGTATCATTTCCCAGGCAAATATAATGAAGGCCCTTCTCTGGTGAAATCAATAAAATGGGTCCAGGGAAGTTTGTGTAAGCATGACACCCCAGAACAAAGATCTTTAAATTAGAGCCAGTATGTGTTCTTCAGGAAAATGGCCAGCTTCCCAATCACATTTCATGAATTGAACTGCCAAAAAGTAAGACCCTACCTGTGTTTAGAGAGCTGCCAGTTAGCTGTTTTACTATTTCCTAGTTAGGAACCAAGTATCTCTAATCATTTGAGGAAAGCTGACAATATAAATGAGAAAGACCAAGAAAAACCAGTCACAAAAGAAAAAAAAAAGAAACAGAGGAGATGGCAACTCTGAAAGAAACAGATAATTCAGAAACAACAAAAACAAAATCCTTAAAAATTCAAATTCATACCACAGAAAGATTAAGAAACAATGCATTGGTAAAATAACAGGGTGCTATGAAAAAAAATTACAGGTCAAGCAAATGATCTTGGTATTAAAAATGTGATTATCAGACTTAAAAGATCGATTGAGTGGTTGAACAATAAATTTCAAAGAAACACAAGGGTAAAAGGATTAATCTCAAAAACCCAATTCCCAATTAATGGAAATTTCAGAAACAGATAAAAAGACAACTAAAGAAAGAAACTAGAGTTGAAGGCCAGGAGTAATTAGATTGAAAGTATTCATTTAATGTTCAGAACAGTGAATAAATGCAGACCCATATTTGAAACATTATTTAAATTTACAGAACACTAAGGATAAAGCAGATTCTAAAGGCTTCCAGAGGGTGAAAAAGCCTGAACTTTTGCAATGGAGTGAGAATCAGATTGTATCAGTCCTTGCATCAGCCATAGCAAAAGGTAAGTTAGATCAATATCTTAACATTTCTGGGGGAAGATATTTTAAACCTAGAATTCTATACCCAGTCAAATTATCAGTAAGGTGTAAAACAAATAACATTTTTAGACAATAAAGGACTGAAAATTGTCTGCCACATGCTCTATAGGAGGCTAAATGGGCAAAATAGGGGGAGCTGGGGTGAGTGATACAAAAAAGAATGACATGAGATCGATCCAACACAGAAAACACTGGGTACAACTCAGGAAACTAATGAAAGGATGTCTCAGTCTGTCAGCAGTGCAAATAACTTGGAGAGAAATATGTCAAGATTGGAGCACAAAAAGAGGCTCATGGAGGGAAGTTTTTAGACCAATAGTAGATTCCAAAGATTTAGTTTCATCTGAATCTGCAAAACTTAGGGAGGCAATAAAGAAAAAGGTAGTTTAAGATTAAAGAAAGTTAATAGGAAGCTCCAGAAAAAGCAAAGGCTGTGCAAGAGGAAATATAATTATGGTTGTACAATAAAATATGTTTGCATATTAAAACTATTGATTTTCAAATTTATATTCAATGTACTAAAATGTACATGAACTTAATTTCAGAAATTCCAAAAAAGAAAGCAGAATATAATGTAATCAATTTTGTAAGATAAATACAAAATACAAAGAATACAATTTGGGTGGTGAAAGAGGAGAGGAGAATTAAAATGTGAAATCAAAGGATATTATCTAAGGTTTTTGCATGAAGAAATACATGTGAAAATGTATTTTTTTTAAGTTAAAAGGCAATATAGAAACTAAAAAATAGTGATGACACTATATGGGGAAAAGGTATGGGAAATGGTACAAGTTAACTTATATCTGCATTTCCCATGGCAGAAAGTTTATGACAATGTCTAAAAATAATAAAAAATATATGTAAAATATATTAGCAATATGATGGTAATTGCCAGAAAAGGGGAAATCAGGAACAGTTTGAAACATTTAGAGTGGTTCTTTATGAGGGGCTAATGAAAGTGGAGAAAGGGCAGGAGACTGAGGCTTTTCATTCTAAGTCATTCTGTACTATTATTTAAGCCATGTTGTTTTTTATTTTGATAAAAAATTTAAATATTGCATAATTATGTAATTAAATATATCAATATTATAGAGCTCTTCTTACAGGAGACTTCTATATATTCCAGGCCTCCTTCAGATGAAACATTCTTAACTTCTAAGTACTTTGGGTGGGGCAGGGAGATTGTTTGCAAGTTTATTTGTGAAATACAAAAAGCATAACTGTTTAGTTTTCATGTTAAGTGTAACAGAAATGTTCTCTGAAAAATATCAGAACAGAAAAAACAAGTGGGGATGTTGTAAAGTACCTAGGGCAGCCTGACCTAACTGAATATTGACATTTCAATTTTCAAAATAGAGTCAATGCTGCAATTAGGATACAGTTCAATCCTACCCAATGTCCCACCCAGAAACTGGTATTTATTATATACTTATCTTATATCAAGTACTTTGTATCCATTATATTTAATCATCATAATTTCACAGGGTTAGCGTTTTTACCTCCAATTTACAGCTAAACTGAGGCCTGAGGTCTCTTAGTCAAAAGATGGGTAGTTAAGGATATAAACCCACTCAGCTGATTCTACAGTCCATGCTATGCTGTCTATTTATTTGTTTATTTGTCATTAGCAATATGAGTGTAATCTTTGAATTCTTGGAAGCACTTGCTATTTTTTGAAATATTTTTAAAATTCCCATTTCTTAATACTTCTTTCAACATATTAAATGAGTCTCAACTTAATACTGTTTTATGTAAAGTACCACCTAATGGCCAAGAGCTCTACCTCTAGAACAAGACTGCTTCCCCTGGGAGCTTGGCTCTGCCCTATACCACCAGTCCTCAGCATCATGCGGTGCTTGAGCAGTGAGTTAACCTCTCTGGGCCTTGGTCTTCTCACCTCTAAAATGGTCCATGTGTTTAAGGGTTTTCCTGGGAGATTCAATGAGGTAATCCACACAGAGCACTAAGAATGTCTGATGCTGTAATCTTCTGGCCTCCCTAGGAAGTTTGGTTTTTACTTCCCCCATGTCCATTAGAAGTTGGGAGACTTTTAAAAATAATTTTATGATAATGGCTGCTTAACAATTTTATTTCAGTTTTATTATATGTATTTAGTATTTTATTGTGTTCCTTTTGCATTTTTCACTTAAGAATACTTACAGGAACCAGGATAGGAATTACTAAAAAACTGCCGCTTCTGCTATGGTTCCAAATAGTCAAGTAGACACTGGTGCCCTGCATATCTATTCATTCATTTATTAGTTCCCTCACTCTCTTAGTCTTGTGCCAGGTATGTTGATAGGAATAAGGTGAAGACATACCAGTGTTGTAAATTCACTTGGAAAGGGGCAGGAAAAATGTGGTTCCCAAACTGGTATTTGATCTTCTGTCTTGTGTGAATGCTAGCTGTGGCAGGAACTTACATAATGGGGTCTGGACTTCTGAATATACTTTTGTTAAATCACTTGTAATCTGTTAACATTTAACAGTTAAGTGGTTGTGGACTAGTGCAACAGAATGGTGCCAAAAATCCTATCAATGAGTGCAAGAGGATCTTAAGCAGCTTATTGAAATGTTTTATAAAAAGTAAAGTTTCAAAAATGACATTCAGCTTTATTCTGTGGTGAGAAAAAAAATGCCAGTACTGTAATTGAAAACATGATTTCCTAAAGTATTCCAAGTTTTCCTGGGAGACTTTCAGGAACAGGGATTGACTATCCTCATGCCTGCTTAGATAGAAAAAGGCTTGATAAAAGTGCAATGTCTACTAACACAGTTTAATCACTTAATGCCTTGTTCCAATTGAAAATATAACCCAGCCCCATTCAGATGATGGAGCACCTACACTTGATCTGTCTATTGCTTGTGCAGTCACTGATATTTCCAAGGGAAGCCTTGTGACTGTTGGAATGGAAATTAATTTCGTAGACTTGGGGCTGAAAAAAAAAGTTTGTTGTCATCTGCTGATGATAATCCTGAAAATGTTGTTGTTTGGACTAATGTTGCTTGCTCATGTCAACCTAGAAGAATGGGCCTAGATGGGAACTTGATACACAGGAGAGAGGAGGGAGAGGAGGGAGAGAACTGAGAAGAGATTTTTTATTACTGTAGAAAAAGACAACTTCAGGACACTGTCAGAGAGCATATTCTCTTTGTAGTTCTTGATTCTTATAATTGCTGATGTGATCTATCTGTCTTCAGAGAAACATAAAATTATCAAAGGTATTAATTCACCAACTTCAATAGCTAGAGGAAAAATTTAAGCTCTTTTTAGGGTCATTTTTACATGATTCCTGAAGTCTTCATTTTCTATAAGATAAAGTACTATTATAGAAGTGCGTTTACACATAGCATTTGGTGCCTTTAAACTACTTTAAGGACCAACTCTTTCATCCATGCAAAGGAATGCAAATGCAGTGATGGCTGGGGTTATTGTTTTTGTTTATGAATGCTTTCTAGTATAGATCAATAGTTCTTAAACTTTTTTTGAATCATGAATCTCTTTGGAAATTTAGTGAAAAATATCTCCTTTATGGAAAAACAGATATAAGCATAAAGATACACAATTCTTTATAATCCTTACTGTATATTCATGGACCTTTAAGCTGTTAGGGGTGATGGGTCAGGTTAGAAAAATCTCCTAGACAGTTAAAGCAGAGTATTATATAAACAGTTAAAACATCGACCAGTTGTATAAAATAGCCAGGAAGGTTCACCCTGATAATAATATTGTCTTCTTATGTGACTACAGAATACATTGAAGTAAAATGTTTTGTAAAATTCTACAGTTTTTGAGCTGTAAATTAGTTAATCTTCAAAATTAACAAAGCTGAGACCTAGTAAGAAGAAACAACTGAAGTTTGCCCAGCTATTTATAGCAAAGAAAAGGCTATATTATGTTCTCTGCAAATACATGTGTACTAAACTTTTGAACTGCTACATAAAAAAAAGAGTAGATTTAAAGAACAAATTTAACTTTTAAAAGGATACTGTTGCTTGTCAATAACATCTATTCTGATTACTACCCCAACATATTAGGGCATTATATAGCAAAAGGAAGAATTAAATTCAGAAATGCTTAAATCTATTAAACCAGAAAACCTCATTAGCATAAATATTCTTAATACTTATACATTTTTAAATTGTCACCTATTTCTAATTCAGTTATGTAAGAATACAGTATATTTTTTTTCAGACAATTTTGGAAGCAATTTTCATGAGGCTTTAAATTCAAGAAGAAATTTCAACATTACTTTCTAGGGAAGATTATTTGAAAATAAAAATGCTTTTTGAATTATTAAATCAATTTGTTATAAATCAAATAGTTTCAGTTCATGAATCAGATACAAACAAGCAGAACAAATAGGAAATAAATTAGGTGCCAGGGATTGACTATCCCTTAAGGGGGACTTAAACACTGCAATATTATCCTAGCTGTGCACAAGAACCCTCTGTTAAGAATAGCCTGGGGGTGGAGAAGGCACCTGGCATGTGCCTCTGCCTGCGTGGCAGTTGGTCTGTGGCTCACGCTCTGAGAAACCCAGAGATTGGTCCCCAGCTTCTCCTATTGAGGCTTTGCTGCCTTCTCTAGAATTGCTATTGTTTAACAACAGTGGCACATTGAGACAGGAGCTGTCCCCACTTCTGCACTTATCCTCTATCCTTAGATGCTTTGGGGAGGTAATGTTCTGACCTTAAGCTCCTTCCAGAAGACTGGGTTCTGGAGTGGGTTGCTTCCAGGTGATGAGTTCCCGTTCTGGAGACAGCTCTGTCCACTCCTGAAGTGCAAGGGTGACGTCCTGCCTGGGCCCAGAGCTCAGTGCACGACTTGTCCCGCCCTCCATGCCCTGCCAGGGTTCTCAGGGTTCTGGTTCTTTGCGTTTGGCTTTGAGCACAACTCACTTCCAGACAGCTTGTATCCGCGTGACCAAAGGGATCAAAGGCTCAGGACTAGGCGCCTGCAGGAAGCACAGGGACTGACCCTTCACTTCCAGGAATTTTTGCCAACATCACTTCTGTCCATTTCGGGATCAGAGTTCTTCAACTCTCTTGGAGGAGCTGGGGAGGATATGTATTTTCTCTCAAATCGCTCTGCTGGGAAGGGCAGGCTGGGAGGGAAGGGGAAGAGGGGCAGGAGTCAGCCACTCCCGCACTTGGCCTGTAACCCAGGCCACCCCCGGCCACCGCTTGTCTGGTGGGGACGCGAGAAATGCGTGAGGCAGCACTCCCAGTTTTGCATTCTTGTTTCTGCTAAAGGACATTGCTTTAAGTCCATTTTCTGTTTTGTTTTACTTTTTAAAAAAATATTTCTACTTTTCCAGACTTGTTTGGAAATGTGTACCTGCTTTTGTCCACCTCCTTTCCCCCAACAAGTCCTCTTGCCCCTGTTCTGCACCCCTATCCCCCAAGAAGAATGTCTGTGTCAGCAGCTATCCTGACTGCCTCGAATGACCACAACCTATCGCTTCAGTTTGTATCCCTGAACCCCTGGGTATCCCGGGGTCATACAACTCGATTCCAGAAATGGGGTCCCTCCATCTCTGGGCATTACTTTTTGGGATTTTTCCGCCCACCACAGATAAAAGTCAGAGAGCAACTGCTTTGAAGGGCACTGATGACAGCGATATGCCCGGGCAGGGCTGGGCCGACCCACCCAGATCCTCTCGTTTGGTCTCAAAGACTTTTTAGGGATCCTAGTTCGTATTTTTCTTCGGAAATTTACTTCACTTCTGTTATGAAATTCCAAAAGAAAGTCAGACCATGGGGGAGGGGCTATTGAGTTAAAAAAGAGCGAACAGGAGACACTCAGATTATATATTTATTTTATATAAAGAAGTTATACATATGTAATTTTAGATTTTCTTCCGAATTAGAGTTGTGAGGCTATGGAAATCCTATTTTTATCACCCCCTCCTCTCATAGAGGCCTTGATTGCTTAAATTACTTCTAATTGGGTGGCACACAGTACTGGAGACGAAGGATGCATGACAAACAGCCTTCATTCTTTCATAGATTTAGATAATGTCTGGATGAGTATCTCTTCCGATCGGGAAAAACTAGAAAAATTTTAAAAACTGCCCGCAGTTTCCCGAAAGATCTTTTGAACATTAAGAGAGAAAGTCCTGACCGTCACACAGTCATACAAATAGATGGCACATTACAGAAAACAACGCGTAATATCAGTGCCGGCCAACGTTTTCCTCAGGGTTGGCGTGCCACACAGAGTAAACATACTCTCTCTTTTTTAAAAGTGTCACTTGGTTTTCCTTCCTTTTCTTACTGGCACGTATAAAAAGTTTCAGCAAACCTCTTTAAAACATACACGTTAGCCACTCCCTCCCGCTACTTCGCCTAGCCTGAGGCTGGGCGGGCCGGAGCGCCCGGGGCCCGGCATGCCAGCCCTGACAGCTGCCAGTCAGGGGCATTGCCTCGCACGTGGGAGCGTTTCAGCACCTCGAGAGACTCAGCGACTGGCAGATACTGGGGGCGAGGAGTTTTTGGACCACTGGGATGTGTCCCCCAACTTGAGTGTGCTGAGGGCTAGGCTCCGAGGTGAGGGCTAGTTTTACGAAGTTGCTCTCTAGCCTCTGGAAGATTAGGGCGCCTCAGAGGAGAATTGACATCTGAAGATGGTGGAAGTTGAATTATTATGGTCAACTGAACAGATTTGACATGGAGACTCACATCTCATCATCTCGCCAAACTGTACTTACACTTTTTGCATTACCCCCAAACAAACAAACACACACATAGGTAAAGATATTTTTTATTTGAGGCCAAAACGTGCCAAGAGGAATTTTCCCGTTTTGTGTTAACTTTAGAGGCACCAGATTTTCCTTCACTTCTTTACGAAAAGAAAACCTAGAAGTCCCTCCAAGGTACTTTAAATTGCGTCACAGCAGAATCCTGGAAGCTGGGACATCGCAGGGTGAGGGTGCTTGTGACTCTTTGCAAGGGAAGTCCACCTGCTTGGTGAGTAGGACGTAGGGATCGCCGGTGCTGCTAGCAGGGCTCCTGCTCTTTCCCGCCAAGCCCATGCACATCTTTTCTTTCCCCTTTATGCATCAGTGTTGAGAACATCTCGATTTTGAATGAATCTGACGTTTTTTGCTGCATTAGAGGCCCACTGTATCTTCACATTTTGCATTGGGCCTCTGCAATGAGTTTATTAGCCCCACGAAGAAAGATTTGTGCACTAAGAAATTCTCAACGGTGGCATTCTGAAGTGGTTCCTACAATAGGCGTGTTCGCCACCTCTGGCCTCGGTTGGGTAGCCAAATATTCCCGAAACTCCCTGGCTTTCTTTAGAAGGTCCTTACTTATGCAGTTAACCATCTATCAGTTCCTTGACGGGCAGAAGATGCAACTCAGGGGAAAACATCACGGACTGGGGGCACAGGCAACTCTAAAGGGTCAGGAAAATGCCTCCTATTTAGGATATGCCTTTCTGGGGGCAGTTTAAAAACTGAGAGGCAACATAAAATCTTTTTAAAGGTAGCCCTGGTGATTCAAACCCGATATTTTGGCTGGCAAATAAACAATTGCCTGGAAACGAAATTGGCATTCAAAGAGGGTCACATAAAGCCCAGCGCCCTTGGCCACCTTTTGGATCCCAGAAGGGCACTCGCCGTCCCCACCACTTTTAGAAGAGAAAGGAAAAGGAGGAGAGAGAGGGCAGAAAAGGGGAGAGGGGAGAGCGCGAGAGGGAAAGAAAGCGAGAAGAGGGGGATATTTAGCAAGTTAAGAGGTTAAATATTTGAACAGATTTGTAAATATATAGACAGCCCTTGTTATTTGGAATGTGTAATAATGCCTTTTGTGGTGCCGTCTGGCTGGGAGGCTGCGAAGAGAACCGCTCCTTAGCACCTTCCTTCCTGGGAAATCAACTGGAAAGCTCATGAGCTCGCTAAACAAAAACAGGGCTACCCTCCTTTGGGCAAGGGTGATTCTACTTCTATCCCGTCTTTCAAAATAAGAAGAAAAGATGGTGGTGGGCGGGTGGGTGGGTGGGGGTAGAATAAAGGAAAAGCGTAATAAATGAAAATGTTTTATTTTTCTTAGATACGATTTTTCAGGAGCACCCCAGAAAGCCATTTTCAGGTTGAAGTAATTCCAAAGTATTGTTTAAGCTAATGACATACTCTAGCTCTCAGTTATCTATTGTGCATCCATGATTTCTTTAAACCCAAGTCTCTTATCTGAGAAGTGTGTGTGTGTTTAGAAAACCTATGTCCATTAATAATGCTTCCGTGGTTGAGCAGGGTGGGTTTCTTTACGTTTCTTTGGCGTCAGTGTTTTCTAGAAAACTGTACTGAGAGCTGTTGATGGCTTCTGTCCTCTGCCTGTGCCCGTGGGCGGAGGACACAGGCTGTGGGTGTGTCCCGCCCACAGTCGCGCGTGCGTGTGCGTATCTATATGTGAATACACGCATTCTCTCTGCTATCTGCCGCAAATGGATGTTTTTTTTTTTTTTGCCAGTGTTGGCGTCCTGCGTCTATTAGTATTATGCAAATAGAATCATTCCGCTTCAATATATTTTGGAGGGGGAAGGGATGAACCGTTTAAATTCTCTCATATTTTCTAGCAGTCTTTCTACTGCGTGTAAATTCACTTGGATGCGTTTTCAGAAGTGTATGTGTAGTGGTATGTTGTGCTGGTCAGTGGGTGTGTGCCACGGAGTGTGGGCGAGTGTGGACAGCCTCTGAGCACCTTGTGAGTGATGCATGTTAGGTGTCCTGTCTATGCCCCTCCCTCCTCCTCTCGCCCGTTTTGTGTTCTCAGGGTGATTATATGCGTATTTACATATGTGTGCCTATTCCCCTGCCTACATGTATTGTCTTTCTCTATTTTCCACACATTTCATATATAATCTCTTATCTTTTGGCGAAGTGCCTTTTTTATTCCTCGAAGAATGTTTATTGATGTGATAATCTGAAATGAAAAGTGGTCTCCCATGAAGGAGATGGAAGAGAAAGGAGTGTTCATCTTTCTTAATAGACGGGGCAGAGCCAGTTGACTGGATCACAGGGTTTCTCTGCACTTTCTGCGTGTGTCTGTGGGTGGGGGGTGGGGGCAGGGAAGGGAGGGGGAGTGAGGAGAGAAAAGGAGACTTCAACAAGAACAAAGATGGGACATCGCGCCCCCTCGCGGCCAGACTTCATGTCGTGCAGACCTGGTCCCGTCAGGCTTTCTTCAGCCAAAAGAATCCTGCAATTTCCTTCGTTAAACCATTCAGGAGCCGCCTCTCAGACCCAGCCCCCCGCCAAAAACCAATCACAGGGCGCCATGCAAATCACCTCTTCGGCGCTCCAGACCCGCGCCGGCCTCAGCGGAGGCGCTCGCTGCCCCGCCCCCTCCTTCCTCCCCGCCCCACCCCCTCTCACCTCCCTCCGGCCCGAGCAGCTGCCGCGGAAGAGGGCAGTGCTGGGTGCCTCATGTTTATGCAGATAATTTCCCTCGTCCCTCCGTCTTCAGCCCTCCACCTCATCCTCCCTTCTGCCCCCCGCCTTCCGCCAGCGCCTCCTGCGGTTTCCCTCCGAGTCCGCGCGCCTAGACGTGCAGTTCTCAGAGCTGTGGTCCCAGGCAGCTGTTTCCCAGAAGGCGGCCTACGCGCGCTCCTGGAACAGGCGAGAGAACCGGAGGAAAGCACTACCCTTGAAATCCTCTTGAAGGTCAAGTTTGAGGCTTGCTGAGCCGGCGCGAAAGGCGTCGAAAATGCCTCTGCAGGGTCTGCAGGAGGTTCTGCACGCAGACTGATTTTGAAATGCTTTTCTCCTTCTAAACACCAGATTAATTTCTCTGAAACACACAATGTACTGGTCACGTCCAAAGGCAGGATGATGATAGATGATTTTGTAAGCCCAGAGCTACAGTGTGTATTTGTCTTGTACATCAAGGCTACACAGCTCTTGAAACTGCAAAGAATTAGGGATGAGACCAAACAGCATTACATCTACTTAACAGTTTCAGAGAGAGAAGTAGGGGCGTGGGGCGGAGGAGCGAGTGGTGGCTCAAGACCTGCTTGGGTGTGCAGTTTAATGCCAGCGCCTTGAACGGCCCAGGTGAGCAGACTGAGCACAAATGGGGCCCCATGAAAAGAAAAAACAAATCCTCGAGAGAAACCAGTATCTGGGAATAGTAGGTTGGTACTGTTACTTACATACAGACTCTGATTTCTGGCCTTTTAGAGCCAAGGGTAAAGTATTTAAGCAGTGTTTAATACTGCTCTGAACTGACCTTGAGGCCACTGAGGGGAGAAGAAAATCACTGGAGAAAATCGCGGTTTGTATAGTGCTTTGAGTTCCCCTAATGAGAAGGCAGGAAAATTGTGAAATGATCTTGTTTCATAGACGTCTACTTCAACAAAGGAATACTTAAGGGACCTTCTGGTAAGAATTGAGTCAGTTCCCCTCAAATCCTACACCATGGAGAAGTGAGTAGGAATCACAAGATTTGAAATGTTTTGTCAGCATTTTTACTGAGTGCTTACTGCTCGACAGGCACACGGCATCATCTTCCAGGCAAAATATATTATATGCACTGTGGTTCTCAGGTGTACTGGAAATGGTGGGGAGGAACAGACATTCTGGGCAGTTTCTGTCCTGGAGTTGTTCATGGTCTTGCAATAAGAATAGATGTTCACTTAGTGTAACATGGAGCATGAAAACAGCCTAAAAATCTGTGAGGAGTGCACAGAATTAATATATTGGCATATCTCTACAGTGAAATATTCTGCAGCAGTTAAAAATGAAAGGACTACCGTGAAAGCAATGTTAGATGAAAAATGCAAATTGCAAAAGAATATATGATATTTATTTAATATTAATATTAATATCCGTTAATGTAGAAAAAATGTAAAGCTCCCAAAATGCAAAAGGTGTTGGTACATAACTATGTAGTAAAAGTATAAAACACATCAGGTAAAGATGATGTGTTTTAGGATACAGGTGACCCCTGGGAAGAGAGGGATCTTTTTACCACGTGCATTTTAGCTGTATGAATACTGTTTATTTCCTTTGGGGGGAAAAAAGGACAAAGAGAATTAAAAAGATAAGAGAACATAGAAAAATCTGGGAAGACTTTACACAGAAGAGGTGACATTGAAGCTAAGTTCTTGAAATGCTAAGCAAGAATTTAATAGGAATATTAAAAGAGTTCTCTCTGAATATGTAAGAAAGAAGCTTCTATACTTTTTATATAATTTTTAATGACATACAGTAAAATTCATATATTGGGGTATGAGTTTTACAAATGCAAAGAGTCATGTAATTACCACCACAAGCAGGGAACAGAAAAGTTCCATCATCCATCTCCTGAAATTCTTCTGTGCTATCCTTTGTAGTCAGACTTTATGCTTTATAGTCAACTGCCCCATAACCTTAAGCCCTGGAAACCACTGAACTAGTCTCCATCTTTATAGTTTTGCCTTTTCCAGAATGTCATATAAATGCAATCATACAGTATGTAGCATTTTTTTTTGCATCTTATTACTTAGCATAATGAATTTGATCTCATCTATGTTGTTAAGTGTATCAGTAGTTCCTTTTGACTGCTGAGCAATAGTTCATTGCATGGACATACCACAGATTGTTTTTCTTTTTACTTTATAATGGGGATCTTCTGTGAATGGTTATTGCATTATACTGATGAATGTGTTCAGTTATTTCCCCCAGAGGCTAAATCTGTAATCTGATCTTAAATATTATGTGGTGTTTGAACTAGATAAAACCTACTGAGTCAAATGTATAGAAAAACACACCTTCATAATCATTTGGAAGTTGCCCTTCAACTAATTTAGTTGTGATGAGTGCAATAGGAGAGACTACTAAGATGCTGATGATCAGCATGTGTGAATTTACATGTGTGTGGCTGATGACCTAGATTTCTCTTTGAGCACATCTGTGTATTTCCAAGTGTAGAATTATGGCTTGTTTCTAAATATTTCCTAAATCCCTGTTGAAAGATTAACCTTTGCCCTTTGAGGCCCAGGTTAAACTTTAAGGGCAGGCTGAGTTCCTATGCTTCTGATACAAGATGACAACTTTACATCACATGTTCAGGGGTTCTGAACACTTGTAAGGATTCCGAGTAATTCCAGATCCTGGTCTACACTGTCAACCATCAAGGGTTTGTTTTTGATAACCTTAAAAATAAAACTGTCAGTTATTTGTTCGAGCAAAATGGAGTTTACTTAGCTGAATAGCAGAGACTTGCAATTTGGGGCTTGCAAGCTATGGCAAAACCATAGGCAAGCCCAGAGAACAAGGGGGAGGAACACTCTTACAGAGGAAAGTTAGGGCTTGGGACTGACTTGGCTGTTACAAACAAATAATCAATTGGAGTAAACTCCGAGTTCTAAGTATGGTGGCTTCTCATTGGCTGAGCTGTAACAGTCTCCCACTGGCTGGGCTGTTGCAGGGGGAGGAAGAAACCTTCTTTCCTTGTGCTGGGTAGTAAAATTGTAGCTCTGCAGTACTCCCTTGCAAGGTGCGCAAGGTATGTCTCTTCCTTCCTGTGGGGTCTGCAGGAAGTGGTGGGACATGAGTGCTCCCTGCTGCTGGCCTCCCGATGCCAGGTCAGTTAGGTTTCCCTTTATTTTCAGTTTCTTCTTACGTGGCTTCCTCTTGTTTGTTTCTCAGTGGGACCCTGAGAAGCTGACAGTTGGACTGTACAGAAGCTGAGTTCAGGACACAGTAAGTAGGCCTGTGGGTATGTAAGCATTTCTTGGTGGGTGCCTCAGAGTTCCAAAGTCAAATATCAATTGTTTGTGAGCTACCTGCTATTGCAACCTTATTTATTTACTTTAAACATCTCTAGCTCTCTCATGGCTGTGTAACTATCTCTATCAAGGGCAGCTGTCCCAGTATTAACATGCAAAATGGGAAGGAGAGAGAGAAACAAACTTCATAGACTGACTACTTTCTGGCTGTGGTTTAGAGCGAAGAGGCCAGTCCCAGGTGTAAAGAATAATAGCAGTGTTGTGATCAAAGGAGTGCTATTTCTAATCCTAGTTATGTTGGTAAGCAAGCTGTTTTCTACCATAAAATTGTATCCAATTGCCACATGTGTGACTGCACATCATCTTTAGTTTTAGTTCTAATAATCAGCATCACCCTTGGGCAAAGGACTCTAGAAACAGTTTCATTTAGGTAGTCAACTAAAAGAATAGTAAAATAGACATTCGGAATTTACATTTTTAGGTAAAGGTTATAGAGGTTGTAAGTCAAGGGATGTAGATGCTGCATTTTAGTTTTGTTTAGGCTCTGGGAGACCTTTGGAAAAAGTCTACCTTATTTGTACCACAATTTTATGACTTACAAAAGGGCAAAGGACTAAACATTGCTATTTGTGATTTTAAGATTCCCCAGCAAAGATCACTTTAGGACCTCCGTGCTTTGCTATTACAGGGTTCTTTCATGAATCATTTCCAATTGCATCAATGGAGGCACTACCATTTTCTTGCTTAGTTTAGATACAGTGTACCTAAGCTTGGTGTTTTCTGGTGCACTTTGAAAATTTTGAGAAAGTGGCCATTTTCCCCAAAATAAGTTGATTTACAGCACTTTATTCAAGTAAGAAAATTAGGAAGCACGCACTCACAACTTTTGTCATTACTGCTGCAGTTATGTTTAATAAATATGTCCAAGCTAAGAAGTGCTGGCCTGTGAAGATGTCAGTCCAATGACTTAACAGTTATTCTCCCATTAAGAGAAGATCACCTTAGTGCTTTGTGCTACAAATAAATTGGTGCTGCCCCAGTACCGAGACTGATTTCTAATGAAAATGAAAATAATGATGGTAAAAAAAGAAAAGGAACACCGTTCAAATGACCACAATTCCATGATTAAGCCAATAAAGCTTTTTCTCTTCCAGGCACTGTCCTTTAAAGTGATATTCTGTTCAAGAGTGTCACAGTAGCATAATATAAATCAATGTTTTTTTAAGCTTTGGTTTTGTCTCTTGGAAAGCAGCAAGTAGGGGTGAGGAAAATTTTCTTTTTTCCCCATTTAGGTTCTTTAGTTCATCTAATAGTTAGGTTAATATAAAGCAGATTAACAGGAGAAAAACAAACACATTTCATTTGTACAGAAACATGATAAAAATATGAGATCCAAAGGGCTGCCTGGTAATTGAGGCTTACATAACAGGATTCCCCATAAAAGGGAAGGAGGGCCATTACAGAAAGGCAGAGGAGTTGTTTGGAAAACAATGGTTGCCCTTGATGTTCCTTAAGTAAAAAGGTATCCCAGGTAATATCTCTCTTCCTGATGCAGGCCCCCTTTCCAGTGTGAATTTAGGCAGTTGAAGGAGAGTCAAAGATTTTTTCCTGCATCTGTTGGGTTTTAATTGCCTTTTAGTTCAAAATAATCCTTGTGCCAAAGAGACATATTTTGGGGTGGTGAAATCTCCCCTTCACAGCATAAGCGGGTGGCTTGTCATCATTTTGGAATAATGACATCTCAAGGCCTGTGTGTTGTGCTGGCAAGCAAGGAGAATCCCAGAACTGGCCTGATTCAGCAGTGCCTGACCAGGATGTTTAATGCACTATTGAATACCGTTGCCCCTAGGAATTAAATATACAGGTGCCTGGAGCTTGTGTAAAGTTCTCTGTGCCATTTGAAAAAGGTACTTGGAGAAAAGATAGGCTGATTTTTAATTTTAATGTTTTACTCATTGGTGTAAGTACATTTATGTTTTGCTTTGCAAAATGTCAACAGACATCCCAAGTGGATAACATTTTAAAAAGATTGCATTTCCTGTATTTGCTCTAATATCTAAAAAATGTGGTCATCAATGCCTACAGGTTCATTGTTAAGACCATCTATCGAAATGATTATTGAAAAACATCCAACAACACTTTTATTATTTTACACATTGTCTGCAATTCTCATTGATTAGAATTCCAGCAACATTGACCTAAAGGTTTCATTCTAGTTCTGATCTGATGCATTTAGGAAGGGCTCCAAATGAAGTTCCTATCTACAAGATGGCCAGAGGACACTCTGAGAAGGAATAACTTATTACCTAATGGTATTGATGTTCATTTTGTATTATAAATAACATTATGCATTTGTATGTTCTCAACAATTTACAAAATACTTTCACATAAGTTACCTCATTTCATGTAAATTATCTCACCACAACCGTATAAGATAGGTTGGTGATGACAATTATTATCCATATTGTATTATAAAGGATACTGAGGCTCAGAAATATTGAAAAGAGCTCACTTTTTATAGGGTGCTTGCTTTGTGGTAGGCAGTGTTGTAATTATTCATGTATTAATTCATGTGATCTAGATAGCAGCTGTAGTAAGTGGATATTATTATTGTTATATTCATTTTATAAATTGAACCACAGTGGTACAGAAAGGTAAAGTAACCTGTCCAAAGCTAGAGTGAGTAAACAGTGGAGTCCATGAGAATCTGTGCAGTCTGGTTCCAGACCCAAGTGCTTAACCACCACTTTTCTGCCTAGCTAAAGTCTAGTGCCTTGTCACAGGGAATCTGGCCACTAAGAGTTGCATCATAAATGAGACCATGTGTCTTTTGACACCCAGCAAAGTGCTTTTCCATTTTGCATTTATTGTAACTGCTCCCATTATCTTTTGCTTTATTCTGCACTACGTTTTACTACCTTATGTACTTCACAACTTCTCCCTAATGGAATGTGAGCTTCCTTAGTGCCGGGAAAAGAGGATGATTCCTCTTGTATGTGGATTATCCCTTACCTTGTCTGATAATTCTAACATAAGAGGGAGTCAGTTCAATGAATTGAATTCAAGTTGTGGGACACATTAAGCCTAAAACTTTACAGGAACTTTGGTGACATAAAAGAAGTGGACAGTGGGAAGGGGACCGTGATTAAACCAGCGAAAAAGGGAAAAAAGGAAAGGATTGACATGACAGGAAGGAGTGAGATAAAACAAATGTTTATACAGGCCTTATTATGTGCCAGACATTTCATGTATCAACCCATTTAATCCTTACAACATTCTATTATCTCCTTTTTATGAATGAGGACACTGAGGCCGAGAGGTTATATGACCAACCCATAAATACATGTGTTTGTGGATGTGTATGTATGAAAAAGAGGAAAAAAGAACATGATAGAGGTTGTTTGGCCTCCCCATCTTGCATACCAACAACTCCCAAAGGTGTGCCTGGTATATTTATTTGATTTTCATCAAGTATTTCCTACCCTCAATGCTCTACCCTCTGACCTTTCCTCCTCTACTTTCTGCATGGCACAATTATCTTTTTGAAATATATATCTGATTCTGTGCCTCCTTGGTTTGGCACATTTGCTGGTTCCTCATTGTTTCTAGGTACATGGTCCATACACCACAGCCCTGTTTTACATTTTCATCATCATTCCTCAGACCTTTTATTATAATTGTACTTCAACCTTTTTTCAACTCTGGATGGTCATGTACTTTAGTGCTCTTGTGACTGTTGGGAAGGGAAAAATGTCCTCTACCTGTCACAGTTCCTCTGGCTGGTCTAAGAATTAAATTGGCATAAGACAGATTAACAGCAGAAAATAAAATCTAATTTTGTATAAATGGGAACCCTGCATACATGAGAGGCTCAAAGACAGAAAGGTAAAATGAGGTATATATGCCATCCTGAGCTAAGGAATGAAATAGGTGACTGGGGCTTAGGGACGGAGTGCAATTCACAGGGCACTAAGGAGAGCAGAATGTTGATAATTAGATGTTTGCCTTGCTATATAATGGGTCACTCAAATAAAATTTATCTCTGGTAAAAACTGATTCTGGGAAAGATCCCCAATTTATTTTCTTCTAAGTAATGAAGGGTCTTGATTACCTTCAGCTCAAAATATTCCACATGCCCAAATGGCACAATTTGGGGAGACTTGTTCTGAACCCCTTCATGATTTGTCCTCTCTGCCTGGAATGCAGTCCCCCCACCACACTCCCTTTACTTGTAGAATTGCACTTATTTTACAGGATAAAAGTCAAATGTATTTCTTGATGATGCCTTTTCTGATCCTACAGATAGAATAATATATCACTCCATTAATGTATACTTTATTCAAAAACAGCAGCTAACATCTACTAAATGCTTAAGTGCTGCAGTGCACGTAGTCTTGATGAAGAGAATGAGATTCAGAGGCTTTTCCTAACTTGTCCAAATCATTTGGGTAGCAGAGTTTCAGACAGATCTGTCTGACCCCCAGACCCATAAACCTAACCACTTTATTTTGCTTCCTCCATTGATACCACATAGTAGGTTGCATGTTATGTGTCTTCTCTTCAATAATATGAACTCTAGAAAAGTAGTTATTTGCTTTGCATTCTTTCTGTTTAGCACAGTGTTTATACTATGAAGGAGCTCTGTGAACACAGTTGAAAGACTGCATGGACAGCACGTGTTCCCTATTCCTGGGCTACATTTCCCTTACCTGGCCTGTCATATCCCACGCCAGATCAGGATGGTGCTTCTTGACTGTGTTCTCCCACACTGACTTCTGAAGTAGCTATTCACAAAGTCAGCCGACTTGACAGCTGCTGCCTGTGAAAGTCTTTGTTTAAAATCTTTCTTACAGATGGCCAGGAAATAATGGCATAGGTGTGATGTACCCTACTGTACTTGGGCTGCAGGCACTGCCGTTTTTGTTTTCTGTTTATGAGTAGAACTTGAACTGGCTTGAATTTTTTCTTTTTGATAGGCATAAACTTTAATGACACCCTCAGAGTGCTCCTTCCCCTCTTCCAGATTGCCCCCAGAATTCTGCATGTTTCCAGAGTCCTTAAAGAAATCCCCTGGCTAATCTTGTCCGAAAAGAACCCTCCTGCCCGGTTGTCTGGGAGCCATCACAGATGGCTGCCCGTCACCCCACCGAGCTCTAGGCCAAGATGCTCCTTTGAATGAGAGTGTTTCCCCAGGACGAAGATCTCAGTGCTTATCCTTTGGGTTCACATACCATCCAAGGACCACCAGGACTGTGGTGTGCTAGATGGTAGCCATTGTCCCATGCTGAACCCTTGGGAATTCACCCCAGAGGTCAACAGTTTTCCCTTTTTTGGGCTGCAAACAAAGCATCAGTTTCCCCCATTTCTGTGACAATAGAGCTTGCTTGTTAATTGGAGAGTCCAGACCATAAAAATGCAAAAATAATCTTATCTCCACAATCTGGAAACCTTTCTCTTCCTTTATGAAAATTCCTTCCCCTAAGGACAGATTGGGGGAGCTCATGGTACCTTCTTGCTAACAGGGCAATAATAAAACCAGTTAGATCTTTATCAGGTCTAACTGTTAATTAGTTAAATCTTCAGTGGGGTACCAATTTAAAAATAAAAAATGCTAGAACTAAATGGTGCATTTAAGTAGAGTTGCCCTTTTTAAGGCAGTTAAATATGTTGTTTAAATCTGTTAAAGGAGTTAGATATTTTAAAGGAGTTAACATGTTATATATTAAATATATAAATATGACATATGTTATTACAATACAGCACCATGGTTCAAACACTTTTTTTTAGTTCCTCTTCAGGGTTTCAGAATCTAGCCCCCCAATCATTTTTACTACTCCCAAAGAGAGCAAATATTTATATTTGAAAATGGATTTGATTTAGAAAGAACTCAGTGTTATTTGACTTACTTTTGTCAATGAAATCAGCATGAAAGATGTTTTTGGTCCGAAAAGAGGTGGAACTATAAAGTAATGACACTGATTTTGTGAGTCTTACCATGTCCCAAAGGAAATTTCCAAATATAGTGTCAGGGAAATAAGTGTGTAGCTTCCAAGTGTGACTACACTAAAAGTGACATAAATCTGTGTGCAAATGTTCTGATATATTTGTGACTAACTGGTTTTATTACTGTCTGTGAAGGTACAGCTTGCATATTATGTCCAAACTTCCTTCTGAAAATATCTAGCAGTAGACTGATGCCTCTCAAATTCAGTGTGAACATGAATCCTCTGAGGTACTTAAAATGCAGATTCTGATTCAAAAGCTCTGTTGTGGGGCCTGAGATTGAATTTCTGAACAGCATCCAGGTGATGGTTCAGGGACTTATGTTTGAGTGTCACTGCCCTGGATTATCTAGATGACCCTGTTAAGCAAGTTAAATCTTGGTTTGCACATGGATCTTGCTGCCTATGTTAAACTGCATCGGGGGCCAGTTTGTTCCCTAGCAAAATATTTGTTTGCATTCATGTACATATAAACTTTGCCTCAGGACAAAGAATTTTCTGTACATTTTATCAGTGAAGAAGCCATAATGACCTTGTGCCATTTTCCTTAGATTGGATGTTTCCTTTATTCAGAACATAACAAAAATTTCTATAGAAAAAAATGAAGTAATTTTTTCTCTCAACCTCACTAATTATTATGGCAGATACTATCCCATGAAAAAAAGCAATGTTCATTTTGATATATTTAAACTTGTTATTTCTGGTTTGACAATTTTCAAAACTGATGTAACAAAAGTTCTCTTGCTAGCTAGCTAAAAACAAAATCCTATTTCACAGCTAAAATGTAAACAGCTAAAATGTAATCAGAGGACTAAATTTCACAGCTACAGAAACACAGCTGTGAAACATAACTTTAGAGTGTAATAAAGCCAAATAGTTTTGCATGCTAATAATGGATATTACAAATAAAGATGAGAATGACTTTGCTAGAATGTTTTAGTGTTTAAATACCTTCACTAATGTTACCTGTTTAACTGAGAATATTCTCAAGTTACCTACCACATATGCATCCATTGAATGCATAATAAGTGTATGTTGCCATGAACAGTGATACAGAGTTGAATATGATGTTAAGCCATCCTTTTAGGAAGTCATTTTTTATTACAAAATATGTTCTGTTTCCAGCACTTTTTTTGAGTTAATTTTTCTTCAGATTATAAAATTAGTGTGTGCAAATTGGAAAAATATTAGAAAAATACAGAAAAATATTGTAAAATATAAAACATACATTATTAAAAATCTTGCCATATTAACATTGTCATGTTGTATTTTAAGTTTTCATTGACTCAATTCTAAATATTGTAACTTATGGCATCTTGGTATATAGTTTATTACTTTTAACTGTGGAAATAATTCTTGCTGGCCAGCATGAGGATATATTTCAGTTGAATTTTTCTACCTATGTCAGCCTGGGCTGAATTTTGGAAACCCACAGTGACTGGGTATATGATGTATGTATGTGTTTGTGTGTGTGTTAGGGTGGGAACTTAAAGCTAGTAAGGAACTGAATAGGTAGCTGGAATTCCATCTCACTCTCTAGGTATTAGCAGGCTAGAGACCCTTGAAGATACCACTGATAGGCTTTATATCCTCAGAGTTATTCAAGTGCACTGTGTTTTGCTTCCTCAATGGTGTGATGAATTTCTTGGATTGTGATAATTTTGGATGAAGGGGGTCAGTGAACCTAGTTCTTCACTAAAATCTATTGTACATTTTCATCATCTGTAAAATAAGGCACATGAACTACATGTACTCAGTTTTCTTGAAGTCTCAAATTTTGAAACTCTGTGGACATTTTCTTTATTCATATCCCACATATAAAAAGGCTCTGTCATGGTAGATACCTTCATATGTCTTTGATGATAATCTTTGGATGAATGTAAACCTAAAGTCTCTGAAAATTTATAATATAGAATAATAATCTAGAATAGATGTTGGAAAATTACTACCTGTAGCTTAAATATGGCCCACTACCTATTTTTGTAAATAAAGTTTAATTGGAATACAGACATACCTATTCATTTATGTATTGTCTGTGGCTGCTTTCAAGCTAGGGTGGCAGAGCTGAGTAGTTGTGACAGGGACGGTTTTACTATCTGAACCATTAGAGAGAAAACTGATTGTCCTCTGATCTAGACTAATTATCTTTGAATCAATAAACATACTTTTCTTCAGATACAAGGAGTATCAATAAGAAGTATTATATCATAGTTATGATAATAGGAGGTTTGGATATGGAGATATACCTCTATCATATAAACCAGCCTTTTTTTAAGTGTTATCTCTGAGTAGAATTTACTTGGGCTTGATTTTCAGAGGTCAGATAGACCTGTTGTCATGAGAAAAACAAGGGTGTCAGAATGATACTCTTTGAGCTTACCAAAAATCATTTTGAACAACTCAAGCAGGAGCACTTTCAATTAATGTGGGGACCCTCTAGTAAAAACCGGCCAGAAAAGTCATGAGCTTTTAGTATCATAAGGTTACAGGTATTATTTCACAAGGAATAGGGGCCAAAGTCATGTTAATAGTTGATTTGTGCATTCCTCATGAAGATTAGAAAGGGCCTTCCTCAAGGAGGCCAGACCATGGAGTCTTTGGAAGAAAATGAGACATGTCTGTGATAAGGAGTATAAACCTTCAAGTATTTAGGAGGAATGTGAGTTGTAACATTACTGGTGAAAAGTGTCCTGACCATGAAATAAGCCCCCTTTCCATGGACCACTGACTTAGAGGAAATTTAAATAGAGATAGGCCTCTCTGAATTTAAACAAAGTCTGAGATGGCAAAATTTGCTAATCCTGAGGCCCAGGACTCCAGGACACAGTGTCATGACTCTTGATTCTCCCTGCCTGCTGGGCTGGTGTAACTAAGATGATGGCCTAAGACATCTACTGAACATTGGTAGGATCAACACACTAGGCAGCATTACATTGAAATATCTATGAGAATTGTCTCAGATAATAATGGCTTCTGGAGAAAAGGCTGATAGGTTATTTATATGTTTTTACGTGTTGGTAGAGGTTGGCCCTCAAATAACTGATCATTAAATAAAATTGATTTAATGAAAATTAGTCAACAAATAGAATAGGGTAGGTTATTAAAAAGAAACTGTTAGGCTGAACCACATGTACTTGCTGATATTTGGACATCTTCAACTAAGAAAATGGCAATTTTGTATGTTTCAAGGTAATATATAAATGGTCTTGAGCTTTTTTCCCCCATTTTAATTTATCCTATTCAGTTTTCACAAGATAAAAAGGTATTCCTTTCTTCACTCCTAGAAGAAGAGTCCAGCAAATTTTCCTGGTCTTAGAGAAGGCTTCCTCAGAATACAGAGAAGGGTCAGGGTGGCATGATGTGAGCGAGAGTGGACAGTCCTGGGCCACCTTGCCCCACAGAGCCCTATTCAGGGAGTGCTGGGTCAGCACTAACTCATTTTTCTCTGGCTTTCTGATGTAGACCCCTGGCCAGGTACTCCAACCTGAAAACAATTTTTTAAAATCCAGACAGGCATAATAGAACTTCCTTTGCAATGTTCATATTCTAGGTCTCCTACCTGGGTCAAGATCTGGGTTAGCCTGGTTGTACTTAGGTCTCCTTAGCCACACATTTAAATACACTTATTTTACTTGCCAAGATTAAAATAAAACTCATCTGTAATGGGTTGGTGATTCCCAGTCTTATTATGAGAGAATTTATATACAGTGTTGCCAGTCTGTCTATGGGGTTTTTATTTTACCTCATGTATTTATCTTGCATTCATCCTATTACTTCCAGATCCATTGACACCATCCTGGTGATCATTACCTTTCATCAACATCATTGTGGTGACCTCTGGTATCAGGCTGCTTTTGGCTGACCTAACAGAAAAACAAACTAAAAGTAGCTTAAATGACAAGGACTTATTTTTCTCCCACACCAAGAAGATTCTACATAGGCAGCTGTTGACAAGGACTTATTTTTCTCCCACACCAAGAAGATTCTACATAGGCAGCTGTAGTGTTGCTTCAATAGCTCAGCAAGTTAGGGCTCTGGATTAGCATTCTGAGACTGGCTTGACTTTTGCCCTCTGGTTACAGTATGGTTGCAACAACTTCAAGTATCAGGTCTTCACACAACACCATTTGACAGCAGGAAGGGAGTGGGGAGAATTCCTTCTTACGTGTCTTTCTTACCAAGGGAGAAAAGCTTTGCCCGATAAACTCTTGGAGGAAGATGTCCCTTTACATCTTATTAGCTAGGAGTAGTCACTTTCCTCTGGCTTAGGGCAAATGAAGCCAGGATAGTGACTATCTGCTACTTTTATTCTCTATCTGCTGTTAGAAAGAGGAAGATTGGGAAAGTGCTCAGGTAAGTATTTAATCTACCCTGCATTTCTGCCAAATGTGCTTCCTTGAGTACATTTATAAAGGAAAAGGCATTACCCTGATCTTAAACTTCCAGTAACTTGTACTGCTAGCAAATACAGTACAATTCAGCTTCTTTTGTTTTCTCCTACTTTATTCTCCCAGGGCTATTTAGTGAATCTGGAACATACTCAGCTCATCCTCTGTTTACGCTTTGGTTCATGACAGTTCCTCCTAGAATCTCTTCTGCACAACCTGTTGCTGAACGCTGCCCTCAACATCAGTGCTCAGCCCAAAGTCTGCCTTCTCCAAGAAGCCTTCTCAGTTTCTCTCCATCAGCTGTGATTACTCTTTTCTCTCAAATTTCTCAGCACTTGCTGTACACTGTAGAACTTGACCACTCATGGATTTAACATTTGAATTTTGATTACTCACAAGAGACCACAAAGGTCCAATTCAGAGGCATTTTTAACATTACTGAGGTGGAATTCAAGTCTTGTCTGCGGCAAAGCTGGGTGTGCAGTGGTGAAGCCTCACTGGGAAGCGAGACATGCTCTGCCTTGTATCTAGACCTCAGTGAGGTTTCATTGTTCTTTCTTTGTTATAATATAGGCACTAAGTTTTGTGAACTTATTAAAAGCTGTGCTCCATTGTGGAAAATGGCTGTTAATCGAGAGATAAAACTTTAGGTGAAAGTTGAAAAGGCAGTTAACTTTTGGTTTGAGGAGAGGCACAGGAAAGGGGTACTTCTCCAGAAAGTGTGATTTATGAGATAGCCAGGAGTCTGGAAGAATACTTGCACATTCTTGAGGTTGTGGCACAGTTGACTTTTTACCTTGTATTGCAATTATTTATATACAAGACCCCTGGAAGACAGGCAGGGATTTCAGAAGGCAGGGAGCAAATCATATAATGTAGTGTGGTGGCTCTGGAGTCAGAAGAATTGAGACTAAGTTATAGCTCTGTCAGTTCCCCAAGACTATGTGACCTTTGGGGAGATAGTTGACTATGTGAGCTTTTAGTTTCCCTTTTGTTCCCATAAAGTGATGGTAAAAATACATAACTCGCAGGGTACATACTATTAAATGGAATAGTGTCAGGAAAAATACGATGTCTGTCATGAGACCGGGCACTCAGAAAAGATTTGTTTAATGAATGAATGAATGAATGAATGAATGAAAACCCTATCATAATAATCTGGTTATAAGAATAAAAATACTTTTCCATAATACTGTCTCTGAGGTTCTAAGCCATTTTATTTGCTTGTATTAGTAAAATATGGAAATCAATAAAAATCATTACTGAGAATTAAATACCAGTAGATTATATCAACCTTAAGATGAAGCTGAATTTTTTCTTTGAGTGCATTGTCTGTTCATAAACTGCTGGGCTTACACTTCACTGTTTATGGCATTACTGGTTCCCCTCATGTGCATCACCACTTTGTAGTTCCTCTGGGATTATCCATTATTCCATGGATCCATTATCATGTATAATTCTCTTTAAAAACCTAATAAAATTTACTGTTAAGATTCCTGTGCTATGTATTGTCTTCAAAGATAACCTTTTCTACATCGTTCTTGAGTGTTGAGCTTTTTAAAGGATTGGTATTATTGGAATGGTAGCTCACTTGTGCTTCAGCTTTGCACCTCTCCAAAGGAAGGAACAAGGTGCTGCTATCCTGGCTAGAAAGGAATTAGAGACCAGGGGACCTGCCAGTAGCTTTACACTGGTGCTGGGCCAATCAGACATATTATGCATCAATGCCATCAACTGGTCTGGTTGGGCATTAAAAATATTTTGGTTTTTCTATGGCCACTAAAGAAGAATTATTTCCTCTCTCTAGAGAACATGCATTATTCCAGTTAAATAATTTACAGGTATTTAAATCAGTCACAAACTGATAGACTAGGGAGATTCTGGACACTAAGATGCACACTGGGATATTTCTCTGCTAACTCCTCTACCATTCAAAGTTGCTCTCATCATTGGACATCATTCTTGAGACTCACGGGGGTTGAAATCAACTTTCTTTCCCCAGCATCATCCCCAGCATCATTAACTATTCCCTGCTCGTGTATCTTAAATGTGTCATGATCTCTGTTCTCTGCTTCTTGCAAAGTACAAAGGCATAGCTTCTCCTCTCCCACCCTGTCATTTGTCCCAGTTTCCTGCATTTTGAGCTTATGAGTGCACCAAAGCATTGTGTATGTTTGGAGGTGGCTGCTTGAGAATATTTGAAGAACCAGCCTGACTTGTGACACAGGCAGACATCACTTGAGCAGGGCTGTCACTGGGAGAGGTAGTATGCAAGAGAGTGCAGTGTTCTCAAGCACCAGAGGATGAAACAACCACGTGGGAGGCACGGTAAGCTGAACAATGGCCTTCCAAAGATACGGACGTCCTCATTGCTGGAACCTGTGAATGTTGCCTCGAATGGCAAAAGAGACTCTGTAAATGCAATTGACTTAAAGATCTTGTGATAGGGATGTTACTCTGGATCATCCAAGTGGGCCTTAACTATAATCACAAGGATATTTATAGCAAGGAGTTTAGTTGGTCAGAGGTGGAAGGTAATGTGATGGCAAAGCAGGAAGAGAAAAGCCGATCTGATGTGGGGCCATGAGACGGAATGACAGCCTCTAGAAGTTGGGAAAGGCAAGGAACACATTCTCCTTTAAGAAGAAACTAGCCCTGCTGACACCCTGATTTCAGCCCCATAAGACTCATTTGGGACTTCTGACTTACAGAACTGTAAGAGGAGCAATTTATGTTGTTTTAAACCACTCTGTTCATGGTAATTTGTTAAAGCAGCAATAGGAAACTCAAATAGGCAGTCTAGGTGGAGTGGCGTGAATCTGGGTACTTGACCGTGGAAACTTTTCTTCCCTAACAATCCAGGGCATTCTAGCAAGCCTGTAGGCAGAACCCCTCCTCACTGTCTCTTGGGTACCAGGCCCTCTCCCTCAAGGCTGACTTTGTCAGGATCAGGCCCCAGGTGCCTGCAGCCAATCTGGTAAGACCTGTCCTTCACTCTTCCCTCCATTCTATCCCTTCACTCTTAAAATAAGCTATTTTCTTCATATTCCTTCTCAATAGGCCATGGTGGCCCAAAAAGCCTAGAATAAGAATCACCTACAGGAGTTATCCCCCCTCCTCAAATTCATGTAGGGTTTAACTTTCAAATGTTCCTTGGGGAAGAATGGAAATCTTTATATTTCATCCTGATAATGCAGCAAACAAATCACTTATATTTCTACATGAAAACAAGTAGAACATTTGTGTCCTGTGACCAGTTATGTCCTGAAATCCCTGGGTATCCTTTTTTCCTTATTTTTATGGCAGAGTTGGAATTACTCCTCAGGTTGCATGCCCAAACCCCTCCTGGAACATACATTGAACTGATAATAAAAAATAAAAGATTCCATACTATGTGCAGAGTTCTGACAAATTATTGTCCACTATAATTTCTTGTCTGGGCAAAACTTAACTGTAGTTCAGATTTTATATTACAGAAATGCATCTAACAAGTGACTGTATGTCAAAATCAAGTATTAGGTGAGAGTCCGAAAAAAATCTTACCTATCCAAAGCCATAATTTCCAAATGAAACTCCTTTCTGAGTTGGCAGCATATGTGTCTGATTTAGGTCCATTCTGAATAAAAGTGACCTAGTTATCAAAACTCCATTAATTTCATTTGTTTAAATGGAAGTAGTTCCTTATGCTTGGCTTAAACAGAATTTAAGTGAAAAGGGAGAATATTTTTCTATATGATTAAGATGGCAGACCCCACTCATTTATAAAAAGAAAAGATGTAAAGTCAATGAAAGAAGCCCTGTGGTATAGTGTTTGGCTTTGAAAATACTAAATAAATGGAAAATAATCTAGTGGTAACAATAATAGATACGTGATGTTTATTCAGAATCTTCAAATGCAAAATTTTTTCTACCTACCTCTTTTTTTCTCACTGATGCACGTCTCACTAAATGAGTCTTATTTTATCTTCTAGACAGTGGCCTATAATATAAATCTTGAGAGTCTTTAGTGTGACCCTAAGAATTTACATACATACATCTGAATGCTGCCAACTTGAAACCTTATTACTGGAAGCCATAGGCTCTGGAATTATCCTTGTCAGAGCTGAGAAAGCAGCAAACCTTCCCAGCAGTCTCTTTTGCATCTCTGAACTTCTGTATCATTGTGTTTCCAGGGCTAGGAGTAATGGCGTGACAATTGCATGGTGCCTACTCCTCTCTTCAGTTCTGTTTCTAAGGGTCAGGATGACCTACAGTGTGACAAAATATGCTAGTTGTTCAGTTGAGCCAGGTGTCCTTTGAGAAGCTAAGGAAAGGAATAATGGTGTCATGAAGTCATTAGTGGGCTACATAAGCTGCAAATAACAGCTCTGAGTGAGACTGTCCTGCTTGGGAGTCTGCCACTTGCTGCTGGAGTCATGCCATAGCAGGCGGGAGCTGACATCTCACCAAACAACTAAGCTGCTAGGCAGACGAACCAGGGTCATGGGCCTAGAAATGGCAGCCGGTCTAAAAGAGTTGATTAAAAATGGATAAAGGACGGTATATACATCTATATATTATATATATAGTGCTTGATTCAGGAGACAAGATCCTTCGTGCAGTATCATCACTATTATAAACAATTAAAATGCTGTGAACTGATGAAGTTTTCTATGATGAAATTTTCTATAGGTATTGACAGATAAAGCTGGAATCATCACAGTAAATAAGGATAGAAACAAAAACCTAACAAAATAAGCATTTGATTATTCATCTAGTATTGGAGTTAATTGACACTATCAGCTTCTGAAATCCTCCAGTGACTAAATTCTGTGAATCTTGCCTCGAATGGCAAAAGAGACTCTGTAAATGCAATTGACTTAAAGATCTTGTGATAGGGATGTTACTCTGGATCATCCAAGTGGGCCTTAACTATAATCACAAGGATATTTATAGCAAGGAATTTAGTTGGTCAGAGGTGACACTATCAGCTTCTGAAATCCTCCAGTGACTAAATTCTGCCTTCTGATTACTGCCAAATTGCCACATATTGGTTAGATGACCCCTAGTTCTCTTTCTCATTCTGAGATTCTAGATTCTATGTCCAGTAAAGTTTTGTACCAATTTCTTTCTAACTTCTCATCTGTTCCCTGCACACTATTCAGACACAAATTGTTCTCTCTGCTGTCTCCTCCATCTCTAGCTCACACCAGCTTTTTCCCTAAGAGCGACTCCTTTCATCTGCATTTCCCTGGAGCCTATGGCATAGGCTTAATGCCCTAACAGACTGGGGTAACAGTGGGATTGGAGAAGGAGATAGTAGGTCCCAGGGGCTGCTGGCGGTCACAAACTATCAGTGAGCTCTAGGGCGTGCTAATCTTGGAGTCTTCTTGCTTAAACTCTCATAGTTTGTTGTACTTTAATGAAAATTTTGTGATTTTTAAGTATGGTTGTATTTTATGAGAATTATGAAAACATATCTTGATGACTTTCTAAAAAACTTCTTGCTTCTAGTTCTTTGGGTTGCATATCAATCAGGATTTCCCCTCTATTTTTATGAAATTATTCCTATATCCTTTATCTCTTCCAACTGCTCTTTCTGTCTGTCTTCTATAAGTAAACCTGGCTTTCTCATTAATGATATTACTTTCCATGGAATTCCTTTCAGTATAGCTTTCTCCTTTCCCTTCCTTCATCAGTAACATAGGGGACAAAGGAAAGGGTAACTTTCTTTGTTTCTCATTGCCAATTCCAGATTATTGTTCTGGCTGTTGGAATTCAGCAATATCTCCTCTTCACAGCTATCTCACGCCAAACTCTCTCTATTCTATCTGCTATGGTATACATGCTAAGCCCCATAGTCTCTTCTCCCTTATTCACTGAACTTAACCTATCCATCACTTACTATTATGTCAGTGACCATTCCTTGCCTCCTTGACACCAGTGATTCTCAACTCTACTCCATCCTTGGATCTCATCGTCTATCTCTACAATCTCTTATTCTGAGTATCCTCCTTCTTACCATAATCTCTTTAATGTCATTCTAGATTTGTTACTCATACTGACCCTGATCTTCACTTCCATTACACCCCTGCTTCTGCTCTTTTTTCTTGTCTGTTAGCTTCTTTCTGACTTCATTTCTTTCCTGTCTATCTTGTTTTCCAGGGCCAGCCAACTCAGCAGCGCCTTTGCTTATTCCCTAAAATTCCCCGCTGACCTTGAACTTCCAATTGCTTCCTTGCTGGGCTGCAGAGTGCTGCTGTAGAAAGCTGTACTGATTGAGTCTGCCGCCAATTCTTGCTCGTTCACTTTAACGGAGCCATCATTTCTGCACAGCACTTCTTTTATTCATCTCTTGCTGACTCACTGCTCATCCCACGCAGCAGTTTTTCCAAACATTTTTAACTCTCTTTAAGATTCAAGCCCTGCTCCAGATATGGCCCCAAAATACCTTCCCAGTTTCATCTCTCATTTCTCCCCAAAGCTCTGCCTTGTGCATTTTAAACTCCACACATTTGCTCATCCTTTTACACCTTCCTCCGTTATCTCCAAAGAAAATGCCACCTAATTTGCACAGGCTTTTCTCCTCTGAGAGAGGTCTCAATTTGTCATAAGCATCCATGTGCTTTTTATTACCTCTCATGGAACTTAGCAAATGCTACCTTATACCAGGTAGTTGCACACATGTACCATGTCCCCAATTTTATGGTATGTTTCTTAAAAGTAGTAACTGTAATGGTTTGTATACACAGTATATACATAGCCTCTTGCCTTCAGTAGATAGATGCTCAGCTGATGTTGGGGAATGTGTTGGAGAAAGAAATGTTCGTCAATTGACTGGAAAATAGTTTTTTCCTTTTGTTCTCCAGAAAGGAGTAAAAGTAATATTAAAAGTGAAAACTTTTTCACCTATTTTTATTATTTAAATTTTAATGTAACATTTGCAGTTTGGGATGCTGGTACTTACACACTGAATGTATTTGGAGAGCAGTAAAAGAGCTTTATGAAAGGGCCATATTTCAAGTAATGTTTTTAAATTCTGTAGTCCCTTTCTATGCTAGTTAATTAAGACCTCTTTCATTTCCTTATTTTTATCCATATTTTTAATACCTGAACCAATAAAGACAATAGCTGATGTGTCCACTTACAGCAAGCTGCTTTAAGTTCTGGTCTAATGAAATACATTTTGTTTATGAGTAGATACTACCTTTCTGAGATTTGCCTGTAATACCTTATTCCAGCCCAAGTGTGGAATTACTTGAGAGATAAAACAAAAGATAGTCACATGGAGAACCCAAGTGTCCCCTTATTATTGGCAAAGCTGATGTTGGAGCATGTAGGCAATAGTGGGATTCCTATTATCATCCTGCGGAGTAGGACCCGCTCATCCAGCCATGGGTAGCATAAACTCCAGCATGGAGGAGCAGAGCAGAATGCCAGCTTCCTCTCATAGATAGGGGCTACACATATCTCTGACCTCTTCTATATCTGCAAACAGGTAAATCTCTCTACCTCATGAGAAAGCAAGGGGGAGCAAAAAGTTGTGAGTGCTCGGGGAATAATTCTTCCTCATGGAATCCAGAATGGGATAGGAACTTTCCTGTCTAACACTACTGAACATGTTGCTATGATGTGTGCACATACAGGATGATTGATGTCACTAATGATGAACAGTTTAGTTATTTCTGTCTCTGTCTCAGGTAATAGTTCTAATATTAACCAAATGGTATATTTATTTTGTACTTTTGTTATATGTGCTTAAGACATTAAAATTAACTTAAAAATGATTAGCTTCTTGGATAAAACAAATTGATGTCCATTATTACATTACCAGGCTCAGTCACATAACACCTGGGAATAATAGTCCCTTATCTAAAAAAGTAGACTAACAATTAAGTGGAGGGAGCAATGTCACTACACAAATGAATATGTTATTAATGTGAGATGAGCATTAATAGAAGGAATTTAGCGAGGGCAAAGTATATCCAGGCAATTTTGGCCCATGGTCTCTTTCCTAAAAATTTTACATATACACTTACATTTACATTATTTTTGCTCTTGACAAAAATCTCTCTTCTTATTTACTATGTTTATTACTTGTTTTGCCTCCATTAAATGATCAACCCAATAAATAAAGCAACCAATAGATTAAGTAAAAGAATTGGTTTGATAGCTCAGTCAATGGACAAGTTGTTTTCTGAGTTTACTGTACTTAGGCTTTATTCTTAACCCTTGTTTAATTAATTATATTATTTTTTGGTTTATAATACCTGTTTTTACCATCCTCTTTCCTTCTTATTTGTTTTATGTATCTTCTTACAGATCACTCCCCATATTTACTGAGATTTTGCTCCTGCCTGTCTATAGCCTCAAACCAGTCAGTTCTTTAGCTCCCTCATTCCCTCCCCAAACAATGCACTTTGATCTGGATTCTTTCAAGCCCTTGAACTTTCTGATTCCTTTTACCCCATTGGCTCCTCAGTGTTTTATATGCTACAGTGCCATGTGTTCTTTTCCTGCACAGTATTCCTTGTGGTAATCACTGCTACCCTGATCTCAGTTTATGGACTGGATGGTGCTGATGGACCCAGGGGTCAGATGTGACAGACTTGGCCAATCATAATAGTCTATTTCTGTAGTCATAGTGACTGATGCATGGGTAGACATGTCAACCCAGATTTGGTTGACATTACTGGTGAAGAGGCATCTACTTTTTCTGGGGTTGTTAAGTTGGTGAAATGTAAGCCTGTTTCTGCTGATGATCATTTTGGTTACCACTTAGGGAAAACCTGTCAGAGAATAGAGCCCCCAAAGAGAAAAAACAGGGCTGAGAGAGCTAGGTTCCAGTTCAAGCAAATAAAATCAGATATACCTAAAGGGACATTTATTTTTTCAATTTTCAGTTTCACAAGCCAGCAAATTCCTTTATTTTGCACTTTTTATTACCTCTCATGGAACTTAGCAAATGCTACCTTATACCAGGTAGTTGCACACATGTACCATGTCCCCAATTTTATGGTATGTTTCTTAAAAGTAGTAACTGTAATGGTTTGTATACACAGTATATACATAGCCTCTTGCCTTCAGTAGATAGATGCTACACTGCCCTTTGTATCTAGTCTGGATGTCATTGAATCCTATTTTGCATCCCTTTCCCCCTTTTTTCCTATCTCTCACATTTCTCTTACACAGATATTTTGCTACCTTATATGCTTTGGATCAGTCCAACCCACCTTTTTCATGTGCAAACTGTTGAGTGTTGATAGAGAGTATCAGGAAACTACCAAGGTTGGTTCCACTACAACCTTGTGACCTCCATTGTCAGGTGGGCCCTCAGTGCTGCCTGTTGGACCCTGCCTACATGCCAGGAGCTTTTGGGCACTGAGACACAGAAAATAATATGTTTAGTTAAGACTGTAGCTGTACAAAACATTCTATTAAGGCAAATAGTCAAGAAGGCAAATAAACATGTAATGTAATTTCAGGCAGTGCTTAATGTTTTAAAGAGGAAAAAAGGTTTGGGGGCTAGAGAGTGACCTGGGGGTTGGAGGCTATTTCCTATGAGGTGACAAGGAGAGTCTTTGTGATGGCCCTTCGAAGAGAGTGAAAACTTAGTGTGACTGGAATGCAGGTAAAATGGGAGGAAATGAAATGAATCAGAAGCCAGATCATGGCCAGAATCCACAGAGCTAACTATCTGCTGGAATCTCTACCTGCCTATGATGTTACCACGTTAAACAGAACATGGCTAAAACTGAACTCCTTAAGATTTCCTCTTATCCACCAACTACTGTTCTCAATTTCCTATCTCAGCAAATGGAACCACCATCTGGCACCCAACCCAGAATGGTCATGATCATCCTCCTTTTTCTTCATACCTTTTTTCTTGTCAGTTACCAATTCCTATAAATTTCATCTCTTTGATATAGTCTAAATTTGCCCTCCAGCATCTCTGCCAGTGCCTTATTAGTTCAGGCCCTTACCATTTCTCTCTGGGGTGGTGCAACGGCTCCTCTACCTCTGTTCTTGTCCCCTTGCAGTTCATCCTTCATATCACTAGGACTTCTCTAAACTATGGATTTGATTTTGGTATTCCATTTCATAAAATCCTCTAAGTAGCTTCCATTTCATACTGTACAAGCTCCTAAGGACATGGCCTATAGTGTCTTTCGTAGTCTGGCCACTCTCTACCTTTCTAGATTCTTCTTCTTCCTCTATCTTTCATTACTCCCCAGCTATACTGAATGGCTCCTTCTCTGTGCTCTGCACACTTGCATTCTCCCTCTGGAATGCCCACTAACAGCATCACCTTCCCAGATAATGCCTAACTATTTTGCAAGCCTCAATTCAAGGGTTCCTACAATTCTTTTCCTATAGGACTCTAGCGATGCTCTAGCAGTTCATATTGTTTTTGCAACTGTTTGCATGTCTGACTTTTGATTGCAGACTCCTTGAAGGCAAATTAACTTTTTTTGGCTGGGGGAGTCATTTCTTTTTTCACTAGTGCATACTATGGTATTGGCACACAATGGTTACTCAATGATTGTGAACAAAAACATTATAATCATTGTGAAATTCTCCCTTTAGAAACACTTTATAACTCAACTAGCTCAACATTATAATGCTTTTTTTGAATGTGGCTGAGGCTTTTATTTTGCCATTCTGTTTGTCACTGTTACATAAAAAGATTCACATGTATTTAAAGATGTACACAGGCACTAAAACATATATATCCATATATCTCTTGAACTCCATCTATAACATAGTTGTCTAACTTATTTAGGGCATGTTTTCAAATTTATTTTTTCAATTAATAAAATCATACCCTTTGTGGTTATTCCATGGGGTACAAGCACAAAATTTAAAACTTCAATTAAAATACATGAAACAAAACAACAGCAGTTAAAATAACATATTTGAAAAATCTCAGCTTAAAATGATACCCCAAATGGGAAGGGCAATTTTAAAAGATACATACACACAGAAGCTATGAAGAATAAAATGTTGATGGTTTAAAAATAATCTTTTTTTGTATCATAGAAAACATATGGATTTATTCTTTGCTCTTTTAATCATCATATCTTGTTTTGTGTGCACTATATCATTCCTAGTTATGTAAGCAGTCAATATTCATACCATTGTTAAAAAAAACGGAGGGACTGGGTCACTATTTTCTAAGTATTTTTTTTTTTGAGAGGGCATCTCTCATATTTATTGATCAAATGGTTGCTAACAACAATAAAATTCTGTTTAGGGGGGTCAATGCTCAATGCACAATCATTAATCCATCTCAAGCCTAATTCTCGTCAGTCTCCAATCTTCTGAAGCATAACGAACAAGTTCTTACATGGTGAACAAATTCTTACATAGTGAATAAGTTCTTACATGGTGGACAGTGCAAGGGCAGTCATCACAGAAACTTTCAGTTTTGATCACGCATTGTGAACTATAAACAATCAGGTCAAATATGAATATTCGTTTGATTTTTATACTTGATTTATATGTGAATCCCATATTTCTCCCTTATTATTATTATTATTTTTAATAAAATGCTGAAGTGGTAGGTAGATGCAAGATAAAGGTAGAAAACATAATTTAGTGCTGTAAGAGGGCAAATGTAGATGATCAGGTGTGTGCCTATAGACTAAGTATTAATCCAAGCTAGACAAGGGCAACAAAACATCCACGGATGCAGAAGATTGCTCTCAAAACAGGGGTGGGGGTGAGGTTCTAAGCCTCACCTCTGTTGATCCCCAATTTCTCACCTGATGGCCCCCCTGCGACTGTGCCTGTCTTAGGTCGTTCCTCCCTTGAGGAATCTTACCTGTCTCTGGCTAACCAGTCATCTTCTGGGGCCATACAGGGAAATGTAAAGTTGGTAAGTGAGAGAGAAGCCATATTGTTTGAAAAGGTTAGCTTTTTACTTCTTTGCAGATTTATGCCCTGTGGCTTTTATGCCCATTTTCTAAGTATTTTTGATGGCAGAAATGTTCCAATTACAACAGGAGGGTTCCAGTAGAAACCTAAAGATTGAGAGTGAAGTCTTTTATGGAGAGAACTACATTTTTCTGTCAAGTAAGAGTTCTACATACCCTGAAATTCTGGCTAGCCTTGTCTTTTTTTTTTCTTCCAGGTTTATTGAGAAATAATTGGCATGTACCACTGCATGAGTTTAAGGCATAAAGCATGATGGTTTGGTTTACATATACTGTGAATGATCACCACAGTAGGTTCACCTAACATCTATCTTCTCATCTTGGCTATTGTGTGTTTCCAGGTGTGGCTTTGTCGTTAATATTTTGAAATAACCAGAGATCTCTCCCCTATTATTTCACTGTAAATTATGCTGTTTGGGGTTTTTGCTAAAAAGTAGAAGTTGAGTGAAAAACACTTATTTAGCCAAAGGAAAAAGTCTAAACAACAAACTGAGGATATAAAGGTTGGTTTACACAATTCCAGTAATTAGTAACAGAAGGTTTTTATCCATACATTTTATTCTAAAAAGAAATGTTATTCTAATGCCTTGAAGGAAAGATTTTGTGAGCTTCTAGACAGAATTTCAGGTCCTTTTGTACTCTCCAATAAGATAGATATTTATCAAGAACCTGTTACATACAAGATCCCATGGGAGAGAGAAGGCAGAGTAAGTTACAGTACCTGCCTTCAAGGAGTTTATAACTGTGTGGGAAAAGAGAAAGTGTGCAAACGGATAAAAAACAGGCAGGTTAATCTTAGTGGATTGAATATACATGTTTATTTTGTACCGTCTTGAAATCCCACTACAATGGGAATACAGGAGTTAAAGAGGTGTGAATTGATAAGCATAACCAGAATCAGAGAGAACACAATAGATGAAGCCATTTTTAGAAGATAGAAATGAATAGAAAACTTGACAGAGGTAAAAAACTGATTCTAAGAGCCTCCAGATGGTAATGGCAATGAAAAACAAGTCAAATCTTGCCTCAGGACCCTCAGAAATTAAAGCCACTTGTTATCACCAAGGACAGGAATAAAACATGGAATTGAAATCAGGGGGAATTGGTTGGAAATTTCTATCACAGAAACTAGAACTTCTTGGTCCTCTTTCCCTCTCAATTGTTAACAGGAAGCATATGAAAGTAATTGAATTGGAGAGGCTAATATGAATGGTAGGAGGGAAGATACCATGTTGAAAACAAGATAACTTATTGAATGTCTTCATACTGAATGGTGAGACTCGCTGACTTCCTGAGCTGCTTGGCTGTAAGAAGCAGCTTACAGGCAGGAGAGTGCAAAGTGTTCTCTGGAGGTCCTGAACTATCAGAGTGTCTGTCTATACCTGTCTATAGAGACTGAGTTAAATCACTTGTTTAAACGACCAGGCCTCTACCCAGCAGTGAGACCCAGCCATTGACAAATTTCACCTAACACACTTTCCAAACAACTTTTCAGTGTTTCCCTCTTAAACGTGAATGGGGAATAACTCAGCAGCTATCCAAGGGTAGTCTTCAGTAAGAAAGACAGGGGAAAGGGCAAAGAAAGAATTTGAGAGAAAAAGAGAGAGCCTGCCAAAAAGATCTCAAATGAAAATGTAGGTAAGATAGGAAATAGGAGAAATGCATCCTTTTCCCACTTCAAAGCCATTAATAAAATCCTCAGCGACCTGAGAGAACATACTGTGTCTGTGAATCAAGAACAAGATGTCATTAAAAAGAACACTTAGATAACAAAGAAAGATATCATAAAACAGTCCCCCCACTCCCCCACAAAAATTTGGAAGTTAAGGTCATTCTCCAAAAAGTGGAAGAAAAATGACAAATCGACAAACGGCAATAAAAGACAAGAACACTAGAAATTCAATCCAGAAAAGCCAATGCATAAAATTTCCAGAAAGAGAATGGGGAAAAAAGAAATCATATAAGAAAATTTCCTGAACAGCCCACTGAGTGCCCAGCATGTGGTCGAACAAAAAAGGATCTACACCAACATGCCTCACTGGGAAATTTCAAGATAGCAAGAACATAAAGAAGATGCTTTAAAATGCAAGAGAGGAAAGTTAGCTCACATACATGGTATCAAGAATGATAATGGAATCAAAATTCTTAGTAGTAACAACAGAAGCTTAGAATTCTATATCCTTTTAAACTATAAATTATGTACCCAGCAAAACAAACACATTTTGCTTACACGATCTCAGAGAATTTGCCTTCAAAGCATCTTTTTGCAGAAACAACATATGACTTGCTCTAACAAAACAAAGGCATAACTAAGATAGAAGTAGACATGGGTACAAGGATACAGGGGTGTTATACCGGGAGGAAGAGGAGGGATGACGACAGAGTAGAAGTACTATAGGACAAACAGCCAAAAACGGAGCAGGAGGGTGGAAGATTCTAGAAAAGCTGGGCTAAGAGACTGCTGGTTTTCATTTTAAGGTGGCATGATCAATTGACTTAAAGTGTTCAGGTCCTTTCTTTTTTTACTTTGATAAAAAAAAGTTTAATGTTTTTGAAAAAGATGCTATGTGCTATCAAACAGATTTACAAACATAGTGCTTTGCATATTGAGGAAGTAGAGATTCATCTGCCTAGACATCCTTCTGTCATGGAAGACGATGAGTGTGGCAGAGACTGTCAGTGTTTGGCAATTATCTGTGTACTCTTCTGCATGTTGTAGACACCTTGCAATTAGACTGGGTTCTTGTGACTGGTTGGCCAATGGGATGTGGCTGGAAGAGATAGAAGTCATTTGTAGACTAGCTCTTAAAATAATCCTGCAACATCCTGACTATTTCTTCTCTGCAGTAGCAACCTTGGAGGCCAGTTTCTAAATGGTGAGGAGGGTGCCTGGCCCACATTTGACTTTGCATGAGTAAGAAATAAACTTTATTGTGTTATTAACCACAAATTTTTGGCTTCACTTGTTAACATGCTTTATAGATAGGCTATATGAAAGATAACAGGCAGCATAGAACAGTCGTTAAAGGGAGGGATTCTGGAACCAAATAGACTGGGTTCAAAACCTAGTGCCACCACTTATTAGCTGTGGGATCCTAGGCAAGTTAATTTCTCTTTGAGGTTTTCTGTATGAAAGTAGAAGTGGAATATAAAGACAGAGTATATAGCTTAGGGAAGGAGACACATTAAGACTGATATGAAATAAGGAATTTATTATAGGGACTGGACTACACATGATTTTGGGAGCTGGGGTATCTACAGAAGGTTGTTGTCTCTGCCTCTGGGAGTGGTCCTGCAGGTGAGCAGGACTAGCAGTTGGGAAGAGAATTAGATGTAAAGAGGGTGAGAGTAAGACAAATGCTGCATTGAATTGCAGTTGTCACCACCTCCAACCTTGATGACAGGAGTGCCCTGCGGAAGGACAGTAAGTTGATCCCACAGATACTGCGTCAGTGTGCCTGAGTGGCAATGGAGCCTGGTACCCTGCATCAACTGACTTTCAGAACATATGGCTCCTGCTTCATTTCTGGCTTCCAAATTCCACGAAAGTTTCTCTTGTGGCGAACTAACCTAGAACCATATAAAATATAGACTTTGGGAAATGTAGGTCTAGATTAGGATCCAATTGTGGAGGGTCCCTGGATGCAGCTTTTGAGAATGTTGAATGTTGTTAGAATTGACTTTTATTCTCTATTTATTGCATACCTACTGTGTATTTATAAATCAGTCTGCTTCATTTTATTACTTAGAAAGGCTTACTGTACCTTTTTTTTTCTGTTCATCAAGAATGATCTTTATCATCAGTGCATGTTGATAATTCCAGGGACAAGAGTGTTAGACATAGTGGGTGTGATTCAGAGTCATTGCCAGTAAAATAGTAATAATATTATCTGTTTTCAAAGTGCTTTGGGGCATTTGGAGGAAAGGTATTACTGGATGTAGGTATAAAGTTAAAAGGGAACTTCAAGATGAATGATGCTTACATGATGATGGCTTAATAATATGTTTCAGAGGGACAGATAAACTACAGTGTTTGAAAGAAAGGAATATTGCTACTTAATGGCACAAGTGGTCCAGATTGAATACTTTTAGAGAGTAGTTCTCCTTTTTGGCATTGTTGAAAACAAAGGTGTAGTGCCTCTCTGAACAGAAAAATTGCTTACTACATGATTTATGTGGTGATAGATATGCTCTTTGCTATCTATTGAAATTCTCCCATCCTTCAAGGTCCACATTTTCATCATTCCTTCCTTGAAGACTTCTCTGAGGCCTCAACTAGAAGGCATATTTCCTTTCTTTAATTTTCATGATACTTGATTTTAAAAAATTATTCTTATCATATATGGTTACCTTTTTTTTACTAAGGTATCATTGATATACACTCTTATGAAGGTTTCACAAGAAAAACAATGTGGTTATTACATTCACCCTTATTATCGAGTCCCCCGCCCCCCATGCCCCATTGCAGTCACTGTCCTTTGGTGTAGTAAGACACATATATGGCTATCTTTACACTGAGATGTAAAACAAGGGAAAGAGTCATAGATGTGGGTTAGAATCCTGGTTTTCTACTTACTGTGTGATTTTGGGCAAAGTACATAACATCCCCTAGATTCAATTTCAACTCCCTTAAGTTCAGAAAAGCTGCCCTCAAGTACCTACAACATAGTTATAAAATGAATGCTAACTGCCCTCATTCTGCTTTTTCTTTCTTTAAATTACAGCATCCCCAACTGGTTTTAATCACTTTCACTTTAAAGATAAAAGGATTATCTCAATAGTTGTTAAAATAAACAGATCTTTGTTGATCCTTCTCAGCATTTAGTCCAATGTGTGACTGTGGACATTCAATATAATGCCGTGAAGAACAGATTAAAGAACAAGGAAGCAACTCACTCGGTATGGGTTCCTACTGAATAATGCTTCTGGAATGGGGTAAATTCCTAGTTTATAGTCTTAATATATATCTTCCAAGGCACTTGTTTCATCAGAGAGTTAAGGCTGCATGTCTCGATGGAGCTTCTGTAGTGACATCCACTGCTGAAGATTAAACAAAATCATAAGTACTTCTGGAGAGAACAGAAAGGAGCTTTTGAGGTTCCCCCATCCCTACTTTTCACCAGGGCCCAGGGGATACTTTCAGAAGTAGAGCATGATGGAGTGTTGGCTCCCAGAAGTCCACCTTCCTGTCTCGAGCAGAATATCAAAGTGAGGGCAGCCTTTCTGACAGAGCTTCCTCCATGCTGGGCCCTACTGAAAGACCATTATTAACCCCACCAATTCATGTCCAACTGGCATCAATCATTTGGGTCACACAATGCCTGACTGTAAATTATGACATTATCTCTGAGTACGAAGGTGATAATAATAATAATCATTTTAAAAAAAGCTCCCAGCATGGCCCCGGCCAGCTGAGGACCTTCACCGTATCTGTCATATTTGTTCTGAACATGAAAGGCTTGGCTGTTCCCTTGCAGGCCCATACATCACTGGGCCTGTCATAGGTTTCTGTAGGACCAGTTGACACAGCTCTCAGAACAGTAGCTGCTGGATGGCTTTGGGGGGCCTGACTCAAGAAATAGTTGCTGGGGTACAGGGACCACAAGCATTCTTCCAGAGCCTGACATCCTGTTGAGCTGTCCTGCCAGGGTCCTCAGTAAGTCACAACGAGGAGTAAACTGCTGTCACTGAGATGAAAGGCCCCCTTCCTCTGATCTCTCCACTACAAAATTACTTCAGTGCCACACTGTATTTTATGTCAATACCTATTTTATTTTTCAAAATTGAAAAAGATATAAGTACATTGTTCCCTGAATTCCTGATGCTCTGGGTAACCTAGCAACCGAGTATGCCACATAGCACACAACAGAATATTACCATGCACTCCACTCAACTAACAAGCAAGCAGCACAGATTTCCCTTGCAGATGATTTAGGCTAAATTAACGGTTAATAGTTGCTATTAATATTAAAAATAATAATAACCTCTCTTTTTCATTTCTTAGAGCTAGATTTCTAGGGAATAATGCTTGGTTCTAATTGTACATGTGGGAAAGTGTTTTTCACTGAGCCTGTATCTTCCAAGTGATTTGCATGGGATTTAGGTAGCCAGCAGCATGCTGCAAAGTGATAATCACATGGAACAGGAGAATACATTCAGGACATTTGGAAACCATGCAAAATTTTCAAGTTCAAAATTGACTCACGCTTTCCACCTCTGGGAAGATGCTGTCAATAAGTGGCTTATGTGAACTGATCAGACCATTTAGCCATGCTGACACTGCCCTGATCCTCAGGAAGCCCTCTAGCAAGCAGCTCTAGGACAAGAATGAAGCCAAGACAAGAATGAAGCCAGAACAAGAGTTAGGGTCAGGGAGAAGTTCAAGGAGCTCTGATCTGAAAGAACTTGGGCAAGGTCATGACACAGAGCAAGTGTCTGCTGAAGAATGCCAGAGGTCACAGGGAAGAGAAGAAAGAGTAAAAGGGAGGCTAGACAGAACAAAGGAGTAAAAAAGGATGTCTCCAGGAACAAGGAGGTAGAGTATAAAACACACATGCAGCATCATGAAACAGGAGGTGGGTGGGCTCTTTTTTGATAACAGTCTAGAAGTGCAAAAGTTGGTGGATAGATATCTAAAATAGGCTTTCATGTCCACTTGCCCTTTGCTCTAGAGTTCCTTTCTAGTTGACCCACCTGTTTGTGTTTTGTGAAAATCAGCTACTTAAACATACATGCACACACATACACACTCTTTCATTAATGGGGCCTTGTGAATAATTCTCTGTTCACTCTTCTTTCCTCCTTTAAAAGCAATCAATTTAATTTGGTAGCTTCTTTCTTGAGCCACTGGAACTTTAAGAAGCCTTTGCAACTTTCTTAGAACTCAGACCTCAAAGACAACCCTTGAAAAGTCCTGCTGTTTCTCTCCTTAACTAGTCACCTCAATCTGAAGAACTAAGGGCCTTTCATTTTGAGTGCGTCCTGCTGCTTTTTAATAATCTACGAGTAAATTAGGCATTTTCGCCTTCAGGTTACAGCTGTTACAAATAATGTTTCCTTCCAATCACAAAGAAAATATTTTAATACCTTCTAAGACTCTGAACTACCTGTTATATTAAAAAAGTGTCCAGTGCCTAAATCTAAATTGAATTAGCTTCATTTGCAGATATCACTATAAAACTGATTCTGGAAATACTGTTTTTTCTTAATTAGAACAAAAATTTAAGAGCACATTTTGCTTGTCAACAGGCCAAAGCAATTTACTTACTTAGAAAGCATTTTGGTATTATAGTCAGGAATAGCCCCTCCTGTCTCTGGTTTCTAAATGCTCACATTTTGTGCCGATTAAATTGCAAACCATTTGGTTGCACTCCTTGCCACCTGGGAACTGACAGGACACTAAATATCATTGCAGTGCAGCAAAGCATGGAGATGCTTCGAGGACAGCAGAGCTGAAAACATGAATACAATGCATAAGCTTTTGACTGGATGGCAGAATGGCGATGGGAATCCGGGAATCCACAACAATCTGCAATTGTGCAGTATTCGGATTTGCTCAATTTTAAAAAAAGTATTTTAGAAAGCAGAGAACTGGTGTGACAATTTTTCCATGGAAGCCTAGAAGGATTGGCTGCTTTAAAAAGGACCACATTAATGTATTTGTGCCCAAACACTTGTAAAAGCCAGACCACCCATGGGGAATGTGTTCTTCTCAAAGCTGCAGCAGAGTGACCTGTGCATCCGAGGGTTTCTGTTGCTGAGGTGATGGGATGGGAGGCTGAGATGCCTGCCTTCTGAATTTGCAAGAGCCCTTTAGGGCAGTGACACAGAAAGGATGCACCCCCTCAGTGCATTAGAATAAATCTGTTGATTGTTTCAGGTATGGGATTTAAGGGAGGGTGTGACTTGAAGGGTTGCTCCAAAAGAAGTTAACTTTTCTTTTCCTTATTTTAAAATACTTTTTGTTATAAGAGCATTGATACAATGTCAAGAGGGAAACTGAGAAATCCATGACTGATTATGGAGACGACTGATGACAGTGTTGAAGGTTTTAGTGCACTGTAGCGAAAGTCACCACAGTGGAAAAGTCGCTGTCAGTGAGGAGACTATGGCCTTGTGTTCATCTGAAAACAACTGTGAGCAGATGGACATTGGTTAAAAAACAGAGTGGCTTTGAAATCGAATTTGAACTCTGTGAGTCTTTTATTACAAAATACCAATATTACAAAAAATATCAAGGATTACAAAAAAACAAACCCTTCAAAGACAGACCAAAAAATGATCCTTACAGGCTTATTGTGGATGCTCTAGGGGAGTGAACAATGAACCCTCTTCCATGACTGAGTGCCCCTGCCACTGGCCTGGGGTGAGGGTGACCCTGGTCACCCTGCAGCTTTATGCTGAGAACCTGTGAATGCTGCTCTCAAGGATGGGGGTGAGGTGGGCGTCACTGGCCCTCAGGAAATCTTAATGCTTTTCAGAGCTGGCCCTGCTTCCTTCTTCCACAGATCCCTCTCATTCCAGGTAAGCAATACCCTCAGGCCTCTCAGTAAGAGTCATCACTTCTGGCTTTCTTAGTTAGGTGTCTGTATCTGAAAAGCAGACACTTGGAGTGACACTTTCATTTAACCCAAAGAAATACGATATTAGTGATGGTGTCCTGGGCATCCCAGTGATGGAGATTTATTTTGATAGGGGATGAGCCTGGTATCTCTCATACTGCCTCATGGCGGGAAACTGCCTAGAAAGTATAACCATACTCCATTGTTCACTTGAGGCCAAAGGCCTTACAACACAATGTTTCCAAACTTTTTATCATAACATTCAACTTAGTAAAAAAATCTATTATTTTAGACATAGAATTTGCCTATCTATAAATGCTGTCTTGTTATACTTTAAATTTAACTTATTTGATGAAAGAAGATAGCATTAGGTTGGAAATCATTTTTAGTAAACATCTTGTGGAACTCTTGATAAAGATGATGATATGCAAATAATGTGACTTCATTTCACTCTGATTAGAAGTCAATGTAATGCTTAAAGAAAGCATTACAGGGTGTTAATAATACAGTATGCTAAAAATTTGCTTAAAATAGTACAATGTTTAAGCAATACTCTTGCTTAAAAAGATTATTATGATTCAACTCAATAAACAACCAAAAAACAACGAAAACCAAAACAAAAAAACTAATCTCTTATGTGATTTAGAATTAGATAGTATTATTAAGTATTTTAAAAAACAGTGGTCCTGGTTTTCTTTCGCCCCCCTCCCTCCTCCTTTCTTGTTTTCATCTTTTACTATCTGCCCCTCCTGGAGTCAGTCAGACATATTCTGGCAAAACAGGAGTGCAATACACTCTTGCTGTCCCCACAGCAGCAGCCCCTGGCTTCAGAGTGTGAGGTGGGGCTGCAGGACATGTGGTCAAGCCCTGCCCACTGCCCCTGACGTGGAGTGTTCATGTGGGCATTTATGATGACTTTGCTTCAGTGCCAGAACAAATAAATTATGTTGTTTTTTAGTGCCTTGCGTAGCAGTTTTCTTTTGTCACTTTAAAATTCAAGTGAAGCAGTTTGCCTGGATTTTGTGACATAGCAAATCAAGACATGTAGTCTTCATAAAGATGTTTTAGTAGATGAAAACCCAGAGCACTGAGAGGGTGTGTGAGTTGGGAGGACCCATTGTGCCCCATGTCTTAGGAGCTTGGATGCCAGGCAAGGTGAGATGCTATTTTCCCTTATTTCTGAATAATTCAGTGTACTGCCTCAGAGTCCTAATTTCTTTTCAGGCATTCAGTGGACAGCAAAAAACCTTGCTGGAGAAGGTTTACAAATTTTTTCCCATCAAAATAAAGATTCTGAAATAATCATATCATTTTAAACCAGAAAAGGAAAAAAGGTTGAAAAGTTGAACAAGAAGTTTGAAATTATATTTCCTGTGACCTCACCTAAGCCATTTGCATTGAAGTATTTGAAACGTATGTAGGAAAACATTAGGAAATTTGAAGAGACATTTTTATTTCAAAAAATGAAATTCCCATCACTGAATGTAAATACAAACTATAGTCATAATTTTTCAGGTGATTTTTGAGTTGTAATTATAAAAATGCCAACTGTGGAGTAAATGGCTGGTACCAAGAATTGATTAGTTCACACTTTTTAAATGTTTCTAGTTTCTTTCATTGAAGAAGTACTAAGTAATACACCAACACTGGCACAAGCTAGAGATCTGACTTCCAAGTTGGTAGGATAGCCTTAGCTTCATTCTCTTGCACTGAACAGCCAGGAAGTGGTATCCAGTGTGTGTGTGTATGTTTATGTGGCTACTATTAAGAGATGCTTATCAATTAATATATCAAAAAATATAATCCTTGGAAATCTATTTTTCCAGAAATTGCAGATAAAAGAATAGCTGTATTTCTTGGTGGCTTCACTTAAAATGACCACATAAAGGCAAAAAAAAAAAGAAAAAAAAGAAAGAATAACAATAATAAACAACAAAGACCACTCTATCCTCAAATGTACATACACACATATACAAATGAAACCTTGCTAGTTAAGTCCATTAGTTCTAGTCACAAACAGTAGACGACTGAATTAGATACCAGAGGAATATTCTGCTCTGGTCATCTCCCTGCAGGGTCATTTGCTAGGCAGTAGTACAATGCTAGACACTTGCTAATGGGGTTAATTGCAGCCACACGTAGGTTTTCTTTTGGGATGATAGGGCACTGCCTTAAAATTGATCCATGCACTGTCAAGGGACTAATTCTGGGCTTCCTTTCAGCCCCATCCTCATCCCGTGACAGACTGCTGCTACCTAAAGGCCCTCAGACACACTTGCCTGGGTTTGCACGAAGTGTGGGAACAGGCACAGAGCTGGGTCAGAGGGCATGGAGCCAATGTCGCTACATGCATGTCTCTGCTTTTGTGCTGGCCCTGGCTTCGTTCTACTTTATGCAGATTCCACCTCCGCAAGATCCAGACTGTGCCATATGGGATTCCTGTGTATTACTATCAAGGACACATGCCTGTGGGAACTATTCTAATGAAGGACCAACCCAGGCACTGCTGCCTGAACTGTCACTTTTCCCAGGAGAATTTTTGTAAGGGGGGCCTAGGGGTGACGTCTGGGGGCAAAGACATTCTCAGTGTCTGGGAAAAGAGTTGTGTGTCTGGTTCTTTACAGAGTGTGTGTATGGAAATGAAAAGTTTTAGGGTAGAATTTTCTGAAGAAAAAAATTTACTTTTGTTTTCTTTGTATTTCTGTTCCCCTTAGTTTTTCTCCATTTTTCCCTTTGTTCTTTTGTTGCCATTATTTTTTGTGCATGGTCTTGTGTACTTGACTTTATCATTTCTGATGTTTGCTTTCCTTCCATCTAATTGTGCTTAATTTAAAAATGTCATGCTTGGATTTTCTCTCAGATTCTGTTGCTGATCTATTACATCAAGTCACATTTCCCTTGCTGATTCTTCATTCCTTTATCGACTCTCATGTGCTTTAAAGCTGTATCTCTTCCTCTCCTCTTCCTATGTGCTATAACTTGTATATTTCTATTTCTCAGCATTGTGCCACTCTTACTTTTTCCAAGCCTTGTTGTTTGGAACTTTTCTCATACAGTTTCACTTATTTTAGGTAGATGCATTCATTTCATTGTTACTAAATAAAAATAAAATAACATTATTTTTGTCTTCCTTCTCTGTTTTCTACTCAGTCTTCTCTATCTTTACCTCATTTTTTTTTTCTGAGAGGGCATCTCTCATATTTATTGATCAAATGGTTGTTAACAACAATAAAATTCTGTATAGGGGACTCAATGCACAATCATTAATCAACCCCATGCCTAATTCTCCACAGTCTCCAATCTTCTGAAGCATAACGAACAAGTTCTTACATGGTGGACAAGTTCTTACATAGTGAATAAGTTCTTCCATGGTGAACAGTGCAAAGGCAGTCATCACAGAAACTTTTAGTTTTGATCACGCATCATGAACTATAAACAATCAGGTCAAATATTATTCATTCGATTTTTATACTTGATTTATATGTGAATCCCACATTTCTCCCTTATTATTATTATTTTTAATAAAATGCTGAAGTGGTAGGTAGATGCAAGATAAAGGTAGAAAACATAGTTTAGTGCTTTAAGAGGGCAAATGTAGATGATCAGGTGTGTGCCTATAGACTAAGTATTAATCCAAGCTAGACAAGGGCAACAAAACATCCACAGATACAGAAGATTTCTCTCAAAACAGGGGGGTGAGGTTCTAAGCCTCCCCTCTGTTGATCTCCAATTTCTCACCTGATGGCCCCCCTGCGACTGTGCCTGTCTTAGGTTGTTCCTCCCTTGAGGAATCTTACCCGTCTCTGGCTAACCAGTCATCTTCTGGGGCCATACAGGAAAATGTAAAGTTGGCAAGTGAGAGAGAAGCAATATTGTTTGAAAAGGTTAGCTTTTTACTTCTTTGCAGATTTATGCCCTGTGGCTTCTATGCCCTGCATTTGTCTTGAGGTATCTTTACCACTTAGAAGAATTATGATACTCGGTAATTTCGATATGAGGCACGAATTCTACTTAAGGGTTGTAATTAGGAAGGAAGAAGAAAAGCTATAGAAGTAGCAGACAGAAGAAAACATGGGAAGATTGATTATTTCTTTGACATATCTTCTTGTAGTTAACATAAGTGTGTATGAACTATGAAATGAATGCATCTATGTAAAATAAACTAATTAAATTGTGTGCACACATTAACATAATAGGAATACAGCTACATAACCAAAGCAGACATACAATTACCAGCCATATCCAGTGAAACTAAGAAAACCAGTTAGGCACCCTAGGCAATTATGAAAACTTATCAATGATATGATGGATATTGTCTAACTGAATTTGAATAGTTTGAAAAAAATCAGGCAAATTAAAACAACACATTCCTGGGAACTGTTCACATCCCATATGTTCTTTTAACAGGAGATGGTCTATAGTCGCAAGATTTTGGAGCACTGCAACTTGCACTTCTCCTAATTCTTGGTTGAGTTCCAACACTATAGATCCAGTCAAATTTGTTGTTTTACTGTATGCACAGGCCAGCTTAGATATCTCCTTCTTCATTCCAATGGCAAGTCCAGGAACTGGTGGGATGAATGCAGCTACAACTGCAACAGTGCCAGGATCTTTGTTGAAATTTTTTGATGTTCAACTTCTGGAATGACTCTTCCAGAGAATGTTGATGTTGGAAGTTCTTCTTCATATCGTATCTTAATTCTTTTTCTGGGTAGCCAAATTAGGCTTTGATCCTCTGTATAAACACAAACAAACCCTTTGCCCACCCTTTGATATGCCCTTTATACCATTGTGAAGAACTTATTGAAGATCACCACACAGGAACTGCTTTTTTTTTTTTCTATTAAGAGAAAGGAATATTATCAGAAAAATGTACTTTCATAGCTGATCACCGGACAACCTTTAAATAATCAAAATTAAGGATATTTAAAGCATGCATTAATTGGTGATTTGCAGTTGGTTTTATCCTATCAGGGAGTAATCCCCCTTTTCTTTCTTTTTTTTTTGTTATCATTAATCTACAATTACATGAAGAATATTATGTTTACTAGGCTCTCCCCTATACCAGGTCCCTCCCACAAACCCTTTTACAGTCACTGTCCATCAGCATAGCAAAATTTGTATAATCACTACTTGTCTTCTCTGTGTTGTACAGCACACCCCTTTCTCTCCCCCCCCATTATGCATGCTAATCATAATACCCCCTTTCTTCTTCCTCCCCCTTATCCCTCCCTACCCACCCATCCACCCCAGTCCCTTTCCCTTTGGTACCTGTTAGTCCATTCTTGGGTTCTGTGATTCTGCTGCTGTTTTGTTCCTTCAGTTTTTCCTTTGTTCTTATACTCCACAGATGAGTGAAATCATTTGGTATTTCTCTTTCTCCGCCTGGCTTATTTCACTGAGCATAATACCCTCTAGCTCCATCCATGTTGTTGCAAATGGTAGGATTTGTTTTCTTCTTATGGCTGAATAATATTCCATTGTGTATATGTACCACATCTTCTTTATCCATTCATCTACTGAGGGACACTTAGGTTGCTTCCAATTCTTGGCTATTGTAAATAGTGCTGCGAGAAACATAGGGGTGCACCTGTCTTTTTCAAACTTGAGTGCTGCATTCTTAGGCTAAATTCCTAGTAGTGGAATTCCTGGGTCAAATGGTAAGTCTATTTTGAGCATTTTGAGGAACCTCCATACTGCTTTCCACAATGGTTGAACTAATTTACGTTCCTACCAGTAGTGTAGGAGGGTTCCCCTTGTTCCACAACGTCGCCAACATTTGTTCTTGTTTGTCTTTTGGATGGTAGCTATCCTTACTGGTGTGAGATGTTACCTCATTGTGGTTTTAATTTGCATTTCTCTGATAATTAGCTATGTGGAGCATCTTTTCATGTGTCTGTTGGCCATCTGTATTTCTTTTTTTCAGAACTGTCTGTTCAGCTACTCTGCCCATTTTTTAATTGGATTATTTGTTATTTGTTTGTTGAGGTGGGTGAGCTCTTTATATCTTCTGGATGTCAAGCCTTTATTGGATCTGTCATTTACAAATATATTCTCCCATACTGTAGGGTACCTTTTTGTTCTATTGATGGTGTCTTTTGCTATATGGAAGCTTTTCATCTTAATATAGTCCCACTTATTCATTTTTGCTTTTGTTTTCCTTGCCTGGGAAGATATGTTCAAGAAGAGGTCACTCATGTTTATGTCTAAGAGATTTTTGCCTATGTTTTTTTCTAAGAGTTTAATGGTTTCATGATTTACATTCAGGTCTTTGATCCATTTTGAATTTACTTTTGTGTATGGGGTTAGACAGTGGTCCAGTTTCATTCTCCTACATGTAGCTGTACAGTTTTGCCAGCACCATCTGTTGAAGAGACTGTCATTTTGCCATTGTATGTCCATGGCTCCTTTATCAAATATTAATTGACCATATATGTTTGGGTTAATGTTTGGAGTCTCTAATCTGTTGCACTGGTCTGTGGCTCTGTTCTTGTGCCAGTACCAAATTGTCTTGATTACTATGGCTTTGTGTTAGAGCTTGAAGTTGGGGAGTGAGATCACCGCCACTTTATTCTTCTTTCTTAGGATTACTTTGGCTATTCGGGGTCTTTGGTGTTTCCATATGAATTTTTGAACTATTTGTTCCAGTTCGTTGAAGAATGTTGCTGGTAATTTGATAGGGATTGCACCAAATCTGTATATTGCTTTAGGCAGGATGGCCATTTTGAGGATATTAATTCTTCCTAGCCATCAGCATGAGATGAGTTTTCATTTGTTAGTGTCCCCTTTAATTTCTCTTAAGAGTGACTTGTAGTTTTCAGGGTATAGGTCTTTCACTTCTTTGGTTAGGTTTATTCCTAGGTATTTTATTCTTTTTGATGCAATTGTGAATGGAGTTGTTTTCCTGATTTCTCTTTCTATTGATTTATTGTTAGTGTATAGGAAAGCCACAGATTTCTGAGTGTTAATTTTGTATCCTGCAAATTTGCTGTATTCCGATATCAGCTCTAGTATTTTTGGAGTGGAGTCTTTAGGGTTTTTTATGTACAATATCATGTCATCTGCAAATAGTGACAGTTTAACTTCTTCTTTACCAGTCCGGATTCCTTGTATTTCTTTGTTTTGTCTGTTTGCCGTGGCTAGGACCTCCAGTACTATGTTAAATAACAGTGGGGAGAGTGGGCATCCCTGTCTTGTTCCCGATCTCAGAGTAAAAGCGTTCAGCTTCTTGCTGTTCATTATGATGTTGGCTGTGGGTTTATCATATATAGCCTTTATTATTTTAAGATACTTGCCCTCTATACCCATTTTGCTGAGAGTTTTTATCATGAATGGATGTTGAATTTTGTTGAATGCTCTTTCAGCATCTATGGAGATGATCATGTGGTTTTTGTCTTTCTTTTTGTTGATGTGGTGGATGATGTTGATGGATTTTTGAGTGTTGTACCATCCTTGCATCCCTGGGATGAATCCCACTTGGTCATGGTGTATGATCCTTTTGATATACTGTCAAATTCTGTTTGCTAATATTTTATTGAGTATTTTTGCATCTACATTCATCAGGGATATTGGTCTGTAGTTTTCTTTTTTGGTCGGGTCTTTGCCTGGTTTTGGTATTAGGGTGATGTTGGCTTCATAGAATGAGTTTGGGAGTATTCCCTCCTCTTCTATTTTTTTGGAAAACTTTAAGGAGAATAGGTATTATGTCTTCTCTGTGTTTCTGATAAAATTCCGAGGTAAATCCATCTGGCCCCGGGGTTTTGTTCTTGGGTAGTTTTTTGATTACCATTTCAATTTCTTTGCTCGTAATTGGTTTGTTTAAATTTTGTGTTTCTTGGTCAGTCTTGGAAGGTTGCATTTTTCTAGGAAGTTGTCCATTTCTTCTAGGTTTTCCAGCTTGTTGGCATATAGGTTTTCATAGTAGTCTTTAATAATTCTTTGTATTTCTGTGGAGTCTGTCATGATTTTTCCATTCTCATTTCTGATTCTGTTGATTTGTGTTGATTCTCTTTTTCTCTTAATAAGTTTGGTTAGAGGCTTAACTGTTTTGTTTATTTTCTCAAAGAACCAGCTCTTGGTTTCATTGATTTTTGCTATTGTTTTATTCTTCTCTATTTTGTTTATTTCTCCTCTGATCTTTATTATGTCCCTCCTTCTGATGACTTTAGGCCTCATTTGTTCTTCTTTTTCCAGTTTTAATAATTGTGATGTTAGACTATTCATTTGGGACTGTTCTTCCTTCTTCAAGTGTGCCTGGATCGCTATATACATTCCTCTTAAGACTGCTTTTGCTGCGTCCCACAGAAGTTAGGGCTTTGTGTTGTTGTTGTCACTTGTTTCCATATATTCCTTGATCTCTATTTTAATTTCTTCGTTGATCCATTGATTATTCAGGAACATGTTGTTAAGCCTCCATGTGTTTGTGAGCCTTTTTGTTTTCTTTGTAGAATTTATTTCTACTTTTATACCTTTGTGGTCTGAAAAATTGGTTGGTAGAATTTCAGTATTTTGGAATTTACTGAGGCTCTTTTAGTGAGCTAGTATGTGGTCTATTCTGGAGAATGTTCCATGTGCACTTGAGAAGAATGTATATCCTATTGCTTTTGGATGTAGAGTTCTATAGATGTCTATTAGGTCCATCTGTTCTACTGTGTTGTTTAGTGCCTCCATGTCCTTACTTATTTTCTGCCCAGTGGATCTATCCTTTGGGGTGAGTGGCGTGTTGAAGTCTCCTAAAATGAATGCATTGCGTTCTATTTCCCCATTTAGTTCTGTTAGTATTTGTTTCACATATGCTGGTGCTCCTGTGTTGGGTGCATATATATTTAGAATGGGTGCATATATATTAGAATGGCTCTTGTTGAACTGCACCCTTTATCATTATGTAATGTCCCTCTTTATCTCTTGTTACTTTCTTTGTTTTGAAGTCTATTTTGTCTGATATTAGTACTTCAACTCCTGCTTTCTTCTCTCTGTCTGAAATATGTTTTTTTGTCTGAAATATGTTTTTCCATCCCTCGACATTTAGTCCGTGCATGTCTTTGGGTTTGAGGTGAGTTTCATGTAAGCAGCATATAGATAGGTCTTGCTTTTTTATCCATTATGTTACTCTGGTCTTTTGATTGGTGCATTCAGTCCATTTACATTTAGGGTAACTATTGAGAGATATGTACTTATTGCCATTGCAGGCTTTAGATTCATGGTTACCAGAGGTTCAAGGTTAGCTTCTTTAGTATCTTACTGCCTAACTTAGCTCGCTGATTGAGCTGTTATATACACTGCCTGGAGATTCTTTTCTTCTCTCCCTTCTTATTCCTCCTCCTCCATTCTTCATATGTTGGTTGTTTTATTCTGTGCTCTTTCATGTTGCCTTTAACTGCTTTTACTGGGTAGTTGATTTTATTTTTTTGCCTTTAGTTAGTATTTGGTTGGTCCTCTTTCTTTGCTGTGATTTTATTTTCTCTAGTGACATCTGTTTAGTTTTAGGAGTGCTCCCGTCTAGAACAGTCCCTCTAAAATGCTCTGTAGAGGTGGTTTGTGGGAGGCAAATTCCCTCAACTTTTGTTTTTCTGGGAATTGTTTAATACCACCATCATATTTAAATGATAATCGTGCTGGATATCCTTCTTCAAGGATAATCGTGCTGGTATCCTTGGTTCTAGGTCCTTCTGTTTCATTGCATTAAATATATCATGCCATTCTCTTCTGGCCTGTAAGGTTTCTGTTGAGAAGTCTGATGATAGCCTGATGGGTTTTCCTTTATAGGTGACCTTTTTCTCTCTAGCTGCCTTTAAAACTCTTTCCTTGTCCATGATCTTTGCCATTTTAATTATTATGTGTCTTGGTGTTGTCCTCCTTGGGTCCTTTCTGTTCAGAATTCTGTGTATTTCTGTGGTCTGTTCGATTATTTCCTCCTCCAGTTTGGGTAAGTTTTCAGCAATTATTTCTTCAAAGACACTTTCTATCCCTTTTTCTCTCTCTTCTTCTTCTGGTACCCCTATAATATGGATATTGTTCCTTTTGGATTGGTCACACAGTTCTCTTAATATTGTTTCATTCCTGGAGATCCTTTTATCTCTCTCTATGTCAGCTTCTATGCGTTCCTGTTCTCTGATTTCTATTCCATTAATGGCCTCTTGCATCTTATCCATTCTGCTCATAAATCCTTCCAGAGTTTGTTTCAATTCTGTGATCTTCCGGGCATCTGAAATCTCCCTCCGGACTTCATCCCTTAGCTGTTGTATATTTCTCTGCATCTTCATCAGCATGTTTATGATTTTTATTTTGAATTCTTTTTCAGGAAGACTGGTTAGGTCTGTCTCCTTCTCAGGTGTTGACTGTGTGATCTTGGTCTACCTGTAATTTTGCCTTTTCATGGTGATAGAGATAGCTTGCAGAGTTGGCATGAGTGACGGCTCGAAGAACTTTCCTTCTTGTTGGTTTGTGGCCTTCCTCTTCTGGGAGAACAGCGACCTCTATTGGCTTGTGCTGAACAGCTGCGCGCAGACAGGGCTTCTGATTCCTGCCCGGCTGCAATGGAGTTTATCTCCACTGTGGCTGTGGGTGTTGCTTACCTCGGGCGGCTGCTCTGATATGGTGGATCTGCATTGGAAGGGGAGTGGCCGGGAGGCTATTTATCTTCGTGAGGGGCCTCTGTGCTTCCTGCTGCCCAGGGGGTTAGAGTGCCCAGAGTTCCCCCGATTACCTGCCAGTGGACTAAGTGTCCTGGGATGCTTCCGTCCGGTTTTGCGGTCCCTGTCCCTTTAAGATTTTCAAAAACACTTGCCAAAAAAAAAATAAATAAAATATAAATAAATAAATAAATAAATAAATAAATAAATAAATAGAAAAAAAAAAGCCACTCTCTTTTCTTTGTCCCCGAGTGCTGGCCTCAGGGACCCACTCACAGGTCTTGCTGTCCTGTTTCCCTACTGTCCAGGACCCCACGCATGCACAGTGTCTGCGCTCTGGTCCGTATGGCTGGGGCTGGGTGTTCAGCAGTCCTGGGCTCCCTCTCCCTCCCTCTCTGACTCCTCTCCTCCTGCCTGGAGCTGGGGTGAGGGGTACTTGGCTCCCACTGGGCTGGGGCTTGTATCTTACCGCCTTCATGAGGCGCTGGGTTCTTGCAGGTGTGAATGTGTTCTGGATGTTGTCCTGTGTCCTCTGGTCTCTATTCTAGGAAGAGTTGTCTTTGTTATATTTTCATAACTTTATGTGGTTCTGGGAGGAGATTTCCGCTGCTGTACTCACGCCACCATCTTGGCTGCCTCTCTCTTTACCTCATTTTTAAGGCATATCATTTTATTCATCTTTCTAATCTCAGAAGTAATTCTTGCTTTCTATTTCATGAATGCATCTGTCTCTAAATTCCAATTTCTCTCCCATTTATTTATTTTTTATTTTTTATTTTTTGAGAGGGCATTTCTCATATTTATTGATCAAATGGTTGTTAACAACAATAAAATTCTGTATGGGGGGTCAATGCTCAATGCACAATCATTAATCCATCTCAAGCCTAGTTCTCATCAGTCTCCAATCTTCTGAAGCATGACGAACAAGTTCTTACATAGTGAACGAATTCTTACATAGTGAATAAGTTCTTACATGGTGAACAGTACAAGGGCATTCATCACAGAAACTTTCGGTTCTGATCACGCATTATGTACTATAAATAATCAGGTCAAATATGAATATTCGTTTGATTTTTATACTTGATTTATATGTGGATCCCACATTTCTCCCTTTATTATTATTATTATTTTTATTTTTAATAAAGTGCTGAAGTGGTAGGTAGATGCAAGATAAAGGTAGAAAACATAGTTTAGTGTTGTAAGAGAGCAATTGTAGATGATCAGGTGTATGCCTGTAGACTATGTGCTAATCCGAGCTAGACAAGGGCAATAAAGCATCCATGGATGCAGAAGCTTTCTCTCAACACAGTGTGGGGGTTGAGGTTCTAAGCTTCACCACTGTTGATCTCCAAATTCTCACCTGATGGCCCCCCTGCAACTGTGCCTGTCTTAGGTTGTTCCTCCCTTGAGCAATCTTACCCGTCTCTGGCTAACCAGTCATCTTCCGGTGCCATACAGGGAAATGTAAAGTTGGTAAGTGAGAGAGAAGCCATATTGTTTCAAAAGGTTAGCTTTTTACTTCTTTGCAGATTTATGCCCTGTGGCTTCTATGCCCAGCACTTGTCTCAAGGTATCTTTACCACCGGGAGGAATTATGATACTCGGTAAATTCGATATGAGGCATGAATTCTATTCAAGGGTTGTAATTAGGAAGGAAGAAGAAAAGCTATAGAGGTAGCATATGGAAGAAAACATGTGAGGACTGATTATTTCTTTGACATATATTCTTGTAGAGTACCTTAAGTATGTATAGGTTTTAAACTACTAACTAACTTGCGCACACATATTAACATAATAGGAATACGGTGACATAAACGAAGCAAATCTATAATTACCAGCCATCTCCAGTGAAGCCAAGAAAAACCATTTAGGCACCCTAGGCATTTGTGAAAATTTGTCTATGAAATGATGGATATTGTCCAACTGTACTTGAACAGTCTGAAAGAAATCAGACAAATTAAAGCAACCCATTTCTGGGATCTGTTCACATCCCATATGTTCTTTTAACCATAGATAGTCCATAGTCGTAAGATTTTGGAGCGCTACATCTTGCACCCCTCCCAACTCCTGATTGAGTTCCAACAGTACAGATCCGGTCAAATTCGTTGTCTCACTGTATGCACATGCCAGCCTAGACATCTCCCTCCTCATTCCAATGGCAAGTCCAGGAAACGGTGGGGTGGACGCAGCCACAACCATAGCATCGTCCGGATCCCTGTGGAGGCTTTTTGATAGTCATCCCCTGGCACGAGTCCTCCAGAGAGTGCTGATGCCGAAAGCTCCTCCTCATATCGTATCTTAGTTCTTTTTCTGGGTATCCAAGCTAGGCCTTGATCTTCTGCATAGAAACAAACAGACCCTTTGCCCACACTTTGACATGCCCTCTATACCACTGTGTAGAACTCATTGGAGGTCAGCACACAGGAACTGCTTTTTTATTTATTTTTATTTTTTTTAAATTTTATTTTATTTTTATTTTTATTAAGAGAAAGGAATATTATCAAAAAAGAGTACCTCCATAGTTGATCATCTGACACCCTTTAAGTGATCAACATTAAGGATATTTAAAGCATGCGTTAATCTTTGATTTACCAATTGTTTTATCCTATCAAGGAGTAATCCCCCTTTTCTTTCTTTCTTTCTTTCTGTTTTTTTTTTAATCCTTAATCTACACTTACATGAAGAATACTATGCTTACTATGCTGTCCCCTATATCAGGTCCCCCCTACAAACCACCTTACGGTCACTGTCCATCAGCATAGCAAAATGTAGAATCACTACTTGTCCTCTCTGTGTTGTAGAGCCCTCCCTCGCCTTTCTCCCTCCCCCCCATGCATGCTAATCTTAATACGCCCCTTCTTCTTCCACCCCCTTATCCCCCCCTGCCCACCCATCCTCCCCAGTTCCTTTCCCTTTGGTACCTGTTAGTCCATTCTTGGGTTCTGTAATTCTGCTGCTGTTTTGTTCCTTCAGTTTTTCCTTTGTTCCTATACTCCTCAGATGAGTGAAATCATTTGGTATTTCTCTTTCTCTGCTTGGCTTATTTCACTGAGTATAATACTCTACAGCTCCATCCATGTTGCTGCAAATGGTAGGATTTTTCCTCTTCTTATGGCTGAGTAGTATTCCATTGTGTATATGTACCACATCTTCTTTATCCATTCATCTACTGATGGACATTTAGGTTGCTTCCAATTCTTGGCTATTGTAAATAGTGCTGCGATAAACATAGGGGTGCATCTGTCTTTCTCAAACTTGATTGCTTCGTTCTTAGGGTAAATTCCTAGGAGTGGAATTCCTGGGTCAAATGGTAGGCCTGTTTTGAGAATTTTGATGAACCTCCATACTGCTTTCCACAATGGGTGAACTAATTGACATTCCCACCAGCAGTGTAGGATGGTTCCCCTTTCTCCACAGCCTCGCCAACCTTTGTTGTTGTTTGTCTTTTGGATGGCAGCCATCCTTACTGGTGTAAGGTGATACCTCATTGTAGTTTTAATTTGCATTTCTCTGATAATTAGCAATGTGGAGCATCTTTTCATGTGTCTGTTGGCCATCTGTATTTCTTTTTTAGAGAACTGTCTGTTCAGTTCCTTTGCCCATTTTTTAATTGGGTTATTTGTTTTTTGTCTGTTGAGGTATGTGAGCTCTTTATATATTCTGGACGTCAAGCCTTTATCGGATCTTTCATTTACAAATATATTCTCCCATACTGTAGGGTTCCTTTTTGTTCTATTGATGGTGTCTTTTGCTATACGGAAGCTTTTCTGCTTAATGTAGATCCACTTGCTCATTTTTGCTGTTGTTTTCCTTGCCCGGGGAGAAATGTTCAAGAAGAGGTCACTCATGTTTATGTCTAAGAGGTTTTTGCCTATGTTTTTTTCCAAGAGTTTAATGGTTTCATGACTTACATTCAGGGCTTTGATCCATTTTGAGTTTCCCTTTGTATATGGAGTTAGACAAAGGTCCAGTTTCATTCTCCTACATGTAGCTGTACAGTTTTGCCAGCACCATCTGTTGAAGAGACTGTCATTTTGCCATTGTATGTCCATGGCTCCTTTATCAAATATTAATTGACCATATATGTTTGGGTTAATGTTTGGAGTCTCTAATCTGTTGCACTGGTCTGTGGCTCTGTTCTTGTGCCAGTACCAAATTGTCTTGATTACTATGGCTTTGTGTTAGAGCTTGAAGTTGGGGAGTGAGATCACCGCCACTTTATTCTTCTTTCTCAGGATTACTTTGGCTATTCGGGGTCTTTGGTGTTTCCATATGAATTTTTGAACTATTTGTTCCAGTTCGTTGAAGAATGTTGCTGGTAATTTGATAGGGATTGCATCAAATCTGTATATTGCTTTAGGCAGGATGGCCATTTTGAGGATATTAATTCTTCCTACCCATGAGCAGGGGATGAGTTTTCATTTGTTAGTGTCCCCTTTAATTTCCCTTAAGAGTGACTTCTAGTTTTCAGAGTATAGGTCTTTCACTTCTTTGGTTAGGTTTATTCCTAGGTATTTTATTCTTTTTGATGCAATTGTGAATGGAATTATTTTCTTGATTTCTCTTTCTATTGGTTCATTGTTAGTGTATAGGAAAGGTACAAATTTCTGTGTGTTAATTTTGTATCCTGCAAATTTGCTGTATTCCGATATCAGTTCTAGTAGTTTTGGAGTGGAGTCTTTAGGGTTTTTTATGTACAGTATCATATCATCTGCAAATAGTGACAGTTTAACTTCTTGTTTACCAATCTGGATTCCTTGTATTTCTTTGTTTTGTCTGTTTGCCGTGGCTAGGACCTCCAGTACTATGTTAAATAACAGTGGGGAGCGTGGGCATCCCTGTCTGGTTCCCGATCTCAGAGTATATGCGTTCAGCTCGCTGTTCAGTATAATGCTGGCTGTGGGTTTATCATATATGGCCTTTAGTATGTTGAGGTACTTGCCCTCTATTCCCATTTTGCTGAGAGTTTTTATCATGAATGGATGTTGAATTTTGTCAAATGCTTTTTCAGCATCTATGGAGATGATCATGTGGTTTTTGTCTTTCTTTTTGTTGATGTGGTGGATGATGTTGATGGATTTTCGAATGATATACCATCCTTGCATCCCTGGGATGAATCCCACTTGGTCATGGTGTATGATCCTTTTGATATACTGTTGAATTCTGTTTCTAATATTTTATTGAGTATTTTTGCATCTACATTCATCAGGGATATTGGTCTGTAATTTTCTTTTTTGGTGGGGTCTTTGCCTGGTTTTGGTATTAGCGTGATGTTGGCTTCATAGAATGAGTTTGGGAGTATTCCCTCCTCTTCTATTTTTTGGAACACTTAAGAAGAATGGGTATTATTTCTTCTCCGTGTGTCTCATAAAATTCCGAGGTAAATCCGTCCAGCTCCTGGGTTTTGTTCTTGGGTAGTTTTTTGATTACCGTATCAATTTTTCTGTTTGTAATTGGTTTGTTTTACTTTTGTGTTTCTTCCTTGGTCAGTCTTGGGAGGTTATATTTTTCTAGGAAGTTGTCCATTTCTTCTAGGTTTTCCCGCCTGTTGGCATGTAGGTTTTCATAGTAGTCTTTAATAATTCTTTGTATTTCTGTGGGTCTGTCGTGATTTTTGCATTCTCATTTCTGATTATGTTGATTTGTGTTGATTCTCTTTTTCTCTTAATAAGTTTGGCTAGAGGCTTATCTATTTTGTTTATTTTCTTGGTTTCATTGATTTTTGCTATTGTTTTATTCTTCTCTATTTTGTTTATTTCTCCTCTGATCTTTATTATGTCCCTCCTTCTGCTGACTTTAGGCCTCATTTGTTCTTCTTTTTCCAGTTTCGATAGTTGTGATGTTAGACTGTTCATTTGGGACTGTTATTCCTTCTTTAAGTGTGCCTGGATCGCTATATACTTTCCTCTTAAGACTGCTTTCACTGCATCCCCCAGAAGTTGGGTCTTTGTGTTGTTGTTGTCATTTGTTTCTGTATATTCCTTGATCTCTATTTTGATTTGTTCATTGATCCATTGATTATTTAGAAGCATGTTGTTAAGCCTCCATGTGTTTGTGAGCCTTTTTGTTTTCTTTATAGAATTTATTTCTAGTTTTATACCTTTGTAGTCTGAAAAATTGTTTGGTGGAGTTTCAATATTTTGGAATTTACTGAGGCTCTTTTAGTGAGCTAGTATGTGGTCTATTCTGGAGAATGTTCCATGTGCACTTGAGAAGAATGTATATCCTGTTGCTTTTGGGTGTGGAGTTCTATAGATGTCTGTTGGTCCATCTGTTCTATTGTGTTGTTCAATGCCTGTGTGTCCTTACTTATTTTCTGCCCAGTGGATCTATCCTTTGGGGTGAGTGGTGTGTTGAAGTCTCCTACAATGAATGCATTGCAGTCTATTTCCCTCTTTAGTTCTGTTAGTATTTGTTTCACAAATGCTGGTGCTCCTGTTTTGGGTGCATTTATATTTAGAATGGTTATATTCTCTTGTTGGACTTAGCCCTTTATCATAATGTAGTGTCTTTCTTTATCTCTTGTTACTTTCTTCGTTTTGAAGTCTATTTTGTCTGATATTAGTACTGTAACCCCTGCTTTCTTCTCACTGTTGTTTGCCTGAAATATGTTTTTCCATCCTTTGACTTTTAGTCTGTGCTTGTCTTTGGGTTTCAGGTGAGTTTCTTGTAAGCAGCATATCGATTGGTCTTGCTTTTTTATCCATTCTATTACTCTGTGTCTTTTGATTGGTGCATTAAGTCCATTTACATTTAGGGTGACTATTGAGAGATATGTACTTATTGCCATTGAAGGCTTTAGATTCGTGGTTACCAAAGGTTCAAGGTTAGGTTCTTTACTATCTTACTGCCTAACTTAGCTCGCTTATTGAGCTATTATATACACTGTCTGGAGATTCTTTTCTTCTCTTCCTTCTTATTCCTCTTCCTCCATTCTTCATATGTTATATGTTTTGTTCTGTGCTCTTTTTAGGAGTGCTCCCATCTAGAGCAGTCCCTGTAAGATGCCCTGTAGAGGTGGTTTGTGGGAAGCAAATTCCCTCAGCTTTTGCATGTCTGGGAATTGTTTAATCCCGCCATCATATTTAAATGATAGTCGTGCTGGATACATTATCCTTGGTTCAAGGCCCTTCTGTTTCATTGCATTAAATATATCATGCCATTCTCTTCTGGCCTGTAGGGTTTCTGTCGAGAAGTCTGATGTTAGCCTGATGGGTTTTCCTTTAAAGGTGACCTTTTTCTCTCTAGCCGCCTTTAAAACTCTTTCCTTGTCCTTGATCCTTGCCATTTTAATTATTATGTGTCTTGGTGTTGTCCTCCTTGGGTCCTTTCTGTTGGGAGTTGTGTGTATTTCCGTGGTCTGTTCGATTATTTTCTCTCCCAGTTTGGGAAAGTTTTCAGCAATTATTTCTTCAAAGAGACTTTGTATCCCTTTCCCTCTTTCTTCTTCTTCTGGTACCCCTGTAATACGGATATTATTCCTTTTGGATTCATCACATAGTCCTCTTAGTGTTGTTTTGTTCCTGTAGATCCTTTTATCTTTCTCTATGTCTGCTTCTATACATTCCTGTTCTCTGGTTTCTACTCCTCAATGGCCTCTTGCATCTTATCCATTCTGCTTATAAATCCTTCCAGGGATTGTTTCACTTCTGTGATCTCCTTCCTGACATCTGTGATCTCCCTCTGGACTTCATCCTATTGCTGTTGCATTTTTCTCTGCATCTCATCCCATTGCTCTTGCATTTTTCTCTGCATCTCTGTCAGCATGTTCGTGATTTTTATTTTGAATTCTTTTTCAGTAGGACTGGTTAGGTCTGTCTCCTTCTCAGGTGTTGTCTGTGTGATCTTTTTCTGCCTGTAGTTTTGCCTTTTCATGGTGATAGAGATAGTTTGCAGAGCTGGTACGAGTGACAGCTGGAAGATCTTCCCTTCTTGTTGGTTTATGGCCTTCCTCTCCTGGGGGAATAGCGACCTCTAGTGGCTTATGCTTGGCAGCTGTGCGCAGACAGGGCTTCTGCTACCTGCCCGTTTGCTATGGAGTTTATCTCTGCTGTTGCTGTTGGTGTGGCATGGCTGGTGCTGCTCCTCCAAAATGGTGGAGGCCCTTGGAGGGGGAGTGGCTGGGAGGCTATTTATCTCCGTAATGGGCCTCTGTGCTCCCTGTTGCCCAGTGGGTTAGAGTGCCCTTAGATCCCCAGATTCCCTGCCTCTGGGCTACGTGTCCTGTCCTGCCCCTTTAAGACTTCCAAAAGCACTCTCCAAACCAAAACAACAACAGCAACAATGAGAGAGGGAAAAAAAATTAAGTAAAAAACACGTGATTTTCTTTGTCTTCAGGCGCCGGCCTCAAGCACTCACTCACTGGCCTTGCTGCCTTGTTTCCCTAGTATTGGGGTCCCTGTCCCTTTAAGGCTTCCAAAAAGCACTGGCCAAAAAAAAAAAAAGAAAGGGAGAAACACGTGATATTGTTTGTCCTCAGGTGCCGGTCTCAGGCACCCGCTCACCGGTCTTGCTGCCCTGTTTCCCTTGTATTGGGGTCCCTGTCCCCTTAAGGTTTCCAAAAAGCACTCGCCAAAAAAAAAAAGGGAAAAACACACGATTTTCTTTGTCCTCAGGTGCCAGTCTCAGGCACCCGCTCACCAGTCTTGCTGCCCTGTTTCCCTAGTATTGGGGTCCCTGTCCCTTTAAGGCTTCCAAAAAGCACTCGCCAAAAAAAAGAAAAGGGAAAAACACGCGATTTTCTTTGTCCTCAGGTGCCTGTCTCAGGTACCCGCACACTGGTCTTGCTGCCCTGTTTCCCTGGAATTGGGGTCCCTTTCCCTTTAAGGCTTCCAAAAAGCCTCGCCAAAAAAAAAAAAAAGGGAAAAATGCGCGATTTTCTTTGTCCTCATGCGCCGGTCTCAGGTGCCCGCTCACCCATCTTACTGCCCTGTTTCCCTGGTATTGGGGTCCCTGTCCCTTTAAGGCTCCCAAAAAGCACTCGCCCAAAAAGAAAAAAAACACCGCTTGGGTTTCTTTCCACCTGCTGGGAGTTGGGGGGAGGGACGCTTGGGTCCCGCCGGGCCGGGGCTTGTATCTTACCCCCTTCGGGAGGTGCTGGGTTCTCGCAGGTGTGGATGTGGTCTGGATGGTGTCCTGTGTCCTCTGGTCTTATTTTAGGAAGAGTTGTCTTTGTTATATTTTCATAATTCTATGTGGTTTTGGGAGGAGAGTTCCACTGCTCTACTCACGCCACCATCCTGGCTCCACCCCACTCCCATTTATTTTTTTAAAAATATATTTCCTTTCTCTTTCTAGGTTAAGTGAAGGAGAATTTTATGGATTGCAGATTTTATTTTGCTTTGTTTTAATAGTTATTATCCTTTGTATACTGTGATTACTTTTCAGAGTTTGAGATTGAGCCTTGCATAGTTGAAAGAGTACCTAACTTGGAATCAAATGATCTGGGTAGAGAACTAACTCAATCTCTAGTTGTAGGTCACTTAATGTCACTTACTCAGTCATTCATTAATTAGACATGTCTTAATGTCCATTTAGTGTGCACCACTATGATCCTCAGTAAATACCTTGTTATCTGTGCCTATGATTATCCTCTCAGAATTCTTCATTTGAAAAAAATCTTCTCTGAGATTAATTAATTTTGGTAGGGCATTCAGGCTTTCTTCAACAAGATGGAATTATGCATCATCACCACTTTCCTGATGACAACTTTTCAAGTTGTCCATAGAAAAAGATATTGAGAACTGAGACCTACAAGGTTTCCTCCAGCTTGTATTTTACAACTTCAGTTGAATTGCTCAATGTCTCTTTCCAAATAGCCTAGGTTTTTCCTGAAGACATATCCCTGGAGTTAATTTCAGTTATATTGATAGCTGGAGGTGAATTGGTAAGTAGGACTTTTCTTACCTATGGATGGTATGTTTTAATAGGTGCTAAGACGCTTCTCGGCTTCTCCAAAATCCTGTACCATTTACATCTGATACTCTAGAGTTAGAAGTTCATTCCTTTAGCTTTTATAATTAGTTTGTTTCAAAATACTCCTGGGAAGGTAATATAGTCAGTCATAATGCCTCATAAGATCTTTCCCTCTAAGATACATTTTGATAGCTAGAGGAAGCCAGCTTTAGGGGGAGAATTAGAAATTGTAGGAAACTTTGGTAGTACTAAAAATGCAAGAAATTTTGTTTTACTTATTATAACAAAAGCAACTGTTTGCCATTGAATGAAACCTCTCATCATCCTTCATTGTCACAGTATTTAAAAGTCCTGCTTATATATGATGAGCCATCATAATTTTTAATAGGGCCCCTTTTTACATTCCAAAATTTTGATAAAATATATAGTCACTCTATTTCTGGTTAATGTGTTAGGGTAGAGGAGATAAAAGAGAAAAATTTAAGAAGACTGTCATATTTATTGCTTTAAAACATGTATTTTATTATTCATTGTTTTATTTGTATTTGTTGCTTTATTCTTTGATTCTTCACTCATCATCACTTCTTCTTGGCATAATCCATTCCACTTTAGGCACCTTTTCCTGGTCTGGCTGAAGAACAGATATAGGTCCCCCAGTTCACTGGTGTGATGCCCTGTGAAGGATGATGCATGGCGTTCTGTTATATACATTAAACCTGACTTGGGGTGAAACCTTTATTCTGTAAATCTTTGTGTCATAAAGTCAATAGCAGAGATTAAGGGTTACAATTTTGCATCTGTCATTTACAGGCTGTATGACTCTGGACAAATTATTTAAAGTCCCTTAACCTTGGTTTCCTCTTCTATAAAGGGGGGATAATACTATTTACCTCCAAGAGATATTGTGATTTAAATGAGAGCATATGTACAAAGGACTTGGCACAGAGAAGCAGAACAAAAATTTATAATCCCCTTCCTTCTTGTGCAGTTTAATTTTAGGTAAGTTATACTTTTAAAGGTGTGATCTCTAAAAGCGGTATTTTAATACTTTGGTTTTTTAGTACAAATATCGAGGTTCTTTAGGGGATGACCTTCCTACTACCAGTTTACATCTGATTCTCTTTTTTCATTGTTCCAGATATCACTTTAGGATATTCAGGAGACATCGAGGCATTTTTTCAAGTTCCATTAGGAAGTGATATCACTGAAAATCAGTTTCTTGCCAAAAACACAGAATTCCCCAGATTTTTAGGGAAATGGCCATGAACACAGACTAGACATCATTTCCATTATATATATTTTAGAAAAGGATATAGATTTGAATCCCAAAAAATTCCGAATCTCCATGTGTCCCCTGTGAAGCTCTAATAGCTTCTTCACCTGTGCAGTGTTCAGTGGTAGATTTTCAAACCAACAACAAGTCATCTCTCTGTTATCTCTCCCATTATCTTGGCTGCATATCACTCCGACCATCTTCTGTCAAGGCTTTTAGAGAGAAAGAGAACTAAACTTTTTCAACTTAAAAAAAACTCAATTAGCATTTAATATGGAGAATATTTTTAAATTTTTTCTTGGACTCAAACCCTATGTCAATGTGATGATGTGATTTAGGTTCAATTTAGATGTAAAAAAAATAGGAAAAATAATCCTCACCTGGTTCCAATTTCTCTTCTTTTTGTCATTTATTCAAATTGTAGTTGAAGGCATTATAATAGTATGATGGTATTTAAAAAGTCATGTTTAGGGTAGCTTTAGAGTCACATCATGTGTTTACAAGAATATCATGATTCAGCAAAGATTGTGACATTTGAAGAGGATTTGGGCAGGGCCTCTCCCTGTTCCTTGACAGAAGAAAAAGAATTTAGAGGATAGAAAAGGGATTGCTTCCTCCTCCCTTCACCTACATTGCTGAAATACTTCTAAGGTTAGTCTGCATGTAACAGGGCATTTCTTTGGCTGTCTGGCGGTGGTTATTAGGCTAGATCGTATATTTGCAATTTAGTTGAAAGCCATAGTAAAGTAATTTTTTATCCCAGGAGCTTGCATGAAGAGGTATGGAGGGTTAAGAGATTTCTTATACACATCAGGCTGTACTAGTATCCTAAACTTGCAGCATAAAGATGATATTTGTGTTCATCTTTTCAAAAGAGAATTCTAAGCCCTGATTTTCCATTGTCAAAGGGTGATAAGCTACCATAGAGACGCAATCTGAGAGCCACTAATCTCCATAAAAAGCCAGCAAAAGAAGAAGAGGTGAAGGTCATTGACTAGAAGCTACATTGTTCTTCACCGATAGAGGGGATGTTGGCTAAAAAAGTTTTTTTTAATTTTCAGAACTACTCTATCAAGGGAAAAAGCATGAATTTGCCACTATAAAAAGTAACCTTGTTTGAAATACAATAAAGCCAATTAAAGAAATGGCTTCATTTTTTGGAGGAGTCCCAGAAGAAAGCAACATGCTTTGTATATAGGATTATAGTGTCTTATATGCCCAAGTTTTCCATGGTTGTTTTCTTTTTCTTCTGGGTTTTGTTAAGCTGCCACATGAGTGTGCACATGATGTGCGTTTGTTTATGTGTATGAGATCCTTCTCTATTTAAGGAATAGGTCAGCTTTATTTGCTGATTCTATGGTAGCTTCTGTATTAGTATATGTGCTTCTGCATTTTCCCATAGAGTAGGACTGAAATCATTTGACCAAGGTGAAACCTTAAAAACACTTTTATTCTCTATAGAAGTGAAACTCTTCTATCCACTTCCAGTGTATGACCTAGATGAAAGCCTTCCTAAAGTGGCTTTTGTTAATTGCATGTTTGGAGAGGCCTAAGGAGCCACTGAGATGTCACTATTCTGGGAACACATTTTATGCCAAGTGTGATTTATAGTTCCCCAGTGTTTGCTCTCTAAATTGCATTAGAAGATGAGGTACATATTGGTAAGGTACAGAATGTAGGTAAGAGACAACTTCAAAACGTTTAACTAATAAGGCCTCGGCTAGGTGTTGAACACTTAAGAAATTTTTTAAAATGTTCAAATGTTGTCTTTATTAAAGACTTTAGAATATGAGGGATAGCATTGACACATACTGCTATTGTAATGATAATATGAATTACCGAGTCCCTTCAAGCATTGTGTAATCTGCCTTACTGCAAATATTGTATATCGCTTTTGATAGTTATTCTTCATGTATCCAACTTTGAGTAAAAAGGCAAGTAAGTTATCTGTGGATTTAAATCATGGTAATATCTTCATATCTGGGATAAAAATGAAGTATGAGTAAAGTTGCATTTCAAGTATATTAGTTGTATAACAAGTATATTTTGTATAACAAATGACCACACAGCTAGTTGCTTAGGATAACATCCATTTTTCTGTAGTTCACAGTTCGGTAGGTCCCAAGTCCTGCACAGTGAGCGTGGGCTTTCTGCTCAGGGTCTCACCAGGAGGCTGTGTTCTTCTGAGCTCACTAGGTTGGGGCAGAATTCAGTTCGTGTGGTTACAGGACTGAAGATCCCATTTCCTCACTGGCTGACAGCTGGGGGCTGCTTTCAGTTCCTAGGGGCCCCTATTCCTTGTCAGGTGGCTCCTGTTTTCAAACTGGCAATGGAGAGTCTACCTTGTGTTAAATTCCTTCTCACATTTTAAATCTCTTTTTTTAGGAAAAGCCCTGTCCCTTTTTAAGAGCTCACCTAGTTGGTTAGGTCCTCTCTGGATAATCTTTCTTAAGAGTCAACTGATTGGGCCTTAATCAGGCCTGCAGAAGCCCCTCAGAGCAGTAGGGCGTGCCCTCCCGCGGGCGTTCGGCCGCCTGCCGTCGTCTCAGTTCCCCGTGGTGCTCCGCGCTGGGCGGCGTCAGAGGGCTGGGGGTGGGGGGCGCCGGAGGCTCCGTCTGGGTGCCGGCCGTTCGCGTCGCTTCTCCTCACAGGTAGGCATTTTGCCCCCATATCGTCACAAGAGGAAGACGAGTGCGTACAATGCAGTGAGGTGAATTGGGAGAGAAGACTCACGTAGGTCTTGTTACACTATATTGTCCTAATTGCTGTACGGATGGTTCCTGTCTCATGATGGTTTGACTTAGAATTTTTGACGCATTCAGTATAAACTGTACTTCGAATCCTGCCTTGATATTTTCCTGGGTTAGTGGTCTGCGCTGCAGTACTGCCTGGTGATGCAGGGAGCCGCGCTCCCAGTCGGCCCGCCGCCACCGTTCCGTCACCCTTATGACCACTTTGTTTTCCACTCTCAGTACAGCATTCAATAAATTACGCAAAATATTCAGCATTTTATTATAAAATGAACTTTGTGTTAGGTGATTTTGCCCAACTGTAGACTAATGTAAGTGTTCTGAGCACAGTAAAGGTAGGTTGGCTAAACTATGATATTTGATGTTGTATGTGTTACATGCATTTTTGACTTGGGATATTTTCAATTTACAGTCGGTTTCACAGGATGAAACCCCATTGTAGGTTGAGGAAGAACCATATTTTTTTATTGTCAGTTGTTGTGACTCTCTTACTGTGTCTAACTTATAAATTCAACTTTTTCATAGGTATGTATGTATACGGAAAAACAGTATATATAGGCTTGGTACTGTCTGTGGTTTTAGGCTTCCACTGGGTCTTGGAACCTATCTCTCCTTATATAAGGGGGTACCACTGAGTTAGAGTTTGCTTGAGTAACTTGGAGATGGTGTGTCTCTGCCAGGGGGTAGAAATTTTGAGGGCCATCTGAGAGTTCTGCCTATTTCAAGAATATCGTTCATCCAAATCTGAAGTTAGTGGGATTAATTTAACATACATTTTTTTATTATAGAAATAGTCAGTAATAAAAGAATTTGGACTGTGTCTTGAGATCAATTATCAAAGCACTTAATGAATTACTTTAAATAGTCTTATCCAGTCTGAAAGAATCATGCCAGTTTAGTTCAGAATTTTTATTGATGTAGATACAAAAATAAATAAAGATATATAAGATGGCTGTATACTTTATATCCCTGTAGGGAACAGACCTAACATACTGTCTATGCTGAAACCAAAAGTGCAGTGATCTGCTTAAATCAAGCAAGGTATATATCATTCATATAGTATTTGCTGTGTTTCCGGCACTGTCCTTAATGCTGGAGACTGAAATGTAGTGCTGTATCTCAATTTAATTTCTAAATCTAATTAACTTTCAATTAAAACATCAAAGGGATTTTTGTGGCATTCCAATTTATATGCAAGGATAAGCAAGCAATAATAGTTCATTTTTTAAAAAAGTATTAATAAGGGGCAGAGTACTCTAAATGATACTTAATTTGGGAAGACTATACTGATTAGTCAGTTTTTGTCTTCTAAATTTTTTCTATGATAAGCATGTGTTATTTGTAATGGTCCACCTCCTCCCCTTATTATAGGTACATTTATTACACAAAAAATTGGCGATGGAGCATAGCACAAGGAGCACAGAGTTTGGAATCTGGTGGATCTGCATTTTAATCCTGGCTCATAGGTCACTGGTCATCCTGTGGAAGGATTGTGACCAGATCAGGTGCTTGTCCTAATCCAATCAGCCATGGCAGAAGGAAGCAGGGTCACATGTTCAAAACCTGGCTGCCTCAAATCTAGCTGTCAGTGCAGGTTGTCTGACTGTTGTAACTAGTCTCAAGGGTATGTCAGACTGAACAATAAATCACATATAATACAACAGGAAGTGGTAGGCTTTTTGATTGAATAAAGTGCTGTGGAATCATGAGGAGAGGCAAAGAAGACTCCTGAGAAAATGTCATTAAAAAGGTGACTTTCAAATGACTTTCTAGACAGTATTATTCACCAGCTAGAGAAGAGGAAGCAGGATGGCTGGTAGGTATTAGAAGAGAAGAATCATCACAGAAGAAGGGTGGAGGCATGAAAAAGCTGTGTGTTTTGGAAAATAGTGGAAAGAATGGTTATAACAGTGAGGAGTTATTATAAGACTAGAAAGGTGGGTGACAGCTAGCTAGATTCTGACTCTGAATATTTAGGGCAACCACTTTTGACATATGTTTGTTATTTCTGAAAAGTGATTTTTCAATTTTAAGAATCCCCTGCTATCACCCAGGGGTTCTCAACCCTTGCAGCACTTTAGAATCACTTGATTGTATTTAAAAAGCAGGGATGCCTGTGGCCCCAACACGGATCCAAAATCCAAATTTCTGGGGTTTGGGCTTGAGTATGTATTAAAATTTTCCAGGTGATTGAAATGACAGCAGAGAAGGCCAAGAGCCATTGCTATAGATTATGCTATTTGACCTGTCTGTCTCCTGTTTGTTGTATAATCTTTAATTCCCTCTTTTGGATTCAGGCTGTTTAAAAACAAATGCCAGGCTTTCTGGGTATAACTAGAAGGTTATCTTTGGTCTACAAATTTCTAGGACTATAGGGTCCATTGCATGACATTTAGAGCTTGATAACCTGTCTCTGTTTTTAATAGTTTTGTCACATTAGTTTCTTTATGATTTACAACTCTCAAATCCCAATGATAAATTCATGAAGAAATTTCTACCACCAAACCTTTGTCCTAGAGCTGTGTTGCTGGGACCTCTCCAAATATCCTCCATTGCAGGTGTGTGTTCCCCACTCACTCTTACACTCATCACTGTAGCCCTTTGCTGCCTTTCTTGGCTATGACCAATCACTAATGGACTTTTGCTTTGGGGATTTTTACCTCTCATGATTTTTCCTACCAAAGTGGTTATAGCTTTCCTCTAATCTTATAGGGAAAATTTTTCCCAAAGACTATCTTTTATTCTTGGAACATTTATTTTGCCTTACAATTATCAGTATACTAATTTTTTTTCCCTGGAACTGACAATTCTAGGTATTCTTTATTACCACAGTATTTCTGAATATGGCAAATGTAGAAGAATTCAGACTCTTAGACAATGCTACTTTTTAAAGGATGCAGATTATTTCAGTTACAGTGAGGGTCAGCCAGACTGCAAAGGTTTTCTCACCTCCAATACCTCATATGTGAAACGGGATTCATTAACATAAAAGACATCGGCCATGGCCCCATAGTCCTAGAACTAGTGACCACATAATAAATCTCAGCTCTCTCTAGTAAACTCTGAATGACACAGGCTAAAGAAACATGGTCTTTTAATCCATCAGTTTCTATCTTTTGATGGCAGTCATGAATGCCTTCTAATGCCAAAGCAGGGCAGAGTTGTAATTCAAAAAGAGTATGATTTTTAAAACCTTGAAAAACCACTTTGGATTTATGGTCCAGAATCAAAATTTAATGCCTTATCCCAAGTGTGGATCTCTCAAAAAAAGGGCCATATGGAGCTTACCTGCCTTGACTTCACAGGAATGCAACAGACTGTCATGTTCTTTTACAGGCCTCAAGCACATCAGCCCAAACTTTTTCAGCTTTAAGACTCATAATCTATAAATATTCAAGAATCACTCTTACCTCAATTTGCCTAAACATGAGTTTGTCATGCTGACTGTCTTTCAAGTGGATAATGAGGACAGTTCCTCTCATCCAGTTAATCACTTTCTGCTGACTGGTGTGCTCTGCTTCTTCAGATTTTGTCTTGGCTCTCTGAAGTCTTCACTATGTCCTCCACTTTTAGCGTCTCTGTAGCCCTCATATTCTTTGTCATTTTATGTCATCTGCTGGTGTCTTCTGAAAATAGAGTGATAATCTCTGAGAAACTAAATGCTGTCTTTTGGATGGTGAAAACCTATACTTAAAGGTCTGTTTTAAGTTTTTCTATCAAGTGAAGACATGTTCCTAATTTTCTGTGCACACATTATTAGATGTTCAGTTTATAACTTAATTTAGGAATACATTATGTAATCTCTTAAAGACTGTAGTGGAACAAATACAATTTTTCTGGAACTGAAGTAAGGTGGAACTAAAAATGTTCAGTAGTTTGGCCCACTGTTAGAAAAAGTTTTCCTACCGAACAATAGCAGCCTACTGTGGAATAATGCTTGGAGCATACCTATTATACAGGAGCATCAGAAGCTCTTTTTACACACTTCTGTCCACCAAAGACTTTTGTTAACATTGAAGGGGTGATTAGAATGGAAAGAAACAATTAGATTTTAAATCATATTTTAAATTATGGGAATTGGCTACGTAAAAGGAAAATGTATATTAAAGCAGAGTGGGATGACTGTGATGCCAGAGTATTCAGAGACCATCCAAGCAGTCCTTCCATTCCTCATAGAGAACAACCCAGGAGGGACTTGCTCGCTCAGGGTTCCACAAGAAGTCATTGAGAGAGTGTCTATATTACTTCAGTATTAGAGATGAAAATGGAATTGGGGATATGGGTCCCACATCACCTTTGGTAAATGCTGAAGCTTTTCATGTTTTTTATATAAGAAACTATTACTATATAGCTATAATGTTACACACATACATGCACATTATATATATATGTGAGTGGTGTGTTTGTATATGTATGTATATAATACTATAAAACTGATAAGAGAGTTAACCATATATAACCCTTCCCCTTGTAAGTATATGATAAAGTGACCACTGAGTTAGATCTAAATATCACTAACTATAGTTTCTGAGGTGATTCTCACTGATGTTATTATATGCAACTTTTAAAGTATTATACTCTAATAAAAGCAGTAATTTACATGATATTATTGATGAAGAAGGCAACATGTAGTTAACGTATGCATGCTTAGAACAGTGTTTTCAAATAGTATTCATTGAGATGGCGGTGGAGTTCTGTGAAGAAAGTATTCCCTTCCCTGATGAAATAAGTTTGGAAAACCTGGCTTTAAAAAAATTTAGCAAGATTCTTTCCTGTAGGGCTACTTAGAGCCTATAATAATCTAATGAATGGTACATATACACAATGGAATATTATTCAGCTGTTAAAAGAAAAGAGATCCTACTATTTGCAATAACATGTATGGAGCTAGAGGGTATTTATGCTCAGTGAAATAAGCCAGGTGGAGAAAGACAAGTTCCAAATGATTTCACTCATTTATGGAGTAAAAAAACAAAGCAAAACTGAAGGAACAGAGTCTGAGAAGGGACTAGTGGTTACCAAAGGGGAGAGGGTGTGGAGGGTGGGTAGGGAGGTAGAAGGGGATTAAGAGACACTATGATTCACAATTACAATAAAGGTAGGTCATGGGGAAGGCTGTACAGCATGGAGAAGAAAATTAATGACTCTGTAACATCTTAATATGCTGTAGACAGTGACCACAATAGAGGGGATGAGGACTTGATAATATGAGTGAATGCTGAAACCAGTGAGTTGTTTATGTGAAACTATCTTAAGATTGTATATCAATGATACTTTAATAAAAAATCCAATGAGCCCTGTAAGCATGCTTAATTCCTTAAGCATTTTGGAAGCATGCTTAAGAGATTTACTTTCACAAATATTTTATTGCCCTCACATTCTTATTGCTATTAATACTGGGATTCACTTCAGATTTTTATCAATATTATTTTTTTGGTATGTATTTTCTGTGCAAGATAACTTTTAGAACATTTATAATTAAAATTTTATGCATAGAAATGGTATAAAGCAGTGAAATATTTACATCTGGCATCTGTCTGCGTGAAAGTATATGTCTCTTAAGCATGCTTCCAAAATCTTAATAAAACTTCAAAAATGCATTCAATAATTTCAACAATTAAAAAAAATTGCTTCTGGTGAAAGTTAAAAGAACAGCTACATAAAAAAAAAAAGGTGGTCAAAGTTCTGTTTCTACCAGCAATACATTAATTTTTCTAACACATATTCCATGAAAGTCTACTACATGCCCCTTTCCACTAGCTCCTTTCATTCCGCGGGTCTCTAATAGGTATCACTCCCTCAGGAAATCCCTAGAATGCATTCTTCTACCACAGCATCTCTCACTTCTTACAGCATTGCTTCTTTGTCTCCCCCAGTAAACAGCTCTAGAAAGGCTGAGTTCTTGTCTCTCTTGTTTGCCAAGTCAAGAAAGTATATCTTGTAGATAACTTCTTTTATACTGATTTTAATCACTACTATAATGCTCAAGTTTTCAAAGCCCTTTTTCATGTTTTTTCATTTGATATGACAAATTAACATTTTCACTTCAGTCATTAACTCCCCAAACAGCATGCCAAATTGACAATACCAGCATTGTCCCTTTCTAACTAGCCCCAACTCCACAGATGAAGAAACTGAGTCAGAAAGATGACAAATAATTAGTACGGCCACAAAGTGGTATTCTATAGGACACTTATTTTGGATTACCAAACATTTATTCACTTTATTTCTTATGCAAATTTGTCAGGTTTCTTTATCTCTTGGATAAGCACATCATTGTAGAGAGCTTTGTCTTGGTCATTTTACATAGGAAATTATTTGTATTTAGGGAAATAATAATTTATGTTTTACTTTACAGACCACATAGGGAAGAAGGGCTGTCTGATACCAGTTTTAGATTTGAGTCCCTCGTACTTTGATATTCATTTACAGAGATGTCTCAAGATGTTTAAGCTGTGTGGCTATTACTATTCTAATGCCATATGCAGGTGCAGACTCTTGCTCACACAGTGCTCTCTCATTGGTTGTGTCTTTTATGTTTTCTTAGCTTATATCCCAAACTGTCCTTTAATGTCTTCAAAGTGACTGCATAAGCAGCAGTTTAAGATTTACCTCAATTAGAGCTGGATTTTTTTTCTTAATACTAAGATGGGAATCTGTTTTTAACCAATAGTTGTCTATAAATGTAGAGGGGAAAAAAAGATTATGGTGTGGTTGACTCTTTCAGGATGAAAAATTACCAGATCAAGTGGTCCGAAGAGAGTGCATTGAATTTAACTGTCGACTTCTTTTTGTCCTACAGACTTCTTTTACCTATGGGGGACCCAGCTAAGAGCAAGAGTAGGCAAAGAAGTTTTTGAGAGGCAAATACAGATTCCAAAATGTTTTGCACTATATTTCACATATTAAAGATAAGGAGAATGTCTTACTATTTTATATAATGCCTAAGTCAGTCAGTTGGTTTTCTAGCCAAGTGACTCCTGGACACAGGGATATTGATAAGAGTTATCAAGGACAGATGAAAGCTCTAAGAGATAAACATAAATAATAAATAAAGATCAGATTTAATAAATAAAAATATTTGCATGGAACAATTTCTTTTCAGAGCAAATAAATTCAATACTAATAGCCAAGAAGAGTCTTACTGCACGATAGTTGATGTTTATTATCATGACTCCAAGTCATCAGTAAGGTGATGATTACATATGTATAATCAATTTAAGAAAGTGAGGAAGTATGAAATACATTTCAGAAGAAGTTGTATAAAAAGAGGGGAAGTCAACAAAAAAAGTTTTTATATTAAATTCACTTGTGTGTAAAAGCCTATCCCCTGTCAAATCAAGGAATGAGAGATCACTGTACTTTATAAAGTAGCAGGAGTCTTCATAATGGGATTTAAATTTTCCCCAGCCACTTAAGCTTTTAAAAATAATATTGAAGAGCCCCAAATTTGGAGACTTTATTTTATGAGTGATCCTTTGCCCTTTCATTTGTTTTGTTTTATTTTTCATGAAAAATTTGATGTCTCTTATTTCCCAGACTTCTCTTCAGAGAGCCATTTTATGTCTGTCAAATGTCATGTTACATGTTATAATAACACCACATGGTTATATATAACGCCATAAAATACATGTGTATGACAGCTAGTCATAACTATGCCAGTGAAGATGATCATATTCCTTTATACATTTTTGAAAGTCTATATGACATTTGCATGGCTATTTCCATGCTCATCTCTGTAGTGCTAATTTTAAATATCATCTTTCTTTTTTCTTTTCTTTCAAATTAACTGTTACATGGGAAAAAGAAAATGCAAAGCAAAAATTATGTTTTATGAACTTAAAGTCCATTCTTTAAAGTCTCAGTCTTTTCCTATTAAACACTAGTGGTAAAGGCATAAATTCCAGATCATCTGTAACAAATTATTTGTGAGGGTAAAGTAATTCTTCCCAAGCATGTTATTTTTAGAAAATTTGCAAGAAATAATCTACAAAACAAGTACAAATCTCGCACTATTATCTTATGTAGGAGTAATATTAGAACAAGGCTGTAGGAAATATTATTGATCAAACTGAAAAAAAAACTGTGAAATAAAGAATAGAAGAAAAATTTACCAGGAAAAAATAGAGATATAAAGGAATTTTTAAAAACTTTCTATTTTATGACCTGTTAGTAATAGGGGGAAAAGTGTGTTTTGATTTGCTGGGGTCCCTTGATAACTACATCCAGCCTCTGAATTGCTGCTTTTGGATCAGTGAAATGACCTTAGGAAGAATCCTAAGTGGTTAGATTTGTTGCTGTGATCATCAGTGTGGGCATTTTCAGCTGAAGTCCCTCTGTTTCTTTGGGATTCTTGTATCATGTTTTCAGCAACTTTTACATTTTTTCAGGTGTTCATTAAAAGTTTCACAGTGAAGACTTCATCCAACTGCATCAGAAAGCCTTTAAACAGAGCTGAAGTATCTCAATCATTTTCTTTTGATGTCACTTTAAAATTAGCTAAATTAAAGGCACTTAATAATGTTACGGTATGAGAAGTTAAAATGGAGGAGACAAAATATTTAATATTACAAGCATGATGCAAATACAGAATACAAAGAGATTTGAGAGAAAAGCTCTCTATAGAGGGCTATAATTGAGAAGAAAAAACTGAATAAAAATAATCAATAAATAGATAAAATAAAAAACCAATCCTCAAATCAAACCTACCATACAAAATCTCAGTGGTTTCCTGACTTGTATTTCATGTCATTTTTTTCTTCATGCCAAGGGAGTGACTAGCTAATTAGGATATTTTGAGTAAAACTATGTGACCATCCACCCCTCCCCCTAACTTTTTTTTACTTTGCATCCTCTTAGTCAGGTATCCTCCAATACTATTCGTGCCAATTGTCTGAGAGAAAAATATAGACTAATTAAAATGCTAATCTTTAGTAAACACATAAGTACTTGCATGAAAATTAAACACTTGGGCTGCTAATTTATGAATACGTGCTCACACATCAGGAACACTGCAACTAGTGTGGACTTCACAGTCTTGGGCTAACAGCCTCGTCTACATGTCAAATCCACTTCAGGGCTGAGAGTATCTACCATTGAAATCACCCAGTGTGCCTTCTCTCAAGAGTGTCTAAGGAGAAAAGAAAAGTGATGTGCACTTTGAGAAGATTATTTAAAGCCTTCAGATTCATTAGGGGAGAACTTAATTGTGATAGAATCTATAATCCTTTCAGTTCATCACATAGATAATAACAGTCTGAACTCTATTGAATCACATGGCCTCTTTGCACAAACCTATAGAAGAGAGCCCTTAAAATTGAATGGATGGAATTGAATGGACCTGGGAAGTGGGAACTGGAATTTGATGGACAGCCTTTCACCTCTAGGTTATTGGTTTGTATCTGACCCAGGTGATGAAAAGTCGTTGGTCTCCAATAGCTGTTTAGTAGTTTTCTGTGTAATGAGCTGTTGGCTCCAGTCCATTCCTCAGTGGACAGGTGTCTGCTCACATTCCCAAATCACCATTCCACTTGTCAGTCACATTGGAGGTCAAGGGCTAAATAGGAACTGGGGCCGAAATACTTTCTCATTCTGATGAGTACAGGCCTTCCTTTGTTGGTTGACCTGGTTGAAAAAATGAAAACTGCCATAGTCACTGTTCATGCTCTGCTTGTTTTCTATATGTGAAGATTTTATTGTTTAAGACTCCTATCATAATGAAAAATTACTAGGTTCTCAAATGTGCAAGTTTTTATTGTTACATATCATGAAAAAGAAATGCCTAAATACACTCCCAGAACCAAAAGACATTAAAATGTAAATTTATTTGTCTAAGTGCAACAGGAATATATCATGCTGAAAACGCATTTGTGTCTGACTTTTCTTCACTGACACAGTAGGATCATGATACAGGCCCCAAATCCTGATAAAACTGGAAGGTAGAAGATACCCAGTAGCTGAATGTTATATGCTATCTTTCTCAGAAGAAAAGCCTTTGAGGTGGGAAGTAGAAGAAGACATATAGGAGAGTATTTATTGCTTCTTGGGATTTATAAATGGAAGATAAGCTGTTTTAGTTTAGACCTGAATAAAATACTTTTGTTTCTATAATTTCCACTACTCTGCAAATATGGATTTATATTTATCAGCATTTCTGAAATAGTTTGTTGCCTAGAGTGACTTGATAATATCAGAAGCCGGAGTACTCAGATGTTTTAACCCTGAACTCTTGGGAGGTTTTCTATCACCGATATGTGATGTGGTTTCCTATGTGAATTGGCTAGATATTTCAAACAAAGATATGTTGCAAGTAAGAGGTACACAGTTCTTGTTTATTTGCTTTTGTAGATCTGGTCTCTGTTAGGTTATTTTATTTTCTATCTTGTTGAAATTTATTGCCAAATGCAGTTCTAACTTATTAAGTGACTAGACCAAATGACAACTTTAACTTACCCTTAATTGTACCAGGTCTCCTAGCTCACTGTTAAGCCTCGATCTCTCTTTATGATTACAAACTGCCAGCTAGCTCATCACCTGTTTCTTTTACTTTTAGAGCTAATAGCAAACATTCTATAACCATAGTTCTTAGAAATGGAAAAAACAAAATACTGGGAACGCTGAGGTCTAATATGAAACCAAGGGCTTTATCATTTCTTGAGTGATAATATTTTTATAACTTTGGTCAATATTCTTCTTATTTTTATGTTTATTTTCCTTAGGCCCATTGATAAAATGATACATTTTTGTATGTCTTTATTGGCAAAAATGAATGGAAGTATTCCTATGGGACCATCTGTAGATAAATATCAATAGGTGCTTTCTCTATGCCCTCATGATATTGGAAGTGGTTAATAAATTTAAAGGATTAAAATTAGACTTGGACCTAATAATAAATAATACCTAAATATTTATAACATATATAATAATAAATGTAATACCTAAATATTTAATTTTTTTTTCATTAGTAAGAAAGCTTTATTAACTTCGATAACTGTTTAACTTTTTGATACATCAACAATACCATTTATATAGTTACTGAATACCAATTAGATGAGAACAAGTGAAGGACGAGAGTCAGAAAAAAATTATGATAAATTTTATTGCAAATTAAAGTTAGTGCAGGTAATCAGGATTAAATTTATTATAGCTCCTTCTCTAGTGAGATTTTAAGAGTAGAATGAGTACCCCTTTGTACGGGGGACATTTCTTGAAGCAGAGCATGCGTGGACTATTTTATCCTAAGTGATGCCTACAGGATTTGAGGGCATGTGAAAACCCTAACACACTGCGAATCTTATTATACCATGTCATCCATGTTTAATCTCTTTATTCTTGCTGCTGTTGTCCATATTTAGTCTGATCAGTCAACACCTGCCTGATTTGGGAGGATTTAATTCTTAGTGCCTTCCTGATACTTGTTAAATGATGATTACTGTAGTCAACAAAGCTTCAGGCCCACATGCAGGATACTGGCAATAGATAGAACATGGTAAGGGGATGTCACACAAATGTCTAATACCTATATCCTATACCAAATCCTCTACCTGAAGAGATTAATCTTCAGAAAAACAAGCAAGCTGAGTCCATGTTCCTCCAGTTTTACTTAGAAATAATGCTGGATTCTAGTTGTATTCAGTAGATATGTATGAAGTGAAAGTTTTGGACAAGGTGGTACAGCAGCTTATAGCAGCAGCCCCCTTCAGAGTAAGTGATGTTTATGAAGGACAGATGGTTTCCTTGTGGTGGAGGAGCACCTGTGTTGGAGTCTACACCATTGTCAGAGGCGTGGCACGCGTGCATACGTGTGTGTATGTGTGGTGTTTTAAACAACTGTATTCAGTTAATCACATTGGTGGGAAACAAGTCTTGTGATGGCATTAGTAGGAGGTTTGCAGCAAGTTATTCAGTCTGGCAATTATTGCAAATTAGAACTTTATTCAGGAAAGGATATCAATTTAAGAGTAGACAGAACACATTTACTATAGTTAATTCAGACCCTCTTTGAATGGGGTACATTTTCTTAGAAGCAGCCATAGAGATAAATGCATCACATGACCCTTGGAACTGAACTGCTGAATGAAGATATTGGAGGACTGGAGCTATTCATTTCCACTTACAGAATCCAAATTGCTGAAAAGTCTTGGGAAGGCAGGAAAAAGACTTGTTTTTTAAATGATCCCTGGCATTTGTCTGCCTGCGTCATCCAGTGCAGTATCTCATTCTGCTGCCACCCGGAGTCCCATTCACTGGTTTGTTTAACCTCAAAGTGGGAAAGTAACTAACACAAATACGTTCATTGTCCATGCTCTAATAGAATTAAGATTCCTAATACACTGCCTGCATTTGAATGAGGTTTGTTACACACTAGCTTTTATGGTCACACCCTTTTCCCTTGATGGTTCTTAAGAATGGCAGAAGCAGGAGACCAGAAATTTCGTAAGCTCATAAATATGAAGCACACTGTGTTTAAATAATGCCAGGGGGTGATACAAATGGACCAATGCCAGGAAGCTTAAAGTTAAAGCTAACAATTCATCCTTACACCATTATGAATAAGAAGGAAGGAGAAAGGGCCACTGTGTTCATTATAGCTGTGCTGCCAGCAGACTCAGATAGCTCTGTCTAATGGGGTGGTGTGGCACAGAGTTTTGAATTGCATACTGTTTACTCAGAAGACAGGAAATAGATCTGTTCTGCTCCAGAAAGGGCAAGTCCACATTGGGGAATCACATAATATTGTTTATTTTACACCACACATGATCAACTTGAGTGATTGTAAGCATTTGGAATAAACCTGTATCTAGTATCCTGCCAGTCAGTGGTAAAGACCAGTATAGAGCTTTGGGAATGGAGGCAGTCACTCTGTGACTGTGTGTGCAGAATCAGTGCAGGGATTCATTAGCTGTTCTTCCTACCCTGCTGCTTAGCTGCTGTTGCCATCTATTTCCTCCACCTGCAGTAATAGCTGGAACCTTAGCATAGTCTTGTAAACACTGTAGTGAAGAATATCAGAGCACCAGCTTCTCTGTCATTCAGAGATGGAGTCACTCACTGCTCTGAAACAAAGTACTACATTTTAATGGCTTTAAAAATTTTTTAATTTTTTTGCTTTGGTATCTTCGAGTTTGCCATTTGGTTATTTGGTGACTCTTAAGGATCTGAATTTTGCTCTGTCCTTGCCAACTTGAGACTGGCAGTGTACTTTTGATGATTAACATGAATTACATTTGTGGTTGTGGAGAAGCAAATGTTCGTTTTCTTTCAAGGCTAAGGTGAGAGGAAGATAAAATTCTTTCAATTAGCAACTCCTGAAGTAGCAATTTGCTAAAATACAAATACTTAAAAAAAATAAAATGATAAATTACATGTCATTTTCTTCTTGATATGTGAGTGCATAGAATCAGGCTTGTTCTTAATACTATGCATTTTACTTTCATAATCTTTAACTCTGTATTTCATATAAGCTAAATTTCTTGTAATTCCAAGTTGCATGTGCTCTTAATTTACCTTCTTTTTGTCTCTTTTGCAATGGATTTTAGTGCTGGCTCAGCTTTCTCAATGCCTGAGGTACCCCATGATTGTAGGCTATGCCCCTTTGACAACCACATTAGTTCTTCCAGGGCTCTAGATTCTCTTCTGGGCCAATTAAACCTGAGAGATCCATGAACCCTTGAGTATCCTCTACCTCAAGCTTATGACTCCAAAGGCAGCACCCTCAAGGGTATCATGCTGGAGGCAGATTCTTTTTCCTAAAGGTTTTAAAGTATAATAATTATGGTGATATTACTACTATTAATGCTACTAGTAGTACCACTATTAGCTAATAATAGTTTATTCAATTATCACTATGTGCTGGCACTGTTACATGTTTTAAGTGAGTTATTTAATCTTTATGAACAACTTTTACGGAGCAGGTACTGTTACTAATCCTATTGAATCAGAAATGCTTACAATGGTAAGTAATTGAGAGTTCTACTTACAGTAAGTTAATAGGTGTTTGTTTTTCTTACATCAGAAGAAATTTGGTAGTTGGCAGTTATGGATGATTATGGATAATTATGAGCCATTAATTATGGCTCTGATGTCAGGGCCAGTGTCTCTAGGACTCTCTAGGTCTTTTCCTCAAATTCCAAGATAGTTGCCACAATTTAAGACATCTCTGTGTTCAAAGCAAGAATATAGAAGAAAGGGTAGATCCATCTGCCACAGCTACCCAGGTCACTTTCATTTATTTATTTATTTATAAAATATTTTTTAATTATTTTTTATTTTGGTATCATTAATCTACAATTACATGAAAAACATTATGTTTACTAGGGTCTTCCCTTCACCAAGTCCCCCCCACAAACCCCATTACAGTCACTGTCCATCAGTGTAGTAAGATGCTGTAGAATCACTACTTGTCTTCTCTGTGTTGTACAGCCCTCCCCGTGCCCCCCACACACATTATACATGCTAATTGTAATGCCCCCTTTCTTTTTTCCCGCCCTTATCCCTCCCTTCCCACCCATTACCCAGGTCACTTTTGCAGGAAGCAAATGTTTCCCTAGGAACTCCACCAGATTGTGAGTATATATCATTAGCCCAGTGACACTGTATGTCCAGGCCTAACTGTACAGTAGTCTGGTAAGCAAGTTATTGGCTCTTCCATCTCCTCTATGCGTAAATGAGAAAGGTGTTAGGAACAAAATATGGTTAGCCAGACTCAGTGGTACTCCCACTTAACAGGTCAGGAAAGCAAGGCACAGAGGGGCTAAGTGGCTTTTTAAGGAGCTGGTAAATGGCAGAGCCAGGGTATGGACTCAGACTATTCTAGACCGCATATTCTTAATCATGATGCCAGATTGCTTCTACTTTTCTTTAGTTCATTTTTTTCCCCTTCTGGAATCTTGGTGACCAGAAGAGACTTGAGGACTTAAATAAAATAGTTCTCATCAAATTTGAATCTAAGACTGCAGGACTGTTCTAATATTAGTTTAATTCATACAGCCCTTGTTTACCACCATATTGCTTAAGATGGAAATCTCTGAAGCATATTATCTAACTCTATTTAAATAGGCTATCATCTTGTCACTTTCATGTGTTGTTGAAGAATTCTCACCACTTATGGACAAATACTGTTATTTTAAGGGCTTTAGTTCCTTTCATTATTTTTTCCTGCAAACCGAGCATGCCCATGTATGCATTGTAACCTGTAATTAAGATGCAGGCTGTCTTATTGCCAAGCAGTTTTTCTGTCGCACCACAAATCCAGTAACAGTTTTCTATTACAACTAATTGTCAGAGATATTAATATATTTAATCCTAATAAAAAATAGCATCAAGCTCCTTCTCACTTTTAAGGTCCCTTGGTTATAAATTTATTTGTTAACTTTGTTATCTGACCAGTAGTTAATTGTAATCATAGACATGTTGGGGATGTCTGCATATCTTGCCAGAATATAAGGAAGAGAAAAGATATGCAGGAGTTCATTAACTAAAAATTAGAGCAACAGGAAGTGGCTTTCTCAGTTCTCACTGCCACCCTTTCCACTTGCAGTTGCTAGTGAATAGAGCAGGTATAATACCTAGCAATACCACATATATTATACACTAGTTTTATTTGGTTCATAATAAAGGTGATGCATTCTAATTCCAAAATGGATGCAACTTACATGAAATCTAAAAAACATATCCAACAACTTTATACCTTGAAGGTCCTAGAATATATAAACATAAAACATGTAATCTATCTTTGATTTGCACCATAATGCTCCTTTGCTTTGAAATCATGGCTGTATTACCAAACTGACAGTTTTAATGGAAAAAGTGGCTTTCAAAAGCTGCTGTTGAAAACACACTGCATAATTCTCTAAGTCGTGAATATTTTACTACCAACATATGCAGGGAGGCAGCGAAAAAACACTGGTATTTTATTCTCTGCAAGTTGGGATGGAGGAAATTCACTGGTGTTACAACTGCATGTTTGTAGTACGATGCAAATTCATAAATACCTATGACTGTGCTGTTATTGACAGGCAACACCACTTTGTAGAGTCATTTGGAGGATGGCAGTCAGGTATGCTTTCACTTGTGATCAGCTCATTCAGCAAACATCAGTCACCGTGCTAGGCTCAATAAAAAAGCAAATAGGTTTAAATATTCTATGACTGCTTTAAATATCTCATGGGGGTGTTTCACATTGAAGGCTCTGGGAAAATACTGCCTAGTTAATGGTCATTCTGGAATTCTTGTCACTAGATCATGAAGTACATTAAGTCTCTTGCATCCTCTGGAAGGTGTGTCTGGGCCACGGCACAGTTGATACAGCTCTGTTCAACCATGTGCCTTGAGAAGGACCCTGTCCTTCTGAGTCTGTCACTTTTTATGAAGTGAACATGCTAGTGGCTCATGGGGTGGTGGACGGGGGGACTGGGAGATTAGTATTTTTCACTCAGGAACCAGGAAGTCCGAGTATCAGTGCTAGCCATTCAGGGGACTAATGACACATGCTTGTTTCCTTCATCTGGTGATTTGGGACTTCTGCTTTTTGTGAAGTGAACGTTGGGGCATGGTCTTTCTTTCTGAAGGGGTTTCATTTTAAATTTCTTAGGTGTGGTAAATTTTATAGGACATTGTTAAAATACTTAAGGGTAAGATATCATGATACAGGCAGCTGATTTGCACATTTTGAAGTGATTATATATGCGTGTGGGTACTTGTATGGAGAGAAAGAGACAAAGACAGAGAGAGCAAGCAAAAGTGGCAAAATGATAGTTAGTATATGTCAGTGAAAGAAATTGGAATATTTATTTTGCTTAAAAAATTTTATAGCTTTGAATGTTTTCAAAATAAAAAGAAGGTGGGAATAAAAGGAATGTAGAATTGGCAGTAGGTTGTGATTTTTATCCCATTTCCCTTGCTTGGCTAAACACTGGTCAGTCAAGAATCCTTCCATGGCCTCTCAAATCCAGGGGAGGCACCTCTGCATGTCCCAGTGAGCCCTTATCACCCAGTGTAGTAAGCTTGTCTACTTGTCTGCACATCTCACTAGATTATAAGCTTTCTGAGAGGAGGGACTTCTAGGGACTGTGAAGGTCTCATTTACTGTTGCATTCACAGTTTCTGGCACATAATCATCATTCAATATTTATTAAATGAAGGAACCTATAAAATATATAAATGATGATAGTATATATGCTATAATTAGGAAAGTTCCCACAGCACTTGAGTTGCCAAGCTTAGCTCACTGTTGCAAATGATAGAGTCGTGAAATTCAAATATGTTTGTGAAATTAAACTCTCATGTATATGTTGCAATTATATTACAGTTGCTTAGCTAAATGAAAACCAAGTACATAATGAAGGTAATTAATAAGCTTTTCTAATTATTCTCTCAAAGTAGGCATATTGGTCAGGTTCCTGATATTCAGTGTTTAGAATTTGATATTGAAATAGATGTATACTTAGAGAAAAAGATTATATAATTGGGTTTGGCAAAAACCTGTCTCCTACTGTCTCCCCAACTTCTATCACTACTTTATTAGGAATGCCTCTTGTTTTGTTATACAGTTTATGTCAATACAGCTAGATATTGATTTTCAGTAAGATAATTGAACTTTTGGATTTTTCCATCTTACTCTTACTTCTTGCTATCTATTTCAGTTCCAGTCACTTTTTGACAGCAGATCAGGTGGGAAAAGAAGGAAGGGTGTTATGAACTGAATTGTATTCCTCACTGCCCTCACCCCCCCAAATTTTATGTTGAATCCCTAACACCCAGTATCTTAGAATGAGACTGTATTTGGAGATAAGTCCTTTAAAGAGGTAATTAAGGTTAAATGATGTCCTAAGATACCTAATCTAATAGGACTGGTATCCTTATAAGCAGAGGAAGAGACTCCAGGGATGTACAGACATAGAGGAAAGACCATGTGAAGGCACCACAGTAAGGTGACTGCCTGCAAGTGAAGGAGAGAGGCCTCAAGAGAAACCAAACTTGCCAACACTGATCTTGAATATCCAGCCTCCAGAACTGTGGGAAAATAATTTTCTATTGTTTAAACCACCCAATCTATTTTGTTACAGCAGTGTTTGCAAACTAATACAAGGGCAAAAGACTGAATAAATTAGCATGGTTGTTAACACATGACGTTTTGTAAAATCTAGGCTGAGAAGTTAAATCCAATGGCTTATTGGTGGTTTGCAGTTCTCTCTTATCTGTAGTTTAATGCCTTATGTTTTACTAGAATCCTGGAAGTGACTTAGTCCAAACCTGTAAAGATGCTTAGACTCCAGTTTGGCGTTCCTGGCAAGTGACCATCTAGGTTTTGCTGAGAATAGTTCTAGTGATGGGGAACATTTAACTTCCCAAGAAGCTGCCATTCTGGAGTTATTTATCTACCGGAGAACATTTTCTTATATTGATTTGGCACCCATGCTGTAGAGACCACAGGTTGTCTCACAGTATCTGTTCTTTTCCTTTTTAAATGGTAGAACAAATATTAGCCAGATGCACAGTTACCTGCACTAAGGGTATATTTTCCAGCCTTCCTTGCAGCTGTGGTATAAATAGATTTTGGCTAATGGAATATAAACATATTTTGTACATACTTTCCAGGAAATATTCTTATATAGAGGGGGTGTAACACTTTTTCACCCTCCACCCCACTTTATTTTTTGTTTGTTTCCTGTTGACTGGAATGCAGATATGATGGCTAGAACTTGAGCCATCTTAGATAATGAAGTACAAACCACATGTTGAGGATGTCAAGAGCCTGGGTTTCTAATTGTGGGGTCTTCTGAGGAACCTGAACTCTTTATTTCCAGATTTTGTTTACTTGAAAGAAACAAAATTCTTTCTTCTCTAAGGTAGATTATATTTGGGTATTATGTCATTTACAACTAAAACTACTTCTAATTGGTTAGCTAACTGTTCCTATAGAATTTTCACTCATATGTCCTTGATCTACTCTTCTGAAATACATACAGTACAGAACGACTCTAATTTCCACATGATAAACATAATACTTGGAAGACTGTTATCCCAGCTTTCCTAGGTCTGTACACTAAGCATAACTGATTCCTCAACTATTCCTTGTAAGATAAGATTTCAAGCTCTGTAATCATCTTGATTACTCTCCTGGGGCTCTGATTTACTCAGAAATTCTTTATTTCCATAAATTGAGAGTTAGCTGCATTGTACATATTTCATAGAATTAGAAATGATACAAGACAGAAAATACCAGTCTTTAGTACAATAAGAAGAAATACTTGGTAGGGAATGACCTGAAACTGCCTTGAAGTAATTTCCATAACAGAACAGATTTTTCAATTAATTCTTGTTCTGTAAATCACACATCTCAGTTGTACTAATAGATGAATCAATTTGTATAGTTTCTTACCCAATAATGTTTATCAATATCTGACAATTGGAACCACCAAAGAGGAGAGAGAATCTTCCATTATTACTAGCTAGAACTAAATATGTTAATAAGTAATTTGTTTCTGATAATTCTGCAGCTGGTCTTATAGTTAACATGGTGAATGGTAGGCTGCATGGCCAACTTGAGCAATTTGCTACAATCTGCAACATAGAGAACATTGTCAAAAGCTGTCTTTTACCTTTGCAGGCACAAGTTCTCATAGGTTTGAAAAAAAAATGCCTTTTCAGTGTGCTAATCCTGGGTCTGGGTCAGTCAGGCAAGAGCATTTATTGAGGATTTAAGTTTTATACGTAACATATTCCATTGGGTTTAAAGGAAGGAGAAGATAAAATTCTTTCCCTTCTAAATGTTCATTTATAGACTTTTTGGTAATTATCTGAGAAGATTTAAAAGAAACTCAAAGAATTGAATAAATCTTAGTGATAAATGTAAACTCTTAGAATAGGGAGCAGGTCTATTTTGCCTACTCCTTTACCCTAGTACCAAGTACAGTGCCTGTCACATTTTATGTGCTTATGGTTTATTTTGTTTTGTTTTATTTTAGTTTGGTTTAGATTCCTGTGATTGAATAGAATAGGGATTTAAAAACACATTTTTATAATTCAATGCCAAGTACACTAAACACTAAAATTTAGCTAGTCTAAATTTCTACTGATACATTTGACAGTCTGAAAAGATATAAATAAACATTTATTAAAACACCCCATGTTTTACTTTGGTATATATATATAAAGTCATAGATATACTATGAAGTACTTTAGTAGTGTCTAATAATAAAAGGAGTTAATTATGAATATGTATTTTTAAGCTTTTGAGATAATTTTAGAATTATGGAAGTGTTGCAAAAATGGTATAAAAAGTTTCTGTATACCCTTTTACCAGCTTCTTCCCCTACTGTCAAAATCATACATACCAGAGCATGTTTGGCAAAATGAGGAAATTAACATTGTACAATACCATTTACTAAACATTTGGATTTTACTAGTTTTCCCACTAACATCCTTTTTCTTCCAACATCTAATCCAGGATCCTACATTGAATTTAGTTGTCATGTCACTTTAGTCTCTTTCAGTCTCTGACAGTTCCTCAGTCTTTCCTTGCCTCTCATGACCTTGGGGACTTTTGAGAGTACTGGTCAAGTTTATTGGAGGATATCCATGAACTTGGATTTGTCTAATGTTTTTTCATGATTATATTGTGATTACACAGTATCTGGAAAAATACCACAAAAGTGATATATTCTCTTTAGTGTGTGATATATATATATATATGTAGTATGTAAATACATCTTGTTACTGGTGGTATTAATCTTCGTCATTCACTTGGTTAAGGAGATGTCTGCTATATTTCTCCACTGTAATGTTACCATTTTTTCTCTTTATAATTAACAAATGTTTATTTTGGGGGTTGAACTTTGAAATTATAGTATTGTTTCCATAACTTTTACCTACTAATTTTATCATCTACCAGTGGTTCTTGCTGTGGAAGTTATTACTGTGGTATTCTAATGGTTATTGTCTATTTCCCTCATTCTTTGTACATTTATTAATTGGAAGTAAGTAAAGAAGTGTTGCCCCTTGTCCTTTTTTTTATCAATAAATATTTAAAATATTTAGTAAATATTTTAAACCAAGTATATTTATTTTATTTTTTAGATTATAAGCCAGTAATATTGTTATTTATTTTTTGTTCAACTGGTAGATTTGGCCATTTGGGATACTTTCAGTTTGGCTTTTGTAACCTTTCTGTATGTGTGTATGCCTCCATCCTTTTTTTTTTTTTTACCACAGCGCCACAAGATGCCCCAGGCTTATCTTATATTTTACCTGCCTCAGCCTTGGAATTAGTCATTTTTCCAAGGAGCCTTGGTTCTTTTTATTAGAAATGGTAATTAGAAAACAAGATCTGTATACTAAGTATGCTAATTCCTACTGGGATATTACTGCTTCTAGACCTTCCGAGCAGACAGGGTTAAGAAATACATATACATAAAGTTGTACATACTTCTTCATTTAGAAGCATGCATACTTCTATGTTTAATGCATACTTATGCATGCTTATTTAGTTATTTTTGTATCTATCTGTAAATGCTTAGATTTATACTGATGAAATTCGTAAAAGAAAACAGCATTCATGTTAGCCTTTCCCCCTTATTTATAACTTCTTTCTCTGACAGTGAGAAACTTAGCTGTTAATATTGCAATACATTTACTTCTTGTTCTACCCTATCATTTATATAAACTAGTTTTAGGATTACAAATCCATACCCCTGTGAGAGAAAAACCTGTCAACTGGAGTACAGTTGTGACAGTTTCTTTTGTCTTTATCTTATCATTTCTAGTCAAATACTGTTTTTCAGTTACTTAGGTCAGCTCCTTTATTCTCTACCTCCTTTAGTATGGTTATGTAATTTATTTATTATAATATTAGATGAATTTGTCACAATATGCATTCACTTTTGGGTTCTCTGATGTCTTAGTTGATAGTTTTTTTAAAGAATTACATATAGTAAAACTCACTGTGGTATATAAATTATACTATGAGTTTTGACAAATGTATAATTATGTGTATACCACCACAGTTCTTGACATAATAGTTCCATTGCCCCTCCAATTCCCTTGTGTTACTCTTTTGTAACCAATCCCCAAATGTCTATTTTTACTACTAGAAAATTAACTCTGTGAGAGCATCCCTTTCTGCCTCCAATTTTGCATTCCAAGTGCTTAGAGTTCTAAGTTGATGCTCAATGAATGCTGTGGCCTGACAACTAGTATAGAATTGGCACTGAAAAAAATTGTAACCGAATGATAAGTGACTCAGTGGACATATATATGACAAAGGCATCATGAAATGACATTTTTGTTTGCAGACTGAATCACTTAGTTATTGTTAAACCACAACAAAATGCAGTGGCTTTTAAAACAATATGTGTTTATTTAGCTTTAGAGTCTGTGTGTTGACTGGGTAGTTTCTCTACTCTGGGCCAACCTTGACTGATCTTGTTTGGGCTTAGTCAAGTACTGTGGTCAGTAGTTGGCCATCTGGAGTCTGGTTGGTATAGGCTGGCCTCACTCACCTATTTGGCCAGGCTAGACTGGGTTTTTTTTATGTGTAGTAGCAGAGTTCAACAGAGTGTCACTGTGCAAGGTCTCTTGAGCCATAGGCTCAGAACTTGACAGCCTCACTGCTACTGCATTCTAAAGGCTAAACGTGTCATAAGGCAAACCCAGATTCTCTACTTCTAAATTGGAGGAGCTTCAATGTCAGATTGCCAATGGCATGGATACAAGAAAGAGTGATGAATTGTAACTACTTTTACAATCAATCACAGAATCTATGCAAATACAGTTGGGGTCTCTTAAATACTCTTACTTAAACATATATATATATATATATATATATATATATATACACACATATATATATATATAAAATAAATATAAAACCATCCTGCCTCTTACTAGTCATGTTCTTGTGTACTAATTTTTCTCACCTGCTTCTTCCCTACCCAGCATGTCTTTTAACAATAAATATATATAATTCAGAAAAGCTCATGTGAGACTCAGAGAACAAAAATTGGCTCTTAGAAGGGGGTTCATCAAGATTAGAAAAAGAATTTTCATTTGTTAGTTACACTTTTTCCCCTTTGCTTACTCTATTATTTCTACCCCTTTTATTTGTACACAGTTCTTCAAATTTAAATTCATAAACTTACTGAGAGACTCAGCAACGTGATCATTGTACATTCACATGTGATAAAAGGAAACTTACAGAAAATTGCCACCATAGATCTGATCACTATATGCTGATAATTTAAAGGCTTGATCTTAAATCTGCCTCTGTTGGATGCTTCTTTTTGATAGGCTTAATTACTTGTATATGATCACTTGTATAGATTAAATTGTCTTATATGGTATTATTTCTGGCATTTGAACTGTTTCCCTCATATTTGCTCCAATCCACTCAAAGCTTTTAATATTATTTCCTGCACTGTTTTCTCTTCACTGTCCTTACACCATTCCCATGACAGCTTTCATTAGAGTGCAGTCAGTTTTGCTTTAATAGTTATTCTAGGCATTGAACAGTGATGGTGTATGTATCTGGGCTGACATGTTCCGTCAGTGTAGGATACTTGGAAAGGAATGATTAAGTTGATGCCCCAAAGTTGGATTTTTGCTTCAATACTTCTTGTTGGTTTGAGCAAAATCCTGGGTATAGATGTCTCAAAGTCCCAAGACAGTCTCTGGGAAATTCAGCACATTTTAAATAAAAATGTGTTGGAGAAAAGAAAATGATACCCCAAGTCCAAACAGGTGCATCAGGCAATGCATTTAATGAAGTTGCTAAATTTTGATTGTGTAAAACAAGTCTTTAGCAGGGAAAAAAAATAGGAAAGATTATAACTGTGATTTGCAACAATTGCAATATGTGTGTATTGCTGTCTTTAGGGAACAATGAATTATTCTAATAAATCCTACATCTATCATAGAGAAAGATATCTTCTTTAACTATATTTAATAGTGTTAGTTTAGAAGCAAATGCTATTAAAATGACTGAACATTGGGAATAAAAACAAAAATTCCCTACACTTAAAATCTTTTAGTCATTTGCTAAAACGGTAATTCTTTCTTATGATAAAACCACCCAGGAATTGTACCTTTGGGAAATGGAGGGGAAAAAGCAATTGAGGCAGCATGGTGGTCAGCTGTACCAGAGCAGGGATTTTTCAAACTGGGCTCTAGGGATCTCTAGGGTGTCAGGTCTCAGGATCTGTCGTGTGGGGCTCATGCTGGGAGGACCCATCTGAACAACTCTCCCCATTCTTATCCACCATCACCATCCTCAGTCTAGGAGGGTTATTTTAATTATATTTGTTTTATATATTAGGTTTGTTTGAAAAAGTTCTTTTAGAAAAAAGAAGAGTAACACAACAAAACCAAAAAAATCTGATTAAAAAATGGGCAGAGGAATTGCATAGACATATTTCTGAAGAAGACATACAGATGGCCAATAGGTACATGAAAGATGCTCGACATCGCTAATCAGGGAAATGCATATCAAAACTGCAATGAGATATCACCTTACATTACATTTGTCAGATGGTTACTGTCAAAGAAGACAAGAAATAACAAGTGTTGGCCAGCATGTGGAGAAAAGGGAAACCTCATGCACTGTTGGTGGTAATTGGTACAGCCACTATGGAAAACAGTATGGACGTTCCTCAAAAAGTTAAAAACTGAACTACCGTATGATCCAGCTGTTCTACTTCTGGGTATTTATTCAGTGAAAATGAAAACACTAATTTGAAAAGGTATATACACCCCTATGTTCATTGCAGCATTATTTACAATAGCCAAGGTATGGAAGCAAACTGTGTCCATCAATAGGTGAATGGATAAAGAAGATATAGTACATGTACATAATGGAATATTATTCAGCCATAAAAAGAATGAGATCTTGCCATTTGCAACAACATGGAAGGACCTAGCGGATATTATGCTAAGTGAAATAAGTCAGAGAAAGACAAATACTGTATAATTTTATTTATATGTGGAATCTAAAGAACAAAATAAATGAACAAACAAAAAAGAAACAGACTCAATACAGAGAACAAACTGGTGGTTGTCAGAAGGGAGGGAGAGGAGGGGATGAGTGAAATAGTTGAAGAGGATTAAGAATAAACTTCCTGTTGTAAAATAAACAAGTCACAGGGATGTAAAGTAGAACAAAGGAACTGTAGTTGATAATATTATTATAACTTTGTTGATAAATGGTAACTAGACTTACCTATCATGGTGATCATTTCATGATGTATATAAGTGTTAAATTGCTATGTTGTATACCTGAAACTAACATAATATTGTATGTAAACTATACTTCAATTAAAAAAAAGGAAAACTGTCCTGGAATATCAAAAAAAGGGGTGGTGGGGGGGGCTGAAGTGACAGTAGGTCCTTTATCTACTGGGTCCAACTATTCTATAGTATAAAAGTGGATAAGGCCAGAAACATAGGACAATGCCAGGCAAATGTAAACAAGAACATGATAGGAGTACTCACATGTTTATAACACCTTTTACTTACATGTTTCAGTTGTCCCATCACTCAAAACAAGGGTGACCATGACAGTGCTCAGATTTTTCATTTCCTCATGATTCATTTGGTTCCTTAAAAAATATACTGGATCTTGGTTTGATACTATCCTGTTACCTGTCATATTTTTGATTCCACATTGTGCTGCTTTAATATTGAGCATATTTATTTTATATTCTATGTAAGTTGTAAATAGACTCAGTAACTACCTAGAATCCATAGGAGTCTAACTGTAGTATTTGGTGTTTCTGCTGATTCTTTCTCATGGTGACTTATTCCTCATGTGCAACTTTGGATAATGAAATTATATTAGGCTGGGCTTTATCGTTGGGAATCTAATAAGAAATTGATTCAGGTTGCACTTGCTTTGTCAAGTGTCCCGGTGTACCAAATCCATTTTAGATTAATTTTCAGTCTGGAGTTCCTTGGACCACACACAGGTAATATCAATTTGAACTTCAAATCCCTATAAGGGAAGGTCTGTAGCTCCAAAGTCTCAAGAGAGATCCTTCTTCCCCCACCCCAGCTTAGGCTGAAATAGACAATTTCCTTCACTTTATTTGTTGGTAGAAAGACTTTTTTTTTCCTGGTTACTAAGGGGGTAGCCCTGCCAACATCCAAACTTTATATTGGGATTCTTAATTCTAACATATCACCTTTGCAGGTCCAAGGTCATGTCTCCTATCCCTGGTGTAGCTGATAGAATCCAAGAGCAGTAAACACTCTAAAACACTAAACTCTAAATAGAGTTACAACTCTAAATAGAATTGTTGTTACTCCTGGTTTTCAGCTTCTTTGTTTGGAGCCCAGGGGAACCTTTTTTTTTTTTCTTTTTCTTTTTGTGAGCTCAGCTATTTTTTTTATCATATATATGTTTTATATTGTGAAGCTTTTCAGGATGTATTTTCCCTGATACTTCCTTCAAATTAAAGTTACAAAAATTCAATAGCACTGTTTTGAGGCTGTTTAGAGAAAGCAGGCATAGTGCATATAAGACTATATATCTTAGAATCATGACAAACATTGGGAACCCATAAGGAGATCTTGAATCAGTCCTTCTTCCACACAGGAACAATTTGAGTTGTCTATATGGTCATTAGGTAGTAGTTCCTAGGATGTCCAATTTTATGGACAGTAAAAATTTAAAAGTTATGAGGACAACATAAAAAAGGATAGCTAACTTTGCATTTTTTGAGGACATTCAACAACAAAAACACCGACTATTCTGCCATCACTATTTCACAAAAGGAAGGATATTTTAAGGTCAGAACTCTAGGGAATATGAAATCTTAGAAATCTCCTGCTATAAGGTAGCATGCCATCTGTTTCTCTGTCTCTGTCCATCTGTGTCTCTTTCAAACAGACTAGTCGGAACCTGTGTTCTCTCTAGTTTCCAGTGGTGCAGTGGTGATTGTGATCTCAGTTTGCAGTCTTTTCTATTGATGAGGTAGCAGATCCTTTCCCAAAACATTCTGACAGGTAGTTTACTCAGTCACAAACGTATGACGGCTGCCTCTAAGATGTCCTAGAAATACGGATCACACTAATCAGTTTCATTTTACATCAGAGAATGTGGTGGCTAGAAAGGAATCCTAAAATTACTTGTCAGCTCCCTAGATATATCTAGGTTTCTGTGACTTGACCCAGATTCTTATGGTTAGGTGTTTTCATTGACAACACAGAGTGACCTTGTCACAGACCAGATCTCACAGCTTTTAACATTCTATTAGAGGCTCTGTGAGGTAGAGAAACATAATAGTTAATACTTATTGACTGCCTCATGTATTTCAGGCAGGATAGTAAGATTTTTACATATATATGCCATTTAATTCTCAATCTCTCCTTTATTAAGAAACTAAGATTTATATGAGTAATAATTTAAAGAACTTGAACAAGAACACACACACACACACACACACACACACACACGCAGTCTTGCTGGCAGCCTGGAGTGGCAGGTGGTGGAGAGGTGGCATGAAGCCTTCTTAAACTCTGCTCTTGCTTCTCCCCTTCCATGGGGCAATCACTGCATCACTTCCTTCCATGGCAGGAATCAGTAGCAATGGCTCTTTTACCAATGTAAGAGTCTGCTTGAATGATAACATGGAAGGGTGTAAGCCTTGCTGTGATGAGCAGTGGAGGACAGTGGATGCTGGCTCTTGGGCACTCTCAAAATATTCACTCTTCTCTTTCCCCTCAACTGCCTCTATTTTTCTCTTCCTCAGTGAATAGTTTGATAGAGGAACTGGTTTACCCAGTGGTACATGAGCTCACAGTTGAAAATAACTAGATGCCTGAGAAGTACAATCACAAAAAAGAAAGATGATTGTGTTGTCTGCTATTAGCTTTCTTTAAAATTAATTCTCCCCTTTCTTGCTAAATTAGATACATTTGCAAGCCCCCCTGTTAGTTAGATGTGGCCATGTGATTGAGTTTTCATCAATGGGATATAAGCAGATATGTTGTATGCTGTTTCTTGAGTCTTAATGGTTCTGGGCATGCTTCCTGTGGGCTTTCTTGCCCCCTCCACTGGCTGGGACCTGAGTTGGTGGTGACCCATTTTTAACCATGCAGATGGTTTCAGTTGCCTGGGTTTGGCTGAGCAGCACAAGAGGAGAAATGTGGTGTTCTGGATGATCATGTGGGGCAGAGGTGCCCCACTGACTTCTACTTTTCCTAGACCTATTAAATGAGAAAAATAAGTGCCCATATTCCTTAAGCTACTGTAATTTTTGGTCTTTCTATATAGCAGCTTAACCTTATCCTAAATAATGTAAAAACAAATTGGACAACATATGTATTTTACATGAACTAAAGCAGATTCTTAAAGCAGAATTGCCATAAATTTCAAAGAAACATAATACAGTATACTTGAGATTAATGAAGAGAGTAACAAAAAAATGGTAACAAAGTAGAAATGTATCAAAGTGATTTGCTTTTCACTTTATTGTTTTTTCTGAAAGTCACAGGTACCTCTCATCTCTTGCTTTCTTCCTTTCCCAAGTTGCTGATATCTCCTTTTTGGTTGTAATTTCCTATCCTGTTTGTCCTTGTGCTTTTATGTCTTTTATATTTTTTTGCTGTCATTTTAGGAAGAAACATAGAAAAGGCAAACATGTTCATATTCTGTGTTTAATGGGAGGGCTCAGATTCTTCTTATAGATCTTTTTTGGGTATCAGGTGTTTTTTACTTGTTTGCATTTTCTGTAGTGTAATTGCTTTTATAAAATGTAATATGTATAAATCTTAAATGGGACTTAGGAGAAGGCTAAGTATCCCTCTTGCGTATTCCACCATGTGGATGCCATGGAATATTATATGGTCATTAGAAATGGTATTTATGAGAGGTTTTTAATGACAAAATATTAATGTTACAATATTAATCTTAAAAAATTCATATAAATTGTATGTATATTCTGTACTTGTATGTACAGTATGTAACTGTAGTATATATAACATAAAATATGCACAGGTTAAAGATAAGTTGAAAATCTGACAAACTACTTCATTACATCTAGGAGCTGGGGTTACCTTTCTTTAGTATTTTCTGATCTGTTCCCCAAATGTTTATTGTTCTTTTAAACAAATTGAATCAATTGCTAATTGAATTTACTCATAGCTGTTTAAAAGTCCTTCTTAGGTGATTCTCCTGTATTAAAAGTTTGTGGATGCATCATGTATTTTTCTCTGACCTGGGACATAGGTTGATAAATTATAGCTTTCAGGCCAAATGTGGCATGCTTCTGTTTTTGTAAATAACTGGATTTTGTGGCTGGGTTTCTTTGGAACCCAGCCACCCTCATTCATTTATGTTTTGTCCATTGCTGGTTTCATGCTATAGTAGCAGAGTTGAGTAGTTGTGACAAGACCATACAGCCTGCAAAATCCAAAATATTTACTCTCTGGTTCTTCACCAAAAAAGTTTGCTGACTCCTGGTACAAAGGAGCAATTGCTTGTCATGTCTTAATATAATATACATACCTGTTCCGAAGTGTCTTCTAAGATGGGCTGATCTATTTCTCACAATCCTACAATAGATTATTATTAATAATTTGAAAAGCATTTCAATTTAAATCAGCTCAGAAAATATTTAGAGGTCCCATTGTGCACTGAGACATTAAGTTAGCCATGACAATGGGTAGGGTAATAGTGGAATAAAACAGAACTGGGTATTTCCAAGCCATAAAATGTTCGGTTTAGTTCTAGGAGAATTGATGTTCTGACTTTATCATTTGGCCTCCCAAATGTGTATTCTTTAAGTAATGGAAAGAGTAGATTTAAATGTTGGACACGAAATTGTGTTGATGGAACTTTGCCTGTGTTTGTGAGCAGCCTTGTGTGTAGTATCACTGGATGAACACTTTTTGAACACTCTATCCCACTTTCTCCAAATAATTCTTCTAATGACCTAGGGGTATCTCTTTTCAGGCTGAAAGTTCCTACCAGTAGGAACCTATGGGATATTGCTGCTAGAGTATGCTCCAGAAGTTCATAGACACACCTACCTTGCTCAAAATTGTATTCCTTGTATCTAGTAATGTGACTTTTAAGCAGAGTAGGTGCTTAATTAATACTTGGCCAACAAATAAATACATAAACAAATGAATGAAAGGGCTCGTCTTTTATCTTTTGGCATGATACCACAATTTAGGAGTAATTAAGGAGCTGATACTGTGTTAGCACAGAAGGCCCTGCTAAAAAAGGAGTCAAATAGAAGGCAAAGTGTCTATTACAGATTTTTTTCTCCAGAGTGGACCTGTATATAAAAGCCACTGTGGTTGGCTTAATGTAATAATTATAATAATAGTTTAACTAATATTGATATTATTGATATTTGTATGGTGCTTAATGTTTCCCAACAAGCCTCACTACTTACCCAACAACATCCATGAAGTGAGGAAACTATCGTGGGTTAGGCTTTTATGTTGAATTTATAGGAACCCAGCCAAATTTACACTTTGGCTCAGATAAAATCTATCTACTAAGTCATGAGCCAGCATGTAAATTTCTCCCTATGAGTTGATTGGTGTTCCTGTGCTCATCACCATTTCCAGGACCCACAGGAAATACCTGTTCCTGTCAATTAAATGATACCCTTACTAAATAGACAAGAAGTGTAACTGTTTCTTGAAAAAAGTAAACTAAATAACACACCAACATGGATCAAATTATTATTACTAATAATGTATGAACAAAGGAACAAAAAAAGGCTCAGACTACTATTTTCCTGTTTGTAAAGTGCCAGCATCTGCCACACAATCAACTTACTTAATGATAAGCTAGACAAAAGAAATTTGAAATGATCAAGATTATTTAAATTGTCTGCTTTTGTTACAAAGAAATTTGCACTGAGTGTACTTTGAAATATAGCTAATGTAGAAGTACATCATAAATATAATTTATAAATAAACAATATCAATGTACTGGAGATCATATTCAGATTTATTACTGACTGGTTACTAGAACAATAATTGGAGATGATTGCCCCAGTAACCTGAAGAAATAAACACTCTTTTTTAATTATTGGAAGTTCTTAGTAAATACCAATTATTGCTAGTATTTTTAACATTAATATGTCAATATATTAATATAATAATTGTTGGTAAGTAAAAATTATGACTAAAGGGTAATTTACAGTGCTTATTTTGCTTTCCATGCCAGTGTTTACAATTTCATCTGTTTTTATGCTATATTAAAGGATAAAGTAAAATTAAGTTTATTCAACTTACATCTTAAGAAATATCTATACATGAAATTTACCTTGATATTCCATGCTCAGAAGTTCAAATATTGGAAAGTTCTCAGAGACCTAATACCTTGGTTTATTTCCAGTAGGACAAAGTCTAAGCCATTAATTTCCAGAATAAGCAAAATATTATGGCCTTTTGAAGCAATTTCAACTTGTCATTTAGCAGGACTACAAACACAGTCACTACATTAGGAGACAGTTTGTTTTACCCTGATTTCAAAGGATATTGCCTTGCTTTGTGTTCACAATGCATAGTCTGATCTAGAACTACTACTGTTGAGATTTGGCTGAAGTTCTTGAGCTAACCTCAGACCATGTTGTAACCATTTCTCACATTGCAGCTTGCATTGTATTGCTGGGAACCTTGATCTGACTTCTAACTATCTTGGAAGAGCCCCAAACCCAACATATGTAAAAAAAATAGAGAAATGCAATTATAAAGTAAGTAAACAAACTTTTCTACTATATGAGAAAGACTTTTAGGACTGGAAGCTATCTTAGAAATTAAGTTATCTTATTTCAGTCATCCCTAGTAACTGACCTGATAGGGAATCACTCAGGTTGGATATGACTTAAGTTTATAAACACTTGGCAACCTATTGTACACCAAACACTTTTATGTATCATTATTCCATTTATAAATCCAGTGATGGAAAATGCCTATGTCATTAAAGTGCCTGTTTCATACTCTGGCAGCTGTTTAAAAAATGATACTGTATATTGTTTATTAATATATGCCTTTTTGCAAATTTCAATCATTGATAGATTGTAACTGTACTGAGGGGGCAAGGATTTAATAATAGGGTAACTGTTGAAGCACGGTGTTGTACATTTGAAATCAACATAAGATTGTATATCAATGATACTTCAATAAAAAAATTGTTCACCTTTTATCCACAAAAAAGAAATTTCAATCATGATCCTACTTTTAATAAACTGAGTTCTTCTGCTAAATGGAAGATATTCATTTAATTTATTCAATTCATTTAATCAATCATAACTCCTTTAAATCTTGAGTAATCACAAACTCTGGGGCTCCCCTGAATTATTTTAAAACCAATATGGAATGGATACATTGAATTGCACATTTTCATTTTTTTTCTTTTTGACATATTATTGAATATCTTTTTACCAAAAGACTTGAAGATTGTAAATGAAAAAAACATTTCTGGTATTGTGAAATAAATAATGCTGATTATCAAATGTTCAGCCATTTTAAGCATCAATAAGCATATAAATCAGATATCATTTTCAATTTCAATTCAAATTATAGAATTCCAAAGTTAAATTCTACTTTATGACTCTCTTTTATGATTGTTCCTCTTTGAAGTCTGAGATGGGGCTTGAATTATCACTGACCCAAATGCTGTTCTTTCTTTTTTTTTTTAGTTTAAAAAAATATATAAATTGGAAACCAGTGAGGCAAAGTTTTTCCGTTATCCTGTATACAAAGAATGATAAAACCTGATCACATTTAACTCTGGGGAAAGAAAGAAGGTTATTTAAGTAGGGTGGTTGATTCTGCTTGCTCTTCTACAGTCAGTGTTTAGATGTGAGTTTGCTGTTCCCTCTATAGGCCAGAGTAATCCCATAACTCTGATAGTGTGAACTTCTCATTACTCTGATGGTAAGTCTATTATTTAGATATATTTTCCCAATGATATGACTCCTAAACACAAGCCAACTCCATCATCTGACCTTAGTTGAAACAATGATTGAAGTCAGTGCAAGAACAAGAAGCACCTGTGCTGGACTTATGATGATGTCACCATTCTATTTTGTGCTGAATTATGGGATTTTTTTTTTTTTTGGTAATTGTGACTGTATTTCTTTGTTTTGACTTTGAAACTTATCCATGAGTAGATAAGATTTAGCCTAAAGGCTTATGGCTTTTTCTTCCTTTAAATGAATAGTAAGGGAAACATTCCCCAAAACACTTTTTTGGGAGGGAAAAACTTTTAATAGAGATCCTAGGAAAGGATGTAACAAGCAGTACACTAGCTGTTGAGGAATGGTGAGCCTGATTGAGAAGTGGAAATGCAAGTGTTAGAAACTCATTCAAAGCAGAAGAAGAAGTGCTTAACATATTTGTAAGAATAACTGGAAATTGGACTTTTCCTACAAAGATGCAGAAATATATGAATTGGTGAAAATTTCAGCATGTTCCTCCAGAAGTTACTGTCCACCAGACCAGTGCTGGCTGATAGAGACTTCAAGAAACAATATGCCAGAGATGCTCCAGGAAGTTAGAAGGAAGATAATAAAAAGTAAACCCCTTTAATCCTTTCATGTCATTTCCTTTTGGATTTGTGTGTTTCCTAGAAACTCTGAGTTCTTCTCTGGGTGGGAAATGGAGAGATGCAGTAGTCGCTTTACTTGTCATTGACAATTTTTTGCTTACAGGAATTTGAGACATATGAGTGACAAGGTGAATATATAGGATAGAAAAGAGAACTGTTGTTAAGTGATGAGAACTAAATTCAGTGAATGTTGCTTGTGTAACTTCAGGTGTGAGTTTAAATAAATATACTCTTTGTTCTTGTTAATCCTATATCTACACAATACTTACCAGAATTTAAGGAAAATGGAATTTCTCTGTTTTAAATATATACATTAATGTAATAACAGTCTACTGACATTTTCTTCTTTGTTTTACTATTTTCATATAGCAAATACTTAAACAATGTTTGCTGAGTGCCAAATACTATTGTAAGCACTTGACAGATACAAACTAATTTAATTCTTTTAATAACCTTATAAAGTAGGTTCTGTTAAACAATTCCAACTAGGCTAAACTGCAGACACTCAACAATAATAAGAAGGCAGAAGATAATGGAAGTCCTCAAAATGGTGAAAGAAATTAACCATGAACCTAGAAATATATATGCAGCTAAATTCCTAACTATCCAGGAGGAAGGGGAAAATATATTTTCAAACAAACAAAGATTCTACAGCAAGAAGGAAATTTAGCCTAGGAAAAACAACTAACATATAAGAAAGTTGAGCAAATAAAATTGTAAACTTGTCTTAAAATTTAAACAGCTATTGACTGTAAATTTAATAAATATTGAATAATTTGAGGAAATTAGTTCAAATAAAGTGGAAATAAAATGCATATATAATTAACGTATAAGAGGAGGAAAGGATAGAATTAAAATGATGCAATTCTGCATTATTTGCCATTTGGTTAAGTGTCTGCTCAAGTCAGCCTACTTAAAAATGTGCTTGAGAGGAGAACCAAGATGGCGCTGTGAGTAGAGCAGCGGAAATCTCCTCCCAAAACCATATATATTTTTGAAAGTGCAGCAAATACAACTATCCCTAAAAGAGAGACCAGAAGATACAGGACAACAGCCAGGCTACATCCACACCAGCGAGAACCCAGCACCTGGTGAAGGGGGTAAGATACAAGCCGCGGCCCGGCAGGACCTGAGAGCCTCTCACCTCAGCTCCCTGCGGGAGGAGAGGAGTCAGAGCGGGGAGGGAGAGGGAGCCCAGGACTGCTAAACACCCAGCCCCAGCCATCCACCCCAGAGCACAGAAACACAGTACGTGCATGGGGTGCTGGAAACTAGGGAAACAGGACAGTAAGACCTGTGAGCAGGTCCCCACAGCTGGCACCTTGGGACAAAGAAAAGCGAGTGCTTTTTGAAAGTCTTAAAGGGACAGGGACCCCACAGCAGGATGGAAGCGCCCCAGGACACTTACCAAAAAGCTGGGAATCCCAGGGAACTCTGGGCGCCCTAACCCCCTGGGTGGCAGCACAGCTCAGAGGCCCCTCATGGCGATAAACAGCCTCCTGCCCGTTTCCCCGCTGACGTAGCTTTGCCATATTGGAGAAGCAGCCTGAGGCAGGCCACGCCCACAGCAACTGCGGAGCTCCACAGTGGCAGGGCAAGAATTAGAAACCAGCACAAGCTGCTAGGGGTCGCTGTTCTCCCAGGAGAGGAAGGCCACAAACCAGCAAGAAGGGACTTTCTCTTAGCCAACACACACGCAAGCTCCCCACAAATACCTCTGTCGCTATGAAAAGGCAGAAGAATTTGATACAGACCAAGATCACAGAGGCAAACCCTGAGAAGGAGATAGACCTAATCAATCTCCCTGAAAAAGAATTAAAAATAAAGCTCATAACCATGCTGATGGAGCTGCAGAGAAATATGCAAGATCTAAGGGATAATGTCTGGAAGGACATTACAGAAATGAAACAATCTCTGGAAGGATTTATAAGCAGAATGGATAAGATGCAAGAGGCCATTGATGGAATAGAAACCAGAGAACAGGAATGCATAGAAGCTGATGCAGAGATAAAAGGATCTCCAGGAATGAAACAATATTAAGAGAATTGTGTGACCAATCCAAAAGGAACAATGTCCGCATTACAGGGTACAGAAGAAGAAGATAGAGAAAAAGGGATAGAAAGTGTATTTGAAGAAATAATTGCTGAAAACTTCCCCAAACTGGGGAAGGAAATAATCGATCTTACCACGGAGGTGCACAGAACCCCCAACAGAAGGGACCCAAGGAGGACAACACCAAGGCACATAAAAATTAAAATGATAAAGATCAAGGACAAGACAAGGACAGAGTTTTAAAGGCAGCTAGAGAGAGGAAAAAGGTCACCTATAAAGGAAAACCCATCAGGCTATCATCAGACTTCTCAACAGAAACCTTACAGGCCAGAAGAGAATGGCATGATATATTTAATGCAATTAAACAGAAGGGCCTTGTACCAGTAATACTGTATCCAGCATAATTATCATGTAAATATGAAGGAGGGATTAAACAATTCCCAGACAAGCAGAAGTTGAGGGAATATGCCTCCCACAAACCACCTCTACAGGGTATTTTAGAGGGACTGCTCTAGATGGGAGCACTCCTAAGACTTATTTCACACCAGAGAAAATAAAATCACAGCAAAGAAAGCAGACCAATGAAATACTAACTAAAGGCAAAAAATAAAATCACCTACCCACAAAAGCAGTTAAAGGAAACACAAAAGAGCACAGAATAAAACAACCAACATATAAAGAATGGAGGAGGAGGAATAAGAAGGGAGAGAAATAAAGAATCACCAGACAGTGTTTAAAATAGCTCAATAAGCAAGTTAAGTTAGATAGTAAGATACTAACTTGAACCTTTGGTAACCACGAATCTAAAGCCTGCAGTGGCAATAAGAACATATCTTTCAATAATTACCCTAAATGTAAATGGACTGAATGCACCAATCAAAAGACACAGAGTAATAAAATGGATAAAAAAGCAAGACCCATCTCTGTGCTGCTTACAAGAGACACACCGCAAACCCAAAGACATGCACAGACTAAAAGCCAAGGGATGGAAAAAGATATTTCATGCAAACAGCAGGGAGAAAAAAGCAGGTGTTGCAGTAGTATCAGACAAAATAGACCTCAAAACAAAGAAAGCAACAAGAGATAAAGAAGGACATTACATAATGATAAAGGGCTCAGTCCAACAAGAGGATATAACCATTATAAATATATATGCACCCAACACAGGAGCACCAACATATGTGAAACAAATACTAACAGAACTAAAGGAGGAAAGAGAATGCAGTGCATTCATTTTAGGAGACTTCAACACGCCGCTCACTCCAAAGGATAGATCCACTGGACAGAAAATAAGTAAGGACACAGAGGCACTGAACAACACACTAGAACAGATGGACCTAATAGACGTCTATAGAACTCTACATCCAAAAGCCACTATTTACAATAGCCAAGAAATGGAAGCAACCTAAGTGTCCATCAGTCGATGAATGGATAAAGAAGATGTGGTACATATACACAATGGAATATTATTCAGCCATAAGAAGAAAACAAATCCTACCATTTGCAAGAACATGGATGGAGCTAGGGGTATAAATAAGTCAGGCAGAGAAAAACAAACACCAAATGATTTCACTCATATGTGGAGTATAGGAACAAAGAAAGACTGAAGGAACAAAACAGCAGCAGAATCACAGAACCTAAGAATGGACTAACAGTTACCAAAGGGAAAGGGACTGGGGAGAATGGGAGGGAAGGGAGGGATAAGGGTGGGTAAAAAGAAAGGGGGTATTACGATTAGCATGTATAATGTGTGGGGAGGGCATGGGGAGGGCTGTGCAACACAGAGAAGACAAGTAGTGATTTTACAGCATCTTACTACACTGATGGACAGTACTGTAATGGGGTTTGTTGGGGGGACTTGGTGAAGGGGGGACCCTACTAAACATAATGTTCTTCATGTAATTGTAGATTAATGACAGCAAAATAAAAAAATAAAAAATAAATAAATGGATAAAAAAGTGTGCTCGAATTTTTAGAGTTCTTTCTACATTCTTGATACAAGTCCTTTTTCAGGTACGTAGTTTATATATATGTTTGCATGATCTGGAGCTTATCTTTTATTTCTGGAGCATTTTTTTTGCAGAGCAAAAGCTTTAAATTTTGATGAAGTTCAATTTATCAGTTTTTTTTCTTTTATGAATTGAGCTTTTGGTGCCATTTTCAGTAACTCCTTTCCTAATGTCAGTACCTAAAATTTTCTTCTATGCTTTCTTCTAAAAGTTTTGTCATTTTGAATTTGACATTTATATCTGTGATTCATTTTGAGTTAATTTTTGTGTCATTTAGGTTGAGATTCATATTTTCATGCAATAGATTTTTCTCTCATAACCCTTTGAAGGAACCAACCCTGCCCACACCTTGCTCTTCTAGGACTCCAGAATTGTGACACAATACATTTCTGTTGCTTAAGCCATTTGATTTTTGTTACTTTTTTATGGCAGCCCTAGAAAACTAATACAAACATCAAATGAACATAGTTTGTTAAATTTATATCTAAGTATTTCAGTTTTTGAACTTTTTGTTTCTAAAGTTCTAATTATCTCCCTGGTAAATTTGATTATTGCATTTGCATCATATTAAGACAAAATTTTCTCAAATATATCATTATTTGTGATATTCCAACTAAAAATGCTATTATTTAAAGGGAAACAACAAACTTCAAGTCAATTCTCTACCACTACTTAATTTTTTTCACTTTTACTATCTATTTAATTTGATTTTCTGAATTAAATATCTTTGCATGCTATTTGGCATCTTTATTGAATATTTGTGAAGAAACACTTCAAATCAAATTGTGTCCTGACATTCCATGGTTGATACTCCACTTATTTCTTGAAAGTAGAATTAAAGCAAGCACTCACTGAGTTCTCCCATACAGGCCAGTAGTCTGCAATAATACCTTATGTATCTTGTAAAATTAAATCAGTTACATTTTCACTCAACCCATTTATCTTACAAAATGAAGGCATGTTTTAAGATCATGCCCTTGAAGACTCAGAATTTTTCTTTACAATTCCTTTTCTCCCCAGTGCCCTCACAACCACCAGAATATGAGGCTAAATTGGCCTCATATTATATTTAAAGATCAAATTAATTTTCTAAATATTTCTCTAATCCATGCACATCTCTTCTTTGTAACCAGAATGTCTTTCTTGGTTGTTGTCTGGCTCTCCCTTGTGTGTTAGATGCCTCCAGGGTTTATCCCATTGGTAGCACTTTATATTCCTGTGTATCATGGAATGTTTGATGAACTTGGTGGTTCATTCTTTACTGCTAAAAGCCTGCTTACTGGTAAGTAACCTGAGGCATGAGAAGGGGGTCTGTGTTTTCCTGAACTGAAACTCTACTAGGTTGTACCTGTGTGTTTTCATATATTGGTGAGACCCTACCAAGCAACATGCATTAGCCTAGATAAATGGTAACAGTAATGATTCTAACATATACATGCAGAGTATTCTGGCAAGCAGTTGGGTACAAAATACTGTGTAATGTAGTGGATAAAATGCTGCCCTAAGGGTCCAACAATTAGGTTTCTATTCTCAGTTTCTTCACTTGGGCAAATCATTCTAAGATTTCTCTGCTTTCATTTCCTCCTTTATAATGGATCTAATAGTACCTACCTTGCAGAGATCAGTAGGAATTAACTTTGGAGAACCTCCTGGGAACTCCTTAGGAAAGCATAATATTCCTTTCCAGAAAATGGTTTTAGAACTGAAACTGAATTAAATAGAGTTCAGGTCAACTTTACTTAATATTTAATTCCTAGGACCTAGTAGCTAGCTCTAACTTGGTAATGTTTTGTGCTTACTGGACTTGTTCCACCCAATGTGGTTTCTACAACTGAGTTTTTCTTTTATTTGGATATTTGGAGTTGTTTAAACATAGTGTGTGTGCTTGGGAAATGCTGACTTAAAATATTTCATGAGTGAGTCAGTCATTCACCATCACATGTTCCTGTGAGGTAGATAAGATATTGTCACTCTCATCTGCCCATCCTTATTTAGTAAATCAATGCTAATTGACATTATCTGATTTTCAAACGAAATGTCTTAAGGTTCATTTGTTACATCCCTTCTTATTAATTTTGGTTGTAATTCTGACTTGTACCTAACTTACGAATAAAGATATAATGCACAATCTCTCTTTGTACATGTATGGATTGCCTTGGTGATTAATAGACTAATAATGTTGTGGGGAAACATCTCTTCTCAACTTCTAAATTTTTGTAGTATGTCAATCATTGAATTAAAAAATAGCTACTGGATTTAAAAATTAAAACTGCTTTGTAGAATAAATAATTTTCATTTCCATAATTGTTATATGATCTGGGTCTTTTAGGCTTTTTCATGTTTTGCAGCAAATCAATTAAAATATACAGTAGGAGTTGGTAGTATGAATAAATTCTCCAAAAATATTCATGATGAGGAAGTTAACCACAAGCAAGGCTAACACTCTCATTTGCTTGTGGCCCGTGTTTGTGGATGCTGATCATATAAGGACATAAAGTTAGCTTTTGCTTAATATTTCTTGGTTGCACTGTGGTCTTGGCCTTGTTAATGTCTCTGCTCCTTCAACTATTGTAAAAGGAAAGGAATAGCCATGTGGCCAATGGTGAAGATTTCAGAGCATCCAGAGTTCTCTATATAGAATAACTTGGGAATTCAGAGGGCTGGACGTCTTGACATGAAATTTAGTTTGGAAGGCACTCTGAAAATCACTCTCAAAAGATACTCCGTCAGTCATTCTTTTCCACTAAATATATCACACTGTAGGAGGAGTAGAGGTACATTTTTCATTAAAATATAAGTTAGTGACTAAAAAAAGTTCATACCAACATCACTAACATCAATTGGCCCTTAAGGGGAAGGTGAAAGAGTGAAGCTGTGAGGAATGGAAGCGGTCTCCACTGGTCATTGCACTACCATTTTCTGCGCATCCTAAACTGTGATAAGAACCTGATCATGGGTTTGGTTGATTTGTTACATCCCTTTTATGCTCCATTTCTATCTTCTGAGCCAAGTTAGTAGCACCTGGTTTGATTTAAAATGACCCCAAAAGAGCTGGTGATACTTGATATTACACTGTGAAAGACATTCTACTTAACAGATACCAACCCTTTCCAACTCAAAAAGGTTATTATTTTTTCTTAGTTTATTTTGCTCCCTTCATTTCTGGCATTCTTAGAGCATCTTTGTTTAAAAAAGGATCTTCTGCTTTATTCACTACAGCTTTTGCCTATCGCTTTGGATGTAATGATCAAGCTCTATTCTCACAAAGGAGATTGGGCCAATTTATTGTAGGTTATTCATCTATATAGTATTATTGAAACACTGATTCGCAAGACTTTTATTTTATGCCTGAGCTTAAGTTCTGTTTCTATTCCTGATCCTGGATTTTCAATGGACAAGTGAAGAGCTAAAGAGCAGAGAGGGCAGATTATTGATACAAATTTCTATCAACACTCCTTCCTAAGTCCTATCTACCCAAGAGTAATATAATTTGAAGAGACAGTAAAAGCCACAGAACACCATTTTGTACTATGGGCCAATCTTGCTGATGAGAATGTGCTGATTTGCTGTCATCCAGAAAGATGCCTTCCTTGACCCCTGCCCAACTTTATACGAGTCAAGGGTAGAGGTTGATACCAAATAACTCCAGCCAAAAAAACTTCAGGAAGTGTCAGGGGAACTGGTTTGGCAATCTTCAGTCACTTCGTCTCTGAACTAAGCAGCCGGGGTTTCAGAGTACACAGGAGCACCAGGAAGGATGATATTTAAAAAGGCAATGGTTGTCTGCTTTGGATGCCAGTGAGGACTCCATTCTATTCTGGAGGAACCTAAAAAAAGGTCCTGATTTAACTAAGACCTGAAGAATACACTAAGAAGATGAAATAATCCTGGTTCACCAGGACACAGCAGAGACTGGAAGATTACACAGGCTTTTAGTGGGACCCTGAGTCTTTCACATCAGTCTAGTTCCCACGGTGTGGTGACCTGTTATGATGCCTCTATAGTTTTATAGGGATTTGGTCAAGGAAAAAGACACATGCAAAGTCCTTTCCTACCTACCTATAGAGGGGTATATTAAGGCTCTTCCACTTCTTTTCTACCAAACTACAGTAAGACTAAGGAAGGTAGTTGGATATACCACCTGGGATTGTCTAAGTCACTTCGAGAGAGAAAGCAGATGAGAGAATGAAAATAACTGAAAAGTACACGAAAGTTAGAGCTGTTGACTTCTTATTCCAAATCTATTGTTTGATAAAATAAGCCATATTCCAGGTCAATTTTCCCTTCTCTCATAAGGAGATGCCACTTGCTATTCATGATTCTTAATGAGAACAGCATGGTAGTTAGCAATTGCTTATGAGGAAACAGTGAAGAATATTACATAACACAACACTGTTATTTATGTTTTATTTATCCATTTATGAAGAGTAGTTGTATGTTATACAAAACGTGGTTTTATAGAGTTCAGCCCTTTTGCTAGGGTAGGCTAAGCCCAAATAATTTCTCATAATGTCTTGTCGCTTTGTGCTAGCATGCTAATGAAAAAGTTCTCTAACATTCATTTTGATGAACAATTAGTTTAGGGGGACTCCCCTTGATAGATTTTGTCTTGTAGTACAGCGTTGAAATATAACGATTTCAACACAGTTGCCTTCAATGGAGACATAAACCAGAGATAAATTATATCTCATTAGTAAAATGGGTTTAATATATGGCCTATAGGTGGGAATCAATTAGTATTTGTACACATATTATCTAAATTCTTAAGTGAAGAGCATTATCTAAGTTGCATTATAATACATTGAACTCAAGTTTAAAAAGAATTCTAACTTGTTTAGTGCCTGGAGGAAGAAGAAATGAAAAAAAAAAAGACATTTTTAGTTAGCCTAATGCTTTCCATCCTGAAATGTAACTTGGAATGTTATAGAGAAGAATAAAACACTTAGAAAACAGTTAATAAAATTAGTAATGAAAAGATTGACAAGAGTTTTTTTTCCCCTCCTCACTCTAAAGGCTAACCTCCAAAGTCTTAGGCTAAAGTTTTAAACTGTCCACTGCAGACAATTGCCACTTTCCAAATACAGACTGCCAAGTGCACAAAGAGCAAAGTTTAGTCAAAGTTCATTTTCAGGTCATCTGCCCTGGAACCATCAATCTGGGCAACCTCTGGGTAACCTCTTCCAAGCCTGTGGACTGGAGTGGGATCCTTTGCAGCCTCATTAGAGCATGCAACGATTAATTTGTCTTAAATAGGAAATTAAACAGTCATATACAGTGGTAAGAGGAGGTCAGAAAGTGGATCTTGAGGTGCATTCACAACCTCTGTTTGGGAGTCCTCTCAGGCCTGCAGGGAGGTGGGGCAGACTCAGAAAAGAAATAATTGTGTAGGACAAACATTGCAAAACACCCATGACAAAAAAGCATACATAAATAGGAAAGAAACTGACCAGAGAACAAATCGCCAGGGTTTGTAATGTTGTTCAGGAATGCCTGTCTTTCAGAAGACTTAGGGTGAGAACTCAGGCAAAGATTACTTCACAAATCTAGTGTGTATTAACCCAGAAAACTCACCGTTGTCCTTGAACTTACTTCTGATTGTATCCTAGATTTGTATTCACAAACTAGAGATTCTATGAGAAAATGGGAGAAAAGGTCTAATGTGGAGTTCTATTGAGTCAGTACTATTTGTGAATTCTAGTGAATTGAGCCATTGTCTTTCAAGATACCATTCTGACATAATTAGGGAAGTTGAATGATTAGCATTAGCAGTGCACACAGGAAATTTGGAAAACAGATGAAATGCTATTTATTTCTTAGCAATAGAAGAATGCAGTCTCCAACTACAATCTTATGCAAAAACTGTGATATCTATCTTCAGTCATTATATTATCAACTCTATGGAATTTTACCATTTCATTAGTTGACAGTTAAGTTTTGCATAGTAAAATAGGAATTAAAAAACCATGGCATCATGTGTTATATGTGAGGACGTGATCAGATTATAAATCTTTTGGTCTCTATTTTGATGAACTTACTACATCTATAATGGCAAATTGTATTTATTAAGTAAAATAGTATGCCATATATGTGTAAAGAGTAAAATTTAAATAATGAAATAAAAGTAAATACAGGTAATTAAAAGAAGAATTGTTCAAAGTTGTAAGACTTGGGAAGCAAAAGTTTCTGAAAAATTAAAGTGTATTAGTCAAGAAAAATCTGTGGTTAAACAGCATAAAGAGAAGAAACGGAAATCATCCCCAAGCCCATTGAATACTATAGATTAAAAAAAAACATATCTGTGAACACTACAAATTCTGATCACTAAATTACTATTTAATATTAACTCTCTAGTTCTTCTTCCACATCATGATTATTTTGAATGCTATTACTTTAGTCTCATAAGACTAATTTTAATTTTTTCCCTTAAAATAAACAAAGTTCTTAGAATCTGGGTTTTTCTTAACCATCAGAGTCATTGAAGTATAATTTACATAAGGTATAACTCTTTTAGGTATACAGATCCATGACTTTTAATATATGTAAGTATATAACTGTCAACACAATAAGAATATTGAACATTTCTATCATTCCATAAATTCCCTCATGCCTCTTTGTAGTCAATCCCTTCTCCCCACCTCATAGCTACCACTGATACAATTACAATTCTTCTGGTCTTGCAATCCAGAATATCACGGAAGTGGAACCGTTCATCTGATTGCTTCTGTCTCACTTAATAAATATGTGTTGTATTCAGTAATTTGCTCCTTTATACTGCTGAGTAATATTCTGTTGTATGGATGTACAACAGTTTGTTTATCTTCATTGACTGATGGATATTTGGATTGTTTCCAGTTTTGAATGATTATGACTAAAGCTGCTATAATCATTCATATACAGGTCTTCATCTGAACATAGGCTTTCATTTCTGTTGGGTAAATACCTAGGAGTGGGATTTTGGAGTCATGTGGTAAATGTATGTTTAACTTGGTAAGACTTTATAAGAAACTGCTAATCTATTTTCCAAAGTGGCTGTGCCATTTATCATTCCTACCAGCAATGTTTGATAGTTGTGTTTGTCCCATATCTTGTTAGCACTTGGTATTGCCAATTTTTGAATTTTAGAAATTCTAATATATGCAAAGTAGTATCATCATGGTTTTAGTTTGCATTTACCTAATGGGTAATGATGTTGATAATTTTGCATGTGCTTATTTGCCATCTGTATTTCTTCTCTGGTGAAGCTGAAATACTATCAAATTGCTGAACAAGTGCTTATAATTGCTCACCTCCAAACTTCATGTTTTAACGAAGAAAAAAAAACCTTATCTGTGTTAAGCCACTGGTAGTCATGTTCTTTGTTGCACAAAGCTGAAGAATCATTCCCAAAATATACAACATTCTTTTTAAATTAAGATTTTGTGTTCACATTCCTATATTCTCTCTTTTTGTTAATAGCATCACCATTACCCCATCATCTAAGGCAGAGAATTAATACAGTTTTTATTTTTACTGTTATCTTATTTCCCAAGGCAACAATTCACATCTCTTGCATAAATCCCTGCAATAGTTAGTCCACTAGTCTCCATGCCACCAGTTCTTCTTCCATATTAGTATTAGCTTTAGCACTTTAAAAGCAAATAAGATACTGAAATTCTTCTGCTTAAAACCTTTGGTGGTTTATCACTGCTTGTAGGAAAAGATCTGATGGTCTTAGCATAGCATGCACAGTCTTTCACAGCCTCTCACTCATCTGTCTTCTCAGCTTGATCATTTAGTCTGTTCTGTCCTCCCTCCCTCCCTTACCGCCGACTGTACTTCCATGGAGCAGAACCATCCACCCCTTTCTTTCACAACTCAGGGTCTTCCTGATGTTGTTTGTTCTGTTGGGAAAGGCTTCTCCTTTCTTCATCTGGACAACCCCTATTCATCTTTCAAGGTCAATGTCGTATATCACTCCTATATAATACTCCCCAGTTCTTCTAAATGAGAGTTAGATATTTTTCCCTTTCTGCTTCCATGAAACTTTATTCCTTCTTTTATTTTTACGCTTTCCCATATTATGTTGTTATGTGATGGTTTCTCCTGCAGTTTTTTAGGTGATGAGTTATAAATGCTACTTTGAGATCTCTGATACAATTTCAATGTGATTTTTAAAAAGTCTGTGATAAAAAATGTTTACACAGTGACAGTTACTATAATACTACATAGTTTATTATATATTTTCATAATTGAAGAGAATACTGAATTTGTGTTAGAGGTTAGTGGAAATAATGATTTATTTTTTCCTACTCAAATTCACACCTGCTTTGTTAAGCATCCCTGTTACAGAGTATAAAGAAGGCAAGAATAGAGTCCTTAGGTGTTCTGAAGTTTAAGGGTTGGACAGAGTTGATGTAAAGGAGGCTGAGAAGAAATGATCAGAGAGGTAGAAAGGGAATCAGGAGAGTGATTAATTAAGCCAAGGAGTGGGGTCACCCTCCACCTTTAAGGAAAGAGGCCAAGAGAAATTAGTATTAAAAAAAAGTCTGTAGGATTTGATCAAAAGAAACCTTTGCTTGAATGATTTCTGACTTTTATGGCACCCATTAGTCTTATATAGGTTTGGGAGGAGTAAGTTATTTTTTTCCTCTGGCTCATCAGACCATCAAGTCTGGATTTGTAGAGCTTAGAGACCAAATCCTATAATGCAAAAGATAACCTTGAGCCCTTTTCTGGCCATAAAAATACCAGTCTCATAAAATGATTAAAAGTGATAATGTTCAATCTATAAATTAATCAGAGGAAATGAGGACATAAATTTTAGCAACTTTGTGTCATTATGAGTTTGTGTAAAGGATTTTGTTAGAAGAAATAGAACTTAAGACCACGTGACATGTGAACTATATTTCCAGATAAGGAGATGGCTGGGCAAATGACTCTTTGTTTAATCACCTGTTCTATTTTTTATGATTTAATATATGAATCTCTTTTACATGAATGCATTTTAGATTTGATTGATTTGAGTTTTAATTGTTAAATATGGAATTGATTAGACTTAGTTTTATGAGAATATAATTGGATATAAATTAGGCTTTCATAAAGTGTAAATTGAAAATATATTAGGCAAATTTCTTAACCTTTTTTTTTGCCTCAGTTTCTTCATTTGTAAAATTAGAGCATTGGATTAGATGACCTTGAAGGTCCTTATGAGGTCTAGTAGTTGAAGACTGAAGTTTTATGCAGAGGAAATAACTGTAGTTAATCAAATCCTTCATTTTTCAAGCGATTATTTTGGCTTCTGAAAGCTTATGAGAAATCTCTTCATTCATGACTATTTGTATTCATTATCTAGACACTGTCTCCACATAGATGGGGACTGGCAATCACATTTCCATTCTACATGGAAAATGATGTCTTTCTTGTAGTAGCCAAATTTTAAACATGAAAGATGGCAGGCCCTAAGTAACCAGGGCTGTCTGTGACTTACCTATACTGAATTATTGCAAAACCATATTAATTTTTAGAATTGCTTCAGATCTTGAGAAACTTAATACCATAGGGCCTACTAGGTCACATGACTTAAGAGGCAGAGCTGCTTGCTTGCAGCGTGGTGCAGTGCTGTAGAGTTCTTTCCTGTCCTTACTCCTGCAGACAAAGTGGCTGCCCTTTATGTCATTTAGTAAATTGGTCAGAGTATGGAATATGCTACCTCCAGAATCTGAAGAGGAATAGCAGGTATAATTCCTCTTTCTTAGTGATAGGAATTCCAAGACATAATGATTTGTATTTTACCTTTAGGGTATGTTCTGACATACCCCAGACCACTTAACCCTTAAAACTTCATTCTTACGTGATGTTCCTGCATTTTTTCAAGGTTTATCCTCCATTCTCTGGAGCACATGTGTCTTTCCAAGGCCTCCTACATACTTGCCAATTCTTGCTCATCTAGCCTTGTTAACACGATATCATCAGTATAGTAGTAGGCCATTGTGATGTTTTGTGAAATATCCAGATGATCCAGGTAGTTTATTTGGGTATTATGACAGACAGTGCAGTGTTAAACATAGATTGGCAGGAAACTAAACATGTGCGGTTGTTCATCTTATATGAATATGAACTGCCTCTGATCCTTTTTCCTTATAGGAGCAGAAAAGATCATATTTGTCAGATTAATGACTGCATAGCTGTACCTCAGGATATATTAATTTGCTGAAGTAAATATATCACATCTGGCATATAACTGCAATTGGTTAACTTTGTGATAGTCAAATGTCATGTACAGGTTCCATGGGGCTTTACAGAATTCATTTGAGCTATGGTGAATTTAAGTGGGAAGTTATGGGGACCACTATCTCTTCAATCCTCAGGTCTGTGAGGTGGTACTAACCTCTGGCACTACCATCAAAATGAAATATTATTTTTAGTCATGAAAGTGAAACTTCAGAGGTTTTCATTGGACTTTCTCTACTGTAACAGCTTTTACCCATATGCAGAGGACTCGATGTGGAGGTTCTGCAGACTACCAAGTGTGTCCAGTGCAGTTGCACATCTGGAGACCAAGGAAATGAACACCATGGACCCAGTGGATGTGCTGTAAGCCAGACATGGGCCAGGACTCTACTTGATACCTGTCTCCCATACATGTGCACTCTAACAGGGGCCATGATGTCTCCTTGAGCCTCTGGTTATTTATGTTAATTTGGGCCCTGTGTTCAACAGTCCTCAAAAAGTATGGGTGCTCCTTTTCTCCAAGTTTGTGTTTATTTGAGTAGATAAAGGTCCTTTTAAGCAAGGACTACCATATACATTGCTTTGCTGTTGTCAGATTCTTTCTCCTAGGAACCCAGCATCTCTTTTAGTCATTGGACTTTAGGTCTGAGAACTGGCGCAGTTCTACAAACTGAGCTACTTACTAGGCAAGCAGTGCTAAAACTCTTAATTTCCCATCCTTGTTCCTTTGGTTATATAAATTAAGAAATATACTTGTTGGCTTCCCATCTTCTTCTCTTAGGAATGCCATATTCTTTGAAGCATCTCCATAACTTCTTGTAATTATCCAGTTGTAATGGTACTAGCCTCAACTTGTTTCTGATGGTTCAGCATTATCACCACTTGTCCTCTATTATCATCTCCATCATCCCTACTGGATTCTGTCATCTCTGCTGCTTTCCGGGAGTGAAGGTCTATAATTGTATTTTCTACCATTAGCCTGGCATTCAGAGAACAGCCACCTCTGAGCTTCTCCATGATTCTGGTACCCTTTAACTAGCACATTCCATATCATGTTTTCAAACCCACCCATGGAATATAGTACACTTATGATGTTTCCAGTCTTATGTAGACCATCCACTCTAGAATGGCCATTTCTCTGAATGCTGTTGATTTTCTCTTCCCATCTGCCATGGTAGTCTTAGAATTTCTACTTCAAGTGTGTGGATCATAGCTCATTTTGGACTTCTGAGAACCTCTTTTCTGTTTCTCCATCAATAGGCCCAAAACTTTCCTGGCCAGGTTATGTCATGACTTGACCCTAACAGTTGATTTGGTAGCCAGAGAAGGAAGTGGGGATGGATCCTAAAGAAGGCTTGTGTTGTCTTTCAAGGCAGAGGCTGTGCATCATCTACAAGGAAGAGTGGAACACTAGCCTTTAACATGAATGAATGGATCACTTACGCAGGTCCAGAGTCTTCAGGAAAACCTAAACGTTCCCAATTTTTGAGTGTATCAACCCAGATTTTCCTATTCTATGACTCATGGTCCTATTCCTTCTTCATCAGGGCTGATCTTTGAATAGCAGACCTACAGGAGCTGAAAATTCAGCATTTTCTGAAAATATCCTACCTCATAATTAAGTACTGGGTCTGATACTTAACTTTTCTTGTCCTTTGGCTGAAAAAGATTAGAGCTCCTTTATATGCTGCCTAGGAGGCCCTCTGGCTTTCATACTTTGCCTTAAACTCTTGGTTGATTATCCTTACTCTTTCATTCTAATCTCCATTACTAAATTCTCCAGACTTCTCAAGTAGCTGAGATGTCACTCACTCCAATACATTCCCTTGGTGTAAGTTGTAATAACAGATTTGTTGTAGCCTGCTTGGGACTATCTGTAATTCACCCAGCCCACCAACAGGGTCCTCACTGCCAGTTGGTCAATAAGTGATCCAGTTACTGCATTCTGTTTTAGATTCTGCTTCCTAGGATTGCTCTTGGTATTAAGTCTATTAGATCAAAGTCCCTGAATAAAGGACTGTGAGACAGACATGTGTGTTCAAGAAATTTACTTGTCAGTGTTTTTGCACACAAAATTTGTAAAGGAGTAAAGGAAACAGGATTTGGCCAAAGGAGAGATTGAATACAAAAAAGCCTCAGCTGATCATTTGAGGTCTGCAACTTTACCTTTCAAGTTGGAGTGAAATTTTAGACAGGTGATTTTCTTATACTACATGTAATTTCCAAAAGGATACTCTACTGTAAACAGTAGCCAACATCCTGGAAAATAGGGAATAAATGTCGAGGTTCAAGAGCAGGATCTTAGCTGCACACCACAGCATTCACTACAAATGTCATAGGTAGTAGTATATAAGAATTCTTTATATTTTTCTCCAATTTGTTCATTTTTAGTACTATTCTTAAACACAAAGGTTCTTACTTATAAAAAAAAAGTAACTTGAAACTTTACAAAAAAGGTCAAAGCACATAAGCTTTCCAATTTCTAAATTTCTAACTTATTTTCCTTCTAACCGATCTTTAAATTTTTTCAAGATTTGAGATAATTAGAGAAATTGATAAGGTTTTGGAGTACCTTAATACAAGAAGTACATGTTATACAGCAGAAAAGTCAGTGTCAGAAAACACTGCCTAGAGTCTGCCATACTCTTGTTTAAAAACGCTGTGGTATGTAACCCAGATTCCTCTCCTGGGAGATTTCCTCCCACACACCAATTAGGACCAAGGTGTGCTTTGTCCCAGCTGCTGAGAGTGTTGATTGCCATAGCTCACGGTTGAATTCCCTCTATAGGAATTGCCCTTGGCCAAAGGAAGCCACTTTGGCTATGGTTATGCTCTGTCTCCAGTTACTTGGCACTCCTCATCCCATGATTGGGCCATGTTGGGTACAAAGGTTCATCCCCTTGCCTCCATTCGAACAACTTGAAGGACCATTGCAGCTAGAGTTTGGTACAGGAAAAGGTGAGGCCCCATTGCAATTGCCTTATAATTCAACTCTTCCCTCTATTCAGTGTGCCTTTCCTTTTTCTTTACATGGATTGTGCCTGAGAGTATTCCCCAATAAATTACCCATAGGCAAATACCCACCTCAAATCTGTTTCTAGAAAACACAACCTAAGAAAACATTCTTTTTGTAACTTGATTATGGAAGGAAAATCATTTCTCCAAATGATAATGATAAAATAATATGTATCTACTCCAATACAAAGGTAAATACATAGTGTATTATGTTCTAAAATTTAATTTTCAAAGATAGGTGTTATATTTCCTATTAAGCATATCAACATGAAACTATAAGTGCATTGGTTATTCTGACTAAAATTTTAGTGCTTGTTTACAATTATAAATTAGCAGTTTGTTAGTGATAATCAGGAAAATTTCAATTATTCTGTTTTCTCTTCACATATGGTTCCAGATAATAACTCAGGAATGGTAATAACTCTTTGATTAAAATGAGTCTTTTTAGAGAGAATGGAGAAAAGATGTTGCCAGGTTGGTAGGAACTGTGTTATTGTCAACCCTAAGAAATAAAACAAATTTAAAAAGTAATGCTCTCAGTAACAAAATTGGAGTCACCTTAGAAAACAAAGTTAATGTGTCTGAACATCAATTGTCTTCTTTGTAAAACAGACAATGCTGACACCTTTAGCACAAACTTTTGTTAATGTTCATTCAGCTTAGACTACACTGAAAAAGCATTTTGAAGTCACATTATAGACTTTTGCTTCAGACAGTGTGGCTGAGTAGATGTTCAGAGAACACTTCTTAGGGAAGGACATTTACAATACTGGATAAAATATTTAAAAAAAACATTTTTAAATACGTGACAACTTCATGAGCTAAAGGAAAATCTTTGGAGACAAAAACGAGAAAGCATGATCTGGTGATGTAAGCAAGTATGGTATTGGGCTTTAACAAGCAGGACAGAGAGGGTATCTGTGTTGCCCATGTGGCCTACTTAGATTTATTCAGGTTGCATGCATGTGGAAAAGACAACAGAGCTTGAGACCTCCATAAGTGGTGAGATCACATCAGAGATACTGTGCAAAGTCTGTCAGAAGCCTATAGAACAACCTTTTCTCCCTAGTTTGCTTAGGCATGACTCTGATACTAGTCCATTGTGCTGGCCACACTCAGGGGACATGTATAATGATCTCTGACTGTCAGTAAGTGAGTGTCAAGTGTCTCCTTCCCTTCCCCCTAGGATCTCTTGTTACTATATGAAAAATCAATTCCAGATAGAAGGATTTCATTTGAAAGGCAAGACTTCAAATACTTTTAGAAGTAAGTATGTAATCTCTGCATAGGAATGGATTCTTAACCAGTACATCAAAATCATAAAACATGAACAAAAAGTGCTAAATATGATCACATTAATTTATCAAATTACGCCCCTCCCCCCATACAGAGGAAATGTCCAGTCATAAACTGGGAGAAGATACTTGTAACACATATAATTGATAAAGGATGGTGTTCAGATCATAAAAACAAAGAACTTTAAACCAATAAGAAAAGACTAAGAATCTTTTGGAGAAGAAGGCAAAAGCCTTTAACAGATGACATGATATTGTACATAAAAAACCCTAAAGACTCCACCCCAAAACTACTATAGCTGATATCGGAATACAGCAAAGTTGAGGGATACAAAATTAATACACAGAAATCTGAGGCTTTCCTATACACTAACAATGAACTAATAAAAAGAGAAAGCAGGAAAACAATTCCATTCACAATTGCATCAAAAAGAATAAAATACCTAGGAATAAACCTAACCAAGGAAGTGAAAGACCTATACCCCGAAAACTACAAGACATTCTTAAGAGAAATTAAAGAGGACACTAACAAATGGAAACTCATCCCATGCTCTTGGCTAGGAAGAATTAATATTGCCAAAATGGCCATCCTGCCCAAATCAATCTATATATTTAATGCAATCCCTATAAAATTACCAACAGCATTCTTCAACGAACTGGAACAAATAGTTCTAAAATTCATATGGAACCACCAAAGACCCCGAATAGCCAAAGCAATCCTGAGAAGGAAGAATAAAGTGGGAGGGATTTTGCTCTGCAACTTCAAGCTCTACTACAAAGCCACAGTAATCAAGACAATTTGGTACTGGCACAAGAACAGAGCCACAGACCAGTGGAACAGAATAGAGTCTCTAGACATTAACCCAAACATGTATGGTCAATTAACATATGATAAAGGAGCCATGGACATACAATGGGGAAATGACAGTCTCTTCAATAGTTGGTGTTGGCAAAACTGGACAGCTACATGTAAGAAAATGAAACTGGATCATTGTCTAACCCCATACACAAAAGTAAATTAGAAATGGATCAAAGACCTGAATGTAAGCCATGAAACCATAAAACTCTTAGAAAAAACATAGGCAAAAATCTCTTGGACATAAACATGAGCAACTTCTTCATGAACATATCTCCCTGGGCAAGGAAATCAAAAGCAAAAATGAACAAGTGGGACTATATCAGGCTGACAAGCTTCTGTACAGCAAAGGACACCATCAATAGAACAAAAAGGCATCCTATAGTATGGGAGAATATATTCACAAATGACAGATCTGATAAAGGGTTGACATCCAAAATATATAAAGAGCTCATGCACCTCAACAAACAAAAAGCAAACAATCCAATTAAAAATGGGCAGAGGAGCTGAGCAGACAGTTCTCCAAAGAAGAAATTCACATGGCCAATGGACACATGAAAAGATGCTCCACATGACTAGTTATCAGAGAAATGCAAGTTAAAACCACAACGAGTTATCACCTCACACCAGTAAGGATTGCCACCATCTAAAAGACAAACAACAGCAGATGTTGGTGAGGTTGAGGAGAAAGGGGAACCCTCCTACACTGCTGGTGGGAATGTGAATTAGTTCAACCATTGTGGAAAGCAGTATGGAGGTTCCTCAAAAAGCTCAAAATAGAAATACCATTTGACCAAGGAATCCCACTTCTTGGAATTTACCCTAAGAATGCAGCAGCCCAATTTGAAAAAGACAGATGCACCCCTATGTTTATCGCTGCACTATTTACAATAGCCAAGAAATGGAAGCAACCGAAGTGTCCATCAGTAGATGAATGGATAAAGAAGATGTGGTACATATACACAATGGAATATTATTCAGCCATAAGAAGAAAACAAATCCTACCATTTGCCACCACATGGATGGAGCTAGAGGGTATTATGCTCAGTGAAATAAGCCAGGTGGAGAAAGACAAGTACCAAATGACTTCACTCATCTGTGGAGTACAAGAACAAAGGAAAAACTGAAGGAACAAAACAGCAGCAGAATCACAGAACCCAAGAATGGACTAACAGTTACCAAAGGGAAAGGGATTGGGGAGGGTGGGTGGGAAGGGAGAGAGAAGGGGGCGATGAAGAAAGGGGGCCTTACAGTTAGCATGTATGATGTGGGGGGGCATGGGGAGGGCTGTGCAATACAGAGAAGACAAGTAGTGATTTTACAGCATCTCAGTACGCTGATGGTCAGTGACTAATGGGGTATGTGGGGGGGACTTGGTGAAGGGGAGAGTCTAGTAAACATAATGTTCCTCATGTAATTGTAGATTAATGATACTAAAAAAATAAAAATAATAAAAGGATCCACAAAAAAAGCCTGTAACAGACATTTCACAGAAGAGTTAAATAACCATAAACTCATGAAAAGATGTTTGACTACTTTATTAGTAATTAAGGATATTCCAACTTAAACCATATGTGATACATTTTACTCCATTATGTTGATGAAATTTAAAGGTATTGCAGGACCAAGATTTGGTGAATATGTGATAAACTGTACAATCATTTTAGAAAAAAACTTGGCATAATCTAATGAAGTGATATAATTCATATTCTCCTTCATATACTTCTTTGAGCCATCAATCTCATATATATGCTATACTCTGATTTACACTGCTTTTCCTAGGGTAATTTTTTATAGCATCTCTTTGTTCTCCCAAATTTTTCTGGTTTAATGATAAAACTTACAGTCATTTTATCATCACCCTTATAAAAATATATAATTTACTTAACGAATCCATACTATTGGGGATTAGGTTTTGGCAGTTTCTTACACTTGTATTTTATGCCATCATTTTTGTCATGATTAAAGTGTTCTTTAAACAAGTACACCAAATATTATAGTAGTCTTGTTACTTTTTATTATGTCTGTATGTATTTTATTAAAAAAATTTTTTTAAATTGAAGTATAGTTGATACACAATCTTATCCTGGTTTCAGGTGTATAACGTGGTTCAGTAGTTACCCATATTATAAAATCCTCACCCCCACTAATGCAGTTACTATCTGTCAACATAGGAAGATATTACAGTCACTGGCTATATTTTCCTTGCTGTACTACCATCCCATGACCACTCATGACCGAGAATTTTTGTGCCCTTTTATCCTTCTCACCTTCCCCTTCCACTCTGGCCTCCCCTCCACCCCAGCCCCATGCTAACCACCATGGAAACTTCTCCATGTCTGTTTTTTAATTTTTTTAATTTAATTTAATTTTAATTTTTTTATTTGTATTAAAAAAATTTGTATTTTTTAATTTAATTTAATTTTAATTTTAGATTTCATAAGTAAGTGAAATCATATGGTATTTGTCTTTCTCTGGCTGGTTTATCTCACTTAGCATAATGCTCTCTAGGTCCATCCATGTTGTCACAAATGTCAGGATTTCTTTCTTTTTTATGACTGAAAACATATCCCACATTTTCTTTGTCCATTCATCTATTGATGGGCACTTGGTTACTTCCCTATCTTGGCTATTATAAATAATGCTGCAATAAATGTAGGGGTGCATATATCATTTCAAATCAGGGATTTTTTTTTCTTTGGATAAATTCCTAGAAGTGGGATTACTGGGTTGTATAGTATTTCTATTTTTAGTTTTTGTGCAACCTCCATACTGCTTTCCACAGTGGTTACACCAATTTACATTCCCACCAACAGTGTGGGAGGGTTCCCATTTCTCCATAGACTCACCAGCACTTGTTCTTTTCTTTTGAGTAGTAGCCATTCTGACTGGTGTGAGGTGATATCTCATTGTGGTTTGATTTGTATTTCCTTGATTAGCAATGTGGAGCATCCTTTCATATATCTACTGGATATCTGTATTTCTTCATTGGAAAAATGTGTGTTCAAGTCCTCTGCCCATTTTTTAATTGGGTTATTTTTATTTTTTGGCATTGAGTCATATGAGTTATTTATATATTTTGGGTGTTAACCTCTTATTGGATAAAATGTTTATGAATATATTCTTCTATACTGTAGGATGATTTTTTGTTCTGTTGATGTTGTCCTTTGCTGTATAGAAGCTTTTTAGTTTGATATAGTCCCACTTGTTCATTTTTAATTTTGTTTCTCTTGCCCAAGGAGGTGTGTCCAGGAAAAAATTTCTCATGGTTATGTTCAAGAGATTTTTGCCTATGTTTTCTTCCAAGAGTTTTATGATTTCATGTTATACATTTAGGTCTTTAGTACATTTTGAGTTTACTTTTTTGTATGGAGTTAGATAGTAATCCATTTTAGTTCTCTTGCGTGTAGCTCTCCAGTTTTCCCAACACCAATTACTGAAGAGACTATCTTTTTCCCATTGTATATTCTTGGCTCCTTTATCATATATTAATTGACCATGTATGGATAGGTTTATATCTGTGCTTTCTATTCTGTTCCATTGGTCTCTGGGTCTGTTCTTGTGCCAGTACCAAACTGTTTTGATTATTGTAGCTTTGTAGTAAACTTCCAGGGCCAAGAGTGCAGAGTTCCCGAGCAGTTATCCCCTTCCTATTCTGTTCCTCTTCTTCTTACTTGTGGGCTGGGATGGAGGAAGGGCTGGGGTCCCAATTGATTGTGACTCTGCCACTTGATGCTTCTCTGTGGAGCCTTCTATTCTTCACCAGGTGTAGCTGGTCTGTTCTGCAGTCTTCAGGTCATTTTCAGGGTTAGCTGTATTTGCTGTAGTTGCTTCCTTGGTGTGTGTGTGGGAGGAGGTTTCTGCTTTGCCTTCCAACTCCACTGTCTTTTTTCCCCCTCCTTCATATGTAGGTATTTGAAATTACTAGTGTTGTGATGATTGTTCCTATATTTTTTTTATCATGAATGTATGTTTTTCAACCACCATCTGTAGAAATTCTACTCAAATATAACCTAGTATTATATGAAGAAATGCATTCTGAGTTAATACATTGGGGATTCAAATAATTCTAAATAGTACTACCTTGTAATATTTTAGGGCTATGGCAAATACCCTGTCTTAATAATTCATAATGTGTTCAGCTCATCCAAGTAAACTCCATGATAATATTTTACCTTTAGTAAACACCTTTCATATATTCCCTCCCATCTTTTCATCTTCAAATATTTATCACATCTGCAGTTTGCTTGATGATTGGAATATACAAAATGTACTAATGATATAAGTGGAAAATTTTCAGTGTTTGATATAGCTTATTATGAGTTATCTGTCTTCTGGAAAGCACATTATTTTCCCATGTCTTAAGACATTTTAGAAAACAGAAACAGTAGCTTTGGCTATGTGACAGCAATAGAATTGTAGAACACACAAAGTTTGTTAGTATACATTGTTGTAGCCGTCTAAGCTAGTTATAAGAGTGTTAGCACCATCATCTCTCTCTATCCTTTAATATTATGGTATGAAGTTCAGCTGAACTGAATCCAGCTTAATAAATTGCTTAGTTACATACAGTTCTATGACAAAATAAATAAAATCCAATTTGTGGACTACTTAAAAACACTAATAGGTTGGAAGAATACCTGCAACTTAAAGAGATTCCTAACTATGGCAGAACCCTGCCCATGGAGGGTTAGAGTTATTTAGTTCAGGAGGTCTTAAAGGCTTGTTTAAAGGCTATAATTTTATTGATAATTTTGTCCATGTCATAACCCAAGAGTATTACAGGGAACTTTTCATAGAAAAGAAATGCAAGGATATGATTTATGTCTTCACTGGAAAAATAGTTTGTCAGTAGTTTTGATTAACACTCACTTGAGAAACAGTTTTTTCTAAAATTATTTCATAATACAAGCTTGGGAGTGTTTCCCCCTCCATTTTTGCATGAAGAAAGGAAAATAATCATTGTCAAAGACACTTCAAATATAAATTACCTGTTTAAAAATGATGAAGAAAAGAGGAAAACATGTTGGAGAGCACTGAGAGTGTCCTGAATCACATCTCTAATGGCACGACACCAGTGACATGATCGCTCACCTTTCATGTTATTAGACTATGCTGGTAAATAACCACTGAATTCTGACTGAGATAAACCATCAAAAGAGTCATGTTTGCCATATCAAACTGTGAACCCAAACGTTTATCTTTTGGTCCTTCCTTTGGGAGGCCAAGTGTTGATGAATTCAAGTGCAACATTGGAAAAGACCAACAGTTGTTGCCCTTCAAGACTGATGAGTTTCGCTTTTTCTGCTAATTATAAGACACCTTCCAATAACTTTTGCTTCTTTTTTTCCTGATTTACTGACATGTAATGAACATATAACACTATCTTACTTTAAGGTGTACAGAGTTAATTAACATACCCATATTTCAGTTATATATATATTTTTTCTGGTGAGAACTTTTAAAATTTACTCCCTTTGCCACTTTCAAATATACAATACAGTATTGTTAACTATAGTCACCATGCTGTACATTATGTCCCCAGAACTTACTCATCTTACAACTAAACATTTGTATTCTTTGAGCATCTCATTCATTCTCACCCTCCCACTCCACCCCACCCCAGGCAACCCCTGCCTGTTTTCTGTTTCTAGGAGTTTGGTATCTTTAGATTCTGTATATCAGTGTGGTCATATAATATTGTCACTGTGTGACTTATTTCATTTATCATAATGTTCTCATGTTTTGCCTCTGTAATTCATTTTTTTTCCTAATGAATACATGGTTATTGTGGAAATAGTATTCTGGATATTAATATTTTCCTTTGATTCCTTTCCTGTTCACTCAGCCTGTTATGTTGGACACTGAGGAGTGGTTAAAAGGGAACAATAGAGTGTCTAGTTAGTTCAGTTGGTCAGAGGATGATGCTAGAAGGAAACACTAGGAATAAAACCTGATTTTGATATATTTACACTTAAGCCAAATAAAGTAAGAATATCCACAATAGAAAAGTTTAATTCTTAATACAATCAAGGAAAAAGAATTATGGAAATAAAAAGTTTCTCCTTTCCATTAGGAAGGATATACTGGATATCTAAAGTGTGCTTTAGTACTGAGTTTGATCTCGATGAATTAACTTGACTAAGTCATCTTTCTTTCTACCCAGGGGTTTCCCAGTAAATGGAGAGAAAGGAGATTGCAGACCTCCTTGTCCTTCATTGCGTCTTATGCCTCTTAGACTTAATCAGCATCTTAAACTTTTACCAGAAAGGCAATTTCAAATTCAAATGGCCTTTTGGCAGATTCTACCAAATTAAAAAAAAAAGGGAGCCAATCTTACACAAACTCTTCCATAGAGTAAAAAAGAGTGACTGCACTCCAATATGTGTATGAGGCTAGTACAATCTGAACACCCAAACCTGAAAAGCTCAGCAGGAGGCAAATATCAGTCTAGTCTCATTTATGAACATAAATTCTAAAATCCTAAAACAGTATTAGCAAACTCAATCTGGCAATATGTGAAAAGGATATATATGATATGATCAAATAGATCTTAACCCAGAAATGCAAGATTGGTTTAACATTTATTGATCAGCTAGTGTGATTTACCACATTAAACACAATAAAAAAGAAAAATAGATAAAGGAAAATAATTTTATCAACATCCATCATGATAAAAAAAAACCTTTAGCAAGCTAGGAATAGGGAAGTTCCTTAATATGGTTATGAACATCTACAAAAAGCGTATGACAAGCCCTTAATGAAGAACTGTTGAAAGCTTTCCTCTGAGCTAGGAATAACCAAGAACACCTTATTTCACTCAACATTGTTTTGTAGACAAGAAAAATTAAAAGCTACAAAGATTAAAAAACAGTGAAAAAGAAAATGTTATTCTCACGTAATTATGATTGTTAACATTGAAAATCCCACACATAAAGATATGATTGCATACCTTGGAAATCTGAAACAGAAATATAAGTTATATAATTATTCAGTTGAGCAAGTTTTCTTGGTACAAGGTCAGCATACAAATATTTATATATTTCTATGTGAGAGAATAGTTAGAAAATGTAGATTAGTAGTAAATGTAACTGTTTCTAGTATCATTAAAAACAAAATTCCTGGATATCAATCTAATGAAAAATATATAAGGTGTCTACATACAAATCTGTAAAACAGTATTAGTAGAAATTATACATAAATTGATGGATGTATATGCCATGTTCATTGATTAGAGGATGCAGTATTGGGCAGATGTCAATAGACTATTAAAAGAATTATAGATTTGGATCACAACTAAAATCTGAATGGGTTTTGTTATTGTGAAAGTTATTAAGCTATTTCTAAAATTTATATGGAAATACAAAAGGCTAAAAATATCCAAAATACTCTTAAAGTGGCAGAAAAACTTGGACAACTTGTACTATTGAATATCTGGGCTAACAGCCACAATCATTGGTGATAAACCAGTGTAACAGAACAGAAAACCCAGAGGCAGAAACGCACAAATATGAACACTTGATTTATGATAAGTATTACAGTGTAGAAGAGAGGTGAAAGATGATCTTTTCAATAGATGGTGCTAGGTCAATTGGGTATTCATGTGGGAAAACATAAAACTTGATCGACCACTACCTTACACCATAATTAAATCCAGTTGAATAGTAGAGCTAAATATAAAGAGTAAACTTATAAATTTTCCAAAGTATAGCATATAAAAAGATCTTCATGATCTTGCTCAGTAAGAGGCAAAAAGCTTTAACCATAAATGAAAACCTTGATATATTGGTCTACATTAAAACTAAGAAATTCTAATCATCAGAAGACACTGTAAAGAAAGTGAGATGGCAAGCCAAGTAGAAGATATTTGCAACACATTCAGTTGACAAAGATCCCATTCCCAAAATACAGAAAGAATTTCTACAAATCAGTAAGAGAAAGATACTGACAATCCAATGGAACAATGGACTCTTGAAGAGGCACTTCACAGAAGATGATCTACAAATGGTCAATAAACATATGGAAAGGTATTCAACTTTTTAAATCATAAAGGAAAGAAATTCACTGTGAGATGTCACTACATATTCAGCAAAATGGCTGTAATTTACAAAGACTGATGCAGAGAAATAAGAACACTTTATACCCTGCTGGTAGGAGTTTAAGTTGATAAAGCCCACTTTGGGAAATTGCTTAACATTATCTACTAAAGTTGTACATATAACTTATGACTTAAGTTCTACAAATCCTAATAACTTCTAGGAATAAGATTAATAGATATTGATACAAAAACATATATATAAGAATGTTCATGGTACTATTATTCACAACAGCCACAAGCTGGGAACAATCAATGCTTGATAACAGTAAGGTAGATAAATTATGCATATATATACTTACACTGCACTAAACACTACCTTGCAATAAACATCAGTAACCTTCAGTTACATGTAAAAACATGAACAGATTTCAAAAACAGAAAGAAGACACAAAGGAATATATATTGATTCCATTTATATAAAGATTGAAAATAGGTGAACTAATGGTGTTTGAAGCCAGGGCATAGGCTATCCTTGGGAGGAGGAGATGTGAGTGATTCTTACATGAATGTGTTCACTTTGTGATAATACCTGGATTCACATGTATGTATGTTATTGAGAATTTGAAACAATCTGTGTAGTCATCTCCTATTCCTCCCCTGTACCTGTATCCCCACTACTACAATTCACAGTGCCTGCACTGGTCTTTTTGCAGTTACTGGAACACTCCAGTGTGCTTCTTTCCTAGGGTCTTTGCAGGGTTTTTCCACCAGTCTGGCATGCTCTTGCTCAAGATACCTGTGGGCTAACTTACTCTTCCCGTCTCTTTCAGATATGACTTTTTCATGATGCTTACTATGACCACACTGCTTAAAATGGTGACTTTACCCCCCCCTCCGCCAGTCTGTGCTCCCTGTTCCCCTTACCCTGCCTTCATCTTATATCTCTCTAACATACTACATTAAGCATTTATTTTTCATTTGTATTATTAATTTTCTGTCCTTACTAGAAATAGAACACATTTATTATCTGTCACTTTCTTCAGGGATCCTTGTTTCATTCAGTGACACATCTCAAGAACTTAGAATGTTGTAGGTGCTCCATACATATGTGTGGAATGAATTTATTGACTGTCTAACATGTGACAAGAATTCTGCTGGGCACTGGAAGTATAATGCTGAGCAAAGCCAGAAATAGTTCCTGCTGTCACAGAGTATTTGCCAATTTGAGAGAGTTATAGGACAGCATAAAAAACTGTTTAGGTACAAAGTGTGGTAAGATCAAAGTGTGCTTTCAGAATGCATAGTTGAGGAATTTATCCTGGTCTGAAGGTGAGTCAGAGAAGACTACATAGAGAAAGTGATGGTTGAGCTGAGATATAATAAAGATGGGTAAGTAATTCTGATTTCACAGGCCAGGTGAAGGGCCCAGGTATGGACTCTTCAGGTATTTCTGATGTGCAGGTCACATGGGGAGCTACTCTTTGCTTCTCCAGCTTTAATGTGTATACAAATCACCTGGGAATCTTGCTAAAGTTCAGGTTCTAACTCAGAAGGTGAGAAATGGGCTCTTAGATGCTGTTGTTCAATCAAGCTCCCATTTGATGCTGATGCTGATGTTCTGTGGACTACACATTGAGAAGCAAGGCTGTATAACACTGGGCCCAACCTGTGTCTTATGATGACAGTGTTTTCTAAGTTACCAGCTGATTTGGAATCCTCCCTATTTGCTTTAGGTATAATGGCTTTACATCCTGAGAATCTAAATATTTCAGTTCAGCAACATGGATATTGTTTAGCAGCCTCATGAACCTATACTGTGTAGACTTTGTTTATATCTTTTGTATGTGTTCATTTGTTTTTCTCCTCCCCTATGGGCTGGATCCTCCCAGAGGATAGGTATTGTGTCCAAATCATCTTTGTGTTCTCTGTCCAACCCACTGTAGCCATGCCAAATACTCAAATAATTTCTATTGAACAGCACTGACTCTATCGAAGCAAATCCTTTTCTTTCCTTATATGTATAAAGGATGATTCAAGCTATCCTTTGAAATGAACCACTCATTTTCACCTTGCCATGAATATAAATGACAACATTTATATTTACAATAAGTCTGGTCAAGCACATATTCATGAGAAAATTAAAGGCAATAATAAATGTAAAAATACATTGTAAACTATGGAAATGTTATAGAATTTCAGATATTATAATATTACTTTAGTAATAATAGAAAATATTCCTATTTTTGGCTGAGCATCACAGTATTTTTAAGAACTGTGGGGGAAAATTGAGTTTTTGAAAGTAGGACTCTATGGCAAGTTTATTTGATGAGAATACAGTTGTACCATGAAAAGCGTAGTTAGTTTTTTCTTTTTGAGATGTATCCTAATTTCACAAATTTGTTGAAAGCTTTTTAAGAACAAGCATCTTAATAACTAAATTTTGAATTAGTATTTATTTAGCACCTATTATTGGGGCTTGAATTCACAAAGAAATTAAAGATGTAATGATTAGGAAAAGGGTCAAGGATGTATTAGAATGTTGATCTTTACTTTTAAGTGGAAGGGATAATGGTTCCCTGAGATATTTGACCTTTATTAGCCAAAGCTGCTTTTCTATTTAAATCATAAGTCCAGTGAATTGATAGTTTAAAATTAAAACACCAACAAAAGTAACACTCACTGAATGCCATTCTACACACCTTATATGTATTAACTCATTTAAAAGGCATTATTATCATTAGTTCAATTTTATAGAATGGACCCTGAGAGCAACAGAGGTTAAAATAGAAAATTATCTTCTCCTAGGAGTGGAGCATTTTTGAGATACCACATTGAAATAAGAATATTTCAAAGAGGCAATGGAATGGAGGGAAAAAAAATCATAGTTCTGCAATCAGGGTTCATGAGAATGTTGGCTCTGTCGCATTCCCTGTAAATCCTTAGGCAAATCAATTAACTTCCCAGGACTGCAGTTTTCTCATCTACAAAATGGTGTAAAAATCATGTATTCTACTTACTTTGCTCATGCTGCTTCTACCTGCCTTGGCTACGAAGTGGGTATCAAGACCAGCTGACTGAGACAGTGCTCTCTCATCACAGTAGGCACCCTTCCAACACCTACAGAATCAGTGTAAACAGTAATCTCTCCTCTCCCTTTCTCCCTCCCTTTCCTCCTTCCTTCCTGAGTAACAACCATTGTTAAGCACTTGCTTTGCACCAAGTGCTTTGTTTCCATAGACTAAGCTTTTCTATATTTCCTTTCTTCTATCCTTTGCATCTTCCCAGTTATTTTTTCCCAGCAGTCCTGTGAAAGAGGTATTGGTAATCCAAAATTACAGAGGAGATTGGGAGGGGTCTGGTCTAGGTTAAATTGTGCAGTAGTTCTTGGACATAGCTAGCTTGGCATAGGTAAGAAAGGGAGGGACATGTTCACTTACGTGTTGTACTTATATCAGTTGGGGGCAGTAAGAAGGGATTTGGGGAGGGTGTTATTAAAATTGGGATGACCAGTTGGAAGGCAACAACCAAAACCACAGCCACAACAATCACTGTTTCTATATGTGTCAGGAACTGTGCTTTCCGTGCATAATCTTGCAGCAATTCTATGAGAAAAATAGTAATTAAATGCTATTTTACATTTGGTAAGACTTGAAATAGCTAGCCTTGCATAATTTTGAGTGGCACCAGGATTTAAATATGTAGCATCCCATATATTGTAAAGCTGATAAATAGCTGATATGCATTACAATGCATTTATACAATATATGACTCTGGATGAACTTCACAGATATAATGCTAAGCAAAAGATGATGGGAAAAAAGTACATAGTTTATGAGTTCATTTATATAAAGTTAAAAAACAAGCACATCTTAGCTTGTTCGGAGCAAGGATACTGATTAACTTTGGGTGGTAGGGACTGGGCAGGGTACCACATTGTTTCCAGGGTACTGGTAATGTTCTTGATCTGGGTGTGGTTTTACATGTTCATTTTGTGAAAATTTATTGAGCTACACTTAAGACTTTTATACTTTTCTGAATATAATGCTATACTTAGATTCAAAGATTTAAAGTAAATAAAAAATATGTGGGTAAGCTCCTCTTTAATTCCATTTTATATTATTTCCTTACTCCTTGAACTTAAATTTCATTCCATTTTGCTCATAGAATTATATCCTAATTGAATTAAAAATCTTGATTATTTTGTAACCAGAATGCTCAAAGTTTTGAAACATTTTCCTTCAGGATTGAGTTATCCTCAAGATTTGTATTAGTACACAATTGGCAGTATGTAAAAATGTTACAAGTTTTGATATAAAATTATTAAACATTAGAAATAGATTCTATTAGAAGTACATTTAGGTGACTTGTCTTGGGAATGAATAATTAGAATGAAAGATGGTTCAAGATCAATTCTAGTCCCATTATGGATGTGAGTGTGGAATAGACTGGGAGGCCTGAATATGAATGAAAGGAATTTGTTTATTTTAAAAAGTAGTCTCTCACAATTATTTGAATTCATTCTGAGTTGGATACCAAAAACCATAGTAATATATTACCAAAATTATTTTTAATAATTTGTCATCATGATAGTTTCTTCTTTAATTTTGTTTGGAGCAAAGAACTGTGAAAAAAATTGTAAAATAGCCTTTCTGTTTATTCAGTTTCTGACTTCCTGGTGAACATAACAAAAACATTTCACTGAAACTCATCAAGTAACTATTAATTGTACTCATCTCTCTTTCCGTTAGAGGGACTTTAAAAAACAACTGATATATTCAGAAACTATTTGGAACATCAAAACATTGTTACTTTCAATATACCTTTGCCAATACATTTTTGGTAAATTGCATTTATTGTATCACATGCTTTAAATATTTTTCATCAAAACTTTGGAACTACAGATTTAACTCAGATTAGGGAACAAATCTGTCATATGTCCAAATAATCAATGCCAGTTGTCACTATCAAACCAATTGGTAAATTAGACGTATTTTCTCTCAGACAAATCACCTCATTTATCAATTCAAATAAATGTGATAATACATACTCCCTGACATCTCACTTCTTAAGGCTAATTTTAGGATGGGCAAATCACATTTGCCTAAATGAAAAAAGTTTCCAGTGCTTCCAAAATTTCTACTCATACACTCTATGCATTATTCTCTTAGGCTCTCCTTTAACAGCAGTACATTTTTTTTTTGGTAAATAGTTGAGTGATACAAGAAATGAAGTCCTTCTGCACAATGTGAAATATCTAAATCCATGACATCTCTACTGAGGCTAAAACCTGTTTCTATGCCACACTTGGCTCTTAGCAGAAGTGTGTGCAAGACAAAGAAAAACATGAGGCTGAACAAAGATTTATGAAGTCTTGATTAAAGGAGGCTTTAGTACCCATAATTTTGAAGTTTTTAGGGGGGGGCCTGGAGGTTTTTAATATTTAACAAAGATTACAAAAGAGCAAAATTTGGAATGAGAGAGATTTTATTTACCTGCCTAGCTATCTATATATGTATATATATCTATGTGGGAAAAAGACAAATGAGAAATTGAGAAAAATGAGGTAGGAAAGAACTATCATGATGCCCTCCATCTAAAACCATTCTCAGATTAGTTGTGTAAAAGAACATATGTGGAAGGTGAGGATCTGGAAGATGACTCCCTTAAAACCATACTTGGTTATGTAGCCTTTGAAAAATAGTTACATATTCTCAAAGGATCTTGTTCTCTTTTTGAAGCATGCTGATGGGAATTACAGATTAGGAGATCTATATGGTCAACAGAGTCCAGGATGGAGTGATGAAACTGACTGAATTAACTCCTGGAGTTGGCTGCTTGTAGAGGGGAGTGTATTTGGAAGGGGACAGAGACCTGGTCTGGGTCAGGAGTGGGTGGGGCTAGAGGGGCACTGATAGTATTGTGTAACTTTAAATTTACCCTATGATGGTAGAAAGCAGATTTAGTCTGTGTGGGGAAAAAACAATTTATTTATTTTTTTGCCAGAAGGAGCTTCATATGGGTTGGGGTATGGACATTTCATATAATGATTGATTTGGCAGGGAATAGGATAAAAAATTTGAGAATCTGAAAAAGGATATCAGGAATATTTCTGTCATGAGAGATTATATTGTCTAAGAGAATGGGAAAGGAAAGCATTTTTCTTATATTCCTATTTGAGGTATTATGTACCCACTAAATCATTGATAAATACTTTTTAATTGGCTGTATTTGTTCATAAATAACGTGATTAAATTCTCTGTTAAAATCATTGACAAGTCAGAAGAGGGAAATACAGAAATAATTGTTCTTTATTCATGTATCAGATAAATGATAGGTCAAATTACAGTAATTTATTCAAGAAATTAGAATTTTGGGAATATTTCATCCTAGAAATTATAAGGTAGTTAAATAATCTTCATGTCGGCTAAGTTACTTCAATTTCCACAATCAAGTGACCCAACAATGGGCTTTTGATAGTAGTTTTGATAGCAGACTATATTTTAAGTGATATCCGAGAAACATCTTTCATAGTGTGCATTTCTCTAAGGAGACAAATATTACAGAAAATAAACATGCAAGGAGGTTGGGGGAAATAATGAAATTATGTATATGCTTAATTAAAGCAAAGTTTCCTTCTACAGAATTTGTGATAACCTCTTAAAGTATGAGAAAAAAACACACAAATGTGAATGCCTACACACATACTGGTAGTTTCCCAAAGGAGAAGAAACCACTCTCATTAGTTAACAAAGATAAGAGTAGAAATGGATTTAAATTTGAACAAGAACCATTTGAAAGGGTGCAGAAAAATTTAACAGTAAGATTAACTGGGGAATGAAACCAATTTTGGAAGAGATGATGGGATCAAAATCATGTGAAACTTAATGTGGCAGCTTATCAAACACCTGTAGAAGGAGGATGCACTCGTGTACTTGTTCTTTAAAGACCCACTCAAAGAAAACCGGTGACAGCAGTGAGCGGAGGGACAAAGATGATTTAAATCCTTGGTCTTCTGTGCCCTTCTTTCCTCAGTGTGAAAAGAGGAGTTGGGGGGCTGTGTGTGTGCCATTGTGGTGGGAGGGGACAGTTATTTTGTTGGCATGTGCTGAGCATGAGGGATCCTATATATCCTATATATCTTTTTCTCTCCTATTGGTGTGGGAACATGGAGGTAAATTTTCTCTTTACTACCAAAAAATGTAATTTTAAGGAATGAAACATATTCTTTGATGGAAGGATGGGATCCACAAATGGTCTAGGGAGATTCACTACATTTCATAACACAAAAAGGCCTAGGAGAGATCATGACTGAGCACATGGGATAGACAGTTTTTTCCCTGCTTAGCTCAGAAGTCACTGGAAAGAATGCTGTTTTGTAAGTGGAGTTTATCTTTCCAAGACAAATGAAAAGCTGGAGAGAAAAACTGAGAACAGAAAGTGCCTATGGCCATTTCTGTCATACTTTGGGAGCCAACTTGAATGAGTCTTGGGGGGCGGAGCCAAGATGGTGGTGCGAGTAGAGCAGCGGAAATCTCCTCCCAAAACCACATATATTTTTGAAAATACAACAAAGAAAACTCTTCCTAAAAGAGAGACCAGAAGACACAGGACAACAGCCAGACCACATCCACACCTGCGAGAACCCATCACATTGTGAAGTGGGTAAGATACAAGCCCCGACCTGGCGGGACCCGAGCCCACCACACCCCAGCTCCTGGCGGGAGGAGAGGAGTCAGAGTGGGGAGGGAGAGGGAGCCCAGGACTGCTAAAAATCCAGCCCCAGCCATCCACACCAGAGCGCAGACACAGTGCATGCATTAGGTGCTGGAAACTAGAGAAAAAGGACAGTAAGACCTGTGAATGGGTCCCTGCAGACGGTGCACCCAGGACAAAGAAAAGCGAGTGCTTTTTGGAAGTCTTAAAGGGACAGGGACGACATGGCCGGATAGAAGTGTCTTGGGATACTTAGTCCGGCAGCAGGGAAACTGGGGATCTCTGGGCACTCTAACCCCCTGGGCAGCAGGGAGCACAGAGGCCCCTTACAGAGAATAAATAGACTCCCAGCCATTCCCCCTCCAACGCAGCTCCACCATGTCAGAGCAGCGGCCCGAGGAAGGCCACGCCCAAAGCTACAGCGGAGGTAAACTCCATAGAAGCTGGGCAGGAATCAGAAGGCCTTTCTGCACGCAGCTTCGCAGCACAAGTCACTAGAGGACGCTGTTCTCCCAGGAGAGGAAGGCCACAAACCAAAAAGAAGGGAAGTTCTTCCATCCATCACTTCAGCCAGCTCTGCAAACTATCTCTATCACCATGAAAAGGCAAAATTACAGGCAGACCAAGGTCACAGAGTCAATGCCTGAGAAGGAGACAGACCTAACCAGTCTTCCTGAAAAAGAATTCAAAATAAAAATCATAAACATGCTGACAGAGATGCAGAGAAGTATACAAGAGCTAAGGGATGAAGTAAGGAGGAAGATTACAGATGCCAGGAAGGAGATTACAGAAGTGAAACAAACTCTGGAAGGATATATAAGCAGAATGGATAAGATACAAGAGGCCATTGATGGAATAGAAACCAGAGAACAGGGACGCATAGAAGCTGACACAGAGAGAGATCCAGGAATGAAACAATATTAAGAGAACTGTGTGACCAATCCAAAAGGAACAATATCCATATTATAGGGGTACCAGAAGAAGAAGAGAGAGAAAAAGGGATAGAAAGTGTCTTTGAAGTTTTGCTGAAAACTTCCCCAAACTGGGGGAGGAAATAATCAAACAGACACGGAAACACACAGAAATCCCAACAGAAAGGACGTAAAGAGGACAACACCAAGACACATAATAATTAAAATGGCAAAGGTCAAGGACAAGGAAAGCGTTTTAAAGGCAGCTAGAGAGAAAAAGGTCACCTAAAGGAAAACCCATCAGGCTATCATCAGACTTCTCAACAGAAACCTTACAGACCAGAAGAGAATGGCATGATATATCTAATGCAATTAAACAGAAGGACCAAGAACCAAGGATACTGTATCCAGCATGATTATGATTTAAATATGATAGAGGGATCAAACAATTCCAAGACAAACAAAAGTTGAGGGAATTTGCCCCCCACAAACACCTCTACAGAGCATTTTAGAGGGACTGTTCTAGACGGGAGCACTCCTAAAACTAAACAGATGTCACCAGAGAAAATAAAATCACAGCAAATAAAGCAGACCAACCAAATACTAACTAAAGGCAAAAAATAAAATCAACTACCCTCTAAAACCACTTAAAGGAAACACGAAAGAGCACACAATAAAACAACCAACATATAAAGAATGGAGGAGGAGGAATAAGAAGAGAGAGAAGAAAAGAATCTCCAGACAGTGTATATAACAGCTCAATAAGCGAGCTAAGTTAGTCAGCAAGAAACCAAAGAGGCTAACCTTGAACCTTTGGTAACCACGAATCTAAAGCCTGCAATGGCAATAAGTACATATCTTTCAATAGTCACCCTAAATGTAAATGGACTGAATGCACCAATCAAAAGACACAGAGTAACAGAATGGATAAAAAAGCAAGACTCATCTATATGCTGCTTGCAAGAAACTCACCTTAAACCCAGAGACATGCACAGACATATTTCAGGCAAACAACAGAGAGAAGAAAGCAGGGGTTGCAGTACTAATATCAGACAAAATAGACTTCAAAAGAAAGAAAGTAACAAGAGATAAAGAAGGACACTACATAATGATAAAGGGCTCAGTCCAACAAGAGGATATAACCATTCTAAATATATATGCACCCAACACAGGAGCACCAGCATATGTGAAACAAATACTAACAGAACTAAAAGAGGAAATAGAATGCAATGCACTCATTTTAGGAGACTTCAACACACTACTCACCCCAAAGGATAGATCCACTGGGTAGAAAATAAGTAAGGACATGGAGGCACTGAACAACACACTAGAACAGATGGACCTAATCGACATCTATAGAACTCTATATCCAAAAGGAACAGGATATACATTCTTCTCAAGTGCACATGGAACATTCTCCAGAATAGACCACATACTAGCTCACAAAAAGAGCCTCAGTAAATTCCAAAATATTGAAATTCTACCAACCAACTTTTCAGACCACAAAGGTATAAAACTAGAAATAAATTCTACAAAGAAAACAAAAAGGCTCACAAACACATGGAGGCTTAACAACATGCTCCTAAATAATCAATGGATCAATGAACAAATTAAAATAGAGGTCAAGGAATATATGGAAACAAATGACAACAACAACACAAAGCCCCAACTTCTGTGGGACACAGCGAAAGCAGTCTTAAGAGGAAAGTATATAGCGAACCAGGCACACTTAAAGAAGGAAGAACAATCCCAAATGAATAGTCTAACATCACAATTATCGAAACTGGAAAAAGAAGAACAAATGAGGCCTAAAGTCAGCAGAAGGGGGGACATAATAAAGATTAGAGAAGAAATAAACAAAATTGAGAAGAATAAAACAATAGCAAAAATCAATGAAACCAAGAGCTGGTTCTTTGAGAAAATAAACTAACTAGATAAGCCTCTAGCCAAACTTATTAAGAGAAAAAGAGAATCAACACACATCAACAGAATCAGAAATGAGAATGGAAAAATCACAAGACTCCACAGAAATACAAAGAATTATTATTGAAGACTACTAAGAAAACCTATACGCTAACAAGCTAGAAAACCTAGAAGAAATGGACAACTTCCTAGAAAAATACAACCTTACAAGACTGACCAAGGAAGAAACACAAAAGTTAAACAAAACAATTACGAGCAAAGAAATTGAAACGGTAATCAAAAAACTACCCAAGAACAAAACCCCCAGGCTGGACGGCTTTACCTCGGAATTTTATCAGACATACAGAGAAGACATAATACCTGTTCTCCTTAAAGTTTTCCAAAAAATAGAAGAGGAGGGAATACTCCCAAACTCATTCTATGAAACCAACATCACGCTAATACCAAAACCAGGCAAGGACCCCACCAAAAAAGAAAATTACAGACCAATATCCCTGATGAATATAGATGCAAAAATACTCAAGAAAATATTAGCAAACCGAATTCAAAATATATCAAAAGGATCACACACCATGACCAAGTGGGATTCATCCCAGGGATGCAAGGATGGTACAACATTCGAAAATCCATCAACATCATCCACCACATCAACAAAAAGGACAAAAACCACATGATCATCTCCATAGATGATGAAAAAGCACTTGAAAAAATTCAACATCCATTCATGATAAAAACTCTCAACAATAATGGCTATAGAGGGCAAGTACCTCAACATAATAAAGGCCATATATGATAAACCCACAGACAACATTATACTGAACAGCGAGAAGCTGAAAGCTTTTCCTCTGAGATCGGGAACAAGAAAGGGATGCCCACTCTCCCCTCTGTTATTTAACATACTACTGGCGGTCCTAGCCACGGCAAACAGACAAAACAAAGAAATACAAGGAATCCAGATTGGTAAAGAAGAAGTTAAACTGTCACTATTTGCAGATGACATGATATTATACATAAAAAACCCTAAAGACTCCGCTCCAAAACTACTAGAACTTATATGGGAATACAGCAAATTTTCAGGACACAAAATTAATACACAGAAATCTGTGGCTTTCCTATACACTAACAATGAACCAATAGAAAGAGAAATCAGGAAAACAACTCCATTCACAATTGCATCAAAAAGAATAAAATACCTAGGAACAAACCTAACCAAAGAAGTGAAAGACCTATACCCTGAAAACTACAAGTCACTCTTAATAGAAATTAAAGGAGACACTAACAAATGGAAACTCATCCCATGCTCTTGGCTAGGAAGAATGAATATCGTCAAAATGGCCATCATGCCCAAAGCAATATACAGATTTGATGCAATCCCTATCAAATTACGAACAACATTCTTCAAGGAACTGGAACAAATAGTTCAAAAATTCATATGGAAACACCAAAGACTACAAATAGCCAAAGCAATCCTGAGAAAGAAGAGTAAAGTAGGGGGGATCTCAGTCCCCAACTTCTAGCTCTACTACAAAGCCATAGTAATCAAGACGATGTGGTACTGGCACAAGAACTGAGCCACAGACCAGTGGAACAGATTAGACACTCCAGACATTAACCCAAACATATAGGGTCAATTAATATTTGATAAACGAGCCATGGACATACAATGGGGAAATGACAGTCTCTTCAACAGATGGTGCTGGCAAAACTGGACAGTTACATGTTGGAGAATGAAACTGGACCATTGTCTAACACCATACACAAAAGTCAACTCAAAATGGATCAAAGACCTGAATGTAAGTCATGAAGCCATAAAACTCTTAGAAAAAAACATAGGCAAAAATATCTTACACATAAACATGAGTGACCTCTTCTTGAACATATCTCCCCGGGCAAGGAAAACAACAGCAAAAATGAACAAGCGGGACTCTATCAAACTGAAAAGCTTCTGTACAGCAAAAGACACCATCAATAGAACAAAAAGGTACCCTACAGTATGGGAGAATATATTTGTAAATGACAGATCCGATAAAGGCCTGATGTCCAAAATATATAAAGAGCTCACCCACCTCAACAAACAAAAAACAAATAATCCAATTAAAAAATGGGCAGAGGAACTGAAAAGACAGTTCTCCAAAAAAGAAATACAGATGGCCAAAAGACACATGAAAAGATACTCCACATTGCTAATTGTCGGAGAAATGCAAATTAAAACCACAATGAGGTATCACCTCGCACCAGTAAGGATGGCTACCATCCAAAAGACAACAACAAATGTTGGTGATGTTTTGGAGCAAGGTGAATCCTCCTACACTGCTGGTGGGAATGTAAATTAGTTTAACCATTGTTGAAAGCAGTATGGAGGTTCCTCAAAATGCTCAAAATAGACTTACCATTTGACCCAGGAATTCCACTCCCAGGAAATTACCCTAAGAATGCAGCACTACAGTTTGAAAAAGACAGATGCACCCCTATGTTTATCGCTGCACTATTTACAATAGCCAAGAATTGGAAGCAACCTAAGTGTCCATCAGTAGATGAATGGATAAAGAAGATGTGACACATATACACAGTGGAATATTATTCAGCCATAAGAAGAAAACAAATCCTACCATTTGCAACAACATGGATGGAGCTAGAGGGTATTATGCTCAGTGAAATAAGCCAAGCGGAGAAAGCGAAATACCAAATGATTTCACTCATATGTGGAGTATAAGAACAAAGGAAAAACTGAAGGAACAAAACAGCAGCAGAATCACAGAACCCAAGAATGGACTAACCGATACCAAAGGGAAAGGTACTGGGGAGGATGGGTGGGTAGGGAGAGATAAGCGGGGGGGAGGAAGAAAGCGAGTATTATGATTAGCATGCATAATGTGGGGGAGGGAGAAAAGGGAGGGCTGTACAACACAGAGAAGACAAGTAGGGATTATACAACATTTTGCAATGCTGATGGACAGTAACTGTGAGGGGGTTTGTGGAGGAACCTGGTATAGGGGAGAGCCTAGTAAACATAATGTTCTTCATGTAAGTGTAGATTAATGATAACAAAAAAAAGGAAGAAAGAAAAGGGTGATTACTCCCTGATCGGATAAAACTAACTGAAAATCACCGATTAATATATGCTTTAAATATCCTTAATTTTGATCATTTAAAGAGTGTCAGATGATCAGCTGTGGAAGTACATTTTTTCTGATAATATTACTTTCTCTTAAAAAAGAAAAAAAGCAGTTCCTGTGTGGTGATCTCCAATAAGTTCTTCACAATGGTATAAAGGGCATATCAAAGTGTGGGCAAAGGGTTTGTTTGTGTTTATACAGAGAATCAAAGCCTAATTTGGCTACCCAGAAAACGAATTAAGATACGATATGAAGAAGAACTTCCAACATCAACATTCCCTGGAAGATTCATTCCAGAAGATGATCATCAAAAAAACTTCAACAAAGATCCTGGTGCTGTTGCAGTTGTAGCTGCATTCATCCCACTGGTTGCTGGACTTGCCATTGGAATGAAGAAGGTGATATCTAAGCTGGCCTGTGCATACAGTAAAACAACAAATTTGACTGGATCTATACTGTCGGAACTCAACCAAGAATTAGGAGAAGTTCAAGTTGCAGCGCTCTAAAATCTTGCAACTATAGACTATCTACTGTTAAAAGAACATATGGGATGGGAACAGATCCCAGGAATGTGTTGTTTTAATTTGTCTGATTTTTCTCAAACTATTCAAATGCAGTTAGACAATATCTATCATATCATTGATAAGTTTTCACTATTGCCTAGGGTGCCTAACTGGTTTTCTTGGTTTCACTGGATATGGCTAGTAATTGTGGATCTGCTTTGGTTGTGTAGCTGTACTCCTATTATGTTAATGTGTGCATGCAATTTAATTAGTAATTTAAAACCTATACACAATTATGTTACACTACAAGATGATATGTCAAAGAAATAATCAATCTCCCAGGTTTTCTTCCGTCTGCTACTTCTACAGCTTTTCTTCTTCCTTCATAATTACAACCCCTAAGTAGAATTCATACTTCATATCAAAATTGCCGAGTATCATAATTCTTCCATGTGGTAAAGATACCTCAAGACACATGCTGGGCATAGAAGCCACAGGGCATAAATCTGCAAAGAAGTGAAAAACTAACCTTTTCAAACAATATGGCTTCTCTCTCACTTACCAACTTTACATTTCCCTGTATGGCCCCGGAAGATGACTGGTTAGCGAGAGACAGGTAAGATTCCTCAAGGGAGGAACAACCTAAGACAGACACAGTCGCAAGGGGGCCATCAGGTGAGAAATTGGGGACCAACAGAGGTGAGGCTTAGAATCTCACCCCCACTCTTTTGAGAGGAATCTGCATCGTGGATGTTTTGTTGCCCTTGTCTAGCTTGGATTAATACTTAGTCTATAGGCACACACCTGATCATCTACATTTGCCCTCCTAACAGCACTAAACTATGTTTTCTACCTTTATCTTGTATCTACCTACCACTTCAGCATTTTATTAAAATAATAATAATAATAATAATAATAATAATAATAATAATAATAATAATAATATGGGTGAAATGTGGGATTCACATATAAATCAAGTATAAGAATCAAACAAATATTCATATTTGACCTGATTGTTTATAGTTACTAATGCATGATCAAAAGCGAAAGTTTCTGTGATGACTTCCCATGCACTGTTCACCATGTAAGAACTTATTCACTATGTAAGAATTTGTTCACCATGTAAGAACTTGTTCATTATGCTTCACAAGATTGGAGACTGTTGAGAATTTAGGCTTCCAGTTGATTAATGATTGTACATTGAGTCTCCTATACAGAATTTTATTGTTGTTAACAACCATTTGATCAATAAATATGAGAGATGCCCTCTCAAAAAAAAATAGATATGATATGAAGAGGAATTTCCAACAGTAACATCCTCTGGAAGAGTCATTCCAAAAGATGAACATCAGAAAAACTTCAACAAAGATTCTGGCACTGTTGCAGTTGTACCTGCAGTCATCCCACTGGTTCCTGGACTTGCCAGTGGAATGAAGAAGGAGATGTCTAAGCTGGCCTGTGGATACAGTAAAACAACAAATTTGACTGGATCTGTACAGTCGGAACTCAACCAAGAATTAGGAGAAGTGCAAGTTGCAGTGCTCCAAAATCATGCGACTATACACTATCTACTGTTAAAAGAACACATGGGATGTGAAAAGTTCCCAGGAATGTGTTGTTTTAATTTGTCTGATTTTTCTCAAGCTATTCAAATTCAATTAAACAATATCTATCATATCATTGATAAGTTTTCACAAATGCCGAGGGTGCCTTACTGGTTTTTTTGGTTTCACTGGAGATGGCTGGTAATTGTAAGTCTGCTTTTGTTATGTAGCTGTATTCCTATTATGTTAATGTATGTGTGCAATTTAATTAGTAGTTTAAAACCTATACATGCTTATGCTACTCTACAAGAAGATATGTCAAAGAAATAATCAATCTCCCTATATTTTCTTCTGTCTGCTACTTCTATAGCTTTTCTTCTTCCTTCCTAATTACAACCCTTTAGTAGAATTAGTACCTCATATAGAAAATTACCGAGTATTGTAATTCTTCCAAGTGGTAAAGATACCTCATGACACATTCTGGGCATAAGAAGCCACAGGGCATAAATCTGCAAAGAAGTAAAAAGCTAACCTTTTCAAACAATATGGCTTCTCTCTCACTTACCAACTTTACATTTCCCTGTATGGCCCCGGAAGATGACTGCTTAGCTAGAGACAGGTAAGATTCCTCAAGGGAGGAACAACCTAAGACAGGCACAGTTTCAGGGGGGCCACCAGGAGAGAAAGTGGGGATGAACAGAGGTGAGGCTTAGAACCTCACCCCCCCTGTTTTGAGAGAAATCTTCTACATCCATGGATGTTTTGTTGCCCTTGTCTAGCTTGGATTAATACTTAGTCTATAGGCACAGACCTGATCATCTACATTGGCCCTCTTAACAGCACTAAATTATGTTTTCTACCTCTGTCTGCATCTACCTATCACTTCAGCATTTTACTAAAAAAATAATTATAATATGGGAAAATGTTGGTTTCACATATAAATCATGTATAAACAAAAAAAAAGAATACAAAAGTCTTGCTCCTCAAAAACTTCTGGATGCTTGATGAAGACAGATATACACACTAATGGTTCTTTTTTTTGAGAAGGCATCTCCCATATTTATTGATCATATGGTTATTAACAACAATAAAACTCTGTATAGGGGACTCAATGCACACTCATTAACCCCAACCCTAATTCTCAACAGTCTCCAATCTTCTGAAACATAATGAACAAGTTTTTACATGGTGAAGAAGTTCTTACATAGTGAATAAGTTCTTACATGGTGAACAGTGCAAGGGCAGTCATCACAGAAACTTGCTGTTTTGATCACACATCATGAACTATAAACAATCAGGTCAATTATGATTATTCGTTTGATTTTTATACTTGATTTTTATGTGAATCCCACATTTCACCCATATTATTATTATTATTATTATTATTTTTAATAAAATGCTGAAGTGGTAGGTAGATGCAAGATAAAGGTAGAAAACATAGTTTAGTGCTGTTAGGAGGGCAAATGTAGATGATCAGGTGTGTGCCTATAGACTAAGTATTAATCCAAGCTAGACAAGGGCAACAAAACATCCACGGATGCAGATTCCTCTCAAAAGAGTGGGGGTGAGATTCTAAGCCTCACCTCTGTTGGTCCCCAATTTCTCACCTGATGGCCCCCTTGCGACTGTGTCTGTCTTAGGTTGTTCCTCCCTTGAGGAATCTTACCTGTCTCTCGCTAACCAGTCATCTTCCGGGGCCATACAGGGAAATGTAAAGTTGGTAAGTGAGAGAGAAGCCATATTGTTTGAAAAGGTTAGTTTTTCACTTCTTTGCAGATTTATGCCCTGTGGCTTCTATGCCCAGCATGTGTCTTGAGGTATCTTTACCACATGGAAGAATTATGATACTCGGCAATTTTGATATGAAGTATGAATTCTACTTAGGGGTTGTAATTATGAAGGAAGAAGAAAAGCTGTAGAAGTAGCAGACGGAAGAAAACCTGGGAGATTGATTATTTCTTTGACATATCATCTTGTAGTGTAACATAATTGTGTATAGGTTTTAAATTACTAATTAAATTGCATGCACACATTAACATAATAGGAGTACAGCTACACAACCAAAGCAGATCCACAATTACTAGCCATATCCAGTGAAACCAAGAAAACCAGTTAGGCACCCTAGGCAATAGTGAAAACTTATCAATGATATGATAGATATTGTCTAACTGCATTTGAATAGTTTGAGAAAAATCAGACAAATTAAAACAACACATTCCTGGGATCTGTTCCCATCCCATATGTTCTTTTAACAGTAGATAGTCTATAGTTGCAAGATTTTAGAGCGCTGCAACTTGAACTTCTCCTAATTCTTGGTTGAGTTCCGACAGTATAGATCCAGTCACATTTGTTGTTTTACTGTATGCACAGGCCAGCTTAGATATCACCTTCTTCATTCCAATGGCAAGTCCAGCAACCAGTGGGATGAATGCAGCTACAACTGCAACAGCACCAGGATCTTTGTTGAAGTTTTTTTGATGATCATCTTCTGGAATGAATCTTCCAGGGAATGTTGATGTTGGAAGTTCTTCTTCATATCGTATCTTAATTCGTTTTCTGGGTAGCCAAATTAGGCTTTGATTCTCTGTATAAACACAAACAAACCCTTTGCCCACACTTTGATATGCCCTTTATACCATTGTGAAGAACTTATTGGAGATCACCACACAGGAACTGCTTTTTTTCTTTTTTAAGAGAAAGTAATATTATCAGAAAAAATGTACTTCCACAGCTGATCATCTGACACTCTTTAAATGATCAAAATTAAGGATATTTAAAGCATATATTAATCGGTGATTTTCAGTTAGTTTTATCCGATCAGGGAGTAATCACCCTTTTCTTTCTTCCTTTTTTTTGTTATCATTAATCTACACTTACATGAAGAACATTATGTTTACTAGGCTCTCCCCTATACCAGGTTCCTCCACAAACCCCCTCACAGTTACTGTCCATCAGCATTGCAAAATGTTGTATAATCCCTACTTGTCTTCTCTGTGTTGTACAGCCCTCCCTTTTCTCCCTCCCCCACATTATGCATGCTAATCATAATACTCGCTTTCTTCCTCCCCCCCGCTTATCTCTCCCTACCCACCCATCCTCCCCAGTACCTTTCCCTTTGGTATCGGTTAGTCCATTCTTGGGTTCTGTGATTCTGCTGCTGTTTTGTTCCTTCAGTTTTTCCTTTGTTCTTATACTCCACATATGAGTGAAATCATTTGGTATTTCGCTTTCTCCGCTTGGCTTATTTCACTGAGCATAATACCCTCTAGCTCCATCCATGTTGTTGCAAATGGTAGGATTTGTTTTCTTCTTATGGCTGAATAATATTCCACTGTGTATATGTGTCACATCTTCTTTATCCATTCATCTACTGATGGACACTTAGGTTGCTTCCAATTCTTGGCTATTGTAAATAGTGCAGCGATAAACATAGGGGTGCATCTGTCTTTTTCAAACTGTAGTGCTGCATTCTTAGGGTAATTTCCTGGGAGTGGAATTCCTGGGTCAAATGGTAAGTCTATTTTGAGCATTTTGAGGAACCTCCATACTGCTTTCAACAATGGTTAAACTAATTTACATTCCCACCAGCAGTGTAGGAGGATTCACCTTGCTCCAAAACATCACCAACATTTGTTGTTGTCTTTTGGATGGTAGCCATCCTTACTGGTGCGAGGTGATACCTCATTGTGGTTTTAATTTGCATTTCTCCGACAATTAGCAATGTGGAGTATCTTTTCATGTGTCTTTTGGCCATCTGTATTTCTTTTTTGGAGAACTGTCTTTTCAGTTCCTCTGCCCATTTTTTAATTGGATTATTTGTTTTTTGTTTGTTGAGGTGGGTGAGCTCTTTATATATTTTGGACATCAGGCCTTTATCGGATCTGTCATTTACAAATATATTCTCCCATACTGTAGGGTACCTTTTTGTTCTATTGATGGTGTCTTTTGCTGTACAGAAGCTTTTCAGTTTGATAGAGTCCCGCTTGTTCATTTTTGCTGTTGTTTTCCTTGCCCGGGGAGATATGTTCAAGAAGAGGTCACTCATGTTTATGTGTAAGAGATTTTTGCCTATGTTTTTTTCTAAGAGTTTTATGGCTTCATGACTTACATTCAGGTCTTTGATCCATTTTGAGTTGACTTTTGTGTATGGTGTTAGACAATGGTCCAGTTTCATTCTCCAACATGTAACTGTCCAGTTTTGCCAGCACCATCTGTTGAAGAGACTGTCATTTCCCCATTGTATGTCCATGGCTCGTTTATCAAATATTAATTGACCCTATATGTTTGGGTTAATGTCTGGAGTGTCTAATCTGTTCCACTGGTCTGTGGCTCAGTTCTTGTGCCAGTACCACATCGTCTTGATTACTATGGCTTTGTAGTAGAGCTAGAAGTTGGGGACTGAGATCCCCCCTACTTTACTCTTCTTTCTCAGGATTGCTTTGGCTATTTGTAGTCTTTGGTGTTTCCATATGAATTTTTGAACTATTTGTTCCAGTTCCTTGAAGAATGTTGTTCGTAATTTGATAGGGATTGCATCAAATCTGTATATTGCTTTGGGCATGATGGCCATTTTGACTATATTCATTCTTCCTAGCCAAGAGCATGGGATGAGTTTCCATTTGTTAGTGTCTCCTTTAATTTCTATTAAGAGTGACTTGTAGTTTTCAGGGTATAGGTCTTTCACTTCTTTGGTTAGGTTTGTTCCTAGGTATTTTATTCTTTTTGATGCAATTGTGAATGGAGTTGTTTTCCTGATTTCTCTTTCTATTGGTTCATTGTTAGTGTATAGGAAAGCCACAGATTTCTGTGTATTAATTTTGTGTCCTGAAAATTTGCTGTATTCCCATATAAGTTCTAGTAGTTTTGGAGCGGAGTCTTTAGGGTTTTTTATGTATAATATCATGTCATCTGCAAATAGTGACAGTTTAACTTCTTCTTTACCAATCTGGATTCCTTGTATTTCTTTGTTTTGTCTGTTTGCCGTGGCTAGGACCGCCAGTAGTATGTTAAATAACAGAGGGGAGAGTGGGCATCCCTTTCTTGTTCCCGATCTCAGAGGAAAAGCTTTCAACTTCTCGCTGTTCAGTATAATGTTGTCTGTGGGTTTATCATATATGGCCTTTATTATGTTGAGGTACTTGCCCTCTATAGCCATTATTGTTGAGAGTTTTTATCATGAATGGATGTTGAATTTTTTCAAGTGCTTTTTCATCATCTATGGAGATGATCATGTGGTTTTTGTCCTTTTTGTTGATGTGGTGGATGATGTTGATGGATTTTCGAATGTTGTACCATCCTTGCATCCCTGGGATGAATCCCACTTGGTCATGGTGTGTGATCCTTTTGATATATTTTGAATTCGGTTTGCTAATATTTTCTTGAGTATTTTTGCATCTATATTCATCAGGGATATTGGTCTGTAATTTTCTTTTTTGGTGGGGTCCTTGCCTGGTTTTGGTATTAGCGTGATGTTGGTTTCATAGAATGAGTTTGGGAGTATTCCCTCCTCTTCTATTTTTTGGAAAACTTTAAGGAGAACAGGTATTATGTCTTCTCTGTATGTCTGATAAAATTCCGAGGTAAAGCCGTCCGGCCTGGGGGTTTTGTTCTTGGGTAGTTTTTTGATTACCGTTTCAATTTCTTTGCTCGTAATTGTTTTGTTTAACTTTTGTGTTTCTTCCTTGGTCAGTCTTGTAAGGTTGTATTTTTCTAGGAAGTTGTCCATTTCTTCTAGGTTTTCTAGCTTGTTAGCATATAGGTTTTCTTAGTAGTCTTCAATAATAATTCTTTGTATTTCTGTGGAGTCTTGTGATTTTTCCATTCTCATTTCTGATTCTGTTGATGTGTGTTGATTCTCTTTTTCTCTTAATAAGTTTGGCTAGAGGCTTATCTAGTTAGTTTATTTTCTCAAAGAACCAGCTCTTGGTTTCATTGATTTTTGCTATTGTTTTATTCTTCTCAATTTTGTTTATTTCTTCTCTAATCTTTATTATGTCCCCCCTTCTGCTGACTTTAGGCCTCATTTGTTCTTCTTTTTCCAGTTTCGATAATTGTGATGTTAGACTATTCATTTGGGATTGTTCTTCCTTCTTTAAGTGTGCCTGGTTCACTATATACTTTCCTCTTAAGACTGCTTTCGCTGTGTCCCACAGAAGTTGGGGCTTTGTGTTGTTGTTGTCATTTGTTTCCATATATTCCTTGACCTCTATTTTAATTTGTTCATTGATCCATTGATTATTTAGGAGCATGTTGTTAAGCCTCCATGTGTTTGTGAGCCTTTTTGTTTTCTGTGTAGAATTTATTTCTAGTTTTATACCTTTGTGGTCTGAAAAGTTGGTTGGTAGAATTTCAATATTTTGGAATTTACTGAGGCTCTTTTTGTGAGCTAGTATGTGGTCTATTCTGGAGAATGTTCCATGTGCACTTGAGAAGAATGTATATCCTGTTCCTTTTGGATATAGAGTTCTATAGATGTCGATTAGGTCCATCTGTTCTAGTGTGTTGTTCAGTGCCTCCATGTCCTTACTTATTTTCTACCCAGTGGATCTATCCTTTGGGGTGAGTAGTGTGTTGAAGTCTCCTAAAATGAGTGCATTGCATTCTATTTCCTCTTTTAGTTCTGTTAGTATTTGTTTCACATATGCTGGTGCTCCTGTGTTGGGTGCATATATATTTAGAATGGTTATATCCTCTTGTTGGACTGAGCCCTTTATCATTATGTAGTGTCCTTCTTTATCTCTTGTTACTTTCTTTCTTTTGAAGTCTATTTTGTCTGATATTAGTACTGCAACCCCTGCTTTCTTCTCTCTGTTGTTTGCCTGAAATATGTCTGTGCATGTCTCTGGGTTTAAGGTGAGTTTCTTGTAAGCAGCATATAGATGAGTCTTGCTTTTTTATCCATTCTGTTACTCTGTGTCTTTTGATTGGTGCATTCAGTCCATTTACATTTAGGGTGACTATTGAAAGATATGTACTTATTGCCATTGCAGGCTTTAGATTCGTGGTTACCAAAGGTTCAAGGTTAGCCTCTTTGGTTTCTTGCTGACTAACTTAGCTTGCTTATTGAGCTGTTATATACACTGTCTGGAGATTCTTTTCTTCTCTCCCTTCTTATTCCCCCTCCTCCATTCTTCATGTGTTCTGTGTTTTTTTCTGTGCTCTTGTTAGGAGTGCTCCTATCTAGAGCCCTGCCTGTATGATGCCCTGTAGACGTGGTTTGTGGGAGGCAAATTCTGTCATCTTTTACTTGTGTGGGAATTGTTTAATCCCTCCATCATAGTTAAATGATAATCGTGCTGGACATAGTATCCTTGGTTCAAGGCCCTTCTGTTTTATTGCATTAAATATATCATCCCATTCTCTTCTGCCCTGTAAGGTTTCTGTTGAGAAGTCTTTTGATAGCTTGATCGGTTTTCCTTTATAGGTGACCTTTTTCTCTCTAGCTATCTTTAAAACTCTTTCCTTGTCCTTGACCTTTGCCATTTTAATTATTATGTGTCTTGGTGTTGTCTTCCTTGGGTCCTTTCTGTTCAGAATTCTGTGTATTTCTGTGGTCTGTTCGATTATTTCCTCCTCCAGTTTGGGTAAGTTTTCAGCAATTATTTCTTCAAAGACACTTTTCTATCCCTTTTTCTCTCTCTTCTTCATCTGGTACCCCTATAATATGGATATTGTTCCTTTTGGATTGGTCACACAGTTCTCTTAATATTGTTTCATTCCTGGAGAGCCTTTTATCTCTCTCTATGTCAGCTTCTATGTGTTTTTGTTATCTGGTTTCTATTCCATCAATGGCCTCTTTCATCTTATCCATTCTGCTCATAAATCCTTCCAGAGTTTGTTTCACTTCTTTTATCTCCTTCCTGGCATCTGTAATCTCCCTCCGGACTTCATCCCTTAGCTCTTGTATATTTCTCTGCATCTCCGTCAGCGTGTTTATGATTTTTATTTTGAATTCTTTTTCAGGAAGACTGGTTAGGTCTGTCTCCTTCTCAGGCATTGACTCTGTGACCTTGGTCTGCCTGTAATTTTGCCTTTTCATGGTGGTAGAGATAGTTTTGCAGAGTTGACATGAGTGACGGTTGGAAGAACTTTCCTTCTTGTTTGTTTGTGGCCTTCCTCTCCTGGAGAACAGTGACCTCTGGTGGCTTGTGCTGGGTATGTGCGTGCAGCCAGGGCTTCTGATTCCTGCCCGGCTGCTATGGAGTTCATCTCCACTGTTGCTGTGTGCATGGCTTGCTTTGGGCGGCTGCTCTGATATGCTCATGCTGCATTGGAGGAGGAGCAGCCGGGAGTCTATTTATCTCCGTAATGGGCCTCCGTGCTCCCTGTTCCCCAGGTGTTAGAGTGCCCAGAGATCCCCAGATTCCCTGCTGCCAGACGAAGTGTCCCAGGATGCTTCCATCCAGTTTTGGGGTCCCTTTCCCTTTCAGAGTTCCAAAAAGCAGTGACAAAAAAAAGAAAAAAAGCTGTTTTCTTTTCTTTGTTCCTGGGTGCTGGCCTCCGGTACCTGCTGAGAGGTCTTGCTCTCCTGTTTCCATAGTATCCAGGACCCCACGCATGCACTGTGTCTGTGCTCTGGTGAGGATGGCTGTGGCTGGGTGTTTAGCAGTCCTGGGCTCCCTCTCCTTCCCCTGTCCGTCTCTTCTCCTCCCGCTGGGAGCCGAGGGGAGGAGCTCTCACCCACCAGTCTGGGGCTTGTATCTTACCCCCTTTGTTAGATTCTGGGTTCTTGCAGTGTGGATGTGGTCTGGATATTGTCCTGTGTCCTCTGCTCTCTATTCTAGGAAGAATTGTCTTTGTTATATTTTCATAAACATATGTTGTTTTGGGAGGAGATTTACGCTGCTCTACTCACGCCGCCATGTTGGCTCCACCTCCACAACCTAACAGTTTTAATGTGCTGAGGTAGAAGTAGGAAGTATTCAATTGAATTATTTGTTGTCACTATGGACTAAGCAGCATGATTCAGCATTAAGAAGCTTGCTTACATGACCTTGCCTCAGTGCATGCACATCCATGTGATCTCTCTTTCTGAATCTTCTTTTCAAGGTACTAATTCTACCTGCTCTAAATCTAATGACCTCCCGTAGACCCACCTCAAAATACCATCATAGTGGGAGTTAGGATTTCAATATATGAATTTTGAGGGGACACAAATACTCAGCTCATAATAGCCTGAAGTAGAATACAGTTAACCCTTGAGCAACATGGGTTTGAGCTGCATGGATCCACTTACATTGTGGATGTTTTTCAATAGGTATATTGGAAAAATTGGGGGAGATTTGCAACAACTTGAAAAAACTGGCAGATGAACTGTGTAGCCTAGAAATATTGAAAAGATTAAGTAAGGTATGTGATGAGGCATAAAATAGATCTAGTCTATTTTATCATTACTATCATAAAATGTATATAAATCTATTATAAAAAGTTAAAATTCATCCAAACTTCCACACACAAGCACAGACTCTATGTGCCACCATTTGCAGTTGAGAGAAATGTAAACAAATGTAAGGATGCAGTATTAAATCATAAATGCATAAAATATATAACTGTAGTATCTACTGCACTACTGTAATAATTTTGTAATCAACTCCTGTTGCAATTGCGAGTATCCACTTAAAATGCTATGTGATGCTAATCATCTCTACATGAGCACTTTGTCATTTCAGTAAACTGTTTATCACAATAAAAGTGATCTCATAGTTCTTGTGTAGTTTTCATTGTGTTTAGTACAATACTGTACACTTTGAATAACACCATGGGCCCCATGTGAAGTGCTACTAGTAATGCTGAAAGTGCTCCCACAAAGCAGAAAAAAGTCATGCCTTTACAAGAAAAAGTGGAATTGCCTGATATGTACTGTAGACAAAGGTCTGCAGCTGCAGCTGCCCACCATTTTCAAGATAAATGAATCCAATGTAAGGATGTTTGTAAAAAAAAGAAAAGGAAATTTGTGAAGCTGTGCCTGCAGCTATGCTGGCAGGTGTACTTTTCACTTTTTGTGAAAGAACTTTTTTACCTCATACTGAACATACAGCTTATATGGATGTAGGATTGCTATAAGAAAGTCATCACTATGGATTCTAATAGGATTTGAGAAAAACAAAGTCATTTGGACAACTTAAGGCAAAGGGAAGGTGAAGGATCTAAAGCTGGAGAGTTTAATGTCAGCAAAGGATGGTTTGATAATTTTATAAAGAAGTTTGGTTTAAAAAAATGTCAAAATAGCAGGAGAAGCAGCTTCTGCTGACCAAGAAGCAGCAGATGAATCCTAGACACCATTAGGAAAATCATTGAAAAGGAAGGATATCTGACTGAACAGGTTTTTAATAGATACAAAAGTGCCCTACTCCAGAAAAAAAAAAAAGTGCCACAAAGGACATTTATTAGTAAGGAGGAGAAGCAAACACCAGGATTTAAGGCAGGAAAGGGTAGGCTGATTCCCTTTTGTACAAATGCAGTCAGCTCTATGATCAGAACTGCCCTTATCTATAAAGCTGCTAACTCCTGAACCTTGAAGGGAAAAGATAAACACCAGATGCCAGTCTTTTATTTGTATAAGGCCTGGATAACAAGAACCCTTTTACTGGATTGGTTCCAGTGATGCTTTGTCCCTGAAGTCAGAAAGTACCTGGTCAGTAAGGGGCTGCCTTTTAAAGTTCTTTTGATATTGGGCAATGCTCCTCAACCCCCAGAATCCTGTGAGTTCCACACTGAAGCCATCAAAATGGTTTGCTTGGCCCCAAACACATCATCTCTAATTCAGCCTCTGATCAGAGGGTTATAAGGGCCTTTAAGGGTCATTATGCATGGTGCTCTGTGAAAAAGACTGTCAACACTATGGAAGAAAAACCCTGATAGAGAGAACATCATGAAAGTATGGAAGGATTGCACCATTGAAGATGCCATTGTTTTAACAGAAAGAGCTGTGAAAACCATCAAGCCTGAAACAACAAATTACCACTGGAGAAAACTTGTGAATGATTTCACAGGCTTTACGACAGAGCCCATCAAGGAAATCATGAAAGAGACTGTGGATATGGCAAAAAAGGTTTAGGGGTGAAGGTTTCAAGATACGAATCTTGGAGAAATTCAAGAGCTAATAGACACCACAATAGAGGAATTAACAAAGTTGACTTGATGGAGATGAATGCTTCTGAGCCACTGCCAGACAATGAAGAAGACGAAGTAGAAGAAGCAGTGGCAGAAAACAAATTGACATTAGACAATCTGGCAGAAACGTTCTGATTATTCAAGACCTGTTTTTGACTTTTTCTATGACATGGACCCTTCTATGACATGGGTACTAAAACTAAAATTAAAATGGTGGAAGAGATATTGATACCATATAGAAACATTTTTAGAGAAATGAAAAAGCAAAAATGTCAGGAAGTATGATTTATTTCCATAAAATTACACAGTGTGCCTGCATCTCCTGCTTCCCTTTCCACCTACTCCATTTCTGCCTCTGCCACTCCTGAGACAGAAGGACCAATCTCTCCTCTTCCTCCTCCTCCTCCTCCTCAGCCTGGATGAAGATGACAAGGATGAAGACATTTATGATGATCTCCTTCCACTTAAAGAATAGTAAATACATAATGCTATACAGTTAATGAACATGTTCTGTATGTGTGTAAATGTTTTAATGTAAAAATAAAATAATTGTATGGCACGAACTATATGACATGTTTTTGTTTCATCATCTTCATTGCTAAGTAGTCATTGTGTAGAATATTGTGTGTAAGACTTATGTGGAAGTATGTACCTATTCTTCTATAAGGTAAGTGATATTTAATATAAAATTAATAATGTGTAAGTTTTCTTGCTGTTTCACAACTTTGCTTTCAAAGAATTACATTGCCAAATAGTATGCCTCTCTTGTAATTAGAGAAAATTGCTTATCAGCCTGTCTTCATGGTAAGTGGTTTTTAAAAACATGTAACAATGTTTCCAATACTGTATATGAATATGACTGTAACACTGTATGCCATAAAGTTTATATAATAATTTGTTCATTAGTGTATAGGCGAGGCTTCCATGAAGCCACCTCATTGATTACACTGTGCTACCATAAAGCAATATACTGCTGCTGCTTCGTTACCAGTGCATGAATAGTGATCCCTGAAAATAAGAATGAATTTATTTTTCATATTATATTTTCATTTTTGATGTCTAATGTTAGTAATGTCCATAAAATAGCAATAGTGTTTTGTATCATATAAGACAATATTGCTGTAGGTATTGACAGATGATTCATTTTGTAAATAGACAACACAAGCTTACGGTATTGATAAGTTCAGTACAGTACTACGAATGTTTTTCTCTTCCTTATCATTTTCCTGATAACATTTTCTTTTCTCTAGCTTATTTTTTTGTAAAAATGCAGTATATAATGCATGAAACATACAAAATATGTGTTATTTGACTGTTATTGGTAAGGAAGGCTTCTGGTCAACAATAGACTATTAGTAGTTAAGTTTTTGGGTACTTAAAAGTTATACATAGATTTTCAGTCATGTGGGAGATTGGTGTCCCAATCCTTGTGTTATTCAAGGGTCAACTGTATATGGCAGATATAATTGCTACTTGGGGAACATGATAACTGGAATGGTATACAGACAAATAATTGAGTTGGGGGCAGACAAGATAATCAAACAGAATATGTAGTCCAGAATTCTAATTGCTGTTCAGAGAAGCTTTTTATCTGTATAACATGAGAGGCATGGCTGAGTTTTTATAAAGATAGCAGTAATACTTCATTCAGAAAGATCTTCTTGTCTCCTCTCAAGGAATTGAGGCCATCAAAGCACTCTTCCTTTTGGGAGGAATAGCTTTGTTTTGGAACCTCCAAGGAGAATGAGAGTAGTCTTGGATTTGGTTATGCCATTCCCACTTTGAGCTGAGAAGTGGAATTTGTGAGGATGGTATCTTGATTTTCTGAGTTGTGACTTAGGAAGCTGGACATAAGATTTGATGACTAAAAGGCATTAAAAATAAATTTTAAACATTTAGAAATTGTCAACTTGTTAAAAAAGCAAGCTTAATTAAGCAAAGTGGAAAAAGAAGCCATTGTTTTAGGAGGAGTTGGGTAAAATGATCTTGAAATACAGTTCAAAAATCCTCTCTTGCTTTTATTTCAAGAGCAATGACAGAAAATAATTTTAGCTTCAGTGTGCAGAAGCTTTTGGACAATGGGGATGCTGGAAATAGTTCAGTAGCTACACAGTACTTTTCACTCCTTGACTTTGTTAAGATAAGGATATTTTTAAAGCATGCAACCCTGTGGTTCCCTGTCAGGCAGATAGAACCCCCTGTCCTTCCTCCAGAGAAGGCTCTGATCACTCCTTAGTTGTGTGAAAATTGCAACAGGCTCATGTCTTCAGGATCTGTCTGCTCCGCCTTTTTCCTAAGTGACCTTTTGTCACTAACAAACCTCTTGTTGGAAAGAGTGGCAAAGAAAGAGTGATAATTCCTCTCATTGCTATAACAAAAAACACCAAAAAACCCTGGCAGAACAAACCATTTCCATTAAAAAACTGTAGGACAAATCACTGAGGACAAAGCCAAAGGAACTGTGTTACAGCTAGACGAGTTAGGGAATCATTTAATCTCTCTGAACCTCTGGGTCCTTTTTTAAAAAACCCAGACCTGGTGGAGAAAGACAAGTACCAAATGATTTCGTTATTTGTGGAGCGTAAGAACACAGCAAACACTGAAGGAACAAAACAGCAGCAGACTCACAGAACCCAAGAATGGACTAACAGTTACCAAAGGGAAAGGGATTGAGGTGGGTGGGTAGCAAGGGAGGGAGAAGGGGATTAAGGGGCATTATGATTAGCTCACATAACATAGGGGTGGGGCATGGGGAAGGCAGTATAGCACAGAGAAGATAAGTAGTGACTCTATAGTATCTTACTATGCTAATGGACAGTGACTGTAATAGGGTATGTGGTGGGGACTTGATAATGGGGGGAATCTAGTAACCACAATGTTGCCCATGTGATTTTATATTACTGATACCAAAATTAAAAAGAAAAAAAAGAAAAACAGACCTGGACTAGATGATCTCAAAGGTCTCTTCTAGCTTTGAGGTGAACTTGGATGTACTTAAAAGGGTCTGGAAAATGGTCGAGTGCTTCCCTTTTTATAGGAGGAATACCCGGCATGGAAATCTTTCCACAGAAGGTAGGTTTTGAATTGTACTATGAATATTTGCCGTGATCTAGATAGGTGAGGATTAGAAATGGAATTTTAAAAAGCAGTGTTGGGAAATGGAAAGAATAAAGGGTGGGTTGGAAGGTTATGTAAACCAAGAATAGCAGGGGAAGAGGGAAGTTATATTCTCCTTTCTCTCTGTACCCCAATTCAGTAAGACTTAAGTCTCTTCCGTTCTTTTTCTTTCCATCTATTTTCCTGAACCAAAACTGGAGGGAGAGGTTATATCACAACGTGAAGCTGTACTGTGTGTTTCAGCATTACATTCCTCAGCCATTAATTCAAATTAACATACTATTGATTGAGAATGAGAGGATTTAGCTTTCATCCACAGATTGCTCTTGTAGGAGGGTCTTCAGTGTGGCCACCTATCAAAGAGATTAATGATACCTGCCCATTTTTACCTCACCAAAGATTAATATCTATCCATTTTTACTTCACCAAATTTGGAGAGAAATTTCAAATAAATACCAAATGAAAATAATAATGAGTATTTTCAATATTAGATAGTTCTCTCCATAAAATTATTTTAATTATTAAAAATAGGTTATCTTATGTCATGCATTTGAAACAACAGGAGTAAAACATGCTTTTGAAGTGAGATGTCACCTCATATGTGAGGAACACTTATGTTGACACCAAAGTTAAAAAGACCCCACAAAAATGACAAATGATGAGGAGATAGCACTATTATATCAGATCCTCACCTTTTAAGAATATGATCAGCCTGTCAGTGCTAACAGTTTTCCATGTTTATAGCAAAAAGCTATGTGCACCTATATTTGAGGTGGAGGTCAGATAATATCTCAATATAAAAAAATTAATAGTACCCTGTTACACATAAAAAAGAATTCTGCAACCCCTTTTCCTTTTATCATCTTGCAAGATAGATGTACACATATTTGCATAATATGAATGTGCACAATGGACCTGGCTCTTTTTCTTCTACTATTCTAACCACTCCAGTCTCACAGAGGAGTCTTAACATCTCTAAAGGGTATTATGGCACCTAGAGCAGTTATTAGGACCAAAGGGTTTTTTTAAAGTTCTGAGAATGGGTTAAGGGGTTAGGAAAAGGAACATGACAGAGACTCTGAATCAATTTGATCTATTCAATACCCTTATTGTGTACTTGCAACTCTCACCTTGAAGCTTTCTTCAAAGGAACCTCTTATGGTTATAATACACCTCCCAGACATTTATCCTTTTACCTAAAAATGCTCCCTCCACCTAAGTTTCTCAAATTTATCAAAGAAGAGCAGAGTTTTCTGGAAACGTCTAGCAAAATGATTTTTATTAATGGGTCCCACAAGCTGACAAACAGACTCAGAAGAATAATATCTTGACTTATACAAAACGTATGTTCAACATGGAGGAAGCCCTTTCAAAGCTCTCTTTATTCCTTGGCAAAGATTGACCATGGTTATGGTTTCAAGGATAATAAAAGAGAAGGTTAAAGGTGGATGAAGTGAGAAAGAAGTAAGACTTAAGGATTCCACACATGAGTGAATAATAATAATAATAATAATAATAATAATAATAATAATATCCTAATAAGAAGTATGGGAAATAAGAGTTACAATTGAGACAACCTACTGCTGTACATGGCCTGTTAATCAGCAGAAACTGTGAGCAAATCAGGTGCTATGAACCAGTTTCTGTGCAAGAAAATTCTAGTTCAATAGGATTACTACTTTACTATGGAAGAATCAACTGGTCCATGCAAAGTAAGCATTTACTGTCATTGAATTGATCTAGCAAGCAAGAAAGAAAAATCTCATATAAATTTGGCCCTCATCAAGAGATTTTTCTGTAGGCTTCTTGTCTATATGTTAAGTGTTGTCATAGCCAGAGACTATATCCAAAACTGAGTTTAATACTAAAATTTCAATTTGTAAATTTTTTCTCCTTCACTCCATCAATTCTACATTATTGTACCTGTGATAATACAAACCTGATTGGGGAATCATTCTATTTCCCCCCAGTTCTCCTATATGAATCAAGTTAAGAGTGATATTTTTTCCGTCTTCCCTCATGTGACAAGGCCTCTTAGGGTAGGGGGCAGCATTATAAGAGAAAGAGTGTGAGAGAAAGTTCAGTCAAGTCTCTGAACTCTGGAAAGGCACTGTTTCAGGTCTTAGAAGTATCTCCAGGGATTCTTCATCCTTAGGTTGCATTAAGTCAAAGATTTTCATTTAAATTTTATATCTCAATGGATAAACTCCACATTGATCTCCTTCATGGGTCATGTACTTCCTGGCATTTCTCTTATTCGCAGTCTTTTAACATTTCCTCCTCAGGGTAGTGTGACATACATGAACTGTTTCAGAATTTCTTGAATAAATATTCACCATAATCATTTCAAGGGAGGCAATGATAAGTCATTTGCACAAAGGGTTCATCTGAATTTTCTTGAAACTCAAGAAATTTTTCTTCATGGCCCAGCAGATAAATGTGAGTCAGGCATTTCTTTCCTTCCTGCTCTATTTAGCCACTGGGGAAATATGTGTTGTTTTACCTCAGTGATTTCATATGCAAAATGGGAATAATTATACTTTCTCCTTGGCTCAGTGGAGGATAAAGAGGATTAATGCATTTTTTAAATTTATAAAATAATATGTACTTTGTAAGTGAAATATGCTTTGAGTAGGAATTATTATTAGGATTATTATCATCAATAAGGATTTAAATATATTCTTTATCAAATAGAATCCAAAAAGTTAGAATTCAAGCTAGAAGGGCTATGAACTTGAATGTCTGTCAATGACAAGTGGGTGCAGTGAGTAATCCAATTTACTTCAGGAAATATGTTAACTGTGGCAGGGGTGAGAAGTAGGTATGAAGATGGAAGACTAACAAAGGGAGCATATAGATATTCATTAATTCCTTCAGGAAACAGTGGGAGGAATAGGAGGGGCCAGAAGACATAGTTACCAAGAGAGCCGAGTGAGAAACTATAAAAAGGTAAAATAAAAAGAAAGCCCTGAGAAGTCAGAATCACTCAGAAATTGGTAAAATTCGCAAAGCACAGACTTGGATGTTCAAGAAATGTCAACTTACTGACAGACACAAAGGAAGTTCAAGGAGAAATCAAGAAGTTGGGAGAAATAAAAAAGAGCCATCCAAATTATTCCATAATTAGAGCTAAAGTTTTATTTAGGAGGAAAAGGAATGGTAGGTGAAGTATAAAGCTGGGGGAAAAAAACCCATTTAAATTGTTCCTGAATTCTATGCCCTCAACTAAATTTACATGCCTAGGGAAGAGAACTAAGGTGCTTAAGGTGCTGGGCTGCTATCTTATTATGATAGACTGAAAAGGTTGGAGTCTTCTATCAGACACACAATAAAAATCACTAATGTCACAGATAGTTTCTACTGAGAGTACCACTCATCCTCTGAATCTTACAGTTGAACTGAAGGGGACTCTTCTTGAAACCTGGAAAAGGAGGGAAAAACATATTTAGAAAGCTCAATAATCCAGCTCAATAATCCAATAGGTGGTAATAACTAATATATAGATAGATTTAAAAAGTTAAGTTGAATTCAGATATAGGATTTTTAATGTTTTATACATTTATATTAAATTTTTTACAATGAAATGAATTATTTTAAGTTAAAATTGGTATAAATGGTTGACTATTTATACATTTTAACTTAAACTTTTTATTATAAAATAAAATACATACCCAGAAAACCACATTAAACAAATGAGTAGCTTTATGACATATTTCAAGTGAAAATCTTACCACAACAAAGGTTAAGAACTAGAAATTTTCAGCCCCTCTCCCTGTATGTCTTTTATTGTAATCTTACCTTCTCCTTCCCTCAGAAGTAATCACTATCTATATTAAGATACTGCCCTTCATCAACATCTCTGTTGGTGCTTCTACTGGACCCAGACCCATAACCTGGTGGACCAGGAATATCACAAACTGTAGATATGCTAATGTCTTTTTATCCTAAATAGTAAATAAGCAATTTTATGTTCCACCACCTTTTACTATGAGGGAATGAAAAGTCAACATTCCTCCTGCTAATGCAACAAGTTTCATTCATGCACAATGCTATACTGATGGACCTGAAAAGGCAGGGCAGGTGTGGGAAGAGCACAGCAGTTAATCCTCCCCTCTAGTGCATGCCTTCTCCTGCATGTGTATCCTAGGCATGGGAAGGTGGGGGTTAGAGGGTGCTAGATTGCATTCTGAAGCTGGGGCCACAGAATGGCAATTTAAGCTTAAAGAGAAAGGCCTGAACTAATGTCATAATTTCATTAACTTCTGCTTCATTAGAAATAACATTCAAAGGCCAGTTGTCCAAGACTAGCTTCAGATATCAGAGGTATTTGAAATTTCTGTGTGGGCTTTGCTGATAAAGCAGTGTATTGTACATGATAGTATGATACTCATTTATTTATTCAGCATGAATTTTGAGTACTGTTAATTTTGGGTCAAGAAGATATAAAAATAGTCCTGTTCTTCATGGAGCTAACAATTTGGGGCAGTGGTTTTGTCTTAAGCTACACATTAGAATCACCTTGGAAATTTTAAAAAAATCAGTATGTCTCCTCCTTTCCCCTCCCCTCAACATATATACAAACACATGGAGATTCAGTTTTTATTGGCCTGGAAATCAGTATTTTTTAAAAAGCTCCCAGAATTTTTAAATGTGAACCCAGAGTTGAGAACCTCTGATTAAGATAAAACACAAATACTGAGTACATGTAATCACAAGATAAGGACTGTTACAATGAAGGAATACACATGATACAATGGAAGTTTATAATATTATGGACAGACATCTACCTGCAAATTTCTTAGGATTTATCAATCAAAAGTAGCAGGTTTGAATATTATAATTTTTTAAATTGAGGTTTTTATCATTGGGGTTACATCTAATTATACAATTCACCTCATAATTACCTTGCCTTAAAAGATCAGTGGTAAGACAAGGGGTGATAATGTACAGATTTTCTTTGAAAAGTTCCTGAATCAGGATATGTATGAACTTACTTCACTCAGATATATTAGGGTAGAAAAAAATTTAATGAAGCACACTCCTGTCAGGTTAAGAGAAGAAAGATTCTCTGCATGTGCTGTTGTTTAAAACCCAAACCACTGAATTGGAGTAATGAAAACTAAGCCAGCTTGAATCCTTTGAAATGTTGCTGTAGAAATTGATAATCACTGGTCATCAAAATAATCACATGCCAACACAAAGGGGCTTTGTTCTCGTGGCAGAACATGTGCCGCTCACCTGGAACACCTGCCAGTGCCCTAGGCCATCCTGAGGGCCTCACCACCCACAGCAGCTCAGGCGGTTAACACAGAGGCTGCTCCCTTCTCACGGTTGACTGGCACAGACAGGAGGATGGGCACAGTCTGGGAAGCATGAGGGGGCTCTGTTCACACAGCAGAACATGTGCCACTGGTCTGCGACCCCCGCCATTGCCCTAGACCATCTCAAAGGCCGCCCTGCCCATGGCAGCTTAGAGGATCAACCCAGAGGCTGCTCCCTGTGTTTGGTTAACCAGCACAGATAGTGGAGAGAGACAAGGAGACCAGCAAGCAGGAAGGGACATTGTTCTCCCAGCTGACACAGGTGCCACTTGCTGGCTACCACTCCCATTGCCATGAAAAGGCAGAAGAATCTTGTTCAGTCCAAAATCCCCCAAACACCACAGAGAGGACTTGGTGAGACTGAAATCATGAATCTTCTTAAAAAAGAATTCAAAATAAAAGTTATAAGCATGCTGATGGAGATACAGAGAAATATCCAAGAGCTAAGGGATGAATTTGGGAGGGGGGAGATAACAGAAATGAAACAAACAATAGAAGAATTTAAGAGCAGACTGGATGAGGTGAAAGAGACTGTTAATGGAATAGAAATCAGAAAATAGGAATACAGAGAAGCTGAGGCAGAGAGAAAAGGATCTCTAGGGATGAAATAATATTAAGAGAACTGTGTGACCAATTAAAATGGAACAATATTTGCATTATAGGGGTACCAGAAGAAGAGAGAGAAAAAGGGATAGAAAGTGTATTCGAAGAAATAATTGCTGAAGACTTCCCCAATCTGGGGAAGGAAATAGTCTCTCAGACCATGGAAGTCCACAGATCTCCCAACACAAGGCACCCAAGGAGGACAACACAAAGACATATAATAATTAAAACAGCAAAGATCAAAGACAAGGACAGGGTATTAAAAGCAGCCACAGAGAGAAAAAAGATCACCTACGAAGGAAAACCCATCAGGCTATCATCAGACTTCTCAGCAGATACCCTGTAGGCCTGAAGGGAATGGCATGATATATTTAATGCAATGAAACAAAGGCCTTGAACCAAGAATACTGTATCCAGCATGATTATCATTTAAATTTGAAGAAGGGATTAAACAATAAGCAAAAGTTGAGGGAATTTACTTCCCACAAACCATCTCTACAATGTATTTAAAAGGGAATGCTCTAGATAGTAGTATGCCTAAGGCTAAATAGATGTCAATGGAGAAAATAAAACCACAGCAAAGAAAGTAGACCAACCAATTACTAACTAAAGGCAAAATAAAATCAGCTATCCACAAAATCAGTCAAGGAAAACACAAAGAGTAAAAATAAAACACCTAACATATAAACAGTGGAGGAGGAAAGAAAAGAAGGGAGAGAAATACAGAGTCATCAGACACTGTTTATAGTAAAGTAATAAGTGAGTTAAGTTAGACGGTTAGATAGTAAAAAAGCTGCCTTTGAACCTTTGGTAACCATGAATCCAAAGCCTGCAATGGCAATAAGTACATACCTATCGATAATCACCCTAAATGTAAATGGACTGAATGCACCAATCAAAAGACACAGAGTAATACAATGGATAAAAAAGCAAGACCAATTTATATGCTGTTTACAAGAGACTCACTTATACCCAAAGACATACACAGACTGAAAGTGAAAGGATGGAGAAAGATATTTCATGCAAACAATAGGGAGAGAAAAGCAGGTATTGCAGAACTTGTATCAGACCAAATAGACTTCAAAACAAAGAAAGTAACAAGAGACAAAGAAGGACATTACATAATGATAAAGGGGACAGTCCAACAAGAGGATATAACCATTATAAATATCTATGCACCAAACAGAGAAGCACCTACATATGTGAAACAAATACTAACAGAATTAAAGGAGGAAATAGAATGCAATACATTCATTTTAGGAGACTTCAACACACCACTCATTCCAAAGGACAGATCAATCAGACAGAAAGTAAGGATGCAGAGGCACTGAACAATGCATTAGAACAGATGGACCTAACAACCATCTACAGAACCCTACACAAAAAAGCAGCAGAATTCTTATCAAGTACACTCAGAACATTTTCCAGAACAAACCACATACTAGGCCACAAAAGAAGCCTAACTAAATTCAAAAAGATTGAAATTGTACCAACCAAATTCTCAGATCACAAAGGTATAAAACTAGAAATAAGTTGTACAAAGAAAACAAAAAAGCTCAGAAACACATAGAGGCTTAACAACATGCTCCTAAATAATCAATGGATCAATGACCAAATTAAAACAGAGATCAAGCAATATATGGAGACTAATGAAAACAATAGCACAATGCTTCAACTTCTGTGGGATGCAGCAAAGGCAGTTCTAAGAAGAAAGTATATAGCAATCCAGGCCTATTTAAAGAAGGAAGAACAATCCTAAATAAATAGTCTAAAGTCACAATTATTGAAACTGGAAAAATAAAAACAAATGAGGCTCAAGTCAGCAGAAGAAATAAATAAAATTGAGAAGAATAAAACCATAGAAAAAGTTAATGAAACCAAGAGTTGGTTCTTTGAGAAAATAAACAAAATAGATAAACCTCTAGCCAGACTTATCAAAAAAAAAAGAGAATCTACCCACATAACAGAATCAGAAATGAGAAAGGAAAAATCATGACAGACACCACAGAAAAAACAAAGATTTAGTAGAGAATACTATGAAAATCTATATGCTAACAAACTGGATAACCTAGAAGAAATGTACAACTTTCTAGAAAAATACAACCTTACAAGACTGAGCCATAAATAAACAGAGAATCTAAACAGACCAATTACCAGCAATGAAATTGAATTGGTAATCCAAAAACTACCCAAGAACAAAACCCCCAGGTCAGATAGATTCACCCCTAAATTTTATCAGACATTCAGAGAAGACATAATACCCATTCTCCTTAAATTTTTCCAAAAAATAGAAAAGGAGGGAATACTTCCAAGCTGATTCTATGAATCTAGCATCACTCTAATACCAAAACCAGGCAAAGACACCACAAAAAAAACACTACAGACCAATATCCCTGATGTACATACATGCAAAAATACTCAACAAAATATTAGCAAACTGAATTCAAAAATACATCAAGAGGATCATACACCATGATCAAGTGGGATTCATCACAGGGATACATGGATGGTACAACATTAAAAAATCCATCAACGTCATCCACCACATCAACAAAAAGAAGGACAAAAACCACATGATCATCTCCATAGATGCTGAAAAAGCATGCAACAAAATTCAACATCCATTCATGATAAAAACTCTCAACAAAATGGGTATAGAGGGCAAGTACCTCAACATAATAAAGGCCATATATGACAAACCCACAGCAAACACCGTATTTAACATGAGAAGCTGAAAGCTTTTCCTCTAAGACCGGGAAGAAGAGAAGGATGCCACTCTCTTCACTTTTATTCAACATAGTACTGAAGGTCCTAGCCATGGTAATCAGACAACACAAAGAAATAAAAGGCATCCAGATTGATAAGGAAGAAGTCAAACTGTCACTGTTTGTAGATGACATGATATTGTACATAAAAAACCCTAAAGAATCCACTCCAAAACTATTAGAATGAATATCTGATTTCAGCAAATTTGCTGGATACAAAATTACTATACAGATATATGTTGCTTTTCTATACACTAACAATGAACTAGCAGAAAGAGAAATCAGAAAAACAATTCCATTCACAGTGGCATCAAAAAAAATAAAATACCTAGGAATAAACCTAACCAAGGAAGTGAAAGACCTATATCCTGAAAACTTCAAGACATTCCTAAGAGAAATTAAAGATAATAAATGGAAATTCATCCCATGCTCTTTAGTAGGAAGAATTAGTATTGTCAAAATGGCCATCCTGTCTAAAGCAATCTACAGATTCAATGCAATCACTATCAAAATACTGACAGCATTCTTCAACGAACTGGAACAAGTAGTTCTAAAATTCATATGGAGCCACAAAAGACCCTGAATAGCCAAAGCAATCCTGAGAAGGAAGAGTTAAATGGGGCATCTCACTCCCCAACTTCAAGCTCTACTACAAAGCCACAGTAAGCAGGACAATTTGGAACTGGCACAAGAAAAGACCCATAGACTAGTGGAACAGAATAGAGAGTCCAGATATTAAACCAAACATATATGGTCAATTAATATATAATAAAGGAGCCAAGGATATGCAGTGGGGAAATGACAGCCTCTTCAACAGCTGGTGTTGGCAAAACTGGACAGATACATGTAAGAGAATGAAACTGGATTACTGTCCAACTCCATAGACAAAAGTAAACTCAAAATGGATCAAAGACCTGAATGAAAGTCATGAAACCATAAAACTGTTAGAAGAAAACATAGGCACAAATCTCTTGAATATAAACATGAACAACTTCTTCATGAACATCCCCATGGGCAAGGGAAACAAAAGCAAAAATGAACACGTGGGATTATATCAAACTAAAAAGCTTCTGTAGAGCAAAGGACACCATCATTAGATCAAAAGGCATCCTACACTATGGGAGAATATATTCATAAATGACATATCTGATAAGGGGTTGACATCCAAATATACAAAGAGCTTACACACCTCAACAAACAAAAAGCAAATGATCTAATTAAAAAATAGGCAGAGGATCTGAACAGACACTTTTCCAAAGAAGAAATTCAGATGGCCAACAGGCACATAAAAGATGCTCCACATCCCTAATCATCAGAGAAATGCAAATTAAAACCAAATGAGATATCACCTCACACCAATTAGGATGGCTACCATCCAAAAGACAAACAACAACAAATGTTGGCAAGGATGTGGAGAAAGGGGAACCCTCCTACACTTCTGGTGGGAATGTAAATTAGTTCAACCATTGTGGAAAGCAGTATGGAGGTTCCTCAGAAAACTAAAAATAGAAATGCTATTTGACCTAGGAATTCCACTCCTAGGAATTTACCCTAAGAATGCAGGAGCCTAGTTTGAAAAAGACATATGCACCCCTATGTTTATTGCATTGCTATTTACAATAGCCAAGAAATGGAAGCAACCTAAGTGTCTATCAGTAGATGAATGGATAAAGAAGAGGTGGTACATATACACAATGGAATATTATTCAGCCATAAGAAGAAAACACATCCTACTATTTACAACAGCATGGTTGGAGCTAGAGGGATTATGCTCAATGAAATAAGCAAGGTGGACAAAGACAAGTATCAGATTATTTTACTCATCTGTGGAGTATGAGAATAAAGCAAAAACTGAAAGAACAAAACAGCAGCAGAATCACAGAACCCAAGAATGGATTAACAGTCACCAAAGGGAAAGGGACTGGTGACAATGGGTGGGAAGGGAGGGATAAGGGGAAAAAGGTGCATCAAGATTAGCACACATAATTTAAGGGGGGGCACAAGGAAGACAGTATAGGACAGAGAAGACAAGTAGTGCATCAGTAGCGTCCTACTACACTGATGCACAGTGACTTTAATGGGGTATGTGGTGGGCACTTGATAATGGGGGGAATCTAGTAACCACAGTGTTGTTCATGTAAGTGTGTATTAATGATACCAAAATGAAAAACCAATTATCACATACCAACAACCCAATAACTGGAGGGAGGCTTAGCATATTCCAGTCAGTAGCAGGTTGCATGAGCTCTCCTTTTTCTAGACAGTATTATCACAGAGCCATTTCTGAAGTACCATCTTGGCAGAGGTATTTTTAATAACAAGACTCTCTCACATTGTGGTTTCTGTACATTAGTGCTAAATAGTGTTCATGGAAATACTCTTCTTCAAAATTACATAGATCATATAGACCCTTATTTAAACTGTAGTTATGGGCAGGACATAAATGAATGAGAACTCATCCTGAGGTCCCAGGTTATCAAAGCCATACCTAATCTCACACATGTGCAGTTTTCTCCTTCTTAAAGTCACTAGTCTCTTTATATGGTGCATTTTAGAGTAGTTCTTCTCAGTAGTAAATCTCCTCATTTACGTATTGTAAATAAGTGTCTTAACCTTAGCATCTAAAAGCAATGTTACCAGCATTCTCTAGGAGGCAAAGAAATTAGAAGGTGGTACTTTAGAGTAGGAAGGCCCATTTGTTTTGTGATTCTAATCAATGTAAAGAAACATCCTCCCCAAACAGATATTTTAATAGTCACTTCTGGGCCTCTGGTATATTTTTCACATTTGTGATCTGATGCAAACATACCAAAATGAAATAATATATATGTTACAGGGTAACTTCCTCTATCTAGATCTTCACTGTAAATGGAGTTGTTTGTGTGGGCTGATTCATTAAAAACAATTAGAGCTCTTCACACACCTGGGGGCTCTCTGGATGGTTGTCATGAATATTGGAAGACTTTCCAGCTTACAGTGGAATTTACTGAAAAATTAACCCTGTAGCAACTACTGACAAATAAATATTTCTGTGGTAACAGTTATCATTTTTAGAAAAAGAGACCTAGACTGACCCCACAGGGCAATGGTTGGGGGTGCTGCATTCAACACGTAGGTCTTTCACAAGGCACATACCCATGGAGCCTTAGAGAAGGAACTCCAGATCACTTTCTTTATTATTCGTGCCTAAAATTATTTCTGCTGACCTTCAGAAACTCAAGGAGACACAATATAAGCCTAAAATGTTCCCGGTTGGTAAGAGTGAAGTCTTCCTTTAGCAAGCACTAAGCACTATTGTATTTCCTGTTAGTATATATATATACACATATATGTATCTACGTGCTTCTATTTTAACCAGATATTTACGTACAACCAAAGATTGCAGATGGCCTTAGCTTCTTATCATATTGTCCAGAGAAATGCTAGGAGGCTTTCAACATCTGGGATTTGCATCCTTTGGCAAAACATAGAGATAATGCTTTTCATTTTGTTAACCACTTAAAGTTTTATCTCAGGGAGGCACTTTTACTTCGTGACATCTCAGTAAGAAATTGACAGTGTCTACTTTTCTTATAAGTAAAATGCTTTGCATTGCTGCAAGGTTTATAATTACATGTTTGTGACTTCATCCCTAATAGTCTTGCCCCATGAATACAGATAACATCTTACAAAGGGGGAGGCTGGGAAACAGACAGATGGGAGGAGGAGAGGGAAGCTGGTGTGCTCAGTGACCATCTCCTGGTGAGGCTCTAGGACAGCCAGTGCGGAAACACAGCTTTCCGGGTTTCCAGAGCAGCCTCTAGTCTGAAACACTGGCCTTCTGTTTCATGGGCTATGAAGCATCTTTGGGAAGAAGAAGAAATACTGAGCCTGTAGGTTGACATTTTATTTATATCACATCCCTTGTTGAATCGTTCTCAAGAACCCAAGGTGGCCGCGGCATTCCTTCTCTTTATTCACTTGGTTACAGTTTAAAATTTGAATAGCTGTTTATGCTGGAAGGCTGAACACCCAATCAGCAGTCTTTGAATTGAAGCTGTATTGTTCACTCATGGAAATGCCTGTTTCATCTGTCAGCTCTCTTTTATAGTGAACCTAATAATTTATGCTTGCTAAAGATGTTTTCTGACCTGTGATTCCATTGCCAGTTAGGAAAGGGCTTTGGCAGCATTCACACTTCCTTTCCTAATAGGGGCCACTAAGGTACAATTTAGTGAAATTACTGCTCCAGTGCACTAATGGTACCCAGACCCAAACTTGGGGAGGGCAGAGGGGTAAGGGTGATGGACCCTGTTCTTTAGAAAGGGCTACTAGACTCTGAAGAAAGACATCCTGGAAAGGGGCCTCTTTGGGAGCTGTCTCCTTCCCTGGAGGTCTGCATGACCCGATTGTGCCCTCATGACTGCAAGAGTTAACACACCTGCAGAAATGCCAGAGGGCACTACACACATGGGACTTCACATAGTGTCCACTGACACAAATAAAAATGGGTCATCTTCATCCAGAAGTTTGTACCATCTCTTTAAATTTATCTTATTTAAAAAAATACTGTGATCCTAATAGATAAGGTGACCCATTAAAGAAAAAACTTGACAGTAAAAATCCTTTGTGCCGTTCAAAAAAGAGGATCTATATGTGCTTGAACTCTGTATTCTTTATCTTATTACTATTGAAATCACATTATGTTAAGTGGGACTTCTTTAAATGGGCCACCTGTATTATAATTATAGTCTTTTCAGATATTTAATTTGCAAGTTATTGACAGGCCTGTCCTAAAAAGAACTTTTCTAATTGCAAATGGAATTATTCTCTAGGCAAAATGTATCTTTTCCTTTTTTGATTCTCTCATAAAACTTCGTTTTTATTTCTCTCGGGCCATTTTATCTTATCCTGATAATAATCATCTGTACACCTGTTTTTTACTTTACCAGTTTTTTCAATTTCTTGATATGGGTGACTTGATCTTACTCATTTTGTATCTGTTGCAGCCCCTATCTCAAGGCCTTTCACTTGGAAGGGACAATGAATATTGGTGAATTAATACCAAGAATATTTTTAACAAAACATCCTAAATTAAAATAGAATCTCTCCTGACATACTCTAATTAGTTTGAGAAACAGATTAGAACACACATTGACATTGATGGATACACTCAGAAAGCAAACTTTACCTTAGACATAAAGTTTAGTATGATCAGTAAATAATAATTGTAAATAAACTTTTTAAAGAAGGAATTCCTCAGGATTTGGATGTTTTTTAAAATTCAAGAAAATATTTTAAGTAAAATAATTAAAAAGTTTATTCTTATCAACTTTTGGCTTTAATCATTCTGGTAACAGAAATGCTGAAATATACCTCTGGAGACGCTGGGGTGGGGGAGTGGAGGGGTGGTATGAGTATATTGATGGTGCAAATAAAGCTTCCAAAGTACTCTAACACGATAAAAATTGATGATGTTATAGCACTTTGAAGTTCACAAAGGGCCTTCACATTGAGGTAAGCATTAATAATCCCTCTGCCTATGGATGACTTCAGAAGGGTTCCCTGACCCACTCGGAGTCATTAAATGAGTAAAAAACTGAGCTGAGCCTGAGCATGAGGCCTGGACACTGAGATCTACTTCCCGTCAGTTACACCAGCTGCCTTGTATTTGTCTTGTAAGTTTTGTCTCCTTTTTAAAATAAAAAACCCCAAATGGTGTATATTATCTTATATAACTATAGACTTCTGCTTTACAAAACAGAATTTCAGAGTTAAGAGAAACTGCTAAACCTCTGGCACAGAATTTTTCATTTTACAATGAAGAAAAGGAGAGCCTTTTTGTTATTTTTGTTGTTGTTAAGAACAGCAGGTTATAGAATTTATTTAACTCATTAAATTCTAGCTGCTGAACTAATAGCTCTGTGACATCAGTATTTCTGTTTTACCAGTAAAGAAACATATGCAGAAAGGACCAAGAATTTTCCAAACATCACACCTAGAAAATGACAAAAACAGGCCTACTATACCCAAAGCCAGAAACAGCAATTCAAACTTATGTGATGGCCGGCATTAACTATAGTTATACAGTCAACTGCAGAATCAGTATTGGGATGAATTATAGCATTTTACCCAATGCTTTTGCTAAATAATAGAGGAGAACTGCATGAATTTCCTTGTTGCTATCTTCAAATCCTTCTCTAATTGAGCCTTTTCTTGAGTTACTCTATAGGAGCAGTGGACATAAAGAATTGTTTTCAATTTTGTTTTTTTTATAACTGAAAGGTTTGGCCTATATTGCGTTCGACTTAGAGCTGACTGAGTTTCCCTTCCTGTTTTTATAAACCAAATCAAAAGTCCATTTATACTTAAACATACTCAATGGTAAGTGAGAAACAAGCTACATAACTGGAAAAGGTCCAGAGCAGAGCCACCAAAATGATAAAAAGGTTAAAGGGTGTTTTCTGAAGTCAGGTAAACTGAAAGACAAGATTTGGTGTCAGTCTAGAAAAATGAATGCTCTAAATGTGGGCACCATCTCAATCAAAGATAAAAAACTGTTATGTAATATTTCCAGGGCTAATATATATATGTTCACCAAACCTCAGCACTCCCCCTCAGAAATACTTCTTTTATTAGACTTTATATATAACTTGTATGTACTTTTCCACAGGACAGCCCTTTCTCCAAGATCTCTGCATACCACCTGTGTCTTCCTTTATTTCCATTTTTTCTGAAGTTTTCTTCCAAGTTTTCTGAAGTCTCCTTGCCCTCTTTTGTATTTCTGGTTGTTCTTGCATAGTATTATTCATTAGGTCAATCCTTAATAAATATTTATTTAATTGAACTGAACTGTAAGTTTCAGATAAACATGAAACATGGTTTTATGAGGTGGCTAATATATTTATGAATCTAGTGAATCCAAGAAGTGATGATAAGCTTAAATTCTCAGTAGATTCAAGAAATCTTTAGGTAGGCTAAATACTATCATACCTATAGTTCACTGTTAAGGAAGTAGTCATATTTGTAGAAATAAATTACTTTTCGGGGTACAAACCTGAATGACAGTATGTTCTTTCATAGAATGAATGCCTCTAGCATATTGGACTAGATGATCCTCGGAATGACTTAATATGACATTATCTTTACTGATATTTTTACAAGTTACACTAAATGTATGTGGATACTTCATCTATAAATTTCTTTCAAACATCCTGCGAGTTCATAGTCATTATGAAATACTATCATGATTGCCATTCTAGATGTTATTACTTTGATTAAACTCAGTAGTTTGGCTTTTTGGTTAGATGAAGACTTTGAGAAAGCCAATATTAACACTTTTAAGTCAGTGTTAACACAGGATTCTGTTTTTCTTTCCTAACAAGTATTATATTGTTCCCCAAGTGAACTTCTTGGCTTTGCTTTCCAGGGCCTCTAAGAAAGCCCTACTGAGGCTGCTGACAAATGCATCAGCAATAGGTCTCAAAGAATAGCTGTGGATAACTTCAGATTATGACTTGTGATAGTTGAAGCTCTTATTGCCAATCCCCGCCTTTTTTTTTTCTTTCCTCTCACCTCAGTCTCCTGTGGGGATACAAACACCACAACTACTAATAAAACAATTTCGCTTTCTGTAACAGATGGGGAGCTCCATCTGGTGTAAACATGTAGAGGGATGCCCTTGGTGTTACTTAGTGGGAAATGTGGGAAGCAGAACAAACTCTTGTTTCATAAACCTCATGCCTTATGATGAGCTTCTCATTCAGTATAGGCCCTGGCAGCGATATAGGCCCTCAAACTTAGGCATGACCCAAGAATGGATTGTGGCTGCTAATGAACTACAACGCTGCTATTCAAAAGTAGCTAGTGGTGCAAATGTGCATTGTGCAAATACTTCTCTTAACACTGACTTAAAGAAGTTAACACAATCCCAGTTGGAATATTTGAACAGAATAAAGCTATAGCCTGGTATGAAGCAGATAGTAGACATTTATTATTGAGTGAATGTTTCCCTATACATCTAAAAGTTGAGAGGGAGAATTCTCCTTGCTTACATTTAGAGTTTTTTTCTCCTCATCCAACAGCTATGTTAGAAGACAGGACAAGTTAAGTTTAGCATAGTGCTTATATGCTTCTATAATCTGGGAGGCTGAAGGAAATAGGTTAGTGTGTGGTAATTTCCTAGTTGAAAAGATATTTTATAAATCCTTATCATTAATTTTATTATGCTATTGCTATTATTCTTGCTTCTACAGTTAGGCAGTGTGCCATGATTTTCTGTAGGACAGATATCAGTTCTTCCTAAACAGAATCTTCTGGCTATCCTGCTTTAGTTAGCTATTTGATGAAAAGATTAAAGAATAAAACTGTATCTGAGACCCATTCCGTAGCCTACATGTATTTACATAAATTCCTTGAAAAGTAAATAAAAAGAACTACATCAATAAAATGGCAGACATGTGAGAGCCAAAGCAACTACTTATTTGAAGGGGAAGAAAAAGACAGTCTTGTGTCATTACAATTAAGCCAAGTATGCCAGTTCATTTACTATTTTCAGTGAATTTTAATTGAGTTGTGTCTCATTTTTATAAATGTTGTCAATCTTCATTTTCTCTGTCTCTTGTGCACCAACTTAAACACACACGCAAACGCAGATCTACATACCAACGTGTTTTGGGAGAGCACAGTCTATAGATACACTCTAGCACCAACTTGTATATAGTGATACATATACTATAAACACTAAAACATCCAACCTTGAGAGAACACCCATAAGACTGAAAAAATGAGACTACTTTTAATGCATTTATTTTAAAGACACAAAAGCTCAGCTAGTAATCAGTTTTGATAACTTCAGATGTCTGTTTCCCTGATGTAATGACTAGACTGAGGCAATAACAATACTTCATTATGCTATTCAAAGTGTATGGCAGGATTCAGTCAGAGCTAGGCTCAAAACCTGGCCCACAGTTGAAAGCAGAGATGATGCATTAATCCACAGCAATACCCTCTCCCCCACTGCTCCCCTTAGCATTCATCCACTAATAATGGATATCATTTTTCTTCATAAAACTAGTGGTACTTGAATCAAGCACATGCCAGTTAAGGTTTGTTTAGTCTTTCAAGCAGGTGATTATAGGATTGAAACTTCCTAAGTGAGAAGCCGATGGAATACAAATAGTTAAGAATATGTTTGAAGGGGGAAAAATTGTCCAGTCCAGTCCCATCTGTCAAACTGTGCGTATGACATCATCAGATATTCTGCACTTGTTTGCAGCTATTCAGGCTGGCCCGCCCTGCAGTCTCCGCTTTGTGTTCCAGTTTCCTTTACAGGGCCAGCGGGCTGGAAAATTACCACATGCTGTCACAGTTAGCTCAGCCAGGTCTTGTTATCATTGTTTCCAAGGAACCCATTCATTCCGTTATTTTACATATTGGGCAGACGTCCTGCCACTGAGGCTTGGGCTGCAGTAACTTGAAGGGCCAAACGTTAATGGGCCTCTATTGTTGGTAGAATGGCAGTGCAATACGTGGGAAAAAATACCCAGACAGCTCCCTGACACTGGTTTAGGACCTCTAGACTTAGGGGGTAGCCTGTGAAGATCTTTTATGTAAACAAGCCTTCAATAAACAATGAATATCTCCTGTGTCAATATTCATAACCCATCAATAAAAAAATATATAAATCTTAAACTAGAAAGAAACCCAAATCTATTGTGGGTGACAGAGCTTTTCCTTAAAGTAATCTATAGAATGTGGACAAGTCTCTTTCCTAACATTGCTAATTTATGGGGGGAGGGCAGCATTGTCGGGGCTTTGAGGAAAGAAAGGCATTTGATTTGGGGCTGGCAGTAGTCTCATTGCAATAGATAATACAGTGTGTAAGTTTTGCAGCTTCCACCACGACTAGGCAGAAATAAAGACAAGGGCTTTGGTGATGCATTACATCTTCACCATTCTGGCAAATTATAGACAGTTAGTGAAAAACTTGTAAGAGTAGCTCCGGATAAAGTCTAACTTTAGGAGGGATTAATGTTATCTTGATTAGCATAGATAAGCATAAAGTACCCAGCATTGAAAAGCCCTAGCAATATAGAATTAGGAAAATCCATTCCTATGGAAGATATTCAGTGGAGCTATGGTTCTTGTTACTGCCTTAAAAAAAAAGGGAAACATTCAGTTTCCGCTTTCAAGATGACTCTGATCTCTTGACCATGTAGTGTATTGTAAATGGATCACAAAGTGGCATGGGTGTTCCATTTCTTATTACTAGCCTCAGAAACTTCTGCCTGGTTTTCTTTAACCTCAGACAAGAAAAGACTTGATAATAAGACCTACATACTTGAATTGGGACAGATTTGGTAATTAGTAAAGTTCATTTGAATTTAGAAAAACTTTAGTTCAAATCTTAAATATTCTCATGATTATCTCAGTTGTTATTTAAGCTGACATTGATTCACCACAGAGCTCCAAATGGCCCTATAGAAGTTCACATCAGAATGGTTCTTACCCAAATCATTTTTGAAGAATCGGACTTGCGGTTGAGCCCTTTAGGTAGGAGGAAATGAAAAAGAGATGAGAAAAATCTGTTCTGACAAATAGAGTCCACACCAAATTTAAGATAATATATACTGTATTTCAAAAGCTGCCCTATCCAAAAGTCAGTTTTGTCACTTTGTCTTTTTTATAAAACATTTTCATTTCAACAAAGGGGATTTTTGTGTCTGACAGCCAATTTTACATAGTTCCCCTTTTAAACTGACATTAAGAGCCAATTGAGATAAATTAATTTTTCCACAAAGTAATATGTCAGGACTAGGTTTCCTAAATCAAGCCCTTCAAGCAGTCGTAATCACTTGTAAACTGTTGATAATGTCATCTTTGAGAAAAAGTATTTCTTTAGTATATAAAATGTTGCATTAAGATAAATATTAAAATGTGGCAGTCTTCATTAAAATAAAATATTTTAGGAAATCTTACAGAATTTTGAAACCAGTATTTTTAAAAGAGTAAATAACATCCTTTACAATTAATTATTTTATTCTTCCAATATTTCTTTCATTTCTTAACTTGATTTTTATGCCAGGTTTCTGCAATATAAGACACAAGTTTTGATAAAGAAATCTACTTTGACTTACATTAGCAACACGACTTCTGATGCCCCAAAACAATATTTTTATACCCAGATTGAAAGTGAGCATTAGGCTGAAGCCCAAGTTATTTAATAAAACAGACTATTGAATGATATATTTTCACACTTAAGTATAACAAATAAGTTTTTCCGTAAGCTCTAAAAAACTATTCCCTTAAGCAACACCCTACGTTTATTACCATATAGTAGATACCAAGCTGTACTGTTTAGCAATTAATAAAAACTTTCACAGGAAAGCAAATTATGAACAGAAGTATTATTAATAATGGCTTTTCTTAATAAAACAAATGAAATCACTGTCGGTATATCCTGCATTAAGAACAAAAAAAGAAACAAAACTTGACTCTGTTAATTAATATTCATAATTACTTAGAATAGACTAAAAAATTCATGCAATATATTGCCTACCTGAGAGAAATATTTTCCATTTATGTATCCAGCAGTGATATCCTCATGCCCAATTTCTCCTTCTTTGTTACCACCTGGTTCCTATAAGGAAAATATTTCTAAGAAATCACACCAAGTAACTTAAACTTTTTTTCCAAATGGGCCTTCACATCACATTAGAAACTTTTTATAGTATTAACAATTTTCCTTCATCTTATATTAGAATCATATAATTTTAGAATTTGAGTCGCCTAACAAGATATGACCATGCAATCATTTCAGCAATTTTCATATCATATTAGTGAAAACAAATACTAATATAATAGGATGCTAACATGAAAAACCCTAATAGAACATGACATAACTTTTCATATTTTATTTATGCATTCTTGTTGTTCTTCTCCATTTCAACATTTTCTACTTCAGTTTATGGGAAAGTACCATGGGATTGCATGTTTTTGAATATCAATTAAGTGATAATGTAATGCAACATTAATGCAAAAGTTAATTGCTACTCATTTTGCTATAGTACCAGTATACTTTTCTGGGTCATCAAATCTTTGATAATGCTTTCATTTGGTTTTGTTATTTATTCGATTAAGTTTAGAAACTAAACTTTGCAAAAAGAAATTAATTAACTTTGTAGTTGAGTCTGAAGATACAACAATTTAAAGAAATAATGCGATTATCTAGATAATTTACTGCTTCTCCCACTTTAAGTATCCAGGTAGTAGAGATAAAAATGAGCTTTTGCCTTGAACTTTGCAGGCAGTTGCTTTCATTTTATACCCTTTCTCTTTCATTACATGGAGCATATTCATCCAGACTCTTTTCTTAAACCCAGTTCATTTGAGCAAGGTTGCTAACAATGCCTAGTGAGGAGACAGAATGGAAGGAAATAGTCAGATGTCTCATTCTGAGCCTACCAATAGAAATTAAGAGTGGAGACACTGACAAAGGGTGTCTTTAAAAAAAATTTGGGGGGATCCATCTTATTTGTATCAAGAAGAATTGCACTGGGATTAAATATGGCATCCTTTCAAGCAAGAGGTCTTGTCCTCATGATAAAATGCTTTGATCTTTTCAAAATTGCCTTACACATTGAAGATATCAACAATACTCAACAGGCATAGCTAAAAGAATGGAATCTATGGAGGTTGACAGAAAACATGACCCTCCCATCATTCACTCCACTTCACTTGTATATATGGTGATCTGTAACATCAAATAAGAAAAAATTTGGTCACCTGATTGCCTGTAACTTTTCTTTCCTCCCATATGCCACACTGGCATGGCATAGAGACATAGCTTACAAGTTTCAGTAAGCAAGATTCATACCAGGTCAAATTACCTTTGAAAACACTATAGGAAGGCACCACATTGGAGGATGTATTTATTTATCCTGTCTTTAATAAATCTCGCACATCCTATTTGTCTTCTAGACTGCTATTAATTCAGTTGAAGAGAAGATGAAGACCATGACTTATGTTTAGTGGTCAAACCTTCAAAACACTCAGATTATTCTATGGTGAGATGTTCACATTATGCATGACAGATATTAACTGACCTTTCATATCTTCTGGATTATGTTTACCTCAGGACATGTTATAAGTTGAGAAAGATGGTGGGTAGAGTTTACATTTTTTATGCTTCTTTCTTTCTTTTCTCCTCTGCCAATTCTTCATCTTCCTTCTCTTCTTTCTGGTCTGAATGAATTCTTTGACAATATTGGAGTAAGTTTAGTATGTTTATGATTGTCTCATAATTGCATGACTAATTTTCTATCTCTACTGATAATGCAGGCCCCATGAGCAACAGGACCTGCTCACTATTGTGCTTTCAATGTCTAGTTCAGTGCCTGCCATGAAGTAGTCACTCAGGAAATGTTTGCTTACTAAGTTAATGAACCACTCAAACAATTCATGCTGGTAGACCCATGAATACTTGACTTAAAGGCAAAAGCTAAAGTAGGAGCAACATCACAAAAATGGAAACATAGGTGGTTCCTGTCTTTGCTCTCCTCAGAAGAACAGCTAACATTTAAGACCAAGACCCCACTGAGAGAACCCCAGAACATGGGGGTAAGGCTGAAGTACCCCCCCCCCCGTACCTCAGTGACCAAGACAGACTCATTAGAAGAGTAAGAGATGTGGCTACACAGTGACTGCATTCCCCCTAACCCAGGACAGTGCAGCACCGCAAAGAGAGGTCTCTCCTGAACCTCCAGTTCCTCTAAGGGGGAAAGAGAACCTAAGTGGGACAACTAGCCCCTTCCTTGCATTATGGGTCTCCTTGCGAGAGACCCTACTCTGCTCTCACACCACAGGGGACTCTCTGGAGCTCAATCCCTGAGAATCTGGGGCGGAGGCAGGGGCATGTAACAGTGAGCACACAGATCTTGGAGATAGAATTCATACCTACAGCACCCAAGTAGAAATCTCAGCCATCAGCCTTGCTTATCTGTAGACCCAAGTCCAGGGTACACTCTGACCAGTGACCTTGGTAGCATGCAGATCTGCCTGATTTGAATCCTTGAATAAGGAGTTTTGCCCACCCTAGAACTCAGTTTGCTCACACCCAATCCAGGTGCTAAGTCACAGCCCCACGCACTATGGAGATGCTTATCAGCCCCATCTGACCAGAAGACCTGGCAACAAGAACTGGAAGCGGTATAGCCCAGCAGTGCTTGAGCCAAGAGGCAGGCAAGCAGAGCAGATGGCCCCTCAAACAAAGCCAGTAATGAGAGTGGAGGCTTCCCATGCTGTGCACAGGCAGAGCAGAGGGATTAACTCATAGATGAGGCTGAGGGTAGTTTCTGGCCCTTCCCAACTGGAGAGCCTGTTTGGGAAACAGAGTGGCCTGGAGTGGTCCCTCCCCCTCTCGCCCAGGCAAGGGGTAAGATATAGTCCCACCCACTATGGAGAGAGTTTTCTAGCTCCATCTGACTAGAAGAGATGGTAACAGTTTGTCAAAGATGTGCAGCCTAGTGGCACTTGAGCCAAGAGAAGGGCAGACAGAGGCAATAGTTTGCAGAGCAAAACAAGTGGTCCTGTTTGGTCAGGGAACTTAGGATGCAGATCAGCTTAAGAAAACAAAGAGCTTTACCAGTTTTGGAGCTGTTCTGCTGCACCCAGTCAGGGAATCTGATTTGTAACCCATCTCATCACTGAATACAGCCTTACATGTGTCTGATCAGGGAACCTGACTGGAGCACACAGGAAGCTGCATAGCCCATTCAACAGTCCTACATACAGCGTCACTTGAACAGAGAGCAGAGCCTATGGCTTCCTCCTTCTGCAGAGCAAAACCAGTGGCCTCACCTGGCCAGGGAATTCAGTGTCACTCAGTCCTTATTTGGGACCCCAAACAATGAGCTGTCCAAACTGAGGGGCCTGGTTTGTTGCTCTGCCAGAGCACGGAAGCTAATTCATAGCCCCACTCTCACCATTCCTGTTCAGTATAGGACTGGAAGTCCCAGCTAGTATAATATGGCAATAAAAAGAAATAAAAGTTATCAGAATTAGAAAGGAAGAGATAAAATTGTCTCTCTTTGCAGATGATACAGTTTTACATAGAAAACGTCCTAAAGACTCAACCAGATCACTGTTAGATCTAATCAACCAATTCAGTAAAGTTGCAAGGTGCACAATTAACATTAAAAAATCAGCATTGTTTCTGTATATTCTGTAATTTGATCTCATTTAGAGTAGCAGCAAAATAAAATGCTTAAGAATAAATTTAAGGAGGTAGATCTCTATTTTGAAAACTACAGACACTGATGGAAGAAATTGAAGAAGACAAATAAATGGAAAGGTATGCCTTGGCCATGAATTGAAAGAATTGTTAAAAGTTCAATACTTATAGCCATCTATAGATTCAATACAATCCCTATCCAGATTCCAATGGCACTTTTTTATAGAAGAAGAAAAAATACTTCTAAAACATATCAAAAAGATCCCAAGTAGCCAAAAATATTGAGGAAGAAGAACAAAGCAGTAGGTACTGCACTTCCTGATTTCAAGCTATATTCCAAAGTATAGTCATCAAAACAGTATGTTACTAGCATAAAAACAGACAAACCAATGGAACAGAATCAAGAACCCAGAAATAAACTCAAGCATATATGGTTAACTAATATTTGACATGGGAGCCTAGAATACTCAAGGAAGGAAATACAGTCTCTTTAATAAATATTGCTGGGATAAGTGAATATTCACATGTAAAAGAATGAAACATTCATATTTCACATAACCCACAAAAATTAATTCAAAATGGATTAAAGATTTAAATGTCAGACCTGAAACCATGAGACTCCTAGTAGAAAACAGAACAAAGCCCCTTGACTTGGGTCTTGATAATGATTTTTTGGATGTGACACATAAAGCATAAGCAACTAAATAATAAGACAAGTGAGACTACATCAAACTAAAAAGCTTCTGCACAGCAAAAGAAACCATCAACAAAGTGAAAAGACAATCTATGGAATGGGAAAATAACATTTGCAAACCATTTATCGGCCAAGGGGTTAATATCCACAATTCATAAAGAACTCATATGACTCAATAGCAAAAAAAAAAAAATAGTGGGTAAAGTATATGAAAAGACATTTCTCCAAAAAAGATATGTGGAAGTCCAACAGGGACATGAAGAGATATTCAACATCACTAGTCATTAGGGAAATACAAATTTCCCTAAGTTAAAACCAGAGTGAGATATTACCTCACACCTGTTAGAATGACCATCATCAAAAAGATAAGAGATAATAAATTGCTGGCATGGATGTGGAGAAGAGGGAACCATTGCACACTGTTGGTATACTTATAAATTGGTAAAGCCACTATAGAAAACAGTATGGAAGATCCTCAAAAAATTAAAAATAGAACTACTGTATGATTCAGCCATTCCACTCAGGGAATATATCCAAAGGAAATTAAAACACTAGCTTGAAAAGATATTGGCACTCCCATTTTCATAGCAGCATTAACTACAATAGCCAAGACATGGAAACAACCTAAGTGTTCATCAATGGATGAATGGGTAAAGAAGTTGTGCTATATATACACAATGGAATGTATTCAGCCATATAAAATGAGGAAACCCTACCATTTGGAACAGCATGAATAGACCATAAAGTCATTATTCTAAGTGAAGTAAGTCAGACAGAGGATGGTAAATACCATATGATTTCATATATATGTGGAATCTAAGAAAAAAAGAAAAAACAAAAAATCAAACTCATAGAAAGAGAGGTCAGACTTGTGGTTGAGAGATGGGGTTAGGAATGGGGAGGGGGAATTGGAAGAAGGTGGTCAAAAAGTACAAAGTTCCAGTTATAAGGTAAATAAGTACTAAGGATGACTGTAGCTAACCTGGCTACATTATATATAGGAAAGTTGTTAAGGGAGTAAACCCTAAGGGTTCTCATCACAAGGAGACATTTTTATTCCTTTATTATTTTTCTTCTTATTGTATCTATATGAGAAGACGGATGTTAGCTGAACCTATTGTGGTAATCATTTCACAGTATGTAAATAAAATTATCATGCTGTACACCTTAAACTTACACAGTGATGTATATCAATTATATATATTTTACTAACTAGTACAAAGCAGTGAACTAATTTAGTACATGAAATCAGCATAAAAATTAAAGTCTAAACTTATTGTCGGCCATAAAAATACTTTAATCTCCTTATTTATCTGTATCTACTGTGAAAGAAAGTGGCCTATGGAGACACTAGTAAGCTGGGATCTGTCAAAGCAGCCTTGTTAAGTTAGAAGAAAAAAGTTAATCACTTTTTTGATGTTTAGGTTAACATGACTTATTTTTTTCTAGGTTAACATAATTTTTTATTTTTTTCTCTTCAAAAAGGTTGCATGTGAAAGAACCAAAAGTTACATTAAAGTTTCTATTTGATATATTTATTTAAAAAGCGTAAACTAAAGGTATTTTGCACCACAGCTAGCAATATGGAATGTTCTTGGAGCCATTGCTAATGGAGGTCCAATGGGTATAGGGGCAGCCCTGCTTCAATTCTGGCATTGAGAGAGATTGAACTAGGAAGCAAATCAGCCAAGTACTTCACAGGATGAGTTTGGAATTAGAACTGTGGAAAGTTTTTTGGGTTCTGACTTATGGCAAAGAGCAGTCAACATACTTCTACACAGTCCTGACTGTGCTCATATACTCCAAGGTGCTACTTTATTATACTCTCTTTTCTCCTGCCAAAATATTGCTGGAGTAGGGTAGGAAGGGAATTGTGGGACTTAGTCTTCCAACAGAACAATCGAGTATATGACACATTTCTCTTTTCAAACAGTTTTCACGGGGATGTATGTGAATAAAATGCTCTATCAGGTGGTAAGACATCACCAATAAGATGCTGCCTTTTTACCCATTTGGGCTAGATTACTCATCTCCAAATGTAGCCTCTCCATCATAGGATGTGACCTTACATAGGAGACATGACTTATGCATGTTTAGAATTAGCAGTGAAATATTGGCAAATGGCCTATTTTGTAATGGGCTTTAAGCCATGACCAGAAAGACACTGTAGAAATGGAAGGAAAATGAGAAGTCTTGTGCTTATTGACATGCAGATATTTCAAACAGCACATGAATGATTTACATGTAATACACTTGGATTTCCAGAGAAAATAATTATATTTCTTTCAGTGATGGCAGTACATCTCAGGGAACAAGTTACATAGTAGCAGGCTTAATGTTCTCCTTTTCACATTCAGGGAAGAGCCATAGTAACCTGCCCTATCCCCACTTGTCCCCAGTGTAGAATGCTGGAGCCATTTTTCTAAGCACATGTTGACTGTGACAGCTCTGTGCAAGTGCTCCAAATCATGCTCTTTGCTTCCTGAGATTATCTTGGTGTATTGGGTGGGGGTAAGAGGGCAGTGATACAAGAAGCAAGAAAGGTTTGTGGAAGAATTTCTTCATTTTGCTGGAGCATCATGAAATACAAAATACCTAATCAGAGTGGCTATATATAGAGAATTGTAGCATTATGTGGGGTGGAAGTATGCTCTTTTAAAACATCAGGTGAAAGGGAGGCAGGAAAAAAGAGGGTAAATACAGATTAAACTATATATTATAGTTCTCTCATTTTATACTTGCATGAATTTGGGTAAGGTACTTAGCCTCCCTAAATCTTAGGTATCTCGTCTGTAACATGGGGGTAATAATGATATTTGCCTTTTAAGATTATTGAGAAGATGAAACAAGATAGTGTTTCTAAAGGGCTTAGATAGTTCCTGATTCCATAAACTGCTGGTCTTCATTAACACTCTGGAAGCCTGCTTTAAGACTACTATATTTCTCTCTCAGTTGGAGAAAATGTAAGTTTGTATATGATTCTGCATATATGCACAAAAACTTTCTTAATTCTAGGAGATATGTTTTGGTACTTAAATACTTTAAGAAATGGAAATTTTAGAATCTTTTCTTTTTTCTGGATTATCTTTTAAGATAACATCCTTACCACATCCAAGCTCATGCCACTCATGGCATGACATGTTAATAAGTTGAGAGACAAGGTGTTGAGGCAAGGAAAGTTACTTTATTCAGAAAGCTAGAAGACTGAGAAGATGGCAAGCTAATGTCCTAAGGAACCATCTTAACGTAGGGTTGATTTTAAAGTTCTTTTACATTAGGAAGGGCGGAACAGGAGGGAATTGAGATAAGGAGGTGATGATCGACTCAGACATCTGAACAGCAGCATGTGCCTGAGGAGGGTCGTGAAACTCCTTGTCCTTGGTTAGTTGACTCTGGTTATTTTGTTGACATGGGTCTGGCCATGATGTTCCTCTAAGTCCTTGAAATGCAGTCATCATTTTTGTGCATACTTCTTTATTTCCTTGGGGAAGTTGAGTTTTGGGTAAGAGACTGTTTGCGTCAATCTTAAATCATGAGCAAAATTTGTTTTCTTAATTAACAAGCCTATGTATAGGGCTGCAGGACTGAGCAGAAGCTTTTTGATCCAAAGATTTAGCAGCAAAGGAGACAGATACAATGTGAAGGCAGAGAAACCAACTTTTTCACTCTGATATTTTACAAATTATACACATTTCCTATTTTCTTAATGTGCAGTTGTCTTAATTATTGTTCAATTGTCTTTCAATTAATAGTTTTAATTAAACTTTTTAAAAATTTAATTACTAAAGTAACATCTTTTTAGAAATAAAGTAGGGTATAAATAAATAAGATTATTCAAAAGTGAAATAGCAGATGACTGTATCTTTCCTGGTGATATTTTATTTGATAATTTGAAGAAAATGAAAGGAATGTGTTTTATATCCTTAGCAATGTACTTTTGCATATTAATTGATTAAATATTGTGCCCATAATATTATTCAGTGTTTCTCTTTTATGTGTCTTTAGATTTCTTTATTTTGGGAAAATCGTTTTCTCTTCTGATTTTCTTGTGTATTTCTTCTCAAAGGTGTTAATATGATTAACACAGTTTTCCTAGTCAGATCATTTAGGGTTAAAGAAATAAAAAAAATTACTTCATATTTTTTAATAGTTCCACATATGCTTTCTTATTATTATGATCAATGTCTTGCCAGATTAAGTTAAAAGAGTTTGTACCTGGCAGAGTAGGAGTCAGGAGTGGGACCCAGATCCCGGCCCTTCCCCCATAGTTTGTATAATCCACTACCATTCCCTCAGGGAACAGAATTCTAGCGGACATGCGCATGGCAGGAATATGACACTTACAGCAGAACCACTGGGGGCCATGTTAAGAGCCTTCCTTTTTTTGAAGCTGCCCATTTTTTAGAAGGTTCTTTAGGTAGAGGGTTACTTGAATTGTGCTGTCTCTTTGGGTTATAGCAGAGTTCTTAAGTTTCTATCCTGATATTTCTATCCTGATGTCACAAACTGTTAGATTCTATAATGCTCACAGTGTATTTTAAATTTTTTATTCTCATTATAATATGCCTGGCCAAATTATTCAGTGTATCACAAATTCTCCTGATTTAATTTGTTTGGAAAATACCAAGGAACTCACACTTAAAAAAAACCAGTTTACTAGGATGCAAAGAAATTGCTGTTTGTTTAGATGTTTGTTCATCTGCTTAATTATGTTTTGTTTGTATACTCAGAGTTCATTAAATGTAGGACTGCAGATAGGTTCATCTGACAGTTTTACAAAACTTTATTTGACTGTATGTTAATTCTGTGATTAGAAAATTTTGAATTATTTTTAATTTGAAGAGAACTGGAAAGGCATATTCATGCTGATTCTTTTTTCTGGAGTACAGTTAACTCCTGGAACTTCTGTTAAGCAGAGTTTAATTGAAGAGATGGGGTGTCTGGTGCTGGGGCTGTTTAGGAATATTTTTGCCAGCTGCCTATTTGAGATTGAGCATTTGAGATTGATTTGGGATTGGACTATCTCTTTCGGTTAGAGCAGGGGTTTTGTACCATGGAAAGAACTACTGAAGCATTTATTAAAAATGCACATGCCTGTGCCCACTACTAGAAATTGCTTATAGTACATCTGAATTGGGCTCTAGGAATATGTATCTTAAATATCATCTATGTGATTTTAATGAATGCAAATTCTCTAAATGACTTCTGTAGAGAACTCCAATGACCTGTCATAATCTATCTGTAATCTTTATGGCTGAGCCACAAATTAGATGGAATTGAAGGTAAATTTCAGATATATTTGCCACTCTTTAGATCGAAAAACAACAGGTTTCTCCCCTCTGGAAGAATGCCTATGTTTTCTTTTGGGGGGTCAGAGCTCAAGATAAAGTTAGGCAATGCCTACTGAAGTAGAATGGAAATATTTCACTTTTTAAGTTCAGTTCAACTTCTGACTTGGCCATTTGCTTGCTGATCAAGCTTGGACAAGTTATTTGACCTCTCTAGCTGAATCTAAAGCTCATCTCAAGAATGGTGATAGTGTCATTACAGGGCAGGCTTACAATAATGGAGGTATGTGATTGTGTTTGACAGGTAGTGGGCACTCATTTTTAGGTGTTGCTTTATCTTGGAAATGTAATATTAATATTCTGTCCAAGAGAGACAACAGACAAGAAGATCTGAACTAGCCCCTGACTCAATGATTTTCAAATAACCTTGGATGTGCTAATGTTTCAGTGCAAGTTCATTAGCATCTGATCATTTACTTCATTTCTGTTCCTACGGATGTGATCATGACTACTCCACATACAGTATCAACTGCTGTCATAACTTAGAAGCAACTTCCTTTTCCTCTCCTTATAGAAAGTTGGCTTTTATATGGGTAAATGTTTCAGTGTGGTCTTATGGATTGAATGTGAAATTTTATCACAGAGAAGCTAGTGCTCAGTCTGTGATCTTTTTCCAGGGTAATCTGTTAATCTGGATACTTTCCTGGGTTTTTATATGATAAGTGCCTTAAAAATAAAACTCAACAAAAATCCAAAGAAAAAAATACTAACTTATATGATTATCTTCTGTCTTTTGTTAGCAAATATTCCATTCCATGGCATTATACTAAATTACATTATTTTTCTTTTTTTGTCTCTGAAACTCTTAAATTTGATCTCTATAGAGATATTGGAAATTTGGGCAATGATCTTCAAGCTCAAACACTGCATAAATTGCTAAGGATTTTCTGAGACTGAATTATCTTAAGTGACTGTTGTATGTTGTCTAATTTCACTGTAATTGCTCAATTCTGTGCTTGTTGAGAGACTGTTTCTGGTCCTATTTATACACAGTTATTGGCTTTTGACAGAACGGAACTGGCCAATACATTTTCCAAAGGCCTATCTTAGTGATTCAGGTACAACATACTCAGTACATATGACTACAGTTAAACAGAGCAAAAGAAGTGGTTCTGCATACCATACCTGCTGGTTTGGTTGTGATGCTGACTGATTCATATTGATAATTTGTTTCTGTTTGTATTATCCATTTGGTAGAAAATAGCATACCCACTCTTCTTGTACTGAGACAAATGTCACAGACATTTATCAGTATGCTGGGATAGAATGGGTTGGGTAGGAGATGTTCAAAATGATAAACATGACTGTGTGTTTCCTAAACCATTCTAGAGTTCTAATTTTACTCCAGATTGGGGAACCTACTTCTTTTATTTCAAAACATGTTGCAGTAGAGTCCAAAATTCATATGAGATTTTATGCTGATGTGTAGAGATATTAAGAAAATGTCAACCAGATGGCAGACCAATTTGGGCTAAGTTCAGAGGCCACCAGGACTTAAAATCACTTTCCCTGGTGGAAAGGTTGAGACCAAGTCTCTTCATGAATGAATTCGGGTATCCTTGGGAAGCCCATTATCCTCTGCCCCAAATCTTCTCTTACCCACTGAGTAGTGATAGTTGTTTTGTATAACTTTGATACTTTTTAAAATGCAAATATCTCTGAGAAAGGCAATGATTCAAGCTATCAGCATTATATATCTTTTTGTGTCTGAAGGATATCAGAGCTCTTTTGATATGAGAAGAGTGGGAGAAACTAACCATTTTCCCTTTGCAACTGTTACCAGGGACTACCCCTAAGAACAAACTTTTCATCACTGGAAGTCAACAATCATCTTAGAGTTATTTCTTTAACTTCTTGGTGTGGTATGTGATATGCCTTTTGGGTTACTTAGTTTTATTAGGGTTATAATCTGTTTTAAAATTATGTTAATCATAGTATGCTATAGTAAAAGATTCCCCTAATTCCATTATTCAAGTCTTGATTGTATTACGTTTTCAAACAACTGCCCAAATCTTAACCCCCCAAATACTTACCTTCTAGAAAATATAATTTTTTTTATTCCTGACTTTGTAAACGTTTGTACTCTATAGTTCAATCACAAACCTTCACATAGATTTGTACTCTGTAGTACTTTGTGGTATGGTTTCTCATTTCTTCTCTGATAGATTCTACAATTATCTATCATATTTAATATTAGGAGTTAACGTTTGTTTTGTCCTAAAGTTTCTTTTTCCTTGCTTCCTACATACTTGCCGATAAAATCAATAAATTCTAAAATTAAATCTATTCCTTTTTTTGTAACTCGAGGTTGAAATCGTACTTTTTGGGCCTACTACAGTCATTTTAATGTAATTTCTTTCATCTATTTTCATTCCTCTACTGCCTGCTAATCTACAGGTGACATAAACACTGCTTGAGACTGAGGTGAATCTGATGTTCCTGGAAAAAGAACCACTAATGGTCTGTTATCTGGGAGCAGGAAAGACGTGCATTGCTATGTGCTTCATACTTGTCAGATACAAAACTGAGATAGCAATGACTTATTTTTGAACCTAATTCAGTTATAGAATGGGGATAAATAAAAAATGTAAAGTTTATAGGATTACAAAGTTGATTATTGTTTGATCATTTATCCATAAAGTTTCTTTTACTTTCTGATTCTGAGGAATAAGAGAATAGTATCTTTATGCACTTGGTTTAAAATTACTTTTACTTATTTTCTTGAAAATAACACAAATTATTAATATGCTGAGTTAATGTATACTTTATACATTTTAACCTCATTTTACAAATTTAATATAGAAAGTGACAATCCTGTGATTTGTGAAAATTTCAATAGGTCTATATATTTTTCTCATTTAATTGAGGAAACTGAAGGAATCTCTTGAATGGTTCCTACTTCTGTGTTGTTTCTGACCTAGACTGTCTATTGATTCTCATTTGTATACTCAGGATTGTTATCTCTATTTAAGCCTTTCACAGTGCTTTTTGTTTTGAGCCCTTGAAGATAGAGTTCTTTTACTAATTATTTTTGCATCTACCCGAGCTTTTCTTCTTATGAACATTTTAATGATTTTTGCCATTGATTAAAGGCCAGTATTGTCTTCAGGTGAATTGTTGGATTTCCTCTTAATTTAGTATAACAGATTGTTATGACTGAGGCTCTGCATTAAGTTTGTCCCTTGGCAGAAATTCCCAGTATGGAAAGTATCATAAGTAGCAGTTCAGTTGATAAAGAAGTGTGTCCCATCTGTAGAATGCAAGGAAGGTACTTAATCTTTAATTTTGATTATTGGGATATGTTCCTGTAATATTCTCGGAAATCTGACCTCTACTGATTGTGGCAAAGGCTGCCAAACTCCAGCCTTTTGGGTCGCTTTAGTCTCTCCCAAGTCTACACTGCAGTAGCCATTGTTTCATTCATGTCCTTGATAATGCATTGATTAAAAGCATTTCAGATGCAACCCAGAGCCTTACATTAGGCCTGAAAAATCACTGTAATAAAGGAGCAGGGAATGTAATGATCTTAATGTTGCAGGTGGATTCTTTCTGGCAAACCATCAATTTTAATTCTTCATGATCCTTGTTACAGCTTTTGATGCTAAGGGCCATGGGGTTCTATTGAATGCCTGGGATTCATTGTGGACCTCAGAAGTACAGTCCTGACTCAACTTTTCATTTCTGCTTATTTTTGAGGAAATAGTTTAGAACTGTTTCAGTGCACTTGCCAACTCTCTAAGAAAATATAGTTGCTTTGGGCTTTCTGTATGAGTTTTCTTTCATATCTTTTTATTTTTGTAACTGTGCTCTTCTGGCATTTTTCAATGAACTGCAAACATTTCTGTATCACATTGTCATGATTTTGCTTATAGGGAATTTGTTCATTGTTAATTAGGAAGGCATTTTATGGAAATAATACTGAATTTTCTGACAGATGGAAAAACCACATAGCTTTGTAAGGGTAATTTTCAACACGAGTATTTGTAGATTCTATTCAAAACTGGGAGGCAACCAAAACTTTTAGGGAAAAAAGTCTAGGAAAAAATATGCTTTTTCCAACTGACTAATGGCTAACATAGCAGAAACAAAGTTCAAAAAGCTATGAAATACCTCTTCTCTATAGGGAAAATATTCTCTAAACAAATGGATTATTTGGTTTCAGTCTGTGTCCCTGTTCAACTTTAAAAGAGAAAATGGTGAATTTTTAAAAAAAGGTGTAGAGAAAATTAACCTGTTTGACAAGGCCAGTATAAGGCACAGCTATGAATTAGGAAATTGTGTTTTAAGCTGGCAACCTCTCTCTCTAAGTGCTTTTTTTCTTCTTGGCAATATGGTCTCTCCCAATTATCTCTTAAACAAGCTCATGCCACAGTTTTACGCTCTTTCTAATTTGTTCTTCTTCCTTTCAAATCTTACCTGTGTATATCTCTTTGCTTCTTAGTCAGTAAAAATAATATAAGGTTTTATCAACAGATAATTGCCTAATATAATAACTCTGTCAATAACTTTATACTTTTATGAGGACTTTTGGGGATAAGCATTCTAAAAATTAACTCAGAGAAGTTAAAAGGTGATGGCAGAATTAGAAGTACCAAGGAGTATGTATTTTTGTACCGACAGAATTTTTGCAAGCATCCTTCAAATTACATCTACTTACTTTTGTGTAAGTATTCTGCTAATATTAAACACATTGAATTCATGTAACAGAAACGGTTCACTTATATGAAAATGAAATTCATTAATTATTAGAGTGGTTTACATTTCTAAAGCAATTTTGTATGCATTTTCTCATGTGATTATCTCAGTAACCATATGAGGAAGAGAGCACATAGTTTCATCTTTTCAGAAATGAGAGAACTGTTAGCCTCAGAGAAGTTGATAGATTTGCTCAAGGTAGCCAACCAGTGTGTGGTAAAATAGGAGGAGAACCAAAGTCTCTGGTCTCCTGGTCCAGTAATTGTTCCATTGTTAGTTAAGAGATCAAAGTGACTGAAATGCAATCTAATACCTGTTTTAAACACTTGCAACATGCTTTGACCCATAGGAGATAAAGACAGGCACAAACATGACCTTGCTCAGAGAGAGATCCTAGTCTGGTTGAGTGTGTTAAGGCAGCTGAATAGATCACTGTAATGCAATGTAGGAAGTAAAAAGTGCCACAACTGAAGAAGAGAAAATGCTAAGTGAATCTACAGAATTCCCTAGCTGGGAAAGGAACATCGTAGTCTTCATGTTGGACTACACATTTAGACATGGCTTTTGTAGGATGTCTTAGATACGGCTACAAAGAGACAAAAGACAGAGTATACAAAAGTAGAGGGAAGGTTGCGAGCACGGGCACAGAGAGGGAAAAGGGCATATGATACAGAACTTGGCTGCATTTTGTTTGCTTTGCATCAATACCTCCTTCTCTGTTAACACTACCCTAATATTTTGAGCAGGCACCTCTATCCAACTCTAAATTGATGTATTTTGGGGGAGGAACACAGTATTCAGGATTGGTCAGTCAGAGTTACATATGCATTTTATCTAAGACTCTTAGGAGAAAGCACATTTTATCTTTCTGCCATGGTTGCTCAGGTAGTAGAACATAACTGGTAGGTTTCTTTGCTACCTGACAGAGAGTCTTCTATAGGGAGACAATTCTCTATGGGTCTCTCAAATTTCTGTACATCTTGTGAACAAAATACTGGTTGTTCTTTGTTCCAGACTATATTTTAAAATATGTTTGCTTAGTAAACAGCCTTGGGAAAAAAAGTAGGAATCCAGAGCATAGGAAAGGAATGCTTACTGCCCCTTATAAAGTGTTCAGGTTTCCCAAGTTCAGAGTTCTTCTCCTATAATACAGCTGACTGCCCGTGCAGGCAGGCATCTGTGTGGGCTTGTCTGTGTCACCTCCATGGGATTTTGGAATAAGGGAGATTCACAGAAATACCCTTATGTTCATGCTGCTGGCTGTGCCATGAGTAATAAAGTCCTTGTCTTTGGTTCAGGAATCTCAGGGTCTTCTGTCAGCATCATGTAACGGAGGCAGATTAACTGTTAGCTCACAAACAGGGTAAAATCTGAGAGTAAAATGTAGAGAGAAGTTTGTGACAGTATTTTTTTCAATATCTCGATCAAATTGCATCTGAATACAGATATTTCTATACTTCACAGTTACATAGCCAAACTACTTCCTTTCTTGCTTAATCTTTTTTAAGTTGCTATATAGCGACCAAAGAATCCTGATTAATCTTGATATATAAGAACTATCCAATAATTTATTTTAAATGGAAGTGTAAGATGCAAAAATGGGATTACTGAAAGATTGGAGTAGAAATGAATTTCTAGAATAGCTGTGGATTTGACTTGGAAAGAATTGAAAGAATGAGATCTGCCCACTAGATTGTAATGTTTAGTGCACATTTAATTTGTGAATACCAGTATGGTAATTTTGTTCCAGTGTGTTCTGTGCACATACTCAAGTAGTGAAAAATATATGTAGGTCTTTTGAATTATCATTAATTTTGAGAAGACAAGGAACAGATATTACTTTTAAGCAAATTTAAATCAAGTGACTTACCTGAAGTTCCACTGTGGCCTGAGGGTAAAACAGTTTATGTGATTGCCTTTAGAGATACAATGTCTTCTTTTCTAGTATATTTTACTTTGAAATGTATCCATCAGGCTAATAAATAAAAAAATTAAAGTGCACATTAATTACATAAATAACAGAAAAATAGATACAGATATTTTAAATAAGATGGTTGTCTATAATTTCAAAGGTTTCATTTTTTTAAGTAAGGGACCAAGTTATATGTGATAATATGAAAGCATTAGCTTGGAGTAATTCTACCTGTGTTTTTACTGGAATCCTGGGTAAACTATAAATTCTCTAAGTCTTAGGTTTCTTATGTGTAAGTTAGGACAATTTAAACTATCTTCATAGAGTGACTGAGGATTAAATGAACTATACTGTATGTGAATGTGTTTAGCAAGTACTTGAAAGAAATATATGAATTACTTTATACTATTTCCTTTCCTTTCTTTTGTATAAGGAGCAAATATAAGAAGTCTTTTTTGAAATGCTCAAAATTAATGAGGTGATTGAAAAGAATAAATGTTTATCTTTTTGGAATAAACTCTGAAATTCTTCAGATAAGTTCATCTGAAAGATTAATAGATGACATATAAAAAAGAAGTGATGGGGGCTTGCTTGCTGTCCCAAATATGAGAACATAGTACAGAACAAAAATAATTTAAAAAGTGTGGTAAGTATATAAGAATCAGCAGACAGGTCAATGGAACAGAGTAGATTCTCTTAAAACAAATACTAATATGTAAGCTAACTTACAAAATGAAACAAATAGGAAAGAAATTTATTTCAACAAATTTAGAAAAATTGGGGGAAAAATCAAATTATTATATTGTTTACCAACATATTTCCATTTGGATCTAGAAAAAAAATTCTTAAAGTAGCAAGAGTTTTTTTTTAAGAATAAAAGAAATGGAAAAAACATAAAGATCAGTATTTAATAATCTGACTGCATGTAAACATAATACACATGTCAAAATATTTAAAAAGCAAGTAATGAACTGGGAAAATATTTCTAACAAATATGAAAAAAAGCATTCTTGAAAAAGATTGAAAAATAACAACTCGTGGAAAAATGAATAAAGATCATATATAGCTTGGTAATAGAGAAAGAAAAGCAAAGGACCTAGAAACACAGGGAAGAAAAATTCAACTTCACTAGACGTCACAGAAATACTAATAAAAGGAAATTATTTTCATTATTGCCAGAAACTGCACAGTAGAAAATTTCACAGTGTTTAAACTGGTTCAACTGTTCTTTTGAAAATGTGTTAATATGTATTAAGGAATTTAAAAGTTTGTATCTATTACCTCTCTAATCCGAATCCTAAATCTAAATATAATTCTATGCATAACCATAACTATAATTTCCTAATCTACTTTTAGCAAACTATTTAAATAAAATAATCAGTAATTCTCATCCAATTTAATATATATTTATTATAGCATGATTTATAATAGAAAAGTGGGCAATGTAAAGAATATAAAAATAATGAAATAAATATTCCATGAGCATATACATTCTACTCTTGGATTAAATCAGCTCTTCTATAAAATTTTGTATTACTCAAATTTTAGAATACCTAATAAGGTAAAAAAAAAATCTGATATTATGATACAAAGGTTCAAAGATGATATGCATACTACATGCTTGTGATATTAATATTTCTAATACTGGAACTGCCAACAGAGAGTACACTTTTGCATATTTTAGCTCTTTTCTCTTTGCTTTATATGACCTTATGCTTGATTTGCATAATTCAAATGACTCCTTTGAGTGGCATGTAGTTGCATAATTATTCTTTTTAATTACCGTTATTAACCTGTTTGTGTAATAGCAGATAATTTGATAGATCATTTTCATCTTTCAGTTTTTGCAGTTTCATATGCAATATAGATACACCATATCAAAAATGGCAAAATTATATGAACAGACATAAAAAGAATGTTGAAAGATCTTTAGAATCATAGATTTGTCTTTTTCCTAGATAAACACAGAGAAGAATCTACATTATTTTTCTTAAAAAATCAAAAGTTAAGTACTTAACTGTTACATCTTTTAAAATTGTGGCAAACTATCTGCAACAACAAGGAAAATGGAATACACATTCAATTGTTCAGTGTTGAATAATACACATTTTCTTATTATCTTTCAAGATTTTTCTTATATAATGAAACAGAAGAAAATCACATATCAGTAAAGTATGCTCAGTTCTAGATAACTATAGAAAAATAATATTGAAAATCAGGTGAATTTTGATACTATACTCATTTTCCAGAGTTCTCTAAAAGCAAAATAATGTGTTACTTGAAAGCATTCTTAAAATTTAAGTTATCTGACCATTCCCACTATTAGATTTATTAACACAAATAATAAAGGTGTTAGAATTATAGGGCATGTCAGAACTTTTATATTTCCTTATTTATCTTCAACATAGGTTAGGCATGAGGATTGTGGAGGTGAAACAGATGTCTGATACCCCATGAAGCATTGATACCCTATGAGGAATAGAGAGCATGGTTCTGTAATGGGAACCAGAAGGGCCTGGGAAGCTCTGGCTGGGATGTGATAGCTGTCATGACCTCTTCTTATGATTAACCAACATTTCTTTAAAATTCTCTATATTTTTCTATAAGGAAGCATTGGATCTGCCATAATTGTTGTCAATTTTATTTTCACTGCACATATGTCTATGACAGATATTGTGGAGACAATCAAGAAATAGAAGGCAGGACCCTGCCCCTGTTTACAGAACTTACACTTCCATCAGGGAAGGCCCACCATTGTGTGTGCCTCTTGCTTCCAAATAGCAACAGGACAAAATTGTGTGCTTTTGAACACAAAATATGTGGTATGGACAATTGTTGTTCCCAAGGAACAAGTCACTGAGAACACTACTGCAGTCAGACAGCTAAAGAGAGCAGAACTATGAGCAGATGTTAAATTGGTTAACTCTACCTATGAGAAGGAAAAATGAGAAATTCTTGAAAGAGGATGGTATAGAACACAGTATTGAAGACTAGGTAGTATTTTTTATATGAGATAATTAATGTTTTCATTTTTAAGCCTTTTTTATTTGAATATTGTGTTACTTGTAGCCCCAAATCCTGACACAGGTTTTAAGCAGTTACAGTGCTCTAAGATAAAGAGGCTTTAGTGTGGGAAGGGAGGGATAAAGGAAAAAGAAGGCATTACAATTAGCACACATAATTTAGAGGGTGGGACATGAGGAAGGCAGTAAAGCACAGAGAAGACAAGTAGTGACTTTATAGCATCTTACTACACTGATGGACAGTGACTGTAATGGGGTAGGTGGTGGGGACCTGATAATGGGGGGAATCTAGTAACCACAATGTTGCTCATGTATGTGTGTATATTAATGATACCAAAATAAAAAATAAAGAGATTTTAATTAGGGTGGAAGGGCCAGGGTTTGCCAGGACCAATGAGCATATGAGTCAAGATACAGAAATAAGAACAGAGTTAGAATCAGTTGTACTGAAAGCATAATTATCCACTTGAGCCAGAAAATCTTTCTAGAGATACTCTTTTCTCTCTCACATCCTAATTCCAGTGTTACCAAAATCTGTCAGTTATACCTCTTTAACATCTCTCCTATATGTACATCTATCATTCTTGCTGCTCTTGTCTTAATTTAGTACCCCATTAGCTCTGTCTTCAGCCATTGTAATAGTTGTCGAATTGATCTCCATGTTTATTGCCATGGATCCCCATAAATACTTTTATTCTGCTGTCAGTATGATCATTTTAAGGTACAAATCATGACCATGTTAATCCCTTGCTTAAAATCTTGATCTCGTCACATTAACCCTAAGGTTGAAGCATATGAAATTGCTGATGTTGAGGTGATTTTGATCTATAAAAACAGCAGTTATGTAATATAACTGCTTAAAAACTGTATCAGGAGTTTTGGTTTACAAGTAATGGAAAATCCAAATAAAAATAGTTTAAAAATGAAAATACTAACTATCTCATAAAGAACACTTACATATTCTTCAGTATTGTGTTCTATACCCTTCTCTTTCAAGAATTTCTCATTTTTCTTTCCCCTAGGTAGAATTAACCAATATATATCCTTCCTAGCAACGGCACTTACCATTAAAGATTATTATTCAATCTATCATACCTTTAATGTCTTCCTCTCCTAATAATCTCAAGTTCTCTGAGGGCAGGAGCCATGTCTGATTCATCTTCATTTTTCCAGCATCTTGCACAGTGCCTTGTGGGTTAAGAGAATGGCTAGATGGATGAACAATCAATTGACTATACAGGATGAGGTTAGGTCTTATACCAGGTTGCTCAGCTGTAATACATATATCCCTATTACTTGTCCCACACTATGGTTTGCACATTGGACATTTTCAGTACAACACATCCATTTCCCAGATTGCTTCAAATGAGTGTGTGATAACAGGTTGTTGCCATATCAACTGTCTTCTTGTTTTCAGTTCTGACAATATTAGTACAAATTAATACCAACATCATGATATTGTGTTGCTATCCAGAGGCAATCAGTACAATTCAGTAGCCTTCAAAAAACATATTACTCTACTCCTGTCCCATGTAAATACTAACCATGTGTATTTATGATTGTACTCTCAACATTTTAAAATGAACTTGGATTTTTTATTGCTAAAGCTCAGCAAAATATTTACTAATAGTTTCAAAAAGTACTTTTGAAATTCCTAGCTAATATTCCCTACAATATTTGTTAATTTAAAAAATGAGATTTATTTCATTCAAAAGATAGTTATCTAAAGATATGCAAATACTGCATTTTACAGAAAATTAATGCTTTATTATCACTATATTGTAAACTTTATACTGAAAGCCTTATGTGAGAAACAATAATGAGCTGGTTTTTGATAGCATATATTAAATATAAAAATGAAATACACCGGTAGATTACCAGCCTTACAGGGGTCATAGGTTATGTAATGTACTTTCTTTCCATAAAATATATTACAGTACTGCCAAATGATCTGTTGTTTTTCCAGATTAATAGATTAACATGTTTGTCAAAATCTAGATTCTTTGTACAGTTCTTAGCAATGTATAAAACATGTATAGGTCACCAAGAGGTTTTGCTCAGGCTCTCATAACTTGTACTCAAAAAAAAATTTCTCTACCTGGAATTGCATATACTAGAATACATTTATGATTCCTAAAATAGATTGCCACTTCTAACACTTAGGGAAGTATAGTGGAGTCAGAGGTGTCTGGCCTTACTTATTAATTCCACCTCTAATTCCTGGAGCTTTGTAATTTTTTTCCCAGTTGAGAATTTTGCAGAGGTGAGTGCTGAAAAGAATATAACCAAGCTTTGCATTATGTAATAGAACACACAGTTAGAAATTTTATATGGGCTACAAAAAAACCCAGTAAATCTCAGAGTACAGGAAGTTAACACCAGGATGAACAGTATATTTCAAGGCGACTTTTCATAAAATAGAAGGATGTGTGTGTGTGTGACTGCAACATGTGTGCTATGATAGGTGAAAGTACCAATCTTTCAATTTCACTACAGAACATGGATTAACCAATTAAGTACCCAGTTTCTATCTCCCACTGATGATTTTATTTTCAGAAAGTTTAGGTAAATCTGCAGTCATCTAATGTATAGTAAATTGGAAGAGCCACCTTGGTTTTGGGAAGCCTGTACTTACTGGAGTGACTGTGTGACATGGGAGGTGTCTCTGGGAGGAGAATGATTTACAGCTACTGCTGGAATTATCCAAATTAGCAATTCCACTTAATAAATAATATTACTGTGAATCTTTGAGTCATTTCCCCTATACTCTTCAGATCAGGAATCAGGAGAGATAATCTTGAGCCTGACCAAGGAGGGACTGGAGGCAGAATCTGTCCTGAATTCAGAGTCATGAGATGATGGAGATCAGCTTCCCAATTAAGACTAGGTCATAAGGGCATATCATATGTCATAGGATATATGAACCTAGAAGGTAGATCAGGGACAGCATGATGCAAATGGACATGTGAAACACATAGGAGTCTCTCAAGTCTGAAGTTAGGTCTAAGATTCAGGCTGTCAATCCAGGTAAAGAAGTGGTTATAGGCAGCAGCAGGTAATAAAATTCATTTATAGAGAACCTGGGAGCCAAAGTTAGAACCATATCGGTTGTAGGATGGCTTTAGTGGAAAGTGATCTTAACAACTGGAGTCCCTTTTTTTCCTCCAAGTTTAGCCAGAATTAGTGTCCTTGTGATTGCCTGCTGAGTCCACAGGTGGGAAACCAAGAGGAATGCAGAGGCTGGTACTGTTAGTTAGCTGTTAGTTACTGTTCGTTTCTGAGGCTATGCTCCCTGGGCTGATTTGACAGGCAAAAATGTCACCTCCTTTTACATTTTCTAAATGCCTTTCTGATTGACATTAAAAAACTGTTCTTCAGAAGCACTGTTCCTCAACCAGAAATCTATCTAGTGACATAAAATAGGTAAGAACAATTAGTTTATCACATCTATTTTATTTGTTGGCTTCCTATCATTCCCATTCTACATTTACCCCAATCAGAATCTCTGGCTGCCATCATCCTTTATACCCTTAACCACCTCCTTCCACCTGCACACTTTCTGGGGTTTCTCCCTATGTATGAGAGTGTTCCCAGAATTGTCATAGACATGGGTAAGGAATTTCCTTCTTTCCTGAACAACGAAATAGTAACACTACTCCTCAATCAGCGGTCTGTCTGTCCAAATCTCATCTCTAAATGACTTCGAAACCACCTTCTTACAGCTTTATACCACGATATGTAGGCTCAATATGTCCATTTTGCTATTTGGTTTCCATGCCTCCTTGCTTTCCAGATAATCTGTCATTTCTTTTCTTCCTCTACAAGTGTTCTTAGTGTGAGTTCTAAGAACACATGTGATTCAGATGATCTGTGAATCTCTTGAGGTTATAATTAAAATTTTGTATATGTTTCTGAATTTGAATTTTTCTGAAGAAAGTCCATGATTTTCATCAGATTTTTAGTGAGGTAGTGACATGAAATAGTTAAGAACCATTAATTTATAATGTCTATTTTATTCATTAGCTTTCTGTCATTCCTTTTCTAATAAAACAGTAGTACAACTACCACAATCATTATTGGAATTCGTGCAGCACTTTACAACCTACAATATTCTTTAAATACTCTTTTGTGTCCATACTTCCATTTGAAACTCATAACTTTCCTCAGGGGAGTAAGTCTTATTATATCCATTTTATGGATGAGGAAGATTAGACTCAGGGAGTTTAAGATCCAGCTAAGTATATGACAGAGCTGGGACCAGTGCCCAAATAGCTTGACTCTTGGTCTGAAAGCAAAGAGATGAAAGCCAAACCATTTAGCACCTACTTGTACTCTTCTTCTTTGGGCTTCATTTTTTGCTCTTTAATACTGCCCTTGATAATATAGAAGAAGATTGATGTACATTTTATCCAGATTCCCTCTATTTCCATTCCTACATAATGTGATTTTTCCATTCCACTGAATATCCTCCAGTATATTTAAAAGCAAAATGATTCAATGATTTAAAACAAGACAGGAAGTCAGTAGTTCAGGGTACTAAATGTGTCTTTGGTTTATATTTGGTGAGTGACCTCAGGCAAAACACTTCACCTTTCTTTCTCGATCTGTGAAATGGAGTTAAAAACATTATCTTGTACCAGTAAAATAACAGTTAATAACTCATTGAACACTTAGAGATTTACACATGCTATGTAACTAAAAATGTTTTTGATGCTATATTGAGCAGATCAGTGTTTTCTGGGTTAAATTAATGAAAAAGTCTTGTGAGTACAAGATTGAATGTGTGATTCATTTCCTGATTAGGCTGTTTATAAAAGAAATCCACTTTTTTTTCTGAATTTCTGGTTGATTATTACTCTCACTAAATTTACTGTCTCATCAGAGCAGTGTTTGTTCATTTGTAGAATCATTTAGCGTCTATTGGACTATAGGGACCTGAGATGGAACTTTTTCCATTTAAGAAAATAGCCACTCTGTATTTAGATTCCTGTAGGGGACAGTTTAAGAGAGTGATGTTGTTATATCATGCCTGCAAATACCTCATCTGGGTTTGGTGTCTCTCATATATCTGCTCATTCAAGATAGCAGCACTTAGCAATTCAACAAGATGTAAGTTGGCTAATAAACAAAGCCAGTATTCTCTGGGGGTTTGAACAACACTTACTGTGTTTGACTTTGGTTGCCCCGAAGTTGTTTTAAGTCAGCCCTGCTGGTGATGTTTCCCCTGGTGCACTGAACATCTCATGCCATGTCAAAGGGCATTGACCTTTTCACTCCTAGAACAAAAAGACTGGAAACAAATTATGCTCTGAGAACTGGTCAAAGGATAACAAAAAAAAAAAAAAAAAAAAAAAGAGAAGAAGAAGAGGAAAAGAAAAGAAAAGAAAAAAAAAGTGCCTGGCCTCAAAAACAAGTGATGAAAACAAAATTCTAAGCTTAGAACATTATCTTTGGAGCATTAGCTCTTTAACCAGCTTTTCTTCTAAGTATAATATGAGCATTTGCTTCAGTTTACTCTGAAACCATCCGCTCCCATCCCCTTGGCTCCCTTTGCAGAACATGATGAACCAACTACTGTTGTCTCTGCTCCCCCATTCAACTGAATCTATGCCAGCTTACGAGCTGTCCACCATGGAACTGAGGCTTCCAGAGAGAATGACTCATCTGCAAGTTTCACTCGTGGTTTCTAAGAGTATATTTAGTGTGAAGAACTGGAGGATGCAGCATATCCAAACGCATGCTAGGGTACAGAACTTGAGTGGGAGGGAAGAGGACGGGGCTAAAATAGAACTGTAATAAGCCAAAGAATTGGAGGCCTGGTTTTTAGCATTTTCAGCTATGTAACTTCAGCAACATCTACAGTTCCCTGCCAAGAATGACACACCATATTAGTGCAGTGAAAACGAGGCCTCCCTGGTGGTTTTCTTTGGAAGGAAAAGAAACATAATGTAAAAACATACTTAATGTAGAAAGTAATAAAAATAAAATGAATTAATGATGCTTGTCTCACTTTTATTTCCAGCTGATGGAAAAGTAATTTTTCCTTATGTTAGTGAAATTAGAAAACAACACTTGCCTAGGAGTTACTTATATAGACAGCTGTGATGGGTGGACTAATCACTGTTCTTAAAAAATTGATTTGGTTGGCTTTTCCATAGTAAACCCAAATTGATTTAACACAACTGCAGGAACCACTCTCCTCTTCTTTCTCCCAATTACTCAGGGTCTGAGTGGAGACCCAGTTATGATCTCATGTTTAGAGTGTTCATCAGTATATTGGTATATTCTGCCCCAACTCAGTATTTGAAAGCAGTGATTACAAAAGCTAATAACCAGAGGCCAATATATCCTGGCATACTCCACAGTGTGACCAAAGTGGCTTTCTTCAGCTTGAATCCTTTTAGGGTCTTTAACCATACTTAAGCATTCCTCTTTCCTTACTTTGTGGTTCTTTATATCTGTTTCTCTTTTTCTTTGGCTGTCCCTCTCTCTCTCTTGCTTACTTGTCTCTCTTTTTTCTCTCCCCTCATTTTTTATCTCCTCTTTTCATTCAGTTCAGTCTTTCTTCTCCTGTTTTCTCCAAGCTCCATCTATTTTCCTTAACTGATCATGACATTGAATGGAAGGTTATATTTAAATAACTTTTGTCATTCTGTGCAGAAAGGTTCACATTTTCTCTTCTTAAATATTCTATAATCACTAAAACCAAAGTTTTATGTTGATCTGTTAAGTAATGCTTAGGTCATTGTTTCAGTGCATGAAACCTTGATTTCTTTTTTTCTCTTAGTAATTCTTGATAAAAAAAAAGGAAAGATTTTCCTTAATCCTAATATAAAAACAAAATGGATTTTAGGAGTATATAAGCTAAGGTTGCCCAAATAATCAGGAAAACCTTGTTTCTAACCAATTGCTTTGGAAAGGATTTTCCTTTTATTATCCCCCAAACTGATTCACAGATAAAGATATCTGTGATTTACTTTATGGACAAGGCTAACAGGCTTCAGCAATTTTTACTGTATTTTCAGTCATAATTTATATTGTTTGTATTGTTTCAATTTTCGTATCTTTTCATGTTGATAATAATGTATAACCAATTATATTTAAGTTAAATATTTAGTGTAGTTTATAAACAGATGGCAACAAAATCATTAATCTATCTGATAACCAAATAAATATAGATTAAGAGTTAGATACCTTCCTTTTTTGGCCAATCTAGTAAGCACAATGATCAAAATTATATCCTTAATGTTTGCAGTTGTTCTGTGAAATTTAAAATTCAGTTTATACATTATTAGCTGGAGTACAAATTAGTTCTCTCTCTCCCCTCAAACATGAGAGAACTAATTTGTACTATATATATATATATATATATATATATAATTTGTATATATATAAATTTGTATATATATAAAATTTGTACTATAAATATATATAAATATATATTTATATATATGTGAGGGGGAGACAGAAAGAGGGTAATATCATTAAATTACTTTGCACTCTAAAGGAAAAATTATATTTGAACATGAGACTTCTTTTGATGACCATTATCTACACAGATGTAGTAAAAAGTTGCTCCCCAATTTCATAAAAAAAATACTGTGTTCTAAGTATATTAAAAAAAATTATATCCAATTCTTGGAACCTCATTCATACCAGAAAAAAAGAAAAAGGAAAGATAAGAGAAGCTGTTTTGCAGAGTTTGATACCACCATAAGGGAAGAGACAAAAAGTGAAGTAAACACAGAATTCTTATTCCTATTTCAAAGCTTAATTTTATTTCTAAAAATTCCACCTTACTTTTCTCTTTGGCAGCATTTAATATCTGAGGCTTATACATAACACAGACAAAAAACATACCTGAGCAATTGTGATTATGAGTGTTGTGTTAACAACTACTGCTATTCTATCAAAACTGTGAACAGAGAATGGGTATTAATTAATGGGAGACATTACCAGGCGGGAAAAGTTGGGAGAGTATTCAATAAGCTGTCAAAACAGGAGCTAAATTCTATAGAACGGGTGTTCACATATCTGACAAAAATCGATCCTGAAACTTTGCTTTTCCATTTTTGCTTAGAAACAACATTACTCAGATTCTCACCTACTAATCTTTCAATAGCTTAGAATAATGGTATTTATACCATGAAAATCAAATTTATTTTAGTACTTTAGGAATCAACAAAGCCACTGTGAATTGTGGCACAAAAGAGATATATAGGTGTGTATTTAAATCCCTGCTTCAAAACTGTCTTATTTTATCTGGTAGGATTAAAGATTTCAGGAAGCTAGAGAAGCTAGAGAACATGGTTTGGGAATGAAGTTGTGTCAAATATTTCAGTTAAATAAAAGCTATAGAAATCTTCAGAAAATAAAAATCATTTAAAAATCATAATTACAAATATATAAATTCTATTTTAACATGCATTTTTAAAATTCTTGTGGGAAAAATGGCATAGAAACATGTAAAACATAAATAAAATGTCTGAGGTCAGTATATTCTTCATAAGTATTTTCAGTAAACATTGTGAGGGATTACTTTGAAGAAAAGGCAAAAATCTAACAGACAAATACCCCAATTTTCTAAACTCTTTATCTCACAATGAATTACATCTTAAGGAGAAGCTCCCTTCTCTACATCTGACACAGTGTTATTCCTGGCAAAGGCTACTCAAATTGTGGTCTGTGAACCAGTGGTTGCTATTTGGGTAGATCTGCTGGGTACTTGGAGGCAGATTAATCAAGAAAAGTCTTCCCCATACCCTTGACTCCATACCTGAAGCTGCAACATGATTTGGTTATGTTAAAAGCGTTGATAATCACTTGTGAAATGCTTGTCGGAATACTGGAACAACAGGCTATAATAGTAAATTACAGAAAAGAAAATTCAAATGACCAATAAATCTATGAAAAGATGCTCTGCATCCCTAATAATTGTAACATATACATTTCTAGCAAAAATCATTGTGCCAATATTTACAATGAGAAACTGAAATACAGTTTGAATGTCCATCAATATCCTAAAGTATGTTATATCCATATTCTGAACTGCTCTGCGACTGCCAGAATGAGATTTAGATTATATTTATTGACACACAGAAGTATCTATGGCATATAATTGAGTTTAAAAAATCAATTACCTAAGAGCTTGTGTAAAATGGTAACATTTCTGAAAATTGTATACCTATGTCTATATGTGTATATGCCTACTTATCTCTGGTTAAATGCTCAGTCTGGTGATTTGTCACTCTTTTTGGCTTTTTCTATACTGTCCAAAATTTTTTAATTAGTCTAGATCATTTTACAAAAAAATAATGCTATAAAAATAATATATGCCACACATAAATAACACTTTGTTTTTAAAATGAGTTAGCTGTTAAGTCTCCTAAATGGACCTAGTTAAAGTTCAACAGATCATTTTTGCATTTACTGATAGTCTATCGTGTATCAATTACTATTAGGTCTTTGAATCAAAGAAAGGCTAAGACAGAGCCTGCCCCCACTTTAATGTGCCTATGGTTTGGTGGGTGAGATACACTTGTAAACAAGTGATTATAAATCTATACAATATGGAAACAATGCTAAAAAAAAACAGGCTATTGGGGAAAGAATCTGATTGTGGGTAGGAATTAGATATTAGGGAGAACTTGAACAGAGGAGGTAATACCTGGGGAAGTGTTAAAAACAAAGGGTGGAAAGTTGTTAGGAAGATGGGAAGACGGAGTGTGAGAGGGAAGAGGAGAGGAGAGAACAGAACATGGGAGAGTAGTAAGCTTTGGCGAAGCTAGAGAAGTGAGAACCTACAGGGCTCAGTGTAGTTGAAAATGAGGCTGGCCAGGCAGGCTAGAGATACACAAATGTTGCCCAGGATTAGATGTTGGTTCTAATCCTCTTTTAAGAGCTGATCTAATTATTGGACAGAGTTGTAACTTTAATCACTCATTTCAGGATTTTATAGTTCAGACTTTATAGGAATGTCGACATTTTATTTTGTTCTTTATGCATACAGCTGCTATCTGAATTCACCAGTTTGGTTTTTCCACTGGCTCTGCTCTTCGATTGATAAACTTAAGATAGTAAAATAACTAGTAACTAAGATCTACAGTGTTGTTCTTGTAGACACTTAGTTATCTGTGCATGTCTAGTGGCTTTTGTATGCTGGCAAACTGTCATTTATTTGAAGCAGTTATCAGCCAAGTTGGGTGGAGGAGACTGCAAACCTGAAAGCTGTCAATTTCTACATCAGTGGTCATTAAGAAAAGCGCTGCTGTCTCTACCATAATTCTTCATTATTAAGTAACAGATCCTTGTTCTTCTCCTGCAATGTTATTGCAACACATATCAAAGTAAGGAGTTCCTTAGGACTTTCATTAAAAAGTCCTAATTCATTAAAAAGTGGGAATTAGAAGGCTGGCCTGTACTGAAAATACTTGAAAATTACAAGTGGTAAGAAAATTAGACTGATGTGCAACTAACTTCAAAAACTAATCAGCAGTAAAAATCCTTTTAGACATAATTTCTCTCTGCACTTAAATATGATTCATCAGCTTTCTTCTCCAGATCTTTCAGCAACTTTGAATTGATTGCAGTTTTATGGACCATGCATCTTGGACTGGGTCCTGGACAGGGATTACTAACTGCATCACCTGAAAGAGTGATCTTGCAACTTAGACAATGTTCAAGTAGACTTACATCTGACATTTCGAAGTCATTTCATCTATGGTTTACTCCAAGGATTTCACAAACTGCTGTCCCATACTAAGAGAGTCCTGGGAGGAATAGTTGTTAGAACTGATTACAAAGCACTCAGCAATAGAAAGTGTTGTGTACTTGCAACTTAATAATAATAGTATTCTGAAGTTTCTAGAAATTGAAGGCCATAAATATATGTCAGAAATGTGAAGTAATATACAAATCAATGCAGCAATTAGAAGTATTTAAGGTAAACTGTGTGTTTTAATATTAAACGTAATTGTCATACATGTGCATATCAGGAACTACAAGGAATTTACTTTTCATTTTAAAATATAAAAGTGAAGGATGCATTATAGCATCTTACTATGCTGATGGACAGTGACTATAATGGGGTACGTGGTGGGGACTTGATAATGAGGGGAATCTAGTAACCACAGTGTTGCTCATATAATTGTATATTAATGATACCAAAATAAAATAATAATAATAATAAAACAATACTGGGTAATGTACTTTTTAAAATAAGAAAAAAGGATACATAAACAGAAGGACACAACAATTAACAGGTTGTTCAACTCTTTAAATATCTCTTAAATTTTAAATAGAAAATAAATTAGGTCAATTTATTTAGTGATTCCCACAGAGGGAGTGGTCCAGATTGGGAGTAAAGGTTCAAGGTTTTGGTCCAAACATGGTCTGACAGTGTAGTGTACAGACCAAATTCATAGCTTCAGAGCCAGGCAGTCTGGGTTTAAGTCTCTCTTCTTACTTGTTAGCTATGTGCCCTTGGGCAAGTGTACCACCTTTCTGGGCTCTATCTAATAAAGGGAGGTTGTGGTAACTTTTACTTCATGGGACTGCAAAAGAAAGAAATACATTTAAAGCACTGGCACGTAATAAGTACTCTGGAAGTGTTAGATTCTTTGATTCTCATTTACAAGCTATATCCCTTAGGGAAAACTGAAATCATTTATCATCTGTAAAGTCCAGTTTTTTATAAAGTATGGGGACTAGACAAGAAGAAAAAATATAATAAAATGGATATTGCTAAAACAATTTAATGCCCAAGCTTATTGGGTAAGCACTTCAATCTAAAGTGCTTTTCTGGAGGTTCACAATTCCTATCAACACTGTGAGGATCAGAGAAGCCCTTCAGTAAAGAACCTTGTAGGTTTTTTTTAAACCTAACATTTTATACTTTATTAAATACTCAATACTCATTGTTTTCAAAACACCTGTTAACATCTCTTAGAACATTTTGATGTATACTTTATTAGATACTTTCCATAGTCTTATTCTGGTCTATGTGTGAACCTTTTTTTAGAAAGTAAGCTTTTCATTTGAAATAAACTTACAGAAAAATGCAAGAATAGAAAGAGCTCAAAGAATTCTCATAAAATATTTGCCCAGAATTCACGTATGTGAAGATTTTATCCCATTTGCTTTATCAGTTGCTCTATCTATTATCTCTGAATAATTGTTTTCTGAACCATTTGAGGGTAAGTTGTAAGTTTTATAGCACATGGCTCTTTATCTCTAAGTACTTCAGTGTGTATTTCCTATATTCTCTTACATACTCCCAGAGCAGTGATCAACTTTAGTAAATTTAACACTAATAGATAATTTCAACTTATTGTCCATTTTCCAGTTTAAAAAAATTGTCCTATAATGTCCTTTATAGCAAGTTTCCCTCCAGTATAGGATCTAGGTACAGATAATGCATTTAGTGATCATCTTTCTTTTAGTTTCCTTTAATCGTGACATTTTCACAGCCTTTTTTTGATTTTAATGATGTTGATTTTTCCCTTCTTTTTTAAATAGAACATGAATTCACCTGATTATTTCTTTATGAAACTTCAGATTCAGTTTATTCACTCTTGGCTGGAACACTACCTAGGTAATGACCTTCTTAAGGTATCACATCTGGAGATGCATGATGCCATTTATTCCTCATTGGTGATAGTATTTTTGTTCATGCAGTCAAAGTACTATTGATTTCTCCACTGTATAATTGCTATTTTTTATTCCTTACCATAATAAGCAGCTTGTGGGAACATAATTTAAGACCTGCATGTATCTTCCTCCTTCTCAAAATGCCCCTCCAGATTTAGCATGTGTTGATATTTTTTGTCTGACCCAATCTTTTCTAAATGCTGATTTTCCAACTTCAGCACTCTTCCATGTTTATGAATTGGCAATTCACATTCACCTCAAGCAAGAGCCCTTCCTTTTTATTTATCTACTTATTGTTTAATTATAGTTATGGACTCATGAATTCTTCTTTTTCCAATGGTTTAAAAATTCATTATTGTTCTTCATTACTTTTTTCAACAAATTATCCAGATCTGGTCAGGAGAGCTTCTTCAAATAGAATTCCTTGTTCTTGTGACATAATCCACCTTTTTTTATTTTTCAGCATTTTCTGGCATTAAATATTCCAGGGCCATCCTGTATGTTCTATGATCCAGCTTTGAGGAGTTCTAGTATTGGAGAGAATACATGTGCTCATTGTTTTTGGGTTGTCATTGTTTCTTGTCCTCATGAAAGGATCTTTTTACCTTTGAAACATAACTACATTAGGTAGATAAATAGATAGGGAGGTAGATAGATAGGTAATTTTTTGGTCAACTTGTAGATAAAAACATCTGGCAATGGTATGACAAAAGTTTAGTGGTTATCTGTTCTGACTCTTAACTGATAGAGGAATCTGATCCATATATATCTAATGAACCTGTAGCATAACAGATTTAATATCACCAAATCTTACAGAAAATTTTCATTTATATCTTAGTTCTTATGATAAATGTATAAAAATTTCTTATAGATACCTTCACTTACACATTCTCTTTATTATCCTCACCTTCCACAGGCAATTAAGATGTCTTAGATTAGTGAATACAAAATCTCAATATATATACTTTTTAGGACTTTGCACAAGACATAAATCAATTTGAAGTAGTCTAACAATAACAAAAAGAATGAAATTTATTTTAAAGATAGAGGAATGTCTTATGAAACTGAAGGACTGCATTACACTCATGCATCATGAAAGGCTATGATGCAGAGACTGTTAGGACACCCAGTTTGCCTTCTTTTCAGGTATGTGCTTCATTCTTCCATCTTTAAAGTTCACCTTTCTCTACTTCTACAAATACGTCTCTTACAGTCCCTGAATTTATGAGTTATGTTTTTTGCAACATGTCGAAATAATCTAACTGATAAACTCTAAATCCTAATCCCATAATTAAGGTAAGAGGATTTGGTTGAACCTAGATCAGGTGTCCACCCTTGGCCTAATCAGCCATGGTCATTGAATATAAGCATAGCTGGCATAGGGCTCGTTTCCGTGAACTGTAGAAAGCCATTTTAAGATAAACCAGGACTCCCTATGAACTGCGCAGTGTATCATAAAATATGCAATATTTACTTATGTGTCATATTCACTATAGAATCTTCCTAAAAATATAAACTGAAGGAAATGTGCCAGAGTGAGGATTTTTACTGGAAAGGGAAGATGTAAGTATCTTCAGTATATGGTGAATTGTTCTTCCTTAACAAGGGTAAAGACATATAAAAGAACCATAAGGTGTATAAATAGCCTCTTAGAAGCCCTTTCAGAACATGTGTGAGGTGAACAATTGGAGGTGAAGTTAGAGGGCCAGTTAATTTTACTTTGTGTTTCCCCCACTTACTGTTGGTGAGACAGTAAATTTTGTGAGCTTTACAGTGCTAATATATTATTATTATTGTCATTAGGATGACCTGGCATGTAGGTATCACTGACTTTTTACTTACAGGTGAATTCTTTTGGGTCCCTTAGAGGGGTCAGCATCAGAGATGCCAGCAGTTAAGAGAGTTCATGTGGGATTGACCTTGTACACAGTGGAGGCAGATGATCCCAGGAAGCACGGTCACCACTGACTGTGGTAGAGAATTAAGTAGTTGCAGGAGGTAATAAAATTATTCATTTTTATGTGTATAGCCCTTTAAATGATATAGACCCCTTTCTTGCATATTATTTTATTGGATTTTTATTTAAAAAACCCAACTATTAAATTTGAGAGCATTGGCTTTATCAGTTCCATTTTATAGTTTTGAAAACTGAAGCCTTTGTGAACTGAAGAAGTCGTGTCAAGAGCACAGAACAAACAGATAGTTGAGCCATGATTCAAATGTGGGTTCACCAACTCCACTGCCCTTTGTTCAATCCCATGAAACTTAAAAGCCGCAAGCAAGAGTTTAAATCCTGGCCTTGTGTTTGGTTGGACCAGGCCTGATGCTGTGGGAGGGGAATGGCTGACCCAATATGCAGCACGTGAATGAACAAACAGGAAATGCTGTATTTTTATTCTAGGTGCCGAAGTAAAAGGCAAACTCCCAGACTCTGTCAATGGGTAAAGACTTGGCCCTGCATCTGAAGGTTAAAAAAATGGTTAGCTTTATAAGACCATATATTTGTTAGTTTTTATTTGTACAAAATGCATATTTAACTTTTTACTAAATCTGCTGTGAAATTTAGAATGTGTTAAACTAAAAAAAAATCAAAGTAAAATTTGGTATAGAATTCAGAACAAGAATGCAGAAAGAACTTGAAATTATTGAGTGTATTTCAACAAGGAACCTTTTCTAATGAGAGGATTACTTACTGAACCCTGCATGAAAGAGAATAAGGTAATAAAGATGCCCCAGGAATGGTGCCAGTTGTTGAGTTTGTATTCTGGCTTTGTCACTGGCTTTTCTCTCTTGCTGAAATGCATGGTTTCCCAGGTGGGGAAAGGCATCTTCTTTGGAAGCCCTTGGCAGTCTCTCTTTTGTACAGGTTGTGTTTGTAACAGACACTTAGCAACATGTTTCCACCCCATATTTTTTAATCACTGCTGTGTGCTTCCCACACTGATTTTGACTTTCATGGCCTAATGTTATGGTTTGCTGGATTTTAAATGCTGGCATGACTGGATGACAGTCCCTAGAAAAATGTACACTACACTTCAAGCATTTATTCCATAGCTTTGACATGCCATTGGTTGTCAAACATAGACCTGTGTGACTTCCAACTCAAAGTTCTTCAGTGTTTCAAGTGAAGGAAGCCAGAAGGTATGTCAGGAATTGTACTTTCTGATTAAAATCTCCACACCAGCTTTCATCATATCAAAAAAGAAGGGAAAAAAGAGAGGTGTGATCTTACACACACACTTTAAAAAGCAAACAAATAATCCAAATAAGTTATGCTATCTGACTAGACATGTAAAATCTCCAGTATCTGCCAGAAGTCTGTGAGACCACACGTTCAAAACTGGCCAAACCTTAAAACACATTTAAAATAAAGAGATCATGTCTCAAACAAATGCAACTCACTTCTTGCTAGTTTAAATCTAGGGGTTTGGATGTGCAGTTTTGCATCCACATATTCTGATGTTGTTAAGTGAGGCAAGAGACCTCTGACAGTTCAACAGCAGGGTGGAGAGAAAAGTCTTTTTCAAAGTGATGGCCGTATTTTAGTTAACATGTTGTCAGTCTTTAATGACTAGTGGTGTAACAGCTGGTTTTGATGTAATTTCTTTTGAGACCACTGGATTACAAGCAGTTTATTGCATTCTTCCTCTCAGACTGCTCCCTGGATACAACCTAAAGTCAAAAGGTTAAAGGTCTAAAGCCATAATCTAAAGGATTTGTCATCATTTAACAGGTCACTTGTTGCTATGTACTATGCAAACTGAAAAAATTTTTAGTAAGCCTGGCATTCTGAGATGTGTATATATTTATGTATATGTATATATAAGAAATGTGTGTGTGAGTGTGTGTATATAAATTTTTTCTATTGTTTAAACATGAAAGAATTGAAAATATCCAGTTGGAGACAAATTCTCAGAAATCAGAGTATACATAAAATGTTATATATATATATATGTATAAGTCTTCATAAGGGTAAAAGAATATGTTAAAAAATCAAATTAACTTTCACTGAAATTGGGAAATTAACTTCTGCAGAAACATGTTAAGATGACATCAGATCTTTGAAAGAGCTGTAGGTAACATACCCAAAACTGAAAGTGAGAGAGACAAAGGAATGGGGTCAGACAACTCAGGGAGGTGCTAAAGGTCATAGAGCCCTATTGTTGGTTCATTGTAGATTTGTGGCTTTTCAATCTGTCAGAGCCTGACAGTCCAGCTATGCTGCATCAGCCAAGGGTCTTCTTTGTTTAAGGCAGGAGCCATTCTTTGAAAACTGAACTTGGTAAAACAGGAAAACAGAAAATCCAGAAAAAAAGAAACATAAGCTTTTTTCCTTCCAGATGTCAATGGTGGTTTGAGGGAGTTTTGCAGAGTGTGTGACCTATGTAGAACTCTGAAAGAAATAGAGCCTATTTATTTACATTGTGTTTGATTTTATACTAGTTTAGAATGTTAAAAAAAATTCATGTTTTTATATTCTCACAAAGTGCTGTAAATAAAATTTTGGAGATGTTCTTAGACTGTTTGGAGTCATTTGAACTCATGGCTCATCCATAGCATCTCCATTCTGGACTCTGCCTCAAGATGGTAACACATTGTGTCAGTTCAGTCGAACCCATTTTCTGTGTATCTGTTGCCCTCTAGGGACTCAAGCATGAAAAGAAACAGCCAGTGTGGCCACTTGGCAGGAATCATTATGTGGTTGGCATTTCTTCCCATCACTCATTCAAATTTACTCTCAATTTTTATTCCTGTAAACTTGTATTTAACATTTCTGTGATCTCAGTAAAATTAATTTAAAAAATCAACCTAAATTATCCTTCCAAATTCTAGCTATATGGCAAGTATTATAACTTAGTAATCCTGATTATTTTACATTTGGTTCTGTGAGTTTGACAGAAACAGAAAAATGGAACTTTTAAATCATTCTATTTTGAAATTTTAGAATCTTTGTTTTCATAGTAGGTTGCAATCTGCTTTTATAAAGGTAATATGGTAATGCAGATTATTGCCTGAGAAATAATTATGGGATAGAAAAAGAATTGATGATAGTAGTAGTAATGAAAAATTTCTGCACTTTAAAAAATTAGTTTATATTTTATAGTTCAGGTAAATTTGTATGAGTAAAATGTTTAGTTGACAGTTACATTCATGCTAAACCCATACTTTCTTCACAGAAAAAGAACAGCTCATATTAACTAGGCATGCTTTAGACTATGCTAACATATCTTCCTTGGCCATAGCTGACTACGCGGGTGCCTGACCTGAAAACAATAATCAACAGGTTGGACAGCTGCCTATGAAATACCCTGCCATGATAAAATACTCTGAAATAGAAAATACCTAGACCAATCTGATGCTTATTTTTGGAGATATTTAGGAAATATCAGACATTTGGCAGCTGATCATAATGATCATGATGCCAAAGTGTATGAACTAGAGTAACAATGAAGGAGAAGCTGTGAGGGAGAGAAAAGATTCGAAGTAAATCCTGCTGGTAAGCAGGGGAGAAGAGAACAGAGAAAAATAACCAAAGACCTAAAGAGAACTATGTTATGTTAATGGTCAGCACGGAGGTAAAACTCCATAGAATCCGGCTGCCTTAATGCCTAGAGCTAATACAAATCTGGAATGACTTTCTAGTACAGACTCCTTGAGAGCAGGTTGTATCTCAGTTCTTTGCTAGTTCCATTCCTTTCATTACTTGTGGTAATTTAATTGTACTGAAAAGAGCCAGACTCCATTCTGTGTAACAGGATTCCTCTGGTGAAGGTATCAAAGAATTCTGTTCTTGTTAATTGAGCAAAGGAAGGTCTTCTTTAGTATGTTGCTCAGGTAAAAATAGTTTGTCTGGATGTTTAGACTACAGTTGTCTGAAGTCAATGTTTTTGACCTAGATAGAGGGGAGCTCTGGTACAAAAGCAGATATTACTCTTTGTGTCATCTATTTTTTTCAATTTCCATTTTCCTACCAACAAACAATCTGCTTCCAACAGTCTTTTATAAAGATAATATGGTCCTCTTCACCCAGGTTATTTAATTTCTCAGAGACTGTTTACTCAGTGGTATTGAAGAAATGCACTTGTAGAGAGGTTAAAAAAAATGTCATGTGTGAAATTATTTTTTAAACAAAAGAAATTACCAAAACAGGAACAATTGTTACTCTTCTGGATTGCTAAGCTCTTTAATTCATCTCTTGAAATTGTAGTTGTTTTACCTTTACTAATTCTTTGCTTTCTTGGATACTCAGCTTCTGAGAAACGTTCCTTAATTCTCCCATTGCTATTACAAATTTGTCAGTTTTTCCTCATTACTCTATTAAATTTTGCTTTATATATTTTGATTCTTTGTTGTTAGACACATGCACATTCAAGATTGTTAAACCTTATAGGGGAGTATGTTTATCATATGATAATTTTCCATGTTTTAGTCCTGCTTTTTACTTAAGGTCTGCTTTGTCTAATATGTATATTGTGACACTAACTTTCTCAGATTGATATTTTCTTGGGGTGCACTCTTTTCCAATGCCTTTTCTGTCCTTTAGTTTGAAATTTACTGTGTCTTGATGGAAAAGAGTATTGCATTGTGGTTAAAAACCTTGCCTCCAGAAAAGACTAAATATTTGTCATAGCTGGGTACTTGGCTATTCAGTCTCTATGCTTCAGTTTCTTTACCTGAAAAATGGAAATAATAGTAGTATCTACTTCATAGGTTCATTATGAGTATTAAATATGTTGTATGGAAAATCACTTAGAACTTTGTGACATAGCATGTACTCAACAACTGCTAGTTATTTTAGTCATACTGTAATGATAATAGATCATAATGGTTAAACAGAGATAATGGAGCCAGACTACCTTTCCACCTCTTCCTAATAATAATAATATCTATGTCAAGGGTTATGATGATAAATGAAGTGTTAAATGTAAAGTGCCCACAAAATTTCATAGTGTGTAAGCAGTGTTACCTATTATCATTACATTTTAAGATGGCTCTTGGAAACTGCTTATAATTGGGTTCTTTTTTAATCCAAACTGAGAATATATGATTTACACTTATTTATATTATAGCTGTAAATATATTTTCTATTTACTATAGTATTTCTAAATTTGTCTCCTCTTCTTGCCTGCCTTCTCTATTCTCTTTTCTTTTCTAGTAGGTTGGATGTTTGCATTGTGATTCTTTCTCTCTGTTAGATAGCTTTAAAATAATTTACATATGTGCTAGATTTAACAAAGTCTATAATTTATAATTTTCCATTTTTACCATCAGGATCTTGGGATGCTTTAGCTAGGATCATTCATTATCTTAGCTTCCATGTTATTATTGTCCATTATTGTCTCTAAATCTGTAAATATACACTGTATTACTTTCTTTTATAGACAATGTTTTCAGTCATATTTTCATGTTTCCCAATGTTTTACTCATATTGTTTCCTTCTAGTTTTGATTTTCCAACTTAAAAATAATTTATAGTATTTAGCATCTCAGTTTTTCAAATGGGTAAATTCAGTTTTTTAAATGGGAAATATCTTTATTTTGTACTCATGAATGGTAAATTTAGATTACCAGCTATTTTCTCTTGCTCTTTGAAGTTATTACTCCATTATCTTCTAGTATTTATCGTAATTGGTGGGAAATCTATTCTCAGTCTGTTATTCATTTGTACATTATCTTTTTTGCTCTAATTGCTTTAAAAATTTTGTCTTTGATGTTTTAATTTCATATATATATTTATTTATTTTTGTTTATTATACCTGATAAAAATTGCACTTCTGTATTCTAAGTATTCATGGTTTTCATATGTTTTTTAAATCCTTAGCCATAATCTTTGAATACCTTTCTTTTGTTCTTTCTATTCTGTCCTTCTAGAATTTCTGTGATATATATGTTAGGCTTCCTCAGTCTGTGTTCCATGTCTCTTAATCTCTTTTCGGTATTTTTCAGTCTCTTTGACTCTGTGCTGTATTTGAAATAATTTGAAATAATTTCCTCAACTCTGTCTTCTGCTTTACATATTCTTCCTTTAGTTATATCTAATCACCTTTCAACCCATCTATTGAATTTTTAACTTGTGACTATTTTTCATTTCCAGAAGGTCAATTTGGGTGTTTTTCAATTTCCGCTGTTCTTTTCTCATGTCGATTTGTCAGTGTTTGGAATACATGTTAGTGTGTTCTTTTATTACAGCTTCTATCTTTCAAACTTTATTGTTTAAAGCCTACTTGTTTTGTGGGTCTCTTTAAGATGATTTTATTATCCCAGGGTCTTAAAGTGCTATTCTCCCTATTTTGTCTCTGCCCATTTCTCTCATGGTAAATCAGATACTGTATGATTTATAGTTTTTGACTGTACACTTATCTTCAGTTGTGCTTGCTTTTTAATGGAGAGTTTCTGTGTTCTTCATTTTCGAAGTGTCCAAATTCAGTATTTTTGTGTTAGCTTCTCCTAGCCACCGAGAGAGGCTTTATTAGTCTTTAACTGTCCTTACCCTAATCTTTTGGTGGGATTTCACAATAATACATGAAGCATATTCAGATTGCAAACCCGTGTGTGGGGAGGACTTGGAGGTATCATTTCTTATGGCACTTTGTTTTACCTTAACTTTCCTAGGTCTATGGGTAGAAATTTTACAGCTCCCTTTCCCGTAGGATGGACTTGCCCTAGGATATCAGGTTTACACAGCACAATTTCAGCACTGTACTTCAAATGAGTCCTAGGCCACTTGTCTTGAAACTGAGTATTAAGAACAGAATCTTTACCAAGAAGAGTGTATGATGAATATATCCTTGGCCTAACACGGTGTCAGCTAACATAAGAACATATCTGTCTTTAAGTTTCTTATTTATTCCTGGTGTGTGAGAATTTCTTTTTTTTCTTTAGAACTCAATCATATATTTTAAAGTTCTTTTAAAACATTTTTATTGAGCAATTTTTGTTTAAAACTAGATTAGAAGGTAGTTTTCATTAGCTCAGTATGCCACATTTAAGAAAACTGTAAAATAAACAGTTCACCAAAATTAGGACTGGTAACTTGATTTCATGTTGTATGCTAGTCCCGCTAATTGGTAGTGGTCATCTGAAGCATTGGGCTACTATTATGTGAAACCAAGTTTGGGAACAGTGAGAAAGAATGTTGTGGTCAGTTAGTGATATCTGCATCGAGGCTTGGGGTGGTGAGGTTTAAGATTCATGTCTTGCATGTACTCACAGGATCAAATGATTTCTAAGTCTTTTATTGCATTAAATATTATTATTTTACAGCATTAATCATTATCTCTGTGTGTAAGTGTATATCTTTTAAATATTTGACTGATTTTTAAAAATCAATATTCTTGACATTTTTAATTAAAAAAATGTTAAGAATACTCTTTGTGATTTTACTGTGTAGTGTCTTTATCTTTACATATATTAATTTGTTCAGATCTTTTTCTAAGTACAACCCCAAAACACATATAGACATTTCAAGGAACAAAAGACATTGAGATATTCAAAAACAAAAGCCAAGTAATTCAAACATACAATCTATTTTTTGTTTAAGGAATTATACAGATTCCTCAAAAACATCCCATAAGTGAGGCATCAAATTTGGATTTTCATGGCTTCTTTTTTTTTTTTAATCATTTCAAAATATGCCAGCTTTCTTTGCCCTACTGAAATTTCTTTCCCCTTAATTCGTCAGACTCTCATGGTTTCCTCTGGAACGCTACCAAATGTATTACTCAGACCACCGTTGCAAATGAATCAGAAGCAACTTCCTGTTTTTCTGTTCATTTCTGAACAATTCTATAGAGAAGTACCAGGAAGAAGGGTGTGTATCCCATATAGACTGGCATCCTGCATTTCAAAGGGAGTAATAAAACATCTTTTTCCCTTCCTTTGGGTTAAGATTTATTACCTGTAAACCATCATCATTCATCATATAATAAGTACCCATTGGACACATGGAAAAATAGTTGCTATGGCAAACCTCTTCATCTGAAGAGTAATACTTGAATGTATTCTTCATGGCTTGATAGGAAAAGAGGAAATAGATGGGTGAAGAAGTGGGAAGAGAATTAGAAAATCTTTCTAGTATTGTTTTCCATGTTAATATGATTCAAAAGCATTTTATATTGGGAACTCGAATCTTTTGTTCAATAGTGTACTAGCTAGCTTTTAGTTTCCTCAGATAGCTTTTAGTTTCATTAGCTAGCTTTAGACTCAGATAGGACTAGTGGTGTGCTTATAAATGTTAACAACCTGCATTTGTAGCCTATAATACTGGTTTTTGAGGCACTCCCTGATGTCCAGTTTCAAGATATGAGGTCACTGAGCATGGAGTTTGGAAGAGATGCATAAAATTAGCTTTTATCAAGCTGACTACAGCACACCGTAATTCTGAGTAAAACACAAAATTTTAGAAGAAAGTTTAGAAGAAAGAAAGAAGAAAGGGGTTTTGCATAACCTATCATATGTAACTGTAATAAATTTGCTACATGAAGCTTACTAAAAGTTGAGTATTTAAAACCTTGAACTTTCTATAACCAAACAAAGTAGCACTTTCTAGCCAATCACAGTGACAGAAACAAAGACTATTATATGGATGAAATTAAATGTGTGGATATATCCCAACCCTATTGTTAGGCTTTAGTTTCTGTATTATATCAAATCTTCAGTTAAAACACCAAACAAGTAACAAAAGAAAGGATATTACTTTTTCTAGCTTACTCTGTTTCAATGCTTGTAAGTCACAGAAAATCCACAATGTGAAAAATGAACCTTTTTTAACTGATAGTAAGGCAAATATGCAAAATGGCTTGAAATTATCTGTTAAAATAATTTACTTCATTGGCAGAAATTAGTATATTTGATTCCATTTTTGCATAATGTAACTTGTTCCAAGATTTCAATGATTGTATATTAATTTCATTCATTCATTTAATAGTATTTTTTGAGGGACTACTGTGTGCTAAGTGCTATTGGAGATACTGGGACACAAAAATGAACAAAACAGACAAAAATCTCTACCCTCACATGGCTTACATTTGGGAGAGGGAAAAATAAAAAAGGTAAATAGGTAAAATTGATAATTTGAAAAGTAGAGATCATTGCTAAGGAGATAAAACAAGGAAAGGAAATATTATGCATTTGTGGTTGATAATAATAATAATTTGTGGTTGATAACAATAAATCGTTAGATGACTAGATACAGAAATTGCTGCAGTCATAAAGAGAAATCACTGAAAATCTTAACCCTTTGCCTTGTCTTAGTCCAAGAAGAACTCTACTGACCAATCCACATACCCAAAGCTAGTCTGAAAAACAGCAAGTTTCTAAAGCCCTTGAATAGGCATTTCTTTAGACTGAAACTAAAGAAGAAAGAAAGCACATCTAATGATGCAGTTAAGAGATAGAGCCTGTAAGGGTACTTTCTATAATGAGATGGGAGAGAAGTTTTCTTTGTCTTCACTGAGAGAGGCCCTGGGAGGAGAAGGTCAGCAGTAACAAAGGGGAGAAGAAAGCATATATTTCTCTTGGTTCCTTTTAGTTTTTGCTAATTTAAAAAATAAAAAGGTTAAATATGTTGAAGATTTAATGTAATGATTTTGACATGATGAATTCAGAAACACTCTTAAAAGTTAGAACATAATATCACTAACTGTGAAGAGCAATCTCCGTTTTCCAATGTATAAAAAAATTTAAGAGATTTCCAGTGTAACTACTACAAGAGAGTATAGAGAACAGAGGGAGGATGTGAGTATATAAATAGGAATGGGCGGAAACTTCTGAGCAGTATTTTGGTGAAATATAATTTTTATAACTTCTTTAAACCTACTCCTTATACTTAAAAAAACCATTGAAGATTAAGTTACTAAATTTATGAAATTTTACTTAGTTCCAATTATAAAGAATGCATGAACACATAAAACAAATTTCAATGACTATGAGTTCTATTTTTTAGTTCAGAATTCAAGAGCTTTGGCATTATCTCTGTAATATGGTAAATGCTGAGATGAGGATGGAGTGCAGGTTTGTCAGATTCTGGATGGGGCAAAGAGGATGGATTTGATCTCGGTAATTGAGGGCCTGGGAATTCAAGTTGACTTCAGAAGGTGCACTTGGGCAACTTTTTAAAAATTTTATTTAAATAAATGGAAAATTGGCACATGATTGACTCAGAAAGAGTTCACGCCTGTCTCATATGCAATCTGTGGAGAGGGAGAATCCAATTTGATGACAACATCTGAGAGAGAACATTTTACCAAAAATCACAAAGGGCCTTTCCTCTCTAAAAAGAGTTCTCTGGCAAAGTGCCTGGTTTCACATTAGAATCCTGCTCATGATGTTTTCTTTAGACAATTTACATTTTCTGCTTTTTTTTCATTTCATAAGTTTAACTTAAAAGCACTTCTACAGCATTATTTATATTTTATCTTACTCTCATTATAGCAGTTCCTAAAATAAAATATACAAATGCTCCTAGGTTTTGCATTTTCTTTTAATGCTGCAGAATCCTATGTACTATTGATGTGGTAATAGACAAATGAAAAATCCCATGAGGGGAAATAATTGCAGATACATAGGAATTTGGGAAGATACACTGGTGATACTTGTGAATTATTATTTTTAGATTTTTATGGGAAAATACATCAACTGCCACTAAACTGTATATTCCTCTCTATAATTACTTTAAAGAGAGAAAAACTGACATAAACCCCAAATTCCACATGTTGTGGAACCAAAAACTTGCGGCAATTTTACCTTATTACACTAATCTGAGACCTTCTCAATAAAATAAGTAAAGCAATCAATGGCTCCTTAATTGGTGGAAACTCTTGGTGTGGTTGTATAAAGTTCATTACAGTTCAGACATTTAATAAGCAAATGTCTTCTCAGCAACTCCAAATGGCTTCAGTTCCTATTGAACACAATTCTCTTTTCAAACCATTGATGTGAAATGAGTCTATTGACACTAGCTATTGAGGAAAACTTTTAGTTGGAGGGAACTATGTCCAACATTTATCTCAATTGGTGGAATTTTTTCATTTTATTTATTATTCTTTTATTTTTTCATGTGAGAAGGAAAAAACAAAGTCAGATCAAATACATCTATAGAACAAAGCTGCAGGGTTCACACCAATGTACATGGATGGGAAGATTCTGCTCACTTGCTCTGAAAAGCCCCGATGCATTTTCCCATACACATCCGTAACAGTGGATGCCTCAGACAATTTTGCACAATGCCTAAGAAATGTGTTTCTCACCTGACTTGCAGTTTCCGTGCTTTTTGGAACATAACTCTTAAACTTCTTTTTCTTAATTCCTTTCCTTTTTAAAAATATTAGGTAAATTTTAAATGAATATGAGTACAGTACGTCCTTAGATTTGGAGGTGGAGTAGTAAAGTGGTACCTCTTCATTCTTCCAGGTCAGTATTTGGAGAAGGGCCTGCACCTAGATAGCTTGGACTGACTGTCTTTACTCCAAGTTAAGTCATGGTACCAGTTGAGTAAAGACACCCTGTAAAGCCCTTCTGAACATTGCAGGGTTTCTCTTCTCTTTGGTGTTTGAAGTCAGTGCTTACTACCTAGCTATCATCCACTGGTCCTTTAGTCATTGTCCAGCCTGTCCAGTGAGTATAGCTCCAGGATGGTGCCCCAGACTACTAGTCCATGGGCAGCACCCCTTTGTCCCTCTCATACGGATGGGACATGATTCCACAGGATTAGCTAACAATTATATGCTCTGAACTGACCAATTCAGTCAATTTACTGTGCAAAGTAAATTGATCCCTCAGAACAAAGGGTTCTGTCAGCAGGGAGCTACCTGAGAAAGCAGCATGCCTGTGTAAACAGTTCTGTCCTTGTCCCAGTGTGGAGTGGCCCTGCGCCATATGGTGCCACTATGAACTTATTAGCTGACGGATTAACTGATCTCCGCATTTGGGATCCCCAGTTTCCAGCTGTGAGAATGATTGATGGGCTAACTACTGCTCCAGTCTTGGAAGTTATTTCCTCCATTTAACAGAGTCAAGAAGACAGAAAATTGCCCCCTTTGTAAATGCTAATCTCACCACTCCTTCGAATACCCAACATAGCAATTTATTCAAGGCAAAGTCTTAAAATTGGTATAGTGCACATCAAATGCATACTAATTAGCAATTTCTTTTGAAGGCTCCATCACTTATTAAGGGTCTCCCTTTCCATATGTTCATCATGCCCCACTTCACCCTTTAATTACAAAACAGCACTTTCAACTAATTGTGAGAAGGTATATTGTGCCGGGAATCTGAATTAAATGCTATACCTTCTGAGGCCTATTTAGGGTCACTTTGAAGGCAGACAGATAAGCAAGCAAAAAAGCTCACAACTGTTGTCTGCAATTTTAAGCATATTTGGGCATTGTTCAGGAAGGGTTTTTTATCTAAGATGGCAGTTATGACACTCATCAGTGGGCATTGCAACAAGCAGTGGGTAGAAAGGGATTAATGTTAGGTTAATAATTGGGATATTTTCTAGTTTGAGAGGAGCTCACATGAACCCAACAGATACATGAAAATATTACTTGCTAACAGCAATTTCTTCACTTATAAAGGGACCACAGTTTTATAAGGCTAATCATTTATTACTGGATTTAATGCCTAGTTATTTAAATATATATATACCATAATTGCACCATAGAAAGGGGAATTTTGCAAAATATACCTGAATAATACTTAATAAATTCATCCTCTCTTGTGAAATGATGTATTCCTTTATCTGCACTCAGAGTCTTTAAGCCATCCAGGTAACTCTAACCTTGATCCCGATGATTTGCTTGTCACTTATAGTCTGTCATTGTCAATCTTACTGCTATATTGGATGATAAAGAACTGGTAAACCCCTTTCTCTGGCCTTTTTTTCCACAGAATTTTCTAGACAATTTAATGGAAATTCCTCTTTATGGTGCTGGCACTCAGAATTGGTGGGAGTTTAGGATTCAGGTGTACTCAGTATGCAAAATGAGGACTAAACTAAAGAAACCTTTCGATTAGGGGTGGGGAAAGCCTGGGTAAGAGATGCACATTTTTAAAGAGTTCATTTTTGGAATTGAGGACTTTTAGATTGTCTCCTTGAAAGCAAGACCCACAAAACTCTAGTGAACCTGTCATCTTCTGATAACAGTAGAACCCCATAAATACCCTAAGAAACCAGTTAGATCCATCCATTTTAAGTGAAGACTCCTTTGAAGCAGTTTTCAAAAACACTCCTAAATGTGCAGCTGTTGGATGGAAGAGATGGGAAGAATGTAAATGACAAAATAGGTATAGACTGTTTTTATTCTCTTGAAAACAATTGCAAAGACTCTTCAGCTGCCTCATTGTTGTTTGCTGTCTTCAGCCAAATGTCCTTCTTCAAACCAAAATTGCCTCTCTTTATGATGGTTATTAGCACTGTAATTTCTAAGCTCTCAGATTCAGAACCACCTTGCTTTAATTTAGCCTGTGCTTCAGTGGATTCCAACCAAGATTTGTCCAAGATTTTGGATCATGGTTTCTTTAAAGTTGTGTGACTTTGGGTAAATTTTGACTGTTCTGAGTCTCAGCTTCCTCCTCAGAGACTCGTAAGTGTAATCTTACATCCTTTGAAAGGTTTGGGTTCCATGTGATGTGCTGATATGTGAGCACACTGGTCTGGCGGAACAGAGATGAGGCCACAACATTCCTTTTTCTTTCTTTTCCTTCCTTTCATTCACTATATTGCTTTGTTAACTTGATTTTGTCATTTCTCTCTAACACATTCACCATTTAGCTTCCTTCTGTGAGAAAAGAACTTGGGTATTTCTGTTCCCTAAAGTTAAAAGCATAAAGAAACTTGTTAAAAATGGATGGAAAATGAAAAATACCCTATTATCTTCTTTCAGGCAATACAGAATATACTAAATATTAATGTAGTGTGAGGTCAATCATTATTTTAAGATGGCTTTCTGAAATTTTGTTGCTCTTTCTTTTAATAAACAGTTGAGTTTCCATATTGAAATTATGGTGTGTGCAAAGAGCACAATTCATGTGAATATTGGAGTTAGAGAGATGATCACGGTATTTATGAAAAATTGCTGTCAAAAGGAACTTGAAGTCATTTGTATAAGCCTGGCAAATATTTGTCAAGTGAGAATTATCTCAGCTTTTTTTGTCTGTGTAGGTCTAACAATCTTAACAAGTGTATGTTGAATTGGAGTTATATAGACAGTCAAGTAGACTCTTCCAAATATCTTCAAATTCACTTGACAGTCACCTTATATTAGCTTTGGTAACTGACTATAATAAATGCTTTTATTATTGAAGGTTTTACAATATTAAAAAAATTAGATTGGATATAATTTGTTGGGATATTTAAGGTTGTACGCTGCAATTTGTACTTTGAAATCTTGTTTCTGATTATCCATGCTAATTGAGAAGTTTATCTGAAAATAGTGTGTGGCAGATAAATGATTTATATTTGGTTGGAAAATAGAGTCTATCACTTTTCTATCTGGTTTAGCTTTTACTCTCTGCCTTCACCTTTCCTATTTAGGCAAGTCTCTTAGACAAATGTCAGCAAGCCCAATTTCCACCTCTGTATCAGATTAGTCAAAGATGATTACATGTTCAGTAATGATAAAAGTGGTACCAGATTTCAAAAATTTGTTCTTTGTATTTGCTGTTTATTCTCTGTCCCCCGTCCCAATAGAAGAAGTCATGAATGACATGGAATTTAGGTTGAAGAACTTCCACCCCCAGTGTTTGGGGAATTTTATTCCTTGGAAAACCTATACCCAACTCTTCACCCTGACTTATTTTTGAATTGCTGATGACTTGAGGATAAGGAACCTATTTTATACATCTGTCTATATCAGGTCTTTGAAAAATAGTAAATATTCAATAAATGTGATTGAACAAAGGAGATAGTAATGGCTTATAAAAAGCATGGATATTTGTACTGTCAAATAGGAGATGGGATGCCCAAGTGCATCTGTAATCTACATCAGCCTTGTACGTTAGTTAGAGCTATATATTTTGAGTTTTTGAACTTTGACTTTTAGAGAGTGGAGTCCGTCCATACTCACATGTCTTCTCATCTTCTCCAAGCATATATCAGACAAGGATTGAGTTGCAGGGCATCACTGACTCTTCACAAAATTTGTATCTGATCCTCTGTCGTTACACTTACATATGTATACATGGGTGTGTAGGTGGCAGGAGTGGAGTATGGGTAGATAGGTAATTAGGTGAGGAATCCTTCCCTTCAAAAGTTGATTGAGTTTACATCAACTCATTTGATATTATAGAATGTAACAAAAGCTTTGAGATTAGCTTAGTCTTATCCCTTATGAGTTCACAAAAGCTATACTTCATATCTCCTAAAGGCTACATTTGGAATCAGTATTAACTCCTTAGTTTTGCATAATTTCTTCAAGTGTTTGGACTTTTAAATTTTGCAGTTCTAGGGTAGCTACTGGACATTGTTTGTCTTCATGACACTAATAAAGCCCCCATGGTTAAAGTGTTATATTTTAAGTGATATATATATATTCACAGTACAAAATGTCAAGTACCTGTGTCAACATCAGAAAATTTTCCAGTTTTAAAAACATTTACAAGTTTATATACTGAAGTTTTTTTTTGAGAGAAAAGAATCTGTTTCAGTATTAGTTTGTATTTTCTAAAAACACATCAATCACACCTGGAGAAAGAAGGTAGACAATGGCTATAAGAGAATTAAGTGTTTATCTTTTATCTGCCATAATGTGGATATTATACAAGTACACAACGATTAGTTGACTAACACTAAAATTCCTTCTCAGTCACAAATATGGAAATGTTTTACAAAGAAAGTGAACAGTACTTTGTTGTTGGTATTTGACATTGTTTTCATATAGAAAATAAATGGTCCTTAAGAATAACAAATCAGAAATGTGCCTGTTTGACAGTAACATTATCAGTGAGAAAAAAAGATTACATAAGGAATGAAACATATATGAGATTCCAGCATTTTAAATTTAATGGAAATTTTGAAATTTACTCCTAAAATTTATAAGAGTAAATGCAAAATTATCTAATGAAATGATTAGTAATATTAGAAATATACTAGAGACTATTCTGAAGTTGGGGGATGGATCAAAACTAGCATTTCTAACTAGACGCTTTATAGGTATTTTTGTCTTCTTTTTTGAAAGAACATGGCAGTTCTTCTCCCCTTTCAATATGTGTTATGACAGTAACCCCCAGCCAAAAGAATAGAGATGTTTTCCATTCATTTGGATCAAAACCAGTATTGAAACATTTTTAGAATAACTCTTTTGCACATTTCTTTTAGACTAGAGATTGAGGAAAGAAGCATGAAAATTGTATACTTTTATTTTTTATTCAGAACTGTCTTGAAAGACTTCAAATACTTTATTTTTTCTTTTACATAATGGCAGTTGGACTAACAACCCATATGCCAAGTCAAAATCTGAAGCAATTTGAAATGACTGAGATTTCAAATCTCAAACATAACTGTTTATAATGGAAATGCAAACATAATAGTCCATGATGGAAATTCAGTCACCATAGTCAGGTGGATGCTGATGCTGCAATAAGGAAATGTAATTAAGTTGTCTGTATCAGAGATTTGGCTAATCACTAACTGGGAGCCTTATGTGCTATCATTTTTTAAATTAATTCTTCCCTTAATCATCCTTAGGTATTTTGTTTTCAGGTAAAACTTTGTGCTAACCAAACTTGCTTCTGATTTCTCTTAATTACTAATGCTGCAAAGATGTTGCATGTTTTCCAGGCTCTGTTACAACCAACTTTCAAACCAATTTAGGCATCTCAAAAGCATTTCTAAAATACCAGATGCTCTGTCAGCTGCACAAAACAATGTGCTAATAATTATATTTCTCTTTCTTAGAGCTGATCAAAGCCGGAGATGAAGTGACATACACCTAAGATATTCAGACTCTGGCTTGAAGGTCAATTGGATCTGCCCACATATGTTGCTGATTTTGTAACATGAAAGCCAGCTAAAAAGAACAGATCAGTGAAACGCATGTACTCCGTATTCTTAATTTCAGCCCTATCCAAATGTTTACAGAATAGTTTGAAGAGATTTGCAGTTTCTTGTTATCAGTCTTATTAAAGCTTGGCAAACCTTTAATAACAAGTCTATCAACAACCCACCAGGGATTTGATTTTAGTCTTACAGTGCTTGAATTTTTATGTTTATTGAACAACTTTTAATTGGATGCACCAAGACCTTTCCTGATCCGTTGCCCATATTGCCTCATGGAATTGTAGGATGCACACTCAGCTTGAAAAGGCAATGGCAGCTGGGGAAAACTAACACTTTTGTAAGCCAAGAAGGGGGCAGGCAGACAGGCAAGTGGCAAGATTCCCCTCAAAGTAGCTTTAGTGTGGGTGCTTTGAGCCATACAGAAAAAGTACACTCAACTAATCACTACCTTGCATTTGTGTTATGTTCCCATGGTTTAACTTAAAACATTGGAACAAGGAGACAAGTGCTGTTCAAAAGCCAGAGTACCTCAGCTAAACCAAAACTGTGGATCAGATTCGCATCTGTCAACTACATAGCACATTTGAAATTGCACTTAAAAAGGAAAGAACAGTATGGCAGCAGTTACCCTCTCTTAGTTCTACATACCAATGCAAGATTAGTTTTATTATATTTTTCAAATATCAAAACCTTCAAGGATTTCCCTCTGCTCTTATAGTAAAATGTCAACCCTACGTTTGTGTTTCAAAGTCCTCTCTAATATGGTGCTACCCTACATGTCCATTTCTACATGGGGGTCAGCGTTATGAAGCCAGAATATCTCAGTTCAGATTCCAGCTCCATCACTTAACAGCTGTGTTACTTTGCTTAACCTCTGTGTGTCTCTGTTTTCTCTTCTGTAAAATGGGAATTAATATAGTGCCTATATAATGTGGTTGTTAGGAAGATTAAACAAGTTAATTATGTGAACATTCTTAAACCATGCTTATCACCTAGTGAGAATAACACTGTATAAATACCTAAATAAATTAAGGATATCCCACTATAGTACAGCACAAGTTATGTTCCTTCCCCTCTCTGACACTTTACACATAGTCTTCTGGCCACTTAAAATTCTTTATAAGGTCAGAAATGAAAGTAGTCAAGAACCAAAAAGCTAACTATCATGGAAATTACTAGGGTGGGGATTAGGTTATCTTTTCAGAATGTTCTGCTCAGAATTCCCCAGCCCTTTTCAGCCTGTACACATTTGCTTACTTGGTTCTCCATCTCTGGTGTGCCTTTCTCTGTCCTATTTACTCAAAACCTACTTGTCTCAAAGTTAGGATCAAATTCTCTATGATGCCTTTCAAGAATGCTTTGGACTTACATTTTTTTGTGTGTAGTTTGTTTTTATGAACTTTATCTCCTATTGTGTTTGCCATTTTGGGGGTCCTTAATACACTGATTTATTTTGTAAATTAATATTTGCTTGCATATTGATCTTGTTTCTGCCAAATATATGGGTAGCTTATCAAGGACAGGGGCAGATAACTTCTTTTATGTCTCCTATGTAGCTAAGCCTGAAGAAAGTGGTCAATAAGTTCTGTTGAATAGAATTTAGTAAAGTCAGTTAATGTCTCTTCTTTTAGTCCTCTCTGCAAAACTAGTCACTCAAAAGAAAAGATTTAAGAAAAGAGCAATGGAACACTGAAAAATAGGATGAGAAACAAAAACTGTAACAAAGCCAAGGTAGATTTTCACAAGCTGAAATGAAAAATGATGGCCCTTCCTCTGAGTCATTCTCCAATTTACTTCACATATGAAAGTATATTTACAAGCAAGCAAAGCTGACACAAAGAATCTCACAATGATTTAAGACCAGATGACCACAGTGAGTTAGTGCCAGATCCTCTGTCCTTTGGTTCTCAATCAGTTCACCTTTATCTACATACCATGGATTAAGTTGAGAAAAGGATTATCCAGTATGGTTCAGTCTACACATTTGTTCAAATAAATAAATAAATAAATAAATAAATAAATATTTATTTATTTATTTGTTTGTTTGTTTATAGAGTTAGAAATTAGATAGCAAAATTTCCCCCAATTTCTATGAGTAACTGCTATCAGAAAACTCTATTATTTTCTGGAACTCAGCATTTTAGGCACGATTTGAGTCTTTAGCCCTTGATGAAGAAACAGTGGTCTTATTCTTGAATTTTGATGCCAGGCTACTTGGCAGGTGTTCTTATTCCTTGGCTGTTCACAGTTTATGCTAATTATATTTATATTAAATTTGTCCAAATTTCACTTGTCATCCAATAGTAATACTTGGCTATCTTGGCAGCATTTTAGTGCACGTTTAGCCAGTAAGAATTAAATTATAGTCAGTATCATTTTGATGCCAGCAAAGCTATATAACAGCAACTAATCTGTGGTGATCATATCTGTATATTTAATATTAAGTAAAGATCACATGTGGATGCTTGACTTCTGATGCCATTATATGAGTTTTGAAATAAATTGAGGTTCCTTGTAGGAATATACAATGACCTCCTCAGTTAAATTTTCATTGACTTTTCTCAACATGTAAAAATCTCTCTTACCTTAATTTCCCTGACTCTTCTCTCTCTAGGTCCTCCTCTGGTGTCTTTCCTCACTCTTTTCCAAATTTTAGTTCTTAGCCCTCCATTCAGTTTTCTTTGTAGCTCCTCATAGTGCATCTCAGTCATTCTAGTGGTTTAAATTACTACCCCTACATGGATGACTCTGAACTCTATACCTCAGCCTTTAAAATTATTTCAAAATTCTAATGAGTGTACCTCCAAAGCACTGCTAGACATTTCTTCTTGGATGATTTCCCTTTATATCAAGTCTAATGTCCATATTTTTAAAAATCTCAAGTCATTCTAATGAATCACTAATTTATAAAATAAATGCTATATTCTTGACCCTGACAATCAAGGCACTATAATATGGCCAAATCTCCTTTTAGAAAGTTATTGCCTCTATCCTTTATATGACAAGTCTTTTTTAGTTATATGCTCCTATCCACTAAAACATGACTTGAACGTTGACATTTCCTTGCTTTTACTTATAGAGTGGGCTGACTATGACAGAGTATAGCTTTGCCTTACTTCATTTTAATGAAGTAATTAACAGGGAATAGAACAAACAACATAGGCCATTAACACTCAACCAATCACATGGCAATATATAGTGTTTCTGATTTTTTTTTTTTTAGGCCATCTGTTTGCTGAATGGCACTGAATTTCCATGAACAATTAAAAGTTATAATAATAGAATAAAGGGGAGCCTAAGTGGTATTTTCAACTTTTGTCTGTGGTGGAAAAAAAGTGCTGAAGGAAAGAGAGTGACCATACATGTCTAGTAAACATTATACTCTTGATCTTTTTAGAAGCATTTGTTTTACGAATGTCTTAATTACCTTTGATGAAGTTATATTTCCTTCTTTTGTATAATTTGAGGACGTGTTAACTAAAAACATTAATTGGAGTGGGTTCAAAAAGGAATAATCTCAAGAATTACAGAAAGTAATTCCGTTGTTCCAACTCTGTGGAGCTCTTTCCCACCATCCCCATACCTCCCCACCCCCCACCATCACCCATGGCATTTCTAGTGTCCTTGACCACTTCTCATATCTAACATCTACAACAAAAATGCTAAAAAGTAATGGATATGATTTAGGGACTAATATAATTTTATCTGATCTATGTCTTATTCGTAGGAGGACTCAGAGGACACATAAAGGGCACTGGTGTAGAGATGACTAATCACTGTCAGCTGGACTTATGGCTACATGAGCCATAATTCACACATATATACATATGGTAAGACTATGTTTAGTTTTCTAAGAAGCCAACAAACTGTCTTCTAAAGAGACATTTTGCACTCCCACCAGCAATGAATGGGAGTTACGGTTGCTCTTGTTTCTGGCCACCCTCACTTCCCATTATGGGTACTTAAGTCAGAGAAAGTCAGTGAGATGTTAGTAAAAGTCTGTTTGGTGAGAGGTTTCCATGATATACATAAGAACAACAGGGCAAAGATGGCAGAGCAGGACGGAGTCAACTTGGAATCCTATTGATAGTATTAATTCATTGTCAAGTAGCTTCCCCAACCTGACACTGTCTACCTTTGGACTTCTTTTTAAGAAAAATAAACCATCATTTATTTAAGTCAAAATAGTCAGTTTTTCAGTTGTTTGTGAGAGAATGCACTCCTAACTCATTAGTGGGGAATACCAACAACCAGAGATACTCTTCACTGTCTTGATTTGAATGTTGATGATAAGATTTATTAAATACATACATCAATTCAATTCAATTTAATGTTACTAAATATTGTGGAATCATGAATTTTGTGTGTCAGGAGCAAGTCTAGACTCACTTACTGAGTCAGGGAGCATACTTGTCAGACTCAGTTTGGTGTACAGAACATAGCATTCAGAGATTATGAGAGCAAAGCTCACTGGAAAGGACGGGCAAGCAGTGAAATATGAGAATTTAAAGGAGAGTGTGGTGAATCTCTTTCGGAAAGCATTTATTGCCTAGGGGAATCCTGCAGGAGGAGTCAGAGATAATGAAAATTAGTATTTATTGAATCATTGAGTTAGGCAGTGGATATAATAATTTCATTTTATCTTCATAACAACTTATAAATATTCTTACCCTATTTTACATGGTAAGAAATTGAGGCCCAGGGAAACTAAGATATGTATCCAAATTCACAGTTAGCAAATGCTAGAAAGGGATTAACATCCAAGTCTATGTGCAGAGTCCATGCTGCCTTGACAATGTAGAAGCCAGTAGTTAACACTAAGAAGTTTGTAGGTAGTGAGTATGGCTCTAGTAACCAGAACGGTGTGTTGGAAAAAGTCCAAGGCACAAAGAAACTGGCAAGGTTAAGGGACCATCTTCCTAAACAGGTTATAAGGAAAGGAACTCAGACACAAAGACCAAGCAGATATATAGCCCACATTATACTAGGCCCAGATCTCCAGACAGGAATTTCAATTTAAATCAAATACTATTTTGAGCATTTTCTATGTGCTTAGCACCTTTCAGTACATTACGAACATAACAATATACAAGACACTATCTCTGTCCTCAAGGAATTCACAGTCTAATATGGACTCAAGAAAGTTGACAGGCAATTGCAATGCTGTTTAATTCCTCTTGGGAGAAGATAATGGTAGAAGTAGGTTATTATGGGGGAACAGGGTGGGTATCTAACTCAGGCTTTGGAAGTCAGTGAAGGCTTCCTAGGAGGAGGTGAGGTTTAAGCTGAGAACAGAAAGACAAGTTGGGGCTAGACAGGCTGGGAGTAGGAAGAGGAACTTAGGCAGGACCAGCAGCGTGTGCAGAGATCCCAAGGTGTGTTTAGGAAGGTGCAAAGGCTGAGTCTCATTGAAGCCAAAAGTGTGAGGGTAGAGTGATAAGATGAGGTGAGTAAAGTAAGCAGAGACTATAGAAAGAAAAACTGGCTTTTATATATAAAGACAAATAAAGGTATTTGGTCTTTATTGTGTGGGCAATGGGGAGTCATTAGTGGGTTTTTTAAAAAGAGAGTGATGTGACTGTATGTTTATTTGAAAATATTATTTTCATTAGAAGGCAAAAAATGTCTTAGAGGCAAATCTGGAATCAAGAGAACCATTTTGGAGGCAAGATTATAGGCAATAAGTTAGGTAGAGGTGATGATGAAATAGTTAAAATGAAGATGGACAGATTGGATTAAAATCTAGAGCTACAAATGAAGTAAAGTTAGCAGAACTCAGTGATGAAGAGGGACAGAATTTGTGGTCATCATTCATTTTCAAAAGAAGAGCTTTTTTTCTGTTAATATCAGAGAAAACTGAGCATATTTCAATTTGTTGAGAATGAGCCAGTAATAAGGAGAAGAGATAAGTAGAGCAAAGTCCTTGAGGAGGAAGAAGGACGAATGGGTTTTAGTTCGGATGGAGAGGTTAGTTTTCTTTATTCCTAGATGAGAGACAGCCATTTCCTTTATGGTAGTCAAGGATAGGGTTCACATCTGAGAGCTAGCAAGAACCCAGACTCCAGACTGCAGGCCCCTGGAAAGGAAGGGATTGGCAAGTATAGGAGGAGGAGATGGCTATGTTACCTTCCCTAGAAAAGTACCTGAGTACCTGTCCACTTACCTGTGCTTATGCTGGTAGAGTTCTTGCTGGGAAATGTCTACTGCCTTTGCTATGGTATGTTCTAAGAGCAAAGAGGAAGTTTTGAGGGAAGTGGAGATGGTTTAATAACTACCAATAGGCATAAGAGAGAGAATTGACTAGGAGAATAATAAGATTGCCAGGCACTGTTAAGGTCCCAGTTAGTTGGAAATGATAACTTTTGGGTTCACCAGTCTTTGTTTGCTATTGTGTGCCTCTGTCCAGGAGCATGTGGCTGCCTTGATGCAAGGGCGGGAAGGCTGACAACTAGATCTCAGGTCAGGGTTTTACCACACAGATCAATGACAGGGCAAAGAAACTGTGATCAGAGAGTCAGGATGTTAAAATCTTAAATTTTAGGGACCTCTGTCTTTCGAATGTTGACTGGGTCCAGAGCATGAGTGTAAAGGACAGCTGGTGAGGTGAGATAGATGTAAGGACCTTTGGAAATGAAGAGGTCAAGGTTTGGAGTTTGTTTAGGAAATGCATCTCTTAGTGTCTAGATGAAAACATTTGCCAGAAACTCTGCTTTACATACGTGACATCAACTGGGAATATGAATTAGAACACATCTATGAAGAAAGCACTTTTTTCTCAATTTTCATATAAAAAATGGAATCTCAGAAAGTTTGAATAACTTGTACAAAGTCACACAGATATTAATAGTAATAATAAATGTTTTATAGCAATTTACTGCATGTTATCTGGCATTGTATTAAGTGCTTAGAAAATTATTATTATTATCACCATGCTAGAGAGGATGCAGAGAAAATTTCAGTAACTAAGACCATGGCTACTAAATGGCAAGAGCTTGGAACGTAGAGGAAGCATTAGAAGTAGGTCATGAACCAAATTCAACATTACTCCAAAACCCATGTTTTAGCCACCAGCAACAGTATCTATTTATGGCATTCAGAATACTTTTTATTCAAGAGATTCTGAAAAATCCCTTCCAAGATTATTAGTAATAAAGATTTTAATCTGTGCAAGATTAAAATGTTAAGCATACTGAAATAGATGAAACTAAAATTCTCAGTATAAAAAAACATGAAACAAAACACAACATTTGAGCCTGGTAGAGGAAGGAGCAGGGAGAGGCAGAGGTATGAAGGAAAATGAGACAAAAGTCAGAAATCATTGGAGAGATCTCTTTGTTAATTTTTTCCTTTGATGTGGCAACAGATTTTCCCCACTGCATTAAAGGTAAGAATTGGATTCCTTATGAGCATGGCTGCTTTTCTTTTTTAAGGCCAACAACTGAAATGCAAGGATTTTGCAAGAAGGAATTCACAGTTTTGAGTAGTTACTCCCATTACTTTACAGCTGAATTCCTAGGAAGGAGGGAGCCAGCAGCTTCTCTGATAATCAGCCACCGCTCTTTCCCGTAGTACAGGCAGACCCTTCTGTGCCTACTTCAGGAGTAGGACACTAGCTCCCATTTCCTTTCTCTTCAGTGGTCACTACCCTTTCTTCTACAACTACTAATTAAAATTTGCATAAGGACAAAGGAAAGAGGCATAAAGAAATGGAAAGCAGTATTTCTCTTGACTCACTAGTTGTGTGTTACTTTTGCATTTAATAAAGGGGCACAAGAGGATGACAATATCTAAATGTTTCTTTTTGAGACTGGACTTGCTTCAATGACAGTGACCACAACTTTTTATTTATAAGTAACATTAACAGAAAATGGGAACCCAAATATTTAAGAACCATTGTAAGCACAGTGTTTTCCTTCCAACTTAAGAAATAAATACAGTTTAAGAAAAATAAAAACCTGTATGATTGAGTTTCAGAGCCTTCTCTGTCACATGTCATTTGACTTCCCTGAGCCTCGGTCTCTTTGTCAATGTAGATAATAACTACCTTCAGAGAACAATTATACTAAACAAATTATTATAATGAAAAAGATAATATATATGAATATATTATATGAATGCTATGAATGCTGGTATTACATTCTTTGACTTTAAAAAAGTTTTGCCACTAAAGTAATCTAAATAGGGACTAGTTTTTTCAACAAATCCTCTAAGTGCTTTGTTAAGTAAGCAGTCAAACAGAAAGTAAAGGGCCACTGGATATTCAATTAGAGAGAGAGAGAATTCCTGTCAACATTAGTAAAGAAGGGAAAAAAGGCAAATCTGGCAGGTCGAGGCTTTCTACTCAATGCCCATGTGATTGCCCACAAAGCTCCTTGATCTGGTGCTGGCTACAGCACATCTTCCTATTTGCACATGCATGGAAACACTTTTTGTTGAAGCTTCTTGACAACATTTAATGTTTATTATTTACTTGTCATTCTGAGAAACCATACACAGACTGTTTTGGTTACACCTAATGACAGTTTTTCTTCATTTTACAGTTTAATGTTCTTTTTATTTAGCTTTTGTTATTGTTTAACAAATCCTTTCATTTTTGGAATTGTAGACAAGTTTGAAATGTGAGTGCACCCGTAAGACAAACACACATCATTACCTTTCCCCCTCCTGGTGTGCAGCCCTTTGTGAAATCTGTCAAGGGAGCACATATGCTGATGCATGGGTAATGGGGAACAGGGGAAGGATGGCTTCAGAATGTCCATGGGTTTCATGGCTATTTCTTTGAGAAGATTTCTCCTGATAAGATGGGAGGTCTGGGATAGAGGTACGAAGTGGTCTACAAAGTGCAGGGCTATAATAAAACTTCAGCAAGGGTATTTCCAAGACCATAAAGCCCCTGAGAAGAGCTAGCACTTAGTTCCCTTTTGTCCCAGTCCCTTGGCCAGGAAAACTATACTGATTTATGATGAGAAAGGAATCTCCCATGGAAAATCTGAATATACATTTTATACCCTATCCTAACTTCAAATTAGCTAAAAATTGGCAGGTAGAGGAAGGAATATTTTACTTGGGATTTGTTATTAATTTACATAACAAATAAGAGTATTGACCATACTTCACTTACCTCTGCCTCTGTATTACAACAGGACTGGCAAAATAAAGGAGCTGGTAGCTTTTATGCACCTGCCTCCTAGAATGTTTTATGTTCCAGGTCCCATGCTAAAATCCAGTAAGCTACATGATGAAAATGGATGTAAGCCAGGATGCTATACTCTTGGTGTCCAAAAGAAGGTCATGGTTCCCAAAGACAAAGTTAAAATACACTTCAGGGATAATCTGGTACCCACGTAAAATCAAGGAAATATTGACAATGGTAGTTAAAAATTGTAACTGTTGAACTGGAGAAATTTGAGATAGAATAATAATAGTACGTTGCTGGCAGTTTCCTGTCACAGTAGCTAAGTTTGGGGAAATAGCTAGGGCTTTCATAACAACTTGTACATGTAATGACTCAGAAGAAGGCATATGTCTAGGGAAGGTAAAGCTACAGAAGAAACTGAATCCCAGGTCCAACAGGGACTTTGTGATGTCAGGGGGACCATATGGCGGAGGCGCTAGGATCACAAAGCCATCTTCATTCAGTCCATGGGTGATGCCAGGGGATTTCATCAAAAGCAAATTGAAACTACAATCTGGCAAAAATGAATATTCCTAGCCATTAGTCGTTTCATGTATTGCTAATCTGCATGAGCCATGGGAGCAGAATTGCCACTTAATGAGTCCTTGAGCAGTTTGGTTTCTGTTTAGTTTTAGTTACCTATTTTGTCAGTTGTGCTTCTTTTTTTTTTTCTAATTATCAGTCTACTTAGACTTGCTCTGATGTCTAACTATCTTCATGATTTTTTTAAAAAAATTAGGAATTGTTGGCGATGAATGTTCCCAAATATGAGTTTATATTCTTACAAATTTTACATACTTACAGGTGATATTAAAACTTGAAAAAATCATTTTGAATAGGGTCAGTAAGACTCCTACCACAGGATGAGGGAATCCCAACTGTGAAATTTCTGTGGTGTGGATGATCAGTGGAAAAGAAGCCAATGAGGAATGGAGAAAGACAAGCAAAGAAAATGTGCCTCTTGTGAGTCATGGGACCTGTGGTCAGAGAGGAACTGTGGTGGCTTCTGAAGAGTCTACTTTCAACATAGTCTGGCCCAGAGAGTGGGAAGGCAGGATACTACTTTACTACCCACCGCAAATAAGAGCCATTCCACTTATTTCCTTGATCTTTCTCCTCCATTACCCTGTAACCCAGATGAGATAATGAGAGCAGCTAATGAGGTGAGGAGTAGGTGAGTAGAGAATGCAAATGGCTTGCCAAATGCACTGAAGAGGAGGAAAAGTCTTCTTTTTAAATGAAAATTGAAGGACTGCTTTATATCTTGAACTTTAAACATTTTACATTTCTGAAAAAAGACTGTTTTATGACTTAAAATGACTGTACAATATTCTAATACTTGAGTGTGAGAAGAGGAATAATGGGACTTCTGGAGTGTTCACACAGTGCATTTCCACTCACTAAATAATATGTCTAGGGACTGTAGGAAACAACATACATTTAATGATATGTGCATTTAACATATTGATTAACATGTAATTAAAATCTTCCTTAAACTGGCTTAAACAAAAAGTATTTATTGGGTTATGTGACTGGAGAGTACAGAGGTTGGGCTGACAGCAGATAAGGTTCAGCCCTTCCGTTGGCTCCCTGGTGGTTCTTAAGATGTTTGCCACAAGTACCCAAAGCTACATACTTCCTGTTTCCTGTCTATCTGGTCAGAGAGTCTCTTTGTCTTGCCGTACATAACAAAAGTCCTGAGATTCACACTGGTTCAAACTACCCATGAAACTGTCTCTGTGGACAGGCATTAGATATCTTGATTGCTTACTTTAGATTACATGCCAAAGGGTAAGATCATCTTTCCTGGAATCACCCAGGCCCTACATGGAAATCATTGCATTAGCAAAGGGATGGTAAATGATTAATGTATTACAGAGATACTAAAGATGCCTGTTAAAATCTTAATCATCAGAGCAACTTTGTCAGTTAGGTAATATTATTACTCCATTTTTCAGATGGGAAAAATTTCCAAGGATAAATAGTACATAAGTAGTGATTCAAGAATCTAGTCTGGGTCATTCTGACTTTGCATCTGAAAGTTACTCTATTTTACTACACTGCTTATGTACCACAAATTAAACACATATAGGTTGTCTGATCTATACAAGGAAAGGATTTTAAGTTTTGTCTTCCATAAATTTCAGGTTGTAAAGGAATCTGGCGGGAAGCTTAGGAATCTTAAAATCATAAATATATAACTGTCTCTCCTAAGAAATGAAAACTTTATAAATCATTGATAAGTTTTAGGAAACTATAAAAAGGTTATTTTTCTTGTTTATGGAAAGCTCAGAAGAAATACATGTACCTTGAGAGCAAAACTCCTTTTGATTTTAAAATTATCTAGTCACCCCAAATGCCATATGTAGCAAGTGTGCTTTTTTTTTTTTTTTTTTTTTTAGTTTAGTTTGCACTGTGTATGGCAGGGTTAAAGCTTAGGAAGTCAAAGAAAAGAAAGGATTCTAATAGCCAAATTGACTGGAGAACTAGAGAGCTGTTAGTATTATGAATGGAAGCTATTACCTGACAAGATATTGCTACAGGAGGTTTAGACTGGGACATTAAAACAAATCATTGTCCTGGGCATTGGAGTTAAGAAAGGGGGCATTATAATGAAGTTTCATTGTCTCAAATGTGTGAGAAATAGATATTTCAGGGCTATGAGCTCATAAGCATTAATGCTGTAGGACTGTACCTTGATGAGGCGCCTTTGGGGAAAAGGAAACTGAGCAAATTATGCTCATGGTACACTGGCATATCTTATAACCCACTTCTTATTTTAGAAATGCTTAATACTATTAATTTACCTAAATGCCAGGGGAGACAGATGCTCAGAGATTTTCTAATTGCCCAAAGAGTTATATTCTAAAACTGGAAACCCCGAGTGGTCCCACCTCAATTCTGAATGGCAGAAGAGTCTTGCTGCTGTTTTCTTCCATTATCCAGCAGAGCTGAGAAAGGCTAAAATACTTGGTCACTCTTTTCCAGCCAGCTCTTGCCTTGCTTTCCAGGATTCATGTTAGACAAGATCCAAATTGAGTGGCTGGACAGTGATAACACGGGCTTCAGAAAAATCAGGATGGGTTCTCTTACATTTAACAACCTCCTCACAGCTGAATTTGTGAGTTGGCACTGAAGCAGAGGTAGTGAAGCCTATAAAATAAATAGAATTCCAATGCTTATTTTAATCAAATTTCTTTCAAGAGGAGCTCCATTTTAATTCTCTCTCTTCTTTAATTTCTTTAATTTCTCTCTCTTCCAAACAAGAAAAGGAAATAAGAAAAATGACTTTATTATTATATCATCTATTTTTCACTTTATAAATGTTACTACAAATACTGTTAATGTAAATCTGGGAAACTGATGAAGTAATAGATTTTAAATTCTGTCGGAAATAATGGAGTTTGTTCTACCTCTGTAGGCAAGTTAAAATCATCCCCAAATGTCAAAGTCTTAGGGTACTCAAAGTCTTTAGGGCCTTTAAAACTAATATCCTTTTAGAGACACAGACATATTTACTGAAATACATAACACAGCAAACAAAGTTCTTTGCCTTGCTTTACACCCTGGAGTGTGATAAATTTTATGGGCTGTAGAACAAGCCAGTCCCTTATTTCTCAGAGGATTTAGTTCAGTACCAGAATGTCATTGGAATTTTAGTACTTGCTATTTTGGCCTTTGGAATGACCATTTGTTTTGTAGACTACATGATGTAAACTCCTCTGGAATGTTATTAATACCTTTTAACCATTTCCAATAATTATTTCAATAACTTAAAGAAAAATTCCTGTTTTAAAAGATCACCTTTCTGGTGAGGGACAATTTATAGCTGATGGGTAACTCAGTAGGAAGTCAAGAGAGCTACCACCAAGAGGAATGAAATAGTTTCTCCAAATTAGCATATAAAAGGATTTCTTGAGAACTAAACTGGGCAGTAAAAGATCACAGGGTTAGTCATACTGCATTGGGTGCATCAGCTCCACCATTCTTTCTCCTGAGAGAAAGACCTAGTGTTTATAGGGAAAAGGCTGGCTTCAGGATGTGTTCCATCAGTTGTTTCCTTAAAGGGAAATGATTATTTGAAAAAATTTGGGGTGGGAGGCAAATAGAAAAAAAAAATCTACTGAGTCACCAAGTCCCCATAACTGGTTAATTATTAGTTGTTTTAGTTATGAATATTAGGACAAGAAGTAATCAAGTCCTCCATCATTTTTAGATATAGAAATTACCACTTTTTTTCCCTCAAAATCTCATAAAGTATTTCAGTAGGAAATGCCTCTCCGTTTTCATCAGCTACCGTAAACTATCAAAATGTAGTAGGGAGTAGCTCTTCAATGGGCATAAAGTTTGTTAGACAAGATAGATAAGTTCTTGAGATCTGTTGTATAACATGTGCCTAAAGTTAACAACACCCTGTTGTACACTGGAAATTTTAAAAGGTGAATCTCATGTTAAATGTTCTTACCACAATAGGAAAGAAAAAGAGAGAGAGAAAGGAAGGGGGGGAGGGGAGGGGAGGGGATGGAAAAGGAAGAAGGAAGGGAGGGAGGGAGGGAGGAAAGAAGGAAAGGGAAAAAGAAAGAGCAACAGCAACAGTAATGTTCTAGAAAGTGGAGCTCCCTCTTGTTTTTAATTTTTATAAATTTTTATTTTTTATTAAGGTATTATTGATATACACTCTTATGAAGGTTTCACATGAAAAAAAATGTGGTTGCTATATTCACCCATATTATCGAGTCAGCCCCCCATACCCCATTGCAGTCACTGTCCATCAGTGTAATAAAATGCCACAGAGTCACTCTTTGCCTTCTCTTATGCTACACTGTCTTCCCCATGATCCCCCCCAACACCATGTGTGTCAATCATAATACCCATCAATCCCCTTCTCCCTCCCTCCCCACCCCTCCCTTTGGTAAACACTAGTCCCTTCTTGGTGTCTGTGAGTCTGCTGCTGTTCTATTCTTTCAGTTTTGCTTCACTCCACAAATGAGGGAAATCAGTTGGTACTTGTCCTTCTCTGCCTGGCTTATTTCACTGAGCATAATATCCTCCAGCTCCATCCATGTTGTTGTAAATGGTAGGAGTTGTTTCTTTCTTATGGCTGAATAATATTCCATTGTGTATATGTACCATCTTTTCTTTATCCATTCAACTACTGATGGACACTGAGGTTGCTTTCATATCTTGGCTATTGTAAATAGTGCTGCCATAAACATAGAGGTGCATATGTCTTTTTGAATCTGAGAACTTGTATTCTTTCGGTAAATTCCTAGGAGTGGAATTTCTGGGTCAAATGGTATTTTTATTTTTAGTTTTTTGAGGAACCTGCATATTGCTTTCCACAATGGTTGAACTAGCTTACATTCCTACCCGCAGTGTAGGAGGGTTCCCCTTTCTCCACATCCTCACCAGCATTTGTTGTTCTTAGTTTTTTTGATGCTGGCCATCCTAACTGGTATGAGGTGATACCTCATTGTGGTTTTAATTTGCATTTCCCTGATAATTAGTGATGTGGAGCATCTTTTCATGTGCCTGTTAGCCATTTGAATTTCTTCATTGGAGAATTGTCTGTTCATATCCTCTGCCCATTTTTTAATTTGCAATTTGGTTGTTGAGGCATGTGAGTTCTTTATATATTTTGGATGTTAATCACTTGTCAGATATGTCATTTACAAGTATATTTTCCCATACCCAAAGGTAGTATGCCTTTTTGTTCTGCTGTCACTCTTGTTTTTAGAGGCAAGGCTAGCTTAGCAGAATTGGATTTTGAGTTGGGTTGGAGCTACTTTGATTCCATCTTCTCTCCAATTTAGAGAGTTCACTGTGTCAACTGGGATTCCATGTTGGCCCTAGAAAACGCCTCACAGAAGCCACCAGCGGAGAGACTGGGTCCCACCCCCACCTTCATATGCAATTCACAATAAAAGTTTAGTTTTCAAAAGGACATTTAAAGTGATATGAAAATGAAAATATTTCTTCTAGATTTCCTTCAGTTTGCAAAGTTCTGGCTATTTTCATCAAAGAGGAACCTGCCTCTTTTTTCTTTCTCTTCCTACCTCCCTGCTTTGCTGATGACTGAGTAGTCTGCCTGCTGGAAAAGTCAACATGGGCCTTATGCAGCAGCAGCTTCTGGGGCATTTGCCTTTGATCTTCTAGATCCCAAAACCATTTTTTAAAAATCAGCATTGACATATGCTTTGCAAAAATTTATTTGCCTCTATTTTTGTGGTTACTCAGTTTGGTTTCTAAAGCAAACACATTTCTCAGCTGCATTGTAATTGTCTGGTATTTCTGTTTTTATTTTCTACTGCACAAATTCATGAAACACATGGTAATACAATATTCCTTGAATAAAATGGGCTCCACAAAAAATATTTGCCTTAAATCACTGCCTTCTCAATGCCACTAAGTGGAGAAGATTTTATAAACCTCTCTGTTTTTAGGTGGATTAGACAACAAATTTTGGACTCACTGTTGATCAAAAATTTTGGTCATCTAGATATGCGTTACTCTAAAGTCATTCTCTCTGTCCTACTATTAAATACTCCATCATCTCCCCTTTTCTCAGTTGGGCTAAAGATATTCTCTACTGCCTGATCTCAGTTCCCTGCTGTGATTTTGCTGGGTCAGTTCTCTCTGGTTGTCAAATACTGTCACTTTTCAAATGGCTTGAGATATTAAGAATTTGCTCTCAGTGATGTCTCCAGTTATTTTTATTTATTTAGGCCATGACTCTGTATTGTTTTCTTTAACATCAAATATGTAGGATTTTTAGGATAGTTTTGTTTTGTTTTACCCATGTAACTTTCTGCACTTTCTACTTCCTTGGTTATATCTTTTGAGAGATATCAAAGTGGAGAGAGGATTTGGAGGAGCAACCAGTCCTCACCAAAGACAAGAAAGTCAGATATTAATTCACAGTACAGAATTTTAAAGATGATAGAAGTTGACTATTTAGCCAGGAGTCACCAGGGAATGTGTGCACTTTAATAACTGAAGGTACCAAAGAAAGAGTCTGATGTGTGATGTAAGAGAGGAAGGCAAGGGAATGCCAAGTACCAAGTTTGAGAATCTTGAAACCAAGTGAAGTTTCAGGAACCTTCCAGATTCCTATAAGACTTGAGTTTTCACAGATGAAAGAAACTTCCAAAAACTTCTCATAGACTTTGTTTTTCATGAATTGACTTTTTAAAATAAGAACATAATTAATTTTAGACCAAGAATAATCCAAAGATTCTCTTGGAGCATCTTGGGAGATTCAGATGTGATAGAGACATGATTTATAAACTCAACTACTACATGTAACCACCATCATCAGTTTCTCCCTGGTTTCCTTGTTTAGGGGGCACATGAAAATCAAGGGATAATTCTTTCATGGTGCTGCCAGGGACATGAGCACAGAGGGACCAGAAATACAGGAGGAACTGACTTTCTCAGTGTTTGCATTGCCACCACTAGAGATTCTTTTCTCTGAGACATGAAACCTTTTCTTCAAATCATAGAATCTTAGAGATGAAATAAGTCTTTGAAATGAGCCCAATTCCACCATTTTATAGATGAATAAATTGAGGTATAGATTAGTCAATTTGTTGAAAGTCACAGTGTGTTAGCCACTTAACTGGAACTAGAAATCAAGTCTTTTTAAAACCATTACAAGTAGTTATAAATAAAATCAGACCCAAAGAAAAGTTGTTGAAAGAATACTGGGTGTCTTAGCCTGGGGTCCCTCAAAAGCAGAGCCTAATACAAAGGATTCTTTAGATTTTGTCTGCCAAGGAACAAGGGTATGGAGCAGAAGGAGAGAAACAAATGAGGAGGAGAAGCCAATTCAATAAAAAGTTGTTAAGTTAGCCACAGTAACTTCCACTGGGGGATCAAGTGACTGGTGCTCAACCCTTCTGACATCCTTGTGAAATACACCCAGAGACAAAAAGAGAAAGCCTTTATCCATTGGCTTCCATTGATCACTGATGGTTTCATGGGCACTAAGTCCCTTGGACTTCGTATTGTGCATACAAGAATATGGAGCAAAGAAAAGTATAGAGTTTGGGCCATCCGTGAAATGCTGTCTAAATGTACCTTCCAGAAGTTGAGGGAAGCCTGCATCATACCAATGGCCACAACATGGCTGATGAAAGAAGTTTGATTAAGAGAATTCTGAAGGCAGCATAAGAAGTATCTTCTGGACTCCAAAGAGGAACTAAAAACAGCTGTGGAAAGGGCAAGACAACTCTGCTTGTCCTCCCTTCCTCACCACATTTCCAAAAAAATCTTCTGAAATCAGCATCCTTAACATTTCCCAAACTCTTCATATCTCTAGAATCTATATATCAGAGTCATTCTTTCTCCTGGTAGGCTGATTTCCTCATATGATGTAAATCTTCCCTAGTTTAATATCTTACATCTTTAACCCAGGGAAAGCTACCAATGCTTCCCTAGATTAAAAGCTTATATCTTTAACCCAGGAAAGAAGGAAACTATCCTGTGTCTCTATATCAAGTTTAAAAATCTCAAGGATGGTATATTGGCCTAGCCAAGGACAAATGCCAACTGATGGATCAGAAGACAGGGCCGTAGAGGACATGGGAAATATGGGTGCAGTAGCCCACTAAATCAGCCCAACATTTTCCTTTTATAGGTGTTTACTGTTAAAATGACACTATACTTGAAGGAATAACACTAAATTAACATTTTAGTGGACATTGGATAACCTCTTAGACAGTGGAAATGGGACCTAAGATAGATCCCTGGGGAGGGGAAGGTGAAATCATGACAGGAGATCCAATCATTTTTTCTGTTTTACAGTGAAGCCAGGGTTATCCCTAGATTCAAACCTCCTAAAAGTATGAAGGTGTAGGCAATATGATACAACATTTAGTATAAATAATTTTTAAACCCTGGTTAATACTTTTATATAAAGAAGACTCAGTGCAGTTTTTTTCTATCTTCCTGTGCATTTTTACTTATTGAGGTTCTTTTCTTCCTATAGTGGAACTCACCTGGAGATAACAAGAGGTAATTAAATCTCCAAGTATGACAAAGGATGTTGGCTTAAATTCTCTCCTCATAGAATGAAAAAGTTAAATGGAGATTTCAGCACTTGATGTATCTAGAATACTTGCTATCCCCAAATTTTTTCAGTACTCACCATGCATCAGACTATGTGCTCCATGTTTGCCTTCATTCATTTAATTAATCCATGTAATCACCCTGGGAGATAGATGATATTCCCCTCCAAATTTTCCAGTTGAAGAAATAGAAGCAAAGGGTGATGTGCTCTAGTTTTATCAACTAGTAAGTAATGGACCTGGGATTCAAACCCAGGCAGTCTGATTTTACAGCCTGTTTTCTTAACCCATTTGCTATATTGCCTTCCTGATGAATTATGAAATTAACTTTAAAGAGACTGCTCTGAACCACTTCATTAAAAGGGAAAAACACTCTTCAGGTTTTTAATTGCAAACTTATTTTGTTTTGCCTCAGTTGTCTTGACTTCTGCCTCCAGAATGATATTTATACAAAATTGACATCTGTTAGGAATGTCATCTGTTAGAAATGGTACATGCCCTTTTCAGATACTGAAACATAGTTGTAGTAATATCATTCTCTCTATTTTTCACAGAGATGAATACCATAACATAAACTTTTGAGAAAATAAACCAAAAATAAGGAAGTAAAGTAACAATAACAAACCTGATAATTAAGAATCAGCCAAGTACATGGGAAAAGGAGCTTTAAAATATTTTCCACCTGATCATAGGTAGAAATGAGAACCTGCTAGTACTCATAAAATACACACCTTACTTTGTTAGCTGTTAGATTTTGGTCCTCTTGAGATCGTTAAATTCAAGCATGGCCTATTAAATTGAGACCTAAAATTCAAGAAGATGTCCTGAGTGGAGCAGCATATGCTTAAACACTGGTCCACCAGAAAGAAGACTATTGAGGGCCTCCTTAACCTTTATTAGTCATGAAATAATATATTTATGTACATATGTATGATGTGTGTGATTATGGAGAAAGGTGCTCCCTTTTTCTTCAGGTTTCTCCTCCCAATCCTGCTTCCTGGAAATCCTGGGCTCTATGAGAAAAGCAGTATTTACATGTATCACCATCAGTCCAATTTTACTGAGCACACTCTGTTCATTCAGTGGCTGTGCTGGAAGCTAGGCTACTTCAGATTATATGCCATGGTGATAAATATGGAGACAGAACCTGCATTCAAAAAAATGAACAGCTATAATGATCATCACATTCTGAGTCCCAAATGAATGATGCTAACAATAACAGCTGTATAAAGTCATGGAAGGAGCCATTGCTGAGAGCTGGGGTATATGATGAGGCACGTTGGGGTGAGGTGATAGCATTGGAGATGGGAGGGGTGGGATCTAGATCCTTTATTGTCAGGTTTTCCTAACTTTGAATGTTTTCTTCACGAGAGCATTGCCTGAATTTTAAACCCTCTTTGAATAGATGTTTTTGGGAGATTTGGGGGGTTGAAATTGTTAAATTATCATAGTTCTATGCTGACTTTGGCATTGCATAGTTGAAAGTACTTAATTCCAAAAGAAGATTTTATTTTTGGTGTAAAGTGGGAGCAATTTATTATTACAGGTTGTACTTTGCAACACAGTACAAGAGGAGCAAAGAGAGAATGCTACGAGTATCTGTTGAAGCAAAAATATCCTTTATTGGTGAGTGCTATAAGAGCTGAGTGGCAAACCATGGTCCACTTTTCATAGTTGGGATGAGAGATAGAAAATTAATGGGAAATTGGGAAATACAGAAACTGAAAGGTGAAACAGGGCTCAATAATGATAATAACTAGAGTATATTAGATGCATTATGTGTCAGATACTGTACCTACAATTGATCATAATCACCTTGAATATCACTTTTTTTTTTTCTAGCCTGGGAAGGGGCAGGGGAAGGATCTGATTAGCAAAGACCTGCCCAGATGCAGTAAAGGAATTTGCTATTTTATAATTGTGAAAAGAATATAAAAAATAAAATTCTATATGTGCTTGGTTAATGCTGCTATCATTCTATCTCAGAAAAGTGCACATATTAATTATGGTAAAAGCTATGTTCCCGTAAAAAAGGGATTCAACAATCTTAAATAAATAGAAGTTCATTTGCCGCTAATGTAACAGGACAGTTTGAAACAGTGGGTAGCTGTGCTCCACAAACTTAGGAACTTCGATTCCTTTCACTTGTGGCTCCCATTCATAAAGTTGAAGTTTGGGTTGCTGGCTCATAAATAGTCCTGCTTCTGGAAATAATACCCAAAGTCCAGGAAAAGCAACTTGTCTTCAGGGCGGAGACAATAATTTAAATACAGCATTTCCACTCATACCCCATTGGCTTCAAATTAGTAATGGCCACATGCATAGCCAAAGGAAATGTAGTTTCTAGCTGGGAACCTACATAAGTGATTAAAATAGTGTCTTACAAAAAATAAAAATAAATAAATAAATAATAAATAAATAAATAAATAAATGGATAAATAAAAAATAAATAAAAAATAAATAAATAAAATAAATAAATAAATAAAATAAAATAGTGTCTGACATGATAAATGATCTATAAATGTTGGTTATACTATTCTTATTATCAGTATTACTATATCAATTCCATTTTGCTGGAGAAAATATCTGGGCAGTTGAATGAAGGACCCAGTTTTTGTCTTATCTTGACTTTGGAAAGTCCAAGGTATTGTCCAAGACATTCATCCTACCCCAAATCCAATATATCATAAATTCTGTTCTCTTTATCTTCAAATAATATTCAACCCACCAGATTTTTTTTCCCCTACCAGATTCTAATTACATCTCTACTACTGTTATCTTGGTCCAAGGCACCACCATCTCTCATCTGCATTATTGACATTGCCTCCCAACTAGTCTTCTGCTTTCAATCATGTACTTTATTCTTAACAGAGCAATTAAATCATGTCCGTCATTCAGAGAAAAATCCTCTATCAAGGTGCCTGTAAGGTTCTAAATGAGCTGGTCTCTTGCTACTTCTCTGACTTTATATCTTATTCTTCTTACTGTTACTATCCTATTATATCTTTATATCTGACTTACTATTCAGAAGTACTTAAGAAAATTTGGATTCATTTCAATGAATGACTAATATTTATGCTAGATCCTGAAGATTTAAATATGAACAATGTTCCCAGTATTGAGGGAACTCACAGTCTAATGACAAGGCAAAGGTATCAAGTTGTTCACTAACTTAATAACCGCCTGCTAAAACTTGGGTCAGAAACTATGAGGGAGGTTTGGAGGAAAATCCTCATTTTGAAATCCCCCATAACATTTTGAAAGGCTATCACTTCTGAAAGCCATCTAAAATGATGGCAGAGAAGACATTAGCTAAAGGTGTTTAGCATTTATAACAGGGATAATACTGTTTTAAAATATCACTGCACTCTCCCTTGTTCACATTTTCATATACAGGGCTTTCATTCTAGTGATCCAGAACATTCATTTTTATCTGGAATTAGGCATGAAATAGGCATAATATGAAGAGAAATAAAGAGCTAACATTTAGCTTTTCTCTCTCAAAGAACTTCTGAGAACCTGGTTAGAAAAGAATTTTAAAAGCCAGAAAAATCTTGGGAGGAAGAAAAAGATTCTAAATTCATTGAGCTCTCAGCTTTACCATGTGCCATGAACATAATGTACAGGATGATACTAATACATGGTAAAGGTTCAGCCCTTCCAACTAAAGGGGAATTTGTATGAGAGAGAAGTATAAGTATGCAGTGGGACACATGGATCCAGGCTTTCTACTCCAGGCCAGAGTTGGGGAGTAGCATTGATGAATGTAGGGAAGTAGAAACATTCAAAGAGAAATGAAGGAATCTGAGTCTATCTGTGTTGGTGACCTATTTTCTTAGAACTGGCCAAGGGGAGAATATAAGGCTTTAGAAGAGGCCAAACATTTTCCCCATAACCAAATTCATCCATCAGTGTGATAGAAGGCATGTTTATTTAAATAAACATGAGATAACAGTCCATAAATAAGCATGAGATAACAGTCCAGGTTTCTCATGGCTGCATATAGCATGTAGATAATTCAGAAGTATCCAGAAGCCTGGAGAGGAAAAAGAGGGGCTGAGATGGTCATCAAAACAGCAGAGACATACATAGGTCTTGAAAGAAGAAGTAAAAAAGTATAGAGTGAGATCAGAAGGAAATTGATAGGACTGAATATCAGCCATGAGAACATGAAATCTCATTGCTGCAGGAGATATTGCAAAATGCCCTACAGACTCAATCAGACTAGCCTGGATTAGCTATCCCTTAACCAAATCCTTTCAAGATCCAGAGAATAAAAATCAAGGGCTGTCACTACAAATCCATTACTTTTTCCCGCTGGATCACCACTTAAAAAATGAGCACTGCTACCCTGGGATTATTCAGGGACAAAAGAAGAACTCTGAAAGACAGAGCTTGTACCCCCAAATAGACCACTTTGGAATGAAAATAATGTTAAACAGAAAGTTAAGGCATTCTATTTCTCACACATATAATTTATAGGTACTTGTTCAAGAAGTAAAATTAACTCAATCAGAGAAAATGACCACACATTTCAAAAAATTCATTTGTCATATGTGTTAATGAGCATCTTTTAAACATATAAAAAGAAAAAATTAATTTTCTTTGCATATTTGCATAATGTGCTATTAAGTAAGACTCATTGGTCAAGAAAGGAGACTAAAAACACAGAGAAGGTAGACAGGATAGCCATGGTCAAAGGAGAAAAAGAAGGCTCCTTCCCAGTGGAATGAGAGTTGACCACAGAGACTGATAATCTAGGCTTATGGCTAATACTTCCCTGGTCAAAACTATACGCAGTTGAGGTAATAATGGAATCCACAAACTTCAAAAAATTCAACATAAGGAACATTCTCACATACTTCGATCCACTAGCAAATTCCATGAGTAGCACTTCTATTGCCCACAGTGGCTGACTAGTTCAGCTGGAGATGATCCAGGCCTTCCTTGGTCCAGAGTAAGTTAGCCCCAAACCAATGAGTGGCTATCTGACCTTCAGCCTCTCACTTCCTATCTCGTTTCTGTTCTGGTAGAAATAGGGAGGGAAAAAGGGAAACAGTACAATTTAGTCAAGTTATTTACCTCTGCCTTTATTCTGCTTATTTTTAATGCACCTGTAGCATAAAAGCATAAGAAGAAAGTTAAAACACTTTAATCTGAGCTTTGAAATTCATATTTATGTCAGGGAACTTTTCAGAAATAGGATATCAAGATGCTGAATTTTAGCATAACAGAGCAGAAAAAGAGGAGTCCCGCAGATGGCTTCACCGCTGAATTTTATCAGGCATTTAGAGAAGACATAATACCTATTCTCCTTAAAGGCTTCCAAAAAATAGAAAAGGAGGGAATACTTTCAAGCTCATTCTATGAAGCCACCACCACTCTAATACCAAAACCAGGCAAAGGCACCACAAACAAAGAAAACTACAGACCAGTATCCCTGATGAACATAGATGCAAAAATACTCGACAAAGTATTAGCAAACCGAATTTAAAAATACATCAAGAGGATTATCCATCATTATCGAGTGGGATTCATCCCAGGGATGCAAGGATGGTACAACATTTGAAAATCCATCAACATCATCCACTATATCAATAAAAAAAAGGACAAATATTACATGGTCATCTCCATATATGCTGAAAAAGCATTTGACAAAATTCAACACCCATTCATGATAAAAACTCTCAACAAAATGGGTATAGAGGTCAAGTACCTCAACATAATAAAGGCCATATATGACAAACCCACAGCAAACATCATACTTAACAATGAAAAGTTGAAAGCTTTTCCTCTTAAGATCAGGAACAGGATGAGGATGCCCACTCTCTCTGCTTTTATTTAACACAGTGCTGGAGGTCCTAGCTGCAGCAATAAGACAACACAAAGAAATAAAAGGCATCCAGATTGGTAGGGAAGAATTCAAACTGACACTGTTTGCAGATGACATGATATTATACATAAAAAAACCCTAAAGAATCCACTACTAGAACTAATATCTGAATTCAGCAAAGTTGCAGGATACAAAATTAATGCACAGAAATCTGTTACATTCCTATTCACTAACGATGAACTAGCAGAAAGAGGAATCAGGAAAACAATTCCATTTACAATTGCATCAAAAATAATAAAATACCTAGGAATAAACCTAACCAAGGAAGTGAAAGACCTATTCCCTGAAAACTACAAGACACTCCTAAGAGAAATTAAAGAGGACACTAATAAATGGCAATTCATCCCATGCTCTTGGGTAGAAAGAATTAATATTGCCAAAATAGCCATCCTGCCTAAAGCAATCTAGAGTAAATGCAATCCCTATCAAAATACTGACAGCATTCTTCAACAAAGTAGAACAAAAGTTCTAAAATTCATATGAAACCACAAAAGACCCTGAATAGCCAAAGTAATCATGAGAAGAAAGAATAAAGCGGGGGAGATTATGCTCCCCAACTTCAAGCTCTACTACAAAGCCACAGTAATCAAGACAATTTGGAACTGGTACAAGAACAGACTCATAGACCAGTGGAACAGAATAGAGGGCCCAGGTACTAACCCAAACATATGGTCAATTAATATATTATAAAGGAGCCATGGATATACAATGGGAAAATGACAGCCTCCTCAACAACTGGTGTTGGCAAAATTGGATAGCTACCTGTAAGAGAATGAAACTGGATTACTGTCTGACTCCATATACAAAAGTAAACTCAAAATGGATCAATGACCTGAATGTAAGTCATGAAGCCATAAAACTCTTAGAAGAAAACATAGGCAAAACTCTCTTGAAAATAAACATGAGCAACTTTTTCAGGAACATATCTCCCTGGGAGAGGGAAACAAAAGCAAAAATGAACAAGTGGGATTATATCAAACTAAAAAGCTTCTGTAGAGCAAAGGACACCATCAGTAGAACAAAAAGGCATCCTACAGTACGGGAGAATATATTCATAAATGACATATCCAATAAGGGGTTGACATCCAAATACTCATAAAGAACTCATGCACCTCAACAACCAAAAAGCAAATAATTAGATTAAAAAATGGGCAGAGGATCTGAACAGACACTTCTCCAAAGAAGAAATTCAGATGGCCAACAGGCACACAAAAAGATGCTTCACATCACTAATCATCAGAGAAATGGAAATTAAAACCACAATGAGATATCACCTCACACCAGTTAGGACAGCCAACATCCAAAAGACAAATAACAACAAATGCTGGTGAGGATGTGGAAAAAGGGGAACCCTCCTACACTGCTGGTGGGAATGTAAATCAGTTCAACCATTGTGGAAAGCAGTATGGAGGTTCCTCAAAAAAGTCAAAATAGATACATCATTTGACCCAGGAATTCCACCCTAGGAATTTACCCTAAGAATGCAGGATCCCAGATTGAAAAAGACATATGCACCCCTATGTTTATCACAGCACTATTTACAATGGCCAAGAAATGGAAGCAACCTAAGTGCCCATCAGTAGATGAATAGGTAAAGAAGAGGTGATACATATATACAATGGAATATTATTCAGCCATAAGAAGAAAAAAATCTTACCATTTGCAACAAGATGGATGGAGCTAGAGGGTATTGTGCTGAGTGGAATTAGCCAAGTGGAGAAAGACAAGTACCAAATGATTTCATTCGTCTGTGGAGTATACAAATAAAGCAAAGAGTGAAGGAATGAAACAGCAGCAGACTCACAGAACCCAAGAATGGACTAACAGTTACCAAAGGGAAAGGGACTATGGAGGGTGGGTTGGAAGGTAGGGAAAAGGGGATTAAGGGACATTATGATTAGTACACATAATGTTGGGGGGTGGTGGTGAGGGAAGGCTGTATACCACAGAGAAGACAAGTAGTGACTCTATAGCATCTTACTATGCTGATGGACACTGACTGTAATGTGGTATGTGGTTGGAACTTGATAATGGGGGGACTCTCGTAACCAGAATGGTGGTGCTCATGTGATTGTATAGTAATGATACCATAATAAAAAATAAAAAAGTCGGGGAGAGTCCCGTAAACAAGTCTTCCCTTAACAAAACGCATGTTTATCCATTAAAAAATAAGAGATTCATTAGGGTTAACAAGCTCCTTTTAAAAATTGAAAACGTTTATTAGGAGGATTACAGCTTTTCATAGCCCAAAGAAAAAAAAGCCTGTGACTAATAAGTTTCTTGGTAACATATAACCTTGCCATACTATTGTAATGGGAGAGAGAGATGAGTAAGGTGGTAAATCTGCTTGTGATGAGGTTTGGGGAAGAGTGGTAAATACTGTGGGACTTGAACCCACTCTGAGGTGCCATTGACCAAATGGAACCATTGGTCAATAGTGAAACTAGAAGGTAGGAGAATTTTTTGAAAGGTGGCAATGGTCAAAAGGTAACTGTGTTCTATACTGTGCTTGTCCTAAGCCATTCTGGGGAGTTAACTCTTCATGGCACAGGAAACTATTTTGTGAATAGTTGATATAAAATTCTGGTAACTTCAGGGTTTTCTGTATCTTATCACCTGCAAATGGTGACAATTTTACTGCTACATACCAATTTGGATGCCTTTTGTTTCTTTTTCTTGTCTGATTGCTGTGGCTAGGACTTCCAGTAATATGTTGAATAAAAGTGGTGAGAGTTGGCATCCTTTTCTTGTTCCTAATCTTAGAGAAAAAACTTTCAACTTTTCACTATTAAGTATATTGTCAGCTGTAGGTTTGTCATAATGGCCTTTATTATGTTGAGATGTGTTCCCTCTGTACCTACTTTAGTGATAGTTTTTATCATGAGTGAATGTTGAATTTTTTCAAACGCTTTTAAAGCATCTATTGAAGTAATCATATAGCTTTTATCCTTCCTTTTATTAATATAGTGTATCACAGTGGTTGATTTGTGGATATTGAATTATCCTTGCCTCTCTGGAATAAGTCCTATTTGGTCATGGGGAATGATCGATCCTTATAATATATTTTTGAATTTGACTTGCTAATATTTTGTTGAGGATTTATGCATCTATGTTCATTAGAGATATTGGTCTGTAATTTTCTTTTTTTTTGTAGTATTTTTTGTTTTGGTATCAAGATGATGCTGGCCTTGTAGAATGAGTTTGGAAGCTCTCCTTCCTCTTTTATGTTTTGGAATAGTTTGAGAAATATAGGTATTAAGTCTTCTTTAATGTTTGGTAGAATTCTCCTGTGAAGCATTTGTTCCTGCAATTGTTTTGGGGGGGGGGATTTTTTTTTATTACCAGTTCAATTTTATTACTAGTCATTGATCTGCTCATACTTTCTTTTACTTCTGGTTTAGTCTTGGTGGGAAGGTACATTGTTGTAGCCACTATAGAAAGCAGTATGGAGGTTTCTCAAAAAGCTAAAAATAGAAATACCGTATGACCCATAATTCCAGTTCTAGGAATTTACCCAAAGAAAACAAAATTGCTCATCCAAAAAGATATGTGCACTCCTATGTATAACACTGCATTATTTCCTTTATTTATAATAGCCAAGATATGGAAGCAATGTAAGTGTCCATCAATAGATGAATGGATAAAGAAGATATGATACATATATAAAATGAAATATTACTGAGCCATAGAAAAGTAAAAAAATCTTGCCATTTGCAACAACATGGACAGACCTCAAGGGTATTATTGTAGGTGAAATAAATCATGCAGAGAAAGACAAATACCATATAATTTTACTTATATGTGGAATCTAAAAAAAAAACAGAGCAGAAATAGACTCACAAATACAGAAGACAGACTGGTGGTTGCCATAGGAGAGGGGGTGGAGGGATGGGTGAAATAGGTGAAGGGGATACGAGGTACAAACATCCAATTATAAAATAGTGAAAAGGATGAAAGTACGGCATAGTAAATGTAGTCAACATTATTTAATACCTTTTTATGTTGACAGATGGCAGCTATACCTACAATGCTTAGCATTTAGGAATGTATATTAATTGTCAAATCAGTATGTTGCATGTTTAAACCAATATAATACTGTGTATCAACTCTATCTCAATATAATTAAAAAATAAAGTGCTGGCAACTTCCTAGGCAAAGTTCCTTCTCAATTCCCCTATAATTTGGGAATCATAGGAATAGTAGAATAATTTCCATTATCTTCTGTTTATAATGAGAAGTTCATGATCTTCCTTAATTTTTATACCAACAATGATGTAAGACTGCTGGTTATTTTCCCTTTAGGTGTTTTTATTTAACAGAGGAGTGTAACTAGAGAGAAATTTGTTTCTAGGACATGAAAAGGAATTAAGAGAAGACTTTGGGGCGGGTTTCAAAATCCTGTCTGAGTAATTTCAACTGGACCTGGATGACAGTGATTGAACCAGCAAGGTTTATTTAGATTACATAAATCTATATAAAGCTAATTTCAAGGTCCCTGCCTTCTGGGTTGTGTTGTGTGTTATTTTAGGGCAACATGCCTGGTTTGAGGGGAAAAAGTATAATAAAAATAGGCATTCTGTGATAAAATAGGTTCCTTTGGAAATAGAAGCAGGTATATAGATTTCATTCATTTATTCACCCATTCATTCATTTATTGAAATAACCATCTTGAAATGATCTTGATTTCTCAACCAAATCAGCTGAAAATTGTCAAGACTAATTTAGCTGAAATTGCATCCTGAGCACAATATTAAAATGCACAAATACAGCCAGAGAATTGATACATGCTTTGCCATCGTCACTTCTTTCTTCACTATTTTGTTATGTCCTTATTGCATGCCAGTTCTGGAGGTCAGGAAAGGTCAATGCTAACTATGGGATGGTAATTTTGCATGAGTGTGTGCGTTTGTGTGTGTATGTGCCCCTTCAATGAGAAGTAGAATTACAAGATCTCTGTGCTCAGGTGGAGTCTACTGACTCATCACTCTGTATCTCAATCAGCCCCCAAAGATATAAGGACTCCTGTAAACCTGGAAATTCCTTCTAATATTTAATTACCCCCTGATCTCCTATTTAGGTTCCTGTATGCGCCACTCTTCTGTTTCAGAAACAAATAGCTTTCTATTATAATTCAGAAATACTCAGGTCCCCAAATGAACCTGAGATGTCGGCTATTCAGCAAAATTTTTATTTGCAAAGCACAAGCCTGCTAGCCTGTGCGACTGCAGTTGCTATTCATATGAATGTTGGCAACATTTTATTGTGGGGGTCAATTATGGTCATTTACCGTGATGCCATAATAACAACTGCAAAAATGTAAAAGCTAAAGTAGGGTTATTATTACTGTTTGTAAAGTCTGTGTCCCAGATGTTTCTGCCAGGAGAGAGAAAAGCTGGAGTGCAGAGATAGCTGACAATCATGCTAACCATTCAAATCACCAGTGGATTGAACAATTTGCAAGACAGGGATGTAAGAAGAGGCTAAAGCTGGCATTCAGGTTGCACCACCTCCCTCACCTTGAGCTGCAAGCTTTTTTTTTCCTGTCATGTCATACAGAAACACACTTCCACATCCCTGCACTGTTCCCCCAGGCTAAAAGGAAAAGAAGAAATACAGGCAGAGCCTTTGCCCAGAGAGATGGGCCAAAAGCCAGTGTCATCCTCTGATATATAGTTGAGGAGGAATTTATTTCCAACTAGTAAAGGATAGGGGGGCTCATAAAACTGTATAGCTTCAACCCTTTGAAATAAGGTTAGTAAAATACATAAACTCTGATACAGCACTGTGAAGCATGCCTCTAGTCACCTGCAATTCACCAATGGCTTCATGATAGATATTCCCAGCACCTAGCTGTTCCTTGCCAGCTGTGACCAGTATGTGCCTTTCAGCAAAGCCTGCCATACTTCCCTCTCCCACCCTCCTTTTCTACCATGGAAAGAGGTCTAGTGCTAGGGTAGCAGTTGCCTTCCTGATTGCAGACATGCTTAGCAGATCCTACATCAAATCTCTTGAGTGGTAACACTCTGATAGCAAGCACCAGCATGAGACAAAAGCACAGTACTTATCGAATGGAAAATACAACAGCAGTTGAATAGAGGAAAAGGTAATTTTTAAAAAGTGCAGCTCAAAAAAAATATTCAGCCCTGATGATGCCTGTTTTTTTAAAGAGAAAAAAAATCACAGAAGGCAGAAGCCCTATTTTTTTAACACCTCATGCTCTTGTCAGTGTGATGTTGAACAAGTGCCATTAATCAAGACTGCTGTTATTCATTAGGCACAGTGATGTACTTGAATTGTTACTTTAGTATCATTGTTCAAAGCCTCTGGAACAGCTTTAAAGAAGGAAAGAATTTACTGCTAGAGTTTACAGCCAGGATTGTAAAAGAACTTTCCCACTATTAACCAAAATGTTAAACATGGTAATAATAGTAATACTACCCTATTTTTATATGGTGACTGTTTTCTGAGAAACTCGAAGTACTGAACAAACAGTAGTATATTCACTGTCAACAACATCCTTTTTAAGAAAGCTTGGAGGGAGGTATCATTATGCTCTTTGCTATCAGGCCAGTAATATGTTCTTGGTGTTTACAGCTGTCTCTGATGTATGCTGCAGGGGAGGGTGACAGACGGGGAGGATGAGGACATGGTGGATGTGTGGTGGTGGAGGGAGTGGATTGGAGCTCCGTGTATCTTTTGAGTAACTAAATCAAAATGAATCCTTTTGCTGTATAGTGGTGAGAATTTGGATAAATGTGATGGTAATAGTAGTTTCTCTGGGCATCAGAAATTAATTATAGCATATTGTAAGCAGAATGCATGTCCTAAGGAAAAATACTTTTATATACTCTGCTTGCTGAGAGGAGGAGGGGCCTGTGAGGCTCTAGGGCAGGAGCTCTGACACTCCAAAGGTCTGGGAGAGTCATGCTCCTCCTCAGGGTAGTGGGTTCTGGCCCTGTCCACCCATCCGCAGCTGATTGGACCAGGGTTGGACCAATCAGATTCCTTCTCCTCAGCATTTGTAAATGGGTTCTGGGGACTCTAATTAGTTAGCCTAATGGATTCTTGAACTCCAGAGTGACTTAAAGTCAGTCCTGTCATAACTTTATTTGGCCCATGTGAAAGAGAAATAGAGAAGAGGGACAGCAGGGAGAGAGAGTACTTTGGTTCTTGATGGATGTTTGTTTCTATCCTAGTTAGAGCCATGTCAGGCTCTGTAGTCTATCCCTGTTTCTTTCCCATAAATTATCCATCCAGCCCAAGTGTGGTTTTTTTCCCCTGAAAAAACATGGTCTCTAACTAAGATAGGGAATGTCCCAAGATAGCTGTGCTCAGAAGACTTTGTAGGGTAAAGGACCCTCAGTGTATTTTATTTGGAGGGTCCTGGGCTTCAAATTTCTAATAGCTTTTGTAGGGAGGTTATCCCAGCAGAGAACATTTGGTGAAATTTATAACCCAGCTCTTACAGGGGTGACTTTTTGTGTGTGCTTTGTCAGCCCATTTCCCTTTCTTTAAATCTAATTTTATTTTGCTGATTTATTTGTACCCTCTGCAAATCAACTTGAAAGAGCCTAGAGAAGACTGACCTGTATTTGTGAATCACTTTGACCCAATAAGACAGGGACAACAAAAATCTCAACACTTGGACTTGAAACAGACTTACAGGTCTGAGGGAATACAGAAGTCTTCTGAATCATTAAGAAAAGTACTCAAATACAATATTGGATCCCAAAGTTCTCACTTTCCTGCCCAAGAAAAAGAAGGCACATTTCAATTTTATTCCTTGGCGCATCTCCTCTTATTCCTGAATATTTCCATATTCATATCTGTAAAACGATAGAACAATGGGCACAGATGCTCCAAACAGCAAAACAGTACTCGTAACAATAAGTAAGTAATAAAGGTCACTCAAAGACTTCTTCAGGAGAATGGACTGTCAAAACTGGGAATTTTCTTAGAGGCCACTACCAGCAGGCCTAGGACTCTGGAGGGAGAAAAGGCCTTACCAGCTTTTGAAAAGAATGACTTTGGGTCAGTTACTAAACCTTTCTGAGGCTGTTGCCTTGTCTTCCTTACTTGTAAAATGGAGTTAAAAATAGATATTATGTAGGCTGTTGCAACAATGAAAATGATTGCAACATACCTGATATACCATACCAGGCATTTGGTTGCAGAAAGAAAAAGAGTGCTGCATATTTTGGGGAGGATTTATAATACAAACTTTCATTGCCGTGACTCAGATACCCCAATGATTACATGATGACACTGAGATTCAATATCCATTTTCCCTAGATGTTTTTAGTATTTGAAATTTAATGAGTAAGACTTCAAAGAGATTCAAATGAAATTAGATGACCCTGTACATTGTTACTAAAATAACCACAGTGTTTTATAAGGTTGTTTCAACCTGTAATCCCTCAGCTGAAAACTGATAATAGTAAGGATAACAGGATTTAATGGGCAGTACAGAAACTTCTTTGCACACTCATTTTGGAAAGCTCCACTTGGTACATGATTAAAATCATACTTTCAGATGAGAGGGACTGCTGCCTTCATTGAACAAGGCAACTATTCTGAAGTGGCTTCAGCAGGGAAAATGTGCTGACAGCAAACAACTCAAAGGGTCTCCCAGTGGGACTTAAACTGTAAGCAGAATAAAGCCTCCTGTCCTTAGTGCTGTAACCATCCAGGTCCTTACTCAAGGAATCAGAACCATTACAGGATGTGACTTTTTTACACTAGAAATAACATAGCTTTCGTATGAGTTTGCATTATTCATATTCCCAAAGAGTTCACTGTTTCTTTGAATCTAGAGCCTAATTTCCCAAGGAAACTTGAAGGAACCATCTCTGTAGGACTTTCGATGAAACTTTGTTACTTCCATCATTCATTTATTCCATAAATTCAAGATTTAAAAAATAAGTATCTACTGTGTTTCAGGTGGTGATGATACAGGGGGTCTCCCTGTCCCTGACAATTTAGTTTCTGGTCTCTGTCTGACCTTCCCTCTAACAATATAGTTTCCACCCTGAACTTCAGTTTCCTCTTGTCCTTCTGTAGGCAGATGTACTTTCTTATTGGAACTTTCTTATTCTAACTTCTTAGCAACATATTCAGGGCTGTTTATGATATGATCACAACTTAAGGCTTGTAACTTCCTTTTTTCATTCCCACAATAATCAAACTAAACTCCGTAAGTTCTTCCTTCCCTGTCTTTTTTCCCCTCTTTCTTCTCCCTTCATCCCGCTCTTGGCTGTCCATGGCCTATGGAAAATGTAATTGCCTCCCAGAATTTCCTCTGTGACATCTTTGGAAAAGCCAAAGGTATCTGATATTGAGTCAGTGTGTGCCTGTGAAGGGACCACTTTGGGGTGAAATGACCTCAATCTTAAGGGAACCATGTAAAGTGGACAATGGGAGGAGGACTTGGATGAATCTCCGAGTGCCAACTGTGTCATCGAGAGTCAAGGTGGGAGCCCAGTCTATCAACAGGGAAGATGACCCAGCTCTCCAGAACTGCTAAGCATCGCTCACTCCAGAGCAGCACTGCTCTTGGTCCCTGAAGCAGGAGAGGCCAAGTCCTCCAAAGGAGAGGCAGTAAGCCCAGCTGTAGGTCAGAGAGAACTGGCAGTGATGTTCACGTGAGAACCTGAGCCTGTCCCCTGCTGTCATGGGATTGCAATACCTTCTTCTGTGATGGGTTATCACTGGGGGAAGAAATAAGAAGAAAGAGCACCTACATCTACATGGTAACTCTCCCCTTTACCTAGCATGAACTTGGAAAAGACTGTGTTACATTAAACCAGCAAGTCAATTTTTTAAAGTGTTTTTGCTACTGAGTGAAAACAAGCACCAGAATATGATGAAATCAGCTAAAGAAAAGTTTTTGTGTGTATGTATGCACATTCCCATATATCTGAGTTGTAGCAAGTTTAGAGTCTACATTTTTGCCTATTCTACTAATTTGGACTTACCTCAAGCTCTGTAGCATTCTTATCCAATTCTTGTCTTATCTGCCAAAATAGATTTAAAACTGCATTCTGTCAAAGACTGTGTTTTACCTGTTGATAATCTCAGATTCTGATGATGTCCTGTACAAAGTAGGCTCTCAGGGTAATAAAACCTAGTCATACTACCTGTCATTATTACACTAATTGGAGGCCATATGATAAACTAGTTCTGTGAGAGTGGAGAAAAAACTGAAACAGTGTGACTGCATTTGCTTCCCCAAGTTGAGGACGTTTTCTTGAGGGAAGTGAGCTTTGAGTAAAAGGAGTGAAAAAGCTGTGAAAATAAGGCTGCCCATGCTGGAATGCTTTATGAGAAGCCCAATAGCAGGAAAAGGATAAATGTCTTGGGGACTAGTTTAGAGATCAAGACGGACAGGTCTGTAGCAGGAGACAGTGAAACTCTTTCGGGAAAGAGAGATGGAAATGTGATGGTCACTGTCAAGATATTGAAAGCAATGCAGTGTGACTGGGGGACATAAGGTTTCTCAGCAAATAAAAGAATGACCAGTGGGACAAGGGGTGGGAGGCACTTTTGATAAAAACATTTGGGATGATTAAAGTAAAGAGAAAAAAGAAGGGGTAATCTGCAAGAAACAGGTAGGTTTTTGTTTTTTTGTTAATGTGCAGGGAAGTACTTTGCACATAATGGGTCCTAAATAAATTTCAAATGTATGAATAAATGAGCTTATACATTAACTGAATATATAAACTTTATTAAGTTAAATAAAACACAAAGAACTCATTTTACAGATTAACTAAGTTAATTACATAACTAGGTACATATAAAAACAGAAAATGTACAAAAAGATTTATGAATATGTTTATATATATAAAATACAGTGTGGTATCAAAGTTACATCTACTTCCCTGTCAAATATCCATTACCTATCACTGAAGTACTAGTTTTCAGCACCTTCATTAATTATCATAAATATTATTAATATTTTTTATTAGATGGTTCTTGAACTTCAGCATATACTAAATACTACAAAGGACATCAAAGAAGACGTTCTTTCCTGTTGGGTTCATAACATAGCTTGGAAGGACCACCTTCTTTTCTCTTAACTTAAATGTGTGTCCATGGTTCACCAAGTGTTTTAATATCCCAAAGGCCAAAGATACAGTGCACATTTATATTCAGGTTCTGATATTTATATATTGTAATGTGCTGGGATTGGGATCCATATTACTTTCAGTAACACCATCTAGTTCTAAAGGGCAAAGTACATAGAATTCAGAATAAGTTCATCTTTTTCTTCTTCTTCCCTAACAGAAGGAATGGAAAATAGTCAATATTCTTAAGGATTTTAGAGCAGGGTACAGTGGGATGTTCTTTTACTCATTGCTGCTTGTACCAACTACTTGATATTAAGGACTGTTACTTTCATTAATTTAGTAATTATTTCTTAATTTGAAATGAATCCTCCTTTAACTCTAAGCAGCAACTGTGATTATTAGAAACTGATTAGAAGTGATATAGAATCTTCATTGCCTTTATTAAAGAATTAAAGGAATTAGAATTAGGAAGAATCCTAAATATTATTTATTCCAACTGCCCACGATGCCTGTCCACAGACTTGTTGCTACAAAACATCAAAAACACATAGGATATTAAAAATGAAAATTCCTGAGACTCATCTGCCTTAAAGTAATTAAATCAGAATCTGCAGAGTGTGGTCCAAATACCTGTGACAAAAAGGATTCTGATGAGGAGCTGGACTGGGAACTGGTGAATTGAACTATTGTTTTGTTAGATAAATTGCTCTCAGAAGGCAGGTTCATACAGGTGGATGCTGTCCGAGTTGGGAATAAAATCTGAATTTGCCTTTTCTTAATCTAGAAAAATCTTTCTGATTCATCACACTGTTTCACATAAGAAAGAATTTATCTGTGAGCTGTTTCTTCATTCTAGGTAACCAGTGGCATTGTCAGTTTTTTATTATAATAAAATCTGTTATAATCTATAATAGAATTATTTTCCAAGTCAGTTTGTAAACTATGTGAAAATGTCACACATTTTGACACATTTTTTAAAAAATAAGTATTTAAAAGCATTGAATTCTGCCCAAGATGATTTAAACAACACCTTTAGGTTATTTCACATTTTTCAATTTTAAATAACACTATGATAAACATCCCCTGTATACATTTTACTAGCTTCCTATAGTTACTAAATTTAAAATATGTATAATGTCTGACCCCACAGTACACATAGAAATATATAGTAGCTACATTTTTAATGATGAGAAACTCCGAAACGTACCCAAAGCAAAAAGACATTACTTCTATTCTTATATACATCTTCTAGGGGATTCTATTGTCCATTTGATTTGTCACATGGGCTGGTCTAATAATGACAGCAATTTAGGGTGCTGCCTACTGTATACCCTTCCATTTTTCTTTCATTCTTCTGCCAGTTAGTTCAATTAGTTGAAATATGCTGCAAATGAAACATAGGCATGGATTTAATCCATATATATGTTCATATATACAGATTTACTAACTCAGTCATAGGATTTATGAAAGCATCAAAATACATGAAAAATTAAAGGGTATGTTTAACCAAGAGAGTGCTAGATCTGTTCACTGAAAACCACAAAACGTTCGTGAGAAAAATTAAAGACCTAAATGGGGAGATATATAGTTTTCATGAATTGGAAAAATCTGTCTTGTTAAGATGTCAATACTCCCCAAATTAATCTAGAAAGGCAATATAATCCCAACCAAATTCCAACAGTTTTTTGAAAAGAAAATCTCAAACTGATTCTAAAATGTATATGAAATCCAAAGGACCTAGATTAGCCAAGCAAGTTTTGAAAAACAGTTCATACTACTTATTGGAGAGGTTACTATAAAGCTACAGTAATTAAAATAAAGTGGTATTGAGGAAAGGATAACATATAAATGAAACAAAATAGAAAATCCAGAAATATGTCCAAACAACAGTTGTCAATTAACCTATAATCCAGGAATTTTCTTCCTGAGGATTTATCCTAAGAAAACAATTAGAGATAAATAATAAAGTTTTATCTACAAAGATGTTAAGCTTAGCATTTTTAATAATAAAAACGTTGAAATGATATAATCAAGAATATAAAACTAAAAAAATGCATACAAAAAAGTGATATGACATAGATTAAAATGTTAACAGAGGTCACTTTTGAACTACAAGATTGTTCCAATATAGACATTTAATGCTACGAATTCCTCTAAATTAGGATTCAGCAAACTTTCTGTAGAAATACCAGATGGTACATATTTTAAGCATGCTAGGCCCTATAGGCTCAGCCTTAATTAATCAACTGTGTCATTATAGATTAAGCAAACATAGATAATATGTGAAAAGTTAATGAAGCTATGTTCCAATAAAACTTTATTCACAGGAATAGCTGCTGAGCAAAATTTGCCCTTTGGGCTATAATTGGACAACTGCCTAACCTGTGTCCCACAAATTTTGATATGGTGTGTTTCCATTTTTATTTTTTTGAAATGCTAATTTTCCTTTTGATTTATTCTTTGGTCCATGGTTTTGTTAAAAGTGTGTAATTTAGTTTTCAAATATTTGAAGGTTTTACAGATTACCTTCCAGCTATTGATATCTAAATTAATTCCACTGTGGTCAGAAAATATTTTTTTATTTGAATTCTTTTAAATTCATTGATACTTGTCTTATGGCCTAGAAAATGACTTAATCTAGGTAAATATTCCATGTTCATTTGAAAAGAATGCATATTCTGCTCTTCTTGAGTGTAATGTTATCTATTAGACCAACTTGGTTGATAGTATTTTTCAAGTCTTGTAAATCCTTACTGATTTTATATCCACTTAACTTACAATTACTAACAGAGGGGTGTTTAAATTTTCTGACTATAATTATGGTTTAGTCTAGTTCTTCTTGTAGTTCTGTTAGTTTTCTGCTTTCCATATCTTGAAACTCTTCTTTTTGTCTGAAAGTCTTCCTTTAACATTTCTTATACTGCATACCTGCTGAAGATGAAATTTTGCAGCTTTTCTGTGTCTGTAAGCAATCTTTATTCTATCTTCTTTTTTGAAAGATACTTTCACTGGGTGTAGAATTCTAGGTCAACATTAAAAATGATCTCTTTTAAAAAGTTAAAAAAATTCATTAAAAAACTCAGCTCTTTAAAGATATCGCTCTACTCTTTTCTTGCTTTCATTGTTTCTGACAAGAATCCTGTCATTTCTGTGTTTGTTCTTCTGTATAATGTATCTTCTCTCTGGTTCTTTATTTCTGATTTTGAGCAGTTTGATGATGATGCACCTTAGTGTCATTTTCTTCATCTTTCTTTTGCTTGGGGCCCATTGAGTCTCTTAAATCTGCTGGCTTATATTTTTCATCAAACTTGGAATATTTTCAGCTCTGATTTCTCTTAATGTTACTTATCATTTCCCTCCCCTCCTTTAAGAATTCTTATTATATGCTTATTAGGCTACTTTAGTTTTTCTCCACAGACCACCACTGGTCTGTCAAATTTATTTTTGGGTCTTTTTTCCCTGTTTCATTTTGGGTAGTTTCTATTGCTGTGTCTTCGACCACACAAATTTTTCCTTCTGCAGGGTATCATCTGCTGTTATTCATTTCAGTTTGTTTTTCATTGTACACACTGCAGTTTTCATTTCCATAAGCTCAGTTTGGGCCTTCTTTTGTATCTTCCATGTCTATGCTTACCTTGTTCAATTTTTCCTCTAGCTACTGACTAAATGGGTTATAGTTATAGTAGCTACTTAATGTCTTGGTGATTCTAATTCCTGGGTTAGTTTTTGGTCAGTTTGTATTGATTCATTTTCCTCCTTATTATGAATCATATTTGTCTCCTTTTTTTGTATACTTAGAAATATTGTAAGTTTGACCTTATTGAGTGCTGGATACTTTTATATTCCTATAAATTTTCTTAGCTTTGCTATTGCATACAGTTAAGTCACTTGGGATTAGTTTGGTCCTTTTGGGTCTTGCTTACAATTTATTAGGCAGGATCAGGCCCCATTTAGATTAGTGCTCTTATTTCCTATTACTGAGGCAAGAACCTCCACTCAATGCCTCATGAATTATGAAGTCTTCTAGTTTGACTTGTGAGACTAGGTACTATTTCTGGCCCTTTGTGACTGCTAGATATTACTTCCTTTAATCCTTTCAGGTGGTTCTTTCCTTGGCTTTGGATAGTCTCTTTACATGCATGTTGCTGTCATACTCCAATGAATACTTGGAGGGACCCCTTGAATGTCTTTGAGTATTTTGTTTATAAAACTCTTCCCTTTCTGTTATTCTGCTCTTCATAATGTAGCCTCCTTGGCCCTCCCAGATTGTCAGCAACATATCCTCAACTCAAAGAGTCCACTGGCGTCAACCTGCTTCTCCTAGGGATTGTTTTTATCAACATTTGTTCCTGGGGTCTAGTACAATATGTGAAACAGGGAGGTTCCATGGACATTAAATCAAATAACATTTTTTTTGTTGTTAAAAATGTCTGTCCTTGCCACAAGTTAAATGTTTACCACTTGAGTAAGGCATTCATAGAAACTTATTTGTACTTCTTAACCTTATAGGATACCTTATGAATCAAAGACTGGCCTTGATATCACTTGTTTCCTCAAGGTAAATATCAAATCATCCTCAATGGTGCTTTGGTTTTAAAAGATCACAAGATGAGCACTGTTTACTCAGCTTTCAATAGTGATAATACATGTTACTATAAATATATCTTTGAATTAGTATGAAGATATGTATAGGTATATAATAAATGATTATATTTAAAAATCCATTATATCAGTGGTTCCTAACCTAACATGTATCAAAATCACCTTGGGAACTGACTTGAGCTTAAGAGATTCCAATTTTATCAGTGCCTTCTAGATGATTCTACTGGGGTTAATCCACAGGTAAAATTTCAGGGATCAGTTTCCTCTTCTGCAAAATGAGGAAAATGGTTATTCTCTACCTTACTGGGTTATGAGAGTCAATAAAATAATGCATTCAAAGCATGTAATTCAGTAGTTACATATAGTTGCATATGCTTAAGTGCTATAAATATTATGTAAAATACATTTTCATGTCTACAAGAGATAATTTGTTGTTTGCCTTTAGATAATAATAATTCATAGCTAATCTCTGGAATTTCCTGTTACCTTAACCCACAGTAATCTCTAATGACTGTTAGATTACTGAGAATTTAGGAAATTAAAAGTTTTCTATTAACAGATATAAACATAAATTATTAGGGATTAGAGCCACAGTAGAAATTAGGCAAGTGAGAATAACAGGAAAGTGGGCTAAGTTTAACTAGAGGAATCATGCAGAATGTTTTCTTCATGAAGGTGAGTCACTGGGGGTGTTTCAGCTTAGAAGATTTTTTCATAATATTGTGAGAACCCAGGTGAATTTCTTCTCTAGGCACCTGGGCACTTTTAACTTGTCTTATTTCCTTTTATTTCCTTGGATGGAACCAAGACTTGGGTAACAGCATATATAGAGAGGTATGGGGACATTAGTATTAGAAAAGAGCTAGTTTTCCTAATACTTATCTAGGAAACCAGGTTTTGTCAGCATATAGTTATAATTCTGCAAAAATGCCTAAGGTGAACTTAAGGTGCAAGTCTCTAAAAGCTCATATGGGAACATTAGGTTTCTATTAACAAACTCCAGTCAAGTCACAGTTTGTTCTTATAATGTGCCAAGTAATGTAGGTCAGTAATAGAAATGGGAAAATCCCATGGTCACCTAACAATCAGATCAAGTCAGAAGATAAAACTGTTTAACAGTGGAAGTATTCACTGTGAAATGTATTACAAACAAGGAGATTCCCTTATTTCTTTATGATTATCTCATAATATGTATGTCTGGAAAGTGATTTCCTTCATTAATAACCACTCCTGTAGAATGTATTGAGATCTTAGAGGGTATAGTTCACTACTTTGCATGAGGTATGATGGGAATTTCAATAGAAAGAGAATACTGTGCCTCCCAAATGTCCAATAAATTGAAAATGAAAACTCAAAACTTACACCTCCTTAACAATATCTTAACTATATCCAACACAGATAACAGATTCACTCTTTCCCCCATACTGAGAGCTTTCTGAACTACATTTAAGCATATTCAGAAAGTATTATTTAGTAAAAGTAATTAATTGTGAGGAAAAAAACCCAAACCTCTGTAGATCTGATGCCGAAATATCCAGAACACAATACTGCATGCTTATAATTTTCAGTGATAGATTCATTATTACTATTAACAAGAATACTTTTACTTACAGTAATTAACCCCCCAGGCACCTCCCAAATTCATGATGTTGTATAATAATACATGTAAATGTGCTTTTAGCTTGGTTAATGACATGTAGAATCAATTGTTCTATGTCCAAAAATAAAGCTACCTAATTAAAAGAAAAAAAAATCATCTGTTTGAATTGAGGCATCCAAGGACACTTAACACTGTAGATTGTGTATGTGTGTAGATTGTAGCGGAAAAGTGTTTTACTGAAATAAAGGTAAGAAAATGATTGCACTAGCTACAAAAGCTGAAATTGTGTTTCATTTTCAAAACAACTTTCATTTTGATAAGAGTGATGTTAGATATTTTTTCCACACCATTTACCTAGCTCTTTTCTTTATTCAATTATTTAGTAATGATAAGTCAAATAGCATTTAGTTTACTAAGGGTTGTGTAGGACCATTTGTTGAAATCAAAAGTGATTTATAACATGCAAAAAAATTCTGTGTACTGTATCTAATTAATTATATTTATAGCAGACAGCAAATATTTCTGTACTTACTAATTATACTTTATTATACCTGAAAACAGATATATTGATTTAAATAGCATAGCCACAAAAGACATCATTAATAAAGTTAGCACATGTAACTAACTACATCCATTTTTTTGGAAAGACATACAAAACAAGTATTTTTATGTTAAAGAAATTATTTGAACATGTATTTATTTTCTGCGTCAATTTTACCTAGTAAGTTAATGCCCACTTAAAAAATTATGCACACATCCTTTTGAGATAATAATATTTTAGTGGATCATCTAACCTAGTCTGCAAGGCCCAAGCTTTTTTCCCACAGATGTTTGTGGCAAGTGATTAAATACCAGTGTCTAATTTTAAGCAGTCACGAATATCATTTGGCAGCTCGTGAGTAGATGTATTTTTCTTCCTGAGGAGGTTATGCTGAGCATCTCAGGCACATTCGACACCAGGCCTATTGAGAAATCATCTTTGTAAGCAGGGTGGATTTAACAGTAGCTTCCTTACAAGTTTATGTGTTTAGTTGACTGACAGAACAGATGAAACAATAGGGGCTGAAGACTTGCAAGAGAAAATAACATAAAAGTGTAGTATAGTTCTTATTGTGTCAAATACTATTAATAAAAAAAAGTGAACAAGAGAATTAACTGAACTTTTTCATTTTTTAAGAATCCAAATTTTGTAATACACTTGGTTATAATAGATTGTAGATCCCACGGACCACAAACTTAGTTAAAAAATGCCCTAGTTTCAGACAGTATATCTGAGTTCAGGTCAGTGAAGCCAAACTGAAAATAGGGATGAGGTTGTGGTCCTGGTAGTAGTGAATGAAACTGAGATTGATGAAGTCTAAGTCTAGCTCTCGTTTTATATTTTTAATTGATAAATAGGAGCTCTAGAAATGGTTTCCACATATCACATGCTTTGTTGTATCCCAGGTATTACATATTTCTCTTTTAATGAAATTGTCTTATATTTTAAAAACATACCTATTCAAGATAGTGTTTTTATGTACATATATGTTTATTATAGGACTATCCACACAAATATATAGTATTATCTTATATATTATATTAAAGCATAGACATACTTTTTAATCAATATCTTTATAACTTATTACCAGAAAAAATACGTGAGCTATAGCAAACACATATTTAAGAAAATATTTTAATTAGTTTAAGCACTGAGTTCACTTCTGCATTTCACATGGTGATCACTGATAATAGTAAAAATGAATTTTCTCAAATTCAAAAGTTATTTAAACCTCTTGGATTATGGCACTTGATTTCATTTGAGGGAGTTTAATTTCAGATTTTTTAAAAGAAAAATATAAGAAAAAGAGAACACTCTTAAGAGGAAACAAATGGCTTTGAAGAGATTATATGAAAGAGTCTATGGATTCTTGCATATTAAATAGTTTACAAAATGGGATTTTTGATGGACTGTTTGTGATTAATTCCAGAATATTTAAATTTAGACATAACTTGCTTTTCCTTAGTATTGAGTGCTTGGAAAACTATATAGCAATTGTTGGAGAATTAAAAAGAGAAGGGAAAACTCTCCTGTGAATCCCAAGTAATAATAACAGATCAAGGGAATCTATAAGAAGCCATCCTAGACCTGTAGATGCTGATCTATCAAAGGAATCTCAAGGGCAGATTTGAAGATTTAGGGCTAGGGAGAACCATATCAATCCTTTGGAAAAAAAGAGTTATTTTGAGGGCAAAAAAAAATATTCTAAGGTCAGACCTATTAAATCAGAGCAGATCACCTGTACTCACCTGCTTATCAGGAATCTAGGGTTTCTAGAAGTAATGTGGGAACCTGGCCTGTGGCTGGAGAAACCTTGTTGCGTGTACCAGCTGGTATTCATGCTTGCCTATTGGACATAATAACATAGCTAATTTCCTTTTAAAATTAATTTGAAGTAAAGACAGGAAAATTTATTAATATTCTGGACATCGTTGGAAATTGGTCAAAAGCTAAAACCCCTCTCTCCAAGAAAATCATCAAGTTCCTAAAGGTCTGGGTGTGCGGGTGTCCCTGAACCCCAAGATAATAATCCTTGTCAACAGATGGCTACCACTGTTGCCTTAGCTTGAAATATTTACTGTGCTCCTGGCGATATTATCTGGCTTGATTTATTGTGGCCTTTTAAGATGGAGTCACCGTTGAAATGACAAAAACTGGCTTTTACTTTTGGAGTAAGGCTTTCCTCTGGTAACTTAGTTTCTTGAGGAGAATCATTAATAATTTTAGATCGATAGTTCTGTGATCAATGCAGTGCTTGATGAGTAAAGTACAATAATAATAAACATTTATTGATTGTGCTCTGATAGGTGCTTTATACATATTATCTCACTTACTCCTCACAGTTCTCTGAGGTCGTACTATTATTGACCCTATTTTACAGATGAGTTGAAATAATTTGCTTGAGGCTTTCGAGCTAGAATGATAAATACAGGATCAGAAGCCGTGCGGTCCGATGTCAAGCCCTGATGATCCTATAGCCCCAGTGATTGAAGCCATCTTTAGATAATTCTTTTGGCTGCCTTAATTCTGCTCCCCACACCACAAGAGGGTGGGAACTACTCAAGGGACGACCTCCTTTTACCTTAATTCTTTGCTTTACTTCGTCTTCTTTTCTCTTTTAAAATAACTTCCCTTGTATGCTTTTCTTGTAACTTCCCAGAAGAGTCAAGAAAGGGAGACTAGATAGAAGTGCTTGTACTGATTAGATGACACAATCAGGAGTGGTAAGAAGGAGATGGAGTCTTTTTCAATTATAGGGATTGTTACAGTTCTTTTCCTATCCTACCATAATCCTTCACTAAATGGTGAGGAATCAACACAGAACCACTCCTGAATAACTGCTCATATGTACAGTCTAAGAGAGGCAGGTCAGGGTAGGTGAGGGGAAATTTGAAAACACAGGCTGGAATATAGAACAGAAAAGATCAAAACTAATCTGTAACTGCCACATCAATAGCACTTGCCCATCTTTGCCTATGAAACTGTTGCCCTCCATCTTTTTTCTTGTTTTGTCTCTTGCTTAGAAATCGTTCTAAATATTTATTTTTAAATAAGCTTTAAAAATATAAATATAATGAAAAAATTTTAAGTCACTCACCTGAAGTTTAATACTATCCAGATATTTATATTATTAAATAACTAAATAATAATTTGATCTTTGCACTCAATAAATCATGAATTCCTAATTTTTTATCAAAAGCAGATGAAATAATTGAAAGGCAAGAAAAAAAGCATGATTTGGAGTATAGAACAATTGATATTTGAATATCCTTATTTCAGAAAGCTGCTTTACTTAAAAATAATTTAACATCATTAACATTTTGTTCCTTAAAGTAGTTTATATGATAAGTATTATCTTTATTTGGAGGTTGGGAAGTAAAACAGGTTATGTCTTATTCAGGATTTTAATGTAAGTCAGTGAAAAAAGCCAGTTTAACACAGAAAACTAAAAGGAAAATTGAGACAATCATCCATATAATAAAATCTTAAACTTCCATTTTTTATATTGATTGCATTTTGTTCAAACAAAAAGTTGGTTTTTTCCCTTAAGAACAAATTCCTAAAATAGATATTTTTCTCTCTTTAAGAATGGCATTATTTAATTATGGAACAAGCAAGAAGGCTTTAGACTGACTGACTCATATAACATTTCTTTTGGTAGGTCTATTTAAAGAAAGTCATAAAGGAGAAAAATCACAGCATGGCTGCTATGTTAATGACTGATGAAAAAAATATAAAGTAGAAGACTTTTTTTCTGTACACAATTAACCCTTTAAAACAACTCTACTGAATAGTTGCATTTGACAACTATATTTTCCAAAATTTTTCCAAAATGAATTCAAATGCCCAAACTTGAAATACTCCACAGTATTCACAACAAATTAATAAATCATTCTAAGGTTTATTTAATAAGTAGCTGATTTTTGAAAAGTATTTTTGGACAGAAATACAAAAATTAAATAACAGAGCTAGAAGTGTGGTTGTCAGTGCCACTAAGAATAGAATATAAATATACGTTGTTGTTTGCAAAACCACAGAACAGTTCTTTTCTCTATAAAGGACTAGAGAATTAGAAACCATAGCTGTACCCCTTTAGTCTCCAATTTGCCTCTTTGAAAAACAAAAATTCTAGCTCTTTGTTTCCTGACATGTTTTCTGCAAGAACTATTTCCTTTTCTTAAATTACAGCATGAACCTAGCAGCCTTTCTGCTTCTTAAGTTCATATTTTGGCTTATCAGCAATTCAAGGAAAAGGACTTCTGTTTGTTTTTTCTCTTTTCTTTCTTTCTTTTCTTTTAAACTCCTGAGGAAAGAGTGAATTGACTTCAAGCTACAAAATGAACTCAACGCATCATGATGATTGTTGGAATTAGTGAGTTGCTGTGGTGATCCCCCACCATCTGCTGTCATTTTTCATGTGAGTGCCAGAGAAGCTACAGTGGGTACAGGCATCCTTTTTAATAAAGAAGAGAACATTGTAAACCAAACACATTAATTGACCAAAATGTAAAATCAATAAAAACAAATGAGCTGGGAACCAAAGCAGATGGACACGGGCAGCTTGTCTCTTTTCTTCACTAGAGGTTTTCTCTTTAAAGCTATTCAAGAAATGTAATGATGAGGTGAGTAAGCATGACTCTGTGGTCATAAGACAAGCCCTGTTGTTAGTTTACCATCTTGGAAAATATTCAGTAAGCTAACATGGGACTGACTTATATCATATGCTCTGAATTTGTCCAGATTAAAGAATGATGGATAAAACTTAGGTTCAGTCATGGTGACAGTCATGGCTGTAGAGAATTAGGTGTTACTTGTGTTTAGTCAATAGAAATCATTGTTTGAGCCATTAATAGCTTACTGTCTTGCCATTTTGTGTAATAATTTCCTATATCATATAAAATTGTTTTGAAGTCTGTGTTCAAACATTGTCCCATTAGAAAAATACCTGACATCTGTATTTCCTCACTCATGTCCAGATTCAATCAAATTTAAACTTTATTTGAAAAATGTAAGATATAAAATGGTCCTTTTTATGTATTGTAATTGGAAGCGTTCATTACATAGCATGGAGAAATCAGAATCACAGAACTGCAGAAATAGGTTTTGTTTTCAAACAGAAATAATAATGTCCATCATTTCTGTTTTTGGCAATTATAAGTAGAAAAAAGTTGATTCTCTATTGATCATTTTTATAGAACACAGATTAATGGTTTTGCTATTCATATACTGTCAAGAAACAGGCCTTTCATAAGCGACATCTTTTTCATTCTTACTGTGTACCCTAGATATGAACTAGGTATTAACTGGAAATATCATCCTACATTATGCAGATGGTTAATGTTTCTCCTGGAAAGCACCAGTTTGATGTAAATTGCACTCAAATGTCCAGGTGCTTAAAGTTATTATCAGTAACATAATCAATGACTGGCATATAAAGATGTATTTTGTGCCTCATTTCTTTATAAAAAATAACATCTACTTTTTAAAATAACCATCTTATATATTCAGGCATGAGGCATAAAGAGATAAAAAGCCAACATTTGTGTTGCTTAGAACTGCTTCAGCATGTTTAGATGTAAAGTCAAGATATGGAATATTTTGAAATCCACTTGTATGATTATGGTACTGGGATCATTAGTTTAAGAAAGCCAGTTGGCTTTTACTCATTTGGGTTCTTGTTATCATCCTGCCTATAACTAGATTGGAATGTAGAGGCTTTTGTATTTCTGTTCAGTAACCTTTTAAGTTGAGCTCTAATAGAAGCACAAGCAACTAAAGACTTACCATCTGTATAGATACAGGCAGGTATGGCCAGGCTAACAGTAACAATGGCAGAACAGAGCAAACTTGCTGGGCCTGCGTTTAGCACTAGACCTTCACCCGGACCAAGATAGCATGGAATGGATACAGACTCAACAAAAACCTAGACATCGTTTCCTCTGCAGGATGTGGCACAGAACTAGGGGATCTGCTATAAAGTGGCAATGGGTCTCTGTTAATGAGGGGAGGCTCAGAAGGGGAATCCAGCAAAAGGTGAGCATAGTCTCAAAAGGCAGACAGGGTAAATCTGCCAGGGAATTCTGTATCATGGCATTTATCTTAGAAGGGTATACAGCCCATTTGCATTAGGTAAATTCTGAAAATGATTCACATTGACTACAGCCTTAAAGGGCATTAATAAGAGCAGAGAAGACTCTGGCTCTGAGAAAAAAAAAGGTTATTGGTGCTACTGGCAGTGACAGAGATAGTTGCCCAGATAGATAAAACAGAAGCCACTTGACCTAACCAAGGCAGAAGAACAGATTGGTAGGTACATGTGACTTCCTGGAGGACTAGGCAAAGACGTCTTCAGTCCAGTCCCGTTTCTGCCTCCTCGTCCAGATTGGCACTTTCTAGACAATGAAGTAACAAGCACTATCAAACAACTCTACCTCTGGAAAGAGAAAGGATTCAGAGTATGAAGTCTGAGAAATATGCTCAGAAGCAACTGATGGTGGAAAAGGAAAAATTTTCACCAGTTGACTTTGCAAGCAACTGTCTCCATGTGGTATTTTGTATTGGATTCCTTCATAGACTATATAAGTTTACTTCAGAGGAAGTAGTAATAGCAGACAAGCCTCCAAGAAAGCTTCCTTGCATCCAGTTTATGTAAAAACAAATTTCACTAGTCACAAGGAAGGGATAATTAAGAGGGAAAGTGAATGAATGGATCTCTGCCCTCCAGAAATTTAAAACCTAATGCCTCCGAAAAAAGCAGCACTGAGGTCCCCCTCCATGTGGTAGAAGCTGAGAGCTACTCACAGATGTTAGATGCTAGGGCTGAAAATCTCTTACTGTACTAGAAATACTCACTTTGAGGCCACAGTATCAGAAAGATAGTCCAGTCCAGAGCTCTAAGAACTGACACGTATCAGCAAACAATACAAGTCATACTTCATACAGTGATGCTATAAAACATCACTGCAAAAAAAACAACAAATGAATAGATGTATAAGAAGGAAAAGGTAAAGGAAGCCAAAAGTGGGGAGGCAGAAAAACTAAGATCAGACTTATTAGAAGCATAGAAATTGTTCTCTATACAGTTAGCAGATGTAAACAGAGAGGATGGGTGGGGTAAGGTGACATCAATAAGCCTCAGGGAAACTGCTCAAGGTATTTCCAGTATCCTAAGGAAAAATGTCTCCATATCACCACTCTTAGTTTTCAAAATTTTGTCTTAATCACTAGGTAAGTGTGCCTTTTATTTAAGTATTTAGGAAAGCAGTTGTAAGATCTATCTTACTTTAATGTTGAGCATTTTTTCAAATGATCCAGCTATCTTTTTCTAAACTGATTATGTCACAGACACCTATAAATTGCAGTAATCAAAAATGGAGTTTTATTTTTTTTTACTAAACTATTAAAAGGCTTCAGCATTGGATTCTTAACCAAGTCAAAACAGAAATAAAATGACCCAAGAGGCTGGCATGGTTTCCTATAGTCAAAACTGGAGGAAGAGCTCGCTAAAACTCTTACTGTTTAAGAAACAAGGCTTAGAAGGACTAATTGCTAAGTTCTAAACCATGATATAATATACAAATAAAATACCATGTACTAAGTGGTAAAAGAATAATCTCTAAGAATAATTTCAGAGCAACACAAATTTTAAAAACACAATGGTTTCTCCTAATAGAGAAAACTGTGATTGAATGAAAACCTATAGTTAATCTTAAAAATCCCTAATAACATAATATGATATGTAAGAAAAAAATAAGTGGTCACACAAAAGACAATGCTCTTATTAATCAGTGACAAAGTTGCTACCATGTGTTCAGTACAGGCTCCCAAGGTCATGGTGTTCACGACCTCCCATTGGGCATCTTCTAGAAGTAAAGGCGGCACATGTTTCCAAAAACGTAAGAAGCTGCACGAGGTTAACCCTCTGAGAAGACTCCATTGCTGAATTAAGGCAGAGAAACATGAGTTTACTTTCATCATTTTCCTGGAATAATTAGTTCATAATGGCAGGAGACACCAAGTTATGCACAAAAATTCTAGAGTCTACCTACATTGCTAGGCATAAGTAGGAATTTTCACACACCAAGTGCATCACGTTCCTACTTCACTGTGGTAAATTGCATTCACAAGCAGTACCGGAGTTTTCAGAAGGGAAAGTGTATATCATGAGTATATTATCTTTGTTGACAATACAGAAATTAACTACAAAAGAAAATCAGAAACTCAAAATTTGGTGAATACATAATTCTACGTAATTAAAAATTATTCTATTTTTAAAGACATATATATGATACTAAAGTTATCTGGTGATTTTTTTCAAATCCTTGGAAAACATTTAAGCACTGGTGAATATACTTTAAGAACAAAATTCATTTTAGGTGCAGACATATTGACACATTGAATGTTCATATTACAGTATTCTAAAATTATATCCTTTTGGACAAAATATTTTTTTAATTTAAACTTACCTAAATTAGCAATAAAATTCACATGAGTGGTGATTCAATGTTATATAAAAATATATTAGTCTATATGCTAAGATTTGTCTTAAATTTTACCTTTTGTGCACATATACAAAGAACCCTTGTCACTCAGAAGGCCTGTCTATATCCAAAGGGACTGTGACTATGAACTGTAAGTTTTCAAGTCATGTTTCATGCACAGCTGCAAGAGATTGTGATCTTGTAAAAGGAGTGACAGGCAGATATTCAAGGGCAGACTGACTGATTATTTTAATTAATATAACGAAACATTCATCAAAATTGAGTGCTTCAAAGTGGTCATCTTGCTAAGTATTAAATACTCATTTCAATGATTCCACTATTGCTTAAACCAGTACTGGATGTCCTCTTTTGATAATTGCCTTCAGAAACCACTACCCACTCTTTCAAACATATTTTTTAATGGAAAAGCTTTGTCCAATAAAGAAAGATTGACTTTGGAAAACTTACATGAAGTAAGTGTGGTGAATGTAGGTATCTCTGCTTTGGGTTTAAAAATGAAGTATGACTATAAAGTAAGTATATTTACTAGTGGCTAATAATTTCATTTTGAAGGCAGTTCCAAAAGAAGACTTTGATAAGTGATTTGAGCAATGGGGAGGGCAGGGCACTAGCCACAGTGAAACTTGTATAGGCTGTCAGGGTAGCTGCTGTTATTGAGGACCATCCAAATGTCTCATTGCTTCATGGAGGTCATAGTTTGTAAGAAGAGACAACAAAAGAGTGTGGCTGGCTGACTTTCCTCTGAAATCCTTCAATGAGACCTGAGACTTTAACATTTAGCTTGAAAGTAAGGAGTTTTGACTTTTCTTCCTAGATTCTCCCTCTAACAGGAGTTTGGCTTCTAAGAATTATCTTAACAGATGTTTCCAATTTCCCTATGCTGAATGAGAAAATTGATGCATGTACTTCATGATTATTTGCTGAGCGTGAATTGGAAGGCCTTGTCATGTCAAAAGAAAGCCTTTAGTTTCTACATGCAAACATCTCTTGGATATTCTATTGAAACTGAAGAGAGTCCTAGTGATGGTTTTCAACCCAATAAATATTAGGGAAACTGGCTGAGTCCATTCAAATATCTTCATATGAAAGCTACAGGAACAAATTCAAGAAATCTTAGAATTTTACAAAGTTTGATGTGAAAACTACTATAAAATCTATCCTGGAAAATCACATTTCCTTAAATCTTTCAAAAATAGCTGTAGAGAAAATGTAAGATTCTATATTGGGTACTTACCAACTTCAGAAATGATCAATTGAAACTTTGTCAAAATTTGTCCCACTGAATCTACCACAAATGATTCGAATGTACTACCAACTCAAATTTAAAAATCCAATATCCATGTCATTGAACTAATAGTAACAATATTACTTCAACTTAAATGAAAATTATCCCCCCCAATAATAAAGTGAGTAGGACATTTCTCACTAGGAAAAAAAAAATCTTATTTAATCTAAAAGAAACTTTTGTGGACCAGATGCTACTAGCACTTGGGGTATTTTCAGCATGATTATTCAGTTTGAAAAATTTACTCAGTTTTTACTTTTATGTCAAATTCATGGGACTGTTTAATGTAATACCTTTGTAATGTAGAAGGGAATAATCCTTTGCATAGACATCAGTACAATTCTGCAGATTGGTTTTAGGAGAGTCTTTAGAAGATACGTGAGAAAAATCTCTTTATTTTTCTTTAACACTTTGATAAATGGGTCATTTAATAAAAAAGTATATGTGATCATGCATAAAGAGTGAAATTCTGTGAAGCAGGCTTCTTCTGTGTTTTTAACAGTTTAAAAAAATTAGGCAAAATATGTGGCACTTTTCTTTTTTACTATAGTTCTAATACAAATTGAAATCAATTCAGAGTATTATGAGTTCTAGTGCTTAGAAGTTGTTATGCTTTAGTGTTGAAACCAAAATAATTTCTGACTTGTTTGCAATCTTTAAATGTGATGAAAGAGAAAAAGAATTCAGAAAGGCACCTCCAAATATGTAACAATATAAGTATTTGGCAAACCTCAGTTATTATTAGTTATTCTGATATATGGAGGGTAATGAACAAAAATTTGATAATTTTCTTACTACAGTAACTTATTATTAAAATATAATCATTTCAATGTAATTTTCCCAGACAACTTAGAGAAGAGATAAGATTGCAGCATTTTAAAACATGGAGAATGAGAATGTACTTTAAGGACATTAAAAAAATACTATTATTGCAACTTAAATGGTCAGTTATTTTACGTTCTAGTTACTTGCCTAAGATAGAGGGCAATCTAATAGTGCCACTTGATTAGTGAATTAAAAATTTACTATAGATTAAGACAAGAATTCTCAGGTTTTTTTCAGGAAACACAAATCAGCAAAGGAACCAAACTAATCAGTATAAAATTAACAGGTAATACTCACTTGAAAAAAAATCAAATATAATGAAAATAAAACGAGCAACAGATTTTCATCATTTAATTATATCAGGTTTCATATGAAAATTTAAAGCTTTGAAACTGCTTTGCAGCATTTATAAAAATGTATGTGCATCATCATGCTTTACAAAAGTATGTCATCCAGTGCATAGCTTAGCAACTTTTTTGTTTAACTGTTGTGTTAAAATGTTTTAAAATAATAATTAGATATATTGATTTAAAAGTTTTAGGCATACTTAATGATTTGATATTTATAAGTATAGCATTAAGAAGATATGGGAATAAAAATAGAAAAATAAAATTTCTAAATTATATTTGATGCCAAATGTTTAAAAATGCTAAAATAATATAATGTCTAATTTCAAAGTTTAAGCTAACAAATCCAAAGAGACCCCACAAATGAAAAATATTAATTAGCAATAAGGTAAAGTTTTGAGTAAATTTTATATCATTCAATAATAATATCTAATTTATAAATCAAATTTAAAATTTTGAGAATTGTGCAGAAATAAGTTATACAATATGAAGAAATTAAATTTTACCTAAAAATGAGGTAACTTCATATGTTCTCATTTTCTATTTACCTTATACAACTTAAAATTTTCTTTCCTGTGTATATTTTGGAGATTCATGATTCAGAGGTGGATTTTAACAACAAAATAAAAACCTTTGAATTCATTCATGAGTTTTATATTTTATTAATGCTTTATTTTAAAATGGTTATTTGTTTTTATCCATCAAATAGAGAGGAATTCACCAGAATAAATTTGAAATTTCGATTTGTTTCAATTTTGTACAAGCCTTCATTTGTCTACTCTTTGCAGACTATATACAATGATAGTTGCTAGAGATATTTTTTTCAAATGTCATTTTCATGGCATATAATGCTGTTTTTACAAATAATTATCTTGAACAAAAATTGCTTATCTTTGATAGCAAACTAATCATTTTAGTACCAAGCCCTTTTACCTGTGATTTTCAATAGCAACAGTAGCTTCCTCTTTTTTCTAACCTTGTAACTACTTTTTCTAGCTCAAAAAAGTTGCTTTTACACCTGCATATTTTCTCTCTCCCCTTCTTCCTTTCCTTTCCTTCTTTTTTTTCTTTTGGTGAAGTTATTGATTCAAGTAGCTTTCTAGAGGAAGGGACAAATGTTATTATTACTCGTAGTCAACTGGCAAGAAAAATGAAAATCTTTATCACATGAGAAGTAATTAAAGCAAACAGATTTACAGAGAGTAAGGCCGAAGAGCAAGAAGTTGTTGCAGTCTAGCACATGAGCTTAATTCTTGTTTAGGAGTTTTTAGTGAAATGTCTTTCCTTTACTTCCTGAAATGTACTCGGCTGATTAAAAAAAAAAAAGGTTGACAGTTAATTAGCACAGAGTCTTATTACAGAAGTCTCCTCTAAAGCAGACATATTCAAGTTATACTGAGGTGATTGTCATAAAGGGGTTGTTTGCTGTGGTGCTCACAGATGGCAGAAAAGACAGCCCAGGAACGCAAACAGCCTGATAATCAAGATAGCCTTAAAATATGGGTGAGTTTTCAACTCTGATTCTGGCAGCAGTCTCTTTTCAAATATCTTGGGTTGTTACATCCAAGTGGTTTACTTTAAAGCAGTCTTGTCATCAAAGGGGTCCCAGAGTCAAGAATAATTATGATAATTACCCAGAATTGCACCCCCCCCAAATAATCATAATAATAATCCTGAATCTTAACCAAGTATAATATTGTTTGTGCAATACACTGCTACATTCAAAAAGATGAAGTGCTAGACAACTACGATCTATTCTTGATTGACAAAGCTGCTATAATTGTATGACTTTCTGGGATAATGGTTTAAACAAAAGTAAATAGTAAAAAAAAAAAGGAGTCCCCCCCACCACCACAAAAAAAAGGATTGGAAAGCTTAGCTGTGTTTAGTGCCCATTGATGAAAGCAGTGTTCTCTGATCCATGCTGCTATTGTTGGTTTTAGTTTAGCTCCCTCTCAATCAATATCTAACAGGGCATGATTTAATAAGGTTTTATACTCACCAAAAATGGGGGGGGGGGAGGGTGGATGTGGTATTGTCATTCATCAAAGGGGGCCTTTCAGGTTTCTTTGCTTTCACCTGCTGGGACCCATTTGGTCTCTTTCAAAGAGAATGCAATGACAAAATGAATGAGAAATGCTAGAATAAGAGTCCCTTATTCTACCCAATAGTATAATCAATGGGTACTTGTAATCCCTATTGTACCTCACAGAGGTAGTTGTAAGACAATTAAATCTCGCTTCTCAGGCAAATGATTTTGGTAGTTAACCTGAAGCAGACAGCAATATTGAAGAGAATGAATGCATTTGAAGCAATGATGTAATGGGATACTGCCTGTACAGAAAAACATGCCTGTGTATTGATGTGTGTATATATATGTTATCTCAATACTCTATGCTCACAGTTTTCATGTTTCATAGTCCCTTAAATTTTACATGAGTAAATGGCAAAGATTTTAAACAATTACACAATCTTTTAACTTTTATTTTAAACGAAGATGAAAATACTCTTCTTTTTGCAGTATTATATGCTCTAAACTGTAGTTTTATAAACAGAAAACATTTACATAGTTAACATCAGTTTGATGTGACAACCAATTTAGTTTTAATTTCATTTGCATCAGCTAAATTCAATTTCTCTTTCCCTCCTTACTAAGTCGCTTGAATGTCAAAAGGAGGCTTGTAGTGTTTGGAAGACACATACACTCATTTCTGTCTGCATTATTTGTCCACCTTCAGTTTGTGTGGACTTCATATTCTATTTCAAGCATTGTCTATCAAGAAATCTTGTGGTTTACTCTTTTTAAGAAAGAATAAAAATGTGACTGGTGACAAAATTTCATAGCATACACAAACTAAAAGATTTGTAAAGAAAAATTACAGTTGTTTTGAGAAGTCTTGTACCTACTGATGAACATTAGATACAAAATAAAGGGAGCAAAGAGATTGCAGTGTCAGATACTCAAAGAAGTATTTTAGTTTATAATAATTCAAAACTTAAAGGGTCCTTCCTTCAATGTATAATTCAAATGTACTCATTGATTTCTCTTACATCTCATTTACATTGAAAATACCCATATTCCTTTGACGAAGTTCTCTGAGAAACCTCAATGTTACTATTTACACTAACTCCCAATTTCATTTTTGGGGCAAAAAATCTTTAATTAATATGCTAACATTAAAGTAATAAACATACTTTTATCTCAGAGGGACAAATTTTCTTCTCCATGTAAAGTATTTTTAATAAAAAGCTATTGATTTGGAAGATCTGTATTGAAAAAATATATTGATGCAGCCACATACATATTCACAGATGGGTGCTCTGCACACAAGTGTGTAACTATTTTCATTAAGTTATACATACATATAGCTACTTTATATGTAAATAAAGTAGCTCTTCTTTGATGCTTGTATACATAATTCTTTCTATTATCTTTAAGTATTGGAAAGCAACTCTCAGGGAACTAGAAATTTATCCTATGTGACTTCCAGTGCAGAAATATTTAGTATCAGAATCCTACATACTTGTAGATTTTTTAACCCTGTTATTTTACTATGTTTAGATCATACATGAATAAAGAAATCCTTGAAAAATACATTGACCTGAATGAAACAATGTATTCTCTTGCAATGCTGAGTTTAGCAAAGAGCGAGACACCTGACTCCTCTGGATACTTCCAAATGAGCCTGGCTAATTGGGGTAACCCAAGCCAATGGCCATCTTAAAGACTCGAGGTCAGGTGTTTTATTACTGGGATAGTATTCATAAAAATGACTGTCAGGGGTGAACGAAGAATTATGTCAAGAGCATTCAGCATTACTGCCACTAAAGAGAGAGGAGGGGAAAAACATTGTGAAGAAAAATATGTCATTTTCTAAATGAGCTAGGCGAGGAGGATAGGGCAATAATGTGGCCTTCAGCTGTTGGTTTATTAGGTTTCCATTCCCATGATCCACATCTGTGTTAGGCAGAAATAGTTTTACTTTTAATACAGTTGCACTCTACTACTTTGCTCTCTTGTGGAGTAAAAAGTAGCTGTGAAAACATGCAGATGAGGTTTGTTCTTTGTGGTTGTTTGTTTCCCCAGTTTCTATGCTATTTTCCTGGTTCTATAGCCAATCTTAGCATTGTTGTCTGATTTGCCATGGAACAGTGAACATTGCTTTTCCTAGCCAAATCATCCAGTGTTAAATGGTATGTGATACAGATCAATAGGGCATCTACGGCTGTACAAAGGGCAATGTTGTTTCTATTAACAATTTGAAAGAGAGTGTGGCCTAGTGGTACAGAATTAAATGGGGTATCGAGGTTTCTGATGTCTTGAATTCTGATTCTACCTAAGTCACTGGACTCCTGATGAAGTTGTGAGCAAGTATTTTCATTTCTTACTCTCTCTGGAAAATGATGAAAATGATCTGCAATAATATATTCATGTTGTATACCTGGCCTATTATGTGATCATTCAATAAACAATGAAAATCTGGAGGACTAGTGAAGAAGATTAGAAAAACATCTTGGTGACTTCAAAATGTATGTTACTTCAAATGTTCTATCATTAATTGCTCATATTCTTTTTCAGATAATGTTTCTATGCTTCAGGATATTCTTTCATCTCATCTGAGGTCATTTAGCAGCATCTTGACATTTGTTTGGAGTTTCAAACAAACTGGGGCAAGGGCTTATTTTAGTTCTGGTTACCTGCATTCTACTTCAGGAAACAGGATGTTTTTATTTCATGTAAGCCCCTTTTCAGTGGCATTTTAATGAATTGTATTGTAGAAAACAGCTTTGGAGAAGTGGTTGGTTTTTTGTTGCCATCTCTGACGCCAGGTGCAAATGGTTGTTCATAAGGATTAGTAACGTGCATCCCTCTTTATTTCAGTTTGGGATCAGGGCCTGTGTGTGAGTGTATGTGTGCTCATGTGTCCATGTGTGTGTGAGAGAGAGACAGAGGCAGAGAGAAGAGTTTTATAAATTTGTATATTGTTATCAACTCAAGCTAACCTTTGAAAAGGTGATAGACCCTTAAACTATATTTCCTGCTCAGATTACTAGATTCCAGTTGATCTGAATCCTTTCTTCTTTCCTCCTCCTCCTTCTCTCCCTCTCTCTCTTCTCCCTCCCCAGTTCACTTCAGAAGAATGTTACATGTTTTGTAAACAGTTCACTCAAGTAGCAAATCAGAGAAGTAGCAAAATGACATACTCTTTTTGGTGTAATCAAATAAGAGGGGCGCAACATTAATTTTATTCAAATGTTTGTGGTTTCATTTTGTTTTTATTTTACTGTGTTTTGTTTTATTTATTGAATACTGTATTCAATGGAAGTGGAAATGTAGTCCTCAGTTGTTGAGGACTGGTAAAAAATGAAAAGTTCTGAAGCTAACAAGATTGTCCAGGGAGATAGAGATTGTGATGCTCATTTGGGGCTTGGTGGACAACTCCATCTTAGTCACAAATTAAATGCTTAAGGCAGTGCATTGTTGGAAGAAACTTTGTGAAAACACTTGGGAAACTAGAGTTAATCTATCAATATAGTAGCTCTCTTCATTTTTAGGTAGTGAACCACGTAAGTTTCTGTTAAGGAAGTAAATGACAGCCAACAAATAAATAGCATTCTTTCCCCAAATTAATGGTGAGTTGTTAGTAATTTCTGCTCAATTTTGCACATTAAAGAAAGGTAAGTTTTAGCCACTTCATGATGCTGCAGAGTTTTCTATGGACTTCTCAAAAAATTTTTTATTTTCCAAATTTGTTCTAATTTAAGATTTTCATTAAAAAATATGTCAAATTTATGCTACTCCAAACCACAAAAAGGTAATTTTTGTGTGTTTTTCCTCAAAGTAGTATATTTATTTTATTAAGTTTCCAAATTATAAGTGGGTCCCTGTTTAGTTTTTCCTAAACATACACAATGACTTTGTAGAATTTTGACCACGAGCACAAAATAAAAAATCACTAGGTTAAAGAAACTTAGAAACTATTTCTATGTAATTAATATTCTGCTATTAAAATACGTTATGTATTGTCACAGAATGAATGTAATACATAATTATTAGAATATTAAATTATTAAATTATTAGATTCAATTAATTGGTTGGACAAATAAGCCAACCAATACTAAAGGAAAAAAGACCTCTCAAAACAAAACAAAATGAAAGTTTTGTTTTTTAAGTGAGATTCTGATCAATAGATTTTCTTTTATACTTTCTAAATATTAATATTACAGAAAACCAGTTGGCAAATGAGAATATAACACATTACTGGTCATTTCAAATACTAGTTAAGACTGCTTGTGTGACTTCCAATGTAATTTAAAGATGGGCTTTTCTGCTTGACTCAGCACATTTACAAAAGCATTTACAAAGTTCTTTTTTTTAACAGGTTGTTTTGCATAAAATTATATATGGCAAGTTTTATCAAACTCTTTGAATATATGAATACAGAAAGAACACAACAAAATATTAGTGTGTATTGCTTCCACCTACCACATCTGTACCATGAAAACTTGGAGTGTCTCTCTTCCATTTTATGGGACTAGTTCAATAATTTCTTCATAGGAGAGTCCAAATTTTAAAAAAGAATTAGAAAAAAATTTTCCTTGAAGTAATTAATTGAAATCATGATGGAGCAGTGTCCCTCTCAGAACCAGTGAAAAGCTATTATTTTTTTCAGCAAGTGATCAAATAGTACTGACCGGGCAGTTTCTACAGCATTTATATATATACTCCAGATGGATTGTCAAACATAAAGTGACTTTATGCTCCCCTGGTGTTTGATGCCACAGAAAACCTAGTGCCCATTCATAATCACTTGATATCCTACTTTTAGAAATTGCTTTAGATCTGTATATAAAAATCATCCGCTTCAGAGTATTAAACCATTATGCTGTGTTATATCCTGTATGACCAATTGTGAATTACATAGAATGTCTAAGGAAAGCAAATCAGTTGTGCACACACAGGCTCCTCTATCAAGCTACCTCTTATCTGTCTACCTATCACCTGCCTTGTTTTGTAGTAAACATTATATATAGTTTGGAGTTTTGGAGTTTGGGAAATGCTACCTAAAGTGAAGTTTTTAAATGATACGAAAGATTAGAGCGAATTGAAACATAACTCATAGGACTCATTCCATGGATCTATTAATATGACAAATTAATTTATGTTTCCATAAAAAAGAACTACATAGGGTAAAAAAAGATATAACATTCCTATGGGGCAAATTTTGCCAAGTTGTCCATTTGGTTTCCACTATTTGTATTTTAAAGATGTGTGGACATTTCATTGAATCTTTATTTTTCCATATGTTTTAATTGAGTGTCCTCATAAGATCTCTGATTTTCATAAATTCATTTAAGTCAGGACTAAGAAGATACTTGAAAAATGTTTAATCTTGCTCTGAGGCGCTATACAAAGGAAAAAACTTTTCAAGGGTGGCACAAACTTAACGGTTTTGGAAATCTCAGATTTTGAAGTGGTATGATATCAAAACTGTAAAACCCATTATATATATATATAAACATAGCTATATCAGTAGCTCATGAAACAAATTATGCAGTTCAGTTTGCCAATATGTAGTATAATTTTTGACTATATGTAAATTTGCTATGAGGTTTTAAAAGGAATCTTTTAAAATACACACCCAACTACAACAGATTTGTCATTCATGCACTACTGAGCATAAAGGCCTAATTTTACCTTTTTGCTATTATTTTAAATTAAGGCACTTATCCAAAAGATCAAAACAGCTTTCATAATGGACATTTTGTGAAGAGAGGTAGTGATGTCTGGAGGAATATGGTAATTGTTTCTGGTGTGGAGGCACAGGAGGTACGTGCTTTATGCATATGTTGGGAAGCTGGAAATACACCCAATATAAAAGTATATCCCAAAGTTTGGAGGGTAAATTAGAAGGTGTCTTGTGAGCAGGCAGAAACATTAACTGAGACTTTAAAAACATTGCATTTGAAAAGCCAGAACTAAGACGTTTCCTTTTGCTTTGCTGATAAGGAATATTTAAAAGAGGACAACTGCCATTGTGACAGCAGTGTTAAATCCAGCTTTTCATATTACAGTCCTTTTTGAGAGAACCCACAATATCAGATGAAAAAAGACAAAGAGAATTTCTGATGAAAAAAAAAATCAGGAAAAAGGGAAATGACTGAGAATAGGCAAACTTTGTGTGCAGTTGTTTGAGCAGGCACAATGCTGAAGGGACTTCTCTTTCCCTCTACCTACCTATTAAGGAAGGCTGCATAACAAATAGCAGACTATCCCCTGAAGAGCTGAAAGGTAAAGTTCTCAGGAAGCCCCAGTAAATACTGAAATGATTTTTACAATTCCAAATTTAATTCGACTTTTTCTGAGTGTGTGTGTGTGGGGAGGGTGGAATACCCGCTTTGTGTCCTGCAAAGTGTCATGCGACACAGAAAGATTTCTTTGAAAGAAAATGCATCGTACTTGACTGAGCACTGAGCTCTCAGCATGAGAATAAATGCCTCCACGTTACTTGTGTCGTGTGAGCGGGCCCGGTGCAGTGCTTTCATGCCATCTAGTGGCTTTATGAGGAGTCTTTTGAACTCTGATCTCAAGGAACCAACAATTCCTGTTTATATTTCGATAATGTCTACGAGGCAAATGAAAGAGAAATTGCTGTTATTATTCAGAGAATTCAGGCAAATAAAGAGTTATTTTAGGTCAAAATATCCCAGGAGTTTAAATAACCTGGCTTTAAATTTTTGGTCCATGTTGGCTTGGGTGGATATTGTCCAAGAATTAGATCTTTTTATTTTTATTTTTTGCCTTTCCTTCTGTTTGATTCCATTCTTTCTCCTCCACTTCTCTTTAAGATTCCTGTTTAAATTTTCAGTTTTGCACACTTGATGCTTTTTTGTGTGCTTGTATCTATCAGACTTTGTTTTACAGTACAAAGTCTCCTTTAGCACTCAAATATTGAGATAATGAGAGGTAACAAAGTAAAAGAATAACCTCTTGGAAACACTTAAAATAGTTATGGTCTCTGACACTCCTCCATTACCACCCCTCTGATATTCTGTTCTGCAAGCAGCACTTGGAAAAATCAAACTGTAAAGGTATTGTTTACAAGCTAAGGTATTTTTGTCACTGTCGGAAATACAGCTTTCCATGGTGATCCTTGCAAAATGTCATTAAAATGGCCTTATCCTCACTATTTATATGTAAAGGCATGCTTAAACTTTCTTCAACTGCTAATGAGCATATATAACAAAAATCACAAATTTTTATCTTTCCTATCTGAGATTTACCCTATAAGCACAGGAGTTCACCCTTCTGATCCTATTGATTCACACATTTCAATATTACATTTATTTTATGTGCAGATATGAACCACTCTATTCTGGGAATATAGAATTGCCTTCTTTGGTAATGTGAAAAAAGGTAATATTTTCACTCAGGAGGTCTAGATGTCTTAATGATGCAAAGAAGCTGATTTTTAACTTTGTATAACAGCCATCTGCATGGTTTTAGTAATGAATCAAGGGTTAAGATTTTTAAATCACCAAAAAAGGGTGGGGGAACTGTTAGTGGAAAAGGCTGTAGTGTTACATATGTAAAACAGGAATTTTAGAAACTTCATGGCGTAAGAATCATATATTGCTCATTGTGTTTGGAGATCACTAAGAAATCAAATTGTAACTTTATTTATACACATAGTATACAATGGCTGATAAATGTTTTCCATAAAACATTCCCACTTGAAAGGATTTGGTAAATGAATTTAGTACTTGTCAAAGATGTGTGGAAATTTAATTTTTCATACATTTTAAATAATATCACAAGGAAAATAATTTTGTTGGTTATTTTCCTTATTTTTGGCATACATATTAAAAAATTCACTTTCAAAGATTCAATTATGAACAAACAGAATTTCATAAAATATGAATTTAGTGCTTGTCTGATATGATGTATTTGACTTAGTTGTGTTCTTTTTGAACACTTGTGTTTTCACCATTTAATTAGACAATGAGCAGATATTTTAAAGTAAGGATGCTCTTTTAAAATACTGAACTAAACAGAATGTTCTTTAATTTCTCCACTTTGTACTAAATTTCAGTACACATTTGCTTAAACACAGGTCTAGTCTGAGTTTTCATCTTTCTCCTCATTTAAAGATTTTAAGTAACTATGCGGGAGGAAAAATATATATACATATTTTGTTGTTCAACTGTTTAATGTTTCTTAAGTGATTTTCTTATAACATTTCTTTTCTGAATTGATCATTTAAAAATTGTATTCAATTTTTACATTTACTACTAATTATTAAATATGTACTTCAGTTTTATTTCCACATGTATGAAGAATGACATAAAATGCTGAGAAATATTGGTCCAATTTTTAAATGGAATATGTGCTAAATTAATGTATACATATTTCAAATCCAGCTGATTTACTACACTTTTCAATATTGATAATACTGAGAACCATAGAGACTAGTGTCCTTTAAAACAACATTCAGAGAAACTTTGGAAAGCTAGAAACTTTTTTGCTGGATAACATATTAGTGCTTTTTTTCATTTCTTCTATCTAGATTCACATAGGAAGGAAAATTAGACTTCCAAAGAGTTTTGGAAAGTCTGTCTCAATATAATACTACTTCTCTGATAAAGATAAATTCAGTACAACTACATATATTCATTATCTTAAAGAAGTGTAAAAAAATCTCAGGGAGGTTTCATTTCAGAGAAGAAGGCATGTGAGCATCACATACATTACTGTCTGAGGACAGTTCTGAATTTTGATGAGAACAAGAAGCTATAATTGGAGTGATAATCTTTTACACTGTTTTTAATTGTAATCAGTGCAGATGTTTGTAGCTTTATGGTAGAACAAATGGGGCTTTAAAATATGTAGAGTTGATTTTTTTTTAGGCTAGAGGCTACTCAACTTGACTCATCTTAAAAGATGAATTTGATACTTGAAATTACTCAGATGCAAGAAATCTCCAAGTTTTTCAAAACAAACAAAAATCAGTCATTTATGATGAATTAAAATTTGTTTTAATCTTACTAAGCTTACATAGGTAATTTTTTTTTGTGAATCCTTTCTGCATGAAGTGAAACAAAGAAGCTTCATCTATAAATCTAGAGAAAAGGAGAATTTGAATTAGATTAAAAGTATTTTTCATACAGAATATATTAAGATTTTCATAATTTAACCTTGTTTTCTCCAAGAATAAAATAATTTGGTTCTTTCTTTGGGTGTTAGAGTTGAATCCCAAAGAAGACAATTCTATGCAAGAATTACATTTATATCTCTTTCTTTTTGCCAATTTTGATCTTAGGATAAATATACCTGATATATACATATATTTCCTCATAAATTCAGATTTAGATCAATTACGGATTTCTGAATTTTCAGTTTTTATTCGGATTCTTTTAATGAAATTAATGGATTTAATTGACTTTGGCATTTAAATTATATACCCGAGGGAGAGTTTTCCTATATTTTCTGGAGGAATGATTTGCAATCTCATAAACACAAATCAAGGGGACCCTTTCCTCCCTTTCATGTGTGGGAGTGTATTTGGTGTGTAGAAATCTCCTAATAAATGTCCTCGCTCAGGTATTCTCCATCTAATGCTGCACTTTGAGGCAGACGTTCTGGGTAGTGCATCCGTCTTTCACTTTTTCTTGGCTATATTCTTCTTTTGGGCTACACAGCTAAGCTACAGCACTATCCCATTCTATTTGCCGGTAAGTGAAGCTGAGGGTGAAAAACCATGCCCCACACAGAAGCATCTGCTGTATTTAAAACAAAGCATGTATTCAAGACTCAACCAGGCATTTTGAATCACAGTGAGGTTCAGAAATTAGCAGATTAATTTTCCACAAGAATCCCAGGGAAAATTGTCTCTTTTTCCCTTTGTATCAGAAACACAGTGGTTTAACCTATCACAAATACCTGATTATATTTTGTAGAAAAGTGAGTGTATATATGTTAAAGCTAAGCTTCTGAACTGGGTTAACTTGGTTAACATAAAAATTAAGGACTAAAGGTAAAAAAAATTTATGTAGTATATTTCTGCTTACAAGACCCTAAAATCCTAACTTAAAGATGTTTTGCCTTTATTACAATAATAATTTAGAAATTGATTCATTACAGGTGGGTTTATGAATTTTGTAAGAGAACTTGTAATTGTTATATGAATAATAATGATAATTTTATAAGAGTAGCTATTTAATGCCATCTGCCATGATTTACATTTTATTTTGTTTAGCTTTAGAACAGTCTCACAAAAGAACTATTTGTATTACCATGTGAGGAAAGTGAGACTCAGAAAATTTGGTTGTTTTGTGTATAATCACCAGTCTATCAAATGACTAAATAAATTCAGATTCATGTTTGTGTCATTCCACCACACAACTCTTTCCTCCATGCAATGCTGATTATCAATATGAGTCAGAAACTGTTCCATGTTCTTCATATACATCATTTGTTCTTCACATATATAAATTCACATAGCCTTTGACTATTCCTGAATGCTTCTTAAATTGAACTGAATATGGATTTGTAAATGGCAATATATTTACAATCTTCACTTCAAAAAAGGTAGACACATAACTCTAATCAGATATGTCAATAATCAAATCACTATTCTTCATTCAAAATGAAGGGTCATAATGCTAACAAACTGGATTTAATACAATATTAAAACTAACTCTAATGAACGAATTTGGTAGTTACTCTCTTTCACAGATTCTGTATCATTACTCCATTTTATGGGTTGTAGAATGGCACTGTTTTTTCCCTTATTCATATCTGCTGCCCTTTATCTCATTTGGCTAGAGATTATTGCTCTTGACTCATTCGTCTTACCACTTTAAACATAATAAACAGTAGAACTAGCATGGCTTGTTGATCTTACCCTGCCTGGTCTCGTACTTTCTTCTAAGTCCAATACAAGGCTCACCTCCAGAGGTTTTTGTGGTGGTTGGTCTCACCTGATGGGATGCCTTTCAGCCTTGGCACTGAGCAGCATTAACTTCTACTACATCAGTTTGTACAACAAACTTGTTATTTCATCTCATATACATGCTTAATATCTTAAATCATATTCAAAGCCTTTAAAGTAGAATCCTCATTTCTTACATTTCTATAATATCCATCCAACAACCTCAGTAGAACTTTCCAAAGTTAAAGACTGAGTTGAATGGCAGGTCATGAAGTCAATTCCTCAGTCTTTGAAAAAGGAACAACAATGGTTCTATACGTTAGGAAGACATTGTTAAATAAGATGAGGCTAGGACTAATCTTTGTGGAATATTTTTTGTTAAACATTTTCTGGGATGGTCCAGAGTCTAATAACCTTTCCCTGGATGTAGTTTTACATCCACCTGTCAATTTTTACTTAATTTTAACTATTGTTGGTGGATGCACACATCATGAGGGCCAGAATGGAAAGTTTTGTTGAAGTTAAAATGCATTATAGTTACTGCTATTCCTCCTTCCACCAAGCATTTTTAATAGAGTATCTTAAAAGGAATTGTTCTTAATTCAGCTATACTAATTATGGCTGAATATCTTTAATTTTTAAGGGTTTTTTGAAATAGTACGTGTTAGAAATAGCTGAATAAATATTTACATATTGCATGAATCAAATAAACAGGTATGGATCATCCACTCTTCAGTATCAAACTAGTGGCTTCTGGGCCAGATCCCATCCTCATATATACTTTGTTCGGCCTGCCCAGATTTCAAAAAAAATTTTTTTTAATTAGAAAATCAGGGTACTTCACATTCTTAAAGAAACCTTGCTTTTAATAAAAAACTGGAAGGTTTTGTGGCACTGGGTCCTCTTTCTGGCAGAGTAAACTCACCAGGGACTGAACATTAACTATTCTCTTTAGACAGGGCATACTTTCTTCAATTTGCCCCAGTCCTCAGTACTTAGATTTCCACTAACTCTACTCCAAGCATTCATTATCTGCTTTCTGTCTGTAAGCATTTAAGTGATTCCTGATTTAGTATAAGCCCTGCATTTTAAACTATTAAAAGGCAAGCTGAATCATTTATGGTGATGCATCTAAGCCCTGGGTTTTATCCATTGAGCAATTAGATACTTCAGGTATGAGTTTCTTTTAGAAATTTTAAAAGGATTTTTGAAAAAGCAAAGGCAGTCTATATAAATTCATACATACATATGTACAGAGTATAATTATTCAGAATGACTGTAACATGATTTATTATTCAAAATACCTTCTATATCCCATTTTTCTAAAGGTTGGACAATAAAATGGGTTATATTGCTTTCACTAGATAGGAAAGATGTGAGGTGTTCTGTGTACTATATAAGAAAGGAAACAGAGTTGCAATGTAGATAGTTCAGCCTAACTGAAAGAACTGATTTCTCAGTATATGGGTAGATTTCTTTCTTCGTTGTCTTTCTATCAGTTGGTGCTGGAGTGCTTTCTATCAGATGAGGGTGAGGAAGGATCCAGCCCTTGAGAGATATGTTGATGGGGCAGTCTGATGGTGTCCCAAGTGCTAGAGACTTGGATGGCTCCACATATCCCCAAGAAGTATTAAAAGAACTGAAGGATCTTACTACTCCCAAGAATTGTCTAGAAATCTGAATCTTTGGAATTTTCCTGGCCCCCTTGAGTCGAAATTCTGGCTCTGAATCAGGGAGAGATTCTTTAAATAGATCCTTATCCTGAGAGCAAGATAACCCAGTAATTCATTTAAAGGAAAAAAAATTGGTTATATAATTCTTTTTTTTAAATCATTCACACCAGCATGTCTTAGATGAAATTTATTGCTTTTCAGATTTACCCCAGGCAAACTGGAAAACTTAGAGAGGGAGCTTCAACATGGTAGCAATAGCTGATGAGCCTACCTGCCACCATGTACAGGAGCTTTTATCAAGACATAATAGAATGTTAGAGAAATAATTATAGTATTATTTTTCAAACATGACACTCTCTACAACTTCAGGTTAATTTACTCCCTCAATAAGTATTTTTTTTGAATGCGAACTTTATGAAAGGCACTGGTCGATGTTCTGAAGATGATAGAATAAAAGTGTAAGATCAAAGCCCTGCCCTCCAGTGGCTTCCTGTACAATCAGAGAAAAGTCATAATGTAAAATTGTGTATGACCAACACATGAGAAAGTGGGCAATGAATGTTATGGTTCTAAGATGGGGAAGCTTAATGAATGTGCTAAAGGAGAGAGGTAAGATATGAACTCAATCTTGGAGAAGGGGAAGATGGAGTTTGAAAAAGTCTTGACTTCAGAAATGTGCTTTTTTTTCAGTTCATATTGAAAATTCCTAGCTGTTTAGAGAGGAAGGTTCATGTTGGCAAGAAGTAAATCAGATAGGCAGGATAGAGCTTCATGGCTTAAAAACTCACGTAGGGCTAAGCTGCCTGAATTCTGGAACTGTCACATACTAGCTGTGTAAATGTGGGCAGATAATCTCATCTCTTAAGTCTTAATAAAGCATCTGTGCAAGGGTTATGATTAGAATAGGACCAATCTTGTAGAGCCATTTGAGAGATTATGTTAGTCCATTTATGCAAAACACTTAGCACTGTTCCTGGCACATTAATGCCACTCTATAAATGTCAGCTACTCTCTACTGAGGTAGTAGAGAACCCAATATTAGATGAATTTGAGTGCCAAAATGTGACCTAGTGAGTAAAGTGAAAGTCATTAGTGCTTTTGTTTGTTTTTTAATAGATTTGAGACATGATACAGATGATATTTTAATAAGATGGATTTGGTAGTATTTGCATTAGAAGATGAGTTTGAGGGGAAGCATCTGGAAGGGATAGTTAAGGTGTAAAACACTGAAGGCTTAGGAGGAGAAATTTTAAAGAGAAAAAAATCATTTGTAAGTTGTTATTAATTAGCTATAGATAGCTGAATCTTAGCCATTAAGGGACATGGGCTTTTTAGTGTATCAGCTAAAATTTATTGATCATCCTCTCACAAGTATATAAATATATTTGCATAAAAAACCTGCATGCAACTTCAGGGGGCCATGGATGCCTAAAAGCCCTCCCTAGGACTACAGATATAGAGGATGAAAGAAAAGGCAGAAGATGAAGGTACTATCATGAAGAATTCAAAAATAAAGGCAATATAATGATAAAGTAAATGTAATAGATCATATTGTATATTTTATATTGCTACTTTGCACTTGGAAGTGTGTAAACTGTTCTGCAATTTTAGTTTACCCCCATAGAGCATGTATGTATTTTTGTGTCTTGATTTGTAATAATATTTTCTTTTATCCTTAATCTTTTTCTCCTGAAAGGTCTTACATCATTTAGTGATCTATCAAATGCTAGTTTTATGCTCAAATGATAATTATAGGGTATCATGTTCTGCTCCACACTGCTGCATTAGGTTCTTCTCTCCTTTTTTGAAAATTGGTATCTTGTGTCTTTTCTTGGCCACCTTATTTAAATTTGAAAGTCAGATAGTAAACATTGTCCAAAATTATATTTTCAGCTCAAAAATTGAAAAAAGAATCTGTGTTGGAATCTTCCCTTCTGCATTTCTAACACCAATTAAATCTGAAGACTGGGAAGAAGTCTATGAGGTATCTATTACATTAGTCTTACCTCCACTTATCACTGATTACCCCTCTGCCAACTTATTCCTAAGTCTGATATCATAATTAAGCTGGTTAAATAATAGCCAGTGTAGCCCTAATTTCATTTTTCCATATTCTTTCCATAAAGGGAGAAAAGAAAGCAGAGGATACACATTTTCTTTGGATTAGTAGTCTGATTCCCAATAGTCACTCCAAATGCCCATCTTTAGCTCTTTTATTATTTCTTTTATGTTCCAAGCAAGCTTATCTATACATAATTTTGGGCAGATACCAAGAACAAAGTGCATCATAATGAAAAGTATTCATATATCACACAGGATCTGAAGAGAAGATTTTACTAATAATATGTCAATTTTATTTCTGTGAAAGTCACTCTTTAGGAATCTCAAATAACATCTTATGAACATTTGCCAAACTTTCATCATCAATTCTGATGATGAAATCTAATACTTCCATTTAGCCTGTATCTAACGCAAGACTGGATCTGCTCTTTTGAAAATTAATTGATCAAATTCTATCAGATAAGGTAAACTGAGTTACCTAATAGATCAATTGACTCACTAGGTCAAAATTTTTATATTTTCATGGCTGTTAATCACATGAATCACATGAATATACCCTCAAAATTGTAGCAATTATTATTATAAGTAAAATTCTCCCAAAATATACAGATGTCAGTCTTTGAAAAAGGGAGTGCAGCATCTGAGATCATCTGTAAATCCTACAATAATCACTAGAAAAATGTGGATATGCCATGACTCAGAGGTAATAGTTTAATGTAATACTAAATGTGTTATAACGGAATTAGTCAACAAATTTTTCAATAATGATTGATTTTTTATGTGGTCTTGCTGACCTGGGAAAAATTGAGGTCTTTAAACATGGTCAGTTTACTACAGTGGAAGCCTCACCAAACTAGAAATTTGGTTACTAGTTGTCTGTTGATTACCTTTTCTGTCACTTAGCCCCTCTGAGGCCTTTTCCTGTTCTATAAAATGGGAATTAAAATACTTTCCCTAGCTCTTTTGCAAGGTAAATAAGGATCAAATGAAATAAGAGTGAAAATATTTGAATAAGGAATAATTAATCTTAGGTGACACAAGTTATTTAAAGAGTGGATTGCTCTTTCAAATAAATACTCACTTGTTTTCCTGCAATGGTCATTTTTCCCTTTGATTTTTATTGATGGTCTTTGCCCTCCCTTGCTCTTGATAAAACCTTGGAACTATTTCGTGTAGTGGGATGAAATACTAAGCATCCTGTATCAAGTAGCAAGACGTCTTAACCATGATATTTAAAATTCTGAAGAAAACTAGTTAGGCCTGCGAGCCCCTTTGAGGGATTTCTGTGTTTTTTTTTTTTTTTGAGAGGGCTTCTCTTATATTTATTGATCAAATGGTTAACAACAATAAAATTCTTTATAGGGGGTCAATGCTCAATGCACAATCATTAATCCATCTCAAACCTAATTCTCGTCAGTCTCCAATCTTCTGAAGCATAACGAACAAGTTCTTACATGGTGAACGAATTCTTACATAGTGAATAAGTTCTTACATGGTGAACAGTACAAGGGCATTCATCACAGAAACTTTCGATTTTGATCACGCATTATGAATTTTATGAATTATAAACAATCAGGTCAAATATGAATATTCGTTTGATTTTTATACTTGATTTATATGTGGAGGGATTTCTGTTTTATAAGCGATATTGGTGTGGAACCTGTGAGTAGAACTTCAGGTACTACACTTAACATTTACCCCTAACTAAGCAGGTAAGTCCACATGAAAGAAAGTCCACATGTCCACTCTTGCTTCCAATTCTCATGCTAACAAAGTAGAACTGTGTGTGTCCGCTTAAGCAAAGGCAAAAGAGGAGGCTCTTTTCCTAAGCTGCCTTTAACTGGCAAAACCCTGCACTACACTAAAATCCTAATATTGCTGCTGCAGACACAGGCGAGCCATGAACATCCTTTATTATCCAGACCTGGGCTGAGGACTTGGTTTGCGCCACCAGAATGTGGGGAGCTACAGAGCTGGAAGAAGGGTGTGACTCTCGCCTGCACTGCCCCTCCCCCTGCACCCCGCACTAAAAACAAAGGGGTGGGGTGGGGAGTCACACCACTAGGTATTCTAAGTGATTCTTGGGTTCCTCTGATTTTGTTTCAGTCACCATGTGCGTTAATTACACTGCTAATTAGCCCAGTTTATGGGAACTGCTGTGCATTTGTACTTGAGGGTTCTTTGTTTGATCTGCTACATCATAAGCTTAGTCATCTGCTTACCAGCATGAAGGGACATCATGTATAGTTGAACATGGAAGACCATACCTTCATCTGTTTTAACGAAGAAAACTATTAAAAACCAACAGTCTAATTAAGGATAATGATGAACAGTTTTGATCAGCAATTATTTTATAATATCAAAGTTTATTACTGAAAAAGGTAGAGTGGGGGAAGCTCGCCTTCCAGTTTTCTACCCAGAAAGGTAGAGAGTGAGAGAGACAGATTCTGCTCCATTTCCATTCCTTTTGTTACAAACTGTTTTAACATATAATTGAATCTATGACTTTATTTCAAAAGAATAAAAAATCATGATCAAGCTTGGTGGGATCATTTTCTGAAGAGAGGACATTATGCGTGCACGAATTCCATCGATGATCTGAAGGGGAGCAGGCTGCTTGGACCATTACCCATTATTGTTGAACAGCAGAGTAATTAATTGGGCAAATGCATCTAGATCTGGCGATTTCACATGCACAATAACTGGGCAGCCACATCACACATACTTTTTTAATATGAGTAAAATAGCAATAGTTTTATGTGCCTGTGTGATATGTCAGATGCCATTTCTCCCCCTCTTGGATTAATCCATTCCATATTATTTTGTTCATCTTTATGTATGCACTCAAAAAAGGGTTGTTTATTATAAAGGAAAAAGATCTGTAGATGAGCAAGTTTGACTAGTATGTGTCTGATTTTTTTTAAAGGATGTATTTGGCTCATGATTCTTCCACTAATTTTAAAAATAATTTGAGCAGCATGAGGAAAGAGTCTTTTGACATTCCAAGGGGCTTCTCAGATAACCACCAAGGCCATCTAATAACTGTGTAATAATAATGCAAAAGTTTGATGTTTCATTTAAAAGCTATATACAGAGGTAAAAAATAAAGTACAGTATTTACTCTGATGACAGGCTGAGGGATATTTGATCATCACCTTCTTAAAATAGTTCTTCACAAAAGTATAGACAAAAAAGTCTAACACTTTATTTGAACATTACAAAAATAAAACTGATGAGTGTTTAGAGGGAAAGAGGTATTTATTATTATTGTTGTTTTTAATGTAAATCATCTCTGATGGCTAAGTCTAAATGTAATAAGAAAGTATAGGTCTTGATTTAATAGGAACTCAATTCCCCAGCATCTCCACATCTCCACTTCTCAGGAGGTCAAATGATGATTCTTTTTTTTGCTCTGATCATATTTTAATGCAGATAACAGAGGACTCACTTCTAATTCAGACTTTCTGGTAAGGCTCAGTTTGTCACAATGTATAGCTTTCTTTCCTTTGATATGGTCAGTTTGCCAAAAAGAACAAAGTGCATTTGAGTAATACATTACTCAACCACTTGTATACATACATCTATTTTTCTTACCAGGTCTCTCTATTCAGAAAGGTACAGACATGGCACCATGATAAAAAGGGTCATTTAAAAGACTTTGCAGAGGCTCTGTACTGTGAAGGATTGAATTTTCACTTGAATGCCTACATTTTCACATCTTTTTCTTCGCAGAAGTATTCCTTTTGAATGGCAGACTGCAATTGGGTAGGTTTTTTTTTTAAGTCACTGACCAGGAATATATAAAATATTAGAAGGCATTTGTCCCAGTGGAAGAACACAGTTCACCGAAAAGTACTAGGTGGTTATTAAGAAGGTTATGCAACTTTGCCTCTTTAGATTGGAGGGTCACAATATCCTCAAGTTCAGTCAAGGTGGAACACTGCCAAGGTGTGCTATTTCTAAATGACAGACAAATTAAATAACTTGTTAAATCATTAGCCCCAAAGTCATCTACCTGGTAATTTTTCATAATCACACTCAAGTATATTTTGAGGAACACACAATGCTGATTCCAGTTTATTTCATCTTTCTATGTATTTTGACATTTGATCAGAATATTATGAGAAATATGCTCATGACTAATTTTTAAAACCTCTAATTTTTTCTTAGTGGTTTTAAAATATCCCAGATTCACTTAAAAAGAAAGAGGCAGAAAGACAGAAATCTGGCTCATAAATACACTAAAAATTTAATCTTGATTATTGGATTCTTTGTGGAGTTAGTGTTAATTGAGTTTAGTTAAATGCAACAAATATTTCTTGATCTATCAGTAAGTTATTGTACTAGCATCATGGGGAGATATAAAAATGAATAAGTTATCTTCTCTACCTTTAAGAATTCTAAAGCCTAATGAAAAAAGTTAAGTGCACAACCATAATAAGAGGTAGACTATGATGAGTAAGAATAGAAAGTCACAAAATTCGTTCAGAATAAATCAATGAGATTTCTTCCAGCTAAATTAGGAGGAATTCGCAGAGGAGAAACAACTTAGACATATCCTTGGAAGATGCCTTCAATTGGGGTAGCAGGAGAAGAGGGACAGGAGTGCTCTGATAGAATTGGTACATCTAGATAGGAAAATATGGCAAGAGAAAACACCTCAGGTCAGGCAAATACAGGGCATGTTTGTGTGACGTGGAGTACCTGGACTGACTGGGCATAATATAAGAGCTGCTTGAGGAGGAGTGGTGGAAGTCAGCAGTGAACAGCTCTGTTGATACCTGATGACTTTGCTAAGGAGCTTGGAGTTTGGTTGTGGTTCTTTAGGCAATAGGGAGTTTTTGAGCAAAAGAGTATCTATCAGAACTGTGATCTGTGTAGCTCATAAAGTATTGTTTCTGTCTCCTCATGTCTAATTTATCTGTTTTTGCCTATACCGCTAAAGATTTTTCTTGAACTTTAATAATCTTTTTTTCCCTCTCTTATTGCAACTAAATCAGAGGGATACAGAAGTCACAGACAATCTACTATACACACAAGTATTCATGTCCATTTGGAAACCAAATAAAATTGTTAAGAAACTCCATAGTAACAATAATGATTTTGTAACTCCAAGTGTAGTGGAAATTGCATATTGTTATTTTATAAAAATACTCAGAATTACTTCTGAGTTATATGGAATCAGAAATAATTTTAAATTCCTTTGAAACAGAATAAGGACATCTTGTTCATATTCTGTAACAAAACCAGATGAAAAGATATTTCTTAGGCTTTTCAGAAACAAATTTGCAAGCCTACTAAAAGTGTGTATGGTTTTACTTCTAAATGTTGACTTTTGGAAAAGTTATAAGGAGTAAAATATATTGATTAGCCTGTATACAACATCATCTTATTATTCAAATTCTCCACCCAATGCCATCAGTCTCTCCCTCATATTTTTATGGCTAATGGAAAAGGTACCTACATTTTACAAATTCAAGTGCTGGTTTGTAAAAACAGGTATAAATGACCCATCCTAAATTTTATATTACTCTTAGCTATAGAAAATAAAACAAATTCTATTTTGAAAAAAGTGAGACCACTGCAATGGGAGAGAAGAAATGACAGCAAGGGCAAATTTTGGCTCAATATGGTTTCCAGGCAAAACAGGTTATTGTGTGTGAGATTAATAGGACCGGAAGGTGAGCTAGAGCTATTCTGAAGGCCTACCAGATCAGTTGTTTATAGTATAAATGGGTAAATGACTGGTCAGACAGACACATTCTATTCATTTTGGTGTCACATGGTTTTTAATGCAATCAATTGCTAAATACTTGGCCATTATGACAGCTGAAGCAAATAATTTGACTCTGAGATAACTGAATTAGTGGACCCACATTCATACTCAATAAGTGGGGTGGGCAAGCACAATGGAAAAAGTAGGAAGGCAAAGCTCATAAAGCAACTGGATGAAAAAAGAAACCCTTTTTTTCATTTATATGTAAGAATAGAAATATGAAAATATTTTCATGTATAAACTTTAAAATATGGCATTAGTCTTTTGCAGTTTCAAATGAAAAAACTATTTTTAAAAAATCTGACAATTTAGATATTCTGTCTTGGCTTGCCAGGTTGACCTCAATGTACAAAATCTTTCTTCTTGTACTGAAAATTGCTACAACTAAAACCTATAATCTAGAAAGGGAGAAAAATTATCCCTCTGAAGGAAATATACTCCAACCAGCAAAAGCCTGGGTGACATATTTTCCAGTTTCATGAAATATATTATACTGGCCTTAATGCAACATTTTTAATTTGGAAACTGTGTTCAGTTCTAAACTTCTTTTGCCTTCAAAGAAATATAGTTCAACTAGGAATTTCTATCTCTATGTAGATCTCCAGGTAAACATATGATGAGGATATGAATAGCCCATAGGCATTCTTCTTAAGAGTTCCATGAATTTTCCTATTTGTTGGAAGCCCCAACCTGCGGAATAATTCTCTTTTCCTAGAAGAGCTATTTCATCCATATTATATTCTCTTGATAGATATATTATCAACATATATTATTACTGCAATGAACAGTCTTCTGAGGAAGGGTAGATATCTTGCTCCAAATTAGGTTTGTAGTATTCCCACTTCCCACCTCTCCTTGGCTTATATTTCTTCCTCTGTCTCTTAGACAATCGTAGCATCACATAGCAGCTTACATAGAACAATTTGGAGATTTCCCAGATTTCTGAAAGTGTTTGGTTAAGTAAAGGTTTCCCTGGTAACAGTTTATGTGTGACCTCCAAGTTCAGGAAATGCTTTCCTATGCTTCCAAACTAGCTCCACAACATTTGTTCTGACATATGTAAATGTGATAAATAAATCAATAAGTATTTATTAGATAGCTATTATGAACATCATACTGTGTTTTACAATGTATGAAATGTAAATCAGAATTTTACAGGTGCTGTATGGAGTGAGGGGGAAAGATTTATAGTCAGATGACCTTAGTGTGAGATCTAGTTAACACTTGGTAGCTCTAATGTGGGGCAAAACACTTAACCTCTCTACACCCCTTTTCCTTTTCTATAAAGACAACAACAGTCTCTATAACACAATATTCTTGAGAGATTTAAAGAAGATTATATATGCAAAAAATTATTTACAAATAGTAAACTATTTAACAAACATGAAGAAGTGCAGCTGGGATCCTCTAGGAAGGATGGCTGGAATTTGGAGATGAGCTGGGTGAGGATAAGGATTTGCTTTGGGGAAGCCCCAGTCCCTACATAATAAGGGGGATCAGAAAAATACCAGTTCCTTCTAGAATCAGCAGGAAGTTCCCAAGGCTTCTCAAGGAGAAAGAGAAGCTTGAGAAAGATGTCAGTTCCTAGTAAAAGAAGTCGTAAGTCCCAAACTTGGGAACTGGCAAGGCAGCCTCTTCCACTCACAATACCAGTATCAAAAAGAAGCAGCAGCAATACCTTTCATCCACCTTCATTTCAATAGCTTCCCTCTTTGGCTCCAATTAAAATAATGAAGGAGAGCATGCTACTGTGCCTGGAGCTTGGAAACAAGCTGACTAAACAGCAAAAGCATCAATGAAAGAAAGAGAAGTAACTAGAATTAGAGAGAAAATACTAGAGAAGTTTCCAGCAGTTCCTCCAATGAAGCCACAGGACCACAAGTCTTGTTTTATTATTGCTGTCTGACTCCTGTTCCTTGGTTTGACCTATTGGTTGATGAAGCCTGGAAAACATTTGATATTTAAACATAAAAGAACTCTAAGCTGAGGTAGAATGTCCTTTATGGAATGTTTATCATGATTGGGATGAAAGAATATCCTAGTGTATTGTCCCCACTTTCTAGAATCCTGATTGGATTCAATTAAGGCAGGATAATTAATAGAATAATTTGTGTTTTATTCTTACTGATATATGTATTTCCCCTTTACGCACCTTAAGAAAATTGCATTGTCATTATTGTTCACTGACTCAGGAGTTTTTAAATTTCCAGGAATCCAAAGATAATCCCCACCTAATATTTTGGTTTGGAAAACCCAGCCTCATAAATAATGAGGCTCTACTTGCCAATGCTGAGCAGACCCTCAAGGATTGGGAGAGTCCAAGGTGAGCCAATTGGAGAAGTGAGGAAGGTTTGGAGGGTTTTTTTGGGAGATAAGGCAGGGAAGGGGCTAGGGTCTTGCTGGTTCTGCAGGTGACAGGATCAGAGCTTTGGGCTCATGCACTATTACAAATAGGGGACTAGATCTCAAATGGAAACTTAAGGGCCTGAGTCTTCTATTTGGAACAGCAGAGGCACTTGACTTTCCCTCCACCTCATTAGGGAGGTGCTGAGAGCAGTTTTATCTGCTTTAGAAAAAAAATATTAAAGTGGCAGTTCTTAAACTCTACGAGTTATAGAAGAGAATACATGCCTAATGTATCATGAAGGGTTTCAATATTTCTAAGTACCTAGATATTAATAGTGACTGTATGGTAGACATTGATTTATATTTTTAAATATCTCAATAAGGTAGGAATTATTATACCAATGTTACAGATGTGGAGAATGAAACTCAGAGATATCGTTTATTTTGTTCCAGGTTTTGTAATTCATAAATTATAAAATCATGGTTTAAACTAGGGTCTCAAACTGAAGTCTCAAGTCCTGCCGTTTATTATGCTGGTTCCCTAAAGTATCACTTTCAGAGACGGTATGGCTGATGTTAGAAGTGGGTCAAAGGAGAAGCCCCTCACTCATTCATTTCATTCATTCATTCAGGTAATACTCAGTGAGGGTCTCCTATGGGCTATGCATTATTCTGGGGGCTGAGGAAACAGTAATGAACAAACCTTCACAGATCTCACATTTTAGTGATGGTGGAGATGCTGAAAAATAGACAAAGCATGTAATATGTCAGATGGTAACAAGTGGTAGGAAGAAAAATAAATGAAGGGTGACAGAGGACAATAGGGTGTTGTTTTATAAATGATGATCAGGGAAGACTTTAATCAACTAATATTTAAGCAAAAATGTGATGTAATTGGTGGAGTGAACTGTAATGATTCAGGGAAAGAAGTTCTGGGCAGAGGAAACAGCAAGTACAGAAGTGCAGACAACACAAGAGTGCTTGGTGTGTTGAGGAACAGGAAGGATCTCAAATGAATGCAGGGGAGGCAGAAAAGCATAGAAGGGGAGATGATAAGGTGGAGGTGGTTGGTATCTAGTGGGACCTTATAGGCCATAGTGAGATCTCAGATAAACTCAGACACCATCTCCTCTGACTTGATCGGTTCAAGGCTTCAGATAATGTCAAAAATAGTCTCTTATGCTCTCAACTGATTTTGGGTTCTGATGAACTTGGTGCAAAGATCTTAATGCATTTTTATACTTACACTTTCTTTCCTTTTTTCTGTGTTTTCTTTTAAAGTGTCAAGTAGATCACTTACAATGATTATTTTGGTCACCATATGAGATTGTACTAATGATCCCTCTCATCTAGTGCTTGCTCTCTGAGGGGGCGTATCTTGTAGGGAGGATGATTTTCATTCATGATAATGAAGTATAAATGTTCAGGGATGAATATCAGACACAGTGTAATATGACTTTAAATAAAGTCTGGAACACATGGCTTGGCATGTCCATTTGAAATTTGGAAATCTTGCAATTTTCAAAAATAAATCATATTTTGTTATTTTCTACCAAGTGGAATCCTAAAGTTTTGCCTCTGTCTCAATACACCATACTTCATGAGGGAAAAATAAATTTGCCATTGGGGTGAAAAAGATTTAAATAAAATTCCATTCTGATAGTTTGGTCACATAACATTAATTAGGAAGCTGACAAATAGAAAAGTTAATTTCAATTTTACATGACCTGCTGTGTGTGTCAGCTTCCAGTTCACCCAACTTGTGCCCTTCACTTCTCCAACAGATCAGATACTCCATGTGGAGATACCATCTGAATAGAAATTAAATGATCTATCCTCCCACCAGTGCCTAAGGAATTGCTAGGGTAACTTTCATTAACCTTGATGGATCTTACACATAAAAAGCCCTTGAATGTCAATGGGAGACTAGACTCCAAAGAGTTTCTTCTACTTTCTTTAATATTGTTCATTTAATCAAAGAATGACAGTACAGCATTTATCATAAGAGATTTATACATAAATATTTTAACAACTTTGAATGGGACCAACAACTGATTCACTAAGAAGTGTCAGATTGCTACAGACACCTTCAAAAATATTTATTGGCAACAAAACAAAACTCAGAAACTTCTTCTCCCATTCCTTCTCCCAATTCAGAGATGTTAAGGTATATTTCTTTAGAAAAATAAATCATCTGTGCCAACATTTTTCACCTGCCTCTGATGTGAATATAGCCCTAAAACTCAGTTTTCCAGCATATCATCACTGTGTCTGAAAGTAACCCATAGCTCTGTACTTTGCATCATTGTTGAGCTCTCTCTGCATGGTAAGTGCTGCAGTGGGCCTCTTAGAAGTCTCAAAACCTTGCCCATTTCACTATCAATAGGTAAATATTAAATACATTTAAAGGAAGGACCATGCATTTTGCTCTCCCATTCATTCACCCCTCACCCACTCACTCACTCACTTATCAAGCACAAGAGCTCATTGACCCTATTGATAGGAAAGGCTACTGAGGATTGCAGAATTTTGCAAATGAGTTTGTGTCCCCTGTGAGCTATTCAGTAATTTATACTTAATAGGAATTAAAAAGAGGTCTTCCACCAAAATGTGTCAGAGAGGCAATGGGTTAATAAGAAATGTGAATTTAAATTCCATAGAGAGGAGGCTGAAAGCCCCACTCCAGAAAGAATGGATGCATGAGGGAATGCAGGAAAAGCAGTGAGGGAATTCTGGAAAGGAGTGAGCAAAGAAAGGGGAGCCTCTGAATTGGTCAAAGGCAGTATAAGCTATTGCCAAAGCAGGTGACATTTCTAGGGAGCAGGCAATCTGATTAAAAAAAAAACATATCAGTCAGTTTAACTGCTGATGGACTTGGTTCCTCTGGTGGTGGGGAGAATAATGGAACAAATTGTTAGATATCAGAGTAGATAAAACTGGTGCCAGTTCCTCATTTTTCGGCTGACTTTTGTGGTTTACAAACACAGCTTTGGTATGTGAATGTGTGTGGCTGTGTATGAACATGCATGCTTGTGTGAAGGAGGTGGCGAAGGGAAGAGAGGCAAAAGAGGTCCTTACCATACAGCATGCCTGGGATAATGACAAAGGGGCTTCAGTTTTCCTGAGTGTCATAGTCCTGCATTACATTAGTAGTCTGCTTAGAACACAAAAGTGATATATCTAAGAAAGTTAAATTGTTGTAGATCATGATGTCATGTTTTGAATGTGGCATTTCTGCATGCAAATGTTATGTCACTGGTAGTTGGCAAGATATCTTTTACACACCCATAGCTCTCGCACACACACTCCCACACCCACATACGTACAGCCGCATATGCATGGATCATTATTGGGCCTATGTCATTGTATTGAATATTAGCAGTGGAAAATACTTTCTGAGCAAGAGTCCTCAAAAAACATGGGGAAAATTCTCCTAAAACTATCCTTCCCCACCCCCTCTTTCTCTCTCTTATTCATTTATAATTTTTAAAGCCAACTGTGGTTGATTCAGTAAAAGCAAAGACGTTAGCACAAAGACTAGGCTGCTTAATCATTTGTTCTCCCAGGACCATTAAAAAATAATGGCAGATTTTGGAAATTGCTTCAAATTATAGCCATTTTAAAATAAACTGATATCAGTAATGGTTTTTTTATATCAACAAAGATATAGCTACTAATAACTAATAAAGGTTTGTTAAATCAGTGCTGATTTATTCAAGATAATATGTAATTCAAAGTCACTGGTAGTCCTTAACTGATTAGATGTTATGCATTCTTTACAAAGTACTGAATAATCTGGAAGAATTTAACCTCAAGTCAATTAATTAATGTTGTTGAATTCTGGTTCATTGCTTGTTGAATTAATAAGAGTTTGCTGCAATCAGTCCTAGCCTCACCTTTGGGCCTGAAAGAATTCCAGATCTGCACTCTGTGTTCTTGAATGGGTGACAGGCTACTGTAGATTCTCTTTCTCTGCCACCCATCTTCTTCCACTATTCAGTCCCATTTTTCACTGAGAAGAGAGACTAATGCAGCTTGCTGGAGCAGCCTGCATGGCATGGTGGTTAAAAGTATGGACATTGGACCCAAACTGTCTGGGGTTGCAGTCCCAGCTCAACCACTTCCTAGTTGGGATACTTTAGGCAAATTACTTAATCTTCTACCACCTCACTTCACCTGTAAACTGGGGAAGATAATAAAGGTACATGATACATAGCGTTGTTTCAAAGATTAAATAAGTTATTGTTTACAAGGTGATTAGAGGTGTACCTGGCACATAAAAAACTCGATGTTAGTATTTGTAATAAATGTTTCCAGCAAACTTGATATGACTGGGGAATTATTATTACTCTAAATGACCATAACCATCTCATATAGCAATAGCATCAGTCAGAAAGGAAAAAAAGTTTTCTGCTGTTGTGGCACAATTCCACCACTCTATTCTAATATTGTTTTAGCCCAAATTCCTTGAGACTCAGTTTTATGGCAGGAATGGTGCTTTTCTGAGCCTTTCCCAAACCCAGAAAAGAAGAATAGCTTTGGTGGTGTTCTTACAAGTATGTGAAAGTCTTTTCCTATGGAATTAACTTTACTTCACCATATTCTGATGGTAGCTGCGGCTCAGGAACATTGACACTCCCATGAGCATGGCCTCTTTTCCACATAAAGATCCAAGTTCCGTCTTATTTTTTAGTCTAAGTTCAATATTGTAAAAATACCTTGTAATATCTTATGAATAAGAGTAAATCTGAGATAAACATAATTTATATCTCATAAACTACATATGATATAAATAGGGCTGTAGGGAAAATGGATCCATGGGAACATATCAGCATATTTTACTATTACCAAAAATATGCTCTCAATGAAAATATTTTATAGGATATTATAACTGATTTTTCACACTTCAGAAACTATAGTATGAATATTGCCCCAAATATTCCATCATTTTAAAGAAAACATTTTTTTTAAATGCTGGAATCCATGATAGAATGAAAGCTCATAAGATAGAAATATTTTCCTACAAATATCCAGTAAAAGAAAAATATGTATTTATAGAGATAATTCATAAGTTTTAAATTTTAATATTTTAGAACTGCCTATTTATTAGAAGTGGTTATTTTTGATTTTTAATTTATTTTTTAATGAAAACAATTTTAATTATTTGGTTTCCATTGACTACTAGTGATATAGTGAGGGCAAATCAGGGAGAAGAAGCAACCACATAGAATGTTTACCATCAGGCTAACTTTTCTCAGCTTCTCTGAGTACCACTGGGCAAAGTTCCTGCTCTGTGCTTAAGGAAAAAGAGGAAGTCTCATCCCTGAGCAGGATCAAAGAATGCTTCCTGTGTCTTTCAGCATAGGAAAATGGAGATTTGGGGTATATTAAGAGTGTGTCTCTACCATTTATTGAGTCATTTCTGCGTGCCAGGATGATGCCAAGTGTTTGATACACATCATGTCACTGAATCCTTACAACCATTATTACCATTTTATAAAGGAAGAAACTGAACCTCTGTGCAATTAAATAATTTGCTTAAGGTCACACAGTGGTGGAACTGGGAAAGAAAACCAGGTCGGTACAACTCCAAAGACATCTGAATCACTAAATTGCTTCTCTTTAAGACAGGTCATGTAAAGGTCACACATTTATGGAAGGGCAAGAGGGTCAAAGTGAATCTTTAAATTCCACATCTTTTCTACATGCCAAAACTAAGCATTATATTGATATATATTGAAAATGATTAAAACATGAAAATTGCATTGTGCTTTTATAACACTAGTGATTTCTAAGGTATAAAAGACAAATGGTAAAAATAATACTTCTATCACCACCTCCAAGCATATCTACTACCATTTGCTAGGCATTTAGGTACTTTGGTAAATACTTTACATATATTACTTCATTAAAAAAAAAGAACTAGCCACAAATTATACAACCAAAATCTCAAAATAAATTGAAATATGTATATATTTTCTTATAAGTGGAAAATATGGATATGATTTTCCCTTTCCCTGATTTGATCTTCAAGAGGAGAGATTGTCTATTGTCAAAAGTCCAGCTCATACAGGTCTGAATTATTAAATCCGTATGTTGGTTCCAATGAACAGGCAAATGGTACTGAAATCAGTTAGCAAGGGCTTAGCAAAGTAAGATTTAGACAAAGACCCAATTTAGAACTAAATAAAATAAAATTTACTCTTATTTTTTTCACCTGCTCATGCCAGGTGGTAGAAGCTGGTTACATACAGTATGATTTGTTTCTCTGAACGTTCACAGAAGTTAGCAGGCCAGCATACTGTCACCCTGGGCTAACAGGGAGAGTAATTCTGCATCTCCACTGATAAAACATTAAAGGAAATGAATCTCATTCTCTTCTTTTTTTAGGGAGTAATTTATCAGATGATTTATTTACAGTACAGCCTGCATGACAAGTAAACAAATATGTTATTTTTGCCTACTGTAGTTGGATTTTAAACATGAGAAAGACAGAGTGAGTGTCTTTCTAGGATATGTGAGTAGCTCTGACAACAGCTTTGAAAAATAAAGAACTCCATTACGAGGCATTTAGCAATAACTGATTTACATACTAGAATAGATCTTTCATGAATTCTGCCAACGTAGAGAGGAAGGGGAGGGGAAAAAAAGGTTCCAATTGCACACTACCACTGTGCATGTTGATGAATCCCCCAGCACATGTTAATTAATGCCCTATTGTGTTTGGCAGACTACCAGGGACTGTGATTGTACACGGCTGATCCTTTAAATGGAGAGTGGCTTACTCTATATTGAAAAGAAAAAGATTTGTATTTGTATAAGCCACAACTATTCCTTAGGAATAAGTGTTTTGCTTTTAGTGCAATTAAGAGAGAAGAACTGCCATCTATCACAATATTTTATCATTACATGTAAAAAAAATCCTCAACCACAGTAAAGTAAGTAAAAAATCACAGAAATGTCAGTTATTAAGGAAAAATAACATTGCTCCCATTGCCCTATCCAAATTACTGTCCAAATTTCACCCACAAATGGTGATAATGAATTACTGTTATCTACTATCTTGTGCTGTTGCTGAAGCAGAGGATTGTACTCAAGCAATTAAAAGGAAATCCTCATAATAAACATATGATAATCTTGAAAAAATTAAATAAATAATGCTGTCCTGGCAACAGAGGTGAATTAATCAGGGGAAAAAACTGGAGGATGCAGATTCTCTAGGCTTAAAGCTCACAGATATCTTATGTCCTGCTAGAATTTTAATTTTAATTGTGGGGAAAAAACAATTGACTAATCAGTCAGTTCTTAGTTCTTATTTGTTTTAATTTACTTTTTACTACTTGCACTGTAAAGAGCTGATAAATATTGGATGTCTTAAAGCATGAGTGGCCCAAGAAAACAAATTGCTTTATATGAATGTCCCTTACGAATAAAACTGACATATCTAAGAAGCTGCTGCAGTAGAGTTGAAAAAGATATTGCAGCCAAATTGATTAAGTATCTTTCACCATTCTAAATAATAAAATTCATCTGTGGATTACTAAAGAATCCACCTTTTACCTAATCTACATTGCTTTAGCTGAAATAGGCTGAAGTCTTTATTATTTGTATGTTTTCCTTACTGACTTCAGTCATTTGGGCTTCTTTTTGTGTAAACTCCCTCCATATTTCCCTCAGTCCATTTACCCTTTGTTTAAATCAGTGATTCTAGGGCCACCTAAACCGAAATCACAAGCTTGTTTTAAGTGAAGTTTCTGGGATTCCATGTCTCTGAAGGCATTGATTCAGCAGCCTGTGATAACAGTCCAGGAAGCTACATTTTCAGTAAGTACCCAAGTGATTCTGGTCATTTAAACTGTTTTTTGTGTTCCTCTTTTGGAGTTCAGTGACTTCCTTTTTAATTCACTAGCTCTTCTTTTTGTCACGAGGAGTTCATTTCACTGGACAATGAGTGTCCCTTAGAGAGTATGGTGTCGTGAGCTTTGTTTTAGATGGCTTGGCATGTTCTACAGTGACCTTTAACTCAGACTGCCAGGATTGTTGGCTATCTTTGTCAGTGGAGAAGTACACCAGGCTGTTGGGGATATGAATGTTCACAGAGTGAACACAGAGAGCTTTGATGGGCCCTCCAAACTTTAAGAAACCTCTTTCTAGCCCTACAAATTCTTAATTTATCAACCTGGGTATGTAAAGAATTAAAGGCACAAAACCCCAGCCTCATAAAACAGATATATCAATGATTCTTTTTTGCAATATAGGATTCTTGGGACTGTGTATGAATAATAGCAGCAATCTGTTGAGTATTTTATTTGTTATGTGCCAAGCAAGAGGTAAGTTCTTTGTATATATTACATCACATATCTTTTCAGCAATAACGCTTTGAGATAGATATTACAATTCCCTAATTTGTAGATGAGGAACCAAGGATTCAAGAGGATAACTGGATACCTGAGGTCCCTGGGGTAGATTTAAATTCTATTCCAGGCTGGCTGACTCCAGGGTCTGTATTCATAACCAGGAGGAAATCCAGTCTCTAATCCTAAGTGGGTTTTCACTTTCCTTTCTAATCAGCTAGTCTTGGTGCCTCATGTTTTTGAAATTAAGTCTAAATTCTATATGAACATTTGCTTCCTTTGGGAATCCTTCTAGCTACTATTATTATATTATAAGTTCTTTGAGAAGAGAACAAATAGATCGAGCCCCACTTCTGGGTTTCCTTGCCAGTGCTGTCAGAACCACAGTACAATGGTGACGTACTCAGGCTAAGTAAGTGAGGTCCTGCCGCTCTATTTTAGGACTCAGCTTTGACAGAGAGCTTACTGTTACATTATCGCACATGATTACAATAGATGAAGTCACTTTCAAGGGAAGCTGGAGCCTATACCCTGTCAGGATTTTGTTTAATGAGCCCAAGACAAAAATAACGGCATCTAATGGGCAGAGAGACTGAGAAAAAGGCAGAGAATAGTCTTTATAGAGTGCAACTCTGAAATACAAAGTAAGGCAAAGGCAAACTGTTAATTGAGTTTTAAAATCTCACTTTGTCCAAATAAGCATTGTTTTACATAAAGGATTTCTTCCTTGAGTGTATCCCAAAGTTTTCCAGAGTCGAATGGCCATTCTCCACCAGGCTGTGCCGCCAAAGCACTGCTGCTTATGCCACCGCTCTCATTTGCAGGCCTGCCATGCTGCAGACAGTCTGCAATTGTCTTTCCTAACTGTCTGGCCAATGGCAGGTGGTTTCTTTACAGATGAGGAATAATGTGACTGTGAAGGTGTGCTTTTGCTCTTTTAAAAGGAAATGCAAGGGGATTTAGAGCTGAAAATAAGTTCTTACCACCTGAGCCTTTAAGTCCACAGCACATCTTGATGCTTTATTTGCTTTTGCTTGCTCTTGACCTGGCTTTGGTCATACTTGGATTCCAAAATTCATTCCATTTCTTACAACTACCCATCCTCAGAAATAAGTACTGGATTCTAGTTTTGCCCCTGGAAGCCACAATCTTCTCTGGACTGGCTTTGATGGCTGGCTGCTGTTAGTTTATATTATCCCTCAAATCTCTAGATTCACTTTCCTTTTCCTTCAACCTATGGCTAATGTTTAATTTAAGAACTATGAAATAATGGTCAACCTCAACCAAAATCTTGCCTGATTATTCCAGTTTTCTGATTATCTTGTTTTTTTCTGCTGATTTATCAGCTCCTTGTTCTTAGGAAATAGGTCTCAATCATTTTTTATTGCCCATAGTGTTTTGAGTTAGTATAATAGTAGGAACTTGAGATAGCATTTAGTGTACATCTAATATATTCCAGGCACTGTGCTGCAAGGTTTTCACTCATTATGTCTTTCAGTCCATATAAGAATACCTGATTCTAAATCAGGTCTGCCTTACTTCAGAACAAGAACTCTTAATCATTTCACTGGTGTTTTTAGTGAATTGTTTAAGTGAATAAATCCACTTAATAAACCCACTTTAAATTAAGACATAGAACTCTATATTCAGTGTTTCAAATGGTTAAAAAATGTTTTAAAAAAATCCATTATAGACCCAATATTTTAAAATATTAATGGGGTTCTTTTTTCTCTGACACCATATTTAAGGAATTTATCACATTTGGAATTTACATGTAAAAAAAGTTAAGGATGAAAATAAAATGACATTCTGTCAGCCAAGTTGGAGAGCTAATAGGAAATGTGATGAGATGTCTTAATAGAGCTTTATACATAGTGAAACACCCATATTTGTTGAATAAAAAGGAAGATTTAGATAATGAACCATTCAATAAATGAGAAAACATATTGAAAATCAGTCTGTATACTAGCTGTTTTAGAATAATTAATGAAAATATATAGAAATTCCTATAAAATATTTAGAATTAGACATAATATCAATAGTGTATATGATTGCAAGAATGGATATGGAAGATGATTCCAACAAAATCCCCAAAGTGGAATCACACCTGGTATCAAATCTCAGAGTTAGTAGCTCAAGCATGCCCTTTGTTTATACCAGAGATGGCTAAACCCACTTAACCTTAACATTGTAGATTAAATGAAACATGTATGTCTAGTAACTTGGCATATAATAGGCACTCAGTGAAGGTCAGTAATCTCCCAGCCCACGCCTTCTTATCCTAGTTGGATGGCTTCAACTAATTATGTCTTCCTGATACCATAATGGTGACAATCATACCTGGCTTCCCCAGAAGTCCTCAGTTTCATCATAGGGAAAAAGGAGTGTCAGGGTATTTATGGTAATTCCTCTCCTCTCTTGAGAGATCTAAAAGGAACCCTCAAACGAGGGCAATTTCTGTGCCCCCTCCAGGCCTTCTTACTCTCCTCAGGGATCAAGGGTGAGGTCAGATTGTGAGTTACAGTAAAACCCAGATTCCTCAGAAGTCTCAACTCCATCCATGAATGTCAAGGGTGAATTCATGGCTTTGGAATTTGATTATCCACAGCTTCCCCAGACCTCATGGTTCTAGTAATTTCACCCAAACCTCCTGATCTCCTCACACTTACTGCTTTGCTACCACGGTCTGCTTGAAACTACCAGGACTAATCACATTATTCCCATTATTCCCATCTAGTCAGTCATCAAAAGAAGCCCAGGATCCCAGCCATACTTACATCTTGTCACTTTAATTTTTACAGGGCTCTTCACAGTCTCTGACCTGTTCCCCTTTTCCAGCACTCCCCAATTCATGAAATCCTCCCACTGTGTCCTTTGGAATTCATGGTCTGTAGTCAACAAAATCCCCCAGATCCTTAAATTCTCGGAACACCCTTCACCTTTTTTACTCTAATGGGAACCTGGCTTTTCCCTAAGAAAGCTCTTTTCCTTACATTGTCTCTCAGTTAGTGGCTGAATTTTGTTGTTTTTATTTATTTGATTGTTTTTCTTCCACCATCCTCACAGTTCTGGACCTTGAGGTTGGGGGCGTGTCCTTCTTATTCTTCATTGCTCCTTCAACCTTTCTTTCTTCCCTCCCTTCCTCCCTCCCTCCCTTTTTTTTTCATCCCTCCCTTCCTTATTATTGACAGCTGTATAGCTAACCCCAATGGTAAACTTTGATTCTTGTGTTGCTTGATTTATCATTAGCATTTGACAGAGTTGCTTCGTCCTCCTTGAAACTTTTCTTCATTTGGCTTTCAGTACACCACATCCTCCTGACTTTCCTCCTTTGTTGCTTGCTATTTCTTCTCAGTCTTCTCTACTGGTTCCTCTTCACTTCTTCAACAAAGTAAATACTGGAGTTTCCCATTACAGTTCTTAGGTCTCTTCATTTCTCTGTATCATTTTCTCAGTAGTTTTGTCCAGTCTCATGAATTTAATTACTACCTATACATTGATAGTTTCCAAATTTATATCTCCATACTTCTCTTCTTATCTCCAATTCACATAGTTAACTGCCTATTCAACACTTTTAGTTGGAGGTAAAGTAGAGATCCTGTACCCTTGGTCTCCCACAGTCTACTTGCACAAAAAGATTCTCAAAAGTAACAGTTAGAGCATGTCACTCTTCTTTTCAAACCCTGCAATAACTTCATTTTCCATGGAGAATAAAAGCCGAAATCCTTCCAAAGGTCTACAGGACCTTACAGGATCTGGACCATGGTACCTCTGCAACTCCATCAATGCCCACTCTTCCCCTTACTTGCTGTGCTCCACTCACTCAGTTTATGTGCTGCTACCTTAGGGCTGTTTGTTTGACCTGCGGAGCTCTCCCACAGATATCTGAAAGTCCAACTCCCTCACCGCCTTCCAGTCTTTGCTCAAGTGTCACCTTCATGAAGTGCCGAAACCTAACTAACATCCCTAGTTCATTTTGTAGCCCCCTCCCCAACCATTCTCCTAAACCCCTTTACTGCCTCAATCTTTTTCTTTTTCTATTTTCTTATCCCTTTAACATGTGGTGACATTTACTTTTATTATAACATCTATTGCTTGATTTCTGTCTCCCCTGATAGATTATGAGTTCCATAAGAACACAGATTTAGTTCTTTGTTCTGTAATTAGTCCCAGGAATAATGTACCTGAAAATGTACCTGCCACATGGTATGTGCATAGTAAGTATTTGTGCAATAGGTGCTAGATTTGCATAGTGTTTTGCAGTGTGTGGCATGCTGTCATGTGTTACAAAATTATGCCCTCAATACTACCCTTTACTGTTGACTGAGCAGTTATCATTAGTCCTGTTATTCAGGTTAGGAAGCTGAGGCCAGAGATAGGTATTTTCTGACCGTTAAGTTTATTGATTTTGCTATTTCATTCTGGTTATCAGGACATTGTTCTTTAAGATTTTGCTTAAATCACAGCATAGAACAACAGCCTAAAACATTTGTGGGGCACTGACTGCTGTGTGCTGGTGATTATAAATACAAAATACAGTGCAGAGTCTGGCAGAAAATGTTTTTGGACAAGACAGATTTCCCTGGGTCTCGACTCCTAAGAGGCAAAGTGTATTTTGTTTTAGCAGCAGAGCTAGCTACACAGACCCTCATGTCAGAAGTTTCTTTTCAACTCTCAAGCCACCTGGCATCCTGTGATTGGTTTGACATGTTCAAATCAGGGTTTTGATCTCAGCATTACTCTGAGATGACACCTTGGAAGGTGACTAATACAATTTTATTAAATTTAGATTTTGGTAATTTGCTAGCACTTACTCACTTGACTGGGGCAGCAAAGGTTTTTTGGTACTTCTGATCATGAAATTTAAATAATAAGGTTCTTGCTGATTGCTCTTGAATACATTAAGCATATTTCAGGCACAGCTCTATGATTGGTGACCAGAAGCAATCCTGTGGTTAGTTGGCAATCCCAGCTGAAGAGAAGTTCTTTCCCTGGACATTTCTTGTTTCCCCGGGCTGTGGTCAGAGCCTTTTCTTTGGCTTCCTGGCAGAAAGCGTTACTGCTCTTTAAGAAGCTTCTGTACCTACTACCAAGATGTATCAGCCCTCATGGTCCTCATGCTTTTAAGAGCTGTTACCCTCGTAAGTGCTGTGACTGGCAACTGAATTGTCAAATTTCACTCAGGCATTGATCTAAATTTTCTTTGTTAGAGGTTTTTATTTCTGACCAGAGAGAGCAGTTGAATTGATCCTGGTAATCAGTGAGGTTGTTTTCAAAGTCCTCAGGTTTATTTGCTATCATTTTTGGTTCTTGTTGAGTGTGAAAGGAACATGTTTACTGAATGCTCAATTTCTGTGTGTCACAGCTGTTTTAGGTACTTCACACACATTAGTTAGTGCACTTAACCTTGCCATTCCCCCAAGAGAAAACTGTGTTCAAGGCCATTTTACAGATAAAGATATTGAGACTAGCAGAGGTTAGGCAACTTTCCTAAGGCCACACAGCTAGGAAGAGGCAGAGTCAAGATCCGAGACCACACTGCTAGACTGCTTCAAACTGTACTGAGTAACATGTCTTCAGTAGGGCACACAGCTGAAATGTAGCCACAGAACTCCCAAAGAAGTGTGGGAACAACAGGTAAGACAACCTCAAATTTGAGAACCATGCCTGTAAAATGCCAGTAAATAGAAGCCCTAAGCCATTCAAGCCATTCCCATAGGGGTCAGGCTGAGAAGCCATGAAGACAATTCCTGTCGATGATCTTGTGAGTAATTAACAATCAACCAGATGTGTATGAAAATAATTCAGTTTGTTTGAAGTTAAAATAAATTGCTTAATTGGATATGGCCATTCAGACAGAGAACATTTTGACCACATGCTTTTACTGTCTTAGGGCACAGAATGCTGCCTAATTTAATTTGGCGTCATAGTCACAGTCATACTTCATGAACTCATGTGCCAGAGAAAAAATTCTGGTCTTCTCCTCTTCCCCCTTTTTTCTTTCTTCTCTGCCTCCTCCATCTTCTTCTTCTTCTTTTTATATTGAAGTCCCTACCACAGAGAAGTTGAAAGACCTTGAAATTGATAACCCTGTTCCTAGAGTTATTGGTTTCCAGGGTTTTGGCTATGATTATGGAAATTTCATCATTAGAGTCAAAGATTGGAACATTTCTATCAGTGTTCCTTTGTCCTTTCTGGAAGACTGAGAATGTGTCTTGACTCTGTTCTTTGGATTATAAAATAAACTTTTCTTGACTTCTGAATGCCTGAAATTAATTTTCTACTTAATCCTAGTCCATCCTTAACTTCTCAACGTCCATTGTTTAAAGCAGAAATGCAACTTCAAGGCTCTTATGTGAAATTGGCTTAGGAGAATTCCACTCCCAGATGTGTTTAAATTAGTTGTTGTAATTGTCATTCTATTTTTAATAGTTTGAATGGTTTTAGATGAGGCATATGCTGTACTGTAAATCACAATCCTACTACCTCTCAGTTTACTTTCTGACTCCTTCCTGCATTTATGATGCTTGCTTGGGCCCTGAAGGCATTTCAGTTTGCAATCCTTATTTAAATAAAAATCAACAGTAACATGATTTAATGATGGTGCAAGATGTCTTTAAGAATATGTATATCAGGTCATCACACAATATATTTCATTTCACATTTTATGTCTTTATGATCAGGTAATGCACCCACAACTTTCTTACCCATATCCATTTGAAAAATTCATTAAAAATTTAGCATCATTTTTTCTTCTAAAATGAATATGAATTTCACAGGGTTCTTTTTGGAAGAGAATTTGTTGTAGCAAATAGATTTGGACCTTTATTTGTCATTGGTAGTTTTGTGGTTTCAAATACAAAATTGACTGCAACCTCCTTCAATATAAAAACATATAAAATATTTTTAAACCAAGACATCTTTGTGCCTGTAAAATCCAGCTGTAACAGTATACATATATCTGTGTGACTGTCAATATTTAGGGGATACATACACAGTATAAGAGATAACTTGTTAAAGAAATTGGTTTTGTTCAAACCAGGGTATGTACTGATCAATGACTAATATGTAATGAGTTGTCAATCAGGTGTTCATTTTATGGAAGCTATCCAACCACCAAATGAAAATTTGATCCAAATGGATACTTAGCATGTAAAATAGTTTGAACTTGAAAATGTAAATTGTGATTCATTCATAATATAGAAAAAAGTGCCAGTTATGGTTTTAGCATATTTTGTTATAGGTTCATTTTGAATAGGAAAGGAACATACTGTACTTACCAACGCAAGGGAAATGTTTGCGTGTTTAAGGAATTATTACTCTGTTGAGGTCCTTCTATATTTTTCCTCTGTTTTGCACAAGTCGTATTACTAATGAGTTTATTTGAGTATTGAAAACTAAAATACTTATATTTTAATATTTTAAAATACATTTTTGTTATAAAATTCAAGGACCTAGTTTTCAAATATGGATCAGTTTGACCTTGGAAAATCTACATTCTAAATATTACTAATGCAGATAGCAGAGAAAAAAGGCTGTATATTTGCTAGCAAAGTCAGAGATAAATAAGAACTGTTGTAATACACCATTTAAAACAATCAGGATTATTCCAGCCTTTGTAGAAAAGAATTTTGAGTGACAAAGAGCCTCAATGCAGTCTTCATATGTATTAAAATTGTGAAAAACTAAGGTTAGAAGGAGAGCTGAGGATCCTTTCATTGAATACTTTATTTAATAAATGAGAATACTGTGATTCACTTAGTTGTGGAAGAACTGGAATTAGAATCCACAGTTCCTAATGCCTAAACCAATGTTCTTTTCACTACCACCCTCACCTATATAGGACATAATATGTAGTCAGAACAGCTACCATTTGTTGGGCTGTTAGTGTCTGGTATGGAAAGTCTTACTTGCTTTATTCTCTTAACAATTCTGTAAAATAGATTTTATTAACCCAATTTTACTGATGAATCTATTATAAATTTCAATTTTGAGATTAATTTACTTGCCCAAAGTCAGTTTACAAGCCAGCAATCTAATAAATGTCGGAATTCAGTCTTTCCTCTTCCTGCAGAACTAATTTTAAAAAATCATCAATAGGTCTATGGAGTTGTATAGGAAACAGAAATTACAATATACTGGTTGGCTTTTCTCTTTACAGCTTCCATATTTTGTAGATAAAGTTAAATATGTATATAAAATTTGTAATCTGTACTTATTGTAGGATATTTGATCCCAAAGAGACCTGAGACTAGCTAATCCACTCCCATTTATTTATAAATGAGGTAATTAAGATCAAAATTGTCAAGCACTTCCCACAGAGGGGTAGTTGTAAGACTAGTAGACAGTGAAAGTTCTAGCTTGAAGTGCTCTGATTCATCTACTATTCACAATCACATTTTTGTGGGTGAAGCACTTGGAGGAAAAGCATGGAGGATAGGCTGACAAGACACTAAGTACTACCACAGAGTGAGCTGAGTGCTGACAAGGTCCATGCATGTACATTTTTTGGAAAGATAGTACTATTGAATGTGACTGATCTTCAAAGGGCCTGGTAAGTGTTTTTTAGCTTTCCTATGAGTCTTATGAGGTACAAATGACCAGAATGTCTGCTCCATGTTTGGCTAAGAAAGAAGAGCCAGTACTTTTTACATTTCATTGTGTTCTCCAAGTAAAATGTACATTTTTTAATGAAAAGTGAGGGAGAAGATAATTGTTAGTTAAAACACTAGTTCACAATTAAGTTTAATTTTCTTTTTTTCTTTTAAGCTGTTTTATTGATTTAGGAGAAAATGTTCTAGTGAAAAGAAAAGCATCTATAGCACATTAATTTTTTTCCAATACCGTATTTTCACCCATACCACATTTTCTTGGGGAGAGTGAGGTGGCTATAAATATCTTTACCACTTGATGTTGTAACTTTAAATGAGGGCAAAACTCTCTCTGGCACTAACAAGAATTTTGCCTATAAATAGTTACAGAATGGGGTCCATGACGATTATGAAGCAATTTGGTTCTTTCCCAAGAGATAGAAATGTCGGCACAAGTTTCAGATGGAATGCACATACCTTGTCCATATTCCTAATAATAACAAGAATGAAGGAGAAAAAAACGCCAGGAATTCTTGCAGGCTTTAGCCAGCTTGCTTCAAAAACCTGTCAGCTAAACAAATAAAGTGAAGTAGTGGGAGGGAAATGCAGAAGATTAGCTGCTGTGGGCTACTAGTTAATGAGTAGTCCAACAAAAAGGAAGTGATGGCCATGGAAGGGTACACAGAGAGTGAAGAAAATTAACACTACCAAAAACAGTTAGCATTCACAAATTAGATTTTTATTCAATTCTGAAGTTTATTGTTTTATTGTGGGATCTGCCTCCAACCAGCTATAGAAGCTTTCCTCCATCCCTTTGCCCCCAAACAAGATGAGTGGGATCAGTCAAAAGATTGAAACTTTGAAGCACGGTTAGGCTGCTAGGTAAAAGCCAGCAGAATATGTCTGAGACTTCATTAAAAAATGCCTACAACAACACCCTGGGTAAAATCCACAGCCGCTTGGCATTGCTGCCTCATTAAGAGTAAGATGAAGTGGCCGTCCCTAAAGACTGGCCCTGCCGTTTGCTGACCGATCCCAGGTGTGTCCTGCTCACACTCAGGGACTTAAAGCCTAAACAGCTACAAATCCTCTCTCTACTACGTCTGCAAGGATAGGTTGGCTTTAGGCAGTATAGCCCAGGCAAGCACATTATATCTGTCCAGGCTCCCTTTTAAAAAAGAAGACTGATGAGAGATTTTCTACAAATAACCTCTTGTTTCAGAAATTTGAAAACAAATGAATTATCAAAAACTTATTTGAAGAACTAATGTACCCTTTAAAGCAAGCACTCTGAATGTAACAGTGACTAGAATTTTTCAAGACAGGGACAACATATTTAGAGAAGGACATTCTTGAAACAAATACTTTGCTACCTGGTATCCTTGTACAGATGCCACAGGGAATTAAAAACAAGTAAGCTCCCAGGACAGGAGAAGAACAAGGCTATCTCCTTTTTATTCTCAGTGATCCTGTTCCTTAAAGAGCAGCTCCCAGACCATATCACCTGGGAGCTTATTAGAAATGCAGATCCCAATCCTCCTGAATCAGAATATGCATTTTAACAAGATCCACCAGGTCATCCTTTTGTACATGAAAGTTTGGGAAGCACTGCTCTGAGTCAAGAGTTCATGATGGAGAGTATCATTGAATAGTAACAAAAATCTTTATTAATGTCATTCTACCTGAACAATTTATTTTTAAACCCCTTTTCTGTCAATGTGGTTCCAAGTAGCTTGGTGACACAAAAAGTTTCAGAATTAAGCTGAGTACAGAGTGCCAGTACTTTGAGATGCAGAAGTTGGTTGGGTTTGATGTAAATGATGGGGACCAATTATTTCAGTTAAAATACTGATAGCACCATCACTAACTTTTATTAAATACTTTATACTGGAAGTGAGGAAAAGTGCTGTAAATAAACTAAAGGTGTTTTGTTTGTTTCCCCAGAGTAAATCTTTTTAAGTAATGTAATTTACCCTGAAAAGGACAAAAAGGGGACCAGATGAAAGTTCTCTGTTAAGTCAGTGCCTCAGTTTACAATAGTAATTTCCAACCAAATTTTACAATCAAAACTAAACTCATATTGTCACGGACTACACCTTGTGTTAGCACATGCATGGATAAGCAAAAATGATGTGCTGTGGGGATATCCTTTAGTTAATTCTATGAGTATCATCAATGCCTCTACTTTTATAATGATTTTTTCTTGTATGTATGCCTTTGCTGTGATTTTGGAAAAAATACATCAATGTGAATATTGGACTGAATTCCTAAGAGGATAATAAATGGCATAAAGAGTCATGGTAGATGGACCATGGTCCATCACACAAATTTTATGTTAACCAAGATCCTGATTGTCACCCTGAAATTCATCTTTACAGAAAACAGCTATATTCCTGGCTTTCTTGTTTTCAGTTATTACTACAGTATAGTTCTGTGATTTACAGATTTACCAAATCCAGCATTTTCTAAGATGTTTTTGGAGGAATACAAGTGTTAAGAGACATTAAGGGTCCTATGGTTAATTAAATTTAGAAAGTACTGGAATGAAATTATAAGGATTACTTTTCTGCATGACTTCTTAGGACCTTCAGCATTCTAAGAAACATTATTAGCACTCAGTAGCAGAGACGTAATATACAATGTTTCTGACCTCAAAATGTGCATGTTAAAGAATATTCTCTGTGATTAGTGTCTTGAGTTACACATTTTGGGAACCCTAGTATAATCTAATTTCTAATCGTGTTTGGATATTTATTCTTTTGAGGACTGTATTATACCACTCACAGTAAAAACAATAAACCAGCAAATTTGTAGTCTGTACTACACAATTTAACACATACTTATAAACTCTTTTGTGTTTTTCATTATTGCTTTTCCTCCCAACCAGATATAACTACTTGGGCAGTATGAATCACGCCTTATACTTTCAAATCCACCACAGAATTTAAGTTCCGTGTTGGATATGGTAGGTAATAAAATACATATTGGTGTACTAACCTATGTTAAAATTAAGTTTTTCGAATTTCCATGGATATTCAGTTGTTCTAGTATTTCAGGATCTGATGATATAATCATCAGAGTTCAAGTAGAACTTTCTTATGGTTCTGCAAACTCTGCTCCTACATCCAACAAGCCTTTGTCTCTATGAGCCAGTGAACATAAAGATATCTTGCCCATGATTATCAAAGTACTACCAGCATGTGTATCCTTTTTCCAGATTCAAATCTTTAACACAGATTTCACCTGTGTTATATATGCCTGATATTCTTTCTTCAATTGCTTGAAGCAGACATACCAGGAAAATTCCAGCACAGGTGCACTATTAATTTGAATCTGTATTGTTATTTTTTCCATCACCAATGAGTTCCTTAATGAGACCCAACAATGTTTTTAGTTGACGCTGTAGAATAATATAGAAAGTATTAGTCTAGAAACTACCCAAACCTTTATTCATCTTTAAGGGGGCTGAGATCTAGGCAAGTGAGATCAGTGTCCTTCAGGGACTTTACCAAGTTGTCTACAGTTGGTCTTGCTGGCACATCATTCTTAAAAGTACATCTGCTATTATTTTTTCACTAAAGGATTAATAGTAATGCGCCCTTGTTTACTGTGAAGTGCATATGTTTTTTGTCTCCATATTCCACACCACACTGTGAGCTCTTAATTTTGAAATTAAGAAAGGAAAAGTACTTTTTAACGCTTGGAAATATCACTTAGCACTCCATCCCTTGGGGGGTAAGGCAGGAGTAGAGGAGGCAAAGATAAGCTATTCCTACTCCTACCATTTCAGGCCACTGGAAAATTCTCTTCATAGTTCCTTTTGATTATTTTGCAGTAGATCTACAACTTTCCATACAAGGTCTTTTGCATGATATGGAGAGCTTGTATTGAGTTTTACGAATTGATTAATAACAGCCTGTCATGCCCATACCTATTCAAAAGTATGATGGTTTATAATAGACTAGATTCTATTTGTCACCCCAGAATTTACCACCATCCAGTGATAGAATCCAGATTACCATAGTAGACATGAATTTGGGTAAAATTTGCAACTGCCTTAGTCTCTTACATTGGTGTCTCAGTGAGTAAGGAGAGCATATTTGTTCTTCCTCCACTTAGAAGATAAATATCTTTGATTGTTTTGAGTATCTGTTGTAGGTGGTTTGGCTAATCACCTGTCTAAAGGCAGAAAACTGGACCTAATGACTTATCAATATTCCTTATTATGCTAGTCTATCCTTCAACTGAGTATATTATCTTAAATGTTGGCATTTCAAGCACTGAAAGACAATGACCCCCCTTCAGAGGATTAGTGCCCAGAGAGATAGATTTTATTCCCAAGCATAAAGGTTAAAAAAAGTGAGAAAATGAGATTTCATAGTCCAGGAGATACTTCACCTATCACTGCTTCCATTCCACCATATCTTCCTCTGGACACCATTAGGAGAACCAGAGAAATTGTATATAACTACTATGCATTATGCATGACTGCATTGTTTACCGCATTGTTTTATACCACTCAGTTCACCTGAGATGAAATCAGGCAAAGGAGGTAAATTTAGTTTACCTTCAGAACTCTAGACTACCGACTCTTGTAAAAATTGATTTACTAGTTTATCTAATGTTTTAAAAACTCACTTTATTAAGTTGTAAATCATATCATTCAGTACTACTACACCGGAAGGTAAAATTAATGATAGAGATAAGGACATTAGAAAAAGCCACAGCATGGTTACATGACAACATGAAAAACTTGATGAATAGCAGTTTAGGAGCAGTGGCATAGGGTTCAGATTTAATTTGAATGGTGAAGGGCATTATCCTGTTGAGCTGCCTGGATAAGGGTAAGTTCATATTGGCACAGTCTGATGTCATCATGGGTGACATGGAACAGTGGTACAGTGAAAAAATTACAAGACCAGAAAAATAATTTGAAGTTAACTTTTTAGAAGTAGCCTAAAAGGAAAACAAAATTGATGGCAGGTTTATGGGGTCATGTTAAGTGTGGGCGGCAGATAGACAAGTTTGTGAGTGGAAATTTAATATCTGTATAATTTTATCAGATGGGAGAAATGCCATCATAACGAGATGCATGCTACATCAGGAATTTCAATACCTTTCACATAACAAATGTTCTTCCTACGCTTTATTATACCAATGCTCATGTCATCCCAAGAAAAGGGATGGATTTAAATAGAAGACAAAAGGATCTTTAGTTTCACTTAGAGATGAAGAAGATAGGGTATAAAAGGTGTATCAGCAAAGGCAACGCTTCCAAAAAAAATTTCTAAGACATCAACAATTAGGTGTTCTTAATAGATTGATCATAATGCATCATTAGCTCTCCAAACCTTGTATTGATTAACATCAGGTCCAAGTCAGCAACTTTTGCTGTCAGATCTCCTGGCCATCAACCTGTCCTGCCATTGTCTGTGTCAGAAACTAGCTCTGTCATGGCCAACTGAACACATGTACCACCTGAAGCTTTAGTCAAAATACAGGAGGAAAGTCAACCACTGTTCCTCATCTCAAAGAATTTGGAAATCCTGACATACTTGTTTTATTGTGGCAAATGAGCTATGAAGATCAGAGAGTGTCACTTTACAATGAGGAAAGTAAGACAAGATAAAGAAACCCTCCCATTTTAATCACCTAATGACAGATCTAGAATATGCATTCAGGTTTTTCTGTCTCTGTCTTAATAAGCCTGATCACCACAAATAATCAGTTTTGCTGCATTATTCTCTTTTCAAGGAAGAAATACTGTCCGTATTTTGAATAAGTTGAAAAGAATGAAAATGTCTTATTTTCAGGGGGAAAAAATATTAACCCATTATAAAAAATGTAAAATTTACATTTGTATATTATAGAAGGGGCTAAAACTAAGTAAAGTTGTATGTCTTGACAACATAAAAATGAGAAAATAAGATACTTAACAAAATCCTTAAAATGATACAGTATTGAGCCAGTAATCAGAGTCTGAAAATGAATCCATCTACATATACAAATGACAAAACATTTGGAGATGCTAATACTGAAAATTTAGTATGTGAGTCAGGCCTCCTGCCTGATTTGAAATGAACACATTTAAGGCCTTAGTGCATGTGACTGACTTCTGGCTTATGAGTGAGACTGAGGCAAGTGTACACTTGCCAAATGAAAGTAGACCTCTCCAGAACTCCTCTTCTGACCATTGAAGGATCACACTCACAGCATGAAATAATCAAGTCTTTGCCCATAAAATAACCACATTCATAAATCTTTGTTCCTGTAGGACTAAGAATTGATTTTTAATGATGAACAAGCAATCTTGTGTCTTTGAAATAGAAACAGGATTTTTAAAACTTTAATTTCCATGTATGATACATACCCGCTCTCCATGTTTATCTCTACAGTTATGTGTGAGGGGCTCTGTGCTGTAGCTTTTAGATATTTCATAGAAAATGAAGGAACACACTAAGATCTTGCAAATGTCTCCAAGAGATTTGGGCAATGGTGAACATGCCGCAGCTGCACTTCAGCATAGTATCTGTCACATCAGATACAAATGGAGGGGTAGCACACGAGCAGAAAGTACAGGAGTGGGAAAGAAAAATAGAAAGCAACACAGGGTGTTATACGAAATAAATTACGCAAAAATACATAAGACAATAAAGAATAAGCAAGAGGCATGCCTGGCAGGAATGTTACATGTAGTACATGACTACATGAGATGGCATGTAGTCATATCGATTATGTGCATTATATTAATTTACTGTCCTGAAATTCATACTCATTCATTTCTTTAATAATTTGAACCTCATTCTTACAGGGCAAACTTATTATCTGGAAAGAATTCAGAGGTCCTATCTCATTTTTTAAAACTTGAGAAACAACGAAGTGCAAAGATTAAAGCAATTACTAACTTTTTTTTGGCAACAAATATTTGTTAATGTCCACATGCATAACTGGAAACAAATGACTTTAGGGAATGAACAGGAGGTCATCACTCTAAGAAACAGAAGTAAACAGAATTAAGAATAATGAAAATAAATACAATATGACTATAGTTGATTTTCACCTTGAGAAAGTTGCTGTCTAGTTTATCATAGAAGAGATACTAGCCATTGTTGAGTTGTTTCTAAGGAAAGCTGAGAACAATGCTGAGGGGCAGTGGAGTGAGGGTTCTTATAGGAACTGACTCACTAGTATGCTTCATGTGAAAAAATGAAATAGCAAAAATAGCCAGTGCCTTTCATATGCATTATCAATAAATAATAAACCTTCACCTAAAATGTTAAGTAAAAGGAAAATTATGTAATATCAATTCAGACTTTCTTCATTTTGCTCATTTAAAAGACCTTTCTTATAAAGCAAGAGACCATTTTAATTGTTCTTTCAATTACACATTCTCTTAAATCAGTGCAAATACAGATCAGGTGGCTGGTCATTATCCGTCAAATTTTGGCTGTATGGATAGCAAAGTCAGTTATTAAGAGCAAACAACACAGTAGTGTTTCAGAAGTGAACCTGATATTTTGTACAATAAATTCTGTTTCCAACTCTTTCCTCAGTTTCCAGTTTGGGGTGAATAGATAACTTAGAAAACGCTGCGCCATTCACCATTCCTGCAGATTCTGAAAGGAGCGGAGAGGAAACCCACAGGTCCTAAGAACTTGCGACCAGCGTCCAAATCTTGGGAGTAAGGCCGAGTATGAAGCTGCGTTCGTGGAGACAAAGGTCCTCAGTTCTCATCCTGCAGGACTGGGTGGCAGAGGCTTTCTTCCTGGAGACACCACTCACACGATCTGTTAGTGACTGAATTTCTAAAGACAAAAGACATTCCTGCAATCCTTTTAATAAAAGCAAGGTTTGGGACTAATCGAATGGAAACAACATGGGTGAGCCTTTAGAAATAAAAAGTAAGTGCCTTTAGCTCTTCTGAAAAACAGCATAAATAGCATATTGGGTTTATACTATGCTAAATGATGTGCTAGAACCTATAAAGAAAATAAAAAATACCTTGATTTTCACAGATAAATACCATTTGCTTAGTTACATTACAGAAATGCAGTGACTGTAGGGATCAAATACTCAGAGGCTAGGCCATCAGGACAAGCCACTCCTTCCTTTCATTGTTTGCCTTATTCACAAAAACAAACTGCAGTTCTCTTAAGTTAGAGGATAATTCAGTCTATTTATACCTTGTTTACTTTATTTAATAAATCCTCATATTTAAGGATTTCCCAAATTAATGCTAAATAGAAAAGAATAGCAAAAAGGTAAACATTTTTCTCATGAATCTAATCTTTTATTAATCTGCATACATGTTATTTCAAATATATACATGTAGATAGCCACATATATATGTGCATAGAATGTATAAATATGTATAAATACATATATATTATACATGAGTGATTTATTACAGAAATATCAGTGTTTCTAGATTACACTGCATCCTTGATGAGCTGTCATTAGTGTGGAAAGGATACATAGCTTTTCAACAAAAGAAAAGAATGAGGCTGCCAGAGTGTTACAGTGGTTTGGGCTTTTTTTTTTTTTCAGCATCCATCCCTGCCAATCTCTGCACTGCCAGTAGGGAAAACCATATCCATGGCAACCAACCGTACCATTCCAGCCCACATCAATGACGCCTCCAATCTAAACTGTCAGATATTCTATGCACATCATGTAAAATAGGTCTCTTTCCCCTTATACCTCTGTGCATCTCGTTTCCTTGGCTACATGTTTATGCAAATGAGAATTGTCCTTTCTCTCTCAGGTTGATTGAACACTGAATTTGTTTTGCACCTTGGCAATGCAAAGCCATGCTGTCTTGCCACCTGGTCTACTGCATAATTGCAAAAAATTACATTATAATGATAACTGTCCCCAAATTAGCCTGATAACACCATCTACCTGCCTTGTGAGCGAAAGAAACAGTGTGCAATAAAGAAGGATGTTAAAACAGAGTCGAGATAGGGGAATAATGTTTAATTGGCTCTCCAGAGTCTACTAATTTTCAGAATTGGAAACCTAGTGTTTGATTTGTTCTTTTTAGTCAGTGAGAAGAAAAAATATCCTTCATAAATTCTGAATGACAAATTTGCCCATCCTTTTTTGCATGTGGTTCCAGCATCCCAGGGAATCTAAAGTGTCATTTCCTCTCTGGAAGAAAGGAAGCACAAAACATGCTAGGTATGTACTCTAAATTTTCACTCAGTGTCAGATCTAGTTATAAACTTCTCTCAATACACGTATCTCTCTCTTTCTTTTCCCCCCAACCCCTCCAAATCTTGGATCAATACCTTTCTTTTAAAGTTAAGATGCAGGATTTTTATAGGATAATACATATTAAAATCAAATAAAGCTGGGTATCTAAAAGAATTACCTTCTCTCCTCTTCCATCTTCTTTAACCTATTGCTTTCCACTAGATTATGTCTTGTAAATAATTTTGTGGTGGTAATCACGGTCTGGTTAGTTTCTTTTTCAGAAAAATCACAATCAACATTTTACAAATAAAAAAGCAATCAGTTCTTTATTTAGTTCATTTTGTTATAATTTACATTCATATGGTGACTTTAACTCAGGCATGTTAATTTTTCTACAAAAAAAAAAGACATGGGCAGGTAAAAATGTGGTACCTAATGTATTTCCTCAGGGTATAAGTGATAAAAGATACTAGATTGTATTATGATAAATATTGAGGATATATTTATTCCTCCTTCTGTATAATTCCCCTTTCTCTGCAAAACAAACCCTTCAGTATTTATAAAAACAGGAACGATTTTATACAATTTCATGAGATTGTCTTAGACTGATCTTTTGAACTTTGTTTATAAAGATTCTGAGTCACCTTTGAGTAAATTTGGGAGAAGCAAAGGTTACAAAGGTAGACAAGATCCCTTTTTTAATTTAATGGATCATCTGTAAATGTGTTATGGCCTAAGATAAAAAATACAAAGTTTCCAAAGCCAAATTCACAACCATCTTTTCTCCCATCTCCCTCTCCAAACTTTAAGACCTTTTAGGGTTCAGCTGAGGCCCCTTGTTCTCCCTGACTATGAAGATAACAAAGTAATGACTCCCTTCTCTTATCTCTTGGCTCTATCAATGCTCTTGTTTCAGCATTTCATTAGATGCCATTTCCTGCCGATATGACTTGCTCTCTGACAAGATTATAAACCCTGAGGCAGAGTTGGGGGAAAATAATTTCATATAAATCTTTTCAACACTTAAAGTGAATATTTTGCTCAGGAAAATTGCATATCACATCTTGATTGTTCTTGGATTTTAGGCTGAGACATTTAGGCAGTGAACAGCTGATAAATATGCCTCAGGACATGGCAGGAAAGAGAAATCAACTTTTGTTGTGTTCACTATGTTCAAGAAATCATGTCAGATGTTTTACATATGGAACAATAATCTTTTCCTTGTTAAAATTTACTTTTAAATAACAGATTATATTTTTCAACAGCAAGAATATTTGAAAGAGGAGATATGACATCCTTAAAAATTCTGTTTGTTTGTTACATCTTCACTAGTTGTTTCCTGAGCACTGTTCTTGGCCCTTTGGGGAATTACAAAGGATGTGAAAAACCTAATTTTATGAAGATTATAATTAAATACAATGACAAATACATATTAATATAGGTGATAAAAACAAAAACCATGTGTCAACATCAATTATGACTGTTAATATCATTCCAGTGGACTTACCAAATATAATATATAAAGATTTTCAAGTATTGTAGAAGCCTAAATATAGGCATTGGCATTATGTTGTAGAAAAAGGTATGGATGTAGAAAAAGGTATGGATGAATAGTTTGAATCAGATTTACCTGAGGACGACAAATACTTAAGCACCTGACTTTTTCATTATCAGTATTTTACAAATGTAGAGTCTGTGCATTTGAATTGTCCCCACTCAGGCTTATGGTTCTTGTTCCTTTCTCTGTGCACAAGATACTTGCTTTCAGAATGTCATTCTATTCAGGGATTTCTTGCTGAATCCGCCTTATTTTCCCTTTAACCTTGCTGATGCATATACAGTGAAGTGGAGAAATAGGGTATTCATTTGTTAACTGTAAGGGCTCAAAAAGTTGTCTAAATTCCACAAGTGAAAAAATAGGGAGTTTATGTAAATAACTAGAAATTGCCTCAATTTTCTTATCCACTTTTTGTACCTACATAGTTTACACTGCCTAGATTTCTCCTATGAAAGAGATTTTTCCATAGAATTGTTGCAAAGAAAAATTAACAAATAGGAAAAATGTCCACCAACTAAGAGTATCTATCCATTTGTCAAATAATAATACTGTTATCAAATAATTATTGATAATTATTATTATGAAGCACTATGTTCAAAGCACTGTTTTAAGTCCTTTATGTAATTCAAATCATTTAATCCTCACAACAACTTTATGAAGTAGGTACAAATATTTACCCTGTTTTACAGATGAGAAAACTGAGGCATATAAAAGGGAAGCCAAGTTTATGCAGCTAGGAAGTAGTGGATCTCTCAAGACCAGATTGTCTTGAAGTAAAGTCTCTAAAGTGTTAACCTTTTCATTTCTGTGCCATATGACCTTTTGAGAAATATTTTTACTCTCAATTATCATAATAAATTTGTGTCAGTAAAAAAAATCTGTAAAAATGGTAATATTCCAGAATTCTGTCTTTATAACTCAAATTCCCTTTCATTTAATCTTTCAAAGCATGAAATTGAATCTTCTCTTGGGAAGGAAAAAAACCCTTCACAAAGAGTTCAGTGGAAACATTACTTTTAATGACAGCAATGATTTGGAAGACCTATGGTAATTTTAAAAATATCCAGACATATGTTTATTCATTCAGTCAGTTAGTTAACAAATATTGCATGCCTACTAAGTGCCAGCACTGTTCTTGGCTCTGAGGATTCAACAGTGAGCAAATGAAAGTTTATGCCTTCTTGGAGTTCACATTCTAGTTGGAGAAGAAATTAGGGGTTAGAATAGAATAGAATGGAATGGAATGGAATAGAATAGAATAGAATAGAATAGAATAGAATAGAATAGAATAGAACAGAAAGAATAGAATAGAACAGATGTCAGATAGTGAGAAGTGTTATAAAGAAAAATTAAACATGATAAGGATATACAGGACAAAGAACATGGGGCTGTTCTTTTATTAGGCAAGAAAATGTGTTTTTGGTAAAGTGATACTTCAGCAGAGATTTTAATGAAGTGAAAAAGAGAGCTCAGAGGTGGGAACTGGCGATCTAAGTTCAAGGGTTATTCAGTTGGCCGAGTGGAGTAAGAGGGAAATTGCTGTGGCAGATGCCATCAGTGAAGCAGCGAATGGTCAGATCATGGAGGGACTTGCAGAGAAATTGTACATACTTTCCCTTTTACTGAGAGAGATAGGAAACATATCAGGGGTTTCAGCAGAGGAGTGGCAGGACCTGACCATTTTGTAAAAGGATGACTGACTCAAGAGTGAAATATAGAATAGAGGGTTGGATGAAATCAGGGAGCTCAGTTCGAGAAGCTTTTGTATCATCCCAAGCAGTAGGTGATGGTGGCTTGTACCAGGATGGCAGGAGATAACTTGTGAGAAGAGATTTTAGTTGTAAACTACAAGATTCTATATTATATTAGATGTGGGATGTAAGAAAGATAATAAAGGATGACACTATTTTATTACTAACTGAAATAGAAAGTTTTATACTTAGATAAGAATTTGTAGGTAAAAACTAAATATTTCAAATTAGTTAAAAGTTATCAAACAGTTAAAAATTTTCTCAGATTCTTTGAATTTGTTAGATACTCTATTTGAAACAATTATCAGTTATTACTTCTTCATTGCCAATAAGTTTTTGATGGTATCCAACTCTTCATTGAAGATGTAACTGGATAAATTAGCAAAGTTCTCTTAGAAATGGCAGTCCTCCTGTTTGAAACACTCCCTTTTTCATCTCCCAAATCTCAGATATTCTTTTCTTTTGTCCTACTTCCTAAGCCATTCTCTTATAGTCTTTTTTGCAGGCTCCTCTTCCTTAGTATTAACTCTCAGTACTTCCTATATATTTTGTTATAAGCCATCTTTTTATACCCATCTGTAAGTCTACTTGGACCGAGTCCACTACTAGAAAAGCTTCAGTTATTATCTAAATCCTGATGATGCTGAATTTTCTAGTCCTGCACTGTTCACTATGTGTGCTACTAGCCACACATGGCTTTTGAGCACTTGTAATGTTGCTAGTCCAAATGAAGATGTGCTGTAAGAATAAAACAGATGCTGAATTTTGAAGACATAGATGAAAAACAAGAACATAAAAATATCTTGATAATTTTTTATATTGATTATTAATTGAAATGGTAATTTTTTGGTTATTGGGTACACAAAATATATTACTAAAATTGATTTCATATGTTTCTTTTACTTTTTTAGTGTAGCTAGTAGAATTTTAAAAGCTATAGATGTACCTCAAACCATATTTTTATTGGACAGTGCTGTTCTAGCCATTGATATCTCTCAAGCAGACTTACCCCCAGGACCTGCATATACTATGGTAAAAAATATTTATTGAATAAACAAATGAAATTTATAAAACATAAACCTCCTATAAACTGGAATCAATCTCACAAGAAATTTATAGGTAACATGCAGAAGTTTCATAAAAGATATTAAGAATGACATGCTTTTATAGAGACAACTGTGATATTTTCAATAGGAGAGCTCACTTTTCTAAAGAAGTCACCTATCCCTAAGTTGACCTATGTATTTAAGGAAACTACTGTCAAATCCTTACTATTTTCTTTAGAATTCAACAAAATGATATTGAAATTCAACTAGAAAAGTAAACATGGGACAGTGAGTCAAGAACGATTAAAGAGAGAAGAATCATTAGAGGGACATAACTAATCAACCTTTAAAACAAATCATAAAGCTTCAAAAACTAAAACAATATTAAGTTTGTGCCAAAAAGAGAGGTCAATGAAACAGAATGAAAGTTCAAAAACAAAACTACAAATAAAAACTTAGTCCCTTCTCATCTGCAGGAAATAATTCCAAGACTCGTGATGGATGCCTGAAACTGCAGATAATACTGAACCTTATATATACTGTATTTTTTCCTATATACACATAACTATGGTAAAGTTTAATTTATAAATTAAGCACAATAACTAATAATAAAACAGAATAATTATATCAATTTGCTGTAATAAAAATTATGTGAAAATGGCTTCTCTCTTTCTCAAAGTATCTTACTGTTCTCAACTCACCCTACCATGTGAGATGATAGAATGCCTATATGATGAGATGAAGTGAAGTGAATGACTTAGGCATTGTAACCTTTCTTTAGGCTACTAATAACCTTCTGATTCGTCAGGAGGATCATTCATTTTCACACTGTGGTTGACTGTGGGTAAACTGAAACTGACTACTATATAATAAAGGTAGATTTAAAATCAGTGAATAAAAAATGTACAGTTTGATAAAAAGTGTTGCAACTCTTTAACCACTTCACAGGAATGAATTTAGATTCCATCCATACCTTAAAATAAAATTAATTCACCGAATGGACTAAGTACATAATAAAATGTAAAACTACTAGAAGAAAATATATTAATTCATATGTGTAAATGAAGAAAGTTCCTTCAATCAGGGCTCAAGGCAAAAACTGAAAGGTCTAAGTAAATAAATATTTTAAGATGCTTGCATGGGGAAAATAATACCATAATCCAAATGAAAAAGCAAATGACAGATAAGGACTAATATTATTATATGTGAGAGAAAGGGATTAATGTCTTTAATATACAGAAAGCTTACAAAGTGGTAATAAAAAAGAACATATAAACCAGTAGGAAAGTGAGCAAAGGATGTGAACAGTAAAGGTACAAAGATCAGAAATATAAGTGATTGACAATATATGATGAAAAATTCTTAATATTACAAATAATCATAACCGCCAACAAAAGACTAAATATCCTCTCTCCTCTCATCAATTATTGGGCTGTCAAAGAGTTGAAGAAGGAAAATGTACAGTATTGTTGAGACTGAAAAGAAATGGGCTCTCACAGATCGCTGGCAGAAATAAAATTAGCGGAAACTTTCTAAAGTGTAATTGGAAGTAATGTATTTAATTCAGAAATTCCCCTTCCAAGAATTTTTTTCAGTGATTAGATGGATTCATAAAGGTAGAAGTGTGAAGATACATTTCAAATACACTATTACTTATAATAGGGGAAAACTGAAAATAATATAAATGTACAGCCATAGGTTATTACTTGAATAACTCTTACATCCATAAAATGAAATTCTACTCAATTATTACAAATGATACTGTCAATCTATATTGATCAATAAATAGCATGTCAATGATAAGTTGCTACTTGCTAAATGTAGCTTTTCAAAGAACATATCTAATTATGATCCCACTTAAAGATACACATATTTCATCTACACATATTGAAAATAATCTAGAAAAAATATTCTCCAAAATGCTACTAATGGTTATATGTTAATAATGGTAGTGCTAATAGAGTATTGCTAATAGTGCTAGAGGTGGTAAGATCATGGGGTAATTTTTTCTACTTGCTTTTTTGCTCCTGTTTTTTCTACATAAGCATGAATAATTTAAATAATTAAAAAATGCAAAAAACAAACACTTATATTGAAACAGCATAATTTATCACAACACAAGAAGCCTTAGACCAGATACTTATGTTTATAGTTTAAGAGTTCATTGGTGCCACATTTCTTTTCTACTTTCTGACACAGTGAAGCCTCCTATCCAGAATCTCCACAGCAATCTATGGAGGTGCTTACATAGACTTCCAGTTCAGCTCTGCAGAGAGCAGGTGCTTCCATGCTTGCTCTCAGGAAAACATGCAGTGTTGGCATTGTCCCAAACTGGGGGCTTGAGCTTGAAGGAGAGACTGTTCTCAATCCTAAAAAAAAGTTAATTGGCTGTTTCCACTGTTTCCATATTCCTTGATACAGCCTGGTCCTCCTTGTTCTGGGAGGAGAGTTTGGCTTCAAGTTCTTTAACATTAAAAACAATAAAGAGTTTTGCTTATTTGAATAGACACATTTATTTATTTTTCAAAGACTCTTGTGTGCTGTGTTGTTGGCTGTTTTCTTCTTCCTTCTCACTTGTTAGGAAAATAGGTTCAGAGAATTTGTATGATTTTTCCTAAAAGGGAGCACATGAGAATTCAAACTCAACCATTTTTCTTTCAAACCTGAGGCTTTATTTTGTTTTATCGCATAGTCTTTCACATCTGTCATTGAAAGCCATAGTGTTTAAATAACCAGCAAGAAGAGAAAACTTGAGCACTTTTGTTCATAAAATATGATTAATAAGAAATAATAAACAATTACCTCAGAAAATATTTTCTAACTTATTTTTATTTTGCATTGACAAACAGCACAACAGAGATGGGAAAGGAAAGGTGTTCACTAAAATTCACTGAACAGACTATTTTTTGAAAGCTGCTTCTTACCCAAGAAGATTTTTTTTTCTATCACTGGGCAAATAAAACTGGAATAAATACACTGTGAAATCTACTGATTTTTATGTATTACAGATGATGTAGTAGAAAGAAAACACTAAATTAAAGGAAAATATATATAGTGCTGTAAAGTATACTACTCATCTAATTCATCTGGTATGAATTAGATGAGTAGTATACTACTAGGATTAAGAGTGATAATACGGTGTCTATCTTAAAAGCTAAAAGAAAGGTGGAAATAGTCCACAATATTTGTACATCAAAGCTATATGGCTAAATCTTTATAAAAGCATAATTTGGTGTAATATTTTCCTAATTCTGAATGAGCTTCTAGTGCATTGACATATAACCAGCAGCAGTGTCGTGTTCTATGAACATCATTGTCAAAGTGTCCAATCAATTTGCCTGTATTATGAATCATCCCCTATTCCTGCTGGTTTTCTGCACATCAACATTCAGCTAATGAACTCAAAGTCCATGTTATGTATGTTAATCTAAAATTCCCCTATACACAACATCTGCAGAAATAACTGAATAGGAGAGCATATTACTTTCATGTTTGAAATCCAACAGTTGCACTCTCTGGTTCAATATCAAATGGAGATTTTTCTAGTAGGTAATACTACTTTTCATTACAAGTTGGATCTGACATGTGCTCTTGCAAATAGTCACATTTCTTTTTTCTTGATTGATTCTTAAATGAATTGTCAATGCAAGGTCAATAATGACTCCTCTCAGGTCCTCTAGCTACAGGGACTAGTTAAGAGACTGCTGAAATGCTGATCAATTTTACATTATTTCATTTGTCTTTTTCATGTTATACAAGTTCAGTAACATACAGACCATGAGTCTACTTACTGTTTTTAATGAGTGATAAATATTTGTTCTCCTCAAAATAATGTTTTAAAAAATTTTTTAAAGAAAAGAATTTTAAAAAAGCATATAGTCACCACAACCATTATTTGTGTTTGTTAATCAATCTTTAAGAAGTATTTTATATTAAAAAAAGTGTCTCCATCTTTTTACCCCTTTTGGCCTTTAGGTATATATAACAGTAGGAATCAGAATCCTTGATTCATGACAATATTCTCATTAGTGGTTCAAGCATGTACTTATTTGTAACACTATAAATCCCTCACAAATTCACCATCATCCCCCCAAAAGCTGTTTGACAGTAATGTACATCAAGCCCTGTGTCCCTCACTCCTTCCTCTGCCTTCCCTTACAGAAGGTAGCAAACATTCAAAATTCTACTTTTATTATTCTCTTACTTCAAAAATATGAAATCTGTTCAGCTCCTCTGCCCATTTTTTAATTGGATTATTTGCTTTGTGTTTGTTGAGGTGTGTGAGCTCTATATATAATTTGGATGTCAGCCCCTTATCAGATATATCATTTATGAATATTTCTCCCATACTGTAGGATGTCTTTTTGTTCTGCTGATGGTGTCTTTTGCTGTACAGAAGGTTTTTAGTTTGATATAGTCCCACTTGTTCATTTTTGCTTTTGTTTCCCTTGCCCGGGAGATATGTTCATGAAGTTAATCATGCTTATGTCCAAGAGATTTTTTGCCTATATTTTTTTCTAAGAGTTTTATGGTTTCATGACTTAATTCAGGCCTTTGATCCATTTTGAGTTAACTTTTGTGTATGGGGTTAGACAGTAATCCAGTTTCATTCTCTTACACGTAGCTGTCCCGTTTTGCCAACACCAGTTGTTGTAGAGGCTGTCATTTCCACATTGTATATCCATGGCTCCTTTATCATATATTAATTGACCATATATGCTTGGGTTTATATCTGGACTCTCTATTCTGTTTCACTGTTCTATGGGTCTGTTCTTTTGCCAGTACCAAATTGTCTTGCTTTCTTTCTGTGGCTTTGTAGTAGAGCTTGAAGTTGGGAAGCAAGATCCCCCCTGCTTTACTCTTTCTTCTCAGTATTGTTTTAGCTATTCAGGGTCCTTGGTGGTTCCAAATGAAATTTAGAACCATTTGTTTCAGTTTGTTGAAGAATGGTGTCAGTATTTTGATAAGGATTGCACTGAATCTGTAGATTGCTTTAGACAGGATGGCCATTCTTACAATACTAATTCTTCCTACCAAAGAGCATGGGATGAATTTCCATTTATTAGTGTCCTCTTTAATTTCTCTTAGGAGTGTCTTGTAGTTTTCAGGGTATAGGGCTTTCACTTCCTTGGTTAGATTTATTCCTAGGTATTTTATTCTTTTTGATGCAACTGTGAATGGAATTGTTTTCCTGACTTCTCTTTCTGCTACTTCATCGTTAGTGTAAAGGAAAGCAACAGATTTCTGTGTATTAATTTTGTATCCTGCAACATTGCTGAATTCAGATATTAGATCTAGTAGTTTTTGAAAAGATGTTCCACATCACTAATCATCAGAGAAATGCAAATTAAAATCACAATGAAATATCATCTCACACCAGTATGGATGGCCAACATCCAAAAGACAAACAACAACAAATGTTGGCGAGGTTGTGGAGAAAGGGGAACCCTCCTACACTCTGGTGGGAATATAAGCTAGTTCAGCCATTGTGGAAAGCAGTATGGAGGTTCCTCAAAAAACTAAATATAGAAATACCACTTGACCCAGGAATTCCACTCCTAGGAATTTACCTTAAGAATGCAGGAGCCCAGTTTGCAAAAGACATATGCACCCCTATGTTTATCGCAGCACTATTTACAGTAGCCAAGAAATGGAAGCAACCTAAGTGTCCATCAGTAGATGAATGGATAAAGAAGATGTGTTACATATACACAATGGAATATTCAGCCATAAGAAGAAAGCAATTCCTACCATTTGCAACAACATGGATGGCGCTAGAGGGTATTATGCTCAGTGAAATAAGCCAAATGGAGAAAGACAAGTACCAAATGATTTCACTCATCTGTGGAGCATAAGAACAAAGAAAAGGCTGAGGGAGCAGAGCAGCAGCAGACTCACAGAACCCAAGAATGGACTAACAGTTCCCAAAGGGAAAGGGACTGGGGAGGGTGGGTGGGGAGGGAGGGATAAGGGGGGAAAAAGGGGCATTATGATTAGCTCACATGATGTGGGGGTTGCATGGGCAAGGCAGTGTATACAGGGAGGACAGGTAATGATTCTGTGGCATCTTGCTGCACTGATGGACAGTGACTGTAGTGGGGTGTGTGGGGGGACTTGATAATAGGGGAAGTCTAGTAACCGTAATGTTGTTCAAGTAATTGTACATTAATGATATCAAAATAAAAAAATAAATCTTTGTATATTACATATATTTTAAATGTAAATTTATTATATTTATATATGTACATATATAAATTGTAAATTATATTTATAAATGATTCTAAGAAGTATGTATTTTATTTCTGAATTTATAAAGTTTAGTAAAATGCTTGTTAACTTTCAAAATCTACTTTTTTATTTAATAATCTTATTACTAATATTTATTTATAATGTTGTCTATCTCTCTAGGTCACTCATTTTGCCTTGGTATAATAAGCCACTGTGAACATACCATGCTTTTTTCATCTATTCTCACTTGGGTAAGCATTTGGGTTGCCTTCACTATATTTTTTATAGCTCTCAGTTTTAGCAGTTTCATGATATTCCATCAATTTCCTTAATCAGTTCTCTATTTTTATTCAGTTGCAAACAATATTTTGCTCTATTGATCAAGGTTGAAGTGAGCAGCCTTATACTAACAGATTTTCTAGACCATATATTATACCTTAACTAACTAGAAATGGAATTATTAGGTCAATGTATATGAACATAATAGATATTTCCAATGTATATTCTTAATGAATAGCTCCATCAGCAATTGTATGATCACTAGATTGCCTGAAGCACAGTTTTCTCCAGTTTTTGTTCTTAATTTAAGATAGTTACATTTTGCTTGTAGTACTCACTGACTTCATTCAGTCAATATTGGCATATTATAGAACTTCAGGTCTGGTACCTTATCTTCTGATCAGGTAATTTTTCATTTGGTGGACACAAAGGTAAGACATTAAGAGTGAAATCATGACTCTTAACCTTGTATGAGAGTCTAGTTTGAAATTCTGAATGGAATATATTGTCATGAGCATTGTTTATTCTTACTAGAGTAATTCTCAACTTGCAAATAATGAAGTTGAAACTCAAAGAAAATAAATAACTTTCCTAAAATTATGTAGTTAATTTTCCATCACAATATATTGCTTCCCAACTGAACAAAAATAAAATAGACATCAGAACTTTTCTTTTTCATTTTGATTGATGTCTTTTCACTCTTCTATAGGATTTATAATCCTGCCCTTACAATATAACAATTGAACATGCCCCTATAGAGTTGCTGTTTCTCATGGGAACAGTCTTTCTTTGCTGATTCTTTCCCCTTGAATCTATCCCTTGTAATGTGTTGCAACAGTGCTCAGCCTCAGCCTTGCTGAGCCCACCTGTCAAAAGTTTGATCTTTCTACACTGGGGACACTTCTTTACCATTACTCTAAGTCAAAGAATTATATTGTCTTGATATCTCATTCTCAACACACCCTTTTTTCATATTCCATATGTTCAATAATATAATAATTACAATTTGTGTGACGTTGTGGCATAAAGTGCATTGTGCTGCTCGTATAATACATATAAATTTCCACTGTGATTCTCATGCCCTAGGAGTAGATCACATTAGTTAGCCAATGGAAACAGTAATAGGGACTTTTTTTTTCAAGCCCACACAGGGTGAGATCACTTGACAGGCACTCACAACACATAGCTGCTCTCTTTTCAGTTACCACAACTACAGACAATTGTCGTTCAGCCCAATTCATCCCTAACAAAGCAAACACATATTTTATTTAACACTTGGTCTTGATGACTAAAGTCAGCAATTTTATTCATCATAACTGCAGGTTTCTACCATTTCCTCTATGCCTATAATCTGTATCTGAATCACCTGATGATTACTCTGCTCCATTCATTTTGCCCACTTTTATAGACAGTTGTCAGTCTTTGAGGCCTTGAGCAAAACTGGACCTTGGATGGGTCATTGATTGTGTGTTCAAATACTGGACAAGTTTGTAAAACATATTCACATTTTTACTTTTTTCATATTTCTCCTGATTTCAGTCTGGAACAATTAGCTTTCCCTAGGTTTTGTTAAAAAGGAGTATGCCCATATATAATGTATATTACTTTCTTTTTCTCCTTCTGATATAGCAATTTCTTTGACTAAAGAGAGATGAATTTCACAGATTTATCAGATAAAAGATTCTTGGCTCCTCTTCCTCAATAACCAAACTGCATACAGAACACAACATTTAGTTACTCTGTTGTTTTAAATACATCATTTCTTTGTAGCCCTGACAGTCTGTGTATTTCCAGGAACACGGGTTTTTTGTGCACAAAAATGGACAAGGAACCCTTTAACACACTCTTCTCAATGATAAGCATATTCTGCACTGTGACACATACGCATTTTCTTAAGGACTTTCCTGTGTTTTACAAACAAGAACTGAAGGTATTCGGTAGATGTGGAATCTGACTTAACCAAAGCTGAAATAACTAACTGAAGTTCAAACAGGCAGTAACTGGCCAGTTTTGTTCAGAACCTTGACCTTTTAACTCTGTCTTTTGCTTTAACATTATGTAAAATATTTTTTTCCTTCAGCTATAAAAAGAAGCTTTAACAGACATTTAAGAATAAATTGTTACCTCTTACTTGTCTTGATATATAAACGCTTGACTGTCAGTGTTAAGCAACAAAATATCAAAAGAAGAAATTCAGTTGTATTAAAATGCAGTCCACAAAAACCTCAACAAGAAATGCAGACCATTTTAACTGGTAAATTTTGGTCGCTGTGAACTTTTTAATGAATTATCTGTTAACTTTGAAATTAGTTGTTTGAATCTTAAAGCATATTTTCCTATTGAAATTGTGGGAATCTGCTGATTATGTTCTTGAGGAAAAGTAGGGGGGGGAAGGCTATTTACTGCATAATGGACTTAAACAATGGTAATAAATAATATTACTATTTCAATTACATCACACATTGTTTCAAAAGCAGAAAACATTTAAATCTCCAAACTTTCACACCAGGACTGCTACTTCAAAAGCCAATATGACTAATTCTGGTGGTAGCAGAAGATGCACAAGGAATAGTCCAGGCAGTAGAAAAACTAAAGATGGGAGCCAGTTTCAAAACCAGTATGTTAAGCTTGCATTTCTATATAATAAATTATATTTTTCTATCTGTTTAAAGGATGTTTAACACTGCTCAGGTTCTCTGAAATGAGAAAGAATGAGAAGTTATTCTCTAGCAAGTAGACATCTGAATGTAGCCCATCCCTCATTCCTTGTATAGACCTGCATTGTGTGTAAGAGAGCTAGCTGTCTCTCTGCTGGTGGGACAAGACCCAAGATAATACACAGGAAGGAGTGTAAATTGAGAAGGAAGGAAACATAAGGCAGGTTAAGTGTGGGTAAGGAATATTTTAATTCGTAAAAAGCACACCACTAGTGTCATAGTGAGGAGGAAAAAATATTGAATAATGAGCCATACTCAAGCCATGCCTTTTGTATTTAATTGGGAAAATCTGCTTTGATGCCTGGTTTCCACGCTTCTGAAAGGAGGATTTTAATTCAGTGATTTCTCAATACCTTCCAGCTGTAAAATGCTATCTCATGCTACAAGCATGCATAAACAATACAGTTGTAGAAGAGTCAAACAAGAACTTGGCAGAGGTCTCAAGCTGGAGAGTGTGGGCCTGAGAAGGAAGTGACAGGGTAATGCCAGAGCCCAGCAAAATGAAATAGAGCCCAAGGTAGAGAGTGGGACTTGAAACTGAGGTAGGGGCCACATTCCTCCAGGGTAGCTTTATGACTGAGCTGGTATCAAGTGTCAGAGTATAGAGTTAGACAACTTTAAACATCTCCTTGTCTTTGGTCTGGATTTAGCCTGGAGAATAAGGTGGAAAGAAGGCATCATCATTCATCAGATCATGTTGTGTGATGGTAGAGATTTCCAAAATACTCATATGCTTCTATTTGTCCTTAAAACATCTTTATATTTTTTATTTCCCCTTTCTTCCCATCCCACTGAAAATTACTACCATAGTTAAGTCAGTATTTTTGGTGAAAATAAGTCCTAGTCTTAGGATGACTTGCAAAGATGAAAGTTTCATCTGTAAAACAAGTTTTTTTGTCAAAGTGAGTGCTATGTTTCACCATTTGACCTTGGGAAAGTGGCAATATTGAGAAGGAGGACACTGTACCTCAGCTTCCTCTTCTATAAAATAGGCACATAGTGGAACCTACCCACAGGGTTATTATTAGAGTGAAATGGCAAAAGGTATGTTAGGCATGAAAAAATAGGAAATGCTTAATAAATTATCACTTGCTATTATTATTTTTTTAGCTATTTCATTGATTTAAATAATCCTTTTTAGATTATAGAATAAAGAAGAGGTGCTTAAATAAGATACATATGCTACTTGTTCTAGTAAATATTAAACTTCAAGAGAAAAGTTAACACTATTACTCAAAGTGTCCTTGGGAGTGATCTATAAAGTAAGCCTAACCATTCTGTTTCAGGTCCTCACTAACTCAGATAATCAAGATTTTCATTTAAAGTAAAAATTGTTTTAAAGATTTAAAGTAAAATTGATATCAAATTATGAAGTATTGTGTGAACACACTGCAAATATTGAGGACTGAAAAGATGATTCAGTAATTATATCATTTTTACCTGATACTGTTAAATAGATTTTGAACACTTTGAAGTTATTTTGCATTATTATTTTTTTAAATTCCTTAATGCATAAGCTGCGTACATATGGCATTGTTACTCTCACAGAGAAACAGTTACTATTCACTTTTTTATGAAAGTACTTTGAAAGTTGAAGGTAATGTATGATCATAATAAAGTGCCAAACAAGGAAGTGATAGACTTTCTTCTATGGTAAATTCTGAACACTCTAATCTGTAAACAAATGACACTAATTTTGTGACACTAGTTTCTGGAGTCTAATTGGAAAGTAGAAAGCTTCAAATGAGATTATTTATGTGTCTCTACATAAATTTATGTGTCTATTATGTGTCCCTTACAAGCAGATATCTTAGGGTATCTGAGAAAAAAGAGACAGTGCTTTCCCATGAATAAATTCTAATCTGCCTTCTAATACAGCATATGTACCAAAGGAGAGCTCATTGGCTCTCATTCTTTGATTTTTCTCTTGATTTCAACTACTCTTTTCTAATCGTGTACATAAAAAAAGGAGGGAAGGTAGAGTTGAAGCAGATTGACCAAATATCCATGTGGTATTTTTTTTTAAAATAAATGCAGCAAAAATTGTGATATATATTAACTTTTTAAAAAACTGAAGTCATGCCTCTTGATCCTCACTCAACAAAAAAACTGTTAATCTCACATTTTGAGGACAATTTCATAGAAGCAATGGCTTGGAAGAGGTAGAAATTTTAAATGAAAGAAATGAATTCCTTTTATGCTTTCATGGAACAAGGTGAATGAGAGGCATGAATGTGAGACAACTGTTCAGATTTGATTAAGTACACCTCTAGATAATGTTATTAAAAATAACATTTGAAAATATTGGAGCTATAGTTCTTCGATGTGGTTACCAAACCGAATGTTTATTGTAATTGATGATTTAAACATTTCTGAAAAATATTCTTAGCAATTCATAAGAACCTAAGTGTTGAAACTCAAAGAGTAGCTATTTTTAGCAATAATTTCATGAAAAAGATAATCAACATTATAAAAGAACAAAAGCAACAAAATGTAAGTCTCTGTCTTCATAATTCTGCACTAGAAGCAGAAAGCTTCTAGAATGTGTTTCTCTAAGAAATGTTACCACAATTGTATCCGGCATTACCTCTAGAGAGCTACTCCCTTCCTCATCAAGATAAAAAGGCTCCATAATCCAGAAAGTTCATAGAAGAAACACACAGAATCTGTAGATCATTGGAATATCAGTCTTCCCAGAATATTTTCATCGGTTACTAATGATAAGTCATTTCCCTTGTTTCATGGAAGAAATTTTCATGTGTTTGTTATAGCCCCTCAGGGGCACAAAGACTTACTCACCATTTGGCTTGTATAGTATTAGTAAGATATGTTGCATCCTTTACAACAACTGAGTGAATTCAATGTATTTCATCTTTTCTTCTTCTATGGTACTGTTTGCATCAATTATCAGAGTTGAAAAATGATGTCTTGATGACATTTTCAAAGTAAGAAAAGGGATTGACTTTGTGACCTTGGAGGAAAGCAGTATGACCTTGGAGTAAAATTTTAGAAAGTTGAGCAGATGGAAGACAAATACTTACCTTTGTAAGTATATTAAAACCTTCTAGCTTCTCCCTTTATGTAGAATGTATGTATGAATTTTAAAATGGGTCCCTTTATGTTAAATATGTCAGGCTACACATAATCATTTTTGTTTTTGGAAGCCAGAAGTTGAATTAGCCAATTACACTGAGCCCACAGCATTTCACTAGCCAATCAGAAACTGAATATTGCTAGCTAAATTGCAAAACTGTAATAGTGGCGATTTTGTTAGATATAGAACTAGAAACAGTCCATTGAAACAATAGTTTAGGGCCACAAAATTTTGTTTTTTGAAATTCATTCTGAATAATTCAATGTAACAAGTAAGAAGAACATAGCAACAGTACATGTTTAATTTATAGTTTAAAATAAATTTTTTCCTTAGTTTAACACTATTTCATTTTGGTGTAGAAGTTCTCAATTATGTACTTCTTCCAGTAATTTTTCATATGATGAATTAGTGAGTTGCCTAGTTGCATTTGGAGATTCTCTCCAGTGCCCTGAGGCCCACTCTCCCCTATCCAATCTTAAATTCCTCATATTCCTTCCAGCTGTGTAGCATTATGTCTGAGTTTCCTCTTAAATAAATTGAGTTCCTGGAGTTCCTTCTTGTCTTTGGATTGAAAGTAGATATCTAAATATTTAATATTTAGTGTCTCATAAAAGTACATGTCCATTTTCTTTTGTATTGGAAGTCACCAATTAAAACTTTTACTTTTGAAGAAAGAATGCATTCATTCAATCAAGATTTAATAAGTGTCTACTATATGCTAGGACTAAATCTAGGCACTAGAGATAGCTTGTGAACCAAACTAATTTTAGCTGTTATCATACAATTTATATTTTGTTGCAAAGAAGATGAATAATAAAATGAAACAAGGTAAACTAAGAAGTTGATAAGATGGTTGATAAGTGTTAGAAGTATGGAGGGGAAGCAGAGCACCGGAGAGAGGAGGATAGGTTATGAGGAGGTACAGGGTAGGTTTTATCACAGAGGTCACATTTGAGTAAATTTCCAAATGAGGTGAGCAAAGGTGCCATCAGAATACCTTGGGAGGAGCATTCCAGGCCCTGGAAAAAGCAGATGGAGACGGGGGCTGGCTCTTCTGGTGAAAAAAATCAGTGTGGCTAGATTGAGGGGTCGGAGGAGGAATCAAGGTCTTAGAGGGAAAGGTGTGAGTGTTGGGGGCAAGGAGTTGTGGGAAGCCGATTGTTTAATACATTATAGGCCATAACCGAGGATATCAGTCTTTCTCTGAGTGAGCTGGAAGCCACTGGAATAGAATCTGAGGGAATTTTAGTCTTCTCCTTAACAATTGTAATGCTCTGAGCAATTTTTTTTTAAATTTTGGTATCATTAATCTACAATTACATGAAAGACATTATGTTTACTAGGCTCTCCCCTTCACCAAGTCCCCCCCACATACCCCTTCCCAGTCACTGTCCATCAGTGTAGTAAGATTCTGAGCAATTTTTTGTTGGAGAAATTAACTAACTATAATTCAGTTACCTTTGTAAGTATATTAAAACCTTCTAGCTTCTCCCTTTATGTAGAATGTATGTATGAATTTTAAAATCGGCCCCTTTATGTTAAATATGTCAGGCTACACATAATCATTTTTGTTTCTGGAAGCCAGAAGTTGAATTAGCCAATTACACTGAGCCCACAGCATTTCACTAGCCAATCAGAAACTGAATGTGAAGTAGGGCTGGAGTGTTATCTAGTTGAGGTGCTTTACACTGTAAAGAGATTCAATTAGTAATGAGGCTCAATGAAAAATTTCTAAATTATGGCAGGCACTACATAAATTCTAATAGGATATAAAGAAAATATATTTGTGGAATACAAAAATCTAAAGATTTTTGGAATCTTCATAATGCCCACGAACAGTTATTTACTGCTACCTAAATTTATACACTTATTAAACTCTTTATGTGTATTATCTTAACCACACAGCCATTATTATTACTGCATATTATTTGATTACCTAATTATTATTATGTATTAATAGCATCACTCTTATTATTAGTAGTAATATCTCCGTTAAAAAAAAGTGAAAAGCAAGCTTAAATTTAGAGGGGTAAGTTTTACAGTGCAGAAGAGGCAGAATTGGTTTTCAGATCCAGTTTTGCTGATTCTGGAGTCTGCATCCTATGGAAAACTGCCTCTGCTTTATAAACTTAACATTTGCAACCTTAGAAGTCAACTTGCAAAGCTATTATGCGGGTAGGCATTTAATGCTATGATTGTAATGTACTGTTTGTGTGTGGGTGGCACATAGTAGGAGTCCATAAAATGTTAGTTCCCTCACCATTTCCCCTCATAATTGGTAAAACATTTTTTATTTTTAAAGAAGCAATTGAAAACTTCACATGGAGTCTGTTTAAAGAACACACTTCATTTTTTGGGTAAACATCTACAGTATTGAGCGTCGTTTCATAAGTAAAGGCAGTCCTCCTGTTGATGCTTATGGTAATTCTCTTTACAACAACAGCATAGACTGTATACACATAATGGTAATTTAGAGTGGAAACATATCAATCACAACTTGCACATATAATTTTGGAAGACATAGTGCTATACAGTGTCTCCACGGAATGTGTTTTTCTGCAAGGAAATAAAATACACCTCTACAATAGGTGTTACTGAATATTTCACCACTGTGTTCCATTTTGCACCCAAATTCCTTGCAAAACTGGACTTTGATATGTATAAGTTTAACAACTCTAAACCACTTGGAATCTTGAACCCATTCCAAATAGTTCCTCTTTTACACAACTAAAACCAGCCTCTCGTTTTCTCAGTATAACTTCCATCCCCAAATTTTAACATCAGGTCATGTCAGGTCAGATTATTAATTTCCCCCCAATTACCCTATTCAAACACTGGAACTTACTGAAATTGTAACCTGTGTTTAATGCCTTTCTCAGAGTCTGTGTCATGGGACTACCATAATGAAATCTTTTTAGCTTTTCCAGTAAAACTAAGTCTTCTTGGATACTATCCAAGACATATCTTATATCTTGTCTTGTATTAAATTCTGCCCTAGAGAATGTGGTGAGATAAATGTAGACAACAGTAAGTATGTACCTCCAGCTCTACTAAAACAGTAACTTGAATTAAATATTAATTTGTTACCTACAATACTTTGCAGTTTTTAAAAAGATTTCAAATATATTCTTTTTTCACAGAAGCCCCATGTAAAGGTAGAATAGAAATTATACTCACATTTTATCCATGAGTAAACTAAAATTCTATGACAATAAAAACCTGTCCAAGATTAAACACCTAGAAAGAATTAAGGTGTTTTCAAGTTGAGGATTCCTGATTCTTTTTTTTTAAATTAAAGTATCATTGATACACAATCTTATGTTGGTTTCAAATGTACAACCAGCAGTTACCCATATTATTAAATCCTCAACCCCCTCTTGTGGGGTCAGTATCTATCAATGTAGTAAGATGTTATAGAACTATTAACGGTATTCTCCATGTTGTACTACTATTCCTATGACCAACCTATATTATGCTTGTAAATTATTGCACCCCTTAATCCTCTTCTCCCTTCCCCCAACCCTCTCCAACCTCTTCACCTTGGTAACCACTAGTCTCTTCTTGATGTCTATGAGTCTACTGCTATTTTGTTCCTTCTGTTTTGCTTTCTTTTTATATACCACAAATAAGTGAAATCATTTGGTATTTGTCTTTCCCCACCTGGCTTATTTCACTGAGCATAATACCCTCTAGCTCTATCCATGTTGTTGCAAATGGTGAGATTTGTTTTATTTTTATGGCTGAATAATATTCCATTGTGTATATGTACCACATTTCTGCCCATTCATCTACTGATGGACACTTGGGTTGTTTCCATGTCTTGGCTATTGCAAATACTGCAGTGATAAACATAGGAGTCCATATGTCTTTTTGAGACAGGGATCTTGTTTTCTTCAGGTAAATCCTTAAGAGTGGAATTACTGGGTCAAATGGTATTTCTATTTTTAGTTTTTTGAGGAACCTCCATATTGCTTTCCTCAACAGTTGGACCAGTTTACATTCCCATCAACAGTGTAGGAGGGTGAGGGTTCCTGATTCTTATTCCAGAGCTCTTCTCACCAAAAGTGAAAAGGTGAAGTGAAATCACTCATAAATTTGTGGGTAAAATATAAGTACAGTATTTTCTTTGGGGCCAGATATACAAAGAAATCTTGGAGTCATTCTTTGGCCAAACAGGTTTGTCTTGCAACTCTAAAAGTTTCATTCTTCTGAGAGTATATTCAGCAATTTTTCTGGAAGATATTTTCAGGATATCAAAAATTTAAAACTTATAAGTAATTAAGGGAAACTGGCCTACCCCACTTTTAAGACTGTTATAAAATCATCAATAACTTAAAAAATATGGTACTGGTACAAGATTAGCATTGAATAATGCAAAAATAGACCCAAATATATTAAGGAACTTAATATGTTCCAAAGGAAACAGAGGTGGAAGAGTTAAATTATTCAAAAATTGGTGTTAGAAAAATTATCCATCTTTTTATCCATCTCATAACAGAGAATGAAATATATTCCAAATGGATTAAAAAATTAAGTGCAAATAAAATATATAGGTAAGTATTTAACAAATCGAGTCTGCTGAGACTAGCTACCCAAGTTGTATGCTGAACAACCCAGAGATTATATTTACATGGACTACATTGTGAATGACACACACCCCTGGGTGGAACCGTTAGCACCTTATCACTGATTTTTGGTTGGGGAAAGATTTTTTAAAATGAGAAAGCAATATAAAAATCACATAAAAAGAGGTGTAGATATGACCACATAAACACACTTGAATGCTATACATCAAAAATCATAAAATTAAAAGACAAAAACTGGTAAAAACATGATCTATGAATGTGATAATCTTATCAGATTTATGTATGAAATACATACATATATGTAATCACATCAAATTTAACTTTACAACACTCAAACACCAACACTATTCATTATTTGTATAAGTCAGTGTAATACTAAAAGGTATAACAAAAGAACCAAAAATGTAAAATGGCTCAATATAATTAAACAAACATCTTCAAATTTTTGTACCAGACCACATTAGCAATCTGGTGAAGGTTAGGACCTTTTCATAATAATGTTTTTTTTTTTTGAGAGGGCATCTCTCATATTTATTGATCAAATGGTTGTTAACAACAATAAAATTCTGTATAGGGGACTCAATGCTCAATGCACAATCATTAATCCACCCCAAGCCTAATTCTCGTCAGTCTCCAATCTTCTGAAGCATAACGAACAAGTTCTTACATTGTGAACGAATTCTTACATAGTGAATAAGTTCTTACATGGTGAACAGTACAAGGGCAGTCATCACAGAAACTTGGTTTTGATCACACATTATGAACTATAAATAATCAGGTCAAATATGAATATTCGTTTGATTTTTATACTTGATTTATATGTGAATCCCACATTTCTCCCTTATTATTATTATTATTATTTTTAATAAAATGCTGAAGTGGTAGGTAGATGCAAGATAAAGGTAGAAAACATAGTTTAGTGCTGTAAGAGAGCAAATGTAGATGATCAGGTGTGTGCCTGTAGACTAATAATGTTTTTAAATACATAAAATAAAATTTAAAAGATTTTTAAAAAACAAATTGAAATGCAGCCATCAAATATTAAAATAACTTACAACATATTAAAAAGATGCTTCTTTATTAAAATGTTAAATAACAAAATATAGCAGCAAGTTTAATTACTACCATAATTTTAAAGTCTTGATGAATATCAATTAAATTTCAAATCCTGCTGCAATTGTAATGTGATACAAAATACCTGTTACAGGCTCTGCTAGTACTACTAGTTTGTTGCCTATATTCATAATAGAAGGACATGCTAAATCTCATTTAAGATATTAAATATACATTTATTCCCATTCCAAGTTCACAGACCCCCTGATTTCTACTTCTGAACCCCTTAGAGACCCTGTGGGCCTCAAGTGAAGAACTGCTGAGGAAGGAGTTTATTTCTTGCTCGTGTTACATCCCTTCATGGGAAGGCAGAGGAGTGGGTTCAGGCACCAGTTGGAGGAGGTCTCAGGGAGTGATCCAGGGACCAGCTGAAGACTTGCCAAGTTCAAAACCTGGCTTCCAAAGCTTCCATCCTTGTTCCCACTTCAGCCAGGCAAAAGAGAAGAACATGGAGATACACATGTGAGAGTACTTTATAGGCCAAACCTGAAAATAGTGCATATCACGTCTGTTCATATTCTACTTTCTGAAATTTTGTTACATGAATATACCTATCTACATTGGAGGCTGGGAAATATAGACAGGCTGTATGTCCAAGAAGAAGAGGAGATCATTAATTTAAATTAAATGAGTAGGAAGTAGTCTGCCAAATCTTCTATCAAATTAGCAATTTCATTTTTAATGACTATACTGAATGCGGTAGTTTAGAATGAGGAAATGAGAACTATTGTGGAAATAAATTGTAAAAAACATGTTGGAGAGCAAACCAGCAAGATGAACCAATTGTTTTAAAACTGTTCAAACTCCTTGACCCATTAATTTAATATATATGAATTCTTCTTAAGAATGTAATACAAACTGAAGGAAAAACATAGGCATAAATTATTCATAGCAGCATTAATTTAAATAAATATATAATTATTATAATTATAAAAGATACATATATATACATACACAATAACCAAAAAAATTAGCATTGTCAATAAATTAAGGTATATCCATATGATAAATTAATTTTGTTTATGACTAATAAGTAATAGCTGAAATTTCTTGAATGCTTATATATGATACCAATTGTTTTACATGCCTTAGGTCATTGCAATTGCCCCATGAGATATTTTCTTGATCTAATTTCAAGTGTGAAAAAATTAAATCTCAGCAAGGCTAAGTGCTTTGCTGAGTATTACACAGCTATGATTTAGCCTCTGCTGGTTGCTCACCTAAAGCGCATTCTCTTTTCTTCCACTATCAGAACTGCAATTTTGTTTGGGGTTGCAATGAGCTCAGCTAAAAATACTCAGCCACCAGACTAACACAGATGAAGCTGGCCATGTGTCTAGTTATGGCCAATGCAATTTAAACAGAGATTGCTGTTCTAAAGGAACACTCACCTGGAATGAACCTTGTCAGCCTTTTGGCCTTCATCTTTCTTCTCTTCTTTTTCTCCCAGTGAGCATGTGAAGTCTGTATGTGCAGCAGTCATCCTGTAAAGATGGCTGAAAACCACAAGCTAAGAATGTCATGACCTTGATGGAATTCTTGAGAACTAAGACCAGCCCATATTTGCCTAAATCCCTTAACCCAGTTTGATTAAGTCATACAAGTTAGATTTTTAAGTGTATCCAAACACAATTCTATTCGATGCAGCTGTTCAGTGGAAAAATCAAGAATTAAGCCCAGACTACTTGACTTAATTTTAAGTACAATTATATAATTTTAAGTACAATTATATACTGATTTTTTGCTTATTTTCTAATGTTAACTTTAAAAAGTAGGATACTAAAATGATATATGTTGTATGACACCAACTATCTTAATATGCATAGAAAGAATACTAGCAGATATGAGACCAAAGTTTCACTAGTGGTTATTTTTGGATGGCAGGGTATGAGGGTTAGTTTTTAAGTTTATAAGGGGATTTTGTTATTATAAATGTGTTTATTATGGATAATTTATAATTTAAAGAACAGAACAAAGGAAAAAATAAAATGTACTACCTTATAATTTTTCCTACATTTATATTTTAATTTGTATCTTGTGTATCCTGCTGTTTTTACTTATGATTAGAAGCATTTCTCATTGTTATGAAATATTTTAGAAATACCATATAATGGCTGCCTATTATTCTAGCATGTAGACGAATATAAATTGTTTAAACATTTTTCAGTTGTTGAAAATTATAATTCGTTTACATTTAAAAATTTAGTTTAAGATTGAATTAGTTTAAAATTTACAGTATTAGAAATAATGCTGTGGAAACACCTCTTTTTTGTAAATCTTTGTCTGGTTTACTAATCATTTCCTTAACATAAATTCCAGAAGTAAGACTTTGTTGTTATTGTCATGAGCTTTTTAATAGGTTCTTCAGATACATTACAAAAATACTTATCTCAGCTGTATATGAGGAAGTTCCATCCTTTAGAGGCCTTGAGAGTGCCCTCGTGCCTTTATTTATCTCCACTGATTACTTTCATGCAATTGGTTAAGTGGATTACAAGAGCATGTTATTTTATGTTAATTAACATATCCCTTGCAAAATGGTGAGAGAATTACTAATTGAACAAAGAAATACTTACAATTTGTACATAAGGGAATCACAGGAAAATGACAAGAGCTGAACCTTCTCCCACTTCTAGTAGTTCTTTGTCAGCCATATTATAAAGTAACTGAAAGGTGACATCATCATATGAAGCAAGAAGGGATTAAAAATAGAAACTCAAAAGATGAGGACTGAAACAGAGATTTGCATCACTATGATTAACAGCTTAACCATTCCCAAAATGTATATTTTTCCTTAAATAGCCAGTGATACTGAAATATATATATGAATAGAAACAAATATTTCTACATTCAGCTTATATTTTTAAAAAATTTTAATTTATGAGGGGCATGGTCAAAAGCACAGGGAGCAGTTTTTTTAACTAAGGAATTTATATTACTAGTTCTATTTTTAAAATGACAATTCCATTGAAAAACAATAAAACCTCCCAAGACCTCAAAATAATTACTTAACTCAAAAAAGCCAAGTCCTAAGTCCACAATACATGTTATATATATATATATATATATATATATATATATATATATATATATATATATATATATATATATAATATGGCCAATATGGACTATATATTTTCCCATTTTTCTACATTTTTGACTTCATTTTTTTATTGTACCTCAGTAACACAATTAGATTAATCGTAGCTTACAGTTCATAATGTGCTTTCATTGTTAGTCTATGGATGACCTATATGTTAGTTATGATTTAAGTAGTTTTTTTAGTTATGAACCGACCACCCAAGGCAAAAGCTAGAAATTTGACAGTAATCATGCATATGATTTTCTCCAACAAGTTGCATGCCTTTGCTACTACATGATTTCATTTTCACCAGGATGTCATAGACTTTTAATATTATTTCATAAATAGTGTCTCCATGGTTTCAAGTACATTTTCAAAACCATTTTTAATCTTCACATTAGTTTTCAAATGAATATTTTTCATTGCTTCAAATTGAAATGGTAAATATTTTTTCTCTTCTAGAACTTAACCTAAAGTCATATTTAAAATCCAATTCAAGTAAATAGTCATGAACACACTGAACAGGTTTTTGTGCTTTGTAATGCAAACATCTAAATGATACGTCCTTTTAGTTCTAACAAATATAAAATCACCATTTATCCTCTCCTTGGATATAAGGCAATAAAAGCCAAAAGGGCTTGTAACAATAATTTAATTTAATTAAGTTTAGCAAATATTTGTATTAAGTACCTACCAAGTAGGAGATACAGAGTTTGGCATTGGTGGTGATGGTGACTCAAATGAATAGAATAATGGAATCTCCCTAATGATTTATATTCTAAAAGATAGCCTAGAAATAGAACCATACATATATAGAAACTCAACATATGAGGAAGATAGTAGATTAGATCAGTGGGAAAAGATGGGTTATTCAATATATAGTATTGGGATAATTGTTTGATAAAATTATTATTAAATAATAACCCAGTTATTAAATATAAATTATTGGGATAGTTTTTACATGTTAAAAAATTGTATCTGTATCTTAAAACCAATCAAAAAAATTCTAATAAAGGAGAGATACATGTCACAAGTAAATGTGACTCAAGATAAAATAAGAGAAATTTTAAATATTAAGTAAAAACAAAGTAAAAGAAAGCAATTGTAATTCTGATTGGGGATGGTGTCAGAGTTCCTGGAAAATGTGATATTTGAGGTGGGCCTTCAAGGCTGAGTGGGATTAAAATAGATCTGGGAGATGGAGGTAGAAATATGGGGAGAGTTGTTCCAGGTTATTTTCAAGCAAGTGATCAGTTTGTCCTGGTTTGCTTGGTACTTTCCAGTTTTAGCAGCAAAAGTCCTATGTCATGAAAAAGGACACATCAGGACAGTTGGTTACCTAAAGAACAAAGCCATACATTCCCTACTTCTTCCTGTCAATTTCCTAAACAAAGAAACAAATACATATAGTCCCATGACCCCAGACAGTTGACATCAGTTTTAGGAAATTGTACTCTCCCTTCCCTTTCTCTACTACCTTCCCTGAGAAGGGAGGTTTTAAGATTTCAAAGTTCCTTGTCCTTCTTAGTTACTTCTAGCAGCACATGCCTTTAAACCTACTCAGGCCCCAAACTCTTCCATGTTAAGATGTTAAATTCTGGCCTTTCTCTGAAGACCACCTCCCATTCTCTTTGCAGTCAGACATACATCTCTGCCTATTTTATTTTGTATCCATTTCTGCCTATTACTCTCCATGTGAACTTAAGAAATAGAGTTGACTTTTCTGAGCCTTTTTTCTCAACTGGAAATCAGGAGATAATATTGTCTCCGATTTCATAGGCTCCATGAAGGAGTGAATGAGATTGCTCATGAAATATTGTTTTAAGTTTCAGAATTGTGTATGCAGTATGATCACACTTTGTGTAGAACATATGTGGAGTTTTATTTTTGTGTATGAAAGTTTATACACATGCACAGTCTTAGCAATGGTTAGATTTCAGAAAGGGTGTGAAAAGGGGAAGAAATGTTAAGTAAATAGTCTCTATACTCTGTCTTTGAAATATGTGAATATTATATAATGAGCTTAGGTTATTTTGAAATTAAAATATAAATGAAATCAGTACAAAAATGAAAAAACTCACACTTCATGAAGAGACTTATCTACACTTCACAGGGGAGTTCACATTTGAGTGAGTCTTAAAGATAAGATGCTCCATACGTGAAGATAAGAAAGGAAACAGTTTTCCAGGAAAGAGAGTAACATGATGAAGTAGCTAGAGTACTGCTGCCAGGACCCTAAAGAAGTCCTGAATGTTGGGAATAGAGAGATGTGAATGGGAGGGTCACAGGACATGAGGCTGAAGAGATGGCAGGGCTAGACCTGGGTGCCCTTTGAATATCATCCTATAGACTTTGAACTTTATCCTCAAAATAATGGGAAAATATTGAGGGGTAATAAGAGTGGAAAAAGTAAAAGAAACTTCATTTTAGAAAAATTCTATGTGTGGATTGAGGGAGGGGCAAAACTAATTCCAAAGGGTAATCAGAACCTCTTCCAATAGTCAGAGATGAAGAAGGCCTAGTTTATCAGTGGAAGCCAAATAATATCTGTTTTTCCTTATGCTATGATTAATATTAATATCTAGCATTTATTGAGGTATTTATTTATAGCTAACAAATTTATTTAAATTTAGTCAAGCTTAAATTGGCTAGTAATTGTAAATGGATGTGTCATTTATTTCACACAACTCTATTAATATTTCTAATATGTAAAGAAGGAAACTGAGACTCAAAGGGATTAAGATACTTGCCCAGGAACACTTAGATGATAAATGGTATGTCCAGGATCTTAATTCTTGTAGCTTGCTTCCTTGGCCACACTTTGAAACAGTATGTCATAAAGCCTGCCATTAATATGACCTAGTGTCAAAGAAAAATTGCACTGGAAAGAATTAAACAGGAATGAAAGACTATTTTTGACTATTAATAGAAGAAAAAGACTGAACTCAACTCCACTGAAACAAGATGTGGAATTTTTTTAAAGTGCTGAAGTAAGCCAGCAAGAAAAAGTGCTGAAGGACATTAGGGGGAAGGTTGGTCAGCTTGATTGGACCATCTGTGTTTGTTAATTGTGGTGTACTGAATCTACCTTCTCACCAAGATAGAGGCACTGTGCCCCTCTTACACTTCAGAGGGATGACTCCCAGGTCCTTGACAAAGACATTCCTGGTTGTAAAATTGGCAAAAGTTTGGGAGAAGATTTACATTAAAGGAGCAGAGAAAGAATTTATATATTTTTTTCTGAAGTAAATATCTAAGAAAAGGGAGGTTAGACATTCCTAGAGTCAAGAAGAAGCCTAAGTCTAAAGTTCAGTCAAGCTGAGGGTAACATCTTCTTGATTTTCAGTTCTGAAGGATGGAATACGTGAAATTCAGTTTGCTAGCCTTAATTCTCCTGAGGAAAGCCACAGGAATGGCATGTAATCCATGGATATACATAATTCATTTAAGATTATAATATATACATGTATAGTTTAAAAGCAACACACCAATATACATTGCACAATACAATATACATCTTCAAAGTAAAATTTTATATTTTATGGATGTTTTAAAACAGCAGATAGTAGTGAACCAGATGAATCAATAAACACAAAAGTAAGTCAATATTTTTTTCTGTATTTATTATGGCCATACATTAAGCTAGTTTTTCTTACATATCTTAAGAAAAATCCTGGTAGGTAGGTACAAAGTTATCTCCATTTTATGGATGAAGAAACAGGTCATCAGAATATTACACAGTTTATAAATTATCTGAGCACTTAGCAGAACTGGTTACCTGATTTGTGAGACCTAGCGTGAAATGAAATTGTGAGACCCCTTTTTCAAAATTATTGAGATTTAAGAGGTGATAGCAGAGCATTAAACCAAATGTAAGACCCTTCTAAGGGCAGGTCACTGTGTGACTGACAGGTTGTATGCCCTTAAGTTTATGCTTTCAACCATTAGACTATGTTCCATCTCTTCTGAGTAAGTTACTAAGTGGTGAGGTCCCTGGGGATAGCAAGAGTGTTTAATTAGTTATCAATTGATCTTTCTTAATGCCTGGAAGAAAGAAACTTTCTCCCAGACAGGATTTGGATATATAATCCCACCTGTATCACACAGCTTATTAGTGGGATATCAAAATATTAGAAGACTTGAAACTCCCTACTGAGTTTCTGTCTGAAAATAGTAAATGCCGGGAACAAATGAGGTTCTTGCAATACAAAGGGTAACTACAGCTAAATACAAGCCTATGTACTATGGATCCTTTCACAATATATATATTTAAAGTATCATTGATATACAATCTTATTCAAGTTTCACATGAACAACATTGTGGTTTCAACATTCACCCATATTATTAAGTCCCTGCTACCCCAGCCCATTGTAGTCACTGTCAATCGGCGTAGTAAGATGCTATAGAGTCAGTACTTGTCTTCTCTGTGCTGTACTGCCTTCCCCATGACTCATCTACATTATGTGTGTGAATTATAGTGCCCCTTCATCCCCTTCTCCCTCCCTCCCTACTCACCCTCTCCTTTGGTTACCCTTTGGTAGCCACTATTCCCTTCTTGGAGTCTGCTTTCTCAGTATATCCTAATAGCAAGTGTTACTGCATCCAATTAAAACTGGACTTGGATGACATAATGCAATACTTAGATGACAAATAACATTAGCAATACAATTAAATGAAAGAGGTTTTTATTTTTAATCATTAAAGTAAAGGGAAAGATATATGACAGTACTGAGTCTGTTATATATGTGTCTGTCTGTCAAGAAAGACACTACCAGGAAAGTGTTATTTTAATGCTGAATAAAAAAGCTTCTTCACAAGGAAGCACAGCATGGTTGAGGGGCACTGAGTGAAGATGTTTTCTAGAGTACAATTCCATTATTCCCAGAGGTGGGTGCTATCCAAAGTGACTGTTATCATCACTGCATGATGCTGATTGGGACATTGTAATGTTTTATTGTAAACAGCAGTGACAGAGAGTAGCAGATTTAAATTTCATTATAAAGGAGGTTAGTTTTCATTGTGAAAGTCCATTTTGCTTTTTGATAGAGATGGAACCAAAATGAAGGTAAACACACACCAAATATGATATTCAGTGTGAACAGACATAAAGGTTATGCCTATGAGGTTTTATTTTTCATTTGTATGTTTCTAAGATCAGCTCCTTGAAACATTCATGGATTCTATAATTAAAAATTTGTCATTTGGGGTAAATAAAAGGATATTGTCAGAAAGACACACATTTACTGCTGTTTGGCATTTTGTATCATTTTTTAAAAAGTGATTGGTCTTCCTTCTGAATGTATTAGCAAAATGCTAAGGGAGAGGCTTAAAGATGGTGGCATGAGAGGCAAGACAGAAACCTCCTCCCAAAACCACATATGATATGAAAATATAGCAAATACATCCAATCCTGAAAAAGCAACAGGAAAGAAGGTTGAGGCAGATTGCCTACATCTGCGGAAAACAGCAGACCTCAAGGAAAAGGGTAAAGTACCAAAGCTGAGATCTGGAGGGACCCAAGCCCTTCCCCCACCCCATCTCACCACAGGGAGGAAGAGAAATGGAGCAGGGAGGGGGTGGAGGCCTAGGACTGCTGAACACCCAGCCCTGGAGATCTGCTCTGGGAGCACAAACCTACATTACATGGTGCTCTGAAGATTAGTGGGGTTGGAAAGCTAAGACAGGCAGAATACTTGGAGAGACAGAGATACCAGCCACTTGAGGAAACAGGTAACCACACTGGCCTTTCTGGGACAAAAGAAAGACAAGCAGTCTGAGATACTTCCTACCAGCATGAGGGCTGCTAAAGGGACAAGGGTTGCGTAGAGCTTGCTGATCAAGAGAAAGGACAGGTGGACAAAATTGGGCACACTCTTCCCAGCAGGTTGGGAACTTTCAGGAGCTTCAGGCACTCCATCCCCATGGCTGGCTATCCAGCTATGAGGTCCCCCACTGCAATACACAGCCAGCTATGCCTTCCTCACAGCTGGTACCAGCTTGTAAAACAGCTGCCCTAGCCATTGTGCCAGGCCAGCCAGAGGGTGCCCTGCCTATGGAAGCTACAAGTGCAAAGCATAGAGGCTTTTTCCTGCATGCTTGGCCAATGGTCCTGGCAGTGGAGGCAGGCACTCCAGCTAGGAAGCAGAAAGAAGCTCTTTCCTCTGTATAGACACCAGTGCCAGTCATGTGAAATCACCGCCATCACTCCAGGGCCTGAGAAGCTCCAAAGAGTAGAGCTTCTAGGCACTAGAGGGTGTCACATACAAATATGAAACATCAAAGGACCTGGTTCAAACCAAAATACCACAAACACCAGAAACAGGGCCAAGTGTAACTGAACTCATCAATCATCCTGAAAGAGATTTCAATATAGAAATCATAAACATGCTCATGGAGCTACAGAAAAATATTCAAGAACTCAGGGAGAAATTCAAGAATGAGATACAAGTGTTAAAGAATACAGTATCCGAAATGAAACATACAATGGAGGGATTTAAAAGCAGAAGAAGTAGAGGAGACAGTAAATGAAATAAATTAGAGAACAGGAATACAAAGAAGCTGATCACAGAGAGAAAAGCAGACCTTCAGGAATGAAAGAGTATTGAGAGAACTGTGTGACCAATCCAAAAGGAACAATATTTGCATTATAAGGGTACCATAAGAAGAGAGAGAAAAAAGGATAGAAAATGTCTTTGAAGAAATAATTGCTGAAAACTTCCCCAATCTAGGGAAAGAAATAGTCTCTCAGACCATGGAAATCCACAGATTTTCCAACACAAGGGACCCAAGGAAGATAACACCAAGACATATAATAATTAAAATGGCAAAGATAAGGATAAGGACAGACTTTTAAAAGCAGCTAGAGGGAGAAAAATGATCAAATACAAAGGAAAACCCATCAGGCTATCATCAGACTTCTCAGCAGAAACCTTACAGGCTAGAAGGGAGTGGCATGATATATTTAATACAATGAAACAGAAGCGCCTCAAACCAAGAATACTCTTCCCAGCAAGGTAATCATTTCAATTGGAAGTAGGGATTAAACAATCCCCAGATAAGCAAAAGCTGAGAAAATCTACCTCCCATAAACCATATATACAGTGTATTTTGGAGAGACTGTTATGGATGGAAGTGTTCCTAAGGCTAAATAGCTGTCACCAGAGGAATAAAACCACAGTAAAGAAAGTAGACCAATTAATTAGTAAGCAGATACAACATCAAATCAACTACCCCCAAAGTCAGTCAAGGGATAGACAAAGAGTACAGAATATGATACCTAATATATAAACAATGGAGGAGGAAGAAAAAGGAGGAGAAAAAAGAACCTTTAGATTGCACTTATAATTGCATACTAAGTGTGATAAATTAGACCGTTATATAATAAGGAAGTTACCCTTGAACCTTTGGTAACCATGAATCTAAAGCCTGCAATGGCAATAAGTACATGCCTATCGATAATCACCCTAAATTTAAATGGTATGAATGCACCAATCAAAATACACAGAGTCACTGAATAGATAAAAAAACAAGACCCATCTATATGCTACCTACAAGATACTCACTTCAAACCCAAAGACATACACAGTCTAAAAGTGAAGAGATGGAAAAAGATATTTCATGCAACTAATAGGGAGAGAAAAGCAGGAGTTGCAGTACTTGTATGAGACAAAATAGACTTCAAACAAAGTAACAGGAGACAAAGAAGGACATTACATAATGATAAAGGGGTCAGTCCAACAAGAAGATATAACCATTATAAATATGTATGCACACAACACAGGAGAACCTACATATGTGAAATAAATACTAACAGAATTAAATGGGGAAATAAAATGCAATGAATTCATTTTAGGAGACTTCAACACACCATTCACTCCAAAGGACAGATCATCCACACTGAAAATAAGTAAGGGCACAGAGGCACTGAAGAACACATTAGAACCTAACAGACAACATGCTACCCCAAAGCAGGAGGATACACATTCTTTTCAAGTGCACATGGAACATTTTCAAGAATAGATCATATTCTAGGCCACCAAAAGAGCCTCAGTAAATTCAAAATGATTGAAATTGTACCAACCAGCTTCTCAACAACAAAGGTATGAAAGTAGAAATAAATACACAAGGAAAACAAAAAAGTTCACATGCACATGGAGGCTTAACAACATGCTTCTAAACAATCAATCTATCAATGCCAAATAAAAACAAGTCAGGCAATATACGGAGACAAATGATACAGTAACTCAACACCGCAAAATCTGTGGGACACAGCGAAGGCCGTGCTAAGAGGGAAGTATATTGCAATACAGGCTTACCTCAGGAAAGAAGAGCAATCCCAAATGAACAATCTAAACTCATAATTCACAAAACAAGGAAAAGAAAAAATGAGGCCCAAATCAGTAGAAGGAGGGACATAATAAAGATTAGAGCAGAAATAAATAAAATTGAGAAGAATAAAACAATAGAAATAGTCAATGAAAGCAGAAGCTGGTTCTTTGAGAAAATAAATGATAAGATAAACTCCTAGCCTGACTTATCAAAAAAAAAAAAGAGTCTGCACACATAAACAGAATCAGAAGTGAGAAAGGAAAAATCACTATGGACACCACCAAAGTACAAAGGATTCTTAGGGACTACTACAAAAAATTATATGCTAACAAACTGGATAACTTAGAAGAAATGGACAACTTTCTAGAAGAATACAACCTAGGCTGATCCAGGAAGAAACAGAAAATCTGAACAGACCTTTTACCAGCAATAAAATTGAATTGGTAATCAAAAGATTACCTAAGAACAAAACTCCTGAACCAGATGGCTTCACCAGTGAATTTTATCAAACATTTAGTGAAGACATAATACGCATCCTCCTTAAAGTTTTCCAAAAAATAGAAGTGGAGGGAATATTTCTAAACTCATTTTATGAGGCCAGCATCACTCAATACCAAAACCAGGCAAAGACACTACAAAAAAAGAAAATTACAGACCAATATCCCTGATGAACAGATGAAAAAATACTCAATAAAATATTAGAAAATCAAATTAAAAAATACATCAAATAGATCATCCATGATCAAGTAGGATTTATTTCAGGGATGCAAGGATGTTAGAATATTCAAAAACCCATCAACATCATACACCACAGCAGCAAAAAGGACAAAAACCATATGACCATCTCCATAGATGCTGAAAAAGCATTCAAAAAAATTCAACATCCATTCATGATAAAAACTCCCAATGAAATGGGTATAGAGGGCAAGTACCTCAACATAATAAAGGGCGTATATGACAAACCCACAGCCAACATCATACTTAACAATGAGAAGCTGAAAGCTTTTCCTTTAAGATCTGGAACAAGACAAGGATGCCCACTCTCTCCACTTTTATTCAACATATTTCTATAGGTCCTAGCCACAGCAATCAGACCACATAAAGAAATACAGTGCATCCAAATTGGTAAGGAAGAATTTAACCATCACTGTTTGCAGATGACATGATATTGTACATAAAAAAACTCTAAAGAATCCATTCCAAAACTACTAGAACTAATATCTGAATTCAGCCAAGTTGCAGGATACAAAATTAATAAACAGAAATCTGTTGCATTCCTATACACTAATGATGAACTAGCAGAAAGAGAAATCATGAAAACAATTCCATTCACAATTGCATCAGAAAGAATAAAATACCTAGGAATAAACCTAATGAACGAAGTGAAAGACCTATACCCTGAAAGCTACAAGATACTCATGAGAGAAATTAAAGACACCAATAAATGGAAACACATCCCACGCTCATGGATAGGAAGAATTAATATTGTCAAAATGGTCATCCTGCCTAAAGCAATCTACAGATTCAGTGCAATCCCTATCAAAATACAAATAGCATTCTTCAACGAACTAGAGAAAATAGTTCTAAAACTCATATGGAACCATGAAAGACCCCAAATAGCCATAGCAACCCTGAGAAGGAAGAATAAAGCTGGAGGGATTAAGCTCCCTGACTTCAAGCTCTACTACAAAGCCACAGTAATCAAGACAATTTGGTACTGGCACAAAAACAGTCCCATAGATCAATGGAATAGAACAGAGGGCCCAGACATTAACCCACGCATATATGGTCAATTTATTTGCAATAAATGAGCCATGGTATGTAATGGGGAAATGACAGCCTATTCAACAGGTGGTGTTGGCAAAACTGGACAGCTACATGTAAGAGAATGAAACTGGATTATTGTCTAACTCCATACATGAAAGTAAACTTGAAATGTATCAAAGACTTGAATGTAATTCATGAAACCATAAAACTCTTAGAAGAAAACATAGGCAAAAATCTTTTGAATATAAGCATGAGCAACTTTTTCCTGAACACATCTCCTTGGGCAAGGGAAACAAAAGCAAAAATGAACAATTGGGACAACATCAGACTAAAAAGCTTCTGTACAGCAAAGCTTCTACCATCAGTAGAACAAAAAGTCATCCTACAGTTTGGGAGAATATATTTTTAAATGACATATCCATCAAGGGGTTAACATTGAAAATATGTAAAGAACTCACATGCCTCAACATCCAAAAAGCAAATAATTCTATTAAAAAATGGTTGAAGGATGTGAACAGACAATTCTCCAAAAAAGAAATTCAAATGGCCAACAGGCACATGAAAAGATGCTCCACATTGCTAATTATCAGGGAAGTTCAAATTAAAACCACAATGAGGTATCACCTCACACCAGTTAGTATGGCCAACATCAAAAAGACTAGGAACAACAAATGCTGGTGAGGTCACTTCCTACACTGCCTGTGGGATTGTAAATTAGTTCAACTCTTTTGGAAATCTATATGGAGGTTCCTCGAAAAACTAAAGAAATAAATACCATTTGACCCAGGAATTCCACTCCTAGGAATTTTCTCAAAGAAAACAAGATCACAGATTCAAAAAGACATGTGCACCCCTATGTTTATTGCAGCACTATTTACAATAGCCAAGAAATGGAAGCAACATAAGTGTCCATCAGTAGATGAATGGATAAAGAACAAGTGTTACATATACACAATGTAATACTATTCAGCCATGAGAAGAAAACAAATCCTACCATCTGCTGCAACAAATCCTACCATTTGCAGCAACCTGGATGGAGCTAGAGGGTGTTATGCTCAGTGAAATAATTCAGATAGAGAAAGACAAGTGCCAAATGATTTCCCTCATTTGTGGAGTATAACAACGAAGCAAAACCGAAGGAACAAAACAGGAGCAGACTCACAGACTACAAGAATGGACTAGCAGTTAACCAAAGGGGAGTGGTGGGAGAGCGTAGGTGGGGAAGAAGGGAGAAGGGGATTGAGGGTTATTATGACTGGTGCACATCATGTTTGTGGGTTCAGGGGGAAGACAGTGTAGCACAGAAAAGACAAGTAGTGACTCTGTGTCATCTTACTACACTGATGGACAGTGACTTCAGTGGGGTATGGGGGAACTTGATACTATGGGTGAATGTAGTAATCACAATGTTTTTCATGTGAAACCTTCATAAGAGTGTCTATCAATGAAAACTTCATTAAAAAAATGCTAAGGGGTCTTCTTGGCTCATCCCAATCCTACACACTTCCCTTGGCAAACACTGATCAGCTTTTTGCCACTAGAGATTAATTTGCTTATTTTTTTAGAATTGTGTATAAATTGAACCGCACAATATGTACTCCTTTCAGTAAGCATAACAATTTTGAGATTCATTGACATTGTAGCATACACCAATCATTCATTCCTCTTCATTGCTGAATAGAATTCTTTTGTATGGATATACCACATTTGTTTATCTCTTCACCTGTGGATGTACATTTGTGTTGGTTCTAGTTTGGGGCAATTACAAATAAAGCTGCGATGGATACTTGCATATACATCTTTGATGGACAGGTATGTTTACACCATAAGCAAGTACTTAGGAAAGAATGAATGGATACTTTGATAGTTATTTATTTAAAATTTAAGAGACTACTAAATTATTTACCAAAGGGGTCAAAACTATTTTATATTCCAAACAGCAGTGAAAGAGTGCTCCAGTTGCTGCACATCCTTGCCAGCACTTGTACTAAATGTAGTTTACATATCTTATATAAATTCTGTTATGTTGATAATCACATCAGATAATACTCATTGATAATGAAGATATAAAGCACAGTTCATTTGAAGAGTTTGAGGATCAGAAGCAAATATCTGTATTTCAGAACATTTTGAGAAATCTCAATTTTCTGTTAATTTTTCTTGTCATTATCAGTAGCCATAATAAAAATGGTCACACTTGTTTTTAAAAAGATATTACTTAATGCTATTAATAGCTGCCATTTATGTATGAATATGAAAGTTATAAGTTAGTCCACTTGAACTATAGCTGAAGGTCAAAATGTAAATAAATCAGAGGAAGTACTTCTCAGGAGATAGGGACATAGCTGATATGGTTGCAGTGCATCAGCTGAGAAGCATCTGTGTAATAAGGAGATTTGTGATTAGATCAGGGGAGCATTCCTTTTCTCTTAAATGTATTTGTATTGGACTCAAAAGACTCTAAAGTACCAGCCAGACCCATAATTTTGTTTGTGTTTCTGTGAGAAGATAGAGTATGCTTTTGTCAAGATGTAAAGTAAATATCAGATCTCATTTCAAAACTTGCAGGAGATAAGAGTAACATTCGTGGGGTCAGAAACCATCTGAGTTTTTTATTCTTACTAGCTGATCTTAGAAACACATGAATCAGCTCAGGAGTAGCTCCCTGTGGATGGTATTCCCAATCCAACCTAGTTTCAGTCCTTGGTGCTCTGCAAGGCAAAGGCAACTGAGTGTAATTCTCTACACAGTGGTAAAGAGGTTACAGGTTTATTTTTCCTCACCTTCCCTGGGTGCTGTTAGCAATGATACATACCTACCAACTCTCTTTTTATAACAAATTGAATTGCATGATGAAATCCCATTCTTAATTTATTTCATCATGATTATAGAATATAATTGTAGACTTGATCTTACAGCTGGAAGAGATCTCAATACCTCCCGGGAAAGTCCATTTTACTTGGAGTGTTTAATAGATTTCCTTTTTTAATAGAATAAATAAATTTCCTTTCTCTGAGCTAAAATTTACCTTCTTAACATTTCTTTCAATCTAATGAAAAGATTTCCCTACTGCTAAAGAGACTTACTAAGAAAAGGGTGTAGAAATACCATGAAAAGAGTATGAGTTTGAATCATAGTTCCACAACTCACTTTACCTATATTTCGGAAACTCTTGTTTCTTTATCTTATGAAAGGGAGATAATAATAACCACACCTTGGAGTTGTTTGGAGGCTAAATGAAATTATTATAATGCACAGTCTCCATTTGCCAACTACTACTTACGACTTTTCCATTATTCTCCCCAGTAAACCTGATAACCTAGCTTAAGTTAGAAAAGTCAGGCTAGCTTGGCAAAATCTACTCTTCCTCATCCTATTTGATCATGTTGTATTTTTAGATGTTTCTTACTTTGACATTTTTAATGAGAATTGAGTGTTAAACTGTAAGCACTTGCAAATTATCTTTGTTATTTTGCTCATTGGTTCCTTTTTAGTCTTTAGTTTCTAAACTCATAAAAAATGCCTAAGTAAGATCTACCATATAAAAAATAAACCAGGAATTTCACACAATGGCATGTCAGATATATTCACCTTCCTTTCAACTACAACAGTCCAGCTACAATTGTTTTAGTGCCTATCTAGCTATCATCTGTTCATCTATTTATCTATCTGTCATCACCAACTGATTCACCTCTCACTGTGACCTACCACAAATAAGCCACATTCCAGATAGATGTTCCCAGTGGAATCAACAATAAATGACTTAAAATCCTGTCTTTTTGACTGTAGAAGAAATAAAGTCATCAAAGTCAGTGAGAAAATTAGTGGGTGTGTGTTTATCTGTCTGGTGCAATAGTGCCTGTGTGTGAAATACCCAAACTCTCATTGCATGCCTACTGTCAGAATTTATTGACTATATGCTTAATCACTGAGCTCTCTACATTTGGGAAGTTTCACTCCTTTTCCCTGGTATTTTCAAAAAATATATCTTACTCCTACATTTCAAGCAATGCACAAAGCTGTCAATTTTCTGATACGTGCTTCTTTCTCTGAATGTCTACATTTTTGATGGTACCCAATAACTCAAAAATAAAGTATAACTAGCATCCTACTCTAAGAGAGTACTTTCAACTTAACCAACCTGGTTTTATAAATTTTTAAGTTGTCAATTTTTTTGTTTTTCTTACTATAATTAAAGTTGCCAAGTGCCAGCAGAAAGTCTGGGGCAAAATAAAACAGAAATATTCAACACTTGTGATTTAAAATCCAGATCCATGTACATTGTTCACAAAATAATAATCATCAAAAAGTTATCATTCTTTGTTTTTTCTTTTTCAGCTCTTGATTAGCCACCTATAAGAATTATTAGCAAGTGGTAAGATTCTTTATAAGGGATTCTATGATTCTCTTTATCCTCTGACAGGTCATTCAGTTGCAAGGCTAATTCTTTAAGGAAATCTGTGTTTTCTCAGGATGAATGAGAACATTTTATTAAATATCTTAGTACGTTAATGTTGTCATTCTGGATTTCATCTGCTCTGTATTTGACTCTGAACAAAGTACTGCCCGTGGTACCCCGTATATCAGCAAGTCCTCTCAATTGTACCTTCCAAATATTTTCTGATTTTGGCCCCTTTTGGCTTCTCACCAGTCCCCTTATTCAGTCTACAGTATTTCTCACCTGGACTGCCTTTGTCATCTGTTACATGGTCTCCCAGTTTCCACTCAGGCTTTCAAATATTCATTTTATCTACCCTGTGGCCAGAAGAACAATTTAATATGTAAATCTGGTGATGTATTGCCCTGATAAAAACTTTCTAGACCCTTACCATTAAAATAAATAACATTCAAACTCTTACTGTCACCTCCTAAATCCTGAAAATCTGTTCTGTCTCCTTCTGGGCACTCCTCCCCTACTGTTCTGTTTTACCCATATCCCTCCAGTCACACTAGCCTTCTGTCTGTTTTGAGAAAGCCCAGCTCATTTCTAGCTCAGGTCCTGTAATCCATTTTTCCAGATCTTTGTGTTACTGGCTTCGCTACACTACATCAAACAATAGTCCTCATTCCCATTATTCGAAGTTCTTTAATTAAAATTCATTTAATTAATGTAAATTCTTCCTAGCAATTTTTAATTGCTTTAATTTCTTTGTAGAACTTCCATTCTCATTATTTAGAATTATATTGTACATTTTCATACTCGTTTATAATATGCTTTGCCAATTAGAATAACTTCTTGTGGTGTAGTCTCTGCCTTACTCACTGCTATCCCACCCACTTTGCTCCTCCTCTCCAGCTTAGATTAATTCTGGATAGACAGAGGGTACTCAAGGAAGATAGATTGAATGAAAGAATGAAAGTAGCAATGTTGAGTAGTACTACTAAATTTTTTGAGACATCGCTTTTAAAAGTGTTCTTGGAAATTGCAACAAAGGATGAAACTTTTATGCATCATTAGAAAACGTAAGAAGTACTCGTAAAACACCTTTTTTCAAAAAATGAAGAAACTTTAAATATCCCAATAAAATAAAAATACCATGTTTTTTATTCACTAAACAAGGATCCCTGGGTCATACAATCACCTAGTTAATAACTGAGTATCATGTCCTAGTCTCAGCATAGCAGCTAAAATAATATGAAGAGATAGTGTTCTGGTCTGCAAGATAATTGCACTAAAGAGAGAATATACTCATAAAAATGGAAATTATTAAAAATAGTTAAACAATGAATTTTGTGATAGAGTATGCATAAGAATTTTGAAAATGGTAAAACTGAAATTAAAGGAAATGTAGAACTTGTAACACAGGAGTAGCTTATCTTGAACTTCATTTGGTAAGGGGACTCTTGGCTGGTTCATCCAAAACTGCTTACAATGGTCAACAGGGTTTTCTGGTTAGACATTTTTCCTTAAAATATCTCAAAACAGCCTTTCAACAGAGAGCTTTATAAACCTGGAGTGGTAGGTGTATGTGAAAGGCTTGGCTGAAAATAACCAAGTCCACATTTGGAATAATATTTCAGTATGCATATAAATTCATGTTTGTATTAAAATTTATGTCTTCTCTCTATTTGTTTAAAGATTAAAAAGAAATGGATATTAAAAATATTCCAAATAATAACTTCAGTAACATGAATGTAGAAGACATTCAGAGGCAGGCTTTCCTGAACTTCTATGGTCACTCTGAGATTTCACCAGAGAACCAGGCTCCTTTGATTTTTCTGCTCTACCTTTTAAAATATTGTTTCTATCTTCGAATTGTCTCACAGTCTCAAAATGGTTGCTTTAGCCCTAGCCATCATTCTGTACAGCAGGAAAGAGCAAGTGCAGAAGGATATATCTCTCCAAGAACTCTGCTGAAAGTCTCATTCATTGACTTTTGCTTACATTCTATTGGACATTCATTTTAAAAGAAGTGTGGGAAAAGTAGTTTTATCTGAGCATCTTGGCATCCCTAATAATATGGAGATTCCTTTAGCAAGAAAAAAGGGACAAGTGGATACAGGACAGGTAGCAAAGTATATTTACTGTTATTTAACTATTACCAAAAGACTAAAATTATACATGAATAACTAAAATGTGAGTTCTGGGAGGAAGACATATGTTTTTATTCACTTCTGTATCTCTGATACTTATGATAGTGCCCAGGTCTTGATAAATTATACAACCCCAATAAATATATAAATGAATGTTTGATGTAATATTAATCTATATTTTAATTAAGGTGTAGCTAAGCAGAATATCTCTGCTACTGTTCTAGTATGGGCCATTTCCTCTTTAATCATCTGATTCTGTGTCATTTCATGAGCATCATCTGTATCCTTTATCAGGCTGATCCAATCCAGTTCATGTCAGTTGTTTGCCTACACATGTGAAACTTGATAGGCTAACAGTATGTTTTCAAAGTTTTGATTTTAAAAGTTCTAAGTATTCACCAATTGTAATTGTCCATAACAAGCTATTTGTATTTCTGTTTTCTAATGCACAGATATGGGCATATACTGAAATTTAAGGCTAAGCTTTCCAGTTCTGCAAGTAAGTCCACTACTAGGGAAATTTTTTAAAGGGCTTTTCTTTGATGCAGTAGCTTTGGCAGGAAGAGAACAAGTCTACCTCTTGTACCTAAAAGTCTTGGGATTGAAGGTTCCTTCCTGTGTGTCAATTACCCACCAGCAGCAAAGGTTAAAAACATTCTACCTAACAATAGTTTTCTTATATTCATAGTTACCTGTGTTTAGGTTAAAGAAAAAGCACCTAAATAGCTTTCTTGAAAACTATCTTTTGTCTCTCATTCTGTTTCTTGAGCTGTCTACTTTTATCTGGGATGGGTATAATATTTGCACTTTATGGGGGATATCCCTTATTTTCTACAATTCTATTTCTCTAAGTAATCAGAGAATGTAGACAACTGGTTTATACATGTAAAGGTAAGTTTCAAGACCTCAATGAAATTTATAATGGCTTGACATATATGCTGAACCATCACAATGTTACGTAATGCCATTGTAACTGCAGCAACTAGATTCCTTCACACACACCATGACTTAGGAAATTTTCATGCTGTGAATTCAGATGTGAGAAAATAATGGAGAAACAGAGATAGGTCATTAGGAGTGGAAATAAATATGAGAAAGAATGAATGTAAGGAAGGTGAGAGAGGAGATCCACGTAAACAAGGTGTCTTGGGCCTTACACACAGTATATAGGGATAAGAATACAAAGGAACATAAAAGATAACAACTTCCAGAAACAAATGAAAAGAAGCTCAGTAACATAGCTACCTACTCTATCTTAGAATTTCCTATTTAGTTATTTGTTCATGGAAGGAAATTTGAACTAAATGTCACAGTATTTTTTTCTAGTCAATTCTCTTGAGATTAAAAAAAAGGAAGACATTGTTTTACCAACTGGTAGATTAGGATAAATCTTAAATTTGATGTTTTTATGATCCTGACATCTTGAATCAAATTAATGATCTGAAAGTTATCAAATAAGCATATTGTCTATAAATAATATACTCCAGTGTAGTATATGAGTTGGTCCCAGGGATAAAATTCAGTAGAATCTAAGCTCCATAAAGGCAAGTATTCCTGTTTCACTGTCCAACTCCAGCACTTAGAAGGGTGCCAGGCATATAGTATGCAATAAATAAATATTTGATAAGTAAATGAATAAATATAGCAAGAAAAATGTGTCTCATTCTTGATCTAAAAGCAAAACATACATTCCCTATAATGTTTATACAAGGTTAAAAAAGTCAGTTGTCTATCTTCCCACCTGCTCAAAGCACTGTGCAGTTTCAGTGCAATCCCTAGCAAAATACCCATGCCTCTTTTCAATGAACTAGAGCAAATAATTCTAAAATTTATATGGAACTACAAAGGACCCTGAATAGCCAAAGCAATCTTGAGAAAGAAGAACAAAACTAAAGCTATCACACCACCCAACTTCAAGCTATACTACAAAGCTACAGTAATCAAAACAATATGATACTGGCACAAGAACAGACCTATAGGTCAATGGAACAGAACAGAGAGCCCAGAAATAAACCCACACATGTATGATTTCACTGATATGTGGAATCTAAAAACAACAATATGATAAAAACAGCAATAGACTCATAGACAGAAGTGACTTGTGGTTGCCATGGGGGAGGGATTGGGTGGGTGGATGAAATAGGTGAAAAGGATAAAGAGGCCCAAAATCTCAATCATAATATAAATTAGTCACAGGGATGAACATACAGCATAGAGAATATAGTCAATAGTTCTATAACATCTTTCTATATTGACAAATAGTAACTATACTAGTTGGAGTGAGGATTTAATAATGTATGTAACTGTTGAATCACTATGTTGTATACTTGAAGCCAATATAATATTGCATATTAACTATACTTCAATAAAAAAATTCAATACTAGTGGGTTAGCAATTTGGAATTTTAAAATAAATAGATATTTGTATGTATGTAAGCATGTACATTTGTGTATATACTCTAATCATTAATATGTTTTAAAACATACCTATTTTTAGTAATAAAGAAATAAGCTGATCCTTAAAAAAATCAATTTTCCATCATAGTTGAGAAAAATATGGACTACATTAACTAGAAATGAAGTCTAGAATTCATACCTATCATAATTACTATAGAAATAATCAATTTTTATTTTAAGGGCTCAGTAGAAAGTATTTGAAATATCTTACATAATGCTTATCACACAAGAACTCACAGGTTTCTCTTCCCATTTCTACTTTTCTTTTTAAAAAGCAGAGTGAATTTTTAAAAATTTAACCTAAAGATAACTGTATTCATGTGATGAAGGGCTGTCAATATTAACCTGGGTCTCATATGATAAAATAGAAAACATGTAAGCTTTTGCATTAGAATCACCAAGCCTCAACTCAAAAGCACTGTGGACTTGGACAAATTATGGCCTTTCCAAACCTGAACTTTTTCAACTATAAAATGTAGATGATATCAGTTCTTACATTATAGTGTTTTTATGAGGATAAAATGAGATGATACATCTGAAATTTTTAACATTGTATCAGATATATGTTAGCTCTTCAATAAGTGTTCTTTAATTGCACCTTGTGACCAAAGCAACCAAAACTCATAAAATTTTACATGATATTTCAGCTCATCTGTTTTTAAAACCATAAAAAACACATATGTAGTTGATGGAATGCAAACATGTGATGTTACATGACATTGTTTAATTAATAGTAACAGAGTCATTTTCAGAGCTATTCTAAAAAGGAGGAATTTGGAAAGCTAAAGCACCAGATTTGACCCAGACAACAGTAATTTTCTGATAGGCAAATAGTGAATGATCTTAGAAGTTCAACACTATTTTACGTGGCCACAAGGCAAAAGATGATCAAACAGTGACAATGAAAAAATGATGTGCGGTGAGTAATTTCACTACAGAAAATTTTCTTAAGGTATTTGACTTCCTAGAGAACATATTATCTATCAGATTGATTCAACCAGCCCAATGACTTATTATTTCAAATCAGTCAATAGTGATGTGTTTATAGTGCCTAGGAAATACTAGATATTTTGTATTGAGTCACTAATATCTTCCCTGGCACATATTCACATTAGTAAATTGATTACATGAAATACACACATGTATTTAACAAAAATTTTTCAGAGAATGAATGGCTCAATGAAACATTTCTGTTAATTTGATACTTTACACTTAACCCATGTTATACAGTCTAGACCAAAATAAGGAGACTAATAAAGTATTCATTAAGAGCACTGAAGCCCATTTACAACAGGTGGCCTCTGGAGAAATTTCAAAACATTTGCTAGTGAGCACTGTGCAAAATATGCAGTTGTCCTGACAGCAATTAGTGTAAACAGCAAGCGCAATTGCCACTAGTAGTAGGGAGAACATCCATTGTGAATCACAATGAAGCTACCTTTGTCATTTAGACTGAAAAGGATAAGAGTCACATTTGCTGTCGCTATCAGTTTAGGGATTTATAGATAGGTAAAAAAGCACAATATATGTTCACAATCCCATCAAATATTATGCCAATTCCTAAAAATTCATGTTGAATCTCCTTTCAACATTCTGCAAGTTCTCAGGGAATTAGAATATTTGAGAATGTATGACTATGCTAACCACTCACAGGTATTGTACTGCAGGCTGGAAGGAAGGATAGGAAGGTGGAAAAGTGTATATATACATGATACATGGATGGGTGGATGGATAAAGACAGATGGATAGCTAGTTAAAAATATCAGAAACACAAAAAGATATAAGTTCTAATCAGGCTATACAACAAAAGATGAATATTCTCTGAATGCCTAAGAGCTAAGTAAATACTATCTTAGGATAAAGTGAACATTTTCTGGTTTTTCCAACTGACTATTGTTCAGAAGAATATAAAAACTGCCAAGGGCGGAGCCAAGATGGCGGTGTGAGTAGAGCAGTGGAAATCTCCTCCCAAAACCACATATATTTCTGAAAATACAACAAAGACAACCCTTCCTAAAAGAGAGACCAGAACACACAGGACAACAGCCAGACTACATCCACACCTGCGAGAACCCAGCGCCTCACAAAGGGGGTAAGATACCCAGCAGGACCAAAGTGCCCCACACCCCAGCTCCCGGCAGTAGGAGAGGAGTCAGAGCGGGGAGGGAGAGGGAGCCCAGGACTGCTAAATAGCCAGCCCTAGCCATCCACACCGGACCGCAAACACAGTGCATGCGTGGGATGCTAAAAACAAGGGAAACAGGACAGTAAGACCTGTAAGTGGGTCCCCACAGCCGGTGCCCCAGGCACAAAGAAAAGTGAGTGCTTTTTGGGAGTCTTAAAGGGACAGGGACCCCACAGCCAGAAGGAAGCATCCTGGGACACTTAGCCCAGCAGCAGGGAATTCCAGGCACCATAAACCGCTGGATACCAGGACAGCTCAGAGGCCCCTCATGGAGATAAACAGCCTCCAGGCCGTTTCCCCTCCGACGCAGCTCTGCCATATTGGAGCAGCAGCCTGAGGCAGGCCACACCCACAGCAACAGCGGAGATGAACTCCATAGAAGCTGGGCAAGAATCAGAAGCCCCACCTGCATGCAGCTTTCCAGCACAAGCCACTAGAGGTCGCTGTTCTCCCAAGAGAGGAAGGCCACAAACCAACAAGAAGGGACGTTCTCCCAGCCATCACTGGTGCCAGCTCCGCAAACTATCTCTATCACCATGAAAAGGCAAAAGAAATTGATACAAAGATCACAGAAGCAAACCCTGAGGAGATAGACCTAACCAGTCTTCCTCAAAAAGAATTAAAAATAAAGCTCATAACTATGCTGATGGAGCTGCAGAGAAATATGCAAGAGCTAAGGGATGAAGTCTGGAGGGAGATTACAGAAATGAAACAATCTCTGGAAGGATTTATAAACAGAATGGTAAGATGCAAGAGGCCATTAATGGAATAGAAACCAGAGAACAGGAATGCATGGAAGCTGATGCAGAGAGAGAGAAAAGAATCTCCAGGAAAGAAACAATATTAAAAGAACTGTGTGACCAATCCAAAAGGAACAATATCCACATTATAGGGGTACCAGAAGAAGAAGAGAGAGAGAAAGGGATAGAAAGTGTATTTGAAGAAATAATTGCTGAAAACTTCCCCAAACTGGAGGAGGAAATAATCAGTCAGACCATGGAAGTGTACAGAACTCCCAACAGAAAGGACCCAAGAAGGACAACACCAAGACACATAATAATTAAAATGGCAAAGGTCAAGGGCAAGGAAAGAGTTTTAAAGGCAGTTAGATAGAGGAAAAAGGTCACCTACAAAGGAAAACCCATCAGGCTATCATCAGACCTCTCAACAGAAACATTACAGGCCAGAAGAGAATGGCATGATATATTTAATGCAATTAAACAGAAGGGCCTTGAACCAAGAATACTGTATCCAGCACAACTATCATTTAAATATGAAGGAGAGATTAAATAATTCCCAGACAAACAAAAGTTGAGGGAATTTGCCTCCCACAAACCACCTCTACAGGGTATTCTAGACGGACTGTTCTAGACAGGAGCACTCCTAAAACTAAACAGATGTCACCAGAGAAATTAAAATCACAGCAAAGAAAGCAGACCAACCAAATACTAAATGAAGGCAAAAAATAAAATCATCTACCCACTAAAAGCAGGTAAAGGAAACACGAAAGAGCACAGAATAAAACAACCAACATATAAAGAATGGAGGAAGAGGAATAACAAGGGAGAGAAGAAAAGAATCTCCAGACAGTGTATAATAACAGCTCAAGAAGCGAGCTAAGTTAGGCAGAAAGATACTAAAGAAGCTAACCTTGAACCTTTGGTAACCACGAATCTAAAGCCTGCAATGGCAATAAGTACATATCTTTCAATAGTCACCCTAAATGTAAATGGACTGAATGCACCAATCAAAAGACACAGAGTAATAGAATAGATAAAAAAGCAAGACACATCTACATGCTGCTTACAAGAAACTCACCTCAAACCCAAAGACATGCACAGACTAAAAGTCAAGGGATGGAAAAACATATTTCATGCAAACAACAGAGAGAAGGAAACAGGGGTTGCAGTACTAGTATCAGAAAAAATAGACTTCAAAAGAAAGTAACAAGAGATAAAGAAGGACATTACATAATGATAAAGGGCTCAGTCCAACAAGAGGATATAACCATTAAAGTTAGACATCTATAGAACTCTACATCCAAAAGCAACAGGATACACATTCTTCTCAAGTGCACATGGAACATACTCCAGAATACACCACATACTAGCTCACAAAAAGAGCCTCAGTAAATTCCAAAATATTGAAATTCTACCAACCAACTTCTCACACCACAAAGGTATAAAACTAGAAATAAATTCTACAAAGAAAACAAAAAGACTCACAAAAACATGGAGGCTTAACAACATACTCCTAAATAATCAATGGATCAATGAACAAATTAAAGTAGAGATCAAGGAATATGTGGAAACAAATGACAACAATAACACAAAGCCCCAACTTCTGTGGGACGCAGCAGAAGCAATCTTAAGAGGAAACTATATAGTGATCCAGGCACACTTGCAGAAGGAAGAACAGTCCCAAATGAATAGTCTAACATCACAATTATCAAAACTGGAAAAAGAAGAACAAATGAGGCCTAAAGTCAGCAGAAGGAGGGACATAATAAAGATCAGAGAAGAAATAAACAAAATGGAGAAGAATAAAACAATAGAAAAAACCAATGAAACTAAGAGCTGGTTCTTTGAGAAAATAAATGAAACAGATAAGCCTCTAGCCATACTTATTAAGAGAAAAAGAGAATCAACACACATCAACAGAATCAGAAACGAGAATGGAAAAATCACGACAGACTCCACAGAAACAAAGAATTATTAAAGACTACTATGAAAACCTATATGCTAACAAGCTGGAAAACCTAGAAGAAATGGACAACTTCCTAGAAAAATACAACCTTCCAAGACTGACCAAGGAAGAAGCACAAAAGTTAAACCAACTACGAGCAAAGAAATTGAAGTGGTAATCAAAAAACTACCCAAGAACAAAACCCCTGGGCCAGAAGGATTTACTTAAGAATTTTATCAGACCTACAGAATAGACATAATACCCATTCTCCTTAAAGTTTTCCAAAAAATAGAAGAGGAGGGAACACTCCCAACTCATTCTATGAAGCCAACATCACCCTAATACCAAAACCAGGCAAAGAACTAACCAAAAAAGAAAATTACAGACCAATACCCCTGATGAATGTAGATGCAAAAATACTCAATAAAATATTAGCAAACCGAATTCAACAGTATATCAAAAGGATCATACACCATGACCAAGTGGGATTCATCCCAGGGATGCAAGGATGGTACAACATTCGAAAATACATCAACATCATCCACCACATCAACAAAAAGAAAGACAAAAACCACATGATCATCTCCATAGATGCTGAAGAAGTATTTGACAAAATTCAACATCCATTCATGATAAAAACTCTCAACAAAATGGGCACAGAGGGCAAGTACCTCAACATAATAAAGGCCATATATGATAAACCCACAGCCAGCATTATACTGAACAGCGAGAAGCTGAAAACATTTCCTCTGAGATCGGGAACCAGACAGGGATGCCCACTCTCCCCATTGTTATTTAACATAGTACTGGAGGTCCTAGCCACGGCAATCAGACAAAACAAAGAAATACAAGGAATCCAGATTGGTAAAGAAGAAGTTCAATTGTCACTATTTGCAGATGACATGATATTGTACATGAAAAACCCTAAAGACTCCACTCCAAAACTACTAGAACTGATATTGGAATACAGCAAAGTTGCAGGATACAAAATTAGCACACACAAATCTGTGGCTTTCCTGTACACTAACAATAAACCAATAGAAAGAGAAATCAGGAAAAAATACCATTCACAATAGCATCAAAAATAATAAAATACCTAGGAATAAACCTAACCAAAGAATTGAAAGACCTATACCCCGAAAACTATAAGACACACTTAAGAGAAATCAAAGAGGACTCTAACAAATGGAAACTCATCCGATGCTCTTGGCTAGGAAGAATTAATATAGTCAAAATGGCCATCCTGCCCAAAGAAATATACAGATTTGATGCAATCCCTATCTAATTACCAGCAACATTCTTCAATGAACTGGAACAAATAGTTCAAAAATTCATATGGAAACACCAAAGACCCTGAATAGCCAAAGCAATCGTGAGAAAGAAGAATAAAGTGGGGAGGATCTCACTCCCCAACTTCAAGCTCTACTACAAAGCCATAGTAATCAAGACAATTTGGTACTGGCACAAGAACAGAGCCACAGACCAGTGGAACAGGTTAGAGACTCCAGATATTATCCCAAGCATATATGGTCAAGTAATATTCAATAAAGGAGCCATGGACATACAATAGGGAAATGACAGTCTCTTCAACAGATGGTGCTGGCAAAACTGGACAGCAACATGTAAGAGAATGAAACTGGACCACTGCCTAACCCCATACACAAAAGTAAGTTTGAAATGGATCAAAGACCTGAATGTAAGTCATGAAACCATAAAACTCTTAGAAAAAAACATAGACAAAAATCTCTTCAACATAAACATTAGCTACTTCTGCATGAACATATCACCCCGGGCAAGGAAAACAAAAGCAAAAATGAACAAGTGGGACTATATCAAGCTGAAAAGCTTATGTACAGCAAAAGACACCATCAATAGAACAAAAATGTACCCTACTGTAATGGAGAATATATTTGTAAATGACAGATCTGATGAAGGCTTGACATCCAAAATATATAAAGAGCTCACGCACCTCAACAAACAAAAAGCAAATAATCCTATTAAATAATAAGCAGAGGAACTGAACAGACAGTTCTCCAAAAAAACTTCAGAAGGCCAACAGACACATGAAAAGATGCTCCACATCACTAGTTATCAGAGAAATTCAAATTAAAACCACAATGAGATATCACCTCACACCAGTAAGGATATCTACTATCCAAAAGGCAAACAACAACAAATGTTGGCGAGGTTGTATGAAAGGGGAACCCTCCTACACTGCTGGTGGGAATGTAAATTAGTTCAACCATTGTGGAAAGCAGTATGGAGGTTCCTCAAAAAGCTCAAAATAGACTTACCACTTGACCCAGGAATTCCACTTCTAGTAATTTACCCTAAGAATGCAGCACTCCAGTTTGAAAAAGACAGATGCACCCCTATGTTTGTCACAGTACTATTTACAATAGCCAAGAAATGGAAGCAACCTAAGTGTACATCAGTAGATGAATGGATAAAGATGATATGGTACATATACACAATGGAATATTATTCAGCCATAAGAAGAAAACAAATCCTACCATTTGCAACAACATGGATGGAGCTAGATTGTATTATGCTCAGTGAAATAAGCCAAGTGGAGAAAGACAAATATCAAATGATTTCACTCATCTGTGGAGTATATGAACAAAGGAGAATCTGAAGGAACAAAACAGCAGCAGAATCACAGAACCCAAGAAGGGACTAACAGTTACCAAAGTGAAAGACACTGGGGAGAATGGGAGGGTAGGGAGGAATAAAGGAGGGGAAGAAGAAAGGGGGTATTATGATTAGGATGTATAATGTGGGGGCTGGGGAAAAGTGGGGGGCTGTGCAACACAGAGAAGACAAGTAGTGATTCTACCACATTTTGCTATGCTGATGCACAGTGACTGTAATGGAGTTTGTCAGGGGGACTTGGTGTAGGGGAGAGCCTAGTAAACATAATATTCTTCATGTAATTGTAAATTAATGATAAAAAAGGGGAGGGGGGATTACTCCCTGATAGGATAACATTAACTGCAAATCAATGATTAATGCATGCTTTACATATCCTTAATTTTGATCTTTTAAAGGGTGTCGGATGATCAGCTATGGAAGTACGTTTTTCTGATAATATTTCTTTCTCTTAAAAAAAAGAAAAAGCAATTCCTGTGTGGTTGTCTCCAATAGGTTCTTCACAATGGTATAAAGGTCATATCAATGTGTGGGCAACGGGTTTGTTTGTGTTTACACAGAGGATCATAGCCTAATTTGCCTACCCAGAAAACAAATTAAGATACGATATGAAGAAGAACTTCCAACATTAACATCCTCTGGTAGAGTCATTCCAGAAGATGATCATCAAAAAACTTCAACAAAGATCCTGGTGCTGTTGCAGCTGTAGCTGCATTCAACCCACCGGTTCCTGGACTTGCCATTGGAATGAAGAAGGAGATATCTAAGCTGGCCTGTGCATACAGTAAGACAACAAATTTGACTGGATCTATATTGTCGGAACTCAACTAAGAATTAGGAGAAGTGCAAGTTGCAGTGCTCCAAAATTGTGCCACTGTAGACTATCTACTTTTAAAAGAACATATGGGATGTGAACAGTTCCCAGGAATGTGTTGTTTTATCTGATTTTTCTCAAACTATTCAAATTCAGTTAGACAGTATCCATCATATTATTGATAAGTTTTCACAAATGCCTAGGGTACCTAACTGGTTTTCTTGGCTATTGTAAATAGTGCTGTGACAAACATAGGGGTGCATCTGTCTTTTTCAAACTGGAGTGCTTCATTCTTAGGGTAAATTACTGGAAGTGGAATTCCTGGGTCAAGTGGTAAGTCTATTTTGAGCATTTTGAGGAACCTCCATACAGCTTTCCACAATGGTTGAACTAATTTACATTCGCACCAGCAGTGTAGGAGGGTTCCCCTTTCTCCACAACCTCGCCAACATTTGTTGTTGTTTGTCTTTTGGATGGTGGAGTTCCTTACTGGTGTGTGATGATATCTCATTGTGGTTTTAATTTGCATTTCTCTAATGACTAGTGATGTGGGGCATCTTTTCATGTGTCTGTTGGCCATCTGAATTTCTTTTTGGAGAACTTTCTATTCAGCTCCTCTGCCCATTTTTTAATTGGATTATTTGCTTTTTGTTTGTTGAGGTGTGTAAGCTCTTTATATATTTTGGATGTCAACCCTTTATTGGATCTGTCATTTATAAATATATTCTCCCATACTGCAGGATACCTTTTTGTTCTATTGTTGGTGTCCTTTTCTGTACATAGGCTTTTCAGCTTGATAGAGTCCCACTTGTTCATTTTTGCTTTTGTTTCCCTTGCCCATGGAGATATGTTCATGAAGAAGTCGCTCATGTTTATGTCCAAGAGATTTTTGCCTATGTTTTTTTCTAAGAGTCTTATGGTTTCATGACTAACATTCAGGTCTTTGATCCATTTTGAATTTATGTTTGTGTATGGGGTTAGACAATGATCCAGTTTCATTCTCTTACATGTGGCTGTCCAGTCTTCCAACACCAGTTGTTGTAGAGGCTGTCATTTCCACATTGTATGTCCATGGCTCCTTTATCGAATATTAATTGACCACATATGTTTCAGCTAATGTTTGGAGTCTCTGTTTTGTTGCACTGGTCTGTGGCTCTGTTCTTTTGCCAGGACCAAATTGTCTAGATTACTGTCGCTTTGTTGTAGAGCTTGAAGTTGGGAAGCAAGATCCCCGCCCCCCCCCCCCCCACTTTATTCTTCCTTCCCAGGATTGCTTTGGATATTCGGGGTCTTTGGTGGTTCCATATGAATTTTAAAACTATTTGTTCCAGTTTGTTGAAGAATGTTGTTGGTATTTTGATAGGGATTGCATTGAATCTTTAGATTGCTTTAGGCAGGATGGTCATTTTGACAATATTAATTCTTCCTACTCAGGAGCATGGGATGAGTTTCCATTTATTAGTGTCCTCTTTAATTTCTCCTAAGAGTGTCTTGTAGTTTTCAGGGTATAGGTCTTTCACTTCCTTGGTTAGGTTTATTCATAGGTATTTTATTCTTCTTGATGCTATTGTGAATGGAATTGTTTTCCTGATTTCTCTTTCTGCTAGTTCATCGTTTGAGTATAGGAAAGCAAAAAGATATCTGTGTATTAATTTTGTATCCTGCAACTTTGCTGAACTCAGATATTAGTGCTAGTAGTTTTGGAATAGAGTCTTTAGGGTTTTTTATGTACAATATCAAGTAATCTACAGATAGTGAAAGTTTGACTTCTTCTTTACCAATCTGGATGCCTTGTATTTCTTTGTGTTGTCTGATTGTCATGGCTAGGACCTCCAGTACTATGTTGAATAACAGTGGGGAGAGTGGGCATCCCTGTCTTGTTCCTGATCTTAGTGGAAAAGCTTTCAGCTTCTTGCTGTTAAGTATGATGTTGGCTGTGGATTTATCATATGGCCTTTATTATATTGAGGTACTTGCCCTCTATACCCATTTTGTTGAGAGTTTTTTTCATGAATGGATGTTGAATTTTGTCGAATGCTTTTTCAGCATATGTGGAGATGATCATGTGGTTTTTGTTCTTCTTTTTGTTGATGTGGTGGATGATGTTGATGTATTTTCGAATGTTGTACCATCCTTGCATCCCTGAGATCAATCCCACTTGTTCATGGCGTATGATCCTCTTGATGTGTTTTTGTATTTGGTTTGCTAATATTTTGTTGAGCATTTCTGCATCTGTGTTCATCAGGGGTATTGGTCTGTAATTTTCTTTTTTGGTTGGGTCTTTGCCTGATTTTGGTATTAGAGTGATGCTGGCTTGATAGAATGCATTTGGAAATATTTCCTCCTCTTCTATTTTTTTGAAAACTTTAAGGAAGATGGATATTATATCTTCTCTGTAGTCTGATAAAATTCTGTGGTATATCCATCTGGCCTGGGTGTTTTGCTCTTGGCTAGTTTTTTGATTACCGATTCAATTTTGTTGCTGCTCATTGGTCTGTTTAGATTTTCTGTTTCTTCCTTGGTCAGTCTTGGAAGGTTGTGTTTTTCTAGGAAGTTGTCCATTTCTTCTAGGTTTTCCAGCTTCTTAGCATATAGATTCTCATAGTATTCTCAAATAATTCTTTGTATTTCTGTGGGGTCTGTCATGATTTTTCCTCTCCTGTTTCTGATTCTGTTGATGTGGGTAGATTCTCTTTTTCTCTTAATAAGTCTGGGTAGGTGCTTATCTATTTTGTTTATTTTCTCAGTGATCCAGCTCTCGGTTTCATTTATTTTTTCTATAGTTTTATTCTTTTCAATATCATTTATTTATTCTCTGATCTTTATTATGTCCCTCCTCCTGCTGACTTTGGGCCTCATTTGTTTTTCTTTTTCCTATTTTAATAACTGTGACTTTAGACTGTTCATTTGGAATTGTTCTCCTTTCTTTAAGTAGGCCTGGATTGCTATATACTTTCCTCTTAGAGCTGCCTTCACTGCATCCCACGTAAGTTGGGGCTTTGTGCTGTTGTTGTCATTTGTCTCCATATATTTCTTGATCTCTATTTTAATTTGGTTATTTATCCATTGGTTATTTTGGAGCATGTTGTTAAATCTCCATGTGTTTGTGAGCCTTTTTGTTTTCTTTGTACAATTTATTTCTTGTTTTATACCTTTGTGGTCTGAGAAGTTGGTTGGTAGAATTTCAACCTTTTTGAATTTACTGAGGCTCCCTTTGTGGCCTAATATGTCGTCTATTCTGTAAAATGTTCCATGTGCACTTGAGAAGAATGTGTATCCTGCTCCTTTATTGTGGGGAGTTCTGTAGATGTCTGTTAGGTCCATCTGTTCTAATGTGTTGTTCAGTGCCTCTATCTCCTTACCTATTTTCTGTCTGATTGACCTGTCCTTTGGAGTGAGTGGAGTGTTGAAGTCTCCTAGAATGAATGCATTGCACTCTATTTCCCCTTATAATTGTGTTAGTATTTGTTTCACATATGTAGGTGCTCCTGTGTTGGGTGCATATATATTTATAATGGTTATATCCTCTTGTTGGACTGACCCCTTTATCATTATGTAATGTCCCTCTTTATCTCTTGTTACTGTCTTTGTTTTGAAGTCTGTTTTGTCTGATACTGGTACTGCAACACCTGCTTTTTTCTCCCTATTGTTTGCATGAAATATCTTTTTCCATTCCTTGACTTTTAATCTGTGTATATCTTTGGGTTGGAGGTGAGTCTCTTGTAAGCAGCATATAGATGGGTCTTGCTTTTTTATCCATTCTATTACTCTGTGTGTTTTGATTGGTTCATTCAGTCCATTTCCATTTAGGGTGATTATTGAAAGGTATGTGCTTATTGCCATTGCAGGCTTTAGATTCGTGGTTAGCAAAGTTTCAAGGGTAGCTTCTTTACTATCTAACTATCTAACTTAACTCTCATTAAGCTGTTATAAATACAGTCTGATGATTCTTTATTTCTCTCCCTTCTTATTCCTCCTCCACCGTTCTTTATATGGTAGGTGTTTTATTCTGTACTCTTTTCTGTTTCCTTTGACTGCTTTTGTGAGTAGTTGATTTCATTTTTTGCCTTTAGTTATTATTTGTTTGGTCTGCTTTCTTTGCTGTGATTTTATTTTCTCTGATGATATTTATTTAGCCTTAGAAGTGTTTCCATCTAGAGCAGTCCCTGTGAAATATCCTGTAGAGGTGGTTTGTGGGAGGCAAATTCCCTCAACTTCTGCTTATCTGGGAATTGTTTAATCCTTCCTTCATATTTGAAAGATAATCATGCTGGATACAGTGTTCTTGGTTCAAGGCCCTTCTGTTTCACTGCATTAAATATATCATGCCATTCTCTTCTGGCCTGTAAAGTTTCTTTTCAGAAGTCTGATGGTAGCCTGATGGGTTTTCCTTTGCAGGTGACCTTTTTCCTCTCTCTGGCTGCTTTTAATACTCTGTCGTTGTCCTTGATCTTTGCCATTTTAATTATTATGTTTCTTGGTGTTGTCCTCCTTGGGTCCCTTGTGTTGAGAGATACTGCACTTCCATGGTCTGAGAGACTATATCCTCCCCCAGTTTGGGGAAGTTTTCAGCAATTAATTCTTCAAAGACACTTTCTATTCCCTTTTCTCTCTCTTCTTCTTCTAGTACCCCTAAAATGCGAATATTCTTCCTTTTGGATTGGTCACACAGTTCTCTTAATATTCTTTCATTCCTGGAGATCCTTTTATCTCTCTCTGCCTCAGCTTCTCTGTGTTCCTGTTCTCTGATTTCTATTCCATTAACGGCCTCTTGCACCTCATCCAGTCTGCTCTTAAGTCCCTCTGGAGATTGTTTTATTACTGTATTCTCCTTCATAACTTGATCCTTTAGCTCTTGTATATTTCTCTGCATGTCCATCAGCATGGTTATGACCTTTATTTTGAATTCTTTGTCATGAAGATTGGTTAAATCTATCTCCTCAGGCTCCCTCTATGGGGTTGTCTGTGTAATTCTGGACTGGATCAAATTATTTTGCCTTTTCTTGGCGATAGAGGTAGTCGTAGGCAAGTGGTGCATGTGTCAGCTGGGCAAACAAAGTTCCTTCCTGTTTGCTGGTCACCTTGCCCTTCTCTGCTGCCTGTGCCACTTAACTGCACAAGGGGAGCAGCTTCCAGTTTTATTTCCTTAGCCACCCTGGGCAAGGCAGCTGCCGGGACAGCTCAGAGCCCTGCGGAGAGTGGCAGGCTCGCTGGATGTGCTCTCCTGCGAGAATGGCGATCCTTTGCACCCTGTTCCAGCTTCCTCTGTGTGTGCTGTGCAGCTGCATGCCAGTGTGGCCTCTGGCCTGGGTGGCAATTGAGGAGGCTCTGGGTGGCTGCTGTGGGTGCAACCACTCTCAGAATGCTCCTCTGCTGTGGCAGGGCTGTGTGGGAGGGGGAATGGATGGGAGGCTGTTTATCACAATGAGGGGCTTCAGAGCTGTGCTGCTGCCCTTGGTGTTAGGGCGCCTGAAGTTTCCCAGGATTCCCAGCCTGCTGGGCTGACTGTGCTGGGACGATTCCATCCAGCAGTGGGGTCCCTGTCCCTTTAAGACTTTCAGAAAGCACTCACTTTTCTTTTGTCCCAGGGGTGCCGGCTGCAGGGACCCACTCACAGGTTTTACTGTTCCATTTCCCTAATATCCAGCATAGCATGTACTTTGTGTCTACGCTCCCAGTGTGGATTCCTAGGGCTGGTTATTTAGCAGTCCTGGGCTTCCACTCTCTCCCCACTCCAACTTGTCTCCTCCCACTGGGGAGCTGGGGTGGGAGGCGTGCTCTGGTCCTGCTGGCTATGGCTTGTATCTTACCCCCTTCATGAGGTGCTGAGTTCTCTCAGATGTAGATGTAGCCTGAGTGTTATACTGTATCTTCTGGTTTCTCTTTTAGGAATAGTTGCATTTGTTGTATTTTCAAAAATATATATTGTTTTGGAAGGAGATTTCCACTGCCCTCCTCACACCGCCATCTTTGCTCCTGCCTCACATGTTAACTTTTTTAAATGTTTAATTGTGGTAAAAAAAAAACTGCATAAAATTGACCATTCTAACTGTGTTTAAGTGTACAATTAAGTAGTGTTAAGTATACTCATACTGTTGTGCAACAGAAAACTAGAACTTTATCATCTTACATAAACTCTACCAATTGAAAAAAAAATCCCCATTTTTCCCCTTGCCCTAGTTGCCAGTAACTATCATTATACTTCCTGTTTTGTGAATTTAACAGCTTTAGATGCCTCATATAAATTGAATCATACAGAATTGGCCTTTTTAACTGGATTATTTCACTTAGCATAAAGTCCTTAAGTTCATCCATATTGCATCATGTGACAGAATATCCTTTTTTAAGGCTGAATAACATTCTATTCTTTGTGTGTGTGTGTGTGTGTGTGTCTGTGTCTGCACATATATATAACATTTTGTTTATCCATTAATCCACTGACAGATTTTTGGATTGCTTCCACTTGGCATTTGTGAATAATGGTATGATAGATGTGCAAGTATCTCTTTAAGACTCTTCCTTTATTTCTTTTAGATAATAGGAATTTGTGGATCACATGGTAGGTCTAATTATAATTTCTTGAGATATTGCCATATTGTTTTTTCATAATGGTTCCACCATTCTACAATCCCACCAACAGAGCACAAGGGTTCTAATTTCTCCACATCCTCACCAACACGTGTTATTTCCTGTTCTTCTGATATTAGCCATCCTAATGGGTGTGACGTGGTATCTCATTGTGGTTTTGATTTGCACTTCTCTAATGATTAGTGATAAGAATCTCTTCATAAGTTTGTCAATCATTGCATGTAATGTATGTCATATTTGGAGAAGTGTCTATTCAAGTTCTTAGTCCACTTATAAATCAGGTTATTTGTTTTGTTGAGTTGAAGGGGTTCTTTTTATATTCTGGACATTAACCCATTACCAGATGCATGATTTGAAAATATTTTCTCCTGTTCCATAGGTTGCTTTTTCAGTCACTTGATTGTGTCCTTTTTTCAGAAGTTTTTGAGCATGATTTAGTGCTCTTTGTCTATTTTCACTTTGTTGCTTCTGCTTTTGGTGTCATATCCAAGAAATCATTCCCACTTGAAATGTCATCAAGCTTTCTTCTAGGAGTTTTGTGGTTTTAGGTCTTACGTTTAGGTTTTTCATCCATTTTGAATTAGTAAAATAAGAGTCTCCTTCATTCTTCTGCATGTGGATATTACAAACTTCTTTCCTCTCTCTCCAACCCTTCCCCTAGGCATTTATATGAAAATTTTATTTTTTTTTTTAATTCATCACCTGCTATTGCTCTGTGTTTTCCTTCTTATCCTTACATCTATTGTTTGGAACATTAAAACCAGCCACAGTGAAAATTATCATGATACAATAATCAAAGATTAGCATATCAGGTGGAGAATGAAGAGAAGCAGATGAATACTTGACACAAGATTCTTCTCTGTTTCTGATAATACAAAGAGAAAAAGCTACAAAATTTGACTTAAAATGAAAGTATTTCTATGCACTATTTTTTATATATGTTTGGCTACCCCTTAACAGATTGCCTCATGTGTGTCTCAGTACTTTGAGAAAGTTATTTATCACTTATTTCTCACAGAAAGAACTGGAATATAGAAGATATTTGATGTTTGGTTTATAAAATATAAATACTTGTAATATATTGTGTTGAACACATAAAAGATTGATAACTTTTCTGGAAGAGTCCTTATATAATTGCAGTATCTGTTATGAGATTTGAGTCTATTCCCAGCTTGTTCCATTATGTCATACAAATCTGCCATCAAGTAAAAATTGTATCAGGTTGCACAAAAGTATTGTTAAGTTAGTTATAAGTAAAATTCTCAAAATCTCGATATTATTACTTTAAAAATATCATTTATTATCTCAGATGTATCAAGAAACAACCACTGTTGAGACTTTATTTTCTATTCTATGTGAAATCAAATTCTCTCCAGGGTACTTTACATGACTTATTAAAATAGTTTGTTGGTAGGCAAAATTCTTCTCCCTGTGACCAGAAGACTTTAAAATTGGTGGCAAAGGAATTTTGATGTTCTCAGAAAAAAAGAATTACTGACTGAGTTTTGAAGTTAAGTTTAATGGTCTAATTTCATGTGAAAATATAGGTGCAAGCTCAGACATATTTTGATACAAGTATCTGGGAACTACATGTTGAACTAAACAATTTACAGACCTTGATATAAGTAGAAAATTACTCTTGAAATCATTTTAAAAAGGAAATGTAAAATTGATCACATTGGAATAAAAATAATCATGACTAAAAAATATTTCAGTAATATATGATTTGTATTTAAAAGAAAATTATTTTCTACATGTTGAATCACTTATACTTAGTACCAACATCTAAAGAATTATTTTCTTCTTTTCAAAGTTATATTGCATTTTTTAGAAGATAAATGAACCGGGGTCTTTAATAGCTAAAGTAGACACATCAGTATTCTGTGAATCAAGAAAACAGAAGGGGGGCTGTAACTGATGACAAAACCTTAATGTTATAGTTGTCAGTCAAAGTTATTATATTCCACAAGACACTTGGTCATTTTGCTAAAATATTTTCTTTCAAAAGTTTTTATTTTCTTTTTGAATTTTATTTAAGTGCATTTATAAGAAACCTCAAACATTTCCAATACATAACTTGAATTGCAACATTTAGTTAGGCCAATATGATTTATCATGTTAGCAAGCTAAGAGAGAAGAATGAATGCTGATGCACATAACAAGTTCATTTTAGGACAGTTTACAAAGAGGTGACTAAACAGTCAAGCAAACAAACAAAAACCAGGTCTTCATACAGATAACATTCAGTCTGTGATATTTGTGTGTCTATTAATTTAGAGTTTAACTTGATTTAATGGTACAATACCAAAGGTGTAAATTAGATTTTAGTAAGAAAATACTTTCAAAGCAAGCAGACTGCAATACTGATGCACTTTCTCATTAGCTTTGCCCTATTTTGAGATCATTTTCTATGAGTGGTCCACTCACAAAGTATAGAATATAAAAAATCTGAATTAAATTTAGTCTAAAATGATCATGTGATGTATTGTGAACTTTTTAGAAACATTTACTAAGCAGTTAGTGCAATCATATTTAATTATAAGTGCAACATATCCCAAATACTACTCTGCAGGTTATAGGAGTTCTCTCTGGCAATATAAAATGATAGATTTTCTTGAAAAATCACTAGACAACTAATATCATCATCAGGAATTACAATATTGAAGTCTTTCCAAGTAGATTTCCTCAAAGGCTAAAATTTAAAATCTATTCATTGCCATGCAAAATGGCCTATTTGTGGTTATTCAAGAAAAATAGTTTCTACATGAAAAATAGGCTCGCCAAATAATAACTAACATACCACTCCATTTTATGTTTCTGTGAGAGGTCCACTGGCTTCTAAACATAGAGTAACTTTTTATAGAACCATCAAATTTTAGAGCTAGAGCAAAGCATAGTGATCATCTCTAAGGAACTGAAGGACACAAAGCTTTAAAGAACAGAAACTAATAAAAATAAAAACAAGGAAACAATACAGATAACACACAAAAAAACAAAACTCCTTGAAAGTATCGATAAAAGACATGTCTCCTGCAAGAATGATCAAGGGAAAAAATAAAATACAAAACAAAAAAGTGCTTATATTACATATACAGTAGACATTTTATAAATCATAAGAAAATACAATGAATAAGTTTATGTAAATGAGTTGAAAACTTAGGTGAAAAGAAAATTTCTTATAAAAATATATATGATCAAAATATATAAAGAAATAAATATCCTAACTGATCATTACCACTTGAGAAATTGAATCAAGAAGAAAAAAAATTTCCCTCCAAAAGAGTCCTGGTCCAAATAGATTTATAGGTAGTTAATACAAAACTCAGAGAAATAGATAATTCACAGACAACCTGTGTCAGATAAGAGGGGAAAGCTGCCCAACACATTTTGAAAGCTAATATAATTTTGATACTAAAACAAAAAAAGTATAATGTTCAATTTTTTAACCAGCCTTACTTATAATTAGAAATGCAAAAACACTGTATACAGTACTATTTCAGTTAAGGGTGATTTATTCAAGGTTGACCATAAAAAAATCTGTGAACTTAATGTTTTATGCTAGCAAATAAAAGATCACATGGTAATCATAAAACAGCACCCTTATTAAAAATTTCTCCTAAAGGTCTATTTTAAATGCTCACTCCGGGTAGATACTCAGTATATCGCATAGGTCTTCCATGGTGTGACAGAAGACTGAAAATATTTTATCCCTTTAAAATAATTAACCTTTAAAGTAGAATTTTAATTACAAATATTGTTTTTTGTTCTTCTCATCACTAAGTTGAGAGCACCACTGGGTCTGTGATACTTAGGAAATTTCAAACAAGTTCTGAACTAAAAGTTTAACAAAAATATATACAATCTAAGCCTACACAGCTTTATTAATACTGGCTGACAGCCTCACATGCAAAGGATATTTTGCAAGTAGTTGTACAAATTAAACTTACTCAATAACTTTACAAAACCTCACCCCATTAAAAATTTGAGTGTACAAATTCTAACAAATGGAGCTGAACAATCAGAGTAGCAGAGAGGAATGTCAGTTAGAACAAAAGAGCTCAAAAGTAAGCCACTCTGCCATCTCATCTCCCCCGCTGCCTCTTCTATGTGTAATAAACATAACGGCCAACTCAGTGTTATTGAAGAAGACTTAATATTGTCTATTTAGATTTAAACAGTATCAGTGCAGGAAACTGGAAAGAAAGTTTCAAGTATATTTGCAAATTTGAATGATTGGGGGTCTGTGAGATGAGTGACACTGGATGGAGAGATTTGTATATGGGTGATCAAGGCACACACTTGCACCATCATTTAGATTAAGAATTACTAAGGGATGTCCTAGCTTCATTGAGAACATTCAATCTTTTATAAAAATGCATGAATTTGCTAGGGGATCCATGCAAGGTAATTGATATCTCGTGTCTTAAAGTGATAGTTCTAAACTTTTATACAGACAAATATTCCTCGAGTTTAAGGCTTCACCTCATGTAGATCAGTTTAGGCTCTATTATATATAGACTAGAGTACTGGCTGGTTGCAGTTTTCCTTAACTACCAGTAGACTTAGCAGTATATACACAGCCTAATTGCTTAAATTCTCACCAACAATTTTTTGACAATGTTATCAGAATATTAAAATGAGGATACAAATATTACAGATAATAACATCTGAATATTTATCCACCAAATGCAGGATGATCAGATGTTAAAGAAAAGTATCTTTTTATTGACAGTATCAGCTTCTATATTATACCTCATTGCTTTTCTTTTTCAATGTCTGAAAGTATGAACGCACTACATGAAGTTAGACTATATTTGCAAGACACAAATTTTTCCACCTTAGAAATGTAATGCATTATAATTTTAATTCTATTTATGTGATGCTGTCTTGCCAAAATTTAAACAATGGTTTTTTTTCTTTAAGCAAGGCTTATACAATACAAGATGACTCCTGCCCTTCTAGGAAGAATCTCTTACCAAAATGGAAAGTAAATTCTGTGGTCATTCATTAACTTTTCTGTTCTTACCTTCATTTAAAATGTTTTCTTTAAAAGAGCTTGAATGATTGCCACAAATAATATAAATGGCAGAAGCGCACAAGAACTCAGTTTATCACATTAAAAAGGACATTTCAAAATAGCTCCATCAGAGAGTTTTATGAGAATTTTTCATTTTCTATTTCTATAAATAGACATTTTTTTCTATTTGTACACAGCTAAAATAGAATTATAAACATGCTGTTATAGATTTAAGGATAGGGCTCTCTTCTGAAATTACGGTTATTCATTTCTTGTTTAGAAAATAATTTGGATTATTTTGAAATAAATGGAAGGAGTAAATATTGAAGAACTGTAAGTTTAGCTCGTTTTATATGAAAAGTATTTAATAGAATGAGCATCACTTGAATGAGAATCTTTGGTTAAATAGTTCCAAATCTATAATCTCTGTATAGTATGGTAAAGATTCTTGGTGTTTATTATAGCTGTAAACTTTTAATGGCTGATAATTAAATAAACAGCATCCATACTGAATCTTGCAAGATTTAATTAAACATATCACATTGCAGATGTGAGATTTATATTACTATTCATAATTAAATATAAAACACAGTTGCTAATAGGAGTACATGGAACTCTCATATAAGTTTGCAATTTCTTCTCATTTAAACAATTTTTGTTTTAAATTCCTTATTCAATTGTATTTATTATGAAGTGTTTTGTCAACAGATATAATAATATGCCACATATGCTTCTGAAAGTTAGTTCTGAGTGAAGGAATATTGTCTCAGAAATATTTCTTTAGCATATTGAATTCAGAGATAGCAGGAAAAAAATGGAAAAGACAAGACAAGAAAAAGAAAAAAAAAGGAAAAAAAAGGAAATAGAAATAGACCCTCACCTATCTACAAATATTTCAAACAAAGGAAAATGGGAGCAAGCCCAACACTATCATTAGATGTATAGATAGCTAGGAAGGAAAATGAAAAGGATTTTACTTTTCTTCAGTTTCAGCATCATATGAAACTCATAGTAAATATTATTTACAAAAAAATGGTGAAAAATGTTACAATGTACAAGTAAGTTAAACTTCAAAAATTTTATTTGGAAAAAACTATCAAACACTAAGGAATTCTAAATCTTTTTTATTTGTTATTAAAGATGCCTTTGAGAATTTTTATCCATACCATGTATAAGAAATACAGTGAACATGGAGTACTTTATAGTTGATTATACATATAATTCAGTATGCCTTTCATAATAGTAATTGTTCAGCATCTTATTTGTGATACATTATTTTGTGGAGTAGGAAAACAAAAATGTACTCTGCCAAAGACTAAAATCAGTTTATACCACCCTCCAGTACTGTATGTCTGTAATGTTTCAGGATCACAAATATTTACAATAAGAATCTTGTCATGAGGGCTCTGAGACCAGAAATGCAAATGCCTATGTTCAAATGACTGACAACGAATGGTGTGAACCTCCATATTCCTCCTTTCCACATTCCACAAACACAAAGAAAGGCACAATTTATTTTTAATAAACTATGAGAATGAATTACATCCTAATATCTAAATTAATTACCTGGTCATTCTTGATTAACACTTCTCTAGTTACTATTGTATTGCAAAGAATTACCAAGTTAAAAAATCTGTAGGTGGGCTGAGATAAAACTATAAATTCTGTATTCAACAAGAAATAATTTGTCAGACATATATGGTTATTAAATGCATGTATATAAAACTATAATTGTTCATGGAATTTAAAAATAGATGGAACAGTCTCAAAGTTATCTATTCAAAGAGAAGATTCTGATAAAGAAAAATAGATGGATCCTAGCAATGGAGCTGTCCAGGGCTCCATACACATGTGACAGTTTCTTATTTACATGTCGCTCATGTTTATGCATGTTCAGATGAATACAGCTGCTACCCCATTCTCCAGAAATCACAGATACTGGTCAAGTCTACAAACGGTAGCCATGTTTGAGCTTGTAATGTATATTATCATGAAAAACTAGAAGCTGTATGTCAGGGAGGGGGAAAAGCAGCACAATTTGCTTTGAAAAGATAACATTTTTCAAAAAATAAATAATATATATTCAGTTCAGCTCCTTTAGGTGCTTTCATGTTATAGGAATTCTGCTGGTGATGAAAACAGCATTCAGCCAATCAAATGGCGGTACCCTAGTGTCATCCAAAGTAGAAGCCTAGTGTTTAAAATAAGCCTGATGAATTATTCATAGAGCTGATGTTTATGCAAATTAGAGAATCATGCACCCACCTGACCACCAAGGGAAGGAAAAAACACAGGGAAAAAATCCCACCATGCTTTTAGCATTCTCCAGAACCTATGTAATCAAATGATAATATTGTTTCATTAAATGCATCAAGGAATTATAATCCTTACCTGATTAGTTTGTAGGGCCTTCAGATTTTCTGGATGAAATAACTGACTGTGCATGCAACCAATAAAACTGAACTGAAAAGCTGATTAAGGGCACTTACTTAATGCAAAGCCACTCACTGAATATTCATATGATGTCTGTGTTTATGCAAATTAAAGCAAAAGAAAGCCCAAGGGGATTGGTTGCCATAGCCCACAAATACTGTGTAGAGCAGAGAATATAGAGTAGTGACAAATAAATCTTGAAATTTATAGCTTTGGCGCAACAAAGGAGAAATAGTAAAATATTAAAAAGCCTAGGTGAATTACAGTTTTAAAGTGCTTTATTTAATCATATTACTTTAGGACTATTGACTATTTGTACCATGTAATGATCTATAATTATCTTAATGCCAAAAGATACTGTCACTTGTGTTTGTCAGTTTTATTTATCCTGCAGTCATTTATATGAGCAGATCACTTAAGCATATAATAGTAAAGAAGAAACAATTATAATAAAAATGTAATTCAGTATAATAATAACTAAACCCAGGGCTATGTGTGGCCCTTTATTCAGTCTTGTGTGTAGTGATCCTTCAGTGCTGAAATCTTACTGGGGAGTGAAGTGTCAATGGAAGATCTCCAACATTAGGTTGAGCTCTTTGTTTTCTTAATACTGATGTATGTATCTGCTTCATTTGAACTGCAGATTATTTTATATTAGAACAGATACTGTGAATCTTTTGGCTAAGAACCATTCTGACACATGCAATTTTTAATTCCTAGGATTTTCACCTTTGGAGCCCAAATGCAGTAATGTTCTCTGAAATGCATGCTAATATATAGTGTCCTGATGATGAAAAACTGAATCCTCACCTTATGTATGTGATAACCCATTACAGGCATTGACAGGATTCATAATATTTAAATACAATGCATGTCTGACATAAAATGCTTTACATTGTCAAGAATGTTTTCCACTTTTTACCTTTTTAATAAATAAGAAGTGGAGAAGCTAAAAATGCTGGAATGCATCTGGTAGGTTTTTGGGGATTTTTTTGTTTTCTGGAACATACTTTCTTTTCAAACTTCAAAAATAAGAGGGCAATGTTCTTCATGGTAGTTACCAGTAACTGAAGAGTATTTATCACTTACAATATTCCTAATAATTCTCACATCTTCATTCCATAATCACTCTGATCTCCCCCATATAACATAATGACCTTTAAAATATGTCTAAGAAAAATAAAATTTAAAGCTATTTAAATTTAAGCATCTGTATAAATTGTTTACATTTATCACAAATGCTATAAAGACTAGATCCAATGTTTATTATCTTGAATGTGGTGATGGTATCACCAGTAAAATTCATATGTCTAAACTCACCAAATTGTATACATTAAATATGTGCAGTTTTTGTATGTCAATTAAACTTCAAGAAAGCCAGGGTGGTAAAGTCTGGATGCAATTCCCAGACATTGTTTTCCTAGAAGACATTTAAAGAGAAATTTGTTTGTGGTACCTTATGGCTACCTAATTACAACTTTCATGGTTTCAAATCATTTCCTTTCTTTTAAAGTTGTTCATTGACTTTCCATGAGAGTAATCCTCATAAACATACATTTATCTATAGCCATGTATATTTCCCACAATTGATATTATATGTGTGTGTGTGTATGTTGATTCTAAATAATGTCTCCTTAAAATTTCTTTTTCCTAAGGTTTAGAATTGACTTGACAAATACAATGTGTTTGACATGCCAGATATTTAGAATTAGCTTGATAAAATTTTAGAAGCTGTGATTTCCATTATTGTTTATTAGTTACATTCTTCCTTGAGTTTATTAATTATTATATGCATAATATCTGTTCCAAAACACAGAATAAATATTAATGGCTGACAAGTAGTACACCTGCCTAGGAATCATGCAATTCTTTTTATACTATAGATATAAGAACGTATTATTCAGAAGGACTGGGAATTTCTTAGTTTCTAATTAAAGAATCCTAAATTTAAAACTTCTAAGAAATGATATTTATCTTAATCAGCAACAGTTGCCTTTTATTAAGTTTCCCTACCTCCATAAGAAAATGTTTTTGTGAAACAGAGGACATAGGTAATTATCTGGTCCCTAGCTCTTTCTCTAAAGAGGATTTGTTCATGTAACTCAACTCCCAATAGAAACATTTTTCTGATAAAGTATACTTTAATAGCTAACATTAATAATGATGATGAAAATAATTATTATTGTTTGATTTTTTTTTCAATATAAGTACCCTTATTGAAAGCACTGGGAGAAATGCTAGATTACAATACCAATCAACAATATGACAATGCATTTTCATGTTAGTAAATGGTATTTTTCCAAACATCAAAATTTTCCAACTTTCCAATTAAAATTCAAACACAGTTTTACCAAAAACAGTTATTGCTTACTTAAGCTGCATTGACTATGCTTTGGTTGCAAAAAAATTAAGGCTTCCTTCAGAAAGTTATTTCTATTTTCAAAGAAAATACATTATACACATACCCCTTAAATGAACTGTCAGAGCAAAACATAAGTGGATATCATTAATGTCATCCTTTGTCCGATTCCTGATATTAGGGGAATTTTTCTTTCCTTTTCTTGGATTGTATCTCTTAATCTCTGGCCTTCATATAACTTCAAGGTATTTCTGACAACTTTAAAATATTTATAAACCAAATCCAAACTTCCCTATGCCATGGCCACCTCAGACCTCTTATCCTATATCTATTAGGGCAAGATTAGATTATTCAGTGAACTATGTTCTGTAGAAAACCAAAATAGTTTATTCCACAGGAAATAACCCAGTGCTTTTGAAACTGAGTTAACTAATTTAAATTATGGATGCATAATATCCAAGTTCAAAATTCATTCAATTATTTACTCTAGGGTCACAATGAAATCCTAAAGGAGTACTCATAAATTCTTATAAAGTCTTTCATAAAGAGATAAAGTTTAGTTCATTTGTCATTACATTGGAAGTCTCAGTCTGTCCAACTCATTGGACTTTATATACTATCCAAAGAATATAAATGAACATACAGAGACAACCAAAATTCAATCAGTAAATCAATCAGGTGTAGTTAGTTGTCCATTGCCCAGATATAAAACTAAGCCAGGGGTTGGCTTCCCCCCTCAAAAAATAAGTACATAAAATTAGTTTGGTCTATAAATGTTTTTAAATTAAAATTAGTTGTTAAGATGTAAAATTAAAAGATTTTATATGAAAACCAAAACTTCTGGTTCTCTTGGAAAATCAGGTGCATCACACTTGGCTGGCATCCCCCAAAAAACAAACCCTGGGAAGCAGTTAGAATGCCCCTCTAAGTAGGTCCTGAGGTCTCCAAATGTCAGGAGTTCTCACAAGGATGCTTCACTCTTTTATGCTATCCCTGAAAGTATCTGAATTTGTAACCTGAGGCATTTGAGTTGTGAAATCTTGATAGCATTGGATTTTGAGACTGTATTTAATCTAATGTACATGTCTGACTTTCATATTTTTATTTAATAGATGCATGTTTAGAAATTCATTGTTCGAGAAGTAATCCAAAATGAAAAGTAATTTTTGGAAGAGTAGGTTACCAGTAGGTAGGCAGGCTGCCTCCATGTACACATTATTATGATTCTGCTTATATCAGATATTATCATGAAACCCTTTTTATAACAACATCAACAAAAACATCACTAGTGTAATGGACTAAATTCACAAATCAAAAGACCCAGGATGGATGAACAGATAAAAAAACAAGACCAGGGGATTCTGGGAAAAAGATGGTGGTCTAAGAAAGCAAGGCAGAAACATCCTCTGAAAATCACATAGAACATAAAAATACTGCAAATACAGCTAAGCCTGTAAATGACCTGGAGACTGCAGAACTGACTACCTACATTTGGGGAAGAAGAGAAGACCTCACAGAAAAGGGTTAAATGCCAAAGCTGTGGTCTTGTGGAACCCAAACCCTCCCTTACCCCAGCCCACAGATGGGAGGAAGAGGAACAGAGCTAGGAGGAGTAGAAGCCCAGTACCACTTAACACCTGGCCTTGGAGATCTGCTCTGAGAACATGAACCCACATTACATGGTGCTCTGGTGATTAGTGGGGCTGGACAACAAAGACATGTGGAATAATCAGTGAGGCTGAAATTCCAGCCACTTGTGGAGAACAGGTATACTCTACCAACCCCTTGAGACAAAAGCAAAGTGGGAAGTTTGAAAGACTTCCCAGCAGCAAGAGGGGTACCAGGTGGGCAAGGGTTACACAGTGTTATTTGCTCAGGAGAAAGGTCAGGTAGACAATACCTCCCGAGCCCACCCTTGGCCCAACATGTTAGGAACTCTTAGGAGCCCCAGACATTCCATCCCTCTCACTTTCAATGCAACCCTGAGGTTTTTCCCTGCAGCACAGAGCCTCCATGTGTTGATAGGCTTTTTTGTTTTCTTTGTGTAATTTATTTCTAGTTTCATACCATTGTGGTCTGAGAAGCTGCTTGATACAATTTCAACCTTTTTAATTTATTGAGATTCTTTTTTGTGGCCTATTATGTGATCTGTTCTGGAAAACACTCCATGTACACTTGAGAAGAATATGTATCCTGCTGCTTTTGGATACACATACTTTGCTCCCATGTAGGCAAAGGGAGACCCAGCTTTCTTGGCTCTGTTTCAGGTCAGCCCAGGAGCTGCCTGTAGGAGCCAGACCTGGGAGTTCCTTCCTCCTGGAAGGTGACAGAACCGCCCACCTGCAGTCCCTGCCCCAGCTCCACAGCAACAAGGCTCCTCCCTATGTGCAACCCACTTTACCTGGCATTGGAGGCAGGCATTGTAGAGGGAGATGCTCCCAGCTTTCTAAGTCCTGTTTCAGCCCAGCTGGAAAATTACTGCAGCAGCCAGCCCTGGGAGTGACTTCCTCTCGTCAGGTGCCAGTCCGGCTCACCTGCAGCCCCACCATTGCTTCAGGCCAGGCAGAGGTCAGTTCTGCCCACAGTGACTACAGCTGCACAACCGTGAGTATTCTTCCTGTACATGCGATCAGCTGATGGCCTATACAACCCAACTGAAATCAGATCACTACAAGCCAGACAGAAAGGTGCCTTTCCCACTGCCTGCCAACAGCTGGGACTCCTGCACAGGAAATTGAGCTTCTAGGCACTAGAAGGCACCTCCTAAATAAAGCTATTCTATTCCATAGGAAACACTAAAAAAAACAATGAGGAGGGAGAGGAATTTGGTGCAAACAAAACTACAAGAAAAAAACACCAGAAAGAGGGCTGAGTGAAACTGAAATCACCGATCTTCTTATAAATACTTCAAAGTCAATGTCATAAACATGCTCATAGATCTACAGAAAAATATTCAAGATCTCAGGGAAGATTTCAACAGAAAGATTAATGATCTCCAAATGAGTCACTTAGAGCTGAAGAATACAATATCTGAAACAAAAGATACAATGGAGGGATTTAATAGTAGACTTTCAAAGGTTAAAGAAGTTGTAAATGATCTGGAAATTAGGGTGCAAGAAAACAATGAAGCTGAAAAATATCCAGAAAAAAGGATCTCTAGGAATGAAAGAATAAGAGAGCTGGGTGACCAATCCAATCAGAACAATATTCACATTATAGGGGTACCAGAAGAAAAAGAGAGAAACAAAGGAATAGAAAGTCTTTTTGAGGAAATAATTTTTGAAAACTTTCCCAAACTCAGGAAGGAACTAGACTCTCAGGTCATGGAAGTTCAGAGGGCCCCTAACAAAAGGAACCCTAAGAAGACAGCACCAAGATACATAATAATTAAAATGTCCAAGATCAAGGATGAGGAGAGAGTACTGAAAGCAGCCAAAGAAAAGATTACTTATAAAGGAAACCCCATCAAGCTACCAGCAGACTTCTCAGCAGAAACTTTACAGGCCAGAAGGGAGTAGCATGATATATTTAATGTAATGAAATAGAAGGAACTCCAACCAAGAATATACTCTACCCAGCAAGATTATCATTTAAATCTAAAACAGAGATTAAACAATTTTCAGATACACAAAAGTTAAAGCAATTCATCACAACTAGGCCAGCCCTACAGTAAATGTTAAAGAGACTGCTTGAGATGAAAATGTTCCTAAGGCTAAATAGCTGTCACCAGAGAAAATAAACCCACAGTAAAGGTATTAGGCCAATTAATTACCAAGCAAGTATGAAATTAAATCAACTACTCACAAATCAGTCAAGGGATACACAACATATGCAGAACATGATACCTAATATATAGTGTGGAGGAGGAAGAAGAAGAAGCGGGTAAATAAAGTACCTTTAGATTGTGTTTGAAATAGAGTAATCAGCGATTTAAGATAGACTGTTAGATAGTAAGGAAGCTATCCTTGAACCTTTGGTAGCCCCAGATCTAAAGCCTACGATGTCAATAAGTATATATCTATCAATAATCACTTTAAATGTAAATGGACTAAATGTACCAATCAAAGGATATAGAGTGGCAGAATGGATAAAAAACAAGACCAACTATATACTGCCTACAAGACTCATTTCAGACCCAAGGACATACATGGACTAAAGGTGAAGGGATGGAAAGAGATAGTTCATGCAAATAATAGGGAGAGCAAAGCAGGAGTAGCAGTACTTATATCAGACAAAGTAGATTTCAAAACAAAGAAACTAACAAGAGACAAAGAAGGATGTTACATTATGATAAAGGGGTTAGTCTGACAAGAGGATATAACCTTTATAAATATCTATGTACCCAATATAGGAGCACCTAGATATGTAAAAAAATACTAACAGAATTAAAGGGAAAAATAGAATGCAATGCATTCATTTTAGGAAACTTCAACACACCACTCATGCCAGTAGATCAACCAGACAGAAAATAAGTAAGGAGACAGAAGCACTGAACAATACATTAAAATAGATATCTACAGAACACTCTACCCAAAAGCAGCAGGATACATATTCTTCTCAAGTGTACATGGAATGTTTTCCAGAACAGATCACATAATAGGCCACAAAAAAGAATCTCAATAAATTAAAAAGGTTGAAATTGTATCAAGCAGCTTCTCAGACCACAATGGTATGAAACTAGAAATAAATTACACAAAGAAAACAAAAAAGCCTATCAACACATGGAGGCTTAACAACATGCCTCTAATTTATCAATGGATCAATGAACAAATTAAAACAGAGATCAAGCAATATATGGAGACAAAGGAAAACAAGAACTCAACAGCCCCAAACCTGTGAAATTCAGTGAAGGCAGTTATAAGAGGCAAGCACATAGCAATATAGGCCTACCTCAAGAAACAAGAATAATTCCAAACAAACAATCTAAACTCACAATTAAAGATACTAGAAAGAGAAGAACAAATGAAGCCACAAGTCAGTAGAAGGAGGAACATAAAGAGATCAGTGCAGAAATAAATAAAACTGAGTAGAAGAAAATAATAGAAAAAAATCATTGAAACCAGGAGCTGGTTCTTTGAGAAAATAAACAAAATAGAAAAGCCCCTAGCCAGACTTACCAAGAAAAAAGAGAGTGTACACACATAAACAGAATCAGAAATGAAAAAGGAGTAATCACAATACATGCCACAGAAATACAAAGAATTATTGAGAATTCTATGAAAATTATTTGCCAATAAATTGGAAAACCTAGAAGAAATGGAAAAATTCCTAGAATAGTACAATATTCCAATACTGACCCAGGAAGAAACAGAAAAAATGAACAGACCAAATACCAGCAAGGAAATGAAATTGATAATCAAAAATTACTTAAGAACAAAATGCCTTGTCCAGATGACTTCACAGCTGAATTTTATCGAACATTTAAAGAAGAGCTAATAACCTTCCTTCTTAAATCATTTCAAACAGTAGAAGAGGACATACTTCCAATCTCATTCTATGAAGCCAGCATCCCTCTAATACCAAAACCAGGCAAAGACACCACAAAAAAAGGTAGTTACAGATCAATATGCCTGATGAACATAGATGCAAAAATCCTCAACACAATATTAGCAAACTGAAATTAAAAATACCAAAAGGATCATCCGTCATGACCAAATGGGATTTATCCTAGGGATGCAAGGTGATAGAATATTCATAAATCAGTCATTGTGACATACCGCATTAACAAAAGGAAGGATAAAAAAAATGTGATCATCTAAAAAAATGTGATCATCTCAATAGATGCTGAAAAAGCATTTGACAAAGTTCCACATCCACTCATGATAAAAACTCTCAACAAAGTGGGTATAGAAGGAACATACATCAACATAATAAAGGCCATAGAGGACAAACCTACAGCTAACATATTCAACAGTGAAAAGCTGAAAGCTTTTCCTCTAAGATTGGAAACAAGAACAAGATGGTACACTCTCACCACTTTTATTCTATACAGTATTGGAGGTCCTAGCCATGACAATCAGACAAGATACAGAGATAAAAAGCATCCAAATTGGTAAAGAAGGGTTAAACTCACTATTTACAGATGACATGATACTATACATAGAAAATGCTAAAGACTCAATCAAAAACTATTAAAATTAATAACTGGATTCAATAAAGTTGCAGTATATAAAATCAATATACAGGAGTCTTTTGCATTACTATATACTAATAAAAAACTAGCAAAGGGAAATCAAGAAAACAATTCCATTTATGATTGCATATAAAAGAATAAAATAATACCTAAGAATAAACCTTACCAAGGAGGTGAAAGACCTGTACTTTGAAAACTATAAGACACAAATAAATTGAAAGCTATCCCATGCTCATGATAGGAAGAATTAATATTGTCAAAGTTGCCATCCTGCCCAAAGCAATTTATAGCAATGCAATCTCCATCAAAAATACCAATGACATTTTTCAATGAACTAAAGCAGATAATACTAAAATTAATATGGAACCACAAAGATCCTGAATAATCAAAGCAATCTTGAGGAAAAAAAAGAACAAAGCTGGAGGAATCACACCCTCTGATTTCAAGCTATTCTTATAAAGCTGCAGTGATTAAAATAGTATGGTTAGCACAAAAATAGACACATAGGTCAATAGAACAGAATAGAGAGGCCACTAATAAACCCGTGCATATACAGTCAATTGCTATATGACAGAGGAAGTAATATTATACAATAGAAAAAAGACAGTCTCTTCAATAAATGGTGTTGGGAAAACTGAACATCCACATTCAAGAAAATGAAACTGGATCACTGTCTAACACCATACACAAAAGTAAACTCTAACTAGATTAAAGACCTAAATATAAATCTAGAAACCATAAAACCCTTCAAATAAAATGGACAGATATCTCTTGAAAACAGGATAAGCAATTTATTTCTGGATAAGTATACCTAGGAAAGGGAAACAAGCAAATACAAATAAGTGGGACTACATCAAACTAAAAAGCTTATGTACAGCAAAGGACACCGTCAACAGAACAAAAAGGCAACCTACTGCAAGGGAGAATACATTTGCAAATTATATATCTGGTAAGGGACTAATGTCCAAAATATATAAAGAACTCACGCAACTCAACACCAAATGGGCAAAGGACATGAACAGACATTTTTTTCAAAGAAGACATACAGATGGCCTACAGGCACATGAGAAGATGGTCCATATCACTAATGATCAGGGAAATGAAAATCAAAACCACAATGTGATATCACCTCAGTCACACCAGTTAGAATGGCTAATATCCAAAGGGTGAGAATTAACAAGTGTTGGTGAGGATATGGAGAAAAGGGAACCCTCCTCCACTGTTGGTGGGAATGTAAATTGGTTCAGCCACTATGGAAAGCAGTTCCTTCAAAAAGCTAAAAATAGCAATATTACAGAACTCAGTAAATCCTCTTCTAGGAATTTACCTGAAGAAAACAAAATCACTGATTTGAAAGGATATGCACTTCTGTATTTAGTACAGTGTTATTTACAATAGTCAAGATAGGGAAGCAACCAAGGCATCCATCAATAGATGACTGGATAAAGGTGTGGTACATATATACAATGGAATATTTTCAGCCATGTCACCATTTCAGCAACATGGTTGGTTGGACCTAAAGGGTAGTATGCTAAGTGAAATAAACCAGACAGAGAAAGACAAATACCATATGATTATGATTTCACTTATATGGGGAATCTAAAGAAAACAAAAAACAAACAAAACAGAAATAGATTCATAGACACTAAGAAGTGAACATGGTTGTTACCATGGGGAAGGGGTTGGAAAGGGTGAGTAAAATAGGTGACAGGGATAAAAAGGCACAAAATCTCATCACATATTAATTAGGGAAGAGAGTAGAACAGAGTATATAGCTAATAGTTCTGTAATGTAGATTACTGTTCAATCACTATGTTGTATAATTAAAACCAATATAATACTGTATATCAACTGTACTTCAAGAAAAAGGGGAGGAAATAAAGTATGAAGTCATAAAAAGTAATAGAAAAGTGAAATAAACATCAATACTAATATTTCACAAATTATTTCCCAACAGCAAATGTATAAATAGACACACACACACACACACACACACACACACACACTCTCAAGAGCACTAGGTAGATTAGTAGTTGTTAACAATGTCCTCTTTTAATGTTAACTTCAAAGAACTAATCACTAATCCCTGGGTTCTTTTCTCCTTTCTCCCTGCTGCCGTTTTCAAATACCTCAATTTTTTAGAGCCTATCTGTGGTTTCACCAGGGATCACAGTCCTCATAGTTCTTCTCATAATGTTCATGAATTGTACTTGATACTTTCCTCTCTAATTTGGCAAGGGTGGAGGAAAAGATAAAAACTGTTCTTGGACACTTGAGAATTCCTTCATCACCCCTTCAAGTAACCTTAGCACAAAAAAACAAGATGATGAGTCCATATGAACCCTTTGACAAAAAAACTTGTCATCTAGTCCAATCACAAGAAAACAATTTGCCTCTCTATTTGTAATGGAGAAACAAACTATCCTCTCTACAGTCTCACCTGCAATAACTAATCACATTTAAGTTTTAGCTGCAGTTTACCTAGAGCAATTTCCTTCCTGCTTGAGTCCTTAGCAAGCATTGCCCACAAATGTAAGCTTGTCTGCTGCTTAAACATGTGGTTTTGTAATTCATAAAGGTGGGAAGTTTGTGCATAGACAAGCACAGCATTAAGTTGAAAAGTAGGCAAAATGTTTTTCTTCCTCTCCCCTCTGCTTGGTTTGCATGGACCCTGCTTTATAATTACAGAGATGCTTACTACATTCAGCCTTTCTGGGCAATATACCTTGCTTTTGATTTTGTTTTTCTCCCTACATCTCAAAATTCATTTTATGTCTTCCTCTTTTTAAGGGCTCTGACTGATGCCTGGTTGATTGATATATATTTGATAAATTCATTCAAGCAACAGCTTAATAGGTAATAGAAGGGCCAGAGGCAGAGACAATTTGATTCAAAATAATCTTTCCAATCATTCTACATAAGCAAGCATTTGCCAAAACGGTATTGGTTCTAGTGGTACCTGATTTAAGCTTTAAGAGCAAAGCAAGGAGGTAATCTTAGAATAAAATCATTGGAAAAAACATTCACCAACGTGGTACAGATCTCATGTTAGGGAGGGAAAATCTCTAGCTGATGGCTTGATTTAACCATAGTTTAATACTAACATAGGTATTATTGTTGCAGGCCAAGAGTTTCATTTCCTAAGGTAACTTCTAAACTTACATATTTCACAGCACAGATTGGTATTTTGAAAAGAATATTTGCAGGATACTAAATAACTACTGTCTTCAAGTTACTATTTCACTTCAATCCTGTCACATATCTACTGAAGTCCATTGTATCTGTTCATATCATGATCTCCCCATCTTCATTGCCATAATTTATAGGCTTCCTATCTATTCTTTTATCTTTCCCAAATATTTAATTACTTGACTTAAAGGTTTCATTTCTAACACATGCTTTATAACAAATTTTGGAAACTTCAGCTTCCACTTTATGTATCTTCCAAAATCCAGACTTGATATACTTACTCTAAACATCTCAATTCCACTTCTACAAACTTTGAAACTTGTCATCACCTGCAACAGTTTTGCATCTTTCTTTCTCCTGTACCTACTCACTTATTTACTTCATTCAATTTAATATTTTCATTACATCTAATATATCTTCATTTTTATTTTGTTCTGTGCCCATATGAATTCCATGATCAGCTATAGTATATATGTTCTAATCCTTTCAACTATCTACCATAAGAGCTTTTCTGTCTCAGAATAAAACCCACATGCATTTCCTATGCTCCCATTCACACATATTTAGGCATATCAACTTTGAGGGATTTTTAAAAATTCCAATATGAATTCATGTTACCAACTTCAATCTCAGCAAGGATGAATGACATCTCAGGTAACTACCTTCATTGGCTCTGGCTCTCATCCAGGGGAATGGAATATGATATTGAAAAGGGTATGCCAATTGTCAGCCATGTATTTGACATTATGTACATGTATAAATTTACCACTTCAATGCATATATAAGATATCACCATTACCCCAAACTGTTCTTTTGTGCTCTTTGGTCAGTCCCCATCCCCCATGCAACAAGGATGTAACAACTCATAATCTGATTTCTGGCACTCTGAAATATTACATTTTTCTTTTCCTACATAAAATTGTTTATAATTTCATATCAATGGAATGTAGTCTTCTGTATCTGGCTTCATATACTTAGTACAAATGTTTGAGATTCATTCATGTTGAATGTATCAGTGGTTTATTCCATTTTAGTGCTAAAAAGCATTTCATTGTCTGTATATTACAATTTATTTATTCATTCACCAGTAACTAGACATTTGGATTGTTTCCAGTTTTTGGCTATTATAAATACATTTTCTGTGAATGTTTGCATTCAAGCCTTCATGTGGACATATGCATTAATTTTTCTCAGATAGATACTTAGAAATGGTGAGTGATGTGACAGTGTATATTTAACTTCTTAAGAATCTACCAAACTGTTTTTCAGTCTGGCTATGGAAGACAGACTTTAAGGTGGCCCCCATGATCCCTGCCTGCCAGTGTTCATTCTCTTTTATAACTCCTACCCTTTGAGTATGGATAAAACTTGTGACTTTTCTAAGCAATGGAGTATGGCAAATGTGAGGGGATGCAATTCTTGTCAACACATTACATTATATATAATACTCTTGTGTTGCAAGTAGACTCACTTTAGAGTCTCTCTTACTATCTTTGAAGAAGCAAGGTGCCATGATTTCTATAGCCACAAGTAAATTAATTCTGCCAAGACGCTGAGGGAGTTGGAAAAGTACTGAATCCTGAAATGAGAACTTAGCATGGCCACAACTTAATGGCAATCTTGTGATACCCTAAGCAGAAGACACCCCTAAGCCATGTCCAGACTTCTGACTTACAGAAATGTAAAATAATAAATCTGTGTTGTTTTAAGCTGCTGTTTGTTATAATTTGCTACATAACAATAGAAGATTAATACAGTAGCTGTACCACTTTGTCTTCTCACCAACAATGTTCATTCCACTTGTTCCACATCCTTAATTTGTACTCTTAGTCTTTTCCATTTTAGCCATTCTAATCTAATTTAGAAATACTTTATCAATTTATATTTAAAAATCTTGGATTTTGATTAGAATTGTATCAAATCTACAGATGAATTTAGGAAGAATTGACATCTTAACAATATTGGCTATTCTGATTAATGAACATAGTATATGTCTCCATTTATTTAAATCTCCCTTAATTTCTCATAACAATCTTTGTACTTTCCAGTGTCCAGGTCTGGCTCCTGGATACATTATGTTAAGTTTATCCCTAAATAATTCATGCTTTTACTGCTAGTTTAAATGGTATTTAGAATTTTAAATTTATAATAGTTTATTTGCTAGTATATATAAATAAAAATTATTTTTGTGTATTGCCCTTATATTCTGCTATTGCTAGGCTTTAGATTTTATTTGTGGCTACCCCAGCATTTTCAGAATTTGTTTGGGTGTGCTTAGAGTAATCTTAACTCTAGGAAGAGTGTAGTCCTACATGGTTCTGGGATTTTTGTTGAATTCTCTGAGTGAACATCAAGTATTCTCATCTCTGTGCGCTCTAGAAAGTGCTCAGCTTAAAGCCAGTGGTCTGTCTTTGGCCTGCAATTCCCAGGTGCCTCAGCCTCCGTAATCTCTGGGTCACCAGCTCAGCAAGAGCACCATTCTGCCCCCCATGTTTCACAGTTTGGAATGTAACTACAAGTAGAAAGCCAGGAAATCATGGAGTTCACCCATTTTATTTCCCTTAATGGTCCTAAACCTACTCTTGTTCACTTTCTTAAAACAGTTCTTTTCAATATTTAGTCCAGTTTTTTAACTGTTCCTCGTGGAAATATAAATCTAATCCCTGTTATTACATCATAGTAAGAGGTGTACCACCTATCTCTGCTTGTGTTTTAGAATTTAAATTCTTCAATTAGATCCTATTCTCTTTATTTTTTTCACAGAGTACTCATGATTTCTGGTCCACCAAATACCATTTTTTGCATGTAACAGAATTGACAAAGTGCAACCACATTAAGAATGCCATTAGGCATTTGGAATTTCATATATCAACAAATAAAATTAAAAATAGGTAAAGCTATAGCAAATTTTAATAACACATTTAATAGCTTTAATTAATTTATAAAGAACTTGCTAACAACAGAAAATATGCATTATTTTAAAAAATACACAAACATTAAGAAGTCATTGGCCTCAACATAATCTCAACAATTCCAAAAACCATAAGCCATACAGGTTTAATGCTAGCAGTAGTGAAATAGTTTGTAATTGACAATAAAAAGTAGCTAAAAATTCATGTTCATTTGGAATTAGAACATGCACTTTGAAATAACTGTTGTGTTAAAGAAGCCCTCAAAGGAAAAATTATATATATAAATGGAATTGCATTACATACAGATTTAACTTCTGCATATTCAAATGTGCTTACTAGTATGAGAAAAAAAAAAGTAAGAGTGGGATATAAATAACTATATAAATAATGTGGTTGATTCTGACTACCATTCCATTCAAAGAGGAAATACATGTGAAAAAAGGAAAGATGTTCTTCTCTGTTAACTCTGCTGTTCTTCATGATGTGAATATTACACCATATTGAATAGGGTACATGTCTTTAAAAATACATGAAGATGGTGTTCACTTCAGCAGCACATATGCTAAGATTGGAACGATACAGAGAAGATTAGCATGGCCCCTGCGCGAGGATGACATGTAAATTCGTGAAGCGTTCCAAATTTTTCTGCAATGGGATATGGGGGGTCTCGATGATAAGGGTGAATGTAATAACCACAGTGTTTTTCTTGTGAAACCTTCATAAGAGTGTATATCAATGATACCTTAATAAAAAAAAGTACATTAAGATGCCTTCCACTTCCGGTAATGAAGACCCGGTAATGTGGACCAAACCACCAAGTGAAGCCAACCAGAGGGAGATTTACCATGAAGCTAATGAAACTAGTTTTCAGGACTTCTCATTGGCATGACCCTATATCTGATTTTGTATGCTTTTTCTTAAAGAGGAACTCACAAATTGGTAAGTTTCATACTCTACAAAACACGATCACCAACCAGAACAATATTACTGTTCAAAACAAGAGTAAGGAGTTACCATGTCAATGTCCAGGAAAATATAGAAATCCAAGTATACCAGGTCTTTGGGGCTCCTTCCGTGAAGGAGGCATTTGCAGATCTAGAAAGAACTTTGAGACTCTAAACTATCTTTGACAACTTCTTCAGTGCAACAAAAGCTGAGTCCAAGGCTTGACCACAGAGGATGGCCCTGGTAAGCAACCCTAAGATCCACCCCTTAGAAGTAAGGACAAAAAGAAAGTAATTCAACGTTTGCAAGTACTGAGCAACCTCTAAGTCATAAGGGTTGTACAGAAAAGCTCAAACCTTGAATTTGACTTAAGATCACCTGTTTTGCTTGTGTCTCCAAATGCCTGACAAAAGTAAACAGAAATTCTCTCTGAAGGAAAATACTTCATTTTAGGCTTAAAATTATTTCTGTATTCTTTAAAATATAGAACATCAAGCATACAACCAAAGATGAGAGGAAAACATGAGCAACAAGCAACACAATAGACAATGAAATAGAACCATAGGCTATCAATGAAATTACCAGCCACAGATGCAAAATAATTATTCTTACTATGATTTTGGAATTAAAAGCCTAATCTCCAAATGTCAGCTAAGAACTGGAAATTATGAATAGTGACTTAGCCTATTAAATAAAAACCCTGGAAATTCTAGAGCTGAAGTACACATAGAAAAATAAGAATTCCCTGGATAGTACAATGGCAAATAAAACATACACAACAAGAGAATTAAAGAAATGAGAGGCAGATCAGTACAAACCTCCTCTTTTAGGGCAGATAGCTTTCTGGCTCATACAACCCTCAGTGGGGCAAAATGGCCAACTCCATTTGTTATTACAAGCTCATGAAGTTGGCTCAACTGTCTTATTCCAAACCTGGATTTGGGTTTGGGAAGAACTCTGACTTGGCTATATAATGAGAATCCTCCCTTGATCTAATCAACTATGATTAGGAGAGGTCTGAATATTGAAATGTCCTCAAAACACATTCTAGCATGTATATGGCATGTATAATTGCAAGTGCAGAACCTGAAGTCATTACTCTACTTATAGACTCCTTTTCATAAATGCAATTTTGCCTTAAATTTCACTGAAAATTGTTAATAGAAATTCTAAAAGAAATTTTACCATTTTCATTAAAATTCCCCAGAATGTCACCTTCCTATGAAATACTGAATATGTTCATTGTTGGTAAGTTTTCTGTTTTCCTACTTAAAGAGGGACCTACATGTCATATATCTAAGGGACACTTCTTTTTTCTGTAGCATTTGATATCCTTGGCTACTCCTTTCAGGAAACACATGCATTTTCATGGTTATCCCCTATATTTCTGGCTACCATTCCTTCTCTGTTTGTAGCCTCATTGCCCTCTATCTAGATATTAATTATTGGGTACCCTAAGGTTTATCCCTAGACTCTTTTCATACATTCACTCCCCAGGCAATTTCTTCCATAGAGAGAGCTTCAAAAACTACCTATATGCAATAATCCCACATTTAATTTCTAGTCGAATTTCTCCTCTCACTTTGGAAATATTTAGTTTTTCCAACTGAATGTAATGTACGATGTTAAAAACAGAGGAATCAGGAAACTGAGTGAAGGCTATATGGGAAGTGTGTGTATGACCAGCACAATTTTTTTTCTTTTGTCAGAAGGAATATTTTAGGGTCTCTTGAGATGTAGAAATAGTTATGTATAGTTAGCAATTATTTCAGCTTCACTTGATTCCCTATTTCTTTTGTTACATTTAAATAGAATTAATGTAATAGTTTAAAAATAACATGCATAGTGTGTTCACATTTATGAAATTACTTCCATATACCTCTACATTCTTCTATCCCTCTATCTATAGATGTGACCATAGAGTTGTCTATAATGATATTTACCTAATGTTTATTCTATTTCTAGGTGATGCAGTTTTTTTTGTTGTTTTTTTTACTTTCTAACTTTCATTGTTCTATATTACTTGTGCAAAATTCTGACTGTGTGGGTCTTGCTTTCTCAGAGTTTTCATAATACTGAAGCCAAGAGATTCTTGCTAGGACATCATAAAATGCCCAATAAGTTTTTGTTCACAGAGACAGGACCAACCAGATGACTCTATCTACCTATGGGAAGAGAATATAGATTGACAGGTAACAAAATATATTAGCTCTCTCCAGGGTGATTTCTGACCATTCCAAAAAAAAAGGATGCTTCATGTGATTTACCATATCTTCTGGCTGTTGTTAACTTTCTTTTTTAATTAAAGTTTGGGTACACAGAGTAAATATTAAGCTTATTATCATCATCATTCCATTTGTGGACTGATTTTATTTCATTTCATTTATTTTATTTTTCGTTCTCTTCATCCCCAATTGATAATCACATTCCCTGATCACTCTATCCCTGAGACAAATATTAGCCAATAAGTATTATCTTACTTTAGAAATATTCTGTAGGATTAGGTAAGATTTAATCAGGGTCTTACATTTGTTTTTTTCTTTTATACTGTTAAATGTCTGTTTTGATATTAAGGTATTCATTTCATACAATGTGTTCTTTTTCGATTCTTAGAAACAACTTGCATGAAACATTAATTTTAATTCTAAAAAGTTTGCCCCAACTGTTTTTGTATACACCTAGTGAGGTCTGAAGAACAGCTGGGGAGTAGGTATGAATCCTCCCTGTGTTTCTGTCTCCTAGATGTACTGTTTCCTCACATTAGTTCACTTTTGGCCTCTACCAGTAGATTAAAATTTTTGGCTAATTCTCTTTACTAGATTGTGTGGTGTCAGGATGAATAAGTGTTCATGATCTGTCTCTTCTTGGTGGTTCCCATCTTTCCTTAGGTTTCAGGTTAGTTACCCTGAAACTTAACTTTCTGTTGGGTTTAAAACAAGTTGTGGTTTTGTAATGGTTGGAATTTTGTTGTTGTAAGGGTGGGAGTGATGTACTTTCTAGCTTTCTATGTCCTCAGCAGAACCAAGAAGTCCATTCTTCTGTTTTGATTGCCGTCCAGGTCAAAGCCAAGTTTTAGATCTGAATGTAATTACTGTATAGGAATCTATAGTATGTAAGGTAGGTTTCATTGATACTTGGCCTCATTTCTGTCAATATTTTTTTTCATTGTATTGTATATGTTTTAAAAATAGCCTCAAATCCCTTATGGAATTAGTGACTACTAAACATAGAGATAGTAGTCAAGACAATTTCTCTCCTTTTTAAAGAGAATTCCCGCTTTCCCATTCGGTTTCTTCTCTTCCCTTGTTTCTTGAGGGGTTTTATTCTGTGCTCACACTTTAATTTGAAATGAAGACTCAAGAAGAAAAGGAAAGAGAAGAAAGAAGGCAAACTAGAACTAGATCAGAAACTTTTGATGGTTATTTAAGGATGAAAAATGGAGGCATCATAAATGTGCAAAGGGGGAGAAAAGGGAGAGAAAAGGAGAACTTAAATTAGTACCACTGTGGAACATGTATCTCTGCATGCTGAATAAAGATAGACAACTACCTAGATTATTATAAATTCCTTTTTAGCTCTGTGGAATTTCTTTTATTTTTTGACACTAGGCCATGAATGTCATGTCATGCCTTTATCATACTGTATAAATAAAAAGCTTGTGTATTTTGTGAAAAATAAGTAAAGCAATCAGATCTCTCATCTTTATAATATATTGTTTTAGATTGCTTTATAAAATACACAATGTTTCCTCCTATTAATTTACATATCTGCTGCAATAGAATTGATTTTTTAAAACATATGTTTTGGAGACTTCTCATTATTTTAAAAAACTGCTATAATGGTATGTCTTCCCAATGGGTTTCAGCCCTGGGCAAGTTCACTATGGATTCAATGAGACCAAGGAATGATAATGGAACATTCTTGGGGTAAAAGGGTTTATTACCTGGCTTTATTCTTCCAGTAGGTCGAGCACTAGAATCACCTCTCCATCCAATAGTCTGCAGGTCTGTAATCCACCTCCATCTCTGCCTCCTTTCAGAGCACTGGGCAGAACTCTTTATATAGTGACTCAGTCAAGAAGAGCTTATTGCCTATGGGTGTGGAAGCAGTAGCCTAGCAGTAGTCCAGTTACATCATTTACACTATCAAGTAGTTTAAGTTCAGGTGAGGATCCTGGACATAGTAACTTCAATTTTCCCCACATGGTGATATATATTAAATGAAAAGATATATACAATGACACAAAAATCCCTTTCCTGCAAATCTGTTCTACAAAAGCAGTAGTATAATATCAGTAGAAATATATTTAATTTAGTATTATTTTGAAGGAAAAATCTAGAAACAATTTAATGTCCAGTAAAACAGAATGGCTGAGTAAATTATGATGTTTTACATCAAGCAGATTTTATACAAGAATTAAACAGAATGTGATATATTTATAGATATTACTTTGGAAATTTGTGCATATTCTTAACTGAGAAAAGCAATGCACTGGTTAATAAATATAGCATATTATAGTTTTCTATATAAATATATATTTGCAGCTATGTCTGTATAAACTTGGAAAATAGGGAAAAATAAATACCAAATTTAAAACAGCAATTATTTCTAGAAGTTACATCTGAGGAGAAGACAGGGGACTTGCCCTTTTATTCATATGTTTTTTAAAAGTAATAGAATCAAGAATTATTTTTTGTTGTTTTCCCAAGTGTTTTTCAATAGTTACAGAGAAATATTTAATGAAAGGCCTAAAATAGGTACATACCAAATAATTAATAGTGGTTATACTTGTGGATAGAGGTGGAGAAATGAAGAGAGAATTTTTCACCAGAACATTATATGCCTGCTTTGTTTAGATTTCTCAACAAATATAAACCATGTTTTTCTTAAGATAAACCCAACCTGCTTCAACCATAGTCTTTCCCACTTCAGGCCCACAAATTGAGTGGTGTTAAATGGAGACTGATGTTAATTGCACAATATGTTATCAACCCTTGAGGTGACCAACCATTTGGCAGCAATGTAATTTAATCAAGCCAATCTTCCCTGGAGGTGCATTTATGCATTGAGATAAACTAAGGCATAACTAATACTTCAAAATTCCCTCTGAATGAGCCTAAAGCGGCCCTCCAGGGGCCTTTGCCTAAAATAGCATTGGATTAACTTCAACCTCTTCCGTGTCTTGCTTTTTCACTTTATTGGTTTCTCCTGAAGCACATGCTTAATAAATCACTTGCCCATGAATCCTTGGGTTAGGATCTGCTTCCAGGGAATCCAACCTGAGACACTGTTACTAACACTGGCAAACCCTTTGCTCTTCCACCTGCCCCATCTCCCCAGGGTATAATATCTTGCCAATGGGTTTCAGCCCCGGGCAAGTTCGCTATGGATTCAGTGTGACCAAAGGAATCGACAGCAAAACGTTCTTGGGGTGAAAGGGTTTATTACCCAGCTTGTTCTCCTGGCTGTAGGTTGAGCACTAGCGTCTCTGCCTCCGCCCAGAGCACTGAGCCGAGCTCTCTATATAGCGCAATAATAGCTTATTGCCTAAAGGTGTGTAAGTGGTAACCTATCAACAGGCCAGTTATGCCATTAGGTGGTTTAAGTTCAGTGAGAATCCTGGCCATAGGAACCCCAAATTCCCCACACTCCACCCCTCCAGGATTCTTGTCTTACAGTCTACCTGCTTTCAGTCTTCCGCAATGGTCCCTGTGCAAGAAAGCTGGAGCACTGTAACCAGGTTCCACAACAGCAACAGAGGATAACAACAACTTAGAGATAATAAAAATTAAGATACAGCAAGATTTTGATACAAAAATTATAATAATCCTCAAGCCAGAGGAGGTTCCTAATAACAAAAATTATAATAATCCTCAAGCCAGAGGAAGTTCCTAATCCACAAAGACTTTAGGGGTGATAAGACATATTTTAATGCCACCAACATAGGCAAATCTTGTCCATCAGGTAGGATGCATACAAGAGAGTGGTCCTGTCATAGGACTGTAGCAGGAAGGGGGTCCCTTCAGGTCTAGTATACCATACTTTTACTCTTCTCCCCATGGGGGTTACTGAAGGGTCTATATATAGTGCTACTGGAGGTGCATACTCTGGCCCTAATGATAAAACAAAACTCCCTGGTAAGATGCTCCTACCTTCTGGCCATTCAGGATATATTACTGTGACCTTTGGGGCCCACTCTGCTGTTATTCCAGGATTACACAGGAGACCAGCTTCCAGGCCTTGTCCCTAAGGTGCCAGGAGAGCCAGCCATCGTTGGTCCATGTGTCAAAAGGTCCAAGGCCATGTCCACTCAATGGAGTCCCTGGGGTTCCGTGCAGTCGGTGCTGGCAGCAAGATGTTATTCTGGTGGCCAAACCTCAGCTTCAGTGAGTCTTCCTTGGTTTGTACTTGTAGTTGTATAGGGGAGGCAGCCATATGTGTTAACATGTCTATGTGGCTCAGAGCTCCCTTTTGGGGTCTCTCATTCAAACGCCCTAGTACGGTCCATAAGTAGACTGACCATCCCTGCAGACTGTTGGTATCTGACTTTAGTCCGGATTTTAACAAGCCATTGTGCCTCTCTACCATGCCTGCTGCAGTAGGATTGTATGGCACGTGAAACTTCCACTTGACTCCCAGCTGTTGTACCCATTCTTGCAGTGTATGTCCAGTAAAATGGGTGCTCTGATCACTCTCAATCACCTGTGATCGGCCATAGGCAGCAAAGAGATGCTCCAGGCCTCTTTTGGTCCCCTGCTGGTCTGCATAACAGGTAGGAAAAGGAACCAGAAGTCCAGTAGCTGTGACCACACAGGTCATCACATACCGATATCCTTCTGACACAGGTAGAAGCCCAGTATAGTCTATCTGCCACCTTACGAGGGATATAGTCCGCTTAGCTATTGTTCCATGATGCTGTGGAACTCGGTGTAAGTCTCTTTTGTAGCACATGACACACTCCTGCCGGGCTCTACTAACTTCTTCGAAGGTCAAAGGCAAGCCCCACCGATGGGCTACAGCCCACATTGTCTTTTGCCCTGCATGCAACAAATGCTGATGTAGCCATTTGGTTACATCAAAGGCAGGATGTCCTTCTAACCAACGTATCTGGGCCAATTTATCTGCCTCATCATTTCCTGGGGGTGCCAGTGACAAATGACCTGTCACATGGTATACTATAATTATTTTGGTCTGACCACAGGCCCATAAGTCTTGCCATAATTCTTGCCCCCAAAAGGGTTGGTGACCAACCAGCCAGTTGGCATGGTACCAGGTTGGTAGCCACAGGGTCAAGCCCTGATAGGCAGCCCATTTGTCAGTGCAGACAACTATAGGGGAGGGCTCCTGACTGACCACAAGCTACACAGCCCACAACTCTGCCCATTGCTGCTCTTCCCCTCACCATCTTCCATCCATTTTGTCTCAGTCTTAGGATAGAAAGCTGTGGCCCTCCATTTTGGGGTCTGCCCATGGCTGGAGCCATCTGTATACCATGCATTTTCAGGTATAGGGGCTCTTCCCTTCCGATAGGGACTCTCAGCTACTAAGGGACTCTCTGCTACTAATGGTTCAAAAGCAAGTTCTTCCTGCTTTTCACTAGTATATGTCACCGGCCCCACAAGCGTTGGAGTTCTTCACTCAAGGGTTTACTAGAGAGGGCACTACGCTGCTTTAGGTAAGCACCTCACTTGGCTAGTGTGGGTGTTTGTGCCACACCACTCCTTGGCTTTGGGTCCAGTCTCGTACACACCCCAAGATGGGATAGGTGGTTATTACCTTTATCGGGGCCATTCCAGTGATGGGTTCTGTAGCCAGCAAGGTGTGATACACAGCAGCCAGTTGTTTTTCTATCAAAGTGTATTGTACCTCTGCTCCCTTCCAGAGTTGTGACCAGAATCCAATGGGTTGGCGAGTTCATTCAAGCCCCTGCCAGAGACCCCAGCCATAACCATCTTCAGTGACATGAACATCCAGCTCACAAGGCCTTGATGGATCTGTCACACTCAAGACCTGCATGGCCTTGACTGCCCATTTGGCTGTAATAAAGGCAAATGCACATGTCTCATCCCAGTTCCACCTGAAGCCCTTCCATACCAACCGGTATAAGGGCTTCAGAATTTGCACCAAGTGTGGTATAAACACTCTCCAGTAGCCTAGAAGACTCAGAAATTCCTGTAGCAATGTTACAGTTGTGGGGGTAGGAAAGGCCTGGACTTTATCTATAACTGCTTCTGGTATAACTTTGGTCTTACCTGACCAGACGACCCCCAATAATTTAACAGACAAACCAGGTCCCTGAACCTTGGTGCTGTTCACAGTGCATCCTTTCTCCTGTAAATGTTGCAGCAGTCTAGCTGCTGCACCTTCTATATCTGAAAGAGAATTGGACGTGAGCATGACATCATCAATATAATGGCACAGCTGCACTGTTGGCAGTTTCTCCCATGTAGCCAAGTCCTGGGCTACAAGTCTATGACAGGTGGTGGGGCTGTGCAGGTATCCCTGTGGGAGGATGGTAAAAGTCCACTGCCGTCCTTCCCATGTGAAGGCAAACTGTTCCTGACTTTCCTGCTCAATGCCAATGGAAAGGAAGGCAATAGCAAGATCTACCACACAATGGTAGGTTCCTAGTTCATGGCTGAGGGTCTCCATCAAGCCTGCAATAGAGGGGACAGCAGCATGCACAGGGGGTATGACTTTATTCAATTCTCTGTAATCCACAGTCATGCACCAGGAGCCATCTGGCTTTTTCACAGGCCACACTGGGGAGTTGAAAGGACTATGGGTGGGCTTTATAATATCCACCTTTTCCAGCTCCTGGAGAGTCTCTCCAATCTCTTGATGTCCTCCAGGCAGTTTGTATTGTTTGGTATTAGTCACCCGCTGAGGCACAGGCAAAGCTATGGGCCTGTGCCTAGCATGTTCCGTCAGAACTGCCTTCACCACACATACGCTAAGTCTGAACTCACCTGCAGTGGTCTGCAACCATAGACCCTGCAGGATATGAATTCCCAAAATATACTCAGGGATTTTAACTTGTTTCACTCTGACAGCCTTACCCCCATATCTGTCTATGATAGTGGGGGTCCTGTGGAACCGCGCAGGGTTAACATGAATCAGTGAACATTCAGCCCCTGTGTCCACCAGAGCCAGGACACATTGTATGTTCACTGGGGACCAAAGGATAGCTATTTCAACATGTAGCCTACGGACCTTCCTGAATCCCTCAGGGCAGATACCTCGACCTTCCCCTCAGTTGAACCATGTTCCCCAATCATCTTCCTGTGTGGGCTCAAGTGAGGTTGGCTTGCTCTCCAGCAGGAAGTCTTGCAAACACCCAGGCCAGACTTGTGGCTCTGTCTCTGACCTCTGCCTCTTTGGTGTTCATGGCTTGAACTGCTTCTCTGGTTTCAGTTGTTGCCATAGATCTAGTAAGATCCTATTTGACTTCCTGTCTAATTTCCTCCCATCTGCTCCTGCCCGTATTAATTCAACCCACATCTGCGTCCTCGTAACCTTCATGGGGCCCTTTAAATTCTTCTTGTGAGTAGGAGACCTTATTACTTTCCATGTTCTCATTGCTTCAGCCTCTCTTAAGTCTGCTATTGTACGTGTCACCTCGTTTATGGGCTTCCCTAAGTGAGGGGAAAGAATGGCCACTAGAGATCCAAAGAGGAATGTAAGAGCCATTTGAAGTACAATATTTCTCATCCCAGTAGTGAAAATCTCTTCATTTGCATTGTAATTGTCTGGACTAAAGATGGCATTTCTTATGCCTAGCTCTCATAACACCTGTTGGAGCTCAGCATGTCTGCCATCTAAAAGGAGAGGATGGCAGATCACCCTGACTGGGCCACATAGCACGAAGTGTGGCCATAAGCTAAATGAGAAAGGAATGATTCCCTGGGATCTGATGTATACTTTGTAACTGCTGCCTCAAGGCAGGCTGCACTGTCAGGGAAGACAGCTTTCCCACCTCTGATCCAGACAGAACAATTCCATCCACCCCTAAGTCCCACAGACACAGGAGCCAAGCTAATAATGACTCCGAGGGCTTCTGTCTAAACCGGGAGCCCAAATCCACCAGCTCAGCCTGAATATAGGGGCAGACCACAGAGTGCTCCATAACTTGGGGAGGGAGTGGCTCCTCTCCTTGGGGAATTCTCACCTGCTAGGTCTTTATTTTCTTTACAACCACTGGGCGTGCTTTCAATACAGGAGGCACCAGTGCCGCCGGCACCACCCCTTCATCATTCCCCAGCTCCTCCATTCTGGGGCTGATGGCACCTTTCTCTCCCCTCTTCCGAGTGCCTCCTCTGCTACAACCTTTACCTTTTCTACTGTGCCTCGCAGCAATGTTAGCTCAGTCTTCAGCAGCTCTCAGACCTTCACCTTAATGCTTTGAAGCTGGTGTTCTCATGCCACCTCTGCCTGTGCTTCCCTCAGGAGTTTGTCTTTTTCCTTTATGGCCTTTCTTCCTTCAGAGCACCTGGCAGTTCTGCCATTTCATTCTGTAAGGAATCTTTTACCTCTTCAACAGCACCTTGCTGGCATTCCAGTGCTGCCTGCTCCCACATCAATGCCATTTCCTTCTTCAGGGAATCCACAGAAGTTTGCAGTTTGCATTCTCATGCTGCCATTTCTTGGGTCTTTTACAGGAGCATGTCCTTCTCTTGCATAGACTTTTTAAATACTGTGAGGAGAAGTCAACCACAGTCCCCGCTGCCTCTCAGGCACTCTGTCTCTCAAAAGACCTACTTACTATACCAAGGGCTACCCCTACTGCCTCAGGTATCACCTCTACTTGCGTCCAGTGCTGGGGTGGGACCCAGCCCTCTAGGACACAAGCCACCTCAGACCACATACCCATTAGAGGACAGTACACTGTCTCCCAATTCATAGGGGGAGCCTGCTGAAGCACCCCTCCTATAAGGGCAGCCTATCTTTTTCCTTGGTCAACAATGAAACCTGCAGACTTCACCAATTGTCTTGCCAATGGGTTTCAGCCCCAGCAAATTGGCTATGGATTCAGTGTGACCAAAGAAATAACAGTAGAATGTTTCTTTAGGGTGAAATGGTTTATTACCCTGCTTGTTCTCCTGTCGGTAGGTCAAGTACAAGCATCTCTTCCTCAACCCAAAGCACTGGGCCGAGCTCTGCACTCTATATAGTGCAATAATAGCTTATTGCCTAAAGATGTGGAAGCGGTAGCCTAACAACATGCCAGTTACATCAACAAATGGTTTAAATTCAGTGAGGATCCTGGCCATAGGAACCCCAACTTCCTCACAAATGTTCTTGGGGTAAAAGGGTTTATTACCTGGCTTATTCTCCTGGTGAGAGGTTGAGCACTAGAATCACATCTGCATCCAACAGTCTGCAGGTCTGTAATCCTCCTTTGTCTCTGCCTCTGCCCAGAGCACTGGGCGGAGTTCTTTATATAGTGACTCAGTAAATAATAGATTATTGCCTATGATAGGTGTGGAAGCAGTAGCCTAGCTGTAGGCCAGTTACATTATCAAGTAGTTTAGGTTCAGGTGAATCGTGGACACTGGAACTTCAATTTTCCCGACACATGTATACTGGGAAGCCTCTGAAATAACTCATTGTTATTCCAATCACTTTAATTAAATTTGGAAACATATTCACATAGAAACATGTTTCCTAATCTTTTAAGAAAGGTGTCTAATTATAGAATATGTCATTATGCTATTATTTTTTAATGTACTATTCCTTTTTAAATTGAACTGAAACCTTTTGAGAGCCTGGTAAAAGAGAAAAAATTTGAAGGAAAGATGCAAAGATGTTTGCTATGCCCCTTTAATTACTTTTTCCCAGAAATTGTTCATTTGGGCAGAATTTGCTAAATGTGGGAGTAAAACTGCTGTAGAGTACAATCTATATCCACAAATGGAATTATCTAGTTATATTCAATCTATTCTGTATTTTTTAAACAGCAAGTGCATTTTCTACATGCAGAATGAGCACTGAAATGTACCACAACCACAAATTGCGATTAGAAAAGCTGCTTGTTTAGCAGTTTCCGAGAGAACCAACATGACAATCAAACATGGAAAGAGCAGATGGAAAATTTATTTTAGGACATGTAACAATAATAGAGAAATTAGGGGGCAATTAAAACATGAAAAAATCAGTTTAGCTGAGAAAGTGAATCCAAAGTTATTTCAGTTCAGTTTCCAATTATGCTTTTTCTTAAACCAAGGTTTGAATTAGGAAGAATGAAATCTGAGTGTTCTTTTGCAAATAAGGTACAACTTAGAGTTACATGCGATTGTTTAAAACAGTCTTAAGAACAGAGTAATTACTCAATACTAGCATTTATTTTTAGATGGTAAATTCCTGGTACCTATACTTAGATTATTGGTAGATATCAACAGTATTAGAAACTCTTTGTATTTAGCCTTGTACATTTTTTAATTATATGTTTTTAAAAATTAAAATTTCAGTTTTAAGATGTTGCATAATGGTAAGAGCCCATGTATGCATTCCTTAGACATCTTGCACCTAGTACATCAGGAGAAATTAATGTGACCATTGTAAATAAAGCCTCCTAGAAGTCACTACTACCGGATTTGGATGGACTATGCCAAGGCACAAGGATACTCATAGGGATATTTGTAGCAGTAAATATAAATGAATTGTAGTGTTGGTAGACATGATTCCAGACACTTACCCCGAATTCTTATACTGCTAGTACTAGAGCTGAACACAGAAGGCAGCAGGTATACCCTGAGAAGGCAATAGGTATATTGCTGGGCTGCCGCTTCCACACCTTTAGGAAATAAGCTATTATTGTGCTTTATAGAGAGCTCGGCCCAGTGCCCTGTGTGGAGGTAGAGACGCTAGTGCTAGACCTACCACCAGAGAACAAGCCTGGTACTAAACCCTTTCACCCCAAGAACGTTTTGCTGTCAATTCCTTTGGTCACACTGAATCCATAGCGAACTTGTCTGGGGCTGAAACCCATTGGCAAAACATTGGCGAAAGTCAGCAGGGTTCACTGTTGACCAAGGGAAAAGACAGGGTGCCCTTACGGGAGGGGTACTTCAGCGGGCTTCCTCTGTGAATGGAGAAACAGTGAATTGTCCCCCAATGGGTATGTGATCTGAGGTGGTTTGCCTCCTAGAGGACTGGGTCCCACCCCAGGACTGGAGGCAAATGAAGGTGACACCTAAGTTAGTAGGGGTCGCCCTTGGTATAGTAAGCAGATCCTTTGAGAAGCAGAGTGCCTGTGAGGCAGTGGGGACTGTGGGTTGGCTGCTTCTCACAGTCTCAAAAAAGTCTACAGAGGAGACTCAAGAAATGGTGGTGCGAGAACGTGAGCTGCAGACTTCAGAAGATTCCCTGAGGAGGGAAGTGGCATTGCTGCAAGAGGCGACATGAGAATGCAAGCTGCAGACTTCTGTGGATGCCCTGAGGAGGGAAATGGCATTGATGTGGGAGGAGGCAGTACGAGAGCACCGGCAGCAAGGTGCCATTGGAGATGAGACAGCAGCGCTGACAGGTGTTCTGAAGGAGGAAGAGGCCATCAGGGAAAGGGTTGAGCTCCTGAGGGAAGCACAGGCGGAGGTGTAATGAGAACATCAGCTGCACAGCATTGAGCTGAAGGTAAGAGAGCTGCTGAAGACTGAGCTAACATTGCTGCGAGGCACAGTAGAAAAGGTAAAGGTTGTAGCAGAGGAAGCACTAGGGGGAGGGGAGAGAAAGGTGACCTCAACCCCAGAAATGGAGGAGCTGGGGAATGATGAAGGGGTGGTGCTGGCAGCACTAGCCTCTCCTGTATTGAAAGCATGCCCAGTGGTTGTCAAGAAAATAAAAACCCAGCAGCTGAAAGTTCCTGAAGGAGAGGAGCAGCCCCCTCCCCAGGTCATGGACCACTCTATGGTCAGCCCCTATACTCAGGCTGAGCTGGTGGATTTGGGCTCCCGGTTTAGGCAGAAGCCCTTGGAGTCAATATCAGCTTGGCTCCTGTGTCTGTGGGACTTAGGGGTGGATGGAATTGTTCTGTCTGGATCAGAGGTGGGAAAGCTGTCTTCCCTGACAGTGCAGCCTGCCTTGAGGCAGCAGTTACAAAGTATACATCAGATCCCAGGGAATCATTCCTTTCTCATTTAGCTTATGGCCACACTTCGTGCTATGTGGCCCAGTCAGGGTGATCTGCCATCCTCTCCTTTTAGATGGCAGACATGCTGAGCTCCAACAGGTGTTATGAGAGCTAGGCATAAGAAATGCCATCTTTAGTCCAGACAATTACAATGCAGATGAAGAGATTTTCACTACTGGGATGAGAAATATTGTACTTCAAATGGCTCTTACATCCCTCTTTGGATCTCTAGTGGCCATTCTTTCCCCTCACTTAGGGAAGCCCATAAACGAGGTGACACGTACAGTAGCAGACTTAAGAGAGGCTGAAGCAATGAGAACATGGAAAGTAATAAGGTCTCCTACTCACAAGAAGAATTTAAAGGGCCCCATGAAGGTTACGAGGACGCAGATGTGGGTTGAATTAATACGGGCAGGAGCAGATGGGAGGAAATTAGACAGGAAGTCAAATAGGATCTTACTAGATCTATGGCAACAACTGAAACCAGAGAAGCAGTTCAAGCCATGAACACCAAAGAGGCAGAGGTCAGAGACAGAGCCACAAGTCTGGCCTGGGTGTTTGCAAGACTTCCTGCTGGAGAGCAAGCCAACCTCACTTGAGCCCACACAGGAAGATGATTGGGGAACATGGTTCAACTGAGGGGAAGGTCGAGGTATCTGCCCTGAGGGATTCAGGGAGGTCCGTAGGCTACATGTTGAAATAGCTATCCTTTGGTCCCCAGTGAACATACAATGTGTCCTGGCTCTGGTGGACACAGGGGCTGAATGTTCACTGATTCATGTTAACCCTGCGCGGTTCCACAGGACCCCCACTATCATAGACAGATACGGGGGTAAGGCTGTCAGAGTGAAACAAGTCCAAATCCCTTTGGGAATAGGGCATCTATCCCCAAAAGGGTATACTGTGTATATATCTCCTATCCCTGAGTATATTTTGGGAATTCATATCCTGCAGGGTCTATGGTTGCAGACCACTGCAGGTGAGTTCAGTCTGAGAGTACATGTGGTGAAGGCAGTTCTGAGGGGACATGCTAGGCACACGCCCATAGCTTTGCCTGTGCCTCGGCGGGTGACTAATACCAAACAATACAAACTGCCTGGAGGGCATAAAGAGATTGGAGAAACTCTCCAGGAGCTGGAAAAGGTGGGTATTATAAAACCCACCCATAGTCCTTTCAATTCCCCAGTGTGACCAGTAAAAAAGCCAGATGGCTCCTGGCATATGACTGTGGATTACAGAGAACTGAATAAAGTCATACCCCCTATACAACTGCAAATATAAACCAAGGAAGAATCACTGAAGGTGAGGTTCAACCACCAGAATAATAGCTTGCTGCCAGCACCAACTGCACTGAACCCTGGAGATTCTATTGCGTGAACGTGGCCTTGGACCTTTCAACACATGTACCAATGATGACTGGTTCTCCTGACACCTTGGGGACAAGGCCTGGAATCTGGCCTCCTGTGTATTTCTGGAATAGCAGCAGAGTGGCCCCCAAATGTCACAGTAGGACATCCTGAACTGCCAGAAAGTAGGAGCATCTTACCAGGGTGTTTTGTTTTATGATTATGGCCAGTGCATGCACACCTCCAATAGCACCATATATAGACCCTTCAGTAACCTCCACTGGCAGAGTAGTAAAAGTGTGGTATATTAGACCTGGATGGCACCCCCTTCCTCCTACAGTCCTATCACAGGACCAATCTCTTGCATGCATTCTACCTGATGGATAAGATTTGCCTATGTTGGTGTCATTAAAACATGTGTCTTATTGCCTCTAATGTCTTTGTGGATTGGGAACTTCCTCTGGCTTGAAGATTGTTTTAATTTTTGTTCAAATTCTCATATTTTAATTTTTCTTACTATATCTAAGTTGTTCATTCTCACATCTAAGACTTTGAGGATTAGGAACCTCCTCTGTCTTGAGGTTTATTATAATTTTGTTATTAGGAACCTCCTCTGGTTTGAGGATTATTATAATTTTTGTTACCTGTGTCAAAATCTTGTTGTATCTTAATTTTTATTATCTCTAAGTTGTTGTTATCTTCTGTTGCTGTTGTGGAATCTGATTATAGTGCTCCAGCTTTCTTACACAGAGACCACTGTGGAAGATTGAGAGTGTGTAGATTATAAGGAGAGAATCCTGGAGGGGTGGGGTATGAGGAAGTTGGTTTCTTATGGTTAGGACCCTCACTGAACTTAAACCACTTGATGATGTAACTAGCCTGTTGCTAGGCTACTGCTTCCACACCTTTGGCAATAAGCTACTACTGCACTTTATAGAGAGCAGAGCTTGGCCCGGTGCTCTGGGCAGAGGCAGAGACGCTAGTGCTCAACCTATTGCTGGGAGAACAAGCCAGGTAATAAACCCTTTCACCCCAAAGAAACATTCTACTGTCATTTCTTTAGTCACATTGAATCCATAGTGAACTTGCTGGGGGCTCAAACCCATTGGCAAGACAACATTCCATTGTCATTTCTTGGTCTCACTCAATCCATATTGAACCTTTGGTGCTCAAACTCATTGGCAAGACAACAAGATTAAAGCATAATTAAAAGTATAAAATTAAGATTTTTTTATTTCCAAGATTATACTGAAAAAATTGAAGTTTAATAATAAAGGAACATACATTCTTCCATAGGAAATTTCATTTCTAAACAAGCTAAGAGAAAAATCCAATAGCTTGACTCTGAGTCAAGGTAGTCCATGGCCCTTTGATTGTTAAGCTATTACTTTCACCATTTAAAAAGTAAAATTGAATCTGCTTTTAGGATGGCAAATTTGGGGAAGGTGATTTGACCATATACTGTATAAGCCTTAAAAGTTTCAGAATCTTTCAGTGTAGTAAGTCCACCACAAAAAACTTATTATAACAAAATAATCAGATTCATATAAAAACACAATTCAGTGATATTCATTTCAATGTTATTTATGATAGCACATAGTATAAATGATTTGTCCAATAGAAAGGGAATCATTTAATAAATTAGGGTATGTCCACATCTAGACAATGATTTAGCAATTAAAAGTCATTTTAGAGGAATATTTGATTTCTTCTGTAGGGAAAACAGAAGTTCCTATGGCCAGGATCCTCACCTATCACTAATCTACTTGATGATATAATTGGCCTCTTGCTAGGCTAATGCTTATGCACCCATTGGCAATGAGCTATTTTTGTCAGTGTTACTGAAAAAAGAGCTCTGCCCAGTGGGCAGCCAGGAGGCAGAGACAGAGCTAGAATGGAAACAACCCAGAGGCAAATGTGATCCTAGCACTTGACCTGCCACCATGAGAATAAAGCTTGATATAAACCCTTTTACCTCTAAGTTCAGTTATTACTGGGTCTCACCAAATCCACAATGAACTTGCCCAGAGCCAGTCCCCCTCAGGTGAGACACTTCTATTGCTCACAAAATATATAAATGAATTTATAAGATAACATATTGTTGTGATTATAATTTGCTAATATGAATATAGAAAAATCATGGCAAGATCATAGAAAAATGTAAATGGTGGTTTTCCCTGTGTTTATGAAATTATTAGCAATTTTTATATTCTTTATATTTATATAGTTTCCAAATTGCTACAATAGCTATATTACTTTTCAAGTAGAGGCACACTATAAAAATTATACTTTAAGCTTTTCATGTTGCAATACTATACAACTATTTTATGTATGTATCAAGGAGATGACTGAGGACTACCTTAATCAATAGGATTGATGTGGGAAAAAAATGTAGCGTGTGACTTTAAGGTGAAATATGTCTGGAGGAAGTCAGGCTTTCTTACTTTTGTTTAGTTTTTAGAGTAGGTTTCAACATGAAGAGACTAAGAAACTGTTACCTTTTCACCTCTAGTTTTAAGCAAAAATGTGTGTGCACAACCTGAATCTATGGGATGATATTTCTGTACCTTAGGCCTGTCAGTCTCTCACCTTTCCAGAACACTAAACCAATAAAGTAAATTATTTTCAAGAATAACGAAACAGAGAAAATGTGATCCATAAATTGACTTCTTTGTTCTGCCAATTGACTAAGTGACACTTAGTCATCTCTAAGTGCCTGGAGAAAATAAAAGGCATTTCTTTTGTGAAGCTGATGAACAATTAGGCAATTGTAAAGCATTGAACGACAAAGTGGAGAATGCAGCGTAATATTGTTTAAAGCGTCTCCCCTCCCTTTCTCTTTTTATTTTTATTTTTGGACAGAAAATGCTTGAGACAGATATTTTACTCTCCCTCCTTCTTCCTAGCTTTTAAAATAATGATGAATATTTGCCGTGGCTAGCACAGAGTGATACAAACCATGGTTAAAATAAAGAAGTTGTTTTCTAAGTCAACCAGTACATTGTTTGAGGGGGAGTGTGGGGGGGGGCATGGAGGAAAATGCTGCTAGGTATTTTAACTTTGTTCAAAGTTCAGAAGGTCTGATAAGTAGTTCCAAGTTTCATTCCCTGCAACAACTATAGGTTTTGCATGTTGGGATTATAGTACACTGCTATTTGCAATATTCATTATCTTTCAAATTCAACTGAGATCGATATAGGGAGTCCTTTATAAAACTACAAAGGTTTTGAAAAGTGTCAGTTATAAAGGATTATCTTTGGTTCATACAAAAAATGTAGGTCTCTTTATTATACATATATATATATATATATTTAATGTTAATTATTAAGGGTAGGTTGGAAAGGAGCATGGTATTTTGAACTCTTCAGTGTAACACTTCCACAGTGGCAGTAATAGAAACAGCTGTCTGTGGCAGCTGGGCAGATGCCTAAAACTTAAGGGAGAGAAAGCATCTCTGATCAGAGATTCTATGGTTGCAAGAGCAGAGGGAGAATCCCCACTGTGTTTTTTCCCCTATTTTCTATTTACAACTTTGCTGTGGAGGCATAGACAATAATGGGAGATGAATGGCAGAGCCAGAGAACCAAAACTCTAGCTTTTTAGCAAGAAAACTTGGAAAACAGTGCTTCTGAGAACAGCAAAATGTTGGAGAGATTAAGAGGAAGGAGCTCAAGGAAAAAATCCCATAAAATTGTGTATGAACCCCTGGGCTTACTCCTGACATGCACATGCATGAATATTATCCTTAATAAATAGCAAGAGCTTTGAAAACCGAACTGTAGTTTAGACATGGCCCAGGTCCTAGACTAGGCAACTGGGTAGTATAGATGTAGAAATGGCACTTCAGAGCCTTTGAAAACTGACCTAACATTGAAGCCACAACATGTATAAGTGGGAAGGAACTTGGACTGAACTTAACTCAGACAATTGCCTGCTAAAGCAAACAATCAAAAATCACATTCTCTATAGGATTTAAAGAAGACCCAGAATCTCATAATAATATTCAACAGGGCAGGGTTATAGTACAGAACTACTTGTTATACAAAATCAAAAACACATCAATATCTTACAAGGAAAATTACACTACAGTAACTGTACCCAACATGACCCAGATGTTGGAATCATCAGACTTTATAGCAAGTAACACCATGTTCTCAGAAGTAAGGGTAAACACTCTTAAAACACATGGAAAGATAAAATGTCTTAACAAAAAATAGTAAATATTACAAAATGGAAATTTTACAATGGAGAAGTAAAATAACCAAAGTAAAATTTTCCCTGGATGGGCTCAATAGTATAATGAAGATAAGGGGAAAGATTAACAAATATAAATAGAGATTATCCAATCTAAATGCCAGAGAAGAAGATTTAAAAATATAGACATTCAGAAACCAGTAGTAAAAGTTTTTTGAAAGATCTAAAATACTCACTTATACTTCCAGATGTAGAGAAAAAGAGTGTGTGCAGAACAAAATGTTTGAAAACATAATGGCTTAAAACATTCCACATTTGGTGAAAGATAAAAATTTAGATTTTCAAAAAGCTCAGCAAATACCAAAGATGATAGAAGAAAATCTATTCCAATATACATCAATAAACAAAATTCTGAAAATTTAAGACAAAGAAACTTGAATGCAACCATACAAAAATAACAGATTACTAAATTAAACTACAGATTTCTCATCATAATTCATAGTGGCCAGAAAGAAACAGCAAAAAATTTTAAAGTGCTGAAAGAAAAGAACTGTAAACCTAGAATTCTGTATCTACTGAAAATATCAAGAATGAAGGTAAAATGAAGACATTCTCAGATGAAGCAAAATTAAGAATTTGTTGCAAGCTAACAGAATGACTAAAGTACTTAAAAATTAAACAGCACATTTCTATGTACTCCAAAGGTCAAAGAAGTCTCAAGAAAAACTAAGAAATATTCTTGACTATAAAAATATGAAAAAGAATACATGAAAATCTGTGGGATGCAGCTAAAACAGTGATTAGATGGAAATTAATAGCATTAAACACTTTTTTATTACACAAGATGGAAGGTCTCAACCTATAATCTTAACTCTCACTTTAACAAACTACAAGAAAAGCAAAATAAGCTGAAAAATAAACAAAACCCGAAAGTAAGGAAGGAAAAATATGGATTCAAACAGAAATCAGCGAAATTAAAAAGAGAAAAGCAATTTTAAAAATAATGAAACAATAGCTTATTCCCTAAAAGTGTCAATCAAACTGGTAAACATCTATACTAACAAAGGCAGAGAGAGAGAGAACACAAATTACTAAGATCAGGAAAGAAAGGGAGATACCACTACAGACTCCAAAAACATTTAAAAGAATTGCAAGGGAGTACTATGAATAGCTCTATGCACATAAATTTGTCTACTAAAATGATAAAAACCAATTCCTTGAAAACCTCAAACTGTAAACACTTGCACATGAAGAAATAAATAACTTGAATTGTCATATCTACAGAAATTTGAGGGAGGAATACCCCTCCAGGCCCAAATGATTTCACTGGAAATTTGTGCTTAAAAAAGAAATAACATCAGTTCTAAACAATATCTTACAGAAAACAGAAGAAAATGGAAACTGAGAACTTCCCAACTCATTTGGTGATGGCAGCACTACTCCTATGCCAAAACAAGAGAAAAACAGAACAAGAAAGCATAGCTATAGACTAATATCCCTCATAAATACAGATACAAAAATTCTCAGCCAAATATTTGTAAGTAGAATTGAGCAATAAAAAGAAAGATACTTTATGATCACATGTGAGTTATCCTAGTAATGTTAAGGTTGGCTCAATATTTGAAAATCAGTTGATTTAGATCATCATATTACCACACTAAAACAAAAACTACATGATCACATTCAGTTGATGTATGAAGAGTATTGGACAAAAATTCAACATGTATTCATGATAAGACAGAGCAAACTAGCATAGAAGGTAACTTTCCTAACCTGACAAAGGGCATCTACAAACAGAATCACAGATGACATCATATTCAGTGTGAAAGACTAAACACATTCCCTCTAAGATTAGGAACAAGGCAATAATGTCTACTATCATTACTCTTATTTCACACTTAACAGCAAGTATTATCTAATGCAATAAGGAGAGAAAAAAAATGAAACACCTATATATTGGAAAAGAAGAAATAAGACTTATTCACTGACAACATGAATACCTACTATGAAAATCTTAAGGATTTTACAAAAATGCGCCTAGAAATAACAATTGAATTTAGCAAGATCACAGAACCCAAAGTCGACTGTGATCTTGCTAAATTGTTAGTAAACAGAAATTCAACTTTTAGTAAACAGAAAAAATCAATCATTTTTGTTTACTATCAATTAATAGAAACAAAAATTCAAAGCACTTCCATTTCAATTTCTTAAAAATGAAATACTGCATTATGCATAATACTGGCCACCTAAAGATGTCTGCCACATTTTAATCCCCAGAATCCATGGATATGGCAAAGAGTAAGGTTGTAATTAGCTGACCTTAAAATTGAGAGATTATCCTGTATTGTCTGGGCAGGCCTAATATGGTCCTTAGAAATGGATCAGAAAGGTAGAAAAGAATCAGTGGGATAGTAGACAACAGAGCCAGAGCCAAGGAATATGGGCAGCTTATAAAAGATAGGAAAGGCAAGGAAGTGGATTCCCCCTTAGAGCTTAAAAAAAGAATGTCAATACCTTTATTTTAACCCAATGAGAACATGTTAGATTTCTAACCTACAGAACTGTAAGCTAATAAATTTGTGATCTTCTATGCCACTAGTCTGTGATCATTTGTTGGAGTAGCAATACAAATACACTTGAGTATAAATCTAACAAAACCTATAAAGAAGCTATATGTGAAAAATTTTAAATGCTAATGAAAAAATTTATGTCTTTAGAAAAGGGTGAGGCATACGCTGTTCATGATTTGGAAGATTCAGTGTGACTAAGCTAAATTCTCCCCAAATTGATCTATGGATATAAGTTAATTTTAATCAAAACCTCAGTAGAAATTTTTGTAGATATAGCGGAGCTGATTCTAAACTTATATGGAAAAGAATTAGAATAACTAAAACAATTTTGCAAAAGATTAAAGTTGGAAGAAATCACAGTACTCAATTTTAAGACTATAACACTATAGTAATTAAGATACTGTGGTTTTAGTAAAGGAATAGACATATAAATCACTGGAACATCATAGAGAGTTTAGAAATAAACCAAAACCAATATGGCCAGTAGATTTTTGGCAAATGCAGAAGTAATTCAATAGATAAAGGATAACCTCTTCAACAAATAGTGTGGAACACTTAGACATCCACTAGACAAAAAATAATTTGGAAAAACCCTCATTTTACACAAAGTAAACTAAAAAATGCATCAGCAATCTAAGTGAAAAAACATAAATTCTATAACTTCAGAAGAGAATGCAGAAAAGAATCTTAATGATATAGCATCAGGAAAGAGATGTTAGATCTGATCTTAAAAGCTCAATTTATAAGAGAAAAAATAAGTTGAGCTTTCTCAAAATTAAAAACTTTCACTCTGTGAAAGACATTAAGAAAAGGAAAAAAGCTACAGAGAGAAAACATTTGAAAACATGACAAAGAATTTTTATCGAAAGAATTTTTAAAACTCAACAGTAATAAAACATACAACATGATAAAAAATGGACAAAATATTTGAACACATACTTCACAAAGAATGTCTCTGGATTGCAAATAATCACATGAAAAGGTGCTTGATATTATTTTCCATTTGGGAAATGCAAATTAAAATCATTTTTAGTGATTAAAATGGCTTAAATTAAAATGGCTTAAATATATTTAAATGGCTTAAATTAAAAACTGACAGTACCAAGTGTTTTCAAGAACATAGAACCAGTGGAACCCTCATGCAGTGCTGGGGGGAGTACAAAATAGCACAGCTACTCTGAATAATAATTTGAAGTTTCTTATAAAGTTAAGTGTACACTTACTTCATATCCTAGGGTCGCCATGCCAAGGATTTACAGTGGAGAAATAAAAATTCATTTTCTCCAAAAAACATATACATGAGTGTTTATAGCATGTCTACCCAAAATTGCCTAAACCTGGAAGCAACCCAAATGTCTATCAATGGATGAATGGGTAAATGAATGGTAGTACAGCCTCACAGTAGATTATTACTGAGCAAATAAAAAAGAAAATGAACACTCAGTAGCCACAATGACATGGAATCTCAAAAGCATTATGCTAAGTAAAATAATTTAGTTACATACATGTTGTATGACTATATTTATATGACATTCTGAAAAAGCTGAGAGTATAGAAACAGATAATAGATCAATGGTTGTCAGCGGGAAGGAGCTGTGGAGGGTTTGACTACATAGATGCAGTAAGAGGGAGATTTTTGTAATGATGAGACTGTACTGTATTCTTATTATATTGGTAGTTACATGATTTATACATGTTTAAAACTGGAGCTGCATACACACACACACACACACATAAATTCAATTAAAACACAAGACAATTTTTCAGGCCCTGAAAATTAATACTCTTATGTTTTTTTCTTTCACTTCCACTTAAAAATTTGTTCAAAACCATATTTGCATTTGAATGATTCCAATTCTTCCCTTCACTGAAGAATGGTGGTTTTTTTCTTTTTTTTATTGAAGTATAGTTGATAACACAGTCTTATATTGGTTTCAAGTATACAACACAATGATTCAACATTTACCCACATTATTAAATCCTCACTGCACTTAGTGCAGTTACCATCTGTCAACATAGGAAGATGTTACAAAATCATTGGTTATATTCTCCATAGTGTGCTACAATCTCTGTGAACAGCTTATACTGTGATTGAGAATTTTTGTGCCCCTTTATTCCCTTTACTCTCCCCACCCTCTCCCTCAACCCCTCCCCCATGATAACAACTAGTCACTTCTCAGTATCTATGAGTCTACTGCTATTTTGTTCATTTTGTTTTGTTTTGTTTTGTTTTGTTTTTAGATTCCACAAATAAGTGAAATCACATGGTGTTTGTCTTTCTCTGCCTGATTTAGTTCATTTAGCATAATACCCTCTAGGTCCATCCATGTTGTTTCAAATGTCAGGATTTCTTTTTACAGCTGAAAAATATTCCATCGTGTATATGTACCACCTCTTCTTTATCCATTCATGTATTGATGGGCTTTGGTTGTTTCCATTTCTTGGCTATTGTAAATTATGTGGCAATAAAGATAGGGGCACTTGTATCTTCAAATCATGGATTTTGTTTTCTTCAGGTAAATTCCTAGAAGTAGAATTACTGGGTCATATGGTATTTCTATTTTTAGTGTTTTGAGAAACCTCCATGCTGCTTTCCATAGTGGCTGCACGAATTTCCAATACTTCTACTGTGTAGGAGAGTTCCCTTTTTTTCCACATCCTCGCCAACATTTGTTATTTCTTGCCATTTGGGTAGTGGCCATTCTAACTGATGTGAGGTGATATTTCATTGTGGTTGTGATTTTAATTTCCATGATGATTAGTGAGGTGGAGCATCTTTTCATGTCTCTGTTGACCATCTGTATTTCTTCTTTGGAAAGAAGTCTGTTCAGGTCCTCCACCCATTTTTTGATTGGGTTATTAGTTTTTCAGTGTTGAGGCATGAAAATTCTTTATATATTTTGGATGTTAACCTCTTATCAGACAGATCATTTACAAATATATTCTCCCATACTGTAGGTTTCCTTTTTTTTAATTTTTAAAAAATTTTTAATTAAGGTATCATTGATATACAATCTTATGCTCAGGTTTCACATGAGCAACATTGTGGTTACTACATTCCCCCCTATTATCAAGTCCCTACCACAGACCCCATAACAGTCACTGTCCATCAGCAGAGTAAGATGCTATAGAGTCACTACTTGTATTTTCTGTGCTATACTGCCTTCCCCATGCCCCACCCCCCATATTATATGTGCTAATTATAATACCATTTAATCTCCTTATCCCTCCCGACCCACCCTCCCCAACCCCTTTCCCTTTGGTAACCGCTAGACCATTCTTGGGTTCTATGAGTCTACTGCTGTTTTGTTCCCTCAGTTTTTTCTTTGTTGTTGTACTCCACAGATGAGTGAAATCATTTGGTACTTGTCTTTCTTGGCTTATTTCACTGAGCATAATAACCTCTAGTTCCATCCATGTTGTTACAAATGGGAAGATTTGTTTTCTTTTTATGGCTGAATAATATTCCATTGTGTATATGTACCACATCTTCCTTATCCATTCATCAACTGAGGGACACTTAGGTTGCTTCCATGTCTTGGCTATTGTAAATAATGCTGTGATAAACACAGGTGTGCATCTGTCTTTTTGAATCTGTCATCTTGTTTTCTTTGAGTAAATTCCTAAGAGTGGAATTCCTGGGTCAAATGGTATTTCTGTTTTGAGTTTTGTGAGGAACCTCCATATTGCTTTCTACAATGGTTGAACTAATTTACATTCCCACCAACAGTGTAGGAGGGTTCCCCTTTCTCCAAATCCTCACCAACATTTGTTGTTGTTTGTCTTTTTGATGTTGGCCATCCTAATTAATGTGAAGTGGTATCTCATTGTGGTTTTAATTTGCATTTCTCTGATGATTAGCGATGTGGAGCATCTTTTCATGTGCCTGTTGGCTATCTGAATTTCTTCTTTGAAGAAGTGTCTGTTCAGATCCTCTGCCCATTTCTTAATCGGGTTATTTGCTTCTTGGGTGTTCAGGTGAGTGAGCTTCTTTATATATTTTGGATGTTAACTCCTTATTGGATGTATCATTCATGAATATATTCTCCCAAATGGTAGAATGCCTTTTTGTTTTGCTGATGGTGTACTTTGCTGTCAAAAGTTTTTTAGCTTGATGTAGTCCCACTTGTTTATTTTTGCTTTTGTTTGTCTTGCCTAAGGAGATGTGTGCAGGAAAACATTGCTCATGCTTATGCTCAAGAGATTTTTGCCTATGTTTTCTTCAAAGAGTTTTATGGTTTCATGTCTTACATTTAGGTCTTTAGTCCATTCTGAGTTTAATTTTGTGTGTGAACTTAGACAGTAATCCATTTTCATTCTCTTGCATGTAGCTGTCTGGTTTTGCAAACAACAGTTATGGCAGAGTCTGTCTTTTCACCATTGTACATTCATGGCCCCTTTATCATATAATAATTGAAAACATCCGTGGGTTTATATCTCAGCTCTCTATTCTGTTCCGTTGATCTTTAGGTCTGTTCTTGTGCCAGTACCAAGTTTTTTATTGCTGTGTCTTTGTAATGGAGCTTGAAGTCAGGGAGTGTAATTCACCCGGCTTTGTTCTGTCTCAGGATTGCTTTGCCTATACAGGGTATTTTTTGGTTCCATATAAATTTTAGAAGAACTATTTGTTCTAGTTCATTGAAAAGTGCTGCTGATATTTTAACACAGATTGCACTGGATCTGTAAGTTGCTTTGGGTAGGATGGCCATTTTAACAATATTAATTAATCTTCCTATCCATGAGCATGGGATAGATTTCCATTTATTGGTGTCTTTTTTAATTTCTCTCATCAGTATCTTACTGTTTTCAGAGTACAGGTCTTTCACCTCCTTGGTTAGTTTTATTCCTAGATATTTTATTCTTTTTGGTGCAATTGTAAATGGAATTATTTTCCTGATTTCTCTTTCTGCTAGTTCATTGTTAGTATATAGGAATGTAACAGATTTCTGTTTATTGACTTTATGTCATTCAATATTGCTGAATCCTTTTATTTTAATAGTTTTTCTGGTGGAGTCTTTACAGTTTTCTATATACAGTACCATGTTATCTGCAAACAGTGACAGTTTAACTCCTTACTTACTAATTGGGGTGCCTTTTATCTCTTTATCTTGTCTGATTGCTGTGGCTATGACTTCCAAGATTATGTTCAATAAAAGTAATGAGAGTGCACATCCTTGTCTTATTCCTGATCTTAGAGGGAAAGCTTTCAGTTTTTTGCCATTATGATGTTAGCTGTGGGGGTTTGAATATGACCTTTATTATATTGAGGTATATTCCCTGTATACCTATTTTGTCAAGAGTTTTTATCATGAGTGGATGTTGAATTTTGTCAATTGTTTTTCAGGCATCTATTGAGATGATCATATGGTTATTATCCTTCTTTTTGTTAATGTGGTATATCACTTTGATTTATAAATATTGTACCATCCTTGCATTCCTGGTATAAATCCCACTTGGTCATGGATGATTATCATGTATTTTTTAATTTGGTTTGCTAATATTTTGTTGGGGATTTTTGCATCTATGTTCAACTGTGGCCTGTAGTTTTCTCTTTTTGTGATGTCTTTGTCTGGTTTTGGTATTAGAATGATGCTGGCCTCATAGAATGAGTTTGGAAGCACTCCTTTTCTACTTTTTGGAATACTTTAGGAAGGATGGGTATTAGCTCTTCTTTAAATGTTTCATGGAATTTTTCTGTGAAGCCATTTGGTCCTGAACGTTTGTTTGTGGGAGTTTTCTTATTACCAATTCAGTTTTACTACTCGTAATTGGTCTGTTTAGATTTTCTGTTTCTTCCTGAGTCAGTCTTGGAGCACTGTACTTTTCTAGGGATTTGTCCGTATCTTCTGTGTTTTTCAATTTATTGCATATAATTTTTCACAGAATTCTCTAACAATTCTTTGTATTTCTGTGGGGTCAGATTTAACTATTCCTTTTTTTGTCTCTGATTTTGTTTATGTCTTCTCTCTTTTTTTCTTGATCAATCTGGCTGGAGTTTTGTCTATTTTGTTTATTTTCTCAAAGAACCAGCTCTTGATTTCACTGATTTTTTTCTATTTTATTATTCTCTATATTTGTGCTCTAATCTTTATTATGTTCCCCCTTCTATTATCTTTTGGTTTCATTTGTTCTGCTTTTTCTAGTTTCTTTAGTTGTGAGTTTAGACTCTTTATTTGAGATTATTCTTGTTTCTTAAGGTAGGCCTGTATTGCTATGTACTTCCCTCTTAGAACTGCTTTTGTGGCATCTCACAAATTTTGAACAAAAAAATGTTTTATTTTGTTTTCATTTGTCTCCTTGTATTGCTTGATTTCTATTTTGATTTTTTCATTCATCCTTTGGTTATTTAGATGCATGTTGTTTATCCTCAATGTGTTGGTGTCTTTTTTGTTTTCTTCATAAAATTTATTTCTAGTTTTCATGCCATTGTGGTTTGAAAAGTTGCTTGATACAATTTCAATCTTTTTAAATTTATTGAGGCTCTCTTTATAGCCCAGCATGTGATCTATTCTGAAGAATATTCTGCATATATCTAATAAGTCCCTGTGTTCACATGTGTCATTCAATACCATTGTTTCCTTATTTATTTTCTGTCTCGATGATCTATCCATTGATATAAATGATGTGTTAAAATCCCTTAGCATTATTTTACTACTGTCTGTTTCTGCCTTGAGGTCTGTTAGTATGTGCTTTATATATTTAGGAGTTCCTATGTTGAATGCATAAATATTTACAATTATATCATTTTGTTAGACTGATGCCTTTATCATTTCATAGTGTCCTTCTTTGTCTTTTGTTACTTTGTTTTGAAGTCTATTTTTCTGGTATAAGTACTGCTACTCCTGCTTTTTTCTCCCTTTTATTTGCATGAGATATCTTTTTCCATCCCTTCACTTTCAGTCTGTATAGGTTTTTAGATTTGAAATAAGTCTCCTGTAGGCAGCATATAGATGGGTCTTGTTTCTTTATCCACTCTGACACCCTATATCTTTTGACTGGTGCATTCAGTATACATTTATATTTCAGATGGTTATTGATTGATATGTACTTATTGCCATTTTATTAATTGTTTTCTCATTGTTTTTGTAGTTCCTCTCCATTCCTTTCTTCCTCTCATACTCTTATTATTTGATGGTATTCTTGACTGTTTTATTTGGTTTCCTTTTTAAATTTTTTTGTGTATCTATTATAGGGTTTAGGTTTGTGGTTTATCATAAGGTTCATGGATAGTTCCTTAAATGTATAACAGTTTATGTTAGGTTGATGGCGCTCTATTTTGAGCACAATCTAAATGTACTTCTTTTTTATTTTGCTTCCTCAGCAACACTTTATGTATTAGATGTCATAATTTGCATTTTTTTGTGTGTGTGTATCCCTTGACCAATTTTTTGTATAGTAGGTTTTACTACTTTTTTTTTAAGTTTATACTTTCATGGTAAGTAATTGGTCTACTACCTTTACTGTGGGTTTATTTTCACAGGTGAAAAATATTTAGGTTTAAGAACATTTCCATCTACAGAAGTCCTTTTAACATATCCTGTAAGGGTGCTTTAGTGGTGGTGAATTCTTTTAACTTTCATTTATATGGGAAAGTTTTAATCTCTCCTACAATTCTAAATGATGACCATGCTGGGTGGAAGATTCTTGGTTTACAGTCCTTCTGTTTCAATGCATTAAGTATTTCAGGCTACTCACTTCTGGCCAATTTCTGCTGACAAATATGCTGAAAGCCTTATTAAGGTTGCCTTTACAAGTTATTTTTTGCCTCTCTCTAGCTGCTTTCAATAACTTCTCTTTATCCTTAACCTTTGTCATTTTAATTATTATATATCTTGATGTTGTCTTCCTGGAATTCCTTTTTTTAGGTGCTCTCTGTGCTCCCATGTCTATATCCTTCCTCAGATTGGAGAAGTTTTCAGCAATTATTTCTTCAAAGAAACTTTCTACTCCTTCATCTCTCTCATTTCCTTCTGGTACCCCTATTATGTGAATATTGTTTCATTTGGAGTTGTCACACAGCTCTCTAGCACCCTCTCATTTCTAGAGATTATTTTTTCTCTCTGTTCCTCCAGCTTTGTTCTCTAATTCCCATCTCATTCATTGTCTCCTCTACTTGCAGCAATCTATTATTCATTCCTCCATTGTATTTTTTCATTTCAGTTACTGTATCCTTCAGCTCTGAGTGACTATTTTTATGCACTTATATCTTTTTGTTGAAGTCCATTTAGCTCTCTTTCTGGTCTCTTATCTGTACTTTTGTTTGAAACATATATCTCTGTCTCCTTATTTTGTCAGAGTTTCTCTGTTTCTTCCTTTGTATTAGATAGATCCACTATGAAGATTCTTGGTTTACAGTCCTTCTGTTTCAATGCATTAAGTATTTCATGCTACTCACTTCTCGCCAGTTTCTTTAACTGACTTTTTATAAATGACTTTATAAAGAAGGAGTCCTGTGGTGCCCAGACGTGCAAAACTCTATGCTCACCAGTGCCTGGTTCTTCCTGGTGGTGGAGTACCAGTTGCTGTTGGTGGACTATGGATGGAGCCACCTTTCTGCCTTTCTGTAAGCAGTGGCTGATCTTAGTCCACCACTGGTGGGTCATCTAAGCCAGCCCTTTGCAAGCAGTACAGCAGTGCTTCTGCTGGGATTGTTGTGAGCAGAGTTGCCCTCTGCATGCCCAGCAGTGATGGTGGTGCTGGGTGGGTGGGGCAGGTGCACAGGGGAGTGCATTGCAGCTGGGTTGCCACTGAGAAGGGAGGAGCATTTGGACTGGCTCCCTTAGGCACCTGTTCTGTTGGACTGAGAGAAGGCCAGGAAAGCTGGGAAAGTCTCCCTCCACCTGCCAGACAGCAAAGTCTGACTGCTGCTGGGCTGAACTGGATGGGTGGGGTGGGCAAGTGCACAATGAGGTGCCTTAGGGCTGAGCCTCTGGTAAGGGGAATGGAGCATTTGGGCTGGCTCCTATGAGTGCCTGGCCAGTTGGGCTAAGGGAAGGCTGGGGAAGCATTTTCTACTTGCCCTTTTTCCTGCAGGGGGAGCTCCCTCTGGAACCTTCCTGCTGCTAGTAAATCTTTCAAATTCCTGCCTCTGTGTTGGGTCTCAGGAGGACTGGTGATGAAGTGTGCCTCAAAAGCAGCAAGAATCTCAGCCTTCCACAGCACTCCAACTCTCTCTGTTATCAAGTCCCTTTAGTTACCAAAGCCCAATGTGTTCTGGACTCATATACTCAGAGCACATCTCCAGGCCAGTTGTTCAGAGTTCCTGAGTGTTCATGCTCTCCTTGCTCTGTTCCTCTCTCTCCTGCTTGTGGGCTGGGATGGGGGAAGGGCTTCAGTCCCAATCCATCACATATCTGCCACTTTACCCTTCTTTACCTACACCAGGTATATATGGTCTATTCTGCAGTCTTCAGGTCGTTTTCAGGGTTAGTTGTATTTGCTGTAGTTTCTTCATTGGTGTGTATAGGGGAGGTTTCTCCTTTCCTTCCTACTCCACCATCTTTTTCACCTCCTCAACCATATGTCAATTTTTAAAAATAATAATATTAGCCCAAGATTTCAGTGACCTGGAAATTATTTTCAAGCTGGAAAACTAAAAAACAATTACTATTGAAATAAAAAACTTGCTAGAATTAAAAAAGTTAATTTCATGAGTAATATTTACTTTTCTTCTATTTATAGATAATGTAAGAATCATATTTTGGTTGTTGCTATTTAGCAAGTTCCCCAAAATGTGAACTGTTAAGAGTTTTACTTGAAATTCTTTTAATTAGAGACATCTAAAACTCAAGCTTTTTTTTTCTTTTGTATGTAAAGGCTGAACTTACTCTAGTTAAAACACTAATAATGTTAACTAAATAACTTTAGGGTTTAAAAAATGGTGTCAGATCTTTAAAACTTTGAGAGATAATTTTTAAACTAGAATTCTATGCCTAGGCAAAACAATAATTGTGAGTGGGGAATAAAGACCTTTTGGATATAAAAAATATCTTGAAATAGTTACTTATCACACATTCTTTTTTAGGAAGCTGTGAGAACAAAAAAAATGTAAAATAAGAGTGTAAGCCTCAGGATTGAGGACAAAGGAGTTAAATCTGAAGACTCAGAGTTTAGGATAAGATAATAAATGAGTATTTATTGAAGGGAGTGGATAAACTAAGAAATCATACCAGCTTTGATCAGGCAGGGACTGCAGGTCATGTTGAGTTATTTTGGATATATGCTAAAATTAATGAGAACTTTTAAGAAAAACGGGATCAAAAGATCACTCTGCATGGAGAATGGATTGAAAGAGGCAAATTTAAGGTGTAGGGAGATATTTGAATGGCTAATAGAGGTCCAAATAAGATAGTGAGAATGAAGCTGGAAAGGAGGAAGCAATTTAATCAGCTTCACTTGATGATGAGTATAAATAAGAGAGAATTAGAGAATGAAACTAAAGTTACTACCAGGGCCAAAAAGTGACCTGTGTTACACTATTTCCTTCAAGGTTTTCCAATACTTAATTGTAGTTAGGATGCCAAAGTTTGGAAAAATAAAGTCTTAGTTCTGCATGTGAAAAGGTAGATTTTTTTTCCCCACAAAGAGTGCTGTTCATCCCAAGAACTGAAAATTAGGGTAGGCTTTTCTAAAGACAATAAAAGCAAATGGGAGTGGTAATGCTGAGAGAGAAAAGTACAGAGGATGAGAGGAGGAAGGAAATATTCTCAAAGAATACATTCCTGAAATGGAAAAGCTCTTTAAGGTTAGTGGCTAACCCTATACAAATTAACCTGGGAGCATCATTATTGTAAGTCTTCAGCAGGTGCCAAGCAGGGCTCTGGGTAGACTATGCAAAGTAATTGACATGGGGAGTCCTAGTGCTGAGTAACTCTGCTCAAGTAACTGCAGGCATTAGAACAGACTTGTGGGTTTCCACTTTCTGACATAATCCTAGCTCAACACAAGACATTTTAGTGGACGCAGAGAGGGTGATGCTCGAAGAGTGGGACTCTCCTGTGTCCTGCCCTTCCAACCTCCCTGTTAATCCCTCCTTGGGCAAGAATTGGTAGAATAACAGCATTTTAGCACTCACTTTTTTTAACTCCAGGAGAAAATGTGTTCCCAGCCCAGGACAAATAAACCTTTGAGGCCAAAATCAATCAAAGGGAAACAAACTGGGGAAAAAAAACATTTTTTGCTTACAAGAAGTCGCCTACCGCTGCTCAACCATGTCTCTCCCCTGTCCTAGCTGAGAAGAAACCAAGAACACCTCTCCAAGCCTGGCACATGGCCTCTTCTCCCACCCCTTTTAAGCACCTATTTATGTGGAGATGGACTACTTCTCTCCACCCCTTGTAAACACCTACTGATATGGAGATGGACTAAGGCCAGACAAGAGATTCTGGAAATATTGCAATTTTACCCACAGCCCACCCTTCCAGAAATCTCACCTCACAATTTACTCACTCCCCATCTTCCACAATGGCCCCTGTGCAAGAAAACTGGAGCACTGTAACCAGACTAATAACATACATTAACAATAGCAATAAAATCATGACAATCCTCAGGTCAGAGGATCCAGCGAGGTTCAAAGTCCTCTTCAGATTAAGTCGGTAGTTCACTCATCCACAGGAGGCCAGTATCTGAACTTATAGGGAGCTCAGCACTAATCAAGCAGCCACTGCAGCCAGGCTGTGGATCCAGGCCACAGCGACTGTAGAAGAAAATAAACTTAAGGGTGATAAGATACATGTTTTAATGATACCAGCATAGGCAAACCTAGTCCATCAGGTAGAATGCATGTGAGAGAGTGGTCCTGTGATAAGACAAGAGCAAGAAAGGGATCTCATCCTGGTCCACCAGACCTTCACTCCCTTTCCTGTGGGAGTTACATGTGGGTCAATGTATCGGACTGCGGGATATACATGAACTGGCCATAAAGATAAAACAAAACTGCCCCCTAAGATGCTCTTACCACCCTGCTGTTTTAGGTACACTACCATGATCTTTCTGCTGTTACTCCAGGAACACACAAGAGGCCAGCTTTCAGTCCTTTTCCCAAAGGTACCAGAAGGGCCAGCTATCACTGGTCCATGTGTCAGTATGTTCAGGGTCACGTACACTCAACAAAGTCTCCAGGGATTAATGCAGGTGGGGATGGCAGCAACATGTTGCTCTGCTGGCCATATCCTGGCTTCAATAACTCCTCTTTGGTTTTCACACACAGTTGTACAGGAGAAGCAGCAATGTGAGTTAGCATGTTCACAGAGCTCAAGGCTCTTTTTCAGGGCTTTACATTCAACACCATAGCACTGTCCATAAGCGAAACCAGCCCTTTAGACTATTGGTGTCTGACTTCAGGCCATATTTCAACAAACCATTGTACCTCTGTATCATGCTTGCCCCACTAGGGTATTATGGTACATGAAACTTCCACTTTCTCCTAATTGCTGCACTCATTTTTGTAATGCCATGTCCAGTAAAGCGGGTGCCTTGATCACTCTCAATCACCTGTGGCTGGCCATAGGCTGAAAAGAGACACTCTAGGCACCTTTTGGTCATTAGCTGATCTGCACAACATGCATGAAAAGTGACCAACAGTCTAGTAGCTGTGTCCACATAAGTAATGACATACCGATACCCTTCTGATATGGGCAGAGGCCCAATATAGTCTATTTGCCACCTGACGAGGGGTATCGACCCCTTTACTATTGTCCCATGTTGCTGCGGGACTCAGTATAAGTCCCTCTTAGAGCACATAAGGCACTCCTTCCAGGTTCTGCTGACTTCTTCAAAGGTCAACGGCAAGCCTCAATGACAGGCTACAGCCCACATTGTCTTTTGCCCCCCCATGTGCAACAAATGCTGATGTTACCATTGGACTACATCAGAGGCAGGCTTTCCTTCTAACCAATGCATCTGCTTCATCATTCCCTGGTTATGCCAAAGGCAAATGGCCAGTCACATGATATACAGTAACTGTCTTAGTCTGAGCAGAGGCCCATAGGTCTTGCCACAATTATTGCCCTGAAAGGGGCCAGTGACCAACCATCCAGTTGGCATGGCACAATGTCGATAGCCACAGGGTCAAGCCCTAATAGACGGCCCAGCTGTCAGTACAAACAACTATAGGAGAGGACTCCTAAGTGATCATGAGCCATACTGCCTTCAACTCCTCCCATTGACCGCTCTTCTCCTCCCAGCCCTCCATCCATATTGTCTTAGTCTTAGGATGGAAAGACACAGCCCTCTACTTTGAGGGCTGCCCATGACTGGAGCCATCTGTGTACCAAACATCTTCACTATAGGGACTTTTCCTTCCTGATAAGGGCTCTCAGCTACCAATTGCTCAAAAGCAAGTACTTCCTGCTTTCCAGTTGTATATGTCACTGGCCCCAATAAGCATTGGAATTCTCCACTTAAGGAGCTAGTAGAAAGAGTGGTATGCTGTTGTAAGTATGTGCCCCATTTGGCCAGTATAGGTGTTTGTGCCACACCTTTCCGTGGCCTTTGGGTCCAGTCTCACATCCACCCCCAATGAGATAGGTGGTTATCACCTTGGTTGAAGCTGTTCCAGTGATGGGCTCAGTAGCCAGCAAGGTGTGGTACATAGCAGCCAGTTGCTTCTCTATCAAGGTGTACCAGACCTCTGCCTCTTTCCATAGTTGTGACCAGAATTCAGTAGGTTGGCACTTCTGTTCAAGGTGCTGCCAAAGGCCCCATCCATAACCATCTTTGGTTACATGAACATGTAGCTCACAGGGCCTTGATGAGTCCATTACACTCAAGGCCTGTACAGCCTTGACTGCTTGCCTAGCAGCAGTAAAAGCAGCTGCACATGTTTCATCCCAGTCCCACCTGATGCCCTTTCATACCAACCAGTATAAGGGCTTCAGAATTTGTGCCAATTGCAGTATAAACACTTTCCTGTAGCCCAAAAGACTCCAAGACTCTTGTAATACTCCCAACGGTGGTAGGGGTAGGGAAAGCCTGCATCTTGTCTATGACTGCTTCTGGAATAACTTTAGTTTTATCCTACCAGACAAGCCCCAAGAACTTTGCAGACAAACTGGGTCCCTGTACCTTGGTGCTATTCACAGCCCATCCTTTCTCCTTTAGATGCTGCAGCGTTCTAGGAACTGCCCCTTCTAAAACTGCAGGAGAATCAGATGTGAGCATAAGATCATCAGTTAGTGATACAGCTGTGCCATTTGAGGTTTCTTCCATGTGGCCAAGTTCTGGGTTTCAAATCTGTGACAAATGGTGGGACTGTGGAGGTATCCCTGTGGAAGGACAGTGAATGTCCCCTGCTAGCCTTTCCACATGAAGGCAAACTGTTCCTGACTTTCCTGTACTATGTCAATAGAACAGAAAGCTTTAGCAAGGTCCACAGCATAATGATATGTCCCTATTTCATGACTGAGGGTGTCCCTAAGGACTGCTATAGAGGGGACAGCAGCACGCAAAGGGATTGTGACTATCCAATTTCCTGTAATATATAGTCATACACCAGGAGCCGTTCGGCTTTTTCACTGGCCACACTGGGCAATTAAAAGGAGTATGAGTAGGCTTTATGATGCCCACCTTCTCCAACTTCTGTAGAGTTCCTCCGATTTCCTGTGTTCCCCAGGCAATTTATACTGCTTAGTATTTGTCTCCCACCAAGGTACAGGCAGAGCTACAGATGGGTGCTGAACCTGTCCACTCAGAACTGCCTTTACCACATGCACCCTCAGTCTGAACTCACCTGCAGAGGTCTAACCATGGGCCCTGCAGGATATCAACCCCCAAAGTATATTCAGGGATGGGAGAAAAGTACACAGTATACTCCTTTGGGGGTAAATACCCTATTCCCAGTGGGATTTGAGCTTTCTTCACTCTAATTGCCTTACCCCCATAGCCATTGTCATAGCCAGGGTTCCAGCAAAATGCTCAGGGTTGCCATAAAGAGAACATCCAGCTCCTGTGTCCCCCAGTGCCGGGACACATTGTACATTCATGAAGGACCAATGAATTGCTAATTCTACATGTGGCTTTCAGTCCCCACCATGTCCCCCAAAGTGGGGGCCTTGATGCCCCCCTCAAACTGAAATGCCCAATTGTCCTTCTGTGTGGGAGAGGGTCCAAGCAGAGCCTGAGTGCTGTCCCCCAGGAAGTCTTGCAGGGACACAGGCTGGATATGGGGCTGTGCCTCCAGTTTCTGTGTCCTGGACCTCAGCAGCTAGAACTGCTGCTGTGACTTTAATTGGTGTCACAGTTCTAGCAAGACCCTATTGGGCTGCCCATTGTGTTTTTCTTTCACTACCCCCACCTTTATCAAGTCAACCCACATCTGGGTCTTTGAGACCTTCATGGGGCCATTTGCACCTCTCCTTTCAGTCATAGCCCATAGTTCCTTCCACGCTCTTATATTTCAACCTCCCCAGATCTGCTGAAGTATGAGTAGCCTCACTTATGGGTTGCCCTATGTGGGGGGCAAGAATAGTCACTAGAGACCCCAGAGAGAGATGGAGGAGCTGTATGGAGCACCAGATTTCTCATTCCTATAGTGAACAACTCCTCAGAACCCTTGGGATCCATATTATAGATGATATTTTTCATGCCCAACTCCCATAACACCTGCTGGAGCTCTGCATATGTTATCCAGCTAGTGGTTAAGCATGGTAAATCATCCGGATTAGACCAAATTGCCCTGATGGCTGCTGTCAGCCAATCCAGAAGCTCCTGGTTCCCTGAGGTGTGATGGGCACTTTGCTATCACAGCTGGAGGGAAGGGTGAGTTTTCAGGGAAGCCAGTCTTTTCATTCCAGAACCCAACATAACAATGTTTTCCACTCCTATATCCCAGAGATGCAAAAGACATGTACGCAGTGGTTCCGACAGCTTCTGCTGAAACGGGATGCTCATGTCCACTAGCTCATCCTGAGCATAGGGGCAGAACATTGAGTGCTCCACAACCTAGGAGGGTGAGGCTTCTCCCCCTGAGGAAGACATGGTTGTTGCAATTTTTACTTTCTTAATTACAACCGGGTGGACCTTTAATACAGGAGAGGCTGGTGCCTCAGGCGGTGGCCTCGGCAACAGATCAGCGGCCACACCCCCTCATCCTCTCCTGACATCACCTCTACCATCTCTGGGGCTGAAAACACTGCTCTTTCCTCCCCCTCCCCCATGGCCTCCTGCAGTGCAGATTCTCCTCTTGCTCCTCCCCACTGCTAACATTATCTTTCAGGAATGCGACCTCTCTTCTCAATAACTGTCTCTCTTTCTTAAGGGCATCCCATGACTCATCACCCAGCTCCTCCAAGGAATGCCAAAGTGTTTCTCTCTCCTCAGTAACCCTTTCCACTATCTCAAGAAACAAACATCCTGCAATCCAGGCTGCTCAGGGCCTCTAAGCAGTCGTCTATCTCCCAGAGGGCTAATTCCACAGCTTCCAATGTCTCCACCCTTCCCCAATTCTGGGGAAGGGTCCACCCATCTAGGAAGTGCTTTACCCTAGACCAGTTCCCTTCTAGAATCTCCCTGTATGGAAGCCCCATGAATGGGTGGTTCCTGGGTGAAGCTGCACCATCCCCAGGGTGGTCCCCACCCCTGCACCTGCCACTGGGGAATCCCCATAATCCAGGGGTTTCCAGGTATCTTTCACCGTCTCTAGGGGTAGCCTGCCCAAGCATCACACCCATGCATACAGATTTCAGCTTCAGAGGTCCTGCTGACTATTGCCAGGTGTAACTTGGGTGGAAAATGTGTTCCCATCCCAGGACAAACCTTTGAAGCCAAAATTAGTCAAAGGGGAGAATGAAGTAGGAAAAACCTGTTTATTGCTTACAAGAAGTCATCTATTTCTACTTGTCTGTGTCTCTCCCCAGTCCTGCTGGGAAGAATCCAAAATGCCCTCTCTGGTTCAATGTGTGCTGGTTTCTTCTCCCGCCCCTTGTAAGCAACTATTGATAGATGGACTACTCTCCACCCCTTGTAAATACCTATTGATATGGAGATGCACTAAGGCCAGGCAAGAGATTCTGGAAATATTGCAGTTTTACCCCCACTCTTCTAGGGAAGAAAGTATCACTAGGGGATCACCAGTTGCTAGGGAAGAAATCTGAGTTCCCAGCTTTCTCTTTGTAAAGCCACTCTAACAGGAATGGGGTGTGGAAAACGTTAGTCTCTGAATTGTCTGAACTATTAGAAAGGAAGTAGAGCAAGCGAATCATGATAGGAAAGAAATATGAACTGGAGATGCCAAATAGAATTCAAAACATTTAATTTGAATAATCCACAGATATAAATTTATTTTCTACCCCCAAAATTGGTAAAGTGGAGAAGTCTTGTGTATATATAGCACAAGAATATCCAAATCATAATATAAATGAAAAATATTCTTTCACCTTTCATAACATCAAATATGAGGTAGGCTAGAAACATTTCTATAAAGCAGGAATATGAAGCTTTTGTCTGGTAATCTCTCCCATCACCTAAACAGTCATTCAGTACTTTAATGGCAGGTTTTGTAAGGCAGGACCAATTCCCATGTTAAAAAAATGACTGCTTGACTAAGGCTTTGTAGACTAATGACTTGACTAAGTAGACTAATGACTACATAATAATTACTTCTGCAATGTGTTTGCTTGTTGTAGAGATAGGACCAAATTCACAGTTGAGAGTGTTGCAGAACTGATGAAAGGAGAAAGGATATTTATCTTGTCTGTCACTTAAACAAATTAACATTTTATGCATATATGGAGCCCTCATTTTCATTCACTTATAATTATTGGAAATGTTTTTTAAGATTTCACATTTTCCATTAGATTATGGGTCCAGTTGTTAGGTTAGTTGGAAATCAGACTCAAATAGATAACAGACATATTATGAGTTTTTAGCAGGACCAAGTTAAATAAATACTATTTTCATAACAATTACATAAATATTCTTTGTGGCACAAAACAGGGTTCAGTACTGGAAAATAAACTCACCTCACTTCGGTGATTTTGGTTTCATGTGGAGAAAATCCTACTCTTAGTTTTAAAGTTTTGTTTTCTGTTATCCTATCTTAAAACCTTTTTAAAATGTGTGGTTCGTCTGCCTGAGCAGAGTTTGCAAGACCAATTTACAGTAGGGACCATGTAATGCTGATAAAAATTGGTATTTGCTCTTTTCACTGGCATCACATTGCATCTGTTTTTGTGACAGCATTGGATTCAAAAATTAAGCACAGCAGGAAGGATGATCTTGTATATATTCAAAATATATTGCATATAGCATGCTTTTATGGGGAAAAGGCCAAAAAAAAAAAGCCCTCTACCTCTACTGTATTTCTGAAAAATTAAGCCAGAGGAAAAAATAATATAGTCCTTCCTCTAAGAAACTTTCATCTCCAAAATTTACCAGCATCTACTCCTAGTGTATCATTTTGACTAGAACACATATGATAAGATTATTTCCAGTGTTATAACCAACCAAAATTTCCTGATTTTAAGATAGTAACCTCTATGTTGAGAAAGTATTCTAAAAAAACAGAAAACAAAAATGTACAACTCAACAAATTAACCCAAACAAATATCCAGGTTATGGTCAGACAGATCAAGAAATAGAACCCTGCCAACACCTTAGAAATATTCTCATGCCTCTTATGAATTACAGTATGGGACTCTAAGTTCTGTAGTTTAGTTTTGCATTTTTAAACTTTATACAGATAAAAATCTTACAGTGTATATTTTTTACTTCATTTCTGGTGTGTTTTACCCCAAATTATGTTTGTGAGATTTATTCATGGACAAATATACATATAATTCCTTCATTTTTGTTATTTTTTTCATGGTCCATTGTACAAATACACATTAGTTATATAGTCTATCGTTGATGGGCATTTGGGTTATTTCCAAATCTTGGATATTATGAATGATGTTGCCATGAGTATTGGTGCCTCTTTTGGTGCATATATACATGCATTTTTATATGTCTAGGAATGAAATTGCTAAATCATGTAGTAGGTTCAGCTTTAGAAGATAATTCTAGAAGATTGTCTAACATGTTTAAAGCAATTTGTATTCCACTAGCAGGCTATGTGAGTCCCTGTTACTCTATATACTTAGCCACTAACTGGTATTTAGTAATGTGTGTTTTTCCCATAAGCCTAGCCATTTTGTGGGTATGAAGGGTGCAATATTATTATTTTTACTTGCATATTTTTAGTATGTTGAGCATTTTTCTTATGCTTATTGGTCACTTAGATATCCTTTGTTGTAAAGTTTCTGCTAAATATATTTTCTATTTTTCTATTGGATTATCTATTTTTTTCTTATGACTTGAAACAGTTTTTATGTTTGAGCTATTTGACTATTATATGTGGTGAATATATTCTCCTACTCCAGGATTACATTATCACTTTCTTAAAAGTATTCTTTGATGAGTAGACATTCTTAATCTTAATGTAGTAAAACTATCAACCATTTTCTTTATGATAAAAATACCTTGCTGATTTGAAACATATTTGTCTTGGTTACAATTTCAAGTGGAAAGCTTTCACTATTTCTCGGTGAAGTATGACATTTGTTATAAATTCATTATAAATACACTGTCTTATCCTGGAAGTTCCTTCCATTACTATCCTGTTAACATGTTTTATTAAAAATGGATATGGAATTTTGTTTTATTTGGTACATTTCTGTATCTACTGAATCGATATGTACTTTGTCTTTTTATTTCTATTAATTTGGTTGGCTTCTGAGATTCATTGATTTCAGAATGCAAAATCAACCTTACAGGCAATGATTAAATCCATAATCATTTATTGTCCTTTTTTAAAAAAAAAATCACTGGATTCTATTTGCTAAATTGCGGGTGGTGGGCTCTGCATTTAGATTTATGAAGGATTGGCCAATAATGTTTCTTTCTGATATTATCCTTGTCTGCTCTCATAAAATGAGTTAAGAAGTATTCCATTCTTTTCTTTCTGTTCTATTTTATCTATTCCATTTGAATAAGATTGGTATTTCTTTAGTGTGTATTAGCCTATTCAGATTTTCTCTTTTTTTCTGTCAATTTTGGTTAGTTTTTTTTTAAAGAAACTTTTTCATTTTATCCAAACTTTAAAATGTATTAACATGAAGTTTTTCAAAATATCCTCTTATTATCTTTGTAAAGGCTGTAGGATCAGTAGTAATGCCCCCTATTCTTTTCCATTTTCTCCATAAACCACTTCAAATTTGTACCCCTACCTTTCCATCAAAGTCATCAACATTCTGTTGCTCAATGGAATAATCAATTCCTAGCTCTTATTGACTAAAAATACATATCACACATCTTCTCTTCCTTTGCCTAGTCTCTTCACTTGACTCTCAGATGCACTCTCCTGAGTTACCTCCTGCCTCACTGACGTCCTGTCTCTGCATCTTTTGCTGATTTCTTCTTACCCTCCAGCTCTTGATATTAAATTACTCTGCTCCCTGTACCTCTTCTTCCCTCTGTCACTGACTACCTTGGTTACACATCCAGTTTTGCGGTTTTAAGTGCTGTCTGTACAAGGATGATGTCCAGATACATACCTCCAGTCATAAGTTTACCTCTAATCTTCATACTCATAATATCCAGTGGCCCTCTTGATATCTCTGCTTTGGATTTAACAGTCATTTCAAACTTAATATGTCAAAACTTAACTCCTGATATCCCTAACAAACATGTCTTCCCAATGTCTTTCCCATCTGAGTAAGTGGAAACTATTTTTCCAATTGCTTAGATTAAAACCCTGAAGCAATTTTGAATCCTTTCTTTTTCTCATATCCCAGTCATCCATCAGACTATCCTGTTGGCTTCAACTTCAAAATACATTTATTATTCACTTCTCATCACTTCCTCTGCTACCCGTCTTGTCCAAACAATGATTATCTGTTATCTGATTAATTGAAGTACTTCCCTAACTATAGTCTGTTGTGTTTTCCCTTGCCACTATTCAAACTATTCTCAACACATTAGTCAGTGACCCATTAAAACCTAAGTTAGATTATGAAACTCCTTTGCACAAAAATTTCCAAAGACTCCCCATCTTATTCAAAGAAAAACCCAAAGGCATTGCAACAACCATAATTCTACTTTATCTGGCCCCAGTGCCTAACTTCAATTCCTTCTATTCTTTCTTTTCTTTTCCACTCGATCATACTCACTCTACTTTCCTGAAATACATCAGACATGCTTCCAGCAAGGCCCTTGCATTTGCAGTTTTCTTTATTTAGAATTTTCTTTCTAGAGTCGTCAACATGGCACATTCATTTTCTTCAGGTATTTATGCCAATGTAACCTTCTCAGTGCAGCTTTCCCTGGCCTTCTATCTATAATTGCAACTTTCTCCTTCCAAAAAACTTGCTGCCTCATTTTCCTGTTCTTTCTCTTTATGAATCATTATCTAACATATAATATGTTATATATATATATATAACATATAATATGTTGCTTATTTATTTCACTTGTTGCCCATCTCTCTCACTAGAAGGCATGTTACATGAGGTTGGGGATTTTTATCTGATTTGCTCATTGGCACCAGAATGATACCTAAAATAGAGTGTTTGTAAATTGTTGAAGAAAAAGTCAATGAAGCTGAAGATATTGTTACATAGTTTTCAAAAAATAAAAATTCATATACAGTATTGTGTATACACAGTAGGCAATATATAATTTAATCTCATCTGTCATACATGTATGCAAAGTCTCACTGAAAAGTAAGAGCATCCGTGATGTGCTATTATGGCAGAAATTTGATTATTTCTGTATTGGTGTAATTTTTTGTGGGTTTTTGGTTTTTTTTTTGGTAACTATTAATACATTTATTTCTCTAGTAAGATGAAATAAAGAGTAGAGTGTGTGGGAGAGTTACTGCATTACTTACCCAATTTTTTACCCTTCCCTAATTCAACACCCTCTGCCATGTAAATCTGAAGCTCCTCCTACCACTGCTTGATAGTGAGTTTACCATGTGACTTATTTTGGCCAATTGGATGTTACCAGATGTGACATAAGCAGAGGTTTCTTTGCCATAGGATATAACGTGGCTAGTCTGTTGAAAAAGGAGACATGAGAAACAGAGCTGAGTGAGCCACCTGGTTGTCCCAGCTGTGGCCATCATAAACTAGTCGAGCCAATCAACCCATAGATATTTGAGTGACAGCAGTCTTGATCTTAGTCTCCTAGTCAACCAGTTTCTCTGTGTGGTGATAAATTATTATTGTTGTAGGTTTCCCGATTGTTTGTTACACAGCATTACTGTGGTCATAAATAACTGGTAGAGAGCAATTTTCTACGAAAGATATGTCTAAGTTTTAGAGTTTTTGTTTAAAATAATTAAACATGTTTTGGGAGACGAGTCATTTAGACAACATTTTAAGGTGAAATTCTAGTATAATATTTCTTAAAAAAACAGAATGCTTATAGACACCAAGTTCTGAAATGATAAACATCACTGATTTTAAACATTTTTCTCAAGCTCTCAAAATGATCTAGATGTTACTTATGTAAATGATGTACAGATAGTTTAGTTATTAATTTCCTGGGAAAATATTGATTTTTCAATGTCGGGTTTCAAGTAATCTTTTGTTTTGCTGAATATTGCCATTAGGTTAAATATTTTATTTAATGCCTGGTAAAACATAAAAATGTCAAATAAGCAAATGGAGCTGGCTTTTTTTCTGAATCATATTACCAATTTATGAATCAAATTCACAGTGCATTTACATAATGAAAAGTTTATGTCCTTATCAAAGATTTCAGAATGACATCTATAGTGATAGAAATTTGATTATGTATCGTATTAGTATGTGACATGGCTCAACTGTGTGCATGCTAAAGTTTTATGAATCTCTATATTCTTCTTGTAGAAAACAGACTTTCATGTTGTTATTAATGTCAGCCCCGTGATGAATATCAAAACCAAAGCAATATCTAAATAACCAAAAATCACAATCTAAACTTGCACCAATGTGAAAAAATCTCAGGAAACTTGGTTGGATCTGAATTTGACAAGGCAACTCTACCTGCTTTGGGGAAAATTCAGAGTCCATTATATGTACAACTTTGTAAGTGTACAATACTGCAGGTATCTCTTAAAGTCCACACCAGGGTATATCAGCTAAAATACAGATAAAATGGTAAGTTTTTTTACTCAGTTTCTGATATTTTTATATTTGTTTAAATGGATCTTAAAGAATAACTGTGTTAAAAGTTATGAACAATGCATTATTTTGTAGCTTAGAAATATGGAATCTTTCTCAGAATTTCCAAGCACTTAACACATAAATTACTGGATGATATTTATACTTAAATTACCTTGGTTAAAATAGGTAAGTAGTGCATATACTTCTTATTCAAATAGAATGAGATCTGTAAAGTAACATAATAGAATTACGGTTGGAAGGGAAACACACATTGAACTTTAAGACAACATTGCATTACTTTGTTTTTGAAATTATCTAGTTTTTTTTCCAATTATGCATATATTAGCTTTATCTATAATTATTTGCAATATGCTCATACTTACTGAAAAAATTGTAAGTTTCATGAAAAATCCATGACATTTCCATGTATATGCAATTGTGAAAGTTGTAACATGGTGCATTATTCTCAGCTGGCACCATAATTAACATAAATTGGCAGGTTAAATATTATTTGAATTTAGAAAACACTACATAATATAGACTACTTAGGTTAATAGTGAATAAAAATCATGAATTTTTAGCAGACCCTGCAGCAGTATGTCGGAAATAAATTCCTAGCTTCATTGTTTAAATTCTACTTAAAGAGACAGAGAAGTAAAAATAATTGTCCCAATTTTTTAATTCAGTAATGGTATTAAGGAGACTTTGTAGGAAAGAGACTTTAGTTCTTACTAGACTAGTTCATAGTTAGTTTGGTATCAAACAATCTAGGATTCTACACTTTGGGAGAGGGAAAATACATATCAGTATTGCATACATAAGGCCAACTTTCATAAGACAAATTTGAGTAGAAAAAAACAATGGCAACACCATGTTTTATAAAAACGATGACAAAGGTATATAATATGTGTGCACAAATTATATCCCCATAAAATTCTGTCACTATAACAAAAGGTAAAGCTGGGTCCAGGCTCTTTAAATACCCAGAAATCATTATTAACTAAACTACATTAGAAGGACAGTCTTTCCTTAATCTCTCAGTCTGTCTCCAGCAAATGGTACTTGACACATCTGATGAAGTACTGCAGTGTATTATGGAAAATAGCATAGAGTAATTAGAGTAGTGATAGTATTTATTCCTTCTTGAGACTGCCTGTTTACCACATGCAGGGTTTGTCTGGCTGTCTTCATTTACTCAGACTGCTTTGCCACATTTGGGTGGAAAGTCCAGTTGGTCACTGAGTCGAACTAAAATGAAAAACAAAGTGTAAATGTTGAAGGGGTAAATTAAAAAACAATAATTATCTTTAATCACTTTAACCCCTTTTAGACCATAAGAAGTAGGCAACTTGCACACACTCCTAAGAACTTTATACCAATGATGACACATAGAAAGTATAAAGGAGAACTAATAACTAATAATACTCCGGTTAAAATTTTATGTTTCTCTCTCATTTTGTCATGCACAATTACACCTTTTGCAAAGAAACTTCTGCATATCATATGACTGTCTTTACATCTATGCTCCATTTACATCAGAAAAAAACTTTCTACTCATCAAAAAACTGGACCACATTTCCTCCCTCTGCCTAGGCCGTGAGTGGATCACATAAATAGTCTGTATTGGTTCAGGAGTCTCTTTTTATAAATTATTGGTTTGCTAACATCCCCTACTAAATGAGGTTTTGCTGACAAAATTGGAATTTCCTTGTACTTTCTTTGGGTCTACTTGGCACATGACAGTATTGTTGTCAGGCAACTCATTCACAAATAGTATTATTGGGTGCATTATGGGATTTCTAAAGTGTTGATGGTATATCTGTATTTCCAGCTGCTCTAATGTTAGATGAGAAGCATTATTCTAAGCTTCAAACACACTCACCACACTAGGACTCTGTGGCAGGTGTGTGTGTGAATGTGTGCATGTGTGTACAAGCATTGGCACCTGGATATATGCATAAGCCCATGCATTTAACTGAATTTATTGCATTCTGATTGACAGTTGAACCTAATTTAGGACTTACACTCTAATGATTCTTTTTGAAATGTACCTATCAGGAAAATAACTGTGATGCTAAGGGTACCCAAGATCACAAGATGATGAAGAAAAGAATAGGGGTTGGAAAACACTCTTTCTTGAAATGTATTTATACTTTCTACTCCATCCGTCTCAACAGAGGATGAAATATGGGTTTGTAGAACACACTCCATACAAGGGATATAGGAATTGCATCTTAGGTTTCGGAGGGTTTATTTTTGCTGTTGTTGATCTTTGTTTTTCTTCCTTCTCCTCTCCCCACCTTCGTCCCTCCCTCTCTCTCCTCCCTTCTTATTTCCTCCCTCTCTTTTTGTTTTCTATTTGTTTTGAGAGTCGGAACTGAAATTGGAGGTAAAAAAAATGTAGTGGAGGGACTGCTGTATCTGCACCACAGTCTAAACCGTTAACATACTTTGAGCCTGGTCTGTGACAAATCAGCATTATTCGTATTTCAAAGTCGACCTTAATATCCCATTTTGGACCAGATCTTAGTGGTCCTGAGCATAATTAAATTAGTTGCAGAGATTGTGGACCCGACATGTAATTTCAAGTGTCTCTCTCTGCCAATTACCCAGAGGCTGTGATTTGAGCTACTTCTAGGACCCTTTGAGGACAGTAATGTTGCCTGTGTCGAGTGATCCTATGGTTGTGTTTATCTAATTTCTAATTCACCACCTCTGTGACTGAGTGGAAAGAATTTTACCATACGTCAGCACTGAAGCATGACACCAACAATCTCACATATGTGCCAATCTATCCTTGCCTACTTTGCTAGCAAGGCTTATTTAAAACTATTTTTTCCCCTGATGATTTTAACTGAGTTACAACTGGAAATATTTGTTTATATGCTGTTTTTTTTTCTCACTTTAAGCTTTCTTTTCAAGTTCTCAGTTAAAAAGAACAAATAATCCAACAGAAAAGGAAGGACAGGATGTGTTACTATCGAAGATCTAGCTGTCTGCATGGCATTGTCCAAAAGGAAAAGATTGACTGTTATTAATATTTTAATATTAAATTCTCAAAAGTATTCAAAATGACTTAAGAAAATTTATAGATTAGTAATAAAATGTAATTTCCATATTTACTATCCTAATATTCTGAGTAAATAATGATTTAACAAAAGGGCTTAGAGTGTGCAGTACAAACACTAAGTAAGTTTCGTACCTAAATTTTTATGGTGTTTATTCCTAATCATACAGAGTAGGAAAAAGACAAAGGAAATGGAAAATGTTGGCAAAATATTAGTAATGAGAAATTACACAATCCAACAAAAATCTAATAGATTTTTGAAATATGATTTCAAGTTTTCTAGTGGCCATATTTTAAAGGTGAAAAGTAACATGATATTAATTTTAATAATATATTTTACAGATCTAATAGATCTGAAATAATCATTTCAACATAAAAATATTGAAATATTTTACATTCTGTTTTTCATATGGTCTTCAAAATCTATTGTGTATTTTATACTACATTATATCTCAATTTCAAATTTTCATTGGAAACACTTGATTTAGATTTTATAAAATATGTTGAAATAGTAGATTCACTTAATAAAGTGCCTTTAAGGTACTTAAAATTTTCAGACAACTAAATTGAGTACCAAAAGAAATCATTTCCTCTAATATTTGAATCCACTTTAACAATGGTCCATCTTTTTTAGAATTGAGATTAGTTTTTGATACAGAAACATATTAGTTATAGAACTATATGTGTTCAAGTTAATTCAATTCACCATCTTTTGTAGCTGTTTGCAGCCAATTTACATAACACCATATATTTCAATTAAAATGTTCTTCCTGTTGATGTTTTTAAAAATGTATGATCATTAATATTGATTTGTATTATGAAAACTTTCCATTTCAGCATTTTGTACCTGCCTATTTAGGCCATAGATAAGCTTAGAACTTTGAATTTTCAAGAAAAACTTTATTTTCAGTTATCGACAAGTCTTTTTAAAACAGTGGACCTCTATAAAACTCTTCTATGACAACCAAAGGGCACTGACAAAAAATACAGGATCACTTGATTCATCATCTATTTTTTTTCAACAGTTCTGTAAACAGGTGTTATGGTAGTAGTTACATATATATATATATTGACTAATCTTAACAATTTTTCCATGACCTTTTCAGTAGACTCAGAAATCTGAGAATAAATGTTTTCAATCTGTATTACTCAGAGGAATGAAACAATAAAAGAAATTAACAACCTGTTTTAAAATTCCAATGGATGTGGATTTTTTACCTAACATAACTGCAACACTCTCCATTGTTGTAGAAGGTAATTTTTTATATCTAGCTCAGAGTATTCTTTGGTAGAGAAAAGATTCAAAAATATGTATGTCAAGTTTGATTCTTTTGGCCACAAATTAGGGACATTTCTTCATCTCTGCATTTGAAAATTGATTTCTTTTGTGCACAGGAGTCTCAACCAGTTTGTAGCTGGCCAGTGTTATAAGCTTAGATTCTCTTAAAAGCTATTTTAAAATATTTTAGGGACATTTAATTGTGACTCCAGGTGACCAATTCACCAATTCTCTTTTGACTATTGAAAGGAAACACCAAATTCATCGTGTTTTGCAAAAATCCCTCTGAACATTGCCAATTTTATTATTTTTAACATTTTTTTGTACACAGAAAAACTACTTTTTCATTTTGCTGTGACACAAATAGTAATTGCCAAAATTTGTGATATAATTTCTTCCACTCTCATATTTTCCTTTACTGTTCTGGTCGTAGTACTCTTTACTGTTCTTTACCCTTCCATTATTCCACCTGAATCTGCATCAGCAGTATGCTTTCATTTAAATTAAAAAATTTGTCTGTACTTATTAAAATTAAATTAATAACATACTTAAATTTAATTACCAATTCATTCTGATTTTAAATTAGCGTCTCCTAATGCTTAAGGTGTCCTTTGACCAAAAGATAGGTATATTTGGAAACTATACCCTTTCAGGCACCAAAACAAAAAAGTTGAAGAAATTAATTTAAAATCCAAAGGCATCTAATTTACATTTACTGAATATTGTTGGTAGTGGGTAACTCTTGTTCACTAAGTGTTGTTTTTTAAAAAAAATAGAAGAAAGCATAATTTCAGATATCAACTATCTGCCTGGGTTGGGCAAACAAGTGTGATCATCTTTTGTTGTTCTCTAAAGAGCTATTTTAACAATGTTTCAGTAATGTGTTCATTGGGCTTCATCTGAAATCACTCACTTTAATAGTCTGACAAAATGTAAGTACTAGTGAGACAATTCTTTGTTTGGCAGAAGTGGGTATTTTCAGCTCCATTCTCCCTCTTCCTTAGGCACACCGTGTCGCCTAAATTCCCAATGCCTGTCACCCTAGTCATAATCCCTGTTAGTATTGTCCTCTTCTTGTGAAGGGCTCCAAATTTGACATAATAATAGAACTCGCAGCTTCAACACAGTGATGTGTAGGCTCAGAGGGCTTCAGGGGTGATTCGAAGAAGGAAACAGAAAAGAACACTAAGCTTTAGAAAATGCAGTTAAGAGCTAAAACGAACTTGGTGCAAATGTCACCTCTCTACCCTCTTTATTTCTCCAGACTTATAATTTTAGCCCCTACAATGGTACCGTTCTGTATCATTGTTAGGAGCACAGAGTCCGTGATGCCATAAGTAGGAAAGAGCAAGCTGTGCTGTCCCTGAGCTCAGGCCTGATCAACAGATGAGATACCATCTGATAGATGATTTCTGACCTAAATTTTTACTACCTGTGCTAATGTGCACAACAGAAGTCAGCACCAGTTTGCAGAAGTGATACTGGCTTATAATAGTGTGCTGTCTTTGTGTAATAAACATGGGAGAGGTAATAATGTGGTGGCTGAAAAGGAAAAGATAGAATTCTTAAACTTCTTAGGACATAAATTTGATTTTGACAGTGAGAGTGAAAATGTGAGTTTATTCAAAGGGAATTCAATGTGTTCAGATTAAATCAGTTGGATAATGTTTCACGGGAACTACCGTTTGGATTTATCAAGGAGAAATCTTAGATGAAATGATGAAATTCAAAAGGTTTCTCTACATCAATTTGTACTAAAAACACTGAAATTGGGTAGCTGGTATCTCATCTGCCAAAGGCAGATCATTTAATTGTTTAAATTATTTTGTAATGCCAAGCAGAATTTAGGATTCAACATGGTAAAGATTGTAAATTTCAAAGGAGGAGCCGTAACTATGGTAATAATAATTGCTAATGTTATTGAATGACAGCACTGTCCTGCTTTACATATATTATATCATGTGTTTCTCACAACTAACCTGTGGGACTGGTATTTTTAATCTCCCTACTTTACAAAGAATAAAAGTCAATGTAAGTAATTTTCCCAAGGTCACTCTGGGTAAACTCAGAATCCTGGCTAGAATCCCACCTCACAGTCCCTATCCTTAAGCAGAACATTTATACTTATAAATCCTGAGTAATGGAGTCATAGAAGTTTAAAATTTTAGAGCAAAAAGAAAAATAACCTACTTAGCTAGCAAGGCAAAGAAATATTTTTGTTCACCTTTACTTATTAAATATTGTTGTTAGTACTTCAGTGTATTTTTAATGTCCCTTACTATTTGCGGTCAACTGTAATTCTTCTTGAGCAAAAGTTTCAAAATTAATTCACATTATTGAGTATGTTTCAGGCACTGTGTTCCATACTAAGGATACAAAAATCAATTACTCACGGTGTCCTCCCTTGAATAGCATATAATCTAAAGGAGGAGACAGTTTCATAAACGAAGGTCTCTAACACAATGGGGCAAATGCAAAGAAACCTGAAAGGCGGGAGGAAGTAGCTCAGATAAGGAGATTTTTTTTTGGAGAAGGGTATGTTTGAGTTGAGACTTATGGTGCAGTAGCACCAAAGAGATGGGCATGTTTGGAGAAAAATTCAATGAGATTGATATTTGGAGTGTGTGCAAAGGAAAATAGTAAATCTGAAGACAATTAAGTTACATTAGAATTAAAATACACAGAGGCCTTAAAATGTTACTACCGAGTTTCCTGAGGTAGGAGACACATTAGGAAAACACTGATGGAAGAAACGTTAGTAAGAAGTTATTTTTTTAAACTGAAGGCATTCTAACATGTTAGGATATATTCCATCGGACTTCATATTAATTTTTAAATCAAGTGATAAAAACATGGCATTGTCAAAAAAATCTGTGAGTTGCAATTTATATTTAGCTTTACAAATTGGATCAACTAGAATAGTTTGTAAAATTAACATTCAAAGCCGCAGAGAAGAGATGCATTTACATTCTGCCATATGCCATCTGAGCTCCATTTTTTGAAAGATGGACAAGCTCCGTGTACTGCTCCACTTTTTTTCAATTAATTACCCAATTACTTCACAAATTATATACTTGCTGCAAGTGGTGCTATTTTGAGATATTTAAACCAATTTTCTTTCTTGTATGTTGAAAAACTCTCTATACTGATTTCATGTGATTGAACACTCCCTTTTGCAAAATTTTAATTCAGTTCATGAAGTTCAGCTTGGAATTTATTGTATATTTTGTTCTTTATAAATCTTATTGGTATGGAATGCACTAAAAACTGACAGATTACTCAGTTGTTTGCTGTCTCTCTCTCTCTCTCTCTCTCTCTCTCTCTCTCTCTCTCTCTACCTCTTTCTCTTTCTCATACACACACACAAACATACACACACACATGCCTTAAATAATAGTCCAATTTCCCAAAATAAATTTGCTGATCCAATTATAGTTATATATTTTTAAAAATAATTCCTCCCTTAAAGAATCGACCTTTTTTACCATGCGTATTGACTTGAGTTTTCTTACTAAATGTCTAAAGCAAGGTAATAGAATTATTAATGGAATGATGACATTTTTATCATGGGTTAGAAGCATATAAACTGGGAATTTAGAAATCACTTTAACAGATTATATACATTTCAATCAAAAGGATAACTAGTGAGCCTAGTTACTAGTTACACTAGTGACACTGTGTGTCAGGCTCTCAGTTCTCAGTTTGCATCTGTATCAACAAAATTCATCAAGATGCACTCCTGAGATAGAGCAATGAAATTTTACAAAATTCAGTATGCGTAGTTTGAAATATTTAAAAAGCAAACGTAAGTTGAAGTTCCTTTATTTTACCTCAAAGACCCTCACTTTAAGAAATAATTCAAAATAATATTCCTCTAAATAGCAACCTTCTTCATCTCTTTACAACATCATTCACTCACGATTTTAAAGAATCTTTTATGCAAACTGGAGCAGACATTGCTTTCAATTCTTTTAGAAACATGGTGTTCACATATGTGTAAAAGTAGCAGAAACAAAACAGAAGAGAATAAGCAAAGTTGATATCTTGGAGTCAATAAACTTTCAGGCAAGAAAACTGAAAATCATATGTATACTTATTATCTTTCTCATTCTAAAGTGCTATGAATTGCAAGATGATTTAGCTTCCATTATGACAGCTTTTTGACAAGATGCAATACCACATTAAACATGTGTATTGATTGCTTGATCTAAGTATCAGATATATTAAAATATGAATAGTGAAACTGAAAAAATTAGATTTTTGCATACAGAGGAACATTTTTCCTATATAATATCCATATTTGCAAGTGTGTGTGCACGTGCCTATGAACACTTATAGAAGGGAGGGCAGAAAGAAGGGAGACTGATTGCTAGTTGGCATGGGTGCATACAGATTTATCTGCTTCTTGAGATCTCTTCCACTGTTCAGTTGCAGATGCCTCAGGCATTCAGCTTGCATGCAAAAAGAGACAAATACCCACCCACACACCAATACTCTATTTAGTAGTTTTAAAATACTTATCATCTAAAACAAAGTTCTTTAAAACTTCTAAATATACCTGAAAATCTGTTGCATGATCACAAAAAGAAAGAAAGAGGCAGCAACTGCAGCACTTCTTGACAGAAATAGATATGTTCTGTGGGCAAGATCTGTTGGAGACGGGAAGGGTCAGTCTTTGAAGATTCGATTCCGTCCCTGTGCTGCTTTTTAACTTTTCACAGTAGTTACTAAGCCCATATCTGTTTTGTGCTCTTGATGCTTACTTAGCATTCTTTAAAAATATTTAATGACCTAGTACTAAGAAAGGAAAAAAGGATGGTTAAGACTGAAAAAGAAAATCATATGGGCTAGATTTAGTTTTGCTTGACAGCCCTCCATTAGATGTTAGCTAAGAAAACTGTACAGATTTTCTTTCCCAAAATATACTGCTAACACTCAAAGCTTGGGGGTAGTGATGGTTTGAGTGGAAAGGAGTTCATTTAGTCAATGTTCTTCACAGTCTCATATGAATAATTTGCCCTCCAACTCCAAAGGACTAACAAACTAATATAGTTTATCCTGATACTTTCTTGGTCCTGCTTCTGGTTTTGGTTACATGCACACACAGCTGCCTTATTTTTTAGAAGGAGCAAAATGTAGGCATAGAGGTGCAGTATCCAGAAGGCAGGGTCCTGATGAGTCTCATGAATACTTAGAGGCCATTTGATTTTGGTAAAATTGTCATTTGAATTAAATTAATGCCAAATATAAAAATAAAACTATTTCCGTAAAGAATAACAAACAAATTATTGTACTATGACAAGGGAAGACGATAAAAAATACACCCCTAAATATAAAGAAGGATGAGTAGAAGTATTAGAAATTACGAACTCATGAATACCTATTATATTTTTAAGTACATGAATACTTCCCCCAAATGCCATAAACTCCTCTAGGATAAGAGATATATCTTATGTTTCTTTGTATCCTCAGAGTCTAACACACTTAATGCACACAGAGTAGGCTCTTAATAAATTGTTGATGATTTATTTATCCATTCAATTTTTGAATTGCCGGTATGTACTGTGAATTGCTAGTAGGGTTCAAAGATGAAATGGATGTAAATATTACTTTCAAGGAGCTATCAATTAGGAGGGTAAATAAAATACAAAAAATATATGTGAATATAAGATGTATATATAACAATAAGACAGACTGAAAAGAGGAAAGTGATATCGTCAAAGTACAGACAAAATTCAGTTGGAAGTTCAAAGGAAGAAATTCAGTATATGAAAAAGGCTTCATGAAGGAGGTAGAATGTAATGGTGATAGTAGAAAAATGTTGAGTCAATAATGTAGCATTATTTTGAAAACAACTATGATAATAAAAGAAATTTGGCACAAAAGGAATTAGGCTCCCTAGAATATAGAGATGTTTAAAATTATTTCAAGATGTTTTCTTTGTGCTCACCCATCTATGCAATATTGTCCAATAAATCTATGCTTTTGCTAGCAAAGCTACACATATATAAAATATAAATTCTTATTTGTCCATTCATTTAATAAACATTCGTCCAGTAGTATTTTAGCAGAGTATACTAAAGGCACAATAAGGTATTAAAATAAATGAGACCCAATCCATATTCTAAAGGAGCTTTCTGTTTATTAAGAGTGTATATATACAAGCAATCATTATTAAGGTAGAATTTGCTAATTATAAACATCCACGGTAGTTGTGTTTGGCTCTTCCAACACACTTTTAAAATAGAAAATCGTCCTATGCATAGCTTACCAATTCTATCGAAGTTGAAGTAGAAATTATTTCTATCTTAACAACATAATTGGTTTCTATCACAAAGTCCCTATAAGTCAGTCATTGATGTTATAAAGTTAGGGTTTCATTCCTAAAAAAAATAATGTCATAATATATTAAAGCTATTCATGAAAGTAAGTAAAAATAAAACACAGAAACCTGGTATACACATTTTAACTGTATGGGAAGAAAACAGCATAATATAAAAGTCACACTGTAAATATTACTTTGGAGGCATATTTCTTTAATTCTTACTCTGGCTACTTTAATTACAGTAACCTGCTTAAAGCAGGATGGCACAATTTAAGATATTATTAAGTCTGTGCTTTCCCATGGGATAAAATACACAAACAATATTAGGGATTATGATTTTTTTATTCTGTTTTAAGAAAGCACTTCAATTTCTCGTATTGCTTCTTTTCATCATTTATATGACCTATTTGGTAAAACTTTGTGATCTAGTCTGTATTTGAACTGTTTCTTTAAATTCTGGATAAACAGGCACCTGAGAAGCCTTTTGATAACAGTGAACATAATATGCAGGGTTGACTAGAATAAAATTGAAAAGCCTGAGATAATTTCAACTGAAATACATAAATTTGGTGGTTAGAGGAAAATAAACAAGTGAAGAGAGAAGAATAAGTGAGATAGTTAGAGACCTCATTATTGACAAGTTAAATATCACATTATTGCCTTAAAAAGATAATCGTAGTGTGTGCATTTCCAAATTTTTTTGCTTTCCTTAAAATATACCCCTATTTAAGACTTGAAACTTACTATGACTTATTAATGTCATTTTTTCCCTCTGCATTGTACAGCAAATGACATTGCCTTCTTGTTATCACAAGTGAGTGACTACATGTTACAGGCATTTTCTCTACACTCAATCACAACCATAATTTATTCATCTCCAGGTGTTACGCTGGCCAACACTGGACAAGGTTGTTCTCTTTATGAAAGAAATAATTCCTGAGGAAGGCTCTTTTCCTCTTTGATGTTATTATAGTATTCAGTTAGTTATTAATCTGCTAAGGTGATCATGTCCTACTTCAAATACCTCCTTATACACATGCAAAGGAACTACATTCATGTACCTGATTATTGGGTTTACTTCATTGTTATTTTTAAAAGAACATGAGCATCTGAATATGGAAATTGAGACTGTAAATGAAAATCTGTCATTGCACTCTCCATTCTCCTACATTCTCTTGATATTTCTCCTAAGCTGTTTTGCACCTGACTAGTTGCATGGTTTTAGCCCCCATTAAAATAGGTCTGACACTTCAACAAAAAACAAATTGTGTCTGAAATAGGGACTATTAAAATTCTACAGTGCCATCCAGAAGCCAGCAGTGGCACTGCAGAGCACCCATAAAGAGCAAAAAATAAAAACATGAAACATCATGCTCCATTCAGTGTGGTATATCTAACATTTTTAAGCTCCAGAAGTCAGTTTCATATAGTTTTGTCAGATTATAACTTACAAAAACCAAGGTTGGCACAAAACTAGCTTCACATCCTTTAGAAAGATTTCTTTTGGAGCTGAAATTTTCTCAGTGATAAATACAGTTATCTTCATTAAATCAGCATTCTTTTATATATTCAGGGTATTTACAAGGCAATTTAGCAAGTAAAAAAATAATAAATATTTTCATTTTCTAGAAGGTATCTGTTCTAAAAAGTAATCTACAACAAAGAAATGTCTTCACACACAATTTTATATTGATGGGAATATAGTGGGGTTTGCTTCTAAGAAAGACAAGAAAGAAGGCAGGAATTCAAAGGAGGGGAAAGAAGTAGAGTGTCCTTCAAAACTAACCTCCTTCCACAGTACCCATTACTCATGCTATCAGTAAAAACATTCCCCAGATCTTCACATGGCCCCCAAAGCCCATAATTGAGTCACTATAGCTCATGAGCTTTCTATGTGAGTGTACACATATTTCATAACAATCTACCCTCCTTCTTACATACAAAAAATTTGAGCTCTTAGTATGACTCAGTTCAAGTAGACAGAATTCTCAACTCACGTTCAACTTGAGTTTTTGAAACAATGTCAAGGATTCAAACCTGAGGTATGTTGGTAAGAAAACTGATCTCCTTAGCTAAACAAACCAGTTGCCCTAGAGGAGAAAGCCTGGATTCCAGAACAGCTCCTCGTGATGACTCAGGGATAATATGCAGCAACAGTAGTAGACCAGTATATCTCTGGACCAGTGATTGTTCTGGACTGTCCTTTCCAGTAGGGAAAGCTGGGTTGGGATGATGGCTGAGATATGAAAACAAGACATACAACACCTTTGTAAAATGTCCCCTCTATAATATTGTGTTTAGTGTCCATGTAGAGTGGGTACAAAAAGGTGGGAGTAGGAGAGGAACCTGAAAATAAGTAATAAACAACAGCCATATTTGCTTGTCAAAAGACATCAGGTGGTATTGTGAACATAGTCATACTACAAAGATTCACAATCTATCTAACAGCTAGGCAATGGACTACATTCCAACTGAGCTGAATTCAACGTAGGAAAGTTGTGGCTGAAAGTTATACTTACCTGTGTTTTGCAAGTCTATTAGGTTCTGAATATTTCTTACACTGTTAATTATCTTCTATACCTACTATACTACTGAAAACTTATGTATGATTTGGAAGACTGTTCTGTATGATAACTGTTCATCCTCAACAGGGTAGTCTTGCAATACATTTCTGAATAAATAGGTATTGTAAAATGTCTATTCCCATATTCCACAGCTCATCATTGTCATGTCAAACAGCCTTCTCTCTACTAGGGTCTTCCCTATAGAAGCACAGTACCAATTAATTGATTGTTGTTGTCCAAACCTGCCCAGAAATAAGCTTATTATTTTAAATTATACAAAGGAAGCCAAACAGTCCAATTAGAAGAGATATACCAAATGGATACATCTTCTTTGAAATGCAATCAACCAGTTTTTCTAAACTATATAATTAAAAGGAATTAATACTTAATCCTCATGCCCTACCACACATTATTTTCTGTGTAGGCATAGAACAAGCACATTATATTGGGTTGAAGAGATGTGGAGATCCATAATACCATCATCTAAAAATAGACTATGGCTTAGCTTCAAAGTGCATACTCAAAAATACACTGGAATTTTGGGTAACTATTTTAATACTAGCCCACATAGTTAACTCTAGGCAAAAGTCTTTCCAATATAATTACCATTTTAAAAGTTGATATGGCAATGTATTTTTGAGTGTTAATATATCAGTATGAAGTTTTATGATATTCCAAAAGATCATATTTGGAGAAAATATAATCTTAGGAATACAACATGACATCTATGAAACTTTCAGTTTAATTGTGCTTCAAAATCTCAGTTCCTGTGCATGTGTATTTTAAGTTAGCTCCCTTCTAATGCATTCCTATGCTGGTCTGTCTCTTGTCTTTGTCTTATCATGCTAATAAACTGAGGTTTTGCCCAACAAAGCAAGTACTGTGTTTAATAAACTATTTGACATACCTATAGTTAATAACTCTTACTCAATGAAGTAACATTATTTTACACTTACACATTGTACATACCAATTGATATGTGTGTGTGCTTTTAAAATTAACATATAAATGAGTTTTCTCTCTCCCTCTTTTTCTTTTCTTTTCTTTCTTTCTTTCTTTTTTTTTTTTGTGTGTGTGTGTGTGATATTTGGATATTTGAAATCTTGTCAGCTTTCCTGACATTTTACAGACACACTATCATCTTCAGGTCAATTGTAAACATTATGTAGTAAGTAAAGAAGGCAAACTGAAAAACAAAGAGGCCGATACAAACTACAAAGTAACAAATTTAAGGAAGTGGATTGGGTTAGAATAGAATAAAATAATGACAGTTCTGTAGAAGCATTTAAAGCTATTCTAATGAGTTAATAGGATGAAATGTTTATATTCAAGAAGTTCCTATGAGGGCTCAGGTGCTTATGGCCTAAGAGAGAGTAATGTGGGTTCTGATGCTGATTTGAATCAACTTTATGATCCTCGGCAAGTAGTCTGGTTTTATTTGGCATCATTTTCCTCACAAAATTCATTTAAAACACAAAACTGTATTTATGAGAATTAAAAATGGATATTATCAAGAATGTTACAAGTAAGAAACTGATTTAAAAGTATCCTGTAAAAATAAAATTAGAATTGGTATCCTAAGTATGTTCCATTAGTATTAACCTCAAATTAATATATATTATTACATATTAATCTCAAATATGGGTGTTATATACATTTCCAACAGTGGCAATATTTTAGATTATCAATTTATTACAGTTTACCAGCCTTTCTGGGCATATACACATATTTAGTATATTTCTTCCAATCTTTGGCCATTTGAGTAAAAAATCGAACAAATTTTCAATTGTATCAGATGGAATATTGTAAAGTAACTGTGATGTTTATGACATAAACAAAATATTCTTTAGAAATGAGATTAAATGCAACAATTAGATAGAAAAGAATAATGTAAATTTGTGTCCTAAAGAAATCAGTGTTTTCAAGTGTGGCCACAAATATAAATTAGAATTTATTTTTTGTATTCAGTATTAGAAATTCTTATATGTTTTTATGTGGGTCTTTATGTCTTATTTATTTGAAATTCTGGCATCAGCATTTCCCCATCTTTTATTTACCCTAAAAAGTATCCCCTAGAAGATGAAAAAAGTGAAGTCTTGAAATTCTTTCAATTCCATTTATTTCAACTTGCAGTTACATAAAAGGGAATCGACAATAACCACATCCATTTAAATGGAAATCAAAATGGATATATAACATTCAGCAGAACAGAAATGTCATAGAAAAAGATTATACAATATATACATACAAAAATATACAATATTATAATTTTTAAAAGGCAAAAATGCTGCAAAATTCTCAACTTGTCATTTGTTCTTCAATTTTTTATTTTAATCTACTTTTAATTGTATAAACAATATGCAACCAAAGATAACACTTTTTAAATGTAGCATACTAGCAAGAGCCTAAAAACTTAGATATGTTAAGAGCCCTAAAGAAAAAAGCTTTCAAAAGCTTTCATTCCTCTTTAGAAATCACCATTACTGTCTAAATAAAACTTATTTATGACAGATGAAATTATATTGCAGTAGTGGAGACAGGGTGGTGAAATGAACTCTTACCAATATTCCTAATTTGAATTTTCCTAAATTATATTTTTCCTTTTCACCTCTCAAGTTAATTGCTGTTTTTTTCCCTTATACCACCCCATGTTAAAAGCGCACTAATTGTTTCTTAACATCACCCAAGAAATGTACAGTTTATGTAAGTGGACTCATTGTTTTAAACTGAAGGAAAAATCAGACCAAGCCCCTCAGAGTTCATGGAAATGGAATGAATGTGAACTTTTGAACTGCATCAATTATTGTTGCACTGTCAACCAAAACAATATTGGCACCCAAATAAATGTAAATAAAATGATGATTTTAACTGCCTAGAAACATCTCCATACAACACTTATTTACATTTTCAGAATTTGAATGATTTGAAAGGTAAACTTCAGAAATATAAAAGAGGGTCTATGACATCTTGAGCCTAGAGGGTTCTTGGGAAAGAAGTTACCAAGATGCAAACACCCAGACTTTGTGGCCCCAGAAAGTCTATCAAAAGAACATGTGAACAATTCTAGTGCTCCTCGGTTCCCTCACTAACCCATAGCAATGGAGCTTCATGGTCCGTGAGAACACTTGCTGCTCCAGAGATGTTCCCTTAAGGTAACACTGCAGCCATCTCACTCAAAGAGCTCTGACTCCTTTCCATCTCCCACATCCTCCCCTGTCCCCACTCCCCCCCACCCCCCAGTTTATGGCATACTTTGTAAATAATGGAGATCTCCGATACACAGTTCTTAGGGAAACACATCTCCAGGCATCCTGTGCATTTGCCCTCCCCTCAACAGGAAAAAGGGGATTTTCAGCCTGTTCAGAAGAGCACTGGAAGGACAAACTCTTCTTTATATGCCTAAATATAAAACCAATTGTATGCTTATTGGTGGTACAGTACTGATTTGTCCCTGGGAAATATTTAAATAATACTTTATATTTCTGTATCACATTCCATCTATTACCATACTAGACAGTTTAATATTCATGTCTTTTTTAGATTAAGAATACATACTCTTTTTGGATTTTTAAAAACACTGAATCTGGAAGGAACAGAATGATCCTTTGTTTAAAAAAATAATGTGAATAAATGTTAACCAATCATACCCACTAACATATCTTTGGAGTAATGTTAACTCGAACTGAAATATTTACTGGCTTTATAACTAATAAATTCTACTAAATACATGTGCCTACATCCTTTTGTAAAGGAGGTTTCATAGATAATATTTGGTAGCTTTTCTTTTTCTAAAGATCCTCAGGGCCACTGTTCTCATAAAGAATGACAAAATAATACACAAGGTGTATTCAGCTTTGAAGGCAGAGAACCTTGGCCTCTTCTCAGAAGAGCAATACTTTTAATGACTCCAGAGACAAGGTTGTTATTTGGAAATCAGCAAGCATAGCCTGAATTGACAGTGGCCTCTTCGTGTTTTACCTTTTAATGTGAACTAATACTTTCTCCAATTTCTCATTTTTTCCTGCCTACAAATAACCCAATATAAAGAGTGAGCTATAATATCCATCCCACTCACTTTTCTATTAGATAGGGCAGCACTGATGTACCAGGTCCCTAGACTAATCCTTTATTTGGGGATAGAGCTTTTTTTCCAGAATAAAACAAACCACAAATTTCATCTTAATAAGGCAAGTGTACCCCTCTGCTGCAATTTCAGCTACTAGCAATCATTCTGTGTATCAATTTAGTTTTCTTGGAAAGGAAAATAATGCATAGTTTCTATCTCATTGTATATAGTAGAGATCACTAATACACCACTTCTTAAGGAAACACACCTGTAAATGAATGAACAAAGATACCTATACTGCATAATGTAATACTCTGTAGAAATATTTAGAAAAGGAAAACTTAGAAGCACTCAGGAAAGAATTTCCAAACTGGGAAGGCAATAATCTAATAGGTTTTTGAAGTAATGTTTAAACAATACAACTTTAGCACTGTAGAGGCATGTAGCACTGCAATCTCAATTTTTTTCTTTAATGCTCATATTTCTTCCCAGGTGGTCATAAGTCTAGACAGCTGAAAAGCAGCAATTTTAAGAGAAAAATGTAGATGTAGAGAAACTAAGTTACTACCATGGCATATAACTGAGGCAGAATAAATAAATGAAAAAGATTTTGACTATTTTTCCTCCCAAGGGGATAAAGTTGCCTACTCCTTTAAAGCAAAATATCTATTCCTACTATAGTTTCATTTTTACATAACTTTCCTAAAGTGGAAAATGGGTGATAGATTTAGGGAAAAAATATGTTTTGTCCATGTTAGAAAATAATGAAATCAATACCATTTTAGAGCTAATTCTGAATTCCCTCTTAATAAATCAAAGCCAGTAGAGCATGGTTGCTAATGACAGGTGCCACAGAGACCACATGCGTCCGAATCACCTGGGGTGATTGTCAGTAATTCAGATTTCTGAACTCCATCTCAGATGCAAACATCTGGATTTCAAGGACTCTGCCTTTTAATATACTTCCTACATATTCTCTGTAGCTTTAAGAACTGTTTATACAATGTCATTAGTACTTTTACACTTAAATATCTACATAATATGCCTGTATAAGAGCTGTAAATTAGCACAACTATTTAGCATTGCAAAGCTATGATACATAACAGTAATGGCAGTGGGGAAGTTTGCAGACTTCAACCACAAAGACTTCTACTTAGGATAATAATAATTGAGTAATTAAAAGTATGTTTGTTGTGCTATTAAAAACTAAGATAGGAACTTCAGATGTAATGATTAATAGTGCCTGCTCCCTATCCTTTGGTGAGAGCAACTCACAGCCTGTCACAATAAATATTGATTGTTTTTTCGTATTTTCCATATCGTCACATTTTTTCAAGCTCTCAAACATGATGTGATTATATTGAGTCCCTTTTTAATCTTGAGACCTTTCTCTGAAAAGAGAAGAGACTTTATTTGTTCTACTCCAGACTAGCATGGTTGTTTTATGGTCTGCCAAACAGGTTTGTCCTTCCCTAGTATTTTGAGTTACAGCTGCTGTTTACTGAGGCCTGTGATATCCTCTTTTTTTGGTTTAGTCCTTTGCTTTGCCAATGACTTACAAATAAGTTGTCCATGGGAAGCAAATTTTCTGAGTCTAGGCATGCTGAAATGATTTTTTCTTCACTTTTGGTGAGTAGTATGATTGGGGTACAATCCTAGGTTGTAATTACCTTTTCTTGGATTTTAAAGGTTAGTTGTAGTCTTTTAGTCTTCATCAATATTACTGATGAAATATATAATGTCATTTGGATCTTTTATCTTTATAGTTGACTCTGGTGGTTGACATGGTGGGATAACTCTAGGAAAATATGACTTGTTTTCCATGAAGTTTGGAGCTACAAAATCTGGTGACTTACTAAACTCAATTGGAAAATAGCTGAGTGAAGACAGAGAACTCTAGTGGTTGCAGCTTGATCACTAAGATCTTGGTGGGACAAAAACAGTGTTGTTGACATTATTGTCATTGTTTTTTCCCTGTGGGCTAAGTAAATAGCACAGAAAGCAGCTTGGCTAGAGTTGATGTGAGAGGTCATTGCCTAACATGATTATGTCTGGTGTGAGGCTGCAACATCAGAAAGGAAAGGGTATCTTCTGCAAGGACATGAGCTGAAGTGAAGCCATAACAGGTCAGCCAGAAAGTGAACACTTTATGTTGGGTAATTGTAGGTGGGAGACTTGGCTCCAGGAGGGGAGAGGTGGGCAATGGGTACATCTAAAGACGTGAAAGCGTTACAGATTGAGTTTGTTCTCCTAGGTCCTTATCCCCACTGCAACAAAGAATTGGAAGGCAGAGATACAGTAGCAAAGCAGAGGACAAGTTTTATTTGAATACACTCCAAGGGAGGAGTGGACCAGAGTCAAGGTAGACAAAGGCCTTGATCTGTTAGGCAGAAGGCTTATATATTCCATTGTAATTAGGAGGCACCTCTTTGGCTGACAAGGTGGGGGTTATTTAATTTCTAGGTCCTTCTATAAAGTCATCCCTTGAGTGAGTATGTCCTTTCCCCATACTGAGGTGTTATTTGGACAGTTCTTAGTTCCATCCATTGGTTGGCCAGGAAGTTATCTCCCTGCAAGGCCTGTGTTGTCTCCACATGGGAGCCCCGATCTGGGCAGGGTTTGGGTGGCTTTTTCTTTGAACCTAATATGGGCAGATTCTTTTTTGAGCCTTATCTTACCCTTTTCTGGCTGCTCATGCTTATCTTTCTACCTAACATTTCTGACAAAATTACCTCATAAGAGAGACACAACATTTGGACAGGGCTAGTGCCAGAAAAGGAACTTAGTAGCCAAGAAAGAGTTAAAAAGAACATTAGCTCAATAAACAAACATTTTATTTTCCTTTATCACTCACCACTCTTTTTTTCACTTTAATCTTGGAATAGCTAAGGACAGAATAGTGAATGGAGGAAGATAGGTGAAAAATCTGGGAGGATTCAGTAAAATACAGAACATATTTCCTTACTCTGTTGCAAGTCTTCCATCTTGGGTCAGGCCTCAACTAAGGGTGAGAGTGAGAAGGAGTCTTTGAAATGAAATGAAATAGAAATTTTGGTCAGTATTAGACTAATGAGACTGTTCTATTATCTGAAATAACAGTAAAACCTATAAGATATATCTGGGAACTCTCCAGGGTGGGAAAAGGAAATTCAACAATGAACACTTGAAAGCAGAGGTTAAAAAAAATCTGAGCCATTTTTATTTCTTGTGTCTTCATCAGTTCTACCCCATTCAATAAACCGGTTATTATATCTTTTTTTTTTACTATTATTTTAGTGCAGTTCTAGTAGAAAAAATCAATAAACATGTGAACTCATCCCAACATTTTCATTTTAGGTTCTATAAATTATTTAAAATATATATATTTTTGGAATATGATTCTGTTTTTTCTTACTTGCTCCTTACTGTTCTTCCTATTTTAATGTACTTTGTAAATCTGGAAAAGTTAGAACTAGCCAACTTTGAATCTATGACTGAACACATAACACCCAATAACTAGTTTGGCTGTTTTTTCCTACAAACACATTTTTAAACCAAAACTAAGACATCATTTTGGCTCAGGGAGACATAATTTATGTAAATGTGTAATTAGGGTCATAAGTGGCTAGGTTTCAAATCAATCAATAAAAGGCTAGACATCCAGTGAATAGTATGAACATGACAGCAAGATCTATAAAAAGATGATCAAGGTTGACTTGAAATGAAGGAGCTAGGGTTTGCTTAACACTTTGTTTATCTCCCTGATTTTCCTAGAGTAACAAGATTGGGGAAACAACTTTTAGAATCTCACTTGAACAATCAAAAATCTTAAATCAATAGGGACACATGCACCAAACAAACAAACAAACAAAAAGAAGGCAAAAAGACAGTGGCAGTTGGCATTCACGGTTTTGCTTCTAAGATCTTGGGATCCTCATCTAGTCATCTGCTGCCTGATTGGAGGTTCTTAAGAAAGCTGTCTCCTTTGAGAAGTCATCTGCTACTGGAGAATCCTGAGATATTCTCACTTTTCAATTTTCTATTGGCTTGGAAGTTTAGAAGGTGGATAGAAGATGTCTCTTTTACTGAGAGACATTAATCCAATGATCAAATTCCCTGGGATTTTATTGCAGTATTTGTGGTTAACAATACCTGATAAGCTCCCTTCAAGGTTCAAGAGCAGTGTTATATTGGTGTCATTTCCAATAAATCAGGTCTCCAGGCTGAAAGTCATAGGGGTTCTGTAGCTTGTCTTTCAGAAAATACCTTGATCTTTTTGTATACTGCGTTAAACCTCTACAAGTTTTGGCCCTATCAGCCTTAAAAGAACACAGTAAAGTATAGGAGATCCCTAGTGGGGCATCTGGTGACCAGTTCATATGTGGATAGGGTATGAGTTCTTGATGGAGAAGACTTCATAGCCCTAAGAGATAAGAGTAAAGACTTTGGCCACAGCAACTGTAGTTTCATGGGTAGTTATGCAAGTTTCAGTTTTAATGTGCTGAGTATTAGAAGTGGTAGGGGCAGTAAAGTGTCAGGATGACAGGCAAAATCTTAAGAATCCTTTAATTATTGTTCTAGTGAAATGGGTAGACAAATCTGTCTCTACAATCAGACAAATGTGGGGACACTATCCAAATCTAAAATTTCTTTACTATTTGAGCATTTGCTTTACAACAATGAAGGGCTTCTAGCCAAGTGTCAATAAGAAAATATTCATAGCTGCATAGGTGGAATAACTAATAAAATCTATTAGCTATTGAGTTAGAATCCTCAAGGTTCATGTGCAAGTGGAAGAAATATTTATGGTTTTGGGGGAATTTTTTGTGTTACAGAAGATAGTCTCTAGTGAGTTTGTCCAGGTAAGTGCTTCAGTCATGCCAGTTTTCAATAGATCATGTATAGGGGCAGTCAGTTCAGAAAAGTTAGGTATCTCATGTTTAACCTACCCAATGAGACAAGAAATTGACTTGGAAAGGTTACAAATAGCTTTTACTCTTTTTAAGGGAAAAAGTCTTTCCATTTTGTGTGCTGTCATAGCCTAGATTATGGATTTGGGACTAATTAAATTGATGTTTACCTTTAGAGACTTTGCGTACCTTACACACTAGCACCGAAGAGAGTAAATTCTGCAAGACTTCGGTCTATAAGAACATAACAGTAGACCATTCACATTTTATATGTTTGGATATATGTATATCTTATAAATATTTTAAGACTATGTAAGACTCTTGAGGGAGCTGGATGTCTCTAAACTGGCTGTCTCTAAGGTTAGGATTCAGTCAGAGAGTGAGAGAGTTGTCTGAAACCTTTAGAAAATAACTGTCTGTGTGTATTGTTGATTTTCCTAAGTGATGCAAATAGTTACAGTAAGGCTGAATGCAAGGCCATTCTAAAGAATGCTGAACACAGATATACAACTATAAAGTGAATATTTCTATGAGTGAGGTTGAAGTGGTGTTAGGATTATAGGGAAGTGAGAAAACACAATCTCATTAATAGTCCCAACCAAAAGAAGTAGCCATGCCCATTCACCTTTTTGAGAGGCACCTCTTTCTGAAAGGTGTTACAAAGGCTAGAACAGGAGATTAAGAATTTTTCTGTAGGTGTACAGATGGGCTGCAGTCCTTCAAAAATTTCTTTTTTGAAAGGGTATTTGGGGTCAGTTTCAGAACCACATAGAGGGATTCATTGTGACTTTATACATCCATGTCGGAACTGCCCTTAGCCCAGAAACAATTGAGGGCAGATTCAAGGTCTGAGATGTTGGTAAGGGAAACAGCAGATAAGTGCCCAATCTGTGCCATCATCAAGACACAGGCCAAGGCTGCTGCATTTACTGAGAGTTCCAGGAAGACTGTCTGGTCCACATTTAATAGTGGTACCCCATTTCACAAATAAATAAAATCTCTTTCTCAACAGATTACCAAATAAAACCACTAGGCAAAAAAAGCCTATTGATGAGGCCGAGGGCCCAGAGAAACAGGACATTCTAAGAAAAAGGCAGAGTCTGAAGGGTATTTGAGATAACTACCACTGAAACACTGGTTTCAAAACAGTTTTATTCAGGTATAATTGATATACAAAAATATTGCAAAACATTTTTGTTGCTCTGAGAAAGAAAATACTTTTAAAAATTGGTCAAGTTAATATTAAAGAGTATAATCCCAGTAACAACAAAAACAGAATATTCTGGTTTTATAGTTGTATAGAAATTTTTCTTTTTTTTGTTGAGGGCAATTTTTGGCAGACCAGAGCATCTGTCTACTCTGAGGGGTGTTAGTCTTTCAGACAATTTGTCTTTTTTCTTTTTAGATAGACTATCTTTTGCTCCAAGGTGGGATAATTATTCTTAAAGTGTCCTTTGTCCTTATAATTTCAGCAGATGTCTTTATTTAAACTAGACATAGGGGTGTCCTTGTCCTTGGCTTCTTCTAATTGATTAATTTAAGGAGTTATTTAATTTGGCCTACAAATATTTTTTCTCAATCAAAAAAGCTTCAAGGTATTCTACAAACTTGTATTTCAAAAACAGACTGTGTGCCATCTGCCATGTTTCCTAACAAAATCTGCTACCTCGAATTTAAGACCATCAAAGAAAAAAGTAGTAAGGCAGTTGTGAGGTGTTATCCTATTTTATACTCCTCTATGTATCAATCTATAGTCAGATTTTGACCCATACATCTTATATCAGCCTGATCATCAATCCTTCCTGCTTTTTCAAACCATGTTTTAGTATTTTGGGGACTCACAAGGAGATGAATTAATTGATAGGCATCACAGAGTCCACACTATACATCCCAAGGATAGTCCTAAATTCTTCAGAAGATTCATGTCTTTCCTTAGGAGGGTATGTAAGTCTTCAACTACATTGTGCAAATCTGATTTTGACTAAGGATTAAAGCTATAAATGCAGGGAGATTAGCCCTCATCTTTACCTGGGTTGGTTGAGAATACTTCCTGAATCCTAGCAACTGATAAAATGATTTGTTCAGCTCTGTCACTGAGACTCCAAGGAGAGAGATGTCAGGGGATCTCTAGCACTCTCTTCTCATGGAAATGGCCAGGCAGAGGACTCAATACTGATCCAAACCAAAATCACAGCACCACAGACTATGGAAGAGAATTAACCACAGCAACTGTTAGCCTAAGCCAGTGGTTCTCAGCTTGGGTGGGGTGGAGGAGGTGAAGAGGGGGACAGGGGCACAAAGGACATGTGCCAATGCCTGAAGACATTTTTGGTTGTCACAGCTTGGGAGGTGGGAGTACTACTGGCTTCTAGTAGGTAGAAGCCAGGGATGCTATTAAACATCTTGTAATGTGCAGGATAGACTCCCACACAAAGAACTATCCAGCCCAAAATGTCAATAGTGCAAAAATTGAGAAATCTGGCCTAAGTCTTTGTAATAAAACTGCCAGCTATCAGAAGCCTCTGAAGGAGACCTTTGTTTTGGGGGAAGAGGGCAAAATTTTTAGAGCTTTAACAGAAAGCGTCAAAGTTGGGTAATTTGGGCAAAAGTATTTCTGTGAATATGGAGGAGTTGTTCTTGCCAGGTTAATAGGTGTTGGTTGGGTAATTCATATTTATCCAGCGGGGTGGGGAAGAGTTAGGAGTCAAGGTCATGGCCGAGAGGATTGAGAGGAACAGCTATGAGGGTCAAGGACAAGTGAGGAACAGAGTAGAAACTTCTTTTATAAGAACAATATGAAACACATAATAGGAGAGTCATGGGAGTGGAAACGTGTTATCGAAATGTAAGATTCTGCCTAATGGAGGAATTTTGTCCCCTTGGAAATAAATAAGAATATGAACATAATAATTAAGTTAGTTTACTGTTCAAAGAACTGTGTAATATGTAATTCAATCTGCAGTACTAGTCTGGTCAAGGCAATAATATTTAGGTAGAGAATATTAAACCTCTTCTGTTTTTCCTTTAGAGGCATACCAAAGATTTTTAATTGAGTAATTTTAACCTCACAGCTTCTTACCGGGTTGATCCTTATACAAACTAAACTAAAATGGGCAGGATTCTTAGCTATAGTGGAATGTCTTCTAAACAAATATATGGCTCAAAGAAGTTAAGGGAAAATGATGTGGAATATAGACAGTCTGGACTGTTTGGCCCAGTGGAATGAAATCTGTAAAGATTGCAGGCTTTTAAAATTCAGCAGTACAGAAGAGAGTTTCTTTGAAAAATGTTTTTAAGTACAAACATCAATTCCTCATTAAATCTACATGTTTTTAAATGGTCCTCCACTAACTGTTTTTCTAAGTTAAACAAAAATATTTGAAGGGAATTTAACAGGTTTCAATAGATGAAAAAGACTTCCTATCACAACCAGGCAGAAAAAATGACATTTTTATGAGTGGAGGCCTGCCATGGAAATATTTTTAACAAAGTATCTTCCACAAAGCAACCTGGTCAAAAACTGAAGAACAGAGATATGCATATGAGGAAGCGCAATGCTTGGTAATAAACAGGCCTGTTTTTTTTTTTATGTGTAATTTTTTAGCTTTCTGCCTGGATGATGTTATATAAGGCCATCATAATCAACAAATTTCACTGCTGCTAAGGAGAAGAGGAAGTCTAAACACATCAGCAATTTCTTAAGAAAGTGCAAATGCCAAACAAATCAGGAATCCATTAACTAGATGGTGCTGACATTTCCCAGTGGCTTTTGGAGAACTGAACCATTCATTCTTCAATCTTTACCCAGGAACAGGGGGCTCTCTGATAGTGTGTATGAAGTGTAGATTTTTTTAAAAACGTGATCTGGTGTGCATTCCTACCTTCAGGTTTTAGTATTTTATTGGACATGACCTAAGGTGCCTCAGTGGGTGACAGACCTTCCAGAACTCATTCCCAGTTAATGCTCACTGATCATCTCTGACCAGAGACACTGAAGTTTCAACATCATCCACAACCTGTTATATCACAGAGGAAATACAGCAAAATTTCTTACTAAACTCTTTTTTACGTTTTTCTACAGATTATGTGGTTGAGTTTTTCTTGGAAATATTATTTTACAATTTCATCTTTATATTGGATTCACTGGAGTCAGAATCTATTTATAGACTATAAACAGGAAGTTTAAATAATAATTGGCAATTCTTTTCTCTTTACCACGTGAATGTCAGAATAAAAAGTGCCCTAAAAGGAAAGCAATAAAAATGTAAAATAAAGGCATACAGCTTCAGCCAATGTAAGGCAAGCAGAGACAATCTGTGTGAATAATTAAGTAAAAGAAAATCTCACAATCATGTGGCTTAACAAACAATTTCCAGCTCAAGCTCCTGGGTAAAGAACTTTCCTAAATACTTCCTCATATTTATCTTTCATAATGTAAGACACTGATTGATTCTTGAATTGTTTTAAACTACCTGTTCACAAAAACTGAAAATTTAATCTTAGTTGCATTAAGTGAAGAAACATACATTTAATGTCTACTACAATATCAATATTATGTTAACATTTCAAACAGCTTCTTACTCTAAATCATATTGAACATTTTGGTATGACATTGGCTCAAGGGTGTTTCATAGAATTATATTTGGTTTTAAAACATTAAACAGATTTTAGTTGACATTTTTGAATTAAAAAATGCAAATATCTATAGGTACTCTTGCTTTGAGTATTATTTTGAGATATCATTTTAGAATGTTTTTCAAATTATACTTTATTTTGTAATTTAGTAGGAAATGGGAAAAGAGAAGGATTTACTATTGTTTTATAAGTATAGCAACTTCACATCAAAATGTTTTCAACTCGGAGTTCATGTTTGTCAGATCACCAATAATTCAACTCTTTCAAGTTTCATATTTTTCAGTCTTTCCTTGTATATGCTAATGTTTAAATTATTTTCTATTAGAAATAGAAAGTTATATTCAGTCCAGTCAATGACTTATTTACAATGAAAATCAAGATAAAAAATTCTTAATAGATTCTAAAATTTTTGCTCTTTGTATAAAAGATTACAGACAAGATCTCGAGCCCCAGGCCTCCTGTGCATTAATGCTTCTTTATGCATACTGGCCTATATAGGCAGAAAGTTAGGCAATTGATCTGAAAATCTAACGCACTTAAGATAACAAATTCTAAATTCTCTGATTGTCAGGTATATTCTAAAACCAAGAATATTGGCAAAACTTTTATATATGGTGGTAGAAAATTTTTATAGGTAGTTAATAGTACAGCTCTTAAGTATACAACCGTGATTATTCTGTTTCTACCTAGAAGCCTTTACCTAAAAGTTTTAACCACAAGAAATTTTAACTATGTTCATGTACTAGAACATTCACTTTATCTTCACAAATCTTCCTAAGATTCCAAAACTGCTGGTCCTTCTGTGCAAGTTTCATCAATTATCCCTTGATTACTTGAAGTTTGCCCTCTAGTACTTTCCTCAAGAACAATTAATTTGGACAGTATTTCTTAAGCTCTTGCATATTCAAAACTATTTCATCATAGCCTTTATACTTGAAGTGTAAAGAAATAAATGGATGTAAAATCATGGGTTTTATGTATTATTTCCTTGGACAATTATAAATTTTGCTTGACTATCTTTAAAGTCCAGTAATTCTTCAAAGCAATGTGTCTGTGTGGATCATTCTGGAATAGTTTTTATCTGCTAAAAGTGTTCCCTTTCAATTTGAAATTTCAAGTGGTTTTCTTTGTCTCAAGAAACTAGTTATAGTTTAACTGTTCTTCTCTCTGGTTGTTTTAGTTTTTTTTTTTTCTGGGACTCCAATTATGCATTTTTGGGGATCTCCTTTGTATGATTTTTATATCTATAATTTTTTTTCTAAAATCCTATTTTGCATTTCTATTTCTATTTCTTTTTTCTTTTTTGCATTTCTCTTTCCTTACTGAGTTTTTGTGCTCTTAGAAATTAGTGTCTATTTCTCAAAGTTTTATCTTTTTATTCTATTTCCCTTCTGAGTTATTCCATTTCCAATTTCATATCTTTCTGTTGTCTGACCATCACCTCCCTGAGATCTTATACTTTCATTTTGTGAATTTTTCTTTATGATTTAATATATTCATTTTAATTCATGTTGGTTTGCTGGCTACAGTTTTTATCTGCTTTTCTTAACCTCTTTTCTGGTGCATTTTTATCATCAGCAGGAAAATTATGCTACTTTTCACATTTATAATATTTTTGTATGAATGCTGTAATTATTACTTTTTGTTACTTAAATACGTTAAAATTTCCTGAAGCTTTAAAAATATCAGAAGGGCTAGTATAACTTTCCAGCTTTTACCAGTCAGTGATCCCTCACGCCCAGGGTTACTTCCTCATATGCTTGCTGCCTCTGTAAAGACTTGCCTCCACTGCCTCTCAGCATTTAGTCCGACGCTGGAGGACTTCTACTGGAAACCCTCAGTTTTCCTGGTGTCTTTCTATGTTGTCATCACTAGTGAATAGCTCTTGTCTTTCAAAGGATTTTTTTTTCTTTCTGCAACTTTCTATACTTTCTATCTTCACCAACCCTAGAAGTCATGTCTTGTTGATTCTCAAACCTGTCCATAGAATTTCACTCTCAGAATAGGATCTTATCTTCCTAGGATGAATATTTGCTGTAAATTCATGAGGTCTCTGTAGCTGGGCCCTTCTACACTCACCTGTCTTCCTCACAGCTCTATCCCAACTTCCCATGTAGACCTGCTTTGCAGGTCAGTTCAGTGGCCTTTGAAGCCCTTAAAAATAATTTTGAGTTTGCAGGCTCTCTCTCTCACTTGTAAAAAGTACAGATTGTGGATTTTATGTTTGTTTGTTCTGTGGGGTGTCCAGAAGGAAAAATGAGATGACTCAGAACTCTACTACTGTGTTCCAAGAGGAGCTGAAAATCTCATAGGAAGTTCTGTTTAATTGTAATTCTAGGACAAAATCAAAATAAAAAATATTTTTCCTTTTCTAGAGTCAAGTTACTAAGTTATATACTCTGACAGCAAATTATCTTATATACTAGAATTTAATAAGTCAAATAAGTTTTATCAAACTATGAAATACACTTGTTTCATTGTATTATGGAATACATTTTGATCCCCCAAAATCATATGTTGAAGACCTAATGTATGGTACCTCGGAATGTAACAATATTTGAAGTTAAGTTCTTTACAGAAGTGATTAGGTGGGGTGGGGGAAAGATGTGATTAAATTAAATGAGGCCGTTAAGGTAGATGCTAATCCAAGAAGAGAAAATTTGGATGTGTAGAAGTGTACACATAGAGGAAAGGCCATGTAAAGACACAGCAAACCATTGGAAAGTTCATCCATCTACAAGTTAAGGAGAGGCCTCAGAAGAAACCAAACCTGCTAGCACCTTGACCTTGGACTTCTAGCCTCAAGAACTATGAGAAAATTGATTTCTGTTGTTAAGCCACCTATTAGTTTATTATGGCAGCCCTAGAAAACTAATATATACTACTAAGTCTGAAATTCATGTAGAAAGAGTAAGTATACCTCTGTAGTACCAAATGGAGAAAAAAGGAGGTTTGTTGTTATGAGTTGAGATAAGAGGGTATGGAATGCTGTCCCTAGAATCTATAACTATACCCTGTATATAGCTGCAGGCCTGGTGTTATATGACTAATACAATGTGATTTTGTTCCTAAATAAATAGATTTTCAAATGATACACTAAACAGCTATTAAAAATTAGCAATGCTTGCTTTTTCCTGTTTTCTTACATCTTGCCATTTCTTCTATCTTTCCACCTAAAATATTCCTTTTCTCAATGCCCAACATTCTATTATCTTCTGCACACATCCTTATTTTTTAGTCACCTTGTCAAAACCCCATTATTAATCACAAGGACTTTCTAGACAACAGCAATATGTTGTTTTTCAGTATCTGCACATAAGTTTATGTTCTCACAAAGCTGATTGGGGATAAGGAATTGCGGAGAAAGAAGTTAGAGGTATGGAAGCCATAAAGCATATGCATTGTCATTTCTGCCCCGATACTCTTTAGATGGTTCTAAAGTGCTTTCCACACACAGAGCTCCACCTCAGCTCTCACCCAGGAATTCTGCAGTCAAAAGCATAATAGCATAACTTCCTGTTTATTTCATTTTTCAGAATTTTATTTTATTGTGTGTTATATATTTTTATGCTGTTCCATTCAGTTTGTAGGCACATTTTTGAAAAAAATACCATCTTTAAAATGAGGATTTAAATGAGAATTTTTGCTGATATAAAAAAATTTATACTTCAAAAAGATTATATTTATCTGATGATATTCTAAAATTAAATACAAATTAGACTGCTGATCTTGCTTTGTCACTCTTCTTAACTCTAATGGGTGTATACAGTACTGAGACTCAAGATGAATTTTAAAATGCTTACATCAGTACCTATACTTACTATTTTTCTAACTGAATGCTGATGTATTAATATGTCAGAAATGATTTCCTGGACTGCGAGACTCCTAATCCATTTACCCTACAACTTCCATTTCCTCATGTCTGAATTTCCTCCCTTACCCATTTTGAGGTTTATAATCCATCACTCCCTTTGAATACCTTCAATTCCTTTGACAAACCCTCCCTGTGGTTCTTGGAATCCTGTGTTAATTTAACTATCTGCCGATTCTCACAAGTATCAGTACAGTTAATTAAAGCTGGGAAAAAAATACACAATAGTGACTGGCCTTACTATATGAATTTATGACCACATACTTCAGGTAAGTATTAAACATCTTACTTCTATAGTATATTTACTCCCCCACTCTCTAAAATGACTTTAACACTTGTCCTTTCTCTTCAAATATCCAACATTCTTTTCTCTGTCTCTTGATTCTCAGCATATTATCTTGCTTCATGTTTCACTAAGAAAATAGAATCTGTCACAAGGGAACAAGTTTATCTTCTGACCACCAAATCTCCCAACTTCCTGGCCTCTGGACAAATATTATCTCTCTTCCCTCCTAATGAAGTTGATGAAGTGGTCACCCATTTCCCACCCAAGGTCTGGCTTTCCCTGGTGCTCTAGACTCTACCTCCTCTCTCACTAACCAGCTCTCCCATCCTCCTGATAGTCAGCTTCTGTCATCAGCATACAAACACTCTTTAGTTACTCATCTTTTAAAAAAATTCTTTGCCCTCCCAATACCTTCCTGTTCTCTGCTTCCCTTCATAACAATTCTTATAAGAACTGTCAATAGTTACTGCTGCTCTTCTTAGTATACTATTCTTTCATTAACCTACTCCATTTTGGCATCTACTGCCATTGTTCCATTGATTTTACTGTAGCCACAGTATAAATGGCTTCCAGATTCTTACCTAAGATGACCCTTCAGCTGCCTTCTACATAGTGAACTACTCCTTCCCATGAAGTCTCTAGGTGTTCTCCCCACTCCAACATCTGATCCTCCACAAATTTGTTTTCTGGCCTCAAATTCATTCCTATACCTCTAAATAGCAATTACTCCAGGACTCAGCCTTCCTATTTCCTCTGTTGACACGGTCTCCTCTCTTCTGACACAAGCTCTTACCTAGTGCATTGCTAGCCCAACGCTGCACTCCCTGCTCTCAGCATGCTCACTTGGCTGGTGTCTGGCTAGAGCAGCGTTAGGAATGGTTTGCACTGATCTCAAGGTTTGGAACCAGATGGCTGCAGTGGAGCTGTTACTACAGACCAAGAAGCTCCACACCAGAGGCTTATCCACTTCTACCCTCTCCTTGTACTGAAGCACTGGGACTCTGGCTTCCCCCATGGCTGCCTGGCAGGGAAGTTAATGCCTCACTGAGGCAGGTTAATACCCCATAGAGCAGACTTTGACCAGGGGAACCATGGAATGAGAATGAGAATGATGACAAATTTTTCTCCTTTCCTCTCCCTTTGAAAGACTATTCAGAGACACGGTGATTTCGTATACCCTCCAGAAGGTATCTAATGTGATCAAGCTAACAGCTCTCTGGCTCTGTAATGCACTGCCTCATGTTTGCTCTCTGCCTCACTCTCCTTTCCTATCACTCTGGTTTTCCTGGGATTGCCAATAAACTGTTCACAAGACTTAAGACACAATTAGTTTGTGGATAATTTCAAAACATATGTATCTCTGGCTCTAACTCTCCGCCAATCACTGAAGTTGTGTATCCATTCACCTACCTGATTTCTTCACCTGATACATAATTGACCATTCACATGTAAAATTATCCTAGAATTTCTCCAGAAAATCTTCTCTTTCAGTCTCTCTCAGATGAATACGATTCTAGATCCACCCACTTACTTCATCCCTCATATCCAACCAGTCATCATGTCCTCAATTGTTGGCTCAATTCAAAATATGTCCCCAAACAGTCCATTCCCTTCATTCCACTGTTAGATAGAACCTTAATCATCTGTCACCTGGGTTACCCCACAGACCTCCTGATTTCCTGTTTCATGTTCTTTTACTTTTAGAATCCGTACAAAAATGATCTTTTTAAAATATGAGTAGACCATGTCTACTGTTTAACTCTGTGTATTAGCTTCCTATTGCTTTTGTGAAAAACCAAACCCCTTCTCATTGAGCCTAGAAAGGCCTATATAATCTGCCTAATTACTCCAATTTCATCTCCTAGAATTTTCCCTCTTGTGCTTGGGCTCCAGTCCTGTTGATTTCCTCCAAGTTCATTCTTACCTTAAAGCCAGGCCTTTGCAATTGCTGTACCTCTGCCTAGAATTTTCTACCCCTGGAAAATCCTAAGGAAAGTTACTTTTTGTCATTTATGCCTCAGTCAAAAAGGCATATCCTAAATGAGGCTTTCTCTAACCATTCAATAAGTTTTCAATCTCCCCCCATAAGTCATCCCTCCATGTAACACTTTTATTTTTTTCATGGTATTTACCACTATCTAAAATGATCTAGTTATTTGTTTTCCCTTTCTCCTTACTATCACGTAATTTCCATAACAAGGACCTTGTATGGCTCTTCATTATAGTGTCTCCAGTACCAAGAAAGGACTTAGCATATTCATAATATTCGAATTGGCATTCGTTAAGTAGTCAAGTACATGATTGATTGAATGAATTAACTAATGATTCCAAGCAATTACATTGCGTTCTTTACAAATATACCTGAATTTTACATAGATTATTTAAGTGCTTTATTGTGTTTTAAAATGATTCATTTTTATAATAAAAAGCAGGGTCTAATTCAGCTATGCCTATAAAGGTCATTGGAATTAGGAAAACAATCTAATTAGTTTGTTTAGTATCTTTGTGCCCCCTACTAATCCATTAAGATAATCCTTCCTTCCTTCCCCTCCTTCCTTCCTTTCTTTCTTTCTTTTTCTTTCTTTCTTTCTTTCCTTTTCTTTCTCTCAGATAACTTTTCTTTCATAATAACAATATCATTCAGTTTTTCATTTGATGATGCAGACATAGTGAAAGGAAAGGAGCGACACACAACAGCAATTCACCGGAGAGTTCCGCTTTATTAGGGAAAGGTGCTGGGTTATATAGGATGGGGCATAGGGTGATTGTGGTGTTACTTCTACGGGGCTGGTGGCTGTTGGCTAGGTGCTGGGATTGGGAGTGGGGCGAGAGGTGATTGGGCTTCAGGTGGCGCCGGCGGGAACCGAGGACCCCGAAAAGAAGCCGGAAGTTCGCCATCTTACTGGTGGGGACCCTTCATTCCCCCCTTTCTCCTCTATGGGTTTGTGGACGTTGCTTTCTCTCTGACTGCTTCCTGCTGAACAGGGGCGGAGAAGGGAGTGAGGGTTTGAGGATTGGGAGGAAAGGGTTGATAGGACTCCCCACAGTAAGGATGAGTAGATGTGGACTTCTTCAGGTTGGAAATCAATGAAGGTTCCCTGTAACCATAGGTTGAGGACCTGTTGATTCCAATGATGCCAAGAGGATATGGGTGTCAGGAGCCAGGCGTCTGCGGACATTGTTTCCAGGAACAGTTTCCAGCGGAGAGAGGGGTCCATCTCAGCATGTGGTGAGGAGGTCACGTGAGGGTGAGGGGTCTTCCGTGGCCAGAAGCTGGTAGTTCCTGAGTAAAAGCTGGTTGAAAGCTTGATTAGAGATTTTTCCGACTTGGGATTTGATGAACTTTATTATACAAGGTAAGAAGAGACAGACGAGAAGAATGACTATTATGGGGCCTGCAATGGGCCAGAGCCAGGTGAGGAGGGGGTTTGTTAGTATTGAAGAGAATGGGTTGGAATTGGAAGCAGAGTGGAGGCTGGAGGCAAGGTCAGTGAGTTTGGTGATGTCAGTTTCTACAATGCCGGATTCGTTGATGTAATAGCAGCACTCTTCCTGGAGGAAGACGCAGGTGCCACCCTTCTCGGCTGTAAGCAGATCTAGGGCCCGCCGGTTTTGAAGGGTGACTTTAGCTAGCGAAGTGACCTGTCTTTGGAGAGAGGCTAGGGAATCGGCAGTGGATGCCAGGGCTCCCTCAAGTTTGGCGTCGAGATCTCTAACTGCCCATAGAGAGTGACCCAAGGCTCCTCCCGAAAACCCCACCCCAATGGCTGAGGTGATTAAAGAGATACCGACCATGATGGGAAGGAAAGCAGCCCTTTTTGTGCGCGAGTGCAAGGGAGGTTGGAGCTCAAGGAATTCTGCCATGCTGTAAAGTGTAAGCTGTGGGATTAGGGTGACGAGAATGCAGGGTGTATCGGAGTTGAGAGGTAGTGAGTTGAAAAGGCTGCCATTACACCAAAAGAAGTGTCCTGGTTGCGTAAAAGTCTTAGAGCCGGAGGTAGGGGTGTAGATAGAGAGGCAGTGAAGTGCACTGGAGGGGGGTGGAGTTGGGCCTACACAGTGGTGGATGGTGAGATTATCTGGGTATTCTGGTTCCCACAGGGGTATGTCTGCCAGGGGACGGAGGGGTTGTCCTTCTGCATGGAAGGAGTAGTTGGAAATATTGAGGGGCACGGCAGCCAGCAGTGGGCGCTGTAGTGATGCGCACAAGAAACAATTGGCGGTGTTGAGGGTGTGGTTGAGAAAGATGGTGGTGTCTTGAATGAGCTGTAACCAAGAGTAGGAGGAATAAGAAGATGAAGAGGCGCCGTCAAGAGTTTGGATAATGACTTTTTCGGACTGTCTGATATCTGATGCAACTTGAGAGATCTGGGAGCGAGAGGGAACATACTCTCGAGAGATATGAAGGGTACCATGGGGGGTCGAGGACCCCTTGTAGTAAACTGAGGCTGTTACTCCAGCAGCCCATCGAGAGTCCCAGGGATCTGGGATTAATAAGGAGAATGAGCCGTTGGGATATTTCATGAAACGGTTGGAGGAGTAATGCTGTGGGTACTGGAAGTCACCCATGTAGTGAATGGTGCAAGACCAGTAGGGGCATCCCCCGTAGGTGTCTTGCCATCGCCTGCAATAGGCTTGTCTTTGGTCATAGAGGAAGCAGAGGTAGGGAGAATAAAGGTAGCTGTAAATGAATACTTCAGTGGAGGGAGGAAAGTGGAGGTACAAAGGCTCAGAGCAGCCTTTCAGAGGGCAGTCTGATGTGGCAATGAGGGCAGTAACTTTTGTTTGATGCTGTGTGTAAGTCTGCTTGACTTTGAATCGCCATACAAAGGAGGGTGGGGCGGCAGGGAAGACAATAGGAATGAGGGGAAAAAGCGAGAGAGCAGTAAAGGAGGAAAAAGTCAAGATTCAGGTATGGATGGCAAAGAGGGTGCACGGGAGATGCGGAGCTTCAAGGGATCAGAGGGATGACGCGTGGTAGAGTAGACAGCGTCTTGGGCTGTATCCGAAGGACTCTGGATTGTGACTGATGGGTCTTGGGTGTCCAGAGAAGGTGAGTCTTGGGTATTTGGTTTCAACCTGGAGATATGAATCCAAGGGGTGACAGAGTTATCAGGCAGTGAGAGCTTGGCGGCCGAGGGGGTGCAGAGAATAACTGGGTGTGGACCTTCCCATTTCGGGGTGAGAGAGGGCTGATCTTCTGGTGGCTTATAAAACACTAGTTGGCCGGGCTGTAAGACAGGAGGATTTTGGGAGGCGGATGGATCAGGAAGGAGCCAATCTTGATATTTCCACAATTCAGTGCGAAGGAGAGAGAGTAGTGGAAGGGCTATATTGGGAGGAATTGGTCCTTTGTGGGAAGGGAGCCCCGGGGGTAGAATCGGGCGGCCGTACATGATTTCAAAGGGTGACAAGAAGGAAGGTTTCTTTGGGAGGGCTCGAATGCGGAGTAGAGCTAAGGGAAGTAAGCGAACCCAGTCAAGGTGTAGTTGTAGAGATAGTTTGGTCAGGATGTCCTTTAGAGTCCTATTGGCTCTTTCTACTTTTCCTGAAGCTTGTGGTCGATAAGGACAATGTAAATGCCAGGGGAGCGAGAGCGACTTGGAGAGGTTTTGGATAATTTGGGCAGTGAACTCAGGGCCGTTATCTGATTGGAGGGAAGTGGGCATCCCGAACCTAGGAAAGATCTGGGTGAGGAGGATAGAGGCAACTACGGATGCTCGTTTGTTAGTGGTGGGGAAAGCTTCGACCCATCCTGAAAATGTATCTACTAGCACGAGTAGGTATCTGGTACGTCGTACAGGGGGCATGTTAGTGAAGTCTATTTGCCAATCTGCAGCGGGGACATTACCCCTTGCTTGATGAGCCGGGAAGGGTCAGGCTTTGAGGGGGGTGTTAGGGTTAGTGCGTTGGCAGATGGTGCACTTGCAGGTGATTTGGTTAAGTAGGGTTTTGTCTTCAGGAGAAAGAGGAAAAAAAGATTGTAAAAAATGGATTAAGGATTGGGGGCTGGGATGGAACAGGTCATGTAAGAGGCGGAAGAGAGACTCTTTGTCCTGAGAGCAGAGGGCGTCTTGTGATAAGGCTAAAACTGCAAGGGCAGACGGATTGTTGTCTGGTGCGTTTTCTGATAGGGCAACTGACCGGGCTACTCTGTCGGCCTTGTTGTTACCTCTTGCAATGGGGGAGTCGTCTTTTTGATGTGATTTGCAGTGGACTATGCCTAGTCGGTGTGGGAGTTGTGAAGCCTCTAAAAGTTTAGTAATTAAGGCTGAATTAGTTATGGAATTCCCTTTTGTGGTGAGGAGGCCTCGTTCTTTCCATACTGCCACGTGGGACAAGAGAATGTGGAATACGTACTTGGAGTCAGTGTACAATGTGAGAGACGTGTCCCGGGCCAGAGTGCAAGCTCTGGTGGCTGCAATGAGTTCAGCCTGCTGATTGGTTGTACCAGGGGGTAGGGCTCGTGCTTCAATGACATCTTCGAGGGAGACTACTGCATATCCTGAGTAGTGGATGCCCTCATGTTTAAAGGAGGACCCATCAGTAAACCAGATGAGGTCGGAGTGTGAGAGGGCTCCTTCGGAGATCGTGGAGTGGCACGGAAGGAAGTTGTGAAGGGCTTCCAGGCAATCATGCGAGGGAGTATGAGGAGAGTAGGGCAGAGGAAGAAGAGTGGCCGGATTTAGGGGCGGGCAGGGGAGGAAAGAAATGTTTGGATTTTGGAGGAAAGAGGACAGTAAGGTCAGGAGTCTGGAGGGGGGGAGAGTCTGTAAACTTTTGTAGGTTAAGAGATCTTTTAGGTGATGTGGGGACAGAATGGTAAGGGGCGCTCCAAATGTTAGTTTGTGAGCTTCTTTCTGCAAGAGCTGTCCAGCGGCTAATGCCCGTAGGCAGAGGGCCCATCCCCGAACTGTGGGGTCTAATTGCTTGGAGAGATAAGCTACTGGGGCAAAGGATGGGCCATAATATTGGCCTAGGACTCCTAGAGCTTGACTGGACCTCTCATAAATGTATAATGAGAAGGGTTTTGACAAATCAGGGAGATGGAGAGCTGGAGCTTTTACAAGGGCTTGATGGAGCTTAATGAAGGAGTGTCGGGGTGAGGATGATAATGGTTCTTCAGGGGGGCCCTTGCTGAGGTCGTATAGGGGTCTTGCCAACAGGGAGAAGTTAGGGATCCACGCTCTAAAATACCCAGCCAAGCCTAGAAAGGAAAGGATTTCTGTCTTGGTTTTGGGAATGGGCAGGTCAGAGAGGAGTCATTTTCTGTCTAAGGTAATGGACTTTCTTTGCTGAGACAGAAGGAATCCAAGGTAAGTGACAGAAGGGGAAGAGATTTGAGCTTTGACAGGGGATACTCGGTAACCTCTGGAAGCTAGAAGGTTAAGTAGAGACGCAGTGTCAAGTTGAGACTGTTCCCACGAGGGACTGCAGAGTAGAAGATCATCTACATATTGTAATAAAGTGGACTCGGGGTGATCATGGTGAAACTGTTTGAGGTCTTGAGCTAGGACTTGTCCAAAAATATGGGGACTATCTTGGAAGCCTTGTGGTAAAACTGTCCAAGTAAGCTGTACAGAATGTCTGGTGTATGGGTCCGTCCAGGTGAAGGCAAAAAAATCTTGGGAGGAGGGGTCTAGAGGAATAGAAAAAAATGCGTCCTTGAGATCTAGGACTGAGAAGTGGGATGCAGAGGCAGGGATCTGCGATAAAAGGGTGTATGGATTTGGAACAAGGGATGGATAGGGACAACGGCTATGTTGATGAGGCGAAGGTCTTGGACAAGGCGGAAAGATCCATTGTTTTTTTTCACAGCTAATATGGGGGTATTAAATGGGGAGTGAGTGGGTCTGAGGTAGTTTTTGTTTAAGAGATCTTGAATGATGGGTTGGAGGCCTATGAGGGCTGAAGTGGTTAGGGGGTATTGGGCCTGACAGATATACTGAGAGGGGTCACGTAATTTGATAGAGACAGGGGGACATAGGGCCATGGAGGGGCTTGTAATGTCCCAAACTTTGGGATTTACAGGGTGTATAAGGGCAGAACTGGAGCTTTCATTGGGTAGAGGGGGGTTGTCGGCTATGAGGGCCATCAGAAAGGGAGTACTGGGGGCTGTGGGATTGGATATAGTTATGGAAACGTGGAGGAGGGAAAGGATGTCCCGTCCTAGTAAAGGGATGGGACACTGGGGCATAACTAGGAAGGAGTGGGAGAAAGGTATGGGACTGTCTAGGATTGTGCATAAAAGTGGGGGGGGTTTTAATGGGAAAATCTGTTTACCTCCTACCCCGACTATAGGAGTAATGGCTGGCGTGGTAGGGCCCCGGTATTCTCGCAAGACTGAGAAGGTGGCTCCTGTATCTAGGAGGAAGGAGATGGGGCGACCGTCTACTGTTAAAGTAACCCTGGGCTCCTGTTTGGTGATGGAAATGGTCGGGCGAGAAGCCCCCGGGCCCCGTCAATCTTCTTCTGCCAGCCCCACTAGGGTGGGCTTAGGATGGGGGTTGTTTGTCCAGCCTCCCCTTCAGGTGGTTGGGCAATCAGACCCCCAGTGGCCCTTTTTGTGGCATCTGGGGCATGGGGTGGTAGGAGATCTGGGGGAGGGGCACGCCCTTGACCAATGTCCCTCTTTTCCGCACTTGAAACAAGCTCCTGGGGGGGGGGGGGCTTGTCTGTAGAGGGGCGCCCAGGTTGTGGTTTTATCAGCTGGGCCAACATCTGGAAATTGACCTGATCAGCTTTTTGTTTACGGCGTTCTTTCTCCTCCTCCCAGTTATGGAAGACTTTAAAGGCTACTGTTAGGATCTCAGTCTGTGGGGTAGCGGGGCCCTGTTCTAACTTTTTGAGTTTAGCTTTAATGTCGGGGTAGCTTTGAGCTAGGAAGTATGTCATAAGGACCTGTCTTCCTTCAGGTGTTTCTGGGTCCATACTGGTATACTGTAATAGGGCTTGAGTGAGTCTATCTAAGAACTCGGAGGGGGTTTTGTCTCTCTTTTGAATTATGTCTTGGAGCTTTTGAAAATTGACTACTTTACGAGCTGCCTTTTTTAGACCTGCTATTAAGCAGGAGGCAAAAATATCTCGAGAGTGGAGACCCACAGCGGTGTTATAATCCCAGTGTGGGTCTTGTTCGGGGACAGCAGTGGGACCAGGGGGACAGGTGGGGTCAGTCCTGTGGGTTTCGGTAGCATGCATTTGGGCGAAGTCCCAAGCTCGTCTACGCCCCTCAGGGAGGAGAGTATTGGCCAGGAGCATGAAAATGTCATGATGCATGAGGCTGTAAGACTGGAGGGTCCATTGAAACTCCCTGATGTAGGTCGTGGGATCAGTGGAAAAGGAACCTAGGCGTTTCTCTAGTTGGGCTAAATCTCCTAAGGAGAAAGGTACGTGAACGCGCAAGATGCCTTCGGATCCTGCTACTTCCCGGAGCGGGGCGATAATTTTGGGAGGCCCTCGGGACCGAGTCTGAGGGGGACTGAAGGGTTCTGGCTCAGTCTGTGCAGGGGAAACAGGTAATGGGGGCAAAGCCGCGATAATTTTGGGAGGCTCTCGGGACCGAATCTGAGGGGGCAAAGATGGACGAGGCTCTTGGAACTTAGTTAGAGGGGGGCTGAAAGGCTCAGGCTCGATTTGCGGGAGGGGGGAAGGTGAGGGGGACGGAGGAGGAGGTGGTGAGGTGTAGGAGGAGATGGTGGAGGAGGGGGAAGGGAGAGGATGGGAGGCTTCTGCGGGGGTGGAGGCGGCGGCGATAGAGGAAGGGGGAGGGGCTGTTGTAGGAGAAGAAGGGGAAGGGAGAGGATGGGAAGCTTCTGCCTCGGGGAAAGCGGCAGCGGTGGCAGCGGTAGAGGAAGGGGGAGGGGCTGTTGTAGGAGAAGAAGGGGAAGGGAGGGGACGGGAGGCTTCTGCCATGGGGAAAGAGGCGGCAGCGGCGGCGGAGAGTGGAGGGGTTGTAGGAGGGGGAGGGGCTGAAGGGGGAAGTCTGTATGGCGGAGGCTCGTCGGCCGGGTCAAAGGTAATTGAAGAGGGACTGGGAGTGTGTGGAGGGGAGGGAGACGGCTTGCAGGCTAGGAGAACTTGGGGCGGGGAGCAGGTGGTGCAGAGGCTGGGATTTTGAGCTAGGAGGCGAAAAGCTTCGATATAGGGAATCTCCTTCCATTTTTTCAGGCACTGGCAGTAGTTAAAGAGATTGCGAGTGATGTTAGGATCAAGAGTTCCCCCTGCGGGCCATTGGTTGTTATTGTCTAGGGGGTATGTCGGCCAGTCTTGGGAGCAATATTTACAGAGAAGTTTTGGTTTTATATCAGGCGTCAGGGAGAGGGTAGCTAGATGCTTAAGCAGGCATTCAAGAGGTGAACTTTCAGGGAGGGATGAGGAGGCTCCCATGGATAAAGGACAGAGAAGGAGACAAACAGGGGAAGATAAACGGAGATCCTTGGACTGGAGGCAGACCACAAGGAGACAAAATGGCTAAAGGACAGAGAGGGAGACAAACAGGGGAAGACGAACGGGGATCCTCGGACTGGAGGCAGACCACAAGGAGACAAAGGGCGTCCCCGATGATCCTTGGTGGTCTGCGGAAACTCGTATACGAGTCGGAATTTCTTGGGAAGTGTGGGTCGTCACCCAGACTTCCCTAAGAAGGCAGAGTGCCGGAGTCATGAGGTACCTAGCGCTAGGCGTTTTCGGCAGACCGAACAGGTTTCGGCAGACGGAACAGAAGGAGGAGGGGGCGGGAAAGGGAGCGTTCTCATCCGCAAAGGAGTCACCTCATTTATGGCTGTTGGAGGGGGAGGGGGCTGAGAGTCTGCTGCAGCTGTGAAGGCCTGAGGTGGGGGTTTATGGCTTTTGGAGGAGGGGCCTGAGGGTCCGCTGCAGCCGTGAAGGCCTGAGGCGGGGATTTATGGCTGTCGGGGGAGGGGCCTGAGGGTCCGCCGCAGCCGTGAAGGCCTGAGGCGGGGAGCGTTCCCTCCTCGTCCCCGAGCATCAGGGCCTTGCCGGACGATCACGGTCAATGGCACTGCGATAGCTCAGGGAAGAGTGGCCCACCCCGGGGAAATTTTGCTTAAAAAGTTTCAGCTGAGGTGGGGGTTTATGGCTTTTGGAGGAGGGGCCTGAGGGTCCGCCGCAGCCGTGAAGGCCTGAGGCGGGGAGCGTTCCCTCCTCGTCCCCGAGCGTCAGGGCCTTGCTGGACGATCACGGTCAATGGCACTGCGATAGCTCAGGGAAGAGTGGCCCACCCCAGGGAAATTTTGCTTAAACAGTTTCAGCTGAGGTGGGGGTTTATGGCTTTTGGAGGAGGGGCCTGAGGGTCCGCCGCAGCTGTGAAGGCCTGAGGCGGGGAGCATTCCCTCCTCGTCCCCGAGCGTCAGGGCCTTGCCGGACGATCACGGTCAATGGCACTGCGATAGCTCAGGGAAGAGTGGCCCACCCCGGGGTGGGGGGGTGGACTTACCTAAAGGCCAGAGAGGAGTGGTGAGTGTGATGAGAGCCAGCGCCAGAAAAAGAGGACGAGGGCAAGCTGCTGCTGGTGTTGGGGGAAGACAGGGCCCAGTTGGGGTGTCCCGTCTCCCGGGTTTCAGCACCAATGGAAGGAAAGGAGCGACACACAACAGCAATTCACCGGAGAGTTCCGCTTTATTAGGGAAAGGTGCTGGGTTATATAGGATGGGGCATAGGGTGATTGTGGTGTTACTTCTACGGGGCTGGTGGCTGTTGGCTAGGTGCTGGGATTGGGAGGGGGGCGAGAGGTGATTGGGCTTCAGGTGGCGCTGGCGGGAACCGAGGACCCCGAAAAAAAGCCAGAAGTTCGCCATCTTACTGGTGGGGACCCTTCACATAGGATCTGAAACAAATGACAGTTTTTAAAAAACAATCTCAAGTGAAATGAAAGGAAACTTGATTTTTTTTCTTTTATTCCACATGGAAAGAGAATTAGTGCATGAATCTCCAGTGTCCTCAGCCTTGGGTGCCAGGAGGGCCAAGACGGCGGATGGAGTGATGATTACTCTGCAGATGGGGTCTGCATTAAGATCTCTATCCCCTAAACCTGACTGAAGGAAATAACGTAAGAAAAAGGCAGATTAAGAGAGAATCAAGGTGGCCAAATAGCTTGATTTACTCTCACATCTGAAAAACTTTCATTAAGATTTACATCATGATGCTGACCTAAGTGGCAAAGCAAATTTTTCATAGCCGAACATAAAAGCTAATACTCTCTCATTGGGTCAGGTAACCTTTTTCTTGCTCACAGCAAGTAATGGAGTTTGCCTCCTGTGAATGAGACTGACCAATGGACATATGGCTCTGCATTCCAGTGAAGCAGGTTCCCCATGTGATAATTCGGCCCTCCACTTAATAAGCTTTTTAAAAAATCTGTTCTCATTTTCCTTACTGAGCTTAAGAAAGGTTGTGTACACTTTTTAGAAAATGCTCAGGCTGACATTAAAATGCCCAGCATGATTTTTTTTATTAAGGTATCATTGATATACAATCTTATGCTTAGGTTTCACATATGCAACATTGTGGTTACCAAGTTTGCCTTTATTATCAAGTGCCCCCCCCACACACACCCCATTGCAGTCACTGTCCATCAGTGTAGTAAGATGCTATAGAGACATTATTTGTCTTCTCCATGCTATATGGCCTTCCCCGTGACGTACCTATATTGTGAGTGCTAATTATAGCGCCCCCTACTCCCTTCTCCTTCCCTCCCACCTGCCCTCCCCAACCCTTTCCCTTTGGTAAACACTAGTCCTTTCTTGTGAGTCTGCTGCTGTTTTGTTCTTTCAGTTTTACACTGTTGTTATGCTCCACAAATGGATGAAATCATTTGGTACTTGTCTTTCTCTGCCTGGCTTATTTCACTAAGCATAATACCCTCTAGCTCCATTCATGTTGTTGCAAAAGGGAGGATTTGTTTTCTTCTTATGGCTGAATAATATTCCATTGCGTACATGTACAAGATCTTCTTTATCCATTCGTCTACTGATGGACACTTAGGTTGCTTCCATGTCTTGGTTATTGTAAATAGTGCTGCAAAAAACATAGGGGTGCATATGTCCTTTTGAATCAGAGATCTTCTTTTCTTTGGTTAAATTCCAAGGACTGAAATGACTGGGTCAAATGGTATTTCTATTTTTAATTTTTGGAGGAACCTCTATATTGCTTTCCACAATGGCTGAACTAATTTACATTCCCACCAACAGTGTAGGAGGGTTCCCCTTTCTCCACATCCTTGTGAACATTTGTTGTTTCTTGTATGTTGGATGTTGGCCATCCTAACTATTGTAAGGTAATATCTCATAGTGGTTTTAATTTGCATTTCCCTGATAAGTAGCAATGTGGAGCATCTTTTCATGTGCCTGTTGGCCATCTGAATTTCTTCTTTGGAGAAGGGTCTGTTCAGATCCTCTGCCCATTTCTTAATAAGGTTATTTGCTTCTTGTGTGTTGAGGTGTGTGAGCTCTTTATATATCATTTATGAATATATTCTACCACATTGTAAGGTGCCTTTTTGTTCTACTGATGGTGTCCTTTGCTGTACAGAAACTTTTTAGTTTGATGTAGTACCACTTGTTCATTTTTGCTTCTGTTTCCCTTGCCCAAGGAGATATGTTCATGAAAAAGTTGCTCATGTTTATATTCGAGAGAGTTTTGCCTGTTTTCTTCTAAGAGTTTTATGGTTTCATGACTTGTATTCAGGTCTTTGATCCATTTTGAGTTTACGTTTGTGTATGGAGTTAGAGAGTAATCCAGTTTCATTCTCTTACATGTACCTGTCCAGTTTTGCCAACACCCGTTGTTGAAGAGGCTATCCTTCCTCCACTGTATGTCTGGCTCCTTTATCATATATTAATTGGCTATATATGCTTGGGTTTCTATCTGGGCTCTCTATTCTGTTCCATTGATCTATGGGTCTATTCTTGGGCCAGTACCAAATTGTCTTGATTACTTTGGCTTTGTAGTAGAGCTTGAAGTTGGGGAGCATACTTCACCCACACTCCACTTCATTTTTCCTTTTAAGGATTGTTTTGGCTATTCAGGATCTTTTGTCGTTCATGTGAATTTTAGAACTATTTGTTCAAATTAATTGAAGAATGCTGTCAGTATTTTGATAGCGATTGCGTTGAATCTGTAGATTGCTTTAGGCAGGATTAAAAATATTAATATTCCCACCCATGACCATACGATGTATTTCCATTTATTGGTGTCTTCTTTGATTTCTCTCATGAGTGTCTGTAGTTTTCAGGGTGTAGGTCTTTCACTTCCTTGGTTAGGTTTATTTCTAGGTATTTTGTTCTTTCTGATGCAATTGTGAATGGAATTGTGTTCCTGATTTCTCTTTGTATTAGTTCATCATTAGTGTATAGGAGTGCAACAGATTTCTGTGTATTAATTTGGTATCCTGAAACGTTGCTGAATTCAAATATTAGATCTAGTAGTTTTGGAGTGGATTCTTTAGGGATTTTTATGTACAATATCATGTCATCTGCAAACAGTGACAGTTTAACTTCTTTACCAATCTGGATGCCTTTTATTTCTTTGTGTTGTCTGATTGCCCTGGCAAGGACATCCAGAACTATGTTGAATAAAACTGGGGAGAATGGGCCTCCCTATCTTGTTCCCAATCTTAAAGGAAAGGCTTTCAACTTCTCTCTATTAAATATGATGTTGGCTGTGGGTTTGTCATATATGGTCTTTATTATGTTGAGGTACTTGCCCTCTATACCCATTTTATTGAGAGTTTTTATCATGAATGGATGTTGAATTTTGTTGAATGCTTTTTCAGTGTCTATGGAGATGATCATGTGGGTTTTGTCCTTCTTTTAGTTGATGTGGTGGATGAATTTGATGGATTTTCCAATGTTGTACCATCCTTGAATCCCTGGAATAAATCCCACTTGATCATGTTGTATGATCTTTTTAATGTATTTTTTAATTCAGTTTGCTAGTAATATGTTGAGAATTTTTGCATCTATGTTCATCAGGGATATTGGTTTGTAGTTTTCTTTTTTTGTGGTGTCTTTGCCTGGTTTTGGTATTAGAGTGATGCTGGCCTTATAGAATGAGTTTAGAAGTATTCCCTCCTCTTCTACTTTTTGGAAAACTTTAAGGAGGGTGGGTATTAGGTCTTCTCTAAGTGTCTGATGAAATTCAATGGTGAGGGGATTGGATTAAAGGTGGTGACATGAGAGGTGAGACAGAGACCTCCTCCTAAAACCACATATAATATGAAAATATAATTAATACAACTAATCCTGAAAGAGCAACAGGAAAAAAGGCTGCACCAGACTGCATACACCTGGAGAAAACAGCAGACCTCACGGAACAGGGTAATGCACCAAAGCTGTGACCCAGTGGGACACAAGTCCTTCCCCCACCCCAGCTCACCAGCAGGAGGAAGAGAAACAGAGCAGGGAGGGAGTGGAGGCCTGGGGCTGCTGAAAACCTAACCCTAGAGATCCGCTCTGGGAGCACGAACCTACATTGAATGGTGCTTGGGTTGGAACTTAAACAATCTTCAGATGCTATATCCCCCTGGCTGGCTATGCAGCTCCAAGGCCTCCAACATGATATGCAGCCTGCTGTGTTTTCCTCCTGGCTAGCCTGCACCTGGCTCGCAAACTGGCAGCCCCTGCCCTGGTGTCAGGACAGCCAGAGGGAAGCCCCGCCTACAGCAACTACAAACACAAAGCACAGAGGCTTACCCTGGTGTGTTCGGCCTACTGGTTCTGGCAGTGGAGCCAGGCATAGCACCTGGGAATCAGAAAACAGCTCTTTCTTCCCCCAAGCACTACCACCACTCCCCTGCAACCCCCAACATCACTACAGGGGCTGAGCAGCCAAAGAGTAGAGCTTCTGGGTGCTAGAGGGTGCCACATACAAATATGAAACATCAAAGGAACCTGTTTAAAAGCAAAATCTCAACACCAGAGAAAGGGCTGAGTGAGACTGAATTAATATATCTCCCTGAAACAGATTTCAAAATAAAAATCATAAACATCCTCATGGAAGTATAGAAAAATATTCAAGAACTCAGGAATGAATTCAAGATGGAGATCCAATCATTGAAGAGCACAATGGAGGATATTAAAAGCAGATTAGATACGGTGGAGGAGACGATAAATGAAATAGAAACTAGGGAAGAGGAATACAAAGAAGCTGAGGCACAGGTAGAAAAAAGGATCTCTAGAAATAAAACAATACTGAGAGAACTGTGTGACCAATCCAAACAGAACATTATTTGTATTATAGTGGCACCAGAAGAAGAAGAAGAGAGAAAAAGGAGAAAAAGTGTCTTTGAGGAAGTAATTGCCAAAAACTTCCCCAACCTGGGGAAGGAGATAGTCTATCAGACCATGGAGGTACATAGATCTCCCAACACAAGGGACCCAAGGAGAACAACACCAAGATATATAATAACTAAAATGGCAAATATCAAGGATAAGTACAGACTATTAAAAGCAGAGAGAGAGAGAAATAAGATCACATACAAAGGAAAGCCCATCAGGCTATCATCAGACTTCTCAGCAGGAACCTTACAGGCTAGAAGAGGGTGGCATGATATATTTAATGCAATGAAGCAGAAGGACCTCAAATCAAGATCACTTAATCTGGCAAGATTATCATTTAAATTTGAAGGAGGGATTAAACAATTCCAGATAAGCAAAAGCTGAGAGAATTTACCTCCCACAAACCATCTCCACAGTGTATTCAAGAGGGACTGCTATAGCTGGAAGTGTTCCTAAGGTTAATTAGCTGTCACCAGAGGTAAGAAAAAGGGATAGACAAAGAGTAAAGAATATGATACCTAATATGTAAAGAATGGAGGAGGAAAAAAAGGAGGGGAAAAGAAAGAGAAACTTTAGATTGTGTTTGTGATAGCATACTCAGTCAGTTAAGTTAGACTCTTAGATAGTAAGGAAGTCACCCTTGAACCTTTGGTAATGACGAATCTAAAGCCTGAAATGGCAATAAGTACATACCTATAGATAATCACCCTAAATGTAAATGGTCTGAATGCACCAATCAAAAGACATAGAGTCACTGAATGGATTAAAAAACAAGACCCAGCTATATGCTGCCTACAAGATACTCACTTCAAACCCAAAGACATACACAGACTAAAAGTGAAGGGATGTGAAAATATATTTCATGAACCTAATAGGGAGAAAAAAGCAGGAGCTGCAGTACATGTATCAGACAAAATAGACTTCAAAACAAAGGAAGTCACAAGAGACAATGATGGACATTACAATATGATGAAGGGGTCAGTACAACAAAAGGATATAACCATTATAAATATCTATGCACCCAACACAGGAGCACCTACATATGTGAAACAAATACTAACACAATTAAAAGGGGAAATAGAATGCAATGCATTCATTCTAGGAGACTTCAACACTCCACTCACACCAAAGGACAGGTCAACCAGACAGAAAATTGGTAAGGAGGCAGAGGCATTGAACAACACATTACAACAGATGGACCTAACAGACATCTACAGTACTCTCCACCATAAAGCAGCAGGATACACATTCTTCTCAAGTGCACATGGAACATTTTCAAGAGTAGAGCATATACTAAGCCACAAAAAGAGCCTCAGTAAGTACAAAAGATTGAAATTGTACCAACCAGCTTCTCAGACCACAAGGATATGAAAGTAGAAATAAATTTCACAAAGGAAACAAAAAATCCCATGAACACATGGAGGCTACACAACATGCTTCTAAACAACCAATGGATCAATGATGAAATAAAAACAGAGATAAAGCAATATGTGGAGAGAAATGACAATAATTCAACAACACAAAATCTGTGGGATGCACTGAAGGTGCTGCTAAGAAGGAAGTATATTTCAATACAAGCCTATCTCAGGAAAGAAGAAAAATTCCATATGAACAGTCTAAACTCACAATTCACAAACTAGAAAAAGGACAACAATGAGGTGCAAAGTCAGTAGAAGGAGGGACATAATAAAGATTAGACAATAAATAAATAAAATCAAGAGGAATAAAACAATAGAAAGAATCAATTAAAGCAAGAGCTGATTCTTTGAGAAAATAAACAAAATAGATAAACCCCTAGCAAGACTTATTAAGAAAAGCACAGAGTCTACACACATAAACAGAATCAGAAATGAGAAAGGAAAAATCCCTATGGTCACCACAGAAACACAAAGAATTATTAGACAATACTATGAAAAATTATATGCTAACAAACTGGATAACCTAGAAGAAATGGACAACTTTCTAGAAAAATACAACATTCCAAGGCTAACCCAGAAAGAAACAGAAAATCTGAACAGACCAATTACTAACAATGAAATTGAATTAGTAATCAAAAAACTACCTAAGAACAAAATCCCTGAAACAGATGGCTTCACCGCTGAATTTTATCAAACATTTAGTGAAGATCTAATACGCATCCTCCTTAAAATTTTCAAAAAAGTAGAAGAGGAAGGAATACTTCCAAACTCATTCTATGAGTCCAGCATAACTCTAATACCAAAACTAGGCAAAGACACCACAAAAAAAGAAAATTACAGACCAATATCCCTGATGAACATAGATGCAAAAATACTCAACAAAATATTAGCAAACCGAATTCAAAAATACATCAGAAAAATCATCCATCATGATCAAGTGGGAAATATTCCAGGGATGTAAGCATAATACAATGTTAGAAAATCCATCAAATTCACCCACCACATCAACAAAAAAAAGAACAAAACCCACACAATCATCTCCATAGATTCCGAAAAAGCATTCGAGAAAATTCAACATCCATTCATGATAAAAACTTTCAACAAAATGGGTACTGAGGGCAAAAACCTCAACATAATAAAGGCCATATATGACAAACCCACAGCCAACATCATACTTAACAGCAAGAAGATGAAAGCCTTTCCTTTAAGATTGGGAACAAGACACAGTTGCCCACTCTCCTCACTTTTATTCAACATAGTTCTGGACATCCTTGCCACAGCGATCAGACAACAGAGAGGAATAAAAGGCATCCAGATTGGTAAATAAGTTAAACTGTCACTGTTTGCAGATGACATGATATTGTACATAAAAAATCCCTAAAGAATCCACTCCAAAACTACTAGATCTAATATCTGAATTAAGCAACATTGCAGGATACAAAATTAATACACAGAAATCTGTTGCACTCCTATAAGCTAATGATGAACTAACTGAAAGAGAAATCAGGAAAACAATTCCATTCACAATTGCATCAGAAAGAACAAAATACCCAGAAATAAACCTAACAAAGGAAGTGAAAGACTTATGTGCTGAAAACTACAGACACTCATGAGAGAAATTAAAGAAGAAAGCAATAAATGGAAACACATCCCATGATCATGGATAGGAAGAATTAATATAATCAAAATGGCCATCCTATGTAAAGCAATTTACAGATTCAATGCAATCCCTATCAAAATTCCAACAGCATTCTTCAAAGAACTAGAGAAAATAATTCTAAACTTCATATGGAACTGCAAAAGACCCCAAATAGCCAAAGCAATCCTAAGAAGGAAGAAAAACCCTGGGGCATTGTGCGCCCTGACTTCGAGCTCTACTGCAAAGCCACAGTAATCAAGACAATTTAATACTGGCACAAGAACAGATCCATAAACCAATGGAACAGACTAGACAGCCCAGGTATAAACCCAAGTACATACAATGGGGAAATGACAGCCTCTTCAACAGCTGGTGTTGACAAAACTGGACAGCTACATGCAAGAGAATGAAACTGGATTACTGTCCATCCCCAAACACAAAATTAAACTCGAAATGGATTAAAGACCTGAATGTAAGTCATGAAACCATAAAACTCTTAGAAGAAAACATAGGCAAAAATCTCCTGAATATAAACATGAGCGACTTTTTTCTGAATCTGTCTCCTCAAGCATGGGAAACAAAAGCAAAAATGAACACATGGGAATACATCAAACTTAAGAGCTTCTGTACAGCAAAGGACACCATCAACAGAATAAAAAAGGCATCCTGCAGTATGAGAGAATATATTTGTAAATGACTTATCCAACAAGGGGTTAACATCCAAAATATGTGAAGAACTCACATGCCTCAACACCCAAAAAACAAATAACCCAATTAAAAAATGGGCAGAGGATATGAACAGACATTTCTCTAGAGAATAAATTCAGATGGCCAACAGGCACATGAAAAGATGCTCCACATCACTAATTATCATGGAAATGCAAATAAAAACCACAATGAGATATCACCTCACACCAGTTATGATGGCCGGTATCAATAAGACTGAGAACAGCAAATGCTGGTGATGATGTGGAGAAAGGGGGACCCTCCTACACCTCTGGTTGGAATGTAAGCTAGTTCAACCATTGTGGCCAACAATATGGAGGTTCCTCAAAAAACTAAAAATAGAAATACCATTTGACCTAGGAACTCCAGTCCTAGGAATTTACCCAAAGAATGTAATTTCTCAGTTTTGAAAAGAAATGTGCAGCCATATGTTTATTGGAGCACTATTTACAGTAGGTGACATATGGAAGCAACCTGAGTGTCCATCAGTAGATGAATGGATAAAGAAGAGGTGGTACATATACACAATGGAACACTACTCAGGCATAGGAAAGAAACAAATTCTGCAATTTACAACAACATGGATGGAGCTGGAGGATATTATGCTCAGTGAAATAAGCCAGACAGAGAATGACAAGTACCAAATGATTTACCTCATTTGTGGAGTATAACAACAAAGCAAAACTGAAGGAACAAAACAGCAGCAGACTCACAGACTTCAAGAAGGGACTAGTGGTTACCAAAGGGGAGGTGGGGAACAGTGAGTGGGGAGGGAGGGAGAAGGGATTGAGGAGTATTACGGTTGGCACACATGGTGTTAGGGGAATCAGGGGAAAGACAGTGTAGCATAGAGAAGGCAAATAGTGACTCTGTGGCATCTTACTACACTGATGGGCAGTGACTGCAATGGGGTATCGGGGGACATGATAACAGGGCTGAATGTAGTAACCACCTTTTTTCATGTGAAACCTTCATAAGAGTGTGTATCAATAATACCTTAATAAAATAAAAAATAGAGTGGTGAAGCCCTCTGTTCTGTAGGTTTTGTTCTTGAGTAGTTTTTTGTTTTCTGATTCAATTTAATTGCTGGTAATTGGTCTCTTCAGATTTTCTGTTTCTTCCTGGGTAAGCCTTGGAAGATTGTATTTTTCTAGAAAGTTCTCCATTTCTTCTATACTATCCGGTTTGTTAGCATATAATTTTTCATAGTATTCTCTAATAATTATTTGTATTTTGGTGGTGTCTCTAGCCATTTTTCCTTTCTCATTTCTGATTCTGTTTATGTGTGTAGACTCTCCTTTTTTCTTGATAAGTCTGGCTAGGGGTTTATCTATTTTGTTTATTTTCTCAAAGAACCAGATCTTGGTTTCATTAATTTTTTCTACTGTTTTATTCTTCTCAATTTTATTTATTTATTGTCTGATCTTTATTATGTCCCTCCTTCTACTGACTTGGGGCCTCATTTGTTCTTTTTCTAGTTTCATTCATTGGGAGTTTAGACTGTTCATTTGAGATTGTTCTTCCTTTTTAAAATTGGCCTGAATTGCTATATACTTTCCTCCTACAACTGCCTTCATCACTCCCCACAGAAGTTGGGGCATTAAGCTGTTCTTTACATTTGTCATCATGTATTGCTTGATCTGTTTTTATTTGTTCATTGATCCATTGGTTATTTAGGAGCATGTTGTGAAGCCTCCATGTGTTTGTGGTCCTTTTTGTTTTCTCTATACAATTTATTTCTAGTTTCATACCTTTGTGATCTGAGAAGTTGGCTGGTACAATTTCAATCTTTTTGAATTTTCTGGGGCTCTTTCTGTGGCCTAGAATGTGATATATTCTGGGAAATGTTCCATGTGCACTTGAAAAGAATGTGCATCCTGCTACTTCAGGGTGGAGTGTTCTATAGATGTCTGTCAGTCCATCTGTTCTAGTGTGTTTGTTCTGTGCATCTATCTCCTTACTTATTTTCTGTCTGGATGATCTGTTCTTTGGAGTGAGTGGTGTGTTGAAGTTTTCTAAAATGAATGCATTGCATTCGATTTCCCCCTTTAATTCTGTTAGTATTTGTTGCACATATTTGGGTGCTCCCATGTCAGGTGCATAGATATTTATAATGATTATACCCTCTTGGTGGACTGACCCCTTTGTCATTATATAATGTCCTTCTTTTTCTCTTGTTACTTTCTTTGTTTTGAAATATATTTTATCTGATGGAAGTATGCAATTCCTGCTATTTTTCCCCTATTGTTTACATGAAATATCTTTTTCCATCCCTTCACTTTTAGTCTGTGTATGCCTTAGGGTTTGAAGTGAGTCTCTTGTAGGTAGCATATTAATTGGGTCTTTTTTATGCATTATGTAACTCTGTCTTTTGATTGGTACACTCAGTCCATTTACACTTAGGGTGATTATTGATAGATATGTACTTATTGCCTTTGCAGGCTTTGGATTGTTGGTTACCAAAGGTTCAAGGACAGCTTCTTTATCTAACAGTCTAACTCAACTCACTAATTATGCTATTATAAACACAATCTCAAGTTTCTTTTTTTTTCTCCTTTATTTTTCTTCCTTTTCCACTCTATATGTTAGGTGTCATGTTCTGTACTCTTTGCGTATCCCTTGACTGACTTTGTGGGTAGCTGATTTAATTTTGTATTTTGTTAGTAATTAATTGGCCTACTTCCTTTACTGTGGTTTTGTTTTCTCTGGTGACAGCTATTTAGCCTTAGGAGCACTTCTATCCTTTAAAATACACTGTAGAGATGGTTTGTGGGAGGTAGATTCCCTCAACTCTTGCTTATCTGAAAATTGTTTAATCCCTCCTTCAAATTGAAATGATAAATTTTCTGGGTAGAGTATTCTTGGCTGGATTCCCTTCTGTTTTATTTCATTGAATATATCCTGCCACTCCTTGCTGGCCTGTAAGGTTTCTACCGAGAAGTCTGATGATAGCCTGATGGGTTTTCTTTTGTAGGTGATCTTTTTTCTCTCTCTTGCTGCTTTTAATACTCTGTCCTTGTCCTTGATCTTTGCAAGGTTAATTATTATATGTCTTGGTGTTGTCTTCCTTGGGTCCTTTGTGTTGACCAGCATGATTTTCCAAAACACTTGGGAGAAAAAATGACCCTGTACCTTAGGATCCAAGTTCCTAAAATAAACTGGAAAATAAAGCAAACACATAAACAAATACAGACACGCACACAGAGACAGCACCACATTAAAGAGATTTAAGTTGTGGCAGAAATAACTGGAATGTTGTTTCATGTAAATGATTTTAGAAAACTGATTTCTGTAAGTGGGGATAAACAGAGAGGAAAGACACCACAGAGATACAAACTGACTATCTTCAAAGCTGTTACACTAACAGTCCCAAAGTAGCAAAGCATAGTAGTCACAGTATAAACTAGTTAAGACATTACTACCATTGAATGGCAGTGGTGGTGGTGGTGGTGGGGGGAGCACTGCAACCATCTCTGATAGAGAGAGATGGCAAGCTGAGTCCCTTTAGGCTCACCTTGGCCATGTTAGGGAATTTTCTTATCTTGATTATGACCAACTGGTTCTCCTGGACCATTGTTAATGTTTAGGGTATCTCCTTGTGAATATTAAAAAGAAAGTATTCCATCCTCAGTATGGAAATTTTATAGTAGTGTATTATTTATTCTATGATAAGGACAGACTCATTTCATATAGATTATACAAATCAAATAATTGAATTTAAGAGAAAACAAAAATTGGGAATTAAGAGCCACATCATTAAGATATAATAATTTGTTATAAAATAGTTATTTCTCTCACTTTAGTGGAAACAATATTCTTTGTGGCTGTACTTATGCTTGGTTGTTATAGTTTTATAGAAAACGTAACTACACAGAACCTTTTTTAAGACATGAGTGTCTTCAAGATTTTTTTATTATTGAGGTATAATTGACTTAGAGTATTACATTAGGTTTAGGTGTATAACACACTGATTCAACATTTGTATACACTGGGAAGTGATCCTCACAGTAAGTCTAGTTACCCTCTGTAACCTTACAAAAGTAATAAAACATTACTGACAATGTTTCCTATGCTGTACATTACATCCCCAGGACTTACTCATTTTAAAATGGAAATTTTGTACATCTTGATCCCCTTCACCAATTTCAAAGCCTACTCATAACCTCTTTCCTCTGGCAACCACCAATCTATTCTCTCTATCTGTGAGTCTAGGTTTTGTTTTGCTTATTTGTTTTGCTTTTTAGATTCCATATATAAGTGAAATCATGCAGTATTTGTCTTTGCCTATCTTTCTTCATGTAATACCTTTAAGGCTGATCCATGTTGATACAAACAGAAAGATTTCATTTTTATGCCTGCATAGTATTTCCATTGTACATATATACATACATGGATACATGCATACCATGTCTTCATTATCCATTCATCTATTGATGGATACTTAGGCTATTTCCCTGTATTGACTATTTTAAATAATTCTGCTGTACACATAGGGGCACATAAAACTTTCCAAATTAATGTTTTCCTTTTTTTTTTCAGATAGATATACAGTAGTAGAATTGCTGGATCTTACAGTAGTTCTATTTTTAATTTCTTGAGGAAACTTCATAGAGTTTTCCATGATTGCTACACCCACCAATTTATATTTTCACCAGTAGTACACAAGGGTTCCTTTTCTCCATATCCTCACCAACACTCATTAGTTAATTCTTTTTCAAAAATAGCAATTCTGACAGTGTACTGTGATATCTCATTGTGATTTTGTTTGCATTTCCCTGATGATAGGTGATCTTTAGCATCTTTTCATGTGCCTCTTGGCCATCTGTTTGTCTTCCCTGAAAAAATGTTTATTCAAATCATCCATCCATTTTTATTGAGATTGTTTGATTTTTTTTGTTATTGTATGAGTTTTGTATGTTTTGGATATTAACCATTTGACAGAAATATGACTTATAAATATGTTCTGCCATTCAGTAGGTTGCCTTTTCATTTTCCTTCACTGTTTAAAAGGATTTTTGATATAGTCTCATATATTTTTGCCTTTTTTTCCCTTGCTTTTGGAGTAACTTCCAAAAATCATCTCTTCAGACTGATGTCAAGGTGGTTACTGTCTATGTTTTCTTCGGGTCTTACATTCAAGCCTTCAATCCATTTTGAGTTAGTTTTTTTATATATGAGTTTATATATATATATATATGATATTTATATAAGATGGATAACATATATATAAAATAAAAATATATATATAAGGTAAGATAGTCATCTAGTTTCATTCTTTTGCATGTAGCTGTCCAGTTTACCCAGCACCACTTATTGAAGAGACTGTCCTTTCCCCATTATATATTCTTGCCTCCTTTGTCATAAATTAATTGACCATATATGCATGGTCTTATTTCTGGGCTCTGTATTCTGTTACATTGATCTATGTGTCTGTTTTTATGACAATACTATACTGCTTTGATTACTAAAGTTCGGTAATATAGTTTGAATCAGGGGATATGATACCACTAGCTTTGTTCTTTCTCAGCATTATTTTGGCTATTCAAGGTCTTTTCAAGATCCATATAAATTTTAGAAGTATTTTTTCTAGGTCTGCAAAAAATGCCCTTTGAATTTAGAAGGGGATTACATTTAATCTGTAGATTGCTTTGGTTAGTATGGTCATTTTAACACTCTTAATTCTTCCAACCCATGAGAACAGAATATCTTTCCATTTATTTGTATCTTCTTCAATATTTCATCAATATCTTGTAGTTTTCAGTGTACAAGTCTTTAGCTTCCTTGGTTAAATTTATTACTAGGCATTTTATTCTTTTTCATACATTCATAAATAGAAATGTTTCCCTGGTTTCCCTTTCTGATAGTTCATTGTTGGTGTATAAAAATGCAACAGATTTTTGTATGTTATTTTTGTATCTTACCACATTATTATATTCATTTATTGGCTTTTGGTAAAATCTTTAGGGTAAGTCTATATGTAGTATCATGTTCTGGAGATAGTGACAGTTTTACTTCTTCTTTGCCAATTTACATGCCTTTTATTTCTTTTTCTTACCTAATTGCTGTAGCTAGGACTTCCAATACTATGTTGAATAAAAATAGTGAGAGTAGCTTCAGAGAACCAAGATGGCAGCATGAGTAGAACAGCAGAAATCTCTTCCCAAAACCATATATATTTTTGAAAATACAACAAATACAACTAATCCTAAAAGAGAGACCAGAAGACACAGTACAACAGCCAGAGAACCCAGCACCTTGTGAAGGGGGTAAGATACAAGCCCTGGCCCAGTGGGACCCAAGTGCCCCTCACCCCAGCTCCTGGAGGGAGGAGAGGAATCAGAGCAGGGAGAGAGAGAAGGAGCCTAGGACTGCTGAACAACCAGCCCTAGCCATCTGCACCAGAGCGCAGACACAGTGCGTGCACAGAGTGGGTGCTGGAAGCTAGGGAAACAGGACAGTAAGACCTGTGAGCAGGTCCCTGCAGCCAGTGCACCCGGGACAAAGAAAAGCAAGTGCTTTTTGGAAGTCTTAAAGGGACAGGGACCCCACAGCTGGACAGAAGTGTCCTGGGACACTTAGCTCAGCAGCTGCGAATCTGGGGGAACTCTGGGTGCCCAAACTCCCGCAGCACAGCTCGGAGGCCCCTCATGGAGATAAAAAGCCTCCTGGCCATTTCCCCTCCAACGCGGCTCCACGATATTGAAGCAGCAACCTGAGGCAGGCCACGCCCACAGCAACTGCAGAGCTAAATAAACTCCATAGCGGCCGGGCAAGATCAGAAGCCCCATCTTCACACAGCTGCCCAGCACAAGCTGCTAGAGGCTGCTGTTCTCCCAGGAGAGGAAGGCCATAAACTGGCAAGAAGGGACTTTCTCTTACCCAACACACATGCCAGCTCCCCATGAATATATCTATCACCATGAAAAGGCAGAAGAAATTGATACAGACAAAGATCACAGAGGCAAACCCTGAGGAGATAGACCTAACCAGTCTTCCTCAAAAAGAATTAAAAATAAAGCTCATAACTATGCTGATGGAGCTGCAGAGAAATATGCAAGAGCTAAGGGATGAAGTCCGGAGGGAGATTACAGAAATGAAACAATCTCTGGAAGGATTTACAAACAGAATGGTAAGATGCAAGAGGCCATTGATGGAATAGAAACCAGAGAACAGGAATGCATAGAAGCTGATGCAGAGAGAGATAAAAGGATCTCCAGGAATGAAACAATATTAAGAGAACTGTGTGACCAATCCAAAAGGAACAATATCCACATTGTAGGGGTACCAGAGGAAGAAGAGAGAGAGAAAGGGATAGAAAGTGTATTTGAAGAAATAATTGCTGAAAACTTCCCCAAACTGGAGGAGGAAATAATCGATCAGACCATGGAAGTATACAGAACTCCCAACAGAAAGGACCCAAGAAGGACAACACCAAGACACATAATAATTAAAATGGCAAAGGTCAAGCACAAGGAAAGAGTTTTAAAGGCAGTTAGAGAGAGGAAAAAGGTCACCTACAAAGGAAAACCCATCAGGCTATCATCAGACCTCTCAACAGAAACATTACAGTCCAGAAGAGAATGGCATGATATATTTAATGCAATGAAACAGAAGGGCCTTGAACCAAGAATACTGTATCCAGCACGACTATCATTTAAATATGAAGGAGAGATTAAATAATTCCCAGACAAGCAAAAGTTGAGGGAATTTGCCTCCCACAAACCACCTCTACAGGGTATTTTAGAGGGACTGCTCTAAATGGGAGCACTCCTAATACTAAATAGATGTGACCAGAGAAAATAAAATCACAGCAAAGAAAGCAGACCAACCAAATACTAACTAAGGGCAAAAAATAAAATCAACTACCCACAAAATCAGTTAAAGGAAGCACAAAAGAGCACAGAATAAAACAACCAACATATAAAGAATGGAGGAGGAGGAATAAGAAGGGAGAAAAATAAAGAATGACCAGACAGTGTTTAAATTAGCTCAATATGTGAGTTAAATTAAACAGTAAGATACTAAAGAAGCTAACCTTGAACCTTTGGCAACCACAAATCTAAAGCCTGCAATGGCAATAAGTACATATCTTTCAATAATCATCCTAAATGTAAATGGACTGAATGCACCAATCAAAAGACACAGAATAATAGAATGGATAAAAAAGCAAGGCCCATCTCTATGCTGCTTACAAGAGACTCATCTCAAATCCAAAGACTATGGGAACAAAAAAAAAACCAAAGGAACAAAACAGCCACAGAATCATAGAACCTAAGAATGGACTAACAGTTACCAAAGGGAAAGGGACTGGGGAGAAAGGGAGGGAAGGAAGGGATAAGGGTGGGGAAAAAGAAAGGGGACATTACGATTAGCATGTATAATGTGGGGGTGCACGGGGAGGGCTGTGCAACACAGAGAAGACAAGTAGTGATTCTACAGCATCTTACTATGTTGATGGACAGTGACTGTAATGGGGTTTGTGGGGGGGATTTGGTGAAGGGAGGACCCTAGTAAACATAATATTCTTCATGTAATTGCAGATTAATGACAACAAAATCAATTAATTAATTAATTTAAAAAAATAAAATAAATAAAATGCTGCAGACTAGTCAACTAAATAAAAAAAAAATAGTGAGAGTGGGCATCCTTGTCTTGCTCCTGATCTTAAAGGAAAAACTTTCAGATTCTCACAATTGTATGTGATATTAGCTGTAGGTTTATCATATGTGGCCTTTATCATGTTGAGGTACATTCCTTCTTTACCCACTATATTGAGTTTTTATCACAAATGGATGTTGAATTTTGTCAAATGATTTTTCTGTATCTATTGAGATTCTGTGATTTTTATCTTTCATTTTGTTAATGTGGTGTATTATATTGACTAATGTGTAGCTCTTGAACCTTGCATCCCTGGAATTGTACTGTATGATACTTTTAATATATTATTGAAATCAGTTTGCTAGTACCTTTTTTGAGGCTTTTTTCATTTACGTTCGTCAGATATATTGGTCTATAATTTTCTTTTTTTGTGGTGTCCTAGTTTTGGTATGAGGGTAACGTATGCCTTGTAAAATGAATTTTGAAGCTTTCCCTTTTCTACAATTTTGTTTTTGGAAGACTTTAAGAAGAATAAGAATTAAATCTTTGAGTGTTTGGTAGAACTCAGCAATAGAGTCATCTGATTGTGGGCTTTTGTTTGTTGGGAATTTTATTACTGATTCAAGTTCCTTACTAAAAGGTGTTCTGTTTCTTCATAATTCATTCTTGGAAGATTGTAAATTTCTAGAACTTGCCCATTTTTTTAGGTTGGCCAATTAGTTGGCACATATTGTTCATAGTAGTCTTAATGATCCTTTGTATTTGTAGTGTATCCATTGTAACTTCCCCTCTTTCATTTCTAATTTTATTTATTTGAGCTCTCTTTCTTTTTTAGTAAGTCCAGCTAAAGATATGTCAGTTCTGTTTATCTTTTCAAAGAACCAGCTCTTAGCTTCATTGATCTTTTCTATCACCCTTTTAGTCTCTATTTTTATTTCTGTTCTGATTCTTATGATTTCCTATCTTCTACTAACTTTGGGCTTCATTTCTGCTTTTTTATGTAGTTCCTTTAAGTATAAAGTTAAACTGTTTGAGATCTCCTGTTTCTTGAGGTGGGCCTGTATTGCTATTGCTATGAACTTCCCTCTTAGAATTGCTTTTGCTGCATCCCATAGATTTTGGTATGTCATGTTTCAGTTTTCTTTTGTGTCTCTCTACATTTTTAAATTTCTTCTTTGATTTCTTTTATGACCCAGTAGTTGTTCAATAATATGTTGTTTAATCTCCATGTATTTGTAGTTTTTCCACTTTTCCTCTTGTAATTGATTTCTAGTTTCATCCCATTGTGGTCACTGAAGATGCTTATTATGACTTTAATGTTCTTGAGTTTACTGAGAACTATTTTTGGCCTAACATGTGATCTGTCCTGGAGCAAGTTCCCTGTAGAGTTGAGATTATATATCCCACTGCTTTTGGATGGAATGTTCTGTTATTATCTGTTAGATGTATCTGGTCTAATGTGTCATTTAAGGTTGATATTTCCTTATTAGTTTTCTGTCTGAAGGATTTAGTCATTGATGTAAGGATGTTAAATTCCCCAGTTATTATTAGATTTATGTCAATTTCTCCCTTCAGTTTGTTAATTTTTGCTTTATATATTTTCATGCTTCTGTATTGGATGCATATATTCACAGATATATATCTCCTTGCTGGATTGACTCCCTTACTATTATTTAGTCTCCCTCTTTGTCTTTTATTACAGTCATTGTTTCAAAGCCTATTTTTTCTGATATGAATATAGCTTTACTTTTCCATTTGTATGGAATATCTTCTTCCAACACTTTACTTTCATTCTGTATGTGCCCTTACTTCTGAGGTTAGTCTCTTATAGGTAGTATATAAATGTGTCTTGGTTTTTATGCATTCAACCACTCTGTCTTTTGACTGGAGTCTGTTTATATTTAAAGTAATTATTGATACTTATCACTTGTCAATATATTGCCATTTTGTTAATTGTGTTCTGGTTGTTTTTGTGATTCTTTCTTTTCTTTCTCCCTTCCCTATGTATATAACAGTCTATTTTTAGTTGATAGCAACTGAAATTTGAACACATTAAAGAACATTTTTACATCCCCCCTCATGTTTTACATTTTGAAATCACTTTTTACATCTTTTTATTTTATGTATCCCTTAAGTAATTATTGAAGTTTTAGTCAATTTTACCAACTTTGTGTTTTAACCTTCTTGGTAGCTTTATAAGTGATTAATCAACTGCCTTTACTGTATATTTCTTCCAGTGAGATTTTTACTTTCCTATATTTTGTTGTTATTAATTAATACCATAGGTTTCAGCTTAAAGAAGTCCCTTTAACATTTCTTGTGAGGCCAGTTAAGAGGTGATTACCTCCTTTAACTTTTGCTTTTCTGCAAAACTGTTTATCTTTTCTGCAATTCTGAATGATAACTTTGCCAGGTAGAAAAGTCTTGGTTGAAAGTTTTTTCTTTATAGCACCCTGAATATGTTGTGCCTCTCCCTTCTGGTTTGTAGTTTCTTCTGAGATAACTGCTGATAGGTTTATAGGGTTTTTCTTATACATAACAATTTGTTTTTCTCTTGCTGTTTTTAATATTCTCTCTCTAACTTTTGACATTTCAATTGTAATGTATCTTGATGTGGCCCTCTTTGGGTTCCTCTTATTGGAATTCCCTGGGATTCCTGGATCTGGATGTCTGTTTCCTTCCTAGGTTAGGCAAGTTTTTAGCCATTATTTCTTTAAATAAGATTTCTGTCCCTTTCTTTCTCTCCTCTTGTGACCCCAATAATGCAAATGTTATTCTGCTCCATGTTGTCCCATAGGTCCGTTATGTCATCTTCATTTTTAAAAATTAGTTTTCTTTATGTTGCTCTGGCTGGGTGGGTTCGATTGTTTGTCTTCCAGCTTGCTGAACTGTTGTTCTGCTTCATCCAGTCTGATATTGAACCCCTCTAGTATATTTTTCAGTTCAGTTATTGTATTCTTCAGCTCTATGACTTCTGTTTGGTATTTTCTTATATTTTCTTTTTGTTAAAGTTCTCACTGTGTCCATTCATTCCTCTCCTGAGTTTTATGAACATCTTTATGACCATTAATTTGAATTCTTTATCAGGTAGTTTACTTATCTTCATATCATTAATGTCTTTTTCTGAGGTTTTGTCTTGTTCTTTTATTTGGAACATATGTCTCTGTTTCCTCATGTTGCTTGACTGTTTGTGTTTGTGTCTTTGTATTAGGTGAAACAGTTACCTCACTCAGTCTACCAGAGTATGTGGTAGACCGAGTAGGTAGGTAGCCTGTGTATGTGGTGAAACTTCTTGTTCAACTTTGCCCTAGCAATTGGTTGTCTCTTAAATCTTTGTTGCTTTTCTAAACTGCCTGATTTATTCTTGATATGTCTCCACTTTGAGGTTTTGCCTGAACATGTCAGTGTTCCAAGGAGAAGAATCTCATTTAGCATTTAGTTTCATTCTTATTGGAAGCCAAACCCTCAGGCACCAACTTTAAAAGTATGCAGACATGTACTGTCCTGTGGGACAATTGTAATGCCTGCTGGCCACCTGACCATATCTAGAGATGTTTCCTGGGCAGCAGTTGTAAGAACTGGGCTCCAGACAAGTGTATAAGTTCTTTTCTGTGAGGTCTCATCTAGCTATAGTGGGGCCAAGGGGGTACACAAGGATGGTGTCTCCCTGCTTAAGTCCCTTGGGAGCACCTCCTTAACCTCTAGTTGTGTGGAAAACCTGAAACCTGTCCCTCAGGCTGAAGCTTCAGGATAAGTAAAAAGTTATCTTTCATAGGAAGACTGGAGTTGTGTTTCAGTGTGCTGTGTATGCAGTGCCCCAGGGGGCTGCTCTGCCAAGAACTGTCCTTATAACTGTTACATTCTTGTGGAGCTCAAGAATGCCAGCTCCCTTGACCACCAGGGCCAATGCAATCAAGGAACATCCCCTGTGGGGATTTTGGGTATCTGTTGGAGAGTGTAAGGGTTGGGCCATGCTTGCTGGCATCAGAAAGGCAGCAGGAAAATTTTTTGACTGTGCTCACTCTCGGGCTTCAGGAATGCTGTGGGAGAGTGCCTTGTCTGTGTGCACATGCTGGTCAGGCTGGAGTAAGAATATACCACAACCTCTCCTGTTAGCCAGGCCCAGCCAGGGTGCTGGAAAGTGTTACAACCTATGCAAATAAATCTCCCCGACATGTATCCTAGGCACTTTTCAAACTGCTTTTTTTTTTTGGTGTGATCTCAGGGCAAGCAAAGCTGTACATGAGCCCCAAAAGGGGTATCTCAATTTCCTATAGCACTTTGGGGTTCCTGGATGTCAACTCCAGTGGTTTTCCAAGCCATACATTCTGGGGGCTTGTCCCTCTGGCATCTCAGGGATTGAGCTGCCTGATGTAGGGAGCCAACCCACAGTTCATCCAGGAGAAGTGTCAAACTGGTGAGATCCCTCCGTTACATGTTGGTGGGTCAGGGGCAGGTTTTGGTGATACAATGTCTCTGCTTCTCCCACACATCTCTATATGGACTTTGAATCCTTTGTTGCAGAGAAGTAATTCATCTAGTTTTAAGATTATTTTTAATAGGAAAAGATACACATGTAGCTGTAGATTTGGTGTATTCATGGGAAGAGGTGAGTTCAGGATCTTTTTTGCCACCATCTTGTGGAAGTTGATTTTAAGTTTTCAATAATTTGTAATTCTGAGATATTAGGAATATTGCCAATGAGAACTGGAGTTATTAGAAATTTCTCTAATGAGAACTGGAATATCCAATGAGTTATTCTGCAATGAGAAATGATATTGGAAAAATCAAATAGATAAAAAACTATGAAAGTATTTAGAAATCTGTCTTTTAAGTGATTATGCCAAATATACTATAATATTTCAACAGGAGTCATACCAAATTTTAGAAAACAACTGCAGATTTTAAAATTACTTAAATATCAGTGGCTCATCAATATCACACTCCTTTACTATTCTCATTGTTAAATGTCACTTACAAATTTTTACATAGATGTAGTATTTTTTTGTGTGTGTAATTTTTCAAATTATATAGTTGTAGTATTTCATTTTCAAGTAATTCTTCAAATTACATATGTCATCTGGACCAGTACTTCTTAAATATTAATGTACATATAAATCATATGGGATCTTGTTAAAATGCAGTTTATGTTTCAGGACCTGAGAATCTGCATTTCTAACAACCTCCCAGGATGCCAATCTTGTTGGTCTGTAGCTCGCATAGAAAGGCCATAATATTCTTCCAATGTTGTAAAGCATTCTTTAAAGAAGGGTTAGTATTTTATCTTAGAACTTGTAGCTTTTAAAAATAAAATGTAAATATTAAGCTGCTAAATATTAATAAAGTTAATTTTTATACTAATGAAATTTCCATATTAAAAATAAATAATGTCTATAGTATAATCAGCTAGCCATCATTTGCAATCCTTAATTTATACCTATCTAATACCTATATTGTAGATTATTAATGGTAAATGTCTGTGGATTATTGCATAGTGATTCATGTCATAATTGAGGTACTTTATTAATTTTAAATGGGTATTTAGTAAATCAGTGGTAGATAATGTAAACTGAAATACAAAATGGCAATTTAACCGGTACACTAAATATTAAAAGGGTTTCTTAAATTTTTGTTTTATTTTAAGATACCAAGCAGAACATTAGTGGGAAAAGAGACAAAAGCTTACTGAAATGTTTGTATATCAAAAATTTATTTGAATTAATGGATATGTTCCTCTAGGAAACAAAAAACAAATACCAATTCTGTTAGAACAACACACTCTGCTTTCATTTGTCAGAAAATTATTGTAATATGCTAAATTTGTTCAAATAATACACTCTACTGCCATCTGCTGTAAGATGGCCATAATAAATACATAAATCGCTTGTTATGTGGAGACAAATTATAATAGAAGTACAAACATTTTCCAACTACTAAAGACATATGTCAGATGCCCAGTATGCCCTTATGCATGGCTCCTTATGTGGCAGGCAACCTGAGCAAACCTCTTAGGGAGTCTGACTCCACTCCTCTGATCTGATGGTGAAGGCTGTTCCTTCAATGGTCCTGGACCATTGAAAAAGGACTTGATATTGTCTTTGTGACATGGTATGAGGAAGGACAACTGCAGACTCCATTAGCATAGACAAGGTACAGCATTCATGTGAGTGGAGCATAGTGGGTTTTCTGGGTCTGACTGGGCAACCAGATGGCTCACCTTTTGCAATCCTTGATTTTATGCCTATCTATACCTATCTAATACCTATTTAATACCTAGCATTCTCTCTCTGCTCTCTTGTTCCTCTTGCCCATGGCAACTCTGCCTGGATAAGAGCCTGAATATGGAGGTAGGAACACTCCTGTTATTTTAATAGTTCACAGTGTTTTTCCATACTGACTCGTAAATTGTAATGAGAGGTGTGCCATTTTGATAGTACATTGGATTGTTCCATTTAAAGGATAAGGCTTCAAACTAAATTACTTTTATGATAACAGCACCAAATATAGTAACTGCTGGAAACATTTTTGATAAATGCTAAATAGAAACATCTGTCATCTTCTATTTCTGTCCTTTGATGGATATTGTTCAGAAAGTGATCACATAAATCTAACTGAGAAGTGTTTTAAAATTATATCAAAGGGATGTCTGGCAACATGGTGGGCTAAGCTGATACATATAAATCTTTTTTTCTCATTACAAATACATAGATAGGCTGGATACATTATTGCCAAAAACTTTAAATACATAGTTAAGTTCAAAATGAAAACAAGGGAAATTCTATGGTATCAGAAAGAAGAGAGAAATAAAACTAGAGCTGAAACTTCTGCAGGTTTGTGAATGTTTCTAACTAGTTATAGGACCAGAGTGCTAGCGACCACATTGGGGTAGATATGTAACCACAAACTATAAAAAAATGAATGATTTCATCCATAAACATTTTGTTTGCTGACAACTCCCACATCGATTTCTTTTGGCCAAAGCCCTTTAAGGAGATTCCCCTTCAAGAAGCCTTTGCCTCCTGGGACAATTCAGTACTAAAGCCATTAGGTGGGTCTACATGTGGTAAGAGTGGGACAGCAGGGGGAAGAAGCTCAGTGTGGAGAATCAAAGCTCAAATGTGGTAAGGAGGGAATTTGCATAGGGTCGAAATTGGCCCAGAGTAAGTTTCAGGGCCAAGATAGGGTAAGGAGGGCTCCTGAACAGTGATGCAGAGCGAGACAGAAGATTGACACAAGAATAGGGTAAGGAGGATCTACAGAGGATGCCAGAGCCGGTGGGATGAGATGGGCATGTGCATGGGACACAGGTACAACAGGGGGAGTTATGGAATACATACATATGACCAAATTTCTCACTGTGGGAATTGCAAATATAAAAGGGATTAAAATTATATTGAACCCTATGTTGTTGGTCTGGATTCAGGGTTATCAGTGAACTACTGGTTTTCAATATATAAAAAGAGAAATAGAAATATAGATAAACATGTATGATACATACACATGTTCCTTAGCTTTCCCCACTTAGAAGCCCGGGTAAAAGTAAAAATCCCTCAAAGCAGTGAGCATTGGGAGCATCAGATCTTGATTGTATCATTACTCACTTAAAGGAAACAGGGCTCTCAAGAGAAATGTCTGATTCCAGGGCTGGGACAGGAAATATGTTAGATGTACCTAAACATATTCTTGTGCTGGAAAGCAATAAAGTGCTCCAGGAGTAATGGGGTCATGTCAAAAAAGACACAAGAGTCATCTTTAAGGAGCTCCCAATAGTCAAATCTCTGTCAATATGAACACCAAACAAATATGATACTATGGATTATAGCTTATTGAATAACATAGGAAACCACAGTCCATTCTGATGAATGATTAACTAGAAAGATTTTGAAAAAAAGAATATTTATTTAGCTTCACAAGGCATCTCTCCAAAATACTTGTTAATTACAAAGCTTAAAAGAACTTGAAAATGGAGAACCAAGCAAACATCATCTTAATCAAGGGATCAAAAGGAACCTCAGCAGTAATGGGATAAATCAAAATTTGTGTACCACCTTACAGGATAAATGATGAGAACACAGTATCACTTTTGTGATACTTTGCCAAACTTTATAATTCTGCATCTAATCATGATGAAACATCAGACAAAACCAAACTGAGTGACATTCTGCAATATAATGGTTCTGTAATCTTCAAAACTGTTAAGGTCATGAAAGCAAAGGAAAGACTGGGGAGATAGTCTGAATGAAGAAAGCAGAACAGTTAAATGCAATACAGAATTCTGACTTGTACCCTTTTACTCTAAAGAAAATTATTTGGACAATAATTGGTGAAACTTGATTAGATTCTGAAGATTACAGGTGAAGTATCAGTGTTGATGTCTTAATATTGATGGTAGTATTGTGGTTATATTGGAGAATGTACTCGTAGGACAATGTACACTGAAGTATTTGGGGATCTGGGGTGCAAATAATTCTCAAATGGCTTAGGGAAAGGTTATTTTTTATTTTACTTGCAACTTTCCTGTAAGTTCAAGGTTGTTTCAAAAGAAAAAAGACATTGCTTTAAAAATCTCAATGTTACATCTCTTTAACAGTAACAAATACAAAGATATTTGTATAACCTAAATCGTGTGCTATGAGGAGTAATAGAAAATAATTTAGAGCATGTCTCTGCTAGACATAATTCTGATTTTTTTTACATATATCAACTAATTTAATTCCACAGCACAATATGAAGGTTATAAAAGGCAAATCTGAGGTGCCTAAAGATTATATAACTTGCCCGAAGTTATACCAAGAGTAAGTGGCAAAGCTGATATTATATTTATATAAAATATTTATATCCTACCTAGCCATATATAAATGTAATTGATCCAGAGTAATTTTTCTCTAGGATTTGCTTTAAGACTACCTTTATTCAAATAAAAACTCTCTTGATCCTTATAAACTATTATATCAAGCTTCAGATATAGGATGTTTGTCCAGGGTTAAGATGGGTCCTTCCAAAGGGAGTCACATAAAAGCTCCCTGTTCAGAGTCAACATATGCAAACAGCAAGAGCAATCACAGCATTATTAATTAGAAAGCTGGTCTCGGCACAGCTGAGTCTGGAGAGCCCCTTTTCCCCTTTCTGCTTTCCGTGTGCCAGTCCCATCACAATGGGCCGCAGGGGTAGAGCTTAGGCATACGATACAACCTAATAGTGATACAACCACTCTCAAGGCAGTGGACAACCTTTAGGGGGAGAGGTACACAGAGGTTATTGGGGAAAGTAAGTAAGACCCTCAATGACACACTGAAAGAAAAAGGAAAAAGCAAAGTCAGATCTACTCAGACATCAAATACTCTAAAGCTACTCACCCCCAGAGTAAAGTCCCATTTACTTCTGCTGTTAGCAAGACCGCTAGCCTGCCTGCTCCACACGCATGCACAGGCAGTCTCACCTGTCAGCACAGAACACAGTTAACCCTCCTCGACCTACTCGCTCAAAATTAATGACTATTGAAGAAGAAAACTACTTTATTCAAGGAAATTTATACCAACATCTCATTCATAAACACTCTGGCAACCAGAGTGTCAATGTTTTTTAAAAAAACATTGGCAAGAAAAGGGTTCACAACAGATATATGCCTCCCTATTCAGAGATCACCAATGAAAAAATGGACAATGGCTATGAACTGCCAATTAAAGAAGAGGAAAACACAACTGCTAAAAAAGATGTAAAAGGGCATTCAAACTGAGGAAGATAAAACAGTCTTGGTATACAGATGGCTCAGTACAATGTGCAAGCATCACCTGGAAGTGCACAGTACAGCATTTTAACCCCACCCCAGGGTTGCTCTGAAGAACACTGGTGAAGGGAGGCCAATTTTAAATGTAAACCTAGAGGTTTCATTTGCCTAGAAAAAAGGATAGTCAGATATATAGGTCCACACCAATACATGAGCTGTCATTAGCAGTTTAGTAGATGGTCAGAGATCTGTAGGAAAACTTGGAAACTCTTTCTGAATGGGCACAGAATGTAAAGATATTTGTATCCCATGTAAGCACTCACCAAATAATGACTTCATCAGAAGATTTCAATAACCAGGTAGAAGAGTACTAGAACTAAGGGCATAAGTCCATATCCCTTTTCTGCCACTTAATTCATGGCTCAGTGGTCTCCTGAAGTGGCCAGGGAAGCAGGAGGAAGCTTAGACCTGGGGGAAGCAGCATGATTTTTACTCACTAACACCCATCTGGCTCCATCCAGCTACTGAGTACCTGACCTTCTGAAAACACAGACCAACCCTGAGCCCCTAATACAGCACCATTCTGTAAAAGAACCAGCCATCTACTTGGTCTCTGGTTGATTAAATCAGATTGCTTCCTTCATGGAAGGAACAATGTTCTTCCTAGAATTGACACTGTGATAGTGGAGTTACCTTCTCTGCATGGAATGCTTCTGCCAAAACTTCCATCTGCAGACTTATAGAATGTCTCATCCACCAGCATAGAATTTTTCACAGAATCATTTCTGACCAAGGAAATCATTTTCTAGCAGATAAAATGTTAGTGGTGTGTCCACACTCATAGTATTCTTACCGCACCTTGAGAGCAGCTGGCTTGAAGGAATAATGAAATGATCTTTTAAAGACAGTTAAGAGCTGGCTGGGTGGCAACATCTTGCAGTGATGGGACAGATGAAGATTTTCATCACCCTCCCAGATAAGGAACCACAACCAGCTGAGATGCTTGCTGGGGCAAAGAGAATGTAGACTAGGTAGTGGGTGAAAAAAATTTTATAAATAACTGCAGTGATATAAACAGTTGCAAGAATGAGAACTGCAATAGTTATGCATATTCCTTCCCTATTGTGACAGGAATATATTTGTTAGCATATTACTCTGTTTTTTCTTTCCTTCTCTTATCCTCCAATCATCTAACATAAGATATATATATATATGTATATACCTATATGTGTATGTGTAAGTTTCATTTATACATGAAATAGTTACTTCATCATGTTAGTTGACTTTGTGATGTATAAACTTGGCTAAGCTAAACTACATTTGCCAGGATTCAATTCTCTCAAGGCTTCCAGTTAGAGCTGCCACAAGAGAAACTTGCATGACATCTAGAAAGCAGAAGTGAAGAAATAGCTATAGCTTACTATCTGAGGGTCAAGGCGCTTCAGGCCCTGTTTGGAGTCCACACGCATTTCCCCTGATCTAGGCCTGGCTCTGTTGTCCTGAGCTGCAGCAGAGCCCACAGCTCTTCCAGCCGCTGCTAAAGCTTTTCTTTCAGCTTCCCAAAGTTCTGGGTCAGGTATGATGTGGCTCCTCTGCAAAACAGCTTCCCCTGCAGGTCATTCATAGAAGCAAGGTCAAGGCTTTGATATGGAGAGAGGCCCCGGGGAGTTCTGTGAGGGCTGGACGCAGGTTTGGCTTGTTTCTCGTGATTTCCAGTTGTTCATGCTGCCACTTCACTTCACTTCCCAGTAGCCCGCCATATGTTTTCAGACTCAGTAGCAGATACAAAAGAAACAGCCAAACTAAGAATGTTTCTACCAATTCCTCCCATGTCTTAAAGTCACATCCCTATAATAAACCTGTTATTCTACATTATTCGCAGTACTGCTTCACTGATGGAACCATGGCTGGTAAAAGAGAGAATTTTGCCACTCATGACCTGGGAAGAAAAAAATATTTTTGTTTCTAGAATTACTAAATCTTGTCTCCCTAAGTAAAAAAGAATTTGAGACAATACTAGGCAAACCTTTATCACTTTAAGTGTGGTTTAGGACTAAGTATGCATTGAGAGAAGTGTTTTATGTTGGGTTTCTGAGAAAGAAAGCAAAGACTGTAACAAGGAAGGAAATGCTAATATATTATTTGGAAAGACTTGCAGGACTGCAAGGATGAGGGAAAAAGGGAAGTGTAGCAAAGAAAGATGAGAAACATTGTAACGTAAAGCATGACCGTGCTGAATACTGCTTCACAAGAGTGACAAGGTAGCTAGCAAGGCATGTGGCAGCTGCATTAGCTCAATACACGGGAATTTTCTGGAGAGGCTGCATGAAGCTGTACCTGGAAGCCGTCTGTAGGAGAGCAGAGTGAGGGAAGTGTACCTGCTGGGCACCTGCCACCCATTTCCCCAGGGATCAGAGTCCAACACAAAGACTGCTAATATCCCTGCACTTTCAGGTTTCATTATTGGCCCCTCTCAGCAGCTGCCCTACATGCCAGGCCCCACAGTAAGTATGGCAGCTGCACTGTGGAAGCCAAGGGTTAGAAAGCATCATTCCTAGGGCACATGACTTGTTGACCTCAACAGTGATAATGATGTATCTTCAGAAGGAAAAAACCATCTTTTTCCCTCAGAAAAGGGAAATTTGAGAGGACCAGTGAGCACTGTGTCTGATAAAGTAAATAAGTCAAAGCAAGATAATTGAGGCTGATGCTTCTCATAAACAGCCTTGGGGAAGCCCAGCAAGAGGGTCCCCTGGCTCTGTGCTCTGAATTTAAAGAGTTTGCTAATTAAATGTCTGAGTACATCATGCTTGATGAAAACGCTAAAGCGTGCCTATAAAAGTAGGGATAACAAGTCCCTAACACTTCTCTGAAGAAACCAGTTGACAGATTTAAAAAGAGGAAGAAATTATCAGTACAAATTCAGAAAGTAGAGTGTCATAGTTCATAAATAATATAAATGCATCTTGGGAAATGTAATAGAACTACTTGTACTATTATAAGAGATTTTGGGGAGATTGATAGATAATTAATAACAGAAATCATTGGCTTTTATTTGTACAAAAAGGAACCATATATAGGCTGAAGCTACAATAAGAAATGAGCAAGAGCTATGTAAAGAAAAATGTAAAAGGTTGCTATGGTCAAGAAAAGAACATGTGGACAAATAGAGTAGCATTACATGATATTGGAGAGGAAGATTCAATATTATGTTGTTTCCAACTCTTATTAAGTTTATTTATTAAAATATCACAATTCTAATAAGATAGAACTGAGATTTTTTTGAAAGTAGACAGACTGATTCTGAAGTTTTTTAATGTGGAAAAATAACTGAGTAAGAATAGCCAGAGAACTTGTGAAATAAAATAATAATGAGGAGGGACTTGCCCTGCTGAATATTAACTTTTACTATAAAACTATACAAGTAGAAACAGTACTTAGGAATACTGCATCCTGAATAGAAGACTGTGCCTCATATCTTAATGCTGGCTCATGACTAGAAGACAACACTATAAAAGTACAAAACTAGATCCAAATATATATATGAGAATTTAATATAAAGGCTAAATTAGAAATCAGTATGGAAAAGATTTGTAATTCAATAAACAATGTTAGGGAAAATGTTTGGGAAACTCCATATCCCATAAGGAAATAAATTCCAGGTGGGTCACAGGTTTAAATATAAAAAGAAAAATTAAAGAAGAAAATTAAAACTATTACAGTACTAGAACCTGCACTATTCTTAATAATCTCACAGTGGAGAAGGCCATCTATGATGGAAAGCTGACAAATATCCAAAAGCCACCTCATTTGCTTCATGGGGGCAGGAACTCAGTGTAGTTTGTGCTCCAGAGATTTATTGGGATCAGACTAAAGCCAGACTCCAGTCCAGACCATTCTGTCTGACTTCGCTCACTCTCCTTTTCCTAAGAGCACTGCTTAGTAAACCATGTACACAAGAATGCCCACCTCAGGATCTGCTTCCAGCGAACCAGACCTAAAACACTGGTGAATGTATTATCTGTTAGAAAATTAATCATTAACAAAAGTTAAAATTAAACCTATAGTCTGAGCCCTGGTTACAGTTAGTTTTACTGCTGAACACATCATGCTTTATTTACTTTATTCTTTGAAATCCAACTTAAGCCTCATGAATTCCCTCATAAAAGCAAGCCACTTAATTTAAAAACAGGCCTCAAGCACAGTCAAGTTATGGTCCACAAGGCCTTATTAACATGATCAGCCACTACCGTTGGAGGAGAAACTCCATAATTGTCAGAATCCCTTCTCTTGGTATCAAGAGTGAGAGACTGGTAGGAGGGGGAGATTTGATTCCATTATTCTCTTGTTCTACTGTCTGGTATTCGAGATTAAAGACTGTAACCTGGAGACTTCGAGGCTATGAGGCTGCAGATACAAGACCAGGAGATCTCTTTACTTTCTCATCCTGTTCCCTAATCCTTACTATCTCAGCAAAATTAGCATGGGAAAATTTTGAGCAGAGAGGATTATATTGCATGTGGGCCTCTGCTAGATTTAAACCCAACATGACAGGCCATAGTTTTGTCGAAAGTTGGACTGATTTCACCTCATCCCAGCAGACTGACCTTTCATAGCAGTTTCATGTCTCTGCCTACTCAACACCAACCTCAGAAGCTGGTCCCAAGTATAAAAGCAGCCTCTATCCCTTGCTCTTCCCACTGGTATTTAGTTCTTTCAGTGTTCTTTGTATCTACAACTCTTCCATAGTTTTTAGGAAGACGTGTGTGTTAGGTTTATCTGGCAATTTCTAGTTGTTATAGCATGAGTAAAAATTGTTTATGTTTTTCTGATTTCTAATAAGAGGTGAACCTCACCCCACCTCCAATTATTTCCAACATTATTCTGGAAGTTCTTACAATATAATAAGATATAAAACAAAAATAAGAAATACAGTAGTGAAAAGGTTGAAGTAAAATACGATTTGTGTATCATCTGAATGCATATTAGAAAATAATAAAATTAAAAGTTAGATTAATTAAATTTAAAACTATTTGGAAGGTAAAATAAATATATAAAAACAAATAATTTTTCCATATAACACAAGTAACATGAAAGAAAATATGAGTAAAGCTTATCAATAGCAACTACTCCTGCAGCAAGAAATAAATATCTTAAGAGTAAACTTAAAAACATGAGTAAGATCTTTATGAAGAAAACCTTACAAATAATATTAAAGATGAATAAATGAAGAGTTATACCTTTCTCTAGATAGGGAAACTGAATATTATTTGTGAAATTCTACTTCTTAAGAATTATTTTATAGATTTAATGCAATTTTAGTCAAAATCAAGTTTACTTACAATTTTTAATTGAAAGTTCAAGAAAGATCTCAGTGAGAGTGTGACATTTGAGCCAAGACTAAAGCAGGTGAGGGAGCAGTGAGATCTGGGGAGGATCATTCCAGGCAGAGGGAACTGCAGCCCTGGGATATGCAAGGACCCTGAGAGCTTGAAGGAACAGAAAGAAAACCAGTGCAGGAGGGAGGGGATGAATGAGGAATAGAGTCACAATGGGAAAGCAATAGGAATAAGATCAGAGAGGAAATGAGGTCAGATCGTGTAGGCCATTGAAAGGGCTTTGCTCTGGGTAAAATGACATACGAATGGAGGGTTTTAAGCAAATGAGTGACAAGAATTGAGTCACATTTTAATAGAATCTCTAACTGCCAAGTTGAGAATACCTTGGCAAGGGTGCAAGGAAAATCTATCAAAGAGCTATTACCAAGTTAAAATGAATAAACATATACAATTAGAAAGCAATAAGATAACTTTAGATAACTAAGCAAAGGAGAATTTTAAAAACTAAAAATAAATGTGAGGAATTCAATTTCACTTAAAATTTTTTAAAAGTTCAAAAATTCTGAGATAACATTCTTTAGCCAATTACCCTATTACCAAGTATCTTATAATGTATAGTCATGTATGTTGGCTCATATACATCCAATTTCAAGAACTACTGAAGAAGATGCACACCTATCGGCTTAGTAATTGACATTCTAGTTATTTATCTTAAGAAAGTCAGAAATTTATTAACTTAATTTTTTGCACAGATGTTTGTCATGTTAACTGATTTGATACACTTGCAATGAACAATCTGAAAATGAAATTGAGAAAACTCTATAATATCAATAAATAAAATACTTATAAGTTTGACAAAAGAAGTTCAAGACTTGTACCCTGAAAACTACAAAATATTGTGAAAAGAAATTAAGGAAGACTTAAATCAATGGAAAGACCCATCGGGTTTCTTGGCTGGGAAATTTAAGAAGGCAATACTCTCTAAATTGGTCTACAGATTGAATGTGATTTCCATTAAACTTCCATTAACTATTTTTTGTAGAAATTGACAGCTTTTCATAAAATTCATATGGAAATGCAAAGCCTGAATAGCCAAAATAATCTTTAAAAAGAAGAACATAATTGGAAGACTCAAATTCTTTGAAGGCAAAAAATAAACATGGATTTTTCAAATCCTCATTTTAAGGTTCTTTGAGACACTAAGATACAGGCTTTTTCAAGTCTTCTATACTATTTTCTCACCAAGGGAAATATCAGAAATAGATATTCTATTAAAGAAAAACAGTAAACTTCCTACTAATGAGTCTAGGAAAAAATTTTAATTCTGTAAGGAATAAATGATAACATATTTCCTCTTTTATGTAATTTCTTAAGGCAAATTATATACTGATAAATCATAATTAATTAGTTGTTAACTTGAAGTTTTAAGTAGATATGATTTATCATACTGCAAAGTTATGCTGTCAAATTTTGCTCAACTGTGCTAAAACGTGAAGAGCATAGCACAAATTTCTGCCCCTTTTACCTTCTTTCAGAGTAGGCTGGTTTAGGAGCCTATATGGAAAAGCCTACCTCTATCTTCAGTCCCTCATTATTTTATAGTTTGTGTGTGTGTTTCCCTTTCCCATTTCCTTCAGAAGTATAGTGAGCACTGGCAATGGGAGTAAGTAGATCTCTGCAGGTGTAGAGAATATGGGTTTAGTGTCTGTAGAGAATTCAAAACAGTAATAAAACCTAGTCAGAGTGGATCTGCTTTCAATTACCACCGCACTCTGGCAATTCTAAACAATGTCAGTGATGAAACTTACTCCCCCAAAATATTTTGTATATGTTCTAAAAAACTGTTGCAGTTATGGGTTTTTATAATTTGTATCTAAGCTTCAAATTAGCACAGTTTTATTACCATCAAAACAAACACTGTATTCTCCTCAGAAGTTAATTGAGAGAACTCCCCGTTATACAGACCCCTCCCCTGTAGATAGGGTTCAGCTACATGAGTTTGTTAGGAGAGTAATATCCTAAGGTTGTGGGTCTTTGACTTGTTTCCAGTGCTGTTGGTGTCTTCATCTCCTAAGGTGCCATATATCCCTGCCTTCATAGTAGACTTAAAATAAACAGTGATAATGCAATGATTATAAAGATAAACAGAACTTGAGTTACCTCAATTCTGTCATTCTGTGTGACCACCTGGAATGAATTTTTATTTGCACTTAAATGTTTAAAACTTAAACAGTGTGTAAACAAAGATTTTTGTTTGGGAAATGTGAGTTTTATATATGTGAAAAATATGCATGACTATTCATGAAATATATTCATTTTATTTTATGATTATTATTGAAAATAATGGAGGGAAGGTATTTCAAAATGATCTGCTCTTCAGTGAGACACTTAGGACACCACTGCCCACTGCTCCCCCTCCTCCTCATAAGCCTCTCCCAGTCAGTAGGCTGACTGTGATTAGTAGATACTCTGAGGAGACACAGGCTCAGAATCTGATTACTGTTACTGAAACAAAGTATCAACTTAACATTTAACTTAAGTAACACTAAACGAATTTTAAAATGTCTCCCAAAAAGAATTATAACCAAATCATAAGTAAGCTGTAAATAAACATGTTCATATATGTAAAACAGACATTTGTATATGTTTATACAAGTATTTTTTTATGTATCTTCTTAGAAAAAGTTTAAATGTTCTTCTAAGCAAGTCTTAGGTGAAAGAAGAAATTAAAACTGAGAAACATAACATTCAGAAGTGAGTAGCAATAAGAAGCTACATATTGTATCTATGAAATGTGGACAAAATAGAATTGAAAAGAAAATCCAGAAGTTTAAATGTTTTTGTTAGAAAACAAGGCAAACAACAACAATTAATAAGAGATACTTCAACTTTTAATTCAAGGAGCCAATGGGAATATTAATTCTGTATAAAAAAGGAAAAAGATAACAAAAAATAAAATAGGATAAAACAATTACAATAAATATAATAAACATACTAAGGACTAATAAAATTTTGCCTACTTCCTATGAATTAAGGAAATGACAAATAAATGTTATTGAAATGGATGACTAATAGGAAAATGCAAGAAACATAGAAATATGCTTACTCATTTATAATGAAGGAATTGCAAACTAAAATAAGAAAATAAAACAATTTTTCATGAGATGGGCAAAATATATTACTGATAACATGAAGTGATAGAAAAGTTGTACAACAATGAGATCTCTGATACACTGTTGACAAAGTTTTAGTTGGTACAGCCTTTTTGGAAGGAAATTTGTCAGTATTTCCCAACATTGCAAGTGTCTATGACCCTTTTGACCTGACCATTCATCTGTAGGAATTTACTTTACAAGAAAGACTTGTTTACTTTCTGTAAGGACCTGTTTACTTGTTACACTTGATCACAAAGATATTTATGCAAAGATATTCATTGCATCATTCTTTATAACAAAAAAATAGGAAAAAAAACTAAAAGTCAGTCAACATGGCATCTCCATCTTATGGAATGTTATGCTATCATTAAATAGAATGATGCAAATTGGCATATTCTGAAATAAAAAACTTAATCTTCCTAATTCCTGAGCACATTATTAAGTGAAGAAATGAAACTCATGGATAAATATATAGCATGATCCCATTTTTAGAAATATTTTTTAAAACTCAAGTAAATATGCATACCCATCTTTGAATTAAGTGCATGAAAAGCAATCTGGAAGAACATAAAATTCTTTCCTCTTGGAGAGGCATTGGAACTGGGGGAAGGAGATAATAGAGGATTTCATTTTTCATTCTTTAAAGAATGCAAGAAACATAGAAATATGCTTACTCATTTATAATGAAGGAATTGCAAACTAAAATAAGAAAATAAAACAATTTTTCATGAGATGGGCAAAATATATTACTGATAACATGAAGTGATAGAAAAGTTGTACAACAATGAGATCTCTGATACACTGTTGACAAAGTTTTAGTTGGTACAGCCTTTTTGGAAGGAAATTTGTCAGTATTTCCCAACATTGCAAGTGTCTATGACCCTTTTGACCTGACCATTCATCTGTAGGAATTTGCTTTACAAGAAAGACTTGTTTACTTTCTGTATGCATTAGTGAATACTTTGTAATTGTTAAACACACACACACACACACATAACATGCATCTTCTAAAATATATATAAAGGATAGCACAAGACTGGTCAATAAAAGGGAGTCCAAAAGCTGTCGTTGAAGACAGGATAGTTATAGAGTGGTCTCTGGAACCAGCTCTCTTGAGTTCAAGTCTTTGTGACACTGTGTGACCTTGGGAAGGTAATTAATCTCTTCATCTCAGTCTCTTATCTATGAAGTAGCAGTAGCTAATGGAGCATTAGCCAAGCAAATATGTGTAAAATCCTTAGACTAGTGTCTAGCAAATATAAAGTACTCAAAGCATATATCAAAATAGAGTTGGCTGTTCTTATTAAAGTACTGAGGAGCACTTTCCAAGAAGAAATGTTTGATATTCTTAAATTAGGAATGGATGAGAAATGAAGGGAAACAACTGATACATTATTTTCACATTTGAGAAGACAGAACCAAAGAATAATTGAGTGTTGAGTCCTCAAGTTAATAAGAAGTGAAAAGTGGGGGCAACAAAAATGCTTATACTTTAAACCAGTATGCAAGAAAAGAAAGGAGTGATGACAATGTAGATTAACTTGTGGGAGCAGGCTTGAAAGAAATGTTTTTAGAATGAAAGTGTTCAGTACATTTATAGAATGGAGAAAAGGTATCAGTGGACAAAAGACTGAAGGGGTGTTGGACTGTGAGGGTGACTGATGGAAAATGATACCAGAGGGACAAAAGGAGATGGGTTCAGCACAGAATGGGGTGGTAGGGAACTGTTATTTCCAAATAGGATTTGAAGCATGGATCCAACATTCTGAAAAAAGTAAAACCCACAAAGAGTAACTCCAGAGTTTGAAACCTCCCTTGTACTGAGAACACATACAGTTGATACAGAGGAAGGGAGCAATTGCCAGGGTGGCTTAGGAGAGGAGTATGGCTAGCATACTGAATGACAAGTTAGGGCATTAGAAGGACAGGAGGAAATTGCAGTCTCAGAACTATTAAGGAAAGTTAAAAAGAATTGTGGAGATATAAGGGAAAGTTAAATCTAGGTATAGAATCTTAAGAAAGAGTTTGCTAAATTAATCAGTTACAAGAAACTCTGAAGTTTTAGTGAGATTTTTAAACTATTTTCCACCATGGGAAATAATGGAACTTATGAAATGAACCATCTACATAAATCTCTAAGGGATGGAGACATTATATTTTTGGTATAAACATTTAGCATTTTGAATGACATGTATTTAATTTGTATTAAAAGGCATTCATAATAATAACTGCATTTACTACTGTTTTTAAATGAAGTTAAGACATCTAACATATTTATAGACCCCTGCATTTTAGTTTCTGTTTTTATAACAAAAAAGAGACATGGAGAAGAACCACAAGCATAATTTCAGAAAGTTTAGTTACTACTAACCCTGCTCATGTCTGTCATGTTCTAAATCACTTGGCAAAAGGAATGTATAAGGAAAGGTGAGGCTAGGGTGAAGAGTGAGCATGGGGAACAAATGGAATGAGAGCGGCACATGACATTTATCCTTCACATACCCTGACATGTCCTACCCATGCCTACAACTATTCTAATAGGACTTTTCTCTTCTTTGACTGGTGCTATAGAAGAAGGCAGATAGAAAGAGTGGACAGATACATGGAGAAAGGGAAAAGACACAATGTACGCCTTTGTGACAAGGAAATGTATTTTATGCATATGTACATGGGTCCTTGAAACTTGTTAAGACTGTATTGCAGTTTAAGTAACTCAGTATACAAAAATAATATTTACCATGTGAAAAACACAAATTAAGTTGTTACTTATCTTACAAAAGGCTATTTGATTCCATGTTTTCTCTTGAGTTTCTTTTTAGAAAGCAACCCCAGTGCACTAAATATAAGAATTGATTTACATCCAATGCTTTAGAAATGTACCAAATTTTGCCCAAATTCCAAAAGCAGAAAAATAGTTATGCCAAATGTGGATCAGTAATAATATTTCTACGGTTCCTAGTGTCTAATATAGGCAAGCATGATGATATTTTCGTGCTTATAATCTTTTTGGTGGATAGAGAAGTTTTCCTAAGCTATTTGTAAAGTGAAATTGGAAGAATTAATGAAGAGGAAGTTTCTGCTCAACAAGTGGGTAGGCTTAATTAGAAGTATCTTCTTGCTTTGTCACCTATAAAATCCAAGAAAATGTTTCATAATACATGTTTGAATAACTATTTTCTTTTCTGATCTTAGATCTCTGAAACAGAGTGCAAACTTTATCAGGCTTTATCCCTTTTTGATATCTAATTAAACCTGATTTAGAGGAGAATTTATCAGCATGCCTTTTTGCTCATATTTCATTTATGGATATGGACAGACACCCATTTTTATCATGCTCTGTATGTTGAAAGATCAAATACATCAGCATAATTTAAATAAATCTGAGCCCTATAAATTCCCACTGGATGCAAGACCACAAATAGAAACAAGAACAAGGGCATGTTCAGTGACATTAAAATGCAACTAATTTAAAACACAAAGGAAATACATTTCTATGGAGTGGCTAATAAATCTGCAGTACTCATTTCCACAGGATTTTAGTGAGTGAAATACCTCAGCAAATTTTCAAGAAAGAATTACATATTCATAGCATAGGAAAAAAATATTTGTCACTTTGAGGCTACATGAGCCATCAATTTACGTGCTTTGTTTTCAAGTTCAGAGACTCCACCCAACTTCCTAGATTAGTAAAAATTCCTTGACAATTAAGGAATGTACTGAAGTAAAAATACCTTTAGATTTGGAGTCTTTGTTTACTTCCTTTGTTTGACTGCTGGGTTTATTTCAAATAGTACTTTGTTTAGTTACAGATAATGGTGAATATCTTTTCTTGGCTATCTTTGAATTGGTTATACTAATAGATCATCAGCGTAATTAAATCCTGCAAAGACTGGATTATATGCAAAAACAGTATTTTTTATGGTAGCACAAATACATTTGTGTAAGAGTATTAGTGGAAGAGAAGGAAAAGAAAAGTGGGAGTGAATGAGAGTTGGAGGGGAGAAAAAAAAAGGAAAGGGCTGGTGGCGATGGCATGGCTAGAGCCACAGAGTGGTTCTGGACCAAAACAGAAATAAGAAACCAAGTTTTGCTAATGAAATAGCAGCGCCTTTATGTTTCCTTCTTATTACTATTTCTTAATGCATAGTCTTCCATGTAATGTGAGTCACAATGTTTTCCTTTTTAACATTGCTCCTCTTATGCCAGCAGTTACCAAAGAGGCTCATTGTAAACTTCCCTTTATCCAGATACCTTCTTACAAGTCTCTTTTTATTTTTGCCCATTTATTGAGGTTTCATTGACATACAATATTATATTTGCCTCAGTCTCAGGTGTATAATAATACAGTGATTCAACATATGTATACATTGCAAAATGGTCACCACAGTAAGTCTAGTTACTACCTGTGACCTTACAAAGTTAATACAATAATATTGACTATATTCCCTATGCTGTCCATTATATCCCCATTTTGTAAGTGGAATTTTGTACTTCTTGATCCCCTTCACCAATTTCAAAACCCTCCAAATCTCCTCCCCCACTAACAACAACCACTCTGTTCATTGTATCTATGAGTCTGGGTTTGGTTTTGTTTGTTTGTTTCAATTCTTAGCTTTGTATGTAAGTCAGATCATGCGGTGTTTGTCTTTCTCTGTCTGACTTGTTTCACTTTGCATGATACCCTCCAGGTCCATCCATGATGTTGCAAATGGTAATATTTCATTCTTTTTTTATGGTTCAGTATTATTCTATTGTGTATGTGTACCACATCTTCTTTACTCATTCATCCATTGATGGACACTTAAGTTATTTCCATATTTTAGCTATTGTAAATCATGCTGCAATAAAAATAGGAGTGCATATATATCTTTTTGAATTTGTTACTTTGTTTTCTTTTGATAAATTTCCAGAAGTGGGATGACTGGATTATATGGTATTTTTTTTTCATTTCTATTTTTAGTTTTTGAGAAACCTCCATACTGCTTTCCACAGTGGCTATATATATATATATATATATATTCCCACAAACAGTGTACAGGGGTTCACTTTTCTCCACATCCTTGACAAAACTTTTCATTTTTTTGTCTTGTTAATATTAGCCATTCCAACTCGTGTGAGATGGTATCTCATTGTAGTTTTGATTTACATTTGCCTGATGATTAGTGATGTTGAGAATCTTTTCGTATGTCTGTTGGCCATCTGTATATCTTCTTTGGAAAATGTCTGTTTTGGTCGTCTGCCCATCTTTTAATTGGATTTTTCGGTTTTTTTGGCATTGGATTGTAGGAGTTCTTTATATATTTTCGAGTGGTAATTTTTGGTTGAAACTTTTTCCTTTTCAGCACTTGGAATGTGTCATGCCACTCGCTCTGGCATACAAGGTTTCTGCTGAGAAATCTGCTGATAGCCTTAGGGGTTTTTATTCTCCCAGTCTAAAGGTGAGGAACACTATATGTGAACCCCCCAAGAGGGGCATCTCAGTTCCCCTGGACATCAACCCCATTCATTTTCCAAGGCAAACATTCAGAGTCTTATTTCCCAAGAGCACATCACAGGGGCCAGGATGCCCATGTGGGGCACCAATCCCTCACCCCCACTCCTCCAGGAGAATTGCCTGTCTGATGACATCCCTCCCTATTGTGTGTGACTGTGTCTGGGGTGGGGTTTTTTGTGAGACTGTGTCTGTGCCTCTTCTACCTGTCTTGATGTGGTCCAGTTATCCTTTGTTGTGGAGAGTAGTTCATCTACTTTTCATCAGATCTTGAAAGAGTTCATCAGAACTTGAAAAAGTTCATCAGATCTTTTTCAAAGAGAAATGCTCCATATGTTTTGGAGTTTTGGGGGTGTCCATGGTAGGATGTGAGATCAGGATCTTCCTACACCACTATCTTTGGCCCCCTCCTCTCTCTGAGGTTTAAAAAAGTCCCTTCTCAGCCCAACCTTTTGAATGTCATTAGTGAACTCTATTAATTTCAAATCCATGAGCCTCCCATTCTTCTACCTGCTTAGAAGACTATGTATTATCTTTCAGGCACACTAATAGGCTTTGTCAATAAAGTAGACAAATATTCTTGTTCTCATAGGACTTATACTCTATGGTGTATAGGGGTATGAGAGAGAAGGTGAATAAAAACATTAAAAAGTGAAATATAGAAATGGCAATACATGCTATGGAGAAAAAACAAAGCAGGAAGTGTGAGTAGAGGGTGTGTTTATGAAGGCCAGGGAAAGGGTGTGGTTTTAGAATGGTCAGGAGAACTCTCACTGAAAAGTGTGAGCTGTACAAAGTGAAGAAGTGAGTCACTGGCATAAGTGTTCAAAGCAGAGGGGAAAGGGGACTGCAAATTCCCAGAGGCAGATAATGATTCTAGATTTAACTTTGATGAAGATGGGGAATCTGGGGGCTATTGGCAGAAGTGGTTGTAATCTGACTTGCATTTTAACAGGATCATTCTTGCTTTGCATTGAGAGTAAATGAATTCAGAGCTCCAGGTAGATAAAAGTAGTGTGGAAGATGTAGAAAAGAAAGCCTTTAGTATGGATACAGAAGTTAAAACCATGAAGGTTGATGGGCACTTCCAAAGAAAGCATGTGAGAAGTACAATAAAATAAGGGCAGTGATGGAAGCCTGCTGGATGCTAATATGTAAAGGATGGAAAGAGATGTATGTATGAACTTACAGAATCCAAGAAAGAACTGGTCAGAGAACTATGAAAAGGAAAAAACAAACATGAAAAATGAAGACTGCTTAGCTTCACTAAGGATCCAGATGTGCTGAGGCACCATGAATTTGTACAGATGTGGATTGAGCTGTGGTTGCTTGGTACATTTAGCAGTATGTGTATGCCAGCAATAGCATAGAAGTGATTGAAGAATTGATTCAGAGCTGTGGTTTTGCTAAGCAAATGCAGTAAGCAATAGAAACATCCAATAGCTGAGATATTGATGAAAGAGAGTGGGTAAGATTTTCAACCATGTAGTTCTAGGCAGGAAAAAGTGAATAAATCCCAAAGAAGTATAAATAATGTCATATAGGAACCAAGAAAAGTGATGTATCTAAGAGTTCAGAAAGCAGATCTAGTAGAAATGAGGTTGATATTGAGGATAGGAAAGAATTGTTCGAGAGTAGCATATGGGTGCTTAAGATTTTTATTGTGGAACATAATATAACAAAACATAATTACATTGAATTGAATTTAATTAAAAGTTAAGTCTTTAATATCTTGAGCTATAGACAGCTTCATTTCATGGTACAGATTTAATTATTCTCATTTAACTTTTTCATTTTTATAAAATTCCAAGTTAAAGGAGTCTCTTCCAGGTATTTTTAGTTAGAGAATTCCATGTTAACATATGCCAACTGACCACTACAGGCAAGATAGAGGGGTCCAGTGTAGGAAAGCTTTCCCTAGTTTAAAGAATCCTTTTTTTTTCACAAAGCTTATGTCAGCATGGATATGAACATTGTACTAGAATTAGCATAGTTCTAGGGAGTCTGATATCATGAAAGAAATTTTGGCTGTGATCAAATGACCAAATGCCATCTAAGTGCTTTTTCTGTTACAGAGTCTGGATTAAAAGAATGAACATTCATTAGTAAAGCCAAAGAAAGATATAGAAGCAAAGACATATTATTTAAATAGAAACATACTGTTTACTTCCAAATATCATAAAGATTAGGTAGGTAGGTTGATAGATAGGTAGATAGCCTTTTTCAAATTTTAGGCATAAATTGAATAACTTGAAACAAGGGAGCATACCTGACTTCTCTCTGTCAGTTTTGAAATCAGCAAGCAAGGTCTGCCAGGTGTAATTTTCTTTTTAGGAGTGAATGTTAAAGGGAATCTCTTCACCTTCTCTTAGGTGTAGTACACTACTTCGAGTTTGCTTCTGGCCCTTTTACGCACCAGTCACAAAGTGGGAACCTGTTTTCAGCTTCACACTTTTCCTAGTATTTAAGTCATTTGGTTGTGGAATAGATACTAACTACATTAAGGCCACACATAAAATTGTGACAAAATGACCCCAAGGCTTCTTTTGGTCATTAATCTCCAAATGTTCCTCTCTAATGTAAACCCACAAAGGGAGAACTTGGTAACCCCCTGCAACAGAATGAAATCTAAATTTCATGGTCTTTAAAGGTAGTACTCCCAAAAGTAAATTGAGCAGCACACAAACTCCTTTTTCACTCAAGCCAAATATCCATTTTCTTGTAGCTTTAATAAAGAATTTATCAAGAGAAAGAAATTCTCATAATAATTTAATAAGATGTTAAGAGAAATAAGCTAAAAGAAAGAATTATAAAAGGGAAGATAATATCAGGCATAATTTGATGACTAATGTCCACCAGGGTGTTAAAACAGGGAGTAAAAAGTTGTGCAAAAAAGGGAAAAAAGCAGAGAAAAGTAAAAGGAACAAAGTCCAAGTGGTACATGGGAAGAAAGTGAAGAAAGAAATGAAAGAAGACAATGAGAAGTAAGTTTTTTAAAAAGAGAGAACAGTTATTTCCTGTCCCTTTTTAAAGCATAGCATTGTTATTTTAATAAGAATATTAAATCACAGAATGATATGTTAACAGAGAGAAAAAATTTTCTTTCTTATATACTATTTACATCTCACTGTATTGCTTTTTAGCATAATACTATGTTAGTAAAAATGTCTGTATCTCCTTCCTTGTATCATTGGATGGATTATTTCGTATAAATAAGTTCATAGGAAAAGAGTAATCACACAATGTCTCAAATGCACAGGGCTCATTATGGGTGTACATTAATCAGAATATTCATTCCACTTAAGTAAACATAATTATAATGCTAAAATTTTTGTATTTTCTGGATACCTACTTTAGGCTTTTCAATTGCCTACTTATTTCAAGTTTAACTGGAATATACCCGTCCCCACCAAAATCTAATGCTTTCTACTTATAGCCATATGCTCAGATTTATTCAAAAAGAGAACATTTTCTGCAGTGCCCTTTAAAAATAAATAAATAAATAAAGTATCTGACTGTGACTGCTGTTTTGTAGGTTCAGACATTTTAATGCATTCTTCCTTGGAAAAACTAACAACTAGGAACAATAATCACAGGCAAAACTTTGCAACGCCAATTGCCTTGAAAAGGAAACAAATATTTCCCACACACACAAGAAAAAATACTGTCCATTCCTGTCAGCCTTTTCAACCTCTTTTGTGTTCCAAGAAATTGCGAGTAATGAAAACAGGGCAGAGCCAATCAAATGGGTGTGTATACCAGTGCACTGTGAGAGTTGAAAGCTCTGCATTTAAAATAAGGTTTATGCATAATTCATAGACTATGCATGTTTATGTAAATTACCAGAGGCGGAAGTGTATATGAAACCAGAATCTGAGGTAAAATGACGATGTTATAATATACTGCTCGACTTGCATCTCGCCAATTCAACATACCCCCCCTTATACTATTCTTGAAAATTATATCATGTGCCAGTTCACACTAGGAAATCTAATAAAACTTTGAGGCTTACACACATTGTATATTTTTCAATATTTCTTTCAGATTCAATATATTATTAAACACTGAATCTTAGCCATATATAATTTAGACAGCCTGGGAATAAAGATGTACATAAATATTCCTGTTAATGGGTGTTATATAAGTTGAAAGAAATAGAAACAGTGCCTAGAAATTTAATTTAAAGATAGAAAGATTTTTAATGCATGGGGATTTCCACTTTAAAAAGGGAGGAAATGAACTATTCCATCACTGGAAACAGAGCCAGTTAATTTTGGAAAGTAAAATACTATTTGGAAGGCATCCTGCCACCTGACATGGAACACTGGAGTGGTTTCTGGCTGGCGATATTCAGCTCAGACTCATCTTCTGGGTTAAAGTGTTCTTTGAATCAGTCATTGTGGGCTGCCAGCAGAGGAGGAGAGCTCATTTGCATGAGCTCTCCACCTTCTGGTCAGCTCTGAAAATCTTGGCAGCTTAGCACTGCAACTGCCAAAGGAGTGTTCAAAAAAAAAAAATTAATGAATAAGCTTTTCAGAGAAAACATTGTCACTGAATCAAGTCCAATGCACCTGAAATTCATTGCTCTGTTATGTTTTAAATTGTTATAAATATAGCAGACATTTTAAAGTCATTTCTGTTTATTCCCTTCCTAATGTACTGTGTGAACCATTTTTCACATGTGTTAACGTACTACATGCAAATGGCGTTTAATGTGTTTTATTCACAGAATGCATTTACAAATCATTTTGCATATGGAGGAAAGCACTTCTACATGTGAAGCTGAAAAGGAGGAGTACATATCACTAGATTTCTAAAATGAGAGAAAATTTAAATGAAACAAGGAAAGCCCACAGATGCTTTAATAGAAATTTTCTGTTTCTAATTCATCTATTAGTACCTTTTTCTCACTTCATAGACTTTTAAGACTTGGTGCTGAATTTACTCCCTAAGAATTTTAAGCTCTTGTCATTAGAAACAATTATCCTTTCCATTATTCGTGTTTAGGTCCACATGTACTGTTCCTCTTAGAAATCATAAGAAATCTCGGAAATAGCAAACACTTAGGTGAAGCAAAAATTAAACATTTGTGTTCCATGTACTACCACAGTAACTGAGAGTAATTTCTCAGACATCTAATCATCATATATTTTATTCATGGCATTTAAAGACTTTCAAGTCATTTGCAAAATAATTTATTTTATTTGAAATAGTCCTTTTACACTAACCTATATAAAATCACTAGGTGTTTTAAAAATGCAAAGAATATATTGAATATTGACAATGTATTAAAATTCTACTTTTATATATTAAATACGTAACAAAATATGAACATCTCTAATTGTGATAAAAATAATGCGAGGAATGTGAACAGTATAATGCTTTTATTCTATTAATTTATAGAAATAGGTCCCTAAAGGGTTATTATTTTCATTCCATGTATAGAATGACCAGGAAAAATGCTGGCAATTACTCTATGAATGGTGTTCTACAGCGGCATGAAGCTATAATTAATTTGCATATGGCATTGCTGGCAATGAAGCTTGTGACATACAGGTCATCATCAACATCGGAGATTCACACTGCCAACTGTACCTCATACAAATACACACTGCCACTTAGGGATCCAAGGGAGTGCTGCGACTCAGTCCTCAGCTATTAAAGCACATCACGCTACTGGAATTTTAAACATGTTTTAGAAGTGGTATTTATCATTAGAAGGATCCTTTGTTATGTAAACAGAGGGAATTATAAAGTTATACCATGGGAATATATATCTGTTACCTACATTGTCATATTTTCCCCAAATGAAAAAAGCATATAGTGCAAAAATAATTTTTTTAAATTATTTGATATGTTTGTAAACAGCATTTTGTATTTTTCTGTAACAGGAAAAGAATTTTTAAGTTCTTAAATTTAAGAATAAAACAAACAGAAAAATGAAAATGTAGATACGATCCACTAATTTCTGAGCAATGGTTAAATAGTTTCCATGGTGATGTAAATCAACAAATATAAACTCAAGTAGGCCAACTTTTACCTTATTTATCAAATAAATAAGTAAATGAAAAGGGAAGAGAGAATTTTATTTTAAATTACCTGAATAATTCTTTCAGTTATTTCCTTCATATTACATACATAGTCACTGATTGGCTTATCTCCTACTCTTTATCTTTGTTTCTAAAATGAACTAGAAAATTTGCTCTGTGTATTTTAGAAGACCAAGCATTTTGAACTTAACATGAGAGATTATTATTTTTTCTTGATGATCATAAAAGCTTTCTTGATAACAAAATAGTGAACTGAAGAGAATTATGCTCTCAGCAGTAAGATATTTTTCTATCAAACTTTTGAAAGAGGGCAGATAAATATACTAGAGAATTTACATCTGCCTTATGGAATTATCTATAGTAGGTTGTTTCTATACATTATATGTCAATACTTGCCTATGGATGCATATAAACAGGTATGCACTGGAGTATAATTTATAAAGTATGCTTACAAGGTATTTCTATAATGCTCTCACCTATCACCTATTACCTTTCTTGTCCTTTAATTTTCATGAGGCTCCATCAACACAATTTATTTTCTATTTAGTGAAGAAGCTAAGTGATCCATTGTAGATGATAAGAAAAAAAATATGTCAAATGTGGGCAAGGCTGGCCTGATGAAGTTGAAATGAAGTATGCTTTTGGTTGAGTAATAATTTTCCAGCTGTGTTCTCATTTCGGAAAATGTCCAACATGGCACTCCTAGCTTAACTCAGTCACACATTTCATACAGGTAGTATTTTTCAGATGACACCAAGTTAGAAGGGGTTGCTAACACTTCAGAAGAAAAGATCAGAATTCAAAGCGACCTCAATAAATTGAAGAAGCAGCATGAACCAGATGAAAATACTAGCTAGCCACAGTTCCTACAAGAAAAAAAAATCTAAGCTAGAATTCATCACTCATTTATGTATTCCTTCATCAAATATTTATTGAATACCTACTATGCACCAGCCATAGGCTGAATATCATTTATTACAAGTGCATTTTTAGTTTGGAAATCTGCCCCCTCCTTCAATGCATGACTGGCCCCTTTTAGAAAATAATCCCTTTCAAAATTGTAGTGTTCCAACTTTGTGCAAAATCAATAGACTTAAAAAAATACAAGCAGTTCAAGAAATACCAGCATCACACTTTATTATATCTTTGTACATTTATACATTTATTACATGTGTGTGTGTGTGTGTATAAAAAGATGAGTCACTTCTGGGAGACAAAAGTAAATCACATTAAATGTGTAACTTCAGCTTACTATAAGGTTATGATAAAAGCAATTAAAAAGATTTTATGGGTTTAATCTTTATCTTACAAACAAGAATACTCAATTCACTTTTAAAAAGTTGATTCCAGTAGTGTCCGATGTTTGTTTTCACCCTGGCTGCCTTGAAGAAGAGTAACCATGCATCCTGGTTTGATGGGACAGTTCACACCTGCTATCCCAGCATAATAATTAATCTCTTTCATTCACAGAAGTGATCAATTTAAGCAATAAATTATGTGATCTCACTACCTCGAGGTTCTGTTCACCCATACCCAAGCACTGCACCTTTTAATGGCATCAAATAAGATGCCATTCCTTCCTTTGAGAACTTGGCTGGGCACCAGGAGACACAAATATCAACAGATCTTTTCAGTGGAAATCAAGGACCTGAAGGATGAACAGACTTCACACAAAGGTGTAGATCAAAGGGAGCTAGTACTCAAGAAACTATTCAGCCTGTCAAATTTGAGAACATAGGACAGGCAAACCCTAATTGACAACTTATTAGACAGTTCATCTTTGAGCAAAAGCCACTTTAGATAGGGATGTTTAACCTGAAAATCATGTTCCAGAGACAAAACAAGCAGAAATGATAATAGTACATGATAGTAATACCCGTAAACAAATAATACATACCTAAATATAATGAAAAGCATTTTCATTACTTTTCCAGCTTTTTTACCATTCTTTGAAAATGGATAATGTATATGTTTTTCTTTTAACCAATATTCCATAACTCTTCTACCTGGATTGTATTTCTCATGATGTTTTTCTTCTCTCTATTTTGTAACTTTAGGTATGAGGAAATAAAGAGTTAAATTTTTAAACAGCCACTGATATGCTCTCTAAAGCAATTATTCCTTCTGTCACCAAGAGATAAATGTACTACCACAAGACATTACAAATGTGCTCTTCTAGACTAATACAAATTACTGTCAGACCACACCACTTAGACCCTTCTTCCTCTTATTTAGTAAAGCCAATTTCTTTTGATTTTTTATGTATAAAGAAGGAAATATCTTGCTCTGATGATTGTTGAACACATTTTAACAGTTATTAACCCTTTGAGGATAACACTGTTTGTTAAACCTTAACACCATTCAATCCTGACATTCACAGACATTCCAGAACAAATTGGTGAAAAAGAGAGCCTCTGGTATCAAGTGAGTTTCCTACCATTTGCTAGGGTTGCAGAAAGCACCTCAATAACTGGAAGGAACTCTAAAATTAATCCTAACCCCAAAAGAAGCCTCATGAAGAAGAATTTGAACTGCAAAAGTTGAAATATAAGTTTACCTCCTTTATAGTCTTAATCCAAGCAGAAATGATCTTAGGGTCATTGAGAACACATCACTCTGCCTAGAGATTGGGAACACAATGCACGCATATAAGTTTGTGGTTTTGCACTATGATTTTTTCAATTCCTTGAGCTTGGGAAAAGGTAAGTCTAGCTAGCAATACATTCTTGGGAATGTGAAATTAAAAACCAAACTACTTAACAGCCTATAGGCCATGAAAATGTGCCATGAATTAGCCTAACGGTCAAGCAGTGTTGTGAGAGACCACGACTTTTATGTAAAGGACTCCTGTCTGTAAAGTGGAGATTGATGTAGAAATGCGAGCCAAGAAAAGACTTGACATAAACCTGAAAGACTGACTAGTCCTTAGATGTATTTCCAGACCAGCCTTCCAGGCCCAGCACTGATTTCAGCCCTGGACATCCACCCTAATCGCCAACTACCTTTAATTAATACACCTTACAGCTCTCATTTTTTTCAACTAAAAAAAAAAATCTAAGAAGGAAAAAAGGGAAGTTTTAAAAGTGCAAGTATGGGAAAATTGTCTGAGTATAGAGTAGAGGTTGTATGTGGAAACTAATGGGAAATAGGTTAAATACTTTGCCAGATGACTTGGAAAATCTGTTCTTGAGACCATTTATTGTGAAAAAATATCTTCTCTATACTTGATTTGAAAACCTTTCATTAAGTTTAGAATAGGGGATCACCAAGGCCTTGGCCTTTCCTCCCACAATATTTAACAGTGGAAGGAACACAAAGGCATGAAATACCCTGCAAGTCATACTTTCCTTTGGAGGACATTATATCTGCTTTCTATGTTATAATATTTCTATTAGATATTAAAGAAACCCACTGTTTTAAGGGCAGTTATATTTGGATGGTATCACTCTCATTCATATTGATAAAAGAGGGATCCCATCACCTCAACTTCTTTGAAAGTAGCCAGCAGATTGTTTCCCCTGAGTTTGGGCTGTGGTCAAAAGGCTCTTTCTGCCAGCCCTTCAAGAGCACTCATAATGAACCTTTACTGATTGGAATTTTTGAAACAACCAAACAAAAAAACAGCAAAGAACCAAAACCCAGCATCCATACTATCTAATTATTACCTAAAATTAACTCAAGTTGCTATTTAATGCCACCAAATTGTACTCTTAGAATGGTTAAAATGATAAATGTTGCCACACTGTACGATTTTAAAAATTATGGTAAAAATAAAAAAGGCTTTGTTTTAAACCAGAAAACTCCTTTGACTTGTTTCTGCCCCTTCAAATTCTGAGTTTTTGAGTGAACTGACTGTGAAAATAGCTAATTGATTAATTAAGACCTGAATGGAGAAAGAAAACATCCTTGCTCTAATTTTTCTAAAATGAATAGGTAGGCAGGCCTTGATAATTGATGTTATCTTACCAATGCATTTTAAATAAAAAAAAGCTTAGTCCTCAACCCACCTTTATTGTTGAGTTCTTTATTACCATGATAGGTATAGATCAAAGAAATTACCAGGTAAAAAGAACAGACAGGTGATAATTAAGAGTGGCAAAAATTAATTTTTGAACACTCAGAAGCCCTTGAGTATAGTGATCACTTTGCTATAACTTCAGTGCCATGAGAACCATTAGTTTGTTAAAGAAAAAGAAAAGAAAAAAAAGTTGTTGGCATAAGAAAGAATTAAACAAAATAATCACTACTTATACATTAAAGCTATGGTTACGATGACTCTCAAACTAAGATCTCTTTACAACTACAGAGAACAGCATTTTTCAAGAGACCAGGTAGCATCAGAGCTATATATAATAAAATGTTTCTTTATTTTCCTTTTGATGACCATCAGATGCTAAGGGAATTCAGGTATCCTTTATACAGTGCAAGCCAGGGTGGTAAATTTCTCTACCAAAAAATATATGCTGTAGAAAATTAGTTCAGCTAAATCGCTCCCTTATTGCAACAAGCAGTAAGTTGGGCTTCCTTCTGGTGGTCTTGGGCAGGAGGACAGGAATAGTTCCTGGAAGAAGAGTGTTATTTGTAAGAAAATAAATATTTGTAATAGCAAAAATTGGAAATGCCATATCTACTCAGAAATATCATTAAGTTATGGCACATCTGTTTTTTGAAATAGACCTTTAAAAATAAGTTACACGTAAGTTCTCAGAATGGGGGGAATCTCTAAGACATGCTACTGGAGGAGGGGGCAAGTATGTTAAATGTAATACAAAGAATCAGCTCCTGTTCTATATTTAAAGAAAAACTGCCATGTCTGTGTGTGTGTACATGCAGAAAAAGTTCTGGAAGAATGCACATCAAACTCTTAACAGTGACATGGGAAGGGTAAAAAGGAAATTTTTATATTTAAACTGGATACTAGAGTATCATATTTAAACTTCTGGTTGAGTAAAATGGGTTAGATGGTCCCATTTAAACAATATGTTGTTTAATTTTGGTCAAGTTTTACAATTTTATAATTTCTAGAAAAGGCTATAGTTTGTTAAAGTTGGCTTCTCAATAAACAAATGCCCATATAACCATATATATGATGTGTATATGTGTATTATATATGTTGAGGGCTGAGATATATGTGTTTCTCTGCCTCTGTTTTTTGTAGATATCACAGAAACCCAGTAAATCAACTGGTGAAGGCCTAACTCAGTATTTATCCCAGTTACATAATATTCCATAATAAAGATACTTAGAAATTATCCATCCATTCTCCTATTGATAGAGATTTGTTTTGTGTATTTTTTATATCATATATTTCATGTATGTTTTGGTCATTATATATATTTCCTTGTATGTGTATACTTCCATTTTAGTGCTTCATTTCCTATGGCATAAATTCTCAATCTTAATAGATATTGACAAAATTTTCCTCAAATAATTCTTATTCCTACCAGTAGTGTTTGAGAATACACTTTCTCCTGAATTCCAGCCATTAGTAGGTGTTACCTCTCTTTGTACATTTTGCCACATATAGAGTAATAACCTATTTTTATATTATTTTGCATTTCCTTTCATAAAAGTGGTTGAGTATATGTTCATTTGTTTATTAACAATTTTAATTTACTTTTCTGTGAATTGCCTTTGTAGCCCTTGTTCATTTTTCCATTTTTAATTGTTTTGTTAATGATTTATGCATCCTTTGTGTTATAGAAAAAGCTTTAATTTGTAAATATTTTTTCACATTCTCTCTTCTGTTTATTTACTTTGGTTTTGCTATTTTTAAAGATTTCACGTGGTTAAGTATACATTTCTTTAATGGTTTGGGGTTCTTAATTAAAACATCATCTCTAGTACTTTAGCATTTATTCTCAGATTTTCTTTTAAAGTTTGTATTGCTTTTACATTCAAGTTTTACTCCATCTGGGATTATATTCTGTACTTCACAAAAGGTAAGGAATAATTCTTTTTTTTCCCAAAGGGATAGTCTACTGTGCCAGTTACTAAAAATGTACCTTTTCCCTAAAAAACTGATAAACCATCTTTCATATAGTAAAGTATCATATACACTGATATATAGTGATTCTGTATGTACTGGGATCTCTGTTAAGACCCACTCTCCTGATTTATTACATTCACTAGGACCCCAAAAAAAAGCTGAATTATAAATGAGGATGAACCTTATTAATTTTAACTAGCTTTTCACTATGTAGAGTGATATTTGCTGTTAATTTTGCACAATCTTTACTATATTTAAGTATAGTTCTTTCATTTTTATGATTAAAAGAAAGCTCTTTTGAGATTTTTGTGTAGCCTTAATTAGTAAGAAAGTACAAATCACAATTTGATATGGACCAGGAGTCTTACACAGGGAAGGGAAAAAATAACCTCATGAACTTAAAAATACTTTTGCTTATTCTGAAGCTTTGCTACAGATAGCCCTTCTCTATACTGAAAAGGAAGATCGAAACTATTTAAGAGTCCATGAATTTGAATATAACGCATTGCCTGCCTAATCAGGCTAAAACAAAGGTCCCATGTAAGATGAAATTTGACTATGCTCTATTCACGCTCATAAACTACAGATTCTTTATATTGCGTTTTCTGACACCAGCATCAGCTACATAATTTGTGGGCCAAGTGCTAAATGAAACTGTGGGGTCCCTTAGTTAAAAAGAGGGAAAAAAATATGCCATAAGAGGTACTACAATGTAAAATGTTTTCTCTTTTTCCCACAATCTTTGTCTTGATCTGGCATGGAGTTTTCTGTTTCCTATTTAAAGGCATGCTATCTGGGTCATGGCAGTACTCCTAGGCAAGTACAGACCCTCATTCATCCAAGGACAGGGCTGTGATTTGGCTCATAAAGATGTCCACCAGCAGCAGGCTCCCCAGCCAGCCAGTCCCACCAGTGTATGTTAAAGAGACTCTTCTTTTCCCATTAAATGGTCTTGGCACAATTGTTGAAAATCAACTGGCCACAGTTGTATGAGTTTATTTCTGGAATCTCAGTTCTATTCCATGGATCCATATGTCTGTCCTGATGTCATTACAACACAAAAGTGTTTTCATTGTGGCTTTATAGGATGTCTGACATTCAAAAAGTGTGAGTCCACCAACTTCTTTTCAAAATTGTTTTGGATATTAGAGGCCTCTTGCAATTCCATGTGAATTTGAGGACTGCCTTTTCCATTTCTTCAAAACTGGCCATTGGAATTTTGATAGGAATCGCTTTGATTATATAGATTGGTTTGGGTAGTAATGACATCATAACAACAGTTAGTCTTCCAATTCATGAAAACAGATGTCTTTCCATGTATTTAGGCTTTCTTTAATTTCTTTCAGCAATGTTTTATAGTTTGCAGTGTATAAATCTTTCACTTCTTTGGCTTCCAAGTTATCTTATTCCTTGGGATGCTATTGTAAATGGAATTATTTACTTAACTTCTTTTGCAAATTCTCTGTTGCTGGTGTAAAGAAACAGAACTGATTTGGGGGATAACCATACACCCATAAACTTTACTGAATTTGTTTATTAGCTCTCATAGCCTTTTGTTGTGTGTGGATTTTTGATATTTTCTATACATAGTATCATTTTATCAGGAATAGAGATAGTTTCACTTCCTCCTTTCCAGTTTGGATGGCTTTTATTTATTTTTCTTGCCTAATTGCTCTGGCCAAAACTTACAGTACCATGTTGAATAGCCATGGTAAAAGCTGACAGATGTCTTGTTCCTAATCTAGAAGAGCTTTCCTTCTTTGATCGTTGAGTTTGATGTTAGCTGTGGGTTTTCCATAAATGCCTTTTATCATGATGAGGAAGTGCCCTTCTAGCTTTTGGTTTCATTTGCTTTTCTTTTCCTAGTTCCTTAAGGTCTAAAATTAGGTAATTGATCTTTGTCTAAATTTTAAATTTATAGTTTTCATTTCAACAGTCCTGTTTTCCCCTAGTATTTTTCTCTCTTGGCTATTGGGTCCTCTGGTTCTAATTTTTAAAATTAAAAAAAAAAACTATCAATTATAACCAACTCTGTCATCACCTACATATGTACTTAATAGTTTTATACAAAAATATCAGTTTAATTCTTATTGAATTTCTTGTCAATACTTATAATCTTAATATTTCTCTTTAAATCTGTTTGCTGTTCTTTGTTTATGACACTATTAAGTTATATATTATGATTGGCAGTGCAACTGTGGCTAAAAATTCCATTGTACTACTGGTGCCGCATTTCACAATTAATATAGGGATAACCTACTGCACAAAGTTCAGACTTCACCCACAATTTCCCTAAATCATTTATTAACTAATCAACCCACATGTACTTGTAATACATAAACAATTTTTTTAAATAACATTTAACATAAGATAACATTTGTTTATTGAGGGAGTTTTGGAAAACAAAGAAAATTATGAAGAATTAATAATGTTCATGTGTAAGCCTACCAGGAACTTTACATTTCAATATATTTCTCTTCATAAATGCATACATATAGTCCACCAAAATCAAGATCATATTATACATCTTATTTTAAATGCTACTTTCCAAATGTAAACTTAGAAAACTTTTCAACATATGGGGCTTTGTTTATCTTTAAATTGGACTTCTACATATTTATAATAGTAACATACTAGCATTCCATGTCCAGAATAATAAATCTATTTCTCACAGGTATCCAAATTGCTCCTTGAATTTTGTTTAAATATTTTTAAGGATAAATTTCCTTTTTTAAGTAACTGATAAAGTGACCTATAAAAGTTGAAAAGCCTCTTAATCACTGTTTTTTAATTATTAGACTATACTTTTAGGAAAGGTAAGAGGCCATGATAAGCTGGGTTGAACAACTGTATATGGAAACATTTTGTTTTATTGTTTAAAGGCACAATTAGGAAGGTTATTCTTTTTTTTATTAGGGTATTATTGATGTACACTCTTACAAAGGTTTCACATGAAAAAACAATGTGGTTACTATATTTACCCATATTATCAAGTCCCTACCCCTACCCCAATGCAGTCACTGTCCGTCAATGTGGTAAGATGCCACAGATTCACTATTTGCCTTGTCTGTGCTACACTGTTTTCCCTGTGATCCACCACACCATGTGTACTAAACATAATACCCCTCAATCCCCTTCTCCCTCCCACCCACCCACCCTCCCACACCCCTCCCCTTTGGTAACCACAAGTTCCTTCTTGGAGTCTCTGAGTCTGCTGCTATTTTGTTCCTTCAGTTTTGCTTCATTATTATACTCCATAAATGAGGGAAATCATTTGGCACTTGGCTTTCTCTGCCTGGCTTATTTCACTGAGTATTTTACCCTCCAACACCATCCATGTTCTTGCAAACAGTAGGATATGTTTCTTTCTTATGGTTGAATAGTATTCCATTGTGTATATGTACCACATCTTCTTTATCCATTCATCTACCGATGGACACTTAGATTGCTTCCATATCTTGGCTATTGTAAAAAGTGCTGTGATAAACATAGGGGTGCATATGTCTTTTTGAATCTGAGAAGTTGTTTTCTTTGGGTAAATTCCAAGGAGTGGGATTCCCGGGTAAAATGGTATTTCTATTTTGAGTTTTTTGAGGAACTTCCATACTGCTTTCCACAGCGGTTGAACTAGCTTACATTCCCACCAGCAGTGTAGGAGGGTTCCCCTTTCTCCACATCCTCACCAGCATTTGTTGTTCTTAGTCTGTTGGATGCTGGCCATCCTTACTGGTGTGAGATGATATCTCATTGTGGTTTTAAGTTGCATTTCCCTTATGGTTAGTGATGTGCAGCATCTTTTCATGTGTCTGTTGGCCATCTGAATTTCTTCTTTGGAGAACTGTCTCTTCATATCCTCTGCCCATTTTTTAATTGGGTTATTTGCTCTTTGGGTGTTGAGGCTTTTAAGTTCTTTATATATTTTGGATGTTAACCCCTTGTCAGATATGTCATTAACAAATATATTCTCCAATACTGTAGGATGCCTCTTTGTTCTGTTGATGGTGTTCTTTGCTGTACAAAAACTTTTTAATTTGATGTAGTCCCATGACTTGATTTTTGCTTTTGTTTTCCTTGCTCGAGGAGAAGCGCTTAGAAAGAGGTTGCTCATGCTTATATTCAGGAGATTTTTGCCTATGTTGCCTTCCAAGAGTTTTATGGTTTCATGACTTACATTCAGGTCTTTGATCCATTTCAAGTTAACTTTTGTATATGGGGTTAAACAATAATCTAGTTTCATTCTCTTGCATGTAGCTGTCCAGTTTTGCCAACACCAGCTGTTGAAGAGGCTGTCATTTCCCCATTGTATGTCCATGGCTTCTTTATCATGTATTAATTGACCATATATTGTTGGGTTTATATCAGGGCTCTCTAGTCTGTTCCTTTGGTCTATGGGCCTGTTTTTGTGCCAGTACCAAATTGTCTTGATTACTGTGCCTTTGTAGTAGTTTTATTCTTCTGCTTTATTCTTCCTTCTCAGGATTGCTTTGGCTATTCAGGGTCTCTTGTGGTTCCATATGAATTTTAGAACAATTTTCTCTAGTTTGTTGAAGAATGCTGTTGGTATCTTGATAGGAATTGCATTGAATCTGTAGATTGCTTTACACAGGATGGCTATTTTGACAATATTAATTCTTCCTATCCATGAGCATGGGACGTGTTTCCAGTTATTGGTATCTTCATTAATTTCTCTCATGACTGTCTTGTAGTGTTCACAATGTAGGTCTTTCACTTCCTTGGTTAGGTTTATTCCTAGGTATTTTATTCATTTTGGTGCAACTGTGAATGGAATTTTTTTCCTGATTTCTCCTTATGCTAGTTCAATCTTAGTGTATAAGAATGCCACAGATTTCTGCATATTAATTTTGTATCCTGCAACCTTGCTGAATTCAGATATTAGATCTAGTAGGTTTGGAGTGGATTCTTTGGGGTTTTTTATGTACAATATCATGTCATCTGCAAACAGTGACAGTTTAACTTCTTCCCTGCCAATCTAGATGTCTTTTATTTCTTTGTGTTGTCTGATTGCTGTGGCTAGGACCTCCAGTACTATGTTGAATAGAAGTGGGGAAAGTGGGCATCCTTGTCTTGTTCTCAATCTTAAAGGAAAGGCTATCAGCTTGTCGCTGCTAAGTACAATGTTGGCTGTGGGTTTGTCATATATGGCCTTTAATATGTTGAGGTACTTGCCCTTGATACCCATTTTGTTGAGAATTTTTAACATGAATGGATGTTGAATTTTGTCAAATGCTTTTTCAGTATCTATGGAGATGATCATGTGGTTTTTGTCCTTCTTTTTGTTGATATGGTGGATGATGTTGGTGGGTTTTTGAATGTTGTACCATCCTTGCATCCTTGGAATAAATCCTACTTGATCATGAATGATGATCTTTTTGATGTGTTTTTGAATTCTGTTTGCTAATATTTTGTTGAGTATTTTTGCATCTATGTTCATCAGGGATATTGGTCTGTAATTTTCTTTTTTTGTGATGTCTTTGCCTGGTTTTGGTATTAGAGTTATGCTGGCCTCATAGAATGAGTTTGGAAGTATTCCCTCTTCTTCTACTCTTTGGAAAACTTTAAGGAGGATGGGTATTAGGTCATCACTAAATGTTTGATAAAATGCAGCAGTCAAGCCCTCTGGTTCAGGGGTTTTGTTCTTAGGTAGTTTTTTGATTACTAATTCAAGTTCATTGCTAGTAATTGGTATGCTCAGATTTTCTGTTTCTGTATCAGCCTTCAAAGATTGTATTTTTTTAAAAAGTTGTCCATTTCTTCTAGGTTATCTAGTTTGTTAGCATATAGGTTTTCATAGTATTCTCTACTAATTCTTTGTATTTCTGTGGTGTCCATAGTGATTTTTACTTTCTCATTTCTGATTCTTTTTATGCAAGTAGACTCTCTTTTTTTCTTGTTAAGTCTGTCTTCTATTGTTTTATTCTTCTCTATTTTATTTATTTATGCTCTAATCTTTATTATGTCCCTCTTCTACTGACTTTGGGCCTCATATACCTCCTCAAAGACACTTTCTATCCCTTTTTCTCTCTCTTCTTCTTCTGGTACCGCTATAATGCAGATATTGTTCCATTTGGATTGGTCACACAGTTCTCTCAATATTCTTTCTTTCTTAAAGATCCTTTTTTCTCTCTGTGCCTCCACTTCTTTGTATTCCTCTTCTCTAGTTTCTATTTCATTTATTGTCTCTTCCATTGTATCCAGTCTGCTTTTAATACCCTCCATTGTGCTCTTCAATGATTGGATCTCCGACTTGAATTCATTCCTGAATTCTTAAATATCTTTCCGTATCTCCATTAGCATGTTAATGATTTTTATTTTGAACTGCCTTTCAGGTAGAATCGTGAGGTTGATGTCATTTAACTCTTTCTCAAGGGTTGTATTAATAATTTTACTCTGAACCAGGTTCCTTTTGTGTTTCATGTTTGTATATGGCACCACCTAGTGTCCAGAATCTCTACTCTCTGGAGTTGCAGCCCATCAAGCAATGTTGGGTGTCAGAGGGGAGTGGTATTTATGCCTGGGGGGAGGAAAGAGCTGTTTCCTGCTTCCCGGCTGCTAAGCCTGTCTCCACTGCCTGAACCAGTGCCCTGAGCACACAGGTATAAGCCTCTATGCTTTGTGTTTGTAGTTGCTGTAGACATATCTCCCCTCTGGCTGGCCTTACACCAAGGTTACGTTTGCCAGTTTGCGATCCAGGTGGGGCTGGCTGGGAGAAAGGCACAGTAGGCTGAGTATCATGGAGGGGGTCCTTGGAGCTGTGTAGGCAGCCAGGGAGCTGGAGCACCTGAAGATCATGAAAGTTCCCAACCTGCTGGGCCAAGTACACCCAGACAATTTTGTCTATCTGTCCTTTCTCCTGAACATTACGCTCTGTGCAATCCTTGCTCCTTTAGCAGGGGCCCCTTGTCCTTTGTTAGGAAGTCTCTCAGACTGCCCACCTTTCTTTTGTCCCAGTGCAGCCAGATATGTATCCCTGCTTTCCACAAGTGGCCGGAATCTCAATCTCTCCAGGAATTCTGCCTGTCTTAGTTTTACAAACCCCTAATCATGAGAGTATCATGCAAGCACCATGAAATGTAGATTTATGCCCCAGAGCAGATCTCCAAACTTAGGCACTCAGCAGTCTCAGGCCTCCACTCCCTCCCTGCTCCATTTTTCCTCCTCCCACCAGGGAGCTGGGGTGGGGGGAGGGCTTGGGTCCCACCAGGCCACAGCTTTGGTACGTTACCCTGTTCTGTGAGGTCTGCTCTTTTCTCCAGGTGTATGCAGTCTGGCACAGTCCTCTTTCCTGTTTCTCTTTCAGGATTAGCTATATTAATTATATTTTTGTATTATATGCAGTTTTAGGAGGAAGCCTCTGTCTCACCTCTCATGCCGCCATCTTTTAGGAAGGTAATTCTAAATTATGAGAATTATTTAAGATTTCAGTAACATGAGTTTAAAAGTACCACTCAAATAGTAATTTTTTTTGTTTTGCATCTAATTCACTCAAACCCTTCCTTTTACAAAGGCTATTTAAAAGTTAGCTGTAAGCACATTAAGGGGCCATCCACATCCTTCCCTCCACCCTCAGTGCTGGACAGAAAAACCTCCCTTGTTGCTGCCACTGCTCATTCCACTGCCATTAAAATCAGTAAGAAAAGCATCTTGCTTTCTGCTTCACTCTGTTGCTCTTCAATAACCTGGGGAAGTTAATGTATATTTGAATGATTGCCAAGAAAGAGTTCTGAAAATACTGAATAATAAAGAAAAAAAAAATCTAAGCTTTAGCTTTGGGTGGTATTATTGAAAAAACTTTAAAAAGAGGGCTATGCAAAATGAATTGGGGGTAGTCTTGTGTGCCCAGACAAAAGGTGAAGATCTTACAGTGGATAGCTCACATTCCTCTTATACTCTGGCCTGAATTTCTCTCTGTTCTGACACTTTAAATAATACCCTCAGCCCTTTGCTCTTTACAGTTAATGTATTTTATGACAAATATTACTGATCTTTAAACATTCTCATTAACAACATGTATTCTTTATGATTCAACATATCTGCTATGGAGTTCCATTATATTTTCAATGTTCAAATTATTTATTGGTGATGGATTTTATGGAAAACACATATAACCTGAATGGTATCACTGGACCCCAGGTACTGAAGTCCTATAGCATTTAAGTGTGGAATTGGCTGGAACTATCAGAGGTCACCATCCACAATGCTCTGAAGATGGGGCTACTGACAGATAATCACCTCCAAATTGGAAACGAAGTTCTCATTTGCAGGCTTCCTCTTCCATCCTTACTAATGATGAGAAGAAGGCTAAATTAGGTGGCAAAGTGAAAACTTTTTTAATAGGCAAAGAGTTAACATATAAAGTTTTGTGAAATTTCTGAGAACTCAGTTTGATATATTACATCATATTTACCATGATTCCACTGTACACCAAGAGGTCAGTAGATTTCCTTGGATTCTGTAATTCAGACTGGTTAATCTTTACTGGATTATCCATGTGACTTCATAGAAGCTAAGGCTACAAGAGTGGAGAGGTCCCAATATGAATAACACATTATTTCTTCTTCCCTTATCTTAAGTTTCTATGTTTTTGTATTAAGAATAAATGAGCTTTCAACATTTCCTGCAGGCTAGTGTGTGGTCTGTTATTTCTAACAACAGATTGTGGTGTAGAGTCTGGAGTATAGTGGAGGTGATAACTGAGGGAAAAGATCATGGATAGAGGAAAAGGGGAACTAGAAGAGTGATCAGAAGAACGTAAATATAAACATCTCTGTGTTTTCACTTCCTTGCAACACTTAAGGTCATGATTTGCTTTAAAATGTTCATATTGGTGACTTGAAATTCATTTCACTGAGGTTCTGACAGTGAATTGCAAATCCTGAAAATAGTTTGTCTCCATTTTCTTCATTCTTGGAAGCTCTCTCAATATAATAGTTTTGTTTTCTTACTCCATCCAGCCTCCATCAGCATTTCCTTCTTTATGAAGTGTCCTTATGCATATAGCCCCATACTATTATCTTCTCCACCTCTTTTCACTTTGCATGAATCCATTTTAAGCTCTTTAAATAAAGTTCTAGATATGTGCTAATTAGAGTGCCTCCCCTAAAGGTATCAGTAAATCAGGCTACTGCTAATCCAGTCCTCTCCATGTATTTGAAATGCCCTAGGATGCACAAGGGTATTAAAAATATCAACCCTAGAGAACAAGATTTATCACCCCTGTCAAATAACACTTACACTGATGAGTTCTGACATTCACCTCAATATAAGTCAGAATCCACTTATTATTTAATTAGCCAATTCTATGTAACTTTTGCCATTAAGTTAGACAACGTATGCAGCCTCTCTCTCTTCTTGTATTATGGTGTAACCTAACATGAATTAAAGAGGAATTTAAAATTGAGAGTTCAGTCTTCAAAGTCATACATTCTTTGACCTGTAGGTTGGCATTCTTTGGGTGATAAGAGTTTCTGTGAAGAACTAAACCCTGCTGTAACATTGTTAGGTCTGATGGCATTTTAAAAATGCAAATTCTTGACATTAACTTTAAAATTATTTCTAGAAAGGGGTAACTTATTAGTACAAAATGGTTTCTGTGGTTTATCTGAAATATGAGTGTTGTTATTTAAGTAGTCTTAATCTCAAGTATTTGTTTATTGACAAACTAACCAGATCTTCTACCTTTCTGCCTTTCTGGGAATAGTAGGGTTTGGCTATTGAATTAAAGTGCTTTTAATTCTACATCTTGCATAGCTGATGAAACCAGATCTCTAAGTTTAAAGAGAAAGTGAATAACCATTCAATTCACGAACCCCTTGCATATAAACCTTTTTCTAAAAAAGAGGAACCCAACAAAATCCTCATGTCTAGAAATCCTTGCATGATAGAGCATACAGTAGCTATTTATTTAAACTAATGCCCTGCCCATAATACCACATCCTAAGAGTAATAGCCCATTCTTTTGTGGAATTTCTCCTTCCCCAATCCATCCACGTGTTTCTATTGAGGAGTGCCATTAGTATACCACTTCCTTAGCTAAAAGGTTGGTGTGTCCCTGACTCATACTGAGCCCATATACTGTTCCATCCCTGAGGCTATAAGGATTGCTCCAACACCAAATGGGTGACTTAAGATGGACTGGAGGACTTATTATTAAGGTCAAATTGGAGATTGTCAAAATCTCCCTATTGCTTTTTGAGTTATATAGGTAGAAGAGATTTAGTCTGGAGTGGTCCAGAGCCATGTTCTCAGTCATGAAGAAAATTCATCTGGAATGGAGGAAAAAAAAGTCGGTATGTAAAAGAGTCAGACCCAAGAGTCAGTGAGAGGAAGCAACCTGATTGGGTTGAGTCCATGAACCCTATCATCTCTGAGTCCAATTCCACCCTTGAATTTGCTGTTGATTGGTTACACAAGACAATAAATTCTTCATAGTTGCTTAAGTTAGGTGAGTTTTTGTCACTTGCAGCTCTAAGGGTTCTAAATTACTAAATAAGAGGTCTGAACCCTAGAATACCTGGAAGTCTTGATAATTTTCAGGAAGCCTACTAGCTTCTATTGAGCCTTAAAAAAATGTTTTAAAGGAAAGGCATTCTTGCATCTAAGCCTATATGATATGCCATATACACAAGATACATAGTATTATAATAATATAACTGCTCTGTTATCTGTCTCAAGGAAAAAGTGACATTTATAAAGATGTTCAGATCATGAGGTTTGCTCACCTAATCTGAATCTTAGTTCTGCCACATCCTAGCCATGTGACTTTGAGCAGTCCCCATAAACTCCTGAGCCTCAGTTTCCTCATATGTAAAACAGAGATAATAAAACATACCTCATAGGATTCTTTCAGTGTGTGACACATACAAAGAACTCAAAAATAATACTATTTTTACACCTTTACTATTATTATATCTTGAATTCAATGACTATCTATCTCAGTTACACTATTTTGGGCACTTACAGTGGATAGAACTAAGGTGTCTTAACCAGATATCTTTTGTAGCATAATGAGTATAAAGAAATCTATTAATTTAAAATGTTGACTGGGGATTTGTTCTCTACAGAGATACATAAAGCTCAGAGTCTTCCTTCACAGAGGTTACAGTCTAACAGGAATGAGTACAAATACACACATCTTGTGGAATTGCATTGAGTGAAAAAGTTATTAGTATACTAGGAAACAATACACAATATAGGATTATTATGTCTCTAATTCACCTCTGGGCTAGGTTTATAAAACAGACTGCTCATCAAAAATGGTAAAAGCTAGTAGACAAAAGAATTATGTCTTTAAAGAACTGAGAGGGAAAAGAAGGTCAACCTAGAATTGGCTATTCAATGAAAATAACAGATGAGAGCTGAGAAATCTGTCATTAAAAGACTGGCTTAGCAAGAGAAGTTAAAAGTTCTTCAGACAGAAGCAAAGTGATACCATATGGAAAAGGTGAACTTACACATAAAAATAACACCAAAAATAGTAAACATGTGGGTAAATATAACAGATTTTTTATTTATCTCTTATTTTGCTTCCTTAAAGATGATTGACTGAAGTGTATTGTGGAGTTTTTCACATGCAACAAAAATAGCTCCAAGGACAGAAAGGAAGAAAAGAAGTACTGTTTTATGGTTCCTATCTTATAAATAAATGTTATGATAAAACTTGGAGAAAGATGGTCATAAGTGAAATTTGGTTATCAAAAACCCTAGTACAACCACTAAAAAAAAGTACCATAAGTAATAAGCTAATAATAGAGAAAAAATAAAGTGCTAACAAGTACTGAATTAAAAAGACAGGAAAAGAGGTAAAATAAACCAAGAACAAATGGAACAAATAATAAGGATGGCAAATTTAAACAAGCATACTGGTGATTACATTAAGTATAAATGGTCTAAATGTACAAAAGACAAGAGTGCCATCTGAATAAAAAGTCAGGATTCAACTGTATGCTGTCTACAGGACACTCAATTCTAAAAATAAAGATACAAGTAGGTAAAAGTATGTAGAAATATAAAAAAATAAGAAAGCTGGAGTGACTGTACTATTTTAAGACAAAGGAGACTTTAGAACAAAGAGTTTTAGCACTGCTAAAGAGGAACATCACGATGATGAGGTAGTTCACCAGCCAAGATGACATAACAATTCCTAAATGTGTATGCACCCAATAACAGAGCTGCAAAACACATGAAGCAAAAACTGATCTGAAAAGAGAAACAGACAAACCCACAATTGTACTTGGTTATTTTACCACTGCCTTCCCAGTAATGGATAAAACAAGGAGATTAAATGTCAGTCAGAATACAGAAAATACAAATAGCACCATTAGTCAACTTCACCTAACTGACATAAATAAAGCACTATAGCCAAAAATTGTAAAACATAGATTCTTGCCTAGTGCACATGGAACATTCATTGAGATAGGGAATATTATGAACCAAGTTAAAATATGACAGAGTATGTTCTGTGATTACAATGGAGTTACATTAAAAATCAATAACACAAAGATATCTGGAAAATCCTCAAATATTTGGAAATTAACACACTCCTATATAACTCATGAACTGAAGAAATCACTAGAAACAGAAATTGTTGGAGATAAACTAGCTTGAACTTAATAAAAATAAAAACAATATATTAAATATGTTATAATATTAACAGCTTAATGCTGTTAATTTGTCAATCCTCCCCAAAATGGTCTGTAGTTACATTGGCCAGTATGGTAGCCATTAGCCACATGAGGCTGTTGAATACTTGCTATGTGGCTAGTCTGAATTAAGATGTGTTGGTAAGTGCAAAAATATATCAGCTTTTGATGACTTACTACCAAAAAGAATGTAAAATATTGCGTCATACTTTTGTATTGATTACATGTTGAAATGATAATATTTTTATATGTTGAGTTAAATAAAATATATTAACATTAATTTCACAGGTTTTGCTTTTTCTATTTTAGTGTGGCTACCAGAAAAATTTTAATTATATACGTGCCTCATATATGTATTTTGTCTTGGATAGTACTATGGTCTGAAAGTTTGTGTCCCCACCACCCCACCACCCCACCACCCCCAGCCAAATTTATATGTTGAAACCTCACCCCCAAGATGATAGTATTAGGAGGTGGGACTTTGAGGAGGTGATTAGGTCATGAGAGCAAAGCCCTCCTGAATGGTATTAGTGTCCCTATAAAAGCAGCCTGAGAAAGCTCACTTGTCCCTTTGCCATGTGAAGTTACAGGTAGAATACTGCTGTTTATGAACCAGATGCAGGCCCTCACCAATCACAGAACCTGACTCTACAGGTAACCTAATTTTGGGCTTTCAGCCTCCAGAACTGTGAGAAATAGATTTCTTTTGTTTACAAGCCATTCAGTCTGTGGTATTTGGTTATAGCAGCCTGAATGAACTAAGACACGTTATAACCGATTGTTCAGCACTGATCTATAGATTTAGCAAAATTCCAATCAGAACCCCTATAGGCAGGCCTTTGTTAAAAATTAACAAATGGATTATAAAATTTATATTGAAATGCAAAAATTGAACCACATAATATATCCTCAGTTAATGTTCAACAATGCATGAAAGTAATCTAATGAGGAAAAGATAATCTTCTTGACAATGGTGTTGGAACAACTAGATAGCTTATATGGAGAAAAAAAGTGAATGGTTCTTTGTCTCATCTGATATACAACAATTAATTTGAAATGGGCCATAGAACTAAATATAAATTCTAAAATTTTTAAACTTCTCAAAGAAAATATAGGAGAAAATATTTACAACCTTAAGATTGGTAAAAATTTTGTAGATAGGCCAAAAAATTACAATATATTGGACATTATCAAAATTTAAAACTTCTGCTCAGACACCATTAAAAAACATACCATAAATTGAGGTAAAATATTTATAATTGTATCAGCTAAGAACTAGATTCAGACTGTGCAAAGTACTCTTAAAACTCAGAATTAAGAACAGAAGCTATCTAGTTAAAATTAGGCAAAGATTTCAACAGAATTTTCACACACACAAAATAAAGATGGCAAAGAAGGAAATAAGATGCTCTTAGTCATTAGTGAAATGCAAATTAAAAGCATAATGAGATAAAACCACAAACCTATTAGAGTAGGTAAAATATTGTGAAAGTGATAATACTGACTAAACAAGAATATGGAGTAAGAATATTCTTGTATATTATTGGTAGAGATGCACAATGGTACAATAACTGTGGGAAACAGGTGGGCAGTTACATTTTGCTCTGCTTACAGTATATATCTATATTTTATTTAATTCTCTTAAAAATTTCCACAGAATTATGTGGTTTCAGCACATAGAACTTACACATATTTTATTAGATTTGTATTTAAGATTATCATGGCTTTGGTGCTACTTTACCTTGTATTGATTTCTCAATTTCAATTCTCACTTGTTCATTTCTAACATAAAGACATACAATTGATTTTGTACATAAGCATTGTATCCTGAAAAATTGTTAAAACTCATTTATTAACTCTAGTAGAGTTTGTAGATTCCCTTGGAATTTCAAAATAGATAATCATTTCATCAGAGTATAAGATGATTTTATTTATTTTTTATCAATCTGTAATGCCTTTTACTTCTCTTGGTTGCCTTTTTTTCTTTTCTTTTTTTTGAAGTAGATAGAGTTGATATAAAATATTATATTGGTTGGTTTCAGACATACAACATAATTTGACAATTATGTACATTACAAAACTTTCACGATAAGTGTAGTTACCAGTTGTCACCAAATATATTAAAATATTATTTATTATATTTCCTATGCTATAATTTTCAATCCCATCACTATATTATAATTGGAAGTTTGTCCCACTTTATCCCCTTCACCTATTTCACCCATCCCTCACCCCCATGGCGCCACCAGTTTGTTCTCCATGTTTATGAGTCTATTTCTGCTTTGTTTGCTTGTTTCTTCATTTGTTTTATTTTTTTTATATTCCACATATAAATGCAACTATATAGTATTTGTCTTTCTTTGTCTGACTTATTTTATTTAGCATAAAACCCTCTAGGTCCATCCATGTTGTTGCAAATGGCAATATTTCATTCTTTTTAATGGCTGAGTAATATTTCAGTGAGATATATATATATAAAAAACATATCCTCTTCATCCACTCATCTATCAAGGGACACTTAGGTTGCTTCCATATCTTGGGTATTGTAAAAAATGCTGCAACACATATAGGGGTGCGTATATCTTGTTTAATTAGTGTTTTTTTTTCCCTTTGGAAAATACCCAGAAGTGGAATTACTAAACCATTTCTATTTTTAATTTTTTGAGGAAACTTCATAGTATTTTTTATAGTGGAAAATTTACATTTCTACTAATAGAGCATGAAGGTTGCCTTTTTTCCACATCCTTGCCAACACTCATTATTTCTTATCTTTTTGATACTAGCCATTCTGACTGGTGTGTGATAATATCTCATTGTAGTTCTGATTTGCATTTGCCTGATTAGTGATCTTGAGCATCTTTTCATGTGTCTGTTGGCCATCTGTGTGTCTTCTTTGGAAAAATATCTCTTCAGGTCCTCTGCCCATTTTTTAATCTGATTATTCATTTTTTTGGCATTGAGTCATATGAGTTCTTTATATGTTTTCAATATTAGCAGCTTATCAAGTATATCACTGGCAAATATCTTCTCCCATTCAGTAAGGTGCCTCTTTGTTTTGTTGATGGCTTCCCTTTGCTGTGCAGAAGCTTTTTAGTTTTATGTAGTCCCTCTTATTTATTTTTGTCTTTGTTTCCCTTGCCTTGGGAGATAGATCCGGAAAAAAATTTAAAATTTCAATGTTGTCTATTAGTAGTTTTACAGTTTCAGGTCTTATATTTAGGTCTTTAATCCATTTTGAGGTTATTTTTGTATATGATAAGAGAGTGGTCCAGTTTCATTCTGTTGCATGTAACTGTTCAGTTCTCCCAACACCATTTCTTGAAAAGACTCTTTTCCCCCTTGTATATTCTTTCCTCTTTTGTCATATATCAATTGACTGTATAATTATGGGTTTACTTCTGGGCTCTCTCTTTTGTTCTATTCATCTATGTGTCTAGTTTTGTGCTAGCACTATACTGTTTTGATTACTAGAGCCTTGTAGTGTAGTTTGAAACCAGGGAGTATAGTACCTCCAGCTTTGTTCTTTTTTTATTAAGATTGCTTTGACTATTCATGCTCTTTTATGGTTCCATGCAAATTTTAGGATTATTTGCTCTAGTTCTCTGAAAAATGCCATTGGCATTTTGATAGGGATTATATTGAATCAATTGAGCAGTTTCTTATGAAATTAAACATCCACTTATTATCCAGCCCTCTTAGGTATTCACCCAAGAGCAATGAAAACAGGTCCACACAAAGACTCATTTATGAAATTTAATATATTTATTCATAATAGCCCCAAGTCAGAACAACCTACTGTCTATGGACAGATATCCATTACAGTAGAATATTACTTAGCATTAAAAAGGAATGAACATCTGATACATTCAAAAACCTGAATAAATACCAAAAATATTATGCTGAGTGAAATACTTTAAACACAAAAGAGCACATACCTTTTGTTTATATGAAACCATTAAAAGGCAAATTTAATTTATAGTGATAGGAAGACCACTGGTTTCTGGCCAGAGAGCAGTGGAAAGACTAACTAAAGAACACAAGGGAAGCTTTTGAAATGTTGGAAATATTCTATATCTTGATGGTGATGGTTATATGAGTGTATATATAAATTCATAAGAGTTCACTTGAAATTAATGCATTTATTATATGTAAATTTTTCTTAAAACAAATGCATTTATTCCATAAATTTCACTTCAAAAAAAAGTTGGGAACTCTTTCAATTGGTGAGAATAAAAGAATTTTTAAAGGGGGATTATAAGACTATTTGAATTTTTTATTTAATGCTCTTGTAATTTTTATTTATTAAAGATAAATTCTTACCAATAGCATTCCTTTGCTCCACCCTGTTCTTCATTTTTGCATTAAAGAATCTGTTCTAACTTTGTGGTCTTCCTCCATCTTCCAGTGTAGCAACATGTTAAGACATAGTCAAGTTTTAAGTAGGTAAAAAAGTAAGCAACAATTTCAACAGACTTCATAAGCCTAAGAAGGTGATGGCTCACTAGCCATTTGCAGAACAATTTTGTTTTAAAGAAGAAAAAATACCTTCCTTCAGAGTTCCAAGCTCCTGATGCATATCTATAAAGAAAAAGTTGCTTTTGAAGATAGTCTAAGAAATAATTTCCTGACATCCAAGTGCTGTAACCCACATACTAGACAGAACATCTTTGTAAAAGAATGAAGTCTATCTATAAGACAAATTATTATAGCTATTGTCTTTTTTCCCCACAAGGAAAAATAAAGTTGCAGAACCTCAAGTCATAAATACATGGCTCATAGCTTGTGAGTTTTGCAACATTTTATCAACTATAAAAGAAGTCTAGTGAAGCTAAATATGTGCATTCTTTGGTTATTCTTTTATGCCATCCTCAAACTATTATCTGTCAATAACCAAACAAAACTATTCATGCTAACTGGAGGTGAGAAAGTTCAACTTGTTTATCAAGAGAGAAATATTTTATTGCTTATGTTTTCCACACTGAAGCAAACTGATAAGCTTTAAAAGAAGAAATCCACTCATGCTAAGAATATGATGAAAGAAATCATCTTTAGGCTTATAAGCTTCCTTACTGGCATAGGCATAAAGAATAAAATTTTCAATATAAACTTTTTGTACTGTGCTAGCAGTTAACATTTAACAAATAAAGAGTAGTCCAAAAAAAATTCTTCAAACTGTGTTGGTAGACAAAACCATAAATGGTGATATTTGTTACCTTCACAAAGCAGAGCCTGAGATGAGGACTTGGGGGGAGATGGCTTATTTGGGGAGTGATATCCAGAAGTGGGAGTGAGGGAAAGAGAGAAAGATGGCAAAGAGTATGTTAGGGAACTGGTAAATGTTGTGAACAACTGGGGGTCCATCCAACTAGGGACCCTCTGAGAAACCATGACCTTAGAACTGTCTGGTGTATCCTGTCCTGAGGCCTGCTCCCGGAGGTGTTAACTCCCCAGCAGTTCCACATTTCTCTGTTCCTGGTTGAATGCCCCTATGCTTACAAAAAAACCTAAAATATAACAGCAGAGAGACCTAATAGGCACTTGACGTGGGGCTGTGGTACTATTCGTAGCAACTGTCTACTATAGCTTGTCACTCAAGTCAAAGGCAGTCTGAGGGAAAGTGACACAGGGCACAAAAGACATCTACTAACAATACATATGTTACCAGTGTAAAAAGAGTGTCTATACTGTTCACAGTGGCAAGAAGTGTCCTCGCCTATTAAAAGGGAAATGGCATAATGGGGGTGGGGGAGGCAAAAATGAATCCCAAATATTAGGACCATGATATCAACAAAGAAAATAGAATCAATACCTCCCTGCCTGCTCTACAGTCTTGATGCTATAAAGGTGCGAAAAGCTTACATATTACAAATTAGATACAATCAAGCTGTAGAATAATTAGAATAAAACCAATTGAATGCTCACCAAATTTGGGGGAACAGGTAGAGAGGGATAAAGCTAAATTTATAAGTAATAAATCACCAAGAAAAGTGTCTACAGATATGATATGGACAACATATAACTAAAACATCAGATACAAAATACAAAGCCAAAATTTACTGGACAAAAAATTGTTTGTATTTTTTACTGATAACATCAAATTATAATTCACATTATTTTAACTACTCTTTCTCATTGATACAAATAGATCATTTTTATTTTTGCTGGTTAAACATTAATGCCATTAATATCAATATTGACAAAAACAATGGATAAATTAATGACTCCAACTCTCTGACAATGTCAAACTTGAGAAACAGATGAATGTTTGTGATTTGCAAATTTGTTTTACTGTGAGCTGTGATCAAAAGAGGCTCCTTAAAGAGTCAAATCTGAACTGATGCTGAAAAAGACAGAATTATTAATGTGCTCAAACTTCTTTCCATGTAGAGTATAACCTTTGAGAAATGCATAGACATGTATCACCACTTCTGAATGAAATTTTTCCTCTGTTCCTTCAAGAGCCTTGCTTTTGCTGGTATTTTGTCTGTATAAATGCCCTCTGTGAGACTAAATCCTTCCTGTTCATCAAGGACCAGCTCACCTCTACTTCCTCTGGGAAGCTGCTCTGTTTTCTGACAATATCAGCCCCTACCTTTGAAGCCAACTTCTTCTCTTCAGATCTCAAGATTCTCGGGCCTCCATTATAGCTATTTATGGTCTTATCCACTCACTAAATCATAAATTCTTAAATGTAGAATTCACATCTGATTTGTCTTTGAGTTCCTATTGCATCTAAGATGAGCAATTTGCACATAGTAGTTCTAAAAATATTTATAAACTCAGTAAGTTAAACAAATGATTGTATACCAGTAAATACCATAAATCATTTGTTACTGCTTGCTTCTGTATCTTACAGGCCACTTTCATCTCTTTGTATGTAGAAATCTATTTCTCCCATTAGTCTGATCCACTTTATAATAGATAATTTTTTACTTTAATTCACAAATTAGCTATTGTGAATCTAACAATTTGGACTTATTCAAGTTGTCTAATAAGAATAGATTCTCAGAAATCTAGTTGAGCCATTGATAGAATTAATAAATGATAAAGAGTAGAATCTCCAAATGAAACACTTGTCTTGAATATTTTTGAAAATGGAGAGCTGGTGAGTTTGTGAGCTCACATAATAGTTACTTATTCTAGATATGTTTGCAATTGTGCTGTTTTCATTGATAGAAATTATTAAAAACTTAGTTGTGATTCTTGCTAGGCAGTTTCTCTTAAAGTAATATTTAAATATTATAGGAAATTAGGAGAAAAAAAAATTTGCTTGACTCAGCCAGTTGTTAAGAGACAAACCATTCACATCCTTCCTTTCTCTACTTCTCTGTAATATTCAGAGAAGGCAAGTATGTCTCTGTAATCAAGGAGCTGAAGTGAAATCTCCTTTAGAAAAATTATGGTTTCCTCAGTTTAATCTCTCTGAATCCACACAGAGTACATTTACATTCCAAAAAAATAGTTGTTATAAAGAAATTCAGCAAAGAGATGATATTTGCAAGATATTCTCTGTTCTGTTATGATAATACAACAACCCCATATATTAAATCTGCAAAGAATTTTTCCCAAGAATATTTTATGGGATGAACAGAATTAGCTAAGTTTGCCACTGGTTTCTAGTCTCTATAATCATACTTTTATAACTTATAGTCTCCAGGAAGAACCTTGGAAAAGTTCTTATGAGCATTTAAACCTTTTTTCAGGAGCATGTAATACCAAATACAGAAGACATTGACAACCTATGAACCCTTCCAAACACCTCAAGACATATATTTTTTATCATACTAAGAAAATAATATTCCTGTAGGGCCAGCATATTAACTTTTAGGGAACTGAACCTCAAAGGCCTGTGGTGATATTTTATGTTCTAGACCTATGTTGTCTAGGATAGTAACCATGAATCACACATGTCTATTGAGCTCTAGAAATATGGTTAGTCCAAACTGAATTGTCCTTAAATGTAAAATACAAGTCAGATATTAAAGACTGAATATGAAAAATACAATGTAAAAATCTCAGTAATTTTTATATTGGTTACATATGAAAATAATCATATTTAAATATTTGTTTAAATAAGATATTAATATTTCACATGTTTCTTTTTATTTCTTATAAAAACAACTATTAGAAAGTTTAAAATTATGTGTATTGCTTATATTTATTACTCACATTCTAATCAATTAGACAGTATTGTTCTATAATCTCACCCAGTTTTGGTCAAATAATAAATATTTTTTCAGGAAAGTATAACTATATATTCATGACTCCGGATTTTACCAAATATTAGTAAGTCAGAAAACAATGGCTAATGACTGATTTTTTTCAAAGATGGACCAGTGTTTGAGAGGTACTAGTTTGGCAAGTGATCTTTTATTTCATCAATAGTTGTTTTCAGATATGATGACAATTTTCGAACTTAGACTGTGTGTAATACTCAAATGCCAAAATTATGTCCGGATGTGTGGTATCAGATAATGTAAATGTAAAGGGCTGATCAGCAAATATGGAGAGCCATATACAGGATGCTGCTCCCATTTAATAAATATCAAACAAACAATGACTCACAATCACATCAAATTGTTAGTACTCTAATGTCAAGATACCAAGAAAGTAAGTGCAGAATTCAGAAAACAATAATTTAAAGTCTTTAAAATAAAATTCTACATAGAACTAGAATGAAGTTATTAAATTAGTGTGACTTTCTTTTCATATCACTTAATCTGCAGATTGTTTTTAGGCCACTGGTATAGAAAGGATAATTTTTAAATGTTAAAGATATAGTGGGAGTTTTCTTCTAATTTTTTTAAATCTGGTTTTTGCAAATTCTTTATCTTCTTTGTCTTTGAGAGAGAAAACTATTCCTTAGCTTCATGTCATGAGAAGTTCAAAAAGCAGACACAGTAACAAGAAAGATATGTTTGGAGGTGCCTATAAAACATGTAAAAGTATATCGTTACAATTTTCAAATTTCCAAATTCTGTTCAGCCAGTGCTGGTTTGCTGTAATTCCATTCACTAGAAATGAATCAGCATCAGATATGTACTTAGCATTCATATCCTCTGTTATTTAAACCAAAGGAAAAGAGACAGGAGTAATGGATAAGTAGTGTGGCTCTCCTTGCATGGTTATTGTTGCTAGGGAAACCATTTCCTTCTAATCCTTGTGTTCAGCCTGTCCATCCCACTCTCTGGCATCATTGCCTCTCAAGAAGGGCAACATCACAGCATGGCATAAGAACAGGAAACAAAAAGGACAAAAACTGGTACATTATCCTATAACACACAAACATTTCTCAGAAAATCTACATGGTAGTCACTTCTGGGAAATGAAATGCAGAACCAGTTCCCTAAAACTGCTATGTGCACTTGTGCTAGAGGCTACAAGGTACTGCATTCACATGTACAAGTATGTAAAAACACCAATTTCCAAGTCACACTTGTGATTGCAGAAGAGAATATAATGTGTCAGGCCCGGACAGGACAGGGCTTGGTAGATCAGAGTCCTAAGGCTTGCTGGGTCAGTATGAAGCCTGTGATCTCCCTGAGAGGCAGAGTCCCTGTTAGGCAGTGTGATCAGTGAAAGGACTTTGTAGGAGTAGATTCTGAAGCCAGTACAAAAAGGACGTGACTCCTTGTGTCCTGGGGGCAGGCTGAAGTATGAAACAGACCATCTAACCAAATAAGAGCATCATGAGTAAATAATAACAAAGCTGACCCATGTGCTGGTAAAAGAACCCTTGGCTACGAAGGCAACTGTTCTTATAAATCCAATATTGGCTTCCTCTTGGACATCTTAGCAACCCACTCAAAGACCCAAATAGGCTCTACAAAACAAAGAATGCTAGAACTATGAAAAGTGATCATATACATTAACTAATTTGAATGAATATAGTTAAAAGTACAGGTCATCTATACATCTATAAGAAAATACCAAATAATCAGTTCCTCTCCTGTTTCTTGTTTTACTCTGGTTTTCTAGTATTTACTGCATGTGTGTTCTGTAAACATTTGCTAAATTGAACTGAAGGTACGAGATTTAGTATGGCAAAGGGTAAACAATGTCTACCAAATTCTGAAATCAGTTGGTATAAAAAACTATAGCCATACTAGATAATTATGCAACTACTCAGATAAGAAACTGCCAAAAGAATTTAATCTGAAAGAACCACAAATCAAAAGTTACTAATTATAAGCCAGATGTACTAGTGGGTACAGCTTGGTATAGGACCATGTTCGAAGACTCCATTCAGAGTCAGTTGCTTATTTTCTTCTTTTATAAACCTTGGACTTCACTTTGTGCTTCATTCACTATCTTATAACATACATATGCTTAAATATTCTTGAATGATTAATAGAGGGCAGTCTCAACATTGCCACTATCAAAGCACCCATCAAGAGCTCCTCAGCTAACCATACTAATTTAGAAGGTTGTTTTTGTAGGCTTTCAAGTGTGACACTGAGCAATATCACAAAACAAACACCAGAACACCACCACAAAACATAATAGTAATCCATCTATCCAAAATATGAAAACAGAAGCAAATTGTCTCAAAATCTCTAGCACCCCAATCTGAACCAAATTCATCCATCAGTTTCTTGACTGTTTTTATAGGCCGTCTCACAAAACAGATGCCTTTAAATTTTCCTCCTTTAGACATACCCAAATTGTTTTCTGGAGCTTTCTTTTTACATGTTTATATCATCAGCTTTGAAATCTTAGATATATCTGAAATCTCAGAGAGAAATCCAAATTCACTTTTAAAGAATTCTGAAAAGGAAAATAGTAAATTGCTATTGATCATACTAATTTTAATCCTCTTTTCTTCCTTATATTCTTTATATATTCCCAATGACCTAATATTAAATACAAGATTCCCTACCTGAAAATTTGAGAAATTACTTGCAAATGTAATAAATACTCAATCCCCATGCTGTGGAGGAGCTACTTAGTTATTCATGTCAATAGAGAGAGAAAAAAAGGCAGGTAACATTCAAAACTGTCTGAATGTGACCTGTTTCTGTTCCCCCAAATGTTGCTTTAACATCACAGCACCAAAGGCAGTCAGTCATACACAAGATAAGTTACATTCTCCCGAAAATGTCTGCTTTTGTTTTACTCCATAATCTGATGCAAGGGTACAGCCCTTTATGATGTTGTCGCTCTTCTACCCATAACATTCCTAATATGGGCATAACCTTATCACTTTACTGTTAGGCAGGACCCACACGTAGAGTTTAGTAACAGTGGTCAGTTGATTGTTTCAAGTGTTAGTCATCAATGCATGGAAACAACAGCTATTTGAGAAGACTGCATATACAGTGAAGTAATGTTTAATATTTTAATGACCACACACACCCCGCCTCACCATGAGACAAGAATTTATGTGCAAAATGTGTACTCTTTGCCACTTCATGCCCATCCAGTGAAAGTACATTTGGTCATGTCCCATTTAACTTCCTCTGCTCCCTGCACTTCGAGACAGTAAGAGAGAGAGGTTGAAATCCACTCAAGCAAATCTTTAGAGAAACAGTAAAAACCAAAGCCAAACAATCCTTCACAAGAGGCTGAATGTGGTGGTGGGTGGGTAAGTTTCTTGTGGCTCCACATGTGAAGGATGGAGCATGGATTCAGGGAGCATAAGAGTCTAGGGGACGGAGAGGATGTGGGAGAAGATTGGAATCCCTGCTTGGGGTGTTCTTGAAGGGCTACACAAAAGCAGGACTAGACCCTTTGGGGCTTGGTTTTATAGGCATTACGCCTGATAGTAAATATTATATACAGGTCATGAATTTATGTAGATGAAATGCCTTAAACTCAGTGATTCCTCTGGAAAAAAGAAAAGGCTAAAGAAAATCACAAAACAATTCCATAACTTGGAAAAATATAGTAGCATCATGCTCACATGACAACCATTTCCTGGTGGCCTAGCCTCCTGCCCATGGCGTATAAAATAGCCTTTGCACACTCAACCCACAGCCTGGGTGGCAGCCGAATCTCCCTAAGATGAAAGCTTCCTCCAGCCTCTCCTTGCCTTTTATACTTTTCTTTCTCTCCAAGTATCTCAGAGTCACATTTTAATAAGTGACCTTCAACAAGCTGAATAATTTCTTCAGTACATGGGTATACTCAAAAGCCTTGGAGGATTTAACTGTAATAAGTAGTCCTAGCAAATATATGGTTTTATGTAGCCTTTGAAGTCTCTAAAAACTTCCCTTAAATAGCCTCAGTTGAAGGTTTGGGCTAGATGATTTACAGAGGCCCTTGCAAAGCAAAAATCCTATGATTTGGGATCAGCAGAACCAGTTGGATATTATAGCTTACTGCACTTAATATGGCTCTCCCATCTTTAAGAGTATTTGTGGACCCAAAACACGCTGCTTGAATTGTTCAGCTATTAACTGCTAATTAATATCCAGTCTTCACTAGGCTGGCAACAAAACCAAACAAGGCAGAGATTTATCTTTTCATTCCCCTAGCATAAGGAATGATCTGATAAAGATTTTCCATTAAATGCAATTAGAAAACATTGTATAGTACTGTAAGGCTTAAGATATTTTCTTGTGACTCTGGATTAATTGTTATTTCAGGGTTTGTATTTTTCCTTCAACAGACTCTTATACTTTACCTGTAACTCACACTTTCCATATCTATTTCTGTAACTTTATTAACAAATTTGGAGATAACATGTTCTTAATGTTTCATTTTTCAGTTGGAAATGTAAAGTATCAGATAAATGTTATTTGCTTGGTCAATGAATGAGATACCTAATTGCATGTGCACTGAATAACATATTTTGAAGTCTTCAAGGACTTTTTATACTAATTACTGCCTTCAAAACAGTAATTGAATACTTAATCATAGTACAGCATCTAGGGCTTGATTTTTAGAGAAATACAATTTTAAAGCACAATCGCAAGTGATAAATACACAAATAGAAAATCATGGTCAATAGGAAGCATAGAAATTAAGAGAAAACTTATCTATTAAAATCAATTTGGTTAATAATCAATTCCTGAATGGCAAAATTTGCTGGTCAAGTTTACTAAAAACTTGTTTTATGAAATATTCTTTTAGAATGTAGTTAATGAAAGTGAATCTTTTAAGTATCTACTAAACGTAACCTTCTGTTTCCCTAAGATTCATGAAGGACTTACAATATGTCAGGTGCTATTTTAAGTACTTAACATAAATTATTTATCCTTCACAACAGTCCTATGAAATATATGCTATCATTATCCTCATTTATAGAGAAGGAAAAGGAGGCACAGTCATGTTGAGTAACTGGCCTGAGCTTACTCAGCCAACGAACTGCAAATTTGGCTCACTGTACCATACTGCCTCATAAAATGACATTCACAGAAGTTACATTAACAAGTTTATTTAAGATTGTATTGAATATATCAAAAAATAGGGAGATCAAATTAGTTGTGACTTTGCTTTTCAAAACTTGAATATTTTTAAAAATACTGCTAAGGAAGATATATCCCCTAACTAGACTTTAAAGAGAACAAATTCATATTTACTAAGTATATTTAAGAAACATGTTCCCTAAAGCATACCATCACTTGGGCTTTTTTCTGTTCATTAGAAAGGAGTGAGTCACTGACAGGGAGGGGAATTACGCTCCACCATTTGAAGGGAGAATCAAACAATTTGTTGTCACAATATAAAACCACTAAGCAAAGAAAAATGTAATCAACTGAAAATCCTAAATATAAATTTTTTTAATGAGGATTTCATGAGTTGAAGAAAAAAGTATAGGTTAGATGTCCTAAGAACACTTACAGAGATTAGGGGTTTTCTTTTCAAGTATTTTCATAAAAAAAAAAAAAAGATAAATATTCAGTTCACTACTTGTTTCAAATTTTCTTCAATGCTGAAATTTCTGCAGCCATGTGATCAAAGGTATGGAATGTTTCAGGCAAGAAGCTCTTATTTGTGTACTGAAAACCACAAAATCTACTTCTTGGTAAGATTCTTGGTTGGGTTCACCGAGAGCCCCTCAGGTCAATTCTCTGGAAAGTAGGGTGGCTTATATTTCTGACCAGTGTTCTCAGATTTTTATGAGATGATTTCAATCCTAATCTCTTTTTGATTGGTCTATAAAACATTGTCTATTTCTTTCCTCTAAATTTTCTTAGACATCTTACTGAATTAGTCATTAGTCTCCCATATAGAATTGCTAGTCCCCCTGGAGGGAAATTTAAGAATCAGAGTTATACAACACCTTCCTGTGTTTGTTGAAAGGGCCATGTGAAGATGTTGCCCATTACTTCATGTGGGTGCTCTCTGTGCAGACCCAGAGGTCTCCATCTATGTGTCAGAAAAACAATGGCTTTCTCTTAAGCAACTGATTTATATTTGTCTTATGGACACTGTGAATTATATAGCTGATTATGTTTTCCTTTTCCATTGGCACTAGGAAGTTCAGAGCCATGTTTGCACTTACTTCTGTTCAGTATATATAACTCTATGACTTTGATTTTTAAAATAATTTACCCCTGCTATATCATTTTCCACATATTTTCATTCTCTTCTTTGTCCTGTTTTCTTCATCATGTTTTAAATTTTATTATTGCAAAACATGTTTGTATAAATAAACTTAATTACTCTTGAGAACAATTTGGAAAGTACATAAATATGCAAGTGTTCCAAGCAACCTCTTATTTGTCATTACAATACTTGAGAATATGAATTTCACCTAACTTTTTCACTTTTCACTTAAATACAATCGTTATTTAATAAACCCTTCTTCAGACTTACTTTTCTCACATTTACTTTTCTTGCTAAGGGATGTCATCCACTGCATGTCTTCAGCTGGCACCGATGCTAGATGTCACAGCCAGTGAGGTGTGCCATTCAGATCTCCCTTCAAGAAGGAACTTGTCATTCTGCAAAGGGGAAGGCTGTTAGGTGACAGCCACCCAGTTTGTTCTTTCCAAACTTACCCCAGGATTTGAGCCAAGGCTTCACTTTTCCTGGGAATCACCCAGTCAGTGATTCAGCACAGTGGGTGTGGTAGGGTCTGGCCACTTCCACCCAATGAGGGACTCCTCTAGTCGGTCTTTCATCTGGGGCTTGTCACTGAGTTGGCCAAGGCTTTTCATACATGCATCACAGTCAAAGGCCTCTTCCCTGTTGTGTCAGACCAACATCATAATGTGAAAGCATTCCATGGCCACTCTTTTTTTTCACTCCTTTATCTTTTATAGGCATTCTCAACATTCCACATCTCTGGCCAATAAACCTCTTGCACTTCTAACTTAAAATCAGCATCTGTTTCTCAGAGAAGCCAAAATGACATACTAGATAATTCACAGATTTATATCTCTTTCAAGTTTCCAACCTACAATTATAAAAACCTATTTAAAGTCATCTCCTGGGTGTCTCAAAGACATCTAAGTGCAATCTGGCCAAACTGAACTTACAATCTTCTCCTAAATTGTTTTTCTGTTCTGATATTCTGTATCAGTGGGTAGTCATAGCATCCATTTAGTGTGTAAGTCAGAAAACGGGGAGCTATCCTTGATATTTCTTTTTGTCCAGCCCACGTATCTAATTCATCATCACATTATGTTGGTCTTATCTCCTAAATATGCTCCTATTTCTATTTCTTTCCAGCTCTTCACACTAGTCTTGGTCTAGAATACCATCATCTCTTGATTTTATTCTGTACCAACCTCTAAAGACCTATGTCCTCTATAATCACTAACCAATCCACTATTCTCTATACTACAGCCAGAATTACTTTCAAAACATTAATCTGATCATGTCACCATCTGGCTTAAAGACAAAATTCTTTAGCACAACAAGCTCCTGTGGTCAAGCTTCAGCCTCATTTTCCATTCCCTTACTTTGCCCTATTGTAACTCCATGATGGCAGGCATTGGGCCATTTTATTTACCATTCTATCTCAGTTTGCTTGAGCACCTGGCCCACACCAAGTGCTCAATATGTAGTTGTTCAATACATAATTAAATGGTTGAGCAAATGAATGAATCAATCGAATGAGAGAGCCTATTCATCATTGACACATACTTTGTTTTTTTATTTGGTATTTTAACTCAGATTTGCCTGTCTAAATCTCAACTGTTCTTTAATTCTCAGCTCAGATGTCAACTCCATCAAGAAGCTTTCCTTGACTTACATAGTTGAAAATAGTTATGTACCCTATTGTGAAATCCTATATTCTTGTTTACTAACACTTACACGTAATCATCTGATTAACTGTCTTTAGTATAACTAATATACCCAGTTAAACTCTACGTTCCTAGAAGACAAATGTTGAGTTTATGATTTGAAGTATTCTGCACATCACCCGGCGTACACACATATATGTGTAAGTGTATGTGCTTTGCTTGATTGGATGATTTGAGTGACTGATGTGGCAACATCTGGATGATTTTTCCTGCCACTAGAGCAACTGTGGTGATATTACAAAGAGTGGATGAGGCTGATAAAAATGTGATGGCCCAGTAAAAATGTTGGTTAGGCAATATATCTCTTGAATCTAACTTTAAGTATCAAGAATAGGAGACTCATTTGGCCTATAAATTTTTGTTGGTTTTCTAAACTCAAAAGTCATAAAATCTACCTCATAGCTACAAAATGTGCAGTGGTGGTATGTTTTTATGAATTGCCTAAGCTTAAAAACAGAGAAAATTTCAAAAGAATAATATGTGTACCACTGGAAACAGAGAAGTTTCTTTTAGTTGCTATATAGAGAAAAAGAGTTTAAAAATCTTTAATTGCCATGAATATATTTTGATGTACATTAGGAAAAAATTAACTATCACATCAAAGCCGTGATTGTCATCACTAATATTGCTTTGGGTGGGGTTAAAAACAAACATACCAGTTTTTTAAATAATCATTTTAAATTAAAATATTAAAATAATATGTGATATCACATATGGCCAAAACCATGACTGAAGTTTGAGAAACATCGCAGGCATACCTCAGAAATACTTAGGGTTCAGTTCCAGACCATCACAATAAGCAAATAGCTCAATAAAGCAAATGAAGTGAAATTTTTGGTTTCCCAGTGCCAACAAAAGTGTTGTATAAACTATTAGACTAGTAAGTGTGCAATAGCACTATGCCTAAAAAAACCAATATGCATACCTCAATTAAAAAATATTTTATTGCTAAAAAATGCTCACCGTCATCTGAGCTTACAGCAGGCCTTACTCGTTCTGCTGGAGGGTCTCGTCTCAGTACTGACAGCTGCCGACTGATCAGGGTAGTGGCTGCTGAAGGCTGAGGTAGCTGTTGCAATTTCTTAAAATAAGATAACAATGAAGTTCACCACATCAATTGTTCCTTTCACAACTGATTTCTCTGTAGCAGGTGATGCTGTTTGATAGCATTTTACCCACAGTAGAACTTCTTTCAAAATAGAAGCCAGTACTCTCAAATCCTAGATGCTGCTTGATCAATGAAGTTTATGAAATATTCTAAGCCCTAAGTGTGATCCTTACATTGTGCTCATATAAAAAAATGTTCTTATTTTTCAAGTTACATGAAGAAATATTTCAAAGTAATATTTTGTGATTTGAGAGTAAGTTACTTCAAATGTTTCAAGAATAAAGAGATTAATATTACATAAATAGCTAAAGCAAATGTTACAACGGTATATGGATCTTGATTTACTCTTCTAGTGGATATTTTGTTAAGCTTGACAATTTTTCAAAGTAAGTGTTGGAAGAATTGATGCCTGAGTCCATGCCCAGAATTTCTGATTTAATTGGTTCTGATTTAATTAATTTAATTGAGGGTGGAGCCTAAACATAGACACTTTTTTAAAGCTCCCCAGATAATGCTTAAGTTGAAAACCTATGAAGTAGTTCAAAATCATTATTTTACAGTTAGGTGAGAGTAAAAAAATCATTAACTCCTTGAGCCTAGCAGTTCTTGAGTTCTGACTATATGTCAGATACTTTTATAAGTGTTTATTAATGTATTAATTGGCTACATTAATGAATAGCACAGGGTATAGGCTTGAACAGATATTTGATTTTAGTCTGTTAGTCATTTTTACAAGATGACATCTGTGAGTGAATTAGTTTGCACCAGAAACCCAAACCATTCCATCCCATAAATAAAACCACATCATTTAAGAGAGCATCTGCCTGGAATATGTAAACTACCAGGCCAGAGAATTAAAATTTGAGAACCTTCTATGAAAAACACTCAAAATTATAGGCAGTCATGATATAGGTTATGGAAAGAGCAAGAGTTTTTCACAAAAAATATATTAAGAGATGATAAAATATCTACACAGTTATCCCCAACACTGAGAAAGTGACAGAACTATAAATTTCTAAAATCAATACCTTAGTAAAAAATTGAACTTTATATCTAAACTCTACCTAGAATAAAAGAATTAAGGTGAAATTCTCAAGTTCAGTTATTATTTTATGTTACATTTTTATAAAAGGCTTAATGGGTGATAAAATCACAAAGGAACTTTACGTCTCTCTGGCCAAGTATAATATTTAGCTTTCATTTGGTCCTGATTCAGGGATTTGTGTTACTTGTTATGGGAAAATTAGACATCATCTGGAGCTATAATTACAGCTTCTTTTTTTTTCACCTTGGCTAGGCAATTTGCATTTGATTAGTCAATGTCCTTATCTTTCCATGTTTTTGCATGGAAATATTTGTAATATTTCAACAAAAGGGAAGTTCACACAAAACTAGTAAATACTCTTTAATATAGCAGATTCACAGACATTCTGACCTGTATTGTCTCAAACAACATATTACTTCTTTATTGTTATTTCAGTAATTAAATTTATCATAAAACAGAAGTTTGTCCTTTAATAAAACGCAAATAATCAGTTCTACTCCTTTACTGCATTTCTGTTAAGTGAATTCTAGTTGCATAGCTAAAATTCAGTGTCAAGTGTAGTGCTTACTTTATACTGTTAGTTCACTGACTTAACTTCCATTATTCCTAAAAAACAAATTTTATTTAACCGTTACTTCAAACATTATCTGCATATGTACACTAGCCAAAACAATTCAGGTCTTCAGTTGTTAACTAGGAAAAATGATACCTCTTCTCTTATTCCTTCCCTTTTCACTGTCATCTGCCATCCAAGACCGGAGAGAAGAAGGTGCATTATTTAAGAGCAATAATGTCCATATTTTGGTTTGGTTATGTACAACTAAGGGAACAGCCATAAGAAACATATGAATTAGTTATTTATTTATACCTAGTGTGTGTATGCTTGTTTGTATCTATACTTGTATTTGATTCAACAGCTACTCACTGAGCATTAAGAGTAAAGATGTCCATCTTCAACTCACACCATTTAGGAGACTAAGCTTGGAATGGCCACACCCACTCTAGACCTTTCTAAGAGATTTGAAGTGTGAATGCCAAATCTAAACAGTCCTTCCAGAGCACTGATGGGATTATTCTAACTCATTCTTGGAAGAATATACTTCTGGGAGGAAAGGCAGTGGATTCTGGAGTAAAACTAACTCTTGTGGATAAGTAGATAGAGAGATTACTAAGAAGAAATTAGACATCTGGAGATGGAATGAAAATGGGAACTGGGACACCTTCCCACCAGGCTACTCAGGAAAGGTGGAAATCCTTGAGTGCTTTCCCACTGGACTATGGGAAAGCCATACCTAGCATCTAGCATACCTATTGTAAATTTTGATTTTCTTCAAGCCTTTAATAAATTCAAATATGGCTTAGCTGTTTGTAGTGGTTGTGAAGTAGAAGTAAATAAGGAACATGGCCATAAAGGCAGATGAGCCTGCACTACTTTTACCACACACATCTTCTGTAGAGGATTTCATGAAGTAGCACCATTTTCCTGAGGGGACCTGAAGTGTATGAACATGATAAAAAAAAAGTCATAGTGAAGTCTTGCATCTATTTTTTTCTAATATATGCCATTGGCTTCTGTATCTCTTCCCATATACTACATTAGGTGTTGTGAAAAATCTTTTTAAACTGAACTTTTATGATCAAAAATGGGAAGGAAAAAAGAACTAGAAAGGAATAATGTAGAATGTTCAACTTCTGTTCCCAGGACTTACCAAACTTGCTTCTCCCCCAGACTTCTACAGATGAACACAGACTCTCACAAAACCATTGTTAGAACCTTGGTGATTTTGATAAGGAAAGTATAATGCCAAAGAAGTCAAGGTTTCAAGTCTCTTCAAGAAGAGTGTGAAATAGTATTCATTTGGGAAATTCTGTTGAATAAAGTATGTGTGTATGAATACAAATGGACAATAAACATGTAGATGGACTAAAACCCACATTTAGTAAATAACAAAGTAAGAGCCTGCTCAGTTTTGTCAACTCCAGAGCTCCTGCTGTGCCCCACTATGCTGCAGCACCCCCCTAACTGTATAAAATCAGCTTGCACACCTAAGAGATCATAACGAACCTCTCAGTTCCCTGGGATCCTATACAGTGACAAGAAGCCCTGCTGGAAGCCCTAGGGCAGGTTGTGACAGCATCACTTCTTTTGAAAATATTGGAGCAGAGTTCTACTTATCGGTTACCAACCAAATGAGGATTCTTATATTTTTTGTTCTTTATTCAGAAATAAGAAAGGGACATGGGGGCACTAAATCTGACATGCAGCAAGATCATCCTGCCTGCAGCCCTGAAACTGTGAGATTTAGGTAGTTTAAAGGTGACTGGCAGGAGGATCCATTGTATTCACTGCACTGACACACATATCAGAATGTTGGGTAACAGTAAAATCCTGAATGCAGGATATAGATTTCTTGTCATATATCATGTTTAATAGATGTATTTAATATTCACTATTGAATATTAAAACCAAATTCCCTTGAAGCAATAAGGCATCAAGAAAGAAAGAAAAATGACATGTTATCTTTTTTGACGTAGTGAACACTGAAAAAGACTCAGAATAAATACTAACTTAATCGTGACAGGTGTGTCTGGGGAAAGCATGTGGTAGTTACTAAACGCACAAGAGAATTACTTGAATTGTCCAACAAACTCAATTCTGTTCATGGCTGTGACAGCAAATATATAACCATGGACAACCATAAGTCACTCCCCTGAGTTTCCTTATCTGTCAAAGGAGGCTAATTTTATGTGAGAAGCAAATAAAATAATGGACAAGATCACAGCAAACTGTTATAAAAATATAAGTTCATCTAATGGTTTAATGAGATAATACATCCCTTATAGGCAAATTCCACTAATTAAACACAAAATTATTTTAATTAGCACCTACAGATCCACTGAGCCATCCATGTAAAATAAGAAAATACAAATATGGAATGTTGAGTATTTAAATAGGAGTGAGAGAAACATTGAAACAGTATTTATTGAGAGTAGCTTCAAATGCTGAATCAATTTTCATTCCAATGATGTGGAGTACCTTATTTTCATATGTGCAGTGTATAAAATTATTGGAAAATTATTGCTATTTTAAAATAAATGTCAATTTACATTAAATTCTGAGTGCCGCAATATTTTTAAAGAAAAACTAATACAAATAATAAACAAATATATATTGATTTTCTAATCTAAAAATTTAAAAGCTTAGAAACTTAAAAAGTTAGAACTGAAACAGTAAAATAGTAGGCTGTAGAATATGTGTAAGTTTGCATATTTCCAGTTCCAGAGGGGCCCAACACTTTGGAGTACCTTTCTCTAAATTTTCTAAAGCCTATTCTGGCCCCTGTAATGGCCAGGACTGGTGGTACCATCCAGACAGTGTTCTATGAGCCCAAATAGTGAACAAAAAGGGGGTCAATACCCCTTTCCCACTTTGGGAAACACCCTGACCCTCTTCCCAGAGTGTGAAGTCAACCAAATGCGCTGTGAAGTTCTAGGACTCATACTTGTGGAGTCTTCCTGCACCCCGGAGTTGGTCCCTGTCCCCAGGGGGCAACCTGATGAGTGGGTAACTCCTGATGGTCAGGCATTTCTTTTTTGAGAGGGCATCTCATATTTATTGATCAGATGGTTGTTAACAACATTAAAATTCTGTATAAGGGACTCAATGCTCAATGTACAATCATTAATCCACCCCAAGCCTAATTCTCGTCAGTCTCCAATCTTCTGAAGCATAACGAACAAGTTCTTACATGGTGAACAAGTTCTTACATAGTGAATAAGTTCTTACATGGTGAACAGTACAAGGGCATTCATTACAGAAATTTTCAGTTTTGATCACATATTATGAACTATAAACAATCAGGTCAAATATGAATATTCATTTGATTTTTATACTTGATTTATATGTGAATCCCACATTTCTCCCTTATTATTATTATTTTTTTTAATAAAATGCTGAAGTTGTAGGTAGATGCAAGATAAAGGTAGAAAACATAGTTTAGTGCTGTAAGAGAGCAAATTTAGATGATCATGTGTGTGCCTGTAGACTAAGTGTTAATCCAAGCTAGACAAGGGCAATAAAACATCCACAGATGCAGAAGATTTCTCTCAAAACAGGGGGGGTGAGGTTCTAAGCCTCACCTCTGTTGATCCCCAATTTCTCACCTGATGACCCCCCTGCTACTGTGCCTGTCTTAGGTTGTTCCTCCCTTGAGGAATCTTACCCGTCTCTGGAGGCATTTCTTTTTGCAGGATCACTTTGAATGGGATTGCCCTAAAGGCACTTAAAAGCAGCAGATGTTGGTTGACTCTGTCATCATATATAAGAAATATTCAAGGTGGGACTGCCAAGGATCCATAGCCCAAAGTGAACTTGAGCTATATGTTACGGGCTTGTGAGTGAGCTGCCACTCAACTCTCTTCTGACCATAGTGCCATCCCTGGTCTAGCATCCATGTGCTTTACGCCATGCACTGGTGGCTAGTGGCCCATAGGGCAGTCACCCATCCCTTCTGCAGGCTCCATGCCACATGTCTGTCAGCCCTCTGGATGTGGCTGAACTTATTTATCCAAGGGCTTTGGGTCAATATCCACTCTTGCCTTTGATCAATATGGTAATGCCATGCTCTTCTGAGATGATGTCCTTGCACAAATTGGACTGTTCTTTTGCTCTTCCCTATGCCCAAGCCCCTTACCTATACTCTCCACTAAGACAGTCAACATGAATGAGATCACATTCTAGGAGTGCAGTGATTGTTGCATAAAGAACTCAAGAGAAGACATGGCTAGAAGAGATGTTTTCTGTATTTGTGTTATAAAATTCTAAATAGTAACTTTAATGTGAGTGGAAAAATGAATTGTTCACATTTTCCTGCATAGTCTGCGTAGGACTTACACTTGTGCTCATTATCAAGGAAGCACTGTAACATTTGAGAGAGTCCTTTGAAGCCAGCAATCATAGGACGCACTAAGGATGATGCAGTCATGAGTATTCATGCAACCAGAATTAAATAAATGGTATTAGGGAACTGCAGAGACAGTTCAATACAAGTAGGTTCCAAAGAGCTTTGGCCTGGTGAGTAATAACAGTAGTTCTGTAACATCTTTCTATGTTGACAGTAACTACACTGGTAGGCTGAGGATTTAATAATGTAGATAACTGTTGAGTCAATATGTTATATGCTTGAAACCAATATAATATTGTATATCAACTACAGTTTAATTCTATGTGTGTGTATGTATGTATGTATATAAATAATAATGTTAATGCCTTTTTTCTCAGTGAGAGATATGAAATTAGCCAGTAAAGGTGCATCATTTGACAACAGAGAACATGAAGAGATGATTTCTGACCTGAACAGGAAGAGATAATGCCTGGATACTGTTAGGAAAGGCCATCTGCCATGGGCCCTAAGCAGTTGCTGCTCTGTGTGGTAGATTAAAAGGTTTATCCATTTCCTGATACGGATAAATTTCTGTGACTAGTCACAGAGACTAAGTTGGTTAAGGTGATGAGCAGGACTGTGGGGTGGAGAGTAAGGTTGAGTGGTCTGTTGCCCTCCTCAATGTTTCACAACTTGTTTGCAATATTCTGCCTTCTTGGGTACTTGCCTGTGATGCCATCCTGTGCATTGCAGGAGTCAGCCGGGCCCATTGCATCACCCCTTGGGAATCAGCAAAGAGAGACAAAGCAAATATGCTCACGATCATGCTGTTTTCTGTGCTGTGAACAAATAAGTCCTTTGTCTATGACCCAGGAGTCTCCGGTCTCTTGCTAGCATCCTTGAAATAGAAATGAACTGACTTGTTAGATCACAAATAGGGTAAACTCTCACAGCTCTCACAGTTCTTGGCAGATACTACAAAGAATTTTCAGTTGCTTTAATTGGACAATAAACAAATACATAAAAATCCCTTCTTTACTCATTCTAAATTTTCATCAATATATCGCTAAAACACACATGGGCCAGTGCATTTTGGAGCACATTTTAAAATAAAATTAGTCACATAGACGGGGACCTGACAAAAAATATTTTCCCTGGACTCTGTATACTCTGAAACTCTAAGGATGGCCTTAGGTAAGTAATTATTTGAATGGCTACTTATGCTGTTCAGTAGAAACTGTATCCAAGTTGGCTTTTTGTCTGTGAAACTAAGAATTCTAAAATAATATACAAGTGTTCCCTGCCTTTTGAAAGTTCAGCTTAGACTGCTTCACTTTTATGAAATATCTAGATTAGTGCCTGTTTTCACTAACAGAAAGAAATCCAAAGAGGGTTTTCACTGATACAAAAAAAGGAAAATAAAAAATTCATGGTCCGTGATTATTCTGCAGTAAGCCATTATAGGGGCAACTCACACCCAGACAGCAAGTGGCCCCACCAAACTCCTTCCCTGGCAGCTATACTCACGCTCTCAGCATCAAGCTATCTAGCTCTGAACTGTGTGAGATATGTGCTTTATCTTGATTTATTTCATGTGTCTGTCAGAAATATGTGTCCTAAGGTATCAGAAAACCCCAAGAGAGGTTATTTTTTAGTTCTGGCAATGCTCAAATAATTTTCCATATAAATTAATGGTAATTGCTGCTTTGCTTTATACCATTTTGGGTTATGTGAGTTTTCATAGGACCACTCTACTTTTGGATAGTAGGGGAAAATTGTAATCATATATATGATTAGAATTTTCAAAGCATGTGTTGTGTAAGTAACCAAGAAAGATAGTAATTAAAAACTGATAGCTAACATTTTTATTGAATTATCAAATGCAAGGCACTGATCAAATGTTTGATGTATATTATCTCATTTAATCCTAAAATCCTATTATCCTCAAGTTTTTCATCCAATCAACATGTCTGAAATTTCATCCTTAGTTAATATTTTTAAATATTCTACTTACAGAGACAGATAGAATGAAGCTTAAGGATAAAGCTAGTGTTGAAGGAGAGTGTGGGTGTTTTTAAGGACACTGGATTAGATTGGATAGGAAAACAGAGACCAGCAAATGCAAAAACCAGGGTTTTCAAGGATCAGGAACGGAAACTGGAGGTAATGAATGTCCTCCTCAGGACTCTTGGTTTTTGCCTTTTCTTTGGTTCCCCCCCTTGTCTTTTGCTTCTTCTGTCTGCTTAGAACTTTCAAGGCTGAATCACCACCTCTGGCACCTCCTAGACTCCGATCATAACATATTCATTCACCTTTTGGGATAAAAGGGCTCATCCCTCTAACTGAAATTTAAATTCCTAGGAAGTAGTCTAATTGGCCCTACATATACCATGTGCTCATTCCTGGGCTCTAGACTGTGGTCACAGTTAGTATGATCAGCAGCCCTTACTAAATGCTAGGTTTAAATCACAGGAACAGTGGTGGACAAATCAAGCAAAGAAATATCCACAACAATAGATCAGACAATTATGGATCTGTCCTTACCTTAAAAAATTATGAACTAACCTTATCAAAGCATTGGTTTAGTTATTCAAAGAAAGCAGATCAATTGTTACTCAAGTACACAATTTGAAAGATATCCAAGGAGCCAGAACCCATGTAGCTGAGAGTCTCCTACTATTTATAAGCATGACACTGAGGCTAAAAAAAAAAGAAATGATAGTTTATATAGCCAAGAGATGTATTCTATACACATTGTAGTTATCGAGGATCAACCCTTAAATATACCTATCACCAAAGCCAAACAATGGTGTTACTGTCTCTCACTTTCAACCAGTGAAATTGACCTACCCGTGAAGCGGGAAGGGATTGTGTGGTAAGGCTAATAAAGGCAGAAGAGTTTATTGTTTATATTTAATAACTATATTAGGCCCATCCAATCTCACAGAAACACTAATTGATTCAGCAGCATGTTCAAATTTACATAAGAAAGGCAAAACTGCTTGCTATCATTGCACATAAATACCACCCATATTCTAATCATGGATTTTAACATCAAAGGTACTCAGCTAAATGTGAGCTCTTTAATTATACTTCCAAAAGTATATTAATATTTCCAAAATTTTGGATTAATACTTCCAAAAATATTCATTTTCATAAAGTTGAAACTTTTGGCAAGCTCTTTAACTAGAGGGCATTTTAAAGGATTGCTTATGAAGACAGAGTACACATGATAGAACTGTATTATATTTATGACTGTTCACAACCATTTCTAGTATTGGCACCTTTTTGTTAAAGTAACATCAAGATGTGTCTGTTCAAAAAAAAGTGGCTTTTATATGCCACATGACTCACTTGGACTTAAGAAAGCTACATGCTACAGTTGCAAAGCAGGTTAATGGTATGACTAGAAGGACATTTTGCAACTGTTTGACATGTCAGTACCAACAATTACCTCTGCTGCTCCTGACAAAAAACAATAATTGTATTAGGATAGATACTGATGGCCTTAAAATAAAGACCTAGACACCCTGGTAGCCACTGTCAGCATCTGTGTCATCAGGTAGGCACAGATGGGAGATTTTTTTAGGGCTGAAGCTGCCTTCCTTAGTTTCCCTGAAATCAGAGCCAAATTACAACCCTGGGCCCTAGGCACTTTTGGCTCCATGGGCCCCTTCCTCCATTAAAAATAATTTAAAATTGTATTTTATCATTATGTTGGCATGAAGATGAATATATTACTATTTTATACTAAAACATTTCTTTGACTTAAAAGTCTATTTTAAATTCTGATTTAAAAGACATTAAAACATGTTCATAGAGCACTACAAGCATTGTGGTCAGCTCTGCCTGTCATGTCCAGTAGTTAAGGTTCCCTGACTAAAACCACACCTGTTACTTTTCAAGAATCTTTTGAAGAATATCCAGCCTTGAAAATCTACTTCTGGTAGATTCTTAGCACTTCTAGGGTGAAAACTATCATAAACCCAGAGATTCCAAAAGGCCAGCCAGTGAGTCCAAGGATCCACTAAATTAAATAAAAAGAATGACTGCAGAGTCAAACCATCCATTCTCTATTGACTTAAACACACTTTAGAGCTGAAAAATTTAGATAGAAAGTACAATGTAGAAGCAGCTGTTCCTAAGGAAGCTTCCAAATGTTCCCTTCAAATGGAATAAGTTGGCAGAACACAGTGTCTCCTTTAGAATACATTTAACATTTGTTGATTTGTCCCGCCCCACATTCTGTACTCCAAGGCACTGAAAGGTAAGCAAATACTTGTGAGTTGTTTGACAGAAATAAGCATTCAGTTCTAAATAAGATGAAGTCATTTTACATTATTCATTTAGTCATTCAATAAATATTAATTAGTGCCTACTGAATTAGTTGCTAGGGATATGAGCCCCAACCTGGAGGTGTGGAAAAACCTGGTGAGTTTAGACCAAGCCTGTGAGTAATTCTATAGGCTGAGTGTCTGTATGTGTGGTGGAGGGCGGAAGATGGTGTTGGGGATGCTAGAAAGGCAATGGTCAAATATTGAAGATGGTTGTTTCCCTTGCTTAAGGAAGTTGATTTTATCCTGAAGTTGATGATGTGCCAGTAATCGATTTTACCTGAGGAATAGTGTGATTAAATTTATAATTTAGAAAGATGTTTATAATGGTAGTACGGAATGTTGGTTTGCAACCTTGCTTTTAGGTTATAATCACCTGCACAACCTTAAACCTTGACAATGTTCAGGCCCCACCCTGCAGAGATTCCTGTTCAATTAGCCTCAGGTAAAGCTCCAAGCATAAGGGTTTTTTAAAACTGTCCAGGTGATTCTAACATGCAGCCAAAGTTGCACAACCACTGCTATAGAAGCCTGGAAGGGAACAAGCCTGCATTATGCTAAGTGAGACATAAGTAACTAAACTACTAGTACCAGAGGAAACTACATGCAGGAACATTGTATGGTTGGGTTTACCACGACTTATTCAAAACAGTGAATATAATAAAGCCGGTGTCTCTAGGATCTAGCCACAGGGCTCCACCATGTGGATAAACTGTGTTGTATCAAACCAACTGATGGCTTTTTTCCCTTCTGATACTGTTTGCTGTGAACATGAGGATATTAATAGAAATAAATATAACAGCCAAAAATAGTGCACTGATTACAAGAAAAATATTTATTGACAACTGAAAAGATTTAAAACTTACTTTATTCAAATCTGATATAATACTTTACATATATTTATACTTTTTCCTTGGCACAACATTTATGAAGAAGGTGTTTATTTGCATTTATTAAGTCTAAAATTATTAAATAGTAAAATTATCACATTTGATTTTGGGTAAAACATAAAGAGTTCTGCTTTGAGGACTTGAAATGCAAAACATTTATAATTGCTTTATATCTCTATAGGAGTCCTTGAAAGTAGCTTCATAATTATACCATTCTTATTTTTGGGATATATACTGAAATAATTCAGGTAGAAATTTTAAATTGATTAGAAAAAGAGCACAATAAATTGATTAATTTTTATGACTGTAGAAGTTTCTCATCTTATTTAACTACTCATATAATTCTCTTCAAAAGCTTGGAATGTGTTATTCTTAATGGCAAAATAAAACATATTCATAGTCTGTAAACTTTCATACATGATTGGATATTGTAACTAATCGATATCTCTTCAAGCAATATCTGAAAATGAGATTATTAAACTAGTGAAATTAACATTGCATTTCTAATTCTTCAGCCTCCAAACAATCTGCTCAATAAGCACTTTTTCAGTTCATAATTAGGTTGTACTTTTCATCTAAAAGGTTTGAAATAAGTTTAAATTTCAGTTCTATAATCTGATTTAATATATCAATCCAAAGATTTATATTTTACTTTAAAAAGTGTCTTTGTTCTGGAAGAACCATAATCCCCTTCACTGAAATGTATGAAAATCTATTAAAGAAAAAAAAGACATCATAAAAATGAGAATAGATAAGAATATTGCCTCACTTACTGTAATGATGTCCTGTTGACAGAACAGTCTTTTCTAGATATAGGACAGTAGTTAACTTGAAAAATACTTTCAGAATATCTGCCAAATGTAAGGTACTATGTGAGCATAATAGGTGACAGATGTCTAAAGACAGCCTCCCCACTTTAAGGGACTTTAAGTCTTTGTGGGGAGGTAAAGATAGTAAAACTTTAAAAATTCAAATAAGGCACCACAGGTTACACCTAGTGGCCCAAGTGAAGCAAAGTAAGTGCACTGAAGAAAAAAGAGCACAGTGAGCTGGAATATTGGGAGCAGTAACAGAGGTAATAGTATTCAAGCTAAATGGACCTCAAAGAAATCTGTATAGGCAGGAAAAGTTTAGGGCATTGCAGTCAGTAATGGTGACAAGAGCAAAAACTGAGAAATAGAGTGCAGTTTGCAGACCAGCAGCACCCCTACTTGGGAGTATGTTAGAAATGAAGGATCTTGGTCTTGGCTCACTGAATCGAGTTTTGCATTTTAACAAGAACCTTAGGAGATTTGTACTTACACTAAATATTTTAAAGCACTCTCTTAGACTCTATCAGTCAGCAACATTTTTCTCTGTAAAGGGCAGAAAATAAATTTTTTTGGCTTTACTATGCGTAGGTCTCTGTCTCAGCTCCTTAGTTCTGCTACTTGCATAAAGCAGCCACAATAGTTAAATGAAGATAACAATAGTTAAATGAATGACCATTGGCTGAGTTCCAATAAAACTTTGTTATTATGATGGCTAATTTTATTTGTCAATATGTTGAGGGCCAGGAGTACCCAAGTATTTGTTTGAACATTGTTCTAAGTGTGTCGGCACATTTCTGGATAACGCTTGAATTGGTAAACTGAATGAAGCAGATTGCCTCCCCCAGTGTGGCTGGGTCATATCCAATCTGTTGGAGGCCTGCAAGAAATAAAAGGAGGGATAAATGTGAATTCACTTTTTTTGACTCTCTCCTTTCTATTCTCTAACTAGGGCATTGATCTGCACTCAGAATGGAACTTACACCATTTCTCTTGGTTCTCCAGTTTGCCTCCATAATTGCATGAGCAAATTTCTTATAATAAGTAATAAGTTATAAGATTATATAGGTTCTGTTTCTTTGAAAACTCTTTACTAATAGTTATGGACATCAGAATTTGAATTTCATATAATTTTCATGTGTCATGAAATACTATTATTTTGATTTTTTTCAGCTATTAGCATTAAAAACTATTCTTAGCTTGCAGACTATAGAGAAACAGACATTGGCTGCATTTGGCCTCTTAGCCATAGTTTACTCACTCCTGTCTTAGGACATCAAGCAGTCAATAGAGATCCTGAAACCAGCCTTTCATTTACTTTTATCACCTAAATTCTAGATTCTACAACAATAGAATAACTAAAGAGGTTGGTAATTTTTATTACTCTATAAACAAAACTATTTAAATCTGTGGGAGAATACATTTTTCTTCATCTTTTTTAGCCAGGGAGAATAATTTTTTTCAAATGGTTATTAAATTTCACCATGGTCATGGTATATATGTACAAACATAAGGCAAACAGATGATTAAGCATCTTCCATTCTTTTCTCTCACGAAGATAACCTGGAATAGAAGTATGGTTTCCTTCAGTAAACAGAAGAGGTGAGATTCTCCATGATAAGGACACTTCATTCTCCCCATCACCAGAGATGTAAAAATTAACTGCACTGACTCAACTGGAACAGTAGTTCTCAAAGTGTGATCCAAGTCCCTAGAATCAGCTGGGAAGTAGTTAGAAGTGCTACTTCTTTGGGTTTTGGGTTGAGGAGTGGAAGGGAATTTGACCATGAATTAGTAATTGTAATACACTTCTCTCTAGACTATATGTCTGAACTTTTCCATAAAAAAATAGAATAAAATAAAATGGAGAGAAACACCGACTTTTTAGTTGAAACTAGAAATGAAAATAGGTGAAGGCACCAAGTTCCAAGTCCACAGTCTGCCTTCCACTGTAGAAATAGCACAAGATACAAACTTGTGCTCAACAGGCTGAGCAGGGAATGCCACTCAGACAGATTGACTAAGGTGGCATCCAGCCTGCTCACTTCAGTAAGAAATCATACAGGATTATTATATTAGGGCACCAGCAATAACTTTATTCTTCAGGTAGTTGATTTGGTCAGTGTTAATTTTCATAGATTAAGACTTATTAAAGGTTTAAAAAACACTAGGTATACCAGGAACACCAGGATTTTCAAATTTGTCTTCCTAAATGAACTGTGACACGCATCAGTATTTCTTCAGATCCCTGGGGAAATCATATTCTGCCATCTCCCCAAATGCCCATTTTTATTTCCCTTTACATGAAATGAAAGTTGTCAAGTGCCTTTGAAAAAAAAGAAAAGAAATTGCAAGGTATATATAATTATCATGGGTCTAAGATTTTATACATACACTCATTTATCTGAATCACTTCTTTTCCCATCTTTTGTAACTGTTCTTTTTGATTTCTTCCCCATTATACAATTTTTTGTGTAGATTGTAGGGTACTCAGAATCCACTGGCCTCTTAACTTGCTGTGTCCTTCCTTAACATCACATTTTCTCCTTCTTTCCCTTTTCTCAGCTAATTTACTAGTCTAAGTTACCAACACATGTTCAAGAAGTGTCTGGGTCACCAAAATTATAAACTATAAATGGTTTGAAAAATTCAAATAACTTCGGCAAACTCTGTCCTCAATTGCACCAACCAAAATGAAACAAAAAAAATTAGAAAAAGCTCTCCCTTTTTTACCTCCAAAAACATTTTCATAAAAAGCACAGATATCCTGCTATCTCTTTTTAGCTGTGTGACCTTTTCAAGACCCAGACTCTCTGTGCCTCATCATTTTTATCTCCTTTTTTAAATCTTTCTAACAGGAGAATATAGTATGACTAAATGAGATAAATATTAAAACCAATAAGGGCTTTGACATCAATGCAAATTCTGTTAACACAAATACAAATTTGAAAGTACTAGTAATAAAAATTGCCCTTGGGCAATAACAGAGATGGGATTCTCCAGCAAACTCACCGTACATTGTCGGCTCGGTAATGGAAATACGGAAGGAGGACCGGCTAGTTAGCAATACAGGAGAAGGGAAAAGGCACATAAAAAGAACAGACTAGGTCACGTTAGTGGCAGAACAATAAGGAACAGTTCACATTCAACCATGTTCCATCCTCTCTGAGGCCAAAATTTTTGTTAAGTGCACCAGGAACCTTCTTTAAGAGAGCCAGGAATACTTCTGCGGTAGGACCTCGACTGTTCTATCCGCCCCAGATCCCCTCACGTGACCGATGGCCTACTTCCTCAAATGCTTCAGGTGTTTGCTCAAATATCATCTCCTTGAAGACTACTCTGAACACCCTGTTTAAAAGTTGACACCCTCCCAAGTGCTTTCCCCACCTGACTACCCGCCGCGAACTGTCCATGTACTCTCAATTTACGTTCCTTTCGGACAACCCTGGCTCTTTTCCTTTAAATCTTGTCGGAAGGTGCGGGGTTACGGGCAGGGCTCGCAGAAAGGAGGAGCTTATAGTAGGCTCCGCCCGCTTGCGTAGCTGGCGGTGGTCAGACAACGCAGGAGACAGGCTACTTCGCTCAGGAAACGCGCATGCGTGCGGAACTATCACGTGTTCTGATGTCAGCGCGCCTGCGTTCGCCGGACTGATACTCTCAGCTTTCCGGGATCTTGGTGAAGTCTTAAGTGTTTTACGCCACAGATCGTGGAGTTTAGGGTCATTTTTCTTCAGGTTCCGTGGGTCTGGTTTTGGACTTCACGATGTACCACAACAGTAGCCAGAAGCGGCATTGGACGTTCTCAAGTGAGGAACAGCTGGCACGACTGCGGGCCGACGCCAACCGTAAATTCAAATGCAAAGCGGTAGCGAACGGGAAGGTGAGCGCTGCTGGCGGCCGTTCCCCGGACTCTAAGCTTGCGCAGCTGCTAGGTTCTCCGGCCCCGGATGCTTCCCGCACACCTGCCTTCCTCCCGTCGCTGCCCCCGCGGCGCGTAATGCGGGATCTATTCAATAAAAGGGCAAGCACGTTGTCTGGTGCTGAGTACAGAGGCTAACAACGCCGTACTCGCACCTTCCAGCAACATGGCGGAAAGACTTTTAAGATGCTAGGGTAGTGCGGGACGAGAGCCATTGCATTTGTCAAGAGGGGATGTTGGGGAAGACTTTCCGGTAGCGGATGCGGAGAGGATAAGGAAAGGGACAGGAGAGGCGGACAGAGCCACAGGTGCAGAGTGGGAGATTGGAAGGTGTGGGGCGGGGCCGCGGGATGCACAGCATCTTGGGTGGTGGAAGCTGGGTGAAACGTTGGGGAAGGTACACAGAAACTTGTAAGCAGAGAGTTTTACGATGATGAGATGGGGATCTTTTGAAAGATTTTGAACGGGAGATTAACATTATATTCTGTTACAGAAATGTTGAGTGGATTGTATAGGGCAGGGTGAAGGCAGGGATAGAGGAGACCTTCAGCACAAACTAATTTGACTGAAGATTGTTTTGACTATGGCCTGCCAGCCAAGTCCTTCCTGTTACAGCTCCCATTTCATCTGTTTACTCTTTTCTCAGACTCCTACCCATTCTTATCACAAGCTTCCTTCCAGCAAGTATTCCATGTCTAAGATAACTCCTGTGTTTCATAATCACTTAATTTTTGTGTGTGCTGGACAAAGTAGTACATATATTGTTTGTTTGCCAGGCACTTTTCTAAGTATTTAGCAGTGTTAGCTCATTAATCCTCATAAAATACCCCATGACGTAGATACCATTAATATACTTGCTCTACAGCTGAGGATACCGAGGTATGCAGAGATTGAATAACTTTTCAAGGATACATTGCTAATAAGGGACAGAGCTAGGGTTTGAACGCAAAGAATCTAGTCTCCGGAATTTAAACCACAATGCTATGCTGTCTCTATAAAAATAGCACCTGTATTAGTTTTCTAGGGCTGCCATAAAAAATGTACCACAAACAGGTGGATTAAAACAATAGAGTTTACCTCACAGTTCTGGAGGCTAGAAATCTGAGATTAAGGTGTTGGCTGATCTGTGCTCTGTGCAGCCTCCAGGGGAGGCCCCTTCCTTTCCTCTTCCCTTATGGTGACCCCAAGGGGTTCCTTTGCTTGTGGCAGCATAACACCCATCTTTGCATAGTGTTCTCCCTGTGTCTCTGTATCTCCCTGTGTCTCTGTGTCCCTGTGTCTCTGTATCTTCACTTGTTCTTCTTACAAGGACACTGCTCATATTGGATTAGGAGCCTACTCTACTCCAGTATTACCTCATTTTAACTAATGTCTACAGAGACCCTGTTTCCAAGTAAGTTAACATTCTGGTGTACTGGGGTTTAGGACTCTAACATAATGTTTATTGGTGGTTGTAATTAAACCAGTAACATCTAACAGATATTGCTGTAACCAGTAGTACTTATTTACCTTTAGTGTATTATGTGAAGCATTTTCAAAGATGGGTAAGATATTTTAAGGCTCAGAATTATCCTTGAGACACTTTGTGATTTTTACCACAACCTGTATAACTTACTGACTGAGAAATGGATATTGGAAGCCAACCATTGACCATGTATATCTTCTTTTTGATTTATAAATAATGACATCAAACCAGAACATACACAAACACTCCATCGTGATTGCTTAAACCTTAATGAAGCATATGTCCAACTGACATTCTGAGAAATTAAGTGATGATGTAGTTTCAGTTTATCAAATATTTTCCTAAAGCTATTTTGCATAATAATTATCAATTTGATAAAGAGAAAATGAGGTGTATATTTCTCTTTGGTTGAAGTTATAAACTAAAGTTAGTCTGCACAAAGAAAAATTATCTAAGATGACTTAATTCACTGAACTTTTATGTTAACATTTGAGCTAAAGGTTCTTCCAAATGATCCAATCTTTCTGGAGCCTCATGAAGAAATGATGCTGTGCAAATACTATGAGAAAAGACTGTTGGAATTCTGTTCGGTGTTTAAGCCAGCAATGCCAAGGTCTGTTGTGGTAAGTTGTGGTAGTGATGAGTATAATGTCCTTTAACTGACTTCTGAAATCTGACTTCTTCTAAATTTGTAACTCAGATCTCTAATCACTTGACTCAAAAATGCACCTTAGTTATATAAATATGTAATTTATACTTTTGAGTTTTTGTCATATATTTTTTAATAAATCCCTTAAATTGTGAATTCCTATATCATATCTTACGAAGTGTTTCAAGTCTCATTTCATAATCAAGAGCATTTGAGGTCTGCTAGACAGGTCCTTTCATCCTCATTTTATAGAGAAAGAAAAAATTAAATGACCCTCCGTGTTCTCTACTAATGACGTAGAACTGGGTCCAGAACACAGACTTACACTTTTTCTACTCTTATCACACACAGTGTTTGCTCTAATGCATTCATGCATCATTTCTAATCATATGCTCCAGCTGAAACTCATGCTGTAAGAAATTTTTGAACCTTGATTAGTATAAGCTGGAGATTCATCTTTGGGTAAAAAATTGTCTTGTGGTTATTTTAGGTTTATAGTTCCGAGGATGGCATTTGTGTGTGTGTTGTTTACTGAGGTGGGGCAGTGGAGAGGGTAAACAGGTAGAAATTTTTGGCTGCATGGATTTACACTGTCACTGTTCTTATTGTGTGTATTCTTGTTTATAGAAAATGAGCTGAGATTAAAAAGCTGAAAGATATAAAAAGGGGAAGGATTATAAGATTTTTTCCCCATATTACGTTTGTTGTGAAGATCAAATATGAAAGTCTGTCTTAATTGAAAGTCTGTCTTGAATTTTAAAGTTATTTAGGATAAATAACTTATAACCCAGTAGAGAATATCATCTAGGAAATGATCTCTATTTTTATAGTTGAAAAAAATTGGAGTATATTGAAAATACCAGGTCTGAAGTATTCATAGTGTTTTTTCAGTCTACAGACCTTAATCAGATAAAAAAATTGATGAAGAATTTTAGATATGCCTTATTAGTTTCTGTCTCCAGATATGGTTCTATTTTCTGATTTAAAAAAAACTATAACATGAGGTAATAGGTTTAAGTGATGAAGGTGAAGACACTGGATCATTGAACTGTTCTGTGGAATTTGTCTTCATACAGCAAGCTTATTCGTGATGGAGAGTTTTATTTCACATAAAATGACAAAACTAAACTTTTAAAATATTTAAAAGAAAATATTCTGTTTTTCTATAATAGAATATATTAATATTTATTTCACTGGTTCCAGCCAAATGAAGTTGTTAAAAGTACAGGCAAGTCTTAGTTGAATGCAGCCCCATCCCTTAATAGTTATGTGCCCTTGAACAAGACAGTTAACCTCACAGATACTCGTTTCCTCTTGTGAAGTGGAGATAATAGTACTTCACAAGCTGTTGTAAGGATTAAAATTAAATGGTAGTCTTGTGCTTGGTACAGGATATGGCACATGAGGTGCAGTCAGTGAATGATGGCTGCTGCTTCTGATGTTTAATTTGGCAGCCGTGGTTAGGGTATATCACAGATAAGGAGTAGGTTTAGAGAGAAGGCTTATTGCCCCAACTGCAGCATTCTGTCAGATGTATTTTACAACACCGACTAGCTTTGGACATGTGTATGTTTCTCTTTGAATTTTTAAAATTTGGGCCACTTTTGTTATTCTGAGTTCTAAAATACACACACACACACATGCATGCATGCACACGTGCGCGCGCACACACACACAACTTTTTAAAATTAAGCTAATGTTCATAGGAAGGATAACCCAGAGGGGGTGGGGAAGAACAGAGGGTCTTGTGGCTGTGACATTTCCATAGTAACACATCACTATTTTGATTAAAGAAGATGTGACAAGTTTTGGTGTTTTTGTATAGGTAGCTTATTCAAAAAAACCTTTAAAAAAGTTTTGTTTTTCTTTTTTTCTCAAAATCTAACATGTCATGTATGTGTGAATAGATTCTGATATATGTATTTTTAACCTTTAGGGTACAGCTTGTATGTATTTCAAGCGTTTTTATCTTAATAACTCAGTAATGGAATATCCCCCCCGGATAATAATGTGAGTATAAATCTCTCTAATGTATTGATTTTCATTCAAGGCCTTTCCACAATTTGAGCATGTGTGTGAAAAAATGATCCCCCAATACAGGGTAATTTAGACTTCCATTCTCTTCTGAACTTAAGATCCCTCCTTATACTCCTTAGGTATTTATAGTACTTCCTATAATACTGCTGACATCTGAACTTCAATTGAACTTGTTCAAATTCAGAATCTGGTTTTCTCAAACTAGTTCCATAATACCCTTTCTGTTACTGGCACCTTTTTCCTTCCAGTTGCTCCGTATGATGATTTGTGGTAACTACCTCACTTTTACACCCAGTCAGTTGACACGTCTTCCAACTCCATGTTCATTTCAGTTGGACAAAGGTCTGTTCCTTTTTTGCTCTCTGCTAAGCACTGTGCTTCTCACTAAAGATGGAATCAGTGTGACACTCATCAGAACGCTTACTGTCGTTCACACTGTCCATGTTTATTTCTCCTGTTTTTCATTTCCATTTCTACCAGGCTGGGTCAGGCGTTTATTACTTCTAATTTTGATTTTTGCGGTAATTTTATTACTAGTTTCCCACCGAAATTTATGGTAGTAGCCATGAGCATTTCATAGGTTTGTTACTGAGGTAATCCTCTGAATATACTTGGAGACTTGACCTGGTGGCTTTCCACTATATTCCTTCAACCTACCTTTCTTCCCATGCTCATATGGTACATATGTGTGTATTTTTTTCTCTTCTATTTACATTTCATGAAGTACAGAGTACTCTTATTCCTCAGTTATTTTGTTTTTCAAGATATTTAGGATGAACTGTATGAGTTTGCCCTTAGGTCAATTATGGTTGCATATTTTGGCAATATTAATGTGGTTCAACCTAATTTTATGGTCTCCTGATGGATAGAAAGTTTGAATAGGTATAAGAAACCCCCCCCTTTTTTTTTAAGTAAATATCCTGTGATTTCTAGCATAATCAATTGTGAATATTAGATAATTTTAGGATGTACTTTTAGAAATAAATTATTTAGATTATTTAGATATTTCTCAAAGTAACACTGATATTTTTTTTTTTTCTCTAGGCTCACTTGTGCATTTTTGGCCTGCAAAGTAGATGAATTCAATGTGTCTAGTCCACAGTTTGTTGGAAATCTACGGGAGAGCCCTCTTGGACAGGAGAAGGCACTTGAACAGATTTTGGAATATGAATTACTTCTTATACAGCAACTTAATTTCCACCTTATTGTCCACAATCCTTATAGGCCATTTGAGGGCTTTCTCATTGATTTAAAGGTAATCTTGTTGCTATAAAGTAAACTAGTAAAGTGTACTCTTTCATTATTATTCTTTAACCAGAAGCTCCAAAATTGTACTGTAGTCATCCTAATTGTTACAACATGGGCACAGCTAAAATGTGAGTTTGGCTTGGACCTCTGGGGTATTAGTTCTCCAGCTTTAGTGTGCGTCACAGTCACCTGGAGGGCTTGTTAACTCTTATCGTTGGGCTGCAGTTCCAGAGATGCTGATTTAGTAGATCTACAGATACTGGTCCAGGGATCATAATGAGGACCAGTGTAAGTTTAGAGTAATGCTTTTAAAGACTTGAGATCTTCTGACTCTGAAGTATACTGTCATAGATCTGATTTAAAGAACCATAACTTTTAAACTAGAGGATTGCTAAGTGCCTTCTATTTTTCATGCATTGTGATTTCAAATGAATATGTAGGCATAAAAAGTGAAAGTAAATAAACACTGGCAAAAGCAATTAAAATTTTCTTCTTTGGGCCCTGAAGGATTACTTGGATAGAGGGACTAAAGTAAAACAGAAGCCACAAACTGGTTCATTCAGCTCAAGTGAGTGGCAAAATTTGGGTACCTTCTGTATGCCAAACATTGTGCTTGAGGATGTAGCCAGAACAAGATGGAACAGCCACAACTCTCAGTGGCCTTACAATCAAGTGGGAAAGACAATCACATATTCAGTGTGCTAAGTGTTTCAGAAGGGGAAATAAAGGATGCTTAGAAGGAGATAGCAAATTGAGAGGAAGAAATGACATTAGGAGAATGTGTCATTTAAAGTACAATTCAGAGCAAGAATAGGTAAAAGAGACCTTGGTCAGAAAGACTTACTTGGTAAAAGGACCAGAGTCAGAAAACTGGTGTGCTAAATAACCTAAACAACATAGGTATAGAGGAGAAAGACTGCACAGTGTGCTGCCTGGATGGGTGGCAGTGTCTAGACTGGAGGTGGTGGTAATAAGTTTGAATAGAGCAATGGGAAGCCAATGAAAGGTTTAAGTCTGGAAGAGTGGGATAATTAGGTTTGTAGCCTTAAAAAAAATGTTGGCAAGCTCATGCATCAGTCTACAGTGATACTTATTGCACATCTATGTGTCAGGCATAATGTGGAGAATGGATTAAAATGGATGAAGGGATACCAGTTAAGATGCTGTTAGAGTGGTCTGGGAAATAGGTGATTTGACTCAGGTGGTGGCATGGGTACAGAGAGAGCTTCCTGGACTTAAGAAGTAATAAGCTGAATCAGTAGATCTTAAGAATTGATTGTATATACAGAGTGAGGACAAAGGGGAAACCCCTGGTTTCCTGACCTGAGCATATAGGTAAATGGTGGTACGCTTAACTAATAGAGGAAACAATGGCACAGGAGAGATGTGATGGTGGAGGTGTGGGAGGTGGTAAATTTGGTTTTAAACATGAATTTCCACTGCCTGCAAGACATCCAGGTAGGAAGTCATTTGTGTCCATAGTCAGAGAAAATAGCTAGGCTGGAGGCATAGATCAGGGTGTCATGGCCCCTGGAAAATCTAATGTGAACTGGCCATGAGGACCATGTAAAGGACAGTTAGAGAAATAAAAGGATCTAGAGAGGAGACAGAAGAACATCCATAGGACTAGGACTTTTTGGAGAAGTGAAGGGAAGTAGATTACTTGTAGAAGATGAGCATGGGTGACTCACCAATCCTGCTTAGAATTCAGGCAAAGTAAAAGTAGATGGAGAATACTTGCTAGATTTAGTGCCAGAAAGGTCATTTGTGATCTTGGTGAAATTAGTGTCAAGACTGGAAGAAGAAAGTAGATTGGAGCTGATTGGAGAATGAATAGAAGGTGAGAAAACAAGTATGATAACTTGGAGTAAACAGTTTGTCTTTGAAGTGGTGAAAGATGATGGGATGACTGAGAAAATGGGAAAACTACCAGAGATAGAAGAAAGGGACAGTTTAATGTTTTACTTTGTGGAAAAAAACTAATGCAGAGAACTAGTAGGGAAAGCTTAAAGAAAAAACAATGCAGCTCAAGTTTCTCTTTGGAGTAAGGTAGAAATGGCTGGCATGGAATTCAAAGCATGACAGAATTGGCCTCAGAATAATAGCTCTAGATAGAAAGAGGAAAGCACAGGTGAGGACAGAGTTATGCCTGGAGGTTGGTGATGGCAGTAAATAAAGGATGTCTGTCTTTTCAAGAGCAGAGATCATTTTCCGAGAGTGGAGTTTCTGAGAATTATCAAAGACATTGTGACAGGTCAAAATGTTTACAGCCATAAGAAGAAAACAAATCCTACCATTTGCAACAACATGGATAGAGCTAGAGGGTATTATGCTCAGTGAAATAAGCCAGGCAGAGAAAGACAAGTACCAAATGATTTCACTCATCTGTGGAGTATAAGAACAAAAGAAAAACTGAAGGAACAAAACAGCAGCAGAATCACAGAACCCAAGAATGGACTAACAGTTACCAAAGGGAAAGAGACTGGGGAGAATGGGAGGGGAGGGAGGGATAAGGGCAGGGAAGAAGAAAGGGGGTATTATGATTAGCATGTATAATGTGCAGGGTGGGGGAAAGGGGAGGGCTGTGCAACGCAGAGAAGACAAGTAGTGATTCTACAACATCTTACTGTGCTGATGGACAGTGACATAATGGGGTTTGTGGGGGGGACTTGGGGTAAGGGAGAGACTAGTAAACATAATGTTCTTCAAAAAAATAAAAAGAAAAAAAAACTGAGGAAACAAAAGCCTCCAGACTTTATATATAAAAAAATTTATAAAGTGGAAAAAAAAATGTTTAACATAGTCACTGAAAAACAGGAGAGCGTTTTCTCTGGAACATTATTATAGCTGGGCAGTGTAGAGAGCCCTGCTGAGGTCAGTGAACTTGAATTTATAGAAATATTACCAGATGACCTGGCTGTATTTTCTCTAGCAGTACCCAGAAGTCTGGGTATAGTTGCAAAGCAGGTTCTGTTGGCAGAAATGTGTTGGCAGCATGTTAGGGCAGGGAATTCAGTAGAGAAACGAGGACTAGTGGACACTGATGAGCACATAGAGGGATAAGGGACCAAAGGTTCTGAGGAAGTTGAAGAACAGCTGTGAAGTAATTGAGCAAATGTACAGGGAGACAGAGCACTGTGGTCAGAGTGGAATGCCTGAGTTCGTCATATTAGAGGTCAGGCATTTTAGGATAATGACAAGATCTACAAGTGACTGTACAGTTGACTCTGGATATTTTGTTCAGAGTATAGAAAGGATTTCTTACTGTTTGGGATTGGATTGGGCTGTGGATATCTGGAATCTGTTTAGGTTTTAGGGTTGATCTTAATGGATGAGAAGACTTGTCAGGAAATATGGGATCTTCCATATATTTTGGGCATGTCTAAAAATAATTGGGAAATCAAACCAAGATTCATTTACATTTATTTATTCTCAGAAGTAAACTATAAGTTGAAGGAATTTCAAATAAAAAACTAAGATGGTGCTTTGGTTCCTAATGTGACCTTATATCTGGATCACCTGGATTGCCTGGGAAGCATTTACCAGGGATTAAATATTTCTTAGGTTGACTTCAGACCCAGTCGAGTCTCTAAGAGCCTTCTTTCCCCTTCTTTCTCAGGTGAAAAGGGCAAAGAGAGGGATCAACAAAAATCAGAATAGTGCAAAATACTATACTGGGAACTTTACATATATTATCTTAGAGCATATATTTCTTACTATGGATTGTGTCCAGAAAAGTTTGAAAGCCACTGTGTAGAAGATTTCTAAAACATGCAGAATTTATTGATAGCACTTTGGCTACATTTTCATGCAGAGTACAAAACAGTCTACATGAATGATTATTTGTTGTTGCTGGGATGTTACTTCTATAAAAGAATCCTGTATTAGGCACTTCCTGGTTCATATAAAATACTTTTAAACTATGATTACTCCACTGACTCCTCACTCCTCAGAAGTGATAACATTTGTAAACTTTCTTTCTAGACTCGCTATCCCATGTTGGAGAATCCAGAGATTTTGAGGAAAACAGCTGATGACTTTCTTAATAGAATTGCATTGACAGATGCTTACCTTTTATATACACCTTCCCAAATAGCCTTGACTGCCATTTTATCCAGTGCATCCAGAGCAGAAATTACTATGGAAAGGTATTAATTTGTGTTTTAACCTAGATCAGACTCACTCACTCAGTTTATTCCTTCCTGGGGTCTGAGGTTTTAAGGTTCACTTTGTGACTATAGATCTCCTATGGTTGGGAGGTTGGTGAAGGCAAGTGAGGGAAACACATGAAACCATCTTTTAGGGAAATCTTTAAAAACTGAGTAAGATACCTTTGAGTGAAGAGGATCCACTTATGACTAAAGTAGAAGGAAATTGTGATTTTCAAAAGACCAGTGTAGCTGTCAGTATATTGGCAAATTGAGTTTTGTGAACTGGTAAGCACCATGAGTGCAGCAAACATCTGCCTTGTTTTATTATTGTTCTGCTGTGGAGAATGTGGGGCATATAGAATCAGTAAAGATTTGCTGAACAAATATTACTTTGGGGAATGTCCAAATGAACTGCAGTTGAGCTCTAGATAGAAATAGCTGGTCCGTAATGCACACTGAAAACCAGGCTCTGTGATAAGCACTTCACATGAATTAAACTCACTTGATTCTTACAACAGTATCTTGTACACAGATAATTGAATGCTACTTATTACCTTTTTCATTTACAGCTAAAACACATGCTAGCAGCAAATTAGGCTTTAAAATTTTTACATTTCTCTATGACTTGGAGTTTTGATTTTGTTCCTAGAAATAGCTGAGGAAGAAAGATGATAAAACTTTCTCAACTTACTGTTCTATGTGTTTATAATCCTTCATAATTTCAAAATTCACTGATATGTTGGCAGCAAGATATTAAAAACTTTTTCAGTACTACATTTGTGGTGGTGATCTGTGATCAACAATTATGACTAGCTGAAAGCTCAGATGATGGTTAGCATTTTTTAGCAATGAAATTTTTAAGGTGTTTTCCTTTTTTTAGACACAATGCCATCAATAAACTATAGTATAAACATGACTTATATGCACTGGGAAGCCAAAAATTTCATTGGAATCACTTTATTGCGGTGGTGGTCTAGAACCAGCATTGTCTTTGAGGTGTGCCTGTACTGCCCCAGCCATCACTGATGATGAAATGAACATGGAGGAAAATTATAATTTTATAATTTATGTCATATTTTCTCAAGACCCTGCATATGTTCAATAAATCAAAACTTTCCTTTCTTTACCAGTTACTTAACAGAAAGTCTGATGCTGAAAGAGAACCGAACTTGCTTGTCACAGTTACTAGAGACTATGAAAAGTAAGTAAAACAGAACACTTTATAAAATATTTTTCTATTAAAAAGCTACTTTCTAAATAAATACCATCTTGGTATAACTTGAGAAAATTTAGATTATTGATTACTTTCGTTGAATTATTATATCATGGAGGTCTGAAGGATATGTTGATGGAGAACAAATCAAAGGTACATGAGAGGAAGTAGTTTTCACACACATAAAATTTACCAAGAAAATGAAAATACCAGATTCGGAAAGGGCTGACATCAAAGCCGGGTCCCTTTGAAGTGTAGACAGATACATGATAGGAACAGGAAAGGTCTAAAGGGCAATATTTAAATTGGAGCTTCTATTTTGAAGATGAATCAGCTTTAACTAGTTAATAAGTCATGTGCTAGTCATTTTATTAGTTGATACTACAAAAGGCATGGTTATCAATGGGGTGTGATTTCTGCAGTACCTGGAGAAATTTTTGGATGCCACAAGTCTTGGGGTGGTAGTGGCTGCTACCAGCATCTCATGGTTGGGGGTAAGAAGGCCACTGAACACAAAATTCATAGTTTATCCTCTTGGTAGGCTGAAATATGGCTCCCCGAAAGATAACCATGTCCTAATCCCTGTAACCTGTCTGTGACTATTACCTTGCATGGCCAAAAAAATAAAAGTCTTTACAGATGTGATAAAGTTAAGGATCTTAAAGTGGGAACATTATCTTGAATTATCCAGGTAGGGCCTGAATGCAATCACAAGAGTACTTATTAGAGAAAGGCAGAGGGAGGTTTGGTACAGAGAAGGCAATGTGAAGACAGAGCAGAAAGAGATGTGAAGATGCTGGCCTTGAAAATTAGAGTGATAGGGCCACAAGCCAAGGAAATGCTGGCCGCCACCAGCAGCTGGAACCAGGGCAGGAATGGGTTTCCCCCAGAGCCGCCAGAGAGAATGGCCCTGCCAGCACTTTGATTTTGGCCAGGTGAGTCTGATTTCAGACTCCTGGGCTTTGGAACTGTAAGATTATCCATTTCTGTTGTTTTAGCAAAGCCTTACTAAGTGTGTGTTCGTATTTAGTAGCAGCCTCAAGAAATTTAATGCTCATTCACAACAAAGAATAATCCAGCCCAAACTGTCAACACTGGCATCTCTGAGAGACCCTGTTTTAGTGGTTGAGTAGAAATCTTCACTTAACTGATTGTATAGATTAGCCAGCCCTCACCATTCTTCACTCGTTCCTTCTTATCCATGTCACACTAAACGCTCACGACTACTAGAGTTCTTATCAGAATTAAAAGTCGATCGTGTTTTCCCTAAAAATTCTTATGCCAGTTGCCCTTGTTAGTTAAATTTGTGGTTTAAATATTGAATAGACCAATAGAATAAGAGATTGAAGATCTTGTGCTTGGATGATAGTAGTAAATAGGTATGCTTTTTATGTTTTAGTTTTAAAAGCTAACATAATTCAGGTATCATTTCTTGATTCTCTGACTGAAATGATCTTGAGGGCTTCTCTTTGAGAATGATGATTTGTGATTTATGAAATCATAGAACTGCAGGTCTAAAGTTACACCACTAGAGGGTACACTTCCAAAGCTAATTGCATTTTGGCTGTAGATATTTAAGGTGGTGGCATTTAATAGTTAGAAGGAGCCTTAAAGATAGCTGACTGCTCATATTATAGCTGACAGTTGTTACTGATTTCTTCTCAGTGCCATTACTTCACTTATTTTAATACAAAATAAAAATAGCTCTTGATACTCAGAACTTTAATGATCTTAAGGTATATTATCCATAATTACTTGGAACAAAGCTATTGTCCTAAGGGTGTTGTGGAGTCACAAGTATTAATTCAGTTGAAAACACTGCTTTATTTGCATTATATAATAAGGCTGTAGCGTAGTCACCCATTTGGAGCATGTGGCGGCTAATAAGCGATGGTTATCTCATTATTCCTGTAATAAATCTTGAGATTTATATTCTTTAGTTTATTGTAGTTTAGTAACACAAACATACCAGGTGGAGAATTTTTCTGTAATTATAAAGTCCCTGATGTAATGGTTTGCTTTTAGTCTAAAGAGGACATTTTGTTCTTGGTGATGCTTCATTGTATAGGTTCTGCATTTTGTTAAAGCAAAGGACCATTGACATATTTTTACTAAGCATCCTCCCTTTATTACCTATTATGTAATGATTTCCTTTATAAGCAAAATGTACACTCTTGGCCTGCCAGCTAGCTATAGGCTAGAATGTTGTGAATATGGTTGGTTTATAGCCTTCTAACAAGTAAAAAGTGACTATGGTAGGACTTAACTGACAGGATTGTACCAGCCTGCTTATCTTTATGCTGTACGTGTATTGGCCAAGCTGCAGACAACTCTCCCAACCTGAACTACAAGTATGGTGTTCACTGGATTTTAATGTAGAAAAATCCTATTAATAATAATCACATTCCAAGAATCTGTTATTACCGGTCGTATAATAAGATGGGAAAATATTATTCAACTCTCTTATGAGAACTTTTTATTTAGTATAAATCCTTCTTTTATTTCCACATAGGTATGAGAAACTTGGTAAAAAAATATGAACCACCAAGATCTGAAGAAGTTGCTGTTCTAAAACAGAAGTTGGAGAGATGTCACTCTGCTGAGCTTGCCCTTAACATAATCACGTAAGTAGATGTGACGGTGTTATATTCAAGGATAGATGTGTTATTGGGTCCAACTGGTCCGTAAAGTAAATCACTTAATTGGTAAATGTTTGCACACTTGGGATAACTGACATCCAACTGGGTTTTTTTGAGTGGACATTTCGGACAGGATTAAACATGAATAGTTTGGCTTTTATAGTAAAGTTTGTACCTGCGTGACTAATGTGTTTTCACTTGCAGGCTCTGTCCCGTTCTTATTTTTTGGGATCCCACAGGAGCCTTCCTAGGGAATCCCTGAACTTCTTAGCTTTTAAATCTTTGGGTTCTTTGTAGGTCTGATATTTTATCTGAGGAACAAGCAAGTATACTGTTCAAGTTAGCTAGAGTAGGGAAACTTGGCATATTTTCTTTCCGTGGTAAACTATATTGAAAACGGAACCAGAAGAAAAATACGCTGTTAGAACTCCTTTTGCAGCCATGAGGAACACCTATCATGTCTCTTACTGATTTGTAGGCTGGATGTGTAAATCACCATACTCAAGCTCTTTATGCTTTGCAAATTGAGAATCTACTTAAACAGTTGGGGATATGGGCAAGTAATAGGAATGGTAAAACTATTTGTTTTCTATTTTTCTGTGGAATGCATTCCAATTCAGAAATTCTACTTCATTTGTAAACATTAGTGGGAGTTAGCTCTGGCATCTTACTGTTAAGATGCATTTGAAATGTTTTTGATGTCTGTAATTGGTGAGTGTATGCTATTAGATAATATGTGAGAAGTCAGAACAGCACCCCAAGGCCTTCAGATCAGGTACACAGGACTCAAATTCTTCAACTATATAGTTGTAGTAGGAGACTATCCAAGGACTTATGCAGTATGTAGAACATGGGAGTTTAAAAATTAAAGCTTTAACTGCAAAGCATACCTTATATAGAACTGAAAATTGGTAGATTTCACTCCTGGGTTTCAGTGGTAACTGAGGAATGAAGGAATGGTTATAGAGAAATAAATGTTGACTTGAATAAATGAAGTATTGTCGTACTAATTATGTTTCTTCACATTGATTTGGAAATTGGCTTAGACTCAGAGTTGACAAACTGAACTGTAGGCCAAATTGGGGCCACTGCGCATTTTTAGAAAGTTTTACTAGAACACCCACTGTTTGACATATTGTCTGTGAATGTTTTCACACTACAGTTGAAGAGTTTGGTAGCTGTGACAGAAACTGTATGGCCTCAAGGTATAAAATATTTACTATCTGGCCCTTAAAAGGAAAATTTAGCAGCCTCCAGATTAGACCCTTCTAGATATGTAACTGAATGGGCCATATCCCTAATTGCCAGAGTTTATATCTTCAAGTTACTGTCATTTTTGTAGGGTGCCAAGCAAATTCTGTTTCTCTGAGTACTTGAGAGATGCTTCTCAATGTGTAAAGGACTGTTTTTTCTTAAGCTGCATTACAGACATGCTTTTGTAAAATAAAATAAACATTACGAGGAAAATGAAATAAAATAGACAAAACAGAAGTGTAAAGTTTTTAGATTCAACAGTCAAAATTAATCAGATTGCTATAAAAGTTTCTAAACAATCTCTGTACTTGGGTCTTTGCATGCTGGAAATAGTTCATAGACTAGCAGGTCCATGGACCACACTTACAAGCACTACTTTAGGATATTTGTTTTCCTTGGTCTGTAAAATTCTTCTTTCTTTTTTATCACACAATAATAAACTATATTATTGTTGTTTAAGTCAGTCAGTGCAGGTAAACCAAAATCCCTTTGATCAAAACCCAAATCCCAGTTGAGAACTTAAAATAGTTGGTATTTCTCATTGCCAACATTCCTCTGCATAAGTGTTGTGTATGAAACCAAGTTTGGTTTTTTTCATTAATGTTTTCATATATATTGTACAACACTAATAGTGTCAATCTTTAACTTTTCCCTGTCCAGGTGAGAAAATAACATCACACTGATATTTTAATTTGCATTTCTCCTATTCTGAGGCATTGATGTTTCTATGTTTAAGTGATCTGCATTTTTTCTGTATTGCTTCCTAAGAACACTTATCCAATTTTCTGACATCTTCTTGATTTGTAGTTCCTTATATTTTTTTTAGTCATCTTTGTATATGTATCAGATATCTTCTTCCATATCTTTCACTTTGTAATACATAGGAAATTTGTCTTTCCCTGTTTCTACACCTGAATACCTTTTCTTACGTCACATTAATCTGCATTTTATTTTGCCTTCTGTTCAACTGTCAAAACCACTTAAAACTGAATGATGTGAGGTAGAAGTCTCCTATTTTTCAAATAAATAACCTGTTATGCCAGCCATCTTAAAATATTTCATAAGTTTCCCTATTTTAAAAGCTCTTTCATTACAGATTAAATTCCTGTATATACATACTTGTGTTTTGCCTACCTGCTCTGATCCCTGATCTGTTTATAATTCTTTGGTAACATACCCTTTGAATTGCCATAGCTTTTATATATATAGTATGTTTGTAGTATATTATAGATGTAAATAACTGAGACAAGGTCCCTACACTTTCTTTTCAAATCTATTTTGCTATTTTTGCATAATCTTTTCCAAGCCAGAGTTGGACTTGACAAGTTCCATTAAAATGTTTATTAGGATTTTAATTGGAATTGTATTGAATTTAAAGATCGGTTTGAAAGATACTGTCTTTCTCTTCATAATTCGTCTCTTCGCATTGACGGAGGCTTTGTTCTTCGGCAGACCTGTGATATTTCAGACAGCCTTGCTAGTTTGTTTTACAGTTTCTGTGGACAGTCTTCATTGCTTATTGATGGTTGCTTAATTACAGAAAAAAGAGGAAAGGCTATGAAGATGATGATTATGTCTCAAAGAAAGCCAAACATGAGGAGGTATGTTTTCCAAAGGTAAATTTTAAGCTATTCTTGGACATACTGGTGTGACCGTCTTGTTAAGATTTTATTATTCCAGGATGCAGGTCTTTTTGAAAGCCTTCCTTTTTTGTGTTACATTGCCCTGTTTTGTACGTTGCTCATTATTACAGAGATTTTTCTCACTTCTCGCTCAGCCTATCCTGAAGCAATACAACCATTAATTGATGAAGAATCCTTCCTGTGGTCACAGAAAGCAGCAGGGGCATACATACAAGCTAGATTTCTGCTTTGTTTAACTCTCCAAGGATTCTTCTCCTACCCTTAAAAAAAAAAAAGTAGTACCTGGCAAATCACATGAATAAGAGGCAGAAGGTCACAGCTGTAACTTTTATTCCTGTCACTGGAGTAGTCTGGTGAGATCATGCCATATTACTCTAAGATTAAAACTACCACATGTTTAATTAATTTATTTACCTTCTATAATCAGCATTGCTAAAAGAACATTTTTTTCTAAAGAGAGGCAAAGAAGTAAACAATAGTGGCTATGCTTTAGTATAATGTTATCCTTACTGTATTTTCTTTCCTTCTCAGGAAGAATGGACTGATGATGACCTGGTAGATTCTCTATAACCGATGGAAACTGATTTGTCAATGCTGACTTAACCAACAGAAGGACGAAGTGTATTTGGCATTTAACTTTATTTAAAAATGAAATGCGAAAGCATCAAAATATATTATACTTTTCTATTTATGTTATTTAAAGTGTTTTCCTTTCAGAGTAGCTTTATATGAAATAAGATCTTCAAAGAAGTGGGAATAGCATCTGGCCCCCAATGACTAATATTAAATTTGTCTTTCTATAGTAGTCAGTCAAATTTAAGCTGTTACTTATTGGCCTATATTGCTTTAAACAAAATGCATTAAAAGCAAACCTATCCATTTTAGGAAAAGGCACCACAAAACTTAGTTTTTAACCTGCTAAGGAAATGTTTTTTTGTCCTGCAGAAACGTTCATAAATGTCATTCTGATGTATTTAGCTGTTAGTGTGTTACTGCTCAGCTACAGAAAACTAGACACCCATGAATAATGTTATTTTCTTCAGTTATCTGAAAACATTTCCAAATGGATTTTTAAAAAAAGAAAAATCAATATGCATTCTTGAGTAATTAGATGAGTAGGTTTTAGCAAATTATATATTGTATAATAATTAACCTATTACATTACATAAATGAATCCATATAAATAGATATGTTCAAAAAAAATTGAAATTGAGATGAACTGATATAAAAGCAGACTGTGGGACCGAATTACATGGGTATGAATCGTGGCTGCCTCTACTTCACTTTGTGATCTTGATTAAGTTACTAATGCTCTGTGCCAGTTTCCCAAGGGGGAAAATAATGCCTACTTCTCCCAGGATTAATTAGAATAGTCCCTGCTGCATATACTAAATATTCAGTAAATGTTAGCTATTACAGTATTTGTTCAATTATTTAACTGATTTTTTTCAGTCTCTAAATTGGAATCAAATTATAAATATCTGTTGAATTTTTTTTGGAAAACTGGGATGAAGGAATTCTGGAAAAGTCAACTGCACTGAATATAAGTTTTACAGATAACTCTTCTCAGTGCCAGTGCGTCCTATTAATATAAGGACCATTTTTTTAACATCTCAGTATTTGACAGCAATATTTACTGTATGCATATTCATATTCTTTATTGAGTTTTTGGTTTAGTTTCCTTCTAAAATTCCTGAAATGTGATTTTATGAAAGAGTGGGAAGCAGTTGGAAGTTGATGTCCTCCAGTGCAGTTCAGGTTAAGTAGAGTGCTGCTGGGCTCTACATAGAATTGCCAACTGTTCATAATTTATCTCATTTCTCTTTTAGGTCACTAAACTTTGGCATTAGAGCAAGGTCCACATTTCTCTGAAAAATTTCCTACCCAGCCCTTTAAAAAAAAGTTTTAGAGATTTTATTTCATCATTGACCAGCTAATAATTACTGCAAGGCCTAAAAAGGTAAATAACAAGTTTCCTATTCTACCTTAAAAGATAAACATATTGTCAAGATATAAAAAGAGGATGTCTTTACATTTGTGGGTTTTTGTTTTTGTTTTTTAATAACAAGAGTGAGGAGCATCTCAGCTTGAGAAATAGCCAGTAGGTCAGTATGGCTGAAGACGGAGGTGTGATTTATGGGAGAGCCAACTTGCCCAGCAGTGGAATTTGGATACTTTTGCATATTACTGACATGCTTTTAGAGATGTCACTAGTCCATATCCTTCTGGTCTACTAGCAGACACCAAGGAAGGCGACCAAATAGGATACTACTGTGGTAGTCCAGCTAAAAGGCAGGAGGGATGGATAAGAGAGGAAAGTAAGAGGATACAAAAGGATACAGACAAGAAGGGAAAAAACAGAAAAGAGTTGACATCAAGGAAAAGAAGGTGGTATTGAATGTTTTGTTATGATTCAACTGTGATGGCACCCATGTCGGGTGTAGCTGCCTCCACAGGAATACAGCCTTTAATTACTTAGTACTACATACTAAGTTTGGAAACCCTCCATTATTTTTGTGTTTTTTTTCGTATATTTTAAACAGCAGTGGGAGATAGTAAAGTGTTGCTCTCAGAATCTAGGCCTTGAGAAATTTTTTTCTTATGTTGGGAAAGGCTTTTCTGCCACATTTTGTATGACTTCTCTCCCCTGCACCATTATGGTTTTTAAAAAAAGACCATTAGCCAAAAATATGACTTGAAGACATCTTCTCCCTGGGCCTTGCTCTGGTTCTAAATTTGAACTGCCCTTTATAAAGGAGGGAGAAAATAATGAAATTAACTGCTTAGCTGTATTTAGACATCAGTAATTTTCAAGATATCCCTTTGTTTTATTTTAACTTAGCTCTTGTGAATACTTCACAAAAATACATATACAGAAGCAAATAAATCTATACATAACAAACAAACTAAATATCCAGCAGATACAAGTAGTCACAAGTTCAAAGATGGATAACTGTTAAGAGGCTGCTGATGAGGTTGGTTGAATAATTAAAAAAAAAAGTTCAATGTGGAATAAAAGCATTCTAGGGTTTTTTTCCCTTAAAAAAACATGTAAAAGAAATTGGTAATCTATAAAATGGATGAATGGGTAACTAACCAGTACAACGACCAATAATATTTATTGAATTCAAACTATTTACTATTGTAAACATTTAACAGAAGCATTATGAAATCTAAATACAGTCTTTGATAATTCCAACAAAATAAGTGGTATGTTTAAAAAATAAAGCTGATGAGCAATAGATCCATTCTGTATATTTTCTTTCAACAAGTTCCAGCAAGAGAGAAATAGCACAGTATTTTTAAAAAGTATACAGCAAAGATTGTTCCCGTTATAATGGCAAACTCTGGAAACTGTAAATACAAATAGTCATTGAACAGTCAATCGGTCATATTCCTAATCAGGAAGGAGTTGTTAGTTATAGAACAGTCTGCAATCCAGTTGTTTTATGCTCATTTGTCAATAGAGAATGCTTCTTCTTGTCAGTTGGGTTTAGTTTTTCCTTTCCAAGAGACAGAAAACTTTGGCAATTGAATGTACTGAAAATATATTTTCCAAGTTTAGGAGTACAGTTAGAGCATTTTGTTGTGTGAAGGTGATCTGTACACCAAGGCTCAGAGGTTGGTAAAGATTGATTCCATATCTGGAAAAAGTGCAAATATCCTGCACAGATAGCTTACAAAGTTGCTGCTGGCACACTTATTCACCAGCAGAATCTTGGATTTGTTTTTTTGCATAGCTCACACATCACTGGAATGTGGAAAGGTGTGCTATTTTTTGGCAAGAGCAAAGAAGACATCATACTGATGAGATTTACCATGTAGGTCATGCTGAATCCATGCAGAACACGTGGGTGAAGGCTGCTACCTGACGTCATTTGTTTTTGTATATTGGTTTTGTTTCTGTTGAAGCAGTTCTGTTATAGCTAGAAGCTTTTTCAGTACATGCTAGATAAGGAAAAATAGTATGAACATAATTAGTAAATAAATGAAAGCCTGGTTAGAAATTTCAAGGGTAGGAACCTGGATTTGAAAAAAGTCCTATTAACTCAAAGAAATTCATAAAATATTACCATTCTACTCAAATCATAAAAATTTGTTAGTGCACAAAAATATCTCGACCAAAATATATTAAGAACCAAGTGAAGAGAAATTCATTTGTGTTTGGTGTTCTCATAACTACTTAGGCCAGAACAATTGCTAAGACAGATCTTATGTTCTATCATTATAAATGACACATACATACACCTTATGCCTTAGAGAATCATGTAAGAAATAAAACGATATTGTGCCTAAAATTAAATCAAACAGGTCCTACATCTTTCTTGAATTTTTTTTTATTGGAGAATTTGGCCTAAATATGACAAGTAGGCCCTGTGGGATATATTCTGCCCAAGTTTCTAAACTTGGAAAAAAACCTTTTGAGGAAAACTCAGAATCACCAAACTCAGTGCTTTAGTCTCTTCTAACAAATGGCTGGCCAGTGTGGTGATAGTATTCAGGAAGAGCTTACTGCAACTAGCAGTTTACAAGATCACACTCTAGAAGATTGGGAGCTTAGAATATTTTTGTGGATCACTTGGCAGTGCACTGTGTGTGTGAGAGAAACAAAAGTCACGTAACTACTGACTTACTGGCTCCCTTACTCTCTTCACACATCCTTCTGGAATTCACATTAATTTAGACTCTAGCAAGGTTTGACAATTTGCAGAATCAAAAAGTCTGGGTATATTATTCCTATCTGCCAAGATCTTTCTGGATTATAACTCAGATTCTGAAGACTTTAATGGAACAAAGTGTTGACCATAATTCAGCTATTTACGGCCTCTCAGTCTTCTTAAGTGCTAATGAAACATTGTTCAATGAAGTCTGGCCAAAACCTACCTGCTGTGCACCACGTTCATTACTGAGTGTTCGCAGTTCATCTGAATGGGCCGCACAAATTTCATGCAATGCTGCTAAATCACGGGACAGGTCAGTTCTAGAATGTTCTATACTGTCTGGAAGTTCAGGCACATTCTTTAAGGGAATCACAAAACTGCATTTAGAAATACAATCTTTATAGTTTCCTCACTGGTTATAATAGAAGTTTTAACATACTGAAGCCTTTTAAAATCAAATTTGTAACCTCGGTGTTCACATCAAAACCAGGTTCCATTTTTAGTGTAGTAGTACTGCTCTTCTAAATAAATGGGTTTCTTAAACTTTGTCTGTGGAGAGTTTTCCTATTTTTTGATCCACAATGCATGCCAAATAAACAATTAAAAGTACTAATCTGGATTAAATGCAACCTACATTCCTCTTTAATACTGAATTTCATTACTAGGCTGCTATAGTCTGTCCAAATTGATCGGCATCTGCAAGTAGTAAGTACATTAATTACCTGTGGGCTGTGCCCAAAATACCTGATACTGTGTGGTAATTATGGTATTTTCAGACAAGTTTCATGAAGTAAATAACTTAGTCACTATAAATAAATTGGCAGTAAATAAATTGGTAGTACTTTATTAGCACTAAATATTAATGTTTTCAGCCTTGGAATAAAATTTAACATGGGCTCAGATTACTAGTAGTTTTGAGTAAATCCATTCCTTTCTCTAATGGTGACAGTTCTTGATATATAGTCCTAAAAACTGCAAAACACTTCAGTTTTCTGAGCTTTCCTAAGTTCAGCTTCAGTTTCATACGTTTCCTTATAAAACACATTTAGAATACAAATCATTCTTATTGACTCAGTTATTCATTAAATTCATTCAGTGAAAGGATTAGAGATGAAAGACATATTTAACCTTCAGACAGCTTACCATCTAGTAGAGCAACAGAGAAGTAAACTGACCACAGCAACACAGAGTGAGTTATGTATATACATCAAAGATACAGAGGACACTTAGAAAGCAGAACAAAAGAATTTAATTAATTCAGGCTTAGGGCTTAGCAAATTCCCCTGAAGGAGATGTTTTGGGTGAGTCTTGAAGGATAATTTGATTTATACAGTTAGTGAAGTAATAGAGTATGAGGAAACTGGAAGAGGATTAGAGTACTGGGATTTTAAGCAGTCTGAAAGGCGTAACTGGGAAAGTAAGAGAAAGCTGTAGATGCTTGTGATTATAGGAAATAAATAGAGTCCTAACCACGACTCTAAAAACCTACTAATATAAATATTTCTAGGCTGTACATAAAACTAATAGACTTAATACTGGACAGTTCCATACAACTCCTTAAACAAGCATAATAGTAAAATGGCTTTTTTCAATCACTGACTGTATTTTTTGGTAATTAGAAATATTGGTAACTTCAGAACTTCCCAGGAGTTCACACATAGAACATTCAGCATTTGCCCCTTTATTTCTCCATTTCAATATAAATACGGACCTACACTATGAACAATTTCCTATACACTACTTTTTATACCTGAGGATGCAAAACAAACTAGGGGCTCACAGGTAGTCCTAATTGATGTGACCACAAAAAGTGTTGTGGAGATTGTGTTTTTAACTGAATCTGAATGCATTCAGGCAGAACACAGGCCCCTCAATCTCTGCCCTAGCATTCCCTACTGCCATACACCTGCCTAAGTTCATAGATACCTGCCCCTTCTCCAATTTCTATATATATGAACTGAATTAGTTTTAATTGATTCAGTATCTGAAAATCTGTTAACAGTCAAAATTTTGCTAAAAAATCCAGGGTCTTACAAATAATTTTTAAATGTCCCCTATTCTGAAGTTTATGATCACAATTTATAAAAGCCTACATAAGGCATAGGCAATTCCACTGAATGAAGTATAATACCAAATGCATGATTTTATTCCTAGAAAAGCCGCAAGAACACTCATTCTCCAGTCCATTTACTTATTAATAACCTCATCGGAACTGTGGGTCATCCATCTCTGTTTCTGTAGTCAGCAAAATGTCTGGAACAGTTATAAGAGGATAATGAGGGGTAAGAAAAACTTAAAAATCACCCAAGTCCAAAAGCCTCAATAGTGTATGCTCTGTGTCTAAGAATAAATTACTATACCTATAATCAAATGAAAAATTTGAAATAGTTTAGGAAGGCAGCCCAAATTACACAGCTTCTTGTTTTTTTCTGATAAATTTCTAAAGGCTGTTGCTTAAATGAGCTAACTCTCAGCTCTACTAACTATAGGTCTCAGAAAATACTTGAAAAATTATATACGTACCCCAAGTTCATCTAAAAACATGATCATACGATGTTTGTTACTTTTGATGAATGGATTGACACCTTCCATATAGGGCTCCTAAAAATATAAAAATAAAAGCTTACCATCGGCCATCAAAAAGAAACACTGACCTATAACAAAAACCACACATGTAGCAAAAATTATAAATTAATTTCTGTCCATCAGCAGTATACGTTCAGAAGAGTTAATTTAATCATACAATGACAGTATTTTCCTTCTTAAATAAAAAACAGCTACACTGAGGAACTGGAGTATTTTTAATGAAAGAATAAATCCTGAATGAAAACAAAACAGCCAAGCGGACACATACAGCTTAGATGTAATTTTTAAAAATGAATTTATGAGAAACTATTATTTGACAAGCACTGAGACAAACATGGGCCCAGCGCAGAAGTTAGAATCTAGCAGACTACAGGGAATTACACATTGTGATAGGAAAAATATATTACTCATAATTTGCCCCAGGATTTAGATAAATGCCAAAGCTCAGCCATACTACAAACTATTCTTCATACTAAAATCTTAAGCTTATTTAAAAATATGTTACATTATAAAGCAAAAAAAGGTTGGTATTAACACAAGCTCCCTTTAAAATCAGTAAGATGATAAAGACCTCAATAGTCAATTCCAAAGAATGGACTTTATTCAGTCTAAGAGTAATGAAATAATGAAACACAAAATAACACCATGCCTATTGGATTGACAAATGTAAAGAAAAATAATCATTGAGTTTTGCCAAGGCTGTAGGAACCTTTTTTTTTTTTGAAGGATAACTGACATACAATGTTACATGGTTTCAGGTGTACAACATAGTGATTCAACAATTACATATAGTACAAAATATTGACCATGATTAAGTATATATTTAACCATCTGGTTACTCCAAAGTTAAATAACTGGACAAGTCTGAAAGAAGTATGTATGGATAATTGTTATAGCAGTATTTCCAACAGTGACAAATTGGAAGCCATCTAAATGTCCAATAGAGGACTACTTAGCTACATGATGGCATAGTAAATAATCTCTAATAATAATAAAATATTGTATGTTTCCAAGTACACCAAGAAGTTTGTTACATACTGACAAAAGCAGGTGACATAGTTATGAAAGCAGGTGACATAGTTATGTTCCCTACCATGATACTACTAACAGTCTCCATCCATATTTAGTGAGATCACTTATATGGGTGTTCTAAAAACCCAGATATCTGAGTTTTAATATTTATGGTGAATGTTGGTTGTGAAATAAAATGGACTGAGCTACATTTTAAAACATGCTCACTGACTTTTACATTTAAATTGAGAGACTGAGTATATTGGAGATTATAAAGTAGTTTTTATACTGGCTGCAATGGTGGTTTTTAAAATTCCCTTAACTAAAATGTAAAGTCTAAGTAAAAGATTCAAAAAATAGGAACATACCAACAAAAATATAAATTATGCAAAATACACTGTTGAAAATTGACTTAAGCTATATATTTCATGGTTTTATCATAAAGTTTCATAAATGATGTTTTAAAGTATCAAAATGTTGTTACCTTAGCTCCAAATTCCACAAGATTTGCTAAGTTCTGTACAGACTTAGCAACTAGTATCAGAGTTCTTGCAGCAATAGGAGATGGGGAATCTATAAGAGAATTAGGCATGGCTAATGACACCAACTCCAAAAGTACTTCCAGGTAAACAATTATAAATTTTGTACTTAGTATTTCTTTACTATTAAGTATACTAACATTCTTTCATTCAGAACAGTGTTTTTTGAAAAGTGTATAACCTGTGCAAATTCAAAAGCACTTGGATTAGAGAGAGAAAAATTAAGTACACGTATCAGTGCTTCTAATTTGTGAAAAGAGTACTACAACACAAAGCAATTCCCAATGGGTTAATACTTCAAAATACCTCAAAGCTTTATCTTTGTCACTAAAAATACTGTCACTGCACACATCCTTCAGGACAATTCACAAAGCTAATTTCAAGCCACTTCAGTTAGCAATTTGCAATCTAAGCAATTCCCTGCTTCCAGCCTCCATTAGCTACAAATATTTCACTTTAAAGATCAATAACATAGATAGTCTGGGACCTCTGCTTTATTTTGTGGAGGAAACATTCAAGTTAATAAATACTTTAGAGATTAGTCAGGAAACATTTCCCTATAGCATATAAATAGGATGAAAATGAAAAGCATCTATGGCCATTAAATAGAAGCCCTTAAAAGTAGGATAGTAATTTAACAGTAAAAACCTATAGGTGATCCTACCTAATTTTAGACTGTACTCTTTGTATCTTAAGCTGCTGAACTATATAGTATTGCCTAGTGTTTCAGAGGCCAACATTCATATAAATAAATCTCTCCAGAAGAATTTTAAAGACTTAGTTCTTAATAGGCCTATAGATTTAATCATTTTTGTAGCAACAGAAGATAGAGATGTGATGACTATAAAGGTAAAACTTAATATATTCTAAAATATTTTTAGTACAACTTTGAGTTTAAAATTATTAAGATAAAAATGGTTTGGGTTCCTTCTGTTAATAATGGCTCATTATTACATTAACAGTCACAACAAAATCACTCATCTTTTCTTTGAAAGAAGCCTACATGTGTTCCTTAAGGGACACATGGGTAATAAGCAAAACAACACCTTGTTTGAGTTTAAAATGCACTATTAACATTATATAACTAGTGATGGGAAATCTTTAACTGCAAAAGGGCCTTTTGCTTCATAAGGATTCATGAAGCACTGCCACAACTGTAGCTATAACTTTAATTCGATCTTAAAATCCAGCCTGCAGTGGTAGTGATAGGGTCTAGTATGTGCTTAAAAGCACAGAGGAAGCTCCTCTTCCCAACCTGAAAATGCCAAGTTGCAAAATGGGAAAAGTCATCAAAATACAAGTTTTGAGACACAGGGATGGAAAAAAAAAGTGTTGTGTGTCTAATCATGCATCTCAGGCTTCAAATATAAGAAAGAGACAAAGAGAGAGAATGGAAAAAAAAGGTAAAGTAGTCAAAGGAAGAAGAAAAGGGTGCTTGGGAATGTTTTATAGTGAGTCATAAAACTGGATAATTAAAGACAAAATCAGGTTTAAAAGAAAAAAATGAGTAACTTACTTAAATAGCCTGAAACTTTAATCTTAATTTCAAATTTATCAAAAGCTGATTACCTGAGATGATATTAAACATCCGTGGATTCAGGATGGCAGGACAGATAAGTCGAAGGAAAACAAAACCACTGAATGGAAGGAAAATTTTGTTTTTAGAAAACTACATATATGTTTATATCTATCTGTACACATGTATGTTACATAAAAATAATAAACAGAAATTTTAAATGCTCACAGAATCAGGAACTTGGAAGTAATTGTAGGGAAGCCCAAACACAGCTTGAAGGAAATAGTAAACTGAAGTATCTTACTTTAAGAATATACATAGTTGCTTCTTAAAAATATTATTCACTATTACCAAATTAGGCATTTTAAACTTATTTTGGGAAGATTTATTTCTGTGGCATTTACTGCCTTGGCTACTAATTTATTTTGTTACAGTGTAGTAGTGTATTTTATACTTTGAAGAAGTCATGCCCTTAGGAACATTAAGAATTTCTGAAATACCAGTATAAGTAAACCTTTCTATAGATACATAGTCCTTATAAGTTTCTAAAACTTCCATTCTCTCACTTCTCTTATCAAGTTGTTTACATTGATTTTGTTGATGATTCACATAAAAATAAGAATCCACTGTACTAGGGAAATAGTGGCTCTTGATAAATGAAAATGTATACAATACAATGCTGCAAAGGTTTTACGGAAATAAAAAAGACAACAGGCTTTCTGATGTTAAAAAAGTTCTTAAAGAAAGGGGAACCCTCCAATACTGCTGGTGGAAATGTCAATTAATTCAACCATTGTGGAAAGCAATATGCAGGTTCCTCAAAAAACAGAAATACCATTTGACCCGGGAATCCCACTCCTTGGAATTTACCCAAAGAATACAACTTCTGAGATTTAAAAACACATATGCACCCCTATGTTTATTGCAGCACTGCTTACAATAGCCAAAATATGGAAGCAACCTAGGTGTCCATCAGTAAATGAATGGAAAGAATATCTGGAATATACACAATGGAATATTATTAAGCCATAGGAAAGAAACAAATCCTACCATTTGCAACAACATGGATGGAACTAGAGGGTATTATGCTCAGTGAAATAAGCCAGGCAGAGAAAGACAAGTACCAAATGATTTCACTCATCTGTGGAGCATAAGAACAAAGCAAAACTGAAGGAACAAAACAGCAGCAGACTCACGGACTCCAAGAAGAGACTAGCAGTTACCAATGGGGAGGAGGTAGGGGAGAGGGAGGGAGAAAGGGATTAAGGGGTATTATTATTAGTACACATGGTATGGGGGGGCAGGTCATGGGGAAGACAGCATAGCACAGAGAAGATAAGTAGTGACTCTGTGGCATCTTACTACATTGATGGACAGTGACTGCAATGGGGTATGTGGGGGACTTGATAATATGGGTGAAGGTAGTAACCAAACTGTTTTCAGGTGAAACCTTCCTAAGAGTGATATCATACAGTTAATTTTGAAAATATGTGTTTATTTTGCCCCCAACCTAAATTTTGTAAAGAAACTTCTATTGTTTTTTACAGATAAAAGTTCTCTTGGTTAGTAATGATATGACATTAGTATTTAAGAACTGTAGATTCTATATTTTTTGGCTTTAGTAGTGATTGAGAGGAATAGTGAAGATTTATAGGCACACTATTTTAATTAATAGGCACACTGATTTTTTTAATTACAAAATAATAGCAACATCAAAAATTAGTATAAAAACACATGACTTAACAGTTGTCCTATATGATTTTACCTGTAATTTTACTGTGGGATCAATGTATAATATAAAACTACAAGTAGAGAGAAAACTTTTTTCTAATTCCCTGTTGAGAGGAATCTATAGTAATAAGTGACCTCTCACCTGCCCCATCTTGTAAAGTTAAGCATTATTCTCAAAATAGTTGACAGAATTCCTTCTAGAGATTAAAGTAACAGTTCTCACATAGAGACATATAGTCTCTGCTCTCTGTTAAGAGTGGAAAACTCAGCATTTACCTTCCACAACAGTTATTTTTGGACTGATAAATGAAACGTTACTTCTCAGCATTTACTGCAATACAACTATGTCTTCAAATTTAGATTTTAATTATAAATAATCTTGTATAAATTTTGCTTGAGAATATTTTAATACTTAAATTGGTCTTTGAATCTGAAATATAACCAGGCAACATTGTATCATAAAAGAATTTCAAGATGTAAATCCATGTCCTGTGAGATTTTAGAGATGACTTTAAGAGGAATATTAGGTACTTATATTTAAAAGCTTACTAGGGATGGAAGTCATCACCTTGGGCATCAATGTCCCTTAAACACCCTTTAATATCAAACAGTTCACATAGCAGAACTTCCTATGATGTTTGCTTAAAAATTATACTTGTTTGAAATTTATAGTTTCTAGAACAGTTATATCACACATCTAACTGGGCCAAAACATTATGTGCCTATAAATCTTCACTATTCCTCTCAATGATAACTAAAGCCAAAAAATATAGAATCTACAGTTCTTAAATACTAATGTCATATCATTACTAACCAAGAGAACTTCTATCTGTAAAAAACAACAGAAGTTTCTTTACAAAATTTAGGTTGGGGGCAAAATTAACACATATTTTCAAAATTAACTGTATGGTACTGGTGTCCTTGGTGGTTACCTAATGTACTTTACTATGGGATATAATGACTGACAGTATATTTTCTACATAACTATATTTTCTACATAACATTATATTATTTATTAGACTGCTATATTCTCTGATGTTTTGCACTAAATTTCCAATTGTCTTGAATGGGTCTGGTTCGGCTTTAAAACACCTGCAATAGTGTTAAAGATATTATATTGGGATCTTAGAAGGTTTGCCTTTAGTTCCTTTTCTTTTTTTAAAGTTTGTACCTCTTTATTCCCTTCACCTATTTTGTCAGTCCAACCACCTTCCTCTCCTATGACAACCACCAGTTTGTTCTCTGTATTTATGTCTATTTCTGTTCTGTTTTTGCTTTGTTTTTTAGATCTACATATAAGTGAAATCATATGATATTTGTCTTTCTCTGACTTAGAATTAATACTCTCTAGGTCTCTTCATATTATCACAAATGGCAAGATTTCATTCTTTATAGCTGACCAATATTCCACTGGGTATCTATCAGGTGTGTTTGTGTATCATCTGTATCCACTCATCTATTGATGGACACTTAGGTTGCTCCCATATCTTGGCTATTGTAATTAATGCTGCAATAAGTATAAGGGTGTATATATCTTTTCTTAGGATTTTTGTTTTCTTTGGTAAATACCCAGACTTGAAATTACTGGGTTGTATGATATTTCTATTTTTAATGTTTTTGAGGGACCTCCAAACTGTTTTCCATAGTGTTTTTGCCGTTACTTCTGCCTTTGCCACTAACTTGCTATATAACCTTAAGCAAACAATTTAGCCTCTACAGATCTGCTTCCTCACGAAGTCCCTACATAAGCTACAAAATTGTTACTATGTGCCAGGGCAATGAGTCCTAATTCTTATACAATGAGCACACACAAACACAGCTTCAGAACTATAAGCTCTGGATGGAGATTAGCCCAGAGTCACAGACTGTGTCACGAACCAGTTAATATCTAAATCAGTATCTAAATGGTTCGATCATTGCTCTTCCCGTCCAGCACCAGATGAGTCTTTTCTCTCTCTCTCTGTCCATGTGTATGCACATGGATGTAATGCCTATGAGTGTGTATATGTGTTTAGCTACAGATGTTGTTAGTTATATGACTGTTTCTATATACGGTAAAAAGTTAAATGAATATAAACAAATGTTCAGATTTTTCAAAAATATAAAATGTAGTTATATATCTTATAGTACCTTACCCAAAAAAACACAGTAAGTTAAAGTTTAGGAGCCATTTGAACTCAAAAAATATTCAACAGGCTCTGACATAAAAGTGAAAGGTTTTGAATTGTATCCTGTATACTGTCAGTCTTCAAATTTCCTGTTCTCCACTTGACTATCAGTGTGTGCCATGTATCACTGATGTAACAGATGAACTGATGAGGCTTACCTAACAACTCTTGTTCTCATGGTGGTATTTGTAGGCCACTTATGTTGGACAGATTTCTGTAAACACCCATAAATATATCTCAGTGTCCTGCCAAAATAATATAGTTATCTCAATATAGAAAGCAAGTGAAAATACTGATCTCATTACAACCAAAAGCTTAATTTACCACATATTCAACATTTTAATGCAACTGGCCTCTTCCTTCAAAGAGCACTTTGCTACAAAATGAGAATTTAGCCATGGCTAAGAAAACCTTTATCCAATATGTTTTGATCATCAATTCATTACCCAATTCTCTTACATTTACTTTGGAAGAGATCTTAGTCTTTTAGATTATTTCTATATTAATGAAAAGTATTAAAAAATACTGCAATGAAGATAGAGAGGAACTAATGAGTACAGGATATGGGAGACAGATTTTTGACTTAAGTTCTTAACTTCTGCTTGAATACATGAGTTCACTAACACTGGAAGCTATTAAGCAGACACTGAGTAATTATCTGGTGCACACTTTGAGTAAGATATTCAAGTATAGATTGGATAGATACATGTCTTTTATGATCTCCTCATACCTGAGACTGTAAGCCTCTATTCATTCTGCAAGTTACTATTATAAACCAGACATACTGGCCTGCATAGAAACATGGCTTGTTATTACTTAATCTAATAAGTATTTTATTCTGGTTTCTTCAAGTCACTCTTTTCCAGTAAACACAATTGATCTTGTAAAGATGAAAAACCCTGTCTTTTTCAGAGTATAACAACATCAGGACAGTGGAAAAGCTTATACATATTTTAGAAATACAAATTTTTCAAAATGCAGATATACAATTTTTTGTCAAGTTAAAATTTAACCACTTACGGTGGAAGTATTTCTGAAGCCATGAATATTTTCTCCACAAGCTCTGAGAGTATATTCAATAGGTGTGCTAAATTAGTGTTCACATCTTCATTTTTTTCTAACTTTGATGGACTTAACTAAGAGACGGAACAAACCATTATAAATGCATTTTGGTAATGATAAATACACATGAATCAAGGTAGTCAACAGCTGATTTCAAGGTTCTCTATTTTTTCCTTTTTCCTGTCTCTACTAGTCTTTGTGGTGGGATCAAAGTTTAAATGGGAACTTTTAAGTTGCTTGCTTGCTGTGTGGAAACTCCTTCAAACGGGTTCACTGAACAACCATTAATTCCCAATTACTTAACTGAAGAGCAAGCAGTGATAGTTCAACAATTTTTAGTTGTTTTGGGATTAATGCCAGTATTAAAACTCTTCATTTACCACACTTTACCATGGATTTTTATAAGCACACAAAATTGGGTAAGACTTTATTTTAAATATAGTATTCTTAAGTAGAAGATAAAAATATCCAGCTTTAGTGGCCATGTATTCATAAGTATACTAGGAGTATTTAAATGGGAAGAAAGATTACCATATATTATTTTAAAATAAATTTGAGGAAAAAAATGATTACAATAGAAGGGCTTTTCTGAATAAGACTTACTTCATGACTAATAAAATACCAAATTCCTTACGTAGAATCATAAACATTTCTTAAAACTTTCCCATTAACCAATGGAGATTTAAATATACAAGTCTAAATTCCTTAGCCTATATCCAACCAACATCCAGGAACTGCACATTTGCTGTCATTTCTATATCCTTTACAGTTAGGCTGACTGGCTTTATCCCAGGTTTTCAACACTAAATCATCAGTTTTTTCCCTTTAATTAATATAAACTGACAATTTAGTACAGAATAAACATTTGACATTCTCCAGTATACACTATCAAAAGCAGTTTCTTCTTTATTAATTTTGGTATCAGATCTAAAACATATTTAATATCTTCTTCCTTTAGTTGCCCTGCCTTCAAAATAAAATAAGAGAATAATCATATAAGTGAGATTCCTCTTTTTCCTAATGGATCACTATTGATATTTACTTTTGAGGGGATTATCTCACGCATACACTTGCCTCCTGCCCAAAAAAAAAACCCAAAAAAACCTTCAAGGACAAACCTATATGTTATGAGGTGCTTCATAGACCTTAACTAGGTTCTACAACAAAAGACTACCAGAAACTTCAAATTAGGCACACTCTCTGAAAATAGCATATACTTTTATCATTAGTACAGCAGGAGAAATGATTAAAGTACTTTCATGAATTACTGGTGCAATTTGAGGTTTTTAATCCCAAAATAAAGTACTTTTTTTTTTTAGTCTGTTTTGTATATTTTTCTAAATGTAAAAGGAGTAGTAACTTTAGAAAGCTTATGTATTTTCCTTAAAATGAAATTAGCTATAAACCATTACCTATTAAAATACACACTCTGTTGAGATATTTAAAACATTACATTCTTACCTCACAAGACTGCTTGCTTTCCATTATCTTTAAAATAGAGTCTTTCAAAGCATGATGAACAAATTGCGTAGCAGTGGCTTTCATATACTGCTCCATCAAGGTGCTTGCAAGTGTTGTGGCTCGAAATAGGGTAGTGGCTTCATCTAAATGAATATTTACATTAAGATTATTTATGAAAGATTGTATTAATGTGAAAGAAATTGGAAATTCAATGATGTCATTTTTTACTCAACCATTTCTCCTCAATTATTATAACCATTTATGTATGCTTATTTGCTTACAACACTGAAGTACTGATTTTAAGAACATCCCGTAGTTCTATGAATTTAACTGTTCAGAAGACTTTCTATATATTACTTCACTTCATTAGGTCATAAACAGGAGAAAGAATTAACACTGCCATACTCATATGAATGTTAACACAAAAGCCCTAAAATGGTCATACAACTTCTAAGATCAAAGTAAGTCACAAAACTAGGACCAGAATCCAGCTTTGCTGTCCATTGAGCCCCTGCATTAAAAATATCTGAATTAATTTCCAAAGAAATAAAAATGTAACATAATGGTTTACATGGTTAACTAGATTTATCACGGGGATCACTTCATAATGTGTGAAAATATCAAATCACTATAACATACAGCTGAAACTAATAGGTTATTTTGTATGTCAATTATACTTAAAAATAAAAATGCAGAAAATGAAAAAAAAAACACAAAATTCCACGATAAATTAACTTATTAGCCTAAAACATAGCTGTTCATGACTTTTAGTAAGATCCTAAAAAAACACAAGTATTGCCAGAAAAGAATCTTAGTGTAAAATACGTACCATCACTTTTATCTTTCCTGATAGATCTATGTATTTTTACATTTTCTATGATTACGAGGAAATATATCTAGATTGTACATATCTAGATTGCACAGTTTATTTGGGAAACTAGAAACAGGTACTGAGTCAAAGTGCTGATTGGAAATAGGTTATTCTGAAATATCTGTAAGCTCTTACAAAGCACTATGTATCCATCTGGCTATACTGCCTAGAAACTAATCTCTAGAAACTAGAATTAAAGTGTAGTTGACATCCAACTTTTATGCAATGAATTAGTGAGTACAAAATAAGAAAGAGAACATGATAAGTATATAAACTATTCTTTATAATCAGGCACTATGAGCCATTGGTCTGGACATGGAAGTTACTTTCTTATAGCTTCTTATACTTGCCGTGACAGAAATCTGTGAGAAATACTTCCCACTCCCTAATATCAGCATAAGAATCAGAACTGACATTTCAACTCTGATCTTTAATGAGGAGAAAACAATAATGTTCTCTTAGAGTCTGTATACTTAATATATAAAATCTAATTATTACCCCATTATTTTAAAGTATCATACTAACACATCCATACCATACCTTCCATGCTTATTTCTCTGTCATTTAGTGTACATAACAACAATGATTCCAGCTTTTCATGAAGAAAAATCCTCAGTAAGATGCTAGCCAGTAGTGTTCGGTCCTGTCCACATACATGTGATAAAGCATAGACTACATGAAGCTCTTTCTGCAGTATAAGCTGTAAATGACATCAAGAAAAACTGTTGAAAGTTCTCAGCATTTAAGCATTCTCAATGAGATTAGCAGGAAATATGTTCTTATACATTCTTATGTTTAGGAGTATGTTCTATTGAATAAACTTACTAAAAATAGAATGAGTTTGTAACCTATATGCTATATTTACAGTCTAAGACCAGCAACACACTATTATAAGGCTTTTTCACTTGCTCTCCTGTTAGAGTGCCACTGAGCTATGAAATTACTACATTTAACTTAATGGATCTTTTATTAAATTTTAAGTATTTCTGTTAATAATATCAAAAAAATTAGACTAGTAAATAATACCTCTTTAAATTCACTGTACTCTTCTTCTGGCATGATTTTTTCCATAGAATATCGTGCTCGAACACGCAGGGATCCTGGTTCAATACCTTTTAATGGTATATGGGAGCTGAGCAAAAACCATTCATCTGTGGCATGCCCTTTCTGTAATCGGCTCAACTGGCAGCGCATAAATACTTTGATAGAAAAACATCAAATGATTACTATCTAAAAAGATGACACTACAATTAGTCACACAAGTAAATTTTTCCTGATGTTTCATCATCTCTATAGTGTTTAATGCTTTCATTTAAAGGAATTTTCACTGATACCCCAAATTCAATACATGATGCTTGTTTTACTTCATTTACTGAATGCCTACTATGTGCCAGACTCTGTGACTGGCAGGGACATCAGGTACAGGCATGATTACGACACGGTCTCTGACTTGCATGGAGGTCACACTCCAGCCAGAAAGGTAAGAAATCATTTATACTACAGTGTGGTAGGTGCTGTAACAGTGGCTAATGCTACTGAAGTTCAGAGAAATAATCTGAAGTAATTCAGCTGTGTATGTTAGAAATCCAGTCTAAACAAGGAACCCTCAAACTGATGTGTAACAGGATCTGAGCGTGCAGCTAAGTAGACAGTGAGCATTTATATGAGGATCAGCATAGTCCAAATAAAAGGTAAGGGGGTGCTTTTAAAACCCAAGGGTAATAAGAGCTGTAAGAAAATGAGTATATATGGGGAGAAAAATGTATAAAAATACACAAAAGAGAGGAGGAGGAGATTAGGAAAGGGCCTCACTTGTGTGTCATTATTAGGGGGGTTGGATTTTATCAAGGACCCACTAAGAAAAATGTTAAGCATTTACATAGAAGTTAAAAAATGAACATTTTATACAAAAAAAAATTCTGGCTTTGATCTGTTAATACATATTCTTTCCCTAAACCTGACTTTTAAGAAGGTATTAACCTAATTCACTCTGATGCTAAATCCCACTACCACCTGTTTCAGCAACAGGCTGGGAAAAGGTGTACTGCTGAGAACAAGAACTGGAAGGTGTGACTTAGAAGTGAATAGTGTACTCTAAAGAAAAAAAATTTAAGAGTGTTTTTCACTTACATGCAAAGTATAGGAAAGTAGGAAAAATCTGAAAAGTAGAAGGGATAGATGACCACTACTGCTGTTTCCTTGTTCTTCCTATTCATTGAGGGAGAGGGGAGGGTAACAGTTCATAATTCAATCTTAAGGGTTAAAGTTTACAGTATATACAGATTAGCCATTTTGGTCTTTTTTTCTTTCTCAATAACCAATACTTTCAGAAGTATAAAGAAAAACTACCTCAAATTACACTACCTGCTCTCCTATTTTATTTTTCAATTTCCATTTATGAATTTTAAAAATATATAAAACATACTTATTCACTTAGAAAAATTTTTGTATCAACTTACAGATATCAGGATCTTTGCTTTTCTTTGTTTTATTACTAAGAGTTATTTCAAATCTGTTGATGTCAGGAGGAAGATCACTAAAGAGCAAGGAAAAAAAATCAACAAAATGTCTTGGTATCAAGCTGTCTAATCATTTTTAGTATCAAAGAAGCCCCCTATTTCTGCTACTAAACAACTTGAATGTGCTAGTTTTAAAATCAGATTCAAAACATGTTTTATTATTTGAAACACAGGAATACAGACAAATTTTACTTTCCCTAGCAGCTTTTACTTCCCTAAGTAAATCCGAGAAACTCTTGTAAACATTGTGTGTGTGTGTGTGTGTGTTAGTAAATGTTTGCAATTTGTGAGTAATGCTAACTCTTATTAATAACTAGGTGAAAAAACAGGATATGGAACTCTACCCATAAAAGTTAATACAATAGAAAAATGTATTACTGTTAAAATACCTGGAGTTGGTACCTTATTTTGAAAGTTTAGATAGAGCCAGAAAAAAAAGGAAAGAAAATGCAATGTGTTAAAAGAAAATAATTTAATGTAATGATAAGACTTACTCGAAAACAAACTCTTCCGACCATACAGGGTTTTGCCCTTCCCTTGCATGAGTTTTTGCTACCTGAACACTATTCAGGTAAATGTTACAATATGGATTGGTAAAATGTTTTACTGGGAGTTTATGGGCTTCTTCAATATGTAAAACAAGACTGCTGACCTAAAGAAAACACAAAAACTGTCACTCCAGATTTCAAAAATTATGCATAGATTTCAAAAGCAATTACTATAAAATCAAAACCCAAAATAGTGACTTATTTTTCCCTTGTACGTGACATGTAAAAGACAACACTCAAGCATTTAAAATAATTCTTAACACTTAAAAAAAAAGGCAATATTTTTTATAGGTTATTCCTCCAATTATATTCTTGCAGAAATAATGAATAATACCTTTTCTACTATAAAACTATGGTTCAGATAAAATGAAGTAGAGGATTCTTTATCATAAATAATAACTGTCACCATCCAAACCAAAATCCTGTTACATAATGCTTATCTAGAATATTTTATTTCTGTATAGCGTTCCAGAGCTAGAAAATATTTTTAAGACACAGATACTACCCTTCTCATTTTATAGAAGAGGATAGAGATCCAAAGAAGCTATTTGTCAGCCTTGATGTCAAAATTTAAACCATCTCCCTTCTAGCAGCAGGCCCTCTTTCCTTCTTGTCACCTACTCTACTCGTGGCTTTGGTTAAGTCAGCCTCTCTGAGCCTCATCTTCCTCATATAAAATTAGGATAAAGTCTACACTGGAAGTTGTTGTGAAGATTAGAAATTATGTGTGTGAAAGCACACAGCAGAGTATCAACACACAAATGTTGTATGTGTAACACATAATGTTACACATAATGTTACACATAATGGCTAAAACTTCAATCAAGATACAACTTGCAAAAATCGAATCTGATTTTCCATAGCTTACAAAATGTTAAAATGTTTTCAGAACATATAGTGATTATATGTATAATAAAATGCCTTTGGGGAAAGAGTCAGACTTTTTGTTATAGGAAATGTAACTTGTAGTCATCTAAGTATTTATTTACCTTATATCCACTTCCAATAGAACAATATGTTAAATTCATCAAGCTTATTGGAAATTTCCATAAATAAAACAATCACTTTGGTCAGAACTCCAAGAATGTTAAAATTACCTAATATTTTCCAATTATATAGATAACTAAAAGAATAAAGAAAGAAATGGAAGGTACGAAGTTGACTTTACATTCCTAGAAAAAAAGAGAAAGCCTAGCTTAACTCTCCATAAATGAACATGTAGGATACAGTAAGGTTTCAAATAAGAGAGAATACTACCTAAGAGTTATGCAACAGGTTTCAAAAGCAATTACTATGAAAAGAAAAACCCAAAAGTTCATTTGGATTAGTACTGTAAGCCAGATGATCTTTTCAGTAAGGACTTTTGATCTCTTTGTTGAAATAGGCTGAAATACTTTTTCAAAGAAAAAGATAATGAAAGTACCCAACAGAGTGGTTTTGTTGTTCGGTATTGTTATTTAAAATGGAAGAAAGAAAACCCTTAATATGTATGCAAAAGATGGCATTATGGTCTACATACTCGGTAGGTATATGAAGAACATTCTCTTTCAGAAGGAAATAACTTTCTCCTACTAAAGCCAGGTGGAAGCATGGCTTTAAAATGTCTGAAAAGATTAATCTCTTTTCAGGAACTCTAAAGTGTTTGAAATGTATAAAACAGCTCATATAGAAATAAAAATTAATAGCAAAGTGATAAAGCAAAACATGACAATCACAAATCAAAGAAAATTAAGTTTCACCTGACGCAGGCGTTTATTAGTTGTCCCTGGACTACTTTTCCGTAAATTGCAGAATGCCTGTAGACCTTTCATCCAGTCCTGCAAAAAATAACATCATTTCAAATATACAACACAGTAGTTTTTATTTAGCTTCCAATTATATATTTTTTTCAAATTTAGTAGTTCTTTCCTTCTGTAGACTGCCATTTCTATTCTCAGAGTATGCTGCACTTTAATATATTTGTGCCCCAAATGAAATAAAACAATTATAACAATAATTCTATTATAAATTGTATTTTTGTAGACTTTTAATGTTAAGTACTCCAATGAATAGCCATTAGGTTAGCCAAAAAATAAAATTTATGTATAGGAAAACTGCTACACTTGATGCTAAAGCAGAATTTAACTTGATAAATTTGTGGAGGGCTGACTGCAAAAACCAATAAGATGTCTGATTTGATGACAAGCATTCTAACCTTTACCTTAGAAAAAAATAAGGGGATCTGGGTCATTTGTAAGCCTCTCACATAGAATGAATAGTGGATTTAAAAATCTTTCGGCCTAATACTCAAATTGCAGCTATATTTTAAAATGTTTATCTAGTTCTCCAGAGATAGCAGAAAAAAGTTTAGGTTTATCAAAAATCTAAATATTTCACTTCAGCTTATATGTTTCTAGGAAGCTATATACTATTGCTTTACTCAGTTATGTCTTTAATTTGTTGACTATTTCAAATAATCTGAACTCTGTCATTGTTTAGAGAATGTCTTTATTGTAGAGCAAATTAAGACCAAATCAATTACCACAGTTTTAGGAAGGAGGGGAGTACCTAGAGATTCCCAAAGGCCACTAAAGTAATAAAAACTGGAAATGACAGTGTTATTTTTGGACTTTAGGGGGTATGTGGAAATACAGAATGTGGAAAATGTATATAAATGCAATAAGAAAATGCTTAATTTATACAGCTAAGTGAGACATGCAAAGCATACTGAAATGTCAAGGTATGTAACACATCTTTACTTAGAAAGAGGCAACATGGTAAAATAACTGAGGAGGTGGATATTGAAGTTTAAATGTTTTTCCTAACTCAGGCTCTAACATTTTTAAAACAGTCTAAGTTAAAATGCTTTTAGCCCTACTTTTTGCGTCCTACAATTAGGGTCAAAAACCACAAAACAAGATTTTATGTGTGTTATATGTTAATGGGCATTTAACTGAGATATACTACAAAGATTTGAAACATCACAATTAATTATGAGACATGGAACAAACATACTTGTTCATTCATCAGGTTTACTCTAGAGTCTAAGATATTTTATTATCTATGAGTCAAGGGTCCCGCCAGGATCCACAGTTTTAAGAGCATCTGTCTCATATCCAGGCTTGGTTGATTATCTTCTATTTACAACAAAATTGCTTTCTCTGACCTCTTATGGTTCCTTCCATTTAGTAAGAGTAGAAGAAATATCACCATATTTCTACAAAATACCACTAATGCCCAAGAAATACTGTGGCTCAAAGAAGTCAAACTATATTTTAAAAGATCTTTTAAAACAGTATTTCTTCATAGCATTACTTAAAACTTTATAAAAGTTTTAAGGGCATTGCACATGGATCAATGGCTAGTGCTAAAAATAGACATTCTACCTAGAAATAGAGAAAATAAGAAAAGTCCTAAAATATTTTTCCTTTTGATGACTGAACTTCTATTCTTAGACATGGAATTCAACCAGTGAAGAATAACAATGCTTGTTAGCAAAACTAACAGGCTTACCTTTTGATTGTACTAAGAATATCTATAACCTTTCTGCAGAGAGGATTTTAAATGAGCATTCTTCGTTGGACTCAACATCATAGAGTAAAGATCAACTTAAAAATGGAGTTTCATTCCTAATAACCCTTCACTGTGATTTTCTGCATTTCTTTCAAAAAAACTTTTTACACATGAAAGCTCTCATTCCTTAAAATAAAAAGATGATTAGTTTTCAGGCATTCTTTTTATTTATCTTAAATGTAATAGTTTTCTATTCCAGTTAAAAAGAAAACAAGCTAAATACAAGTCTAGTTGAATAAATGACTGACTTACCTCTGCTTGTTCTGGAGTTTCTCCTGCGAAGTAGAAGATGTAATGTTCTTCACTAAAGTGCTGAACTACTATCTGAAAACAATTTGGCCTTTAAAATACAAATAAATAATTAGGAAGCATAACAAAAAGTATGGTAACACACCAACTTTTACAAAAAAAAACACTATAATTAATTATATAATCTATATAATTCTTAATTTACAGAAACTCCACTGTACCAGATCATTACCAACAAGAAAATGTTAGCTGCATGTACTTTAGAAAACTTCTGTCAGCACTACTGAAATTTTATCAGTCTTTCAAATTTTAAAGTACTGTGTAAATTACTTACAAGAAATATTAGAAAAGTTACAAAGAAATTGAAGCAGAAATACTAGAACTATACATAGCTAATTTAAACACTTTTAAAGCAAATAAAATATTACTAACCTCACTGCTTCAGGGTGATACATAATATTCACTTATATGTACTAGAAAACGACTTAGGTATGTTCTCAGACCAAAATGTTCTTAACAGTACTCTCAGGAGATTGCAGGCGATTTTAATCGTCTTTATAATTTTATGTACTTTAAAAATTTTCACAATTGACGATTTTGCCTCATTTGTTAAAAAGGAAACATCATCTACTCATAAGTATTAGTTGTCCTCCTATAGTATGCACCAATGTATAATTCATATGACACATAAGTATAACATTAGATACTAGTTTATATCTTTTTTGAAGATGTGCTATCTTGCCAACTAGAAAATTTTCATGATGTGTTTAGTCAGGGCCTTCATATTTTTGAAACTATTTTTTAAGCTTAACAATTATTAAAGATTTTAAAAAATCTTTTCATGCTTTGAGAATGCCATAAAATAATGAAAAATATAAATTGAAAAATTTTTATCCATGAAAGTAGCTTGAATCAGACTGGATGAAATGCAGAGAAAACAAAACACAACTGTTTGAAGTCCCTGGAAAACTAATAAAGCGGCTAAGAATTGAGGGGCCAAGATCTTGGTGACGCAAGCCTGAGATGCTTTACAGCTTTTCCTTTCATGGCATTTACCAATTCCTAAACTGTGTAGAGCAAAAAACAGATGCTAAGCAGAAAGCAGCACAAGAAGCTAAAAAGCTAACAAGCATGTTCAGAAGTTTCACAGTGCTGGGGGAGAGAAATGACTGAAGAGCTAAACGAAGAGAAACAGACAAAGGAGAAAATCTACATGTACCTCAGAAATTGAAGTTAGATGCAACCTTCAAATAACTATAATTAAAATGTTTAAGAGCTAACAAAATAAAGAATTTTGCCAGATAACTATGTATAAAAGAATAATTAAATGGAAACTCTAAATTGAAAATTACAAGAAATAAAATTAAGATCTCAACAAACGATTCAACTCTAGAAGAGTAATTAGTGTACTGAAAGACAAATCACAACAAAATATCCACCCAGAGACAGAGAGAGGAAAAAATTATGAAAAACATGGGAAACTACATAATAGACACATGGGACATAGTAAAAGTTTAACATGAATCCCATTTATTAAGGAGAATGTAGCAGAACTGTGTAAAGAAGTACTAACAAAGAATTTTCCAAAAACTGACAAAAGAGCAGGTTTCACAATGAAGAAGCTCTATAAACACCAGACAAATTAAAAATAATTTTTTTACAGCAGGAACATTTTGGTTTAACTGCTGAAAAATCTAAGGAAAAAATCTCAGAGTATCCACAGAAAGTATGATATACAGTACATACCTCCAGGAGAAAAAAAAGATGTATTATCTCTAAAAGAGCAGCAATTAGAATGACAAAATGTTTGAAGACAAAAATAATCTACAATGCTGAAAGAAAATAATTCCCAATCTAGAATTTAATACTCAACAAAAACATCCTAAATGAAGATAAATATGGCACAGTGAAAGATTCAGCCTATGAACAGGGAAAGGGGTAAAAATTCCCACACAAATAATTCACTACAATAACTGTAACACTGAAATGGCTTTCAGCTTGTACTTTTGAAATGGTTAATATTTAAAGTAAAGCAGTACTAAACATCATAAGTTTAACACAGAGTGCTTAGAGAGCTCTTATAATACTGGAAATAATCCAGTAAAATTGTAGAACTGTGCTACTAAAGCAAGGCAGGAAATCAGCCCAAAGAGCTGTGCTGTCCAAAATGCCTTCACTACAGGCTGAGCATGCACACCAATTACCTCTACTGGAGAAGGCTGCTGTTAACTCAAACTTCATTGAAATGCAAAGGCCAGTGTATTGAATTCTGAGCTTACACAAAGCAAGAAATGTTGGATGCCTGGATATGTTTCAAAGAAAAAGACAATAGCATTCACCCATTATTTCCCCTTTTGTGCTATGCTATTTGCATTCTATGATACGTTATTTATCAACTTAATTTTCATTAATACTAGAATCTGGTACAGATGTCCTTTCACTTCCTTGAAATATATTTTGTTGATGCTGTTTTCCTTAGCATTCAGTGTTTCTCACTGTTTCCCAACTATTTCACATAGCACACAAAAATAACTGATTGTAAACTGGCATACTTTGAAAAATCAGGGTTTTTTTTAAATAAAAGATTTGTGCTTAATTCCTGTGGATTTAACTTTTTCATATCAGGTTTAGACTTTGTATCATTAAATACAATTCATGACCAAGACCTTTTAAAATGTCTTCAAATTTTTAAGTCACCTTCCACAAGAAATTGTACACAAGAAGCTATGATCGTGTAGAAAATGGTAAATGTGTATTTACTGTTTTTTTGCCCCCAAACTTCCTTGATATTAACCAAAATGACTCTCTTTAAATTATACTCCAAAGATCTGAACTTTAGCAGTTCTGTTCTTTAGTAGGCACAACTGTAATGCTGACCACTTATGAAAGTGCAAACAGGTTTTCAATCCAGTTGTACCTGTTCATATAAAGTACATCAAAACAATGGAAAGCTTTTCCCCAAACTTGGTAGATACTGTTTTACTGGTCTTAGTATTTAGATTCATATTATTCAAATAAGTATTACTAATGAATCATTTTTAACCTCACTTTTCCAAAGTTGGATTTCTGTTTTAAATACATAAACCATCACAACACATTAATATCCTTTTGTGCTGTACTTCTAAATCTGAGGAAGTTCACCCATTTTCAATAAATCTGTGAAGTGATTTAGATAGTTTTTCCTTACAGATCATAAACTTTAGCAAAAATCTAGACAGTTTACACAATTTAGTATCAAGCACTGCAGTAGTATCTGATTCTACTTCCTCTCAAACTGAAAATGACATGTAGCTGAAGTAGCTTGCATTTTACTAGAGTCTCCTTTTAAAAATATTTAATTTGGAATTCAGGCTGACAAACTTTTACCTATAAAAGCATCTTGCATTACTTAATTTTTCCAGAATATTTTTTTTTGCAAGGCACTATTATTTAATACATATATATATGATACACTTTACAATATAAAAAAATGTGAGTACAGAATAGCGTTCTTCTAAGATGTGTTTTCTCTTTTTCCATCATAGATACTCAACAGAATCTTTTACTTAACGGACATTCTTAATATAGTCAAGCATTTACACCAAAGACACTCAATAAAATTTTTTCTTGGTATCATTAATCTACAATTATATGAGGAACATTATGTTTACTAAACTCTCCCCTTCACCAAGTCCCCCCACATTCCCCGTTACAGTCACTGTCCATCAACGTAGTAAGATGCTGTAGAATCACTACTTGTCTTCTGTGTTGCACAGCCCTCCCTGTGCACCCCCCCCCAATTATACATGCTAATCGTACTGCCCCCTTTCTTTTTCCCCCTTCTCTCTTCCTTCCCATCCATCCTCCCCAGTCCTTTTCTCATGGTAACTGTTAGTCCGTTCTTGGGTTCTGTGATTCTGCTGCTGTTTTGTTCCTTCAGTTTTTCTTTGTTCTTATGCTCCACAGATGAGTGACATCATTTGGTATTTGTCTTTTTCTGCCTGGCTTATTTCACTGAGCATAATACCCTCTAGCTCCATCCATGTTGTCCATGTTGTTGCAAATGGTAGGATTTGTTTTTTTCTTATGGCTGAATAATATTCGATTGTGTATATTCCACATCTTCTTTATCCTTTCATCTACTGATGGACGCTTAGGTTGCTTCCATTTCTTGGCTATTGTAAATAGTGCTGTGATAAACATACAGCTGCATCTGTCTTTTTCAAACTGGGCTGCTGCATTCTTAGGGTAAATTCCTAGAAGTGGGATCCCTGGGTCAAATGGTATTTCTATTTTGAGCTTTTTGAGGAACTTCCATACTGCTTTCCACAATGGTTGAACTAATTTACATTCCCACCAGCAGTGTAGGAGGGTTCCCCTTTCTCCACAACCTTGCCAACATTTGTTGTTGTTTGTGTTTTGGATGGTGGCGATCCTTACTGGTGTGAGGTGATACCTCATTGCGGTTTTAATTTGCATTTTTCTGATGATTAGCGATGTTGAGCATCTTTTCATGTGTCTGTTGGCCATCTGAATTTCTTCTTTGGAGAACTGTCTGTTCAGCTCCTCTGCCCATTTTTTAATTGGATTATTTGCTTTTTGTTTGTTGAGGTGCGTGAGCTCTTTATATATTTTGGATGTCAACCCTTTATCAGATCTGTCATTTATGAATATATTCTCCTATACTGTAGGATGCCTTTTTGTTCTATTGATGGTGCCCTTTGCTGTACAGAACCTTTTCAGCTTGATATAGTCCCACCTGTTCATTTTGCTTTTGTTTCCCTTGCCTGGAGAGATATATTCATGAAGAAGTCGCTCATGTTTATGACCATGAGATTTTTGCCTATGTTTTTTTCTATGTTTTTTTCTAAGAGTTTTATGGTTTCATGGCTTACATTCAGGTCTTTGATCTATTTCGAATTTACTTTTGTGTATGGAGTTAGATAGTGATCCAGTTTCATTCCCTTACATGTAGCTGTCCAGTTTTGCCAACACCAGCTGTTGAAGAGGCTGTCATTTCCCCATTGTATGTCCATGGCTCCTTTATCCTATATTAATTGACCATATATGTTTGGGTTAATGTCTGGAGACTCTATTCTGTTCCACTGGTCTGTGGCTCTGTTCTTGTGCCAGTATCAAGTTGTCTTGATTACTGTGGCTTTGTAGTAGAGCTTGAAGTTGTGGAGCAAAATCCCCTCCACTTTATTCTTCTTCTCAGGATTGCTTTGGCTATTCAGAGTCTTTGGTGGTTCCATATGAATTTTAGAACTATCCCAGCTCGTTGAAGAATGCTGTTGGTAATTTCATAGGGATTCCATTGAATCTGTATATTGCTTTGGGCAAGATGGCCATTTTGACAATATTAATTCTTCCTAGCCAAGAGCATGGGATGAGTTTCCATCTGTTAGTGTCCTCTTTAATTTCCCTACTCAATAAATTTTAAGAAGGAATGCAGAACATCTTACATGTATTTGGAGTCACAGATATTTATAAACACTAAAATAGAAGTCAGTAAATCAACATTTTTGTAAGACTTAGAAGGAAACAAAGTAGTTCAAGCTTGTTATTCTATGAATGTGGCTATTTAGGGTTATTGAAAATAACTAACTTGCCCAAACTAGGTAATGATGGAAACAACTATTCTTGATTCTGCTGCTTCCAGAATGCATTTTTTATGTAAAACCTTTAAATGTTCCTATCATGAAGCCTGCCTTATCAATCATAAATTTAATACTTTATTTCCATAGTACTTCTTTGTTTCAAAAGATTTATTTGAATACTTTATCCTTACTAATGTCCTTTGTTATTTCTTTGAATGACCAATAATTTATTTCCAAGTATTTCTCTAATGTCTGTAGATTCATCAGTCTGTATGAGAATATAATCTCTGGTTCTGTATACAGCCTATTATCTGATTCACCAATGCATTTACTGATAAAACTGTCTGAACACAATCCAATACTCGGAAAGTGGTACCTCATCTAATTTCCTTTGCTTTTTGGCCTCAAACATAGACTTGGCAATATCCATGCACACAGGTAGAACAAGCAATTCCCCAACTCTGTGTGAATCATTTTGGTTTTAGCTTTAGCTATTAATTTAGTGATCTGCTAACAAGGAGCTTACAGTTTTTTAGTGGCATGGTACCAGCACAATGTGCTTGGCACCACTGATTTATTCAATAACTTATATGCAAATAAAATATTTAGACTGAGGAAGAGAAGATACTGAATTTGGATAGGTAAATCCAGTATGTTTCTTAAGTGGTCTTAATTAATGGGCTGAATTTTTTTAATTAAAGCTACTATTTTTATCTTGTGAATTTAGTGACTTTCCAGCTTTAATCACCAAACTGCCCTTTATAGTGGGAAAGTAAGTATCTGTACATTAAAGATGATCATAAAGAACAAGGAAAAATATCTTACTTTTTCAAGAACTCCCTTTTATATTTTACAATAATGAAAACAATTTTAACTTATGTAGTAACAGAAAACACATAAAAGACAAAATTAAACTACATTTTACAGACAAACACAAAAAACAATTTCAAAGATGATCAAGAAAAAACTGAAATAAAGTAATATTCAGAGTAACTGGGTGAATAAGAAGACAGAGGGAATGAAGTATGGCCACTACAGAGAACTTCTCTGTCTGTTAAGTATTATGCACCATTTATTTTGCCACAATAAAATGATGAATTAGAACAGTTTCTAGAAGGAGTCATATGATTTCAAGTTGCATAATTTTTTGAAATGTAAATAAGACATTTGTTTTAGTGTTTTAAAAAAACAATATTTTATGACCAATATCTCAAGGGACACCTCTTAACTTGGGAAGCTCTGCTCTATCTAAATGAATCCATAGCCATCCTCCAAGGCTCATCTTAAGAACCTATTTCATATTATCTCAATAAGCTTGTCCCCACAATCTCCTCCCTCTTGCTACTGTTAATAGCATTAAGAAGTTGTATTTGGTAGTGAATAGTGTCATCTCCCCAGCATCCATTTCATTCTCCCACAGGGTATAACAGCCTTACTATTTGTGTGGAATCTCTCTCTAGCGGCAGGGTTGGGCACCTAATGGCCTTACTTAGTGAAGGTAATCCCATTTGCTACTTCAGATAACCCAAGAGTGAAGACTGATTAAGAGGTGGCTAACTAGTGCATTTACAGGATTTTCAGGTTACTGGAGGGGAATGCTCACTCTCCTTGCTCTGGTATTGTTTACCACTTTGCTATCTTGAAGGAAGCTGATTCGAGGAAGAATGCAGCATACAGGAAGGAAGAGCAGAAAAATGAAAAGGACCTAGAGGTCTGATTTAACCATACCTGAAGGCCAAGATTCCCATACTGTTAAAGTAGAAAAAAAAATTAGGAAATCCTATTTATCCAAGCTTTTTTTTTGCTGGTTTTTATGTGCTATGGGGAAAAAGGGGACTATCAAGGTCAAAAGAATTCATGAAATATTTCACATTAAACTTCCTTCTTAGTGACTGATTCACAACACACACATGGGCTAAGACTAAAAAAGAACCCTGTTGTAAGGGAAACTTTGACTCAGCATTTATCAAACCTATTTGGCCATTTAAAAAAAAACGCTATCTATTAAAAGTACAAACAACACTGATACGATTCTAAAAACAGTTTGAAGAAAAACAACAAGGCGTATGGCTCTACAAGTACTTAAAGGTTTTCCAACGAATAGGATAAAACTAGATTTGCCTAGCAGAAATGCCATCCTACAGTAGATAAGGAAGTTGTTAAAAACATTTTTGTTTTGTTTTCTTAATCATAATAATAGATAATAAAAGTGATAAATATTATCTGAAAGGACTCTGGAATGGATTATTGATTATTCTGAGAGTTACAAAGGCCATTGTTGAGCAAAAACACAAATCAAGCTGGATTTGCCTTGTGACATTCAGGGTTTAGCTTCAGCTTATATATATACATTTTTATTTATTTTCTTTTAAAAACTTTGAAATTAAGAAGAAATGTTTTAACTTTAAAATATTTAAAAATATTTAACTGAAATATTCTCCTTCTAGTGAAATACTTTTTATGATTGTTTCTGAATGCCAGATTTCCAAGCCACATGTTTAACTGAGTGTACCTAGTACTATTAGGTGCACTGAGGTAACAGAAAATGTGATAAAATAGGGTTAAGATGATAAGACTCCAAGGCACTCACTCAAAAGACTTGTCATTGGGGAAGGGAAGAACATGCCAAGTACAGATCAAGTCTTACTACAGGAAATGTCATTCCAAAGATTTCTAATTAATAACAGTGGAATAGAATTTATGCACAGGTTAGTCTAAAATAAATAAGGAAGACAAAAATTACCTGAGAAAGTATATCTAACATTTTCAGATGATTTTAGGGCTCTCAAAATTGGTTTGCTATGCTTTGAAACAGTCTAAACATGCCCACTGTTACTATAACAATTCCAAAAAGAAAGAGGAAACCATTCTTACCTGCCAAAGAGACTATCGTGAACAACATAGACAGAACAAACGCTGAGATCTATTAATCCTTTTGGCTTTGTAGCTCGTTTTTCACTTTCAAAATAAATAAGTTGAGCATCACTGCCCTCTAAGATGAAATATAAATTTTTCCACCGTTTTCCTTTACCTGTTTAAATAAAAAGGTTTTCCCTTAGCCAAATCATGAACTTTGAAGTCATATACATTAAAGTAATAAAAACTGTAGCTGAAAATAAAAATTTAATTGTTTTTTTCCAAAGCTTAAATTACATACCAGTCCTTATAAAAGAGAAAATATCTGTAATTTATATGTAGAAAAATGACTTTTATTATATTGCTTGTTTCAGTGAATCACAGACTGTGGCAAGAGTACCTTAACTATTTTTGGAGTTCATTATGATAAAATCTTTAAAATCTTGCTTAGGAGTAATTCTTTTTTAGTCATAAGAAAAAAATTCTTCCTCTAACTACAAGTTCTTCAAACCCCTTAACCTTGATTAATGTCAAATTGAGGCAAATCTATAAAATAGAAACATCGATTCTATGAAATGTGCCAAGTGCCATTAGAAGTTTCTCTTTAAAGAAAAAAAAAAGTATGAGGTCTTTCAGAACGGACAAAGAATCAAATAACTTGCACTGGAACTGATTTCAGGATTTGAAGACTTACTTGGAAAAATATGTTTGTTTTCTAAAACTCTGCTTGGAAATGTGGACTTATTATACCTAGACTCTAGAATTTGAAGGACACTTAGATAAAAGGCTAACCAAGGGTCAATTACTAATATTTCATATCAAACAATTAAATACATAACTCTATAGTAAGTTTTATGCCCAGTATTTACAATGCTTCTATTAAATGTTATCAGTAAAATAACTGAAACTGAATTTTGTCTTAAAAGTTTCTACTTACCCTTTTTTAGGAGATAACCTTTTTTAACAATATTTTTATAAAAGGCATCCTTTGTCTTACGACGAATTGTATTATAGATTTCCTTCCCATCTACTGTATCATTGAGTACTTGTTCTTGATCCTGAATTTAAAATATTAAAATTATTTCATGAATTCTTGATGTAAATTGAAGTAAAATCTACTGAATTACCACCTAAAAACCAGATGTGTCACTGAGACATTAAAAAATCTTTTTAAATACTAAAATCTAAAATAATTTAACATATATTAAGAGATCTTTTGCTTTCAAAAAGGGTCCCTTACCATTTCTCAAGAACATGGACAATAAGCTATTTTCAAAAACAGTTTTGTTGTGTTTTGCAGCAAGTAACACTGTTTTAAAAACATGATCTGTCCCAACATAACTGATGAATTAGGAACCAGTTCAAGCACAGAGCAAATTCATGCTTACTTATGCACAAATTACATGTGCTAGAAACACGATGATTGGAGAAAACTGTACCCAGCTGAGATACGTGGGAACATACAAAACACACCTCAAATAACTAACAGCTCCCTATGTTCACTGTGCTATACGCCACAGCCATCCATCCGCATGTGGTGTTATAATGCTATCTGATTTCATATAATCGTCCTCCTACCACTTCACCATATTCACAAACCTTCCACGAGTAAGCTTCAAGACTTTTTTAAAGTAAAGTGCCATATTTACTATAGCATTTAAATATTTAACCATTTAGCATTTACAAAAACTGCTACATTTTATTAGGTTCTTACCTTTATGTGTCACTGATAAAAAGACTGTGTGCTGTACCCCTAGCCCCACTTTTCTCATAAACCCACTGGTGATTTTGTACAACACTTTTAGAAATGCATTGTCTCTTAACTGCTAAATCCACCCCCCCCAAATAACAAAAATTATTATGATGTGGGAAGACTATATAAAGAGAAGAGTGCCTTTATAATAATCTTTCCAAAATAAATTAATCTTCATTTACCATCAGGGTCCATTGGACACAATTTTAGATCATTAGTGTCTTTTGTGGACAGTTCTGCCTATTTGCAAGGATAAATATTTTATGACTTTATTTTTTTAGAGACTTCATGGGTCCACCTGATCGTTTCATAAATTTTGGGACTTTCGAGAATCTTATTTTTTGTATATCTTGAAATATTCTGCTGTTTCATCATCCTAGGAACCAGCTCATCATAATGCATACTTATTCCCATGTATGCTACAGAGCAGGAGTCGGCAAATTATGGCATATGTACCAAATCCAGCTCCTGTTTTTGGACATTATGTTTAACTGGAACACAACCATACTCATTCCTTTACATATTGTCTGTGGTTGCTTCACACTACAGAGGCAGAGTTTTCAGTAGCTGAGACCAAGACTTACTGGCTCACAAAACCTAAAATATTTTCTGACCCTTTACAGAAAAGTTTGCCAACCCTTGGCCTAGAGGATGATGCAATAGTGAAATAAATCATCTCCACTGCATCACCCTTTGAATTTTTTTTTACTGTGTTGCCAAGTATTGTAGCATCTTTCAAAAAAGTATAGAAGACCATCTTCAGCACCTTTTTAGCTTTTATTAAACAAGCTGAAAATTCAGAATTCTTAATTTTCTGCTCATAATAGCAAAACGAAAAAACTGACAAATTAAGATATTTGACAGTTGTTGATCAGAGGTTGAATGTGAGGAACAGCAGTACTCTGGGATCTACTGTGAGGATAAAATTGATTTTGATAAGCAAAATTTCAGACTATAACTCTTCAGATGATAATATCCTTGATGAATTTTCTCGAACTCAAGAATCACTGAGTGAACAATATATTTCTAGGAGAAAAAAATGAAATAGGGTGTTCTCACCTAGTTATTTTTTAATAGGAAGGACATCATCATGCAATATTTTGTGACAACAATCTAGATTATCCTGTTTTTCTAAAAAGAAATGAGGGTTCCTTAAATGTTTATGTTTGTGCACCAAGATTACTTAATATGATTTGCAAGTGGACAAAAGGTGCTCTGTATCTAAAAGTTATTGGAAGGGAACATATGATATAGAAATTCACAGTACTGATCATTCTAAATGATATTTATAAACTGACACTTAAAAATATTTTACATCTTATGGAGCAAAGAAAACTATACTCTCAAACAAAATTATGAGTCATCAAAGTTTTCAAAAGGATTGCATTTGATGCAAGTATGGAAACAACAGGAAATAATCATAAACTAGAACCCAGCAGAGCTATATATAAAATCTGGAAACACTACTGCATTCAGACAGTGGAAAATGACAAGAACCAGAGTAATTATAAGCAAGAACTTGTTAGGGATATACCTGAAATCTGCAACTAGGATCTATAGCAGGGACTTAAGAATATAAAAAATTAAAAAGGATACATCAGACCCAGATGACAAATAGTGGTAACTACCTTTCTGGTTATAGATTTATACTTAGCAGTCTTTGTTTCAATAATGATAATATTTAGTATTAGCTCTAGAATGGGGTGTATTTGTTAAGTTTGTTATTTAGGATATATTACTTCACCAATATTTGTATTTCAATATCTGATCAAGATAATCTCTTAGGTCTTTTCTGGATTATATTAAGGTAAGGGCTGATATACTGATCTACAACTCCTAAAGGATTCACGTATAAGAAGACACTACTGGCAAGGACACAACTTCATTTTCCAAATTCTAGTAAATAACTGTGATAGGAAGATAGGCTTCTCAGCCTTTTCTCTACACAGTTTTGGAGAAGGAACTCTTAAAACATTCCTCCCCATGAGAAGGAGATAATATGGTCTCACTGAGAGTCTGACAGTCATTGAAGCAACCTTTTGCATAGAAATTAGGTATGCAGTCTCCTAAAGCCAGACTTCAGTTGTAAATCCTGACCTTTTCAACTCAATGGCTAGGGAAACTCCATTTAATGAATTAATCAATAATTGTTTGTTGAGTGCCAGGTGCTATTCCAGTTCTTGAGATATATCAGTGAACAAATCAAAGATCCTATCACCAAAGAAATTACAGTCTAATGAGAAAAAGAGATAATAAACAATAAGTAAATTGTATGGTAAGTGCTTTACAGAGTAGGGCAAGGAGCAGCATTAAATAAGCTGTAAGGTTAATTCTCATTGTGAAGTTAATTTTTGAGCAAAACTTGAAAAAAGTAAGAGTGAGACACACGGATACTTTAAGGAAAATCATTTTGAGCAGAGTGAACAGCTAGAGCAAAGACCCTAATTCAGCAAAGAGCTTGGCATATTTTAAAATACAGCAGAGAAGCCATTAAGAGTGGAGACAAGTGAGAGAACGTAGAATGAGATGAGTCCAGCAATGGGATGCCACTCTAGGGTCTTGTATGCCCTCGTGAGGACTCTAGCTTCTACTCTGAGAGAAATGGAGACAACCTTCACGGGGGAGTGAAATGATCTGACTCACATTTTAAATGGATCCCTCTGACTTTTGTGCACTATAAAGTCAATGCCTGGTTTCAAAGCTTCAAAGGAGAGGCTGACTCTCTTGTTAGGGGCTAAAGAACGGGTGACTTTCAGTTGAAGCCAATGCTCATTTACCATTCTGGAAATCCTAGGTCCCTTAAGAACAATGCTTAAGGGAAGCGGGGAGGAGCCAAGATGGCGACGTGAGTAGAACAGTGGGAATCTCCTCCCAAAAAGATATATATTTTTAAAAAATACAACTATTCCTAAAAGAGAGACCAGAAGACACAGGACAACAGCCAGACTACATCCACACCTACGAGAACCCAGCGCCTGGTGAAAGGGAGTAAGATACAAGCCGCAGCCCAGGGGGACCCAGGGCCCCTCACCCCAGTTCCCGGCAGGAGGAGAGCAGACAGAGCAGGGAGGGAGAGGGAGCCCAGGACTTCTGAACACCCAGCCCTAGCCATCCGCACCAGAGCGCAGACACAGTGCATGCACGGAGTGCTGGAAACTAGGGAAGCAGGAGAGTAGGACCTGTGAGTGGGTCCCGAAGCCGGCGCCACTGTGACAAAGAAAGGCGAGTGCTTTTTGAAAGTCTTAAAGGGACAGGGACCCCAAAGCAGGACGGAAGCATCCCAGGTCACAGTCCAGCAGCTGGAAATTCCAGGGAACTAAGGATACACTAAGTCCCTGGACAACAGCTCTGAGAACCCTCACAGAGGTAAACAGCCAAACAGCCCCCCATCCATTACCCCTCCAGGGTCCCGCCATAGCAGAGCAGCTGCCTGAGGCTGGCCACACCCACAGCAAGGGAGCTTCCTCCATACCGGCCGGGCAAGATACAGAGACCCAGTCTACACGCAATTGCCCAACACAAGTCACTAGGGGTCGCAGTTGTTCCAGTAAAGAAAGGCCAGGAGCAACTGGAAAGCCTTGGCTCTCCCAGCTGACAGAAAGTCAATAGCTCACGATTGCACCTATCAACATGAAAAAGCAAAAAAATTTAATCCAGACAAGACTAACCCAGACAGCTTCGACATCTTCTACATCTTCCCCTGAGAAGGAACCTGGGGAGATAGATTTAACCAGTCTTCCTGAAAAAGAATTCAAAACAAAAGTCATAACCATGTTGATGGACTTGCAGAGAAATATGCAAGAACTAAGGAAGGAGAATACAGAAATAAAACAAGCTCTGGAAGGACTTCAAAACGAGATGCAAGAGACCATTAATGGACTAGAAAACAGAGAACAGGAATGCAGAGAAGCTGATGCAGAGAGAGATAAAGGGATCTCCAGGAATGAAAGAATTCTAAGAGAGCTGAGTGACCAATCTAAACAGAACAATATCCACATTATAGGGGCACCAGAAGAAGAAGAAAGAGAAAAAGGGATAGAAAATGTCTTTGAAGAAATAATTTCTGAAAACTTCCCTAAACTGGGGGAGGAAATAGTTGCTCAGACCACGGAAGCACACAGAACTCCCGAGAGACCGGACCCAAAGAGGACAACACCAAGACACATAATAATTAAAACGGCAAAGATCAAGGACAAGGACAGAGTATTAAAGGCAGCCAGAGAGAGAAAAAAGGTTACCTACAAAGGAAAACCCATCAGGCTATCATCAGACATCTAAACAGAAACCCTACAGGCCAGAAGAGAATGGCATGATATACTTAATGCACTGAAACAGAAGGGCCTTGAACCAAGGATACTGTATCTAGCACGATTATCATTTAAATATGAAGGAGGGATTAAACAATTCCCAGACAAGCAAAATTTGAGGGAATTTGCCTCCCACAAAACACCTCTACAGGGCATCTTACAGGGACTGCTCTAGATGGGAGCACTCCTAAAAAGAGCACAGAACAAAACACCCACCATATGAAGAAGGGAGGAGGAGGAATAAGAAGGGAGAGAAATAATGATTCATCAGACCGTGTTTATAATAGCTCAATAAGCGAGTTAAGTTAGATAGAAAGAGAGTAAAGAAGCCAACCTTGAACCTTTGGTAACCACAGACTTAGAGCCTGCAATGGCAATAAGTACATACCTTTCAATAATCACCCTAAATGCAAATGAAATGAATGCACCAATCAAAAGACACAGAGTAATAGAATGGATAAAAAAGCAAGACCCATCCGTATGCTGCTTACAAGAGACTGGCCTCAAACCCAAAGACACGCACAGACTTAAAGTGAAGGGATGGAAAACGATATTTCATGCAAACGACACGGAGAAGAAAGCAGGTGTTGCAATACGAGTATCAGACAAAATAGACTTCAAAACAAAGAAAGTAACAAGAGATAAAGAAGGACATTACATAATGACAAAGGGCTCAGTCCAACAAGTGGATATAACTATTATAAATATATCTGCAACCAACACAGGAGCACCAGCATATGTGAAATACATACCACCAGAACTAAAGGAGGAAATACAATGCAATGCATTCATTTTGGGAGACTTCAACACACCACTCACTCCAAAGGACAGATCCACCACACAGAAAATAAGTAAGGACACAGAGGCACTGAACAACACACTAGAACAGATGGACCTAATAGACATCTACAGAACTCTACATCCAAAAGCAACAGGATACACATTCTTCTCAAGTGCACATGGAACATTCTCCAGAATAGACCACATACTAGGCCACAAAAAGAGCCTCAGTAAATTCCAAAAGATTGAAATCCTACCAACCAACTTTTCAGACCACAAAGGCATAAAACTAGAAATAAACTGTACAAAGAAAGCAAAAAGGCTCACAAACACATGGAGGCTAAACAACATGCTCCTAAATAATCAATGGATCAATGACCAAATCAAAATGGAGATCCAGCAATATATGGAAACAAACAACAACAACAACACAAAGCCCCAACTACTGTGGGATACAGCAAAAGCAGTCTTAAGAGGAAAGTATATAGCAATCCAGGCATATTTAAAGAAGGAAGAACAATCCCAAATGAATGGTCTAATGTCACAATTATCGAAACTGGAAAAAGAAGAACAAATGAGGCCTAAGGTCAGCACAAGGAGGGACATAATAAAGATCAGAGAAGAAATAAATAAAATTGAGAAAAAAGAACAATAGCAAAAATCAATGAAACCAAGAGCTGGTTCTTTAAGAAAATAAACAAAATAGATAAGCCTCTAGCCAGACTTATTAAGAGGAAAAGGAGAATCAACACACATCAACAGAATCAGAAACGAGAAAGGAAAAATCACGACAGACCCCAAAGAAATACAATGCATTATTAGAGAGTACTATGAAAACCTATATGTTAACAAGCTGGGAAACCTAGGAGAAATGAACAACTTCCTAGAAAAATACAACCTTCCAAGGCTGACCCAGAAAGAAACAGAAAATCTAAACAAACCAATTACCAGCAAAGAAATTGAAGCGGTAATCAAAAAACTACCCAGGAACAAAACCCCCGGGCCAGATGGATTTACCTCAGAATTTTATCAGACATACAGAAAAGACATAATACCCATTCTCCTTAAAGTTCTCCAAAAAATAGAAGAGGAGGGAATACTCCCAAACTCATTCTATGATGCCAACATCACCCTAATACCAAAACCAGGCAAAGACCCCACCAAAAAAGAGAACTGCAGACCAATATCCCTGATGAATGTAGATACAAAAATACTCAACAAAATATTAGCAAACCGGATTCAAAAATACATCAAAAGGATCATACACCATGACCAAATGGGATTCATCCCAGGGATGCAAGGATGGTACAACATTCGAAAATCCATCAACATCATCCACCACATCAACAAAAAGAAAGGCAAAAACCACATGATCATCTCCATAGATGCTGAAAAAGCACTTGACAAAATTCAACATCCATTCATGATAAAAACTCTCAACAAAATGGGTATAGAGGGCAAGTACCTCAACATAATAAAGGCCATATATGATAAACCCACAGCCAATATCATACTGAACGGCGAGAAGCTGAAAGCTTTTCCTCTGCGAATGGGAACAAGACAGGGATGCCCACTATCCCCAGTGTTATTCAACATAGTACTGGAGGTCCTAGCCACGCAATTAGACAAAACAAAGAAATATAAGGAATCCAGATTGGTAAAGAAGAAGTTAAACTGTCACTATTTGCAGATGACATGATATTGTACATAAAAAACCCTAAAGACTCCACTCCAGAACTACTAGAGCTAATATCAGAATTCAGCAAAGTTGCAGGATACAAAATTAACACACAAAAATCTGTGGCTTTCCTATACACTAATAATGAACTAATAGAAAGAGAAATCAGGAAAACAATTCCATTCACAATAGCATCAAAAAGAATAAAATACCTAGGAAGAAACCTAACCAAGGAAGTGAAAGACCTATACCCTGAAAACTATAAGACACTCTTAAGAGAAATTAAAGAGGTCACTAACAAATGGAAACTCATCCCATGCTCCTGGCTAGGAAGAATTAATATTGTCAAAATGGCCATCCTGCCCAAAGCAATATACAGATTCGATGCAATCCCTATCAAACTACCAACAGCATTCATCAATGAACTGGAACAAATAGTTCAAAAATTCATATAGAAACACCAAAGACCCTGAATAGCTAAATCAATCCTGAGAAGGAAGAATAAAGTGGGGGGGATCTCACTCCCCAACTTCAAGCTCTACTACAAAGCCACAGTAATCAAGACAATTTGGTACTGGCACAAGAACAGAGCTGCAGACCAATGGAACAGAATAGAGACTCCAAACATTAACCCACACATACATGGTCAACTAATATTCGATAAAGGGGCCATGGACATACAATGGGGAAATGAGTGTCTTCAACAGATGGTGCTGGCAAACCTGGAGAGCTACATGTAAGAGAATGAAACTGGATCACTGTCTAAACCCATACACAAAAGTAAATTCGAAATGGATCAAAGACTTGAATGTAAGTCATGAAACCATAAAACTCTTAGAAAAAAACAGGCAAAAATCTCTTAGACATAAACATGAGTGACCTCTTCTTGAACATATCTCCCCGGGCAAGGGAAACAAACGCAAAAATGAACAAATGGGACTATCTCAAGCTGAAAAGCTTCTGTACAGCAAAGGGCACCATCAATAGAACAAAAAGGTATCCTACAGTATGGGAGAATATATTCGAAAATGACAGATCCAATAAAGGGTTGACATCCAAAATATATAAAGAGCTCACACACCTCAACAAACAAAAAGCAAATAATCCAATTAAAAAATGGGCAGAGGAGCTGAATAGACATTTCTCTAAAGAAGAAATTCAGATGGCCAACAGACACATGAAAAGATGCTCCACATTGCTTGTCATCAGAGAAATGCAAATTAAAATCACAATGAGATATCATCTCACACCAGTAAGGATGGCTACCATCCAAAAGACAAAGAACAACAAATGTTGGCGAGGTTGTGGAGAAAGGGGAACCCTCCTACACTGCTGGTGGGAATGTAAGTTAGTTCAACCATTGTGGAAAGCAGTATGGAGGTTCCTCAAAATGCTCAAAATAGAAATACCATTTGACCCAGGAATTCCACTTCTAGGAATTTACCCTAAGAATGCAGCAGTCCAGTTTGAAAAAGACAGATGCACCCCTATGTTTATCGCATAACTATTTACAATAGCCAAGATATGGAAGCAACCTAAATGTCCATCAGTAGATGAATGGATAAAGAAGATGTGGTACATATACACAATGGAATATTACTCAGCCATAAGAAAAAAACAAATCCTACCATTCGCAACAACATGGATGGAGCCAGAGGGTATAATGCTCAGTGAAATAAGCCAGGCAGAGAAAGACAAGTACCAAATGATTTCACTCATACGTGGAGTATAAGAACAAAAGAAAATTGAAGGAACAAAACAGCAGCAGAAGCACAGAACCCAAGAATGGACTAATAGTTACCAAAGGGAAAGGGACTGAGGACAGGTGGGAAGGGAGGGATAAGGGTGGGAAAAAAAGAAAGGGGGCATAACGATTAGCATGTATAGTGTGTGTGGGGGCACGGGGAGGGCTGTGCAGCACAGAGAAGACAAGTAGCGATTTTACAGCATCTTACTATGTTGATGGACAGTGACTGTGACGGGGATGTGGGGGGTACTTGGTGAAGGGGGGAGCCTAGTAAACATAATGTCCTTCATGTAATTGTAGATTAATGATACTAAAATAAAATTTAAAAAAAGAAAAATGCTTAAGGGACCCTTGTGTTTATAGCATCCTTTACTGAATATTTTAAGTCCACTGATGAGACCTACTGTTCAGAAAAGTAAGATTCCTTTCAAAACATTTCTGTTTATTGACAATGCACCTGGTCACCCAAGGACTTAGATGGAGATGGACAAATAAGATTAATGTTGTTCATGCCTGCTAACACAACATCCATTTTGTAGTCCATGGATCAGTGCATCATTTCAACTTTGAAGTCTTATTATTATTTAAGAAGTTTCATAAGGCTATAGCTGCCATAGACAGTGGCACCTGATGCATCTGGGCAAAATAAACCAAAAGCCTTCTAGAAAGGACTCATCATTCTAAATGTTATTAAGAACATTTATGATTCATGGGAAGAAGTCAAAATATCAAAATTCACAGGAGTTTGGAAGAAGCTGATTCCAACCCTCATGGACGATTTTGAGGGGTTTGAGACTTCAGAGGCGAAACTACAGATGTGGTGGAAACAGCAAGAGAACTAAGTGAAGCCTGAAGATGTGACTGAACTGCCACAATTTCATGGTAAGACTTGGATGGATGAGGAGTTTCTTCTCATGGATGAGCAAAGAAAATGGTTGCTTGCAAGAGAATTTACTCCTGTGAAGATTGTTGAAATGACACAAAGAATATACTATATTAAACATAGTTGATAAATCGCCCATCAGGATTTAAGAGGATCAACTCCAATTCTGAAGTTGTACTGTGGGAAAAATGCATCAAATAGCATCACAAGATTTACAGAGAAATAGTTTGTGAAAGGAAGTCAACTGATGTGACAAACTTCATTGCTGTCCCATTTCAAGAAATTGCCACAGCCGCCCCAACTTTCAGCAACAATCATGTTGGTCAGTCAGCTGCAATCAACACTAAGACCCTTCACCCAAAAAAAGATTAGGACTCACTGAAAGCTGAGCAATGGTTAGCAATTTTTAGCAGTAAATTATTTTTTAATTAAGGTATGAACACTGTTTTTTAAACATAATTTTACTACATACTTTAATAGGCAACAATATAAACAACTTTTATACGAACTAGGAAACCAGAAAATACACCTGACTCACTTTAGAGTGGTGGTCTGGAACCAAACCCACAATACCTCTAAGTTACGTCTGTAACCTTTTTCTAATCCCCGCTACAAACTTTTCCCACCACATTAGCAGAAGAAAGTATCAGAAACAAAGGTTAATCAATTGCCCTATGCATTAAGCAACTAATATTCAACAGGCCCTCTTGTTCAAAACCAGTCTTTCTTCTCATGTTCTGGATTTTTAGTCATCCTTGTCTTCTCTAGGACTTTGTATTATCAGGTATCTCCACTACCTTATCCTTCCCCCACGATGACTCTTGTCTTTACTACTGGTTTTACCCAGAGCATACAGGCATGCTCAAGTCTCTTGCCATAAAACAGGCAAATAAATGAACAAGTAAAAAAGCTTAAAGCACTCTTGGCCCTATATCTTCTTCTAGCTATCATTTTTTATTTATTTTCCTTACTTTCATGCTCGCTTAGATAAAAGGCTGGCTGCATTTCTCCTTGGCTCACTTTTGCCTCCAAGAAACCTTGACACAGTGTACTTGGCTTCTGCCTTCAGCGCTGCTTCTGTTCTGAGACCACCACCAAGATCTTTTACTTATCTAGAACTAACATAAATAAAAGCTTGGAGTCTCTTCCAATTCACTTTCTGAAAGCTGAAAACTCTGCAGTTTTCAATTTTATCTGGTTTTAAATGCATGAATATGTGCATAAACATACCACCAAAAATGCATTTCAAAATAAAATGCTAATTACTACAAAAGAAAAATAACACTGACCTGCATTGGTACAGGTTCCTTAAGATAATATCCTTCAACAATTTGTTCTTTTCGATAGTGGTCTATGATGTCCCCAATGCTGTTAAAATAAAAATTACTAACATTGACATGATTTGTCTCACAGAAAATACAAATTTGTACACACAAACCCTGTTAGCAAGCATTACTTGCAAGTTTTTTCCCAAAGTACATAACCTGAGTACATTAATAACATATATGATAACAGTCACATTATTTTAGAAAAACAATAATGGTTTACAGGTCAGATACCTGAGCCAGAAATTCCAATTTTCCATGTACAAAGACTGAAAAGTCACTCTAAGTGAGAAAAGGATTAAAAGGTCTACCCCTTTTTTTTTTTAAACAAGAGTATTTCTAAGAGATTGAGAAATAAGAGATGGCAGAGAAATGGCACTTATATAGCAAATAGTTCAGGTAAACTTTAAGAATATTTATTATCAAAACATTTACATATTCTGCTTTTATAGTAATCAGATGGAGCTGATCATAAAAGATATAAATAGAAGGTGAAAGCAGAAGCAAATTAATAAAAAAAAAAAAAAGGAAAACCAGGGACTAGTCTTACATGTAGTATTACTGCTATGGCAGGAAAGCTTATTGATGACTTTGATAGAAGTTGCTAAACAATATTTGGGAAATATTACAAGTCAGACAACTGACAATGACATAGAATATATTTTAATACAAATTTAACATGGTAAAATTAGTTTTTTTTTAATATAAAAGTATTTCTCCATAATAGGCTATTTTATAGTCCTAAACATTTAAATCTTAGAACTTTAAACTTTCCTTTAACACACTGAAGGAATGGCATTTTAGGGACACCTAGGAAACATTTCTCAAAACAGATCTTGTTTAACCTATCATTTGATTTTCATGTTCTTCTTACTGATATAACTAGAATATATAGTGTGTGTATATATATATCTCATTTTATTTTTTTACAGTTCTTCCTGTCCATAGAATAATTGGAATGTATATGTATATGTATATATGTGTGTGTGTGTGTGTGTGTGTGTGTGTATGGCACATACACATACATCTCTATCTCCAAAAATAAACACATACATCCACACACATATACATATATCCAAAAATATCTTCACTATAAAAAATTAATTTAAGCCAAATATAAATAATATTAAAAAGCAAAATATAGAAGACTTGAAAAGAATAATTAAAAAATAAGTATAATATTAAAAAGCAAAATATAGAAGACTTGAAAAGAATAATTAAAAAATAAGTATAAATGAATATGAACTAAAAAATACTAGATGCAGCATTTAACACAGGTAGGGGGAGGGATAAGACAAATAAAGAGGTACTTTCATAAAAAGAACAAAGCCAGTTTTAAGTCTCTAAAGAAAAAATGTATACCATACAAAAATTCAGAAATTTTAAAGGAAAAATGAAAACCAGGAAAAATACATTTGAAGACAGCTAGATACCACCAGAGATGACTGTGTCTTTGAAAGCAAAAAACATCAAATCTGTGAAAAACAATAAATATCAAAGATTTCTAGCTTGGTAACTAAAATGCAAACTGATCCTACACTGCACCTCAATGTTCAATGTAATTCTTGTTCAGAAGCTGAAAGCATAGGATACTGTTGTAGAGGAGTTCAGACTGACCAGGAGCAAATTTAACAGGGTGGCAACTAATCAGACATACTTTTACCATTGAGCTAGACTTCCAAGATTTTTAAAAAATTACTCTCTAGTTCACATCTTATCCATATGCATGAAGAAACAGTCAAGGGAGATGTAACAAACCAAAATTTCCTAGACATTCTGTAAAAGTTCTACCCATAAAAGCAAATAGATTTACATCTCAGAAAACTAAAAAACATGTTCATTATAAATTAAAAATTGAAATAAATTATGAATTTCTAGAAATACTATGTCATGTACTTTCATGTTAGTAATTTACTTAATAATAAAATCATGTCTCTCTCTTCTTGAATCCTAGGATAAATACTGTTATCTTCAAGTCTCCCAAAATCCTCCCTGTCCTCTCATCACCACCTGAACGACTTTCTTCCCACTAATCTTCCTATGCATATTTATATATCTTTGAATTTATCACAGTCAGCTCACCATATTTTCTAATAGACCTGAGCACTAATAATGTAGGAACAGTATCCTTTTCTTTAATGTATATGCACAGGATCTATACAATGCAGTTTATAAAATATATTGGTCAATAAATATTTGCTGAATTATATTTGCTGTTAAATGCCTCTCCTGCTTTTCTAAAATTTTCTGTATATAGGAACGTTAAAGGTATGTCTCAACAAAGCAGTTTCTAAATGAAACAGATATAACTGCTACCTCTCTTTACCTAAAGACTAATGAAGAGTTAATGGGGGGAAAGAACAGAAGAGTATGGCCGTTATATAGATTTATTGGGTAACCCAACTTTACACTTTCATATCTCAACAATATATAATAATCGCAAAGGTGTATCTTTTTAAGAATAGCTTCATTACTGATGTTAATGCTGAAATAAGAGTATATATTCCCATAAGAACCATAAAAACTGCCATTTTCAAAATACTGGATGCACATAATTTTGACTTCCCTTAAAAAAACTGTTTTTAATATTAAAGCTAGAAACAAAAAGATTTCTAAACCTCGTAAGATCAACATATCCCTATGGAAGATTTGGGAGAAAGATCATGGACACTAACATATTTTTTAAATTTCTTAAGTCATAATTTGCAAGTGGACTAATAATTCTGCAGGAATTTGGAAAGAAATATACTTTAAATACTTCTTTCTTCCTATTTCACTCCTGTCTTTATCAATAAAAGAGTACCTTTTTTCTTTACAAACTGCCTCTATTATGTAGGAATAATTTTCATCTTTGCAGAATGTGTATCATAAGGAAGTTTAAATCAATAAGCAAAACAAGTTCCCCTCCAAATATTATCTATATATTTTACCTTTAAAAAAAACTCTCTAGATGGACACTTCCCAATTCAGTTAAGAATGTTTTCAATTTATAGTTTTATATATTCCAAATCCCTAGAATACTAGACAATGGGAAAAGTTAATTTTTCTTCATAAAGAGCTCAAACTGCAGCTAGCTATTCAGTCGAGGATGCCTAAAGATTAGACTACTAAAAGAGGGTACAGCAGCTAGCATATGAACGTGCAAAAAAAAAAAAGGATCTAACTACTGAGGCTCACATCTTCCATTTGAATTAGACAACTGTCCACTGAACTTCTGACAAGCAATTAGAACTTGTTTTTGGTTTTTGACATAAACCAGCTGCTGGATTTCTACATAATCAAAGGTCAAGGCAGAGTTAAGAGAAATTGTAAATAGGATGGAGAATGCTTCTGTGGTACAAGGGATTAAACTAGGCCAATGCCAGCATTTTAGTTTATGCAAGCCTCCAAAAGAGAAAAATAATGCTAGAGTTCTCCAGTATGGGAAAACCTTTACATTCGGAAATAAAATGAAAGACTGCTTTCAAGTATACACAAAAAAATAGCTGACATTCTATCATTTTTTTCTCTATTATTTTTCTAAGCAAGCAACTAAAGTCCACTTTGAGTGCTGAGATAGGAAAAGCATTTACTTTGAATTTTAAAGATGAGAAGTAGGAAACAGTAATTACAAATAAATATCAATTTGAGGACTTAATTACAGGGTTACATTTGTATAAGTAGCAGGTTACTCTTCAAGAACTTTTTTCTCCTAGTAAATGTCTCACTGATAAAAGAATAGAATGTACTTTTCTTTTCTTAGATGTTTTGCTGTCTTGCAGATTATATATGGGTTAAGCAGATTTACTGCAAACAGTTTGTACATAAACAATAAAAAAAACTGACAAATTATTTTGGAAGGAATACAAATTATAAATTACTAATTTATATTCAAATCTAACACTGTCTCAATTCAGAGATATGGCTACTATTAAATTATATTAAAGTTCTTATAATTTTGAATTTTAAAAAGTCAGAAACTCATGTAATTTTGAATCTGATATACTCTAATATTGAGATTTCAACTATTTTGCCACAAAGTAAAAAATAACTAAAAATTTTTTACAACTTACCTGTTATAGTATCGGCCTCCCATCATAAACTGATTGTTTGGTGTTGGACATATTTTAAATCGCTGAATATTTTCATTGGTCCGAAAATAAAGTGAATAGTCACCAGGGGTATTATCTGAGGGCCTCACAAGAAAACTGCAGACTTGACCAACTGTAAAAATTAAGCTGTTAGTTTTATTTCCTAATTATCAAATAAAAAAGGAAAAGTGTTGAGTAGTATAATTACAAAGTATGTTCAAAGGTCATAAACATACGTATTTTCACGAGTAACTTATTTTATAATAAAAACAATTTTAAGACATTAAAAAAAAAGAAATTCCCATTTATGAGTCACAGCCACCCATGATGCTGCTTGTCTTTATTACATAAAAATACAAGGTAGATGTCCGCAGCAGTGACATCTAGTTAGTAATGCCTATACTTGCCGTAACTTGAAAATAAATAATCAACCACAGGTAGGGGATTACTGGCTAAAATGCTACTTTCTGTTTGTAAATCCCCTTAATGAGAAGGGTCTAAAAAAGTGATTTTTCCTTAGGAATACTCTATACTTAGCACTACTACTTAAATATTAAAAGGTACCAACTGTAATAAAATAGTACCAAAAGCTTACAAAGTAGATTCAAAACAACTGAAATATCTGTGTACCTTGCCCAAATCAATATACATGCACTATATTTTATTGAATAGGTATGATCCTGAAAAGTCATGTAGAAGTGAATTTTCATACATTAAATATCTTCATATTAATTTTAGAAGTCTTTTTGTTATCTTCAATTGACAGTGACTCCTAACCCTAAGATGCTTTGCCTTTTCCCTATTTAAGGAATATATTTTCCTTTTCTTAGATCTTTTGCTGTCCTGCAGATTATATATAGATTAAGCAAAATTGCTGACAGAAATCAGAACTGGATTGCTTTTAGGAAAGCACAGTGAACACTAAGTGTAATTTTTACGTAACTTACTAATAGTTCCAATCATTTAAACAAGGCACTTACTACTAAGTAATTTCATGTTAAATACAGAAATAGGAATTACTGCAAAATTGTACATTCAAGGGTTTATATGTACTTTTTAGGGGAGAAAAATTGGCAGATTCTTAAAAACCCATGATCCAAAGAAAATAAAAAATAATGTAGGGAAATTAAGTTCAGCTCCTTTTCAACTTTACATGCCTAAAATCAAAATGAGTACCTCAAGAATTTGGTGGTACAAGTTCAGAAATATAAACTTATATTCAAAATTCAGTAAATTCACTAAAATAAATATTTTGGTCCCATTTTGAAAAACTGATTAACATATTTCGGTTGAGCATTTGGTCTCTCTCACCACAGAGCACTGTAATGTTTTTCAATTTATCTTTAACCTACTTAACCTATATTCTCAAAATAAAATTGAACACTTCTATAATTGCCTCAAATCTTTCAAAAGAGCCAAGTATTAATTACATTTAAATGCAATACCTTATGGCTTTAAACAGCTAACTCAGACAACATCTCTAGTAATTAAGAATTTATTCACCATATACAGAAGCTAGAGAACTCTGGTTGTTTTTAAAGAACTAAGACTTCTTTCTAAATTGCAGATTATGGCTTAAACTTGTCTTAAATCATTATTAGGTATGATTTACTGGACAGGTTATTGATAGCTAAATTATTTCAGTCTTAAATGTTTAGTTAGGATAAATGATGACAGGATGGTTTCTGTTTTAGACAATAAGCCCACAATACAAGTCAATTTTTACTTTGCATTATCCCGATATCCACAATGTCTTGGGATATGTTGAAATTAATATATTTTAAATAAGGCCCAATATTGTAATTCCACAATACACAAAGATAATTGCATGAACATTTGCTGCAATTGAACAGCAAAAAAATGAAAACAATGTAGCATTTCCTCCATAGAGAGCAGATAGTAAGTTATGGGATTTATATAATGGAAAGCTTACAGTCATTAAAGAGAATAATGAAAATCTATATATGCAGATATGGGATGATCTCCCAAAATATATTCTAATATGAAAAAAGTGTTTTGCATGTTCCTGTGAGGGTGTGTATATAGGGGTATGTGTAGGGATGAGGAAGGGAGATACACACAGATGTAAAAAATTTCTAGAGACACAGAAAAAAAGTTTTATCTGGTGCTATCTTTGAAGAAGAGGACAGGGGCCTGAGCAGAAGGAAAACACAGTTAACTGTATTTTATACTACATATTTTATACTATTTATGAAATACCAAATACCAAAAAACAAATCACACACCAGTTTCTCTGCACTGAGCAAAAAGTTACAATATGCATTAATATAAAATGAATGCTGAAGGCAAAATACACTACACAAAAGGTTGATTTTATTCTTTTCAAACAAAGATGTTAGAAAAGGCAAATGAATATACAAGCACCTGTCATTAGTAAGTTATAAGCTTCTTGTTTGGAGATTTTCCCATGGAACCATCTTAAAAAGAGAACAAATCAAATATGAAAATCAGAAGTCTTTTTGTTATTTATACACTCAAAACTAAACAACCAACATAATGTAAGTTTAATTCAAGTTGGCACAATGAAATAAATACAATGCAATTGATCAAATTATCTTATTCCTTTTACATTTATATTATACTTTGTAAAAACACCTAATTTCAGCAATATATAGAAAAATTAGGGACTATCTACTATGAACTATAACTTCCATATTAATTACTAGTACAAAAACAGCAAGGACTTTATGCTTAAATTATAGCTACTGTTCTCTTTTTCTGGGGTGGGGGTGGGGCGAAGAGGAAGAGCCCACTACAGAACTGCCCAGAAAAAAAATCAGTGAGGTAATCTTCCTCATCTCTCTCTCAAAGTGAATTTCCCTATAATATGTGTTAAGTTCTCTCTCTTGAAATAAAATAAACATGGCTGATTCATATGTTACTGAAAGTCAGAAAACACGACTGAGGAATGAGAAAGATCAGATGCCAACATCAAGAACTGAAAGAAAAGAATGGCTTAGTATTCCTAATTCTATTAGAGGTAATGGCCTAGCAAATTACATTGCTAGAGTATTTTATATTCTGTACACTTAAAATAAGTCTTCAGAAATTATTATAAATGGCATTATAGTAAAGATCTATTGCATATAATTACTACTTAAGTTTTACCTTACAATAAATGTCTTTGATTTTGAAAATTAATTACTAATAATTCAATTACTTAAAATCTGCTCACATGAAGGACAATCTTGCTGATTGACACACGTTAATGCCCACACTGACACCTTCAGATTGCTCTCTACCACTCTGCCATATATTCTTATCTAGGCCCTACAGTTACCGTATCTAGAATCTACAATTATTTATAGTAGTGACTTAAAGAACAAACATTGGAAAGTAAAAACACTACAAGATTAAAACATATAAAAATGCTTTAAAATCCAATGTTACAGGTTTAGAGGCTGTTAATACTGTTTTAAATCATCTGTACTATTACTGGTCAAAGTATACAATATAACTGAATTTTTACCTTTTCACATTAAAGAACTGTTAAACTTTTAAATTCTCTCTTTAATTCTATTCCAGTCATTAACTCACTAATTCAGACTTCCTGGTGCTGTCAATGCAAATTATAAATAATATAAAGCAAGTATATAACAACTGGAGCAGCCCAGCCTGTCTTAAAAGGTAGTAAGCTTCCATAATTGCATTCAAGTGTAATATATACAACCATTTACTATAAATTCTAGAACCAGATTTCTATATTCTGGAACAGAGTTGATTAAATGACCTCAAAGCCAATCCTATATTCTTACAGCTGAAATAAAGGGAAAAAAGGGAATTGAAACAGGTGGGCAACAAATGAAGTTTAGAGAGCAAATTTAGAGAAAAATGAGTTTCCTCATTCACACATTTATTACCATATATAAAATGTATATAATTGAAGGACATGGCTTGTACCAATGATAGAAAGATGAGTGTCTTAGGAAGTCCCCTTCTAGTGCGAAAAAGGGACAGAAATACCATATAATTTATAACAATGTTGAAAATACAATAAAGCACAGTGATAAGTATGAACCAAAAGCACTTCTGGATTAACAGAGAAGGGCACTAATTCTGTAGAGTGTGTAAGGAGAAATTAAAGGAAGACTTCTTGGTAAGAGTGATAAATGATTTAAGTCCTTAAGTAAGATTAGGAACTAACTAAACACAATGGAGGGGAATTCTGGCCTAGGAAGAAGCTTAAACAAAGGAGAAAAACAGTATTATGCATTTGAAGATCTGTAAGATGGAAAGCCAAAGGTACAACTAGAAATGACAAGAAATAGAACTAGACACAAGAACTATTCAGAGGATTTTTTTAGGTTCTGCTAAGGTAAACATGGCAGAGAATTAGTTAAGAATTTTAAGTGAAAAAGTGATATGGTCAGATATGTGTTTTAGGTAGATTGTTCTGGCTAATGAAGGACAGAACTTGAGAAGATTAAAGCATCAAGGAAGACCAACTTGACGTTATTGCCACACCAAGTCCTGGTCAAAAAGGGACTGAACTAGAACCTGGCTGTTTAAGGCTGAGAAGAAGGTACACATTTAAGAACTATTTTGGGAGATAAAATTAACAGGACTGGACCTACATAATGAAATGAGGGAGCTGGAAAGGAACAGCTAAAATTATATCATCTATTTAGTTTCGAGGGCATTCATGGATGTCACTGAGGATGTTTCAATAGAGTTCACGGTAAGAAATTAGAGCTGACAAATTCGTAAACTAACAGTGCAAACTAAGCCTATGCTAAATATCAAATGAGTAGAAAAAAATACAGTTCAGAACATGGAACAATCACAATGGTATTAAAGAAAGAAAGATTTCCTGGTGAAAGTGTCATTTTATGCTATGAGAAACCGAGATGTAGTTTTCAATGTTTACTGGCATTTGACCTATAATTTTTCTTCTCTTTTTAAATAAATGTATGGTACTATTTTAAATAAGGGTAAAAGTATCAATTTCTAGCTTCTCTTGAAAATCAGGAGAATTTCACACTAGACTCATTCTTTTCACACATGAATTAGACAGAGAAGTCACCTTACTGCAGGCAATCAATTTCTAGTTTTTGACTTCCTACCACCTTCCCTAATACAAAGAGAGAATATTAATTGCCATTTATCAACACAGTTCAGGTGTTGCTTTCTTACAGTAGGGAAATATTTCCATGCCTTGATTTCTATCAAAGAGGGAAAATAAGTATGACAAAGATTGTTGTAATTTGGGAAAAATACAAATAGAACACATGACCCACTTCCTTTGCTTATTATCTGTATGCCTCTTCCAAGTTTTAATTAGTATTTGTGACTCCTGATATAGGCAGTGGTAAGACTTCAAACTAATAGACAGTCTCACTGATGGAGCATTTTGCAGCTTCATAGAACAATAAGGAAAATGAACTCGGAAAATATCCCATATGTTCCACTTAAGGAAGGGTGGGGAATTAAATGAAGTGACTGAAAGTGGAGTATTCAATTTAATGTTTTCATGTTTAAAGGTTAGAAAATAAAATAAGCAAACACTTGAGAGGCAAGCCTTAAATTCCATCCATAAATACTGACAGGAGGGTAAGAAAAAATGTTCCACTGAAAAGATACTAGAAGATGACAGCCTATTAAAATAACATGAGTAAAAGAGAACTGAGATAAAGAGTTAAGATATAAAGAAAATTGATATACAAATAAATGTCACAAGGGATGAAAAAGACACTAAAAAGATCTTCTAGGACAATAATAAAATCAGAGCAATGCTGAAACACCACATAGAATCATTTCCTGTAAAAGATTACTGGTTATAGCTCATAACTTCTAGACTAGAAGAGAAGAATTTGGCATAGTAGGGGTGTAGGTGTAGTAATAATTAGGTGTAAATGTAGTATACCTGGTCTTTGAATTAGCCTTTACAAGATACTCAAAATCAGCCTGAAAAGATTATGAAAAGAAAGTTCTTACAGAACCTTAACAGAGTAAAGAACCAAGATCTTGGGGAAACTCTTTGACCAAAATTATTGAACCATAAAATATATAAAAGATGTGGTGATGAAAATCAGAAATACTATGAATAAATCAAAATAAAGAGAAATGTTAGGAATCATGACATTCATAATGTTATTAATATAATGTTTGTCAAAAAGTCTTTAGTTTGTTGATTTAAGAGTTTTATATATATATATATATATATAAATATATGCGATCTTTATTATTTAAAGTAAGACTTTATCACTGGGTCCTTAAGAAAATATTACACATCACTTTCTGAGCTAAGTAAAAAATGTTTCTAGGTCAGCCCAAGTTTCAATTTTCTTTTAAAATATATTTTGGCTAAGGTTTTCCAATTAGTAGGTTTACAATAGATTTTTTTCTTTTTTATAATTAACACAAACTCACATTTTGCCTTCATGTGGATCTTCTTCTCGGCCCTAAAGGGGAAGACATTAAGACAGTATTTTCTATAGTTAACTATTAATGTTTTTATTAAAATTAATTTAAAAATTATTAAAATTAATTCAAACGTATCTCCAGTCTGTTTATTTATTCATATATACATAAGAAAAGATGTTTCCATTCAAGAAATGTTTTTCCAGGACTCTCCCTCACTATTCTTCTCCCCTTGTTGCCTGTTTCCTACCTTTTCTATTTCCTTTTTCTTCCCATTTTTCTTTCATTGTTTTATTTTTTCCTCCCTTTTCTTCAACTATCACAATAGCCCAACTAGTAAAAGTACCTCTGTGACCCACCCCCCTACCCCACCACTCCAATCTGGATTCATCAATTTCAACTGCAACTTTGCCCTGCATTAAGGAAAACTAAATCTTTTCTAAAGTGTTTTTTAAACCAAACCTCTAATGCCTCCCTACTGCCTACAAGTTCTTCAGTTTGCGACCCAAATCCACATCAAGTGACTCATTCTATATTTCCTGTTTTAAACTACCAGTCTTCTAGGTATCTGTAGCATGGTCACACATAACTACCTATTAGCTAATCTGCATCCTCCCACCCCTGTAGCTTTGTTCTTTATGACTTAAAATGTTCCTCCCACTCAGTGCTTACTACCTGTTAGTTAAAACCTAAACTATCTAGGGAGGATCTCTCAAATACTAACTCCTGTGTGAGACACTGAGTCCCTAAAATGTAAATAGGTATAAGTAACTTTTATTTTGAATACAAAAGACACCCTTCTTTTACCATCTTTTGAACTTTACCTTACTCTATTTGATACTTCTATTTTTTAAGATACACTAGTATTATAATTCCATTATAGTGCCTTTAAGTATCTTAAGCTCTCAGCCATTCTTTATTCACATCCATCACACTAGCACAATACTGGGCATAAAATTTTCACTGAATACCTGCTCAATGGTACTCCTAATACCCAGAACAGTACCTGCCACTGAGTTTTCATTGAATAATGAAGGAAAGAGCAGACAGTCTAACTATATGTGAATTTTCTTCAGTTTGGTCCTCATTCATCAAATACCTTAAATTAAAAACTCACCGAATGCCTACTATATTACCAAGCAGTATGCTGAACAAAAATTACATAAACAAAATGCATTATCATTGCCCAAAAGGAATTAGCCTCTATAGAAGAGTTTACACAATTTATTTTATACAATGTAATGTAAGGTAAAATTAACAAGATGCTATGGAAACACATGAGGAAACAATTTAGCATTCTAAGAAAGGCATAAAACCACTGTGAAAGAAGGGGTGACATCTGAGCTGAAGTGATAAGATGAATCTAGTTTTACAAGACAGTTCAGCAGGGCAGGAGGGTCAAGAAAGAGAAAAATACTGACACAGAGACATTCATTCATTCAGCATTTACTAAATGCCTGCTAATGCCAGGTCCTATTTTTGGCAATGGGGATATGTCACTGAATTAAAGACAAAAATCCTCAGAGAGCTTATATTCTAGAGTTAAGGCATAAAAGTATAAATATGCTTGGAGAACAGTCATTAGAATCTTAGAATGGGAAATCCAAACACCAACCAAATGCCTGAAATCTAGACATCTAAACGGATTTTCAACCTATAAGAAACTACATGTTCTAATGAAGATCGTTATAAAAACTTATTCTAAATATTAGAGTAAAAACTCTAATATTTAGAAGTTTATAACTAACCTGGAAATGTTCCACTGTTAATTCAAAGTATGCTTATATTCATATTTAACAGCCATATCACTGCTTAACTGACACTGAATTGTTAACTTGTTCTTTTTTTTCCCTTTAAGTCATGTCTCCTTATCTTAAATCGGGCTGTTTTTTTCTGTACTCACTGGATAACATTCACTTATTCTTATCAAAGTTTACCTTGTTAAATCTGACCTAGAATTCTAAAAGCTTGAGAAAGTTCAACTGTGCTGTAATTCCTTTAAATAATCAGAATAATGGGGGCAGGAGAATTAAAGCAGGGAGAAGAAAATCCAACATAAAAGTTTTAACCAAGAAATTCTGTAGTAAAACCAGCACAGATGGTAAAATTCTTCAGCCTGAACACTTCTTGCCTGTATGGAATAAATCTCTCTCCTGTAGAATACAGAGTTAAGATATAAAGAAAATTTATATACAAATTCCAATTTCAGCTCTTCCACTAAGTAAATATGTAACTATATGACTATACCATTTCCTCAATTCCTCCCACTTTTCCTCTACACAAGATCTGTCAGAATACACAAACAAGAGAATTAATAGCAAAGAAAAATATTCTCCACTGTTCACTGCTGTCTTTCTGGAACAGTAATTAGAGCACAAGTTTCAGCATATTACCAGGTTCATGGCATAATTTAACAACAGGAGCTCTGAAGAGTGTAAAAGGTAACAGAAAAACATTCCATCCCCACTGGACAAATGCAAAAGGGAAGGGCAAGTTCCAGAATTGTAATATAATGTTTAATATGCTTCAGTGATACTGAGTACTCTCTCTGAAATGCAAATGCTTCTCAAAGGCTGACTTGCTACCTAAAAATGCATAAACACAATTAATCATACTATGTGATAAGACTACTGATAATGTATTATTATGTGATGACAATGAAAACAAGAAATACTCAAAATGTAGAACACCATGTGGTAATACAAGTGTAATATAACTTTTTCAAAGTTACTAGAAAATTATACATATATTTGGGAAATAAGGAATTTGAAAGCAAACATGCAACTATTTGAGATTCCATGGTCAGTCTGACAAAACATCATTTATGGGAAGACCAAGAAGGCCAAAAGGGATACAAATAAGCACAAATGTTAATACATTCTAATTCTTAGAAACTCATGAAAACTTTTCAAAAATTGGTAACTACAGATTTAAACATGCTAGGATGGTTATCTCTTCATAAATAAAAAACATTTAGTAACAACAAATACATTTTAATGAAAAATTTCTTATACCTATGAATTGAGGTTTTATCATAAAAGAAATGTATTCACAGCTAATTTCCATGATTATGGGCAAGTTCCAAAATTTTACAAAATATTCGTAATTCTGAGAGTGAGAAGAAAAGCACAAAACTTACCACCTCCTCAACTAGGTCTTCAACAATAAGGCCTTGTTCATCTGTTCTTAGATTTGTAACCCACATCCATCCATCTTCTAGTTCATTGTGAACAATGAACATATCTCCTTTTAAGAAACTGAAAATAGCAATTACATTAAAATTATAAGCATGGAAATTTGAGTAATAATTTACCACCACCACAGAGACAATATATTGAAAAATGTAAGAGATTAAAATCAAATACCCTATTTTTGCCCTGTTTCTGGTATTACTACATGTAAAACACTGAAGACACTTAAAAATCTGAATCTTAATTTCCTCATGTGTAAAATAGGTTTAATAATAGTACCTGTACTATCTACATCTTTGAGATATAACTCCAAGAAAACTGAACTTAAAGACTTACATTTCATTGTTACTACTCTTCCGGATGTAAGATACAAGACCATAAACATAAAAAACTCATTATATATATATATAAGATATACTTTAGAGAAAGTTTTAAGTAAGCACAATTAGCCTTATCATAAAGATGCTTAAAATAATTAACAAAACGTTATTTCACTCAAACATCTGTGATACAAGTATAGTATTCTTTCTCTGAAAGTATTACCAAGAGATACAGTATGAGAATGCATACATATTCTTTTTAGTACCAATTTCTGGTTAGAAGGATGCATACACAACCTAGTTTCCTTTCATTGGATTCAAGGCATTTTCATTCTCCACACAATCACAGGAAGAGTTCAGTTGTTGATGTATGTCATCAATATAAAACCATCAAGAATTTCTTGAACTTTTCTTTTTAGGCTTGAATGAGCAACCTGAACACTTAGGGTTTCAAGACTGATTGGATGCTACCACTGATCCTATATCCATATGTGTCATTTCTTAAGATCAATTTCCTTTTAGTCTTAATATTCATGTTCTACTACCTCTCTTCTCAGACCTTTGCAAGTTCAACAATAGAAACCGTAGAACAGAAACAGTACACAACACTTCAGATGCACTCTATTTGAATAAGCACAGAATATTACATTCTATTCTGATTCTACAATCCTTTTTAACAGTGACTAACATACCACTAACTGAACAGCAATAGATATTACCACTTAACCAATAAATTATTCCTTTCTAGAACCAACCACCTAAATAAATATACAGAAGAAAAAAATTATGACTGAGTAAAAAAGGAGTTACAATAAAAGAGAAATGACAAGTTTCATAGTTTCATTTCTTAGTTTAAAACTGTCATAAGAGATATTTTAAAAATTCCTGATTTGTTATTGTTGCAATACTACTCCTTTTTTAGAAAGTAAAAAGCTTACTAACACTAACAACATAGTCACAGGATTCATTCTGCATTATTTTGTATTCTTCCCTAAAAGAGATTAAAATGCTTTATTAAATCTCATTAATCTTCAGATGTTTTTACCTTAAAAAAATCCTTCATAGGTATATACAAGTTAAAAAAGACTCAGAATTCCATACATGTTTACATCAAATTAAAATTTACTCATTCTAAGAAGAAATTCTTGTTTAAAATTTCACAGATTGGTTCTCAATTTTTGGGGGATCTCTCAAGACCCCTTTATACTCTTAAAAGGTGATACCCTAAAAGGCTTTTATTTATATGATTGTGTCTAGTGATACTTGACCATATTAGAATTTGAAATATAAATGTTTTTAAATACTTATTAATTCCTTTAAAAATAATAATATACCCCATTATGTGGTAACAAAGAATATGAAAAATAACTTTAACAAGTTTAGTGATAATATATCACAAAATATATTGTTTTCTATTTTTACAAATCCCAATGTCTGGTTTAACTGAAAACAGCTGGATTCTCATATCCATTTCTGTATTCAATCTGTTGCTATATGGTTTTTTGCTTAAAGTATATGAAGAAAATCAGTGTCACACAGTATGTAGTTATGAAAGGGATGAATATTTTAATGGCCTTTCCGATATTTACAGATATGCTATGATATTACACCAAAAATTCAACAAGCAGCAGCTAGTTAATCTCTCAACTCAGTGCTTTTCCTCAAGATGTTGAACTTTGGCACATGGCAAACTGCTTTATATATTTCATCACACAGAACATTAAAAAAATGGGCAGTCAAGGGTCGAGAGCTAGTTAAATAAATATTTTTACTGTCTCACCAAGAACATTCTTAAATAAAACTGGCCTTTCATGTGTAACTACAAGTGTGTGGCAGTGAAGAACACTGCCTTGATCTGCACTAAGACACCAGCAGTTTGATCACCCAATACTGCTTTACTATCATCAGTGTGTCTTAGTGAAAAAGGCGACCTTAGTATTTTTATGAAAACAGTTTTGATCTCATGACCCTCTGAAAGGGTATTCAAAGATTGCCAAGAGTACATAGATCACACCTTGGGCTCTGCTGTCCTAGATGATCCCACTGGGAATTTATAAATTATCCGTAGCTCCTGAATTTGTAGTACACTGTGCTGTTCTTCTATATAGTATACAACTCCCTTCTCTTTCTTTCATTGGGTTTTCCTGTTACATCACAAATAAAGGAGTGCCATTAAGAACTAGATGAGGAGTCATTATTTTGCTGACAATCATATAAAATGGGAACTCCTATTTAGGGATTCTAGATATCTGAAATCTTTATTTTTTTAAATACTATTTTTCCAGAACTTTTAGTACCCCAAAAAGTTAGTACTATATCTTAATTGCTGCTGTTGGTTTCAAGGAGGTATATACTCAGAGTCTGTAAAGATTTTATCTATGAGAAACAAATTTTCTATTGGAAAGTTAAATAGCTTATAGAAAGATACTAATTTTATAATCACTGAATTATCTAATACATCAAATCATATATAAAAACAAATTATAAATATAAAAATAACTAAAACATCATGTCCTACAGTTCTACACCATTAATAACACTTAAAATTATTCACCCATTATGTAAAATAAGTTTAATCATCATTTGAATAGCACTTACAGTTGAGAAACAAATGTCATGTAGTAATAAAAATTAAAATAGAGAATAGAATATAACAACTCTTCTTACTCTGCCAGAGATAGCCTAATAAGAGCTAAGTATTTCTCCTATCATCTTCACTGTGGCCGCTGATTCAAATCCACAGTTCTGAACAGATAAGTCAACAGAGAAGTACAGGAACAATGGACTCAATATTAAAGGCACTTTTACCTTGCTGTATGCTATTTCCTCAAATTCCACAACCTTAAGTCCAAGCACAATAAATTTTCAAAATCTTTTAAATGCCCATTAATGACAATATATTATACATACCTTATTTCATCAGTGTCTGGTACTTTTGTATAAGGTAGAATGGCTCGAACACGCCTTCTATCTTCTACTGGCTAGAAACCATAAAAAAAAAGTTTTATAAAGGATAAAAAACCTTTTTATGTCAATGTCAAATCATGTGTTTCCACATAAAGTCAATAAAAATCCACATTATAAACTTCATAGGATCATTCAAGCTACCTTTCACTTAGGCTATAAAAACCCAAGCCTAGAAATGTTTGCCTTGTTTTGTTGGTTTTACAGAAATTCTTTTAACAGTATAGCCAAATTTATTTTTACCAAGTAACTTAAGTTATTTAATTTTAAACAAACTACAGAGAATGTATAAATTAACTTTTTTCTAATAAGGTAGTAGGCATTTCAGAATCCTGCAGCAACTTCAGCATTAGCACTATGATATCAGCAATTACTCCTCATTCATTAAAAAATACTTGTTAGGCTATCACCATATAGTACTATAAAAAATCTAGTAACTTAAATACAAAATTACAGAAAAATTACTTTTTTTTAAGAAGCTGTCTATGTTGCTTTGACACTACAACCAGAATTAAAAATTTCATACAACAAATACTTCTTGAATTATGGTAAACATTATCATTTAACAAGAGTTAACCCCATTAGTAAAGTGAAATAACAGTTTTGAAAGATACTTTATTCAACTTTTACTTGCCTCTGGCGGTGCAACTGGATAAAGCAATTTTTCTCCTTTAAGCAAACAGGAAACATGACTATAATAACCTATTAGATCTGACAGTGAAGAAAAACGTCTTCCACCAATGTAGTAATCTCCACACATAGCAATAATCCTATTTGTACAGGAAAAATACAGTATAAGAAAAACCCTTAAAGCCAATTTGAAATATTAAGCTCTTTAGCAATTATAAATCCAGTTTTCAAACTCTTTTCCTTTAACTGAATCCTTGTATTATAATACAACTTACTGATGTCTTCACCATATGCAAATTACTTGAGGTTACTTTTTAATAAATATATTAGGCATTTTATGTGAAGCATATATCTGACCTACAAACCTCCATTACATAATTCATTAAAATATTTCCAAGTCACTATTCAGATACTTCTTCTCACTTTCCATATTGAAGACTGAATAGCAATTTTAGTAAGTTTTCTATGACTAAAAGGAATTTACAGATCTCTTGAAATAATTACAGACGATAATAACAATTTCATATTGAACATGTGATATCACAGTACTCTTACAGCTTATTTTAAAATCTAAAAGTCAAGGGTACACAAACATCTTGGTAAACTTTATAAGCACTAAATAACGTTTTTTCCAATGTCTTCCTAAATATGAAATCAAATACAATAATATATGTACATATATTCATACATACAGATTTCAATTGTCTTTACTTGAAAATCTACATGCCTCTTTAACTGCAATGAATGCAAGGAGTTTCAGAACTGTTAAGTAAAACGAATTAAAGAGCACACACCTTGGCTCTTAAATACCACTTCCTGTATTTTCTGTTATGCCATAGTCTAAAAGTATGCATTCCTTTATTTCTGCTTTCCATTCAAAGTTTCTATTTTTTACAGGTGATTATTATACTTGAGATCAAAAATACTAGTATTGGGCATTACTATGCTAAATGAAAATGTAAACATTTGATAATATCTACTCTAAATTACTGATTAAATCATTTGACTGAAAACAAATCTTTCTCCATTATTTAAATATCATGGACTTATTGAATGTTATTAAAGCAGGTATACTTATGAATACTACAGCAATATTATGTAAACTTCATAACAGGAATAAAGACTTACCTAAAATGGTTGACAACATTTGTTTGACTAAGAAAAGAAAGTACAAAGGACCCTGGCCTCCGATCACTCTCTCTTATAAGGTAACTGCCGGACTTCCCTGCCTGCCTGAGGCGTTCTTCTGCTATAGTTCTATCAAGTTTTCCATGATACCACCTAAGGGGAAAAAAGTTGAGATTAGAAAAAAAACCAACCATTTAATTACTATTAGGGGTTGAAAACATACTACTAGAGGTTTTAAACACCTATATAAAACTTAAATGTTTACATTTTACACTGAACCAGTTATTGCAGTTTTGACTCAATTGTTTTTAATTTCTCAGTCTTTCAAAAAAATTCATTTACTCAATTTTTAATTTGTTCTGTAAGTTCAGGCCTTAAGATCTCACATATGAATCTCTTCTGTTTCTGCCCAAATCTCTACCTCCAGGACTATCTGTTCAAGTTACAAACACTATTACAATCAAATGCTTACTTAGAAAAATAAGAGTAAGAGGACAAATGGAAACAAATGACTAATTTACTGCCTCTCCATATACTAGGAGCCAAGACTACACATGATAAGGTACATGGTGCCTGTGAGAAAATAATAAATTTTATTTAGTGTTTACGCCCTAAAATAGGAAAACAGAAATGACACTCTAAAAAGCCATTATTCTAATTTCCTACTTCAACATGAAGCTGATTATTCCCTTTGGTCCTAAGATGATCTACTCCCTAACCACACATCTGAACTCAACTCCTCAAACTCATTTAACAAGCATGTGGAAAATAAATAATGCCTTTGTCCCTTTAACTTTCCTGCTCTCAACTATACTCTACCTACCATACAACACACAATCTACTTATACGGCTGTAACTCTAGCTTCATCCATATATACCTGAAAAGCCTCATGGATAGATATAAATAAAGCATACTTACAAACAGACTGGAATTTTCCTATAATCATGGTAACAAATCTACAAACTGTCATTAAATATTTTTCTACTTTGAATATATTAGTCATTCAGACTTATCCTTTGGTACTTGTCTATCTTGAAACATTCAGAGGAAAACAAACATTGATATAATTAATATCTATTGTGATATAATTAATATCACATTACATTGATATAATTAATATCTAGCCATAAATCAAGTCAAAAAGTATTACTATGACTACTTTTGTAAGACTGCTGTAATGAAACTTACTATTCTTGACTCCTTATTTTGTTTTATTTTATTTTTATTAAAACTTCTCAGAATTGTTTTTAGTCTTTTAAAAATCAAGCCATTTATTTGGAAGTCTGTCCATAAGGCTAAGATAAAATAATGAAAAATTTAATCATGGAGCTTCATTATAACTTAATAGTAAATACATAATCATAGACTGTTAATATTAGAGGAAGGAAGGAAAGAACAACCAACTTTGCATTCTTCTAAAATTCTAGTCCCAGTTCAAACCATTATCTTTAAGACTCCTGAACAAGTCAGTTTAACTTTCAAGAGCTGTTTTTCTATCCAAAAAGGAAGAATTTAGACTAATGATCATTAGAAGTTCCTTGAAGAGCTAAAATTTGATGATATCTGATTAGGATAAAATTTTGAAATTTCAGGCTGTAAAAAATATATGGGACATCCTTAGAATAGTACACTCTTTACTACCTAAAGCAGTGGGGCTATCCCACAGTTCAGATTTACACACTGGCCAGACAAAATTAAGAAGAATTTTAAGTGAACCCTAACCCTAACCCTAATCTTAAGTGAAGTCCCTATTTTTGTGTACTTGGTATTTGTTAAACTTGTATTTTTATGCAAAATGTCCAGATTAAAATATTTTACCTAATCTCCTTGCTCTTGTGAATTATGAGCCAATACAGAGGTACATGAGATGTTAATTTCTAATTTTTAATAAATGCCTGACTAAAGACCTTTACTGATACATGGAAGATGTATTTGTGATTTTTAGTTTTTAAATCTAAGTGCTTTCTGTAAGATTCTGCATTAACACAGGTATTCAGTTCAAGAGAGACATTAAGTAAAACAACTTTGTTTCGTGAATATTAGTAATTCCCTTTATGCCAAAAGCTCATAAGCTCTGAACAAAAACAAAAAATGTCAATTCTTGATTATGATTAGAAACTGAAATTAAACTATCCAACAATGGGCTTGTGAGCACATATGTAGTTGAATCTAATCCTCAAAAAGTGTTATAACAGACCACTGTTAAAAGTTTCCGGCTGGCTGGTCTAGAAAAAAAAAAATTAATATCTTTATCAAAGTTCAGAATTTCTTGAATTATCTTTATTGATTTTAATTACTTTAAATTATCAAGGTAAATCATAACAACAATATTTTAAATTTATCTGCAGAGAAAACTTAAAGTTACTATTGAAGTATAAAAAGTACTCCAATTAAACATACAGTAGGTAATCCTTATCCCATTTAAAACTTAGAAATCAAAAAAATCAGTATCACACTAGATAAAAAATCGTTTTATTTAAATTGGATATAGCATGATATGCAGCTAAAGTGTTTTATAAATAAATCACAAATCCAGTGTGATATGATTTGATTCAAATACTTCCCAAATTTACAGAACCTAAGTAAAGGTTCTATACTGAGCATTAGTCCTTGGTCTATTTTAAAACAATGTCTCTCAGGTTTTTTTTAACTTACCTTTTTGATACAAACATAAAAATTTCACCTACTAGGAGATTCATAGTCTCAAAGGTAGCAATTTCTCATAGAGAATTTTTAGAGATTCTATTTAACCCCAACAGCCAAGAAAACGCAGACTATCTACCTTAACTTTCTGAAATTGGTAACTCATTTTATATAAAAAACAATGTGGAATATGCCTTTCCAAAACATACCACCACACCGAAAATACGACACTCCCCCCTAAGGAGACAATTCCCTAGTAGATATTCATTTAAAAGATTCAATTTTACAAAATGCTATACTTTCTGACTGTAAATAATTATAGTAGCATCATTACAAGGAAATGAAAGAAAACATTTAATCATCCCCACTATACTTCTAAGCCTTTACAGTCAAAGCCTTATTATCTCTTTAAGGATAGCTTTGCTGGTACTTGGTTTCAAGTAAGTTTTTTAAAATGCAGCTGGTATCTAGAATACTTCAAAGGCACACAGAATAACTGAAGTGTCATATTAGGGGTATAAATATAATCTGAGTGTAAAATGAGATTACCAAATACCTATGGGCTCCATCACCTAAGTTAAATTTTTTACTCTGCTTGCATATATTTGTGGCAATTAAAACTCACAGACTGTACCTGGCACATAGTAATATTAATTTTAAAAGTATTTGCAGAGTGAAGGAGAAGTGTTAAATCATAAAACATAATGTTGGAAAAGACTTCAGAAGTCTAGTTTGACCTCCCTATCATTGTTTAAAAAAAAAAAACCTTTTTTAATATCCCCGATAAGTAAGTTCTGACCTTTGAGGACTGCTTTGTATTCTGAAAACATAAAAACAATTTAGGTTGACAGAGTTTAAAGGATGGGTATACTGACACATTCTAAACTTAAGAGAGACTAAGCCAACTGCAGAGACTAAGACGCACAGAAACCCCATAACTATAGTCAAGTCTCTGCATTTCGTACCTCATTACCATCACTTGTAAAAAAGGGAAAATAATTTCTATCTCAAGATCAGATTAAATTATTTGCCCTAAACTTTTTCAAAGAAAAATATAAAAAATGAGAAAGTACTATATAAGCTATATGGTATAATGGTTAAGAGTAAAGACTCTGGAGTAACTGCTTATGTTTTGGCACATGCTCTGCTACCTGGCTGAACAAATGTGGGCACACTGCTTAATTTCTGTTTCCTCATCTATAAAAGGCATATAATAACAGTACCTACCTCACAGGTTGCCTTGATGTTTTATTAAGTGGACTTAAGATACATATGAATTATATATATATATAAACATATAAAAGACTATAATACTGAGTAATACAACTTCATCAATGAAAATCTCCAATTTTATGACTACTGCATAATGGATGATTAGTTTGTGGACCACCTAAGCCCCAGTTATCTTCCTATTTTCCAGTCTTGTTTACTTTCCATCTAATGTGGGGAAGAGAACAGGAGAAACCAATCCTTGTTTCTACTCAAGAATTGATCTTATTAGGAAATTTCTTTTCCCAAAACTCCTTTTATGAACATTACACATCTATAAACTGGGGCTGAAGGCACCACAGAATCCATAAACTAAAAATTCTTCCATTTCTCTAAGTAATTCTAGAAAGAAACCCTCAAATAATGTTACTCTTTCCCCAGTATGAATATATTCTTTGGAGGGATAGCAAGGACAGCATACTGTGACTTCAATTTGCCTGATATAACACTTTAATAATAAAATACCTAATGTATTACTACTTAAAAATATCCCTCTCTTTTTCTGTGTCTGTTTTAAAGAAGATGGGGAAAGAAATTTAACTAAACACATTTTTCTTCTCTGGTTTTGTAATTTTTTTTGTTGAGAAATGTTACAGGCAGATATGGAGTCCCTTGATTTCATTTTCTTAGAAACTATACAGTTTATCTAAAATATCCTAACATCCAAGATGAAACTACATAAATTGGTCAACAATAAAAGAGACAAATTGTGCAAGTTGCAGGAATCATTTTACTTTTAAATGTGGAATCCCAGAACTGCTTTTTATAAACATATGTTGTATATTGGTGAAGCACATTTGAGGGACTTTAGAGGAGTGTTTCTGCTTTTTAGTCTGTCTCTCCTGACCAGGAAGAGTAATACAGATATCTATGCAATGAGAAAACAATTCGGTGTGACTACAGATAACAGACCTTCATTCAAACTACTCAATTATTTAAAACTAACTTGACAATCCTAAATGGAAACTGTCTACAACAGTAGAAAACAATTAAAATAGTGTTACCAGCAACAGACTTCCTTATTCAAAAACAGAAACATAAATTGAAGTTCCCAGCAGATCACTTTTACTTTCTACTATGCTCTTCCTCTTAGTTTTATCTCTGACAGGCACCAAAGTGCTTAACAGAAAAACATATATGCAGAAATCCAATTGCCAAGAAATCTCTTCTGTCACCTGAATCACTTGGTACTCTGTGTGCCTGATTACAATGTAAACTCTCAACGATGCTAATCGGATTTTCTTACACAATGTTCCCCTCTCTGAAATTATATTCATTATTTCAGGCTAAGAAGACATAAACCTGCTAAGTCTACTATAAATCTCCTGGAGCCCACATTTCCTTTTAACAGGCATAGCTCCTATAGTCATACAGTCCGAACTGATGGTTAAGAAAAAGAAATTGACTTTTTAAAGCAAAGGGAAAGTAAAGTAAATATAACATATTAAGTGACTTTATTTGGTCTTTTTTCACATTAGCATGCAGAGGTTAAAATATGGTCACTAGAAAATTCACTTGAACAAACTACTAGACTAAGTAGAATAGTTATAATACCCCTTAGACCAACTACACCACTTAAACTAGGGAAAAAATCACATGTGTATATGTTAGGTATTTTGAATATATTTGTGTGTTCAGGTAAATATCAAGTATGTGTGTGTTTATATAGTTATATATCTCAAATCAAATTAGCTTAAAGCAAAAGTAGAAATTCTATTTCCTTTTGCCACAGGTAACATATTTAGAGTCCCAAAGAAGCTTTAGCTCTATGCAAGTATTTTTAAAGAACTAGCACCATCACATGTTCTACCCACCCAAAAATTCAGTTTACTGAAAATCTAATATGTGAATGTGGAAACCAACACAGTCCTCATATAGGAGAAGTTTATATTGAGAAGCACTCAACCAAGACAGTCTTGTTCTCACTACCCCTTAACTCCCATCATGTGGAAAACAGACAATGGAGTGTAGAAAAAGCCACACCTACTCCAAAAATGTTATGCAGTGATCAAACTTGTTTGAAAAGCAAACCAGATGGAAGGGGGGAAAAAAAAAAACAAGAAAATGCTTAATACCTACTAGCAGGAAGCTAACATCAGTTTGTACCAAACACCCTCATCTCTTATTACATCTGTATAATTTAATTTCTCAAAAATACCAAATCTTAATTGTCATGCCAGTAACTAAGTACATGAAAAGAGGGCAAGGAAATGACTTGTGGCCATTTGGTCCAACGCATTGCTGCACCATAGTTGCAAACTATCTCGAAGCAATCTACTAAAAAAATAAACACTGTTTTGTTTTGTTTAAAATTTCACAGTGCTCAAGCTAAAACTTTGGAGGTAATGGTAATTCAGTGGCTTTCTAATGCAACAAAACATTTCTTAACCTGTACTTCAAGATACACTTTTAAAACACAGTATGAAGGTTAAAAGCAAACTTTGACCTAATAGTGCCTTTTCTTTAGTTCATCTCCAACAAACTATGTACCAAGCATTGTGCTACATGATAGAAAAACAAGTTAACACCACAGAACAAACACCATGACAAAGAATTTTATGACCAAGTGGAGAATACAGCCAAAACAAGCAACTGCAATCTGGTGCAGGTAAGTATTCTAGACTATGGGGGCACGTTGAAAAACATCAGTGTTAGGATTTTAGTATACACTTCCTGAAAAAAAACCAATGGCTAAATGGAAATCTAAAAGATGAGTTGCAACTGATTGAGAGAAAGCAACGGACTGAAAAGGTGAGAAAGATGTCTCAGACAGAAGTTAAAGTACAGGCAAAAAAAAAAAAAAAAAGTTTTTATACAGATATAGAAAAAGAGAACACTAAACTTTCAAAATCTACAAAATCTTATCAGATAAAATAGAATTTAAGATCCTGAATTAAACTAGATTTACAACCTTACTTGTTGAACTTCTTTCAGTTCCTCAAACAAATATTTCTCTCAAAGAACATTTTTAAAGTTCAAAATATTCTCAGATCTATCCTTTCATCTGGTCCCAGCGATAACCCATTGGGGCGTGGGGGTACTAATATCATAGCACTCAAAGTTCTCCACAGTAGGCCCATTATGCTCCTATAAGTCCTCTTATCCCAACCAAATTACATTTATTTATTCAACAAATATTTTAAGCACCCACTATTTTTTAGGTACTGTTTTAAACACTGCTTTTCTCTCTCTAAGCTTTCTCAAGATGTTTTTCCTACATAATATATTTTTTTTAATGAGGGTGAAAAGATTATGCAATTTAGGCAAAGGTCATCCTAAAATTAAGCTGTTTCCTATGGGTTTTTCCCTCAGAATTTTATATTTCTCTGTTTATTCTTACTTATGAAAATATCAATACTTCTTCAGCTCAAACTCTAACTTCAATGAGGATGATTTCCAAATTCTTCTCTGTAAACCTGACTTTCCTCTTAAGCTTCAGCTATGTTAACAAGTACCTAAGAATCTTCACCTTAACATGAATATATCCAAATTTAAAATTAGTAATGACCCCTACCTACACACAGACATACAACACCCCCTTCCTCTTTATTCCTCTATACTGTTAATGGTGCTGACATCCTTCCTATACCTGTTAATATGCTGACAGGTATAATATTCAAGAAGATTTTGTTTAGGATCTCCAAAACTTATATAATCTAGGTCATATGATTGTGTTCACAATCAAAACTTCAGAACAACTTTCATTCCTTCTAGCTCTCTAGCCGTTAATACTATATGACATCTCTAACTTAATTACTGGAGTTGCAATGTACAAATTACTCTCTACTTTTCCATTCCCTCATAGATGACACTAATTCAGGCCCTCTTTTCCTCTCAAAACTGCTCCAACCCTTTCCACAACCATGGGAAGATTCATCTTCCTAACAGGCTCTTCCTAAACGATAGGCTTAATCATTTTACTCTAATAATTCAGAAGTCTACAAATGGTTATCCATTATCAAATGGTATACAAGCTACTGAACCTAACAAAGGCCACCACAAAGGGGAGAGAAGTACAGAATTTAGAGATGAGAAATATGAAAAAGAAAGAGGTTTAGGTTTTGAAGTATGTTTGTGATTGTCAAATTTAACTATTGTGTATGCTTAGCTGGAATCAGAATAAGCTATCCATTGACTTTTGAAAAGGTTCCACAACTATTTTTCATACTTCCTCAAGTATATTATGAAACCAAGAGGCCCTCAATAAGATAATCATAGTAACCATTCAAAGAAAGAATTGTTCTCCAGGTACCATAACCAGAACAATGATACCTGAAAGCATCTGCTAAAGGCAGAAGAGCCAAGGCACAAGCTAATAATTGTTCCTCATATTTGCTTTAAATTTATACCCTTCTAACTTTTCTTTTCAAATAAATAAATCTGATCTCAAGGCATTCTAGCACAAATAAAGTGAGCAATAGCTCTCTGAAGTCTGCCCATTAAAATTTAGTTTAATACTACTTTAATAGATTTGAACATCCACTGTCTTCATTTTTTTAAAATTTTCATGAGATTACAAACACACTGAATTACCCAAAAAAAAATCACAGAAGATTCTGACTAAAATTTTGAACTTTTATTAATAGAAGTCAAAGGATCACCTAACTGTTCATTTTTTAAATTAGGTTTTTTTTACCTGTAATGTACTATTGTATATCAACATTGCCTTTTAAGGAAAACAGATAACCATAATTTCTAGGAAGTACTTAATTTGCTTGATTACTAACCTAGGAAATGGAAAATAAAGCTATTATTCTCAAGCTGCCAGTTCTTGTTTAATAGTAGATAAAACATAATTATACCAACAGCAGTTATTCAACCCTCTCCCATATCAAGCATTCTAACAGAAGATATCAAACAGTAGTACTCTATACTTACTCCAGATTGAAATGTTCTCTGAAAACCCCAGAAGATAGCTTACTTCCTTAAAAACACAAAGATTGTTTAAAAGGAAGCTTTCCCTGTAGCCATAAGAGCTGCAACATAATTCTACTTATTTATGAATACAGTGAATATGAAAACCAGAATACATCCTTTTTCATATAAAATATTTTATATTTTAAATAATTTAGGAACCTCATTCTGCCTACCTCCCCAATATCTATCTTCAAAAACAGGTATAATATTCAAGAAGATTTTGTTTAGATCTCCAAAACAAAAAGGGAATCACCACTTACATAACCTAGGTCACACACCTGTCATATTTATTTATCTGGTGTCATGATGAAGAATAAATGTAAAGCATTCCTAACATGCCAGTAAACCTTAATAACATTTTATCATTATTATCAATAATAAGTCAGTCATTTTCAAATACAGTTTCTGCATCAAACTGAAAGGTTCTTGAGGATACTGAGGGCACTGTCATCTTCACAATTCTCTAGGCTCACATCTGGCACAATGCTTTGAACACAGTAGGCATTGACTGGCAGGAGGCTGAGAAAAATAAATGTGCCAAAATTCTTGCCTCCGCTGAAACTATAAAGTCATAAACCCCTTACTGGAATCCATGTATCTAGCCATTCAAACTACTTCCTCAACCTACATTGTCCTCCACTCCCATTCCAGAGGTCTTTTATCACTTCCTTCCAGGGAATACCCAGGCCTCCAGCTTAGGCCCCATTTCCACTTCCTGGAAGGAATCATCTAAAGACCACTGGGACAAAGTGATGTTTTAATTCTAAAAACCATCTAGCACATAATACCTTGTGATCACATGGATTTTCTCAGTAGAAAAACTAAAGTACATTATTCCCTCATCTAAATAACCCAGCCACCCTTATTCTGAATTCCAATAATATTTGCAATCTGTGCCACTTGCTGACACTCAAAAAAAGATGATGATCTGGGAGTTGTCTGTTCAACACCCATCCCATTCAGGGAAAACACACTCATATCCCCTTCTCTGGGAACTCTTTCTCCCCAGTTCCAACAACACAGCTGCTAAGGATGCCTTTATTTCATTTGAAGAACGTGGCCCTGTCAAAATTGATCATTCCATAGTAAGCACCTGAACTAAGCACAGTAGAAACTGCTAGTATTTTCTTCATCTGAAACTGAGGAAGAGTAGTAGTAGTCTTTCTCTGCAGGCAAAAGCTAAAGGATGCAAGGTCAAAGAAAGGGTTTTGTTTGTTTGCTAGGTTTTCTGCCACTGGAAGATCCAGTCTATAATAAGAAAGAATGAGGCTGACAGGGCCAAACAGAGAGAGAGATGGACATGGAGATTTCATAACATTCAAATCCCTGCTACAGTTATCTTTGAGAGCCCAGTTAACAAGCCTACTTGTCCCTAAATTTAGTCATCTCATTCTTTTAAAACATCAGGTTTTTTGGTTTTTAACCCCTTCCACAAATTTAAAAAATTACCTGCACCCCCGAAGAAATTTGTTTATGTGGGTTATAGCTATCAACATTAGTGGTACTAGTAATTAAATCTGAGAGTTTTAAAAATGTTTATTAATTTTTAATTAATACATAATGGAGTTATGATGGCCAATAATAAAGCATATTATGTAAGATAACTATACTTTTCCAGAAAATATTTATTGAGAAGCGTAGCATTATTTTATAATTTTATATAACTCTTTAATAGCTAACTTAGTAGAAGACAGCTGGATTTTCATATCTACTTCTGCATTCAGTTGATGCATATTGTTTTGGTTCATAGTATACAAAGACTCTTACTTAATGTAGTTACTTAAAAGTCAGATGAAATGTAGAACCTGACCATACCTGTAAACATTCTGTACTCCTCATCATTTAAACCCATTGTTCTGTCATTTACTCATAGATATTTCATAGCATCATGAAATAGTCATTTGGCAATACTCACCACTGATCTATGAAGATCTTCCAAGTGTAAATATGTTTTATTTTATAATATCAAAATGTCACATTTTTATATCACCACCTTGCAGTAAAGCAGGCCTGGGTTTTTCAAATGGCACATCTGGCCCTTGCCCAGCTCCTGGGAGAAAACCTCTAAGCCCTCAAAATACCCTGCCCAATAAGAGTATCTTTATTGAGAACACCTTGGGCCATGCCAGGTCATTTATGTTAACACTGTTATTTATGTTGGGGGCCTTGACCCACACACTATTAGTTAGAAAATCACTGAAGATGATGGTGGTATTAGGGACTTTTAACAGCAATGGTCAATATCATCAAAAAGTTTTTTGTTATTCAAGAAGTTCTAAAACTCACAAACGCAGATGCAAAGTTTCCAAAATTCTAATTTTACTTGAAACCTCAAATTTGCTTAAAAGCAACAAATATTGTTATTTTCCTTAAAGTGACACTATTCTTTTTCAAGAAAGTATCTGTCAAATACCCAAGTCTGAATAACAATAGTTTATCTGCCATTGGTTCTTTATAGTAAAAAACTGTGTGACATAAAAGAAGTGGCTAGTTCAGCTCTCAACTCAATCACACAAATGCTTTTCAAGACAGTGTACTTGGCATTTTGTGTATTTTCCATTTTGTCACACGGACTATCAGAAAGACATACCCCTCAAGGATTGCAACTTGATAAAATTAATTTTTACTGCTCCATCAAAAACATTGTTAACTAAAACCGGCTTTTTCCTTTTTTTTTCCTGCAATTGTATAGCAGTGATGAATATAATGAAATGACTACTAGTACAGTCTGGTGCCACTGCATTAATTTATACTTAGGTATCAGAAGTTTTACCTCCCATTACTTTGCAGCATCGGTGCAAATGTCAACACACTGAAAATGATAAATAATGGCTCTGTATTATGAAAACCATTTTAACATTAAAGACTTCTTGAAAGGGTCTCAAGGAACGTCAAGGTTCAAAACCAATATCCTAGTCAAAGCCGACTGGAAAAGTCTATCAATCCTAGGGAATCTATTTCAACCTCTCCTGAACAGTCTCTCAGCTAAGCCTATCAGCTTTTATATGGATGACAAGACCATCAACCAATATAACCAAAATTTTAATTCCTTCCTCCCTATTTCTTTATGCCAAGCCCACCTACCATCTGTTAGTTGTGAATTTTATTACTATTTTTAAATAAACTGTTATAAAGAACCTTATTCCCAAATGTTTATTAGATGAAACATTATATTTACTGATATGTTTCAGATGTTTTTAACTTCCTAGTTTTGACATCTTTCTTCCACTAATATTTTGATGATCAACTCCATCTCTTTAGACTACTAATTTTTCTCTAGTTGATTCATAGGCTTATGGATTCTTTAAAATTCTTTTAAAATTCCTTAGTTCCTACTCTATGGTTAGCTATCTTCCTTACTTTTAACATAATTTCAGCAATTATTTAGGAATGTCTTACTTACAGAACACTCTAAGTTATGCAAAAAGAAAGGCACTTCAAGCCAGCCAATTCAGGTCTTCAAAACTGAACTTCAAAATCAATAATCTCCTCAACATTGCTTGCCTTAACCAACAATATATGTCTTTCCTCTAGTCAAACACTACACATACTTCATTCCTTTTCTTCCCCCACTAAAGCTTTCCCTCCAAGTCATCCAAACAGCAGCACATCTTCCAACATGTTACACATCAATTCCTGAAAAGGAACCTATCACATAGAAAAAATTAATATGTAATAGGAGGTATAAAACAAAAAATATTCAATAAGTAGTCCTACAATGATTAGCTATTCTGAAAGTAATCAACTTAGATTCCCAAACAGTAACATAAATGCCAGAAAAGTACTTATTTTTAAAAATTAAACTATAAAAACTATAGGTTTATATGTAAATCCTGATATGACAATTTATGCTTAAAGGCCAAAAAAGAAAAAACTACAAAGAAGTTTGAAATTTGACAGCAAAAAAATTTTTTCAAAATAAAAGCAAGCAAAAGATTACATGCATACATGCTGACATAACACACACAAGGACTGTAACACATACTACAGCTGTTTATACAGTATAAGATTAGATAAAAATTATTTAATGACTAGAGAGCTGAGTAAGTGTATTATGCATACCCAATGGAAAACTATGTAACTGTTTAAAAAAATGAAGTAATTCAAATATACACCAATACACAGATGTAAAGACATGCAGGTAGTTGAACGACCTTCAAATTTCTGCACAAAAATCTCAATGAGTCCTATTCCAAACACCCTATTTAAAATATTGCTCCCTCCCTTTTGGCACTAGTACTAATCCTCTTTATCCCACCCAATGTTTTCTTCCTTTATTGTCAAAGCACTGATTACCTCTAGCACTTTGCACAATTTATGTATTATATTCATTGTTTTTCTCCTTCCAGCAAAATGTAATCTCCAAAGGAGCAGGTACCTTCATGTATTCATTTATCCTAAGCATCTACCTTGTATAAGACAGGTCCTAAAAAACGTATCTGTTAAATAAATATACAAAATGTGGTAAATAGGTGACCTGAGAAAGTGTAACTAGAGAACTGAAAGCCAGTAGTAGGAGGGTTTTTTTTTACTTTTTATACCTTCCTATACATATTGCATTTTTTCCCTGTGTGCAAATATATATTTCCTATTGGAAAACGTAATAACCTGAACACTCATAACAATCACATATATGTCATACATATAAAATCATGAACGAACATACACATTAAGAGCAATAGTTACTGCTAAGAACAGTGAGATTAGGGAGATATGAAGGAGAGACTCTTTCCTATACTGTTCTGTTTTTTGTTTTGTTTTATAAGAGATATTAATGTAATACTTGTAATATAACAGCACGGTAATTCTCCACCAAGAGTAACTAGAAGAGGCAAATAAAACACAAGAAAAAAGTTTGTCCATATTAAGTCATACAAGAATTGCTGAGGCAACAGAACTTGAAAAGACAAAATTCAAAGAAAGTAGAGTGCTATTCAGCATACACTTTGCCACTTTTCCCTCTGTATTTGCCAGTCATGGTTACAAAGTAAGAAACTGAGAATCCAATCAGAAGACCCAGTTTTCCTCCTGGGCCCTATTAGGGAGGAAAGGAATCCAGGAGAGTTTCTGGCAGTCTCACAAAGCCGGCTAAACACATATTAGAAAGTTGAAGGGTCAGGATTCCTGTCATGAGGGAGAGACAGAGAACTAAACCATAGGCTGAACTAGTTCCACTCGAGATACGTACTGAATTCTGAAGCTTATAGGGATAAGAAGCTCAGCACAGACTCTGCATAGCAAAATGGAAATTTTGTGATTCAAGTGATTTGACCATGTGCTATTGGTTTAGTAGAGGAAAGGGTGAATCATCCATTGTAGCAAATTACCACTCAGATCTATAAACTGTCAAAAACAATGTTTGATATTTAATAAAAAATTATGCTTATACATGCCAAGAGACAGGAACCAACAAAAGAAAAGCAAGCAATAAATAAATAAATAAGGTATAATAATATAAAACTTCAGGAAAAAAAGCGTGTTCTTGCAGAGACTAATAAAATCAACAGATTCTAGCAAGACAAATCAAAAGAAGAAAAAAGACCACAAGTTATCAATTTCAGATCCACAGGCAAATAAACTTGAAATTAAGTTACTCTGAAGATTAAAAAAATTAAAAAAAAGATAAAATAGATATAATGATGGAATTTAACCATAAAATTTGAATGATTAAAAAGTTAGCAAATTCATAAAATTAAGAACTAAATATATGAGATTGATAGCAAATTAGACATATTTTTTAAAGGTGATAAAATGGGCAAATTTCATGGAAAACATCTTTACTGAAGCACACGCAAAAAAAAGACAGAAAATACAGAAAAGAGCATAAAAGATGAATGGGGACATAAAAAAAGTGTTAAAATATACATAAAGTCTCAGAGAAGGAGAGTAAGAGAATGGAACAAAAGTAAAATTTGATGAGACAATGGCCAGAATTTTCCAGATCCAATAAAAGATATCAACCCAAAGATTCCAGAAGCTCAGTATACCCCAAAAAAGATTTTAAAAAAAAGGAAAGCAAGTAGCATTGGTCACATTAGATACATCATAATAAAGATGTGAAAAAACAAAGACAAGACTAAACTCTAAAAGTGGTCAGAACAAAGCCATTACCTTCTAAGAAATAACAATAAAAATCTTTCCTGACTTTGCAACTGAAATACTACAAACCCGAGAGAATGGAGTATCTTCACATCCTTAAAATAAAAAAGTTTTTGGATAAACAAAAAGTAAATTGTAAATTTGTTGACTGGAGATGTTTACCAAAACAAATACAAAAAATTCTATAGACAAAAAAAAAGTTCCCACAGGAAAGCATGCAAATTTGCAGTATAAAGAGAGTATACATATGGGTAAGTCTAAAAAACCATTGACTGTATAAAGCAACAATAATTCTAATATTTAAAGCATATGTACAATGGAAGTTCAGGACAATAATGTAAAAAGCAGGGGAAGTTTAAGTAGAGTTCAAGTGTTCTAAGTTCTTAACATTGTTAGGGAAGTGGTAGAAGTAAATATTGTCAATAAACTGCAATTATTCAATGATATGTGTTGTGATCTCTAAGGCAACCACTAAAAGATCATGATTATGAGACTGGATAAACGTAAAACACACCTATAAAGAACACAGAAAGGCTGAAAGTAAAAGAGTTAGCAAGTTATACCCTAATCAAACAAATCACTAATCAAACAAAAAATGATGTCAGACAAACTAGATTTTAAGACAAGTGTATTATTAAAGATAATGGGGGAATTTCATAATGACTCACAAGGAATTCAAGCTAAGCTAACAGCATATATCCAATAATGCAACATCAAAATATACACCATTGTAGGTTGGGAAACTTTAACATACTTAACAGTTGATTAAGAAATGTACAAAGAAAAAGACTCAGTAAATATAAAAAGATATGACCAAGATTCATAAACAGAATGTAGTGCCTTATATAGAAAACTGCATTGCAGTAACAATATATATTCCTTTCAATTGAACATGGAACATTTACCAAAACTGCCATATGCTAAATTAAAAGGGAAGCCTCATTTCAAAGGACTGAAATCAATTAGATGTCCTTGATGAAATTAGTGAAGCAATCCCTAAAACAAACAAAAAACAAAACCTACTTCCAGCTATTTGGAAATTAAGCAATATACTTAACTCTTAAATTGAATATATTACAATGAAAAATATAAAGTATTTAAATTAATAATAATGAAGCTAATAAAAAAGTTGTGACATGCAGCTGAAGCTATACCTTAAATGCATATATTAAAAAAGGAGACTGATGATAACTAAGTACCTCAAGAAATTAGTGAAGCAACAAACTTAAATCTGAAAAACAGAGAAAGTAAAAAAGAACACACTTAATGAAATCAAAAACAAAGGTAGAACAAATTTCAGAAAAAAAATCAAAAGGTGGTTTTGAAAAGATTAATGAAATTGATTCTAAATAGATTAATCAGAAAAGAGTAAAGTCATAAGTCATCAATTTCAATAATGAAAAGGGGGAAATTTCATAGGTCCTAGAGAGGAACAGTTAATTTTACCATCACTTATCAAGACATTGCCAAAACACAAAGGTAAACCAAAGGAAGAGAACGGACATGTAAGTAAAAGACTTACACAGACTGCTATTAATTTATGACAATGATAAACCTGAAAAAGATGGTCTTGTAGTTAATGTTGCTGGGTCAACTAGATATCCATATTTTTAAAAAGAAGAATAAGAACAATCTTGACCTCTTCCTTGTTTCCTACACAAAAATCAATTCCGTATGTATGTTACTTCTAAAAGTGAAAGGTAAAACAATAAAGCTTCTAGAAAAACATAGGCAAATATATTCAGGCCCTCAGGGCAAAGAAAGATTTCTTAACATGATAAAAAAAAAAGCACCAATCATTAAGGGAAGAACTGATATATTAAAATTAAAAACATCTGTTCATTAAAGACAGCAGTAAAGAGGTGTAAAGGCAAGATAAAAAACTGCTCTCTCTGAGGTATACATCCAACAAAGGACTCATAGCCAGGATAAAAAACAACTAGAAACCAATTGGAAAAAAGAAGACAAGCCATTGAAAATAACAAAAGACTTGAACAGCCAATTTATGGAAGAGGTTATTCAAATAGCCAAGAAAAAAGAAAAAAGATACACACCATCATTATTCAACCTATCAGGAACATACAAATTAAAACCACAAGGGCTACTGCACCACCATCCACCAAAATAGCTACAATGAAAAGGATAAACAATGCCCACTGTTGGCAAGATGTGGAATAACTGGAATTCTGACACATCGCAATTGAGAATATAACGGTACAAGCAATTGCAAAACTAACAATATCTACACCAAGCTTATCTGACCCAGCAATTTTAATCCTAGGTTTACAACTAATATAATTGCCTACATAGTTGATCAAAACAATTATTTAAAAAAATCACACTAACACTATTTATAATAGACAAAACTGGATACAACCTAAATGTCTGATCTATCAATAGTACAAAAGATAATAAGCAGCTATAGTCACAATGTAACACTCCAGGCACTGAAGTGAGTGAAATATTGCTACTTGCAACGTGGATAAATCTCATAAACACAAGAATACATACCATAGATTCAATTTACATAAAAATTTAACTCATAAAATTCAAAAAGTCAGAAATAATCCATGGTACAAAAAGTTAGGATTGTTTATCTTTGGGAGAGATGGTATGGGTATTAGACTGGGAGCAGGCACAAACCTGTCTAAGGACCATACACAAACCTTATATATATGTGCTTTCAGGATGCTGGTAATATTCTGTCCTTGATTTAAAGAGGGACTACGTAGTTATTATTAGTAAATAGTATTAATCCAGCTGTTGCCCTCCCTCTCATCTATTATATCATCTTGGATTCAATCTCCCTTAACCCAAATACTGCCCAATATTTGCATAGGTCAAGACTGTGCTAACACTTGCAAAATTTATGCAATGAATAACCTCAGACTCTATAATCAGTACCAACAGCCGAGCTAGTGGGTAACAGCAAGGCCCCAGCCCTGTCTCATTTGACGTCTTTCTATGGACTAATAACTCATGACCACTGAGGTCAGAGATGTGACAGGAATACATGCTTCTGCCTCTTTGACAAGTGTATTTTTATAACATTCAGAATTATGTCACCATTTTTTGCTTTCTCTATTAATAATGTAAAATTTATTTAATAACCACCATTAAACTTTTTCAATAATTAAAAAAGTTGAATGCTTTAGTCTGTCTTCCTATAAAAAGCTCTTCCATGCCCAATTAACAGACATTACTCTAAAACTCAGTTTTAACTTCCTTATAACAAAGTAATTAAGTGTAGATGTTATCTCAAAAATAACTGCATATGATTTTATCTAAAAATGTTCCATCATGGTTCTATCATATTTCTGTCATTAATGAGCAGAATAACCTCTCTAGTAGGGAAACTTCCTCTTATATCTGAAAATCTTAATTAGTGACACTAAAATGTATATTCTTGCTTTATTTTCATCTCATCCTAGCCACATATATTGTGCACAAAGAAAAAAATTACATAAAAACATAAGTTCTTTGCACTGTTGCCTCTACATGAAGTTAACAAGTCATTCACTTATGTACTTGATTCATCTACTGTTTCATTATTTATACAAGTTTATGATTTTTGTGACAATTTATATCATGTCACCTGCCTCCAGAAAGTAGGCATCAAATATTCACCTTCTTCTGTAAGGACCATACACAAACCTTATATATATGTGCTTTACTAAAGCTTTTTTGATAACTATAAAACATCAATATCACTATGAATTAGAAAAGGAGAAAAGTTACATTTCACAAAAGGAAAAACTAAATGAGGAATTAATTTTCCAACAGAGTGACTCACTAAAAGGAAAAAACATAAACTCAGGTTTTTCCAATGTCTAAACTATGGGTTCCTCCTCTGTACTACTTCCTTTGTAAGTCCGGGGTAGACAGAAACCTAGCTACTTGCTATTACTACATTTCTCAAAACATACTCTGCAAAGCATGTTCACTAAGCAGGTAATTAAGTTTATAAAAAGGAGAGTTAAAAGAGTTTGTTTAGTACAGTAAAGACTCTTATAATCCTGCACCAAGTACATTCTGGATTTCCAAAACATGGAACCAAATTATTCGACTGGTCAGTCACAGAATTCAAATTCCTGTAACTAAACACAGTGCACAATTTAGGAAAGACACTTAAGAAATAGTGGACATTTGTTGAATGGCTAGTAATTCCCTCTATTTGTTCAAAACTGCTTTCTTCTAATGATAAAATCTCTACCTGAATTCTCTAGGTTTTGATGAAATATATTTATACTGAAGAAATAAAGCATAACTTGCTTTTAGATATACTGAAATAAAAGTCAGAAATCTAAGCTAAATAACTGCTTAAACACTTCAATATTTACTATAAGAAATAAAAATATTCACAAATTACTTTGCTACTTTGAAAAATCTGCTTCCTTTGCTATCCTCTCCATCATTCTCTTAAAGGATTGAGCCTCCAAATTTCCACAAGCTGCTCTTTTTTAACCTTTTTAAAACTTTTAATTTAGAACTCCTTTATACCACTTCTAGTTTCCAGTCAGGTATATAAGGAACTTAGAAGTCACTACTCTGTTCTACCAATAAAGACAAAGCTGAACAAGCTTAAAAATCAACAATTTTTCTTAGCTCCATCAGAGGAGTGAGGTCACAAAGCAAACTGATGCCCCAACAACAGAGACAGACAAGTGGATGGAGAGAAATCAGGAGTGGAAACCTCCCCAGGTATCAGCACTAGGGTAGGAAAACTTCAACTGTGATTGACAACTTACTGGAAGCTTGGTGTGGACAACTCTGAGAGTTGAAAACTCCAGGGTGACCCAGTCATAGGGGGCTCCAATGCTTTTGGAGTTTTACTTTCATGAACTCTACAAGGTCCTCACAGTGAGTACCTGAAAAAAATCACCAAAAGCAGAGGGGAGGGAAAGAAACCATTTTGAAAAACACCAGAGCATTCTGGTTTAACAAGGCCTACCCCCAGGAGAAATTAATCTACCAGAGCCTAACCAGCCAGGATTTTATTTAACAGCCCATATCACCTGAGAGAAGGGAACTACACACTCCAACCTTCTATAGCCATCCAGTCCCACCCCAGGGGTTTAAAAAAACAATTGAGACACACTGAATTTCACAGTCCAAAGGCACAGGATCACTAAAAGACTAAGACCTAATTATACGACTATAGAACACTTCCTTCCCTGATACTTTAGTGCACTATTAAAGGCCTGTCTACCAGTTACTGTTACCTAGTACATGACGTCTACCTTTCAACAAAAATAAATGACCAGGCATACTAACAGGCAGACACAATTTGAAGAGACAGAGCAAATATCAGAATCAGAATCAGATATGGAAGTAATGTTGTAATTGTCAGATCAGAAATCGTTTTTAAAATACTATGATTAATATGTTAAGAGTTTTAATGGAAAAAGAAGACAACATGCAAAAAAAGTAGGATAATATAAGCAAAAAAACCCAGAAATTCCACAAAAGAATCAAAAACAAATGTTAGGTCAAAACACTGTAACAGAAATGAAGATTGCCTTAGAAGGGCTCATTAGTAGACTAGAAATAACTGAGGAAAGAATTCCTGAACTTGACCATATTACAAGAGAACTATGAAAACTGAAAAACAAAGAGAAAAAAAGACTGAAAAAAAACAACATCCAAGAACTGCGGGGCAACTACAAAAGATTTAAGATACATGCAATGGGAGTACCAGAACGAAAAGAAAATGAGGAAGAAAGAGAAGCAATATTTAAGCAACAATGACTGACAATGCCTCCAAATTAATGCCAGACACCAACCAAACCATAAATGCAGGAAATGCAAAGAGCACCAAATAAGGTAACTGCCAAAACAACTATATCTAGACATATCATAGTCAAATTTCAGAAAATCAAAGACAAAAGAAAAAATCCTGAAAGAAGCCAGAGGGGAAAAAACACCTTATACATTGAAAGGAAAGGAACGACACACAGCAGCAATTCACCGGAGAATTCCGCTTTATTAGGGAAAGGTGCTGGATTATATAGGAAGGGGCATAGGGTGATTGTGGTGTTACTTCTACGGGGCTGGTGGCTGTTGGCTAGGTGCTGGGATTGGGAGGGAGGTGAGAGGTGATTGGGCTTCAGGTGGCGCCGGCGGGAACCGAGGACCCCGAAGAGAAGCCAGAAGTTTGCCATCTTACTGGTGGGGACCTTTCATTCCCCCCTTTCTCTTCTATGGGGTTGTGGACGTTGCTTTCTCTCTGTCTGCTTCTTGCTGAACAGGGGCGGAGAAGGGAGTGAGGGCTTGAGGATTGGGAGGAAAGGGTTGATAGGATTCCCCACAGTAAGGATGAGTAGATGTGGACTTCTTCAGGTTGGAAATCAATGAAGGTTCCCTGTAATCATAGGCCGAGGACCTGTTGATTCCAATGGTGCCAAGAGGATATGGGTGTCAGGAGCCAGGCGTCTGCGGCCATTGTTTCCAGGAACAGTTTCCAGTGGAGAGAGGGGTCCATCTCAGCATGTGGTGAGGAGGTCACGTGAGGGTGAGGGATCTTCTGTGGCCAGAAGCTGGTAGTTCCTGAGTAAAAGCTGGTTGAAAGCGTGATTAGAGATTTTTCCAACTTGGGATTTGATGAACTTTATTATACAGGGTAAGAAGAGACAGACGAGAAGAATGACTATTATGGGGCCTGCAATGGCCCAGACCCAGGTAAGGAGGGGGTTTGTTAGTATTGAAGAGAATGGGTTGGAATTGGAAGCAGAGTGGAGACTGGAGGCAAGGTCAGTGAGTTTGGTGATGTCAGTTTCTAAAATGCTGGATTCGTTGATGTAATAGCAGCACTCTTCCCGGAGGAAGACGCAGGTGCCGCCCTTCACGGCTGTAAGCAGATCTAGGGCCCGCCAGTTTTGAAGGGTGACTTTAGCTAGCGAAGTGACCTGTCTTTGGAGAGAGGCTAGGGAATCGGCAGTGGATGTCAGGGCTCCCTCAAGTTTGGCGTCGAGATCTCTAACTGCCCATAGAGAGTGACCCAAGGCTCCTCCCGAAAACCCTGCCCCAATGGCTGAGGTGATCAAAGAGATACCGACCATGATGGGAAGGAAAGCAGCTCTTTTTGTGCGTGAGGGCAAGAGAGGTTGGAGCTCAAGGAATTCTGCCATGCTGTAAAGTGTAAGCTGTGGGATTAGGGTGACAAGAATGCAGGGTGTATCGGAGTTGAGAGGCAGTGAGTTGAAAAGACTGCCATTACACCAAAAGAAGTGTCCCTGTTGTGTAAAAGTCTTAGAGCCGGAGGTAGGGGTGTAGATAGAGAGGCAGTGAAGTGCGCTGGAGGGGGGTGGAGTTGGGCCTACACAGTGGTGGATGGTGAGATTATCTGCGTATTCTGGTTCCCATAGGGGTATGTCTGCCAGGGGGCAGAGGGGTTGTCTTTCTGCATGGAAGGAGTAGTTGGAAATATTAAGGGGCACAGCGGCCAGCAGTGGGCGCTGTAGTGATGCACACAAGAAACAACTGGCTGTGTTAAGGGTGTGGTTGAGAAAGATGGTGGTGTCCTGAATGAGCTGTAATGAAGAGTAGGAGAAATGGGAAGAGGGGCGGGGATAAGAAGATGAAGAGGCGCCATAAAGAGTTTGGATAATGACTTTTTCGGAATGTCTGATATCTGATGCAACTTGAGAGATCTGGGAATGAGAGGGAACATACTTTCGAGAGATATGAAGGGTACTGTGGGGGGTCGAGGACCCCCCGTAGTAAACTGAGGCTGTGACTCCAGCGGCCCATTGAGAGTACCAGGGATCTGGGATTGATAAGGAGAATGAGCCGTTGGGATATTCCATGAAATGGTTGGAGGAGTAATATTGTGGGTACTGGAAGTTACCCATGTAGTGAATGGCGCAAGACTAGTAGGGACATCTCCTGTAGGTGTCTGGCCATCACTTGCAATAGGCTTGTTTTTGGTCATAGAGGAAGCAGAGGTAGGGAGAATAAGGGTAGCTGCTAGTGAACACTTCAGTGGAGGTATAAAGGCTCGGAGCAGCTTTTCAGAGGGCAGTCTGGTGTGGCAATGAGGGCAGTAACTTTTGTTTGATGCTGTGTGTAAGTCTGTCTGACTTTGAATCGCCATACAAAGGAGGCTGGGGTGGTGGGGAAGACAATAGGAATGAGGGAAAAAAAGCGAGAGCGCAGTAAAGGAGGAAAAAGTCATGATTCGGGTATGGATGGCAAAGGGGGTGAACGGGATTTTGGAGGAAAGAGGACAGTAAGGTCAGGAGTCTGGAGGGAGGAAGAGTCTGTAAACTTTTGTAGGTTAAGAGATCTTTTAGGTAATGTGGGGACAGAATGGTAAGGGGCGCCCTGAATGTCAGTCTATGAGCTGCCTTCTGCAAGAGCTGTCTAGCGGCTAATGCTAGTAGGCAGGGGGCCCATCTCCGAACTGTGGGGTCTAATTGCTTGGAGAGATAAGCTACTGGGGCAAAGGATGGGCCATAATATTGGCCTAGGACTCCTAGAGCTTGACTGGACCTCTCATGAATGTATAATGAGAAGGGTTTTGACAAATCAGGGAGATGGAGAGCTGGAGCTTCCATAAGGGCTTGACGGAGCTTAATGAAGGAGTGTCGGGGTGAGGATGATAATGGTTCTTCAGGGGGGCCCTTGCTGAGGTCGTATAGGGGTCTTGCCAACAGGGAGAAGTTAGGGATCCACGCTCTAAAATACCCAGCCAGGCCTAGAAAGGAAAGGATTTCTGTCTTGGTTTTGGGAATGGGCAGGTCAGAGAGGAGTCGTTTTCTGTCTAAGGTAATGGACTTTCTTTGTTGAGACAGAAGGAATCCAAGGTAAGTGACAGAAGGGGAAGAGATTTGAGCTTTGACGGGGGATACCCGGTAACCTCTGGAAGCTAGAAGGTTAAGTAGAGACGCAGTGTCAAGTTGAGACTGTTCCCACGAGGGACTGCAGAGCAGAAGATCATCTACATATTGTAATAAAGTGGACTCGGGGTGATCATGATGAAACTGTTTGAGGTCTTGAGCTAGGACTTGTCCAAAAATATGGGGACTATCTCGGAAGCCTTGTGGCAAAACTGTCCAAGTAAGTTGTTCAGAATGTCTGGTGTATGGGTCCGTCCAGGTGAAGGCAAAAAAATCTTGGGAGGAGGGGTCTAGAGGAATAGAAAAAAATGCGTCCTTGAGATCTAGGACTGAGAAGTGGGATGCTGAGGCAGGGATCTGCGATAAAAGGGTGTATGGATTTGGAACTAAGGGATGGATAGGGACAATGGCCATGTTGATAAGGCGAAGGTCTTGGACGAGGCGGAAAGATCCGTTGGTTTTTTTAACAGCTAATATGGGGGTATTAAATGGGGAGTGAGTAGGTCTGAGGTAGTTTTTGTTTAAGAGATCTTGAATGATGGGTTGGAGGCCTATGAGGGCTGAAGTGGTTAGGGGGTATTGGGCCTGACAGATATACTGAGAGCGGTCACGTAATTTGATAGAGGCAGGGGGACATAGGGCCACGGAGGGGCTTGTAATGTCCCAAACTTTGGGATTTACAGGGTATATGAGGGTGGAACCGGAGCTTTCATTGGGTAGGGGTAGAGGGAGGTTGTCGGCTATGAGGGCCATCAGAAAGGGAGTACTGGGAGCTGTGGGAGTGGATATAGTTACGGAAACGTGGAGGAGGGAAAGGATGTCTCGTCCTAGTAAAGGGATGGGACACTGGGGCATAACTAGGAAGGAGTGGGAGAAAGGTATGGGCTTGTCTAGGATTGTGCATAAAAGGGGGGGGGTTTAATGGGAAAATCTGTTTACCTCCTACCCCGACTATAGGAGTAATGGCTGGCGTGGTAGGGCCCCGGTATTCTGGCAAGACTGAGAAGGTGGCTCCTGTGTCTAGGAGGAAGGAGATGGGGCGACCGTCTACTGTTAAATTAACCCTGGGCTCCTGTTTGGTGATGGAAATGGTCGGGCGAGAAGCCCCCGGGCCCCGTCAATCTTCTTCTGCCAGCCCCACTACGGCGGGCTTAGGATGGGGGTTGTTCGTCCAGCCTCCCCTTCGGGTGGTTGGGCAATCAGACCCCCAGTGGCCCTTTTTGTGGCATCTGGGGCATGGGGTGGTAGGAGATCTGGGGGAGGGGCATGCCCTTGACCAATGTCCCTCTTTTCCACACTTGAAACAAGCTCCTGGGGGGGGGCTTGTTTGTAGAGGGGCGCCCAGGTTGTGGTTTTATCAGCTGGGCCAACATCTGGAAATTGGCCTGATCAGCCTTTTGTTTACGGCGTTCTTTCTCCTCCTCCCAGTTATGGAAGACTTTAAAGGCCACTGTTAGGATCTCAGTCTGTGGGGTAGCGGGGCCCTGTTCTAACTTTTTGAGTTTAGCTTTAATGTTGGGGTAGCTTTGAGCTAGGAAGTATGTTATAAGACATGTCTTCCTTCAGGTGTTTCTGGGTCCAGGCTGGTATACTGTAATAGGGCTTGAGTGAGTCTGTCTAAGAACTCAGAGGGGGTTTCGTCTCTCTTTTGAATTATGTCTTGGAGCTTTTGAAAATTGACTACTTTACGAGCTGCCTTTTTTAGACCTGCTATTAAGCAGGAGGCAAAAATATCTCAAGAGTGGAGACCCACGGCGGTGTTATAATCCCAGTGTGGGTCTTGTTCGGGGACAGCAGTGGGGCCAGGGGGATAGGTGGGGTTAGTCCTGTGGGTTTCAGTAGCGTGCGTTTGGGCGAAGTCCCAAACTCGTCTACGCTCTTCAGGGAGGAGAGTATTGGCCAGGAGCATGAAAATGTCATGATGCATGAGGCTGTAAGACTGGAGGGTCCATTGAAACTCCCTGATGTATGTCGTGGGATCAGTGGAAAAGGAACCTAGGTGTTTCTCTAGTTAAGCTAAATCTCCTAAGGAGAAAGGGACGTGAACGTGCACAATGCCTTTGGATCCTGCTACTTCCCAGAGGGGGGCGATAATTTTGGGAGGCCCTCGGGACCGGGTCTGAGGGGGACTGAAGGTTTCTGGCTCAGTCTGTGCAGGGGAAACAGGTGATGGGGGCAAAGCCGCGATAATTTTGGGAGGCCATCGGGACCGAGTCTGAGGGGGCAAAGACAGAGGAGGCTCCTGGAACTTAGTTAGAGGGGGGCTGAAAGGCTCAGGCTTGATCTGCGGGAGGGGGGGAGGTGAGGGGGACAGAGGAGGAAGGGGTGAGGTGGGAGAGGAGATGGTGGTGGAGGGAGGGGAAGAGGGGGAAGGGAGAGGATGGGAGGCTTCTGCGGGAGTGGAGGCAGCGGCGGCGGCGGTGGTAGAGGAAGGGGGAGGGTCTGTTGTAGGAGAAGAAGGGGAAGGGAGAGGACGGGAGGCTTCCACGGGGAAAGAGGCAGCGGTGGCGGCGGTAGAGGAAGGGGGAGGGGCTGTTGTAGGAGAAGAAGGGGAAGGGAGAGGACGGGAGGCTTCCACCGCGGGGAAAGAGGCAGCGGTGACGGCGGTAGAGGAAGGGGGAGGGGCTGTTGTAGGAGAGGAAGGGGAAGGGAGAGGACGGGAGGCTTCCGCCGCGGGGAAAGAGGCAGTGGCGGTGGCGGAGGGTGGAGGGGTTGTAGGAGGGGGAGGGGCTGAAGGGGGAAGTCTGTATGGTGGAGGCTCGTCGGCCAGGTCAAAGGTCATCGAAGAGGGACTGGGAGTGTGTGGAGGGGAGGGAGACGGCTTGCAGGCTAGGAGAACTTGGGGCGGGGAGCAGGTGGTGCAGAGGCTGGGATTTTGATCTAGGAGGCGAAAAGCTTCGATATAGGGAATCTCCTTCCATTTTTTCAGGCACTGGCAGTAGTTAAAGAGATTGCGAGTTATGTTAGGATCAAGAGTTCCCCCTGTGGGCCATTGTTGTTATTGTCTAGGGGGTATGTCGGCCAATCTTGGGAGCAGTATTTACGGAGAAGTTTTGGTTTTATATCAGGCGTCAGGGAGAGGGTAGCCAGATGCTTAAGCAGGCATTCAAGAGGTGAACTATCAGGGAGGGATGAGGAGGCTCCCATGGCTAAAGGACAGAGAAGGAGACAAACAGGGGAAGACGAACAGAGATCCTCGGACTGGAAGCAGACCGCAAGGAGACAAAGGGCGTCCCCGATGATCCTTGGTGGTCTGCGGAAACTCGTACACGAGTCGGAATTTCTTAGGAAGTGTGGGTCGTCACCCAGACTTCCCTGAGAAGGCAGTTTGCCGGAGTCACGAGGTACCTAGCACTAGGAGTTTTCGGCAGACAGAACAGATTTCGGCGGACGGAACAGAAGGTGGGGGGGGGAGGGAGCGTTCTCATCTGCAAAGGAGTCACCTCGTTTATGGCTGTTGGAGGGGGGCTTGAGGGTCTGCCGCAGCCATGAAGGCCTGAGGCGGGGATTTATGGCTGTCGGAGGAGGGGCCTGAGGGCCCGCCGCAGCCATGAAGGCTTGAGGCGGGGATTTATGACTGTCGGAGGAGGGGCCTGAGGGTCCACTGCAGCTGTGAAGGCCTGAGGCAGGGAGAGTTCCCTCCTTGTCCCCGAGCGTCAGGGCCTTGCCGGACGATCACGGTCAATGGCACTGCGATAGCTCGGAGAAGAGTGGCCCACTCCAGGGAAATTTTGCTTAAAAAGTTTCGGCACTGATGGAAGGGACGGTGAGTGCGTTTATGACTATCGGGGGAGGGGCCTGAGGTTCCGCCGCAGCCATGAAGGCCTGAGGCGGGAAGAGTTCCCTCTTCATCCCCAAGCGTCAGGGCCTTGCCGGACGATCACGGTCAATGGCACTGTGATAGCTCGGAGAAGAGTGGCCCACTCCAGGGAAATTTTGCTTAAAAAGTTTAGGGCCTGAGGCAGGGGTTTATGGTTGTTGGAGGAGGGGCCTGAGGGTCCACCGCAGCCGTGAAGGCCTGAGGCGGGGAGAGTTCCCTCCTCGTCTCCGAGCATCAGGGCCTTGCCGGACGATCATGGTCAATGGCACTGTGATAGCTCGGGGAAGAGTGGCCCACTCCGGGGGAAAACTTACCTAAAGGCCAGAGAGGAGTGGTGAGTGTGATGAGCCAGCACCGGAAAAAGAGGACAAGGGCAAGCTGCTGCTGGTGTCGGGGGAAGACGAGGCCCAGTTGGGGTGTCCCGTCTCCCAGGTTTCGGCACCAACGAAAGGAAAGGAGCGATACACAGCAGCAATTCACCGGAGAATTACGCTTTATTAGGGAAAGGTGCTGGGTTATATAGGAAGGGGCATAGGGTGATTGTGGTGTTACTTCTACGGGGCTGGTGGCTGTTGGCTAGGTGCTGGGATTGGGAGGGGGGCGAGAGGTGATTGGGCTTCAGGTGGCGCTGGCGGGAACCAAGGACCCCCGAAGAGAAGCCGGAAGTTTGCCATCTTACTGGTGGGGACCCTTCATACATAAAGGAGCAAAAATAAGAATAAATCCAACTTCTCATAAACCATGCAAGCAAGAAGAAAGTGGAATGAAATATCTGAAGTGTTGAGAGAAACCACCAACCTAGAATTCTGTGCCCTTTGAAATTATCCTTCAAAGAACAGGATAAATACTTCTCAGACAAATAAAAATTGATGTAATTTGCTGACAGTAGATCTGCTCTGCAAGAAATGATAAGAGAAGTTCTTCAGAAAGAAGAAAAATGATATAGGTCAAAAACTCAAATCTATTACATAAAGAAAGAGCGAGCCTTGGAGAACAAATAAGTGAAGGCAGAATAAAAGGTTTTATTTTCCTTATTCTTAATTGATCTATGAGACAGTTTGATCAAAATAATAATAGCAACAATGTATCTGATTATGTATGTTCATGGATATTTAACATATATAAAATAATATATAAGCAAAGTGAGTGACAGCAATGCTAAAAAGAACAGGGGGAAGGAATTAGTAAGATTTTATTATTATAAAGTACCTGCACTATCTGTGGAGCAGTACAGTATTTGAAAATGGACTTTTATATAGCTGTAAATGTATACTGCAAACTATAGGGAAAGAACTGTAAAAGTAAAATGAGAAGTATAATTAACATGCTAAGAAAGAAACTAGAAACATAAAATGCTCAATTAAAAACACAAAAGGCAAAAAAATTGTGTTAGGGAAGAACACAGGAACAAAGAACAAGGGCAACAGAATACAGTAACAAATATCACACCCATTAATTCAACTATGTTAATAGTCACTTTACAGGTAAATGGTCTAATGCAACAATTAAAAGATAATCAGAGTGGATAAAAAAACAAGGCCCAACTATATGGTATCTACAAGTAACCAACTTTAACAGACACATAAATACCAAAGGTAGACATGGAGTCTCACAAGAAAAAAAATTTGTGTTTAATAAAAAAAGTAAAGAGGAAGATATGCTAATAACACCAATTTAAAAAAAGGCTGAAGTAGACAGAGTGACTTCAAAGCAAAGTTATCAGGGAAAAGCAGACATTACATAATGATACAGGGGTCAGTACTCCAAGAAGACAACAATCCTTAGTTTGCATGCACCTAAACACAGTGTCAAAATATGTGAGGTAAAAACTGACAGAACTGCAAGACGAAATACACAAATTCACAATTACAGTCAGACTTTAACAACCTTCTATCAGAAACTGGCAGATGCAGCAGGCAGAATCAGCAACAACACAGTTAAACTCAACAACATCAATCAACTAGATACAACAGAGATCTATAGGCTATTTCATCCAACAGCAGAAAATAATATATTCTCAATTCACACAGGACATTCACCAAGATAAACTACATTATAGACCATAAAAAACATTAAAAAATTTTAAATAGAGATCATACAATGCTTGGTCTTAGACAACAGAATTAAAAGAGAAATCACTAACAGAGAGTAAAGTCCCAAAATACTTGGAGATTAAAGAACACACTTATAAATAACACATGTCAAAGAGGAAGTCTGAGAAGAAATTTAAAAATATTTTGAACTGGACAAAAATACAATTCTTTAAAATTTGTGGGATAGAGCAAAACAGTTCTTAGAGAGAAATTTATAACCTGAATGCATAAATTAGAAAAGAAGATCTAAAATCAATATTCTAAGCCCCCACTTTAGGAAACTAAAAAAAAAAGGGAGCAAATTAAACCCAAAGTAAGCAGAAGAAATAATAAAAATTAGAGCAAAACAGATTTTGAAATTAAGATTTAAAACAAACACTCAACAGAGAAAAATCAATGAAATCAGGATGGTTCTTTGAAAAGCTCAATGAAATAAAAAACCCTCTATTTAGGCTAAGGAAAAAAAAAAGAGGGTACAAATTATAATATCAGAAATTAAAGAGGCAACATCATCACAGAGCCCATGGACATTAAAAGAATAAAAAAGAAAGAAACCCAATGAACAACTCTATGCCCACAAATTTGATAACACAGATAAAACCAACCAGTTTTCGAGGAACATAACTGGCAAAAACTCACTCAAGAAATGGATTACCTGATCAGTTAAAGAAATTGAACCAATAATTAATAACCTTCCTAAAGAGAAAATACCACATCCAGGTGGGTTCACTAGTGAATTCTACCAAGAATTAAAGGAAGAAATGTTATCAATTCTCTATAATCTCTTTAGCATATCTCTAGATGGAATACCTCCTAACTGACACTCTGTGGCCAAAATTATCCAAATACCAAAACCAGACAAAGAAATTACAAGAAAACTGCAGACCAATCTCTCTCATGAACATGGATGCAAAAATCCTCAACAAAGTATTAGCAAATCAAATCCAACAAATTTTAAGAACAAGTATACACCATGACCAAGTGAGATTTATCCCAGGTATGTAAGGCCTGGTCCAACATTTGAAAACCATGTAACTGATTATGTTTTTTACATAATTTCATAAATTGTTGTATATATAACTATGAAAATTAATGTAATCAATGATATCAACAAGCTAAAGAGGAAAATTACATGATCTCTGTGATATAGTGAGTTATTAGAAATACATATTTGGTCATTCATATGACCAAATACATAATTCCCAGCTATATTTGGTCTTCATCTACAGTTCCTGAAAACACTGCAGTCTTAAAGGTGAAATAGGTGTCTTGTCAAGCTAATGAGAGACTTCTGGAAACCCCACCTAAGGACGAGGGCTGGCCAATAATTTAGTCAATCATGACTATGCAATGCAGCCCTCACAAAAAGCCCTGAGAAAAGCTTATCGCTCTCTTGGATCCTGCTTCTCAGTCAGGGAGAACCTCTATGCTTGGGTATCCAGAACACCTCCACATGCCACCAAGCCAGACCCCAAACTCCACGGGAATAGAAGCTCCTTTATTTGGGACCTTGCCCTATGTATCACTTCATCTGGCCATTAACTTGTATTCTTTATAGTATCCTCTATTAAACTGGTAAACCTAAGTGTTTCCTGAGTTTGTGAGCCACTTTAACAAATTAACTGAACTAAGGGGGAAGTCACTGGAAACTCCAGTCTGTGGTGAGTAGGTCAGAAGCACAGGTAACAGCCTGGAGCTTGCAACCCAGCATCTGGTTATTGGGGGGCAGAGGGGGGTGGCTTAACCTGGGGAAATCTGGTCCTGTCCCCGGCCAGATAGCATCAAAATTGAGTTGAGTTCTTGGATATCCAGCTGGTGTTCAAGAACTGTTTGGTGTTGTGTGTGTCCTCCTACATACTTACACACACTGGAATTGGGTCTGGGGACCCAAAATTCCTTTTACTGCTATGTATAATACTATTGTTGCATATATATATATACATATATATATATATTTTTATATATATATGTATATATATATATATATATATACACACACACACACACACACACATATGTAGGAAAAGTCACCATAACAATCACATAAATTGATGCAGAAAAAACCTTTGACAAAATCTAATGCCCATTTAATGATAAGATAAACCTCCCCCAAATAAAAAGTACAAGAGAACTTGTGTGGAAAAGATCTTAGAATTTGAAGGAACTTCATAAAAAACCTAGAACTGACATCACACTTAATAGTGATAAACTTCAAGTTTTTCCATTAAGGTAGGGAAGAGAGCAAGAATGTCTTCCCTCACCATTCCTTTTCATTGCATTAGAAATCTCAACAAATTATACTAGGAAAGGAAATATAGGGTATACAATTAGGAAAGAAAAAATACAATTACTATTGTTCAAGATGACATAATTGTCTATGTAGAAATTCAAAATAAATGACAAAAAAAACCTCCTGGAACTAAAGAAATTACAGCAATGTTACAAGATACAAGGTTAATAAACAAAAACCAATACCTTTCCTATGTAGCAGCTATGAACAAGTGGAATTTTAAATCCAACACATTACCATTAGCACCCCAAAAAATGAAAATATGTACAGATTTATATGAGAAAACCTACAAAACTCTGATGAGCAAAATCAAAGAAGAACTAATAAATGGAGAGCTATTCCATGTCCATGAGTAGGAAGACTTAATATTGTCAAGAGGTCATTTCTTCCCAACTTGATATACACTACACTTAGGCAATCCCAATCAAAATCCCAGCAAGCTATCTTATGGATACAGACAAACTCATTCTAAAGTTTATATGGATAATCAAAAAACACAGAATAGCCAATTCAATATTGAAGGAAACAGGTTGGAGGACTTAAGTTACTTGACTTCAAGATTTACAACAGCAAGGATCATCACAGTAATCAAGACAGGGTAATATCAGTGAAAAAACAGGCAAATAGAACAAGGGAACAGAACAGAGAGCCCACAAATAAACCCACATATAGTCAACTCTCTTGGACAAAGTAACAAAGGCAATAAACAGAGCAAAGCCAGTCTTTTCAAAAAACAGTACTGGAACAAATGAACATTCAAATGCAAAAAAAAAAAGAATCTAGACACACATCTTTCATACTGTAGGATGTCTTTTTGTTCTACTGATGGTGTCCTTTGCCGTAAGGGGTTGACATCCAAATTATATAAAGAGTTCACATACCTTAACAAACAAAAAGCAAATAAAGCAATTAAAAAATGGGCAGAGAAGCTGAACAGACACTTCTCCAAAGAAGAAATTCAGATGGCCAACAGGCACATGAAAAGATGCTCCACATCGCTAATCATCAGAGAAATGCAAATTAAAACTGCAATGAGATATCACCTCACACCAGTTAGGATAGCCAACATCAAAAAGACAAACAACAACAAATACTGGTGAGGATGCGGAGAAAGGGGAACCCTCCTACACTGCTGGTGGGAATGTAAACTAGTTCAACCATTGTGGAAAGCAGTATGGAGGTTCCTCAAAAAACTCAAAATAGAAATACCATTTGACCCAGGAATTCCACTCCTAGGAATTTACCCTAATAATGCAGGAGCCCAGTTTGAAAAAGACATATGCACCCCTATGTTTATTGCAGCACTATTTACAATAGCCAAGAAATGGAAGCAACCTAAGTCTCCATCAGTAGATGAATGGATAAAGAAGATTTGGTACATATACACAATGGAATATTATTCGGCCATAAGAAGAAAACAAGTCTCACCACTTACAACAACATGGATGGAGCTAGAGGGTATTATGCTCAGTGAAATAAGCCAGGTGAAGAAAGACAAGTAAGTATCAAATGATTTTACTCATCTGTGGAGTATAAGAACAAAGCAAAAACTGATGGAATAAAACAGCAGCAGACTCACAGAACCCAAGAATGGACTAACAGTTACCAAAGGGAAAGGGACTGGGGAGGATGGGTGGGGAGGGAGGGATAAGGGGGAAAAGGGGGCATTACGATTAGCACACATAATGCGGCAGAGGGGGACACAGGAAAGGCAGTATACACAGAGAAGACAAGTAATGATGCTATAGCATCTTACTACGCTGATGGACACTGACTGTAATGGGGTATGTGGTGGGGACTTGATAATAGGGGGAGTCTAGTAACCATATGTTGTTCAAGTAATTGTACATTAATGATACCAAAATTGAAAAAATAAAAAAATTTAAAAATCTAGACACACATCTTAAATCCTTCACAAAAATTAACTCAGAATGGATTTACTAAATACAAAATGCAAAACTACAAAACTCTCAGAAGATAACACAGTAGAAAATCTAGATAACTGGGTATGGTGATGACTTTTTAGACACAAAAAGGCTTAATTCATAAAAAAGACACTAGATAAACTAGACTTCATTAAAATTCAAAATTTCTGCTCTGTGAAAGCCAACGTCAAGAGAATGAGAAGACTAGCCACAGAATGTGAGAAAATATTTGCAAAAGACAAATCTAACAAAAAACTGACACCTGTTAGAATGACCAAAATCCAAAACACTGAAACCAAATGCTAGTGATATGGAGCAACAGGCACTTTTCATTCATTGCTAATGGAACTGTAAAATGGTATAGCCACTTTGGAAGACAGTTTGGGGATTTCTTAAAAATTAAGAATATTCTTACCATATAATCCAGCAATCGCACTCCTTAGTATCTTCCCAAATGAACAGAAAAATTATGTCCACACAAAAACTTGCACACAAATGTTTATAGTAGCTTTATTGGTAATGCCAAAACTTGGAAGCAACCAAGATGTCCTTCAGGAAGTGAGTGGATAAATAAACTGAGGTATATATCTAGACAATGGAATAATATTCAGCACTAAAAAGAAATGAGCTATCAAGCAATGAAAAAATATATAGGAACCTTAAATACATATTACTAAGTGTAAGAAGCCAAACTGAAAAGGTTATTTACTGTATGATTCCAATCATGGGACATTCTGGAAAAGGCAAAACTATGGAGACAGTAAAAAGATTACAGGTTGCGAAAAGTTAGGGAAATGAAGGAATACATAGGTGGAGCACAGAGGATCTTTGGGGCAGTGAAACTATTCTGTATAATACTATAATGGTAGATATATGTCATTACACATTTGTTAAAACCACAGAATGTACAACACCAAGAGTACATTCTAATGTATGGATTTTGGGTGATAATGATGTGTCAATTAGGTTCATTGACTTTTAACAAATGTACCATTGTGTTGCAGGATGCTGACAGTGGAGGAGGTTGTGCACATGTGGGGACAGAGAATATATAAGAATTCTCTATATTTCTGCTCACTGTTGCCTTAAACTTAAAGTTACTCTACAAAATAAAGCTTAAAAAATTGAGTTGGAAAAAAACAGCACTCTTTTTATTCCTGTCTAGAAGCATTCACCAACATACACAAACAGGATTGCTGTTAATTATCCATCACTTTTAACCATTAAATCAAATGCCTTTTCTGATATGCATCCTCCTATCCCTTATTATTTTGAAGCGATCATTATAAAACCATGAAACAAATGGGCAAGGTGCTAAATTAACTTGCTGGCTGCCAAGAGATTCAAGAAATAGCAATAGCCAAGGTAATTTCTCCAGGGTCTGCAACTCAAATTCAAGTTAGTCAAGTTTCAAGAGGTGACTGGACTTGAGGTTGTCAATCCATTCTAACAAAGCTTACAAGTGACTAATACAGAAAACACAACAATTTTTCTATTACCAAAAAATGTCCACATTTCTCCTCCTAGCTTACTCTCCTCCTCCAAGCCTGTTAAGTGGGGAGCCAAACTGTAATCCTAAGACTGTGTAATGAAAAATGCCAACTAATAAATTTCAAGGGAATAATACATAAATCATCATTTATAGTACCCTCACAACAGAGTATTGGTAGAAGTAAAAATCTTCAATGGTACTTATTATTAACTCCATTTTTTAATGGCAGTATCTGATGGGACCCACTTTAACCAAGTTCAAATTTACATCCATCAGTAGGACTACCGACATCATGCGCCCGTGGACATGATGTACCAAGACCTCATGATCTACAGAGCACTTCTACAAAGAATGGTCAACCTGAATCTAATTATGAGAAAAATAAACAAATAGAAATCACGACAAATTCTGCAAAACAACTGCCCTGGACTCTTCAAAAATGTCAATATCATAAAAGGAAAAAAAAAGATGGGGATTATTCTAGATGAAAGGAGACTGAAGAGGCATAACAAGTAAATGCAATTCATTAAAATAAAATAAACAGATATAAAGGCCATTATAGGAATGACTGAGGATATCTGAATATGAATATTACAGTAAGATTAAATTCATTATATTTAGTTATGTAGGCTGTTGTCCTTGATTTTAGGAAAACATGAATTATTTAAAAAAGAAAAGACATGATTTCTGTAACTCAGACTGTCCAGTAAATATATAAAGACAAAGGGATAAACAAAATGTGCTTATATATAAAGGTAAAAGGATATATGGTTCCTTGGTACACTATTCTTAAAACTTTTCTGCAGATATGAAATTTTCAACATAAAAATTTGGGGGTGGGGGGTGGTTGCTTACTGAGCATGAAATCTGGACAAAAGGATATAGATAATTCGTATACTTAATGAAATCATTTATCTAATAAAAAAAATAATAACTGCACCAGAAACAAACAGGTTTCATCTGTGGGCTTAAAAAAAAAAAAGCCTACTAACTTGAATTTAATTATCACTGACAAGCCTACCCTTAATAAGGCTCTATTTTCTATGTCTATTATGACCAGGTTATTTGCTATAATCCCTATTATTTAAATATGTCAATACTACCAATTAAGTTACCATCAGATCTTTCTAACCAGGAAGGATCTTTAAGTCATCAGGTTAATTTAGCTGAGATATCACAATTTAATTCTCTGAGAAAACACTCTTTCCAAGTTTGATGAGATCACTACTGTCACTATTTGAAAAGAAACCTTTATTTTTGTCACTATATACCACCTTCAGTAATGTCTCAGTTGTATTCAGAATAAATGAGAGTTCATCACAGAATCAAGGTAGGAGAAGGGTGCCCATAACAAAAAAAAATAGTAAATGGAGAAACAAAAACAATAGATGTTTAAGAAATAAACATAAACATATAGCATACATGAATTACAAAATATTAGAGAACAGGGTAAGATGGTGTTGTATGTCATACTAAAGTAAGCTTTAATTTTTTTGTCTCAACCTGCAGATCTTAAGCCATTGGGTCAAGAAGTCAATTTAGAAGGTCACAGCAAACATTTTTGGAAATTAAGTGAACTAGAAGAGAACAGAACACTAAAGAGTATGCATCACAGGTAGTAAGGGTAAGTATGGTTCCATTAAAATTTTGTTTCTGTTACATATGTCTGTTTATATGTGTGCTTGGTCACAGAATTAAAATTTCTTTCTTTTGGTGGGTTTCAAAATTAGGTTTGAAAGCCACTACTTTCCAGACAATGGAGATTCATGGAAAGGTTTATAATACAAGTACAAGATTTGTCTTTACAAAATCATGGAGGCAGTAAGATAAAGCAGTTTTTCAAGCTTCTCAAAATCAATTTAGTTTCCACCAGTATGCTTTTTTTTAGGTAGAAAAGAGTTAAAAAGAAAATGCATCATAAATAACAATTAAAAAGGGTATTTTTCATCCAATTTTGGTTTCACTGCTTTGTACATACACACATAAAAGTTCTTTGTCACAATGTACAATGAATTTCTTAATATTTACTTGGATAAAACAAATAATTTTTGAAGGCCACTACGATAAAAGAGTTATTAATCGGAAGATAAAGATATCAGGGACAGGGAGAAAATCAGGACTACTTCAGCAGGAGGAAGAAAAAAATGAGGGTTCGAAGTCATATGAGATTACGAAAGAAAAAGAGAAATTAAGAAAGGCACACTGACAGAAATCTTAAAAAAGAAAAACTTTTGAAAATTTAAGTAGATTGTACTTTACAGATTCCACATACATACACTATAATGCACAAGCTCCTAACAGTGACATTTAAAGCATACCACAATATGTCTGCCAAATATATTTCAACTTCATTGCAGTCACTTAAAGGCCACAAGTGATAGGCAAATAATACCATTTCAATAAAAATTGATACTAATTTATTAAAAGGTATCAATTTCTCTACAGTCCCTAAGACTTTGTATAATTTCTGACACTATAGAGCTAAATGTTAATTTGTCACATTACAGAGAATAGGTCCCTAAAAAAGTGAGAAAATAAAAATGTTACATATTTCCTATCACTTTCAAAATTACTTCAAGAACAATTTCATGATCAAAACATTCTGAGGATGATATTCTCAAACTCTACTATTAACTAGAGGATGCCTCTCAATGTGAGATCTGTGTTCCTTCTGAATTTCATGAGAAACTAACTTCAGGTAATGAATAACAGGAAAGACAAAACCACATAGTAAGCTCATCCTTAACTGCCAACAATGACAAAATGCAGAAAATTTTTATAGGATTCTAAAGAACTACTGAAAACTAATTTAAATCTTAATTGTCTTTCCACCAACCATAAGGACTGCTGCATCCCTTAAGTATGTAAGTACAATTGCCATTTCACTACACATACCAGAATTAGTTGTCTTAGGTGGAACTAAAAGACAGTAAAACATTTCTAAGCCCTCATAGAGTCACTATTTAAACCAGTAATTACGAATTTCCTCTAAACATCCATGCTCAAGCAACCATCCTAAAACTCAACTGATGTGCATAAACAACCCAGCTCATTACATACATATGATGTGAACTTTATAGTGACTTAGGTGAGATAATGTGTAGAATTATTTCTATACAGTTATTGCTCAATAAAGGAGTAAGGAAGCTAATGATTCAGTTTTAAAAAGCAAAACAAAACACCATCTTAGATGGAGATAAAAACCTGTAAAGAAAAAGGCCTATCATTGCTTCACATTCAATTATAAAGAGGTATTTATCTACTTAAATATCAGTAAGTGAATGCATAAACTGAGGTATCAAAGCTCCTTTCTCTACTACCTAAAAAAATCTTCCAAATTGCATGTACACAGATAGATATATCTAAACATATTTGAATATCTGTAAGTATACATATTCAACTACTTAACACTGCAAAATGCCTGAGGAGGGCTATTAATCTCTTGATTATTCCTTCTAAAAGAAATTCATTCTCCTATTGAAACAAGTTTTCTGAAGTGGTAAAGGGAAAAGGAAAAAAAAAACAAAAGGGAGTGGTAAAAAGTATAGACCTAGGAGTAAAAACTTGGGTTTGAATCATTTGATAGTTTGTGACCTGGAAACATTACCTAAACTCTCTCTACCCCAATTTCCCCATATAGAAATGTGTTACCTATAATTATATTTGAGGGTATAGAAATATACATGTATTTTCTTTCATACACACACACACACTAGAAAAAAAGTTAATAGCTACCTTTGGTAGGAAAAGAGTGATTTTCTTCCTGTGTATTTTCCAACAGTCTCTAAGTTTTTCATAGTAAATATATAATCATACTTAGGCAGAAAGTTATTTTAAAAAACTAAAGAAGACAAAATGTCCACCATACTATCAAAAATCACCCATCACACCAAGAACCAAGAAAATCATGACCTGAATGAGAAAATGACAGTCAACAGATGGCAACACTAAGAAATAGATATTGGAATTATCTGACAAAAATTTGAAAGCAGTTATTATAAAAACTCCTCATCAATCAATTACACATCTTGAAACAGACAAAACAAATAGAAAATCCAAGCCAAGAAATAGAAATAATAAAAAAGCAACCAAATGAAAATTATAGAACTGAAAACTACAATAAATGGGGAAAAAAATTTGGATGGGCTCAATAGTAGGGATTATGGAGGACAGGATTAGTGAACTTGGAGACAGATTAATAGACTTTACCGAATCAAAACAAAAGAGGGAAAAATGACGGAAAAGAAACTAGTGAAGTCTCAAAGACATGTAAGACAATATCAGAAGATTCAACACTCTACCACCGGAGTACCATAAAGAGAAGAGGAAGAGGATGGAGTTGAAAGAGTTTTCAGAAAGTAATGGCTAAAAACTTCTAAATTTGGAGAAAGACATAAACCTACCTGCAGATTCAAGTGAGCAACTCCCAAATAGGTAAACCCACAGAAACTCCACCTTGACGTATCATTACACGTCTGAACACATAAGACAAAAAAAAGTGTCATGAAAGTAACCACAAAGAAAGGATGCATTCTTCTTTTCAAATGGAACACCAATTCAAATGGCAGCATATTGCTCATCTGAAACCACAAAGGTCAGATGAAAGTAATAAAATATTTTTTAAGTGTTGAAAGAAAAGAACTGTCAACCATGAATTCTATATCTGACAAAATTATCTTTCAGGAGAGAAGGGGAAATAAAGACATAGACAAACAACAGACTAAAATAATTTGTCACTAGCTGATGTATGCTTCAGGAATGACTACTAGAATAAATGAATTCAGCAAAGTTGCAAGATACAAAATCAATACACAGAAATCTGTTGCGTTCCTACGTAATAACGATGAACTAGTAGAAAGAGAAGTCAGGAAAACAATTCCATTCACAATTGCATCAGAAAGAATAAAATTCCAAGGAATAAACCTATCCAAGAAAGCGAAAGATCTATACCCTGAAAACTACAAGATACTCATGAGAGAAATTAAAGAAGACACTAATAAATGGAAATACACCCCATGCTCATGGATAGGAAGAATTAATATTGTCAAAATGGACATCCTGCCTAAAGCAATCTTCTGATTCAATGCAATCCCTATCAAAATATCAATGGCAACATAATAAGCAAGATGGCAGCATGAATAGAGCAGCGGAAATCTCCTCCCAAAACCATACATATTTTTGAAAATACAACAAATACAACTATTCCTAAAAGAGAGACCAGAAGACACAGGACAACAGCCAGACTACATCCACACCTGTGAGAACCCAGCGCCTCGCAAAGGGGGTAAGATACAAGCCATGGAATGGCGGGACCCGAGCACTCTTCACCGCAGCTCCTGGCGGGAAGAGAGGAGTTGGAGCGGGGAGGGAGAGGGAGCCTAGGACTGCTAAACAACCAGCCCTAGCCAACCGCACCGGAGCACAGACACACAGTGCGTGCGTGGGGTAACTAGGGAAACAGGACAGTAAGACCTGTGAGCAGGTCACCACAGCAGGCACCCCTGGGACAAAGAAAGCAAGTGCTTTTTGAAAGTCTTAAAGGGACAGGGACCTACAGCTGGACGGAAACATCCTGGGACACTTAGCCCAGCAGCTGGGAATCCTGGGGAACTAGAGGCGCCCTAACCCACTGGGCAGCAGCACAGCTCGGAAGCCCCTCACGGAGATAAACAGCCTCCCACCCATTTCCCCTCCAACCCAGCTCCACCATAATGGAGAAGCAGCCTGAGGCAGTAGGGCAGAGCTTCTTTCACAGCGGCTGGGCAAGAATTAGAAACCCCGTCTGTGCACAGCTGCCCAGCACAAGCCACTAGGGGTTGCTCTTCTCCCAGGAGAGGAAGGCCACAAACCAGCAAGAAGGGACATTCTCCCAGCCAACACACATGCCAGCTCCCCAAAAATACCTCTATCGCCACGAAAAGGCAAAAGAATTTGATACAGACCAGACTAACCCAGACATCCTCCTCTGACAAGGAATCTGGGGAGATAGACCTAACCAATCTCCCTAAAAAAGAATTAAAAATAAATGAAATAACCATGCTGACGGAGCTGGAGAGAAATATGCAAGAGCTAAGGGATGACGTCCGGAAGGAGATTACAGAATTGAAACAATCTCTGGAAGGATTTATAAGCATAATGGATAAGATGCAAGAGGCCATTGATGGAATAGAAAACAGAGAACAGGAACACATAGAAGCTGACAAAGAGAGAGATAAAAGGATCTCCAGGAATGAATCACTATTAAGAGAACTGTGTGACCAATCCAAACGAACAATATTCACATTATAAGGGTACCAGAAGAAGAAGAGGGAGAAAAAGAGATAGAAAGTGTATTTGAAGAAATAATCGCAGAAAACTTCCCCAAACTGGGGGAGGAAATAACCGTTCAGACCACGGAAGCATACAGAAGGGACCCAAGGAGGAAAACAGCAAGACACATAATAATTAAAATGACAAAGATCAAGGACAAGGACAGAGTTTTAAAGGAAGCTAGAGAGAGGAAAAAAGGTTACCTACAAAGGAAAACCCATCAGGCTAACATCAGACTTCTCGACAGAAACCCTACAGGCCAGAAGAGAATGGCATGATATATTTAATGCAATGAAACAGAAGGGCCTTGAACCAAGAATACTGTATCCAGCACGATTATCATTTAAATATGAAGGAGGGATTAAACAATTCCCAAACAAGCAAAACTTGAGGGAATGTGCCTACCACAAACCACTTCTACAGGGTATTTTAGAGGGACTCGTTTAGATGGGAGCACGCCTAAAGCTAAACAGATCTCACTAGAGAAAATAATATCACAGCAAAGAAAGCAGACCAAACAAATACTACCTAAAGGCAAAAAATAAAATCAACTACCCACAAAAGCAGTTAAAGGAAGCACAAAAGTGCACTGAATAAAACACCGAACATATAAAGAATGGAGGAGAAGGAATAAGAAGGGAGAGAAATAAAGAATCACCAGAAAGTGTTCATAATAGCTCAAAAGTAAGTTGTTAGGCAGTAAGATATTAAAGAAGCTAACCTTGAACCTTTGGTAACCACGAATCTAAAGTCTGCAATGGCAATAAGTACATATCTTTCAATAATCACCCTAAATATAAATGGACTGAATGCACCAATCAAAAGACACAGAGTAATAGAATCGATAAAAAAAAGCAAGACCCATCCATATGCTGCTTACAAGAGACTCACTTCAAACCCAAAGACATGCACAGACTAAAAGTCAAGGGATGGAAAACGATATTTCATGCAAATGACACGGAGAAGAAAGCAGGTGTTGCAGTACTAGTATCAGACAAAATAGACTTCAAAACAAAGAAAGTAACAAGAGATAAAGAAGGACATTACATAATGATAAAGGGGTCAGTCCAACAATAGGATATAACCATTATAAAAATATATGCAATCAACACAGGAGCACCAGCATATGTGAAATACATACCAACAGAACTAAAGGAAGCAATAGAATGCAATGCATTCCTTTTAGGAGACTTCAACACACCACTCACTCCAAAGGACAGATCCACCACACAGAAAATAAGTAAGGACACAGAGGCACTGAACAACACACTAGAACAGATGGACCTAATAGACATCTATACAACTCTATATCCAAAAGCAACAGGACACACATTCTTCTCAAGTGCACATGGAACATTTTCCAGAATAGACCACATACTAGGCCACAAAAAGAGGCTCAGTAAATTCAAAAATATTGAAATCCTACCAACCAACTTTTCAGACCACAAAGGTATAAAACTAGAAATAAATTGTACAAAGAAAGCAAAAAGGTTCACAAACACATGGAGGCTTAACACCATGCTCCTAAATAATCAATGGATCAACAACCAAATTAAAATGGAGATCCAGCAATATATGGAAACAAATGACAACAACAACACAAAGCCCCAACTTCTGTGGGACGCAGTGAAAGCAGTCTTAAGAGGAAAGTATATAGCAATCCAGGCATATTTAAAGAAGGAAGAACAATCTCAAATGAATAGTCTAATGACACAATTATCGAAATTGGAAAAAGAAGAACAAATGAGGCCTAAAGTCAGCAGAAGGAGGGACATAATAAAGATCAGAGAAGAAATAAATAAAATTGAGAAAAATAAAACAATAGAAAAAAATCAATGAAACCAAGAGCTGGTTCTTCGAGAAAATAAACAAAATATATAAGCCTCTAGCCAGACTTATTAAGAGAAAAAGAAAATCAACACACATCAACAGAATCAGAAACGAGAATGGAAAAATCCTGACAGACCGCATAGAAATACAAAGAATTATTAGAGAATAGTATGAAAACCTTTATGCTAACAAGCTGGAAAACCTAGGAGAAATGGACAACTTCCTAGAAAAATACAACCTTCCAAGACTGACGCAGAAAGAAACAGAAAATCTAAACAAACCAATTACCAGCAAAGAAAATTGAAGTGGTAATCAAAAAACTACCCAGGAACAAAACCCCCGGGCCAGATGGATTTACCTCAGAATTTTATCAGACATACAGAGAAGACATTATATCCATTCTCCTTAAAGTTCTCCAAAAATTAGAAGAGGAGGGAATACTCCCAAACTCATTCTATGAAGCCAACATCACCCTAATACCAAAACCAGGCAAAGGCCCCACCAAAAAGAAAATTACAGACCAATATCCCTGATGAACATAGATGCAAAAATACTCAACAAAATATTAACAAACCAAATTCAAAAATACATCAAATGGATCATACACCATGACCAAGTGGGATTCTTCCCAGGGATGCAGGATGGTACAACATTCAAAAATGCATCAACATCATCCACCACATCAACAAAAAGAAAGACAAAAGACATATGATCATCTCCATAGATGCTGAAAAAGCATTCAACAAAATTCAACATCCATTCATGATAAAAACTCTCAACAAAACGGGTATAGAGGGCAAGCACCTCAACATAATAAAGGCCATATATGATAAACCCACAGCTAACATCATACATCATACTGAACAGCGAGAGGCTGAACACTTTTCCTCTGAGATCAGAAACAAGACAGGGATGCCCACTCTCCCCACTGTAATTCAACATATTACTGGAGGTTCTAGCCACGGCAATTAGACAAAACAAAGAAATACAAGGAATCCAGATTGGTAAAGAAGAAGTCAAACTGTCACTATTTGCAGATGACATGATATTGTACATAAAAACCCTAAAGACTCCACTCCAAACTAGAACTAATACCGGAATTCAGCAAAGTTGCAGGATACAAAATTAACACACAGAAATCTGTGGCTTTCCTAAACACTAACAACAAACTAATAGAAAGAGAAATCAGGAAGACAATTCCATTCACAATAGCATCAAAAAGAATAAAATACCTAGGAATAAACCTAACCAAGGAAGTGAAAGACCTATACCCTGAAAACTATAAGACACTCTTAAGAGAAATTAAAGAGGTCACTAACAAATGGAAATTTAGCCCATGCTCCTGGCTAGGAAGAATTAATATCGTCAAAATGGCCATCCTGCCCAAAGCAATATACAGATTCGATGCAATCCCTATCAAATTACCAATAGCATTCTTTAACAAACTGGAACAAATACTTCAAAAATTCATATGGAAACACTAATGACCCTGAATAGCCAAAACAATCCTGAGAAAGAAGAATAAAGTGGGGGGGATCTTGTTCCCCAACTTCAAGCTCTAGTACAAAGCCATAGTAATCAAGACAATTTGGTACTGGCACAAGAACAGAGCTGCAGACCAGTGGAACAGAATAGAGACTCCAAACATTAACCCAAACATACATGGTCAACTAATATTCAATAAAGGGGCCATGGACATACAATGGGGAAATGAGTGTCTTCAACAGATGGTGCTGGCAAAACTGGAGAGCTACATGTAAGAGAATGAAACTGGATCACTGTCTAACCCCATACACAAAAGTAAATTCGAAATGGATCAAAGACATGAGTGTAAGTTACGAAACCATAAAATTCTTAGAAAAAAACAGAGGCAAAAATCTCTTAGACATAAACATGAGTGACCTCTTCTTGAACATATCTCCCTGGGCAAGGGAAACAAACGCAAAAATGAACAAATGGGACTATATCAAGCTGAAAAGCTTCTGTACAGCAAAGGACACCATCAATGGAACAAAAAGGTATCCTACAGTATGGAAGAATATATTCATAAATGACAGAACCGATTAAGGGTTGACATCCAAAATATATAAAGAGCTCACGCACCTCAACAAACAAAAAGCAAATAATCCAATTAAAAAATGGGCAGAGGAGCTGAATAGACAGTTCTCTAAAGAAGAAATTCAGATGGCCAACAGACACATGAAAAGATGCTCCACATCACTTGTCATCAGAGAAATGCAAATTAAAACCACAATGAGATATCATCTCACACCAGTAAGGATGGCTACCATCCAAAAGACAAACAACATCAAATGTTGGCGAGGTTGTGGAGAAAGGGGAATCCTCCTACACTGCTGGTGGGAATGTAAATTAGTTCAACCATTCTGGAAAGCAGTATGGAGGTTCCTCAAAATGCTCAAAATAGAAATACCATTTGACCCAGAAATTCCACTTCTAGGAACTTACCCTAAGAATGCAGTACTCCAGTTTGAAAAAGACAGGTGCACCCCTATGTTTATCACTGCACTCTTTACAATAGCCAAGATATGGAAGCAACCTAAATGTCCATCAGGAGATGAATGGTTAAAGAAGAAGTGGTACATATACACAATGGAATATTACTCAGCCATAAGAAAAAAACAGATCCTACGATTTGCAACAACATGGTTGGAGCTAGAGGGTATTATGCTCAGTGAAATAAGCCAGGCGGAGAAAGACATGTACCAAATGATTTCACTCATATGTGGAGTATAAGAACAAAAGAAAACTGAAGGAACAAAACAGCAGCAGAAGCACAGAACCCAAGAATGGACTAACAGTTACCAAAGGGAAAGGAACTGGGGAGGACGGGTGGGAAGGGAGGGATAAGAGCGGGAAAAAAGAAAGGGGGCATAACGATTAACATGTATAGTGTGGGGGGGGTACGGGGAGGGCTGTGCAACACAAAGAAGACAAGTAGTAATTTTACAGCATCTTACTATGTTGATGGACAGTGACTGTGAACGGGTATGTGGTGGGGACTTGGTGAAGGGGGAGCCTAGTAAACATAATGTCCTTCATGTAACTGTAGATTAATAATACCAAATTAAATTAAAAAATAAAAATAAAAAAAGAAGGGCCTCAAACCAAGAATACTCTATCCAGAAGGTTATCATTTAAATTTGAAGGAGAGCTTAAACAATTTTCAGATAAGCAAAAGCTGAGAGGATTTACCTCCCACAAACCACCTCTATGGTGCATTTTGGAGGGACTGCTATAGATAGAATTGCTTCTAAGGCTAAATAGACATCACCAGGGGAAATAAAAACCACAGCAAAGTAGAACAATTAATAACTAAGCAGATGCAAAATCAAATCAACTACCCTCAAAGTCAATCAAGGGATAGACAAAGAGTACAGACTATGATAGCTAACATAAAAGAATGGAGGAGGAACAAAAAGGACAAAAAAAAAAGAACCTTTAGGTTGTGTTTGTAATAGCATACTAAGTGAGTTAAATTAGACTGTTAGATAGTAAGGGAATAACCCTTGAGCCTTTGGTTACCATGAATCTAAAGCCTGCAGTGGCAATAAGTACATTCCTATCGATAATCACCCTAAATGTAAATGGTCTGAATGCACCAATCAAAAGACATGGAGTCACTGAATGCATAAAAAAGCAAGACCTATCTATATATTGCCTAAAAGACACTCACTTCAAACCTAAAGACACACACAGACTGCAAGTAAAGGGATGGAAAAAGATATTTCATGCAACTAATAGGGAGAACAAAACAGGTATTGCAGTACTTGTATCACACAAAATAAGACTTTGAAACAAAGAAAGTAACAAGAGACAAAGAAGGACATTACACAATGATAAAGGCATCAGTCCAACAAGAGGATATAACTATTATATATATCTATACACCCAACACAGGATCACCTATATATGTAAAACAAATACTAACAGAATTAAAGGGGAAAATAGAATGCCATGTATTCATTTTAGGAGACTTCAACACACCACTCACTCCAAAGGACAGATCAACCAGACAGAAAATTAGTAAAGAGACGGAGGCACTGAACGTTTTAGAACAGATGGACCTAACGGACATCTACAGAACACTCCATCTAAAAGCAACAGGGTACACATTCTTCTAAAGTGCACATAGAACATTTTCAACAATAGATCATATACTAGGCCACAAAAAGAGCCTCAGTAAATTCAAAAAGACTGAAATTCTACCAGCCAGCTTCTCAGATCACAAAGGTATGAAATTAGAAATAAATTAAACAAAGAAAATGAAAAAGCCCACAAACACATGGAGGCTTAATAACATGCTCCTAAATAATCAATGGATCAAGGACCAAATAAAAAGAGATCAAGCAATGTATGCTGACAAATGACAACAATAATTCAACACTGCAAAATCTGTGGGATGCAGCGAAGGCTGTGCTAAGAGGGAAGTATATTGCAATACAGGCCTACCTCAGGAAAGAAGAACAATCCCAAATGAACAGTCGAAACTCACAATTAATGAAACCTAAAAGGAGGAAAAAATGAGACCCAAAGTCAGTAGAAGGAGGGACATAATAAAGATTAGAGCAGAAATAAAATCGAGAAGAATAAAACAACAGAAAGAATCAATGAAAGCAGGAGATGGTTCTTCGAGAAAATAAACAAAATAGATAAACCCCTAAGCAGACTTATCAAGAAAAAAAGAGAGTCTACACACATAAACAGAATCAGAAATGAGAAAGGAAAAATAATTATGGACACCACAGAAATACAAAGAATTATGAGAGAATAGTATGAATAATTACACTCTAACAAACTGGATAACCTAGAAAAAATGGACAACTTTCTAGAAAAATACAACCTTACAACCTTCCAAGGCAGAACCAGAAGATATGGAAAATATGAATAGACCAATTACCACCAAGGAAATTAAACTGGTAATCAAAAAACTACCTATGAACAAAACTCCTGGACCAGATGGTTTCACTGCTGAATTTTATCAAACATTTAGTGAAGAACTAATACCCATCTGCCTTAACATTTTCCAAAAAGTAGAAGAGGAGGGAATACTCCCAAACTCATTCTATGAAGCCAACATCACCCTAATACCAAAACCAGGCAAAGACACCACAAAAAAAGAAAATTACAGACCAATATCCCTGATGAACATAGATGCAAAAATACTCAACACAAAATTAGCATACCAAATTCAGAAATACATCAAAAAGATCATCCATCATGATCAAGTGGGATTCATCCCAGGGATGCAAGGATGGTACAACATTCAAAAATCCATCAACATTATCCACTACATCAACTAAAGGGACAAAAACCACATGTCATCTCCATAGATGCTGAAAAAGCATTTGACAAAATTCAACCTCAATTCACAATAAAAACTCTCAACAAAATGAGTATAGAGAGCAAGTACCTCCACATAAGAAAGGCCACATATGACAAACCCACAGCCAACATTATACTTAACAGCAAGAAGCTGAAAGCTTCTCCTTTAAGATCGGGAACAAGACAAGGATGCCCACTCTCTCCACTTTTATTCAACATAGTTCTGGAGGTCCTAGCCATGGCCATCAGACAACACAAAGAAGTAAAAGGCCCAGATTGGCAAGGAAGAAGTTAAACTGTCACTCTTTGCAGATGACATGATATTGTACCTAAAAACCCAAAAGAATCCACTCCAAAACTACAAGATCTAATATCTGAATTCAGCAAAGTTGGGGGATACAAAATTAACACACAGAAATCTGTTGCATTGCTACGTACTAATGATGAACTAGCAGAAAGAGAAATCCGGAAAACAATTTCATTCACAATTGCATCAAAAAAGAATAAAATACCTAGGAATAAACCTAACCAAGGAAGTGAAAGACCTATACCCTGAAAACTACAAGACACTCTTCAGAGGAAGATACCAATAAATGGAAACTCATCCCATGCTCATGGATAGGAAGATTTAATATTGTCAAAATGGCCATCCTGCCTAAAGCAATCTACAGATTCAGTGCAATCCCTATCAAAATACCAATGGCATTCTTCAATGAACTAGAATAAATAGTTCTAAAATTCATATGGAACCACAAAAGACCCCAAATAGCCAAAGCAGGGGGAATTACACTCCCCGACTTCAAGCTCTACTGCAAAGCCACAGTAATCAAGACAATTTGGTACTGGCACAAGAACAGACCCATAGACCAGTGGAACAGAACAGAGAGTCCAGATATTAACCAAGCATACAATGTCAATTAATATATGATAAAGAAGCCATGGATATACAATGGGGAAATGACAGCCTCTTCAACAGCTGGTGTTGGCAAAACTGAACAGCTACATGCAACAGAATGAAACTGGATTATTGTCTAACCCCATACACAAAAGTAAACACAAAATGGATCAAAGATCTGATGTAAGTCGTGAAACCATAAAACTCTTGGAAGGAAACATAGACAAAAATCTCTTGAATATAAATATGAGCAACTTTTTCCTGAAAGCATCTCCTCAGGCAAGGGGAACAAAATCAAAAATGAACAAATGGGACTACATCATGCTAAAAAGCTTCTGTAAGCAAAGGACACTATCAGCAAAACAAAAAGGCACCGTACAGTATGGGAGAATATATTTGTAAATGACATATCTGACAAGGGGTTAACATCCAAAATATATAAAGAACTCAACCCTATTATAAAATGGGCAGAGAATATGAACAATGTTTCAAAGAAGAAATTCATATTGCCAACAGGCACATGAAAAGATGCTCCCCATCTCAAATTATCAGAGAAATTCAATTTAAATCCACAATGAGATATCACCTCACACCAGTTAGGATGACCAACAAAGAAAAGACTAGGAACAACAAATACTAGTGAGGATGCGGAGAAAGGGGAACCCTCCTACACTGCTGGTGGGAATGTAAACTAGTTCAACCATTGTGGAAAGCAGTATGGAGGTTCCTCAAAAAACTCAAAATAGACATACCACTTGACCCAGGAATTCCACTCCTAGAAATTTACCCTAAGAATACAGGAGCCCAGTTTGAAAAAGACATATGCACCCCTATGTTTATCGCAGCACTATTTACAATAGCCAAGAAATGGAAGCAACCTAAGTGTCCATCAGAGGTTGATGGATAAAGAAGATGTGGTGCATATACACAATGGAGTATTATTCAGCCATAAGAAGAAAACAAATTCTACCAGTTCCAATAATATGGATGGAGCTAGAGGATATTATGCTCAGTGAAATAAGCCAGGCAGAGAAAGACAAGTACAAAATGATTTCAGTCATCTGTGGAGCATAAGAACAAAGCAAAAACTGAAGGAACAAAATAGCAGCAGACTCACAGAACCCAAGAATGGACTGACAGTTGCCACAGGGAAAGGGACTGGCAGGAGTGGGTGGGAAGAGAGGAAGAAGGGGAATAAGGGGCATTACGATTAGCACAAATAATGGGGGGAGGGGAGGGCACGGGGAAGGCAGTATAGCACAGAGGAGACAAGTAGTGATTCTATAGCATCTTACTATGCTGATGGACAGTGACTATAATGGGGTATGTGGTGGGAACCTGATAATGGGGGGAACCTAGTAATCACAATTTGCTCATGTAATTGTATATTAAGGATACCAAAATTAAATTAAATTAAAATTTTAAAAAATGCTTTCATCTGAGCTTTCAGGGAGTAGTAATCACTAATCACAGATCACTATAACAAATAATAAAGAAAAAGGTTGAAATACTTTGAGAATTACCAAAGTGTGACATAGACATAAAGTGAGCAAATGATGCTGGAAAAATGGTACCAAAAGACTAGTCGGACATAATAAGATTGCCACAAACCTCCAATTTGTAAAAAAAAAAAAATGGTATCTTCAAAGCAAAACAAACAAGATACGCCTGCAGTTGGCTAACTAACCTCCTACTAAATCTAAAACTATCCTGGGAGACTCATTGAGAAAGGGGTGTTTTGTATTCCTTAAATTAGGCACCTTACTACATTGCTCTACTACTCAAGTATGGCAAAAATATCTGGGTACTGGTCAGCAACCACCCTGTCCATAACTAATTTTTGCAATTCTCACCCCCACCCCCTTTTTTATTAAGAAATAATGACTCCCCAATAATCATAATGCAATTAATGACAAAGTTAATGAATGCTACACATCCTAATATTAACCTTTAACAATTATTTGACTTAATTAAGAATGATTTTATTTTTGTAGAGACAGTAAGATGAATTTTGGGGGGAAAAGAAAACTATTTTATTTACATTCCTTTTTTCTTTGTCCTTTAATTTGTATGTTAGATTCTGGGTAGAATCTAGGACAGATGCCAGGCAAAAACTAAAGGCCTGAAAGAGACTACAGTAAATTGGAGTACACAGAACTCACCTAAAAGGGGCAACCACTACTCAGCTCTAGTAAACTGCTCTCAAGCAGAAACAGCAGCCAGACAGTGCCAAGTCCTGTGATTTTTCAAGTGGTGCTAGAAATCAAGACTTCTTAAATGTGAAGTCCTCCTACTTTTAAATGGTGGTCTCCTATTTTTATTTATATTCTATATAATTGAAGGTGGACTAAAGAAGCAATACTCCTTTACTATCACCCCTCATCTCTAGAGAAGAGAGAAAGAAATAATGAGGACGATGATAAGAAGCTCCATTAAATTACAAGAAGTGACCAGTGACAAACTCTTTTAATTTTTCTCTATCTTGAAAATTAAATCTGTTAGTTTTAGATCTAGAACCTTCTTAGCATAAAAATATATGAACAGAATTTTTTTATAAAAATTTGCCCTCAAAGCTTGCAAAAAAGGAAAATATTCAAATATATGTAATAATTAAAATTACACAAACTTTTCCAGTCTTATCCAAGCCATCTGTAATAGACATGAGATAGATTATTCACCATGCACACAAAAAATGTATTTACACTGGTCTATCTATCTACATATCTCTTTATTGTCACTTGATTCTCCTGTGACCAATGGTAGCAAACTAGCTGGATATAAGGTTGAATTCTGTGACCAGGGAACCCTAGCCTGACAAATCACAATGAGCTCAATCCTGTGAGTAAACCATGCTATCAATAACTAAGGTGTCCAGTCACTAGTAATCAAATACTTAGTCCAAAAACATTTCTTCAATACTTTTACAGAAGATTTGTTACTAAGTTAACAAATTAAGGCTTTTTCCTTTCATTTAAAAAATAGGAATTTATAGAAAACTCTTGAATTTCATCTCTAAACCTACTTAGCCTCCTGGAAGCCTTTATGAAGTTAAAATTAAAATGGTTAATATAATTAATCATGGTAGGCAGGCCTTTCAAGTTTAAAACATTCTCTAAAATAGCTATTAGTAAGGGAGTCCCTCTACCAATAGAATTAAGCAATTTAATGACAATAAAACTATATTATTATTGTGGAATACTATTTATTTATTGAACACTTACTATGTGCCAGGTACTGTGCTGAATATGTTCAGGGTTCTCATTAAACCTTAAAAACGACGTATGAGGGAGGTACCATTATTATCCCCATTTTACAGATGGGGAAACTGACCTTTCCAAGATCACACAGCTAGTAAGTGGCAGAGTCAGGATTCCAACCCAAATCTTGTCTAACTTCAGAATTTGCACGCTTAACCACTACACTGTATTGCCTCCAGTGACTCTGGGTTGATATCTAAGATAAAGAAAAGAGGGAAATTTGTACTTCTCAGTGGCAGATTTAAAAACATACTAGAAATGGAGGATAATTTTAGGACATGAACAATTCTCATATACATACTCATACAAATATTTTTATTCCCAAATACATATAATGATGAAAATCCCACACAACAGACTTCTCACAAGCACAATTTTTCCTTAGCACACATTCATGTTTATTAAAAAATGTAATGGAAACACTCTATATTTTCTGCTGAATGGTGCTGTGACTCTAAAACTGTTCTACTGAATAAATTCTATTTGAAAAAACCTTATAACTACAATATACTAAGTATGCCTAATTCAATTCAGTTATGAACTGGTTTAAGACTATTATTCTTTCAGCATAAAAAGTTGCACGTTATTATAACCACAGTGGTGATCATGTAGTGCGTACTTAATATTTAACTGATTTTTTCCAAAAGGCATGAAGGTGTATAAACAGTTCTGTAAATTCTAATTTTTACCACTCCCAGAATACCTTCAGAAAAGTCTGTGACACACAGACACTGCATAAACTGGAATTAAATAAAAATATTGAACAATATAAAAGGAACCCAATACCCCTATACAATGACTGACATATGAGTAGCCTTAGATTTCCACCTTAAGCATGAGAATATGTAGCCTTAAGTCAAAAATGGATTACTATTATAGAAACTCTCCCTTATTTGTTTTTTTAAGTCCTTTATAAATCCTCCAAAGAACCTTATCCAAAAAAATGTTTTTTCAATTGTTCAATGACTCTCAAAGTATGAATCAAATCTTTTTTTCCCTGATACTCACCAAACTTATCGAAATTCTAAACTGATGTGAGGGAGCTACAAACACTTTTTTTGTTTGTTTGCCAACTACTACCACTTGCCATCAAAATGTTCCTCTCCCTCAAGGTCCACCTTGGTCTATAAATACATACCTAAGTGCACTTATGAAAAGAACAAATAAGGGGAAAGTAGTAACTTTCTTTGTAAAAGTCATTTGTCTATACAGTCTGCAGGAGCTGTCAAAATTAATTTTCAAACAGAATACTGTATTGGCCACCAACGAAGAGTTAAAGGGAAGCAAGCTATTTTCTTGTACCTCAAAATTGTACTTAAAAAGTCTTAACTATAAAAGATTACACTCATGTTACACCTCTTGGAGTATGGGTCCATAATGACACCTGTAATGTACAGAACTTCTTTCCTTTCTCCCTGACCCATGTTTTCCTAAGGGATACAAACACTTCTCTGCATCACAATGCTTTCAATGGGCAAAAGCTGGGGTATGCAGACAACAAAAACTAAGCGTTCTGGCCCATGTCTGTTTCAAAAGGCATAAATACAATACCCAAATACTTGTACTCAAAGCTTCTCACTAATCATTTAGCTTCGACAAGGAACACATACAGGTTAACACAGACTATGAATGCCTCGGTAGCTGCAAGCTCAGCTGAATCGCAGGACGCCACCTCAATTTGGAAGGGGCAGAACCATATCCGGTTCTCGCTGGATGCGTATTTTCCCAAGCTTCCCATCTTAAAAACTTTACATCTTCCCAGAGGAGCAATAAATACACAAAGACGCCAGGGAGTATGCCTGTAGGGAAGATGAGTGATCAAATTAAATCCCTAAGCATGGAACCTGAAGCTTCAAAACTTTTCAGAACAAATCACGGCTGCAAAAGTGAGGTGTGTTTTCTCATTTCTTTCCAGGAACCAGCTTTCCCAGTCCCCGAACAGCGGTCTTGACTTACTGGTTAGTCGGAGGAGCGGTGAGCGGGATGGCCACCTCTTCCTCCTCGTATTCTGGTCCATCCAGAGAGTCACCTTCGTCCACTGTTCCCAGGCCAGCGCCCAAAGGGGGCAGCTGAGGCGGCGGCGGTAGAGGAGGGAATCCTCCGCCAGCTCCGAAAGTGTCAGCGGGCAAAGAGGTGGTCCCCTTGGTGAGATCCATCTCCCCGCCGGGCCCGGCGGCGACGGCACCCGCCCCGCCGGCCGCAGCACCTCCCCATGACAGTCCGGCTACCCCCGGGGCTCCCGCCACAGACCCGGCTCCTAGGCACCCCGAGCCCGGAGCGGCCCCACCACCCAGCGTCCCGGCCCCTCCGGCCTCCGCCAGCGCCGGGTAGGGGGCGGCTGCCACAGGCGGGGCCGCGGCTATTTTCACCCGACACACCGCCGGGTAGGCATTCGAGCCCGCGGCCGCGCTGCCTCCTGCTGCCCCGGCGGTCACCGGGCCGCCCTCCTCACTGCCGGCCTCCGCCGCCATCATGGTTAAGCCCGCTCTCCTCTGCCCTACCCTGCCCGCCCGGGAGCCCCGGGGGCCACCAGGCCCGGGCTCCGAGCCGCCCCACCCAGGCGCGTCCCCCCTTCAGCACCCCAGGCGGAGGAAACAACAACAAAAGGAGAGAGCCCGCCGCCGCGCCCCCTCCTCGGGCCGCAGCCCAGACTCCGAAGCTGCCCGGGTTACGGGAAGCGAACTGGGCAAAAAACCCAACGCCTGCACAAACGCCGCCCAGACCTTCACCCTACACACCCACACTCACGCACACACACATGCACAGAGGCTAGAAACTTCCTGGCTACACTAAAGAGGAAGGGAAGCCCAAGGGAAGCGGCCGGGGCGGCTGCCGCTTCTTCAGCCGCCGCCGCCGCTTCTTCACCACCCCAGTTCCGGCCGCCCCCACCGCAGCCAACGCCGGTGCCGCTGCTGAGGCTGGAGCCGCTGGACCCGCTCCATCCTCTACCGGGCTGGAGGTGGGAGGGGTGGGGTGAAAAGAGGAAGGGGGGCGGGGTGGTGGGGAAATCGACTGAACTGCTCCCAACCTGGAGCGCTCAGCGAAATCGACCGAGAGAAAGGAAGGCGGGGCAAGGTAGGAGGAGCGGAGGGGAGGAAGGGCGGTGGAAGAGAAGGCCGCCTCTGCGCAGGCGCGTTCCCCGCGCGGGGGTTGCACTGGGCCCGGAGAGGAAAAGGCAGAGTCGGGAGGAAGGGAAGCGGCGTGTGCCCGGCAGCGCGCGCTGGGCAGCTCCAGTGTGAGCGCGTGGCGGCGCGGCCGCTCTCCGGTAGGTTCTGCCGCCCGCGCGCGCCTGGGCTTTGTCCAGTGGGCGGGTGGGGCAGAGGAGAGGACCGGGAACCTGAGCACGCGGCCGCTCAGCACCGTGAGAGCAGGAGAGACGAGAAGGACGAGGGGCGGAGAGGAGGAAAAAGGGAAGGGGAAAGGGAAAGGAAGATGCCTAGAAGCCAGTTCCCTGCTTTCAGACCCATAGAAAAAGCACCCTTAGCCGGCGGCGCAGAAACCCAGAACTGGTCGAGGCCCAGGAATAAGGGAGAGGGAATGCTTCGAAAGTTGACGCGGTACTGTTAAAGTTTAATTTTCATTGCATAATATAAATCACTATATGACTTAAAAATTAAAAAGTGAAATGAAATCTAAGTGATGAAACAAAAGAAAACCAAATAAAGGAGAACAAATGGGGAGAGCTAAGAATTTTGGTAGAAATAGTGGCTGTAAAATCAGATTCCTAAGACTACACGTTTTATTTTCTGCAACAGGCTCTCTTAACTACTGACGCGCACGCATTTATCTGTGCCACACTGCAAGTCCTTTGGAAGTGTGGAGGGGAGGGGTGTCTCTGACGACACGAATCAACACACCTTTGTCCACGGCAGGGCAAGCTGCATGATCACGTGAGACCGCATAAAGCACCTGCAAGGAAAATGTCAAGAAGATCCCAAAGTGCCAGTTATGATGATGTCTTGTTTCAAAAATCATCAGTAAAATGAAATCTCGCCTTTAATATAGCCAGAGATGGGTTTTGTCTTTTATACTGGAATATATAAACCATTACATGTATTCATATAAGTGGAATAGAAAAATTATTCCCATTGTTTGAAATTACAGGATCAGATACTTTGCCCTTTTAGATTCATATATTGTTCTTACCTTTTAAATGCTCCGAAGAGGAATCCCACATTAAATACCATTAAGTCATGATCATTTAGATCAATATTTTCTCTGCTAAGGATGATCAATATAGGAGCATACTGGGGATTGGAAGGGTCTATAATAGAGGCCCCCAAAAAAAGGAAAAGACTACTGACAGAGGTGCCACGGGCGCTCAACACGTTTTGCTTTACTTTAGAAGTTTGGGTAAGTTCTGGGAATTAGAGTGATGAGTTTGCAAAATCAGTGACAAATTTAAACAAACAGTAATCCTAGGGACTACACTGTGCTTACCTTTTATGCAGTGTACCACTTGGGAGAGTGAAGATGGACAAGTCCAAGAATGGTCTCAGACCATCTTTATACTGGAAACTTGTTAGAAATGTAAATTCTTGGGGCCCACCCCACACCCTCTAAATCAGAAACTGTGCAACAACCTATGTGTCAACAAGCCCTCCAAGCTTACACTTTGACATTTAAGCACCACTGCAGTATATTATGCTAAGCAAGAAGGAGGTATGCAATATATAAAAATGGTTTTGAAAGAGCAAACATGAGGAAGTCAACCCGATGTCATCCATTAGGTAGGTGGGTAGGATATGTAGGTAAGCCTGGGGTGCTAAGCCCTCTGCTATTCTGGAAGAAGAGATCGTCCTAGTGCCTATTCCATCCACTGCCAAAAACTTTTCATGTAGACTGTACTTGAAAACCTATAGTATGTTAGCATCTCAGTCCTGCAACACTCCCACCCCAGTTACCACAATCAGTCTTTGAATGTAGGATATTGGACCCACAGGTTATCACCACTGATCTTCCCTTAAGTGTTCACACATCATGAGTATGCTGCCTGAGATTCTAGGTCAGGCTCATCGCTCTAATTCCCAGAATAACCTCCTCCTACTTTTGAAATTGTTTAGGAATTAAAAAACAATATTTACTGCAGTCTGACACCAATTATATACTGAGATCTACTGTTTTCTATGTTCTAAAAGACACATACTTTTAGGTGTATGAATCTATAAAACTATACTGCAAATACAACCTTTGATCTATTCTGTTGCCGAGCCCAGTGCTATGCATCCTGGCCAACTGCTTTGAACAGATCATCCTTTTAACAAATACTGGATTAGATCAAGTCATGTCATTGGACATCAATTGCTCAACTAGTAAGAAAGACCTGCCATGTCTATTTATATATCAACCTAATATCAGTATCCTACTTTATGTTCAGTCTTAGACTTGTACTGTCCTTTTTATCCAGAGATCACCATGTATTTTTGATGAAGTGTTTTCAAATATTTTATAGACTCCTTTTATTGGGCAGATCTAGGCTTTGATCTTTACTATTCCTGTGTACTTCTTTAACCTCAAATCAGTCTTCTACCATCAGTGAATTTTTATTTTTTCAAAAGGTTTATATGTTTCTACCTTCTTAATTTTTTTCTATTGCCCTTTTTCTTTTTCAACTCACCTTGGTCTTCTGCCCATCTCTCATTTATAGCCTCATGTTCTTTTTTCCTGCCTATTCACCCTTCAAGTTTCATGAGTCAAAACTGAAGAACAATTTTTTTAAAAACTATAAAATATCTATGTGGAGAGAGGCATTACAGGAATTCTGCAGGAATTGGTGTTAGGTGTGGTGTTATGTAACATCAGTTAACAAAGGGAAGTAAACAGTCTGTTAATTAAATTCACAGATAATATTAAACAGGAGGTTCTGAAAAACAGAACAATATACAAAAGAGGAAAATTCAAGTAACTTATACCTTTAGTAAAACATCTTTAATATCTGTGATTTCAGAAAAGTTACTTCAGATATTGAATTAAATATAGTTTTTAATGAAAAAATAATCAAAGGTTGGGCAAAGACTTGCAAATGAAAATAATCTGAACATTTTTTAAAAATTGGCTCATTCTGATTTTATTGAAAACTCAAATATGAATGTAATACATCCTAAAATATTTTGTAGTGATGCCTCAATATATGAAAAGGTAATTCTGAGGGAGTTAATACAATTTTAGAGAACCTCAAGGCGCTTAGAGCAAATATATGAGTAGATTCTGAGGGGAAGACTTACCAGGACATGATAAAGAGCTGTGTCTGAAGACTCCCACCTTGTGTTTCATGTCCTAGTTCTTACTCAGCTATATAAATAGGTTTCCAAGTTTATCTAAATGGTGTCAAAAGGTTTTCATTGACTCAAAAATTTTGAAGGGAAGCCTTTACTCCTGACCCCTAATATCTCTACTGTGATTGTTAACCTCATCTTAAAATCTTTAAGAGCACAAATTTTCTTTTTAGCGAGATGTTTTGAGAAAATAACATTGAGGTACAGGTTAAAAGGAATTATTTTAATTAAAAAGTAAATAACTCTGCAGAGATTATAGTATGTGATATAGCTGAATACCACTTATGAAAATTATAAGCACTCTGGAGAAATTAAAGACTGATCTCTGAGGCTGTAAAATAAACATCAAAGAAATTATTAGGAGCCCTCTTGAAACATGCAAACATATATGGTTAAAGGAGCTTAGAACAGTTGGATCTTAATATTACTATTCTTGAAAGAATAGAAAAACTGTATTTTTTATTATTTAATTTATCCTATTCTTCTAGATTTATTTTGCTGATTCCCCTTCATTATTCCTAAGCTTTCTTTGCCCTCTATTTTCCTTTGACTAGGAACATTGCATATTTCCTTTCTGTTCCCTGGTTACTTTATGTGATGTAGTGCCCCGTGGTAGAAGTAAAAGAAAAAAAAGGAAGAGGAATGGTTTCAGGGCAAGGGAAGTGAGGGAGTCAGAGTGAGTAGGACTCCAGTTCATATTTTCCTCATTATTACACTCTCAATCTTTGCCTATGTCAGCAACAATTTAAATACCTGAAGCTCAGTCATGGAATCCAACTAATGTTTGGCCTCTTCACCATAGGGATCCCACCGAGTCTCTAGCCCTGGCTGCATTCTCAGGTCCACCTGAGTGTCTCCTGGTAACCCCTTCATCTCTCACTTCACGTAGCACATCTAATACACAAGCCCCTTTAACAGTCTTCAAAATAACTGTACAATTAAAGGGCTAAGTGGAGCTTTGAGTTGAGATAATTATAGATATAATAAGGTCAGTTTTAAGTACATCAGGAGAAATTCTGAGTAAGATAATTTTACTAAACCAAAACTACCTTTCTAAGATATTTCTAACTATAATTATTTCTCAATTCACATGCTCTTTTGAAGAAATTTGCAACTCCACCTGTTATCTTAACACAGCTTTTTTAGTTTTTGGCTTGCTCGTCATTCTTTATCTAATTGTTAAAATAACAATAAAATATTATACATAGTGTAACAGTAATTTCCAGACTTGGGGTTTTTACAAACTACTAAATGTTCAATGTTCAACAAAATTGAAAGACTATTAAATTGTTATGAATTCACTAACTTTAAATTTTATGAAGTGAGGAGTATTTTTTGTTGTTAGTAACTATCATTTCCTACCACTGCATTTTGTAAAAGGGAAGGACATTTCAAGGCAGAGAAAGAGAGAACAAGAGGGAAAAGAAGGAAGGGAGGGAGGGAGGAAGAAAAAAGAAAAAAGAATAAGAGAAGGTAAGGAGGAGGAAGGGAGGGAGGGCAAAAAAAAAAGAAAAAGGAAGGAAATAATCCAGAAAAAAAATCTTTTGAATTACATAAATTTAGTTTCATAAACTATGCATCATATTTTATGTCCTTTTTTATTGTTCCATGGATTTATTAAAAATTGGCGTTGGTTTGCTGACCAGGTATCTTAGTTTGGGTTCCCCCAGAAGCAGACTCTGAAACTAGGACCTGCATATTAAGTGGTTTATTTGGGAGGTAACTCCAGGAAATTTTAATAAGAAAGAAGGGAAGGGAAGGAAGCCAATACAAGATGTGTTGCTAAGACCAACTAGGACTCATTTCCAGTGGGAGCTTTGAAAGAGAGCGCAGAACCCCCAAGATTTGTCACACGTGACGGACCAAGAAACTGGGTTTTACTCACCAGCTCCCATTTGTCACTGGTCAAGGGCTGCTCCTGCAATCATCTCCTCTCTAATATCTCCACACTGCCCTGCGTACAGGTGGAGTGTCTCCATGGCGAGAGACAGTCCTCCAGGTAGAGTGTGTGGATAAAGTGAAGGTTCACGTGGCTAGGATTCGCACCTGGCCCTGGTTGGCTAGCTCACTGCACACGTGTGGGCAATACCTTGTTATTGGCTTTACATAAAGAGCTCCACCCAGTGCTCTGGGTGAAATGGTGGCAAGGCTGAAGGAGAGCAGAGGCTGGAGTGGTGGCAGCACCGAGGACAGAGACTGAGACGGCTGCATGGGCAGAGAGGCCCAGAGGCAGACACTGGCTTGCTGTGTGCAGACTCGCTCTGAGTGGGCAGGACTCTAGTGATCGACCTGCCACAGTGAGAATAAAGTTGGGTATAATCCTTTCACCCCAAGAATGTTCTACTGTCATTTCTTTGGTCAAATTAAATCCATAGTGAACTTGCCCAGGGCTGAAATCCATTGGCAAGGCAAGAGTTACCAGTGTTTGCAGTGAGTGGCCACTGCCCGTACAGAGTAGGTAAGTGTCAAGGGGGTGCAGGCTTGGGATGACAGTGGCTACTACATAGGGTTTGAGAACCACTGTGATGAAGAACTTATTTCTGTTAAATATAGGTACTGTGGAATGCTACTGGTTATATTTGAGCCACTTTATGTTTAATTTAGCCTACTCCTGGACCTACTAAAAGGCTATTTAGCACAGTTGGCTAAGAAACTTATTCAGTTTTAGTCATGGTGTGATTGGGATAAGAACTCATCACATCCCAGTAATCAGTATTATACTGTGGCAATGCTGTCCACAGGCAGTGGTTTTCTAAGACAATCTATTTAGTGCTTGATTCCAAATGTAATTCCCTTTTTTTTTAACATGTACTTTGAGCTAGATAGTAAAAGCAAAAGTGATTGTGCCTTGGATATAAAATAGTTTAATGATCACTAAATTGGGAAGACTCAAGAACAACTTACGAATATTACAACTGCATTTTTGAGGAATAATTTGATAATATGTTTTATTAAAAGTTGTCCAAAATTCATGCCTTATATTTGTAGAAAAATTTTAAATTGTCAAACTGCTTTCTTGTGCACTCTCTTCCACAACTCTGAGAAAGTATGAGAAATTATTATTCTCAATTGACAGATCTGTTAGCTTTTGAGCTCCAAAGGTGTGGTCAATTCACTCAAGTGATGAAGGTTTATTGTAAGGATTCCTAGGTACGTAAGGCAGAATGAGAAAACTGCTCCACAATAAAACGTCTGGTCTCACTGGGAACTGTAATGTCTTTCATTGTTCAGGATCCAGAAGCAGTTCTGGGGAACTAACAGGCATGCTTGTGGTCATGACTGAAGAATGGGGACCATGTTATTATCTCCTTCAGTTGGTGACACTGGTCCCATGACTCAAAGGCTCTGTCACTGCTTTGTTCTGTTTCTCTGCTCCACATGGCCACTGTTTCTATAATCCTGACACAGTCCCAGTACCATCAACCCATTTCTGCACACCTCTGTCCATCATGATTCCTGCTTACTCATGGCTTCTACTACTTCTTTGCTTCTACTTACAAATATTTATTAAATGCCAGGGAAACAATGGTGAGCCAAAATAGGCATGCTTGGGGAACATACAATTTAGAGAAAGGCAGACATTTAATCAACTAGTCGTATAAATAAATGCAGCACTTAACACTAAGAAAGATTATACCCAGAAAAGAAAAATTAAACTGACTTGAAATCTGTATGGTTTTTATAGTCCCTTGACAGAGTATTTGTTGAGTGTTTGTAGAGACTTACAGTATAATAATTCAGAGGGTAAATCAGCCCCAAACCTGAGATGCTGGGACAAAGAGACTGAATTTAAAGCTGTCCTCTACAACTGCTAAGTCTGTAACTGGTCAAGTTGCTCAACCTCTCTCAAACATGTTTTATATATGGATAGCAACACCTCTTGGCTTAATTTGGGTCCTCCCAGAAGCAGACCCTGAGACTAGAATTGGATTGTAAGTTATTTGGGAGGTGATCCCAAGAAGCTCCTTTGCAGAGAGGGGAAGTGAAACAGGGAGGGAAAGGAAGCCAATAAAAGGTGTGTCATCAAACTGGTAATCATGTGGACAAGGGATGAGAGCTCAATTCCATGGGGGGAACTGTGGGAAACCATGTTTGCTATGTCTCAGAGTTATCGTGCATGAGGAGTGAGGAAGCTGAGGGGACTTATCCTCCAACTCCTGTATTAGTGAAAGCTGCTCCTAGATTCTTTAACACCCTGCACTTCTGAGATGTGCCATGCTCACAGGAGGGAAAAAGCTCCCACACAAGTAGTCTGAACTCCATGGCCATGCACTAAAATTGTGAGTCACAAGGGAATATAGTTGGGGTTCTGACAGCTTCCACATCTACCTTTGGAAGGTTTTTATGAGGATTTGAGATAAAGAGATAGTGGAACAAAGTAGGAGCTAAGTAAAAAAGGTCTTGTTGAGAGGACGATATATACACTCAGGAGATGGAAACATTATAAAACACTACAATGTAAAATTCAATGTATAATTGTTAACATGTATTAACATGTTTGATTATTTCAGTGGCAATTCAGAGGAGTCATATAGTTTGTGTCCTAAAGAAAAAGGGCAAAACTTGTCCTTGAGCTTCAGTTAACTCTATTAACTCTTTTAACAGTGGAAAGAAGAGGGACTGGTTCTCCCAGGAAAGGAGAAAAAGACAAGTGAAAGGACAAGATGAAAATTTTTCTGTGTTAGGGAAGGAAGAAGCCAAACTTATTAGTGCAGAGAATTCACAACCAGAAAATAAGTTGAAGATACAGTTGTAGGTTCTGACAAAGTTATGGGAGTTTTTAAAAACTTAAGATGCATTTGGATTTTATCATGGGGCAAACAGGCAGCTGCTGAAGATTATTGAATAAGGAAAACCATCATGGAAACAAAAATCTAAGGATGAACGCCAAGGCTCATCTTAAAAAGGACATTGGAGTCTGTCTAGTATACATTCCACCCAATACAAAAGGCCTCTCTAGAAAGTCTGTGACAGTGAAAATGTGAGCATTTTCAGTAATTTGATGTTCTTATGATGTGGCAATATCTGTCAGTGTTAGAAAGTGCTTCCCTTCATGGAGCAGAAATGTGCTCCAGGTGACTTCCTGGTTTACGTTTCTAAATTTATATGAAACACAGAGCCCTTAAAATGCTTGAAGATAGTAACAAGTCCACCAAGACATCTTAAATTCTAAATGTTGGGAGTAACCCTGGCTTTTTTCACTACCTACTGCTCTTCCTAAATAAGTTAATCTAGATCCATGATTTTAAATACCATATATACACAGATGACTCCCAAATTAGTATCTCCAAACCCAGACTCTCAATTCAACTGCACCATGACATGTCCATCGGAATATCTCATGTCCAAAACAGATGCCATGAATTAACTACACATAAACCACCCCCAAGTCTCCTCATATTGTAAATGGTATCCTAGAAGCCAAAAACCTAGATAGTATTGATTCCTCTTTTTCTCTCATATTCCACATTTACTTCATCAATGCATCCTGTCAGCTCTGTCTTCAAAATATATCTTGTATTTGATTACATTTCAGTCCTATTTGCTACCACCCCAACTAACCCACCAACATCTCTTAACTAGACTTCTATGATAGAATCTTCTAGCAGTCCCCCTGCTTCCACTTTCACTCCTCTTGCCTAGTCTACACATATTAGCCAGAATAACCTTTTTAAAATGTAAGTCAACTCCCCTCATATCCCTTTTTAAAACCTTCCCATCACACATAATAAAGGTCAGGCTTCTCTCCAATCTGTAAGGCTCTACACATGACCTCTGCCTCTCTCACAAGCCTCAGCTCCAACGCGCACCTCCACCCCTCTAACTATAATCCTGTCATACTAAATGTCTTGCAGTGTCCTGAACGTACCAAGCAGCCTGCTATCTCAGAGCTATTAGCTTATACACCTTTTGCATGACATACTCTTCAACAAAAGTTTGCCTGGCTTGCTTCCTCCCTTCCTTGAAGTCTGCTCAAACATCATATCCTCATAAAGTTCTTTACAGACCACTCTAATCACAAAACTCCCCAGTTACACTGTTTGATTTTTCTTCTTAGTGCTTTTCAGTTCTTGAAGTGATGGCATATGTTTGTTTGCTTGCTTGTTTATCCCACAAAGAGATTCTAAGCTTCACAAGTGCATGATTTCTGCCTGTATTAACTGCTATATTCCTCTTGCCTAGGATGGTGTCTGACACATAGTAAGTGCTCAATAAATTTCTTTGGAGGGAAAAAAGAATAGAAAAAAAGGAAGGAAGGAAATAAAGAAGGAATTAGAATTCTTGACAATTCACATCCTACTGTTAAAAAATATTTTTACAGCAATTACTATTTAAGTATTTTTCCTATGAATGTTCATCAAGTCACATCTCCCCACTACTGTGTGTGCAATTTATGGTATTTAATCTGACACATTATTTTTGTTTGTGTTGAATATTTCAAGCTTTCAAGAATTTTTTTTTTAAACTACACTATATAATACAATATATTGACTACTTCTACCTTTTTACTATATATGATGGTTAATTTTATGTGTCTGCTTGGCTAGGCTATGCTACCCAGTTATTTTATTAAATACTATATAGCTGTTGCTGCAAAGGTATTTTGAAGATGTGGTTATCAATTAACCACAATAAGTAAAGGAGATTATCCTCAATAATGTGGGCCTCATCTAATCAGTTGAAGGCCTTAAGAGCAAACACTGAGATTTCCTGGAGAAAAAATTCTGCCTCAGGACTATAGACTCAATTGTCCTACCAAATTTCCATCTTGCTGGCCTGCCCTACAGATTGCAAACTTGCCAGCTCCACAATTATGTATGTAAATTCCTTAAAAAACTTTCTTTCTCTTTCTCTCTCTCTGAGATACATAGAGATAAAGAAACATAGATAGAAATCTCTTTGGAGAAATAGATATAGATATTACCTATAGATAATTATAGGTTATAGATAGGTAAAGCTAGCTATATCTATCTATCTATCATCTATCTATCTATCTATCTATCTATCTATCTATCTATCTATCTATCTATCTATATCTATCATCTACCTCCTACTGTTCCTATTTCTCTAGAGAACCCTAACTGATACAGTATCCAATTATGTGAAAAGCAGATCATGCATATTATCACTCAAATTCAAATCAGTAATACAATGAACAGAACAAGTACAAAGCTAGCAACTTCTTTATGTGGACATGAATCCATTATTAAATACTATTTAGGTGTATTTGTTCAATAAGCAATAAATTCTCTCAACCTACCTTTATCTTATTTCCATGTGTATTATAAGTGATTTTTGAAAATACCTTGCTAATTTTAAAAAGAATGTCTCTGGAGCATTTTTTCTATCAATGTAATAACCTTACCAAAAAGTAAAATAAAGAAGAGCTTGGTATATTTCTTCCTGGTGAACATAACTGTTTCCCATTCTTTACTCAAAACAATTCATTAATGATGTTCTCTAGAGTTTTGTTAGTCACTGCTATATTTGCTTAGCATTTCTGGAATTTTTTTTAATAGAGGTAAGAGCTATTATTTGAAAATTTTACTCTTTGTTATGTGTCATCTGTCTTGTTTAATCCTATCAGCAACCTTATGGAATAGATATTATTCCCATTCAGTAAATAAGAAACACAAAACACTCAAATGTTGACTATTTGCTAAAGTCACACTATATCAGAGTACTCTTCTAATTAGAACATGCTTTTGATGTTTACCTTCTGGTTTGTCTTGTAATCATTACAACTCATCCAACTTATCAGGGAATCCATTATCACATCTGTACATCCTTTCAGTAGACTAAAACTAAGATGTAATTTTTTAATGGAGCTATTGTTGGAGCTGATTTGAAGCAGTCATGTTCCCATTTGGTATTCTCTAACTTATCTTAGATCACAGATCCTTCTTGGTTGATCACCAATGAAGCAATCCCCTGAGTAGATTGGAGGAATGAACTGAAGGGAGTTTATAACTGATTGGATGTGAAAAGCAAAGAAGACAGTTTTGTTTTGTTTTTAGTTATTTCAATATACTAAGCCTAAGAGGATAGGTCTGGTAGATTATATTCCTCATGAGTTGCACCCCAGTTATCTGTAAAAGGATGATACACCCTCATTCATTGCCATTTGAATTTCAGTGCATCTGTCAATGGAGAATACTTTCCTCCCCATTGCCAGGTTTAGCCATGTGATTTGCTTTGGCCAATGATATCTAAACAGAAGTGACATAAACCATAGCCTATTTCTGCCAAGTCTTGCTCTTTTCCATCACCGTAAGAACAGAGACTGTTTCTTCAGTCAGGGTCTCAGAATAAGAAGATTTGTGGAGCAAAGGCACAGCAAACCTGTCAGCCAACGTGTAATGTAAGCAAGGAATAAGCCACTATTATTTTAAGTAACAGATTTTTAGGATCATTTGTTACTGAAGCAAAGTTGACTAAAAAAAGTAATGAGTTTATAACAAATACAACTAAATATTGTGAAAAGCAATGGTGATGTAGATTATGTTAATAGATTGGAGACTGCCACAGGTTTTTATAGCCTGAAATCTGAATTACAAATAAGCTTTTGCTCCCATTTGGAAATAACCAAAAATATCTTCCATAAAATTATGAACCAAAAATACCTTCTGTAAGATTATCAAGCTAATTCTAGCTGAATTAGCTAGATAACTGTCCACAGAGTCATAGCTAGGTGAAAATGCATTAATTTTCTACAGAATTTGAGCAATTGTCAAAGATAGCATAGATTATTAAATTTTTGTTTAGGATGGGGATTCTTTGTTCTTTTGGACTGAGGTATTAGAGTTGATTTTATATGTTTGTTTTTGCCATTTCTCCATTTGCTTTGTTTATTAATAAATCCTAAAGTTGAGAAAGTTTCTGAATTTTACTTTGTTATTTGGTATAAATATTTTTTAACATCTTGGCTAATGAATAGAATATCCATTAAATTACTATACCTTTTGAGATGCTTAAATCAACTAGAAAATTATGTCAAGGTTTTTTTGTTTGGAAAAACCAAAATAAATACAGTAGGTTGAAAACTACAGTGCCACTTTATTTTCCTAGTTAGTAAAAAATTTATGATTTATGCAGATAGCCTGACTCTTTAAAACTGTGCTTTACTCAAGTAAAATAATCAGTCTTTTAAGATTTGGCATTAACCAAACCATGAGATGATTTTGGCCTGAAGTTTTTAAAATACATTATGTATTGATGATCTTATTTCCTGAGCTTTCTGACTGAGGTCATGGATAATGCACTGCTTATATAATCTTCATTCTTAGATGAGAAAAGTATGTTTAACTTCTTTAAATGTTCTACTAATCAACACAACATCACAGAAATATACCCACCTAATTAAGTAATTATTGGAAGACTACTTGGTTATACTTCTTTCCTTTAATATATATTTTACTACTATAAAGGCTTTATATCTTATGTTCCTCTGATGTGAAGAAAAGTTCTGAGATTAAAGGAATAATAATCTTTGATTCATTTTAATCTAAAACAATTTGCTTTTTAATATAGTTATTATTTTTATTTTTAAATTGATTTCTATTTTCTTTTTTGATAATAAAATAACATTTTCATTTTCTTTCACTTTATATATACTACATGTTTCCTTTAATTAAGACTATTCTGTATATTCTGTTGTTCCATGTTATAACAATGGTACTTATTGCTAAAACTATAATATTAGTCATATTCTGTCATAGCAAAAATAGTATTATTTATATTTTTCTTATATTTTTTATAAATTAACACTTATTTTTACTTATGTAATTAAGATAAAAATGTTAGGAGAAGATTAAATCAGGCAATGCTATGAAAAGATTTAAGGATTCTGCAGGGAAAGGACCCAGTGATTACGGCAGATCTTGTTTGTTGTTTATCTGTAAACCTCCTTTCACCTCTTTTCTTGCTGATTCTTGATTTTGTTCAGGATGACAATGCATCCAGCCTAAGCAATGAACCCTAATGACTCCGTGCCAATCTTTCAGTCTTATTCCCTTTTGGCAGACACAGTTAATTTCTCAGCCACCTTTGCAACTTAGTATAGTCATGTGATCCAGTTGGGTTCCTTTATGGCTTCTGGATCTTCTCTTAGTTAAAAAGATCTTCTCTAAGACCAGTTTTGGAAATTTTCCCAAGTTCTTCTCATCCCTTTATGGTTTCAGTTTTCATGTTGTTTAAATCTTTAATTCATCTAGGCTTTATTTCGGTATAAGGAGTGAAGTAGTCAACCATTTTTTTCTTTCTAAATATATCTCCTTTCACGTACTTAGGTATTGTCTCTACTTCAGCTTTTCTCCCATTACATACTTACCCTGAGTTAAAAAAATGTTTAACTCTCAGAGTGAGTTTATTTTCTATGTTTAACTCTCAGAGTGAGGTATTACTAAACGGAGGAAGTAAGCTTAGGATTTTGATATTTTAATTATCTTTGGCATTCAGGGAAAACTGCTATTATATTTAAGTTTGCATATGAGTGATTAAGAACAAACTGCTTGGAATACCTCTTCCTTCCTCCACCTTATAGAAACATCCACTTTAGTGTGAAAATGCCAACAAAGAAAAGAGAAATTTCCACAAATGTATGTGAAATATAATGATTTATCCAAAATTTTGTTGAAAATTTCTTGGGTGTCAAAAAGACTTCTGGTACCACACTTTTTGAAAGTTAAACAAAGGTCTTTTGTAGTTAAACATTGTACTTTCTTTTATTAAGGTATCATTGATATGCAATCTTTTGAAAGTTTCACATGAGCAACATTGTGATTACTACAGTTCCCCCTATTATCAAGTCCCCTACACACACCCCATTACAGTCACTGTCCATCAGTGCAGTAAGATGCTATAGAGTCATTACTTGTCTTCTCTGTGCTATACTGCCTTCCCCATGACCCCCCTACATTATGTGTGCTAATCATAATGCCCCTTAATCCCCTTCTCCCTCCCTTCCTGCCTGCCCTCGCCATCTCCTTTCCCTTTGGTAACCACTAGTCCCTTCTTGGGGTCTCTTAAACATTGTATTTTTAACAAAGGAAGGAATCGCTTTCTATAGAGGAGATATGCTTCAAATATTCCCTTTTCCTTTGAATGGATCATGATTCTTTTTATAGATAGAAATTGAATATAGCCATTTCTGGTTATAATGTAGTTTGGGAACATAGGTTTATAGGAAGATCCCCTTTGAAACAAAGAATTATGCATCCTTATTAATAGATTTGAGAAAAGGTAACTTTTTATATAGCTGGCAAAACACGAATGTTGAAGATGGGTGATGGTGATTCTTGGAGGCTTATTATCCTATTCATTGTACTTTTATGTATGTTTGAAAAGTTCCATAATGAAAAAAAAGAGTAACTTTTTAAACTTCTGTTAGTCATTTATACCTTTCTTTGTATAAAGATACTTAGAACAATATGGGAGGAATTTCTAGCAAAAGGTTGGGAGATCTCACCTCAGAGAGATGCTTTCATGTAAAACAACAATTGGAAATAAAGTTATCATTTCTCAAGCATTTGCTCAACCAAGAGGAAGGAAAAGCCTGAAGGAGGACAATACAAAATGTATATGAAGACATCTACCATTCTTGAAAACACAATGTCTTTCCATTAGACTCAAGTTGTATTACAACACTCCCCTAGTGTGGCTGACTAGTTGTTATGAGTTGATATCACACCACCCCAACTTTTAGGACATTATGTCATAGTTTTGTAGCTATTTATTATTTCTATTGTGAACAATGGGTCTTTCTCTTCCCTACAGTTTTAAGCTAAGGCAAATTTAGAATCTAAAATAAAAACAGTAGGCATTTATATTAGTAAGGACCAAAATGAATAAAATACAAACGTGTGTGTATGTATGTATGTATATATGTATATGTTTTATATATATATTATGTTTTTTATATATATATGTATATGTATAACATATATACACACAATAGAAATTCCTGAGGTTTCATTTCAATTCTAAGACGCAAATATACTTTGATTTGAAATGAACTAAGACTGAAATAGTTTGACATTCATTAAAGTCACATTTGTATTGCATTCTCACTCAAATTTTTCTAATGGTATAGCTTCATTTTTATCAGGATTCATTTCTGTAAAAATGTTAATCAAAACAACAAGAACGTGTTGGTGAATGTGGTGTGGTTTGGTCCCAAGCCAGATCCCTCCTGTGCATGATTGAGGCCAAAAGTTAAATTATGTTTATTCTCATCTCCATCTCCAAAAATAAAAAAAGAAGACAGTGCGGTGGAAGGGACCAAGAAAATTCAGAACTCAAAACTGTTTTCAAACATGTCACAAAGGTGCAAATGGGAAGAACTAAAGCAAGACTGACTTGTTTTATGTAATAAAGAAGTTGCAAAAGAAGGAAGGAATAGATAGGGAAAAAACAGTATGTAGGTGAGGAGGAGAGTTGTATTTTATTATTGTGTGTTTCATTTTGGTAGCAGAGAGAGAAGGGAATTTGAGTAAAAGAAAGACATGTAAAGCAGGTTTTTATGAAGTTTCGGAGGGTGATTGGAATGCACATAATTTGCTATTAGAATCACATCTCTATTTTGGATGTGTTTCCAAGTTAACATGGGTCTAAAGTTGAAATAAAGTTGGCCCAGTTTTATTAAATTTCAGTTATGAGCTTCACTTATGTTATCCTAAAACATGTACATTTATGCTGCTCCTTAAGGTCAATATTATAAAGATATTGATTTCATTATCAATGACTCAAATATTAGTGAATGTTAAATTAAAAGACTGGGAGGAGACACTATTTTAGAGGCCCTTGTTGCTCATTCATTTTTCCATTTTCAGAATAGAGTATAACGAAAAGATCACGGGCATTGTTTCTACCTAGAACAGCTTGTAGTTCAGATCCACCACATATTAAGTTAAATGACATGAGGCAAATCAAACTTAATGAACTTTTATTCTACATATGTAATTTCAGTGACTATATTTTTTAGTTTTAGACATTGTATTTGGTAATTTTCAAACTTGCCTTGTGCTGTTTGAGAATGTCATGTTTTTTTCCAGTTTTAAAAAAATATCTATATTGATCTTTTGAAACATGTTATAGTCAATATCTAATAATTCTACTTTATAAAGTTCTTGCGTCCAAGCATGCTGTTTATGCTGTTTGTTGACTTTAACTTGGGATGGGGTGTTTTATAATTTTGGTTTGTGAGTACATTTTAATTAGAGCTTTATTTGTGGGAATCCTGCATGGTGTATCCTTCTAGAATGGTTTGTACTTTAACATCTAGGCAAGACTGAGTAACAGAAATTATATTTACCCCTGCTTTAAATGAAAAGTATCTGGTCAAAATATATGAAACAATAATCTTTAAAGACAACAGACATTTATCAACAAAGACAATGATCCAAAAGGGTACACAGGAGAAGCCAGCAGCTGTTTTGAGGTGAGAAGATGGAACTGGGGATGTGGAAAGGCCAAGGGGGTTAGAGTTTATAAATAAGAATATCAAGGAGGAGAGAACTATATACATACATACATACATATATGTATATATATATATATATATATAGAGAGAGAGAGAGAGAGAGAGAGTCCCAGAGATCTGTAGAGGGTCTCCGTAAGTCTAAAAACCCTAATTAAAAGGCAGAGATTCACAGATTGGGTCAAAAAGCAAGATCTATCTATAAAAAACTATCTATAAAATACTCACTTTAAGTAATAAGACACTTTAAAAGGACAGAAAAAGTATAACATGCCAACACTTACTAAAAGAAAGTTGGAGTGGCTATATTAATAACAGATAAAATAGATTCCAAAGCAAAAAAATATTATCAAGAATAAAGAGAATCATTTTAAGTCTTATTTGGCATTGCTTCTACAAGTCTCCCCTTGAATATTATTAACTTTAGTATTAATGGACACATGGGAGAAGAGAGTAAGCCTTAGATAAGCAAAAGTCAGGGAGTTGGCACCAAGGCAGAGAATTTCTTGGCTTAAATGTTTCCAGGCCCTACAGAGAGTATAAATTCTAATCTCAAATCTGAATGCTGTCCTGAGGCAAATTCTGAGGAGACTTTGTTTCTGAACCAGAATGCAGAGAGATGACAAGTTTTTCTGCCTCTTGGTATCACTGAGTTAATTTTTTTCTTCTTCACCCTTTTCCTGGATGGCAATGAGTCTGTTTTTCTGCAGAACGTCTCAGTTCTAATCCCCCACCTTGCCTGGTCCAGGGCTTGTCTCCCTATATACACTTATGGTGAATAAACCACCGGTGCCCTACCCTAAGACAGCCCTACCATTAGTCTGCACTTTCAGCTCTAGTTTTTAGCTTTCAAGTTTGCCCTCTGGGGGGTTCCTTTTCTTTCTTGCAAGCTCAGCTATGCATTTGAAAGGATATTTGTTGTATTTTATCTAGAATTTCTTGTGGAGTTTTTTTTGGAGTTTTTTTCAGATAAAGGCTGCCATATTGCTGGTAATGGAAGTCTATCTTCCTCTAAGTGAAACGGGCATAGTTAGGGCTTAATACATAGAGTCATTATGGGGTAAGTGAATACGGTGTCAAAACCATGGTGCTTTGCAGATTACAAACCTCTGGAAAGGATGCACTCTGGAGAATGCAAACACAAGTTGGACTCAGAGGTCTTCCTATTTTTGCAGACTTTCTATAGGAATTTATCAGAACTTTTTTTCAAAAACATCCCATTTTTGTATGAGTGATTATAATTCTTTTCTTTAGATGAAATATTCTTTCTTATTTGTGAAGACAAATTGTATATAAGAGGAATATAAAAATTAAAAATAGAATTTAATTATCTAAGAATGACCACTGTCTAAAAAGACTATGTATGAATGGGAAATTAACTTGATTTGAAAGAAGCAAAAGTTCACCCCTATATTTGTTAAAATGAGTATCGAAGGTTCTGAGACACAAAAGGACCAGTTTTTGCTCTAAAGGAGCTGGGGATCTGTGGAAATATGAAACGCATACATACTTTCAAAAAAGCATCTGACTCTATTACCAGAAAATATGTGCTTCAAAAAATAAAACAGTTGTTACAACTAATAAATACTATGGGAAGATCAGAAGAGGGAAAGCACCTTGGGCTGAATTAGTCAGAAAATAGTTTACAGTAAATGTGTACATGGAATCAGTTGGGGGGTAAGAAGGAAGCCAGAAGAGAGGGTAAAAAAGATAAGTATGGGCCTAGAAGCAGTAAAATGAAGAACTGAGTAGACTAGCCTAAATAAAGGGGGTAATTTATAAAAAAACATGAAAAGGAGGAAAAAGTACATTGAAGAAGGACTTAAATTTTAAGCATTAAGAACAAATGAAGATTTATATGGGAGACATAGTAAAACAGAATTTATACAATAATTATACTCCCAGATATTTTTATAGGGTATATTCCTTGGCATAGGTATCTTCCTTTTCACACTAGTACACATGTGCTTCCTGAGGGTAGGGGCTTCCGCTGTCTTGTTCACTGCACTTGTTCTGAGTTGAGGCGAGACGACGAGCCTGAGTTGAGGACTCGGTTAACTTATACCTGGACTCCTGATTCATAGAAACTGTCATATAATAAATTTTTGTTCTTTTTAAGCAGCTTAATTTGTGATAATTTGTTATACAGCAATAGAAAACTAATCAGCATCTATGACTTTATTATAATCCATCATGTTTCTTTATCTTACATTAAATATTTGTATCGTATCCTATTTTTTAATTTTAAGACACTGATGACCCAAGTTTATATATTTCTTTGTCCTTAATTATTCAAATCTTAGAGTACATGGATTAGTAGCTAAATTCTTTCTGGATTGTTACTTTAATTTTTAATCTTTAAAACATTTTATTGGAAGATTATTATCAATGATGAACCATAACCTCCTCCTCAATCTTTGCCAATTATACAATTTGATAATATTTTTAGTCACATGTTAAAAATACAAATTGATAGTTGGATATTAAACACTTATAGGTAATCATATTTGATATCATAAAGGAATGAAACATGTCTGTGTATGTGTGATGTCTATATGTTATTAGCATGCTTTTTGATTTCAAATGGATATTTAGTGCTTATATAGTTTATCTGAAGTTTAGCAACAGGCTTAACAATCATTTAAGTTTAACTTTTAGTTAATCTACATTTTCAGGTACATAGAGACAGGTCAGAGAAGTGCTATTCTGTTGAGGTTTTTGGTGGCAAGGTGCATGGGACTTTGTTTTTCTTTTTATTAAGATATTACTGATATATAACATATGCACAGAAGTGTGTATACATTATAAACGTACTGCTCAGTTGTTTTTTCACCAAATGAGCACTGCAAGTATTCACCAACCAGATCAATCAATAGAACAAAAGAATCTCAGAAACCCTTCTCCAAGTCCGAGACCTCTTGCCCCAGTGGTACATGACTTCCAACACCACAGACTCATTTTGCCTGTTGTGAACTAATATCGTACATTCTCTTCAATACCTGGAGCCATCATTATGTTTGTGAGATTCGTTTATGTTGTTGCAGTTATGGTTCATTCATTCTTTCTGCGATATAGTCTTCCATAGGATGAATATACAATGATGTATCACTGTAGGTGGATATTTGGCTTGATCCCAGCTCTGGTCATTACAAGTAGTGCTACTATAAACATTTTGACCCATGTCTTTTGTTGAACATATCTACACATCCTGTTGTGTTTATGCCAAGAGGTCGAACTCCTAGAACATACGGTATGTATATATTCAATTTTCTTAATTGCTGCCAGTTTTCTAATGTGGTTGTTCCAGTTTTCAGTCTCAGCAGCATGTATGTGTTCCAGTTGTTCCACTTTTTCACCAGCACTTGATAATGTCCCTTTTTAATGTTAGCAATGTTAGTGATATAGAGGAGAATCTCTTTATGGTTTTAATGTGCCTTAGCTTGACAAGTAATTAAGTTACTGCCTTTCTTCATATTTCATTGCCTATTTGGATAGTGAAATAGCCACTTTGATCTGGACACTCATGACTTTTTTTTTTTAATCAATTAAGAGGCTATATCACCCTTGGCAAATATGCTTTGGGCAACTTTATATGTAGCTATTCGACGTCAAAGAACATGCTATGAAGGTGACAAAATGGTGCAAAGAAAAATGTTAAGAAAACACCAAGGCAGAAAAAGAATTGCTAAACAACATTCCGATAAGGTATATGGTTTACCTAGTCTTACCCACTCTGACTACCAGATTATCTTAATTGAATTATTTAACTAAAACAATAGCTTGCTGAATTCTTTAACTATAATTTTTATAAAGGAAAAAGGATTTCTTAAGGATTTGTTAAGCTATATAAAATAATCATATTTCATTAAGTAGTTTGTATGTGTGTATATAAATATGAATGAAGCAAATTGCTTATGAAGGCTACCCAATAGTTCCTCTTCAATACAAAACACTGAAAATCCATCATTAAGATAAAGGTAATTTTTCTTGTGGTCTTCTCTGAATTTCTCCTTTCATACCATAACCTTCCATTAATTCACTTTCAGTTAATTCCCTATCTTGATCTAATCTCTCATTATGTAGATATTTTACTAGCACGAGCTTGATAATTGAAGAGAAGGTGTTTTAGGTGTACCCTGAGCTGTTACTCAGTCTGCATCTACCATTATGCTCTATTTAACAATATCTGTTCTGATTGGTTGTTATCCATGCATTACTAATAGTTAAGTATATTGGCTATAGTCACTGGATATTAGTATATTCAAATAAATCTGGCCTAGAAAGGTAGGTTATGAAAATAATACAATGTGTATGAAAGTACTTTGAAAAAAGTTAAAAGCATCATGTAAAACAAGGTATTATTAGTATTGCACTTAAATATATTATGTTGCCTTATAGTACCATGAAACATACTTACCTTTCATATTGAGGGAATCTAGCCTTAAAACAGCCTAAGTTAAACAGATCCTGAAGTGAAACTAAAACACCCCTATAATAATATCAGAATAAAGTGGATATAAAGGCAAGAAGCATTCTAGAGACTAAGAGGGAAATTTTCTAAAAGTAAAATAATCAACCCCAAGGAATAGATCATAATTCTAAACCATATGCACTTAAAAATATAGTTTAAAAATATATAAAGCAAAAATTGACAAATCTCAAAGGAGGAGGATACAAAGTCACAAGCATAAGAGGACACTTTAATAAATCCCTCTCAAGTCAATAAAAATAGCAAACTATCACTCTGGGTATAGAAAATTTAAATAGTACAATTAAACTTGAACTAACTAGCATAAACAGAACAGTGCCTCTAATGACATCAGAATACAAATTCTTTTCACGTACTTGTGCAAAAAAATAAATAAAAGACACAAAGATGGGAAATAAATAACATTATCTCTTCTTGCAGATGATATGATGTTCATGTGAATATCCAAAATGCTATCTACCAAAATCAGTCCCATGTGAATTGTAGAGATAATGTGAAAGGTAAATTATAAAGCTTACAGAAGAAAACATAGAATATCTTATGTTTTTGGAGAAGACAAAGATTTCCTAAATGGGACACAAAAGGTGATAAAAGGAAGAAAAAGATATATTGGCTTACATTAAAGTTGAAAACTTCTCTTTGTTGACAGACACTAGTAAGAGGGTAAAAAGGCAAGCTATAGGGTGGGAAATATATTTGCTGTCTACATAGTTAAGAATAATTCACATCCAGAATGCATAAAAAGTGACTGGTAATACGATAAATGAAAAAAAGACTTAATAAAGCACTTCTCAAAAGTACTTTTGTTAAAGAATTCATCAAGCTATTATTTTAGTTAAATAATTCAGTTAAGATAATCTTCTGGTAGTCAGAGTGGGCAAGACTAAGCAAACCATATCCCTTATCAGAATGTTAACAATTCTTTTTCTGCCTTGGTCTTTTCTTAACATTTTTCATTGCACTATTTTGACACCTGCATAACATGCTCTTCGACTTTCAATAGCTACATATAAAGTTGTCCAAAATATATTTGCCAAGGGTGATGTAACCTCTTTCTTATTAAAAAAAATCATGAGAGTGGCCAGATCAAAGAGAACTTGTTAGATTGCTTATATTTTCCCTTTAATATTATTTTCATAGTATATATCCTTCCTTGCTTATATTTTCCCTTTAATATTATTTTTCATAGTATATCTCCTTCCTTGCTTATATTTTCCTTTTAATATTATTTTCATAGTATATCTCCTTCCTTACAACATATGTATCCAGAGCCACTTAATGCTCAATTATAGCTACTATATTAGACATTGAATGAAAAGTTTGGCTTCTCCTTATCATTTTAATTTTTTCATATATGTTTATTAAGTTTTGGTTCACAAATGACTTATCTTGTCCCCTCAAATACTTTTTGGGAAACAGTGGTATATAAATAAATATTGTTAAGACCAATAATTTATTACTAATTTTTTATAATACCATAATACTATAGAAGCCATTATGTTTAAAAAGGGCTGTGTATCATTATTAAAAATTTCCCCCTGGGATCCTATAACCTTATTCTCTATGTAGCACCAAAATAACCATACTGATTTAATTTCTTTCTAACCAACTGTGGCCAAACTTTCACTGATAGCTTTTTGAAACTTTACAGTACTAAGAACATGGATTGTATATTTACTTGAATCTTTTCCAATTTTATATGCCATATATTTGAAAAGAAGATAGAGCAAAACTCCATAAGGTCGATTACAAATTCAACCTTAAACTTAATAGTATAGTAATTCTAAATGAATGCTTTTTATGTACAAATATATATAAATTATAGCTCACATATATTCAAAATAGATTTGAGATGGATTTGGGGACCCATTTACCCTAATTTTTTTTGCATTAAAGTGTGAAATATTAATGGAGATGTACTTATTTTTACACATGCTTTTCCTTTCATCGTCATTAGTATTTTAGTTTTAGTATTTATTTTCTATTTAAATATAACATATTAATGTCACTTAAATGAATATGAATAACAAGATGTGTGGTTACTAAGAAAGATCAGGAACTTAGTTCTAAAATCACAAGAATATTATGGAGAGTATCTTGCCTCGCCTGGCTGCAGTTACAACTATAACCTCCTCAGATTCCAGTATAGTTGCTAGTTGGAGTTAGTAGTTGTCACAGTACATTGAGCTAAAGGGATAAGTGTGGCACAGAGAGGGAGGGGTATAGAGGCAGCTCGGGGAATGATGCTGTTCCATTGTCCCAGCTGGCTTCACTCATTACTTTACTTATCTATGTAGTCCCACACCTTGCCCTTTTTACAAAATTATTTGACATTTACCAGGTATCCTATCAAAATTGAATTCTTTCATTCCACAAATATTTACTGAATATCTACTGTAGGGCAATGTATTAGTTTTATATTGCTATATAATACATTATCACAATTTAGCAGCTTTAAATAACACAAATTTATGACTCACAGTTTTGTATTTCAGAAGTACAGGCACTGCACGACTGATTGTCTAGTCAGGTCTTGCTGGACTGAGGCCAAGGTGATGTTGGGGTTCAGGTTCTTATTCAAGCTCATTCAGTTTTTTGGCAGAATTCAGTTCCTTGTTGTTGTAGGACTGAAGCCCTATTTTCTTGCTGGCTCTCAGTGCTGCTTTTAGCTTCTAGAAGCTGCCCACTGCTCCCTATCACATGGCCTTATCAACCTGTCTTCGGCATTCTCCTAGGCCAGTCAGAATGTGTGTCTTTAATTTCCTTCTCTGTGATCAGCAGAGAAAACTCTCAGTTTTTAAAGACTCACAATCAAGTCAGGCATAACAGGATGGTTTCTCTATCTTAAGGTCAACTGATTTGGGATATTAATATACCTGTAAAATCCCTTCACAGCAATATATAGATTAGTGTTTGGCTGAATAAGTGGAAGGAGATTATGTGCATCAGGGGCCAGGAATCTTGGAAGGCCATCTTAGAATTCTCCCTAAGAGTCAGATATTTACTCTGTCCCATCATATGGGACACATTAGATTAAAAAAATATAAAAATACCAGTCTGTGTGGAGCATACATTCTAGAAAGTTTACAGGAAAATTTATATAAATAGTCATCAGATACATGTTTTATATTTATTATTCTCTGCTAGTATTAACTGCTAGTATTAACTCTTTAATATGGCTTTTTTTCTGTATATGCTTGTCAATGTGTCTGAGTTGAAATTTACTATTTGAGCACTCCTTTTTTACCTTAGATTCATAGAATTTGAAGGAGGGACCTTAAAGATCATACCATCTTTTGTTAGCATTCAAGGGTAAAGTAGTTGGAAGGAGAATTTTCCTGTTTATAGTTAATAAAATATCAAGGTTCTATTATATGTTTTTGAATATGTGTTCTTTGCAAATGATAACAGATGTGACCATCCTAATGAGTGCATTTCTTGAAATAGTGTAAAAACTTAAATAGCTAGAATGGGCAGGATACCAAGGAAACAGACTAATCAGGCAGATGGTGACTGTTTCCTAGGGAAAGTCTGAGTAAACCAGTAACTCTGCAGCAGTGATCTGAAAATAAAGGAACATTTGTGGGTATGGAAAACAATGTTCATACATTTTTCATTACCTTATAATAATTCATTAGATTTGCATACATATTTTTTGTTACTATTTATCATATGATGAAATTTAGTTGTTTCATTATAATTTTTTGCCTTCATATTATCAAAATTTTGTCAAACTATCACTTTTTCATAATTGAGATGCAGCAATGATTTCCTTTTCTGCAAATCCTTTTGAGCATTTCTATCAGTGTTTTAAAATTATCTAATCATTTTTTATATTAATTGATTTTTAAATTAAGTAAAATAGACTTATATGCCCAAACTCTGATTGTGTAAAAAATAAAAGTTACACTGAACTGAAACGTATTTGCTAAAGAATGAAACTTTTCATAAAAAAAACAGTAAAAAAAACATCCGAGCAGGAAACCAGGAACGGAATAAAAACACAAAAAGGTATCTCTGGCACAATGCCCTGAAAGTCAACAACTGTGGCCAAGAGCATGAGGTAATGTCAGAAGTAAGAAAACACCCAGGTCAGATCCTTGTCACTGATCCTAAGACCACTAATGATCATGTAAAAAATGTAATCTGTATGGTGATTTATAAAGTTGTCATATATAGCATCTCATTTCTATCTCATAACACCCTGGTAAGGCAAAGCAGGTCTTGTTATCCTCATTTTACAGATGAACAAATAAATATGCAGAGATACATTAACTTGTCAAAATTCCTAGTTACTAAGCAGCAGAGCAGGAACTAGAACTGAGTGTTCCAATACACTTTTGAAGAGAGGAATACTGGAGGCACAGCTGGAAGAGTGTGGGAACTTCCAAGAAGTTAGATGTGTGATCTGTATGCCTGCTATTGCAGGATGGTGGGGGCACTAAACGTTTATACTCTCAGGTAAATGTACATATTGGCTACACTCCAAAAAGGGTAGGGGGAGCCCTAGTTATAAGTAAATTTACACCCATGAGCTAATCTCATTAGAATTTAGGTATAGGATGAAAAATGTGATAGTGGCACCAGAGTGGTCTTCAGAATGCTTTTAATCTCTGGCAACAGGGGTCCATCTATGTGGGAGGATAATGGGAGTTCATTTGTTTATTCATTTCTTTTTAAAACTTTTAATTGTGAACAAATTTTAGGATTACAAAAAGTTATTAGCCATTACAAAGATGTTCTGTATTCACCTAGCTGTTGAAAATGTTAACATCTTACCATAGGACAATTACAGAGCAGGAAATTAATACTGAGAAGATACTATTAACTAATCTATAGAATTTATTCAGTGTCGGCAGTTGATCACACATTGCATTTAGTTGTCATGTCTCCTTGGTCTCCTCTAATATGAGAGTTCCTCAGTCTTTCCTTGTCTTTCATGACTGGCAATTTTGAAGAGTGCTGGTCAGTTTGTGTTTGTCTGATGTTTCCTCATGATTACATTTAACTTAGGCATTTGGCATCACAAAGAAGTGATGCACCCTTCTTAGTGCATCACAACAGGAGGTACATGATGCTATGTTTCAAAGTTAGTATTATCAGTGATAAGACATATCAACATCATGTGCCTCCTGCTGTGATATACTGAGAAGGCACAACATGCTCAGATATGCTCCTTTCCTTTTGAATGGCTACATGATGATGCTCAGAGTGACATTGGAAGTTATTAGTGGAAGACATGAATAACTCTTCTTCAACCTGGGTTCCTGAATGTCTGTATGGACAGAATCCCTTCCAGCTTCACCTACTGACCTGTAGCTGTCTTGGACTGTTTACATATGAGAAAAATACATTTTTATTCTGTTTGAGCCACTGTATACTTTGAATCCTTTCATTAGAGATATTTGCCTACTTTGTTATATTACCTACAATTAGATTCATGATCTATTAGAGAGTGATTTGTCAAAAATACTCCTGTGATTTTCTTCTCTTTATTAATAGTTACCAAATCTGTTCCTGTAGCCCATATTTTTCACAAATATTTCTGTTCAGTTCCTTCTCAAATTTAAGTACTCTGAAATAGTTGAAGCTTGATATCTCACTCCTACCTTCGATTTTAAATCCTCCTTGGATTTAAATCTACTCTATTTTAAATCCTCCTTGTTTTAAAGTACCCCCAAATTAGTCATTTTTTTACAGTGTTTAATCAGACTTACCATTTTTTAAAAACACAGACATTGCTTCTTGCATATCACATACTTTAGCTGTTCTTTTAAGGAGGGTCTGCAAGTGGTAAACTTAATCTTTTTCTGATAAATGTCTTTATTTTACAATAAATCTTGGATCGTTCCATCTTCTGAAGATATTTGTTTCCTAGCATCAAACTTGTAAAAATGAAACTGGGTTAAATTTACTTGAAAAATACTTAGATTCTCAGCTTGTATTTAAAAAACATCTCGATTTAAGATATATGTTTCTTTCAAGAATTACACCCAAAATAATCTCAAAAGTTTGAAAGTAATGGAGTGAAAGAGTAATGGGTGAAAAAATTACACAATGAATCCAACCAAAATAAACCTGATAGAGTAATACAGATGTTAGAAAAAACATTTTATAGCAATATCATTATTATGGTTAAAGAAATTGATTACTTACTAATAAAAGGACCAATTTACCATGATGACAAGAACTGCTGGAACTCATCAATATTGATTTTCTCCCCTTGTTTCTTGGCACACAACTAAAATACTTCATAGTCTTTTTATAATTTTATTGGGATCCTGTATCTGATTTTTGGCCAATGGAATATGTCCAACAGACCTTTGGCACTTCCAGGTCCGGCATGTTAACTCTTTGGACATGTGACCTTTGAGGTTCTCCTCCCATTCTGCAGTGATTTTGGAGAAATGTTAAAGATGGATATGCTCTAGGTTCTGCTACATGCTTTCTTCTTTGCATCTTACTGGTCAGAGTTTTTATTATAGTTATTCTGTCTGTGATCTATTATTTTACATTAAATGTGTGTTTGGGAGTGTGGTGAAGATAAATTGTATCTTCAGTTCACAGGACTTCATTTCAGGAGAAGTCAAATATTCACATATTGGAGAAGACTTCAAATTCCTTGAATATCTTGGACTTTGAGCTGCATTCACTGGAAAGGACTTCGGGTTGTCTTTCTTAGGGAGGAGGTAAGTTTACTCTTCATGTAGAAATGAGAATAAGATGATCACAGAACCTTGATTTTTTCCTTTTCTTCCTATAAATTAGTTCAAATACATGTCTCAATAATTTTACAGTTGGGTTGGGGTCATGTGAACAGAAGTGATCCATGATACATCTAGTCCTGATGCACAAAAATTATTTATATGTCCCATCCTTCATTTTCTGTTTCCATTCTTGGGTGACCTTGGAGATAACATGATGAAATTTTGTACCCAAAGAAGAAAGATGGCTGGATTCTTGATTAATTGCTTTGGTCAATAAACCAAAAGCTGGTTCTTCCCAAAGAGTAATAAAAAGGGCACTCCTCAGAAAGACTGATCAATAATGCAAAGAGAGGATGCTAGGAATAAAAATAATTCCAGGTGCAGTATATATTAAAATACCATAAGTCACAAGAAAATTATTTATAACATTTATATTTATGAAATTTTATAAATATAAATCTTAAAACTAACTCAATTGGAAAAATTTCTATAAAAATTTTAACTACCTAAATTAACACAGGAAGAGTAAACCTGTATCTGAGGAGACAGCCATCAGAGAAATTGAATCAGCAAGGAAAAATCTACTCAGAATAAAGGTAACACAAAACTGGACAGTTTTAAAGGCAGGTTTTACCAGTACTTCAAAGGACAGAAATGTGTCTCTTGTGTACAAAATATTACAAAAAATAGAAAAAAGAGGAGAATTTTATAGCAGCTTTTATAAGGTTAATATATTCTAGATAATCAAAGTAGAAAAACAAATTAGAGAAAGAAATGTAGGTTAACCTCCCTTATGAGTATATGTGCAAATATCTTAAAGTGTTGACAAACTGTATCAAAAAAGTGTTTTTAAAAATCCATTATGGTCAAAGATGGTTTACCCAGGAAGAATATTTGAGCATTATAAAATTCCTATTAGTATTAGGAGCAAGAAAATATTGCTTACTATCTCCACTAATAACCATCATTGCTCTGGAGGTTCTAGCCAGTGAAATAGAATAAGGAAGAAATAACAGCTGAATGAATTAGGAAGAATCAAATATTTATTAGTTGAAGATTATTTGCATAGAAAATCCAAATAAAATCTACAACCAAATAACCAAAACTAATACAAGAGTTAACTAAAGTTTCCGCATACAACAGCAAGATACCAAACTCACTAGAATATCTGTATGCCAGTCACTAATGAGGCTGACATGATACCTTAATGTTTTTCCATTCAATGCATTATCAGTGTCAGTGATATTTCCACACTAAATATTGATATTCTAAAGTTCTATTAATAAATTGTGGTGTTAATGTTTTTCCACAAAATGCATAATCAGCTCACTGATATTTCCATATTAAATACTGATATCCTAAAGTTATATTAATAAAACTGTGTTGTTTTTTCAGGAATAAATTAATAGACCAATAAAATAAAACCCAGAAACAGGAATAGACACACATATGATATGTGAGAACTTGGTGAGTGACAGGCACAGCATTACAATTCAGGGTTAAAAGACAAGATTACTCAATAAATGATGTCAGGACAATTATTAGCCATGTGGGAAAAATAAAATCTATGCATCCTCACACTATTTATAAAACATGTTTCAAATGAATAAGATTTAAATATAAAAAGAAAAACTTTAAAACTTTTGAACACTATAGGGGAGTTTATGACTTCAGGGTAGTAAAGAATTTCAAAAACCAGACACAATACAGGAAAATATTGGCAGTTTGATAAAATTAAAAACCTATGTTGCATAAAAGATATCAAAATAAAATTAAAAGACAAATCACACACTGGGAGGAAATATTTACAGTGTATATGTAACTTATAAAATTCTTCATATCTAAACAATATAAAGAGCTCTCAAACAGATGAATAGCAAAAGGGGACAAAAACAGTTTACAGAAGAGGAGACCCAGATGGCTAATAAATTTATTAAGCAAATGCTTAACTATTTTAGAATCAGAAAAATGCCAATATGAACACTTGACTTTACACATAACACAGGAAAGATACACAAAATTTGAAATGACAAGAAAAAAGCCTTAAAGTGTTAACATGTAAAACACACACAACAGATACACCTTGAAACCAAACCAAACCAAACCACAAAATCTACCAACAGGAGCATGAATTTGTACCATCACTGTAGCAGATACTCTTAGCTGCAAATGGAATAGCCATCCCTCTTTCTTCCTAAAGAATAGAAGCCCAATTTTGTCCAGGACAAAAAGAAGTGAGTTCCAATGTTGACTCATGACTAGTCTAAGGCCATCATGACAGTCTTGTCCCCATTCTCTGAGCCATCTCACCAGATAGGAAAGTTTTAGAATGAGGAGATTGAAGTAAAAGGATTCTAGTGAATATTAAATCTATTTAAATACAGAACTAAGACTAAATAATGTGGATATTATGTCAGAGGACAGAGTGTAGATATGATTCAAGTTGAAGTAAACACCAACAGGAATTGAGAGGTGATAAAAGGGAGAAAGGAGGAGGTTTCCAGACACCCTGGTTTCCTCTATTTATTACTAGGGAGTCAATTAACAGTGGCTAGAATTGAAACATGAAATTAAAAAAATACAAAATGACTTCAAGCTCAATGATTGTAATATTATTTCCTTAAGCTAGAATGATTTAAAAAATGCCCTTAATATCTTTGGAAATCAAGAAACATCTATCTGATGTTAACTCTAGTCACCGTAGTACCTTTCACCTTTGTTAAGTTCCACTAAAATTAACTTCAGTATTTTTACTTGAAATAGCTGGTGTAATCTCATTACATTTTTTCTCTGTATCAAACTGTCCTTTTATCTGTGTATTTATGTAAATAGATGCCTAGAGTGATTATTACCCTAATGTTGAAAATGATTTATGACCCTCTAGAGTATAAGCACCATTAGAGTAGGAAAATTTATTGGATTTGTTCACTGCTAGATCTTCAGTGTCTAGTGCAGTACCTGGCACAAAGTGGGTGCTCAGTGAAAATTTTTTGACAGTGAGAACTGAGATATTTTTATTTCTACTTTAATGTTTAAACTTTTTATATTGAGAATATATTACTTTGATAAAAAATAAAATTATTTAAACATTAAAAAGTGAAGGAAAAATAGAAGTGTGAAATTATTACATAAATATGTAAATACATCAATGAAACTGAATAAAAAATCCTGAAGATATTTTACTCCATACAGATGCAAAAATATTTCAGGACAAATTAGCATTAAATAAAACAAATAAATTAAATGGATGAATATATGGGAAACTATTTTCATAATCTTCATGTAGGGAAATCCTTATTAAGCCAGACTCAGAAACCAGAAACAATAATGGAAATATTGATAGATTTGATTATATAAAATTTAGAATGTCTGCAAGATAAAGATCACTGAAAAACTTGAAAGACAAAGCTTTAGGTGTAAAGAAATATTTGTACTACATTGCTATCAAATTTTAGTATCTATATTACATAAAGAGTACCCACAAATAAACAAGAAAGAGATAACTCATTAAAAATGGGCAAAGGACATGAACAAGCAATTCACAGAAGAAACAGCAATGACTACACAAAAGACTGTGAAAATATGCCAGTAATCAGGAATACGCAAAATAAAAACCACAAAACCAGAAAGGACTCACAGAGTTAATGCGTTAATTAGTTGAAGTTTCAAAGGCCAGGAGTGACTTGAAATGTCTGGATATTCCTCAGACAGAGAAAAGTCAATCATGGATTTCTCTGTCCTACCCCATGAGGTAGAGCAGGGAAATTAGACAAGGGTCCTGCCATTGTAAAATTTACTTAGTGGGAGAAAAAAGTCCAGTTTATTCTTTAACTTAATCTATATGCTCTTCTTTCTCTTCTTACAGTCCCTTAATTAAGTAACTTTGTACCAGATAGACCTCTGAAGTGTAAATAAACCTATGTGGATAAAGAATGCTGAGATTGGACTAACACAGTCATCTAAATAACCCTATTCTTAAGACAAAACTTCAAAGGAACTACAAGTCACCTGTATACATCATGCCTTATGCTGATTCCTACCTAAAAAAGCCCTATAAAACCCCAGTCCCTAAACCCTTAAGCACACCTCTTCTCTGAGGTTGCCTACACACCCCTTTCTTCGGGTGTGTCTACTCTCTGTTCTACTCCAGATAAGTAGGGAGGGGCTACTGATTTAGGCTTGCAAGTTCCCATCATTTGGGTGACCCAGACAGGACTGCATTTGTAGGATCATGCTCTTTAGTAGCCTACCTGAAAGACTCCTTTCTTTGCCTTTGGGAAGTTCTCAGAACATAATCTCACTCCATCCAGTGCTCTGTGGCTCCCCCAAATCCTGGGTGGTAGGGACTTAGTTCCCACGCTGTGCAGATTCAAGTGGACACTGGATGCCAGGTGACCCTGGCTTTAGGAATTGGTAAAGGATTTGTCCAGTGCCAAGTAGGAGTTCGATGAGCTTCCCTTTCTTGCCTTTGTTTACCTTCACTCTGGACTGCTCCTCCCTTGGAGGGTATATTCAATAAAACTTTCATTCTGCTTTGCTACTGTGTCTCTGCCTTTCAGTTCTTTGTTGTAGTGGGGACAAGACTGAGGAGAATAAACTCAACCCCATAACAGATATGACTTTATATAATCAGATCTTTTGTCAGATGTTCGCACTTTATGCATGGTATGTAAGATATGACTAAGGAAAGAATCCCACAGTGTGGAAGATTTTACACTGGCACCCACTTTGTGTAGGAACATATTATCCCATAATGCAGCTCATATATTCTTGGTTCAATAGACCAGATGACTCTATCTTCTCTATTATCTGAAATATTATATAATTAGAGGAGGTGTTACCATGAACATATTTTGTAAAATAAAAGGTTCATACCTTATCCCAGGAAAATAATATTAGCTTAGTTAAGTTCAGCGCCTGAAGGGAAAACTTATGTGTTATATCTTCATCTAGCAATGCAATCTTCTAGGCCCAGGAGTGATAGAAAATGGGAGCATGGCAGGGGATGACAGATAGTCAACACACAGGGACATTATCAAGTTCTACAATTAGTATCAAATATCACAGCCCAGTCTTGGGTGATCATCTATGAGACTATATAAGTGATGTCATCTTCCCTTCATTGTCCCTATTGTCCCTTGGGAGGAGAAATGGGGAAGTAGTAATCCTCTAGCCCCTTCTGTTAAAGGTTATGGTGGTTAATTTCATCTGTCAATTTGACTGGGCCAACGGATACCCAGTTATCTGGTCAAGCATTATTTCTGGGTGTGTCTGTGAAGTGTTTCCAGAAAAGATTAGCATTTGAATTAGACTGTTAAAGCAAACTGTCTTCCCCAATGTGTGGGCACTACTAATCAGTAGGGCCAGAAGGCAGATAAAGGTTTAATTTGCTGTTTACCTGAGCATTTGAGTTGGAACATCCATCTTCTACTACCCTTGATGCTCCCATTCTCAGGCCTTCAGACTCAAACTGAAATCACATCATTGGCTTTCCTCCATCTCCAGCTTGCAAATGGCATATTATGGGACTTCCTAGCCTCCATTGTCATGTAAGCGAGTATCTTATACTAAATCTTATTTTTTAAATTATAATATTAACATTTAATATAGTTATATATTAATATAGGTATTAATATACACATATAGTTATATGTACATATTATATATATATGAAATACATTAATTCTACTCCTCTGGAGAACCCTAATTAATACAAAGATTCATGCTGTGGGCTTTAATTCTCTCCTGCTTCTAGCTTGTGCATGTGTGACTGTGGAGCAGCCGCATGGCAGCTGATACTTCAACATCTCAAGAGACCGCAAGGCTAGAGAGGCACTGGTAGGTTGTACCCACATGAATTTGGTTGAGGTCCACAGAGCATATTGCTGGAATTGCTGCTGGAATAAGGGCACAGAGGCCCCTGAGACTGGCAAAGCCCACATGGGAAATCAATTTCCATTACAAAAAGACAAATGTTCCAAACGTACATTTTACCTAGTAGCTTTTAGAGGGGGAAATAAGCTTGTATTAATCTGTTTCTTAAAGATAAAAATAGTATTTTAGCAATTAGTGAGAAACTTGTTAGTTTCTTATGTGGTAACTTGTTTTTGAGAGAAATTTGTGTTGTGGGGGAAACATTTTGAATGTAAACCTTTACAAAATTTTCATCTTTATGTGATATCATAACTGAAAATGATTAAGTACAGCATCTATATCTCCCTTATCTGCACACTGAAAAAGAATTTTTCAACTTATTCTACATTATATCAATAAAGAATTTAAGTCAGTTTTAAATTAACTTCTTACACACTTCACTTCTTAAAATATACTTTTTGATTGATTTATGAAAGCTGATTGATAGGGTAAATGGAAATTTATTGCATAAAAGTTACTGAAAATCTTTGTATATTTCATAGATGGGATGGGAAAATGAGTTCCAGAATTTGGTAAACACAGTCAACAATATACTACTATCATTTCAATAGAAATTTTTTTGTGAGGTTTCTTTTTCAGTTAGGAGAGCATTAAAATTATGCACTGATATAAGCTAAATTTACTGCCAGATCTTGAAATCACTCAGCTACAAAGTTGAAATCAGGATTGCAAAATGTCTTTTCCATAGTAAAATGATTAATAATAATTTTCTGGTGAGAGCAAGTAGTTTTATAGTAATAATAAAATGAAATAATAGGCTTAAATGTGGTTTCATACATATTTTTATCCTTTACATTTTATTTTATAGTAATATCTTTAGAGAGGCATAATTGTAGTTTATGTTTTACTCAAAATTCTTGACTGATAGGCATGTATGTGATTTAAAAAAAGACATTTGTTTTAGAAACTGTTATTAATTAAGTAGGATATATATTTTCCTTTACAGAGCTGTGCTGCATTGTGTTTAGGACAATATCTAGCTGAACAGGCACTCTGTGGGTTCCTATCTAGTGTTACTACCAATGACCTCTTTGCAGTGGTTAACTCCTAGCTACCTTTCTAATCATTTCTCCTCATTCACTTAAGACTTGAACAACCAACTCAGTCTCCCTGTACATCTTAATTCCTGTCATCGTTCTTTAGTGACTGCAAGAATTGTATGGATGAGTACTCTACGGTTTAGCCCCTCTGTTCCTTGACTTTTCCTTCTTCACTCTCTTTCTCAACTCAACCTTGGTCACCTACTCACATGAGCACTGGAATTTGACATCACCAGTAAAGAAACCATCTCCTGTCGTTATTCAAAATATCCTACTTTATGACCATCACCTCCTCTTCCAGTTCTCATCCTGGTATCCCAGTGCTGTGGTTCTTTAACTGCCACCATAACCTCCAATCTATGGACCCCTGTGCCTGTCTGCACTCTGGTAGCTGAACATTGGTGGAAAACACCTGACTGACTGATAATACTTGAAATTCATGACCAAAACTCCATTCCCTACTGCCTAGTACTCTTGTATGTTTTTCCTAGTAAATTGGCTTTTCACTTTCTCAGATGACTGTGTCAAACTTTCTCTTCACCCTAACATCCCCGCCTTTAACTGACTGAGAAAACAGGAGGCATCAAAGGTAAACTCCCTTATCTTCCTGCTCTAAATCTAACCAAACAGAACCTGTGCCCTGTTAGTTATAGTCAAGGAAATACCCCTGCTCCTATCAAATGCAAGTCCTTCTGCTTTTCTCTGGATTTTATCCCTGCTGCTTTCTCATGGACCAAGATCTGTATCTCCTCTACTCTCAATCTTGCTACTGGATCATACCAATGGCCCATGTTAAAAAAAAAAAAAAAGAAAGTAAACACACTACTGTTGATTCCACACTCTTTTCAGATACCGCCCAATTTCTGTGCATCTTTCCGTTAAACATATCGAACATGTTTTCAGTGCTCACTATCTCCTCTTTATTTTTCCCAGTTAGTTCTTCACCCCATGCTGATCTAGCTTTCATTTCCACCTCTGCACTGAAAGTCCCTTTGTTACCGTCTCCCACAAGCTCTGCATTGCCTGACCTGACTCCTGTCCTCTCATCTGGTGCCTTAACAGCCTCTGACACAGCCACGCTCTCCTTGGAATCTTTTCTTCCCTTGGCTCTGTGACACAGCACTTCCCCATTTTCCTCTTACCTCCCTGTTGTTCTTTCTCTTTGCCAAAGCTCAGAGCTAGCCCTCTTTTCAATTCAGCCAGAACTTTCTCTGTAAGTGATCTCAGTCTCATAGATTTACGAATCTTGTACATGCTAATGGTTTTCAAAATTAAATTTCTAGCCCAATGCCCAAAACGCAGTTTCTGATTTTCTTCATAAATCTAATATTTCACTATTCTTCATCTGAGTATTTGGCACCAATATTCGCTCATTTTCATAAATAAATGTAGGTATTAGCTTTAATCCTCTCTGCCATTCCCTACATCAAATCCATCATTGTTTTTTTGTTTCTACCACCAAAGAAATCTGATTTTGCTACTTTCCACCATCTATACCTCACCATCTAAATTAAATCACCATAATCTCTTTTCTGTAGTGTTTGAAATAGCTTACCAACTGGTCTCTTGAAATGCTTTCTTTTGTTCTTATTTAAAAATAATTTTTTACATAGCAATCAGAGCTACCATTCAAAAAACATGCATCATGTTTTTAGGCCATGTCACCTGTTCCTTAGATTCATTCAGTGACTTCACACTGTCTTAGAAATAGATCCAGATTTCTAAGGCTGTCCCATAAGTCACCTCGCACGTTCTCCCTTGATCATGATATGTCAATCCCACTGGCCTTTCTTCTGTTTCTCAAATTCCCCAAGTGCTTTCAGATACTACAGACTTTGCATTTCCTGTTCTCTTCGTCTACAAAAGTTCTTACCTCAGCATTTTGCACAGCTGGCTCATTTTCATTCTGTAGGTCTCAGCTTAAATGTTACCACCCTAGAGAGTTCTTCCTTGACTGTTCAAGATGTACCTGTACCGTATGTACCCTTTTTTGCATCTCCCTTCATAGCACTTAGTACACTTAGCACTTAGCACTTAGCATCTCTGGCTTATATATTTGTTTAGTATTTCTTGGTTGTGATTCGTCACAGAGCTAAGTGTCTTATTTATTATGTATCCTTGGGATCTAATAATACAGTGTCTAGCATAAGACAAATTCTCAGTATTATGAAGAAATAAATGAAGACTTGTTTTTCCTTGGCTTCCTTGTGCTATATTATTTTGGTTTTCTTCTTACAACTCTGCTATTCACATTTCCTCATTTGCCCTCTTATGACAATCTGTATTAGTCTGCTCAGACTAATACAAATACTTTAGGTTTAAACAGAAATCTATTTTCTTATAGTTCTGGAGGCTGGAAGTCTAAGATCAAGGTTTCAGTTGATTTGGCTTCTAGTGAGAGCTCTATTCTTTGCTTGCAGATGGCTACCTTCTCACTATGTCCTCACATGGCTTTTACTTGGTGCATGCTCAGGGAGAGGGAGAGAGGAAGAGCACTCTGGTGTCTCTTATAAAAATACTAATCCTATTGGATCAGGGCCTGACCCTTAGGACCTCATTTAATCTTAATTATTTCCTTAGTGATCCTTTCTCCAACTACAGCCATACCAGGGTAACAGGGCTTCAGCACATGAATTTGGGGGTGAGGGAGGGAGGCTTGGTAGACACAGTTTGTAACACCATATGTTTCCTCAGTGATGTCATTTATTCTGTCAAAGTGTGCATGCTGGGGCCTCTATATTGAACTCCTCTGCTGCTTATTTTTGCTGTGTCTTATTTGACACTGGGCATTGTTTTCTGTTGTTATCTTTATGTAAATAAACCTTGACTACTCTTCAAGGATTTGCATTTCATTATACACTCCCTTCCCCTTCTCCAAACTGGGCCTTATGAGCAGTTGTTCCATGTGTATTTGCTGGTTGATTAATTAAATCTAAATGTAAGTTTCCATTCATGAACTTTTGCCTAATATCAAATTCTTTATCTCCAGCTGCTGATTATATTTATACTTGAATTATCCATTTTTATCTCAAATTATTTGTGTCCCAAACTTATTCACTCAACCACCAGCAAACTTCCTCTCTCATTTTCCCTCTTTGTCACTGGCATTACATTCTTCTGATCATTCTGGCCTAAAACTTTGGCATCATCTGTGACTTGTTACTTTTTCATTTACTTTATCCAATTAACCATCAAACCAGTTGTTACTTACTTCAAAATCTTGCATAAAACACTTCTCCCCCTGAAATCTCACCACCATTTAAAAAACACTATTTTAATCTTAGAATATCTTTAGTTACAGAAAAGTTGCCAAGATAGTCCAGAGAATTCCATTATACTCTATACCCAGTTTCCCCTATTATTAGCATCTTACATCAGTATGGTACATTTGGCACAAATAATGAAACAATATTGACGCATTATTATTATTAACTGACGTCTATACTTTATTCAGACTTCCTTAGTTTTCTGTTTACCTAATGTCTTTTCTGTTTCAGAATCCCATCTGTGGGGAAAATGGAAATTCCATGGCCAGGATCCTCACCTGATCCTAAACTACAAATGATGTAACTGGCCTACTGCTAGGCCACTGCTTCCACACCCACAGGGAATGAGCTGTTATTGACTGAGTCACTATATAAACAGCTCCACCCAGTGGGCGGAGGCAGAGACAGAAGTGGATTACAGACCTGCAGACTGCTGGATGTAGACATGATTCTAGAGCTTGACCTACCACCATGAGAATAAAGCCAGGTATAAACCCACTACCCCAGGGACATTCTGCTGTCATTTCTTGGTCTCACCGAATCCATAGTGAACTTGCTTGGGGCTGAAACCCTCAAGCAAGACACCATCCAAAAAACCACATTACATTTAGTTCTGTTTCCTTAGGTTCCTTTGGCGGTGACAGTTTCTCCTTTTCCTTGTTGAGCACCCTGACAGTTTTGAGGAATACTATCAGATATTTTGTAGAATTCCCCTCAGTTGGGGTTTGTCTAAAGTTTTTCTCTTGATTAGACTGTCGACAACAAGTCTTGCTGACAGCCTCTACTCTTTTTTTTTATTAAGATATTATTGATATACACTCTTATGAAGGTTTCACATGAAAAAACAATGTGGTTACTACATTTACCCATATTATCAAGTCCCCACCCATACCCCAATGCAGTCACTGTCCATCAGTGTAGTAAGATGCCACAGATTCACTATTTGCCTTCTTTGTGCTACACTGTTTTCCCCATGATCCCCCACACCATGTGTACTAAACATAATACCCCTCAATCCCCTTCTCCCTCCCTCCCTACTCGCCCTTCCACACCCCTCCCCTTTGGTAACCACTAGTTCCTTCTTGGAGTCTCTGAGTCTGCTGCTATTTTTTGTTCCTTAGTTTTGCTTTATTGTTATACTCCACAAATGAGGGAAATCATTTGGCACTTGTCTTTCTCCGCCTGGCTTATTTCACTGAGCATAATGTCCTCCAGCTCCATCCATGTTGTTGCAAATGGTAGGATTTGTTTCTTTCTTATGGCTAAATAGTATTCCATTGTGTATATGTACCACATCTTCTTTCTCCATTCATCTACTGATGGACACTTAGGTTGCTTCCATATCTTGGCTATTGTAAAAAGTGCTGCAATAAACATAGGGAGGGGTGCATATGTCTTTTTGAATCTGAGAAGTTGTATTCTTTGGGTAAATTCCATGGAGTGGGATTCCTGGGTCAAATGGTATTTCTATTTTGAGCATTTTGAGGAACCTCCATATTGCTTTCCACAATGGTTGAACTAGCTTACATTCCCACCAACAATGTAGGAGGGTTCCCCTTTCTCTGCATCCTCTCCAGCATTTGTTGTTCTTAGTCTTTTTGCTGCTGGCCATCCTTATTGGTGTGAAGTGATATCTCATTGTGGTTTTAATTTGCGTTTCCCTGATGATTAGTGATGTGGAGCATCTTTTCATGTGTCTGTTGGCCATCTGAATTTCTTGTTTGGAGAACTGTGTCTTCATATCCTCTGCCCATTTTTTAATCGGGTTATTTGCTTTTTGGGTGTTGAGGCATGTAAATTCTTTATATATTTTGGATGTTAACCTCTTGTTGGATATGTTATTTACAAATATATTCTCCCATACTGTAGGATGCCTTTTTGTTGACAGCATCCTCTTGATAGGATGTAATGAGAATGGTACTTACCTCTGTAGTCTTCCTCCCAAAAACTCATTGCTGTAGTCTAATCATATCAAGAGTAGAGGCTGTCAACAAGACTTACCACTGTTAATATCTACCTTAATCACCTGGGTAAGGTTGTGTTTGTCAGATTTCTCCACAATAAAGTTACTCTTTTCCCCCTTTCCATACTATATTCTTTGAGAGAAAGAATACATGTACAGCCTACACTTAAGAAGGGGGTAGTCATGCTCCCCCTCCTCGAGGATAGAGACCTTACAGAAATCTGGAATTCTGCATAGAGATTTGAACAATTTTTACCATTTATTTATTTATTTAATCTATTTATACCAGCATGTCTCTTGGATACTATTTATTTATTTTGTTGTTCAAACTGTTCCATCTTTAGCCATTGGTAGATCTCTCACTTAGTTCTTATGTCCATTTGACATATACTTCCTTGGGGAGTGTGTGTGTGTGTGTGTGCATGCTGCACGTTTTAAACACTTCCTTACTTTCTGGCACTATAAGATGCCCTAGGGTCATCATGTATATTTTCAGCCTACATTAGTTTCCCATTACTACTGTAAAAACTTACCACAAATTTAATGACTTAAAATAATATACATTTGTCATATTGTAACTTTGGAGGTCAGAATTCCAAGATGGGTCTCATTGAACTAAAATTGAGGAATGGCAGGACTGTATTCCTTCCAGAGGCTCTAGGAGAGGTTTTTTTTTTTTCCTTTTGCATCTTCTGGACTCTGCTGGCATCCTTGACTCACAGCCTATATCTTGAAAGCCAGCAATGTCAGCTTAGTTTCTTCTCATGCTGCCATTTCTCTGGTTCTCTTTTGCCTCCCTCTTCTACATTTAAGGACCCTTGTGACTACATTGGGCCTGCTTGGAAAATTCATGATGATCTCCCTATAGTAGGGTTAGTTGATTAGGAACTTTAAACCCATCTGCTACCTTAATTCCTCTTTGCCATTTAAAATAACATAGTCACAGGTTCTGGGAATTTTGATGTAGACATCTTTTGGGGGGGCATTATTCTTCCTGTCACATATTATAGATTATAGATTTTTCCTGTCATCGTTATAGACCCAACCATTTCTCCAAGGATTTCTAGTCCTGTTTATTGGAAAATAGTATTAGAGATCAAGATTTGGGCACAAGGTGTGCCTATTGCTGCTTTTAGGCCCTCTCAAACTGACAGAGCAAGGAAATATATGTATGTATATATTCATGTATATATACATACCTATAAACATTTCCATACATATCCATCTGTATCTATATTAAACTAAACATGAGTTCATACATCTCCAACTCTAATCTAGTGTCTGCCATTTTTTAAAATTCAGACTTAGGCATTATAAACCCTCCTGAGTGGTTGCCTGGCTCTTTCCCATATTTATTGTATATATCATTAGTAGACCAATTTTCCTTAAAGAATACTTTTATCAGGTAATGACTGCTTAGAAATACCCAATAGTATTTCATTCAATAACATTTATCTACAGTTTAGGCAGAAATCTTTAGCTTATAAAGCTTTCTATAATCAGCATCCACAGCAACCACCTGACTTTATTTCCCAGAATTCCCTACTATACTTTTTCTTCACAGCAATTCCTGCACCCCCACCACAGATTAATCAAGTTAGTTTCATGATCCCTCAAAATGTTCGACTGTAGTTCTTAATATTATATCTTTGCTTTTCTAGGTACTCTCATCCCTAACATTTTATACATGTTCAATTCCATTTATCATTGAATATCCATTTAATCCTTCCCATCTATTCCAACCAAGACTTGACCAGAGAAACCATAATGTCTATCCTTAAAAAAAAAGTTTAATAATCCTTTGAGGAATGTTTAGTATATATCACTGTACTGGTTGATTAACTTGTCATTTCTTAACTTCTCTGACTTTGTACGTCTTTCAAACAAAAGTCTGATGATTCTTTTCCTTCTTTATTGCCTGTTAGACTCAGGTGGGAATCAACCTTTCTTTTAGATGTCTTCAATTTTTAAAAAAGGAACTTGAGACTTATGCTTGAACTCAAAACTAGTGGTGGGTTTTCAAATGTTAGAGTTCAAAGGAATCACCTAGGAGACTGATAAACAAATTCCTGAACCTCATACTGAGATTTTGATTTAGTAGGTACATTATTTTCCTATTACTGTTGTAATAAATTACTACAAATGTAGTGGCTTAAACAACACAAAGTTATCCTACAGTTCTGTAGGTTAGAAGTTCAACACAGATCTTAACTGGGTTAAAAAATCAAGGTGTTTAGTAGGGTTATATTCCGCTCTAGAGGAGATTCTGCTTCCTTGCCCTTTCTGGTTTCTGGAGGTTGCCCACATTCTTGGGTTCAGGGCCCCATCCTCTGTCTTTGAAGCCAACAACACTGCATTTCTCTGTGCCTGTCTTCTGTAGTCATATTTTCCTCAGACTGATTCTCCTCTCCTGTCTGCCATTCTACTTTTTTAAGGGCCCTTTTGATTACACTGGGCCTGCCTGGATGATCCAGGGCGATCTGCATATTGTAAGGTCAGTTCACAAGCAACTTTAATTCCTTCCACAACTTTAATTCTCCCTTGCCAGGTTACATAACACAGTACTGGGATTAGGATGTGGACATCTTTAGGGGACCATTATTCTGCCTCACACAGTAAAACTGAGGTGGTGGAGTCCAGGAGACTGCTTTTTAACAATCACTCAGATTATTCTAAGAAAAACAGCCAAAACACAATTTGAGAAACACTCTAGAAACTTAAGCGTTATTTAAATATACTTTTAACAAGTATATTTGTTCAACTTTGGAATTCAAACAAAACAATAGAGTTGATTTAAACACAAGAGCTGATGCAAAGAGAAAATTAAAATTAGAGTCTAATAAGCAGTTATTCAAAAAGAGATGTTTACACAGAAAAAAAGGAGTATTAGTAGATTTCTTGATTTTTTGTAAGGGTTTTATTCCAAGGTGCTGCAGGATAGAAGTATATTTTTACACTTAATTTTAAGAAGTATTTTAAAGCCTAAGTATTAAATATCAGAAAAGACAATGGAACATAAAAAGAAAATCTGTTCTCAGTTATAACACTATACTAGGCTTAATGTTCTTCTTTGATTGGTCCATATTATTTCCATGTATACATATTTTTACACACACACCTCCAAATATATATGCCATTCCCAGGATGTTCTGAAGTATTCTTTCTTATCTCCCAAAACCTGTAACTGTGCTACAAATAGTCTCTAGTCCCTTAATTTAATATTATTGAAATGACTGAGTTTGCTGAGAGTTTTATTATTTATAAGGATGAATTCAGCTCTTTCATTATATAGTTTATTAATAGTATTTTAAAACATTATCTACTTTTTTATTGTCTGTCTGTTGGCCTATTGCTCACAAGTTGTATTCTATCAAAGCTCAAGAAAATTATTTTAAACAATTCTGTTTGAAGAAGTGGAGTAAGAGCCTAGGATGTGGGCATATTTCTGTTCTAGACATGGCCTGGTAAATAGCCATGACCCCACTAGGATAGGGCCCCTGGACCAAGTGCCTCTATGCTAGGTGCCTTGAGGGCCATAAATCAGTTCTAAAGATATTGATCATCCCAACAAGCCAGACAGCTATGATTCCTAAATCCTTCACAGGTGGTAATTAAGAAACTTTTAAGTTAGTTCCAGATCATTCAAATTAGGTAATTGTTTTTTTTGGAACTGAAATTCAATCAAAATTATCCTATGGAATTTCAGTATTATATAATTCAGTTTATCAATCCAAAATATAACTAAGCAGTATTTACTGGAGGTATGGGACATCTATCACTGATAATATCCAGGAGATATTAAGAAGTATCAGACATGACATAAGGTTCATGGATATAGCATTTATTAGCATCGAATCACATAAAAACTATGTTATTTTCTCTGCAAATATCTTACAGTTCTTGTCAATATGTCAAGGAGAAAGTCATAGTTTGGTGTAAATCTGTGTCTAAATTTCTCAAATCCTCCATTTTAACAAGGCAGAGCAAGGCCTCTGACAAAGAGTTTTCAAGTTAGACACTGGATAAAATATATTACCATGCATTGTTATTTTGAACCTATTGTATTAGTATTTACTGTTACTTTCTATTTGTGGCAAATGATTCTGGTTTTCTATTTGTGGTAGTCATATAAAATTTCATTTTATATAAATGTGTTAAGTGAAAAACAATGAATTTCATAAAAGAAATGTGGTAGTCTTGGTGATACCAAGGTGAGGCAAAAAGTGAAGAAGAAACAGAAATGCCTAAAGATGGGCAAACACTGGCATAGAGTGACAGGAAGAAAGCTGGCCTAGTTGTCTGGAGGGGATTCTACCACTAAGGAGGCTAGTAACTGTGGGCATACTGTTTAACATTTTTGGGTCCCAGTCTCCAAACCCTCTATTTGAACAATTTGGGCTAGATAATCTCTAAGGTTTTTTGTAGCAACAAAACCTGGAATATAATTACAATATTAGGAAAGCTAAGGGTGAGTTAAGATACATTTTGTTGGCAGGAATTGTGTTTTCAGGCCTGTTAGATTATGTGCATATGTATTTTAATCCCTGATTTTAGAGTGAGTCCTGTTGATCAAGTCTACCTTCTGCCTTCCTTTTCTTTCTGATCAGAGTTTACTTGTACCTTACCACCACTTGGATTCCCTCCCAGAGAGCTGCTACTATGAAATGCAGTCTGATGTATACATCATCAATGAAAGGTCATGCTGCATAACAGCTTATTGGGTTATCCTCCTCTGGAATATTAGTGTGTTTTAACTGTGTATCCTTATGAATGACAATCCAATGAACCAAGGGATGACTGTAATAATGGAATATCAGGCCTTGAGAGAAATTTTGAGTGGCTTTTCTAATACTCATCATTTAGGCAACTATCCATGTCATTTACATTTAACAAAATTGAATTCATCTAATTACAGGACAAGGAGAAAACCAATATAGTTATAAAGACCTTGAGTTCTAAATAGAAGAAAGATTTTGGGTTCAAAATAGAACATATACCCTCTCTTCTTTAAGGCAATGCCTTTTTTTCCCTTTGTTTTATTAACCACTATATTCTCATGGTTTTAGACTTTATACAAAGGTATTTTCATGCTTTCTAGATGTTCAAGTTCTTTGAAAGCTTACTGAAAGATTGTCAAGGTCCATATGTATTTATCAGAAAGTGGAAATGAAAGTATCATTTCTCTTCCTGACTTCATTTTAATATAGAATTTCCAGTACTGGCCCTACTTCTGCCTCAAACCTATTTATTTATTTATTTTAAAGAACCCTCTCTGCCCCAAGGCTAATCCCAAGGCAGCCCGATCACATAGGTATACCAGCCTTTGGGTATGAATGGCAAAATATTTGCCCTTGTTGCTTGTGGCATTCAGCCAGACCTCTGAAGGACTCTCTAAACAATTTAAAGAAAGGCCAATTTTCTTTTCTTTCCAGATACATGTTTTACTTTCCTCCACACCCTTAGTCAAAGGCTGGTTTGGGGACTGAGTATTTGCACAAATTTCAACTGAGATCAGCATGGTCTCCCTTGATTCTGTTTTCACTTGGCTCTGCTATATGTGATTTGTTTCTGCTACACTTGACAGTTGTTATTTCTTCTTGGTTGGCTAGCTTCCCAGGAGCTCCTGATATTGAAAAACAGGTTAGATTCGTTTAGTCCATGTCTGTCAAGGTCAGGTTCTTTGGGTGGAGGAAAGGATTTAAATGAATTTCACCCATTTTGAAACAGCTCCATCAAAGGCTTCTTGCAAAATAAGGCAGATGGATTTTGAAACTGCTGTCTTGAATGTATACCATGGTAAAGTCTACTGCCAAATTTTTCATTGTCTATTTGTCAGTCTAAATTCAGCCTGTTTCTCACCGCTTAATTGCTAAAATTTAGAATATGAGACTTCAGTGAGGACTTATGCATACTCCATTATTTTTATGAACATTTTCATGTAAGCATTTCTTATGAGCATTTTCAGGCATAGTTAAGAAAAACATTGCAAGTATAAATCACCTAAAATAAACATTTATATTAGAATAATCTCCAAAGGGCACTGGCAATAAATGGAAAGAGTAGCCTCCCTCCCTTTTATGTATCCTATCATGCCAAACTTTCACTTCATTGTGGGTAAATGACTCACATATACAGCTGGACTAGGGTAGCAAGTATGATGCTGCAAGGCAGGGTATAAGTGGGATTTGGGAAACTTGTTACACTCACTTACTCAGCTATACTCAGTTGTAGTTTAAGATACTGCAAGTATGGCTTACGGATATTATTTTTTTATTTTTATTTCTGTCCATTGGTCACAGTATAGGATTTTTCTGGAATTGTTTAGCTAACTCAGAGAACTTGACAGACATTCATAATAAATAATGAATCCAAGTACATTCATAACAAAATAACAATGACTTAGTAGTGATTGTTTGTGCTTTTAGTTTCATTCCTTTTTTGGATGAATGTGAAGAAACTATAAAGCTAAGGAAACAGCTAGGCTTTATCTACATGTCTCGGACTGTAGCATACTTAAAATTAAAAATTAATTATTTGCATTGCTCTAGTTCACTGAATTATATACTGTACTACAGACTTTATACTTTGACCTCTAGGCCTGCCTTAGTGAGCCTAGTAGACTAAATAAGTACCAGTGAGGTCAGTACTTTTGGGGGCAAATGATACAGTGCATCCTGAGTGCTATCTTTGCCTTGCAGTCTGTCAGGAGACTTCCCCTCCCTCATCTCAGTTCCCTCATCAGTAATTGTAGGGAGCCTTACTGTGAAGATTAAAGATCACGTATATGAAATGCACAGTGCATGAAATGCTGGTGTTCAAAAAATGTTATTAACTATAATGATTCATTTTAAGTATGAGTAAGCTCCAAGTTTAGTCTGTATTATTTCTAGATGTTGGTAGCATAATTATCATTGTACAAATCAAAGCCAATTTCCAGTTCTTAGCCCTATGGCTGGATATTTTTTCCTGGCACTGTAATAGTGTTGCAGCCATAAACTTTCCTTCTAATTACATGTTATGCAAGTTGGACAATTAGTAATGGTTTTATAAAGATTACAAATCTATTTGTAAAATAAATCAACCACATGGGAATACATTTGATAGACCCATTTTCTTATGCTGGTACCTGATTCTTTTACTTTTAAAGTTCATAATGTAATTTTGTTACTATAAAACCAAGTAACACTTCTAATAATGCAAGTCTCATAGTTGTCAATCGGCATTACCATGTAGAGTTAATAAAAAATAGGATAGAAAGCTTTCCATCTTTAGGACTTATAAGTCTCCTTGACTGATTTTATGAACAATCTGGTTAGTGTGGGATATGGTCTGATTTTAAGATGGGGTAATCAAAGTTCTAAGAGTTTATGATAAAGAGAATAAGGAAAATGCAAGATTGATTCTCTGTATTGCATAATAGTGCCATCTATGCTCCATGAAGGCAGGGATCTCTTTGTTAACTGCTGCGTTCTCAGGGCTCACAAATCCTGGAAGAGAATATGCATTGAATACATATTGTTGAATAACCGAGCTTAGACTTATTACATATTAATAAGAAGTTATTTTACTTTCTGTTTAAGTTTTGTGTCTTAAAGTCACACCAATATAATATGTAGTATTATCACTTAAAATTCATTGAATAAAAACTACCTTTGTGATAAAAAAGTGAGCATTTCTTAAATTAAGATTTATCTATCTGAAATAAATTATAACAGCATATATTTTCTCCAGAAAGGTAATAAAATATAATTTCATGCTGTTCAATTTAAATTTATTTTGGCATATGCTGCATTTCTCTCTCTACACACACACACATATGTTGTGTGTATGTGTCTGTGTGTAGAGTGTAAGGAAATACAAATTAATACATATGGAATTTTCTCTGTATACACACATATATACTAAATACTTAAGTGTAATGCTGATTTGATGATACGAAGTTACCCTCTGGATCAATATTTAGTTGAAGAGATCTGTCACTGTGCCTGACTCATGGTAGATGCTCAGTGAGTATTTTTGACTAAATGCACCTGACTTAATAAGTTGTCTTATACATGCCTGTTTCTAATACCTAGAATTTGGGGGAAATACAGAGTAAATAAAATAATATTGCAAGTATAACTGAAGCAGAATATTCTGGACCAAAGAACACATTAGACTAGCCAAATTATTTAAATCATGGGATTTTTAGCCTATAGGATCTATAATGTAGACTTATAAGTTTATTTTTAAGAATGAAATTTTTAAGAATGTCACTATAACTTCTCAATAGTGTTAATTTTAAAAGGCAGTAAGAATTTCTTCATTCTAAACTACTAAATATAACTGAGAGCAGGATTTAATTGTTGATATATTTTGTTTTCAGTCATATTTTCCCCTTATGAGACATGCTTTTACCTCAGCTTTAGGGAAAAATTTAGATATTTTTCATGTAAATTGTTGTTGTTGGTTGTAGCAAGAACATTGCAGGACCCTTGAAAGCTTAGGTAGAACAAGGGGGGGCATTCAGGATGTTCTTAATTTACCTTGTTGGATTGAAGCAAATGACTACATTAATCATTGCTTTTTGTTTGTGTGTTTTGTTTGCTTCTGCAGTTCTAAACCTTATGTGTTTTAGATATGAATCAAACTACTGCTTCTGATGTTCTTGGTAACTAGGTCCAGGAAATTATTCCCTAAGCATGGCATCGTTAGAATATAAGCTGTTGGAGCAAAAGAGTTGCACAGCTTCCTTAAACCCACAGTGATAGCAAAATATTATGCAAGAGAGGAGAAAATTATAACCAGTTCTCATTGCCTCTCGCTCTGCCTCTCATGATGAAAGCTGCAGCTCCTCAGGAGAAAAAAGTTCTTTTTCCATTTTGGCAACATGTGTGTGTGTGTATACTATGCATGTACATACATATATGTGTGTCTAAGAAATTGGTGGATATGTTTCCCCACCCACCCAAACCCATAGATACTAATTTCTATAGGCCTTGGACAATGTATCTCAGATTTTTATGTTAGAAAATGGTGGGAGTGTTCTAATTTATAAACTACTTTCTTGAAATCTGAATTTTGCCGTAGACTGTAATAATTAACTCTTTCAGGACAGGAAATCAGCTTCTTAAACTATGAAGCAGTGTCATCAGCTGACTCACTATTATCCTGAGTGAAAAAATTTCTGTCTGATGAAATTAATATCCTCAGTTCCCAATTTAACTACAGGTTACTGTCCAGAAGTTTGTTTGTGACTTTGCTATGTGAATGTGAAGCAAACATATATTCTGAGAGAAGCAATTTTCTAATATTAAGACCAATAGTAGATGTGTTATAACACTGGAAATCTTTAGTGACAGATAGTTAAAGTATTCAGGATAAGATAATTAAATATAGGGCTTTCTGTAGTATAGACAGCAGTGTGGTTGTAAAACCTGGGCAAAGATGGCATTGTTGAATTCACAGTCAGAGTTCCAGCAAGGTCAAGTCCTACAAAGAGTTTCCTTCCAGAAAGAACAGAAAGTAACTGACTGTCTATAGGAGTAGAATTTCATTGCTACTTAAAGTGTTTTGTTCATAAATCCACTTGTGGTCTCTATGTGTTCCACCTTACTATTCGGCTTTACCTTTAGTAGTATCACAAATGATATATTTCACTAGGGTCCAAGTTCATTCCATTTAAATATTCTTCTTTGAAATTTTTTTTTTCTTACAGTAACAGGGACATTTATGGATTTATAAGCTCTTGGTTCTTCAGAGAAAGTAATAAAAAATCTATTGAAAACTATCAACAATGCATGTTTCTAGCGAACTGCATGCTTTGATACAGATTATTTCCCAGTTTTTGTGTCATCCCCTTTTGATGATGACTAGAAGAGGCTAGGAGTAACTGTCTTACATTGCAAACTTTATTTGCCAATACTGTGTTCTCTGTACACTTTTAGGGAGCATGGGGCTTCCAGAAGAATACAGTTGGCCTCATGACAAACATTAGGAATGCTTTGCGAATGTGTGGTTTGATTTTGAACAGTACACTTTGTCAGAGGAATCCTTCTGACAGAGCATGTTCTCTGTGTCCTCCAGTGTGCACAAGAATTGAAAAGCATATATTTCTCTGCATATATTCTGAAACTACATTTCCTCTATTCCCTTGTCCTCCTGGAAAAATCTGTCTCAACATGCTTTGGATGACATTTAGAGAAGTTTCTTCCTTCACATTTGTAAAGAGTAGGAGAGTAGATTAGATTCTACCTATGACTTTTCTCAGGGGATCATAATTGACCAAATTGGTATACTTATAGGACACCATAGAAGCATTTGATTAATAAGTGTATGTGTAAGATAATATGCAATGCTGCCACCTAAGAAATCCTCATGATTTCAGTGTGAAGAAGGTAGCACAAGCATATTCTTCAAAAAACCTGAGATGGCAGAACCTTTTTGAGAATCTATAGAATAGTCACAGAAATTGTCACGTACCAGTCCCAAGATGAAACTTCAACACTCTGCAAATATTAACATCAGACTGATTATGCTCTCTGAAAGTGTGGGGTAGTTAGAAATCAGCAACAAATGAATAACTTTAAAAATTCTACGTTTGTAAGATAAGCAGAAATAGTCTTTCTAGTCTGCTGATTCTGTTCAAGGAATTTAAGTCTCCAAAAAAATGACAGGTAATAAGTGTGTCTTATAATACTACAACAAGTTTATCCAAAATCTAACATTGGTGAGGCAATGTTTAGTGGATAATCTCGGTAAGGGAAATGCTTGGGCGCTGTAGTTGGGATGATTCCATGTTATTTTCCTGTCCAAGTATTTGGTGGAACCAATAAATTGTTTTCTTTTCTTTTTTCTTGTGTATTTTATAATTTCTTTAATTAGCATGGATTACTCTTTAAAATGATAAAGGTAAAATCTCAAGGAAAATAAAGAGTATATTTCTAACAAGAAGCAGTTTCCGAACTTACTCTTGGAGAGTAGCCTGTATCAAGAACAGTCTAATTTATTCATGAAAGTAAATGTTTTTTGTAATTCAGTAATTCATGGAACATCAAATCTGATATACATTTTGTTGGTAAGGAAATTATGCTTAAAAAATGCTCTTAGTTTCCATAGAAAGAGTAAAGTCAGTTCTTTCTCAGCATTTACAGTTCTTTGTGGTAGCAGAGAGACTTATTTAAATGCAACAGTTTCCGTGAACTCAGTAGTGACCATTTACGGCCTGTAGTTGATGCTCTCCTTGCTTGGCCCACACGCCCCGGGCCCGTCCTGACGGTCATCTGCAGCCTTGGTGGCTGGATTGCAGGACCTGCCAATAGCTTCCTGCCTGGAGCACCCACATCTGTGCCTCAGGGACTTCTCTGGCTTCTTGCAGGAATACTTGGCCTAAGAATAGGGCCAGCTGGAGTTAACCCTCCAGGAGCAATCCCCAAACAAGGAGGGTGGAACCAAGGGATCTGCACCCCAATGTCCTCATCTCAGGATAATCTGAGGTGTGTTCTACATGGTCTTCTCAACAGGACTGGGCCCCACTGTCACACCTGCTCATTATTTTTTTTCCATTTTTATTAAGGTATAATTGACATATAAAATTGTGTGTATTTAAAATGTTAATGTGATGATTTGGTACACATATACACTGTGAAATGATTACCACAACCAAGCTAATCAATACATCCATTACTTCTCATAGTCACCTTTTTTTTGGGATATGTGTTTATGGCAAGGATGCTTAAGATTACTCTCTTAGCAAATTTCAAGTGTACAATATAGTGCTATTAACTATAGTTACCATATTAGATCCCCAGAACTTATTCATCTTATAACTGAAGTTTATAGCCTTTGACACCACTCCATTTTCTACACCACTCAGGCTACTCTGTCTCCATGGGAATCTGCTCATCATCAATGGGCCCCCTTTTGGCTATCTTTCCTTTACTATCTCAATTCCTCATTCCTTACCTCTCAAACTACAGTTGGCCCCTAAACAATGTGGGAATTGTTTCCTGTGCAGTGGAAAATCCATGTATAACTCCTGACTCCCCCAAATATAACTAATAACTTACTGCTGCTGAGAAGCCCACCAAAAATATAAACAGTTGTTTAATATATATTTTATATGTTATATGTGTTAATATTTTGTATGTTACATATGTTATATGTGTTTAATATATATTTTATATGTTATATGTGTTATATAACAATTTTTCAAATTGTGTATCTCCAAAAATAATTCCAATATATTTACTGAAAAAAATCCACATATAAGTGGACCTGTGCAATTCAAACTCGTGTTGTACAAATGTCAACTGGACTTGCATCCAAATCCTTGAGTCAAGGTCTTCTTTCTGACAGGAGAATATAACCAGCTATATTTGCACACTAGATTTTAGATAGTTTCTTGAAGCCAAGGGCTTTTTTTGTGTTTAGTCTGGAATCCCTGATACTTAACATGTCCCCGGCATATGTAAAAATAAAAATGAGGTATTTTCCTAGGTCTCAGTAGATTTTAATTTAACAGGGAAGACAGCCATGTACTCTACAGAATGAGGCAGATTGAATTAATTTCTCTAAGAAGTACTCTCTCTAAAAGTGCTATGGGAAGTAGTCACTAATGATTAATTTACAGATTGGCAGAAGCTTCAAGGAGGAGGTGATATTAAGTCTGCTACTGAAGGATGCCCAAGGAGAAGGTGGGAAATACATTTCAGGCAAATGAAAGAGTAATAGCAAAGTTATGAAAGTGTTAAGGTACATGGACTACTGCAAAAAATAAGAGTGTCTTGAGCCAAATCTTGGGGTACATGAAGCAGGAGGGAAGAAAGCAAAATAAATCTAAATTAGTCCATGGCAGCTTGGACATTCAAGGAAGCCCTGAAGAGTAGAGGAAGAATGTTTCAGAACTGTACACATAGAGCTATTTTTTTTCATGTGACTTCTAAAAAAAATCCCTCCCACGCATTGACAGTCACTTCCTTTGCTAACATTATTTTGAGAGTCTGACTCACTAATAGAGCATTTTTCCTGAAACTCAAGACATTTCGAATTTTTTCTTTTCTTTTTGTTTCTTAAAGAGAACAAGAAAAAAGAGACAGGGGGCCATCTTCTTGCTTGAAATTTTGTGTTGTCTATTTTATTAGAATTCATTTCTTTAAGCCTTCCACTTTAAAGCTATCACGCAGCCCCCCTTCCTTTTGCAGGGGACTATGATGTGAGTAGCTCATTCCCCTTATCTTATAAACACCTTTGTGGATAGGAAGATGCAGAGAGGCCAATGCAGCAAGCATGGAGTTATAGTTAGGTGAGACAAGCACTGGTTTGGACACCAGGAAATTGGGGCTTTAGCTCTGGATTTGTTTCTCCCTGGCTTTTTGACCTTGGGCAAGTCATTAAAATGTTCACTGTAAAACGAGGTGTTGAACTAGAAGATCTCGCTTCTTGCCTTAATCCCCCATCCTTAAGTGAAGGATAAAATGAGGTCTCTTATACATGTCTTTCTCATACATAAGTTATTTGAAAGTTGATGACATAAATTTGAAAAAATATATGCAAACATATGATCACTAGTTCCTTAAAAAGATCTATTTCCTGATAATTTAATGCAAGCCCCATCAATTAAAATAGCATTACATCCCTCATATAGAATAGTAATTTTCTAGAATGCATTTGATGGCACCAGGACTTGGGTATATAGTCCATTAGTTGCTGGAGGGTAATAGAATTTCATTAAGAAATGAATGATAAGAAAATAACTAGATTCTGAACATAATGTATTCCACACTGTAGACCTTATTAATAGATGATAGTCTGTTTGGAGTGTTCTTTAAGATTTTGTTGTGGCACAAGAGGTTAAAAATAAGAGGTATCCTTATATTCTGTATAAGGTAGTGTCACTATTTCACTGCTACCTTCTTTTATCACACACTTTCTCAATCAAGTTGTTGGGTTTTTAAATACATATATGAAAATACATATTTAAATAAACATATATATATATGTATGTGTATGAAAATACTTGTGATTATTCTGTGAGCGATTTTTCTGCCATGTGATAATGATGGAAAGGCTTTAAGTTGCAGAGAAATAACTATGGGAGCAATAACTGGAGGCAGTGAGCTCAGGGGCAGGAGAGAGCGTGAAGGAGGAAATCCTTTTGCCCAAGGGTAGCTCTTGTTTGAGAGGACTGAGCAGAGCAGCATTCTAATCTTAACATTCCTCATTGGGAACTGTGAGGTAGGGCACCCATATTATCAGGGGATCCTGGGGAGAAAAACTGCTGTACTCAATAAATATATATATATTTAAGTCATACAGGATTTTAGCAGCCTTTGGCCTGATTGTTTACTTTTCAGACATCAAACAGTTCAGGGGAATACAAGGCACACTATACTTTGAACCTAATAGGACAATGACAAAATAACTGTTTTCCTTCTAAAAATATTTGGAAATACATCCAATGTACTTCTTAGGACAAAACTCAAGTTCTACAAACATAAAAGTGACAAAAAGGGCTTTGGTGAGAAACTGTGAGGAGACCGGGCAGGAAAGAACTGCGTTCACAACGTGCTCCCTCTGTGCCTAGTGGCCGCCTTACATTTTATATGTGTTAATTTATATAATCCTCACAAACAGCTCTGTGAGGTAGGTATTATCTTTATTTTACAGTTAATAGAACTAACATTCATTAAAGTTAATTAACATGCCCAAGATACTATAGTTGTTAATGTCAGACATCTCACTGGATTTCAAGAACTGAGCTCTTTCTAACACCATGCAGTTTTTTGCATCAGATTATACACCTCTGCTGGAATTAAAAATACATACTGTACATTTATATTCTAAGAATCAAATCACCATCATTTGACTTTACACAAGCGTGGTAAGGGTCCTAGAACATAAGCACCACATCGTTAACCTACTACGTATTTGAATATTACAGGGTACATTTGCCAGGCTGGTGGGACCCCACGTTAGTTTAGTCTGACTAAGGGTTTGATGCACTTGAGAGAGAGATTGATACTGCACTACTGGGGGCCGGTGACTGGCAACCAGGAACTACTTGGAATCTGAGGTCTAAGCCTGTTACTTATTGGTAGGGCTAGACTTGGGTGAAGCAAATGAGGTATTTGCCTCAGGAGTAAAAAAAAAGGGCACCCCAGTTAATCAAAATAAATAGTAATTTAAAGCAATTTCTTTAAAACTCAAACCAGCAAATTACAGCCGTGGGCCTGCCACTTGTTTTTGTAATTAATACAGGCACTCTGAGCTCCAAACTCTTTGAAACAGTGGACTTCCTTTATCTCTCAGGAGTCTAAGGAAGAAGATACAGCTCTAAGTGAAATCAGATCTGAGGATTACCTGCTACGGCCAGCCACCCTGTTTTGGTGGCACCGGGACAATATTTTCTCTGGTCCTACCCCGCAGGAATCTCCTGCCTTCTTGGGATAGGAACTAAACTTAAGGTGACCAAGTGTCCTGATTTGCCCAAACTGTGCAGGTTAGAGCAGTGAATGGACTGCATCCCTGAAAAGCCCTAAGTCCTGGGCAAACCGATGGTTGGTCATCTTAACACAGGGGATGAACTTAGAGTTGTACTGGTAGAAAAAGAGAATATATAGATACTCTGCTCAGGGCTGACTCTTAGAGTTTAACAGAGGTGGGAGAATAATATCTTAGTCTAAATTTAACTATTAAAATTAGAATCATGCTGTCCTGAATGAGGTCTCCTACTTCTTGAAACTGTTTCAGCACTTAGCAAACTAATAAGCATGTAGTATTCCCTTCAGGTATTTGGTATTTTTCCTGAATTATTTCAATAAGGCCAATATTAATGAACACATATGCATTCCAAATACATGCATGAATGTGTGCATGTTTAAAGGACATACACATTTCAATTTCTTAGAGCACAACACTTGGTTTTCTTATGACTTTACCATCTTTACATATAACTTTTTAATGTGCACCTCTGGCTTTAACTTTAAATATAGAAGGGACAATTTCTAGACAATCAATAGAACAGCTGCTAGGGGAGAAAACAGCAATGAGATGGCTAAATGATTGAAGGTTAGTACTTAAAAGCAGTGAACAGCTGTGTATTCCAGAAATAAAATATATGACAAATACATGATACAAAGAGCAAAAATTGCCATCTAATATTGAGATTCCATAGCTAGAGGGCTGAGAACTACTGAAAAACAATAACAAGAGTTCAGTATTGACCTTAATTTTCTAAGCAGGTTATAGTCATATGATAAAAAACAGAGAAAATAATATATCCTCTTACAAAGTCGAAATTTTATGGCATTTAAAGCACAAATGAACACTGTGAAATATACTTTAGACATCATTTTAAGCTTTTAAAATATGTTTTGAATATTGAACAAAAATGTGGAATATTGTAAACATCACTGTTCTCCTTCAGCTCGAACAGTCTGTCTCTGTCCTGTCCTCTTACCGTGGTCTATGACAGCCAGCAAACTCATACACTCTCCCATACACAGTCTCTCTCTCAGCCTCTCCCACCCCTCACCCATGAAGAGAGAGCTGGTGGAATTAGAAAGCCTGAGGACCCTGCTGTGAAGTCACATTTGCTAAATGTGACACACTGGGTAAGTTTTGGCCTATCCGAGCTGTAGCTTTCTTATATATTATAAATAGGGATTAAAGCAAGCAAACATAACACAGACTTACAAGAAAAAATTCAGAAGCACCATCCAAATGCAAGATATTATTAATCTTGGGAAATACAGTGAAATAGTAGCAGTTTTTAGGCAGTGTTTCTCCCAGGAAACAAAAAAAAACCTCTAGTCTCTGGCTTCCAGTTTGTTTCTGTACCTCCCAAATTCAGCAAAAGCAGATGTATATTGAAATCTATTGTTTCTTAGCTGTTACATACTCCCCAGTTCATGTGGATCACATAATGATTTTTAAAAATTTGAACTATATTATCTTTATGGCAAGTTTTTGATTAGTTATTATTTTCTAACACCATCTGTAATACATCATTTTTTGCTGTTTTACAGCTCTTTAGGGAAATAGATTTTTTTTTTATTCATTTTATCCAAATCCTGACATCATATAGATCTGGCACTAAATTATTTTGTTTAGGATCCCACTTTTAAGTAGCTGAATGTCAAAATAACTTAAAAGAATGTTTTAAGAAGAATGCACAAAGAGAAAACAACCTTCCTCCTTGGCAGGTTTCTATGGATGCAATCCTACACATAATAGAAGGTCATGTCACTGCGGAATCTAGTATAAGGGAGGCCTTTGAGATCTTGCATTCTTTGCTAAGTAGTGGCCATTAATTGGTGCAGTTTAAGGATAGAACCCTGAAACTTCATGGTTTTGTATATTTTTACCTAGTCTCTACCACCAGTTTGCGTCATTTTGTTCACGCAATCACTCCTTCCCCATACACAACTTCCTTTATGGGAAATGCTATATTCTCTAATGGCAATGGATAGAATTGTCGTTACTTTATAAACCTCTAAGCAATAGACAGACTTCTTTTCCTGATGCCTTTTCCTCAGAGGAGATCAAGCTGAATATTTCTTCTTTGTCTGGAAAACCCAGGACTTTAAACTGTGTGTGCGCCACCCTTTGGGATCCCTTGAGATGAGTGAAATGGATCAGGCAAACGCAAACACGATTTTTTTCTGCCACTTTTCAGGAAAATTATAGTTCTTCTTTGATCAAAATTATCACATTAAACAGTTAATAAATTATAAAGGATAGAGGAAAATAAAAAGTGCAGTACCTTGAAAGCCACCAGAAAAAAATATCATGAAAACTATTAACAGATTTGACTATATAAGGAATCTGCCTTTATAAAAATAAGTCACTTCCATATGTTAAAAAAATTATAAATACAGATAATGTATTTTTGGAAAGAAATACAAGAAACATGTTTCAGTGGTTGTCTCCACTGAAGGGAACTGAGAGTAATTTTAAAGAGGACAGTCTACTACCCTGCTGGTATTATAGCAAAATGGACATTCTCATAAATTGCTAGCAAAAGTCTAAATTCAGCATCCTGTCAAGAAAGCAGTTTGCATTATCTATGAAGGGCCTTAAAATTTTTTGTCTTTTATCATAGCAATTCTATTTTTAGGGATTTATTCTGTGGAAATAAACTAAAATGCAGAGGAGGGTTGTTAAGTAAAATGTTACCGAAGTATTTTTTATGGAAGTGGAGATGTAGTAAAACTTAAAAGCTCCACATTAGGTCATTAGGTCATCCTTTTCCTATTTCCTGATTATTTTGTACATATATTTATTATAATGGCCATCATGGTTTCTCTTTATTTGCGTGGATGTCTCCTAAAGAAACTGAACGCTCCGAGTGGGACACAGAATTTTCATCTCTTCCGTCCCACACCCTACTACAGTAACAGGGGTCCATTAGGTTCTCAGTTAACACTGATAAAATTAATGAAACTTTCTTTATCTGTATCAGTCATGCAATCTGTAATGATCACTGAGATCATTATTTCTCCCTACCTCCCACTGCCTACACACCCATAAACATGAGAATAATTCAATCCATTTTGCAGTCTAGCTAAATTAGACTGTTTAAAACAAATGGAATTTAGATATGTCTGTACATACAGAGAGAGCTATTGGCACAGTCATAAATAAACTGAATAATATCTCAGAATTTTACCATGATTTGTATTGATATAAAGATAATCATTAAGACAAAATAAAATATTTCAAGTTAGATTTAAGATTTTATATGTAATTTTCAGTTTGGAAAACCAACAAATTCTATGTCAGATGGATCCCAGGAGACATGTGAGACTGACACAATGGAATAAAAATTACAGAGTTTAAAAATCAATGTCATATATACATGTGTATATACCACGCTTCAGGCCATTTTCTGTATCTTAAAAATAACTTTAAGCTTTTTTAAAAAGCAGCCTATTGAGTTTGAGCTTCTTAGCTCAGCTCAATTACATCTCAGAGCAATGAGAAAAATTACAGGTGAGTTCATAGAACACTGTTGGAAAACTATTCAGACTGTTATTTGGAAGTTGTCTTGTACACAGAAGTGTGACAGCTGCTCTTCACTTCAATCCAATTCTAATCTTTGCAATTTACTCTAAGATGTGCCAATCCTCAGTAAATTATATGAGAAAGGAACAATGAAATCATTATTTACCCAAACTGTAATGCATTCCCATCTTACTCCAGGATTAAAATTAAATAAATCAATATGGGGAGGGGGATCATGTGTAGACAATTGAGGTGCCCACACACACAATTTGTTCAGGGTTTGGGGTTGGGAGTGTGTAGAAAATGATTTCAGGGTTAAAGAATTAGAATACTAATGGATTTTGTAAAAAGCATGATGAATTAAATCCACTTAATTCCTGAGTATCTCTTAATGTCATGTAACTCTAGATAATATACAAGAAAATCATACATGAAAAAATAAACAGCAAGAGAGAGAAAACTCATCTTAAATAACTGCAGAAATTCCTCTAGGAAGGAAAGGAAGGAAGGCAGACAGACAGACAGAGAGAGTAGGAAGGAGGGATCTTCGAGCTTGTACAGCACTAAGCCATGCTCTTATAGGGTGTTGGATACCTCCTGGCCAGGTGGGCAGCAGATGACTCTTGGCAACTCTGAAGACAGAGGCAACATGGCATGCCAGGAGCCCATCCTTTACAGTCAAAAGACCCAGAATTTTGAAACCGAGTTTTACTATTATCAGCTGAGACAATCTGATCAAAATAATTTATTTAAGTCCCCATTTCTACATATGAAAACAACTTTATCATATCATCATACCTTACAGGGTAAAATAATAAATTTTCTGTTCAATAAATGTTTTTCTAAGTGCTTCTCAGTAAATAATACCTTTCCTTTTTCTCAGCACTACAGGAAAAAAAAATGGTACGTACCAATCAAAGCTATCTCCAGTTGCAAACTTTATTTTCTGAAATCTTCAAAGATTGATGTTGGCACTTGTTAGATGAAAGGAATGTTTGAAGCTCTAGGAATCCTGCAAGTGAAACTGAGTCTTAATTAAGGATTCATATGAGTCCAAAACTCAATGTAGAGAGTACAGCTGAGTTTTATACCTTTAAGAAAACTGTTTGTATATATTGCTTTGCATTCAGGCATTCAGATAAAGTTTGTTAATTGTGGCTTTAAATATTTTAATAAAGGTAGATAATTAAATATGACTTAGGAAAAATTACAAAACCCATAACCCATATTTTCCAGGTCATATTGGCCTAAGGGAATGATGAAAACATTGTGTCAGAGTAAGAGTAAAGACAACATCGAACAGCAAAATGGATGGAACCCTTCCCTACTGGTCATTCCTTCACTTGTTTATTCATTTAACAAATATTTATTGAGTATCATGTATGAACCAGACATTCTACTAGGCACTGGAGATATGATGGTGAGCAAAAGTAGACATAGTCTTTCATGTAGTTTATAATCTTGGGAAAAAAATTGAGCAAATAATAAATCTTGCCCTTGATTTAGGAAAGGGAAAGCATTGAAGCCTGACAGGTATCTCTTAGGAAGGAATGCTTGAGCAGAGTTATGATGAATCAACTGGAGTTAAGTAAGTAAGTGGGGAGAGAGGCTTAGAGGGACCATTGAGGACAGAAGGAAGACTGCAATGATCCTGTTGTCTGAACTGGAGACACCTAGGAATGGCAGAAAATCTAAATGGCTGGGTTAGGAATGGAGGAGGAGAACAGTTGAACAGGAAAGGGTAGATTGGTAAAGGTCAGGCTTGATTTTCATCTTAAATGCTATAAGAAATCATTGAAAAGTTTTAAGCTAGAGGGGTGTGGTATGGAGAGAAGAGACTAATATGATCACATTTTTCTTTTGAAAAATCCACTCTTCCTAAGGTATGGAGAACCCATGGTTGGGAGGGAAGGGCAAAGCATAGGTGAATTTAGAGGTTATTACAGTAAATGGTGCCCATCTAAGTTCATTGTAAAGATTTTTAGCCACTCTTCCTGGGAGGCTAGAAAAAATACTTTACTTCCCAGAGAAAACTGGCCCTTTGTAGTGGAGGCATAAGGAAGTGGATTAATTGAATATTTAGAAGATAAAATTAACAAGACTTAGTAATGAATTGGATATGGTTATAAGGCACAAGAGGTAGTCAAGGGTTTGTACAACTGGACAGATGAGAATGCCATTCATTTGGGGAATACTGGAAACTTATTTTAAATGAAATGGGTAAAATTTATTAAGCACATACTATGCAACAATCATTTTTCTAAATGCCTTACACATTTTATAAAATTTGTTCTTTAAAACTCTGTGATATAGGGACTACTACTGTTTTCTCCATCTGATAGATGAGGAACAGAGGCAAAAAATAAGCAACATGTCCAATTACACATAGACACAAACGGATCTAGGTATTCTGAGTCTGGAACCATGCTTTTAACTACTTTACTATCCTCTCCCCACGTTCAGGAATGTCTCCTACTGCCCCAGCTCAGATATGTTCCTTTGCATTGCTCAAACCAAATGACCTTACCCCCTCATGGCTTCCATTCTCTTCCTGTGGTCACTTCCAATGCCCACAACAACAGTTTCCTAATAGCTAAGTCATTGTCAATCCTCCAGGCCAAAATATATTTCTGTCTGTGTTGATATAACTTTTCTGGGTCATAAGTCATCACTATAATTTGGGGTTGAATGAGGCAAAGAAGAAGATTTCAGTTTGTGTTCCTAATGTCAAATATAGGTTTATGGACAGAATGGGTTGTCTTAGTCTGCTCAGACTGCCTTAACAAAATATCACAGACTGTCAGACTTAACCAATAAAAATATATATTCCCTCACAGTTCTGGAGGTTCAACAAAGGTTAGGTTCTGGAGAGAGCCGTCTTCTCGAGCTGGAGATGCCTGCCTTCTCACTGTGTCCCATGTGGCTTTTCTTGGTTTGTGTGCATGGACAGAGAGAGAGAAAGTGTACTTCCTCTGCTTATGAGGCCACCCATCTTACTGGACTAGGATCCCAGCCACATAAACTTGTTTAACCTTAGTTACCTCCTAAAAACCCTATCTCCAAATCCAGTCATATTAGAGGCTAAGGCTTCAACACATGAATTTGGGATTGGGGGTGGTACACAATTCAGTCCACAGCATGGTTGGACCCAGGGGTCTTCTTTACAAAAATAATACAGAATTAGTACAGAGCCTTTCAAATGTCCCTGAAACTATACTTTCTCCAGCTTCATAGTAATTTTCCTCTATTTAGGAGGCCACTAGATTTTCATTCAGATCTAACTTGGAATGTGGGGATAAGAGTGTAGGGAACTCATTAAAAAAAAGAAAGACTTGGAAAGCAAATTTTATTTCAGTGAACACGACTGAAAGCAGGGGGCCACACCGGCAGGAAGTGCTGACAATGGGCTGCTTCTGGCTGTTTCAGAAATCCCAAACCCTCAACTGAAGAAATGCTCACCAATGTGTACGTCAAACATAAGAGGGCCTGCTCCATAACACAGGTGCAATACCTCCTGGGTATTGCAGGAATAAGTAGAACAGGTTTTGAAGTGATTTGGAGAGCCAAATATAGCATGTGGGAATATCCTCCAGAGAAATCACCAAAACTGTGATTCTCCATACAGTGGTGCAGGCTGGTATAGCTGGTTATGGTCCCACAGCCAGTAAGTTGCAGAGATGAGACTGGAATTGAGTTTTGTCTTGATTTAAAAAGAATACATTATATTTTTCTTTTATTTCCTTTTTCCTGAAATATTTCAGACATGCACAAACTATGCAGAGTAAATAAACCTGTACACCCATCACCTGACTTCTTGGCCATAAGCTAGTGGTGAGGCCTGTGGATAAGGTGGATAAGGAACATATAAATTCAGCCTTGGTATAAACACAGTCATCAATAACAACTATATTGTCCTTGGAATGATTCAAGAGAGCCCAAAGTATCAAAATGATCATATCACAGTACATTTATTCTCCCTCTACTTATTTGATCCAGGCTCAAAATAGATTATCTGCCTGATTTGATTCACACATTTGTCTTCCTCATGAAATTGTTAAGTATTCCAGGTCAGGGACCATGACTTATTCAAGTTTATTAGTCACTATTTGTTGAAGGAAAGAAAGAATTACTCTGGCCAAAGAAGGAAATTCACTTGGATTCATATGTCCCAGCCTTAAATAAGCCAGGTTACTTGCCTATTTACAAATGTAGAGTTAATGCTCACTTCACAAGCTTACAGATTGGAGGTTGGCCACCATGGAATTTCATAGTGACAGGAAAATCAGTATCATGGAATAGTCTCGCAACAACAGCAAAGACCCCTATTCTTCCTTTTGCTCATCTGGATTGTGTTATTGACTAGGTGGAGGTTGAAGGCTAGAAGAAGCCTCCCATGGTATATCTGAAAAATTCTTTAAAGTTTCTCTGGTCTGACTTATTTCCACTCTTCTTATGCTTTTAAACTTGCAAATCCTATATTTTTAATACTAAGAAAGGCTCTAGTTAAGTATAGAATAAAAATATAAAGGCATCTGTCTACAAACTGATAATTGGTTGATACAGGTTTCCTACCTCACCGTTTCCTACGGTTCCCTTTTCAAGTGCATATGAGGGCAGATAGAAAAGGGCTCCCTAGGAATGGAGAGTTTCCTTCCTAAAAACTCCAAACTCTTTAGATCCATTTAGGGGCTTAATATAATTAAATTCCTAATGGTGAAGAAGTGATCAACAGGACAGTTCTAAGTGTGGTGAAGCTCTGGGGAGCAGTGGGTGAGCATAAAAATACTGGATGTTTTAGTAATGAAGACAAATACATAGGCATGTTTTCTTCCAATTTCCTGCTCTTTGGAAGCTACAGATATTCTGTTTTTTTTTCTTTTAAAAAATTAATTCTGGAAGGGGGCATTACGATTAGCATGTACAGTGTGGGAGGGGGGCACGGGGAGGGCTGTGCAACACAGAGAAGACAAGTAGTGATTTTACAGCATCTTACTATGTTGATGGACAGTGACCTTGAATGGGGATGTGGGGGGGACTTGGTGAAGGGGGGAGCCTAGTAAACATAATATCCTTCATGTAATTGTAGATTAATGATACCAAATAAAATTTAAAAAAAATAAATAAAATAAATAAAAAATTAATTCTGGGATTTAGGGACAGATGATTTTATACAAATTTCAATCCATAAAATTTCTCATAGGTATAAACAATTTCTGCATTTGACCAAAAGGCACATGCCATAAAATCAAAAGAGTATTTTCTTTAGAATTCTACAAATAGAAATCAATTCTAATAACATACAGAAATCTTGGCAGACACTGTTACATCATATATGTTTCGATAAGTAACACAATCCAAAGCTTTTGTGTTTTATTCATCTAAGTTTTTAACAAGAAATAATCTGAAGAGCCTTGTAATAGATCTTCTAGGAGAAAAGAGAATATATGCCCAATTTTCAACTATAGAGTGAGAGTGACCATCCTTAAAAACATCAACCGTGAAAGAGGACAAACAAAGCCTTGGGCAATTAAAATGATACCAGTTACAGTACAAAAGGGATAAGAAGTATGCTTTTCTCTTTTCAGTCAGTTGCTTTTTAATTATTAGGAAAACAGAACATTCCACTGAACATCTGTCAGTACTATTTTGAGCAGCTCTTTAGAATATTTTTATGTTTAATTAAGGCTTTGTTTTCATATTACCCTGAACACTATTCTTTCGAGTAAAAACACAGAAAGGGGACTAAACATATTAATCGATATGCAGAAAAATAGAACATATAAATTGAGGCTACTTATGGCATAAACTAACTGGAAAACCAGCAAGTTCTGGAATGTATCTATATAGAAAACAAACACAAAATGTAGTCTTTCAGTAAAAACTAAGGTTTGCCATAGCAGATGCAATAAAATGAGCATAGAAATATAAAAATATATAAGCCAGGGATTAATTATTCACATCATAAGAAGAGTTTTATTTTAGGAAAGTATTTTTACGGAAGGTATTTCACTTACATATTTAATACACAACTTGATTTATAAATATTTTACATATTACTTCCTTTAAAGGATGCTTGCAGTTGCTCAATATGAGATATTCTTGCATTGAGCCAGGAGACAGACTTACAAAAAATTCTTGAATGACACTCAGAAATATTTTAATGTTACATGTATTTCTTTCTTTATTTTCAGTGTAGGTGATGATCCAAAATATTAAAAAGTCTGTCAAAACTACTTTTTTTCCAGTTATGCCACATAAATAATTAATGTGTGCTGCTTTTGTGATGGAAGACAGCAGTTCAATTTTAAGTATGAGACTATGTCACATGGCCAAGCATTAAGTGATAATGGACATTCACTTTCACTACCATTCTTTTTTGTTTAAAATTCCTTTTCTGTTCTTGCTTCCCTTACCCCTCCTTTTTTTGTGTCCACTATAGCTGTTTCTTTGTCCTCTGCTTTATTTCTTTCTTTATCTTTCATTCCTTCCTGTCTATACCTTATGTCCACACTGATAACCAGTGACATTTCCAACAGAGCCTGATTCTCTGTTAGAATATTTAATATATTTGGGTATTATTAAATTAGTATATTTATTAGAGTATAGCAATACGGCCTGTGCAACTGCCAGGCTATCCAACTTGGTGGGTACATCAAAAGGCTCATTGGGAAGACTTTATGAAAGAAGCAGCCACATCCATATTTTAACTTCCTTGTATTATTTGCCCGAAGAGAAATTTCTCAGAGCTTGAATTTATATTTTCAGAGGATCAATCTGAAAACCAACTTCCAGCTTTGAAAAATAAGTGCTTCCAATATTTCTTAGCAAGACAGATAATTAGTAATAAATCAGATAAGGTGGATAAAGTACTTCACATGACTTCTACTTATGTTGTTCTACAACACACCTGAGAATTGGCTCTGGTAAATACACAAACTAAAACACTGTGAAGATGTATTTAAAGTAAAATAAGATTGCAAAATAAAAGAAAAATGCAATGTTCTAAAGTAAATGGGCCTTCAAATAGTGTTAATGTTTTTCCCCTCAAAAATAAGCTGTGCACCACTTAGCAGGCATAGCCAGTCTTCATTTTTTCCCTTGTCAGCTGTACTACTATCCATGTGATTTGAGTCAATGAATGAGGCATGTATGAAAAATTGGTGAGTGGGAGTAGTAAAATAGTATGTCATAGACTTACAGATTCAGGCTTCCAGGTTCTAATGGGGTCTGCCACTTGTGATATCACCGCAAAAATAGCATCATATTTTTCTATTGGGGCCATTTCTCCCAAAGATCTTGAAAGGGTAGCTAATGCTGTAATCCCCCAACTAATCAGGTGTTTGCATAGCTATTTACTTATTTATTGAAATTAGATTTTTTGAAAAGTAGATGCAGAATACTAATGAAATTGATATCATTCATTTATAAATCAATAGAAGTAAATATGGAGGTAAAACAATAAGTGAGGTTCATTTTTAAAAATCTGAGTGAACACATAAAAATATTGTATAGTTATATCTTCTATCACTTTAACCAATTTCTTAAATAAATCAATGTTTTTTACTCTTCTCATGGCTTTCTTGATGCCCATTAGCTCAGATCTCAAAGTGTCGGTTTGTTGCTCACTCTGATTTCTTTCTCCTTGGTTAATTTTATACTATCCTAACTGAGTTACAGATATCTATATGAAAGGAATGTGGATAACCTTATACATACGCTGCCTACTATTGCTGTAATTTTCCTTTCTGTTTTCTATTTACTTACTAATCCAGAATCTTGGGGAGACAGAGTATGTACCTGTGATTGACTTCTATTTTGAGAAAATATAATTTTTTGTGGTGGCTTCTAACTTAAATCACAGTACCCTCTGTGTGTTAGCAAAGGAGCTGCATCTTCTATACTAGAACTCCAAAGTTATTTCCCTTTGTAGAGCCCCAGAGAAGGAAACTCAGTCCAATTATTCCTACTTACTCATGAGTAATCTGACAGTTTAAGTGATCAAAGTCACACAACTTGTTAGAGATCCAAATAAAACCAAAGCCCCAAGATTCTAGTTCCAGCTTAGTGTCTTGCCCCTTCTTCCAACTGTAACCTATTTGCTCCAAGATACGTGCTATTTCCTGCACTTAAGAGTATAGAAGTATATGCTACTGGGAGTTTTGAAAAGCAATCAAATGCATACCCAATTGTTTTTTGGTTTCATAAGTAGGAATAACAGTTGAGTTTATTATAGATGAAGGGGTACTTCACAATATTCTCTTATAACTTTTTTTTTTTGGTAGTAGGGAAAGATTCTAGTAGATGATTTCTTTTGTTCCTTCTAGTTTTAGTATTCTTTGAATCCATGAATCACCCCAGTACATGTTGGTATGCAGCAAATGTCAAGAGAGATGCCTTTGCAAATTTAAAACATTGTTATAAATTCCTTTAGAGTGCACATTTATTGTTGAAAACATGGAATAAGAATAACCATCACAATTGAAATGAGTATTTATTCTGCCTTTAATGTAGCTATATCTCATGCTTTCCTGCCTCCACTATTTTCCCATCTCATTCCCTATCAATCTTTGTAATGCACTCTGTCCACAAATACAGTGTGGCGGAATCAAAAGAGTATGGGCTTTGACATAAGATAGAAACAGTATTTGAATCCAAGCTTTGTGACTTTGAACCACATAATCTTTCTCTAAGTCTCAGTATCTTCCACTTAATAGAGGGATGCTAATATAAACCTGTGGAGGCGGTTATGAAGATTAGTTAGTGATCGTAAATGGAATATACTCAGTACAGTGTTTGATGATAATAATGAAAATGATCAGGCTCAATATCATTATAAGATAAGAATTCTGCAAACTTGATGGCGAGGGTGAGGCTGGTGGGAGGCAGAGGACCTAGCATGTTCCCTTCAAACATTTTATTGTAAAAATCACTTTTTTTCTTTGCTCCTACAATGTTTTCTGTTCTGCCCAAGTGTAAGGGGCAAATACAGTTCACACTTAAAAAGTACTTTAAGGCATGGGTCTACTTTGGTGGCCTCATATGATACTGCTGACATGTCCCATTACAATGGAGTCTGCCTGAATAATTGAATATCTTAAGGTATTTTTTTAAATCTTCTTTATGTTGTTTATAGCTTATATTACAAATGAGTTCTCATTGGTTTCATGTGAAACTATGGGGCAAAATATTGGATTTACTTAATAATGTATAATTATAGTTAGTTAAAATGAAGGCCTAATATTGAAATGTATCAATAGGAAAAAGGAAAGATTGAATAGGAAGTAAATTATGAAAGAAAAGTAAATCTAAGCCAATGAACAGTATGCCTGATATTCCTGAGTTGAAAGTAGGTAGACTAAAGGAAAGGAATACTAGAATGCTGAAATATTTGGGGATAAAAATGTATCCTAGAAAAAATACATTAATTTATCTTTCATGGATCTTGTTTTCCAAGATTAAGATGACTACACTGAACTAAATTTTTTTAAAAATGTATTTTACTGACAATAAAGGTAATTTCCATTCATTGTAAAAATAAGTAGGGAAGCAAAGGGGAGAAAAATAAACACTGCCCCCAATATAGTCTTTTAACTTCCAGTTACCTTTTCATCTGTTATTTTTCTGTACATAATGTATATATGATCTTATTTCTTATAAAATTTGGATTCTTATAAAACTTAGAAATTTTTTTACTATGGAATTTTTTCTTTGATATATATTAAAAAGTAGAAAAATTATAGTGAATCCCTTGTGTCTTCAACAGTTAAAATGGTGTGGTCATCCTGTTTTATCTATATCTTTTCTATCCCTCCAGTCTTAAATTATTTTAAAGTAAATCCAGATGACCTATCATTTCATCCATAACCACTTCAAAATTTACCTCTAAAGGATAAGAACTCTTTTACAGAACAAACCACAATATCAATACCAATATTAACAAATTAACAATCATGCCTTTATGTCATTAAAAAGCCACATTATGTTTTTTCTATTTTTTAAAAAATAGAAAAAATCATGTTCTGTTTGAAAATATCATGGTCATCTGTTGTTTGCAGTGTAAGAGCCTATTGCATAGAAAAGCTGAAACAATTTTATAGACAGAAAAGTATAAGAGTGCCAATTTTTCTACATTTCATCCCAAATTGGATTTTATCATTCTTTTAATCAGTGTCAATTTGTTAAATCAAAAACAAACTTTTTCATGTATTTATTTTCCACTTATACTTCAATGAATTGCTTATTCATGCCTTTTACTTAGTTACTGTCAAAATGTGTGCTTTTTCTTATTGATAAGTAAGAGTTCTTCACAAGTATTCTGTTCTCAAATTGTTCACATTCTGGCTAATTTTGTTATAATTTTACCTTATGTTTTCTATTCATTTACTAAGCATTACTATTGGAGAGAAACACTGTAGATTTATTCGTACTGTGTGGAAATGCCATTTTTTCCAATGCTCTCCAAGCCTGGTCACAGTGTCCTCTTCTCTGTTTCACAATGGATAGTAACCCTTTGTCATATATTGCAAATATTTTTCTCATTGTCATTTATTTTTCACCTTTGTTTACAATAATTTTTTTCTCTGTCAAATTTTTCCCCTATCTCACAATGAACATATATAGTACTAATTTTCTTAAGTTTTTGTCATTTCATTTTCCATTTAAAAATGGTAACTTAAACTGAAATTATAGTAATATGAGGTATGAATTAAGATTTAAAACTTAACTTCATCCCAACTTGCTAGCTAATTGCTCCACTACATTTGAGTGAACAGTTTTTTCCCAGTGATTCAAAGTGCTTTATCACCTAAACTATTTTATACACTGAATAATTTCAAAACACACTATATGTTAAAGAATATGTATGTGTGTGTATTTATGTACATATGTGTGTATGTGTGTGTGTGTGTTCATATATAGCAAAATCAGGTACTTAAGTTATTTTAACTGAGAATAGAAAGCAGTCTATATAGGGTTGGTGGAGTGCTTCACTGGCATGTAATAAATAATAAAAGAAAACCCCAAATATTTTTAGGGAAGAACAATGAAGAATTGTGCAAATGAAGGAGTAAATGTCACCTTTGAACTGCAAATTTTTTCCCATCTTACAAGTTTTCTGAAGACTTATCAGAGAGTGGCTTATCGCTGTGTACAGTCCATATATCCTTTATCATTCAACATTTACTTAGCCCCACTTTGTGCCAAGCATTTTGCTAGGCACTGATTATACAAAAAAAGTATACTAGTTAGTTCATGTCCTTAAGGAGTTCATACTTGCATTGACTCACATTTTTATATTGTGGTGTTGTCTGTTTCTGAGCCTAAATCCCTTCCCCGACTATGTACTTCTGTGGAAAATTGTCCATCATTTATTCATATTCTAACCCCTAGTATTTTAGAATAATTCCTAACACATTGTAGCTGCTGATCAATGAATATTTGCTGAATTCCCTAGGAGAAGGAACCTATTATTTCCAGGGTCATTCAAATCCACATTCATCTGCCAAGAAGAGATAAGACAAGCATTCATGACTGTGAATGAGTGATTTTCTCTCACCTGCTCAGGCCTTTTCCAATGTTGCCAGAGAACTTTCTTTTTCTCCTACAAATCCACTCTCTGTCCTTTTCCACCCTTCCTCCACCCCATCCCCACCACCGTGTTCATGCCTGACCTGTTTCCATATATCAGTGGTCTCCAGCACCCTATACTTCTTCCTGTAAGGTCTTCTCATTCTGGCTAGGTTCCTACACAGAATGTCATCAGTCCCCTCAAGGCAGCCTGCTGTGACACACTTGCTTCTCCTTTTGGCTTCCAAAAACCTCTTTTTCCCTTCATTCCTCCAAGTCTAAGGTGGTAGCCGACTGGCAGCTAATGACCCTGGGTTCTTGATAATCTTTTGTGGGTCTAATATATGCCCCACCCACTCTTCTTGAATAATACCTTTGTAAATAATCTCTATTTGTTTGCTTTCAATATTACTATTATTATTATTATACTATTGCTTTTACTGGAGAGTATGTGCGTGATGGGGTAGTCAGAGAAGATAGCTAAGGATGGAAGTATGGCTGTGTGTGTGCAGGAAAGCAGTTTCATAAATAAGGTATCCAATAGTTTGAAAAGTAGTTCCAAAGACTGAAGTGTACTTTGGCAGAAGGATCACAGAAAATAAGAGAGGTAAAACTTGAATACCACTAAAAGTAAATGTACTCAGATGGTACAGTAATCAGTTGGTGAGTCACTGAGTCATGTTATTTATTTTTTATTTATTTTACCTTAACATTAACTATGCCTGTCCTGGACTCTCAATGTTTTTGTTTCTTGACAGGTTGCCAAGAAAACCTATTTGCCATTATTATCTAAAATGATATTATCCATCCCAATGAAAGAATTCTATATTACACTTATTAGTTGAGCTACAAAAACAGTTAAGCTTCTTGGGAATGAAGCCTAAAACTTTCAGGAATAATTATTAAAGGGCTCCAAGAGATATAATTCACTGATCTTTTATTTTCCTTGAGTCTTATGATATATTGGGTAGTATTCAATGTATTAAAATCCAAGGGAATAAAATAAATTACACCTTGTGGCTTTTGGTTACTTGATACAATTCTGATGGATCATTCATTGGATACTGGCTACTATGCTTATCTTACATTATAAATAAAGAAAAATGTAGATAAAAATATACTAGACATTTGTAGTTATTTCACTTATTCTTCTATTCAATAAGCTTTTATGAGAACTAATTAAATAATAGATGTTATGATAGTGATCGAGGGATCATAAATAAGACATATTTTTCGCAAGATACTTAAGTGGAGATTGATGGTCTATGAAAATGAATTTCCTTCAAGACAAAGTCCCTTTCCCTTTCTGTTACAAAGGTATAGGGAGAACTACTTTACCTTCATTGTGAGCTTTTCAAAGTAGCAGTTAAGGGATTAGTTTCAAGGGCACCACAGAGACTGGATCCAAACCTGTGTGTGGTTATTAGTGGTTTTAGTGGTGAGGGGTATGCCTGAATTAACCTCCTCTACATTCTGAGACTTCTCTTTCAGTATTAATATTTTAATAATGTTATGACAATTGCAAAACTCATAGCTAGAGTAGCAAGTTCAGACAAGATAAACTGCAGGTTTGATTTTGTTTTGGTGTAAGGAAGATATACATCATAGAAAGCCCTTATGTGTGTGGAGCCGAGGAAAGAATCAGACATTTTTGGTGTACAGGCTGCTAAAATAATTGCAATAGGTACTTCATGTCACTCACCCTAATATCTTGATATTGAAGTAATTTTTCTATATATCGAATGTATTTCTTTGAAGCAATAGTACTATTTCATCGTTCCCCACTGAATAAGCTTTAGTAAGGAAGTGTGTCATGTGCTGGGGAACTAGGAACTCTTGCTTTTAAATCACTATTTAATTCATGACTTTGCTCTTACTCTGGTCTTCTTACATTTCCTCATGGCACTCCATTTCATTAATAATAGAAAGGTCTCCAGTCTTAACACACTTCATTTTTATGCACTAAAGTTCTTTTGGCTAGCATTTGCTGATACTCCTCCCCAGCTGTTTCTATTTATGATGATACCATTGTGCTAAGAAAAGATACATTTTTAAGAAGCGATAAAAGAGCATTTTAATAAATTCTGTATTATGAGGGATATGTAGTTTTTATGCAGTTTTTGAAGACCCAATAGTAGATTTTAAGTAATAATTCCTTTTTCCAGAAGTGCGTCTGGGTCTCTTTTTTTTCCCCTCTAGATAGAAGTGTTGGCACTCTTGGGGAGCTATCTCCCCTGTGTCCTGTAGCTTAAAGTTCTGACAAGGCCCTGCAATGTCCTACAAACAAATAATAAATATTAATAAGGAGCAGCCCTGGACTGTAATTGTGAATAAAAGTAAGAAAGTATGCTGATTCTCAAGAGAAAGTGTATGAGATCTTAAATATTTAAAATTCAAAAGAACAGTTATTTCTCCATTTAATGGGAAGCAAAAGTGTCTCCTTTTGCCCTTTCACGTAAGAGTCCTATTTTTCACATGTTGAGAACTTGTACTATTTAGAGAATGACTAGAAGCACATTGAGAAGATGCAATGGCTTTTATGAAGTCTGTATTATGTTTTCTGTGAAGAACAAGGATGTGTATCAGAAAATCAGATTAATTATTCTACTGAAATTAAGTTTTGTTATTTTATTGTATATACCACTCAATCATTCTCTTGCTTAGAATAGTTAAGAAGGTCCTGAATATACGATATGCCCATGAGGGAGCTACATTAAAGAGCAATGGCCTGAGTGCCAAATGAATGCCTTTACCCTTCAAGACTTCACAGGAGGGGATATGCTTCCCTTGCCCTAGAGTATGTGGAAACTGATACTTGGTCATGTAATAATTCAAGCAGAAGAGAGGAACACATGCTTACTGAAATCAGTCTAGCTAGGTTTACTATTTCAGCAATGTTAGAAGTGAGTAAGTAAAATGTCAAGCATTTATTAAAAACCTATTTTTAAATGTAGGTATTTTAAATAAATATTCAATAGTATCAGTTAAAACCTAAGCTTATTCAAAAGCACCAAATATATTGTCTTTTAGGACAGTGAGATGAAGCTTATTTTTTCTCAGTCTGGTTCTTATATTAACTTGGTTCCCCAAATCGGCCTGTTTTAAGCTGTCATAAATAATTAACCAAAAAACGATGCTCTGCATTTTTTGAAGTATACATTTTTTTCCAAACATTGAGGCTTTAATTTCAGGAGAGTAGTCTTTAAAAAGAGAAGCCAAATACGTCTTTAAAAAGCCGACAATATGATTTCCTGTCTTTCATTAATATGTTCTTAGCATTGAAAAAAGCATCTTATTTCAGATAACTTCTTACTAATAGCCTCCACAGAACTCCTGACCATCTACATTCCTTCCACATGTCCATGTCAGTGGTTGTCTTACAAGTGGTTGCTGTTTAAAATTCGCCTTGTAAGTTATAATTGTTTAAAATTAGAAATTATTTTTAAGTGAAAAATGTTTATCTTTGAGAATTTGTATTTTGGATTATACTCTTAATTTTTCTTATAGGATTGCATTCATTTTACATTTTAAGGGAAAAGTCCTTCATAAATTAGAAAATATTATTTAATGATAAATTGAGTAGTCCCTGCAATCCAATGTACCAGATTTTAGCAGCTAACTACTATAAAATAAGATCATGCTTTCTTATTATCCCCTAATTATTATAGCTTGAACATATACTAGCCTGATCACTGGATATGAGACTTCCTTACATCTGAGTTTTCCCAGGTCCTCCCTCACGTCTTCCCCGGGGGCAGGAGGCCTCCTGATCACACTGCTGCTTCTGCCTCTGGCCCTGCTTAGGGGGCTGCTCAGCACATGGGCTCAGCAATCCCGTCCTCCAAGAACGACGGGCGACAAGCTCACACAAACCTGAGGCTTGTTCTTGTCCCTTGAAGTATGGGATACACCCCTCTCTAACTCCCCACACATAATTGAGACCAGGATAAAATGGTAACTAGGCTTTATTAAAGGCTTGGGTTTCATGGAAGAAAAGTGTAACCCAGACTGTAGCTTATTCTTGCCTTAATAATGGCTACTCTTAGAATAAATAGGATTTCAGATACCTTATTAGCCCAGCTTTAGGCTCTGATATCATACCAGGAATGTCCCTGTGTAGCCATGTCTTAAGGCCCCATTCATATCCTAGGCCCAAAGCAAAGATGCCATTCACCCCAGTTCAAGGCCCTAAATTCTCATTCTTGCCTCAGAGCTCATCCAGGATGACTGACAATGAGAAGAAAAAATTCTGTTCAAGGAAAACTCCACACCTACCCACAGAGCTGTGATCTGGCCTTAAAAACCATCAAAAAAACCTGTCACACTATAACCCAAAGGGTTTTTCTGCCTTAAGGAATGTGTCACTTGCCTGCAGTCATCCAGGTGAGCATGAGCTGGCCTAAGCCTGTCCAGCTTCTTTTCAGTAGTATGAAGTGGAGGAGGAACTGGGCCTGTAAGAGCGTCTTACCATGCTCGCTATCCTTGCTCTGCATTTCAGATCCTATGATGGGCTGGACAACTCTGCAAATATGCAGCTGTGGACACTCAGAGTATGGCTCTAGCCCAGTTTGTGAGCAGAAACATTTTCTAAAAACACATAGGTGAAAGCTCTTCTAAAAATGTCCCCAGTTTGTTATTAAACCTTAACTCTCCATTCTGCAGCATTTGAGGTTTTCATTGAAGCTCGGTTTTTCTTCTAAGCAATGAGTTGGTACTTTTCTGTTTTTTTTTTTTCCCTAGGAACGAAGTAGCAGGCCCTCTCAAGGACTCCACCCAAGAATGTAGGACTTTCCCATAACTTTGAAAGTAGCACCTTAGGGGTCTCATAGGGAATGTCAACCATAAAGACAACAGTGTGAAAAGGAGGCCACGTGAGGTTCAGAATCAAGAGCATCCTGTAAGAAACTGCTCTAAAATTCAAGCTGCCTTAGAACAACAATCCTTTTATTCCTACAAGTCTCAGCTGGGTGAGGCTAGATGCTCGAGTCTGGGCACTGAGCAGTAGGCTGCATGTGGGGTTCAGACTTGCTACATGTTTCTCAGTCTGTGGCCAATGCTGGAGTGACTACTAGGCATGTTCCTCTCATGGCAGATCCCCAGAGCTCAAAGCACCACCTTCAGTGCAAAAGCACATTTTGAGCTTATGCTTAAGTCATTCCCATTAACAACCCATCTGTCAAGGGGTGGGGAAGTTTACGCAGCCCTCCCTTCCACAAAGCTGTGGCAAAGGTGTGGATGTAAAAATTCTATTACAGAAGAGCAGTAATTATGACCAATAATTCCACCTCCCTTCCTGGACCACTGCAGACTTCACCTAGTTCTCAAAGTATTTGTGTTAGCCTAGCTCCATATCCTCATCATTTACAGCTGATTTGGTCATTCCCTTGCTTAAATCAATACTTCTATTGTAGGAGAGAATTTAAACTTTTTAGTAAGATCAACGCATTCATCCTGGTTAGTTTCACAACATGTTTTATTTCTATTATTTGCTTTCTCTCTCTCTTTCCCCTCACTGTCTAAAGCTATGCTTCTATCTACCTCTTACTTAAGATGTTCTCTTAACATCTGAGCTTTTTTAAGGGTTGTGGTTTTGTGCATGCCACTTCTTCACACAGAAATTGTAAGTCAGGTAATATACGTATCTTTACAGACAAAAATCCAAAGCTTAGGTAACTGAAAAAATTCTGTCTGAGTTTTTCTATACAGCTTTGCCATGCTCAGGGTGGGAACACAAGTGCTGCCAAAGTCAGCATTCTTAAGCAGTTCACGACTCTGCCTCTCTATGGTGAAGCCACAAAGACCAGCTGCCTGGGCAACCTCACCCGTGTAAAAGTTTCTTGTTTCTCCTGCAGGACACAGAGGCGGTTGGAGGCCCCTGTGCCCAAGTCCTACACACAGGACAAACAATGAACAATAACCAGAGGGCAAGTTTTCTATCCTTCTTTCCTCCTCCATTCCAATAATCAGATAAAAGAATGGGAAGAAAGAACTAAGAATTATTGAGATCAAACTGTCTACAATCCTGGAAGGTGGGGGCTTGTTATAAAAAATCAGTAAGCATAATTACAGAAAATCACAAATATATTTTTGGTGCACATAAATTTATAAGGTGAGATTTCTACTCATTGCATAGATTATCTCTATTCTCACCTTATCACTTTGCATTCTAATTAGAGCATTTCCTATAGATTATGTACAACTAGACATTAGTAAATTTCTGTTATTTGACTTTATTACACACAGCAGAGTGCCAGGCATATGTTGGTTGAATGGATCATTGAAATACCCTTAATAAAATTTTTCTTTTACTCTATTTTTTCCCCGGTCAATTCTGTTTACTTAAAATGATGATGTCTTTATTGTAAATGTAAATTAACACAAATAGCTTATACCTCAAATGACTTTGATCTTAGAAGTGTGTTTCTTTTTTTTCTTCTTCTTTCTTCTTATTGTTAAGATAAAATTTTGAGAATACATCAGAGAATGTAACATGAAAACATTTTAGACAAATTGTTCATTAACCACACTATGTAATTTCCAAGGGCAAAGGGTACTTACACACTGTAACGACAATAGCTGCAGAATTTATCAAGAAAACAATGTTGATGAATAGGAAGAGGGAATACATTCTCCACTGAGGAATGATGCCAGAGAACAGCAACAATGACTCAGCAGGAGGTCTTACCACTGTCAAGGGCCAGAGAGCCCAGCACCTTCACCTCAGAGGAAAATCAGCTCAGCAATCAAGTCCTCTCCTCCTACTGAAGCAACTTAATATAAATCAGAGCTATTGTTGGTGTCTGTGATGATAACAGCTAACCAGTTAGTATGCTGCCCTCGTAGTCACTTTCCTCCGATTCCTCTCTCTCTGTGGTTCCTGAGCTTGGTCCCATGAATGTACCAATTCTATAGTCCCACTAACATGAAGTAGAATTTTTTTTCTGTTAGGTAAATATTAACATTTACAGCTTTTAGATGAAATCATGGAGAATGGTTATGTCAGACACACCAAAGGACAGTTATGAACTTACAAGTCTGAATTAAAACCATGAGACATCTGAGGAAAAACATAGGCTCTTATGTTCATTCCTTTGTTCACTCATAGACCATCCTGCCTATTGTTTATTCTTGTTGGGCTCTGCTCGAGGTGCTGGAATTCAAAGATTTGTTGGGGAGGTAGAGATGTGAATAAATTCTATGTGTAATAGAATGGGAGCTTGACTAGAGCCATTCTGCAGTTCTAAGAGAGCACAGAAGGGGAAAGGCAGTATAGAACAAAGAGGATTTCTAGAGATGAGCTGGATTTTGAAGAATATTAAGGAGCTTGCCAACTGACTCAGAGAGGAAAAGGCACCAAGGGAGAAAGAATGGCATTTTCAAAAACCTAGAATCATGAAAGAACATGGTGTATTTGTGGACTGGAAAGTAATTCTACATGAAACGGTGGTGGTGAGCGGGAGATGAAGTAGGGAAGAAAGAAAGGCTGTGACTGGCTTTGTATGCTGTACTTAACAATTGAGAGATTGTTACAGATATTACTGATAGAGTTTGTTTATGATGGCAGCTAGTTATTCTATTGACCGGTTAGGGACTGATGTGAATATACTATTTCTTTCCACTGATGGCAAAATGATGCTAGCACTAGGGTGGGGACATCTGGACCCATTAGGGATAAAACCAAAGAGGTTGCAGAGCTGGTTCTGGTTTCTGCTACATAGATCTGCAAATGAAGAGCTCCCATGAATGTTCTTGACTTACTGGGGTTTGGTATGTGTATGTTATGATGATACTTGGCTCTGTAATTGGTATAAAGAAATGTGGGCTGGGGTGGAGTATAAATCTCGGAGCTCACTCAGGTACTAGAAATTCTTAATTACGCCTCTGCTCTCCATTACACAGACAGAGTCGCCCTTCAGGTTCCTGTGAGACATGAGTAATAGGTAGAATATGTGAATGTTTCTCTGACCCACCCCTCCCTCAGTAAATGGGGGAGTATTTTAGTTCAAGGCAAAAAGGGAAGCATTAGAGGAACTGGTGTGAGATAAAATCCTTGAGAAAAAGTCCTTCTTAGTTTTCCTCAAAGGTTTAATCATTTTTTTCTCAGAAGTCAACACGGGCAGAGTGGTTCAGAGCAAGCTTTGGAGGTAGAGCTTTCTAAGCTCTTACCCTGACTCTATCGACTAACAGCTGTGGGACCTGTGGCAAGTCAGGTAACATCTCTTCACCCAATTTCTCATCTGTAAACTGGGCAAAGCAACACTTATGTCGAGAGTAGTAAGAATCAAATGAGGTAGTGTGTGGAAAGGACTTAGCACAATGCCTGCCACGTAATAATCATAAACTAAATTAGTCTTTGTCAGAGATTTCCTATGGAGGCTCTCTTGGATCTGAAAGACATTGGTCACAGCCTTCTCTTTTTAAGCAAATTTTTTCTCACCTATTTTCTTGCCCATCCCATAGGCAATACATCCTGTTCATTTCCTAGGTCATGTCATGAACCTCTGATCCTCCTCTGCCTTCTGATACTTGTCAGGAGCCAGGAGGCCCTATTCCCTTTTCTGTGCAACACCTCCTGCCCCCCTTCTTGTCTCCATTTTGACACCTTGGTGTCTTCAAAACTCATATCTATGCAGTACTTTTTGACCTGTGAAAAGGCACCTTAACAATCAATATGCCTCTATATTTTGTTTGCTCTTAAGAACTTGCTAAGCATTTAGGAAATTCTGAGATCTTCTAAAAAACTAAAAAACTGGAAGTCACTAGATACAGATAGCAACTAGACTTAATGCTTAGTCATTACACAGCCAAGTATTACTTTTTACAGTAGAAAAAATAATATTAAAATGCCAATGTTGGAAATAGTTGGCTTGTTATATCTCAAAATATGTATATATATTTTTGTATTCAAACTTGCAATCAGAAATTACCCTTAATTCTGTAGGCTTTTATCCAAATAACCAAGAAAGCCCATTCTTCCAACTAAAATGTAATTAACAAATCTTTAGTGTTCTTTCTTCACAGGGAAGTAGTAAGGCTAAATAAAATTTGTATATGAAAACATTGTGCTCTTTGGAGGAAAGCTACTGTGTAAATTCGAGGTATTATTTTTGGAAATGGCAAGAGCTCTGAAGCAGGAAAGCGCATACATATCATGAGCTCCTACCCTGACCTTCTTTGAGGGCTCTTACACATCTCACTGTCATAGTCAATAAGCTGACATGAGGGCTCCCAGTTACACGATGGAGGTGGAAAAGGTAGTTATTGTTTAGAGACAGCATGGACAATGCCATGTGTAACATGCCATAGATGAAGACCCAGAAAACCGTTTTAGGTTCTTGTTGCCATCCTTCAGGGTCTTAGTGTTATTCATAACAGAACTACCAGAGTATAGAATCTGAGGCATTTTCTACCTCAATTAAAAATAGAAAATTTAGTGCAAGATGTGTATGTGGGCAGAATAGTAAGAACTGGAAGGGCCGGTTCCACCTTTCCTTCCTTTGTAATCTGATCTAAACTATCTTTTCTATTGTTTTCCAGCATTTGTATCTAATAGTGTCTTAATATTCTGGACTTCGGGTGCCTTTAGAGAGGTGATATCGGTTTTGTTTTTCTCATGACTCAGTTCCGTAAATATCCCAACTAGTGTAAATATCTTTAGCTTTGTGTCGAAATCTTTGTTTTGCTTTGCAAACCCAGTATTATCTTGTAGCAGGTGCAGATTTTGTTTTCTGAGTTCTTTAGGAACATAAATCCCTTGTGGAGATATTTTTCATTCCTTGCATGCCATTGCTCTGATAATGATGCTTATAAAACACAGAGAGATCCTTTTCTACATTCCATGGCTAAGCATATATTTCAAGAAAGGCCAGTGTTCATCAAAAATGTGGAACTGTCTATGGGTTTTTGTAGATACATATGTATGTCTTTGATTAAGTTTGCTAGAGATAAAAGCCACTTTGTTTATTGCAACCCTCTGCTTCAGTGCAGTTCATAGAAAGTGTGTCACACTATGCAATTGTTTTATGCCCCTTTCTTGGCTACTGGAGTCATTTAGTTTTTAAAACATAATTTAAAATGATAATTGCTTGAAAATGGCATGATCAGCAAAGTGTTCCAGGGTAGCTTTGCAAATAAATACAGAACATTTCTAAGCATGCTTTCTAACACCTGTTTCCCAGATTCTACTTAAGAGGTAGAATCTTAAGAGGCTGTGGCAGGGGAAATTAACCCGCTATTTTTTACCTATCACCTAGTCTGCTTCATAATTTTCCATAAGCAACGATCTGTAAGCAAAAACAGAACCGTGCCTGATGTCCCTCTCTCTACTGATGGAAGTAATGAAGAGGGTGTGGAATCTCTGAGGCCAATGGTTGTATTAATAATGTTACCTTTAGTACACCTTGCAAACTGCTAGACACTGTGACAGATCCTGTCTTTACAATGTCTCTTGAAGATTTAGAAAGTAGCATAGCCATCCTAAAATAAATGTAAGTGTAATAAGCTCCTACCAATTATTCATGAGAAGCCTGTTGGAACTGTCAGATTCACAGCGGCTGACCTCTGCAAGAGTCGATGGATGTTTCCGATCTCCGTCTTTATTCTGATCTTGCTCCAGAGCTGGTATCTCACATTTCTGACTGCTGCTTGACATTTTCTTGTGAATGCCTCTTTGTGGCCTTAAACTCCACATGGCTAAAGCCAAACTCTAAACTTGGTGCATGCGTTTAGTCTTTAGTTCACTCAGTCAATTGAAAATATCTATCAATGTTTTTTCCCTCCCTCTCTTCCTTTCTCCCTTCCTTCCTCCTTCCCTCCCTCTCTTCCTCCCTTCTTTCCTTCTTTCCATCCATTTGTGCATTTATCCGAGCAGTGTATATTAACTGTGTCTTCTATGCGGATCTCTAGGCCTACAGACATCAACAAGGTTGCCACAGGTTCTCTGTCTTCCTTCTTAACTGATAGAACTATTTAAGGGTCTCCAAAAAATTATATTAGTTTTCAGACTCCCTTACCTTTTTCTCCCGCTTCCCACCAACCTCCCATCCACCTACACAGTTACCAAATCAGTTGTTTGAAAAGCTTTCCTTTGAATACATCACTCTTTAGTTAAAAAAAAAAACAAAAAAAACCTTAATTGGTTTTTATTTTCCATAGGAAAATAAAAGCGGTTTGGGGATGAGGGTGGGCAGAAGGATTTCTTTCCTCCTCATGCTCCTCAAGACACAAGTCCTTTCCACTCATGTCCTCCTAGCCTCAGTAAGCTCTCCCCCAGCTGCACTGATGTGTTCATTACCTTCTGAATTAGCCATGTGTCTTCCCAGCGCTATGCTTTGATCATTCTTTTCTTGAAAAGTACCCCCGCCCTGGGCCTCCCCACCATTCGACCTATACAAATTCTACCTTATCCTTCATGATTTGATTTAAAATACAGGTCTATCATGCAGTTTCTCTTGATCCTCTATGCCCAAGTTTCCATATTTTTTTCCATGTAGGGCCAGACATTAGAGTTTTCAGGATTTTTGGGTGTGGGGTAAATCACAGAATTTTCCAGAATCTCCTGCCTGGCCTTAGTAAACACATATCAATAGATGTTTACCGCTGCAGCCTCCTGTCAAGGGCTGGAGAGAGGATAGCTGCTCTCTCCTCCCCTCCATCGTGGTGCATAATTGGTCTGGCGCCTGCCAGTTGCCAGGGACTGCCCGCAGGATTCCTTCCGGAAGGGGTGGGCAGGGGAAGTGAGTGCACACTGTGGCTGCAGACACACCCAGCGCCAAGCGGGCTTTGCTAGCACACACGGGCAAGAAAGGAGAGAGTGCACTGTGGCCAGAGGGGCAGACAGAGCCGGGCCTCATTGTAAGCAAATAAAAAGGGTTTCTCCCAATCTTCTCTTCCCCTTGACTTACTTCGGTTTCACCACTTTCACTAGGGATTTGCCCCTGGCCAGGGACACCCTATCCCTGGAACTACACTGGGCCATACAGGCTCTGTAGTAGCCATTCAACTCTGCAGTTATATCATGAAAGCAAACAGACATTGTGAACACTGAAATTTACTTTCAAACAATTTTCAAGTGTCATAAGATATTCTTTTGAATTTAGTTCAACCACTTAAAAATATAAAAAGTTATCCTAGCTCATGGGCCGTATCAAAAAAGGCAGCAGGTGCGGATTAGCACATAGTCTACAGGCACACACATGATCATCTACAATTGCTCTCTTACAACACTAAACTGTGTTTTCTACCTTTATCTTGCATCTACCTACCACTTCAGCATCTTATTAAAAATAAAAAAAATAATAATGATAATAAAGGGAGAAATGTGGGATCCACATATAAATCAAGTATAAAAATCAAACAAATATTCATATTTGACCTGATTGTTTATAGTTCATAATGTGTGATCAAAAGTGAAAGTTTCTGTGATGACTGCCCTTGCGCTGTTCACCATGTAAGAACTTATTCACTATGTAAGAATTCGTTCACCATGTAAGAACTTGTTCGTTATGCTTCAGAAGATTGGAGACTGATGAGAATTAGGCTTGAGATGGATTAATGATTGTGCATTGAGCATTGACCCTCCTATACAGAATTTTATTGTTGTTAACAACCATTTGATCAATAAATATGAGAGATGCCCTCTCAAAAAAAAAAAAAAAAAGAAAGGCAGCATGTGGATTTGGCCTGTGGGTTGGAGTTTGCAGTCTCTTGCTCTGGGCAGAAGATTCTCCCTCATATAATTCCTAATGGGGAAATTGTTTGAACCATGAACTTGGTGTGCAAGACACTTTTTATATACTGACCTGTACTGTATCTTAAGTGTGTGTTTAATAACTTTACTCAGACTAAAATCCATGGAAGTAGGGTTATAATTTCATAGATCTTTCAATTTCCTCAGCATCTATGATGATATTATTCATACAATAAGTGATCCATGAAAAATATAATGATGTGAGTGATTCAAGCAAGCTCTGTTAGATGAGTCTTTCTGCCTCTACATTTAGGTTAAAGTAAATAATAGCATTTCTTACAATTTGTGGTGTAATTATTGTCTCTTTTCATGAGCTCATGTGTGAATTTAAAATACAGCTTATTGTAAATCAGAGGGATAAATATGACATAAATTTATTTTTCTTTATAATCAGTATAGCATTAATATGGAAATACTTACTTTCTCGGAAAATAAAAAAAGTTAGGAAAACAACATGACAAAATTAAGATAGCAGTGATGGGAGCTTCTGAAACATGTTTTTAGAACCAGGACAGTGAAAGTGTCCCCCTTTAGGACCTGCTTAGGTGGTCTGAAATCAGCATCCTTCAGTTCTCTCATGGACCCAAACTCTGAATTTATGGGTGATACTGACACATCCCAGCGTCTGTGGTCTGCGTGGGCTCGTTGGCAGCAGAGCTGAGGCCACTGAATAAGTCATGGCTATCATGGTCTTTGTAAATAGTACCAGCCTTAAATTTAAGAAATAGTTGAATGAAAAGTTACACATTGGGTAAACTAGAAAGGTAGGTGTTTCCAGGTGTAAAAATGTGCCACAAAAGAAGAAAAATCCAGCCATTTCCTCCTTCCATTTGCTTTATAACCTTCAGTGTCAAAAAAGTGCTACATATACCCTTCCAAGTAAATGAGGGGATAGGATGAGTTCTGCAGTTTTTTGATTTTATGTTTGTTGCTAGTTTTTCAGGCCAGCTGGCTAAGCAGGGACTATTTCTAGCCTAAAGGAAGCTCTAAGGAAGACCTTGTGATTTAGTTGCTAAGTAAGTGTTTCTGCAGATGCTGTTATCTTTAGGTAATGATGCCCTACTTTACAAATGAAACCATGCATTTATTTTGGAGAAACAGTTGGATTTTTGAAATCTTGACTTTTCTAATCTGGGATTCTTCTGTTAACTGTTGGTGTGTTTAAAGACATTGACCCTCATTTGTAAAGTATTAGTCTGGATGGTGTACAAATTTCTCTCTGGCTTTATGACTCCCTGCTTTTGCCCACCAGGACTGAAAATACCCTGGTATCCAGCCAGGATGAAGAGTAGACTTCTTGGTCTAGCTTGTGTAGGGTAGAAGTCCCTGTGTGCATGAGGTGCAGATATAGGGCTCTTCACACACAGCATAAAGCTGTACGTGGTAACTTGGGTATCTTCATCCCTTTTCACATGTATGTCCTGCTTCTGAGAATTCCTTGCTTGTGAAAGGATTAATCAACTGTTTATCACCGGTGGTTATAATACCTTGAATAACTTAGACTACTTTGGGTTAAGTGGGATTGAAAAATATTATTTTTCTTGCCTGTGGGAGCAAATTATGAAAGATTTATTCTTAATAGCTCACTTGCCCTCTTTGCTGAAACTTAGTTTTGTGTCCTTGTTCTCCTTCCTTTCTTATGAAATTCTATTTTCCACCTCATATTAAAGTGAAGCGTTTTGTAGATTGAGTTGTTTGATCCTGTCACGTATGAATTCCTTGGCTCTCTTCATTGCTCTGACAATGTTTGTGCAGCAGAACTGACCATGCCGACCTTCTGGGGGTACATGTGGGCACGTGAGAAAGATTTGGGAGTCCTTTATTTTAAAACACTCATTTTCTTGTTCCCTGGCCATAGTAAATCTGGAAAATCATTTAACCTCCCAGAGCGCTAGTTTCCTAATCTTGTCAAAAACTAAGCTAAAAGAGCATACAAATAATCTCACATACTTTTTAACTCAGAGTAGAAATATAATAAATACTACTTTCTAGCCCCATATCTCTTTGTTATTGTTTGTTGTTCTTATCATAGTCTAGCAACTGGGTAATGGTTGATTTTTGAGACTGTAATAATATTTTAGAATGAGATACATTTCTAACAATCTCAGATTTCTTATTGGATGCTATAATCCCTCCATCCCCTTCCCATGCTAGCAAAATATGAAACAAATGGCTCCTCTTAGCACAATTTTCTTACAAAGGAAGAGCTAGAACTACACAATAATTAAATATGAGGCTGTAGAGAGGAAATGAAAGAATGGGAGTAGGAGCAGAAGTTGTTGCTTTCCACAGTGCTATGATAAGCATGGTTACATCACATTCTCTCCTGGAATGTCTTATCACCTATTTTGTGTAAGTATCCAGAGAACTGGGTCGATATTTTGTTTTGTTTAGAAAAAAAAAATCACAAAATTTTTAGGCTGCTCTAATTTTTTATGGCACAGTATGTTGTGCTCCAACATACAGATTTAGAAAAACAAATAGTTCAATAACCATGTCCCCAAATCTATTACAACATAGCACCTAAGACTAGTCCTTCTCAATCTTAAATTCCAAAGTAAAGTTTCACTTAAAGTCAGTGAGTATCAGCTGCTTTGGTATGCTATAGACATACTATCTCACTAGTGATCATTTTTAGTCTCCATAAATCTTGATTTTTAAAGCTTATTTCTTTGAAATTTGGATGCAAGCCCATCTGAAAAAGTTCCAAAACTTTTCCAGTTGGCTTCCTATTGCTGAACAGTTAATATTGCAATTTCTCTGACAAGTTAAATGTAAAGTTTATAATGAACTTGACCGGTGTTTTGATTAACATTGTTGAAATGTAATAAAATATCTTCACAATTACTTTCTTTTCCTTTACTACTGGAGTTTTCTTGTAAACAAACCATATTAGTTAGTATCGAGAACTTTCTCATTCATTAACTGGGAGTGGTAAATTGGATTTAGGTGCTTTATTTTACAAAATTGTTTTGTTAAAATTTTCTTAATTTATGTAACCTTCTTAATATGACAGTCATTCTTAATTTTTTAGTTTAATGATATAGAAATAAAAATACTTTTTGAGACCATTACCCCAGTTAGGTCCCCTGTGTCCCAGTTAGGTCTCACTTGTGTCCCCTGAAATTCATATGTTGAAATCTTAACCCTCAGCACCTCAGAATGTGATTGTATTTGGAGACAAGGTCTATAAGATGTAATAAAGATAAAATGAGGCCATTAGAGTGAGACCAAATACAATGTAACTGGTATCCTTAAAAGTACAGATTAGGACAGAAACACACACATATAAGAGACCATCTGAAGAAACAGGGAGAAAACAGCTATCTACAAGTTAGAGAGGCCTCAGAGGAAAACAACTCTGCTGACATCTTTATCTTGAACTTTCAGCCTGCAAAATTGTGAGAAAATAAATTTCTGTTGCTTAAATCTCCCAGTCTGTGGTGTTTGTTATGGCAGCTCTAGCAAACTGACACAGTGTCTTAAATTTGGTAATATAATTGTCTGATAGAGCAAGGATTTCTTATGTCTTTCCTTCTGCCAAATTCCCCTCTAATTCTTTTTAAAAATACCACCAATGTGTGACTGGCAAATTTTTAGTGTATAAGTATATCAAGCTTTTTTTTATGGAAAAATATTCTATAATTAAGACTTCAGACAAATCAAAGTACCTTTTCCCTCAATTGCAATGATTTAATGAGATCTTACTGAGTAACCCATTACAGAGATAGTTTTCAAAAAATTGTAGGACATCATCTTCCAAATTCCATCAATCTTTAAGTCTTATTGCTTTACCACTTTTCACATAAAATACAACATTTTACTACCTTAGTTTCCTTTCCAGCTTTCACTACTCTAATGTAGATACTAACGTCCCTTCTGGGCTCATATAACAATGTCCCAAATGTCCTTACTTTAGACTCCATCTACCTCCAAAATATTCATTACATAGGCACCAGACTTACAACTATGACACATATTTTTCATGGCAAATTTCTTCAATAGTTTCTCATTATCTACAGAATAAAATTCAAACTCCTTTTACAATACAATAGCATATGCTCTAGTATGTAGATTTTGCATACTTGTACTGCTTTGTATCAATCTCCAACCTCCCAAGCACAACCCTTGTTTCACTCACTAATACTAACTAGACCTCCTAGAATGTATTGGGCTTTTAAAAAAATACCTATATGACTTTGCATATATTGTTCTCACTGCCTTTAATATTTCCCCACTATTCTCTAACCAACTTCTGATCTTCCAAGTCTTAGATCAAATAATACTTCCTCTCTTGGTTAATTCAAATGTTCCTTCTGTGCTCCCATGACATACTGTTCATAGCTCTTTATCTATAGCCACACTAGATCCATATTTGTCTACTTAGTCTCTAGTATCATGACTTCATGGTAAAGGGACTCTAAAACTATTTATTAAATTAATACAAGAATCAAGTGGGTATGGCATCATAAAATTGCTTTAAAGTGTTCAAGAAGGCCTTACATACACCACAAAGTATTTATGGAAATGACCATAAAGGAGGGTCATTCTAACAGGGTCAATGTCCACCATAGGAATAATGTAATTGGGAGTTGTATTACAGAAGAATAATAAGGTATCACATTAATCATAGTTTCAGCCAAATGGGCAAAGTAAAGATATGACAATTATAAACTGATATAATTAATGAAGATTATGATCTAAGTTCTATAGGATATATATACATGTTTAGACATATTTGTAGTTTAATGTTTTATAGAGTAAATGTACCTATTGAATAATAAATTTGACATTAATTTTGCTGAATCTTTTAAAATGGATTTAAGGCTTTTTGAAAACACATGTAACGGTGGTATCATTGAAGTTTCTATAATTATATGCTTGAAGTAAACTTGAAAGCAATATTAAGCATTAACAAAACATTTACTGTTAAATGTCATTTTTATTTCCTTATAATAACTTATTTTAGAATTAATGTGAAGTGGGCCTATAACTCTTTGAAAGTATCTGAATTCACATGCACAGCTGGTGGGTATGTAAATTAGAAAACATATATGAAAGCTATCTTTAGATTCTTCAAATTGTTTGCAGTGTTTGACCTAGTATTTGCAATTCTGGAAACTGATATTAAAAAACAAATCAGACATTTAAAAAACCTTCATGACTAAATATGTTTACTGCAGCACTATCTGAACAAAAACATTTAAAAATCAATAAAGGGTTGGTTAAGAAAATATGGTACGTATGTTTACAGGACTATCTACAGCTATTAAAATTTTACAATAATATGATTAAAGTGCTATGATAATGAAAAGCAGGATACATGTTTACAAGATCACAATTATGATATTAAAGCACACTGAAGAACAAATGAAGACCAAAATTAGGAGAAAGAGGGAAATAACAAAGATCAGGCAGAAAAGAAAATAGAGACTAAAAATAGAAAAGATCAATGAAACTAAGAGCTGGTTTTTTGAAAATATAAAATTGACAAACCTTGAGCTAGATGTACCAAGAAAAAAGAAGACTCAAATAAATGAAATCAGAAATGAAAAGGAAATGTTACAACTGATACCAAAGAAAAAAAAAGGATCATAGGTGGCTACTATGCACAAGTATATGCCAGCAAATTGGACAACCTAGAAGAAATGGATTAAATTCCTAAAAATGTACAAACTAGTGAGACTGAATTGTTAGCAGAAAATTTGAACAGTAACCAAAAGATTACTAGTAACCAAAAGTCTCCCAACAAAATTCCATAACTAGATGACTTCACTGATGAATTCTATCAAACATTCAAAGAAGAATGAACACCGATCCTCCTAAAACTCTTCCAAAAAAGAGAAGAGAATAGAGATCACTTTCAAACTCATTTTGAGGCCAGAACTACTCTGATACCAGAAACAGAAAACAAAGTCATGAGAAAATTGTAGACCAATATCTCTGAGACACTAGATGAAAAAATCATCAACATTATTAGCAAACTGTATTCATTAATACATTAAAAGGATTATATAACCATGAAGTGGGATTTACTTAGAGGCAAGGATGGTTCAACATTTGCAAATCAATCGATGTGATACACTACATTAATAAAATAAATATTAAAAATCATATGATCATCTCAACAGATGGAAAAAATCATTTGACAAAATTCAACATCCATTTATGATAAAAACTCAATAAACTGCAGATAGCAGGAATGTACCTCAACATAATAAAGGCATATGACAAGCCCACAGCTAATATCACACTCAGTTGTGAAAAGCTCAAAGCTTTTCCTCTAAGATGAGGAAAAAGGCAAAGATGCCCATTCTCACCACTTTTATTTAACATAGTATTGGAAATCCTATCCAGAGCAATTAAGCAAGAAAACAAGATAAAAGACAACCATATTGGGAAGGAAGGAGTAAAATTGTCACTATTTGCAGATGACATATATAGAAAACCCCAAAGAGTCTACCAAAAAAATGTTAGATTTTATTTAAAAAATTCAATTAGGTTGCAGGATACAAAGTCAATATACAAAAATTTGTTGCATTTCTGTACACTAATAATGAACTATCAGGAAGAGAAATTAAGAAAACAGTCCCACTTAAAACTGCATCAAAAAGAATAAAACACGTAGCAATACATTTAACCAAGCAGATGAAAGGTCTGTACACTGAAAAATGTACAACATTGTTGAAAGGAGATCAACATTGTTGAAAAGACACAACTAAATGGAAATACATTTTATGCTTTTGGATTGGAAGAATTAATATTGTTGAAACATACATACTGCCCAAAGCAATCTACATATTCAATTCAATGCAATTCTATCAAAATTCCAAAGGCATTTTTCACAGAAATAGATCAAACAATCCTAAAACTTATGTGGAATCACAAAAGACCCCAAATAGCTAAAGCAATCTTGAAAAAGAACAAAAAGCTGGTGGCTTCACATTTCCTAATTTCAAAATATATTACAAAGCTGTAAGTAATCAAAACAATATGGTACTGGCATAAAAATGTACATACAGACTGATGGAACAGAAAAGAGAGCCCAGGAATCTACACATATACAGTCAAGTAATTAATAGCAAAGGAGCTAAGAATATACAGTAGGGAAGAGCAGTCTCTTCAAAACTGGACAGCCAAACACAAAAGAATGAAACTGGACCACTATTTTATGCCATAAACAAAACAACTAAAAATGAACTAAAGACTTGAATGTAAGACCTGAAACCATAAAACTACTAGAAGAACACATAGATGATTGGTCTTGGTGATGTTTTTTGGATTTGACACCAAAAGCAAAGGCAACAAAAGCAAAAATAACCAAGTGGGATTACATCAAACTAAAAGCTTCTGCACAGCAAAGGAAACCATCAACAAAATGAAATGGCAACCTGAGGTATGGGAGAGAAATTTTGCAAATCATGTATCTGATAAGGAGTTATATCCAAAATATACAAAGAACTCATATAACCCAATAGCAAAAAGCCAAACAATTGATTAAAAATGGGCAGAGGATGTAAATAGACTTTTTTCCAAAGAAGACATACAGATGGCCAGCAGGTACATGAAAAGGTGCTCAACATCACTGCTTGTGACAAATCAAAGCCAAGATGAGACATTATCTCACACCTGATAGAATGGCTATTATCAAAAAGATAAGAAATAACAAATGTTGGAAAGATGTGGGAAAAAGGGAACTCTTGCAAATTGTTGGTGGGAATGTAAATTGATGCCATTACTATAGAAAATAGGATGGAGGTCCCTTAGAAAATTAAAAATAGTACTACCATATGATCCAGTAGTTCTACTTCTGTGTGTTTATCCAAAGAAAATTAAAACACTAACTCAAAAAAATATATGCACCCATGTTCACTGCACCATTATTTACAATAGCCAAGACATGGAAGCAACCTATGTGTCCACCAATGGATAAAGACAACGTAGTATATATATACACACACAGGCACACATACACACACCACACACACACAATGGACTATTATTTAGCCCCAATAAAGAAGGAAATCTTGCCACTTATGACAACATGGATGGCCCTTGAGGGCATTACTGTGAGTGAATTAAGTTTGACAGAAAAAGACAAATATGATCCAACTTATATATATATAGAAAAACAAACAAAAAATAAAACACAAAACCAAACTCATAGATAGATACAGAAAACAGATTGGTGATCCTCAGACATAGGAGTTAGGGGTGGGCAAAATGGCTGAAGATGGCCTAAAGTATAAAATTTCAGTTATAAAATAAATCCTGAGAATATAATGTACAGCATGGTGACAAAAGTTAATACTGTATTATATATTTGAAAGTTGCTAAGAGAACAGATCTTAAAAGTTCTCATCTCAGGGAAAAAAAATTTGCTAACTATGTGTGGTGATGGATGTTACCTAGACTTAATGTAGTTGGTCCTTTAACAATATATACCAATATCAAATCATTATGCACTTAAAGCTAACAATGTTATGTGTCAATTACATCTCAATTTTTGAGAATTCCCCCCAAAATGCTGAAGAAAACTTGAAGAAAACACTTTAAAATATTAATGGTGACAATTGCAAAGTTGTAAATTTTTAAAAGCTTTTGTTTAACTTTTCCAATTTATATATATTACTTTTAGAATTGAAAATTTATTAACTTTCAAAGTTATTGCATTGATTTTGACATTTTCTCAGAGTTCCCAAAGCTTCTCAGAGTTTTGGAGCCATAAGGAGTAGTTATTATTGCTGATACACATGTTTCTCTCACTGAAAAATGATTATTAAAAATAAAGTCTCATTATCTACCCATTTCTTCAGTTTATTCAAAGTTGTAATAGCATTTACTTATGTTGATAGCTCTTGGTTTTGCAGAGGGTACTCTTCTTCATCAAAACACTGGCCTATTATCTTAAATAACACTAAGCCATTGAGCAAAACCTTTAAGAAGCATCTTTAAAACATCAGAGTGACTTGCTAAAATGGTACTTGAAAAAAGGAAAATTGGAGATGGGCTATAGTTTCTACAGCAATAACAGCAATAGAGCAGAGAGCAGTAACAGAAAGTCTTCCTTGAAGAGTAGGTTGGTGACAGTATATTCCAGCTCTCTGTTCTTTCCCATTCCTCATATTTACTCTACTGTTTGCTCCTGATCTTCCTCTGGGTGGTTTTTATTTGTAAGACAAAAGCATGTCCTCTTATTTTAACTCCTTGCTCTTGTTTTCATATTTAGTTTCAAATGGGATAGTTCTTATTTCAATCCAGAATATCTATCTCTACCTTCTGAGAATAAGTGGATATTTGCTCTTCCAGCAGTCCCCACTAAAGTGTTGTGAGTAAATGACTTATTAAAAATATCCCATTCTTTTCTGAATCATTTTGACTGATCATTTCTAAAGGAAGCATCTTCCTTTAGTCTGGAACCACTGATTCCCAGAAACACAGGAGTCTGTTTTCTCTGTTTCCAGTCATTCCAGACAAATCTAGGGAGCAAATAAACCAAATTCTTTATTATCTGAAGACCTTTTGGATTTACATAAACAAAATGATGAAAAGAAATACTTTAATGCTTGTTCCTTCCATTGTCCTCCTAAGTTTCAACTTTGGCTATTTGCTTTTCCAAACCTATTGCAATGGCTTCATGCTACTGACACTAAATAAAACACTGGCACCACTGGCTTTGTTATTGGTGATTTGAATTGGAATATTTTCAAATTATCGTTTTGGCATCATGTCTACTACTTACAGAGAGAAGAGTTGGAACTGACACAATATGTCAATTAACATGCCCTCCTTGGATTGTGCCAGGTGTCCCACACCTGACAGGCTTGGCACATTCCCATAATGGTTTTTTCTTTTGTTGTCACTGGCCTGACAGTGGGTAACATCTATACAAATAGAAAAAGTAAAATACATACTGTTTTAAGGTTCTCCAAAAATAAACAACCTGCAAGAGTACAGTGTAAAGCAAAGTGTTTTACTCAGAGAGATCACTGCGTAAGCATTTCCCTGGGTACTAGTGTGACATGTGAACTGACTGATGGAGGAGGTGGCCTTGCCAGGATGTCAAGAATGCAAACTTTTTTTTTTTTTAAAGGCAATTCTAGTGGCAGAAACAGAGATATTAACTGGCATTCGAGCCACTGGAAGATTTCCTAGGTAAAAGTATTTCATTTAGAAAAAAGTTTGTTTGTAAGAAATATTTCCTTAATTTAGGCAAGACACATCTCTAATGAGTCTGAGTCACAAGGAATATAGCTCATCAGTAATGATATCATTTGAAGATATTTTTAAAAACTGGTCAATGAGAATCAAATATAAGCATGTGAATCTTGAAATAACAGGAGAATCATTTGTGTATGTTGACCATTTCACAGGTTCTCATCAATGAGTAAGAACAGCCTACAAAAAATGAGTTTTAAATTTTTTGTATATATGCTCATGGGGTGAATGCAATCAAATATGTGGAAATATCACAGTTTTAGAGGCAGAAATCCTCACTTTTCTAAACTACGAAACAGAGATAATGCTATTTTGGGACATTTGTGGATTCAATGTAATAATTGTATTTTGTGATGGAAATGATACACTGGAACTGGGAAGAGACATTTAAAGATGATAGAATATTGGGAAATTGCTTTCACCTTGGGGGATGTGCCCAGATAAATGACATTTGAGGAGGTTTTGGAAATGAGAACAGGGGCACAGTCATATTCGTTATGGTGATGTGATATATCGCTTTGTCATGAAAAACAGCCAAGAGAGTGTTGCAGAGGTAGGAGAGAAAATAAGAATTAAGATGGTCAAATTGAATGAGTGGGTGGAAGTGTTAAAGGTTCTGAGAGAGATAAGAAAACCAAGCACGACTTGATAAAGAAGAAAATTGCCTGAAACACCAGGTAATCACTATCTGATCTTGACTGAAGAAAAGGATGAACAATAATACCCAGAGCTAATTATGAAAGTTGATGGAGGATGTGATCCCTTTCACGACATGAATTTGAGGCAGTGCGTAACACAGTACCCTGCTTGAAAATATTCACTTGCCCTCAGGATACATATTTGATTCTCATTATCTGTCACATTTCTTAGCTCCTCAAATACACTAAATAAATGTTGTTGGGTAGAGAATGAATGAGTGTCACAGGCTGGGTCTTCCCCTCCCCCAGAAACAGACCCTAAACAAGATTCAAATATAAGTACTTTATTTGGAAGATAATCCCAGGAAGCCCCAGTAGTAGAGTAGGGAAGTGAGACAAAAAGAGGGGAAAAGAATCCAAAAACGGGTATGCTAAAGAGCAGTTACCATTGTGAGCCGCTGGGGCTCATTTCTCCTGGGAACTCTGAGTAATGGGTAGAATTACCATTCTTTACTAGTTGAGGGCTGCTGCTAAAGGCATCAGCTCCCTGTTACCTTCCCCAGAGCATGCTACTGAAGCAGAGAAGGCCCTCAGACAGAGACTCCAAGGTGTTTGTTGCAAGGACTGTAAGAATGGCGATTACTGAGGCACTGCCAAGCAGGGCACTGAGAGCGTCTGCCATAGTCAGTGAGTGAGTGAGTGAATGAATGAATTACATCTTCCTTCCTTGGGATCTGTAGGATACTTCGGTTATCAAATGACCAACAGTGAGATGCCAATGCCTAAGGGACCCTCGAGCCAAATTAACAAACATTTTGTTTATCATCTTAGTGAACTTCTGGTAGGAAACATATTTTAAAGGAAAAGAGAAATGGGCAGGGGAAAAGTCACTGATGTAGTGTACATAGAATGAGTGGTCCTCAAAGTAAAGTTGTGACAGCAATGTTGCCTAGGGCAGGCCCTTTTTATGAAGGTTCTGATAATAGTTGTCCTATATGGTAGGATAAATATAATTGTATCCTGGGAACTGTGAGGCACATAGACTTTCTCCCTCCATCCCAGCTGCTCTCCTTCCCTCCCTTTCTTCTTTTTTTCCAAAATAGATATATAGTATTAAATAGTTTCCTTCATCTTCCTGTAGGATTTTTTTTAAGAATCCAGGTGATGAGTGATCACGGGAAGACGGCAGCATGAGTAGTTCAGAGGAAATCTCCTCCCCAAAACATATGTATTTATAAAAATACAATAAATACAAGTATTCCTAAAAGAGACACCAGTGGATGCAGTACAACAGCCAGGATGCATCTACATCTGTGAGAACTCAACATCACACGAAGGGGGCAAGATACAAGCCACGGCCAGGTGGGACCCAAACACATGCCCACCCCAGAACCCGGCGGGAAGAAAGGAGTCAGAACTGGGAGGGAGTGAAAGCCCAGGACTGCTAAGCAACCAGCTCTAGAAATCTGCACCCGGAATGCAGACACAAGGTGCACAGGGTGCTGGATATTAGAGAAATGGATAAGCAAAACCTGTGGGCAGGTCCCCACAACTGGCGCCCCTGAGACAAAAGAAAAGCGAGTGTTTTCTGCAAGTCTTAAAGAGACAGGGACCCCATAGCTGGACGAAGTCGTCCCAGCATACTTAGCCAGCAGCTGGGAATCCCGGGGAACCTTAGGTGCCCTAAATCCTGGGGAGCCAGCACAGCTCTGAAGCCCCTCATGGCACTAAGCAGCCTGCCAGTTGTTCCTCCAACCGGCACAGACCCCGACACACCAGCTCAGTAGTGGGAGAGTGGTAGCGCATGCTGGGGGCAGTGGCGCCAGAAGAGACTGAGAGGAGATTGCGTGTGCCAATGGCGCCAGAGGGTACAAGGAGAGGCTTGTGCAAGCACGCAGTGGCAATGACCAAACAGCCTGGTCACGGCTCATGACCACCAGCGGCAGTGGAGTCAGAGGAGCCCGGTAGAGGCCCACGCAGAAGAGCCCCACGCGGGCACCTGCAGCAGAGCCAGAGGGAGCAGGCGCGGTCCCAGCAGCTAACCGGAATCCCAGCCCAATGCACAGCCACCCAGGCCAGAACCAAAGTCCACTGCTGGCACACAGCTGCCCGGCAGAGGCGCTGCTATCATGGAGAGGCGCACCAGGTGTGCCAGCCACTCCCCACAGGACTCCACCCACAGCAGCTTAGGGGATTAACCCAGTGGCTGCTCCAGGAGTGCAGGTAACCGACACAGGCAGCGGAGAAGGGTAAGGCATCCAGCAAGCAGGAAAGGACTTTCTTCTCCCAGCTGGCACACCCGCAACCTGCCTACAGCCACCGCTATCACCATGAAAAAGCAAAGAAATTTAGTCCAGTCCAAGATAGTTCAGACAACACCTGAGAGAGGAGCTGCAGAAACAGACCTAACCAGTCTCCCTGAAAAAGAATTCAAAATAAAAATCATAAATATGCTGACAGAGCTGCAGAGAAATATGAAAGAGCTAAGGGATGAAGTCTGGAGGGAGATTACAGAAGTAAAAAAAAACAAACTCTGGAAGGATTTATAAGCAGAATGGATAAGACGCAAGAGGCTATTGATAGGATAGAAAACAGAGAACAGGGACGCATAGAAGCTGACAAAGAGATAGATAAAAGGATCTCCAGGAATGAAACAATATTAAGAGAACTGCGTGACCAATCCAAAAGGAACAATATCCGCATTATAGGGGTACCAGAAGAAGAAGAGAGAGAAAAAGGGATAGAAAGTGTCTTTGAAGAAATAATTGCTGAGAACTTCCCCAAACTGGGGGAGGAAATAGTTGCTCAGACTACGGAGGCACACAGAACTCCCAAGAGACGGGAAGCAAAGAGGACAACACCAAGACACATAATAATTAAAATGGCAAAATCAAGGACAAGGACAGAATATTAAAGGCAGCCAGAGAGAAAAAAAAGGTGACCTACAAAGGAAAACCCATCAGGCTATCATCAGACTTCTCAACAGAAACATTAAAGGCCAGAAGAGAATGGCATGATATACTTAATGCACTGAAACAGAAGGGCCTCGAACCAAGACTACTGTATCCAGCACGATTATCATTTAAATATGAATGAGGGATTAAACAGTTCCCAGACAAGCAAAAGTTGAGGGAATTTGCCTCCCACAAAACACCTCTACAGGGTATCTTAGAGGGACTGCTCTAGATGGGAGCACTCCTAAAAAGAGCACAGAACAAAACACCCAACATATGAAGAATGGAGGAAGAGGAATAAGAAGGGAGAGAAATAATCATCAGACTGTGTTTATAATAGCTCAATAAGTGAGTTAAGTTAGACAGTAAGGTGGTAAACAAGCCAACCTTGAACCTTTGGTAACCACGAATCTAAAGCCTGCAATGGCAATAAGTACATATCTTTCAATAATCACCCTAAATGTAAATGAACTGAATGCACCAATCAAAAGACACAGAGTAATAGAATGGATAAAAAAGCAGGACCCATCTATATGCTGCTTACAAGAGACTCACCTCAAACCCAAAGACATGTACAGACTAAAAGTCAAGGGATGGAAAACGATATTTCATGGAAATGACACGGAAAAGAAAGTAGGTGTTGCAGTACTAGTATCAGACAAAAATGCAATACTAGTGTCTGTCGCGCGCCCCGTCCTCGCCGGCAAGAACAGCACGCAACAACAGCAGGATTCTTCTGCAGAAAGCTTTATTCTTCAGCTCTTTGTGAAACAAATGAGTTGGGCAGGACCCAGAGGGGAAGGAGAGGCTTGCTTATATAGTTCTCATGCTCTGACCTGGTTGGTGCGGCTCCATATGCCTTATTAGCATAACCATTTGGTGGGTCTCATTGGTCCTTATGCCAAGGCGCAATTAGCATGTAGTTTAGTGGTGTGGGATGATTTGTCATTAGGAAGTTCGGGGCCTTCCGGCTGCCCTGCATGGGGCGCTATTTTCTGAGCACGGCTGCCAACATCTCCCCCTTTTTTGTCTAACAGAAGCTCAAGGCGGAACTTGCCAGCAGAGGCGGAGACAGAGGCCTGACCTCCATCATACTTCCTGATGCCCCCTTTTTGGAGAGGGGTTCTGGGCATCTACCCCTATGCAGTCAGGCATGCCTCTCAGAGGGGTCCAAGACCTCTTGCAGTGCTTTGCCTCGCATCCTCTGGCTGGCGTTGGGACCGCTTGGTACAAAGGGTTTGGACCCTTTTTCTCAACCCTCTTGCACCATGAGCTTCTTAAAGAAAGCTGTGATTAAGCATTGAGGTACTCGGGCCTGGTGCAGTGCCACATGGGCTCAGGGTGCAAGAGCTACCTCAAGCTAAAGCTGAGCTTCCTTCTTAAGCATATTGAGCCACACTTGGGGAGAGGCGCCAATGTCTATCGCCATTAGGGCTTGAGCAAGGATCACCTTGTCCTTATGTTGATTGCGGAGTCTGCATAACAACCAGAGTAGGAGCATGAGACCTCCAAGCATGAACACGCCCATCCCAGCCATGCCCGCCCACTCCTTGACGTGGGAGAGCTCTGAGGAACCAGGAAGAGAGTCCTTCTGCTACGGAGATATCTAGACGGGTGGAGTTGATGTGGATTATTTCTCGCCGCAGTTCTTCTAGTGCTCCATCAAAGTCCTGGGACCAGTTTCCTGAAAGATACTGGGACAGGCCTCGTGACAGATTAGTGAAAGCATTTAATACTTCTGTTAGTGATCCTGGCTTGTTTGTGGCTCTGTAATATGGCTGCGGCTAGGCCCGCGTTGGTGAGTGGCCCTCCTATTTCTCTACAGGCTTTCAACCAAGCGTGTATCCCTTTCTGTTTCCAGGGTGTTATCGCCTGTCTGCATTCCTTGGTACATTGTTCAAATACTAATTGCTCTACCAGGGGCATCGCTTGTTCCTGATCTCCAAATATTCTGCCTGCGGCCTCCATCATACGAGCGACAAAGTCAGAAAATGGCTCGCTCAGCCCCTGAATAATTTTTGTCAAATTGCCTGATACTTCTCCTTTGTTGGTGAGGGCTTTCCATGCCTTGGCGGCGCACGTGTTTATTTGTGCATATACCTGTAAGGGGAAGGCGGTCTGGTCGGCTACCCACTGTCCTTGGCCCGTCAGCATATCATATGACCATGCAGGCTGTCCTTCGGCCGCGTTTGCGCGTGCCTGGGTCATGCTGATATCATGCCACAATGCCTTCCATTCTATGTATTGCCCCATACTAGAAAGGCATGCCTTAGTTACATATTGCCAGTCTGCGGGTGTCATGGCTGTCTCTGTTAATCTCTCAACTTGTGCTATGGTGTAGTTGGCACTGACTTCATAAGCCCGAACGGATTCTGCTAACTCCTTAACTTGTTTATGGCTCAGGGGCTGGTGAGAGCGTACGCCATTATCCTCAAATACAGGAAACATTTGTCTAATTGCCTGAAGAGTATCTGGGTGGCAAAAGGAGAGTGCGCCACTCACGTAAGGTGGCGGGGCAAAGGGCGTCGGGGGACACCCTGCTTTCATTTTTTCCTTGGTCCGCTTTTCAACTTTGCTGGTTCCCTTACTTCTACACTCTGCCATTTTATTTTCTTCCCCTTCCTCTGCGGACGTTAATTCCTCCTCAGATTCCCTATTGGAGAGTTGGAGGTCCCTCAACTCTTTCCAGGGGTATTTACTATTTTCTCCGAGGCGATTGTCACTCGCTTCTCGGGGCTCTTTCGCTTTTGCCCTAGGCGGGCTTTCTCCCTCACTCTGAGGTTTCTTTACCTTCGTTTTTGTGGCCTTTTTTCGGCCGCGCGCGCTCTCTGTTTCCCGTTCCGTTTCTGACATGCTCTCTTGGATATCTGTCAATGCTCTCTGACCTTCTTTTATTACCTTTTCACATCTCTCATCTTGCAGACAAGCTCTAATCAGTTTCCAGAGGGGCCTGGTGCCTCCCCTCAGGCTACCCTCCTCCTCCTCTCTATCAAGATCTTTCCCCAGTTTGTCCCAGCTCGGGATTGAGAGGGACCCTGAACAAATGAACCAGGGGGCCACACGGTCTATCTCCTTCACAAAAGATCCTAAGACTTTGCTGGAGACCTTCAAGTTTCACTCTTTGAGAGCTGTCTGCAGCGCCGTGACTAATGACGGTGCATTCCCCATGGTGCCTCCTTATTTACAGAGAACCATCAACCATTATCCTAAAAAGCAGGGGCCTCTCGGAACTTACCCCTCCTGGCTTTCTTCTGACCTGCAGTTCTGAATCCTCTCCAGATGTCTGAAGGGTCCTCCCTGTGCCGGTGATGTTCTGGTTCCCGGGATTCGGCACCACTTGTCGCGCGCCCCGTCCTCGCCGGCAAGAACAGCACGCAACAACAGCAGGATTCTTCTGCAGAAAGCTTTATTCTTCAGCTCTTTGTGAAACAAATGAGTTGGGCAGGACCCAGAGGGGAAGGAGAGGCTTGCTTATATAGTTCTCATGCTCTGACCTGGTTGGTGCGGCTCCATATGCCTTATTAGCATAACCATTTGGTGGGTCTCATTGGTCCTTATGCCAAGGCGCAATTAGCATGTAGTTTAGTGGTGTGGGATGATTTGTCATTAGGAAGTTCGGGGCCTTCCGGCTGCCCTGCATGGGGCGCTATTTTCTGAGCACGGCTGCCAACAAGTGTCAGACAAAATAGACTTCAAAATAAAGAAAGTAACAAGAGATAAAGAAGGACATTACATAATGATAAAGGGCTCAGTCCAACAAGAGGATATAACCATTATAAACATATATGCACCCAATACAGGAGCACCAATATGTGTGAAACAAATACTAACAGAATTAAAGGAGGAAATAGAATGCAATGCATTCATTTTGGGAGACTTCAACACACCACTCACTCCAAAGGACAGATCTACAAGACAGAAAATAAGTAAGGACACAGAGGCACTGAACAACACAATAGAACAGATGGACCTAACAGACATCTATAGAACTCTACATCCAAAATCAACAGGATACACATTCTTCTCAAGTGCACATGGAACATTCTCCAGAATAGACCACATACTAGGCCACAAAAAGAGCCTCAGTAAATTCCAAAAGATTGAAATCCTACCAACCAACTTTTCAGACCACAAAGGTATAAAACTAGAATTAAATTGTACAAAGAAAGCAAAAAGGTTAACAAACACATGGAGGCTTAACAACATGCTCCTAAATAATCAATGGATAACCGAACAAATTAAAATGGAGATCCAGCAATATATGGAAACAAATGAAACAACAACACAAAGCCCCAACTTCTGTGGGACGCAGCAAAAACAGTCTTAAGAGGAAAGTATACAGCAATCCAGGCATATTTAAAGAAGGAAGAACAATCCCAAATGAAAAATATAATGTCATAATTATCGAAATTGGAAAAAGAAGAACAAATAAGGCCTAAGGTTAGCAGAAGGAGGGACATAATAAAGATCAGAGAAGAAATAAATAAAATTGAGAAGAATAAAACAATAGCAAAACTCAATGAAACTAAGAGCTGGTTCTTCGAGAAAATAAACAAAATAGAAAAGCCTCTAGCCAGACTTATTAAGAGAAAAAGAGAGTCAACACACATCAACAGATTCAGAAACGAGAAAGGAAAAATCATGACAGATCCCACAGAAATACAAAGAATTATTAGAGAATACTATGAAAACCTATATGCTATCAAGCTGGACAACCTAGGAGAAATGGACAACTTCCTAGAAAAATACAACCTTCCAAGACTGACCCAGAAAGAAACAGAAAATCTAAACAGACCAATTACCAGCAATGAAATTGAATCAGTAATCAAAAAACTACCCAAGAATAAAACCCCCAGGCCAGATGGATTTACCTCAGAATTTTATCAGACATACAGAGAAGATATAATACCCATTCTCCTTAAAGTTTTCCAAAAAATAGAAGAGGAGGGAATATTTCCAAACTCATTCTATGAAGCCAACATCACCCTAATACCAAAACCAGGCAAAGACCCCATCAAAAAAGAAAACTACAGACCAATATCCCTGATGAACGTAGATGCAAAAATACTCAACAAAATATTAGCAAACCGAATTCAAAAATACATCAAGAGGATCATATGCCATGACCAAGTGGGATTCATCCCAGGGATGCAAGGATGGCACAACTTTCGAAAATCCATCAACATCATCCACCACATCAACAAAAAGAAGGACAAAAACCACATGATCATCTCCATAGATGTGGAAAAACATTTGACAAAATTCCACATCCATTCATGATAAAAACTCTCAACAAAATGGGCAGAGAGGGCAAGTACCTCAAACATAATAAAGGTCTTATATGATAAACCCACAGCTAACATCATACTGAACAGCGAGAGGCTGAAAGCTTTTCATCTGAGATCGGGAACAAGACAGGGATGCCCACTCTCCCCACTGTTATTCAACATAGTACTGGAGGTCCTAGCCACGGCAATCAGACAAAACAAAGAAATACAAAGAATCCAGATTGGTTAAGAAGAAGTCAAACTGTCACTATTTGCAGATGACATGATATTGCACATAACATACCCTAAAGACTCCACTGCTAAACTACTAGAACTAATATTGGAATTCAGCAAAGTTGCAGGATACAAAATTAACACACAGAAATCTGTGGCTTTCCTATACACTAACAATGAACCAATAGAAAGATAAATCAGGAAAAGAATTCCATTCACAATAGCATCAAAAAGAATAAAATACCTAGGAAGAAACCTAACCAAGGAAGTGGAAGACTTATACCCTGAAAACTACAAGACACTCTTAAGAGAAATTAAAGAGGTCACTAACAAATGGAAACTCATCCCATGCTCCTGGCTAGGAAGAATTAATATCATCAAAATGGCCATCCTTCCCAAAGCAATATACAGATTTGATGCAATCCCTATCAAATTACCAACAGCATTCTTTAATGAACTGGAACAAACAGTTCAAAAATTCATATGAAACCGCCAAAGACCCCAAATAGCCAAAGCAATCCTGAGAAGGAAGAATAAAGTGGGGGGGATCTCGCTCCCCAACTTCAAGCTCTCCTACAAAGCCACAGTAATCAAGACAATTTGTTACTGGCACAAGAACAGAGCCACAGACCAGTGAGAAAGAACAGACTCCAGACATTAACCCAAACATATATGGCCAATTAATATTCGATAAAGGGGCCATGGACATACAGTGGGGAAATGAGAGTCTCTTCAACAGATGGTGCTGGCAAAACTGGAGAGCTACATGTAGGAGAATGAAACTGGATCACTGTCTAACCCCATACACAAAAATAAATTTGAAATGGATCAAAGACCTGAATGTCAGTCAGGAAACCATAAAACTCTTAGAAAAAAACATGGGCAAAAATCTCATGGATATAAACATGAGTGACTTCTTCATGAACATATCTCCCCGGGCAAGGGAAACAAAGGCAAAAATGAACAAGTGGCACTATATCAAGCTAAAAAGCTTCTGTACAGCAAAGGACACCATCAATAGAACAAAAAGGTATCCTACAGTATGGGAGAATATATTCATAAATGACAGATCCAATAAAGGATTGACATCCAAAATATATGAAGAGCTCACACACCTCAACAACAAAAAAAAGCAAATAATCCAATTAAAAAATGGGTAGAGGAGCTGAATAGACAGTTCTCTAAAGAAGAAATCCAGATGGTCAACAGACACATGAAAAGATGCTCCACATCGCTAATCATCAGAGAAATGCAAATTAAAACCGCAATGAGATATCACCTCACACCAGTAAGGATCACCATCATCGAAAAGACAAAGAACAACAAATGTTGGTGAGGTTTTGGAGAAAGGGGAACCCTGCTACATTGCTGGTGGAAACATAAACTAGTTCAACCATTTTGGAAAGCAGTATGGAGGTTCCTCAGAATGCTCAAAATAGAAATACCATTTGACCCAGGAATTCCACTTCTAGGAATTTACCTTAAGAATGCAGCACTCCAGTTTGAAAAAGACAGGTGCACCCCTATGTTTATCACTGCACTATTTACAATAGCCAAGATATGTAAGCAACCTAAATGTCCATCAGTAGATGAATGGATAAAGAAGAGGTGGTACATATACACAATGGAATATTATTCAGCCATAAGAAAAAAACAGATCCTACCATTCGCACAACATGGATGGAGCTAGAGGGTATTATGCTCAGTGAAATATGCCAGGCGGAGAAAGACAAGTACCAAATGATTTCACTCATATGTGGAGTATAAGAACAAAGGAAAACTGAAGGAACAAAACAGCAGCAGAATCACAGAACCCAAGAATGGACTAAGAGTTACCAAAGGGAAAGGGACTGGGGAGGATGTGTGGGAAGGGAGGGATAAGGGTGGGGTAAAAGAAAGAGGGCATTACAATTTAGCATGTATAGTGCGTGGGGTGCATGGGGAGGCTGAACAACACAGAGAAGACAAGTAGTGATTTTATAGCATCTTACTATGTAGATGGAGAGTGACTGTGAAGGGTAAGTGGTGAGGACTTGGTGAAGGGGGGAGCCTAGTAAACATAATGTTCTTCATGTAATTGTAGATTAATGACACACACACACAAAAAGAATCCAGGTGATAGTGATACAAAATAGAATCTTCTAATTTAGAGAGAATTTATGTTTAGTCTTTTTCTAATTACGGTAACTAGAACTACGGTTCTAGGGTTTTGAACATTCAACCCAATTCTTTACCTGTCTGACCTTAATAGGAGCCTGAGGAAGTACAAAAATCAGTTTGGCCCAGTATTCTCACCCACAGGGATTGTCAAGTATATTTCATTTACTAGATTGTGAATTTTAGTGTCCACATTTACTCTCTTCCACAAAAATTCTAGGGTAGTTATATTGAAACAGGACTGTGCCCTCACAAGAGGTGCTAATTTGTGTTATTAGCCATTTCAAACTTTGAAGAATTAACAGATTGGAACTAACACATTTTATTGCTGCCTGCTTTCTCTGTCTCTGGTATTGTAAGATATAGAATATATCCTGTTATCAAGCTCAAATACCTAACATTTTATTCACTGGCTACTAAAAATAAAGTAGGATTTGAAAAATACCTGACTCATATGGATAATTTTTTGAATACATTTTAATTAGCTAGAGCCTTAGGAAAAGTTATTAAAAATATTCATACATATTCTCAGAAGTCAGGTACCAAGGGTGATTCAAATTTTATATTCTTCCCTTTAGCTTTTCTTTAATTTTGATGCTTAGAAATAAACATAGTATTTATTATTTGTCAAAATATCATTAAGATAAAATATTTCTCAATGATTTTTCCTTTTAGCCACCTGATTCACTGAACTCTGAGTAAATATGTATTTGCTAGATTTTCTGTAGATACTTTTCCACCTAAATATCAAAATATTTTTCCATTTAATTCCATTAAATATTTTATATTTAGATATTTAAATTTAAATTTCTCACATTAAAAAATTAAATGGCCATAATTTCTGAAATTGAACCTTAAATTGGTGAAAGTCTATTGCTTTCAATCTTTTTTGTAGGTTTATTATAAGTACTATTTTTTATTAGCATATAAACCTTTGTAGTATTAGTGTTGAAAGGAGACAATACTCTACTAACAATAGATGTCATTATGGTATACGTTTATACAGAGCATCTGGAAAAAGCTACTGTGGCTGTATTATTAGAAATCAGAGCTCAGCAATAATAACATGAAGAAATGTTCAATATATAACAGTAGTTACTAATATTTCTCTGGATTATTTTGTACTTCTTTAACTTACAACTTTTAAGCATTAAAAATAATATTTAAGTGTTTGAAAATTATTGCTACTGAACAAAGAAACTTATAAGACATGGAAACTACCAAAGAGGTTTTTGGTGGAGGATGTGGTTAGAAAGTGTAAGAAAAAAATCAATTAATGTTAAGACATTGTCAACCATTGCCTTGCCTCAACATTTGTTTTTTTTTCTAATTGAAATAAATCCCATGAGAACCTAACATCTGTACATAAAAAAACTCAACAAACATTGTGCTCATATAGAGACATTGTTTAGGGAGATGTTTTATGATAACTACCTTTTTTTAAAGCTCAGTAAATTTTAAGGAGTCATTAAATAACTTTCCATTCTTTAATGCAAAGTTGTCTCATTACTCAGTTTGGAATATTTTGAAATTGGAGTCCTAATTGAATAAGGAAAATGTAGGTAATAATATTAAAAAAAATTTCCATCCTTATATTTGCAAGTACTTTTTGATAAACAAATTCATATGCCTGATCAAAAATTTTAATTATTCAAAAAAAATTATACAATGAAATTAACTTTTCTCCCTTGACTCTTTGCCCCATGGCGTTCTCCTCAGAGGCAACAGATACTAATTTCATATTTGTCTTCTAGATATATCTATACATTCACAATAATAAAGCAAGAATGTATGGTCTGTTATATACAAACAACCATTTGTCTTTGTATATTCTTGGATTAGCATATTATACACGCAGTTTGACTTATTCATGTAATATTTCTTAGGCATTATTTCATTACAAAAAATAGAATTCTAATTCACTGTTCAAAATAACTGTATAGTATTTACATTGTTTACATATTATGCATATAATATATATTATAAATATATATAAATTCATATATGTTTATAATATATATTATAAATATATATATTTATGTTACATATAATATTATATAGCTATAATTAACTGTATATTCAATACCCTATTGTCAGACATTTGTTTTGATGCTTTTCAGCAATACACATGTAAAGAAATCAGCATTTTTTTACATGTCTTTATAACCAGATAGATGTATTTTAAGAGAATAATTTCCTAAAGGCAGAGTTGATATTTTTAATTTTTTACATTAATTTTGATAACTATCAACCAAATTCCCTTCATATAGTTTTTCATTAAATAATATTTTAAATTCAAAAAGTAACTTAAAGCTTATGATATTTGCTCTCATAAAACTTAGTGTCCATACCAGCCATTTGTCACCTAGCCTAGGTGACTTTACATTTACTTATTTATTTTTCCATAATAGATTTAAAAGTCCTTGAGGGCTGCTATAGTGTCTTCCATATTTTGGCAATTCTAACACTAAGTAATAAGGCACATCTTGGGGCAAGTCCCATTTAAAACCCCTTTAACTGATAACTTGAAATATTTCACACTGGTTCTTCATTATCAAAATACATCAATAATCTTGTTTTACTGTCCATTTGCTTCCCATATTGTAAATTATTACAAAACTCATCATATGAACAAAACTGGAAAATGAATAAATAATACAAAAAGTTATGTTTTAGATGATGTCAGATGCAATGTTGCTTTTATATTATTACTTTATTAACTATTTTTGAAGACTCTGTGCATCAGATCACAAGGAATAAAGCGAGCTTTTCCTTTATCGGTCTCTTGGGCACAGCAGGTCCTGAGTACCTTGCTCTAGAATGTTGCATCAGGCATTCTGAACCTCAAAATAAAAAATATTAAGAGGAAATCTGTATGCTATTGACTCAGGGGCTGGTTAACTCTTTTGCTGAAAGGAATACTAAATTACTGCAAAAAAAACTGCCTGTGTTAGACAATTGCAAGTGTAGCAGTGAAGACAGTACTGGACTCTGTGGAGAGAAGTTTTTCACATTTGAACTGGATACTGAGTGGGCAAGTCAGTTTAAGTTCCATAATACCCTTGGATGACTTAAAAAAAGAAAGAAAGAAAGAAGTATTAAGTTTCATATATTGTTCTCCAACATACTTTCTTAGTTTTAGATTGTCAGCTCTTTTATTGAGTGGCAAGTCTTGAATTGAAAGCATTCAAGAATAATGTTGCATTTCCTCATGTCTCAGGAAATACTTCTATGGTAACTGATTGTGTGTGAACAAAACCCTCTTTGTAGACCATTGATAAAGTCTTTTCTTTGTGTGATATTTTATACAAGAACATGTCAGATGTGTATTAGATTTTACTAATTGCAACAAATCTATTAGATTTGTATCAACTAGTTACATGTTGTATTCATAGTTAGTCTTTTGTGAGTTGTCACCTTTTTTGTTTAAAAAGATGGTCTATTTTGAGTCTTTGTGAGGGTACATTCCTGCAACCAAAATCAAAACAAAACAAATGTAATGACTATCAGAAATATATTTGGTTTTAATGTATCGTTTTAGTGTGAGTCACCATTACTGTATTTGTTTAATGTAAGGTCGAAATTTAGCATTCAATGCAGTTTTAAATAAAAAGTAATAAAGATTTATGTTAAAACAACAAAAAATTGAGGACTGTTATTTAAATAGCTTTGGTTTTTGTTTTTCTTTTATTTATTGTTTGGTTATTTGTACTTCTTAGAGGTATAAATTAATTTTTCTTCTCTGAGATTTATTTGCCTTTTCTTGTTGTGTTATTACCATTCTCTCCAACATAGAAATTAAAAAATATATATCCTATGTGAATTGTGTTGTAATTTGAGTTCAAGTAGAAGGACAGATGGGCAAATGATGGATGCGGTGAAATAAACCTAAAAATATAAACGCAGCTTTTTTTGCAATGACAACTAATGCAACTAATTTAAATATGAAGGTTAGGTTAGTGCAATAAGCACAAACCCCATTTAAAATGATTTTAAAGAAAATCAAATCTTTCCTTGTGTTGATTCAGGCCATATTCTTAGACTAAAGATCAGGCTTAGGGGCTCATAATATTTAGTGATGACTGGGATAGTGTGTCATTTTGTGACACTCGAGCAAGCAGCTTCAGGGCATCATGATATGACATGCTGGCTCAGTAAAGTGGCATCACTCTAAATGACACCTCTGAACCACTCTGGAAAGTTAACCTACTAATAAAAACTTAGCTACTGAAGAAGCACTTGGCTAAGTAGCAACAGATCTCTCTGCCATTAAAGAGTAATTTCTTTTCTTGATGCCAGCATTTAAAATGCAACTGCTTACATTTAGGAAATTCTCAACATAAGCAAAGTGAGGGGGCAAAGCAGAGGACCAGTGGGAGATGTGTGGTTAAAAGAATCATTTAGCTAAGACTGGCAGAGAAAGACAAAATACCAAATGATTTCACTTATTTATGGAGTATAAAAACAAAGCAAAACAGAGGAACAAAGTAGCAGTAGACTCATAGATACTGAGAAGGGACTAGTGGTTACCAAGAGAGAGGGACTGGGGTAGGTGGGGAAGATAGTGAGGGGAATAAAGGGGCACAATAATTTGCAGTCACAAAATAAGTAGGTCAGGGGGATGGTAGTACAGCATGGAGAATACAGTTAATGATTCTGTAACATCTTAACTATGCTGACAAATAGTGACCACACTAGAAGGGGTGAGGATTTAATAATATGGGTAACTGTTGAATCATGGTGTTATATAATTGAAACCAACATGAAATTGTGTATCAATGATACTTTAATAAAAAAATAGTTTATAATGTCCATGCTGAATGTGGGTAATATTTAGCAAAAAAAATTGAATGCTAGACACACACAATTGAGGAAATTAATTTTTGAAAAAGATGTGTCAGACTTGGCTTTGTGATACACTGGCAATGTAAAGTGATTCCTGAAGAGAGAGCTATCAGATTCTGCTCTAAAATCAATATAAAAGGACTGTCAATCACAGTTTCCATCCTGCTTGCAAAGACCATATAAAATAATAACCAATGATCACTCAACAAAAGTACCAAAAACAAGCACAAGAGACTTTCAGAAAACATTCATTCATTCAATAAACATTTTTTGAAGTCCAGGAGATATGATGAAGGAGACTAATAAGATTCCTACTTTTATCAAAAGTATATCTTAGTCAGGAGGCATATAATAATCAAGTAAGCACATATATTCATAACGTAATTTCACATAGTGTTAAGTTCCACAGAGAAAATAAAACAACAGGGCAAAGAGACAGAATATACCTGGTGTGCGGGTACTGTGGGAAGGGTGAACATTAGTGAGTGAAGACATCCTAGATAAAGGGACATTTGTGTTAAAGCCTGAATGATGAGATGGAATCAGCCACATGAACATTTCAAGGAAGAGCATCCCATACAGAGAACCAGCAACTGCAAAGTCCTTGCAATAGGAATGTTCACACAGAAGAAAGCAAGCCAGCATAGTGATAGCAGAGGGGGCAGCGTGGTAGAAGAGGAGGCCAAACACGTAGTGTGGAAACCTGACTACACATGGCAGGGAAGTAATGGCAGATTAGGCTTCTGCTCTAAGTACAACAGGAAGCCAGTGAAAGATAAGCAGAGGAGTCAAATCATATTCATGATGAAAACGTTCACAGTTTCTGAAACTCAGACATTACCTGGTACAGAACTGGATGAAGATTAAATTGCATAAGGATAAACCTGGAAGTGGAAAGTTCAATTAGAGGTTATTGTGGTAGTCAGATGTTTGACAATGGTGGTAGGATTAGGGTGGTCATAGTGGAGATGGTGAAGTGACTAGATTCAGAATACCTTTTGCGAGCAAAGTTGACTTGCTGAGGGTTTGGATAAGAGGAAGTGAGGGGAAGAGAGGAATTAAATATTACTTCTAGGACTTTTCCCTGAGGTCTTGGCTAGATGAAAGAACATTTACTGAGAGAAGTTGGGGTAAACCAATTTTTTGGTTTTGGGGAAGAAATTAGAAGTTCTATTTTAGACACATTGAGTTCAGATGCCTATTAGGTGTCTAAGTGGATCCTGACTACAGGCCTCTCTACAGTCACAGCAGACACAGAGCTCTGTGGGTAATCAGCATTGCTCTGTGAAGAACAGAAAACAGATTGAGGGAACAGTGGACAACAATTCACTTATTCATTCAACAAATATTTATTAAACATCTATGCCATGAATTGTTCATGCCAGGTTCTGTTCTAGAGGATGTGGACAGGGCAATAAATAAGATGGGGCTGTGTTTTGTATTAAACTTTTTCCCTTTCAGGTTTAGTTTCAAGAATGTGGGTGCATAAGGATGACTCATTTCCGTTCTTTACTAGCTAGTACGAGGCTGGCAGCCGGTCTGTCTCGATTGCGTCACGTTCCTCTGGCATTCAGAAGAAATGTTCAGAAGCAGACTTAGTAGCCTGAATGCACAATGTCACCTGCCAAAGCCCATTAGTAATGAACACAAAATGAGTGGTGTTATTTCATATATATATATTAAATATGTATATATATATATTTCCTCCCATTATTCATCCAATCTTTTCATTTTTCTGTAATTTTTTATTTTGTAGAGGAGTACTAGAACAAAACAAATGTCTCTGAGCTTATGATGATTAACAGAAATAGTTGGATGTAGAAATAATCCAGTTTAAGTCTGCCAAAGAATTTCCCAAATATTTCTGAGTAATTGGCTATTGCAGGCTTCTTGGAATTTTGTTAGTGGCAACTGAGGTTTCTGATACTGAGAAATTACCTGGTGCTTTTCAAAACTAATGTGATAGATTTTGGTGCCACTTGCTTAATGAAGGGATGAGTTTCTGTTTTTCTTATATAGAATTCTAAACCAGAGAGAGAAGCAGAGGTAAAAATAACTTATGATTTGTGCTTTGAACTAATTCTGGTCCTAATTACACAGTCAGGCGAACCAAATCTGAGTCCATAAACTAGTCAGTCTGATCGCTCAGGCTCACTTAATATTCTGCAGCCCCTCACCCTTCCTTAAAACTGGTTCCTCCGGTTTCCATCTGAATGAGGCTGTCATCAGACTGAGTTGTGCCAAACTGAGATTACTGTGTGCGATAGTCATAGTCTGCTCGCCTGTCTAGGGAGGGAGTGCTTCGTGGTGGTTAGGAGCATACTGGCTTTAGTCAATTAAACTAGGATTTGAATTCTGGCACTGCCATTCACTGGATGACCTCGGGCAAGAGTCTTACTCTCTCTGAACCCCAATTTCCTCATCCGTGTTTATGTGTGAGACTTAAAGCAGCTGATGTTGGTAAAGTACCAAGCACGGGGCCTGTCACAAGGTAGGCATTTGTTCATATATCCCCAAAATATCTGAGTGCCAGTCACTCTTCTAGGCTCTGGGAGAAAGCAGAGAAAAGTTAGACAAAGTCTGGGCCTCATGGATCTCACATCTGGGCACTCCCTAACCTCCCTTTCTTATCATTTTCTTTCTTTCCAGGATGACTTTGGGCAAAATAGTAATATAGGGGGAAAAAAGACGTTTTGTCATACTCTTCCCTTTGCGTGTGTTGTGGCCAGAATCTGTGTGGCCTGCTTCAAGCCCCTTCAAGCACCACCAAGGCTGTCCTCCCAGGCAGAACCTCCCTCGGGCCTTCCCTGCACCGCCGCTTCCCCCTCGCCTGCTTATCGGCCACTCACCTGCTCACTCTGGGTCTTATTCCCTCCCTTGACAGTCACACAGAGCAATTTATAAAGACTAACTCATAAATGACATGGAACTAATATAATACCCTCTTGAGGGCTTTGCTGACTTCCTCAACAATGAATCTCCAGAAGTAGGTTGTAATTCGTGGAATATATGAGACCGGAGAAAGCTCTGGAGAAGCTGCTGTGTCTGACTTCTTACAAAGCACCATGTTTTGTCTATTGAACCTAGGCTATAAAAAGACTTTTTCCTTCTCTTCCCCCACCTTCTCTATGCTTTTCCACTTTTGTCCCTCTCTCTTATGTTCATATCGCTCACGTTACACAAAATATATCCTGAAGCCAACTTGAATGCCATGTCCCCCTCTGACCTTGCCAGTTGAAGGGACTCTCCCTTCTTTGTACCTCTCTGGCCAGTGTTCCTAGTACTGTGTGATTATTTCTTCTTCCTCACTTCTCTGCATCTACAGACTTCATTAGGATATGTGTGGATGTGTGGAGGATAAAGTCCAAGCGGGCAGCTGAGCGGTGGAGCCGGGTCAGGGCTTTTCAGAGGTCCAGCAAGGCCCCTCCCTCCCTCCTTCTTTCCCTGCCTTCTTTCTGTCGTTTTCTTAAAATGTATTTTTAAAAAGCTAGAACAAGTTTTAAATATTATCATGTAAGAAATAATAGTTTTAATACATGAATTATAATTAATAATTTTGTTATTTATAAAAATTTGGGGGATTGTATTAAAAATAGGTATCAAAGGTATCTAGTAATGGGCTTTTAAAGTTTTTTGATGAACAAGATCCTGTGTACCAGAGGCTACATGTATAAAATAATACAGAGAGATTATTAAAAGTTTATTCTGAAGCCTTCCTGAGTGTACCCCGGGGTGAGTGACTCCCCATCCACCCCAGTACATCCTACATGTGGGCAGTGGTATCAGGTATAGATAAAATCAGTAACCAAAATACTAGTTAGATGGAAAATGAGGGAGATCGCAGGAGAATGAGAAGATACAGGAGTAGAATTCTAGGGAAGGCTTCAGATAGTTCTGGGTAATGGTTCTTGTATTAACTCAGGGCCTGGGAACAGAGATTGACTGCTTTGAGGTTTCACAGAATCAAGGAGGCAAAGAACCAAGAGACCTAAAAAGAAAGCCTCCCAGTTTTCATAGTGGTGGAGGAAGGGTATAAAGAAAGAGTCCTGGTAAGGAGAAAAATGCTAGATTTAATAATTTAACATCTTTGGTGGACATGCTTTGGAGCCTTCCTGCCCTCAGTCCTTTTCTTTGAGACCCAGTTCCCTGCACAGCCTTGGTAATGGACAGACCCAAGGACCCAGTGACCCCATACCAGAACACCTGTTTGCAAAGAGAAGAAAGAGGACAGAGAAACTATGCAAAGAGAAGCAGTAACTAGTAGCCATGTGAATCTGGAGACATGAAATGAAATGCATTTTCTCAATTCCTTGATGACTCCTATTCCCATGAATGCTGTTGGACTTTCCCATGGATTAAAGTTTGTGTATCTATTGCATTTTCTGAAGCTCCCATACTTTATATCCTACAAGTTAATCAATGTTTTTTTGTGATTATGGGTCCCAGTTAGAATAATGTCTGATATTTTGCTGAAAATTGATAGTCTCTTACCGTCCCAGGACCATAATTTCTTTGACCTAGATAAAGGGAGAATAATTTCTGTTTCTTTACACCAGTTAATATAGTTGGAGCTAGTTTTCCGTTTTCAGTAGGAGGGCATGTTTGGGCACTCTTCATATATTTGTGTTAGAGCTAAAGTAGGGCAGAAGAAAAAGTTTTTAATGAGGCTTGAGTATATATTGATGGGTGTAATGTTTAGGGCACAGGCTAAGCTTCAGAAACAAAGGGACCCTTCAAGTAAAATAGCTTAGGTAAGGTTAAAGCTTATCTCTTTGTTTTTTACAGTCATAATACCAGGAGAATTCTCCTACGTCAGGTTGGTTGTGTCAATTGTCCTTATTTACATGGTGGACAGATCCACGATCATGTTCCAACCTTGTAGAATGGAGGAAGAGCACCAAAGGTGTAAGGCCAGGAGCTGCATTTCTCACACACTGCTTAGAGCCAGATCCCACTGGCCAAAACTTGGTTATTTGGCCATATCTAGCTGCAAGGGAGGCTGGCTAATGTAGTCTTTAGCTCTGTGGTCACACACCCAGCTAAATAACTTTTGGTATTCTATCATTAAAAGGAAGGAGGAGGAGCAATTACCCTGTGGTTTCAGGGGCCCATTCTGGGAATTGTAGTGAGCAGGAACCGAGCTGGAGCACCACCTCCTGACAGACTAGCATGGTTTGTGTTCTCTATTCCCTCTGGTATTGCCTGAGTTTGGGGTTTTATTCATGTAGTTTGTTTACAGTTTTAATTCACTCACTAATTTTGTTATGTGGGTTATTTGTTGTTGTTAAACATTTTGTATTTCTAATTCACTAAAAGGCAATCAAAAATTCAAATTAAATGTCATGTTAGTTTTATATGACCATTAATAGTTTTATTGGGTATTAGAAGGATTCAAAAGCTTGTTAAAAGAAAAGGTCCAGGTATTGCTGGTTTAGCCCTCTGGATATACTCCCAAGAAAAGTGTGTTTCACTCTGATAAGCCTCTGCAGATCAGAAATTGCTATTTCAAAGCAGAAAGAAATGCCTGCTAGTAGCAGCAGATGGGGAATAAGGGTAGAATATGTGAAACATACTTTTATCATTTATTTAATTCTTCAAAAATGGTTGTGTCATAACTTTGCAGGGGATCACAGTAGGGCAGGCATCTCACATACAATAAAGGCAATCATACACAGCAAAGTACAGGAAGGACACAAGAACCCAGAGTTAAAAAGAAAAACTAGAGATAGTCATTCTTTTATAAACTGTGTGTCAAATAACACCTTAATGGTACACTAAAAGTAACCTGACTTTAAATATGTACAAAAACCCACACTTTTTTTCCACATTTATTTTTTCTAGATTGGGTGTGGGAATAAGGTAGAAAAACCAGAGTACCCGGCTATGATCTGCTCCCACTTTGAGGAGATTCCTGCGTCATAATGGGTATGTCAAGATCATGGGATCTTCGATGTCCTCAAATCAGATATGGCTTGCGTTAAGTTGGATTCAGATGAAAAAGATTCCACATGAGGTCATATGGCCAAAATTCGTGGGAGATACTGGTAAGAGTGGGGCTTCTGGGGGAAAAGAATAGGGAACTACTTTAGATACACAGTATCATTTGTCCTTCACACTACCCTGAAAACTGGCCTCTTGGAATCTCTCTGAAAGATCCGTTATTTACTCAAATATTCAGTACCTTCTTGCCCTTCTGGCCTTGTCTACTATGTAGCTCTAAACCACCACTTTGATAGCCTTGACCTTAGCTCTTGGTTCAGGTATTTAGAAAATGTTCCCTCAGTGGAATCTTCACTAGTTCCAGACTCCACCTTGTGCTTACCTGTATCTGAATCTCCACCAGGGCTGCCCCACTCACGTGCCTAACCTTCAGTGTCTGCCCCAGCCTTGCCTCATCTTTCCTGAGCCTGATTTTCTTCCTCTTTTTATAAACTGTTGTGCTTCAAATTTATCTAACAGAACAAGTAGTCAGACGCTCATTTCAATAGTGCAGAATAGACCTGAAAATGGTATAGAAAGCTGGAATAGGAAAATAATTAGGAATTCAAAGTAAGAATCAGGGTGGAAATGAGCACTGAGCAAAGCCTTAAAGGAGGAGGTGTGTCCACAGAGGAATGACACCTTTGTGATGCTATAGAGTGAAAGCAGCTGAAAGCTCTGGTGACCTGCAGAGAACAGTGCTGGGTGAGGTGGAAGTGTTTGGCAGAACGTGTTGAACTGCCCTAGGTCTGAACCCTCATGCTTGTCTCCAGATACCTGTGTGTATTTCCTGCTTCCAATTGTGGACACCTCCCAGGATGACAGCTTTTGAACTTCCTTGTTGACAGGCTTTCAAGGTATTGAGAATGATTAACAGCTTTTAATATACACGTCTATTCTTCAGATCATAGCCTGCATCCATCTTGTGTTCATAAAATATTTGGCACTGACCCTGTGCTCTTTGGGGCTTTATTTTTGTTCTGTCTTACATAGGAGTTAGATGGGTAAAAGGGGTAGGGAAGACCACCTTTTCAGTAGAGAATTGTTGGAATAAATAACACTTGTTGGATAAAGTAAAACACTGAGAAAATGAAATCTAAAATGTGTAAGACAAAAAAATGCAAGTTGTGAAACAAGAATTGCAGCAGAGCATTCAGTTTTGTCATGTCCTACCTCTCCCTTTTTAATACTGTGATTTAATTATTACCCCAACTCTGTCCTTTAGTAATGTACCACATTAAATATTTTAGAGTGCAATATCTATCCATGGTTAGCCACAGAAGAGCATTAATATGGCATTTTCTAGAAGATAAATCTTTCCAAATGCTCAACACATGGATCCTGAGAGCCAGTTGCATATTTATTTTTCATGCTACACTTTGCTGATGGAAGTTATATCTGGAGTTAAAAAATATTTGGCAGATTCAGAGGGATCCTTTTTAGACTAAAATTTGACAATGTCCTTTTAGCATATAATGTCATGCTTACTATGTATGGAGATGTGGGAATGGAAAATGTCTTTCCAGGGAAAACACTGACACCTGGAAGGCTTCTGTCAACTTCCAGAAAAAGCACTGGGGCAAAACTATAGATCAGATGCTATGCAAATGTGTTTCTATTAGCATTTGCCATCAAGTACAGTGTATTCTGTTATTCTGATACACATTGGAAAATGTTACTATCCATTTTAGGATATTTTCTATGTGAACCCTTCTTATTAATGAAATTTCTCTGATAACCTTTTATAGTTATGGTTTATTAAAATGGCAGAGACTCAGCTCTGAGCACACCTGATCATACTGCTATCCTACTTTCAATCCTTGGTACAGTTTATCTATGCCTCACTGATGTTGCTTGTCATTTTCAGCTCTTTGCTTTTTTGCTTCCTCTGTCCTATTTGACTGTGAGCTCCTAGAAGACAGGTTCCATGTTAATTTCACCCATTTCCTGTATAATGTCTTGCTTAAAATTGGTGCTCAAGGAAACAAAATGTGTTGTGACACTATAGTTTTTCATTTTGTACTGTAAGCTCCTTGACGTCTGAAGAGAGTATTTCATTCACAATCCCCAGCACCTATTACATTTCTTAGCTGCAGAAGAACTCAATAAATAATTGTCCCATCACTCATTAGGAATTGTAGGCAAATGCTACACTTTATCTTATATACCTAGGTGTCTTCATGCTCTCAAGAGAGGAGCTGTGTTCAGACGAACCACAGAATCACGTGGAATGGTCCCATTGGTTCTCTAATTCCAACAGAAGTAGCTGTGTAATGTTGGTAACAGATCATAAACCTCCAAAGAAAGCTGAGGCAGGTGTAAAACTTACATGGAGACACAGGGGTAGATTCTGAAGAATAATTATCCTTTTTTATTTTCACATTCATGTTTGGGAGACAAAAATATGTTATAAACAAGTTCATTAACACTCAACTACAATTATCAAAATTAATTTGAAGCCTCTTCACCATTGGTATCCAAGGCAGATGGAAGAGAGTTATTTAAAGGCAATCTTTTTGTGATATTAGGGAACTATTTTCATGTGGGTTTGACATTGCCAACTGCCACAGAGTTGAATCTACAGATGAATGTCAAAATTATGCCAATGAGTTATTACTAATGGCCTTCTATAAATTACAGTTCAAATAGGCATATATGGTGGGAAATAGCAGAAAAGGTTGCAAAACGAAGTACAAAAGTAAAAACTAACAACAAATTTTGGTAACATAGAAGAGGCTGTTTGAAATAAATAAGGCAATGCAATGTTTTGTTTTGTGATTTAATCAAAACCCCTGTAAGGATTTTGCCACCTTACTATGTACTTTGCAGAAAGCTGTCCTGATTTGTAGGTGATTGACTTTTTTGGGTGCATGTTAGAAGTAAAACTTGTAGCCATGTAACAGACTTTCTAGTCACCTATGTTGATGTTAGAAAGATAAACCACATGGTCCTATTTTGCATACATCCAGAGTCTAAAGTTTCAAAAACAACGAGGCAGCTTCTAGAAAATAAATAACAGAAGCAAGACCTTAAAATAAAAGTAAACTAAGTTGGGTATAAAAAGAAAGAGAGTTTTTAGAAACACAGATGCATGACAAGAAGACAGCATAATCTATCATCCCAAAGAGAGTGTAATAAATTTAAAGCATAAATTTCAAAAGGAAATTATTTTACTTCATGGTTTTGAAATTGGCCAAATTTATTTCAGACTTTTTCAGGGTGGGTGGGTGAAAGTTCAAGGTCAGTTGTAGAATAGTTTTTTTAACTAGCCTAGGTGATTGTGTAGATCATTACCCTATGAAGAAATTTTTAAAAAAATTTCATTTGAATTTTGTGACATCTATATTCTTGAGCAGTTTTAACATTAAATGGCAAAGGGGGGTAAGTAATGTTTTAAAAATGGGTGTGGCACCATGCTACCGGTGCTGATGTGGTGGTACCCAAGCACATAATCCACGAGTTGCATACCTGTGTGTAGTGAACGGATCAAGGTGCCAGGTGGCTTTGTGTAGGAGCCACAGTAAAGTAACGGTGAAGAGAGAGGGGGAAAGGAATTTCAATTCCATTTCGCATATCTGAATTATCATTTCATAATATTGAAATTCAAATTTGGAGTTATTTTGTGATGAGTTTCTCTCCCTTTATTTTGTTATTTTCTTTTTCCAATTCTTATAAAATATATGTCGAAAAGTGTGAGTAGTATTTTTGTCTCTGTTTCTTAATAATGATGAATTACCAATTCAGTTAATTCTGTGTGTTATTCCAACTTCCCAGTTTCCCAGAAAACCAGGCAACATTGAGGCTTGGGCCCTATTTTTGGAGTGTCTCATTGGGTCAGAAATGGGTAGGTCTGTGAAATCCATTTTTTTGACAATCTTCTCAGGTCAACCTGACAGCCAACCAGGGTTTTAAATCCTACAATTTGTCCTCTTTTCCCCCTTCCTGACTCATTCCGGGAGCGCAGTAATCTTTCCTTTGAGATTAATCTCAATAATGACATTATTAACACAACATCACTTCTTCTACTTTGTATCTGCAGTTAAGGTAGCCCTCAACTTGTTAAAATAGAGTGTCAGTTCTCTTTTGAGATCCCACCCCTTCTGGAATTATCTAAGAATCCAAGTAGGGTGGTTTACTCACAGTTGGGCTACTCCCTGGAGGCCAGCTGGAGGGCGTGCCAAGAGGCTCATCGCTGCCCTACAGCTGTGCTTCCAGCACGCACAGCCCTGGACCGGTCTTGCAGTTATGCCCGTGTGACCAGGTCCTGGCCGGGGCCTGAGCTCCTCAGTCAGGCTTTCTGGGTAGGCCCCCTTTATTTCACGCTGTGTGTTTGCCAAAACAGCACCGGTCCTGAAGCCTTCTAGATTTATCTCTTTCTGGGTGTGTGTGCATCAGAATCAGCCTTCTTAAAAATCTTTAGATCCCATTGATAAGATTGTCCCTTCAGCCCAGATTACCCTTCCTTATGGTGAGGTGGTGACCTCTGGCTAGCACAGTAGCTCTCAACACTTAACTTACATTAAAATCACCTGGAAGATATATTAAAACACAGATGGCTGGGCCCTACCCTCTAGGTTTCTGACTTCAATCTCTCCAAAATTCATGTGTTGTAGCCCTAACTCTGTACCTTACTTACACAGTGACTGCACTGGGAAATAGGGCCTTTCAAAGAGGTAATTAAGGTTAAATGAGGTCATAAGGGTAAGGCCCTAACCCAACATGACTGATTTTCCTTATAGAAGACGAAGAGACTCCGGGGATGCTCATGCACAGAGGGAAGGCCCTGGAAGGGACCCGCAGGAAGGTGGCCATCTGTAAGACAGAGAGCCCTCAGGAGAAACCAAGTGTAGGAACACCTCTATCTCAGACTGCCAGCCTCCAGAGCTGTGACACAATACATTTCTGTTGTTCAAGCCCCATGGTCTGGGGCATTTTGTTATGGCAGGAGTGGCAGACTGTTACAGTGGGTTTGGGGTGGGCTCAAGAATTTGCCTTTCTAACAAGTTCCCAGATAACACTGGTCTGGAGACCACACTTTGTGAACCACTGGGCTGACACATCTTTGGCTTATCTTTAAAAACTATAATAAATGAACTAATATGAATATGGTGCTTTCCATCCTGAGTCAAATTAACTCTCTGTGCTCCCCTCATTTCTGAGCTGCTCAGTTTCTCCCCAAAACCCCAACTCTGAATTGAGAATAAAAGAGAAACTTAACAGTTTAAATAGAGTGCAGAAGAAAAACAGGATGAGTTGTTGATTTAGGGCAATGCAAGGGTACAGTAGGGGGTGTAAGAAGACTGTTAGATTGGGGGCTGGGAGAATTATGGGTCTGAAATTTGGAGTTGTGTCTTGATTCTGCCCCTGGCTATTTTAGGACTGAGATTAATTTAAGAACTAAGGTTCCTATTTACATAAAGGTGGTGTTAGACTAGATAGTCTTTAAGGTTCCGTGTAGTTCCAGTGTTTTTTAATTCATCTAACAGATGTTAAACTCCTGAGGCATGGTGATGGAAAGTATTTAATATTTGTGCCCTTTCTCCTTTCCCAAGTCAGTAAATGAGCAATGATAGTAGTAATAAAGATAGTAAATATTGGGGCCTCCAAAGGAGCACATAGTAAATAGCCCTCACCTTCCCCATCAGGCTTCTAAACTTGTTGGGAAATAAGATAAATGAGAGAGACAGAAGGGTAAGCATCACCTTGACTATCAATGTGACCATGTTGGAAGATGTAGCTCTAAGCCTTACCCACCAAGCATGACAGTGCCAAACAGGGCAGGCCTCCCAAGGGAAGATTGAAGGCATGGAAAAGCAGAACAAACCTTCATTCTCTGTGATTATTGTGGCCATGCTTACTACTTGGAGCTGAGTGTAAACAATTATTCTTTCTAAATTTACTAATCAGAGAAATTTTTCCCTAGAGGCAAAGCAGAGTAAGTAGAACACAGACACCAACGCTGGTCTCTGGACCTGGAAAATTCCCCTAGTAGTAGGGAGACAAGCTTTAACAGTGGTCACCAGTCGATGAAGCTAATGAGGTTTGCAAAAGTGAATCGCTTACCCAGAGCCACACAGCTGGGAAGGGGTAGGGCTCGGCCTGGAGACCATTCTGATCTCCTCTGGGATCAGCATTCCTAATTATTCTGTCAAAAGCTTAAGCTGTAGAGATGGAACGGGTGGTGTGTGTGCAATTACACAGGGAAGCTAAGCCCAGTTTAAAAGCCTGGACTTCTGTGGTCATCAAGCATCATAGTGGCCATTTTCTTTGGATATATGTTCACTTAATTTTAAGGGAAGAGATATATCCTCTGCTTTTTTGATTCTTGAGCACATTCCAGTCTGATAGGCCTGCAGGTGCTTCAGATTTACTTGGTATATTCCTGCTACCAAAGAGCTGGTAGTCTTTGGTTTTTCACAAATACAAGGCTATTATGTTACTTAATTAAAATCCAGGGTTACTGGGCTAAACAAGCACAGAGCACATTCTTTCTCATCATTCAGTTATTTTCCTTTCTAAGTAAAATACATTCCATATTCTGTAGAGTTTGGGGAGGTCCACTTCCCTTTAAATCTCTCCAGAACTTTTGAAGTTGGAAATTAGATGGAAAAAGCAGCTTATAAAAGTAGAATTCATATTTAATTCATATTCACACACACACAAAGATGCTAGTAACAACAGATGCCTCTGCTTGCAGGAACAGATTTATCCTAAATCTGGATACAATGAACTCCTTTAATTTCCTTAGAAAAGCATATCTTGGACCAGATTTGGCAGAATATTTCTCTTTTGTGAGTAAAATTATTCCAGCCTATATTTCAATTATGAAGTGATAGAAGTTGATAGAAATGAATTCTGAAATGATAGAAATTGGCTTCTTCATCATTTTTTTCTTTAGATATTATTTCTATGTAATATTCTCTAGTATCTAGTGCAAGGCTGACATAATTCCATCCATTTGGCTATTCATTCATTGATCCTGGCTTGGTTCTTTAAAAAATATATAATGTTTAATGTTTGTATCACCAAACATTTAGAGAATTTCAGGCTTCAAGACATTCAGAGATTATTATGGCAAGCATTACTGTACAGGTTAATTAGCTTACTGATAATAGTAGAAAATCATAAGAGACTTTACCTCTGACCACATACCTGTCAATATATGATGCTAGACAATTTTACAGATATGAAAGAACGTAAGAATGGGGCAAATGAGGAAAAATTGTATCATTATATATCAAACACTTGATCTTTGACATATTTACATGTCTATGTGTTCCTATTAGTGAACTTGGGTATAATTTTCCAAAGAAATGTTGGGAATAATTACATTATCCTTTCTGTTTTATGTGCTATGGTAATTGGTTTCTACATTAAATCACACAATTTAAAAGGGCAATATTTTATATGAGCGTTTTAGCAAGTACTAGATTAATGGACTGCCAATTGTACTATTTTCCTCTGGTCATTGCTAATCCTTCCTTCTTAGAAAAGTCATGTTAGGCTTTTATTCTTTTCTTTTCAAAAAATTTACTCAAAGTCTCAACTTTAAATGTTTCCATCTCCTTTTCTCAGTAATACACCCTTTTACACATATCATTTTGGTTCTTAACTTTAACAATTATACTTTAAGTGACTGAAGTCAGTTTTCTGTTTAAACCTGCTCAGTTGGAATTCTAACATGTACTTTTCTGTCTACTGGAAGTTAGCTATTAAAGAAATTAGTTCATTTTGATAAAATTAATGCATGAAATGCAATCATTTGTCCATTCGTTTGACTTTTAGTTATATAGCACCTACTATGTAGAAAGACATTGTTGTAGATGCACAGGAAATACTATGAGGTGGTATTAATCATAAATCTCTAGGAGGTCAAGGACCACATCTACATCCATATCCCATTTGTATCCTCAATTTCTACACTGCCTATTTCCAAATGGAAAAATTAATAGGTGTTTTAATTTGTTTTAGAGGAGGGTGAGAAACAGTATCTAAAAATTTGGTTCTGTGAGATTCAGAGTTTTAAGCTGGATCAAGAGTTTTTAAAATCCAAATGGATTATTCCCATAATAATAATGTGGTGTCCCCATTCTTAACAAAATGGTCTTTTTATAGGGTTTTGTATGTACTTTTGAATCATAATCCTAATAAGGGCCAGCTGTTGGACTGATTTAACAATGCTGTGACTCCTTTTAGTTTGCCTGGCATCAAGAAAACACAGGGAATGTTTTACTCTACAGACAAAATGACATATAACTTCTTGTCCTACACAATGTCCTAATGAATAGCAGATAAATTTTATTCTCTTGGTGGCATAATTTTTAAAGATTCTACTATTGAAGACACTTTCAGTCTGCTGTAGACAATGCTGCTTTGGGACACTTGCATAAGCTTTTGTGGAATATTCAGGACCTAAATATATTAAAACTATAATTTACTGTTTGGTTGACAGCCATAGAAAAATAAGCCCTAACATGCCATGTTTATTTATTTGTTTATTTATGAATCTATCTACTCACTTATCTATTCATTCATTAGTATACATCATTAGTAAACATTCTGCCCCGTTCTCCAATTCAAAAAACAATTTTAAAGTTACTTACAGCGGCACATATCATATATAGGATAAAGAGAATGAATGAATAGTTGTGACAATTAGAAGTAAATAATGAATAGTAAGGGAAATTGGATATAAATTTAGTATACAAAAGCATGCCATAAGATTCTTAATAGTTCCTAGAAGTAGGCCAATAGTTGGTTCTGAGGTTTTGAGCAACCAAAACAAAGAATCTGATGATTTATAGGTTCATAGTATCTAGGGCTAACATGTGAAAAATTACTCAGGAGAAGCTAAGCCTTTTCAGGTACTGAAATCTGAAAGGGTTTTTCAGTGGATTCCCATAAAGGGGACACCATATGTCCTTACAGAGGAGATAGACAAACATTGCCTGGCCAAGAAAGCACAGGGAAATGTGAGGTATGATTCCAAATATGGTGGGATGTCAGAGTGGATAGGTGGAGCCTGTCATTGTGCCAGCACAGGTGGGCTGAGGGCGTGTCTCAGACAGAAAGCCTGAAAGTTTTGTTATATACCACCTAGTGAAGTCCTCTGATTTACTAGTCAAGGCATCTGGATTCAGAATGGATACTTAGCTTTCCAAAAGACTTGCAGTTCGTATGAAATGCAAGAATTTGGATTCTAATCAGTGTCACTGAGTCCATAGTCAGTGTTTTTCCAACAAACCAGGCAAAAAAAATGTAACGATTTTATTTCCCTAGTTCCATAAATAATTGATAGAGGAAGGCAGAATATAGGTACTGCCCAGGCTGTAAGTCAGAAAACTGATAGGAAATAAAGAACTTAGATGTGCAGGAATTAAAAAGCAGCAGTTTTAAGTGTTAGTCTGGAACTGCAGGAAAGAAAACAGATATTGAATGAGGCAGACCTGTATAAATTCTATCTCTGTGATCTATCAGTAGTATGACCTAGACAAGTTATTTATCATTTTAGAGATTATATTTCCTTATCTATAAAACTGGAATAATAAATAAAATCCTTTAAAGGATTATTTCAAAAATGCAATAATGGGTGTACAGCAATTGGCAGATAACAAGTACACTGTAACATTAGCCTTTACTGTAATTATGATTATTATCAGGTCAAAGAAGTAATTAGGAAAGCAAACAGTTCAATGCATATATAGAATTTGAAGCTCAGGACACACAAGAAGTAAAATATCAAATTGGAAACAAAAAGTCACAAATTTTGAAGGACAAATCCAAACTAAAGATTGAGAAGCTATGGGTATAGAAGGCAGCAGAGCCAGGCAGACAGGGTTAACACATTCTAATTACCCAGAATGAGAAAGGCTTCATTTCATGCAGTTATGTTTGATTTGGAAGTTGTTCATATGCTTCTTCCTGGCACAGTGGGCAACCCCCTGTCCCAGCACTTGACCCACTAAGGGGAGTGGTCTGATTAAGTGAAAATGGGAGCAGATCCTGACCCACTGGGACAAAGAATGCTACTACAGATCTCATCAAAGGAAATATGAATTTCCCAAATGCTAATCTGAGTACACATATGCATGAAAGCTGGTGGCAAAATACTCAACGTTTGGTGTACAAAATGCTACACTGAAGTACAACTGTACATAAACTATCAGGTGAAGAAAGTAATGACCAAAAAAAAAAAAGCACAAATTGAGTGGTGTGTTCCATCCCTCATCATTTTAAATTTAAATATGAGATTGATTTTGGAGTCTACATGAATGATATCAATAATTTTGATTGCATTTTAAATAGAAAAAATATTCATATATATATTGTTCCACAAATCAATTTGTTAAGATGGGTTTACTTAGCATTGCAATTTCTGTTTTTGAGATGAGGAAACAGAGCTACATATAGGATCAAAAACTTTATGATTCAGTATTATAAAATCAAGTGACAAAATTCTTAATATGTCAACCAGAACCTCTGCAAGTAGTCCGTCACCTCCTTCAGATTAATTTTTACTTCCTTCCTCATAAACGATGTATTCTAATCTAACCAACTACTCCAGAAATAAGTGTTGCACTTTCCTCCTTTCTGTGTTTTCTGACATTTTCCCCTCAGCCAGTGGAGATGCATCCTTTCTCTCTCCCTTTTGAATATTGAAATCCTAGTTATTAAAATATCCCTTTCTCTATGGATTCCTCCCCAGTCTCCCCAGATCAATTAATTGCACTTTATTTGTATTTCACTTTTGGTTGTTGAACCCAGTGTTTGTGTGCATGCATCCCTGCCCTTCCTTTCCGGTGCTAAGCATTTGTGTTAACTTCTGAATAACGATGAGAAAAAGGAAGAAAACAAACAGAAAAAGCCATTCCTGCCTTCTTCTAACTTACAATTACGTGGAAAAAACAAATAAGAAGCAAGTTAATGTGAAGTAAGTATATAATTGCATATTATGGCCAGTGTACCATGTGCCACGAGAAAGGCTAACAGGGGGACCTATTTAGATTTAGGGGGAGAGGAGCGGGAGAGCCTTTTTGCAGTGACAGTTAATGCCGATAGCTAAAGGTAGAGTATCTGTTTCTTGCAGTTATTGCATACTTGGGTATTCCCCTGCTAGACCGAAGTTCCTATGTGCACATTCATTTTTATCTCCCCTACAGGATCTGACAAAGGACCTTGCCTGTTGGCTGGTTTGTTGCATGCACTGAAATGTTGCATGCATTGAAAGGGGGTTGCCCACTGAGCAACAACCTAATGTGGTAAATTCATCCTGGTTCCGAATAAACATTTTAAGTCCTCTTTTGTCATGATCTGGACATTTTGGACTGAGTCCTTGATGGGTCTGGAGGCACTAGAACGGGGGTAGGAGAAGGAATGTGTGCAGCTGGCAGCTCTTCACCTCAAGATGAAGCTCATGAGATGTGAATTCCGATTCTACTTGTATTAGTTTTCAATCCCTTAAAAACACTGGGAGGGCATCCATGGGTGATCTTTGTCTTTACAAAAGGACTAGGGAATTCTAGCATCAAGTTAGGGAAGAACATATTTCATACCTGTATTTTTTATCTTTTAGTGGGAATGTCTTTATTTCATCTTACCTATGTGAACTTCAGTAGTATTGTCACTGTGATAAATATTTAAACTATGTGCTATGTAGCTATTTTTCACCAACATTGGTTTTCCATTTAGATACTTCTCCATGTTCATCCAGCTTTCTTTGGCAGGGGATTAAGGTAGATTTCAAGGTAGACTTGGTAAATCCTAATTCACTACATCTGGAGATGACTGTACAGGAAGATGTAACACTAGTTTTTCACTGATTTCCAGGGTGGATTCAACTAGTCTGGATGGGGAGGTAAGGGTCCCTATCCTCCTCATTTGTCTTTGCTTCAACTTAAATTTGACTTTCAGGATAAAACATCCAGCGCTCCTCTTCTGGGACTGATGGAAAACCCGAACAGGTAATCTGGGGGAAGAGTCTGAATCAAGATCTTCACAGAAGGAGGCTGTTTGTCATGTAAGACGTGCGGGTTGGTGAGTTTAATGAAGAGAAGCCTGGCCCTTTCCTGCCAGAGGAAATCAAACCCTCTTCTCCTTCCAAGCAGTACAGGCCTCAAGGCATTTTGGAAGAGTGGTAGTTAGTATCTTTAAGTAATTCAATATAAGAATATGATAGAGTGAGAACTGAAGGAATAGGACTTTATAAAAGAATAATCTTACTAAAATGAATAAAAGTTTCAGAGTAGCAGCATTTCTGCTACAGCTAGACCGGAAGAAAAAAAAAAATTCCCTACATTAAAAATGTAGTTAACTGATTACATGGACTAAACAGAAGACTAGTATTTAAAATTTTTTTTTTGTCCATAAACCATAACTGGATACTTTATTGTTGCAACACATTGTGATCTTTCTGAAGACATTTTCCAATTAATGGGATTGCTTCCTTAAGTGTGAGCTCCACAAGTTAAATAGCAGCCTATGTTCAAAGATGCATTTCATGCGGTGTCACTTTATCAGAAGAGCAATCTGCCATTTTTTGACAGCCAGTGACTTGTGGCTGAATCGGTGATACCTTTAAAAAGAACTCATTATCAGTGCAATGAACAAAGTATGTATTTTAAAATAGTGCAGGATTTTAATTTTCAATGTCAGTGATTTTTGACTGTAGGGTATGATGGATTGGGAATCAGCTGAAATAGCTTCAGATATGATGTTCCAGGAGATTAGCAAATTTAGACAGTCAAGGATTCCCTCCATTCTTCTTGGCATAAACCAGCTACTTTTTTTTCTTGTGAGTAGTGCTACTCTGAGGGAAGATTAAGAAAAAAATTAAGAGATGTTTCTATGACTGAGAAGTCATCTTTTGAGGAACAAGGAATCATTAGTAGCCATGGGGGTATCTTTTATAAACATCAACAGATTTCATTTGAGATTTAAGGATGAATGAAGTGTGGACTCTGCCATATGTATGGTCTTGATTAATTCTAAAAAGTTCTTCGTGGTTCTATGACATTGCAGTCAAATTCACATCCTGTGAGAAGTCAGCAAATGGAAACAAAACAAAACAACAAAACCAGAATGAGAAGAGGCTGGAAGAATAGCATCCTGCTAGCTTACCTAAAGACATTTTTAGACAAACATTGCTAATCACTAACGGCCTGTGACAGATTATTTACACATCTGGAGTGTTGGTTATCACATGGATGCCTCAAATTACTTCAGCTATGGAAAGGTGAAATTATGACTGTGTCAGGTTGAAACCTCATTTGAGAGAATCCCACATTCCGCTGTGACTAATGACTGTAAATTCAGACTCGATGGGGGAAGGGAGAGAAGTGGGCTGACAGTGAAATTAGCAGTGACACCAGAATACTTGTTATTTTCAGAAGAGCCTTTTGAAACTGATCACTTACATTTAATTCCATACAAGCATATCTATTCCCCTGTTAAGGGATTTCATGCCTGGATGGCCACATACTATTGATACACCTCTGGTAGTATCTCCATCTGAAAGTGTTCTCACTCAGAGTGAGCTTTAAAGATTTGGAGAATACCATGAGAAATTTTGAGTTAAGACTGTCTTCTTATAGTACATACAAAATTAAAAAACTAATTGAGGTGAATATTGAATCTATTCTGCCGTTCTCTTACCAAAAAATGCTGTTTTCTAATATTGGTATATGGCCATGTTGGCTGCTTGGTGGTGGGAGACTGTGCTGTTTCATCCATCAGTCCTTGGAGCCATAGTGGCTTATGTTTAAAACTCAACTTTTCCACCTATTTGGAATCTATTAAAGGTTTAGTAAGGATAGTTACTAGTATTATTACTGCTCAAATAAGGAAACTAGGCAACATTCTCAACCTCTCTGCTTGTATACTTTTCAGATCCACTTGGTTACCAAATCCTGTCCATCTGATTTCATAATTATTTCTTAATAATCAGCTTCTTAATTAACATGCTGTTACTGCCTCAGCTACTGCCAGAGGCCTTTATCACTGTTTACCTGGAGTTCTAAGATAACTTCTTTAAATTCCTTTTCTCCTGTCTTTTTCTTCCCCTGTAATTTTTTCTGTGTAGTACTGAAAAACATCATCTTTCTGAAGTGCTAATCCAATCATGCCATACCACGTACTAGAACAATTTAGTGGCTTTCTTTAACTTCAGCATAAGCTCATAAAGCTGTGCACAAGACTCCTCCTTCCCTCTCCTACAACACCCTTTTGAGTATCCTATGGGTCAGTCAGGCTGAAATATTCATTATTTTCCATACTTAGAGGCCTAGAATTTCCCCCTGCGGACCTCTTCCCCACATTCTGCACCCACTCACCTCTGCAGCACTCACACTCCTGCTGTTTCTGACCATGCAGCTGGACCTCTGGGAAATCTTCCCTTTCTCACCAAAATGAATCAGTGTACCTTCCTCATGTCTCAGAAACACAAGCCCACCCCTCTTTCTGAGCACCTAGACTCTGTTTTTAATGTTAGTTTTCAGGAATGACTTTGTCATTGGAGTGTAGCTTCTTTGAGGAAGTGACTGTGTCTTACTTTTGGATCCCTAGCAAAGTGTCAGGAAACATAATAAACAAGCCATAAAAGTTTGTTGAAATGATGAATGTCTAAAGTCTAGGTGTTACTAATTCTAGGGGCATTCGTATTTTGAAAGAGATCAAAGACTTACATTAAGGAAATGAGTCTCCAATTGTGGAATTTCAGGCTTTGGCCAACTGATGAATGAGGTGAGGGTGTGTGTGTGTCTGTGTGCTCTGTCAGTGTGTGTTAGGGAAGCAGTAGGAATGTGGGGAGGCAGGTAGTGGGCAGTTAGGATATCTCAAAATGCTTTGAATAATATTGGGTAGTTGGCTATTCTATCATCTAGGAATATGACTAATACAGCTAATATGACTTATAGTCATAGTGACTTAAACATATTATGACTTATTTTTCTCTTACAATGAGTAATCCGGAGGCAGGCAGTTGCTGGTTCAGAGGCTCACAAATGTCATCATAGAGGTCTCTGATTCTCTTGGTCTTTTCCTTAATGCCCCCAAATGGCTGCCAGAGTTCTCCTCATCAGGATCACATGCCAGGTAGGAATCATGAGAAAATGTGGAGAGGAAGGAGAGTATCAAGGGAAAATAAAAATGAAAACTTATCATGTTACTTTAGGGAACTGTGTGGAACCATTGCCACTCTGAGGCGATTATGACACTTGATTAAATAACTGTGCTTCATTATACTTGTCCTTATTAAGTTTAAGGATGATGAACTTACTGACCCTCTGGGAGGATCAGTAAATATAAGTATATTAATTGTGTTTCAGATGCACACTTATGGTTAACCTATCGATCTATTTAATTGTGCATTCCTTTATTCTTTCCTCTCAGTCTCATCAACAAAGCACTCGACTTGTCAGTATTATTTACCCAAATTTATTAACTGCTTATTCTGTGCCAGGCACTGTATTCATTTCTGGGAATATAGAATATAAAAGAATATATGAAAATAGGACAACCTTTTTTGCCTTTTAGAAGCTCATTACTCGGTGGAGGAAATAATTCTTATAGTAGGTGATGCGTTCTATGAGGAAGGAAACCTGAGGAGTCTGGGACAGGTAGCATCTGGGCCACTGCAGGCCAGGCAGGGGAGGGCAAAAACCAGGACGGCCTCTACGAAGAACTGACAGCTCAGCCACTTTTTTAGAAGAAGAGAAGGAGTTGAGGGAGCACGACAGTAGTTTCAAACAGGTTAAAAAGCAAATATTATAATAGAAGATGGTGTGGGTTATGGTGCACTGCCAGATCAGCAAGCCCTGGACATGTTTTCAAGGGTTGCATTTGTTCACTTTTGTGAATCACTAAATTCAGAAATATTATTCTTGCAATTAATTTCCTTTCAAAATTGTTAACCCCTAGAGCAGAAAACCACAAAGCTATATACTAAGACACAGAGGCTGGTGATCACTCTGACCCCCTCGCCAGCCGAGTGGCTGCTATCAGAACACCATAAGGAGCATGTGGAAGTGTGATGAGGTTAGGGTGGAATATGTGCCTGAGACATCTGGGGAACATCTTAATGGAAAGGGAGAGTAAGCAGTCTGATAAACCATCTTGGGGCTTAAAAGTAAGGTCTGGGATAAACATACAGATATGAATTCCTTCATTCATTCTATAAATAGTTATGGTCATGTCATGCTAGATTTTGGAAATACAGTGATGAATAAGAAGAATTTCCCCACCCTCACATGTTTGCATTATAATCATGGAGACAGAACAAAAGGGTTTTAAATGCCTCTAGGTGGCATTAAAACTTCCAAACTGAGAGAAAGTATGTCAAGTGAGAAGAGATGGCTCATCATGCAATCTGTAGATACCAACTTTTTAAGGAGAATGACAGTAGGATAAAAGGGACTCAAAACAGAAACTAAAATGGAGCATCTGGAGAGATAAAAGGGTGATCAGGAAAGAGTGGTAACACAGAAATCGAGAGAGGAAGAATATGATAAAGGGTCTTACAGGCTAACGTAAGGGCCAGGAAGCTCAGGACTGAGGACATCCAGTAGACTGAGGAATCCGGAGGTTATTAGTGACATAATGGTGAACTGATCGGAGGCAGAAGCATTTCCGTTTGAGTAGTGAATGGGAAGTAAAGAAGAGATAAATGTCACGAGCTCCTTTCATGAAGTTTGGCTACGGCAGGAAGGAGAGAAATAGGGGAATGTAGAATTTAAAAAGTCTTTAATAAACACTGGTTAAGAAAGAGAAGTAAATATAAGCATCAGTAAAGATGTGTTTAAATGTAGAAAAGGATATAAATAATTTGTGGAACCACATCCTCAAGATATTCAGAGAATGTGGATCAAGAGAGAGGGTGGGAGGAATTAGCCTGTAGTTGGGTATTTCTTCCCCTGAAACCTGAGAAAACATGGAGTTGCAGGATTTGGGTACAAGTTTGTCCAGAGGAGGTTGAGAGTACCTACCTGATGGCCTATATTTCTCTGTGAAAGGAACTTAAGAGTCTTTGAGCACTTAGGATCAAGATCTTCCAGAGAGCAGTGCAGGTTTAAAATTCTGTACTGGGGAGCTGGAGAGAGATTTGCTTAGAAGCCCGTCACAGGATTGCCAGGTTGGTAAGCACAGACAGCTGGTAAATTTAGGTGGTTGATGAGACCAGTACGTCAATAGCGGTGGCAGTGATGCCTCCAGAAAGCACTGACTTAGAGGAAAGTGTTTCCATTGAAACAAGGGTAAAGGGCATAACAGAGCTGCCAGGCAAGGTTCAGAGAGGTGAAGAGAAATAAAGAATTAGAAGACTTGGGTGTGGCTGTCCACGTGGGATTAACTGGAGTGGAGTGGAGGAAGGGGGAAGGACTGAGGATTGGGTTAGATTTTACCCAGAAACGTGTAAGGTCTCCTGGAGAATGACTGGACTGCTAGCACCTTGCTTTCTTTTTTCCCTTGTCCTTTTCTTTTCTCCCTCTGTTCTGCTGAGACTTCAATTAGGGATTTTATTTTAAGGATGCATGTGGATTGAAACTGGGATTATCATATACAAGGGCAGCTCTAGGGATCAGAGCTGATGTTTCTCTTTTTTCATTTAAATAAGTGGTTTCATGGTTAAACACAAGTTTGAAGGCCAGGTATCAAAAGCAATGATTCAACCAAATCTCCTTTTGGAAATTGTACATTAAGTTCAGTTCTTTCAGTTGAGATTCAAACTGATGTAAATTTTTGTTATTAAATTTTAGAAATAATTTAAATCTCTTTTTCCCCAACTCCTAAACTGCAAGGGCACAAATCTTATTTTAAGCTCTGACTTTTTCAAGCATCTTTGTTGTGGGTGATACTGTTGACTTTTAATGTCTACAGTTTTTCTGTATGATTTTCCTGTGCCAAATAACGTCAGCTAACCAGAATGTGTTCATCATAAGCCATCCTGAAACAGTACTCCCTTTCATAGGTAGCTCTTAAGACAATTCCAAGTCTGTAGAGTGCTTGCATATTTTGTCCTTTTATTCAGTGTTACATTCTAGGGAGGCCTCAGTTAGAAATTCCATACTGTTCTTCCACCATTAAGCCAGGAGAGAATTCTTTATTTTTCTCTTTTACAGTTCTGTTTTTTAACAGAATTTCTTATCTCCTTTCCTTACTTTCTTCTCCATTTTTTCTTTCCTTTTCTCTCTTTTACTACAACTTTTGCTCATTTCCTTAAAGATTCTTCAGGAGAAGTTGTGGTCTTCACTTAGATAGCAAAAGGCTAGGTGGCAGACTATGGCCAGTGTTACTCAAATTTAAAAAACCTTATTTCAGAAAAACTCAGAATTTTATAAAAGGCTACATTTTGTAGTTTCAGAAGGAGCAATGTGGTATAATGTGGTACTAAATTGCTAGTAAAATAGGCTTTCAGACTGTGTAATTTTTCAGCATACATGCAGTACCTGTAGCCTTTTTGCTTGCTGTTCCAACAAATTGCAGTCATTCAAAATGAAAGGTAATACACTTCTTTAAAGGATTTGTGGGAATAATTTTCAAATCTGCATTTGGAAAGGATAAACTGCTCAAATCTAAATAGGGGAGAGATAACTTGGAAATCTGTTTTTAGTCGTTTGGACTGCATTTCCACAATAAGAGGGAGATAAAATTAATTTATTCAGATTGTGCTCATGTTTAAGATAAGGGGGATAAAAGTGGTTTCTGCTATTAGACCTAGTGTTAAAGTGCAACCGCAAGAGGAGAAATGGTTTCAGAATGCTCTGCGAAAGTAGCAAAAATGAAATGAAAATCTGAATATGTGATGAAAAGTGAACACTCTCTCAAAGGCAGAATTTTCAGAGGGGACTTATCCTAAAATCTCTTTAGCTGTTCAGTCTGTAGAATGAACATTTTATCTTTTGTGCTCAGCTTTAAAATTGTACCCCTTTAAATTTGCCTTGTGCCATTTTAGAAAGGTCTATATATTTGAGAAGATGTCTGAATCATTTCTCAAATTAATGCCAAAGGCAAGAGACAAGGTCTTAGAATTTTTCTTACTGGGACAAAATCAGAAGATTGAGAGGTTGTAATTTTTAGAGAGACAGGGAAATGCATAAGCACCAGTCAATTCCTATATCATGCTTATGGATTGTTGGAAAGAGATAAGCTAGCTTGTGCTATTCTAGAAAATGTGAAATTACTACTATGTGTGTATTTTTAAATGGCTTAATTCAGGTTCTTATATATCGAGACTATGAAAGTCTCTCCCCATCTCACATAAAGCTGCAAATGTTCAGAAACCTTCCCAATAATGTTGTGATATTCTTGGATTTTTCCCAAAGCATAAAGAAGGATGGAGCAAGAATGTCCATGGAGGAGGAAAGGTGAGAATTAACATATCACATTTCCTATCAAATAAATGAAATTGACACATATGTGGAAATTATTCTTATTATGTTTTTAGAATAGTTTAGAATTCCTGTTTTACACCTTAGTGACTCCTGGTTCTACTATGTCTTAGAAATATTTAGTGTACAAAATTAAATATATGTAAATGCCTTAAATGAACTTGGAGAGATTTAAAAATTACCGTTTTTAAAGGCAGAAATTATTTTTCCTTAATAAAGTGAATAAAATTCATAAGCCTATAAGCAGTTAAGCTTAGATGTCTGTGAGATCATTTCTGAACTAATGGAGCCTGACTAAGGGTACTGCTTGAGATCTGTTTTAACAAGCCACCAATTACCTAATTTTTTCTAGATTTTACACTCAAGATCCCTCAATAGCTCTTTTCACTTGAAGTAAAATCATTTTATTCATTAATTTAATTCATTCTTGTGTACACATTCACTTATCAATTCATTAAAATAAATCAAAAGAATATTGAACCACTTCTCAAAGTAATGTGGAGTTCTGGCTGCTTGGGGTATTTGTTAGTGACTAGCACATTACTTTTTTTTGGATTGCTTGCCAATCACCAGAAGGTGTTATAAGTGTTCACAAATAATACAAAAAAGAAAACAGTGCTTCGGGAGAGGAGAGGACCATTACTTAAGATAGTTCAAAAGAAGATGAAATTAGCTACATACAGGTTTAGTATTTCATTTCCATTAATCTCTCTGTCTTACAACCAGCAATCATTTCAAATTGATTATTTCAGGAGAAAAAGATGTACAACTGGAATCTGCTTAAAGAGGTTTTGTTTATCTAGCACCTTCTGAATAATTGGACCTCAGGCATCTTTATCTGTTTCTAGGTATTGAAACCCAGCTATCTTCCTGCCGCCTTCTGTCAGAAGTCAGCTTCCTCTGATGTGCCGGGGAGGGGCGGAGAAGAGCTCCGCGTAGCCGCCTCTCTTCTGGCCAATTTAGGGTCACGCACTTTTCGCCCCAGCTGTACCTAGCAGTGTTCTCAAGGTTGCCATGCAGGCTGGGAAAAGCTCTAAAATTTTTTAAATAGTACATATGGAACTATTCCAAGAGGCGATTACAAGGTAGGATAGGAAATATTTAAAACTTGATAAATAGGTTTTCCTCGAGTGCCAGAGACAAAGTACCTAAGTAATGTAGGGCTTTTCCAAGATGGCCTCAAAAGAATTTCCTAAGTCTTTCCAAAGAATTGATTCAGCTTCCCTGAGATTCTCGCCTTCTCTCTAGCATCTTCTTCAGTCCTCTGCATCTTCTGATAATCCCCAACCTCTTCTCTCATTACTGCCATCCCATTTTTTCAGGAATGCTCCTACTCTCTGTGTCCAACTCCTTCTCCCAACTCCTCTCCAGATGAAGTCTGAGGGTTTCATCTGGAGAACAGCTTCCAGGGGCCTGAGGATAGTCAGAGGCACAGTTGAAACCTAAGCCCTCACTGTTGTGTCTGGTGTCTTTACTCTTTGGACAACTGATCCAATGTGAACTATAGACACATTTATTATACTGTAATATGCTAAGGGCAAACATATGCACCTCTCCCAAAGACAAATGTTAATTTTCAGGAACAGCAAAGTTCAAACCCATACTGAGAAATGAAATGTTTCCTCAATAAACAAGTCCCATTTCCCTTCCCTTGGAGTCAGTGTGGCAGTGAGCATTTACTGAGCTAGAAGCAGCACCAAAACTAGTCTTCAAACAGCAGCTGTTTATTTAGCTTATGATTCTCTGCTTTGCTGGTTTGGACGAGGTTAGATGGTCATTTTGTTCCTCATGGTAGCTGACTTTTTCTTACTCTTATGTCTGCTGTCAGCTGGCAGTTCAGCTGGGGCACAGTTCATGATGGCCTCCTTCACATCCTCATGTGGTTGGCTTGTTTGCTGGGGTCACAGGACTGCCAGCCTATGTGTCTCTCATCACCCACACACCTGTTCACCTCACCCACACACCTGCTCACATCATCCAACAGATTTATTTCAGGGGGTTTATTCCCATGGTAGCTAAAGGGTGTCAAGAGCAATGTAAGAAGGCAAGTCCCAAAGTGCAAAGTACTTTCAATCCTCTGCTTCTGGCATACGTGCTAAAGTACCATAGAGCAGCACAAGTCACATCATCATTCTAGCTCTAAGGGTAGAACAATACATTCCACATTATTGATGAGAAGATCTACAAAGTTATGTGGCAAAGCTGTGGATGTGGGGAGGGAAAGAATTTGTGGTCATTTAAAAAATCCATTAGGCCTATTTTTGTGCAGGGTCGAAATTAGGTTTTCCCACCTAGAGCCTACCAGAGTAAGAAAGGAAGTGCATTACGCTGTAATGCTGGCCCCTTCTCTAGCCTGAGCAGAAGTGGAAGCTGACAGTTCTTCACATCTCCACAAGCCTCTCTCTAACCAGGAGGAAGAGGTGATGTTGGGGAAAAGAGAAGCGCTACGTACTTTTCCCCATCACCACGGTATTGATAGAGCCAGTTCTAGAGGCAGTGGAAAGGCAGGAGCACATAAAATAGTCTGACTTGGTTGTACTTTGAATGTAGGGACAGTGTACAGAGAGCTGAAGTGACCCTCCAGCTGTGCTAAACCCCTTGATTGCTGTTGCTGTTTATCCAATTTTTAACTTGTTTAAAACTATCTAGACAAGCCACAGCTCTTTAGCAAATTGATACAACAGTAATGCAGAAAATTGACATAATTTGAAAGATTTCAAATCCTGTTAGGTTAAGACATTATCTCCTAAGGCACCCATTAAAAGGCAAATGTATTTTGAGAGAGTAAGGACTGAGGAAATGAAATATAGAGATAGAAAATAAACTTTTGATACAGTGGAATCCAGTACAGAAAACAAATTTTTATGTCCAAAGGACATAGAAGGAAAATATAACTTCTATTATGCTGGGGTGACCTAAGAAGTCAGGAAGTAGCATGGGGCTGCTGGATACATAAGGAGTTTTCAGGAAGGGGAAGATGCTGAAAATGTACATTATTTATTTCATACTCTGCCAAGCACCTGTGTGTGATCATGTGATCAAATCCTGCTTGCTCATTTTCTCTGAATTTGGAATTCAAGTTTCACCTTTCAAAAGTAATTTGTGACAATACAGAGTAAAAAATGCTGCCAAATGGCATCCAGATATGTATGTTTCACTAATGCAATGACACATTTTAATGCTTTTTCATTTATCTGAAGAATAGGATTACTGTACTTGTTTTTCTTACATATTTATTTTTTAAAGAAAAAGTCATAGAAAAATTGATGTGACATACTCTTATTGACAAATAGTCCAATAAAATTTCTCAGTAAGAGCCATGGAAGGATGGACAGAGTCTGCACTTGATGCATTTCCCTCCACTCTTTACCATTATATTAAAAACTGCAAAGACATTTATTACACAAGGACACTATTAAAAAACTTGTCTGTTGAGCTAATAAAGTTTGTGGCCAATTTCTTGCAGTTTAAAATCTACCAGAGTCCACATATTATATCCCACAGATAAATAATCAGATAACCAGAAAACTGAACAAATGAACTTGGAAAGTTATAAAAATGAGTAATGAATTAAGTGCATTTTATGGAGTTTTTCGTGAGAAAGTCAAATCCTATGTGGATGTTTATACCACCTGGGATAGGATCAAATTACCATTTTTCTGAAGGAGGGAATGGTCTGTAGGAGACAGTATTTCCTAAGTTCTTTAATAAAGGGGAAAGTTTGGTCATCTGACAGAACACTGAAGACTCTTTACTCTTCTGATGTTTTTAGTAGTTTGAAAGCAGCCTTTCATCTTATTTTTTAGCATAAATATTTTTCCCAGTTTTACTGAGATGTAATAGCTGAGAAGATAAAAGCAAGAGCTGCCTACAGATGTACAAGGAAACTAGATCCTAGGACATAAATATATATATATACATATATATATTTATGCATATATACTTATATATATTTAAGTTCAAGGTGTGCAACATAATGATTTGATATATGTATATATTATGAAATGATTACCATGATAAGTTTAGGCCTTTCATCTTACTTTTGAATTCTTAGTATCTTCATATTGGCATTAAATTAAAAATGGGTGTATACTTAATTGGAAAATACATAACTGAAACTAATTTGGTGTGCTTTTTCTTGATGCTTCTGTTTCATTACAAATATATGCAGATCTCAAACTCCTTGTTTTCCATTTGTGATGTTCCAAGTCAGAAAAGGCTCTTTTTAAAGAAAATGTCCAGACCTCCCTGTCACTGAGGCGTTTTATATTCTAGGATCTAGTTTCCTTGGACATCTGTAGGCAGCTCTTGCTTTTATCTTCTCAGCTAAATTAGTTCCTGCATGTTAAAAAAGGGGAAGTGGTGAACCGCCTCCACGGAAGACTTTATTTGGTTTTTAAAAGTGGGTTTGTTACAATCCTGCTGTGGTTATTATAGGAGTCAATTTTAGCCCTTTGAGCTGTATGTTTTCCAGAAGTGCTTAAAGAAGAATTTTGCAAAATGTTGAAGGTTAACATTTCAGCCCTGCTAGTTACTAAAGGTCAGGATATGTTTTGTGATTAAGTTTGAGAGAATTCTTGGGTAATGTGAGTGACAGGAATTAATAAGGAAATATAACAGTGCATGCATTTCTGTATTTTCTTATTTGTATAATTTACTATTCAATATACACAAAATTCCTTGCATTTCATCTTTTCTTCAACTGAATACTTTGTTGCAAACAACTCAAAGGGCTTTCCCAAGTGTTACTGGGTGGTAATTTTATATACCAACAGCAGCACAGGGTTAGGATGGTGAAAGAAGGCACTGGTAAACAATGGATTTATGTGGCTTGTATTTCCACATATGCAAAATTCCTTGATACAATACAATATTAGTGTTTCTTTAGGACATATGATTGGAAGAATCTATTTGTTGGTATGATGATGGAATAACTTGAAATTCCATACATGCTATAAAAAAATCTTGACTGGTCAATTGGTGGTTTGACAATGAAAGAGATACTAGTTAATCCAATACAAAGTTAGTTTTATAGTTTTTAATTGTGTCCTTAAAACCATTACTTTGAATTGTGAATTGACTTTCTGTTTCTTACCAAGGGTTTTGATACTATGTAGATGAATCATACGGGCAAACTCTATCACTGTTTCACCATAAAGTGCAAGTGCTTAGTTAATGTTGTGGAATGTATTCTATTTAAACAACTCATAGTGTGAAGGAAATATAAATTATCTATAAGGAAATATTAAATACCTATTAAGCCTAAAAATGTCTTTCCAAGAAAACAAAAGAGGAAATTAGAAAGAACCTAAAAATGTCATAGACTGACAATCCTTTTTCAAAGGTCATCCAAAGAGAACCGAAGGGCTCATGACCACATATATCATCTCTATTTCAGAGACATTATGAATTGGGAAAAAAGGTACTTGCCAATAGTCCTTTTTAAGGCATATTTTTCTTACTATTAGGAAGAAATTCTCCTCATAGTCATTATGCTATACTTAATAGGCCCTTGCCATGAGCCAGTCAGTATGCTAAATGACTCAGAGACAGTATCTTAATCTTAACAACTAGATGAGGTGGATAATAATATTATTCCATTTTGCAGATAAGGCAATTAGACTGTAGGGCAAATAAATAACTTTCTCATCTTTGAAGCACTTCAGTGGAGAAAGCAGGATTTGAATCCAGGCACTTTCTAACCTAAGCATTATGATACACTCTACAATACTTAAAAAGTTAGTTTGTATGTTCTGGTAGAGAGAACGTGGTTAGTAGCTGTGTCAACTTTGAGATGCAAGTACTGAAGTTCCATTCCGCGACCCGCAGAGCTCCTTGACATCACGGATTAAGCGTGTGCTCGTCCCCTTTACTTTTTAACAGAATCCCATTTCTGTGCTGGTTTGTACAGTAGCTTGATTTTTGTTTTTATTACTTTGTTCTCTGCTACCTTCCTACCTCCCTCCTCTCTCACCCCTCTCCAGAGAACTTGTATAGATTAAAAGCAAAATCTTACCTGATTAGAGTTCATATAAAAAAGTTTCCCTAGTGTTAAACTTGGGAATATAGAATATAGCAACCCAAGTAGGATTTTTCAAGGAGAGGTGCTTATTAAAATTATTAGGTTTCTTTAAATAGAATAGAGAGTGCTAACAGGGTCTCCATCCCTGCAGAAAATAGGACTAGAGTAAATGCTTATGAGCACATGATACTGCTTACCTTAGAAAGCAGGAGAAATAGTCCTGTCAGGTTGCCTCAGGGTTACTCACTTGTGAGTACTTGTAGGCTTGCGTGTTGCAAACCTCAGTGTAAAGCAGGTTTTTTCCAACTGCTTGTTCTTGTCAGTATCATTTTTACTTCTGGGGCTCCCCCAGCCACAGGGCCGCATTTCTGCAGCTCAGCAGATTCCTGCTCTGCCTGTCTCCGGCTCAGTCCCTCCTGTTCTGTCTCTAATCTCTCAGCTCCTAACTCAGGATTCAGCATCCTGCTTTCCGTTTGTGACATTTTAATCCACTGCCCCCACTTCCTGTGTTATTCTTTTATTTTCATTTCTATCAGTGATAAAAATATCACTTATTCATTGTCACAATTTTTACACTTAGTTTTGTGTTTGTTTCATACAATAGTCTGCATTGCATTTTTGCCCAACTACATTAAAAGTTCCTCAGAACTGGGGTGTTCCTTTAATACCAACTAAGGGCAGTATTAAGTACCAAGAGTTATTACTTTGAATTATAGTAAATATGGATATGAAAAATAAATCAGAGTGCACTGCCTCCCACTGCCCCTACCCTAGGCCCCATTTCCCCACCTCTCTATTTCTCTCACTAGTTTTTTACAAATACCCTATAGGCCTCTCTATTTATGAAAGATTGCTGGACTTATATTTGAGATGTTTGTCTTATTCTCCTATGTGTCTGTCTGAGACTCAGGTCTCCTTTTTCTATATTTCTCAAACTCACCCTTTCTTTTCCTTTTCAATTACCCTGCTGTTGGTCAGATCCTTATGACAACATGCCTGAATTACAGAGTTAGCCTTATGTTTGATATGCATATACTAACTCATTTTTTCCCAAATTCAACCTGCACAGCTTCCTAAAACATCCCTTCCATTGTGTTACCTCCAGTGATAGAAACTGTAATGTCCTCCTGACCTATCAATTTCAAGCTCTTCACCACATATATGAGCCTGGGACTACCTGACTTACATAGATTCACTTTTCATTGCTCCCTAATATATGCAGCCTACTTCACTCAGACTGATTCCATTCATTATTTTTCCACATATACTATATTCATTCCTGTCTCTCTGATTGGATTGTTTCTGAGGATTGAGGGTGTTCTGGCTACTATCCTTTGCTTACACTCCAATTAGATCTTCCTGTGTCCTTCATGAAACATTCCCTAGACATTCAATCCTGTTTTTAAAGAAAAATACAGTTCTTTTTCCCAAATGCCCCTGGCAAAAATATTTATTCTGTAATTTAACTTTTGTTTGTACATTATTCCATTTCTTTGGTTTTCTCAGCACTTAGATTATAATGTCCTTAATGTTAAGATCAGATGTAATTTCTTTATTGTTTAGATATTATTAAGTGTTCAAGAAGAATTCTGGTTCGAAATTCCATTATGGTCTTCATTGCCAACGAAGTCCTTCTGCATTTTAAGAATAGAAAAAGTGGTCAAATTCCAAAGGCTTGGGTTTATCCTTGGTAAGTAACAAACAAATTCTGGGCAGAATGTTAGATCTTTAAGTTGTCTTCCATTTTTTCTGCCTCTAAAACAAATAGTATGGTTAGCAGAAACTTACAGATTTCTCTGTACATATCAGAAGATACTTGGTAAGATCGATTTATGTTATTTAAAAAAGAGCATCAGCAAGCCATAGGCTATGTTCACTGTACGTTCAAAAGTAGGAAGGCCCTCCCTTATTTTCTTAGAACATAGCTCTAGGCTATTAGAATACATCAAAGCTAAAAGGACAAGACCTAACCGCTCCCACCTGATCACCTGTGCACTGGTTCTCACCACTGGGGGCTGCTGGTCTCATGGCTTTGTTTCCTGCACACTAGACTGCCTGGTTGATGGGCTCAGGGTGTGACTTTGCTCATTTCCTTTTTGTCACCTCACAAAGCCCTGGTTTGTTTGCTTTATCTAAGACCTCTGTGCTACCTAGCTAAGCCTGGCTTCCTGTCCAGTGCTGTTCACTGCATCTCCATGGTCCCAGCTTAGCTGGAAGAAAATCAGCTGAGGGTCTGAAAGCCTACTGAATTTTTAATGACTTCCTCAAACTTCATCTCACTTACCCTTCAGTGCCGGCAACAGGTCAGAGGAGAAGGTAGCAGGGGTGACTCAAACATTCAGATTTTAGCACAATAAATATGCCCAGTTTTCTGCAGGCTGAAACTGTATGGGGTGGGGAAGGGAGTGGAAATTCTAGGGCAGAGCATGATTTTCTGTTGTGTGTATGTGTTTGGGTTAGTAATTCTCCCCAGTACCCTATGTTACATGGTGAGGAATGTTAAGTTTGACATCCGTTCATGGTGGCAGTTTAGGGAATCACTCTTATTCTAAGGAGAAGTAGGAAGACTTTGAATCTGGTGTGAGCCAAAAGTCTGGGTGTGGAAAGGATAGCAGTGAGCCCATAGGCAATGTTAGGAAGAGATGAAATTTTCACAGTGAAAAAGGAATAGCCTTCCTAAAGGTTTGGAGGTCCTACTCCCTGTGTACACTGAATCTACATATACAACCAAGGATGCACTTTGCAAGAGAAGTTTCTTTAGAAAGAGATGGACCCTGTGGAGTATCATTCACCCAGGAAGGGCATTTTGGGTGTCTTCCTTACAATTACATGTCAGAAAGGTATGGGGAAAAATTTGAAAAACACGGATGAGGCTGGTAGATATGATAGGACATGCTTATCCCATTGGAGGGTAAACAGTCAGCCCTCTGAAACAGCCCACCCAAGGCAAGAAAAACCACTGCAAGGAATCCTGTCTGTGAATACTCTGATGTTACCATAGATCTTGGAATGAGAGCTCAAGAGTCTTTATCAATTAACAGGTAAATTGGTACAGTCGCTATGGAAAACAGTATAGAGATTCCTCAAAAAAATAAAAATAAAAATAAAAAATAATATCTGAACAATAAATAAATTACATCTAATCTAAACATTAAGGACATTATAATCTAAATGTTGAGAAAAGTAAAGAAATGGAATAATGTACAAACAAAAGTTAATTACAGAATAAATATTTTTGCCAGGGGCATTTGGGAAAAATAGCTGTATTTTTTTGTTTTTAAATAGGATTGAATGTCTAGGGAATGTTTCATGAAGGACACAGGAAGATCTAATTGGAGTGTAAGCAAAGGATAGTAGCTAAAGCACTCTCAATCCTCAGAAACAATCTAATCCAGCAATCTCACTTCTGGGTTTATATGTCAAGAATATGAAATCGCTACCTTAAAGAGATATCTGTACTTCTATATTAATTGTAGCATTGTTCAGAATAGCCAAGTGAATAATGGAAACAACTCAAGTGTCCATTGACAAGTGAAACGAGAAAATGTGTGTGTGTATACACACACACACACACACAAAATGGTAAATTATTCAGCTACAAAAAAGAAGGAAATCCTGCCATTTGTAACAGCATGGATGGCCATTGAGGGCATTATGCTAATTGAAATAAGTCAGACAGAAAAACTGAAATCATAAAACAGATAAAATGATGATTCCTATGGGCTGAGATGTAGGGAAAACAGAGATGTTGATGAAAAGAGACAAACTTTCAGTTTAAAGAGGAGTAAGTTCCAGGAATCTAATGTACAGCACGTAAGTATGTTAACGATACTGTATTGTAGGATTGAAAGTTGCTGTGAGAGCAGAACTTCAGTGTTCTCACTACCACCACCACAATAAGATGGGAATCATGTGAGATGAAGGATGTGTTAATTAACTTTATGGTGGTAAACACTTCACAAAACATGTGCACAAAATCATCACATGGTACACTGACTGACACACTATAATAAGTCAGTTACATCTCAATAAAGCTGGAGAAAAAAACTGAAGTGAGTCTGGGTGCCTTGACTGAGGTCACTGTCACATCGTGCTACTTGCTTATTTTTGCTTTGTCACCACAAGCACTTACACATACACACACACCACTATTACATATATATATAAAATCATGTATAAATATATATAAACATACATATACATATCATTATTAGATAGTATTTTAAGTATTTTACTACCTTATCAAAAACCCACAGAAAACACCTCTGAGAGGATACTCAATATTTTAACAAGTTGGGAATGAGAGCAAAATGTCCAGGAGTGGTGATGTTGATATATATTCTTATAATTTTTGGAGACTGACTTGGTGGTTTGGTTGCTAACTGAATGTAGATTCGAAAACCACTTGACATTATACCCTACCCTAAAATGATCTGGGAATTCCATTTCTCAAACTAGTGGGTGAAACTGAAATAAGCTGAAAGCTCTTTCATACATTTTGAGGTATACATATGGTGCCAAAATGCCAAAAATGTCTGCATTTTCTACAGAAGGAATAAGCATCCTCTAACCCCTTTGCTTTTTCTTATTTTAATTAACATGTTGTAATCCTGATACGAATACAGGAAAAGATACTAAAGTATAGAATTAAAAAGAGTTTAAACTAACATAAGCTACTAATTTTTGAAAAAGGTGTTTTTTAAAGAGTATGAATTTTAATCTATTAAAACTTAGAAAACATTATTTAGGTTGGCTTCTAGATTCAGTTCAGAATTTCACAATGAAAAAGTTAATACAAAGCAAAATGGGAAGTGGTAGCTGAAACATAAAAAAGTGTATCTTTTTTCCCAAATAATGGTTACCCTTATTAAATAACCAGTAAGTAAAAATTCTAAGTTTTCTGAAATATCCCCCTTTTCAAATTTATCCCCCTTTTTTTTTACTTTTTTTTTTGTTATCATTAATCTACAATTACATGAAGAACATTATGTTTACTAGGCTCTCCCCTACCAAATTTATCCCTTTAAGCACAGAGGTGGCTCATGAACTTCTCCAAATTTTAAAAGATGACTTTAGAAGAATGATTACATGGAAATTTGTCAGTATAGTGCCGGGAATAGTTAATTCAATTTTATAGTTAATGAAATATTTATGACAAGATCTATGAAAGGGAAATTTTCTTAAAGGAGTACTTCAGTGTGTGAGGGTGTGAACTCTGAAACAAAATTCCCAGGTTCATGTTTATCTCTACCATTTACCAGCTGTGTGACCTTTGGCAAGTTACAGACATGTCTCAGTTTGCTCATCTAAAACGTGAGGATGATAAAATAGGGCTTAGCTCAAGTGATTGTTAGGAGGATGAAAGAGGCTATGTAAAATATTAGAACATATCCCTGGCACATAGGGAGTTTGTGTAAGGACTAGTTCTAGCTGTCATAATTATAAAGGCACACAGGTTACAAACTAGTTTCCTGCAACTTTTTCAACATTTAAATATTGGAAGAATGATACAGATTTTTAGCTTCTTTTGATCAATAAAAAAACCTGGCTCTCTGTTAGCAGGGTTAATGGCCACAACCCTTCCCACTGCTGGGCCTGCTTCTCTCATTCAGTTTGAATTGACCTCCCTCCTTGCAGCCCTGGGAGAGGCACAGTGCCTTCAAGTCCATGAAGCATTAAGGAGCTGGACACCACGGCTAGGCATATTCTGCTCTCCCCTCACCTCTTGAAATTCAGCACTTTTTAAAATATGTAAAAGTGGCAAAGTTTAAAGAAAACCTAGTGAAGACTAACTCGAATTATTTTCCATAAGATCTGTAATGAAGTGTCTTGAAAATATTCTTTTTTCCCCCTTTATTTTACGTTCTTACAGTTCATTGAGTTTCAGCTGCCCTCGCTTTTGGCCCCATCCTGTGGTCATTCATTCATGTGCACTAGGCTCTTTGGTGAGAACAATTAAGATTTAGCCCTTAAAATCACAGGTAAGTAACACAAGATAGTTCCCAAGTAACACATACCCTCACCCATCTATTTTTAATACTTTTTTTTAAACCTTCGCTGTGCTTAAAGTGACACTTGTTCAAATAGATTCCTTTTCTGTAGATAAGACCCATACCAGCTAGTCCAGCAGAAAAAGAGTAACCATAAAAATAAATTCTTTAATGGAAAATATTAGTGTTGAAATATTTCATTTTCACACCATTACAAATGTTGTTTCACCTCATGATACTGTGAACATCTAGATTCTATAATGATAAGCACATCACTCATAGATTTGACATTATTTAATTTACCTGAACAAATAAGACCATTTTCAGTTACTTTTCTTGTCATCTGAGATAATGAAAGGAATAGTTCAAATATTTGTGGTTACATATGCATTAACACTCTGATGTTAAGGTGATAAAATTCTCAAATTTGTCTAAACTTGTATTGTGCTTTTCTTTATTATATGTATTATAAGATCTTAAGAGAGAACATTTTCCTTTAATTCAGTGATAAAATGTCACTCAGACTCATAAGGCTGACTCATTTTAGAATTTACTTTAGAAATGTGTTATACTGTTATACATCAAATTACAGATTTAGATGATATTCTTCATGGGTTTACTGAATTACAAGAAATGGGTGTGATAATAAAATGTTATACATTTCAGTATATTCTGCTTCAAGTTGTCGGTTGATCATTTAATGGTTATAACCATTTTTTTTCGTTATATGTGATAATTCAGAATAATTTTGAAGTTGACACTTTTGCACTGCTTGGAATATTTTCACTGCTTCAGTTTACCATAAATTATTTCATCCCTTCATAGTCTCTTTTAGTAAAAACACTTTTAATTATAATTCCTGCCCTGAAATATCTCAGGAAATTTCACTCATTTTGACACAAAGCAATAGCGGCATACTAGAACTTTTTTCAGGGATATCACTTTTCCACCACAGCTCTAGAAGTTTGACTTTTCAAACTTTGAGACAAGTAGAAAGATTGCCAAAGGTATCATCTTTATTGTTTGGCTTCTAATTTTACTAATTTAAAATTATTATTTAATATATTTTAGTTATTTTAAAGTAGATTTATTTTTAAAATGTAACCCACTCAATAGGTAGTAACATCATCTTTCAAATATTAAAAATAACAAACACCTAAGTATGTGTATGTGTAGTCTGCAATGCCTGCCCTCCATGTCTCCTTTTCCTATTTTGCTTCTGTCCTCATGTATACATCAGTAACCACTATGATTTTGTATTTTCCAGGGATCTTTAAGGAAATATAAGCCAATAAAAATTTATATTCTTATCTTCCACTACTTTACACAAAGTTGGCCTCCTACCCAATTTTTTCACAACTTGCTTTGTTAAATTATCAACACATCTCAGGATCTTTTTGCCTCAGTATAGAAAGAGCTTCCTCATTCTTTTTTTAGCTGCACAGAATGTTGTTGGATAGATATGCTATAATTTTTCAAATCAGACCCCTGTTGATGTTGTTTAGATATTTTCTCTTGCAAACAATGCTGCATTAAATTATATTGTTTATTTTCGCATGTGCAAATATAAGATATATTCCTAGAAGTGAAACTGCTTAGCAAAAGGTTGTATGTACTTGCAATTGAATATTTTTTTCCCAAATTGCCTTACATAAGCATTGTTGGCACAATGTTCCCACCACAATGAGTGAATGTATCTGTTTTTCCAATGTCTTGTCTATATAGAATTTGTTGCTAAATATTTAGGGTGTTTGTTAATCTGCTAGGTGAAAATTGGACTCATAACTTATTTTAAATTAGTATTTGTCTTATTGTGCAATTAAAGATCTTTGTATTTTATTTTTTATCAACTGTCTAATCAATGCATCTTGACAATTTTCTATGATTTCACTGTATTTTCTATTTATTTGCTAGGAAATCTCTATATTATGGAGCTTGGTCTGTGATATAAATTACAAATATTATTCTCAGATTGTTGTTTGTTTTGCTTATGTTATGTTTTGCTGAAGACGTTTTAAAACATTATATGTAATCAACATTTATTATTTTTAATTTTATGACTTAGAGTTTTTTAGTCACTTTTAGAAAGGTCTTCCCCACTCCTAAGTTATACAGGAATTTGCCCATATTTTCTTCTAGCACTTTCATGTTTTCATTATTTTTTGAAAATCAAATATTTTCTTTTCTGTTCTTTTCCTTCCTTTCCTCCTCTTACTTCTCCTCTCTTTTTCCTTCTCCTTCTACATAAGAAAATACAGAAGAATATTCCTATGACTTTGAGATCAGGGAGTCCTCTTCAATGAAACACAAAAGGCAAAAATCATAGTGGAAAAGAATGACAATGTGACTTCCATCAAAATAAAAAATAGGTACACTTCAGAAGAAACCACATATAAAATTAAAAGAAAAGCCATGATGTAGAAGAAAATAGTTGCCTCCATAAAGCAAAGTATAGGTTATTTTCTAGGAAGTAAAAAAAAAACCTAAAATAATCAGAATGAAAAACACAAACAACCAAACAGAAACAAGTAGGTAAAAGATTTGAACAGGCAATTTCACAAAGGAGGAAATCCAGATGATTAATGCACATACAAAATGTTTAAACTGTAGTGGTCAGGGAAGTGCAAACTTTTAACAAGATAGCTTATGTCTATGCACTAGATTTGCAAAGATTCTAATGTTTGAAAATGTCAGGTGCTGGGGAATCAAGTACCATAGATGGCTAATAATAGGAGTGTGAATTGTTAGTTTCTTTAGCAGTGTTTGCTAACATTTAAACCTTTGCTCTATTTCAAATTTATCTTGGTATATAATGTGAAGGATCTGACTTAAAATTGTTCAGTTTACTCCATTTCTCTCACACCATTTATTTAAATAGTCCCTCTTTATCATCCTGACTTGAGATGCCACCTTTGTCATATGCAGGCATACCTTGTTTTATTGCACTTCACTTTTTTTCACCAATAAACACTTGCAAATTGAAGGTTTGTGGCAACCCTGACTCAAGCAAGTCTTCCCGGTCCATTTTCCAATAGCACTGGCTCACTTTGTGTGTTTTTCTCACATTTTGGTAATTCTAACAGTATTTCAAACTTTGTCATTATTATTATATTTATTATGGTGATCTGTGATCAGTGATCTTTGATGTTACTATTGTGATTGTTTTGGGGTGCCATGAACCATGCTTATATAAGAGAGTGAGCTTCATTGATAAATGTTGTGTGTGTTCTGACTGCCCCACCAAACGGCCATTCCCCCATTTCTCTCCTTCTCTTCTCAGGCCTCCCTATTTCCTGAGTCAGAACAATATTGAAATTAGGCCAATTAATAACCCTACAAGGGCATCTAAATGTTCAAGTAAAGGAAGAGTCACATGTTCTTTCACTTTAAAACAAAAGCTAGAAGTGATTCAGCTTGGTGAGGAGGGCATGCTGAAAGCTGAGATAGAAGAAGATATGCCGCTTGTGCCAATCGGCCAAGTTGTGAATGAGAGGGGAAGTTCTGGAAGGAAATTAAAAATGCTCCTCCAGTGAACACACAAATGATAAGAAAGCCAAACAGCCTTATTGCTGATGTGGAGAAAATTTTAGTGGTCTGGATAGAAGAGCAAAGCAGCCACAATATTCCCTTAAGCCAAAGCCTCATCCAGAGAAAAAGGCAGGTAAGAGGCTAGCACAGAAATCAGGCCAGGTTTTGAAGCTGTCCATAAAAATGTTGGATCACTGTGGTTCAGTGAAAGAAGTCACTACTACAGATGTGGAAACAGCAAGAGGACTAGAATTAGAAGTGGAGCCAGAAGATATGACTGACTTGCTGCAATCTCATGACAAAAAATTATGGTTGAACAATTGCTTTTTATGGGTGAGCAAATAAAATGGTTTCTTGAGATGGAAACCACTCCTGATGAAGATGCCGTGAAAATTTGTTGAAACAACAACAAAGGATTTAGAATATTCCATAAACTTAGTTGATAAAGTCGTGGCAGGGTTTGAGAGGACTGGCTCCAATTTTGAAAGAAGTTCCACTGTAGGTAAAAGGCTAACAGCATTGCATACTACAAAGAAATCATTCATGAAAATAAGAGTCAATCAATGCAGCAAACATCATTGTTATCATATTTTAAGAAACTGGCACCGCCATCCCAACCTTCAGCAACCTCCACCCTGATTGGTCGGCAGCTGTCAACCATGAGACAAGACCTTCCAAGAGCAAAAAGATTAGGACTTGTGAGGCTCAGATGACAGTTAGCATTTTTTAGCAATGAGTTGTTTTTAAATTAAGGTAAAAAGTGTGTTATATTTTTAGGTATAGGCTGACAAAAGTTTTATATGGACTAGGAGACCAAAACATTCATTAACTCATTTTATTGCAATTTCCACTTTATTGTGGTGGTCTGGAACTGAACCTACAATATTAACAAGGTTCACCTATACTAAATTCATGTGTGCATTTGGGTCAGTTTCTGAATTTACCAATCTGTTCATGGACCTATCTACTCATGTGTCACTACCATATTGTTTTAATTGTTAGAGCTTTATGATGATTTAACATATTGAAAGGATTATTTTTTGTGTGTGTCTTATTTTTATTCTTGTTAATTTTTCTGGTGAGGTTTTTTTTATACATTTTTTTCCTTATACTGCCTTTGTATTTGTTTCTTTTCTATTAATTTAGCTGTTATTAGATGGGTTGGATTTTCCTAGACCAGATATTATCCGTAGGTTGCATTCCAGGTAAATAGAGGGTGGTCACCACTTAGAATATTTCTCCTTGTTTGCTGCCATAGATGCTGAATGCTTCCCACAACATGGCTTATAAGCACAATACTCCTTCAGAGTCCTACATTATCTGCTACTCTAAGTCAAACTGCTATCTGCATAGCTCAACACAGTCCTGCACTCTTGTTGCAAACACAGATTACAACTTTTGGATTTCAGAATGGTCCATTTTTAAAAGATGTATTTCACTGGTCTTTTTTGTGACCTATTGCAACACTGGGCACACTCACTTGCTGTGACACGACTCATCATTAACTCTCTTATTGCTTCTGCCCAATCATAATTGGTTTTTTTTTTTCAATTAATAGTTCTATTCAGGGATCTGAGATTATATGTTTGTTAGCTTCTTTGAAACTGTTTTATTTTTTTATTCTTGCTGGTTTTGTGTACTTCTTGGAAGAGCAGAGTGAGGGAGGATTCCTGACTTTTGCAGCCATGTTCTCACTAGAAATACTAGTGGTGTTTTTTTTCAGACATCCATTCCGACTAACACAGATGTGTTTGCAGTTCTGACCATGGAATGCCACTGTGTGCAGTAAACCACTTTGGGCTTTGCCCATATCTGAAAAGTCTGAAAACCCCACCACTGACTTCCTCTTTTTCATTAATCAGACTTGTCCTTGAAGATCCATTTGAAGTGTTACTTCTTTCTGGAAGCTTTCCCTCACACTCTCAGTCCATGAAACTTTTCTTTGTACTTGTATCTTATTCTGTGATGTTACTAAAACTTCATATCTCCTTAAACCACAACTATCTGTTAACTTGTCTGTAAACTCTATAGGGTTTTTCACCAAATATTTTCATGTGATGCTTCTTTAAGGTGCATTATGAAAACAGTATGGTGTGATCAGATAAGTTTTAGAAATAATGCATATTATATTCTGAGTCTTGGAGATTCACAATTTGCATTTGAATATTACAAATTGCAAAAAGTCCTAAGGAAAAGTAGACTGTTATGTTGCTATAACCCCAAGTGGCCCTAAAGCATTTGTTTATGAAACCCTATTTATGTGTGACATGTTACTACATTCTGAAAAGCTACACAAGAGCCTATAGTGAGGGTACTTAGGGAGGACCTCCCATTCTTAGTGCAGTGTCTGGAAATAGGAGCTACTTAATATTGAAAGAATGTTGAATGACTTAATCTATCTTACATACTACCTGAAATGCATGACTGTTTAGAAAAATATTTCACAAGATAGTTTTTCATCCAAGGGATCATAAATACATAAACTATGAAGAGTTCTCTAGGCTAGCCTTGAATAATAGATTTGACTTCACTGTTTGATGTTATCTTTGAGGCATGGGGGCAAAGAGCCTTCAGAGGAGGGTGAACAGGTTGTTTAAGGGACTTGGAAAACTTTTATATGGAGAATGGTGAGACATATATGTTTAGTTTGGAGAAGAAAATGCTAGAAAGAAAACTCTACAAATATTTGAACAATGACTAAGATATCCATTTCCAGCCAAAACTTCCACAGTAGAATGGAGGAAACACATACTTGTTACAACGTAATGAAATAAGCCCTGGCGGAGTCCTCTGGGGTTTGAGACAAGGGGCTGACTACTCTGCTTGCGGGGTGGTTGAGGGGAAGTCAGATTTCCCAAGGGGGCAACATTTGATCATACTTTCAAGGGTGAGCATGTTCGGAGTTCTTCATATCATGACACAGCCACCTTTAAAGAAAGGCCTGGTGAAAATCGAGAGTATTTCTCTGTATTGACAAACCATCATGTTTGAGAGTTGTTTCTGTCACCTGATCTACACTGACCACTTCTGAGTCATAATGTAGCAAGCAACGGCTGAAATGTATGAATTTCATGCATTATCATATGTTTTTCAAATTGCTGACTTAAATGTGAGTCACTGGGCAATATTTTTCTTTTCAGGTTTAGCAACAATTCAGCTGATTCTATTTATGTTTATCATTTCTTGGTGATACACTTTTTTAAAAGAAGGTGACAAATTCTGTGGGATCCAATAAAATTTTGATATTAGGTGGCTCAGCATATGACTAAAACACTTACAGTTTTCCCTGCAACATCTTAATTTTACTAACAGGTCATTCTGTGAGAGAAGAGAATTCAAAATTTCCCTTTGACTCATTGTAGATTACCAGAGTCATCAGAAGGGCTGAACATATTCAGAAAATAGTTTATTTCACAATATTGGGGTAGTGATAATTATATTTAATCAAATGAAAATGGAAATAAAAATAATTTTAATCAGATTTGTATCAGAAAATAATTAAATGTTAAATTACATATTTCTAAGAAATATTCTCATCTATGTAACCTTTTTTTGTTTTATTTTTAAGGTTCCAAATAAATGATTTTGTTTTTTCCATGCTGAACTGACAGGCTTCACTTGTTGTTTTGGAATTTTACTGTGCAAGGTACTATTTAATTTTTTTTAAGATCCTGAAGATAATTGTTGTTAAAAATTAGCATAAACTGGTTACCAGGGGAGACTGTGGTATATGCTTTTCTCAGGACATGTAAAAACCACGTTATCTATCTGGGCAAGTTGAGAGATGGTCTGCCTGCTCTGGAGAAGAGTTAGCTGACCATTCATTCATTCATTCATTCATCCAGAGAATATTTTGTTTGAGTGACTATTACTTATAAAACATTGGAGGTTCTCATTATTTATAAGATGTTGTAAACATGTATGTGAAAAAGGAGCTAATTTGTTGAGCATTTGTTAAACAAGTCACCTCAGAAGGCAGTGCAATTTAGGAGAAAGAGTATGGGCTTTAGAGTCAGATTGATGTGGGTTTGAATCTGGGCTCTGCTAAGCACTAGCTCATAATATTTGACAAGTTATCCAGTGTCCTGGTTTTGAATATCAAAAAAAGATAAAACTTATTAATACCTATAACATGTCTCATGCAGGTAGGCATTCAACAGTCACTATTACAACCCTGCAAACATGCACAATTAATATAAATGTTAGCTTATTTTCTCCTGTTCTAGTAAAGACTAGTCTCATTCTAAGACTATTTTGAAAGCATTATGGAATGTTGACTGATAAACAATACCATGGAATAATGACTGTTCATAGGTATTCATATGTAAACAGTTTGAGTAGATGTTCATAATTGTTTCACATTTTAAATGGCAGTTCTGGGTGTGAGCCCCAAGCCTGCTTTTGACATTGAGAAAAGAAGTCATTAATAGTGTTAAACCCCATTTTAACTCTTATGTTTAAACATTTTTATGTAAATAAAACAGTTCTAATAATTATTTTCCACTTATTTGAGAAAAAAAGAAACAGATAAGTTTAATCAATTCTTTTTACTCATCAGTGTTTTCCATAACTTATAAAACCTCATCATTAAACTTTATGACAACTCTTTTTCATGTGTGTTAGGAGTTCATGTTTCCATACCTCTCAGATACTTAGTTTCTGATATTTTGGACATTATATTCAGCTGTTCACCCTTCATATTTGGAAACAACTTGTATGGAAATAACATCTAAAAAGTGTTCTATAGTCACATATGTCCTTTTCCATCTATGTTGATAATTGAGCAATTGCAAGGAAATAACTTCCAATATTCTTTTGTCTGACAAGAGACCAGTACAGAATCAGACTAGAGTTTGAAGTGGTTTAAAAAACGCTGGAACACTTGAGTCCTGGTCATTTGAGGACTACAGAATCTAATTTAAATCAGAGGGATTTCAATTACTGAAAATAAATCTGGGTTTACTCTAATACTGACTTGGGTTTATTCCAGGGTCCTAGTATCATCCTCAGCTTCTCTTTCAGAGAGACCAATTCCTTAAATGTTTATTCCTAGACTTAATATCATAAGCTTCATACTGAGGGATTATCTACATTTATTTGGATTTTCAGAGACCTCTCCTGACAGAATATCTGGTCCTAGGAACTATTCTTTACGGGTTTGGTGGTAATTGTGGGGTGTTTCAGCTTTGCACTTTCCATTGGCAACATCTGCTTTTCTCATATGCTTTATATAGAAAAGCTATATAGAAAAGATCTCTAGAGGAAGCAAAATGCCCTTATTCCTTTCCTGGATATTTTTTAAAGTATATTTTCAAACTTCCCTACTAATTAAATTCTTCCTTTTCCTTTTCCTGTTTAAAATTGTCATTGTGTTATGCAAAATGTAGGCCTTGATTTCAGGGAAATGGGCTACATTATCATTTACTCCTTGAATTGTCAAAATAGGAAGTGATTCCCATATAAGAAAAAAAATGCATAAAATCTGTGCTCTTTTTCAAAAATATAGTCAGCAAAGTTCAGTATGAAGTAGAAGTTGGAGGCTGTGGAGAGGCAAGAAAGACGTCAGGACATACTAGCCTGTTATTCATATGCTGATACTTAATCTTTGCCTAGCGATTTTAAAAATTACAATTGTTACCTAAGCTGAAAATGACACTCTAGATGTTTTGTTATTAGCTTTGTGGTCCATTCAATCCATTTTTGGGCCTGATCATTTTTGTCTCCCATGTTTGCTGTCCAGGTTACTAAGTACCTTACCAAATAGGTTTCCATAATCATCCAGCTCCAGGTTGTTCATCTATAATATTTCTCCACATAGTCTGAGGGTTCACTACTGCTGGTAATAATGGTGTTTTCTTACTATCTGTATCAGCCATTTTAAAGGAAGATTCATCATTAAAAATGCCATTCTAAATTTTTAAAGTTTCAGGATCTGAGTAATTTTTCTTACATTTGAGTAAAAATTCCATAGAAAGAAATCAACTATACATCAATTAGAATATCCATAAAAGGCAACATGCTTAAATTTACTTTTAAGGAGCATGATGTCAATTTTAAACTCCATGATATCAATTTAAGAAGAGATTGTGTTTTAATGATCACATAAGCAATTAGTAGAAGCCAAGTCAAGTTCATTGTGATATACGATACATTGACCATATCTTAATTAAAATACAATTTCTGGTTAGAAAACTAGCTGAGTCTCCCAACTTGCCTTCACTCAAAATTATTCATAAAAATGGCTTTTCTAGATTTTCTTGCCCTATGATTTACCTCTAAATTATTTTGCTTTTTTATTATATGTAACCTCCAAATTTTTAATGAAGTGTTAAATGATCTTCAGCATTTCTAGCCATAACAGCCAGTGTCTTTGAGAGCTTACTTTTGCCAAACTACTAATTTAGAACTTTATATACATCAACTCATTTAAACAACACTAAACTACCATAAAACAATATCATTATCCTCATTTTAAATTTGTGAAAAATTGAAATACAGGGAAATTAAGTGATTTATCTGAAGTTGTATGGACAGTGGTTAAGTCTAGGATTCAAACCCCCATCAGCCTGACTCTGTCAGCATTCTTATCATACTAGATGCCAAATAAGTAGTAAGTTTCAATTTTTTTAAATGAACAATTTGAAAGTTGAATGCATTATTTTCATGTTTTAATGCAGAAAATAAGTCTGTGGAAAATCATCATTTGGGATTGAGAATAAAATTTTAGGAGGTTTGCAGACATTAACAGTTGCTTCTTATTTGTTAAACATAGAATTTGTCAACAAATTTTATTGGATAGACAAGTAGACAAGTGACCATTCTTCTTAGAAGTCTGTTTAAAATAGTTATATATATATATATATATATATATATATACATGTGTGGGGAAAGGGGTATATGGGAGCTCTCTGTACTTTCCACTTAATATAAAATCACTCTAAAAAAATCAAGTGCATTAAAAAAATACATGCATATTTGAATGGTGACTAAAAATGTTTGAGAGGAAATTCTTCTTCAAGCATTCTTAGTCCTTTCCCTTGAAGTGCCTCTAAGGACAGAGGAAAGTGAATTTTTATCTTGGGGGTTTAGTGTTTTATCATTCTGGGTCCAATCAGGAAACAGAAACTACATAATTTAAATAGGAAAAGTTCAATATGAAGAGTGATTATAATAGTGGATTGAAGTAATGAGAGATCGGTTAAGAAGTAATGATACTTCTGAGAATGGCAGGTATAAGAACCAATCACCACCCACAGGATAAGATAGGGCCTACAGAGTGTGCAAAGAAGACACCCAATATCTGTCTGACATCCAGATATTATTGGCCCTCTGGATGGCAGAGAAGTCACTATGGTGCCACAGCAATGGAACGTACTGGAAATTAGTCCTTGAGAATTATGAAATCTGCCCTTTACAGTACTGGGAACTATTCATGGGGCAGTGTCTCACCAGAAGTATGCTGCTGCAAAATCACCCTTGGAGGGTGCCAAGGAAAGCTGCCGGCTGCTGTGCACCACAGGAGCCAAATGCTGGAGGGGAGGGTTGGATGTGCTTCAGAAGTCCAGCCTTGGGTGAGCCGCCAGCTCTACGTGAGCTGGGCCCTGAGGAGGCTGCATGCATTGCAGGAACTTGGAAAGTAATCTGCCAAAACCAGGAAGAAAACCACTTTTATGGTTCAAAGTCTTACTAACTTCCTCTACTAGAAAAGATCATCATCATGTTGGCTGACATAGGAAAAGTGTTTAAAAGGCCCAGATTTGTTTTCAAAGGGCAGGCAGTGAAGGAGGACTTTGGAGCACAGAAGCAAAAAACTGATAACTGGCACAGGGGCCACAGCCAAAAATGGTTGCCTTATGAGTGTAATTTTTTTGGAAGTCTGGTCAGAAGAGAATTTGTGAGAAGAAACATTTTGGACAGGTTTGTCCTTCTCTGTGAATTCCAGAGTGACAGCTGGCTATGCTTCCTTGATATGCCACTTAACTAGCTTTCCACCCTGCTGTTCCATCTGTCATGTATCTAGTTCTCTGAATTTTCACCTCTTCCTTGATTTAATTCCCACCTTGCTCCCTTTCCAGTTATCCCTGTCATGTTCCAACCCCTGCTCTGGTGGCCTTGGAGGAGATGAAATACCTCCCTCAATCACCCACAGGTACTGCTCCCAACCCCAGCAAAGTGACTGAATACTAGCTTTTAGATACAATTGCTTATATACTACTTATTTAGCACATCCTGTAAAAAAAAAGGAAAAGTATAAACAGAATATATGACATGGCATAATGCCCATTCATGAGCTGGTCTGACTGATACACAGGTTTGGAGAGATGGTGGTGATGTTGCAGAAGTAGGTATGACCTATAGATTATGATTCTGCACTGCTGGGAAGAATTAGAATCTCTCAGTTTAGTCCTCAGTCCTCAGACTCAGTGCTTTAAAATTTTTTTTTTTATTTTGGTATCATTAATGTACAATTACATGAGCAACATTATGGTTGCTAGACTCCCCCCATTATCAAGACCCCACCACATACCCCATTACAGTCACTGTCCATCAGCGTAGTAAAATGCTATAGAATCACTACTTGTCTTCTCTGTTGTACTGCCTTCCCCGTGCTCCCCACCATCTACATTATGTGTGCTAATCATAATCAGTGCATTTTAAATTTCATCTCAGACACCCCTGTAGTTACTTGCAGGGCCCCCTCTCCCAATATGGTTTGATTTATAAGTTAGAAGTATAATGTGTGGTTCTTAGTACAGGCCAAAAAAATTATTTTTAAACCAAAAAGATGAATAAAGGCAAAAGAGGTAATTTTCTACCCTTCCTAAGAGAGCCAAACTGTATCAGTTTGATATGTATCATGCCAAACATTTTTCTGTGGTCTTAAAAACAAGTACTTATTATTTTAAATAATCACTTATGTATGTGTGTATTTATATGTAAAAAATATATTCCCTTTTATGGCTTTTTATAAAAATGTTCATCCTAGATATTCCACCTGGACTGTGAAAGCAGATACAATTTTTTAAACAGCTGCATGATACTCCACATTGTGGATATACCAACATGCCTCTGATGATAATCAGACTGTTTCTAATTTATTGTCACTTAAAGTAACACACAGTAGAGATTCTGCAGCAAATATTTTTAATTTTTAAGATATATTTGTAGTACTAAAAATGACTAAGGAAGAATTTATGACAAAGGGCTTTAGAAAGATGATTTTTCTTGCAACACTGTTCTTCCAACACTTATTCCTACTTTCACTTTGTTGATGAGCATGTTTGGACTTTTTTTAAAAAGTCCTTCTAAAATCATAAACTCAAGATGCTTATAACTTGTCAAACATTATTTATCAAAGAATAATGTTAGGAAACATTTCTAGGACTTGGTTCCTAAAAAGTCACATTGAGAATGATTTAATATTTTGTGAATGAATCTATTTGAAATTCACTTCGTAGATTTTTAATGATTTATTCCACTATCTTTCCAGAGATGGAAGCTATATTAATGCTACCAGTAGAGAAGAAAGGAAAACCTGAAGGGAAATTGGATTTTCAGGAATGAAAATATAAAATGCTAAATAATTTAATAGCATTTAGGTGATGATTTTCAAATTTTAAGTAACTTCATTTTATTTCACCATGACATGTATTCAAGCTGGATGAATGTGACAGATGCTGCACTGATACTTACTACAAAATTACCCAGTAGCAATTTATAATGCAGACTTTCTTATATTAGTAACATTTGCACTATTTGTACGAATCAGTGTGTATTCCTTTTCCTAAGTGTCAAGGCTTTTCCATGAGTGAGACTTAGCCTGTAGCCACCCTTTGTTTTTAATTAGTCACTTAATAAAAATTTGAACTGTTGGTCCTGATCTTCAATGGGTTATTTCAGTGCTTATAAATAATACTGTTTTATTTTTTTCCCTTTCTAATTATATGAATTCAAGAAACTTTGGCTTAAAGTAAATTAGGGGAGACATATTTGGACTGATATAAATAGACTAGACATTTATATGTACAAATTGGCTAACTATATTTCTAAGATCCATTTATTTCTGTATTTGGCCTAGAATTTGAAGACAGATGTAGCAGTAATGATCCCAAATGTTCTTAAAAAGTTGGATTATATTGGAACATTTTCTGGCTAACCTCAATGAAAATATGCAGTTGACACTGATGGATACAGTCACCACTTTGCAAATAATGAACCAATCTATTTAACACAAATCAAAAAGGAAATACTATTTAAATCCTATATTTTTGTCAAGAACATTCAATTTTATTATTGTAAACATTCTTTAAAAATATATTTTCTCTTGAAAATGAAGAAGCAAACATTATAAAACATGGCAATTTAAGCAATGGTTAAATAGGAAGCAAAATTTGGATATTGACCAAAGTTTTACTCAGAAATTTCTTTTGAACATAATGATCTCTCTTAACAAAACAACTAGAAAATAAGGACATATGGAAAAGCTGTTTTCGGATATTGATAAACAGGCAGCACATGATCATGATTGCTGATAGAAGGTAAGCAAAGGGGGTAAACTTTGTGGTTGCCCTCAGCTTTCTGCACAGGGGCAATTTCCAGATTGTAGTAAGGGAGGGTTCTAATGCGTTCTTACTCTGTTGAAGGAAACTAGACCAGAGACAAGGAAGCCACAGTGGCTAGAATTTTCTGGGCAGATTTTCAAAGAAGTTGTTATGCATAGAAAGTGCTGTAGAAATCTGTACGTGGGTCCCCTCGAGTCTTTGACTGAACACAAATCTGTGCATTGTAAACTTGGAACTTTATCAGGATAGGTAAATTAGATAAATAACTGTCAAGGAGAGAAAAATCAATGGAGAACTGTAAGATAATTCTTAGAACTTACACAGGGCAAGAAATTATCTAAGTTCCTCCCAGCCAGGTAGAGAGATCTTATGGAATACAAGATGCATTCAGTAGAAATCCTAGAAAGGTTATGTATTAGCAGCAGAGGCTAAGCTAACCCCAGAATAAAGGCGAGTCTAGACCTACTATAAAGTTTAAAAAAGGCCTGAAAAATACCATACTGATCCGTGCATCTTAAATGCCCACCAGAACAAAGTACAACATTCTGTAAAGGCATACAATGAAATTCAGAATTCAGCAAAATAAAATTATTAATGTCTGGCATCCAAAAAATATATTATTAGACATTCAAAGAAAGCAGGAAAATGTGATCCTTAACCAGGATAAACTTCTGCCAATAAAAACAGACACAGGAATGACAATGATTATGGTATTAGCATACTTCTAGAAATAAAAGTTTATAGGGTGGAATCTCCTACAAATTAGACACTGCAGAAGAAAAGCTTAATTATTTTGAAGGCATAGCAATATTCATATTCTAAATGAAACAGAGGAAAAGACTAAAAACAAAAATGAACAGAGCCTCAGTGGCCCAAAGCAGCCTAATACACACACACACACACACACACACACACACATACACACACACACACACACACATGGGGTCCTAGTAAGGAAGGAGATATTCTTTTCAATATGTAAATAAACGAATAGTGGCTGGTGAAAACTAGACATCCAAAGATCTAAGAAAAACAAACCCAAGCAGAATAAACACAAAGAAAACCACACCAAGGCACATTATAAACTGTGTAAACTAGTGATAAAGAGAAAATATTAAAGACAAACATAAGAAAAATGACTCATTGTGCAAAGAGGAATTAAGGAAAGAATGACTGTATGATTTTTATCAGGAACTAATTAAGCCAAGATATACTGGAATGACACATAAGCACTAAAAGGGAATGTAGAGAATATCCATTCTATATCCAGTGCTATAGATGAAATGTTTGTTCCCCCAAAATTCATCTGAATAGCCTAATGCTCAAGGTGTCCTCCAATAAACTAAGACATTCAGTGAAAATGTTTTTTTAAATGGAGATGAAATAAAGTCTTTTTAGACAAAAGGTTTAGGAAGTTCATTGCCAGCAGAACTTCATTATAAGAAATATCCTGTTAAGTTCTTCAGGCAGAAAGAATTATAAGAGATGGAATCTTGTATCTAAACAAAGAATATAGCACTGGAAATGGAGAACAGATAGGTAAATATAAAATACATAGTTTTCTTATTTTTAAATGCTTTAAGAGATATTTAGTGACAGTATGGTGTGGGTTTGAAACACTGGTAGGAATATAATGCATGTAGAAATAAATAGTAAAATAACAACAATAATATAAATAATTGGGAAATGGAAGTATATTACTCTAAGTTTCTTACATATGAAGTGGTAAAATATTGTCTGAAGATACACTAGAGAAAACACTAAAATAATTACAGAGGGAAATGGAAGTATATTACTCTAAGTTTCTTATATATGAAGTGGTAAAATATTATCTGAAGATGCACTAGAGAAAACACTAAAATAATTATAGAAGTAGACCAAATAAGAAGCTAATTTTGAAAATAAAATAGAACACTAAAAAATATTTCAAAAGAAAAATATGAAAGAAAGAGTCACAGCACAAATGGAAAATAGAGAGAAAGATGGTAGATTTAAACCATATTGATAATTATATTAAACATAAGGGACATAAATGGTCCATGAGACAACACAACAAAGGGATATTAGAAAAAGTTTTGAATTGAATTAAAATGAAATCACATCATATAAAAATTAATGAGACATAGCTGAAAAAGTGATTTGAGGGAAATGTATAGTTTAAAATCATTGCATTAAAAATAATGCCTAATAATTGTTGATTTAAATTTGCATTTAGAAACAACAAAAAGAAGAGTGAATTAAACCCAAGATAAAGTAAAGGAAATAATAAAAATAATCAATGTAATTAACAACAGAAAAACACAGAAAAAAATCAATACAACTAAAATCTGGTTCTTTCAAAAATAATGAAATTGATAAATCTGTCTATATTGATCAAGAAAAAAAATGAAAGGAACTAAATCATCAATATCAAAAATAAGAGTAGGAAGATCACAATAGATTCTAAAGACTTTAAAAGGATAGAAAGGTAATATGAGCAACTATGTGCCAATAAATTTGGCAGTGTAGATAAAATGGATAATTTCCTAAAAGGAACAAAATGATCAAAGCTGATTCAAGAAGAAATAGGACACCTAAATAGATTTATTCAATTAAAGAAATTTAATTTTTAGTTAAAATATTTTTCAGGAAGAAAACTCTAGACCAAGATAGTAGTATCACAGTGAATTCTATCAAACATTTAAGGAAGAAAAAAGTACGAATTCTATACAAATTCTTTTTGAAAATAAAGGAGGAGGAAATACTACAAAATTCACTTCACAACATTAATATTACTTTGAAAACAAAACCAGATAAAGACATCACAGGAAAAGAAAATACATCCCTCATGTATGTATATTCAAAATCTATAACAGATATTATCACATTGAATCTGGCAATATATAAAATGGAAGATATGTGATGGTAAAGTGAAATTTATCCTGGGAATGCCAAATTAGTTTAATATTTAAAATCCAATGTAAGAACAAAGGAGAAAAATCAAGCAAATATTTTATGTGTAACTTGCTCTGATCACTAGTATAGAATTCTAAAAAAAATGATACGGCCTTTGCTCTCAGTCTTCAAGCTTAGTTAAAACTACCAGACTATAAATGAATAACACCAAAGATAAATTTTGCCTGGAATACATAGGATGTACATGTGATAACAAAGCTGTACAAGTTCAGAAAAAAGGAGATGACATTGTCCAAAGTGTGGGACATGTTTCCTGGTTGTTCATGGGATGATTGTTGTTATTATTCATATGAGCATCAAACCAAGGAAGGCATTCCTTTATGCAATTCTCTTCTAATCCTCTGACAATGGTCACAGTGAAAATCTAAATTTGGTGCTATCACATTTTAGTGTGTCTCTCCTATTTACTAACTTTTCTCTCTACAAGGAGAAATCAGAATCAGGATCCTCACCGTTGGCAGTAAATAGCATCTAGCAAAGAATTTAAAAAGTTACTGCATTGTTTTCTCTTCATGGTTACCTTTTATTTATGATCAGTAATTGTCTTCCATTTACTGAATTTGTGTCTCATATGTAAAATATCTAATATTTTCTACTTCTCCTTCCTTTATATTATTCTGAAAATCTCTGAGGACACAAACCCAAACAGAATTGTGTAAGAACAACAAAACCAAAACCAAATCACCTGCCTCAGCAACTTTTATTGAAAAGATAGACATTATTTGCAAGACTTAAAATCTAAAACTTTAGCATTCTCTAAGCTTTTTGATACTTTTTTTAAGTGAAGCAAATGGAATGTATTCACTTACACATAACAATCTTTCAACAAAACAAAACATTTTCCAACTTCTGCTTTAAAAATACTGACCATACTGATTTGTGTCTGACTCATTGCTGATACTTTGAATTTAGGAAGTTGCACTCCTTTTGAAATACTAAGAAAGGGTCAGTTTTTATTCTTGGGGGATTCTAATGCCAGTAGGGCTTAAATGTCCTAAAATTTAATTTTTCAAATTAAAGTTAGTGAAAGTATAAGAAAAAGAACTAAATAGAACAAATAGAATTAATATGTAATATTAAAAAACCATAGGTTACTAAAACTTTTGATACTATTAGGAATTGGTTACTTTTTAAAATGACTAATTTTTTAAGGCAACAGAAGCTCATTATAATTATGATGTTTATTTCACTTTTTCTTTTCTAGGAAACTAGATTTTAAAACTAATGGCACTTTATCATGCCCAATAAGTATCTATGGTAAAGAAGAGAATTTTTTTCAAAAATTGATGCAAAGTTTTAGGAAACTCAGCTTTAGTCAAAAGATAGCTTTACTCTTGTTCCCAGATTTATCTTTTATGTCTTAAACTAATCAACCATATTATATGGACTAATACTGTGTTCTATGACCATAAATTGAGAAATTTCCTCTATTATTTTCAGTGGCTACATAAACTTGAGAAAACAACTTCTGGTTTAGTAACTTATTACAAGTCTATTTTAATTCTCTGAGATAATCTTCCTCTTTTTGCTCTATTCTTATGATGAAGAGTTGGGGGGAGGGAATGATTTTCTACTGTGCTCCACTCAGCACAGTCTAGTAATTTGTCTTACTGTTTCTGATGTTTTATTTAATCACAGTCCAAGAGAGATGCTCCCCTTTATTCTACCTATACCTCATAGCCACATTTTCCTGTAGAACTTTGTTCATGGATTTATATGCATCCACTGACATAGAGATTTTGATGTCATAAGTCTTAAGAAGAGAAAATAAAGCTTTTTCCACTTCTCCAGAGACATTTTAAATGACTGAACTAAAAGCATTTTAGTACACATACAAAAGTATTTTAGCTCATTTTAGCAGTCATTGATATGTTGCCATGTGCAATATTGTGCTTAAAATTAGTCAATAGGTAAGATTGGATATTAAAGATTATTGAATAGGCAGGGAAAAATAATGCCACAGTGCCATTTCTAGAGCTTGAGACTTACAGCAGTCATTAGGATAGCTTTTCCTCTCCACATAGGATTTTGGTAACAATTGAATCATCACATAAGTGCTAAACCGTTTGAAACAGAAGAACTGGCTAATACTACATGAGATGTCTGAAGGCAAGGTCAGTAACAGCAATAACAAAGAGAAAATACTACACAAAGAGAAAAGAATTCAGTATGTTTATTCACTTTCTTTGGATAACTTTCTTATAGGAAAAATTCTCCTTATACTACATTAAAAAAACTATTTAGAATCAGTTTTGGTTTCTTTTTGATCAAACTGATTTTTCCGTTTTTTAAAAAAGTCTTCTCTCACTAGTTTAAGCTTTATCTTTTTCTTCTACATTCCCGTTGGGTCTCAGCTAAAAGACTATGTATTTAATTAAGTATGCTACGTCCAAGAAACCTTTCATTGAAGAGTTAAGGGTCACCACATTTTAGCAAGATAAAATTGCTATTTTAAGTTGAAAAAAATGACTTATTTTATGTTTTTATATAATATGTAAGCTAAAATGTTAGTTTTGCTAAACTTCTTACCACATATTTTTCATATTCTTTATAAGGTTTTGTCATGCATATGAATAGTTATTGTTAGTGTATATTAATGTAATTATAGTCAAAATCCTTAGTGAATTTGGAAATACAAAGAAGGAAAAAATAGATCTAATGAACATTAAACATTTTTCTGAAGTACAATAGCTGAGCAAAAATGGAGCTATATTTTAAAGCACATGTAAAAGCATTTTCATAGTCTTTGCATATGAAATTGAAACCAATACTTTAAAAAATGAACATGTTTTTTACCATTATGTTTCCAATTTTTCTAGAATTGCTTTTCAGTGATATATGTTTAGGTTTAAAGTGGGATTCTTTTATATGAAAGTGAGTAAAACTATTGTAAAATATTTATATACATAAAGCATTTAGTGAACAAAAATGTTTATATAAAATCCATTTAGTGAATATTTACGCATTCTAGTAAATATTTCCCATAAGTTTTTTGTAATGTTTTACTGTAAGAAAAATATTTGTTATGTATATTATTAAATGAACAATGTTCAACTGTAAAAAGAATTCTGAAATTCATTTTAGAATGAAACACCACGTGGTGGCACTGTTTACTAAGAAACTATCAAAGTATGACATCCTCATAGGGATTAGTCCTTTATAAATTGTATTCTTTTGTGTCGGTCAAATTGGTTATCTCTTTCAACTGTTGGAAATGTATACTGGGTTCTTAAAAGTGGAAATGGTGAATGCTTTTTGTTCTATAAATTATGTTTTATGTATACAGAGCCTATGAGAGTGCCTTTCATAAATACTGAAAAAAATCTTGAAAACATTGTTGGATTTGGTTTGTTGATTTATGCTTTGTACAGATGAAAAGCAATAGAAGAAAGTGAATAGTAAATATTACCATGAGGTTAGAATCTTCCATCAGTGTGCATTATCAATATACTAGCCGTGGCTGTTTGAAAGAAAATGGTTGAAATGTCTTAAAATGGGAACCTGAAGGACTGAAGCATGAATGTAGGGGATCTACAGCCTCAAGTCACTGAAAGCTGAAAGACAAGATGCAGGAAATGCTAACATAGAACCTTCCTGCTCTTTTCCTACTACCCTCTTTCTTTGCCAAAGCCCACCACTGAATATTTCTATGCTGTTAAAGAATGAGATGAATTATTGAGACCTTAAAATGTATGTATATTTGGAGACATTTTCATTTTCCATTTTGCTTTGTGTAGGACAGCCTAAACACCTATCCTACACAAAGCTATGTCTAAGTTGCTACTGGATTTTATGATCTTGAGACACATAAGATAATAATGTAAATAATGTTTTCCTGCATATATGCCAATTATTTAATTAATCCATAAAACAAGTTATCACGAGTTAGGTACATATTAACTACATAGAAAGGGTATTTCGGCAAGTGATATGAAATGATTCCATAATAAAGGAATTAAAACCCAGTTCCCTGGTGGCTAGTACATAAACTCCAACAGCTTAGGGCTCTTCATCTGCTGGATTTACTGATATATTTAAGACCTACTGGTTTCTAATGTGAAGCAAGTATTCAATAAATATTTTGAGTGAACAAATCTTTGAACTTCTAGCAAAATAAATCAAAAAGCTTTTTTGTTAAGGAATATAGTGAAAGTTGACATGACACTAAAATAGGATATGGAAGAATGAATAAATAATTCACTTCATTTCAAGTTTTAATTCCAATTTCTGGGTCTTCATCAAACAGAAAATGGAAGTTTGTTATAAAATTTTTAAGTCATGTAGAGTAGAAGTTAGCTGTAATTATAGTTCAATGATCATTGCATATAGAGACATATTAACCATATCTTTTATATAGAAACTTTACAAAGAGTATATTATTATTTGCAAGATATCTTTCTTCCTGCAAAGAAATAAAGAAAAATATTAGGTCAAGAGTAGGGATCAAAAGCCAGTGACTTTTGAACATAAATATTAATATAACCTGAATTGTGCACTCTGGCTAGAGCTTGAAGATTTTGATGTGCTGAACTGGGTATCATTAATTATAACAATGATAAATGCTAGGCTGATACTCTGGGGTTACTAATGGAAATGTATTGACTATCATTTGCCTTCAATCATTTGGTTGTAAGTTGTTTAGGCAGCTACCTTTTTGCTGTTTGCTTTCACTATTTTTTTTTCTTTGACTGATAATAAAAATCTTCTCAATAAAGAACCTCATCTTAGTGGGTTGGAAGCTCTTTGTAAGCAAGTGGAGACAATACATACTGCTGTCCAGTCTCCGGCCTGGTAGTGGGAGGCGGAAGAAGGCGCACACCAGTCCTGCTCCCTTTGCTCTCTGCCAGCCTCCAGCTCTCTTCCACCACGGCAAAGTTGGCTCTCATCTTCTTCCTTCTTGTTATAAATCACTGAACCACAGCAGCTTCACTCAAAAGTATTTACATCTTAAAGGGTAGGAGTTCCCAAAAGAAAAGGATACAATTCTCATGTGAGGCCTTGACAGCTGAAGAGCATGAACTCTGGGGCCAACTTTTTGGGCTGAAACTCCAACTTTGCGCCTGCTTGCTGTGTGATTTTAGACAAATCACTTAACCTGTTTGTGTCTCAGGTTCCTCGTGTGTAAAAGAGTATTTACCTGATGAGAAGCTAGAATGAACTGCACAAGTAAGTAAAGCTTTAGCAGAGTGCCTGGCACACAGCAAGCGCTATTTCACTACTAACTTTGTTAGGGCCTGGATTGTTGGAGCAGTGTGTCGGGGAGGAAGGTATTGTGAGGACCCTAGGGAACTCTGAGCATCTGTGATGCTCTATCACTCATAAGTAATCAGCTTTATCTGAGAATAAGGCCCCCTGCACCTGTGACCAGGGGTGGATTAAATATCATCTGCTCTTTCTGGATCTGAAAGAGTTTAAGAGGCAACACACTTTGACCAGAAAACTTCCCTCAAAACACAAACTGATGCTATAAAAGTGTCTGAAGCTTTATTATACTGAAGCATATTTAATATGAAGAAATGAATCATATGTCACTCTTCAAAATACATTTTTTTAAGTAAGTAGTCACAAAGTTTGGTACAGATAAGTGTATATTCATTTGTGTTTTGGATTCTTTAGCATAATGCTACATTTCCTCTAGTGCAAATACTGGTGATAAAATGTTAATTTTCCCTTTATGGGAAAAATTGTTTCTTTACCTTATTATTCTTATTTACAACTCTTCTGGGTTTTAAAAAATGCAACTATTCTCTGTTGACATTAACTTGGTCTTCCTACAAATATATTATTAAGAACAAGGGCTTATGTTCATTTATATCCTGGTGACAAACTGAAGCACAGAGTCTACACTGTAATTAAGAGCCAATCTGTTTGTAAAGATAAGTTACAAAATGTGTAAATTATTAAGAATTTTGAGATGGCAACATCAGAGCATTAAGCCAAGCTCAGGTCAAACATCCGTGAAGCTGGCCCTTGTCCTAGTGTTGTACCCAGGGAATGCGGTAGCCTTTGAACTGCTCTTCCTTTCCAAGGAGAAAAAATAATAATCTTCAAAAGTAAATGAGAATCTTTGTGAAATGCATATTATATGATGTCCAATTGCCAAATTCTTGGTAGATATATTAAAAGCTTATTCTGTCATTACTTCCTTTGTTGTTTTAAACAATATTCTTAATACAATGTTCTTAAAAAAATGAATGGTATTTATTTATATTTTGACAAAGTATGACAATACCCCCAAATATTAAATGCCTACCATTTAAAAGAACTTTGGAAAACCAAGAGTTTATTATTTCTGTAACTAAATCGCTGGTCTCTTTGAATTGGTAAGCTCTTATAGACTACTGACTCTTTCATGCAAACCAGAAGCACTCTAGCTAATACCCTAGGTCACCAAGATGGCCCTGCGGATTGATAACACGCTGACAGTTACCAGTTCGATCTGTGCTCTCCTTACTCTACACCGGGCTGTCAGTCACACAAAGAGAAGCATATCTAAACAGCAGACTAGTTTGGAATTCTTTCAGTACCACTTTCCCCACCACCCCACTTCATGGGAAACTTTCTCCCTTCTCTGCCAAGCAGAAAGTATGCCGTATCCAGCGATTCTGATCAGACAGCCTCCTCTTTATGTAGTAGCACACTGAGCTCATGGACTTTGGAATTGTTTCATTAATGCTGGCTGAATGTTGTTGGAACTAAAATATGTTAAAGACAGCAATGTAGTGTTGTATTTTCACAATTATTGGCATAAATGAAAGTCTTGGTTCTATAGTTTCTCAATTCTATTTTTTTCTCATCTTTCTTAGGCAATTTCATAGGCAAAGTGAGAAGATACAATCTTTTTCAGATTGTATAGAGGATATACTGGTTTCTTCATAGTAAGCTCTTTATGAGTTGGAGGCTGTGAATTTAAACCCACACATCACTATTCTGGTTTTATAACTAATGATCTCAGAAGAGGTTAGATGCCCCACTTAGGTAGCATGTATTCTGTATACACTGCATGGGTCGGTTCCATGCCAACACCTAAGTCATGTCCAGGTGGCCTCCTATGCACGTGCATTAAGGCATCCAGATAGGTAGCACAGTACTTAGCCCATGGTTTGTGTGAGTCACTAAATCATGAAAGAATAGGATAGAAGTTGGAAATATTAGAGTTCAATAAATACAAATCACTAGGAAGCTGAATATAACTTTGTCTTTTCAGTTAGTTTAGATAATGATCAGGAAACAAGTAATATGTGTATACAAGACTAGCCATATCTACTCTTTCCTTCTGAAGGGGTTAGAATACTTCAGCCTTATGATCTAATACAGAACCAACAGAAACTTATAATTAGTAACCTACACAACAGATTCTATTAAATTATCCATTAACATCTGTGTCATCATTAGAAATGGAAAATTAAATTAAAATCAGCAACTTTTAATTGGGACTACATGTAAATCAAGTGTATTTGGATTTGTCTTCAGCAGAGAGGAGTAGGGAGAGGTGTATATAACACAAACTAAACTGGATAGTACAGTTATTAGATTAATATGTAGCAAAGCAGTTTATAATAAATACTAGTTTGAGAAACTGGTTAATGTTCAGTTTAAAGGCAGGCAAGAAAAACACAGAATCAAAATCTGAAAGTAATACCACATTGTGTCTGGTCCAGAGTGACCACAGTAAGCATTTGCTGACTCTGATAGGAGACACGGGGAGTTGTGATGTTTTGGTTTACATTTAAGAGTTAATCAGCAAATCATTCCTCTTGCCTGCTTTTATTTCCATACCTACACTAATGTCCCCTTTTCTCTTTAAATCCATCAAATTCTAAATTCAGCAATTCTGCATGTGAATTTTGACTATACCCATTACAGGGGTTGAAATATAATTGAGTTGCTATTATTATCATTAGATGACAAAGTGATCTGAGAAATTAGTCCTTTAGGAGCTCAGGTGACTAGAAAGGTTTTTGTGACCCTAATCAGAACAGGTCTCTCATTTTTCACATCATTTCTTAAATGATAATAACTTAGTGAACTTGTAAATGTGTAAAAATGTAAGCATGAAACATAGAAGTAAGCATTTGAATATTAATAAAATCTTTGAATCTAACATTTGTTCCTAAATATTTACCAATTTTCACTTGAAGTAAATATCTCAGCTGATTTATTTCACTATCTTTAACCTTTCTTCTAGAAGCTAACAATTTAAATCTTTGGGTATTTAGCACTTTCCAAAGAGTAACTGACATTTATTTAAAGGAGAGAAATAAAGGGTTAATATCCAAAATACATAAGGAACTCTTACAACTCAGCAGCAACAACAACAAAAAGCCAATTTAAAAAATGAGTGTAAGACCTGAACAGACATTTTGCTATGAAGGCATACAGACGGCCAACAGGTACATGAAAAGGTGCCCAACATCACAGATCAGCAGCAGAATACAAATCAACCCACAGGGAGATATCACCTCACACCTATTAAGATGGATATTATCAAAAAATTAAAGGTATCTGCATGAATGTGGAAAAAAGGGAACCTTTCCACTGTTGCTGGGAATGTAAGTTAGTACAGCCACCACAGAAAACATAGAGGCTCCTCAGAAAATTAAAAATAAGATCCAGCAATCCTACTTCTGGGTATATACCCAAAATAATTGAAATCAAGATCTTGAAAGAGTTATCTGTGCTTGCATGTTGCATGTTCATTGCAGCATGATTTAGAATAATAAAGACATGGAAACAACCTAAATGTCCATCAACAGATGAACAGAAAAAGAAAATGTGATACACACACACACACACACACACACATACACACACATGGAATGCTATTCAGCCTTAAGAAAGAAGGAGATCCTGTCATTTGGGACAACATGGATGAACCTAGAGGACATTAAGTTAAGTGAAATAGGCCAGACACAGAAAAACAAACTACATGATACCATTTGTATCAGGAATTTAAAATAGTCAAACTTACATAACTAGAGAGTAAATGGTGGTTACTAAGGGCTGAGGGGAAAGGAGGAATCAGGGAGGTGCTGGTCAAAGGGCACGAAGTTTCATCTTTCCAAGTCCCAGAGATCTACTGGAGAATCAGTCCTAGAGATATTGTACAGTATTGTGTGTATAGTTAATACTACATTGCATTCTTAAAAATTTAAGAGGGTAGACCTTAGGTTAAAATGCTCTAATTACAAAAGAAAATGGGGAGGAAGTAAACTTTTAGAAGTGATGGTGAAGTTCACAGCATTGTTTATGGTTACAGTTTCACAGATGTGTACTTACATTCACACTCATCAAGATGTACACATTAGTACGTAGTTTTTTGGATGTCAATCATATCTCAATTAAAAGTGAGGCCAAAAAACCTTACAAAGACTTAAAAACTAGCACAGAAGTAAATAATGAAGCTACATAAAAGTCCTCTCCAACTGCCAATTAACAGACTCTGGATTAACTAACACTTTCTATTTCCTCTATAAACATCTTAATATTTAGGGCAAACAAAATAGAGTAGCTAGTAGGTTACTCCTTTGTTTGTCCTTATTCTCTGCTAGCTCTGGTTGAGCTGTGTGCCAAATCATATGCTAGTTCATTTGCTATGGTAATTTTGCAACTTAGTTAAATAGTTTATGAATCAAGAAATATGCACACACAAAGTTATTATTCCTACAAAAATAATCTGAACACTTTGGAAAACAAGCAATAAAAACTGACTGAAAAACTGTCATTGGTTTACGGATGGGAAAAATAACTGTAAAAGATGGAAAAAATACAGTAATTTAGAGTTTAGAATTCTGATGATAACATTTTCTTTTTTTTTAAAGAATGGGAAGGAAAACACATGTTGTGTTATGGGTATGAAAAACACAAGAAAGATGTTGCAGAATCATAGTCAGTGGGCACATACTTTAAGCAAATGTGTGCCCCTGGACCGAAGGAGTGGCAAAAGAACATAAATTTACATGTCTTAAAGTTACATTTTCAGCAGTTACTGAATAAAGGTAAAGGAAAATCTAAACATTTCATTTACTTTATTTCCAATCACTGCTTGGTTCTCTGCTCTTTGAGTTCTATACCACTGAACTCACTTACAGTAGAGACTGCTGGTTGCACATCTAATAGACATTATTGCTGTTCCTCCTAGAATAATCCTAATTCTATCCAGGGTAGCAAGGTAACCTACTACAATTCCCAGTGTCCCTAGAAATTGGAAGTGGTCATATGATGAGCTTTCACCAGTAAGACGTAGGAGGAAATCGCTGAGCTGATCAGAAGAGCTTGACTCCCCTGATGTACGGGTTAAGTCGCCCTCTGTTCTTCCCCTTCACCCTGCCTTAAAAGGCAGCCTGACGTTTGGAACTGCGGCACCCCTCTTGAGAGCGTGAGGACGAGGGTCATTCCTTAGGAATGCCAAAGCAGAAAGTGAAAAAGAACTGTCTATGACAGCAAGTGAAGTCGCCCTGGTTTACAAATCCCTACCTGCCTCAGATTCCATTTGACAGACAAAAACCTCAAACTCCGAGTTTGTGTGTCTCTGCTTCTTGTTTCGTTTCTAGCAGCATAAAGTGATTCCTACCTGCTGGTGACTCTGGCAGCTGATGTGCTGGGGACATCTGTGGGTTCTTGGTTCAGAGTGCTGGGCTGGACAGCTGGCTCGGTCTCTGCGCGACCCAGATGTCTTCCTTAATTTTCTGGAGCTCAGTTTCCTCAGCTGCAAAATGGAGTTAATAATAACCATTTTTATTTTGGTGTCAAGCAAATGAGATAATCCAGTAAATGCAATTTTTAACTAGGTCACAGTGATTTCCTAATTTTTAAACCTAGTAGATTCTCAGTACTTACTTGAATTTCAAAATTTTTCTCACTAAAGTATATAATATGTAACTTTTAATTTTTTTTTCTATTTTTAATTTTGGTTCTGAGACCCCATTCTGCCTGATGTGGAAAAATTTATATAAAGACACATTTCTAAATTCAGTGAAATTCAGTTGATTTCTCCATTATATCATGTTGAAAAAACAAAACTTAGAACTGTTTCTCCTTTATCCATCCGCTCTCCTCAGGGTTGGTATTACCTCTGCAGGCAGTGTTCCTGCTGGTTAGCACTCTCAACAAAAATTTGTAAGGACACCCATTTATCAGCTAGGATCTATCTTAGCTCTGTGCTGGCCCCTTTTTAGAAGTAACTTATTTCTCTGTTCCTCAATAATCTTCTCCCTTGTCCCAATCAAATAATTCCTGTCTAGGTGGTCCACTCATTCTTTGCTTCAGAGGGATGTAAATCTTCTTGAATCAGAGAGATCCCTGCAGACAGGTCTGATGTGTTTTGTTTCTCAGCTAATTTTCAAACTCTCCCATAGTTATGAGACAGGGACCATGGGCTTAGACAACAGAGGGCAAGGGCCTCTGGAAAAAGCAAGGCAGGATATTTACAGTCAGAGCAATGCATCTACATGCAAGGAAACCCCCTACCAGAACTCTGTGTTAAGCATTAATCTCTAAAGTCATTCTTCAGTGAGATCAGTTAATATTCCCCAAATAAAGAAGAGTAGTACATGTTTTTATTATGCTAATCATTTATAATCCTGTGTAAGATTCATTTAAGCATGCTGAAAGGCCCAGGCCTATGTGCTGTCTTTCCTCCTTCAGATCTGATGAGGTGATTTGCAAACTGGGCAACTAATTTAGCATGCAGATCCAGCTGTAAACAACATAGTGAAAGGCAGGAAGGATTCCACCTTAAAGATAAGATTGCATTTTAACACTTAGGGAGTTTAACAAGTAAGATTCTTAACTTACTCTTTAGCGAACAGACAATACCTCAGCCCACCTTGGGAGCAGGGCAGGCAGCCTTTTGATATGCTCCCAGACCAAGATGCCAATATCCCAGAGAAATCAAGGCAGGAAATTCCTTATGTTAAGTTAATTTTTAATATTCAAGGAACCCTTAACAAGTCCGCACCCCTAAGCTTTTTCTCATGTTCCTAAATATCCTCAACTGCCTATAAAATCCCTAGACAAGGCACCACTACAGGCTCTGTTGTCCCCTTCTGGCATGAGCCAGGAGCTCTGTCTGTCCTCTCACTGTATCTCTCAGTAAAAGTCTCCCTGGCTCGCCTACCTTGACTGTTTGCTAAGTTCATTCTTCGACTCCGCAAACAAGAACCCTGGCATCAGTTACAGGGCCCTTTCTTGCAAATCTCTGGAATTTCAGGGGGCCCCAAGGGGCTCAGGGGATATTCGTTCTGTTACTGACACTCCTTGCACCTGTTTGAGTTCTCTTACTTTCATGCTGTGTGAAACTAATGACACTGGTGAAGCTGTCAACTCTGACTTTCCAGATGAACTGGTGAGACACATGTCAGCGACTCTCTGGGATATGCCACAGCCATTACTGATTAGCACCCCTGCCTGATGTAGCAGTTTGCAGAGTACAGAAACAAAATACTTAAGACTCTTTCTTCTCTAAGGTTCTCTCTAGCTCCTGGAATCTTAATCTGTTAGAGTGGGAATTGCAGTGGAAGCCAGATAAAACATTTCTGTGTGATAAATATCCTTTTCAATCTTTTTATATTTACTTAGATTAAAATCTTTCATCTTTATGGATGTACATGATTGTTTTATAAATATTCTGTGCATATATGAGAAGTGTATATTCATTGTTCAAAGGATGAAATTCTCCATATTAAATTAAAATTATTGATAGAATTATTATATTCTTCATGACATTAGATATTTTTATTGGCTACTTGATCTGTTCAATTCTGAAAAAGGTGTATTGAAGTCAATCACTCTACATTTATTTTCATATTTAAAACAATAAATTAAGATTCTGTTTTATGGTTCATACAAACTAAAGACAAATTATGCTTATTATTACCTCACATCTTTCTCTTTTTTGTGATTACTGCTCTTAATGTTTGTAAAAGGGAAATTGTACTAAATGTGGTCCATGTAAAATAATTCAAAGTATCTTTGTGTGAAGATATTTGCCTTCTGACAAAATGCTTATGTAATTTCCTGACATATTTTAATGAGATTAAGAGCCCTTCTTGAAAACGAATTATTCATTGACATAGTTGACCATCTATGAGGCTGTCTAATGATCCTCAACCAGACATTCTTTTCTTTTCACTCTTGTTTTCCTTTTTTATTTTATCTCACCATGTAAGAAGTATCTTTACCATGTAAGAAATCATTTAAATGGCATGTTTTCAGGCTCTTTCCTTGCAGCAAGCTTGAAATAAAACTTTGATGTGCTTATATATAAATTTTCTGAAGGTTTTTTAACACTTTAAATGATACCATATCTGGTATTCATAAAATCATGCCTCCTTTCTTTTTTTTTCATTTGCCTGGTAATTATTTGCCCAATTTTTGTTTTCAAGTATTTTTAAAAGAACTTCCTATTAAGTACCTTTATTGGGTATATCATTTATAGCTGGCACTAGTTTTTTGATATTCCAATCATCTGACTTTAATAACCTACTCAATTTATTAATATTTAGTGTAATGACTGATATACCTTATGTTATGCTTCCCATTCTAATTATCCAAGACTGGGAAATGTGACAAAGGGATTACTGAGCATCTAGCACTTTCAGTGAAGTCCTAAGCCTGTTCTAGCAGGCCTGACTTGTGACCGATGGCTTATCTAGGGATTTTGTACTTGAACTTAAGTGCAAAACAGGAAGGTACTACCACTGGACTACAGCCCCTTGAGGGATCCTGAGGAACAGTTGGGTGAGGAAAGAGAAATCCTATCAACAGACAAAGCTGTAGGCCTGAGATAAAAATATATATGGATTCATGGGTAATGGAAATGGCTTGGCTGCCTGGTCAGGGGCATGGAAGAAGAACATTTGATGAGATTTGAGCTGGAGGCAAGTGGATGGACCTAAGGACTTGAGAGAACTATGAGCATATATTGTGAAGCTCCCCATTGTCCACCATGGAAGGAGCACTAAACAATCAAGTAAGTGAATCAGTCAGCTTCTGTCACTGACTGACCAAGTGCCAGCACAATGTAACACAGTAATAGCATGACCATGGCAGCAGAGATGGAGGTTATGCATCGGGCTCAATAGCATGGCCTCCCACTTACCAAGACTGATCTAGCTCCTGCGATTGTTGAATGTTCAACCCACTAGCAACAGAGACCAGTGGTGAGTCTCTGATATGGCATCGTATCCATTTCTAGGTGACTTTTTAGCCTCTTGGTGGCAACTTCATATATTGAACTCCATCTATCCTGGAAGGGGAATGAATCATCTTGACAGAAGTCAACATATATTCTGGTTTTTCTTTCCCATGTGCAGGACTTTAGCACAGCATCACTGCCTGAGAGTGGACAGAGGGTTTGATCCACAACACAGGATCTAGCATAATATCCAAGGGATGCACTTCACAGCCAAGGAAGTATGGGCCATAGAGAAGCTGATGGCCTGATAAAGTGAGAGAACTGCCTTTAAGAAAGATGGATTGAGATATAATTTACAAAACCATTAAATTCACTCATGTTAAGTGTACAATTCAATTAATTTTAGCATATTTACAGATTGGACAATTTAGAACACTTATCACCAAAAAGAAACTTCATGGCCACTTATAGCCACTGTCCATTTCCACCCCTAGAAATGCCTTTGGAAGGCACAGCTGATGTAGCAGCTTGGAGATGATATCTTGCAAAGATAAGGTGTTAGCCTCTTAGATGAAGGATACACCCTGATGAATAGCCACCCAATGAATGACCAATGGGATGAATACACAGATCTGGTAACTGATTGGTGGTACTAGGAGAGGACCCTCTTACCACCATCTCAGTGACCCACTTGGGAAATCTGTGCTTTCTGTCTTGGCAACTCAAGACTGTAGTTCTAGAGATTTTGATTCCCAGAGGGGGATTGTTTTCACTAGGGAACACAATGAGGGTTTCATTAAATTTTTAACAATGGCTGTTACCCAGTGATTTTAAGTGTCTTTTTTCACTGATTGTTAGGAGAAATTTTTGGATAATCAGGAAGTTTATGGCTATTGTTACACAACTGATTCAGGGAAGAATATGATTCAGATCCGGGTGATCTACTAGGGTGCCTATTCTTAGTCCCCTATCAAAATCTTGACAGTAAGTGAACATTTTCAGCAGCCATGACCTGAGAAGAGCATGATTTTTAGGAATTCAGACCCCTCAAGCCTGAAAGTTTCAATCATCCCACCAGGGAAGCCCCATAGGTCAGCAGAGGTACTTGCTGAAGGTGTGACTGACCTGGCATTGATAGTACGGGAGAGAAATGATGATTATGAGTCAGCTCTGTAACTAGCTGCAGCTATGGGGATTGTACCTTGTCCCACTATTCTTTCTCTTGTAAGTTTTCCCAGGAAATGCAACCAGTTAGAATCTTCAAGGAGCTGTATCTAGAGTAAACTTATATAAAGCAAGTGAATCCAATAGTGGGTACTGTAGTTCACCACCCAGAGTCTATCTGGGATGAGGCATTCATCTCCCTACCTGCTGTAAGTGCTGCCTGCTGATGACTGAGTTGAATCCCTCCCCTGAAACTGCCCTCAACCAGAGGAACTGCCTTGGCCATGGTTACGCCCCCTCTCGAGGGGCATTCCGCATGCAATCAGTGGTCTACGCAGAGGCACAAAGGCCCAGGCCTTTCTATACAGACACTTACCTCTGAAGTGCCATTTCACTGCAGAGCTCCCTGTGGGAGAGACCAAGACCTTGAATTATAGGGTAACTGCCCCTTTTGTCTAAACTTCCTTCCTTCATTGCCTGTGAGGTGTTGCTCCCAAGAAAGCACTTACACTTAGTTCTCTGATTCAGAATCTGTTTTCTACAGAACCTGACCCATGTCAAGCATTCTAATCTGTCTTTTTAAATGTCTCTGTATAACTGGGTCTATCCCAAAATCTAAAGTGAGCAATTAATAATTTATTTACTAAATGTAATTATGGTAAGCAATCAAAAGAGTTAATTCCTCTTCTCTACTCTCCTACTTTGTTTCCCCTAAGATTTCTTTCTTGATTTAGTAAAAAAACTGATTCAATTTTCTGAATTCTAACTTACAAGAGTGCTCTTTCAAACTGGATGTCTTTTTACCTAATAATCTCATGAATTCTATCTTATTTTATTAGGAGAATTGACAGGCCACTTGGAAGAACATGGAATCATTAATGGATTACAATATTTTATACAATGTTGCAAGTTAAAATCTTTTCCATCAAGGTTAACTACATAATCAATTATGTGACCATTTGTTTTTATTTGAGAGAGTTATAGCTGGATTTGTTATAAGGGAACAAATCAATTAACTGGATAAGAAGATGTCTGCCTTGCAAGGAATATTAGCATTGTTTTGTAAAACACTTTCCATCGTTAGCCTTACTATTATTAATCCATTATATCATATGTTTGCAGGTGAAGGCTAGGATTCAAAAGTTACTTTCTCCTTCTTAAACACACTTAAAATTAAAAAATATATATGTATGATCTGGAAGTCTATAAATTAGCAGACTATAACTTTAAAAAAAAAGCCCATGTACCTCTGTGAAACAAACACATACAGGTGTATGTGCAGACACAAACATACTCCACATGTTCACATCCACCACAGAATTTCTTATTTAAATACATTAACATCATAACCATGAAAAAATGCTTATTATTATACTTACGCAGAACTGTGATTTTGGCACAAGAATAAACTATAAATATAACAGAATAAATATTACTGATAGGTATTTCTGGGATTTCATAACCAGTATTTCAGGATATAATGACATCAACATTTTTGTTACTCTTCTCAATCCTCATCTTCTAAACCAGGGATACACAGACCTGTGTGCATCAGATTCATCTCTGGATAGTCTGACTCAGTTGGTCTGGGTTGTGGCTCTCAGATGTTGCTGGTACATCTCTTAGGGTACCAGGGTCATGGAACCACTGGACCAGACTGCTAAAGATAGTGTTAGCATATTTCTGTAGCTGTCCTGACAGCAGAAAGCTTAGGGATTATTAGATCTTTAAAAGTCATATTGGGCCACCTGCACCGAAATTACTTTCTGACTCCCAAGATGCTATGTGGGTAGGTCAGGAATCTAAGTTTTTTTTAAAAACAAGCATCCCACATGATTCTTATATTCATTAAAGTTTGAGAAACATTATTCTATATCTATACAGTTCTTACTTTCTTAAGAGGAAAAATAAATTACTATAGCACACAGTAGTGCCTGCTACTGTTCCAAAATACTTTCTAGCATTTCATCTTTTAAGCTATATGTCAGTTGCTAAAATTTAGCAAATATAAAACTGAGACTATTGTAGATTTAAATAAAATAGTTACCTAGTAGACCCCTAGTAGCTAATAATTCACACAGCTTTTTTCAGGAGAAAGAAAAAAATGTATTTGTATCTCTTACCAGGATACATAACAAGTTTTAAAAAAGAGAAAATGGCTATAGCACATACCTACTGCTTTTCTATAGACAGAAAATTACTCTCTATTGCTGTCTGAATAGCAATTCACCTCCATAAATTTTTTTTGTGAACCTATAACCCATTATAGATGACTAGAGCAAAAAAGAATGCTTTTTCTCTGCTCTCTTATCAATGATATTTTCATTAAAAATACTTGCTAGTTATTCATAGTCAAAGTAAAATAAAACAATTTAACTTTTATGTAGATAAAGAATGCTTATTTACTGAAGGACTCCTCATAGTATTTATTAAATGTTTCCAAAACGGCCCATATATAGCATTTATTAACAAAATATCCAGTAATCACTTCTAAAGGAATCAGAATTGAATTTCAGTTTCATTCTGTTGACCCCGCACTTTACAGTTGATAAGGGGCTATCCTATTTCAACGGGGCTTGCAATATAGATTACAAAGCTTTCCTCCGTGTCCTGATTTCTAGGGTGTATGGCAAGCCATTATCTTTACTACTGAAGTTTTCTTTTTTCCTGTATGCTTATACAGTAAAAAAAAAAAAAGGCTGGTGGAGGCTTAGAAAGAAACCTTTTGCAACCACATCCACTAATGAGAGATTGATTGAAAATAAACACTATTAGCTAAGTGGACAAATAACTTTTTTCATATGAAACTATTTATTTCCTGGATAAAATGTATTTATGCTGAAATGATTTAAATAACCTTGATTTAATAAATCCCTAAAACAAAGCAATAGAAGTTTCAAGCTTATAAAGTTTTTTTTGTAAGATGTACAAAATATGCTGTCCAAAGATAAAATGCGTATTTTATTTTTATCATAATAATTGTCACTTAGGTAAGTAATAACAAACAAGGATTGGATAAGGTGTGTTTGGATCACAAGTATATATATGTCTGAAAATATCTAAGAATCATATTAACTTGGAACAGGACTTCCTATCTTTAAGGGAATATTTTGCAAGCCACAAACTCATCTTTCTTTAATCTATATTAATAATTGATGACATTCCATTTTGTTTAATTCCTCTAATGGAAGGGGATTCCCTTTCTTCCTGTCTTTCTATATGTGAAGTAATTGTTTACATGCATATGGCTTTTGGGGAAAAGTGGGAGAAAAATTTCATGAATGAAATATGTGGTATGAAGTCTTCAAAAAAACAGGCCGTAGTTAAAAATCAGTGAGATTTTATGAGAGGGAAACTAATTCTAAACTGTATTCAGCAGAGACTGAGAAGTAATAGCTTGAAATTATATTGTTACAAGAATCAATACTCAAGTCTTCCTGTGTGAGACTATGTTTGTCATAGCAGATTAAAGATGGGAAATTTGTGGGCAGAATACATGATGCTCTTTCCTTCTTTTATCATGGACTCTAAATATGGAGACCGAGATGTTTCATCTAACAGATTGTTTATGAGATATAGTTGAATAACATTTGAGTTATTCTGTATGCTTGTTGGAAACAACACATTTAAACCAAGATTCTAATATACATTTTGCTGCTGTGTGGCTACTTTCTCTCCTTATATTACTTTTATCTAGGTTAACAAAGAATGGAGTAAGAGCCTCTACACCACCCTGGGATTAAGAAATACTTCTTTTCAGAAAGAACTATATAAGCCATTTAGGAACAGATTAGCTTTCTACTTTTAATCAGCCAACTTGAGGAACACCTGAGATATTGGCTAGGATTGTCCAAGTCAGGAAGTTACAACTTTGATGTTTTTAAAGAAGGAAAAAATTAAAGCAGCTTTCCAAGAGTCTGTTAAGAAAGGGAGAGAGAGAGAAAGAGTCATATAAGATGCGGCAAGAACAGTGGGTTGGGACTAAGGAATGTAAATTTTAATTCTGCTTCTACTGTAAACCAGCCAAACCACAGTGTGGCTAAAATTATAACATTTCCAGAATATCTCGCTTGGCTTTAGTGTATTTGCATATCCCAGGGGTGGAGAGTTCATCTCCATATCAATGGGCAATACCTGGGCAACTGAGGGCGTGTCTGAACCTGAGAGTTTAAGGGGAGGAGCTTGCTCACTGGCTTTGCTTCCATCCAGAGCAGGGGAGAGATATAGCTCTGGACTGCAGTTTGTGAGAAATAAAAGGGTTTTGGACTTTATTTCTCCCTTTGACTGATTCTGGTTTTTAGAGGTATCTTAATCTGGGATTTCCTCTCCCCGGACTTACAGATGGAAACCTTAAAACGACCTTGGGATTCAGTATCCTTATCCAGAAATAGTGATCATCTTCAAAGTTTCCTCAGCATTTACAGTCTACTCTTACTGAGCTGCATGCAACTAGGATGTAAGATGTTTTACTTTTGTCTGTGTGTGTGGAAAGACATAAAATTAGTTTTTTGGAATTTTTTTTGTCAACCCTGTAAAAATTCATTTCTGTGTCCTTAATACAGAAGATGACTAAAGCTCATGAAATCTAAGAATAATTGTGATAGATTAAAAAAACTAAATCATATTTAGTTGATTGTAGCCTGAGTTTTTCAAACCAATGGAAATAAAAAAATTAATGTTATATTTATTTTAGATTACTACTAGAGGAATTTAATGTCACATTGGCACCACCTATAGATATTTAAGGTGAAGTACACCCACAGCAATTTCATTTTATGATAATTCATCCTTTCATGTAAGCTCACTATTAATTTCAATTAATTGGCAGAGATACTAAATGGCTAAATCTAAGCCACCACTAGCATTTGTCTAGTTGGGTTATAAACCGTTCAGGCAGCCACCATTCCTTTTGCCAACTTATATTCTGGACACATAATATCTATGCTTTTAGACCATTCTGCAGGACTTTTACAACTTCTGTAAAATACTAAAGTTTCATTTTTAATAATGAGTAGCAAATCATTTTGATGTTTAGATCATCTTTTAAAGTTTCTGAGTGATAAGTTCCACCAAGGATATTTTACAGTTTTGAATGGGAAATTGTTTTTTCTTAGCACATTTTCTTGAAATTTTCAGTGTTCAAATGTCACAGTAACCCTATAATCAGAGACAATGTATTCTATATGGACATCATGAAGTAGAAAATAAGAAAATAGCATATTCAGAAGAATGACCCTATTGATGTGTAGAAAAAAAAGGTATATAGTTGAGACTTTGTTTTATGGGATTAATTGCTTAGTAATCTAATTTTCTAGGTACAGTGACTGAATTAATTGGAATATATGAAAAACACAATGTATTTGTCAAAAAGTTTTAATGAACAGGGGAGGGGCAAGCACTCAAAAATTAGTATCAGAAATTCAAAGAAAGAAGGTGTGGGTAAAACTGCAATATTTCCAGAATCTCTCACTTGGTGTTAGTGCATCTGCATATCAATAGGTGTTTCCAAGGGGTGAAGAGTATTAGTCATTTACATATCAATAAGTAATTACAAGGGCATGTGAGGGTTTATCTGGGCCAGAGAGGTTGGGTGGAGCTCTCTTCTGCTGCAGCCTGGTCCAGAGAGAGACCAGAAGACTGCTTGTAAGAAATAAATGGGTTTCTTAAACTTTATTTCTCCCTTTGATTGATTTCAGTTTCACAGGTATTTTGCCCTGTGATTTCCCAGCCAGAGTTACAGAGGATATGTCTGGAATCATGTTTTCATTGGAGGAAGCAGGAGAAAAAAGCCCTGCATTTTAATAAGGTACTATTGATATACACTCTTATGAAGGTTTCACCTGAAAAAACAATGTGGTTACTACATTTACTCATATTATCAAGTCAGCACCCATACTCAAATTTAGTCCATTGGTGTAGTAAGATGCCATGATTCACTGTTTTCCTTCCCTGTGCTACTGTATTCCCCATGAGCCCCCACACCATGTGTACTAAACATAATACCCCTCAATCCCCATCTCCCACCCTTTGATAACCACTAATCCCTTCATGGAGTCTGTGAGTCTGCTGCTATTTTGTTCCTTCAGTTTTGCTATGAGGGAAATGATTTGGCACCTGTCTTTCTCCGCCTGGCTTATTTCACTGAGCATAATATCCTCCAACTCCATCCATGTTGTATAAGAAAGCCACAGATTTCTGTGTATTAATTTTGTATCCCTCAGCTTTGCTGAATTCAGATATTAGATCTAGTAGTTTTGGAGTGGATTCTTTAGGGTTTTTTATGTAAAATATCATGTCATCTGCATACAGGGACAGTTTAACTTCTTTCTTGCTGATCTGGATGCCATTTATTTCTTTGTGTTGTCTGACTGCTGTGGCTAGGACCTCCCAAACTATGTTGAATAGACATGGGGAGAGTGTGCATCCTTTTCTTGTTCCCGATCTTAAAGGAAAAGCCTTCAGCTTCTCACTGTTAGGTATAATGTTGGCTGTGGGTTTGTCATATATGGCCTTTATTATGTTGAGGTATTTGCCCTCTATACCCATCTTGTTGAGAGTTTTTATCATGAATGGATGTTGAATTTTGTCAAATACTTTTTCAGCATCTATGGAGATGATCATGTGGTTTTTGTCCTTCTTTTTGTTGATGTGGTGGATGATGTTGATGGATTTTCAAATGCTATACCAGCCTTGCATCCTTGTAATAAATCCTACTTGATAATGATGGATGATCTTTTTGATGTATTTTTGAATTTGGTTTGCTAATATTTTGTTGAGTATCTTTGTATCTATGCTCATCAGGGATATCGGTGTCTTTGCCTGGTTTTGGTATTAGAGAGATCCTGGTTTCATAGAATGAGTTTGGAAGTATGCCCTCTTCTTCTACTCTTCGGAAAACTTTAAGGAGGATAGGTATTAGGTATTCACTAAATGTTTGGTAAAATTCAGTGTTGAAGCCATCTGGTCCATGGGTTTTGTTCTTAGGTAGTTTTTTGATTACCAGTTCAATTTCGTTGCTGGTGATTAGTCTGTTCAGATTTTCTGTTTTTTTCTGGGTCAGCCTTGGAAGGTTGTATTTTTCTAGAAACTTGTCCATTTCTTTTAGGTTATCCAGTTTGTTGGCATATAATTTTCATGCCATTCTCTCATAATTCTTTGTATTTCTGTGGTGCCTGTAGTGATTTTTCCTTTCTCATTTCTGATTCTGTTTATGTGTGTAGACTCTCTTTTTTTCTTGATAAGTCTGACTAGGGGTTTATCTACTTTGTTTATTTTCTCAAAGAACAAGCTCTTGCTTTCATTGATTCTTTCTATTGTTTTATTCTTTTGTATTTTATTTATTTCTGCTCTAATCTTTATTATGTCCCTCCTTCTACTGACTTTGAGCCTCATTTGTTCTTCTTTTTCTAGTTTTGTTAATTGTTAGTTTAGACTGCTCATATGGGATTATTGTTCTTTCCTGAGGTAGGCCTATGCTGCAATATACTTTACTCTTAGCACCTCCTTCACTGCATCCCACAGGTTTTGTGGTATTGAATTATTTTTGTTATTTGTCTCCATACATTGCTTGATCTCTGCTTTTATTTGGTCATTGATCCATTGGTTATTTAGGAGCATGTTGTCATCTGAGAAAGTGGTTGGTACAAGTTCAATCTTTTTGAATTTACCGTGGCTCTTTTTGTGGCCTAGTAAATGATCTATTATTGAAAATGTTCCATGTGCACTTGAGAAGAATGTGTATTCTGCTGCTTGTGAGTGTGGAGTTCTGTAGATGTCTGTTAGGTCCATCTGTTCTAATGTGTTGTTCAGTACCTCTGTCTCCTTACTTATTTTCTGTCTGTTTTATCTGTCCTTCAGAGTGAGTAGAGTGTTGAAGTCTCCTAGAATGAATGCATTGCATTCTATTTTACCTTTTAATTCTGTTAGTACTTTGTTTCACATATGTAGGCGCTCCTGTGTTGGGGGCATAGATATTTATAATAGTTATATCTTTTTGTTGTACCTCCTAATCATTATGTAATGTCCTTCTTTGTCTCTTGTGACTTTCTTCGTTTTGAAGTCTATTTTGTTTGATGCTAGTACTGTAACTCCTGCTTTTTACTCCCTGTTAGTTGCACGAAATATCTTTTTCCATCCCTTCACTTTTAGTCTGTGTATGTCTTTGGGTTTAAAGTGAGTCTTTTGTAGGCAGCAAATCAATGAGTCTTGCTTTTTAATCCATTCAGTGACTCTATGACTTTTGATTGGTGCATTCAGTCCATTTTCATTTAGGATGATTATCCATCTGTTCTAGTGTGTTGTTCAGTGCCTCTGTGTCCTTACTTATTTTCTGTCTGGTGTATCTGTCCTTTGGAGTGAATGGTGTGTTGAAGTCTCCTAAAATGAATGCAGTCTATTCCTCCTTTAGTTCTGTTAGTATTTGTTTCACAAATGCTGGTGCTCCTGTGCTGGATGCATATATATTTATAATGGTTATATCCTCTTGTTGGACTGAGCCCTCTATCATTATGTAAAGATGTAAAGTCCTTCTTTATCTCTTGTTACTTTCTTTGTTTTGAAGTCTATTTTGTCTGATGCTAGTACTGCAACACCTGCTTTTTTCTCCCTATTGTTTGCATCAAATATCTTTTTCCATCCCTTGACTTTTAAGTCTGCGCATGTCTTTGGGTTTGAGGTGAGTCTCTTGTAAGCAGCATATAGATGGGTCTTGTTTTTTTATCCATTCAGTGACTATGTCTTTTGATTGGTACATTCAATCCATTTACATTTAGGGTGATTATCGACAGGTATGTACTTATTGCCATTTAGGCTTTAGATTCGCGGTTACCAAAGGTTCCAGGTTAATTTCCTTGCTATCTAACTTAACTCACTTAGTATCCTGTTACAAACACAATCTAAAGGTTCTTTTCTATTTTTCCTCCTTTTTCTTCCTCCTTCATTCTTTATGTATTAGTTATAAAATTGTGTACTTTTTCTCTATCCCTTGATTGACTTTGGGGATAGTCAATTTAATTTTGCATTTGCCTCGCAGTCAGCTGCTCCACCCTCCCTTCCATGGTTTTACTACCTCTGGTGACAGCTATCCAACCCTAGGAACACTTCCATCTATAGCAGTCCCTCCAAAATAGACTGCAGAGATGGTTTGTGGGAGGTAAACTCTCTCAGCTTTTACTTATCTGGAAATTTTTTAATCCCTCCTTCAGATTAAATGATAATCTTGCTGGATAATGTAATCTTGGTTCCAGGCCCTTCTGCTTCATTGCATTAAATACATCATGCCACTCCCTTCTGTCCTGTAAGGTTTCTGCTGAGAAGTCTGATGATTGCCTGATGGGCTTTCCTTTGTATGTGACTTTATTTCTCTCTCTGGCTGCTTTTAATAGTCTGTCCTTATCCTTGATCTTTGCCATTTTAATTACTATATGTCTTGGTGTTGTCTTCCTTGGGTCCCTTGTGTTGGGAGATCTGTGCACCTCCATGGCCTGAGACACTATCTCCTTCCCCAAATTGGGAAAGTTTTCAGCAATTACCTCCTCAAAGACACTTTCTATCTCTTTTTCTCTCTCTCCTTCTTCTAGTACCCCTATAATGTGAATATTGTTCCATTTAGATTGGTCACACAGTACTCTCAATATTCTTTCATTCTTTGAGATCCTTTTTTCTTTCTGTGCCTCAGCTTCTTTGTATTCCTCTTCACTGATTTCTATTTCATTTATCATCTCCTCCCCCATAGCTAATCTGCTTTTAATACCCTCCATTGTGCTCTTCAATGCTTGGATCTCTGACAGGAATTCATTCCTGTGTTCTTGAATATTTTTCTGTACCTCCATAAGCATGTCAATTATTTTTATTTTGAACTCCCTTTCAGGAAGATTCATGAGGTCGATTTCATTTGAATATTTCTCAGGTGGTTTATTCATAATTTTACTTTGAATCAGGTTTCTTTGGCGTTTCATGTTTGTATATGGCGCCCTCTAGTGCCCAGAAGCTCTATTCTATGGAGCTTCTCAGCCCCTGAAGCAATGTTGGGGGTGTCAGGGGAGCAGTATTTGTGCCTGGGGGGAGGGGAGAGCTGTTTCCTGCTTCCAGGCTGCTATGCCTGACTCCACTGCCAGAAGCAGTGGGCTGAGCATACAGGTATAAGCCTCTATGCTTTGTGTTTGTAGTTGCTATAGACGGGGCTTTCCTCTGGCTGGCCTAATGCCAGGGTAGGGTTTACCAGTTTGCAAGTCAGGTGTGGCTGGCTGGGAGAAAGGTGCAGTAGGCTGCGTATCACAGAGAAGGTCCTTGAAGCTGTGTAGCCAGCCAGGGAACCAGAGTGCCTGAAAATTGAGAAAGTTCCCAACCTTCTGGGCAGAGTGCACCTGGACAATTTTGTCTACTTGTCCTTTCTCCTGAGCAGTAAGCTCTGTGCAGTCCTTGCCCCTTTAGCAGCCCTCTTGCTAGAGGCTTCCTTGTTAGGAAGTCTCTCAGACTGCCCGCCTTTCTTCTGTCCCAGAGCAGCTGGATATGGATCTCTGCTTTCCACAAGTGGCTGGAATCTCACTCTTTCCAGGAATTCTGCCTGTCTTAGCTTTCCAACCCCCTAATCATGAGAGTACCATGAGAGTACCATGAAATGTTGGTTTGTGCTCCCAGAGCAGATCTCCAGAGTTAGGTATTCAGTAGTCCCAGGCCTGCACTCCCTCTCTGTTCTGTTTCTCTTCCTCCTGCCGGTGAGCCGTGGGTCCTACTGGGCCACAGCTTTGGTATGTTACCCTGTTCCATGAGGTTTATTCTTTTTTCCAGGTGTATGCAGTTTGGTGCAGCCCTCTTTCTTGTTGCTCTTTCAGGCTTAGTCATATTAATTATATTTTCATATTATATGTAGTGTTAGGAGGAAGCCTCTGTCTCACCTCTCATGCCACCATTTTTAATCCTCTGACCACCCCTGCATTTTAAATGCACTTTCCGGGATTGTTTGCTAACCCTGGTCCTTGATAAACAAATATAGTGAGTGGAATATTAACAATATGGTGAAAACTGAACCTGAGGAATCAATGAATGACTTCCATAAACAGAATCAAATTCTCTGAGCTCACTCTTCTAGCTGTTTTATTTATTAGCTCTTTCTTTCATTGCTTTACCTGTTCTGAACAGTTACTTCAGAAGAAAAGCAATGAAGAACACATTGGGCCTGTAGATGAGTATTTGTTTCTCTGACAGTGTTTAAGTTTATGTTAGCTAGTGAAACTTCAAAGGTTTTAGGTTTTATTTCCCCTAAAGCAGCATTTCAGTATTCATCAGCTGAGAAGCTCATGTCTCTGTGAAAGACTTAAATAGCTTCAGATACTTCCAAATTAAAAGGAGAAAATATAAAAAGGAGTCCACTGATTTCTGTGGTAATTATGTCACATTAGACAAACTGAGCCATCAGAAAAAGACTGGCCACCAAGGCATTCTAATTACATTTTTGTGTTTAAAGTTGTTTCCAACTTTTTCTTGTTTCCACTCTCACCAGAAGTAAATTGCATTAATTCATTTTTAGTAAACACTCTGTACTAGATGTATAAGTAGGTGTATTTTTAGACTAAATACATACTAATATGCAGATGTATTTCATTCATTTCTATTTACTTACACTTTCCAAATATGAGCTTATTTTGTTATGCTTTGCTTATCTTTCCTCAAGTCACATGTTCACTGTAATTGTAGTTAAGATCTAAAATGAAGCCTTACTGATATTTCATTCATAAATAAAAGTAATTTACAAGGATGTCATCAATAGTTTTACCTATATAATGATGATTTTTAAATATAGGAGGTGCTTGAAAGTGTGTATTTCTTTAAATACTATAAATATTCTGTGACTCTATATATAAACTATTTATTTATTAAGTGGACTTACTTAAAAATGTGCAACCAACTTTAAAACTTTAAAATGATGTATCTTGGAAAAACTACTTGCAGGCTTGGTCATGGGAAATTTCAACTACGTACTGTTGAAATTATTACATATTCTGATATTCAGTATACTTAATACATAAGACTTTCCTATTCTTCTGCTCTTATTAATCTATTTCTTTATATGGGATCAATGATGTAATATTCCACTTCTGATTGCTTCTGGAAGAAAAGTTAATGTGTTGTCCTTTAAATGCAGTCTTACTACTTCTCAATGAGAGGAGAGATCCTTCAGCATTCTCCTAGAAGCATGATTTCATTAGGGTAGGGAATGCCCAAGTAGGTTTTCATGAGGGGTGAGGAAGACAAGTTTGACAGCCCTTGCATTTGAAAAGCTCTAGATCAATGTTTTTCAGGACTGGATCAATGGTATCTATTCCCCTGGAGGAATGCTAAGCACATCAGAATGAAGAGATCTCTTTCTTTTGTCTGCTCTGCTCTCTGTCACCACACCTCTTTATCTGTAACTTTTTTTCTTTCTATATACTCCTTTACTGCCTAATAGTATATTTTTTATGGAGTATATGGAACTTTTTTGCAAATGGGCACCAAGCACAGACCAATGGTGATGTCAAAATAAACTCCTGGAATGGTATTCTTATTAGATTCCCCCTACTTAGCTCTTCTTTCATATGCATTTTACCAGGAAAAATAAGTCAGATAATTTAATAAGTAAACATGCTATTGAGTCATACAGTGGAGAATTAGATTCTAAACACTTGTTTTATATGATAAAATTAAATTTAAAACATTATCATTAAAATAAATTGCTTATAACCTTGCCATAGTAATATTTTAAAAATCTCTCCAAATATTCATATCTGCCTCTGAATTGGCATTATTTTAAATATCTTTTATATGCCATCTTGTTAGTCATTTTTTTCTGAATAACATTCAGAATTAAGGGCTTCTGAATAATTTTTTGTAAATACAAAAAAGATGGTATTCACTGAGAACATACTGCATCCTAGGTGCTAAGCTAACTTATTACACGTATTTTCTTATTTGTATAAAATAAGTGAGAAGTGGTTATATGCCACTTAGTGAGGATTGGAACAATTAAGTAATGCACTGCACATCACACAGGTAGCAAGTGATGGATCAAGGATTTACAACCAGATGGTGTGAGCTTAGAACTTACACCTTTACGCTATACTGCTTCTCACAACTGAAAAATGTATGCTAAAGAAATCAGGACTAGATAATGTAAAAGGCTGAAGTTACATAAAGCTTATATTAGGGATTTAAATCAATAAATTCTTAATTCCTTTCCTGGGTTGGGTGGAGCTGTGAACCCTGTGGTTCTCCCTCCTCCCTACCTTAAAATAGCTTTGGGGATGTGACTTAGTATTATGGAATTTTAGAAGAATATCCTTGTCCCTGGGCTTTAGAATGCACCAGAAAGGGAGTAAACCAGACTTGTTAGAGGCTCTAACAAAGTCTCACTCACTCCATTTTGAAACAAGCTAAGAAATTAAGCCTTTCTTCCAAGTTGCCCTCTAATTAGACTTTTTTCTGAATTTCAAGAATTTTGCCTGGAGCCTCCTGGAAACCACAGATAGTGACATTCCATTCTCAAGGCACTTTTGAAGCATACAGCCTCCTTGACACAAGCAGCTTGGCTCTCCAGCCATTGATTAACTGCTAGCTCTCTCCTGTCTCCTTGAAGTTCCTCTTTAAAATGTTTTCACTCTGGAGGCACTTTGGAAGATGGTCTTGGAATGGGTAGTCTACCATCTTCCTGGGCTGCTGACTTCCTGAATAAACTAATCTTTTCACCAACACTTGTCTCTTGAGTTTTGGCCTTTTTAACAGGGAGCAGCTGAACTTGGGTTCAGAACCGGCTATGGACCTGTTACAGATTTACTCTACGTAAGACCAGGACCAGGGACAGAAACAGGGAATATTTGTGAGTCAGTCTCCATAACAAGGATCAAAACATGTTTAAGTTCATCATGCTAAGTAAATCTACCACATGGCTGGTCAAATTTCCAAAAGAACTAGTGACAACTGTGGGTGTTAGGTGTGAATATAGGAAGGGATTTTTTTTTAAATACCAAAAACCACTTACAAAAGAAATGGAAATATATTCAAAAGACATTTTTGGAGGATATTTTTTGACCTTAATAAAATAACAAATTTTATTTTTGAAAGGAATTATGTTCCAATTCAAAATGTTTTTTTTTCTCTCCAGAAAATGCCACCTCAGAATATTCATATTTCTAGTATGTGCTCAGAAATTCCTGTGTCACATCCTTGAGTGTATTGGTGTATCTTGAGGAAGAGACAAGATTTTAGAAGTTATAATAACCTGATGTGCTATGGAGAATGCTGTCTACAAAATACTATTGTTTAAATGCCACCTAGAAGTAAAGAGAACCAAAAAGGAATTTAGGGACTAATCCTGATTGATATTCTAAAGGCAACAATTAGAGTTACAATATAGAGTTATAAATATCAGATTCAGGGAGGTTGTAACTCTGGGGGAAAATCCAGGGGCAAAATACCTCTAAAACCAAAATCAGTCAAAGGGAGAAATAAAGTTAAGAAACCTTTTTATTTCTTACAAGCAGTGGTCCCATTCTCTCTCTTGACCCAGCTGCAGCAGAAGAGAGTTCCTCTCTGGTCCAAATAAACCCTCCAATGCCTTTGTAATTACCTACTGATATGTAGATGAACCACTTCTCTCCACCGCTTGAAACACCTAATGATATGCAGATGTTTAGAGCCAGGCCAGAGATTCTGGTAATACTGCAATTTTACCCACAGAGTGTTAGAGAATTGAATGGGGGACATTTAAAGATAAAATGAGAAAAAAATTTGCTTGGAGAGAAAAAGGAAATAGTGGAAAGATTATATTAGCTTTGTCCTTAATTGTGAAAAACAAGATTTCCTCTTCCAAATTTTTAAATTGACAGGAAGTTTAATTTACATTAAATGGCAACAAATACATCAGGCGAGAGCAATTTGATAAAACAGGTAAATAAAATACTAGGCCTTATCTCCAGGCATTAAACATAGAAATTAACTTTATTGAGAAAGCATTCTATAACAGAGCCTGAGCACCAGCATTTTCACCAACTTGACTGAAATTGCAGTCTGCCTACCCAAACATTACCCTATAATTATGGGTGTTTGAGATTGTGGGAAGGCCCTTAAACAGTTACTTTATTAATGACCAACCACAGTCTGAAATAAGAATGTATGCATTATTTATTGTGCAATTTCCATGAAGTGCAACTGTATGCAATAAAAGCCCTCCCATGTGTTTGGGCCCTGCAGAGAGGGGCTAATCAAAAGTTATTTAAAACCAGGAGTACCTTATATGTGTTTAACTTAAAACATATAAATGTGCATTCATTTGTCAACCTTTAAAGATAGAATGAAGCTTTTTAGTTTTCCCTCATCTTTCTTGAATAAGCTATACATATAATGCTGCTTTTAAAAATTTCCAGTTTCAGTGTCTCAATATCTTTAATATGTAGAAAAATTTACAGATTCCTGAGAAGCTGAGTGCCGAAACATACCGTATTTCATGATTTCTACCCCCAGTCATTTTTTTATGGTTGTTTCACTGTCACCTAATTCAATGGCTTTTGTGTGTGTGTGTGTGTGTGTGTCCTAGTCTTTACAGAGCCTTTCCAAAGTATTTAACTTAATTTGTATATAACAATAACTTTCTTTTCACAGTCATATTTTTCAATTAGTGCAGAATTTAATTAAATTATATAATTACAAAGATGATTCCACATAGGATACAGATTTAAGCTAAAATAACATTGGCTGAAAGAAGAAAGAAATTTTCTTTCTCTCCAACAGAAATACCTGGTTAGGTATGTTAAGGCTGAGAGGGTAGCACAACAATCATTAAGGGACAGTGCCTTATTCTAACTAGTTGTTCTAGTGGCCAACTGTGGTAAAAGATGACTGCTCCCCTTCCAACCCTTTCATTCATATTCCAGCCAGTAGCAGAAGGGGAAGGAAGAAAGGAAGTGGATGCTCCTCCATCTTAATAGCATGACCCATCATTTGCACACATCATGACAGCAGACTCACATGTCACACAGTCAGACCTGGCTGGAAAGTAGCCTACGAAATGTAGCCATTGACTGGGTGACCATCTATTCACTAAAAATTCTATGGCTATAGAAGAATGAGAGATGGGGAGAGAACAAATACTGAGGAGACATAAAGCAGCCTCTGAAATATTCAGATGTATTGGCCAGTGATTCTTTTGAAACCAAGCAAATGCTTTAGTAGATTTTATTCTCCCCTCTGGTCATACCTCTACATGTAGGATGAACAGCCCACAGAGCCAGGAGAACTTGCCTAACTAGAATCATGCCCTCCTTCTAGACCTGGTTACCCAGGACCTCAGTATTCCCTGTGGGAACAGCCCTCAGCCTGCTCCCAGTGCCTCCAAAGGTCCTTGGGAGGGTGAATTACATGCACAATAACAGTGTGAAAGCAGCTTGGGCAAAGAGACTGGACTCTCACATGTGTATGATGCCTCGCAGAGCTGGCGGTGGGAAGAGAATGGAAGACATTATGAGCTATTCTGTCCATCACTGGAAAACCCCAATGCAGAACTCAGAGGAGGGAGAAAAATCTAAAACTGAATCTAGCCTTTCAGCACATTATGTAGTATATTGCTGAAGGAGGAAGATGGTACCAATTATCTACGGCTATATAACAAACCATGCCAAGATTTTGCATTTTAAAACAACAAAAACAATAGTCATTTTATGGTTCCAGTGTAGACTGGGGCTGGAGGACCTATAATGGCTTCCTCCAGTGTTTGGAGCCTTAGTGCTGGCTGCCAGCTGGGACACCCTGTTTCTTTGTCACATGACTTCTCTTTCCACGTGTTTTCTTATTAAAGAGTCTATCAGGAGCTTCCTTACATGGCAGCCGACTTCCAAGAGGTGACAGTAGAATGCTGCAAGGTCTTCTAAGGCCTAGACCAGGAACCATACTTCCTCCACATTCTAGTGTCCAAAGCAAGTCACAGGACCTCCCTAGATGAAAGGGAGGGAAAATAGTTTCAACCACTCAGTCACAAGAGTGGCAAAGACATACTCCAGAAAGGCACAGAGGATGGGAGGGATTGTCCTGGCCAAATTTTTTTTTTTTATCTTGGTATAATGCCTTAATTTGTATTCTGGTCTCATTTTCTGCAAAAATTATGCTTGTATCTTTCTTTGTCTATCTAATTATCCACTTATTTTTGCACATAAAATCCTTCTTTCCACACATAAAACATTTGCATCCCTAATGGGAACATCCACAAAGTCCCATCTAGTCCCTGATTTCAAGTGCAAGGTCTCTGGATGCTCAATCACTTTCCCTGGGTCTGAAGGGCTCATTGTGGCCTGGTGACCTATAAACGAAAAAGCAAGTTATATTTCTTCCCTCACATGAATTATATAATGGTGAAGTAGGAACAGTATAATCACAGTAGAAACTTCCATTCAGAAAAAAGAAAAGTGGAAAACTCACAGCAGTTGTGTAGGCAAACTGCCAGGGTTATAGAGTAAGTTTCTTGGTCAGCCCAGCTGGCAAGTCCAGGTTTTGTTCCCGAGAGAATAACCCTGTCCAGGGTCTTCCAGGAATCTTAGCCTTTTGCCTTATCAATTATTTTTCAGGAAGTGGCCAATGGATCTTCTTGTGTGTATCACACTGCTCTTACAGTCTCCTTATTGATGGTACACAGGAATTGGGGCTTCAGATGTTGCTTTAAGATTAAAAAAATCTTGGGAGTTTGATTGCTAAAGAGATTTAGCAAAAAATAAGGTGTACCCTTATTTAATTTGCTAAAAACACTAGTCTTCTCTGGTATTTGCTTCTGGTCATTTCCATGTAGGAGTAACCACAGCCTGGAAAGTCTGGACTTGACTTACTGGCCTCTATACTTTCATCTCTCCTACTTCAATTTAACAGTGGTAAATTTGCGAGTTTTTACAATAAGAGTCTCAGGTGTGGTGGCAATAATCTTAATCTGATTTTAGCTGCTGGAGTTTTAGCATGCTTTGGTCATCAGTCAGCATGCTTTACAGAAGAAATGAGAGTATAGGTTAATCTCGTCAGTTGCTTGAAAAGTTGGTTTAAGAAGGTTGGTTAAGAAATTTTCTATTGTAGAATAAACTAAAAATAATGTAAGTGGGCTTCAGATATTAACTTCCAATTCTTCCTCATCATTATTTGTTGAAAACATTATCCCAGAGTGGCTGAGACAATTATTTCTGCCATGACTGGCTCCTGATATATTTTTTTCTTTCTCAAGCAACCAGTGTTCTTATTGTTGTCTCATTTCACTCTGTGTGTAGTGAATCAAAGTTCAGAGCTTAAATGTAGAGTTGTAAACAATTATATTAAAGATAAATGTTCTTTTCTTCCAATGCCATACCATAAATGCTTTAAAATGGTTAACCTTTTCTTGTGTTGCATTTTTGTTCTGTGTCTGTGTTCTTATTGTTTAACTTCTGTTTTGCATTCACAGTACTTCCACTTACATGGTTTTCCACATCAGTGCTGTCCAATAGATATATAGTGTAAGCCACATATATAGTTAATGTCCCACTCCTCTTCCTACAAAATGTGAGAATAGGTGAAATTAACTTTAATAATATATTTTATTTAACTCATCATGAGTTAACTCAACATGTAATCAATATAAAATTATTGAGATATTTCATTTTTTGCATACTAAAACTTCAAGCTTTGGTGTATATCTTAGAACACATGCACATTTGGATTAGCCATATTTTAAGTGCGCAATAGAGTACAGCTCTTGAACTTTCCAATAACTTGGGATGTAAGTAGGACATAATACTTATCATTTACCATATAAATGCCTTGTCTGGGGATTGTAAGGGATATCAGTAGTCTCTCCTCAAGAAACCACTTTCAGTGAATAAAATAAGGGATATACACTGCAATTATAATATTGTTTCTCAAATAATTCAGCCCTAGAAAACATAGCTTTGAGTCATATTGTGAAGATATCCTCTTCTATGTTCTTTTTTTCTCTAAACAAGGGGCCAATGTAGGGCTTATTTATTTATTTTTTTTTGGGGGAAAAATACCTTCAGGAAAAAGTCCACTTGGGTCTTATAATTATTATCTTCCATCTTTTTCAGAGAAAGAGATTTGATAAGCCTGAGAGGAGCCATTCATGTCTTTTATGTTAATTTATCTTGGGAAAAAACAGATGTTAGATGAATTTTGAAAAAAAATACCTGTCCTTTATGATGAACTACAGTTGTTAAATATCACTATTTTTGTATTCCCCCAAGTAAAACACTTAAGTCTCTGGGGATATACCCAGGAAGTCAACACTCTAAGATCTCTCTTCACAAAGTATTTATTTGATCATTTAGATTGGGGTTAACAAAATGCCTCCTGGGATTTATCAAGGTCTCCACTTCATAGGGCCATCTTTTATTCTAATATTTAAATAAAATATCTTCAAACCCCTTTCTATAAAATAATACTCCTTAGCTTCTATATACTTTCTCCTTCTTTGAGAGTCAGAAATTTTTGGAGGGAATGTGGGTCTAAAATTTGCTTCTCCGCTGCCATCTCCAGGACCTGAATCATGACCCCTTGACCAGCCTCAGACTTCCGTTACTCTGTGGTTGGTTCCCACCTACAGCTTTGGAAATTTGCTTCCCTTATTCTAATCCCTAAAGTACTACCAACATTAAAAGACTGAGACTCTATGTAAAACAGATTTCTGTTTTTGTCTTGGGGAAAGAAGAAGATCATTTCCATGCAGTCAGAAAACAATTTTACTACTGAATGTGCTCTCAGATCATGTTCCTGAGAATCCTACCTGCCTAGACCAGTATTGTCCGACAAAACATTTTTCACTGTCCAGACCAGTAGCCCCTAGCCATATGCGGCTCTTGAGCACTTGAAATGTGGCTAGTATGACTGAAGTACTGTCTTTTTAATGTTTTTTAATTTAAATTTAAATAGTCACATGTGGTTCGTGGCTACCATGTTGGACAGTACAGTTCTAGAAGCTTGATTCTCTTTCTTTTTCCGAGTTTTCACTCCTATTTGCCAAGCATTAGTAGATAATTATAAAATTCCTGTTACTTTGTTTCACAGACAAATATATTTCACCTAATTTTTTTCTCTTAAATCTATTTAGATTATACTGGGAGCCTTACCACGTACAATAAAAAAATGTCTAATGTAGCCCATCAAAGTGTTTTTCTAGAACCAAAGAACCATTTACTCTGGTAAATGTCTACACCCAGGAAGAACTAGGTAATTGTAAATTATTTATTTTGTTTTTTCAAAATTAATATTTTCTTCAGCAAAATCTTTATGGTACCTGAAAAGGAAGTTTTCTCATAAACTCTTTCCATAGGTGGTGTTCTGGAAGAGATAAAAACATATTATCTAGTATCCTATAGACACTTCACAGAACCCTCAGTCTCTCTGACTTGCAGTCCAAGCATGTGAAATTATTACAGGTATACTTCTCCAAAATCAGAAGAAATCTCTCAAAATTTCTGTGTAATTTAACTGGAGAATGAAAACGAGTTGCTGTCTTTCAAGCACGGGGGAATGGACGTGACCAGAACGTCAGCATGCTTCTCTATCCTGAGGCTTTAGCTTCTGATCCGTTGTGCTGAGAGTCAGGGCCCATTCCCCAGTTTTTGTCCCTTTGAGAATGGTGGACTCCTGCTATTAAATAACCTCATTTTCCCATTTCTGCTCTAGAGGGTAGTGAGCTGAACCTGCTACCAACTTCCTATTTTAGGATCATATTCTACCTATGCTTGACACGAAGCTCTTCCTCGTAAGGATCTGCCTGTTTCACACACTCCTACATAAAAGGGGGAAGAGTCCCATAGTAACTTAAGCCTCTGCGCTCACAGGATCTAGAAAGTTTCCCTCCTCTGTAAATTCTCCTTCCTCCATTTCCTGACACTTCACTTGTTGCTAGAAACTTCCCAGATAAGCTTTGGTTTCCACATCATCAAAGTTGGCTTCTTAGTGTGTTTAGTGCTTGCTAAGCACCCATTCTTCTCACCATCATAGAAGTAACCTAGTAAGATATCTCCATTTCCTAAGTCTCAACCTGGGCATCACCACCACCCTGAGCTTTGTGATGCGTCTGTGATGGCTCGTGGCCACCCCAGTCAGTGACTGGACAATGATCCAAATTTTTTTGTCTCTGGTGGTATTGATCTCTACAGTCTTACATTTTTCTTTGATTTGCATCATATAGACAGCAGGTTTTTAACAAATCAGGTCAAATACATCCCATTTATGCTCATCTGCCTCCAAGTGTAGCAGAATAGTGGTGGTTACTATCAAAGGCCCATAGGCCTCTAGCTAGAAGGGAAAATACCACCTTCTCTTATTCCCTGTAGTCTTGAATAATGGACTCTTGAGACTGGATTTTTGCTAACAATTCCTGTGGCTCATGTCTGAGCTGGTGCTTCCAGTACTAGCCTTGTCACAATGCAGGGTTCTCTGTTGGTTTCCAATGTCACTTATCTTTCTTCTATCTGATGAATTATCCTTACTAATGAGAGAAATATGCTATTTACTTTGAGATATTATAGTAAAATTTAACTTTAATAGATCCAGTACCTATTTCTTTCATTTAAACCTGGTTTACCCTGGTTTGGTAAGTACTTCTCTTTGAAACTGCTTTCCTAGCTTCATCTAATTAGTGAATTTATTTATGTTATGATTATTTACTGATCACATAGTATGTGAAGGTACAGTTTGAGATGCTGGGTATACAGCAGTGAGCAAAACTCACACAAATCCCCACTCATGGAGTTTACATTTTAGTTGATGCAAACAGAAAATGAAGAGATTTTATAAATTCTACAAAGAACCTTTCCTTTCTGAAAAGGAAAGCATGAGAGGGTATTGAGAAGTATTCGTGGGGGTAGTTACTATTTTTTTAGGGCAGATGGACAGGGAAGAACTCACTATTAAGTTAAAATTTGACCAGAGACTTAAAGGAGGTGATGTAGAGATCTTGGGAAGATGGTCATTGTAGCTGGAGTAAAGCTAGGAAGAAAAAAAGGACAGCCACAGAGCTGAGGTGCTGAAGTCAGAGAGAGAGAGAGTGGAGCATTTGCCTACAGAGCATCTTGCAGATGTATGCATCTTGGGTTTTCCTCTGAATGACATGAGATACCATTGGTGGGTTTGGAGCAGAAGAATGATCCATGCTAATGAAATATTTTTTCCTTCCTTTTCTGTGATGCATATTTTACAGTTAAATATCAGGGTAGTGGCTATTCTACAAATTTGTTAAGACTTGCTCCATGCTGTACACATAAACGGGCAGACACAGAAACAGCCATATCACCAAGGATAGGCCATTCAAATTTCCTAACTTTCCTCTATCTATGAATAATCCAAAAGAGTTGAGTTTGGAATGTATTTTCCAGTATTTCAGATGAGTCACCAATTTCTAGGCAAGGAAATCATAAGATGGTGGAATAGTTACTCAAGGAAGATTGTACAAATTCATGTAAATAAAGGCAGAAAAGAAGCAGAGCCACTTGGATCCTGCCATGCCAGGAAATATCCTTGGGTGCATATAATCTAAACTATATTTATACTATGATAGCCTTGGGGTAAAAATCCCCAAATCTGTTAAGAATGACCACTGTGCTTTCAAATACAAATGTATTAATACTGTTTAATTAACTAAGACAAATTCAGCTGAAATTTGGCCAGACAGCCTGTTGACATTACCACATCCCACTGCAACCTCCACACATCTGTGGGTCATCATTATGATTGCCCTTTTCCAGGAATATTAAGCAATTTGTCAGAGGACAGACATCTGGAAATAAACCTATGCTAACTTAAGCATGGCCTTTTAGTTCTATAAACTATACTATCTTCCCCCAGAAATTATGACTCCAGTCCAATTCCTGTACCCTTTGGAGGAAAACAATATTGACAACAGGAACTCCAAGTTTCAAATGAAACACTAAATTCATTGTGAATTTGTAGTGAAAAAGGATTACCTTCTTAAGACACCTTAGTATTGAAATCTTTTAAAAATGAAGTCTTAATATATACAATATGTGTTTATTGAATTAAGTCCATCATAATCTTAGCACCCAAAGCTAGCCATCATTGACGTTTAGGTCTATTTCCTTTTCATTCAATCTTTTTGACTTCACTTTTCTTTTAGACATTGTTGAAAACATTATATTTGTAATTTATATTTGCATATAATTTTATCTTGCCACTTGACTTAATAGATATCAAAGCATTTCTCTTATTTTATAAACTCATGAAAATATAATGTTAGTGCAACATGTCTAAAGCATTGCATGATCATGAACTTACCTGGGTAGAATTTCACTAGCTCCCCACCACCTTCAGTATAAGGTCTCAAACTCCTTAGTGGACCATATTAGTCTTTTCATAATTTCCCCTTCCTGATTCCCTAGGTTTTGCATTTTTCTCTAATTTCTCAAGTATACCTTCACCTCTAGCAATTTGGGAAAATTTGCTGGTTTTGAGCCAATCACACTTTCTCGTTTTTGGCATAATTTCACTCTCGGCCTTGAGTGACTTTACTACTATTATCGCCTAGTAAAAACATCCTACTTGTCTTTAAGAGGTTTAGGATTAGCTTTTCTGGCAGCTGTTCTTGACCTCCCCCTGTCCCCCAACACAAAGCACACATTGGGTGTGACTTGGGTCTCCCCATCCTGTAAGCCCCAGATATCCTTCATTTACCACAAGGCCTCCTCCAGCCCAGGAGCTCCACGGGGCCAGACACCTTGTCTTTGTCATATCTGTATTACACCTGTTAGCATAGTTCCTGGCACACAGGAGGCATTCATTGACTGCATGTTGAAAGAATGAATAAATGACTGTAAATAAATTCTTTTACCTGTGTCCCATTACTGAGGCCTTGTCCTCTCTGATATAAAGATTCTACACTACAAGTTCTGAACTATCCTTATCTCTGCCAAGTTACTATTCTTACTGACTCATTCACTTTGGTTATTTTAGATTTTAGGACTTAGAATTCCTTGCATTTTACATGGAAAATTTTGCTAATACAGTCAAAGAAAAATCTCTATTAAAATTACTATGACATAAAAAACAAGGTGAAAAAATTGCTAAAGATACATATAAATCTAAAGATTTTAAGTATGTAGACCAAATTTCATATGTGACAACATTCAAACAGAAATGATATTCATTTCTAATATTAATGTGATTATAAAATTAAATTTTTAATGGTTATTAGCTGTGTAAGATCCCATTTTTACATCCACCAATTGAAGATTTTTAATATCTCCTAGGAACATAGTAACTGCTGTGCTCTGAAACATCCTTTTCATAATCACTTTCCTCTAGGTAGTAATGAATCAGGAGAGAATAGATTTATGCACATGTGTGTTTAGTTTCAGATTCATGAGCTTGGGCGAATTAGTTAACCCCTCTGAGATTCAACTCCATCATCTGTAAAATGGACAGAATGATAATATCTGACACATGGGACTTGGAGGATTATATACGTAACTACATGAAAGAACTGCAGACTGCTAGGCTTGTAGTGGTTACTGACTTCATGTATATTGTGACTCTGGGTCCATATGCCTGACCAGTGTTGAGCCTGACATTTACTTGCTAAGCTCCTTCTTCTTGTCATCTAAGGGAATCTGTATTCTCTCTGAAGTTCTAATTTTCTTCTAATCCTTTCTCTACAAAGTCCATTACCTGTTTTAATTTAACAATGGGCTTCATGATCCCAGTAAAAATCCTATTTTCTCGCTAATCAGATGTCTGGCTACTCTTGGAATTACGAACTGGTTGTCAATAGTCTAAATCAAAGGTAGGAGAGAGACTTGCTTATTCTTAAACAGTTAAGTAGTTATTTTCCTACCCACACAAGGAGTTTGTACATTTTCATCATCACCTAACACTTGAATATTACTAATTAACTTATGTATTTTTCTAAGAACAACAAATCTCCACTTATATTAAGATGATAAGAAGAATGTTTTGATGTGAATTCCTCTACATACTTAGTAGATGCTCAGTTCAGTAGTTTTAAATTTACACTGGAAAAATAAGTATTTATAAGATTTTTCAACATTTATAATGAGTAAGTACTGTTTTGATATGCTTAGAATAACACGAACATAAATCAATAAACATTTTTTTCTCAAATTGTTTACAGTCTAACGGAGAAAAATAGACACATGCACGTACATTTACACCGTAATTTCACTTTCATCTCTTTAAGACTTCTAAATATTAGGAGCAATCTAATAAGAACATAACTTTATTTCAAATTTTACATTTTTCAAAGGTCAACATGCCAAAACTCTTTTATTTATTTTGCAATGTAAACAGCTTCGAATTATCAAAGTAAATCTTGCTATGAGGTAATAAAAAGATAGGGTGAGACTGCTATTTTTAAGAATTATTGGGATCTTTGTTATAATTCTACAAAATTTATAGAGTTAAATGCAGGTGTGAGCTGAATTTTTTTGAAGTTTGTTTATCTGGGTGGCAGCATATGCTAATAATGTGGCTAATTCATAGTCCCCCTTAGTTTTTAATTGTAAACATGTGCATTACACTATTTGTAGAATATAGATTTAGTTTTATAAACAATCATTTGTAGCCTTTCTTCCCATTTTAAAATTACCATATGGAAACTTCTTCAAGTTTAAAAAATTAACATGCTTCTAAAACTTAGAGATGGATTCAAATTCGAATGCAAATCGATTCTTTTACATTTTGTGTCATTATAGCCTTCATTGTAGTTATGCTTCCTGGTCAAAAATATGGAGAGTTTTGTGAACATACCTCCAAAGTATATAAAAATACAATATTCAAAATAATTCCTTGTTTTGAATTATTTTGACCAAATCTACTAACATTTTGGATCTCAGAAAGCATCATCACCAGAGCTCAGTGGGAATTCTCTCCTGCTCCATTATCTGCCTATCACTCACTTGATCAAAGGACTAAGGGCTCTGCAGTGGAAGGAAGGATGGAGCTTCTGGATTGAGAAACAGGTGCCAGCAGGAGAGGTGAGAAGGTCATTGGCTTACTGGGGAGGACTGATCAGGACCCATGAGAAAATTCCATCATCTCTCCTAGCCTTCTTCAGTGAACATACCTCCAAAGTGTATACCTTCTTTACGCCTACTCTAATGAAGGCTCAAATCCCTACAACTCTGTCCCTAGAGGAAATACAAGCCCCCTTTCCTCATCGAGACCAAGGGAGAAATGTTGGTGGCAGAATGTGGTGGAGAAGAAGAAACATTAAAAATTGTGGACATCGATTGGTAAAGGTACATTCTAAGAAATCTCACTGTAACAGTATTCCTGATATTCCAAAAACTAAATAGAGCCCAGCTCCGGTATTTGCCTAGACTTTCATGCCTGCTATTCGCTTGCAGAATTTTAGCCACCTGAGTTTTTCCTCTCAAAGAAGACATTCAGACTTCGTATTTTGAGGTTCTAAGAATAAGGTAAGATTAATTTTCCATACTCTCTTATCTTCACACAAGGAAGTACCTGTGATATGTTTTATAGTCTGTGGAGCACTGTCAGAAGAGTGTGGCTACAAGCATAATTTCAGAGGCAGCAGACCTGCTCCCTACCAGTAACTTGACCTACCTGAGGCAACCTTCTCGTAAGCCTCAGTTTCCTCATCTGTACACAGAGATAATAGTACCCATTTCATACGGCTGTTGTGAAAATAAGTGTGATAACATATGAAAAGAGCTGAGCAGTAAACCTACCATAAGATAAATGATCGATCTCTGTATTAGTACATTGTCATTATCAAGTCCCTCTCCTTTCCTGTCTCAATACCTTGCCTTTTCTTCTTGCCCATTGTTCAACACCACAACTGTCCTGCCATCACCACAGACTTTGTTGGTGGAGTGCAGGACACTGGGGTGAGGAGAAGCTGTGTAAGGTCTGTGCCAGGCTTCCCATCAGGTCTGTGACCCTGAACTCCATTTACCAAGACCAGAGCTGCCAAGTATGTCCAAGTAACAGCCACTAGTAAACTAGTAAAATAACCTGGAGCCAAATTTTATCATTGTAAACTTTTGATCACCTTCTATTCCAAGAGGACAATTTACCAGCTTGTTTTGCAGTTATGAATATGGGAGAGTTCTTCAGTACATTCCCTTTTATGAAACTCACTGACTATGGGTTGAATTTATCTAAAAGAACTTATCTTTTATGAACTGAAATTGACAAATATCATATTTTTTGTCTCAAATATTTCCTGAAGGGTCTTATATAATGAAGTCCCCTGTTTCAAGAGACTATAGGGCAGCTGTCCCTTTGTGTGTGTGTGGTTTGTAATGTTTCTTCCATCTTTACTGAGGTATAATTGACAATAAAAATGTAAGGTATTTGAAGTGCACAACATGGTGCTTTGATGTGTGCATCCACTGTGACAGGATCCCCCCATTGAGTTAATAACACGTCCATTACTTCACATATTTATCCTTTTTGTGTGTATGTGAGAACAGTTCTACTCTTGGAAAATTTCATTTATACAATAGTCACTGTGTTATACATTAGATCCTCAGATTTTATTTATCTTATAACTGAATGTTCATGTCTTTTTATCAGTTTCTTCCTATTTCTCCCACCTCCAGCTCCTGGCAATCACTTCTCTATTCTCTGTTCCTATGAGTTGGTCTTTTTCACTTTTTCGATTCTATATATAAATGATACCATGGGAATATTTGTCTTTTCTCTAGTTTATTTCGCTTAGTATAATGCCCTCAAGGTCCTTTGGTGTGTACTCACAAATAACAGGACTTCCTTCTTTTCTAAGGCTGAATAATATTCTGTTGTGTATATGTGTATGTGTGTGTGTATATTTGTATATACCACCTTTCCTGATTCATTCATCTGTTGGACACTTAGGTTGTTTCCAGACCTTGGCTATTGTGAATATTGCTGCAAATGAATGTGGGAATATAGATATCCCTTTGAGAAACTGGTTTTGTGGGATTGCAGGATCAGCAGTTCTGTTTTTAATTTCTTGAGGAATCCCCATATTGTTTTCCGTAGCAGCTGAACCAGCAGTATACAAGGGTTCCCTTTTCTCTCCATTCTCTCCACCACTTTTTTCTTGCCGTTTTGATAATATATTCATTCTGACATGTGTAAGAGTACTAGTCGTTGTGGTTTTGATTTGCATTTCCTTGGTGTTAAGTGATGTTGGGCACATTTTCATGTACCTATTGTCCATTCATATATATTCTTTGGAAAAAATGTCCATTCAAGGCCTTTGCCCATTTTTTAAAATTAGGTTGTTTTTTGCTATTGAGCTGTTTGAGTTCCTAGTATATTTTGGATATTAACACCTTATGTAGATGTCCCTTTTGAGAAAAGAAAAGCATTTAAAATTAAATTTAAAAATCTTTAATTTTAAATGATTATTTATGTGACCTGATAGTTTAAACTCAGAATTAAATACCAGTTTGACTCAAAGAATAAGAATTGTTAAGTTTATTATGAATTTTATCTTTTACAAATCAGCACAATATAGGATATAGGAAAAGGTTTGAAAAATAAAAAAAGAATCATTATTAACCACTTTGTGCATTTCTTTCTGGTCTTTACACATGTATTTCAAAAAATAGGATTGTATTGACTATATATTTTTGGATTCTGCTCTTTTTATTTATAGTAATTGCTGCTTAAAAACATTATTTTTAATAGTGCTTAATATTCTATTGTATGGAAGTACAATAATTTATCCAGTTCTGTAAATGGAGGCATTTATCTCATTATTCATTGGACATTTACTTTGTTTCCAGTATTGTGTTTTTATAAAATGATGTTGAAAATTCTTTTTTTATGTGTGTAAAGTTCATTAATTTTCTTTTTATTTTCTACCCTGCATCTACATATGAGTGTTTTTTTTTGAAACTGAAGTCCAGTGACTAAACAATATTATATTGGTTTCAGGTGTACGTTATAGTGATTTGGCAACTATATACATTACTAAGTGTTCATCATAGTAAGTGTAGTTACTATGTACCATATCACATACTGTAATAATATTGACTATATTCTCTATACTGTACTTTTATCCCTCTAATTTATTTTATAATGGGAATTTATACCTTTTCATGTCCTTCACCTATTTCACCCACCTCCCTTACGACAACCACCAGTTTGTTCTCTGTGTTTGAATCTATTTGTGCTTTGTTTGTTCATTTGTTGTTTTATAGATTCCACATATAAGTGAAATCATATGATATTTATCTTTCTCTGACTTATTTCACTTTAGCGGAATACCTTCTTATGCTCATCCATTTTTCACAAATGGCACAATTTCATTTTTGGGGCTGAGTAACATTTCATTGTATATGTAATCCACAACTTCTTTATCCATTCATCTATTGATGGGCACTTAGGTTGCTTCTATATCTTGTCAACTGTAAATAATGCTTGTCTACTGTTAACATAGAGGTGCATATATCTTTTTGGATTACTGATTTTGTTTTCTTTGGGTAAATTTCCAGAAGTAGATTCACTGGGTCTATGGTATTTCTATTTTTAAACCTCCATACTGCTTTCCATAATGGCTGCACCAGTTTGCAATCCTTCCAGCAGTGTACAAGAGTTCTCTTTCCTTCATATCCTCACTAACAGTTGTTATTTCTTGTCTTGTTGAGATTAGTCATTCCAACTGGTGTGAAGTAATTATCTCATTGTGGTCTGATTTGCATTTTCCTCATGTTTAGTGATGTTGAGCATCTTTCATGTATCTGTTGGCCATCTGTATATCTTTGGAAAAATGTCTATTCATGTACTCTGCTTATTTTTTAATTGGGTTGTTTTTTTGGTGTTGATTTTGTATGAGTTATTTATATATTTGGCTATTATTAGCCCCTTATCAGATATAATATTTGTAAATATCTCCTCCCATTTAGGTTATCTTTTCATTTTGTTGATGGTTTCCTTTGCTGTTCAGAAGTATTTTAGTTTGATGTAGTTACAGTTATTTATGTTTACTATTGTTTCCTTAGCCTGAGGATACATATATAGAAAATGAAAATTCTTATACCTATTTATCCTTATATAGAGAAGTTTCATGCAAAAAATGATGATGATAATGGTTTCAAAGTTCTTTTTATCATATTTTTCATTTTTAACTGGAATTCAAGGAGAAAAGGCCATGTATTTTGAAATAAATGGGAAAGGTATCTGCTGAAGAAGAGATGACTAATATCATAGCTGAGACCTCAGAATAACTTTAACAAAAATTGGACCAGAGATTTAGCTACAGTAGAAAATGAAAAGAAGATTTGATATAGGAAGAAAAGGTAGCATTATTATTTGAAAAAATGAATAACAAAAGCAGTAGGAATGAGGCTGTCTTTAAAATTCTAAATCAGGATTTCAGAAGTAATGATGATAAAGGTTTTTATAATAAGAAAAGTTCAACTATTTTTATATTTTTAAAGAAATAAGTAGACATTCAGATAACATATGAGTGTTATGAATTCCAGCAAGAGCTCAGAAGAAAACTAAATTAAAAACCATGATTATGTAGATGGCCATTAAAATAGTAAGACAAAGATTCCTTTAACCACATCAATACAGCACCTAGTATATACAGAAAATGATGTGCTAGACTCTCCAGGGAATATAAAAATGAACTTAAGGGGTAAATCATGAGGTGATAGATAAATGTAAACAGCGTTACTATAGAAATTATTATATTAAAACCGAATTTTCATTTATATTGGTTTTAGTTATGGTTATAAAGTAAAATACACTAGAGTAGAAAATCAAATTGTCAGTCATCCCTTGTAATAATTAAGGAAATAGAACAGCCATGAGATGGTGCTATTCAACAAGAAATTGGAAGTGACTGCAAGACCCCCCCCTCCCCCAGTGTTCCTTTTGGCTTGGAAATCCTCTGCAGAGGCGCGCTGAAACTGTTACATCAGAAGGAAACAAATACTGAATTGAAAGGGACAAATTACTAACTGTTCCATCTACCTCATTTCCTTAGACCATTTTATTTTTGAAGCATATTGCAAATAAATGAATTTGTGGTTTTCTCAAACTGGGAACAATAGCAAGGCTGGGAGACCCTCAGACTTCTGAAAAACCTGCTGAGACTCCCTGTGGGCAGGCTGACTGGCCAGAGCACAGAGAACTGGAGAACAGAGATCCTTCTGTTTTCTCCAGTTTACATTTGTCATTTTCTCCAGAGGGCAAGGCACTTCCATGTGTTTGGCAGAGAATGGTTTTGGGCAGAATGGAATGGAATCTTTTGTGAAACAGGCATTGGCTGATTTATATTAATGTAAAAGCAAGTGTTTAAAAAATGTAAAGTGGAGCAGTGACACTGGAGAAAAAAAAATGAATAGTTCTGCTTTGGTAACATAATACTCTCAGTTATTTTGAGCCATTTGAAAATAAACATCAAATAAACTGTATATATAAAACCATATATTTAAATTTTTTTCATAAACTGTAGCTGTAAAAGAGATTAACTTTATATCTTTCGTGAGACTTCTAAGACTGAGTATGGGCTACACTAGTGTTTAAATTCAGCCCTCTCTCTCCTGAATAATTTTTGCAGTTTCTTCAAAGTACATGTGGCCTCTAGGGTTAAACCACCTGGTCCTATAAAAGGAGATACATTTTGGAAAAGGGGGAAAATGAGGGAAGACCCACAAAAAAGTTTCTCATCTCATTAAAAACTTTATTCTATCAGTTGGGATTTTCAAAACATTTAGGAACTACCTAATAAAAGGAGAGCCTAAGGAAACCAGTTGGAAATAAAGAAAAATGTCTACAGGCAAAAATAAGTCAAAATAAGAAAAATGAAAGTCATTTAGGCTTGCTGCAATTTGAGTGAATAATTTTGTGAAGTTTAATGGCTCTTTTGAATTTTAGAGTGATGTTGCTATCTGGATATAATGGGAAAAAATGTAACTTCCTTAGCAGCTGGTACATTCATGTCCCCTCAGTCCCCAAATCTGCAAACCTGTCCTAATTGCTGGGCACATACAGTGCTGGTGGAATCTCGGTGTGTCTTACCGAGACCAGGTGGGAAGGCAGAAGAACACAAGGTGAGGACCACTCAAGAAGGGCTGAATCTGAGAACATGCAAAGCGATCAAGAAAGGGGAAGAATGAAAAAAAGAATGAGGATCAGGGACAGATTTAGATCCTCTTCTGTCTCCGGTTAGGGAACAGACAGCTACATCTACTGAGAGAGAACATTTCTTGATTCTGGCAGATTCTCAAGCTGCAAACCCTATTTTGCACTTTCTTTCCCCTACTGAGCAAGTGCCAGTGATGCACCAATTTCCTTTTACAATTGGTTTTTCCGTATTCTGTAATCTGATTTCCCAGTTTAAAACGCCACATGATGTCACCAGATTCCTCCAGATTATCCAGTAGAATGTGATTTTTTCCCTCAGTTATCTTATTGGACACCTGACGCTATCTCCGATTGAATTTGATGTCTTTGCCTTCTGTAAGCAGTTCTCTCCTATCTCCCCTCGGGCCCCCTGAAGATTCTTCTCTGTTTCCTCTTCAACTCTTGCTCCTTGGGTGTTGACCTCCCTGGAGGTCACTCCTGACTCCTTTCCTCCAGTTCTACCCACTTTCTCAGAAGAGTTTCTTTCTCCTGGGCTCCTCTTCCAGTCTTAGCTGATGAATTGCAAATCTGTGCTCAGTACTAACCATTCCCAGAGCTGCAAATCTGGAGATCTCACTGTGTGAGGAACAGCTCCATGAAATGTCGGCAGGCATCTCACCCTCGACAGGTTCTGCTGACAGTGGGCCTTTCCTGGGGAATCCTCGCTCTCTTGTTTTTGTCCTGGAACAGAACACTCTCAGTTTCCCAGCCGGAAACCTGGAGGATGTCCTTGAATCTTCTCTCCCCTGCACCTTCCACTTCATGTTCTTCAGTAAGTCTTTGGAATGTGTTTTATTTTTTAACACATTGTTATATAGGTGGATTTTTTTGCTTCATATGTTTAAACACATTACACATTTGTGCCCATTCCCATTTCTTTGTTCCAATTTTATTTTACTTTTTCCCTGAACTGTTCCAATAGCTTCATAACCTGCTTCTTTTGTAGGTCCCTTTTAGTCCATCATTCAAACTAGTGATTTAACTTCCCCATAGACAAAAATCAGATCCCACATCTCTTTTTCATTCTTACCAACTTCTCTGGCTTCCCATGAGCCATTGATTAAAATTCAAACTTCTAACATAACAATCAAGATTATTCATCGTCTGGCCCTAACGTACCTTTCCAGCCTCACCTCATCCCTCCTAGACTTAAACCACTCTAAAAGGCTTGTCATCACTTCTTTGCAAATTCTAGTCTCTATGCCTAAAAGGTTCCTTTTCCCTTTTCTACATCACATTAAGCAATACTCAGATCAAACATTAACTCCTCTAGGACACTGATTCATATTTTTCTGCTACCTATCACATAAAAAGAGTTCTATAAATGTTTTATTTTTAAAATTGTAAAAGAACTTCAAGTTATTAATTGATTCATTCATTTATTTTGCATCAAATTTTATGAATAATTCATTTCTATCAACTACCATGCTGAGGCATGGGAATACAAAAATGAATCATAGTTCATCTCTTCCCTTGAAGGACTTACAGTGTGTTAGGTAATAAATCAGAAAAATGTGTTATTATAAGGCAATTGTCCAGTCCTTTGCCTCCATGAATGACTGAAGCATTATTTCCTTTCCAACGCAAATGTGAATTGTGCGTACACCAAGTATCTCTCTCCTCCTTTAGACCTTGGGCACATGTCTCAGACTCCACCAACTCCTAGTACTCTATTTTCATTTTACAACATGACCAGGACTTGAAGGACTAACCTTGTTTTCTTCTCTTCCCTGTAGCTGCCTTACCACCACTTGATTTTCTTGGTCTTTCCTTGATTCTTATAAAGAAAAGCAAACAGACTCTGTCCTTAGGTGCATTTTACTATTGTATGGCCATGACTGGGAAACAGTACAGAATGGAAATAATATGTGGTGAATTTACCAAATTTGAGAGGACCTTCCAAAATTAATTTAGTTGGCATATTGTTGATATAACTGGGTGGTCAGTTGATTTTCTGCTTTGAGCTTTTATTCTAGAAAGTAAACTCACTGCTCTCCGTCCTACTAGCAGGCTTGCTAACCCCATTCTCTTTGGAGGTCCCTTTCCAAGCAAGGAGGCTAGGAAGGTCTGTCAGAATCCCTAAATTATCATTAATTTAGGTGCCTCTTCAAACTGAGACAGTGATTCACATCCCCATAGACCCTCATATCTGAGAATTTCTAAGGCCACCTGACCCCTACCTCACACAGAAAGGTTCACCTTTGGTCTTTACCCTGCAGAAACTTATTGTAGTGGTTTGGTTTACATGTTTCCTACTCTAACTTTCTCTTTCCCTAGAAAGGAAAAACCACCACTTTCTTTTACTACTATACTATTTCTTCATATACCTGAAAGTTTGTTAATAAGTAGTCACGCATTTTAAGGCCAAGGAAGCACAAGACTCATTAAACAGGAAGCTCTAGGAGGGCAGTAATTTTTTTTGTGTGTACTTATTTTGTTTGTTGACTTGTCATTAGCACCTAGAATGGTGCCTGGTGGGTGGTAAGTAAATATTGTTTAAAAGAATGAAGATTTTATGTTTTAGTATGTTAAATTGTATAATCTCAAATTAATTGAAGGAAATAATGTATTTCATAAATATGTTTTTAAAAATCTCATGAATCATGCTGAGTGCCAACAGAACTCAGATATTTTGGCTTTTCCAGATGTAGCTAAGAAAATCATTATCTATAGCTTTTCTAATATGGATCATATCACAAAAATTTCTTCTATGTTGTCAATAGTTATTTTGTAACAGTGATTTATCTATGTAATTTCTGCATCAAATTATACATTGTTTATATTACATTTTTAAATGCCTTTATAAGAAAACCTTATCTAGTGAGCTGGTGGGTAGAAATTAATACTTGTAATTAACAGATTAAATTATCATAATTGTATGTTAGTCCTTAAATATAATCATTCTAGTCAATGCTTTCCTTTACTTATGGTAAATTCTATATTAACAGATTATAAAGACAAAAACAAAGCAACATAAATTCAATGTCACTGATTTACTCTTGCTTCTGTCTTCTGGAAAACATATCCTCAAACACTATGTGTGTAAGAATCGAGTGGAATACTTCATAAAGTCTAGGGTGGGGCTCAAGTATCTGAGATTTAAAAAGTACCCAAGTAAGTCTGTTGTGGGTGGTGGGTGGATTACAATCTGAGGACCTTGTTCTCAGGGTCAGACCTGCCACATTTGAAATGTGATAATAATAGAGTCATTATCTTTAGAAAGGAGTTTGTACTTCAATTTTGAATACTTATTTTTTAGTTCCCTACACTATATGATTGAATATATTATTACACTTAATATTCTGTTAGTTAATTCTAGATTACCCTGTGTTATTATTTAGGGTACAAGCTCTATATGCAGACTGGATCCAGATCCTCATTCTGCATTCTATAATTTTGTGACTTGAATGAAATTATGAAATTTCTCAGTCATAATTTAACAAAAAGTGGTCCCTTCCCTCATGAAGTTTATGCCAGAATTAAGTAAGTATTTGAGACATAGTAACCACCAAATAAATGCTATGATTATTCAGATGTCTTTATGGTTTTGTCTGTTAGAAGGATTAAAATAATTTTTTGTGTTTTTTTTATTATATATACAGAATTTAGTATATATACCCTAACACTTACACAAAATCCTAATTTATGCCTATTGTCCAGGAATTCTCTCTGGTATAGCATTTTTTCTGGGCAAAAGTTTCATGGTTTGGACAATTAATTATATGGTCACCATTAAGTGTGTAAATGTAACTGTATTTTGAGAGCACAGAACTAAATAGCCATTCATAACTAAATAGCTAATTATACATAAAAGATACTTTTCTATTTTCCCTTTAAACCTAAGAATTGGAATTTTTGTAGGTATGGTGTATAGTAGACTGTCTGCTAAGCTGGTCCTATGAATTCTTCATTTCTGCTAGTATCTGAACTAAGCTAAGCTTCTCAGCAGTGACTCCACCAGAGAATTGGATGCATTTGCCAGTTACTCAGCTTTGACCTCCTTGAGCTCAAAATTAGTTTTATGAATCAATGTTCATGCTGCTATTTGCTACATCAGTGGGGTCTGCAGCATCTCTCAGCCAGAGCCAATTTTGCTAAACAGATTCCAAGAATTCAAACTGTATAGTTTGAAAAAAATGAATTTCTCTGTCCTTTAACAGTCCCTTTCAATTTCCTAGGAATAAACTAAATAAGTCTATCTCATGCATACCTCAGTAAATGCATCTGATTTCCTGTAATAAGCATATGTTGGAATATGTTCTCTGAACCTAATCAGAGAGCAGATACTGTGACCAGTAATTGGTAATCAGCTCTTAAATTTCTGGTGTAAGTTAATGTTGAAAGTTGATTCCAATGTAGCAGAAAAATTGGAAGACGTCTTCCCAGTTTTTGGCTGAATTATTTTTCTCTGCCTTTTCTGGAAGTGAACTGAAGTTCTAAATGATGGGTTTCTACTGAAACTGTGGAGGTAGTAGTATTTGTCAAGGAGCTAATACAGATTTTTCTGCCTGACCCCAAAACGTCACAGTATATCATGCAACATCAAATAGCTTGACTCTGTAAAGACAGGACACATTCTTTCGCATTTTGAAGCTGTGTATATTTCCTTTATAGAAAAATAAAAATATAACTGTAGATACTTAGCATATGCCAACTTAAACTGATCTATAATTATAGCAAGTTGGTTGAGACATTAAGCTGAGATTTAAAGATGGCGTGTGTCCATATGCATAAACGTAAGTACATACAGAAACTCTGTAGTCTTCTAGTGTTCTTGAAGCAAAATTACATCTAATATCCCAAAGCAGTGAATGTCTATCTTTATTTTTAAGGTGTCAAAAAAACCAGGGTTTTGCTTCTTTCCCACAAGTTCCTCTGTGGTTTTCATCATGCTTTCCAGACAGTATAAATCATTTCATGTCCAACTCAAATCTGAGAATGCACCCAAGATAGAGTAGCCAGATGAAATACAGGACACCTAGTTAAATTTGAATTTCAGATAAACAACAAATAATTTTTAGTGTAAGTATATCCATGAACTAATAGGACACACCCTAAAAAATATTCAACACCACTTAAATTTGAATTGCAGATAAAGATAAATTATATATGCTAAATATACTAAAAAATGAGTTGTTGTTTACAGGAAATTCAAACTTAACTTGGCATTTTGTAGTTTTATTTGCTAAATTTGACAATCTTAACCCAAAATCTACCTGTGAACGGAATCCTTACACTTTAGAAAGGAGACTGGTTATATGGTTAAGCACATTCAGCCCTAGTAAGATAGAAAACCATGACACGTGACTGACTAAAGTGAGAAAGTAGAACTTGTGACCCCTTCATATGAGCAATACTGAACCCAGCGTAATGAAATTTGAATACATCGAAGAAGTGTGAAAACCCTTTAGAATTCATTATACTGGGATCTGACTAGGAATAATATGTTGACTATTATCAGCAACTGGACCTCAGGCAGGATGTGAGCAGAATATATTGAAAAGAAATCTACACAATTTGATTATGTGAGAGTCATTTGATAATGACATGAGTGCTTTGGGTATTTAAATGGAAGTTATGCTCATTAAATGTAATTTTGCCACCAGTTTGAGTGAGGGGTCAAGAGAATGATAATAGCATGAACAACAATATCAGAATTCAGAATACAATGGCAGATTGAAAAAGAAAGAACATAAATCTGGCACATTGCAAATAGAGGATGTGAGGTAATTCTGCTAGAAGAATAGCATCATTTCCAGACAAGCAGGTAAGAGTGTGCAGGCAGTTGTACCTAGAGAGGACCTGTGAACAAGGAATCCAGTAACTAGGAATGTAAATTCATTTAAGGAGCAAATGAGAAGTGTGCAAAAGCAAGAATAAAACATGAAAAGAAATCCTATCTTAATCAGATCTGCTGGACATCAGGGTGGGCCCAAAGGCTGACAATTGTAAATTAAGGGAACTGAGGGAGAAAATTTAATAGACAACAAATGAAACAGAAAACTGATAATTAGGGAAGCATAAAGAAATTGTGATGATGTGGGTAGCAGAAGGGAAGGTTGAAATGAGATTTATTTACCAAAAAGAGATGGTTATTTGGAAAATGAGGTGACCTCCAAATAGCTTTACTCTCTTACTATAAAATCTCAGGGGAAAGCTGTTATACCCACTGCTAGGGCCATTTTCCATCAGCTTTGTAGGAATAAGGAACTTAAATTGGTTTTACCTGATGGTCTATATTTCTTAGGAACTTCTCAAGAGGAAGTTATGGTTACATACTTTTTTGGCTGGCTATCTCTACTCACACAGCTGTTCTCCCTTATCCATTTCATAAAAACTTAATTTATTTTATTGAACATGTACTGAATAATATGCTGAGCACTGGAAATATACACATGAGTAAGTCACACAATCTTTGACCTTGAGTTCATAGCTGTGTGTGTGTGTGTGTGTGTGTGTGTGTGTGTGTGTGTGTGTACTGGGAGTGATTATAATTTGATATTTCTAAGCTGTAAATTTCACAGTGAGGAAATTTAAATAAAACAGGCATGAAAAGGGTACATATTTATTAGTATGTGATATGAAGGCATTAATATACATGCAAAATATGTAAGCAGAGAGAACAATATCATACTAAATAATAGCCCAGAACCTGAAAGTTTGTTCTTCTGCAGTACCTTAGGAACTTGCTAGTATAGAATATTCATAAATTCTGTATTCTCTGCATGTATGTGGGGGAGGTGGGTAGGATGAGGTGGGTTGACTCACATATTTAGTACTAAAAAATGAGAGAGGGAACTAGGAATGTTCATCTGAAATCTTTAAACTTTTGGAAGCCAGCCCTGTTTAGGGAATCCTAAAATGCAGTAGATCCTTGCATGGTTTGCACCTAGATCAGAGTCCCTTTCCACCAATTTCATTGTTAATTTATTTGTTTTCTCTTCTTGCTTCTTTACTTTCATGCAGCTAACCAGTTTCTTCTGGATTTTTGATCTCAACTTCTTTTCTTGTAATGTTTTTCTCTCATCCCCATCACTGGAAATACCCTTCCTGCCTCAGCCTCGTACATAAACACCTCCTTAAAGTTTGTTCTTGCCAAATCAATCATGGGGTCGTGAATTGGTGTTTCGTTTGAATCTAGGGTCTCCATTAGCAGTCACTCCCATAAGATCCATGTAGACAGACAAGTTCAAGCAAAGAAAAAATCTGGTCCTAAATGATGTGTGTTAGTGAGCAAGGCTGCATCATGAGGCTATATTAGGGGTTCTTGATACCCTTTCTTGGTTCATCCCTTACAGAAATACTCTGAGGCTTAGGATACACAATGCAAGGACAAATAGAACATGGAAATGAGTTTTTTCCTTAGGCCTAGAATCTCCTCAGTTCTAACTAGGTAGAGTCTCTTTTCCTGGGGTCTGTTGCCACATCGGTCTCATGAGCAAAGAAGGAGAAATATAGGCATCCTTGAGGAGAGAGGAGACAAACAAAGATTGTCCATTTAGAGGGGCAGCTGTGGTTCTTATTGGCCCAATAAGCAGCCCAAGCCCTCACCTATGAATTTCAGTCCTCTTCCTTTTTGGACATGAAAGAAGAGGACAGATAAAATGTGCCCAACAACGAAACAGAAGGACTTCTGAACTCTATAATTCTTATGCCAAATCATCAGGGCATTTATGTATCATTTTTATAGAGAACTTGCTATACATCAGGAACTGTTCTAGTTACTCTTATGAGTTTATGCTGTAGATCTAGGATTGTCTAATGATCAGGTCTCCAGGAATACCAGCCAGTTGAGGAATACTGAGGGCCCTATATGTTCTGAGCTTACGTCCTCAGCTCCAGTACCTGCATCCATTCACCTTCCCCAACACAGAAAAGATTTGGCTAAACTTCTCCTGTTTCTTACTGATAACTTTGTGTCAGTGGTTCATCTTAGTTGTCCAAAGTTTTAATGGTAGGTTCTCAATTATTTTCTCTTCATAAACATCATTCAAACTTCTTTTATGAAGTCTTTCCCCAACACTCCTCCAACAAAATAGAATATGCAAGGAGAACAAAAAGCTACTTGTTCTAACAGTTCCACCATGGTTCAAGTTAACAATGAAAAACAAGTTGAAAATAAAACAAGAAATCCCTAAATATAAGAGGAAAGATAATTATAGATAACTAACCTTAAAATATTATGTTGCAAAATGGTCGCACCCCTACACAGAATGAGTGTTCATTAGTGTCAAGATTGTTGAATACATTACTGAATGAATAACCCTTGAGTAGATGCATTTGGTGAATGAAAGAGTGCCAAGAGCCCATTAGGTTGTACAGTGGCTACTTACTGTGTTTCTATTACAGTGAAAAACTAGTAAAATTAAGACAACATAGTTGTAGTTTCTAAATGCTGAGTAATTGCATAAAGTATTGACTTAAGGGATTATTATGCATTGTTAGCTGTAGTATAAGACAATTTCCAGCCAAAGAAATGCTTAGGTCAGAATCCCAATGAACTACCCAAAAGGATAAGGGTTAATATAAAAGGTTTTAATATATTTATGAGGATTATAAAATTAGCTTGAATGTTGGTCAGAATGTTTTAAAGAAGAGAAATAGTCTCCAAATGCCTTTAAAAATACACATCAAGTATATTGAAAATGGAATATAAAGTTTACAATTGGCCTACAAAAACTTCAAGTGATTTATTACGTATATATATCAGTTGCACACTGTAAACAGAATTACTACCCATATAAAGTCTTCATGCCAAATACAGGTTTGAATACTTGTAATAAATATTATACTTCTTAATTTTCCATTATAGAAAGTTTGTTCTGCTTGTATATCAGCATAGTGACAAGTTGTTAAGTCAATAATGTTTCATATATTTTAGAATCACTGTTAACCACTTATTTCTCCAATTCAAATCTCAAATACCTTAAGTCCAGGTGAGATGGGCATAGTATGAGTACTAAGTGGAAAGAACTGGGAAGCCCAACTAACCCATCTTCTCATCAATGACCTTGAGGAAATTAACCTAACCTCTATAATAACACTGTACAGAAAAATTAAATGAAATCACATGTGTAAAGCGTTGAGCCCAATACCAGTTCATGGGAGGCATTAGGTAAATGTGAATTCCTTTCTTTGCTTGTTACTCAAACTTGGATTGAAAGCAGAGGAAGGAAGGAAAAGTAGAATTTTACAAGATTGATACCTTCATACCTCCAACAATACCTCCTGCCTGTCCTGCTTAGAGTTAGTCCAAAGGATGAGAAAGGATAGAGCTGGGAAGCTGGAAATGCAGCAACCTTAGTTACAATGGCTGATATGAACGAGAATACTCTAGACCTTCCAGGGAACACCTGGAGGACGTCAGGAAGGACAGTTTACTCACTGGTTTCAGCTATGGGAAACCCTACTAAGTAATGGATCAGAGAACTCCAGTTTTGCCTATTTATCCAATGTCAACAGCTCTAAGGCTTTCAACCATTTGTCTTTAACCTTCTTATTTCTAAAATCAAAGCAGGTGAATTATAGTTACTGATTCAGACTTTGAATGCTAAGTATAATTTTATATAAGTTCATTGACCTCATTAAAATTTCTTTCAAATGGCAAGCATAGACGGCTAGAAGACATTTTATTTAAATATATCACTTCTCACTGGAGGCGGGCCAAAGGAGGCAGTCAGAGAACACTTTGTCACTCTTGCAGTTAGGATCTGCGGTGGATTTGAATGCCAGAAAAGGCAAAGTTACAGCACAGCACACCATTGTCCTTGCTTTATGTCAGTCAGTTCACTCACTGGGGGCCAGGTTCTGCTGCTGAAAAATTGGCAAGGGTTTGTCTCCTTTAAAGAAATACCATTTCCTATAACTCTAACAAGTGCTTGGGTAGTCTATATAATTCTTTACATTTTAAAAATAAATCCTGTTGATGCTTCAGAAAACTAAAGCAAACATCACAGCTTTTAAAGCAGTGGTGAGAGAAGGGGCAGAAGCAAGTAAAAATAATACAAGTGGGTAAGTCTCAATTTTGATCAGAAAAAGAAGCAAGACAGCAAGGTATGTCACTTTCGGTAACCCAGTTCAATCATTGTCAAACAGATCTTGAGGTCTCTGTCAATTTTGTAACAAAACCTGCTCTCTCTCAGTCAATATTTCCTTACTTCTTCAACTTATCAAGCAAACAGCTTTTGACTTTTATCAGTTGAAGGCATTTTGGAAATTCCCTTTTCTTTTGAACAAGATGGTGCTGATGATTTGGTGGCAGAACTTCTCACACTATGAAATGTGTGTCCCAGTCTGAACTGCCTTTACCCCTGTTCTGCTCTAACCGATTACTTGATGCTCTTTGCAAATACTGATTATAAATGTCATTAGCTTTAGTGACTCACCTTCAGCTTCTAATGCTCAAGGAATGGATCATTAACTCATCAAAAAATTTTCTGAAAAGGTTTGTTCTACCCATTTGCCCTTCATTTAATTACCATCCTACAAAATAGAAGAAACAGAAACTGTACTAAATGACAACTTGGTCCAGAAAAAAAGAATCAGATTGCCAGCAGAGCATATTTAAAAGAACGATTAATCTCTCTGAATTTGATAATCAAAACATTTTGACACTAACTGGAAATTTTAATGATCACTGTAATTTAGCTGATGGGTTCATTAATGAAACTCTAGGCTACTTTATAATATTTAACACTGTTATCACTAGAGTTAAGGTTACAGAGAACAAGGAAGCAATTTCTTAGGATCTGTAGAACATGTTCTCACTAATCTGGGCAGGAGATTGTGCACACTGATTTCTAGCAAACAAGTGACGAGGAAAGTAATCTTGTCTGGCAGTCGCCCTAGTCCTGTCTTAAGGTGAAGTGCCCCCAGCTCTCTCACGATTCACCTGCCAGGAGCTCACTCTGAATTTTAGCTCCTTGCAGAGGCAGTAAAAAAACACAAGCATCATCAAATCAACAAAGCCTAATAATAATATTTTAAACCCCACTAAACATATTAGAACTCAGTAATGTTGATTTTGGTGCAGTAATATAGAATGGTGTGGTCACTCATTTTGGGTGTAAAGTTCAAGAAGCTTCTGTGAAATGAACATTTCCTCTGTAAGGCCTAAGGTTGAAGAGTTTATGACTGACCTTATCTCTCTCAAGCAAAAAGTGAGGTTATTAACACAAAATAACATTTAATCAAGTCAACTGGTACCTCAGTAACTTTCTAGTGATGTTAGACAATTCTAAGAGTATCAGTTGACCCTTAGGAATTCAATCATTATTTTAACAGCCTCAGGGTACAGTTCAGGTACATTCAGGGCATAATAGAGGCTGTAATGTACACTACTCCAACATACAGCTACCAAGTCATTGGGCAGAAGTATCCAGTTTGCCTGAATGTGGGAGAACTGGTAAAGTCAAAGTGGATACTAATAACAAGAAAAACAAATATGTGCTGAGCAATTAGTATGTCAGTTAACTTATACAATATTTTGGGCAAGTCCTGAAATATAGAGGCAAAACCAAATCATTATCAGTCTTATCCATTCTTCCCTCCTACAGCAACAGAATTTTTAGCTGGAAACATGACAGAAGAGAATAAAGACTACATTTCCTGTCCTCCCTTTGGCCATAGAATTAGATTAAAAGAGGCAGTTGGGATGGCATCTGGGGACTTCTTTAGGAGACAATACTCATATAAATCTTTGTGCGATGATTCTTTGCTCCCTCTTCTATCCTACTTCTTGGAATATACTACTTTGGATCATGAAGGTGAAGCTACATGTGACAGAGCACAATGACAGAAGGAGAAATGTTCTCTGATACTGTGAAGTGCTGTTCAGCCTGGACTTTTATAAGAGAAAGGAATAGACATCAAAGTTGTTTATACCACAGCTACTATGATTTTCTATTACTAGTGAACAAATCTAATCCCAAACTCATCAAAATAGATAGGTGCCAATTCCAAATGTGTGATGATAACCTCTTTTTCTATTTGACTATTTATCTTTAAATAGGGGGTTCTTTTAAAATTTCTACGTTTTACTTCCATAAAAGGTATCCTACTCAATGTGCCCTACTCAATGCTTCCTCTCCCCTTCCTTGTCCCTCATTCTCCATCTCAAGACTGAGAAAGGAAATTTCCATTCTTCCAAAGTAATCTATACTGTAAAAGACCTACATACACACATATACACTGAAGAGGCATTCTTTTATTCAAAGACACTATTCAATAACTATTTATTCAACATTTATTACTTTTCTATATCTTCTGCTTAGAATTAAGTACTTATTGAGATTGTAAAAATAAACGACATTGTAGACCCATACACATTTTGATGTACAATTTTGTTAAAGTGTATCACTGGGGCAGTGGGGTGACTAAAACTGCTTAGAAGTCTCAGGGGTTTCACTGAGATGGTATGATTTTAACCAAGTCTTACATGTTGCATAAAATAAGAAGGCAGAATATTTTGGGTAGAATGGCCTATAGCAAGGAATAGCATTATAGCATTATGAGAGCTGATGGGGCTTATTTTGTAAGTGAAGAAGTTTAGCGTGTGGAGAAGCTGAAGATGATCCTAGGTGGGTGTCATGTCCCTCAGGCCATCTTGTGCCATACTGAGGTCCTTAGATGGCCTCTTTGAGACATCATTAGGGATTTTAGATATGAAATGGCATGACCACTCTTTGCATTCTAGAAATGTCATTCTGAAATAAGTGATGAGGGTGAGTGAAATGACAAGGTGGCCAATATTTAGGGTATTACTGGAGGGTTCATTCAGTGAAAGTAGGGTTGGGATGGATACTAACATTTAACTTAGTGGTTCTTCTAGGGTGGGGCAGGAGAGTAGAGGGGATTGGGGAGGAGATTGAATTTTCTGAATCTTTAGCATACAAGTAAAAGTTGAAGCCATGAGGTGTGTTGATTTCTTCAGGGAGAGTGTGTAGAGTGACAGGATCTAAGGGCTGAAAACAAAACCCTCTGAAATAGGTGGAGAAAGAACCTATGAAGGAGTTTTTAGGGGAAGAGAGAAATCAAGGGAGAGGAATCATAGTTTATGATGATTGGATTCAAGTCTGTTCCCTACCAGACTGCAGGCTTCAGTATGTTTCATTAGCCATTCTGTCTTCAGCTCACAGTGACTAACATATTGCAGTTGAGGCCTATACAGGACTCAAGAGTTAAATTTTTGGGAGAGAGTTACCAAACACAATCAAATGTTAAAAAAAACCAAAAAAGCTAAAGTTTAACAGCTACATTTGGTCTCATAAAAAGAGTGGTCAACTGGAGGGGCTCAAGATGGTGGTGCAAGTAGGGTGGCAGAAATCTCTTCCCAAAACGATATATATTTTTGAAAACACAACAAATACAACTATTCCTAAAAGAGAGACCAAAGATACAGTACAACAGCCAGGCTACATCTACATCTGCGAGAACTCAGCATCTCACGAAGAGGGTAAGATACAAAGCCATGACTTGGATGGACCCGATGACCCGGAGGGACCTGTGCACTCCCCCCACCCCAGCTCAATGGTGGGAGGAAAAGAATCAGAGTGGGGAGGGTGTGGAAGCACAGGACTGCTAAATAACCAGCCCTAGTTATCTGACCCAGGAGCACAGACACATTGAATGGTGCACTGGATATTAGAGAAACAGAAAAGTAAAATCTGAGATGGAGACTGCGAGTGGGTCCCCACAGCCGGCTCCCCTAGAACAAAAGAAAAGCGGGTGCTTTTTAAAAGTCTTAAAGGGACAAGGGCTCAACAGTTGAACAATATCATCCCAGCACACTTAGCCCAGCAGGCTGGGAATCTTGAGGAAATTCGAGCCACCTAACAGCATGGGGTGTAATGCAGCCCTGAAGCCCCTCACAATGATAAGCAGCCTGCTATTTGTTTCCCCCAGCTGGCGCTGCAACTGGACCAGCTGACCTGCCATAGCTGCAGAGCAACTGGAGAACAGCCCTGCCCACAGCAACCACACAAAGTCTCCTCCCAGTGCGCAGCCAACTGGGCCAGACCTAGAGGCTGCTGCCAGCATGTAGCTGCCCAGCACAGACAGAGGAAGCCGGAGCAAGGACTGGAGGGCATAAGGGCATGCTGTTCTTGCAGGAGGACACACCTGGCATGACTGCAACTCCCCTGCAGGGTCCTAGGCTATACCGAGGGCCACCACCCACAGAAGCTCAGGAGATTATCCCAGGGGCTGCTCCCGGTGTGTGGGTAGCCAGCACAGGCAGTGGAGAAGGGGAAGGGGACCAACAAGCAGGAAGAGACTTAGTTCTCCCAGCTGACACACATGCCACCTGCCTGAGACCACTTCTATCACCATAAAAAGGCAGAAGAATCTGGTCAAGTCAAATATCACTCAGATAACCCCAGAGAGAGTGCCTGGTGAGATAAATATAACCAATCTTCCTGAAAAAGAATTCAAAATAAAAGTCATAACCATGCTGATGGATCTGCAGAGAAATATGCAAGAGCTAATGAATGAAGTCTGGAGGGAGATAACAGAAATGAAACAGTTGATAGAAGGGCTTAAGAGCAGACTGGACAAGGTGCAAGAGACTGTTAATGGAATAGAAATCAGAGAACAGGAATACAGAGAAACTGAGACAGAGAGAGATAAAAGGATCTCTAGGAATGAAAGAATATTAGGAGAACTGTGTGACCAATCCAAACAGAAAAATATTCTCATTATAGGGGTACCAGAAGAAGAAGAAGAGAGAAAAATGGATAGAAAGTGTCTTTGAAGAAGTAATAGCTGAAAACTTCCCCAGGTTAGGGAAGGAAATAGTCTCTCAGACCATGGAAGCCCACAGATCTCCCAACACAAGGGACCCAAGGAGGACAACACCAAGATGTATAAAATTAAAATGGCAAAGATCAAAGACAGAGTATTAAAGGCAGCCAGGAGAGAAAAGATTACGTACAAAGGAAAACCCATCAGGCTATCATCAGACTTCTCAACAGAAACCTTACAGGCCAGAAGAGAAGGGCATGATATATTTAGTGCAATGAAACAGAAGGGCCTAGAACCAAGAATACTGTATCCAGCACAATTATCACTTAAATTTGAAGGAGGGATTAAACAATTTCCAGGCAAGCAAAAGTTGATGGAATTTGCCTCCCACAAACCACTTCTACTGGATATTTTAAAGGGACTGCTCTAGATGGAAGCACTCCTAAAGCTAAATAGATGTCACCAGAGGAAATAAAATCACAGCAAAGAAAGCAGACCAACCAAATACTAACTAAAGGCAAACAATAAAATCAACGATCCACAAAAACAGTCAAAGTAAACACAAAAGAGTTCAGAATAAAACACCTAACATATAAATAATGGAGGAGGAAGAATAAGAAGGGAGAGAAATAAAAAATCATCAGACTGTTTATAATAGCTTAATAAGAGAGGTAAGTTAGATGGTGAGATAGTAAAGAAGCTACCCTTGAACCTTTGGTAACCATGAATCCAAAGCCTGCAATGGCAATAAGTACATAACTATCAATAATCATCCTAAATATAATGAACTGAATGCACCAATCAAAAGACACAGAGTAATAGAATGGATAAAAGAAAACAAGCTCCATCTGTATGCTGCCAACAAGAGACTCACTTGAAACCCAAAGACATACACAAACCAAAAGTGAAAGGATGGAAAAAGATATTTCATGAAAAAAATAGGGAGAAAAAAGCAGATGTTGCAATAGTTGCATCAGACAAAATAGACTTCAAAACAAAGAAAGTCACAAGAGATAAAGAGTACTTTACATAATGATAAAGGGGTCAGTCCAACAAGAGGATATAACCATTATAAAAAGCTATGCATTCAACAAAGAAGCACCAACATATGTGAAACAAATAATAACAGAATTAAAGGAGGAAATAGAATGCAATGCATTCATTTTAGAAGACTTCAACACACCACTCACTCCAAAGTTCAGATCCACCAGACAGAAAATAAGTAAGGACACAGAGGCACTGAACAACACACAAGAACAGATGGACCTAACAGACTTCTACAGAACTCCACACCCAAAAGCAGCAACATTCTTCTCGAGTGCACATGGAACATTTTCCAGAATAGACCACATACTAGGACACAAAAAGAATGTCAGTAAGTTCTAAAAGATTGAAATTGTACCAACCAACTTCTCAGATCACAAAGGTGTAAAACTAGAAATAAACTGTACAAAGAAAACAAAAAGGCTCACAAACACATGGAGGCTTAACAACATGCTCCTAAATAATCAATGGATCAATGACCATAGAGATCAAGCAATATATGGAGATAAATGACAATGACATCACAAAGCCCCAACTTCTGTGGGATGCAGTGAAGGCCTCGGTAAGAGGAAAGTATACTGCAATCCAGGCCTATGTAAAGAAAGAACAATCCCAAGTGAATAGTCTAAAGTCACAGTTATTGAAGTAGGAAAAAGAAGAACAAATGAGGTGCAAAGTCAGCAGGAGGGACATATTAAAGATCAGAGAAGAAATAAAATTGAGAAGAATAAAACAATAGAAAAAATCAATGAAACCAAGAGCTGGTTCTTTGAGAAAATAAACAAAATAGATGAACCCCTAGCCAGACTTATTAAGAGAAAAAGAGAACCTACACACATAAACAGAATCAGAAATGAGAAAGGAAAAATCACGACAGTCATACAGAAATACGAAGAATTATTAGAGAATATATGAAAATCTATATGCTAACAAGCTGGAAAACCTAGGAGAAATGGACAACTTTCTAGAAAAACACAACTTTCCAAGACTGACCAAGGAAGAAACAGAAAATCTAAACAGACCAATTACCAGCAACGAAATTGAATCAGTAACCAAATAACTACCCAAGAGCAAAACTCCCATACCAGATGGATTCACTGCTGAATTTTATCAGACATTTAGGGAAGACATAATACCCATTCTCCTTAAAGTTTTCCAAAAAATAGAAGAGGGGGGAATATTTTCAAACTCATTCTATGAAGCCAGCATCACTCTAATACCAAAACCAGGCAGAGACCCCACCAAAAAAGAAAATTACAGACCAATAGCCCTGATGAACATAGATGCAAAAATGCTCAACAAAGTATTAGCAAACTGAATTCAAAAACACATCAAAAAGATTATACACCATGACCAAGTGGGATTCATCTCAAGGATGCAAGGATGGTACAACATTCGAAAATCCATCAAATTTATCTACCACATCAACAAAAAGGACAAAAACCACATGATCATCTCCATAGAAGCTGAAAGAGCATTTGACAAAATTCCACATTCATTCATGATAAAAACTCTCAACAAAATGGGTATTGAGGGCAAGTACCTCAACATAATAAAGGCCATATATGATAAACCCACAGTCAACATCAAACTTAACAGCGAGAAGCTGAAAGCTTTTCACCCAAATTGGGAACAAGACAAGGATGCCCACTCTCCCCACTTTTTTTTTTAGTGTTTGCATGGACTATTCATTCATTTATTTATTTATTTATTTATTATTAATTTTATTATAATTAATCTACAATTACATGAAGAACATTATGGTTACTAGACTCCCCCTTTCACCAAATCCCCCCACACAAACCCCATTACAGTCACTGTCCATCAGCATAGTAAGATGCTGTAGACTCACTACTTGTCTTCTCTGTGTTGCACATCCCTCCCTATGCCCCCCCACATTATACATGCCAATTGTAAGGTCCCCTTTCTTTTTCCCTACCCTTATCCCTCCCTTCCCACCCCTCCTGCCCAGTCCCTTTCCCTTTGGTAACCGTTAATTCATTCTTGGGTTCTGTGATACTGCTGCTGTTTTGTTCCTTCAGTTTTTCTTTGTTCTTATACTCCACATATGAGTGAACTCATTTGATACTTGTCTTTCTCAGTCTGGCTTATTTCACTGAGCATAATACCCTCTAGCTCCATCCATGCTGTTGCAAATGGAAGGATTTGTTTTCTTTTTATGGCTAAATAATATTGCATTGTGTATATATACCACATCTTCTTTATCCATTCATCTACTGATGGACACTTAGGTTGCTTCCATTTCTTGGCTATTGTAAATAGTGCTGTGATAAACATAGGGGTGCATATTTCTTTTTCTAACTGGGCTGCTGCATTCTTAGGGTAAATTCCTAGAAGTGGAATTCCTGGGTCAAATGGTATTGCTATTTTGAGCATTCTGAGGAACCTCCATACTGCTTTCCATAATGGTTGAACTAATTTACATTACCACCAGCAGTGTAGGAGGGTTCCCCTTTCTCCACAACCTCGCCAACATTTGTTGTTGTTTGTCTTTTGGATGGTAGCCATCCTTACTGGTGTGAGATGATATCTCGTTGTGGTTTTAATTTGCATTTCTCTGATGATAAGCAATGTGGAGCATCTTTTCATGTGTCTGCTGGCCATCTGAATTTCTTCTTTAGAGAACTGTCTATTAAGCTCCTCTGCTCATTTTTTAATTAGATTATTTACTTTTTGTTTGTTGAGGTATGTGAGCTCTTTATATATTTTGTATGTAAACCCTTTATCGGATCTGTCATTTATGAATATATTCTCCCATACTGTAGGATACCTTTTTGTTCTATTGATGGTATCCTTTGCTGTACAGAAGTTTTTCAGCTTGACATAGTCCCACTTGTTAGGTTTTGCTTTTGTTTCCCTTGCCTGGGGAGATATGTTCATGAGAAGTCTCTTATATTTATGTCCAAGAGATTTTTGCCTATGTTTTTTTCTAAGAGTTTTATGGTTTCATGACTTACATTCAGGTCTTTGATCCATTTCGAATTTACTTCTGTGTATGGGGTTAGACAGTGATCCAGTTTCATTCTCTTACATGTAACTGTCCAGTTTTGCCAGCACCATCTGTTGAAGAGACTGTCATTTCCCCATTGTATGTGCATGGCTCCTTTATCATATATTAATTGACCATAAATGTTTGGGTTAATATCTGGGGTCTCTATTCTGTTCCACTGGTCTGTGGCTCTGTTCTTGTGCCAGTACCAAACTGTCTTGATTACTGTGGCTTTGCAGTAGAGTTTTAAGTTGGGGAGCAAGATCCCCCCCACTTTATTCTTCCGTCTCAGGATTGCTTTGGCTATTCAGGGTCTTTGGTGTTTCCATATGAATTTTTGAACTATTTGTTCTAGTTCATTGAAGAATGTTGTTCGTAATTTGATAGGGATTGAATCAAATCTGTATATTGCTTTATGCAGGATGGCCATTTTGACTATATTAATTCTTCCTAGCCAAGAGCATGGGATGAGTTTCCATTTGTTAGTGTCCTCTTTAATTTTTCTTAAGAGTGTCTTATAGTTTTCAGGGTATAGGTCTTTCACTTCCTTGGTTAGGTATATTCCTAAGTGTTTTATTCTTTTTGATGCAATTGTGAATAGAATTGTTTTCCTGATTGATCTTTCTATTAGTTCATTGTTAATGTATAGGAAAGCCACAGATTTCTGTGTGTTAATTTTGTATCCTGCAACTTTGCTGTATTCTGATATCAGTTCTAGTAGTTTTGGAGTAGAGTCTTGAGGGTTTTTTATGTACAATATCATGTCATCTGCAAATAGTGACAGTTTGACTTGTTCTGTACCAATTTGGATTCCTTGCATTTCTTTGTTTTGTCTAACTGCCATGACTAGGACCTCCAGTACTATATTGTATCCCTGTCTTCTCCTGATCTCAGAGGAAACGCTTTCAGCTTCTCATTGTTCGGTATGATATTGGCTGTGGGTTTATCATGCATGGCCTTTATTATGTTGAGGTACTTGCCCTCTTGAGAAGGAAGAATAAAGTGGATGTGGGGATCTTGCTCCCCAACCTCAAGCTCTACTACAAAGCCACAATAATTAAGACAATTTTGTACTGGCACAAGAACAGACCTACAGAAAGCCACTGTAATCAAGATAACTTGGTACTGGCACAAGAACAGACCCATAGACCAGTGGAAGAGAATAGAGAGTCCAGATATTAACCCAAATGTATATGGTCAATTAATATATAATACAGGAGCCCTGGATATACAATGGGGAAATGATAGCCTGGTGCCGCACAGGTCCAGGCCATCTAACGTCCAGGCCAACTATGAGGCCCCGGATGCAGGCTGACTCCTGGGATCCCAGGTTCCACATCCGCCCAGCCAGGCGGCTCTGGTGGCCCCAGGGGCCTCAGCAACTGCGGCCTTTATGCGACTCCCTGGAAACCAGATTCCTGGCCTGGCGCCGTGTTGGCAAAACTGGACAGCTACATATAAGAGAATGAAACTGGATTATTGTCTAACCTCATACACAAAGTAAACTCAAAATGGATCAGAGACCTGAATGTAAGTGATGAATCCATAAAACTCTTAGGAAAAACAGGCAAAAATCTCTTGGACATAAACATGAGCAACTTCTTCATGAACATATCTCCCCAGGCAAGGGAAAGAAAAACCAAAATGAACAAGAGGGACTACATCAAACTAAAAAGCTTCTGTACAGCAAAGCACATCATCAATAGAACAAAAAGACATCCTAAGTATCGGAGAACATATTCATAAATGACATATCTGATAAAGGATTGGCATCCAAAATATATAAAGAGCTCATGCACCTCAACAAACAATAAGCAAATAATCCAATTAAAAAATGGGTGGAGGATCTTAACAGACACTTCTCCAAAGAAGAAATTCAGATGGCCAACAGGCACATGAAAAGATGTTCCACATCACCAATCATCAGAGGAATGCAAATTAAAACCACAATGAAATATCACCTCACACTAGTCAGGATGGCCACCATCCAAAAGACAAAGAACAAGAAATGTTGGCAAGGATGTGAAGAAAGGGGAACCCTCCTACACTGCTGGTGGGAATGTAAATTAGTTCAACCATTGTGTAAATTAGTCCAAGCAGTATGGAGGTTCCTCAAAAAACTAAAAATAGAAATACCATTTGACCCAGGAATTCCACTTCCAGGAATTTACACTAAGAATGCAGCAGCCCAATTTGAAAAAGACATATGCACCTCTATGTTTATCACAGCAGTATTTACAATAGTCAAGAAATGGAAGCAACATAAGTGTCCATCAGTGGGTGAATGGATATAGAAGATGTGGCACACATACACAATGGAATATTATTCACCCATAAGAAGAAAACAAATCCTACTATTTGCAACAACATGGATGGAGCTAGAGGGTATTATGCTCAGTGAAATAAGCCAGACTGAGAAAGACAAGTACCAAATGATTTCACTCATCTTTGGAGTATAAGAACAAAGCAAAAACTGAAGGAACAAAACAGCAGCAGAGTTACAGAACCCAAGAATGGACTAACAGTTACCAAAGGGAAAGGGACTGGGAAGGATGCGTGGGAAGGTAGGCATGGCGGGGAGGGAAGGGGCATTATGATTAGCAGACATAATGTTATGGGGGGGCAAGAGGAGAGCTGTACAACACAGAGAAGACTAGTAGTGATTCTATAGTATCTTACTATGCTGATGGACTGTGATTGCAATGGGGTATGTAGTGGGTCTTGATGATGGGGGGAGTCTAGTAACCATATTCTTGCTCATGTATTTGTAGATTAATGATACCAAAAGAAAAAAAAACAATAGTCAACTGCATTTGAGGCTTCATATAGAAAAAATATTGGCTCTATACTATTTATCAGAATCCTTAGTATGTTAATTTATACATGCTAATTCTTAATTTAGAATGCATAGTCATCTCACCTATAGGGGCAGACTGTTAATGGTGCAGACATATCTGGCTACAATACTAAGGGAGTACACCTTAATGAGAATTCTGGAAAGGAATGCCACATTTAATCTATAAAACTCTGTTGAAGTAATAGACAACTGGAGGCATGTGAAAAAAAAAATAAGGCAAACAGCCTGTGAGGTAAATGGCAGAATTTCCAGAATCTTCTACCTAGACTTAGTCAATTTACATTTCAATGGATGTTTCGATGGGGGGCAAGGAGTGGAGAGGAAAAGGCCATTCTCTCCTCCCCTTGGTTCCTGGTACCTGATGCCTGTCAGTCACCATGGGCTCCCCCATGGAGTTCTGCCTGGAAGGGGTGGATGGGGAAGGAGAGCATGAGCTGCTGCAGGAGGAGATGGCTGGAGCCAGGTCTGCAAGAGATTTTGGCAAGCTGTGAGCAATAATAACAGATTCTCCCAACCTGCCCTACCCCTTGCCTTACTTCAGTTTCACCGGATTCATAAGCGAATTTGTTCCAGGCGGGGAACCCACTTACTTCGGGAGCTACATAGACAAAACCAGAATATTGTATCTGAATGGAGAATTGCATTTTAGGAAAGTAGAATTATGCCCTGGGTCTAAAAATAATAGCCCCAAGAAAACATGGTACCAAAAAGAACAGAGAAAGAATTCAGATGAAGGAAACATTAACAGGAACTCAGAGACAGCATAGAAACTAAGAAACAAATGAGACTATAACATCAGATTTGTTATTAGAATCCTTGTTGGAAAGCTCATTCTAAGCTAAAATTCAAAAATAAAACATTTTTAGCATTATAAAGGCTTGAAAATTACATGACTAGGCATGGAATGCAGAATGCTTTCACTTAATTTCTCCAACACAGGTGGTCCTTACATGTTTCTGAATAAACAAAGCAATGTGCATTATCAAAGTTAGATTTTAATTTTCATGCAATTTTATTTAAATTCTGATTAGCTTAAGCACACAGAGACAACAAAACAATGTTCAATTTGACCTTTCTAGATAATAAAAGTAATGAAATTTAAAATAAAGTTTTACAGAAAATCTGTTATGTTTAATGTTTAACAGGGACAGGACATACCACTACCAAGTGCTGCTTAATTATCAGTGCTGAGGCTCTCATTTCTCATAATTACTACCTCTCTGGGTGCTGAAGACCCTCATCTGCCAATCCAGGAGGCCTGGGAAATGTGATTCCAGAAAGGGCTAAGCAAATTCTTGGATCAGCAGAACTATTTAAACATTTAAACTGAAAAGTTCCAATGGTAATTGATACATATCTGTAGATGGAAGGCCCACCCCATCACCAGTGATATCCTAGTCCCTACCTGTTGACTTGATTGCCGTATTTCCCAGCTGCTGGTCACCAGGGGTGATGGGCAGTTTCCCCATGAGGCCCATTACTGTCGCTGTGGCTGTTCATCACCCCCCAGGCTGGCTCCTCTCATCGCCCACTCCCTAAGCTGCTGTAAGGGTGAGTCCACCAGCTACTCTGCCCTCCTCCCCAGACCAGATCACCTGGTATTGTCTGGGTCTGTGTACTGTTCCTCCACATGTAAGGTGGTCTGTTCCTCCACTACTCTTTATTCTGCTCAACTTTGTGCCCAGTTTTCTTTAGACATCCTTTCTGTAGCGAAAACTGTTTGCTCTATTCATTCTTACTGTAAGAAGTCATACTTTGAAAGCATATGGGTACTTACAATTCACTAGTGGAAAGATCTCATATGAGAAAGTAGGAAAACCAAACATGAAGATGACTATTTCAGGAGAACTCACTGTAAATGATAACATCAATTCTGTTGATAGTTCATGCAGACAAGCCTTATTCTGGATTTTGGATCTAAGTCAACATATAATTGAGCATAAGAAGTGAGCATCTGGTATCGTTTTTCCCTCTTACACACACACACACACACACATATGTATCTATCTGCTAACAGTCTCAGTCCTCTTTTCACAATTTCTAACTCTGGAAAGGAAAATCTAGTCTTATTTCTTTTTTTACGCCAGACCGTAGAAGTCATATTTGCTGATCAGCCATGGACAAGTCACTTTGGATCAGATTCCCACCCTGGTTCCATTAAGTTTTTCAGTGACATGGTATACAAGGTGTCCACATGAAGAAGGGCTGTATGCCAGCCAACAACCAGCTTCTCTGGTATAACTCACTCACAATCATCTATATCTTTATATTCCAACTATTCCTAGATCAATCTAAGACCCCATCTCTCCCCTTGCTTATTACCTTGGCCTATTAATTGGCCTCCCTGTTCTCAGTTTTAGTCTGTTCCACCATCCAACACATCACCTTGAGATTTTTATCTTCCTAAACTCTATGCTTCTCTTTCCCAGGCTAATTATCAACCATGGCTTACAGTTGCTTATACTCTCAAAGTACATTCTACAGGATGAAAATAGGGTTTTACACAAACACACACACCAAGTATTCTGTCTTTAAATAAGACTAGGAAATGGTGATGTAGCTAATTCTCACCAAATTTATTTTCTCAGGATTTCTTAGAGATGTTCATATGCTGAAATGTACTTTAATGCTTTCAGAAGGAAATATAATATACAATATTTCCCAAACATATTTAAACAAACCTTTCCCATGGATCATTAAGTCTCTACAGAATAGCCCTTCACAAAACACTGGGCAACAACATAAAATATAAATTTATTATCTGGTATATTTAGGACTTCTACAATTTATATTCTCAAATTTAAATCCCATATATGAATTTTCTGTTTAGCTATAGAAAAAGACATTTTAGCCCCACCACTTTGACCTTATTAGTAATTATTTTTTTACTTTGCCATGTATTTCTGAGCTTAATGGCCATAAAACAAATTACTATAACCTTTGTCTCTGGACTCTTCCTGTGTTTCTCTTTCTAGAACTTCTTCTTTCTGTCTTACTCTCTCATTCATTTTCTCTCTTGTCCTTCCCATCATCTTGATTCTTTGCTTCTCTTTTGTTTCTCTCACAAAATTGGTCTTTTTCTTTTCATATAACCAATGAACAAAATCCATAATGGTAAAGCCATAATTATAGTTTTCTCCAGATGAGAAAATAATTCATCAATCAAATCATCCCTGATAACTTAGTGTCCCAATTAAATACATATTTTTTAAAAAATGAAACAAGAAAATACTTTAGCTTCTGTAAGACTATTGATCAAATAATTTAGTTGACTTTGAAGAGTTACACTCAGGAAAATTTTGTTCATGAGATATTATTGATACTTTCCTAATGATGATTAACATGCTTATATTCAGGAACTCCTTTAAGTCAAAATATGTTTATGGCCAAAAGAGCAATCATAAGGGTAAGGTGGAAATATCAGGGAAAAGAAAAACTTACCCCATTTACTCACTCTCATTCCTTTTAATTCACCAGCATGTGGATATAACCTGCTCAAATGTAGGGATATTTTCCCTCTGTTTTATACTCATGACGCTAAGTGTCCTTCCTTCTCCTTTTCCATTGATCTATTTTCTACCCATTCCCCAAGGGCCATTTCTCATGAAACTTTCTATAATTACCTTAGTTTCTCCTAAAATCCTTAAAAAGTAATTATGTCAATGGAATATTTTTTTATTACAAATGTTCAACAGCTTTTCCTGAAAGGATATATATATATATATGTTATGGTATTGGTATATATTTATAAAATGTGTGTCTCAGTTGTGTCTAGCTACTGTTATAGGCTGTTAGATGGATAATGCACTGAGATTTGACTATTTCAATAAAAAATTAAAAGAAGCAAGAGAACAGAACTATTGACATAGACAATTTTTAATGTGAGCTAAAAAGTCACTGGCTAGTTGAAATAATGGTCAAAGTTAATTAATTCTGTTAGAGCAAAGAGAATCCTTCAATCAACAGTCAATTCTTATACAATTTTTAATAGACTAATTAGAAGAAACAAATGTCACAAGATGTTCATTACCTATTAAAGTTATGATAGCAAATTCTTAATTTTAATTCCAAGAAGCATAGGAAGCATGACAACTGTGAGTTTAATTAGCTTAAATTGATAAGTTACATCTCAAAAATAAAGATTATATACCACCCAAATGAATCCTCTCACATGGTTTAAAATTTATTAGTGAGGCATTCACAGACTAATTATGAAAATTATTAGGTCGTGAATATAAAAGGAAGGAAAAATAGAAAATTCATGTATCTTGTCAAAGACATTTTAATTTCTTTCGTGTCCTTAGTCCCTGGAGCAAATGAAAAGGCTGCAAAACTTCAGAAAAGAGGGTAGTTATTAAATGTTGCCTACTTTTGCATTTCATCTACTAGAAACTGCCACCTTGTCTTCCAACATATTCTCCCCCTCCAAGTTAGATAGCAGTTTAGTCTCTCCAGAAAAGTCTTTTTTAATTGAGTATTCTTCTAGCTCTCTTCTTTATTAATTTCTGTTGGTTGAGTATTGATAATGAAATCTTATAGAAAATCAGAAGGGAATTATCTGTAGTGCATTTTTGTTTTATTTGTTAAAGAGATGATGATTACTTACATGTTGAACATCGATTTCTATAATTATGGGTTTTCATGATTAAAAACACTCTAAAAAGCATTTTCCATAACAACTTAAATTTTCTTGAGAAAAGCAATTAGGCTTTTGAAAAGTATTACTTCTGTCTTTCCAGTTAATTTAGTTTGAATGACCAAGAAAAGGCCATGGCACTCATAACCATTGTTAGTTTATATTCCTTTTTTTAAATGGAAACGGTCAAATTAACTCTGCACCGTATACACTAAATGCCCTATCCTGTCTGACTTATTTCCACCTGCCAGCTTTTCTTTAATAGCCCGAAGTCATCGTTAGTGATGACCCCTTTGACACTGCTAAATCTCCATATCAAGTGCCCCAAGTTTCTACAGGCAGGAAACAGACTGGAAAAGCCACCCAGCTTCCAAAAGAGTAGGGGTTTTTTTGTTTGGCTGTATTTTTAATTTTTAATGGGAAAGGAAGGATGTTTCAGGGCCTCAGGGAACCATTCCTTGGGAGACAGACTGTGCCCCAGTCAGGTAACTGACAAAGCTGTCCAGCAGGAGCACAGCATCGCCAGGAAACAGTGACTGCTCTGTGCCTACCGTTCCTACATTCCTTTCTCTCTTGGTACGGGAGTGTCTCTTGCAGCTATTCTATCTGTTTCTGCATTTCATATTGGGTGTATCTGAGTAGGAGCAGAATCCACGACCTGACCATACTCAAGGATTTGGTGGGGCCATATCCAAGCAAACTAACCCAAGGTGCCTCTGTTGCACTGAACCTCGTTTAGATCATGAGAACCTGCATCTCAAGCCTCAACCTCTAATTGAAATGATGAGGTAACTTTCTGAACCTCAATTTCTTCAAATGTAAAATGGTAGGAATTAAACCGGATCATTTCTAAGATCCTTTTGCATTCTTTTGATGATAACATCAACAACAATTTTCCATCATTTGTATCAGTTTACTGTCTAGGCTGAAGCAAGGGTTGACTACATTATCTTATTGGATACTATGTATTTGTATTAGGTGCTTTCCAGTAGCAGATGCCCAGAGAGCAATGATCATATCCTGTGTGTGTTCTCTAAAATCTCTGTAGTGCTTCCCTTAGAGCCAAGTATTCATTAGATACCTAATAAATATTAAATGATGAACATGACCAAGTTAATCTGTAGTGTCCGAGGCTACTGCAATATTGCTGCTGAATTTCTTTTGCTTATTAAAGCCATTAACCTGAATGTGTTCTCTATGTTACTGCAACGTGGCAGGTGAGGGAGCTTACAGCAGTGACCTATTTTAGGGTTTCTCAAAGGACTGGAAATTGACTTCTAACTTCATGATGGAATTCAAGAATAATTTACACCATGTTGTAGAGGAATGCAGGGAACAGGGCAGAGCCACCCAGTTTTCGTAGAAACTACGTGAGGCTAACATTCCTGGACCCTGCCCTAAGTTAGATAACTAGAATTAGATAACTAGAAGTAAATGACCCCCCTGGGGTCGAAACTCATAATAAGTCACATAGGAATGCTTGTGCAAAGGTCAGGCACCTGATGTGTCCCTGTTCCAATTTTATTGGCCAAAGTATAGAATGTGTTTCAAATTCATTAGTTGGAGTAATGTGCGGGCTCTGGCGCAATGACTGTAGAAATCTCATATAAACCATACCTAAAGTTGCTTGGGGGTCAGCAGCTCAGACTCGGCCTGCGTGTCAGGGGAGGTGCTGTCAACCCCAGCTTGCTGTCTGAATAAAGACTTTGCTTGAATTTTCATCTCCGAGTCCGTGTAGCTTGTTCTCTGAGAAACCCCAGAGTCCTGGACCCTAACAATGTGAACTGTCCTTTGGAGACATTTTTCATCAGGTCACTGCCATGAAAAAGATTGTCTTTGTTGGTTGTTGGGGATACGTTTTGACAAGGGACATTTTAATTAAGAGTAAAATGGGGGGTTAAGTTTATTTTCCTCAGCTCTCATCCCCATTGCAACAAAGAATTGAAGGGCAGAGACACAGTAGTGAAGCAGAGGAAAAGTTTTATTTAAAGTTATGCACTTAAAGAGAAAAAGTGTGGGTGTCTTCAGAGAGGAGGCACTCTGAAAGGTTGGGGGTTCCTCTTTAAAGGATTTTTCAAAGGGCTAATGGGTCTAAACTTGTCAAGTGGTCTCATGATGCTTATCTCTGGTGAGAGACACCATGTCTCCTTGTCTCTATTATCAGTCTTCCAGGTAATTCTGCAGAATAAACTTAACACAAGAAATTTACTGACCAGTTCTTCCCCAGCAGAAAAGCTTCCCTCTGGGAACATATCAGTCAAGACTGCCTACCCTGACCCCAAGGTGGGCCAAGTTACTGTTTGTTTGCTAAAGAATATGTTAGGAATCTTACTTCCTAACTTCCTGGCTTTTAAAATGGAATCTTAGTTTTAAGATGGAATCTTTCCTGTTCTTACTATACTGTTTATATCTGGGCTTTTTCATCATAGGAGATGATTCTTATCCCCTGTCCTGGTTACTAATTACTTGATAAGGGGCTGGAGGAAGAGAAAAAAACAGCATATAGGTTACATTAAAGAATGAGCTGGGCCTTTTAGCAGGCTAAAGTAAATCTCAAAATGGAGTGATCTAATTGACACAATGAAGACATGGGTTGTGCCCATATACTTTTCTTTATCTGGGGAATATCTGGACATCCCAAGAAACTCTTGGCCTTTGGAGCTTCAACTGATTAACCCATTACCTCTGTGGGTCTGTGGGTAAAATTGTAGTATTTCCAGAATCTCTTGCCTGGCCTTAGTTCATTTCCATATCAATAGGTGTTTCCAAGGGGTGGAGAGAAGTAATTCATCTCCATATCAATAGGTGATTACCTGGGGGAGCAAGGGTGTATCTGGACTGGAGAGGCTGGGTGGGGTCCGGTTTGCAGTTGGGGCATGAGAGATCTGGCAAGCAGAAGTGGACTGCTTGTAAGCAAGAAATAGGTTTCTCCCATTTTATTTCTCTCTTTGACTGATTTTTGTTTCAAAGGTAATTTGCCCTGGGATGGGAACATATTCCCCCCCCACCCGCCCCGCTGGAGTTACAAGGTCTTTTCCTGGCTCTCTAGTTTTATCTGGTTAACTCTTTGAGTCCCTTTTAGTGGACTTTGCTGGGGCTATTCTCTCTCCACCCGCCCGCTCATATCAATTTTTCTGCCTAACACACTGATCAGTCAAATGAAACACTTAAAGAGACCTACAAGCTAGGTTTCATAACTGAGGGAGTATTGGTGACCTAGTTGGGATGATCACAGGCTATAATACACTGCAGCATTTTTTATTATTCATAGTCCCACTAAACGAAGACAGAAACATTCTAAAGTCATTTTAAAATAGAACTTCTATTTAACAATGACATTCTATTCAACTTGCAGCTTCTGTGTGGGCTAAAGTAAATGACCAAAATCTACATAAAAGTCTTAAATTCCTTGTTGAAATCCTTCTGACCTCTTCCTTCAAGTGTTTCCTAAAGAATGCTCTTGCCTACATCATAGCCCTGTGACCTGTACTTACTGTTTGGAGGTTTGAGTACTGACTTAACTAATCAGGGAAAACCAACTCTTGAGACTTCTTTAAAAATTATACTTAGAAAAAGAACCACGAGAGTGGTTCAATTCACCATTGAAACAGTTTTTCCTCAGTAGGTATCAGAAAAACTGTGATTATACAGCATAAGAAAGATTCATCTGTTGTCTGGTTAATATAACCAAAATAATCAGCCAAAGGGAGCAAATCTGACATTCTTTCAGATACATTTACTGTTTTTGTTACTTAAGTGAATTATGCAGACCTAGTCTCTAAAACTAAAGACCAATTTTGCTGTATTGAAAGAGGTGCCGTGTTTAATCCAAAAGCATTAGAATAAGCTTTATTACACACCCACACAAATGCACAAAATCATACTTACATATAATTAAGGTATAAAGGGACTCTGGGACCTAGAGCAAAGTAATTTCTTACTTACAGAAAGTACTATTTTGCTGGTGTTATTATTTCCATCACTATTGTCTATCATTTGGAAATTTTCAGAGAAAAAAAAGTAAGGGCTATTCTTGACACCTTTATTTATTTATTTTTTCCCAGAGTATTCCTTCCACCATAGCAATTTAAATAAATTTCCTAGATAATGCTTAAATGAAAGATTTGATCTTTTGTAGTCCACTGAATTTGTGATGCATATAGTGGGAAGAGTAGTAATCTTATAAAGCTGACTCCTCTGCACTGTATCTGACTCAGCAGACTTTTACCAGTTGCTGAGCCAAAGAAAGCCCAGTTGGATGTATTGGCAGCAATGAGAAGTCAGAGAATTGTTTCTTGACCTAAACAACTACATATGGATGTGTCCCTGGGGAAGCCTATCCTTGAATTCAGCTGCTGTAAGGAATTGCCTGGACGGAGCAGTGCTCTGGAGGAGGCGCTGAGCTCAGCTGGGAATGGTGTCAGCAGGATGAACTGATGCTTTTTTGGGATAGTTAACCTGAGGCTTTGAGACTTTATTTAAATTCCCTTTGTAATGTTAAAGAGCTCATGATTCGGAGCCCTGGGGCCCGAGGTCTCTGTGGTTTTGATTACTTCTCATCCCTCGTCCCTCGGGCAGGGCAGCCTGAGAGTGCCCTGCTGGTCCTTGGCAGGAGTCAGGCCCGGTTGCCCAGGCCAGTGCCTGCATTCCTTTCCTGTCAGATGGGAAAAGGAGTTCAGTCGTGCTATGTACTCTTTCATCTCAAGATTGTTCCAAGCAAGGTGCTGATTTTCACTTAAACTCAGAAGTTAGTATCAATAAAAACATCTCTCCAAAGCAACATTGGAATGAATACGTAAGTTTCTGTTGACTTCATAATAATATTTCTGCTAATTCTTCTGGCCCATAGCCCAAGAAAATTAAGAAATCAAACATTTTCCTTATGACATAGACATGTTCTTTTCTGGTAGTTTTCTCTAGACCATCATCTCACTTGCTGATAATTGGATTTATTTACAGTGAGCCTTTTTGAATGGGATCATGTTTCATTTATTAGCTTCTATCTTTAAAATCTCCCTACATCTATTGATGAAGGGAGATTATTATCTGTTATTAGATTAGGAGTGGGAGGATGATTTATATGAGGTTTGGATGCTTTTAAACCAGGAGAAAAAAAAATCTTTCATTTGTACTGACATTTTCTACAGTATTCTTTAATTTTGTTTGTTTTGTTTTTACCACCACACTGCCTGCCTTTCAACACATAACAAATCATGAGTTTTGGAATCATATCAACCTGGGTTTAGATACTGGCCCTGTCACTAAATGTACACACACACACACTCCATTCCCATAGCTGTATTTCTCAATCAGTAGCAGTTGTGTCTCTTTGGAGACTTTTGCAAGTGTGTGGAAATGTTTCAGATCATCATCATGACAGAGGAGCATTTCTGACATTTAATAAGTAGGTGGGGCCAGCAATGCTAAATATCCTGAAATCTGTGGGACAGTCCTGCACATTAAATACTTGCTCTAATATCAACAGCATGTTTGATAAACATTACTCCAGAGGAAACTCTAGAAAGAGAAGAGTATTATTAATGAATAATCTTTAACATATTTCCTATCAGTGGTTTCTCCAAAGTCCCTCACAAAGATGAGAGTTGACCCTGAAATGCTGTTTTTCTCTCTCTATTCCTAACCCCAAAATCTCTCTCTGACAGTCATAGGCTTTTGTCTCTCTTCTCCCTCCCCATGTGACTTAGTTATTTATTATCTTCAGTTTAGGCTTCAATTTAGCCTGTCTGGTTTCCTACATTTTCTCTGAATTTCCCTCTGTGAGACTTCTGGAGATAGCTTGGCAAGCAAGAACCTTTTACTCCTAAGAAGCTAGAAGGAAGAGGGGAGAATGACGTTTATTCCTATTCCATATGTGGAAGTGGCATAGTGGCTGCCACCAAGCCCTGCAGGTCTCAAGGAAAGTGAAAGAGACAGCTTGCCTCTCCTCTCAACACTTTCTGGGCACGTTCCACAGGGCAGGCAGGACACCAGTACTGAGGGCAACCACTTCCCGAAGCTGGCTTTGTAAGTAGACAGTTGGGTGTCATCAGGAATCTGTGCACTTGTTGCTCTTCTGAATCGGTGTATATATAATAATGACTGCATTTTCCACCTTGGTATTGTCTTTAACCCCACATGTAAATGTCCATGGTACATAGGTACATAAAATAATGTTCTCAATCTAACATCTTTGATAAAAAAGTGACATATATTTATGAGATAAAATTTCTCTCAATGCGAATGAGCCCATAAGAATTTTTACTGTATAAAAAAAAATCAATGATAGAAGAGATTTATGTGAACATATAACATATTCTAATTGACAAAAACAATCTCTGCAATGGCATAGCTCAATACAGTACTCATGTGGGCCTCTGGACCTATACATTGACCAAATGTAATTTTGTGTTTCAAGAGAATTGCAAAAAGAAGCTTGTACCCTCATACTGATCTACCCTCACTGTATTCAACTACAAAGACAAATTATAACTTGAATCATAAATTATAACTTGAAGGAGGGCTTACATCATCTATATTAGGGCAAGTTCAAAATACACCACCCAAACATTCATATTGTCTGTTTAAAAACTTTGTAGCTCATAAATTCAATCTTAATAATCACATTTACATTTAGAAAAAAAATATGTTCCCTGTATAGAGATGTAGAACATCCTAGCATAAGAAATGTCATAAACATACCACATTCTTATTTTATTTTTGTTCCCAATGCTTTCTTATAAAAATAATTCAAATAGAAAGAGAATGAAAATGATATTCATGCAACAGAAAAATCCATGTGGAGTGAAGAAACTCTATTAAATATTGTAAAAACTCTTATTGCGTCTTAAGTTTTAAATTTATTGTTCCACCCAACAGTATTTCTGAGGTGGGGAAAACGTGCTTCTAGTTTACTAAAAACTTTACATTTTAACATTTAAGGGACTGCTTCTGAGAGTCTGTTTGGCTGTTGCTGTACTTGCACGGCTAATGTTTACCCGCAATTGGTTAGAGAAGAGCAACAGGAATCCTCTGTCGACAGACTGCTCACTACTGGCCTGTCAAGGATATTTGGTTCAGTACATTTGAAACCGTAAGTATTTTAAATTGTTCTTTTGGTGAGAGGGGAACTCTAGGCCATTTATTCTATACCTAGTCATCATGCTTTCACCAAGATTGCATTGCTAAAGAATACAGCATTAAATATTCTGTCATCATATTTCTTTGGCAGAACTTCTGCATGAAATAAGGGGACATTCATTCCATGATGGTGAGCTTATTTATAGTGTTTTGTTGGCATTCTATGATAATTCTATCATCTCCCTCATTAATGAGTCCAAAAGAGTAATATGGTATTGGAGCCTCTTGACATTGTCAAATGGAAAATTATTTTAAAACCCTACTTATAAAAGGAAGGAGTATGGTACAGATAGATCAGATGAAGTACTTCTTCATCATCCTGTAAAGAGCCCTGTTTTAAGAATTGATACACTTGATTTTGAGGCCTGGTTTAAGCTTTGTGCAAGTCATTGAACTTTGCTAGTTTACTCATTTCTAAAATGGGGCTGGTGCATTCCTTTCTCACCAGCTTTAAAGGATATTTTGAACAGTATTTAGCAAACTTTTGTGCAGCACCCAGCCCCCACTCCTGGATAAAGTTAGTCACCTGCTCATTCTGTGGTGCCTTGAAAACCATTCTATTTTTCACTAGAATTTTAAAAGGGAGTTGTTTATTTACATGTCAATTATTGACTAATCTGTAAGACTGAGGTAAGGGGCCCAGGTCTTTTTCTTCTTTTTACCCCCAGCACCTGGCTCACACACAGAGGGCATTCAGAAAATTAATTCACAATTATTTAAAAATGAATACATAAAACATTTTCAAACAGTAAAGACTATATATTAATGATGCTCAAAATTAAATTTTTAAATCTCCTTGCCACCTTTTCTGATTGAATTGGGTTTTTCTTTTTGCCTCATTTCAGATTTTTTCTTTGAAATATGTTATAATATTGATGTAAATATTTGTCCATGCTGGACAGAAATCAAAGTGGTCTACTTAGCTAAATATTCCTTTTTTAACTGATGTCAACATACCTAGGAACTTAAAAAATCAATTTCTAATAGTGAGAGTATAGTAAAAGCACTGTAATGCTTTATGGTGTATATAAATATAAAACGAGTAAATTTTTTCTCTGGCAATTCATAAAGCATTTCAATATCATATTGTGCCTTTGGACCACAGAAAAGGAGGAAGGCAGGGAAGAAGAAAAATGAGAAAGAAAGGGGTAAGGAGAAACACTATTTTTTTTCCTAGCCCTACATATGCTGAGAGAAAATGTTTTCTCTTCAGTTTTACCAAAGAGATAACTAAGACTCTGGAAGACGAAGTATCTTGTTCAAGGTCACTTATCTGGTGGGTAGCAGAGCCATCCGAGTATGTCTAATCTATGTTCATTCCGGCGAATCATTTTATAGTAGTCCAAAAATGTAGTTACTTGGTACATGCTAATTTAAATTCTGCTGAAGAAATTGTTGCAATGAGTTGAAAATATGTATTCTCCCTATAACCATCTGTTTAAATAGTAAGTACTTGAGGAAAACCATGTGGTAGCCAAAACTTTCACTCTGCAGTGTGTTGGGTGGAACACACATCTTCATTCTGAACCTTATGAGGCTTTAGTAGCTTTAGTTGACGGAACAGATTTTGTTCTGTGGTTTTTCTGTTGCCCTTGGTGTCAAATTAAGGTAATAATTTCATGCCCTTGATTTTCAGGCCTATGTTTATGAGTCCAGTACAGTTTTGGGATTCATAATCAGTCAATTTCTTGGTCAATTGTATATGAAGTTGACAGGAAACTGTTTATATGGTATTTCCAATTGAACTGGGATAGTATTCTTTAAATCAGTTTCATTTGAAAGAAAAATTTACAGGCTGACAGATAGGGATTCATGGACTTCCCTTCCTTCCCACCAAATAATTATAAATATTGTTTTTGAAGAGCGGCATATCTTAATTTTCCAGTAAATTCCAACTCCTTCATAAGTTTCCTTGGAAGATACTAACAATTGAGAAAATGACCTCTGAAATGAATTCTCCCAAATATAGTGATTTTATTTTAATTAATACAATTTATAAATCCCAAACTGCCTTTTTACTGAGGAACTTTTCAGAAACTATATGTACAATTTCTTTCCTCTAGGAGGAATATCTAGGTAAAACATATTTCCAAGTTATGGTTTGTTATTAGATGTCATAGTAGTAGTAACACAGCTACTAACATATTCTGAATACCAACTTTGGGTATATTGACATAAGTATGTAACATTAAGCATGAACATGTGTACATATGCAGACACACACATCCACATGCAAACACACACACAACACCAAACAAAAAATCTCCCCTGTGAAATAAACTAATATCCTTATGATAAAATGCCAAACTAAGACTATAATTATGGTTGACATAGTTTTAAAAACCTTACTGAAAATCATACTATCATGTTATTATCAACTTTTATTTTTTACCAATATACCACTATATGCAAAATGTGCTGAACAACTTGGAAGATACAAAGTGTTATAATATCTGGTCTCCAACTTCAAGAGGCCTAAACCAAATACACATTCACATATAAAGCATATATACATCCACAAGTATAAATGTGTCACTTATAAATGTGTCACATAGTATGAATGAAGTCAGTATAAATGTGTTACAAAGTAATAAATAGTATAGGAATCAGAGAAGGGATAGAGAAATCCTTGTGATTTCAGATCGTAATTAAATCTTCATAGAGATGTAAGGTTCAAACTGGACGTTGAAGGGTATGTATATCTGGTATTCTAGGGCCCAGAAATAAGCCCTAGTGTGCCTTCCAGGATATCCAGCTCTCTAACAGTATCTTCAGAGGAACAAGGGAGGAAACACAGCTGTTTTTCTGAATAAAGTCGTCAGTGAAGTTGTTGAGGTCATATAAACCTTAGGTTGTTCGGTCAGTTAACTCTATATTTAATTATACAACTTTATCAGCAATTAGGTTATATTATGAATCAATGGATACTTACTTACCATTTTACAATGACTGAAATTTTGGGGTGGCATTTAGAGGCTACACAGACCTATAATATTTGGTCATTAGCCTCAAGGAGCATACCACATAGTTAGAAAGACCACACACACACACACACACACACATGCATAAAATAAAAGCCAGTGGAAAATACCAAATGATTGGTAAAACTAGCAAGTATTATGGGAACTCAGAAGAGAGAGTAAATGATCACTGGGGGCCTAGGCTTTACAGGAAAGTATGGCTGTCCCATAAACTGAAAGCTGAATACTGATACCTATTACACAATTTAAATGTGAACTGTTGTTTAAAACCAAAGGGAAAAAAATAATCCCAGGTGTATTTACTATCATTTGTAATGCGTATTAAATTCATGAGTTGTGTTTTATTCATGACTTTTTGGACTGTCATAGCCTTTAACAATAGACGATTTTTATTTACCTAAACATAATACATAATTATGGTAGGAATCCTGGAAAATATAAAGAAGTATATATATGATAAACTCAAGTATAGATAAAACATAATCCCACCAGAGATAAATATAATTAGCATATTCCCATATGTCTTTCTATGGCATTTTAATGTATGAATATTTTAATGTAGCCCTTATCTGAGTCTGTCTTGCACTTTTTGAATAGATTCTTCTATTAGAATGTCTGCTTCCTGAGTTCAGTAACTGGAAATTCATCTTTGTACTTTTATATTAAGGAAATCATTGTTTCTCCACATGTATGACAAGAAGTAGAAACTAGTGTCTGCTTTTCACAGTAGACCAGTAAATTCCTCCCTTTTAAATTTAAATTTTCTGGAAATTAGAGTTTTTGCCACTCACAACTTGTTTTCAAACTGAAATCTGAAGAATGCTTCTTACATGTATTTTATTGTAGTTAAAATGTCTTTTAGGTATGAATTCCCCTTCTTTGTTGTAAACATGAAGTGATTACGATTAAGATGCTTAAAGATGAAGTGATTTTTCTTGGTCATGGGTACATGATTTAAGTTTCTTTCCTATCCCTCCTCCCCAGACCACATACAAGATGTTCTTTTTAAGAATTTTTTAGGTTTCTGAGACACTGATTCATTCCCCATTCATTATGTGCTCTGGAGTAGGATGAAATTCTGAGAAATTGTTGACAGCTGACTTTTACGTAAGGAAGTCCTTAACCACATTAGTACAGAATGATCTCTTCTGGAACAAACATCTGTGGCTTTTTCCCCACATTATTGCTTCTCTGAAAGTTCATGGGAACTACTAGAGTGTTCCTTTAATCATACTGAAGAGTCACGAACAGGATTTTGAACATACAGAATTGGGTTTATGAATAATTGAGTATTTGTTCTGTTGTCTGTGAGTCAACATGTTTTATTTTTTAAGTTTAAGAGAAGGAAACAAACAAAAAAAATAGTGGCAAAGCACAAGAAACTGCTCAATGGTTTAAGCTTGCTAGATCTATTAATAGATGAACCTCATATCTATGCAAAGAAGCATGGTGTTAGGGCCATAATCATTTATTTCTTTAAATTTAATTCAAAAATATACTTGTAAACAGAATTTTTATTGAAAAAATAACATACGCATATAGCATCAAATTAAAAAAAAAGTCAAAAGAGCTTCTTCCTAGAGTCTATTAATTAGTGTATAATTATCAGAGGCTGTTTTTTTGTGTGAGTAAACTTCTAGGAATATTTTTGTATATATAAACATGTTTACTTTTTCCCATAGATGGAAATATAATGTTCACATTATTATGCAACATATATTTCTGTCTTCTATCTTTAAAAATTATCTTAATAGCATGTTTTAGAAATTATTCTATATCAGTGTGTGCCTATATGCATGTGTTGTATTCACTAGTATACACAGTTTCCTTATATAGATATACTACAATTTATTCCCCTGTGGAAGAATATCCAAGTTGTTTCTGGCATTTTAATATTTAAAACAATCTCCCAATGAATACTTTTGTACATCCTCATCTTCTCAGGTGTGTGAAATAATAGCTGAAGGATAATTCTTGTAGATACAACCCAGAAAGAGGACTAAGACACAGATTCCTTACTCTCTGATTTGATGCAGGATGAAAAGGCTTGGTGGCTTCTTGCCAGACCAGGGGAACTGAATTTAGCAAAACTAGTAACTTCACTTGAATTATCAAAAAATTTTGCTTGAAGGGAGCCAGTCAGCTGCTTGGGTTATAGGCTAAAAGGCCTTAGGGGAAAAAGAAGCCTTGGATGTAGTTCAAGTACTTATGAGCCTTGGGAGCTATCCAGGGTACTGAACACCTGCTGCACGAAATTTGTTATGGGGACCATAAACCTCAGTCTCCTGCCTTGAATCTTGCCCTTGAGATTCTGAACACTTTTAAAGTCAGCCATCATCCCTCAGCCTCTTTCTTTGTCCTTAACTCACCACACCCTCCATCTGCTTCAATCCAAGTCTATTGCATTTGTTTTCCTAACCAACCCCACCGTGCCCCACTCCTACCATTTGCTATTAGGATTCAAAGGGAGACTAAAATGCAGCAGACACATCACTTGAGTTCGACTGGTTCCTGATAATGTTCTGTTTATATAACTATGCACAAATATACCAATAGTATTCAAATACATTTCTATCAGAGTAAACTATAAATCTGGCAGTTTAAAGGCACATCAGAATACCAGAGTATCTTAGAACTTAGTATTGCCAAGTTTTACTCTCCTTCCTAATAGAAAGAATGAATTTCCTATATAACTCAATTACTTACTTATTCATGTAAATCATAATTGTTTGCAAACTTTTTCTAAAGCAGAAATTTTTTTTACTACTTTTTGAATGCATGACAATGGATAACTTCAAAAAGCCTATGCATTTTGTTCTACTTACTTAGTTTTGAAATCTGGATCACTTAATACATTGAATATTTGTGTAGAAATATCAGAATTTCTACAGCTTTTCAGTAGGCCAAATTTCAGAAAAGACATTTTTCTCTATTTTTGTTTACATGTTTTTGGAAATCTCACTAAAGGACTCAGATTATAAAAAATAGCACAAGGTGAGGGTCTGATAAGGGCCTCCTCATCTAGACTGTATACAGGTGGGAGAGAGAGATGGGTCCTTTTACAAGTATGAGAACATATAGTCAAAACTGGCTCAAACAGAAGGAAATCATCAGCTAATGTTCCTGCACAGTCTAATGATGCACCTTGATTTGGGGCTTCAGATGCCCACTATCACCTAGGTACTCTCCTTACTTTTGGTTTTGCTTCATCTGTGTTGACTTTCATTTCAGATATGTGGACCCTGGATGAAGTATGGTGACTGTAGAAACTTCAGCCCTACACCCGCCAGGTTCAAAAATCAATGACTCCCTTTTCCCCATCACTCTAGCAAAAGCCTAAAAAAAAACTTTCATTATTCTGATTAACTTTGCTTTTAATCATATTGCCTATTCTCAAACAGTCACAGCACTCAGAGGCATGAAGTTTATGGACAGGCATAGATGTAGATCATTCTTTTGCCCTGGAGCTGGAAAGAAAGATGGGTTATTCCACTCATAGAAAATTTAGGGAATTCTTATCAAAAGAAGATGAAGTAGCCAATAACAAGAACAAAGATAAAATGAAAATCAAATATACATTACATAATAGGAGGTAGAAAATATACTGAGGGGGAAACTCAGGAGTAATAATTATTTAATAATAATAATATTTTGAAAAATTAACATTTATTAGTGGTTTTCATGTGTATTGTACCATCTGATCCTAACTCTATGTGGTATGTAATAGTTTAATAATTTTTCAAAACACTTATGAGAGAAATTAAAGAGGACACTAATAAATGTAAATACATCCCCTGCTCATAGACAGGAAGAATTAATATTATCAGAATGGCCATCCTGCCTAAAGCAATCTACAGATTCAATGCAATCCCTATCGAAATACCAACAGCATTCTTCAACAAACTAGAACAAATAATTCTAAAACTCATATAGAATCACGAAAGACCTGAATAGCTAAAGCAATCCTGAGAAGGAAGAATAAAGCTGGGGTGATTATGCTCCCTAACTTCAAGCTCTACTACAAAGCCACAATAATCAAGACAATTTGGTACTGGCATGAGAACAGACCCATAGATCAATGGAACAGAATAGAGAGCCCAGATATAAATCCAACCATATGTGACCAATTAATGCATGATAAAGGAGCCATGGATACACAATGGGGAAATGACAGCCTCTTCAACAACTGGTGTTGGCAAAACTGGACAGCTACATGTAAGAGAATTAAACTGGATTGTTGTCTAACTTCATACACAAAAGTATACTCAAAATGGATCAAGGACGTGAATTTAAGTCATGAAACCATAAGTTTTAACTCTTAGAAGAACATAGGCAAAAATCTCTTGGACATAAACATGAACAACTTTTTCCTGAATGTATCTCCTCAAGCAAGGGAAACAAAATAAAAAATGAACAAATGGGGCTAAATCAAACTAAAAAGTTTCTGTACAGCCAAGGACACAATCAGCAGGACAAAAAGGTATCCTACAGTATGGGAGAATATATTCATAAACAACATGTCCAACAAGGGGTTAACATCCAAAATATATAAAGAACTCACATGCCTCAACAACCAAAAAGCAAATAACTCAATTAAAAAATGGGCAGAGGATATGAACAGACACTTCTCCAAAGAAGAAATTCAGATGGCTAACAGGCACATGAAAAGATGCTCCACATCGCTAATTATCAGGGAAATGCAAATTAAAACCACAATGAAATATCACCTCACACCAGTCAGGATGGCCAACATCTAAAAGACAAGAAGCAGCAAATGCTAGTGAGGATGTAGAGAAAGGGGAACTCTCCTACACTGCTGCTGGGAATGTAAATTAATTCAACCATTGTGGAAAGTAGTATGGAGGTTCCTCAAAAAACTAAAAATAGAAATACCATTTGACCCAGAAATTCCACTCCAAGGAATTTACCCTACGAATGCAGGAGCCCAGTTTGAAAAAGACATATGCACCCCTATGTTTATTGCAGCACTATTTACAATAGCCAAGAAATGGAAGCAACCTAAGTGTCCATCACTAGTTGAATGGATAAAGAAGAGGTGGTATATACATACAATGGAATATTATTCAGCCATAAAAGAAAACAAATCCTACTATTTGCAGCAACATGGATGGAGCCAGAGGGTATTATGCTCAGTGAAATAAGCCAGGTGGAGAAAGACAAGTACCAAGTGATTTCACTCATTTGTGGAGTAAAACAAAGCAAAACTGAAGGAACAAAACAGTAGCAGACTCACAGACGCCAAGAAGAGACTACTGGTTACCAAAGAGAAGGAGTTGGAAAGGGTGGGTGGGAAGGGAGGGAGAAGGGGATTAAAGGGCATTATAATTAGTACTCACAATATTGGTAGGTCTGGGGGAAGGCATTATAGCACGGATAAGTGGTGACTCTAGCATCTTACTACACTGATAGACAGAGACTGCAATGGGGTGGGGGAAGGTTGATAATGTGGGTGAATGTTGAAACCATAATGTTGCTCATGTGAAACCTTCATAAGATTGTATAGCAATGATACCTTAATTTAAAAAATGCTACAATAAAAATTTTTTAATAATTACATGTAATTATAAAAATTAGGAAATTATATCTTGATATGTTAGTTTTTTAATAAGTGAAAAAGTTATATCTTGCTTCCAGTTACCTCTTCCAATTCTCAAGTCAAAGGATTCATTAAAGTGGATAAAAGCTATCCATAGGAACATATAACTTTAGCCTGGGATTGATATTTGCTAAAAAATAGATATGGATACTTTACTTCTCTCAAACCTATCATATGACTCTTTCAGTACACAGTATATAATTAGTGATGTTTTTTTATTTCTCCTAGACTACACCTTGCTCTTCTCTTCCATCAATATGGTATTTGGACAGTGGATAAACAAAATTGGCTCATTATTATCATCCACTGAAATCCATCTATGACTATGCTTGATCACTAATGATCCAAGAATCTACATAGAATTCATTCTCAGAACATGTAACATTTTGTATTGTTTCAAAGGCAGCCTTCCTTCAAGTTGCCACTGGAACAGCAACAGTCAGTTGCTACATTTAATCCTTTGGATGGCTAGTGTAAGCAATGTTACTTTATACTACAGTCTCCTGTACTATAAAGTTCCTAATGTATTTGTTCCTAATGTCCTATTCTCATTCTCATCTTGACGCAACTCTGTTAACAATTCTCTTCTTACTCTAGTTTTATACCATTTCAGATTCTTAGGTACGATGCTTCAGAAAATTTTCATCCTGGCTTCATTTACAATAGTAATATTTTTGAGTAATAATTGTCCAAAGTTTTCTTAATCTTTTCCATTTTATTGATGGTGTAATAATACTTGACATCTGTTTATGACCTATACTCACCAACTTATTTTAAATGTCAGCTTTCTAATTAAATAACTATTATATCACAAAAAAACTCAAACACTGATTTGGTTTACTTGAGAAAAAATTGACAAAGACACAAAACTAGTAGTAATTAGAATTCTCATTTTTCTTTTGAGGTATATTCTGCTATATATATGGACTACCCTTTCGAGCTGTTTTCCATACATGTTCACAGACACCCAAGGGTGATCCTAAGTGGCAATGAATATTTTTTCTCTATAGCTTAATAGTAAGTGAAAGGATAATGTGAATTTCTCAGTAATTCACATTGAAGTAATGTTGGAAATAGAAGAATGAATAAAAATTACCAAATTGTAGGTGTCACCAAAATATCTCTTATCACCAAATAAGAGAAGAAAAAGAAGAGAAAAAAGCTCATGAATTCTACAGAAGAGCAACTGGAAAGTTAAGAAGAGCTTATATAATACACTGTATTGTTTTCTAATTATTTCAAAGATGTTACTCTTTTATCCCGCCACTACACTACAATTTCTTTGAGGGTTAGGACTGTAGAATTGGTGCTTTGAAATCCTAGGTTCTTTCAGTGAGATAAAATTTAATGAATTTTGAATACTGAGATTATAGCCAATAAAACTTGAAGTATAAAATATACCTGCCTACTACTGGAAACCAAATAACTGCCTCACCATTGGCCACTTAAGTTACTTACGTAACTGTGACAGGATGATATTAACCCCCTTCCTTATCTGCATAACCAAAAGGAATCCTCTTTCTTGTGATGAAATGATGAAACGTCAGAGGAAAGCACTGGGGTAGTGAGGCAGCAGAACAGATTGGCTAGTTGCCTGGCCTCCAGTGCCAGCCTCCTGGTTATAGTCTGGATCTGTCACTTACTAGCTATGGGAATGTGGGCTATTTACTTGACCTCTTTATACCTCTAAGCCAGGGAATATAATGGCATTTATTCTGTAGTGTTGTTTGGGAATTAAATGGGTTAATAAAATTTATAGAAGAGGTCCTTCAACACCCTAAATATTAAATAAGGGTAGTCAATGATCATAGGTAGGGAAAAGGGGAATGGCTTAGCAAAGAAGTCAATTTACAAAATAAAAATTGAGAGAAAGGAAAAGAGGAGAGGGAGTGAGAACTGAGGGAGTCTGAGGACAAGGGGGAAATTTGGTGAAACATTTTGGGGAATGATGAAATCCGAAGAATGTGGAGTTCTCTAGAGCATAAAAGGAGACCAAGGAGAGAGCAGAGGCACAGAATGTTGACAGGACTGGTCATGAATTACATTCTCCTTAATATACTCTAAGGGCCATGACTAAAGAATGGGGCTGCTTTCTGGATTTATTGCAGGAGAGGGAGAAGATTTGTGTAAATTGGATACCATTTTAGGACTAAGCCATATAAATCCCCACTTTTATAGCTTTTATTCATGTCTTCCTTGATATTCTATCTTTTCTCCCAAATCCTTCTGGTTATGAGTTAAAACCATCTCCCTAGGCAGTGTGAGGAGAGAAATGCAAGGCTTTACTTGTAGGCTCATAGTAGAGAAAGGGGACAAAGACCCATCTTGGCCCCCTCATGAGCCTGTAGGTATTGAGCAAGGGAGGTTTAAAGGAATATTAGGAGAAAATGTAAAAAGGAAAACACAATCATAATATTACTACTGATACACTAAAAAGTGAATATGCATTTGAATAAATGGTTAAAAAATGAAAAGGCAACCTGCAGAATGGGAGAAAATAATTGCAAATCATACATAAGGAATTAATATCCAAAATATATAAAGAACTCATGAAACTCAATAGCAAAAAAACAAATAATCCAATTTTAAAATGGGCAAAGGAACTGAATAGACATTTTTCCAAAGAAGATAATCAGATGGCCAACAAGTCCATGAAAAGCTGCTCAACATCATTTATCATTAGGGAAATGCAAATCAAGACCACAATGAAATGTCATCTCACAACTGTTAAAATGGTACTGTCATCATAAAGACAAGAGACAGCAAATGCTGCTGAGGGTGTGGAGAAGAGGGAATCTTTGTGCACTTTTGGTGGGACTATGGAAAATACATGGCAGCTTCTCAAAAAACTAAAAAAGAACTACAATGTGATCTAGCAATTTCACTTTTGAGTATATATCTGAAGGAAATGAAATCACTATGAAGAGATATCTGCATGCCGATATTCATTGAGGCATTACTTACAATAGCCAAGGAAACAATCTGTGTCCATCAATAGAAGAATGGTGATCGATACATATGTACATACATACATATACATGTGCGCGCACACACACACACCCAAGAATACTATTCAGCCATAAAAAGAAAGAAATTCTGTCATTTGTGACAACACAGATGGACCTTAAGGGCATTATGCGAAGTGAAAAAAGTCAGACAAAGAAAGACAAATTTTGTATGATCTCACTTATATGTGGAATCTAAAGAAATAATTCATGGAAAAAGAGTCACATTTGTGGTTATTAGAGGCAGGGATGGGAGAGTGGGGCAGAGGAATTTGAGGAAGGTGATCAAAAGTTACAAACTTCCAGTTATAAGATAAATAAGTACTGAGGATGTAATGTGCAACATGATGGCTACAGTTAACACACTTATCTGGTATATTTAAAAGCTGCTAAGAGAGCAGATCCTACATGTTATCATCACAAGGAAAAAAATGTTATAATTATATGAGGTGATTGATAGATTTTAACTTTTTGTGCTTATTGTTTCACAATTTCGTCATACATTAAATTACTTTTATTTATAGTATTTACAGAACCCAAGAGTTTGACTCTTAGGGTGGTATTCTTTCTACTACAACAACTTCATAAATAATACAAATACCAGAAAAATACTAGCATCTTCCTATCCAAGGTCAGGATTTCTTGTTTTTAGGTAAATGGCAGTTCTATACCAGGGACCAGGTATAACATTTTCATTAGAAAGTTATACAGATCAATCCAGAACAGAGTTTGATTGTATATCTGAGTATAAAAGTAGGATACCTGAGTTTTTATCATAGGTCATCCGTGTTTTTACAAAGTTTGTATTGTGTAATTTGTACATAAAGATTAACCAATCGTTCAATAGTCCAACCTGAATTGTGCCAGTAGCAGATTCACGTGGTTCCTACAGCGACAGACAATATATTTATAGTTTAAAAGTATTTCAAGAATACACAAAAGCCAGGTGTCATGGAGACCTGGAGCACTTCTGAAGGCACTGAGTGTCACTCATGCAGAACCAGCCCAGAGGCAACTCCTGACGAGAAGGCCATGGCTTGAGGTGCCCAGAGGGTGACTGATTCATTTGGGTCCGAAAGTGCCGGAGGAAGAAATGAACATTTCTGGTGGTTGGAAACGCTGAAATTTTAAGTGGGTTAATTTGTATAGTCCTCTTAAGAAGGTGACATTGTGGCAGGATAAGATAGAGGATGCAACAAAGGAGAAGGAGGATGCAGAGATTCCCTGTGTCCTATCTTTTGGTTTTGTGGGTGAGTGTTGGTTCTAGAACCAGACTGGCTGGATCTGAAATCTGAAAGTTGACTGCATCATTTTGAAAAGTTACTTAACCTTTTATAACTACTTTCCTCATCCATCAAGTAGGGGGAATTAATTAGTATTACCTTTAAAAGGTGTATAAATGAAATAATACTAACAGCATGCTTGGTATGGCACCTACAACGTAACAAGCAGAGAACAGATAATAGGTGTTATTACTGCCTTCAATACTAGTCTTAGAACAAGCAGTGTGCCATGGACCAGGACTGCAAAGGCTGACAACGGGGCTTTTTTCTCAGTCTAACAGTCTTCAAGGCCACATCACCTCCACCACTATTTTTACAATAGGAATATATACTGCATAAAAAAGATCAAAGCCTATTTTCTTGTACTTTTCCTAAACTTCTGATGAGATCCTAAAGTGAGAGAGACAAACGTTTTTCCTCTGTACTTGCTACCCATCAGCTAAGAGACCTAAAGAGGGAAGAGTGGTTTGCTTATGCCAAGGCTATTCTTGTGATCTAGCTTCTCTTAGAGATGACAAAGTCCTTGATGTCAGACTCCAGATATCTTGCCATTTGTACAGTATACAGAATAATTCCTTATTGTTGCAGATAAATACACATAAGTATGACATGTATAAATATATAAATATCAAATGATTGAATCACTGAAAGATTACAAAGATGAGAAGAAACCTGGAATTGAAAGAATAGAAGTATACAGGGAATAAAGCTTGCAAAGCATGATTTGGCTAATTTAAAAAATGCTTTGAGACAAATGGAAATTATCAGCAAGAAAAAGTGAAGCCATCCAGAAAGAATGAACTGAGAGACATTAGCCTAAGACAAGAATGATGCCTGGAGTGAGAAGGGAATGAAGCAGAAATATAGAAAAACAGAATAGAAGAAGACAAGGAAGATAGAAGATGGAAAACAGTTATGAGAGGCACACACAGAGTTTTATAGGAAGACAAAAACACTAGTTGGAAACAATGGGATTTTTGGCAACAGAAAACATAATAACAGGTGTGACAAGCATGGAGCTGGGGTGAATGTCTGTTCACAGACTACTTGTGACTCACAGATGCAGCTATTTCACAAAAGCTTTGAAAACTATTGAGAGAAAATTGAGGATAGTATACACATAGAACTCTATGGTTCATCCTGATTATTTACTTTTTGTTATAACATATAAAACTAGTCTAAACTATGGCAATCATCTTCCTTTAAAATTCTGTGTAAATTGTTTTATTCTATATAAAAAGCACATCAGATCAGAAATGTGTGGAAGGAATGCTTCTCAACATTCAGTTTTATATCCCTGAAGCTAATTTCACTTCCATGCCAAGTAAATGTTGGAAATTTTCTGTTGACTATTACACAAATTTCAAAAAGCCAAACCATTGAGTCAGAGGCTGGTTTATGGCCCATTAACAATACATTTGCTTCTCAGAACTGTAAACACGGCTTATGGATCTTAATGTAATTGTTTAGGATGAGTGTATTGGCAAGAACTGTTGGAGTCTGTTGACACAGTCTGGAAAGCAATGTGTTTTAAGCAAATCTGCAAAATGTTACCAACTCATTAAGCTAAGAGCTTTATGCCTCAGTGTTCTAAAGCAATTCTGTGAGATGCTTCTGAACAAGGTTGTATATCCCTTTCTGGTTTTGCCATGACTGATGTGTATGTAAAATGAGCTGACTACATTCCTCTTTGCATTATGCTGATGATGCTTCATCATTGTTTTTTTCTTCAACATTATTCATTTACTGTTACATAACTAAAAGAGTGAAAAGAAGCCTTTTTAGACATTCTATGGAATAGATTTTTCTGCATTTAAATATAGTATAGGAAATGCAGAGGTGCTTCCAAAGCTATTTTCTATAGATGCAATATTAATTGTAATACATTCCCACTCTCCTGCATGATCCTTTAAAATTCAGTCTTCCATGGACACTTGGAATTAGAAGGAACTTTAGATATCAGACCATCTAACCTTGTATTCACTGAAGCACACTTTCTAGAGCATCTCTGGTGGGTGGACTAAAATTTAGTATATTTCAAGTAAGGCAATCTAGATTTAGTTAAAGTGTTTTCAGTTGTAAATGGTAGAAACACAGCTCAAACAAGGGGAATTGGTTTTCAAGACTGAAAAATTCAGCAGTGTTTTTTATTCACAGCATGGGTGGTTTGAAGGTATCAAATTATGTTAACCATCTCTCTTCACCTCTTAATCTTGCTTTTTTCCCAGAAGAGTTTCCTCCCTGTCTGCTTTCCCTATATGGTACCACTCAAGGCTCTAGTGTTATATCTTAACATCTTCATGGCCAGAACAAAGAAATTCTAACAGTTTAAGTCAAAATTCTAGATTTGCGTGTAGTACACGGTCTTGCATCCCTGAACTACCTTTAAACCAAACACTGGTCCTAGGAAGAAGGAAGACATAGAATGCTCAAGTCAAGTCACGTACTCACACAGAGGAAGCTCCCAAACCAGGTTATTTGCTAATTTAACTGATCTTACCTGGGTTATTTTCGTTTGTCTCCTTTCTCTCATCCTCAGCAACACAGGGAGATGCAATTCTTTCCCCTGCTTCTTCAGTCAGTTCCCTCCCTCCTTCCTTCTGATGCTAATACCGCCTTACTTGATGTTGTCACTAAGGCTTTCCCTGGGACAATAGTTGGAGATACCTCCTTAGCTTTAGTCTTCTTGGTACACTATTTTTTTATATTGCTGCCAGAATGATCAACTTTAAACCCATACTTCATTCCCTACTGCCCTGAACCGACCCATCCATGCATCCTTTCAAGTTCTATCTGTTTTTTCCATGTCAAAATCCTTAAGTTGAGATCAATATTTCTATTATTCCATAGTTTTCTCTACTTTGATTATACAGTCTGTCTTTACATGAGGTCTTTGATACCTGTTCCTCCACTAGATTATAAATAGTTAGAGGGAATGGACCATATCTTATTCATCCTTGTATCCACAAAAGTACTGTGAGTGAGGTCTTGCCCAAAATAAGCTTTCAATAAATGTTAACCAAATTTAATTAATGAAATACCAAAGTGTCCAATATAAATAGTAAGTGTTTTAAGAATGTATTCTGGGCTGAAATACTCAAGAAAAGCACACACATCACTATGTAAGATTTTGTAACCCTATTAAGTAAGAGCCAAAGGTAGGTCTCAGTGTCTGGTCAATGTCAGAAGACAGTTTTCCACTGGTCTCTTGCATTTCTATAAATCTTGCCAGTGAAACACTGACTGCTTTTATTCCTATCTATATTTTCAGAGATGTTTCTATTGAAACCATAGCCATGTAAAGCAGAGACAATACCTCTCTCTAGAGCAGAGTGAGTGTTTGTTTATGGTCCATTATAAAAGGTTCAGGTTTCCTAAGCTTAGGGTTTCTGTCGTACACTGCAGCCCACTGCAGGTGGCACCTGACTTGGCCCACTTCACGGCATCAGGAAATCTGGAAACTGGGACTCAGGAAATCACTGTAAGACATGGTGATACTCTGGCTACTGTTAATGTTGAGAGTTACAAAGTCTCTGCTTCTGAATCAGGTGTCTAATATCTTCTGCCATCATTCATGAAAATCTGGCAGGCTAACTTCTTAATTGGTGAAAAAGGAAAATCTCAGAACCTTCACAGGTTTTAACAGTCTGTGCCACAAATAGGCTCTAGATATCCTTATTTATTTAAGGGACTTTGGATTTTATAATGGTATACCTTATCAATGATACACCATTAATGATATACCACTGATAGGATTCTAGTTGTGCTCTTGTACGACTCCCTATTAGGTATTTTAAATATCTGAGATAAAATCGTCAACATTTTGCCTACAAAATTCATAACAAATAGACATGAAAAGCAGTAAATTCATAAATTATAGCTATAGTTATTGATCACTTATTAGATACCAAGCACATTAAATGAACTAATTCATTACATTATGTGCTATTTACATCATTGACTCATACCACTACTTACCCAGTTGTATAAGTGAAAAACCTGGGTCTCTTTCATGAGCTGTCACTCTGGCTTTTCTCTATACCTAATTTGATATGAATTTCTAGAGATCTATTACCTCTTGGATCTTTCTGCTTCTTTTCATATTTATAACTTGTACCATAATCTCTCCAATTAATGAAGTAATCTCCTAAAATCTTCTCCTTTCTTCTCATTTTGTGATCCCCACCATCAATTCTTTATTCTGAGCTAAACATTCTAAAAGAGAAATGTGATCAAATTACTTTCTTAAAAAAATGATCATTGATTCCATTGACCTATCATTGAATACTCCCTGGATATAATCTATACTCCTAAACTATAGTTGAATTTAACAGAGAATCTTAATGACAGTGGGTTAAACATGACAGAAGTAAATTTCTCTCTTGGTACCATTGTGGGGATAGATCATTAAAGGCTGGTGATTCTGCTCATTGAAGTTACCAAGAAAACCAGGCTCCTCATAGCTTGTTGCTTTACAATCCCTAAGGTTGTCCCAGTATCCAGAGTGGCTCCATGCCATGACTATGTTCCAAGATGTGTGATGGGTGAAAGGGGAAAAATACGGGCATACTTTTTCTCTATAAATACATAACTAGAAACTTACTCAGACCTCTTCTGTTTATATGCTATTGGCCAGAACTTAGTCATATGTCCATACCTGATTGCAAGGGAAGCAGAGAAATGTATTTGCATTCAGATATATCCAACTGAATATTGGGGATTTAATTATTATAGAATGGGGGTGAATGGATGGTAGGTGACCACCAGTTTTAAATCTGACTCCCTCACTCAGTTGGACTATGAACTTCTTAATGACTGCAACTATGTCTCAGTTATGCTCAAATTCCAAGATCTAATAAAATGGTTGTGTATAAATAATAGCTGAATAAAACAATTCAATAAAAAAATACATGTTTATGTTCATGACAATACCATAAATGTGAAAATTAATGTCTGCGTATTACCTATGAAGATACCTTAGATGCTAGATATTTAATCTTATAAAATTTCAAGAATATTTTAAAACAATCACGATTTATGTCAGTTGTATAGTTCTGGACAAACTAGTTTTCTTGGTCTCTCCCCTCCCCATGAAATACACAGTGGGAAGTTTTTGAGAGACCTTCCAATCCTGGTTTCTCTGATTATAGGAAAGACAATTAGGTGGAAATTTAGTTAAGAAAATAATAACAATATTTTATTACTGAACTCTTCTTAAGGGGCCAGACACATCTGTTTCTGTTCCTTTTAACCAGTTTTGCTTTTAATTAGCTTTTTATACTATCTTTAATACTTAATCCTTTTCATAGTATTTGTGGAAGAGAAGTATGCATAAACATATAAAAACATTTTCTGGAATTTCTTCATTTGCAGGGACCACTCTTAAATGGATGATGATAGCAAGGGCTCTTTTAATCTTTACTGAGAGTTTATGCTCTCAGAAGTAATCCTTGATATATTTTTACAAAGAAACAAAGAAAAATTATGTCCTATTAATAAAAATAATGGTACAATTTTTAAAATGAACACTTGGAAATAAATAGTGGTGGGGAGGGAATACAAAGATATTCATTAGTTTTTACTCTATTTTAGCAATACTTTAGCTGATATACCCACTGTCTATTTGTTTATGTCCTCATCTTTGCAGGAACATGGAATAAGAAGGTTGAAATTCTGTCTACATCTAATTAAAATTTATGATCTATATCTAGGTATTATTCAAAATGGATGTATAAAGCTTGGAGATAAGAGGAGAAATGAAATCTTATGTCTTGGAAAAGAAACCTGGCATTTATTAAACTTTAAAGAAAGCATCTTGTGTGAAGAAGGGTACATGTTTACATTGACCTTGAGGGTATAAAGAAAACAGTCTTTTTCTATATGTTCCTGCAGTTGTGAAAATTGCCCCATGACATATAATACATTGACTTTGGCAGTTTGCATATACCTCCTATTGCCAATACAGTTATCTGAAATTAAATTAACTTTCTTTGAAAAGTTTAATTGGAATTCTTAAACTGCTCAGCAGACTCACAGCCTAATTGATTGCCTGTCTCTCAAAGGGCACCTCTTGGTCACAGACCTTCAAAGTGTTAATTGCCTTACTGCCCAAAGCTCTAAGGACCAAAAGGTTGTGAATTGACTTGATGCCTGACTCAGTTATTCATTTACAATGTTTACATCACACATTATTACACAACAATCACAGATGCCCTGGTGTTCAATTCAAATGTCTGCCTTAATTAATTAGTTCCAACCTTAATTTTAAAGTGAAATGACTTTCCCTTTCCCAAAGACTTTGACATCTGGACAGTAGAGCTGAAGGTGGTTAATAGGGATATATGTTGAGCAAAATTCCTAGTAACAATACTTACAATAAAGGTTTTGAGTAGAATTTGGGAGACATTGCTCTTCACTCACTTCTAGACTTCCCTGTCTTTTTAGACACTGTGGATTGGGTGCAACATAATCCATAATCAGTTTTGAAAATGAACCAGGCATTCTGGGCCTTAAAACAAGAAGCTGAGTTTTGCATCATTAAAAGGTTATTTAAAGGCTATTTACATACTGGTTTGTTTACTACAAGGGGATAAAGTGCAGAATATAGTCTCCACCACAAAGTTTCTAGTTAAAAGGAAAAGTATCTTAGAAGAAACTGCATGGGAAGCACACCTGCAGTGGGTGTTTCAATTATGTCAATTAGAAATAAGATTTTCTTCCTCTCTTAAAGGACAAGATAGATGAAACAGAATCTACTTCTAGTCTTGCCATCAACCTTAGAAGAAATGGAAGCCAGTATAATGATTTTTGAGATAAAGACACATACTTGAGGCATGATGGGTTTCTATGACTGGTTTGTCACTAAGTACATAATCTTCATACAGTTTACATAAATCTATTTGCTTGATTATCAATCACAAACAGAAAACTGGCTTCATTTGTTTTTTTAATATTGAACATAATATGAAATTACCAAATTCCAAATACCTAGTAAATCAGAGGCTCTCCATTGGGCTCCAGCCCTGACCTTCCGACTTGCACTTACTTACTGTGCTTTCCCATAAAACCAGATAGAGCTGCTCTCTCATCTGCAGGTAACCTCTTGTGAGTGTTCACTTCCATGTCTTTGCTAATGCCGGTCTTCTGTTCTGGATCACATTTTTTTCCTCAATTTCCAGAGTCAAAAATTTAACTTTTAAGTTAAAAAGTTAAAAGCTTTTATCTGTAAGTCCCTTTAAAATGTCTTTTCCTTTTCTACCACGATTCTGTGTTAGGGGAGAGGAATGAAACAGTGAGATTGGAAGAATATTACTCATGTGGAGAAGGATTTAAGAGCAGAAGCAGAGGTAGAACAGTTACTAGAGAGATATGTGGACAGGGGTGGAGTCTGAAAGGACTGGAAAGGTAAACAAAAAAGGGAAGAGTTTGGTTTTGCAGAAGGAAGAGGGACTGTTAACTATTGTCTGATGCTTCTTAAAAGCCAAGAAACCATGGAAAATATCAATTTTTAACTTTGGTAACATGGTAATCATCTGTAATTTTGACAAGGGCATTGATCAAGGAATGTTTAGAGTAGAAGCAATATTGTTACAGATGAAATTACGAATTGAAGGTAAGGAAATGGAGGAAAAAAATGAAGAAGTTTAACTATAGACGAAAGCAGAAAAGTAGGGCAGAAATTAGTGGCAACATGGTGTTGAGGCAGATTTCTCTCTTTTAATATAGAAGAACACATATATTGATGGGAATGAGCTAGTAAAGAGGGGAAAATTGATGATACAAGAGGGAAGAAATAGTCAAGGCAGCACAGTTTTCAAAAAGACTAGAAGGATTAAACACAGAGAACCAGTAAGGAGGAACTGGCCATAGATAGGGGGAAAGACAGTCCTCCATTTTTATTATTAAGAAGAGAGAAGATAGATGTAGTTGCAGGTAGAACATAGATTTCCTAGGGGGCATGTGAGAGATCTGGAGTCTGGCAACTTCCGTTTTGTCAATAAAGCATTAGCACTTTATTAGGAAGTTCAGTGTAGGAGGAGCAGACAGTAGACTTGAAGAGTAGAGGAAAGGGGAGAAGTTATAAAATAGTCTCAGAAAGTGGGAAAGCAGGCTTACTGCAGAGCCAGAAAATTTCATGGGAAAATGTGTGCCTACTTGAGATTTGAAATGGAAACTTCACGATTTGATTCTGTCATTTTCTTCACTTTCTCTTCTGGAAAGATATAGAAAAAATAAGATTCCTTTTTACTTTACATCATAGTTAATTACTTACATATCTCATTTTTCCTCTACACAATAAAGTAGTGAAGAAAAAACATAAGATTCACATCTACATTCTCCACAACACTTAGGACCTTGTAATCCCTTAATAAATTTATTAATACACTTTGGAATGAGCATTTTCCTTGTGGACTTTGTAAATTGGGTAAAGTTTCTTTTTTTAATCCAGGAAAGTAAATTATAAAGATTATTATGTACCGTTATTAATCACTATAAGGAAATAAATGTAAAACAGAAATATCAGATTTAAAAATAAAGCAGGCTTTTTGTTTGCATTCCTTTGAGTCTCTCAGGAAGCTTAGACAATATGTTATATTGAATTTTCCAAAATAGTTTCTGAAGGTAGGGAAATGCAAAAGTGCCTGAGAGGAGAAGGAAAGTGGAGATGCAGAACACTTCAGCAGAGTGCCTCATCGGACGGTAAGTGCTCAGGCGGTAGAGAGTGAGGGCTGACTAGTGGGTTGGGTTTTGGACTGGAAATGCCAAACTAAATCATAAAATAGCTGAAATTGTGATGCCTGCTTGTCACACAATGTGACCTGAAGATAGTCTTGATGTGGAAAAGCTGTATGCATATTAACAGAAATCCTAACATTGAAAACCCTTACTATGAAATCTTAAGTTGCTATTCAACTTATAATGGTAACCTTTTGTTAAAATACTGGCATAATTCATAGTAAGTATAATGGAGTTATTGTTCTGAAACTAGAATATGTGTATATCTTCACTAGATACACCATAAAACAACAAAGACCATGACCTGTCACTTTGGGAAATGAAGGCGGGCAGTTGTTACTGTTTTCATTTTAACTGGCCTTAGAACAGTTCAAGTGAGTGATGGTCTTCTCAAAGACTCATATAACTGACAGCCTGCCTCTACTGTAAAAACAAAAAAAGAAGTTAAAATGAAGAAGCCAAAAATGAAAATGTGAATGGAAAAAAACTGCTGAAAAGTATTTGGGGAATGATTTGTTTTTGTCTTTCTTCTCTCTTCATGCCCATAGAGAAATAGAATGTAACTAATTAACTCTGATCATGTTAAAGAAACCTCAAAAAGAGAGAATGTCCTTGCTTATGAAAATAAATCATATATCATAATATGCTGCTTATGTAGTTATTGAGTTCTTGTAATTCACACAAACCAAAATGTCATCATTCACTCAATTTTTATTTATTGAATAACTATTATGTTACTAGCAATATTATAGAGATATTGCAATAAATAAGAAACAAAAGGTGATATGAAGATAGCGACCAATAATGTTCAGAATGGATGGTCAGTGGAAGTCTTGCTAAGGAGATGAGAGTTGAGCTAAGTTTGAATGATACCAAAGGCCTGAGTAGAAGGTAACTTCAGAATTTTTACATAGGGAGATTGTAGGAATTTATGTTTAGGAGGAAAACCAGGAAAATTCCCAGAAACTAACATTTTATAACAAGCACACTTTCAGATTGCATGTTTATTTATTTGGGTACAATAGCACAAATAAATTAATGGAAAATAGGATGACGTTAAAGCCTCATCCAACCCTGGATGAGTAAAATACCTTCTGGCTACCCTCTGCAGATGAAGAAATAGCCAAGTACATGACTCACCCCAAGAGAGATGTTTTGGGTTCCTTGTGTGTATATCCACAGGAGAGTCATTAACTGGTATTTCCTTCAAGAAGTTGATAGAAACTAAACCTGTGTAACCAATAATCCTTTCTATCACTAACTTTAGGGTAGAGCATTTATAAAGTGATTTTCTCCTTCTGGGGAGAAAAAGGTGTTAAGTGAAAGACATTACCGGGCTGTAACTGACAGCTTCTCGTGGTAACCATATTGCTACTGGGATTTGCTGTAATATAATTCTCTGCAATGCTTCTAGGCACAAGAGATATTTAGACATGAATTTCATCATCAACTGGCTGCTGCTTTCACCAAGGGAATTTCTCATAGAAAGTGATAGATTTGGCCTAGATCTTAAACTTTCTCTTTTAGAGAACTCTAAGTTGACAGAAAACATCCCGGTTATGAGGAGGTAGTTCATTCAGACAGGGATGCTACTATGGACTAGAGTTTGGGGACCAAGTGTCTCCTAGACTTTGAGAGATTTCATACAATCACTTAACTCCTTTGTCATCATAAGAAAGCAATCTTACTCATATGAAAATGTAGTCAGTACATTGCTCTTTATTATCAGAAATAAGTCATTGGCTGTGCAGAGAAGTGCACTGTGAGATCTTTAGTAGCCTAAGGCAGTGCTTCTCCAGCACTTCTTTTAAAAGGCTTGATCTTGGATTTGAATTTAGAACTGTAATTATAATCAGTTAGCTTTCTCCCTAAGAGTCAATTATACCTTAATCCTGTGTAGGGGAAAACCAAGAACATAGATTTGGATGTTTTAAAAGGTGTTTCTTCTTCTATCTCTCTTTGCCAAAGGAAAGTAAGAAAGAAAGCTGTCTTGTGGTTCTTAGCTTGTTTAGGATTGATAAAAAAATTAAAAAAGGAGCTTTTGTAGAGCAAAGGACACCATTAGTAGAACAAAAAGGCATCCTACAGTATGGGAGAATATATTCATAAATGACATATCCAATAAGGGGTTGACATACAAAATATACAGAGCTCACACACCTCAACAAACAAAAAGCAAACAGTCCAATTAAAAAATGGGCAGAGGAGCTGAAGAGACACTTCTCCAAAGAAGAAATTCAGATGGCCAACAGGCACATGAAAAGATGCTCCACATCGCTAATCATCAGAGAAATGCAAATTAAAACCACAATGAGATATCACTTCACACCAGTCAGGATGGCCAACATCCAAAAGACAAACAACAACAAATGTTGGTGAGGATGTGGAGAAAGCAGAACCCTCCTACACTGCTGGTGGGAATGTAAATTAGTTCAACCATTGCAGAAAGCAGTATGGAGGTTCCTCAAAAAACTAAAAATAGAAATACCATTTGACCCAGAAATTTCACTCCTAGGAATTTACCCTAAGAATGCAGGAGCCCAGTTTGAAAAAGACATATGTTTATAGTAACACTATTTACAATAGCCAAGAAATGGAAGCAACCTAAGTGTCCATCACCAGATGAATGGATAAAGAAGATATGGTACATATACAGAATGGAATATTAATCAACCATAAAAAGAAAACAATTACTACCATTTGCAACAACATGGACGTAACTAAAGGGTATTGTGCTCAGTGAAATAAGCCAGGTGGAGAAAGACAAGTATCAGATGATTTCATTCATCTGTGGAGTATAAGAACAAAGCAAAAACTGAAGGAACAAAACAGCAGCAGACTCACAGAACCCAAGAATGGACTAACAGTTACCAAAGGGAAAGGGACTTAAGAGGGTGGGTGGGAATGGAGGGATAAGGGGGAAAAGGGGCATTATGATTAGCACACATAATATAGTGGGGTGGGGGCTGCATGGAGAAAGCAGTATAGCACAGAGAAGACAAGTAGTGATTCTATAGCATCTTACTATGCTGACGGACAGTGACTGTAATAGGGTATGTGGTGGGGACTTGATAATGGGGGCATCTAGTAACCACACTGTTGCTCATGTAATTGTTTATTAATGATACCAAAATTTAAAAAAAGATGCTTTCTATGGGTGGAAGAGATAGTCAAACCTCCTGGGCTCATGAGCTGCATAGCAGTAGGGTTCAGATAGTAAGGATATGTCTCAAGGAATACTGAGGTTTATGCAAAGGCTCATCTTGAGGGTAGTTTTCAAACTTTATTCACTTACTTAAAATGCAATGATGGCCAGAGCCTGGATTGAAAGAAGCCTCCACCCAGGGCCCCATTTTTTCCATACATTAATAGGATATCCACTATCTTTGTCTCTGTACTCAAGGTCCCCTTGTCTTCATAGAGAAATCTTTTTCAATATTATATTTACAATATTACATTAATTACATTAACTATTTGAGCCTTCAATGTGCACTTAACATTTTTCTGCTAAATCTTTTCTCTGCCATATTTTTAAGAGATTCAAAGGAGAATTTATAGTTTACATGTTTTGACAATTGAACTAACTTATTTTTAAAGTTTCACATCAGATTTACATATGCATAAACAGTATTTTCACAATACTCTTGAACTGGAGAATGAGTTATTATAAAGTATTATGGGAAGAAAAGATGGGGGAGGAGGACCTATTCCCTGATACACTGACAATCTCCAAAACCCTATTAAAGGACATGCACATTTTTTTCAAGTTTGAGAAATTAGTGCAGTGAATTTGAACATTTTGAGTTATATTAAGATATATAAGAATAATTAATAAAAAGCTATTTATCAAGGACTATAATATTCTATTTTTCTTCCTTTTTAAAATTTCCCTTTTCCTCTTTCCATGCTTTCTGATTTTTCTCATCTTGACCTTCATCTGTAACCTCGTATCTCAAGCCTAATCTTGTTTTGCCTGTTCAAATGCAATTCACTCTTTAAAAATGGAAGAATGTTTTAAAGTTTACTCAAAATTTCAGCTGTCCTAGGTTCTCATAAATTTATGTACATGAAAGACTTCCATAATTTTAAAATAAAAGTCTAGCAAGTAAGTGTCCTTTTTCTGTCTGAAATTTGGCAAACATGTTTTCAAATGCTAATGTTAATGCGAATAGTGCAGTCGGGTTTATGTAGTTAAGATAAACACCACCAGCAGCAGTTTCTGCCTTAAATGTCTTCCATATGGTTCAACAGCAGGAGTGATCTTTGTCCAATTTAGTTTCAATATATTTATGTTGCTAACTACCCAACATTATGTCATCACAGAGTTCCTTTTCCCTGAGGGAATTAGCTAAATTTATTTCATCTTTTCCATGATACTTATCTGATCACACTAGGGAATTTGTGATCAGAACTATTTAGGTTTTAACAGTGGAATTTATGGTGAATAAAATACTTATATTAAAATCTATGGTTATACCTTATGCAAATAAAGCCTTAAGTATATAAAGCTATACCCTATTCTGACCATAGACATTTATCAGGTCTCTATTATGTTTGGATTTTAGTTCACATCATGAAGGATTTTATTCAGGATGTTTTTAGTGATCAAATACCACTCATTTAAAATGTTGCTTGATTTCTGCCCTAACTTAATATTTACTTAATTGTGTAAAGCTAGAAACATGCATATCAAACTTGTAATATGACAATACAGTGGTCTTTCTCCTCTAATATTTCACCAGATTTACTGTCAGTCTGTCTACACAAAGTGACATTTAAAAACACAGACCTATACTGTTCTTTAATGGTTTTGCTTGCTCTCAAGTTTCAGCTCAAACTTGATCCCACAGTGCCTAATATGCTTCTGGGAAGTTAGTAGATATGTATCTACTGCTTACATACAGATTGATTTCCTACAGAAGATCTATATTTAAAAGTTTGTATAAGCCTCCTGAAATAAATCAACTGGAGCCAAGATTGTCAAATGTGGTTGTCCACCTTGATCAAAGTAACCAGGTAATTACCAAATCTCACTCCCTTTTTTTACTGTTCTGTAAACACGGTGTTTTAGGCCTTCCTAAGTGATGAGAAAAAAATGAAGTTTTAAAGATGACAAAAAAACTGATTTTGTGTAGGTCTTAGAAACTCAATATGCTATTAAATTATAGTTACCAATTGAGAAACTAATGTGTCATCAAGAAGCCAACTGCTTTATAAACTGTATATTTTTTCTTAAATCACAGGCTTTTGAGACAAATTGCTTAAATTTAGATCTCAAGTCCTAATTCCACCACTTACTAGCTGTGTGATTTTAAATAAGGTAATTAATCTCTCTGTAGCTCAGTTTCTTAATCTACAAAATGGACAGGGAACTGAATAGTCTCAAAAGGCTGTTGGGAGAATTATACAAGATACTTACATACCAAGAGCTCAGCTAGCATTGTGTGTGGCATGTATGTGTACTCAATAAATTTTAGCTTTGCTTTGCAATACTCCTGATAAATAACCTGAGAAGTAAAGTTTATTTTCCCAAATGTTCAGATGAAGAAACAGGTGGGAAAATATACACATACAGCATACTTATACAGAGCTAACTGATGAAGATGCAAAGATATCATGGTTCTCACTCCAGGACAAGCTGATAGATCATCCAAATAGTCACATGTTAGAAAGAAAGGGAGGAATGTAGGTTCTTGCATGGGCATTAAATGTTCTGACCCAGAAGTGGCACATTATCACTTCTGCTCACAAATTTTGTCCCAAACTAGTTAATGCCCACACCCAACTACAAAAAGCCAAGAAGTTCAGTTCTTCCACAGGGATTAATGACTACCATATATCTCATTATTCATTCATCACTTCAGTTATTGTTCTTATAATATGCTGACTACTTTTCTGGGCACTAGAGATATAGAAGGGAGTGAGCCAGATATGGAATAAACTCTCAGGAAGGTTACATTCTAGTGTGATAGAAATAAAAAATGAAAGAATGAATAAAAGGATAGATGAATTATTTAATAAGAAAAATCTGATGTTAAGAACTAATGCAAATAATTATAAAAGGGTAATTTCATAGGAAGTAGTTTATTGGTTAGTTTAGATGGATGATCAGACAAAGTCTGAGGAAGTGACATTTGAATCAAAACCTGAATAGCTATGAAGAACTAGTCACACGAAGATCAGAAGGTAGCATACAAAGCAGAGGTTCAGCAGTGCAATGATTCCAAGGGAGAAGCACACTTGTCGTGTTTGAGCAGAAGGAAGGTTAAGTGTGGAGGGAGCATGAGGGCTGAGGGGAACAGTGTTGTGGGACACGTGAGAGAGGTAAGCATGGAAAAGTTTTGCATTTTGTGCTGTTTAATGGGAAGCCAAAGAGTAAAACATTGGGAGAGTATAAGCTGGTTTACAGTCATTGGAGATTTTATTGGGTGTTCTTTAGAAATGGAACTGAGGAAGCAGGGAGTGGAGAGATTTGAAATATGTCTTCAGGAAGGTCTAGAGATCTTGTTAATGAATTAAATGGGGGATGAAGGGATATATATGAATCAAAAAAGTTTTCTCAGGATTTTGACTTAAACATCTATTTAGATGGTAAATTAGTAAAAAGATGGTGGAAATTGGAAAGAGAAGCAAGTCCGTGTGAGTAAATGGGTAGAATAAGGAGTTCTGTTGTAATAATGCCAACTTTCAGATATGCCTAGTAGACATACAAATAGAGACAAAAAGACAGTTGGATAAATGAGTTTGGAGACTAGGCCAGGTTTAAAGATATAGATATGGAACAACTTGTTAAGCAGATGATATTCAAAACCATGGTACTAGATGAAATAATCTACCTAGAGTATGCAGAGAGGGAAGAAAAATTTACCCAGCAGTCAGACCCAAATCACTCCAAAATTTAGAAGGATCTAAAGAGAAGGAGCAAGCAAGAGACTTAGACCGAGTGAGCAGTGAGTAGGGAAATAATCCCTCATTGAGGCTATGTGGAGAAAATATTTAAAGAAGCAATAGTTGTATTAAATGTTCTTGAGAAAGCAAATAAAGCAAGAACAGAGAAGAGTCCATTGGGTTTGGCAATATGGAGGTCAGTGTTTGCCTTTCCAAAAGCATTCTCTGTGGAATGTATAAGGAGATTAAGCCTAATTGGAGTGAGCTCAGGAGAGACTTCAAGGTGAAAAAGTGCAGAGAGGACTTTAACTACAAAAATGAGATTTTAATTAGAGGAAGATATAGGGTCAATGAAAGTTTTTTTTTAAATAAAAGATGTTAGACATAATTCAGCTGAGAGAGGGGTGAGGAAGAGAGGTTGAGAGAGAGAAGAAAAGAAATTGCTGATGGTGCAGAGAAAAAGTTAAAGAATGCAAATCTTGAGAAGAAGGTGGTGTCTGGAATCCAGAATATAAGTGGGTTCCAGCAGGGGCAGTTCACTCACAATTATAGGAAGGAAGGGGAAAGTGTGCAAAGGGTAAGCTTGTGGAGGGGAAGAGGGGAGAACACTGGTTGGATTTCTTCTTTGTAAAACGTTAAGTATGCGTTAAGATCATCAGGTGAATATGAAGGTGGGAAGGGAATGTGGATGGTTTTAGGGAAGAGTACCAGGTATGAGACAATCACTTTGGAAAGTGGTAAAATGAAAGGAAGAAACTATGGAAATATTGTTATGTCATGATGCTGAGTGGTCATTTTACATTTGTGTTCATGAAGTTATAGTGAGATTGGTTAGCCTGATTTTAAATTATTCTTCCATAAAATTCAGTTGTTTGGATGTAAGCATAAATAGCTAAGTTTAACCAGAATTGGGGCTTTGCTAAGAAAGATGGAAAAAGAGATATGTGAAAGAAATAACTGTTTGTAGCGGAGTAATTATAATAGATAACGAGCTGTGAAGTCAGCACATGAAGCAGTGAGGCTATGATAGGTTAGAGGGTAATGTTTAAGGGTGAAATACTGGTTTAGTGCTGGATTAAAAATTTTACACTCTGTGGATAGACAGCCATATAAATAATTAACTATCAAACAATGTGATATATTCTATCTGTAGGCAGGTTTAGAGTCCTATGGGAATAATTAATTCTGCCTAGGGGCAGGGGTTGGGGAAGATATCTAATACACTCACTTTTCTCTAAGAAATATGACAAATCTCTAGAGCAGAGGTGGCCCTTTTACTACCTAATCTGTAAATAACCTTTAGAATTTGGAGAGTCAGTCACAGGCTGTGTTGAGAACGTAAGCATATTTTTCTATAGCCCTTCTTTATGCTAGAAACAAAGGTATCAGTTAGGAAGCTACTATTGTAATGTGGGCATCTGGAGATGCACTAAAACTTAGCAGGCTTCTGAGTGACAATTGGAATGAAGAAATGATGCCCTGTTGAATATTAGATCTAGGGAACAAAAAAGGAAAATACTAAAGAGGTGTTTCAGAAGTCTAGGAGAAATAGCAATGCCATTTTTAAGAAAGAGCGCCTGTCTGGGAGAAAGATGGTTGGTACTGGGAATGAGAGATTTGAGGTGGTAATAAGGCATGTTTTGGGATCAGATGGAAACAGAGATGGTGTGCCAGAACTAGAAATGAAGACCAGGAGCCACTAGAGTAAGGATAATAGCTGACCGCCACATTCATCAAGATGCTTCTCAGAGCAAGAACCTGAGTGGTTACCTATGCTACTGATTGTTATGGTCTCATAATCTGTTCCAGTCTAGGCATCAAATTTCTTCCTTAACTACTTCCTTAGTCAGCCTATATACCTGACCAAAATCCATATATTTGTGCCTATATCTGTCCCCTGCGTTTGTTTTGTTTGGTTTCCTTTATCTGGAATCTCTTCCCTCTTTTTCTGGCATGTATGTAAATCTTATCCATCTTAAAACACACTTTCTCCATAAAATTCTACTCTAGACCCAAATTATAGATATACATATATGAATTCTTTTTACATTTAGGCTTAGTACTTGCTCTTGTATTAGCTCTCAATTTTTCGATGTGGTTAATTGCATCTGCTCAGATGGATTTATTGGCAGGAAGTGGTAAAGAGCACTGGATTTGCAATCTCAAATTCTGGCTTCAAATCATCTTCAGCTGCTTCCTAACTGTATAGTGCATTGCAAGACATTTTCTTAAACTGGTTTCTTCATTTATAGAATAAGGATTGCGATCCCTAACCTCCAGGTTTATTTTGGGGGTTATGTGAAGTGATATGATTCTAGAGGTTTTCATGTAAACAACAAAATCCATTCTAACAAGTTGTGATAGTTATTTTTATGTGGCAAGAGAGTGGTACCTAGATATTTGGTCAGACATTATTCTAGATGTTTCTGTAAAGGTATTTTTTAGGTGAGACTAATATTGAAATCAGCAGTCTTTGAGTAAAGTAAATTATTCTTCATAATGTGGGTGGATCTCATCCAATCCGTTGAAGGTCTTATTAGAAAAAGACTGACGTCACTGGAAGAGAGAATTCTGCCAGAAGGTTTGGGGGCCGGAACTGGAACTCTTCCCTGGGTCTCCATTCTGCTAGCTTACTTTGTATATTTTGGTCTTGTCAAGCCTCCATAATCACATGAGCCAATTCCTTAAAGTAAATATCTATACTTGTATCTCTCTCTGTACATTTGTCTTGATATCTCTCCTATTACAAGAATGCTCTGTAATAGAATAGGGACACTTGAGGAAGTCAAAAGAGCATATTCTGAATGATACACATCTAGGAACCATGAATCCAGAAAAACCTCCCAACTATGTACCTACAAATTCCTGACTGTAAGGAAATCTGAAAATGTAGCTTTTAGTTTTCCAGTCTTTATTCTGCAGGAAGGTATACCCAAAGGGGACTGCAAGGGGCTCCAGTGAATCTGTATAGTATCTGCAACAGCTGGCAGATGTGCAAGTAACAGGGCTGGGCTTGGCACCAGGAGAAATCCGCATGTGACTACAGAACTGCAAACCTCTTGAGAAGAGATGATGTGTTATTCTGTGTCCCCCTAAAATCCCAAACTTCTGATGTTCAGGTCACAAATTTTCTGATACATCACCACAGTTTTGTTCCAGTTTCCTCTTTCTGTAACACACTACTATCACCATTTTAAATTTTAATTTCTCCCAGGACCAATTTCCCATTTATTCTTGAAATCATGTTTTAGTCACAAGTAGCAGGCCCCATTGTTTTTATGACAATGTCTGTGGCAAATGTTCGTTTCACTTATTTTACTCAGGGTCAATTGATTTAAAGTGTGGAATAGCCTGATGTAGTAATTTTCACAGCACTCTACATCAAAGAGGCTAATGACAGTAAACTTGGTAAGTAGAAGAGGATAAAAGGGAATAAACATGTATTTTGATTACCAAAAAAATTAACCAACTTTCAAGGTAGAGTATATGAGTTCTGTTTCAAACTTCTGGGTCAATTAAAAAATCTCATGGTTTTTTTTTGGATGTGTGTATGTAAATAAATGGGATTCGTTGTGTTAACTTCTCTGATCTTTTCTGTTGATTGAAGGAAATATTAAGGCTGGACCAGAGAGCTAAAGATAGTTAGGGTGATCACAAATGGCTAATACAACCTAGTCTGCTGTGTTCTGGATACTGAGATAAATATTTTCAGTGCAATTGATGTAACTTTCACAACAGCCCTATGATGTAGGTGAAACCTCCCCATTTTACAAATGAGTAAACTAAAGCACTTGGAAGTTAAGAACCCTTCCAAGGACACAAAAAGGCAGAACAGGATTAGATCCCAGATACCAGGCCCCAGAGTCAGACTTCTAAACCACAACATTCTAGTCTTTATTCCTGACTGAACACCGTTATTGTTGGGGAGCATTACATTTTAGTTCCCATCTGTATGCCTTTGCTTTGATAGGCAAGAGAAATAAGAATTAGTGGAATGTATCCTGGCAGGGTTTCTATTCATGACCCATACCTGAAAGTCGCTCATCAGATCATTTTTTTTACTTTTGCCATTCATCTTAATTTATTTTAGCTTTTTGGTTTTTCTACAAAAATATGAACATAACATATGATTCTAGACAAAGAGTGCCATCTGATCCCACCCAGCCCTCACATAAGAAACTGGGTGCATTCACTCTGAGACATGAGGTCACAGGGCCAGTGAGTAGCAATAACATTTAGATACGAGTCCTGAAAAATGCCGCAAAAGTCTGTAGAAGACATTTAAAGTCTCAATAATGATCATAAACTGGAACAAAATTATACCACAAAGTGTATTATTTCCTTTTTCTTTTAAAGAGTCTTATGTTATCACCTCTAATCCTGTTGGATTTCAAAATTAAAGCCTGTGTGACTAAAAAAGAGATGAGATACTATTTCAATTGTTCTCCCTTCTCTTTGTCCTAGGAGATTAATTATCTGTCATTTTCTTTGAGTTCACCTTTGATGATACTAACAGAAATAGCTTAACAATGAGGAGGACAAAAGTCTTCCATGATGACTCTACACAACCTCCATCTGCAAATCATATAGTTGTTTAAAGTAGATGGCAATTCTTTGTTTTCTGAAAAAGAAGCTTAAGAATGAGGAAGAACAGCAATTTGAAACTGTGAACCCACTGCTTTAATATTGCATACAACCTAGAAACTGAACTTCTGCAAGTCCATTATAAAGAGACAGACTTCAATTTAGAATATGAAGGAAACAGAATTAATCTCCAAAGGGCAGGCCTCCCCAGGTAGGCAGCTTGCTGGAGTAGACCCAGATAACATGCAGGTTTGTTGAATGTTGTATTGCGTGTTTGCCCTTAAGCTGAATTTTCTCACCTCTGGGGAAGAAGTCTTTTGTGTATAGGCATTTGTTCTCTTTAGTCTGCAACCCTGTTTTATCAGCAGGAAGTATGTCCGTTAATTTCAGAATATGTACAGTGATAACATTGTGATGGAGATTGTACAAAGGATAATTGAAGTAGAACTTTACATTTTTTTAAAACAAAAATAATGGAAGGATCAGAGGAAGATGGCGGCATGAGTAGTTCAGAGGAAATCTCCTCCCCAAAACATACATATTTATGAAAATACAATAAATACAACTATTCCTAAAAAAGACACCAGTGGATGCAGTACAACAGCCTGGATACATCTACATCTGTGAGAACACAACATCACACAAAGGGGGTAAGATACAAGCCACAGCCAGGCAGGACCCAAATGCTCCCCCACCCCAGAACCCAGCGGGAAGAAAGGAGTCGGAACAGGGAGGGAGTGAAAGCCCAGGACTGCTAAACAACCAGCTCTCGAAATCCGCACCCAGAGTGCAGACACAAGGTGCACAGGGTGCTGGATATTAGAGAAACGGAAAAGGAAAACCTGTGGTCAGGTCCCTGCAACCAGCACCCCTGAGACAAAAGAAAAGCGAGTGCTTTCTGCAAATCTTAAAGAGACAGGGACCCCATAGCTGGACGAAGTCGTCCTGGCACACTTAGCCAGCAGCGGGGAATCCCGGGGAACCTTAGGTGCCCTAAACCCTGGGGAGGCAATGCAGCTCTGAAGCCCCTAACAGCACTAAGAAGCCTGCCAGTCATTCCTCCAACTGGCATGGACCCGACACCCCGGCCCAGTAGCGGGAGAGTGGCAGTGCGTGCTGGAGGTGGAGGCGCCGGAAGGCACCAGGAGATCGCATGTGCCAACAGCGCCAGAGGGTACCAGGAGAGGCTTGTGCAAGCATGCAGTAGTGGCGACCGAACAACCTGGGTGCAGCTCGCACGTACTGGTGGCAGTGGAGCCAGAGGAGCCTAGTAGAGGCCCGTGAGGGAGAGCCCCGCGCACACCTGCAGCAGAGCCAGAGGGAGTAGCCGTGCTCCCAGCAGCCGAACGGAATCCCAGGCCAACGCACAGCCGCCCAGACCAGACCCAAAGGCTGCTGTTGGTACACAGCTGCCCGGCAGGGGCGCCGCTATCATGTAGGATCACACCTGGCATGCCTGCCACTACCTGCAGGGCTCCGTGCTGCTCTGATGGAGACCCTGCCCACAGCAGCGTAGGGGACTAACCTGGTGGCTGCTCCAGGAGTGTGGGTAACTGACACAGGCAGAGGAGAAGGGCAAGGCATCCAGCAAGCAGCAAAGGACTTTCTTCTCCCAGCTGACACACCTGCAACCTGCCTACAGTCACTGCCATCACCATGAAAAAGCAAAGAAATTTAGTCCAGTCCAAGATAGTACACACAACACCTGAGAGAGGAGCTGCAGAGACAGACCTAATCAGTCTCCCTGAAAAAGAATTCAAAATGAAAATCATAAACATGCTGACAGAGCTGCAGAGAAATATGCAAGAGCTAAGGAATGAAGTCCGGAGGGAGATTACAGAAGTGAAACAAACTCTGGAAGGATTTATAAGCAGAATGGATAAGATGCAAGAGGCCTTTGATGGAATAGAAACCAGAGAACAAGAACATATAGAAGCTGATGCAGAGAGAGATAAAAGGATCTCCAGGAATGAAACAATATTAAGAGAACTGTGTGACCAATCTAAAAGGAACAATATCCGCATTATAGGGGTACCAGAAGAAGAAGAGAGAGAAAAAGGGATAGAAAATGTCATTGAAGAAATAATTGCTGAGAACTTCCCCAAACCAGGAGAGGATATAATTGCTCAGATGATGGAGGCACACAGAACTCCCAAGAGACGGGACCCAAAGAGGACAACACCAAGACACATAATAAATAAAATGGCAAAGATCAAGGACAAGGACAGTATTAAAGGCAGCCAGAGAGAAAAAAAAAGTCACTTACAAAGGAAAACTCATCAGGCTGTCATCAGACTTCTCAACAGAAACCTTACAGGCCAGAAGAGAATGGCATGATATACTTAATGCAATGAAACAGAAGGGCCTTGAACCAAGGATACTGTATCCAGCATGATTATCATTTAAATATGAATGAGGGATTAAACAATTCCCAGACAAGCAAAAGTTGAGGGAATTTGCCTCCCACAAACCCTACAGGGTATCTTAGAGGGACTTCTCTAGATGGGAGCACTCCTAAAAAGAGCACAGAACAAAACAGCCAACATATGAAGAATGGAGGAGGAGGAGGAATAAGAAGGGAGAGAAACAAAGAATCATCAGACCGTGTTTACAATAGCACAATAAGTGAGTTAAGTTAGACAGTAAGATAGTAAAGAAGCTAACCTTGAACCTTTGGTAACCACAAACTTAAAGCCTGCAATGGCAATAAGTATATACCTTTCAATAATCACCCTAAATGTAAATGGACTGAATGCACCAATCAAAAGACACAGAGTAATAGAATGGATAAAAAAGCAAGACCCATCTATATGCTGCTTACAAGAGACTCACCTCAAACCCAAAGACATGCACAGACTTTAAGTCAAGGGATGGAAAAACATATTTCATGCAAACAACAGAGAGAAAAAGGCAGGTGTTGCAATACTAGTATCAGACAAAATAGACTTCAAAATAAAGAAGTAACAAAAGATAAAGAAGGACATTACATAATGATAAAGGGCTCAGTCCAACAAGAAGATATAACCATTATAAATACATATGCACCCAATACGGGAGCACCAATATATCTGAAACAAATACTAACTGAACTAAAGGAAGAAATAGAGTGCAATGCATTCATTCTGGGAGACTTCAACACACCACTCACTCCAAAGGACAGATACACCAGACAAAAAATAAGTAAGGACACAGAGGTACTGAACAACACACTAGAACAGATGGACCTAATAGACATCTACAGAACTCTACATCCAAATGCAACAGGACACACATTCTTCTCAAGTGCACATGGAACATTCTCCAGAATAGACCACATACTAGGCCACAAAAAGAGCCTCAGTAAATTCCAAAAGTTTGAAATCCTACCAACCAACTTTTCAGATCACAAAGGTATAAAATTAGAAATAAATTGTACAATGAAAGCAAAAAGGCTCACAAACACATGGAGGCTTAACAACATTCTCCTAAATAATCAATGGATCAATGACCAAATTAAAATGGAGATCCAGCAATATTATGGAAACAAATAACAACAACACAAAGCCCCAACTTCTCTGGGATGCAGCAAAAGCAGTCTTAAGAGGAAAGTATATAGCAATCCAGGCATATTTAAAGAAGGAAGAACAATCCCAAATGAAAAGTATAATGTCACAATTATCGAAACTGGAAAAAGAAGAACAAATGAGGCCTAAGGTCAGTAGAAGGAGGGACATAATAAAGATCAGAGAAGAAATAAACAAAATTGAGAAGAATAAAACAATAGAAAAAATCAATGAAACCAAGAGCTGGTTCTTTGAGAAAATAAACAAAATAGATAAGCCTCTAGCCAGACTTATTAAGAGAAAAAGAGAGTCAACACACATCAACAGAATCAGAAACGAGAAAGCAAAAATCATGACGGACTCCACAGAAATACAAAGAATTATTAGAGAATACTATGAAAACCTATATGCTAACAAGCTGGAAAACCTAAGAGAAATACACAACTTCCTAGAAAAATACAACCTTCCAAGACTGACCCAGAAAGAAACAGAAAATCTAAAGAAACCAATTACCAGCAACGAAATTGAATCAGTAGTCAAATAACTACCCAAGAACAAAACCCCCGGGCCAGATGGATTTACCTCGGAATTTTATCAGACATACAGAGAAGACATAATACCCATTCTCCTTAAAGTTTTCCAAAAAATAGAAGAGGAAGGAATACTCCCAAACTCATTCTATGAAGCCAACATCACCCTAATACCAAAACCAGGCAAAGACCCCACCAAAAAAGAAAACTACAGACCAATATCCCTGATGAACGTAGATGCAAAAGTACTCAACAAAATATTAGCAAACCGAATTCAAAAATACATCAAAAGGATTGGACACCATGACCAAGTGGGATTAATCCCAGGGATACAAGGATGGTACAACATTCGAAAATCCATCAACATCAACCACCATATCAACAAAAAGAAGGACAAAAACCACATGATCATCTCCATAGATGCTGAAAAAACATTCGACAAAATTCAACATCCATTTATGATAAAAAGTCTCAACAGAATGGGCATAGAGTGCAAGTACCTCAACATAATAAAGGTCATATATGATAAACCCACAGCTAACATCATACTGAACAGCGAGAGGCTTAAAGCTTTTCCTCTGAGATCAGGAACAAGACAGGGATGTCCAATCTCCCCACTGTTATTCAACATAGTACTGGCGGTCCTAGCCATGGCAATCAGACAAAGTAAAGAAATACAAGGAATCCAGATTGATAAAGAAGAAGTTAAACTGTCACTGTTTGCAGATGACATGATATTGTACATAAAAAACCCTAAAGACTCCACTGCAAAACTGCTAGAACTAATATCGGAATTCAGCAAAGTTGCAGGATACAAAATTAACACACAGAAATCTGTGGCTTTCCTATACACTAACAATGAACTAATAGAAAGAGAAATCAGGAAAATAATTCCATTCACAATAGCATCAAAAAGAATAAAATACCTAGGAATAAATCTAACCAAGGAAGTGAAAGACCTATACCCTGAAAACTATAAGACACTCTTAAGAGAAATTAAAGAGGACACTAGCAAATGGTAACTCATCCCATGTTCTTGTCTAGGAAGAATTAGTATCGTCAAAATGGCCATCCTGTCCAAAGCAATATACAGATTTGATGCAATCCCTACCAAATTACCAACAACATTCTTCAACAAACTGAAACAAATAGTTCAAAATTCATATGGAAACACCAAAGACCCTGAATAGTCAAAGCAATCCTGAGAAGGAAGAATAAAGTGGGGGAGATCTCACTCCCCAACTTCAAGCTGTACTACAAAGCCACACTAATCAAGACAATTTGGTACTGGTATAAGAACAGAGCCACAGACCAGTGGAACAGAATAGAGACTCCAGACATTAACCCAAACATATATGGTCTATTAATATATGATAAAGGAGGCATGGACATACAATGGGGAAATGACAGTCTCTTCAACAGATAGTGCTGGCAAAACCCAACAGCTACATGTAAGAGAATGAAACTGGATCACTGTCTAACCCCATACACAAAAGTAAATTCGAAATGGATCAAAGACATGAGTGTAAGTTATGAAACCATAAAATTCTTAGAAAAAAACATAGGCAAAAATCTCTTAGACATAAACATGAGTGACCTCTTCTTGAACATATCTCCCCAGGCAAGGGAAACAAATGCAAAAATGAACAAATGGGACTATCTCAAGCTGAAAAGCTTCTGTACAGCAAAGGGCACCATCAATAGAACAAAAAGGTATCCTACAGTATGGGAGAATATATTCGAAAATGACAGATCCGATAAAGGGTTGACATCCAAAATATATAAAGAGCTCAAACACCTCAACAAACAAGAAGCAAATAATCCAATTAAAAAATGGGCAGAGGATCTGAATAAACAATTCTCTAACGAAGAAATCCAGATCGCCAACAGGCACATGAAAAGGTCCTCCATATCGCTTGTCATCAGAGAAATGCAAATTAAAACCACAATGAGATATCACCTCACACCAGTAAGGATTGCCATCATTGAAAAGACAAACAACAACAAATGTTTGTGAGATTGTGGAGAAAGGGGAACCCTTCTACACTCCTGGTGGGAATGTAAGTTAGTTCAACCATTGTGGAAAGCAGTATGGAGGTTCCTCAGAATGCTCAAAATAGAAATACCATTTGACCCAGGAATTCCACTTCTAGGAATTTACCCTAAGAATGCAGCACTCCAGTTTGAAAAAGACAGGTGCACCCCTATGTTTATCACTGCACTATTTACAATAGCCAAGATCTGAAGCAAGCTAAATGTCCATCAGTAGATGAATGGTTAAAGAAGAAGTGGTACATATACACAATGGAATATTACTCAGCCATAAGAAAAAAACAGATCCTACCATTTGCAACAACATGGATGGAGCTAGAGGGTATTATGCTCAGTGAAATAAGCCAGGTGGAGAAAGACAAGTACGAAATGATTTCACTCATATGTGGAGTATAAGAACAAAGGAAAACTGAAGGAACAAAACAGCAGCAGAATCACAGAACCCAAGAATGGACTAACAGTTACCAAAGGGAAAGGGACTGGGGAGGATGGGTGGGAAGGGAGGGATAAGGGCGGGGGAAAAAGAAAGAGGGCATTACGATTAGCATGTATAGTGCGTGTGGGGTATGGGGAGGGCTGTGCAACACAGAGAAGATAAGTAGTGATTTTACAGCATCTTACTAAGCAGATGGACAGTGACTGTGAAAGGGTATGTGGGGGGTGTTGGTGAAGGGGGGAGCCTAGTAAACATTATGTTCTTCATGTATTTGTAGATTAATGACACCAAACAAAACAAAACAAAAAAATAATGGAATATTTCAAAGTTCATCTTGGAATGTTCCATATGTTCAGAGTCATAGCGTTGAACTACATAGTTTTTAAAAATGTATCCAGTGTATACTCCTCTTAAACACAGTAGGAGACCATCGATTGGCCCTGTTTTAACTATGGAATAACTCAGGGAAAGAGGTCAGGTGACTTGCCCAAGGGCTAAATGGAATAAGTCCAAACATTTTGGAGCTTGTGGCTTGCTGTTACTGATGTGAGTCTACCTACTTACACATTATGACACTTTAATCCCAGTACTCAGGGACACTCTGAAGCAGCACACTTTTCACCCTAAGAAGGTACCTCCTCAGAGAAAGGCCCGTAAGACTCACAAGGCCTGCCATTCCGAAGGATCATCCCCGAAAGACAGCAAATACAGGGAGCGCTATGTCGGTACAAAAATGAATGGGAGCCAGATGTGTTTCTCAGAATTAAATCATGAAACTCTGAGCATGATAACTGTACAAACTGTATTCCTCTCTCTCTCTGAGTCCCCATCTGTTGTCCTACCCTTCCCCCTCTTCCTAGGAACTCACACTGAAGCCTCTGTATTGAGCTCTCTCTTGAGGACTCTAACTCATAGATTTGAAATCCTCTCTAAATAGCTCCCAGGTTTGGGTCTTTACTCCTCTCACCAAAACTGTGCTGTCCCCCATCTACTCCCTCAGGGCATTGCTAGGTAGCAGGCGGTCTGATCTGCTAAGTGCAAATGGGTTTTGACACCTCGCATACCACATCCTTCTTCTAGCAGTTTGGTGTCAACGATCCCAGAGGGTATTGCTCTCTGTTACCATGTCTAGACTGAATACAACTTTTACTGCCCAGCTCCTTTCTCTATCTGGACCCTTTCCTTACTGTTTTCTTTATACGAAGGAGAAAGTTAAAGCAAAAGCAGAGTGGGAATCTGTCGGTAATACTGGTAGGAAAGAATCATTTGAGTATATAACCTTCTTTGAGAATATCTTCTCTTCTGATTAGATGATAAACCTAGGACGTAGTGTGTGCTGTTTTTATTGCTGTCCTCACTACTTTTATGAACTTACACAATTTTGCCAATAATGAAATTAACAAAAATTTAATCCTTTTTAATTCACTTTAAATTTTCATTTCACATGTTTATAGGTATATATGTGCTTGAGTTATATTTAAGTTCAACTATAATTCATGCTGTTTTATTATTCTGAATGTGTCACTATGATATTATTTCAGATGTATATAGGCATGTTGTTAGGTAAAGCATGTATACGTAGAACGTCTAATGGCATGCATATAGCTAGTGGTCAGTTAAAATGCTTATTAAATAAATGCTTTTTCAGAATGTAGAACTAAATTTTATGGTTAGAAACTGGCCTTTTATTCCTTCCTAATATATTTAGTGTCTGTCTACACTGGCCAGAGTATATCTGTCAGATGCAGATGGAGTTTCTGAGTTATCAGAAAACAGGAAAACAAGGTAAGAGTAATCAGAAGAGCAATGATGCATTTTACAAAATGTCAGTTGGCTGGCTACTGGGTTTCATAAATTTTCAAACTAATGGCTTTTAAAAGATTGTTCTGATACATAAAGTTTAAAAACACTCCTTTAATATGTAAAATTTCCAGTTAGTCCTTTCCCCCTATATTTTCAATAATTTCTGAAGAAAATTACCTTCACAATAAAAATCATGAAGATATAATTATTTTAATACTATGAAAGCACTATTATTAAATACATTGGAACACTAGGCATAAGCTAGGGCAGTCTGGTGGGGAACTAGGGCAAACGGTCACTTTTCCAGACATCATGTGGGCATTTTAGCTGCGTTCACACAGGGAAAACACCATCAACATTACCCAAGGTAATTTCAATCAGAAATGTGTTCTGCCTTCCCAATGTTTGTATTTATACTTGCTACTAAAATGTCTTTACGTAAGTGCCTAACCCTGGTAAGTCTATATCCATCAAAATACCCTAAAGAATTTTGCAATAGCCAGAGTCTACTTGGGACACATTGTAACACAGTGGATAAGACAATAGACCTTGATGTGACACTTGGGTTTCAATGGTAGTTTCTCCCTTTACAGTTATGGAAACTTGGCCTCTTAGACTCTATGAATGTCAGTGTTTTCATACATCAAATGTAGGTGGCATTAATGCTACCTGACTCACAGAGTTGCCATGCAGATTAAAGGAGATAAGGTAGGAAAAGCACTTAGAGTATCTGATATGTAATCAGTGGTCTGAACATGCTAATATTGGGCGAGGCAGTCACCATGGGCCCTGCGAGTACCTACCAGTTCTTAATGAGTATATCAAGAAAGCAAAATCCTGGCTATCATTACCCAGGCCATTTCATAGCATTCTGTTTGTAATGAATAACCTCGAGGGAGGGGAGGAGAAAAGCCTCTCTTCAGGACAAAGAGCAGGCTTGTGTACTGCTTGCTCTGAAAGGCCAGGTTCCTCATGTACCCCACAAACCTAGCCTGTATGTTGAGCACTCGTACAGGCCTCTGCATCACCTGCATGGAACTTGGGGTCAAGGGGAAGCATGCTTATGCTCAGGCTGTTTGCTGTGCTGTGAGTAATATTTTTTTCTTTGTCTCTGACCCATAAGAAGTGTTATGTCTTGTGTCTTATACCAATATCCTTGAAACAGTAAACAGGCTAACTTACATGCTCGTAAGGAAGGTAAAATCAAATACCAGACTCAGTAGTTTTGGTGATAAAGATAGGATACTGAAAGACATATGGCTTTCTGTGGAGGAAGGATTAACCCCAAGAGGTTGGGTTCAGGGATACGAAGGATTCCTCGGGATCTGGTAGCGAATGCTCTTGCCCAAGTCATGGGCAAGAAGGAGGGAAAAGGAAGGGTGTCTTCTTGTCCTGTTGAAAGAGTCAGGTGGTAAGAAGTTAAGGTTGAAAACAAGCTGCCCAAAGGTGTCTTGGTTATTGCTCACTGCCTCTAGGCAAGAGGAGAAAAGGACGCTGTCATGACAGTGGGGCAATAAGCCCCAAAGCTAAAAGGCGAGGTGGCTGTGATTGTAGAGCTGCAAAATCTACAGAGCTAGAATAATGGCATCATGAGGATGACCTTGCTATGTGACAAAGATCTCTGGTTGGATCAAAAATATTGAAACTTTGTTTCATTGATCTGTCAGTGAGCTGCTGCTTCAAATGTAACGTAAATGCAAAACCATTTATAATGGTACAGAGCCAGCTGCGCTATTGCTACTGCTGAAGCCCAACTTAGTTGGCAACAAGGACAGAATTCTAGGCATGGGGTGACCCATGGAGCTGAGGGCTGTGAGGTAGGGGCCACAGGGGTGTGGGTAGGGCTAAAAACGGGCCCCTCAGCCTGGTGCTGGGAGATGCACAGGGAAGGAAGCATGGTGTGCTGGACCCCCACCCTGGAGTAAGGGACCAAGGGAGAAAAAAACTTCCCTGCCATCCATTGCCTCCTGTGAGACACCCTCTTCTGCCGCCGCTCACCCACATATTGGTTAACTTGTTGGTCTGTGTTTCCATAGGGGAAAATAGTGCTCAAAGTCAACTGATGAGCTATTGATGAGGTTTACAGTTGATAAGTGATATTGTGAGTGTGGCCAAATGAGCTAACTCTGACTGTATAATGGAATGGTATGTTAGGTGCCTGGAAGTCCCATCTCATAAGGGCCTGCAGGGATTCTCTTGCTGCCCAGAGACTGCTGTCTCCCCAGGGTGCTCCAGCAGAAAAATCCCAGAAGAAAGAGAAATCACAATTTCCAAGACGCAATATTAGTGTTCATTTTCTAGTGAAACAGTGCCGTCTTCCTGATAAGCCACTTCGTGCACCCCCATTTGAAATGCTGCTATTGGCCTGCAACCACTAAGCTCTGGGTGACACTGAATGTCTCACTCATGGAGACCTTGTGACTCTACAACTTGACATCCCTATTGCCGGGTGAGTCAACTTAAACTTGATGACTAACAAGGTGGATAAAACTGGATACACCTCACTAGTCAAGTGGAGATGTTATATTCATTGACGCAGCTAGCCTGGCCTTAAGTGTCATCTCAGTTTTACTTGAAAAATATATTTTTTCCTTTAAGGGAAAATTATCCCTTACACCACTGTCTGAAGAAAAGCCGCAGGAACAATGGGGCCCTAGATTCATAAAGTTCCCTTAAGTAACTGGGCCTGGTGCACTGATAGTTCAATTAAGCTGACACCTGATAATGTCCACTGAGCCATTACCACTATTGAGCCTTTGATGAACTTACTGACTCCTGGGCTGTTGTCAGTGGCTTAACCAACTGGTCTGCCACTTAGAAGGCCTCAGACTGGCAGATGAAAGCTGTTCCTCTTTAGGGCCATCATCGTGGCCCATTCTCTGATGAGACCAAATGGAAACAAGTAGCTAATAAGTCTTACAACAACAGAGACCACTGCCATCCCTACCTGGATGTATCATCATTATGTGACACCATCATGGACTAAGTACACAGTGAAGGATTCATGTTTCATATACAGAAGCTACTACTGTTAGACTTATGATTCCTGCCAATGTGGATCCTTTTATTTACAGAGAAGGAAGCCACACTGGGGCATTGACCCCGTTTACTTCTGACAAATTCAATACACTGACCTTTGACCCCCTCTCAGGGCTACTACAGGTATCTCACCACTATTGAAACTTTTAGGTTATAGGATTATAACTGTCTGATCAGCAACTCTGGCCATATCCCTGTGGGCCTTGAAATTATACTGTGCCATGTTTTCAGCTTTTCAGTCTATCTAGTGTTCAGAAATAGCTTGCCTTTTGTCACAAAGGCTAGCTCAAAGTAGGCCAATTATTAAGGTATTTGATGGACATTCTGCATTCCCTACCATTTTTAAGGATCAGTTATTTTTGTGCATCTGGGAAGTCTTCTTATAAATCAATTAAAAAATATTTCTGACCCCTCTTTGGCCTCCCCCCCTTGTCTACACACCTTAGTAAGGCAGTTTGGTCACTGAATGCCACTGTCTACAGAAATGGCAACTTTTTAGTCTAGCTTCTGGGTAGTGATTAGGAGGAAATGAGTTGGAGATCTATTTTGAATATTCAGAATTCCTCTTGACCACTTCTGGGCTTGATGCTTCTTTTCTTCCTCTAACTGCAAGCAGGCCCACAGTATCCATCCAGCTCTTTGAGTTACCCCCACAGGAGTCAGAATTAGAACAAAGGGAGTCAACACATTACGCTAATGCTCTGGTAGTTTTCTGTGTTGGGAGTAAAGAAATCCATTATTTCTGAACCAGGAGTGTTGTATCTTCTACCAGAATCCACAAAACCTATTAGCTTTAGAGGAGGGGAAAGTTGAATCCTAGACATAACTGTTAGTGATGAATTGCAACTTTTTATCCTTAGGTCACAGGTCTAAAATCTAGATGTTTGAGGCTTTCTCAGTGCCATCAAAAAGAGAGTTAAAATAAATGTCTGTCTAAGCTGTATTCTCAATAACCAAGTGTTAAAAACCAAAGATAACTGCTTTTATTTTGCCATCCTACTTTTTGTTTTATAAGCTAATGCTTCAGTGTTATGTACTAAAGAGAATCATCTATGAAGGTCAGATCTTGCCTATTCTAAATTACACATCCATGATTATGAAAATGAAATATTATTTATTCAAAATTAATGGAAAAGTATTCAGTCAAGTTCATACACCTAGGGTTCATGCACCTTAATTTAAGATGCTTAAATTGAGGCATGGAGACGATGGTAACAGAATGAGGATTTAGTAATACATGGGCTTTTAAGTAGGCATTTATTTTTGTAACAATTCTGCTTTCCAAAAGGAATTGCTCTTCTTAGAGCTAAGATTGAGCAGCTACATGTGTGCCTTTGAAGGAAAATAAACACCAGACAACTTGAGGCCTTGAAAAATGTCTGCAGTGCTTCCTCCCTGATATTAACGCTGTGTGGTCTCTCTGGCCTGCTGTCACACTCACTGGTCAGCAACTAATCAATCGGCAAAGCATAGCAGCAATAACCAGCAGCAAATGACACACAGTTTAAACTGCCAACCCATGAGCTGCCTATGAAAGGCTCAGTCCTGAAGAAATAGATATTTTATTCCTATCTGGATTCTGTGATTTATTATCTTCATCAGAAACATCAAATGAAGGGTAAGTTTCAATTAGAGACAGATTCTGCTTTTTGAAAACACATAATTAAAAAAATTCTTTTCTTCAGGAATATGTTTCAGTTCTATTTCCAGAATTTCTGAGTATCTCTAAGCCAAGTAATGATAAAGGCTTACCTGGCTCCACAAGTCAGAATCCTTTGCTCCTATTCTGCAGTGAAATCCTTTTGTTACCGATTTTCCCCAAGCTCTCCCTGACATTAGTAAATTATGAACCTGGCTTGCCAGCCATATGTGAGGTACTGAATAGAAAAGGGGACTCAAGCTCTGAATCAGTAAACACATTGACCTACTAATGAATGATGGCTTTAAACTTCCAGATACATGCTCAGTATATTATAGGATACATACATATATACATACACACATTTACACATCTACACACATCACTTTCTTTTACTTCCATATTGTTTGGTGAGCTTTAATTATATTAGATTTCTCATGTTATCTATCCGCTTTGAACTTATAAGGCATATATTTCAAAGGTTATAACACTGATTTCTTAATTTCTAATTTATTTATTCTTTTATACAATATCAAGTGCAAACTACTCTGCCAAGTTTTATGAGAAACAAAAAGATTACTAGAATCTAGGATTGTACATTCAGAAAAGGAAAATAGATGACTACTATACCCAGTCAATGTCAGCTGTATATACACTGTAATGGAGACAACGACAAAAACATAACATTTAGAAGGGCAAGAGGTCACTTCTGGCTTTGGAGTGAAGGAAATTTCATCAAGAAAGGGTGACTGAAGCTAGGGTCACAGTGTTGGAGATGAGGGAGAAATACTGTTGATCCTTGAAACATAGATGTTAGGGGCACCAACCCCTCATGAAGTTGAAAATCCATGCTACTAATTTACTAATATCCTACTGTTACCTGGAAGCCTTATCAATAACACAAACAGCCAATTAACACAAATTTTATGTTATGCGCTATATATTGTATTCTTACAACAATGTGAAAGTAGAGAAAGAAATTTTTTTTTCAAATTGTTGGAGATCTTCAGAAAGTTTTCCAGTTTATTTATTGAAAAAAACCCTGCATATATAAGTGGATCTGTGCAGTTCAAATCTGTGTTGTTCAAAGGTCAACTGCACTTAGAATCATTGTGTGGTTGATTTATTTTTTATTTGTTGGAACAATGCTTACCACAACTTATGTTGTACTTTCATTACATTCCGAGAAATGTGCCCAATAAGCACAAGTTGCTCGTATCTCAAAGCAGGTTTCCCATAGAATTCTAACATTCTAGTTCAATATTTTCAAACACATTGATTATGCCGACAGAAATAGAAATATTTTACATCATGACCCAGTATACACAACCTTGTATATTCAACCAAAGCAAAATGTAGACAAAACCATAGCTATTTATGTTCATTATATTTATTTTTCCATTTTTGAGGTAGAACTCCTACAGTGAAACACACAAATCTTCAGTGTGTGATGTGATGAATTTGTACATGGGGTGTATAACAACCCTCATGTTACTGCAGCCTCAATCAAGACAGAGTATTTCTAGGCCCAAGAAGGCTCCCTCATGTCCCATTACATAAAACACTCCCTGAAGAGGCAATTGCTATCTGGAACTTTTAGTTAAACATTGAGCAGTTTTGCCTGTTTTCAAATTTTGTGTGAATGGAGTATCTGCTTCTTTTAAATAGCATTGTGTCAAGGCTGCCTACTCATTTGTTTTTTGAAATTTTATAAAAACAATTTTTTTTTATTGAGAAATAATTCATACACTATGTAATTCACCATTTTAAAGTATATAATTCAGCGATTTCTGTAGGAGGCCTGTGTTTCTTGGGGCATGGGACTTCTTGCTTGTGCAGAGACCCAAGTTCAGCCAGAGGTGGGAGCTTAGGGCCTTCTCAGGTCTTTCCTGATCATGTGCCCAGCCCTAGTCCTCTGTATGATGTGGCCTTCTAGATTCCTAGGAATGTACCAGAACTTTCCAAAGCTTCCAATGGACAGTACTTCTCAGATTTGCCTTTTAAGCTTTCCTGTTAGCCTATTGCTTGCCCTGGTTGTTATCTACTGTATCAGGCATCTTTGATTTTCAACAAGTGCCTAAAAAAAAGGCTGTTTTCAGCAGCCAAGCTCCAATCAGGTAACAAAAAGCCAGCCTTGTGGGTAGATTTTTCCCAGAACCACCAAACAAGTCAAATAATGATTTTTTGAGAATGTGGTTTGAAAGAGCTCTATCCTCCTTCACCCTCCCCCAGCCTCCCACCACCAGTAGTGGCCAGTCTTCTGGATTCACTGTGATTGTGGCTGTTGGTTTACAGGTCTACAGGAATGGGGCAGAGGGATAGGAATCAGGCAAGGTAAAATGTTACATGACTGGCGTTTATGGAGATTCAGCCAACTCCTCACTTTGGAAAAAGCTTTTGTTTAATTTCCAGAGTTCTGCAAAAGTTAATTCTGACAATTTTGCTATGTTTTTATTGCTTTTATGGAGGAAATAATTTTCAGACATTCTTACTGTACTATATTCCCTGACATCACCTCTACACTTACTATTGAATTGTTTCTTGGCCTACCCATGGGTTGCATTCATAGATTGAAAAATCAGCATTCTAGTTACCTAAGGGCATTTATGTAGTTTTAGTACCAAGAAGCATACAATTTTGTAGAGTACAAAAACGAATGTAATAGCTATAGACAAAACTGGAAAGAATGTACTGGCATACTGTGAGAAAGTCAATTTCTGTTGTTTGAACTCTCCAGTCTGTGGTATTTGTTTTTTGCAGCCCTAACAGACAGACATAGCTACTGTGTATATGTACTTAATTTGTCTGTGTCTCTCTTTCATTTATTTTCCCCATTTAATCAAAATAACATTGTCTTCAATGAAGTATTATATATGAGATGTATAAAACCCTAAACACCCTCCAAAAAGAACTATTTTGGCATATATTTTAGAGATAATTATTATAGTTTTTAAAGGACTTTTTCACCTATGTACTGATACTTGTAGATTGAGAATTTCTCAGATTGTGAGTAAAATATTAAGAGTACAAGGTCAGCTGAGATAAACTTGTCCTTCCAGCTCCTCTTTTCCCTGTCCTATGAGACACAGAGTCCACCCTGTTTTTCTTTTAGGTTAGGTTACAAGTTTGACTCTGGAAGCAGACTATTGTGGCGGTGTGATCCCAATTTCTGTGCTTGATCAGTACTTTCAGGTTGCTGAACCTTGGGGCCTCCAATTCTAGGCTGAATTGGATGTACTAAAAGGGGATCATTTCTCTGGTTTGATCTGTTCAGGTGGTTTTAACCCTATTTAAGTAGTGAGGCTGCTCATTTGGGTCCAAACCAAGTGCTCTGTTGTAGAGAGAAGACCAGATATGTGGAAGGTTTAGCCCATTTTTACTATGACCTGCTAGCTGTCAGGTTTTTCCAACTGAGTTCAGTATGAACACTCAATAGCTTCAAGGCTTTAAGGTCTATAAATCTCACCCACAAGATAAAGAACTGAGTCTTTGCACCATCTTCACACCAGGCAAATATCATTTATGTGGAAATTATTTTAAGCCACAGTACTTCAAAGAGGGAAAGTATTAAAAAATATTTTCATTCTTTAGAAATGTTTCTTCAGTTGTTTGTTTAGGATATTTTGATGGGAAAGACAAATTGTTTTCCTGTTGCATAAAACTGATCTTTTATCCCCTTCATGTCATCTTGATTTATGGGATTTTTTTTTCTTCCTTAATAGCTCAGACAAGTTATGTGCAGTGGTTATAAAAAGTTGGCAGTCTTTAAAGGGCATCATTTCCACATGTGTCCAGATACCTTGGAGATAAACTACACCAAGAAATTGGAAATAAGCATGTCAGCAAACTATTAAGCTTTTATTAAACACTCTAAAACTTTTATGCATTTATTTATAATATTTGTATTGAGCATGTGTGAGCTGCTGGTCTAGGAACTTGCATTTACTGTTGTGGTTGGCTATGACTCTATATACCAAAAGAGATAAATGACTTGGTTTGAAATATTGCCTATATAAATAAATTTTGATTAAAAAACACTCTAAGAGGTAATATGAATAAATCAGTAATAAATAAATTCCTTTATAATACAACATCTGGGACTTAGGGATGTTATTTTTTTATTACCATGGCAACAATTATAAGTAAATAGATGGAATGGTATTTCAAATGGTTTCATCCAGATATTGAAAGAAAAAGTAGCATAATGGTTTTAATGAGTCACTAAGACTTGAAAAAATAGAAAGGCATATGGATACTCTTGTCATATGCAGGAGAGATTCTACAAAACAGCTCACATTATTTTGCTTATTTGTGTTTTGATTTCACTTTTATCATTGTAACCCAGAGGACTACATTCCCTTCCTAACCCTTTGGGTAACAAGAAATTCTTGATAGCTGTTTCTATCACATGTAAACTATCTTAGGAGGGGAAGTAAGGTGCTGCCATGCTTTGAAGCTTCAAAGTGGTTAAACGTCAAATTCTAAAGATTCGTAGGTGAATCTGATTCATGCTGATAAGCAGTGAACTGAGTGGTGCCTTTTACCCCTCTGGATGGGGAATAGTTTGACAGAGTTTTAGCAGCTATGAGGAAGGATCCTGTCAAATATATGGATTTATTCTAAATCTGTTTTGACCAGTTATGCCTACTTGGAAATAATAGGACAAGTAAAAATCCAAACTTGAAAAAGAAAAAAAAAATAGAAAATAGGCATTTTAAATCCTCAAATAATATAGTATCATTTATGTAGAAATTATTTTAAGCCACAGAACTTCAAAGAGGGAAACTATTAAAAATATTTTCATTCTTTAGAAATGTTTTAAAAGTGAATTTAAAAAATGCAACTCAATTCAGTTTAAATTCAGTTCAATAGGGTGCTGGGAAATGAGAGGATTCCAAAAAATATCAGGAAGGTTGAGGAGTTTATAAGGAAGGCTGGGGAGGCTTAAATGACATGCTAAGGAAGTTGGATCCATTTCCACGGGAAGCCAACTCCTTTGGTGGAAATTTTAGTAGAAAAGAGGCTGCAAAAGAGTTATTTTGGGAAATTATCCAGAAATGGTAAACAAGGTGAACAAAGATCATGGAAGCATAAAGACTAGTTGGGAGGCTATTGCGTACATGAGATTCTGAGGATGGAATGGTATTTCAAGTGGTTTCATCCAGATACTGGGGGGAAAAAAGTAGAATAATGGTTTTAATGAATCATTAAGATTTGGAAAAAAATATGGATACTCTGTTATATGTGGGAGAGATTCTATAAAACATTCTGAATGTTTTCGAATCTGAAGGTTCCTCTAAAAAGAGAGATTCTTGTTTATTTGTGTTTTGATTTCATTTTTTTGATCATTGTGACTCTCACAAGATTCAAATTAGGGGCTGTAGGAATGGAGAAACAACACAAAAGATGCATCAGAGTGTTATTAGAAGTATGTCATTTTGTTAAAGTCTATTATTAATAATACAGAGCCCTGATAATACTCAAACTTTATTCAGGTTCTTGAAAGCTTTCAATGGCCAAATATCTACATAATAGTTTTCTTTGTTCTATTTCTCAGTTAAGAGTTGTAAGATTGAATTGAGCAGGGTTTTAATTTGCAAACAGAACAAACTGACCATGACTGCAAGGCAGAAGAGAAATTTACTGACAGAAGATTGGGTACCCAGAGAACTACCAGGTGGTTCTAGACCCAGGTGAGTGATCTGCTAAGAGGTAAGAAGATGTTGAAAGTACAGCTAAGGGACAGTCTTCCTTTTTCTAGGATCGCTTCCTTCTCAGTCTCACACTCTCCCATTGACAAGCTCATGTACTCTCTTGACTTAAATTATTAACTCTAGGAGCAAGGTTGAAAAATTGGTCAGGCTAAAGGAAATAGTTTTAAAATTTATAGTTCCAGATTTGATGGGCCTTGCTCACAAGGCTTACGTAAACTACTATGCTCCAGCTGGCCTGGGGCATCCCTGTGGCCAGCAGCTTTCATGGCGTAGGAGGCACTTCCTTCATTTCCTTTGTCATAAAGACTATTGCTACTCTATTTTTTCCAGCGTTATGGAAGTATAGCCAATAAAAATACTATATGTATGTAAGGTCTACAATGTGATGTTTTGACATACATATACATTGTAAAATAACACCAAATCAAGTTTATTAACATATCCATCACCTTACATGGTTACCATTGTGTGTGTGTGTGTGTGTGTGTGTGTGTGTGTGTGTGGTGGAAACATATGATATACTCTTTTAGCAAATTTCAAGTATACAATACAGTCTTATTAACTATAGTTTCCATCCTGCACATTAGATCTCCAGAACTTATTCATTCTGCATAACTGAAACTTTGCCTCCAGCCTCTAGCAACCATCCTACTCTCTGCTTCTGTATGTTCGAATTTTTTTGATTCCACGTGTGAGACCGTTCAATATTTGTCTCACTGTGCTTACTTTATTTACTTAACATAATGTCCTTGAGGTTTATCCATGTTGTCATAAATGATAGGATTTTCTTTTTTAAAAGATGAATAAAAAATATGTGTATATATATATATATGTGTGTGTGTGTGTGTGTGTGTATCTCTGTGCATATAAATACATACATATATAAACACACACATTTTCTTTATCCATTCATCCAAAGATGGACATTTAGATTAGCTCCATATCTTGGCAACTGAATAATGTTGCAGTGAGCATGGGAGTGAGGTGTTTCTTTGAGGTACTGATTTCATTTTCTTTGGATATATACCTAGAAGTGGGATTTCTGAAACATAAGTTAGTTCTATCTTTGTTATTTTTTTTGTGAAGAATCTCCATATTAGCTGTTTTCCATAATAGCTGTTTACCAATTTACCCCCCACCACCAGTGCACAAGGGTTCCTTTTCTCCATATGCTTGCCAACACTTGTTATCTCCTATCTTTTTGATAACAGCCAATCTAACAGGTGTAAGGTGATATCTCATTGTGGTTTTGATTAACATTTCCCTTATGATTGGTGACATTAAACACTATTCCATGTACCTGGTGGCTATTTGTAATGTCTTCTTTTGAGAAATGTCTGTTCAAGTACTTTGCCTATTTTTAAGTCAGGTTATTTTGCTACTGAGTTATTTGATTTTCTTATATATTTTGGATATTAATCCTTTATCAAATATATGGTCTGCAAATATTTTCTCCCATTCTGTAGGTTTTATCTTTACTCTGTTGATTGTTTCCTTTGTGGTGCAGAAGATTTTTCATTTGATGCAATCCCATTTCTCTATTTATGCCTTTGTTGCTTCTGCTTTTGGGGTCATATCCAAAAAATCATTGCTCACACCAATGTCAAGAAGCTTTACCCCTATTTTTTCTAATAGTTTTACAGTGGCAGATCTTACATTTAAGTCTTTAATCCATTTTGAGTTGATTTTTATATATGGTGTGTGATAAGCATACAACTGCTTTCCTCACATGTGTCTATTCAGTTTTCCCAATACCATTTATTGAAGAAGCTGTCCTTTCCCCATTGTGTGTTCTTGACATCTTTTTGAAGAACAATTGACCATAAATGTATGATTTATTTCTGGCTATCTGTTCTGTTCCATTTGTGTACATGCCTTGTTTAATGGCAGTACCATACTATTTGATTACTATAGTTTTGTAGTATATATTATAATCAGATAGAGTAATGCCTCTAGCTTTGTTTTTCTTGCCCAAGACTGCCGTGACTATTTGGGGTCTCTTGTGATTCCATGTGATTTTTAGGATTGTTTTTCTGTGTCTGTGAAAAATACCATTGCAATTTTGATAGGGATTGCATTTATTCTCTAGATTGCTTTGGACAGTATGAACATTTTAACAATATTAATTCTTCCAATCAATGAACATGGGATATCTTTCCATTTATTTGTGTCTTCTTCATTACCTTTCATCAGTGTGTTATAATATTCAGTATACAGATCTTTCATCTTCTTGGTTAAATTTATTCCTAAATATTTAAAATGTTTCTCATGCTATTGTAAATGGGATTGTTTTCTTATTTGTTTTTGAAGTGACTACTGTTAGTCCATGTAATAATTCCCAATCTACATTTCTAATAGCTAATACCTCTCACCTTAGTTCTGGACACATGTATCCAATAATCTAATGGAAATCTTTACTTAAATAATCTATAGTCATTTCCATATTATTGTGTCTAAAACTAGGATTTATTACCTAACCACATTTCTCCAGTAACAAACACATGTGTGTATGCAAACACACACACACTCACACACACACACACACACACATACACACACACATCTCACATTCTTCTTCCTTGTCCTATGGATCCTATTTTAGTGAATAGCACCTTTGTACACACAATTTTTCAACACTGGAGTATGGACAACATTCTTAACTGCTACTCTACCCCATTCCACCATCCATACTCAACCACCAAGCCCAAGGTTTCTTCTTTCTAAAGATCTTTTCTTATTCACAGCATCACTGCACATGCCTAGATAATTGGAATTTCCCCTTATATGGGCATTCTGTCTTCTATTTCTCCTTTCTGCAATCACTTTTCTGAACTGCAGATCTGATCTTCTCTCTCTTCTACTTTAAATCATTCATTTTCATCTACTTAAAAATAAATTTAAACTTTTTATGTGGATTGGGAAGACTTCTCTTCTGGCTGTTGTATCTCTGTGCATTATCTCTCATTTATATTCCCTTCATACTCCATGTCCTAGCCTCTTTGAGCTGGTGCCATCTCTTTTGTTTCAAACCTTCTTTACAGTGGTCCTTTTTTCCTAAATACTCTTCCTACTCCCATTGCCTGGTTATTTCTTACTTATTCTTCATTCTTCATACAATTTCTTCATTTTTCATTATTCATTGTAAATTTGACTTTTTTAAGCTATGTTCTCCTGAACACGCCCTCACTTTCTCATCAAAATTCAAGCTAGATGGCCGTCTAGGTACTCTCATAGTTTGCTGTACCCTGCCATTTGATACCCTGGAGTATTCTAGCCTGTTGACTTGTGTCTAAACTATAGTCTCCTGTAGATCTAATCTATAAAAAGAGATTACAATATCTACTTCTCATGGGCTTACAATGATTAAATGCTTGGTGCAGAACCTGGAATGTAGCAGCTGCTTAATAAATGGTAGCTATTATTACTATCATCACTACTACTGTGATTGCTATTCTGTTCAGTTGGACATGGAGATTGTCCTGTTCCAGGAAATAGTGCAAGAGGGTTTGGAAACAGAAGGTAGAGAATGAGAAATAAAGAAATTAACTGAAATAAATGGAAGGGCTGGATATGGCTTCTTAACTTGCTTCTTTGACATATTTCATTACCAGTTACTATAATTCAGCACAGCAAAAACCTTATCTCCACTGGGATGCATCATTCTGAGATGTGGGCTTTCCATCCCAGCTTGATATGGTTGCCTCACTCTGTGTCAATGCCTGTCCCCACCCCATTTGAAAACAAGTCACTTCACATTCTCTAGCTTTCTAACACTGTCAGAGGGAATGATGGATATAGGATTAAAACAATCCACACACAATCACAAAGAGCAAGGGTGAGGATAACACTGTAGCAAGTAATTAGAAACAATCTTGCTCCTTTGGAAACCATCTCCTGCCTCCGGACACCCTGGCCTCTCTATCTTGGCACTGTTGGTTTGCTGGCTGCTCTTTCTGCCAGCTCACTTTGGCTGGCATTGGCATACAGCGCATCTGGCAGTCTTTGTCCCCATTACTGAGCTTCTCTTCAGAGCTGCCAGGCTTTAGTTGCAGGCTGCAGGGGGGCACTTTGAAGCCCTTCCAAGCATTTGGGCTTATGGTTGGGAAGTTGGCTTGTTACGATGTGCACTTAAACCATCTTCTTTTTCTGACCTGATTTATCCTAGTTGATTTATAATTTTATTTCAGAATAGGGGTATAAAGAATTGAAAACATTTTTTGACATGCTGAAAGGGATCCTAAGTCTCATTTGTTCCTATGTCACACATTCATATATATCCACGAAAGGGCTAAGGTGAATATATTTACATTTGATATAATTTTAGCTAGAGATGTCTTCCTGAAACAGTTAGGCAGAGATGAAAAAACCAAACAGCAAATATCCTGTTGTACATGAAGTTTCCTATTTGCAAGCTGGTTTACAAATGTTGTTTTTCACAGGATCTTAGTCAGTTGTTTGGGAAATAAACTGGCAACTACTCACTATAAATAACACAATCTGCCTGATTCTACACTGCTGGCTTTGGCCCAAATATAAATCCTTTGGACTGACAAGGGGAAAAAACTCTCTCATGGTGTTGCTCTCAGTATCTTAGATAGAAAATTAAACTGGTAATCACTATAGCATCCTTCTATACTATCTAGTATAGCTAACTCTTTTCTTTTTGTCCATTTTCTCTATAGTCTAGGAATCCAGTGCTGTGTGATTCTCCACAAGCAGCGATGCTTAGAGGACAACTGGATGCCAACGTTGCCAGGCTGTCTCCCTGCCACACCCAACCACCTACCTGATAGACCTTACTTATTAGAATTCCTTCCTCCACTCCTGAATACAAGCCCCTTTTCCTTCCTGAGGAATGAGTCTGGGCTGTGTGTGTTTGTCAACCTATTCATCAGTGAAATGTCTCTAAATTGGTCTTTTTTTTTTTAACAAATATTTTCTGGTCAGTTCTGAAAATACTTTAGATGGGCTTTTCTATGAACTTGCTTTATACAGGTTCTTCTATGAACCAAAGCAATTTCCAGATATCCAATTCCCTCATGAATCTTTGATTGAATCTGGGGTAAATTTCCAGTCTTATTCCTTTCACACTTACAGTCTTTAGATTAGGGCTCATTTTCACAGCATGGGGGATAATCTGTATATAGATGAGTCACTTTGGAAAGGAGTTATATGTTGTCATTTCAACTGTACCAATATGAGAGGACACTATCAGCAAAGGACTTATCCATGACATTCTCCCCTCTGTTACCACAGCACCATGCATATTTCTTTATTGTAGTATTTTGCATAATTTTGCTTTGTAATTTTTGGTATAAATAGAATTGTAAACTCCTTGAAAGTAGTGATTTATTTCCATAATGTGTGGCACATAGTTGATACATAATGAATTCTTGTTAAAGGAATAGATGAAAATCAAAACAGCATAGAAGTACAAAATCAGATCCGTATGATTAAAACTACAAGTCCTCCCAAATAAAAAAAACAAAGTAAAACCATCCCTAGTTCTCTTGTATACTTGATTGTGCAAATATTATAGAGCCTTTTTGTTTTAAGAATGACTATAATTTCATTTCCTGTTTTCAAAAGACTTTATCCTGACTTTCAAGAAGCAGCCCTAAGCTTCTCAGCACACTGTGATGATTCGCCTTTGTTTAATCCTCTGGCATCTTCTTGGAGACCCCTCCTCTGAGGAACAATGGCTATTAGTCCTAGTCTGGAGTGATGATGAAAAATCTGACTGACACATAAAATAACTGATAGGATGACTACCTCTAAGTTTGGTTGTTGATAGAGGGTAAAAAAGGCTTGAATTTTTAAGAAGTGGACTTAATTGTATTCTTTTACAAGATTTAGCAGCTGACAAATGGCATCATTACAGAACAGTGTTGCATTTACTGCCTTTCACCCTTCAGAGTTGGCTGAGAGCCCTCTGTAGAAAATGGGCTGCAGACAAAAAATGCACAGATGAGTTTAATCATAAGAACTGCATCTGGCCCAGGCAGAAATCTCTTTAACAGTTAATTGGCATATAGCTGGGGCTGGAGCAGCAGATGTTACTTTGTAGTTTGAGGAATCTGCTCTAAAATCTACTGAAAACATGAACGCCTCTACAATGGTTGGGCTTTTAGTACCTGGCCAAGTCAAACAAATTCTGAAAGCTCTGGTCCTCTTTTAGGTCAGCCCACACATCTCTAACAACACAGGGTTTGTGCAAATGTGCTGCTCTTGGCCTTCATGGTTTTCAAACAAAATGAAATGGACAAAGCATACTTCTACGTAAATGTGGGTAGGGCAGGGAAATGTGGTTGGATTGTGTCATCATCATCATCTCTGAATAAATAGAAATTGTGTTCAGACAAAAATAATACTAACATTTCCTATACCACTTTGATTTTCTCCTCTCATTCAGAAAATGAACTAAAAAGTGGCATTCAATTCCCCAGAAAGTTTTCCTTTGCTTGTGGAACACTATGTAGAATCTCAAGGTGCTAACCTATCAGTGGGAGTGCTGTAAAATCAGTATGAAGGTAAACAATCACAGAAGGCCTCCACACAGTCCTGTCTGCTAATGTGACTGGTGAACCTTCACAAGCCTACACCTAGGGGTGCTAGAGGTAGTTTATCCAGAAAACAGGTTTTTGGCTCTAAAATATCCCATCTCCATTCCTAAAGTGATACCACTAGGACTCTTCCCTAAATTCATTATGCTTTATGTTGGCAAACAAGACTAAACTACCTGAAAAATAAATAAGTAAATCTTAATAGACATTGTAAGCACACTGAATTCTCTCATCCAACTCTTCAACATTCTCTTTTTTACTTAAGTCCTCTATTTAAAACTTCTGCTTAAAATTTTTCCAGAGTATTTCCAGATATTATTTATTTTCCCAGGATTCCTCAGAATTGTTATTACCATTATTTTATAAAAATATTTTATAAGGACCAAATATTTTAAGTGATTATCTCAAGATCACACAGAAAATTAGAAGTAGAACCAGAATTATAACTACAGATCTCCAATAATGGGTTTTTATAACTTCTTCTTCCTCATTTCCCTCAACAAAGTAATTTTCTTATATTCTATGAAATATTATGAATATTACATGTTTCATTATATGTATTACATACATTTATAACTTTGAGATGACAAATTTGAATTTGGCAAAGATGCATAACTTGAAGATTTTTAGGATATATGTTACCTGTTCTTGGTTTCATTCATTTTCTTATTCCCCTTCTCTTGCCTTCTCCCTCCCCGCAGAGTATCTACTCTTTGTCTATAAACTGTTATGCACTGGTCAGGTCTTCTGATCAACTGACAATATTGTTTTGCTTCTAGGGAAAGATAAGGAATTTTTGCAACAAACATGGAGGATCAGTGACTTATGAGAGGAGCAGCAAAGATACCACTAAATTCAACAGATTCTTTCTCTTGGAGTTATCAGTCTTCATTGTAGAATAAACTAAGGCAGATGGCTAAAAGTCATGCTGAAATAATAATTGGTAAATGGTAATAGTGTCTTGTACTGTGCTACTCTGACTCCCAAAAGGACAAGGTGGCAGAAGTTACAGTGGAGTCAAAAGGTCCTGGGAGCAGTCCTGGGATGGGGATGAGGAAGGGCACAGGAGCTGTTTAGGATTCAGAGCTCCAGAAAGAGTATCAACTATCCAACTCTTACTCAAATAGGTCTCTTAACTATATCTACTTTTGGTGATGAGAAAGACGCAATCTGACTACCCTTTGTGTCTCTTCGTAACTTTTCCATGCTTCTATATTGGCACTGGACCGTGCTTCCTGAGAATGATTCGGTCATCTCTTTGGTTCCTGATCTCCTCCATTCTATTTCTCTCACTAATCAACTCTTCTATTGGAAGTGCAAAGGTAGAAAATGCCCCCAACCACCTGGAAAATAGATTGCCTTCCATTTTGGTCCAGCTCTAAATGGATAGGAGAACGAACTGTAACTCTCTGTATCTCCCTTATACTTAATGCTTGTTTACTTGTCAACATCTACTAGTATAATGTAAATTCTATGGAGACAGAGGTAGTATCTCTCTTGCTTTTTGTTTTATTCCCAGTACATAGCTCATTGCCTATCAGAGAGAATGAAAGAATAAATGAGTAAATGAACACCCAAGGAAAAAAACAAATGGAATGTTCAATGAGAGAATCTATAAGGATCTGGGTCATTCAATCAAAACTATTACCTTTCTACTAGGATAAACACTTTTCTTTTCTGGGGATCACAGTTTTGTGATCAAGCACTGGCTTTCATTATGTACATGTGGCGATTTCTTCCACCCAAAGGCCAATCTCTCATAAAAAGCAGTCTGTCAGCTTGCTGATGGCTTTTGATCAATTCCAGCTATGCCACTGGACTTCTTATTTTGGTAAAATATGCCTTTCCTAAATCAATGTGACAAGCCCGCAGTGAGTGTTTGCTGCTAACAAATGATCAGACTCCAAGACAGAGAGGGACTGTGCAGAGGGAAGGAGAACATTTGCATCCCAGAACCAAGGCCAATGGACTGTAACCACACAATCATGTAATCTGCTGAGCAGGACAGAGGTCACCTCCAGAGAGGAAATTTTCTCTCCTACAGGACAGATGAGTTGTTAAAGTGTGTAAGAATATGACTGCAGCAGGAAAACCACCATGGAAAACGAATAATGGTCTGGAATACTTGATCACCAAGAATCAAATTTAGCTGACCTGAATATTCATTTTATTTTATTTGTACACTTTATCTTGCTCCTTTAGAAAAGATTTAAGGGGAGTTTGCCAGAAAACATTTATGTCATAAGTTAAAAATCAGACCTGTTACTATAGGAAGACTAAGGTAAGGACCATTTGAAATATATTTAATTATTCAAATGTTTTGCATTTATGTTTCATTTGGACATACTTTATGGTTTAGGAATTCACAATGTTTCAGAGTGAAATCAGGCTGTGAAGCCCTAACGCTGCCTTCTGTTAGAGCTCTCCCTAACTCCCATACATTTTTTGATCCTTCATACTTAAATAAAGTAAGAACACAAGAGTGACTGTTTCAATATCACAGTGAATTAGAAGGTAATTAGGATTTGGCTTTAAAAATATACGCTTCAAAAAAGAAATGAGAAGGAAAAAAGAATGAATTACTTGTATTTACTAAGCTAATACTGAAAAATATTTTTAAATAATAGTTTATTTTATTGAACCAGTGTTGTGAAGTGTTTATTCTAATTTGAATCAATCTATATTTCATTATTCAACCCATTCATATAGATGAAATATTTAGTTTGTGCTACATATCAGATTTTGTATATGCTGTAAGATTTTTATGGATGTCACATGACTTTAATTTCTTAAGTTAAAAAAATAAACTGTAATGAAAAAATGTAAGCACACAAATGTAGAGAGAAAAATAAACTAAATTCTTATAAAACCATCAGTCAACAGTTTTCATGATTTTGCCCCACTTGCTTTATCTATCTCCCTCCATTTTTTTCCTAAGTATTTTAAAACAAGTCCTTTATATCATGTCCTTTTACCACTGTATACTTTAATACATGCTTACTAATATGGAAAGTTTCTTATGTAACTTCAATGCTATTATCATATCTAATAAAATTAATGATAAATCCTTGGTGTCATCTAATAGTCTATATTAAAATTCCTCTATGTAATTACTCTTCAATATTATTTGAATTTAAAACTTTTGGGAAAAAGTAACTTAAAATAAAAACAAGAATGTTTTTACCAACACAAAAATCACTGAACTTACATTTTAAAAAATTCTTACTCATTTGAAAACACTGTGAAATTTGTTTTATAAGCATTATCTAATATGCATTTGAGTCAGTATTGAAAACTAGGTGTCTTGTGTAATAGTGTAAATATTTGGCTAATTAAATGCCAATTATCAATATCCAGACTAGTTTTCCCTTTTTCTCATCTTTACCTCACATAAAGTCATGTTTGTTTTCTAATCCACCAGTACCACTGTGGTGTTCTAACTTTCGTCGGGGGAGGAACCTGAAACCACCTTCTATCCCTGTCTTCCTGCTTGTTCCATGTTTGGCACAATGTTACTATGGGAATAATGTAGCATTTCAGTAAGCTGTGGTTTTGTTACCATAAGAAATACTAAGACTAGGCAAAGAAACACTGAAGTAACTTGCCTGGATTTTCTGATGTCCTTTCCAGTACCTCTAAGCTTAAATACAGGCTTTTAGCCATGCCTCCTGGCATCAGAGAACCTCTGCCAATATTAACAGTTTTTCTTCAAATAAATAGAAAGCTTCATCAGTAGTAACATCAACAAGCGTTTATTGTGCAAAGTGTATTATAAAGTACAGTTTCTGCTTTCAAGAAGATTAGAACCCTATGGAAGTTTTCATTACTGCTTCATTGAGATTCATATAATTATGGAGAATCCCACTCTTCCACGTGGCTGAAAACTACTAGGACAGGGTAACTTCCATTTTCAACTCTTCATTTCTGAACTTTGATAGACTGTGAGGTGAAAGAAGTAGAAACTCTTCATTGCTGAGATTTAGACATTGTAGAATCTACCCTTTGGAACACATTTTATAATAGAGTGTGTATTTGTTTATTGCATATTGGTTTATTTTTGTGGTTTGACAGGCCATACTTGTAGTTGGCTCCTAACACAGTCATTCATTCATTATTTACTGAGTTCCTATCTTGTCCAATAATACAATGCATATGCTAGGAGTACAGATCTAAATAGTCGAAGTCTCTGATCTCAGATAATATATAGTCACACTACAGTAGACAACTGAATTAAACAGTGGTCATAATATAATAGAAGCAGCTAAACCCTTATTTTCTGTTTCTCCCTTAGTGTCTTGCTTTACCTTTGATGTTATCCTGACTCTATACTGTGACCTGACTTTTTATTCACTTTCTGGGTATGCTCTTTGCATGGTGTCTGGCATTTATTTTCAGTCTTATCCTTTCTGGTCCTGGCTTCCTGTTCTATCTCTGTAAGCCATTTTCACTTACATGACATGAACACTTCCACCTACAGTCTAGACATGAACCACTTGAAGTTACTTCTAATTCTATGATTTACACATTTGTAAACGAATTGGGGAGAGCCAGAAGGAGCGGCATATGTCTCCCATAAAAGCCAAAGTCTGGATATAGTTCTTTGCTGCAGAAGGTTTCATGGAGCAAGTTTGCAAAACTATATCCAGTAAAATGAGAAGATCTTTAAAGTTTTCTTAATAAAAATTTAGAAAAGAATCAATAACATTAAAGTTCTGGGTAAAACTGACTTAAAATGGTTGAGAAAATTCCAGCATTGGGAAACATCATCCATCTGTCTCTATCAATGGACAATCAAGGGAACAATTGTATACATTTTGGCTTTTAATTATCTTTAACCCAAGTGCTTAAAATTTAGCAGCCAATTTTCACCATCACAAATTATTAAAATTTATATTTATCACTTCCATAAAATTACAACATTTTCCTGCTGAGTGTGATTTTGCTTTCTCCTACATTTCCTCTCCTGCCTTTTCTATGTCCATTGAAAAGAAGAATAAAAATGGATCAATGTGAAATTTTATTAGTTGGCTACATGAGGAATACTTTTGACTGGAGTTTAGTTGTCTAGCATTAGTTTGTATTCAAAAGAGCCAAGGGATTTCCTTATCTCTTCCATGTTGAAGAGTAATACTTTGGTAAAATTTTTGTAGAGATACCATTCAGATTATTGTAACTTGGGCAATGCAAGTAGAATTTATTGCTTTACTCCTTATGAAGCAGTACAAAAGTAACCAAAATTGTGCTTGGTTTAATTTTTTTTTTCACTCCCTTCTTTTATTTTACCATTTATTTTTTTTTATTTTTTATTTTTATTTTTTTTTATTTTGGTATCATTAGTCTACAATTACATGAAGGACATTATGTTTACTAGGCTCCCCCCTTCACCAAGTCCCCCCCACATCTCCGTTCACAGTCACTGTCCATCAACATAGTAAGATGCTGTAAAATCACTACTTGTCACCAAGATGACAGTCGCTGTCCTTCAACATAGTAGGATGCTGTAGAATCACTACTTGTCTTCTCTGTGTTGCACAGCCCTCCCCGTGCCCCCCCAACACTATACATGCTAATTGTAATGCCCCCTTTCTTTTCTCCCGCCCTTATCCCTTCCTTCCCACCCATCCTCCCCAGTCCTTTTCCCTTTGGTAACTTAGTCCATTCTTGGGTTCTGTGCTTCTGCTGCTGTGTTATTCCTTCAGTTTTCTTTTGTTCTTATACTCCACATCTGAGTGAGATCATTTGGTACTTGTCTTTCTGCACCTGGCTTATTTCACTGAGCATAATACCCTCTGGTTCCATCCATGTTGTTGTGAATGGTAGGATTTGTATTTTTCTAGGGCTGCGTAATATTCCACTGTGTATATGTACCACTTCTTCTTTATCCAATCATCTACTGATGGACATTTAGGTTGCTTCCATATCTCGGCTATTGTAAATAGTGCAGCGATAACATAGGAGTGCACCTGTCTTTTTCAAACTAGAGTGCTGCATTCTTAGGGTAAGTTCCTAGAAGTGGAATTCCTGGGTCAAATGGTATTTCTATTTTGAGCATTATGAGGAACCTCCATACTGCTTTCCACAATGGTTGAACTAACTTACATTCCCACCAGCAGTGTAGGAGGGTTCCCCTTTCTCCACAACCTCGCCAACATTTGTTGTTCTTTGTCTTTTGGATGGTAGCCATCCTTACTGGTGTGAGATGATATCTCATTGTGGTTTTAATTTGCATTTCTCTGATAACTAGCGATGTGGAGCATCTTTTCATGTGTCTGTTGGCCATCTGAATTTCTTCTTTAGAGAACTGTCTATTCAGCTCCTCTGCCCATTTTTTAATTGGATTATTTGCTTCTTGTTTGTTGAGGTGTTTGAGCTCTTTATATATTTTGGATGTCAACCCTTTATCGGATCTGTCATTTTCGAATATATTCTCCCATACTGTAGGATACCTTTTTGTTCTATTGATGGTGCCCTTTGCTGTACAGAAGCTTTTCAGCTTGAGATAGTCCCATTTGTTCATTTTTGCATTTGTTTCCCTTGCCTGGGGAGATATGTTCAAGAGGTCACTCATGTTTATGTCTAAGAGATTTTTGCCTATGTTTTTTTCTAAGAATTTTATGGTTTCATAACTTACACTCATGTCTTTGATCCATTTCGAATTTACTTTTGTGTATGGGGTTAGACAGTGATCCAGTTTCATTCTCTTACATGTAGCTGTCCGGTTTTGCCAGCACTATCTGTTGAAGAGACTGTCATTTCCCCATTGTATGTCCATGCCTCCTTTATCGTATATTAATAGACCATATATTTTTGGGTTAATGTCTGGAGTCTCTATTCTGTTCCACTGGTCTGTGGCTCTGTTCTTATACCAGTACCAAATTGTCTTGATTACTGTGGCTTTGTAGTAGAGCTTGAAGTTGGGGAGTGAGATCTCCCCTACTTTATTTTTCCTTCTCAGGATTGCTTTGGCTATTCGGGGTCTTTGGTGTTTCCATATGAATTTTTGTTCCAGTTTGTTGAAGAATGTTGTTGGTAATTTGGTAGGGATTGCATCAAATCTGTATATTGCTTTGGGCAGGATGGCCATTTTGACTATATTAATTCTTCCTAGCCAAGAGCATGGGATGAGTTACCATTTGCTAGTGTCCTCTTTAATTTCTCTTAAGAGTGTCTTATAGTTTTCAGGGTATAGGACTCTCACTTCCTTGGTTAGCTTTATTCCTAGGTATTTTATTATTTTTGATGCAATTGTGAATGAAATTGTTTTCCTGATTTCTCTATTAGTTCATTGGTCGTGTATAGGAAAGCCACAGGTTTCTGTGTGTTAATTTTGTATCCTGTAACTTTGCTGAATTCCAATATTAGCTCTAGTAGTTTTGGAGTGGAGTCTTTAGGGCTTTTTATGTACAATATCATGTCATCTGCAAATAGTGACAGTTTAACTTCTTCTTTACCAATCTGGATTCCTTGTATTTCTTTGTTTTGTCTAATTGCCATGGCTAGGACCTCCAGTACTATGTTGAATAACAGTGGGGAGAGTGGGCACCCCTGTCTTGTTCCCGATTGTAGAGGAAAAGCTTTCAGCATTTCGCTGTTCAGTATGATGTTGGCTGTGGGTTTATCATATATGGCCTTTATTATGTTGAGGTACTTGCCCTCTATACCCATTTTGTTGAGAGTTTTTACCATGAATGGATGTTGAATTTTATCGAATGCTTTTTCATCATCTATGGAGATGATTATGTGGTTTATGTCTTTCTTTTTGTTGATGTGGTGGATGATGTTGATGGATTTTCGAATGTTGTACCATCCTTGCATCCCTGGGATGAATTCCACTTGGTCATGGTGTACGATCCTTTTGATGTATTTTTGAATTCGGTTTGCTAATGTTTAGTTGAGTATTTTTGCATCTACGTTCATCAGGGATATTGGTCTGTAGTTTCCTTTTTTGGTGGGGTCTTTGCCTGGTTTTGGTATTAGGGTGATGTTGGCTTCATAGAATGAGTTTGGGAGTATTCCCTCCTCTTCTATTTTTTGGAAAACTTTAAGGAGAATGGGTATTATGTCTTCCCTGTATGTCTGATACAATTCCGAGGTAAATCCATCTGGCCTGGGGGTTTTGTTCTTTGGTAATTTTTTGATTACCGCTTCAATTTTGTTGCTGGTAATTGGTCTGTTTAGATTTTCTTTTCTTTCTGGGTCAATCTTGGAAGGTTGTATTTTTCTAGGAAGTTGTCCATTTCTCATAGGTTTCCCAGCTTGTTAGCATATAGGTTTTCATAATACTCTCTAATAATTCTGTGTATTTCTGTGGGGTCTGTCGTGATTTTTCCTTTCTCATTTCTGATTCTGTTGATTTGTGTTGACTCTCTTTTCCTCTTAATAAGTCTGTCTAGAGGCTTATCTATTTTGTTTATTTTCTCAAAGAACGAGCTCTTAGTTTCATTCATTTTTGCTATTTTTTTATTCTTCTCAATTTTATTTATTTCTTCTCTGATCTTTATTATGTCTCTCCTTCTGCTGACCTTTGGCCTCATTTGTTCTTCTTTTTCCAATTTCAATAATTGTGACATTAGATCATTCATTTGGGATTGTTCTTCCCTCTTTAAATATGCCTGGATTGCTATATACTTTCCTCTTAAGACTGCTTTTGCTCTATCCCACAGTAGTTGGGGCTTTGTGTTGTTGTTATCGTTTGTTTCCATATATTGCTGCATCCCCATTTTGATTTGGTCATTGATCCATTGATTATTTAGGAGCGTGTTGTTAAGCCTCCATGTGTTTGTGAGCCTTTTTGCTTACTTTGTACAGTTTATTTCTAGTTTTGTGCCTTTGTGGTCTGAAAAGTTGGTTGGTAGGATTTCAAACTTTTGGAATTTACTGAGGCTCTTTTTGTGGCCTAGTATGTGGTCTATTCTGGATAATGTTCCATGTGCACTTGAGAAGAATGTGTATCCTGTTGCTTTTGGATGTAGAGTTCTGTAGATGTCTAGTAGGTCCATCTGTTCTAGTGTGTTGTTCAGTGCCTCTGTGTCCTTACTTATTTTCTGTCTGGTGGATCTGTCCTTTGGAGTGAGTGATGTGATGAAGTCTCCCAGAATGAATGCATTGCATTCTATTTCCTCCTTTAGTTCTGTTAGTATTTGTTTCACATATGTTGGTGCTCCTGTATTGGGTGCATATATATTTATAATGGTTATATCCTTTTGTTGGACTGAGCCCTTTATCATTATGTAATGTCCTTCTTTATCTTTTGTTACTTTCTTTATTTTGAAGTTTGTTTTGTCTGATATTAGTATTGTAACACCTGCTTTTTTCTCTGTTGTTTGCATGAAATATCTTTTTCCATCCCTTGACTTTAAGTCTGTGCATGTCTTTGGGTTTGAGGTGAGTCTCTTGTAAGCAGCATATAGATAGATCTTGCTTTTTTATGCATTCTATTACTCTGTGTCTTTTGATTGGTGCATTCAGTCTATTTACATTTAGGGTGATTATTGAAAGCTATGTACTTATTGCCATTGCACGCTTCAAGTTTGTGTTTTCCAAACATTCAGGGTTAGCTTCTTTACTCTCTTACTAACTTAACTCACTTGTTGAGCTAGTATAAATACGGTCTGATGTTTATTTATTTCTCTCCCTTCTTATTCCTCCTCCTCCCTTCTTCATTTGTTGGGTGTTTTATTCTACGCTCTTTTTAGGAGTGCTCCCATCTAGAGCAGTCCCTGTAGGATGCCCTGTGGAGGTGGTTTGTGGGAGGCAAATTCCATCAACTTTTGCTTGTCTGGGAATTGTTTAATCCCTCCTTCATATTTAAATGATAATCGTGCTGGATACAGTATTCTTGTCTCAAGGCCCTTCTATTTCATTGCATTAAGTATATCATGCCATTCTCTTCTGGTCTGTAGGGTTTCTGTTGAGAAGTCTGATGATAGCCTCATGGGTTTTCCTTTGTAGGTGACCTTTTTTTTCTCTCTGGCTGCCTTTAATACTGTGTCCTTGTCTTTGATTTTTGCCATTTTAATTATTATGTGTCTTGGTGTTGCCCTCCTTGGATCCCTTGTCATGGGAGTTCTGTGTATCTCTGTGGTCTGAGAGGCCATTTCCTCCCCTAGTTTGGGGAAGTTTTCAGCAATTATTTCTTCAAAGACACTTTCTATCCCTTTTTCTCTCTCTTCTTCTTCTGGTACCCCTATAATGCGGATATTGTTCCATTTCGATTGGTCACTCTGCTCTCTTAGAATTTTTTCATTCCTGGAGATCCTTTTATCTCTCTCTGCATCAGCTTCTCTGCATTCCTGTTCTCTGTTTTCTAGTCCATTAATGGTCTCTTGCATCTTGTCCATTCTGTTTTGAAGTCCTTCCAGAGCTTGTTTTATTTCTGTATTCTCCGTCCTTAGTTCTTGCATATTTCTCTGCAAGTCCATCAGCATGGTTATGACTTTTGTTTTGAATTCTTTTTCAGGAAGACTGGTTAAATCTATCTCCCCAGGTTCCTTCTCAGGGGAAGATGTAGCAGATGCCGAAGCTGTCTGGGTTAGTCTGGTCTGGATCAAATTCTTTTGCCTTTTCATGTTGATAGGTGCAGTGGAGTGCTACTGACGCATCTATCAGCTTTCCACTTGGCTCCTGGCCTTTCTTCACTGGGACAACTGCGACCCCTGGTGGCTTGTGTTGGGCAATTGCGTGTAGACTGGATCTCTGTATCTTGTTGGGCTGGTATGGAGGAACCTCCCTTGCAGAGGGCGTGGCCAGACTCAGGCTGCTGCTCTGCTTTGGCAGGGCCCTGGAGGGGTAATGGACGGGGGCTGTTTGGCTGTTTACCTCTGTGAGGGGTCTCAGAGCTGTTGCCCAGGGGGTTAGTGTGCCCAGAGTTCCCTGGAATTTCCAGCTGCTGGACTGTGACCTGGGATGTTTCCGTCCAGCTGTGGCATCCCTGTCCCTTTAAGACTTTCAAAAAGCACTCGCTCTTCTTTGTCACAGGGGCATCAGCTTCGGAACCTGCTCAGAGGTCTTGCTGCCCTGTTTCCCTAGTTTCCAGCCCTCCACGCATGCACTGTGTCTGCGCTCTGGTGCAGATGGCAAGGGCTGGGTGTTCAGCAGTCCTGGGCTCCCTCTCCCTCCCCGCTCTGACTCCTCTCCTTCTGCCGGGAGCTGGGGTGAGGGGCCCTGGGTCCCCCTGGGCTGTGGCTTGTATCTTACCCTTTTCACCAGGTGCTGGGCTCTCGCAGGTGTGGATGTAGTCTGTCTGTTGTCCTGTGTCTTCTGGTCTCTCTTTTAGGATTAGTTGTATTTGTTGTATTTTCAAAAATATATATGTTTTTAGGAGGAGATTCCCACTGTCCTACTCATGCCGCCATCTTGGCTCCGCCTCTGCCATTTACTTTTTTTAAAAAAATTTGTTATCATTAATCTACAAGTACATGAAGAACATTATGTTTACTAGGGTCTCCCCTTCACCATGTCCCCCCCATCAAACCCTATTATGCTTGGTTTAATTTAGAAGGAGGAGGAAGAGATAGAAGAGAAAGAGTAATGCAGTGTCAAAAGAGTAAATAATTGTTAATGAAGAGTTGATTCTTCCTGCTTTGTTTTCACTTGTGCATAATATATTTGGAGGAAAATTTCCAGTGTCCCAACTTTAGCTTCTCTTCTAGGTAATATACAAATTTTGGAAGTGGAGACTTCCAAAGGTTAGTAAAACATTATTAAGTGTTTCGTGAGCTAGAAGCTCATATGAGCCCAGTCAAGTTTTAAGAAATCATTTCTCTAATCTGGGGCCTCTGGCTGTTCACTGTAGTGTGGATGTGTAGACTAAACCAAACAACAGTGAAGAATGCATTTAACTGATGAAGAAACAACTTTCCAGACTTTAAAATTAAATGATTTTTTTTCTTATGAACATCATCTAAATTACAGGAAGTATTATTAACATCTATTTTTGTCAAAATATAAAATTGGAAAGAATATAAAAATGCCCTGCCCTCAGTTTAGTGCAAGAGGGTTCTGGTGTCACATACCAATAGTGTGTGTTCATCCAGACCCTCTTTGCTTGTCCTGGAGATAAGAGTAGGGCAGTAGCTCTATGACACCAGGGCTCTCTATTCAAAAATCTGTTAACCATTTATCTAAGCAAATGAACTTGCTATTTATTCTCTTGGGCTACAGAAAAGAATTTCAAGAGGGTTTTAAGAGCTCAAATAAACCATCTTAAGAAATTATTTTGTTCTGAACATCGGGGCAACTATAGAAGAGTATTTTTTAGATGATGCCTAGCACAGCACCAGTGTACTTCAATCATTCATAAACTCGTCATGATAGTGGTTGAATAAAAAGTAGTCCCTTTAATCCTTAACTCTTTATTAATGTGCTGTCTAGCAAGTCACAGTATATCTCTGTGACTTAGGCTGCTGCTAAAAGACTTACTAAAAGCTCAAATATTTTGCCCAACCTGCTTCCTAGGAAATACCCACTGACAAATATTTATGACAAGACATAGTCTGCCAATTAGAATGTTTGTGAGGCCTTTGTTAAAGATGCAAGGTTCCCACTGCTTATTTTTGGCAAAACAAAACATATTAGTGTAACAGAGTTATAAGCTGACACATCTTTGGAGACTATAGTATTTATTTAATGGTTTTTTGTTTACTTGGATATTTCCTATTATAATTTGCACATGTGAAAAAAATCAAGTCAGACAACTTTTTTCCAGTCAGTATTTTGAGTATGTGCTCCAGATTACCAGCTCAAATACTTTTTAATTGAGGAGCAGGGGATTTAGTTAAAAAACACTGCATGGCTGTGAAGAGGACCATGAAGGAGGCTGCTCTGTCATGTTCCCAAATGGTGCTACATGCCATGGGTGATCAGACAATGGGCATGGCCAGAGGGCTAGAGCTGGGCAGCACTCCATGCAGGAAGGCTGCAGAAGGATCAAAGCATCAGGGACACCTAAAGCTGATTGTGTTGCTTTTCCTTTAAACACCTAGTATCCCACCTCCTCTCTTCCATCACCTTCCTGTCCTCACTAAGGCTGGCTGCTGGGAATGGCACTGGTTTTCCTGTCAACCACTCAGTCTCCTCCATCCCATAGTCATGATGTCCTGTAACATCTCCCTCTGCTTAAGTCCTTCTACCCCTATGGCTCACTGCCGTAGTTTCCACAAGCTTTAAGTCTATAGCTCCATAATGAAGGCTTCCAGCTTTTCCCTGTACTCTGAAAAGTGAAGGGAGGTCCTTAAATAAATGCAGCCATTTGTATTTCCACTGTTCAATTCTGAGTTTTGTTTACTTCCATCTCCAGGAACTCCTAAACTTATTTTTTACCCCAATTGTAAGGTGCTTTTTACATGCCACTGTAAGTCTTAAGTCTAATTTCCTGTCTGGATTTTCATTTTCCTAATTCAATTCCCCAAGCCATCTTCATTTCCCTGATAATCTCTTATTTTCTATCTCCTCTTGATACATCATTTATATCTGTAGGTCATGTCAATGGGTAATAGAAACACTTGAGAATGCGATGCCCACATCTGTCTGTCACTAGCAAGTGAACTTGAACAGTCACTTTACTTTTCCTTCCATCAGACTCTTGATCTGTGCAACATTATGTGACTTATCCAAGGAAGGATTCCATCAGAGGTAGTTCTATTGCCTTGTACAGATTTCTAAAAGTTCCAAAGAGGCCCTCTTGGCAGCTGTGACTGCTCCATACTGCCTTAGCATATACCATCCAGCTTTTTATGTAACCTAGGTTTTCATCAGAGGATTTTAAAATACCTTGATAGAGCCCTAGAAATGTAATTTAGTATAGATTGCAGTCTATGAAGTGAGCTGTCAACAGAAGGGAATAAACAACTTCTGTAAGCAAAGTGACTGCATGAAGTAACACAGGTTACAAATGCCTTTGTCAGCCTCATCCAGGAAAACCATCAGGTATGTCTTTACAAACCCAAGGAAACTCCAAAGTCAGAGCTCAGCCTGTGAACACACACATACACTTTTGCAAAGGTGAAGAATGATGAGGGGGAGAGAACAGTATTTCTTTGATAAGTTACAGTTTGTGAAAATAAAGAAGATGGGCTACAGAGACATCATTTGTATTATATGCAGAAGATGTAAGTTGAAAATCTACCAGCGTTTCCTCTCTCTTCATTTGGAATATTTTAGGACCATAGCAAACAATGCTTTCTGTGACAGACTTGCTACGATTTTGGAAAAAGAAAATGTTTGGCAAATAATTATCTAAGATAAACCAAAAATCATGAATCAAAAGTTTATATACACTATGAATAATTTTTACTGTTAGAAACAAACAAAATACAGTAAGAGGCATAAAATAACAGGTTTCTCCTTAAAATATAAATAATGTGAAATCCTCCTTAAAAATATAAACAAAGGTTTTATTTTGAACTCAAAAAACCTTCATAACTTTATTACTAATAGCATAAATATAAGCATTTTGGGCTCTTTTCTTTCATACTCTAACCATGAGGAGACAACAAATACACATAGTACTTCTGGAAACAACAATAAGATGAAGGTGAATTAGGAGGAACAAAATGTCACATAGTTCAACTTTCAATGCCATTAATACAGAGTATGTATTTACTCACATGACATTAAGCAGTCCTGAGAACTTGCTTTGACATTAAAGTACAGATTTTAAAGGCTGCTGTAGATAAAGGTGATAAATAAAGATAGAGTGGTAATCATGTGAATAAAAACGTGCTTGAATTTACCATTACTTTGATGGAGGGATTCTATTTTTTGCTGGGAACATTCATAACACTATTTCTGTCCAAATAGTATAAGAAAAGAATTCTGTAGCTGTGTACCAGTAGTTCTTAAATTTCAGTATGCATCTCAAGGGCTTGTTAAAACACAGACTGCTGGGTGCTTCTCTGGGAGTATTTAATTCACTAGCTGATGCTGCTTATACAAGAAACCCACTTTGCGAGCTACTACTGTGTATGATAACTAAAAACTATCTCCCTGCCCCTGAAGAGTTGTTGGTGAACAAACTTTGAATCATGAGCCATGACTATTGGGCCCCAACTATATTCAATGTTTAGTGATAATTAATTATCTAATTTCAAAAGCAGTAGAGATACTGGGTCATAGGTCAGGGAGCCTCGTAAGTAATATGAAGAACTGTCTTAAAATTGTTCATCCCTGAGCACAGAAACAGGTAAGGGGTTATCAGAAGGGGGTCTGCCATTGGAATAACCTTCACCTCCTACTTCCTCTACCCACAGAGGCCCTTCAGAGCTACTGAGCTGTTGGTGTTACATGGTTACCACAGCTTTCCCAGCACCGTGGAGGAGAGACTTAGGTCCCAGGAGATGTAGGATGAGTAAAGCAAGGGCCTAAGGGAATGGTGGACAGGGTGCAGTGCAGCTTTATTTTATTCATCTCTAACTCCAATACTCAGTATTTGGCACACAAGAGGTGTTCAGTCAAAGTTGTGTAGAGTAAAATGAAATAACTTTTGCTTTTGCTTTATTTTGAAGCACCATATGATGTTGGAAAAATCACTTCATCTACTTAAACCTGTTTTCTAATTTATAAACACAGCTGGAGGAAAATCTCTATTGCAAGATATCTTAGAACGAATGAGATAATACATGTATCTGTATTCAAAAATGCATTGTACATCTAAAAGATATTTCTATGACATTCTTCTATTCAATAAGACAAGCCCTCTACCTTGTTAGAATAACGTATCCATCTCCACTTCCTTCTAGGCATGGGACTCAAAGATATTTTCATTTTTTAATTTTAAAAATGTGCTTTGTAAACATTTTCATTTTACCTAAATGTTTTTAACTAATTAACTCATTATCAAGTGAACTGTAGGGCACCCAAGTATCTCTTCCTAGTTGACCTTTCTGTCACATTGATATCACTGATTATTCACTATTTGAAATTCTCTCCTTTTAATTTTTTATACCAATTGTATACCATTCTCTTTTTGAGTTTGCTCCTTTCTCTCTGACCACTCTTTCACAGTTCCTCTGCTGGTTTCTCTTCTACTATCTTTAATGCAAAGTTTCAATACTTTTGTTCTTGACAGCTTATATTCTCACTCTCTAAACTGTCCTTGGCAATATTATCCTGTCTGTTACGGGCTGTGTTTATGTCTCCCCAAACTCGTAAGTTAAAGCCCTAACCAACCATGTGTCTGCATTTGGAGACAGGGACCCTAAGGACATCTAAGATTAAATGAGGCCACAGGGGTGGGGCTCTGACAGGATTATTAGGGTCCTTATAACAAAAGACACCAGAGAGCTTGCTCCCTTTCTCTTCACGTTCCTACACCTAGGAAAGGCCATATGAGGACAGTGAGGAAGCAGCTGTCTATAAGCCAAAAGAGAGCCCTTAACAGAAATCGAATTTGCCAGCACTTTGATCTTAGACTTTCTAGCCTCCAGAACTGTGAAAAAATAAATTTCTGTTGAGTAAGCCATTTAGTCTGTGGTGTTTTGTTACGGCAGCCTGAGCAGACCAATGCACCATCCCACAGCTGTCACCCCCATACCTATGCTGGTGGACAGCGAACCCAGGCCTCTTGTCCACGCTCGTGATGTATTTAGCCAACTGTTTACAAGTCCTGAAAGACCAAAAAGTAGCTCATACTCAGCATATCAAAACATAACCCATATTCTCTCCCCTCAAACCTGCACATCTAAATGTGTTACTTATCTGTGTGACTTAATCACCACATTCATTCTGTCACCAAACAAACTGGAAATTGTTCTTTATAGATAAGATGTCTGTTCTCTTCTAAGATCCTTGAAGGCAAAAGCCATGTCTTTGGACCTATTTATCTGTACAATGAGATTTAATATCTGGCAATTCATAGGCACTTCAAAGTAAACTAATAATGATTAGATAGACTCTGACACTTTTTCACCATAACCCCCTATTATATCTTTGAGCCAGTCACACTCACTTACCTGCCACTTTGCAGTGGCCAATGGAGGCACATTATGACACTTTTTTTTCATTACTTAAATCTAATATTTAATTAAAATCTCAAATTAAATTTAAATCTGTTGTATGTATAGATAGGAGGGGAGCCCCACTACCTTGTGCAACAAAAACTATTTGATGTAATTAATGACATGCAAACACAATTTTCAAAAGTACAGCATTACCACAATATGCTATAAACAAGGTTGGTTGAGCAAATAGATTCCACACCTTTAAAACAGAAAAAGAGCCATTCTAATTGAACCTGGGAAATTTGGGCAAGATACCAAACATTCTCAATTACAGACAAGAGTAAAAGTCCAGAAAAGCTAAGCTACCACTCTAAGGTCACTGTGCAAAGAAATTCTACAGTTGCTATTTTGGAATAAGTTGTTTGCCTTCAGATGGTTTTAAAAGTGGTTACCACATAATTTTCGCTTGTACAGAACTTTCATATAAAATGGTTGCTTAAGTGTATCCATTATTGTTTAACCAGTTTTGTTTTTTTTTGCTGTAATATTATGACATTGTTTTTCCTTTGAATATTAACCTAGTGCACTGAAAGGCTCAGCCTGATTTGAAAACCACAGATTCAGAAACACCTTCTTATAAGTCACCAACTACCCTTTGCTAAATTCACTCTAGATACATTCTAATTTCACCAGTCTCATAGCAAACTTTTAAACATATAGCTGCCTTTATACTTAAAATTGTCTGTAGTTTTTGGTCTTGCATTTTTCCTTTGGATTTGCCAACTTCTCTTGTTGATTTTGACCTCTCTGGCTTAATTTAGACTTTCTAAGAATTTTATCATGGAATCAAAAATTCGATTTTTTTTTGACAGCTTGTGGATATACTTTCACTCTAGCTCTGCTTATGAGGCCCTGGCTAGCACCCTTGCCGAAGTCACTCCGATCCTCTTTGAGGTAGGAGGTGGGTAGGTTTATATACCTATTCTAACAATAGTAGTAGTAGTTTTTATCAAGTGTTTATTCTGGGCTGGGTTTAGTGCTAGTAGTATTTCATGTAGAGCATCTCATTAATTTTTTCACATTAATCCTATAAAGGAGGTAGTTTTTCTATTTTGTTCATGAGGAAACTAGAGAAATTCTATAATGAATTGAAGTTCATACAGATAATAATTGACAAAACACAGATTGTATTCAAGTCAAAGCCTTAAGCACTATACTTTAAAACACAACTAAACTTGAGATTTTCCAATTTTCCCTTTAGTAGATCAAATCTGAGCATCAGCTGTGTAGTGTGACCCCAGCTCAGAGTACATCCTGCCAATGCTATGTAAGTAACCTGTATAATAGAGTTCATAGGTTGGTTGCTCACCTGTTCTGCAGTGGTCATTAAAACAGACACATGGACTAAGCACAGAAGCAGAAAGAACCTCAGTCCTGCAAACCCATGTGGAATATAAAGTTTATCCTTTTAGAAAAATAGCGTTAGAAAACACTGTTTCTGTCACATATCAGAAGTGATTTAAGAAGCTTAATCACCCTTGGGCAAGGGATAGTGCTTCCCTTACTATTTTTCAAGAGGAATGTCATGGGCTGAGTCCTCTGTCCTAAGTGCTGCTGTGGAGCATATAAAATAGTCTGCCTGCCACCAAAAGAACTTGTTTCTAATTGCAAATGTAATGGATTAACCAAATGCCACACATGTGACTCTTAAGGAGCCCATTTAAAATAATAACCTATTTAGGAATAATCACTTAAAGTGTATTCCCTCTAAGCTTCTCTGGAGGCAAGACACTTACATTCGTTTAACAGGAGTGCTGTAAAAAGAAAATTTACAAACTGCTTGTTTTATCGCTTTGTTTCACAGCTGGCTGTTCTTGCAAATATATCAGTTATGAGGTTAATTTTGTTCTTTACCTTAATGTATTTAATAAAAGGAAATGAAATTGTGTCTTAAAGAGGTACTCATTTCTCTTTGGTCAAACTTCGAAGTGACTGCACAAGATAGTTTTTTTTAAGAGTAGGGACAAGACCTCAAAGGAGGTCAAAGGAGCGCCATGGAGAAGGAAGTTGGCGCACCTGACAAAATCATTTCCTTCCTATGAACAACCATGTATTCGATGCCCTGTTGTCACACTACCTTTACTCTGTAAATAAATCCTTTTCCTCTGCCTCCACTGTCACCCATCCACTACCTTGTCAGCAAGTAAGAGAATATTATCAGACACTGAATTGCTATGTGCGCACACATATTACTGAGTAAAGATCTGAGAAACTTACATCCTAAAATACAGCATAAAAATGGGTATTTAAAAACTATCTTACTCAGCTTTTTATTTACTTTAAATCATGTAAGTAAAAGCTACATGTATATATCAGCTAAACATGAGTTTATCTCCATGTAGCACTTTTTCTACAGGGCATATGCGAAATGACAGGGCAGAATAGCTGATGGGGCTATCCAAAGATGGAGAACAGATTTATTGTATATTAAAGATAATATAAATTTAAGACCAATTTAATTAATTTTCAAGTATGTTTATCAAATGAAAAATCACTGAAGGGCCAGAATTTAGTGTAGGAGTTCCCAGACTGGAATCCATGAATCTTCCCTCAGTCCTCAAAAGGGTCTGTGCAACTTTGGTGGGAAAAATATACAGCTATTATTTCACTAATCTCTACCTGAAATTCATCATTGCCTGCAATTATTAAAATAGGAAATAAACTACAGTAGCATTAGCGGTATCTGTGGCTTTGTCACCAATAGAAATCACAAATACTTTCATATCAAATAGTTATACAAATATATTGATATATTGTTATACTTATTTTCAAATTATGGTACTTATTAAATGCATCAATTGATCTTAATAAAAAAGCATATTTTTACTATTAGGATGAACCTATGAGATTATCAGTATTTATTTTTTTAACTTAAAAAGATGACAGCTTTGTATAGTTTAGCTTAATATATTGTTTTTTTAAAAAAGATCTTGATAATTGTATTTCAATAGAATTTTTTTCATAATTTGTTTCCTTCTATGTTTTTTTTTTTTTTTTTTTTTGAGAGGGCATCTCTCATATTTATTGATCAAATGGTTGTTAACAACAATAAAATTCAGTATAGGGGGGTCAACGCTCAATGTACAATCATTAATCCATCTCAAGCCTAATTCTCGTCAGTCTCCAATCTTCTGAAGCATAACGAACAAGTTCTTACATGGTGAACGAATTCTTACATAGTGAATAAATTCTTACATGGTGAACAGTACAAGGGCAGTCATCACAGAAACTTTCGGTTTTGATCATGCAATATGACCTATAAACAATCAGGTCAAATATGAATATTCGTTTGATTTTTGTACTTGATCTATATGTTGATCCCACATTTCTCCTACTATTATTATTATTTTTATTTTTAATAAAATGCTGAAGTGGTAGGTAGATGCAAGATAAAGGTAGAAAACATAGTTTAGTGCTGTAAGAAGGCAAATGTAGATGATCAGATGATCAGGTGTGTGCCTATGGACTAAGTATTAATCCAGGCTAGACAAGGGCAGCAAGACATCCACGGATGCAGAAGATTTCTCTCAAAGCAGGGGGGGTGAGGTTCTGAGCCTCACCTCTGTTGATCCCCAAATTCTCACCTGATGGCCCCCCTGCGACTGTGCCTGTCTTAGGTTGTTCCTCCCTTGAGGAATCTTACCCGTCTCTGGCTAACCAGTCATCTTCCGGGGCCATACAGGGAAATGTAAAGTTGGTAAGTGAGAGAGAAGCCATATTGTTTGCAAAGGTTAGCTTTTTACTTCTTTGCAGATTTATGCCCTGTGGCTTCTATGCCCAGCACTTGTCTCGAGGTATCTTTACCACCTGGAGGAATTATGATACTTGGTAAATTCGATATGAGGCACGAATTCTATTTAAGGGTTGTAATTAGGAAGGAAGAAGAAAAGCTATAGATGTAGCATACGAAGGAAGCTTGGGAGGATTGATTATTTCTTTGACATATCTTCTTGTATAGTGCCTTAAGTATGTATAGGTTTTAAACTACTAACTAATTTGCACACATATATTAACATAATAGGAATACGGTGACATAAACAAAGCAAATCTATAATTACCATCCATCTCCAGTGAAGCCAAGAAAACCATTTAGGCACCCTAGGCATTTGTGAAAATTTATCTATGATATGATGGATATTGTCCAACTGTACTTGAACCATCAGACAAATTAAAGCAGCCCATTTCTGGGATCTGTTCACATCCCATATGTTCTTTTAACCATAGATAGTCTATAGTCATGAGATTTTGGAGTGCTACAACTTGCACCCCTCCCAACTCCTGGTTGAGTTCCAACAGTACAGATCCGGTCAAATTCGTTGTCTCACTGTATGCACATGCCAGCCTAGACATCTCCCTCCTCATTCTTATGGCAAGTCCAGGAGATGGTGGGCTGGATGCAGCCACAACCGCAGCATCGTCCGGATCCCTGTGGAGGCTTTTTGATGATCATCCCCCGGCACAAGTCCTCCAGAGAGTGCTGATGCCGGAAGCTCCTCCTCATATCGTATCTTAGTTCATTTTCTGGGTATCCAAGCTAGGCCTTGATCTCCTGTTAGTCCATTTTTGGGTTCTGTAATTCCACTGCTGTTTTGTTCCTTCAGTTTTTCCTTTGTTCCTATACTCCTCAGATGAGTGACATCATTTGGTATTTCTCTTTCTCTGCTTGGCTTATTTCACTGAGCATAATACTCTCCAGCTCCATCCATGTTGCTGCAAATGGTTGGATTTTTCCACTTCTTATGGCTGAGTAGTATTCCATTGTGTATATGTACCACATCTTCTTTATCCATTCATCTACAGATGGACATTTAGGTTGCTTCCAATTCTTGGCTATTGTAAATAGTGCTGCGATAAACATAGGGGTGCATCTGTCTTTCTCAAACTTGATTGCTGCGTTCTTAGGGTAAATTCCTAGGAGTGGGATTCCTGGGTCAAAAGGTAGGTCTGTTTTGAGCATTTTGATGAACCTCCAAACTGCTTTCCACAATGGTTGAACTAATTTACATTCCCACCAGCAGTGTAGGAGGGTTCCCCTTTCTCCACAGCCTCGCCAACATTTGTTGTTGTTTGTCTTTTGGATGGCAGCTATCCTTACTGGTGTGAGGTGATACCTCATTGTAGTTTTAATTTGCATTTCTCTGATAATTAGCGATGTGGAGCATCTTTTCATGTGTCTCTTGGCCATCTGTATTTCTTTTTTGGAGAACTGTCTGTTCAGTTCCTCTGCCCATTTTTTAATTGGGTTATTTGTTTTTTGTTTGTTGAGGCGTGTGAGCTCTTTATATATTCTGGACGTCAAGCCTTTATCGGATCTGTCATTTTCAAATATATTCTCCCATACTGTAGGGTTCCTTTTTGTTCTATTGATGGTGTCTTTCGCTGTACAGAAGCTTTTCAGCTTAATGTAGTCCCACTTGCTCATTTTTGCTGTTGTTTTCCTTGCCCGGGGAGATATGTTCAAGAAGAGATCACTCATGTTTATGTCTAAGAGGTTTTTGCCTATGTTTTTTTCCAAGAGTTTAATGGTTTCATGCCTTACATTCAGGTCTTTGATCCATTTTGAGTTTACCTTTGTATATGGGGTTAGACAATGGTCCAGTTTCATTCTCCTACATGTAGCTGTCCAGTTTTGCCAGCACCATCTGTTGAAGAGACTGTCATTTTGCCATTGTATGTCCATGGCTCCTTTATCAAATATTAATTGACCATATATGTTTGGGTTAATTTCTGGGGTCTCTAATCTGTTCCACTGGTCTGTGGCTCTGTTCTTGTGCCAGTACCAAATTGTCTTGATTACTATGGCTTTGTAGTAGACCTTGAAGTTGGGGAGTGAGATCCCCCCTACTTTATTCTTCTTTTTCAGGATTGCTTTGGCTATTCGGGGTCTTTGGTGTTTCCATATGAATTTTTGAATTATTTGTTCCAATTCATTGAAGAATGTTGCTGGTAATTTGAGAGGGATTGCATCAAATCTGTATATTGCTTTGGGCAGGATGGCCATTTTGACGATATTACTTCTTCCTAGCCATGAGCATGGGATGAGTTTCCATTTATTAGTGTCCCCTTTAATTTCTCTTAAGAGTGACTTGTAGTTTTCAGAGTATAAGTCTTTCACTTCCTTGGTTAGGTTTATTCCTAGGTATTTTATTCTTTTTGATGCAATGGTGAATGGAATTGTTTTCCTGATTTCTCTTTCTATTGATTCGTTGTTAGTGTATAGGAAAGCTACAGATTTCTGTGTGTTGATTTTGTATCCTGCAACTTTGCTGTATTCCGATATCAGTTCTAGTAGTTTTGGAGTGGAGTCTTCAGGGTTTTTTATGTACAGTATCATATCATCTGCAAATAGTGACAGTTTAACTTCTTCTTTACCAATCTGGATTCCTTGTATTTCTTTGTTTTGTCTGATTGCCGTGGCTAGGACCTCCAGTACTATGTTAAATAACAGTGGGGAGAGTGGGCATCCCTGTCTGGTTCCCGATCTCAGTGGAAATGCTTTCAGCTTCTCGCTGTTCAGTATAATGCTGGCTGTGGGTTTATCATATATGGCCTTTATTATGTTGAGGTACTTGCCCTCTATTCCCATTTTGCTGAGAGTTTTTATCATGAATGGATGTTGAATTTTGTCAAATGCTTTTTCAGCATCTATGGAGATGATCATGTGGTTTTTGTCTTTCTTTTTGTTGATGTGGTGGATGATGTTGATGGATTTTCGAATGTTGTACCATCCTTGCATCCCTGGGATGAACCCCACTTGGTCATGGTGTATGATCCTTTTGATATACTGTTGAATTCTGTTTGCTAATATTTTATTGAGTATTTTTGCATCTACATTCATCAGGGATATTGGTCTGTAATTTTCTTTTTTGGTGGGGTCTTTTCCTGGTTTTGGTATTAGGGTGATGTTGGCTTCATAGAATGAGTTTGGGAGTATTCCCTCTTCTTCTATTTTGTGGAACACTTTAAGGAGAATGGGTATTATGTCTTCTCTGTGTGTCTGATAAAATTCTGAGGTAAATCCGTCCGGCCCCGGGGTTTTGTTCTTGGGTAGTTTTTTGATTACTGTTTCAATTTCTTTGCTTGTAATTGGTTTGTTTAACTTTTGTGTTTCTTCCTTGGTCAGTCTTGGGAGGTTGTATTTTTCTAGGAAGTTGTCCATTTCTTCTAGGTTTTCCAGCTTGTTGGCATATAGGTTTTCATAGTAGTCTTTAATAATTCTTTGTATTTCTGTGGAGTCTGTCATGATTTTTCCATTCTCATTTCTGATTATGTTGATTTGTGTTGACTCTCTTTTTCTCTTAATAAGTTGGGCTAGAGGCTTATCTATTTTGTTTATTTTCTCAAAGAACCAGCTCTTGGTTTTGTTGATTTTTGCTATTGTTTTATTCTTCTCAATTTTGTTTATTTCTTCTCTGATCTTTATTATGTCCCTCCTTCTGCTGACTTTAGGCCTCATTTGTTCTTCTTTTTCCAGTTTTAATAATTGTGATGTTAGACTATTCATTTGGGATTGTTCTTCCTTCTTCAAGTGTGCCTGGATTGCTATATACTTTCCTCTTAAGACTGCTTTCGCTGCATCCCACAGAAGTTGGGGCTTAGTGTTGTTGTTGTCATTTGTTTCTATATATTCCTTGATCTCTATTTTGATTTGTTCATTGATCCATTGATTATTTAGTAGCATGTTGTTAAGCCTCCATGTGTTTGTGAGCCTTTTTGTTTTCTTTGTAGAATTTATTTCTACTTTCATACCTTTGTGGTCTGAAAAATTGGTTGGTAGAATTTCAATATTGTGGAATTTACTGAGGCTCTTTTTGTGAGCTAGTATGTCGTCTATTCTGAAGAATGTTCCATGTGCACTTGAGAAGAATGTATATCCTGTTGCTTTTGGATGTAGAGTTCTATAGATGTCTATTAGGTCCATCTGTTCTAGTGTGTTGTTCAGTGCCTGTGTGTCTTTACTTATTTTCTGCCCGGTGGATCTATCCTTTGGGGTGAGTGGTGTGTTGAAGTCTCCTACAATGAATGCATTGCAGTCTATTTCCCTCTTTAGTTCTGTTAGTATTTGCTTCACATATGCTGGTGCTCCTGTATTGGGTGCATATATATTTAGAATGGTTATATCCTCTTGTTGGACTGAGCCCTTTATCATTATGTAGTGGCCTTCTTTATCTCTTGTTACTTTCTTTGTTTTGAAGTCTATTTTGTCTGATATTAGTACTGCAACCCCTGCTTTCTTCTCACTGTTGTTTGCCTGAAATATGTTTTTCCATCCCTTGACTTTTAGTCTATGCTTATCTTTGGGTTTAAGGTGGGTTTCTTGTAAGCAGCATATAGATGGGTCTTGCTTTTTTATCCATTCTATTACTCTATGTCTTTTGATTGGTGCATTAAGTCCATTTACATTTAGGGTGACTATTGAAAGATATGTACTTATTGCCATTGCAGGCTTTAGATTCGTGGTTACCAAAGGTTCAAGGTTAGCTTCTTTAGTATCTTACTGCCTAACTTAGCTCGCTTATTGAGCTGTTATATACACTGTCTGGAGATTCTTTTCTTCTCTCCCTTCTTATTCCTCCTCCTTCATTCTTCATATGTTGTGTGTTTTGTTCTGTGCTCTTTTTAGGGGTGCTCCCATCTAGAGCAGTCCCTGTAGGATGCCCTGTAGAGGTGGTTTGTGGGAAGCAAATTCCCTCAGCTTTTGCTTGTCTGGGAATTGTTTGATCCCACCATCATATTTAAATGATAGTCGTGCTGGATACAGTATCCTTGGTTCAAGGCCCTTCTGTTTCATTGCATTAAGTATATCATGCCATTCTCTTCTGGCCTGTAGGGTTTCTGTTGAGAAGTCTGATGTTAGCCTGATTGGTTTTCCTTTATAGGTGACCTTTTTCTCTCTAGCTGCCTTTAAAACTCTTTCCTTGTCTTTGATCCTTGCCATTTTAATTATTATGTGTCTTGGTGTTGTCCTCCTTGGATCCTTTCTGTTGGGGGTTCTGTATAATTCCATGGTCTGTTCGATTATTTCCTCCCCCAGTTTGGGGAAGTTTTCAGCAATTATTTCTTCAAAGACACTTTCTATCCCTTTTCCTCTTTCTTCCTCTTCTGGTATCCCTATAATACGAATGTTTTTCCTTTTGTATTGGTCACATATTTCTCTTAGTGTTGTTTCATTCCTGGAGATCCTTTTATCTCTCTCTATGTCAGCTTCTATACGTTCCTGTTCTCTGGCTTCTATTCCTTCAATGGCCTCTTGCATCTTATCCATTCTGCTTATAAATCCTTCCAGGGATTGTTTCACTTCTGTGATCTCTTTCCTGACATCTGTGATCTCCTTCCGGACTTCATCCCACTGCTCTTGCATTTTTCTCTGCATCTCATCCCATTGCTCTTGCATTTTTTTCTGCATCTCTGTCAGCATGTTCATGATTTTTATTTTGAATTCTTTTTCAGGAGGACTAGTTAGGTCTGTCTCCTTCTCAGGTGTTGTCTCTGTGATCTTTGTCTGCCTGTAGTTTTGCCTTTTCATGGTGATAGAGATAGTTTGCAGAGCTGGTACAAGTGACCGCTGGAAGAGCTTCCCTTCTTGTTGGTTTGTGGCCTTTTCCTGGGAGAATAGCGACCTCTAGTGGCTTGTGCTGGGCAGCTGTGCGCAGACAGGGCTTCTGCTTCCTGCCCAGTTGCTTTGGGGTTTATCTCCACTGTTGCTGTGGGCTTGGCCTGGCTGGGGCTGTTCCTCCAAAATGGTGGAGCCCCGTTGGAGGGGGAGCGGCCAGGAGGCTATTTATCTCCGTAAGGGGCCTCTGTGCTCCCTGCTGCCCAGGGGGTTAGAGTGCCCAGAGATCCCCAGATTCCCTGCCTCTGGTCTAAGTGACCTGTCCTGCCCCTTTAAGACTTCCAAAAAGCACTCTCCAAACCAAAACAACAACAGCAACAATGAGAGAGGGAACAGAAAGAATGGAAAAAAAAAAAAAAAAAAAAAGGAAAAAACAAGCGATTTTTTTTTTTTTTTTTTTTTGTCCTCAGGTGCCGGTCCCAGGCACCCGCTCACTGGTCCTGCTGCCCTGTCTCCCTAGCACCAGGGTCCCTGTCCTTTCAAGGCTTCCAAAAAGCACCCACCCACCGGTCCCGCAGGGAAGGAACGCTCGATATTCTTTGTCCTCAGGCACTGGTCCCAGGAACCTACCTGCTCACCAGTCCCGCCGCCCTGCCTCCCTAGCACCGGGGTCCCTGTCCCTTCAAGGCTTCCAAAAAGCACTCGCCAAAAAGAGAGAAAAAAAGGGGAAAAATGCGCGACCTCCTCCGTCCTCAGGCACCGGTCTCAGGCACCCGCCCGCCGGTCCCGCAGGGAGAAACGCGGGGTGTTCTTTGTCCTCCAGCGCCGTTCCCAGGCACCTGCTCACCGGTCCCGCCACCCTGCCTCCCCAGCAACGGGGGCCTGTCCCTCTAAGGCTTCCAAAAAGCGCTCGCCAAAAAAAAAAAAAAAAAAAAACCGCTCCGGTTTCTCTCCACCCGCCGGGAGCCGGGGGGAGGGGCGCTCGGGTCCCGCCGGGCCGGGGCTTGTATCTTACCCCCTTTGCAAGGCGCTGGTTCCTTGCAGGTGTGGATGTGGTCTGGATGTTGTCCTGTGTCCTGTGGTCTCTATTTTAGGAAGATTTTTCTTTGTTATATTTTCATAGCTCTATGTGTTTTTGGGAGGAGATTTCCACTGCTCTACTCACACCGCCATCCTGGCTCCGCCCTCCTTCTATGTTTTAGAACTACTTTTCTGCAAAGAGTTCCATAGTCATCTCAGACTACCAAAGGGATTCATGGTACAAAACAAGTTTGAGAATGCCAGTGGATTAAAGAATTCTGGTTCTTTATTCATACAGATATTAATCCAGCTCCCAGTGTTCACTTAATAACTGACTTTGAATAAGTTATTTAACTTCTCTGTGCCTCAGTTTCCTCAAATGATGTAAAACATTATATGGTGATTTCCTCATAGAACTAAGGAAGATACTGCATACTCCATCGGCTGATACTCAATAAACATGTTGCCACTCCTCCTATTTCATATTCATTGCTTCTCTTGTTTTAAAAAAATCAGTAAAGGTGTCGGTCGTGTATTTAAATAACGCCATAGTCATTGTGGGTTGAACTGTGTCTCCCAAAAAGATGTGCTGGGGTCTTAACCTTTAGTACCTCAGAATGTGCTGTATTTGGAGAAAGAATCTTCACAGAGGTAATCAAATTACAATGAACCCATTAGTGTAGGCACTAATCCAGCACGACTGGTGTCCTTGGAAAAAGGAGCAGTGGGAACGGGGACACAGAGATAGACGTGCCCAGAGGGAAGACAGTGTGGAGGCACACGGGGACCAAGGATGGGAGTGATGCACCTGCAAGGCAAGGAGTGTCAAAGGTCGCAGGCAAACCTTGAGAGGCGGGGGAGTGGTGAGGAAGTTCCACCTGCCGACACCTTGATTTCAGACTTGAAGCCTCCAGAACTGAGATAATAAATTTCTGATGTTTTAAGCCACCCAGTTTGTGGTACTTTGTTACAGCAGCCATAGGAAACCAGTACAATAGTATTTTTGATCATTTTAAATTTCTCTACTTTTGTATATGTCTTAGTACACCTTTTAGAACACAAATGAAATTTCATATGTACCTTTATTTGTATATGGATCCTTAGGCTCATTTAAATTTTCCTAACATAAATTAGAAACTAACATTAAAAATACCTCCTAATTGACAATGATTTTCAGAATCTTCATAAAAAGGAAACAATGTACAATGGGAACTGAATACTACCGAGGAATAGCCATAAAAAAGGCAACGTATACCAATGATATTTTCCTCATGGCCAGAGTAATATACCAATACTAATTTGTCATGAAACACTGCCCATTTAAAATGAAATTTATGATCACTGCCTGTATAGATTGATGTCATTGAAAGGCTTTGCCTGGAAAAATAAGTTGAATCAATTTCTCTCAATTCTAAAAGAGCAGCATTGGGATAAAATTGGTGTTTCATTTCATACAGTGTTAAATTCTGTGTGCTCTTCTAAAGGTCAGAAGGGGTTGCAGGGAATTACTGGTCACCTGTGGTGCCCCTTAAACAAAAGTACTAAAACTTGAAAAGAATTCTCAGTATAAGCTTTTAAGAAAACAATCATATGCCCTGATTTCTAATATTTGCATCCATATGAAAAAAATATATTCATAGTTGTCTGAAATGTGGACATAATTACCAAGCTAAGGTAAATATAGTCAATTGCTAATGCTCAATGACCTTGGCTACAGGTGAGGAAGAAGAATGTCCTTGAATTTAGTGACACAAAAGTAGGCTATTCACAATATTCTTTCTTTTATGTGATATTTTTGTACAGTTAGAGAAAAGTTACCTTTTTTTTTTCTTTCTTTTGCTTGGGACACAATGCTTTCCTTTTGAGCTTCTTTTGATGCTGTCTAAATGTAAACAAAGAAGTATATAGTACCTAAAAAATCACATAATAGCATTTATATTCACATTTTTCATCCAGAGAATTTTCAGTGCAAATAAAAACAACATCTCTTCTCACTCTAGTATTCCATGGTGTTATGTGTTCTGGTCTTGGTAAGAATTCATAAAGCAATAAAGAAAAGGTCACAAATGCTGAGAAAAAAATGGGTGGTTTCAATCTTCAGTAGCTTAAATATCTAAAAAATTTTATAGTGATGACTTCAAACTACTACTTCAAAAATTCTAAATGACTTCTGCTTCCCCTCATGAAGGATCAACTTCTAAAAGAATTGCCCTTCTGCTCTGAACAATTATAAATCCGCGCTGGGGGTGGGAGGGAAGAACTGTTTTCAAACACTGGATTCAGACAACATAGGAATATGATTCCCGAGGGAAGGAGCGCTGAGCCCTGGGCCACTAGGCTCACAGTGTGATGGCCGTACTCAGGCTGGACAGGAGAGGGAGCCCGGAGAGCCTGGAGACCTTGCTGCATGGACGCCACAGGGTAGGAATAGAGGGAAGCTTAGGCAGCTCACACCTGTGGAGCTGAGTCCTGGAGAGGAGAGAGCTGCACGGAGTGGAATCCTTGAGATGGGGAAAGAAGGTCCTCCCAGTCTTGGACTGAGTATGAATCTGCAAAGTGGATTCTTGTAGAGGCAAAGTAGAACTCTTACAGGCAAAGAAAAGGACCATGAGAGAGCATAGGTCAAACGTTCCCCAAAGTCACGCAGAGCAGAGTGGTCTGTGTTCCTAAATGCTAGAAGGGAAAAGATCTCGACCTACAAGGGTCGTTGAATAGAGCCCTCAGAAGGGCCACCTTAGGAGTGGACCTGATACGTCTTTAACGTAAAGGATGCTGTGAACTTTGAAAGCTTGTAAAGAAGACTTAAGGCAATCAGAATGATCCCACATAACAACAGTGTGCCAGAAGAAACTCTAACACCCTTTGAAGGACGACAACAAAATTCTCTGAGAAATGCAGAATTCATATGCGCAGCTAATTAAAAATTAGTAGGGTTACAAAGAAACAAAAATATATGACCAACCAGGAAAAGACAAATGAATATCAACAAACACAGACATAAGAGAGATTATGAGGTTTTCTGATATCTTTAAACCACAACTATTAATATCAAAATATATCAATATTGTCTTCATAATGAGCCCTACCCAGGACACCCTATTTTAAATCTCAGTACTCTTCCCCTCCATCCCATTCCCCTACCAACTTCTCCTATCCCATTTTCCCTGATCCATTTTTTCACAGCCATTCGCATTTACTTATTAGGTTTATTTAAAATCTATTAATCTATTTATTTAAAAACTGTAAATCAAACTATCATGTTTCCCCCACTAGAATATAAACTTTGTGGGAAATGGATCTTCAGTTGTCTTGTTTACTGATTTAATTCGAGAACCAAGAACAGCACCTAATACTTAGTAGCAGCACAATAAATTTGTTAAAGTTATTGATCATCCTTTCTATTTATGAAATTGTGCTAAGTTTCTATTAGCTACAAATGAATTAGAAAACATCAATCCTGCCCTTAGGTTCTTTGGTATAAGAACCTTTAAGGTACACAAACCTGTGGTTATACAATTTAAACCTTTTCTTTCTTCAGAAATGCAAATTGAAAAGCAGCTTATTGCCATCTCTTTTTTTCCCTAATAGCTTAAAATCACTTGAGTTGCCTCTGTAATGAATGATTAGAAGAAATAATCTTGATTCAAAAATAAAAATATAGTAGAAATACTAATGTAATATAAATGAATTTCAATGGGAATTGATATTTTTAACAAATATTTTCTTTGTTTATGTCTTTTTTCTCAAAATAATTTAAGGATACTTACAATAAAAATATGTATATAGTAGGACAGTCACAATAAAGATTAGTAAAGAGATATACCAATTAGAACAAAGGAAGTGGTCATTATGACAGAAAAATAGAAGATATTTTGAATAAGAAATTTTGTTCTGAGCTTCTTCTAAACCATGGCAAAATGTAGTAAAATATATTAATACTCTTATTTAAACAGCCAAAACAGTAACAACAACAAAAAGAAGCATATAATATTGTCTTCAGAGGTAAGTATTAAATTTCAAGAAAAATTTGCATTGAAATTGTTAGGCAGGAAAATAGATATGAGTGGGATGGAAAGAGAATATGGTGAGTAAAGCCCACTAGAAAGGACTCAAAGTTAACCAGTTAAAACTAGAAAGCCAGAAAAGACTCAGAGTTAGAGCTAATAAGTTAAAGCTCAAAAATTCAAGAGCAACTTGGCCTTGAATGTTTGGATATTCCCCAGAAAGGAAAAGTATCTGGGCACAGGCCATGTCTTCATTGTGTCAATTAGATCATGCCATTGTAAGATTTACTCTAGCCTGCTAAAGGCCCACCTATAAACAGCACAACAAAGACAGGGAGATTCCATGTTAAAGCTAAAATTGCATTTTAAAAAACCCAAGATGTTAAGAAGCAAGATTCTTAACTTTTTAGCAAAAAGACAATAACTCAGCTCACCTTGGAGGAAGGGTAGGCAGTCTTGTTTGATATGCTCCAAGACCAGGAAGCTGCTATCCTGGGAGGGAATCAGAGTAGTAAATTTCTTATGGTAAGTTAATTTTAAATATTCAGAGACCACTAACAAATCTGCACCCCCAGCCCTTTGTCATTCCTGAAAAATACTTATAAGGGAGAACCCCCAACCTTTCAGGGAACTCCTCTCTCTGGGGGTAGCCTGTACTTTCCAAGTGTGTTAACTTTAACTTTTTCCCCAACCTTTTAACCTTAAACTTTCTCTCTCCAAACTTTCAGGGTGCCTCTCCACCCTGAGGTCACCTGTACTTTTTCTTTCTTTAAGTAACTTTAAATAAAACTTTTACTCTGTTTCACTGCTGTGTCTCTGCCCTTCAATTCTTTGTTGTGGTGGGAAGAAGAACCAAGGAAAATACACAACACCCCCATAACAAAATTACATATTTATAATATACAATTTTAAATGTATAAGGGATATTATCTTCAAGCTCAATTTTGTAGACAGTATAAAAAGCAATCTTTTTATGTCTATTTTTTGAGACAAATTTTAGTAGAAATCAAAGCTTAACATTGAATAATTCAGTGAAGGCATTCATATATGGAATTATAATAAATTACTGAGGAGAAAAATTGATGCCAGGATATGGTTATCTAAAATATTAAACTATTTTTCTCAAATAGTATTTTTATTAATGGTATTTTATCAGTAGCCAGGCTAACAGTCAAGTAAAAAGTGAACTCCCTAAAGAAAGAATATTTCCTATAGCATTGATGCATTGTGTAGGTCAAAAAATGGCAAAGCCAGCAATCTGTTCTAAAAGCTGAAAAGAATAATTTGCATTCTAACCTTGAAAATAAGCCAATTCTCCTCTGCATGTGAGATACAGGTGGGCAAATAAGGTCCACTTTTTTCTAAATAGGTCTTCCAATTTGTTGAAATGTTTAGGCACAATAAGGGCTTCAGGGGTATGCTCCATAAAGTCTGAATAGATGATTTTTGCTTTGGCAAATTTTAAAGGCTGGTATTACCAGTCAGCTATACCATAATACAATCTTGATATGACTTCTACAGAATGTTAGATTTTAAGTAACACTGCAATCTGACGGACCAGCCAAATGAATAACCTACTATGGATAACTCTTAAGTAGCTGAATAGCTGAACTGTCTATTTTTCAGTAGAATTATGTATTTAATGTAAGCTAGACAACTGCCTACCAGGAGTATCCTTTTGAAGACAGAGTTGAAGTATTTATCCAATGAATAAATTCAAAGAAAGTGAACAGTTTGATTAGGTTCATTAGAGAGTTAAGCCAGTGTAAGAAAATGTTACTTAAATTCTCTTGGGAATATGGTCAGGTTAAAACAAATATTTTAATAAAATAATTATCAATTATCTATATTATTTCTGATAAGGAGCAACCAGAAATGTATATTAAAATGTTATTTGTAATAGCATCAAAATTATTAAATACTTCAAGATAAATCTGACAAAATGTGTCAATCCTGCACTAGAAAAAACAAAATCCTGCTGAGAGAATTAAAGAAGACTATATAAGTGGAGCAAAATACCCTATTTAGGGGTCAGAAGACCCAATACTGCCATTCTCCCCAAACTGATTTATTGGTTTAATGTAATCACTGTCAAAAATCCCCAAGGACACTTTTTTTTGAGAAATATATAAGCTGATTCTAAAATTCAAATGAAAAAATGCAAAGGATTTAGAGTGGACAGATGGTCTTGAAAAAGAATAACAAAGTTGGAAGACTGAAACTATCTGATTCAAGACTTATTATAAAGCTACAGTTAAGCAAGACATTGTGGTATTAGCATGAGGAGAGATAAATATATCAATGGAATAAAGAATTCAGAAATAGATCCACATGTACATGTCCAAATGATTTTTAACAAAGATGCAAAGCCAATTCAGTGAAGAAAACAGTCTTTTCAATGTTGCTCACATGCTGGAAAATTTGGATATGTATATGTGAAAAATTAACTTGGATTTATATACACTGCACCATAAAAAGTTAATTCATAATGGATCATAGATACAAATGTAAAACCTGAAACTAGAAGACATCTAAGAGAAAACAAAGGAGAAATTTGTGCCCTTGGGTGAGGCAAAGCTCCAAAGTATAATCCAAAAGAAGAAGAAAAAAGATACTTGGGATTCATCAAAATTCAGACCCTTTCTATTTCGAAAGGCACTGTTAAAATAATGAAAGGACAAGCCACAGACTAAGAGAAAATATTTGCAAATTGTATGTAAGTTAAAGGACTTAACATCCATAATCTCTGAAGACATTTCAAAACTCAGTAAGAAACAATCTACAGAAAACATGGCAAAGGATTTGAACAGACACTTTTCCAAAGAAAATATATGCATGGCAAATAAACACTTGAAATGCTGCCCAACATCATTAGTCAGAGAAATGCAAATTGAAATGCCAGGGAGATAACACTTGCTAAAACTTAGAAGACTGACTGTGCCAAACCAAGGGCTGATGAGGTGTGAAGGTCCTGGAACTCATATATACCGTTGAGGGGAATATAAAATGATAAATTACTTTGGAAAGCAGCATAACAGTTGCTTAAGAAGATAAACACACACCTACCATATGACTCAACCATTCCTATTTCAGATATTCAAGGTCTCACAGTTTTTGCCTCACATACATTGTTTCTCAGGAAAATACCATGGAATGTTCTTCAGTATAGTAGGAACATAAACCAAGAGGTAACAGAAAAATGGCCTAGGGAAAAGGGGTCACAAGGAGGAGAGAGGTAGAGTGTCTAGTAAAAGGAAGTCTCAGGAAAGCAGCAGGTCTACAATTAGTCAAGTAGAAAGGTGGTTTTTAGAAGAAAAAATTGTAATTTATAGATTATGTGATAGTTTTAACAGTATAGAAAATTTTATTGAGAGACAGTTCAAGGGTACTATAATAATTAATAGGGAAAATAAAACAAATGAAAAAAAATGAGGCATTGATGCCAGAAGAAAATGAAAAAATGACCAGTAAAAGAAACATAGTCAAAATAGATTGTCTCACGAATGAACAGTATTTTTGTAATCATATTAATGAGATCAATTAATGAAAACACCTTACATTGTTTCAACCAAAAAGTGTTATGTGCTTAAAGGATAGATTGGGTAAGGGAGAAAATGTGGAAGGGAGTTGAGTAATTGACTATAATAAGTATTTGTTGCAAATGGACTCAAGCCAATGGAGTCTTACATAAACCCCTAAATTCTTTTTAATTAACACAGAGGCCTAGATTGAAGTGGATGAAGTTTAGCTACTATTCAACATCCTCAAACCAATTGTTAATGGAAAAAAAGTCTCAGTCTCAGGAAAAGACCACACACATTTTTACCTAGTACATAAATATTTATCATCAAGCAGGCACATGAACAGTTATATCATTCAGGAGGTCACTAATCTCATCCTTTTAGGTGTTCTGACCACACACACCATGAAGAGTTTATCAGAGACAAACAAGAGAACATTTTCAAGGCAAAATTCAGTTAACCTTACGATCAGCCTTAGGTTGACACCCAGAGTTCTCACAAATAAGTCTTTTCAGAGGATCCTTTGGGAATTAAGTCTAGGATCAACTTGAAGGCTACATACTCCAGGCTTCTCTAGATTATTTCCATGTATGGGTAAGGACATCACTAACAGACTTGAGCCAGTCCAGATATCTTGAATACTGTTAATTTTACAAAGAGAGTTCATTAAAATTTCCATGTACAAGCCACTAATTCACTTATGCAAAACTATTTTTTTTTAACTTTCGTTATGCTAATTATCAAATCCTGTGGTATAGGGAAAAACCAAGACAGAAGCATGTGTAGTGACAGCCTCTGCAGGGTAGGTCTCCTAATTAGAATTCTAGCTGACTGTGTCTAAGGTATGATCAGGGTAAGTGGCCACACGCACTATATAATTACACTAAACACATACATGTCTCATTCCGTACTGAGATATTTTAACGTACTATACATAGCATAATGAAAGCCAACAGATGAATGTCTAAAATGAATAAAAGTATTAGAGATAATGAGTGTATTATTTAGAAAGTCGAATGTAAATGCCAGAAAAAGCCGAGTTGAAAGTGGTTACCTGGAGACTGAGGGGTGGTTGATGTGTGAATGGGGCGAGGTACAGCTGCTGATTTTTATTTTAAGTCTTTGGTATCATTTAAATCATTTTTAAGGCATACATATGTGTTTCTTTGCTAAGCATAAAAGGATTTTGAATAAGATAAAAGGTGAAAAAGAACAGCCAGGATAGGAATCCTCTCCTGGGGAACTGAGAGGAGCTTCTGCTCCCCTAAGTGGGAAGGAGGGATAGAAGCACTTGTTTAAAAAAAACATTGCAGTTTTTTCTGAGATCCACTGATGTATGCAGGCAATTTCGCTGCTCTCCTCTGAATAAAAGATAAAAGATAAGATAATTAAAATTGCACACTAAATAGAATATAAATGAAGTACTGAAAGGAATATGCTTTACTTTAAGTCAACAAAATTCCACCAAGGGTTGAAGACCTTGGTTTGAATAAAAATGAATAGAAGTAGTTAGAAAATTCCCTGTATTATACATGTCAAGGCTGAGTGAGGACCTTGCTGAGGAGAACTAAAAGGACAGGATTTAACTGAGTCCAGGGCAACCCACAGGCGCAGAGCAGCCACTCTGTGTCGGGCATTGTGCCAGCTGTGAGGGAGCGCAGCGATGAGTAAGACAGCCCTGCTCTCAAGGTGCTCATATCTGATGGGGGAAAAACAAACACAGGCCAGCCTCTTGACGGATGTTGCCCAAGATGTGAAGTACCACTGCAGTTCTCGGAACATGGCTGTTTGCACACGTGCCTTCTGGAAGGAGGTTTCCTCGCTGAAGAATGAGCCAATTCACTCTCGGAAGAGCTAACTTCCACTTACCAAAGTTCTTCAAATTTAACTCAAATCTCACATGTGCTGCAATGCTTTCCTTGACTTCTTCATTGATTTAGACCACCCCCCACCCCCTCTCCCTCAACCCATGTCATGTTATATGCCATCATTATATTTATCCAACTAAGCTGTAACTGTTTGTTGCCTTTCTAAATATCCATTCCAAACATATGGCACATTTCTTGAGAATGAAGGGCAGTAGTACCTATCATTGTTAAATAATAAATAATAAATAATACTAGGTATACAGTTGCTCAGTTAATGTTTGCTGAGTCATTGGCAGGAAATTTATTCTGGGGGATGCTGATGAACACAACTTAGGTGGGTCGACACCTAAATTGAAATTTGCAGCATAAATAGGAAGACATTTATGGGCAGGTAAGGTAAGAGTAAAACATTTTAGTGAACAGGAGAGTGCGTTCAAGATAAAATGATTGAAACACCATGGGGTATTCAGAAGATTGCCTGTAATTCAGATGGCTGAGAAGAGGAGATACTGAAAATACAATTGAAAAAATGATCGGGTCAAATCACAAAAAAGACTTCTGTTACATGTATTTGGGCTTCACCCTGTAGGTCATGGGGAACTATTTAGGTTTAAGCAGAGAAGTAATAAGATGTGCATTTTTTTCACAAACAAAAAAGTCCTTTTCTTTTTTTGAATTAAATAACTAGTATACATTCATCATGAAAATTCAAAACAATACAGAAAAAATATAAGGAAAAAACATATTAAAAAGTACAAGGAAGAAACTTTAACATGTCCATCACCTTGACATCCACCGTGAATGTTTTGGTGCTCCTCTATCATGTATCTCTTTATATGTATCTACAATATACCCCCCACACATGTATTTTACATAAACTGAATCATATAATACCTTCCATTTTTATTGTGTAAACAGTTTTTATTCTTTCTTCCTGCTTTAACTTGTCTACTTTTCCCTTCTCCCTCATTCTTACACAAATAATGTTAATATGTTGTTACATGTTAATCATCATGAATATGTACAAATTTACATACAAATTTCCCACTTAGTATGTTGTGAAAATCCCTCCATGTCAGCTGGTATATATCTAACTCAGTCTTTTTAAAGGCTATATATTACTCTATAGTATGAACATACTAGAATTTATTCAACCATTTACTTACTGATGGGCATTCAGTGTGTCTTCAGGTTTTGACACTGCCAGCTATGGGGCAGTAAATTTTCTTGCAGGTGTAACCTTATATACTCGTGTTATTTCATAGACCAAATTCTCAAAAAGAGGAATTTACAGATTGAAGTGTAACATTGTTTTTAATTTTAGTAAGTGTTGCCAGGTTCTGTCTAGAAATGACTATAGTAATTTTTATACCAGAAATGTATGAGAGTATCTTTTCCTCATATACCTGCAGCCTATGGGTAGGGTTTTCCAGTTTTTGTCAATCTGTTAAGCGACAAATGGTAATTTATCATTCCCTCAATTTGCTTCTGTTATTAGGATTAGGCATCATTTTATATGTGCATGGGATATTTGAATTGCTCATCTGTCAATTGCATATCAATTGCCTATTAATACTATTTATTAGTTTATAGAGTTGTTTCTAATGAATCTGTTGTGTCTAATTAATCCTGAGCTCTCTGTAAATCATAGATATCAAAAATCCCTTGCAGCAGGCATTTTAGAATATAATTATGACAACAAGAAAAAGACTAACAGTGGTCTTAGTCTAGAAGGTAAGAAAGGCAGAAAACGTCTGAGGCAGCAAAATGTCTGAGAAGACTTTTGAAATAAAGGAGAGACAATGAGCACCTGAACCAAGAAACCATCAGAGCCCATGGAGAGCCTGGAGATGGGCTGTGGAGATTCCCAGTAGGTGTCCTCTCATCAGAGATTGCTAATCACAGAACCCCTGGCCTTTCACACTTCACCTTTTATCTCAGTTCCCAAAGGTGCCTTATCTACACTGTGAGAACAAAGCCATGACTCTAAGAAAACCAGAGAAAATGCCCCCTCCCAGTCCAAGTCTTCAAGTGTGAACCAGAAACCTTTGTTGCACTCCTTGCTAGGTTTCTTGACAATAGTTGAATAGATTAAATGACTCAGTGCCCCTGAAAGATTCCAAATTATCCTCTGAATATCAGAAAGATTTATGAATTTTTCAGTAGTTTTGCTGTGAAGTATGTTTTGATTACTTGTACCTTAAAAATAGGTCACTCATATTTTGATACGCGGCAATCCTCTAATAAGCAGGATATTTGATTTCTTAACCATAATGTTCTATTTTAGTATTATTTCACAAATGAGCTTCCTGGAAGAACTAACCACTATTCACTGGTTTTTAGTGAACTTCTAGGTACTACTTTTAGCTAACAGATTCTTTAATCATTACCACCGCTAGCCTTACTTAATAGTGGAAGCAAAAACTAGAAGCTATTAGCTCATATTTCTATGGACTATGTGATGTATGACTTCACCCAGAAACAAATCTTTAAATGGCATTAATACAGCTAACAAAGACATTTAAAAGAAATACTATTAAGATTTCAGGCCTAGGAGTATGGCTATATTTAGTGAACAATGTTTTGGAAATAAATGAGTTTGTTTAAAAACTCTTGGATATTTCAAAAGACAGGTGCTATGAAAACCCAAAGAATGATTTATTCATATGCTTTGAAACAGAGGAAATCAGCATGATGAAAGTCTGAAAGTCCCAAGGAATCAGGTAGCTACTGATGTACCAACTATCTCTTCAAGGAATTTTATGTAGATTTGTAAGGGGGTATTTTACTGCTATAATTCAAGGCATCATGGTTCCCATTATCTATTTTTGTCTTATTCTAAAGGAACATTCTATAACATTTCTTAATAAATTAATATATTTTATGCAACTCTACTAATCTTAAAAATACATATATTTTGCTTTCTTTGCTGATGTGGTTACTATGGCCATTTAATCATTTAATCCTCATAACTACCCCATGAGAAAGGTACTTTTTTTCTAGTTGAGGAGACATCACAAAACATCCTAAAATCTCTCATCTAATAAAGAGCAGGGCTAGGACTTGCACCCAGGCAAGTTGGTTTAGTCGGTCGGCACCTGCCCATTGCTCTAGAATATCTGACAGCGGCTGTGCCATCTCTTCTGCGAGGTCTTCTCTCTCCCATCAGCACTTTCCACAGGGCACACACCAGTCCACCCACAGAGGCATTGCCATACCCACCATAGACATGTGGTAACATCACCTGAATTTTTCAATGTCATCTGACTTTAAAATGAGATGACTGCTCCCTTCAGAACTTCTAGGAAGTAGAGCTATGCAGTGGTCATTTTAATTCAAAGATGTTTCTGGTGCAGAGTAGGAATTCAAATGAACATTATTTCCTCTTTCTTTAGGCTCTTTCTCCCCATATGTTTATAGAAAATATGGTTATTAACATTTATAATCATGATTTGCTGAATTACCATTTTTCTTCACAAAATCAGACGTGTTCCACACAGACATCCTGTGAGACGGATGGCACCAATATCATTCCTGCTTTATGACACGGACCAGTGCAGTTTTCAATGTTCTGTAACTTGAAAATGGTGGAGATATGTCTACAACACACCCCTTTTGACCTTAAGAGCATTGCTCATGAGAGACAAGAACAGTTATTTGAGAAAAATTTGGTTGAGGTAGGCAAGAAAGTTCTTTCTCTGCAGCAGGCCAACTCAGTGCCAAAAGACCACTTGGGCCCTGAAGCCGATCTTCGATTTATTCTGGGTGGCAATGAAAAGAATAACAGAAAGCCAGTCAAGCTTCGTTGAGCACATTTATTGTTCAGTGACAAAGCTGAAATCACTTTGTTCTAATAGTTGACTTTCCACTGAACTCTGAAAAGAGTAAGCAATTACTTGGTTCATGCTATTTATCAGAGTGAATGCCTGCTTAGTTTATTTTAAGCTTCCAGATTTGATCTGTCATGCTAGAAATGATAATACCCCTTAGCAATTATGGCATTTGTCATTTGTTGCTCTATTGTATATTTCTCTAAGCTCCACATGAAAAAAAAATCTTTTTTGAGTGCTCTATGTATAAACCATTTGGTAACAACCATAGCAGAAAAAACTACTCAGCAATGATGAGGTCTGGCTAATGAAAGTAATTTTGGACTTTTTTTTTCCAGTTTTTGCCTAAAACTTTCCACAAAAAGAAATCCACGTGGACCAAGAGAGAGTTCAATGTGCTTTAGATAAATAGTTAACTTCTGGCAGATATCCTCTGATCAGCTGCTTGCGTCTACTCTTCCTAGGAAACAAAAAAACTTGCCTGTTTTTTGATGTGGGGAATTTATTGTTTCTTCTCATTTTATCAGTCTTGTGGGGAAATAAACAGTTCTTTGAGGAAAAAAGTTTATATTCCCATCTGAAATTATAGTTTAAACATTTTTCCTGATACCAGTTATTTAAATTAAAGCTCCCTTTGCTCAGTAAGTGTATAATGACTATTTGTCTTTTGAATAACATATGGGGGAGACAAAGATGAATTTATAAATTCATTTATCTTTTATACAGACACAGAATTTATAGTCTTATAAATGACTGACATGGAAAACCAGGACAAAAGATATCACTCTCCACCCCCAAATAAAACTGAAGCGGGAAAGATTTATTATCATGGGAGAAAAAGGGGAATGATAGAATTTCAGTTCCTTCAAAGATGAACTACTTTCTTCAATGTGAACTTTAGTTACTTTGAAGTACACATAAGTGACTTAAATTTGTTTTATAGCACTGTCATGTATAAAATAGTTAAAAGCTGAGAGCTGTCTATGAAAAATGATGGCATTAATTCTAAAACAGTTAACCTATAACTCCTCCCACCATCTGTATTAAAATAGTAGTATAAATTTTCTTATAGGGTCATTCCTTAATAAAACAGGGTCATGCATTTTTGAGAGAATGGAGTTTTCTATTATCTATTAAAGAGAAAGGGCATCTATTTATTCCTTCCAAAATTGTATCAAATTATTAAAGTTAGCATGAAAACAAAAAGGCAAGAAAAACTTCAGCCTTATCTCTAATGGAATCTGTTATCTGATTTTTCAACAGTCCATTCCTAATAACTTTGAGGCTGCTGATAGTCTTACAGTGCATATGAACAGGTAACAGTAGTAACTGATATTTTACATTGAGTTAATACAAGTTAGTCTATAACAGATTCCTATGCATAAAAGGGTGAGAAGAAAGTATATTATATATGTAAGCTATTCTATATCACTCCTAAAGAATTCCTCTACAAGGTGATAAAGCTTCTAAGGTGACTAAAACCAGAATGGTTTTACCTATTTCCTATTAGTGTTTGTCTAGATTTTTATTTACTTGAGAAGTCTAGACTTACAGTTTATTGAGCAGGAACTTACACTGAAATTAGGTGGGATAACTTGTAGCTAATGGGTCTATCTTCGGGAATTCCCTTCAAAGAATAAAATTAAATACCTCTTCCATATAACATCTCCTCTAATATCTGAGGGAAGCAATTGTATTTCTTCTGGCATGAGAGGTTTCTTGACCATTCCTTAAAAGACATGATATGAATTTCCCTTTACCATTATCCCAGCTTTCAAAATTATCCTGGTAAATCCTAAGCAATTCCAGGGAATGTTATCACAAATGCCATTCTAGATTAGAGTATTATAAATGAATCCATATTATAGAGCATTATAAATGATTATGAATATGCCTTCAGATCACATTAGTTCCTTGGCAAACAAATCACACAGTTGAGTCGCTAAATTCCTAGTCAACTAACCCTATAATTCTTTCCCATGGAAGCGGCCATGGACCAGTTCTCTCCATCCTACTTTAATCTAAGTTGTGGTTTTGGATTCTAGTGCAAGGCCTGTAATAATCTCTGTCAAATTTCATATTGTTCGAATTTCTTATTTTGTTTTACTCTTCTTTTGGATTCACATTTTGACATCACTGTATTTGCTATCCATTCTGGCTTCATACCATTGGCACATTTGCAAAACATGCCCTCAAGGTTTTCATTAAGTTGTTGTTGTAAATGTTAAACAGGATAGGGTTAGGTACTGTTACATGACATTTGCCTTGAAGTTATTATCAATTTATTAATCAGCATCTTACTCACAATGGTTCAGTTAATAATATATTTTTAAATAATCTGACAATGTATTATGTGTTATCTTGTCTTATGCCTTGAATTCTAGCTATATCCTGGCTACCACTTTTTCCTGATGTATAAGTTACTCATTGAAAGGTACAGCTCTTGCTTTAAAAAGATTTAATTATAAAAATAGGCAACAAATACTTTATACATACTTACTGGGTTAATACTTTCATAAAACTTGTTTTTATTTCTTTTCCACCAGAAACTACAAGTCTATGTTAATTTAAACAAATAAATTGCTTTTAGAGTTCAAGATGATATTGACAAAATAAAAAATCTGAAGGTTCAATATTGACTTAAAGATGGTAGCATGAGAGGTGAGACAGAAACCACCTTCCAAAATCACATATGATATGAAAATACAGCAAATACAACTAATCCTGAGAGAGCAATGAGAAAGAAGGCTGCAAGAGACTGCCTCCATGTAGGGGAAAAGGTAGACCTCACAGAAAAGGGTAAAGTACCAACGCCATAATTTGGTGGGACCCAAGCCCTTTCCCCTGCCCAGTTCACTAGTGGGAGAAAGAGAAATGGAGTGAGGAGGGGGTGAATGCCTAGGACCGTTAAACACCCAGCCGGAGATCAGCTCTGGGAACATGAACCTGCATTACATGGTGCTCTGGACATTAGTGGGGTTGGAAAGCTAAGACAGGTGGAATGCTTGGAAAGACTGAATCAAATACAAAAATACATCAAAAAGATAATCCATTATCTTTTTATTCCAGGGATAAAGTAGGATTTATTCCAGGGATGCAAGGAGGGTGCAATATTCAAAATTCCATCAACATCATCCACCATATCAGCAAACACAAGGACAAATATCAAATGATCATCTCCATAGATGCCGAAAAAGCATTTGACAAAATTTAACACCCATTCATGATAAAAACACTCAACAAAATGGGTATACAGAACAAGTACTGCAATATAATTAAGGCCATATCTGACAAACCCACAGCCAACATCATACTTAACAGCAAGAAGCTGAAAGCTTTTCCTTTAAGATCGGGAACAAGACAAGGATGCCCACTCTCCCTACTCTTATTCAACATAGTACTGGAGGTCGTAGCCATGGCATTCAGACAACACAAGAAATAAAAGGCATCCAGACTGTAAGGGAGAAGTTAAACTGTCTCTGCTTGCAGATTAAATGATACTGTACATAAAAAAACCTAAAGAATCCACCCCAAAACTACTAGAACAAATAAATGAATTCAGCAAAGTTGCAGGATACAAAATTAATACACAGAAATCTGTTGTATTCCTAGCTACTAACTGTGAACTTGCAGAAAGAGAAATCAGGAAAACAATTCCATTTACAATTGGCTCAAAAAGAATAAAACACATAGGAATAAACCTAACCAAGGAGGTGAAAGACTTATACCCTGAAACTACAAGACACTCATGAGAGAAATTAAAGAAGACACCAATAAATCAAAATACATACCATGCTCATGGATATGAAGAATTAATATTGTCAAAATGGAGACCTGCTAAAAGCAATCATCCACAGATTCAATGTAATCCCTATCAAAATGCTAACAGCATTCTTCAATGAACTAGGACTAGTAGTTCTAAAACTCATATGGAACCACACAAGACCCTAAATAGCCAAAACAATCTTGAGAAGAATAAAGCTGTGGGGACTACACTCCCAACTACAAACTCTACTACAAAGCCACAGTAATCAAGACAATTTAGTACTGGCACAAGAAAAGACCAATACCACAGATCAATGAAACAGAATGTAGAGCCCAGTTATAGACCCAATTATATATGATAAAGGAGCCATAGATATACAATGGGGTAATGATAGCTCTTCAACAACTGGTGTTGGCAAAACTGGACAGCTACATGTAAGAGAATGAAACTGGATTACTGTCTAACTCCATACACAAAAGTAAACTCAAAATGGATCAAAGACCTGAAAGTAAGTCATGAAACCATGAAACTCTTAGAAGAAAACATAGGCAAAATCTCTTGAATATAAACATGAGCAACTTTTTCCTGAACACATCTCCTCACATAAGGAAAACAAAAGTGAAAATGAACAAATGGGACTGCATCATACAAAAAAGTTTCTGTACAGCAGAAAACACCATTAGCAGAACAAAAAGGCTTCCTATGGTATGGGGAATATATTCATAAATGACATATCTGATAAGGAGTTGACATCCAAAATATATAAAGAGCTCACATACCTCAACAAAGAGCAAATAATCCAATTAAAAAATGGGCAGAGGGGCTGAACAGACAGTTCTCCAAAGAAGAAATTCTGATGGCCAACAGACACATGAAAAGATGCTCCACATCGCTAGTCATCAGAGAAATGCAAATTAAAATCACAATGAGATATCACCTCACACCAGTAAGGATGGCCACCATCCAAAAGACAAACAACAACAAATGTTGGTGAGATTGTGGAGAAAGAGGAACCCTCCTACACTTGTGGTGGGAATGTAAATTAGTTCAACCATTGCAGAAAGCAGTATGGAGGTTTCTTAAAAAAATAAAAATAGAAATACCTTTTGACTCAGGAATTCCACTCCTAGGAATTTACCCAAGGAAAACAAGATTCCAGATTCAAAAAGACATATGCACCCCTATTTTTATCTCAGCACTATTTACAATAGCCAAGATATAGAAGCAACCTAAGTGTCCATCAGTAGATGAATGTATAAAGAAGAAGTGGTACATGTACACAATGGAATATTATTCAGCCATACAAAGAGAACAAATCCTACAATTTTCAACAACATGGATGGAGCTAGAAGGTATGCTCAGTGAAATAAGCCAGGCGGAGAAGACAAATACCAAATGATTTCCCTCGTTTGTGGAGTACAACAATGAAACAAAACTGAAGGAAGAAAACAGCAGCAGACTCAGAGACTTCAAGTAGGGACTAGTGGTTACCAAAGGGGAGGGGTGGGAGAGGGCAGGTGGGGAGGGAGGGAGAAGAAGACTGAAGGGTATTATGATTACATGTTCTGTGCGGGGATCAAAGGGAAGACAGTGTAGCAGAAAGAAGACAAGTAGTGACTCTGTGGCATCTTACTCCGCTGACGGACAGTGACTGCAATGGGGTGTGGGGGGACTTGATAATATGGGTGCATGTAGTAACCACAATGTTTTTCATATGAAACTTTTATAAGTGTGTACATTAATTGTACCTTAATAAAAGTAAATCCTAAAGTTTCCATTTTTAAGGTTGGGCCCAGTTGTTTATCAGTGGTTACTTCTTTGTATGAGGATTTATGAGCTTCTGGTTATTAAAGATTGTATATCTTTCTAATATAATGGTATTAATTACTTTGCAGTAGTAATATTTCCTCAATTCTTCTCCTAAATTTTCTTTTGCTGATCATGATAAGAGCTTACCTCTTTTTACCTGGTTATTTTCTAATTTCTTAGTTATAATTTGGATGATCTAGAGCCCTAGAAATGTTGTTAAGAAAAGACTGGGTTTATGTGTTCTAATATTCCCTCCTAGGGCTTTAGTTAAAAGGAAGACAGCTGTCCTGGGTACATTTCTGAAAGTGCATCAGTGTTTTGCTGGCCTATTGTCATTTCTGCTATCATTTATTTTTTCTACTAAGAGCTGATTTCCCTCCTTTGATAGCTATTGCAGCAATAACACTTGTAATGAGTTTCTAAGAATTTATATCCATTTGACTAAAGATACAATTTCATATACCAAATACATAAATGAGGGACCCATATAAACTATCTAATGATGTTGACTCAAAAGTGTTCTCCCCTGCCAGATTTTTTGAGTGCCATGCAAATAATTATATTTATTAAATAATCATATAATTAAATTATATTATGTTGTATTGTTAAATAGTAAATATTATATAGTAAATGGAAAGACACATTTAATCCTTAACAAAGTATTAATTTTATAAAAATAAAATTATGGTGAGATTTTACATTAAATCTTACTGAATGATTAACTTTTTTCTACCACCGTTCTCAGAACAGTTTTAAGTACCAGATGCTCATAAGTTAGGACATTCTTAGCATGACCCACACATAAAAGTTAAGCATAATTCAAATAACCAGCCAAACATCATTTCCACCAAGAGGTGTCTCACTGTTTCCAAGCAAGATGTGATTAACCCTAGGTCAATCTTCCAGAGTCAGAAACATAACAATAATTTAGAAAGAAGATAATCTGATCCCTATATACCATAATAGAGCCCATAGGAAGAACAAGAAAAACAGAAAGCATGGAAATAACCAAGAGGGCAATTTTGCTCCTCAGGATATGTTTTTGGTGTCACAACTTGGGAGGTACAGCTGGAATCTAGTGGAAAGGCCAGGAATGCTTCTAACATTCTAGAGTGCAGGAAGGATTTAGAATTGGTTTCAGATTTTAAGCTTATTTTTTGTTTTTGTTTTTAAATCCTAAGGGCAAAATACCTTGTATCTACTTTATATTGAAAATCAAGGGACTGCCCATGGGACTATACTACCAAGACTCCAACCTTCTATTCCTTATATTGTAACAACCTGGTTAGCAGGAATTGGTCTTAATTGTACAAGCATGCTTCTGTTAAACACCAAAAGAGGTCATAAAAAATGGCAAACACATTTCTACATAATCTCCTAATAACACAATTAATGTCAGAAGAAACAATAAACATATGGTTGGTAAGTGAAATGGATGACTGTGTTTAAATATTACATTAACTATATAATACATTAAAATGTGTTTATACAAAGTGTTTTTCAGAGTTGGATTATTTTTCTAACATTTAAAGAGATTCCCTGCAAAAAGATTTCAACTCCTAAAGTGTCTATACAACAATATCCTAAAATGTATCTGAGAAATACTTGAAGAACTTGGATAATTTCCATAAAAATAATGGATTTTTACATAAGCCATTCAAATACTTTATTTAGAAAAAGAAAGGGTTTTTAAAGGCCAGTGTTTCAATGAGTCAGTTCTCTTCTCATTATTTCATACTCAAGTTTGTATCATCTGCATTTTGAAAAGGAATATTCAGCAATGACACAATGAATTTATAAACTAAATAGAAAACATGTAAATATGTAAATGAACTTCTGTAGACATTAAATGTTTTCTTTGTAAAGATATTTTAATAGGATTTCTCTAAAATAACTCATTTACTGCATGCACATGGTTGAGTACCTTATACCTTTAGAATATATACCACCCAAGAAAGACTGAGGATGAATTGAAGAGAGAGAATCCATAAAAAAGAAAAGATGATCTTTCATTTATTTCATATGAAAGGTGAATAGCACATCTATATCTTCTATGCAAAACAGAGAAGCCAAAGAGTAGCTTGAAGCATCACATGGTTTCAGAAATGTAGATTCAATCTATGAGAAAATAAGAGAGAAGAGCTTTAATTTCTCTCCTTGTATCCTTCTGGAGTTTAAGAGAGAAATAAGCAAAATCTATATTAACTGTCATAATGAAGTAAAAGAGCTTCTGACATTTGGAATTCATATTTTTGTGTTGCTGTAATTTTTAAGGTATAAATATTTATATCCTGGTTCAGTGATCAAAAGAAATGAAACATTCATCGTTTAAAGAGAATTAAAGAGTCAGAGTTATGTTGAGAATAACTTATAGACATTTATTCATTCAACTAATATTTATTTTGAAAAAAACAATATATGCTGTGCAAGTGTTATAGAGAGCACCAAACAAGCTGTTGAGTATACCTTAATTAATGTTTCCAGGAATTAAAGTGATGATATTAAGGAGGCTCTTTAACTCTTGGATAAATGAATCAGAGCACATGGGTTTACACATTAATATAAGAGATTCAGGTTAGGGAGAAATAAATGTTTTCATGTTAAAAGGCACTGTGGGACTTCCGGGAAGATGGCAGTATAGACAAAGCTTGACCCTACCTGCTCCCACCTTCACACTGAATCTAAACCTACATACAAAGTGGTATTATCTTGAGGAAGTACCAAAGACTGAGTGAATACCTTCTGCACAATCAGCAATAGAAAGATCACATAAAAAACAGCAGATGAGATGGAGACCCCGTAACAAAGGGAACCCCACCCTCCAGCACACAAAAACCTGCAATGGGGAGGGCTGTCACTGAGAGACCAGGATGCAGATTTTCTGTCCAAGGGTATAGGAAAAAACCATGCTTTAAAGTTCATCTATAGTGTAAGTGAAAAAACTTGACTTACACAACTAAAGTATCTACTGTTTGGTGGGGGAACACCCGGAACTCTCTCCAGATCAGATACATGGCATGTGCCATTGTTTGTACCTCTTCCTCACATTGACAGTGATGAGGAGAGCAGGATTAGGTACACACATCAATTTTAGACTTGGTTTAAGCAGCTTCCCAGCCCCCTATCCACACCCAGATGTGTCAGCTAGAGGGCACATTGGCTATACCATGGACTGAGAACCAGCAGCAGCAGAGGCGGGGCTTCTCTGGGTACTGAGCCTGAGCCTGGGGTTGCACTGTGGATGTGGAGGCAGTTGCTACCCACTACCTGGAGAGTGTGCCTGAACTGCTGCTGCACCGTGGGTACAGAGCCAGTAGCTACACAGGCAGAGTTTTTCTGGGTGCTGAGTTCGGCCCTGATGCCTCCTGGCCAGTGTGGACAATATCAGTATCCATTCAGGAGCTCCTCTGATTGGACCCCTTCAATTGGGCCAGCTCCAACCACACCCTGAGAGCCCTGACACCAGGAAACACCAACCTCAGGATCACTAGGCCTCCATCAAGCCAGTCAAAACAACCAGGTATATGCAATCCACCAAAGGGAACTTTTCTACACAAGGATAATCCTCCAAGACTGGGAGAGAGAGCTTTTTCTACTAATTCATAGAATCAAGCATAGAAAGTCAAAAAAAAATGAGGAGGCAAGGAATACAATTGAAACAAAAGAACATGACAAAATTTAGAAAAAGAACCGAAAGAAACAGAGTCAAGAAATCTATCAGATAAAGAGTTCAAGTTAAAGATTATAAAGATGCTTATAAGTGTTGAGAGAAGAGTGAAAGAACTCAGTGAGAACTTCTACAAAGAGATAGAAAATATAAAGCAGAACTATTCAGAGATGAAAAATACACTAAGTTAAACTTTAAAAATACACCAAGAAAATCAGCAGCAGATTACAGGACTCAGAAGACTATCAGCAAATTGGATAACAGTGTAACTGAAAACACTCAAACACTCAAGCTGAACAGCAGAAAAAAACAAAGAATAAAAAGAAATGAGCATAGAGCAGGAAAAAGAAGGCTGCATAAGTAGTGAGGCAGAAAGCTCCCCAAACCACATGTAACTTGAAAATACAGCAAATACAACTAATCCTGAAAGAGCAATCAGAAAGAATATGCAATGGATGGCCTACATCTGGAAAAAAGAGAAGACCTCATGGAAAAGGGTAAAGTTGCAAAGCCACAAACCAGCCAGACCCAAGCCCTCCCCCGCTCACAGGCAGGAGCAAGAGAAATAGAATGGGGAGGGAGTAGAAGCCCAGGATTGCTAAATACCCATGCCTGGGGATCTTCTCCAGGAGCATAAGCCCACATTACACAGTGCTTGGGAGGTTACAGGTGTTTGAAAACAAAGACAGGCAAAATACTCAGAGAGACTGAGATTCAAGCTGCTTGTGGAAAACAGACACCCACAACCCACCACTCAGGGAAAAAAGAAAGGCAGGCACTTTGAAGACTTCCCAACAGTGAGAGAGGTGCTAAAGGGGAAATGATTACACAGAGCTTTCTGCTCAGGAGAAAGGGCAGGTGGAAGTAATTGTAAAGGCACATTCAGTCCAGCAGGTTGAAAAGTTTCAAGAATTTCAGACACACCATCATCCCCTTGCCTGGAAGCACAGTACCAAGGTCTCCCACTGCAATATGCAGCCTGCCACTCCTTCCTCCCAATATGCAGCTGTCTGCACACCTTATGCCCCCACCATCACACAAGGCCAGCCAGAGAGTAGCCCCTCCCATGGCAGCTACAGGGGTGAAATGCTGAGGCTCTTCCCTGTGTGGTTGGCCCACTGGACCTGGCAGTGGAGGAAGGAACTACAGCCAGGAAGGAGCTCTTTCCTGCTAGTAGGTGCTGGTGCCACATGCATACAAACCCTACCATAACTCCAGGTGCTGGGCAGCTCCAGAGAGTAGAGCTTTTGGGCACTACGGGTGGTTTCTAAACAGAGTTATTATTCCATAGTAATCACGAGAAATATGAAACAGCAAAAAAATTTATGCAAATCAGAATCCCTCATACACCAGAAAGAGGACTAACTGAAACTGAAATTACCAATCTTCTTGATAAAGGTTTCAAAATAAAAATCATAAATGTGCTCACAGAGCTACAGAAAAATATTCAAGATCTCAGGGATGACTTCCAGAAAGAGAAATTTTGAAAAATACAGTATCTGAAATGAAACATACAATGGAGGGTTTAAAAGCAGACTAGAAGAGTACTAGAAAAGCAGACTAGAAAAGCAGACAAGATGGTACATGGAATAGAAGTTAGAGAACAGGAATACAAAGAAGCTGAGGCACAGAGAGAAAAAAGGATCTCCAGGAATGAATGAATAAGAAGACAACTCTGCAAAAAAAAAAAGATGGAACAGTATTCACATTATAGGCGTACCAGAAGAGGAAGAGAGAAAAAGGGATAGAAAATCTCTTTGAGGAAATAATTGCTGAAAACTTCCCAAACCTGGGTAAGGAAATAGTCTCTCAGCCTATGGAAGTGTACATCTCCCAACACAAAGGACCCGAGGAAGACAACATCAAGACATATAATTAAAATGACAAGGATCAAGCACAAGGATGAGGACAGAGTATTAAAAGCAACCAGAGAAGGAAAAAGATCACATACAAAGGGAAACCCATCAGGTTATCATCAGACTTCTCAGCAGAAACCCTGCAGTCCATAAGGGAATGGCATGATATATTTAATGCAATGAAACAAGGGCCTCAAACCAAGAATACTCTACCCAGCAAGATCATTTCAATTTGAAGTAGGGATTAAACAATTTCCAAATAAGTAAAAGTTGAGGAAATTTACCTCCCATAAACCATGTTTACAGTAAGTTTTAAAGGGGCTGCTATGGTTGGAACTCCTCCTAAGGCTAAATAACTGTCACCAGAGAAAATAAAACCACAGTAAAGAAAGTAGACCAATTAATTATTAAACAAATGCAAAACTAAGTCAACTATGTGCAAAGTCAGTCAATGGATACACAGAGTAGAGAAAATAACACCTAACATATGAAGAGTGGAAGAGGAAGAAAAAGAAGGGGGGGAAAAAAGTACCTTTAGATTGTATGTGAAATAGCATAAAAAGTGAGTTAAGTAAGACTGTTAGATAATAAAGAAGCTGCCCTTGAACCTTTGGTAACCATGAATCTAAAGCCTGAAATGGCAATAGGTACATATCTATCAACAATCACCCTAAATGTAAATGGACTGAATGTAACAATCAAAAGATACAGAGTTACAGAATGGATAAAAAAAAAAACAAGACCCATCTAATATGCTGCCTACAAGAGACTCACTTCAAACACAAAGACATGCACAGACTAAAAATGAATGGATGGAAAAAGATTAGGGAGAAAAAAGCAAGAATTGCAATACTTATATCAGACAAAATAGACTTCAAAACAAAGAAAATAAACAGAGACAGAAAGGACATTACAAAATGATAAAAGGGTCAGTCCAACAAGAAAATTTAACTCTTATAAATATCTATGCACTCAACATAGGAGCATCTATGTATGTGAAACAAATATTAACAGAATTAAAATGGGAAACAGAATGCAATACATTCATTGTAAGAGACTTCAGTACACCACTTGCTTCAAAGAACAGATCAACCAGACAGAAAATAAGGAAACAGGCCCTGAACAACACATTAGAACAGTTGGACCTAACAGACATCTACAGAACACTCCACTCAAAAGCAAACAGGATACATTCTTCTCAAGTGCACACGGAACATTTTCCAGAATAGATCACATACTAGGTCACAAAAAAGAGTCTCAATAAATACAGAAGGATTGAAATTGTACCAACCAACTTCTCAGACCACAAAGATATGAAACTAGAAATTATGCAAAGAAAACAAAAAAGCCCACAAACACATGGAAGCTTAACAAAATGCTCCAAAATAATTAATGTATCAAAGACTAAATAAAAATAGAGATCAAGCAACTAAATAAAAATAGAGATCAAGCAACATATGGAAACAAATGAAAACAACAACTCAACACACTGAAACCTGTAGGATGCAGCAAAAGCCATTCTAAGAAGAAGGTATATAGCAATACAGGCTTACCCCACTCTTGCCACTTTTATTCAACGTAGTATTAGAAGTCCTAGCCAGCAAGAAAAAAATGTATTCAAATTGGAAAGGAAAGAGTCAAACTGTCACTATTTGCAGATGACATGGTAATATCTATAGATGACCTTAAAGACTCCACCAAAAAATTATTTGAATAAGTTAATTCAGTAAAGTCACAGGATATCAATTAGAGAAATTTGTTGAATTTCTATATACAAATAATGAACTATCAGAAAATTAATTTAAGAAAATAATCCCATTTATAATTGCATCAGAAAGAATAAAATATCTAGGAATAAGTCTAACTAAAGAGGCTAAAGACCTGTACTCTGAAAACCATAAAACACTGATTAAAAAAATAAAATATGACACAAATAAAAAGCTATTTCAATTCTCATGCATAGAAAAAATATTTAAAACTGCCATATTGCACAAAGAAACCTATGAATTCAATGCAATCTCTATTAAAATACTAATGGTAATTTCCCCTGAACTAGAGCAAGTAATCCTAAAATTTATATGAAAATACCCTGAATATCCTACGCAACCTTGAGGAAAAACAAAGCTGGAGGTAACATGCTCCCTGATTTCAAGCTGTACTATAAACAGTATTGTTTTGGCACAAGAAGATACATAGACCAAATGAACAGAATAGTAAACCTCGAAATAAACTCACCCCTATAAATGGTCAATTAATATATGAAAAAGGAGGTAAAAATATTAAATAAATAGTGTTGGGAAAAACTGAACAGCTACAAAAGAATGCAAAAAGAATGATACTGGGTCATTGTCTTATATTACACACAAAAATAAGCTGAGAATGGATTAAAGACATAAATATAAGACCTGAAACTATAAAACTACTGAAAGAAAACATGGGCAATAAACTCTTGAACATCAACATTATAAATTTTTTTATGGGTGTCTCCACAGGCAGAGAAACAAAAGCATAAATTAACAAGTGGGACTACATCAAACTAAAAAACTTCTGCACAGGAAAGAAAACCGTCAACAAACAAAAAGGCAACCTACTGAATGGGAAAATATACTTGCATGTGATATATCTGATAAGGGGCTAATATTAAAAACATATAAAAAACTCATGTGACTCAACACAAAAAAATGAATCTGATTTAAAAATGAACAGAGGACCTGAATAGCCATTTTTCAAAGACACAAGAAAAGATGCTCAAAAATCACCACTCATCAGGGAAACGAAAACCAAAACCACAATGAGATCTCACTTCCCACCAGTCAGAATAGCTAATATCAACAAGCAAAGAAATAACAAGTGATGGTGAGGATATAGACTAAAGGGAACCTCTGTACACAGCTAGTGGTATCACAAATCAGTTCAGACACTGTGGAAAGCAGTATGAAATTTTATTAAAAAACTAAAAATAGAAATACCGTATGACCCAAGAAGTCCACTTAAGGGAATATACCTGAAGAGAATAAAATCATTAATTCAAAAATATATATACAGACTATGCTTACTTTTTAAAATTGAAGTATCATTGATACACGATCTTAAATTGGTTTTAAATGTACAACTCAGTGGTTCAACAGTTACCCATATTAAATGCTTACCCCACTAGTACAATTACTATCTGTCAACATAGAAAGATGTTACGAAATCATTGACTACATTCTTCATGCTGCACTACTATCCCTACGGCCAACCTATATTGTGATTGAGAATTTTTATGTCCCTTTGTCCCCCTTCCGCTCCCCACCACCCCATGTTAACCTTTCTCCCCATGGTAATGTACCACATCTTCTTTATCCATTCATCTGTTGATGGACACTTAGGTTGCTTCCATATCTTGACTATTGCAAATAATGTGGTGATAAACATAAGGGTGCATAAATCTTTTCAAATCAGGGATTTTATTTTCTTCAGGTAAATTTTTAGAAGTGGAATTAGTGGGTTGAATAATATTTCTGGTTTTGGTTTATTTGAGGAACGTCCATACTGCTTTCCATACTGGTTTTACCAATTGACATTCCTACCAACAGTGCTATGAGGGTTCCCATTTCTCCACATCCTCACCAGCACTTGTTATTTCTTATCTTTTGGAGAGTGGCCATTCTGACTGGTATGAGGTGATGTATTATTTTGGTTTTGATTTACATTTCCTTGATGATTAGCAATGTGGAGGATCTTTTCATGTGCCTGTTGGCCATATTTCTTCTTTGGAGAAATGTCTTTTCAGGTTCTCTGCCCATTTTTTAATCAGGTTATTTGTTTTTTTGGTGTTGAGTCATATGAGTTCTTTATATATTTTGGATATTAACTCCTTATCAGATAAATCACTTACAAATATATTGTCCCATACCATAGGTTGCCTTTTTGTTATGTTGATGGTGTCCTTTGTGGTACAGAAGTTTTTTAAGTTGAGATAGTCCCATTTGTTCATTTTTGGCTTTGTTTCCATCATCCAAGAATATGTGTATAGGAAAAAATTTCCCATGCTTATGTTCAAGAGATTTTTACCTATGTTTTATTTTAAGAGTTTTATGGTTTCATATCTTACATTCATGTCTTTCATCCATTTTGAGTTTACTTTTGCATATGGAGTTAGAAAATAATCCAATTTTATTTTCTTGAATGTAGTTGTCCAGTTTTGCCAACACCAGTTACTGAAGAGGCTGTCATTTTCCCACTGTAAATTCATGGTTCCTTTATTGTATATTAATTGACCATGTATGTGTGCATTTGTATCTGGGTTCTCTATTCTGTTCCATTAATCCATGGGTCTGTTTGTACCTGTACCATATTGTTCTAATTACCATAGCTTTGTAGTATATCTTGAAGTCAGGGCGTGTAATATCCTCAGGTTTTTTTCTTTTTCATAATTGCTTTGACTATTTGAGGTCTTTTGCAATTCCATAAGAATTTTAGAACTATTTCTTCTGGTTCATTGAAAAATGTCATTGGTATTTTGATAGGGATTGCATTGAATCTGTAGATTGCTTTAGGCAGGATGGCCATTTTGACAATATTAATTCTTCATGTCCTTGAGCATGGGATGTACTTCCATTTATTGGTATTTTCTTTAATTTCTCTCATGAGTGTGTTGCAGTTTCCGAGTATAAGTCTTTCACCTCCTTGGTTAGGTTTACTCCTACGTATTTTTTTTCTGATGTAATTGTGAATGGAATTGTTTTCCTGATTTTTCTTTCTGCTAGTTCATCATTAGTATATAGGAATGCAACAGATTTTTGTGTATTATTAATTTTGTATCCTGCAACTTTGCTGAATTCAGTTATTAGTTCTAGTAGTTTTGGAGTGTATTCTTTAGGGCTTTTTATGGACAATATCATGTCATCTGCAAACAGTGACAGTTTAACTTCTTCCTTACCAATCTGCATGCCTTTTCTTTCTTTATGTTGTCTGATAGCTGTGGCGAGGACCTCCAGTACTATGTTGAATAAAAGTGGTGAGAGTGGACATCCTTGTGTTTCTCCTGATCTGAGAGGTAGCTTTCAGCTTTTCACCATTAAGTATGAAGTTAACTGTGGGTTTGCTGTATATGCCCTTTATTATGTTGAATTATGTAACTTCTATACACATTTTGTTGAAAATTTTTACCATGAATGGATGAATTTTGTTGAATGTTTTTTCAGCGTCTGTTAAGATGATCATGTGGTTTTTATCCATTTTTTATTGTTAGCATGGTGTATGATACCGATTTATGAATATTATGCCATCTTTGCATCCTTTGAATAAATCCCATTTGGTTGTGATGGATGATCCTTTTAATGTATTTTTGAAATTGGCTGCTAATATTTAGTTGAGGATTTTTGCATCTATGTTCGCTCATCAGTGATATTGGTCTATAATTTTCTTTTTTTGTAGTGTGTTTGCCTGGTTTTGGTATTAGAGTGGTCTGGCCTCATATAATGAGTTGGGAAGTATTCCCTCCTGTGCTAATTTTTGAAATACTTTAAGAAAGATGTGTATTAGCTTTTCTTTAAATGTTTGGTAGAATTCAGCTGTGAAGCCATCTGGTTATGGATTTTTCTTTGTTGGGAGTTTTTTGATTACCAATTCCATTACATTGCTGGTGATTGGTCTGTTCGATTTTCTTTCTTCCTGAGACAGTCTTGGAATGTTGCATTTTTCTAGGAATTTGTCCATTTCTTCTATGTTGTCCAATTTATTGGCATATAAGTTTTCATGGTATTTTCTAATAATTCTTTATATTTCTGTGGTGTCCATTGTGATTATTCCTTCTTCATTTCTGATTCTGTTTATATGTGTACACTCTACTCTTTTCTTGATAAGTTTGGATGGAAGTTTATCTATTTTGTTTATATTCTCAAAGAACCAGCTCTTGGTTTCATTGATATTTTTTTCTGTTTTATTTATTTCTGCTCTGATATTTATTATGTACCTCCTTATACTAACTTTGGGTTTCATTTGTTCTTCTTTCTCTAGTTTCATTAACTGTGTGTTTAGATTATTTATTTGGGATTGCTCTTGTTTCTTGAGGTAGGCCTGTATTGCTACATACTTCCTCTTACAGCAGATTTTGAAGTGTCCCACAAATACTGGACTGTTGTATTTTTGTTTTTATTTGCTTCTATGTGTTACTTGGTTTATGTTTTAGTTTGGTCATTGACCCATTGATTATTTCGAAGCATGTTGTTTAGCCTCCATGCATTTGTAGGTTTTTTTTTTTGTGTGTAATTTATTTCTAGTGTCATACCTTTATGGTTTGAGAACTTGCTTGATACAATCTCAATCTTTTGAATTTGTTGAGGTTCTTTTTGTGGCCTAGTTTGTGATCTATTCTGGAGAACATTCCATGTATACTTCCATGTAAACTCCCTGTGTGTCCTGCTGCTTTTGGGTGGAATGTTCTGTAGATATCAGTTAAGTCTATTTGATCTAATGTATTGTTCAGTGTTCCTGTTTCCTTGTTTATTTTGTCTGGTTGATCTGTTTTTTGATGTGAGTGGTGTGTTAAATCTCCTAAAATGAATGTGTTGCAATCTACTTTCCCCCGTTAATTCTGTACTTGTTTTGCATATTTAAGTGCTCCTGTACTGGGTGCATATATATTTATAATGGCTATATCCTCTTGTTGGACTGCCCCTTTATCATTATATAATGTCCTATTTTGTCCCTTACTTTGTTTTGAAATATATTTTGTCTAATATAAGTACAACCATCCCTGCTTTTTTCTCCCTATTATTGGCATGAAATATCTTTTTCCATCCCTTCACTTCTAGTCTGTGTACATCTTTGGGCCTAAAATGAGTCTCCTGTAGGTAGCATATAGATTAGGCTTGTTTCTTTATCCATTCTGCCACCCTATGTCTTCTGATTTGTGCATTAAGTACATTTACATTTAAGGTAATTATCGATAGGTATGTACTTATTGTCATTTTTATTAATCATTTTCTGGTTGTTTTCATAGACCCTCTCTGTTCCTTTCTTCCTCTCTTATACTCTTCTCTTTTTATTTGAAGATTTTCTTTAGTGTTGTGGTCAGATTTCTTTTTTAACTTTTTCTGTATCTATTACAGGCTTTAGGTTTATGGTTAAAGGTTCAAGGATAGTTTTCTGACTATATTACAGTCTATATTAAGTTGCTGATTGCTCTATTTCAAACACAATCTAAACGTAATTTTTTTCTTCATCCTTCTCCATACTTTATGTGTTACATGTCATAATCTGCACTTTTTATATAGTCCTTGATCGATTCCATTCATACTTGGTTTTACTACCTTTGTTTTCATATTTTCTTGGTAATTAATTAGTCCATTACCTTCACTGTGGATTTAATTTCACTGGTGAAAACTATTTAAACTCAGAACATTTCCATCTACAGCAGTCCCTTTACCATATCCTTTAATGCTGGTTTTGTTGTTATAAATTCTTCAATCCCTCATTTATCTGGAAATTGTTTAATCCCTGCTTCAAATTTAAATTATAATCTTGCTAGGTAGAAGATTATTTGTTGAAGGTCCTTCTGTTTCAGTACATTGAATATTTCATGCCACTCCCTTCTGGCCTGTAAAGTTTCTACTGAGAAGTCTGCTGATAACCTAATGGGGTTTCCATTATGATCTTTTTTTCTCTCTCTGCCTGCTTTCAATACCTTTTCCTTATCCTTAAACCTTTGTCATTTTCATTAGTAAATGTCTTGGTAAATGTCTTCCTGAGGTTCTTTTTGTTAGGGGCTCTCTAGCTTCCAGGACCTGACTGTCTATTTCCTTCCCTAGACTGGGGAAGTTTTCAAGTTATTTCCTCAGAGACATTTTACTCCTTTGTCTCTCTCTTCTTCTTCTGGTACCCTATGCAAATATTGTTTCATTTGGAGTTGTCACACAGATCTTTTATCATTTTTTCATTCCCAGAGATTCTTTTTTCTTTCTGTTCCTCAGCTTTGTTGATTTCCTGTTCTCTAATTTCCATCTCATTGTCTCCTCTACTCGCAACAATCTATATTTATTCCCTCCATTGTATCATTTCAGTTACTGTATTCTTCAGCTCTGAGTGGCTCTTTTTCAGCTCTTGTATCTCTTTTGTTTTAGTCCTCGCTGAGATCTTCAATACTTTAGTGCAGATCTGAGCATGACTGTTACTCACGCAGAGTGAACATGACTGTTACTTTAAAACCTTTTCAAGAATATTGGTAATCTCTTTTTCTTGTAGGCCTCTTTCTGGTGCCTTATCCTGTAGTTTTTGTTTGGAACATATTCCTCTGCCTTCTCATTTTGTCAGGGTTTCCATGTTACTTCCTTTTTATTGGATGGATGTCCTATGCTTTCCAGATCTAGAGAATAATGAGTTTATGAAGAAAGCATCCTGTGGTACCCAGAAGTTCAAGACTCTTTCCTTTTCAGTTCCTGGTTCTCCTTTGCAGTGGAGCCCCAGTTACTGTTGGTAGACAATGGGCAGGGCCACCTTTCTGCCTGCCAAGGCTGGTTTATTTCATTCTGCTACTGCCTGAAGCTTGCCTCAGCCAGCCCTTTGTGGTCAGAACAGTGGCTTCTGGGATTGTTGTGGGTGGGGCCACCCTCTGCCTGTCCTGCTTTAATGGTGGGACTGCTGGGTTAAAAAGGTAGGCATAATAGTGACATGGCTCTAGGGTGGCCCACAGGTCCTGGGGCAGACATACAACATGGTGAATCATGTAGTGCCAGGACACATAGCTAAAGTGAGGCAAACAGTACTGGCTGTCTGTGGGGAGGAAGGAGTGCTCAGAGCTGGCTGCTGCAGGTGCCTCTCTAACAGGGCTGAAACAGGGCCTAGAAAGCTAGGAAACCCTCCCTCTGCTGCCATACAGCAAAATCTAACGCTGCTGCACCAGTGCGCTGGTGCACCAGCAATGCTCAGGGAAGTGCCTTGGGGTTAGGCTGCCAGTGAGGGGGTGGAGCATCTGTGGCTCCCAAGAGTGCCTGACCTATTGGGCTGAGGGAGGGATATAGAGGTATCATCCACCAGCCCTTCTTCCAGCAGTGAGAACTCTATCCAGCCTCTCCCTTTGGCACCCCTCCTGCTGCTGACAAATATTTGAAACTGCTGCCTCTGTGTTGGGTCTCAGTGGGACCAGTGGAGTGCCTGTCCTCCACAAGTGGCTGGAGTCTCAGTGTCCCATAGTACGCCAACTGTCCCTGGTGTCCAGCCCTGCCAATCTCTAGAACCCAGTGCAATGTGGACCCATGTTCCCAGAGCAGATCTTCAGGGCCAGGTGTGCAGTGTTCCTGAGCACCTATCCCCTCCCCACTACATTCCTCTTCCTCCAGTGTATGGGCTGGGATGGGAGAAGGTCTTGAATCCTGCTTGATCAGGTCTCTGCCACTTTACCTTTTTCTGTGTGGTCTTCTCTTCACCAGGTGTAGGCCGTCTGTTCTGTAGTCTTCAGGTCATTTTCAGGTTTACTTGTATTTACTGTAGTTGTTTCCTTGGTGTGTGTGCGGGAAGAGGTTTCCTCCTTCCCTCCCTACTCTGCTATCTTTTTTCCCCTTCTTATTGTAGCCTAATTTATAATAGCCAAGATATGGAAGTAACTGAAGTGTACATCAATATACACACACAATGAAATATTACCCAGCTATAAAAAGGAATGAAAGTTTGCCATTTCTGAAAACATGAATGAAACTACAAGGTTTTATGCTAACTGAAATAGGCCAGAGAAGACAAATAGCATATGATTTTATTAAATATGGAATCTAAAATACAAAACAAGTGAACAACCAAAACAGTAATAGACTCATAAACACAGAGAACAGACTGGTGGTTGCCACAAGGGAAGTGGGTACAATAGGGGAAGGGGATAAAGAGGTATAAACTTGAAATAGAAAACAATTTAGTCACAGGACTAGAAGTATAGCATAGGAAATATAACACATAATATTGAAATATTTTTGTGTGATGAGGGATGGTGACTACACTTACCATGGTGAGAATTTAATAATGTATATAAGTGATGAATCACTAAGACATTTATCTAAAACCAATATTGTATATAAACTATTTCCAATAGAAAATTGTTTAAAAAAAAGATACTATGCTGTATTTGAAGATATTGTTTCTCAATTTCAAATTCACTGCTTTCAGCTTTGGGACCCTAGGACTGGGATTCCGGAAATGAATTTCCTGTTTGCACAGCTGAATAAGGGCACTAGAGGGAGCCTGGGTAGCTCAAGGGGACAGGAGCAGCTGCTCTTGGCAGGCTCGCTGCTGCTGTCTTGCTCTTCTTTCTAGTTCCTGTGAGTGTCACCCCAGCCATACTTCCTCACCCTAGCAGCAGCAAGTCCAGGTTTCTGTTCTCTACCACTTAAAAAGCCAGCCCCCTGGTGCACTAGCTGGCAGCATGCAGAGGAACCCTGAGCTCCCCAGGGTTCCTCCCCAGGGTTCCTCCTCCAAACTTCTAAGATTTAATAATTCCCACTTCTCTTTATTCTTCTAGCCCAGGGTGGGGTGGCTGCTTCCTGTACAGTTTCTAGTTTCATAATATGTTACTGCTTTGTTGTCTGCCTTTCAGTCTTCAATACTTAGTTTGAAATTATTTATATGAAATTTCTTCTTTTAAAATAACAAGTGGTTTTGACTGGACCCCAACTGACAAGAGAGATTAAGTATTTGACAGCATGTTGTCCTGATTTATATTAAGGCTTTAATAGTAGTAGTTATAATCAGGATCATGCTAACCCAACCTGTACTTCATAATATTATTCAGGACAGAGGATAAGTGTTTTTTATTGATGAAATTTTGGTAGCAATTATTTGTAGTACATTATTTAAGTACACAAACTTGCCTTAAGTACAATATTTGGAAAACATTTAGAAAAGTGTTTGGCACATAGGACTATATATGTGTATATACATACACATTACATAAATTTAATAAAAGATTAAACAAGAAAAAAAAAGATAATATGTTACTATCTTCTGTAAGTAGGTAGATACACTCTTTAAAAATCCACAGCAATCTTATATTTGCTATATTTGTCTCCTAGCACTCATTCAACCACAGACATTCATTGTTATAGGTCTCTGTTTTTATGGTTCTTATGGGGGGAATGTCTCTGCTACTGATTAGCAAACTTCACGTTGGTGAATTTGGTCTTACATCTTCCCTGCTGTCCATGTGTTAAATAGGGGTATGACAGTCAACACCATGTCCATTTAATTTGCAAGACCTTATGTAAGCATATTTTGATACCTTACATCATATCACATTGGGTTGGGGATAGCCTCTTACCACTTGACTTATTTGATATCTACAAAGAAATCATGTTTTACATTTTTAAATTTTTTTGAAGTACAGTATCTGCTCCTATCACCATAACTCACTGGATATTTTATTTGATTAGAATTGAAAAAAATCAACATTTCTCCTGGATGATATGTGAGATTCATCATATTTAAAATTTTTAATAGCTCAGAGAAGATAATATTCTCTTCCAAAATTCCAAACACCTGAATGATTGATATATTTCTGTATGAAACTGGCATTTTTGTACTTTTTCTCTGAAATTTTATGAGAACTTCTGTTACTTTGTGGGTTTGTCTGTGATTTTTGCATATGCACATGCTATTAAACCTACTCTGGACAAAAATGATTCCTTTAATTTTCTCTTCAAAAATATAGTTTCCCATAAATAATACTACTGCTTTTTTAAAGGTATACGATATTCATTTGGTTAACATATTCGTAGGGAACACCTTGTATCCCCCCAGAGAAATCCTGTAACATTCATCTCTTCCTCCACATCTAGAGCAAGTCAGAGTCAGTAGGACTTCTGATGTTTTGAGTGTTTTGTGATGGACACCATGGAACCCTGAAATTAAGAGTTCCTAACCAATCTCACATTGTATTTATCACATTGCCCATAACTATGAATTTTTTCCTAGGATTTCATTAAGTGTGACATAAGCATTACTGGAAAATAGAGTTTATGAGCCCTGCTGTATGTTATCTGTCAGCTATTGACATTTTTCTCAGTTGTTTGCTTACATTGAAAAGTTTTTTCTAATTATCAGACAGATATATACATATACTAATTCCTTAGGCAATCACCCTATAGATAAATTGATTTCCATAAATGTTACAAGTTATAAGTGTATAGCCTGGAGATCTATTTTTTTAAGATGATTTAGAATTCACTATAACAACGTATGTTCTGATTCTCCCAGCAAGAACAGAGGTTCTACAAGCTACTTTAAAATGCCAAACATTGACACTTAAAATGCCAAAGACCTTCATAGACATTTCCCAGATTTTTATTTTAAATACAAAGGAAAAGAAATAAAGCCTTCTAACTAATATTAAGGATGGAATCTAGTGTTTCTTCTCCCAAATGAAACAAAAGAAATGGTTTTTTCTTGTGGGTTTGTTAAGAATTATCAAGAGTGAGACAAGGTCCTTGACTTACCCATAGAAAAATACTAAGTTTACTTCTGAGTCTCTGAGTTTAGGCTGTGACATTTAACTAAGGACCAGTTTAATTTTAATTACATATCATGATCTTGAATTCCCATCACTTCTTTTGATTTCCATATTACAACTTAACTATTTTTTTTCTTTTCGGTAAATCCAAACCAACATTTTATGTGGAAGTTTACAGAGAAGGGAGTAGAAACTATAGTATAACAATGAAATCATGGTAATTTTCATAAACTACAAAGCCTAGCCACTATGAACTGACTGGGCCTGTGTTTTAATGAAGACTAATGTTCCACCAATTGACTGTTGGTGGGGTATGTTATGCTTCCTAAGGTCCCCAGTTAAAACCGGCAACATTTTGCCGGCATTTCTCTATGAGTTTTCTATTTAAATGAGTTCTTTAGCTCATTAACCACTTCCTCCCTTAGACAATGATAGAAGAGGGCAGGTCTTCTTCATGTGCTTGGGTAACAGAAGCAAGGCGGCTGGAGTGAGAGAAATCCCAACTGTGTGGCTGAAGGAACTTTTAGGGCACCAAACGTGCTGCGGCTGCACTGGAAGACTTACAACATCATTTGTCACTGACCTCACAAATGTGTATGGGGCCAGTACTCTGTAAAAAATAGCACATTGAGGACACATATTTTTCATTTACATTTTAAATGTCCTATGACTCTTGCTCAACAGTAATAATTAGAGAAACATGATATAAAGATTCTACTATATTGTAGCACTTGGATGTCTTTGTTCATTTTGGAGGAAGGAGGCAGGAAAAGTTGACTGAAAGCAGAGAATGAGGAAGAAGAGATCAGAGGTTGTTAGTTACAGATTAACTGAATAGTTTAAAGCAAAGAGGCAACTTTGTCACTGTAACGGGTTGTTTGTACAACCAATCTGATAAAATTGAAGAAAACCAGGCAAATTCATCAAATATTCTACTATAATGTACAGCATTCTTCATTATTTATTGTTTTTCATACTCTGTATGTGTCGTGAGAGAAAACCACGCTCTCCAATAAAAATGACTTATGAGTTAGTTGTAATGGTATCCAAACACATAGAAATAAGTTAAAGATATAAAACAGCTTTCGATTTTGTAAAGACAAAATAGTTCTTTCTTTTTTGTATACATGAAAGAAAAAATGTTCAAGTAATCCATTAGCTTTTTTCCTCAAATTTTGTGTCTGGGAAAACACTAAGGGACACTAAGTTATAGAGAAAGTTAAAAGTCAGTCAGCTTTATGTAGGCCAAAGTGTTCCTCTCTGATGCTATGAGTTGCTCAAATCTTCCCAATAAACTTTATTTTTTCCCTTTGGTAGGCAGTCATATTTTCTTGCGTCTAATCAAACACTAAGGGACAGTGTGACTTTATAATAAAATGAGCCTACCTTTTCTGAGTCCACATTAACCCTAAGACTTGAAAATTTAACATTTACTGTTAAGCTACATTTACCTTTGGGAACAACAGAAACTACTATAGAGTTGGTTCTAGGTTTAAAAAAAAGATTAAAAGGTTAAAATATTTATTATACTAGTCAACTCAAATTTCTTTCTATTGTATGACAAAATATTCAGTAAGATTTTCACTATGCAGAAAAAAATCTGTTTATAAGTCTTCATCATCTAAGATGTCACTGGTTTCTAGATTTTTCTAAATGGTTATTCATTAAGTTGCTATAATTCATGTCTATTCCTTGTCCATCTAAATTTTAAGCAAAGTAGCATTTTCCATATATATATATATATATTTTAGAAAACTAAAAACACCTGATTTCTGTTCAGTTATGTGTACAGGGTGATTTTAGGGGTATCTTAGCAGTTTTCCTCCATTATTGAGAAATGTCAGATATGTAGCTTAATAGTTATACAAGCTTCCATGCAGAAATCGTAGAGACCCATTCATCTAGTTATTGGAGTTCTTTCCCCTTCCAGAGCATTTGAGCTATGGTTTATTATTTGAGCATGGGAAATTGTTTATGTTAAAATAGTCATAGATGTGTGTGTAATAATGAATTTAGCTGGCCTTTGTCCCTGGTTCCTAGGAGGTAGCTTCTAAACATTTGGAATTTCCTGAGTGATTAGGTTGTCTTCATTATCCAGGGATAACACCCCAAGGATAACACCTGATAGTTTATGATGATGAAATGACTCATGGTGCATCCCTCCATAGTTTATACTAACATGGTTTGTGTTAGTGATGGATGACTCGGGATGGGGGGTGCTGGTCATATCAGAAAAGCAAGCCACCTAATTAGATGGTTGGGGCTTCAAACCACGTGATATCATCCCAATCTCTGGGGAGGGAAAGAGAACAGCTGACTGAATCACTGTCAATGTGGCTGAACTCAATCAACTATGCCCACATAATGAAACCCAATGAAAACTCTGGGCAGTAAACCTTAGGTAAGCTTGCCTGGCTGGCAAAACTGAGTATCAGCATACATCACTGCGCTGGGAGACAGCTGCTTCCTGAGGGCATGGAAGCTTCATGTTGGTACCTTCCCAGACCTCATCCTATGTACTTCTCCTTTTGGCTGGTTCTGATTTACATCGTTTCTCCATAATAAAACTGTAGTTATAAATACAGTATTTTCCTGAGCTCTGTGAGTCATTCTAGCTAATTATCAAACATGAGACGGTAGAGAGAACTTCCAAATTTGTAGCAAGCTAGTCAAAATTTGGGGGCCACCGGACCGTCATACCTGTGGCTGATTTTTAAAGTGAGGGCAGACTTGTGCAGGGCTGTCCCTTTGAGTCTGACAAGTTCATTGCCACGTGTCAGACAAAAAGCCCACTAACATGTTCTGACAGATATTTGGATTTTTTTCTCAAAATCTCTGTATAATTCTCTCCCATATTTCCCTTAGGTGTTAGTGACACTTGCTTACAAATAGCTCTTTTCAGTTAAGCATTGAGTCAATTCTATTTCTCCCAGAACAGTAATCTATTCTATGGCTTATATATGAAAATACTGGTTTCAAGATTGTGACCTCCTTTAGGTGTACAAGGTTCTCATGGGAGGAGAGTGCATTGTAGCATCTGTTTTTTAAATCTGAGCTGCTTATTTTCCTGTTCTGCCTTCAGAGAAAGTGTAACCCAAAAGGCAACAGGTTGAGCAAAATGCAATGTTCTTAGGCAAGTGCTGCATATTAGTTCTATCCCAGTTTTGAAGAGGGGCCCCGGATAACCTGATAGCAATGGCACAATGAGACTGACGTTTTAATGTTCTACCTAACGTGACAAACAGTGGGCACTTTACATGTTTTTTTATCCATCTAAACATCTTTGCCCCTATTTTCTATCAGCATCTTGATTTCCCTAATCTGAGGGTAATTTCCCTCTGTCAAGTAGACTTGAGAGAGGCAGTGTCTATCCTCACAGCTGCTCCCATTGCCATGGTGCAATCAGAAGGGCAGACAGGTGACCCAAATTCTGCCAGCTGGGAGCTCTGTAGGTGACATAAAGTTATAGAAATAGTTAAAAGTCAGTCAGCTTTATGTAGGCCAAAGTGTTTCTCTCTCAGATTCTATGAGTTGCTCAAATCTTCCCAATAAACTTTATTTTTTCCCTTAGGTAGGCAGTCAGATTTTGTTGCCTATAATCAAAAATCCTGCCTCACTAGGTCTTCAGATAGTGACTTATAATTGTGTTTAAAGGTCAGCAAATTCCCTAGGATAGAATATACCTGCTAGTAATGGCTTTAAAGAGTATAAATCCATAAGGACCAAGCTAGAGATAGAAAGAATTAGAGTATGTTAGTAAAGCAAGGACTGCTTCAAACATTTAGAAAATATACAAATGACCTCAACAGCAGTCTGACCCAGGGCATGGCATGGAATAGAGGAAGGAATGACACAAGAGTCAAAGGTGAGTACAGAGTAAAGGGAAAATATGTTATAACAATTAGATTATTCAAAGATATTTCAGCTTGAAGAGGAAAAAGGGTGAAAATATGTGTTATGAAACATTATGTTACAATTCAAAAATACTAATGCTCTAACATATGTCTAACACTATAATACTGCCTTTCTTCTCTCTTAAAAATAGAAGATGAGGTTAGAAATAAATCACATCCTAAAAAAAGACTCCACTTATATAGAAGAATTTTTTTTCCACTCTGGAATGGTTTAGACTGATTCTGAATTCTGTATAAGCAAATATTATTATAAAATATAAAAATATTTCAAAGGAATCTTAACTACATAGAACATCACATTAATATGTAATCAGAGAAATGATGATATTATCAACACTGGATCTTGTTAGAAATGTAGAACTGCAGGCCCCACTCCAGATCTATTAACTAAGACTGAATTTTAACAATATCTCCAAGTGATTTGTATGAGAAGTACGGATATAAAGCACAGAGCAAATATTCTATTGAGTTCAAATCACTTGATTTCCAAGCTACTTTTTACAAGTTGAGAAGGCCATTTTAGAACATGAATTAAATTGCTTAGTTCACTTAGTATTAAACATGTAATGAAGGCCTACACTGAAAGAATTAATTATAATGGCAAATTATATTCCAGGGTGCAACTATGCAGTCATTTGAATTAATCTTCAGATTCAAATCAAGACAATTAAGATAATTTTAGTGAAGTCAATCTTCTAATCCCTGTGATCATAGTATAGAAAGTCAGAATTAAGTCTAGAATGCCTTAATTTTAAACAAAAGGGATTTATTTAGCTACAAAAAGTAAACCCCTTACAATAATATAGGGCAAAGACTACATTTTACCATACTTTAATAATTTTAATTAGAAAAATTTAACAGATGTTTTAAATACAGGATACACACATACTCAGACTCAAGCATATAGATATATAGGTAGGCATTTATCTTCAGACTCCAAAATATATGCTTTTGCATAGTCCCCTCCTAAATTGTATGTACAGTGCACTAGAACATAGTGGAGATGATGAACTTTCATGACTGGGTTATGAAAAACATTGACACGGCCAGTGTGATTCCTTGGATCGCTATCTCGAGTATGCCAGCCACCTTGTCATGAGAGCACTCAAGCAGCCCTACTGTGCGGTGAGGAACTGAGGCCTCCTGTTAACAGCAGCCAGCTCTAATTTGCAAAGCATTGCAGTGAGCCATCTTAAAGCAGACGTCCCCAGCTGATGGTTTGATCACAGCCTCATGAGAGACACGAGCTAGAATCAACCATTAAATCACTTTTTCTTGACCCACAAAAAGTATAAATAGATGTTACTATTTTCCTTGAAGTAATTTGTTATGCAGCAACAATTAATGGTAGATACAGATTTATTTAATATTGGTACTGCATTATATCATACAAATTCCCTCCACAATACAAGCTTTAAAATAATCATATGTAACAGGTAAAGTTTTTAGAGACCATCATCCAATGTGGTACCTTATTTCCAGTAAAGCCTCACTTAAACATTCAAGATAAATTAAAATAATTTATCTGAAGGTTTATACAGACATGTTCTAGAAGCTCCTGTGAGGATCATTATGAAAAAAGTGATTTGGTCTGCCATGAATGCATGATAGTAAAAAAAGAAATAATTATTTTTCATGTAAAACCTTAAAGTCTTGAGGGCAAAACTGAGTGCTACTCCAACTCTCATTTCTGCTTCATTTTATTTTTTAGGTGACCTGTTTTAACCAATCACACACAGGTTTACCTGATTATTTTTCTCAAAATAGTTTAACTAGTATAAATAATAGCTATCATGTAATGAGGAAAGACACGATCTTAATAAACAAAATAAAAAGGTGTTTGAGGTTGACTAAAAAGCAAGGTAAGAGTGTAAATATGTAGCCCATGTATTTGTAACACAGGGTTAGGCTCACTAAATCCTCGGCTCCTGCAGCCAGGGGTTCTGTCTGATGGTGTCACTAGGCAGGTGTGGCAAATGGCCTTTTGTTGGTTGGAATAATTTAGTAATTCATTCTTCTCGACAAAAGCTTGAGGCAGATAAAATTCACCTCATTCTCTCAAGGTAAACAAGACAGGACCAAAATCTGTTGCAGTTGGTCTGAGATTAATTCTACAAGATCAATACAAATTATTGACAATCTCATATAACATGCAGGCATTATCACCATATAATGAAGAAAATCATCATAAAAGGCCAATAACAGAAAAAACTGGAGCTATGTACATACAGTTCAAGTGTGAACTGAGTTGAAATGAAAAATATGGACTCAATAAAATTATAGACATTAGATTACATTAATACATATTTCATTTTGTTAGAATTAAAAAGACAACAGAGGGAAATGACAAAACTAATTGTTCACCTTGGATTGTTTCCTCAATTCAATATAAAATTTTCCCATGAAAAGGGAGTGCCAAATCTTAACATCTCAAAGAGTGCAGTTAGCTGTAGGTACGGGTACCACCCTAGACATACCTCTGCAGTGGGAGTCTTGCTGTCCCTCAGAGTGGGACACACAGTTTGTTACTTTCTGTAAACTTAGGAGAAAACTTAATTCTGGGAATTTGATCCTTGAGGAAAGGTAGCAGTATCTTTAGAGAATTGCCAAAGGAGAGACTCGGTTTTCATATCTGCTTTATATTTATGATCATGATCTTTCTCTTGCAAAGAACATTACTTTCAGTTAGAGCAGTGAGCCTTTTTCATCCCCTAAGGCCACCCAGTAATGATCCTCCTCATGTATTTTTACTGAAGCTACAGGCTGTGGTCCAAGAGTAGAAAAGCTGGGTTCTTCTTTTCTTGTTCTGTGGTAGATTTGTCATGAATCCTTGCAATGGAATTGTCCTTCCTGCCTGTTTTCTCAAATGCAAAGTAGAGATATTTTCATTCTTTTCCCCTTTTCATCAGGATATAGCTGGGAAAGATCTTTAGTGAGCCTAACCCTGTGTTACAAATACATAGGCTACATATTTACACTCTTACCTTGCTTTTTAGTCAACCTCAAACACCTCTTTATTTTGTTTATTAAGAACATGTCTTTCCTCATTACATGATAGCTATTATTTATAATAAACTATTTTGAGAAAAATAATCAGGTAAACCTGTGTGCGATTGGTTAAAACAAGTCACCTTGGGAAAACATGTCACATAAATGTCAGATATTATACTTTTCACTAGGTTAATTCTAGTTTAAGGGGGAAACTAGGGAAATGGGCAAATAATGAGGAGACTTAAGGAATGTTTGGTAAATGTTTTGGAAGAATAAAATGCTCAGTTCTGATCATTAAGGATTTAGTAGGAATAAGTAGATATATTCAGCAGGTGACCCACTAGCCAAACTATCTGCTGGGTATATACTGCAGTCAATATATTTGAGCTCAGGAATCTGGAAAGCAAGGAAAGGTATGAATCTAAGAGATGAAAAGGCTTGGAATAAAATGATGGTGGAAAAAAATAAAAGGGAGAAGTAGACTCTCCAGACCTACGTGCAACTTAAAATAATACACCTCTATTTCAGAGAAGTCTAATTGCTGCTACTCATTGTATACCTAGCCAAGGTTTTTGGCTAAGAGCTTAGGAGAAAGTCATTGCTTGTTACTGTTCCATACAATCTACTGGAATGAGAGATTTTCAAGGTCTGCTTTTCATGGGATTTCAAGGAAGATTTTAGTTTTACTTCTAATGTATATTGCATCCATCTTTCCTTTTTGTTTCAATTCCTATAGTTCAGGTTCATATCTCCTTATAATTTGTATTACTAATTCAACATTCTGCCCGCTCCAACCCCTTTGACACATTGTGACCAGAATAATCCCACTGTGGCTCTTCCACTCAAATCTTTTAGTGATTCTTCATTTTTTTTTATCAAATGAAGTTCCTTGTTTGGGCATCCAAAGTCCACCAGTTTGTTTTAACTTACCTCTTCTTCATCTCCCACATTTTTCTAATATTAGCTCAAAGGTCTGTTCTCCACACACTGAGGAGGCTTAAAACTTTACCTACTCTGGACATTTCATATAACTTTCTCTTAGACCAGCATGCTTCTCTGACCATTAAAAAAAAACAACTGAGGAAAACCCATCTGTGAAATTTCAGATCATGTCCCATTTCCTGTTTTCAGAATAATTTCCCTGATCCTATTTGAAAATAAGCACTCCCATATGACGTTAGCTTTTACAGCATTAAGTCCTCTTCACGTAACTACTTAAACTAGAACTCATTCATTATTATATTTCCCCATTCATCTGGCCATCAAGCATTTACTGAGTCTACATTATGTGCCAGGGACTAGTTGGGAGTTGGAAATACAGAGATAAAAGACCTGGTACTTGTTCTTGAGTAACTCAGATCATTGAGAATACAAATGTGTAAGCAAAGCGTACTGTGGCAAAGAAGTGGTACTTCAAGTCCAATATGAGCAGTGTAGAGGAATACCTACAAAGGAAGTAGCAATGGAATGTAATGAAAACAGTAATAATACCAAAATAATATTAGTAGTAAAATGAAGTGCCATGCCAGGCATCTTTAAAGTGCAATAAAATTCCCTCAAGTACAATTAGTAATACTACTTTTTGATGAGGGAACAGGCTCAGAGAAAGGTTATTATCTGGCCAGGGCCACATAGCTGGGGATCAGAATGGCTAGGATAACACCCAGCTCTGTTGGAGAAAAAAGTATCAGGATTCAGGACAGGATGGTCGGGGGAGGGTAAGCGAAGAGAGAGATTCTTTTCCCCGCCAGAGAACAAGTATTTGATTTTTGGATACCAGGATTTACACAAGTTTCTTTTTCATGTATTGCTGACTTAGTAGTGTCTTTAACAATAACTTTTTAATATAAATACTGTTAAATGTAGGTGGAAGGGAAGTTTAGATTATGCTAGGTTAAAGTCATTGGAATTGTAGGCAACTTAGTAAATACAATTCCCTTTTCCCACACAGGTTTGGAATAAACTGGAGCTAGAGAATAAATCAAGAGACAAATGTCAGATTATTATCTTAATTGATGATAAAGGCTAGGTTGGAAGTCAGTTAACCAAATGGCTTGAAAGAAATGTGTCTGTCCTGTCACAGGCAGCTCCAGAAAATAGCAGACCTCACTGCAGAGGCACAGCATCATCCCTAACCTTGCCCCCCTGAGCCCCATGGGCTCCTAGGGAGGGGTGAGAGGAGGGGCAGTGCCAGCCATTCCTCTGCCAGTTGTATGGACCCTTAGATCCTGTCCTCCTCTGGGCATGACAGCTTGAAGAAGCAGAGAAAGGCAAGTAGTGTAGCCCGAATTGATTCCCTCCATGTGAAAACAAGGGCAAAGGCAGAGGCTGTCACCCCCAACGAAAACTGCTTGCTTCAGTTGTGGTTTTTCTCATGCAGTGCTATACGACTATGAATAAAAGCATAGTAAAAGTAGACTAAACTGGAACTTAGATAATCTTGCTTCTAATAAAAACTCTGCCACTAATTTGTTTAATGGTCTTAAAAAAAATCACCTGGGCATTTTTTTTCTCATCTCTATAATTAAACTATTGGGTGAGATAATTTCCTTTCAGCTGTGAAATTCTAAAATTTGGTGATCTATGAGAATGCTCTCCTCAAGTCTAGTGCTATGTGTGGAATGAGAAGCTCTGACAATTTCAACCATTCACTGTCTAACTTACAGTTGCAGGTATTATTGGCATTTTGTGTGGCTTTTGGCTTGGATTCAAGGTGGATTTGAAGCTTAAAGATGATTCCTAGTTACAAAGTATAGTAGGAAAGTGCACCCAGGTCAACCAAATCTCAAGCTACTCTGGATCTCCATGGTCTTCAAATTACCAAGAGATGAGTTTTAAAGGTTCAGGGTAGAACTCCCAAATGTGCACCCTTTGGTTTGGTTCTGTTGTTCCAAAACCTTTGCCAAAATCTGCAGTGACTTTTTTATGTGGTTGTTACACTTACACCCAAGACCTACTTTATCACACTACATCTTATTTTAGACATGACAGGGCTCCAGAAGTAAACTCAAAATGTAGCTTTGGAATTATCTTTCACTTGCTGATGCATGAGGTAGGGAATGAAAAGATACTCCAGTAAGTAAAAATTTCAAGTACATAAACCATGGTATTTTATGACTGGATCTTATTGGTGAATATATATTGAAATTATTCTGGGAGAGCAGATAGCTTGTAGAATAGAATAAAGTAAACAATAGTTAACAAATGTTTTGAAATAGCAAAGTGATGAATTTGTTGACTCTGACACACACGTACATAAAAATACTCTTAGTTGCCTTGGTACAGCCGGGGTTTTTTCACTGTCTATTCAGCCCATTCTCCAATTCCCTGCCTTCCCAAAATAATATAAATCTCTGAAATAATAATAGAAATTGAGGTGTGAGAGAATGATATTATTATTCTGTACTCTGTTAGAATGAACACAGAACACATCAAAGGATTAAGAAAGTGGAAAAAATAAAGGCAGTGAGATTATTCTAAAACTTACAGTTTTCTAAGCATAATCAGATAATAAGTGCTTAACATTCACAAATTTCTCTCTGATCTTTCATATTGTTTTAAAAACTCCAAATTTCAGTATCTCTAATGAAATTGAATTTAAAATTTAAATTTAGGGAGATGGAGGTGACCTCTAGCCCAAAGTTTTCCTTTTAGAGATGAGACAGATTCTCAGAGAGGTTCATTAAACCATCAAGGCCCTGGAGACCATGGGCAGTGGAGGCAAGAGGAGCCGCAGGGCTCTAATTCATTGTTCCTTTTGACAGTTGGTGCTACTTCTCTGCCTTCAATGAATGAACAGAGGGAGGGCCTTCACCTCTCCCTGAATATACTCTGGTGTAGAAAGTATAATTTTGGTGTCCCAATTAATCAACTTAGAAAGGTTTCCCCTCCCCCTCACCTCTTTTTAAATTTAAAAAAAAAGTATAATCCAGGAAAAAAGGACCTTTTACTCTTTCACTTTGCTTCTCTGTGTTTTCTTCCATTCTGACCTTCCCTCCAGCTTTTCGGGTATTGCCTCGGCTGGATGCCCAGTATCTTTATACCACAGATAAGATCAGTGTCCTTGTCTTACAGATGTTCAAACAAAAACTATGCTGTGATTTCCTTGTCTTCCTCCTTTCATGGTTTTTCCCTTTCCTTCTTCTCCTTCCTCCTTTGCTTTCTCCTTCTTGAGTAGGCTCAAGGCAGGATGGATGTTTGCTCTCTGTCCACTGTCCTGAAAATGGAATCGATGGCAAGGCCAGAAGTGCTCTTTCTAATCCGCAGACCTAGTTGTAGAAACTGAGCATGTTGAGAAATAACCCCCCAAAGTTTTCTATTTCTTATTAACTTTTAAAAGCCTTCCTGACTATGTGTGCTCATTACACTGAGTTGTAAATGATGTTTGGAGGGAGTGATTCCAGTCCACTCAGTGCATAAAGAGAATACAAACAAGCATTTTGCAATTGCTTTTCCAAGGTAATACATGCTATGACATTAAGCTAAGTTACTGCTGTGAAAGCCTGAAGTCCCAGAAGTCTCAAACCACTAAAAACAAACATGAAATGAAAATATATAATTTGTTCCATGTTAACTCTCTCACTTCCCACCAACTTTTAAATACAGGTAAAAACTCTCTTCTTTAAGAGAAAGTGCCACATAAGGAACTCTGACTTCTTAACCCCTCTTCCAAATAACTTTGATTTCTTCTCTGACCTGTGTGTTATTAATGCTGGCAGCCACAGCTCCAAGCCACTAAGGCTGGCTGTTGAGTAAACAGGACAGATGTCATCAATGGCCACTTCTTTTCCTAGGCAAATTGAATTCCCTTTATGTTGCCATTTATAATGAATATTACTATAGTTTCATTTCTTATCTAAACACTGCAGTGGTGTTTGGGTGACTGGATGTGCTATAGTCTTATTGATAGGATAGCCCTAATTGTAGTTGTGTCTATTTATGATGGCCCTCTGTGTGGGGAATCTGCCATATCAAAAGATCCTTAGTCCACCTCCAGAAACTCAGCTGAAGAGCTTCCTCAGGTAGGAAACTGTCTTTTGAAAACCTAGTCCCATCAAGGCAGATGCTTTGTGTTGAGACTGAAAAATAGCTGCAAGCATTATAAACATTAACTTGGTACCTGGGGATGAACAGCAAAAATACCACCTTAAATAGTAACATTAGGGACAAAACTGTGGTGCATAACAAGGAAAAATAAATGACTCCAGAGAGCACAATTTGATATTATTATCAGGAAATAATAGGCCTTAGCACATAAATTATGCCTCTGTTGAGAAAATTGCTCATTTGCAGAGAAATCAGCCTTACCTAAAATCTCTTCCATGGATTTTTCTAGGCTACCAGCCTGGAGCTTCGGGGTGACAGAAACAGTGAGGTCTAGCTGAGCCTCTGCTGGTGTGAACTCTGGGAACCAACTTTGCTCAGTAGAACCCTGGCTGTTGCCTCAGATGGCAGTGTCACTCCTAGAGTATTGGGACTACTGGGTAGCCATTTAGAGAACAGACCAATATCTCACACTTTCATAATACTAAATGCCAAATGAATTAGAGATCTAAACGTAAAAAATGAAACCATACAGGTATTAGAAGAAAAGGTGGATGAATTCCTCTTTAACCTTGCGCTAAGGAAAGACATTTTAACTATGCCTAAAACTCAGAGCCAATAAAAGACTGATACATTTGACTGAAGTAAAACTCTTTTCCATGACAAAAAAACCCCACAATAAATAAGGTCAAAAGATAACTGATAATCTGAAAGTATGTACAACATGTACCACAGACCAAAGGTTAATGTCCCCAATACATTTTTAAAAAAGCAAACTCTTGAAATTGAGCAACAAAGGACTGAAAACTTAATAGAAAGATAGGAAAGGGATATAAACAGACAATTCACAAGTGTGTATTTTATAAATGGCCCTTAAAGATATGGAAATGTATTAACACTCATACACAGAGTCATACAAATTAACACTGAGGTACCTAGGTATTACCCAGGTATTTGATGAGTTTATTCCTAGGTATTACTACCTGTAAGATTAGCAAAAATCAAAATCTGTTAATAACTCAGTATATGAGAAAGCTTTTGGGGAAAATCGGCACTCTCACAAATTACTGGAGAGAATGCAGATTGGTACTTTTGGAGAGGAATTTGGCAAGACACAACTACATATGCCCTTATGTTTTGCCCTAACAATCCCAGTTCTAAGAATTTATTCTAAGATATGTATTTTCAAACAACATGAAAATACATATGTACAGTTATTCATTGTAGCATTGCAAAATATTGTAAGCAATCTAAATGCCAAGACATTGGAGAATAGTTGAATAAATTATAGTACAGAGAATGAAGTACAACACAGTTATAAAAAGGAATGAGGAACATCTCTATGAACTTACAAAGAGTGACTTCTAGTATATACTGTTCAGTAAAAAATGTAAGTTGCCAAAGAGCATTTATAGCATACAGCCTTTTTTAAAAAAGAAAAAAAAGTATAAGGGGCTGTATGAAATATACATGTGTCTGTCCACTTGTGCAAAAAGAAATACAGGAAGAATAAACCAGAAACAAATAAGATCAGATTCCTAGAGGCTATGGGTGGGAAGGTGGTGACACTAATGGGGACTGGACTTACAGTAGAGGGGATGAGAGAGGATCAGGGTGTCCCTAAGTGTACCTATTGGATAGTTTTTTACTTTTAGCATTATGTTAATGCTTCACATGCTCAAAAATAAAATAAAATTAACTGCAATGAGGGTGGCATCTAAAATACAAACAGTAACAAGGAACCTAACTGTATTACAAACTAGTAAGATGATAACCAAATGGAAGGGGGTGAGGAAGAGTTAATCCAGTAACTTTGTGACTATATACAACAAAGCAAAAGATAAGAAGAATTTTATGCATGTATTGTACTCTATTTAATGATTTGTTTTTCACAGAAGTTGGGTTAGCAAATCTGAAGTTACTCTGTATGTATTATAGAATTAAGAAAATAAATATTTTCTAGATAATGAAAGTCAGATTTTTTTTATCTCATAAAGAAAGCTGTGAGTAGGGAAGTGGGCAAGGCTACACTGGACATGGTGGTGGTGGCATAGAATCAGAACTTGTGGTTTTTAATGTTTATACAAAGAGAGGTAGAAATAAAGAAATGTGCGTGTACGAATATGAGTACTTTCTAGCTCTGTCCTCTGAGGGCCTAGAAGCAGCAACAAGGACACCTAACTTTCACAGCTTGGTCTCAGATGCGATCCTCTGATAAATCAGATCAGGACTCCTTGGAGAAACTGCTGGTTTTAGGACTAAGGCAAGGGAAGTACAAGATGAATTTGGAAATCCTATGGTGCCAGAAGTAAGGAAGCATTCAAAAATTAACATGACAGGCTGAAAAGACACCAAAGACAATTGAAGAAGACCTCAAGACCAAATCTGGGACAATTTGAGAAAAAAATTTCATTTTAGTAATGGATTATAATTCATATGACGAAAAATACCTATGTGTCCACACTAAAATGAATGAATGAATAAATGAATAAATGAAGGAGAAGGGAAAGTTCTTATGGTAGAACTCCAATTTAAAAATGTCGCAGGAATTTGTGATAGAAATGTGATAGAAATAAAATACAACCATTTAGAAAATACCTCAGTTGAGACCTAGATAGTTGGTCACTATCTTAACCAGATGATTGAAGTTTACATCACCAGTAATGACATATATCAAAATCCTGGGCCCCTGGATTCATTAAGAGACCACGTCTACTGTAGCATTCTTATCAATGTATTACCTGAATTTAATCATAAAGTATCAGAAAACTCAGATTGAGGGACATTTTACAAATATAAAATGTATTCTTCAAAAGTATCAACACATAAAAAACAAAGAAAGATGGAGACTGGAACAGACTGAGGCCAGCAGGTGATGTATTCGTACTCTAAAGCGGGAGAGCAGTGATTTGAACCTTCGCTGATGCTCCTCCTAGTGAGCTGGGAGGGGTGCCTCATGGTAGAGAGCTAGCCTCTTCTACAGTCTGCATTTAAGCATCCCTTGTCCTTTGCTCTTCCTCTCCAGGTTTTCCTTGCCCCAGGATGCCTACCACACCCTGTGTTTCCTAGGCACTGGATCTATTCTGGGGCAATACTGTCCGCTACAAATGACTAGCCAAGGGGTGAGAGAGAGGGGAAAGAAATGCTTGCGACCAGCAGGACTGCTTGCCCCTGTCCCTGGACGGACTTCCACCCTGTTCTGACAGTGGCCAACTCCTGCTGCTGCTCTCCAGACCCTCAGGGGTACAGAGAAAAGGACACAGCTAGAACATTCACCTCCACACAGACCCCCTTCTCTCTAAACTAGGACTAAATTATCTTCTTCCTTCCTGTGGCTTTGTGTAAGTTTGCTAAGCAACCCTCCCAAATCCATCAAGCGCCTTATCATCCCGGGGCCACTCTAGGATTGGAGAAAAGAGTAAGGGAGCCAGCAACCCAGGCAAAAATATTTACTTTCCTGGAATCAGACTCAGGTAATTTTTTTAGATATACTAAAATTTGACAAGTATAATTCTTTTTTTTGTTTGTTTTAATTATATATGGATAGCTTTGCATTTGTATCTTTAAGCATTAGTAAATTATTTCAAAGTATCGTGATAGTTCAGTTAATTTCTAAGGTCAGATTTCTCTGCACTTGAACTGAACTGATAGGCTTATTCAGACGGGTGGTGTCAATCCTACAAGGATTCTAAGATGTCCATCTATAGATTCTATCACTGAATTACTTTATTTGGGAAATACAATTACTAAGAAGGAGGAGAGAGTCAATGATGTGTATTCTAAACCAGGTTGACTCTATAGCTAAAAAGTATTGAACAAATAAAGTACTTATTTGAGATTAATATATTTTTAATTTTGCAAAGCCTGACATTTTTTTCTACCCAGCTGAATGTAAGACATTCTCTAGTAATGAACTAAGGCCACAAGACTACAGTCCCCATGAACAACAGAGTACCACCCAATAATGATAATGAATGCTTCTCAAGAAAACTTTTGACATGGTGGTTCCCCATCAACGGTAATATTTTATCTTTTTTTCCCTCTCTTTTCTCTTACCACCTTCTCTCCCATCTTTCCTTCCCCCCACCCCTTTTTTTTGAGGCTCTGCTAAATAATTTTGGTAGTATCAAACAGTACAGAAAACATCAGTCAACTGAAAAGTCAGTGCTGCGCATGAACTAAAATACAGGGATACGGTTTTAGTTTCCATTTGCCACTCTGAATTGAATCTGAGTCTTGGGCTTCTGGAAAGAAATTCTCTTTTGTGTTCTGCAGAATGGCTAACTACAATGGATCACCTGCTATCTCATATTCCAAGATAGTATCCAAGTATTCCATCTTTCCTGAAGGACATAGATAACATTCACCTCCCTCCTTCTCATGATTCTCCCAAGACTCTCAAAAGACTGTTCTCTGCCTCTTTTAAGCCCAGGTTCTCTTTCCTCATGAATGAACATTCACATTCTCCTCATTAAAAAGCCCTGAATAAAATCATTTCCTTAAAATGTCCAGTGCATTTTTGTTTTTTACACCACTTATAACACTGTTTTGAATTGTATATTTTTTAGTATATAATTTCCATCCATATGGAGTTCTCCAGGTGGGATAGATTGTTTCAGCAAGCAGCTATATATGCAAATGTTTCACACTTTGAATTTCCCTGATGTCTTAGACTCTTTCTCCACCAGTTTGCTTTTAGTTTATTAGTGATGAGAAGTATTTTAATTGCTGCATTTCTAATATTCCTTTTGCTGGTTGAAATGAATTTAATTTCATTTATGTGATCACATAGATCATACACTGCATAGAATTTTAACTTCCAATGTATGGTTTTCCTCAAGCCAAAGTAGAAGTATTTTCTTGTGGCTATCTGGTTGTTGTTATTGTTTTTTTAAGGAAAATGATGAAGTTTCAACATTTCTTTAACTTTTTAGTTGTATCTGCCTTATGTCAGGGCTGACCCCCCCCTTTTTTTTTAATTTCAGTAAAAGAAGTAAGGAAGAGGTGCCACATATTTTTGTCACAAAGCCCTAGCATTCTCCTCACATCAATGGAAAGCACAAGCCTCTCCTGTTTGAAGTGGAGCCCAGTGAAGGCTGCCACATAAAACCATCTAAACGGCCTGATTCGTTCACCCTTCTGTGTCTCACTAGAATGTGCTTGTAATGTCAGGCTCTCTTTTTTACTTGGAGTGTTGTTTCTGTTATCACCTCCCACACAGTTTCTGCCCTTCAAGTCTTATCTCTCATAAGAGGTTAAGGAAAATTGGAGGGAGTTGCTGATCGGCCAGCAGGAACTGTCAAAGCATCAGTCATTCTGGCCTTCCTCCCAAGAAACAAAACAAATTATTCTCCCAGCCAGCCTCCTCGCTGCCCTCTGGGCTCACGTCTGAAACTGTTTGAACTCTCCCATATGGCTCTCAACATGTGATTGTGTCATTCCATCAGGAAGCCATTCAAAGGGCATTTTCTCAGTTTGATTTATATTTTCCTTTTATCTCTAATATGCTCCCAGGAACACAAGGTCTTTCTTTGTCTTGCTCTCTCTTCCAAGCTTCCTTTTTTTTATGTTCCATAATCCATTCATTTACTACAATGAAGGCCAAGAAACATACCATTTGTGTCTGTTGTAGATTTGATATTGTCATATCAAGTGTTCTAGTTCCATTTGCATTTGTGTTATATGTGTGTGTGTGTGTAGTAAACAAGTTTCAAAAGATTTAAAGACTCTCCATTAAAAAAAAACTAAGTTTTTGGACATTGAAAAAGAAGGAACATTTTCCTATAAATATCTTTTACCAAGAGGCCATTTAAGAATATGTAATAGTCTACTAGTCCAGGTACAATGCTCTAAAATGAAGTCAATATTTGGAAACGTCAGAGAGCAATGGTGTGTGAAGCCATTTGTCTTGTCTGTTCTGTGAGTGAGTGGCACAACTTACCTTAAGCAAAACAGAATGCTGTAAAACCACTTGCTGTCGAAGAATTTATAATCTAGCTATGTTGACAAATGAGTATGACTGAAAGACAGACTTTAGATATAAAAGGTAGACCTTAGAATTCTATCCTCAAAATGTTTAAGGATAACTTTCAGCCATCATAGGGAATGAGAACATTGATGTAATTCACAATAAAGATAAAAAGTATGTGGAGAAGAAAAAAAGGGAGAAAATGGATTTATGCTCATGCTGTGTTTCTGATTTTCTATTTCATGCTCACTTTCTTCCCACCAACATCCCAACATTTAACTGAATAGCTTAAGCGTGAGAGGAACTCTTTCACTTGGTATTTGGACTTCCGAAGAAACATCTTCATGAATTGTGAGAGGCAATTTATTTTTAAGGGAGGAAAGACTCTTTTGTTCCTTGTCAGTTATTGACTAATCACAACTCGGAATATCTCCAACTCCTCAAACAATCTAACAAAGTATGTTTTATGGTAATTAACTCTATTTCACTGCACACACTCACAGCTCTGATGGGTTCTGCACCACCATTGTAAGTGATGATGCTGAAATCCATAGGGCAGTAAAACACAGATGGTCCGGGGAACTTTATGGGGAGAGTCACAGAAAATATGTGGAGCATGCCCTGGGCTATAATCTACCCTCTTCCCCACACCTCCCATCGACAAACATAATAGTAGTCAACTATTACTTTCCTTGTCTGATTGACTAGGACATTTTCAGTTGAAACATAAGGTAAAAGTCCTTTTATTTTCTTTCATAGGCCCTAAAAGTCTCAAAAGGCACAGAAGGATGAACGTTAGTCTGCTAACATCATCATTAATTATACAGATCAAATCCTTTAATCCTTTTCAAATTCTTAAAACCAATTCTTTTATTTGCTATGCATTTTATATTCTTAGTCAGATTCACTTAATTGCTAGTTAAACTAAAACACAAATGAAATACTGAGTGTGCCTACATATACTATAGATTGGTTTACTAGTTTATTCACTGATACTAGAATATTTATGTTCCCACCGTGTATTGAGCTCTGAAGAAATAGAAGTAGGAGGGTAAACAAGGTTCCTACTTTCATGAATGTTATATTTTAATTTGAAATGGCTAGTTAGATCTTTGCTTTCCTTAAAGTCAATTTTTAAAATGTACTTATTAAAAAAATTAATGCATACCTACTGTGTGCCAGGCCCAAGGGATACAAGTATAACTATGGCAGGGAGTGTCCTGTCTCTCACAAATGATTAGTGTCTTTAATTATTGTAGAGTTGCCTCTTAGGTGAGGCTTTTTTGGAATATTGGCACATACATCAAAAATAAAAGAAAATCACATTCCCTTGGCTGTTCCTTAGGAAGGTGGATAGGTCAACACACCATTGCTACCTGAGTCCATCAGAGACGATCCCACTGCACCCCAGTCCCACTCTTGCAACAGGTTGCTGTTTGGGATTGAAGCCAGGTTAATCATTTGTTTCTGTTGTACAATCTGTTTTCCAAAAGTACATCTTTAAAAATTAGTGTCCCATTCAGTTTGGACGATGCTTCTTTGATGAGAAAACAGTGGGAACCAAGATACTATGTGGAAAGAATCAATTCACATTTGCAAACCCATATTCATTCCAGGGCATGATGCCTTTGATTGGAATGGTCAATGGAAACACTTACTATTGAAGCTCTCACTCCTTGTCTACCCTACACTCGTCAAAACTATACAGCTGATTTCAGAAATAATTCTATTACCTATCTACCATTCTTGGGTATCAGATCATTATGGATGCTACCAAATCATTTTGTAAGAAATATTTTTACAACATTCCTCATGCTTCCCCTACCTAACTGGAGTATAGTGAACATAATTTAACCTTTGCTTACTCAACATAAATTATGAGTCAAATAATTATGCTTGGTTATAATACAGTGATCCTCTAAGTGCACAAGACAAAATAGGATGAGTAAAAGGGCTTTGCATAACTTAATTCACCCTACTTGGTTATCAGTACTTGCTTGCCACTGACCTCAACGTGCCCACTGACCTCAACGTGCCATCCAGTCCTCTCCTTTATAGTCTTCTGAGAAAGCAGAGAGCCAAATTTGATGTTTATATAAAATAGGATTAAATGGACTTCAGGCAAAGGTCTGAGGAATTTTTGTGCCTGAAATGCATTAAGATATAAACATAGTAAGCTACCATTTAGTCATTTTGAATATATCCACCATCACCCTCTCAGGTGAAATTGCTATATAATTGAAGTGAAATCTTATTTGCCTGATTCAATTTAAATGTTTAAGCCAGTTATAAGTAAAAATAGTGAATAAAAATGTTTATGGCAGAAAGGATCTGTGTTTTGATTCTTAGGAGATGTACATTCTGTTTATGAACATTTACTCAGAGAATAAGTTTAACTGGAAAGCTCTCTGGGATAGACTTAACACTCCTTGGCTTTTAGTCAGTGTAATTTCAGTGCTGCTTGTAGCTACACAGTGTAGTAACTAAAATGAAAGCCATTGGCTTCATGATAAGGGTAACAAGTACGTGCTTATTTATTCAACAAAATGTTTATTTATTAGGTCATAAGTATTGGGTACTGTTCTAATTTGTCGAAGATATGACAAGATAATGTGCATAATTTCAAGGCATCAGCATGTGGCAGGAAAGCCAGAGTATAGTTCTTTTCAAGATGACATCATAAGTCTGCACTTGGAGGCATTCCTTTTGTTCTCTCAGGTTTTTATTTTTCAATGTGTAATTTATATGTTACCTTGTCATGTCCTCATCATGAATACCCACCCCCACCCCTGCCCTGGAGCTTGCCAGAGCTGGGAGGCACCCCTTGTGTTCTAAACAAATATAATAAAGAAAACATATAAATGAGAATAACATCACTACGGTCTAGAATTAGAAATACACTGCCATGAGCAGGACAGAAGTTCTGGTCTCAGCGAACTGAAGGTCCAGAAGTAGGTAGAGGTCACTGGGCTGTTATCCCCTGTAGATTAAAAGACTGAGAGTATTCCAAATGAGGAGAGACTGGACCTGTGTTATTGTTAGAGTGATCACACTGCTCATGAGAACTATAAAGAAAACCTGTTGTAGAAGACCCCCTGGATCTATAACTTATTTAACATTACAGCTTAGAGAGCTAGGAGGATACAGATATAGTTTGTAGAAGTTAACTAAACCATCTGTTAGTATGGAATAAGAGTTGTGACACAGAAAATTTCTTGGACAGAAACCTCATCCATCCATCACTATAAGACTTAGTAGAGTTCCCAGGGGTCTGGGTTGGGTTAATTCCAGAGTTAAAGGTGAGGAAAAGAGAACCTCCCATTCAAATGAGATTGCAATTCAAAATTTCAAGAAAAAATACTCTCTCAGTAATCCTCAGATTAAATAAAGATTTGTTCCTGATGTCATTAAAGTAATATATCTGAAAAGGATATTAAAATAGGTATGTAGAGAAATACCAAGGAGATAAAGGAATAGTATTTATTAGGAAGAACACAGAATTGTTAAATAAAAAAAACATGGATTGGGAAAGGACTATGCTCAGTTGGCGTAATCTAAGAGCAGACTATATGAGGATTTCACCAGAATCCTCATTCAATTCGTTAGTTTGCTAGTCAGATGAGGGAAGAGAGAAACAGGCATGCATGATATAGAAATATTTGTAATATTTCTCAAAGAGAATAAAGAAAATGTAGAATCAATATCTACAGATATAACTGAATGAGTCTTCAAGTTGAAATTATGTTTCAAATTTCAGGCAAAGTAACATTGTATTCACACCAAGACCCATAACAGTGAAACTACAGAATATCAAGAATAAAGAAAACACTACTAGGAAGAGAGAGAAAAAAATAAGTCAGACTCCAACTAATTGTTTATCAACGATAGCTGCCAGAACATAATGGAACAACAGCTTGAAATGCTGGGGAAAAATAACTGCCAGCATAGAATTTTATATCAGCCAAATGACCATTCAAAAGTGTGAAGAAATCAGGGTATTTCCTGATTGTGGGGTAAATGGCAGAATTTCCAGAATCTCCTGCCTAGCCTTAGTTCATTTACATATCAATAGGTGTTTACCACTGCAGAGCCTACGGTTGTTCTGGGGCAAGGGGCAGAGAGAAAACATTCTCTCCTCCCCTCTGTTCCTGGTAGGTAACTGGTCTGGCATCTGCCTGTCGCCAAGGACTGCTCATGGAGTCCCTCCTGGATGGCATGGGTGGGAAGGAGAGCACATGCAGTGCCGTGGTGGTAGCGGGCAGGGGGAAGCAGAGCGTCTGCCGCTGCTGGAGAAGGGCGCGAGCCCAGCAGATTGGAGTCGCAGCCAAAGGATGTGGATGGAGCCACCGTGGCAGGAGATGGCTGGAGCCAGGCCTGGCTAGCAAACTCAAGCGACTGTAGAAAAAAAGCATTTCTCCCAACCTATCCTTTCCCTTGACTTGGTTTCACCCATTTCATAGGGCATTCACCCCCGGCTGGGAACACTCTCCCCGGACCCCCAGCTACACCAACGTACAAAGACAAAGAGTTTACCACCCGCAGACATTCGGGGAAAGAAAGAATCAGCAAAACGTCATTCAGCAAGAAGGAAAAAAATGAAGAGAAAACAAAATGACAGATTCAAGAAACAAGAGAAAATGGGCTAAAACCCACTGAGAGAGATAGTTTGTTTTTTTAAAGGAAGTTTCTTGAGCTCTCCAATATAGAAGTCACTAGCTATATGTGGCTATTTAATTAAAATTAAGTGAAATTAAACATTTATTTGTCATACTAGCCACATTTCAAGTGTTCAGTAGCCACATGTGACCAATGGTTACCATATTGGATGGTGCAGATGTAGAACATTTCCATCATTTCAGAAAGTTCTATTAGTGCTTATGATAGGTGAGGAACTCTGGAAAGCTATGTAATCGACATTCTTAAAGTACCCAGAAAGAATACAAATAGTATCAATAGATTATATATATCAACTGACTTGAAGGATGTAAGATTAGGTCTCTTACAAAATCCTGTTTAATGAAAAATTTAATCAGTATATAATTTTCTCAACTCTTTATTTTGCATGGGAAGCAGTAGATAGAATAAACCAGCTATTTTCACATATATATATATATATATATATATATGTATATGTGTATATATATATCACCTTACACTATGTAAGGGCTTGTTAAGCTTAGCAAATCAGTCTCAGTTGTAAAATCTTCAAAGGCATACCTCAAAAGCAGTACATTTGGAAAGTCCTATTTCTATTTATTAATGCTAAAAGAAGTCATACATGTTTGGACTATATACAATCAAATGAAAATACAAAATAGAACATTCATCCTACTATTGCATTTAAAATGGCTATATGCATTTAAAATGGCTTCAATTTTCAATAATAAAAGTTGCATAAAACAAAGCTATTCTTGTTTTGAAACCTCTTTATAGTTTCTGTCATAAATTATGTTACAGCTTGAATAAGCAGAGGTGGAGCTAATTGGCTAATTTAAATAGATTAATTAAGCTTTACTTTTTTCACAATGTCCATGAAATGCTCTATTAGTTGATTTATTTCTTTGCTCACTTATTTTATTTTACTTATTTACTTCCATAAAAATTATGTTGAATGCCTGCCACATTCCAGGCACTGTGCTAAGCCCTGGGAATGAATTAGTGATCAAGACACAATCCCTGCCTTCAAGAAGTTTTAGAATCAAACTTTACATTGAATCATATGAAATAGCTATATTTGTAGTTCAAAAATGTTGAATATCAATAATTTCTTATGTTTAATCTAATGTGTGGGTGATTTTAATTCAGAGTAATGAATCTGTCATATGTATAAGTGTATCCTGCTGCTGGGCGATCATATATGGGATCTAAGGTTTTCCAGGATGACTTCTTGGAGGACATGAGGCCTGAGCTCACATCTCTAGGGAGAGAAAAAGTTAGTTAAAGAGGAAATAGTCTTCTAGGTAGACTGTTTCAATTTAATCTGTAAAGATTGTTACAAATTAATCTGCTCTGAACTGCATGTGACGTTTGAAGATTTACTTAGTTTTTAAGCACTTTCGGATATATAGAACCACAGTCAAGGTGTTCTCCTTTTTAAAAGTTTCTGTTATTAACTATACAAAATAATGGCTAATAACTAGGAGGGAGGAAGAAAATAGGTTTAAATTTTAGGTCTACCACTTTTAGGCTTGTAACTTTGAGTAAATTACTTAACATATCCAAATCCTATCTCTTTACCTTTAAAAAGGCAAAGAAAACTTGAACCCTTGTAGACTGCTGATGGGAATGTAAAATTGTGCAGCAGCTATGGTAAACAGTACAGAGGTTCCTCAAAAAACTAAAAATTGAACTATCATATCATCCAGAAATTCCATGTCTGGGTATTTATTCAAAATAATGAAATTAGGATTGAAGAGATAGTTGTACACCTATATTCATTATTCATAATAACCAAGGTGTGGAAACAATCTAAATGTTCATTGAAGGATGACTGGATAAAGAAAACAGGGTAAGGAATATTATTCAGCCTTTAAGAAAAAAGGAAATTCTGCCATTTGCGACAACATGGATGAGCCTGGAGAACATTATGCTACGTTAAATTAGCCAGTCACAGAAGGGCAAATACTATATTATTGTATTATCTGAGATGGATAAAATAGCCAAACTCATAGAAGCAGAGTAGAATGGTGATTGTCAGGGACTGAGCAGAGCCAGAAATAGGGAACTACTAGTTGACTGGTATATAGTTTCATCTAAGGAAGATGAATAAATTCTAGATCCGCTTTATAGCATTGTGCCTATAGTAAACATTATTGTATTGTATACTTTAGAATTTGTTAAATGGGTATATCTCACATTAAATGTGATTACTACAATAAAGAAGACAATAAGTTATAAATAACTTATTGGGATAATTAAAAAACAGATGATATATACAAAACAATTAGAATCTTGACTAATTCAATAGATCCTCAGTACACAACAGCCATTTAGTAATATTGTTACGATGCTTACTGTTAAGAGAAACAGACCAGTGAGCAAGTATGATATTTAGGTCTTACCACTTTCACAAACAAAAAAACTAACCCAAACAAATGCATAAATAAAATACATCCAGGTGCCTTTCTAAATGATGCATAAAGTTGGAAGCATGCTTTTTAAATTTTTAGTTAAAAGTTTGAGTTTTCAAGTTTGAAAAACTCAAGTTATAAATGAGTATACAGTGCATTATCTTCCACCCTTAATCTCCCAGCTACTAAATTTCACCATTTCCACCTCCCTTCAAAGCAGGTAATCATTGTCTGAACTTTCTTCTTTATCTTTTCAAGGATGTTTTAAGCAATAAAGTACATATTAAAAAATGAGTAGTTTATTTCTTGTGTTTTGCCTAAATGGTGGCATGCTTACACAGAGTTCTACATTTTTCTTTCAGTTAATATATACTAGATATCTTTATATATTGTATATAGAGGGTCTCCTCATTCTTATATGCCTGTGTAGCATTCCCAATGTGTGGATTTAATGTAATTTAACACATTGAACAATATGAAGTTGCAGATAATTGACTGCTTTAGACCTATGAAAACAATACTTTCATATAATTTATCATATATTTAATTTCCTAGTGAAGGATATTTTACATTTAATAAATATCTTATTTATTAAAACTAAGTCACATTCATTCATCACATGTTGTCTATGCTGCTTTTGTGCAGCAGAGTTTGGTAGTTTCAACAGAGCACATAGCCTGAAGTGTCAAAAACACTGTCTAGATAAAAACTTAAATCCTATTTGTAAGTAACTCAATTGTTCTCTATTTAAAAAAATTTGATGACCCCATAGAGAACTGGTCTCATGTAGCTGTAAAATTCATACTCTATTAATGGTGACAATTGTTAACAGTTCTAAGTTCACTTTTCATATATTTGCACAGAAACTTGGAATTGAAATGAAAAAAAAAAAAACTTAGAACAAGAGGCACTGGTGAAAGCATCATTATCAATGATTTGTCTCTGGACATAGTCTTCCAAAATAACTAGTAAATCTAAAGTAGACTGGTTTTCAGCAGAGTTGTGTCTCCTGAGTCTCACGTGGTTAGCAACATTATTATTGCTCCATGGTAGATAGTAAATGTCAAAAATATTCTGTGCACATTAAATCACATAAATTTTCAATTACATGAAAATGTAATACTTAATTTTTTATGTAACAGGTACTGTTCTCTCTTATAGTTCATTGCTACTAAGAGAGTTCATTGGAAAAAAATTTAGTATTTCTCTCAGTAATCAAACAGTCATAGATTCACATCACAATTTAAGTGACCAAACTGTACAGTGAAAGCTTTCAGGTTATTCTTTTGCTCTTTAAGGCTTTACAGGTCAACTTCCATTTCACACACAGATTTCACTTATACCTGCTTTTTAATTTCCCTCATTTCTTACCTAACCTACTTCTGGGCAAACTTACAACTCATGCAACTCACAGGTGTTTGCAGTGGACTTAGCACAAATGTTCAGATCCTCAAGTGTAAGGAGGAGCAGTGGTTTCTAATACGTCCCCCAAGACTGATACCCAAAGGTGTTAGTTGAACCTAGCTAATCTTGTCCTAATGTTCTTTGTTTTATTAGTGGGCAGTCACCATGCTGTCCTTGAAATGGAAGTCTTTCACACTTTGAGCCTAAGAAAGCTTCAGAAATGAGAGAGATTATCATGTTATGGGGAAGTTGGGGTTCCTGTGGCCAGGATCCTCACTGAACTTAAACCACCTGATGATGTAACTGACCTGTTGCTAGGCTACCGCTTCCACACCTTTAGGCAATAAGCTATTATTGCACTATTATAGAGAGCTCAGTCCAGTGCTCTGGGCAGAAGCAGAGATGCTAGTGCTCCACCTACCACTGGGAGAACAAGCCAGGTAATAAACCCTTTTACCCCAAATAACGTTTTGCTGTCAATTTCTTTGGTCACACTGAATCCATAGTGAACTTGCCTGGGGCTGAAACCCATTGGCCAGATAATTGGCAATAGTTGGCAAGGCTCACAGTTGACCAAGGAAAAAGACAGGCTGCCCTTATAGGAGGGGTGCTTCAGAGGGCTGCCTCTGTGAATGGGGAGACAGTGGACTGTCCTCCAAGGGGTATGTGGTCTGAGGTGGCTTGCCTCCTAAAGAGCTGGGCCTCACCCCAGGACTGGAGGCAGGCGGAGGTGATGCCTAAGGCAGTAGGGATAGCGCTTGGTATAGTAACTAGGTCTTTTGAGAAGCAGAGTGTCCGTGATGCAGTGGGGACTGTGGGTTGGCTGATTCTCACAGTATTAAAGAAGTCTACAGATGAGAGGAATATGTTCCTGAAAAAGACACAAGAAATAGTGGCACAATAATGCGAGCTGCAAACTGCTGTGGATTCATTGAAGAAGGAAATGGCATTGATACAAGAGGAGGCAGCATAAGGATGCTGGCAGCAAGGTGCCATTGAAGGAGTAAGGGCCATGAAGGAAAAGGACAGACCCCAGCAGAAACCACAAGAGGAGGCAGTGCGAGAATGTGAGCTACGAGGTCCGGTGAAGGAGGTAAAAGATTCCTTACAGAATGAGACAGCAGCACTGCCAGGTGCTCTGAAAGAGGAAAAAGACTCATTCTTGAGGGAAGCACAGGAGGAAGTGGCATGAGAACGCCAGTGGTGAAGCATTGAGGTGAAGGTAGGAGAGCTGCTGAAGACTGAGCTAACCTTGCTGGGAGGCAGTGTGGAAAAGGTAAAGGTTGTAGCAGAGGAGGCACTCGGGGAGGGGAGAGAAAGGTGCCATCAGCCCCAGAAATGGAGAAGCTGGGGAAGGATGAAGGGGTGGTGCAAGAGGCACTGACCCCTCCTCTATTGAAAGCATGCCCAGTGCTTGTAAAGAAAATAAAGACCCAGAAACCAAGGGTTCCTCCAGGAGAGGTGCAGCCCCCTCCCCAGGACATGAAGCACTCTGTGGTCTGCCCCTATACTCAGGCTGAGCTGGTGGATTTGGGCTCCTGGTTTACACAGAAGCCCTCGGAGTCAATATCAGCTTGGCTTCTGAGTCTGTGGGACTTAGGGGTAGATGAAATTGTTCTGCCTGGATCAGAGATGGGAAAGCTGGCTTCCCTGACAGTGCAGCCTGCCTTGAGGCAGTGATTACAAAGGGCACATCAGAGGCCAGGAAATCACTCTCCTTGATTGGCTTATGGCTGCACTTTGTGCTGTGTGGCCCAATCAGGGTGATCTACCATCGTCTCCTGCTAGATGACAGATGTATGCTGAGCTCCAACAGGTGTTATGGGAGCTAGGCATAAGAAATGCAATCTATAGTCCAGAGAATCATGCCCCAGAAAAAGAAACTTTCATTACATGGATGAGAAATATTGTGCTTCAAATGGCTCCCACATACCTCTTTGGGTCTCTAGTGGCCATTCTTGCCTCACTTAGGGAAGCCCATGAGCGAGGTTACATGTATAGTAGCAGACTTAAGAGAGGCTGAAGCAATGAGAACATGGAAAGAAATAAGGTCTGCTACTCACAAGAAGAATTTAAAGGACCCCATGAAGGTTACGAGGACCCAGATGTGGGTTGATTTAACACAGGCAGGAGCAGATGGAAGGAAATTAGATGGAAAGTCAAATAGGATGGCAATGAACTTTCACTGTCCTTCCACAGGGATACCTCCACAGCTCCACCATCTGTCATGGACTTGTAGCCCAGGACTTGGCTACATGGGAGAAACTGCCAATGGTACAGCTGTACCATTATATTGATGATGTCATGCTCACATCCAATTCTCTTTCAGATTTAAAAGGTGCAGCACCTAGACTGCTGCAACATCTATAGGTGAAAGGATGGGCTGTGAACAGTACCAAGGTTCAGGGATATGGTTTGTCTGTTAAATTCTTGGGAGTCATTTGGTCAGGTAAGACCAAAGTTATACCAGAAGCAGTCATAGATAAAGTCCAGGCCTTTCCTATCCCTACAACCGTAGCATTGCTACAGAGTTTCTGGGTCCTCTAGGCTACTGGAGAGTGTTTATCCTGCACTTGGCACAAATTCTGAAGCACTTATACCGGTTGGTATGAAAGCGTGTCAGGTGGGACTGGGATGAGACATGTGCATCTGCCTTTACTACAGCAAAACAGGCAGTCAAGGCCATGCAGGCCTTGAGTGTGATAGACCCATCAAGGCCCTGTGAGCTGGACATTCATGTGACTGAAGATGCTTATGTACTGGCGTCTCTGGCAGTGGCTTGAACGAACTCACCAACCCATTGGATTCGGGTCACAACTCTGGAAAGGGGCAGACATATGATACACTTTGATAGAAAAACAACTGGCAGCTGTGTATCACGCCTTGCTGGCTACAGAACCCCTCACTGAAATGGCCCCGATAAAGTTCCACAGCCACATGGGACAATGCTAAGTGGCCGATACCCCTCGTCAGGTGACAGATAGACTATATTGGGCCTCTACCTGTATCAGAAAGATATCAGTATGCCATGACTTGTGTGGATACAGCTACTGGACTTCTGGTTGCTTTTCCTACCCATTGTGCAGACCAGCAGACGACCAAAAGAGGCAGGCCTGGAATGTTTCTTTGCTGCATATGGCTGTCCGCAGGTGATTGAGAATGATCAGGGCACACATTTTACTGGACATACACTGCAAGAATGGGTGTGACAGCTGGGAATCAAATGGAAGTTTCATGTGCCATACAATCCTACTGCAGCAGGCATGATAGAGAGGCACAATGGCTTGTTAAAATCCAGACTGAAGTCAGATACCAATAGTCTGTGGGAATGGTCAGTCTGCTTATGGACCGTGTTACGGTATTTGAACAAGAAATGCCAAAAGGGAGCCTTAAGCTCCACAGTCATGTTAACACGTATTGCTGCCTCCCCTATATAACTGCAAATACAAACCAAGGAAGAATCGTCGAAGCTGAGGTTCGGCCACTAGAATAGTATCTTGCTGCCAGCACCAACTGCACTGAACCCTGGAGACTCCCTAGAGTGGATGTGACCTTGGACCTTTTGACACATTGACCAGAGATGGCTGGCTCTCCTGGAACCTTGGGGACAAGACCTGGAAGCTGGCCTCCTGTGTGTTCCTGGGATAACAGCAGAGTGAGCCCCAAAGGTCACAGTACTATATCCTGAATGGCCAGAAGGTAGGAGCATCTTACCAGGAAGTTTTGTTTTATCATTATGGCCAGTGCATGCACCTCCAGTAGTACTATATAGAGACCCTTCAGTAACCCCCATGGGGAGAGGAGTAAAAGTATGGTATACTAGACCTGAAGGGACCCCCTTCCTGCTATAATCCAATCACAGGGCCACTCTCTTGCATGCAGCCTGCCTGATGGACAAGATTTGCCTATGTTGGTGTCATTAAAACATGTGTCATATTGCTCCTAAGGTCTTTGTGGATTGGGAACCTCCTCTGGTTTGAGAACTATTATAACTTTTGTTATCTGTACAAAATCTTGTTGTATCTTAATTTTTGCTGTTATCTCTTAAGTTGTTGTTATCCTCTGTTGTTGTTGTGGAATCTCGTTACAGTGCTCCAGCTTTTTCGCACAGGGACCATTGTGGAACACTGAAAGTGTGTAGATTGTAAGGTGAGAATGCTGGAGGGGTGGAGTGTGGGAAACTTGGGGTTCCTATGGCCAGGATCCTCACTGAATTTAAACCACCTGATGATGTAACTGGCCTGTTGCTAGGCTACTACTTCCATACCTTTAGGCAATAAGCTATTATTGCACTATATAGAGAGCTCGGCCCAGTGCTCTGAGCAGAAGCAGAGACACTAGTGCTCGACCTGCTGCCAGAGAACAAGCCAGGTAATAAACCCTTTCACCCCAAGAACATTCTACTGTCATTTTTTGGTCACATTGAATCCATAGTGAACTTGCTCAGGGCTGAAACCCATTGGAAAGACACATGTTATAGCGAGAGGTATGTTGGGTGCATAGCTGATGACATTGAGATTCTTCCCCAACCATGCTGTCAGGATAGAGATGAAAGAGTTGTGGATTCTGTGCATTTCTGGATGACTTTGATTGACTGTTCTAGGTTTGAGGTAGTTCAGTTCTATTTGTTTCCTCTAGCAAAGCAGGCTCCAAGAAGTAGGAAGCTAGTGCCAGGTGTGTAATGCCTCAGAGACCCACAGCCCTGCTCTCCCACCAACCATCTGTGTATCTATAGAGCACTTGGAATGCAGCTCAAGTGGGGGAGTTCTTTTATCTGATCATCAAATAAAATTTAATGCAGTGAGTCATTTGGAGAAGGATGAAGAAGCTTTGCTCTTCTCCATGCTGGGGAAGGTATCTGCAATATGAGCAAACTCAAAGGAGTATTGAAAGTATCATTCATATCCGCACTTACTTAAAGCTGCACAAATAAAATATTTATGTTGGCCAAATTCTATTTAGGGTCTATAAGTCAGAGACCTCTGAATTCAACCCTTTACTATACAAATGAAGAAATTGAACTAAATAAAATTTAAGTGACATCCAAGGGCTATGACTAGTCAGCAGCCACACTACAATCAGAAGGTGTAGTATTCCTATTACTGAGTGCAAATTGAATGCCAACCTCTTTTAACAGCCATGTGTAGTCACGGCATTCATAAATGTTTCCAAGAATGTTTTAATGCATTTATACTTCCTGAATGGAACCTCTTTTGGAGTAATATGTTCTATAAATTAATCTCCCTTTTTGTAAAATACTACACTAATCCTGAGTTGGCAAGAAACTGCAGCCCCTCCTGAATAGTACATTTCACTGATGCTTAAAAGAAGAGCCATCTGGGTTTTTTCAAAGCATCTTGATCTCATTCTTGCAAATGTGGCCCTTCTAAATATACCTCCACAAGGACAGTACACTGATTATGCAAATCAATTCACTGCTTTTCTAGGTCACAGCAGGCCTACTTGTACATAGAATGTGCCAACAGGAATATCGGGAGGTTCCTGCAGCCAGAATGTAAATGGCTTTACTGACAAAACTTGACCAGAGATGAAAGATGTTATGTAACTCTTATCTCCCCACTTATGTAAGAGCTGTGGACTGAGAGTATTCTGCCACCCGGAAAGAACAGTTATGTTGGCTTACAAACTAAATGAATTAGAACGTTACTGGCCAAGTTTATTCCTCCTAGTCTGTCATTAACTCTGTACAATCTTATAAATTGTTTGGCATCTCAGATTCCTCATTTGAATGATTGTGTTTGTTTTTAAATGGGTTAGGGAGCACATATTTAACTATCGTAGCTAATACATTGTCAACATACCTAGAGAGGACTTACTCAAATAATGCTGGCAGTTTGGTATCCTCAAATGCAAAATAAGTACCTGCATTGCTATTACTTAAAATCTTTTGGAGGTTTGATATGTTATAAAATGTTAAGAAATTCCCTAAAATTCTAATATAAAGCACTGCATTATTTCATAATTTCTCCTCCACAGTGAGTCAGAGTATATCCTCTGTATATATGGATTTCCACGTATACTAAATTTCTCATAGACAGTTGTTACCTTTGTTAACTGAAAAGGAAAGCAGTTTTGGTCGGGTAAAATCAACACTGGGTGTGGACTAGGGACAAGTAGGATCAGTACTGGTTCTGCTACTTACCCCAGTGGGACCCTGGACATGATCTTGACCTCACTGGGCTTCAGTTATTGCCATAAAAACAGCTTTCATAAAAGTTTTTTATAAGCATGATTTTATAAAAAGGATTTTGTGAACCAGAAACACTTGTACAAAAAAAAAGCATGTTGTCGTTATGTTGTCAGTACAGTGGTTTAAGAGCACAGAAATGAACATTAAACATATTTTGTGGCTCTTTCTTTCTGGCCTTGAATCTCTTGTCTTTGGGAAAATATCAAAGAAAAGAAAACTTTCTGGAAATGATTCTTTTTCTGGAAACACTGGGATTTGAAGCACATCAAAATATATTATTTCTTGGAGGTAATATCACCTCTGCTTATGTGGGGTTCTTAACAATTTACTCTATACTTTCATAGACTTTATATTAGATATTGATTAAATGCTCAGAGATAGTGCTGTTATGATTTTACTACTCTTCTGTGCATGTGGTTGGACAGCTATGACTGCAGAATTCTTCCCTATATATTTTTCTGTGCAGGTTAGACATCCAGCCTGTCTGTTGGCCATGCTTCTGAAATCTTTGAGAAAGCATCAATAGAATTTCCTCTAGATGGTTATAGATCTGACATTTGACCTTTCAGGTTGTATAGTTTATATTTAGTAAAATAAATTTGGAGATAGACTGGTTTCAAAATTCAGTTCTACAAAGCTGTGTCATGCTAGGAAAGACACTCTGCTTCTTGGAGCAGTTTCCTGACTATACGGGGTGATCATTTAATCTACTGCACATGGCTGTTGGGGGATGAAATAGATCCTGGGGTAAGTAGATCTTTATACTCAATGCCTGGCATAAAGTAAAATTTCAATAACAGTTCACTCTTTCTTTCCTCTTTCTTTATCCCTCTCTTAGTTGACTCGATATTTGTCTTATCTTCTTCATGCTATTGCTTCCAGAAATGACTCTGCTTTCTTAGTCTTCCTATTTCATGTACAGGACTTTCACATTTACCCAGTGGGAGGATTCAGACTGCAGTTCAGATGAGGGCACAGTCGAAGACTGCTGCACTGAGAATCAGGAGAACGCTGTCCTACCCTACCCCTGCCTCTGTGGGGACTTACATGGTCTTGGTTAAATCACTTTTGTGTTTCCTCCCTTGAAAAATGAGGATGCTGATAATTGCCCTACTGTTTTAGAAATAGTTTGGTACCTCAGACATTAAAATTATGTGACATTTTGAAAAGTTTGCAATAAGATGGAAAAACATGAAGATCATTATAGTTTTGCCACTCTGAAACATGTCCTAGAATAGTAAATGAACTTTCCCCTTAAAATACCAAAACAAGCTAAAAGGGCAACTGCGTGGTCCACTTTCTAATCCAATAATCCGGGGATTTTTCTGCTCCAAAGCCCCCCAGCATTGTAAAGTTCTGTGAGGTCAGTGAGAAACTGATCCAGAATGCTTCAGGATTCCTATGGAAGGGACATTAAGGATTGGATTTAGGAATTCATTCTGTCAAGGTTTGTTAGAGACATGGTATATTGGAAAAAGTTGGTGCCTTTTTTCATCTTCAGAGTAGTTTGCAAGTAATGAAACTCTGTCATGGAAGTTTGATTTCTAGCTACAGAAGTGGTGCATTTCCTCTGAAACAAAGGACTAGAACCAAAACTTAAGCCGAAGAATTCATATATTCAAGTCTGCTGTGCTGACCTCAGGAGCTTCTCTCACAGAGCTAATCCCCAGACTCTCCCTAGCTTAATGGCAGATACAGTTTTGACCTCTTCCTGAAATATATGAAGGTTGATATCTGCCACAGATGAAAGCTCTGAGGGAAACAACAGACCCTTACTCGGACAGGATGTAATCATTTTCCATTCAAGATGAATCAATGACAAATCTCTCTAGGAGAGAAATTCTGCAAATTACTGTCTAAGGCTTAGTCCCTCACCATTCAAGAAAGATTACACTTGGGTTGCTTTTTTGTTTTCTTTGTTTTTTTCATTTCAATGTGTGCGTGTATATGTGTTGTTTTCTTCTTCTACCCATTCATTTTCTCCATCTGTGAACTCCTTTTTACCAGAAAAGGTTTTGACAGAACAAAGGTGTCAAAAGAAATTCAGGCAGGCAGACACAGTGTTAGTTGAACACATAATGGGAGTTTGCAGCCTGACTCAGGAGAAGAAATTTTAGTTATTAAAACCCAGAAACTTTCTTTGATTGAGAAGAATGAGGATAGAATAAAGCAAAAGAATGAAAACAGGATTACAAGGTTAATAAATTAGAGGATTCCTTCAACTAGAGACACTTTTAATTGTCACTCAGAACTTGAGTTAATTGAAAATGCTTATATTCACCAGAGAGCTCTCAGCCAAAGAATGTGCAGTAAGAGTAGAGCAGGTGCCTTTGTGTCTTGAGGCCTAGTGATGCCATTTTAAAAAACAAATATTTTCATTCACTCATTTAACAGATGATGATTGAGTGCACATATGTCAGGTACCCCTAAAGAAGAGACTGTATTAGAGACTAAGGTGAAATAGATATGTTCACAGTCCCACTAGATTCAGTTCTTTTGCAGTGGGATTACCTTTCCAGATAGTTCTATTCCAGCTGTCCCTAATAAATTGCTGTTTGCCATCTCCAATAGCCAGAAACAAACAAAAAACATCACCCAGGAATTAGGCAGAAGTGATGAGCATGAGCTTTTTGTTGTTAGACTCAGGTATATGTTTGGGGTGGAAGGTACCACGGGAAATGCATTTTTAGCACCACTAAGTTAAAGATAATGCTAAAAGGAAGAAGGCAAATCTCATGTAAATTTGATCCTCATGGTGCTATCTTTTTTGTTTGTTTTTTGTTTTTCTTTAGAAAATCTTAGTAGTCAAGGTCAGGGACTGCCCAACATGCTTTTTCTTTCTGCCCACCAGGCCAAGTAGCAGATATTAGGCTACCCAATTGATAAGATTTAAAAGGAACATTAGTGCAAGACAATTCTGAAGGAGGGGAGCTGTGATTTTCCAGAGATATGGGGTTGTGGAGAAAAGAAATAAAGGAGAGTTGGGGATACTGAGAAAAGCAAAGCTGTTATTCAAGATTGAACTTGGGGGAAAAAAATAGGAGTAGAATTAGGAAAGGAGGTAGATTCAAGAGAGATGCTCTAGAGGCTGCAGACTGACCAGCCCCAAAGCCCCTAGCAGTGAGGCTCCATTCATGTAGGTTACAAAAATGCAAATTAGTTAGTAGTAAGGAATAATTTTTGGAAAGATAAATGCTGAGTTTCCTGAAAATATGAAATGAATATGCTTTAAAATTTCAACTAATTTGTAAATGAGGGAAGCAAATGATAGTGTTCAAAAGACAATTTTTAGAAGATTTTATATATACAGTCAGGAATGCTGAAAATAATTTGTCAATAGAAGCAAAACTGTCTAATATCTCAGTGGGCAACAAACTGTAATGTTTGTGTTATTGTTTCAATCAGAAGGAAATCAATTTTCTCTCTACTGGATAAAATTCATTTGCACAGTTATGAATAGGAGTCATTCGCATTGCCATGGAGAAGAATCACTTACAACCTAACTTCTGCAATTTAATCTCTAGACCTACAGAACATACAATAGCCTACTCAATAGAAAATTAATCAAAATTGCACTTTTCTAGAGACTCACATTATCCTTGAAGGGTCCTTGGACAACCAAGAGCATGCCACTGACAAGATAACAAGTGATCTTTTGCCCACTTCAAACTTCAGACTTTCTTAGACTGAGGGGACAACTTTCTTCAGTGTCCTAGGTCTACATAGTTTTGCTATTAATGAAAAATTATGTAGAACTCCATAAAGGTTCAGAATCTATATTCACTTTCAGAAAAGTAGCCAGAGAGTTATCCAGAATAGGGAAGGGAATGACCCCTATTCTCCAGACACCAGCAGGCATCTGAAAGAAAGTTTATTTCCTTGACTCTCTCTCTCTCCCTAGAGAATATCAATGTAACTCCCTAGAATTATCAATACATCCTCTGGGACAAAATAAAATACCCTTTTGCATAGTATTGTCATGTAAGTAACAGATCTTCTAGATGATCTAACAGAGCATGACTTGAATGCATTCTTCATTATTTGAACACTGACTAGTTTATTCAAGATGTTCTTTATATTGAAGTATCTTGACTGGGTTTTTAAATGAGACACTTCAGTCCTATACATTTATAATTTTCCATCTGCCCACCTGAGGACATACTGTTCCTGGTTTTTTTGTGTGTGGTGTAGTATGGAGTGGGTCCCATGCTAGAAGTCAACCTGGGTATTCACAAAGGTCCCGAGCAATACTGTAGGGGCATAAGACAGTACACCATGAGGAAAGTGATTCAGTACAACAGCTGACCACAGAGAATGGATCAGGCAAACCAAAACATTATGAAAAAAATTAGGCATAACTATGCCACAATTTAGAAAATAATGTTAGGAGCTTCAGTTCAACAATCAGCAACTATTGAAAAAGGATCCATCCATAAATCATGCTAATAACGGTCAGAAATTTGTGAATCCAGGGAACAGAACAGTTTACATATTCTAGATGGTACACCAAGCAGAGTGTCCAAGGCTAACACATAGGAAAGAAACCTTGGTATAAATCTAGGGTTTGGACAGTGTAGCTTTTTGGCAAACATGTGTTTTCCTTCACACAGTCTATCAATGTATAGTTGGCATTAGACAAATATGGTGAGGTGCACACAGGGGATCAAGAAGGGCCATGTGAGAGCCCTACAGGCAATACTGGATTTCTTCATCTAGCTAGAAGAGTTGGCTGGAATTACCAAAAGTGCTAGGTAGGAATGATTCTGGGGTGGGAGCAGTAGACTCACAGTTAGGAAATTCTGAAGGTAATGGCACAGACACAAATCTGGAACAAGATAACCACTATTTAATTATCCTATTCTCTTTTCACCTTGAGCAAAATTTAATAGAGTGTATCTTGTTGACCATCCTATCTAATATTCTGGACTGCCTTTAACTGGCTGTTGGTATAGAAAGACTAGTACATGCAAGCTTATACTCATTCTATGTCTATATTCTTTTTGTATATCAGCTTTTAGTAAGTGATCATACCACCTCTTTTATAAAATCCTGCCCCTCGCAGACTTGTAATATACTGACATGTATTTCATATATTTACCTCATCTGTTCTCTAAGTTTCAATCCTCCAACCTTTATAATTGTATATGTATTTTCTACCTATTGTTATGAGTTTTCTATGGCTTTTGAAGTTAGCAATTCTTATCTGGATTTTCTGTTAATTTAAACCTAGTTTTCAATCTGTCATTAAGTCATTATTTCTACTCTGTGGTCCCTTGTTTCCTAAACCTTTTTCATTATTCTGCTCAACCATTGTGCTAAATATAAACTTTTATTGATTCTAGTAGCCCAGCTGATTATTAAATATTTAGGAATTTTGTGAGTGGGTTTCTAAAACTGGCCATGGTGGGAAATGTTATACCAGAAAAATTTATAGTTCCTGCAGCTGAAATGTCCACTTTACAGTTGAGGAAACTGAGGTACAGAAATGTTCATCAATTTTCCCAAGATCAAAATACAAATAGGTTGTGGTGGTAGAACTAGAATATGGGTCTTCTTTGTTCCAACCCATGCCATGGGTATTTGTGATTCTTAGTACACAGCAATGTTGAAATGGAATTAAATAATTCATTTCCTCTTGTTTCACTTGATACAATGTAATGTTTGTAGCTAAAAATAAAGAATGAAATGGCATGATGATATGTATATTAGTAAAAGAAGATGAAACTATAAGAAGATTTAGAGACTCCTAAAATAGGCTTAAAGTTGTAAGACTCTTTATAAGGATTGTTTCCTCCTAGGCATTATAATTGAATTACATATAGTTGCTACAAGCTCAGTTATGATTATGGAACTTGGTGGGTTAAAGTCTCCCAATAAATAAAAGTGAAAAAGTTATTATTACATTTCTATAAACTTCTATATTAAAATGGTGTTAGATATAGTGGTCACACAAAATGACAAGAAATGTATGTCATGAAATAAAGACTTAAAAGTATATAATACAAACTGGGAATGTCTCTATTATTAATTGACAGCTCTCACTAGTAAACTGAACCATTACATTGCCTCCCACTACCCAACTTCACAGACAATCACCCCTAAATTACAACTTAATCTGCCTTTACTCCTTGTTTTATGGAGCCACATGTTTCCTTCAGGGACTAGCTACTTGTTCTTTTCAGAGAAAGTTGTCATCATCTTTCCACCGAGCCAGCTCTTGGCAACATCTCTTTCTTTTAAAAATATCAACAGGAAACCATTTTATCGCTTCTGACTATGTGACTCAAACACCCTAAAGATAAGAGCTCACATATCAGGTTTCTTTTCTCTGTTGGCCTCTTTATACCCTTTTAAAGTTTCTTTCCATTAGAACCATCTATCTGTCAATTTTAGTTATCTTATGTATCAATCAGGTTATGAACAGCCTTTGAATACTGGGAAATTCTTCCACTCCCTCTGTCCCCTCATTGAATTAATCAAAGCTCATTGATTACAGTTTGAACCTTCTGCTAATATCTTAGTTGAAACTTTGATCAAATTATTTGCTTGAATAATAACAAGTCTCTGTCATCCTCCTTGCACCAAGGTTTTTTCTTCATTATATTTTTAAAGTGCCTTTAGTGTTATTGTTCCAAAATATAAATCATTACATTCAACCATACAGGGTAAATTTTTGTTCTCAGGATTCCCCACTATTTTTCTATTAATAATGTTCTTCTGATGATAAATATTCTGTAGAAAGGCAGAAATACATGAAGAAAAGGTTAAAAATTGCTTTAAATATTATATTTCAGGATAGCCATTATTAACATATTGTTAAATCTCCTTGCAGCAGGCACCTAGTTTTGCTGGCTGTGAAGTTCGGTCCTATCTTGAAGCAGCTGGGCCCAGCATGAGGAGGAGGTTGTTCTCCAGGTAGATGAGAAAAGGGCCGCTCACCTTATTTAGAATGAAATAGCATTTGGTTTACTTTCTTTTTCTCCCTATTTTAGTAAGAATAGCAACCTCTTTAAAATGCTAATTATAAATTCACTCACATTTGTATAAAACTTTTATTTCCATTCAAAAGCATTTATCCACACTTTGTATATGTAGCACCTAATGGTTTAAACAATAGGTTAATTGGCTGTGTTGCTGTGCCCAGAGAGCAAACAATCCAACAGGGGGAGCTATTTAAAACAAATTAGAATGACACTAGCGCAGTTAGAAGCCAAGTGTCTGCGTGTTTCTGAAGTAGAGGCTCCTTTCTTCTGGGTCCTGGACCCTTGGTGGATGGGTAGCAAATGAGCTGAATTTTGAAATGTAGGTGCTTGTGTAGAGGAACTACTAAAACAAAAACTAAGACAGGCAAGTTGGCGGATGTTTGGAAAGAGCGATGTCGGTGTGTGTGGGATGAGAGGCACGTAAAGCTGCAGGATGGATCCTGTTAAGGCAAAGGAGAACCTTAAATTCAAGTGTTGCTCTGGGAGGAGGGGGTTCCCCACCCAGACAGGGTCGTGGTGAACTTCGTGAAACCAAATAAAGGAAAGGGCAAGAAGCTAGGAGTTTTAAAAGGGGTACTGCATTCATTCTTAGAGTGGTATGCCTCAGTCTCTCTTGGCTCTGGCGCTGCCCCCTCCTGCTCCCCACAAGGGCTTAACCCTCTCCTAGCTCCAGGCCTGACAGCCTCCCTCCGCCAGCCACCATCCTCTCCCAGTCCTCCCTTCAGGCTTCCCTTCTCCACCACACAAGCTCTCCCGGTTCCCACACCGCACTGCCCTCTCCACTCCCACAGCCCTACACCTCCCCACCCCTACCACCAGGAGGCGCTCTGTGGGCGGGTCCCTGGTGACTGGCCAGCACCGGACCAATTACATGCCAGGAACTGAGGAGAGGCTAGAAGGGTTGTTGCCTCTTGTCCCTCCCCTGGGCCGGCACTCCGGTGACTGACCAGCCACTCTGTCCCCAGTAAACGTCCATCCCACGGAGGTGCGAACCGGCTTTTATATGTACACACACTGGGAAATCCTGGTCAGAAATTGCCATTTTCTCCCCATCAAGGTATTCTCATGTTACTTGGTAGAATGCAGGGTTTCTGCTGAGGAAAAATACATTATAATTGTGCATAGAAAGACACTCTCAGCAGCTGGCTATAAGATTCTTGAGAGAGGGGATGGATGGCTGGGAGCTGGAGAGAGCAGTTGGAGTCCGCGTAAAGGAAGCGAGGTCACCATTAGAGGAGTGGCTGCAGAGACAGGTGTAAAAAGGAGAATTTAGGAAATGAGGACAGGAAGTGACTGGACTCACTGGCTTAATGTAATGAGAAAAGGTGAAGAGGACATTAAAAATAATATTGACAGCACCTTAATCCAGGATAACCAGGAGAATGGAATACCCCAAGAGTTAAAAAAGAAAGGGGGTGGGGACAGCAGATTGGAGAATTTAGATGGAAGATGGCTTTGTTTGCTGATATGAGGATTTTAAATATTAATTGACTCATAATATGTAGACATTTTTCATGATCAGCTTCAACTTTTACTTTCAGAACTTTATTATTATTATTGCTTTAGCTCAACAATTCCTTCTCAAAAAGGAAATTTAGGCCATTTGTCACTGTTGTGCTTATTTCCTTTTTTCTCTTTATGCTTTTACCTCTAAGATATATAGTCCTGTAATCACATCCTCCCTCTTTGGAGCTCATGTGGCTGGTTCTCACAGTCCCTTCCCCTGTCTTCCTGTAATCTTTGCATTGGTTTGACTGTCCTTCCTGATCTGGTTAACCTTGCATCTTCCTGTAACCATGAATTAGCTGGGAGTATGCTGTCTGCATCTGCTGGAAGGGCAGGATGTCCACCTCAGGGAAGCATGCTTGAAATCAAATTTCAATGAAATATTTTGTATAATATCTGATTGGGGGTGGGTAGTGGGAAAGCTGTAGGCTATTTGAAATTATTTTCTTGGGAATTCAAAACTCAAAACTTGTGCAAGCTGCCATTTTCAGTTGTTACTGTGCCAATTCAAGGTTTGGTAGAACAAATTGGCAAATTTACTATGGTATGTCAAATGACTTGTTTAAAGGGAATTCTCAAAGCTAAAATACTGTTTTGGAATCCAATGATTGCTTTTGCTTTATATATGCAAAATATGGAATTATTTTTTACAATAGGGTCATGATTTCTCAATTGTGATTCTGGCCCTGATTTCAATACTGTGTCTTCATTCATTCTTTCTGATAACTATATACTGGAGGACTGGTAGCCAACTTGGAATTTATGTAATTACATGGCAGTATTCAATTCACATATTATTTATATAATACCATGTTAGCTTCCAGGGTTTCTGGCCCTTAATATTAACATCAACATTGTTTCAAGGAATGATGGAAACTGGCACTGATACACATCAGTTTACTCACTCTTTGGAGCTTAAGCATTAGAAAACCCATAGACATTCCAATGTTAGAGTCTTGCTCTATAGAATTCTAGGCTCTCCATTCTAAAGTACTTCTTTCCCCAAACCAGTGATTTGTTAATAATGTTGCTCTTGATTACATTTCCCTCTTCATAATAGTAATGCTTAACTATCTGTGTCTTTACCATGTCATGCCCTCTAATCCATGTGCTGTCTTTAACGCTTGGCTGGTAACCGCAGCCCCACTGAGCCAGGGCTGTCTGCACCACGGGAGGGGGCAGGCGTCCTGTGGAGTCCGCACCAGAGGAAAGGGCAGGGAAACTGCGCCAGGCTGGAGGCGAATCTCAGCAAGTAATCCTCAACACTGGGATTGTATAATCAACAGAGCATCGCTGGCTTCTGGTAGCAACAAAATCCCTCTTTATCACAGAAAAAAAGCAGAAAGAAAAAAAAATGGGGTGAAGAAACCAGAACAGTTTCCTTACTTGTTTGCAGTCATTGAGATGGGGGAAAAAGGAGTTTTAAAAAACACAAAACTGCTTTATGTTGCTCATATTAAAATAAAAATGATCATCCTTTTTAAACCCTGTATGACCTGCTTTGACTCCAACTCCAGTCATTGCTCACAGACCCCAATTGCTAAACTCGGTCCAGGGTTTCGTGACTAGTCCACTATTCTTGCCTTGACTTCGAATTCTTGGGATGTTAAAATAAGGCCACACATAAACACATACTTTCTAAGTGACAAATACTTTTGCAGACTAAAATATTGAAAAATATATGTTTTCCTTTTTATAAAAAATTACTGAGCCCGAAACACAAGTTATATCTATTGGCATTCTTCTAAGTATAACATAGTTATTTGCTAAGCTTTTTAACTTGTAAAATATCTATTTTCAGTGGACAGGAAAAGAAATGATGGAACTTAACGAATTTGATAGTAACTTCTGAATTCATAAATCAGATTGATTTACAAATTATTGACTCAGTATTTAAATCCATTTTCATGATGATTGAGAATTCCTATCAGGAGTGCAAAAGTAGGTATGATGTTTTCTAAAGGAGGATATGAAAATATGGGAGGCAGAAAAAAAAACACGATAGCGTCCATGGTTCATCATATAATGCTATAAATTTGGTTCTGCTCCCCTCTTTGCATTAGCTGCTAAAAATGCTATAGCCAATATTTGGTTAGTGTAAAAATATTCAAGATGTGTATTTCGTACTAGCCTTATTCATGATGCATTGCTTTTTCCCTATACTTTTCTTTCAAACTTATTTTAAATTTTAGGTTAACTTACATTGCTTGCAGTTGTTTTTAAATCTAGTTTGGAGCTAGATGTGGGATAAATAGATGAAAGTGAAATACATCACTTACAAAGACAATTTTCCAGCATAGATTAATTTTTAAACAATGCCCTACAAATAACAATTTGCTTAAAATAGTATGTAAGTTTATTAACATCTCTCCGTTTTTCTGTAAAGTCCCAATAGAAGATTCTGTAGGTCTTGAGGTTCCAGAATGGCATCAAGATATAATTAAAGGCCTGGCCACAGACCCAGTAGAACCTTCCAAAGTCTTTACACTAGGCAGGGACTTTCATAGCCAAAGGGAAGTCAGCTAAACCAAAGAAGCCAGATGAGGAGTACCTCACTGGGTATTTCAGAACCTGAGACAATTTATGTTTGGTATAGATACATTTCTCATAACATATTTTTTTCTTCAACTCTTTAGGATCTTCCCAATCATGTCAGTAACATTTACTGACCACCCTGAAATTGTACTGCTTATATACTTGGGTCTTAGTGTGTGCCTATGAAAGCCAATTTCTGCCATAGCTTGTTGAAAATAGTTTGTAGCATTGGGCTCAGGTTCAAAGTGGCAGATATCTCCAGAAATTTTAGACATTTCTATAAATGATAAATATTATAAAAGCTTTATTTTTCCCTGAGAATTTGGTAGAGGGCACATCTGCTCACATTACCTCTCTGAACATACTGTTTGTGGTAGAGATTGCCATAGTTCTTTGCAACTCCTCCCATCAAGAGATGGAGTCCATTTCTTCACCTTAAATCAGGACTGGTCTTGCAACTTGCTTTGCCCAAGAGAATACGATGTAAACCAAGTTGCACAGATATGAACATGACCTTCAGGAAGTTTTTCACATTCCTGTGGACTCTCTTGGCCACCTCAACTACCATGTGAGCAAGTCTCATCCTGCTGGAAGATGAGAGACACAGGGCAGAGAGGAGCCATCGCAGCTGAGACCAGCTGACAGCCAGCCTCTCCATGACTGTCAGCTGCCTGCAGACTGTGGATGAACCCAGCCAGAACGAGCTGAGCCAGGCCTAGATCAGCAGGAAAGTCCAGCTGACCCATAAACACATAAGCAATAATAGATGACTGTTGTTTTAAGTCATTAAGTTTAGGGGTGGCTTATACACAGCAATGGGTAATTGATCACACTGCTTTCAGATCTTCGGAAAGTGGCCTGTTTTCAGCTCAACTTTTACCTTCTCTTCATGATGATGACTGTGAATTTGAGCTGCCATTAAGCTTGAATGTAGTTTTTGTGAAAGGGAGGCCTTTAGGCCTAAGTGAGATGACATCGAATACAAACACTGGACACCACTATTCCTGCTGAAAAATGGAGCTAGTAGATTTCCTAGTTTCTCAAAACACAATGGGTAAATTAGTTAAGACTGGCAGTCAATATAAAACCATGCAGTAAAAACAATTATATCCCTTGCTTTTGTTATTCTATTATTTAATAAAATTTCCCTTTAGGAAATTCAGTTTCATGTCTTGGATACAATTCCCTTTTTGAATTTTAGACTCATGTTCTTACGTTTTCTTCCAGGACTGAAACTCACTGGCTTTAAGTAGCCTAAGAATCTGTCTGTCATTTGCTCTATATGTACAATCAGCAGTTCCAAGCACATGGTCAGTAAATTTATCTATTGCATATTAATGTTCTATTTTGTGTTTTCTTATAGTAGAAAAATACTGTGAGGAGTTTAAAGTTTGTAATATGTGTAGCATCTAATCTGTATTCATTACTGAAATATGCTAGAGAATATCAGACAACATATCTCATGAGTATAGTGGACATTTATATCCATCATTAAAGTAGATATACTATGGAGAATGTTCTTGTCTTTGACTCAATATTTACCTACAATTCCCATTACATTTGGAAGGACACTAGAAACTTGCCTTCTTTGTTCACAGGAGAGAGAAAAACATCTGTTTTATAGCAAACTAACATGACTCACTTGGAGGGTCATTTCAGTATTCTTTGAATCTCTTTTTATCTCCTATTGGTCTCAATATCCATGTGCTGTTCTTGGTTCAAAGTTTAAATTGCATACTGCACCTACAGTTATGCTCCAGAAGGCCTGTACAGATTACTTTATCCACTTTATAAATCTAATTCCTAATAATCTTGTCAATTCATTCTACCAATAGTATTAACATGTGACCACATTCCTGTTATTTCCATTTCAGAGAGACACCACATTTGTAATCGTATGATGTCTTCAATCCCTGAATCTGAAGGAGTGGCTAATCAATGATAAGAATTCTTGGCACTGTGTATTTGTTCAGAGAGCCCAGCAACACCTCTCATAGCAGTGATCTGCCATCTCAGGACAAGACACCTTTTCGGTAAAGACCTCCTTTTCTCTCTTGCAATATTCCAACCAGATCAATGTCTGAGCCCTAATTATAAGCAGTTCAGGTCCTCAACATACTGGTTATATAGGCTCTTTTCATATCTGCCTGCTTAGTGAATAAGGAGAGGGAGGGTATGTGTGGGTACCCAATGCTCACGCGCCTCAAGGGCTGGTCATGCTTTCCATTCCACTTGGCTCCTTATTGTAACAGTCATGGATATTTTGCAGTTTGACACCCTGAACTCTCTGAGAGGAGGAGTAATTCTGTTTGTAGCTGCTTGAACCATTCAGATTCAACAAAGCACCATTTCGCAAATGATGATATCTGTTCATTACAGGATTCTATACTACAGGCACCTGCTCTTTTTGATTGCTGCAGCAGTTTGGGTAAGGGGACTATTTGGCAAGTGGATATAGCTTTTGCCCAAATAGGAGTCTTGAATTTTCTGGGCACATACCACTGCCAATGCCATGACAGCCAACTAAACAGAGGGGGTCAAAGTGTGAAAAAAAGTGGAATCTTAGGTGAGCAGTGCTGAGCCCAAGGCAAGAGTAGGAAATACAGAATGGCCTTCAAAGTATATGAAGGATCGCTAACCTTGGTCTGGTGACTTTAAAAGTTAATAGGAATGCCAGAAACACCAAAAGGTAGGCTACATTCTGGGAATTGAATCTGAACATGTTGTTATATATGCACAATTAATTTAAACATAAAATTTTGAAATGCTGGTGTTAAGGCCAATTCCAACTGATGTAATTTTCTCAGATTAAGTTTCAATGAATATAGCATTTCAAAGAAAATTATATTGTGATATTAAAGGAAAAGCCCTATTGCAAAGTCAGATCACAGCTTCTTGTATAATAGAAGGAATAAAAAAATGCTTACTGGGTAGGGATGAGGAAAGTCCCCCTTGTGTTAAAGTATAAGATACAGGATGTTAATTTTTACCCACCGGGTTCTAAAACTGTTCACATAAATCTTCTCATTTATTCATGAACTAGGTTACATGTTGTGTGAGGAAAAATTATGGATTCAGCAAGGAAAACTGCACATTAAATTTATGATTGCAATTGTTGAGTTGGAATCCAACATTTGGCCTTGGAGCTGCTCTCCAGCGATTTCAAACATGAGAAAACCAGGGAGGGGCCTGAAGGTGAACTCTAGTAACAACGTTCATTAGGTATATGCCTGACATTGAACCTGAACAACTCAAAAGAATTTTCAGTGTTTTCCATTGTTGGACTTGCTCCAGCTCAGTGGCGGAATCACTGCAGCAGGATCCCCTGAGCTACTTTTCAAAAATGCAGACTCCACACTTTGCCTCGAATACTCTAAGTCAAAATCCCTTGTAGATGGAGCTTGAGAAAACTCATGTTTCATGACCTGCCAGGGTGATCCTGTTGCACGCTCAAGTTTGAGTACCACTCCCTTGTGGAACATTAGAGAAATATCCTACTGTATGCAGTTTTATAAAAAACAGTTTCTTAGGATTAATAAATACAATGATCATGAGAGTCATGAGAAATAGGAACTATACCAATTATTTGGGTACAAGTTGCATCAGCGGTTAGAGCCAAAGAGCCATCAAAACACACAAAGTCTCTGTCTCAGTCATTCTTCCTCAGCCTTAACTTAACACAACCTCCTGCTGGTCCAGCCCTGCCTGCCCTCCCTGACTTCACAACCAAGCTTCTCTCACTGGCACCATCAGTAGGGCATACGGATTTCTGATTTGTTAAATTTGTCACTGCCATGTTTCTCTGCCTTTTTGTGGTATCCAACCATCATAAAGTTCAAATTTGTTTCATATTTGGCATCAATGATTCAAGAGCATTCAATCGAGCATATTTGTTTATGTACCTTGGGAAAGATACTAGAGCTGGTGACTGAGGCTGTCTCCTGCAGTTTGATGATTGGGGGTAATTTATACTTTTAAAATGTTATACATGCACATATTGCCCTTTCTATATGCTAATCAAATTTCAAAGTATAATAAAATGAACTCTATATTTATGTCCTACATAACATTAAGCTCCTTAATGACTTAGCCCTTTGAGCTTTCTTTCTTTCTAACCCCAGTAAGCCTACATACAAAATGGAAGATCCATAAATATTGAGTGAGAGTTTTGAAATAGACAAGTAATTTTAAATTGCTGGTTTGTAATTTAAAAAAATATATTGTACCATTTTGAGACTTAAATAATGTGATTCCTTCAAAGTGCTCCACTGCATTTTTCAGATGTCATCAGTAGACTGGGGTGTTTTCAGGACCAACAGAATGATTCACCTCAGACATGCTTCCAGGGAGACAAAAGTCTCTGAAAGATGTATGCTGAAGATATTTTAAAATCTAAACCCTGATTAATAAATACACTAAGTGACTGCAATTCCTGGGACAAGAGTTGAGTCGCAAACTGTCCTATACTAGCTCTGATGCTTCTGCAGGTTCATTTTGCTTCTGTCCTTAGAATAGAATCTCTAAGGAGCAAATCTAAATAAATGTATATTTGCAAAGCTCCTTCTTGTGTAAGTTCAATACTGTGCAGGGATTTTATTCATCTGGCTAAGCCATTAAGCTGACAGAATTTCTTTTTTTCTTTAGGCTAACTTTTTTTTTAAGTTTCACAATACTTGGTTCTTTTTGGCTTATTATTGTCTTTTTGACTTTATTATTGTGAATAAAAAATTAATACAAGTATTAAGTGGAAATAAAAAAAGACACAACTTCTGACAAGCATCAAGGCACCTATTATCAAGTCAAAGATGCAGACTTAAAAATATTTAAAATACCAGAGAGGATTGACACAGGTCAATAAATCCTGACTTACATTTCTGACTATTTCAGTCCCTGCTGATTTCCTCCTCTGAGACTTTACAGTAAATCTGTATCTAAATGATGTAATTTAACACTTAATCATTCTTCATTCCTTAAATATTTTATATAAGTACATAAATATAAATTTAAAGTTATCAATATATATTTAATATATATATTTAAACTATAAGTACATAGGTATGTATTTCCAATACGTTTTATATCACATGCACACTTTAACTCTTTTATATGTTTGTCTCATTTCTGTTACTAAACATTTAAATGCTAAGGTCTCTGAGGGCAGGAACCATACCTCACACTTTTCTGCTATTCTCTACGTGTAAGCATACTATGGCAAAAGGGAATATGAAAAACACATTGCCTAATGGAAAGTGCCATTATACATTATGATGGTCAATTGCCTTCCCAAATCCACATTACCAATAGAGATTTATAAGCCAATGGAATATAAACCCATTAATCTCTCTGCATTCCCATTGACTTCTACCTAACCATTTCCTGCCAAAAACTTTAACCAGTTCCTTAACAGTTCATTTTTAGATGACTGGTTGCCTTTGTATTGCTTTTAAAAATGTGCCTTCCTTGAGGCAGACCAATTTTTAGATAGAATATATTTTACAAATATATTCCTAAAGGTTTAAAATAAAGTACTTGTGCTCACCATCTTTTTCAAGCAATAAAAATATGACTGCACTCTTTCATGTGTATTCACATAACAACTTAAGAAAAATGTGAAGATTTGAAAGAAATAGACATTTGCCAACATTTCAACCACTTAAATCCAAATGTAATGTTCAGACTGACCAATTCTAATTGTATATCAAGGAGAGTGTTATTTTATGAAGAAAAAAAACCCCTGCAGAGTATCTCTGCAGTAGGTAACTATCAAATAATAATGGAGAGACTGAGGCATGCAGAACCGAGACATTGCACAAAATCAGTTAGCAACTTGAGGACTGTTCTCAAAATCATGGGGAGTAGTGGAGAAATGAAGAACACTACTATTTAGGCCTCATTCTCAGAGGAGTGGGAGAATGCCTCAGGAATCTGCCTTTTAAACAACAGCTCCAAATAATTGTTTTAGGTTCTGAGGACAGACTCCAAGTAGTGCTTTATGCAGTGTATCCTCTGTAAAACAGATTTAGACATAATTGAAATAAATCATAAGAATCCTAAATCTCTTCTGTTTCTACTAAGGCTTTGGTGATAAAACTGGAAATAACGCAGACATTCCCCTAATCACCTAATGTCTTTTTCTTTCCTCATAAAATAAATTTTGTGCAATGGATAATAAAACACAAATTTTAAACTGAAATATATTTGCACACCAAATCATGCTGATATAGCCTCATTTCATGACCACTCCTTTATCTTCAGAGAGGAGCAAAATGTAGAGCTTTCTGGGCAGATGGAAGTAAAGGCAGCTAAAATGTATTGGACATTCACAACATTCTAAGCACTTTACACGCATTACCTCAACAACCCTCTGAATTGGTTGCTACCATTTTCTTCTGTGTGGAAAGCAGCCAGCCCCACCCCCATAAAAATAAAAAGCATCCTGACTTTGTAGGGCAGATGGAGCCAGATCACTGGCCTGCACCATTCAGACCCTTCAATCACGGTGGTACGACATGACCAGCAAGCTGGTGGCATGTTTGCTATTTATTTTAAAGTAGGGGGAGCCTATGACCACTGGGACGGGTAGCTCTGTGATACCTGTGAAAGAGGATCCTGTTGGAGGACATGTTTCCTAAAAGCAGAGCCTAAAATACGGGCTTGCATTAGTGTCCTGGCCTATCGCTGCTCTAACAAATTACCACAAGTTTAGTGACTTAAGATGATACAAATTTATTATCTCATTGTTCTGGAGGTCCAAAGTCCAACAGGTCTCCCTAGGCTCACCTCAAGAGGTTAGACTGGCTCAAGGGGAAAGTTCTCAGCTTTCTCTTCTCAGTTCCCAGAAACTGCCTGCATTCCTTGACTTTGGCCCTTCTTCAATCTCTAAAGCCAGCAATGTGGCATCTCTAAATGTTCTCCTGTACTGACAGCTCCCTGTGACTCATATATTTTCAGGGACCCCCTGTAACTATATCAGGCCCAGAAATTCCAGGATAGTCTCCTTGTTTTAAGGTCCGCTGACTAATAACAGTCTGAATTCTATCTGCAACTTTTCCCTTTGCCATGGAACCTTACACATTCAGATTCTGGGGTTGCTGTGTGGACCTCTTTGAAGGCCAATACTCTGCTTATCGCAGGATTTTCTTACTCAGGGCACTTATCAGGAGAGCACTCTCAGTAGAGCAGGAGGAAAGGAAGCAGGTTTGGGCTGGAGAACAAGGCTACTTCCACTCGTCCCAGGGCAACGACGGGGAGAAAGTCATCATGAGGCAACACTCGTGGAACTGGGGGTTGGGTGTCACCTCTGAGAAGAGCACCTGGGCGGAGAGGCAACAGCGTTCATGCGGACCCCGTTATGAGCTGGATCGTGCTACGGACTCTAGTTGTACTGGATTAGGACCCACACCAATGACCTCATTTTAGCTTACTTTTCCTGTTAAATTGTGTTCCCCCTAAAAATAAAGATATGTTGAAGTCTTAGCCCTCAGTACCTCACATTGTGACCCTTCCCAAATGTCCACTGGAAGGGGAAATGTGGACACAGACAGGCATACAGGTTAGGAAGATGAGGTGAAGGCACACAGGGAGGACACAGGAAGACGGAGGATTGGAGTGATACGTGTGTAAGTCCAGGGACAACTGAAAGACTCTAGAAGCTACAGAAGAGGCATGGGACAATTCCTCCCAGAGAGCCTTCAGACAGAACACGGCCCTGCTCACACTTTGATTTCAGACTTCCCAGCAGCAGAGCTGTGAGACCATGAATTACTGTTACTGTAAACCACTCTGTATGTGGTACTTTGTTACAGTAGCCCTTGGAAACGAATACAGACCCTAAATCACAAAGTCTAGGAAAGAGAAACTAAGTAGTCAAGGAGTTACCTACCTCAGGGTTTCTCCCAAGGGACCTTCTTCCATAATGTCAAGTGGGCATATTTCGGATTTCTTGTAGCTGAAAAGTCGTTATTCCAAACTCTTCCCTTGGACTTGAGAGAATAAAGGTAGGGTCTTTCTGGCTTCTATGCCCAACGGGCAAATTTTATGAAATCTAGTTCTGAAATCTCACTCTTCCCTTCAAGTGCTCTGATAACAGATTCACAGACTTTGGCTTAATTAGTTACATAATTTTCTTGCCTACAAACCATTAAGTTCTTTGAGGACAGGTCTTATCCATGCTTATATTCATGGTATTTAGAGCATGTAGCTGGATATAATAGAAACTTTGAAGGAATTATTGAAAAACATTATTCTCCCCTTAGGAATGCCCAAAAGACATTAACAGTACTTTCTTGTGTTCAAGGATAAGAAACAAAACAGACTAGAGGCTCCTGAGGTAGTATATTAATCCAGGAGATAATGGACTGGGTTGGCAACAGAATGACATGGGCTCTGTAGCTCTGTCCTTTGCCCCTTTGAGCAACCTCTTGGCATTATTATTGAGAAATTATAAATTACAGGCTTATGACATAGAGGTAGGATTAGAAATAAGTTTGCCCAAATAACTCAGGAGTACAATAATATTTTAGCATAGTTCAGAGAAAAAAATTCAGCCAACTAGATGGGATTTGTTAGAGAAAAGAAATTTCTCCAGAGCTGTGAAAGTTACAATTGTATACTACTATGAGCTATCGAATTTTACCACTCTTGACCCAGTCATTGTGGCATAAACACAGGGTATAGTTTATGGTGACCTAATGCCACTTTTAAATTGTATTTGAATTACTTAAATGTCTTCTACCACTGTGCCAAAAGCAGAACCATGGGAATCCTTAAAAAAAAAAAAAACCATAATGAAAAGGCCAGTGTGCCATAATTTCTATTCCAACTCAGGCAGCAAATGATATGTACAGTTGTGAAGGTCAGTTTCTTCTACTGACCTTTAGATAAATTTCACTTATATAAGAAAAGTGTGCAAGAATCTTAGCATGGGGAAATTGAAATATATATGTATATTTAGTTCTATAACCCCATGATGTGCTTGCAGGCCTATGACATAAATTTCATCTAAACCTTCCACACATATTTTATTGGCTTTTATCAGAGATCAAAATAAAAAGGATACATCTCGGAATTATCTTAGAGAACACCTGCGTATTCTGTAGCAGAATAAAAGCAAGTTTAGAAGGGTCAAACATTATAGGAACACAGTCAGGAAATACTTCATTGCGTCTGCAGCTGCTCAGATGAAGCAGCAGAGCATCACCCACTCATCGTTCGTCCATTTTTGCTGGAAAGCCAGTTGCTTCCCAGATACACAGAAAGGGGGCCCATCTTCCCCACGTCCATGGTGCCACCTTGTTCTGCTCCCAACCTTCTTTTCTCTTGCCTCAGGACTCCACAGCTCTACCCCGTCCCTCTGCACCCTGTATTTTGTTTGAACAAACTTTTCTTCAAATGTCAGAGTACTCAACCATCAATCCCCTAGAGCTCAGGCTCTGAGGATTGTGTGTGTGCAGCTGCCAAGCTCTCTAGTAGGTATGTGGTTTATGTGGTGTGTGTGTGTGTACAAAGATATATGAATGTTTTTTTATCACGTTCTAAAAAAAAAATCTTTGAACTACAATTATAGCCTATTAAGTATCTTCAAGTACCTGCATTTAATGATCATTAGGGTTTCTTTCCACTGCATTTTTAAATACAACTGTGAATTAGGATTTTTAGTTATTAATATTAGTGTTAACTTCTTCCTTTAGTGACATTTTGATTGACCAAAGGTGGAAAACTTGATAAGCGTAATACCTCTAAGTTTTATAAAGACTGTTAACTCTCAAGTACATAGTAAAACTAAAATAGTCTGTCAGATATCTCAAGCCCTGTACCAATCTCTAAGTTTAAGTTGACATTGAGCACCCCTTTGGAGTTAAAAAACATCAAATCACAACTGACTCCGTGGTTACCTATTTGAGTAATTTGGGTTCAACTGTTTAATTCTAAAGGTGAGTAGTGACTTATTTATTTCAACACTTTAAATTATTCTGTAAAAAATTTTAGCCAATGACTGACTCTCTTACTGGTTTTCTAGTCTTGCCCATTTGGGGGTCTTGGTTTTCACAAAACAGATCTGCTCTACATGATAAGGTTTTAAAATGATTCCAAGGAAAAAAACTCTACAGAGGGCAATTTGGCAATATCATCAAAATTATAACTGTATAACCCTTTGACCCAGTAATCACTGGGTCATATGTCTGAAAATTTATGCTATAGAAATACTAGCACATGTGAGAAATGACCCAAGTGCAAGCTTACTCACTTACACACTTTTTAATAATGTCAATAATGAGAATATAAATGTCCAAGATAAGTGGAGTGACTATATTATGATAGATTGATAAAATAGAATATGATACAACTGTTAAAAGGACAAGATTCTCTATGTACTGATATGAGATCATCAAATGTTAAGCTAAATAAGACAAAGGTACAAAACAGTATATACAGAAGGTTACTTTTTGTGTAAAGAGAGTAGGGTTAAGACAATATATTAGTATTTGTTATAGATGCATAAAGAATATTAAGGAATTAGGAAAAATTATTACCTATGTGTTGGGGAGAAGATTGTTGAAACTGTATGGATGGAATATGTGTAGTAGGAATACACTTTTTACCATATTTATTTTTATATTTTGTGGAATTAAAACCTATTCAAAAATTTTAGAAATCCAAAACAGTAATTTTTTGGTGGGGTCTTTGCCTGGTTTTGGTATTAGGGTGATGTTGGCTTCATAGAATGAGTTTGGGAGTATTCCCTCCTCTTCTATTTTTTGGAAAACTTTAAGGAGAATGGGTATTATGTCTTCCCTGTATGTCTGATAAAATTCTGAAGTAAATCCATCTGGCCCAGGGGTTTTGTTCTTGGGTAGTTATTTGACTACTGATTCAATTTTGTTGCTGGCAATTGGTTTCTTTAGATTTTCTGTTTCTTTCTGGGTCAGTCTTGGAAGGTTGTATTTTTCTAGGAAGTTGTCCATTTCTCCTAGGTTTCCCAGCTTGTTAGCATATAGGTTTTCACAGTATTCTCTAATAATTCTTTGTATTTCTGTGGGGTCCATCGTGATTTTTCCTTTCTCATTTCTGATTCTGTTGGTGTGTTTTGACTCTCTTTTCCTCTTAATAAGTTTGGCTAGAGGCTTATCTATTTTGTTTATTTTCTCAAAGAACCAGCTCTTGGTTTCATTGATTTTTGCTATTGTTTTATTCTTCTCAATTTTATTTATTTCTTCTCTAATCTTTATTATGTCCATTCTTTTGCTGACCCTAGGCCTCATTTGTTCTTCTTTTTCCAATTTCGATAATTGTGATATTAGACCATTCATTTGGGATTGTTCTTCCTTCTTTAAATATGCCTGGATTGCTATATACTTTCCTCTTAAGACTGCTTTTGCTGTATCCCACAGTAGTTGGGGCTTTGTGTTGTTGTTGTCATTTGTTTCCATATATTGCTGGATCTCCATTTTGATTTGGTCATTGATCTATTGATTATTTAGGAGCATGTTGTTAAGCCTCCATGTGTTTGTGAGCCTTTTTGCTTTCTTTGTACAGTTCATTTCTAGTTATATGCCTTTGTGGTCTGAAAAGTTGGTTGGTAGGATTTCAATCTTTTGGAATTTACTGAGGCTCTTTTTGTGGCCTAGTATGTAGTCTATTCTGGAGAATGTTCCATGTGCACTTGAGAAGAATGTGTATCCTGTTGCTTTTGGATGTAGAGTTCTGTAGATGTCTATTAGGTCCATCTGTTCTAGTGTGTTGTTCAGTGCCTCTGTGTCCTTACTTATTTTCTGTCTGGTGGATCTGTCCTTTGGAGTGAGTGGTGTGTTGAAGTCTCCCAAAATGAATGCATTGCACTCTATTTCTTCCTTTAATTCTGTTAGTATTTGTTTCAGATATGTTGGTGGTCCTGTATTGGGTGCATATATATTTATAATGGTTATATCTTCTTGTTGGGCTGAGCCCTTTATCATTATGTAATGTCCTTCTTTATCTTTTGTTACTTTATTTTGAAGTCTATTTTGTCTGATACTAGTATTGCAACACCTGCTTTTTTTTCTCTGTTGTTTGCATGAAATATGTTTTTCCATCTCTTGACTTAAAGTCTGTGCATGTCTTTAGGTTTGAGGTGAGTCTCTTGTAAGCAGCATATAGATGGGTCTTGCTTTTTTATCCATTCTATTACTCTGTGTCTTTTGATTGGTGCATTCAGTCCATTTACTTTTAGGGTGATTATTGAAAGGTATATACTTATTGCCATTGCAGGCTTTAAGTTTGTGGTTACCAAACGTTCAGGGTTAGCTTCTTTACTATCTTACTGTCTAACTTAACTCACTTATTGAGCTATTGTAAACATGGTCTGATGATTCTTTATTTCTCTCCCTTCTTATTCCTGCTCCTCCCTTCTTCATATGTTGGGTGTTTTGTTCTGTGCTCTTTTTAGGAGTGCTCCCATCTAGAGCAGTCCCTGTAAGATGCCCTGTAGAGGTGGTTTGTGGGAGGCAAATTCCCTCAACTTTTGCTTGTCTGGGAATTGTTTAAACCCTCCTTCATATTTAAATGATAATCGTGCTGGATACAGTATTCTTGGTTCGAGGTCCTTCTGTTTCATTGCATTAAGTATATCATGCCATTCTCTTCTGGCCTGTAAGGTTTCTGTTGAGAAGTATGATGATAGCCTGATGGGTTTTCCTTTGTAGGTGACCTGTTTTTTTTCTCTCTGGCTGCCTTTAATACTTTGTCCTTGTCTTTGATCTTTGCCATTTTAATTATTATGTGTCTTGGTGTTGCCCTCCTTGGATCCCTTGTCATGGGAGTTCTGTGTACCTCTGTGGTCTGAGAGGCCATTTCCTCCCCTAGTTTGGGGAAGTTTTCAGCAATTATTTCTTCAAAGACACTTTCTATCCCTTTTTCTCTCTCTTCTTTTTCTGGTACCCCTATAGTGCAGATATTGTTCCATTTAGATTGGTCACACAGTTCTCTTAAAATTTTTTCATTCCTGGAGATCCTTTTATCTCTCTCTGCATCAGCTTCTCTGCATTCCTGTTCTCTGTTTTCTAGTTCATTAATGGTCTCTTGCATTTTGTCTATTCTGCTTTGAAGTCCTTTCAGAAATTGTTTTATTTCTGTATTCTCCCTCCTTAGGTCTTGCATGTTTCTCTGCAAGTCCATCAGTATGGTTATGACTTTTGTTTTGAATTCTTTTTCAGGAAGATTGGTTAAATCTATCTCCCCAGGTTCCTTCTCAGGGGAAGATGTAGAAGATGTCAAAGCTGTCTGGGTTAGTCTGGTCTGGATCAAATTTTTTTGCCTTTTCATGTTGACAGGTTCAGTGGTATACTATTGACGTGTCTATCAGCTGGGAGAGTCAAGCCTCTTTCCACTTGGCTCCTGGCCTTTCTTTACTGGGACAACTGCGACCCCTAGTGGCCTGTGTTGGGCAATTGCGTGTAGACTGGGTCTCTGTATCTTGCCTGGTGGGTAAGGAGGAAGCTCCCCTGTTGTGGGCGTGAACAGCCTCAGGCTGCTGCTCTGCTATGGTGGGGCCCCAGAGGGGTAATGGACGGGGGGCTGTTTGGCTGTTTACCTCTGTGAGGGGTCTCAGAGCTGTTGCCCAGGGGGTTAGTGTGCCCGGAGTTCCCTGGAATTTCCAGCTGCTGGACTGTGACCCAGGATGCTTCCGTCCAGCTGTGGGGTCCCTGTCCCTTCAAGACTTTCAAAAAGCACTTGCTTTTCTTTGTCCCAGAGGCGCTGGCTGTGGGACCTGCTCACAGGTCTTACTGTCCTGCTTCCCTAGTTTCCAGCACCCCACACATGCACTGTGTGTCTGCGCTCTGGTGCGGATGGCTAGGACTGGGTGATTAGAAGTCCTGAGCTCCCTCTCCCTCCCCCCTCTGACTCCTCTCCTCCTGCCGGGAGCTGGGGTGAGGGGCACTCGGGTCCCGCCAGGCCATGGCTTGTATCTTACCCCCTTTCACCCGGTGCTGGGTTCTCGCAGGTGTGGATGTAGTCTGACTGTTGTCCTGTGTCTTCTGGTCTCTCTTTTAGGGATAGTTGTATTTGTTGTATTTTCAAAAATATATATGTTTTTGGGAGGAGATTCCCACTGTCCTACTAATGCTGCCATCTTGGCTCTGCCCCCCAAAACAGTAATTATTAAAATAAAATAATTCCAGAATAATAGGACATACAAGATGATTGGAAAACTTTTCTCACTGTCCCCTAAGCACTATCTATTTCTATATAAATTCAGAAAGGATTCTTGCATATGTATATATGTGTGTATGTGTGTGTGTGTGTTTTGTGCCTGAAAAAACTCCCATGAAATTTTCTGGAGAAGTATCATACTGCCATTATATAGAAGATTATTTCCTCAAACACAGACTGATTTGTTTAGGCTTTTTCTCCACTGTGTCTAGTGATTTTTGCCATTCCTCTCAACCTGCCACAACTATAATCTGCTACAGATGGACATACTTGCTTTACTCCTTTCTTCAAGTCATCTTTTTATTGAAGTACCACTGATACACATTCTTATATTGCTTTCAAGCACACAACACAGTGATTCAACAATTATCCATATTATTAAATCCTCACCCAACTAGAGTGGTTACCATCTGTCAACATAGGAAGATGTTACAGAAACATTGGCCATATTCTCCATGCTGTACTACCTACCATCCCTGTGACCAACTAATATTATGATTGAGAATTGTTGTGCCTCTTTATCCCCCTCACCCTTCCCACCCACCCATCCCAATCCCTCCCCCATGGTAACCACCAGTCCCTTTTCAGTGTCTATGGAGTCTACCACTATTCAAATCATCATTTTAAAATCTTTGACCACTGACTTGCTTAAATTTTCAAGAATACCTAGGAAGCTTCTTCAGAAGAAAATCTATGTATTGCCTTATTCTCCTACTCCAATGTCACCAATAGTGTACTTACCTTCCTCAAAATTTTAAGTTACATACAAAGCAAAAGCAATGAGTCTGACACTTCACTAGGTGTTACGAAGAACAAAAGAAATTAATGCATGCTCCTGCCACAATAATGTTACAATCCAGCCACCTTTAGCCTATGAAGTTTCTTTAATATTGAGACCCTACTCTGTCCCAAGCACAAGATTTTCAGTTTTATTTCTTAAACTTCAAATTCTTTCCACCTCTCTGAGTTAGCCTTCTTGATAGTAACCCCAGCTGTCTTAGATCCAATTCTCTGTGCCAGTCATGGGGCTTAGTTCTTTATAAATACAGAAAGTACAAGTTTCACTGACTATAAATTCTGTGAGCAAAAAAATAACTTTATTTTTTCCATGACTGAACTTCTATTTCAAAACCCATTCCAAGTGATGGACTCCTAATTTCTGAAAGAACTAGGTCCATTCAGAATTTTCTTCCACTCTCTCATCTTCAAAGTTATATTGCTCTTGGGGTGGGGGGTGGCAGTTAGGAATGCTCATGTATTGTCCAGTTTTTAGTAAAAGAAAGTGTTTTGTCTTTAGCCATTTCCCATCCAGGTTGACCTGTCCTAAGCTGTCTCATCTAACTGAGATGATCATCAGCCTTCTTCACTGACCTGTCTTGGTCCTACTTCATTCTCTGGCACCTGCTGTTTCACCTCCCCCATGGACTGCAATGGCCTTCCAGGTCTGGAGCTGCTAGTGTCCCCACTGCTGGAATGCTGATCACACTGGAAAACAGCCACCTGCTCCCCATGCCATGAGGGATTGGATGTATGCTAGCCTCAGAGCCCTCTGCAGTAGCACACAGCCACTTGTACTGGACTACTCTCACACCCTGTTGTACCCTCCAATCCGAGATCACCACATATATCTGGGGAACTCTACCTTCCTGGGAAGGACAAGCCTGGGCAACCTAATTCTCAGAATTCCTTACTCTTTCACATTCGCATTCCTCTTTCCAACTCCCCACTGTTTCTCCTATGCCAGGGTATGCTTTAGCCCCATGACAGGAAAATCAGACTCAGCAGATATTCCTTTGGTTCTCAAATAACAAGAATTAGCTTCTTTCTTGTTTTGACATTGTGCTAAGTTCTCCCTGAAAAGGAAAACACATCAGCTAACACATCAAGATACTGTTCTTGCTGCACAAATTTTAATTCATTTACTGTCCGTGGTAGCCCTATAATGAAGGTATGATGAGTTCTATCTTATAGAAACTGAAGCTCGGTTGTTTACCCAAGGTCATGAAATGAGTAAACGGACCCTGTGGGAACTGGACTCAGATGTTTCTGTTCCAGAGCTTATGCTTTTTACCATAATGTTTTCTAGAATAAAATTTTTTCTTCTAACTTCTCATGAAAAGTCATGCTTTTCTTGCTTAAGAGATTCTGTACTCATTTATTGGTACAAAAGCAGCTAAACTTGTTTCCATATCTGGCCACTAAATACCTCTTTTTTTGGTTTCTATGGTATACAGAGTTCAGAGTTTTTACCTCAGTCAGATAAATATAGTTTTCAACTTTGCTATATTTCAACTCTGTTAGAGTTGCTTCTTTTTAATTCAGAGTTTTATGTACAAATTCCATTTTGCTCAAACTTGGGGCTTTTTTTAAGCAAAGTTTTATAAGAGCATTATACTTTTTATTCTCTTCTCAAGCAGCCTACTCCACCCTTAGATTGTCCCCTCCCTGAGGTCTTGATATGAATTTTATTCTCTCTTCCCTCTTGTCAATGGTGTCCCTGACTCAAGGGGCTGCCCAGTGTTCCAGCACATTTGGGGTGAGTTTCATTTGCTCGCTCTGTCCTTCTAACTCTAAGGATTTCCCATTTTTCAAGGGACTTTCAAGGAAAATGTGCAGGAAAAGACAGCATGTGGGCACAGCTTCACCTGCAGAGTCCAGTGGATATCTTTGCCTTTGGGCCTCATACCCATAGGGTAAGCAAATGGATCACCCACAGCAGAGTGGCTTCCTCTTTCCTACCAAATACCTCACCATGGCCTTGGAAGGGGAGAAAAAGGAAAAATGTAGGAAGAAGAAAAGAGAAGGGGAAAATCTAGGAGGAAGTTAAGGAGAAAGAAAGGAAACAGGATACAGAAAGGAAAGAAAGACCCAACAGAGGGAAAGTTGCTTGGAAAGCAGATGACCAGAGTTTCAAAACCAGGGGAATGGAATCAAATCTCTGTGGGGGCAGGAGGCTAGAACCTTAGGGAGTATTCTGCCAGGTGTATTTTCTTGACTCCCAACCCGCTAAATCCCAACAAGCACATATGTCCATGTAACTGATAAATGCTTAGAGAGGTGTTGGGTCAAATAATTTCATGGCTCCTGGGTCAGGGCTGCTTTTCAGGAGAAAAACACAGTGACTTCTGGGGACCTGGAAATTAAACCCAGTTGACCTTAGTTGAAGAAAACTTTGAGTGGAAGCATCTTAGGTGATTGCCACATTCCTAATTTACAGTTAAACAGGCCAGATTGTAATCTAAGCTGCGCAATGCAATTAAATTCAAGTCAGTAAATATTTGTGTACCTACTAGGTGTTAGTTGCTATTTTGTGTCCTGACGTTATAAGAGTATATGACACGTGGTCTTGACCCTTATGCCTAAAGGTTGATGGTGGAGAAACAGGCATTTATGACCTTTAACATGGATAAAATAAGATTTGAGATGGTGGCACAGAAAACTTAAGTCTTAGATTCTGAAATTAACTAATACATTCTATTTATAGCTGCATAAATGACAATTTACCACTTACAGGACAGATTTTGGTCATTAATTTTTCTCTCTTTTGTTCAACAACAGCTGAGCAACTCCTCTGTCCTAAACACTGCATGAAATGTAGAATAATTTACCTAAATTTCCCAACCATCAGAATCATCTTTGTGGGAAAAATATGGAGTCCCTTGGAGATTTTTATTCAGTGAGGCTATAGTGTTCCCCAGAAATAAGTATTTTTTGCACCCACTGCAGGCAAGTCTTATAAACAAAGAAATTTGGGAAGTCTTGCTGTAAAATGCAAAGATAAATTAGATACAGAGCCTACTCTCAATGATTTTTACATCTTGTCAAAATTCTTTGATTAGATATTCTTCTAAAATTTGGAGGGGTAATTCAGAAAGCTTCATGGCTCAGTTCAGAAGGACTATAAAATCTCACTGATTGTTTTGTATCACATTCTAGGTGACCCAGAATGTGATAGCCCAGAAAATTCCAAAAGTACAAATCCTTAAATATTCAGAGTAATGGGTTTCCAAGACAATTAATTTCAAGCACAAAATTTTGGTGCTTTTACTAGAAAAAAAATCATTATAGTCACATCGTTCATAGTTATAAACTATAAATTTTGAAGCTTGTAGAGAATGTGAAGAAATCCCCTCACTTAAAAATTCATGGGAAAACTGGACCCAAAAAGGGTGAGTGAGTTTCCCAAATTCATAGGACTAGTAAAAAGAGAACTAGAGCCTGCCATCTAATTCTAAGATAATATGATTTCAATTGTATCATACTCATGCCATCTGTCAACTGCCTGGTGAAAAAAACAAAGGGTCTTCTACATACTTTAAGCCACAAATGTTGCAATTGGATATCTTGAGCTTGTCACTGTACCACTAGCAGGTAGTGACATGCCAGAATGCTACAGGGGAGGGATCATCTCCTCTCACCCCATTAAACCAAGGGTATAAGTTCAAAGTAACAGTGTTATAAATGAATATTAAGTTATACCACCTTCACCTCTTCCCAGCTCTTCTGGAGAACTGGTCCCACACCCACCTTAAACCTCCCTCTCCCCTGCCCCTCCTTGAAGCACAAATATACAAATATTTCTTCCAAGTCCTGTGGAAACCTTCTTGTTTACTATTGCCAATGGGTTCCCCACATCAGCAGCATTGGCATCAACTGGGAGCTTATTAGAATATCTAGACAACCCAGACCTATTGAATCAGAGTCTACATTTAACAAGATCCCAGGGTGATTCATGTGCACATTAAAGTTTGAGAAGCACTAGTCCTGGGTCCATATCAAATGCACATTAGACACACATTTTACTTCCTGTAGAGATATAATAGCAAGGGAGCAAATTATGTTTTAAAGGAGAAATGAAGATTGCTGACCTTTCTGGGGAGCCTGATAAAAGAATTATATTTCCAAACTACAATTACATTATACTTGAAAATTGTTTTTTTGTCTTGTGTCTAATTTGTCCAATAATAATAACTTTTAAGACATAGGAAGATTTGTTTAATACATTGTTACTTTAAACTAGCATGATTTTAGCAAAAACAATTGCAGTACAGGCCATTTCTTGAGGATTAATAACAATTTAGAAGGAATAGCTGGCTTGAGAAAAGACTGAAAGCAATTAATCCAGTAAATTATTAATTCTTAAGACATGCCTTATGTTGTAGTGCTATTGTTTCACCCACAGAGTATTTGGGAAAGAAAGAACAAACAGACTTCTATAAACCCTTTCTCATGCTCTAGGCAGTCTCATTGTGTTGTTTGCTAATGTTTTGTGGAGGTCCTTATAGAGAACCACTGTTTTGTTCATTAACCTTTCAGGTTGCTTAATCTTTGCAGTGCACTGTGCAATATGATCTATTGCTGTTACCTCAACATTTCATTTAGTTCTCTCTGACACCCCCACCACATGTAGGAAATGTACTGTCAGTTCCAAACTCATTATGCAAATACTATACCCAGTCACTATTACTCTGATTTCCATTAGCTCAACTCCATGATTATGCTGGCCTCCTGTGAATCAGAAGTGTCAACTTACACGTGTAGATTTGTGGGCATTTTTTGAATTTTGGTGTAATACTGAGTGGCCTCCTGCAGACTTGACAGAAAATCAATTGTATTTAAGTCAAATCCTGCATTTTCAAATATTACAGTTCGAATATGCCCTCTCAAGAAAAATCTTATAACATGTGAGCCTTAAGAATTAGCTTAGAAAATCATTTCATGTTTACAAAGCCAGGGAACAGCTCCCCTTAAAACACCTGCAGACCCAGAACTGTATGTCTGCTGAAACTTCTCCCTGAAGATGCTTAGGATAAACAATGGCTAAAATACTGTACTATCAAAAAATTTTTAAAATGAAATTCAAGGTCTTATCTGCTATTCATCAGGCTTTATGTGTAAACAACAGACTTCAATTTAGATTTTAAGTAGCATGCCCTACATAAAGCTATCTGTCTCCACATGCAGTAAAAATGTATTTGAGGTTCCTTAAGACTGTTTCATATTTTTTACATTTCAAGAAAGGTAATTATCCTCTATCTACAAGTCATATGTTGAATCACTAACTTAAAATACAAGATCTTAAAACACAAAAGGTCACTTTTCACGATGTAAATAGTGATAGGAACTTGCTCGGTCTGTTCACCACTCTTCTCAAGGGCGCTGGTTCAGCCATATGAGTGATGCACAGGTGATCTAAGAGCACTTGGATAAGGTATTTTTCCCCTTCCCCCAATTCCTCACGCCAAAATCCATTCCATCTCCAGCTGGTTCTTAACATCCTTATTCATGTTGGGTAAAATCTAAATATTTTCCACCAATAGATTATGGTCTGAATGGAATTTAATCATTTGAGGGCCCCTGCTCACCAACACAACTATTTCATCAGTTATTGCCTATATCCTGAATAAAAAGTCTTGTGTACATTTTCTTATCTTTAAATGTATGCAGCTATAATTTTAATAGGATATTCTTATATAAGTATCCTAAAATTAATTTTGTCATTATGTTATTAATCTAAGTTAATGGAAACTTAGTTCAACTCTTTAAATAGAAATTGATCATCTTAAAAAACAATCTAAAAACTTGATTTCATGACTGAAGGTGAGTAAAAGTACTCTAGGGAACAAGAAAACATGTTTACAGGTATGTGTGCCTTCTTTTGCTGCACAATCTAAGACCCCCAAGCACCACTGAACATCTGTTCTGAGTATTACGCTAGGGACTGGCAGCATCAACATGTATATGACATCTTTGACTTGAAATAGGTCATAATAAGTCCAAGTTTGTGAAATATGGCATGAGTTTTAATTTTTAAATTTTCATATGATTCAATTTTAAGGCATAAGATAAGGTGACATGAAATATGTGAGAAAGAGATGTATTACAGATTATAGTAAGACTTTATAGAAAGTATATGTATTGATCATCTAGGAGATCTGTGGAAATTAACCTTACATCCACCTATAAGAAAGATGGTACATGGTGACAGAAAAAAAAAAAGTAGACTAAAGCAGCTTCAGGCACAGAATATCTACTACACATCTGAAACACTGTCCCTAACAACCTTAAAAAGCTTTTGATTTGTGTGTACTCTTTACCAGTTCAATAGATCTCTTCAACATTTATTATGTGCTGGCATCCAGGGATATTGATCCAAACATACTTTATCACTAAAAGCAGCTGATGTATTTAAGCATCCAAAGATTTTGTTTTTAGTGCATTTTTATCTATGAGTCCTCCCTGCAAGACCCATGACTATTAGCGCTATTGTAAGGCGCAACTTCTTGACATTCATTTAAAACCTGAGGTTAGGAATACTAGATTTTGATTTAAATGACTCTTTTATTTCACAGTCATAAACTCTTATGAACTCCTACAAATACTGATCTTGGAACTGACCCGAGATGAAGAGAATAGTAGAGCGAATATCTTAGGTGATGTATATTTTCACCAAACTAACTCTTGTTTGAATAAAACCTAGTCAAATTATATAGCTTCATTAATGAATTCATAATTTGTTTGGTCAAATGTGAAGTCAATTTATACACAGTCATCAGTTTATGTCTTGTGACTTTTTTCACATTAAAATTTTTATTCCATTTAGTCATTTAGTGTTTTATGGTTTAAAATGTAAGTAGGAATTTGGGAGTGAACAGGATCTGAGGAAAGAATGCTAAGAGCAGTAAAATGGCATAAATTTTAGGTTCTGAAATTTAGTATTAACCAAGACTACACCATAGCTTTCGTTATAATATGGATGATTTAGCTGTGTCATTTCAGATACCTCCACTCATTACTGGCCATTTTGGCAGAATGTGTTAAATATTAGACTAGAGAGAATGAAAACAAAGTAACCAAAAATCAGAAACTCAATATAAAATTTAAAGTAAGTTAACTTATTACCTTAATTATGTAAATTATTCAAATAGTTAATGGGGATATTTGGATGCCCTGGGTGATGTGTTGTGTATCAGCAATGTAAGTTGGTCAAGTTGCAATGTGGAGGATGAGATGGTGGTAACCAGAGGAAAACCAATGGAGGTGAGAAGATAACTGAGTGAGAATTTGTGCTTGTGTGTATCTTCAATAATCCATTTAGGCAATATTCTTGACAGATCACATCATAAAACTTTAATCTACTAATCATTAATCAAGAGGAGCTTCCTTGATGGAGAAAAACTAAAAACAAGATCTCTCGCCTCCCTTAAATTTGCTTAGCTTTCAGAATACATACATAAAACTGGATGGGACATTTGACAACAATGAATAAGAACAAATGCATTAAAATAACTAGTTACTAGTTTTTCTATAGTATCTTCAAAATAATAAAACAACCTTCTTTGGTCCATGATATAGCAGAAAAATACTTTGAAAACTTTTGGGTTAAACACAGTGTTTGGATATTGGGTATAACACATATTTATTCAGTTCCTAACACATCAGGCACTCATTTAAATGATTTCTCATATATAAGGCAGATCTAGTTTATGCCTTTGTTCTTGGTTGCCAATTAATGAGTCTTCAATAACAATTCTTATAAAGTAAGGTTCAAAATATCCAAAGGAAAGAGCATTATTTGAAAGATGAATTATTTAGTTTGGAGGCTTTCATTCAACCACCCATGAAATAGTTATTAAGTTCCCACTATTTGCTGGTTACTGTGTGAACGCTTGGCTCTATACAGTAGAAAACTAGAGTCTCTGCTCTTATGTAACTTATTTTATAGTGATGTATAAAGAGAACAAATAAGTAAATAGATAAGAATCATAATTATAAAAATTGTTAATTAGTGACATAAAGGAAATAAACTAAGTAAACAAAGTAAAATGAATAGGAAGCCACCTAACTTGGTACCAGGTAGATACAACTGGAAGTCTATGATCTAGTTTACAGAGAAAACACTGTACTTGTAATGAGTTTGAATTCTAACAAGGAATATGCAAGCTAAGAAGTCCTAAGATTACTTTTGACATAAGGTAAATCTACAAACACAAACATAGATGGTGAAACTTAATAGCTCTACAGAGGATATTGTGGAGTCAAAACTCTCCATTAATGAATGACCCATTAACATGTAAAGATAAGTATTAAAATAATGTTAAGATTACGACACAGCAAGAAAAATAAGAAAATTTAATAATCAGGTTAATACACTAGTTCTGCTACAAGTCCCACTATTTTATGAACCTCTAGTCCATACGTGATGAATAATATTATCAAGTGATGGCAGTTAGAGGCTTCAGACAAAAAATAAGGATATGGTCAAACTCTCAGCAGTGGTATATAAAAAGATACTGCACGGTATTCTCTTTCAAAGACAGCCTTACCAGTTTTCTTAGTTAATAAAGTAGTTGTTATTTTTTTTGACTCTCACAGCATTATCTTCTTCACTTATGGATTTATAAGAGAAAAACAAGGCATACTTTCTTCAAAGCATTCAATTTAATCATTTATTTTTTGAACATTTATTGAGCATATATTACAATCTAACTTGGTATACCAAACTGTCTTATACTTGATTAGTCAAAAGAATTACATGGCAAAGCCATCCAGGTCTGCCACTCATGACAGGCCTAATGTGTTGCTATGGGCACGTATAGGGCTGTACATGGTACAGGGCTCCAGGTTACCTCCGGATTTATTACTTTTTATAGACACTGGCTAAGACCAGTTATATATTTAGGAAAAATGCCTATCACAAATCCAACTGGGGATTGTCTGATTTGTAAACATTCAGCCTAAGATCATTTTATTGATTATATATTCAACATTTAGCTCTTTAAAAAATTAACACAATATTTGGATAAATAAAATTAAGAGGAACTCAAAGGAAATCTGTTACAGTTAGCAGTGGTTGGGGCCTTACTTGAAGCCCATGTCAAGGATTTATTTTCATAAATTACAAATGTAGATTTGGGGAAAGAGTGAGATAGAAAAATTAATTTTAAATGAAAAAAATCAGACACAAGATCAAATATTTTGAGATTAGTCACTTCCCCTAAAGATGAAAAAAGCTGATGTGATTCAGTAATGTAAATGCGTACATAGCTACTAGATAGAGGATGTTTGGAAAGTATTTTTTACAGCTCTAAAGAGTGGGGTAGAGAGGAGTGGGGAGAAAGAAACAAACAAAAAGGAATGGAATTTGTTTTGCATTGAAGTATTTGGTTAGATGTTTCTAAAATGCTTTTCTCCCAAATGATGCTTAAACATGAACAAATTTACAGAACTTACAGAATGTCCTTCCCCAAACCCTTCATCTACATCATACAAAGCTCTGCTCCTATTCTGGGGGCCATTCCAAGGTATTTCTACTTGAAACCCAGAGCTCTAACTTAATGTTCTCACAATAATAACTGCCACATTTTCACTGGATTCAAACTATGTGCCACACACTTCTCTAAATGTTTATATTCTTATATCACATAAAACTATGAATTAGGTGTTATTAAACCTGTTTACCAATGAATTAACTCAGGCATAGGACTTGAAATATTTTCCCAAGGCCACTCAGAGGCTGAAAAATCAAAACTGAAGGCTACCGGCAACAGCTGACTGCGATGGTTTCTGCAGACCTCGGGGCCTGTACTTCTGGGCACGTCAGGGAGCAGGCAGTGCGTACACACTTTGCCACTTCACATATACAGGGCATTAGAATGCAACAATCCAGTTGTCTTTGAAATTAGCATATCTAGAAAATAAAGTTGCACTAACCAGCTTAAGTTTGAGACACTCTTCAAATTCTAGCAATAACTTAATCAAAAGTAGGATGAGTAGGTGATGAAATAGGTGTGCGGATAAAGTTCCTTGCAAATGCTGAAGTGCTAAGCCCAGAAAATTTCAATTACAGTGACCCAATAGGGGCTTAACAATAGTTGAATCATTAAGAAAGGGTTTATGTTCCTGCAAGTAATAAAATACTGTTTTCTCTGTGAGATTGAGGTCTCTAAGGCAAATTCCAACTTGGTCGTACAAAATTAAATGAGGTAAATAAGATAGAACTTAGCGAAGGTGTTGTCTATAGTTCCAAATATTAGAGAACTTGAAAAATCTAAGAAGGTACATTTGAAATTAATGGTGCATAAGGATGAAACTTTTAAATGTCAGTCTTGCAAGGAATGGAAGGAGGATGAGATAATGGAAGTTTATTCAACTTTAGGAATGCACTACCTTAAAATGGTTTTGCTCTTGTTAAATAATCTTTTACCTTCACGGAAAATAAAGTAAGTCAACAGTCCACTTACAGAGAATTTTTTTCTATTGGATAACTGAGATGGAGGACTGAAGAAAGTATTAAAAAATAGATTAATTGCAGCAAATTAATCCAGATGTATTTAGTCTGCTTTACACTTTTATCTCTTCTGTGCCAAAAAATATTGCTTTTCCCCATATTCAGTCAGAGTCATTCAATTCACTGTAACACAAATGTCTCATCTCAAGGAAGAGAACACTAGCCCTCCATAGGATAACACCTGAGTCCCACACAACAACAGTGGGTCCCTAACACTGCAGGCTTAAATGCCAAGCTAAATTCTCAGCATTTGCTAGTTAAGTCTGACACACCTCCCTTGCAAAAGAGACTCCATTTGCTGCCAAATCCAGGTTTTCATAGGCATACGGAATTCTTCGAAGTTCTTGAATAATTTTTCCCCATTATTTTTCCCTTTAAGTTCTGACTTATTCTGTTACGTCCTTATGACTTGTGGTGCCAGTCCCATATTATCTAATTGGAGATACAGTCACTGGCATTGATGTGGAGATATTCCCTGTAGAAGTTCTCTGCCCTCTATGATATCTGTATTCATATTTACATTTGTGAGTGTTTGCAGGTCATAGAACTCAGGCTTTAATGCATATTTTTATACTGGAAAAGTTATTAAAATTCACAGTATTTGTTTCACATGGATACAACCAAACTTTATTTATAATTGCATTATACCAGTGTTACAACACACACACACACTTACTTACTTAAGGTAGCAATTATGGAAATCCTTCCATGCTCTTCTCCCTACAGTTCTCAGAGTACCCAGGTGTTCAGCAAATACACTGCTTGGAGGAGACCCGTAGCTCTCCCCTCCAGGCTCTTCCCAGGCCGTACTACACTCCCCAGTACTCGTCACAGTATGCCATCACCACTACCACAATCACACACATGCACAGATGTGCGCACACACACACACACACACACACACACACACCATGACTTCCTGTTGGATCGTGCCCCTTTTCTCTGAAATGACCTCTCACACATCTCCTTCCTCTAAGAAAAAATTTCACATCTTTACAGTACTTCACAGGTAAGCAACCCAATTAAATGAACTAATTCTTTCTAAGTGGAAGGAGATTTCATTGTTTTTAAAGGAATATTGACATTTTAAAAGCAGCTTTTGTACAGCTACTCCATGTTTTAAGGAGAGAATCTTTAGTAGAATCTCAGGCAAAGGGATTGTGCAGCAGATATTTGGGAAAAGAGGGATCCTCATACCCTACAATATCCTCCAATGCTGCATGTTAAAGTAATTCCTCTACAGACTCACACTAGGTATTTTTCAGTTGCCTGACCTAGGGAAGATAACATAGTGAGATGGAAAAAACCTCTGGACCCATGGTAATCAAGGACTGGGATCCATACTCAATTTTGCTACTCTGTAGTTTGACATTTCTAAGTTATCACTTAAATGATCTCAGTTTCAACTTTTCATGTGTAAACTGAGTTGTTTGGCATTAAATATATGACTACAATGTTCTTAGAATTGAATTCATCTGGTATTTGTAATGTAAAACAAGGGCATGGAAGAGAAAATACATATTATATAATTTCTATAAGAGAAATGAGAAGCTACTCTTATAAATGGAAGACACATCAAAATGTATGTACCTTCACAGAATCCATGAATTTTAAATGCATATGCTAATCATTTGTCAATTGAGTTCTAAAAAGAAGAAGCTGAAGGGGGCCATCAATGTATTAATAGAAACTTTAAGAATGAAATCTGAGTACTGCAATATTTACTGTTTCTCAAACTATGTTGATATTGTCTACAAGTCCATCTATTTCCTTAAGAGATGGACTTTAAATGTAACCTGCCAATTAATCTTGAAGGGCAAACAGCTCTGCAGCTCAGAAAAAGAAGCATCTTACTTATACATATTTAGTTGTGACTATATTGAGACCACAGACACAATGTTCTACAACAATTTCTCAGCATTCCTATGCTGCATCCCCAATCAAGATGTTGAATCATGGACATGGTTAAATGAATATCTGAGAGAATTCAAGTTAATCAACCCGAAGTCATTGTGAGCACATAAAGTGTCCCTCTGCCTTCCCACACCTGAACAATATCTTCCAACCTTTAAAACAAAGGAAGAGACTCTAAAATCTAAGCAAAATTAATTCTTCATTTCAAAAGTAGGATGTTTTTAGATAAGAATGACTTGGTCCAGATACCACATTGCAAAAATACAAAACAAAACAAAAACAGTAATGAGATTTAAATTTATTCCAATGGGAAAGACTTCAGGGTAGGACTGTCTGGTGAGAATCGATTCATTACCTGCAGAGTGTTCCCAGACCTGAGGAAATTTTAACGACACAGTCCTTTACAAGGAAGGTGAGGAACAGGTTCTAATCTTTTTCAGTCAAAAAATTAGATGCAGTGAGACTGCACTCAAACTGGATGAGAAAATCAAAGTTTTCAGGGCTATCCATTTAACAACTTTTAGCAGAGAATTCAATGCAAAAATGGATTCCTGACTTGAATCAACTAAAACCTTGAAATAAGAAGACAGTGACTATACCTCATTTCCCAATCCTAACTCTTTTCAACATCCATGGTAGGCCAACTTATAAATCAATTTCCTCTGACCCTTATTCATTTATCCCTTTCATTCTTTTTACAGGATTATTTATCTTGTATTGTCTTGTTCTTTATAATATGTTACCCTAAAGAGTACTATAGTCTTAGTCTACCCAAGAGTACTCCTATTCCAATAGAAGATCTCAAAGACCTCCAGCGAGATGGGGAAAGAGATGTTTGGAAGAGAGACCAGTCATTATAATACTTAGCATTTATCCATGTTCAATTCCAGGCCCTATACTGTCTTGCATAATTTTGAATATTCTTAGCAAACTCTTAAGAGTTGTTTCCATTCTAAAGATAGGATAACTGAGATACAGGAAAGTTTAGCCTCCCATTTGCCAGTACACAACTAGAAAATGTTCAAGTTGGAATGGCAACCAATGTCTGTCTGTCTCCAAAATACTCTTATGTTGCGCTTCCATCTCTTTTTATTGTAACCCATCTCAAAATTTGCTACCTGTTCTCCCAGGTAAAGCCAACTTTCTCAAGCTTTATCGACTACTCCTTGCTTCGTCTACATGGAGCTAGGAGAGAGGATGAAAGAACAAGAAGGCAAATATGTAGAGGGTATTATTCTATAGCTCAGGATCCAGAATACTTTCTGCCTTTTATGGCATCAATTCTAAATTTTAGAACTGCTCTAAGCCTCCAGACCACCAACCTGGCCCCACTTTATACATCCAACCTATTTGGACTCGACACCAGGGCAGTTTCTTCATGTTTCTCCACCTGTCCTGGCATGCTTATTTGTATAGTCAAAACGCATATTACTTTCCCTCTTTAAAATTCTCTTCCTTCCGTTTCCACTTTCTAATTTATTTAAATTCTGCTCAACTTTTGGGATCAACTTTAGGTCCAATCCTTTCTGAAACTTTGTCAACTTTTCTAGATTATCCTGACCTACCTTTACTTGTCCTTCTGAGAAAGTCCTTGAATGCTGATATTTTTCATTGTTTCATTTATTTTACCTTCTTAATGAAATTGCAAGTAAGAAGTGAATAAAATGCTAGACCAATTGTTTTAAATAAATACCTATTGTGTGAATGGTTAAGTTTTTTAAGAGTGAGGGATGAGGCACCGTGCAGCAAAAGACAAACAAACAAAAAAAACCTCTTTCCAGCCAACAACCATGCTTTAAATGTGTCAGAATCAGGGATTTGTTTTTCAATAAGCCTTTCCTAAGCCAACTCATACAACCTTGCAATTGCATGGGGTGAACTCTATAGAAAATTCTGAGACTTATTTTCAACAAGAGAGCAATCTTCTGAATTTGCATAGTATTACCCCCGGCTATTGTTAGAAGTTACTACAAATTCTTGATGATTATAAAGGCATGTTTTTACTGTTTCTTAGGTTTAGAAACCTCAAGTCAAGAAAGAAAACTTTTTTTAACAATATATAATGTGGAGAGAGGCCTTGTTGATTTTTCACTGCACTCCTGTATGTACTTGGTGAATACATCACTTCAGAAGATCCACTTCAAAAAGCAACAATGTTAACGTCAGCCTGGAACTTTGCAGAGGGAACAGAGTCTGCAGCTGAATATCCTTCTGTACAAGAGAGCCTAACTGAAGAGCTGCAATGTGTGGGTACTTCAGGTCTAACCTAGATTCATATAATGAGCACAGACTCATAGACAGATATTTCTGACCTGTTGGCAGAACTCTTTACATTTTAAGTTCACTTTAGCTAAACACAAGCTGACTTCCAGAAGCTTCAAGCCCAGTACTTTTCCTTCCCTTTTTTTCTTTCAACCCAGCCACTATATTCTGGCCCTGCTCACCCCTGCACTTCAGGGCAGAGGAGAGCTGCCTCAAATTTTTATCTCCTCTTTCTTCCCCTTCTAATATTCAGAAAGAAGACAGAATGTAAGGCACAGATCACTTTGTTTTATAACCTAAGTTCTCTCTCAACCCTTTACTAACAGAAACTCTCTAGTTCCTGTGGGCCTTGTGGCTTCCTAAGCATGCAAACGCTGTTAGGGGAGCCACGGTGCTTTTAAGCAACTTGATGGAAGCGTGGCCCTGGCAGAGTGTGTAGGCACAAGCACTACTTACACTCATTTTTTCAATTCCTTTGGATCCCCCTCAGTGATTATAACAATGCCTGGAATACAATGGGCACTGGCACGTGCCAGTTAAGCTGACATTATGGCTAGTATTCCGGAAGATACTCTCTCTTCAAGACGTCCCTGAAGAGAAATGCCTTGTATTTACTTAACTTTTGGCAGAACTCTAAAATGGCTTCTAAAAACATCTCACGTATGTCTGTAAGCCCTGATTTCTTTGGGAGGCAGATATGATTTGATAAATTTGTCTGAAATGCATTAAAGCAACAGTAACACTTTCACAGTCAGGGACTGACTAGTTAATGTCTCATGGTCATGCACTTCACGCCATGGAAGTTCAGTGGATGTGTCTTTGGCAATGTCACCCTTGCCAAAAATCACTGAGGCAGAAGAGCAGACAATACTTGGGATGCTATGTTAGTCCTCCTGGCTTCAATTCTGTTAATTGCAGATACATGTATTTTTTAATCTCATATTTGCTATCGAAAAAGAAAAAAACATGTGGCTGCTCAGTTTTAAAGAATATTAGATTAAATGGCAGTGTTTAGATGAATGTGGACACCTGTCTTCTTGGGGCTGGCTTTTCCTTTCTACTGCCTAAAGGAAATATTGCTATCAAAGCAGTTCTGATATGTCCCATTTTGTTATGATATGTTCAAAAAAATAGGCTCCAGTGTCCTGTGGTAAGTTCTAACAAGGAGACACCTGACATTTGTGGTAACTAAGGGCCATTAGAACATTTTGGGGCCATCTCAACAGCTACTGTCTATTTTCATTTTCTCTTTGTAATAGAGGAGGTGTTTTACCATCTGCCCTATTCCACAAAAAGAAGGAAACTGCCACAAGTCCTTTAACAAATTGTTACTCTACCAAAGGTTAAAATGAAGATGGCAGTTTTGTAGCTTTCTTCCTACTTTTTTGAACCCCCTAACAATGATACAATGTTACCTCAGCCTCAGTCTGATTCAGGCTTAACATCTGTTATCTTCAATTTACTTTCAAAACAGCAGAGTGCATCATAGTAAGGCTACTAGCATGGGAAGCAAAGAAAGTGACTGACTTAAGACTTACAGGGAAGTTGATAAATTAGCTTTCAAATTTACAAGTTTTATTTCAAGATTCTTGTTTAATTTCTCCATTTCTTTTATGTGCCTCATTTAAAAGAGTCAAAGTAAGAATGCATGAAGGGTGTGGCTACCACTACTGGCAACCCACATTTTTCTTCCAGCTCTTTACTTTCTGAATTTCTAACCACCACCTTCTTCTCTACACTCAATACCATGTCATCTTGAGAAACCATTTATTTATTTATTTATTTTTATTTTGGTATCATTAATCTACAATTACATGAGCAACATTATGGTTACTAGACTCCCCCAGTTATCAAGTACCCACCACATACCCCATTACAGTCACTGTCCATCAGCATAGTAACATGCTATAGAATCACTACTTGTCTTCTCTGTGTTGTACAGCCTTCCCCATGCTCCCCCCTACATTATGTCTGCTAATCGTAATGCCCCTTTTCCTCCCTTATCCCTCCCTTCCCACCCTTCTCCCCAGTCCCTTTCCCTTTGGTAACTGTTAGTCCATTCTTGGGTTCTCTGAGTCTACTGCTGTTTTGTTCCTTCAGTTTTTTCTTTGTTCTTGTACTCTGCAGATAAGTGAAATCATTTGATACTTTTGATACTTGTCTTTCTCTGTCTGCTTATTTCACTGAGCATAATACCCTCTAGCTCCATCCATGTTGTTGCAAATGGTAAGATTTGTTTTCTTCTTATGGCTGAATAATATTCCATTGTGTATATGTACCACATCTTCTTTATCCATTCATCTACTGATGGACACTTAGGTTGCTTCCATTTCTTGGGTATTGAAATAGTGCTGTGATAAACATAGGGGTGCATCTGTCTTTTTCAAACTGGGTTCCTGCATTCTTAGGGTAATTTCCTAGGAGTGGAATTACTGGGTCAAATGGTATTTCTATTTTGAGCTTTTTGAGGAACCTCCTTACTGCCTTCCACATGGTTGAACTAATTTACACTCCCACCAGCAGCGTAGGAGGGTTCCCCTTTCTCCACATCCTCATCAACATTTGTTGTTTGTCTTTTGGATTGTGGCCATCCTAACTGGTGTGAGGTGATATCTCACTGTGGTTTTAATTTGCATTTCTCTGATGATTAACAATGTGGAGCATCTTTTCATGTGCCTATTGGCCATCTGAATTTCTTCTTTGGAGAAGTGTCTGTTCAGATCAAGAAACTATTTATTTGTGTTCTGAACATTATAGGTACTGCTGTATACTGCATGACAATATTTGTCTCAAATATTTTAGTAGAGTCTAAAATTTGAATAGAAGATCTTAAAGACAGTATTTTTGTTAGCGATCTGAAGAAAAAAGTTTACATCAAGACATTAAATCATTTTTAAAGATTTTCCTAAGACTAAAATTAAAGTCATGAATTTAGTTTTAAAGTTTTTGAAAATATAAACATCACTTTTTATCAGTTCAGGAAATGTGCCACTCATTCCCTCAGCTTAAAGAGAGTAACTTACATCTTTTACTCTTATTTTCAAGACATAGGTCACAGGAAAATTAAATTTGAAGCCATAAGTTTTGTCAAACTTTATTTTTAAATATCCACCAAGCAGAATATCTAAAATTAAATTCTAAGTGGCATTTATGAAGAAGGAGTAAATTTTTTCTCTTCCTTGGCATAATTAAGGTACATGAACTGTTTTTTATAGCACTTTTCCAAAGCTCTAAATGAACATGTCCACTCTTTGGATCTTCCCTTTAGTTAAATATATGACTGTTATTAAAAACAGATTCTAATCTTTATACCTTTATTACTTATATGTCCACATGAAGCAATTGATAGATGAGTCCATATACTGTCTTCATAAAATCCCTCCTGAGAACATTTTTATTGAATTCCCGAATGTTATAATGCTAGAAAAGATCACTGAAGTAAAAATTCATGCAACAGAATTTTCTGTATTATGGAACTAAAAAAAGAGTTTTGTTTTGATTCAGTTTACCCCAAATTAACATAAATCTATAAAGGTGTTAGGTAAAAATATTTGAGAGAGGTACTCTAGATTAAATGAATCTTTAACAATCTGTATTACATGCAATGGCTGCTTATACACTTTTATTGTTTATTTTTTAGATTTTTTCCACTTACTCCCTTTTTGAGTTAGTGTTCATTTTTCTTCCCATAATATTCTAAATATAATTTCCAAATAATTGATCAATACTTTTTATTACAGGAAGTCATTTTAAAATTAGACCATATTCATTTCAATGGGATCTCACATATTGATTTTTGATAATGTAAGACATTCAATGGAAGGCTTGCTAAACTGGATCACACCCAAGAGGAGGCTCAGTGACTCAGATATATCAAAGACCTCATTATAAGCCTATTTCCCCTTGAAAGCAACTCCATATTATAGACCTTTTTAACACAGCTACAGAGCATGATGTTCTTTTTTAGAGAATGTCTTTCTGAGCTGTGACCGAGAATATCTAATTTAATACTTAAACACTGGATAGAGAGCAAATTTGGTTTTCATTCCAGTGGGAAATTAGAGAAAAATCATCTAGTATGGACAAACTTTGGAATGCCCAGTGTGCTTGCATGGGTCAACAAAGTCTCAGAAGTCACTTTAATGAGGTTAAGATATAAGGGAAATATAGGCTGGTAACCTCTAGTAAAATGCGTAAAGTTCTATTTTCATAGAAGTTTGAAATCTTTGTGCATATGTATTGACCCTCCAAAGATAGAGTTAATAAATGCCTATTTCTCCTAGGGTTACTTTTCAATAACTAGAAGTGTCTTATTTTTGACATATAAATTGGTGTGGCTTTTTACTGGTATTAAAACATTTTATTATAAGGCTAGAGGTAAAAAGTCTTCCAAAGTCTCTTCTCCATGCTCATGATCACATGTTTCCTGGACATTACAAGTAGAAGAACCAAATGCACAGCACCAGGATCAACTTTAACTACATGTATCCATGTCTATTTGTGGTATGTCAGTCCATCTGGGCTGCTGTAACAAAATTCCCATAGGCTGGGTGGCTTATGAACAATCATTTATTTCTCATGATTCTTCCTGGTTCTTAGAGAGCTGTGTCCTCAGATGTCAGTGGGGCCAAATGAGATAGTTGGGGGCTCTTTTAAAAGGGCACTAATCATAATGAGGACTTTACCCACATGGCCTAATCACCTCCCAAATGCCCCACCTCCAAATACCAAAACATTGAGAGTTAAGATTTAACATGAATTTTGGAGAGAAATAAATATTCAGTTTATAGCATAGCATCTTTTTTTTTCAGGACCCAGCAATTTATCCTTTATCTTACCCATATCATCTTGCTCTTTAATATCAAGTAGGATCTTTGGCAAAAGATACAATTCTTTAAGTCTGTCAATACGATGATATATAAAGCAGATACCTCAGAGGGCAAACACATTGACTTATATTCATATTATATTCATGCTAAGGTGAAAATGGATGAATGCACATCCCTCTGGAAGAACAGTTTTGCAATAGAGGGACCTTGAGGGTGAGTGCTTGAGGTGAAGTAGTGATCATATAAACGGGAGGAGACATAGAAAAGGGACACGACATTTAAGTGGCACGAACAGATCTAAACACAACATATTAACAAATGTTATGCTTAGCGCCTTTAGTTTTTCCAGACCTGGCATAACACTATGTTCTAGAAGATGGGCATAAGAAATACCTTGAATAAATATATACTTTTTGAAGAATTCGTTTGAATTAGGCATTATTGAGGACACAAAAACAAAAGCATACTTTCTTTTTTGCCTTTGAGGATTTTAAAATCTTGTTAGGAAAGACCTGAATGACTCACATGAGTAAAAATAAATAACAATAGGAGATGATACTGGGTCACTCTGCTCTATGCAGAGAACAGTTATTAGCCCTCTGCTTCCATTAACTACTGCTTAACTCTTTCTTGATCAGTGATCAAACACAGTGGTTCAGAAATGTTCTGTACATTTGTACAATTGTAAATTGTACAAAATTTATTTGAGAGGAAATAACCACTGTGGATATTTTAAAGCACCAAATGAACCATTGTAGGGTGGGTGAAGTATGAGTACACTGAAAATAAATTATGAGGTGAAAAAACTCACTACTGCTGATGACTTTGCATATCATTGTTGGTTATATAAAAATCTCCACTATCTCAAAAGACTGTTATTAAAATACCTGAACATGTATGCAGTACTAGTTTCATGGCTTGCAAAAACATATCCATTATGATCATTAAAGATTTTCAGGTGATACATAATCAGCAGAGGCGAAATACAGAAATCTGTATTACTTTACGCAACGTGTTATAAGGAAGATCTCCTTATTGTTTTCAAAATATATAATAGGTTGAAAAATGTTTTCTCTTTTCTAAAACTAACAATACAAATGTGTCTTAACTCAAATTATCCTTCTTGGCAACATAGCCCAAATTGCCATAATTACAGATTCTTGGTAGGATTCTCACTTCTTAAAAACTTTCACTTCAACATTTAACATTGTTGTTGTATTTCTTGAAAATTGCTGTCTTCCTAGTTTCCATATTAGCCAATAAGAGACATAACCACCATTTATTAAGCACTTTTTATGGGCCAATGTACTAATTATACATTGCACATTTTTAACCATGGGTGTTGTACAACCATGCTTTTGGTAGATACTATTACTGTGTCATTGACTAGGTGAGACCATTGTAACTCTATTTATAAACTAACATCATTCATTCAGTTAGTGATACAAGAACAGATTAGTGTTAGCCTTTCTTATTCTAGAGATCAAATTCTATAATCTCTTAATAGCACAGTAATTTTGGATTTTTGACTTTTGTTTGCAGCTATTATCTTATTTATGACATTTTTACCACTTTTAGTGTTCCCCATGATTCAGTAATTTTCTTTATTTCCTATACTGTGTGTGCCTTTGGCAGCACATTACTCCAGTTCCTATTTCTAATTTCCTCCTAATATCTCTAATGGCTTCTTTGTCATATGAAACACAATGAGTATGTATTAAGCTACACTAAACAGAGCTAGATCCAGAGTCAGGAATTCTAGGTCCTTGTTTTGGATTCATTATTGACTATCTGGACTTGAAGGTGCCAACCTAAAGTCTATGGATTTCAATCTCTATGTCTGTAAACATATGATATTAACTCAATTTTTAAGGCTATTTCCAATTTTAAAACTTCACAATTTTTTAATCAAATTTAACACATTTCTTCTAAAATATACTTTTCTTTTCAATTATTCTTCTACTACAGCAATTCCCTTCCCTTCTATAGTGCCAGCTTGGACCTTGATCCATGCCTTTATCCTGAAATTCTTATACAAGGACATAATGTTTAATATTTCTCTGTTTACGTGTGGGTTCTTTTTGCCACACAGTGTAAAGTCCCATTTCTCAGCCTTACAATCAACCTGGGGTATTTGGCAAACAAAATTAACACAAGTGCATAACTATGAGACAAATTCCATCATATTATAATATACTAGATAATATTAATTTTCAAGGATTGTGAATATTACAAGATCAAAATTTAACAAAACAAAAATATTGGGAGAAATATGTCTGTATATTAGTATAACTGAAGATTGATTTTTGAGGTTTAAAGACAGAGGCAGATGGAGATCTTTTTTCTCAAAGTACATGGACCTTTATATACTGACGACAGGGAAAGTGAAAAACCAAATGCTGATGTGGGTCCTCTTGAGACTCAGTGAAAAGTCAAGAGATGCTCCCTGATCAAGGAAAGGGAGTTTTTTAAATCTATTGTTTTCTGAATCTGTAACTAGGAATTATAGATTCTATGACTCCAGACAGAGTTTGAAATTTGGGAGTGAGGGTATATGTGAAATATTTTTAATACCCTGTGTGTATACAGCCTTTCTGTTTACAGGGTCCTGCCAGGTATAATTTCAATTTTTGTTGTGAGTGACTTGGTATCCCAAGGCCAGGCAGCCTAGATACATATAACTCATTAATCCTTTTAACAGACAACATTAAAGCCTATTAGGTTCTTATATTTCAAATGTAGCATTTATACCAAAATTTAAATTGCTATATTATAATTAAGTTGCAGCAAGAAGCTCTATATGCAATGACTGCAGACTACCAATTCTTTAAGGACAGTCTGGAGACCAAAGGAAGTCTCATTACAAAGGGACATTTACTTAAGGAGTTTCAGGCACCATAAAGGACTTATCAGAGGCTCTTAAGATTTTTCACAGTAGATTCAGAATTGTTTGCCCTGATAATTTTACCCTTATCAACCAACAGCTTTGAGATATTTGTATGACTGGAATTGTTGTCCAGGAGGGGCTGGAAAGACTACCAAAAAAGAAAAGTTATTGACTACATCCTCCAAATGATCATTTCATTGGCAATATTGATAATATCAATACACAAATACTGCAAGCCATTTGAACCTTCATTTGGGCTTAAATCAGAGAGACTTGGTAAAGAAACCAACAAACAAAAAATTAAAAGCCATATTTCTAAAAGATTTAACTGAAACTAAAAATAAATGGAGCTCTTTTTTGCTTAAGCAATGATCATGTAATTCTCCACCCACCATTAGAAAAAAAGACAAGCCCATTTATTTGTTCCCAAAGCAGAAATTACTTGGTTCAAGAATTACAAACTCCGGACTACATTCAGATATCATTCCATCGAAGGAAAATCAGGACCTAAAGTGCTAGCTGTAATCAAGCAACAAACTTCCTTGGCACTAGTGAATTACTACTACATAGCATTAATTTCATGCTTGTCTACTCTTGTAAGCTGTGAATAGTTATAGAGAGTTTGAAAGCAGAGAAGAGTTAGAATAAGGCCAGAAAGACCCTTGGGAAAAAATTGAGAAAAAAATGAAATAATTGGAAGCATTTAATGCAATTAAGTAGGATTTTCATCACAACAGTGTTTATAACTTCATGATTATGCGTGTCTATTGCACATGCATAACACATCTTAAAGATGATTGTAAGATGACTGGATGAAATGCTTTGATTTTGGAAGGCTTAAGAATGTATTAAAGCCATTTTCCTTTTGATCATGTTAATTTCCCAACCAAAGTCTTTAAAATGTATTTACACTACATTGTTTAAAACTGACGAATGTGAAAAGGTACAGAAAAAAACAAACCCGTAACAAATTTTGGGTTTCATTTTGAAAATTAGTTCCTTCTGTTTCTTTTTCTTTTATCCCAACTCCACTTCTTTACCCATAATGACCTTCCCTGATTTTTCATTTCGATCCATTGGTGTAGCCCATAATGTAAGCACTGATGGGCCAGGAAGCTTTTATGCTCTAATAAGCTATTCACGGAGGTACCGACACTTACTGAAGTCTAACTCAACATCTGCAAACCCTTGTGCATAACTGCCACTTGTTTTGATGTCCCACATGTGAACAGAAAGACGAGAAGACTAGTATCTAAATGTGCATGGGGTTTTTCAGCACTTGTTATCCTGCTGTTGCCATTGGCTCATCTGTAAATCATTCTCAAATACACTCTATTCTCCACTAAAATGACCTTGTCTTCAACTCCTGACTGGACTCCAACACACACAGCTGTCTTTATACTTTAGGATCTGTATGGAAGCATTTGAGCCATATAGACCTGAAAGTAGAGCACCAGGGGTTTGTGTGTGTGTGTGTGTGTGTGTGCATGCATGCATTCATACATGTGCACACTGCACTCTTTATCTCATATCTATTCTTAATTTCTACCTCCCTAAAGAAAAAAGATTTGAGCACAGTCTTATAGTTGAAACAAATATGATGACTGATCCAAGTATGCAAAGGATATGGGTGGAGACAATGGTGCAATTCTGTCCACTGCATACTGTAAATATACCTATTCGATTCAGGAAAAGGCAACAGAAGCTATTTGCTTCTCTAAAACAGGTAAAGAGGTTTGGGAGCAGGGGAGGGGAGGGGGAATTGCACAGCAGCTGACCTGTTTCAAGATCCTAAGTTTGCCGAAAGACTGGTATTTGATTTGAGCAGTTTGGTGTTTGAACCTTGTGTTTGGGAAAAATATTGATAGAGTTCTAAAATGCTACCATGGAAAAAATGGATAGAAGCCCACAGAGTAAGATGTAATTTTGGTTATCAATACATTTTCTCTACAATGCTGACAGATTGTCACCGATTGAACAATTTGTTAAAACAATCTGGTAGCCTCTCAGGGCCAAGAAAGTGATTCATACAAAAAACTCCTTATGCTTTTATACACCAGGACTTGTACACAATGGAAGGGAACATAGGTCCTGGTCAGGGGTGGGAGATAGAAAGGAAAGCCTGAGAAAAATTCTTCTGCCAAGAGCAGAGAGAGATAGGGGAATGCAGAGTCCAATAACCATGGTTTCAGGGAAAAGCAGGGATGCTGATCTGAGGTTAAGATGTTCAGAGTTAGTATCAAGACTATAGCTCACAGTTAGGTCTCCTGTATTACCCATGATAAGGTACACAGGAGGCCTGGCTGAGATGAGAACCAGGAATACGGTTGAAAACTGAGTCAATCTGGTCAAAGGCAATGGTCCTTAGGTTCTGTTTGTTAGCTTTGCCCGAGTTTTGAATGAGGGTTAACTATTCCCCCTATTATCTCTCAAACAGAAAACTGACACATGCCCATATATTCATTAACTAAATATTGGTAAATGAGCTCAAATATAACCTGCTTTGAGCTCTCTAGGAGCTCCCAATTCTTGCTTTTTAGATATTTTCAATAACCACCTTGCATGGAAAAGTTGACTTAAGGAAAATAGCAAAACTCTAGATATAGAATTCTTGTAGCCTTGAAGCCATCTTCAGGCAAATAAAGTTCTCCAATGTTCATGGTGGAACACAGGACAATTTAGAGATGTAGTCAAGACCTTTAATTCTAAGGTTAAAAAAGTACAACTTCCCTGGTTTTTTACACTTTATCTATGCGTGGTTGGAGAAAGTCTCTAAAAGTTCTTACCCATGTTCATCCTTGAATGTCTTTAATTTTAACAAAATATCCCAATTTAATTATGCTAGTTAAAATATACTGTATTTTCCAATATAAGCCCATACCTAACAATATGTAAATTACCAAAGCCTTGATTGTTAAAACAAAAGCACTTATAGTATGTACATGTAGAGTAGAAGCTTCCTACTTAGAATTCCAACAAACCATTTCATACTTAATTTAAATATCATACACATGACATCGCATTGTATATACTGAAGCATTTTTAAAATTTTTTTATTGAGGTATTATTGATATACACTCTTATGAAGGTTTCACATGGAAAAACAATGTGGTTACTACAGTTACCCATATTATCAAGTTCCCCCCCCACATACCCCAATTCAGTCACTGTCCATCATTGTGGTAAGATGCCACAGATTTACTATTTGCTGAAGCATTTTACAGAATGTTATAGACAGATAAATTGAACAAAAATCACCTAAAAATCAGTTTATTTTTCCTATACGTATCAATCTAAGATTTTTTTTAACTTTTTTTTTCAAGTTTCTGTGTAGAAACTTGCCGTATTATTTAGCATCTTCAGTGTAAACTAGTAGTTGCTTTTTACAGCACAAAACTTCACAATCTCAGAGATTATAAAATCTCTGGAAAGTATGTACATTTTTATAATTTCAAAATTTCTTTTTTGTTTACCCAAAATGAAGTCCTTTAATCATTTCTCAATAGAAACTTTTTTACATAGAAAAGTTAATTAAGTACAGATGCCTATACCCCATCTCTAGAAATTCAATTGATTTTGGGGTAGGATACAGATTTTCCTTTTTAAGTTCTATAGATAAATCTATTTTGCTGCCAATGTTGAGAAACCTGTTGAAGGGGGATCATATATATTGTAAATTTTTAAATTTTAAAGGGTAAAAGTTGGCTACTTAATAAAAATCTAAACTCTCAGGTCACAACCAGAAAAATTATTGCTCAATTATCACCAAGGAATCTATATTTTTAACTATATATACCCTTTTGTTCTGATGCAGGTCTAATGTTCCATTTGGAAAACAATGTTCTATAATATTTAGCAGAGTATTGTGAGTCACAGTGGCTCAGTACAGACTTGTTAAATTGAATATTGAATGAAATGGCCCTAGTTTTGGTAAATGATTCCGTAAGTAGTAACAACTTCAAGAGTTTGTCTAGGACACTAACCAATTGACCTCTGTTTAAGGGTAAAGAGAATTCTACGGGATTAAAAGCAAAGACACAAGTTTTACCTGCAGCAGCAGAGCAGGCCACAAACCATAGGAACAGGTCAATAAAGACAACTAGCCTTCATTCCTACTCTAGTACCCTCCCCAAGTATGTTACTTGGACCACCATTAGCCCAAGCACCCCGGAACTTACAATTGTCAGGCCCTATTCCAAGCCCACTAAATCAGAAATTCTTGGATGAGGCCCATCAGTCTGTTTTAATAAGCCCTCTAGTTAATTCTGGTACCACACAAATTTGAGAATCACTGTGCTATTCTTTTGATATAAGAATTCCTTTAATATAAACTCCCCAATTTTCTTGTAGGAAACCCTGCTCGCAAATGCAGTCTTGGTCTTTTGAATGTGCTGATCCTACCTCATCCTTAATTAATCTCTGGGGTGGATATTTAAGCCAGCATGACCAAATAGGCTCGACTCCAAGTCTCAACACTGAAGGAAGAGAATCAAGGACATCTATCCATGAGGGCCCTGAAAATAAAGACCACCCCTTAGTTAAAGCAGAAATGACTGAGAGGCCCAGAAACATTATCTGAGCCCTGGGACCAACCTATGTATAAAACTCACATTCTTGTTACAAGAGCTAATAAATTCCGTTTTTTAACTAAGTTTGAATTGGGTTTCCGTTGTTTGCAATTGCAAGAAGTTTAAATAGCAGAATCCATTACAGAAAGCAGATTCTAATGAGAGACACAAAGTATGAGTCACAGAAGGATGTAAGTACAGCAAAGTGTTAAGGCTCGTTTATTCCTATGATTTGGGACCAAATGAAGGGAGGTCTTGGGGCTGTAGTTGTAGTTTGTATATGTAAGTATTTAGGTGCTTGGGGCATGTGTGAGTCTGTCTACCTTAAATGGCTAGAAGTAGGAAACAATAACTAGTGTGCTGTCCCATAAATCTGGCCTGTGTTTGCCTCTCAGCTTCAGAGCCAAAGAAATGGAACCCTGATCTGATTTTTAAAAATGAGAAACCACATTCTTTAAGTTAATTTGTTGTGTGATAGAACATGACTTCTTTGTCCCTCTTGTTTATGGGAATCTTTAAACTGAATACAATAAAAAAATTAGTTGATATTTTTGGTATACTGGATGAAATTGCAATGCCATTGTATACAATCATGGCAGCCTCCATATTCAAAAGCCTAGGCTTTGTTTAATCAAAACTTGATTTATCCTGGGTCAGGTGGCCACCATATTACTGCTAAAATGCAGGAGCAAATCTTTTTTAAAAAAAGAGACCTTAAAGCAGCAGTGCCAATAAAAGTTTCTGAAAAATGCTGGCTTTGGTGATGCTAACCAAGAAGCAATATTCCAAATCCTATAGGAACATCTTGTGGTCTTCCTTGGGGAGTTTTCACTACATCTCAGCAGTGCTACGTTCTGTTCCCACTGAACCATTACACATGGTCATTACTAAATGTTTTCTCTCAAAATATGCTTTCCATTCAGTGATTGACAAGGATTTTATGTAGTCTATTGTCAAGGATTTTAACCAGCTATTGTTTTTATTCAGATACATTATTCCAGGTACACTGTATTTTCAGGAACGAATAGATCAGCTTTAAGAGCTGTGGCCTCTTCTGTTGTTGCTTATTACTTTTAAAGTCTCTTACCACATATAACCCTGATAAGAATGTTGTATACACCATATATTTAGAATAACAGTTAATATTACAGAGCATTTATGTGCGCCAGATACTCTATCAAACATTTTTGCAGGCATTCTCATTCACGTTCATGGCAATCCTGTGAAATATGTATTATCTTCATTCTCAGGGAAGGAAGCTGAGGGACAGAGAGGTTAAGTAACTCACATATGCAAATAGTGAGCTCGGATTTGACCTCGGCCTCTCACACTTTCAACAGTGTTGCTTAATAAAATTCTATACACTGCATATACTTTCTGAATATATAAACTTTTTGAACATAAATGTAACTTAATTGTAAGCCACATGAAGCAAGAGACCATGACCTGTTTCACTCAGGTGTTTCTAGTGCCCAGCAAGTATAACAGTGTCATGTAGAAAATAATCAGCAATTATTTATGAATGAATAAATGATATGAATGGAATTTTATGCTGATATCAAGTAAAACACTGATTTGGAGGGATAATACCTAAGTGTTATTGGATAATTTATGACATATAACAATTTCTGACAGATGTGGTTTGATGTACATGGAAAATTCTGTGATATTCCATCTTTAGATTTGCTTAATAAAGCGACCCTGACCATTGATACACTGAAGCATTATTTTTTTCCTGATAATATAACCTCTTGAGTACATTGAAAGTAACTGATTTACTTGGAAATCAGTTTTTACTTGGAAGTTATTTAGCCTGAACTTCTGTTCATTATAGAAATTTCATCTATAGCACTGCTCTCGACAGGTAATCATTTAGCCTCTATAGAATATTTTAAGTGACATGAAGCCTGTTATAATATAAAGTAATTCACTCCATTTTTGAGCAACTTTAATTGTTTAGAAAATTCTTTCTTACAGTTGATTGAAAACTTTTATGCATCTTCCCATTGTTCTTAGTTTCATCATCTAGAGCTGTTTGCTATTCAAAGTGACTGGCTGGGCACATGTCTACACAGCAGTCCTTCAAGTTTTTAAAGGATGTAATCATGTCCTTCTAGGTCTTTTGTACTCCAGGCTACAAATCCCTAGTTTCCTTAAATATTTCTCATGCTGTATGGTTTGAGCATTCTAATAGTTGGTCTGTCTTTAAGAATCATCTTTTGACAGAGGTGGATTTTCCATGAAGCTAAGAGCTTCAGGGCTCCACTTGTGTAGGCTCCTTCCACAGCCTTGGAGGGCACTGAGCAGCGTGTTTACATAGGAATGTTTTTAAAACTTGCAAAGTAAGATATTCTGCTCTCAGTGGGTTAACACTTGGTAGGCCTGCTGGGTGGCTTCGGATTTGGCCTTTGGGGATGACCTTCCTGGTTTGGTGGATGCCCTTGTGTGTTTGCAGTCGCTTCTGGGACTGTTCGGCTGTCACTAGCTGCTTCAGAGGAGGCATGGCTTGTGGGTGTTCTAATTCTGATGGCCTAATAGATGGCTAGATTTGACTGTGTGAACTCCAATCATCTCAGGGTGCTTTGTTTTGTCTGATTATGTTTTAAATAGCATTAATACACACACTTTATTTCACCCATAACTTGATACGTTCCTTATTCATCTCTACTGGATGATTCCTATACCTTAGTCAGATCCCCAAAGCAGAGGTGTTATATTTAAAGCTTGTTAAGCTCACTTACAAGAGATCTGCTGCAATCTCCTGATCCCTGAGAACTTAGACTGTCTTTACTCCCCAGTTTCATAGATTTAAGAAAACAAAATTTCTCTATTTTGCCGAATTTCCATGACTAGCTTTCTGTTTCTATCTCTGTACCCAATACCTTCCTGGGCCCATCCATTCCAGTGTGGACTATTTCCACATACATACACTCACTTCAAGCATTTAATGATTTTGGTAGCTTTGCTGAAAATGTTGACCACTGAAGAAATGATGGTATCAAGGAAGATGCTGTCTTCCTTTATCTCACAAGCTCCAAACCTCTTTCTTCTCATTTTCTCCCTCAGCACTTTGTTTCTCAGGCATAACTGACTAATTCTTCCATTTTCTCAGGCAAAACAGTTTGTTCTCTTAAGTTCAGCCCCAAGTGCTTGCTTTTCTCCCTAAATTAAACTTTTTTAGGAACTTCATCCAAATACAGAAAACTCTTTACAGGGAAATCTGCAATACAACTCTATGTATACCATGGAGTATTAACTGCCTGCCCTATTCATTGCTGATGCTACCTTCTCTGCTGTGCCATTTCCCAGGAATCACTGTAGTAATAAAGCTGAGCCAACATTTATAACATATCCAGAATCTGACCACTTGTCAGCACTTCCCTGAGACCCGCCCCAGCTGCCAGTTTCCCACCCGGATTATTCCTGTAGCACCCTAAGTGGTTTCCTGTTTCCACTCCTGACTATTCCCAACATGTCAGCCAGAAGACCCTGTTAAAACATATTCTACTTCTCAGCTTAAAATTTTAAAACTTACAATGACATTCTATATCATGCAGAGCAAAAGCCTAAAAAAAGTTCTTTCTTGGCCTAAAAGACCTTGCACCTTCCTGGGTTCTCTCTTTTGCCCCACAAATCTCCCTTGGCTCGCTCCTGCTTCGTGATAGCCTCCATTCTTAGGACTATTGCTGTTTTGCTTTCTTTCATTTGCTAGAAATAATTTTTCTCCTGGTTGAGATCTTCCCAGGATATTTTGTTTAAAATTGCTCACCCTTACCCCACACTCCTGGTCTTCCTTTCCTGTTTTGTATCTGTAGCACTTTTCACCTTTTAATTTACCCTCTCATTTGCCTACCCCACCTGCCCTGCCATACATACACCCATCTGTGCCTAGAATATAAGCTCAGTGAGACCAGATTTTTAATTGACGTATTCTCAGAACCTAGATAGTCCTTGGCACACAGAAGCCAATAAATATTTATTACATAACAAAAGTCAATGAATAAGTGATTGTGATTTCATATTTATACTAGGATCTACATCTAGCTCAGTACATTAATCAATGTTCTTTAAAATTTGATTAGGTACATAACTTGATTCATTCAACTACTCTAGGGACACACTGGTGAATAGACACAACACATGCATGCATAAATACATCAATAAACATTTTTGTTAAGATTAAGTGCATTGAAGGGAAGGAACAGGGTACAATGATAGAGAACAGTTAAGAAGATCCAATTTAAATGATCAGCCTCTCTAAGGAGGTATTAAACCAAAACGTCAAGAATGAGGAGTTTGCCACCTAAGGAGCAGCGGTAAAAGCTTCTGAGAAGGAGGTCACAGCATGTCAGGTATCCTGGAGCAGGGAAAGAGCATTTGAGAGACTGAAAGCCCCTCTAAATGAAACACACTGAGGGAGAAGAAACAAAGTAGGTAACAATGCAGGCTGATTTCAGGCAGGGCCTTGTGCACCATGAATAGAAGTGCAGCATTTGTTTGAAATGCTCACTTTGCTTCTGAGTAGAGAATAGACTTAGAGACAAGAGTGTCTTAGGTACTATGAATAACTGCTCAAGAAAGATGAGGCAAAACAAAGGTTTTATAAAATATAATCATAAAGCAAAGAGGCATGCCTACAACATAATTAGAATATAAATAATAAAAGTGAATCAGAGTCTCTTTTCCTTCTGTCTACTCCCCTATATTCTCCAAATATTTAGAATATCTTAGTTTTTAATGGGGTGGTTGGGGGTGAGGAGTCACATGCAGGCACATATACACAGCTATAAAGGGAAAAAATTGAAAATAAAATTCGGGTCCTGCTCTAGATTTTTAAATTATTTATGACTGAGGGTTTTAGAAAAACAAAATTGTCATTGATATTAAAGTCATAATTGTTTTGTGGACTATCCCAAGTAACCATGTAGATATAAATAATACAAATATTTTTTTGTTCTTTTCCATATCAGAAAGCCCTACAAACAATACTGGTAGTATGTAACATAATTCAGCAACAGTGGATAAAATATTTATTTGTGATCACAGAGCTAAAGATGATGAAGTTATCAAAATTAAAAGGGGGCATTAGAGTCCAAAGTAATTTAACATGTTCCTTCTATACCTATATATATGTATGTGTTATAAAAAAATAAAAACTATATGTATCTTCTATCATATAAAGATCCTCTGTCCAAAGTGATGGCTTCATTTCTCTGAAAATCTGTGCTTATTGGAAAATTCTAGTATTAAATGTAGAGCTAGGTTGAAGTTTTATTAATCTGCTGAAACTGACTGCAGTAGGAAAAAACCAGCAGGGTAAATGATCGAACTAATACTTACACAATACAGTGTTGCCTAGTGACAAATTATGTGTGTGCTTTTGGTCTTTTGGAAACTATTTTCAAGTTTGGTGTAAGACTGTGGTATGTTCTGTGAAATCACTAGTTTCCTAGACCTATAATGAGTACTGCAAAATGTCTCCATTTATATTTTTGGTTGTTAAAAAATGGTTAGTATTTTTAAAAAACAAATTGTCAAATTACATATTCTTTGCAAAAGTAGTTTTTAAAAAAATTTCTCAGAAGTTCTCCTAAGCCTACTACAAACAATGAGTCTTTTCTGTACTATCCTGGCTTTCCTGATACACAGACTACTATGGAAATAATAATGCTGCTAACAATACAAAACCAATAATAAAGGTTGGCTGAATTGATGCTCTCCAGCTAATGTTTTTCTCTCTGCACCCAAAGCAGTAGAATTCTCATAATCTTAGCCCTACCTTAAATGTCCTTGCAGAGAATATATACATTTATTTTCATATATTTTAAACATATAATACTTCTTATTTATATTAATTCAAATGGACCCACGTGATTTCTCCAAAATGGTTTTGGGGGAAATTTTCACAAGTTTCAAAATCGTTCACTGGCACTGAAGGCAATTTAGTTGTCAAGTATTTCCTTTCTGTAGATACTGGTTTTGGTTCCTCGTTACCTCAGACACAACAAAGTCTTTTCTCATGTGGAAAGAGCTAGACTGTCCATGTGAGCAAGGAGGTCGCATCACTGGAGCTTGTTTGCCTGCCGTATGGAGTCTTTCTGGAGGCAGCTTAACTAAGCCCAGGGAAAGATTGTTCTCCATTTACTACCACGCTCACCCTCAGGATGAACTGAAGGGGGCAATATTTACCAAGAAAATTCAGCTGAAATCAACGTGGGAACATTGTAACATTATTTATGATACAAATAGTTTTTATTTGCCAGCTGCCAGGACCATTACACAGGTCCCCACATACATGCACAATGAAGAGCTACTAAAGGGCTCTAAATCTGAACTATCATGAATTGTATGTTAGATTTATAGATAACAACAGCAACTTTGTTTTTGTTCAAAAAAAGTACATTCTAACAGGTCTGGTTCACATTCCACCAATTATTTTTCTGTCAAACACAGTCTGTTTAAAGACCCTCACATCATTGGTGGTGGTTGTTTCCATACACCAAAAGATGATTTTTCCTTACAAGTATTTTAACATAATAGGAAGTATAGATCAATCAGATTTCAAAAGCTTTTTTTTTCATTTCAGTTTTCTGCTAGCCCTGAAAAAGGAAAGAATCTCCCCTAATGAGTAAATTTTTGTAGTAAATCTTTAAACTTGTACTACAAAAAGTAGTCATCATTTATATTTAAGTGATATCTGATAATATATCAAACGTAGTTTATTATTTGGGAATAAATATGTGAGTGAATGTGGGTGTATGTATATAACTTCTTGCAGGTAATAATAGCATCCAATTAGACAGGATAATAACATCAGCACAGCTGGGATTTCGGGGTCACCCTGCCCAAAACAAATCGAAACAAAAACATGTAAGTACTATCTCCTTCTTTATAACAGTAGCTACAGCACCCTCGTTTGCCTGTTGAAGAAAGCTTATGAATCGTGAACCACTCCTCTCCCCAGGTACTCCATCTGCAGCGAATATCTCTAGTCTCCTACTTCTAGTACTGAACTATTCATTTTATTCCCCGGTCTAAAAGAAAATCCTTGGGAGGATTTGGGTTAGTAGGATAGCTTAGATGAGTTTAGCCTAGAGTTTAGGGAGGTTGATATTTTTGTTGTTTGGGGGATAATCAATACCTTTATTTTATACACACATAAACTTCTATATAAATACAATAATGTGAATATAAACTAACACTTCTACAAAATAAATGAAATGTTTGACTATAGATAACTTTCCCCATAGCTTAATTTTCAACCCCTAAAATGAAACGGTTGGACTAAATTAGCATAGGAAAGAGCTTCCCAATCCAATATAGTCATTTCAGAGAATAGGCATTAAAACCAGAAATGAAGACTTGAGGCTCCAAGGTCAAAGAGCTAAAGATAGAGTCGAGACAAGAACCTAGGTTGTAGAGACCTAGTTTCACACTTTTTCCACCAGAAATGCAATGCTTTGCTCCTAGAATGAATGCTGCTTCATGATATTTACTGTCTGTTCCACAATATTTATGGTCTATCAGTCAAGCCCAACTGCCCAAGGGTCACACTTATGAAAACGTACACACAAAGGCAGAGGTTGCTAAGCCAGACTAGGGATGCCAAGGTTTCACGTACACATGTTGTGAAGTGTCCTCCACCAATCAGGAATGAATCAAGAAAAAGAAGAGACAGGGATGAAGGCAAGGAGCTTGAGAGGGAGTGGAAAAGAAGGCTCCATGAAGGGAAGACAAGATGTAGAGAAGGTGGGGTGGAGGGCAAGCACTATACAAGGAGCTGTGTTCCTCTGTATCTGCTGAAACCAAGACAAGAAGACAAGAAAGATTTTGTATAAGTTGTCAGAAACTTATTTTCCTTCGGCTTCCCTACATGTAGCAGGTGCTTTTGAGAACCCATGATTTTTCTTCTCCTTTCCTTTCTCTCTTCAAATGACTGCTCTTCATTCCCTTTCAGACCAATAACTGTTCATTTATAATACTTGATTTTGTTTAATTACTAGATATTAAAAATGTATTTATACCAATTTCACTTTATTTCTTAATTAGGAAACAGTTTAAGAGTTGGCATAATCCTGAGTTGGGTCTGAATTGAAAAACTGCAAAAGAATTTACCCTTAAAATTAAAAGCCTCTTATAGCTACAAATATAGAGGTTTGCCTAATATTCCTGAGGCATTTTTTATTCAAATATTTATGAAAACTCAATTGGCACAATCATATAAACTATCTGCTTACCACCTGAGGGGTTCCAAGTCTAAGACACACCCTCTCTCTCTAGCATCTTTGTGCAGTAAATAATTTGCCATAATGATCTTGTTCTGCCCCTGGGGTACTTTAAGTCAATCCAATGCTCCTATGTTATTCTACATAAGAGGAATCAAGTTGGTTGAATACCAGCAAAGATCAAGGCAACAAGATTTCTTATGACTATTTCTATGTACTCTGGTATCAAGCATGTGATTTCAAAGACACTGATAGAATATCAATCCCAGAGTCAATGAAAAAACTGTGGATATGTATTGCTTAAGGCTTGGGGACAATCTTTTTTTATAAAAAAAAAGACAACTGCCCCTAGGAGAATGCACATGTATGTCAAAGAACTGATGTCCTCCAAATATGATGCTACTATTTGCATTTGTATATGGTTAGAGGTCTTTCCACAGTATTCTTGAATGGAGTTCTTCTATTAATTATTCCCACTGGTTTTTACAAAAGCAGTTTTCCTCCTTTACATAGTACCTGCTGTCAAGGCTGCTCTTTCCATTGCTCTGGGTGTTCAGCCATCTCTAATGCTGCTACAATTATATTGAGCAGGTTGTCAGTTTTCTGTCCATTCATCACCATGAATATTAATTTCCCTAAGACTAGTCCTTTCCAGAAAACATACTGCTTCTGTGAGACACCCAAAAGAGATTACTGTTATGAGGTTATTATTGATTTCTAAAGTGATCAGAAAGAATCTTCTGGATTTAGCTTTCTGTGTCTCCTTAAATCAGGTTAATGAATTTAAGAAGCTCTCCTACAATAGGGCACATCAGGTTATGATGACCACCTGTGAGCCTTTGGATCAGTGACATCTACAAATTCCCAACAACTGAACAATGCAGGCAGAAGAGCACTTTACTCTGACCACAAGAGAGTGTTGAATTATTGCAGATTATTTTAAGTACAGCACATGTATTCTTGAGGGTATTCTCAGCCAGTCACTCCCTCACAAATATTGTTCTCCACAAAATTAAAAAGTTCACCAGTAATGAAATTACTCTTTTCTTTTCATAGAATTCTTTGTATTCATTTGTCCTGTATCTCTCTCGTGCGAAATATCTTTAAGGTTTACTGCAACTCTGAAACCCTAGAGAGAGTGGATCTGAAAAAGGGACCACTGAATTTTAAATTAAGTCTCTATTGGTAGATCTTTGAAGGAAAATAGAACTTGTACTTACTGGAATCTGACCACAGTGGACTGACTGCTTGAAAGTAAGTCTTGAATTATTAATGCTGAAAAAGATTTTCTATAAATGTGCCTAATAGGAAAGAGTGGAAATAAACATAGTCATCTTTAGTAAAAAAACATGTCTCCTATTGTTTAGAACCTTGATTGTGTCGAAATCCTTTAAAAATTGATGCTTATGGGGGTGTGCATAAAGGGAAAAAAAGCACCAAATTAAGCAGTGTAAGTTAAAATAGCTGTAGTTAGTTCCTATGAATTATTAGAATATATAGTATATTAATGCTAACTCCATGTTATAATACACATATATTTATACATACATAAATATTTGACTTTTTGAATTATGTCAGATTTGATGCAGAAGTCTTAAATTATCATGACCCAAACCTAGGAGCTGCCCAGACCAGCAGCTGGACTCAGGTTCTGGGTGAGTCTGGGCACTACCACCAGCCCTCCAAAAGCCAGCAGACCCTGACATCGCCTTTCCTTGTCAGTCCTCAGGCCCAAGCTGGTCCCAAAACAATCCATTCTCAAGGAAGGAGTGGCTTCATATCCTCATTTCTGTTCCTAGTCTTCCCACCTAGCTCTAGTGGTTCACATATGAACAAAAAGAATGATAATAAGCCATGCATTATGGGACTAAAATCAACTCTTGCTTAAGGCAGAAGACTGAGGTACTTCTCTGGAAACTAGCTTCATGAAGACTATACTGTCTTCCACTAAAAAAATGATGTATCCTTTTTGTTTAATATAAAGCTAAGCTTTATATTAAGACAAAATGTCTTCTGGTCTCAAACATATTGATAATAAACCAGTACAAAATGATCCTATTAACCTGCTAACATGCCATTTTACTTTTCCAGGAGGATATAAAGTCTGAATTTGTACCTTATGTGATTTATATTTTATTTTATCTCCTTCCCCATCAGTGAAACAACCGAAGTTGCCTTTGTGCAAATTCCGTGGTGACTTTAAATTATGCTCGTAGACATCTGCTCCTTTAATGGGAAAGTGACTGTAATAACATATTCCTGTTGAAATAAAGGTAGTTTTCTGATCTGTTGAGTAAAGAGACTGCCCTGAAAGAGGAAGAACTGACAGTTTGACAGAGTGAACAAGAGTAAAATTCCATTTACATAGTAGGACTTACAGGATAGGGAGTAGGAGAACATGGCTTAGCAGAAGTTCTTATTTTGACAATAGCCATCATCTGTCCTTCGTATCTTTCAGTCTTTATAATGGTGATAGATGTATCTTTGCTTTAAGTTACCCATTAGGCAGAAAGACGATAGAAAAAAGCAAGTCCTTTTCTATTAGGTAGCTTTAAGCTATTGTATTATGCTGCAGGCTAGAAATACAAAAGGCATTTTATTAAATCACATCATAAATGACCCATGTAGAACAGTTTATTTTTCATTACCAAGATGAGGAGGTGTGGGGCCAAATTAATCAAAATGAACAAGGCAATAATTGTTCCTCCCACGATACTATCTTAAATGTGAAGGTAATGAAGGAAACACAATTTAAAGAAAGAATATTTTATTGGTGAGCCTAATTTTATATTTAGAAAGAAAAAACTTCTTCATGCCTCTGGGAAAATAGTGAACCTACTATTTTATGTGAAGAGTAAATTCTAAAAGGATACAAAGTTTTATGAAGCAGATCCAGGAAATACTAGTAATTTACTCAAATAATATGAGTGTAAGAAAACAGACTTTTTAAAATAACTTCTGATATGAATCCCACTGCTTGCAGGGATTAATATTCAAAAAGCAACACTGTCTACAGTATCTTTTAGATTCACAATGGCATACAGATTTCACGGACATATAATGACATTATAGTAAATTCTTTAAATACACATTGCTGAAAACTGGCAATAACATCTTTACAGTCAGAAAGACTCTCAGAGTTTAAATATCTGTTCCTTAAGTTTGAATAGGTAATATCACCTAGTAAGTGGCAGTGATAAATTGATTTTTGTAATAGCATAAAACCAAATAGATATTAAGCCAGTGATGTGACACTCCAATAAGATTTTTTCTACATCTCACACTAAATAATGAGGACTTGGAAGTTTTCTCTATATTTAGGCAAAATGAGCAAGTGTCAGACTGACAAATAGCAACCAATTCTGCTTCCCACAATTTGTATTCCTTTGATTTAAGGAATGACATTTTTATTTAGGCTTTGGCCTAATAGGAATTTTTTTCTCTGTCATATGTGAGTAGACACGTTAAGTAGTGAAAAATTGAGCAGTCACATAAGAATGTGCCATGGCAAGTGGGGTGTATGATCTTTATGGAATTTAGATCTAGGGTTGATAAGCATATGCTAGCTGGCATCAAACCCAAGCAGGTTTTTCTAGTTATAGCCAAACTACTGATACACTTATAGACTGTGTGACACCTAAAGAAACCTTGAATGTGTCTCCGTGTCCTTTTAAGTCCTAGTTACAAATAAAAAGGTCTGTGTTATGTCTTTAGAAAAAGATGACGAAAGTTGGGTACTAGTAAACAGTGTCAAAAAAGAGGATTTTACTCTTGGATCATGGCTTAGGCCATCACTTTGGTGTGCTACAGGAAAAGGGTAGAAAACTCTTTATAAGTGAGAAGACAGGTTAATTCAGGAGGCTTGTTGACGATATACAAAAATCTGATGTCCCTTTCTTGGTTAGATTCCTTAACATTCCCAATCCTTGAGGATACAAATTCTTCACCTAGATAATTATATGGTACCCTAGCCTCTGACTCAAAGTACTTCCTAATGTGGCCCTCATTGTCTACCCAGCCCATTACAAAGAAAACCACACACACACACTCAGGATGTAATCACCTAAACTACTAACCTACTATGGTCTCCACTGTGTGACATGGTTTTGTTTTGTCTCTGGGCCATTGGTTCTACCCCACCTTTTCCTTGTTAACTCCTCATCCTTACTTGTCTCATCTCCATTTAGACTTATTTCAGGGAGTCTTTCCTAGACTGCCTCCCTCAGTTTAATTTGTGTTTGGGGGCATCCTTTTACAGAACTCCAAAGCTTCTTGACTTTAACTTAATTGCTCAGTTCAGCACACACTACTATAAATATCCATCTACTAATTTGAATGTCCTTCTAAACTCCTTGAAAGAAGGGATTATGGCCCAGTAGTTTTTGTCATTATAGCCTCTATGTCTTGCGTGGACTATAGCATCTGCTCAATGAATATACATGGCTATGGAATTGAACTGAAGTTTCCATAGAAATGTTGAAAATGCATAGATAAAAAGAAAGTTGAGATCATAGTAGGGAATGTACTTGAAGCTATGAAGAAGTTAGTGGAAAAAAAAAAGTCAACTTAAATATTTATATACTGACACACAGTATAGAAGAATTAAGAAAATTTAAACTGTTAATGTCAATTGGCAAATAAGACTTCATGGGTGATATATATTTATTGTATGCAGGACCAGGGGTCTTTGGTATCTTCATGTATCTGGAGCATCTGTTTTTTAAATTAATTTTTATTCTTTAAAAGAATACAAATATTTTATGCTCATATAGAGCAAAAATATTCTTGGATTTCTCTATACAATAGAAGTCATTTTAGCATTTGAATATTTTCCTTACCAAAAAATAAATTTCCTGTTACATAATGTTTTGCTTTTGGTTTTCAAAAGAATAGTCTAGAAGTATATGTTGTTTTAAGTATTTGAATACAGATTTTCATAACGGTAAATATGTCTCCATATCAATATATCTGCATCATGCAAAAAAGTACAGAGCTAAGAATCTGAAGACAGAACCACCTGAAAAGCATTTGGTTGATTAATAAGGGAGAGGACTACATGGGATATCCCTGTGGAACAATATTATAAACAACTCCGTCAGATTGGATGTTTATGATGATTTACCAAAACATCTTGGAAAACAGGCACCAAAGCAAAATCTATTAGTAAAATGATTACCTTCTGAAAGCATGTAATCTAGACTATTACCTTAATTTGCTGAGAGCATGGGTGTGGTCATCATGTAGAAAGGAGTTTTCAAAAAGGGGTCTAAAGACCTGCCTGTATCAGAAAATAGCTTGCTAAAAAATAGTTTTCTAGCCATACTCCAAATTCACTAGCTAGCAAATTTACCCAAATTTATTCATTTGGATTGTACATTTGGTCAGAAGTTTTAAAGAGAACACAGGCAGGGGAAAAAAAAATAGTGATTGTAAGTCATTATAAACTTCATGTGAGCACCTGACCAAATTTATTAAAAACCAAAGATAAAATCTTAATGGCTGAATGGGGAGTGTCCTGAGCTCACATGTTTAAGGTTGAGAAGATACAAGAACACGAAAGATGGTGAGAATCTGAAGGATGTCTGCAAAGACCTGGAACATTTGCAAGTTCTGAGGACAAAACAACAGTCTTTTAAATAGATTAAGTAGAGTAAGAAAGGGACTCAAATGGAATCAAAATCCAACACTGAGAACCTTGTACAAGAACCGAATAAGATTATCAGTCAATCCTGAGGAATGAAACTTTCCCTGCCTCAGACTGAACCCATAACCTTCCCTTAAGAGGAGCACTGAATTCCAACACAGACATTGAAGACACTCAATATAGGCCATGGTCATTATCACTGCGTGCCAGAGTGATAGTCTCCATACACAGTGTCGACTACAAAAGAGGCACTTCATGGATGTTAACCAAACTTGTAACTCTTTGCATATTAAAATATGGAAATGTTATCTTAGGTTACTCCAGATAAAAAATTTCTATTCAGCAGGAGTGTTCTCAAGCAACAGTAGCATTCCAGGTATCTTTTTCTCTGAGTCCTCAGAAACACAGATTATCTCATCAAACCCACCTCAACAATTTGAACACTTGTGTATAAACTTAGTTGCAGCTTCACTGGTTCTTAACTGGTCTCAAGCCCCAAAAACTAGCCTTTCTTAGCTGCGTCACAGAAATATACATCTACTCAAAGCAACCCACACCCCTTGGGAAAAGTTCACAATTTATGAGAAAAGGTACAATGTTAAGCAACAAACAAGAGATAGTGGATTTCATATTCTGTTTTGCTTTTTTCCACCATCAAGAAAAATAATTTTTAAGCTGGCAAGTCTAGAACAAACATCATTAGGAGGGAATTGAAGTGCAAGATAGGTGCGGAGATAATAAGAGAGTGCTTTACAGTTTTAAATTAATTCAAGCCTTCGGGGACAGATAAATTATATCCCAGGATATTTAAAAGACTTGCAGATGTGATCAGCGAACTATTGTTGTTAAACTCTGAGAAATCCTAGGGAGAAAAAGGATGCCTCAGAAGTCTAGAGGTGGGCAAATGTTATTTCCATTTCTTAAAGGTGGGTGTGGAGGAGAGGGGCAAAAGTAGATTCTAAAAATTATAAATTTAACATAAGCCCCTGGTCAAATTCTTGAATCTGGCTGGGCAGTCTGTCAGTAGCTCCCTTGTATGTAGAGAACTTGTCTATATTGTTCAACACACAGGGCCCCTAACAGGTTGTGTCTTTAATAAGCACTTAATAAATATTTATTGAATATTAACTGACCATTTAGCAGGAAGGTTGTGTTTGAAATCAGCATAGATTCACTAAGAAGCAAACTGACGCAAGCCGCTTAACTCTCTGAGTCTCCTTATTGTACAAGGCTGGCCAGGCCAGGCCATGCTGTGGAAGCACCACCAAAATCTCAGAATCTTAAATCAAAATGACTTACTTTTTGCTCACACTCCATGTCCTTGTAGTGGCCTACACACTTATTTGCGCCGTCCTCACTGCAGAACTCAAACCACGCTCTGAAGCACTGCCAATTATAAAGGCAGAGATAAAAAGAGGAACCTGTGTGGGACAGGCAAACCCACTCTTAACAGCTTCCACCTGGGAGCCAAGCACCGCTTCACCAACTTCTGATGGAGCTAAGTCACGTGCTAATGCCGCCTTCAAAGGATGGGGGAGGAAGCACGAACTGAGTTTGCACACTGAAGAGCCAGAACCATCTAGTTCAAAGTACCAACAGCCCCCATAGCTATCTGTAAAATGGAAATTATAATAGCTGTTATAATTATAATTAGACACTTGTTATAATTAACTTGTATTTCTACCAGAAATGTCACAGTGTTAGGCAGGAAAATAGATTTGAGCCGCATGGAAAGAGAAAAAGGCCAGGAAAGTTCTCTAAAAAGACCCAGAGTTAATCAATTAAAGCTCAAAAAGCCAGGAGCAACTTGGCCTGGAATGTTTGAATATTCCCCATATAAATGAGGGTACCTCAGCATAGCCCATGTCCTTATTGTGTTAATCATGCAGGCCCAGCTTATTTTTTATCTTTACCTGTATGCTGTTTTTTTTTCTCCTTCCAGCCCTAATCAAGCATTTATAACCTAGGCAACTAATTTAACATGCAGGCCCAGCTGTAAACAACATAGTAAAAGGCAGGAAGGATTCCATCTTTAAGACTGTATTTTAATACCCAGAAAGTTAAGAAGTAAGATTCTTAACTTACTCTTTAGCAAACAGACAATAACCCAGCCCACCTTGGGGCTGGGTAGGCAGCCTTGTTTTGTATGCTCCCAGACCAAGAATGCCTGGTATCCCAGGGATAAATCAGAGCGGGAAGTTCCTTGTGTTAAGTTCCTTCTAAGTATTCAAAGGCCACTTAACAGGTCTGCACCCCAGGCCTTAGTCACATTCCCAAATAATCCTTAAGAGGGGGAACCCCCAATCTTTTGGGGCACTCCTGTCTCTGGGGTCACATGAACTTTCAAAGTGAATAACCTTTTAACTTTAAACTTTCTCCAACCTTTCAGGGTGCCTCTTCTTGCTGAGGTGGCCTGTACATTTTCTCTCTTAAAGTAACTTTAAATAAAATTTTTACTCTGCTTCTCTACTGTGTCTCTGCCCTTCAATTCTTTGTTGCAGTGGGAACAAGGACCGAGGAAAATACACAACGCTCACCAACAACAGGACTTTGTTCTTCTAAGTCAATTTAAACCTAATGCTGAGCCACCAGTGGGCAAGCTGGTGAATGATTTAATACGGATACTGGTTCGGGTGGTTTTGGGAGGAGAGCAGCCTTTATCTCCTTCAGGCTGCCCGAAGAGCCAAAGAGCTTTCATCTAGCCTTGAGAGTGAACAAAGGTTCTCTACTCTCCATTATATCATGGTCACAACTAAGAAATAAATTTTCCAATATCACGTTATCCCATAGAAACTGAGCTTTCCTTGCTATTTCTGTGCTGCGCTTGAACACATTTCATTCGGAGGTAGTGTGGGATCATTGTGAGGCTAAAAGCTTTGGCTGACTGTCTAGCCTCCACAACGGCACCTTGCAGCTGCCCCTCCGGAATTCCTGTCCCCTGCCTGGTAGGGTTACTATACAGAAACGTGATGCCACCATCATGTGCACACACATTCTTCTGTAACCTTAAGGGATCTTTTACTTTCACAGCTCTGTCTGCTTCTGCCTACTCACTCCATACTTCCCACCATTTTCCAAAAGCTGGTTTCTCTTCCATCCCATTTGGAATGAACTAGTGTAACCCTTTAAATGGATTTCTATTTTCAGAGGTGTTACAGCATAGAAAATATAGTTAATGATTCTGTAATATAATTCTACTAGTTGGGGTGATCACTTATTAAAAAGAAAGAGGAGGTGGAGAAAAGAGGTTGTGGCTTAACAACTTCTGCTTTAACCCTTGCAACAGCCATACCTTTGAAGCAAGGCAACAGAAGCCTGACTGAATCCTTAAGAGGAAGAAAAATAGAGCGGGAGCAAAATACAAGTTAAGTACAAGTTACAAGAACTCAATAATATTATCTTTAATAATATTTCAAGTTAATATCTTTGATAAGGAAAAATTTACAAGGACAGCCATCTAGTCCAGGTGGCTCCCTTCTGCTTCTTTTCTTAACAAACACAACTTACTTACCCTTGCTTCTTCGCTTGCTGTGCACATAGAAATGTTGCAGATACAGAAGATACATATTGCTCTCCTTGCCTTTGTTTTGGGCCCAGACATTGGGAGATCACTCCTCTCTGAGCCCGCCGGTGTAAAATAAAACCTCAACACTCCAAGACCTCTGAGTGCCGCTTGGGTCTTCCGTAAGTGATGCAGTCCAGGTTTTTCAGGTTTTCCCGTAACATCTTTACTTCAGTGAATAAATGAAAATATAAGTAGAATCAAATACTTAATTAAAGAGTAAACTATCAACAACTGACCATTTCTAGTATTACTGTCGAATCATGTCTAATTAGTCATATCTTCATGTTTAGAACAGTTACTCAACTGGGTTTTTGAAGGATGATAGAGTCAAAGTGTCTCTGCCCTATGGATTGGAGAAAAGCCCGGCATTTGTAGAACATAGAACATGGAATCTTACATCAAATCCACTCCTTCACTTTATAGATGGAATCATAATACATGAAAACTTCTTTTTAACAGTCAGAAATTTTACACTGTTCTCTTTGATGAGTAGTACTATCCAGTTCTATTTCTTATAGTTTTAATGCTATCGAAAATAAACCAATGGGGGATCAAAATTATTTCTAATAACTTAACCAATAAAAATACCAAAATCTTTTATTTCTTTGTTTTTTTATTTTGTTTTTTTTTTTTTTACATTTCAGAAGTTTATTTTATAATTTGGAGTAGTGCACGATAGCTGCATTTAGGATGGATGAGAGGTATATATCTCTCTTTGGTAAAGCAAAAACTAGGTGATTGAGAAAGGAGATTGGGAAGGATCTGGTGAGTAACAGTACCTGAAAAATAGCTCATTTTTAGATCAGTTTTGAAAGATTATATTGGGGTTCAGGAATTGGTTCATATGCCTGTGAGCCCTTACAAAGGACCCCAGTTGAAAGACCACAGCACTAGACCAATGGAATCTTGAGGGCTTTCTCTGAGAGGCGAGAGTTTAAATCTTCTTGTTTGGTTTGAGCTGGCATCCCTGGAGTTTTTATGGATTAACTTGAGAGAGCCATTTAGCAATATACAGTCTTGACAGTCACAAAGGAAAGCAAAACTAAATTGTTATTGGAGTTATTCCATTCTGTTTTTCAAATTTATTAAACTTATTAACTTCATAGAGAAACTTGAAGTCAAGATTAACCTCAATTTATTATCAAACTAAAGGATGACAAGAAATTTAATTCTTAATTGTCTGAGGAATAGGGGCCAAGAATCTGTAAACCCCAAATCCTGACCATGGCTTTTGACCTTGTACTTCCTATCTGCTGTCTGACACTTGCTGAAAATGTCACCAACTCACCAAGTAAAATCAGAAACAATAAATGTGAAAAAAGTTTTTTATTCCTTTCTTAAATGCTATTTCTTTGTGTTTACTTACCTTTTCCAGTTTTGAGATTCCCTGTAGTCATTCATACTAAATATAGAAGTTAAAAAAGAAAAAAATATTTTCCCTCTTTATAATTTACCAATTGTTTTTCCAGGCTGAATCTTCTATTTTCGATCATACTATTAACACACTATAAACCAAATTCACTTCATACTATTAATCTCACTATAAACTAAATTCCAGCAAAGACTTCTATAACTGTAGAATTGGAATAACAAGTTATGTACAAGGATACTCACTACTGCATTGTTTGAAAAATAAAAACCTAGAAGCCTTGAATAGGAATTTATTAAATACATTATAGTGTATCTGTACCATAAAAGACTAAGTAACTCTTAAAAGTTACATAGGAGTATATATATATGTTAATTTGGAAAGATACTTATACATGTAAAAAACACATTGCAATACAGTAGATATGGTATGACCCCATTTATGTCATTAAAATATTTGTGTGCCTACATTTACATTTAAATGCATATATGAATTCTGGAATGATAAACTGTGCACAGTTGTTACTTTCTGGGGGAGGGATTAAGGGGCTTGTTGGGAACTCCCACCTTCCATCTTAGTTTACAGTTGAAATTTATGAATCAATGTGTACATATTGTACAATAAAATTTATTTTTGCCATTCCTCTATCTTCTCATAGTTCTACCAGGCATTAATATGTAGTTTACATATATGCAAGCAACAAGATAGCCCAATTTTTAAACAATCAGGAAAGGTTCACCACAATACATTTCAATATTAATCTTTTAAAGAATTTGTTGCAACAAGATATAAACAACATAAAAAAACAAATGAGGAATTTGGAGTAAGAAGAAAGTAGGGAAGAAAATTAATTAAAGCTAAGGGTTAGTACACAAAAAAATCCTGTTAAACAGTTTGCTCCAGTTAGAGATGGGATGCTGATATGCTCTGTGCTTCTATATGTCTAGAAAAAAATAAGTAGAAGTTATTAGCCTTATAAATCATATAATTTTATTCCTATGAGGAAGGCCTAAGAGCCATTTCCCCTATTCTTGTAAGCCATGAAAGTGTTTAAGAGAAGGGCAATTCAAATTGATTGGATCCCCAAACCAAGGAGGTTTTTCTCTAGCATATATATATCATTATAGAAAACTTTCAAAATAACTTTTCCTTTGTTGAAAAATTAACATTTTTGTTTCTTGACATTAGATTGTGCAGAAAAGAATGACTTATTTCTAAAATAAAGCCAAAGAATTACTTTAAAAAGAATAATTGTAGAACCTTGAGCTATAAGAAATGAGGAAATCTATCTTGCCCTAGTAAAATGATATAATACAGTTTGACCTTAATTTTTATTCAGAAATTTAGGCTTCTCCACTACAGCTGCTAGCATTTTCTTTTAATAATTTCAGGTCCAGCTTTTCTTTTCATCGTCTATGATGAAAAACAAGAGGAAAATCTTGTTAAGTGAATGCAAAATCATATAAAAAAGGTGCAACGTGTAGTGGTATACCAAATGTCCTTGTTAATAAGCTAAGGTTTATTTTTTAATTTAATCTCTTAACAAAAACAGACTAAATCAGCCATTTCTCCCACTCAATTTCAATTCCACACCATCTATTAGTGTGGTTTCTTATTGTTACTTGCTATTTATTTAATTTTCTTCACTGCTTTTCCACTCTGTAATAGTTTTTCCAGGTTTATGGGAAGGACCTTGAGAAAAATGGGAATCTTTTTAAGAGCTCTGACTTTACTTTTCTTTTGCCAAATATCTGATATGAAAAACTCACTCAAGCTCATTAACTTGTTACACCACATACGAGTACAAATAGAGTCTGTTATAATTCAAAATAGTCCCTGAGCACTTCCATATTTTAAGATCCTTGTTATGAAGAAGGAGAAAAAGGAGGAGAAACAGAGAGAGGAGGAAGAGGAGACAGAGAAATATTTAAATCCTATTATGGCATATTTTCAATATTTCCATTTATCAAATTAATTGTTTAGATTTAAAAATGCTATGTCTGTATTAAAAACTTCATTTGGAGATAAAATTTTAAAAAAGTAATTTTAAAGCTCTTTGCGAATATGAGATTGTGGGCCCAACAACCCTCCTACCCTTTCAGACCCACTCTTACCCTTTCCCTCCTTTACCATCTCCTTCCTTACCTCCTCCCTTCTCTACTCTGTCTTCCCTTTTTCCTTCTGGGATTTAAAAAAAAATTATTGCTGTTGAATTGATGGGAGTATGCTCAAAGAATACAACAGGGAATTTTTGATGTAAGTAATATTTTATGTAGTGTAGTAATTATGAAACACATTAAAAATAGAACTTTAATAAAATGCAGAAAATTATCAAACAAGTCATAACCTTGGAGGAAATAATTTTAAAGCATCATTTAAAGCTTTTTTTAACAAAGACATTGCATATTTATTTTTAATGTTTTCATTTAAAAAAAAATTTCCCTCCGCTTTATTAAGGCATAATTGAGGAGGAGTATTTTATATAATTGATACATAATATTTTGTGCAAGGTAATGTTTTGCTATACACTGTGAAGTGTTTACCACAAGTAATTTAGTTAACACATCCATCACTTCACATAAATTTTTGTGCACAGTGAGAACATTAAAGATCTACTCTCAACAAATTTCAAATATATACAATATTAACTAGAGCCACTATGGTGCATATTAGACCGCTAGAAATTATTCATCCTGTATAACTGGAACTTTGTAGTCCTTGACCAACATCTTCCATCCATCCACCACCAGCACTGACCTCTGGAAACCACCCTTCTACTCTCTGCTTCTTTGAGTTTAACTTCTTTTGATTCTACATATAAGCAAGATGAGGTACATTTAAGTGCCTGGCTTATTTCACTTAGCATAACACCCTCTAGGTTCATTGATGTTGTCACAAATAATAGGATTGCCTTCTTCTTTAAGGTTGATATATTCTGTTGATGGACAGTTTCTTTATCTTTGATGGACACTTAGGTTGATACCATATATTGGCTATTGTAAATAAATGAACACAGGAGTATGGCTGTCTTTGAGATACTGATTTCATTTCCTTTGGATATATAGCCAAAAATAGGATTACTGTATCATACACTAATTTAACTTTTAATTTTTTAGGAAGCTGTATACTTTTTTCATAGCAGCTTCTCCATTTACATTCCCCCTAACAGTATTCAAGAGTCCCATTTCTCCACATCCTTACCAGTAACTGTTATCTTTTATCTTTTTATAATAACCATTCTTACTATTATGAAGTGATATCTCACTGTAGTTTTGATTTACATTTCCCTAATGGTTAATAATGTGAACATTTTTAAATATACCTGTTGGCCATTCATATGTCTGAATCATGAAAAAATAGAAAATCTAAACCAATGAGTAGTAAGAGACTGAATCAGTCATCTAAAGCCTTTCAACAAACAAAACTCCAGGATCTGATAGCTTCATCAGTGAATTCTACCAAACACTTGAAGAAGAATCAACACAAATCCTTCTTAAACTCTTCAAAAAAACTGAAGGGAAAGGAGCCCTTCCAAACTCATTTTACAAGGCCAGCATTACCCTAATACCAATACTAGAAAAGGAAACTATGAGAAAATAAAATTACAGGCCAATATACCTGATGAACATAGATTCAAAGATCTTCAACAAAATGTTAACAGACTGAACTCAGCAATACATTGAAAGAATCACACACCATGACCAAGTGGGATTTATCCCTGAGATGCAAGAAGTATTCAACATATGCAAATCAATAAATGTGATATACCACATTAACAGAATGAAGGCTAAAAATCATATGATCATCGCAATAGATATAGGTAAAAAACTCAACATCCTTTCATGATAAAAACTCTCAATAAATTAAATATAGAAGGATATGCCTCAACATAGGAAAGGCCATATATGCCAGGCTGACAGCTAACATCATATTCAACAGTGAAAAAGTGAAAGATCAAGAGCAAAACAAGAATGCCCACTCTTACCACTTGTATTCACAATAGTACTGGAAGTCCTAGCCAGAGCAAATAGGCAAGAAAAAGAAATAAAAGACATCTGAATTGGAAAGGAAGAACTAAAAAGACTCTGTTTACAGGTGATGTAACCTTATATATAGAAAACCCTAAAAACTCACCAACAAAACTATTAGAATAATGAATTTAGTAACAAGGCACCATGCAAAATCAATATACAGAAAATCAGTTGCATTTCTGTACACTAATAACAAACTATGAGAAAGAGAAATTAGGAGAACAGTCCCTTTTATAATTGCATCAAAAAGAATAAAATATCTAGGAATAAATTTAACCAAGGAGATGAAAGACTTGTACTATAAGATACTGATGAAAGATATTGAAGATGATGCAAATAAATGGAAAGATATTCTGTGCTGATGGATTGGAAGTATTAATATTGTTAAAATGTCCATGGCACTCAAAACAATCTAATTCTAATTTTTCACAGAAATAGGAAAAAACAATTCTAAAATTAATATGGAACCACAAGATTCCAAATAGCCAAAGCAATCTTGAGCAAAAAGAACAAAGCTGGAGGCATCACCCTACCTGAATTCAAAATATATTTCAAAGCTATCATAATCAAAACAGTATGTTATTGACTAAAAACAGAGATGTAGAGCAATAGAACAGAATAGAAAGCACATAAATAAATCCTTGCATTTATGGTCAATTGACTTTCACCAAAGATGCCAAGAACATATAATAGGGGAAAGAAGTCTCTCTCTCCAGTAAATTGTGTTGGTAAACTTGGATATCCCCATGCAGAAGAATGAAACTGGACCATCACATCACATCATACACAAAATTCAACTCAAAAAAGGATATAAACTTAAATGTAAGACAAGAAACTGTAAAACTAGTAAAAGAGAACATAGGGAAAAGTTTTCTTGACATTTGTCTGGGCAATTATTTTTGGATATGACCTTAAAAGTACAGGCAACAAAAACAGAGCAAGGGGACTTTATCAAACTAAGGGCTTCTGCACAGCAAATGGAACAGAGTGAAGAGACAATCTACAGGATGGGAGAAAATATTTATAAAACATATACTGATAAAGAGTTAATATGCAGAATATGTAAGAAACTCAAACAACTCAATAGCAAGAAAACAAATAACCCAATTAAAAAATGGGCAATAAACCTGAATAGACTTTTCTCAAAAGAAGACATACTATTGGTCTACCTTCTATATGCAAGAATTTTGCTGAGTCTTTTCAAAAGATGGATCATTAATCCTGATTCTCCTGATGGTTCTTATATTGGAAGTGTATGGAGTCTTTCAGAGGAAATGTGTTCCTTTCTAAACCTCATGTAGGAAACGTGTTCCTCTCTCCTATTGCTTCTAGACCTTTGCAAAGACACATGAACTCAGTGCTCAGTCATGGGGCACAGAGGAGTGAGTGAGCTATAGAAGAAGTCAGAGAGGGTCTATAAATGTGTGTGTGAATCTTTGTCATGGTTGCATCGTGGTAGGAACATTATCTTAATACTCCAGACAGTTCTTTTAGTTGTTGAAAATCCATAGAAAATGAATTATTAATCTATAACTTAGTATTGCATCAATATAGTACTAAGAAAATGTTTAGGTACACGAGAAACTAGTTCTAAAGTTCATTTGGAAAACAAAGCATGCAAGAATGCAAAAGATATTTTGGAAAAGAGTGTGTACACATGAGAAAGAGGAAAAGGAGAGAAAAAAGAGGGCATTCAATTTAGCAAATACAAAGGCTTATTATAAAGTTAAAACATTATTTTAAGACTATGGTAATAAAGCCAAATATATAAAACAATGTGATTATGATATAAATTGCATTTCATGGAAAAAATGGGTTATTCAACAAGTGGCCTTAGTACAACCTGATAGACAAGTTTTTATGGATACCTCCCTAATTTCTTATACAAAAAAATTCCAGATGAAATTTATAATTAAAGAACATAAACCATAAGAGCAGTAAAAATTGGTATAAGTAAAAAAATTAAACACAAGCTTGAAGTCATAACAATTGTTAATATGGCCATACAATTAAATTTAAAAAGAATTTTGTCTGACAAAAGGAACAATGTCAAAAGACAACAACCATCACAGTAAAGGACAAAAGACAAAAACTCTGTGAAAATACATTTAATAATTCTGTGAAGCTCCCACAAATCAGTAAGAACAAAAACACAACAGAAAAATAGGCAGAAAAATGCACAGTTCATGGAAAATAAATAAAATGGTTTTAAAGTATACAAAAAGATGTTTCATCTCCCTTATTTTAGGAAGAAGGCAAATTAAAGCCATATTAAAGTTCTAATACCCTCTTATCTAAAGATGTGAGAGTTCAATGGCATAAGGAAATAGGAAATCTTAGGTTTTATTGGTGTGAATGTGAATTGTACAATAACTTAGGGAAGGAAATCCAGCAATATTTATTAAAACACCTGTTCTTTTTCCCCAAAAATTCCACTTCTAGAAATCTATCTAGTGTATTCTTACACTTGTATGAAATGATATGGTCACTATGTATCCAGTGTTGAAAAATGAGGTTCATAACAATGTAATTAGCTATGAATAGGGGATCAGTTATATAAATAATGGTATATCACTACAAAGAAACACTATGTAGCTATTAAAAATAAGGTACATTTACATATAATTCACATAAAAGAGAAAAATTTATCATAGGGAGATGTAAAGATAGCTGATAGATAAAATAGGTAGAGAGATGATGGCTAGTGATTGATATAAAAGTAGTAAGGAAGCAAGGTACAAAAGGAAAAAGAGAAGAAAGAATGGAAACACATACATGCACATTTGTAAATGAAGACTATTTCTTCATTGGTGACAGAGGTAGCTTCTAAAAAGGAATAGGTGGCTGGGGGCAAGGATAAAAGACAAGTCTGTATTGTTTTTACACCTTTTTTGTATATTTGGCATTTGCTGTCATGGGGGTATTCTACTTTACAGAGATTTTTCATTAATTAATTATTGTTTAAAAGAAAATGAATTCTAATGATATTAATTTGTGCCTTACTGCCACATGCCAGATATGAGTATGGAAACAAGTACAGAGGCTTTCTGCAAAATTTATTCTGCATTTGAAACTCTTTTCTCCTTTGAGAAAGTGATTGAATAAGAGTACAGATAGGTATTTGCTATTCAAACAGTATTTTTTTTTCTATGATCTTATATTCCTCTCACACCTCCTTTGTTTAGCAGGTAGAATGTTTAGCAGGGTCTCTGACTGGGCCTAAGAATTAAATGGACATAAGACAGACTGACAGGAGGAAAATACAGATTTTATTTAATAGAAGTTTTATGTGATACAGAAGCTGTCATAAGGAAATGAAGAACCATTTTTATATGGTTCTTTTTTATGGCAGGTAGAAACGTCCAGGGGACGTTCTAGAGCTCCTCTGCTGAACCTGGCTCCTATTTGGGAATGTTACCCAGCATGGGAAATTTGAAAGCCTGCAGCCATTTTCAAGGCTGGGAATTCCAAAGGTGAAAGTGTGTCTTTGTTACTGAGAAGCATATAGACCCCAAGGGTCAATATAATTGGCTGCCTTTAAGCCAAGCAACCGCTAAGCCATCTACGTTATTTAAATGCATGCTCGTCAGAGGAGGAGCCTCCTTCCTTAAACTGTGGCATTGCCCCGCCAAGGCGTGAGGGACTAGGAGGTCTCTGACTTCCCAGGGTCACAGAAGAGCCTCCAATCTGAACTGCATGAGAGGAGAAGATGAAATTGGGTATGTGCAAATAAGCTACAGGGCCAGGCTTGACCTTTGTCCTTTCCCCATCTTCTGGAGTCTTAAATGCCTTTGAGCATCTTTGAAAGTTGGAGCCTCTAAGTTCTTTTCTGGCAAAATCACAGCCCAGTTCATATTATTGAGAGGGTCCAGAGTGGAAACGCAATATAACAACAGGTTCCAATTCTCGCGTCAGTACACCGGATATCTAACTCGAAGGCCTGAGATGTAGTGAGTGGGCGCTCATCCGTACCACGGTTCCATCAGCGTAGGAGAGGTGCTGCTTTGTGTTCCAGCTTGATACATCCACAGAGCGTGCTGTGCGCCAAATACATATACAAATATATGTGAGATACACACACAAAAGAGGTTGCAATAGGTTGCTCAGCTATGTCTACTACTCCCTTCATTATTTGCCTCTAAAAAAGAAAAAGCTATGTCTTGTGACACAGATTTTTTTCCTCCCCAGAGGAAGCGGGACCAACCCTAAGCAATAGTTTAAAGCCTCTTGGTTTTCTGACCCTTTAAGGTCTAATTTCAAACCTCAAGCTATGTAACTTTCCTAGGCCTGACTTTCAGACCCATGCACTGAGATTCTCCCAACTCTCTTCCTTTCTTTATTGTTCTGAAGCATAGCGATATATGTTACTACAAAATATACTGTTTTGGCATAAGAATTATTTTGAGCATTTGAAAAGCAGTAGAATAAGAGGGCTCTGATCTGCTTTTGTTCCAAAGCAAAAGATAAAATTCTCATGTGAAAAATGTCTTCCTTATACCAGGAGGAAAGAAACATTCTAATCAGCAGAGGTGATGACTCAAGGCCAAGAGAATTCTATTCCAACAAACTTTGTCCAAGTGCCCTTATTTTTCTTTTGCTTCTTTGCATATTTTAGTTACTTTTTCACAGTTACCTCTCTTTATTCAACCTAGTTTGAAAACATTTAGGTTTTGCCACTTGTTTGGTTCTTCATTTCCTTATGACAGCTTCTGTATCACATAAAACTTCTATTAAATAAAATCTGTATTTTCCTCCTGTCAGTCTGTCTTATGTCCATTTAATTCTTAGGTCCAGTCAGAGACCCTAACAGGGTAGAAGTAAAGTTTTGTTTCCTCTACAGTGTCTTCCACCTCCCATCAAAATGCTATTGCCTTACCACCCATTTCTTCAGTGTCAGAATTTTGTGAAAAAGCCAAATACCCTAATGCACAGCTCAAGTTCTAATATATGTGCTAATGTTATATGTTCTTATACAATGTATTTGCATTTAAATAGAGTTGTCTGGAGATTTAATGATTTGACCCAAAGGGATTAACATGTCTCAGATTTGTATAGCACTTGTAGATTATTTCAAAGAGCTTTCCACAAACAAGATTTCTTTGGAATCTCTAAGTCACACTGAAGCACAGAGGATAAGCATTTTAATTTACATGCACACTGTTGATGACCTGAGGCTCTGAGAAGTTAAGTAGCTGCCACACAGTAAATAGCAAGATATTGACTGTTCTGGCGACTCCTGTTTCAGCATTCTTTTTACCACATCTGACAGCCCCAGAAATAGATTTAAACTGCATATATGCATGTGGGAGTCAGCAGTCACAGCACGTAAGAGCTAGAGGCTCCATCTGCTCTGGGGTCAGTAGCATTCATGGGATGAAGCTGCAGATGACTTTCTGGCCCTCTCATCTGTAACGACACAAAGGGTAGAGAGAAGATCATTGGGACTGTTGGTCAAACAATGGATGAAACCACTTGCTGGGTGACAGAGTGTCACAATAATTTTCTTCAAAGTTGTATGAATAAACTGCACCAGCATTACCTGGGGACAGAGGTGGAGGTTTTGTTAAAAAATGTGTATTTCTGGGTCATTATTCCTATTTACTGAATCAGAAATAGAATCTCTAAGGCACAAGACATTTTGAGAAACCTTAAATCATTCCTTCTTCCTGAGTGCAGATACATGTCATTGCACCCTAAACTTCTCCAGTGTTTGTCATGGTTCCACAGACAGGCTGAATGCTCTGGCTTGCCAGTCAAAGCCTTCTACAATTTTGTCCTAGTCCGTATTCCTCATTTAGTTCCTTACTAATTCTTTTCACTTCGATCCCCGTATATTCCTGCATTTTTCTCCCTCAGAGCTTTTCCAACTGTGACTTGCCATTACTACCATCATTAAATTGCTCCATGTTCATTTTCTTTGATCACCTGAGATTTCTTCTTTCTTCTGAACTCACAGCACCCTTTACAGTGTTAGTTTTTGACAAATGCAAAAATAAATCAAGATACAGAAGTTCCATCCCTCAGAAATTCCCTTAGACCTGTTTGTAAGAAATACCTTCTCTCTATAGACCCTGGCTCATCAGTTTTCTGTCCCTACAGTTTCGGCCTATTCAGGATGCCATATAAACAGAATCGTGGAGTATGTAGTCCTGAGCCTAGCTTCACATGCTTAGCATAATGCATTTGATGTTCATCCATATTATATATGATGATTGGGAATCAGTTTATTCCTTTGGCTTTCTGAACATTATTCCATTGTATGGATATACAATTTCTTAATCTATTCAACAGTTGAAGGGCATTTGATTGTTTCTACTTTTGGGATATTATGAATATAGCAACTATAAACATTTACATACAGGCTTTTCTGTAAATCTAAGTTGTTATTTCTCATGGATAAATGCCTAAGAGTAGGAGTTTTGCATTGTATGGTAAGAGTAAGTTTTAGCTTTTTGAAAAACTGCAAAACTATTTTTCAAACTGTTTTGCATTCTGACTAGCAGTGTTTCAGAGTTCCAGTTGCTCTATATCCTTTTAAACACTTAGTATTTTTATTTTTTAATTTAGGCCTTCTGACAGTTTTGTATGGGTATCCAATGGTGCTTTTAATTGTCATTACCTTAATGACTGATGACACCAAATAGGTTTTCATGTGCCTATATGTTGTCTATACATCTTTGGTCTAGTGTCTGTTCAAATCTTTGTTCATATTTTTTATTGGGTGGTTTCTTTCCTTATATTGAATTTTGAGAATACTTTAAATATTTTGGATACATGTCCTTTACCAGATACATGTTTTGCAAATGTTTTTCCAAGACTTTGGCTTGTAGTTCCCTTTCCTTAAGGAAAACACTTCAAAGAGCAGAAATGTTATCCATCTTTATTTTATGGAGTTCAGTTTATTTATTTTTATTTCATGGAGTATGTTTTTGGTGTCATATCAAAGGACACTTCGCTGAACCCAAAGCCATAAATATTTTCTCATTTGTTTTCTTCTAAATGATATACAGTTTTCAGTTCTATATTCTGGTCCCTGATCCATTTTTGAGTTAATTCTGTGTGTGAGTCAAAGTTCCTTTGGTTGAAAAGACTGGCCTTTCTTCATTGAATTGTCTCTGCAACTTTGTTGAAAGTCAGTTGACCATACATGTGTGATTCTATTTCTGGACTACATACTTTATTTCATTGATCTATGTGATAAGTTATTTTTTTGATAACTCTTTATGGCTCTGTAGAAATTCCTTCTATCTATCAACAAAGTTACTTAATCTGCCTGTCTTTGCATTTTTACTAAATTATGAATGAAGAGCAGGTTCTGAGTCCGATGCATCTTTGCATCTTCAAGATTGCTTAGCCCAAAGGTTTAAGACAGAACAGTTAAGATATGTTAAATATATATGGTTTCAAATCACATTTTGTCTTTATAGCTACCATCATAGTCTCGTTTGCTGGAGGACAAAGTTAAGTTGGCAGGCTGGACAGAAGGAAAATTATAATGCTCTTGTAGAAGAATAAATACACCTTTTCATGAAATAAAGATAACCCAATTTATTAGAAATTAGACAAAAAGTGTTTTATCCTTTGTTGCAAGAGCCAAATTTCAGAGCTACCAGATTCACATGGCATCTTTTTTGCTGAAGGGAATAAAACAAGGTTTAACAGAAAACATTCTTGGGATTATTTAGAAATATTAAATATTTTTAAGTGAAAGTGAACCCATTCTAGAAATAGAGAAAAATAGCATAAAAAATGTTAGTTATGTAAAGGTTCTTGATTTATGTGTGTATATATGGAATACTAATAATATTAGTTGTTCAATAGTAGTGGTAAGCATGTTCTAAAACAATTATTTAGAAGACGTTACAAGTGGTGCTTTCACTGTCAGTACTATTTGAAGAGTAGGCTTTAGTTTCTAGTATCGCTATCTGCTGGAGGCTAGTTACATCATATGTAGCAGGCTAAAGAGCAAGTGACCTTTTCAGGAATGAGGGGAGCACTAACTACACCAAATGAGCTGCTTCTTTTTTGTCTGACAGGACAGATGGTAGGCTGTGTTGGCATTTGCACAAATTCACAAATAATGTCAACTATGGTTGTTAATTTATAGAAGAATTTCTATTACCCAGTGCCTCAATCTGATAAATCTTATTATCATTCTTGTTCTAATATACTTTTGTCAACTTTTGCTGAGACATACACAGCAAGATTTTATTCTGGGAAAGGTCACCTCATCCTGACTGATGGTATACTGGCATTGTAAAAATAATTTACAGTGTCCAGACATCACTAAACCAACTTTCAATTCCAGGCAAGGTAGTCAAGTCTAACGCTTATAATCAAGGAGGAGAAAGAAGGGGGCAGTTTTTCAGAAATCTCGGGATGTCATGTAATATAAAGATGGCTTAGAGTATTTCATCTTTGAATATTTTTGTATCTAGATTATCATATCCATTATGATTGTGAAGTCTTTTTGTCTACTTTTCAGTTGCCAGTCACAAGAATGAAAAGCACCTGCTTTCTGAAAGCCCTAATTGACACCATGTTCCTGTATCCAGGAATAATACCAATAGGGGCTTCCTAACATCAATATAGGAATGACTACAAAGATCAAAATAATATTTTTATTACATAAACCACATGAACAACTCTTTTTTTATAATAGAAACTTAAAAATAATATCTAAGAATGAAGTCCCATGCTTCACAATTTATGACTTTTGAAAATCTTCTTCATCTATATATTTTTCACCTCTTTTTTTCTTTTACTGCTGGAGTAATTTAAGTAAAATTCTCAACATCACATCATTTCTTCCAAAACTAATTTATTATGCCTTTCTAATGGGTATGAATTTCTAAAAATATAATCATGGTATCATTATCATACCTAACAAATTTTGTACCTAACAATAGTCATACCAACAATAATTATTTAACATTAGTCTGTGGGGAAGTTGGGGTTCCTATGGCCAGGATCCTCACTGAACTTAAACCACCTGATGATGTAACTGGCCTGTTGTTAGGCTACCACTTCCACACCTTTAGGCAATAAGCTATTATTGCACTATATAGAGAGCTTGGCCCAGTGCTCTGGGAGTGACACGGTGGCATGGCTGCAAAGCTGCAGGAGAGCAGAGCAGAGGCTGGAGTGGTGGCAGTGCCAAGGACAGAGGCCCAGAGGACAGCTGTGCGGGATGGCTGTGCAGGTAGAGAGGCCCAGAGGATGGCTGTGCAGGCAGAAGGGCCCAGAGGCAGTCCGGCTTGCTGCATGCAGACTTGCTCTGAATGAACGGGATTTTACTGATTGACCTGCTATGTGGAAATAAAGTTGGGTATAACCCTTTTCACTCCAAAGAAAATTTTGCTGTCATTTTCTTTGGTAACACTGAATCCATAGTGAACTTGCCTGGGGCTGAAACTCATTGGTAAGACATGGCCAATATCCAATCCATGTTCAAATCTTCCCACTTGACTCAAAAATATCTTTTTATAGTTGATTTACCTGAATCTGAGTCCAAATGAGCACATCAAATCTGAATGATTTGTCTTAAATTTCTTTTAACCCATAACACTTTCCCTCCTTACACTATCTCTCTTTCACACCCTCCCACGAAGGTCGTTTCTTTTAAACCAGGTCATATGTCCTACAGGATTTTTCACGGTGTATATTTGACCAATTGATATTTTTGTAGATTAATTTATCATATTTGTCTAGCTTTTACTATATATAGTGGTTGGATCTATAAGCTTAATTAGATTCAAGGATTCAGATTTTATTTTATTTGGTAAAAACTCATAAATGGTTCTATGTTTCCTATTGTATTACATCAGGAGGCACATAATATCTGATTTTCCTACTTTTAGTGATAATAAGATTGATTAAGAGTTTCAGCTTCATCGATTATAAAGTCACCATCAACCAATTATCTAGTGGGTGATTGCCATCAAATCAGTTACTGTATTAGGGTTTGCAAAATGGAGATTTTCTATTATTCCTTATTGATTTATTAGTTATATTTCTTCTGTACATCTGTTAATATGATAGCAAGTTGTATGAAAATACAATTATACAATGAAATATTAGATATTTAAATTAAAACTTTCTGTTAAAATTTTGATTAACCTTAGCATAAACTACCACTAGAAAGAATAATTACATGAATACAGGGATTTTTTTGTCTATTTTGCTCAGCGCTGGATTTGCAAAACCTAGAAAGATGCTTGTCACACAATAGACTCTTGGTAAATATTTATTGAATCAATATCCAATTAACGAGTGAGATCATTTCCAGGAGTAGTTAACAGTGATTGCATCAAAGGAGAAGAAAATGAAGAGGAAAATCCACTCAGATTATTTGTGACAATAGTTAATAGTTCACCACAGTGAGTTAAGACCTCAAAGAAATATCTGTGTGTCACTGTATGTAAAGTTCAATGGCTTTAAATTATTTACTTATTTCTCTTGCTAATAAAGCACAAACATCTCTGGGTGAAAGGATAAGTGGCATAATTTTCATTTCTCCTGTGAATATACTCTAGTCCTGTTTCTCCCATCAAGAACACATTTTAAGTTATTTCATTTGACATTTTATTTATACTATTTACATTATTTATATTTATATTATGTTCATACTATATTTATATACTTATTGTATGTCCCCCTTTAGGAAAGAAGCCAAGTTTTTAAATCTATTCTCATTCTTTTATTCCTCACTTGCAAAACATGGCACAGTATTTTATCACTGTAAAGCCTCATAATTATGTGGTCTTCATGCTTAACAAACACTTGTTGAATGAATGAATGCAAAATTAATTAAATTACCGAGGTTGCTGGTAAAATATGAATCCAGGTTTTTTTCTGTAGTGAAGGAGAATTTTAAGATTCTGACCTATAGTTGTTACCTTGTTACTTTATTTAATTATACTATTACTACGATGGGGATAAATATATTCAAAAGTCCCTTCTGAAGTTAAACAACATCTAAAGCACAATTCAAAAAAATCCAGTGATGTCACATAAATTTTTAAAGAAAGAATACTGCTCTCAATTTAGAGATGCTGGTCTATTGATTCTTCCTCCATCTTTTCTGATAATTTCCTCTCATTTTATATGCCTCCTCCCTTTTCATCTCTTATATGTAAGATATCATGTTCATTGTTTCTCCTTTAGTGAATTCAGTGACTCTTACATGTCAAAAAAGAGTTATTTAAATTTATATTACACAATAATAAATGGAAATACATCCCATGCTCATGGACAGGAAGAATTAATATTGTTAAAATGGCCATCCTGCCTAAAGTAATCTACAGATTCAATGCAATCCTGATCAAAATAACAACAGCATTCTTCAATGAACTAGAGAAAATCATTCTAAAATTCATATGGAACCACAAAAGACCCCAAATAGCCAAGCAACCCTAAGAAGGAAGAATAAAGCTGGGAGGATTACCCTCCACAACTTCAAGCTCTACTACAAAGCCACAGTAATCAAGACAATTTGGTACTGGCACAAGAACAGACCCATAGACTAATGGAACAGACTAGAGAGCCTAGATATAAACCCAACTATATATGGTCAATTAATATATGATAAAGGAGCCATGGACATACAATGGGGAAATGACAGCCTCTTCAACATCTAGTGTTTGCAAAAATGGACAGCTACATGCAAGAGAATGAAACTGGATTACTATCTAACCCCATACACAAAAGTAAACTCAAAAAGGATCAAAGACATGAATGCAAGTCATGAAACCATAAAACTCTTAGAAGACAACATAGGCAAAAATCTCCTGAATATAAACATGAGCAACATTTTCCTGAATGCATCTCCTTGGGTAAGGGAAACAAAAGCAAAAATGAACACATGGGACTACATCAAACTATAAAGCTTCTGTACAGCAAAGAACACCATCAGCAGAACAAAAAGGCATCTTACAGTATCAGAGAATATATTTGTAAATGACATATCTGACAAGAGGTTAACATCCAAAATATATAAGGAACTCACATGCCTCAATAACCAAAAAACAAATAACCCAATTAAAAAATGGGTGGAGGATATAAACACTTCTTCAAAGATGCTCCACATCACTAATTATCAAGTAAATGCAAATTAAAACCACAATGAGATGTCACTTCACACCAGTAAGGATCACCACCATCCAAAAGACAAACAACAACAAATGTTGGCAAAGTTATGGAGAAAGGGGAACCCTCCTACACTGCTGGTGGGAATCTAAACTAGTTCAACCATTGTGGAAAGCAATATGTAGGTTCCTCAAAAAACTCAAAATAGAAATACCATTTGACCTGGGAATTCCACTCCTTGGAATTTACCCAAAGAATACAAGTTCTCAGATTCAAAAAGACATATGTACCCCTAAGTTTATTGCAGCACTATTTACAATAGTCAAGAAATGGAAGCAATCTAAGTGTCCATCAGTAGATGAATGGATAAAGAAGAGGTGGTACATATACACAATGGAATACTATTCAGCCATAAGAAAGAAACAAATTCTACCATTTGCAACAACATGGATGGAGCTGGAGGGTATTATGCTCAGTGAAATAAGCAAGGCAAAGAAAGACAAGTACCAAATGACTTTCCTCATTTGTGGAGTATAACAATGAAGAAAAACTGAAGGAACAAAATAGCAGCAGACTCACAGACTCCAAGAAGTGACTAGTGGTTACCAAAGGGCAGGGGTGGGGGAAAGCAGGTAGGGAGGAAGGGAGAAGGGGATTGAAGGGTATTAGGATTAGTACATGTAGTGTGGGGGATCATGGGGAAGACAGTGTAGCACAGAGAAACAAGTAGTGACTCTGTGGCATCTTACTATGCTGATGGACAGTGACTGCAATGGGGTATGGTAGGGGACTCGATAATACGGGTAACTATAGTAACCACACTGTTTTTCATGTGAAACCTTCATAAGAGTGTATGTGAATAGTACCTTAATAAAAAAGATTATATAAAAAAAAATTATGTCACACACTTTATTTCACTTGTGTGGATAAAATGAGAGTTCCTGTGGCCAGGATTTTCACCTGGTCCTTGTTGACTAGCTCACTGCACACCTGTGGGCAATACAGGGCTGTTGACTCTATAAAAAGAGCTTCTTCCAGGGCTCTGGGCGCGACACGGTGGCAGGGCTGCAAGGTTGCAGGAGAGCAGAGCAGAGGCTTCAGTGGCGGCAGTGCCGAGGACAGAGACCCAGAGGACGGCTGTGCAGAGGCCCAAAGGATGGCTGTGTGGGATGACTGTGCAGGCCGAGAGGCCCAGAGGACAGCTGGGCAGACAGGCCCAGAGGTAGAGACTGGCTTGCTGCCTGCAGACTCACTCTGAGTGAATGGAATTTTAGTGAGTGACCTGCCACCTGGAAATAAAGTTGGGTATAGCCCTTTCACCCCAAGAATGTTTGGCTGTCAATTTCTTTGGTCACATTGATTCCATTGTGAACTTGCCCGGGGCTGAAATGAAGTGGCCCGTCAGGTAGCGCTCCTGTTCTCCCTGCCCCCACCACGCAGATGCAGAGAGGGGAAGGACCCTGCACATCCTCCTAAGCTGCAGGCCAGAAGGAGGACTCAGAGCCCTAATTCACTAATTCCTAACTTCAAAGTCCAGAAGACACTGCTATACAATATTTTACTTCCTTCTTTTAAAAGTTTAATCCTCTATTTTCCAGTACTTTTCTCTCTGGAGAAGATGAAACACAGGAGAGGCTATGTCTCTGCTAATCTAAGGTTTCATGCCCTCACAAATTCTCTGACCCCTATTAATTATTTTCTTCTGCCAGTAAAATAAATAAATAAATAAATAAATAGAAGCTAATACATTCCAATACACTTCCATTGGCAAGACACTAGTAACCTCTAACCTCCTATTTTATACATATCTTTTATTTTTTCCAGAAAATAATGTATACTGTTTAGTAACAGTGTTTTTAGATAAAAATTGATAATAATAGTGTATCATCTTTTATTAACGTCTGCTCTTTAATAAGAATTCCAAGTATTTTTCGAGAATGAAAGTGATGGGTAAAGATTCTTAATTTACCTTTGCTTCTGTGTTTTGTCTGTTGTGGTTTCCAAAGGACAGAGAAAAATGTTAACAAAATGAAAGGAAATTAAATAGCACTTGACCAATTAAAAAAAAATTTATATCACCCCAACACACACACACACAAGCTTTATCACCAGTCCTGACCTTTTTCCTGTTCCCTGGGTCTTCATTTCCAGTTATACAATACCTCAAATATGTCTAAAGCTAAGTTCCAAATAAAATTCATAAGTAATTCCACTATATCCTATAGAATTTATTATTTCTGCCAGTGACATCATTTTCTCAGTCTCTCAACCTTTATCTTGTTATCATTCTTATCTCTTCCATCCGTTTGCCAGCCACTACAGTTAATCAATAAATCCCACTGGTTTGACTTCCTTAATCTCTTGAATTGGTCTCTCCAGTTCCCTTCCCTTCTCACATTATTACCTCTCAGCTGAACTGTCATAATAGCCTCTTAATTGGTCTTTAGTCTTTCCCTGCTCCAATTCACTTTCTTAAAGCACAAGTCTAAGTACATCACCTTTCTGCTCACAAAACTTGTAGCTCTCCATTATTTAGAGGATTAAATATAAACTATTTTGTTTGGCCTTTATGACCTTTGAATCTTCCAAAACATATGTCTAATCTCCAGCCAAAGTGAGTTATTTCCTGCTTCCTAAATAAACTTCAGATTTCCTGCCTGTTTCATTTTTTATGTTTCTCTCCACTTAGAATGTCCCCTTTCCACAGCCTTTTGCCCATCCTTGTCCATAAATATACCCTCAAGACATTGCATAAACGCCACAGCCTTCCAGAAGAGAAGAATTTCTTACTCATGCTTTTATCACATTGCAGCCTCTCCCTTTTCTGAATGCCTTCAACACTTTGTCAATACTTCTCATAGAACAATTATCACATGTTGATTTATAGTTGAGTGCTTGTATACTTACTGGGTCTTCCCTTTTAGGAAAGAAGCCAATGGTTTAAATCTATTCGCATTTGCGTTAAACATGGCACAGTATTTTGTTACCATAAAGCCTCATAAGTACAAGTTCAATTCACTTAAAGAGGTCTTTGTGGTAATTCTGAAAAATCAACGACACAACTTCTATGCTCACTGACACAGCTACGTTAATGTGGCTACTGTGCTGACATTACCCAGGTATTATACCCAGCATTGGCTCAGAGAAGGGCCTTAAAGAAAAAACATACGGCAATGCTGACCCTGAAACTTAAAAGACAGAAGCCATGTTTTCTAATTCCTTTATGCGTATCATATAAAAGTTAATACATTCCAATAATACTTTGACTAATACATTCTTGTTAAATGATTTATATAAACTACAATATTTGAAATTCCTCAGAAAATAACAGTCTATTATTTTGACATCAGCTGATCAAAGTCCTCAAATATCCAGATTTGTTTTTCAACTCTAAGAAATATAAAAGTCATAATAAAACAAGCTAACTTCAGCAACTGAATTCTTGTAAATAACTTCCAAGTTCTTTGCAAGGTCAAACCTCTGACATTTCTCTGTCTACTCTGTCTGCAGTTATCCTGCTGCACATGAGGACTATTGTGCATAATGACAAGCCCAAGGCACTGCCAGACCTTTCTTTAGCAAAGACCAATTAGTGTTCTGGCTACTGTATTTCATAATGTAGATAAGTACCTTAGACATTTTAGATTTTCAAAAGCAGAAATTAGCACTGCAAGTGTTCTTGAAAAACAGAGTTAAGAAAACACCACACATTACCTCTTTGAATTGAATTTCCAATGACTTTCTAAATAATTCATACTATAGCAAGCTCTAGTTCAGAGCTTCCCGTCATTCTCTACTCCATGCAATGGAGCTGGGGTAGTGGGAAATCATGAAAGTTTTAAAAATCTTTACAAATGTTTGATGGTAGCAAATGAAAATAATTTATTGGGTAAAGTGTCTCAGTTATTTGTGGTGGCTCTAGGAATGGATAGTTATGTAAATACTCTTCATGTGCTTAAGAATGAAATACCTCTGTTTTGGAGCTGTCTTAGGTAAAACTGCAGATTTGTGGTGAGAAGCTGAGCTCTTTCTCCTCCACTGGGTAACTTGGGAAAGGAGAGGTGACTGGATTACACAAACACTGTTGAAGTGTGACACAGGGGAACAGAGCAGGAAGAATTCTGCTCAATTTTTGTCTCAGGAGAATTTCTTTTCCTTTCTAGCTTTACCTCCAACTAATTGGATGCACAAAAGCTTCTGTGGGCCTCAGTTGCTTCTTATACAAGGAAGTTGAACTACATGATCATTATGAGCTCTTCCTGCTTTCTTTTTCTTGGGATAAACAGACAACGAACTTTTAAATTAGTAATATCATTTCAGATAAGTGCTATGGAGAAAATAAAGTGGGCCAAATAATGACTACGAGTGAGGAGGTAAGATTTAAACTGGAACTAAGCATATAAAAATGTGGGTGAGTGTGTTAGAGACCCAAGAATGCAAAAGTCCTGAGGTGGGAAAAAGGCTACTGTGAGGCCTGGGGTAGTGACAGGAAATGACACTAGGGGAGGGGGCGAGTCTATGTAAAGAGTTCAGGTTTGAAGTTAAGACCATTGATAAAGGGAAGCCACTGAGAGTTTGGAGCTGGAAAGTGGTATGATTTGATTTAAACTTTAAGATGACATCTGAGGTGCTATGTGGGGAATACACTGTAGGGAAGCAAGAGGGGAAGCAGAAAGGCCGACGGATGAGGATGGTGATAGGGCAAGGGTTTTGCAGTGACATGGTGGTGAGAAACAATTAGACTTAAAAATATGTGTAGGAGAGAGCAAGATCAAGACTTGCTAATGAACTGAGGTGGGGTGCGAGAAAAAGAGAAAGCTAAGGATGCTTAGTTAGTGATCTGATCAAATGCATGGCTTTATTTATAGAGATAGCTTAATATGTGGGCTTGGCTTCTGGTAATGTGAATTAGTTCAGTTGTAGATGTGGCTAGATTTCAATGGAGATGTCAATGTTGAAAATAGAGATTTGGGAGACCACATCTTATAGATGGTACCTAAAACCATGAAACTGGATAAAATCTTAAATGTTCTCACATTTACCTTTTTATTATCAAGCTTCAGAAAAATTGGATCAGGTACATTGAGTAATTCTCATTAAATTACTTGCTATGGTATTTTCAAGTTCTTTGTGCTGAATCAACGAAGTGATACAGATGGGGAGATAAGCTATAAAGTGTGCTTCTGAAAATACATGGTTTTAGTTGTAGGTTAATTTAAAGCTTCATTGTGGGTACTTTATAACCATGCAGTATTTTCCAGGCATATCTTTACATAATGTTTATTATCAGACTGAAAGGGGAGACACAGTTTGATCATCTAAATTTATTTTGATTGTATCCCATTACCATTAGTTTCTGATCTATTCAAAGCCAATTGATTTCAGCAAATTGATTTCCAATTAAGAACAAAGGTTTAATTTTAAATCCATTTAATTATTTTTTAATTCCAAACTTAATAGAATTGCAGGGAAAACTTGGCTTAAAGTTTTTTCTTAAGAAAACAGAGTTGCAGAAACTGGAAACATAAGCTTCCACTGTTAATAGTAAGTTATTTCTCTTTTACATAGAACCTAGTGTTTCACTCTTATTTTCCACTTCTTATTAGGATTCTAAGATAAACACTTAAGTCTGCTTTATATAAATGATATGAGAGACAAAGTCTTACTTCCTAAATAGACAAAAATCTCTTTAATAAATCAACTAAATAAATAATGATGCATATTTCAATAATAAAAAAGGTGGGCAAAACAGAGTCAGGCAGTTCACATAAAAAAGATCCTTAACTTTAATTTATACCCACTGTACTCCGATTTTTTCCAAATGTTTCATGTTTTAGAATAATAAATTCTAATTTGAGAAATCTGCCACATAATTCTTAGCTTCCTGAACCATTTCTCTGAGTCTGCTTTGTCCTCCTAATTCATGTCAGGTTTTAGTCCTGATCAGGAGAATCACTTTAGATCTAAGCAGAAGTGAAGAATTGGAGGTAAGAGATAACTATTGCTGGTCCTAATTATCGACCACCAATTCTGGGCTCTTTATCCCTCACCCGTGGATTTTTTGATACATTTTATAAATCTTCTTTTTGATAACTTACTTTCCCAGTTTCTAACTGATTTACTTTTTGAAATGTTTTCTGTGTTTTTTCTTAGAGACCCTTTGCATCTCTCTACATATCAAAATGTCTAAGTTTTTCTTGAAGTTTCCTAAAGGAAAATACAATTAAAATTACCATTAAACATTAATTAATATGAAAACATCTCCTTAAAAGGTGGAATCGGAAAGTTTTTTGAGAATTTATACCAAGGAAAGGACTCTCAAAATGGCATTTTAGAGTTGAAAATAGGGAGTTGCGTCTTATACAGATGTTGCTTCTAGCAGATAACAGGAAAATTGCTTTTAGGATAGAAACATCTCTTTGAAGAATCCCTTAAATTGCCCTTAGATATCCAGAAGCTAGGCTTCAGAAGCACAGAAGTTAAGAACTAAATTATTTTTCCTCAAAAAGAAAAGATTGATCAAAGTGAGGCTGGCAGTCAGGGTGAAGTCTAGCTCGAAAAGGGAGCTGAGGCAGTTTCTTGATAGAGGGCAAGGAATCAAATGAAACAATTCTTCCTCTCTCTTCTTTACAAAGGCACTTACTTGAATTTTTTTTTTCTTATTTAGTTAAATTCTCCTTTAGTGCAGCTCTACTCAATCATAGTATCAGATCCAGTTTTGGCTACTTCCAACTTTTTTCCTCTGAGGTTGGTCACTAACATATTTCATTGGGGGCTCACCAAGAGGATTCAGTATTCTAAGATCGACAGAGCAGTGAGTGGGCACAGATACGTGTACAGTAGCTGCTGTACTATTCGGTCCAAAGATGACTCTCATGTGAGCAATGAGAAAATACGTTGGATCACATATTGCTCTTCTTATACACCAGAGTAACCAACATATAACACAGCTTATCAACCATTACCAGGGACCCACATGCTGACAGTAATGCAGCCCTGACTGGAGTCATAATCCTTAAATGGCCTCACATATGCAGATGGACACAGAGGCAGATGGACGCTACGGTCCTTAGGTGGATGCTACATCTCTGAATTAGAAGCCATCTTTCCATCAACTCAGCTTTTAACTAATTGGCAAATCCATACATTGGCAGCTAGTCTGCAACTGTTGGAGAAGTTGTTTTCCTAAAATAACACGGAGAGTTTGGCTTTAAAAGACCTACTCATTGTCTCTTTCCTGAAACTCAAGGATTAAATTCAGTGCTGAACTGGGTTTCCTGCTTGGCAGCAAACATTGTTCCATTAAACTGAATCTTTTGTTCTTTTGTCTTTATGTTTTGTTTTTCCTTTCACTGTCATAAAGAAATTAATGATAGAATTAGCTAGATTGATTATTAATTTTAAAAAATGGGCTTTGTGAAGTACGGATTTAAGAGGCATATTTTGATATAACAAACTTAAAAGCAGGGAAAGCAGTTGAAAGGAATTATTTTTGGAGTTAAGAAACTGTATTAAATTGAATCTCTACTAACCCACTCTCAGATAATAACCCATCAGAAAAGTGTTAGAAAAAAATGAAAAAGAATATTGATGGAATATGTGGGTTGAGAAGCCTTGGATAGAACACAAAATGTATCCATTTGATGAAAAATAGAAATAATTATTAATTTGAGCTATTTAAAAAAAATTAGAGCAAATTCTTCCATTAAATCACTTTTGCAAAGAAGCAAAAATGGGCTTTGAAATACTTGAGAAATTAGAGACAACTCTTATTTCAATCAAGGCATGAAACTTGATTACAACTTTTGTGGATATTTTAAGCTTCTGTACCCCCAAAATTATATTCTTAGATAATCATTTGAAATTTGCCCCAAGTTTAAACACACATACACACCCACCCCTGGAATACACACAACTTAACTCAAATGGGCTTTGTGAAATATGGATTTAAGATATTTGTTCCAATATATGTTCATATATTTTGATATAACAAACTTAAAAGCAGTAGAAGAGGTAATCCAAGTTCAGATAATGTGATTACCAATACCCCACTTATTGATGGAGTCAGTTAAAAATTTCTGCTCTAGTTCAAGGGGTAAGGAACATAAATGGCACTACTTGTTGCAGTAGGGTCGATATGAGTGTAAGAATGTGGCATGGGTCATACACTGATGTGTCCAACTTCAGATAATGTGATTACCTCAGCCAGCAAAAACCTGGCTGAGACCCACACAGGTTTTTTTCCTATACAGTGATAAAAGACAGTGTCTAAGAGATTTCACTTGCAAATTAAATAAAAACTCTTGAGTTTTCAGAGAATCAATAGTAAGAAGTTCAATCTTCCAATCACTAAAAGTTACAGGATCTCATGTGGTACCCTAGCAATTAGAGTTTTGGTATTTTTTTTTTTTGCTCATCCAACCTGTTTTGGTCACAATGGCTGTGTGTACAAAATTACCCCAAAATTCTGTGGCTTAAAATAATGATAATCATTTATCTCATGATTTTTGTGGTCAAAATTTCAGAAGCACAGCTATGTAGTTCTGGCTCAAAGTCTCTCATGAGGTTGCAGACAGATGGCTGTGACCAGTCATCCCCCAGTTTCTTTCCTCATGTGTCCTATGTCTGATTTGGAAGACTCAGACAACTGGGCTTGTTGGGCATCTTTCTCCATCTCTATGTAGTCTGTCCACATGATCTCTTCAGCACAGCAGCTTTGGGAGGCCCAGGCTTCTTACACATTGATTCAGGATTCCCAAGGTGTGGGTTCAGAGAGAGAGAGAATCTGCATCACCTTTTATGACCTTGCCTTCTAACCCACTTATTGATGAAGTCAGTTAAAAATTTCTGCTTTAGTTCAAGGGGTAAGGAACATAAATGGCACTACTTGCTGCAGGAGGGTCGGTATGAGTGTAAGAATGTGGCATGGGTCATATACTGATGTGTCCAACTTCAGATAATGTGATTACCTCAGCCATCAAAAACCTGGCTGAGACCCACACACAGGTTTTTTCCTATACAGTGATATATAGGACAGTAATGGATAGTTTAATGTGGCAAGTAAGAAACTGTCACCGCTATGGAAAAAGATTTCCTCCTTTTGAAGAAAAGTAGCCTGATGTGACAGCTTTACATATTTATTGTATCCATCTCATTTATACCTTGAGTTCTTGTATTCCTCCATTATATTTTCTTTGTTCAACACATTCTTATTGAGTACCCACTACCCAAGGTAGACAAAAAGACAAACTTGCTCCCACTGAACACACTGTACATGTACACACTCAGAATTGTGGTTTTTAACAGCTTGTGTGTGGGGCAAATCTTCCACATGAGTAGCAGATTTAAATTTTAGAATAGGAACTCATTAAAAGCTGTTATATGACTGATTAGAAAGAACACTGAAGAGCACCATTTTGAGTTTAAAATAAGGTAGTATAAGGAAGGTAATGTAAAGTAGGTAGTCCCTTTTCCTTTGTGTTATAGGAACTGGTTCTGAAATAATCCAAAGAAAGGAGTTCTAAAGAGAAAAAAATTTAGAGAAAAATTACAAAAGGTACTTAGCTCTGTTCTCCAAAGGCACTTATTATGAGGAACATATTTATTCGATTAGGGAATTTGAACATAACCTAAGTGCTTTAGTGTACAACCTGTAGGGTTTTATTGTGTGTAAGTCTCCCCATTATCATAGAATATATATTTTTTAAAGACTAAAATGATGTCTAAGACATTGCCAGAAGATGGTATTTATTGCACGAAAAGAAAAAGTTACATAACAACTTACTCTTCGATTATTAAAAAATACAGCTTTAAATCTAAGGTTGAACTCATCTCTTAGGTTTGACATTCAGATGTATATTCTGCATAAAACAAAGTCATAAAATCTCAGTGTTTATGGGACTTTAAAAATCACCTAGTCCCCAAACTTTTCCCACATTTTCATCCATTCTACAAAATGTCTTACCAAGGTTGTCCAGGTTCTGCTTTAACAACTGCAGTCAAAGGGCAAAACAGCTGCCCTCATACAGCAAATGTGATGCTTATTTCATTTTCAGTTTCTTTGCAGATACAGTAAATTCTCATTGTTTGTGTATTATGTACTTTAAATTTTTCCTACTTGAGAAAATTCATCTGTAACCCCAAACTCAATGCTCATAGCATTTTCAGTCATTCATGGACATGCACAAAGTGACAGAAGTTTTTGTATTGCATGAAACACTCTGCCTTGTTGTTTCAAATCTCATACTGTAAAAAAGCACCCTTTTGGGGGATCTATTTAGTGCCACATTTTTTGCCTTTTAATGATTTTTCTGGGTCATTTTGTTTGGCCCCCAAGCTTAATGCTGAAGTGCTGTGTAGTGTTCCTGAGCACAGGAAGGCTGTGCTGTATTGCTATTCCTCACAGCAGAAAACAGATCAGTTAGGGAACATTTATTTAGGCAAGAGTTATATGGTGTTGACTGAGAGTTCAATGTTAATGAATTAATGGTATCTTTTAAATAAAGTATCTTTGAAAAGAAAAACCATAAAACAAAGTTATGTATCGATCAGTTGACAAAAAGTTGTAAACAGTGGCTGACAGGAACCTAACCTTCTATTTCACATAGGAGCTATGATTTGATATTCAGTTTTCAGTTTCCACAGCAACATTATAGAGCATAGCTACTGTGAATAATGGGAATTGACTGCACAAACAAGCATTCTACAATACCCAGTATGAGAGTGAGTATTAAGTTTTTCTTTCCTTTCTGTAACTTAGCAGTCTCAAATGACAGTACTGAACTTTTGACTCTTTCTCTCTGTAGAAAGAATGTATTTTATGGTGTCACTTCTAATTTCTAAAGAGAAAAAAATAATTATAAATCATTTTATCTGATTATGCCTATTGGCCAGACTTCCATTGTGCTTTTCCTCTGTCAAGAATTATTTTTGCAAAAATTGTAATAAATTATAGTCTCTGGAGTCAATTTATAGTCAACCTCCATAATAGTGACAGATACACCAAAACCATATTCACCCTGAGCAGAAAATGAGCAGCAACATGATAGAAAAATGGGAGAGAAACAAAACTTGTAAACATCTAGGATATTCATGATCTTCATTGTTTTTCTATGTTTAGGATTTTGTGTCAGTCCTTCAGAAATAACCTGGGTAACTGTCAGTATTCCACATGTGTGAACAGGGCTTGACAGGGATGAAAAGTTTATCATATGTTAAGGTGTGATGGTAGAAAGACTGGAGATTTGCCTCAAGAGGAAAAATTAAAGCTCTTGGATTAGTCTTCACTTAGATTAGTACTGTATTTTCCACTTTGCTGTGAGGGTGTGGAATGGTCAGAATAGAAGCCAGGATATAGCGGGGATATTTACCATGCATTTTCACATGCTCCCCAACATTTCTCAGCCTCCTTGTAATTAAGCAGGGTCATGTAACTAGTTCTGGCCAATGATGTTTAAGCAGAAGACATACTCTTCTGGGAGAAACCTAGAAGCAGCGTCTTCCCCCAACCTCACTTACACTCTCTTGCCCTGCCACAGTAAGTGCTAGAATTTTTATTGCAGTGCCAGTGCCACAAGGGAGCAGAACTTCTGTTGTCATGGGTCACTGAACAAGAAGCAGATATTTCCTTGATGGATGATCATCATAAAGAATAAATCTTTTGTTAAACAACTTTGACCTTGGGATTCGTTTATTACATTATTGTTACATTTTCAGCATTTCTCTTTATTCATTTTATCCTAAATGTACACACAATGTGTTCTAGATCAGAGACAGATTTCTTGGTAAAATTCTCACGTTAAATGAGTGCATTGGGCCCCATTTACTCTAGTCCCTACCCTTAGAATGGCATAATGAAAGCATGTCAATTGTCTTGTGTGAATGGCCAAAGACCCATAAGAAAGCTACAGAAAAATGACTTTTCTCTGCTTATAAAGATGAAGGAGGCAATTGTCTCCCTCCTCCTCTGTAAATAAAATCTCCAAGAGCCAGATAGCCCCAGCAAGTCTCAGTTGTATAGAACCACCTGCTTAGAGAGGTCTTAAAGTTCTAGAGCTTTATTCCCTTTTAACATGTAAATCCCTACAGACTGGGCCCTCCAGTCTCCCAGATACCTTGGGTTTAATCTAGGACCTAGTCCAGGCTCTAACTGAATATTGGTGTCCTTGGAAGATCAGAAAAGTTTTATTATCCTCTCAAATCAGAGCAATTAACTAGGCCAAAGACAGATCTCATTTTCATGGGATGTAAAGATGCTTTTTACATCCTAGAGAAGAGAACACAAGTATTCTCTAACTTTTTAGTTTTTGAGTCTGTGGCACAGGAAGCTAGAGCAGGAGCATTGAGAAATTGGGGTCCCCACACTTATTATGGCCTAGCTTTACCTGAATAATTAGAGGGTTAAGAGTCAGACTAATTTGGCTAAAGAAGAGTGTATACTTAAATGAAAATGGAACAATGAGCCTGAAAAGGTATTTTGTATATATGTTTTTGAGAACTATAATATATACAAATATATTATAATGACTTTGGAAGGCTGGTTATCCAAAGGTGTCTATATATCAATCTGAGTATTTCTAACAAGTGTGCAATATGTTTGCATGTGAGGAAGGCTCAGAGCAGTACTGAGGAAAAGGAACTTCCTTGAAATAAATTCTGAACAAGCAAGTCTTTAGAAGATGCCAGGAACTCTGACTGACTCATGAACTCTGACAAAATCTTAGTATGATAACTTAAAATTACTTAACTACATGGACTTGGCCCAGAATATGCCTTAGGGGGACAAACATCTCCCCAGGTTTGACTTCTGCTGTCACTTTCACTTACGTTTTTCTAGTGATGACCTCTAGCAGCTGTCATTCAAACCAACTATAAATTGGACTTGTTATCTAAAGGGCCAAAAGAAACTTCTCAATCTTTACCTTTAAAGGCTAACATTTTCAAACTGAGGATCTGTTGTTACTTCATTAAGTCACATTAAATGGAGATCTAAACATCACCTATAATCTTTCTAAATATAAATCCCAATCTAGGCTTTAAGGGAAGTCTGTGATTCTCTTGAGGAACCAGGGTCTTATGAATGTAAAGCTTTGTTGTCTCATGTGCAAAAAATTCCTTCTGTAAACAGAAAGCCTAGCAAAACACAACATAAAATAACATGAACTTTATCCATAGCTTTAGTCTTTTCTTCTTGAATTTAGTTTATCAACACAGAGCCACAGGGGTCTGCCTTTAAAGCCCTAACATTCCACCTTGAGATTATAGATTTGCTGATGAAAAATAATAGAAGTACTGTTTCTCTCCCATAAAAATCCATATCCTAAAAAAACTGAGGAATTTGCCTTCTTCCATAGACACAACAAATCTATAGCTACATAGAGAATCATTCCTGTTGAAACAGAACTGAAAGCTAGCTGAACAACTCCCTCCACAAAGAACAGAAGGGATACATCAAGACTGGTAAGAAAGACATAGGCACAGTCTCACCAAAACATCATCCTGGCAGGGCAAACCTCTCACATTCAGGGCTTCTGCCTGAGGAACAAGGGATTTTTTTCCTCCACACTGGGCAATTGGAGAGATGAGAGCCCAAGAACATCTGAGTCTACTAACCAAGAGGGTGTATATGCAGGGGGCCCAGGGAGACATGGGGATCTAAGATACTCCTTTTGTGTGGCTTGCACACAGGCTCACTTGTCCCAGGACCCAGCAGTTTGAGAGGTGACTAGATTATGTAACAGAGATTAATTTGCTCATCTTAAAGCATCTACTGGAAGGGCAGGAATCAGTTGAGATTTTTCTTTATAAGCATGGGTATGCCCTGTCCCCACCACTCTTTCCTGGTCTCACTAAAGCTGTGGGCATGTCCAGTTCCCAATGCTCTTTCTCTGTATCACTAAAGCCATGGACGTGCCCCACCCTCAGTACTCCCCATCTGCCTTGCTAAAGTTAGCAGGCAAGTGCAGTTCACACAGGAAACATCCCTCAATTACCAGGCTATGGTAGCCAGGGGAGCTTGTATTCTTGGGACCCACAGAATTGTAGAAATAGGAGAGACAATTCTTGGCAGGTTACTGCACCCAGGGCACTGCACAGAGAATAGAGTGAAACACACCCACAGTCTGCCCGTGAGAAAAGCCCATTACTTGTCCTGGAGCTTCAACCTGAGGGACGAGTTTCAGGTTTGCCACATATCTAGAGGCTACAGAGACACAATCAGGGAATATAGTCAAGGAGACACCATCTTTATACCTTCCCCTGGCCTCACCACAGCTCACTGGTACCTCCCAGAAAGGAGCTTATACTTTCATCTGCAGCCCCAATTCTTGCAACTGTCACCCAGGTACACCTTCAGATCCCCTGGTCGGGAGATCAGTAGGGTTTATGATTGTGGACCCATAGGACTGTATATATTTACATACTTTAAAAGGTTCTGTCTGAGGATCTGGCTTCCAATCAGACCGAACCAGGTGCTGAGATCAATTCCTTTGGAACACTTAACAGGTCTTGGCACCTTCAACAATTGGGACTTATCAAGAATAAGGTAGGTTACTGAGACAAACAAAGTTTCAAGAGATAACCAAGATTTAGGGAAAGAGTGAACATTAAGTTTCATCTCCTACATGAGGCTACCTCTCATGACTGGGAGAGGTAGATATTTCACCTAATATAGAAACAAACACAGACAGTCAAGCAAAATCAGGAAACACAGGAATATGCTCCAAATAAAAGAAGAGGACAAACACTCAGAAAAATATCTTAATGAGGTGGAGACATGCTTACCAAGCTGAGGAGAAGAATGTAAGAACATAGTAAGAACTTCAAATAAGAAGTTCTTATATTTAACACAAGATATATTAAATATATCTTATATATTTAAATATAGTTTAAATCTATAAATTATTTTTGAAGAATACAATAACTGAACTAAAAAAGATACTAGAGGGGTTTAACAGCAGAATCAATGAAGATGAAGAACAGATCCACAATCTGAAAAAGAGAGCGTTGGAACTCAAACAAACAGAGCAGCAAAAAAGAAAAATGAATTTTAAAATGTAAACATAGGTTAAGAGACCTATAGGACAACATCCAGTGGAATAATATTTGAACTACAGAGTCCCAGAAGGAGAGAAGAGAGAGAAAAAGGCAGGAAACTTCTTTGAAGAAATCATGGTCGAAAATTTCCCTAACCTGGGGAAGATAAGAGACATCCAGGTCCAGGAAGCACAGAGAGTTCCAAAGAAGGTGAACCTAAGGAGATCCAGAGCAAGACAACAACTAAAATATGGAAATTTAAAGAGAGAATCTTAAAATCAGGAAGAAACAAAACAAAACTTGCTACATGCATGTAAATACCCATAAAACTATCATCTAAGCTCTTTTTTTTTTTAGCAGAACCTTTTGCAGGCCAGAATGGAGTGGCAAGACACATTCACAAATGCTGAAGGGGAAACACTTCCAAATAGGGATACCCTTCCCAGCAAGGTTATCATTCAGAATTAAAGGAAAAATATAGTTTTCCAGACAAAAGCTAAAGGAGTTCACCCCCACTAAACCAGCCTTATAAGAAATGTTAAAGTACTTTAAGCTGAAAAGAAAGGCACAAACTAATAACATGAAAAGATGGAAGTAAAAAATCTCACTGGTAAAGGTGAATATATATATTAAAAATAGTGGATTATCCACTTATAAAGGTATTATGAAGGTTAAAAGACAGAAGCAGTAAAATTATAACTACAATAATTAGTTAAGGAATACACACAAAAAGACATAAAATATGATATTAAAATATAAAATGGGGAGGGGAGTAAGAATTAAGAGTTTTTAGAATGCATTCAAATTCAAGTTGCTACCAACTTTAAATAGACTGTCTTATACTTATTATATATACATATAGGCTATTATAATGAATCTCATGGTACCCACAAGCAAAAATACATAGTAGATACAAGAAAGATAATGAGAAAGGAATCTAAACAAAACACTAAAGAAGGTCATTAAACCATGAAGAAAGAGCAAGAAAAGAAGAAAGGAATGGAAAGGAACTATAAAAACAACAAAAAAATAATGAAACGGCAATAAGTACATATATGACTATCAATAATTCCTTTAAATATAAATGGACTAAATTATCTGGTCAAAAGACATAGAGTGGCTGAATGCATTAAAAAAATAAAAAAATCATCTATAACACTGCATACTAGAGACTCACTTCAGATCTAAGGATACACACAGACTGAAAGTGAAAGGACGGAAAAATATATTCCATGCAAATGGAAACAAGAAGAAAGCTGGTGTAGCTATACTTAGACAAATTAAACTTTAAAACAAAGATTGTAATAAAAGACAAAGATGAGCACTACCTAATGATAAAGAGGTCAATCCAACAATAGTATGTAACATTTATAAATATTTATATACACAATATAGGAGCATTTTATAAAGCAAATATTAACAGACATAAAGAGAGAAATAGACAGAAATACAATGATAGTAGGGGATTTCAATACCCCATGTACATCAGTGGATAGATTATCTAGACAGAAAATCAATAAGGAGACACAAGTCTTAAATGGCACATTGGATGAGATGGACTTGCTACACATATTAGGAACATTCCATCCACAAGCTGTAGAATACACATTTCTTCTCAAGTACACATGGAACATCCTCTAGGACAGATTACATGTTAGACCACAATAAAGTCTCAATAAATTTAAGGAGATTAAAATCGTATGAAGCATCTTTTCGATCCATAATGATAATAAACTAGAAATCAATTACAAGAAGAAAACTGAAAAAAATCACAAATATATGGTGAATAAACAACATGCTCCTGAACAGCTAGTGGGTCAATGAAGAAATCAAAGAGGAAATCAAAAAATATTTTGAGATAAATGAAAATGGTAATACAACAATCCAAAATCTATGGGGTACAGTAAAAGCAGCTCTAAGGGAGGTTCATAGTAATGCAGATCTATGTCAAGAAACAAAAATCTCAAATAAACAATCAAAATTTACACCTTAAGGAACTAGAAAAAGAAGAACAAATCCCTAAGTTAGTAGAGGGAAGGAAATAATAAAGATCAGAGCTGAAATAAATGAGACTAAAAAAAGAATAGAAGAGAACAATGAAACTAAGAGCTGCTCTTTGAAAAGATAAACAAAATTGACAAACATTTAGCTATGCTCAACAAGATAAAAAGCAGTCTCAAAATCAGGATTGAAAGAGGACAAGTTACAACTCATACTACAGAAATACAAACAATTATACATGAAAAAAATCAGGCAATTTAGAAGAAATGGCTAAAATCCTAGAAACATACACTCTTCTAAGACTGAATCATGAAAAGATAGAAAATATGAATAAACTGAATACTAGTAAGGAGATTGAATCAGTAATCAAAAACCTTCCACAAAAATCCAGGACCAGATGGCTACACTGGTGAATTCTACTAAAAATTCAAAGATTTAATACCTTTTTCAAACTTTTCCAAAAAATTGAAGGAGAGAGAGCACTTCCACTACCCTGTTCCCAAAACCAGAAGAAGACATCACTAAAAGAAAATCACAGTCCTATATCTATGATGAACATAGATGCAAAAATCCTCATCAAAATATTAGCATACTGAATTCAATAATATATTAAAGGGACATATACACTATGATCAAGGGGGATTTATTCCAGGGATGCAAGATGGCTTAATATCTGCAAATCAATCAATGTGACACACCACATTAACAAAATGAAGGCTAAAAATCATATGATCATTTCCATAGATGCTAAAAAAGCATTTGACAAAATTTGATATCCATTTATGATAACAACTTGCAACAACGTGGATATAGAGGAGATGTATAAAGAGGATTTATAATAAAGGCCATATATTACAAACCCACAGCTAACATACTTAACAGTGAAAAGCCGAAGGATTTTTCTGTAATATCAGAAGAAGACAAGGATGCCCACTCTTGGCACTTTTATTCAATATAGTATTGGAAGTCTTAGCCATAGTAATTAGGCAAGAAAAAAAAGGTATCCAAATAGAAAGCAAAGAATAAAACTCATTATTTGTAGGTGATGTGATACTGATACAGAAAACCTTAAACACTCCACAAAAAAAAAAACAGAACAAATTAATTTAGTAAAGTTGCAGGATACAAAAGTCAATATAAACAAACAAGTTGCATTTCTATATACTAATAACAAACTATCAGAACAAGACATTAGTTAATAAACAATCCCTTTTACAATTGCATCAAAAAGCATAAAATGCTTCAGAATAAATTCAACCAAGGAGATAAAAGACCTGTACTATATAAGATGCTGATGAAAGAAATTGAAGGCAACACAAATAAATGGATATTCCATACTCATGGATTAGAAGGATTAGTCTGGTTAAAATAAACATACTACCAAAAGCAATCTATAGATTCAATGCAATTCCTATCAAAATTCCAATAGCATTTTTCATAGAACTAGAATAATACTAAAATTTATATGAAATCACAAAAGACACTGTAGCAAAAGCAATCTTGAGAAAGAATGATACAGCTGGGGGTATCACATTTCTGATTTCAAACTATACTACAAAGGTATAGCAATCAAACCGGTATTGAATTGACATAAAAAAATACACATAGATCAATGGTACAGAATAAAGAGGTCAGAAATAAGCCCACACATTATCAATTAATTTACAACAAATGAACCAAGATTATACAATGGGGAAAGGATAGTCTCTTCAATAAATGGTGGTGGGAAAATTAGACAGCCACATGCCAAAGAATGAAACTAGATGACTCTCCCACACCACACACAAAAATCAAATCAGAATGAACTACTTGTTTATATTTTTATCAAAATAAAAAGCTTTTGCACAGCTAGGAAATCACTAACAAAATGAAAAGGCAACCTACTGAATGGGAGAAAATATTTGAAATAATAAATCCAATAATTGGTAAATGTCCAAATATATAAGGAACTGAACTCAGTCACAACAACAAAAAATCTGACTTAAAAATGGGCAGAGGATATAAGTACACATTTTTCCCAAGAAGACATACAGATGGCCAACAGCACAGGAAAAGAGGTATACCATCACTGATTATCATGGAAATGCAAAAGCAAACCACAATGAAATATCACCTCACATCTATTAGAATGGCTATTATCAAATAGACAAGAAATAACAAGTGTTGGAGAGGATTTGGAACAAAGAGAATCCTTTTGGTAGGGATCTAACTTAGTGCAGCTGCTATGGAAAACAGTACAGAGGTTCCTCAAAAAATAAAAAATAGAACTACCAGATGATCCAGTTATTCTACTTCTGGGTATTTATTTGAAGAAAATCAAAATATTAATTTGAAAAGATACATACACCCCTACAATAATTACATTATTATTTACAATAGCTAAGATACGGAAACAACTTGTGTCCATCAATGGGTAAGTGGATAAAGAAGTTATGGCATATGTACACAATGCAGTTAACACTAAGCTATGAACAAAGAAAGAAATCTTGCCATTTGTGACAACATGGATTGATTGTGAGGGTATTACACTAAGTGAAATAAGTCAGGAAGGCAAATACATTATTATGTCACTTACATGTGAAAACTAAAAAACAAAACAAATGAACAAACAAAAAACTCACAGGCACGGAAAACAGATTCATGGCTGTCATACAGGAAGGGAGGGAGTTGGGGGGTTAAAAAGGGTGAAAGGAGTCAATTGAATAGTGATGTATAGTTACTAAACTTCTTGTGGTGATCACTTTGTAGTGTCTATAAGTTATTAAATTATTATATTGGACACCTGTAACTAACATAATGTTATATATACCAAATTTACCTCAATAAAAACTTTGAGGTAAATAGTGAGTATATTTGTTATATCAATTTTGCATATCATTATGGCACTTCACATTTTTTCATCACCTGTAATTTAGTTTGACATGAGAATGAATATCTGAAGCATGCATAGTATAATTTTTCAGTTCTTAATAGTGTATAATTAAAGTATTTGTAGGCATTCTGAATTTAATTGGTGAGTAAACAATATGCTTGTGGATGATAAGCACATACTTATTTCCATATCAAAAACTGTAAGTAAATAAGAAGTTTTTTTCCTTCTAAGTCTTTTGACAGATTCTCTTTCAATGGCTTAACTTCTTTTTTCTCAAAATTATGTTATCATGATTTGTCTCAAAATAAGAGCATTTATCTTAGCCTTGGTAAGGATCCAAATGCTTAGTGATATGTTGAAAAATGATAAAAGGCAAACTTAAAATAATTTAGAAGACAAAATCATAGAGAAATGAGTGAGAGCTAGAGGGCGCAGAAATACAAAAAAAAAAAAAGAAAATATTTACAAAGGAAATACTATTTTGGAGGGGTGGGAATGAGTGATTCTACAGCATCCCTCCACCTCCTTCTCCACCCTGTGTAGTGACTAAGAGCTTCTGTGGCATGAGCTAGAACTGAATTTAAATGGTCCTATGTCTGTCATTGAATCAATACATGTTGTTGGATGCACGTGAGTACTCTCTTAGCCACAATTCAATATGTTAAACATCCTGAAGAGATTAAGCCTCTGTGGAAGCACTAAACACACACACTCAAAATCAGGAACAGTTGCCAGTTTTAAGATCAAGAGAGTGAAGGAATCAGCAATAGTGTTAAGAGGTGACAAAATATACTGAGGTCTAAATAATGTTTCCATTTCAGTTAAACACATTAATAGTTTAGTTAACTGCATGATACATAACAAAAAAAAATAGTAATGCCTCCTTGCACTGTGGTGAAGCATACATTAGATAACATGTGAAGGTCCCAAAATTCAGCACCTATTTTTCAATAAACATTAGTTGATTTTGAATATTAAAACCAAATATAGTGTACTTTATAGTTTGATACATGTTTTTAAATTTAATTTTCTCTGACAAGCAAAGCAAAGATTTTATATTAACTTAGTGTCTCCAGTAAGTTTTTCTTCTGAGAAGGTGTGTGTAGATTATTATGTATACACCAATACATTGGCATTCTCATACTCAGTCGTTGAGATTTGACTGTGTCACACAAACAAAATGACAAAGTTGAATGTTTAAACATGATGCCTAATCTCTGGATCCAGCAAGTCCTCAAATCAGTGCAGAGTCCTCACGAAATAAAACCTGAAAAGGTCCATATGTCTGTTTCTACCATATCCTAAGCATAATTACAACATTTCCTAAGTTTCAGGCCTCCTTTCTCTAGAAGATTCTCTATTTACTTGTAAGATCAAAAATCCATAATTCTACTATTCACTCTTTTGAAATAATTCTTATACACACATGCACACACAGATTAAAAGATTAAAAGGCTGAAGTATCTGCCTAAATTATCCTTGAGGGGAGCTCAGAGATACACACACACACACACACACACACACACACACACACACACTTACACATAAACTTTATATATTAGTTCTATGACCATAGACATATATCAAAACTTTAACAAATGTGATGAAAAATTGTTTCTAAATCCACCACTTGCTTCCATTCCTTTTTAACTGTAATTTTTGTTTCACATAGGTTACATGGGTACATTTTAATAGCTGAATTTTAGCATTTTAAAGTTTTTTAACATGTTGTGTTAGTTTGTTGCTTGGGAAGTTTTTCACATTTGCAAACTGATGATTGATTTGATTCCAGGACATTGAGGTCCAAAGTTTTGTCTTAATGAAGACTCCTTCCAACAATATGGTATTTTGGAGTCTATCATCATTACTTAAAAACTATACAAAAGAAGTTGTCATAACAAGCAGAGCTTAGTGTTTCATATTTTCAGATTTAATTTTTATACCTAAGTAATATTCTCTATCTGCAATGCTTTAAACCATCTGTAATATAAATGAAATGTTTGCCTTAAGCATTAAAGAGAAATGCTTAAGGAATTTCCCATACATAAAAGTATCTGTGCAACTCATATATGTATGTTTTTCTCTATATAAATGTTTTATCTACAATATGTATGTACATACATGCTCTATATCTGTGTGACCCACCTCTTCTCCAGATATTTATGACCTCAAATTGTCCATCCCTCAAAAACCAGACCCACAGAACTGTCTCAGGCACACTAGGTTCCCAGCTCCCCCATTTTTCAGACATTTTTTGAGCTCCTTTTCCAGTATTCTATCCTAATTTGTACTCAATTTATGTGGATAAGTATTTGTCTCTATCTTGGATTTCTGCACTCCCAGCAGATGGAAAATATCTTATTTTTCTTGGTGTTTTTCTTAAGAGAGTACCTTAAAACATAGGACTTAAATAGATACTGAGTAAAATGAATATATGTCTTTGCAAGCAACTTCTTGGGCAGGGCACAGAGAGTTCGGCTTTAATGGAATACTGACATCCTATGTGTATATATGCAAATGGGATTGCCTTCAGCTTTAGAGTTCAACATTCATCTTATTAAATATTAAGATGAGCTCTCTACAGAGTACTGCCTCACTGTCACTTGATTAACTGTACTATAAAGTTATTTTATAATGCCAGAGAAAATGCTAAGTATTCAAGACATCAAATGATTTTACCACATGTCTTAGAATGTAGAGGCTTTAAGATTTTAAGACCAGAATTAAATTAAATGTAGAGACAGAGGAGCCAAAATACTTTTCACATTGGCTGGCCTCTTGAAGAATTTTCTATTCTCATTTCTTTTTCAAGTCACAATGTAAATTATCCAGTCTTCCCATTTTGCACATACAATGTAACAGAATTGCTAAAGAATCTAAGACAGTGCACATACATCAATCACAACCCCATTATGGAAACAAGAGGTATTATTTTCCTACATTTCAAATGTGTCTTATGCTGAATATGCTACACTTCCACTTCTATTGTTCTAACACTGACTGAAAACCCTCCTATTACCATTTTCAGGTCACTTCTTCCTAGTTACTCTTTTCCTGTTTTTCTTCTTACTGGGCCATAAGACAGTCACAAATTATTATTGCTTGTCACCCACATGCTTAGAATTGTAAAGGGTTGTAGTCCACCACCAATCCTAGACCTTAAGTTGTCACATCAACCCTCCAAACACCCCCACCCCTCTTCTTTCCATGACCCTTTCTTAATAGCCACAGTTACGTATTTAGTCTTATCTTAGGGCGCTCAATGTAAGACAACGGCCTCTTCATACTTCCAGAAGTCTATCTTTTATCTTCAACTGTGGTCATACTTTTCTCTGTACTTGGGATACTCTTCAGTACAATTCACTTCCACAAATACTGAGTACTAACTGTTTACCACAGACGGTGCTAGGTGCTAGGACCCCAACATGTAAATATGCAGCAGTTGCCTTTCTCATTGTTTTCAAGTTCGCTCATCTTTTTTTTTTTCTGGTCTTTTCTCTGCATGCTACCTTAGATGCTTCTGAGAACTTTTCTGACCTCACCTGGTGATGCTCATTCTTTTACTCCATATGTTCTCTTATTCCATATTCTGCATTATCCAATTGCATTTAGGTCAGTCTTTCTCTGGGAAATGCTTTGCAAATGCTAGAAGTGATAATATTCATATTTCCTAAAATTACATCATTTAGTAGGTACATCTAGAGTCTCTTTATGCTCTGCAACTTTTATACACAAAAATTATATATCCTATGAAATTGTAGAAGAGACTAATACATGGTGGAAATAATCAGCAGAGTTGTTGCTCCTGGGAGATGGTTTGCATTATATATTTATCTAAATTTCACCAGTCACTAAAACTGTCCATTTCACTGTATGTAAATTTTACCTTTCTTATGTTTTTATGTTGTACTTATTTTGGGGGTGTTCTATGCCTTTTCTTCAGTTCCTTTATTACAGTTCAGGTATCTATCCTTTCTTAGGCAACTTGTAATTTTGAAGATCACTGTGCCTTTTTTCCTATTTTTCCTGTTAGGTCAGCCCTTGTTTCACAGCTTCAAGCCCCAACTTCTGTTGTAAGTTGAGTTTTTAAGATGTCTTTTTTCCCTTCAGTATTTGCAATGTTTAAGGATATTAATTCAGATTGGACTGAGCTAAGATTTTTTTGCTTTGAGGATGGTGTTTATTGGAGGCAGAATTTTCATCAGCTGAAACGAAATGCTAAAATCTACATTTTTTAATGGTAGTTTTGTATGAATGTCATCTGTCATATGCTTTTCACTTTGAAATATTTTCCTGCACAGTAATACAATTATATGTAGCTGGTGAATTTGAGGCTAATTAGGTTTCTTAATTGAAAGACATTCTCTTCTTTTAATATGATAAAATAGTTTCTTTAACCAACATTGCACTTGTTTTGATGGGAGAGGGCATGGTGTGTCTTCTGATTTTGTGACTTTTCTTTACAGGAACCTAATTCTTCCCTCTTGTTTCCTTTGCCTTATTTACCAGCAGGTCTCCAAGTGTGCATCTACCTGACACTTGCATTCACTCAGAAATGGTGCCATTCTGAAATTCCTGCCTTGGGTTCTGCTCATTTTCAAGTCCCTTCATTTCATTTTTTTAGTAGTCAGTGCTCCAGTCTACAAGATCTTAAAATGTTTCTTAGTATTTCTCCACACTATGTGCACTTGCTTGAAGTGATTTTACCTGTATCCTATATCCTTGAACTTCCTATTTCCACCCCTCATTCATATCCTTTCTGGACCCATCTCTACTTAAGTCTCCCCTTGGGTACAGGCTCTACCCATTTTTGCTGGTTTGAATGCTTATTTTTCTACTTAAAAGTAACTTAAATCTTAGTCTTTTGGGTTCCTGGACCCAATTCTAACATGTGTGCAGGCTTCCCCACACCACAAAGCAATTCAATTCTGGCTCTATTTGGAGACAGCATTCGATTCCATAGGTAAAGAGCTCAGTCCCACAAGATGGCCCTCCACTTCAGACACTAATCACAAGTCCAGGTTGTTACCTGTACTTCTCACCAACTAGCTGGCTACAAATCCTGAACCTCCCTCCTTGGGTTTGCTTAATTTGCTATAACAGCTCATGGAACTCAGGAAACCTGTTTACTCACTAAATTACTGATTTATTACAAGGGATATTAAAGGATACGAATCAACAGCCAGATGAAGACACTCACAGAGCAAAGTCCTGAACAGAGGAGCTTCTGTCCTCATGGAGTTTGGGGCCACAGCTGCATACAGAAGAGTCTGGTGAAGCTCCCTGAACCCCCTCCTTCGGGTTTTTGTGGAAGGTTCATTACTGTTTAGTTCCAACTTTCTAAAAAAGGTTGATTCCCCTGGCAAGCAGCCCCATCTTCAGGCGTTTTCCAAGTTTTCCTTAACATAAACCCAGTTGTGGTGGAAAGGAGTTTGTTATGACCATTTCACCTTTATGGTCGTGAAGATTACCCCCAGAATGGAGGACACAAGAGACCAAATATTTTAACAAAAAATGCTTCCATTACTCTGACCACTCTGGAAATTCCAAGGGTTTTAGAACTGTGAACCAGGAAGTGTGGATGAAGATCAAATATGTATGAGAAATGTATCTTGGTTATACTGAATGACCAAAATTATGTATTTCTTATAAATCACAATGTCACACTTTAGTTACATTGAAGGCAGAGGTTATGGGTGAATTTGCTTTCCCTACTATCAGTACCGTTTTCGGAGGACATACAGGGAAATTTAGATTTAGGTGTCTTAGTCCTTTCAGACTCTAACAGTGTCATAGACTGGGTGGCTCATAAACAACAAAAATCTCTCACAGTTTTGGTGTCTGGGAAGTCCAAAATCAAAGTAACAGTAGATTCAGTGCCTGGTGAGGGCCTGCTTTCTGGTTTAGAGATGCCCACCTTGCTGTGTCCTTACATGGGAGAAGAGCGTCAGAGAGCTCTTAGGGGTCTCTTTTATAAGGGCACTAATCTCATTTATGAGGACTCCAGTATCATAATCTAATCATTTCCCATAAGTCCCACCTTCAAATACCATCACACTGAGAATTAGACTTCAACATACGAAGTTTGGGAAGACATATATTTAGTCTATAGGAGACAATTCCCACTTTTTTCCTAATTTGAAAGTGTTTAGAATGCCCTTTCTAAAATTCAGACATCTTTTTTCCCAGGCAATTCATGTTGAATCCTAATGGCAAACATTGCAATCCTGAGTCTTGCTGTAAATGCATCCTACTGTGTACATCATGAAGTATTTCTAGTAGTGTAATTGAAAGCAGTATTCCCAAAAGTTCAGACTGTTAGGGAAAAGGTAGCACTTAATAATTTTGTATTACCTTGTTCTTTAATTTGTAATAATAACCTCGGGTCAAACAGTTACACAGTTTCTGCTATACTAAGTGTATACAACTCACTTAAACATTGGTGGGAAAATCTATGGCTTCCAAAAAACAGGTACATTATATGAAAGGAATTCCATGAGTGGCTCAATTAAAAAGGGAAAAGTATGACCACTGAACCACAAGAAATTGCCATCTTGGTAAAAAAAAAAGTGAAATATTGGCAATTTCATGTGGTTCAACTTTATGCCAGCCAGGAAAGTATGACTGATTTTGGTAGTTAGCATGAGAACTTGGGCATGAATAGAGATTTCATACTACGCACTTTATATATATAATTGCACTGCGCAGCTTTTAGAACATATGGGGAAATTTATTAATAATTTGAAAAAATTAGGGTTAAGATGTAAGCCTGACAAATTTATCAATATATAGTTAACTGATTATCTCCTATTACTAGGCATCAGGAAAGAATTTCCTACACTGCATCCTCATAGACTTGGAAATGCTATTAAGCCTGATTAGTATTTGTCCTACCTTGCTCTATCTAAATACACGTCAAAAGCCTGTAATTTACCAAGCACGGTACTAAGTTTTTGGAATCCTTAAAACACAAGAAGCTTCTTCTAAATATAGAGCCCTATAAAAACTCTAATTATTCAACATCAATTAATGATATATGCCTTTTGTCAGATCTGGGAAGACTGGTAGGGGACAGTTTTTGTAACAATAATCTGGAAAACTCAAATTTGAGATTGCTTTGTGCATGAATACTACCAAGTTTACTGTTTACCAATGTACAATAAGAATGACTTGGCAAGGAAGTATGCTCTGGAAAGATGCTATGTCTACCTGTAAGAAGAGACTCATTTTAATAAGTGTCCAATGGGTAGGTGGGTCCATCAAAATGAGAGATAAAGTGGAAATGTCTAGTAGACAGCTACTTAAAACTGCAGCTCAAACTCACTTTAAAAGCTGAAAGCTATTAACTTCCACCATTCTGGCTGCAGTCCATACATGGGAAGTGTACAGACATTTTTCCTTACTACCTGAATCAAGCTTTTGTGCAGTACCTCTATTTTTAAGTGTAGACACAATTAATTTTAAGTTTGAAGAATCCTTATATAGTTGACACAGAATTCTACAGTTGAAGAATCAAGTTTATACATTCAATGGGGGTTAGGCCAAATTTTGTAATTAACAATCCTTAAACCCCAGAGGCTTAAAACAATTAAAGTTTCTAGATCATTCTATACATTTGACAAAGGGCTGTATTCACTAGTCTCTCAAGGTCCCAGGCTGATGGAGGCTGTTTCTGCAGCAGGAGGAAGAGAACTTGGTGAACTGTACGTGTTCTCTTAAGGGCTTCCATAAGTAACACTATTCACTTCTGCTCCTATTTGTCAAAAGGGGACAGAGTTCAGTCCTGCCATGCAGAAAGAACTGGCGTATTTGTGAAAAGCCCTAATTACTACTATACTAGGTTAGGAAAAGATCCAAATAGTTTCTACCCATATTCAAATATAAGAAATCGCTCCAAATTCAAGTATAAATTATTTGAACTAGTGATAACTTCACTGAAAAAGTCTTCACTGTATTAGTGAAATATAGAGAAGTGGCTATATTCCTTCTGGTCTATAAAATTTCACTAGCTAGAACAAAGTATCATGTCATAGCAGATGAAATTTTCCAGTTTTGCTATGGACAGAGTATACATCACCTAAATCGTCTTATTTAGCATACAGAAATTTTCTACTGAAGAAAAAAACAGCATAACACTATCCTCCCCTCTACAATCAGCTCATTCTGAAGTTATACTATAAAGACCTGTGCTATGGTCTTTTACTGTGTAGAAAAAGAGGCTTATTAGTTTGATGTTTGGGTCCATGTTCCCAGTATTCAGATCTTCTCAACTTAAAATGGGGTTATGCCCCAATAAACTCATTATAAGCACAAGTCGAAAATGCATTTACTACACTTAATCTACTGAACATTAATCTTGGCCTAGTCCACCTAAAATCTGGTCAGGGCACTTACATTAGCCTACAGTTGGGCAAAATCACATAACACAAGGTTTTTTTACAGTAAAGTTGAGTATCTCATGTAATTTACTGAGTACTGGACTGAAAATGAGCAACAGAATGGTTGCCGAGTGTGCCTGTTGTTCACCCTCATGATTGTGCAGCTGATGGGAGCTGCAGCTTTTGTCACTGCCCAGCAGCATGAGGAAGTATTATACCACAAAAAAGATCAAAATTCCAATCTGCAGTACAGACCCTATGAATATGCACTGCTTTCACATTACTGTAAAGTCGTGAAAATGGAAGTTGAATCATCCAAAGCTGGGGACCATCTACTATACAGCACAGTTGCAGAAGGCAGTATCTTCTGCAAACCCCAAAGCCACTTTTTCTCCATTTTGGGTAGAATACTAATTTCAGTGTCTACTACTCCCTTACGACCTGGGAGAAAATTCTAATTGCTCAAATCTCATACCGTGGTGCCTGCCATTCTCCTTGTTAGCGTACTATTTTGAAATGGATATATGACTCCTGTGGATGATGAGTGAAGGGAGCCAGCTGATGGGTTTCTAGGAAACCTTTCTTTACTCTTAAAATCAAAGTGATTTTTTTTTTTGCTGGATACTGTCAAGTCTGCACGGGATACTGAAACTATAGCAGACATCTTATGACAAAGAAATAGCTTATGAACAATAGGCTATTATAGAAGGCCCTTAAATTCAGAGCTCTTTTGTTTTATAAAACAATGAATTTTCCAATTCTTTAAACCAGTGCTTCTCAAAAGGCTGATCTTAAAGATAACAGCTGCTGCCAGAATGTACATTAGTAATGTTATTTCATCAAGGAAGTCTGTCTACAGAATGTTAGATGGACTAGACAGTGTGATCAGTGATAAAGCTGAGTAAAATTTTAGCAGAAACTCCTAATCTTACTGAGTCTGTAGCAACCAGATTATTTGATTGGAGAACCCAACTCTGCAAGTTATCTGGGAAAAATTCATTTTTATCTGGAAAACACTGAAACACACATAGGGATGGAATTTGCTTTTTATGTAACTTCATCACTCTTGGCTTCAATTCAATAGGTGTTTGTTGACTTCTCACTACATTATACATGTAACATACATGAATAAACAAATAGTTCTCTGATCTCAGATCTTAAGCTGGTATGGGAGACAAGCAAGGAAATTAGTAATTACAGTACATGCTGAGGTAATTATGAAGCTGTTTACAGGGTTTGGAGACTTACATATAGTGTATTTGGAATCAAGGGAAAGCTTTACAGAAAGTGCCACCTGAGCTAAGTTAAGACTTGGGGGGTGGTACATAAAATTCCTGGAGCTATATTACCAGGGTGATGTCACAGGGAAATGACTGATGCCATGCTAAGCAGCTGGAATTTAACTGATGTTGACAGCTAATTATATGATCAGACTTGTATCTTTGTACCATGACTCCAGGCAATTTTGGACATGTTAAGGTTGAAGAATCTGCGGTACAGCTGGAGAGAACTTAATTTATGAACCCTAAACTCTTACTCTTGCTTCTACTTTTCCCAAACGTGGAATGAATGCCTTAATGATCTATAGAAAAACTACCCTGAGACACAGGATGACATGATTCATCAATGGATAATCAACAAATGATGTTCAAGTACAAGAAATAGCTGGGCAAGTCATACGGATTAAATTGGCCCCATATTTAAGTTGGTTCCAGGTGGTATTGAAGAGTCTAAAGATAGGTCGTACCACATGAACTAAGAGAAAAACAAAATTAAGGTTCCAGTAACTTAGTAGTTCAACAGTAGTGGCATATACGAACTCTGGGATTACAGTGAGGACCAACCTGCACAGCTATTTTTTTCCAGGAAAGGATGTTAAACCACCCAGAGCAGTCTTTCAAGAATCCAGAAATACAGACCTTTATGTGACTGTTCCAGTTTTTAAATATTGGTTTAAAAACAATACAGGAGTCCCTCACCAAAAACCTGTGAGGCTGAACAGACCACCAGTTAACCTATTTTATAGTGCTCTAACATCAGTGGTATTCCAAAGTGACCAAATTGGGACTGAAATATTCTGTAGCCAATTTCTTTTTCCCTGCCCTAATACAAAGAGCTAGGAACTAAGTCATTACATTTTAAGTAGCAAGAAGCATTTCACTACTCATAACATCAATTTGATTCACTATTACTAATCAGAGCCATCTTTTAACCCATTTCTACTAGGCAAAGCTCCAGAATAAATTGGGAACATTTCCTATAATTTATCTTAACATGCTATTACCTTCTATTTCAAATTTTCTATTTTTATTCAGTCTAAAGACGACTAATGTTGATCAGCAGCAAATTTATCAAGGCTAAAATTTTAGTTTTATGTTACAAGTCTGGAGGAAAAGATGCATTTCTTGAACTTCCATCTGCATACACTACTGGTTTTCCTCATGATTAACTTACCACTCACTGAAAACAAACCACAACTATCTGACTCCTTCAAAGTATGGACTAAAAATACTTTTTTTCTCCTTTTAAATCAACAACAACAACAACAAAATATAACAATGCAACCAAAGTCAGGCGTGCATTTCTCTTTATAATGTAAGTTACCAACAAGGAAGGTCCTAACCGAATCAAAAATTAAATCTCAGAATTTAAGACCAATTAACAACTGAACTGCACATATTTTTATCAAGAACTAGTAATGGAATGTTACCCAAGTAAGAAAAGCAAGCACAATGCTCAATTTTCACATTCCATATTTCAGAGAAGAGGCATTAAGGATTCATGCTATAAGTTTATTTACAGACACATCTAGTATTTTGAACTCAAGAGTTTGATCCATTTTCAAAGAGACTGCACCTCTTAAAATGCTCCCCTGCATATCTGTGAAAACACAAAAAAATTAATGGTATTAAAAAAAATCCCATTCATTTACAGAAACCCATGTAGTTTCATTAATGTATTGTCTGTCAGTTTATTACTGGTACATCAGAAAGCGTTTACAGTATCATGTCTTTATTCATACTGATTTGCTTCATCATATGCACCAAAATCTCTTCATATTAATGGCTTAAATAAATCATTTCCCTTTTAAACCAAGACAAGTACAATTTTTCCTTTCCAAAATACATTTTGGAATTTATTCTAATTATCCCACAGAGCATCCCACAGTATTGCTTTGAGAAAAATTTGATTACAATTAAACTACATAAATAATTTCATCTCATACAAGGAACTTGCTAACCTCCGAGCACACAAGACTCCTTTGGGCATGTACTAACACACACCACTCTCAAGATAAAACTAGTATTTATCAGTATACTAGAATTTTACCTGGTTAAGAGTGTGAGCTCTGGAAAAAGGGTAAAAATCCTGGTCCACCATTACTAGCTAAGGGTTGGACACTGGGCAATTAACATCTTTGTGTCTCAGATCAAGGTACACCATCAACCTCATAGGCTTGCTAGGGAACCACATGAGATTATTAAAGGTGCCTGACAAATAGTTGTACTCAATAAACATTGGCTTTCAGGTGAAGAAATACTCGCTTAAAGGTTTCCAAGTCATCTCCACCAATGTCAAATCTACACTTAACTTCAGGAATCAGCCCTACAGATAACAACGTATTTGTGTGAATTTGGGGGAAGGGGTAGAGGGAGAAAGGAATAAAAGGGAAAGCATTGCTTTGGGAAGATAAGAAATCCATTAATTACCTGTTTCATGAATTAAATAAAATATCCTTATTTCTTAAGCAGTTGGTGTCTTACTATAAAGAAAGGTGCGGCAAATCCAGACCCAAGGTACAGAGTCATCATAATTAGTAACCGCCACTTGTTTTCCACCGAAAACGGCAAATTCTGTTGGGGCGAAAAAAAGAACAAGCAACAAAACGTAACTTCAAACCATCTGACTTTACCTGAAAATTAGTACACAAGGCTGCTACATTTTGTACATAATCAGGCTATAATATCATAGCATCTTTTAAAAAATTATCTTTCAAATTCTGTGACCTTCATCACACATAACACTAAAATGTAAAAAAAAATCTGGCGTACTGAGCACCAAGCAGTGGTCTTAGTACTCAGGTGTAAGGTTTTCTCTTGTATTTTAGGAAATCGAAAGAATTTACTCTCCAAAGGGCTAAAGTTTTTCATAACCAGGCAGTCCAACCTCCACACCCATTCTCAGCCCTTTACTACTAGGCCTTTACAGCACGCTAACTACCCAATTTAAGTCCAAGCTCAACCATGGAGGGCTAATACCTCTGATTTGGTCGACTAGTTAAGTAGGACTCGACGCACAACCAGAGGCCCTCACATCCTCATTTGTTTCCAATGACCTCCACTTCGAGTCCGGTGACCTCTGCCTCAGCTTTGGGCTACAATACCTGCAGCCACGGTCAGCAGAACTCTCCAGAGCTGGGAGGGCGGAGAGGTGAGGGCGGGCGGGCGCTAGGACGAGGGAGGGCCTCCGGCTCTACTTACTCATTGCTCTGCACGGCCAAGGCGGCTGACCAGGGGCCTACTCTTTCTTCCTGCTCCCTGGGCGAAGGGGGACACTCGTCCGCGTCCCGACTCCCATTCTCGGCTTACTACCTCCCTCTCCACCGCCGTAGGCAGCCTCGGGGGTAAGCGATTCGCAGCCAACTGCTCCTGCCCCAAACGTAGCTTGGCCCCTTACATACTAACCTTCCCTGGGCCCTCCTCATAGTGGCTCCTACGGACCACAGAGGTTGTGAACCTCCGGATGCTCTGTCCCAGCATAGCGCTGTTGGGAGTTCTGCGAAAGGTGCAGAGACCAAAGGCAGAAGAAATGGCGGCACGACACCAAGTCCTCCGATTTTCACGACCTTGTTCCCTGAAGTGCAAAAACCGAAAAGGGCGATGGGAAATGGGGCAGAGCGCGCGGACAATGCAACAACGTGCCGGGCCTCGGAGTTTGTGGGAATTGTAGTTCAGCTCTTTGCGGCGCCTGGTCCCTGAGGGATTGTGGGAAATGTAGTCTAGCGCGAAGTTATGGGCGGGCCAGTACCTAGTCGTTTCCTACCAGCGGTGATTTCATTCAGACCTGAGTTCCTTTACTGAATTTAGTAAAACAGCTTTCCCAAGTGCTCTAGTTTATGGAAAATAAATCTCTCCCGTTTCTTTTTTTTGTGTTAGATGCCGGTGATTCGCAGTCCTCTGCTAGCGCTGACGAGAGATGTATGCTATGATCTTAGTCAATGAAACAAAGCGTAAACACAATTAACCCAACAATATACAGTACAAAGGACGTCAGAAAGAAAACAGGTGAAATGCTAAGCGAAGGATTCCTGAAAATATAGGGAACTGAATAGAACAGGGACAGTATGAGTATGGCATGTTCTCAGTGTGGAAAAGAAAAGAAGCCTCTGCTATCCAAAGCCTGGACTAGGAATCCGTGTTCTCATGCTGAACATAAACAATTTCACAGAACAAGAGCAACAGCAAACCAAATATACATTTTGTTATTTATGTACATTATGTACATAAATATGTTATTATGTACATTAGACTCTAAAGGAGAATTTAGAAATATTAAATGTGAAAAAATTCCCAATTATTGTTAAATCAGAATCCTTTAATACATATGGAATTGTAATATTGAATGGATAATTTATTCAAAAATTGAATATCATATATTGACACAAAGTTACTCTGTATCAGTGATGGATCAAAAAAATAAGATCATTCTGTTACCATTTCTGAACATAGATAAAACATGAACATTGTCCAAGGAACAAAAGTGACCAAACATCACCACGTCCATTCTGACTTCTGCTTCTTTACCAATTACAACCTTACTTGTCTTTCTTCCTCCTAAATAAGATTAAGTAAGATAGCCAAAGTCACAGGAAACTACCCCAAATCCTGTAAATCCTAACAACTTCTTACTGAGATACCCATGGTTCCTTATGGTATTCGACTCCCTCGCTGCAGTGAGTATAATCCAGTTTGTTCAATTATAGGGATGTTCCTGGTGGGCATTGGGAAGAAACCAGTGGTAAATTAGGCTGAAAGAGTGATATTAGGTTAAACTGTGAAGGCCCCTGCTAACCTAAGTTTTATGTTGTTCATAAAACAACAAAATGTGGGAGTGAAAATTGCCTCAGATGGCTCATTTATACAGCAGCAGAAACAATGAATAATAAGACCTAAGGCTTGCTTTGAAAACCGGGTATAAAATGTATTTTTTAGTCTTCCTTTAGCTTTCAGAGGAGAAATGTTTCCCCCAATTTAAAAAAAACTTTTATTTTACAAGTAACTTCTTATCGATGCATTATAATGCATGTAATACATTGCAATTGTTCTCCTAATAGAGGATATATGACACTCAAGTTTTAAAAAATCCCATTAAGAATTAAAATCCTATATGTATTAAAGGATTCTGATTTAATAATTATTGAGAAATGTTTTCACAAGTAATGTTCCTAGATTCTCCTTTAGACTCTAATGTAAATAATAACTCTTGTACATTTAGTTCACTGTTACTCTTAATTTACATTAATTCAGTCTCCTCTCTTTACCTGGCTTTTGGCTAACTCCAAAGGGAACTCCAGGAGAAATTCTAGCACATAGCTTTGGAACTCTCTGCCTCCTCATGAGCCCTGGGGCAAATTAAAGATAGCTGCAAATTCTTTTTATCAAGAGGTTAGGTCTTTGCCTTCTCTCCCTAAATCTGGTTGGACTCTCTGTGACCATTTTGACCAAGAGAATTTGGCATCAGTGATGCTGTTCCCGTGTACCCAGGCCTTATAATACTGCAGCTTCCTTTGCTGCCTCTAAGAATACTTGCCATTGAAACTCTAATCCTTCATTTACAAAGTCTAACTTTGCTGGAGAGGCCTCCTGCAGAGTCCCAAGAATCCAAAGAAGTGGGTGTCAGCTGGGTGTCAGACATATAAATGAACTCTCTTTGGCCCTCCAGCCTAGTCCAGCTGCGAGCTGAATATCACTGAGTGACCTCAGTCGATGCTGTGTAGACAAGAGTTGCCCCGTTCAACTCTGATCAAAATACTGACTACAGAGTGGTGATATATAATGAAATGGTTGTTCTTTCAATCATAAATTTGGGGTAGTTTGTTATGCAATAATAAATAACTGGAACAGACACCTAGAAGTAACACAGCTGCATGATTTAGGGAAATCATCTGCCATGAGAAGAACATGGTTTCTTACCATCAATCTACACATTTGGGAATTTGGCTGTCATTTAAAAATTTTATCTTAGCTTACTACATATCTTTCTCTCAAATTATGCTTCTGTGATAATTCTCCAGCTGTGATGAAGATTGGTTATGCTGAACATACCCAAACATTGAATGTCTGGGTGGCAGAGTGGTTCCATTTGATGGTGTTGTAACAGATGGCATAATTTGAGGAGTGTCAAACACTCTCACAAATGCATTTTGCAGCTTTTTAATGTTCCTGATGAGTTAGGAGGTAAACTGGAACGGTACTGAAAATGGCTGAGATCACTTACTCCTTGCATGATTATTCACCTTTGTATTAATGGCTAGATATCAACCATCCAGCATGTTCTTGATAATTATTTAAAAATATTTTCTAATGAATGGTTTTGTTAAAAAGTTAAAGTGAGTACAAAGGAAAATTTTCTATTAGTTTCCTTATTTTTCTTAAATGCTGACTAGTAACCAATTAATAAGTTAAAATGACTAACATATCCTGAGTTTAGGGGTTTTATGCTAATCGCAATCTCTTAAATTCATTATGGAGGGAAGAAGAAGTTGAAAGAAATTTGCTGATCTTCCATTTTAAAATAGGTATTGTGGTAAAGATGGCCACAATTTCTTTTGACTCTTCCTATTGATAGATGGAATCTAATTCTCCTCTTGACCTTAGCGATCTGCTTGACCAATAGAATGCAGTAGAGCGACATTCAGAGCCATCTGAGACTGGCTTTTACCAAAAGTCCTGCAGTTTCCATTCAGGCAGCTTGGAATGTTTCCTTGAGAGGAGTCAGCTACCACGTAAGAAGTTTAACCATCTTGAGAGTGCCCGGACTATGAGGAAGCCCAAACTAACCAACTGAAGAAGCCACATGGTTGGGGGTGGGAAGAAAAGAGGAGAGAAGACATATTTGAGAGCAGTTCCCAGCTCTTCCTGCTGTCCCTCATCACAGGCACCAGAAATATGCATAAAGAAGCCTGCATGTGACTCCAGTGACTCCAGCCTCAGTCATGATTTGCCCACACCTTTATGTGGTATATTAAATGAGGAAATGCCCAACTGAACCCAACAGCCTCTAGAACTGTAAGAAAAATAATAATCTGTTGGTTTAAGCTGTTAAATTTTGGGGTAGTTTGTTGTTTATACAGGAGTACAAACCTGGAACAGGTATCATGCACAATTTCATATACATGTAGCCTAATGATCTAAATTCATTCGTAATTGTTGGCAAGAAAATGTGAATCATCCTAGAGAAACTTTTTGATTCAGTGTGATACTCTTTTGCTATAAAATGAAATTTAAGAGAAATGAGATATTTCATGTGTTGGTACAAAATAGAAAACATCTTTAGGGACATGAGGTTTACTCCAAAGTTACATTTTAAACATAAAATCCAATTACTTTAAGTAGCGAGTAGGGTGTATATCATAGAGTGAGCAACGTACTTTTAGACTCACATGAGTCTTTGGAGACTGAAATTACATTACACAAAACCATATATCTAAAAATTAAAGTACAATATTTGTCATTTCTCTCAATAGCTACTATATTATATTTTTAAGAACTAGGTTAGAGTTTATTTAAAAATAGGTTGTTCAGTGAAGAAATGATGTTTCTATTCTACACTGAAAAACTCAAGTTACCAAATTTCTTTTGGTATTAAGTTTTTAGAATTTCTCTTTATTGTAGAATTAAAGTCAGAATTTTGTGTTAACTTTTAGTTGAAATTTTATATTTGTTGAGGGGGGAAAAAAAGCCTGGTTTCAAGAAAGGAGAAATTGCAATTTCACTGAGGCAATTGGAATTGGAAAATATTCTGCTATGTTTCTGAATGATTTAGTGATGACTGCCTGGAAAAAAACTGTTCTGCAGAAAAAGGCTTACTTGATCAAACTGTACAATTTACTCTTCATCTTGTTTCATTACATTTGAATACTATTTTTTCCCTTAAAAGCATTTCATCTTTCTATTCCAACTTAATTGCTTAAGCTCAATGTAGGTTTAAGGATGATTCATCTTTTTTAGATTAACTCATAATTATTTATCATTGAGAATTGCCAACTTTATATAGATACATTTTGTAAGATAAAGAAACTAACATTTCTAAATTTGAAAATCACTGATTCTAGTTCCATCTTCTTGACTTAACTTGCAATGATACTTGTTATAATGCTTTGAACAAATTTCTTTAAATTCACCATGTCATTTGGTTCTTGTTCCTATAACTAGAACACTAAGTAGTTAAGTAGACTCATATTTTATTTTAGGGAAACAAAATATAAATGAGGAAGAGGATTTTGAAAATGAATTTGATGCATGATTTAGAAAATATATATTTTTTGTTAGATTAGAAAAAAAGCATGAGATATACAACAGAACCAAATTTCTTTCATTACATGTGATGGTTATAAAGAACTGTGCGAATAAAGACTATCTGGAAATTTTGATTTATAACCAGTCCCATTATTGCTGATCAGTGTATGTAAATATAGGTGTTGCTATATTAATACTCTCTAAGTGAGGTTGTAGGAATCCAATCAAAGGTGTTCTGTTCCTCTGGATAACAGGTTGGCAACTACATAGTTAATATAATTCATCAAGATGTGTTTGTTTATGCTATAGCAGTTTTTGTATTTGGCTTTTCAGTTTGGACGTACAATTAAGAAAAATGAGATTTATTTGAGAATAACATTTATGCACTTAGATTAATTTTAACTGAATTCACCTAATAGTTCTTTTAAACATTTCAACTAATTATGAAATTATTATATAAATTTAGTTAGGTTTAATTTCCACTTCTCTACACTTCCCTCAATTAAGCTAGACCCTTACAAAGAGCATTCTAAAACTGTGTCATTGTCCCTGAATTGCGCTCAACATCTTCTTACCACTTTGTACTAAGGGATTTTATAAATAGCAGACTTATGAAACTCATCGCTGCGTTTACTGTGAAGATTTTTTTTTCCCTTTGAGGATGTGTTTCAATATATTTCATGTCATTTTTATGAGGACCCACAGGAGAAATTTCTCTCTGGTCTTAGAATAAACATGCTTCTCCTGGGTAGCTGATTTGCTTTCAACTTACGAGTACTGTGAATAACAAACTTCATTGTGATTTCCTCCTTAGTTTGTTTGCTAAAAAACTGGGAGCCAAATGCTTGACCCACCTTCAGTGGAGAGGATGGATGGATTTTGTGTATCTTATTCCTGGCTCTGCCTTCTTTTCTAAATTTATTTACCTTTGCTCACTTTTCTTCCCAATTTTAGATTTATCTTGTTATATAGTGTCTTTGTTCTGTATCTAAAATGTTTTCTGCAACAGTGTTAGTGTGTTAATAAACTAATAAATCATAAATTCTCCTCACATGGAAAGTTGTCATACTGTTATTTTATAAAATTTTCTCTTCTTTATAGATCCTTGGCTAAGTGAGGTAATTAAAACTAGCTATTGTAACAAAAGATCCCCAAATTTAAAGGCTTAACACAATAAAGATTTATTTCTCACTTATGTTGCAGTCTGAATCAATGTTCATCATAATTCAAGTGTCATCATTTTCTTGTGCCTCCACTTAATCTTCTGGCTGAACTCTGTCTGCTACCATGCTAAGAAAGACAAAGTAGGGGTCCACACAGGGTTGTTCGAAGGCCAGATGAGTAGGTGGCATGCATTACTTGTGCCCACATTCTATTATCCATGCTACCACCTAGATTCAGGGGGTCTGAGGAATAGAGATTTCTGTGTGTCTGAGAAGAAATTGGAAATGTTTTGGTGTAACACAGCATTTCTTTCACTCTAGATTTTTGCTGGAATTTTATAGAGTGTCTCTGCAAGAATTCAATATCCAATATCAAGTTATGTATAATCTTGGGGTTTTGCTACAGTGGCTACAAATCCTCATAACTCTTCTGTAATTTTTTGTTCCTGCACATTTCCCCAGAGTTGCATACTCCAGGCAATAAACTACAATCTGGAATCAGATTGAAATGGGTTCAAATCCAAGATGTACCCCAACTATTTAGCTGTGGGCAAGTTGCATGACCTTTCCCCATCTTTCAAATAGAGACAATGTTACCTACTGTGTAGGGTTGTTAGAAGGGTTATTTGACATATTTGCTGCTTTAATGTTCTATTAACACATGTGCCCATGACAATCCTTTTTGGGATTCTCCCTTCATATGTCAGTCTTTAAATAACTTTCTGTCATTTTTCAATAGATTGACCATTGAAGTATGTTGATCTTCAGTATAAAAAAGTGTGGTGCACTACTAGAACGTAAGCTTCTCTGAGGGTAGGGAGTTTTGTGTTTCTGACCATTTATGCATCCATCCTAAGTATCCTCCATAAAGACACTCAATGAGTATTTGCTGAAAAGAATGAGTCATGTGGTAGTTTGAATATAAATATGGACACTATGTTTTGAGTGTGATGTTATGATTTAGTTTTTAAAATTCACTTTATTTAGGCATTTAATAAAACTATTTTTAGTATGCTGTTCAATGAATCTGACAACTGACACTCAATAGGTAACACAGTTACAATATAGAACATTTCAATCACCCATGATTTATGTTTAGCGATATATTTTAAAAGGACTGATTTGTTAATTGCCTCTCTACACTTTAACCCTTGATACCTGGATATTCTCAATTAAAACCAAAACTGAACTCAGTCCTGTAAAAGTGAGGCCCTATTGTAGAGTTTCTCAACAGGAGACTGGATACATTATAAGCTACGAAATTCTTTGTTAAGGATGATGACTCATGCATTATGGGATGCTTAGCTATACCTCCGGCATCTACTGACTAGATGCTACTAGTAGCACTCCCCCCCCCCCACTTCCAACTTGTAACAATCAAATTTGTCTCTGAAGATTACCAAAAGTCCCCTCTGCAGGCAAAAATCATTCTGGGTTGAATATCAATGTCCTATGTTCATCTCTTAAGGACATTGTGAGTAAACAGAACATATACTCGGTCTGAGACAGTGCTTCTGCACTTGCTAGTATCCATGGGGACAATTGCGATGCCTCAACATTCTCAACAAAGGCAGGCTCAACCATCTCAGGATCCTGCTGCCCGATGGCAGAGCGCCCACTCCCTGCTCTGCCATCAGTGTGTGACGTCCCCTGCCTGTGCTGAACACTTATAAGCTTTTATTGATCCTCTCTTATGTTCCACACTGAATCCAGGGCAGATGGGAAGTTATATTAAAGCCTTCTTTTTTAGAATTCTTACCTTGTGAATCTGTGTTCTCTGAGACCTACTCAATTAGAAGGTAATGAACCTATCCTTAGTTCTACCTTTAGAAATAGACAATTAATTTTTAATTAAATGAACAGGTGTGCTTAGCATTCTGTCTGATAAGTAGTAATGCTCAATACATAGAGGCCATTATTATTGCTTCCATTCCACTGCTCTTCTATGCTACTGCTATTTTTCCCTCTTTTCCTTAGACTGGGTTTACTCCTACCTTCCTCATGTGGCTCTTCTTCTGTATCACTGGCTCTTGTATTAAGGCCACACAATCTGTGCTCACCTGTCCCAAAGGTACTTACTTCTCAAGCCACCCAGGCTACCAAGGTATTTACCTTCCTGGCCTCTGTGTCACTGTTCACACATTTCTCAGGTTGGATGTAACCTTTTTTTAAATTTTTCTTAGAAAATCCTGTCATCCTCTGACTTGCAAGAAACTGCTTTCCTAACTAGTGTCACTAGGAAGACCATATTCTAAAGGAAAACACCCAGACATTCTAATAGTTTCCTGATTTTCTCATTGGCCTTGCCTAGAAGAGCTCCCTACTTGGACCTTGTGTACTTTTTGAATAACAAAGGTAAACAGAGCATTTAATTAAAAACATCTACTGCAGTTCACTAAAGGTAACATAATTTTTCACAAAAAAATATAAATTTAAGATATGAGAGAGCATCTCTTTTATTCAGCGAGTGAGGAAACTAAGATACTGTTCATTTATTGAGAGGAGAGGCTACCCAAATCATGCAGGAAACCTTGAGTGTGGAGGACTACCAAAGAAGAATAGGTTATTACTACTATATTTTGTATTATTTGCAGAAACACAGATTATTATAAACTTGGAAAAGTATATTGAAGTGCTGGTTGAAGAAGCCTTAATTTTGTATTCTTGTAGAATAGCTATCAGCATTAACTTGGCTTTCAACAGTCAATATCCAGAGCTGGGAGATCCAAAATTCCTTTTGTTCAATCTGTTGTGTCACCCCGTATTACCCAAATCATTTCCAAAACTCAACAGCTGAGGTTTTTTTCCCCCTGTCTCGTTGCATTACTGCTGTAGAAATCATATTCTTAAGGGAAGAAATGGTAAGTGAGGATAGAGGTGAAGGTTAAATTTATGGTTAATAAAAAGGTGATGAATTAAAGTTATTTTCCCAGGACACAGGTTTTTGCTATCTGAAGTAAAACAACTGATATGAGTTATATCCGCCTCTGAAATAGTTTCAGGTATATATCGAGGAAGTAGACAAACCTGACTTCAAACGAATAAAAAATTCCAATATTTTTTCTGTCATTCTCAAGGGGAAAGTAAAACCTTTGATTCTAAAATTAGAGACAAAGGCTTAGATACATATTAAGAAGAGAAGTATGAACTTGACTTAAATTCACTATACAAGATTTTTCTAGGAGGCAAGATTATCTAAGGAAGGTCAGGCCCAGTGGAGTGGGGGGAGGGCAGTTAGGGGATTGATTCCTGGAAGCAGCACGGGATTAAGGGGGAAGTAGTTAGAGAAACATGCAAGATGAAAATAAATAATATTTTCACAACTGCATAATTTTGTTTCAGACAAGATTTTTTTGCTTTCCCTTTCTCTGTCTCTTTTGCATGAACCATGAGAATTTTGTGAAAAAATACACAGACCCAAAGTTAAAATCACTTTATAAATTTAAATAACTTGGAATTCAAAAAAAATCAGAGAAACAGGTGTTAAAGATGAAGGATGCTCAATTTACATATATTGGGTAAACAATATGATAGATTCCAAAATCTGAGTCATAAAGACCAAATAAGTCTGACGAAGTGATTTGATATTGATGATAGGAGAAAAATTTTCGTTCCTTCCCCTTTTAGATGTCAACTGGCCATCTCCTTTTGGAAAGCAATGCCCTCCACCTTCTATACTTAACCTGACTTCTGTCATTATTGCCATCATTGAGAAGTTTTAAGGGTACACTTTCCCGTGAAGTCATAACGGCACCACAGATTTAACCTGTGAAAAAACAAATGTGTTATGTTGATGCAGCTCCATCCCACACAACAAATCTACTCTTCTTCCAAAATTTCCATTTCATTGGTGACATTCCCCTTTCCTGTCATTCAGCCCAGAAACTGAGAATTGTCTTTGATTCCTCTTTCTCTTTTTTCAAGGGGCTTAGCACTTAATAGGGTAAGATGGAAAGGAAAATCCAGATTGATGGAGGAAAAAACAGTACAGAATATTTTTAAAAACTAGAAACAGGAGGGGTATAGACACATGGCTGAATGTTCTTCCTCATCTATGCACGCAGAGATGCCCAGAGTTGTAGTTGTCAATATTTTAGGTGGGTATCTCAGGCCTGACAATAGCTGGTTATTTCTCTCTTAATCAAAGTGGAAGGATGAAGGAAAGCATTCCTCTCTGTGTGCTCTGAGAAAGTTAGAAACTTTACACTTGACTCGCTAGCTTCTCATTTCAAGGTCACATCTGGTTGTGAATGAGAACAGTACCTACAAGAAACAAAACTCTTAGGTAGAAAATGGTTTCCATTACTCTTTCAGCTTCTCAGTTCTACTCCTCTTCCTACCACTCTGTCACTCTTCTCTTCTGCACATTCCTTTCCTGGATTCAAGAAACACAATTTAAAAAATGGCTATTATGAAATCTAATATTAATACATTTTAACTGTTTAAAGTTGACATTATATTGGAGTGCTAATTTTCTTTGAAGACTTCCAAGTTAATAGAAATCAAATCCTAAGTAGAAGGAATAATTCCTCTACAGATAATTTCAAACAACATGAAGAGGAATAAGGTTGTGTCTGTTTTTGTTTCATCAGGAGAGACAGTTCTGGGCAAAATTGTAAATATTTAGGTGGTTTCTCTACCACATAAATGTTATGAAATCATGGAAAGTTTTAGATAATGAATTTCTTTTTTTGGCATGGGTGCAACTAACCATGTAATTTGCATATCATATTTTAGATTACATTGTTTTTCTAGGTATTTGAAATTAGTATCTTCAATAAACATTTTTAAAAAAAGACCAGTTTCAGAGGCGGAGCCAACATGGCGGCGTTAGTAGAACAGTGGGAATCTCCTCCCAAAAACATATATATTTTTGAAAATACAACAAACACAACTAATCCTAAAAGAGAGACCAGAAGACACAGGACAACAGCCAGACTACATCCACACATGCGAGAGCCCAGTGCTTGGTGAAAGGGGTAAGATACAACCCCTGGCCCAGCGGGACCCGAGCATGCCTCCACCCAGCTCCCGGCGGGAGGAGAGGAGTCGTAGCGGGGAGGGAGAGGGAGCCCAGGACTGCTAAACACCCAGCCCAGCCACCCACACCAGAGCGCAGACACAGTGCATGCATGGAGGCCTGGAAACTAGGGAAATAGGGCAGCAAGACCTCTGAGCGGGTTTTGAGCTGATGCCCCTGTGATAAAGAAAAGCGAGTGATTTTTGAAGTCTTAAAGGGACAGAGATGTAACAACTGGATGGAAACAACACAAATCACAGCCCATTGGCTGGAAATTACAGCCAAACAGCCCCCTCTCCATTACCCCTCCAGGCACTGTGAAAGCAGAGAAGCAGCCTAAGGCAGGCCACCGCCCAGAAAGGAAGCTTCTTCCATACTGGGCGGGAAAGACACAAAGACCCAGTCTACAGGCAATTACCCAACACAAGCCACTAGGGGTCACAGTTGTCCCAGTAAAGAAAGGCCAGTAGCAAGTGGAAAGTTTGGCCCTTCCAGTTGACAGTCAATAGCACCTAGCAACATGAAAAGGCAAAAAAATATAATCCAGACAAGACTAACCCAGACAGCTTCGGCATCTGCTACATCTTCCCCTGAGAAGGAACCTGGGGAGATAGATTTAACCAGTCTTCCTGAAAAAGAATTCAAAACAGAAGTCATAACCATGCTGATGGACTTGCAGAGAAATATGCAAGAACTAAGGAGGGAGAATATAGAAATAAAACAAGCTCTGGAAGGACATCAAAACAGAATGGACGAGATGCAAGATACCATTAATGGACTAGAAAACAGAGAACAGGAATGCAGAGAAGCTGATGCAGAGAGAGATAAAAGGATCTTCAGGAATGAAAGAATTCTAAGAGAGCTGAGTGACCAATCGAAATGGAACAATATCTGCACTATAGGGGTAGCAGAAGAAGAAGAGAGAGAAAAAGGGATAGAAAGTGTCTTTGAAGAAATAATTTCTGGAAACTTCCCCAAACTAGGGGAAGAAATGGCCTCTCAGACCACAGAGGTACACAGAACTCCCATGACAAGGGATCCAAGGAGGGCAACACCAAGACCCATAATAATTAAAATGGCAAAGATCAAAGAAAAGGACAAAGTGTTAAAGGCAGCCAGAGAGAAAAAAAAGGTCACCTACAAAGGAAAACCCATCAGGCTATCATCATACTTCTCAACAGAAATCCTACAGGCCAGAAGAGAATGGCATGATAGACTTAATGAAATGAAACAGAAGGGCCTTGAACCAAGACTACTGTATCCAGCACGATTATCATTTAAATATGAAGGAGGGATTAAACAATTCCCAGACAAGCAAAATTTGAGGGAATTTGCCTCCCACAAACCACCTCTACAGGGCATCCTACAGGGACTGCTCTAGATGGGAGCACTCCTAAAAAGAGCACAGAAAAAAAAACCCAACATATGAAGAAGGGAGGAGGAGGAATAAGAAGGGAGAGAAATAAACATCAGACCATGTTTATACTAGCTCCACAAGCGAGTTAAGTTAGACAGTAAGATATTAAAGAAGCTATCCCTGAACGTTTCGTAACCACAGACTTAAAGCATGCAATGGCAATAAGTACATACCTTTCAACAATCACCCTAAATGTAAATGGACTAAATGCACCAATGAAAAGACACAGATTAATAGAATGGATAAAAAAGCAAGATCCTTCCATATGCTGCTTACAAGAGACTCACCTCAAACCCAAAGACATGCACAGACTTAAAGTCAAGGGATGGAAAAAGATATTTCACGCAAACAACAGAGAGAAGAAAGCAGATGTTGCAATTCTGGTATCAGACAAAACAGACTTCAAAATAAAGACAGTAACAAAAAATAAAGAAGGACATTACATGATGATAAAGGGCTCAGTCCAACAAGAGGATATAACCATTATAAATATATATGCACACAATACAGGAGCACCAACATATCTGAAACAAATACTAACAGAAATAAAGGAGGAAATAGGATGCAATGCATTCATTCTAGGAGACTTCAACATACCACTCACTCCAGAGGACAGATCCACCACAGAAAATAAGTAAGGACACAGAGGCACTGAACAACACACTAGAACAGATGGACCTAATAGACATCTACAGAACTCTACATCGAAAAGCAACAGGATACACATTCTTTTCAACTGCACATGGAACATTCTCCAGAATAGACCACATACTAGGCCACAAAAAGAGCCTCAGTAAATTCCGAAAGATTGAAATCCTACCAACCAACTTTTGAGACCACAAAGGCATAAAACTAGAGATAAACTGTACAAAGAAAGCAAAAAGGCTCACAAACACATGGAGGCTTAACAACATGCTCCTAAATAATCAATGGATCAATGACCAAATCAAAATGGGGATCCAGCAATATATGGAAGCAAACGACAACAACAACACAAAGCCCCAACTACTGTGGGATGCAGCAAAAGCAGTCTTAAGAGGAAAGTATATAGCATTCCAGGCATATTTAAGAAAGGAAGAACAATCCCAAATGAATGGTCTAATGTCATAATTATCGAAATTGGAAAAAGAAGAACAATTGAGGCCTAAGGTCAGCAGAAGGAGGGACATAATAAAGATCAGAGAAGAAATAAATAAAATTGAGATGAATAAAACAATAGCAAAAATCAATGAAAACAAGAGCTGGTTATTTGAGAAAATAAACAAAATAGATAAGCCTCTAGCCAGACTTATTAAGAGGAAAAGAGAGTCAACACAAATCAACAGAATCAGAAATGAGAAAGGAAAAATCATGATGGACCCTACAGAAATACAAAGAATTATTAGAGAGTACTATGAGAACCTATATGCTATAAAGCTGGACAATCTAGGAGAAATGGACAACTTCCTAGAAAAATACAACCTTCCAAGACTGACCCAGAAAGAAACAGAAAATCTAAACAGATCAATCACCAGCAATGAAATTGAAGCGGTAATCAAAAAACTACCAAAGAACAAAACCCCCAGGCCAGATGGATTCACCTCGGAATTTTACCAGACATACAGGGAAGACATAATATCCATTCTCCTTAAAGTTTTCCAAAAAATAGAAGAGGAGGGGATACTCCCAAACTCACTCTATGAAGCCAACATCACCCTAATACCAAAACCAGGTAAAGACCTCACCAAAAAAGAAAACTACAGACCAATATTCCTGATGAACGTAGATGCAAAAGTACTCAACAAAATATTAGCAAACCAAATTCAAAAATACATCAAAAGGATCATACACCATGACCAAGTGGGATTCATCCCAGGGATGCAAGGATGGAACATCATTGGAAAGTCCATCAACATCATCCACCACATCAACAAAAAGAAAGACAAAAACCACATGATCATCTCCATAGATGCTGAAAAAGCATTTGACAAAGTTCAACATCCATTCATGATAAAAAACTCTCAGCAAAATCGGAATAGAGGACAAGCACCTCAACATAAAAAAGGCCATATATCATAAACCCACAGCCAACATCATACTGAACAGCGAGAAGCTGAAAGCTTTTCCTCTGAGATTGGGAACAAGACAGGGATGCCCACTCTCCCCACTATTATTCAACATAGTACTGGAGGTCCTAGTCATGGAAATAAGACAAAACAAAGAAATACAAGGAATCCAGATTGGTAAAGAAGAATTCAAACTGACACTATTTGCAGATAACATGATGCTGTACATAAAAAACCCTAAAGCCTCCACCCCAAAATTACTAGAACTGATATTGGAATACAGCAAAGTTGCAGGATACAAAATTAACACACAGAAATCTGTGGCTTTCCTATACACTAACAATGAACCAACAGAAAGAGAAATCAGGAAAACAACTCCATTCACAATTGCATTAAAAAAATGAAATACCTAGGAATAAACCTAACCAAAGAAGTGAAAGACTTATACTCTGAAAACTACAAGTCACTCTTAAGAGAAATTAACAGGGACACTAACAAATGGAAACTCATACCATGCTCATGGCTAGGAAGAATTAATATTGTCAAAATGGCCATCCTGCCCAAAGCAATATACAGATTTGATGCAATCCCTATGAAACTACCAGCAACATTCTTCAATGAACTGGAACAAATAATTCAAAAATTCATATGGAAACACCAAAGACCCAAATAGCCAAAGCAATCCTGAGAAAGAAGAATAAAGTAGGGGGGATCTCACTCCCCAACTTCAAGCTCTACTATAAAGCCATAGTAATCAAGACAATTTGGTACTGGCACAAGAACAGAGCCACCGACCAATGGAACAGATTACAGAATCCAGACATTAACACAGACATATATGGTCAATTAATATTCGATAAAGGAGCCATAGAGACACAATGGCAAAATGACAGTCTCTCAACAGATGGTGCTGGCAAAACTGGACAGCTACATGTAGGAAAGTGAAACTGGACCATTGTCTAACCCTATATACAAAAGTAAACACAAAATGGATCAAAGACCTGAATTTAAGTCATGAAACCGTTAAACTCTTGGAAAAAAACATAGGCAAAAACCTCTTAGACATAAACATGAGTGACCTCTTCTTGAACATATCTCCCCAGCCAAGGAAAACAACAGCAAAAATGAACAAATGGGACTATATTAAGCTGAATAGCTTCTGTACAGCAAAAGACACCATCAATAGAACAAAAAGGAACCCTACAGTATGGGAGAATATATTTGAAAATGACAGATTCGATAAAGGCTTGACGTCCAGAATATATAAAGAGCTCACATGCCTCAACAAACAAAAAACAAATAACCCAATTAAAAAATGGGCAGAGGAACTGAACAGACAGTTCTCCAAAAAAGAAATACAGATGGCCAACAGACACAAGGAAAGATGCTCCACATCACTAATTATCAGAGAAATGCAAATTAAAACAACAATGAGATATAACCTTACACTAGTAAGGATAGCTGCCATCCAAAAGACAAACAACAACAAATGTTGGCGAGGCTGTGGAGAAAGGGGAACCCTCCTACACTGCTGGTGGGAATGTAAATTAGTTCAACCATTCTGGAAAGCAGTATGGAGGTTCATCAAAATGCTCAAAACAGACTTACCATTTGACCCAGGAATTCCACTCCTAGGAATTTACCCTAAGAACGCAGCAATCAAGTTTGAGAAAGACAGATGCACCCCTATGTTTATCGCAGCACTATTTACAATAGCCAGGAATTGGAAGCAACCTAAATGTCCATCGGTAGATGAATGGATAAAGAAGATGTGGTACATATACTCAATGGGATACTACTCAGCCATAAGAAGAGGGCAAATCCTACCATTTCCAGCAACATGGATGGAGCTGGAGGATATTATGCTCAGTGAAATAAGCCAAGCAGAGAAAGAGAGATACCAAATGATTTCACTCATCTGTGGAGTATAAGAACAAAGGAAAAACTGAAGGAACAAAACAGCAGCAGAATCACAGAACCCATGAATGGACTAACAGGTACCAAAGGGAAAGGGGTTGGGGAGGATGGGTGGGTAGGGAGGGATAAGGGTGGGAAGGAGAAGGGGGGTATTAAGATTAGCATGCATGTGGGGGTGGGAGAAAGGGGAGGGCTGTACAACACAGAGAAGACAAGTAGTGATTGTACAACATTTTGCTATGCTGATAGACAGTGATTGTAATGGGGTTTGTGGAGGAGACCTGGTATAGGGGAGAGCCTAGTAAACATAATATTCTTCATGTAATTGTAGATTAATGATAAATAAAAAAAGAGAGAGAAAGAAAAGGGGGATTACTCCCTGATAGGATAAATCTAACTGCAAATCAACAATTAATGCATGCTTTACATATCCTTAATTTTGATCATTCAAAGGGTGTCAGATGATCAGCTATGGAAGTACATTTTTCTGATAATATTCCTTTCTCTTAAAAAAGAAAAAAACAGTTCCTGTGTGGTGATCTCTAATAAGTTCTTCACAATGGTATAACGGGCATATCAAAGTGTGGGTAAAGGGTTTGTTTGTGTTTATACAGAGGATCAAAGCCTAATTTGGCTACCCAGTAAACGAATTAAGATACGATATGAAGAAGAACTTCCAACATCAACATCCTTGAGAAGAGTCATTCCAGAAGATGATCATCAAAAACTTCAACAAAGATCCTGGCCCTGTTGCAGTTGTAGCTGCATTCATTCCACTGGTTCCTGGACTTGCCATTGGAATGAAAAAGGAGATATCTAGGCTGGCCTGTGCATACAGTAAAACAACAAATTTGACTGGATCTATACTGTTGGAACTCAACCAAGAATTAGGAGAAGTGCAAGTTGCAGTGCTCCAAAATCGTGCGACTATAGACTATGTACTGTTAAAAGAACATATGAGATGTGAAGAGTTCCGAGGAATGTGTTGTTTTAATTTGTCTGATTTTTCTCAAACTATTCCAATTCAGTTAGACAATATCCATCATATCACTGATAAGTTTTCACAAATGCCTAAGGTGCCTAACTGGTTTTCTTGGTGTCACTGGATATGGCTGGTAATTGTAGGTCTGCTTTTGTTATGTAGCTGTATTCCTATTATGTTAATATGTGTATGCAATTTAATTAGTAGGTTAAAACCTATACATGCTTATGTTACTCTACAAGGAGATATGTCAAAGAAAAAATCAATCTTCCCATGTTTTCTTCTGTCTGCTACTTCTATAGCTTTTCTTCTTCCTTCCTAATTACAACCCTTTAGTAGAATTCATGCCACATACCAAAATTACCGAGTATCATAATTCTTCCAAGTGGTAAAGATACCTCAAGACAAATGCTGGGCATAGAAGCCACAGGGCATAAATATGCAAAGAAGTAAAAAGCTAACCTTTTCAAACAATATTGCTTCTCTCTCACTTACCAACTTTACATTTCCCTGTATGGCCCCGGAAGATGACTGGTTAGCCAGAGACGGGTAAGATTCCTCAAGGGAGAACAACCTAAGACAGGCACAGTCGCAGTGGGGCCATCAGGTGACAAATTGGGGATCAACAGAGGTGAGGCTTAGAACCTCACCCCCCCTGTTCTTAGAGAAATCTTCGGCATCCATGGATGTTTTAATGCCCTTGTCTAGCTTGGATTAACACATAGTCTACAGGCACACACCTGATCATCTACATTTGCTCTCTTACAACACTAAACTATGTTTTCTACCTTTATCTTGCATCTACCTACCACTTCAGCATTTTATTAAAAATAATAATAATAAAGAGAGAAATGTGGTATCCACATATAAATCAAGTATAAAAATCAAACGAATATTCATATTTGAACTGATTGTTTATAGTTCATAATGCATGATCAAAACCGGAAGTTTCTGTGATGACTGCCCTTGTACTGTTCACCATGTAACTTATTCACTATGTAAGAATTTGTTCTCCATGTAAGAACTTGTTCGTTATGCTTCAGAAGATCAGAGACTGATGAAAATTAGGCTTGGGGTGGATTAATGATTATTCATTGAGCATTGACTCCCCTATACAGAATTTTATTGTTGTTAACAACCATTTGATCAGTAAATATGAGAGATGCCCTCTCAAAAAAAAAAAAAAGTACAGACTTCCAATTGTAAAATAAATAAGTAACCAGGATGTAATGTATAGCATAAGGAATATAGTCAAAATATTGTGACAACTTTGTATGGGGATAGCTGGTAGCTAGAATTATCATGTATATAAATGTTGAATCACTGTGTTGTACACCTGAAACTAATGTAATACTGTGTGTCAACTACCCCTCAATAAAAAATAATTATCTAAAAAAAAAAAAAAATGACCAGTTTCAATTCTTCCATATTGGTTAGAAATGTATGTTCAAGTTGAAAATACAGAAAACATTCTATATTTTAATTTTTAACAAAATTTTATTGTTTCTGGAAACATTAAATCATTTTTATCCCTTTCAAACATATTACTGTACAAATACAATCTTAGGGAAATTTGTCATCTGTGCTAAAATTTTACAAATTTAGCTTATTTTGTACTAGCTAAATTTGCAGTATGTAATGCAGTATGTAATGTTAGACATATGTAATGCAGTATGTAATGTTAGACATAATTGACTAACAGTATGGGTTTTTACTAATGAGCCAGTTATAAATAATACTTTATAAAATTATAAGATTTATAAGATTATAAGATTATAAATAATTCAAGGAAAACTTAGATAAACCAGAAAAAAGCAAATATAGAAAATTTACAATTTTCCCTCAGAATGTTCTCTAATATCTTTAAGAATATGTAGTATATTAAATTTTGGTTATTGTATACAAGGTGATTTTAAGGAAATAATGGAGCAATTGTCAAAGATCAAAAAATAACCAAAGTGAAATATACAATTTAGGTCAAATCTTTTCCTTGTGAAATTTACACATAACTATAACAAAGAAATGAATTTGGCACTAGCCTTAATGCTCCATTTCATTTCACTTTGGTGCCTGTAGAAATAATGCTAGGAATTTGTAAAGTAAAAATTTTTTAAGATGAACAGCAGTTAAATCTAAAAATTTGTTTTTAAAAGCTAAATTATCAAACAATAGAAAGTTATTTTTTCTTGAATAGGTTACAACATTTTAGGTATGTATTAATAACTGACTGTCAAATAGAAATATATATAGGTTTCTAGGATTACCTAAAATTTCTTAACAATGGATAGATTTTTCTTTGAGTAACAACTGGCCTAAAAGAGACCAAAGCTACAGTTTCTAAGTACATCAATCTTAAGTTGAAATAGAAAAAAGGATGATTTTGCTTAAATTTGTTAAGGGCCGACAGTGCTTCAGTACTCAAAGAAAAGAATAAACTGTGAAGTTGTATTCTTACTCAGGCTAACATTTTATTTAAAAAAATTATTTAAGTATGAGGTTACTTTTTTTTTTAAGGAAGAAACTAATTAAATAACTAAAACATGAAGAGACTAAAGAAAAATCTCTCAAACTGTATAAATGCAAGTTAAAAAAAATCAATCCTGTTCTATTATTAAACATGTAGTGGCTTTAAAACATCACAGTGAGAATAGAATGGCAATTGCAGTGCTTTTTCTGAGCTATTCTTTTACACCCAGAGAGTAGAAGAGAATGTTTTGGAAGATGTTTACTTTTAATTACATTAATTTTGATTTTTCCTAATGAATGTCAATACTTTTAGCCAAGTGAATTCAAATGCTTATTTTACATTGTACAGTACACAGAACATGTCAGAATAAAAAAATGTAAATGAAGGAAGGAAAATAGCTAATATTTCCTTAGCATTCTTTCTCTTTTACTAGCACATTAAAAATGGCCCAGTCTATGTCTGTGAATAGTCTTGCCTATGCTTGCATAAATGGTACCAGAAATCATAAAGAATGATGAATGTTTTCATCAGATGTTAATTACAACTGTGTGTAACTTTAAACTATAAAATAATTTAGAGAAATTAAGCAGAAAATTAGCCAGAGTAGGAAAGCAGAATTTATTGTGGTAGGAATATGTTCTCCCTGCTAGCAGTGTAGATTTCACTTTCCTTGCTGATCATTAAATTTTGTCTTCTAAAGAATGCAGAAATAACAAGCCACAGACAAAAATAACTTTTGAACTTGTGAGACCACTGGTCCTCTGCATCCAGTAGTTTGCCTCTGAAAATGACACCTTGCCACTTTGTGCAAGCATGTGAATATCATCCTTAAGGGGGCTGCATGGATTTCATGAATGAAACTTTATTCTTTATTTTAGAGTACATCTAACTTCCATGAGCATAATGAAATGGTTGTTGATACCACTAAATTTGGAGTGTTATTTTTATGCAATAATGCATAACTAAGACAGACTTTGGTACCTGGAAATGAGATGCTGCCATTGTTACGGGATCAGGCCTTGGGCTGTTTTCCTGTGTGTGTTTTTGTTGTCACATGGCATTTTCCCTATGTGTCTGTGAACAAGTTCCTTTTTCTTAAAAGGAAACCAGTCATATTAGGCACATCCTAATGGTCTCATCTTAATTTGATTACATCTGCAAATACTTTATTTCCAAGTAAGGTCATACCAACAGGTATCAGGTGTTAGGACTTCAACAAATATTTTTGGGAGGCACATTTTAACCCATAACAACGGAGCATCAGAAAAATTAAAGGGATCTAGCCAGGGTACCAATAGTGTTGACTGCAAGATTTTTCTAAATTACCGGTTTTCTCATGCATTTTGTCTTTAGATACACTGAATTATTGATGAACTGAACAATTTTCAAGTCGAAATTTTTATGTGCTTGTATATTCTTCCCTAAACTGTGTCCCTTCCTCCCTCTGGTTGGTGAGTCTCTTCATCTTTAAGATGTATTACCATATTCTGAGAATAGCCATCTGCATCTGAGAATAGCTCATCTCCTTTCCAGATGAGAGTGTTTATCAATTCACTCAAAAAATCTTAATGCAGAATGCTAAATATTAGATATGGTGGTAGTTTTTAGGAATACAGACCTTAGCCTTAAGGTAGGAGATAGTCTAGTAGAGGACACAAAATACAAATAATTGAAATAAAGTTCAATAAATGATAAAGTAGTCATAACATTCTATAGTGACTGAGAGGAGGAAGACCAAGTCAGGCAATGGTAGAGATGTCAGGGAGACACTAGTCAGAAACATTTTGATAACAATGTTTTAAATGCAAAAAATATTCCTAAATGAGTCTTTTAATAAAGCACCTATTTTTGACTCTATAAATGTTCTCTTCTTGTTACTGAACTATTTTGTTAATTCATTTATTGAGTCACTCATTCATTAAATTTGACAGTTATTTCTGGAATGAGGTACTGAGTTAAGTTTCGTCAGACATGTCTGAGTTGTTTTAAAACAAACATTAAGTGGAGTGATGGATTAAAAACATATTTACCATCTCTAAAGTTAGTGTAACAACTTCTATTTTTGAACTGTTGATCAAGCTGTATTTAACTGTAATGGATTAGTTTTCTAGAAAAAATTCTGTCAATCTGTAATTTGTGTATCTCAAAGTGGTCCTTAAATATCCTAAAGGTAATTTTCCTAAACAGACATTTTAGAATGCCTGCAGTTAAAGTTACAAGTGATGATTGCCTGCAATGGTAATTTTCTTGTCTTAATAGCAGTAAGATGCTCATTATTTTTTAAAATGTGTGTCAACCATTATTCCTGTTTAGAATGCTGTCTTTTCTCTAGAAACTCGTAAACAAACAAACAAACAAACAAAAACCAAACCCTACTTCCTACTGGCAGTGCAGTAAAGTGTGAGGGAAGATGCTGACCTTCACATCCTGATGTAATAAAAGCCCATATTGAATTCTCATGGACTTGTTTTAATATTATTACCTTTAAAACAGCAACTTTTGGAGGCAAAATGCTTTACTTTCACATTTGTCAGTCAAGGGTTTATATCCATTCATGTTAGTTAAATGAATGGAAACATAACATTTTACCAGTTCATCCAGTTTCTTGTCTTCATAACATTACATAATAAAGGAGTAATTTTAGTTGACTTCTTACAATAGCCATACCTTACATGTAGTGAATACAATGATATGGATGAAAGAAAATTATCAAGTTAATTGTTTATGAGTGTTAGCTTTTTCTTTCAGAATCAGTCTAGAACAGGACTTAACAGATGTTTTTTGTCAAGTACGAGAAACCCATACACATTATTTTATTCTTTGCTTTCTATGATGTCTTCTAAAAACCCTGAAATGTATATAGGTGAGACAATAGAAATGGAAGAGTTTTCAGCCAGACCTTTGTGAAGGAGTTATTCTGCTAAAAATGGTTTTAGTTGTCTGACAGGCCAACTATTAAGCCTCTTTATGACAGTAACAACACTGGCTTCTCCCAGTTTATTTTGGTTTTTTTAAGACATCATTGTAACTGCTTCAAGGCCTATATATTAGTGGCAACTGGTTGAAAAAACAACAAAGACTATAAGCCCGTGTGCACCATTCTGCTTCAACAGTGTATCCTAATGGCAAGCCTCACCTGTGTAATATAGTAAAGTTTAACTCTAAATTTCATTATTTTCCTCTTTCCCTACCTGTTTTTTCTTTCATTTTCCTTTTCCTTAAAAATGTTTTTGGTGTGTTATTAAAAGGAATTCATCTGTGGTGTGGCTTAACTATATTTCAGAAGGTCATCAGATTGTGAGACTTCTTTTTTGAAACATTTTGTTGTATTGTTTTAAAAAAGAATTAAAGCAAAATGGGTATAGAGGGCAAGTACCTCAACATAATAAAGGCCATATATGGTAAACCCACAGCTAACATCATACTGAACAGCAAGAAGCTGAAAGCTTTTTCTCTGAGATCAGGAACAAGACAGGGATGCCCACTCTCCCCACTGTTATTCAACATAGTACTGGAGGTCCTAGCCATGCAATTAGAGAAAACAAAGAAATACAAGGAATCCAGATTGGTAAAGAAGAATTCAAACTGTCACTATTTGCAGATAACATGATGCTGTACATAAAAAACCCTAAAGCCTCCACCCCAAAATTACTAGAACTGATATTGGAATACAGCAAAGTTGCAGGATGCAAAATTAACACACAGAAATCTGTGGCTCTCCTATACACTAACAATGAACCAATAGAAAGAGAAATCACGAAAACAATTCCATTCACAATTGCATCAAAAAGAATAAAATACTTAGGAATAAACCTAACCAAAGAAGTGAAAGACCTATACCCTGAAAACTATTAGACATTCTTAAGAGAAATTAAAGAGGACACTAACAAATGGAAACTCATCCCATGCTCTTGGCTAGGAAGAATTAATATCATCAAAATGGCCATCCTGCCCAAAGCAATATACAGATTTGATGCAAACCCCATCAAATTATCAACAACATTCTTCAACGAACTAGAACAAATAGTTCAAAAATTCATATGGAAAGACCAAAGACCCCGAATAGCCAAAGCAATCCTGAGAAGGAAGAATAAAGTAGGGGGGATCTCACTCCCCAACTTCAAGCTCTACTACAAAGCCATAGTAATCAAGACAATTTGGTACTGGCACAAGAACAGAGCCACAGACCAGTGGAACAGATTAGAGACTCCAGACATTAACCCAAACATATATGGTCAATTAATATACGAAAAGGAGCCATGGACATACAATGGGGAAATGACAGTCTCTTCAACAGATGGTGCTGGCAAAACTGGACAACTACATGTAAGAGAATGAAACTGGATTACTGTCTAACCCCATACACAACAGTAAATTTGAAATGGATCAAAGACCTGAATGTAAGTCATGAAACCATAAAACTCTTAGAAAAAAACATAGGCAAAAATCTCTTGGACATAAACATGAGTGACTTCTTCATGAACATATCTCCCCGGGCAAGGAAAACAAAAGCAAAAATGAACAAATGGGACTACATCAAGCTGAAAAGCTTCTGTACAGCAAAGGACACCATCAATAGAACAGAAGGGTACCCTACAGTATGGGAGAATATATTTGTAAAAGACAGATCTGATAAAGGGCTGACATCCAAAATATATAAAGAGCTCACACACCTCAACAAACAAAAAGCAAATAATCCAATTAAAAAGTGAGCAGAGGAGCTGAACAGACAGTTCTCCAAAGAAGAAATTCAGATGGCCAACAGACACATGAAAAGATGCTCCACATTGCTAGTCATCAGAGAAATGCAAATTAAAACTACAATGAGGTATCACCTCACAGCAGTAAGGATGGCTGCCATCCAAAAGGCAAAAAACAAGAAATGTTGGTGAGGATGTGGAGAAAGGGGAACCCTCCTACACTGCTGGTGGGAATGTAAATTAGTTCAACCATTGTGGAAAGCAGTATGGAGGTTCCTCAAAATGCTCAAAATAGACATACCATTTGATGCAGGAATTCCACTTCTAGGAATTTACCCTAAGAATGCAGCAGCCCAGTTTGAAAAAGACAGATGCACCCCTATGTTTATGGCAGCACTATTTACAATAGCCAAGAAATGGAAGCAATGTAAGTGTTCATCAGTAGATGAATGGATAAAGAAGAGGTGGTATGTATACACAATGGAATATTATTCAGCCATAAGAAAACAAGTCCTACCATTTGCAACAACATGGATGGAGCTAGAGGGTATTATGCTCAGTGAAATAAGTGAGGCAAAGAAAGACAAGTACCAAATGACTTTCCTCATTTGTGGAGTATAACAACGAAGAAAAACTGAAGGAACAAAACAGCAACAGACTCACAGAACCCAAGAATGGATTAACAGTTACCAAAGGGAAAGGGACTGGGGAGAATGGGAGGGAAGGGAGGGATAAGGGCGGGGAAGAAGAAAGGGGGTATTATGATTAGCATGTATAATGTTGTGGGGGGATGGGGAGGGCTGTGCAAAACAGAGAAGACAAGTAGTGATTCTACAACATCTTACTAGGCTGATGGACAGTGACTGTAGTGGGGTTTGTGGGGGGGACTTGGGGTAGGGGGGACCCTAGTAAACATAATGTTCTTCATGTAATTGCACATTAATGATAACAAAATAAAAATAAAAAGAATTAAGAAACAGTTGGTATTAATAAAAGTGCCAATGTGAAACTGGAAAAAAAAATTTCCATTGTTTGACAAAGAAAACTGACCTTTCTAGAACTCTGATTGTTCAAAATTACCCTGCTAGTATGTGGTAGGTTCTACATGGGTTTTGAACTCAGTTTAACTCCAGAGCCTGGGATTTTCAAGAAAACCTATGGAAGTTGCAATTTTACAAGTAGAGGAACTTTAGTACTGCTTTAATTATATCATTATTATAATTTCATTATTTCATCTCTTCATCCACCTTTACATGCTGATGGATCCATCATGCCTGAAGAGGACAATCCCTAACAGTTACACTGCTGTTGCTTTCACATTCTGATGTAATTTCATGTCCAAAACTTGGGGATAGTAGGAGTACAACTCCTTTACCCAGAAATCTGAGAAAATCTGGTCACTGAACACTCCGCTGAGCTGGCATTAGTTGTTCTCTTTTTAATTGGTTATATGTAGGTTGGTAAGGACCAACACTGTGAGTTTTTTTAGTGCTCGGATAATAGAGGAAGGAGCAAGTGACAGCAGCCCCACCATCTGGCTGAGTTCTACAATGACCACCTCTGATGCCCTTGGTTTAGTTTCCTGGGGAAGGCCCCTTTCAAGCATCTGGGTACCTTACATTTATTCGCCCTAGGAGGAACGGGGAGGGAGGGATGCGGGAAACCATTACTCCAGTTACTGAATTGCCCTTTACTGATCACAATCTTATCTATAGGGCCAGGGTTTTTGGATGAAGAAAAATGTTCTGTGAGCCACAGATTTTTATCTAAAAATGTTTTCCTCTCAAAACACAAAGACCTGCCTTTTTTGTCCTTCCTAGTTCTGTCCTGTTGGGGCCTGATGGATCCATCAGCAAGCATATATTTTCCATCACCTTTCATCCCAGGGAATTTCTCCCTTGATTCAATATTTCAATGTTACTACTGCCTTATTTCTCTGCATCAATCAACAAACTCCTTAAAATCATTGTTTTCATATTGCATCTCTACTTCCTCATTTTTCATTTGCCCCATCTTGGTCCAGTCTGGCTTTCAACTCTGCCACTCCACTGAATCTGATCTGAATAAACAGAGATATTGAACAGACATTGCCCATAGTGGATGTGTACCTCAGAGAAGAATTCTGAGATAGAACTAATTTAGAGCATCATCAATTTAGAATTTAGATTTGGGGCCATGGACCTGGATGATCACTTAAGGACAGAACAGTAAATTGAAAGGCAAGCCTTAGGAAGAAACATGCTATAGTTTGTAATGTATTCTAACTCTTCATTCTCTTAAAATAATGGCTATAGAGTAAGTCTGAATATATAGGAACTGACAAGATAATAACCCGTCGAGTTGTTCTTTTTATTCTTTATCCCATGTGATACATTTTTCTTTCAGTTTGTGATGAGACTTAATGTAGTTGAAGGCACACAGCAGTAGATTTTGTCATAACTGTCACTCTAGTTTTAATAATATATTTCAGCAATAGCAAAGTCTTGCATGATGTATAAAGCCAATATTCAGTATAATAATGCTATATTTGATTATGATGATGAAGTTTCATATAAATATCCATTTTCCTATTTTAAAAGAAAAGTTTTGCCACAGCCATGAAATTAATTTAGTGCTTTGCTCTTGTCTGGGAATATCACATTCATTTTTTTTCCCTTTAGCTGCTTTTGAAATGCTTTAGCTTTAATGGTTAGGTTGCAGTACCCTAAACAAACAGATTTCTTAAAAAATGTTTGAGTAAACATATAAATCCAAGGTGAAAAACTAAATAAAATATATATCATACTTGTATTGGGAAAAAGGAATATATGAACATAAAAAGAATGCTTGCTTTCATACACTTATAATAAGAAAATTAGAAAATGAAAAATTTTCATTTGTCAAAGTTTTATATGCACTGGAATATTCTTACTGGATTAATAGTAGTAATTCATTTGGATTATTAAACTGTGTAACTTCCTTTGAAGTATTTCTTTTCTATGTGGAGAAAAGAGTTGTATAAAAAGGCAAGTAAACAAGAGGCATCTTAGTGTCTTAGTAACCTTATGTGTAGGAAATGACTTTATTACCCTGAAATTATTCTTTTGCTTGAGTATCATGTTTTACTAACATACATTAATCACTTTTGGCAACAAAAAGGAAAGAAAGCAATTAAATTTATTCAAGACTTTGATATTCAAGTAGGAAGAATGAAAGGGTTGTCATTGGTTCTTTGAAGTTAATTTATATATGTATATATATATATATATACACATATTTTTTATTAATAGTTAATTTGTATTTTTAAGGCTTTTGGATAACTAGGTCTTTCAACTTAGCTTTTTGGGGAAATGATAAAGAAATGACAGAACAATTGATTTCAGACTTTTACTTTAGAATTAATTGTAGTTAAATTCAAAATGTCATACTATGTATCTATTTCATTTATAGTTGATATAGTTGGGAATGAAGAATTTTTCTAGAAATCTAAAGATATACTGGGAAATCTATTTTTCAAAAATGTTTCCAGAAATTCAATTATTGAATACTGTAAATAAGTCTATATTAAGCTGAAATCAGTTATTCAACATGATTTCAAAACATATAAAACATCCAGTTTTCCTATTATAATTAATAGAACACTTGGACAAACCAACTTTAAATTTTATGAAAACATAAAAGACATTTCCCAATGATGCCAAATGATGCTACCCTTTTCTTACCTTTTCTTCTTCTAATGACTTAAAGTTGTTTCTTGAATTCAGTACTTTTCCTAACGTATCACACTGAAAAATCTATTACTGGAAGCAAAGCAATTGTATCATTGCAGCTCTATTACTGACCTGCATAACGCTGGTCCAATCCTACCTGGAAGCTGCTTAGGGTCAGTCTGGATGGTTCAGGAATGGTTTTGCTGACATTGGTTCCTGAGGATAATTTTCCCACTGAACACCCCCAATCTTTTATTGTCTGGGCATGCTCTCTTCCTGGAAACGTATACTTCTCTAGAAAATATGTATTCATCTCAGGTGTGCTATGAAGCTAGATTAAAAATCAAGTAAAGTTTGTTGAATGGTATGTTTCTTTCCTTTTGGTTTGATCTGAGATTTATTTTTTCATTAATCTGGATCTCTGAGAGAAATCTGGTTATGTAAATTTGACCCCTAAGTAGAAGATTTACTTACCTTCAGGTCAGAACTAGACACATGTGGTAAATTAACTGAATTGAGGCAGAAACCATGGCATTGTTGCTAAAAAAAAGACTATCTGAAATCAATTAAAAAAAACAACTGTCAGTCTTAGTTACTAAACTCTGTAAACTACACTCTTCTCCAGCCCCAAGCATTCCTGTGCCCCTATTTCTCTTAAGACCTACTCCACTGTCTACACACACAACTTTGCAGCAGATTAAATAAGGTGGTCTTATTTCATTTCATAGTATTTTCAATTAGTTAGAAAGCAGGAGATCCTGACTTTCATAGAAGGAGTTTAGAAATACTGAAGTTTAGCATTCAAAGAATTTCTGAATGAAGTAGTTTTCATTCTTAAGTTTGAATATTTTACAAAATTGAATAAAATGTGAACTCACATAGTAACTATTTGGACAAATTTGTGTGTCCAGTTTTCTATGTGTAACTTTGGGGAAATTCATGATTTTGTCAGTGGAATATTCCAATTACAGAGGAAGCAAGAGTGTAGCATAATGAACAGTAGTGGATTAATGATGCCTACTAGCTTCTTTTCCTCCTCTAGGAATTTCTTTTCATTCTTTGTACATTTTTGTAATTGGTTGTCTATCTTTTTCTTGTTTTTGATTTTTAGATTCTTCATACATTTCATGTAACAACTCTTTGTCATTCATATTAAGAGCAAATATATTCTCCTAGTCTGTGGTTATGCTTTTTTTTTTACAGTTTATTTTGAAATAATTGTAGTTTCACAGAGAGTTGCAGAAATAATATAGAGAGGGCCCAAGTACCTTCACCTGGTTTCCTTGGAATGTAATTGCAGCACAAACCAAAACTGGGAAAAAACAGGTACAATGTGTGTGGCTTAATGTCATTTAACAGATGTGCAGACTTGGTAACCACTACCACAACCAGGAGACAGAACTATTCTATAACACAAACATCTCTATCACATGCTATGGTCACACCTCCCTCCCTCCTCCACCATCCCTAACCCTGGCCACTACTAATCTTTTGTTCAGCCCTATAATTCTGTTACTTTGAGAAAGTTATATTAACAGAATCATAAACTGTGTGGCTTTTCAAGATTAGGTTTTTTCACTCTGAATAATTTTCGACATGTACCATCACTTTTTTTGCAAATACAGTTTTATTTCTTCCTTTCCTTGTTGTATTCTTTTTTCGCTTTATGGCATTGGCATAAACTTCCAATACTATGTTAAATAGCAATGGTGAGAGTGGATATCATGCCTTTTTCTGATCTTAGGGGATTAGTATGAAATCTTTCATCATTATGTATGATTTTAGCTGCAAACTAAATTTGTAGATTTTTTTTAAGTACCCCTCTAATCTCAGGGTTTTTTCTTAAATCATGAATGGGTGTTTAATTTTGGCAAATTAGTTTTCTGCATTAATTTATATACCCATGTGATTTTCTTCTGCAGCTTGTTAATGTGGTGAAATACATCACCTGACTTTCAAATATTAAGGCCAGTCCTGTACCTTGACCGTTTGATCATTGTTACATAATTCTTCTCATATATTGTTGTTTGCTAATATTTGCTAATATTTTGTTAAGGATTTTTTACAACATATAGGCTGCATTTTTTTGTCTTTGTGTAGGAGAGTATTTGTCTTTGTACTTGTTTATTCTTTGTCTTTGCTATCAGGACAGTATTAACTTCATAAAAGGCAAGGTGGGAGTGTAATTGATTTCAAAATTTCCCCTTTATCCTAATGTAAATGTTTAATACTAAAAAATTCTCTCTAAGCCCTGCTTTAATCAGATGCCATAAATTTTGATTTTTGATACATAGAATTAATTATTAAATATAATAGTTGATTAAATTTATAAATATTTTAATAAATTTGTCCTTAGTTTATTATATTACACATCTCTGTCTGGACTTTCTTTTCTTCTTGGTGAAGTACATATTTAAATGTTATCTGAGTGTTCACTATCTTGTAGATATATGAAAAGAGTGATTTGGAAAGTAAGCAAATTAAAACCATAGAAGAAACAACCCATGATCATCTATTTAAATTTTTAAAAGTGGAAGTTTGATAGAGAATAATTGCATTTTAAGGATTAGATAACAGTCTTTTGCCTCTTTTATCTACATGTGATTACTTTTTAAATATCTTTAATGTCTTTCTAATGCATAATTTGAGAACTATACCATTTTGTATAATCACAGTTTTGCTATGCTATCAGCTTATATAAAAAAGTTGGGGAGTCGATTTAATTATAATCATTTGTGTTTGGAAAACTGTGCAACACTGGCACTCAAATTGTAAGTAAAAATTCATTAGACTTATTTAGCCTTGTTTCTACTTAACCATATTGTCAAACTCGTACAGAGATGATCTCTTAAAAAAATTAAAAAAAATATCAGCACTAGCTGAAAAAACAAAAGAAAGAGGACTGCAACTATAAAAGGAATGATGTTTTCAGAGTTAGTACAACACCTTCCTGACTGAGATAAGCAATTTTCTTTTATGTTCGCAAACAGCAGGGCTTATATTGTTTTTGTCCTTCTCCAAAATAATAGGTACTAGAATTTCATCTTTACTACTTTTTATTGTGCTGTGTTTATGCCAAAACAAGATAGGAAACAAATTGTTCATTTAGTCTAAATATATTAATGTTTTTTTAAAAAAAACTCAATTTGTGTGTTTAGATGCACATTGGTTTCTTCCATTAAACACGAAATATGAATATTCTTCAATTAAATTTCTTCAGCAAATATTTCCTTACTTATGTGTGAAAAACTCTGAAAGACACCATCTGGGGGTATAAACACACAATACAAAGTTCTCAAGACATTTTTGGTCATCTCTAGTAATTCCAGATGCTCAGGAAAAAAAGAAGTAAACATGACTTCTTGCTTGCCATATACAATTTAAGCACTGACAAAAAATTACTTAGACTCTGAAAATGGCAACCAAGATTTCATAGTTTTCCCTAAATGGAAATCAGCCTACCTTCTAATACAATGACATTTTTTCTGCTATTCATTTACTCAGTGAGAAAATATGATGGCTTCCAGAATGATTGTTCACATAATTATTCTTATATTCTTTTGATAGACAGTAAATGTAAACAGATGGTGCTCTGTGCAGGCAGATTATTTCTTACAAATGTCAATTGAGCCTTAAGGCTCCATGCTTTACCATGTATGAAACCAACTCTTACATAACATTTTAAAGGAGATGGCTGTCATGCTTTAGAATGCTGACTGATAAGTAAATAATACCTTTTAAAATATCTTGGAATAACCATATATGCTTTATCTTTTATCAGGCAGTGTAAGAGCATTTATATATATTTGCCATAAGAGTATCTAACAACAATAATAAACCATCATTCTTCAGGATGAGTATCTTTAATGTTGTTTAAGGATCCTACCTCTGTTAGGGTAAAACAAAGCTGCAAAACAATGCCATTTCCAAAATTCATTACCTGTATCAGTAAGGAAATCAGAGACAGTTTTAAAAATTAAGATTGACATTTCAACTTTTTGCTTAGTATCTTGTCTGATACACCTTAGTATTGAGTGTGAAATATAATGTGAGGCTTGGCTTTTCATCTGAAGTTGAAGTATCTTTTCTTTAAAAGAAATTCATCTACAGATCATTCAAAAAACAGATTGCTTGCAAAACACAGTTCACAGATGATAGTTTCTATTTTTCTATGACATAATACCTTTATCTTTGCCAGGCAGGCCTAATTGTATTGTCATGACAACCCTTAAAATGCACATACTTATGTGTGCTCACACACTCACACATTTTAAAAAGTGCAGTGCCCTGACAATTTAGTCACTTTAATGGGTATATTGTGGGTTTTCAAGAGGCGAATATTTGAGAAAAGTAACTCTAAGTGGATAAAAAGAAATAGATATATTCTCAGATTATTCAGATCATATGAATTGTTTAATTCAATTTAAGCCTGAGTCTAATCTTCTTCATGAGGCCTATGAAAGGGAGATTATGTTAGAATAGTTGTTGGCATAATGTCCTAGAAAATCATTCTAAAATATTTAGTTTCTTTTCTGTAGACAATGGGGAGATGCTGGAGATTAGACAGATAGATTAATTTATTTAATCAGATTAGGCTATCCACTCTTAGCCAATTACTTTCAAAATTTCAGTGGCTTTACAATAAACATTTTTCTCCTGCTCATACCATAGTTCAATGTGGGACAGTGGGAGGCTTTTTTATATATAGTTATCCAGAGATTAAGTTCCTTTATCAGTCTCTAGGGTCTCAATGTCTTCCATTGAATTCTCTGCATCAAACTGAATGCATGGGAATTTTTGGGAGGGAGCACAGAACTCAAGAGCATTTCTCTTCTGTCTCAAAACTGATCCACATGGTCCCACCTAATCTCAGAGAATATAGGGTAGGCAGTGTGGAAGAAAGTGGGAGTGGAGAAGAGATATTGTACGTGGAGAGGCCAATTAGAGTAACTGTTATGGTCTAGAGTAGCATATTTATGACCTGGGTATAGAGAAGGCTGGGCAAAAAAATCTCAACTCATATTTCTACTCACAGCATTTTAAAGTGAGCACATTTTTAATTCAGAAGTACTGTAATCATATTATTTAAAATATAGTTTACAAAAATTATAAAATAAGGTACTCTGTATTAATAAGTATATATTTATAGCCTAAGTTTACCTCTGTTAACCTCAGAAGATAATGTCAGGGAAGAGAAAAAGCTAAAAATATTATGAAGCAGTCACTTGGGACCATGTGTCAATGGCAATACTAAGAACCATCTCTCAAGATAGGGGGCTTTAAGTGTAGAAAATAAATAACAGAGATATACCATGTACAGATGTGGAGAGGAGGATCCTTATCTGAGTAGAGTAGTACAAAAGCTGGGATGAATAGTCTATTTTATTTTATCACAATTACATGCATTTGAAAGAATGAAAACAATGAATAAGTAGCAAGTTTACAGATAGCTTTTATCTCTCAGTGGGGTGAGAAGCACCACAATGTGAGCTCATTTGCCTACAAGCTCAGAATGTTGCTTGGATCAGTTCTAGCCCTCATACCAAGTTCTATTAGAACAGGCTAAGAAACCTATGAACCAAAGGTGGGATTCTTTACTACTCACAGACCTAATTTTGCTTTTGGCTAATGTTGTAGACACAAAGATTATAATGTGAGGTCTTCCACTCTTACTTTTTTTCTGCACTTAAGAAGTGGAGATGGACTTCGGCAATAGTGTCATTGGAGATATTCACTTACTTATTCATTCTTTATGTGATTTGGACACAAAGATTTACTATAGCAAATAGAGCCTGTACAACTCTAAGAGTTGCTGAGAGAACATGTTAGGAAAGTTTACATAGAAGATTTCCACTTAAAATTTTAGGAGTGGGTTTCCTAAATTTGCCTGGAAGCTGCCTTAATATTCTAGAACTTCTGGGAAATACCCTTAATTCTCTCTGTCTGCATTAGTGAAGTGGGATGGATGGCAAAAACATGCCAGGAAGCTTTGTGAATCTGTCACTAAAGCTGATTGTACCTACCTAAGTGAATCCGGATTCTCCACTTCTGCTCTTAAAATATCATGCCAGAGACTCTTACTGGAAAACTCTAACCTACAACAGTGAAATATGTACCCTGGGTACTCTTCTGAGTCACCAAAGAGACCATGGGAGGAGGCAGAGGCGATGCCAGATTGACCACAGGTGAGCCAGCATTCTTCTTTTAGACCTACTGGTTTAAGCTTCAGATACATACCCTGAGGTTTCTCCTTTGCTTTGATGATCTAAATTAGATGCTCTCTCTGGTTTACTGAGGAAATTGTAACATTCACCAACCTCATGAACAAAGGAGGTTCTCTGAAAATGTAGAGAAATATAGTGAAGTTGAGCTGTGGGAAACTCTAAGCTTGGAATGACAGTCTTAGTGAATGAAAGAAAATCTTTAGATAGTAGTAACTCAAAGGAGATACTAGGGTTACTTGGCTAAACCCTGGTTTATACTTGAGGCAGAACAGGTATCCAGGCCGGCGCTCTTCCCATAGTTTTCATTAATCAATTTGACATACGCTTGCTAAGTGTCTGCCATGCAAGCATCATTCTACAAGAGTTAGAAATACAGTGAAGAACGTGCAAACGTAGCTCTGATATTCAAAGTACTCATAGTTTTGTGGGAGAAACAGTTACTGTGGTGATTATGAAGGAAAAGACCAGTTATTCTTTATACAATATTGTTGTTTTGTCTTTTTTCTTATCTACTAGGCTGTAGATAAGAAAAAGGTGATTAATAGTGGCTGCCCATACGTGGTGGCCCTTGAAAGAACATTTTCGTTTTCACCTCAATATCTTCGGTACCTACTGCTCAATAGGTTCCTAATGGTAGGTTGAACTGAGATATTCTGCTTCTCCTTCCCATAACACACATCCCAATCTCTATTATTATTATTATTATTATTATTATTATTATTATTATTATTATTATTTTAGATTCAGAGCAAGCTTTCAACCCACAGTTATCTTTGGAAGTTTTTTTAACAGCTTCTTAATAAAATATTTCCCATCTGGTTTTATTAACTTCATTTAAAGTGCATAGTGCTTTGCATTTTTATAAGTCTAATGGGTCCTGTTTGTTAATTTATTGGAATGATGTTTTATTTCCTTTTCACACAATTTTAAAGCTGTTATTTATTATTCCCCCCTTTTCCCCCTCCCAACATTGAGAACATTTGTATTTTATGTGGTTATATTCATGGTCACATTGCTATCTGTGGAGTTTGTTAATGAAACATCAATAATATGTACTTCAATTGACTTTCTTTCCCTGGCAGCAATACCAGAGTGACTCTAAGGAAACAACAAGCAGAAGAACAAAAACAAGAATGAGAGAGCAGAACATAATTAAATTTCCTCTGGAAAGCATGATAATAGCCCTTTCTTTTGGCAATTTTATACAAGCTAAAATAATTTATATGTAATTATACACATTAAAGCATACATTTATAATTGGTAAAATGGTTAAGCAGCAATTTTTCCTATATAGTATTTTTGTTCACTTGAACTGTTTTCATTAAGGGGAAATAAATATTCAGCCTGTCTTTATTCATGCTCATTTATGGCAATTTCATTGTTGAATATCACAAGTATTAGTGTGAAACAATATCAGTATACATGTTTATATATGCATATATAATACTTCCATACATACAAGCATATACTATCTAGAATATTATGATTATATAAAAGAGCCAAGGATGGCCATCTTGTATTGGCCCTTTGTTGTTTATTTCTTCACTTCAGGTTACGGTATGTTGGCTCAAAAGCCTGCTGGTGTGAAACTCAAATTTTTATACATCTGATTATTTTTTAATAGCCCCTAAAAAATAGATTTTTAGCTATTTAGGAAATGCTTGCTTTGCATACATTGAGGAATCTTACCCCACTTCTGCTGGCCTTTGATAAGACAGAGCCTTATGGTTGTTAGACTCCAAGCTGCTGTGGACCTTTGGGGTCCTCTGACCTACAGTCCCAGCCACGCTGTTGAGCAGCATCACCCAGACATGTTAGCCCCCTCTGTCCTCCTCCTCTCCCACAAGAGTTTCCTTGTCCTCCTTGCCACATGCCTGGGGATAATATCAAGCTATGAGGAACTTCCCTCATGCAACTCTGTCTGGAGTGCAACCTGTTGAAACTTGTGTATGTAACATTGTATCTTTTTCCTAGATCAGCTCTTCAATCCTTTCATGCCCTAGAAGAATTACAGCTATAATACTTATATTTAAATATAAAGATTATGCAGCCTTCTCAATCATCCTGGTAACTATTTTTATGGAAACTGAGGTTATAAACTGTGTTATTAAGGCAAATATATAATTTTTTCAAATAAAATGATTTATAGTCAGTTTTATGCTGTTATTTAAATACAGGAGAATCCTTATATGACATGATTATGATCCATAATTGCCTGAATAACCAAAAAGTTTACTGCTCAGTTAAAATAATGGACACATCATTAAACATTTTAACTTGAAATATATAAATGTACTTTACTCATTTACATTTAGGTGTAAGGTTGAGACATTTCTTGAGTATATTTCTACTAACTGCAGCTCTTTTTTGTTTTTCTCACATATGCCATCCTTAAAACATCATCAATAATTTTCAGTTTCTGTTTGATTCAAGTGGAGTGAGAATGTGGACACTTAGGAGGTAATTTGTGGGTAGAATGCTTCTGGATGTTTGTAAGGTTTACCCTCATTCTTTTATAGTTGCCTCAGCCACAATAAATTAATTCAAAATCATTTTTGTTGCTTGATTTCCTTTTACTGAGTCTTTCCAAATACTATAATTAGTCTTAGGTATAAAACTCTTTAGACTTTTAAACTCCTATTTCATTAGTCTGTATAATATTTTAAGAAGTTATTTAATTAGCAACTATAACTGGATAAAAAGATTTGGAAATTATCACGCTGATTCATTTCTTTATTTTGTAATTTAACTGGTGGAAGCGAAATTAGAGGTTGCCTGTTGTCCAAGGGGTAACCCTTACCAACGCTTCATTCAGAGTTTGTAGGTTTCATAGTCAATTGAGAGCAGCCTGCTAATTATGAACACTATTAAGGACTGAGCTGTGTATCCCTACAATTCACATGCTGAAGCCCTAAGCTTCAATGTGACTGCATTTGGAGATAGAGTCTTTTAAGGAAGGAATTAAAGTTAAACGAGATCTTAAGAATAGGGTCTTAATCCAATAGCGCTGGTGTCCTTAAAAAAAAAGGAAGAGACAAAAGCAGTTTGGTCACACAGGCGGCCATCTGGAAGTCAGGAAGAATGGTCTCACCAGAAGCCAGTTTTGCCAGCACCTTGATCTAGGACTTTCAGTCCCCAGAACTGTGATAAAATAAATTTCTGTTTTTTAAGCAACTCAGACTGTGGTATTTTGTATTGGCAGCCCTAGAAGATCAATATGACACTGAGAATCAGCATAATTTACATGGGAATGGAGATCACAGTTAAGTAAATTGAGGTCAAATAAGAGTTTCTATTGCATTAGTAAGCATCTCAGTATGGTTAACTGATTTTCAATGCTCACCACTACTTCTTTCTAGGCATGACATGCTTATTCCTGGATTTGTATTCTTTTCTTTCAGAGCACTTTTGATTCAGATGGTCATGAGGTATACTTGAGAAATGTTTTCTGAATTCTTGCATATCCAATATCTTTCACTGCCTTCACACATGAATTGAGGGTTGTACTGGAAACAGAATTCATGGATAACTTCCTCAAAGTTTGATAAATATTGCCTCACTGTCTCCTGGCATTTAGTGTTACAGAAGAATCTGGGCCAATTGTATCTTGTTTCTCTGTACATTATTATTTTTTTCCCTAGATGGCTGTAGGATTCTTTCTTTACCTTTTAACTGTGACAATTCTACTAGATATGTTTTGATATTGTTTTATTTACTGCTTTCCTGAAATAGAGCATTTACTCTCAGATTTCAGAATGAGATTTCATTAGAAGAAGAAAGTTTCCCACTGTTTATTTGATTATTGGTTTTACTCCATCTGTTCTTACACTTTGATTAAATTTTGACAATTTGTTTTCCATATTTGGCTTGTTTTCTCTCTTCTCATTTATATTATTCCTTTTTATGTTTAAAAGAATTTCACATTTTTTCTACATCATTAATTTGATTCTCTGTAGTGCCTAATAGGCTTTCTATTTCTTTATATAAAAAATTCAGAAACCATAATTTAGAAATAAAATGTGTCCAATCATTCCTTACCTTAACTTTCCAATTTATTGGTAATTTATTCTAGATTCATATGTTCAGTGTGAACTTATGATCTTTATAGAAGTAGAGATTGCATTCTTTAAAATTCAGAATTTCTCTATGACCCATGATACTTCTGTTTTGCTCATTCTTCTAGGTGACAATCTATCTCAGTTCTGCCACTCCCCAGCTGAGTGATCTTTGACAAATTATTTAAATTTTCTGTACCTAATTGCCCTTATCTGTAAAATGAAGTTGATAATAAGTGTTCATCTCATAGTTATTTTAAAGAGTAAGTTTATCAATATATTTTGCTGCATCTTCTTAGTTAGGAAGAGTGCTTGGCAAAATACAGTGGAAATTCAATAATCATTATATGAAAACAAAGGTAAAAGATAGGATGGTTTCCATTGCTAATTGTCAGAGAAATGTAAATTAAAACCACAGTGAGATATCACCTCATACCAGTTAGGATGGCCAACATCCAAAAGACAACCAACAACAAATGTTGGTGAGGATGTGGAGAAAGGGGAACACTCCTACACTGCTAGTGGGAATGTAAATTACTTCAACCATTGTGGAAAGCAGTATGGAGGTTCTTCAAATATCTAAAAATAGAAATACCATTTGACCTAGGAAAACCACTTCTAGGAATTTACCCTAAGAATGCAGTAGCCCAGTTTGAAAAAGACACATGCACCCCTATGTTTATCACAGTGCTATTTACAATAGCCAAGAAATGGAAGCAACCTAAGGTCCATCAGTAGATGAATGGATAAAGAACAGATGGTACATACACACAATGGAATATTATTCAACCATAAGAAGAAAACAAATCCTACCATTTGCAACAACATGACTGGAGCTATAGGGTATTATGCTCAGTGAAATAAGCCAGGCAGAGAAAGACAAGTACCAAATAATTTCATTCATTTGCAGAGCATAAGAACAAAGGAAAAACTGAAAGAACAGAACAGCAGCAGACTCACAGAATCCAAGAATGGACTAACAGTTACCAAAGGGAAAAGGACTGGGAAGGATGAGTGGGAAGGGAGGGATAAGGGGGAAAAAGGGGCATTATGATTAGCAAACATAATGTAGCGGGGGACACAGGGAAGGCAGTATAACACAGAGAAGACAAATAGTGATTATATAGCATCTTACTACCATGATGGACAATGACTTGTACTTGGGTATGTGATGGGGACTTGATAATGGGGGGAGTCTACTAACCATAATGTTGCTCATGTAATTGTATATTAATGATACCAAAAAAGAAAAAAAAGGGTGATTTCCAGGAGAAAATACTTACACTAATATCTATCCATTGTTCATTCTAACTTATTGTGTAGGGGCAGTTCTCTTCCACCAGTACAGGTCCCATGACTTTTCTGGTCATTTATGATAGTAAAAGCAATTCTCTGGCAATTCTCATCATAGAATCTCATTATAAGGACTGAGATGTTTATTAGTAATTAGAGTTAAAGCTTCTCCTTTTCACCAGTTTGGCCTGCTTCAGGCTCAATGTCATAGTGGGTGAGGTAGTATTGTCAGCATCTTTCATACTTCCTGAGTCTTGTGGTTTTCCTCCTCTCTCCTTGCTCACTGGCCCAGTTCCTGATCCTTCCAGGATTGGAGTTTGGGACTTTGGAGGGTGAGTGAGGAGAAGGTCTTAACTAGTTTATTCTAAAATGACCTGTTATTGAAGGTTTCTGGGAATACAGATATTCAAAAGTGATTTATTTTCTTAGCAAGAACTTTTGTATTCTTTAGAGGCTGCCTACAGGGACTGCTGCACTGTAAGTTCCACCAACTTGTGTGTGGCCTGCTAGTTCTAAACCTCTTTAGTCCTCCCACCCCTACTCAGAACCAGAAGCTCCTCACTTTTGTCAGGCCAGGACCATTTTGGTCAGTTCTTTAAGAGTACTGAAGTTGGGTGACCTTCCAGTGCATCCTGGAAACTACCCATCTTTGCCTTGCCTAACAGTGGCAGGAGAGGACGTTTCAGTGTCTAGAGTGAAGGCATTATGGCAATCTGTCCCTATCCTCCAGCCCTCATTCTGTTTGAGGTCCTGGAAGACTGAAGATTTTAATTAATAACTGACACCCATATGACAGGTAGCAGCTGTCTGGGACTCCCACAGCAATGCAGAAAACAAAAAAAGAAGAGGAGCATTCTTTTCCTCCTTGCCAGGGCCATTGTGTAGCTCTGGCATCTCATGCTCTTCAGTGCTTCAGATTTTCAAAAAATTATAGCTTAAGAAATTGCTTAAATGATTGCTAAAACTTAAAAATCTAATCACAGAAATAAAAATTTCTCTACATTTCTTAACAAGAAGCATAACATTGAAAAAGTACAATTAGAAGACATTTGTACTCTTCTAAACTCGGTTTTAAAACTTGAAAATTATACATTATACAGTTACAATAAGAAACTATTAAAAGTTAAGAAGGTCAACTCTTCTAAATCAACTCTTCTGGCATGTGAGTTACTCATTTATTTTTTAAAGTCTGTCACTCCTTCTACATGGATTGCTCTCTTCTGATATAATACTTACCAAATCATAACAATCCAGGCAGACTCATATTGTCTTCCCTGAGAAATTTCTCTTGACCATATTAACCAGGGATACATTTTCCTTCTTAACTCCAATAATAGTTGTGATACATTTTTTCATGATATTTGTTACAGACTGCTTGGTAGTATAGATGTTTCCATACCTATCTTAGCTCTATTACCAAATTTGAGTATGTCCTGTCTCCCTCAGAAGATCTCTAGCAGTAGGCATTTTAGACAGTTGATGTCTAGCAACACAATTTTTGATCTGCTTACAGATAACTTGACTAAAATTTTATATCTGCAAACAAATTTCTAGATTTTTATCTATTAGCAGGAAGACAACACAATAGGAAAGCAGGCAAAGGACAGAAATAAGAATTTCATTAAAGAGTAAATCCAAATGGCCATTAAATGTAAATGAAAGGATACCAAACCCACTGAGAGTGTTGGGAAGTGAGAGTGAAAGTCACACTGAGAGATTACTTTCCATTCATCAGACTGGCAAAACTAACCCAGAGAAATAATGATAGCACAACCTCTGGCAGGGATGTAGGTACAAATGGTACTTTCTAATCTGGCTGTGAGTGAGGTAAGCTAGAAGTTCTTGAAAAGCTGTATGATAACATTTTAAGAATAAGAAAAATACAATATTTGTTGACCCAGCAATTCCACCTCTGTAAATGTGTGCTATAGAAATAAGAGCAAAAATACTGTAAGGTTAATTATTGTAGTATCTTTGTAGTGGGGAAAGCTGGAAATAAACTAAATGCTCACAAATAGGGCAATGGCTAAATACATTTTCCTGTATCACTTGAAATTATCCAGCGATTGAAAGAGTTAGTTCTATAATATTTGGCTTACAAAATAATGTTCACAATTACATGAAGAAAGTCTCCCTAGAGTCAGAGATGAGGCTATAAAGTAAAGATTATCTCAGGCCATCCCAAGCCCCTGAGCCCTCACCTACGCTAACCTCTTTGAGTATTTGTCTGTTACTACCTAGGGTTTGATGACATGCTGCCTGCTATGTCTAATTAACTATTTTAATGTATACATCTTGTTTCCTTTGTCCCTTGATGCTTTATGTTTTCTCTCCACAATGTTAAGGCTTGATCTCTGTGGATAGTAGGCAGACAGGATATCTTTTCTGATGGATTGGTTGTTTTCCTGAGTGAAATTTGTTAATAGATGATAGGCCCACAGGCCTTGGCATTTGTCCGTAGAACTGTTGCCTGTTCTTGTCCTTGTGCACTCAGGGATACAGCTACTCTATTCAATTATTCAATCATTTTGTAGAAAACTTGGAGAGTCTATTTGTTACAGAACATAATAAAAATGTAAAGCCATCATCATTAATAAATAACAGAACATATGTGTCTGTTTTCCAGCAGCAAGCAGAGTGTGAGTATTCATGTTGTTCAAGATTAGCTAAATCACCACAGACAAGGAAAATTATGCCATAGCTTATGCAATCAGATCAAAACAACAGTCATTTTCTCCACCAATGATTCCTGTTAAATGAGTTGTATGCTAACAGTTTCCAATAATAAGTTGGGTTTAATAAATTATGTACTCTTCATAACTTTTTAATGTACATTCTTCCAAAACTGGCTTGTCCCCAGAAGGGAATTTATCAAACAGTCTCTGCACACCAGAAATAAGAGCAAAATGAATGAAATTGGACTGGCTGAAGCATAACTAGTGGTAATGGGATTGGTCTTGCTTCACTTTCTCTGTCACCCACCAGACATGAGAAATCTCCCACAAGTGGCTCAGTGTTATCTTTTCCCCCAACTTCTTGTTTTTCTCATAAGTATTAGCTATTGGGCTGCAGACAGCAACAGGACAGTGTGATTGATCTGTGCACTGCTCTGTTGCACCAAAAACTTTATCTCTAAAATATAGTATGTGAAATGACACTACTGAGAAAATCCAAACACACACATACACACACACACCCCTAAAGATAATATATGAAAGACCATTGACAGTTTGTTCAACAATTCCTTTTAATCTTCAGTCTTGGTAGTATAGCAAAGGAACATTAAAAAAGAAACAAATCAAAAGTGATATTAGATAGATATACTTGTTAGGTTTTAACAAACCATCCAGAGAAAGTAGATTACACTGTCTAGGATCTGCTTAATAAATAAACATAACATTCACTTTTGCATTCTAAACCAAATATCTGAAGTCACTCTTTTTTTTTTATCAACTTCATCAAATACTGAATCTGATTGAACAGATTTCCTTCTATTCAAAAACAAACTTGATCTCTGGGAAGATACCATAATCCCACCTATTTTGTATCACTTTACAGTGTGTGGAGAGGATATCCTTAAGTTTACTGGAGTCAGAAGAAGGATTTTTTATGGACTACATGTGAATGGCAAATCTGTGTTCCAAAACAGGATACTCTTAAAGTAGAGCATTTTTCATTGGAGTGGGTTGTAAAGCAGGTGATTCTCAGACTTTTTAACCTTCCTGATTAAGCCAACACTGATTTTTTTAAAATTGTTACCCTATCAGAAGGGTTAAAGCAAAATTAGAGAGCAAAATACTATGTGTCTCGAGAGGAAGGGATTCTCAGGATGGCGGCATGAGTTGGGTGGTGGAAATGTCCTCCCAAAACCTTATATATTTTGAAAATACAGTGAATACAACTATTCCTAAGAGCGACCAGAAGATACGGTACACCAGCCAGGCTACATCTATATCTGTGAGAACTCAACATCACACAAAAAGGGTAAGATACAAAGCCATGACCCGGTGGGACTTAGCACTCCTCCCACCCCAGCTCACTGGTGGGAGGAAAAGAATCAGAGTGGGGAGGGAGTGGAAGCACAGGACTGCTAAATAACCAGAACTTCAGGTGCCCTAAGTCCCTGGGTGGCAACACAGCACCAAAGCCCCATATGGCGATAAGCAGCCTGCTGTTCATTCACTACCCCTGGGCCAGAATTGCAAGTGAACCGGCTGATCTGGCATTACTGTGGAGAAACCAGGGAGCAGCCCCACCCACAGCAACCACACAGAGGATTCTCCCGGTGTGCAGCTAACCGGGCCAGACCCAGAGGCTGCCCCCTGCCTGCAGTTGACGACACTGCAGAGTCTGGAAGGCACAAAGGGGTTTTATTCTCATGGCAAATACATGCTGCTTGCCTGCAATCCCCTCCAGTGCCCTCAGCCATCCCTAGGGTTGTCCCGCCAATGGAAGCCCAGGGGATCAACCCTGAGACTGCCCCCCTATGTGTGGCTGACCAGCACAGGCAGAGGAAGCTGGCACAGGGTCCAGAAAGTATGTAGGATCTCTGTTCTCATGGCAAACATGCACTGATCACCTGCAGCCACTGCCAGTGCCCTAGGCCATCCTGAGAGCCACCCCTTCCACTGCAGCTCAGGGGATCAACCCAGAGGCTGTTCCCTGTGTGCAGTTGTCTGGCACAGGGAGCGGAGATGGGCAAGGTGACCAGCAAGCAGGAAGGGACTCTGTTCTCCCAGCTAACACATACAGCACTTGCTGGCAATCACTTTCATTGCCATGAAAATGCAGAAGAACCTTATTCAGTTCAAAATTCCTGAAACCCCAAAGAGAGGGCCTGGTGAGACCGAAATCAACAATCTTCCTGAAAAAGAACTCATAAGCATACTGATGGATCTACAGAGAAATATGCAGAAGCTAAGGGATGAATTTCGGAGGGAGATAACAGAAACTAAACAAACAATGGAACGATTTAAGAGCAGACTGGATGAGGTGGAAGAGACTGTTAATGGAATAGAAATCAGAGAAGAGGAATACAGAGAAGCTGAGGCAGAGAGAAATAAAAGGATCTCTAGGAATGAAAGAATATTAAGAGAACTGTGTGACCAATCCAAATGGAAGAATATTTGCATTATAGAGGTACCAGAAGAAAAAGAGAGAGAAAAAGGGATAGAAAGTGTCTTTGAAGAAATAATTTCTGAAAACTTCCCCAAGTTGGGGAAGGAAATAGTCTCTCAGATTATGGAAGCCCACAGATCTCCCAACACAAGAGACCCAAGAACAACACCAAGACAAATAATAATTAAAATGGCAAAGATCAAAGGCAAGGACAGGGTATTAAAGGCAGCCAGAGAGAGAAAAAAGATCATCTACAAAGAAAAACCCATCAGGCTATCATCAGAATCTCAACAGAAACCTTACAGGCCAGAAAAGAATAGCATGATATATTCCATACAATGAAACAGAAGGCCTTGAATAAAAAATACTGTATGCACAAGATTATAACTTAAACTTAAAGGAGGGATTAAACAATTTCCAGACAAGCAAAAGTTGAGGGAATTTGTCTCACACAAACCATCTCTACTGTGTATTTTAAAGGGACTGCTCTTGATGGGAGTGCTTCTAAGGCTAAACAGATGTCACCAGAGAAAATAAAACCACAGCAAAGAAAGCAGACCAACCAAATAATAACTAAATGGAAAATAAAATCATCTATCTACAAAAGCAGTGAAAGGAAACACAAAAGAGTACAGAATAAAACACCTAACAAATAAAGAGGGGAGGAGGAATAAAAAGAAGGGAGAGAAATAAAGAATCGTCAGACTGTGTATATAATAGCATAATAAGTGAATTAAGTTTGACGGTTAGATAGTAAAGAAGCTACCCTTGAACCTTTGGTAACCATGAATCCAAAGCCTGCAATAACAATAAGTACATATCTATCTATAACCACCCTAAATATAAATGGACTGAATGAACCAATAAAAAAACACAGAGTAATAGAATGGATAAAAAGCAAGACCCATCTATATGCTGCTTACAAGAGACTCACCTCAAACCCAAAGACATACACAGACTAAAAGTGAAGGGATGGAAAAAGATATTTCTTGCAAACAAAATAGAGAAAAAGCAGGTGTTGCAGTACTTGTATCACACAAAATAGACTTCAAAACAAAGAAAGTAACAAGAGATAAAGAAGGACATTACTTAATGGTAAAGGGGTCAGTCCAATAAGAGAATATAACCATTATAGATATCTATGCATCCAACAAAGGAGCACCTACATATGTGAAACAAATACTAATAGAATTAAAGGAGGAAATAGAATGGAATGTATTCATTTTAGGAGCCTTCAACAGACCACTCACTCCAAAGAACAGATCAATCAGACAGAAAATAAGTAAGGACACAGAGGCACTGAACAACACACTAGAAAAGATGGGCCTAACAGACATCTACAGAACTCTACACATAAAAGAAGCAGGATACACATTCTTCTCAAGTGCACCTGGAACATTCTCCAGAATAGACCACATACTAGGCCACAAAAAGAGCCTCAGTAAATTCAAAATGATTGAAATTCTACCAACCAACCTCTTAGATCACAAACATATAAAACTAGAAATAAATTGTACAAAGAAGACAAAAAGGCTCACAAACACAAGGAGGCTTAACAACATGTTCCTAAATTATCAATGGATAAATAACCAAATTAAAACAGACATCAAGCAATATATGGATACAAATGAAAACAACAGCATGATGCCCCAACTTATGTAGGACACAGCAAAGGCAGTTCTAAGAGGAAAGTATATTGCAATCCAGGCCTTTTTAAAGAAGGAAGAACAACCCCAAATGAATAGTCTAAATTCACAATTATTGAAATGGGAAAAAGAAGAACAAATGAAGCCCAAAGTCAGCAAAAGGAGGGACATAATAAAGATCAGAGAAGAAATAAATAAAATTGAGAAGAATAAAACATAGAAAAAAATCAATGAAACCAAGAGCTGGTTTTTTGAAAAAATAAACAAAATCAATAAACCTCTAGCCAGACTACAAAGCCACAGTCAAAAGAGAATCTAAACACATAACAGAATCAGAAGTGAGAAAGGAAAAATCACTACAGACACCACAGAAATACAATGAATGATTACAGAATACTATGAAAACCTATAAGCTAACAAGCTGGAAAATGTAGAAGAAATGGACAACTTCCTAGAAAAATAAAACCTTCCAAGACTGACCAAGGAAGAAACAGAAAATTTAAACCACTTACCAACAACGAAATTAATCAGTAATCAAAAAACTACCCAAAAATAAAGTGCCCAGACAAGATGGATTCACCACTGGATTTTATCAGACATTTGGAGAAGATATAATACCCATTATCCTTAAAGTTTTCCACAAACAGAAGAGGAGGGAATACTCCCAAATTCATTCTATGAAGCCTGCATCACTCAAATACCAAAAGCAGGCAAAGACACCACAAAAAAAAGAAAACTGCTGACTAATATCCTGATGAACATAAATGCAAAAATGCTCAACAAAATACTAGCAAAGCAAATTAAAAAATACATCAAGAGGATCATACACCATGATCAAGTGGGATTCGTCTCAGGGATGTAAGGATGATACAACATTCAAAAATCCATCAAATCTTCCACCACATCAACAAAAAGAGGGACAAAAACCACATGATCATCTCCATAGATGCTGAAAAATCATTTGACAAAATTCAACATGATAAAAACTCTCAACAAAATGGGTATAGAGGGCAAGTACCTCAACATAATAAAGGCCATTTATGACAAACCCACAGCCACCATTATACCTAACAGCAAGAAGCTGAAAGCTTTTCCCTTAAGATTGGGAACAGGACAAGGCTACCAATTCTCCCCGCTTTTATTCAACATAATTCTGTAGGACCTAGCCACAGCAATCAGACAACACAAAGAAATAAAAGGCATCCAGATTGGTAAGGGAGAAGTCGAACTGTCACTGTTTGCAGATGACATGATATTATACGCAGAAAACCCTAAAGACTCCACTCTAAAACTATTAGAACTAATATCTGAATTCAACAAAGTTGCAGGATACAAAATTAATACACAGAAATATGTTGCATTCCTATACACTAACGATGAACTAGCAGAAAGAGAAATCAGGAAAACAATTCCATTCATAATTGCATCAGAAAGAATAAATTATCTAGGAATAAATGTAACCAAGGAAGTGAAAGACCTATACCCTGAAAACAAGAAGTCACTCTTAAGAGAAATTAAAGAGAGCACTAATAAATGGAAATTCATCCCATGCTCTTGGCTAGGAAGAATTAATATTGTCAAAATGGCCATCCTGCCTAAAGCAATCTACAGATTCAATGCAATCCCTATCAAAATACCAATAGCATTCTTCAGTGATCTAGAGCAAATAGAGCAAATGATCTAGAGCAATGATGTAGTGGAAAAAAATGGAACCAAAAAAAAAAAAAGATGCTGAACAGCCAAAGCAATCCTGAGAAGGGAGAATAAAGCAGGGGGGATCTCGCTTCCAAACTTCAAGGTCTACTACAAAGCCACAGTAATCACAACAATTTGGTACTGGGACAAGAACAGACCCATAGACCAGTTGAACACAATCGAGATTGCAGATATTAACTCAAGCATATATAGTCAATTAATATATGATAAAGGAGTCATGGATATACAATGGGGAAATGAGAGCCTCTTCAACAAGTGGCATTGGCAAAACTGGAGAGCTACATGTAAGAGAATGAAAGTGCATTATTGTCTAACCCCACGCACAAAAGTAAGCTCAAAATGGATCAAAGACCTGAATGCAAGTCAGGAAACCATAAAACTCTTAGAAAAAAACATAGGCGAAAATCTCTTTGACATAAACATGAGCAACTTCTTCATGAACATATCTCCCTGGGAAAGGGAAACAAGAAGCAAAAATGAACAAGTGGGACAATATTAAACAAATGTAAAGCAAAGGACACCATCAATAGAACAAACATGAACAGTAGAACAAAATGACATCCTACAGTATGGAGAATATATTCATAAATGACATGTCTGATAAGGGGTTGACATCCAAAATATATAAAGAGCTCACACACCTCAACAAAGAGCAAATAATCCAATTAAAAAATAGGCAGAGTTGCTGAACAGACACTTCTCTAAAGAAGAAATTCAGATGGCCAATAGGCACATGAAAAGATGCTCCACATTGCTTATCATCATAGAAATGCAAATGAAAACCACAATGAGATATCACCTCACACCAGTTAGGTTGGCCATCATCGAAAAGACAATCAACAACAAATGTTGGTGAGGATGTGGAGAAAGGGGAACCCTCCTACACTGTTGGTGGGAATGCAAATTAGTTCAACCATTGTGGAAAGCAGTATGGAGGTTCCTCAAAAATCTCAAAATAGAAATACCATTTGACCCAGAAATTCCACTCCTAGGAATTTACCCTAAGAATGCCGCAGCCCAGTTTGAAAAAGACACATGCACCCCTATGTTTATCACAGTGCTATTTACAATAGCCAAGAAATGGAAGCAACCTAAGTGTCCATAAGTAGATGAATGGATAAAGAAGAGGTGGTACATATACACAATGGAATATTATTCAACCATAAGAAGAAAACAACCTAGCATTTGTACCAACATGGATGGAGCTATACGGTATTATGCTCAGTGAAATAAGCCATGTGGAGAAAGATTAATATCAAATGATTTCACTCATCTGTGGAGTATAAGAACAAGCAAAAACTGAAGGAACAGAATAGCACAGACTCACAGAACCCAAGAATGGACTAACAGTTACCAAAGGGAAAGGGACTGGGGAGGATAGGTGGGAAGGGAGGGATAAGAGGGAAAAAGGGGCATTATGATCAGCACACATAATGTGGGGGTGGGGGGTGGCACGGGGAAGGTAGTATAACACAAGGAAGACAAGTAGTGATTCTATTAGAATGTTAGTATGCTGATGAACAGTGACTGTAATGGGGTATGTGGGGGGGCTTGATAATGGGGGTAATCTGGTAACCACAATGTTGCTCATGTAATTGTACATTAATGATACCAAAAATAAAAAATACTATGTGTCTGCCAAAGGCATTTCTTCTTCCCAAACACATGGCTTGATTAAATTTCTCAATTGATTAGGTATGGTTACATAACAAAGGTCCAGGTAATGGAATGTGGTATTCCTTGTCCTTGACCTGGCTGCATACAACAGGAGTGGAGCTACACTGGGCTATGGATGGCTGCCTTGGGCAGAGACATCTGTTGACTCAAATTCGACTGCAAAAATGTGAGCAAGACATGAATATCTATTGAGTTAAGCCAGTAAGATCTTGGATGTCTGTTAGAGCAGCTAGCTTTTCAAAGTAATATATTATGTAGTACACAGGATATTTTCAGATGTAACACAAAGCCCAACTTAAAACAACCTCAGCAATAAGGACATTTATAATCTCACGTAACAAGAGGTCTAGAGGTCTAGAGTTGTAGTGTTGATAAAATCATTGACTCAGTAAAATCACAAACGCTGTAGATTTTTCCATTTTTCCACTCTGCAGCTTCTTAGTTGGTTCATCTCTTGGTTACAAAACAGCTCCTGCCATTCCTAACATCACACAGAGATGTTTATGGCCAGAGGCAATAAAGTGACATTTCTCTTACTGTCTCTTTTTTAAGAACAAAGAAACTTTTCCAGAAGCCACCCTGCAGACTTTTTCTTATGTTTCATTTCCCAGAATTGGGTCACATGCTTTTTCTAAACCAAGCATTGGAAAGAGTAATAGCGTATACTAATTGAGATGCAGCCCTTGGGAACTTGTCTTTTCTGAAATACATGGTCAGTCATACCTGAATAAAAGCAAGATGTTTTTTCAGTGAAGAAGAAAAAGTGGATGGCTTTTCAGGCAACCAATAATATACAGTTAGATCATCTAAGTTTTATGAGATTCAAACTTTGTCGTCTGTGTAAAAACATGATAGTTGAGCATTTTTAAAAATTATAGATAGTTGTGGAAAATATGTCAACCATGTTTGTTCAAATCTCATCTAGTAAGCCAGAGGGATGAATACATTTATTCAGTTTAGGTTATGACTGCCTAAACAACATAGCATATTTTAATCATAGAAATGAAATGATGTTGGAAGTTAAGAAGGCAATTTAGAACTGTTGAGCCCAATTCCACATATCACAGACAAGGAAACAATTCTGTAGTGATGAAACGACTTGTACCAGGTTGTAAAAAGTCAGTCCCTGTCAAGGAAGGAACCACAATGGAATTTTACCTGCCCTTAATCTAAGGCTCTTTCTAACACAGTGTAGTACCCTTAATGCATAAGCAACAGTTAAGAAAGTGGCACTTAAAAGAGGAATGCATTACACACGTGCAAAGCAGCATACCACACAATTCTTAATGATGATAGTTAAAATGTATTGAGCATTCCCTGTGCACTGTACTAACCTTTCTACATTTTGTTAGTTCATTTATTTGTCACAACAACTCTATGATGCAGGTTTTATTAATGCCCCCATTTTTTAAGTGACAAAACTAACTTTCAGAGAAGGTAAATCTATTTTATCATAAAGGATCCAGCTCTTATTTTTTGTCATTGTGTCTTTGAGGTAACAAACTACTGGAGTAACTTGAGACAAGACAAAAACTAGTTAGGCAGAAGTCACCTGACAATCTTTATTTTTATGCCAAATAGGAGCCAAAGAGAATGGCAGTCTAGCACCTCAAGCCAGTTTTAATAATGGACATTTTTGACAGTCTCATAGGAAACACCTTTTTCCCAATACAAATTATGTAGTCTTTCAGTATGACTCTTTAAATCCTATACAGACCCATACAAGCCAGCTGGAAGAAACATTTTTAGGGAATTCAGCTTGGCCTTGCAATCTTTGATATTTGCTGGTGAGGTCTCACTTCATTTCCCTGCAAACCCTTGGATTTTTTAATCATCAGCATCTACTTAGCACTGAAGAATAGGACTGAGTTTCATCTGCTATGCTTACTAGCAACACTGATCAGCAGGAAAACGCCTAATACATGTTCAGCAAGGCAAGATTATATGCAATCCAAGACAATACAATAGGGAGGGAATGTACCTATCCAGTGGCTTATCCTGAGAAACAAGACCAATATCTAGCAGCTGGTCATGCTAATAAATCAGTTACATGCTTTATTCACATTTACTTACATTGTGCACTGATCAAAGGGTTTGCCTATTATTTTTAATGAATGAGTACTGCTTTCCTCTCCTTGTCTTTTGTGACTGATAGTGAAGAACACATCAACTTTTTTTGGCCTGCCATTTGTATCTCCTACTATGAGAAGTGTTAGATTAATGGCGCAATGGAATCTTAGAGTTGTTTAATTTTCCCAGGTGGTCTAGAATATATGCCTCAATGGGAATGTAAGCAACCTCACATTTCTCCCATGCTGGTACATATAGTCTAAGGAATGTTTCAATTTCCATTTATATGGGAAAATCTTTTTTTATGAAATGGCCTTGAACCTGACCCATTCCAAAAAAGTTCTGTTTTGTTCTAGTGGTAAAAATCATTATTTTTCCACAAGAATAAATCACATCCTAGCATCTTTAGGGGATGTCTCTTGGAAAGATGTCTCATGGCATCCCAGAAGCCCTAACAAGTGACTGCATGATGGCAGCATTACACCTTTGGTCAATAAATCTCAGCAAATAAAATCTAATCTCTATTTGCCCATTAAATGCAGGTATGTGTAAAAAGCCAAGGATCACTATTATATATATTAATGCTTAATGAATGGCATGTGTTTATTATCTGAAAATCCTGGTGAGAGGGCAGTGGTGTTTTTAGAAGAAGGATGCAAAAATAGAAGATGTCTTTTCCTTGTAACGAACAGTGGTGTAGGAGCTTGAATTGTTGGCTTCCTGTGTCACTAGTCTGTGGTACCAAAATACTAACAACAATAACAAAGTTCTTGGTGTTATGTTTCAAATGACAGCGGCAGTGCTTTATTGACATTTTTAATAAAATTCTTAATTGAAAATGAGAAAAATCATAATATATTGACTTTTTCACAGACTAGTTCATATTTTATCATGTTTATTTTTAGTCAGTTTAGATAACCAAAATTTAATTGGATTTTTGTTGATTTACATGGATCAAATCTCTTGACTACTGGCTATTTAGATTTGTGTATGTGCATACGTGTGTGCAAAATAATGATTTCTACAAACATATGAACATGTAGACCCTGGCACTGTAATTATTAAATTATAAGAAATAATCTGAATCAGAGCTTGGGAAATTAATATTGAATAATAGAGTACTAGTTACTAAGAGGCTTTGAGAAGCTATCTTGTTGATTCCATTGTCTCCAAATCATCTAAGGTAGATAATTCATCTTTTAAGATTTCCAAAGATTGGATACCATAATTTTCTTAGATAAAGTTAACTTTTCCTGGAAATACTTCCTGGAAATGGGAAGTACTATACCTTACTTAGTTTAATTTCTATGAGGTATAGTTAAAATGTTTTCTTCCTTTTCCGATATCACTGGAGATGAAGAACACTGGTCACAAATATGGGACATTTGTTCATCACTGTCACATGTGTCAGAGTAACTGGCATGTCATAGATGCTTGATAAATATTTGTTGAATAATATAAATTAAAAAATGAAGTCATATTTTAATTATTTTTCAATGTTTTTCCCATCTAGTCAGTAATTCCAGTTCTTGTACAAGTCCACTATACCATATCTGCAATTCAGAAGTTCCAAAACTTCTTACAACAGAAATGTTTAAAATAAAGCAGTTGGCAACAGTCTTACCCTCATATGAGCTCATCTTTTTGGTGGAAAACTTTGGTCTGAACTGTCATGAGGATATTTATAGCCTTTCTTCATTGCACCTGGTGTGCATATTTATATATTTTGTTGTAGAAGTAGTAATATAATGCTGTCCCTTACCCTACTGGGGTGTTACATAACATAAGGCTAATGTACTGTTCCCTAGCCACATATATCCACAGATAGTCTCAAAGACTTGAGTAAGACATTGTGGAATTGAATTACTATCATCTCATCTTTTTATTTTAGATATATTTTGTAAGTTTCCTATATAATGCTCAACCAAGATGTCACACAATCAGTACACACAGATCACAATCAATGTCTCTTATTTTTCTTATAATATAGGTACACACTAAACTTTTTCAGGTTTCCACTTATTTGCTCTTCAGTCTAGAGTAACCACTTATAAGAAGGGGCAATCCAACTTCTATGAACCTACATTTTTGACTGTTCTTTTAAGAGTGCTAACAAGGATGCCAATTAGTGTCACTTGTGATAGCAGTTTTATGCTTTTAAAAGGGTATTATTTTTAAAGAAATGGAGTGTCTCACATGCTCATTTCACATAGAGTTATGATGAGGAAGCTGTAATGTATTGATTTTATATTTACCTCTAATCTAGACAAAGCAAAGTAATTAATGATCTAAACAAAAGATCTCTAAATTCTGTATTTGATGCCTTGATTAATTTTTATAGGTCAAGTACTTTCTTAACACTGGTATACCTCTTTACTGTGTATTTATTATTATAATAGAAAAACTTATAGCATATTTATTCAATTATAAAAAGTCACTTTAATTCCAAATAGGATGGTAAAACCAGAGGCTATTTAAATAATGTAGTATTATAAAATTAGAGTAGACTTAAAGTGATGCAACTGTAAATTTAGTGAAAGTTTCTATGTATTTTAATTGAGCCAGCTACATGTAGACAAAATAGTTTTTTAAAATGGCAACTTCTGCCAAAAATACACATATTTTACACACATACATACATATAGAAATAATTTAAAAACTGTAAAGATTTCTCCACTTACTGTGTGATCTGGGATGACTCAACTTGAAATCTTTAGCTTCATTTGTAAAATGAGGCAGAAAACAGTACCTATCACATAGAGTTGCAGAAATATTTAAAGTTTAGTAGGCACATAATAAACATAATGGGAAATATAATAATCACGATGATAATATTTACCTGTATTTCCATTGTCTTATTAGAAAATAAATATCTTTGATGAGGATAAGTTTGGGCTATTAAGTTATGTACTCTCAGCCTCCATCTCTGATTCCTTAAATAACAGTTTTTAGCAGGAGAGATCTAGGTGTCTGAGGAGAGAATTAGGATAGAATACTTATGGTGGGAAGAAAGAGAAACCAAGGAGCAGATGGGTGAACTAAAGAAAAACTCACCCACTTAAAGTTATCAGCTTTAGTTTGTGCTATTATAGCCTCATAATAAGGATGTCATGGTAAAAATTGCTATCATTTTCTAATTTAATTACTAATTGATTTTCATGAATGATACTTGCTAATGTTTAAATGTCCACAGTCTTGAAGCATAATTGAAATAGACTTCAAAAGTTTGAACCATAAAACTTGTTTGGTTTATGTATTAACATTGGTCTGCTCAATTATGTACAAGAATGCAAATATTTGCCTTAATATAGTTATTTCCTTATAAACAGAAATTTCATTATATCCATCCCACCCAAATCAGAAACATGGTATATGTAACAACTTCTTATTAGTCTATTATCCTACAATTTTTTTATTTTTATTTTTAAAATTTTTTTATTAAGGTATTATTGATATTACACTCTTATGGAGGTTTAACATGAAAAAACAATGATAACTACATTTATTCATATTATCAAGTCCCCGCCCATACAGCAATGCAGTCACTGTCCATCAGTGCAGCAAGATGTCACAGATCCACTATTTGCCTTCTTTGTGCTACACTGTCTTCCCCCTGATCGCCCCCACACCACGTATACTAAACTAACACCCCTCAATCCTCTTCTCTCTCCTTCCCTACCCACCCTCCCACACACACACCCCACTTTGGTAATCACTAGTTCCTTCTTGGAGTCTCTGAGTCTGCTGCTGTTTTGTTCCTTCAGTTTTGCTTCGTTGTTTTACTCCACAAATGAGGGAAATCATTTGGCACTTGTCTTTCTTTCTCTGCCTCACTTATTTCACTGAGCATAATATCCTCTAGCTCCAACCATGTTGTTGCAAATGGTAGGATTTGTTTCTTTTTTATGGCTGAATGGTATTTCATTGTGTATATGTACCACCTCTTCTTTATACATTCATCTGCTGACGGACACTTAGGTTGCTTCCATATCTTGGCTATTGTAAAAAGTGCTGTGATAAACATAGCGGTGCATATGTCTTTTTGAATCTGAGAAGTTGTATTCTTTGGGTAAATTCCAAGGAGTGGGATTCCTGGGTAAAATGGTATTTCTATTTTTAGTTTTTTGAGGACCTCCATATTGCTTTCTGAATGGTTGAACTAGCTTACATTCTCACCAGCAATGTAGGAGGGTTCCCCTTTCTCCACATCCTCACCAGCATTTGTTGTTCTTAGTCTTTTCAATGCTGCCCATCCTTACTGGTGTGAGGTGATATCTCATTGTGGTTTTAATTTGCATTTCCCTGATGATTAGTGATGTGGAGCATCTTTTCATGTGTCTGTTGGCCATCTGAATTTCTTCTTTGGAGAATTGTCTCTTCATATCCTCTGTCCATTTGTTAATTGAGTTATTTGCTTTTTGGTTGTTGGGGCATGTGAGTTCTTTATATATTTTGGATGTTAAACCCTTGTCATGTGTCATTTATAAATATATTCTCCCATACTGTAGGGTGCCTTTTTGTTCTGTTGATGGTGTCCTTTGCTGTACAGATACTTTTTAGTTTGATGTAGTCCCATGAGTTCATTTTTGCTTTTGTTTCCCTTGCTCAAGGAGATGAGTTCAGAAAGAAGTTGCTCATGCTTATATTCAGGAGATTTTTGCCTATATTGTCTTCTAAGAGTTTTATGGTTTCATGACTTACATTCAGGTCTTTGATTCATTTCAAGTTTACTTTTGTGTATGGGGTTAAACAATAATCCAGTTTCATTCTCTTACATGTAGCTGTCCAGTTTTGCCAACACCAGCTTTTGAAGAGGCTGTCATTTCCCCATTGTATGTCCATGGCTCCTTTATTATATATTAATTGACTATATATAGTCTGTTCCATTGGTCTATGGGTCTGTTCTTGTGCCAATACCAAATTGTCTTGATTACTGTGTCTTTGTAGTAGAGCTTGAAGTTGGGAAGCATAATCCCCCCAGCTTTATTCTTCCATCTCATGTCCTATTATTTTTGTACACAGACCCTTTTTAAAAACCAACATCTACACAACATGTACTATATATGACACTAAATACATTTTAAGATATAAACAGTAACACATTTTAGCAAAGCTCTGAAAACTGAAATTAGGGGTTGAAATTAATATAGAAAATATTGCAGAAGGGAACATTTCAAAATTACATTCTAGTACTCTTTGATAAGTAATATAAGTTGAGATGCTAGGTCTCCAATTTTAACACACATACATAAATATACATATTTTGAGCTGTTTTGCTTCTCTGACCATGAAAGAATAGCACATTTTTTCTTTTTGGGCAATGCTATCAAATACATGAATATCTGAGAGGTATCATCTTTTAGACAAATGAAGCAGATGGTGCAGTATGCATAATTATTAAATAGGCTTTTTTTGTAAAATAGACTTGGTATAAACTTTAGTTAATTTCTTACTAATTTAGACACATTACTTAACTGTATTAATACTTAGTGCCCTTATCTTTAAAATGGGGACAATAATCTTGCATCAGAGTTGTTACGAAAATTAAATCAATAAAACTGTCATATCAAAAGTTCTTAGTAGAAACTATATTTTACTTAAGTCTTGAATAGTCAGACAGCTAGTAGACATAGAATAAAAATTCTAATAGGGTACACTAAGAAACACTCAGAACCCAGGTTGAAATATGAGACAAGGAAGCTTAGGGACAGAGTTCCAAGTGGGTTTTACAGAATATCAAAGCCTGAGCTCATTAGGATGGTCAGATTACTGCTCCCTAGGGGACAATGGTATTATAGCTAACAATGTTGGGAAACGCAAATGCAGAACTGTCTGTTATTAGTGCCCAGTGACTTAACCCCAGGTCCAAATCTCTTTATTTTCTGACCCATCTCATCAGCAGAAGTGACAGTATCCACACTGAAGACATAGACAGAAGAATCCTACATCTCCACTCCTATCTCTCCCCACTCAATACTGTGCTCAACTATTCCTTACACCCTGTTAGTATCCTAGTTTGTTCCACCTCTATGTAGACTCTAAAATGCTTTTCTTTCACTGCAGAAAAAAATGACAAAAGCATATATTTAAGTTGATTTCTGAAAACAAACAGGAATCAAATATTCAGGAATTTCCAGGCTAAAGGACAGGAATCTTTCCTTTTTGTAAGTCCTGGAATGCCACCCTGAAGATTTGCAACAAATATATATATATACACATGGTTGCTATTTCTCAGGAGAGGAAACAATGGGATAGGCTACAGCATTAATTCTAAATAGCTAGGTGGCCACTTACAGTAATGATCACCATTCTGACCCAGGGCTTCAGTTCCAACCACCAGTGAGAAGCAGTGGATAATGGTTTTGATCTTTGTCCTTGAACATGGTTTATGGCTCCAGGAGGAGTGCTTCCTTGGATGTCACATTAGCAAAAACAACATTGAGCAGAGTCATTAACATGTTATTTTGCTTTGGGAAAGGAATATACTGGACATTTTCATTAGTGTAAAGTACAGCACTATGTTTAACCCTCTTTCCCTCCAATATTTAGGACAACCATTTGGCACATTTTGTATTTTCCATGCAATTATCAACTTCTCATTTGTTTTTTGTTTGCCTCTAGTAAATATATCATAATATATTCACAATGTTAAGCTGATGAATACTCTTTTGACATCACAGATCCAAAATATGTACTTTGGAATTATTTTTATGAACTGAAATTTTGCCCCTGTGATTAGGAAAAGAAGTCAGTGATTTAGAGAGGTATTTATAATATTAAAATTCACAGATATGACTTTCTAAGCAGAGCTGTCTGACAGGCACCAGTAAACAATATTTGTCTTCTATGAGAGTTCTGTTATAAAAAACTTGATAACAGTCACCATATGAAAAGAATGGGTAGAGACTGAAAGTAACAGTGACCAACTTGGTGCTTTAAAGTCCTATAATATGCACTTAACAGCAGACTATTTCTGCCAAAGTGTGATTTAGAATAACAAAAAACTCAACATCTTTCAAAATCAGAATACTATGGCTCCAGGATTATTCTTTAAATGATGCCAATGTAAACTGAATTAATAATATACAGAAAACACATGAGAATTATTTGTGAGTTGTGATTCCTCTGAAGTACATTGCATGCTAATTTGGAAGTCTTAAAAAGCAGCTTAATTTTTTTCACAGATTATGCAATACTCTCAATCTTTTGATATAAATATAAATGCCCTTCATTTTCTCTCATAATAATTATACGCACAAATAACCCCATTGGCATATATTGACTTTAAGTGAATTTTTGTACCCTAAGAGATCTGGTGATTTAATTCACTTTTAAAATAGTGGTATTTTCTTTGTACTAATTTATACAAATTTTTTGAAATTCCCCAAATTAAAAGTATTTTGTAGATCAGTTTAAATATGAATTGTAGGAAACCTGATTAAAATACTTTTTGGCAGTTCTAAAATTCATATAAAACCACAAAAGACTCCAAATAATCAAAGCAATCCTGAGAAAGAAGAATAAAGCAGGGGGGATTACACTCTCCAACTTCAAGCTCTACTACAAAGCTATAGTAATCAAGACAATTTGGTACTGGCACAAGAATAGACCCATAGATTAGTGGAAAGGAATAGAGAGCCCAGTCATAAACCAAGCATATATGGTCAATTAATATATAATAAAGGAGCTATATTAATATATGATAAATGACAGCCCCTTCAACAGCTGGTGTTGGCAAAAGTGGATAGCTACATGTAAGAGAATGAAACTGGATTACTGTCTTAAGTCCATACAAAAAAGTAAACTAAAAATAGATTAAGGACCTGAATGTAAGTCATGAAACCATAAAAATCTTAGAAGAAAGCATAGGCAAAAATCTCTTGAATATAAACATTAGCAACTTTTCCATGAACATATCTCCTCAGGCAAGGGAAACAAAAGGAAAAATGAACAAATGTGACTATATCAAACTAAAAAGCTTCTGTAGAGCAAAGAATACCATCAGTAGAACAAAAAGGCATCCTACAGTATAGGAGAATATATTCATAAAAGACATATCTGATAAGAGGTTAACATCTAAAATATATAAAGAGCTCACATGCCTCAACACCCAAAAAGCAAATAACCAGATCGAAAAATGGACAGAGGATCTGAACAGACACTTCTCCAAAGAAGAAATTCAGATGGCCAACAGGCACATGAAAAGATGCTCCACATCACTAATCATCAGGGAAATGCAAATTAAAACCACAATGAGAAATCACCTCACACCAGTTAAGATGGCCAACATCCAAAAGACAAGCAACAACAAATGCTGGTGAGGATGCAGAGAAATGGGAACCCTCCTACATTGTTGGTGAGAATGTAAGCTAGTTCAACCATTGTGGAAAGCAGTATGGAGGTTCCTCAAAAAACTAAAAATAGAAATACCACTTGACCAAGGAATTCTACTCTTAGAATCTACCCAAAGAAAGCAAGATCCCAGATTCATAAAGACAATCGTACCCCTAAATTTATTGCAGCACCATTTACAATAGCCAAAACATGGAAGCAACATAAGTGTCCATCAATAAATGAATGGTAAAGAAGAGGTGGTACATATACACAATGGAATACTATTCAGCCATAAGAAGAAAACAACCGTACCATTTGCAACAAGATGGATGTAGCTAGAGGGTATTATGCTCAGTGAAATAAGCGAGGTGGAGAAAGACAAGTACCAAATGATTTCTCTCATTTGTGGAGTATAAGAACAAAGCAAAACTGAAGGAACAAAACAGCAGCAGACTCACGGACTCCAAGGAGGGACTAGCAGTTACTAAAGGGAAGGGGATGGGGAGGTTTGGTGGGGAGAGAGGGAGAAGAGCATTAAAGGTCATTCTGATTAACACATGATGTAGAGGGGTCACAGGGAAGGCAGTAAAGCACAGAGAAGACAAATAGTGACTCTAAAGCATCTTACTACGCTGATGGACAATGACTGAAATGGGGTGTGGGGCAGGATTTGATAATATAGTTGAATGTAGTAACTACAATGTTTCTCATGTGAAACCTTCAGAAGATTGTATAGCAATGATACCTTAATAAAAAGAAGAAATAAAAAAATGAAAAAATAAAAAATAAAATATTTTTTGGCAAACAAACCCTTGTTCAAAATGATACAAATTCCTATCAGGATATCTAAAATAGAGAATGAAAACATGATAGTATGTACACTGATACTAAATTCTATGAACCACGGATACACTGCTAGGCACTCAGAGGAATACTTATTAATATGATATCCATTGAACAAGATTTAGAATAGTAAAAACAGAAAAGGGAACATACCAGTAATATTTTTGTCATACAGCAGAAAAGCATGACCTACTTGACAATAGATTTTTCAGATGCTTTACTGGTTTAGAAAAGGAAATAGTCTATCTCAGACCAGCAGAGTTTTGATACATAAAAATATAATAGACACTAGAAATTGTATTAAAATATGTGTACATTAAACTACTGGCTGTAGATTTAAGATGTGGTTTCAACTAGTCCACAAATAGACAAATAAACCAGGTCAAGGGCTTGCCTGGCCTACCGTACTTTGTCAAATACCAGATTTTGCTATATGTCTCAGGAGGCCTGTGGGGAAATCACCATAGGTGTAAAGAAATAGAAAATTATCCTGAAGACTCAGAGGAGATATAAATCTCCAAAATGATATAATATTGGAACTGAAAAATATTTTTTAGGGAAAGGGTATGCCCATTATGATGCAGAAACTTAAAGCTATAAAGAGAGACCAGGCCAATATGACAGTAGAGACAGGTGAGTTTTAAAAACTACTAGTTGAGATAAAAAATGATCTGGTTAAGGTTTAAAAAATGGTATTAGGACATTTTATTTTTAATTACAGAGTTAAAGTGTGTTCTAGTTTAAACAGAGAGCAAAATAATGTCAAAATCTAATCAGTGATGAGGAAGATGAAATTTCCTAGAGTATAAAATGTTAAGAAAAATAGGGACAAGATGATGTCAAATATGGAGGAAAGAGAATGAAGAGATAATCTAGGATGGTTAAATGATACTGAGAAATGAAACACCTTGAAGCTAGTGTCTATCCATTCTTTTCAAATGTTTTCAGTTCATTTTGATCAACCTACCATTCCCTGCTTAATCTACTCTGCATGGGCCCCTCTCACTATTCCACTGAATCTACTAGAGTTAAGACCATATCCTTCTCTGGCTAAAGTCAGGGGTCACTTTGTAGATTTAAATTAAGTCTAGTTATCAGCATCATTTGACACAATTTGTTACTTCCTTCTTGAAATAGTTCCTTCTCTTGACTCACATGATGCAATACTTCTTAATATTCCCTTATTTTTCTGGTTGCTTTTTCTCAGTCTTTGATGACTCCTCCTTTGTTCAGCCAACAAGTACTAGAATGTACAGTGCAGTTCCGGGCCCCCTCAGTTCTCCATCTATAACCATCTAACCATGTCTCTAGTGATCTCACTAATTGACAGGTATATACATATATATTTAGATTGCCAAATTTAGGTCTCTGATTCATATTTGTTATTGTTGATATAACCCTTTGTTTGACTAGGAAGTCAAACTATTAGACTTAACATGAAACCCCTCAACCCCCCAAAATGTATATTCCTCTAAATCCATTCCTCCCTTTCTCATGAATCTTTCTCATTTTAATAACTGTTAACACAAGCCTCTCAATTACTCAATTTAAGAAACGTACAATCTATTCTTCTAGAATTCTTTCTTTCTTTTATTGGCCTCCTCTCCCAGTCTAATCAAAACATCACTTGTATCCTAATCTAAGTCACCGTCTTTTTTGCCTTTCCAAACATTTTCTTGCTTCCTGTTTTTCTCCACTGATAATCCACTTGCTAACCAGCCACCAGAGTGATTTTTGAAAAACATAAATCAGATTATGTCACTCCCTTTCCTAAAAAACTTTCAATTCTTTTCCATCCTGAAGAATAAATATCCAATCAGAATGACATGGAAAGATTAACAATAAAATAATGGACAAACAAAATAAAAGAAGCAAAGTAGGGATATTAATACAAAGTATTAATATAAAATATAAAGTAAAAATGAAGACAAATCAATGATCAAAGGTTAATATTAAATTTATAAAATGAAACATAATGAAACTTACAAAATTCATGAATCTTTATGTGCAAAGAATATAATGAACAAATGTAACTGTAATAGCTGTAACTGAATGTTTAACATATGCCTGACACAATGAAAAATTCATTCATTATTTCATTTAATTTTCAGAAAACATTGACTACCAAGGCCCTTTCACTGGTTAAGGAAGTGAGGACCCTAGTTATACAGATCACAAGGGATGTAGAAATAGTATAAAGTAATAGTAAAATTAGTACAATAGTACAAATAGCATAACAATACAAAAAATAGTACAATATTACTACTGTTACGAAGACTACACCTGTTATATCAAAACACCATGACACCAAAAAATGTAGGATAAATTGAACACAATTGTGGCAGGAAATTTCAATTCTGCTTTTGACAACTTTGACAGATCATGTAGATAAAAACAAATAAAGGTGTAGGCAAATTTGAATTATGTAACTGTTATGGGAAGACCTTAGGACGATCTCCCAAACTGGACGTGATTTTGTTTCCTTTCTGTAGAGAGGAAATGGGTTTAATAGGTTGAAGATACTACTTTTAAACAAAATACATCAAGGCCTATGTACCTATCTCAAGAAATTTCATATCTTTTAGTGAAAAGAAATTCTTTCATTCATTTTTGGCCAATATCAAATTGGTAAAGGGATGTTTATGTTTTAAGTAAAAATATAATGTACAGTGCTTTTTATCCATTTATTACTTCTGTGTATCAATGTCCTATATATATTTTTTATTTTGGTATCATTAATATACAGTCACATGAGCAATACTGTGGTTACTAGATTCCCCCCACAATCAACTCACCACCACGTACGCCATTACAGTCACTGTCCAACAGCATCATAAGATGCTACAGAATCACTACTTGTCTTCTCTGTGCTGTACTGCCTTCTCCATGTCTCCCCCTACATTATGTGTGCTAATCATGCCTTTAATCCCCTTATCCCTCCCTTTCCATCCATCCTCCCCAGTCCCTTTCCCTTTGGTAACTGTTAGTCCATTCTTGGGTTCTGTGACTCTGCTGCTGTTTGGTTCCTTCAGTTTTTGCTTTGTTCTTATACTCCACCAATGAGTGAAATCATTTGGTACTTGTCTTTCTCCACCTGGCTTATTTCACTGAGCACAATACCCTCTAGCTCCATCCATGTTGTTGCAAATGGTAGGATTTGTTTTCTTCTTATGGCTGAATAATATTCCATTGTGTATATGTAGCACATCTTCTTTATCCATTCACCTACTGATGAACACAGGTTGCTTCCATTTCTTGGCTATTGTAAATAGTGCTGCGACAAACATAGGGGTGCATCTGTCTTTTTCAAAGTGGGCTGCTGTATTCTTAGGGTAAATTCTTAGGAGTGGAATTCCTGGGGCAAATGGTATTGCTATTTTTGTTTTCTGAGGAACCTCCATACTGCTTTCTATAATGGTTGAACTAATTTACATTCCACCAGCAGTGTAGGAGGGTCCCCCTTTCTCCACATCCTTGCCAATATTTGTTGTTGTTTGTCTTTTGGATGTTGTCCATCCTAACTGGTGTGAGGTGATATCTCATTGTGGTTTTAATTTGCATTTCTCTGATGTTTAGCGATGTGGAGCATCTTTTCATGTGTCTGTTGGCCATCTGAATTTCTTCTTTGAAGAACTGTCTGTTCAGGCCCTCTGCCCATTTTTTAAATTGGATTATTTGTTTTTTTGTTTGTTGAGGCACGTTAACTCTTTATATGTTTGGATGTCAACACTTTATCAGATATGTCATTTATAAAAATATTCTCCCATACTGTAGGATGTCTTGTTGTTCTACTGATGGTGTCCTATGCTGTATAGAAGCTTTTTAGTTTGATATAGTTTCATTTGTTCATTTCTGCTTTTGTTTCCCTAGCCCAGGGAGATATATTCATGAAAAAGTTGCTCCTGTTTATATTCAAGAGATTTTTGCCTGTGTTTTCTTCTAAGAGTTTTATGGTTACATGACTTACATTCAGGTCTTTGATCCATTTTGAGTTTACCATGTCCTATATTTTAAGATTAGTAAAATCAATTCTTTTGATTAACTGATATACTATGACTTCATCTCTTGTGCAATAAGAGGCCTTATAATGTTTTCTGACTATCTGTTGTCTTTTTCCACAAGGAATTGAAGATGTCTGATCAAAGTCATTATGACAGTATAATTTGTAATCATACCACATATAATAATAAATTCAGTTTATTATATAGTTCTTTTAAATATATTATACAAATGATGAACTTCAAATAATATTTGTTGAATTTTAAGTCCAGAGTATGAATTCTTTACCATGAGAAAAGTGCAGATACTATTGGCCAGATGTGGATAATAAAAAAATTGTCTTTTCTTCTTATGGTCAATTTCTAGGGATCCATTTGTTGTGTCTCTTGCTGCATTAGACCACTGAGTTGGTTGGATACCATTTTTATATTAACATTATTATAACAGTAAAGGAAACTAAGCTTCCTTGTCTGTAATTACTTACAACTTAGACTCTACATTTGAGTCTAAATCAACATTTTTATGGTATTTTGCTTCTTTATAAATTGTCAAAAATATCTGTTTATTACTACACGGTCTTTCTACTTTTGTCTTGGGGCTACCACTTCAGTGTTCTGATCTGCATTTCTGCATCTGGGCAAGAAGTCTATTGCAGCTCTGTCTCACATTGACTATTAATCTGTTTGTAGATTGTTTGATCAACTGGCTCTGTTATACTAGAATAGTCAGGAGTTTTTCATTTCATTCATGTTGTGAGTAAAGAATGACTTCCAATATGAATCACAGATGTAAAATGATTCTATTGGACAGAGTCACAGAAAGGTATGTCCTGCATTATAAAATTAAACATGCTCCCTGGCTGTGGCATCTTGGATTTTATTGTCCTATCTTTTTTGCTCACTCTTGTAGCCCATAAGAACACTCTCACATTTTTATTTTCAGTGGCTGATAAGCTTAGTTAGAAATTTAAATTAAATTTCACCTATTTGGGTATCAGATCTGTTTTTTATGTATACACTTGCAATTGCTATTTTGCAAATACAAGTATATATGTGTATGTATGTGCATGTATGTGTGTGTATACATATATATGTATATGTATATATTTACACATACATACATATATATATGTATATGTGTGTGTGTGTGTATATATATATATATATATTTTTCCCCTATATGTTGCATGGAAGGGATATGACTAATTGGCCACTACTCACAGAAAGCAAAGGAAGTGGTTTGATAAACAAAGGATAATGATATGTATTTTTCCTCTAAACATGATCTGGATTTCATACTTATTTTATAGAGACATCAAGTGAGCAATGATTCTTGAATGCACTATCACATCCTCATTATCATTCTAGAAAAAAGTTCTATGCATGTGCAAATGATAGTTTATCATAATAGAGCAATACTTTTATAGTTCATCAATCTGTAGTGGCAGTTTTCAGCCTTTCTTCCTTTGCTACTGGCTTTCTATTTTTTTTCTGGAGATAATAGAAACAAACACATAAGTCCTCAGAATGAAAAATATCTCTATCAACTTCAAACAAAATCACACAATTGTGAATTTCAAAACAATCCTAGGTTTAACCTAGGGATTTACTTTAAAGAGAATTACTTTAAAAAGAATCCTAATAAAATTCTAAGGAAAACCTATCTGAGAAAGATAAAGCTATTTTCTATTGTTTAAATTTTTAAATTTCTTTTTAATTTTTAAAAGTAACTACTTCATATCTGCTAAAATTCTGCATTATCTCTTTATGTCTGAAGTAATTCTTGGTTTACAGTTGGTTTTCCTGAAACCTTAATATGTGACTCATACTCAGCGGTTTTTGTTTACTTTTAGAGGATTTGTTCTTGAAAGAGTAATAGGAAATTTTTGGTAAGAAAGTTAAACATTATTTATTATTATTACTATGAGGAATCTTTTTCCAAAATTGTTGGCTATTTCTGAAAAGGATATGGTGCAGGTTTTGAATTGTCTTATAGCTGCTTCTTGTTTCTGGAACTATGAAAGTCTCTGCATCATGGTTTCAGAATGAATTATGCAAAATGAGTATCACCCTTTATTCTAGCCTTATCTTCAGATGCAAATTCCTACCAAAAATTCAGCCCCTCCCTCGTGTAACTTAAAGGCAGTCTATTATCTGGGGCTTATTCTGGTCCTGCTTGGTGTTCCAAGGACAAGGGTGCTCTCCCAAACTGCTCTGGAAAAAATGACCCTTTTTGAAGAGCCAGATCCTTGGCCTTGCTTGGCTTTCTAAAAATGTGTAACTCTTGAGACTAACTTTTCTTCCTCAGTCTTTAATCCTGGATTCTCTTTTATTTGCCAATTATATGTTAGAATGCTACCCTTTTGTCACGGAGCCTTCTTCTCTCTAAAAACTCTTTTTAGGTGACTTCATTGAGTTTCATGGGTGTAAATAAAAGCTATGTGTTGATAATTCTCAAATCTATAGCTCAATCCTTGATTTTCCCAGGAATACCAGATTCACATATTCTGCATACTACTTGATATATCCACATGGATAAATACTAGGCATCTCAACTTCACATGATCCAAATAGAACCTGCATTCCAAGCCTGCTTTTCTTTTACTCTTGCCCATTTCAGTAAATGACATTACAATACACCCATTAGTTTAAACCAGGTTTCTAGAGCAGTGTTCTAGAATATGGCAGCCACCACTGGCATGTGATTAAATTAAAATTTAAATCAAATAAGACTAAAAATTCAGTTTCACAGTTGTACTAGTTCTATTTCAAGTGCTCAGTAGCCACATATGGCTAGTGTATACCGTATTAGTGTAGGCATAGAACATTTACATCATTGCAGAAAATTTTATTGAACAGTGCTGGTCTAAAGTCATGATTTATATCTGTCTCTCCTTTACCATACATCTCAGGTACTATCTGCTCTATCAAAATTATGTGCTTTATCCAAGAAATGAAAGGGTATTACATTTGGTTATATATATCCCAAATTTGTCATTATCATTTTATGTCTGGAATAACTAACTTTGTCAAAGTCGTCATTGTCTCCCTGCAATAGTCTCCTGACTTCCAGGTTGTCCTCTTAACAACTGCTTCTTTGAAGAGCAGTAGGTGGGATCTATTTAAAATGTAAATGAGGTCATGCTACCCTTTTGCTTTAAACTCAAACCCTTTGATGACTTCCCCATACTCGTACAATAAAATCTAAACTTCTTATCCTGATTTATAAGTTCAATATGACTTGGTTTCTGCCTAACCCTTGGCCTCATTTCCCATTTCCCTTCATCCACTATGCTTAAACACTCCCTTTTATTTTTCTAATAGAGAAGACCTATCTCATTTTAAGTATCTTTTAAAGCCATTCTCTCTGTCTAAGATTCTTTGCTTTCTGGTCTTATCATAGTTGACTCCATCTGGGCATTCATATCTCAGCTAGAACTACTGTTCGTCACAAATCAAAACAGAGTAATATCTGTGCCCTCTCTGGATCTGAGCAAGTAGCACTTCTTAATTGTCTGCATAGCTTTTAGTGTCAATTCTTTCATGGTTATCTGTTATTTATTTATTTCTCAATTTCTCTGATGAGGTTTAATTTCTTTGAGAATCAGAATATTATTTATCTTGTTCACTTTATCTCCAGTTTTAAAGATATGCCTGGTACACAGTGGAAGATTAATGAGTACTTTTTTATATGAACTGAAGTGAGAACTAAAAAAGGAAGTTAAGTTAGATTTTCAAGATATTCCCATCTTTCTTGATTTTATCTATGATCCATGAAACTGAAATAGGATGTGGGCAAGAGTGGAGATTTTTTATTTTCCCACATCCTCGAGGATGTGACAATAGTTTCTACAATTGAAATTAAATTTTTGGAAAATTTCATGTTTATTCCTTCACTCAAAATTTCGTGAGTGCTGGAGCACCATGCTATTTCCCTTGCAAGTGAAAAAAAATAATGCCCCTACTATTTTCTGTAACATTGCTGAAAACTATCTCACTGAGTTTTTCATTTTCACATCTATAATTTGACATCACATAAAAGAAAGTACAAGATCAACTCATTTTTAATTTTGAAAAACATAATTTATACTCACTGAACATAAAAATGAGTAATTTAAAACTTAAGCTTATGCCATTAATGTAATAATATTTTATGTTTTACTCAGTTTTAAAATTTTTATAAAATATGGGTAAATGCATAATTTTTCTTTTCAGCATTTCTGTTCTTACAGTTCCAGCTGCTCTTTTCTAGGATTTTTGAATCAAAATTTTAAGGCACATTATATTCATATTTTATGGAATGGGATGAAATAAAAATAAAGTCACTGAAGGATACAAAAAAAGTCTTAATCACTGTTCTGGGAAATAAATTTTAACTTCCGGAGCATCACCTTCACATTGTCTAGAACAACATTTCTCCCTGTATGGTCTCCTGATCACCAGCATCAGAATCAACTGGGTGTTCGTGAAAATGTAGATTCCTGAAACTCATGAGTATAAAATTAAATCTCTGGGGATGGGGCATAGAAATGTACATTCAAATTAAAAAACAAATAAAGTAAAGAAACTCGAGGTAATTAATTTTGTATACTCTAAAGTCTGATAATCAATAATCAGTGTTTGTAATGAAGTTTGATGGAATCGTCCACAGCAGACTCTAATGGTATTTGTGTAAAAAGCCCTACATTGTTTTAAGTTATCATTTAATTCAAAATGATTAGAAGCAGCTTTACCTGAAGGTCAGTAGGTAACATTATGTGACAGGGTGCCATCTCTTAACCCCAAAGGCTCTCCTATTGACCCTATCTTTGGACTTCAAAGTCCTTTATTATCAATATTTTAGGCTTAATAAAATTGAGATTTGATTAAAATTAAAATGCCTATTTAAGAAAAGAATAATTTGTAGCTATTAAAAATTTACCATTAATTCTTTTATTAGACTAATTTCAGGAACATAGCAGAATGTGAATGATTGAAACCTAAATGACTGAGTTTATTTGTGGGGAGAGTTCAGAGTACAAGGAAACTTGGCTAAGCACAGTTTGAGTAATTAACCAATCAATTTAATCACAAAAGATTCTCAGTAATTACTAAGAATTGTCTGCAAAGTCAGTCTTCTGATTGTATTTGTATTTCCAATGTCTGTTAAAAATTGCTCATTCACAATGCCTGTTCATTTGATTTTTCATATACTAACTATATGAATAAATGAGGTGTTAGATGTTATGGGAAAACACAGAGAAGATTTATCTCCATCCATGAGACTTAAACTACATAAAAGGGATAAGATATGTGCCAGAATATTCCATCATGTTAAGTAAAAACTGCCACAAGAAATGTAGGAAGAGTCTAAAGCAGGCAGTGATTCCTAGGTGAGGAAAGTTTCATTGAAAGGTCTAACATTTAATCTTGTCCTTTAAAGTAGAAAAGATTTGGATGTATGGAGACTCCAGGGGAGAACCTGATACCACTGGGCATGTATATTAGAGGAGATCAAAAACCTAGAATAAGAAGTAGAATGAACAGTAATAAGAGAATATATATTTTTTTCTTTATGTCATTTAAAGAAAATACAAATATGACATTAGTTAGACATGAGGTCTTTACTTTATTTATCAGTAAGAAAATAGAAATCTGTAGTTGCAATCTAGTCAAGAGCTCTACCATAAGGTTATTGAATTCAGGACCCACTACCACATAGGTGGGCATATATTCTGAGGCCACTGTTGCGAATCCAGAAATGTTATTATTTTTGCGTCTTTACTAAACGAATACCCTTTCTAGGATCTGATATCTGTAGATAATGAGGAAAACTTAGAACCTAATACTTATGCCAGGAAGGATATTTAAATTGCCCATATAACAACTGCAGGGACATTTTCAAAGAAGTTTCCATTCTGTTCACAATGCCAATGACAAAACAGAAACTAAAGCTGTTTTACTCCATGGCAGCATGCCAAGGTCATAAGAGTATTAACACCCTAAAACCATCATCAAGTGCTGTTTTGAAAAATTTTCTCCAGGATTAGAATAATCAATAGAATGTGAGTAGAAGATAAGATTGCAATCAAATTTTTTAAAAATTTCATTTCTATTTTCTTATTTAAAATGAACAAAGTTAACTTTGCATAGAGTTGGGATCAGAAATACAAGTTCATGGATAGAATTCAGAAAATACTTAAAAATAATAAAGCAGAGAAAAAAGTGACTGATATAGTAATTTGCCCTTCCCTGAAGAATCATCTATTTCATGATTTTAATTTAAAATGTATTACATGGGTAGGCTGTTTATAGTTGAAAATTTTATTCATATAGTTACATATCTGAAAATTTTACTCAGATAAACAGGCATTGTGATTGAGCAAATTAAACCAACATTTGAAATATAAACACAATCAGAAGACTGAGTTTGTAGGCAATAAAATCTAAAGAGGGAAATGTAAAATCTAATTCATGACTTGGAAAAAATGCAAGAGATGGTAGCTTATGACATCAGACATGGAAAATGAAAGAAAAAAAAGAAAAAGTAAACAGCATGAACACTGGAGTAAATACACTAATTTGGAGGCAGAGGAAGAGGGTAGCAAAATGGCCCCACAATGTAGAACATCTGGTCACTGAATCAAAAATGGACTTTAATTGGAAACAGACAGATGGCATAAACACTATTAGCACAGAGAATGTTGTCACATAGACACAGAGATCTTGGCTATTGACTTTGGCAGTACAGTCTACTTTGCATTGCCAATGTTATTAAAATTGAATAGAATATCAGGAAAGGCTGACCTTGCGTTACATTCCTTCAGGCCCATTTTTGCTTTTAAATAGGTAGACAATTACATGCACTCATGTAATTTAACAAAAGGTGGGGCAATTCTTTTTCTGGTATTTTGCACATATATATCCACATATTAGAAGAAGGAATAGTGCCATATTGGCATCTTGCTTTCTGTTGATAACATTAGTATAAAATGAGGAGTTTTCTGAGTATTTTTATTACTAGGAGGCTAAAAAATTTTATCATCCTTAGAGTTGAAAATAAGGATTCAGGAATAATTACCTAAATTTTTTTATAGCTCATATCAAAACAAGATAAGAAAGTCCAACACAGTGAGATAACCAGGTAATAGAAATAGTTTCATCTATCTTTAGCTTATCAGATATGATTTAAAGAACTGTTAGATATTTCATCACTACAACCATCTGGCCATTTCTCAAGTCTAATCTATAAATCTACTTTAAATAGGCTTTGTCACAAATCATTTTGTAGAAAATGCCTGCAGATAAATGTTTTTAATAAGACCTTTTTTAGAGGTATCTTATTATATGCCCTGGTTTTATCTTCTAGCTTTCCTGTACATTGAAGAAAGTACTATATAAATCAGTGACTCAGATTCTAATATTGATTAAAGAATCTGATGAAAATGAGGGCCATTCCTCCCTGAAAAAATGCTCATGCACACAGAATTTTTCATATAATTTCAAGAAGTTAAAGCCCTACACCTGGGACCCATTAATCTTAGAGAACCTCTGATTTCAAGTAATATTAGCACTCCTTTATTTAACATAAATACGGTAGAAGTTGTATGTGATGGTAGAGCTCACTTACCCAATTGCCTCCTTAAATCCACTGCCCATGTGTTTAAAAATCCTTAATAGCTACTTATCTAACTCTTTTTTCTATTTTAGTTTGAAAGTTTTACTTTGTAATATAATAAAATTTGCCACCAACTTCCATTAATTACTCCTGATCTATTCTCTGGAACAATCTAGAACAGTCCTTCTGTATTTTTAGATCACAGACCTTTAGGTTTTCCTTAGACTCTTAGAGCATGGGAGAGGAAGAAGGGAACTTTTAAATCATTTTAGATTAAGTCTTTCAGTTTATAAATGACAAAGTTGAGGCTCAAAATAACTAAGTAAAGACATATAGTACTCTTAACAGTATTTTACCAGGATTCTCTAGGTGCCATTAACTTTAAAGCATGTTCTCCGGCTGGTTCCTTATTCATCCTTCCTCTCAATTGCTTTCCTCAAGGCTCTTTATTAGTGTGGCACTAGGAATCTGTCACAAGGCTTTGTTTGGGGTTTGAGCTTCAGGTAGTAGAATTTGTGCTGGATTTGAAATGGCCACTTTTATTTTTAAAAATGACAAAGAAATATTTTAATGAGCTGTATTCGGAGGATTTTTTATGAATACCTGTCAATTGAACAGTTTTGTAAATTTAGTTTTCCTTTAATGGAATTTATAAAATGTTAGACTTAAAAAAGATTGAGGTAGAAAACTTAGAAAAACAAAACCACTTAATAATAGTTGGTCACATTTACTGAACAGTTACTATGTGTTAATGAGTGCATTAAATGAACTACCTCATGCAATCTCCCCAGAGACATCATGCAGTAGATTCCATTTGGTATCATTATTATTATTATTATTTTTGGTATCATTAATCTACAATTACATGAGGAACATTATGTTTACTAGACTCCCCCCATCACCAAGTCCCCCCCACATACCCCATTACAGTCACTGTCCATCAGCATAGTAAGATGCTATAGAATCACTACTTCTCTTCTTTGTGTTGTACAGCCCTCCCAATGCCCCCCCACACATTATACATGCTAATCATAATGCCCCCTTTCTTCCCCTCCTCCCCTTATCTCTCCCTTCCCACCCATCCTCCCCAGTCCTTTTCCCTTTGGTAACTGTTAGTCCATTCTTGGGTTCCATGAGTCTGCTGCTGTTTTGCTCCTTCAGTTTTTTTTTCTTTTTATACTCCACAGATGAGTGAAATCATTTGATACTTGTCTTTCTCTGCCTGGCTTATTTCACTAAGTATAATACTGTCTAGCACCATACATGTTGTTGCAAATGGTAGGATTGGTTTTATTCTTATGGCTGAATAATATTCCATTGTGTATATCTACCACATCTTCTTTATCCATTCACCTATTGATGGACATTTAGGTTGCTTCCATTTCTTGGCTATTGTAAACAGTGCTGCGATAAACATAGGGGTGCATAGGTCTTTTTCAAACTGAGCTGCTGCATTCTTAGGGTAAATTCCTAGAAGTGGAATTCCTGGGTCAAATGGTATTTCTATTTTGAGTTTTTTGAGGAACCTCCATACTGCTTTCCACAATGGTTGAACTAATTTACATTCACACCAGCAGTGTAGGAGGGTTCCCCTTTCTCCACAGCCTCACCAACATTTGTTATTGTTTGTCTTTTTGATGGTGGCAATCCTTACGGGTGTGAGGTGATATCTCATTGTGGTTTTAATTTGCATTTCTCTGATGATTAGTGATATGGAGCATCTTTTCATGTGTCTGTTGGCCATCTGAATTTCTTCTTTGGAGAACTGTCTGTTCAGCTCCTCTGCCCATTTTTTAATTGGATTGTTTGTTTTTTGTTTGTTGAGGTGCATGAGCTCTTTATATATTTTGGGTATCAACCCTTTATTGGATCTGTCGTTTATGAATATATTCTCCCATACTGTAGGATGCCTTTTTGTACTATTGGTGGTATACTTTGCTGTACAGAAGCTTTTCAGATTGATATAGTCCCACTTGTTCATTTTTGCTTTTGTTTCCCTTGCCCAGGGAGATATGTTCATGAAGAAGTTACTCATGTTTATGTCTGAGAGATTTTTGCCTATGTTTTTTTCTAAGAGTTTTGTGGATTCATGACTTACATTCAGGTCTTTGATCCATTTTGAATTTACTTTTGTGTATGGGGTTAGAAAATGATCCAGTTTTATTCTCTTACATGTAGCTGTCCAGTTTTGCCAACACCAGATGTTGAAGAGGCTCTCATTGCCCCATTGTATGTCCATGGCTCCTTTATTGTTTATTAATTGACCATATATGTTTCGGTTAATATTTGGACTTTCTATTCTGTTTCACTCATCTGTGGGTCTGTTCTTGTGCCAGTACCAAATTGTCTTAATTACTGTAGCTTTGTAGAAGAGCTTGAAGTTGGGATGCGAGATCCCCCCTGCTTTATTCTTCCTTCTCAGGATTGCTGGCTATTCAGGGTCTTCGGTGGTTCCATATGAATTTTAGAACTATTTGTTCTAGTTCACTGGAGATTGCTGTTGGTATTTTGATAGGGATTGCATTGAATCTGCAGATTGCTTTAGTCAGGATGGCTATTTTGACAATATGAATTCTTCCTACTCAAGAGCATGGGATGAATTTCCATTTGTTAGACTGTCTTGTAGTTTTCAGGGTAAAGTTCTTTCACTCCCTTGGTTAGGTTTATTCCTAGGTATTTTATTATTTTTGATGCAATTGTGAATGGAATTATTTTCCTAGTTTTCTTTCTGCTAGTTCACTGGTAGTGTAAAGAAATGCAACAAATTTCTGTGTATTAATTTTGTACCTTGCAACTTTGCTGAATTCAGATATTAGTTCTAGTAGTTTTGGAGTGGAGTCTTTAGGGTTTTTTATATACAATATCATGTCATCTACAAATAGAGACAGGTTGACTTCTTCTTGACCAATCTGGATGCCTTGTATTTCTTTGTTTTGTCTGATTGCCATGGCTAGGACCTCCAGTACTATGTTGAATAACAGTGGGGAGAGTGGACATCCCTGTCTTGCTTCTGATCTCAGAGGAAAAGCTTCCAGCTTCTCACTGTTAAGTAAGATGTTGGCTGTGGGTTTGTCATATATGACCCTTATTATGTTGAGGTATTTGCCCTCTATACCCATTTTGTTGAGATTTTTTATTATGAATGTATGTTGAATTTTGTCGAATGCTTTTTCAGCATCTGGAGATGATTGTGTGGTTTTTGTCCTTCTTTTATTTGATGTGGTGGATGATGTTGATGGATTTTTGAATGTTGTACCATCCTTGCATCCCTGGGATGAATCCCACTTGGTCATAATGCGTGATCCTCTTGATGTATTTTTGAATTTGATCTGCTAATATTTTGTTGAGTAATTTTGCATATATGTTCATCAGGGATATTGGTCTGTAATTTTCTTTTTTGGTGAGGTCTTTATCTGGTTTTGGTATTAAAGTGATGCTGGCTTCATAGAATGAGTTTGGAAGTATTCCCTCCTCTTCTATTTTTTGGAAAACTTTAAGGAGAATGTGCATTATGTCTTTTCTATATAAGTGTGATAAAATACAGTGGTGAATCCATCTGGTCTGGGAGTTTTGTTCTTGGGTAATTTTTGATTACAGCTTCAATTTCATTGCTGGTAATTGGTCTGTTTAGATTTTCTGTTTCTTCCTTGGTCAGTCTTGGAAGGTTGTATTATTCTAGGAAGTTGTTCATTTCTTCTAGGATTTCCAGCTTGTTAGCATATGGAGTCTTATAGTAATCTCTAATAATTCTTTGTATTTCTGTGGGGTCCGTTGTGATTTTTCATTTCCCATTTCTGATTCTGTTGATGTGTGTAGATTCTCTTTTTCTCTTAATAAGTCTGGCTAGGGGTTTTATCTATTTTATTTTCTCAAAGAACCAGCTTTTGGTTTCATTGATTTTTTTCTATTCTTTTATTCTTCTCAATTTTATTTATTTTTTCTCTGATCTTTATTATGTCCCTTCTTCTGCTGACTTTGGGCCTCATTTGTTCTTTTTCCAGTTTCAATAATTGTGAGTTTAGACTACTCATTTGGGATTGTTCTTCCTTCTTTAAATAGGCCTGGGTTGCTATATACTTTCCTCTTAGAAGCCTTTGCTGTGTCCTACAGAAGTTGGGGCATCATGCTGTTGTTTTCATTTGTATACATATATTGCTTGATGTCTGTTCTAATTTGGTTATTTATCCATTGATAATTTAGGAACATGTTGTTAAGCCTCCTTGTTTTTGTGAGTCTTTTTGTCTTCTTTGTACAATTTATATCTAGTTTTATACCTTTGTGATCTGAGAGGTTGGTTGGTAGAATTTCAATCATTTTGAATTTACTGAGGCTCTTTTTGTGGCCTAATATGTGGTCTATTCTGGAGAATGTTCCATGTGCACTTGAGAAGAATGTGTATCCTGCTTCTTTTGGGTGTAGAGTTCTGTAGATTCCTGTTAGGTCCATCTGTTCTCATGTGTTGTTCAGTGCATCTGTGTCCTTACTTATTTTCTGTCTGGTGGATCTGTCCTTTGGAGTGAGTAGTGTGCTGAAGCCTCCTAGAATGAATGCATTGCATTCTCTTTCCTCCTTTAATTCTATTAGTATTTGTTTAACATATGTTGGTGCTCCTGTATTGGGTGCATATATATTTATAATGGTTATATCTTCTTGTTGGACTGACCCCTTTATCATTAAGTAATGTCCTTCTTTATCTCTTGTTACTTTCTTTGTTTTGAAGTCTATTTTGTCGATACAAGTCCTGCAACACCTGCTTTTTTCTCTCTCTTGTTTCCATGAAATCTTTTTCCATCTCTTGACTTTTAGTCTGTGTATGTCTTTCAGTTTGAGGTGAGTCTCTTGTAAGCAGCATATAGATGGGTCTTGCTTTTTTACCCATTCTATTACTCTGTATCTTTTGATGGGTGCATTCAGTCCATTTACATTTAGGGTGATTATTGAAAAATGTGTACTTATTGCCATTTCAGGCTTTAGATTCGTGGTTACCAAAGGTTCAAGGGTAGCTTCTTTGCTATATAACCATCTAACTTAACTCAATTATTAAGCTATTATAAACACAGTCTGATGATTCTTTATTTCTCTCCCTTCTTATTCCTCCTCCTCCATTCTTTATATGTTAGGTGTATTTTTCTGTACTCTTTTGTGTTTCCTTTGATTGCTTTTGTGAATAGTTGACTTTATTTTTTGCCTTTAGTTAGTATTTGGTTGGTCTGCATTCTTTGCTGTGATTTTATTTTCTCTGGTGACATTTATTTTGCCTTAGGAGTGCTCCCATCTAGAGCAGTCCCTCTAGAATACCCTGTACAGGTGGTTTGTGGGAGGCAAATTCCCTCAACTTTTGCTTGTCAGGGAATTGTTGAATCCCTCCTTCATATTTATATGATAATCATGGTAGATACAGTATTCTTGGTTCAAGGCCCTTCTGTTTCATTGCATTAAATATATCATGCCATTCTCTTCTGGCCTGTAAGGTTTCTGTTGAGAAGTCTGATGATATCCTGATGGGTTTCCTTTTATAGGTGATCTTTTTTCTCTCTGTGGCTGCCTTTAATATTCTGTCCTTGTCTTTGATCTTTGCCATTTTAATTATTGTATGTCTTAGTCTTGTCCTCTTTGGGTCCCTTGTGTTGGGAGATCTGTGGACTTCCATGGTTTTTGAGACTATTTCCTCCCCCAGTTTGGGGAACATTTCAGAAATTATTTCTTCAAAGACACTTTCTATCCCTTTTTCTCTCTCTTCTCCTTCTGGTACCTCTATAATGTGAATATTTTTCTGTTTGGATTGCTCACACTGTTCTCTTAATATTCTTTCATTCCCAGAGATCCTTTTGTCTCTTTCTGCCTCAGCTTCTCTGTGTTCCTGTTCTCTGATTTCTATTCCATTAATGGTCTCTTGCACCTCATCCAGTCTGCTCTTAAGTCCTTCCAGAGATTGTTTTATTTCTGTATTCTCCCTCCTGACTTGATCCATTAGTTCTTGCATATTTCTCTGTAGGTCCATCAGCATGGTTATGACCTTTATTTTGAATTCTTTTTCAGGAAGATTGGTTATATCTTTCTCCCCAGGCCCTCCTCTTGGAGCTTATCTGGGTAATTCTGGACTGGACCAAATTCTTCTGCCTTTTCATGGCAATAGAGGTAGTCACAGGCAGGTGATGCATGTATCAGCTGGGAGAAAAAAGTCTCTTCCTCCTTGCCTGTGGCCTTACCCTTCTCTCCTGCCTGTGTCAGTTACCAGCATACTGGGAGCAGCGTCTGGGTTAATCCCCTGAGCTGCCATGGGCAGGGCAGGCTTTGGGGCTGCCCAGAGCCCTGTGGGGAGAGGTAGGCATGCCAGGTGTGCTCTCCTGCTAGAACGGCACACCTTTGCACCTTGCCCTGGCTTCCTCTGTCTGTGCCAGGCAACTGTGCACCAGCAGCAGCCTCTGGGTCTCGCCTGGGTGGCTGTGTGCCAGGAGGAGACTCTGGACGGTTGCTGTGGGCACAGCCACTCTCTGGCTGCTTGGCCACTGTGGCAGGGTAGTACCAGCTGGGGGAATGAATGGCAGGCAGCTTATTGCCATGAGGGGCTTCAGGGGTGCATTGCCATCCAAAGGGCTGGGACTCCTGAAGTTCCTCAGGATTCCAAGCTTGCTGGGCTGAGTGTGCTGGGATGATTCCATCCAGCTGTGAGGCCCCTGTCACTTTAAGACTTTCAAAATGTACTCCCTTTTTTTTTCGTCCCAGGGGAGCTGGCTGCGCGGACCCATTCACAGATTTTTACTTTTCTGTCTCCCTAATATCCAGCACACTGTACAATGTGTGTCTGTGCTCCCGGTGCAGATTATTAGGGCTGGTTATTTAGCAGTCCTGTGCTTCCACTCCCTCCCCACTCTGACTCCTTGCCTCCCACCAGTGAGCTGGGGTGGGGAGAGCACTTGCGTTCTGCTGGATCATGGCTTGTATCTTGCCCGCTTTGTGAGATGTTGAGTTCTCACACATGTAAATGTAGCCTGGCTGTTGTACTGTATCCTCTGGTCTCTCTTTTAGGAATAGTTGTATTTGTTGTATTTTAAAAAATATATACGGTTTTGGGAGAAGATTTCCGCTACCCTACTCATGCTGACATCTTTGCTCTTCCACCACCATTTGGTATTATTAATGCACATTTATTGACAAGGAAACTGAGGTGCAGACATATGAAGGCCACATAGTCTGAAGTGCAAGAACTAATATTTAATTTCAGAAAACTCTCTAGGGCTTATAAATTAGGCCACTACATTGTAACATCTTATTCAGTTGATGATAATATCACAGATATGTCGGTTTTCAATATTCATTATAAAATTATAACAAAAACTTAAAATGCAAAGGTATATATAGCAAAAATGATCTCCAACTTCTAGATAGTGTTAACCAAAATGAACTGAGTTATTTTTTCCTAGGCTACTTCCTAGATAAAATAAATTCTAAATTTTGTGTGGTATCAGAAATTGGTCGTAGTGTTAAAAACTGAGGTTCACAGATAATTGTCAAACATCCCATCTGCTATTAGCAGAAATATTTTCCTCCTGTGAAATATTTTAGCACAGTAGATAAAATATAGACAGGTTCACAGCTGCATTTCCACTGTTTATATAAGGTTATAAAATTGATTAGTCAACATCATATAATAAAGCTTCATAATCAACACATCTCCTAATATTTTTAAGCTTTGAGTAGATTATGTTACATGAGCCACAAACTTTGAAGGCTGAACATACTGCAAACTGTGTTTAACTGCTTTGATCAAATAAAATATCCATAAATTAATGTAGCATCTACTTAATGATATGCATAATTGCTGTTGTGCTTCATGGTAATTAAGCCTGAATGGACAACAGATGATGATCATTTTTATATAGTCAAGCTAAAATTCTATAGCTCTTTTCTTTGTTATTTCTTCCGTATTTTCTTGACTGGTATTGCTAACAATTTTGCCTGATACCATATAAAAATTAATCCTCATTAGTCATTCATATACATACCTACTCTCCCCACCACCAAGATATGAACATGACTCCTCCACCATTAGAGTTCTAGTAATACAAATCTTTCATTTCTTCCTCACTTTGCAGCTACACACCAGGATTAAGACCTGTTTTCCCTTCTATGCAATTTTCCCCCACCTAAAAAATAAATAAAACATAATTTTGTAAAGAATGGCCATAAGGTGAGGTAGATCTGGCTTTGAGTTTAATCTCTGCTTACTTCCTAGTTCGGTAAAATTGAACAATATATTTAAGTTCCTGAACCTCAGCTTATTTATAAGATGTGGGATAAGGATGACACCTACTTGCAAGTGGTGGTGTGTGAATTACATAGCCAAGGGATGCAAAGAATTTGGCTCAGACTCTGACACAGTTGTTGCTCAGTGATTTCTAACTGATGGTATTACCCTTGCCTCAGTCTAATGCCCTCAACTGTAGCTGTTCCTGGTTTGGAAAGTGAGAGGCTCTGTGGATCTGATGCTTGGATAGCTCATTTGCCTGGCTGGGTGGTCCCAGGATGTGGCAGTTCAGGGGCTCTCAGAATGTGGTTTGACTGCTTGGCTTTAAGGCTGAGGGAAGTTATAAGGGAGCAAAGAGAACTGTTCACATAAGGGGAAAGAAAGTTGGATGTTCTAAAGACTGATGTCACCAATTAAGAAGACCCTTATAATTTAATCTACTCTAACCAACCTTTCTATTTAATGCGTGCAGGTGACTGCATATGCATTTTGCAGCTTGCAACAACTTCTAGAAGTATCATGGTAACTGCAGCCAGGTCATTTCAGAATCATTACTCTTTCTATCAAAATAATCCTCTAAAATAAATAAATAAGTAAGGTTTAGACTTCAAATAAGCCATAGAAGTGATCATAATATTTCAAGGATAGTAAGAAAAAATTACCATCTACTTGGTTTTTTGAAGGAGACAAAATGTTAATTCTGTAATACTTTTATGTCTAGGATTACCATGCAAATGACCAGGATTGATGATATAGTGAAACTCATTTACACTTAAGTATATACAGTAAGTCAGCAGACACAAGTGAGCTCCAGCTATTTCTCAGTTTCACTAGCGGTAAAGGACTAGAAAGCAGAGAAGCCCTGTATGTTTCCTGACCTAGGTACAGGGTATAGATATTAAAGGCAGAGGAGCAGGTAGTAAAAGAGAACATTGGCCCTCTGAAGACTGACTTTGAAGGTGTCCATATTTTTCCCAGGCTGTGCTTCTTAAAGGCAAACAAAACTGAATTATGTTTTCTTTTTCATGATATAGGTTAGGAAAATATTGCTCATAATTATGCTGTAGTGGGGAAATGATATATAGAGAGTGGTAATAGTGATAATATTTATCAGGATTTTACAATGCCCTAGGTATAGAGAAACTCTGACTTATGATTAACAGGGATAAATAATCAGTGCAAGAAGCTTTCATAACTTTACTTGTTTTCCGACAAGTCAGTAAGAAACAATAAAATAAAGTGCATTTTGATTATCAAGGCATGATACAGTGTAACTAAATTTTGTCTTAAAAAGTTGCTAGTGATTAATCAATAAAATTGATACCATATGTGCTAATTCCTAATTGATGACTGATGCATCAATCAGAGAGCATAAGCAGAATAATTACATGCTGTCACTCTAGCTCTTAGGAAATTGAGGGTCCATCCTCTGATCAAAGAGCACAACTGAGAACACTCCAGGTGCATATGGATTTTCTTATTCATTCTCACTGAAAAGCAAGAAACCATATTCAATCAGTTGGACCCAGATCCTTTCATAGGAAATATAGCCTTTATTATGATATCAAACTGCTCTGGCTTGTATGGTCTTGAAATGTTATATCTCTTCTATTTGTTAGAATAATATTAATTGAAAATAAATAAGTGGTAATAGACTTTAAATATATTTAGTTATCAAATCTAGAGTAATAGAAAGATATGGCATCTACTCTCAGTATATTAAATGCCATTTATGATAACATTCTTCAGCTACAGTTTTGATATTAAGAATATGCTTGTCAAGAAAAACATTGAGCTAGGAAATGTAATTAAAATTATTACTAAAGACATAGTGTTACACATTCATTAATTCATTCCTTTATTTCAAAAACAATTATTGGCTGTATAGTCCAAGATTATTTTAGGTAGCAGAGATACAAAATTACATAAACTGTGGAATCAGTTTTTAAGGAGCTTTAAACTAGAGTGAGATGGATATGCAAATACTATGAAATATGACAAACACATCATGATATCTATATGAAAATTATAATAATGGATAAGAAGAATTAGTCATGAATCATCCAAAAGGGAGGTTAGTTAGGTGAGGGAAGTTTCAGCTGAGTGGCATGAACATTTCAGGCATACACAGCACCTAATGGAGAACCCAGCATGTATGCATTTAGTGCATTTAGTGTATCTTAGTGAAATATAATAGCAACAACAATAAGTAATAACAACAAAATGCAAGGGCAAAGTGGAAAGAAAACACTGAGGGAGATGCATCTAGAGAAGTAAGCAGGGTGTGCATCAGAGTATGCTAGAAAATGCAGTACTGATGTGCTTGGATGTGGGGAAGCAAGTTACCTAATTATATTTAAGAAATATTTTAATACTTAAATTATTTTTGAAAGACTGCTATAGAAGCAGATGTTGACATCCTCCTTTCCTGAGGGATTGGACAGGCTGGCAATGACTCTTTAGTGGTCAATAGCTAGGAGTTGGGTGCCTTATGGTTGGCAGTTGTTATCTAGGGTGGCACAAAATAGGTAAAGCTGGTGAGTTTCCAAATATTCATGTTTCACAAACAAAGTACTTGAGGCATCACATTTTGTTATTAAAGTAGGGTAGTATGATTCCCTTTTGTATTCTTATTTAACAGAGAAAAATTAATAAAAGCGTCTCTTTCTTAACTGATTCTTTTCTCCCCCTCTGTTCTCCTCTCCTCTGTCCCTTCCCCCACTCTCTCATAAATTTCCTTTGTCTCTCCATAAATTTCTACAAATTTTAGTTACATTTATAGGCTTCAAAGAAATAAAAATATGCACTATTTCCAAAGTTGGCAAGACCCTACTTTAATTGCCTTAGACATTTTTTTAAAAGATGCACTGATATATTTGCATCAAATTCATATTCTACATACTGAATTATGCTGCTGACAGTATCCAAGTTTAATTAAGATTTTGGTTATTGATGATATTAAATACATTTTCAATTCAGAACAATGCCACTTAACAAAATCATTAACTTTTGATCACTATTTTTAAGGATCCTTGCCTGCTTCTCTGGGATACTCCCAGATAAATGTTTCTCTTCATTTGCATATGGTGTTTCCTGAGTTTGAAATAACCTTGACTTTTTCCTCTATTTGGGAAAATTCTGCCCTTTAAAAATAGATTTAAATGGTACATTTTCTCTGTGATAAGACTACAGAGAAATCTACTGTATTAGTCATACAGAAAATAGCTATTCATTCCCCATTGAAACCTCTTATTGGAATTCTCTTAAAGAATTTCATTCGGAGTCTTAATTGTACTTATTACAATATCTTACATTTATTTATATGTTTATGCATTTGTAACTCTGGGGGAAACTCTGTCACCCAGCCCAGGGCAAATTACCTTTGAAACTGAAGTCAAAGGGAGAAATAAAGTAGGAGAAAAGCCATTCGCTTCTTGCCCATGTCTCTCGTAAGCAGGCTGCAAAAAGGGACCCCGTTGACCGCTCCAGTCCAGATATGCCCTCGCTTCCCATTGTAATAACCTATTGATATGGAGATGGACTGAGATGGACTACTTCTCTCCACCACTTGGAAACACCTACTGATATGGAGATGCACTAAGGCCAGGTGAGAGATTCTGGAAATATTGCAAGTTTACTCAATGCCTTTATATACATACGTGGTTTTGAGTTTTACTCTTAATTGTGAATTCATTGACAGCAGAAACCACGTCATTCATTTTTGTGCTTTATGTGTGTTAAGGTTTGAACTGGGTTCTCCTAAAATTCATGTTGAAATCTCACACTTAGTATCTCAGAATGGGAGCACATTTGGAAATAGGTTCATTGCAGGTGTATTCACTTAAGATGAGGTTGTACTGGAGTAGGGGGGGCATTTAATCCAATATGATTTGTGTCCTTATAGAAAAAGGACATTTCAGCACACACACACACACATGGACAACACCATGTGAAGGTGAAGGCAAAAGACAAAGGCAGAGATCAGAGTGATGTTGCAGAAGCCAAGGATGCCAATGATTGCTAACAAACCACCAGGACTGAGAGACCTGGTACATATCCTTCCTCACAGCATTCAAAAGGCACCAACTCTGTAAATACCTTGATTTTGGATGCTTCTAGACTTTAGAACTTGAGACAATAAATTTCTGTTGTTTAAGCCACACAGGTGTGGTAATTTGTTACGGCAGCCCTAGAAAATTAACAAACTGTTTGACTACCTAGTAGAGAGGAGTAGAGTAGACACTCACAAAAATATGGAGGAATAAAGTATAAAGTACATTCCTGACCAACAATCATTTGATAACATATGTTAATGATTGTTATTGATATTTAATATGCATTTCTGCTTTTTTTTTTTCTGATTTCCTACCTAGATTGTTGTTCATGGAAATAGAAATCAGTTTCCTACCTTTGCAATGTTCTATAGTTGGTTAATATATTTTGCTCTTTTAATAGTTTTAAAAAGTCAGTTGCTTTATCATTTCCTTAATGTCACCATTAAGAAAAAAAGAATATTCTAATCAGAGATTTTCATTCAGACACCAAAAAGACCTACTTATTGTTCAGTTATTTCACTTACTGTAGAAGAAATACATTACTGGAGAGAGATATCTATTGACAAATGGGATAGCTTTGAAGGATTGATTTTATTAAAAAGACGATGTAAAGCACAGGCCAAATCTGATAGGAGAACTTTGAGGGGGAGATTCAGGGCCCAGTGCTCTAATTGTGGTGATACTCAGGACTGTGAGTCAGAATCCTCAAGGAATCTTAGGAAGACAATTTGAATAAACATGAGGGGAGGGCACAAAAGACAATAGACTGTACTTTACAATTTTGTTTAGGTTTGACCCTGTAAATTACATCAAATCCAATTAACCGCAAAAGAACAATTCCATGAACTTAAAAAAATTATAGAGGATTTTTTCTTTTCTTTTCTTTTCTCTTTTCTTTCATCTGCCTGCTTTGAGTTTTTTGAAAAGAGAATAAAATCTCAAAGCAGGCAGATGAATTGGGGTTTTGTAGTGCATTATAAAGGGGTGAGGATTTTCACATTGTCTAGTTCAAAATTACTCAAATCTTACACTGAAATTTATCTTTCTGTAGCTTGCCTCAATATAAAACACTTTCTAGTTCACATTAGGGGACATTTTCATAATTTCTGAGCATGTACTAGTTTTCTAATATATTAAATTTATACCATTCACTCAGTGGCTTAAAACAAACAATTATTGTATCAGAAGTCTAGGCATGGTGTGGCTAAATTCTTTATTCAGATGGAAATCAAGGTTTTAGCCTTGTATTCCCTTATGGAGGCTCTGGGTAAGAATCAACTTTCAAGCTCATTCACTTCTTGGTCCAATTCAGTTCCTTGTGCTTGTAGGAAATGTCCCTCTGGCAACAACTAGGGGCCATTCTTATGTCCTAGAGTCACCCACATTCATTGCCACATGGCCGCCTTGTTGCTGGGCAGCTGCTTCTGGGGAAGTTTGTCCCTGCATACCAGCTGAAACCTCAAACTGGATGGGGGAGGGTTCTTGACTCGGAATTGGGAAAGAATTCTCAAGCAGGTCAAACAAGTGTAGCTAATGAAGGAATTCATTAAAGCAAGAGCAGCAGGGAATGGAAGCTGCCTTGCAGGCAGCAGAGAAGAGGAGTGTGCAGAGGGAATGAGGGAAAGTTCTCAGCTTAGGCCAGATTCCCTTGCCAACTCTTTTTTTTTTATGTACCCTTAATTTTCTTTTTCTAATTTTTTAAATTTTGGTATCATTAATATAAAATCACATGGGCAACATTGTGGTTACTAGATTCCCACCATTATCAAGTCCCCACCACATACCCCATTACAGTCACTGTCCATTAGTACATAAGATGCTATGGAGTCACTACTTGTCTTTTCTGTGCTATACTGCCTTCCCTGTGACCCTGCGTTATATGTGCTAATTGTAATGCCCCTTATTCTCCCTCCCTTCCCACCCATTCTCCCAGTCACTTTCCCTTTGGTAACTGTTAGTCCATTCTTGGGTTCTGTGAGTCAGCTGCTGTTTTGTTCCTTCAGTTTTTGCTTTGTTCTTATGCTCCACTGATGAGTGAAATCACTCGGTACTTGTCTTTCTCCACCTGGCTTATTTCACTGAGCATAATACCCTCTAGCTCCATCCATGTTGTTGCAAATGGTAGGATTTGCTTTCTTCCTATGGCTGAATAATATTCCATTGTGTATATGTACCACATCTTCTTTATCCATTTATCTGCTGATGGACACTTAGGTTGCTTCCATTTCTTGTCTATTGTAAATAGTGCTGTGATAAACGTAGAGGTGCACGTCTTTTTGAAACTGGGCTTCTGCATTCTTAGGGTAAATTCCTAGGAGTGGAATTCCTGGGTCAAATGATATTTCTATTTTTAATTTTTTGAGGACCCTCCATATTGCTTTCCACAATGGTTGAACTAGTTTATATTCCCACCAGCAGTGTAGGAGGGTTCCCCTTTCTCCTCATCCTCACCAGCATTTGTTGTTCCCAGTCTTTTTGATGTTAGCCATCCTAACTGGTGTGAGGTGATATCTCATTGTGGTTTTAATTTGCATTTCCCTGATAATTAACCATGTGGAGCATCTTTTCATGTGCCTATTGGCCATTTGAATTTCCTCTTTGGTGAAGTGTCTGTTCATACCCTCTGGTTCTTTTTTTAATAGGGTTATTTGCTTTTTGGGTGTTGAGGCATGTGAATTCTTTATACATTTTGGATATTAACCCCTTGTTGGATATGTTATTTACAAATATATTCTCCCATACTGTAGGATACCTTTTTGTTTTGCTGATGGTGTCCTTTGCTGTACAGAAGCTTTCTAGCATGATGTAGTCCCATTTGTTTATTTTTTATTTTGTTTCCCTTGCCTGAGGAGATGCATTCAGGAAAAAGTTGCATATGTTTATATTCAAGAGATTTTTGTGTTTTCTTCTAAGAGTTTGATGGTTTCATGACTTATATTCAGTTCTTTGATCCATTTCAATTTTACTTTTGTGTATGGGGTTAGACAATAACCCAGTTTCATTCTCTTACATGTAGCTGTCCAGTTTTGCCAATACCAGCTGTTGAATAGGTTGTCATTTCCCCATTGTATGTCCATGGCTCCTTTATCATGTATTAATTGATCATATATGCTTGGGTTTATCTGGGCTCTCTATTCTGTTCCACTGGTGTATGGGTCTGTTCTTGTGCCAGTACCAAACTGTCTTGATTACTGTGGCTTTGTAGTAGAGCTTGAATTTGGAGAGCGTAATCCCCCCCACTTTATTCTTCCTTGTCAGGATTGCTTTGGCTATTTGGTATCTTCTGTGGTTTTATAGAATTTTAGAACTATTTGCTCTAGTTCATTGAAGACTGCTGTTGGTATTTTGATAGCGATTACACTGAATGTATAGATTGTTTTAGACAGGATGGCCATTTTGACAATATTAATTCTTCCCATCCATGAACCCCATGCCAACTCTTAAAACCAAGATCACCTGGTATCCTGTGTCCACTTGGATTTGCATGGCATGGGGACTAGCCCCTACCACCCCAGGATTTGGGCGAGCCTTGGAACATGAGATAGAGTGAGATTATGTTCTGAGGACTTCCCAAAGGAGATTCTCAGACAGGCTACTAAGAGCAGATGGTACAGTTCTGCGTACGTCATCTAGGCAATGGGAACTTGCAGTCCCAAATCTGTGCTCTCAGCAGCCCCTCCCTACTTACCAGGAGTAAAGCAGGGGCAGAGTGAAGGCTTGGAAATAGAATGAAGCAGCAAAGAGACAAAGCAGAACAATTTGAGCTGTGAGAAAGCGTTATTAAAGGTATGCACTTAAAGGAGAGTGCAGGCATCCTCAGAGAGGAGGTGCACAAAAGGCTGGAGATTCTGTCTTTTCAAGGCTTTCAAGAAGAGGCAAAGGGCAGAGGGAGTACTGTTGGGCATAGGGTAGACCTGTGGTCTCATTATATCTCTCTCTAGTGAAGGACACTATATCCTCATCCACAGTCTGTTCTCTAGATACTGTGTAAGACAGACTTAACATGGGGTTTATTGATCCGGATCTTCTCCAAGATAGTGGTTACCCCCAAGCAGTGGGGGACATATCAGTTAAGACTGCTTGCCCTTCCCTAAGATTGGGTGGGTTATTATCTGATTACCAAAGAATATGATAGTAATCTGACTTCTCAACTCCCTGCTTTTTAAAATGGAATCTTAGGCTTAAGATGGGGTCCCTTCTGTTCTTACTATAGTGTTTATATCTCAGCATTTTTCATCATAGGCAGGAAAAGTCAATCATGATGCTTGTCCCATGTCCCTGCTCTACCTCACTCTCAAACTTCATGTCCAGCATTGGAGAGTTCCTCTGCCATCAAATCTCTCTCACAATTTGAATCTCTTCAGGAATTGCCCAGTCTCTTTTAGGGGTCACCTGATTAGGTCAAGTCTACCAAAGATAAACTCCCATTATTAAAGTCAATTGTGCCATATGTATTAACCTAATCACAGGAGTGACTATCCCATCATATTCCCAAATCCTAGGGATTACAGAGTTTATACACTAGAGTGCAGGAATTATGGGGGCCATTTTCAAGGTCTGCCTACCAAAGACTGCTAATAAGCAATTATTATTTTGTTAATGATAGTAACTTGGTGAGAATTATATTCTCTTTACTTTTCACATGTCATTTTCATAAGTCAAGCCCTCATTTTCTCTCCTTTAAACTCTTATAAGAGCCTCTCGATAGAGGTTCCTGATTCTTGTATCTCTACAGCCTTAATGTGCCACTATCTTCAAGCACAGTTATGATCACTGCAACTTCATTACTCAAAACCTTTTACTGGCTCCCTAGTGCCTCTTAAATAAGATGATATAGATGTATAATCTGCATCAAAATTACCTTTCTAGAATTACCTTTTGCCATACTCATTTGCTAACCATATCCTTCAGTCAAATTAAGCCCCTGATCTTTCTCATATTTTTCTACATACACACCCTTGTAAATAATTGTATTTCTATTTGGAGGCCCTTTCCATCATTTTTACACAACAAAATTCTAGCCATGTTTCCAGGACTTTTCAAGAGCAACCTTCTCAATGAAGCATTTTGTGATTTTCCATAGAACTCCTATAGCTCTACTAGTTTTTGGCACTACTCTCCTAAGTAGAAAGTTATAAACAATATTCATTTTCAAATTTTATGGCCTCTGTGGTAACTTTAAGTCTTTTGAGGATAGGTAGTGCATTTTATCACTATTTGTATTCTCCATAGTACCTTGTGTATAGTTGGTATATTGAATAAATGTTTGTTGGATAATTACTTAAAGCCTGTTACTCCTTAGATGCCTGACCTCCTAATAAACTTTCTTTTCCATCCCAATTGATTATGAGAAATTAATCCTGTTGATGGGTGGTTTTATTACTAATAATTACGATTAAAGAAAAATAAGAGGACTACTTCCAGTTAATCACTTTCTTCCTTACCTAATTTACCCCTGACCCTGCTTGAAAATAATTTCTTTATCCTGAAGCCTTAATGAAGTTATTCACACTGAATATCTAATTAGATTGTGCTGCAGACAGTAAATATTCCATCTGTATTGAGCATAAGAGGCAGAGTCCTGGGCTGCTAAAAGAACTACACTTTTACCAGAGATTGTTCCTTACTGCTTGGCATATTTTCATATATCTAGGTTTTCATTATGTTCTTACTAAAACATTTATTCTAAATAATTGTAAATTATTATATATAGATAAATTGTAGAAAGAGCCACATATTAAAGATAGTAACTTTAAAAGACTGTAAAGACGTAACGCTCATTGAAAAAGTCAATTGTTTCCATGTTAATAGGAAACACTTTATAATATGTAAATAGTTAACAGATAATCCAAAACAATCTGGTTATAAAGTTACAATTGCTTTCAGAGTTATAATTCCTTTTTATTAGTAATGCTTTTCATGCTGGAGAAAATATTACAAATTAGGGTAGTGAATATGGTTATAAAAAGAAAAAAATCTCAATATTGTAGAGCTCTGAAACTCAAGAATAAACTATGAAATTAAAAAGATTTGACTCCCTAAATTAGGACAGGTAGGATTTAAAGATATATTTTAATTAGAATGGATAAATATAGCTCAGAGATCAGAAAATATAGAATGCTGATATAAATTTCTTGCCCATATACATGGCAGACATTATTAATCAATCATGCTATTCTTTCAGTCTAAGTAGGACTTAGTCTTAAAACTGCATTGCTATTATGTATCTCTGTGAATTGGAACCAGAGATGGTGCTTAGTTACTTTCTATAAAATGAATTCCCATCTTTTCAAATGATACTAGCAAATCTTAAAAATCAAAACGGCTGGCAGAATTCTGTCACACTAAATCAGAGAATTTAGACGTAACTCAAGTCTCATTAAAAGCTTTCATAAACATGTCATGTTTCATCTTTTTTTCCCTTTTACCTAATTCTTTGCTGTAAACTTTTCCCAGTTGTGATGATATGAGCTGAGCTGGTAAACAAGATCCATAAAAAGAATCAATGGTGCTGAGTGCAGCCATACCCACATAAATCTTGCTGTCCTGTGCTACTGTGACCAACAGTTGCTGTGTGTGTGAGTGTGTGGGTGAGTGGGTGTTTAATAGTTGGAAGAATCTTTTAGATGAATTATCCTGAAAAGTTATTTTACCAAATGCTGAAACTGGCTACCAGTGCCAGCTTTCTGGAACTGCTGGTAAGTGGCAGAGATGAAAATAAGGTATAAGTCTTTTGGCCCCAAAACTTAACATTGCTTGTATCTGCTTAGGATTTTGTTCCAAGGAATCACCATTTGGTATAACAGCCCATCTAATCACAGAACTTATTCAGAGGAGAGTAATAGGTTTTTGTTCTCCTTACAATACTTATTTCACCATTCAGGTGTAACTCCAGGGGGTAAATCAGGGCAAAATACCCCTAAAACCGAAATAGGTGAAAGGGAGAAATAAAGTGGGAGAAACCCATTTATTTCTTACAAGCAGTTGTCCTGCATATCTCTCCACCCAGCTGCAGAAGAAAAGACCCCAGCCAACCTCTCCAGTCCAGATTTGCCCTCACTTGCCCTTGTAATTACCTATTGATATGTAGATGGACCACTTCTCTCCACCCCTTGGAAACAGCTATTGGTATGCCAATACACTAAAGCCAGGCGAGAGATTCTGGAAATATTGCAATTTTACCCACAGCCCACCCCTTCAGAAATCTTGCCTCACAATCTATATGTTCCCCATCTTCCACAATGGCCCCTGTGTGAGAAAACTGGAGCATTGTAACAAGGCTAATAACACAAAATAGCAACAGCAATAAAATCATGATAATCCTCAAGCCAGAGGCTTCAGCTAGGTTCAAAGTCTTAGGCAGATTAAGTCCATAGCTCGTCCATTCCATAGGCAGTCAGTAGATGAACAGGTAGGGAGTTAAGAGCAATGATCACATGGCAGCTGCAGCCAGGAGGCAGGGCCAGACCACAAGGACTGTAGAAGAAAATAACCTTAAGGGCAATAAGATACATGTTCTAATGACACCAGTATAGGCAAATCTTGTCTATCAGGTAAGATACATGCAAGAGAGTGGTCCTGTGATAGTTCAGTGACAGGAATGGGATCTCATCCTGGTCAAGTATACCAGACTTTCACCCTGCTTGCTGTGGGACTTACAGATGGGTCAGTATATAGGGCTATGGGAGGTACATGCACTGACAATAAAGATAAAACAAAACTTCCCTGAAAGATGCTCTTATCTCCTGGACTTTTTGGGTATAGTACTGTGATCTTTGGGGGCCACTCTGCTGTTACTCCAGGAAAACACATGAGACTAGCTTCTAGGCCTTTTCCCCAAGGTGCTAGAAGGGCCAGTCATCTCTGGTCCATGTATCAAAATGTCCAGGGCCACATCCATTCAACAATGTCTCCAGGATTTAATGCAATTGGGGCTGGCATCAGGATGTTGCTTTGCTGGCCATATTCTGACATTAACAGCTCCTCTTTGGTTTGCACATGTGGTTGTACAGGAGTGGCAAGAATGTGTGTTTGCATATTCACAGGGCTCAAGGCTCATTCTTAGGGTTTCTCATTCAGATGCCATAGCACTGTCCATAAGCAAACTGACCAGCCCTGTAGACTGTTGTTGTCTGACTTCAGGCCAGATTTCAACAGAGAATTGTACCTCTCTAGGAGGTGCTTTACCCTAGACCAACTTCCCACTAGGGGCTCCCCAGTTGGAAGCCCCACATATAGGGGGTTCCAGAGTGAAGCTACACCCTCTACCTCTGTAGCCATTGGGACCTTCCCTTCATCCCTAGGGGCAGCCCACACAAGGGTTGCACCCATTTAGACAGATTTCAGGTTCAGAGGTCCTTACAACTACTACCAGATGTAACTATGGGGGAAAAATCCCAGGGCAAAATACCTCTAAAACCAAAATCAGTCAAAGGGAGAAATAAAGTTAAGAAATCCTTTTATTTCTTACAAACAGTTGTTGCATCTCTTTCTTGACCCCGCTGCATCAGAAGAGAGCTCTACCTGACCTCTCCAGTCCAGATAAACCCTTGCACGCCCTTGTAACTACCTATTGGTATGTAGATGGCCACTTTTCTCCACCCCTTGAAATACCTATTGATATGCAGATGAACTAAAGCCAGGTGAGAGATTCTGAAAATATTACAATTTTACCCACACCCCAAAAGTCAGATAGTTTATATTTAGAGTCTGAAAGAAAAGAGCTTACTAAGGCTTTGTAGTGGGCTTTTAGTCTAGCAACTGGGTGAATGGCAACATTGTTTACCAGAGGTTGAAATTAAGTATGGAGGTTCCTGTTAAATTTAAGATGCTTCTTAATACAAATGGAGATGTGGATTCTGAGTCTGGGGTTCACTAATGACCTTTTAAATCTCTAATCTTCTGTGACTAAATCAACTTAATAGAGTATCATTGTAGCAATCTGATTCCCTTCTAAGATTTTCTGGATGATGCCTTCTGTCAATTTAGCAATAAGAGGAAAGAGTCAGAGGAATGAATGACTGAAGACAAATGCTTTGAAGAGTTGTGGCTAAAGAAGCATGGCTGGAAATACAGTTAAACCATCTTGCAAACATTTTCTAGAAGTAATATATTCTCCTGATGTGGATACAGTGCTGCATTTATGCTGTACCTGTCTTTTAAAGTAAATCACAGAACATATCGTTAGCTTGTGAACTGCCTCATATTCTCTAATTTCTTCTATTTTTGTAATTCAGTAACTAGTTCTCAAGAGGAAACAGAATGGCCAGCGTGTCAGTCAAGGTTCAGCTGAAGACAGTAAAAAACACCTTATTTAGTTTAAACAAAAAGTGATTTAATACAGGGAATTGGGATGCCTACACAATTGTTGAAAGGGCTTCTGGGGTAAATCACAGCATTTCTGGAATCTCCCACCTGGCCTTAGTCCATTTACATATCAATAGGTGTTTAAGGCTGCAGCCTCTAAGGCAAAGGGTGGAGAGAAGACCTTCATCCTCTCCTCTCCTCTGTTCCTGGTGCGTAATTGGTCTGGTGCCTGCCAGTTGCCAGGGACCTGCCCATGGGGTTCCTCCTAGGAGGGTCAGGAGAGGAAGTGAGCTTGCACTGTGGCTGCAGAGATACAGAGCTCCAAGCAGGCTTGGCTAGCAGGGACTAGGAGAAAGGGCAGAATACGAGCCATGGCGGGAAGGGACAGATGGAGCCAAGCCTGGCCAGTCAATGCGATCAAGCTGTGAGCCAAACCTACTATTTCCCTTGACTTATTTCATTTTCAGTGGTTTCATAGGGGATTCACGTGGGCCAGAAACACCCTTCTTTTTGGAGATATAGGGCTGGAGATACAGGCTCTAGGTTGAGCTCATTAGAAATATTTCCAGAAGAGCACTTCAATAAAAACCAGATGCACAGTACTTCCTGTAGTACAGGGATCACTCTATATGTTTTTGCATATATACTTTAATCCTTACTAGGTATTTTCACCTAGTGATTTAACATCACACAACTAGTAAATGGCAAATCTGGCATTGGAATCCAGGCAATGCAGCTCCTAAATCTGCACTCCTAGCCATTGTGCTCTATTGCCTCTCTAGGTACTGATGTAGGGTAAGTTACTCATCATCTCTCCTAAGATCAAGAATTTAGGGAATTAGGAAGTAACTACGCAAAATGCTGCGTCTAGGAACACACTGTTCCAACCCCATCCATGCCAGCAAAATGAATGCCCTGTGACTTGTAAAAGGGTCCAGACAGTGGGACTTTTGATAGGGCAGCCAGCAGAAACACACAAAGGGCAGAGGTGGGATCTGACTGTACCTCACTTTCAGTTATTGTAGGAGTGTGTCTGCTTGGTGAAAGCTTGATGACTTAAAACTCAAACTGAAATGTGATGTAGCTTTCAGCTTTCTAATCTCTTGATTTCCATAAAGTTACAAGAGACATAGCACATTTATCTGCAGTGCATGCCACAGCCAGGCATAACATTGTATGAATAAGGTGTGTTTAAACTAAGGACAGTAGCTAGCACTGCTCAGAATCAAAGAGTAAACTTTATATTTACAAATGTACTACAATTACAAATGGTTCTACAATTTCTTTGGTGCCAGAGGAATGACCACACTTGGGCATGTCTCATCTTCAAATTACTATGGCACACCATGCACATACTTGTCATCCTCAATATTTTAGTAACCAGTGCTCTGTGACCCTATTGCAATTACCTCTTGGCTCCTTCCTTCACCATCAGGGCAAAGAGAGTTAGACAGTGTTACATGGTGGAAGCCTCCTGATTGAAGGATAGAACTGTAACACTATAGGTAGGCTTTTTTATTCTCCTTTTTCTGCTTGTATTATATATACAACAAATCACTATCCTCATATGTTACCCTTTCCTCTCCTGGAATAATTCAGGCTTCTTCTGGTCGAGGATGCCATATACAAACATGAAACACCAAAGGAAGCTTGTCCAGAGTAAAATTGTTAATACAACTCCCGAGAAAGATTTAAATGATATGGATATTGTTACACTTCCTGAAAGGGAGTTCAAAATAAAAATCATCAACATCCCAATGGAGGTAATGGAAAGACATCCAAGAACTCAAGAATGAATTCAGGTCAGAGATCCAATCATTGAAGAACAAGATGGAGGGTATTAAAAGCAGGTTGGATACGGTGGAGGAGACAATAAATGAAATAGAAACTAGAGAAGAGGAATACAAAGAAGCTGAGGCACAGAGAGAAAAAAGGATCCCTAAAAATGAAAGAATATTGAGAGAACTGTGTGACCAAACCAATCCAAGCAGAACAATATTCGCATTATAGGGATACCAGAAGAAGAGAGAGAGAGAAAGGGATAGAAAGTGTCTTTGAGGAGGTAGTTGCTGAAAACTTCCCCAATCTAGGAAAGGAGATAGTCTGTCAGGCCATGGATATCCACAGATCTCCCAACACAAGGGACCCAAGGAAGACAACACCAAGACACATAGTAATTAAAATGGGAAAGATCAAGGATAAGGACAGACTGTTGAAAGCAGCCAGAGGCAGAAATAAGATCACATATGAAGGAAAGCCCATCAGACTAACAACAGACTTCTCAGCAGAAACCTTACAGGCCAGAAGGGAGTGGCATGATGTATTTAATGCCATGAAGCACAAGGGTCTGGAACCAATATTACTTTATCCAGCAAGATTATTACTTAAATTTGAAGGAGGGATTAAACAACTCCAGATAAGCAAAAGCTGAGAGAGTTTACCTCCCACAAACCATCTCTGCAGTCTATTTTGGAGGGACTGCTATAGATGGAAGTGTTCCTAGGGTTGGATAGCTGTCACCAGAGGTAGTAAAATCACCGTAGGGAGGGTGGAGCAGCTGATTGTGAGGCAAATGCAAAATTAAATTGACTATCCCCAAAGTCAATTAAGGGATAGACAAAAAGTACAGAAGTTGATACCTAATATATAAGAATGAAGGAGGAAGAAAAAGGAGGAGAAATAGAAAAGAACCTTTAGATTGTGTTTGTAACAGCATACTAAGTGAGTTAAGTTAGACTCTAAGATAGTAAAGAAAGCAACCTGGAACATTTGGTAACCACGAATCTAAAGCCTGAAATGGCAATAAGTACATACCTATCAATAATCACCCTAAATGTAAATGGACTGAATGCACCAATCAAAAGACATAGAGTCACTGAATAGATAAAAAACCAAGATCCATCTATATGCTGCTTACAAGAGACTCACCTCAAACCCAAAGACATGCACAGACTAAAAGTCAAGGGATAGAAAAAGAGATTTCATGCAAACAATAGGGAGAAAAAAGCAGGTGTTGCAGTACTAGTATCAGACAAAATAGACTTCAAAACAAAGAATGTAATAAGAGATAAAGAAGGACATTACATAATGATAAAGGGCTCAGTCCATCAGGAGGATATAACCATTATAAATATGTATGCACCCAACAAAGGAGCACCAGCATATGTGAAACAAATACTAACAAAATTAAAGGAGGAAATAGACTACAATGCATTAATTTTAGGAGACTTCAACACACCATTCACTCCAAAGGATAGATCCACCAGACAGAAAATAAGTAAGGACACAGAGGCACTGAACAACACACTAGAACAGATGGACCTAATAGACATCTATAGAACTGTACACCCAAAAGCAACAGGGTATACATTCTTCTCAAGTGTACATGGAACATTCTCCAGAATAGACCACATACTAGGCCACAAAAAGAGCCTCAGTAAATTCAAAAACATTGAAATTCTACCAACCAACTTTTCAGACCACAAAGGTACAAAACTAGAAATAAATTGTACAAAAAAAGCAAAAAGGCTCACAAACACATGGAGGCTTTACAACACGCTTCTAAATAGTCAACGGATCAATGATCAAATTAAAATGCAGATTCAGCAATATATGGAAATAAATGACAACAACAACACAAAGCGCCAATTTCTGTGGGAGGCAGCGAAAGCAGACTTAAGAGGAAAGGATATAGGAATCCAAGCATATTTAAAGAAGGAAGACATACACAAGTGAATAGTCTAATGTCGCAATTATCAAAATTGGGAAAAGAAGAACAAATGAGGCCTAAAGTCAGCAGAAGGAGGGACATCATAAAGATCAGAGAAGAAATAAACAAAATTGAGAAAAATAAAACAATAGAAAAAAACCAATGAAACCAAGAGCCGGTTCTTTGAGAAAATAAACAAAATTGGTAAGCCTCTACCCAGACTTATTAAGTGAAAAAGAGAATCAACACACATCAACAGAATCAGAAATGAGAACGGAAACATCACGAAGGACCCTACAGAAATACAAAGAATTATTAGAGACTACTATGAAAACCTATATGCCAAGAAGCTGGAAAACTAGAAGAAATGAAAACTTTCTAGAAAAATACAACCTTCCAAGACTGACCAAGGAAGAAACACAAAATCTAAACAAACCAATTACCAGCAAAGAAATTGAAGTGGTAATCAAAAAACTATCCAAGAAAAAAACCCCCAGGTCAGATGGATTTACCTCGGAATTTTATCAGACATACAGAGAAGATATAATAGCCATTCTCCTTAAAGTTTTCCAAAAAATAGAACAGGAGGGAATACTCTCAAACTCATTCCATGAAGCCAACATCACCCTAATACCAAAACCAGGCAAAGACCTCACCAAAAAAGAAAATTACAGACTAATATCCCTGATGAACATAGATGCAAAAATACTCAATAAAAAATTAGAAACCGAATTCAAAAATATATCAAAAGGATCATACACCATGACCAAGTGGGATTCATCCCAGGGATGCAAGGATGGTACAACATTCAAAAATCCATCAACATCATCCACCACATCAACAAAAAGGACAAAAACCACATGATCATCTCTATAGATGCTGAAAAAGCATTCGACAAAATTTAACATCCATTCATGATAAAAACTCTCAGCAAAATGGGAATAGAGGGCAAGTACCTCAACATAATAAAGGCCATATATGTTAAACCCACAGCCAACATCATACTGAACAGCGAGAAGTTGAAAGCATTTCCTCTGAGATCGGGAACAAGACAGGGATGCCCACTCTCCCCACTGTTATTTAACATAGTACTGGAGGTCCTAGCCACAGCAATTAGACAAAGCAAATAAATATAAGGAATCCAGATTGGTAAAGAAGAAGTCAAACTGTCACTATTTGCAGATGACATGACACTGTACATAAAAAACCCTAAAGACTCCTCTCCAAAACTACTAGAACTGCTATCAGAATACAGCAAAGTTGCAGGATACAAAATTAATACACAGAAATCTGTGGCTTTTCTATACACTAACAATGAGCCAATAGAAAGAGAAATCAGGAAAACAATTCCATTCACAATTGCATCAAAAAGAATAACATAGCTAGGAATAAACCTAACCAAAGAAGTGAAAGACCTATACCCTGAAATCTTAAGACACTCTTAAGAGAAATTAAAGAGGACACTAACAAATGGAAGCTCATCCCATGTTCTTGGCTAGTAAGAATTAATATAGTCAAAATGGCCATCCTGCCCAAAACAATATACAGATTTGATGCAATCCCTATCAAATTACCAACAACACTCTTCAGTAAACTGGAACAAATGGTTCAAAAATTCATATGGAAACACCAAAGACCCCGAATAGCCAAAGCAATCCTGAGAAGGAAGAATAAAGTTGGCGGTGGGGGGGATCTCACTCCCCAACTTCAAGCTCTACTACAAAGCCATAACAATCAAGACAATTTGGTACTGGCACAAGAACAGAGCCACAGACCAGTGGAACAGGTTAGAGACTCCAGACATTAACCCAAACATATATGGCCAATTAATATTCGATAAAGGAGCCATGGACATACAATGGGGAAATGACAGTCTTTTCAACAGATGGTGCTGGCAAAACTGGACAGCTACATGTAAGAGAATGAAACTGGATCACTGTCTGACCCCATACACAACAGTAAATTCAAAATGGATCAATGACCTGAATGTAAGTCATGAAACCATAAAAGTCTTGGAAGAAAACATAGGCAAAAATCTCTTGGACATAAACATTAGTGACTTCTTCATGAATATATCTCTCCAGGCAAGGAAAACCAAAGCAAAAAATGAGCAAGTGGGACTATATCAAGCTGAAAAGCTTCTGTACAGCAAAGGCCACCATCAATAGAACAAAAAGGTATGCTACAGTATGGAAGAATATATTCGTAAATGACAGATCCGATAAAGGCATGACATCAAAATATATAAAGAGCTCACACACCTCAACAAACAAAAAACAAATAATCCAATTAAAAACTGGGCAGAGGAGCTGAACAGACAGTTCTCCAAGGAAGAAATTCAGGTGTCCAACAGACACATGAAAATATGCTCCACATTGCTTGTCATCAGAGAAATGCAAATTAAAGCCACAATGAGATGTCACCTCACACCAGTAAGGATGGCTACCATCCAAAAGACAAGCAACAACAAATGTTGGCGAGGTTGTGGAGAAAGGGGAACCCTCCTACACTGCTTTTGGGAATATAAATTAGTTCAACCATTGTGGAAAGCAGTATGGAGGTTCCTCAAAATGCTCAAAATAGACTTGCCATTTGACCCAGGAATTCCACTTCTAGGAATTTACCCTAAGAATGCAGCAGCTCAGTTTGAAAAAGACAGATGCACCCCTATGTTTATCGCAGCACTATTTACAATAGCCATGAAATGGAAGCAACCTAAGTGTCCATCAGTAAATGAATGGATAAAGAAGTAATGGTACATATACACAATGGAATATTATTCAGCCATAAGAGGAAAACAAATCCTACAATTTACAACAACATGGATGGAGCTAGAGGATATTATGCTCAGTGAAATAAGCCAAGCAGAGAAAGACAAATACCAAATGATTTCACTCATCTGTGGTGTATAAGAACAAAGGAAAAACTGAAGGAACAAAAAACAGCAGCAGAATCACAGAACCGAAGAATGGACTAACAGTTACCAAAGGGAAAGAGACTGGGGAGAATGGGAGGGTAGGGAGGGATAAGGGCGGGGAAGAAGAAAGGGGGTATTATGATTAGCATGTATAATGTGGGGGGTGGGGGAAAGGGGAGGGCTGTGCAACACAGAGAAGACAAGTAGTGATTCTACAACATCTTACTATGCTGATGGACAGTGAATGTAATGGGGTTTGTGGGGGTGACTTGGGGTAGGGGTGAGCCTAGTAAACATAATGTTCTTCATGTAATTGTAGATTAATGATAACAAAATAAAAATAAAGAAAAAAAAAGATTATAGGCAATCATAACAGGTGTTGAATAAATGTTTTTAGAACATAAGGAATAATGAGTTATAATGGAACAGCTTTAATTCAAATGCTTGCTCTAGCACTGGTGGCTCTACCACTTTGAGCAAGTCATTATGTTTTCTTGTTTTTCAAAAGGGGAAGTTAAAAGTAGAAAAATTTTCAGGTTCTTGAAGATAAATGAAAGAATGTAAGAGATGTGATGGATCTTGTGATGTCTATCATAAAAATGTTAATTATTAATAGATTCCTGTAAAGATACAGACTTTTGTTTTTTCACTGGAGTTCCAATGTTTATAATCATGCATGACCTGAAGAAAACACTTGTTGGAATTCCCCAACCTCATGGTTTGTCTCCTCACTGAGCACTGGGTTCCTGACCCATGGCTTTACATATTATTTTTTTTTCTGGTAGGTAGGCATGAATTAAACTTCATTTCAATTTACCAGCTTGGCTCTCTTATGGTACATTTGGTAACAACAGTAAAACAAAATTGAGATACCGACATTCGTAGAATTATCTTGAAGGGACTTAGCTATGAAGATAGGTAGAAATGCAATTCTTTAGGCAGGAAAGAGAAGAGAAATACAAGAATAAAGTAATGTAAAATGTTTCGCCTTACAAAAAGCATTTTCTTGGTATTTGGTTTGTAATAGCAGAGAACATAAAGGAAGATCTTTCTTGAAATTATATTGCTAAATATTCCAGCATGGTCTCAGATGCTTGACTTCAGCCTGTCTCTTTCAGTGAGTATTTGTATACCGAACAGAATTTTCATGATTTACCAGTCTCACAGCAATGAGGGGCCCTCATGAGCATTAGAAAATCCTCTAGTTTTAATAATTCCTAATCCAAAACTAGGACTAAATAATTTTAATATTTCTTCTTCTGGGAAGAGTAAATCAGTACAAATATTGATAAATTTGTTAGGCCTCAAACATCCCTTGCATTTTTAGCAGTATTCAGACTCTGAAACTGCTAACCTAAACCACACACACACACACATTTTATAAATGAACTGAATATTCACAGAGACAAATTTTCACTCATTGCTGCAGAAAAGGTATTAGTATTACATGGATGTCAGCTTTCTGCTATTTATATTCATTTAAAAATAAAAATAAATAAAGCACAGCAAATGCATTACAGACTGAGATAGATAATGGTGTGCATCAAACTACAGGGGATATTATCAATATAGTATTAATCTCATTTAATTATTTGTACCAGAGGATATGTCATCAGTTGGAAGGTTCTTAATCAATCTATTAATATTGTCTTCATAATTTCACTTTCATACAGGTCCTTGAAAGCTATGAAAGCCAGGACTAAGAAATATGAATAATTTCAAAGTTCTGGGGCAGCTAACTCCATTTCAGAAGTCCTTAAATTGTTCATTAATGCCATAGCCAGGAAGTAGAATGTTTAATGTATCACTTTTTATGGAAAATAAATTTCTGTCCCTGTGGAGTTGTAGCATGAATAATACTGAAGTGTTTTAAAGGACAAAAAAGAGATTCTGGGTAAGTTATGGTGAGCAAAATTCTTCTCTCTCTCTCTCTCTCTTTTTTTTTTTTCCACTTAAAGGACAAGGCATGACAATAAACTCAAAATAAATGGAATGACACATTCAATCTCCATGAAAACAAAACGAAACAGTAGTTTTATTTTCATTCCCTTGTTCTAGATCAGAAATGAACCTGCCATTTAACCTGGGAAATTAATGAGAAGGGACTTCTTGGTTGAGAAATCCAAGATTTTTGTGCCATTTTTGAACATTTCTCACGTTAATGTAGGAGAGGGATTTATAGCTCATATTAAGACAAACTTCTTGACTGCACAAGGATAATAGAGGAAACTTACCACTTACAGATGTTTCTAATTTAAGGTTATATCTGTAATGTAAGCCTATTAGCACAGAGGAGACCTTTCTGTCCAAAAGCACATAATAAATCATTATGAACTCTTTTTCATTTGAAATTTAACCTATGGTGACCTTAATCCCATCTTTCCTATTGTAATTAATTAGTCACTAAACTATCATCCTTTGCTGTGGACAATGGCATAATTTCAGGGCAAGTGTTTATCAGTTGAAGACTATGAATTGATTTGTTAAAATAAATATACCCTCTACCTTCCCTAACATTCCTTTAACCCCGTAATACAAAGGATTAAACTAGAATGAGTTTGTTAAATTGTAGACAATTTATCTGAAAATGGTCTGGAACCCTGCCTTCCCTTGTCCCTATGCAAATTTGCCATAGAGCAGCACAAATGATCTTGTAACAACATAACCACTATCAAATTATTTTTCATTTACAACATTTCAAAATTGTCTTTTGAATTTATAATAAAATTAAATTTCCTTACCAGGTGCTAAAGATAGGTAATACCTTTATAATCTATCTCAGCTTAGGTTTTCACCTTTATGAGCAGTGTCTCAGTTGTTTAGTATTCTCTAGGAACACTGTCTTCCTTCCATCCTTGAAACATTTGACTCTGTTTCTCTGACCCAGGATTTTTGCACATGCTATCCCATCTACTTTTTCCCACTCCTCACATGCCTAGGCCTTTTTTATCCTTCAGGTCCAATTGTCTTAGTCTCTTTTTCTGTTTATGGCATTATCACAACTTACACCTTTTTATTTAATTGTCTGATGATTTCCTTCTGTCTGCATCTACTCTTCCATAAAGTAGAACCACAAAGAACTGAGGAAGAAAATTGCCAACCTTGTTCACTAAGAACGGTGCTTAGCACACAATGGTCACCAAACAAAACCAGGTTTGTCCTCCTCAGTTCTGTGCTTCCTATGCTACTTTCCATCATTCTAAGTAATTCTTTCTGCAGAGATCCAGTTTGGAGACTAGATAGTGCTATCATTGGTTGCCTATAAGTAAATGAAATGGAAAAATTTCTGAGTGGTTTTAATGGGTTTATAACACTCTTCACAGGCACCAGTTAGTAGAACACATTTAACGGCAGAGGGTGGTGCTGTCTAATGTACCACACAGTCATCACAATTCACAGTCAAGGCTGTTTATTTCACATTCCATGTCCTTTGTTGAATGTTCTAAAATTCTTTCATTAATGTTTTAGTAATATGTTATACAATTACACTTTAGAAATAATTCTTATAAGAAATATCAGAGTTTTAGCCATGGATGCATGAGAGTATTTCTTATATTAACTGAATGGCCCTTTGAAAATGATATTTTGAAAAATTGTAGATACTTTCATTTGGTCCTAACTTCCAACTTCACTTCCTTTAATCTCTCTTTTAAAAATGCTTTTGGGATTTAATCAGATTTAGCAGTAAGTAATGCAACTGCCAAGCAGCTTCCCTAATTTTTAGGGCTAAAATAGATATTAATCTAAAAGTGCTTTTTCTCATGCTGCTGCCTACAAATTCTCTGGCCTCTAGTCTTCCTCATCCAGTCCACATTGTATGCTGAACCAGATGAATCTCCAAAGCATAGCTCTGATCCTGTCACTATTTTCTGAACAGCCTTTAAAGATGCCTGACTGCTTATGTAGCATTACTTAGTCTTTAAGATCATCAAAATGTTGTCCTCTATCACTGGTCCATACTTATTCTAAATGCTTCCCTAGCTATTTGAAAGTCTCCAAACCTACCCAGCATTGCTCGTCCCAAATGTCTTTCATTGTGCCCTTAGCAGCCTCCAAACTTACATGAGGGAGGGATCCTCTAAAAAACTGGCAGAGAACTGAAAGGTCTGGATTTCTGCCATTTCCGTGGCCTCATATTTACTCTACAAATATTAGGAAAATCTGCATTTACTTTCATGATCTATACTCTTGAATAAATTCCTTGACTTGTGGAGAGGCTTACTTCTTAGGGTGGTGATCAGAGAAAGGCTTGAGATGCTAAGCATGGGGGCAGAACTGGACTAGCTATCAGGAATGTGGTTAGTCTTTGGCATCCTTTTTAATACTTGACACTTATTATTTTACTAAGTATTTTCTTTTCTATTTCCCCCTCCCCTGTACACACACACACACACAAACACATACACAGAAAATGTGTCATGAAACTTTGTATGTCATATTTATTCAGATGAGATATTCAAAAGATATTAGGTTGCCTTTTCAGGATATATTCATATTTGTTGGTAAAACTGCAATATTTCCAGCATCTCTCACCTGGCTTTAGTGCATCTCCATATCAATAGGTGTTTCCAAGCAGTGGAGAGAAGTAGTCCATCTCCATATCAATAGGTAATTACAAGTGCAAGCGAGGGCACATCTGGACTGGAGAGGTTGGGTAGGGTCTCTTCTTCCAGCTTCTGGTACTAAGAGAGAGATGCAGGACAACTGCTTGTAAAAAATAAATGGGTTTCTCCCACTTTATTTCTCCCTTCCACTGATTTCGGTTTCAAAGGGATTTTGCCCCAGTGTTTCCCCCATGAAGTTACAATATTACAGTTTCAATAAAATTGGGAAAAACAAACATTTTATTTGTCAACAACAGAAAATACAGAATTAATTACAAAGTAAAAAAATTTTTTTCTTTCTCTCATCCCTTTTCTTTTATTCCCCTTCCTTTAGACAGAAATATTTTTTCCTTATTGATGAATCACATCATTAAGCAGTCACATATCTGAAAGGAAGCACATGGCAGTATCTATCTATCATCTGTCCATATGTCTATCATCTGTTAGGCAGAAAGACAGACAGGAGTGGGATGAAAAGAGGGTGGGGCTCACCAAGAACTCAGGGAGTTAATCAGACAAAGCCAGAGAGCCAATGATAACTCAGAGGATTAATTAAATAAAGCCACAGGGACCAGAGTGACTTGAAGGGCACACACAGTCCCCAGATAAGAAACTTCAGAGTACACACTCTCCAGATGACAAAAATTTCCCAGAAAAAAAATGTCAGAGTGCAGCCCATGTCTTCAATCCTCTAATCCTTCAAGCCCCCAAGTCCAAAGAATGTCAATCAAGGACTTTTTGGCCCTGCCTAAAACCCCATAAAAGAAGCCTCACAATAAGCAGCCTGCTTTTGTCTACCTTGCCTCTGGCCCACTCCTCCCTTGGAGGGTATTCAAATAAAACTTTCATTCTTCTTTGCCACTGTGTCTCTGCCTTTCAGTTCTTTGTTGTGACTGGAACAAGAATGAGACTGAACTTAACCTGTAACAATCGATTTGTCTGTCTATTATCTATCATCTCTCTGTATATTAGAAAGGCAATGCATTTACTTGACAAAAAATTAAAATATATACAGCAAAATCATGAGCAGTTATCACGGACAGTGCTTTCATTTGTTTAAAGTTTATCTTGCTATATCCAAAGGAAATAAGTATACTGACAGTAGCTGGCAGTTTGACAAGAATAGGTTGCTTTAACAAGTAACCCATTTCAGATTATTTTTGTGACAGCAGAAGAGATTAAATGCAATCCATTTGGATAAAACTGAGATGTGTCTTACAGCCTAAGGATTCTAGCAGTTTAATTTGAAGCTTGTGGGAAATAATGTCATAGAATATTTTTACTTTTCTGGTACTTCATATAATGCTGGATTGAAAGATAACTAAGAAAAGAAAAAAAGTTAATGAGGTTTCTGATTTTTCACCAGTCTATTTAGTACATTCTTAGTACTGATAGTGAATTCAAAATGTGCCATGTCATATTGTTCATAAGTCACATAAACATTTAGTTAAACCATGAATAAAAAATGTCTACACATACTTTTGTAGAACTATTTCTTTTATTTTCTCTAATTTTACATTAGGGTAAACTGTTATGAATGAATTGGTTGTATGTGCACATAAGTTTGTGGAAGCAAATAATGGGAAAGGAGAATTGCAATAAAAAAGTTTACTTTCATCAGTTACTTGAATGCGACTAATACAGAATCCATGGTACAGTTATTTGAGGTCTTTGTAGCATAAAACTGAGGCCTGCATAACATAATATTTGAATATCCAGAATACAATCCAAAGTTATTCACCTTACAAAGAATTGGGAAAATCTCAACTCACATGAGACAAGACAATAAATAGATGCCTTTTTAAAGAAGATACAGATGTTGGGATTTCTGACAAACACTTTTAACAACTAATAAATAAATGCTTCAAGAAGTAAAATTGTGAAAACACTGAAATGAATAGAATGATTGAAAACATCAGCAAATCAATAGAAGAATGAAAGATAAAAATTTAAGAAATGGAAGTACAATAACAAATAAAAACTACATTCATTAATATAGTGGAGATGATAGAGAAGAGAGTCAGTGAACTTGAAGATAGATCAATTACTGCCTTATTCTACTTAGGATGCTTTAAAACATACCACAGAGTCCTGTAAGAGATTTGTGAAAGGAAGTTCTTAAGATAAAAGGAAAAGGATATTAGAAGGAAGCTTGGGATATTAGAAATGAAGGAATAGCAACAGAAATGACTATCTCAGTAAATATAATAAACTATTCTCCTTTAAGTACTTTAACATACATTTGGTGGTTGAAAGCAAAAATTATGTCATCTGATTTTCAATGTAAGTAGATGTAATAATATATAGGACAACTATAAGGGGTTGTCATATCAACAATAATGAAATAGCAACATTTAAAAGAGATAATCAGATTGGATAAAAAATGAAAACTATACTATCTCTACAAGAAACTAACTTCTAATATAGTGATGTAGATAGGTCAAAAGTGAAAGTGTAGAAAACATTAACCAAAATAAAATTGGTGTGGCCGTATTGCTATCAGCAAGGGGACTACAGAGGAAAGAAAATAAAAGAATTAAATTAGACATTACATAATATTAAAAGGACCAATTTAGAAAGTATAAATAAAGCAATCCAACTTGTAACTAACACCATATATTCAAAATATATAAAATACAACTTAGATAACCAAAAGGAGAAATAGAAAAATATACAACTATGGTTGGAGACTTTAATACTTTCCTGTCAGGAATAGATAGGACTAGTATTCAGAGTACAAGAAAAGATGTAGAAGAAATGAACAATACCATTAATCAAATGAATCTATTTAACTTTACAGAACATTCTACACCCAAACAGCAGAATACATATTCTTTTCAAGTGTACATAGAGCATTCAGTAAGATAGACCATATCCTTAGTCATAAAGTAAACTTTCACAGAGTTAAAATAATTGAATCATTTAAAGTATATACTGTGATATATAATAGAATTAACTGGATATCAGTAAAAAAAAAAGTAACAGAAGAATACTCAAAATTTGGATTAATAATGCACTTCTTAGTAATTCATGGGTTAAAGGAGAAGAAGTCTCAGAGAAATTAGAACGTATTTGAAACAGAACGGAAATGAGAATGTAAGATCTCACAATATGTGGGATATAACTAAAAGGGATTAGACAGAAATGCATAGCATTAAATGCCAGTATCAGAAAGGTCTCAAGTCAATAATCTAAGCTCTATTTTAAGAAGCTAAAAAAAGAACAAAGTGAGACTAATGCAAACGGAAGAAAAATAGTAATTAAAATAAGAGCAAAAAAATTAAATTGAAAGCAGAAAAGAGAAAAATCAATGAAACTAAATGCCATTTCTTTGAAAATATTAATAAAACTAATAAATCTCTAGCAAGACTGACAGAGTAAAAGAGAATATTAAAGACACAAGTTATCAATATTAGAAATAAAAGAGTATAACTACAGACTCTCCAGATGTTAAAAGGGTTTATGTTCAGAGTTGATTAAAGTAATACTAAAATATATAAATTTAGTAACTTCAATTAAATAGGTTAATTCTTTGACACTCACAAACTACCAAAACTCATCCAAGATGAAACAGATAACCTCAATAGTCATGTAATTATTAAATAAACTGAATCTCTACTTTAAAATCTTCTTTTCAAAGAAATCTTCAGGTCTAGCTGGTTTTACTGTTGAATTCTATCAAACATTCATGGGAGAAACACCACCACTTCTACAGATAATAGAAAGGAAAACCCTTTCAAACTAATTTTATGTGACAAGCATAACTCTGATATCAAAACTAGACAAAGAGACTAATAAAATTATTCCCAATTAATATAGGTGCAAAAGATACTCCATAAAATATTACCAAATTAAATCCAGCAATACATAAAAGGAATAATACACCAAACCAAATGAAGTTTATTGTTCTCAGAAAAGCAAGGCTAATTAAACATTAAATAATCAATTAATATAATCTACCAAGTAATAATTTGAAGAAGAAAACCCACAGGATAATATCAATGTATGCAGAAAAGCTTTTGATGAAACTCAACATTCTGTAATCTAGGAAGAGAAGGACAAAATCTTTCTGTAATCTAGAAAAAGAAGACTTCATTCACCTAATAAAGGTGTCTGCACAAATTCACAGATGACCTCATATTTAATGGTGAAAATCTCAATGCTTTGGCTTGAGACTAAGAATAAGGTAAGGATGTGTACTTTTAGTACTATTATTCAAGGTCTTATTGGAAATTCTAGCCAGTACAGTAAGACAATAAAAAGAACTCAAGTTCATATAGATTGGAAATAAAGAAACAAAATTATTCTTATTTACAGATGTCATTATTGTCAAAATAGAAAATACCAGAGAACCTACCAAAAAAAAACAAAAAACAAAATAAAATGTCCTACAACTAATATAAATTTAGCAATACCACAGAATATGAGGTCAACACACAAATATCAGTTTTATTTTCATTATTCTAGCAAAGGACAATTTGAGATTGAAGTTTTCAAAATACCATTTACAACAGCCCCCAAAATGAAGTACTCAGGAATAAATTTACCAAAGCATATATTGTATTTGTATGCTGAAAACTATTAAAGGCTGACAAAAGTAGTAAAGAACACCAACATAAATGGAGAAACTTAATATCTGCATGGATTGGAAGATTTAACATCATTAAGCTGTCAATTTTGCCCACATTAATTTATGGATTTAACATAATTCAATCACAGCAGGATGTTTTTGTAGAGATAGGTAAGACAATCTTAAGCTTTGTGTGAACAGGCAAAGGGACAAAAATACCTAAAATAATTATGAAAAAGAAGACTAAGAGTAGAGGAATCATGTTGTCCTAAGCAACAAAGATCATGGGAAAGATGGTGAGGCAGCAAGAGACCCACACATATGGCTAGTTGATTTCTGGCAATAGTATAAAAGCAAGTCAATGGAGAAAGTGAAGCCTTTTAAACAAATGGTTTCTGAACAAATAGATATCCATATAGGGGGAAAAAAAAGGGACCTCAATTTAAATCTCATACCATATATAAAAATTAACACAACATTGATCATAGGCTGAATGTAAAACACTATGCAATAAAACTCAGAAAAATATTGGAAAATAATCTTTTTGACCTTGTATTTGGCAAAGAATTTTTCAATATGACACCACAAGCACAGTCAATTATATATATATAAAGTTATATATATATAGATATCTCAATGTTTACATACATTTCATATTTAAATTTGTCTCTCTATATACAAAACTTAAAAATGCTAACAAAACAAAACTTCTGTGAAAGGCATAGTTAGGAGAATGAAATACAAGCCATAGACTAGGGTAAAATATTTGCAGGCATGTATCTGACATAGCATTTATATCAAAACCACATAAAGAATTCTCAAAATTTAATAGTACAAATACAATCTAATTTAAAAATGGGTAAAGATTTGAACAGAACCCTTATGAAAAAGGTATGAGCTTGGCATATAATAATATGAAAACAATAATGTGTAGTCATTAAGGAATTGCAAATTAAAACCACAGTGCAATGACATTACATACATATTTGAATGGCTGAAAGAAAATTGCCGACAATGCCAAGGGCTAGTGAGGCTGCAGAACAACTGGAACCCTCACACGTTTTTGGTGAAAATGCAAAATAGTATAGCCCCTCTGAAAAATAGTTATTATAAAGTTACCATAAGTTATGATATTTCCCAGAAATCTTGCTCCTGAGTACTTACTATATAGATGAAAACTTAGATTCTCTAAAAAACCTGCACATGAATATTCTACTCATAAGCACCAAAAACTGGAAACAAATATCTTTCAACTGGTGAATAATAAACTATGAGAAATACTACTCAACAATTAAAAGGAATTAACCAGTGATAGAAACAATTGAATGCATTTCAAAAGCATAATAATTGCAGTCTCAAACAGATACTGTAAAATTACATTTAATGTTCTTGGAAAATTTTTACTATAGCCAAGACATAGAAACAACTCAAATGTCCACTGACAGATGAATGGATTAAAAGAATGTGGTATGTACATAGGAAAAAGGAAATCCTGGAGGGCATTATGTTAAATGACATAAGCCAGTCACAGAGAGACAAATATTGCATGATTCCACTTGTACGCGGAAACCAAAATAGCCAAACTCGTACAAGCAGAAAATACAATAATGATTGGAACTGGGGGATGGGAGAAATGGGGAATTGCTGTTCAATGGGTAAAAAGTTTCTGTTATGCTAGATGAATAACTTCCAGAGACTTTCTATACAATATAGTCCTTAAACTTAACAACATAATATGGTGCTCTTTAAAATTTGTTGAGTGTAGATTTCACAGTATACTGTTCTTTTTGAATTATAAGAACACTCTTCTTATAAAAGGCAAAAAAAGGGACATAGGAAAGTTTAGGTGTTGGACGTGTTTATTACATTGATTATGGAGATGATAGCACGTGTGTTTGCCAACTCACCATATGTCCAAACTCATCAAAGAGTACATATTAAATATGTACAGTTCTTTGTGTATAAATTATACCCCAATAAAGCTGCTTTAAAAAGTACACCTACAATAAGCTAACATTTTAAACAGAAAAATGAAAGATACAACTATAGTGATAGAGAACAGATCAGTGGATGCCAAGGTTAACACTGGACGGAGGGAGGGGCTACAGAGGATAGCATGAGAGATTTGGAGGTTGTATCTTGATTGTGGTGGTGGTTACACAAATCTATGCATGTGTTAATCACAGATTTGTACACCAAAAAATGTCAATTTTACTGTATGCCATATTAAAAACAAATTAATTTTAGGAAAATAATGTACTTTTCTCTTTTCTTAAAGAAAATTGCAGGATCACAAATAATTCCTGAAGTATCTCTAAAAATGAAAGGTATTAAAATTAAAAGCTGATACATTTGCAAAAAGTAAAGTGTGAAGTTTCTCCCTAGGTTTACATAAAACTGTCCAAGTAAGCATAATTGCATTTGAAAGAATCACATATTCCTGAAATTACATTTGATTTGACTCTTTGAAATATACATTTTTATATGACTTCCAAGTTTGTGAGGTAGTAGAGGAAGGATGGAAGCTACGTAGAATAATAAATTTTGAAGTTAATGTGTATATAGAGGAATACATGTAAAAGAACTCCATAAATCTAACAAGACTTCTAAATCTACATACTGAATGCTGTTTAAATTCTCAAGGGATTATCTGATGGACCCTGAAATGTAACAGATAAGCATCTCTACCATTGAGATAAATGTCTCTGGATTCTGAATAAAGGAAAATGTTTTTCTTTAGTCTTGGTATGAAAAAGGAGTGAATAGAACCATACATTTCTTTCCCATTCACAAAATTTCTTTATATTTTGCTTTTTTATTAGTTTAGTTAGGTATTGCCTCTTCAGAGATGACTAGAAGTTTTATTTTGCTGTCATCCAAACATCTTTTCTGAGACACTTGCTTGGAAGTAAGCACATCCTATCCCCTCCAGGTTATGTACACAGAATCCTTATAAAGGCTGAAATGAAAACCTCTATATAGATGTTTTTTGTACAAACATTCTTTGACTTACTTTGAGGTTTTTATCTGTTGCCGTGTTTATGTGAGATCAAACATTTTTTTTAAGTCTGATTATTTTTCAAGAGCTAGATATTTTGAACAGATGATATTTCGTTTGAGGTGTATCCAAACCAGTTGTGCAGACAGATCTTTCTTGAAGACCCCAGACTGGATACTTTCAGACACATGAGAGACTTTAATAGTTTTCTAGCTTTTAGCTGGAATGATATTATTTTGACTTTTGGATAATCATGCCTTATCAGCTCCATTTAAACTACCTTTTCACATAATGGATTGTAACTATTCTTCTCTTTCATAGATTCCTACTTGCCTTCACTCTCTTTTACAGACAATCACTTTCCCCCCCTATTTTAACCCCATTTATTTCCTTCTCAGAAAATACAAGATTTTCTCTCTAAATTCAGCCACACTATACTCTCGTTGCTGGGTTGCAAGAAGCCATCTTCCACCACTTCTTAAAAACTAATTTTTTTATGTCATAGTTAATTCAAAAAGATAATTTACTTTTCTTGAATATGGAGGTTATATTGAATACAAACACTACTTTTTAAAAAAGCAGTTTTTGCCCTTTTCAAGGCAGGACCAAAATCTACATCTGAATCTTTAGTAGGAGTTTGGCAGGCTTTTCCTTCTCTAACAGAAGAGAACTAACTCTCTACCAGGAATTTTTAAAAGAACTACAAGTTTGCTGGAAATGTATAATACTATTGCTTTGAGGAAAATTTCTCCATTATTTGAATGTGCTCTGTGAATCCAGTCATCAATTACATCAATGTGTAGGCTGCCAAAGCTTTTCAGATGGAGTTCTGAATATAGTTGGTATGACTTTAATTTAGTTTTGATTTTTTCCCTAAGTTAAATATTTGCTGTCCATTGATCAATGCATGTCCCTGCAATTTCTTGGTATTACTCTGACAACTCTTAAGGCAGACTGTAATTTCCTGTGAAATATAGTAGTCTTGAGGTGGAACTATATATAATAAGCTCAGTATGAAAATAAGAACAGAGGAGCAGCTAACAGGGCCTTTTCTATTTTCCTCATCCCCATGTTCCATCCCATTCCTGACAAGAACCATTTCTCTGCCTTTTAAGGGCCTTTTCCAGTTCTTGTTTTGCATTATTTTCCTTTTGTTTGTATAGATCAAAATCATGCTGTGAGTAGCAAAGAGCAGGACCATTTCTTGGTTGTGCTTGAACCATTTAAAATGTTGCTGCCAGCATTTTGGAGGGGTAAAGAAATGAACAGATGTGAATCCAGTAAACAAACAGGAGTCTGGAACTGGATATGGAAAGAAGATTGGTACATGTGAATAAAAAATAGAAAAGAGAGAAGGAGGAAAATACTATTAGCAAAATTTTTTAATTTTTGATAATTAAAGTCAATTTAACAGTCATGTAAAGAAAAAATGATTAGGCAATGTGTGACACCTGTTACTGAGCTCTTAATCATCACAGTTTTCCCCTCAAGATCAGGGTCTGTGTAGCACTTAATTACATTTAGAGTAGGAAACATATTAGATAGCCATTTATCCATTTACCTAATAAAATCAATCACCACATCAAGCTGGTAGTGAAATTCTCTTAATAATAGAAACAGATATTAGTCTTTCATGAAGTCCCATTATTATTAAAAGGCATTTTAGACCATGGGCTAGTTTTTGTATAAGTTGTTTCTCTAGGTAAAATTGCAGTATTTCCAGGATCTCTTGTGCCTTGGTGCATCTCCTTATCAGTAGATGTTTCCAGGAGGTGGAGAGAAGCAGTCAATCTCCGTATCAATAGGTGATTACAAGGGTGCAAGGGGGGCAGAGAGGGAGGGTATATCTGGACCAGAGAGGTTGGGTGGGGTCCCTTTTTGCAGCTGGGTGGAGAGAGACACAGGCCAGCAAAAGTGGACAACTGCTTGTAAGCAATAAGTGGGTTTTTCCCACTTTATTTCTCCCTTTGACTTATTTCTGCTTCAAAGGTTATTTGCCCCAGGCTGGAAATTCCCTCCCAAGCTATAGTCTCTTACTATGTTTAGTCTTGATAAACATTTTTCCACCATGAAAAGCTGAGGAGTCAGACACATCTTTCTTGTCCCCTGGCAGCAATGATATCATGTCCCGCCATCCTGCCAATCACTTCAGGACTTGGACTGTTGAGTTGGTCAAGCAAGCATCAGGGCAAGGTCAGAATTCACTTGCAGCTGCCGCCATGATAACAACCTGAAGCAGCAAGCGCCGGAATCGACTGCTTCCACTGAAGATGATGGTTTTATTTCCTACTTTTTTGCCCTTCAGAATTGTCATAATGCTTGTTTTCCAAACTTGACCCTCCAAGCTAATAAAGTCCTTAAAATCTATCCAATAAATTCCTTTTTCTTGGACCTGAGATTCAGAGTCAAATTGTTACTTGCAATCAAGAACACTATCTAATATAGTAGAATAAATATTTTCTAGGAAGGGTGAGTCTAGCTACTAAAAATCTGTTATATCCAGCTGACCTGTTTTTATTTTTTTAAAAAGTGTCTACAAAAGTATAGAAAGAGGAAACTTGTAAGAGATTGTCCCTCTACTGTTGATTTCTGTTTAGTCCATATCTTCTGTTTATCATATAAGTGAATTTTGTCTGCTTTGATCTCTCTCTCTTGGTGTGTTTATTTTCTTTGGCTTAAAAATGGAGGAGGAAAAATGGTATTCTCTATACTGTGCAAAAGTTTTGTCTGCTAAAGGACTAAAGCACTTTAGGAGATCAGGATATGCCACTGTACAAAGGATAAAGAGCTCCCTTTTAATCCTACTAATCCAAGTAAATTCACTATATCTACTAGGTCAATTAAATATAACAATCCATTTTCAGATCTATGACAGAGTCATCTAAATTTGGTATATTCAACTTCAGAAACATGACTTCAGATTTATGTGTTTGTGTAATTTGTACCCTCTCAGTATTTGTGCCATGTTTTATCACTTGACCTCATCCTTCCAGAAACATATATCTTTAACACATACACTCATTTTAGAGTTCCATACATGCAGTTTTTAGAGAGATGTAACTGCTTTGTAAACACATACTATTACCACCAAAAAAGAGGAATTAAAAAAAACTATAATAATTTTGTTTTACCAAATTAAAACAATACATAGGGATTCTCTATTGGTTAATTTTCTTGTGTATAGGTTAATAGTAAGTTACCCAATTCTGCAGAGATACACTGCTAACAGTATGCCACAGTGCTGTATGTATGTATTTTAGGCATCATAAGAATTCTTAATCTTAATTTAATCCATGTCAATAGAAATGGTTTATACTTAAAAAGAAAGCTTATTCTCTATATTTCCTTTATATTCTTATTTTCTAAATTTTAAAAAATACTTCTCATATATTAGTTGTCAATTGCCACATGATAAGTTACCCCCAATACTTAGCAGCTGAAAACAACAATGAACTATCAGAAGGTGAAACAAAATAAGCCTATTTACAATAGCATAAAAAATAATGAAATATTTGGGAATAAATTTAACCAGTATGTGAAAGACCATACAATGAAACCTTTAAGATGTTAATAAGGGAAACTGAAGAAGACAGAAATAAATGTAAAGATATTCCATGTTCATAGATTGGAAGAATTAATATTATTAAAATGTCCATATTATCCTAGGGTATCTCCAGATTCAATGCAATACCTATCAAAATGCCAATAGCATTTTTCATAGAAATAGAAAAAAATTCTAAAATTTGTATGGAACCACAAAAGACCCTAAATGGCCATAGCAATTTTGAGAAACAACAAACTTAGAAGCTCTCCATGTTTCAATTTCTTAACTCATAAATGAGAATCAAATAGTACTCAATTCATAGGTTGTTATGAAGATTAATGACTTAAATTTCTAAAGTAACTGAATGACTAAATGACTACATTTTTAAAAGGGTAGTCCAGAAGAGGCTCTTAGAAGATGTTTAATATGTTAACTATTTAAATATTATGTTAACTATTTAAATATTATGTTTTAGCAAATAGCAGTCACTTCCACACTGTTGCCCAACCCTCAATGTACTGTAACATTCTTGTTATCTTCCTTTTTCTCATGAACTCAACCTCCAATCCATCAAGTCCCATAGTTCTGTCTATAAACATATCCTGAATCTAGCTTTCCCTTTTCCCTTCTCCACTTTTTCTATTTTAGTTCACACCACTATCATCTCTCACTTCATCCTTTCCAAACTGTTCTTCTTGTTTCTATTTTTGGCCTTTTATTAATCTACTCTCAACACTAATTAGAGTAATTTTACATATATGTCTATATACATGCACATAAACATATATTCATATAGATATATACATATGCTTTTATATATAATGTTATGTCACTTCCTTTGTTCCAAACAAAGCAAAACAAAAAACAGACAAAAATTCACAATGGGTTCCCTCCCAAGCTCATAATAGTTTTAAGACTTCATGATCTGGACTTTCTCTCTGACCTCATCTCCTATCACTATCTTATTTTACCATACTCTACCCACAGTGACCTTTCTCAAATGAACCAAGATTTACCTCTCAGTCTGCTTCCACCAAACATCATTCCCTCTATCTTCATCCTATTATGTTTTATTATGCCCTCATTTCTATCTAGAATAATATTGGTCTTTTATTTGGTCACTTACTTTATGTCTCTTCCTCTCTACAATGAAAGTTACACAAGAGTAGAAGCGTTGTCTCATTTATCTCTTAATAGTGCCTGATAAATCATCTATGTTCAGTAAATATTTGGAATAAATGAAGGAATGAAATGAACTACTCACTCAACTTCTTTCTGAAGTTAAATATACATGTTCAAGTAAAATTCCAGGATGAACTGTAGCAATAAATATGTAAAGATACTTCCCTTATAAAGATCTAAATATATGACTAGAATTTTTATGAGTCAAGTTCATTAACAGGTTAGAAAGAACATTTCAATGGCTAAAATGACCAGCTATTTGATTTATTTTCTTTTCTTGATTGATTAAATTTAAGTGAAAAGAAATTGCTGGAAACTAAGGAAAACTGAAATGGTCACAGTTCTTGTTTTTTTTCCTGATGCACTTGTTATATTTTACCTTTAGGAAGTCAAAGCATGAGCCAAGATGACATTTTCCATCCCATAGAGAAAATAATACCGGTTACAGACCATGTATTTCCACATAGGAAGAGTATGGATATTTATTTGTTATATATTAATTATGGGAGTCTCTTTATTTGTAATGGATAAATACACATTTGTACCTATTGTTATTCCTTTCATAACTATGACCTGTTAAGAAATATCACCAGGGTTATGAATATTTAGAAAAACAAGTTGAAAGTTTTCTCCTTACCTTTGGAGGTATTTCCTGTTTCCGAATCAAGGACTCCTTAGTATTTATGATAGAAAAGCAAAACTTCCCTACATTTTGATGTTGGGCAGTAGAATGGTTTAATAACTACTCTGGCAAAACTTGAGAAACATACAGTTCTAGTTTAAAGTCTTATTTTGTAATTATAAAATTCTACTTTTCTATATCTAAACATTATTTTTATTATTTTCTTAATGGAAATTATTTTAATACACAACAATGCATTTACCTTTAAAATTCTACTTTGAAGATGATTCCATGTTTATTACAAACCATCCTGATTCAAACTTACATAAAACAAAGAAAAGCAAACTTAGGCAAGTTTCTATTCTTTTACTGTTTTTGCTTCACATGCAGTATTCCTATTGACAGTTGGGTGAGGAAAGGTGCATTACAGCAATAGTAACATGCTAAGTTTCCTTACTGGCTGTGCCTGGCAAGCAGATTAATGGACAGTATGAATTAACAAGCATGTTGCACCTGGGTTTTCTCAGTGTTATTAAAAATAATTTTTCTCAGAGCACAGATATGGTAGCACTGATGTCTTAAGATCTCATAGTAATAAGATGTATACCCTGAAGCTAAATAAAGAAGGTTCAGAGGTAACTAGGATTGTAATACTATCCACCCTAACTTTTGAACTAAAATGTGAGACTTGGCCTTAGATTTTAAGATAAATTATGGGAAGAAAAAGATAAAAAATTAGTACCATAAAGTTATCAAATCTATTTGATGAAGATCATTCATTAGCTGGTCTCCCTAATTAGTTCTATAACCTGCTTCATCTCTACTTCCTTTCCCCTATAAGTACTAATACTCCTTACTCTACTTATTTTTTTATTCCATAGTGTTTATCACCTTCTATTACATTAGATGTTTTAGTTATTTGTTACGTTTTATTTGTTGTTTGTTTCTTTTCATTACAATGAGTGTTTCTCAAGGACAGACTAATTTGTTTTAACAGATAAGCTAGGCTAGATTGTGCTGCAGTAACAAACAGCCCCACATTTCAATGACTGAAAACAAAAGTCTATTTTTTACTTATAATATGTTCATATGAATTTACAGAAAGTTTACACAATGAGTCACTCAGGAATCCAGAAATCCAGATACTTCATCTCCAAACTTGTTTCCATGACCACAAAGGCTGGGAAAAGTTAGGTATTATAAATTTTTCACAAGGGCTTCAAGCTTCAAAAGTGACACATGTCACTTCTGTTTACATCCTATTAGGCAAAGAATATCAGATAGCCATGTCTGAATTCAACAGTGGCAAGTGGACTACATTTTAGCAAATAGAATACAATTTACCTCATCTCTTTCACCTGGTTGCTGTATCCCAAGGGAACAGAACACTTACTGGTGTACAGAAGATACTGAATAACTAGTAATTATTATTATCAACATTTTACAGAAAAGGCAACTGAGGCACATGACAGTAAGGCAACTTGCCATATTCTAGGAAGAGCAGTATATGAACCAGATAGTGTGACTTTAGAAACTAGATTCAAAACTACTATATTGATAAGTTGATAAAAGAGGAGTTGCTGTTGATACTGAACTTTTTTTTCTCTCTCAGTGGCTTTAAATATGCCCTGAAGTTTCATCAAATAGTAACATCAACCCAGAGAGAAGTTAGACTTCATCTGTCATATCCCCACCACCGCCAAAAAGGGCTTTTGAAATTTTGACAATTTACAGAAGACAAAAGACCCTTTGTCTAAGGTGCTAAGGTGTATGTACAGGTTGTTTTTGGTCAAAGGTCCTGGACATTTATTCTCCCCAAATTAATTATTTATTCACAAGATATATATTTTTGTTCAATAGCTAAAGAAGTTGTATGTTGGTATTATGGAACTTTCAGAATGTAGGAGGATGTGCTTTTAATATTTTAGAAATCTGGGAAATATAAGACTTTTCTACATACCTTATATCTAAAAATACAGACATGGGTAAACATGGTTATGTTTTGCATTTTGTTAGGAGAATTTTTGAAAGAAAATATGTGAATTAGCAAATTGCTGGAAGTTAGGATGGAAAAGAGAACTCCCATATTTTTGTAAGTCAAAAATATAAATGGGTCTCAGTATTAACTAAGAAGCTTCTTTTATAAGGGCAATAGTGTTAGTTTCACAGTTTCTGCTAGTGCATATTGAAGAGACTAATGTTTTAATTTCATGTCTATGTTGCCCAGAGGAAAGCAAATTATACCAAAATTGGAAATCTTACTGATTTCCAATTTTAAAATTACACATATGATATGTAATATGGAACAAGTAACTTTGCTAAATCATATGTTGATCCAGCAAATATCCATTAGGCACATGCTATGCAGCAGGGGGTAAGTGAAGGTATCACAGCAAGCTATAATATCAATTGGATATGTTTAAAGCTCATTTCATACTTCGTGGTATTTTAAAAAAATGATTTGGGTGTTCCTGAAGAATTAGGTTTGCAAAAGTTGTATTTTGGTGAATTTTGTTTGGTAGTATGTACAGATAGAGTGATACCTGAAACAATGCATGATTATGAATCTTTGTGATTATCTCAAAGGAAAGTTAGTCTTTGGTTGTTTATTCCACTACTGCAAAACTTTAGAGGGAATTTCTGTCTATTTCTCTTTATTATGTAATCCTATTTTCTGAGTATAAATTGACCATTTTCTTAGGGATATCTATCTATATTCAATTGTTAGTATTGTACTCACACTCTGATATATAATCTCTGTAATATGCCACTTAAAATTATATTTATGGTATATTTTACACATATATATATATATATATATATATATATGAAAATTTTATATCAATTACCCTTTCCAGGAGTTGAACAACAAAAATCAAGTGATACTCCACCTTTCTATCCTTATTTGATGGGCATTTACTTTCATTAGAATGAGCCCAGCATTTCAAAAGTTACTTCAATTGCATTTACCTATTACATAAGGTAAAAAAAAATACCAGAGGAATAGTCAATAACAAATAACATATAGGAATACTTCCTTTTTCAATTTTCTTTCTCTTAAAACATATATCTTTTCAATATTTTTGCCTATTTTTTTAAATTTACTTTTATTTTTTTTATTTTCATTTTTTGAGAGGGCACCTCTCATATTTATTGATCAAATGATTGTTAACAACAATAAAATTCTGTATAGGGGGGTCAATGCTCAATGCACAATCATTAATCCATCTCAAGCCTAATTCTTGTCAGTCTCCAATCTTCTGAAGCATAACGAACAAGTTCTTACATGGTGAACGAATTCTTACATAGTGAATAAATTCTTACATGGTGAACAGTACAAGAGCATTCATCACAGAAACTTTCGGTTTTGATCATGCATTATGAATTATAAACAATCAGGTCAGATATGAATATTCGTTTCATTTTCATACTTCATTTATATGTGGAACCCACATTTCTCCCTTTATTATTATTATTATTTCTATTTTTAATAAAATGCTGAAGTGGTAGGTAGATGCAAGATAAAGGTAGAAAACATAGTTTAGTGTTGTAAGAGAGCAATTGTAGATGATAAGGTGTGTGCCTGTAGACTATGTGTTAATCCAAGCTAGACAAGGGCCTTAAACCATCCACGGATGCAGATTTCTCTCAAAACAGGGGTGGTGAGGTTCTAAGCCTCACCACTGTTGATCCCCAATTTCTCACCTGATGGTCCCCCTGCGACTGTGCCTGTCTTAGGTTGTTCCTCCCTTGAGGAATCTTACCCGTCTCTGGCTAACCAGTCATCTTCCAGGGCCATACAGGGAGATGTAAAGTTGGTAAGTGAGAGAGAAGCCATATTGTTTGAAAAGGTTAGCTTTTTACTTCTTTGCAGATTTATGCCCTGTGGCTTCTATGCCCAGCACTTGTCTCGAGGTATCTTTACCACCTGGAGGAATTATGATGCTCGGTAAATTCGATATGAGGTACGAATTCTATTTAAGGGTTGTAATTAGGAAGGAAGAAGAACAGCTATAGAGGTAGCATATGGAAGAAAACATGGGAGGATTGATTATTTCTTTGACATATCTTTTTGTAGAGTACCTTAAGCATGTATAGGTTTTAAACTACTAACTAACTTGCACACACATATTAACATAATAGGAATATGGTGACATAAACTAAGCAAATCTATAATTACAAGCCATCTCCAGTGAAGCCAAGAAAACCAGTTAGGCACCCTAGGCATTTGTGAGAATTTGTCTATGATATGATGGATATTGTCCAACTGTACTTGAACAGTCTGAGAGAAATCAGACAAATTAAAGCAAACCATTTCTGGGATCTGTTCACATCCCATATGTTCTTTTAACCATAGATAGTCTATAGTCGTAAGATTTTGGAGCGCTACAACTTGCACCCCTCCCAACTCCTGGTTGAGTTCCAACAGTACAGAACCACTGAAATTCGTTGTCTCACTGTATGCATATGCCAGCCTAGACATCTCCCTCCTCATTCCAGTGGCAAGTCCAGGAAACGGTGGGATGGACGCAGCCACAATCGCAGCATCGCCCAGATCCCTGTGGAGGCTTTTTGATGATCATCCCCCGGCACGAGTCCTCCAGCGAGCTCCAGAAGCTCCTCCTCATATCGTATCTTAGTTCATTTTCTGGGTAGCCAAGCTGGGCATTGATCTTCTGCATAAAAACAAAGAGACACATTGCCCACACTTTGACATGCCCTCTATACCACTGTGTAGAACTCATTGGAGGTCAGCACACAGGAACTGCTTTTTTTTTTTTTTTTTTTATTAAGAGAAAGGAATATTATCAGAAAAGAGTACCTCCATAGCCAATCATCTGACACCCTTTAAGTGGTCAAAATTAAGCATATTTAAAGCATGCATTAATTTTTGATTTACCAATAGTTTTATCCTATCAAGGAGTAATCCCCCTTTTCTTTCTTTCTTTCTTTTTTTCCCTTTTTTTAAAATCTTTAATCTACACTTACTTGAAGAATACTATGTTTACTATGCTCTCCTCTATACCAAGTCCCCCCTAAAAACCACATTACAGTCACTGTCTATCAGCATAGCAAAATGTTGTAGAATCACTACTTGTCCTCTCTGTGTTGTACAGCCCTCACTCCCTTCTCCCTCTCCCCCATGCATGCTAATCTTAATACCCCCTCTCTTCTTCCCCACCCTTATCCCTCCCTGCCCACCCATCCTCCCCAGTTCCTTTCCCTTTGGTACCTGTTAGTCCATTTTTGGATTCTGTAATTCCACTGCTGTTTTGTTCCTTCAGTTTTTCCTTTGTTCTTATACTCCTCAGATGAGTGAAATCATTTGGTATTTCTCTTTCTCTGCTTGGCTTATTTCACTGAGCATAATACTCTACAGCTCCATCCATGTTGCTGAAAATGGTAGGATTTTCCCTCTTCTTATGGCTGAGTAGTATTCCATTGTGTATATGTACCACTTCTTCTTTATCCATTCATCTACGGATGGACGTTTAGGTTGCTTCCAATTTTTGGCTATTGTAAATAGTGCTACGATAAACATAGGGGTGCGTCTGTCTTTCTCAAACTTGATTGCTGCGTTCTTAGGGTAAATTCCTAGGAGTGGAATTCCTGGGTCAAATGTTAGGTCTGTTTTGAGCATTTTGATGAACCTCCATACTGCTTTCCACAATGGTTGGACTAATTTACATTCCCACCAGCAGTGTAGGAGGGTTCCCTTTTCTCCACAGCCTCGCCAACATTTGTTGTTGTTTGTCTTTTGGATGGCAGCCATCCTTACTGATGTGAGGTGATACCTCATTGTAGTTTTAATTTGCATTTCTCTGATAATTAGCGATGTGGAGCATCTTTTCATGTGTCTGTTGGCCATCTGTATTTCTTTTTTAGAGAACTTTCTGTTCAGTTTCTCTGCCCATTTTTTAATTGGGTTATTTGTTTTTTGTTTGTTGAGGCATGTGAGCTCTTTATATATTCTGGACGTCAAGCCTTTATCAGATGTGTCATTTTCAAATATATTCTCCCATACTGTAGGGTTCCTTTTTGTTCTATTGATGGTGTCTTTCGCTGTACAGAAGCTTTTCAGCTTAATGTAGTCCCACTTGCTCATTTTTGCTGTTGTTTTCCTTGCCCGGGGAGATATGTTCAAGAAGAGGTCACACATGTTTATAGGTTTTTGCCTATGTTTTTTTCCAAGAGTTTAATGGTTTCATGACTTACATTCAGGTCTTTGATCCATTTGAGTTTACCTTTGAATATGGGGGTTAGACAATGGTCTAGTTTCACTCTCCTACATGTAGCTGTCCAGTTTTGCCAGCACCATCTGTTGAAGAGCCTGTCATTTTGCAATTGTATGTCCATGGCTCCTTTATGAAATATTAATTGACCATATATGTTTGGGTTAATTTCTGGAGTCTCTAATCTGTTCCACTGGTCTGTGGCTCTGTTCTTGTGCCAGTACCAAATTGTTTTGATTACTATGGCTTTGTAGTAGAGCCTGAAGTTGGGGAGTGAGATGCTTTGGCTATTCAGGATTGCTTTGGCTATTCGGGGTCTTTGGTGTTTCCATATGAATTTTTGAATTATTTGTTTCAGTTCGTTGAAGAATGTTGCTGGTAATTTGATAGAGATTGCATCAAATCTGTATATTGCTTTGGGCAGGATGGCCATTTTGACGATATTAATTGTTCCTAGCCATGAGCATGGGATGAGTTTCCATTTGTTAGTGTCCCCTTTAATTTCTCTTAAGAGTGACTTGTAGTTTTCAGGGTATAGGTCTTTCACTTCTTTGGTTAGGTTTATTCCTAAGTATTTTATTCTTTTTGATGCAATTGTGAATGGAATTGTTTTCCTGATCTCTCTTTCTATGGGTTCATTGTTAGTGTATAGGAAGGCTACAGATTTCTGTGTGTTAATTTTGTATTCTCCAGCTTTGCTATATTCCGATATCAGTTCTAGTAGTTTTGGAATGGAGTCTTTAGGGTTTTTTATGTACAGTATCATATCATCTGCAAATAGTGACAGTTTAACTTCTTCTTTACCAATCTGGATTCCTTGTATTTCTTTGTTTTGTCTGATTGCCATGGCTAGGACCTCCAGTACTATGTTAAATAACAGTGGAGAGAGTGGGCATCCCTGTCTGGTTCCCGATCTCAGAGGAAATGCTTTCACTTCTCGCTCTTCAGTATAATATTGGCTGTGGGTTTATCGTATATGGCCTTTATTATGTTGAGGTATTTGCCCTCTATTCCCATTTTGCTGAGAGTTTTTATCATGAATGGATGTTGAATTTTGTCAAATGCTTTTTCAGCATCTATGGAGATGATCATGTGGTTTTTGTCTTTCTTTTTGTTGATGTGGTGGATGATGTTGATGGATTTTCGAATGTTGTACCATCCTTGCATACCTGGGATGAATCCCACTTGGTCATGGTGTATGATCCTTTTGATATACTGTTGAATTCTGTTTGCTAATATTTTATTCAGTATTTTTGCATCTACATTCATCAGGGATATTGGTCTGTAATTTTCTTTTTTGGTGGGGTCTTTGCCTGGTTTTGGTATTAGGGTGATGTTGGCCTCATAGAATGAGTTTGGGAGTATTCCCTCCTCTTCTATTTTTTGGACCACTTTAAGGAGAATGGGTATTATGTCTTCCCTGTGTCTGATAAAATTCCGAGGTAAATCCGTCCGGCCCCGGGGTTTTGTTCTTGGGTAGTTTTTTGATTACCGTTTCAATTTCTTTGCTCGTAATTGGTTTGTTTAACTTTTGTGTTTCTTCCTTGGTCAGTCTTGGGAGGTTGTAGTTTTCTAGGAAGTTGTCCATTTCTTCTAGGTTTTCCAGCTTGTTGGCATATAGGTTTTCATAGTAGTCTTTAATAATTCTTTGTATTTCTGTGGAGTCTGTCGTGATTATTCCGTTCTCATTTCTGATGCTGTTGATTTGTGTTGATTCTCTTTTTCTCTTAATAAGTTTGGCTAGAGGCTTATCTATTTTGTTTATTTTCTCAAAGAACCAGCTCTTGGTTTTGTTGATTTTTGCTATTGTTTTATACTTCTCAATTTTGTTTGTTTCTTCTCTGATCTTTATTATGTCCCTCCTTCTGCTGACTTTAGGCCTCATTTGTTCTTCTTTTTCCAGTTTTGATAATTGTGATGTTAGACTGTTAATTTGGGATTGTTCTTCCTTCTTCAAGTGTGCCTGGATTGCTATATACTTTCCTCTTAAGACTGCTTTCGCTGCATCTCACAGAAGTTGGGACTTTGTGTTGTTGTCATTTGTTTCTATATATTCCTTGATCTCTATTTTGATTTGTTCATTGATCCATTGATTATTTAGAAGCATGTTGTTAAGCCTCCATGTGTTTGTGAGCCTTTTTGTGTTCTTTGTAGAGTATATTTCTAGTTTTATACCTTTGTGGTCTGAAAAATTGGTTGGTAGAATTTCAATATTTTTGAATTTACTGAGGCTCTTTTTGTGAGCTAGTATGTGGTCTATTCTGGAGAATGTTCCATGTGCACTTGAGAAGAATGTATATCCTATTGCTTTTGGATGTAGAGTTCTGTAGATGTCTATTAGGTCCATCTGTTCTAGTGTGTTGTTCAGTGCCTGTGTGTCCTTACTTATTTTCTATCCTTTGGGGTGAGTGGTGTGTTGATTCTCCTAAAATGAATGCATTGCAGTCTATTTCCCTCTTTAATTTTGTTAGTACTTGTTTCACAAATGCTGGTGCTCCTGTGTTGGATGCATACATATTTAGAATGGTTATATCCTCTTGTTGGACTGAGCCATTTATCATTAAGTAGTGTCCTTCATTATCTCTTGTTACTTTCTTTGTTTTGAAGTCTATTTTGTCTGATATTAGTACTTCATCCCTGCTTTCTTTTCACTGTTGTTTGCTTGAAATATGTTTTTCCATCCCTTGACTTTTAGTCTGTGCCTGTCTTTGGGCTTGAGGTGAGTTTCTTGTAAGCAGCATGTAGATGGTTCTTGCTTTTTTGTCCATTTTATTACTCCGTGTGTTTTGATTGGTGCATTAAGTCCATTTACATTTATGGTGGCTATTGAGAGATATGTACTTATTGCCATTGCAGGCTTTAGATTCGTGGTTACCAAAGGTTCAAGGTTAGCCTCTTTATTATCTTACTGCCTAACTTAGCTTGCTTATTGAGCTGTTATATACACTGTCTGGAGATTCTTTTCTTCTCTCCCTTCTTATTCCTCCTCCTCCATTCTTCATATGTTGTGTGTTTTGTTCTGTGCTCTTTTTAGGAGTGCTCCCATCTAGAGCAGTCCCTGTAAGATGCCCTGTAGAGGTTGTTTGTGGGAGGCAAATTCGCTCAACTTTTTCTTGTCTGGGAATTGTTAAATCCCGCCATCATATTTAAATGATAGTTGTGGTGGATACAGTATCCTTGGTTCAAGGCCCTTCTGTTTCATTGCATTAAATATATCATGCCATTCTCTTCTGGCCTGTAGGGTTTCTGTCGAGAAGTATGATGTTAGCCTGATGGGTTTTCCTTTATACGTGACCTTTTTCTCTCTAGCTGCCTTTAAAACTCTTTCCTTGTCCTTCATCCTTGACATTTTAATTATTATGTGCCTTGGTGTTGTCCTCCTTGGATTCTTTCTGTTGGGGGTTCTGTGTATTTCCGTGGTCTGTTCAATTATTTCCTCCCCCAGTTTGGGGAAGTTTTCAGCAATTATTTCTTCAAAGAGTCTTTCTATCCCTTTTCCTCTTTCTTCTTCTTCTGGTACCCCTATAATACAAATATTATTCCTTTGGATTGGTCACATAATTCTCTTAGCGTTGTTTCGTTCCTGGAGATCCTTTTATCTCTCTCTATGTCAGCTTCTATACATTCCTGTTCTCTGGTTTCTCTTCCTTCAATGGCCTCTTGCATCTTATCCATTCTGCTTATAAATCCTTCCAGGTTTTGTTTCACTTCTGTGATCTCCTTTCTGACATCTGTGATCTCCTTCCAGACTTCATCCCATTGCTCTTGCATTTTTCCCTGCATCTCATCCCATTGCTCTTGCATTTTTCTCTGCATCTCTGTCAGCATATTCATGATTTTTATTTAAAATTCTTCAGGAAGACTGGTTAAGTCTGTCTCCTTCTCAGGTGTTGTCTCTGTGATCTTTGTCTGCCTGTAGTTTTTCTTTTTCATGCTGATAGAGATAGTTTGCAGAGCTGGTACGAGTGACAGCTGGGAGAGCTTTCCTTTTTGTTGGTTTGTGGCCTTCCTCTCAGGGAGAATAGCGACCTCTAGTGGCTTATGCTTGGCAACTGTTCGCTGACAGGGCTTCAGCTATGTGCCAGGTTGTTTCGGAGTTTATCTCCGCTGTTGCCGTGGGCTTGGCCTGGCTGGGGCTGTTCCTCCAAAATGGTGGAGCCCCACTGGAGGGGGAGCGGCCAGGAGGCTATTTATCTCCGTAAGGGGCCTCTGTGCTCCCTGTTGCCCAGGGGGTTAGCATGCCCAGAGATCCCCGTATTCCCTGTCTCTGGGCTAAGTGTCCTGTCCTGTCCTTTTAAGACTTCCAAAAAGCACTCTCCAAACCAAAACAACAACAGCAACAACGAAAGAGAAAAGAGAAAAAAAAAAACGAAAACCGCGCGATTTTCTTTGTCTTCAGGCGCCGGTCTCAGGCACCCGCTCACTGGTCTTGCTGCCCTGTTTCCCTAGTATTGGGGTCCCTGTCCCTTTAAGGCTTCCAAAAAGCACTCACCAAAAAAAAAGGGAAAAATGCCTGATTTTTTTTTTCCTCAGGCGCCAGTCTCAGGCACCTGTTCATTGGTCTTGCTGCCCTGTTTCCCTAGTATTGGGGTCCCAATCCCTTTAAGGCTTCCAAAAAGCACTCGCAAAAAAAAAAGCAAAAAAACCACTCCCGTTTCTTTGTTCTCTGGTGTCAGCCTCAGGCATCCACTCACCGGTCCTGCTGCCCTGTTTCCCTAGTATCCAGGACCCCACGCATGCACTGTGTCTGTGCTCTGGTCCAGAATCCTGGGGCTGGGTGTTCAGCAGTCCTGGGCTGTCTTTCCCTCCCTACTGACTCCTCTCCACCCACCAGGGGCTGGGGGAAGGGGTGCTTGTGTCCTGCAGGGCCGGGGCTTCTTTCTTACCCCCTTCGGAGGCACTGGGGTTCTCCCAGGTGTGGATGTGGTCTGGACTGGATGTTGTCCTGTGTCCTCTGGTCTCTATTTTAGGAAGGGTTGTCTTTGTTATATTTTCATAGATATATGTGGTTTTGGGAGATTTTCTCTGCTGTACTCACGCCGCCATCCTGGCTCTGCCCCCTATTTTTTCCTATTTTTAACATGCTTGAAATTAATTTTACCAAAATATAAAATATAAATAAATGAAATATAATATTGCAAGGTATAAATGTGATAATTTCACAAAAACAATGTTTCCAAATATTTCCTTGGTTTAGATTGTGTGTGAATAAGTTACTGGTTTGCTCATTTTCCCACCTTTAAGCCTTAAGAAGAGGGAGTAATAGTAACAGCTAACATTTATTGGCCATTTCTTGTGTGCAAAGAATTTTGCTAAGTGCTGTTAAAACGTAAATTGAGGCATATTAAAATTTTTAAGAGTTTATTTTACCAAACATCCATTTCAATCCAGCAGCCCAAACCTGTAATAGTTAGGAGTATTCCACCCACAAGAGCTAGGGGAAAGATGTTAATGGAGAAGAGTTGGAAGCAAAGTAAGAACATTGTTCGGTTAGGTATAGCTTAAGCACTTGCATTATTTGGGAAAGCCTATCAGCATATCTATCACAAGACAGGCAGCGCTATTATCCTTACTGTAAACATGAGAAAACTCTGGCATAGGGAGGTAAAGTGGCTTTCCCTAAGTCACTGAGCCATGAAACCTACAAATATAGACTATAAACCTACAAAATTGGAACTTAACCTTTCCACAATATTGCATAACTCTCTCTGAAGGTGCAAGGGCACCTGCTAGGAAATGGGTAGCATCAAGAGCACCTCATGTTACTCTGCACACCAAGGTTACCAAGGGGGAGGTATCCCCTTTACCTGTGAGAATAAGCCTCAGAAAAGTGTCAGGACTGGGATTCCAGCCATGGTATTGTAAGGTTGGAGGCACCAGAGGGAAGGGTGACACTGATGATGTGCCAAAGTCCCCAGCTGCTGCCTCCTCCCAACCTGAAAAATGTGCCTTAAGCTAGCCAATCCTTGCACCGCTGTAAATCTATGCTCTGCCTCCCCCTACCTTCTTTAAAAACTCCCCACCTGTCTGGTTGCGTGCAACTTCCCCAGCCTGTATTAACACAGACTGGTGAACTTCGCCCGGGATTGCGTTCAAATAAACTGCCTGGCCCTTTGTTGCCTCTCGTGGCCTGCTTATTTCAGCTAGAATTTATCTTACATTTGGTGCCAAAACAACCCAGGAAGGAGCGTGAGCATGGGGCCCCAACTGGCCACCGCAGCCCTGTCTCATTCCCCAACCCGGGACCTCAGCCTGCTCTCCACTGCATGGACTATTTTCTGGTGAGCCCCTCAGTTTCCCCCGGTCTGTTTCCCTTCCTAACCTGTTTTCACCTGGTCTGTTCGAAATCGTAGTTATGTCCATGTTGGGATATCTGGCCTACCCTCTGTGGGCATCTGGCCTGCCCCTGGCCCTGCGGTGTGGGAGATGTCCCTAACCCAGGCCCCAGGACATCTGCGGGCATAGCCTGCCCCTGGCCCTGGGGTGTGGGAGACATCCCTCACCCAGGCTCCCAGGATGTCTCCCCTGACTTGGCGCGCTTGGGACGCTGGGTGCTCCTCTCAGTGGGATTAGTTGGGGAGGTGATGCAGACATGGGGGAACCAGCCCTCAAAAGCAGAGGCTCAGACCCCATTGTGGTGTCTCATTTCTAATTTGGTTACTCTATATTTGTCCTGGGAAGTTTGCAAATGGAAGCTAATCTTTCTTTGCTCTGAGGTCGGGCCTCAGTACCCCTTGGACAATCAATCTCGCTGGCCCCGAGGGAACTTTTGATTTTAGCCTCCGCACTGACTTGACTAATTATTGCCACCGGAGTGGAAAGTGGAGTGAAATCCCATATGTGCAGGCTTTTTGAAGTTTGCGCTCCCGCACAGACCTTTATGTTAAGTGTTCAATGACTCAGGTTCTCCTGGCCCGATCTCCAGTTAAGGATTGTCAGCCTCTTACTCTGCCCAGTCCTTCTTCCTTTTCAGATCTGCCAGAGGACCTTGGTCTCCTACCTCTCTCAGCTTGCTACCCCCACCCTTCTCTGCCACCATCTCTAAGTTCTTTGTCCTTCCCCACATTGCTGCCATCTTTAGGTCCTTTGCTCCCAGCCACACCACTTTCCTGCTCCTCTCCTCTTCCGGTGGCTGCACCACTCCCCTCCCCCTCTCCTCCCACCTTCACAGCCCTCTTCCCCCACCAGAACATGCTCCTCCGGGAAGCCACTGGCAAAACTCCTCCCAGCACAGACCTGCCTCCTTTCGCTCCCGACCCTCTACCCCTCCCCACACCTGTTTTGTAAGTGGTCTGGCATGGTTGTTGAGAGTGGGTGAGCTAGACGTAGCAAGTGAACATCTTAGTGATTGTATATTGCAGTGTGTGTGCCTGCCTGAAGCTTGAAAGTTTTTTGTGGTGACTTAGAATCTTAAAGTTCTGCTAAGTTAAGTAGACATATTTTGTGCTTAGAGATTATGCTGTAAAGCATATGGTATCAGGAATTATAAAGTGTCTTCATGAATTTGTTAATCTAAAGAATGTTAGTGCAATGGTTTGCATGAGCCCACTTCTCAGTGTTCACTGAAAATTAAAGTTCCTAATAGTTTTGAGGTCTAATTAAAGCTTTTTAAAGAAGAAAACATCTCTACTTGCTAAAAATATGTGTGTTTTAATAAGAGAAAGTATAAAGAATAGAAATTCATTTTTTTGAGGGTAAAATTCATTTTTTTGAGGGTAATTGTTTTAAAGTGCAGCTATTAAGAGGGAGAACACTGAATGTAAAAGGCAAGTTGTTAAAAGCTTGTGAAAGAATTTAATATAGTCATGCTACAAAAAATTAAAGCAAATGAGTCTCAGTATCAAGTACACAGAACAGCAAAATTATAATTTTGTTCTCAGTTAAAAAGAAAGTTTTCTTAACTGTTAGTCTGCTCTTAATGTTAAAATATTGCAAAGAGTTCTCTAATTGTTTAATCAAAACAGTTTCTCATGCTTAAAATCTCAATGAGTTGTCTGAATATTTAAGATAATGAGATCTTAATATGAAAAAACTAAAAGCTAAGCTTTGCTAATAACTGTGTAACCTTCTGTATTTGCCTTTAAAATCTTTTGTCATTCTGGTTAAACAGATAAGCATTGTTTCATAGTAACTTATGATTCTATTTAGACAAATGCCTTAAAAAAAAAAAACTTTAACAGCTTCCCAAAATCAAATTCAAAAAGGAACTCTGATATTTTTTCTCTAGTTAACTCTGATATTTTCCAGAGGGCACCTGGAACATGTCAGAGGAACTTTTTCTCACTGGAGAAAGTATTTGGCCAATTAAGCTTATTTATCTGATATAAAATTACCTGCTAAATTACCTAGAAAGCACTGTCAAAAGGAATAATGCTAAACTTTGTTCTGAATGTTTTGTGTTAGAGAAATATCCAAATTTCCTTATGTCAACTGTCTTACAGTAAGCTCTCATCAGATCTTTAATCATTGTCATTTGTAAGTCTTTTGTCATTTATAGTCACTGTTTTATTGCTCCTAAACTAGTAAAGAACTAGATTTCACCAGAACAAGTATTAGTTACATAAGTAGTAAGTTAAAAAGGCAGAAGAGGGACCCCAATCTCCACTCTGTGACCTGGTAACCATGGCCTTTAAAGTCTTTAATACCCGTGTTGAAGATTTGAGAGGAAGACAGTATCCCAAACCCGAGCCTTCGCGGTGGCCCTGTGGCTGAAAGGACAGGGGTCTCATCACACCAAAGACCAGTGTGGAGCTCGTGAGCATCCAGGACCCTGCTTCTGGTGTGGCCAAGAAGGCCACTGGGCAAAGAGATGCCCCAACCCAACCAACAAGCTGACTAAACCCTACCCAGTTTGTGGTAAGGGAGGTCATTAGAAAGTAGAGAGCCCAGTTGGGGAAAGTCATCCCCCTGTGACAGTCTTATGGGAGGCAGACCCCTCTGAGGGACTCCCCTCTGGACCTGCTGGGCCTACTCGAAGACTGAAGATGCCTAAACTTGAACATCCCTATCACCCTTGCTGAGCCCAGGGCCACGCTGTGGGTAGCTGGTAAGTCCATCTTCTTTTTGGTGGACATGGAGGCTGCCTACTCTGTTTTACCTTCTTTTCATGGATGTTTACATCCTTCCCAGGTCTCAGTCATGGGTGTCACGAGAACCCCCTCTAAGCCACTAGAGACAGGTCCGGTAGCCTACACGTTTGAGAGCTATCCTCTTACCCACTAATTTATAGTCATCCTGTCCTGTCCCATCCCTTTGTTAGGGAGAGATCTCCTCTCCAAGCTTGGTGCCTCTATCTCCCTACCTCTTAGTCATCCCCAACTGAGCTCACTCATCATCTTAGCCAATATAAGTTGTAGCCCTAAGCCCTCCACAGACTCTCCTGTACCATTGACCAGAGTTACTCCGATAGTCTGAAACACCTCTACTCCTGTAGTGTCGAGCCATCATGCTCCAGTCCTCATCTGCCTCAAAAACCCATCCTCCCACAATTTCCTATTTCCCAAGCCCATCGCAAGGGCATCCTACCTATCATTAACCATCTTCTTTCCCAAAGGCTTCTGGTACCAACTAATTCTCCCTGTAACACTCCAATCCTTCCAGTCAAGAAGCCACTGGGGGCCTACTAGCTTGTTCAAGACCTGCAGATAATCAATGAGCGCTAGTCCCTCTTCACCCAGTCATCCCTAACCCTTACACTCTCTTATCTCAAGTTCCCCCAAACACCTCTCCTACCTACCTTACTTCTCACTCCTAAGAGAGATACCCCCTTGTCCCACCCAATGCTCATCTTTCCATTCTTTCATCCAAGCTGCTTGCTACAAACAACCTCAGTCTGTCTCTCATCGTCCAGACTACAGTACTAGATGGTGTAAGGCCTGAGTGATCATGCTAGATATCTGTTCTGAGAGACGAAGACAATATATGTGCTAAAACCTCTGGCCCCTGAAAGAGAAGTTGGCCAGTAGAAGTGCACAAGACCATGTGGGTACATTAGTACTCGCTGCTTCCCTCCAAGCCACCTCTGGCCTCCCACCAACCTCAAAGCTACCCACACCACCCCTCCTCAGCTGAAAGTAGCCAGATCAAGTTGGCGCCCATTATAACCAAAAGGCTGGAATGTAAAGTTGGAGGCACTGGAGGGAAGGGTGAGCACATCTGACACTGATGACGTGCCAAAGTCCCTGGCTGCTGCCCCCTCCCAACCTGAAAAATGTGCCTTAAGCTAGCCAATCCTCATGCTGCTGTTAATCTATGCTCTGCCACCCCCTACCTTCTTTAAAAACTCCCCACCTGTCTGGTTGCCTGTGACTTCCCCAGCCTGTATTAACGCAGACTGGTGAACCTCGCCAAGGATTGTGCTCAAATAAACTGCCTGGCCCTTTGTTGCCTCTCATTGCCTGCTTATTTTGGCTAGAATTTATCTTACAGGTATGAATGGGACAGACCACAATGGAATTGGTAAGGGAGTGCAACAAATTGTAAATATGGTTTTCTTGAATGATTTTTGTGGGGCAAAACAAACATCAGCTTTTAATTTTTTTTCCAGCTGAATTGTACTTAGTTAATTAGAGAGCAGAAAATATGTGCAGTAAGCTCATTTAATATTTTCCCACACCTACAAATGAGCTGATAAATTCATTATTTTGTTGTAAAAGATACTGGATGTGTGGGGAAAATTAACCTGCTGATCTTTTATTAAGATGTTAGAATTATTTTGACTTTTACTAAAGCAAAAAATCATTAGGTAGTTATCATCTTGACAGAAACCTTTACACAATTACCCATGTTTACAAAACTTAATTCTTGAGTCGTGTGGTTTTGGCAATTATGAAAAATAAATTGTTTATGTATATAATTGTGGGTAAAATGAAAACATTTCCAGAATATCTCGCCTGGCTTTGGTACATCTGCATACCAATAGGCGTTCAGAGGTGGAAAGAAGTATGGCTTTAGTGCATTTGCATCTTTCATCAAGGGTGAAGTTCATCTCCATATCAATGGGTGATTACCTGAGCAACAGAGGGCTTATCTATACCTGAGAGGTGAGGGGGAGGGCCTGTGTGGTTGCTGCTGAAGCAGAGAAGAAAGACAGACTGGGACTGCAGTTTGTGAGAAATAAACAGGTTTTAAACTTTATTTCTCCCTCTGACTGATTTTGGTTTTTAGGGGTATTTTGCCCCGGGATTTCCTCTCCCCGGTCCTACAATAATCAAAAAAAATAATTATTGTTCAGTACAATAACCTCTAATATAATTTTAATTAGAATCACCAAGTCTCTCTTTTTTGGGGGTATATGCTCTAAGGGGAACTATTTTAACTGAGACAAATACTGAATAGTATCACATAAGGAAAAAACATACCATAAAATAAATTTGCTTTCTGTTGAGTGCCATGAGACAAGGATAAGAAAACAAGAAATATAAAATTGGAAGTGCTCAGATGGTATTTGAAAGATGATCTCACTTAATTCTTTCTACACTGTAATATTTTTTCTCAATAGGTAACTTCTTCAATTTGAATAAGTATGAACTACCAAGGCATTAATGTAAACAGCAGCTAATAAATCATGAATTTTATAGGGCTATAAATGATAAACTAAAAGCAGCAATTAGGGTAAACTTATTGTTTATGTGCATATTAGGTTAGTAGTGAAATATTGCTTATAATTTGTGAGCATTTTGCATCTTTTACTTTGAAAATGCTTAACTATTATTAATCATTTATTTTCAATTCTTTCCTTTTTTTCTCACTTTCCTTCTCCCCCTTCCTGCCACATATGTTTACATTATATATCATGCCTACTGTGTCCCAGGTATTAAGCTAATTACAGTGTTCCTTCAAGAGCTAGCTCCACCACCTATGAGCTGTGCAGTCTCAGGATAGTTTTATTCAACATTTTTCCTCTTTTTAAAACTGGAAATACTGAAACTACTTACTTCATAACATTGTTGTGAGATGTAGATGTGCTATTAAATGTGAAACTCTTATTCCAGAGCCTGACATATCATGGGCTTTAACAAAGATGTTTACAGTGAATGAGAGAATGAATGAATCAAAGAATAGTAGCTATGGCAGTGAGGAATTTAATGCATTTGTAATATCCAGTCTTTAAGAAGATATGGAACAGGGAAAGCATATTCTATAAAAAACCACTTTCAGGCTGATCATTGTCATTAAAATACATGCAGAAAATTTTAACAAAATCAATTTCTGTGAAATATATAAAGGATAATACATCAGAAATAAGGAGGTTTATTTCAGGAATGCATGTTTTTTCCCCAGCTTTACTGAAATATAACTGACATATGATATTGTGTTAGTTTAAGGTGTACAATGTGATGATTTGATACACATATATATTGGGAAATAATTATAACAATGATTACCATATCCATTACCTTAGTTACCATTTTTTTGTGTGTGTGTGTGCTGAGAACTAATTATCATGTAACTGGAAGTTTGTACCCTCTTACCACCTTCACTCCTATCTCCCACTCCCTTGCCCCTGGCAATCAACAATCTACTTACCATTTCAATGTATTTGATTTCTTTCATATTCCACATGTAAGTGAGATCATATAGTATTTGCCTTTCTCTGTCCGACTTATTTATTTCCCTTAAATAATGTCCTAAAGTTATATCTATGTTGTCTCAAGTGGCAGGATTTCTTCTTTTTTTTTGTGGTTAAATAATATTCAGACATGGTGGAATATATATATACACCATATTTTATTTATCTATTTATCTGCCAGAGACAGGTTGCTTCCATGCCTTGGCTATTGTAAATAATGCTACCATGAAGATGGGGATGCAGATATTTCTTCAAGACAGTGATTTCATTTCCTTTGGATGTATACCCAGCAGGGGGATTGCTGTATCATGCACAGAAGTTCCACCTTTAATTTTTTAGGAACCATCATACTGTTTTCCATCATGGCTGTACCTATTTACTTTCCCACTAATAGTGTACAGTGGTTCCCTATTTTCCACATGTTTTCCAAAACTTGCTACATCTTGTCTTTTTGATAATAGCCATTCTAACAGGTGTGAAGTGATATCACATTGTTGTTTTGATTTGCATTTCCTTTATGATTACTGATGGTGAGCACCTTTTCTTGTACCTGAAGGCTATTTGCATATCCTCTTTGGAAAAATGGGTATTTAGGTCCTTTGTCTATTTTTCAATTAGATTTAAAAAGTTGGATTGTTTTTTTTTTTTTTAGCTGTTGACTTGTGTGAGTTCTTTATATATTTTGGATATTGAACTCTTATTAGATAGATGCAAATATTTCTGCCATGCTATATGCTGCCTTTTCATTTCGTGGAATACTTTGGCTAGGCAGGGTTGCAGGCTGTGCAGTAAGCTCATTTAATATTTTCCCAACACCTACAAATCAGCTGATAAATTTATTATTTTTTTGTAAAAGATACTGGATGTGTGGGTAAAACTTAACCTGCTGGTCTTTTATTAAGATGGGTGTAGTACCAATGGGTGGATCTGAAGTTGGGCAGGGCTGTGGGCTGTGTTCTTCAATTACTCCCTCTGCCTTCATCACTCGCTGTTTGGCAGGGTTACAGGCTGTATTATCTGGTTGGGTGGGGCTTCATCTATACTCCACAGTTGGGTAGGTTGGAGATTGTCCTTAATGGTTGGGCAGAGTCACTGTTCGAACTTTGGGCAGGGGTGGGCATGAGTTAGGCTCTGCAATTGGTGGGGTAAGTGACTGGGCACCCTGCTTGAGCAAGGCTGCAGGCTGTATTCACCAACTGGGTAGGGCTTTATGCTGGGCTTTGCTGCTGGGTGGCACTGTAGGCAGGGTCCATGGCTGGGTGGTACCATAGGCTGGCCTCCAAGTGTGCTCATGGTAACTGTTCAGGATCTTTGGTTATGCTTAGATTGTTATGCTTAGAGTCTAGAGGCTAGGCTGAACAGCTGGGTAGGAATGCTAGCTAGCTTGGCTTCTTGCCCAGATGGGCCATACGTGTGCTCTGTATGTGCTGGGCATCTGTGGCCTTGTTACCTGGAAGAGTAAGACTGGCAGCTATGCTGAGCAGTTGGGTGGGACTATGAGCTTGCTTCCTGACTTGGTAATGCCTTCAGACTGGGCTCCATGGCTGGTGTGGCCCCCTGGTTGGGTATCTAAACCAGGCAGAACTGCCAACAGAACTCCCTGGTCAGATGGGCCACCAGTTTGCTTCTGCAGAAGGGCAGTGCTTTTGACTGGGATCTCTGCTCGGAGGCACCACTGCAAGGAGGAACTCAGTCAGCCAAGATCTGAGCACTGGTTGCTGTAACCTCATCTCTCTTTGTCTCTGACCCTTCCTGGTTGAGCTCTACAATTTCTCCCAGTGATCTCTGTGAGGTGAGACTGGAGTGAGTCTCCTAGGACATGTTCCTTAATGATGGAAAAGCTGGACTCTCTTTTTCCCATTGGAGAAATAGTAACCTATAGCGGAACCCTCTCAGTGTGGCACTGTGCTGGCCTGGGGGAGAGACAATGTGGTCAAAGTGAAACCACTCCCGTTACCTACATAGTGTGGTCATTCTTGATGTCTGTTGTTTCAGCCTCACTCCCAGGTTCTGGGATTTTCACAGTGGTGTGTCTTGTCTATGTATAGTTGCTAGTTGGTTATCTGAGGGGGACTGAAGCTGGAAATGACTGGTGTTGGCATTCTGATGAGATCACTCTCCAGGAGTGCATATTGAATTGAGCATTTGAATATCACCAGATTAACAGAGTGAAGGAGAAAAAGCATATGATTACCTCAATAGATGAGGAGGAAAAAGGCTTTACTATATAATTCAACACCCACTAATGAAAAAACTCTTAGCAAATTAGATATTGTAGAGAACTTCCTTAATTTGATAAGAGTATTCGTACAAATCTTATACAGCAAATTTTATACTTAATAGTAAAATATTGAAATCTTGCCCATAATTTCTGGGAAGAGGCAAGAATATTTATCAACATTACTTTACAATAAGTTCTAAGAAGTACAGCAAGGCAAGAAAGAGAACCATGAAATATACAGAAGGAAGAAAAAATGGTTATGATTTTCAGATGATATTGAATTTGCAAAAAAATCAAATCAGTTTAGAGATGTTAGAATTCATAAATAAAAGTAAGTTTGATATTAGCTCAAATATATTTTAAAAATCACTGCATTTTCCATATGCAAAAAAATTAAGTGAAATTTAAGAAAACTGCCACTTGTGATAGTGTTTGAAATAAATAGCTAGAAATGATCCTAAAAAATATAGATGGGTAAGGTTTCTAACAGAAAACAATAAAACAGTATTGAGATAAGGAAGCCTGATTAATGGAGGGATATATCATGGGTATAGATTGGTAGACCGAATATTGTAAAGAGGTCAGTTTTTCACAGAATGATCAAAGTTCAATGCAATACCAATCAAATTTTCAGCAAGCATTTTTTTTGAGTGAAAGCTGACCAGGTGATGCTACAATTTATATGGCGATGTAAAGGATATAGAATGATTAAGAACACTTTGATGAAAATGAATAAAGTTGATGTAAGATAAATTCTAGCCGCAATAATCAGGCAACGAGAGGCAACAAAGGGCCAGGCAGTTTATTTGAGCACAATTCCCGGGTGATGTTCCCCGGTCTGGGAGGTGGGGGCTTATAAGGGATTAGGAGGGGGAGGAGTGGGCAAGCTATCCTCGGGGGCATGGAGAGGTATGGTTGGCTAAAGGTGACATAATAGACAACTAGAAACCTTTTTCTTCCAAGAGGGAGGAGGCTGACATCTGGGTCTTAGTTGGCACATCAGAAGGATGGAATTCAGGAAGAGCTGTCCCCTTTCTATATAAGGCACAGACCTTGGGGTCTGGTATGTTCTCCTTTTATGGTATCTCTCTGTTTTGTTTGCGTGTTCTTGTTTTTCCTTCCTCCAGCATAACAGTTGGATTTCCATTACCAGATCTTACAAATTATTATAAATGTATTGTACTTAAAACAGTATGGTATTGCTGAAAGGATAGGTAAAAACAGATGAAACAGAGTAAGAAATTCAGAAACAGGTCTGTACATTTAGAATCATAAATTATGACAGAAGTGACACTGTTGGGCAGGAGAAAGATGATATCCTTTCAATAAATTATTCTAATCAATTGGATATCTTCATTAGAAGTCAATTAATCTAATCCTTACCTCACACCATATGCATGAATATACTTCAGATAGTGTAAATTAAATGTGATTCAAAAGGGTCAATACTTACATGTATTAACATTGTACACATAGAGATATTTAAAAAAATGATTATGAATAAGTTTTAAATAAACCTTCTAAATATATTTTCAAGGGTACCTAATGGAAATGTATGCCTTATATAATGAGGCACCCATGTCATTACACTGGCTGTATAAGGTGCATTTGAATATTGGCATTTTTTACATTTAGCCTTGGACCATGCTCATGCATAGGGCAAATAATCATTCTTTTTTAAGTATGTCTTTGTTTAAAATAATATATGCAAAGATTAAGAGACATTGGCAGGGTCCTTAATGATCATCGTGGTGATGGCATTCACTAATCGTAAAATCTCCAAATTTCAAGTATTCATTTTCCACCAAACATGAAAAAAATTTCATGAAGCAAATCACTTTTAATATGTCATTTCCTTGATACATTTTCATTTCCTTTGGGAAAAATGACTGAGTTAAGAAAAAGTTTTCATGAATTTTTCCCCCTATATAATTAGTCTTTCTGAAAGCAGCTCAAGATGATAATATAAAAATATTTATCCCCAATATTTGGTTTCCTATCATTTTTAACATTAGTGCTTTTTTCTCTAATTCTGTGAGAGTTTTCTTTAATAGGGCTCTCATAATCTCCTATGTATTTCAATTTAGCAAAACGTGTAATTTATTACTCTTGCATTGAATGCATTCTGTAGCTGTTCCTTCAAGGAAAATATTCCTTTGTGTACTCCCCTAGAAAAGAGGTGGTGTGGCTTCTCCACTGTCAAAGTGACAGTCTTCCAATCAAAATCATTTCCCGAATAGTGTGCAGTGGAAAAATAACATCTGTAGATTAATTCAAACCACCTTGGTAAAAAGAAAGCAGGTGCTCATATTAGCATTTCAAAAGCTAGAGAAATCCATCGGCAGAAACTTGATTTAAAGTAATTTTAACATGATTTATTCTTCATTATAAGTAAGTGCATTACCCAAGAGATATGTGAATCACGGTACTTAGTGATATAAACATATTTAGAAGATTATGATCTTGCAGAAAACCTGTTGTTACTCTCCTTGAACAAGTCTCTTTAGAAATCATTTTCTCCTTTGCTTTAACTGTAATGATATATATCTATTAAAAATAGTAATTTTTCTTTCCATAGGTAAGAGATAAAGATAATATAGTTTCATAATGAAATACATTTCACAGATGATAATAAATTTGACTATTATGTATTTAGAAGATATTTTAAGATAGTCAAGATATATATGTGCATGTGTATGCTGTAATGAAAATATACTATTATATATAATATGTGTAAACACATACCTGCATATATGTAATTTTATGAATGTACTTTTATATATTATATATGACATACACAAAAATGTACTTATTGTGCATGTATATATATTTCAACTTTATTGGTATATAAATGACATACAGTACCATATAAGTTTAAGAAGTAGAGCATAATTAGCTGACTTACATGTATTGTGAAATGATGACTGTAAGTTTAATTAACATGCATCATTTTATATAGATACATACAAAAAAATGACTTTAGCCTTGTGATGAGAAATGTTAGAATTTACTCTCTTAGCAACTTTCAGATATACCATACAGCAGTGTTAACTATGGTCACCATGTTGTACATTTCATCCCCAGTATGAAGGTATATTATTAAAACAATATTGAAGATAATTTGGAAAGCCATCAATAAAAGATTGATGAATTACTGTTCTTTAATAGAATGAAATACTATGCAATTGTCAGAACATTCAAACTGCATAACTGTGATTGATGACCACAATATATTATTAAGTTTTAAAAATAGCAAATTGCAGGACAGAATGGATAATTTAAAATAATGTACACATGGACTTGGAAAACTGTCCTGAAGTGCACATATCCAAATGTCAGTCAGTATTAGTTTCATAGAAGTGGAAGGGTCTTTCATCTCTCACTTTACATATTTCTCTGTATTTGAATATTTTCTTGTTGATTTTGTTCTTTTTTTTACTTTCTCGTATATAAAGTTTTTTAATCAAGAATGAAACTATTAATAATTGGTAAGTTCTTCTTTGATAGGATGTATTCTTCGATAGTAATCATGAATTACATAGGAAAATGATTGCTCATATGCTATAGATATTGTCCTAAATTTTATAACTCATATATAGAATCAATATTTTTACATGCAATACTTAGTTTTGATCATATATGAAAATCTCTAAGACTCATCCAAAGTATATAAAACTTAAAGTATATACTCCTTAGAAAATAGAGTGTTATCTGTACCTGGGATGAATGCTATCAAGTAAACACTGCAATTGATTAAAATTCATTGAAAACTGACTATGAATTCTTTAATACGAAGGGCACATAATACACACTCTATTATGTCCATCCAGCCAGGGGTAAATTATTGCCAGGTACTTATAGATCCTAGGTGACAAGTTAGAGAAAAAGTAGTAGTATTGAAAGATTCTAGTCTCTGATCTACTGATCTCAATATTCTGATCTGAATATACTTTTATAGCATCTGTTTAGTATCTACATCACTATATTTATTACAACACTCAGGATATGGCTTTCTCCTAAGACTGTCAGGGCAATGAACTGGCCTTGCTTTCTCCCAAGTACTTTTCTTTCCATTTGTCTCAAGCTACCTTTTGTAGGCCTATGATAAATAAACAATATTATCTATAAATAAATAAATCTCACCAGAGATTTCCTTAGAAATGTAAGGAGATTCAGAATCTGATAAAAATCATATTGTTCATCATACCCTGATGTTTGCACCTCATCCTACCCTACCTCCTATACTCATTGGTCTCTAGTAATATGCCTGAAATCAAGTTACTTAAATAACATGAATGTTAAACTAAAGATAAAATGAGAAGGAATTTCAAGTGTGGGATAACGTGATATGGTGGAAATTGGGAAGGGTGATTCCATTTAGTGTAGGCATTTTATGGCATTTCAGTTAAATACATGTATATGTCTCTTAGTTCCTTTCTAGATGTACATAATTTTCTTTATGAACCCCTGATAAACCACTAGATGCTTGTTTTTTGCCACATTGAAGACTTCCTCTCTTTGATTCACCTTTTAATAGTATCATGGTAGAGCTCCAACCAATTAAATTTTTAGCCACATCATTTGTAATCCTGGGTAGAGCTCACGTGTCTTCCCTTTCCACATTTAGCCGGATGACTTCTTATTTTCCAATTAACTCCTTAACAACACCCTCTCTGGAATCCAGTTTTCATACTCCTTCTTCCCTCATCTGAATGTAAAATTGACTTCAAACTGTGGCATAATCTTTTCCCACATATTCAATTCTTGGTTGCTGGTTTTCATGATTTATTTTCTTAAATTAATATTCATCTGAAACAGATTAGGACAAGGAAGTAGGTAAAACAAAAATAAAAAGTATGATGAAATGTAAACCTAAATTTTCATAATCTCTTAAATCAGGTTTTTCAAAAGCAGAGACTGAAACAAGGATTTGGTGCAAGTGATTTTATTAAGGAAATGCTCCTAGGAGAGGAAGCAAGAAAGGAAGTGGAGGAAGTCAAAACAAGGTACAGTTTCACACAAAATTCTAGCTTTGGTCTGGTCCCACAGGGGAACTTTGGAATCAAACTTTTTGCCTCAGAGTTTGTCTTGATTTGAGGCAAGGTCCTTAGGCTTTCAGTCTATTGTACCCGTTAGCTTTTCGCTATGATCACCCTGGCGGGACAATGCAAACTCCCTCCCAGTTGCCTCTAGCTCTCTGGGCAGGAGAAGCAAAGTGATCAGGTAGCTCAGGGGCAGGGTTTTGAAGAATGTCACAGGTACAGGCTATTAAAAACAGGCACATAGGAAGCTGCAAGATGGGCTTTCAGGAAGGATAAAAGGAGTCCTGAGTATCTGGCCACATCACAGTTTGCTGTAGTCTTTATTGCTATGTAGTTGAGTTTGATGTGTCTTCGCCACACTTCCTTTCATGACTGTCTTCTTATTTCTCCAGAATGATCTGTTCTGCTCCTTTACCTTTCTTCCAGTTGTTCCTCTGAGGTTGAAAGTCTTTTTTGAATAGGTACATCATGTCTCCTTCTTTCCAGAATAGCAACGATAAAAATAGTTTTCAGAAAGGCAAGATAAATGTGAGAGAAATATCTGGTTACCAATGATACATTATCACTGGGATTATTTTTATTTCCAAAGAGACTGTATATTTCAAAGAATGTCATTTCAAACCCAGTATAGTTTTCAGAAAATTATGATTTAAGATAAGTTGGGCCTATTGGAAGCAACTCAGATATGCTAATCTACTTTTTAAAAAAGGTCCAAACCACAGGGAATAAATTCTGTATCATTCTCAGATCTAAAGTTGTGCCACTGGGTAATGAGTAAAGATGTTTTGTTAGAATGAAATATAATCTCTGGTATTATATTTGTGTATTTATTTCCTGTTTTTATCTGAAGTCTCATAACCATTTTGAGCATCTTCTTAATGGGATCTTTTAACTTTTTAACTTGAAGGAAAGTGATGTGTATACTTGTTTCATGACTTCTAGTAGACTAAGATCTGCTTAAAATTATAACTATTGAGATATTACACATTGTAGGCTCTATGCTTAGCTCTTTATAAACATAATCTTCATAATTCCTTAAAGCAATTTTAAACACTGTTTTCTTTGTATGGATGGGAACACTGGGGTATTAGTGCCAGCCTGAGATCTAGGAAATGGAAGAAACGAAATTTCAGTCCAAGTCAAATGACTGCAGGTCCCTTTCATTAGGCCACACGTGTGCACCTTTTCTCTGTTCTACATACTACACTCCTAGTTAAGAGCTGTGTCAGTTTTCAGCAAATTACATTTGAATAAATATATTTAATTAATAAACAATTAAGGGATGGTGTTTTAAGACAAGGACATTGAAAAAAATGTGTTCCTGGTCTTTTATATATAGCATCTAGATATTGCAGTGCAAATTGTTTTGAAATTTTCACTGTTTTACTCTGTTTGAAACAGCATATTTTAAATGTATATCTATTGCCCTGAAATCATGCCAAGAAACTTAAAAAAGCATATTGTTGATGACCTTTGCAAATTTCAACTTGTTTACCATCCTGTAAGCATGTACTTCATATATTCATGTATTAATTTTCTAGTTGATCTTCCAACAAACTGAATTTCATTAAAAATGTGTATGCCTATATCTGATCTTGTGGGTATGTATGTGTGTATCTGCCTGTTAGAATATATGTTAGGTCAAATTACTTTAATTGTGTGGACTTGACTCTTTATAAGCACTCTCAATTTAAATTTGAGTACAGTTCATTACGTCTGTTAAAATATGGCAGTATTTTGATTCTATAATCAGTATAGATATTGAAGGACTCCACCAAGTTTTGTTTGATCAGCTATACTGAGGGAAAAGACAAGAATATCACTCAGAGCTGTTTGGGTTCTCAACCCTTAGGGCAGGACTTGAGTTTAGTTTGTTTCAGAAAAGATCTCAGGAACACAAGTGAAAAAGTAGAGATAGTAGTGGAACAGAGAAGGAAGAAAAGTCCTGCCTCTTCAGTCAATGACTTCTGATCCAGTTGGTCTGGATGCAGTGAAGGGATGCAGGCAGAACCTGAGTAAATACACAACAGTTTGGCAGCCATCAGACTGGAATGATCCACCAAGCGAAGTCTTTGCAAGGTCCCTAGGCACTTGGCTGCTATCATTTAGCACTGGATAGGAAACAATCATAATCATTTATGCTGGCCTGGAGTGATTAGGAAATCTGGGATCCAATGTTTCTAAGTTTTTCCATCCAAGCAACCCCTATGCAAGTTTTGAGCGTTTGCACATTTTCTTATGAGGTATGTGACTTTAGCAAAGAAAAACTGCCAGTTCTGTCTTAGATTTAAAGTCTGATACAGTATTTTTGACCACACTTCAATGAATCTATTTTTCAGTGTACAGCTTAAATGTAAGCAATAAATATAAGAAATATCTTAATAGAATTTATATAGATCAAGACCTAGACCAAGGTAATTTTACCTAATGTACTTATCAAAATGATTTAATGTTAAGTATAGCTAAAGAGTCAGTGAAGACTTTAATTTTAATCTTTGGCCATTTAATATTAGTGACCTTTTGGCTGTCACTCCTAGCCCAATTTGCTTTTCTAACTTGTTCCAGAGTATGTCTTTGCTGCTTTTGTCTTTACTTAATTATTGTGTTTTATCTTTCATTATTTCATATTTAGATAAAACATTCATTTCTTGTTTTATTTATTTCACATTTGTTAACAAGTAAAGAAAAAAAGATGATTGTACTGCATATGTAGTGTAGCTCTATTTTCAATAGGGATACATGTTTATATGCTTAGCATGAGTTATCTTCTTGTTTGTAGTTCTTCTGATACAGAAAGTCTGGATCCAACTTCACCTTGGGTCTGTGGGTTACTTTGTATAATCATTATGTTAGAAAACACTGGACTTCCTGTTTTTGTGATTTTAGCAGTTCAAGAAATGCAACTGTGTTTGTATTTTAAAGGAACTGTATTTTCTTTTAAAATTTCATAAACACAGACACACACACACACACATATATACTTTTCATCTAGTAATTCTTTTTTCAATGTTTGTGAAATCTCTTTTGCAAAAGTTCTGGGCAAGATTTCATTATGGCAGTGCCAAACAGAGGTCAGGGGTCTTCATCATGGAGTTGAGAAAATGAGATGGGAAGGGAAAATTCCAGAGATAGTACAAAGTGCATAAATGCCTGAGGGTCAGAACTTAAAATATATTGGTTCCCAGAGCATTGAAGGATGTAAGTGGTGTAGATAAGATTTATGTGGTTTCTGGAGGTAGTTATTTACTCCTTGACTAAGCACACCTCTGAGAACAGCCAATTCCCATGAAAATAACAAAGGAGGAAAATAAAATTCTGCAAAGGGCAACTATTAATACTTACATCTGTCTTTTGTCTTAAGACTTTGTTTTACCTAATGGATTCACACAAATAGTAAAATGCTTAGATTTACTATTTTAAAGTGAATTAAGTAAAATTATGAGGGACATTAGTGGTACTTAAACAGTCAAGCAGACTATAATTTATACAAATATGACAAGATTTATGCTCACACATTACTCTCCATTGTCATTAGAAAGATTAAATGTTGGATACTCGGGAATATTTGCAGAAAAATCTTTCAGCCTATCAGATGACATAAATTGAGTTTCTATAAATTAAAGGAAACCCAAGATCTCATAGTTAAGTGGTAGCAGACATCTGTACTCAAGACTTCTGACCGACAGATTAAATGGGTAGAAATTAATGTAAGATGCAGGGATAAGATTAAAGTGATACATATAGGTTCAAATCAAATACCCCAAGCACAAACATTTTGTGCTTGAGATGGTAATGGGTGGAAGACACTAACAGGATAAGGCAGGAGGAAAGATGCTGCTGCTGTGCCTGGCGTAGGGACTGGAAAACTATGGGCCTTGGGGCAAAACTGACCTGCCACTCATTTTTGTAATTAAAGTTTTCTTGGAACTTTGTCTCATTAACTTTTATTGTTTACGTATAATTGTACTGTCTATGGCTATTTTTGTGCTAGAACCCTATGACCTGCAAAGCCTACAATATTTACTATGTAGCTCTCTTTAGAAAAAGTTCGACAACCCCTGCTTTACATAATAATACTTCTTAATACATTAATGGCACATGTATGGTAATACATTAATGGCCAAAAGAAAAAGGTATTATCATTGTTATTTTTAAGAACACTGGAGTACACTTGTTCTTTAGTACTCAGCTTTGTAAAGTCAAAGAGTGTGATTTATATCTCTAGAGAGATTTTAAAAAGGATTTTCTAATCAAACTTTTCTCAAAGTGTGTTACAACACACAACATTATTTAGGAATTCATTCAACATTAGTTGCTTAACCAAATACAAATTTTTTCCCTCATATGATTGTAAGTCTCAAAAATAGTTCTTAGAAGAAGTTGGTGCTATAACTCTGAGAAGTCTGGGCTGATTTTTGGTGATTTCCGAAGACTTTTCCTCTTGCTTTTACTTCCTGGCTTTCAGGTAGGTACTGAATGCTTCAGCATCACCCTGGCCTTCCATGCAGGAAGAACTCTAGTAAAGCAGGATAGATTTGAGCCAGCAGATTTTAGACTAAGCATCAATGGCTACAGACCTGTCACATAGCCTTTCTTACCTATAAGGAATTCTGGGAATTTGAGAGTTCAATTGTTTTTTATTGTGGTAAATATGCATAACACAAAATTTACCATTTTGAGCATTTTTAAGTACAGCTCAGTGGCATTAAGTACATTCATATTGTTGTGCAACCATCACCACCATTATCTTCAGAATGTTTTCATCTTACTGAACAGAAACTCTGTACACACTAAAGAGTCAATGGTGAAGGGAATTTTGTTGGCTGAGACTCTCTGAGGCAGTGGGGAGAAAGCCAAATGAACTTAGTCACAATGAGCAACAGCACACTAACAGTCCTGAGAAATACTTTGGTTAAGAATTCCAATATTCCAGTATTACCTATTTATTTTAAAAGTTCTGTTCCATAGAAAATAGTATGGTTAACATTGTTTCTAATTTTCCTTTTAACTTTGTGCTTAAAATACCTGTCTATAATAATAATGTACCTTTCATTTTGGTAGGTTAAATCACAAAGGTTTGTATTTTATAAAAGTGTTTGCCGTCTAATTGTTTCTATTTTTTTAATATTTACCTTCTAACCTGTTTAATTCATTTTGGTATTTGTTGTCACATAAAGAAACAGTAATCAATGATCTCGTTATCATTGTTATCATTATATGGGCATCTATGAGTCACTTAAATATCTTTCCTTATCATATGCCAAACATCATACACTGCAAGTGTGTGTTAGTAATTCTTTGATTATGTTCCATTGATCTAATCTATATATTCATGTGCTAGTGCACGCCACTTTGTTACCATATTTTCACAATATTTTGCTTTCTGACAGAAGATTGACCATAATTATTTTTGTTTCAATATTTTCTTGACAATTTAGAACTCGACATTTTGTACAACCCTTCAAACTTTTTATTTAGTTCACTGAAAGCCCTGTGGAATTTAATTAGATACAGTTCATTTAATTCATTCTGGGGAGTCTTCTTATAAAAAACAAACATTTTTTTCACTATTAATTGAATTTTTCTCTTTCTTAACGACTTTTGAAATTATGTAGGTATCTTGTAAGTTTCTTAAGTTTATTACAGATAAGTAATAGTTTTTGTGCTACTATGAATGGATTTTTTTGCATTGTATGTTTTTTAAATGGTTATTGTTGGTCCATAGCAGTTCTACTCAGTATTGGGCCACAGAATGGTACAACTTGGAGACATATTAACTTGTACATGACAAACTAAGAAGCTTGTGACTAAATTAACTAAGGACACTGTGTAGTTCAGCTGACTTTTATAGAGACAATCCTGATAAAACAAGCAGTTCAGTGATTTACATTTTACATTTTGAAATGACAGTCTTATCTTGTCATAGGCCAGTAACAAACAGGTTACAGATGAATTGTTTTGGGCACTGGACAATGGAAACTATTAATTTATTTCAGTTTGTTTTATAACTCATGTGGAATTCTTTTAAATTCCACAAATACTCATGTGTCATGTGGAGTTCTTTTAAAATCTGAACTGCTTTTCCTTAAAATCTCTTGATATTCTAAAAATATTTATCAACCACAAAATGACTGATTTTATTAATAAATATTCTGTTTAATTTTCTCTTTCAGACAATATACTTTTTTTGCAGTAACAAACAGGTGATAACATCCATTATTGATACAGATTTTAATTAAAATCCATTTAGTGCTTCAAGTTGGATAATGAATAAAGGCATTTTAATTCAGAGGTGTTTAAAGGTGGTGTTAAGAAAGTATTATTCCTTAAGTGTTTAATCTCAAGAATTGTAATGAAGACAAACATACATAATTTACTGAAGCCCTATGCCCTTCTTGTTTCTGACTTTGCAGCAGTTACTTAAACTCCTCAAGCTATTTCTCATCTGTAAAATTGTATAGTGTATTAAATGGCATCCTTGTCTTAATTTCCAGAATCTGTGAATGTGACATTATTTAGAAAAAAGGGTCACTATAGATTTAACTAAGTTAAGGATCTTGGTTGAGATTCTCCTGAATAACCTGGGTTGGTTCTAAATTCAATGACAGGGTCCTTATTAAAGAAGACACAGAGAAGGCAATGTGAAGACAGAGACAGAAAAAGATTACAATGATGCCAAGGAAGCCAGTGAATATTCAAAACCATCATAAACTGGAAGAGACAAGGAAGGATTCTTCACTAGAACCTCCAGAGGGAGTATGGCCATGCCAACACCATAATTTTGGATTTCTGCCATCCAAAGCTAATAGAATGAATTTGTTATATTAAGCCATCCAATTTGTGATAATTTTGTTACAGCAGACCAAGGAAACTAATCAGACAGGGACAATAATAATGTGCCTTAAAGATTTGTGGAGATTATTAAAGGAAAAAATACATGGCCATCTTGGCATATGGTGAACACTCAATCATTTTAACGATTAAATTTATACTTAAAAATCAACCATAATTATGATATGTTTTCATTTTCCCTCTCTGTTCTGTTTATAAAATATAGGCTAAAATTTCATTTAGAAATTATATTAAATTTGTATTTTCTTTTAATAATTACTAATTAAATTTACATATTGTATTGCAAATTTGTTCTGAACAATTATTCAGTTTTAATTCTTGGTTTAAATAGATTTAATGATCTCTGCCTCTATACCACATCTTCTATTTATTTCAAACTCTTAATTTTTTTCGTTGAGGTATATTTGCTATACAAAAAAGTGCACACGTTCACTATATCATCTTAGTGAATTTGGATATATGTATGCATCCCATGAGACCATCACCACAACCAAGGTACTAAAAACATATCCATCAACTCCCAAAATTTCCTTGTGTTCCCTTATTCATTTTTTTTTGGCAAGAACACTTAATATAAGATCAATTCTCTTATATTTTAAAGTGCACAATGTTGCATTGTTAATATGTACTTCATATAGCAGACCTCAAGAACTTACTCAATTGGCATAACAGAAACTTCTACCCATTGAAAAACAATTCCCCATTTCCTCAATTTCCCAGCCCCTGACAAACATCATTTTCTGTTTCTATGAATTTGTCTATTTTACATCCCTCCTATAAATAGAATCATGCAGTATTTGTTTTTCTGTGACTAGCTTATTCCAATTAGCGTATTGTCTTCCAGGTTCATCTGTGTTGGCATAATTTTTCAAAAAATATTGAAAGAAGCCTTTGTAGGTGAACGTGATTTCTTTTTTTTCCCAGCTGAATGCTTTACTGTTCTATTTTCCTTGATGAATTTAAAGACTGTTAATATGTTTTTAGATAATGACATACTTTTTCACTAAAAAATCCAGAAATACTTTGCTTGTTTTTTTATATTATAGCTCATTTTTAATTTGTTATTATTTGGAAAATTTAAATGTTTTGAAAATTGTTACTGTTTCATTTCTTCTCACCCACTCTTCAAAAACAGTAATTACCTGAATTTTGAATTTTCAGTTCCTGTTACTACATTTTCTCTGATCATTTTACTTCTTATTCTCTTCTTCCACATTTTAAGGTTCCTCAGCCTGTCATTCACTTATTTCATATGAAATTTTTTAGTAATAACAATTTTTGTATATAAATATTTTGTAATGCTCCTTTGGTTTAAAAATGTCACTTTTAATCCATTTTAGCTTTATAGGTCTGTTTTGTCTCTCATCCAGCTTCATTTTTACCTAAGCACTATCATATTTCATATCTTATTTTATGGAAACTTACATGTGGTCTGATAGAGATTTCCATTTTCTAAAAAAATATTATTTTCATGCATTTTCTTCCTATTTTATTTGTTCTTCCTGACTCATACCACAGTATTTGTAGTATAAATAAATTTGGTTTTACTATAAGAAAAGGTCTGCCCTTTGTCCATAAGTTCTAGGTGGGAATTTCTGGATGCATGAGCTGTTATGCCTAATGTAATATTCTTGTTTAATCTATGTCCTTGTTTTCCAGGGTCCTTAGATCCTTCTGGATAGTCTAATGGTGTGAGTTAGGACAGGGCCTCGGTACAACCATCATGTCTGAGGGCAGGGGATGACTATGCCAGTAAGACTAACAATGTGATATAGGGTGCAGGCTCTGAGTCATGTGGTATCAGTTAACCTGGAGACTGAGATCAGCCATATGGGCAACTGGTCAGTTAATCAATCACTTAACACCTATATGAGGAAGCATCAGTAAAAGCTCTGGACACGGAGGCTTGGTAAGCTTCCCTGACTGGCTGTGTTTCATGTGTGTAGCCACACACTGATTCCAGGAGAGTAATGGATCCTGACTCCATGGGGAGAGGACAATGGAGGCTCTGTGTTTGGTACTTACCCTGGACTCAACTCCATACACTTTTCCCTGATTCACCTTTCCCTGTAGTAAACCATAACCACAAATATAACAGTTTTCAGTGAGTTCTGTAAGTTCTACAGAATTACTGACACCGAGAGTGGTTTTGGGACCCCTGCAAATTTGCAGTTGGTGTTATAGGGGAGGGCAGTCTTAGGAACTGTGCCCTCTAACTTTGTATTTGGCCCAAACTCTTTGAAGTATCTGTCCATAGGCTAATGTTTCCTTTATTAGTTAGAATAGCTTTAATCCAGGTCTGGAATTTTCATCAGAAACAGAATGGATTCTCCCTAGATCTCCTTTTCTATTTTGAGCTGAAGACCCTGTTTCCAATTTAATTAAACAATCATATGAGAAGATCAGTGAAGGACCTTCCAAAGATACAACATTTCATATATATCATTTCATGTACAAATATACATAAGCCCATAGTGTGTGTGTGTGTGTGTGTGTGTGTGTGTGTGTGTGTGTGTGTGTGTGTGTGTGATGAAACCACTATACCATGTGCTAGCATCTTTTGGTTTAGAACTCTTCCTAATGTTGATATGTCCCTGCATTTTCAGCTCAACTTGGGTAACTTTGGTATCTAACTGTAACATCAATTGATAAAAATGCAGCACAACCTTTTAAATCCATCCCTTAAGATAACCCACCTATAGTGATCCGCTCCTATGATGTGTTGGAACTCTCTGTGGCCCAGGGCTCTAGGCCCAGTTTCTGCAGGCAATAGTCTCTACACTAAGAAAGAGACTTGCAAGAATGTTCTGGTTTCAAATATCTGAGCTCATAAACCTGGATATAATTGTTGCTCTGAGAATAAAGGTTGACAAATGGTGATTTTTATTCCTCTTGTTTTCATTATTTATTCCTCCTTCTAGTCCTCTTGCCTGTTAGCTCCAACAGTTGTTCATGGGATGGTATTCGAGACTAATCAGAGGTGGCAGTGAGGAGGTAAAACAGGACTTGAAGAATTAATACCCTAAATGCTGAGCTTAATGTGGTAAGGGGGTAAGAATACCAAGTACAGGAGTCATGGGCCAGGGCTCCAGTCATAGCTGTGTCTTCACTTTTCTTTCTATCATTGGTTAAGTTATTTAACCTTTTTATAACCAGGTTTTCCTCATAAAAGAAGATTAACAATGTGCATTTTCTCTAGTAAAGATAAATGGAATGACATATATTGCAATATTTTGAAAAATAAGGTGCATTTTATAGATGGCAGGAGCTATTATTTGTTTACACATGGCAAGTATAACTTCTGAACTGGTTAGTAGCATTATGAAAATCACATTTTTTTAAAAGATAAATTTGGCACCTGTGCAAGAAGAAATGAAGTTGGTATGTAACCAGAGTGAATTAGGATGGTTCATTGAGTGGTGACACAAAAAAGAAAAAATGGATACAATCTTAGGGATATTTCAAAAAGTGAATCAATGGAACACAACTAATTGGATGTGAACTGAAGGAGAGATAAAATGAATTTTGAAAAGAAAACAAGAGAAGGCAAAAATTGAAATAAAAAAAGGAAAGGCAGGAAGAAAAAGAAAGGGAAATAATAAAAGATATGAAGACATTTCCCCAAATTGTTTACATCTACAATTTTAAAATAATATCTTCCAAAGCACTAGATCTGTGCCTATATTCTCTAAGTCATTTTCTCTTTTCTTTTTAAAGGACTGCACAAAGCCTATATAATGCATTAAAAAGTGAGTGCTTTTATAGCTCAGAATTCTGCTTTAAAAAGTCACATTTAAAGATCTCTATCAAGGTGCTCCATTTCAAAGTAAAAGTGCTTTTTTGTCTTAACAATAGCAGATTAGATATGCATGGAATAGTCATGCTTATTTCATGCTTTCCCTACCATTTTGAAAGGCCTGAATATTAAAAGCCATTTAAAAATGTGAATTGTTTTCTTTTTAAGAAATCATAGCATAGGGCACATAAGAGAAAAATAAAAATGTAAGATCCTTCAAATAATGCATAAAATATTGTTAGGGATATTTATTTTTAGTTACATTTATCCTTGTCTGTTATTCTCAATTCACTGTTTTGGACAGAGATTGTGGTAAGAAGGGATTGTAACAGGACCTACTTAAAAAAAAAATAGAAAAAAAATTACTTGTTATTATAAAGTAGTTTTGCTGCCTGAAATATGTAACCAATATTACACAAGTGGAATAATGATAACACACTGAATAAAGTAGACTCCTTTTGCTGCAAACAGAATGTTTCATTTTTTGTCTTTGAAGTACTTCTAATAAAGCATAATGACCTTGCAAGGTCTGAAAATGAAAGTACAAGAAAGTTGAGAAGCTAGTTTTCCCATTAAAAACATTAACCATAAACTTGGTATTTTTATTAGTGTTCTCAAAATGTTCCAGCTTCATTGTGTCTCAAATGGTGCTTTCAAATTTAATAGCAGCTGAGCCTTAGCTTTCCACAGTAAAAGTTAGGGTGAGAAAATGAAGGCTACAGAAAACTTTCCAATATGCTTTGTTATTACACTGTAACAAATACCTAAATAATTTATTTAGTTAGTAAATTATTTATTTAGTAGCCAATATGTAATAAGTATTATTGATTCATATTTACCTACATCAGCATATATTACACATATTACACACATACAGCACACACACACACTCATATACTTTGATGGAACTATACTTAAGCCATGTAATTTTATATAATTGTCTTCCTCTTTTTGTAAAAATCTCACATTTCTGAAAGCTTGTAACCCTGGAGTATAGAGGTCCTCTTCCTTTTTACCTCTCCTAGTACATCCGTTGTCTCCCTCATGGACTGGTTTTATTCTCTCACTTTTGTTAGAGAATACTGTGTTTTTCCTAGGGTGAGTTCTTTCCTCCTTCTCTCTTTCTTCTCTCATCTTTAACAATCATCTCTGTTTAGATGAAAATTATATATCTGGAAAACTTACTTCTGTCCTGAAGTTATGTCTTTTATTTCCACCAACTTCTTAGACATTTCAAACTGGACCTGGCAAGTTCCCCTGAAACCAGCTTTTATTTACAGGTAGTCTCTCTATTAATACTATTAATATATTCCTTTTACCAGCCTTCTTTTACTGCTTGCTGTCTCCCCATGTTGTATCAGTCCTCAGTTGCAATTAATTATTTTCCATTTCTATCTTTCCTTACTGACTTCAACTCTATCCTTCTTTAGGCTTTCACTATTTCCGAAAATTTATTCATTCTCAACAAAATACTTTATTATGGCTCTGTAGAAAGCAGAAAGATGAACTGTAAACTTTATCAATACCATTTGTAACCTAAAAGAATGAACAAGATATGCCAAACAAACTGACTATAAAATACAGTATTGTTCATATTATAAATGAAGGAAGACCAGCACTACAAAGTGGGTGATTGGGGAAGATTTCATTGAGAACACAGCATTTGAGGTGAAAAGGTGGGTAAATTGAGGCCATGGCAGTTCTAGGTGAAAGCAATTGAATAATACATGGTGGAAAAAGAGGACCCCAATCTGGATGGGGCATGATGTGTATGACAGGGAAAAACTGATGAGGGCCAAGTTATGGCGGTCTTACTGTGCCGGCCAAACACACTGCGATTTCATTCTATGGGAGTCAGGAGCCACTGGACATGACAGTGCTCATCTGGAGTCAGGCTTCCAAAGTTGGTTCTAGTGTTTTGTATAAATGACTCGCACTGAGATGTTTCGGTGCTCTATTGCAACTTTTTACCTTCTGAAGGTAGAAATAACCATATTAGTCTTGCTTTTATCACAGGACTAAATAATATTTGAAAGGAAGTATTTTAATAATTATAAAATGCCATGGATATATCTGGTATGATGCTTGTGGTGCTCTTGAGTGAGACTATTTAATCATAGGATAAAAGGTTCAGGTAGGCTCCTTGAACTGGTATAATCTTTGTCTCGACAAGAGATGAAAAACAATACTCCCTTATTTTTTCCCTTCCTGCAATACGATATGATTTAGTAAGCATCTCCTGCTACACTGTGTTCTATACACACCTAGTCAATGAATGAGTTTGAGGACTATGAGAATGAAGAACATAAGCAATTCTAAAGCTAGTCATCTTCTATCCAAACCAAAATATTCACATATTATTTAAGGAAACAAGATATTACATTCTATATACCAATATGGTGGTTATTTAGAAAAATAATGTAATGTATTCACATGATTCTTGAAACATAAAACTATCAATGAAAATCTTATTTCCCTTCTGTGGGGAAAATGGAAGTTACTATGCACAGGATCCTCACCTGTCCCTAAACTTCTTGATAATGTAACTGGCTTACTGCTAGGCTAATTTTTCCACACCCATTGGCAGTGAGCTATTATTGTCTGAGTCATTATTTGAGGAGCCTGGCCCAGTGCTCTGGGCCAAGGCAGAGATGGAGGTAGATTATAGACCTGTGGACTGCTGGATGAAGAAATGATTCTAGTGTTCGACCTACGGTTGGGAGAATAGAGCCAGGTATAAACCCTTTTATCCCAAGAATGTTCCCTTGTCATTTCTCGGTCTCACCATATCCATGGTGAACCTGCCCTGGGCTGAAACCCTCAGGTGAGACACTTCCTCTGCCCCAATAGTTTACCATTTCTAAAAATCGTTCTGTGTATTATTTCATATTATTTACAAAATTTCTGGTGAAGATGAATATATAGTCTTTATTTATAAACAAAAATAATAGCACACTATTTGTTGTTCTGCTGCTTGATTTTTTCACTTGATATGCCATGAGGATGAGGATTTTTTTTGATATCAATACATAAGAGTTCTCATGGTGATCCCTGGCATTCTAGTTTTGATAATTTTCCACTGTTTATGTAAATAGTCACATAACATACAAAGAGACATCTGGGCTGTTTCTTTTTGATATTAGAAAGTTACAGTGAATAATTTGTTCATTCATTTCACAAAAATGCTTATTTTTCATAGGTAAATTCCTAGAGTGGGCTTTCTGAGTCAATAGGTAAGTTATTTTGTAATGTTACTATATGTTACTAAATTGTCTTTCATGGAGTTGTAACCACTTCTCATTCCTTCTAGCAATGTGGAGGAGTGGTTATTTCTCTACAGCCACTACAACTAGAGTGTTCTGCTAATTTTGGATTTTTGCCCCCTGATGGATGAGAAATGGTAACTCTGTAGTTTAATTTGCATTTCCTTTTAAAAAATTAGGATCTTTATATTCATTTAAGGACCATTTGTGGTTCTTTACTGGAAAATTTCTATTCATTCCATATGATAATTTTGTTTGTTTGCTTATGTGTAGTATTTTCTTTTTTCAATTTCCAGCAATTTTATACTATATATTGGAAAGATTATCTCTAATTTTCTGCAAGACACATTACCAAACTTTTTCTTTGTAATTTGTGTTTTGACTTTACTCTTTTTCATTTTTTCCATGTAGGTTTTTAATGTAATTAAAATTATCCATCATCTCTTTTATGGAATCTGGATTTTTGAGTCCCAGCTCCAAATTCATCAAGACATTTTACCGTGTTTTCTTCTAATCCATCATAGTTTCATTTTTTACATTTAATCTTTATTGTATTTCTCATTTACTGTATTATAAGTGTTATTACTAGACATAATTTCATTTTTCTCCAAATGACTCCTCTTCAGTTTCCAAATACCATTTCCCTTAAAGTAAGAATAAGGAGAAATACCTCAACTGCATTTATTAGAATGCTACCTTGAATCACATAGAATTCTTACTTTGCATCCACTGATGGACTTTCCAAATAGTTCCAGTGGTTTATCTTTTTATATATTAGTTGCAAACTGCTTCAAGTAAGCCTAAATTTTTTAAATAATGACTAAATATACATATTATATCTTAGGTAAAATTACAATACTGCATTATCTAATTAAAAGGGGTAACAATTTTCATTATATCTATGAGAAATTTGTCCCTAACCTTTGCAGCAGTTATAAAATCCTGACCTCTCTGTCATTCTGATCCCCACTCTCCCCAGTTTCCTAATACTCACCTCATATTTTGATTGAATTTCAGTACCTTGCTTAGGTTCAGACATCTTTTATGGTCAAGCCCTTGACAAGGAGAATGACAAGCTTTGATATAATATTAGATGTGTTTTGCTGAAGCTGTCATCTGGTTATAGGACATTTAATGGTTGAATGACAGAGAAGCAGAATACTACTTACAAGGCAGGCATCATTTTGCAGGCTGCCAGCTAGCAGGAGTTAAAGAAGTCAATAGAATAATGTTAAGGAAAGTGAACTGGAATTTCTTTGCAATGATTTGAAAATAAAAGAAATGCTTTTAAAAAAATGTATTATAATAACAATCGATTCATTTTTTTCCCATTTTATGTTTTATCTCACTTTGAAATTTAGAAGACTTTTCATATCAATCCTATCATTACTACCACTCATCCATTAGCAAATATTAAGCCATTTGCAATAATAACTATGATTTAGGTTCAAATGAACAATAAAAAAAAAGGAAGGGGATTATCTCCCTATTTCTCTTTCCCTTCATCAAGTAACACATATTGGTGAAATTACAATGTCTAGGTGATGTCATAGATAAATTAGAGGAATAGAACCTTTTTAGTGTATCTCTGACCTCAAGGAATTTATTTTATCTAGTTACAGCAGAAATATGCATATGAAAATTTAGCTAAAAGTCTGCTTAGAAAAAGGGGAAAATGAAGAGAAAACAGGTGTGGTATGTATGAATTCAAATGAGGGAGATGATTTCTTCTGAGGAATGCGGTAGCAATCAGAAAAATACCATAGTTAATATTTCTGATTCAGTATAACAGTACTTCCCAATTTGGTACAGCAATGAATTGTTCTTGATGATTAACAGAGTAGTTTGAGGCATTTAAGCATTTTGGTCAAATGTTGAATCCTAACCATTTTTCACCTCCTTTTAAGGAATTGCTTTAGAACTTCCATTTCAGTATACACTGAAGTCTGTCTTTATTATGCTAAATTCTGGCATCATGTGGCATCACTCTCCTGTGATGAATTTGGATCCATCTATCTTAGGTCCTCTTTGCATGAAGCATGTTTTCCATAATTGCTGTTCATACTGTTGAACCTTCTTGTATGATTAGGCATAACTTGTGATATAAATGCATGAGTTGCTGTATGTTTATTCTTGAAATTACATATGAAATGTTCTTTTCAAAGGCCAGTCTTATCAAGAACCTGCCATTATTAATGTATTTTTAATGACCTTTTTTTTTCAATTTAAAGAAAGATGTATCATATATTTCTCTGTAAGAGTTTATTTAATATTATGTTTCATTGTCTTAGTGTGTAGTATTGCAAATGCAAACAACAGCAACAATAACATGTAACAATAAAATATGTATATAATAATAGTTCTTACTATATGCCAGGTACTTTTCAAGTGCGTAGGTGTATAAACTTACATAACCATTGCCACACACCTTATTATCTCTACTTTACAGGAGAGAACTGAGGCACAGAGAGTTTAACTTATGAAGGCCAGGTGGGTGGGTAGTAAATACAGAGCTGGGATTTGAACTCAGACTCTCTTTCTATACTCTGTTTATAACCACATTAAAAATTTCAATGTAATTTAGCTCTACAGCACATTTTTATTTATCAAACAGTCCTATGTTTATAAAAGAACATTATAAAGTCTTAATTTTAATTTTAAGGTTTATTTTGGTGACTTGGCCCTTTAAAATATACTTTTTATCCTTTGGACTCTGTAAGTATTGGTTTTGCACCATATTGTGTTTGTTTTCATTTGGTTTTAAAACTCATATTTTCTCCTTTTATTAAATTTGGAAAAAAATTAAAATTTGTCTAAATGCTTTAGCCATATTTTTCAGTGTATAGCTTTAAAATTGCAAAAGAATGAAACTATAATAAATCTTACATGAACAGGTCATAAGAAAGTGTATTTGAAATAGTTTATTTTAGCTAATTAATAGATACCAGTCAAAGAAGCTATTTTGGGAAATAATCTTTTTAGATGTTTTAAAGATTTTGAACACAGAGATAATACATATGTAATAATTCTTCCTGAGACTCAGTTAATTTTGATACACTCATTAAATTATTACATATAGACATGGTTATTTTTCTTCCTTATTGCAAAAAAAATCACCATTTTCCTCTTCATTCAACATTTATTGTCAGTATTGGTCTTTGGTACTGTATGAGCAATTTTCAATTCACTCCTTTAAAAAACAAAACTGATGGTATTTCCAGGAAAAACAACTCCAATTTTTTTGGGAAAACATCTCCAATTCAAGCTAATTTCAAAGGTAAAAGTGATGAAGGGCCCTATCAAATGGCCCTATTTTGTCAAGCTTAGGGAGGAAATAATTTAAAGTTTTCTCTCTTCTATAGAGACCAACTGATACCAGTTCTCTATAGGAACTCATTCTTTGGGCAAAATACTTTTCAAAATTTTGTATTCCCTGTCAAAAATCTGCTCTCATTATGAAATAGATCCTGATAATGGATTGTGACTTGTTCGATGATTGCTTCTCTGACTGGGTTCTTCAGCCAGAGAGTTTCATACATAATGCTTAACGAAGATATTAGAGCCACAGTCTCCAGACTAAAAGGGAACTAAATCCCACATGTGGAATTTCTAGGTTCACATGGCCAGGAATTACTCCATTGGGTTTACCCTCTAGTTTTGGATATTTGGACATAAGCTTCTATTAATCATTGATCTCTATTTTGGGGTAGGAGATGAGAGTAGAAAATAGATTATATTCCTGCAAAGCAGAATAACCCGAAGATAAATTTTCAGAGGCTTATCACTTGAATTTGGTTGTAGTTCACAGTAATATTGTTAGACAAAAATATTTTTATCTACTTAAGCACTATGTTAGGAGCTTCCAGCTCCTATTACAACACTTAGGCATTCCTGACAAATGTATAAATGCTATATGCGCATCTGGAAATAAGGAGATCTTTGTAGAATTGCACAGACTTCCTCAAATTAGGAAGTAATGGGCTGAAGGTGAGGGCAAGCCATACTATCAAAGAGGTGGAGTTGTTGGGTAGTGAGAGTCCTTGTCTCTTGATTATTCTGACGCATTTGCCAGGTGGGCAAACACAGCTGTAATAAACAGCTTGGGAAACTGCTTCCCAAAGATGATTCCACCCGATTTCTTAGGGTTCTCTTCCTCTCCTTTGGTCCCCACCATCAGGGGAAGACTGCTTTTTTTAATGCTATTATTTTACAAACCCTTTTATTGTACTGATTATGTGCAGGCATCACTGTATGTACTTTGCAAATATTAGCTTCTTGGTGGCTTTGGTCGTGTCAAAGGTGTCATCACCTTTAAAAGCCACAGAGCTCAACTTACACAGGAGATTAATGCCTCCAGGTGGTGAACACTTCTAAGCCATTTTAACTATTTATAACATGAAATACTTCCTAAGGTATGAGGAATTCCTCACATTATGAGCCTCAATACAAATTGCCAAATACATGGTTTCCCAGCCTCCTTTTAGCTAAGTTGCAGGCATATATCCTTGGATCCACCAATCAAATGGATTCACCCCAGAGTTTGATTCAAAAGCTAGTAACTCAAAAGGAAACTAGAAAACTCCTCCTGATGGTGGAGTCAGTGAAGACATAATTGAATTCCTGGGGCAAGAGTGCCGCAGAATAGCTGTAACACCCATTATTGGCTGTCAAGCAGCAATAGTGCACAGGAGCTGGTCAGGTGGCAGCAGTTCTGTGGCATGATTTTAAGCATCATCTTCAACTGTTTCTGAGTCTGATTTTCCAGGTCTTCTGTGATTTTTCTGAGTTACTAATATCTTTTTAATACATTCCTTTTCTGCTGAAATTAACTTGAATGTGCTTCTGTGGCTTGCAGTTAAAATCCCTGACTGGAACATCAAATATTAGACATTGGCTGTGAACATTTCCAGTTTATTATGGAAATCTGTGGGTTTATGTCAATTTTCTTCTCTCACAGGGCAAATAATCAGGCATAAAAATTGCAAATTGAAATGACATGTTGTTTTCCAAAGCCTAACACTTCAAAGAACAAAGAAGTGATCACTTCAAAATATATAAAAAGGTAAAGCAACTTTTTTTGAAAATGTTTTGCCAATTTCTCATTCTTTATGAGAGAAAGTCTGAGAAAGTAAGGTTCTATAATTTAATGATTTTGAAAAATAGATCAAATCATACCCTCTTCTTCCTTCACTGTCATATTTTCAGTTCTAAGGAGTTTTAAATAAGAAAACCTACTTTTAATTTTGACTAGAGCTTTCCAAACATGTTAGTGCTGAAATAATTTTAGTGCAATACTTATCAGTATTCTTCAAATCAGTGTTCTGTGGAACATTTTTGGAAGAAGGAGAAATGTTTTTTAGTTACTGAGTACCCTGTGAGGATAACATGTTATGTTACGTTTGATTAATATAAAATTTCAAAACAACCAGTTTTGATTTTTCTTTTAAGAGTTTCAAAATAAATTGAGGTTCTAGGTTTTAGTCTCTTTATCCATGAAATAAAGAAAAATATCACCTATATCATATATAGTTGTTTTGATATTAAAAAGGTAATATTGATAAAACCCTTAGGAACATACCTACATAAGTATTAATCTATATAATTATGTCACTTAATATATGTGCACGTGTGACACCATTAATACATTTCAGGGAAGACAGTGATGATTTCTATTATGATTAATGGGATAGAGTTACTCTAAAACCTCACTTCTCTCATATACAATTCCCTTTGTGACCAACTAATGTGCATTTTTTTTGAAGATGTCTGTGGAATACTCTTTCTATAGTTTAAGATATAATAAAACTAAGTAAATATAATGAAAAACAAATCTGCCAAAAATATGAATAACATTTTTTCAGAGGTGTCATTATTATAAGGCACAAGAATACACTTAGAAATTGTTCTCTTCCCAATGTATGTCTATTAATATAACATTGGTAATGTTTTCAGGCCCTCTATTACTATTAGTAAAGCCGCACGCAGTCTTTTTTTCTGACAAGAAAGGAAGTTAATGAAAGTACCATATAGCCTGAATAGCAGGTAAGGAAAAGCTTTTTTTTTTAATAGAAGGATTAATTTGTAAATGTTATTTTTTTAACAGTCATCAAACAATTATGATGTTATTTAGTATTTCAACTTTCATAGAGATTAAAAAGGAATTTATGAAGGGCAAAAAGTCTTTCTACTTTTAATCAGCTTCTTTGATATATTACTCCACAAAAACCTTCTAATATTCTGATTTTTAGATGTACCACTTTTAACTGAAAAGTTGCAGAAGTAAACTCCCTTATTAACATGTGAGCTGTACACCTGAAGACTTTTCAAATAATGTATAGAACATGTACAAAACTGTTAAGAAAATAATAGATTTTTGTGCAAGGCATGTTCCCAAGTGATATTTTGCAACAGTATCTTGTCTTGTACTGTTATGTCAGGTAAGCCCAAAAACAGAGGGCAAAATTGCTATCAGGAGTAAATGATTGGAATCCAATTTTTCTGTTAACTGAACTGAACCCATATGTACATTCTAATATTCCTCAGTCTTGATAGGCATATTCTATTAGCAATTTTCTACTCAGCACATATTGTAATTTGGTATTTAATTATTTGCATGAAATAAATCATAAGTTGGAACTCATTATATTAAAAAACACAAAAATAAGCCCTTTTTTACACACACCATTGCTTTGAAAAACTGTCCTGCCAAACTCAAAATGACAAAATTAATAAAATGAGTAGCTAAGCATCTTATTTGCCATTGTACTGTTGGATCTGTTTTTAAATCATAATTGAGAAAAAAATTTATTATTGACTTTCCAGTAAGGAACTGTTTACTTTCTTTTATCTAGTAATTATGGAAACAAATTGCCTAGTCACATTTGAAACAAAGAAATCAAATTTGAGTCAATTTGTTATAGGTAACTAATAAAGTAAATGATTGCAATTTTTTAACAAAGTAATTTTTAAATCATTAACATGATTCAAAAATATTCAGGCACTTAATCAAAGTGTTAAAATATGCAGAAAACTCAGTATGAAGTAGTGAAATCTCATGGTGATTTGATAGTTGTCTGTGAAAGCTTATCTACACTGGAGAAAAAACAAGATGGGAGTTGAGGTGGAGCTCCTTGAAAGACTTGTTTATAGAGAAGAAAGATTTTCTTCACTGCATACTTTCAGGTTATGAATTCTGAAAGATTAGGAGAATTGTTCTGCTGTAGATCTAGAAGCACCTTTCTATTGAGCAGTTTAAAAATTGGAAAATTCTATTCTCACAGATTATACCATAGTCTTACTAGAATTGGGCAGAAACACCCGATACTTTAAACTCCTGTCATGGATAAGATCTAAACATTTTATTTTGTCTTAGGAGAGAAAAACAGTAGTCCCTCATTTCTTTGTTCAAAAGATTTTCCCCGGGAAAATAAAGTGGGAGGTACATTCCAAATATTTGCTCTATGGTGGGAAATTAACCATTTTGCATATCCTCATTGCTGATTTTCAGGAATCACATCTCTGTACACAGCCCTTCTTAGTTCATGGAAGAAGGGTCAGTCCATGAGAAGGCAAGGGAAATATTACCTTCTCCTTCATACTTGCCCACCTTGGGGTATTTCTTCAGGTTCACATTGAGCCCCTGCTAATGTTATGTGTACAGAACTGGTTTGGACTTGCCTCTACAGCTTGGCATTTTTATTCATTCCAGTGGAGGTAGTCTCTTTCTCTGTTTTCCCCACTTCTGCTTCCATTTTGTCATTTGTTCTCTCTTAGGCTCCACATTAACGCATTTGTTTTCAGTTGGCTAGATGACTGTCGGGGATTGACGATGGTTTGATACTGAATGCTTCTCCATAGCGCTAAGCATTCCAGGCCCAGGGAATCCATTAATTCCCTTCTTGAGAGACTGAGCTGTCTCCACACCACACTGGGTCATCCCTCTTCACACTACCAGGATTTGAACTTGATTTTCTGTTACCTCAGTTAGCTTTGCCTCCATAACCACAGAAGCATTTTCTGATCCTTATTTTTTATTTTCATTTATGTCTGTAGAGTCTTCACCATAAAACAAAACTACATTTGCTTTTAGTAAAGAGGAAATTATATTACCTTTACAATGAAGGACCATTATTAGTATTTACTAGTATTAGTTCAATTTCAGTAAATTAATGGCAAGGTATTTTGTGTAGAACTAAAATTTATTCCAGAAAATAGGGTTTTATGTTATAGACAAGGCTATTATGGTCTATATCACCTTATTTTTAATCAAGTGTATTTAAGACCGTGCTGAGTATTGAGCAAAGGGAACAAAAAATCTATTTAAACATCTCTCTTTTACAACCATAGATTTCACTAGAAAATGAGGCACTCTACTTTAAATTTATAGAATTCCTAGTAATCTGTACTTGCACCAGTAGCAATACAAAGCATGATTTAAATTTTTCATAACTTTTGAAAACTTTACATTGTAAAGTTTACAGTATATGGTTATCAGGGTTTAGTTTCTTCTACACAGCAGATTCGTAGATTAGCTGAATGTTAATAAATGAATTATGGTTTGAGATTAATTCAAAATTGAGCTAGAGACATAATTTCTTTCTCATCTTTCATAATTTTGATTGTTTTTCCTTTTTATTCTAGTCCCTTGTGTACCTCTCTTTTATAATCTATTAAAATGAGCCTCATGATTCTGACATTCAAATACACTGACTATAAATTACTCGCTTTTGTTAACTTCTTGGCTCTGCTGCAGTTGCATCCTGAGGAGCTTATTTTCTCTTAATAAACTCATTTAGTTCTTAAAGATAAGATCGCCTGCCTCTTTCCATAGAATCAAAAGCCACATTTTTAGACACCAGCTGTGTTCAATAGAATTTTCTATGATGATGGGCATTGTCTATATCTACACTGTCCAGTACAGTAGCCAATAGCTGTGTGGGGCTATTGAGTAAAACTTGAAATGTGGTTAGTGAATCTAAGCACTGTTGCTAATTTTATTTCATTTTAATTAATTTTAATTTAGCTAGCCACACAATGGATAGAGTATTGAAAAATACAGTATAGAACTTCATATGCCACCTAATACCTCTGAGATTAAGCTTTTTCATTTGTGAAATAAAAATAATGACCCCTAAATTTCTAACAGAATTTTTATAAAACTCAAATGAAAAAGGAAAGAATCCAAGTACAGGGATGAAAGGCCCTGAATGGGCTCTGAGACTGTACTACTTATGTGTTCTGACTACTGACTGTGTGCGTTGGGCAGGGTACAAGACCTCTGTGTGTTTCAGCTTTATTTTGTGTAAAATGGGGATAATAACAGCATCCAACTCACTGAATTTTGAGACAGTTAAATGAGATAATACATACAAAGTCTTTAGAATAGTGTTATCTAGAGGTTACATTTAAGTTGATCCTTGAGAAATTGTAGAATTTAGAAAGGGAATGGTAATTGAAAGGCATTCTAAGTGGGGAGAAAGTGTGATTAGAAGCATAGGTAGGTAAAGTGAGAGATTTATAGAGAGCATGAAAGGCAGATAGTGGTTTGGATTTATTCCATAGGTTAGTGGTTTTCAAACTGTGCATGAAAGAACCCTCTTACAGGGCCATTTTAATAGGTGTTTAAGCTTTTACCAGGTCAGAACTATTATATGGTTTGCTAAATGGATTTCTATGTAAAGATTTATTTAAGCAAAAGATTCTACAGCTAAAATCTCTTCAGAAACCACTGCAAAGTTATAAGCATGAAAATTTCGACAAAAGAGAAGATAAATAGCTTATTTAAAAAATAGTTCGGCATAAATACTTTTGGACTTTTCCTTGCTCTCTCACGCATATATATGTATCTCAAGTATATCTCATATATATGTATATCATATATATATACACATTAAGAACTTACAAAATTTACTTAGGTTGGGCCAACTGAGGGTATAGCTTTTTAGGATGTTTCCTTCAGTTCCTAGGCAGATGCTCATATTCAATATTGTGCTTTGATATGAAGGTGACATTTGATATGAAGGTGGGGAAGTTACTCAGATCTACTTTGTTACTGCATGTAAGTAATTCAGAGCATACATATGAAAGAAAAGTTTTCAGTGTCCCAAGCATTTTATCTACCTGATACCAAGACCCCAGATATTGGCAGACATTAGGATAGTTAAATTTCCCACTTTTCATCTGAATGCTTTAGTGTCATGTAGAAACTGCCTCAGAAGATTTATCTTTAAGAATATAGAGTTCTCCATAATGGGGAAGACCAAAGAGACCACTTGTTGTGGGCATTTAGGAATGTAAATGTATTCCTGTTTAATTGTTCGGTCTTTGAACTTCATAAAGAACAGCTGAAGCTGGAATTCTGTAATTTCTAAAGCTAATAAACTGATATTGTTGGATGGCTTTATGCTTACAGAGGAGGTACCATGTTCTATAGAAATCAGTAAGATATTTGTATTCATACATAGATAAAATTAATCCTGAATGCAAATGCTAATATAACAAAGTACTTGGCTTTATAGTCTGTCAAAAACACTCAATGTTATTAGTCATGGTGTTAAATTTTATCGTGAAATATCTGCCTAAAACATTAGTGTTGTTAAGATTCTAAAGGCTTATTCTAATTTCAGGAAACAAAGGAGTTGAAATACTTTATCAGTTTCTTGATAAAGTGTGATTATAACCTTTTATAACTTTAAGTAATTGCCATTATTTTGGTAGAAATTTCAGAATGCTACAAAGCTTTTTTTCTAATGAGATAGTAGAAACACAACTGTATTTCATGTCTGAAACCATCAACTGTCATGTGAATTCCTGAAATTCATTTTTCTATGACTCACCATGTGAGTACAGCTTAGAGACTGAAAATACCATTACCCAATTAATTCCAAGTTACTAAGTACAGCAGCACAATGAAAATGACAAAATATTGAAATGAGAACAACTTAACTTTCTTAAGTGAGAGAAGCACAAGCAACAGGAATTTGCATTATGTATTAGTTACTCAACATTCTTTTATCCATTGAACAAACAATTACACATGCATACTGTGTCAACATCATTCTAAGCCCTGGAAATTACACTAGTTTGTGTAGTGTCATGTAGAAACTGCCTCAGAAGATTTATCTTTAAGAATATAGAGTTCTCCATAATGGGGAAGACCAAAGAGACCACTTGTTGTGGGCATTTAGGAATGTAAATGTATTCCTGTTTAATTGTTCGGTCTTTGAACTTCATAAAGAACAGCTGAAGCTGGAATTCTGGAAGGCTCTAAATGTAAGGAGCTCACAGAAGAACAGAAGAACAGACACTTGCTTACAAATGTGGGGAAACTACCTTAAAAAAGGTATCTGCAAGGACATCTTATTCTAGTATTGATTAAATGTCACACCCTCAAATTGGGGATCAACAGAGGTTAGGCTTAGAACCTCACCCCCCTGTTTTGAGAGAAATCTTCTGCATCCGTGGATGTTTTGTTGCCCTTGTCTAGCTTGGATTAATACTTAGTCTATAGGCACAGACCTGATCATCTACATTTGCCTTCTTACAGCACTAAATCATGTTTTCTTCTGTTATCTTGCACCTACCTACCACTTCTTTTTATTAAAAAAAAAAATAAGGGAGAAATGTGGGATTCACATAAAATCAAGTATAAAAATCAAATGAATAATCATATCTGACTTGATTGTTTATAGTTCATGATGCCTAAAACCGAAAGTTTCTGTGATATGACTGTCCTTGCACTGTTCACCATCCAAGAACTTATTCACTACATTAGAATTTGTTCACCATGTAAGAACTTGTTCGTTATGCTTCAGAAGATTGGAGACTGTTGAGAATTAGGCTTGGGGTTGATTAATGATTGTGCATTGAGTCCCCTATACAGAGTTTTATTGTTATTAACAACCATTTGATCAATAAATATGAGAGATGCCCTCTCAAAAAAAATAAAAGAAAAATAAAAAATAAATGTCACACCCTCAGTAAAGTCTTACTAATGACTCTAGCTAAATTAGCCTTCTTCAGCCTTCTTTATTCTCTTATCATACTTTATTTTACTTTATGGTGCTATTATTACCAGTAACTGATTTTTTAAATTAAGGTATCATTGATATACAATCTTATGAAGGTTTCACATGAGCAACATTGTGGTTTCAACATTCACCCATATTATCAAGTCCCCTCTACCCAAAATCCCATTGCAATCACTATCCATCAGCTTAGTAAGATGCTATAGAGTCATAACTTGTCTTCTCTGTGCTATACTGCCTTCCCCGAGACCTACCTATATTATGTGTGCTAATTATAATGTCCCTTAAACTCCTTCTCCTCCCTCCCAACCCACTTTTCCCAACTCCTTCTCTCTGGTAACCATTTTGTTCCTTCAGTTTTGCTTTGTTGCTATACTCCACAAAGGAGTGAAATTATTTGGTACTTGTCTTTCTCTATCTGGCTTATTTCACTGAGCATAATACCTTCTAGCTCCATCCATGTTGTTGCAAATGGTAGGATTTGTTTTCTTCTCATGGCTGAATAATACTCCATTGTGTATATGTACCACCTCTTCTTTATCCATTTATCTACTGATGGACACTTAGGTTACTTCCATATCTTGGCTATTGTAAACAGTGCTGCAATAAACATAAGGGTGCATGTGTCCTTTAGAATCAGGGATCTTGTTTTTCTTTGGGTAAATTCCTAGGCGTGGAATTCGCAGGTCAAATGGTATTTCTATTTTTGGTTTTGAGGAGCCTCCATATTGCTTTCCACAATGGTTGAATTAATTATAATTCATTTTACGCTCTCAACAAAGTGTAGGAAGGTTGTGCTTTCTACACATCCTCACCAGTATTTATTGTTCCTTGTCTTTTCTTGTTAGCATTATCAATGAATCTGCCCAGATTTTTAAAATTATTTATTTAATGTTCTGAATCTCTTGATATGTCCTCTGTGAGTTTATAATAATGAGAGAAGAAGAAAAGTACCAGAAATGAAAAAAGAAAACTTTCTTTTCAAAACTTTATTCAGTATTTGCTTCATCTTAGATTCACAAGAAGGTGATATCAGCTAAGCCAAACCAACTGATGGGTATAGAAAAAAAACAAAGCCCTTAAAAATAATCTTGGGTGACTTACTATTTTTCTATCTTGTATTCCACTCATCAGGTAGGTGAGGACATTTTTAGGAATGGAGACAAACCACTGAATGAGAATTGTTAATTTAAAGACAAATGGAATATGAACATTTCAATATTAATGCCTTAATGTTAGAAATAGATATGCTTTTACATTTAAAAAAGGGACATTAAAATATTTAAGCTTTTGGGATGTATATTGTGTCACTTAAAATATTTCCACTGCAAATAAGATATATATATATTCAAAACATTTCACTTACAATGAAGATATACACTGCAAATAAGATACATATATTACATATATATTCAAAAGATTTCATTTATAATGAAGCCATGCATAGAAAGTTTGACTACAATGTTTTTTTTTAAATTGGGGATTTTTAAATGTACTCTAACTTTAGAATTTTATTCATCTATTCTCAAAAGTTTTTCATGTTACAGCAAACCAAACTGTATTTTAGGTGAATGTAGGAAAATACTATCTTCTCAGAGAGAAAATGGGATGAAAATAATTTAGTTAAGCAGGTTCCATCATCTCTATTTCTGACTGACAGCAAAGCATTCTTATTATATAAAATACATAGAAATTTATCTTCATGTAAGTGAAAAAGAGCTTTATTATTCAGAGTGAAGTGGAAGAAATCAGCAGACTGATATTTCTGGGTTCCTTTTCATGTTCTTGACACTTTTTCATTTGTAGATTTTATGCTATGTCAAGTTCTCTATTATCTATAACTAAGGAAAAAAAGAGGAAATATGAATCTACTTTGCTATACTCCATTTATCCTTTCCTCTGTGAAGAAGTTAAATGCTGATTGCATCACCTAGTGCTGCTTGGCAGGGTGAGAATTGGGTTGACATACTGATGTGGAGGGAAGGATGCCAGAATGAGTTTTGTGCCTCTTTGAATTGTTATTTTGTGTATAATCCTTAGGGTTTCATTTTTCTGGCTAGCAGATTACTCTGGGTTCTGAATTCTATTTTTTTCCCCTCAGCTTCCTTCTTTTGAACCATTTTACTATTCATTACTATCTTGAAAAAGAAAAGAATAAAATTCAAACTAAACAATTTTAATCATTATTCAGTGTTCTGAATGGGAAAATGTTTGGTGGGAGGTTCAAACTACCAGATAAAGTAACTTTTGGAAAATACGGTTGTTTCTCTTCTCCTTCTCCTTCTCTTCTCCTTCTCCTCCTCCTCCTCCTCCTCCTCCTCCTCCTCCTCCCCCTCCTCCTCCCCTCCTCCTTCTCCTTCTCTTCTCCTTCTCCTCCTCCTCCTCCTCCTTCTCCTTCTCCTCCTCCTCCTCCTCCTCCCCCTCCTCCTCCTCCTCCTCCTCCTCCTCCTCCTCCTCCTCCTCCCCTCCTCCTTCTCCTTCTTTCTTCTCCTTCTTCTTCTCCTTCTCCTTCTTCTCCTTCTCCTTCTCCTTCTCCTTCTCCTTCTCCTTCTCCTTCTCCTCCTCCTCCCCCTCCTCCTCCCCCTCCTCCTCCCCTCCTCCTTCTCCTTCTTTCTTCTCCTTCTCCTTCTCCTTCTCCTCCTTCTCCTTCTCCTTCTCCTTCTCCTTCTCCTTCTCCTTCTCCTTCTCCTTCTCCTTCTCCTTCTTCTTCTTCTTCTTCTTCTTCTTTCTTTTCTTCTTCTTCTTTTCTTCTTCTTCTTTCTTCTTTTTTAGTAAAGTTTCTTCTTTTATAATCCTATTTAACTGGATGATGTGAATTGCCAACTATGTTTCTGAATAGGGTCCCTATGTCTGTATCTTTAGCTTAGTTCTACAGAGACACATATCCAGCTGCCTCTGGACAGCTCCATCTGTACACCCAGTAGGAAATCTAACTCAATTTGCTAAAACCTGAGCTTACCACCTTGCTCTATTAATTGTTTCATATCTAACAGCATCACCCTTTACCCCAAATCCCCAGGAAAAGGAAATACAGGTGGGAATATTGATTTTACCCTTTCTTTTACAGGTCATACTGAATCAATCATCCTTATCAGATTTACTGAATTTTAATGCCTGCCATATTTTAATCCCAAAACTTCTCTCCTTCTTAATCACATTATTTCAATTCAGGACATTATTATTTCTTATCTGCGTCTACTACAAAAGCTTCTTATTTGCCATGCTTATTCTTTTCCTATTCATTCTCCAAAATGCCCAACATATATGTACTCTGAAGTGAGGTAGGTCTTTCTGAAAAATAGAGTGTTTACGAAGTATCCTTTATGTCAAACTAGAAAGGAAGTACTGTGCTGCTGTTAAGAATGGAACCTGATTAGACTCACCGTCTGGGTTTGAACTTTGGATCTGCCACTTATTAATATGAGATTTGGGGCAAGCTCCTGCACCTCTGTTTATCTATTTCTTTCTCTGTAAATGGGTATGTGAGCAATAGTACATAACCCAGAGAGTTTGTTATGAAGAGTAAATGACTTAATACTTGTGAAGAATTTATTACAGAAACTAGCACATGGTAAACATTCAAACATTACTACTAATAATGATTATTATCTTGTTGCTGTTATTATTATTGTTGGATGTGCTTGGTCTTGAGAATTGTTAAAATTTGAACTCAGTCTTGCTTAAAACGTTTTCTATGATGTGGCCTTTGCTCTCCTGGCCTGATCTCTTTCTTTCTTCTCACCTCTCCTAACTTCTTTTCTAGTGATACCAAAATACTCATTCTCATTATTTCATTATTCAAGCTATCATTGAAGTTCTTCAAATATTAAACAGCAAATAATTTTTAATTACTGATTTAATTAGGTTTTAATCTTTGAACTCAAGACCTTCATGCATTGGGCATATACAATCATTGGATAGTTTTCAATTTGTTTCTCCTTTCACTTTCTTAGTTTTTTGGGAGTATTTTTTATTATTTTTTAATAATGATTCACTGGTCAGATATCACTAGAATACACTACAAATGGACTTTTTCTGTGAAGTTTTTCTATCATTACTATATAGCTAAATTGAATAGTTCATTTGGTTTGATTTCATCACAATATCTAAACAGTTATTACTTCCTGATCTTGTTGCAAGATGTTATTTGTTGACTGCCTACTAGGTTTTGCAAAGTAGATTGCATATACAATTTATTATCCTCACTGGGCATTTTAAGGTAGAAAAAGGGTATTAATATTATGTGGGGACGAGAGATAAAATGGTCCTCTCCTGGGCATGCTTGGTTGTGTGGTCACTCTTCATTCCTCACAGTACACCTGCAAGTTTTATAACTTATACTTTTTAAACTTGTCTGAGTGAGTGAGTGAGTGACAGAGTTGAGGATTATGTCTAGGGTCATTTTTTGATGTCTCTATTCTTTATACTACATAGGTTGCCTTAATTTACAGTTTTTTTGATTTTGACATTTTCACTCAATCAACAAACTTATCTTTAAGTACACTTTCCAAAAGGAGAATCCAAGTGAATGTATGAAAGAGAAGAGTAATGGTACTCACTGATGGAAACATTTTTATTGTGAAAACAGTGCAGTACTTTGAAAATTATGAGTAACATATTAAGATTCTATGATCCTGTCCTAAAAAAATAACTGTAGCAATGTTTGAGTAAGAGCAATGTTTTGTATCATTTCCTTGATCAGTTATCACTCTATAAAAAAATAGAGCTGAACTTTCATCTCATTTTTGTGACAGTGATTTGTTAATATATTTTACCATGCTCAATATTAACATGTGTGTATATACTTACAGCAATCTAAAGCATTCATACCATTCTCCTCGTTATTGTGGAATTATTACTATTTTTTTGTTCTCAGTTCTTTATATGTTATGTTTCAGTTTCAGAAGGAAATGCAGTTTCAGTATATATTAATCTAGGTAAGAGACACTATGGCATCTAATAAATATTAACAATTTATTCTGAATTTTTAAGTTTGAGTTTATTATGATTTTTAAACTGCTTATGACTTATAAATTATATATCCATCCAATCTCATGCTGGGTAATATTCTTAGTCTCAAAAATGAAATATGCTTTCTAGGGGGCATCTGTTTTGAGAAAATGAATACAACAGAGTTATTATCCTTCAGATTTTTAAAACATATTGGCTCATCCTTATGATTATTCATCAAGACTCCAAAGAAGAAAAATGAAACTTAAATCACTGTCTATATCTGTAGTGTAAGAACAAAAAGTAAGCTGGCAACAGCTAGAAAGTGGGGAGAGGCAGTGGCAAGATCACTTTGTAGAGCACTAATTCTTTCACATTGTCAGAATGAGAACGAGATGCTTTATGCAAGCAGCCATTAAATTCCTTAGGGGAGAAGAGAGAGAACTGAAATCTCCCATGTGTCACAATAAGTGGCAAAAACAACAACAACACAAGAGCCAAGTTTACAGCTGGAGCATTATTTTTGCCTTTGTACTGACTTGATTAAAATGCAGTCCTCAGACCTGGGTCATGTGTATCATCTGAATACACACATTCATGTTTTCAAATCAAACATTATTGCTGTACTGCATGATTTAGTGCAATTTAGGATAAATTCCAACAAGTTCTAAATCATATAATAATTTGACTTTATATAGAAAAAGAACAAGATATTAAGAGACCCCAGCAACTGAACTGCAGAATATAAACTTGCTTGTGGCTAATCTAGTGTAAATATCACATTGGCACAATTTGACACCACAATGAAGGTTTTATTTTTATTTTTTAAAGACATGACTATTTATCTGACATTAAGAAGCCATAAGTACTTTGTGTGTTCTATAGGTACATGTGTGGATTGTAAGCTTGGAAAGTTGGAGAAAGTTAATTTTGTATATACTAAGATTAGAAGTAATCAGAGTGGCTAATCAACTATTTTAACAATGTTTAAAAAATACAAACTATCCGGAAGACCAAGAGAAGGGATAATGAAGCAACAGAGCAAGAAACAGGCTAAGAGAAGGAAAAAAAAAGGATGAATTCTAAGACAAAATGTAATTGAAACAAATTCTGCATATGAAAACCTGAAATCATTAAACTGATTAACTAGAAGACTGATAATTAATTTCAATGGAAAGTATTCCTCTCCTTATGAAAGGATTAATCCAAAGGTTAATGTTAATAATGTCTTCAATGTTTTGCAAAGTATAATCTACTTATCAGAGCTTTAGGACAAAAAAGTATGTAACTGAAGAATTAGAAGCCAGAACTAATGGGAGGGTGTCTTGCCAATGGGTTTCAGCCCTGGGCAAGTTCGCTATGGATTCAATGTAACCAAAGAAATTGACAGCAATACGTTCTTTAGGGTGAAAGGGTTTATTATCTGGCTTGTTCTTCCAGTGGTAGGTGGAGCACTATTACCTCTGCTTCTGCCCAGAGCAGTGGGCCGAGCTCTCTATATAGCGCAATAATAGTTTATTGCCAACTGGTGTGGAAGCAGTAGCCTAGCAACAGTTCAGTTACATCATCAGGTGGTTTAAGTTCAAAGATTTTGATACAGGTGACAAAAATTATAATAATCCTCAAGCCAGAGAGGTTCCTAATAACAAAAAAATTTATAATAATCCTCAAGCCAGAGGAAGTTCCCAATCCTCAAAGACTTTAGGGGTGATAAGACACATGTTTTAATGACACCAACATAGGCAAATCTTGTCCAGCAGGTAGGATGCATGCAAGAGAGTGGTCCTGTGATAGGACTGTAGCAGGAAAGGGGTCCCTTCCAAGTGTAGTATACCATACTTCTACTCCTTTCCTGTGGGGGCTAGTGAAAGGTCCATATATAGTGCTACTGGAGGTGCATGCATTGGCCATAATGATAAAACAAAACTCCTTGGTAAGATGCTCCTACCTTCTGGCCGTTCAGGATAGATATACTTCTGTGACTTTTGTTAGCAACCCTGCTGTTATTCCAGGAATACACAGGAGGCCAGCTTCTAGGCCTTGTCCCCAAGGTGCCAGGAGAGCCAGCCATTGTTGGTCCATGTGTTGAAAGGTTCAAGGCCATGTCCACTCAATGGAGTCTCTAGGGTTCAGTGCTGTTGGTGCTGGAAGCAAGATGTTATTCTGGTGGCTGAACCTTGGCTTCAGTGATTCTTCCTTGGTTTGTATTTGAGGTTGTATAGGGGAGGCAGCCATATGTGTTAACATGTCTATGAGGCTCAGGGCTCCCTTTCGGGGTCTCTCATTGAAACGCCATAGCACGGTCCATAAAATGATGACCATTTCTTTGGTATCTGACTTTAGTTTGGATTTAACAAGCCATTGTGCCTCTCTATCAAGCCTGCTGCAGTAGGATTGTATGGCACATGAAACTTCTATTTGATTCCCAGCTGTCACACCCATTCTTGCAGTGTATGTCCAGTAAAATGGGTGCTCTGATCACTCTCAATCACCTGTGGTCAGCCATAGGCAGCAAAGAGATGCTCCAGGCCTCTTTTGGTCATCTGCTGGTCTGCATAACAGGTAGGAAAAGCAACCAGAAGTGCAGTAGTGGTATCCACACAAGTCATTGCACACTGATATCCTTCTGACATAGATAGAGGCCCAATATAGTCTATCTGCCACCTGATAAGGGGTATAGGCCCCTTAGCTATTGTCCCATGTTGCTGTGGAACTTGATGTAAGTCCCTTTTGGAGCACACAACACACTCCTGCTGGGCTCTATTAACTTCTTTAAAGGTCAAAGGCAAGCCCCACCGATGGGATACAGCCCACATTGTCTTTTATCCTGCATGCAACAAATGCTGATGTAACCATTGGGCTACATCAGAGGCAGGCTTTCCTTCTAACCCACCTATCTGGGCCAATTTATCTGCTTCATCATTTCCTGGGGATGCCAGTGGCAAATGACCTGTCACATGGTACACTGTAATTATTTTAGTCTGACCACAGGCCCATAAGTTTTGCCACAATTCTTGCCCTCAAAGGGATTGGTGACCAACCAGCCAGTTGGCATGGTACCAGGTTGGTAGCCACAGGGTCACGTCCTGATAGCTCCAGCTGTCATGATTAACCTATTAAGGGGAGGGCTCCTGGCTGATCACAAGCCACTCAGCCTGCAACTCTGCCCATTGGCTGCTCTTATCCTCACCATCTTCCATCCATATTGTCACAGTCTTAGGATGGAAAGCTATGGCCCTCCATTTTGGAGGCTGCCCATGGCTGGAGCCATCTGTGTACCATGCATCTTCAGGTTTAGGGGCTCTTCCTTCCTAATAAGGACTCTCTGCTACTAATGGTTCAAAGACAAGTTTTTCCTGCTTTTCACTAGTATATGTCACTGGCTCCAATAAGCATCAGAGTTCTTCCCTCAAGGGGCTACTAGAGAAGGCACTACATTGCTGTAGGTAAGCACCTCACTTGGTTAGTGTGGGTGTTAGTGCCATACCACTCCTTGGTTTATGGGTCCAGTCTCCTACCCATCCCAAGATGGGATAGGTGGTTATTACCTTTATCGGGGTCATTCCAGTGATGGGTTCTGTAGCCAGCAAGGTGTGATACATGGCAGCCAGTTGTTATTCTATCAAAGTGTGTCATACCTCTGCCCCTTTCCAGAGTTGTGACCAGAATCCAATGAGTTGGTGAGTTCATTCAAGCCGCTGCCAGAGATCCCAGCCCATAACTGTCTTCAGTCACATGAATGTCCAGCTCACAGGGCCTTAATAGGTCTATCACACTCAAGGCTTGCATGGCCTTGACTGCCCGTTTTGCTGTAGTAAAGGCAGATGTACATGTCTCATCCCAGTCCCACCTGATGCCCTTTTGTACCAACCAATATAAGGGCTTCAGAATTTGTGCCAAGTGCGGGAGAAACACTCTTCAGTAGCCTAGAAGACCTAGAAACTCCTGTAGCAATGTTACAGTTGTTGGGATAGGAAAGGCCTGGACTTTACCTATAACTGCTTCTGGTGTAACTTTGGTCTTACCTGACCAGATGATCCCCAAGAATTTGACAGACAAACCAGGTCCCTGAACCTTGGTGCTGTTCACAACCCATACTTTCTCCTGTAAATGTTGCAGCAGTCTAGGTGCTGCACCTTCTAAATCTGAAAGAGAATTGGATGTGAGCATGACATCATCAATATAATGGTACAGCTGTACCGTTGGCAGTTTCTCCCATGTAGCCAAGTCCTGGGCTACAAGTCCATTACAGATGGTGGGGCTGTGGAGGTATCCCTGTGGAAGATGAAAGAACATTGCCGTCCTTTCCAGGTGAAGGCAAACTGTTCCTAATTTGCCTGCTCAATGTCAATGGAAAAGGAGGCATTAGCAAGATCTACCACATAATGATGTGTTCCTAGTTCATGGCTGAGGGTATCCATTAAGCCTGTGATGGAGGGGACAGCAGCATACATCAGCCAGACATCTTTGATCCGTGTGTTGAAAGGTTCAAGGCCATGTCCACTCAATAGAGTCTCCAGGATTCAGTGCAGTTGGTGCTAGCAGCAAGATATTATTCTGGTGGTTGAACCTTGGCTTCTGTGATTTTTCCTTGGTTTGTTCTTGCAGTTGTAAAGGGGGTATGACTTTATTCAGTTCTCTATAATCCAAAGTTATATGCCAGGAGCCATCTGGCTTTTTTACTGGCCACACTGGGGAGTTGAAAGGACTATGGGTCGGCTTTATCATACCCACTTTTTCCAGTTCTTGGAGAGTTTCTCCGATCTCTTTATGCCCTCCAGGCAGTTTGTATTTTTTGGTATTAGTCACCCGCTGAGGCATAGGCAAAGCTATGGGCAGATGCCTAACATGTCCCCTCAGAAATGCCTTCACCACATGTACTCTCAGTCTGAACTCACCTGCAGTGGTCTGCAACCATACACCCTGCAGGATATCAATCCCAAAAATATATTTAGGGATAGGAGATACATACACAGTGTACTCTTTTGGGGGTAGACACCCTATTCCCAAAGGGATTTGGGCTTGTTTCACTGTGATAGCCTTACCTGTGCATCCATCTATGATAGTGGGGGTCCCAGGGAACCACTCAGGGTTACCATGAATCAGTGAACATTCAGCCTCTATGTCCACCAGAGCCAGGACACATTGTATGTTCACTGGGGACCAATGGATAGCTATTTCAATGTGGCCTCTTGTTCTCCCCTGGTCCCTCAGGGCAGATACCTTGACCTTCCCCTTAATCAAACCGTGTTCCCCAATCACCTTCCTGCATGGACTTGAGTGAGGTTGGCTCACTCTCCAGCAAGAAGTCTTGCAAACACACAGGTGGGACTCGTAGCTCTGTCTCTGACCACTGCCTCTTTGTTCTTAATGGCTGGAACTGCTGCTGTGGTTTCAGCTGTTGCCATAGCTCTAGTAAGATCCTATTTGACTTCCCATCTAATTTCTTTCCATTTGCTCCTGCCAGTATTAAATCAACCCACACCAGAATCCTCGTAACCTTCATGGGGCCCTATAAATTCTTCTGGTGAGTAACAGGTCTTATTTCTTTCTGGATTCTTGCTGCTTCAGCCTCTCCTAAGTCTGCTACTGTACTTGTCACCTTGCTTATGGGATGCCCTAAGTGAGGGGAAAGAATGGCCACTAGAGACTCAAAGAGAGATTTACAAGCCATTTGAAGTACAATATTTCTCATCCCAGTAGTGAATATGTCTTCATCAGGGCCATAATTCTCTGGACTATAGATGGCATTTCTTATGCCTAGCTCTTGTAACACCTGTTGGAGTTCAGCATATGTCTGCCATCTAATAGGGGACGATGGTAGATCACCCGGATTGGGCCACACAGCATGAAGTGCAGCCATAAGCCAATTGAGGAGAGAGTGACTCCCTGGAGTCTGATGTGCATTTTTGTAATTGCTGCCTCAAGGCAGGCTGCACTGTCAGGGAAGACAGCTTTCTCATCTCTGATCCCGACAGAACAATTCCATCCACCCCTAAGTCCCACAGACGCTGGAGCCAAGCTGATATTGACTTCGAGGGCTTTTCCTAAACCAGGAGCCCAAATCCACCAGCTCAGCCTGAGTATAGGGGCGGACCATAAAGTGCTCCACGATCTGGGGAGGAGGGCTGTTCCTCTCCTTGGGGAACTTTCAGCTGCTGGGTATTATTTTCTTTACAACCACTGGGTGTGCTTTCAATACAGGAGGGCTAGGGTCTCTGGCCCCACCCCTTCATCCTTCCCCAGCTCCTCCATTTCTGGGGCTGATGGCACCTTTCTCTCCCCTCCCCCAAGTGCCTCCTCTGCTACAACCTTTGCCTTTTCTACTGTGCCTTGCAGCAATGCTACCTCAGTCTTCAGAAGCTCTCTTACCTTCACCTTAATGCTTCGCAGCTGATGTTCTCATGCCACCTCTGCCTGTGCTTCGCTCAGGAGTTCACCTTTTTTCTTGATGGCCTCTTCCTTCTTCAGAACATCTGGCAGCAGTGCCATCTCATCCAGTAAGGAATTGTTTACCTCTCCAATGGCACCTTGCTGCCGGCATTCTTGTGCCACCTCCTCTCACATCACGGTCATTTCCTTTTTTAGGGAATCCACAGTTCTCAGCTCGCATTCTCATACTGACATTTCTTGGGTCTCTTCTAAAGACCTTTTTAATACTGTGAGAAGCAGCCAACCCACAGTCCCCGCTGTCTCACGGGCACTCTGTTTCTCAAAAGATCTACTTATTATATGAAGGGCCACCCCTACTGCCTTAGGTGTCACCTCCACTTGCCTCCCGTCCTAGGGTGGGCCCAGTCCTCTAAGAGGCAAGCCACCTCAGACCACATACCCCCTGGGGGCAATCCACTGTCTCCCCATTCACAGGGGCAGCCTGCTAAAGCACCCCTCCCATAAGGACAGCCTGTCTTTTTCCTTGGTCAACAATGAACCCTGCAGACTTTCGCTAATTGTCTTGTCAATGGGTTTCAGCCGCTGGCAAGTTCTCTATGGATTCAATGTGACCAAAGAATTGACAGACAGCAAAACTTATTTTGGGGTGAAAGGGTTTATAACCCGGCTTGTTCTCCCAGCACTAGGTTGAGCACTAGCATCTCTACCTCCGCTCCGAGCACTGGGCAGAGCTCTCTATATAGTGCAATAATAGCTTATTGCCTAAAGGTGTGGAAGCGGTTGCCTAGCAACAGGCCAGTTACATCATCAGGTGGTTTAAGTTCAGGGAGGATCCTGGCCATAGGAACCCCAACTCCCCCACAGAGGGTAATCAGATAAGAAAAAAAAAGTAAGTAACTCTGAAACTAAAAGTGAAGACTTCTGTTCTTAAATGTGGATGCAACCTGATGATTTCCCAATGAACTTCAATATCATTGAGCAAATCTTTTTTTTAAATTCCAAATAGTAATGTAGCATTTCTCTTACAAACTTCAGTTGCAAAAATTGCCCAAGAATTAACATGAGGTAAATATGTTAAGAATTTGGAATTTTGTAGGATGAAATAAAAATCACTCAAGGAGAATCAGGGCATAAAATGTTTTAGAAATGGAGCAATGCACACTACAACATCTGAAGTTAGAGTAAGAACTTTTACAAAAAATTGTCTTGTGGTAGTATTTTTTTCCTTCATAAAGTGTCAGAGTGGTTATGAAAACTTGTGGAGATTATATGCTCTTTTATACATTTGGATAGTTAAGACCAATTCTGAGACAGAACTTTATGTGAAATTACATTCTTGATGAAGACTCAATATCAAAGGTTTTAAATTTCTTTAGAACTCTTAATTTTCCCTTCCCATTTTCACTCATCGAAATACTATCCTTGCACTCCTTGCTTTCTATCTTGCCTTCTTCATGTAAAAATCATGTGCAACACATATTTTAATCTGTCTTTGTGGGGCAAAGAAGGTAGTAGCATTTCTGACTTTATTCAGAGCGTTTCATGCCACTGTTTCTACTTTAACAATGAATATATGTGCCATTTATACATTTCTGGCAACTCAGTTGGACAAATCCTAAATCAGAGATGTTTGATCTGAAATGATGAATTAAAAAAGAAGTTATGCATTAAAATTTAAATGGCGGTATTTAATTACTGATATAGGTTTAAAGAAGATATTGACAGAATATAGTGAAGGAAATACAGATTAGAATGTATTTATTAGGGCATTGTATTTACTCAATGAAAATGAAGGTGATTGACCTTTTATCATATCTTCAATATTCATCACTTTTAATATAAAGTAATAAATTACATCAAATAGTTCATGACATGTGGACTATAGAGCAAATATTTTCTTCCGGTAATTATGATGCCATTTAGAAGTATAAATGAAATAATTTGCAGGAGCATAATTTCTCTGTTGGCACTGACTTGCATGAGTAAGTATAGCATTGTTTATGCAAAATAAATGAAGGTAAGAACAAGAAAACTAAATAAATATGTATTTAAGTTTCATTTAAAATATTTTAAATTATGCACATATGTAGATGTCTAAGAAACACAATTAGGCAATTAATCATTGTATAAACAGGCTAGCTAAAAAGTTATGAAAACAGCATAGGGAATGATTGTTACTTGAATGTTTTATTAATGTATTTTTCTTTTCTCCAAAGAGCATAATTAAATAGCTTAGATACTTGCAAATGTATCACTGAATCAGTTAATAGCTAGAAATAAACTGCATTAGAAATGAATCAGAGTATAACTCAAGCAAAGGTTCTAAAACCTAGCTAAATATCATATCCCCCAGGAAAGCTTGCATTTATTTATTTATTTGTTATTGAAGTATAGTTGATGTAAAATATTATATTGGTTTCAGGTGTACAACTTAGTGATTCAACAATTATATACATTATGAAATGTTCACCATGATGAGTATAGTTACCAACTGTCTTAATAAAAAGATAATATTATTGACTGTAATCCCTATGTTGTACTTTTCATCACTGTGACTTATTTATTTTATAGCTAGATGTTTGTGTCTCTTTATCCCACTTCACCTATTCCCCCATCCCCCCACCCTCTTACCCCATGGCAACCAACAGCTTGTTCTCTGTATTTATGAGTCTATTTGCTATAAATACAGCATTTGTTTACTCATTTGTTTTATTTTTTAGATTTCATATATAAGTGAAATCACATGGTATTTGTCTTTCTCTGTCTGACTTATTTCACTTAGTATAATGCCCTCTGTGTCCACACATATTGTCACAAATGGCAAGATTTTATTCTTTTTATGGTCAAGTAATAGTTCATTGTATATATGTACCACATCTCTATCCATTTACCTATCAATGGACACTTACATTGTTTCCAGAACTTGGCTATTATAAATAGTGCTGCAATAGACATAGGGGTACATGTACTTTTTCAAATCAGTGATTTTGTTTCATTTGAGTAAATTCCCAGAAGTAGAAATTCTGGGTTGCATGGTATTTTTATTTTTAATATTTTTAGGCGACTCCATACTGTTTGCCATAGTGGTTTCACTAATTTACATTCCCACCAACAGTGTATGAGCATTCCCTTTACTCCACATCCTTGCCAACACTTGTTATTTCATGTTTTGTTGAAATTAGCTACTCTGACTGGTGTTAGGTGGCATCTCATTGTGGTTTTGATTTGCATTTTCCTGGTGATTAGTGATACTGAGAATCTTTCAATGTGACTCAGCCTTCTGTATGTCTCATTTGGAAGAAATGTCTGTTCAAGTCCTCTGCCCATTTTGTAACCAGATTATTTGATTTTTTTTTTGCTGTTTAGTTATATGAGATCTTTATATTTTTTGGATATTAATCCTTTGTCAGATATATCATTTGTTAATATATTCTCCATTAGCAGGTTGCCTTTTCATTTTATTTCCTTTACTGTGCAGAAGGTTTTTAGTTTGATGTACCCATTTGTTTATTTTTGCTTTTGTTTCTCTTGCCTAGGAAGACATACCCTAGAAAAGTGGCTAATCTGATGTTCGAGAATTTACTGCCTATGTTTTCATTTAAGATTTCTTTTAAGATGGTTTCAGGTCTCATATTTAGGCCTTTAATCCATTTTTAGTTTATTTTTATTTATGGCATAAAACAGTGGTCCAGTTTCATATTCTTGCTTGAAGGTATTCAGCTTTCCCAACACCATTTATTAAAGAGGCTGCCTTTTCCCACTGTATATTCTTGGTTCCTTTGTCTTATGTTAATTTACCATATACATAGGAGTTTATTTCTGGGCTTTCAGTTCAGTTCTAATGATCTATGTGTCTATTTGTGCCAATACCATATTGCTTTGATTACTATAGCTCTGTAGCATAGTTTGTAATCAGGGATCATGATGCCTTCAGCTTTGTTCTTTCTCAAGATTGCTTTGGCTATTCAAGGTCTTTTGTAGTTCCACACAAATTTTAGGGTTGTTTACTCTAGTTCTTTGAAAAGTGCCATTGATTTTTTTGATAGGGATTGTATTGAATATGCAGATTGCTTTGGATAGTCTATCCATTTTTAAAATATTAATTCTTCCTACCCATGAACGTGGAAAAGCTTTCAATTTATTTGTATCTTCTTTAATATATTTCATTAATGTCTCTTAACTTTAAATGTAGAGTTCTTTCACTTTCTTAGTTAAATTTATCCCGAGGTAATTTTTTGATACAATTTTAAATGGGATTTTATTTTGATTACTCTTTCTGCTAGTTTGTTATTAGTATATAGAAATGCAAAAGATTTCTATACATTGATTATGTATCTTGCAGCATCACTGAATTCATTTATTAATTCTAATAATTTTTTTGTGGAGTCTTTAGGGTTTTCTACATATAGTATTATGTCATCTACAAATAGTGACAGTTTTACTTCCTCCATACCAATCTGGATGACTTTTATTTCTTTATGTTATCTGATTGCTGTGTGGCTAGGACCTCCAGTACTATATTGAATAAAATTGTTGAGAGTGGGCATCCTTGTCTTGTTCTTGATCTTAGAGGAAAAATTTTCAGCTTTTCACCATTGAGTATGATGTTTGTTGTGGGTTTGTCATACATGGGTTTTATTATGTTGAGGTATGCTCCCTCTACATCCATTTTGCTGAGAGTTTTTACCATGAATGGATGACTTTTGTTAAATACTTTTTCAGCATCTATTGAGATAACCATGTTTTTTTAATCCTTCCTTTTGTTAATGTGGCATAGCAACATTGATTATATTCTTGAATTCTGTCTGCTAATATTTTGTTGATGATTTTTGCATTAATCAGGGATATTGGTCTATAATTTTTATTGTAGTGTCTGGTTTTGTTATCAGGGTGATGTTGGCTTTGTAGAATGAATTTGGAAGTTTTCCTTCTTCCTCAATCTTTTGGAATAGTTTGAGAAGCATAGGTATTAACTTTGCTTTAAATACAGAATTCACTTGTAAAGCCACCTGGTTCTGGATTTTTGTTTGTTGAGAGTTTTTTGATTACCGAGTCAACTTTGTCATTAGTAATCAGTGCGTTCAAATTTTCTGTTTCTTCCTTCTTCAATCTTGGAAGATTTTATGTTTCTAGGGATTTATCCATTTATTCTAGGTTGTCAAATATGTTGGTATATAATATTTCATAGTAATCTCCCATAATCTTTTGCTTTTCTGTGTTGGTTAGAACTTCTCTTTCATTTCTGATTTTATTTATTTGAGTCCTCTCTTTTTAATCTTGATAAGTCTAGCTAAAGGTTTTCCAATTTTGTTTATCTTTTCAAAGAATTAATTCTTAGTTTCATTTAGAATTTGTATAATTTTTACTTTCTATTCCATTTATTTCCACTCTGATCTTTATTATATGCTCCTTTCTATTAACTTTGAGTTTTGCTTGTTCTTCTTTTTCTCATTCCTTTAGGGGTAAGGTTAGATTGTTTATTTGAGATATTTCTTGTTTCTTGAGGTAGGCTTGCATTGTTATAAACTTCCTTCTTAGAACTGCTTTTGCTACATTCCAAAGATTTTGAGCTGTTGTGTTCTATTTTCATTTGTCTCCAAGTATTTCTTTTTTTTTCTCTTTTATTTCTTCATTGACTCATTGGTTGTTTAGTATCATGTTGCTTATCCTCCATGTGTTTATGTTCTTTCCAATTTTTTTCTTCTAAATGAGTTCGAATTTTGTATTGTTATGATTGAACAAAGTGCTTGATATTATTTCAAACTTTTTAAATTTATTGAGACTTATTTTCTGGCCTGACACGTGACTTATCCTGGATAATGTTCCACATGCATTTGAAAAGAATGTGTACTCTGCTGTTTTTGGATGGAATATTCTGTGTGTGTGTGTGTGTGTGTGTGTGTGTGTGTGTGTGTGTGTGTATGTATGTATGTATGTCTGTATGAAATCCATCTGGTCTATGTGTTGTTCAAAGCTAATGTTTCCTTATTTTTGATCTGGATAATGTAGCCACTGATGTAAGTGGGGTATTTAAGTCCTCTTTATTATTGCATTACTATAAGTTTTTCCTTTACGTCTGTTAATATTTGCTTTATATATTTAGGTGCTCATTGTTGGGTATATAGTTATTTATAGTTGTATCTTCATGCTGGATTGAACCCTTTATCATTACATAATGTCTTTTGTCTCTTGTTACAGTCTTTATTTTAAAGTCTATTTTGTCTGATATCAGTATGGCTACCCCAGACTTTTTTTCATTTCCATATGCATGAAATATCTTTTTCCACCTCTTACTTTCAGTCTGTGTGTGTGTCTTTAGGTCTGAAGTAATTGTAGGCAGCATTTACATGGATCTTGTTTTTTAATTCATTCAGTCACCCTCTGTCTTTAAATTGGAACATTTAGCTCATTTACTTTTAGAGTAATTTGTACTTATTGCTGTTTTGTTAAATGCTTCCTGGTTGGCTTTGTAGTTTTCTGATCAGGAAAGCTTTTTAAAAATACAGATGCTCTGGCTTTCTTAGAGATTTTGATTCAGTTAAGAGGTGGGAATTAATTATTCTTAAGTGGGATCTTAATAAATGTTCCATTTCCATTAATCTTTTCTATTTCTCCCCATCACATTTATCTACCTACCAATATTATTCTATATAAATATTTCTTTAAGAGAACTCTACTTCAATACATTTAAGAGTCAGCAGGCACTCCAGGGTTTTAAGGTTTGTGATTAAATTTTGATGATAACTTATTGTATGATCTCATTTATATGAAATGTTCAGAAAAAAGCAAATTCATAGAGAAATAAAGTAGATTAATGGCTTCCAAGGGCTGAGGGGAGAAAAACTGGAAAGACTCCTAATGGGCACAGATTTTCTTTTTGGGTTGTGAAAATGTTCTGGAATAGATAGTGGTGATGGTTTCACACCCTAGAAATATACTAAAAGCACTGTATACATTAGAAGGGTGAATTTTAAGATAGGTTAATTATATACCTCAATTTTAAAAGGTGACGACAAAAAAATTTTAAGATAGGTTAATTATGTACCTCAATTTTAAAAGGTGATGACAAAAAAATAATTTTTGATGATAATCTGAAGCTTGATATAAACATGTCCTGGGTTTTCTAGGTTAATACTAAATAACCAAGTATCACCTGAATTTTTTAGTGTCATGTTGTAGTACTTTATGATTAGAAGAAAATGAAAAATAAAAAACTGGATTTAATGTAAAAAAATACATATTTGGAAAAGTAAAACCCAAATAGGTTGTACAGTTTTTTGAAGAAGTTGTGGGATAATGAGTCTTTACAGTACTTATACTAAATAGATACAAGAAACACAAAGAATGTGTAACATACAGTCAGCCCCATACTCATGTTGTGATTAGCCATTTGGTTTCCACAAAGCAAAATCTATTTATGTACTTCAGAAGGAAAGCACAGGCAAAACTATGAGGAGGCATTAAAAATAATCTCAGGTCAACTTTGTTTATCTTGTCATTAATAGCCCAGGGATTTTCTTAAGAATTTTATTACATGATCTTAAAGTGAAGCTCCATATGAAACACAATATCTAAAACGACTGATTCTAGGGTTTCCCTAGACTACTCAACCCTATAAATATGCTTTTTCTTTTGAATTATTTTTGAGTGAAGTATATTAATTAGAAAAGTGATTTTTGGTATTAGTAAAGTTTTCATTTTTGAAAAAGAATACTTTACATACAGTGTGGGAAGGCAAGAATTAAATTAAAAGTAAATATTACTGTTCAGTACTATCAATAACAAAACAAAATATTAACCAAAATGTGTATTCAAGACCCTGTAGAAAGGGAGTTAGTTATTTTATATATGATAGCACCCTGTCAAATGTTAGTCATGTGAAAAAGTAAAAGTCCCAGAGATAGGGGAGTCCTTATAATATTCTAATGGGTATTTCTTCTTGATTTGTTGGTTAGTAACTAAAACTAACTTATTTGTGTGCTTACTATGTGTTTGGACTTGAGCTAAATGCATTGTATGTGCCACAAGGATTCTATTTACGGTTCCATGTTAAAATAGAGGAAACTGAGGCTTAAAGAACTTTAATTATATGACCATGGTAAAACAACAACAAAGAGAAGAACAACAACCAAAACTGATAAATGGCAGGATCTGTAGGATGGTATATGGAAATATATAAACATTTTTGATTGAATGAATGAATATGTAAATGAACTGAAGTTATCAGCTTCTAGAATGTGCTTTGGTAGACATCACATAATACCCCAAATATCATGTGGTCTCTCTATTCTTTTTATTTTCATTCTTATTCTCAAGAATGTTTTTAAATTTTGTGATTACATTTTGATAACATATTATATGATTCCATTTATATGAAATGTCCAGAATAAGCAAATTCACAGAGATAGAAAGTAGATTAGTAGTTACCAGTGACTGAGTGGAAAGTACATATTACCGTGCTAATTTTGTATAAGCCACAAAATCATATTTAGTTTTTGTTTTTTGCATATTGTGAAATCTCTTGACCTCTAACATGTCTTACTTCAAAAACATGCATAAATCATTTGAATGAGAATTTAAGCTACTTAAGGCCAAAATGAAAAGTATGTGTGATAAATAAGTTACAGCTTTAATTATACTCACAAATTAGAAAATACATACAATTGGTATGGTACTTGGAATTACATGTTGATTATATTGCTAAAATTAGTAAAATGATAGTGAGATATGTATTATTTTAAATAGTAGCATGACTGTAAGGGTTAATCTAATTGCCTTACTTATGACAGTGTCAGTTAAAATTTGTATTGTTCCTATGATATTTGACAATAGAGCAATCTAGTTCAGAATTATTGTAAATCTAATTTTTTTCCATTTGTTTTGATTTTCATGAAGTAGCCTATAACTTTACAACACTATTAATAAAATTTTAAAGCATTTTTCTATTTAAAAAATGACAGATTATTCCTCTTTTAAAACTGGATAAATGAAGATGTTTACAGTGATCAGCTAAAAGAAGACTAACATGTTTATTTGGGGAAAAACTTTTGGGATAAAGAGAATTTCTATTCACAGCTGTTTTGAATATGCTACTAAGTTGTGCGCAATTGCTTCATTCTTTTTTGGTGGGTTGTTACTCTGTTTTACTTTAATGATAGTCATTTTAATTCAAGGAGGAAAAATAACCGTAACTTACCTTCCCTTTGTTTCAAAATCAGGGCATTTCATTTAAAATATTTTAGTTTTTAACTGATTGTGAGTAACCCTCAGTTTTATTTTACATTTTTCATACATAGGTTTTATAGTTTTGCTTCCACACTTTTCTTTTTCACTTGTTATTTTATTTCCTTTTGTTTCTTAGTGATGCAAGGACAAATTAATGTTTACTGCAATGGATTATCTGTTAATTTATCAGCATTAGTCATGGATCCATTTTCTTTTTCATCATGAAAGAAATGCATTGCTTGATAAGAAAATATATCCCAGACAAACAGTGTGAGGTATTATGTTTTCTTGTTGGTATTCTCTGTAGGCATTGCTTCCAAAAGAAGGAAATTTGTCTTTTTTCAGCAGATTGTTATTCTGCTCATTACCTTGCTCTCACTATAATGTCTTCATCTTAGCAGTACAAATTTCTGAGCACAATGTGTCCTGCTGTGTTTGTGCTGGTTTTTGTACTGAGATCTTTCTTTGACATAGCAGAGGCTGCTGTTCTCATAGGTAGAAAGAAATTTCTGTGAACTGAGGGATGGATTAACAAATAAGTGTCTGTGTTTACATATATAAGATCATAGATCTATATATTGAATCAACATTTACCATATGCTCCTTGAGCACAGACCTGTGTAAAATAATTTGGGGAGTTCATAAAAGAAATGAAAAACTGACTTTATGTAGTTTTATCTATACTCTACTCATGTTCTCCATATGCAGAGCTTCTGATTCTATGAAAGTGTGGCTATGCAGTTGTAGAGCGAGAAGAAATTATTTCCAAAAATTACCTTAAGTATTTCTTACTTAAACCATGAACATATTCACATCATCTCCCAAGTAAAAATCACCCTACAGGAAAGACCCCACAGTTTATGTTTCCACCTATAGCACATGTAACTTTGGAAGACTCTTCTGTAGTAGATAGTGAGATAAACTCTTTATGTGCTGAATATTATTTCTCTCAATAAATGTACTAGCTTCACATTAAAAATAAGAAATAAAGACTTCATGGTATTAAGGAACTCAGGTTTGTTTCATCCCAGAGGCAGAGCTCTTAGTCACTGTACTCAACTCATGAAACATTTTACATATTACATAAATGTATTTTTTCACCCATCAAAATATATTCCACAATTTATAAACAAATTCATTTTTTTTACTTTTCTTTGCTTTTACTTTTCCATCATTTATGTAATGTGATTTACTTTTAAATCTGTGAGGAAAACATATCAGTGAGTCAACTGTAAAAATATTCTCTCCATAATATCTACCTGGAATATATCCTCAATTCACCTTCTTCTTCATGGGTATACCTTGCTTGTGAATGCAGTTCCTCCTATGCCACTTTTAAAATGGACTACATAATAGTTCAGAGGTTTGTTATTTTTTTTTGTTGTTGGTCTATTTTAAAGCAGATTCTGGCATTATCCTCTCAATACCAAGTTCATTATTCTTTTTTTTAAATTTTCTATTTTTGATGGGCTTTTCTTTGTCCAAGTCTAACTACTGTATTTACAGATAGTATAATTATATTATGGCTTTATATTAGGTCATTAATAAGCAGACACTTGTAACATTTCTATTTTTCAAGGAGAAAGAATGTACATGAATTTTTTCAAAAAGCAATTAGTCAAACTCTGCACAGACCTTAAATATCTTTAATATTTTGTACCACGTTTAAATACTTTGATCATTCTGGGACTCAAAGTATTTTTTCTTCTCTATTTATACATAAAGTACCATTTTATACAGAGTGCCATTTTGATTCATTAATGATGATAGGACAGAAAAAAAGCAGTCTTTAGAGTTGGGGTAGTTTTGAAAGACTAGAATGAAGATTTGAAAGAGGAATTGAAACAACATCATTACCTCTGTGGGAAGACTTAATCCAAATTATATGTAACTGATCTTCTAATATTCAGGGCATTATACATATGACTGCATCTTGGGGAACATTTTGTCCTATGCCTATACATAAGTAGATGCTTTTTTTTTAGGAGGTTTTAACTGACTGCAAAAATTAAGAGGGGACTCATGTAATTGTAGATTAATGATACCAAAATAAAAAATAATAATAAAATAAAATAAAAATAAAAAATCAAAAAAAAAATTAAGAGGGGGAAAAAGAGAGAATTACCGTACTCTTTAGAATAATAGGGCTAAAAAAGTATATGAATTATTGCTGCTAATTATTATTTACAGAAGAATCTAGAATATATTCTCTCTGCATATTAAAAATATGTTAAAATGTGGTAGGAATGTGCAAAGTAACCTAAGTAAAAACTGAATATAGATTTCTAGTAATCAACACATTTTTTTGCAAAAGTTAATACAAAATATTCTTACTGTAGGTCTAAGTAAAATAATAAGAGAAATCAAAATATCAACTTATTCAGGATCTGTTTCTTTCACCTAAATATGTGACATTGATGTTTTGGAAGTTAGTTAGAATCATGCAAAATATGCAACTGACACACAAATTTTAACAAGGGTAAATAAATATAATCACCAACTTTTTTCTCATTACTGAGAACTGTTGAAATGCTGTGTGTACTGTACAATAAGATCCACATTTCACAGTTTACCTTGCACACATTCTAATCACTGTGAACCTAAGAGAGATAGTTAATAACAATGTGCTTTTGCAACAGACTTTTTTACCTGGATGAAATAAGATTCTGGCACTTTCAGTATTTCATATAGATTCTTTGTGTTTTTCTCATAGGACTCTCAGTAGGGATACAGTCTTTGTCAATTGTAGAGGAAGGAAGAGTCAATGACATAAAATAAAAATTGTCTTCATTCTATTCTATAATATATTTGAACTCAGAAGATCCCTACTTCATTTCTCATGCTGCACTTGATCCTTAAGCCAAAGTATGTGTCAGTTAGAAAAAGGCATGAAACGTTACCATAGGATTATGGAGCTTTAACAAGGAGACTCTACAGACTAGTATTTCAGATTGTCATTTTGTTTGGTCCTCTGTCAGGTTTTAACCTCCTTTATACCTTATACCTTCAAGTATACCATAATAAGTAAGATTCTGGGTGAACAAGATGTATGCCTCTGTTTTGTAAAGTGGAAACAGGGCTATTATGATATGGAAATGGGAGATGACAAAAGCCTAGTACATCACTTTCAGAAAGAGGACATACAGAATTTGAGGATATAGAATTGACTTTGTCAAAACTGTTGTTTACATGAACCACTGGGACACATGTACTTCTGTTTCAAAGTTCACTGATTTTACTAGTTTTATAGGTAATACTAAGTCTCTATTTTGGATAGAAAAGAGTTCAATCTCTTATTGTTCTCTGCTTTGAAATTTGTTTCACTCAGATAGTATGTCGGGGTATAAGATGGAGAATGATATACATTATATGCCTGGGTGGCTTTTTGGGAAATGTTCTTTCTTCCTTCTTCCCTTTTTCCCTCCCCTCTCAGTATGTAAGTTCACGGGCATTTAATGGTCTCTGAAGCTAAATGCCTTGCCCACTCAAACGTGGTGCACTCTTCAAGTCTGTGATACTAAAATCTGAAGAGGTGTAATTTGTGATCTGTTTTATATTATTTAGGCAAGGTTTGAATGGGTGAGGCTTTAAGCCATATTCAGTATCACTGTGTCTCAAAATGCAAATTAAGGGCTCCTCTATCTTACTGTTTAGTAGAAAGATGGACATGAGCAGCCAGGGAAGGGGAAGATAAGTTCAAGGAAAAACTGCCTAAACTGTCCAGGTGGGGGTCCCATGTGAAGACAACAAGGCTTTGCAGGGACACAATGTCTTTGCCTATCAGGGCCAGACCAAACCGGTCCCAACCTGATCCCAACATGGGCACAATCAAACAAAACAGAACTGTTCAAAAATTGCCTTATCATAGGAAAGGACATGTGCACTGAGAGGGATGGCTCATAGATGGACCCATCAATCAAATAACTCTACCCTGTCAATCAAAGAGGCACCTCTTAGCCAGAATGCAATATATAGGCTCCTGTCTAACCAGATTGAGGCCTTTGTCTACCTTGACTCTGGCCCGCTCCTCCCTTGGAGTGTATTCTAATAAAAACTCTGCTTCACTATTATGTCTCTGCCTTTCAATTTTTTCTTTCGGCAGGGACAAGGACTGAGAAGAACGAAATCAATCCACAACATTACAACCCAGGTTACATACACATTCTCATTCATTCATCCACTCTGTTCCAGACACTGTGCTCTGTTTTGAGAAAAATAAGTTGTGATCTTAATCCTGGATGAGCTCACAGACTTCGGGCTATGAAAAAATTATGAGCAAGATTTTGTAATACCTACTATGTAAAGAGAGTTGTAATTGAAATTGAAATGTGCACTAAGTATCCTTTTAGCACTAGGGAGAAAGTGACTTAATTCTCTCCTGAGGGAGTTGGGAAGATTTTAGTCAGAAGGTGACATTTGAACAGGGAAGGTACTTAAAACACAGTTGTTAGAGAAGATCAATTTTAGCTAGAGGCAAAAGATACACTGCTGCTATACATGGGAAAATGTATTCCACCACCTCTATGCCCTCCATGAATAAAATTTCTAGGAAAACTTAGAAATATAAGAACTGCAATATTAGTTATAAAAGGGCTGAGAGTGTTCAAAATGACCAGCAACTGCTTCTAATGAAATATCCAGGGATTTTGGAAGATGTATTTCATTTGATGTATTTCCTGTTTTAAAAGTATAGTATGGCATATCATAATGATCTCATTTTAAGACCCAAAATAATGTACTATATTTTTCTTATTCTTTTAGTTTTATCATTGCCTCCTGCAATAAATAGATTTTAAAACTAATACCTGTCTTAGTCTTTTTGGGCTACTATAGCAGAATACTATAAACTGGGTGGCTTATGAACAACAGAAATTTATTTCTCACCATTCTGGACGTTGGGAAGTCCATGATCTAAGTGCTGACAATTCAGGACATGGTGAGGACTTGATTTCTGATTCCTAGATAGCAATCTTTTTGCTCTAAGTTCACATGGTAGAAAGGGGCAAGGAGCTAAGGCCTCTTTTATGACGGTGCTGATCCCATTCATGAGGGCTTCATTCTCATGGCCTAATCACCTCCCAAAGGCCCCATGTCCAAACACCATCACAATGGGAACTAGGTTTCATCATAGGAACTTACGGGAGACACAAACATACAGTCTGTAGCAACATCTACAGGGCTTTGGTCTTCTTAATCCTTGCACTATTAACATTTTAGGCTAGTATTTCTCTGTTGTGTGGGGGCTGTCCTGTGTGCTGTACCATTTTTAGCAGCATATCTGGCCTTTACATACTCGTTGTCTGTAGAACCCCCTATTTGTGGCAAGTAGACATTACCAAGTGTCATCTGAGGGACAAAATGACCTCAGCTGAGAGTTACTGATTTAACTTAATTCCAGTGTTTCTGAGTCCTGTTTACTTTTCAAATCAGATATTGTCATAAAATCATTATTGTCATTTAGCATAATATTATTATTACTTGTGTTTGGTTGGTCACTAACAATGTAATTTTCTGAGCAGAGAGAAGTGTTATTCCTGATCACATCCAGGATTTTCTTAGGCTATTGAGCCTTGGCTTGGATATCACTGAGTGATATAAATCACCTCTTCCTTCCTCAGAGAAAGAGATACATTAGATGATTTTAAATAGAATCATAGGAAAAGCACATGCCCCAAGGTATATTGCTACCCCTGCCTATTCTTGTCATGTCTCTTGAATAATGTTTTCACAATACAACAGAATACAGTTTGAGATTCCTTTGTGAGTCTGTATGTTACAATACATTTCCCTGGTTGGCCAGAGAGAGAGAGGGAAAGATGAAGAACAGTAAAGCAGATGGTCGGAAGCACTGATCCTACTTCAATCTGAACTAGCTTTGAGTGCCTCCTACTCTCATCTAATAGAGGCAGCAGACCACAAGAAAATGGAAAAAAAACAGTTATTGTTCAGAGAATTCTCTGAGATGCTTCCCAATTTAAAACTAAGGGCAGGCAGGCCAGGATACAATACTAAGAACAGAAATAAAACTGCATTTTTACCACTTCAGTGCTACTTCCTGATATGAAGAAAAAACATCTTTGCTTACCCTTTGCACTCTCTAGGTTTCTTCACTAAGTTGTCAAAAGTTTCATTGAGCATCACAGAAATTGGGTTTTCTATTTTCTGAGCAAAAGGAGAATGTTGAGTGAATGATAAATGAACAATGGTGCTTTAAAGGAAACTAAGTTCAGTGATTATGTTATAAAATGCAGGATATTCAGATACAGAAAGAATCATTCTAAAGTCGGTTTCATTTTTCTGGTTTAGTATTTTGTGTATGTGGGAACACATGGACAACACTTGAAACTTGATTTCTTCTCAAAGAGAAACCTTTAGAAATTGTAAAATGTAGCTAATCAAAATGTACAATATTCCAATTGCCAAAGAATGCTACTTTGAAATTCTATTACAGAATCTCCTTTAGCATCTTTTTAATACAGCTTTGCCAGGTAAAAAAAAGCTGCACAAATATTCTTTGGTTTTCTATGGGCTTCTAACTTAAGACACTGAAAATTTAAATATGTATATCTAGTATAAGTGGTAAGACAATCAGCGGAGAGATAATAAGATAAATATCTCAATATTTAAATTAGTAAGATAATTATAAGAGAAATACTATATATAATATTTAAAGTAGGTGGATTTTCTGAAGCTATTTGAAAGACAAAATCTTGTAGTACTTACACAATGAAATTCTAGAAAGGGTCCATTTTAATACAAAATCTAAAGTAAAAACTAGATGATAGGAGTGCTAATCAATAGATCTCATTTTATTTTACTTGTTTTCAAAGTAGCATGCACATATTTTTAATGAATTATTATTACTGTAAGATTTATGAGGACAAAAACATTCCCTCCCGGTCTCTCCCCACTTTCATTACATATACAAGCATACCTTGTTTTATCATGTTTTGCAGATACAGGCATACTCCCATATCATGGGTTCAGTTCCAGACCATTGCCATAAACAGAATATCACAATAAAGCAAGTAAAATGTTTTTTCTTTGGTTTCCCAGGGTATATAAAAGTTATGCTTACTGCAGTCTATTAAGTGTGCAATACTGTCTTGCTGAGGGTTTCAGCCCTGGGCAAGTTCACTATGGATTCAGCGAGACCAAGAAATTACAATGGGACATTCCTAGGGTAAAAGGTTTATACCTGGCTTTATTCTCAAGCACTAGAATCACATCTGCATCCAGCAATCTGCAGGTCCATAATCCACCTCCATCTCTGCCTCTGCCCAGAGCACTAGGCAGAACTCTTTATATAGTGACTCAGTCAGTAATAGTTTATTGCCTATGGGTGTGGTAACATTATCTTAGTGGTAGGCCAATTACATCATGTCTTGCCAATGGGTTTCAGCCCTGGGCAAGTTCACTGTGGATTCAATGTGACCAAAGAAATGAAGGTAGAATGTTCTTGGAGTAAAAGGGTTATACCCAACTTTATTTCCATGGTGGCGGGTCAATCACTAAAATCTCGTCGACTCAGAGTGAGTCTGCATGCAGCAAGCAGGTATCTGCCTCTGGGCCTCTCTACCTGCACAGCTGTCCCAGTCACTGTCCTCGGTGCTGCCACCACTCCAGCTTCTTCTCTGCTCTCCTGCAGCCTTGCAGCCCTGCCACCATGTCGCCCAGAGCACTGGGCAGGGCTCTTTATATAGAGTCAATAACAATGCATTGCCCACACATGTGTAGTGAGCTAGCCAACCAGGGCCAGGTGAGAATCCTGGCCATAGGAACCTTCACTTTATCCACACATCATCAGGTAGTTTAGGGTCAGGCAAGGATCCTGGCCATAGAAACTTCAATTTTCCCCACAAATACTTTATGTCTAAAAAAACAATGTGCATAACATCTTAAGAATACATTATTGCTAAAAAATGCTAATCATTATCTGAGCATTCAGTGAGTCATAATCACTGAACACAGATCATAATAATAAATAAAATAATGAAAAAGTTTGAAATATTCCAAGTATTACCAAAATGAGACACACCTAGAGACATGAAGTGAGGAAACCTGCTGGAGAAATGACACTGATAGACTTACTTGATGCGGGGTTGCCGCAAACCTTCAGTTTGTAAAAAACACTGTACAGTATTCCATTCTCCACGAAAAAACTGCAATCATATAGTTACTTTTTCTTGAATTTAACTCCATATTTCCATATACTACATTAATGTTGCTATTTCTTAAATTATACATTTTGGTCACAATTTATTGACTTAGGATAGATGAATGTGTTATGGCTCATATGACACTATTAGTTCAATTAGTTCAATTAGATGAAAGTGGAAATTGCTTGGTGGGTTTCTAATGAAGCTTTCTTAACAAGGTAGTGAATCAGCTGGAAGACATTGCTTATATTTTCTTCTAAATCCTTTCTTATTTTTGGGAAGAAGGAATGGTGGCTGAAATTGCAGCACTTTTCTTGTGATTGTGAATTGACACGGAGGAAGGGAGAGGTGGTCGGTAGAATAATAGCCCACAATTGTCTCTAAGGATATCCATGTTCTAATTCTAATCCTCAGAACCTGTGAATATGTTGCTTACATGGCAAAAAGGACTTTGCAGGTGTGAGTACGATTATAGCCCTTGAGGTGGGGAGATCATTGTGGATTGTCCAGAAGAGTGCAAAGAAATCACATGATTCCTTAAAAGCAAAGAAACTTTGCCAGCTGTTGTCAGAAAGACACTAATGTCAGAAGGGTTAGAGTGAAACCTTTTTAAAAACAAAAACAAGCTTTATTTAGGAAGAGTTTCTAACTTTGTTAGAGATTCAAGCAAAGTTTTATCCACAATTGTGGTTCTAGAGAACTGGTGATTACAGTGATCAAAAAGAGTATTTCAAAATTAATTACAGAACAAACATACATCAAAACCCCTCAACTTTTAGTTGCTTTGAAATGTATAGTCACTGATTTCAGCTGTTCTTTGAAATAGCCTATCACTTCCTCCGAAATCAGGAGAGATGGAGTCATCCACAGAAGGAAATGTGTTTTAATTAGCAAGCTACTTGCGATGATTAAATTACGTGCCACAGGGTGCTTAGCTATCTGATCAAACATTACCGTGGGTGTTTATGTGAGGCTGTTTTGGATGAGTTTAACATTTAAACTGGCAGACTGAGTAAAACAATTTGCCCTCCTTCACTCAATCCACTGAAGGCCTGAATAACACAAAAAAGCTGACTCTTCTCTGAATGAAAGGAAATTGCTCCTGCTTTACTACCTTTGAGCTGCGACATCAGCTTTTTCCTGAGTCTGGATTCAAACTGAAACAGGCCTTCTAGTTCTCTAGCCTACTGGCCTTCAGAGCTACATCATTGGCTCTCCTGGGTCTTCAGCTTACTAGCAGATCATGGCACTTGTCAGCTTCCATAATTGCATGAAGCAATTCCTTATAATAAATTATTTTTTCTCTATCATTCTTTTTTTTTTCTCTCTCTACACACACACACACAATTGGTTCTGCTTCTCTGGAAAATAGTAAGTAATATACTGCTTGATCGAGATTACTTGCTCCTTGCAAAATACAATCAGATAACAAGGCTGGTGAGATAGGTATATGGACCACTATCAATTTCACAGGGAGCTCAGGGAGCTTATGAGATGGTGAGGTCAGCAGTTGTTGGCCTATGGTGCACAAAATAAGGGCATTCACTGAAAATTGGAAAAGAACATTGAAGGGAATGGAGTTCTCCCCAATTTCTACTCCATCTTTTGGTTTGCAAAAAAGTAAAGGATATGTTCTATTTGGGACAAGTACAAGAAAAGTACACTCAGTATTATTTTTAGGACACAGAAAGGCTGTATCTGAAAATCTGGTCAGGGTTTCAATTATTGGGGGGCTCTTCTTCTATCAGGCAGAGAAGTCCCTACCATAACCCTCCAGTAATGCCAGTCACAGACTGTGGTGAGATGTTGGAGGATATTTGAAGCACACTTCAAAGTTAATGGAAATCATGTAGCCCTTGTACAGTGAGATAGCTGGAAATTAAACCTCTCAAAAATATCATACCTGTACTGACACTATTTTTATAAAATGTCTCACTATGGGAAGTCTGCTTTAGACTCTTCTCTGTTTCATCCACAAATCCTTTTTCTCCTCAAAATACTAATAACTGTTGAACTTCAGGCAGCAATTGGCTGTCTGTATCTTCAAGATTGATCTAAAATCTCAGGACATCCCACTGTAGATAGCCAAAAGAGAAGTGTTTACCAATGGGCTGGTGGAATGTGGTTCCCTTTTTGCTCTGCCAATAATTAGCTGTGCTGGCTCTGAAGATGAAGGAAGGGGGACCAGGGACCAAGGACCAAGGAATGCAGGTGGCCTTTAAAAGCTGAGATGGCAAGCAAGTCCACTCTCCCCTGTGCTTCTGTAAGGAATGCAATACCATGACACCTGCTTAGTAAGATTTATGTTGGATGCCTGACCTATGGAACTGTAAGACAATAAATTTGTGTTATCTAAACTATTTAGTTTGTGGTAATTTACAATGGCAAAAAGAAAGTTAATATAGAAGCCAATTGTCAGAATACAGGAGCAGAAAAATAGGAGGAACCTGGCACACTAATGATATCATGGAACACTGGATGACTATGTTTAAATGTTGTATGTGTGCTTGAGAGAGGAAAATTAAATCCCTATATTCTCTCTGTGTTATTGCTTTCCAAGACTCTGTTTCTCATATTAGGATCCAGTCATTCAATAATACAATGAAGACTGAGTTCCATTACACACTCCTTTCCCTTTCCTCATCCACTAAACAAATTATTATATTTTTGCTGAAATGAATATTCAGTGTTTATATTGTTAAAATATAACAAATAATTCATTGTTAAGCCAAGAAATCTACTGTGATACCTTTTACATCATTGGAGAATGTTTGGTTTTCCAGAAGTGTAAATATGTATGTGTGTGTGTGCATGTGTGTGTGTTCACAAATGGTCAAGCTATTGGCTAAGCTATTCATTCTGCTTTTCACTTATTGGGGATTTACTGGAAGGTCCATTGCCCTTTCCCACCCAGACGGGTTATACTATTTGCTTTCTGCCAACCGTTATTTAGAGAAATCCTTTTTGTCTTTTTTTTTTTGTTGGCTCCTCTGATTCTCAGATTCTTGTCTTCATTTTCTTTACTTGTTTTGGTGGAATACATAGTTTAGCAGATTTCTGAGAAAGTCACATGGAAAGTACATTTTAAAAAGATTTTGCATATTTGAACTATCTTAATTCTGATCTTACTTTTGACTGATACTTGGGGTATTATCAGTCTAGATTCCTTCAGTTCTAGAATGTGTTCTTCTGTTATTTATTCAAAATATTTTTAACTTTTTACTTTCTTGTTCTGGGATTCCTATTAGTTAGTATTGAGTTTCCTTGACTGACATTTTATTTCCTCTTTCCTTGACATTTTTTTTCTATTTACTCCTTTTCCTTAGTCTTATTTTTTATGGTTTCTATATCTTTTTAGCATCCTGCTATGATTCATGAATTAATATATGTGGTTATTTCTCTGTATGTTAATTTGGGGACTGTATATTCTTTATGCTCTTGTATTGTCATGACAATACAAAAAAATGGTGACATTTTTCCCAGGTTTCTTCCTTCTGTTTGGCTTTTGTCTTGGTTTGTGATGGTAGAAGTTTTTGGATATTTTTCACTATCTTTGCTAGTTCATTCATATTTGAGAATGAGCAATTAAGAAACATTTAGAAGTTTTATGGTTGTGGTCAACCTTTTTTACAGATAGGCACTCCTGTGAAGAAGACACATAAATGTTACTTTATATAAGTCTTTTCTCTGGTGTGGTCCAGGTTCCTCAGGAAAGGGTCTTTTAATCTCTTGCCTTCAGATTATACATATGACTAGTAGATTTACAATTTATCTTTTATGTTCAGTCCAACATAGCATTTTCTCCCTTGTCTGTGCCTAGTATTCTCAAGTATTGATCTTTCTGATTCTATTTTTCTAGAGAATGATTTTACCACCTCCTCTAAGGATAGGAAAGCAACATTTGCCTGGTTGAGACAGGAGGGAGAATCTGTGCTCGAAGTGCTCCCTCTTGAGATTTTTCAACTTGCTGTATTGGATATTCCTGTGGCACCTAGTGCTTCCAATTAGGGAGTTTTCTGGGATTTGTAGAGCAAATGAGATTGCTTCTTGTCAACATCTTCAGTTTCCCATTCTAAGTAACTTGGCTTGCACTTCTAAAACTTTCATTCTTTATATGTTGTGTTTTGCATTATAGATATCAAATATTTTCTCTGAAAATGAAGGTGGTGCCCCCATTCTAGTTCTAGTTGTTTGTTGTTTTGATTTGCATTTTTAAATATGTAAGGATAAAGTACCATTTTAGCCTTTTACCTTAAAGTTGAAATTCCATTTTGGATATATTTAATTATCTAACAAGATTTCTAAATAAGTGGTGTGATTTTTTTTCTGTTACAATATGTTGATTTTATTTAATAGTTTAAAAGCTACCTAAGCATACAGAAGTCAAACAATATTTGTTTTTTAACATCAGAATATTAACAGTTCTGATTGCATCATTTATTTGAGAAGTCATTTAAAAAATTAAAGGGTGGGCAAATTTAGGCATAATCTAGGCAAGACCACTCACTTAGAGATGATAACTCTCAAAATATGGTCTTATCAAGTTCACATTTTTTGTTGTTCTGGCAGTGTGAGCAGTGCCACTGATCAAAGGAATCTCAATGCTGCACCTGTCCCATTGTACAGCTTGATATTTTGCTTGTATTTTACAATGACATAAAGGGCACAGATGAGTGAGTGAATAAGTAGAGGTCACATATATGAGAGGAACAAAAGCAGCGAGGGAAGAAACACTAATACTTTCTAGAGTCACATGTGTATGCCAAGAGAAGTACAGACAGGCCCTGAAGCCTACCATTAACAATCTTGCCACTGTCTAACATACTTTCAAATTTCTACTTTCATGTTTTGCCTATACTACTACCTAAGTATAGAATGCTTGAGTAGAAGTATTGTTTTGTTTTGACCATATGAATCTAAAGGCCAAATCAAATTTATACCATTCATAAAGTATTTCTATTTTTCATTCATTCCTTGGGTAGACTTGTGTGAGCTGGTTTTATATCCCGATACATATAGCAAAGTGCTTGGATATGGTAGCTATTTCATAAGTCTCTGAATTGAATTGAATGACATGATTATCTAATAAGCTCACAGAAAATTCTCAATAACCTTAATTTGTAAGGTCATCATACTCTATGCCATTTGGGGAAACATTTGCATTGTTTTAATTTTTTTTGTTTGAATGTAAAGCCTAGATATAAACGAAATGTCTTATATGTTGGCAGTATTATTTTCATTCCTGTTTCTCTTTCAGCACTTTTCACAGCATCTTATGCATAAAAATTCAACACATCTCTACTGACTGAACAAACCACAAACAGATGCACTTAGTACAGACAAATAAAGTAAGAGAAATGCATACTGACAATGAAATGGAAATAAAGAAATGCATCTCAATTTTCTTGGAGAATCATTCCAGAACATAGTGATCACAAACTAAGTATAGTGATCACAAATAAGTACTTGATGTTCTTATGATTTAAAAACACTTGTGAGGTGTCAATCTACCTCATGTAGAAGCTATTATTACATACTTTAAATGAGTGAGGAAATATTGGGAGGTTACTAAGCTTGTTGAAAAATCACTTTGACACTAGACTTCATTATTTTAATAGTATTATAGACTTTATTATTATTGTTATTATTAATGAATATTCTTGTTATCATGATCATATTATTTAGTAGTGATGGTGAGGATAGATATGGCTGCCAAATATTTATAAGTATGCTTTTACAAGTGCAGTTACATAAGGGAATATCATCTCTAAATACTCAACCTGCGCTTGAATGTAAATGGTCTGGTCATTTTTCTCTACTCTTAATACTGTTAATTGCAGATTCTGAGATTAGGAACAATGTGAAAGAGAGCTTTCCTTCTTGGAGCAATTCTCTTTAGCATTATGCATAACACTTAGGTTATGAGGAAGCCATGTGCTGACATAGGAGAAAGAAATAGATACTTGAGAACTCTAAAATTAAACAATGCAATAAACAGAATATTTAATTATCATTGGAAATTCTTAATTTTTCTAGGAAATGACAAAGGTAAACTAAATGGAATTTCACTTTCAAAAGAGCTGAGTCTGGAACAATTATAAAAGACAGATTTAAAATATTCAAAATTTAAATGTCTTAAGGAAGACCTAGTTGATGATTTCCTGTGGTGAACAGCATCATAGAGGAAATCTTCACTCTATAATTTATTTGGTTATACATGTTTTCTGTTACCAAGTTAGCCTAAAGTGAGTATCCTCCCACATATACCTTTTCATTATGTTTGATTCCAAGCACATGTAGCACATGAGGTCTCAAGCACATGGTTCTTTCTCTGTTAAGATTTTGACTGAGAATTTTATTCAACTTCTAGGATATTAGTTTTTGAAGTTTTTAGGCTCTCTGTTTTAGAAGTTAACATGACATAAATACGTTTTCTTGTGGTCTACCTAGTTCCTCGTTGGAAGATGTTGCTTTGTCTTATTTTTCCTTTCATTAAAAATACTTTAAAACTGGATGTGGGAATAGAAAGTTAGTATGTATCATGTCCATATTCTCATTTTAATTTAAAACAATAAAATGAACCAAACAAATAGCAGTGTGATTGGAATCATTTCATCCCATTAAAAAAATCAGTGTTACTAAGAAATATTTATCAACATGAATCTCCTTAATCTCAGGTGCCAATATGATATGATATTTGCTTTTAATAAGTACAATAAATTTTTTCTAAATTCCAAGTTCCCATTCAATGAGGTTTTATATTTTCGTCATCATTATCAGAGTAATGAAAACATATACTAAGCACTAAATGTATGTGAAGCAGTGTATTAAGATTCTTACATGTATATTACCTTAATTTATACAGGTAATGACCCTATGATCTAGTTATTACCTCTATTATCCAAGTAAGGACAATTAGTTGCTTAGAGGAGTCAGTATGGTCCAAGGTCACACAGAAAGTAGTAGTAGAACAGGAGTCAAATCTACATTGTATGATTTAAGAAACTGCACTCCTGTCTTCAGAGATGACTATACATTTTAACTTCACAAAAAGATTGCACAATTGGAGTAGACTGAGGTAGAGTTAAGAATAACTATCTGTAATCACAAAATATTTCTTAGAGAACTGTAATAGGACAGTGAGATGTTGATAAGGTGGTAAACTGTGCTTTAAAAAAAAAAATCTGTCTCATCCCCAACCTTAAATACAGCAAAGTGGATTAAAGGATGTTAGGAAATGTCTCCTGTAGGACTTCCATATGTCACAATTAATATTTCAAATGTAAACACAATTATGAATATGGCATTTCATTCATGATATTTATGAGGACTAAAATCCCTATGTAGAAATTTTCAGATCTAATTTTTCTTGGAAATTATTTTTTTCTCAAATGATAAGTAATTTGGGAAAGTGTTATCTTTTTAAAGTTACTCTAAATCATTCCTTCAGCACTTATTGACACAGACTGTAATGACATAAAGTTAAAATAGAATGAACTATAACTAATTATGATAGTATCTGCTTTTTAATCTTGAATAAATATACATTCATTTTGAAAAGAATGTTTACATTGAAATACAGAGCAGATATAAATGACTTGATGTTAACTGACAATCGGTTGTTATTATTTTATTTCACAAAAAGAATGACTCTCTGAGGTTAAACTTTATATTTATAGTGATAGTTTAATTCAGTTTTTTTCCTACACATATTCACTCATACTTGAAGTTCAGTTATTTTATTCATTAATATTAAATTAAAATCCATAGATACATGTTTGTATGTGTATATGATTGCACTCCATGATTTTCCTGGCCTAACCAACTTTTTATTAAAAATGTGTTCATATTCATATTTCATTGACATATATCACTGCCTTTTGTGTAAGTTTTTGAACACTTAGCTGGTGTCACCCAATATTTTCTACCAGTCTTTCATAAATTTGTATAGAGGCTGTTGTACAACGTTCTTCATTTCCTTCATCTTAATGGATGCTGCCCATTAAGTTACTTTAGACAACAACTTCAAACTCACTGAGTTAACTTAGAAACTAAAAAAAATATATATACTTATATTAATATGCCAGTTACGAATTTAGCCTCTCAGCTCTAAATCCACATTGGATTGTGTGCTGTGTGATCCTGGAGCCATACCTGTAAATATTTCTCCTTTTCTAGCTGTCATGAGGCTGTTTTGTCAGTAGCATGCATTGGAGGGATACTGGAGAACAAAGGGATTTCTCTTCTGGGGTCAGGCGGGTTCCTACAGGCCAGATTCTGGAGGGCATATGGTTTCTGCAGTGCCCAGCTCTTGCAACACAACCAGCTTCTGTAGCATTAGGCTTCTGTAGCACCTGGCTGCACAGAGTCAGGTAGACTATCACCTCCTCTGAACTGTCTACCATAGCACCCACTAAGGCAACTTTATAGCCTCAGTGAATGACTACACTATGCAGGCTTACAGCTGTTTACTTACCAATGAGATCTGGATCTCTGTTCTTGGAAATGACCAGGATGGGGAGGGAACTCCTCCATATGTGTTCCTTTCCTTGGGTACTCTGTCTCAGCTGTAGGGATAGTACCTGTACCCTACATCTACTCTCTAGTTCTACAGAGTGGGTTCTCTTTACTTGGCAACCAATCTTCTGTTTCTCTCATTCCCTGTTATAGTCAGTAATTCCTCATATGAATTCCTCATATGTCAAATTATTATATTGTTTCTGTCTCCTGGTTGGACTCTCATTAATGTAGTCAATAACAAGCAGTTATGTATACTACACATACTCAATGGAATTGAAGAATCTTCAGTATGTATTGTTGAAGAAGTCTGTGTAGATAAGCTATGCCTAAGATAACTATGGAGTAGGTAGAAGCCCAGGAAATCATCATGATAAGCATTTATTATAATACAGCTTCTTTGTATTAACAGTCTACTGTGACATTGAAAAATAGCTAATAGGGCACTGGAAAGCATTTAATTAATATAAGTAACCCACCTAGGCAAAAAAATTAATTCAAATCACCAAAACAAGATAGTTTTAAACATATAAATGTGGCATGCTCCCAGACAATTTTTATTTTCACAAATAAATTTAATGCATGAGTGTACAAGAGAGATAGTCATTCCCAGGTAATTTTACATTCCTGTTCTAAGTGATGCATTAGTCCACTGCAGACTTAGAAAGTTTAAAACAAAATACATGTCAACTTGAAAACTATTTAACTTCACTATAGATATATCCATTTAAAAATGTCTTTAGTTATGAGTCAATGGAATTCTAAGTTGGAGAAAATAAATGCTAATCAAGGGAGTGACTTCTTCATCTATGCATTTCTAGCAGCTAGTACAGGTCCTCAAGCATTTTGGGCACTCAGTAAGAATCTGTTGAATGGATGAACAGATTTAGCTAAATGTGATTAGTATTTTACTCTCCCCTTTATAAAATACAATATTAAAATATTTAGTACCATGAGGAAGAGATTAGCACTATAACTTTATGTATCTATTGTAGCAAACTAACATTTGCTCATAACATACAGCCTTAAAACCGAGTAGTATCAGCTAACAGCTGTTTTCACCCTTTTCTGGCAACATGAAGAAAGTGAAGGAGAGAAAATCTAAACAGACCAATTACCGGCAATGAAATTGAATTAGTAATAAAAAAATACCCAAAAACAAAACCCCTGGACTAGATGGATTCACTGCTGAATTTTATCAGACATTTAGAGAAGACATAATACCCATTCTCCTTAAAGTTTTCCAAAAAATAGAAGAGGACAGAATACTTCCAAACCCATTCTATGAAGCCAGCATCACTCCAATACCACAACCAGGGAAAGACACCACACACAAAAAAGAAAACTACAGACCAATATCCCTGATGAACATAGATGCAAAAATCTCAACAAAATATTAACAAACTGAATTAAAAATTACAGCAAGAGGATCAAACACCATGATCAAGTGGGATTCATCTCAGGGATTCAAAGATGGTACAACATTTGAAAATCCATCAACATCATCCACCACATCAACAAAAAGAAGGACAAAAACCACATAATTATCTCCATAGATGCTAAAAAAGCTTTGACAAAATTCAACATTCATTCATGATAAAAATTCTCAACAAAATGGGTATAGAGGGCAAGTACTTCTAAATAATAAAGTCCATATATGACAAACCCACAGCCAACAATACACTTAACAGTGAGAAGCTGAAAGCTTTTCTGCTAAGATCAGAAACAAGACAAGGATACCCACTCTCACGCTTTTATTCAACATAGTACTGGAGGTCCTAGCCACAGCAATCAGACAACACAAAGAAATAAAAGGCATCCAGACTGGTAAGGAAGAAGTCAAACTGTCAATGTTTGCAGATGGCATGATATTGTACATAAAAACCCCTAAAGAATCCACTCCAAACTATTAGAACTAATATCTGAATTCTGCAAAGTTGCAGGACACAACATTAATACAAATAAATCTGTTCTTTCCTATACACTAATGATCAACTAGCAGAAAGAGAAATCAGGAAAACAATTTCATTCACAAATGCATTAAAACAAATAAAATACCTAGGAATAAACCTAACCAAGGAAGTGAAAGACCTATACCCTGAAAACTATAAGACACTCTTAAGAGAAATTAAAGAACACACTAATAAATGAAATACATCCCATGCTCTTGGCTAGGAAGAATTAATATTGTCAAAATGGCCATCCTGCCTAAAGCAATCTATAGATTCAATGCAATCCCTATCAAAAGACCAACAGCATTCTTCAACGAACTGGAACAAATAGTTCTAAAATTCATATGGAACCACAAAAGACCCCAAATAGCCAAACCAATCCTGAGAAAAAAGAATAAAGCAGGGGAAATCTCGCTTCCCAATTTCAAGCTCTACTACAAAGCCACAGTAATCAAGACAGTTTGGTAGTGGCACAAGAACAGAGTCATAGACCAGTGGAACAGAATAGAGAATCCTGATATTAACCCAAACATATATGGTCAATTAATATACAATGAAGGAGCCATGGTTATACAGTGGGGAAATGAGAGCCTCTTCAACAACTGGTGCTGGCAAAACTGGACAGCTACATGTAAGAGAATGAAACTGGATTACTGTCTAACTCCATACACAAAAGTAAACTCAAAATGGATCAAAGACCTGAATTTAAGTCATGAAACCATAAAACTCTTAAAAGAAAACATAGGCAAAACTCTCTTGCATATAAACATGAACAACTTCTTCATGAACATATCTCCCTGGGCAAGGGAAACAAGCAAAAATGAACAAGGGGGACTATATCAAGCTGAAAAACTTCTGTACAGCAAAGGACACCATCAGTAGAACAAAAAGGTGTCCTACAGTGTGGGAGAATATATTCATAAATGACATATACATATCTGATAAGGGGTTGACATCCAAAATATACAAAGAACTCACCCATCTAAACAAACAAAAAGCAAATAATCCAATTAAAAAATGGGCAGAGGAGCTGAACAGATCCTTTTCCAAAGAAGAAATTCAGATAGCCAGCAGGCACATGAAAAGATGCTCCACATCACTAATCATCAGAGAAATGCAAATTAAAAACACAATGAGATATCACCTCACACCAGTTAGGATGGTCAACATTCAAAAGACTAACAACAACAAATATTGGCAAGGATGTGGAGAAAGGGGAACCCTCCTATACTGCTGGTAGGAATGTAAATTAGTTCAACCATTATGGGAAGCAGTATGGAGGTTCCTCAAAAAACTCAAAATAGAAATACCATTTGACATAGGAATTCCACTCCTAGGAATTTACCCTAAGAATGCAGGAGTCCAGTTTGAAAAATACATGCACCCCTATGTTTATTGCAGCTCTATTTACAATAACCAAGAAATGGAAGCAACCTAAGTATCCATCAGTAGATGAATGGATAAAGAACAGGTGGTACATATACACAATGGAGTATTATTATTCAGCCATGAGAAGAAAAAAATCCTACTGTTTGCAACAGCATGGATGGAGCTAGAGGGTATTGTGCTCAGTGAAATAAGCCAGGTGGAGAAAGACAAGTATCAAATGACTTCACAAAGCAAAAACTGAAGGAATAAAACAGCAGCAGACTCACAGAACCCAAGAATGGACTAACAGTTACCAGAGGGAAAGATGGGTGGGAAGCGTGGGATAAGGGGAAAAAGGGGCATTATGATTAGCCCACATAATGTAGGAGAGGGGGCCATTGTAAGGCAGTACAACACAGAGAAGACAAGTAGTGATTCTATAGCATGTTACTATGCTGATGGACAGTGACTGTAATGGGATATGTGGTGGGGATTTGATAATGGGGGTAGTCTAGTAACCACAAGGTTGCGAATGTGATTATATATTAATGATACCCCCCAAGAAAAATAAAGTGAAGGAGAGACAGAAGCTTTGTTTTTAAATCACTGGAAAATGTTTATAGATTTAATAACATTGTGAAGTTACTATTATTATTGCAAGTCACCTCTTGATTGCCATTAGTGGGTCAAATTTTTACTGTATTTGTCTGTAACATTTTCTTTCCAGACAAGCAGTTGAAGCAGTTGCACTCAAGTGGACACTTAGGAAATCCTTGCCTTCTAAGGAGTCAGTGTAGTGGGAGAAAAAGTAAATTATATCAGGAGATAAAGATAGGGTTCTTGTTCTCAGTCCTCAAATTTCTCCACCAATCCCTATGCCAGGACAAAGATAAATATCATATGTCTTAATTTCTCCATTTGCAGATGATAATGCTAATTTGCTTTGTCTCCTGTCACAAAGTTGTTTTGGGGAATCCAAGGTGATAGTGTAAGTAAACATGTTTTAGAAATTAAGAAATAACAGGTATAAAGTACTTTATAACAAGACCATGTTATAAGGCATAAGTTAAAAAGGCATGCTTCCACAAAGTTAGTATATAGACATATTGATTAGTATTTGCATGGGAGACTGCCTGGCAAATACTGGGAGCTATAAAATTATACTGAACATTATTATATTGAACATTATTATATGGTAGATGAAAGCAAGCTCTGAAATCAGTCCAACATGGGTCAAAATCCACAATCTGTCCTTGACTAACAGAAATACTTAGGGCAAAATACTTAATCTCTGTGATCTAATTTTTTCTCATCTGTAAAATGGTATAATAATGGTTAACTTACAGAGTTATGAGATGTAAGTGCATGTTAGGCACTTGTCACACAGTGTATGAGGCACAGTAAATCCCCTATTAATTATATCTCACTTGTATAATCAATCATTACTTTGCACACAGATGACATGCTGGCCTAATTATATAGACCAAAACTGGAATTTTTGTACAATTGCTTTAGGCTCCTTTCACCAAAGGCATATTCTCAGATTTTAGTTCCAGAGATTTGATTTTGGGGATCTGATGCATGTCCTGAGATTAATACCTAAAAGCACTTTGGGTGATTTTATATGAGTGATGCTATTTTGAGAACTATTGCTTTAGTATATGCCATATTCGGGGGGATGATGCTAGTTACATATGACTGCAAGTTTTTGATTCTGTCTTCAGTATATCTATGATTTCTGGTTTTTCAACTAAAAGGTTTTCTCTTTGTTATACTTTAGGACAAAAAGGAAAAATATTTTGGATCCAAATGATAAGATATAGTTGAAATGTTGCATTACAAAGACAAATTACAAATATCATTATATAACATGTAAGACTGAGAAAGACTTAGGTTTCAAAAAGACTTTTAAAGATACAAATCTAGGAAAATATATATTTGCTTTTATAAATATTTCTGTGCATTTTGAATTACTCTATTTTGTGAGGTTGATTTACATTCCAATTGTATTTCTGACAGTTTTTAGAGGGTGGTCATGAAAATAGGAAACAGAAAATGAATTAGTTTTTCGTGCTTTCTGTAGATAACATAAAATCCCTGAGGATATTTCTAGTGTTTGTTTTATTTCCTCACCTTTGATTTATTTGCATAATATATTCTGAGAATTTAGAGATTTGTCAACAATCATACTAATTTCATTGATTTGTATGTGGTTCATGTTGTCTCAATTTGAATACTTGTGTTAATAAAATACTTTTCCCAGTAGTAAAAGGCTTACCAAATAAAAAAATAAGTTATTTATTTAAATGTATCTATGTAAACAGAACACTCACACTCACTGAGTGACTTTAGAATTAAGCTAAAGGATTTGCTGAAAATAGAAGTCAATATGATTTATCATTGACTTTATTACTGTGATTGTAATAAATTTGTGATGGTTTTGATAGGTACATTGTCTGAACACTTATGTGACATTTAAGCATCATAACAATTTGTGAAATGGATACTATTGTTATTCTGTCTTATAGGTAAGGAAACTGAGATTCAGAGTAGTATGCCTAAGGTTACACAGTTTGTAAGTGGTAGCACTGGAATTTGAACTAAGTTATCTTAGTCTAGGATTCAAAAATTTAAATATTATATCAACGTGCTGCAAGAAACAAGATTAGATTCTAAATGTTAGAAAATAATAGTTATGCAAAATTTCAGTGATGCGAATAAGCATTTTCCTTTCAGTTTGGAAGGAAATGGAAAATTAAAGCATGAACTTGGTTCTTTTTAAAATTCTCAATTGATTTTCTTAGTAAATACATTCCAAGTAACTTTATTTGCACATTGACTGACTGTTGGTAGGAAAAAAACTGACAAAAGTTATCAATACACACAGGCAAACAAGAGGAGCTTCTTTAAAGAAAAATGTGCAGGAAGATGGCTTCTACCTAGAGCAGAGTACGGGACTACATCGTTGCAACTGAAAGTTTGGCTTTCTTTGTTTATTCCCTCACAGGTCATGCAGCTTGGAAAGATGCCTTTGTTGAAGGTGAAAATACTTTCATGGTCATCAGAAAAACTAATCTGGGGTTTTCCTTTAGTTTTTTTCTTCTGTGGATTACTTCTGACTATATGTAGAGCAATGGCTGCATCTGCTGGCTTGACACAACTATGGGCAAGCCTTAAAGCAACTGCAAGAATGGTTGTAAGGTAAGTGCACATTTACACTGAGGATATACACATTAATGCCCATATACATATCTAGCACACATGTAAGCTTGAGAACAGGTGGAAACTTCACAGCACATTCCTGTATGCCTAGCTTGAGTAGAGCAGAATAAAATCAGTCTTCAATTCCTCATACTAAGAAAAGCCACATCTCAGGGCCTACCTAAACTTATTCCCATGCACACAAAATTATCTGAACATTTGGCAAGATAAATATGAAAATTACAGTTTATTCAGACAATTGACTACTTAAAAATGGTTTGAATTTTGTTAAACTTTGAAAAAAATCAGGAAAATCATTTTGGTTAGATTATAAAGAAAATTTGGGAACACATAAAAAAGTGAAATTTTTAAAGTATATTATGCTTACACTGTGAGTACATCAGTGTTCTGTTTAAATTTGGAGGAAAAAAGGTCAGAAAGAACAAAAAAAATCAACTATTTGTTTTCATATTGATGGTAGCTTCATTCATGTACTTTATGAATAAATGAAGGAAGGTATGTTGGCAGGAAGGAATGAGAAAGGCAAAAAGAAAGAGAGGGAGGGAGGAACAAGGGGAGGTGAGGAATAATCAGAGTAATAGTTATGTCCTCAGCATTGCAGTGGGAGTCTATAGGTAAATGTTTTGGAGTTAAAAAAAAGAGATATAAAATAAAGGGCTAGTGTTTGAGTTGGTTATCACTTAGCATTAAGGATTTATGAAAGATGACAATGAAACTATGCGTAAATCAGAAAACAGAGAGACAGGTGCCAAAGTTATAATTAAAGAGACAGTGCCCTCATTCTTCCTGTATTGATGCTAGTGTATTTTAGGGAATAAGGATATTATTTAAATAATTACATTAAATTCATTAAAAAAAGTGTATCAATATTTTCCCTGAACTTATTTTCCAGATACTGTTTTAGAACAGACTTTTAAAAGTTGTTTGATTACATTAAATAGGATTTTTATGTAGCTTTAAGCCCCTTCCTCATTTAGTCCTCCATTAAAATATTTCCCTCCTTTAAATAATAACAAAATGTCACTTGTGAGAAAACTTGGACCATCAATTTTTATTTCCAGCCTTCAGTAACTTTTAAAATATTGTCTACACAAAAGAGCCAGTTACACAGTGTAAAAAGCTTGTGTTGCTTCTTGACATACTTTCTAATTTTCTGTTCTATTAGTATTTAATTAATGTCAGAGCAGGAAAACCCTAAATTTACAATGAAATTTATGGAATGTGTAAAGGATATCTTCATCAAGTGAACATACTAAGTTGTCATCTTTCAACAAAAAACTGACAAATCACACTATTCATTACAATAAAAAGCAATTTTTTTGATCTGTAAAATTGATATTGCAATTGGAAAACAAATACTACAAAAACTAAAAATAAAAGTCACAATTTTTATTTTACATTAGAAAGTAAAAAGCTTTTCTGAATTTTATAATAAAAATGCATGTGATTATCAAACTATTTTAAATGAATAGATAATGAAGTAATATTCCTACTTGGTGGTAATGTTATTTATTATATTTTTTAAATTTGTGCAAATTTGAATGTGTGCATGCCAGTTTCCAACCTTAAATGATAGAACTTGGAGTATGATGAGAAAATCTTTTTGTTTTATATACTGAATAAATTTTGACTTCAAGGCATAAATATGGAATTTCCAGTAATATTTCAAGACAGAAGAAATCAAATAGGATTGTGTTGTTGAGGAAAATTCATAGATATTTTTTGTGCTCATTTTTTTCTATATAGACACAGAATAATGAGTAAAAATTATGGTTTCTGTTTCTTAATATAAGTTGAATAGGAAGATTTCACTATTAATACTGGGTACTAGAATGGATTTCCAAAAAAACAGCTTATTCATTTACTCAACCTTCCATGCATTATTTACGAGCACCTACCAAATAAAACTCTCAGGCCTGGTGGAATAAGGCAAAAAGGAAAGAATTTTTTCTCCCACTGGATTTCTGTTGAGAATTGAAATGTTTTCAACTGAGAGTTAGTCAAGTATATAGATAAACTAAATAAAGAGGAAGGGATTTAAGAAACATAAATTCAATATAGAAATAAAAAGATAGATATATTTAGTATAATACTAAACATTAAAAAGTAAAAAGGTCTTTGACAAGATTATATATATATATGTACATATATATAATATATATACACATACATACATACATAAATACACATACACACATCTACAACAGTAACTAGATATCTTAAATTATTGAATATCTAGATCTACCCTGAACTAAACTAGAATAGCCTATTTTGGAAAATCAATTAGGTTCTGCTCTTTGCAGCTCCACAAAATGCAAATCTTTTGTACAAAGGATAAAACTAGCTGAAATATTAAAACATCAAAAGAAAATTATAATAAAAATATATTAATAAAAGTAGTCCCTCAGGTTGCTTCCATATCTTGGCTATTGTAAATAGTGTGGCAATAAACATAGGGGTGCATATGTCTTTTTGAATACAAGAGAAGAGAAGTAGTGACTCTGTGGCATCTTAACTACACTGATGGACAGTGACTTCAATGGGATATGGGGGGGACTTGATAATATGGGTGAATATAGTAACCACATGGTTTTCATGTGAAACCTTCATAACAGTGTATATCAATGATAGCTTAATAAAAACAAACAAACAAACAAACAAACAAATAAATAAATAAATAAAAGTAGTCCCTAAACAATTTTCCTGAGATACCTTTTGGGATGATATTTTAATCAGCCATGAAACTGAGAAGTGATCTACTTTGCAATGGAATTTTGGTATCTTAATGATATTTTCTAATAATACATAATTTTGAGTATTATCATTAGTTTTCAATGATGTATTAAACATTTGGCAAAATTCCAGTATCAGTATCTTTGGATTTGAATGAATAATAATATAAAGTTTTTAGAATGTATTATGGCTATTTTTTCCAGTGATAGTAACAAGCAAGGAAAATTTCTGATATTTCTGTTCAGGGTGATCGATAATGATCATGAAGATAACTGAATGAATTAGCTGGTCTGAATTTATAGTAGCAAACAGATTATGACCTATGGCTTCTTGACATCTGTAAATCTATACAGGAAACTGAAATTAGAAGCCAGTGCTTATTGGTGAGGCAGCTCAAGTAGGAACTAAATTGTGTTCAGAAATGTGTTGAGATTTTGATGATAAATAACAACAGACCTGTGAACCTCATGCTCTCTGATTACATAATATGTTGACTTTGCCTGCCACTAGGACAACTGGAATATTACAGTGACATTTTGTAGGAATAATGGTGTCAGAAAACAGTCTCTAGTAACATGACATCTCAAATAAGACCAATACTACCAATAAATGTAACTGTAAGACTGCATGAATAAGAAGCCCACTATTCCAATTGATGATTGATTTTCTTCTTTTGTGACCACATGCACAGAGGTTTGAATCATCCATGTAACTCAGTTAACTGTAATCATTGTCACTGATCCTTGTGGATTCTTTTCTATTATTCCTATGTATTCCCACACCCCAGTACTATTTTCTCTTTACTTACTCTTAGTTCCTGTAAATAATCTATTTTACTTAATGTGTGCCTTTTTTTTTGCATGTATCCTTTCCAAATGTGTATTGTTTCATGGATGCATGTACTTTAAATTTATATAAATAGCATTGGTTACTTATTTTGTTGATTTTTCTCAGCTTTTTTTAATGGTAAAAGCTATGTTTTTAAGATTTCTCCATTTTTCTAGGTCTATATTTAATCTATGGGTTTCTGCTGCACAGTACTCCATAGTGTATAGATCCCTCCCATTTTACTGGATTTCAATGGCTTTGCAATATAATACTGATTTCTAATAGAAAGAGATGATATGCAAGGTAGAGTACCTGTTCTCATAGGTCAAAAATAATTCTAGGAATCTTATAATTGATAATTGATATAAATAGCAAATTTCTAGGGAAAAATCTAATAATATAAGAAGTTCGACTTAATGATAATTCAAAACATAAATACCACCCTGAAGTAATCTTCTTTTTTTTTTTTTTTTACTTTCATATTGGAAAGATTCAAAAGATTTCCCTATTGAGAGGATAGTTGAAAGTGTTGTGAATGGATGGGCCCTGCAGGTATGTTACTGGTATAATAAATTGAGTCAACATTTCAGAAGAACATTTTGTTAGCATCAGACATATTTAAAAGTTTATAATATTTAATCTAGAACTTGTACTGGGAATTTAAAATGATATGATCAAAGAAATATTCAAAATGTATGTACAAGGATGTGCATCACAGGTAAGATTGGGAGTGATTTAAAGACCAATAAAGAACTGAGTAAATATAGTATTATACAAATCACATAGTGAGATAGTATGTAACCATTTATATGGGCACTAATTTTAATACTCTTTATTTCTACCCCAATGAATATTTAATTGAGACTCACTTTTATCATATACTATGCAACTCTTTAAATAATGATATTTTTAGGATCACAAAATGCAATAAAGCAATTTCATTTTGAAGACAGGATCTTGATTTATAAAAAAGAAAGATTTTTAAAGGAATTTAGAAATTATTCTTTTGAAAAACCATACATCCTCTATATTTAGTGTATAAAGGAGTATTTCTCAAACAGTTTATGTTCTTAAGAATGTTTTGCATATAAAAATGATTGTATGGAAATCTACAGTAGATAATACTTTTGTTATATAAGCCACATATGGTAATTATAAAAGGAACTGGAGATAACATATTATTGAAGAGGAAAATTAACATGCTAAAAAATCTATAAATTGGAAGTTGGCAACAGTTGGCCATCATACATCCATGTAACTAATTATAGCAATTGGGCATTTAAGTTTAATTCAGAGTTTCCTGCTGATTAGGACTAAAAAGATATTGTTAAACACTTTTTCAGTCTCTGGAAATTTATTTTACATATTTATCACATGAATATCATAAAATAGGTAATGGGTAACAAATAATCTCTGTCTTCATATATTTTATTTATTGATGAGACAAACATTCATCACATGAATTTTTCTTATAACAGTAAATCGAAGTTAGTGAAGGTTTTGAGTTACAAATTAGGCAGCCTTTCTACAGGGAGCTAAAATAATATACTCAAGTTATATTACTTTCTGATGACCTACTGTAATGTTAGAATAACGCACAAGGAATCCAAATAAATTGATAGTTAATGTCCCTTAGATTCTTTCCCTTAAATATTAAATATCTCAAGTGAGTTTTTGGTTAATGCTGAATCAAAATCATTTCATGGTTGAATTCTCTGATAAGAGTTTGAGGTGCTAATGTTCTATAGTTTTGACATTTACTCATTAAAAAAGTTCTATGGAGATTATTTTAAAATATCCTCTTAGTTTTAGCATAGTTGCGGGTAAGCTTTTCTTTCTCTGGCCATAAGATTTAGAGAGAAGGAATACTGTATAACAGAATTATGGAAATAATTGACTGTGGAGTTAGGATAGATTAAATCTCTGCCATTTACTAGCTAAAGGATCCTCAGTTTTCCCAGCTATCAAATTAGTATAAAAATATGCTTGAAAGTTTGCTTTAAGGATTATATTAGATGATGGAGATGATAGGGAAGGAGAAGTAGAACCACTTACGGAACTACTTTGTGATGTTAAAACCATGTTATCATTTTATAGATTTGTATTTTTTTTCTTTCTTTGTAGAGAAATGTGATCACCATGATAAGAACTATTACTTGCCTATTCAGTGTTCATATTCTCCTTAGCTATTAACAGAAAACTTTGTGTTCAGAATGCCAATGGGCTCAATCTTAAAACCAAGTTTTATAGTTTCTTTTGTGGTTAGGGATAGACTTGTGACTTCTAGTTCTGGCTAATATTATGAATGTGGAAGATGCTAGTTTAGACTTCTCAAAAACTTTTAAAATAGGCTTCTGTTTTATGTGGATAAATATAATCTCTAATTGATGCAACATTTGGTTCATATATTTTGTAAGTATCAAAAGCACAATCTGTGAATGCAATTGGGATGGGGGTTGCAAATAGGATCTATTGCCTGTAGAATGGAACATATGGACTCTTGATTGAGTAGCAATTAAATATTTGGTCAAAAAGTTCTTTTTGGGATAAAGACCATGTATGTCTAAACTTACAAAGATGATGGAAACAGAAGGAAAAATTCAGAATATTGGTTACTTCTTGCTGTTTTCTGACTCTTGACAGAAGAACAAAGCTAGAAATGGAAGAAAATAATTCTGTCCTAAGAGTTGCTCTCTACTTGTGACCTGCAATCAAAATTGACTGAGAGTTCCACAATTTGTAGTTTTCAGAGTTAAGAAGACTACAAATTATAATGGTTATTATGGTGGTTTTGAAGCTACAATCTTAACAGAAAATAATAATTGAGCAACATGCTTTTCCCAAGTACTTTCCTTTCAGTGTTTTCCATTAAACAAGAGCAGGAGCCCACAACAAAAGGCCCATTATTCCAAACCGATTTAAGGCAGCAGCAGGCAAAGCCAAATTGCCTTACAACTCTGAAGCTAAGAGCCATGGGGTGAACAGCCTAAAGAGGCCAGTAGAAAGTGAATGACATCTTCAACCTTAAAGATTATACCTGGACAGGATCTGTGACTGCGGTTATACATAGTTTACCTGAAACATGTAGTTTCATGTAGAAGAGAGATTATAAATCCTCACTCTGGCAAACTCAAGCTTTTTCCAATGAAACAGATGTGGGCAGAAGTGGTATGTCATTATAGGGGGCAGAACCAGTATATGGTTCATAATTTATCTTTTTCTTCTACTTCAAAAAATAGTGCTCAAACAGAGTCTGAGTCCTGGAATGAAGTCAATGTGGAGCAGAGCTATGGCTGTCTACCAAGTAGACTTGTGGTTGAAAATATATAACTCTTTGTTATTGCCAAGTCCAAGGTTTGGGGATACTTTATTAGCACAACATAACCTAATCTGATTATACTGTGAAAATTAATAAAGGAAAATGTTACTAACATGGCCTTGGGAGGCCACGCAGGGGCAACTTTCTCACTCTATGATATCGTTTTAGCTACTTGACTACCCAGCAAGAGGAAGGAATGTTCCTGCCTTCCCCACAGTCCAGCCAATGAGAGACTGTTACAACTAAGGCCATGAGAAACCATGATACTTGGAAGTCACAGTTTACTCCAATGGACTTTTTGTTTATAAAAGCCTTCTCATGCTTGCCTTTTCCTCTGTAAATTTTCCTTTCCTTTGTTTTCTAGACTTGCCTATGGTTCTGTCATAGCTTGCATGTCCTGAATTATAATACTCGGCTATGCCTGAATAAACCCACTTTTGCTGGTAAAATAACTGCTTGTTTTGTTTTTAAGACTAACATTACATAAAGCCTTATTCTCTTGAATATTGCCAAAAAAAATATTCAGAGATAGTAATTGACCTGCTGACAATTTTTATACATGGGTCTTTCTTACGGAAACAAATTTGTACCATCCAAAAAGAGAGACAGCATAAAAAGAGATATGGCATCCCAGGAATGGGGAAATTGATAAAAAGTTCAACATCATGGAGTTAATCCCACTTTGAAGAAGGGGACAGATGCTCAGAAAATGACCTAGATTCCACTAAGGAGTTGGAAGTACTCTGAGGTTAATTTTATCTATCAGTTTGGCGAGGCTATAGTTCTAAACACCAATCTAGATGTTACTATAAAGTTATTTTTTAGAAATGATTAATATTTAAATCAGTAGACTTTTATCTTACTCACCATAATGTGAGTAGACCTCACCCAATCAGTTGAAAGCATTAAGAGAAAAGATATACCTCTAAGAGGATGGAATTCTGCTTCCAGAATGACTTTAGACTCAGGACTGCAGGATGAACTTTAGCCAGAATTTCCAGAATGCCATCCTGTCAGCTCTGTTTCTCTGGAAAACTTTAACAAATAAATACAGGGTCTTACAGTGTTAAGAAATATTTATTTTATATATTTAGGCTAATATAATTCAAATATAGTTAAAGGATTGTGATTTAGAATGGAAAAAATAAATAAGAATGTGAATATATACCCTTAGTGTACTGTGATATTTGCAGTTACTTCCACAAACTAGATGGAATACAGATTTTACAAAATACGGTTATAACTATGGTCACTGGAAATACATGGTAAATATTCTAATGGAGAAGAATGGAGCATGGCACTGAAATTTTTAAAAAAACAGACTACTTTTACAGCAGTTTTAGGTTTACAGCAAAACTGAACACAAGGCACAGAAATTCTCTGTCTGGGCACATGCACTCACATTATCTACACCTCTACCAGAGTGCTACACTTATTACAACTGATGAACCTTCACAGCGCTTCATTATCACCCAGAGTCCATAGTTTATATTAGGGTTCTCTCTTGCTATTGTATGTTCCATGGGTTTGAACAAATGTATATTGACATACTGCTATGACTTCATAACTATGGAGTATGACTATGAGTGAAGAAGTGAAGGAGAGAATGTCGGATGGAAGCATCATAGATGGCCTTGCAGAATGTGGAAGGTTTGGTACGACCAATATAGAGTCCTTAAAGCCAGCCAACAAAGAGTTTCATGTCTCCCAGGAATGGTCTGTTTTAGTGCCTTTGGATAGAGCTCGGTCTCTGAGCAAATACAGAGATGAGTTTCAAAAAGCAGCAGCTGGAGTTCTTGGTCAATTATGCAGTTATGCAAAGTAGGGGGTCTAGGAGTAAAAGTCATGGTAGATACAAATCATAAAATAATTCTACTTGTAGATTAAAATCAAATAAAGGGTGTTATTTTATTCTTCAATTTTTAATCATTTACTTATTTTACTTTTTTTGCTATTTTATTTTACTACTTTCTAAGTCAAAAATGGCATGTCCCTCAAAGCTACACTTTTATCTTTGTTCATATTTTTCTTTTCAAATTTGCTTTTCTTTCCTTTCCTTATTGTCCTCTTTTAATGACAAGTTTTTCTAAGAACGGGATGGCCAATAGTGGTCTTGGATGGTGGTCACTTAGTTCTGGTTCGAAGGCCTCTGAGCTCTAGCAGAGGCATATTTTTGCTAATTCTATGTAAGACAGACACTAATAATAATGTATTCAAATGAATTCACCTCTGTACAGGTCAGTTGTTTTCTGACCATTTCATCACAACTATACATTCTCCTCTGCCCCACTAACATAACAGTAAATCTTGGGTAGTAAATGTTAATCCTAACAAAAACTATATAACTATATAACTACATAACTAATCATATAACTGGAATCTGGATTAGATTTTTCATTTTTACTAGAAGGCTAAAAATAATCTTGAGCTTTCTTATACAAATATATTTTTTATCTTTTTTTCCTAATTAAGGTATCATTGCTATACAATCTTATGAAGATTTCACATGAACAACACTATAGTTTTAACATTTACCCATATTATCAAGTCTCCCCCATCTACCCCATTACAATTACTGTCCCTCAGCATAGTAAGATGCTATAAAGAGTCATTACTTGTCTTCTCCATGCTATACTGCTTTCCCCGTGACCTACCTATATTGTGACTGCTAATTATAGTGTCCCTTAATCCCCTTGTCCCTCCCTCCCCACCCACCCTCCCCAATCCCTTCCCTTTGGTAACTGTTAGTCCCTTGGAGTCTGTTGAAACTTAGTTCACAGAGTCTGCTGAAACTTCTTTATATTTTGAAAGTGAGATGATTTGAGGATGACTGCTCAACCACAAAATCTATGTAAAGAAATATTATTGATATGTCGTTTGTCTTTTTCTCTCTTTTATCTATAGACTTTTCCATTAAATTGGATTTTATAATGTACAATTCATATGATCTATAAGTTATAAAGGTTAAGTCTTATTATAATTCAGTCAAAGATCTTGTACAATAATAGATACAATTCTGTAATTTAATAGAGAAGCCCTTTACTGCTGATATAGATATTAACAGTAGAAACCCTCATACGTATTATGTACAGGCTGGTCTAATAAAAAGTATAACTTGGATTCCATTGAAATCCAAGTTTTTGTTTTGAAATTAACTAACATTATGGACTGAATTTTTGTGTCCCATTAAAATTCATATGCTGAACCCTAACCCTCAATATAATGACATTTGGAGGTGCAGTATTTTGGAGGCAATTAAAGTTAGATGAGGTCATGAGGGTAGGGTCCTCATGATGGGATTAGTGCCCTTTTAAAAAGAGGAGGAGACATGGCATCTCTCTGTGTGCACATACCAAAGAAAAACTATATGAAGACATGACCAGGAAGAGGGATGCCACCAATACCCTCACCATGCTGGCACTCTGATTTTGGATTTCCAGCGTCTATAGAGATATGAGAAGTAAATATTTGTTATTTGAGCCACACAGTCTCTGGTAATTTGTTACAGCAGCCCAAACTACCTGAGATGACTGCTTAAATTAAAATCTGTTGCACCCTTAAGAAAACCTTAAATATAAATCAACATAGGATTTAATTCAATCTTTAATCTCTCCTTCCCCTCCTTGCTGTTCTTCACAGTAAAGTAAATTGCAATTCTTTGAGGCATACAGCAATTATTTGTACAATCTAGATCTCACTAGATCTTCATGGGCAGCTTCTGTTCTCAGGACACACTTTGAAGCAAAACTCAGTATTCATCACATTCCAAAAAGCAATTATTAAACTTTCAACAGCTTTTCTATTTGGAGAATAAAAATTGTTTTGCATACTTTATCGCACAACCTTATCTACATCTAAACTGAATCTTTCCATTAAACCAACTTTTCTTTCAGATACCTCACCTCCCTTGTCTTCCATTACCTGACCTCTTAAATGTTCTCAACTAGTCCAAACAATTCATGCTTATACATACCACTGGGCTAAACAAAATCTCATCAATGAGGCAAACCTACTCTTTTCATGAAGCAATTCAGGATTCACTTATTAAAACTACCAAAATCTCCCAGAAGAATGATTTGACAGATTTAGTAAGTAAAAACACAAGATGCCAAGTTAAAACTGGATTTCAGATAAATAACAAATAATTGCAATATTTGGGACATACTTATACTTAATTGAACCTCCTGTCTTTTATCTGGCAGCCTTATCTGGAGATTTGACACCCACACTCCAACACCTAATGAAAGTTAAGTGTCTTGGATTGGAATCCTAACTTATCCATGTGTAAACTAAACTATATGATAAACTGAATCTCGATAGTCTCATCTATAAAGGGTGATTAGAATTAGATTTATTCATAAGATTGTTCTTAGTAATGAATGAGATAATGCAAGTAAAATACTTTTTATAACTCAATATACCATTAAAGCTTAATACACATTAGCCATTATTATAGAAGGTAAGGGAAACATTAGACAGCTTGCTCATTTAATTCTGGGCATTGAATGGCTCCAATTAGCAATTATTTATTTTTATTTTTGTCAAAGTATTCTCTATGAACTTAGTTTGGGTAATATCATTATCTATATTCAAATGATATCAGGAGTTACTTGAAATCTGATGACATTTCTTTAAAATATGTTAAGTATTCTGATAACTTTTCTCACTATCTGGTCACTTGGGAACACACATCAAGGCCATGACCATTAAGAAAAGGGGCAGGAGTATGAGCTGGACAGGTCCCAACAGGAATAATATATTTATATAATGATTATGATAATTGGCATGAAATAAATGATAAATTAAACAATGTTCCATGGAGTTTTATGTTTATTAAAATGATTTAAAAATATCAAGCCAATGGACTAATATAAAAAATAAAAATACATAGTGTTTCAACATTTGAAAGAATTATTTTCTGGGCATTTGTTCAATATTTTTCTCATAGCAACAGTTGTATAGAAAAATTATACTAATGATTATTATTGCTGGAATTTATATAGCACTTTTTATGTGCCAATTATTTCACAAAAATCGTCTTTTTTAGTCTTAACAACAGACCAGAAAGGAAGTTACAATTATTTTCTCCATTTACATGCTAAGGAAACTAAGACTCTGAGAGCTTAAATAGCTCAAAGAAGGAAATCTAAATGGAAGACTACTTAGCCTAGTCAAGAACCCATGCATTTCTAGCTTTTATCTATTTCACCAAATTTCGTCTGCATTTATATTGAGTAGGATTTTACATCATCTCACAAAATCTGGTTTAACCTAAGCAGACAAAGAGAAAGTTTGACTTACTTAATTTCGCTCATTTTGTTTTTTCAAAGTACTAAATTTGGAAGGGCCAGCAACTATATCTTAAACTCTATGGGCCTTATTAGGCAATGGTTCATGTGGGAGAAGCAATGGAACAGTTGTTAGCCCATTCTTTAATTCGCATAAGGGAAGGACTAGTGTTATCAGTGACCACTTTCTAAGAGTTGAGGAGTATAACTGGCACTGGAGTGGAATTTGGCAACAAAATTAAATCACTTGAAAATAGTCTTTGTTCAGAGTACCTCTGACATTCAGAGAGGTGAGGATTTATATCTCTGCTTTTTTTGTGTGTGGTTTGCCTCTTTGTGCTTAGTAACGATTGACATATACTGTTGAATGACAAATATTTAAAAAAAAGATGTTTCTCTACTATAATTTCTAGGCATTATTCATAGTTATTATTAAGAAGAGTCGTTATCTGAAGCATCTGATTTAATGAGCAGTGACAAAGAACCAGTTTATTTTATATTTAAGAAGAAAAGGGAGGAGAAAAATAGATCTTAGCCACTAACTTTCCATTCATTTCATAAATTTGGATTGCTATAGTTGAATAAACATCCACATTTGGAAGGAAGTATAATTTGGAAGGAGATAATGGCATGAAAGGTTTATTAAATTTGCAGTTTTCTCTGTGTTCAGATGTAGTGCCCTAAACCATTTTTCCCTGCAGCAGAGTACACATGTACTTGGCTCTTCTACATGGCAGGGCAAATGCAGTGTGGAAATTTCTGGGGTTTCAAATGAACTTTTATTAATAATATTACTACAAACCTTTAGTTATAGTATACCCTGAATAAATCCTCTATATTGACCCACAAAGAGATATTAAATTTAGCCCTTTATCAAGTCAATGAAAACCAAATAAAGCATTACTTTGATGCTTATAAGCAGATAATATGAATTTCTATTAAATTAAATATCATTAAAGTAGAAATCATATATTTGTATAAAATAATTGTGCAAACTTTTTACATATAAAGAATATTGTGTGTTACACACATACACATATATATATATTTCCTTGTGGAAAACATATTCTTTGCTTATCTGCAAAACAAAATGCAAATTTCTTTCTTTTTTTTTTTTTATCAATTAAGTAATCTATCCTAAAGTCCTTTAAGGATAATTTGGCAGTATAATTTAAAGTTATATTTCTGAATCTTCCAAATGTCTCTTCCAATATTTAAAATATATTTATTTCATTAAATTTAGTACTAAGAACAACATCTTTTACTAATATAATTGATATTGGTATTGTGGGTTAATTTTTGTACCTCTCCCCCCATCAAAAAGAAGATACATTCGAATGCTAAGCCCCTGTTTCTCAGAATGTGCCCTTTTTAGAAATAGAGTTGTTGCAGATGTAATTAGTGAAGATGAGGTCGTACTGGAGTAGGATGGGCCCTTACTCCAGTATGACTGTTCTTATAAGAAAACTATCTGAAGACAGAGACAAAGGGAGAATACCATGGATAGTTCAACAAAACATGTCTAAACTGGAATTTATAAATTCTTTCTCTCTATCATGCTTTTCCCCTCTCATTTCACAGAATGCCTGAACTGGCTATTAGATTATTAGAAAACTTGCTTTTAACACTGTACTTTCTTTTTTTCTTGTTACTCACATCTTTTTTTTCCCCAGAGACTTGCCTTGTATATCTTCTTAATACTGCTCCAGTCCCTCTGCTTATCTTATTCTTACTGTCATAATTTAAATTTTGAGTTCATCATATCTTGGCAATTTTCTCCTGTAACATCTGATGACATATTTAATCTATCCTCTCCATTTCCACTAGATCTCTTTTTAAAGTGCCAGTTTGGTTATACTAATGCTTCTCATTCTTTTGGTTTTGTCTCTGGTTGCAGGCAGTTATGGACAATTGCATCCAAATTCCCCCTGCCTACCTTTTTATGATAACAACACCTCTACACTGGTGTTCTCTGAAAGTCATTTATTTATTCTCTACTCTGAAATCATTTTAATAGCCCCTAGGGGGATGCCTGCTAGGTATTTCTATGTATACAAACAAAAAAATGAAGAAGATATTAATGCAAGTTGGGGCATCCTTAGCTAATGGGGGAGTAAGTAAATAAATGGTTGCTGATGAAAATGAGTAAATTTACTTTTAAACACACACACACACACACACACACACACACACACACACGAATAATAATCCTCTAGCCCAGCCAATTAGAGAAGACTGTTTAGTTTTCAAATGGTTACTTTTCTTGCATAAGGCACTGTGGTGCTGGATAAGTGTTATCCATGGTGACCCACCGTTATTCCATCTATATCTACCTTTCAGTACATGCTCTGTCTTTGGGGATAATCTAACTTCTTCACTTTTCTCTACCTTTCAAAGCTTGAGGTGTGGTTGTGAATAAGGGTAATTTTTAATATTTTTCATAATACATATAATTTTATAATATTTATACTTCCCAAATCATTATTCTCCTGTTTTCTTATTTTCACTGGATTTTCTCTTATCTCAAAATCTGTTCTCAATTAGTCTTAGTAAATTTTGTTTAGAAACAAAAGCCTGGAAGACCCATCACAAATCTTTCACAAGGTAAGCAGAACAGAGTTTATAAGAAAAGAAATAGCAAAAATATAGGGAGGAATCATAAAAGAATATCTCAAACATTATCTTGCCACAAAAATGTTCCCTTAGAAAGGGCACTTCTTTATTGAATTATTTGCTATTTGAAAAATTCATCTTGGAGATTCAGATGATGGTCTGGAAGGCAGATATCATTAGAAAGATGAACAAGTATAATCTTTTCTCTCTCCACCCTAAATCACTGGACAGCAAGTTTAGAAGTATAAGTCAAATAGCCTCTGAAATGTACCTCTTTGCATAGAATTGCATACAAAGTCAAGTTCTTGTAAGTTTAGAATCATAATATTGAACTTAGAATACCTTAAACAGAGTTTTAGCATTTGCTTTTGGCATTTAACTTATTTCCTTAATTCAAATCCAATAACACACCTTGCACATTAAACTAACCGGTTTTTCCCATATATATATATATATATATACTATCTACAAGATTCAGTAAATGTTAAATATAATATCTACTATCTACAAAGTACTGCTGAACAGTATAGAAATAAGCTAACAGAATAAAAATACTTGCTTCAAACTTGAAATTCATTGGGGAGACAAGTTAACCATTAAAAACAGAACTATATAGGAATATATAAAATTATAAATAATAAACCTTTGTTTTGCTGCTCTAATGATTAATAAAATCAGAGGTGTAGTTTGTGATGAAGAACATGAATCTTGCAGACATCCTGGGTGTGAAACTGGCTCCACCATCCCCTAACTGATTTTAGACTATTTAGTCTCTCTGTGGTTAAGTATTTCATTTATTAAATGGGGAAAATAGTAGTTAAAACGTATTTTATAGGTTAGATGTGAGAACTAATGAGATAAATATGTGAAAAATTTAGTAAAATGTCTGGCATATTTTAAACTCTCAAGAAATGTTAGCATAAATGAAATCATAGTTAATTCTCATGGTAACAGCAGGGGGCTGAGAATGCCAAGAAAAAGCATTAACCTCACAATTATTTGAAGAAAGATTTATCTCTAGGTAGACATAATGAATACATTTGATCTGTGAATAATGTGAGTTAATCTAAGACATACCAGAAGAGAATGAGAGTGAAGGCAAGACTGTATCAGAGTTCTAGTTAATTTTGTAAGATATAAGAGACCATTGTGTTCAGTAAAAAATACAGAATGCCATGGTTTCACTTATATTTAAAAACAGTCTTTTGTGATGGATAATTTAAATAAATAATAGATGGCAATCCATTAAGGTCATTAGGGCTGAAACTACAATGATTGTGGCAGGGATGATGGAAGTATGAAATAGGGCAGTTGTGCTCAGTGAAGAATGGGGCTTAGACAGAAGGGATCTTCTAAAGAGAATTTTTAGGGCATGATTAAGTGATTAATGGTGAAAACTGAGACAAAGAAGGGAGTAACAAGTATCTCCAAAGTTTCTAGCTAGAAGGTATGGTGAATTGAAAAAACGCAGATATATGGAGTACGTGTGGCAGGGGATATTGAGAAAGATGAGCATTTCACTGTTGAATGTGCAAAGAATGAAGTTCTACCACAGCATAAAGGTGGATTTCCTGATGGAAGATGGGAGTTAAATACATGTGCACTTTATTAATGATTCACAGAAAATCAGTAATGTAGGCCAAGATATTTCTGATATTTCTAAGGTTAAAGAAATCCCCCTGTCCCCTATCAAGAAAATTAATGGTTTCAATATTTTTGTTAAAAATAAGTAAAATTAAAAAAAAATTTTTATAAGTGTTAACTTATTTTAGTTCATTGGAAAAGTCTTTCCAGGATGCATACAAACAGAAGTCAGTTTAACATGTCTGATCAGATATTTTGTTAGATTTGTTTATTTGTGAAAAAGATCAAATGACTCTTTATGAGTCTAATATGGTAAATATTAGCAAAATGTTCCCTATAATTCCCATATTAGTGTAATTCAGAGTTTCTCAATCTCATCAAAATTAGTATTTGAGGCCAAATAATTCTTTGTATGGGAAGATAGTTCCAAGATATAAAGATATTTAGCAGCATATGTCAAGTAGCATTCCCTCAGCATGCCCATCCTGAATCCAGAGACTAGTTTAACAGAGATATAAGTTAATAACACATATTCCTTGTCCTCAAGGATCTATCTATCCAAACATAAAATTATTATTATATCTTTACAACAATTGGTTTCAGGCTTCTACCAAATACATAGAAAGCTTGAAAGAGTGTCACTCCTACCTTAACAACAATAAAAAACTGGATAATGTATAAAATTATATTTTTCTTTAATTCAACAAAGAACTGAAGCCACAGAAAAAAACTAACCTGAAATATAAGGAAATATAGGACAGAAACACTACTTCACCTGTGGTGGGGGGATAGACAAGGCCTACATACAAAAACAGGTATGAGGAAGTCCATTACACTTTTAACATATTGCTAAAGGCTGAGTGGAGGATAGCATGCAAATATAGAACACTGGGAGCAGAATATACTTGCAAACTCCCTGGATGTGTATGAGAAATACTGGGGTGTGGATAGAAGTGTAGAGAAATCCTTTTCTAGTAGTTCAGGCTTGGAGAAGGGAAGCTGGCACAACTGCAAGGGAAGCACAAAAATCTACCCAGGCCATTCTTCCATAAAGAACAAAAACTTTAAGCCACTAAGGGAAGGGCCCAAACAATTAGAATTTTATTACTGGAGGAAAGGCAGAATAACTGAGAAAGTGCCACACCTGAATTCCAGGAACACAGGATGTACCTAAAAAGGAGGCTGAACCAGAAAAAGAGATGACCCTCCCTATCTCCTATCACTACACTGGTGAAAAAAAGTAATAAGAAATGAGTGTCTACTGGGAAGGGCAAAGCTCATGAAGAGATCATCTCTGAGATACAGGAGCACAGTGAAGGCTTAAAGCTGACAGTTAAGCTGGAACACTAAGGAAAACCTCTAGTCAACTAAATAAAAGCCTAAGCACAAGATAATACCAGAGGATTTGAAACTGGCAGTACACTAAAATATATACAGCAAAAACAAAGCCCCAAATCATGCACAATTTCTGACAATGTTGACTCCTCTCCTGTACTAAAAGCCTAGCAGAAAAAAAGACATGGCCATTTCTAGTCACATATACTCTTTCCTTCTGTCTCTGATGTACTACACAGTAAGTCTGACATACAATTAAAAACTAAGAGATACACAAAAAAATAAGGAAATAAAAAAACTAAATAAACAAGAAACAACATTCAATGAAAACAAGATTCGGAGATGACTCATGTTAAAATTATGTTAAAGAAGTGAAGAAAAAACCCTTAATTATTATGTTCATAAAAGATGGAAAGCATGCATGAAAAGATGGGGGATATCAACAGAGAGAAGAAAACAGTAAGAATGAATCAAGGGGTAGGGTTAAAAAAAAACCTAAGAGAAATGAAGTATAACACTGAACATCATGAGACTCAACACAGCCAAGAAAAGAACTAATGAAATTACAAATAGGCCAATAATACTTACACAAATGATACAGAAAGAAAAGAGGACAAAAAAAAAAAACCAGAAGAGTATCATGAGATACAGAATAATATGAAATGTGAACATATGCCTAATTGGAATCACAGAAAAATAGAGAAACAAGAGGACAAAAGAAATATTTAAAAAGATAATGGCTATTTCTGGTGAAAAGATGGCAGAGTAGGAAGGCAAGGTGGAAACTTTCTCCCACATACACACCAAGAAAGCAACTACCGAAAAAAACAACTAACCCTGAAAACAACCTCAAGACTGCAGAACAGACCACCTTCACCTGGTGAAGAAGAGAAGACTACAGAGAGAAGGGTAAAGTGGCAGAGCTGCAATGAATCATGACCCAAGCCCTTCCTCCATTCAAGCCTACAAACAGGAGGAGAGGAACCAAATGTTGTGGGGAGGGGATAAGCTCACAGGAATCCTGCACACCTGTCCCTGGAGATCTGCTCTGGGAACATGAGCCCGCATTGCACTGGGCTTTGGTGATTAATGGGGCTGGACACCAGGGAGAGTTGGAGCACTCTGTGAGGCTGAAGTTTCTGCTGCTTGTGGAGGACAGGTGCATTCCATCGGTCCTGCTGAGGCTCAATACAGAGGCAGTAGTTTGAAAGATTTACAAGCAGTGGGAAGGTTACCAGAGGGGCAGGAGTTGGACAGAGCTCTCTGCAGAGAAAGTGCAAGTGGACACTGCCCCAGTCCTCCCTCAGCCTAACTGGTCAGGTGTTCATGGAAGCAAGCCCCAAATACTCCATTCCTCTTGCCCTGAGGTGCTTCTCTGTGTACCTGCCTGTCAACCCACCTGGCCCACTCAGCCCAGCAATGATCAGACTTTGCTACCTGGCAGGCAGAGGGAAGATTTCCTAGCTTTCTTGACCCTCTCTCGGCTCAACTGGGGAGTCACCTGCCAGGGGAAGCTCCAAGCATGCCTCTTCCTCCTCACTGGTGGCCCAGCCTCATGCTGTGTTCACTTGCACACTGTCTTGCCAATGGGTTTCAGCCCTGGGCAAGTTCGCTATGGATTCAGTGTGACCAAAGAAAATTACAGTAGAATATTCTTGGGGTGAAAGGGTTATACCCAACTTTATTTCCACCGTGGCAGGTCAATCACTAAAATCCCATTCAATCAGAGCGAGTCTGCAAGCAACAAGCCAGGCCCTGCCTCTGGGCCCCTTTGTTCTCATGACTATCCTCAGGGCCTCTCTGTCCACACAGCCATCCTCTGGGCTTCTGTCCTCAGTGCTACCACCACTCCAGCCTCTGCTCTGCTCTCCTATAGACTTGCAGCCATGCTACCATGTCGTGCACAGAGCACTGGGCAGAGCTCTTTATATAGAGTCAGCAATATATTGCCCACAGGTGTGCAGTGAGCTAGTCAAGCAGGGCCAGGTAAGAATCCTGGCCACAGGAACTCTCATTTTATCCACAACACCCACTCTGCTCATGCTAGGCTGAGCAGCACTACTATTGCTGCAGGGTACACAGAGGGCAGTCCCACTCACACTGATGCCAGCTGAAGTAGAAGCTACATGGCTTACAAAGGGCCTCTGCTAAAGGGATCAGCCACTGCTGTCAGACAAGTAGAAAGGTGGTCCTGCCCACAGTCAACCAACAGCAATTGTGGATCCACCACAAAGGAGCAAAAGGACAGGTGAGTAAAGAACCTTGACCTTCTGGGTACCACAGGACAGACACCATCTTTATAAAGCCATTACTCTCTAGGCCAGGAGGCCTACGGATGTATCTAATACTAAGAAAGAAACACAGAAACACAGACAAAATGAGGAGGGCTAGGAATACGTTTCAAACAAAAGAACAGGATGAGACACCAGAAAGAGTGCTAAATGGAATGGAGATCATCAATCTTCCTGATAAAGATTTCAAAATGTCAGTCATAAATATGTTCACTGATCTGTAGAAAAGTTTTGACAACTTCAGGGAGAATTTCAACAGACACAGAAGATTTGAAAAAAAGCCACTCAAGCTGAAGAACATAGTAATTGAAATTAAATATACAATGGAAGGACTGAATAATGGATTGCTGCAAGTAGAGAAGACAATCAATGAGATGGAAATTAGAGAACAGGAACACAACAGAGCTGAAAAACAGACAGAAAAAAGAATCTCTAGACTTGAGAGGATGCTAAGATAGTTGTGTGACAACTCCAAATGAAACAGTATTCACACAAGAGGGGTACCAGAAGGAGAAGAAGAGACAAAGGAACAGAAAATCTCATTGAAGAAAGAATTGCTGAAAACTTCCCCAATCTGGGGAAGGAAACAGACACCCAGGTCCTGGAAGCACAGAGAGCACCTAACAAAAGGAAACCTAGGAAGACAACACCAAGACATATCATAATTAAAATGAAAAAGATTTAAGGATAAAGAGAGGGTACTGAAGCAGCTAGAAAGAGCCAAGAAATTACTTACAAGGGCAACCCCGTAAGCTTATCAACATATTTCTCAGCAGAAACTTTACAGGCCAAAAGCGAATGATACGACGTACTCATTGTATAGAAGAAGAAGGACCTTCAACCAAGAATCCTCTACCCAGTAAGGTTATCATTCAGAATTGAAGAAGTGATTAAATGTTTACAAGGTAAATGAAAGTTAAAAGAACTCACCAGCACTAAACCAGCCTTACTTTACAGGATATGTTAAAGGAACTTCTATAGATGGAAATGTTCTTAAGCCTAAATACTTTTCATCAGTGAAAATAAACCCACAGTAAAAGTAGTAGATCAATCAGTAAGCAAGTAAGAAATTAAAAAGAAAAACAAAAGTAGTAAAATCAACTATATACAAAATCAGTTAAGGCATACACAAAAAAATGAAGATTATGACATCTAATACATACAGTGATAGAGGAGAAAGTAGAATAAAAAAGAAGTGCTTTTAGACTGTGTTCAAAAAAGAGTGACCAAATATAGACTGCTATATATTTAGGAAACTATCTATGAACCTGTGATAATCACAAGCCTAAAGCCTATAACAGAGTCACAAAAATTAAAAAACAACAACAAATCCAATCACAATACTAAAAAAACCCATCAAATAAAAAGAGAAAAGTGTAAGAGAGGAAGAAAGGATCAGAAAGGAACTACAAAAACAATCAGAAAACAATTCACAAAATGGCAGTAAGTACATACCTTTCTATAACTACCTTAAATGTAAATGGACTGAATGCACCAATCAAAAGACATGGGGTGGCAGATGTATAAAAAACAAGACCTATCTACATGCTGCTTACAGGAGACTTATTTTTGACCCAAAGATATACACAGACTAAAAGTAAAGGGATAGAAAAAGATATTTCATGCAAATAATAGGGAGAAAAAAGCAGGAAAAGTAGTCCTTATATAAGACAAAATAGATTTCAAAACAAAGAAAGTAACAAGAGACAAAGAAGGACATCACATAATGATAAAGGGATTAGTCCAACAAGAGGATATAACCATTATAAATATCTATGTACCCAATATAGGAGCACCTAAGTATGTAAAACAAATACTAACAGCACTAAAGGGGGAGACAGACTGCAATTAAACTGTATTAGGGTAATTTAACATACTACTTACATCAATGGACAGTGCAACTGGACAAAATAAATAAGGAAACAGAGACACTGAACAACATATTAGATCAGATGTATTTAACAGATATCTAAAGAACATTCCACCCAAAAGCAGCAGGATACACGTTTTTCTCAAGTGCACATGGAATATTTTCCATAATAGATCACATATTAGGACACAAAAAGAGCCTCAATGAATTAAAAATGTTCAAAATTTTATCAAGCATCTTTTCAGATCACAATGGTATGAAACTAGAAATAAATTACACAAAGAAAACAAAACCCCACAAAAACAACATGCTTCTAAATAATCAATGGATCAATGAATTAATCAAAATAGAAATCAAGCAATACATGGAGACAAATGAAAACAAAAATACAACAATTCAGAATCTCTGGAATGCTGCAAAAACTGTTCTAAGATGGAAGTACGTAGCAATACAGGTTTACCTCGAGAAACAAGAACATTCCCAAATAAACAGTTTAAATTCCAACTAAAGAAACCAGAAAAAGAAGAACAAATGAAACTCAAAGTTAGTAGACAGAGGAACATAATGAGGATCAGAGCAGGAATAAAAAAAACAGAGAAGAATAAAACTATAGAAAAAAATCAATGAAACCAAGAGCTGGTTTTTTGAAAGTTGAACAAGACAAATGCCTAGCCAGACTAATCAACAAAAAAAGAGAGAGTACACAAATAAAGAAAATCAGAAATGAAAAAGGAATAGTCACAACAGATACCATAGAAATACACATAATTATTAGAGAATTCTATGTAAAACAAGGATGCTGATTTTCACCACCGCTATTGAACATTTGGAAGTTCTAGCCAGAGAAATTAGGCAAATAAATAAATAAAACATCCAACTTAGAAAAGAAAAAGTAAAATGATCTCTATTTGTGTCATTACATGATCCTATATACAGAAAATCCCAAATAATTCATGCACACACACACACACACACACACACACACACAAATTCTGAAGCTAATAAATAAATTCAGCAAAGGTGCATATTATAAGATCAATGCACAAACATCAGTTGTGTTATATATACCAGGAATGAGTATTCTGAAAAGAAAATTAGGCAAATAATTCCATTTACAGTAGTATCCCAAAGAGTAAAATACTGTGGAATAAATTTAACCACAGAGTAAGTTATACACTGCTATTTATAAGCTATTAGCAAAAGAATTAAAGAAGACCTAAATAAATGGAAAGATATCCCACATTCACAGATTGTAAGATCAAATGCTGTTAAAATGTCAATACTATACAAAGTGATGTATAGATTTAATGTAATCCCTATCATGATTTCAACAGTTATTTTTGCAGAAATGGAAAATGTAATCCTCAAATTCATATTCAAATGCAAGGAGGCCTGAATAGCAAACACAATCTTGAAAATGAAGAACAAAGTTAGAGGAATTGAACTCTAGTTTTCAAAACATACTAGAAAACCTCAGTAATCAAAAGTAATGTAGCCCTAGCATAAGAATAAGCAAATAGAACAATGGAATAGAATAGAGAGTCCAGAAATAAACCCATATCTCTGTAGTCAATTAATTTTCAATGAGGATGCCAAAACTGCTCAGAGTGGTAAATATACTCTTTTAACAAAGGGTAGCTGGATAAATGGATTTCCACATGTAAAAGACCCCTACCTCACACCATATACAAAAATTAATCCAAAATGGATATTAACATGAATATATGAGTGAAAATCATAGCATTCTTAGAAGAAATCATGTAGGTAAATCTTAGATATGATAAACAAAAGCATAAACCATAAAAGAAAGAGTGAAAAAATTAGATTTCACTCAAATTAAAAATTTTGTATACCAAAAGACATTATCAAAAAAGTAAAATGACTACCTACAGAATGGGAGAAAATATTTGCAAAACATATGAGTTTAGGATCCAGAACATATAAAGAACTCTAAAACTCGACAACATAAAAAAGAAACTACCCAATCAAAAACCATGTAAAGAACTTGAGTAGGCATTTCTCTAAAGAAGTTACACAAATGGCCATCAAGCATTTGAAAAGATGTTCAACATCATTAGTCATTAGAGACATGCAAATCAAAACCACAGTGAAATATAATTTAACACCAATGAGAATAGTTATAATTAAAACACACACACACACACACACACACACACACACACCCCACACACATACACACACGTGTTGGCAAGAACGGGGAGAAACTGGAATACTTACACACTGCTAATAGGAGTGTAAAAAGATTCAGCCACTATGGAAAACATTTTGCTGAGTCCTCAAAAAGTTAAAGAAATACCAAATGGTCCTAAAACTCCACTCTTAGGTATACTCATCAAAGAATCAAAAACAGGGCTCAAATACATACATGTTCACACAGTATACAACAGCACTACTTACAATAGCTAAAAGGTGAAAACAATGTAAATGTTCATGCATTGATGAATGGATAACCAAATTGTTGTATCCACATACAATTGAATATTATTCATCTATAAAAAGAAATTAGTATTGATATATGTAAGAACATGGATAAACCTCTAAAACATTTTGATAAGTGAAAGAAATGAAACAAAAAGGGTCACATATTGTTGATTCCACTTATACCAATACCTGAAATAGATAAATCCATAAAGATAGAATATGGATTGGTGGTTTCCAAGGCCTGGGAGAGGGTGAACAGGAAGGAAACAGCTTAATAGGGAAAGGGCCTACTTTGGAGTAATCAAGACTTGGAAGTAGATACAGGTATTGGTTGCACAAGAGTGTGAATGTACTAAATGTTACTGAATTTTTCACAATTTTAAACAATGGTTTATTTTGTTATGTGTACTTCACCTCAATAAATTAAAAAAAAATAACAGCTGCTAAACTGCAGGTGCTCATCTTCCCAAATGCTTACTTATCATTGGGCAAAACTGACTTCATACCTGGGGATTTTAAATCATGTAGTACTTAAACATGAGTTAAGAAACTAAAGGAATGGTTAAGTCCTGCCTGCTCATGTTACCCTGTGGACAGTCCCCAAGATTGATTTCTTTTCTTTCTTTGGGAATGGGGTTGTGGTAAAAGCAGGAGGGGGTTGGGAATAAAATTAAAGTCTAGTTAGAGAAAAGATCATGCTTGAGTCCTGGCTCTGTTATCTTTAACATGGATAATCATACAATCAGTAGAGTTGATTATAATTTCATAATGTTCTTGTCTTACAGAGTTCTAATAACTGCAGTTTCCTTCCTTAAATTGCTTACTTTTTCTCTTGAATAATAAATCATATTTCTTTGGACTCTTTATTAGTGGCTTAGCCTGCTACTTCTTTTCTGTAATATTTGCTTCTTTGCAGTTTTTGATGCTCAATCAAGTTTTTCTCACTAGTAAGATTATAATCAAGAAGGTCAACTGTTAGTTTATTCTCTATTTGTATAAGCATTATAAATGTCATAGAATACTGGGACACCTTAAATATCATGCTATGCTAATGACTGGCTTTCTGTTCATCCAATATGTGAGTAATTCAAACATTTAACTAACATCTGATTCTGATACAAAGCATCTCTCAAAAACTGAACAAAACACTGTATGCTTTCTCTCTAAAGTTTAGGATTGTTGTCAATTACAATTCCTACCATATCAGCATTTCTTATTGATTCTTCCCTATTTACTCTAATACTCTCTATTAGATTCCCTTTGATTGCTCATCTTAAATATCTGTGTATTTTCAAAACATAGAATGGGGGTTTAACACCATCTCTCTTTTCCATGCTTACCTCTTCTAAATAACCATCTGGTTTAAGTATTATTTTGTTATCATTAGGGCTGTTTCATGAGGTTCTGATTAGATTTAGTCATAACTGAAATCTAAAGTTAATATTTAATGTTTCTGTTGACATACATACTGAAAATTGATCATGAATCCTCCTGCAGGAAGACTTGGAAAGGAAAAAACATTTATGCAAAGGAAAGAGGAAAAATTAAGCTTTCAGAATACCCCTGTTATTTGATAATTGCTAGGGAACTGATTCTGTTCTATGCTTGTGATTTCAAATGTCTTCTCTGAGTAGCATATAGATTCTAGATATATTTTGTCAAATACTTATTGACACTCATAATGCCTTTCTTCCACTTCACTCCCAAGTGTGCTTTTCTCCTGACCTATTGCTTCTGGCATTTCATTTCCTTTTCACCATTGGGTATGATGTTATATATGGGCTTGTCATATATGGCATTTTTTAAGTTGAGGTTTACCACAGAAAATGAAAATAATAGACCAATATCCTTGGTGAACATAATGCAAAAATCATCAACAAAATATAGCACATTAAAAGGATCAAACACCACACAAGCAAATGGGATTTATCTCTGGGATGTAAGGATGTTCAACATACACATATGAAAAAACATGATACACCACATTATTGGCATGAAGGGTAAAAATCATATGATCATCTCAATAGATGCAAAAGAACATTTGCCAAAATTCAACATCCCTTAATAGTAAAAACTCTCAACAAATTGGGTACAGTAGGAATGTACCACAACATAATAATGGAACTTTCAATAAGCACAGAATAACAATAAAACTCACTACAGAAAGTAAAAAAGAGGGAGTTTTCTAGGAAGAAGTATAATTGGATATGTGCAACAGAATTCACTGCACTAGAAACATTTTTAAAGAGCAGAAACTTAAAATCTTAATTGCCAGCAGTTTGTATACTATACTGGCACAGAATAGATACTTATTAAATGTTTATTAAATGAATTCACCTCAGGTGGCATAGGATACTATATATATTATAAAGTATTAAACATAATTTTGGGAATAAATGAGCTCTTGTTGTTATCCCTAGTTTTTTCCTCTATTCAATCTGGGATGCAGTAAAGAAAAGAAGCAGGGACAGCTTAAGCAGAGGAAATTTCATCAGAAAAAGGAGGAAGAATTCTCTGGAAGGCAGAGCAAAATACAGACCAAGTTACTATATAATTACTAAGAGGTTCCCTAACAGTAAGAACAGATCAGAGGAAGTTGAGTCAAAATGATTTGTGTTTCAAAAGAGATATGCTAAGTTTACAGAGGAGTATCAGAAATGACTAATCACTTACAAAAATAAGAAAAGAAGAACTTTGCCAGACTCAATATCAGAATGATTAAAGCTCTGTAATTTTAAGTACACCATCACCACACAGATGTTTGAGCCAGGCCCTCTACATCTACAACTGGACATCTGGAGAAATCATTTGGACATAATGATATCTACTAGGTACCAGGATTTATGCTAGCATTTGGTGATTTGCATGTGTGGGTATGTGTGTGTGTGTCTGTGTCTATATACACACATATATACCAATAGCAAGTTCTCTATTCTTATGGAGTTAAAAATATAGCAGAAAAGACAGACATAATTGAAATAAACTGAAAATGCTGTTTCATGAGTGCTGTACTGCTGGATTTGAATATTCGCAAAGAGAGGATTTTGAAGGTCAATTTGTTTTCAAATAATAGTAAAGTTAATTGGGTGAGATCCACAATTTCCTGAAGTAGATACTCCTATTTTGTTCTTAGAAAGGAAGATAATTTGAAAAAACAAATTACTGGTGGAAGTCATATAATATGATCACTTAATGTTTCAGACTTTGGCAGTATAATAATGTCTCCTTTGCAAATTGCTCAGAACAGCATCCTATTTTTCACTGGAGGGGTATGTAAAGAGTATAGGAGAGGAGAATGCCTCACTCAACATCCAGGATACAAAGAATCATTTTGTGAAGGGCTGGTACTCTTCTAATGGATGATGAAATGAACCTTATCTTTTAAAAAATGGATATGTAATAGTTGTCCTAAAGCCCTTCTGAGAATAATCTCATCACCGCCAATATCTCTTCAGAATGAATAACGTGGGAACAAGATTGAGAAGACAACATTACACACAAGGAATTATTTAGAATTCTTGATTTTAAATCATTATAGAGTGATGATAAAGTGAACAAGCTTCCTTGATCTTATCCTAGATTCATCAAAAAGGAAATTTAAAGAAGTCACAGTATAAATAAACAAAAGCCCACATTTTCTGGGACCACTCCATTTAATTCTCTTCAATATATGTGATTAATTTAAAGCATTATCAATAAACTTAAACCTTTAAAATTATGTAATAGTTTTCATATAATTATAGTTACTAATATGAGAACAATTATTAGATCCTGTTTTGGGATCAGGAACTAAGAAATAAGTTAATTTCATAGGTATTTAGTCTTTATTTATTTTGTTTTCCTGCATATCTGAAGTGAAAAGTCATCTTTCCTCCCTTGATTATGTAATGAACTATCTTCATAAATATTTGATACTAGGTCTATTCAAATAAAAGTAGAAAAATATGTTTTTTTAAAAAAGAGAAAAATAATAGAGTAAAACGAAAAGAGTTCCATTTGATGTATATACTTTGTCCATCAGAGAAAGGCATAGCTGATACACATACTCTTCCTTATGTTACATCAGTGGCATATGTTCTCACATTTTGCATTCTAGTGCAAACAGCCTAAAAAAGCCTTTGCATTCTGCTGCCTTCTTCAAGTGACTAAGATCCACTAGGACTGACTCCTTGAAGGCCTGAATCAAGAAAGTGTTAGACTCATATAGTTTGGATCCATTCTTAAGGAGGGACTGTGTATTTTCTCACTGGATAGAAGGGCTACATATGGTGTGTCCCCATTTCCTGCAGTAGGCAGTATCATCATTTCAATGTTTTTCTCTTAATTTCAAATGCCTCAGTCCTTTTGGTTTTCCTATGACATGAGTTGCTCTTTCACCTGAAAGATCAGAGATACTTCTATTTGAAGGATTTTAATTGATATATAAAATTCACAGGTGCTTAGGTTCTTCTACTTCTCCCTTTGCAATGTATTACAATTTTCCCTTTATAGTATGAATATTTCCAAACTTGAGGAATGACAGTATTTCTTCAGCACCTGCGTATTTTGGATCAATGTTGACACAGAGCAATTAACTTAAATCTGCCCATGCCACTTATGGGGCTAGAAACTTGAACCTACCTAGAATGTTTGGTAAAAGTTGTTTCCCTTAAAGAAGCTGTTTCTCAAAAACAAAGAGAAATTTGTCATGTTTTAGACCAAGACTAATCATGTTCTTTTAATAAACCAAAATACAAAGTTTTGTGATGGAAATGTTGAGAAGCAACATTTTTATTCCTCCCAATTAGTTGTTCACAATATATGTAAGTGAACAGTACTCCTTGAAAAGCTCTGTGGTGAAGTGGGTAAAGTTTAAAATAAATAAGGATATATTTAAATGCACTATGACAAAGAGCCTTTCTGTTATTCAAGTACTCTGAACCCTCATACAAGCTTTATTTCCTACATATTATGTTCACTCAGATATATGTATTTATTATTTCTTAATTTAAAAATCAAATTCAAAACTTCTTTCATGAGTGCCTCAAGTTAAATACATTGTTATATTGAAAAAAGTTGAATATATCCATGCATAAATATAAATGTGATGAGGAAAGTATGGAGACTGTAACTGAAAGTAACATTTTTGTATGTCAGAAATATGTTTTTCATGCTTTGCCTTCCTACCCTTCGATCACTTTCTTACTTCATCACTAACATTGCTGTCCTGTTTTTGCATGAGCAAATGTCTTAGTTTCGGGAGATGAAAAGATGGAAATGTCTATTGTTAAAATATGTATCTCTTAACAGTAAGGTATATTTTTGTGATTACTGTTTTATTCTTTCCACTCTGTGTTTTTTGATTTAGTTGTCCATTTTTGCTCCATCCTAATATTTACTTCTGTTTTGATTTCATCCACATTCCATGTATATCCATGCTAATCATATCAGATTCACTATATTTGTTCATTTCATGGTTGATGTGGGAATTGAAAAAATACTCAGTCTCTGTCAAAGTTAAGACTTGAGAGGTATGATGTTGTCAAGGATTGTATTTCAACAGCAATAGCCTTTCTTTTTAATTTTCATTTTGCCATTGAGTAAGTTTATGAAATTAATGCAAACACATATGACTTATAACCAGTTATGCTAAATCTTGCCACTACTTCATGGGTATATATGTTCTTTGTGGTGCTACAATGCAGGAATGATAAGATATTTCTTTGGCATTTGGCACAGAAAAAGTAATTTCCTATTGAGAATTATATGTCTCCTTTTATTGTTTTGAAGTCCTTTATTTCTAATTCTATCAAGATTTCTTCAGAAGTAGCAGCTGCTATTTTAAAAACTGTATCTTTCTGTATAACTATGTTTTTCTTATTTAGTTATATTATTTCCCTTGAATGTGAATTGTGCAGTAAGAATTTCATACATCTTGGTATTTCAGCATGTGTTTCTCTAACAACTTATATTTATAATACTATGATAACTGGAATTAAATTTGTAAGATATCCAACTTCCCTGTTAGATTTCAAGTTTCATAAGAAAAGAGGACTGTGATTGTTGTTTTCACTCCTTCATTTCCAGAAACTTGGACAATGTTTGGCATATATTCATGTCTTGTATCAATGAACTGATCAATGAAAAAGTGAGGAACAAAGAAGAATAAAAAAGAGTACAGATATCAGAACAAGATAAAATTATAATTATGATTTGTTTTGCTCCAAATAAACAGCATACACCTACTAACATTATTAAGAATTTAGCAAATAGCTACATACAATAAATATATAAGCATTAATAGCATTTCATATATCAGCAGTAACTATCTTGAAGTGATAATTTCCACCAAATTAAAATGTTCTTATATGTTTTGAGTGATTTCTGGAAACTTTATATATTAAAACTTTAAATTTTTTTGTAGGTATAATATAATAGTGCCACAGTATCTTCTTTTTTTTTATTTTGGTATCATTAATATACAATTACATGAGCAACATTGTGGTTACTAGATTCCCCTCATTATCAAGTCCCCACCACATACCTTATTACAGTCACTGTCCATCAGCATGGTAAGATGCTATAGAATCATTTCTTGTCTTCTCTGTGCTATACTGCCTTCCCCATGCCCCCCCACTGCTATATTATGTGTGCTAATCGTAATGCCCCTTTTCTCCCTAATCCCTCCCTTCCCACCCATCCTCCCAAGCCTCTTTCCTTTCGTAACTGTTTGTCCATTTTTGGGTTCTGTGAGTCTGCTGCTGTTTTGTTCCTTCAGCTTTTGCTTTGTTCTTATACTCCACAGATGAGTGAAATCAGCTATTCTGGCTTATATAAATTTGTCTTCTCATAAAATGCTGAAATGCAGTGAAATATATTCTAAATTTAAAAATTTAAAATGTCTTTTTGTCACTATAAAACATGTAATTTTGTTTGAAAAAATATTTGTTAGAGAAGATAATTTGTCAAATGAGAGGGAAAAGTCTATTTACTGTTAAATATAAGCATTTCCAATCAGAAAATATAACAAGATAATGAAATGGAAATATTACTTAGATAAGGTGCATTTCAATTCATTTTTAGAATTAAATTGTCCTATGAAAAATTTAAGCCTATATTCCTGGAACAGTGATGTAAAATCATTATATTAAAGTATTAAATTGCAGTGCTACATTTATACTGTTATTTAGTTTTCAATAGATTTGCTATTAGGTGGTTTGAAATGATGGAATTGCTTTGAAAACATCAAATAGACAAGCTTTTTTTATACTGGATTACTTTTACTTCAAAATATCTCTTAATTATGTACTGTATAAACAACTAATACAGTAAGTTTAATCAATGGAGTGCCATTATCAAAATAAGAAATTCCAGGTACAATTAATTTTAAATTTATAATATTATAAAACAGAACAAAATTATATATTCATATATGACTTTGTGAGTAGTTGATTTAATTTTCATTTGCTTAGTAATTAATTGTTCTGCCTCCTTTACTGTGGTTTTATTTTCTTAGCCTTAGGAGCACTTCCATTTAGAGCAGTCTCTTTAATATACAATGTACAAATGGTTGTGGGTGGTAAATCCCCTCAACTTCTGCTTATCTGGAAATTGTTTAATCTCTCCTTCAAATTTAAATGGTAATCTTGCCAGGTAGACTATTCTTGTTTGGAGGTTCTTGTTTCATTACATTAAAAATATGTGACTCACTTCTAGCCTTTGAGGTTTTTGCTGAGAAGTCTGCTGATAGCCTGATGGGCTTTTCTTTATAATTGCTAATTTTTTTCTCTCTGGATGCTTTTAATACTCTCTCCTTTTCCTGATCTTTGCTATTTTAATTATTATATATCTTGGGGTTATCCTCCAAGATTTCCTTGTGTTGGGAGATCTCTGTACTTCCATGGCCTGAGAGACTTTTCCTTCCCCAGATTGGGGAATTTTTCAGCAATTATTTTCTCAAAGAGACTTTCTAACACCTTTTCTCTCTCTTCTTCTTCTGGTACCCCTATAATGTGAATATTTTTCTATTTGGAGTGGTCACACAGTTCTTATATTATCTTTCATTCCTAGAGATCCTTTTCATCTCTTTGCCTCCCTTTCCTTGTTTTTGTTCCCTATTTCATTTACTGTCTCCTCTACCTCATCTAATCTACTTTCAAATCCCATCACTGTATGTTTCATTTCAGACACTGTATTTTTCAAAGTTTCTTTCTCTTTCTTGAAATCCTCCCTGAGATCGTGAATATTTTCTGTAGCTCTGTGAACAATTTTATGACTTTTATTTTTCAATCTTTATCAGGAATATTGGTGTTTCAGTTTCACTAAGCTCTTTTTCTGGAGTTTTTTCTTGAATTTTTGTTTGGACAAAGGCCTCTGTTTTTTAATTTTTTTGTGTATGTTTCTTATGGGATAACAGATTTGTATAGGTGGCACCCTCCAGTGCCGAGAAGCTGTACTTTCTGGAGCTGCTGAGCACCTGTAGCAGTTGAGGGGTTTCACAGGTGAGTGGAACCAGTGCCTGCTGGGAAGAAAGAACTCTTTCCTGCTCTCCTGGCTGTAGCGGCTGCCTCCACTGCCAGGTCCAGTGGATGGAGTGCACATGGAGGAGTCTTTGTGCCATGTCCCTGTAGTTGCCATAAGGGCAGCCACTCTTGGGCTTGTCTTGTGTGATGGCAGCACTGGTACCTAACATGAGGAAGGAGCAGCAGGCTGCCTACTGCAGTGGGGGACTTCAGGGCTGCATTGCCAGTTGGGGAAATGGAGTGTCTGAAGCTCCTGATAGTTCCCAATCTGCTGAGCCAAGTGTGCTGGGACAATTTTGTCCACCTGCCCTTTTTCCTGAGCAGCAAGCTCTGTGTAATCTTTGCCCCTTTAGTGCCCCTCTTACTGCTGGGAAGTCTTTCAAACTGCCTGTCTTTCTTTTGTCCCAGTGGGGTGGCTGTGCTTACCTGTTTCCACAATAGGCTGGAATCTCAGTCTCTTTGAACATTCTGCTTGTCTTTGCTTTCCAACTGCACTAATATCCAGAGCACCACATAATATGGATTAGTGCTCCTGGAGCAGATCTCCAGGGCTGGGTTTTCAGCAGTCCTGGGCTTCTACTCCCTCCCCACTCCATTTCTCTTCCTCCCCCCTGTGGGCTGGGGTGAGGAGGAGGGTTTGGGTCCTGCTGGATTGTGGCTTTGCTACTTTACCTTTTTTTGTGAAGTCTTCTTTTCCCCAGATATAGGTATCTTTCAGGATTTGTTACTCTTTCAGGATTAGTTGTATTTGCTGTATTTTCTTATTTTATGTAATTTTGGGAGGAGGTTTCTGTGTCACTTCTCACACTGCCCTTTTCCCAACCCATTCCTATTTATTCATTTTTAAATTCAACAAATATCAATTGAGTCCTTAGTTGTACCAAGCTCCATAGTAGATGTTGAGTTCATGGAGGCCAAATGCTAATGAGCACATCCACAGTCCACTATGAAGCCTACAGTTTCACAAGGAATTCAGATATTAAACCAATAAGTAGCTAAACACTGGATTAATTATGTTACTTTGGGGTTACAAGTTTCATTTCTAGTAATTACTTAACAATTGTGACAGATGTTATGAGGGGAGACAGTGAGCAAAGCAAATAACAACTGAATGGATAGATCATGCTTTTCATCATCAAAAAGCTTGATCTCTAACATATAATTTCAGAAATGGAATCTACAGATTATTTTTTATTTTCATTAGCATTATGAATTTTTAATGCTTTTTACTGAGTTGAATAGTTAACATAGAACAATAATGTGAACATAATGTACATTAAAGAAATTAGATTAGACACACCTCAGGTTTAAAGATGACTGTAACTGTGTATGGTATAGTTTGATTTTTTCAGAAAGCAATTTGTTTAAAAAATAGAGACCTTTGGATAATGTATTTCAAACAAAATGGATGAAAATTCTTGATAAATGTTGGAAAAAATAGAATGTTTTTACGTTTAACTTTAAACTTGGACATCTGTTTAAACCATATTTTTATTTTTTCCTCTTTGTCTTGTGATGGGGGTTATTGAATCCTAGATGTATGACAGCCATTAGATGATTTTAGACAAAACTAATTCTTGAGTTGTTCACCACAAGAAAACTCTTGTCCCCACAGATAGTAAATGGAATTGGGTTGGAGCTTTCAGAATGAACCTCTGCAGTTTATTTCTGATTCAGACTTCTGTTTCCATTATGAACAAGCTTATCTTCTATACTTGTAATATATTGAGGACTGGTATAAACCCTGACCTGCTCAGTCAGAAAGAAATTAATTTGATTCCCAGGTCCATTGAATAGTCAAGGTTCAAAAGCATAATAATGAGTTTGGAAATATCAAGATGTTGGTGAAAGAACATTATTTGCATTGCTCTGAAGCAGAATTACACTTGAGTGGAAATATAACAAAGTCAGGCCAAGAGTTCTGTATCTTCCCATTTCTTCTGAGATTTGGATGCCTAAGGAATGCATGGAGACATCATGAATTCAATCAAAGGATTCCTAGAAATTAAGTCTTTAATTTTATTATGTAAAAAGAAATTTAAATTAATCATAGGATATTCATACATGGAATTTGTGTTTTGATAACTGACCTATTTTGATTCATGTATGTGGCTAAACAATATAGTTTATGAAATTTCCATTAGTTATTTAGATTCTATGCTGGTATTTTTGGAATTCTGAAGGACAAAATTTATTTATAATAATAATTATATGTAAATATTCTTCTGTTCATATACTTTGGATAATGGAGATGTTTAATATGCATATATATGTATATATGTGCATACACACACACACACACACACACACACATATATATGTATATATATATATATATATATATACATATATATATATATATATATATACTAGGACTGGTTGTATATAAAAGCAAATAAGAATAGATGAAGTAATAAAACACTGGGGGATTTAAAAAATAAATAATAATTTCTTCACATAAAGAAAATCCATAAACAGATCTGGCATGGTAGCCCAACAAAATTATCAAGACCAAGTCTCCTTTTATCTTTGTGCTCTGCCTGAAGTATGTGGCTTTCATCCTGGATGTTACCTCATTGTTCAGAAGACTCTTGAGCACCATGCTGATACATACCTGTCCACTTTCTGGGTAGCAGAAGGGATAAAAAGGGAGGTGCAGAATTTCAGCCTCCAAATTGAGTCTTTCCCTGTAAAATACTTCCCAAGAATTCCACACAATTATGTCTCCCATAACTGAATATAAATTTTAATCAGAAATTGGTCAAAACCACAATAGATTTAAGGCAAGCTGGGAAATGAAATATAGTTTTATTCAATGGGGTACATTGTCTAGATAATGTTATGAAATAAAAAAGAAAATTATTAAATTTGGGTAGGCAACTAGCACTCTTTGTCATAACTATAATTTAATAATCTCTTTTTCTCTCCTTTTTTCCTTCTCTCCCTCACTCTTTTCTCAACAAATAAGAAAATAGAGAAAAAATTCCAAGTGTCTGGTCAGGATTATATAACTATTTTCATTCCAAATTCTGTGCCTTTTTAACTACGTTGTTTCATTTAAAGTAAAAAGTAAGAATATTTGAGGTTAAAAATAAACACTGCATTTCTTTAATCCACTTGCATTTATTTTTTTGTTTGTGATGTAAGTATCCAATTTTGTTATTTATATGTGGATATTGAGTTTTTTCAACACCATTTATTGAAGAGACTACCCTTTCCCTGTTAGGTTATTGGTACCTTTGTCAAAGATCAGTTCACTGTACATGCACTGGTTTATTTATTTGTATCATTTTCTTAGTCTATGTGTCTGTTTTCATTCTAATAACACTGTATTTATTACTGTAGCTTCATAATATAATTTGAAATCAGGATGCATGATCTCCCCTTTGTTCCCCTTGCTCATGATTGTCTAAGCTATTATGCGTCTTTTAGTTTCCATACAAGTTTTAGGACTTTTTTTCTATTTCTGTGAAAATCCACTGGAATTTTGATAGGGATTACATTGAATCTGTAGATACTTTGGGTAGTGTGTATATTTTAGCAATATGAATTTTACTAATACATGAGCATGATCTATTTTTCCATTTGTTTTGTTTTCTTCAAATGATTTGATCACTGTCTTAATAGGTTTCAGTGCACAGGTCATCATATAATTTTTATTCATTTTGTTTATGTGGTGTATCACATTTACTGTGTTGCATATGTTGAACCCTCTTTGCATCCTAGTGATAAATTCCAGTTGATCAGAGTGTATGATCCTTTTCAGTGGGCTGTTGAATTCACTTTTCTAGTGCTTTTGTTGAATAGTTTTGCATCTATACTTATCATTGGTAATGGCCTGTAATTTTTTCTCTTGTGGTGTCTTTGTCTGGTTTTATTATCAGATTAATGTTGGCCTCATAAAATTAGTTTGGAAGTTTTCCCTTCTCTTCTACTTTGTGGAAAAGTTTGATTCTTCTCTGAAAGTTTGGTAGAATTCACCAGTGAAGCTTTCTTGTTCTGGACTTCTGATTGTTGGGAATCTTTGTGTGACTGATTCATTTCTTTGCTAGTAATCAATCTGTTTGTATTTTCCATTTCTTCATGATTCCGTCTTGGTAGGTTGTATATTTCTAAGAGTTATCCATTTATTCTAGGTGTTTAGGTTTGTTGGCATATAATTGTTCAGAGTCTCTTATGATTGTTTATAGCTGTGTGATACCAGTTTTACTGTTTCCTCTTTAATTTCTAATTTTATTTTTTTGAGTCTTTTTTTTAATATAGCTAATGATTTGCCTATTTTGTATATCTTTTTATAAAACAAAACAAATGAAGCTCTTAGCTTCATTGATATTTTCCTAGTCTTTATCATTTCTGTTATGATCTTTATTTTTACCTTATTCTGCTAACTTTGGACTTAGCTTGCTCTTCCTTCTGTATTTCCTGAGGTAATACCACATATTTGTGAATTTTCCAGTTTTCCTCCTGTTACTATTTCCTAGTTTCATACTGCTGTGATCAGAAATAATACTTTATATGATTTCAATCTTCATAAACTTGTTGATTTGTTTTGTGGCCTAATACATGATCTATCCTGAAGAATGTTCCATGTGTCCTTGAAGGGAATGGATACTGCTTACCCACATAGCCATTTCTTTGTGTAAGCATTGTGAAACAACATCTTTAGAAAGTTAGCTGACATTCATTCCTTAGTAGTAATATACATATTTGTAATAATTGACTGTATCATATAATATCAATTGTGTCAATATGGGGAGAAAATAACATGTAGAGGTAAAAATTTCCAGCATTGATAAACTAGGTTTTATTGTGGGTTAAAAAAGATTATGTTATTACTTAATTGGATTATAGGTACTCAACCTTAATCTTATTAGATTAAGTTAGTGAGCCATCCACAGGACTACCCTGATTTCTCATACCAATTACAAATTCAGGGGTTTCCAAGACCATTCTCAGTTATGATAATTTTCTAGAAGGCATTGCAGAACTCAGTGAAAGCTATTTTACTCATGGTTACAGTTAATTACAGTGAAAACATACAGATTAAAATCAGCCAGGCCAAAGATGCATGTAGCAGAGCCCAGAAATTTTTACTTCCAGTTGTCCTCTTCTAGAGCAGTCAAAGACAGTGTTAACTTTCCTAACAGTGAAATGTGACAAAATGCATGGAGTATTTGCAACCAGAAAGCTTACCTAAGCCTTGGTTTCCGGTTTATGGGATATCAATCATTTAGGTATGATTGATTGCCCAGGTGGCTGACTTTTAGTCTCTAGCTTCTCTAAACTTGAACTGGATACCACATCAAGCAAAGCCCCATAATAAATCACCTTTTCAGACGATCCAGTGTGACCCAAGGCCTCAGGAAAAGACACTCCTAATAATGTAGAACATGCTGGGCCTAAAGCTGAGGACCAAGCCAGAGCTCTCTTTGGGAAAGGTTAAATTCTGTATTAGATATGTACAATCTTTATTTGGAAAAGGAAATAAAAATAATCTCTGACCCTTTCTCATGGATACAAATACTATTATTGAGACCTAGAACAGTCTCGCCTTTCTTCCTACTGCTATTTTAGTTTGAAAATTAACACTGAGACAATGAGATGGAGCTTTATCTGACTATTTTTTGTATTTGTAAAAGAAAAGGAATGAAATTTATGCTAATGCCAACCTTGTACTTAGAAAGAAGATTAAACATTCTTAAAATCTCCTAAATAAAAGCTTAGAGTGATGCACATTTCAACTTCTGAGGTTGGAATTTTAGCTTTAAATTTATAGGATGCAAAGGAAAAAGACTTTAAAAAGCACATACCATCTATAGCAAATAAGAAAAATGTTATGAAGTTCAGACTTGTAGTGAGTAAGTATAGTTCTGTTGGTTACAAATGTGACAGGGAAGGGAATATACTGCCAACCAGATTTTAGTTTTTCAACTTCACAGTTCTCCATCTTGCAAACTGAGAAATATATTTTGCCATTTTGATTTAACCATAGTTGATAGAACTAAGGAATAGCTCCTTTCCCCCAGAGTGAAAGTAACGATTTGTTTAATGGATTTTTCCTCTAGTCAACTGAGTAGATTTGGGGCATGAATGGTAATCTGTATAATGCATTCTTTAAAAAATATAGTTTCTGACACAAAAAAGGAACAAAAGAAATAACAGTTGCATGTTTCAGAAATGCATAAAACTACAGCCAAGCAATAATTTTCATTATTTTTTTCTTGACTAATAAATAGGACATATTTTTCGAAACACATCTAAACTCAGCAAATTTTCAGCACCAGAAATTACTTAGAAATTGTTAATTTCTTGAGGAATTACTATGTCTAAATGGAAAAAAAGGGTATATTGGTTACAAGACAATATACAAAAACTTCACTGTCTTTATATACCAAAGAGCCAATTAAAAAAAAGTATTCACCAAATGATTGCTTGATCCATAACACTAAATACGAGGCATGCAGATTATTTTTTTCTATTAAATTTCTTCATTACACAAAAAAATCAGGATAAATGCTTGGTATAATAATTTAAATGTTTGATATACTATAGGTAATGTAGCTATATTGACTGTTTTTAAGCAGGTACATCATAGTCGTGGGAAAAAAATGAAATAACATATAATGAAAAAAATCAGAATCCAGTGTAACCATTGTTACCAATTAAGTTTTTTATATGCTTGTATTCATGTGTGGCTGTAATGGAACATAATTTTAATTTTATTTGGAAAAACATTTTTGTCACTATTAAGTAATATGACAACTTCCATATTATTAAACACGTTTCTGCATTGAATTTTAATGCCCCTCTATTGGCATCATTTGCATCAATTGGCAAAATTTCCTATTTTAAAATGGATTGCAGTTAGTTGCTATTATGAGCAATGCTTCAGTAAGTATATTTACATACTATCTTTTTTCACTCTTCTGAGAATAGATTGTTAATGTACTATTTCTAATAGTTTATTGGTGTATATATTATTTTAAATTTGTATCAACTCTTTATATATTAAATATTTTGATACTACTTCATGCCTACTACAAATGTGTTTTTACTCACTTTCCCTTTGCTTTTACTCTTGTTTATGATGGGTTTTACTACAGCAACATTTTTATTTTATTTTATTTGCCAGAGTTTTTTTTTTTATGGAGCTGTATTTGTTCTTCTGATTAGAAAGAATTCAATTCATGTTTTCATTTAAGTTTCTCATTTATATAATTATTTTGCATAGAAGAACACTTTATTGAAGAAATTGATTTTGGAAGAGAATGACATTATCTTATAAATAATGGTAATTTTCATCCTCTTTACTTTTATTTTGTATCTTAACATATTTTCTTGTCTTTTAACACTTTCCCTAAATGAGATTCAAGTTTCTTGAGTGTGGAAACTGTATATGCTTATTCATCTTGATATCTTCAGGGAGGAAATAATCACTTTGCAAATACTATTGTATTGTATTGAATTAATGTATATGTTTAAGTAAAATTGATGTGTGTTAATTCCTCACATTCTTCCTGATATTGTTAGAACTTCTTTCCATGTTTTACCAGTTAGACTTCAGAATTGTCATGAATCAGTTACTTCTTTCCTTTCATTTCTTCTCTGCTTTGAACTAGAATGTCTATACTCATATGGGCACCTTTCTCAGTTTTTAAAATTTATTAACTCATATAATTTTCATAATAGCTCTATTGGGAAGGTTTTACTACCATTACTGTTTTTCAAATGAGTATCAAGTTCACATAGTTTATGTGTAAAGTTTGTTAAGTTTCACAGTTGTGCTATCACAACTGCAATTTGGTTTTAGAGCATTTCTCTTCCCCAGTGTTCTCCATGTTCACTTTCAATCCATCTTGTCCCCACCCCTGGTCCCAGGCAAATATGGATATACCTTCTGTCTATATAATTTTGCCTATTCAATAAATTTCATATAAATATAATAATATGATTTATAGTCTTTTTGGTTTTACTGAGCATGTTTTTAAATTTACTAATTCATGTTTCAGCATATTTTACTTAACATGATGTTTTTGAGATTTGTCCATATTGTTGCATGTAATAATACTTGCAGAGATTTTTTTTGATTTTTTTTTTAGTAAGACATCATGAGGAGCTCAACTGTCCCACAGCTCAATGAAACTGGTGAAATTATATATATACTCATATAAATGTATATAAAACATAAGATTGTGGTGATGATTACAGATATCTGTGAATATATTAGACCATTGACTTGTATGCTTTAAATGAAAGAACTGTATGGTCTGTGAATTATATCTCAAAGAAGATGTTTGAAAAAGAAAAAAAAAACACTTTGTTATTTTTTACTATGCACATGTATTATATTGTGCAGATATCCCACATTTTCTTTATCTATTCACTAGTTCATGGACATTTGCTTTGTTTTCACTTTTAGACTATTATCAATAATGCTTCTGTGGACATTAACTCAAGTCTCTGAATGAATATAAACTCATTTCTATTGTGTAAATAATTAAAGGTCAGATTTCTGAAACCTATATTAGATGTATGTTTAATATTTTAAGAGATTATCAAACTGTTTTCTATAGTATTTATATTCACCAGCAATGTATGAGGCTTCCAATTTCTCTATGACTTTGCTAAAATTTTGTATAATGTCTTATTTTTAAATTTAGCAATTCTAATGAATGTTTAGTAGCACCTCACTGTTGTTTTAACTGCATTTCCTGAACATTAATGATATTGAGCAAATTTTCATATGCATATTAGGCACTTATATATCATCTTTGTTTATGCAACTATTTTGTCCATTTAAAAAATTAGTCTAATTTTTTTCTAATTGTTGAGATTTAAGAGTTCTTTCTACATTCTGCACAAAAGATTTTTTATCAGATGTATGTTTTGCTTCTTTTCCCAGTCAGTGGTTTATCTTACCATTTTCTTAATGGCATTTAGACAAAAGTTTTTAATTATGATGATTCAGAGGGACATTGGAGGTAGGAAGATGAAAACGTGGAGTAAAAGCCAGTATTAAAATGAACAACTAGGGGGTGGAGCCAGGATGGCGGCGTGAGTAGAGCAGCAGAAATCTCCACCCAAAACCACATATATCTATGAAAATATAACAAAGACAATTCTTCCTAAAATAGAGACCAGAGGAGGACATAGGACAACATCCAGACCACATCCACACCTGGGAGAACCCAGCGCCTCGCGAAGGGGGTAAGATACAAGCTCTGGCCGGTGGGAAACGAGCACTGCTCCTCCCATCCCCTGGCGGGTGGAGAGGAGTCAGCAAGGAGGGCTAGGGAGCCCAGGACTGCTGAACACCCAGCCCCAGGATTCCGGATGAGAGCGCAGACACAGTGCATGCGTGGGGTCCTGGATACTAGGGAAACAGGGCAGCAGGACCGGTGAGCAGGTGCCTGAGGCTGACGCTGGAGAACAAAGAAATGGGAGCGGTTTTTTTTTTTTGGCGAGTACTTTTTGGAAGCCTTAAAGGGACAGGGACCCCAATACTACAGAAACAGGACAGCAAGACCGGTGAGCAGGTACCTGAGACCGGCGCCTGAGGACAAAAAAAATCGTGTGTTTTTCCCTTTTTTTTTTTTCTCTTTCCTTGTTGCTGTTGTTGTTTTGGATTGGAGAGTGCTTTTTGGAAGTCTTAAAGGGGCAGGAAAGGACACTTAGCCCAGAGGCAGGGAATCTGGGGATATCTGGGCACTCTAACACCCTGGGCAGCAGAGAGCACAGAGGCCCCTTACGGAGATAAATAGCCTCCCAGCTGCTCCCCCTCAAACAGAACTCCACCATTTTGGAGCAGCGGCCCGAGCAAGGCCAAGCCCACAGAGACAGCAGAGATAAACTCCATAGCAGCTGGGCAGGAAGCAGAGGCCCTGTCTGCGCAACAGCTGCCCAGCACAAGCCACTAGAGGTGGCTATTCTCGGAGGAGAGGAAGGCCACAAACCAACAAGAAGGAAAGCTCTTCCAGCTGTCACTCATACCAGCTCTGCAAACTATCCCTAGCACCATGAAAAGGCAAAACTACAAGCAGACAAAGATCATAGAGACAACACCTGAGAAGGAGACAGACCTAACCAGTCTTCCTGAAAAAGAATTCAAAATAAAAATCATGAACATGCTGACAGAGATGCAGAGAAAAATGCAAGAGCAATGGGATGAAGTCTGGAGGGAGATCACAGATGTCAGGAAGGAGATCACAGAAGTGAAACAAGCCTGGAAGGATTTATAAGCAGAATGGATAAGATGCAAGAGGCCATAGAAGGAATAGAAACCAGAGAACAGGAACGTATAGAAGCTGACACAGAGAGAGATAAAAGGATCTCCAGGAATGAAACAATACTAAGAGAACTATGTGACCAATTCAAAAGGAACAATATCCGTATTATAGGGGTATCAGAAGAAGAGAGAGCAAAAGGGATAGAAAGTGTCTTTGAAGAAATAATGGCTGAAAACTTCCCCAAACTGGGGGAGGAAATAATCGAACAGACCACGGAAATACACAGAACCCCCAACAGAAAGGATCCAAGGAGGACAACAGCAAGACACATAGTAATTAAAATGGCAAGGATCAAGGACAAGGAAAGAGTTTTAAAGGCAGCTAGAGAGAAAAAGGTCACCTATAAAGGGAAACCCATCAGGCTAACATCAGACTTCTCGACAGAAACACTACAGGCCAGAAGAGAATGGCATGATATATGTAATGCAATGAAACAGAAGGGCCTTGAACCAAGGATACTGTATCCACCACAACTATAATTTAAATATGATGGCAGGATTAAACAATTCCCAGACAAGCAAAAGCTGAGGAAATTTGCTTCCCACAAACCACCTCTACAGGGCATCCTACAGGGACTGCTCTAGATGGGAGCACTCCTAAAAAGAGCACAGAACAAGACACACAACATACGAAGAATGGAGAAGGAGGAATAAGAAGGGAGAGAAGAAAAGAATCTCCAGTGTATATAACAGCTCAATAGCAAGCTATGTTAGGCAGTAAGATACTAAAGAAGCTAACCTTGAACCTTTGGTAACCACGAACCTAAAGCCTGCAATGGCAATAAGTACATATCTCTTAATAGTCACCCTAAACGTAAATGGACTTAATGCACCAATCAAAAGACACAAAGTAATAGAATGGATAAAAAAGCAAGACCCATCTATATGCTGCTTATAAGAAACTCACCTTAAACCCAAAGACAAGCACAGACTAAAAGTCAAGGGATGGAAAAACATATTTCAGGCAAACAACAGTGAGAAGAAAGCAGGGATTGCAGTACTAATATCAGACAGAATAGACTTCAAAACAAAGAAAGTAACAAGAGATAAAGAAGGACACTACATAATGATAAAGGGCTCAGTCCAACAAGAGGATATAATCATTCTAAATATATATGCATCCAATACAGGAGCACCAGCATATGTGAAACAAATACTAACAGAACTAAAGAGGAAAATAGACTGCAATGCATTCATTTTAGGAGACTTCAACACACCACTCAACCCACAGGATAGATCCACCGGGCAGAAAATAAGTAAGGACACACAGGCACTGAACAACACACTAGAACAGATGGACCTCATAGACATCTATAGAACTCTACATCCAAAAGCAACAGGATATACATTCTTCTCAAGAGCACATGGAACATTCTCCAGAATAGACCACATACTAGCTCACAAAAAGAGCCTCAGTAAATTCCAAAAGAATGAAATTCTACCAACCAATTTTTCAGACCACAAAGGTATAAAACTAGAAATAAATACTACAAAGAAAACAAGAAGGCTCACAAACACATGGGGGCTTAACAACATGCTTCTAAATAATCAATGGATCAATGAACAAATCAAAAGAGAGATCAAGGAATATATAGAAACAAATGCAACAACAACACAAAGCTCCAACTTCTATGGGATGCAGCGAAAGCAGTCTTAAGAGGAAAGTACATAGCAATCCAGACACACTTGAAGAAGGAAGAACAATCTCAAATGAATAGTCTAACTTCACAATTATCGAAACTGGAAAAAGAAGAACAAATGAGGCCTAAAGTCAGCAGAAGGAGGGACATAATAAAGATCAGAGAAGAAACAAACAAAATTGAGAAGGATAAAACAATAGCAAAAATCAATGAAACCAAGAGCTGGTTCTTTGAGGAAATAAACAAAATAGATAAGCCTCTAGCCAAACTTATTAAGAGAAAAAGGAATCAACACAACTCAACAGCATCAGAAATGAGAACAGAATAATCACAACAGACTCCACAGAAATACAAAGAATTATTAAAGACTACTATGAAAACCTATATGCCAACAAGCTGGAAAACCTAGAAGAAATGGACAACTTCCTAGAAAAATACAACCTCCCAAGACTAACCAAGGAAGAAACACAAAAGTTAAACAAACCAATTACGAGCAAAGAAATTGAAACAGTAATCAAAAAACTACCCAAGAATAAAACCCCTGGGCCGGATGGATTTACCTCAGAATTTTATCAGACACACAGAGAAGACATAATACCCATTCTCCTTAAAGTGTTCCAAAAAATAGAACAGGAGGGAATGCTCCCAAACTCATTCTATGAAACCAACATCACCCTAACACCAAAACCAGGCAAAGACCCCACCAAAAAAGAAAATTACAGCCCAGTATCCCTGATGAATGTAGATGCAAAAATACTCAATAAAATATTAGCAAACAGAATACAACAGTGGGATTCATCCCAGGGATGCAAGGATGGTACAACATTCAAAAATCCATCAACATCATCCAGCACATCAACAAAAAGAAAGACGAAAACCACATTATCATCTCCATAGATGCTGAAAAAGCATTTGACAAAATTCAACATCCATTCATGATAAAAACTCTCAGGAAAATGGAAATAAAGTGCAAGTACCTCAACATAATAAAGACCATATATGATAAACCCACAGCCAATATTATACTGAACAGCGAGAAGCTGAATGCATTTCCTCTGAGATCGGGAACCAGACAGGGATGCCCACTCTCCCCACTGTTATTTAACATAGTACTGGAGGTCCTAGCCACGGCAATCAGACAAAACAAAGAAATACAAAGAATCCAGATTGGTAAAGAAGAAGTTAAACTGTCACTATTTGCAGATGATATGATACTGTACATAAACAACCCTAAAGACTCCACTCCAAAACTACTAGAACTGATATCGGAATACAGCAAAGCTGTAGGATACAAAATTAACACACAGAAATCTGTAGCTTTCCTATACACTAACAATGAACCAATAGAAAGAGAAATCAGGAAAACAATTCCATTCACAATTGCATCAAAAAGAATGAAATATCTAGGAATAAACCTATCAAAAGAAGTGAAAGACCTATACCCTGAAAACTACCAGTCACTCTTAAGAGAAATTAAAGGGGACACTAACATATGGAAACTCATCCCATGCTCATGGCTAGGAAGAATTAATATTGTCAAAATGGCCATCCTGCCCAAGGCAATATACAGATTTGATGCAAATCCTATCAAATTACCAGCAACATTCTTCAATGAACTGGAACAAATAATTAAAAATTCATATGGAAACACCAAAGACCCCAAATAGTCAAAGCAATCCTGAAAAAGAAGAATAAAGTAGTGGGGATATCACTCCCCAGCTTCAGGCTCTACTACAAAGCCATAGTAATCAAGACAATTTGGTACTCGCACAAGAACAGAGCCACAGACCAGTGGAACAGATTAGAGACTCCAGAAATTAACTCAAACTTATATGGTCAATTAACATTTGATAAAAGAGCCATGGACATACAATGGCAAAATGACAGTCTCTTCAACAGATGGTGCTGGCAAAACTGGACAACTACATGTAGGAGAATGAAACTGGACCATTATCTAACCCCATATACAGAAGTAAACTCAAAATGGATCAAAGACCTGAATGTAAGTCATGAAACCATTAAACTCTTGGAAAAAAACATAGGCAAAAACCTCTTAGACATAAACATGAGTGACGTCTTCTTGAACATATCTCCCTGTTCAAGGAAAACAACAGCAAAAATGAGGAAGTGGGTCTACATTCAGCTGAAGAGCTTCTGTACAGCAAAATACACCATCAATAGAACAAAAAGGAACCCTACGGTATGGGAGAATATATTTGAAAATGAGAGATCCAATAAAGGCTTGACATCCAGAATATATGAAGAGCTCACATGCCTCAACAAACAAAAAACAAATAACCCAATTAAAAAATGGGTAGAGGAACTGAACAGACAGTTCTCTAAAAAAGAAATACAGATGGCCAACAGACACATGAAAAGATGCTTCACATTGCTAATTATCAGAGAAATGTAAATTAAAACTACAATGAGGTATCACCTGACACCAGTAAGGATGGCTGCCATCCAAAAGACAAACAACAACAAATGTTGGCGAGGCTGTGGAGAAAGGGGAATCCTCCTACACTGCTGGTGGAAATGTAAATTAGTCCAACCATTGTGGAAAGCAGTATGGAGGTTCATCAAAATGCTCAAAACAGACCTACCATTTGACCCAGGAATTCCACTCCTAGGAATTTACCCTAAGAATGCAGCAATCAAGTTTTAGAAAGACAGATGCACCCCTATGTTTATTGCAGCACTATTTACAATAGCCAAAAATTGGAATCAACCTAAATGTCCATCGGTAGATGAATGGATAAAGAAGATGTGGTACATATACACAATGGAATACTACTCAGCCATAAGAAGAGGGAAAATCCTACCATTTGTAGCAACATGGATGGAGCTGGAGAGTATTATGCTCAGTGAAATAAGCCAAGTGGAGAAATAGAAATACTGAGATTATACTCATCTGAGGAGTATAAGAACAAAGGAAAAACTGAAGGAACAAAACAGCAGCGGAATTACATAATCCAAAAATGGACTAACAGGTACCAAAGGGAAAGGAACTGGGGAGGATGGGCGGGCAGGGAGGGATAAGGGGGGGAAGAAGAAAGGGGGTATTAAGATTAGCATGCATGGGGGTGAGGAAGAAAGTGGAGGGAGGGCTGTACAACACAGAGAGCACAAGTAGTGATTCTACAACATTTTGCTATGCTGATAGACAGTGACTGTAATGTGGTTTTTAGGGGGGACTTGGTATATGGGAGAGCATAGTAAACATAGTATTCTTCATCTAAGTGTAGATTAAAGATTAAAAAATAAATAAATAAATAAAATAAAAAAAGGAAAAAAAAGAAAGAAGGAAAGAAAAGGGGGATTACTTCTTGATAGGATAAAACTATTGGTAAATCAAAGATTAATGCATGCTTTAAATATCCTTAATTTTGATCACTTAAAGGGTGTCAGATGATCGGCTATGGAGGTACTCTTTTCTGATAATATTCCTTTCTCTTAATAAAAATAAAATAAAAAATAAAAAAAATTAAAAAACAGCAGTTCCTGTGTGCTGACCTCCAATGAGTTCTACACAGTGGTATAGAGGGCATGCCAAAGTGTGGGCAAAGGGTCTGTTTGTTTTTATGCAGAAGATCAAGGCCTAGCTTGGCTACCCAGAAAATGAACTAAGATACGATATGAGGAGGAGCTTCCCGCATCAGCACTCTCTGGAGGACTCGTGCCGGGGGATGATCATCAAAAAGCCTCCACAGGGATCCGGGCGATGCTGCGGTTGTGGCTGAGTCCATCCCACCGTTTCCTGGACTTGCCACTGGAATGAGGAGGGAGATGTCTAGGCTGGCATGTGCATACAGTGAGACAACGAATTTGAGTGGATCTGTACTGTTGGAACTCAACCAGGAGTTGGGAGGGGTGCAAGTTGTAGCGCTCCAAAATCTTACTACTATAGACTATCTACGGTTAAAAGAACATATGGGATGTGAACAGATCCTAGAAATGGTTTGCTTTAATTTGTCTGATTTCTCTCAGACTGTTCAAGTACAGTTGGACAATATCCATCATATCATAGACAAATCCTCACAAATGCCTAGGGTGCCTAACTGGTTTTCTTGGATTCACTGGAGATGTCTGGTAATTATAGATTTGCTTAGTTTATGTCACCGTATTCCTATTATGTTAATATTTGTGCACAAGTTAGTTAGTATTTTAAAACCTATACATGCCTAAGGTACTCTACAAGAAGATATGTCAAAGAAATAATCAATCCTCCCATGTTTTCTTCCATATGCTACCTCTATAGCTTTTCTTCTTCCTTCCTAATTACAAACCTTAAATAGAATTCGTGCCTCATATTGAATTTTCCGAGCATCATAATTCCTCCAGGTGGTAAAGATACCTCGGGACAAGTGCTGGGCATAGAAGCCACAGGGCATAAATCTGCAAAGAAGTAAAAAGCTAACCTTTTCAAACAATATGGCTTCTCTCTCAATTACCAACTTTACATTTCCCTGTATGGCCCTGGAAGATGAGTGGTTAGCCAGAGACGGGTAAGATTCCTCAAAGGAGGAACAGCCTAAGACAGGCACAGTCGCAGGGGGACCATCAGGTGAGAAATTGGGGATCAACAGTGGTGAAGCTTAGAACCTCACCCCCCCTGTTTTGAGAGAAATCTTCTGCATCCGTGGATGTTTTAATGCCCTTGTCTAGCTTGGATTAACACATAGTCTACAGGCACACACCTGATCATCTACAATTGCTCTTACAACACTAAACTATGTTTTCTACCTTTATCTTGCATCTACCTACCACTTCAGCAGTTTATTAAAAATAAAAATAATAATAATAATAAAGGGAGAAATGTGGGATCCACATATAAATCAATTATAAAAATCAAACGAATATTCATATTTGACCTGATTGTTTATAATTCATAATGCATGATCAAAACTGAAAGTTTCTGTGATGACTGCCCTTGTACTGTTCACCATGTAAGAACTTACTCACTATGTAAGAATTTGTTCACCATGTAAGAACTTGTTCGCTATGCTTCAGAAGATTGGAGACTGACGAGAATTAGGCTTGAGATGGATTAATGATTGTGCATTGAGCATTGACCCCCCTGTACAGAATTTTATTGTTGTTAACAACCATTTGATCAATAAATATGAGAGATGCCCTCTCAAAAAAAAATGAACAACTAGAATTTAAAAAATAATCTGAATATATTAAGTGAGCACATATTTTGCTGTAGTATACCTGTTAATGGTAAGAGAGTGAGAAGAAAATCCCTGTATCTGTTAATTGTTAATATTTATGAGAGCCTGGTCACTGAAATTTGCCTCCATAGTTAATTGCTTAATAATTCTTCTACTGCTAAGGGGATGTACAAAGCACAGACAGAATTTTAAAAGTTCTGAAAAAACTTCATCAAAATTGATTTTCTGGAAATATCTCAAAATGTTGGATAATTGAAATGGAAAGAATATCAGAAAATATCTAAATCTTAAAATACTGAAATGTCAACCCCCTCATTATTGAGCAGAGTTTTAACTCATCATCTTCCTTGAATGAATATTACAAATTTGAAAACCTACATAAGTAGATGAATGGATATGGTTATTTAATGGGACATACAAAATCTGAAGTACTTAATATGTCTATTGAACTACTTGAATTAGACAGGCATGAAAGTAAAATCAGGCATATAATTGAGTCTTAGTTTTCATATTTTCTGAAGCTAATATTCAATGGGTTTTCCTCTTTAAATGCCAACTGTATACATGGTCTTGTATATGATTAGTTCTGGCTTTACTCCGTTGCAACTGCTCTTCAGGAGTCACAAAGAGCTATCAGAGGATTGAAAAACTAATGAGATAACAGTCCTCAAGAAGCGTGAAAATAAAAAATGAATTGATGCAATTATCCATAGGGATCAGATTTCATCTACAAAATTATATGGAAATACTATTCTCCAAGTGGGCAAAGAGCCACAATTTTGAAGTCATATACATAAAACTCATCCATTGTATTGATTTTATGTAAGCCAATGCTGTGAATTATAAAAGTCACTAATTATGTACTAATGCCTAATTATTTTAACAAAAATAAACCATTGATACTGAGAATTTCTATAATTGTAATTACATCAACATTGATTCTTTAAGTATGACTTTTTACAGAACTAGGTGATGAAGTAAAATTGAAAGTTATCATCCATTCATGTCTTAAACACTGTTAACACTTAATATAAACTGTACCTATCTATTAAACTATTCTTTCTACTGATTTTTCTCCAGAGAACTAAGCCCCTATAAGATAAGGGGAAAGTAGCTTCTGACCACATTCACTTATTACCTGTATGATGAAGCTTTCACACTAAGTCATTTTTCTGTTCTTTCTCATGAGAAGTTTATGATGAAACTAATTAAAATTTTTCTAATATTTATTAGGTATTCTTCAAATAAAATATAGTCTATTGTGTTTGTGCTGTGTAATACTCATTATATCTATTATAGGCAACTAAACTATCATGGAATGCTTATGTCTGTAACAGTACCATTTACCTAGATGTTGCAACTATTTTGTATTTAACACACCTGAAAATTACAGCATTTATTAACTTATTATATTAATATATTAATTTTTTATTTTAAAATTATTCATTTCAAAATCAATTACATAATTTTTTTATTTTAATAATTTTAAAATTTATTCATTTCAAAATTAATTACATAACTCTGGTATTTTCTGTAGAGGTTGTTAGTTGTTATATGGAGAGTCAATAAATGTAGACAAATTTACTTCATTTTGCAAGTTAAGCTTTTGACAGAAATGATGAAGGTTCAGCTACTGGTCAGTACCTTTCATAGAGCTATTGCTCTTTGATTGTTGGTGCTCATCTACTGAGATAACTTTTAAATGAAATTTTAAAATAGAAAATAGAAAGAACATGATTACAGTTTAGATAAGACTGATTTGATCTTTAATAAGTCTAGCAGAAATAGAATGTGACATGTTCTTGTTTCTTACTAAAGACTACTTTGGCAATATCACCCAATGTAATATTGATAGTCCCTTCATGGTTTCTCCAGATGAAAAATGATCCCTGAAAAATGGTGAAATGGTAGTCCGGCGAGTTCTTTAAGACTCAGTATAAGTGGAAAAATATTTTTCATTCATCCCAGATCAGTTTTATCATTTAAATATATCCTCTTTACACACAAATAAAAACAATCTTTCTGAGCTGATTTCAGGAGCAATATTGTATCTCTGGGCCAGTCTTAAGACTGTGCCTTTTAAAAATGCACTTCTCTTTCTTTGCTCATGTTTCAAAAAATAAATCCTGAATTCCAGATATAATTAAATACACATATAAAAACAGGTGTTTTGTGCCTTTCCTTGTCCTTGTGAGATATTACAAGGCTAATGCACTTGATTTTTCCTCTAGAGCACAGTAGTATGGGAATAATTAAACAGAATGCCTGTCATTTGTTTCTTTCTCTGAATATAAAATCAGAAGTGGAGTCTTGGCAAATAGTCCAAATAGCAGAATTAACCTTTATAACATAGGTAATTTCCTCAGTTTGTTTTATTGATATTGTACATAAAATATGATGAGGTACTAAAATTTTAATCATCTCTTGATTGTATTTAGTGCTGAAAAACACATTGGACATTTTAAGATTAAAAAAATTAATTCTCTCTGGTTAGGGTCTTTTACTTAGATTTGTTTACAGTTACTTTAGATTATTTACATTTCAAGTTCTTCAGTTTACTGAGTATACTGCTTGCCGTTCCTCAGATTTAATGTATCACATTGCTATATATTCTTGTGGGAATGAGGCAGGGATTGAAGGTGAGGGTGGCAAGGAAGAAAACTGAACAGTCATTTCCCCTGGCTTTGCAACATTATTCTGTTGGGTGCTGATCTTTGTAGTTCAACATTACTGTACGTCTTAAACAAGTCATAGTACCAATGGATGCTGATACATGTTTCTGAAAACGATAGTCTGTAATAAAGCATATTTGGGAAATTAAAAAACAAAATTGAATACTCTGCGCTTTAATAGGTTAATGTTAAATTCTTAAAAAGATTTTCTTTGCAATGAATTTTGAAGAGATTTATTCAAAAGTTTTTCCTTCCTTTTTTCTTCCTTTTCTTCCCTCCCTCCTTCCTTCTCTCCTTCCTTCCTTTTTTCCTAGTTTGAGACAGGTCTTTCATTAAAATCACTTGGGAAAGCTCAGTTTTATAGAAGTGCCACTACATAATGCTATCTCGAAATATGCCATTAAAAGTAGTAATGAGAATAAGTACCAGTTGCAGTCGCAAGTTTCCTTCCTTAATAAGTTAACAATTTTTGTGTCCATAAGGAAAGCCCTGATATTTTTAAAGCATTTGGAGCTATAAGCTACTGAGACAAATTATCATTATTTTATTATTTTTACCAAGTGTGCCAACACAGTGTTGGGAATTTAAATGCTGAGAGCTGCTTAAGTGTGGATTTGTTGTCAAAAACCTGCTTTTTAGAAGGAAACCCCATCCCAGGCTCAGCATATTAGGTAGTAAGAAATGTACTTGTGCTTGCTTTGATTTTGCTATTGTCACACTCTTTAATGACTGCCTCTTAAGGATTGATCACTTTCAGAAGTCTGAGCTTGTAAAATCTTTAAATCTTTCTGCAACAGATGGCAATAAAAGACTGCTGTTTGAAGTGAACAGACACTCCCCATTCCAATTGATTTTCTCCTATGTCACTTTACCATTGGGGATTTTTTTTATGAGATTTATTGCTGGCAATTCTTTAGGCCACTTAAATTGTGTCTTTAAGAAGAGCTGGGTTAAAAATATGTCCGAAAATTTGTCAAATGACCTATCATTTTCCTAGACAACTGATTTGATTGGACTGGTGTGGGGACTAGACACAAAGTCAATCTACCCTCCAATTTGTAAGCATCATATTCTTAAGCTCTCTCCTTAGTTGTTTACATCACTGATCACTTTTCCCAATAATAGTACACCAGTCCTGACACAGTGAGCAAATAATCTTTTGAAATCAACTCCAGGAAAAGTTTGTTTTACTAAAACTAATTCATGAAAAACTGAAGGTGAATTTAAATCCTAGAGCTGTATTTCAAACTGTTATTTTCCAAAAAAGGAGAAACTTTATATTCACATATCCCAGTCAACAAGTAAAATTATTAATACATTTTTTTAATTGTGAGGTCTATAATTTTTGATGAACTTATCAAATTTCACAAGTATTTATCAGACAGTATGGGGTGTCTAAAGCCCAAATTTCAAACTGTTCATTTAAAGGAAGGATTGCAAAAAAACCCCACAAATCCAAAGTAGAAGACTCCCCTAACTATGCCCAGAAAACCTGCTGGTAAGTATGCAGGACAGAATCCAATTGCCTTATTAAGGACACAGGTATAAGAAAGCCTTCCTTTTTAAAAATAAAATAGCGTTTTACACTTGAAATAGTTCAGAATTATGGAAACTATTTCTTCAACTTTAGGGGCTATAATCCATACATTAACTTTAAAATATGATTTTCTCCCTCAAATTAATGTCTATTATAATACATATTTTTGAATTTGACTAAACATATCTGTCTAGGAAAATGTTCTTGCTCTACATATAGTATTAATCACAGAACAAACCTAGCCCACTCCCCAGAGAAACTTAAATCCTGGTGATCCCTTGCTTCCACAGCAGAGAGAAGGCTAATAGTATCCTTATCCTTCCTCCAGTATACACTGAATAATAGCAAAAATGATATTGGAATCTAAGTCTGTCCAACTCCAATGATAATTATATAACAAATACTAGTTGGCACCATTTAGAGGCATAATATATCTAGCCTATGCAAATTTTAGCACAATGACTATTGCATATACTTCCTCAGTGTATAACCAGGAGGAAGACATCACCTTATATTGCCCCCAAGTGCCATCTGCCATCCCTAGGCCACTGCCTCTTTGTTTTATTTTGTTCGACTTTGATTTATGAGATTCAAAAATTGCTTCACAAGTCTTTCTGAAAGAAGTAAAGTTACATAACAACAAAGAGCAATAGTAATAATACATGCTACAAATTGCAAATAATTTTGATTCTAAATTTTTCCATCATTTGGCTCTGGTTCCAGATATTCTAGTTGGGGTTTAAAAGGAACATTACATGTCAGTGTCAGGCATCCCTGGAAAGAACTATTTCCCAATTGTTTCCTGAATGGCATTTGCTATCTGGTGAATTTTGCCACGGTTTAAGGGCTACCTCTCAGCATACAGTCTCAGAATCTTAATTTCTCAATACATAGAAACCGGATCTATTTCTCAGAAGCAAACTGTTATTACCCAAGTTTATGAAATTTCTTTGTAAAATTAATAATGAAATGTATATTTTTAATAGATTTGGGAATAGTTCTATTTTCATGTTAGCTCATTTTACTTCCATGAAGAAATAAGAGGAAATCAAAGAGAAACCAAATGATTTATCAATTTACAGTGAGAAAAAAACTATAAAATAACAGGCACACTTGGGTCCATATTAACAGGTGACAAATATATTATTTCCTATAGAAAAGCTATGGAAAGCTATGTTATAATCAGGAGATTCTGAACATGATATTAGAAAAATGAGTTAAAAATCTTATGATAAAATCTAAAAAATGCTAAAATAGCCCGATTCATCCATCTTGCTATATGAATGGTCTTGCCAACAGGACCAAAAATTTCCATGCTTATAATACACTATGTTTGTTCCAAAGAAAAATAATCCTAACAATTTAACAATTTGGTTAGAATATCTGAGCTCTATTAGATGAACTGCTTCTCCATAGAAAGCTGAAAGAATGGATACTGTCAAAAGCCTCTATGACAGCTGGTTTTCCATGATTTATTAAAGCCTTCTCCCTGGCTTGCATATAAGTAAAGTTCTCTTTGATTTTCATTTCCCTGATGATTAGTGATGTTGGGCATCTTTGCATATACCTGCTGGCCATTCGTATGTCTATTTGGAAAACATGTCTGTTCAGGACCTTTGCCCATTTATTAATCAGATTTTCTTTCTTCCTTCCCTTCTCCTCTTCCCTTCCTTTTCCATTCCTTCTCTCTCTTTCTCTTTCTTTCTTTCTTCTATTGAGTTGTATGAGTTTCTTATATATTTTGGATATTAACCCCTTATTAGATATATAGTTTGCAAATATTTTCTCCCATTTGTAGGTTGGAGTTCATTTTAGTGATTGTTTCCTTTGCTGTGCAGAACAAGTTGATAAAGTCCTATTGCTAATTTTTCCTATCACTTCGCACCTGTTAAGATAGCTATTATCAAAAAGTCAGATGAGAACAAATGTTGGTGAAGATGTGTAGAAAAGATAACCTTTGAATACTGTTGGTGGGAATGAAAATTGGTATAGCCATTGTAGAAAACAGTATGAATGTTCCTCAAAAAATTAAAAAAATAGAACTACCATGTGATACAGCAATACCACTTCTGGGTATATATCCAAAGGAAATAAAACCACTATCTCAAAGAGATAAGTGCATCGTCATGTTCACTGCAGATTTATTCATAGTAGCCAAGATATGGAAACAACATATGTCTATCAACAGATGAATGGATAAAGAAAATGTGATATATATATATAAATATACATACAATGGAATATTATTCATCCTTTAAAAAGAAGAGAATCCTACCATTTGCATCAACATGGATGAACCTGGAAGGCATTATGCTAAGTGAATTAAGCCAGACACAGAAATAACTTTTTCATTAATCACTTATATGTGGAATCCAAAAAAATAAAATTCAAACTGATAGTAACAGAGGGTAGAATGGTGGTTAACATGGGCAGGAGGATGGGAAAATAGGGAAATGTTGGTCAAAGTGTATAAACCTTCAATAATAAGATGGATAAGTTTTGGAGACCTAATGTACAGTATGGTTACTCTAGTTAACAATGATGTATTGTATTACTGAAAGTTGATAAGAGAGTAGATCTCAAGTATTCTTACCACACACAAAAAAAGGGTAACTATGTGAAGTGATGAATATGTTATTAGTTTGATTGTGGTAATCATTTCACAGTGTATACATATACCAAAACATCACCTTATATAATACAATTTTTATTCATCAATCATAACTGATTAACGCTGGAAAAAAATAACAAGAACCTGAGACTAGCTAATGCAGGGCCCAAGAAAAACAAAGCTCTTTCTCTAGATGTTTTCTTCCATTTAGTTAGGTTACAGTCAGCTTTTTTCATAGGTCCAAAATTCAATTTGTCTCTAAAATGTGAAATTCTTAACATATTTTAAAGTAGAATATCCTTTATGGTTTGTGAATTTAGAATTATGGGCTTAAAAATTCACATATGTGCACACATATTTGCTTTATTTTAAAAGGTTACTTTCAGAAGGTTTCTGGATTCCCTGAAGACCATTTTTTCTGTACCTTCATGTCATTTGGTAAAGTTTGAATACATAGTAGATGCTAAAAAATATATATGTCTATTCATTCACTCCAAAAATATTTATTAATTAACTACTATGTTCCAGACACTACATCAGATATTAGGAAAACAAAGGAAAAAATAAACATGGAACATGATCTTGCAAAGTTTTCTGTCTAGTAAGATAATTAGAATTTTCTGTGAATATCACCCAATTCATTTTTTATGTGATTTTTTTTCATTCATTATTGGAAGCAAAGAGCGGAACACTCTTTCCAAGTTATTACGCAAAACACTAGAACTGTGTTTCAACTGAAAGTACATTAGAACTAAATTAATTTGCATATTGTATATTTTGCTTTAAATTCACAGGATTGCATATCATGCTTACATTTTGTATTCTGCATATAAAAATAGCAGTAGTTTCTAAAATCCATTTGTCCTTTATGATATTAGGATTCATTCTGAATACCTTGGACATTTTTCTAACATTTTACTTTCAAATATCTACTTATTTGAGGTACAGTTCAAATATGTTTTTATGCATTTTGATCAGAATTTCTGATACAACCATATACTAAAGATTATATTAATCTTGGTCCCAGACACTTGAGTCTTGTCATATGAAATGCATTTAGCATTTATACTTCATTTTGAGCATTTGGTTAAACTTAAATTCAAGCATTATTTGAAAGATAGTGAACTATGTACAGCAAATCAAATTAAGATTACATTTGAAATAAGAATTCTTACAGAAAGTCTTATTAAAGGACATTAAGATGCTTGCAAGCTGATAAACTGAAGAGAGCAACCAGTTACTAAACCTGGAATTTTTCCAAGAAATATTAAAATGGGTGAATACTGGGTTTTTCTCTACCTCTGTTTCTTTGTGTTAATTTGGGGGAATAAAACATAATTATTCCTTGGTGAAATAGGTTAATTTTTCAGTTTGGAAATTTTATCTTACTAATGTTAAGTCATTATTAAAATAGACTCCTGTGTGTGTGTGTGTGTGTGTGTGTGTGTGTGTGTGTGTGTGTGTGCACTTGTGTTCATACTGGCTTAAATTGATCAATTTCTCATAAAGGAGGATTAAATAATTATCACTGCTTTTTATTAGAGCAAGAAAAAACAGATTTTGATTTACTTTTCCTTGCAGTCAACTCATTGCCTTTTTATTTGTCAATAGAACAGTGCAGGGCTCAGTGAATTATCAACTTCAAAACAAAAGAAAACAAAATGGTTTACTGATAATCTATATCTGTTTAAGTCTCTGATAGGTAATTTTCTTGTATTTCAATTCACAGTTTTGTCTTTAATAAAATAGTCTTGGATTAACTGAAAATAAGTATGTAAATGGTTCCAGCTGGTAAGGAAGAGGAAGTCAATAATAATCATACAGTTCTAGTACTATTTGAAGTAATATAAATATTTTAAATTATATAAAGTTATGCATAAAGTGTATGAAAATACATTGCATATTTCTGTATTTAAGTCTTGTCAATTAAAGAGAGTGCTTTTTATTATAGCTAACATTCTGAACTTGTACTTCTTTCTGTCAAGTCTTTTTAATTCTGTATCCTAGACAATATGTTACAAATCAATGGAGCTCTTGGCTTATCAACCTGTATCCTTTGGTTAATCTATTGCAATTTTATTTACTAATCTTGATGGTACTAACCATCAGTAAGTCAAATAAGCCATCCCCTTAGCAGATGATAGGTGATCTATTAGAGTAAAGCTGTTAAGAGCTGAAATAGCACTTGTCATTAAAACGTGAGGCAAAATATTTCCTGTTTAGAATTTTGACGGCAGAAGAGAACTGGCAAAGCAATTGTAAAGGAATTCATAGAATAGATTCAAACAGAGACAGGGGAAAAAAAAGTATACATATAGAAGTAGAAACCTAGAATATTAAACTTCCAATTTCACTTTTCAGATTGGAAAGCTGGAAAATACTAACCTATTCATTATAATATCATCTTAATTTGGGTGGTGCTCACACACTGAATGCACAAAACACAAAAGCACAATAATAAATGTAAACACAGAAAAATAGTAGATGGTTCTGAATTATTTGTAAAATTAATTTCACTTATCCAGTTTTCTCTGTGCAGTGAAAGATAGCTTTAAGGAGAAATGAGGTCTTCCAAAGTTAGTACACATTGTGAGATGTTGAATATGTATTATGCTTAGGTACATGAATATCCTCAAAGAGAACTGAGATTGGTTAAATAAGAGGAATTTATTAGAATGTGCAATTAGAAACAAGGACTTCTGAAATTAAAAGCATATCTTAGATTTATATCTTGTTAATTATCTTTGAGATTTGGAATCCATAATCAAAATACATAATGGAAAACTGGCCACTGTATGGAAAGGTTTCAAAACATTCTATTTCAGGAGAATACTGATGTCTAGAAAGCTTTTAACATGGCTTGTCTCTTCTAGAAACGCTCACTAGAGAATGCTTCATATAAAGAGTGATAAATACCCAGGCATCTAATTATTCAAGAAACAATGTAAAATTAGCATGATTCTACCAGCTAGGATAATTGTTATCCCCCTTGCCTGATTAAAATTTGACATTTTACAGATTGGTTGATTTCTTAATCTATTCAAATGTTCAAGCAACTCTTCTAAGCATGTTATAATTTTCTTTTTTAGATTTTGTTGTCTATTTTATGATATGGAAATACAAATATTCTGTTAACTCATTCAAAACACAAATTAGTAGTTATGAAGTGTATTATTTTAAATTTAATGTAATGAAAGGGATTATATAACTTCAGAAACTTTTTGCGTTTTGGTCAGATGAGTTTTTTGAATTAGTCTCCAGGCATATTTACTTTTAGTTCTTTAAATCACAATGCTACACAACTTTACTGTGCAATCCATGTTTGAATAAGTCATTGTTTCTTAATTAAAGCAAAATTTACAGCTGTAATTGGAACCGCAAGAAAGGAAGATAAAACAAATCTGGTTCGATTAATCACTTCTTCAGTGTGTGGCATTAAGCTGGTTCTTCCATTTTAATTTCATAGTGTGCAAATGTTTCGATAAAAATTGTTTACCCTCTTTGCAAGGCGATTAAAGTTTTGTTAAAAATGAAAAACCTGTGTACATTTAATTGAACACATATGTTACTTAAAAATCCTTACCCAGAGAAGACACTGTGTTTGATGATGACTAGACTTAACTAAAAAATGATTTCTTTATTCTAACAAGAATATCTCTTTGAAGGGAATTGTTTTTTTCACCTTTTCACAGCTTATCATACACCCAAAAAATTCTAAAAAATACCCAAAAAACATTAAACAGTCATTTTTATTTAGTTTTAATTTATCCCAGAAATTTTATCTTCCTGATTGAATTTCAGTCTGCTATGTATTATTAGATAATGGTATGTAAAAAAAAGCTTTGAAACATATATAATTACTGTATATGAACTGTGTAAGTATTGTTAGAATACTTTCGATAAATCAAGGCCTGAACATTTTAATGAGGTATCTCCTTTATCTAACTCTCCAAATTGTTAATTTTCTCATTGATTCCCTCAGCTTTCTTACACCTGCTTTCAACTTTCTCTTTTATTTTTTATCTTCACTTTTTTTACTTCAATCTGCCTAGTTATATAGCACATCATGGTACTAGGTCTAAAAATCATAAAGTATTTGACATAGTTTTTTAAAAAAATTATAGAAGATGTTGGTATTTCATGCCAAAATGTTTTCCATGTATCTATCCAGGCATCTAAGTATTCAGAAAACAATGCAAAATTAGTATACATGTGTAACATGTATACAGATATATACTATCTATCTATCTACCTATCTATCTATCTATAACTATAAACAGAGAGACAGAGACAGAGAATGAACATTAGCATGTATTTTCTATTTTAGTGTTCTTATTTCTTCTCCCCACAAATTATTGTTGATACTATTTTAAAAATTAAATGCATCAAAATATTTAAATGTTTTGAAGCATAATCAAAAACTCAACCCTCAACTGCTTTATACATTTAATAATCCTTCATCAGCTATGTGTAAAGAAATTCCATTATCAAAATTCATAATGTGTTTAAGTAACGGCTGGATTACTAGAGGTTGATAGTTCTTTTGCAGTAGGGTTCATCTTCAAAGAAGGATTGTGCATGATAGCAAGAAATATTATAGAAGCAGTAAAGGTAGTCTAGAGGACTATCACTTCACCTTAAGCTCTCTGGTGTGAAGAATATGAAGCCTGCTTTCCAGATGGCTGATCAATGACAGATTTTGTATAAGGTAACAGGATAAAGGATCATTCTACAGAAACTATGGGTTGCTATCATAAGCAAGTAATGCTGGGAAAAATGCTGCAGTGTATTTTCTCATAGCTTTTTAAGACTCTAGAATATCAAGTAAATTTTTCAATAAACTACAGAAAACATTTTTAATATTTGTATTTCTTATTTAAATTATGCTAACAGTGTAGTCAGCTCTTCTCTCTCTTTTCCTATACTTCCATGGCCATAGACAAAATCCTAGTCTAGTGAGAAAAACCGAAGTGATAACCTAAGCAATCCTGTATTCATTAAGACATCATATATTGAGTTACATTTTGGAGGTTCCTGTCTCTAGCATTTTTCCTAAGATTATGATTCTATATAACTGTAGGTATTAACTAACCAATTGCTAGGATTTTATCTCAAACCAAGGCAAATGGATTCAGACAGGTCTTTCTGTACATAGATTTAGAGACATATTTTTATTCTATATGTCTTTGATTCCATTCCAGTTATTAATTTTAAACTCAATAATTATACATAAGGCTTTCAGATAAGTGATTTCCTGTATGGAGATGGTTGAAAATACATTTGAAATACTTTTATTAGGTATCAGTGCCCAAGCCAATAGTTATGTTGCATTCAGCATCACTTATCAAGACAATCATCACAAAGGTTTAAATATTATGCCTTAGTTCATGAGTTATACAAATTAATATTCTAAAGAGGCATACGTTTCTTAAGACAACTGAATCTCTTCACTAACGAATGATTCTTTATGTAGATTATTTTCATCCAAGGACATTGATGTGGAATTGGAATTATAATAAAATATAATTTAGATAGTAAGCACAAGAAAACATAGAAAAGGAAGATCTAATGTACCTATAATTCGATCTAATGTAGCTTTCTGGAATTGGCTTTAATATTAGGAATATCACTGTTACAAATTTTAGTTTATACAGTGAGTTAAAGTCATTCTCTTTTTTTTTTTTCCAGTAACTAGACGTTTTATTTTTTTACATCAAGGAGAGAGTTAAGCAGATCACTAGAAAGAATTATTCTTGTCCCTAGAGGGCAGTGATGCATATGAAGTGAGTATTTTTTTTTTTTTTTTTGAGAGGGCATCTCATATTTATTGATCAAATGGTTGTTAACAACAATAAGATTCTGTATAGGGGAGTCAATGCTCAATGCACAATCATTAATCCATCTCAAGCCTAATTCTTGTCAGTCTCCAATCTTCTGAAGCATAACGAACAAGTTCTTACATGGTGAACAAATTCTTACATAGTGAATAAATTCTTACATGGTGAACAGTGCAAGGGCAGTCATCACAGAAACTTTTGGTTTTGATCACGCATTATGAACTATAAACAACCAGGTCAAATATGAATATTCGTTTGATTTTTATACTTGATTTATATGTGGATCTCACATTTCTCCCTTTATTATTATTATTATTTTTATTTTTAATAAACTGCTGAAGTGGTAGGTAGATGCAAGATAAAGGTAGAAAACATAGTTTAGTGTTGTAAGAGAGCAATTGTAGATGATCAGGTGTGTGCCTGTAGACTATGTGTTAATCCAAGCTAGACAAGGGCATTAAAACATCCACGGATGCAGAAGATTTCTCTCAAAACAGGGGGGGTGAGGTTCTAAGCTTCACCACTGTTGATCCCCAATTTCTCACCTGATGGTCCCCCTGCGACTGTGCCTGTCTTAGGCTGTTCCTCCTTTGAGGAATCTTACCCGTCTCTGGCTAACCACTCATCTTCCAGGGCCATACAGGGAGATGTAAAGTTGGTAAGTGAGAGAGAAGCCATATTGTTTGAAAAGGTTAGCTTTTTACTTCTTTGCAGATTTATGCCCTGTGGCTTCTATGCCCAGCATTTGTCTTGAGGTATCTTTACCACTTGGAGGAATTATGATACTCGGTAAATTCGATATGAGGCACGAATTCTATTTAAGGGTTGTAATTAGGAAGGAAGAAGAAAAGCTATAGAGGTAGCAGACAGAAGAAAACATGGGAAGACTGATTATTTCTTTGACATATCTTCTTGTAGAATAACTTAAGCATGTATAGGTTTTAAACTACTAACTTAATTGTGCACACACATTAACATAATAGGAATACAGTTACATAACCAAAGCAGATCTATAATTACCAGCCATCTCCAGTGAATCCAAGAAAACCAGTTAGGCACCCTAGGCATTTGTGAAAGTTTGTCTATGATATGATGGATATTGTCCAACTGTACTTGAACAGTCTGAGAGAAATTAGACAAATTAAAACAACCCATTCCTGGGAACTGTTCACATCCCATATGTTCTTTTAACCTTTTATGTATCTCTCCCATGTATCTTTTAACTATAGATAGTCTGTAGTTGTAAGATTTTGGAGCCCTAAAACTTGCACTTCTCCTAATTCTTGGTTGAGTTCCAACAGTATAGATCCAGTCAAATTTGTTGTTTTACTGTATGCACAGGCCAGTTTAGATATCTCCTTCTTCATTCCAATGGCAAGTCAAGGAAACGGTGGGATGGAAGCACCTACAACTGCACAATCATCTGGATCTTTGTGGAGGTTTTTTGATGATCATCTTCTGGTATGAGTCTTCCAGAGAGTGCTGATGTTGGAAGTTCTTCTTCATATAGTAAATTAGTTCATTTTCTGGGTAGCCAAATTAGGCTTTGATCATCTGTATAAACACAAACAGACCCTTTGCCCACACTTTGATATACCCTTTATACCATTGTGTAGAACTCATTGGAGGTCACAACACAGGAACTTTTTTTTGTAAGAGAAAGGAATATTATCAGAAAAGTGTACCTCCATAGCCAATCATCTGACACCCATTAAGTGATCAAAATTAAGGATATTAAAAGCATGCATTAATCGTTGATTTACCATTAGTTTTATCCTATCAAGGAGTAATCCCCCTTTACTTTCATTCTTTCTTTTTTTTTTTTTAATCTTTAATCTACACTTACATGAAGAATATTATGTTTACTGGGCTTTCCCATATACCAGGTCCCCCCTATAAACCACTTTATAGTCACTGTCCATCAGCATAGCAAAATGTTGTAGAATCACTACTTGTTTTCTCTGTGTTGTACAGCCCTCCCCTTTCTCCATCCCACCCATGCATGCTAATCTTAATACCCTCTTTCTTTTCCCCCCCTTATCCCTCCCTACCCACCCATCCTTCTCAGTCCCTTTCCCTTTGGTATCTGTTACTCCATGTTTGGGTTCTGTAATTCCGCTGCTGTTTTGTTCCTTCAGTTTTTCCTTTGTTCTTATACTCCACAGATGAGTGAAATCATTTGGTATTTCTCTTTCTCTGCTTGGCTTATTTCACTGAGCATAATACCCTCCAGCTCCATCCATGTTGCTGCAAATGGTAGGATTTTCCCTCTTCTTATGGCTGAGTAGTATTCCATTGAGTATATGTACCACTCTTCCTTATCCATTCATCTACCAATGGACATTTAGGTTGCTTCCAATTCTTGGCTACTGTAAATAGTGCTGCAATAAACATAGGGGTGCATCTGTCTTTCTCGAACTTGATTGCTGCATTCTTAGGGTAAATTCCTAGGAGTGGAATTCCTGGGTCAAATGGTAGGTCTGTTTTGAGCATTTTGATGAACCTCCATAATGCTTTCCGCAATGGTTGAACTAATTTACATTCCCACGAGCAGTGTAGGAGGGTTCCCCTTTCTCCACAGCCTCGCCTACATTTGTTGTTGTTTGTCTTTTGGATGACAGCCATCCTTATTGGTGTGAGGTGATATCTCATTGTAGTTTTAATTTGCATTTCTCTGATAAGTAGCGATGTGGAGCATCTTTTCATGTGTCTGTTGGCCATCTGTATTTCTTTTTTGGAGAACTGTCCAGTTCCTCTGCCCATTTTTTAATTGGATTACTTGATTTTTGTTTGTTGAAGCATGTGAGATCTTTATATATTTTGGATGTCAAGCCTTTATCGGATCTGTCATTTACAAATATATTCTCCCATACTGTAGGGTTCCTTTTTGTTCTATTGATAGTGTCTTTTGCTGTACAGAAGCTTTTCAGCTTAATATAGTCCCACCTGTTCATTTTTGCTGTTGTTTTCCTTGCCTGGGGAGATATGTTCAAGAAGAGGTTACTCATGTTTATGTCTAAAAGGTTTTTGCCTATGTTTTTTTCTAAGAATTTTATGGTTTCATGACTTACATTCAGGTCTTTGATCCATTTTGAGTTTACCTTTGTATAAGGGGTTAGACAAAGGTCCAGTTTCATTCCCCTACATGTAGCTGTCCAGTTTTGCCAGCACCATCTGTTGAAGAGACTCTCATTTTGCCATTGTATGTCCATGGCTCCTTTAACAAATAGTAATTGACCATATATGTTTGGGTTAATTTCTGGAGTCTCTAATCTGTTCCACTGGTCTGTGGCTCTGTTCTTGTGCCAGTACCAAATTGTCTTGATTACTATGACTTTGTAGTAGAGCTTGAAGTTGGGGAGTGAGATCCCCCCTACTTTATTCTTCTTTTTCAGGATTGCTTTGGCTATTCGGGGTCTTTGGTGTTTCCATGTGAATTTTTGAATTATTTGTTCCAATTCATTGAAGAATGTTGCTGGTAATTTGATAGGGATTGCATCAAATCTGTATATTGCCTTGGGCAGGATGGCCATTTTGATGATATTAATTCTTCCTAGCCATGAGCATAGGATGAGTTTTTATTTATTAGTGTCCCCTTTAATTTCTCTTAAGAGTGACTTGTAGTTTTCAGAGTATAAGTCTTTCACTTCTTTGGTTAGGTTTATTCCTAGGTATTTTATTCTTTTTGATGCAATGGTGAGTGGAATTGTTTCCCTGATTTCTCTTTCTACTGATTCATTGTTAGTGTATAGGAAAGCTACAGATTTCTGTGTGTTAATTTTGTATCCTGCAACTTTGCTGTATTCCGATATCAGTTCTAGTAGTTTTGGAGTGGAGTCTTTAGGGTTTTTTTATGTTCAGTATCATATCATCTGCAAACAGTGACAGTTTAACTTCTTCTTTACCAATCTGGATTCCTTGTATTTCTTTGTTTTGTCTGATGCCGTGTCTAGGACCTCCAGTACTATGTTAAATAACAGTGGGGAGAGTGACATCCCTGTCTGGTTCCCAATCTCAGAGGAAATGCTTTCAGCTTCTTGCTGTTCAGTATAATGCTGGCTGTGGGTTTATCACATATGGCCTTTATTATGTTGAGGTACTTGCCCTCTATTCCCATTTTGCTGAGAGTTTTTATCATGAATGGATGTTGAATTTTGTCAAATGCTTTTTCAGCATCTATGGAGATGACCATGTGGTTTTTGTCTTTCTTTTTGTTGATGTGGTGGATGATGTTGATGGATTTTTGAATGTTGTACCATCCTTGCATCCCTGGGATGAATCCCACTTGGTCATGGTGTATGATCCTTTTTATACACTATTGAATTCTGTTTGCTAATATTTTATTGAGTATTTTTGCATCTACATTCATCAGGAATATTGGTCTGTAATTTTCTTTTTTGGTTGGGTCTTTGCCTGGTTTTGGTATTAGGGTGATGTTGGCTTCATAGAATGAGTTTGGGAGTATTCTCTCTTCTTCTATTTTTTGGAACACTTTAAGGAGAATGGGTATTATGTCTTCTCTGTGTGTCTGATAAAATTCCAAGGTAAATCTGTCTCAATTTCTTTGCTTGTAATTGGTTTGTTTAACTTTTGTGTTTCTTCCTTGGTCAGTCTTGGTAGGTTGTATTTTTCTAGGAAGTTGTTCATTTCTTCTAGGTTTTCCAGCTTGTTGGCGTATAGGTTTTCATAGTAGTCTTTAATAATTCTTTGTATTTCTGTGGAGTCTGTTGTGATTATTCTGTTCTCATTTCTGATGCTGTTGATTTGTGTTGATTCTCTTTTTCTCTTTATAAGTTTGGCTAGAGGCTTATCTATTTTGTTTATTTTCTCAAAGAACCAGCTCTTGGTTTTGTTGATTTTTGCTATTGTTTTATACTTCTCAATTTTGTTTGTTTCTTCTCTGATCTTTATTATGTCCCTCCTTCTGCTGACTTTAGGCCTCATTTGTTCTTCTTTTTCCAGTTTCGATAATTGTGATGTTAGACTATTCATTTGGGATTGTTATTCCTTCTTCAAGTGTGCCTGGATCGCTATATACTTTCCTCTTAAGACTGCTTTCGCTGCATTCCACAGAAGTTGGGGCTTTGTGTTGTTGTTGTCATTTGTTTCTATATATTCCTTGATCTCTATTTTGATTTGTTCATTGATCCATTGATTATTTAGAAGCATGTTGTTAAGCCTCCATGTGTTTGTGAGCCTTTTTGTTTTCTTTTTAGAATATATTTCTAGTTTTATACCTTTGTGGTCTGAAAAATTGGTTGGTAGAATTTCAATATTTTGGAATTTACTGAGGCTCTTTTTGTGAGCTAGTATGTGGTCTATTCTGGAGAATGTTCCATGTGCTCTTGAGAAGTATGTATATCCTGTTGCTTTTGGATGTAGAGTTCTATAGATGTCTATGAGGTCCATCTGTTCTAGTGTGTTGTTCAGTGCCTGTGTGTCCTTACTTATTTTCTGCCTGGTGGATCTATCCTGTGGGTTGAGTGGTGTGTTGAAGTCTCCTAAAATGAATGCATTGCAGTCTATTTTCCTCTTTAGTTCTGTTAGTATTTGTTTCACAAATGCTGGTGCTCCTGTGTTGGGTGCATATATATTTTGAATGGTATGTCCTCTTGTTGTACTGAGCCCTTAGTCATTATGTAGTATCCTTCTTTATCTCTTGTTACTTTCTTTGTTTTGAAGTCTATTTTGTCTGATATTAGTACTGCAACCACTGCTTTCTTTTCACTGTTGTTTGCTTGAAATATATTTTTCCATCCCTTGACTTTTAGTCTGTGCTTGTCTTTGGGCTTGAGGTGAGTTTCTTGTAAGCAGCATATAGATGGGTCTTGCTTTTCTATCCATTCTATTACTCTGTCTTTTGATTGGTGCATTAAGTCCATTTACATTTAGGGTGACTATTGAGAGATATGTACTTATTGCCATTGCAGGCTTTAGGTTCGTGGTTACCAAAGGTTCAAGGTTAGCTTCTTTAGTATCTTACTGCCTAACATAGCTCACTATTGAGCTGTTATATACAGTGTCTGGAGATTCTTTTCTTCTCTTCCTTCTTATTCCTCCTTCTCCATTCTTCATATGTTGTGTGTCTTGTTCTGTGCTCTTTTTAGGAGTGCTCCCATCTAGAGCAGTCCCTGTAAGATGTCCTGTAGAGGTGGTTTGTGGGAAGCAAATTTCCTCAGCTTTTGCTTGTCTGGGAATTGTTTAATCCCACCATCATACTGAAGTGATAGTCATGCTGGATACAGTATCCTTGGTTCAAGGCCCTTCTGTTTCATTGCATTAAATATATCATGCCATTCTCTTCTGGCCCGTAGGGTTTCTGTCGAGAATTCTGATGTTAGCCTGATGGGTTTCCCTTTATAGGTGACCTTTTTCTCTCTAGCTGCCTTTAAAACTCTTTCCTTGTCCTTGATCCTTGCCATTTTAATTATTATGTATCTTGGTGTGTCCTCCTTGGATCCTTTCTGTTGGGGGTTCTGTGTATTTCCGTGGTCTGTTCAATTATTTCCTCCCCCAGTTTGGGGTGGTTTTCAGCTATTTCTTCAAAGAGACTTTCTATCCCTTTTCCTCTCTCTTCTTCTTCTGGTACCCCTATAATACGGATATTGTCCCTTTTGGATTGTTCACATAGTTCACATAGTTTCATTCCTGGAGATCCTTTTATCTCTCTCTATGTCAGCTTCTATACGTTCCTGTTCTCTGGTTTCTATTCCTTCAATGGCCTCTTGCATCTTATCCATTCTGCTTATAAATCCTTCCAGGGTTTATTTCACTTCTGTGATCTCCTTCCTGACATCTGTGATCTCCCTCTGGACTTCATCCCATGGCTCTTGCATTTTTCTCTGCATCTCTGCCAGCATGTTCATGGTTTTTATTTTGAATTCTTTTTCAGGAGGACTGGTTAGGTCTGTCTCCTTCTCAGGTGTTGTCTCTGTGATCTTTGTCTGCCTGTAGTTTTGCCTTTTCATGGTGTTAGAGATAGTTTGCAGAGCTGGTACGAGTGACAGCTGGAATAGCTTTCCTTCTTGTTGGTTTGTGGCCTTCCTCTCCTGGGAGAATAGCGACCTCTAGTGGCTTGTGCTGGGAAGCTGTGTGCAGACAGGGCTTCTGCCTCCTGCCCGGCTGCTATGGAGTTTATCTCTGCTGTAGCTGTGGGCGTGGCCTTGCTCAGGCCGCTGCTCCAAAATGGTGGAGCCCCATTTGAGGGGGAGTGGCCGGGAGGCTATTTATCTCTGTAAGGGGCCTCTGTGCTCCCTGCTGCCCAGGGGGTTAGAGTGCCCAGAGATCCAGAGATCCCCAGGTTCCCTTCCTCTGGACTAAGTGTCCTGCCCTGCCCCTTTAAGACTTCCAAAAAGCACTCTCCAAACCAAAACAACAACAACAAAAGAAAAAAAAATTAAATAAAGAATTAAAAAAAGAAAAAAGAAAAACACACGGTTTTGTTTTTCCTCAGGCGCCAGTCTCAGGCACCCTCTCACCGGTCTTGCTTCCCTGTTTCCCTAGTATTAGCGTCCCTGTCCCTTTAAGATTTCCAAAAAGCACTCGCCAAAAAAAAAAAAAAAAAGGCCACTCACGTTTCTTTGTTCTCCGGGGTCGGCCTCCGGCACCCGCTCACTGGTCCTGCTGCCCTGTTTCCCTAGTATCCAGGACCCCATGCATGCACTGTGTCTGCGCTCTGGTCCAGATGGCTGGGCCTTGGTGTTCAGCAGTCCTGGGGTTCTTCTCCCTCCCTGCTGATTCCTCTCCACCCGCCGGGAGGTTTGTGTAGGGGCTCTCAGTTCCCACCAGGCCGGGGCTTTTGTCTTACCTCCTTCATGAGGCGCTGGGTTCTCGCAGGTGTGGATGTGGTTTGGATGTTGTCCTGTGTCCTCTGGTCTCTATTTTAGGAAGAGTTGTCTTTGTTATATTTTCATAGATAAATGTGGTTTTGGGAGGAGATTTCTGCTGCTCTACTCATGCTGCCATCTTGGCTCCACCAAAGTCATTCTTATTATATGTAAATTTCATATTTTGCACATTTGTGCTCTTATAATGACTTTATAAGATATATGTAGGGCAAACCAGAAATACAAATACATAGGCACTCGTAAGTGCACACATAATGAGGAAACCAAGCAGGTACCAACTTTGATTATAAACATATTCTTCTAGGGATTGCACTAGTGGTTTCTCAATTTTAAAGAGCTTTCCAAGGGAACACATAGCCAGATAAGCCATAGTATAGTTTCTGGATAGTTTACTCATGCAGACACTTACAATTCAATGACACTGCTTAATGCTTATCTCTGGCTCAGATTCTTTCAATTTTCTTAGCAGGATATTCTTCAGCAACAATCCAATAACTTAATACATGATTTTGCAGTGATTAAAGTAAGCCATACTTCTCCATGCTATCAACTTGTTTTATAATATTCTGCTGCTTTTTGCATTCAGTGATGACTTTCTATAAGTTCTCTTATAACTAGATTTTGAGACCAGGTAATATGTATTATGTATTTTTTAGTAGTGTAGTAAAAAAACAAATTTAGTGTGTTGATAACTGTAAAATATTTTTAGGTGTGTAGGATTATATTTGCATCATAGCTTTGAAAATATTGGGAAATTCAACCTGATGACATCTCTCAAAAATGTTAGCAACTGTCCTCTGATTAAGAGATATACTCTCTAAAATGTATTTTATATAGTCTAGTCTGAACGCATGGGAAAAAACACACTAAAAACATTCTATTTCTTCTTAATATTAGTAGCACAAAATCAAACCTGTATCAGGAAATGATTTTTGTTCATATAAACTGTAACGATCTTATATAACTAGAAAACAGCAAGAGCTATAACTTCATGGGGCTGATATTATTAACACAGAATCAAAATTATGAAATCTTCAGTTGTGTGAAGTGCTATGGAATAAATTAAAACACTTTTTAACCAGTGACAATATATCTATGTGTACACCAAAACCAAAGTAAGTACACTAGAATTCAGAGTAAAACCATTAATTTTACAGCGTTGAAACATTCAGTTTGTATAGAGAAGATCAGTCCATGAATTTAGAATGCAGACTAAATTCTAAAAGGTCATCGCATCATGATCCTTTTGATGTCATGTCACTGTCTTTCAGTGAAACATTCAATTGAGTATTTATGTACTTGGATCTACTTTCTTTCTAAAAAGCTTTAAAAATCATCAACATAACAAATCGAAATATCAAAAACTAAATGCTGATTAATCAAGTTTCCCTACCACACCATTTTCTTGGTTATGCAGACACACTTACATTAAAAGAAAGGGAAGAAGACTATGTAGCAATTTTGCTGGTAACACTAAGGCAAAAACTTCGGTGCAGTATAGTAGATTTAGAAACTGGAAAAATTTTTTCTTGGAATTTATTAAAAAAATTATCTCATTGGACAAAGGATTAACAATGCATTTTCTAGGTAGAAAGGAAAATTGAGCTGTACATGTGTGCATTTGAGCACACATGTGTAAGTGAGTTCACATATGCACATGTGTTTTTAACTACAATGTCTGTATAGCATATAAACTCCCAATGCCTGGGGCTTTCTTCTAATCATCATTATTATACTCCTATCACTTAGAAAAGTGCCTGGTGTACAGATGACACTCAGTACATATTGTATGAATGAATGAATAGGTTCAAATAAAGTATTCCCTTAGATTTTGATCTCATGTGAAATAAATACAATAACAGTGTGGTTTCATTTTTTTCTTTGATATTATGAGATTTTACTCTTCAGGAATTTATATATTTCACTGATTGTGTCTAAGGGTGTGCCTTTTTTACTTTTATTTTTGTATATCGCTCAGTGGACCCTTTCAAAGTGTCTTATACATAGAGAATCTTTCAGTTTATGTTTGCTTTTTAAAACAATTCCTATATTTTCTCTCTATTATCTATTTTTATACTTTATATTGTATATTATTAAATTTATTGATTTATCATCCCTATATTGTAGCATTTTCTTCTTGATATTCACTGATATCCTTTAGAAATATAAACACAGAATCAAGACTTCAAATTTTGTAGAATCCATTAGACTGACATTTAAATGTTTTCTATAGCCAAATAAGTACATATACCAATTGAAACAATAAGAAAGGGTAGTTACAATTTTACTGAAGTTTGCAGATTTCTATTAGTACAGAAATAAATATTACTTAAGATAAAAGGTACTTATTATTTAAACATAGAGATATTAGCTTAATAACTGCCACATTTTAAGTTTTAGATTTCTGGCTATAATGACTAAAAATAGTGTTCAGTGTGTCTCATTAGGGTTGGTTAGATCCTGACTAGTGTTTCATCATTATAAATTCCCAACCACTAGAGCAGCATGGAAGTTCCTCAGAAAAACTAAAAATAGAAATATTATAGGACCCAATAGTTCCACTTTAGGAATTTACCTGAAGAAAACAAAATCCCTGGTCCAAAAAGATATGTGCAACCTATGTTTATCACCACATTATTTATAATAGCCAACTTATGTAAGCAACCTAAGAGTCCATCAATAGATGAAGTGATAAAGAAGATGTGGTATATATAACTTGGAATATTATTCACATAAAAAAAGAAATCCTGTTATTTGCAACAATATGGATGGACTTAGAAGGTATGCTAAGTGAAATAATCCAGGTGGAGAAAGACAAATACCACAGGATTTTACTTATTTGTGGAACATAAAAACAAAACAAAACAAAATGAACAAAATAGCAGTAGATGCATAGACACTGAGAAGTGACTAGTAGTTACCACGGGGGAGGGATTGAGTGGATGGGTAGGGAGGGTAAAGGGGATAGAGGGGTACAAAAATTCTCAGTCATTATAAAAGTTGGTCACAGGAATGGTAGTACAGCATAGAGAATTTAGTCAATGATTCTGTAACATCTTCTTATGTTGACAGATAGTACTCCACTAGTGGGGGTGAGGATTTAATAATATGGGAAACTATTGAACCACTTTGTTGTTTATTCGAAACTAATATAAGATTATATATCAATTACACTTCAATAAAAAGAAATTCTTAACCACTGAAAAGGAAACTTCCGAAGTATGCTCTGGAAGTAAGAGAAATTTATATGAGAAGATATAATTGAACTCTGGAATATTTTATACCAATAAAAATGACTTGCAACCTCCAGTTATAAAAGAAATACATACAGCATAGTGACTATACTTAATAATGTGGCATTGTATGTTTGCAAGTTGCTAAGAGAGATCTTAAAAGTTATTCATCATTACAAAAAAAATTGTAACTGTGTGGTGATGGATGTCAACACCACTTATGTGGTGATCATTTCTCAATATACACATATAGTGAATCATTATGTTGTGTATCTGAAACTCACATGATGTTATGTATTAACTATATCTCAATAAAAAATAAGTGAAAGTGATGAAATAGGTAAATAAAATTTTTTACTATTTTTGGTGTTAAGTTTAAAAATGATTGCTTTATATTTTGCATTTCACATGCCTGTAATGTTTATGACATTATGCATATTAATGTATAAAACAAATTAGAGGTGTGATTTTAATCTGAAATATACAATATATAACTGATTAATGTCTGTGATTTTTAAATTAAATTTTAATAATCTTATAATAAGATAGGTACATTAAAAACTTAGGAATCACTATATTTGTTTACTTATTAGAATTATAAAAAGTAATTGTTTTTATAAGGTTTTGTATATTAGCCAATGAATTGAAGTGCCTTAAGATGAAATAAATTAGTTTAGAAGCAGCTTAAAATTGAAAAAAAATTAATGAAATTACAAAATACTCCTCCAAATATATTAGATATTTAATATAAAATAAATTTTAAGTTGGCTATAGAAATAAAGAAGATTTTTGAAGTGATTTTAATAATCAAATATTATTTTTAAAACCATGGTTACTTCCTAGTATTCTTTCTTGGAGACCAAAGCCATCTTTAAGACTGCCAAAATATAACACCTCTTAACAATAACATTCATCTTTTTATCTTTTTTGCTGCATTCTGTAAGAATCATTTGTCTTGATGCTTTGGTTTTCTGTTTATTCTTTTGTGATATCTTTTCAGCTATTCAGCCCTTTAGGTGTTGTTTATGTTATCAATCCCATTCTTTAATATGAGTGTTAAATTAATCTGTTCCTATTTTTTAAATGCCCTTGAATATTTCATTGGTATGACTTGTAACTTCTCTTTCATTTCTATTAATTCACTTCCCTCCTTGTTTGGTCTTTGCTGACTGGAACCTTATCAGCTGGTTCACACTTTTATTCCCACAGCCCAACGATGTTAACTGCCCAGCACAGAGACTGTCCAGCACAGAGGGGTAATCAATGAGGATTTGTTAAATGAATGAATACTTGTGTATTCCAAATATATTCTATGTGAAACATTATGCAAATTTTTAGAAATGTCAGTTGTTCATACATATATATCTGTAAAGTAATGCCTGAATTGACCAATAGATGTAACTCTAGTCTATTTGTTCAGATCTGTTTGAAGACTTCTTAATAACAAATACAGATTCTAAGAAAAAGTCCCTTTTTGCAGTAGGTGGGAAGCTGAAAGGGTAAATGCAAGTTTCATCTTTGTTGTACAGGGGACAGCTCTCTGAATCGAGTGTTCCTTTTCTGTGTAATCAAAAGTCACCAAGAATGTTTCACTTTTTCCTTTGTTCCCCTAATTTCCTCACTGAGGACCATCTTTGGTAGTTATCTATTATATTTGGGTATGTACTCTTGGATGAGATTCACAAGATAAAGAAATAAGTGACTACCTGATATATTGGATGATAAAACTGCATATCAGAGCTATTATATTATAATGGACTGAAACCAATATGGTGATTCGAGTTTAAATTCAGAATTATCCTTTAATTTAAAAATTTCAGCCATAAAAGTAGATTTGGCATAAAAACTTTCAAATGAAAAACTCTAGGTTATGCTCATATTAATATCTCCTGCCAAACTAACAAAATGAAAAAGAAAAGATATGTAAAATTCAGATAAAGGGATATAATTGCTTAGTTATAACTTACAAATTCAATAATGTGTACATTTTGGTATAACATATTTTCTAGGTAATTTTTAAAGTCTAAACCACAGACTCTAATAGCCAGACTACTGAGTATTCTGTTGTATACACTATAAGAGGAATGAGATGAGTGGAAATACCATATATTGACCTTATTCATTATGAGTTAATGTGGTGATTATTAGATATCTGAATACTTGTACTGTCGTGTGTAAGAAGCAGACATTCTGCATTAGCATAGAGGGTATATGATCGATTAAAAAAAGTGCCAGGTTTTCACTAAATACAATGAGTAATTTTAACAGGAATCAATTCTCTAATAATGAACCCTGGGAGTCTGTCAACAAATGCCCTCATCTTACAGTTAGTAATATTTAATATTTCCCATATCTAAATTTATTTCACCATGATCATTATTATATCATTTATACATTCATTTGAAAAACATTTCCAGAAATGGAAGTCTTGAGTTCAAAATTCTTCTACTACATTCTCTGCTATCACAATGGATTCAGGTTTTAAATATGTCATATGGTTAAAGAAAAGTATGGCATGTTCATTTTGGTCAAAATAGTTCAGGCATGTATGTGCTTTGAGTGTACTTTTTCTTTTGTATGAGTTTAACATTTGAGATTCCTATGTCTCTGTATTCCATCCTTTCCTCTCAATACCTATTTTAGTTTCCAGTTGCTTTGCTTGGTCCTCTGTTCCCTTTCACATTCATGACAAATGAGCTAATCTAAACATAATTGCACCTTACTCCCAACTAATTGTTTGGCTTTTCCATTTTATTGGATCCTTTATCTGTCCACACCTAACCCTTTGCCTATCACTCACTTTCTACTTAATACATTATCACTCTTCTTTACCCATGTTAGTCAAATAATTCAATTTGTTTACAAAAGCAACCCTGAGGCAGGACACAACGTTCACATCTTATTGAGATAAATATAACTCACTTGTTCAGAAGTTACTAGGAATCAATGCATTGATCAGTCCTCCTTTAAACATCCCATTCACGAATTTACAAGTATTTATGGAGAACAATCTATCATCCAGTCACAGTTCTACATATTGAACATATAGCAGTGTATGAGACATAGAAATTCCATTGTAATTGTGGGGATAGTAAAGAAAATCCCTCTGTTCATAGTATCTTTTGATGAACAAAAGTTTAAGTTTGATGTTTTCCCATATGTCTACTTTGTTTTTTGTTACCTGTACTTTGGTATCATATAAAGGAAATCATTGCCAATGCCAATGACACAAAGCTTCTCTCCTATGCTATTTTCTAAGAATGGTATAGTTTGGGTCTACAGAATATTTTTAAGAGAAGAGCAGAAAAAAGGTCTGTGCAGGAGAAAAGTGAATGAGAGGAAGGTTATGTGAAATAAAGTCAGGTGTCAGAAAATTTCAGACTGCAGACTATGCTAAAAGTTGTAATTTCTTCTAATATAAATGAAATACCATTCAAGAGTTTAAAGACAGTGAGTGACATTATCTTACAGTTTTAAAAGATAATCTGTATACTGTGTGGGAAATTGATTTTGGGTGATCAAAACTGGATGAAGGTAATGATTTAGGAAGCTGTTTTGAGTGAAGTACTTTGGGAGATAAAGAAATGGGAAGAACTGCACGGAATCAGGATTTATTTGGGAGACCGTGTAGACACGATTTGCTGAAGAATTAGATGTGGGAACTAAGTAAATATAAAGAACTGATTTGTGTGAGTGTATGTATGTATAAGCCATTCTCTAAGATGAAAAGTTGGTGATAAATGGAACTGAAATTTGGAAATCAAGAATACTGCCTTGGTACTCCAGTGCTTGTTGCAGCATTACTCACAGTAGTTAAGATATGGAAACTATCTAAGTGTCCATTGATAGATGAATGAACCAAGGAAATGTGATTATATATATATATATATATATATATATATATATATATATATATATATATATATAGTTATGCATGAGTTATACATATTTATCATGGAATATTTTTTATTCAGCCATAAAAAAGAAGGAAATGCTGACATTTATGACAACATGGATGAGTCTGGAGGTCATTATGCTAAGTGAAATCAGACACATAAAGACAAATGCTGTATGATTTCACTTATAGGTGAATTCTAAGAAAGTGAAACTCAGAGAAGCAGAGTGTACAATGGTGGTTGCTAGAGGCTGAGGGGTAGGGGAAATGGTGAGATGTTGGTAGTCAAAAGGTACAAAGCTTCAATTATATAGGATGAGTAAATTCTGGAGATCTAATGTACAGCATAGTGATTATAGTAAAAAATACTATATTGTATACTTGAAAGTTGCTAAATGAGTAGATCTTAAGTGATTTTACCAAATACAAAACAAATGGTAGCTATGTGAGGTGATGGATATCTTCATTAGGTTTATAGCAGTTATTCTTTCACAAAGTATATGTATACCAAAGCATCACACATATATCTTATATATACATATATAATTTTGTCAATTATACTTCAATAAAGATGGAAAAAACATATCAGATAATTATAAAAAATACTGTCTTGACCACAGTTAAGCTGGAGAAGACTTTTAGACATCAATGCCAAGAAGCCAGTTTGATATATGAATCTGAATTTAGACTAGATATATAAATCTGTAAATCATCATTATATAGCTTATAGTTAAAGCCATGTAAATATATGGGACCAGGTAAGAAAGGAGAATGTTTACTGAATGTTTTACTATACTTTTGAAATGCAATCTAAATTAGAAATACTTTAATTCATCCTCACTATTACTCTACCCCAAATTTGGATGTAATTTAGGGGGAATGATTAACTTTATTAGTAAGATTGTTTTTCCATTTCTTATCAGCCAATTCTTTTTATATGCCTGAGAGTGATATACTGGAACGATAAAACACTGAAATGACTGCAAAGGAATGAGAGTATATACTGAGATAGGGCACATCACAAAAAACAAGGACATTTTTGGCCCAAGATTCATGGAACAAACTATTAAGAAAAAATGATTAGTAAAAGTTTTTAAACTTGTGTTTAGCAAAAAATACAATAAATAAAATGAGAGGCAAACTAACTGCTGAGAATGTGATGGAAAGTTACTAACTTTTAAACCTTTTAAAACCTAACACAAATAAATAAGAAACAGCTTAATGCATCAATAATCAAGTGAGAAAGGCAAACATGGATAATAAAAATATTAAATATATGGGTAAAGATAAGGAAATTTAATTTAAAAGAACACAGATGAACAAATTAAGTTTGCCTTTAAAATTAGCAAATAATTATTAGAAGTGTAACACCACTGACTCAAACTTCCTTACAGACAATTCCTCCAAACATTTAAAATGTACATTCATTTGTCATTAACTTTCTTTTAGAATCTGATCTGAAGATAGTTTACAAGTATATGTATTATCCAGTCAGATATTTAAAGAAATATTCTAAATATTTTGAGATCATGAAGTCCTAAATAATGAATTTGCCATGTTTTAATAATAACATGTAAGGTACTTATAATATTAAATGAAAATTTCTCAGCATGTATTGGAACGCTGAAGACACCGGAGGGAGGAGTGAGCACGTTGGACACTGATGACGTGCCAAAGTCCCTGGCTGTTTCCCCCTCCCAACCGGAAAAATGTGCCTTAAGCTAGCCAATCCTCATGCCACTGTAAATCTAAGCTCTGCCTCCCCCTACCTTCTGTAAAAACTCGCTGCCTGTCTACTTACACACAACTTCCCCAGCCTCCATTTCTGTAGACTGAGAAATCTCACCTGGGAATTGCGTTCAAATAAACTACCTGGCCTTTTGTTGCCTCTCTTCGCCTGCTTATTTCGTTCAGAATTTATCTTACATTTGGTGCTGAAATTCCGGGAAGGAACATGAGCGCGGTGCCCCGACTGGCCATCAGCGGCCCTGCCTCCTCCTTCCCTGACCCGGGACCTCAGCCTGCTCTCTGCTGCATGGACTATTTTCCGGTGAGTCCCTCAGTTTCCGCACTCCTAACTCCTTTCCTTTCCTAACTCCGTTTCACCTGGTCCATCCAAAATCATAGCTATATCCAGGTTTGGGCATCCAGCCCATCTGCTGCAGGCATCCGGGATACCCACCCCTAGCCCTGCGGTGGGGGAGACGTCCCTCACCCAGGCTCCCAGGCTGTCTCCCTTGACTTGGCACACTTGGAATGCTGGGCACTCCTCTCAGCAGGATTAGTTGCAGGGTGACGCAGACATAGGGAACCAGCCCTCAAAAGCAGAGGCTCAAACCCCATTGCAGTGTCTCATTTCTAATTTGACTACTCTATATTTGTCCTGGAAAGTTTGCAAATGGAAGTTAGTCTTCCTTTGCTCTCAGTCCTGGCCTCAGTATCCCTGGGACAACCAATCTCGCTGGCGCCCTGAGGTAACTTTCAATTTTGGCCTCCTCACTGACTTAACTAATCATTGCCATCAGAGCAGAAAGTGGAGTGAAATCCCATATGTGCAGGCCTTTTATACTCTGTGCACCCACCCAGATCTATGTGTTAAGTGCACTCCTTCCCAAGTTATGATAGCTCAGGCCTCTGCCAAGGACCGCCGAGCTCTACCACTCCTATTACTAGGAGACTCTTCTCTGATGGACTTGGCAGAGGATCTCGGCTATTCCCCTTCCTGCTTCTCTAGGCCCACCACGGGGGCCAGCTCCCTTCCTCATTGTTCATGTCTTCCATCTTGTTCTCCTCTTCCGGTCTCTCCTCCACCTTGTTCTCCTTCTCTTCCAGTCTCTTCTCCACCTTGTTCCCCTTCTCTTCCAGTCTCTCCTCCATCTTGTTTTCCTTCTCTTCTGGTCTCTCCTCCACCTTGTTCCCTTTCTCTTCTTGTTGCGTGGCCATCTTGCTCCACAGGTGCCGATTCCACTTCAGATAAAACAGATAAAACTCTCCCATATTCTAGTCCCCTGCCTTTAAGTTCTGCACTGATTCTCAGGTTGTATCCCCTGCTACCAAGGTCACCTCCTCCATCCCCTCCTTCAAATCCGCTACTGTCTTACTCACCATGGCTGGCGCCCAAATGGTCTAGCCCTCCTGTAAGTCGGTCTAAGTCACAGTGGTCTCAAGCTCATGTGATGGCTCCTCTGAGAGAGGTAGCAGGAGCTGAGGGAGTAGTGCAGGTTCATGTTCCCTTTTCCCTGGCAGACTTGTCCCAAGTAGAACAGCGATTAGGGTCATTTTCCTCCAACCCCGTAATGTTCGCTAAACAGTTTAACTATCTCACTTGAGCTTACAAGCTCACCTGGCACGATGTACATATAGTCCTCCAATCCACTCTAACCCTGGAGGAATATGACCATGTCATGGCGGCAGCACAGCACTGTGCCAATGAGGTCCATGCCACAGATGAGTGGGAACCTATGGGCAGAGAAGCTATTCCTCTACAAGAACCCCTGTGGAATTATAGTTAGCCTGAGGGTGAAGCATGCCGGGATTGCATGGTTCGCTACTTATAGGCAGGTATGAACTCAACCGCCCAAAAAGCTATCAATTATGATAAGCATAGAGAAATTACCCAGAAACCTGATGAAAACCCATTAGAATTACTCAAGCACCTGAAAGAAACTCTAGAAGCTTTTACGAAGATTGACCCAGCCTCAGCATGAGGTTCCTCTCTCCTGGTCATGCATTTTATAACTCAGGCAGCTCCCGACATCAGGTGCAAGCTTAAAAAGGCTGAGGATGGTCCCCAGACCCTTTTAGGAGACCTGGTAGATATGTCATTTAAAGTTTTTCATGCCTGAGAGGACGAGAGCGAGAGGAGGTCAGCTCCCCAAATGGCAGAACAGACTTGTGCCATAACAGCTGCTCTGCAGCCAGCTCATGGGGATCGTTGGGGTGTCCCTGAAGATTGACTCAAACCTCCGGGCCCTTGCTTTCAGTGTGGTGAAGAAGGGCACTGGGCACGGAAGTGCCCCAACCCACGCAAACCGACCAAAACATGCCCCAGCTGTGGTAAGTGAGGTCATTGGAAAGTAGACTGTCTGCTAGGGGGTAGTCCTCCCTTGGTGGGAGGGCCCTGTGGGAGGCAGATGCCCTCAAAGGGCTACCCTTCAGACCTGTTAGGCATCCTCAAAGATTGAAGATGCCTGGACTCGGACACCCCAATCACTCTCACCGAGCCCAGGGCTAAGCTGTGGGTAGCAGGTAAGCCCATCTCCTTCTTGGTGTACATGGGGGCTACCTACTCTGTTCTCCCCTTCTTTAAAGGGCCTTTATACCCTGCCAAGGTTTTCATAGTTGGGGTCATGGGAACCCCCTCCAAGCCTTTAGAGATAGGCCCAGTAGCCTTCACCTTTCAAAGCATCCTGTTTACCCATTCCTTTCTAGTCATGCCTTCCTGTCCTACCCCTCTGTTAGGATGGGATTTGCTCTATAAGTTAGGAGCCACTATTTCCCTCCCACCTTTTGAACGCTTAGGTTCCCTTATTGCTCTGGTCAGCAAAGGAGGGTTAGATGACAGAAACCTGGGTCTCCCAACTCCCTGGACTGCTGTTAATCTGGTCGTGTGGGACATCTCCTCCCCTGTGGTGGCAACCCACCACACCTCAGTCTTAATATGCCTTAAAGACCTATCCTGCTTCCCTTCTTGGCCTCAATTTCCTATTTTGCAGGCTCACCGAAGGGGACTACCGCCTATTGTTAATCATCTGCTCTCGCAGGGGCTTTTAGTACCGACTAACTCTCCATGCAGTTCTCCCATCTTGCCAGTAAAAAAGCCTTCTGGAGCATATTGCCTCGTTCAGGACCTCTGAATAATTAATGAGCCTGTTATTCCCTTACACCCAGTAGTGCCTAACCCATATACTCTTCTTTCTCAGGTCCCTTCCAGTACTTCTCATTTTACTGTACTAGATCTTAAGGATGCCTGTTTAATTATACCTCTCCACTCAGACTTGCAGCTGCTATTTGTCTTCACGTGGGAAGACCCTGACACCTGTCGATCTAGACAACTGATCTAGACAGTTCTACCTCAAGGTTTTAGAGATAGCCCCCATCTTTTTGGACAGGCCCTGGCAGAAGACCTGTCACAATATTCAATAGGTGAGAATACTCTCCTCCAATATGTAGATGATCTTTTACTTTGCAGCCCCTCAAAGGAGGCCTCAGTTCTGGACACCACATCTCTTCTTAATTTCCTGGCAGACATGGGATACATAGTATCCCCTGCCAAAGCACAGCTATCTCCACCCCAAATTACATACTTTGGGCTAACTCTAACTCCCACCACTAAAGCCCTAATGGCAGACAGAGCAGCTGCAATTAAAGCTCTCTTGCCACCTACTTCAGGAGCCAAGATACTATCCTTTCTAGGATTAGTGCATTTTTCAGACACTGGGTGCCTAACTTTGCCCTTGTGGCCAGACCGCTTTATGAGGCTGCCACAGAGACTCCTACTGGGCCACTAACTTCACCCACTGAAGTAGCTTGTGCTTTCAATCATTTGTGGAATGCGTCACTCTCATCCCTCCCATTAATGCTCCCCGACTTAACTAAGCCCTTTACCCTATATACAGCAGAGAGGGCAGGAGTGGCCACCAGAGTGCTAGTACAGCCAGCGGGGCCAGAGTGCCATCCCATTGCATTTCTCTCCAAACAGTTGGATACCACCACCAGACGGTGGCAGCCTTGCCTCCAATTCCTGGCAGCTGCAGGAAGTCTAGCCCGAGAAGCCCTGAAATTAACATTCCAACAGCCCATTACTGTGTATTCCCCACACCGGTTACAGGATCTTTTGGGCCATAAATCCCTGGCCTCTTTGAGCCCTTCAAGAGTACAAGAATTCCACCTCCTGTTTATTGAACATCCATAGGTAACTCTATAAGTCTCTCCACCCCTTAACCTAGCCTCCTTGCTTCCCATCAGTGATCAGGTAGATCAGCCCACTCATTCCTGTGTAGAGATTGTAGAGGCTCTTAGATAACCTAGAGAGGGCCTACAAGACATGCCCCTCAAAGACCCTGACTTGACCTTTTTAATAGATGGAAGCTCGGTGAAGGGGAGTGATGGGGTGCGAAGGGAAGCCTATGCAGTGGTGACTCTGTTGCAAGTGATAGAAGCAAACCTACTCCCATCTGGGATCACCTCCCAGAAAGCTGAATTAATGGCTCTTACCCGGGCATTACAGCTGGCAGCTGGGAAGAGGGCCACAATTTATACTGACACTAAATATGCCTTCCTAATTACACACACTCATGCTGTGACTTGGAAGGAAAGGGACTCCCTTACCACCAAGAGAACCCCAATCATCAATGGCAAGGCTATCAGCCACCTGCTACAGGCGCTATAGGACCCCAAAGAGGTAGCCATCATGCATAGTAAAGGACATCAGACTGGAAACAATCCAGTAACCTGAGGTAATGTGTTGGTAGATGCCATGGCCTGACTGTTAACATCCAGGTCTAGCCAACCCTCTGTGCTGTTTCTTTCCTCCTCTCTACTGCCCCAATACCCTGATAATGAACAGCGACTGGTCTTACATCAAGGGGGGTGTTAGGAGATCAGAGATGGATATATCTCGGGGGATCAATTGCCCTCCCCCAAGCCCAAGGCAGAGATATCATATCCAAAATTCATCAGTTCCTACACACTGGGCCAGAGGCCATGCACTGGTTTCTCTCCCCCATATTTGCCCCTTATGGTCTCCACAAGGCCATAAATCAGGTGCACCAAACCTGCACTACTTGTCATCGTGTCTCGTCTCAAGGTGCTCTGAAGACCCGGATGGCCCTCCACCAGATGAGAGGAACAATCCCTGGACAGGACTGGCAGGTTGATTTCACCCACATGCCTAAGCATAAAAAGTTCCAGTATTTATTCATAATTACAACCCCTAAGTAGAATTTGTGCCTCATATCGAAATTACCAAGTATTATAATTCTTCCAAGTGGTAAAGACACCTCGAGACAAGTGCTGGGCATAGAAGCCACAGGGCATAAATCTGCAAAGAAGTAAAAAGCTAACCTTTCCAAACAATATGGCTTCTCTCTCACTTACCAACTTTACATTTCCCTGTATGGCCCCGGAAGATGACCGGTTAGCCTGAGATGGGTAAAATTCCTCAAGGGAGGAACAACCTAAGACAGGCACAGTCGCAGGGGGGACCATCAGGTGAGAAATTGGGGATCAACAGTGGTGAAGCTTAGAACCTGACCCCCCTGTTTTGAGAGAAATCTTCTGCATCCGTGGATGTTTTAATGCCCTTGTCTAGCTTGGATTAATACTTAGTCTATAGGCACACACCTGATCATCTACATTTGCCCTCTTACAGCACTAAACTATGTTTCTACCTTTATCTTGCATCTACCTACCACTTCAGCATTTTATTAAAAATAATAATAATAATAATAATAAGGGAGAAATGTGGGATCCACATATAAATCAAATATAAAAATCAAACAAATAATCATAATTGACCTAATTGTTTATAGTTCATGATGCGTGATCAAAACCGAAAGTTTCTGTGATGACTGCCCTTGCACTGTTTACCATGTAAGAACTTATTCACTATGTAAGAACTTGTTCACCATGTAAAAACTTGTTCATTATGCTTCAGAAGATAGGAGACTGTTGAGAATTAGGCTTGTGGTTGATTAATGATTGTGCATTGAGTCCCCTATACAGAATTTTATTGTTGTTAACAACCACATATGATCAATAAATATGAGAGACGCCCTCTCAAAAAAAAACCAAACTGGCATATTTACATGGGGCCATTAAAAGTTTTATTAGTTCAGCTTCAGGGATGTACACATCCTTTCATGTTTTTTTCAGGTTGGTAATCCTCTCTCTTAGTTCCCATTAATAAACCTCTTTCTTCTTTGACCTTAAACAAAACAAAACAAAACAAAACAAAAAAGTTCCAGTATTTACTAGTTCTGGTTGATACCTTTTCAGGGTGGATTGAAGGCTTCCCCACCAGCCAGGAAACAGCCTCAGTAGTGGCACAGATATTGTTGACACATATCCCTCATTTTGGCCTGCCTGCCTCACTACAGTTGGACAACGGGCCTGCTTTCATCTCTCAGGTCACTCAGCTAACAGCTGAGGCTCTCAACATCACCTGGAATCTCCATATACCCTATCACCCCCAATCTCCGGGTAAAGTTGAAAGGGCTAATGGCTTCCTAAAGGACCAACTAACTAAGCTGTCTCTAGAGGTAAAGCTCTCATGGCCCAATCTTCTCCCCATTGCTCTTGCTCGACTGCATGCTGCCCCCCGTAAACCTGTTGGGTTAAGTGGATTTGAGCTAATGTATGGCAGGCCCTTCTTACTGAACACAAGCCTGCCTGCTGCCTCTCCTCCTTTAGCCTCCTACCTTCCTTATTTTTCACTGTTGAGACATCTTTTTAGAGAACATGCAGACCAGCACCTACCCCAGCCCACGTTGTCTGACAACCCAGAGGACACATATCTCCTTCAGCCAGGAGATGAGACACTTCTAAAAGAACTCCAGCCTCAATCGCTCCAGCCTCGCTGGACAGGACCATACACTGTAATCCTCACAACCCCCACTGCTGCCAAACTATCAGGACACCCTGCATGGTACCATATTTACCAACTAAAAAGAGCCCCCCTTCCTGATGATGTTGGCAAGCAGAACAAGTTAGACCTCTATGTATCCAACTCCGAAGAGCTCCTCCTCCTCCTCCTCCTCCTCCTCCTCCTCCTATATAGTGGAGTAGCCTCACCCTCCCCCATCAGGTATCGATTTGAAGCCACCCAGCAATACACTATAAAAAATGGGCGGGTAGAAGGGACGACTGGGACAGCCTTTTGTGAAGTTAATTGTCAGCCAGTAATTGCCCTCCCTCTTAACCGAGTTTGGTGCCCTGATGGAGAGACACCTACCCACATGGCCCTCTGCTTCACCTTTCAGCAAACAGGAAGGTGCAGAACACAGTGGGTCAAAGAAAATTTTGGGTGCCCCTGGGCCTCCTGTGTCATGAATTGGATGGTAGAAGGCTGCCTGGGTGATAGCCGCCATACACTTACTTTTCAATGCTGGGCACCCGGGGCAAAGAAGTATTTAAACATCAAGGACCCCTTACATAATCGCTGGAATGAGGGCATTACAGGAGGTGTTTGTTTAAATAATTTTCTCGCATATGCCAGACTATCACGATTCACCGATACCTACAAGTAGGTACCCCGAAACATCTCGAAGAAGTACAACAGGCCATTGAAACCCAGGAAACCTACCTACAGACTCACATACAACAAAATACTAAGACCCTTCCCTTTTCTTGGTTAAGTCTCCTGTAGGAGGGGCTAGATTAATTCAGGCACACCCTCCCCAATACTTCCTTGACACAATGCTTCCTCTGCACTTCACTTATAGAAAGCACTGATGGCAGTTCAGATACCACCAAGAGAGAGCCTACCCTGCCCTCCAAGCCCTCCCTCAGAGCCCAAACTTATTGGAGAGGTACCGTTATTTGAAACACCTGAAGCAAATGTGACCTTGAGACATCACTATAAGTAGCCTTCCTTTCTCTGCTCCCTGCCAGCCACTTTCCTGTGGTGCAATGGGACCTTATATGAAACCAACTTTGCAAATGCTTCTTGCCTACTGGTCACTTTAGTCCCTAGGCTGACCCTGTATGGGGGGAGCTGAGTTCGCCAACTCCCGGGCCTTAGATTCCCGTCACAAGAGAGCAGTCCTCCAGCCTTTAGTGGTGGAGATCTCCCTCACTTTTTACATTCTAGCCATGGGAGTGAGCACTGGTGTCCTGGGTTACAGTATTATGGCCCTACAAAAACTGGAACGACGGCTGGAGGCAGCTGTTCAGGTATCTGTGGCCTCTCTGGCATCCCTAGAGAGGCAAATCACCTCCTTGGCCCAAGTAACCCTCCAAAACCGCTGCGCTTTAGACCTCCTTACTGCAGAGAAGGGAGGAACCTGTCTTTTCCTCTGGGAACGGTGTCATTACTATGTCAATGAGTTGGGACTCGTAGAGCAGAATGTTCACAAACTACAAGAACTAAAAAAGGAACTCCAAGGAACCAGCATATCAGGTAATAATCTGTATAGCTGGTTTCAATCCCCTATTATGACCTGGATAGTACCTCTCCTAGGCCCTGTTTCAGTGATCTGTTTCATACTCCTCATTGGTCCATGTGTTTTCAAGTTCCTTCAACAGTGCAAAGCAGAAATGTCACACATAAAAATAAATCAACTGTTGCTGCACAAGTACTCGCCCCTCCTGACTGAGCCTCTGGCCATTAACTAGCCTTAAAATCCCCCACGTCACCCCCCCTCAGCTAGAAGTAGCCAGATGGAGTCCGCACCCATTATAACCAAAGGGCTGAAATGTAAGACTGGAGGCACTGGAGGGAGGAGTGAGCACGTCTGACACTGATGGCATGCCAAAGTTCCCGGCTGCTGTCCCCTCCCACGTTGGACACTGATGACCTGCCAAAGTTCCCGGCTGCTGCCCGCTCCCAACCTAAAAAATGTGCCTTGAGCTAACCAATCCTTGCACCGCTGTAAATCTAAGCTCTGCCTCCCCTACCTTCTTTAAAAACTCGCTGCCTGTCTACTTACACATGACTTCCCCAGTCTCCATTTCTGTAGACTGAGAAATCTCACCTGGTAACTGCATTCAAATAAACTACCTGGCCCTTTGTTGCCTCTCTTCACCTGCTTATTTTGGCTAGAATTTATCTTACATGTACATCATCTATACAAATAAATACATAAGGCAGGAAATGGTGAATGTGAATGGTGAGAACAGTTCAATCAGTGTTGAAGAGAGATGACCTAGGAGGATGACCAAAATGGTAAGGAGATGAGGTTTTAATAATATATACATTTTTAAATCAGTGTTTGTATAACTTTTCATCTTGATTTTTAAAAATCATTTTATAGTTGCTTTATTTCAATGTCTATTTCAGTGTTCATTGGCTTCATTTTTCCAAACTTTATCAAATACACAAGATCTCTTTTGACGAATGAGGGGAATTTCAGGGAATAGTTTAATATAGATTCAGTAGGATAGTTGTGAGTGCTTCTGTCACTTCAGGAATATTTGATTAAAAATTATTTCAGATTTTACCATTCTTTTTTCCTGTTGCTGCTTTTATTACTTTTCTTTTAGTAGAACAGACAGCAAACTTCTTCTCAAAATAATTACATAAAGTTTATGTGAGTTATAGAGGTGTACCTTGCTTATATGTTATAACTTCACTGGCATATTAAGAGTTCCAAATTATTGTGTTTGGGTACGGTTACAGTTAACTATATTTAAGAGAATTTATAAAGTAGAATTGCTTTTAAACATTATACACTTGTTGGATATACTTTAAATACTCCTTTGTTAGAGTACATATGTGTAATATAAAGAATAACTTAAATATTAATTTTTTAGAAAAGATGTTCTTGGTTGTTTTTTCTTTTTAAATTTTTGGTTGGTTTTATGGTAGACATTGTTTATGTCTATAATAAATTTTATGATAGAATATTTGTTATAAGGCCAATAATTAAAACTCTGGTTTTAACTCTATTCTTTTGAGGCCATGTGATCTTTTTTATCACTGGATGCTTTATGGAATAATATTCAGGAATAGATTTTGTAAAAATGGAGACTATAATCCTCATTTTGCATGTTGTTCAAGTATATGCATATGTGTATGTGTGGTGGGGATGTTATGGTAAATGTGATTTTAGTTATACAGTTTTCTTAAGTGTTCAGACAAACAGATGAGGTTGATTATATAACATTCTTACTTAAGATTAGATAGAAAACATGCTAGGTATTGAGATAAAATAATAATTTAGTCAATATATAATTTTGGCTTATATAATGGAAACACATTCTTTACAAGAGATCAAATTATTTCATTTGCTATCATTAGTGAATTTATTTTTTTTATAAATGCTAAGTAATAGGAAATAAATGTTAAGCTCTTGGAAACCACAATGTCTGCTCTCTGGAATAAACTTAGAAACATCTTCACAATTAACAAATGGTTCATGTGCAAGTTTTACTGAATTTACGGGAAGCCAAAATATTCTTTTATAAGGTAGAATCTTATTTTTGTTGAACTAATCTCTGAAGATATTATCTGATATTAAATTCCAAATTATCAGCTAAGAACTTTTTAGAGAGACTATTGAAAGTGAAGTAGCACTTAATATCAAAAATATTTCTAAGTCTTTGCTTCTTCAGTTATCTTAAATCAAGATAATTAAGTGGACACAAATAACCTATTAGAATAATTGAAACTATGAAGTTACTTCCACAAAAATAAAGAAAAATAATGGTATTCTTTAATATGAAAATCAAAAGAAGTTAAAATTATAAAGACTCAATGTGGGTAACAAATTTCATAATATTGATTGCATATATGCCAGGAAAATTAAGAAGAGATTCTCCTTTTCTTTTTTCCTTCCCTCCTTTCCCCTCTCCTCCCCTCTTCTCCCCTCCCCTTTCCTTCTCTTCTCTTTCCCTTTTCTTCTTAAATAAATAATGTTCTGGAAAGAGTGATCTACAGTTGATGCTCATTCTTTCTAAATTCTCATTTGCTCTTTAAACCATAAGCACTGGGCTTCTGAGTATCTCTCCTAAACTGTATTCTCAAGAAGGCCAACAACAACCTCTCATATATCAAATCCAGTGTTTTCACTTCTGGCAGTATCAGACCTGAGAATTTGATACACTTACTTACTTTCAAATTCAGGGATGACAGAGGCAAAGCTGGTAGAATTTCATTTAATACTACTTTTCTACAATCCATATAAAATTATTCACATCTACATTCATGGTTACCTGCTTTCCTCCTATCTCAGTGGAATTATCTCTGTCCAATGACAATTTTTTATCTTTGAATTCTCTTGTTAGATTTTGAGGTTCTCTTGAACAATCATAATTTCTTATTTATCATTATATTCTTATTACAGAATGTTTGTATCATAGTGAATATGTGTTGAATTGAGTTTATTTGATTTTAATTAACATGAGCAATAATTCAAAGGCATTGATACAGTGATTACCAAGCTAATGGAACTCATTTAATTAATATATGGCATGATATAAGCTGAATATACACTAAGGTACTTAAAAAATTCAAAGTGTTTGTCAAAGACCTGGACATAGTTACAAGGATACTATCAACATGCATGACATTGTTCTAAACTTTTGAAAAGAGTAGGAAAAGAGCTAGACAGATCTCATATGTGTAAGGATAAAATGATGAGAATTAAATGTGAAGTTTTCTTATGTAAACATTCTATAAAGTTAGACTGACTACACATATAATATTCGATCCCCTTCTAATCCTTACTGGTCTTCTTTTGGAAAAGGGAGATAGTTCTTCATGCCAGAGCATGATTTACTCATCTGTAAATCACCATATTCTTTCAGGAAGTTTTTCACTAAATCCACAAAGCAAACTGGAAAAATTTCCCCTGAAACTGTATCACATTTCTAGAAGTGGGAACAAAAACCACCAGCAACTCTTGGATTTCTCTTGACCCTAGTTTCAGATCTCTCAGTAATATTATTTTCACTCATACACATGTTACTTTATTCTTTGGAAAACAACATTAATATTGAAATAGAAATGCATCAAATTTTCCAAAAAGATCCCAGTCCACCCCAAGTTTTGCCTCTCTTATCATGGGACACTATTTTTTAAGGCATAGATCCAAATTTTTAGGCTGAGATATTGGCTTGATCTATAAACAGCATAATTTGCCTTGCTGGTGATTTTACCAAGTCACAAAGTCCACAATTTCATTCTTAAATGAGAGAGGAAAGGAATACAGGTTTTTGTTTGTGTGTTTTTGTTTTTTCTTTTTCTTTATTTTTTTTTAAGGATAATGGGATTGAGAAATTCTATGTCACTGAATTGCTTTTAGTAGTCTCTCTACATAGTGAGTGTTTAGAGATACTATAACACCATTTGTAACAGGAAGACAATTTCCTGAAAGAGTTTACTGGAATCCAATGAAAAAAGATTCAGAAAGCAACATGATAATATAGGCAAAATTTCATACTACTTATAATTTACCTTAATAGTGCACCTGAGTACCTCTGCTTTTTCCTTGAAACACTCCAGACATAGTTGCAAAGTGCCCTTGATCACAGTAATCTTGATCATGTGAGAAGCATATGGCTGAAAAAAAAGCCAAAAAACAAAAAACATTATTACAATGGCTGAAAAAATAAACTCAATAATTTTTGTACTTATACTTATATTAGTATCACTTTATATGCCAGTGTTAATTTAACATTTTTTGTTTGTTTTGTTGTTCTATATTATTTAACAAAGTAACTGGTACAAAATACGTGTTCTAAAATATGCTGATTCCCTTAAGTTGCTCTCTCTTGGTCAGATTCCCTAGAGAATAGAAACTTAGGTATGACTTTAGTGCTGAGAATTTATTTGGGAAATCTGATCCAATACAGTGAGAGTGAGGGAAAAAATAAGCAAAGCAAGAAAGTAGGGAAAACAATAAAGGTGATGAGTTGCCATGTTGATCATTTGTTCTCTTTATTTTTAAATGTCTAAAGCAATCATTTCCTTGTTATCAAGACATTTATATTTTTAAGAAAAACAATGAAATCTTAAACCCGAAGATATGATGTCAGTCTTTTTCATTGACTGGATGCTTCTATTAT